>NC_141699.1:43174557-47974557 GCF_964263255.1 Lissotriton vulgaris
GAGAGGGGGAAGAGAGAGAGTGAGAGAGAGAGAGAGGAAAGAGAAAAAGAGAGAAAGAGAAGGAGGAAAAGAGAAAGAGAAGGAGAGAGAGAGAGAAGCGATTTTTTACCTTCAAAAGAAAAAAAAGAGAATAATCTTGACATATATTATTGGAGTGCAAAGAGGGGCTTTGTTCGCTTTGAGGATAACACAATTTCGGAGGAATACACAAAGCCCAACAGCAGAGCCAGCCATTCACAGACATGGGACCCAGGACAGTGGCAGTGAACACCAAATGGTGAGCTGAACTCCTCGTGAAGCGGTTGCTCCTGCCCCACCGCCCGACCTTCAAGCGCCACTGTGGTATTCGTAGCGCTGACTATCCTCTGGCATTATCTTCACTTTTGGCATTTTCATTCACTCCTGATTAAGCGCCCAGTTCCCAGCGTAGCGCTCCGCATTTGCGTAGTCTATTGCTGATATTGTGCCCTACGTGTATTGCGCTGTTACTGCAGTTGACCATATCAGGCTTTATAATTTTTGCTGACCTGTGTGTATAACGCTGCTGTTCTGAGACCTTGCATTTGTTTGTCGTATTCAG
Source organism: Lissotriton vulgaris (assembly GCF_964263255.1). NCBI lineage: Eukaryota > Metazoa > Chordata > Amphibia > Caudata > Salamandridae > Lissotriton > Lissotriton vulgaris. The sequence continues at coordinate 43,175,138 of NC_141699.1, forward strand.
TTTGCCCTCACATAGCGTCCTGTTGTTGTTTGTGAGCCCACCATTTTGTTGTGCCTGCAGACCGTCCCTCCCCCTTCGCTAACGCCTCCCAGCTCACCCTCCCACGCTCCGCCCCCCTCCACTTCCCAACTTATGTCAGTAGGACCTACGCGCAGCGTCCACGTGCAGCGGCCGCGCCCCAGTCGCGCCGAAGGTGCGCCAAAGGTAAGCCCGTCTACGCCCGTCCGCGCCTGGACCGCGCCCAGCGCCAGACCCCTTGGCCCTCGTACCACCCACCCCACCCGCATTACTTACAACGCCACCACCCTCTTAGCCCTAAACCCCGGCCGTCCACCCAACTGCGTCCAAGCCGCTCCTGGACACACCAATGGACCCTTCTCTTGCAACACCTGCAAGTTCGGCGGCACCAAGAACAACTCCTCATCCACGAACACAAAACAGATACCTGACCCCAACCACCCACAATGCATCCTGCTCAATACCCGCTCTGTCCACAGGCACGCCATCGACCTCTGGAACCTACTAGACACCGTCTCTCCAGATGTCGCCTTCCTAACAGAAACATGGATGAACTACACATCAGCCCCTGACATCACCATTGCCATCCCGGAAGGCTATAAGATCATCCGTAAGGACCGTACCAACCAAACAGGAGGAGGCATTGCTATCGTCCATAAGAAACCCATCCGCATCTCAACCAGCTCAGACATCAATCTCGCCAATACTGAACACCTTCACTTCCAGATCCACATCGACCCCAAGACCACACTCAGAGGCACCCTCCTCTACAGGCCACCAGGACCCCGTAAACAATTCAGTGAGGACATCACAGACTTTATCACCCCACACGCTCTCCCCTCCGAGGATTACATTCTCTTGGGAGACCTCAACTTTCACCTTGAAAAGAACAACGACCGCAACGCCACCACCCTGCTGGACAATCTCGCCAACCTCGGACTTAAACAACTTGTCACTACCCCAACCCACATCGCAGGTCACACACTAGACTCCATCTTCACCTCCAGCAAACATGTCTCCTTCAGCCACACCACTGCTCTCCTTTGGACAGACCACAGCTGCGTTCACTTTACCTACAACAAGACCACAACCAACAACCATCCTCAACCTACTCTGCGAAGAAACTGGAACAAAATCACCATCGACCAGATCTCCTCATCACTTCTTCAAAACTCCCCTGCCCACTCCTCAAACCCCGACCAAGCAGCCATTAACCTCACCCAATGGCTATCCAACAGCGCCGACATCCTAGCACCTCTGAAAAAACGTCAAATCAAACTGGACAGCAAGAAGGCCTCCTGGTTCAACGATGATCTCAAGAAATCTAAGAAACTCTGTCGCTCCCTTGAGAAGGCCTGGAAAAAAGACCCTAACACCAGCACCAAGGACGCCTTCAAAAACGCCACCCGTATACACCACCAACTGATCAGGAATGCCAAGAAAGCCGCTTTCAAGGACCGAATAGTTAGCAACGCCCACAACAGCAAGAAATTATTCAACATCGTCAAGGAATTTACTAACCCCTCTGCCAACTCCAACGACATCACCCCCTCTCAAGCCCTCTGCGACTCCCTAGCTTCGTTCTTCTACAACAAGATTGCGGACATCCACAACAGCTTCGACAACCGGCCCGAAGACCAACCCACCCAACGTTCTGCATGACCCCCTCCCCCCTCGAACATCCTCAATGACTGGAACCCAATCTCCACTGAGGACACCATCCGCCTAATAAATTCCATCCACTCAGGATCCCCCACAGACCCATGCCCTCACCACATCTTCAACAAAGCAGACTCCATTATAGCACCGCACCTTCGAGACGTCATCAACTGCTCCCTCAACTCCGCCACCTTCCCGGAAAGTTGGAAACATGCCGAACTCAGCGCCCTTCTGAAGAAACCCACAGCTGACCCCACCGAACTCAAAAACTACCGCCCCATCTTGCTCCTTCCATTCCCGGCCAAAGTCATCGAGAAAGCTGTCAACAACCAGCTCGCCGCCTTCCTCGAAACCAACAAATCCCTCGACTCCTCACAGTCCGGATTCCGAGTCAAACACAGCACTGAGACCGCACTCATCGCAGCAACTGTCGACATTCGAACTCTGCTAGACAACGGAGACACGGTCGCCCTCATCCTCCTCGACCTCTCCGCAGCCTTTGACACAGTTTGTCATAGCACCTTAATACAACGCCTCAGAAACATCGGAATCCAAGGAAAAGCACTGGAGTGGATCACCTCGTTCCTCGCCGGAAGAACCCAGAGAGTCCGCCTCCCACCATTCAAATCAGAAGCTACAGAAGTCATCTGCGGCGTGCCACAAGGATCCTCACTCAGTCCCACCCTCTTCAACGTATACATGAGCCCCCTCGCGGCCATCGCACGCCAACACAACCTCAACATCATATCCTACGCTGATGACACTCAACTGATACTATCACTCACCAAAGACCCCAACACCGCCAAAACCAACCTACATGAAGGAATGAAAGAAGTAGCCGAGTGGATGAAGTACAGCCGTCTAAAACTGAACTCCGACAAAACTGAAGTCCTCATCCTTGGTACCTCCCCCTCTGCCTGGGACGACTCTTGGTGGCCAGAGGCCCTTAGAAAAGCACCCATCCCGAAGGACCACGCACGGAACTTAGGTGTCATCCTGGACTCCTCACTCTCTATGAACAGACAAGTCAACGCCGTCTCATCTTCTTGCTTCAATATTCTTTGCATGCTCAAAAAAACATTTCGCTGGATCCCCACCGAAACCAGAAAAACGGTCACCCACGCACTGGTCACGAGCCGCCTGGACTACGGAAACACCCTATATGCCGGCACCACCGCAAAACTCCAAACAAAACTCCAACGCATCCAGAACGCCTCTGCCAGACACATACTAGACATCCCGCGTAAAGACCACATCTCTGGACACCTGAAAAACCTCCACTGGCTCCCCGTTAACAAGAGGATTACTTTCCGCCTCCTAACCTAAGCACTCTACGAACTTGGACCCGAATGCCTCAACTCACGACTTTCCTTCTACACCCCCTCCCCCTCCTACGATCCTCCAACCAAGCCCTTGCAACTGTATCTCGCATCAACAAAACCACCATGGGAGGCAGATCCTTCTCCTACCTGGCAGCTAAAACCTGGAACTCACTTCCCACTCACCTTCGCCTCACTCAGAACCACCTTACATTCAGAAAACAACTTAAAACCTGGATATTCGACAAGTAATTCCCCTCCCTTCCTCAAGCGCCTTGAGACCCTCTGGGTATGTAGCGCGCTATATAAATCACTTGACTGACTGACTGACTGAAAAGAAATTTCCAACTCAAAGTAGTATTTTCAGATTTAGTACTTAAAATCTGACTATACCCTTAAAGAGGATTTTAAATTACAATTCGATTGAGTCCATATTTGACATCTCTATCTCCTCCCAATCAAAAGTTATCACTTTGGAATGTAATAAGGTAACCCAATGTTATCAGTTCAGTTCAATTAGTCTTTATTTCGAATAAAATTCATAAAAGGCACAAATATAAAAAACGTTAACAGCATTACAACAATTTACAATGGAATCCCAGATATATATGAAAATTGGCCTAAAAACATTATACAAGAATTAAAAATCCAATTAATTAAAAGGGTTGTTACAAGTTCTTTGCGCGAATCAACCACGTTCACCCCAAAAATTTGGCAACACAGATCACAGATTTTTCACAGCATAAGTCTCGTAATTTCGACAGGGCTACACGATTCCCCCCACAATTTAAAGTTTTACAAACTGGTTTCAACCATTTTAGTCTAGGCAATCGATATGCTGGGCATGCAAAGAACAGATGGCCAATACTTTCAACCTGATCAGGACAGAAAGGGCATTTGTTACTTGTATTTTGTGTCCACTTTTCAGTAAAAGAGTTAGTCGGCAACGTGCCCACCCGAAACTGATGATACAGTTTACGGTCAAGAGTCTTGCATATCAGGTCCCAGTAGGGTTCAAGGGACGGAGTTATCTTGTGTGTCAAAAACAGTCCCGTGAGGCTATTTTCTGATGACTGACAGACTAGTGCAGATTTCTTTGCAGCCCAGAATTGCTCTTTAAATTCCACTTTAGAAGGGAACCTAGAACATTCGGGGTATAACCATAATTCGGGGAGGCCCATAGAATATAGTAGTTGTTTGACCTCCCGTAGCCAAGGGATTTTCTGAGCACCCCACAATGATCTAACCTCACCCAATTCATGGGCGAAAAGACTAAGCTCTTGGGATGTCCAGAGACGTCGCCAGAGTGCAACAAGGCGATACTGTGCCATCTCATTCAGTGGTCTGCAGCCTAAGTCTAAAAGTAAGGCTTTTGTGGGTGACGATTGGGGAAGCCCCACTAAGTTCCGAAGAAACCTATTCTGAGCTGTGTTTAGAGCTGACAAACCTTTGTAACCCCATATGTCCGCACCATACAGGGTGGCTGCATTAACCTTGGCTTCGTAGATTTTTAACGCTGGTGAAATGCGTTTCGTCAAGGTTTTTTTCTGCTCTTTTAGCAAACACCCTGTAAGACGGACGAATTTAAGAATTAAAACCTCCAACTGGGGATTCCAAGTAAGTTGATGGTCAAGTGTCACGCCCAAATAAGTCATGACATTGACCTGTTCAATTGGGACTCCATCTAAAAAGAATGACTTTTAACTGGTTTATTTTTGTTAAAAATCATAAATTTAGTTTTCCCTGCATTAATCTCAAGGTCATTTAGTGTGCAAAATTCTGCGAATCTATTTTGAGCAGTTTGCAACCCGCTCCGAGTCTTGGAAAGAAGCAGGGTGTCATCAGCGAATATTAACATGGGATACTTTGATCCCCCCAGAGTGGGAGCATCCGTTTGTGTACCATTAAAAAATGCAACCACACGGTTAATGAACAGGAGAAACAGGGTAGGGGCCAACACACAACCCTGTCGGACCCCACGTTCGACAGGGAAATTAGTGGTCACCTGGCCCTGTTTCCCCCATCTTACACGGGCAAAGTTATCCTCATGCAAGCGCCTGACCAGCTCTAATAATTCAGGAGGAAGGCCCATTAATCTGAGGGCATCCCAGAGTTTAGCCCTGGGGACCAGGTCGAACGCCGATCTAAGATCGACAAAGGCGGCATAAATGACACCACCGCCCAAGAAGACCACCTTCCAATACAACATGGTGAGGCGAAACACCTGATCTAAAGTGCTGGTGCCTGATCTAAACCCTGCCTGCATGGGGGAGAGTATATTATTCTGCTCGATCCACCCCTGTATTCGTTGTAGGGCCATTCTTGAGACCACTTTTTGTATGGTATCGATCAGGCTGATGGGGCGATAGTTTTTTGGTGATGATCGATCCCCTTTCTTGCAAACTGGGAGTATTTCAGCCCCTTTCCAGGAGTGTGGTACCCTTGATCCTGCTGCGATAGAATTTGCTAAGGTTGTTATGTAAGGGACCCACAGTTCTAAATTCAGTTTAAAAAGGTCCGCTGGTACGGCATCTATACCAGGGGCTTTCCCAGACTGAATCAAACCTAAAGCATGTTCGGTGTCTGAGGTACAGAAGGTAAGCCTATCCCCTTCAGGTACTGTTGAGGTCCAAGCTAAGGGCTCACCTACCAGCTGAATGATATTAGGATCTTTAAATTGGGCTGAAAAAAATTCAACCCAATCTGCAGCGGCAACATGGTTTTCAGGGGTTAGTGAATCAGAGCCCCTACCCCATCTAACCAGCTTCCAAAACTTAATTTGGTTTGATGACTCACAGGCATGAAGAAGATCAAGCCAGTATGAATCATCCCATTCCCTTTTAGCTTCCCAGATAATGCGTTTATAGGCCTGTCTCGCTTCCCTGATATCTGGTGTGTTCCTAGATTTGACTGCAGCAATAAGAGTGCTATGGGCTTCTCTACAATTTTTATTATACCAGCCTTTGAATTGCTGCACTTTCTGTTTTCTACATGGCCTTGTGAGAAGTTCCTTAATAGCCGTAAAACATACCTCATGAAGGTCAACAATGTTGGGCATTTCCATGTCATTGAGAGATGATGTAATCATCCTATCTCTAGTGTCAAGGGCCAATTCCTCTATTTGACAGACAAGCTCTTTATCTGCTATAACCCTTGACCATTTGACATGTCTTCTGTTATCACACAGAACCAGGTCAGATGTAATGCAAACGGTTTCTGTCTGGAAAAGCCCTAGTCCAGGGACCTTGAGTACAAGTGAGAGTGGGTTATGGTCGCTCTCTGGCCTGGTTTCTATTGACATGTCAATTACAGTGGCCCAGGATTCAATGTTGACCAGTATGTAGTCAATACGACTCACACTAGATCCATTATCAAAGGTTGATTTTCCCTCCTTGTCGGATAAACTGCGGCCATTCACTGCCCAGAGCCCCCATTCCAGGCAGAGCCCAAGCCAGTGAAGGGCAGCCTCCGTGCCCCTAACACCCTTAGTAACTGTTAACGGGAGGATATTCCAAACAGAATCTTCATCTATACCTACATCTTCTGCGAGGTTCAGGATGGGTTCAAATGAGCAATTTAGATCACCGGCCACTAAAACGAGCTGGTCATTTTTATACTCATTTAAGAAAGCTTCTAGATCATTAAGGATAGGTTGCTTTTTTCCACCCTGACAACCTCGGGCATAGATATTAATTAAAACAATATCCTTACAGTTCACCTTGCTTAGGGATATACAAAGGAGATCAGGATTCTTCACCGGGATTTCCTTAGCACTAAAGCCAAGTGAGTTTTTTATCCATATGGTGAGACCACCCGAAGCCCTGCCCTTAATGCCCTGCATAGCTGGTTTGTAAAAATTAAGGAAACCTACTCTAAACAGAGGGACAACTGACCAAGTTTCCTGGAAAACGATGATATCGTGTGTAGTGATGTAATCCACCCAATCATCGTTGTCCAGGCGACCCCTTAAGCCTGCTATATTCCAAGAGGCCACCCTAATTTCATTATCTGGCTTACTAATGCATAGAGTCTCGGACTGGCCCAGAGCTCCTAACTCAGCCGGTATAACCTCATCGACATTGTCAAGTGTTACTCGTGGGCCTGAGGGTGACATGGGGCCAGCCATGCTGGGAGCTGTAAGGGTGGTCGGAGTAGAGTCAACTGGATGTTTTAAAGCATTCGACCCCCGAGTCAGTCAACCTCATCCAGACAGCCAAACATGTTTGATGTAGGAACCCCCTGCCACCAGGTACTCTGGCTAGGCCCACCATTCCCAAATCCCCCGTGCCTAGGCTTATGGATTGTCGTCCAAGACCCTCCCATTCCATGCTGACGTCTAGGAGGATAGAAAAAAGTGAGGGGTCTAACAACGACTGAATGGTCATCATCACAAGGGGCCCATGAACAAAGATGCTGTGCTGTATGGGGGTCAGCAAATGACACCACTATACAGTCACCTATGATGGTTTTATGGGTTGGTCCAACCCATGGTACTCTACGCACCATTAGTACCCGGCTTCTTTGGTGACTAGGTAGCTGCCTATTAGTATTTAGCCAGTGAATGACCTTATTTTTAAGAGACCAATGGTTCTCTTTCGTTTGTGGGTCAAGGGTGGGGACGCCTGCTAGTACAATGACATATGGACTAGCCTCAGGTGGTAGGTCAATATAACCACCACGGAAATTAGGTCGGCTAGATTACAAAGATGGCAAGTTCTTACAAGTCGGTTGGTTAGGCTGCTGTACGGCAGCTTGAGGCCTAGGTTTAGGGTGTGCTGTACTCTGTTTTGGGCCCGATTGAGCCCCAGCATTAGATAGTACTATATCCTTTGCGGGACAAGTGTGTAGTCTAGGTTTGGATGCTACTGAGTCCTGTGACGGAAGACGAACGTTAGGGATTGGAATAGTAATAGTGTTGTCCCCAACTTTCGTACGTGGTTTAAGTACAGGTTTGGGTTTTAGAGGTAAGGGCGCCGGAGGTTCTAACTCTAATGGCTGGGAAGACGAGCCATCGCCCTGTGAAAACCTAGCTTCCATTTGCTTGAGACTAAGGCTAGCCAATGTGACTATGGTCCTGTCCATTTCTAACAAATGGTTTTCCATTCTGGAAAGTCTAAGTTCCAGGGGGGTGAGTAATTTTTTAAGTGTGACCCAAACAGTTTGCAAAAATTCCTCGTCCCCCCTCTTGTCCCCCTCCACCACACTCAATCTACCCTCCTTTGACCCTTCTTTGCTTTGGTCAGGAAAAGTGGCCACCGAGTGATCACGGACAACATCGCTTAAGACATGGATGGAATCACTGTCTAATGAAGCTTTGTTGGCTGTAACATTTGTGTCCCCAAGCCCAACTGAGCCCAACGGCCGTCGACAATTGAAAAACTGAGCTCTCGCAATTTTAGCCTTTTTTCGAGCAAAAGTAGACCTAGCCTGACTTTTCCTCTGCTGGAGGGCAGCTTTTTTAACATTAGCAGCAGACTTGGGCATGACGGTTTTTAATGGGGAGCTTCCACCAGCCACAAAAGTGGGTGGTGCAGACTCCTCCAGAGGAATTATTATGGGTTCCTTAACTTGCTCGGAAGTGAGCGAGGAAGGGGGGTGGTGTATGTCGGCCACTGTTAGCAAAGAGCGAGGGCCAGAAGTACGCTCTGGGGTTAGTGCTTGTGCGAATTTTCCTAAGGAAGATTTCTTGGAAGAAGCTATGCTCAAGGACAATTTACGCGCTGCATCTAATTCAAGGGAAACCCTTTGTTGCATTTTATTGATTTCTGCATCAATTGCCAAATTGGTCTTTGTGAGGAAATCGTCCAGAGTCCCACTAGGTTTGTTTAGGCCCTTGGCAGTTTTACTGCGGGTGGCGCGTGTACACATGATGAACAACAGGGAGCAATAACAAAGAGGTAACTCACTTGAAAAAAGAGAGAAAACAGCCAAAGGAAATGGCCCAGACCAGACCTCTAAGACCTCGAACGGCCTCAAACGGCCCGCTCTTAGCCCGGTCTTCGCCCCGAGCTGCGTCCCGCGCTGCGGGAGCACAACCACTGTTTATAGTAGGTGGAAAGGGTGGGGGGCGGAGCTACAGGGAGAGCGGACCGGAAGGTGGGCTCGGTCTTGCAGGGACACCTGGGTCAGGTAGTCCCTGCACGCTCGCAGCCCTGTAGCTGTACTACTCCCAGAGTCCTTCCCCAATTACCTCCATAAGAAGCAGGCAAGCAAAGCAAAGTCCGTGATAGATCCACGGCAAAGCGGCACCCGCGGAGCGGGTGCGGCGAGCTGCTGAATACAGGAGCTGGAACTTCAGGTAGCGCGAGTCCGACAGTGCGCTAGACTTTAGGGCAGCAGAGAGGTTTCCCAAGGGTCCAAAGCCAATGCAGGTGGTTTTGAAGGCAATCCGATGGGCGGGGGCGGGGGCGGAGCTACAGGGAGAGCGGACCGGAAGGTGGGCTCGGTCTTGCAGGGACACCTGGGTCAGGTAGTCCCTGCACGCTCGCAGCCCTGTAGCTGTACTACTCCCAGAGTCCTTCCCCAATTACCTCCACAAGAAGCAGGCAAGCAAAGCAAAGTCCGTGATAGGTCCACGGCGAAACGGCACCCGCGGAGCGGGTGCGGCGAGCTGCTGAATACAGGAGCTGGAACTTCAGGTAGCGCGAGTCCGACAGTGCGCTAGACTTTAGGGCAGCAAAGAGGTGTCCCAAGGGTCCAAAGCCAATGCAGGTGGTTTTGAAGGCAATCCGATGCCGGGGGGGGCGGAGCTACAGGGAGAGCGGACGGGTGCGGCGAGCTGCTGAATACAGGAGCTGGAACTTCAGGTAGCGCGAGTCCGACAGTGCACTAGACTTTAGGGCAGCAGAGAGGTGTCCCAAGGGTCCAAAGCCAATGCAGGTGGTTTTGAAGGCAATCCGATGGGCGGGGGGCGGAGCTACAGGGAGAGCGGACCGGAAGGTGGGCTCGGTCTTGCAGGGACACCTGGGTCAGGTAGCCCCTGCACGCTCGCAGCCCTGTAGCTGTACTACTCCCAGAGTCCTTCCGCAATTACCTCCACAAGAAGCAGGCAAGCAAAGCAAAGTCCGTGATAGGTCCACGGCGAGCTGCTGAATACAGGAGCTGGAACTTAAGGTAGCGCGAGTCCGACAGTGCGCTAGACTTTAGGGCAGCAGAGAGGTGTCCCAAGGGTCCAAAACCAATGCAGGTGGTTTTGAAGGCAATCCGATGGGCGGGGGGCGGAGCTACAGGGAGAGCGGACCGGAAGGTGGGCTCGGTCTTGCAGGGACACCTGGGTCAGGTAGTCCCTGCACGCTCGCAGCCCTGTAGCTGTACTACTCCCAGAGTCCTTCCCCAATTACCTCCACAAGAAGCAGGCAAGCAAAGCAAAGTCCGTGATAGGTCCACGGCGAAGCAGCACCCGCAGAGCGGGTGCGGCGAGCTGCTGAATACAGGAGGTGGAACTTCAGGTAGCGCGAGTCCGACAGTGCGCTAGACTTTAGGGCAGCAGAGAGGTGTCCCAATGTTATCTAATGGGAGAGATCAGCCTTAAAATAGTGAAAAACAACTGTCGGAGTATTTCATTACCAAGACATGTCAAACTTAAGGACATATGTCCTACTTCTTAAATAAAAGGCACTGCCCTCTTGGCCTTTAGGTTCTTCCTTAGGTTGACATATGTATTAAAAATGGAAGGTTTAGGCCTGGAAAAAGGTTTATTTAGCCAGGTTGAATTGGCATTTTAAAACTGCACTACAGGCTGCAATGGCAGGTAGAGACATGTTTGTAAAGTGCTACTTTATTGGGTCAACAAAGAACAAATGAGCACATTTTTCCTTTTGTGCTCTCACTCTCCAACCACTAATCAGCAAGTCACTCAGAATGCACTGAACCAATTTTCTTCTTGATGTTCATTAATCATCAATTGACCATTAATTAGAACTGTCTCCTTTATAAAAATACATATGTATTGCAATAATTAAAACACATTATATTCACTATGTACAAATTGATAAATATACAGTACAGAACACCACAATAAAATCTAAAAATCAAAGAATAAACATACTTGTGTTCAAAGTCCAGACATTTACAAAAATGTATATACTCTGCAGCAATGAGCAATATTCATTTATAATCCTCTCATAAGTAATCCTCGATTTGTCTACATCCACAATATATCGTTGGTTGTAAACATATGCAGATAATTCCAAACAAAAACCTTTGCCCCTGCCTGCAGGGCTGGTCGCTCCACACACCGCGCAGCTCCCTCATTGAGTGCTGGGACCCCCGACACATCCGCTGCTGCCTCGCACAGGGGTGTGCCTGGACTGCTGTTCGCACGACTCGTTTCCTGTCTCCATTGTGCCCCTGATCGTGAACTTTGCGTTGTTTCGCCATTGTACACTGTTTGCTGGGTTTTCTTCTGTTTAAACTGTACTGTGTTGACTTTTTCCCCCGATTGTGCCTCCTGTGTCCTTCCCGCCGCTTGTCCCCCTCCCTGCTGCTGCTCCCCTGCGTCCCCGCCCCGTCTCGCTCCTGCTTCCAGCCCATTGGCCACCCCACTCCCGTCTCCCAGCTGCTCCTCCCTCCCACGTTCCATTTAAGGAGGTCGCCGCGCGGTGGTGAGCTGTGACTTTTGCCCCTGCCTGCAGGGCTGGTCGCTCCACACACTGCGCAGCTCCCTCATTGAGTGCCGGGACCCCCGTCCCCTCCGCTGCTGCCTCGCACAGGCGTGTGCCTGAACTGCTGTTCGCCCGGCTCGTTTCCTGTCTCCATTGTGCCCCTGATTGTGAACTTTGCGTTGTTTCGCCATTGTACACTGTTTGCTGGGTTTTCTTCTGTTTCAACTGTACTGTGTTGACTTTTTCCCCTGATTGTGCCACCTGTGCCGTTCCCGTGTCCTTCCCGCCGCTTGTCCCCCTCCCCGCTCCCCGCCGCTGCTCCCATGCGGCCCCGCCCCGTCTCGCTCCTGCTTCCCACCCATTGGCCACCCCGCTCCCGACTCCCAGCTGCTCCTCCCTCGCTCCGCCCCCACTACGCAATTTATGGCGCAGTCCACGCGTACGCGCAGCGTGCACGCTCAGCGGGTCGCCCTATGCGCCGAAGGTGCGCCAAAGGTGAGCCGGTCTGCGCCTGGACCGCGCCCAGCGGCAGGACCCCTGTCCCCCGCATACACCAGCCTTCCCGCCGGACCTACAACTCCACCGAACTCCACGCTCTCAACACCGGCCGAATCCCGGGATGCTACCGAGCCACCCCGAGACGCACCCATGGACCCTTCAGTTGCCACTCCTGCAAGTACACCTGCAACCGGACCTGCACTACACCAGCACCCTCCAAGCCGAACACCAGCAGCAACCACTTCAAGTGCATCCTGCTCAACACCCGCTCCATCCACAGACACGCCGTCAAGCTCTGGAACCTGCTCGACACCACATCCCCAGATGTCGCCTTCCTCACGGAAACCTGGATGAACGCCTCCTCAGCGCCCGACATCGCCATCGCCATCCCCGATGGCTACAAGATCATCCGGAGGGACCGCGTCAACCAGACAGGAGGAGGCATCGCCATCATCCACAGGAACACCATCCGCATCACTAAGCATGGGCGGAAAATCCGTTTTGCTCGCGGATTTTGCGGATTTTCGGTAAATTCGCAATCCGCGAGATTCGCGAATCTCCCGCAAAATCCGCAAATCCGCGAGCAGCGGATTTTATGGCTTGCTCGCACTGTTCGCGTGAGTTCGCGGCTTCCCAGTACAACTTCGCGCCCCGCGAATAAGCGCAAAATTGCAGAAATACGATCTTAGCAAAACTGAAACTACTTACCAGGTTCAAAAGTTCAGGCTCATCATTAGTAGCCATTTCCTGTAGTGCTTCCTGAGGGGCCCCTCCAGAGTTCAGTTGCCAGTTGCAACTATTATGTGACCCTGCTCTGAACCTCAGAATAGTTACACATATGCCACAAAGGTCCTGAATTACAGCTAAGGGAGACAAGCAGGAGCCAGGCTGGAAGTTCAAATCCATTAATCAGCCCCTAATTCATTATTGTCAGTTGGGGCAGGGCAGGTGTTGTAACTAATTTTGCAACAATGAAAGCACTTAGCAAGTGCAAAAGATCACTAATCAGGAAGCACTAAGGAAGCAGGTGCCAGCTAAAAAAATATTCTGTGACACATTAATCAGCCCCAAATTAATTCAGGTCACTTGAGGCAGGGAAGGTGTGCTTGCTTTGCCACAATAATGTACACTGACTGGACAACCAGAGGGTGCTGTGATGAAACAGAGGGTGGCATGGGTGGGCCAGAGGGTGGCATGAGTAGTCAGAGAGTGGCAGTGGTGACAGAGAGTGGCAGTGATGAAGAAGAGTGTCCCAAACAGGCTGGACACGTAGAAACAACAAGTTCGCGAAACTTGCGACCCGACAGGTAAGTTCGCGTGTTGCGAAATTGTACAAAACCCTCGCGAACTGGCAGAAACCCGCGCGAACACACAAAAAAAAAAATCCGCAAATTCGCGAGAATTCGCGGATTTTGCGGATTGCGAGTTCGCAAATCCGCAAAATTCGCGACGCGAGATTCGCAAAATTCGCCCATGCTTACGCATCACGACCAACACCGACGACACCCTCGCCCCCGCCGAACACCTGCACTTCCAGATCCACACCAACCCCAAGACCACCCTCAGAGGCACCCTCATCTACAGACCCCCGGGACCGCGCACACAATTCAGCGAAGACATCGCCGACTTCATCAGCCCGCACGCCCTCCTCTCCGCTGACTACATCCTCCTCGGGGACCTCAACTTCCACCTGGAGAACAACAACAACCGCAACACCACCACCCTGCTGGACAACCTCGCCAACCTCGGTCTCAAGCAGCTGGTGACCACCCACACCCACTACGCCGGACACACACTCGACCCGTGTTCTCATCCAGCAAGGACATCACCTTCAGCCACGCCACCGGACTCCACTGGACGGACCACAGCTGCGTCCACTTCAGCTTCAGAAGGACCACGATCCACCACCACCAGCAACAGGTTGCACGCAGAAGCTGGAACAAGATCACAGCCCGCGACTTCCCTGAGCATGAACCCCCCACCAGCGCAATGAACCCAAGCCAGGCGGCCACCAACCTCGCGAAGTGGATCAGCAACTGCACAGACGACCTCGCCCCTCTGAAGACCCCGCATAGCAGACCCGGCAGCAAGAAAGCCCCATGGTTCACCGACGAACTCAAGAGATCCAAGAAGAACTGCCGAGCACTCGAGAAAGCCTGGCGCAGAGACCCAACACCGAACAACATGACTGCCCTCAAGCTCGCCACCCGAAAACACCATCAACTGATCCACGCCACCAAGAAAACTGCATTCAAGGAACGACTGGACAACAACGCACACAACAGCAAGGAACTCTTCAACATCGTTAAAGAGCTCTCCAACCCCAACGCCGGAAACAATGACATCACCCCTTCGCAAGACCTCTGCAACTCCCTCGCCTCCTACTTCCACAACAAGATCGCGGACATACACAACAGCTTCAGCACTCTACCGACGCACGCCTCGACTGAACCACCACCCCCCACCACCACCCTCCGTGCCTGGACCCCGATCAACACCGAAGACACCATCCACACAATGAACTCCATCCACTCCGGATCTCCGACGGACCCCTGCACTCACCACGTCTTCAACAAGGCCGACGATGTCATCGCACCCCACCTACGGGACATCATCAACACCTCCTTCAACACCGCTACCTTCCCGGAGAGCTGGAAGCACGCCGAACTCAGCGCTCTACTAAAGAAGCCATCAGCCGACCCCACCGACCTCAAGAACTACCGCCCCATCTCGCTGCTCCCGTTTCCTGCAAAAGTCATCGAGAAGACCGTCAACAAGCAGCTGGCCGCCTTCCTCAAGACGAACAGATCCCTCGACCTCTCGCAGTCTGGCTTCCGGGCCAACCACAGCACCGAGACCGCCCTGATCGCAGCCACCGATGACATCCGAGCCCTGCTCGACAACGGAGAAACAGCGGCCCTCATCCTCCTAGACCTCTCCGCGGCCTTCGACACTGTCTGCCACCGTACCCTAGTGCAGCGCCTCAGCATCGTCGGAATCCAGGAGAAGGCACTGGGATGGATCATTTCGTTCCTCGCCAGAAGGACACAGAGAGTCCGCCTTCCCCGTTCAGATCAGAAGCTACCGTAGTCATCTGCGGCATTCCTCAAGGCTCCTCGCTCAGCCCAACCCTCTTCAACGTCTAAATGAGCCCCCTCGCAGCCATCGCACGCCAACACAACCTCAACATCATCTCCTACGCCGACGACACCCAGCTGATCCTCTCCCTCACCAACGACCCCGCCAGAGCCAACCTACATGAAGGGATGACAGACGTAGCCAAGTGGATGATGAACAGCCGCCTGAAACTGAACTCGGACAAGACGGAAGTCCTCATCCTGGGATCTTCACCCTCCGCCTGGGACGACTCCTGGTGGCCCCCCGCCCTGGGCAGCGCACCCAAACCAACAGACCACGCACGCAACCTGGGCTTCATCCTGGACTCCTCCTTCTCCATGACCAGACAAGTCAACGCCGTCTCCTCGTCGTGCTTCAACATCCTGCGCATGCTACGTAAGATCTTCCGGTGGATCCCCACTGAGACCAGGAAGACGGTCACCCAGGAACTCGTCACCAGCCGTCTGGACTACGGCAACTCCCTCTACACCGGAACCACCGCCAAACTCCAGAAGAGACTCCAGCGGATTCAGAACGCCTCAGCACGACTCATCCTGGACATCCCCCGTCGCAGCCACATCTCCGGACACCTGAGAGACCTGCACTGGCTCCCGGTCAGCAAGGGAATCACCTTCCGTCTCCTCACCCACGCACACAAAGCCCTACACAACCAGGGCCCAGGATACCTCAACAGCCGCCTCAACTTCTACGCTCCCACACGCCAGCTTCGTTCGACCGGACACGCCCTCGCCGCCGTCCCCCGCATCCGAAGAGCCACCACAGGAGGAAGGTCCTCCTCCTACCTGGCCGCCAAGACTTGGAACTCCCTCCCGACCCACCTCCGTCTGACCCAGGACCACCTTGCCTTCAGGAAGCAGCTCAAGACCTGGCTGTTCGAGCAGTAGCGGACCCCCCCCTCCCCTAGCGCCTTGAGACCCTCCGGGTGAGTAGTGCGCTATATAAATGCTTTGATTGATTGATTGATATATTACAAGATACCCTTGTACATATTGTATCTCATCTCTGTTTAAAGAATGTCAATATATTGTCGGCTATTTTATTGGATGGCACAATGAGTACAGCCGGGACACTAGTAGCATTAACTTTACATGTCCTGGGTGTTACATTACCATACAATAGGGACTTATAAGTAAATTAAATGTGCCAATCAGATTTAGGTCAATTCTACCACATATTAGGGAAAGAGCACAAGCACTTTAGCCGTGGTTGGCAATGGTAACGTGCAGAGAGATCTACAAGCCATCAAAAACAGGTTCAGCATAGGAAGGGGAGAGAAGGCAAAACGTTCGGTTGACCCTGCAGAGAGGGCCAAGTCCAACACTAGTCCTTTAAATTCAGACCATACCTATTTAGAACGCTTTTCAGGGTCTACGTGCAGCCCACAGGCACTGTTGGTGGCAATAAAAGGAGATTTCCCTAAATTCATTGGAGTGAAAATATCCTTTCATTGGTTATTTTTTAAATGAGAGCATACTCAAGGGTGTCCTAATATAGAAGACTCTCCATCAATATGGAGCAATTCCCTTCCATGTGCAATAAAATCTTCTTAATCGCTTATGGTAGAGAAACAGTGGGTGAGAAATCCCTCTGTGTTTTTTAACCACAGATGCTCTGCTCAACCGTGCATCGTTTTCTGTCCTCAGCTCCAAGTCTAAACTTAGACCAGACCCTCACGCATACAAAGGTCTGGAAAAAGTTTACATTGTGATAACAGTAATAGAGGACAGCCAAGGCTACAGCCAATTAACGCTACAGTCTAAACGTTGAACCAACTGACCAATGCGTTTATTTTACTGACTAAAAAATGACCACCATACCTGCACTAACATTTTTTATCTGGGTCAGCAAATAACTACTATTATGCTACATTTTTTATCCAATATATGTAGGCTGGTAGAAGATTGAATAATTAAATTTTTAGTTTTTTAAAAAAATATTTCTTTCCATAAGTGAGTTGAGACACAGATTATAAAAAATGGGACACTTTGCTGCATACATAAAGATTGGAGTACCCTAAGCGTGTGAGCCAGGTGCCTGGAGGTCCCAGTGAAGGAGCTGGGGGTTGATAACCTGGAGGTGCCAGTGAAGCCTCTCAACGCAGAGTGCTTGGTGATGCCAGTCAAGGGCCTAGCGCCAGGACCCCTGGCCCTCGCCGATGCAAGACTACCCGACGGACCTACGACGACGCCACCCTCTATGCACTCAACGCCGGCCGGAACCCTGCCTGCTACCGAGCCACCCCGAGACGCACCCACGGACCCTTCTCCTGCCACTCCTGCAAGTTCTCCGGCATCCGGACCTGCACTGCACCCGCCAAGCCGACCCCCAGCAGCAACCACCTCAAGTGCATCCTGCTCAACACCCGCTCCGTCCACAGACACGCCGTGGAGCTCTGGAACCTCCTAGACTCGACATCTCCAGACGTCGCCTTCCTCACGGAAACATGGTTGAACGCCTCCTCAGCGCCCGACATTGCCATCGCCATCCCAGACGGCTACAAGATCACCCGGAGGGACCGCGTCAACCAGACGGGAGGAGGCATTGCCATCGCCCACAAGAACACCATCCGCATCACGACCAACACCGACGACACCCTCACAGCCGCCGAACACCTGCACTTCCAGATCCACACCGACCCCAAGACCACCCTCAGAGGCACCCTCATCTACAGACCCGCGGGACCGCGCACACAATTCAGCGAAGACATCGCCGACTAAATCAGCCCGCACGCCCTCCCCTCCGCCGACTACATCCTCCTCGGTGACCTCAACTTACACCTGGAGAACAACAATGACCGCAACACCACCACCCTGCTGGACAACCTCGCCAACCTCGGACTCAAGCAGCTGGTGACCACCCCCACCCACTACGCCGGCCACAAGCTTGACCCTTTTTTCTCCTCCAGCGAGGACATCTCCTTCAGCCACGCTACCGGACTCCACTGGACGGACCACAGCTGCGTCCACTTCAGCTTCAGAAGGAACACGATCCACCACCTCCAGCAACAGGCTCCACGCAGAAGCTGGAACAAGATCACAGCAGACCAGCTCGCTGCATCCCTGAGCCAGAACTTTCCCGCCAGCTCTGCGAACCCCAACCATGCCGCCATCAACCTCTCGAGGTGGATGAGCAACTGCGAAGACGACCTCGCCCCACTGAGGACCCCTCCCAGCAGACCCGGCAGCAAGAAAGCATCCTGGTTCACCGACGAACTCAAGAGCTCCAAGAAGTACTGCCGAGCCCTCAAGAAAGCCTGGCGCAGAGACCCGACACCAGACAACAGGACCACCCTCAAGCTTGCCACTCGAAAACACCACCAACTGATCCACACCACTAAGAAAACAGCATTCAAGGAACGACTGGACAACAACGCCCACAACAGCAAGGAACTCTTCAACATTGTCAAAGAGCTCTCCAACCCAAGCACCGGAAACAACGACATCACCCCATCGCAAGACCTCTGCAACTCACTCGCATTGTACTTCAACAACAAGATCGCAGACATACACAACAGCTTCAGCACACAGCCGACGCACCCTACGACCGCACCAGCGCCCCCCACCACCACCCTCCGAGCCTGGACCGCGATCAACACCGAAGAGACCATACGCACGATGAACTCCATCCACTCCGGATCTCCAACCGACCCCTGCCCTCATCACGTCTTCAACAAGGCCGACTCCGTCATCGTACCCCATCTCCGGGACATCATCAACGCCACCTTCGATACCGCAACCTTCCCGGAGAGCTGGAAGCATGCCGAACTCAGCGCCCTCCTAAAGAAACCATCAGCCGACCCCACCGACCTCAAGAACTACCTCCCCATCTCGCTGCTCCCGTTTCCTGCCAAAGTCATCGAGAAAACCGTCAACAGACAGCTGGCCGCCTTCCTCGAGACGAATGGATCCCTCGCCCCTCACAGTCCGGCTTCCGGGCGAACCACAGTACCGAGACCACCCTCATCGCAGCCACTGACGACATCCGAGATCTGCTCGACAACGGAGAAACAGCGGCCCTCATCCTCCTGGACCTCTCCGCAGCGTTCAACACTGTCTGCCACCGCACTCTAGTGCAACGCCTCAGCAACGTCGGAATCCAAGAGAAGGCACTGGAATGGATTGTCTCCTTCCTCGCCGGAAGGACACAGAGAGTCCGCCTCCCCCGTTCAGATCAGAAGCCACCGAAGTCATCTGCGGCGTACCACAAGGATCTTCACTCAGCCCCACGCTGTTCAACATCTACATGATCCCCCTTGCGGCCATCGCACGCCAACACAACCTCAACATCATCTCCTACGCCGACGACACCCAGCTGATCCTCTCCCTCACCAACGGCCTTGCCACCGCCAGAACTAACCTACACAAAGGGATGAAAGACGTAGTCGAGTGGATGAGGAACAGCCGCCTGAAACGCACGCAACCTGGGCTTCATCCTGGACTCCTCCCTCTACATGACCAGACAAGTCAACGCCGTCTCCTCGTCATGCTTCAATATCCTACGCATGCTACGGAAGATCTTCCGCCGGATCCCCACCAAAACCAGGAAGACGGTCACCCAGGCCCTCGTCACCAGCCGACTGGACTACGGCAGCTCCCTCTACACCGGAAACACTGCCAAACTCCAGAAAAGACTTCAGCGAATTCAGAACGCCTCAGCACGACTCATCCTGGACATCCCCCGACACAGCCACATCTCCGCACACCTAAGAAACCTGCACTGGCTCCCCGTCAACAAAAGAATCACGTTCTGACTCCTCACCCACGCACACAAAGCTCTCCACAACCAAGGCCCAAGATACCTCAACGACCGCCTCAACTTCTACACTCCCACCCGCCAGCTTCGATCGACCAGCCACGCCCTCGCCGCCGTCCCCCGCATCCGAAGAGCCACAACGGGAGGAAGATCCTTCTCCTACCTGGCCGCCAAGACGTGGAACTCCCTCCCCACCCACCTCCGCCTGACCCAAGACCACCTCGCCTTCAGGAAGCAACTCAAGACCTGGCTGTTCGAGCAGTAGCAGGCCCCCCCTCCACAAGCGCCTTGAGACCCTCCAGGTGAGTAGCGCGCTATACAAATGCTTTGATTGATTGATTGATTGAGGTGGAGTGTCTGGACACCTTAATGACGGCTCTGGACTTAGAGCGCCTCCGGACCTCAGTGATGGCTCTGGACGTGGCGTGCCTCCAGACCTCAGTGATGGCTCTGGACGCGGACTGCGGAGACCCCGTTGAAGATGTAGGGTGTAAAAAGCTGTAGCAGGGACCTGCAGCATCACAGATGTCTCGAGCAGAAAAGGTCCACGAGGCATCAAACCTTTATTTGTACATCCTGTGCCCAAGTAAACAGAGGAAGATCACCTGTGGTGACAACCGAGGTGAGCTGCAACCATAGAATATTCATCTGACTGTTCATCTAGATCAAGATTACATTGTAAATGATAGGCAGCCGGTATTCCTGCTGCTAAGAAGTTCACAGATCATCATAAGCAATTTCTCGGCTCTCTTCTGCCGTTGTGTTAGCTCCAAAGTATCCCTCGTTCACAATCTTCCCCTTCGCACATCCAGCCTCAAGGAGTTCTGCTTTCTTCACAGCTGAGACACCTGCTGCTGGATCCAGCTGAGATTTCAGTAAGAGGTAAGCATAAAACTAACAGCGATTCGACAACTTGTCAATTATAATCTGCAGAAATGCATTTATACACCTGAGACAGGACCTGAAGAATCAAGGCTTAGATACCATCCTGATGATGGCATGTCTCTCACCTGAAGAACCAAGGCTTGGAAACCATCCTCATGGTGGTGTGTCTCCCACCTGAAGAACCAAGACTCGGAAACCATCCTCATGGTGGTACATCTCCCACCTGAAGAGCCAAGGCTTGGAAACCATCCTCATGGTGGTACTTCTCCCACCTGAAGAACCAAGGCTTGGAAACCATCCTCATGGTGGTACATCTCCCACCTGAAGAACCTAGGCCCGGAAACCATCCTCATGGTGGTACATCTCCCACCTGAAGAACCAAGGCTCGGAAACCATCCTCATGGTGGGACACCTGAAGAACCTAGGCTCCCGGAAACCATCCTCATGGTGGGACACCTGAAGAACCAAGGCTCGGAAACCATCCTCATGGTGGGACACCTGAAGAACCTAGGCTCGGAAACCATCCTCATGTTGGTACGTCTCCCCACCTGAAGAATCAAGGCTCGGAAACCATCCTCATGGTGGTACATCTCCCACCTGAAGAACCTAAGCTCGGAAACCATCCTCATGGTGGTACACCTGAAGAAGCAAGGCTCGGAAACCATCCTCATGGTGGTACACCTGAAGAACCAAGGCTCGGAAACCATCCTCATGGTGGTACATCTCCCACCTGAAGAACCTAGGCTCGTAAACCATCCTCATGGTGGTACACCTGAAGAACCAAGGCTCGGAAACCATCCTCATGGTGGTACACCTGAAGAACCTAGGCTCTGACACCATCCTCATAGTGAGACACCAGAAGAACCTAGGCTCGGAAACCATCCTCATGGTGGGACACCTGAAGAACAAAGGCTCGGAAACCATCCTCATGGTGGAACACCTGAAGAACCAAGGCTCGGAAACCATCCTCATGGTGGTGCGTCTCCCACCTGAAGAACCAAGGCTCGGAAACCATCCTCATGGTGGTACATCTCCCACCTGAAGAACCAAAGCTCGGAAACCATCCTCATGGTGGTACATCTCCCACCTGAAGAACCTAGGCCCAGAAACCATCACTATGGTGGTACACCTGAAGAACCAAGGCTCGGAAACCATCCTCATGGTGGTACACCTGAAGAACTTAGGCTCTGAAACCATCCTCATGGTGGTACGCCTGAAGAACCAAGGCTCGGAAACCATCCTCGTGGTGCTACATCTCCCACCTGAAGAACCTAGGCTCGGAAACCATCCTCATGGTGGTACACCTGAAGAACCAAGACTCGGAAACCATCCTCATGGTGGTACGCCTGAAGAATCAAGGCTCGGAAACCATCCTCATGGTGGTACACCTGAGGAACCTAGGCTCTGACACCATCCTCATGGTGGGACACCTGAAGAACCTAGGCTCGGAAACCATCCTCATGGTGGGACACCTGAAGAACCAAGGCTCGGAAACCATCCTCATGGTGGTACACCTGAAGAACCAAGGCTCGGAAACCATCCTCATGGTGGTGCGTCTCCCACCTGAAGAACCAAGGCTCGGAAACCATCCTCATGGTGGTACATCTCCCACCTGAAGAACCAAAGCTCGGAAACCATCCTCATGGTGGTACATCTCCCACCTGAAGAACCTAGGCCCGGAAACCATCCTCATGGTGGTAAACCTGAAGAACCAAGGCTCGGAAACCATCCTCATGGTGGTACACCTGAAGAACCTAGGCTCTGAAACCATCCTCATGGTGGTACGTCTCCCACCTGAAGAACCTAGGCTCGGAAACCATCCTCATGGTGGGACACCTGAAGAACCTATGCTCGGAAACCATCCTCATGGTGGTAAACCTGAAGAACCTAGGCTCGGAAACCATCCTCATGGTGGGACACCTGAAGAACCTATGCTCGGAAACCATCCTCATGGTGGTACACCTGAAGAACCTAGGCTCTGAAACCATCCTCATGGTGGTACGTCTCCCACCTGAGGAACCTAGGCTCGGAAACCATCCTCATGGTGGTACACCTGAAGAACCTAGGCTCGGAAACCATCCTCATGGTGGGACACCTGAAAAACCTAGGCTCGGAAACCATCCTCATGGTGGTACACCTGAAGAACCTAGGTTCTGAAACCATCCTCATGGTGGTACGTCTCCCACCTGAAGAACCTAGGCTCGGAAACCATCCTCATGGTAGGACACCAGAAGAACCTAGGCTCGGAAACCATCCACTTGGTGGTACGTCTCCCACCTGAAGAACCAAGGCTCAGAAACCATCCTCATGGTGGTACACCTGAAGAACCTAGGATCGGAAACAATCCTCATGGTGGGACACCTGAAGAACCTATGCTCGGAAACCATCCTCATGGTGGTAAACCTGAAGAACCTAGGCTCGGAAACCATCCTCATGGTGGGACACCTGAAGAACCAAGGCTCGGAAACCATCCTCATGGTGGTACATCTCCCACCTGAAGAACCTAGGCTCGGAAACCATCCTCATGGTGGTACACCTGAAGAACCAAGGCTCGGAAACCATCCTCATGGTGGTACGCCTGAAGAATCAAGGCTCGGAAACC
Organism: Lissotriton vulgaris; assembly: GCF_964263255.1. Classification (NCBI taxonomy): domain Eukaryota; kingdom Metazoa; phylum Chordata; class Amphibia; order Caudata; family Salamandridae; genus Lissotriton; species Lissotriton vulgaris. The sequence goes on from NC_141699.1 coordinate 43,198,612, forward strand.
ATCCTCATGGTGGTACACCTGAGGAACCTAGGCTCTGACACCATCCTCATGGTGGGACACCTGAAGAACCTAGGCTCGGAAACCATCCTCATGGTGGGACACCTGAAGAACCAAGGCTCGGAAACCATCCTCATGGTGGTACACCTGAAGAACCAAGGCTCGGAAACCATCCTCATGGTGGTGCGTCTCCCACCTGAAGAACCAAGGCTCGGAAACCATCCTCATGGTGGTACATCTCCCACCTGAAGAACCAAAGCTCGGAAACCATCCTCATGGTGGTACATCTCCCACCTGAAGAACCTAGGCCCGGAAACCATCCTCATGGTGGTAAACCTGAAGAACCAAGGCTCGGAAACCATCCTCATGGTGGTACACCTGAAGAACCTAGGCTCTGAAACCATCCTCATGGTGGTACGTCTCCCACCTGAAGAACCTAGGCTCGGAAACCATCCTCATGGTGGGACACCTGAAGAACCTATACTCGGAAACCATCCTCATGGTGGTAAACCTGAAGAACCTAGGCTCGGAAACCATCCTCATGGTGGGACACCTGAAGAACCTATGCTCGGAAACCATCCTCATGGTGGTACACCTGAAGAACCTAGGCTCTGAAACCATTCTCATGGTGGTACGTCTCCCACCTGAGGAACCTAGGCTCGGAAACCATCCTCATGGTGGTACACCTGAAGAACCTAGGCTCGGAAACCATCCTCATGGTGGGACACCTGAAGAACCTATGCTCGGAAACCATCCTCATGGTGGTACACCTGAAGAACCTAGGCTCTGAAACCATCCTCATGGTGGTACGTCTCCCACCTGAAGAACCTAGGCTCGGAAACCATCCTCATGGTAGGACACCAGAAGAACCTAGGCTCGGAAACCATCCACTTGGTGGTACGTCTCCCACCTGAAGAACCAAGGCTCAGAAACCATCCTCATGGTGGTACACCTGAAGAACCTAGGATCGGAAACAATCCTCATGGTGGGACACCTGAAGAACCTATGCTCGGAAACCATCCTCATGGTGGTAAACCTGAAGAACCTAGGCTCGGAAACCATCCTCATGGTGGGACACCTGAAGAACCAAGGCTCGGAAACCATCCTCATGGTGGTACATCTCCCACCTGAAGAACCTAGGCTCGGAAACCATCCTCATGGTGGTACACCTGAAGAACCAAGGCTCGGAAACCATCCTCATGGTGGTACACCTGAAGAACCTAGGCTCTGACACCATCCTCATAGTGGGACACCAGAAGAACCTAGACTCGGAAACCATCCTCATGGTGGGACACCGGAAGAACAAAGGCTCGGAAACCATCCTCATGGTGGTACACCGGAAGAACCAAGGCTCGGAAACCATCCTCATGGTGGTGCATCTCCCACCTGAAGAACCAAGGCTCGGAAACCATCCTCATGGTGGTACATCTCCCACCTGAAGAACCAAAGCTCGGAAACCATCCTCATGTTGGTACATCTCCCACCTGAAGAACCTAGGCCCAGAAACCATCCCCATGGTGGTACACCCGAAGAACCAAGGCTCGGAAACCATCCTCATGGTGGTACACCTGAAGAACTTAGGCTCTGAAACCATCCTCATGGTGGTACGCCTGAAGAACCAAGGCTCGGAAACCATCCTCATGGTGGTACATCTCCCACCTGAAGAACCTAGGCTCGGAAACCATCCTCATGGTGGTACACCTGAAGACCCAAGGCTCGGAAACCATCCTCATGGTGGTACACCTCAGGAACCTAGGCTCTGACACCATCCTCATGGAGGAACACCTGAAGAACCTAGGCTCGGAAACCATCCTCACGGTGGGACACCTGAAGAACCAAGACTCGGAAACCATCCTCATGGTGGAACACCTGAAGAACCAAGGCTCGGAAACCATCCTCATGGTGGTGCGTCTCCCACCTGAAGAACCAAGGCTCGGAAACCATCCTCATGGTGGTACATCTCCCACCTGAAGAACCAAAGCTCGGAAACCATCCTCATGGTGGTACATCTCCCACCTGAAGAACCTAGGCCCGGAAACCATCCTCATGGTGGTAAACCTGAAGAACCAAGGCTCGGAAACCATCCTCATGGTGGTACACCTGAAGAACCTAGGCTCTGAAACCATCCTCATGGTGGTACGTCTCCCACCTGAAGAACCTAGGCTCGGAAACCATCCTCATGGTGGGACACCTGAAGAACCTATGCTCGGAAACCATCCTCATGGTGGTAAACCTGAAGAACCTAGGCTCGGAAACCATCCTCATGGTGGGACACCTGAAGAACCTATGCTCGGAAACCATCCTCATGGTGGTACACCTGAAGAACCGTGTAAGCAGAAGTGAGGAGTTATGTGACCTTTCCAGAGGTGTCGACAGAGAGTGGTACGCCCAAACGTCCTCAATTAAAGATGGCAAAAGAGAAGGGAGAAGCCCAGGATTGAAAGCCACCACTAGGAAGGTAATGCCCACCCAGAAGCATTACAGAGTACATTTGAAAAGTCACTGGGGCTTGAAAGAATTGTACTAAGATCTGAAGTTTATAAGGGAAGCTCTTTATTCATTTATCTTTAAAGTAATTCAAGCCCGATTTCCACTTAAGAAAGAGTTTCACAGCTTTCGGCACGAAGTAGCAGCTAGCTTCTCAGTATGTAAAATGGAAGCACTATACTTATCTGCATGCCTGCCTAATTCCAAATCTTTCCACTACATTTATCAATGAGATTAGACTTATGAGGAGTTTTATTCACCTTGGATTTTTCTACGTTAAAATGTCACCATAAATAAAAGCAACATTTACACACTAAATTCATTTTATTGACCTCTTTGCTATATCCGAAATAGCCAGCTAGGGACATCTTCGAGGGATGGACTTCGCTCTGTGTCACTGCGGCTCCCTGGACGTCCTTCACTGCTGCAAAACAGAGGCCAGAAGACAAAGCACAAAACACAACCTATGGCTTTGGACCTGGGTGAACAGAGTAAGGGAGAAGTCCTGGGTGTAGTAAAAAGAGGTGGAGCTGTGGAGACAACAAATAAAATGAAAAGCCTCAGATCCAAGTAAAAGCCATAATAATCAACTACTCCTTCCCACTATGATATGCCAACAGCCAATCAACACCTGCCCCTCAAACACCATGTATTGGATTCGGGCATAGCAACACCAGCATGGATTGCGATTATGGTGGGTACATGGGGTCCATGTAATTTCCTGGACAGCGTACTGGTACCGGCAATACATGTAGTCAATATACACTTTCCTAGAGAAACGTCGGGCTAATCTGAGGACTTGGGAACAGAGGCCACACATGAGAAGCCAGAACAACATGCACTAGCTTCACCTAGAAGTTGTGGGCTTCGGAAGTGCACGCCTGGCATGCACAAGCACTGGTGTATGTCCGTAAGCTTTCTTCGCTGCTCCTATGCTTGAGGACTACAAACTCCATGCATTTACTCACTCACTTCCACTCAGTCTGTAGGTGCTACTCCGTAGAAAGCATGGAATAGCCGGTAGACACTGGCAGGGAATGCGATTGGGCTCACCTGTCAGAACCTTATCCCAAACTATCTTCCCAACTCTCTAAAAAGTCTGGTCTTATCTGGCTAAGACATAACCTTTCAGCAGAGGGAGAGCATTTTATCGTTAGCTACGCCCCTCCAGTGGCCACCCCACCACCAGCCGCTCTGGGAAGACCACAACTAAAGCAAAAGGGATAAAAACCCAGTGAGTGCATCACCTGCAACAAGCACACAAGTGAACCATGACGAAATATTACCATCTGCATTGAGCACACAGGATATTCAAGGCAGTCACAGCCCCACCTACACTGAGCATACGGGGTGCCCAGCCTACTCGTAGTACTACTCAGACCTTGAGCCGACAGGGTACCTGTGAGATCACAAAACCACCTACACCCCTACACTGAGCACACGGGGTGCCCAATCTACTCATAGTACCACACAAACCTGAGCAGACAGGATAACCCGTGAGATCACAGAACTACCTCACTGAGCAAACGGGGTGCCCAATCTACTCACAGTACCACACAGATCTCAGCAGGCAGAATACCCTGTGAGATCCCAGAAGCACCTACACTGAGCACAAGGGGTGCTCAGTCTACTCACAGTACTACATAGGCCTGAGCAGACAGGACAGCCTGTGAGATCACAGAACTACCTCACTGAGCACACTAGGTGCCCTGTCTACTTGTAGTACCACACAGACCTCAGCAGACAGGATACCCTGAGAGATCACAGAAGAACCTACACTGAGCACACGGGGTGTCCAGCCTACTCGTAGTACCAAACAGAACTGGATGCTCAACCTTGGATGCACCTGCACGTGAAATATAGGATGCTCAACCTTGGATCCACGTGAAGACATAGGATGCTCAACCTTGGCTCCACCTCCATGTGAAAACAAAGGATGCTCAACCTTGGATGCACCTCCACGTGAAATATAGGATGCTCAACCCTGGATCCACGTGAAGACATAGGATGCTCAACCTTGGCTCCACCTCCACATGAACACAAAGGATGCTCAACCTTGGATCCCCCTCCACATGAACACATAGGATGCTCAACCTTGGTTGCACCTCCAAGTGAAGACATTGGATGCTCAACCTTGGTTGCACCTCCACGTGAACACATAGGATGCTCAACCTTAGATGCACCTCCACATGAATACATAGGATGCTCAACCTTGGATGCACCTCCACGTGAACACATAGGATGCTCAACCTTGGTTGCACCTCCACGTGAGCACATAGGATGCTCAACCTTAGATGCACCTCCACATGAATACATAGGATGCTCAACCTTGGATGCACCTCCACGTGAACACATAGGATGCTCAACCTTGGATCCACCTCCACGTGAACAAATTGGATGCTCAACCTTGGATCCACCTCCGCGTGAAGACATAGGATGCTCAACATTGGATCCATCTCCACGTGAACACATAGGTTGCTCAACCTTGGATCCACCTCCACGTGAACAAATTGGATGCTCAACCTTGGATCCACCTCCACGTGAACAGATAGGATGCTCAACCTTGGATCCACCTCCACGTGAACAGATAGGATGCTCAACCTTGGATCCACCTCCACGTGAACAAATTGGATGCTCAAACTTGGATCCACCTCCACATGAACACATCGGATGCTCAACCTTGTATGCACCTCCACGTGAACACATAGGATGCTCAACCTTGGATCCACCTCCGCGTGAACACATAGGATGCTCAACCTTGGATCCACCTCCACGTGAAGACATAGGATGCTCAACATTGGATCCATCTCCACTTGAACACATAGGTTGCTCAACCTTGGTTGTACCTCCACGTGAAGACATTGGATGCTCAACTGTGGATCCACCTCCATATGAACACATTGGATGCTCAACCTTGGATCCACTTCCACGTGAACACATAGGATGCTCAACCTTGGTTGCACCTCCACGTGAAGACATAGGATGCTCAACTTTGGATGCACCTCCAAGTGAACACATAGGATGCTCAACCTTGGATCCACCTCCACTGGAACACATAGAATGCTCAACCGTGGATGCACCTCCATGTGAACACATAGGATGCTCAACCTTGGATGCACCTCCACGTGAAAACATAGGATGCTCAACCTTGGTTGCACCTCCACGTGAACACATAGGATGCTCAACTTTGGATGCACCTCCAAGTGAACACATAGGATGCTCAACCTTGGATCCACCTCCACTGGAACACATAGAATGCTCAACCGTGGATGCACCTCCATGTGAACACATAGGATGCTCAACCTTGGATGCACCTCCACGTGAAAACATAGGATGCTCCACCTTGGATGCACCTCCACGTGAACACATAGGATGCTCAACCTTGGATCCACCTCCATGTGAACACATAGGATGCTCAACCTTGGATCCACCTCCACGTGAACACATCGGATGCTCAACCTTGGATGCACCTCCATGTGAACACATAGGATGCTCAACCTTGGATCCACCTCCACGTGAACACATAGGATGCTCAACCTTAGATCCACCTCCACTTGAACACATAGGATGCTCAACCTTGGTTGCACCTCCACATGAACACATTGGATTCTGAACCTTGGATCCACCTCCACGTCAACACATAGGATACTCAACCTTGGTTGCACCTCCACGTGAAGACATTGGATGCTCAACCTTGGATCCACCTCCTCGTGAACACATAGGATGCTCAACCTTAGATACACTTTCACGTGAACACATAGGATGCTAAACCTTGGATCCACCTCCAAGTGAACACATAGGATGCTCAGCCTTGGTTGCACCTCCACGTGAAGCATTGTATGCTCAACCTTGGTTGCACCTCCACGTGAACACATAGGATGCTCAACCTTGGATCCACCTCCACATGAACACATAGGATGCTCAACCTTGGATCCACCTCCCCGTGAACACATTGGATGCTCAACCTTGGATCCACCTCCACATGAACACATAGGATGCTCAACCTTGGATCCACCTCCACATGAAGATATAGGATGCTCAACCTTGGATCCACGTGAAGACATAGGATGCTCAACCTTGGATCCACCTCCACGTGAACACATAGGATGCTCAACCTTGGTTGCACCTCCACGTGAACACATAGGATGCTCAACCTTAGATGCACCTCCACATGAATACATAGGATGCTCAACCTTGGATGCACCTCCACGTGAACACATAGGATGCTCAACCTTGGATCCACCTCCACGTGAACACATAGAATGCTCAACCTTGGATCCACCTCCACGTGAACACATAGGATGCTAAACAGTCAAAGCATGATGTGAAGAATGGATACAAATGAAGAACTTACCTCATCATATGGGCAAGAGGAAACAATCCCACTAAAATTCCAAAACTCAGCCCAGAAATCTGGATAGGACTCCACAGACCACTGGTACAGCTCGTTGTAATTGGCTGAAAAATACAAACAACTCCATTACAGAAAGACATTCACCTCAGAGAGCAACAAAACAACCTGCTCTACACATAGTCAAACAAGTACTGACAAAGACAGCAGGTACCTGTGTGTGTTACGCATGAAAATTTGCCACTCCAACGAGAGGCTAAAGCAGACAACACCTCTATATCCTGATGAGGTGTTCCATACAGGGACAGATGTGCTGCACACCACTAATTTATCAAAAAGAGGAACTCAGGAGCTGGATTCATATAACCAAGGATTATCCACCTATCCAACTGAAATGCGGAGAATGTGGAATATAAGCCATGAAACATCAGTACAGGGACACATGTGGAACCCCTCTTTTCCCATCAGACATCTGTCTAAGAAGTGGCATCACTTCCTGCCTACTTCACTCAACTCTTCTAGGCAACCCACCGCCTGGCGTCCCCTGAAAAGGGATGGCATTGACAATGGTGTAAGCAGTCAGGGCATCATAGGGTCTTGGGCCTGAACCCCCGTTCCAGTGAAACCTACACTGTAAAATGATATTCATGTGCCTCCCCCAGCACCCCATACTCTCAATAAACAGACGTAGACAAACTAGACACACACATAGCATTCAAACAGTGCACAGACCCAATCTCATTCACATCACATCCATGGAGCTGCAGATATGCATTTTCCCTCTCTTTGCAACTCAAACAGCCATGCTCCAGCTCATCTACAGGCCTCCTAGTCAAAGCGAGAACTTCATTGATGAATTCTCTGTTCTCCTCACCTCCTCATCTATCCAACATGCCCACACTATACTCTTCAACCTCCTCGAAACAATCAAAGTGGTACAGGATTTCACACAATCAAAACGCTTCAAAGGCTACATCCTCAATCATCTTCTCAACATCACAAACAATCCAATCTAAACCACCCATACACTTGAACTGGACTGACCACTCTTCCATCCCTGTCTCCCTGCTCACCCTACTACTAACTAATCAAGGTGAACACAAAGAAGGAGACAGAAGTTTCAGATCATTCAAAGACTTCTTAATTGACAACTTAATGCTTACATTCATCTCTGACCCCATCAAGTCAACGTCCAACGCCAACATCCTTCTCAGCAACTTCACATGTTTTTAGAAAGCTATGTGAACATCCACACCCAAGCAGAACATGCCAGTGCAAGCCAAAGCCTTCAGACCCCTGGTATTCTAAAGACCTTGCTGGCTTAAACAACCCATCCGCAGACAGGAAAGTAAATGGAAGAAAATATTTACTGCAAAGACCTCGATAGTGAAGACCCTCCACGCAACACAAATACAGCTCAATGCCTCAGCCAAAGCAAAGTACAATACCATCGCCACCAACAGAAGCAGACCACTCTTCAATCAAGCACTGCATAACCTCCTGCTGGACCCACCTATTCCTCACTCCACAGAGACGTGCAGTGCCAACACTAGCTTATTCACTGAAAAAACACAGAAGATCAGACAGCAGTACTAAGTCTGCTTCATCCCTCACACCCACCCCTTCCCATAGAGTCCCGAAATGGTCAGCCTTCAAACCCATGCCTCCCTCAGATCCGGCTGACATACTTAACGCCCTCAAAGCCACGTTTTATGAAGCAGTCTTACCATCGCTTTTCATAAAAGCTCTCACTGGAATGCTCTTTTCACCCTACTTACGACTGGCAATGCCTCCTTTACTCAAGGCATCTTCCCAGCAGGTCTCACGTCAGGCCTCCCACTTCTAAAGAAACCTCCACTAGACCCTGAAGACTTCCTCAACTACCGGCCCATCACTCCCCTATCATTCATCAGGAAGAGCACTGAAAAAGCGGTATATGTTCAACTTAAATATCACAGCAATACTTACCATCTCCTGCACAACTACCCGTCTGGAATAAGATCACACTGCAGCATGGAGACCCCCACCTACAGATCATCAAACAATGCCCTCTTGAACGCAGATGAAGACACCCTACCTCCTGATATTGCTGGACTTCTGAGCTGCCTTTGATGACGTTGACCATACCACCCTCATGCACACCCTTGAGTTGCGCTTGGGATTCACCGGAAATGTTCTGCACTGGTTCTCCTCCTGCCTTTCCAACCGACACCAGTTTGTTCAAATAAACACCTCCAGGTCACAAAGGAGCCCTACTACATGCGGAGTCCCACAAGATTCCATATGGTCTCCTGAGATTTTCAACCTGTACATGTAGCAGCTCGGGCACTACTCACAGATCACAGCATCAAACTTCACCAAAAATGCCAATACTACACAACTATTTGAAAGTGTCCTCTGCTTCGGACAGTCAATGCCTCAAACACTGCTTGAACATCATTCAGATCGGATGTCCAGTGTCTACCTGAAGCTCAACCCAACCAAGACAAAATTCCTGTTATTTGCCAACAACAACAAAAAACTGTACAAATCTGGCTCAATGATATTAACCATGACGGTCTCAAATCCCAACCCTCATCGAATGCCAAATCACTTAAATTCACCCTGGACACCAACCTCTCCCTCAAATAACACATTGCCAAAAACGGAAAAAAAATGTGGAAGATGACCTGGTACCAGCTCTTTTTCTAAAGAACATTAAACCGTTTCTTCCAGAAAGCAACTTCAGAACTACTCAGTCAATCAGTCAATCAAAATACACTTTATTCGATTTTTGTTAAAATCATAAAAGGCAAGAAAAATACATACATTTAAAAACATTTTAAAAATGCCCACAATACATGTATTTTACACAGCGTCCGTAAAAAGAGTCACTTGATTAATCATCATAGTATATAAAAAAGGGGTTAAAATTGATATACTGGTTTTTAGTTTAAAACGGTACAGTTCTAGGGATTCTTTTGTTTCTTCCTCTGTATGCGGCTGTTAGAAAACTTGCAACACAAAAAGTGACATGTGCATCCGGTAGTCTTTGAAGATAAAGCAAGGCTGGTCTCACTTGTATGAAGCCAAGAGTTTTCAGCAGGGGTATTAGATATTTTGCCCTCTCCTTATTATAAAACGCACAGAACTACTCTTCAAGCCACCATACTCTCAAATCTGGATGGTGATACTGTCCTACTCCACTGTCTCCCACTCCACTGTCTCCCAGACTCCACACTGGCTTCCCTTTGGGGCATGCTAGTTGCTGCATCAAGGGTCTGAAGAAATATGATCATATCACCCCAATGCTAATGGAACTCCAATGGCTCCCCTTGCCAGCACACACCATCTTCAAATGTAGCTGCATTAGTTACAAAGCCAACACAACCAGCACCCTCACTTATCTTACAAACAAGATCACCATCTCTGGTGGTTCTCAGCACATCTGCAGCCAGGACACTGTCAGACTGCAGACTAAGAAGTATGAGAAAGAAAACACTAGACAACTGATCTTTTCCACCTATGCACCCAGGATTTGTGTTCTGGGTGCATAGGTGGAAACCATGTGCCATCCGAAACGCTGCTCCAATTTCGGAAAAAATGTAACAGTCATCTTTTTAAAGAACACTACATCACAGTGCATTAACCTTCCACAACCCATCTTCCTCTCCGACCAATCGCCTTCTTAAAGCTTGTTTTTGAGCATGTACATGAGCATCCGGATTGTGTGCTTTAACCAATTGGGCCCTCTCCATTGCAAGTCATACCTGGCAGACCTGCAAGCTATTAATTCACTCCACTTCTTTAAGATGGCCCTCATTAATTAATTAAAATCTTAAAATGTCCTGTACTCCTATTCCCACTGTAAAGGATGATGAACTTCCAAACCCAGAGAGAAACTCCCCAGAAACACACTGAATGTACAATAGGTTTTATAGCTACCTACCATATAAAATGTGTTAACTATCATAGTAAAAAGCTCATCATACTATCGCCAACCCTGCTACATGTACGTAACCTTAAAAATAGGACAGAAAGAAGGGGAGGTGGTGAGATGGTGAGGGGGAAAATAGAGTAAAACAGAACTTTCAGACTGGCTTTCAATTGCTGTAATAAAACCAAAGAAATGTGGTAGCTTTAGCCTGTGGGTTGATCCAAGCATTTTAAACAATAGTTGGAGAAATACTCAGCCATTCCTTAGCCTCAATCTGCGAGAATTGTGGAAGAGAGATGGAGTACATGGGGGATGAGATAGTGAGGAATGATGGTGGATTATCAAACAAAGAAGGGTATGACAAGTATGCTTACTGGAAATGCATTTTCTAGAGGAGCCAATTCAGATCGAACAACTTCCCAGTTACAGTACTTTGGGATTAGTCAAATAATTGAATCTGATGGAATAGACTAGACTGCAGAGCAGCTGGTCAAATTATGACTGTTCGTTAAGTAGGAAGGTGTATAGGATTATCATGAACTACTTGGAGAATAATACAAAAATTTAAAGGAATCCGAGTGTCTAAGTCACTATCATCCCTAGAAGGCAATTAGAGGGGGTACATTTGTGTCCCTGCATTCAATTCCCAGATGCCCGTTGACTTATACTATATTTAAAATGTGGGTGTATAAAGTACAAAACCAGGCCCTGTGTAAAGCATGACAGTGTTGTACAATCACAGATGGAAAAGGATATTACCCCAAACAAGAGTGGTAACTTACACCGCCTCCTCACACTCTTCTTCTGCACCTCAGGCAGGGCACCCTATGCACTCACCTAGCCTTGCCGTAAGGTTTCCCTGCACACCATCAGTACCTATGTAACTCCTAAACCTGTAAAACTATTTTAGTCACTGAACCAGGATCTCTCACCCCAATATTCCTTTTCTGTTGCCTACATTTACTTCCTTCAGCCGTTAAGTCAACAAGCCCTGAGCCCTAGATCCCACTGTTGCTCATGTGTGTGCTGATGGATCTCCTCCTACCTCACTGGATGAACGTAAAGGATCCACTTCCCACCGTTCACCACCGAACCCAAAGAGATCACCTGAGGTGTCCCCCCCAGTGCTCATTCCTCAGCCCCACGCTCTTCAGTGAATACATGACCCCGCTAGCCAACATCCTCAGATCCCACGGTCTCAACATAATTTCCTAAGCAGATGACACCCAACTCACCCTCTCACTCATCAACGACCCGATCACCACCAGAACCAAGTTCCACAGATGCATGGCAATCGTCGCCGACTATATGAAGAACGACTCCCTGCAGCTGAACACAGATAAGACAGACGTACTGCTCTTCGGCAACAGCAGCTTCAGACGAAAGGACTCCTGGTGTCCATCAGACCTAGGACCCGCACCCACTCCCCCCAACCACACCATAAACCTCTGAATCATCATTGACAACAAGCTCACCATGAAATCACGGATCAACGCTGTCTCCCTCACTCTATGCTATGTAAGATCTTCAAATGGCTAGCCCTACACACAAGAAACACTGTGACACAGGCCCTCATCACCAATTGACGGGACTACTGCACCACCCTCTATATAGGAATTACTGCACACCTCCAACAGAGACTTCAGACAATACAGAACGCCGTAGCCAGACTCATCCTTAGCCTTCCCCGACAAATCCACATCACACCCCACTCGCTTCCCATACAGAAGAGATGTCAATACAAGCTGCTGACCCACACACACAAAGGTCTACACAACCAAGGTCCCATCAACATTAAGCACCACCTGAACGTCCACCAACTGTGGAAAAGACTATGAACCTCCTCCCTCTCACTTGCCCACATGCTCCGCATCTACAGAAGTAGAAGTGGAAGACGCTCCTTCTCCCACATTGTAGCAAAAACCTGTAACAGCCTCCCCACGCAACTCCAGATCATCACCTCACTTACGGAATTCCGAGTGGCCCTCAAGCCCTGACTGTTCGAGTAAGCCTCAGGGACCTGCAAGCACCTGAATACCCTATCGGGTGATTAGCTGTGCTTTATAAATCCTGTTTCATTCTCTTACCTACATGCCTGTACACACCTCCTAATTCTACCATCATTTTGCTTGTACACTTCACACGACACAGCCACCTTGCTTTCTTTCCGGACCGGTCTGTGGGCTCTCTTCGGGCATATAGCCTCAATCCCTATAACCACCTCCTAGCACACACCCACTGGTTCCCCTGTAACTCTACTAAATTGTAGCGCTTTGCATGCGCCCCGTCTTGCCATTCACCACAGCACTTAGAGAAGCTGGATTCCCCCGAACCTCACAAAGGCACACCGCGTTGCCCCATGGCTCGTCTTGGACACCCAAGTACTCATCCAGCTTCCTCTGGATCCACTTTCCACTATCTGATTGCCACTCACCACTTGCCTATCCCAATGATTCCTGTAACCTCTTCTTTGCCAGGCTTATGTTCCATGCCACCTTGTACCATCTAGTGGAACTCCTGTATAGCCCATCTCCAACCCATTTACCCAGATTCTCTTCTGCCACCGGCCCACACCTAGCACTTACCCAGTCGCACCCCAAAGCTCTCCTGCAGGCCAGTTCGGAACCGATCCATGTTGGTGTTCCGCTTCGAGTCAGGGAACCAGAGCGCCTGGGAGCCCAGGATTTCCTCAGGGCAACCTGTCATGGTAGGAGGTGTCTGCTGTCAAAGGCGAGCAGAATAGCAGTTTGACTAAAAATGGTGCCCCTCAACTCCAAAAAGGGGAAGTTCTGCAGAAGTAGTCCTTGTCGTTACTGGGGATGGTTCTCGACAGCTAGAAGCAATGCTCCTCCTCAATGCCTGCAGGAAGTGCTCCTCCTCAATAGCTGCAGAGGGCGCTACTCCTCTCTCTCAGTAAAGAATGCTACTCCTTAATGACTGTAGAAGGTGCTCCTTTACATACAAGAGATGCTACTCCTCAATGACTGTAGGGAATGCTCCTCCTCCACCTACAAAGGATGCTCTGCCTCAAAGTCTGTAGATGGTGCACCTCCTCTACCTACAAGGGATGCTCTGCCTCAACGCCTGTAGAGGGGCTTCTCTACCTACAAGGGATGCTGTGCCTCAGTGACAGCAGGGAGTGATCTTCCTCTACCTACAGGGGATGTTGTGCCTCAACACCTGCAGAGGGGCTTCTCTACCTACAAGGGATGCTGCGCCTCAACGCCTGCAGAGGGGCTTCTCTGCCTAAAGGGATGCTGTGCCTCAACGCCTGTAGAGGGGCTTCTCTCCAGTCACTGCAGAAGGTCCTCTATCTCCAAAGAGTGATCCTCAGGCCTTTTCCTATGGAGTGCTGATCCAGTGTCTGCAAGGGGTGCTTTTCAGCTCCTTCCCTTCTCGCCTCCCTCCTTCAGGGGGTGCTGCTCCCCTCTCCCTGCAGGTGCTGATCTCTCCTCTCCCTCCTTCAGGGGTGTCTCTTCACTCCAGGGGTGCTGCTCTGCTCTCCTCTCCCTCCTGCAGAGATGCTGCTTCACTGTGTCCTGCAGGTGCTCCTCTCCCTCCTTCAGGGGTGCCTCTTCTCCCCTCAGGTGCTCCTATCCCCTCCTCTCCCTCCTGCAGCTGCTGCTCTGCCCCAGCCCCTCCGTCCTGCTCTGGCCCCTCCTCTCTGCTGCTTCTGATCCTATAGGTGAGGCCCGCCCCCAGCCGAGGCCCCGCCCCGCCCATGACAAGTAAACAACCGCCCCTGTATCCCTCCGCCTACGGCGGGAAGTAGTGCGATCTGTCACGGCACGCAGCGCGTCACGGTGACGACACGCTTAAAAGTGAGGACGGGCAGCGTGACCAGCGTCACGTGAATGCGAGGACAGCCGCCTTGTGAGCATGCGCAGACAGCACAATGTCCAACCCGCCAGGCGAGCCACAGCCTGACCCTGCGGGGAGGGGGGCGGGCCCTAAGCACTTATTATTGCTGTGTTTCATCATTCAAACAGCACACTGTGGGGGCCCAGCCTGTCCAAGGAGCCTTATGCGGGACCTCTGTGCTTACATCACACAGGGGCGGAGCTTACACTGGTGCAGCAGGTGCAGTGGCACCGGGGCCCTTGGGGGCCCCACTGAGCACTTATTATTGCTGTATTTCATCATTCAAACAGCACACTGTGTGGGCCCCAGCCTGTCCAAGGAGCCTTATGCGGGACCTCTGTGCTTACATCACACAGGGGCGGAGCTTACACTGGTGCAGCAGGTGCAGTGGCACCGGGGCCCTTGGGGGCCCACTGAGCACTTATTATTGGTGTATTTCATCATTCAAACAGCACACTGGGGGCCCCAGCCTGTCAAAGGAGCCTTATGCGAGACCACTGTGTTTACGTCACACAGAGGCGGAGCTTCCACTGGTACAGCAGGTGCAGTGGGACCGGGGCCCTTGGGGGCCCACTGAGCACTTATTATTGCTGTATTTCATCATTCAAACAGCACACTGTGGAGGCCCCAGCCTGTCCAAGGAGCCTTATGCAGGACCTCTGTGCTTACATCACACAGGGGCGGAGCTTCCACTAGTGCAGCAGGTGCAGTGGCACCGGGGCCCACTGAGCACTTATTATTGCTGCATTTTATCATTCAAAGAGCACACTGTGGGGGCTGCTGGGCAGTCCTAGGAGCGCGACAAAGGAGACTGTATGCAGCATCTCTCTCTTTACTTACATCACATAGAAGTATGGATTATAGAAAATGGTGTTGAATTTAGCTACAGTCGTGAGATAAACCCAATACTTCATTTATCTGCGTCCGTTGTCAACAGAGGTCAGCATCAGAGTGACAATAAACTGTCATCATGGAACGTTTCAAGTTGAGATCAATACTTGGAAAGATGGGGAAAATAACAGGGTAGAGAAGAACCATTAAATAAAGAATAACATGTGAAACATCTTCCCTTGATGAAGGACAGGAATCCATAATCTTGCACGGCTTTTCCTGGGACAATTCTTCACCCATTCAGCCAGAGTCAAACTCTCCATGCGAACCCATCTACAGAAAAGGGGATAGCTTAGGAAGTCCCAAAAAATCTAAATTCAAATTAACTCAATACAATGTCAGTTCAAATTCTTATTCCAATCGTGCGCCTTCTTCTCTGAGGTTTAGCCAATGCAAAAACATTGCTTGGGAAGCCGAGTAGGTATTATCGCAAATTTGGCTTGAGGTAGTGATCATTCAAACACCGAGATTCTTCTCTTATATTTCAATATAATGCATGTTGGACTTCCCAAGCACTCCCTATTTACCTATATGTGTTCATTTGAATTCATGGTTTCTGAGCAGTAGAAGCCCTAGAAGGTTGAGTGTGATTGTATTTATACTCCGAACAGAACGCCTGTGCGGCCGGGCAGAGCCAATACTGCTCTTGGATAAGTCTCCATGTGAACCCTCCTTGTTTTTTGCAACAGGGGTTTAGAAGACGGTGTAAGATCAGGCAGTGGAGGTCCATTCACCCTAGACACAGATCGCTTCAACCCTTACAATGCTTTTGAAACAAAATGGCGATCATCATTATCGCTGCTGTCTCAGGGAACAACAGTTCATTGATCCACTCAGACACTGAACACACACTCCAACATTCTCCATTCTGAGATATAACTCTTCCCTTGTTAACTTTATCCTCCTTTAAATCTCTGAAGAATTTACTTTCTCCATTGTCCACATGCCTAAGAATTATAACTAGATCCACTTTGACATTAGACACACTCCCTTTATGTAACTTATTATGACGGGCCTTAGATGTTTCCTGGTGCTGATGATCCTTAGTGTGTTCTTTGTGTGAAGGAAACAGTGTAAGGCCAACAGATAATGAGTGCAATTTGGACTTATGCCACCAAGGGCAAAATTAAGATGTGGGTTCCCTACCATTTAACAAGAAAGGTGACACACCTGTGACAGTGTTGGGTGGAAGCCTACATGCCCACAGTCTTTCCCTGATACATCAACTTACGAGAGCATCTCTCATCTGTGCAAGTTGGACTCTGTCTTGGAGGTACTCATGAAAACATTCTAACATTACACTCAGGATCATAAAAAGCTGTTTTGATAGGCTTAATCTCATGAGGCATAAGACATTTATTCATATCAACATTTTTTGGTGACAAAAAAGTATGGAAAACCCTCACAACTGAAAACTTCCAGGAGAACTCCCAACACTATAGCTGTGATAGCTCTGTCAGTAAACATCATTTCCGGCCAATTTCAAGTGTATTCACTACCACAGCATATTGTATGCTGGTCAAAAATTCCGAAAAGTAGAGTAAATGTCTTTGTCAGGCAAAAGTAGGTCAATAGATGGATTATATAGGTGTGAATGTGGTCTTGCAATTCTTATTCGAATTGGAACCCACTTTACTCTGTCTAATCCAATGTTCAGCTTCATTGTCCAGGCACGCCACCAGAAATAATGCCTCACCAGATATCTGATGGAAGACATTCCCATGTGTCTTTTGTGGCCGTACTTTAAAAGGACTTCACAAGTTCCCATTGGAGGGTAAACATTTATAATTGCGAAAAACAAGTTCTCCAACAACAACCAAGCTCTGGTGAAATGTGAAAAAAACTATTGGCTGGAACCTTTAGGATCCGTCTGGAAGCAGATATGGCAAACTTAGTGGGCTTCGTGCTGCAGAATTTGTCAACCGATTTGACACAGTATTGCATTCAATCCTTCTCTGCACTTTGGCTGAGCTCAGCCTCAAAGAGTGAGCTTTACTGTGGTGCAAATCTGTTGGGATCTGGATGGAATGTGTTGGGGGTGGGAGCTCGTGGGTGTTCTGGTTTGGAATGTGTAGCGGCAGTTGCTGCCAGGAGTTGGAGGTCACCAAATGGAATAAAGCTGATGCCAAACCTACCTGTTGTCTTCTATTCAGTGGTGACAAGTTGGTCTTGTGCCTTCAGTTTCCCCGCCAGTGGGGTGGTTGCAACAATCCAATATCAGAATTTTCGCTTATAGTGGTAAGCGAGTTGAAGTTCTGGGAAAGTTTAGGGCCAATCTTGCCTTTGGTGAGGATCTGCCTACTGCGACTGTGTATGTGGTGAACGAAGGTGCAAAATTGTTGGGGTGGGAAGAGCAGGGCACACTTGGCATCATACTAGACTCCAATCATCCTGACACGGCGGTGCCCCGAAGGGCAGTTATGCAATTTTATAATTTGCTTTCACCAAGTTCAACCAGTGTGAGCATGGTTGCTCATATGTCAAGCAACAAGTGGATACAAAATTATCCTGAAGTTTTTAATGGGGGTCTTGGAAAATTAAAGGGATTTCAGCATCACATTGTGCTCAGGGAGGGTGCTAAAGCTGTGGATCATAAAGTATGCAAAGTACCCGTAAGTCTCCGGAAGGAACTTAAGTGTGAGTTGAAACGATTGTGTACAATGAGGGTAATTGAAACCATTGAATGCTCTGAATGGTTGGCCCCTATTGTTTTAGCACACAAATCCGAAAAATCCCCGAGGATGTGTGTAGATTTGAGAGATCTTTACCCTAACATCTGGGTTGATCGCCAACCCCTACCAAACATCAATGAGATGTTGGCTACTTTGGAGGGTGCCAGGTTTTTCACTTCCCTGGACATTTCCTCAGCTTACCATCAAATTTAACTTTGTAAAGATTCAAGGCGCCTTACATCATTTGTTACACCTGAGGGGGCTTATTGTTACAAACGTGTGCCGTTTGGTCTTGCCTTGGCTTCTGAAGTTTCAGCGATTTATGAACAATTTATTCAAGGACACTGTAGGAGTTGTGTTTTTCCAAGACGACATTCTGATTTATGTTAAAACTGAGTCCGAACATGATGACAGGGTTAAGCATGTTTTAAGTATCATTAGGTCTAGTCGCCTGACATTAAGAAAAGATAAGTGCAAATTTCTTCAAGAAGGTGTTGACTACCTTGGTCACCACATCTCTCACAAGGGTGTGGAACCCAAATAAAAAACGATTGAGGCTATCCAGAATGCGCCCACACCAGTGAACAAGGACCAGCTCCGCTCTTATTTGGGGTTGGTAGAATACTACGCCAAATTTGTGCGCAGCTTTCCTAGCAAAACAGCGTCTATGCAGAATCTTTTGAAGAAGAATGTCAAGTATGTGTGGGATGATGATTGCAAAAACAATTTTGAATTGATTAAGCAAGAAATTGTACATGCTCGCTCTCTCAAACTGTTTATTATTAATGACCAGTGCATCATATTCAGGGACGCAAGCAATGTGGGTTTAGGGGCTGTCCTTATGCAAAAAAAAGAGGTGATGGTTGTGAGGAAACGATTGCTTTCACTGCAAGAACATTAAGGGGAGCTGAAAGCACTTATTCCAACATTGAAAAGGAAGCTTTAGCCTAGTGGTGGGGTGTTCAACACGTCAAGATTTTTTTGTGGGGAAATTCATTTATATTAAGGAACGATCATAAACCCTTGATTGATCTTTTCACCAATAAAGGAGGTGGGAGGGCTACTCCTCGTATTACGAAGTGGCAGTACAGACTGCAAGAGTTTTGTTACTGCCTAGAATATGTAGCTGGTCCAAAGAATCATCATGTAGCCGACTGTGTATCCAGTTTACCTATCTCTGGTGGTGAATGTTTAATGGCATCTGATGACTTGGAAATGCTTTGTGCGGTTTGCTCTCTTGAGAACACAGTGGGTGGTGCACTTTACAAACAAGAATGGTTGCAAGCCATGTCAAGTAATGTTGAGATCAGAATGGTTATCAACTTTTTAGCTGGAGTGTGGTCCAACAAAAAGGACTGTCCATCCAAATAGATTCCTTGCAAACGAGTCGGTGAGGAAATGTCTGTGGTCGGTGGTTTTCTAAGGAGAGGTGGTTTAGTGGTGGTTCCTGTGTGTATCTGCAAGAAGGTCTGGACTCAGTTCATGAAGGTCATCTGAGTATCCGTGCCATGAAGTGCAGGGTTAGGGAGGATTTTTGGTGGCCTGGGTTGGACAGGGATGTTAAACACTATGTTCGTGATTGTTGCATTTATGTTTTGAGCGATAAGTCAAAAGTGACTCTTCCTTCTCCTGTTGATCCTGGCGTTGTGAAAAACTTGCTGTGGTGCAAACTTGCCTTTGATGTTTCCGGTCCCTTTGGGGTGATTGGAAGTTCACCCAAGTCTGCTTTGGTTCTCATTGACTACATGTCAAAATGGCCTGACGTCAGGTTTGTAGATAATGTCAATTCTTTGTCAATCATCAACTTTTTTCAAGATGTGTTTTTTCTGAGAAGGTTTTCCTGAGGATTTGGTGTCTGACAACAGTACCCCGCTAGTGTCCAGAGACATGCAAGACTTTCTCAAGGATATTGGTGTTAAACATATTCTCATTTCTCTTTATCATCCCAGCAGCAATGGTTTGGTGAAACGCTTTAACCCCTTTGCTGCGGGGGTTATTTTCACCGCTGTGCTGAGGGGGAGGGGGGCGCGCACGGCGCCCGCATGCTCATGACGAGCTGAGCTCGTCATGACCACACCCCTTCCCGTGGAACGCTCAGCACAGCAGGGGAATTATCCCCGCATGCGAGCGTTCCACGACTCATGACGAGCTCAGCTCGTCATGAGCATGGAAAGAGTTAACTGAGTCATCAAAGTACATTTGCAACTGGCTTTGGTCAATTGTTTGCAGTGGTGGCAAGCCATAACTGACATTGTGGGCGGTAAGAACTACCCCTCATGTTAGCGCTGGCATGGCCCCATTCACCCTGCTCAGGAGCAGAGTTGCTGGCCTCAAGCTAAACAAGAATTGGATGTCCAGGAAAGGCGTTGACAAGGAGGGGTTGATGAGTGTGGTGGATGTTAGAGCTGCTGTTCAAACCAAGTATAGTACTAGGTTTGGTAGTTCCAGTGCTCTTTCTGTCGATGTGGGTGATTGGGTCAGAGTCAAGAAGGCTGGTTTTATCCGCGATGGCGAGTCACGCTTTTCGGCACCCATGAGAGTGCATGAGGTGAAGGATCACGTTGTGGTGTTGGATAATGGCAAAGTATGGAACAAGTGTGCGATTTCGGTGGTGCTTGAATCCAAGGCTAGGTACGTCAATGAGAGAGGCGTAGCTCACTCATTGCTGGAAACCATGGGTGGTGGTGCAAATGGGGAGTCAAATGTTCACCATGATTGTGTGTCTGGGAGGAGTGTTTCTTCTAGGGTGAGGGTTTCCCCTTCTACGTTTCAAGATTACATCCTGTTGCAGACTCTTGTCTGTTCAAGGGTTTTCCATACCTGTTCCATGAGATGTGCCTATGTTATTGCTTTTATGCATTTACCTTGCTCTGCTATTTCTGTACATATTTTGTTTTTATCATTCATTGTTTCATTTTTTCGGTGTTGTGACGGAAGGGGGGCGTGTTGTGATCTGGATGGAATGTGTTGGGGGTGGGAGCTTGTGGGGGCTCATGGGTGTCCTGGTTTGGAATGTGTGGTCCAGTGCCAACGGCAGTTACTGCTGGGAGTTGGCGGTCACCAGACAGAATAAAGCTGATGCCAAACCTACCTGCCGTCTTCTCTTCCAAATCCTAATTAATGGATCATTCCATGTTGAGTTTCATCCACCCTGTTAGCCGAATATAAACCCTACATCAGTAAGTCTCACAAGGGTCAGCACTTAGCCCCACGCTGTTTACATTTATAACTGGCCTCTGTTGATACTTATAACATCCTTTGGACTCAGTTATGTGAACTCTGCTGCCATCATCCAGTTGATCATCTCTGTGGGGCTTTCAGATCCGGCATCCTCCGATTCCATCCACCTTTGTATGAAGGCTGTTGCCTCCTGGCTGGTCGAAAACACATTCAAGTTTAACCTGAATAAAATAGAGTTACTTTGGATCTGACACAGTTCCCCCACTCTATTCCACCCTTCGCCCAGACTGGCTTATGTCTAAAGAATTTTTGAAAAATCTTGGTTTTTTTGGGACGCTGATCTTTCTTGGTTAGATAAGCTAATCACTTGTCTTGTTCCTGCTGCTAAAGGTTCTGAGGAAAATGTTGCCCCATCTTCCGATGACCGTTCACAGAATAGAATTCCAGGCGACCATTTTGCGTCAGGTGGATTAATGCAGCACCCTGTTTTTGGACATTTCACCTGGAGTATTGAAGAAATTGCAGTGCGTGGAAAATGTGGTGGCCAAACTTGCTCTGGCCCACTCCTGGCACCCCCATTCTTCACAGCGTGGATGCCCTGCACTCACTCCCAGTGGAGAAGAGGATCACCTTCAAGTCGCTTTGCCATGTCTACTGTGCTTACCATCTGCTGGGTCTGACCTATCTTAAAAACAAATTTACGCCAAATGATCTCACTCACCCCGCACAGGATTGGGTGACGCTGGGTGTAACGTATGCTAAACGAAATATAGCACAGTATTGGGGTTCCGAGGAGGTGCCGAGATTGGTGTTTAGACTTGGATGCAGTAATGATGGCTGAGAGGGTGGTTTATCTGCACCGCGGTTGTCCCCAGAAGTGGGAGAAAATATGGGGGGCCTGGAACAAATATAGAGGTTATTTATGTGAGCCACCAACGCTTGAGGGTGAAAGCGAATCTGAATAGGGGATGGGGGAGAGGGAGAGGATCCAGGGTAGTAACTAAGGGCATGAGTATTTTGCCAATAATTCTACTGCTGAGTAAACTATCACGAAGATCTAATGTAACTTATGATACCCAATGTCTGTGCCAATTGATCTACATGTGCCCTCTTTTGTTTTCAATAAAAACATTTCCCCCCCCCCCCCCAAAAACCACATAACATTTTTTTTAAATGTACACGTTATGTTCTGGGCAGTTCCCTGCGGTCATCTAATGCCCTCTGTGTCCAGGACCCTAGATTGCAATGTGCCTGGATAGGAGGCTAAGCTTTTCCGGCCTTGCCCAGAAACCTTGGAAGGCCCCCCCCCGCTGTCCGTGTACAATTGACAGAATCTGTTGCTCTTCGGAAAAACATTGATGGCTCCGCTCCATGCCAAGTGACTCCCTCTTAGGCCTTCCTTTTTCTGTCTCCTCCTGGCGCTGGGACATTTCCGTAGGTAGCAGCGTGCTCAATAAAACTGGTAACATAAAATTACACATGCTGCATGAAAATACATTACGGGAATACAACATCTGGAAAAGCAAATATCCACAGGGAAGGTTAGATGAAATGTAAACAGGGACAGTATTTCTGACATGGATTACCATTAGGCTTTTTAGAGTCATTGTTAAGAAATTGATTAGTGTGTTTGCCTTTTAAAGGTAAGGACATGAATATAGGGCCCGATAATTGTGGAACACTCTTAGTGGCTGGCTGAATAGTGCCGGTGTATCATGTAAGGGAATAAATAATGATAAGAAATCCCTTTCCTAAATGTTGACCGTCAGAACAGCAGTGTGTCTCATGTTCTCTCAGGAAACACAGGCCCAGCGTTCCCATTGGTCCACGGGGACACTTCTGCAATGCACACAGCAGTGTTGATCAAATGATAAAGTGCTTTTGCATCAAAAGTTGATTCGCATGCAGCGCCAAAGCTACTTTGCAGAGTGACACCATGGTAATAGATGCAAAAAGGCAAGTCAGTGGCTCACCAGCACAAACAAATAGGGGCTCATTCACAGAACTAACTTAAGACAAAATCCTAAACTTACTACTTTTGGTATTCACAGAAGTTAGGATTTTGTCTTAAAACAGACATAAGACATAATCCTAACTTAAGTCTGTTTTAAGATAAAATCCTAACTTCTGTGAATACCAAAAGTAGTAAGTTTAGGATTTTGTTTTAAGTTAGTTCTGTGAATCGGGCCATAGATTTTGGTGCAAAGCCAGATCAACTAAAATAGTCCAGCCTAGCTTTGCATCAACAACCTTACTTCATATGAAACAAGATGCAAGTAAGAGACTACGCTCTATTTCATGTGATATTCAGGTGTATAATATATATCTGGTAGAAACTGGTTTACTGGTTGACTGGGGTGTAATCCTAATTAGGGTAAGGCACCAGAAAACCCTAAATTAACCTCTGCTCACCCCCTAGTAGCTTGGAACAGAATGTGTAAAATATTTGTGCAATACTTCAAATGGTAAAACAGTGGCAACATCACACAAAAAGATCTCTCACCAGGTTAGAAAAACAGACCAAAATGTGGCAAATAAACAAGACCAAAAGAGCAAAAATTCAATCAGTAGAAACAGGGTTATGAATTTTTGAAGATTAAACTGCAATTTAGCGCCTAAAAGCATAAAGCGCCAACTGCGGCTAACTGGTTGTGCTAGACCAGGTCAAAGTGAAAAGTTCAAGCCGACTGCAATGAAGCTCAGTTCAGATACAGTCCCATGTTAGTCCCACTGAAGGTTTGCCTTCTAAAGTTTTGTGTCAAGAGTCACGTTTGCATTGGAGCAAGGAGAGCGTCGTGAGCGGTGATCGGGTGGCTTGAGGAGCGAGCTGGGGGGGCGGACCGGCAGGCTGGTGCTTTGCATTGGCAGTCCTCCACAAGCAGTTGATGCTGCTGGGCGAAGAGACAAACTAGTGACAGTTCGCCCTGATTTTCAGTGCGAGCAACGCGGTTCCGGTGCGAACGGGCCAGTTTGTGGTCGAGATGAACCCAAAAGCTTGATTGAAGGGTCCTCTGAGGCACACCAAGGGCCCAGAACCTGAGGGGCGCCTCTTGGGGATCAGGATCTCGCTGAAGGCGGGTCCATGGGCTGTTAGGGAGCCTTTGATATCATCAAAAAACAAACCTCCAAGACATCCACGGCCCTTGCGCAACCCTCCAAAGCCCTATGTGACAACTTCGTCTCCTTCTTCAACGAAAAAATAACCAAGATCGAACTATCCCTAGACATCAACCCGACTCCGATCATCAACATCAACCTAACCACAACACTCACCACCTTTGAAGCTTCAACCTCCATCACTTGGCCCGCTTTCGACCACGTCCACGAAGCCGAGATCCTCAATCTAATAGCATCCTCCAAACCCTCCTCCCACAACCTTGATCCCATCCCCGCCCAAATGGCCAAAGACCTCAAACTCACCCTTGCTCCTATCTGGTGCAAAATCATCAACAGCTCCCTAAAAACAAGCACCATCCCGGACTGCCTCAAAGTGGGCCAGGTCACCCCCCTCCTGAAGAAACCAGGTCTAGACTCCAACGACCCTAACAACTTCAGACCAGTCTCAAGTCTACCCTTCCTAGCCAAAATCCTAGAAAAATGCGTGCTTCGTCAACTCAACAACCAGCTTGACAATATCAACCTTCTTGACCAAAACCAATCAGGCTTCAGAAAAGGCTACAGCACGAAACCGCAATCCTGAACATAGTTGACGACATACGCAACTCCCTTGACTCGGATCAGTGCTGCCTACTCATCCTCCTAGACCTGTCAGCGGCATTCGACACGGTTGACCACAAGCTCCTCATCAAGGCCCTCAAAGAGCGAGTAGGGGCGGCTGACATGGTCCTGAAATGGTTTGACTCCTTCTTCCAGAACCGCTCCCAAAGAGTAAAAATAAAAGCGTTCTCATCTGATCCTCTCCCTGTGTCCAGAGGGGTCCCACAAGGATCCGTTCTCTCCCCTCAACTTTTCAACATATACATGGTCCCCCTCACCACCATACTGAAGAAAGCCAACATCCCTTTCCACCTCTACGAAGACGACACACAGATCTACATAGAAATAACGTCCCACAATGACATCCAAAGACTCAATAACACTCTAAAAGAAATCCAAGTCTGGCTAGGGATGAATCACCTCAAACTCAATCAAGGAAAAACAGAGATCCTCCTCATCTCTAACAAAGACAACAACCCACAAATAATGGAATGGCTGAAAGACATTGACGCCCTCAGTGGAAATCTCACCTTGACCAGCTCAGTAAAAATCCTGGGAATCACCCTAGATCACAAACTAACCATGTCAAATCACATCAAGAACTCCGCGAAAAGCGCCTTCCTCAACCTGAAGCTCCTCAATAAAATCAAACCTCACATCCCACAAAAAGACCTCATACAAGCCACCCAAGCTTTGGTCCTGTCCAGACTGGACTATGGAATCGCAACCCCAGCCATATCCCACCTAGCGCCACTAAAAACAACCCTCAATGCAGCAGCCAGAATGGTTTCAGGTGTAAGGAAATTCGACCACATATCCCCCGCACTCAACGACCTGAAATGGCTCCCAGTGGAAATGCGCGCAAACTTCAGAACAGCCTGTCTCACACACAAAGCCCTACACACAGGGAAACCGGAATATCTAGCCTCCAAACTCAAGAAAGCTGGTCAATCCAGAAATCTCAGAAGTTCTAACTCCCTACTACTCATCCCCTTGAAAACCCGGAAACAAAGAACCGCCAGCCGCTCTTTTGCTGGCAACGCCCCGAAAATTTGGAACTGCATCCCAGTGGACATCAGAACTACCCCGTCCTTTACTGAATTCAAGAACCGCCTAAAAATCCTCTACCTCAATCGTGCATTCCCGAACTCTACCTCAATAGCGCAATCGAGAACCTTAACTACCACATAAACACTACCTCAACAACGCGACAGGAACGTTGAATACCTCATAAACACTACCTCAATCCCGCCCCTCAGGCGGCTGTTAAGTTGCTGAACTTGTATGATGTCTGTCGATTTTTCACTGTACTATTTCGCACTCTTTTCTCCCAATCAAATTGTGAAGCGCTCCGATACCCTTGGGTCTGGCCAGCGCTATAGAAAACTCCAAAAATAAATAAATAAATAAATTTTATGTCCCTGAGTATCAGATCAGGAGGACAGCGCACTAGCCCTTTGAATCACTCTGGGGTCCTGGATACAAGATGGGTTGCGGGCCCAGTTCTTCCTCCCCAGGTTAGTGAGCAACAGGTTAGCACAGCAAAACAGTAGCTCCTTCAGAGTGGCAGTCCTTTCAGCAGCGCAGCAGTCCTTCCTGGCAGAGTGTTCATTAGCCCAGAAGTGTACTAAAGTGGTAATATCTGAGGTCCTTCTTTTATAGCCCTTTGTGTGGAGACAGGACACAGCCTAGTCAGGTGCAAGTGAGGCTGGGCCCAGCTCCTCCCTCCCATCCTGCCAATGGTGTCCCAACCAGTCACACCTAAGGTCCCACTGTGTGTGGCAATCTAGGACGAATAATCAAGGCCCAACTGCCAACGACACCCAGTCATGTGACCAGAGACATGCTGCAGGCATCAAATGAGAAAATGGCAACTTTCTAAAAGTCAAACAACAGAAAAGCTGGGATGCACTCTAAATGTAAATCATAAACCAATTCTCAATAGAAACCAAACGTATTCAATGTCACTGTGCACCTTCTGAGGTGGTACTACCCAACCACCTGTTCAAAATTGAAGAAGAGTACTAGGACAAACAGTCTTAGACAGAACGTGCGCTACCTTTTGCACTGAGCGGAGTGTCTGACAAGTGTTCAAC
The DNA here is from genome assembly GCF_964263255.1 of Lissotriton vulgaris. Lineage (NCBI taxonomy): Eukaryota > Metazoa > Chordata > Amphibia > Caudata > Salamandridae > Lissotriton > Lissotriton vulgaris. Next base: position 43,225,780 of record NC_141699.1, read on the forward strand.
ACAAAATTGATTAGTTCAAAAATGCTCTACAAATTTTTTCCGTGATACAAACATACCGGGCCATATTATCAAGAACGGCGCAAAGATTATCGCAGTTTTAGCGGCAGGAAACAGCCGCTAAAGCGGCGATAAGGGGCTTGATAATATGCCCTTGAGAATTCCCATAGAGGCCCAGGTTCTGGGGTTAAGGACATCAAACCTGGGCTTACATTGGAATTCTCTAGGGCGTATTATCAAGCCCCTTAAAGCGGCGATAATGTTTGCACCGTTCTTGATAATATGGCCCACAATCTTTTAAAAAATTCTCAAAGAATGTTCATAAAGACTCCATGCTCTGGCTTGGAAAAACGTGTTTATTCATTCAAGCATTAACTGAAGAAGTTCTTGAATTTCCAAATCTCAAATAAACATTTCAGGCGTGGATCGCATCTATCCCTATGCATTTTGGGTACACAAATCCACCCTTCCTGAGGGGCAATCTATTCCTTAGTGTGTCAAAGTGCAAAACTGCTCTGTTCCTGGCTTCACCTATATGCAGCAAGTATGCTCGCGCTGCAGGGGGTCGAATCTCCCTGTGAACTACTGGCCGCAGAACTGCTCCTGAGTGGTCCTCCGGCGTGGCGAAACAACTTCTTCCCTCCTTGGTGACCCCACCAGAGCTGCCCCACACAGCTGAATGAAATGAAATGAAAGTGGGTTTTGTAGAGCGCATTACTACCCGGAGGCCTCGTAGCGCTGTTACTGCCCCCACATCTAACGGCATGGGCACCGTCAGACAGTTTGAGCTTGGAGCTAGATGCACACAAACAGCCTTAGCGCCTCGAGGTCTCACTGCAGATGGCACATGCCTCTGGGCTTGCCAGTAGAGGGCACTGGTTCTTACTTTTCCCGCCAGGTGCAGTATGCAGGTGTCAAATGGTGCTACAGCAGGCCCTACTAAAATACCTTGCCGTCATGTCGTGTATGGCTGTGCCGTTAGCTAGCCAGGGCATCTAGCCACAGGAGTAGCCAGAGACATAAAATACCCCCACTTGGAACCAATTCTGAAGTAGTACGGAGCAAGCGAGTAAGGCGCGTATGCCCAGCCCTTACTTGGGGCCACCATCTTTCTTTTCTTCCTTCCTTACATCTCTCAATTCTTTTTTCTGTCTTTCATCCTTGTATCCAGGCATCCTTCCTTCAGTCCATCCCTTCATCCTTTCTTCAATCTTTTCCCGTCCACCCATATTTTCACTCATCCTTCTTTCTGCTTTTTTCCTTCCTTTTGTCGCCCCATCCATCCGTTCAACCATCATTCATATGACCTTCTCTTCTCCACCCATCCAGACATCATCTATCTCCACCCTCCTTCCCTCATCCAACCTACTTTCCATTCTTCTTTATATCATCCATCTCTTCATCCATCATTCTCTCCATTCATTTATGAATCTGCCTCTTCTTTGACTCATTCATTCACCCATCCATCCATCCATCCATCCATCTATCCATCCATCCATGTATTCGGTCTTCACTCCGCCCATTACTCCAAACTCTTCTCTCTCAACCCCTCCCATCCACCCCTCCTTCTCTCTTTCCTTCCTCCTCTTCATCCATCCCTCCACACCCCTCATTCTCCATCCATTTCTTTTATTCTCTGTCCTTAAAGCTGCTTTCCCCCACCACCCCCAGGCCCCACATACTATTCTCTTGCAGCGCCTATTATGAGCTTCTATTTGGAAACCCAGGTCTCAGCAAAGAACAGTAAACATCCCCTTAAATGTTTCACATGACACAGAATCCCCCAGTGACACCCGCACTAGCTGCTCAAGTAGGGGGTCATGATACCCCCGCATTCAGTCAGAAGCCTGTCGCACCCCAGGGATCTCACTTTGATTCTAACTTTATAGGTTTCGGTTCAAATCATGGACTGCAAGTGCTTTGGGCTAAAAACCAAAATGTCAAAGGAAACTTGGCAGCAAAGAAGTTGCAATTCTCTTTTGATGGATGGCCTTGAGCCATAACAGAGAGCGTCCTTATCTTCTGATTTTCCTACAAATGAAGGACAGTTTCTCAAATCACCTCATGACACCTTTAGCAGAAAAATAAAATAAAGCATGATATTACAATGCTGAAGCCATGAAAAGAGATACCAAAGGGGATGATGGACGGAGCGTTTGAGCAAATCAAACACTCACCCCCAGTCAACTGATCTGGGTTTAATCCATCACCATTCTTTAGCTCACTCCACCACCCCAGTTCCGACACAGTCATATGCAAATCAATCTGACCCTGTGCCTCATGGGAACAGTCCAGCCCGAACTGCCAAGCCATGTCTTCCCTGGACTGGCAACAAACATCCTGGGAGCGGTTTCGGGTTCATAACCCTCATCAGCCAGGCTATCTTGAATCCAGTGGTAGAGTGAGCAATGGACCCACGTCTGGGCATACCCTGCCAACTTAGGGCGAACAAAGCGATACCAAAGGGGATGATGGACGGAGTGCTGAACATTGCAAGCAATCACCCAGGTAAACTGACCTGGGTTTAATTCATCATCATTCTTTAGCTCACTCAACCACCCCTCACTCCACCGCCATATGCAAATCAGTCTGACCCTGAGCCTCATGGGAACAGTCCAGTACCCATGAAAAGCCTGTCCTGCCACAATGGGATTGTAAGCTCATTTTCTGGGTTTCTTCCAGTTGTTATAGTTAGGCTTTGCTACATTGAATTTGAACAATCACCTACAGCTTTGTTTTTAGGTCTCGCTAGAGCCAGCGCATGCGTTGCTCTGGCTACAAATTTAGTAGCTGTTTTTAAAAGTGCTACCCATGCCGGCCACCAGTTTGCTATTACACACACAAGCACGCGCAACGTGCGCAGCTGCCATCTGCCTTGCTGTAATGGCTCATTAAGCCTTACAGTGCACGCGTGATTCCCCACCCCTACCCGCTCCCACTCCCTCCTCGTCAGCTCTTCATTTTCCTTTCACTTTCGTCCCACCTCCCCTACCCACTACCTCCTGTCAGCTCTTCATGCGGGTTTGTATTCGCCCCTCAGAGCACAGCCTCGTCTACTGAGAGCAGCAGGCAACAACAACTACCGATTACAAATTACAGTCACCCATTGCCGGAGCTGTGAACACCCGCTACCGGTCTTTTAATCCCCTCCCATGCTCATGACGAGCTCAGCTCCCCTCCCCCCAGCACAGCAGGAGAATGTGCCCGCAGCCAAGGGGTTAAACGTCCTTTTTTTTCCTTAAAGCTACAAACTGTGCTGTAAATTCCGCCTCCCTTTCAAAAGGGCCCCAACAGTGGTTTTTGCTTTGCTTCCTCGTCCTCACTGCCAAATAGCTTTCACTTGTAAAAGCTGTTCTGGTTTGGTCTCCCCCTACTCAGAGGGGACCTTACAAATACACCTGTCAACTAACTAGATGCTCTCCCCTGTTGGTTTGGTCTCCCCTACGGGTCTTATGAAGGGGGAGATCATCCCGATGGGGAGATTAAAATGACGGAACTCCGGCATACACTTGTTTGAAATGTCATACAAAAATTGTCCATTCAGAAATATTTTTAATTTGTGTTTTCTTCCTCCAAGTGGCACCTTTTGCTCTAATTTATCATTACTTTCCGGCTCTTTCAGTCTCCATTTTCTCAGGTGCAAATGTCCCCTCCCTGCTCTTACACGTACTTCCACAGTGCTCTCCCTCATCACTTTGGTGCACTTTCATTCAGTCCTAGGCTCACTGTGTTTTGTCTGCTCAATTTCAGTGTACGTACTTTCTCGCTAAGCCATTCCAGGCACTGCACTACTTCGGTATCATTACGAAGTGCTATTTCATGGTCCCCCATCTGCTCTTTATTTGAAGACGTTGTTCGCTTTTATTTCATGTCACTTTTCTGCTTGCTCTCTTACTTTCACATGCAAAGTATTTCCTTCAGTGCCAGGGACTAGTACGGTAATGTGTGCTATGTGAAAGAATACTTGTGCTTTCCGCCAATGTTATTTTTAAATTGCGGATGACCTTCAACCCCCCCCCACCCACCCACCTCACCAGTCCATCCAAAAACGTTCTATGAAATTCTTAATGATTACAAAATGGGCACTAACGGTAAACAAGCATTGGCATAGCCAATAGATCTCGCTTTTGGCACCTTATAAGTATTTAGTTATGCAGCACAATATCCTTGGTGCAACAACATCAACTGTTGCATGGCTAAGCACTTATTAAGGTCCCAAAGGTGAGACCTATTGGCTATGCCAGTGCTTGTTTATTGAGGAATACTGCTGCCTCATAGGTGGGTGAGTTTGCAGCACAATCACACGAAGGACTATGCACAGTGCTCCGGGGGCTCAACGGGTGTGGGCGCCCTGGGGCATTGGTATTACAGAAGGGACCGCAGGTGTATGTACAGCCTCTTCTGTAATACTGATAGTGCTGACGAGCATGTAGCGCCATTGCTATCTTCAGAGGACGATCCCTCATTTCCATGGGGGTGTGGCACATGCTAATGAACGAAACACTGAAGCTCTGTGCTTGCGCCGTATTATGGACACGGGTCAGTCAAACAGGCTCTTAGGAGGTGCAGTCAATCAATCAATCAATCAAGGAATTTGTAAAGTGCACTACATACCCTTGAGGGTCTCAAGGCGCTGGGGGGGAGCTGCTACTGATTGAAGAGCCAGGTCTTGAGAAGTCTTCTGAAGGCCAGCATGTCTTGGGTCTGTCGTAGGTTGGTGGGGAGCGTGTTCCAGGTCTTGGCGGCGAGGTGGGAGAAGGATCTGCTGCCGGCGGTTGTTTTCCGGATGCGTGGGACCGTGGCGAGGCTAGCTGAGTGGAGGCTGCGGGTAGGGGTGTAGAAGTTGAGTCGTCCGTTGAGCTATGCTGGTCCCGTGTTGTGTAGGGCTTTATGTGCGTGGATGAGGAGTTTGAAGGTTATCCTCTTGTTGACGGGGAGCCAGTGTAGGTCTCTCAGGTGGGGGGGTGATGTTGCTGCGTCTGGGGGATGTCAAGGACCAGTCATGCCGAGGCGTTCTGGATGCATTGCAGCCGTCTCAGGAGCTTGGATGTTGTTCCTGCATAGAGGGCTTTTCTGTAGTCCAGCCTGCTGGTGACGAGGGCCTGGGTGACGTTTTTTCTCGTTTCGGAGGGGATCCACTTGAAGATCCTGCAGAGCATTCAGAGGGTGTTGAAACAGGATGTGGAGACAACATTGACCTGCTTGGTCATGGAGAGGGTGGAGTCGAGGATGACCCCCAGATTGCGTGCGTGGTTGGTGGGTGCTGGGGCTGTTCCCAGTGAGGTAGGCCACCAGGAGTCGTCCCAGGCTGAGGCGGTGGAGCAGAGGATGAGTACCTCTGTCTTGTCAGAATTCAGCTTCAGCCTGCTGTCCTTCATATATTCGGAGATGGCCTTCATTCCCCTGTGGAGGTTGGCTTTGGCGGTGAGCGGGTCTTTGGTGAGGGAGATGATCAGCTGTGTGTCGTCAGCGTAGTAGATGATGTTGAGGCTGTGCTGACAGGCGACGTGGGCGAGTGGAGCTATGTATATATTGAACAGCGTTGGGCTGAGAGAGGATCCTTGAGGAACGCCGCAGATGATCTAGGTGGTCTTGGAGCGGAAGGGTGGGAGGCGGACGCTCTGGGTTCTGCCGGAGAGGAAGGAAGTGGTCCAGGGCCTCCTCTTAGATTCCGGCGTCGTGTAGGCGCGCTGTTACGGTGGGGTGGACGACCATGTCGAAGGCGGCTGAAAGGTCCAGAAGGATGAGGGCGCTGTTTCTCCTTTGTCCATCAGTGTCCTGATGTTGTCGGTGGCGGCGATGAGGGCGGTTTCGGTGCTGTGGTTACTGTGGAAGCCGGACTGGGATGGGTCCAGGATGTTGTTGTCTTCGAGGTATCGAGTCAGTTGTCTGTTGACAATTTTCTCTGTGACTTTCGCCAGGAACGGGAGCAGGGAGATGGGCCGGAAATTCTTGAGGTCCTTGGGGTCCGCCTTGGTTTTCTTTAGTAAGGCGTTGGTCTCGGCGTGCTTCCAGCTTTCCGGGAAGGTTGCAGTCTCGAAGGAGATGTTGATCGTTTTCCGGAGATTGGGGGCGATGGCTGTGCTGGCTTTGTTGCAAACGTGTTGACGGCATGGGTCAGACGGGGATCCGGAGTGGATGGAGTTCATGGTCTTGATGGTGTCTTCGTCGCTGACGTTGGACCAGGCGGTCAGACGGCTGGTACAGATGGTGGTCGCAGGGGTGGTGGGCTCGGCGGTGGATGTGGGGGTCGTGGCATTGAAGCTGTTGTGGATGTCGGCGATCTTGCTGTGGAAGAAGGTGGCCAGCGAGTCGTGCAGGTCTTGTGAAGGGGGAATGTTATTAGTGTTGGAGCTGCGGTTGGAGAGTTCTTTCACAATGCTGATGAGCTCTTTGCTGTTGTGTGCGTTGTTGTCCAGGCGGTCCTTGAAAGCGGTCCTCTTGGCAGTCCTAATGAGTTGGTGCTCTGGGCCGTGTAGCTGTTTGGTGTTCATTTGCGGAGCCAGTTCTTCTCCAGTTTTCGACAGGTGCGCTTGGAGGCCTGGAGGTCTTCGGTGAACCATGTAGCTTTTTAACTGGAGCGGTAGGTGGTGGGGGTCCTGAGTGGAGCGAGGGTGTCGGCGCAGTCGTTGATCCATTGTTTGAGGTTGAGTGTGGCGGTGTCGGGGTCGGTGGGGTTAGGGGGGTGGTCTTAGGGCGAGGGTGGTGGTCAGTTGGTCTTCGGTGATTTTGCCCCAGCAGCGGCGTGGCATCTGTTGGGTGCGATGGTGCGTGGTGGTTTTCCTGAAGGTGAAGTGGATGCATCTGTGGTCGGTCCAGTGGGGTTCGGTGGTGGGGTTGAATGAGACATGGGGACTTGCGGAGAAGATGGGATCAAGCGTGTGTCCAGTGGCGTGGGTCGGTGTTGTTACAAGCTGTCTGATTCCGAGGTTGTCGATTAGGGTGGTGGTGTTGGCATCGTTGTTGTCCTCGAGGTGGAAGTTCAGGTCCCCGATGAGGGTGTAGTCCGTGGAGGCAAGGGCGTGGGTGCTAATGAGGTCAGCCATGGAGTCGCTGAGCGGTGGTCGGGGTCCCGGTGGTCTGTAGATGAGGGTTTCTCTGAGGGTGGTGTTGGGATCGGTGTGTATCTGGAAGTGCAGGTGCTCGGCGGTGTTGAGGGTGTCGTCGGTGTTGGTCGAGACTCTGATGGTGTTCTTGTGGATGATGGCGATACCCCCTCCCACTCCGTTGGTGCGGTCTCTGCTGGAGATTTTGTAGCCTTCTGGGATGGTAGCAGGCGTGTCCTCGTCCGGGGTTTAGTGCGTGGAGGGTGCTGGCCTCGTAGTGCAGTTGGGTGCAGAGGTGTCTCCGGGGGCCAGCGGTTCTAGCGCTGGGCGCGGTACAGGCGCGGACTGGCGCAGACGGGCTCGCTCAGTTGTGCGTGGCCGCACAGCGGCCGCCATAAGAAGGGGAGGTGGGAGGGAGGAGCAGCTGGGTGGGGGGAGTGGACCAATGGGGGCGGGGACACAGGGGACGCAGCGGCAAGGAGCGGGATCAGCGAGGGAAACGGGCACAGAGGGAGGAAACAAGCACAGGCAAAGGCAGGGAACAAGTGGCACATGGCAAATACAGTCACAAAGCAATACAAAAAACAGTGGTCATGGGCAAAATGCGAGTGGGTACAGAGCAATGGGTGTGGGAGAGCGGGGCCGCAGGGGACGCAGCGGCGGGGAGGGAGTGGGATCGGCGAGGGAACGTGCACAAAGGGAGGAAACAAGCACAGGCAAAGGCAGGGAACAAGTGGCATAAGGCAAATACAGTCACAAAGCAATACAAAAACAGCGGTCACAGTCAAAATGAGAGCGGGCACAGAGCAAACTTAAGGCCTACCACTGGCCACCAGGGATGAGGCGCAGGTGGTAGCCTGCGGGTGGAGACGGGCCTCGAACACCCTCAGAAGCAGTGGCTGGTCACAGGAGCACGTGCGCAGTCAGGTGGAGCTGCGCAGCGTGGGGAGCGACCTGCCTGGGGCAGGGTCAAAGGTCTCTCCAATGATAAAGCGGCACAAAAAGAGGGCAGCCCCCTTCAGGGGGAAAGAGGTTTCCATGGACCCCCAGACTTCCCCGTGCAGGAGGGTGCAGATACTCACTACACCGCCCTGCAGGGAGGTCTGTGACCCCCTCTTTAGACTGCAGGCAGGTTGCTCCCTGCACAGAGAAACACGGAGTAGCTAGGAAGCAGCTGTTCGCTATCTTACGGACTATGATGCTTCTTTGCAGCGAGTTTGTGGCTAGGGGCAGAGCATTCGTCTTAACAGGGTGCACTATCTCAGTCTGCGCCAGGCGCACCTTAGGAAGGTTGCACCGTGGCGCAAACAGAGAAAGTGCGTCCTGTGTATTACACAGACCCCTATGTGTACATGGCAAGCGACATACTTTCACCCGACCAAAGGCCTCATGTTACATCGATGACAAACGCCATATCAGGAGCGTGTGCATGCCCGACAACTCCAAGAGTTTGCAAAGACAGAGCATAATTTAATTCAGTGAATTTATTGCAAAATAATGCAGTATAGTCACAGCTGAAGAATTGAGGCTGAATAACAGCTCGTAGCGAGGAGCTCCGATGTGTGAGAAGGGAGTACAGCTCGACTCTTGGACCCCTTTAAAACTAAGAGCATTAAGGGGAGGTATAACAGGCACCTCGTAAACAAAGGAGAGAAGCAAAAGTGGGAAAGGAAGCTCTGGCCATAATGCCACATCCTCTCTCTCAACGAAGGAGGTGGATCTGGCACAGCTCTGTGCCCCCACTGTACCCTGCTGTGTCTATAACAGTGAAGGAGGAAGGGAGCAGGACAGCTCCAGACCCCAGCTCTGCCCCCACTGCACCCTGCTGTGTGTAAGGAGAGGGTGTGGTACAGCTCCAGCACCCCCCCCCCTCCAGCTCTGCCCACACTGCACACTGCTGTGTGCAAGGAGAGGGTCTGGTACAGCTTCAGACCCCCAGCTCTGCCCCCACTGCACCCTGCTGTGTGTAAGGAGAGGGTCTGGTACAGCTCCAGACCCCCAGCTCTGCCCCCACTGCGCCCTGCTGTGTGTAAGGAGAGGGTCTGGTACAGCTCCAGACCCCAGCTCTGCCCCCCCTCCTTGTGTGTAAGGAGAGGGTCTGGTACAGCTCCAGCCCCCCTCCAGCTCTGCCCACACTGCACACTGCTGTGTGCAAGGAGAGGGTCTGGTACAGCTCCAGACCCCCAGCTCTGCCCCCACTGTGCCCTGCTGTGTGTAAGGAGAGGGTCTGGTACAGCTCCACACCCGAGCTCAGCCCCCAGTGCGCCCTGCTGTGTGTAAGGAGAGGGTCTAGTACAGTTCTAGACCCCCAGCTCTGCCCCCACTGCACCCTGCTGTGTGTAAGGAGAGGGTCTAGTACAGCTCTAGACCCCCCTCCAGCTCTGCCCCCACTGCACCCTGCTGTGTCTATAACAGTGAAGGAGGAGGGGAGCAGGACAGCTCCAGACCCCTCCAGCTCTGCCCCCACTGCACCCTGCTGTGTGTAAGGAGAGGGTCTGGTACAGCTCTAGACCGCCAGCTCTCTGCCCACTGCACCCTGCTGTGTGTAAGGAGAGGGTCTGGTACAGCTCCAGCCCCCAAGCTCTGCCCCCACTGCACCCTGCTGTGTGTAAGGGGAGGGTCTGGTACAGCCCCAGACCCCCCCTCCAGCTCTGCCCCCACTGCACCCTGCTGTGTGTAAGGGGAGGGTCTGGTACAGCTCCAGACCCCAGCTCTGCCCCCACTGCACCCTGCTGTGTGTAAGGAGAGGGTCTGGTACAGCTCCAGCCCCCCAGCTCTGCCCCCACTGCACCCTGCTGTGTGTAAGGAGAGGGTCTGGTACGGCTCCAGCCCCCCCCCCCCTCCAGCTCTGCCCACACTGCACCCTGCTGTGTGTAAGGAGAGGGTCTGGTACAGCTCCAGACCCCAGCTCTGCCCCCACTGCACCCTGCTGTGTGTAAGGAGAGGGTCTGGTACAGCTCCAGCCCCCCAGCTCTGCCCCCACTGCACCCTGCTGTGTGTAAGGAGAGGGTCTGGTACGGCTCCAGCCCCCCCCCCCCAGCTCTGCCCCCACTGCACCCTGCTGTGTGTAAGGAGAGGGTCTGGTACAGCTCCAGCCCCCCCCCTCCAGCTCTGCTTACACTGCACCCTGCTGTGTGTAAGGAGAGGGTCTGGTACAGCTCCAGACCCCTATCTCTGCCCCCACTGCACCCTGCTGTGTGTTAGGGGAGGGTCTGGTACAGCCCCCCCCCCCCCAGCTCTGCCCCCACTGCACCCTGCTGTGTGTAAGGAGAGGGTCTGGTACAGCTCCAGCCCCCCCAGCTCTGCCACCACTGCACCCTGCTGTGTGTAAGGAGAGGGTCTGGTACAGCTCCAGACCCCAGCTCTGCCCCCACTGCACCCTGCTGTGTAAGGGGAGGGTCTGGTACAGCTCAAGACCCCTATCTCTGCCCCCACTGCACCCTGTCTGTAAGGAGAGGGTCTGGTACAGCTCCAGCCCCCCCCCCAGCTCTGCCCCCACTGCACCCTGCTGTGTGTAAGGAGAGGGTCTGGTACAGCTCCAGCCCCCCAGCTCTGCCCCCACTGCACCCTGTGTGTAAGGGGAGGGTCTGGTACAGCTCCAGACCCCTATCTCTGCCCCCACTGCACCCTGTGTGTAAGGAGAGAGTCTGTTACAGCTCCAGACCCCCAGCTCTGCCCCCACTTCACCCTGCTGTGTGTAAGGAGAGGGTCTGGTACAGCTCCAGCCCCCCAGCTCTGCCCCCACTGCACCCTGCTGTGTGTAAGGAGAGGGTCTGGTACAGCTCCAGACCCCAGCTCTGCCCCCCCCCTCCTTGTGTGTAAGGGGAGGGTCTGGTACAGCTCCAGCCCCCCCCCCCCTCAGCTCTGCCCCCACTGCACCCTGCTGTGTGTAAGGAGAGGGTCTGGTACAGCTCCAGCCCCCCAGCTCTGCCCCCACTGCACCCTGCTGTGTGTAAGGAGAGGGTCTGGTACAGCTCCAGCCCCCCCTCCAGCTCTGCCCCCACTGAACCCTGTGTGTAAGGAGAGGGTCTGGTACAGCTCCAGCCCCCCCCCCCTCCAGCTCTACGCACACTGCACCCTGCTGTGTGTAAGGGGAGGGTCTGGTAAAGCTCCAGCCCCCCCGTCCCCCTCCAGCTCTGCCCACACTGCACCCTGCTGTGTGTAAGGAGAGGGTCTGGTACAGCTCTAGACCCCCAGCTCTGCCCCCACTGCACCCTGCTGTGTGTAAGGAGAGGGTCTGGTACAGCTCCAGACCCCCCCTACAGCTCTGCCGCCACTGCACCCTGCTGTGTGTAAGGGGAGGGTCTGGTACAGCTCCAGACCCCAGCTCTGCCCCCACTGCACACTGCTGTGTGTAAGGAGAGGGTCTGGTACAGCTCCAGCCCCCCAGCTCTGCCCCCACTGCACCCTGCTGTGTGTAAGGAGAGGGTCTGGTACAGCTCCAGACCCCCCCTCCAGCTCTGCCCCCACTGCACCCTGCTGTGTGTAAGGGGAGGGTCTGGTACAGCTCCAGACCCCAGCTCCGCCCCCACTGCACCCTGCTGTGTGTAAGGAGAGGGTCTGGTACAGCTCTAGACCCCCAGCTCTGCCCCCACTGCACCCTGCTGTGTGTAAGGAGAGGGTCTGGTACAGCTCCAGACCCCCCCTCCAGCTCTGCCCCCACTGCACCCTGTGTGTAAGGAGAGGGTCTGGTACAGCTCCAGACTCCCAGCTCTGCCCCCACTGCACCCTGCTGTGTGTAAGGAGAGGGTCTGGTACAGCTCCAGACCCCCAGCTCTGCCCCCACTGCACCCTGCTGTGTGTAAGGAGAGGGTCTGGTACAGCTCCAGCCCCCCAGCTCTGCCCCCAACTGCACCCTGCTGTGTGTAAGGAGAGGGTCTGGTACAGCTCCAGACCCCAGCTCTGCCCCCCTCCTTGTGTGTAAGGGGAGGGTCTGGTACAGTTCCAGCCCCCCCCCCCCCCAGCTCTGCCCCCACTGCACCCTGCTGTGTGTAAGGAGAGGGTCTGGTACAGCTCTAGACCCCCAGCTCTGCCCCCACTGAACCCTGCTGCGTCTATAACAGTGAAGGAGGAAGGGAGCAGGACAGCTCCAGACCCCTCCAGCTCTGCCCCCACTGCACCCTGCTGTGTGTAAGGGGAGGGTCTGGTACAGCTCCAGACCCCAGCTCGGCCCCCACTGCACCCTGATGTGTGTAAGGAGAGGGTCTGGTACAGCTCCAACCCCCCAGCTCTGCCCCCACTGCACCCTGTTGTGTGTAAGGAGAGGGTCTGGTACAGCTCCACACCCCGAGCTCAGCCCCCCTCCTTGTGTGTAAGGGAAGGGTCTGGTACAGCTCCAGCCCCCCCCCACCCCCCCAGCTATGCCCCCACTGCACCCTGCTGTGAGTAAGGAGAGGGTCTGGTACAGCTCCAGCCCCCCAGCTCTGCCCCCACTGCACCCTGCTGTGTAAGGAGAGGGTCTGGTACAGCTCCAGCCCCCCTCCAGCTCTGCCCCCACTGAACCCTGTGTGTAAGGAGAGGTTCTGGTACAGCTCCAGCCCCCCCCCCTCCAGCTCTACGCACACTGCACCCTGCTGTGTGTAAGGGGAGGGTCTGGTACAGCTCCAGCCCCCCCCCCTCCAGCTCTGCCCACACTGCACCCTGCTGTGTGTAAGGAGAGGGTATGGTACAGCTCTAGACCCCCAGCTCTGCCCCCACTGCACCCTGCTGTGTGTAAGGAGAGGGTCTGGTACAGCTCCAGCCCCCGCCCCCCTCCAGCTCTGCCCACACTGCACCCTGCTGTGTGTAAGGAGAGGGTCTGGTACAGCTCCAGACCCCCAGCTCTGCCCCCACTGCACCCTGCTGTGTGTAAGTAGAGGGTCTGGTACAGCTCCAGCCCCCCAGCTCTGCCCCCAACTGCACCCTGCTGTGTGTAAGGAGAGGGTCTGGTACAGCTCCAGACCCCAGCTCTGCCCCCCCTCCTTGTGTGTAAGGGGAGGGTCTGGTACAGTTCCAGACCCCCCCCCCCCAGCTCTGCCCCCCACTGCACCCTGCTGTGTGAAAGGAGAGGGTCTGGTACAGCTCTAGACCCCCAGCTCTGCCCCCACTGCACCCTGCTGTGTGTAAGGAGAGGGTCTGGTACAGCTCCAGACCCCCCCCTACAGCTCTGCCGCCACTGCACCCTGCTGTGTGTAAGGGGAGGGTCTGGTACAGCTCCAGACCCCAGCTCTGCCCCCACTGCACACTGCTGTGTGTAAGGAGAGGGTCTGGTACAGCTCCAGCCCCCCAGCTCTGCCCCCACTGCACCCTGCTGTGTGTAAGGAGAGGGTCTGGTACAGCTCCAGACCCCCCCTCCAGCTCTGCCCCCACTGCACCCTGCTGTGTGTAAGGGGAGGGTCTGGTACAGCTCCAGACCCCAGCTCCGCCCCCACTGCACCCTGCTGTGTGTAAGGAGAGGGTCTGGTACAGCTCTAGACCCCCAGCTCTGCCCCCACTGCACCCTGCTGTGTGTAAGGAGAGGGTCTGGTACAGCTCCAGACCCCCCCTCCAGCTCTGCCCCCACTGCACCCTGTGTGTAAGGAGAGGGTCTGGTACAGCTCCAGACTCCCAGCTCTGCCCCCACTGCACCCTGCTGTGTGTAAGGAGAGGGTCTGGTACAGCTCCAGACCCCCAGCTCTGCCCCCACTGCACCCTGCTGTGTGTAAGGAGAGGGTCTGGTACAGCTCCAGCCCCCCAGCTCTGCCCCCAACTGCACCCTGCTGTGTGTAAGGAGAGGGTCTGGTACAGCTCCAGACCCCAGCTCTGCCCCCCTCCTTGTGTGTAAGGGGAGGGTCTGGTACAGTTCCAGCCCCCCCCCCCCCAGCTCTGCCCCCTTTGCACCCTGCTGTGTGTAAGGAGAGGGTCTGGTACAGCTCTAGACCCCCAGCTCTGCCCCCACTGAACCCTGCTGCGTCTATAACAGTGAAGGAGGAAGGGAGCAGGACAGCTCCAGACCCCTCCAGCTCTGCCCCCACTGCACCCTGCTGTGTGTAAGGGGAGGGTCTGGTACAGCTCCAGACCCCAGCTCGGCCCCCACTGCACCCTGATGTGTGTAAGGAGAGGGTCTGGTACAGCTCCAACCCCCCAGCTCTGCCCCCACTGCACCCTGCTGTGTGTAAGGAGAGGGTCTGGTACAGCTCCACACCCCGAGCTCAGCCCCCCTCCTTGTGTGTAAGGGAAGGGTCTGGTACAGCTCCAGCCCCCCCACCCCCCCAGCTCTGCCCCCACTGCACCCTGCTGTGAGTAAGGAGAGGGTCTGGTACAGCTCCAGCCCCCCAGCTCTGCCCCCACTGCACCCTGCTGTGTAAGGAGAGGGTCTGGTACAGCTCCAGCCCCCCCTCCAGCTCTGCCCCCACTGAACCCTGTGTGTAAGGAGAGGTTCTGGTACAGCTCCAGCCCCCCCCCTCCAGCTCTACGCACACTGCACCCTGCTGTGTGTAAGGGGAGGGTCTGGTACAGCTCCAGCCCCCCCCCCCCCTCCAGCTCTGCCCACACTGCACCCTGCTGTGTGTAAGGAGAGGGTATGGTACAGCTCTAGACCCCCAGCTCTGCCCCCACTGCACCCTGCTGTGTGTAAGGAGAGGGTCTGGTACAGCTCCAGCCCCCGCCCCCCTCCAGCACTGCCCACACTGCACCCTGCTGTGTGTAAGGAGAGGGTCTGGTACAGCTCCAGACCCCCAGCTCTGCCCCCACTGCACCCTGCTGTGTGTAAGGAGAGGGTCTGGTACAGCTCCAGCCCCCCAGCTCTGCCCCCAACTGCACCCTGCTGTGTGTAAGGAGAGGGTCTGGTACAGCTCCAGACCCCAGCTCTGCCCCCCCTCCTTGTGTGTAAGGGGAGGGTCTGGTACAGTTCCAGACCCCCCCCCCCCCAGCTCTGCCCCCCACTGCACCCTGCTGTGTGAAAGGAGAGGGTCTGGTACAGCTCTAGACCCCCAGCTCTGCCCCCACTGAACCCTGCTGCGTCTATAACAGTGAAGGAGGAAGGGAGCAGGACAGCTCCAGACCCCTCCAGCTCTGCCCCCCTGCACCCTGCTGTGTGTAAGGGGAGGGTCTGGTACAGCTCCAGACCCCAGCTCCGCCCCCACTGCACCCTGATGTGTGTAAGGAGAGGGTCTGGTACAGCTCCAAACCCCCAGCTCTGCCCCCACTGCACCCTGCTGTGTGTAAGGAGAGGGTCTGGTACAGCTCCACACCCCGAGCTCAGCCCCCACTGAACCCTGCTGTGTGTAAGGAGAGGGTCTGGTACAGCTCCAGCCCCCCCCCCCCCCCAGCTCTGCCCCCACTGCACCCTGCTGTGAGTAAGGAGAGGGTCTGGTACAGCTCCAGCCCCCAGCTCTGCTCCCACTGCACCCTGCTGTGTAAGGAGAGGGTCTGGTACAGCTCCAGCCCCCCCTCCAGCTCTGCCCCCACTGAACCCTGTGTGTAAGGAGAGGTTCTGGTACAGCTCCAGCCCCCCCCCCCCCTCCAGCTCTACGCACACTGCACCCTGCTGTGTGTAAGGGGAGGGTCTGGTACAGCTCCAGCCCCCCCCCCCCTCCAGCTCTACGCACACTGCACCCTGCTGTGTGTAAGGGGAGGGTCTGGTACAGCTCCAGCCCCCCCCCTCCAGCTCTGCCCACACTGCACCCTGCTGTGTGTAAGGGGAGGGTCTGGTACAGCTCCAGCCCCCCCCCCCCCCCCTCCAGCTCTGCCCACACTGCACCCTGCTGTGTGTAAGGAGAGGGTCTGGTACAGCTCTAGACCCCCAGCTCTGCCCCCACTGCACCCTGCTGTGTGTAAGGAGAGGGTCTGGTACAGCTCCAGCCCCCCCCCCCCCCTCCAGCTCTGCCCACACTGCACCCTGCTGTGTGTAAGGGGAGGGTCTGGTACAGCTCCAGCCCCCCCCCCCCTCCAGCTCTGCCCACACTGCACCCTGCTGTGTGTAAGGAGAGGGTCTGGTACAGCTCTAGACCCCCAGCTCTGCCCCCACTGCACCCTGCTGTGTGTAAGGAGAGGGTCTGGTACAGCTCTAGACCCCCAGCTCTGCCCCCACTGCACCCTGCTGTGTGTAAGGAGAGGGTCTGGTACAGCTCCAGCCCCTCCCCCTCCAGCTCTGCCCCCACTGCAACCCCCTTGTGTGTGTCTCATGGTGAAGGAGGGGCCTCTCTCCAGCCCCCAGTTCTCTGTGCAGTCATGGAGGAGGGGTGTGTGGCTGGCTCAGCTCCAGAGTCCCCCCGCCCCCCTGCACCCAGGTTGGACCCGCTGGCACTGCCAAGCTCCACCCCTCCTGCCCTCAGGGCACCCCGGGCCTCCGCAACGAGTCCCGGCTGACAGCCAGGCGCGGAGGGATCTTACATAGCGCGGCCACGAGCCATCGGACGCGGCCTCTGATTGGTCGCAGCAAATCTGGTCCCACATCGGCCCAGGGCGCAGATGAGGGGTGCGTCGGCAACTATTGGCAAGCTGTCAAACGAGCGCACCAATCGGAAGAGGCACTTCAAAACCCCATGAAACGAGGAAGCCAATGAGATACGGCCATGGCTGGGGGTGTGCCCAATCAGGCGGCAGCACGGCCCCAGGCGGACAGGATCTAGGAAACAAGTTACTGACGTACCGGGTCAGACAAGGAGGAGGCAATGGGAGGAGTCCAGGGGCGGGGCGTATCTGTGACGTCCCTGACTGACAGCCTATGTTTGTCCATGCGAAGCATGCAGGAGCGCACGAGCTGCTGAGAGGGGGCGGGGTCAGAGCACAGGACACTACACCACACCCAGGGGGGGAGAGGGGCAGACAACAGGACACCACACTGAACACTACAACCACACCGGGGGAGGGGGGGACACAACAGGACACTACACCACACCCAGGAGAGAGGGACAGACAACAGGACACTACACCACACCCAGGGGGGAGAGGGCCAGACAACAGGACACTACACCGCACCTAAGGGGGGAGGGGGGACAGACAACAGGACACCACATCACAACTAAACACTACAACCACACCCAGGGGAGATCGGGGGCAGACAACAGGACACTACACCACACCCAGGGGGGAGCGGGGGGAGGAGGGGGGTGGGAGACAACAAGACACTACACCACATCCAGGAGAGAGGGACAGACAACAGGGCACTACACCACACCCAGGGCGGAGGGGCCAGACAACAGGACACTACACCACACCCAGGGGGGAGAGGGCCAGACACGCTTTTGTAACCTGCACACATGTCACTTTTTCCTCCTGTAATGCACCGTTTGCTACCTCTTGTATTTTGTTCACTCACAATTGTCACTTTAGCCTCATGTCATGTAACTTTTGCTTTTGTAATTTGTTCACTTGTAATGTTCTCATGTATCAGTTCTGTTCCTTGTGTGAAGCACTCTGACAC
The DNA here is from genome assembly GCF_964263255.1 of Lissotriton vulgaris. NCBI lineage: Eukaryota > Metazoa > Chordata > Amphibia > Caudata > Salamandridae > Lissotriton > Lissotriton vulgaris. Next base: position 43,243,207 of record NC_141699.1, read on the forward strand.
CTTCGGGTAAAGTCTGCGCTACATAAAAACGCATAAATAAATAAATAATACACCATACCCAGGGGGGAGGGGCAGACAACAGGACACTACACCCAGTGTTAAAAGTGGGCAGGATTGGAAGGGCACGGCGTGCCCCTACTTATAAAAATGTTGTCAGTCCGTTCCCCTACTTCTTTGTTTTTAAAAAGCGTCCCGGGACTGCAGGAATAGCTCTACTTTTAACATTTCAACTTTATCTTTCAGCCTGTGTGGTGCTCATCGATGGAAGGCCTCTGCAGTGCCCACCACAATCTCCTCCCCCTTCCCCTCTGTGTCTAGGGGCCTGCAAAACAACACCAAAAGGGCCATCAGTCTTAGGTTAGTACAACAACTGCTAACTGTGATGGCTGTGATTCACACCTCATTTAGTGGGGCCGTTACTTGCCTGCACCCACTGTGACGAATACAATGATCACATCAGGAAACTTTAGCTTCCCCGCCCTTGACCTGCTCTGTCCTTTATTTTTAGGCTCACGCAGACTGCCGGAAGCCACCAGGAAACAACAAGCATTTGCAATGCAGCAGGTCTCGCATTTACCCGAGTTTTAGCTATTGGCATTGTAAATGACAATGCCTTTTATTTATGTTTTTGAAACATAAATAAAAAGCATTATCATTTACAATGCGAATAGCTTAAACTCGCGTAAATGCGAGACCTATTGCATTGCAAATGCTTGTTTACGCTTGGTGTGGGTAATTTACTTGTAATTTCTCTATTTTGGTATATATGTTTATATGGTGGTGACGCCTAGCACCGCACAATCCAATTTCCCAACTTACTCCAAGAACACAGAAAAAAACCAAGTCTTGGAGTTAGTCCAAAAAAGGGTTATGATGTGCATTTTCCGAATGACAAATTGTTGATGTCATAGTGTGTGTGTGTGTCTCTCTTTTTTCCAAAAATTCTTTTTTCAGATACATAGGAAGTTGATTTAATTGCACTTTTTCAGCATAGATATTTGTTGACATGTATAAATTGTGAATTTGTTGATGTTCCTTTCCTTTAATGAATGCAAAGGGTCGTTTTTTTATGTAATGACAATGATTTTTAATATGCTTTTATTGTATGTTCGAATACATTTCTACATTTTTATACAACTGCTTTTATTGTTTATACTTTTGCTTTGTGAAGCCTTGTGTCCAAGACCAAACTTTTGGGCATCCCTATACAGTCACTTACCCAAGGGAAACTGTTCACTTTACTATATGGTGGTGAAGCCATTAGTATTCCCAGCCATATGTTTTCAGGTGTGCATTTAACCAGGAGGGTAGGCCATGGGGAACTCACCAACAACCATTCCATTCTCTGACAGGACTGTCCAACGCAAATGATGTGCACTTTAGTTAAGATTTGATGGAGGAGTTATGAGGCACCAGTCTATTTTCTTTGCAGCCTGGAGCCAAGGGAAATCTATTGGGGTCCCAGAAATTTCAGCTTGCAGCAAAGCCCTCTATCACGCAGTGCTAGGGATTTCTACAATAAGAGGCTGTTGGACCTGGCCTCGTGGCGTGGTTACCCCCGTTCCTCAGTGTCCCGTTAGCCCAACCCTGCACCCCGAAACTCCTGGTCCTCCCGTTCTCTGTCCGCCCCGCTCCCTACACACCCTACCAACGGACGACCATCCCCGCATGCTCCTCCCAGTACCGGGCACCCTGAACCTGCATCACCCCACAGGGCCACCGGCTGCCATTACCCTTCCCGAGGTCCCTGACTCCATAGCCTCGCCTGACCCCGGTCCCAGCGAAACTTAGGCCGCAGATGCGCCAGACCAAGCTGGGGGGTAAAGGGCTTCCTGAGTGAGATGGGACCAAAGAGTTGATTGTACCTCCGGCCTCCCCTGGGGGACTGGTTTCTCTCACACCTCTGGCCTTCCCCTGTGGGCTGGTTTCGATCGCACCTCTGGCCTCCCCGAGAGCTGGCTCCAGACCCTGCTGGGCGTCTGGGAATCCCCGGACGCATCTTCAAGAGTGTAGGAAGGTGGCTACCTGACTATGGTTACCCCAGATTTTTGCCCTGTGTTTAGCTGGTTTTCGACTTAGTTGGCCTGGTTCCCTGCTAATCAGGGCCCCAGGCTATCTGCTCTCTCTGTAAAATGGATTCCATGTACCCTAGGTGCATAACTAGATTGGCTTGGGTCACCTTATCAGCCCCTGTACAGAGCACTATAGGTGCCCAGGGCATAGGTGCATCCAAGGCCTACCAAGGGCTGCAGAATATCTTTTGCCACCCCTGGCTGGCTATCTAAATTGACACAACTGGCTGATCACTCAGCTGGGGCAAGTGGGTGTAATCACCCCTTGCTTAGATATAGTATACCTATATCTAAACCTATATCTGGACACATATATAGGGTTCAATTCCCCGCCTCGGCGGGTCTTGGGCTCAAAAATTCCACGGACTCGATAATTCTCGCTCCGGTGCCTTCTCAACTCACGGGCTCACACTCTGCGACTCTGGGCAATAGCTTGCTTAATCTCCACAACGGCCCCTCGCGGCGGGATGCCTGGCTTTCACCTTGTGGATACCCTGCCGGGGTTATCTCACAGGGGAATACCAGGACGGGTTCCCTAAGCAAGCGCCGGGAAACCCTTTGTGGGTAGCTGTGCGCTATATAAGCTCAAATACATTTACATACATTTACATTTACATATATAGCCTGTAAGCCACTCCTATGGAAGGCCTCATCAATCCTGGAGGCAGAGTGCGTGGTTTTATGTGAGATGGTGCTCTGGCATGAGCTGAGCCTGTCTGCAGCTGTCGGGAACAACTCCCTAAGCTGATCCGGGATAATGCCATACCATATACTCTTAAGCGCCTTATAATCCTCGCGGTTATATAGCAACTTTGGTTTGGCTTTATCAAAACATGTCGTGTAAGGTGTCATACGAATTGGAATACTACCCCCTCGCCAGTTCTGGCGACGGGGGTAGCATTCCACCCTTCTAGAGGGAGAAGACATGTTACTTTACTGAAACGCGGTTGATTTAAAATGAGCCTCAGATCCACAAAATGGATGCCCCTGCCACAGACACGGGTCTGGCCTCCTGCTGCTGACCGAAACTCGGCAGAGGAGGCCTGGACAAAGAGTTTCCTGTCACAGGGCGGTGTCAAACCACCCCAGACAGGAGATAGTGGATTGGAGTAGGGAGGTTTCAAAGAAACCAGACACTGCCTGGGGAGCACAAGGCTGCCCCTTGCAGGATCCGGCCAAACCGGTTCTGGGGCCTCCCAGCCCCTGTCCCAGCGCGGCCAGGATCAAAGGAGAGGGGTGTAACCACCCCCTTCCTGGGTCCCACCCATAGGAGGGGACCTAGCAGGATGTCCAACCCCCGAGATTCGAATAAGAGGGGGAGCAGTCCCAATGGATCTCAGATCATCCTGAAGAAACATAAGAAACGAATTCTGGACCCTTCGACTTTCTACACGACGTGAGAAGACTGAAGAATCTCCCTTGTGGTCAAGGAGTGACCACCCTGTGCAAACAGGTACCATCCAGCCCTCGACCCTTGCTTTGTTGCAGTTCCCGCCGGAACTCGAGCGACAGAGATCGACGAGATCAAGCTTGCCTGCCTTCTACCTGCCCGATCCACAGTCCCTGCAGAGCTGAGACCCGTGGAGGCGACCGGAAGCGTGGGGCACGCCATCTTGAAAAGGCCACGAGACGCTGACCGTGCAGCCCACGAGTGACCCTCGAAGCTGTACACCGGGGTTTGAGAAGCCCCAGCCCCGAGCTCCACTTGCACCAAAGCTCACCCCTCCACACTCGACGAGTGCTGCGTGGGGCCCTTCTGCTTGTGTGCGCTCGACGCGTTGGCCCGGTCACTTGCCAGCTGGCTTGTGGCCCCTGTGCCGACGAAACTTGAAATACGACTCGCTTTTCTGGTTGCTCCAGATCTGCACCAGCTCCTGTGAAAAGGAGCACCCACTCTGACCCTCCTGGTTCGAGTGATAAGCAATCTCCCGGTTCCGCGTGGATTGCTTTTGCCAAGTGCTGTTTGCTGCAATCTTGAAGCCGACGGTGCTGACGGCGAGAGCCTACGTGGGACAGATCGTGACCTGCTCCTGGACGTCGCAGATGCCCCAGAGCCCACGTGACAGCGGAGAGAAGCCTATCGACAACCGCCTGATTGCGCCCGACATTGCCTGGTTCCGTCCTGGTTCCACCCTGGTCACTGCTGAGTGACCCAGACTCTGTCCCCTCTGCTTTCAGGTACTTTTCTACTTCGATCCACCCTTGGATCGCACCGGACACTTCTGCTTCACAGCGCCTGCAGCTGCAACAGCTTCAAGCACCAAGAACCTGCGTGACAGAACCCGACGCCACTTCGACCCTGTGCACCCACGGCCTGTGGGTGAGGTAACATTGCAACGCCGGTGTCTATACACTGGTACACACCTCTAGGGTCTGTGTCTAAAGTTTTGTGTTCCTAGGTTCAGCGGAAGTATCTTTTAATTCACTTTAACTGACTTTTACGCACCATTGACAGTGCATTGGTGCGCGCCGCACTTTCCGTGCTGCACCCGTCTCCTGTGGGCTACTCCCGACTTCATCATTGCTAGTCCTGACTGCTCCCAGCGAATCTCTAGGCCCTAGGCCTAGCCATTGTTCGATAAGTGTTACTTATACCACTTTTTTAATATATGGTCTGAGTGGCCACCCGCCCTCATCCATAAACGTGCAACTTTATATGTGTAACAGTGCTTTTGATTTAACGCTTGTGCCCCTTTCCTCATAAAGAGTACTGGGGAGTAATTTAGAAATAAATGCATATATTTTTATAATATATACTTGTGTGGTGTCCTTTCATTTGATTACAGGATTGTATGTGGTAAAACAGCTCGCTTAACACGACCTCTTAATTTAAGCTTTTAAGGCTGCTTAGTCCATGCTACCACTAGGATAGCTTGTCTAACAAGGTTGACTTACAACCTGACATCTTTGGGGTTTGTTTGGACTGATACCAAGTGGTTCCAGAATTGGAAACACTACATATCAGGCCAACTTCTCACATTGGTGGCAGCGGTGGGATTTGAGCTTGCTGTTTGTTTTACCATTGCAATCTTTACATCAAATTGAAAGATCACATCAAGTACCTCTAGGTACATATAAATCAAAAGCTTAGCATATTAAGTTCTACTGAACTTAGTAGTTGTAGATTAAAGGGATTAGCACACCCTGACTACAACTCACTAGCAAGGTACAGTAGGAAACCACTTAGTGTAGGTAAGTGCATCACTTACACCTCACTAGCAGTCATGTCTGATACAGGTAGAGCCTCAGGCTCTGCTCCTGTAATAGTTGATCCTATAGGGACAACATCCAGATATGACAACCTTAGCCACAAAGACCTGAGTGCCTTGTGCACAGCCAGGGGGCTAAAAAAGGGCAGAGGCCCTACCATTCCTTCCCTAGTAGCTCTCCTAGAAAAGGATGACCTAGATAAGGTGAGTCAGGCTCCCTTAGAATCAAGTGAAGGGATACACTCCCCTGAGAATGAGAATCTTCCAGATGAAGTAGTGGAGGAGGAGGAAGAGGAAGACTCTGATTTAGAAGAGCCTGAAGATCAGGATCAGGGGGGAAACCAGGTACAGGTTGCCAGGCTTAACCAGGCCAACTTGGACCTACATGAGAATGGAGAGGGCCAGCACCACTCCAGATCTCATAACCAAATTCTCCCAGGCAACAGGAGGGTGAGATCTCCATCAGGGGACTCTCATCTTTCTAGTGCCTCAAGAGAATCTCAAAGAGGGATGACTTCCTCCCAGAGAAAAGAGCATAGGGCCAGGATGAGGGCTGTCCAACTCCAAATAGAAAGGGAAGAGGTAGCCTTGGCCCAAGCTAAACTTGCTTTAGCAAGGGAAAGAAAATTGTGTGGCTTAGATGCCACTGGTGGCAGCAAAATTCCTAAAGAGAAACCCAGGTCCTATGATAGTAGAAACCTGACAAAGATTGTGCCCCCCTATCAGGAAGGGGATGACATCCACAAATGGATGACTGCTCTGGAGAGAGCCTGCATGGTACAGCAGGTTCCTGAGGAACAGTGGGCAGCAATCTTATGGTACTCCTTTTCAGAGAAAGGGAGGGATAGGCTCCTCACTGTCAGACATGAGGATGCCAGCAATTACAAAGTCCTGAAGAGTGTTCTGATAGATGGGTTTGGCTTAACCACTGAACAGTACAGGTTAAAGTTCAGAGATACCCAGAAGACACAGACTCAGGACTGGACTGATTTTGTTGATTGTGCAACTAAGGCTCTGGAGGGTTGGCTAAATGGCAGCAAAGTACATGACTTCACAGGATTGTATAATTTGATTATGAGGGAGCAGATCCTAAGTAATTGTCAGAACCAGCTCTTACACCAGCACCTGGTGGACTCAGATTTGACCTCTCCCCAAGAATTGGGAAAGAGGGCAGATAAATGGGTCAGAACCAGGATTAGGCCTAAGAATCAGGACAATAACCAGAAGAAGGAGTCTACCAAGCCTCAAGATAAGGGTGGGGATAAAAGTAAAGAAAACACTTCCCCAGGGCCCCAAAACTCCAAGAAGGGGGGTGGGTCCCAAGACACTTCATCAACTGACAAAAAGCCTTATTGTCATGCCTGTAAACAGGTTGGGCATTACAAAACAGACAGCTGTTGTCCCAAAAATGGCAATAAAGAAAACATACCTCCAAAGCCAGCTCCAACACCTCCTGTTACTGTCAGCAGTAATCCCCCAGGAAGTGGGAGCACACCCAGGAATCTGGGTGGGTTTACTTTTGGAGCCCAAGGGGACCCTGGCCTATCCAGGTCCCCATCCCCAAATGATCTTGTTTATGAGACTGGCATGGGGTTTGCCAACTTCTCAGTTTGCCCAAATACCTTGAGCAAATATAGACAAGAACCCATCATCAATGGTTTGAAAGTTGAAGCTTTTAGAGACACAGGGGCTAGCATCACCATGGTGGCTGACTGTATAGTCCCCTCTAAGCAACTTTTACCAGGTGCCACATACCAGGTAACAAACATTGATGGCATCCAAACAAATCATCCCATGGCAGTAGTAAGTCTCAGCTGGGGAGGTGTCACTGGCCCAAAGAGAGTGGCAGTGTCACCAAACTTGCCTGTAGACTGTCTACTGGGTAATGATTTGGAAATCTCAGCCTGGGCTGAGGTTGAACAGGAAATCCATTCTAGAATGGTAAATTCCAATGGAAAGGTTAGTGGGGCTGTACTGGCTATAGCCCCAATTCAAGATGTCCTTCCTGACAAGGTTGGTAGGGCTGAGCAACTCTCTGCCCCATCTTTACCAGAAGCTCTTCCAAGACAGAATAGCAAAGCTGTTATGATAACAGCAGAAACCCAAACTGAGTCTCCTCCTGAAAAGGTTGGTGGGGCTGTGATGGCCACAGCCCAAACTCAAACAGATATGTGTGTTGTGAAGCCTGAAATGATGGATCACTCCACCCAAACTGAGAGCATGGAGGAGGAAGAGAAATCTCCCCCTCACCAGACAGTAGGACAGGATCAGCCTCCTCAGGGAACTGATCTTACCCCTGATGAAGGAACTGCCCCAGAGGTTGTTAGGCCTGGCCTGACAGAGCCTCTGATGGCAGTGGACCCTTCTCAGGTGGAATCCAGTCTGGAGCAGGTAACCTGCCCCTCTCTACCTTGCCTTAGTCAGCCCAGGGCTGCAGAGGACAAGAAGGACAGTGAGACCCAGAGGGCCCCCTGTCAAATAAAGCACCCCCATCAACAGATTAGGGGCACCAAAACTAGTAGGCCTAGTAAGGTGAAAACTTTAAAAACTCCTGAGGGAGCCCCCTTAAAAATAGTTAGGGACCTCCCACAGATGGATTCTGTTGGGCACAGCCAAACCTGGGACCCAAAGGGCCCAAACCTGAACTGTCCCTCCAGCAAGCCAAACAGAGGGACCCAGCCTCCAGCTTTAGGTAGCCAGAGGTTGACCCTGAGAGCTCAGTGCAACTCAGTTGAAGAAAGAAAGGCACATATGGTGGAAGATAATTGGAGGAAGTTGAGCCCAAAAATAGTGGAGCCTCACTTCAATACTCCATATCCAAACCAGCCTTTAACTTTGCATAAACACACCCAAGGTAGTGATTCCCTATGGTGGAGACCCTCTAATACCCCTAGGGTGAGGGACTGCTTAGTGGACCATGAGACAGGGGGTACCCATGCTAGTGCAGGTACTTCCTTATATGGCCACTCAGGCAATAAAGGCTTACCTGGCCAAGGATAGCCTTATCTCCTTTCGTTTGGGGGGGGGGTTATGTAGGAAGGTGGCTACCTGACTATGGTTACCCCAGATTTTTGCCCTGTGTTTAGCTGGTTTTCGACTTAGTTGGCCTGGTTCCCTGCTAATCAGGGCCCCAGGCTATCTGCTCTCTCTGTAAAATGGATTCCATGTACCCTAGGTGCATAACTAGATTGGCTTGGGTCACCTTATCAGCCCCTGTACAGAGCACTATAGGTGCCCAGGGCATAGGTGCATCCAAGGCCTACCAAGGGCTGCAGCATATCTTTTGCCACCCCTGGCTGGCTATCTAAATTGACACAACTGGCTGATCACTCAGCTGGGGCAAGTGGGTGTAATCACCCCTTGCTTAGATATAGTATACCTATATCTAAACCTATATCTGGACACATATATAGCCTGTAAGCCACTCCTATGGAAGGCCTCATCAATCCTGGAGGCAGAGTGCGTGGTTTTATGTGAGATGGTGCTCTGGCATGTGCTGAGCCTGTCTGCAGCTGTCAGGAACAACTCCCTAAGCTGATCCGGGATAATGCCATACCATATACTCTTAAGCGCCTTATAATCCTCGCGGTTATATAGCAACTTTGGTTTGGCTTTATCAAAACATGTCGTGTAAGGTGTCATACGAATTGGAATACTACCCCCTCGCCAGTTCTGGCGACGGGGGTAGCATTCCACCCTTCTAGAGGGAGAAGACATGTTACTTTACTGAAACGCGGTTGATTTAAAATGAGCCTCAGATCCACTAAATGGATGCCCCTGCCACAGACACGGGTCTGGCCTCCTGCTGCTGACCGAAACTCGGCAGAGGAGGCCTGGACAAAGAGTTTCCTGTCACAGGGCGGTGTCAAACCACCCCAGACAGGAGATAGTGGATTGGAGTAGGGAGGTTTCAAAGAAACCAGACACTGCCTGGGGAGCACAAGGCTGCCCCTTGCAGGATCCGGCCAAACCGGTTCTGGGGCCTCCCAGCCCCTGTCCCAGCGCAGCCAGGATCAAAGGAGAGGGGTGTAACCACCCCCTTCCTGGGTCCCACCCATAGGAGGGGACCTAGCAGGATGTCCAACCCCCGAGATTCGAATAAGAGGGGGAGCAGTCCCAATGGAACTCAGATCATCCTGAAGAAACATAAGAAACGAATTCTGGACCCTTCGACTTTCTACACGACGTGAGAAGACTGAAGAATCTCCCTTGTGGTCAAGGAGTGACCACCCTGTGCAAACAGGTACCATCCAGCCCTCGACCCTTGCTTTGTTGCAGTTCCCGCCGGAACTCGAGCGACAGAGATCGACGAGATCAAGCTTGCCTGCCTTCTACCTGCCCGATCCACAGTCCCTGCAGAGCTGAGACCCGTGGAGGCGACCGGAAGCGTGGGGCACGCCATCTTGAAAAGGCCACGAGACGCTGACCGTGCAGCCCACGAGTGACCCTCGAAGCTGTACACCAGGGTTTGAGAAGCCCCAGCCCCGAGCTCCACTTGCACCAAAGCTCACCCCTCCACACTCGACGAGTGCTGCGTGGGGCCCTTCTGCTTGTGTGCGCTCGACGCGTTGGCCCGGTCACTTGCCAGCTGGCTTGTGGCCCCTGTGCCAACGAAACTTGAAATACGACTCGCTTTTCTGGTTGCTCCAGATCTGCACCAGCTCCTGTGAAAAGGAGCACCCACTCTGACCCTCCTGGTTCGAGTGATAAGCAATCTCCCGATTCCGCGTGGATTGCTTTTGCCAAGTGCTGTTTGCTGCAATCTTGAAGCCGACGGTGCTGACGGCGAGAGCCTACGTGGGACAGATCGTGACCTGCTCCTGGACGTCGCAGATGCCCCAGAGCCCACGTGACAGCGGAGAGAAGCCTATCGACAACCGCCTGATTGCGCCCGACATTGCCTGGTTCCGTCCTGGTTCCACCCTGGTCACTGCTGAGTGACCCAGACTCTGTCCCCTCTGCTTTCAGGTACTTTTCTACTTCGATCCACCCTTGGATCGCACCGGACACTTCTGCTTCACAGCGCCTGCAGCTGCAACAGCTTCAAGCACCAAGAACCTGCGTGACAGAACCCGACGCCACTTCGACCCTGTGCACCCACGGCCTGTGGGTGAGGTAACATTGCAACGCCGGTGTCTATACACTGGTACACACCTCTAGGGTCTGTGTCTAAAGTTTTGTGTTCCTAGGTTCAGCGGAAGTATCTTTTAATTCACTTTAACTGACTTTTACGCACCATTGACAGTGCATTGGTGCGCGCCGCACTTTCCGTGCTGCACCCGTCTCCTGTGGGCTACTCCCGACTTCATCATTGCTAGTCCTGACTGCTCCCAGCGAATCTCTAGGCCCTAGGCCTAGCCATTGTTCGATAAGTGTTACTTATACCACTTTTTTAATATATGGTCTGAGTGGCCACCCGCCCTCATCCATAAACGTGCAACTTTATATGTGTAACAGTGCTTTTGATTTAACGCTTGTGCCCCTTTCCTCATAAAGAGTACTGGGGAGTAATTTAGAAATAAATACATATATTTTTATAATATATACTTGTGTGGTGTCCTTTCATTTGATTACAGGATTGTATGTGGTAAAACAGCTTGCTTAACACGACCTCTTAAGTTAAGCCTTTAAGGCTGCTTAGTCCATGCTACCACTAGGATAGCTTGTCTAACAAGGTTGACTTACAACCTGACATCTTTGGGGTTTGTTTGGACTGATACCAAGTGGTTCCAGAATTGGAAACACTACATATCAGGCCAACTTCTCACAAAGAGGATCAAAGGGCCGGCCGACGGAACTCCCCGACGACCGGCCCCAAGGCATGAGATCTTCGTCTGTGAGGGTCCGGACATCAAAGGGCCTCTGCGCTATATCAAGGGGCGCCCAAGAACTAGCGGGCAGTTGTATCCTGGACAAGATAGCCCTGCTGATCTGATCGTGGCTCAACCCCTTGAGGAGAAGACTGAATTTTGGAACTTATCGAGCCCTGCTGACGCTGTCGCGGCTCATTCTCGTGAAGAAGGAACTGGAACCTCGGAGCCCTGCTGAACTCGTCGCGGCTCATCCTTGAAACTCTAAGGACATTCGTTGAATACCCTGAGCCCTGCTGACGCCGTCGCGGCTCCTCAAGAACTGACAGACACTCTGTTCACTCCGGATCGAGCCCTGCTGACCTCGTTGCGGCTCGAGGAGAACCCTGGTCCGGCTGGACCATCAACACTACCAACACGACCTGGAGCGAGAGGAGTGAGTACAACAGCTAGTACGACCACCATCGCCCGTATCCCCCGGCTCAAGGATTGAGAGCTGTGTGCAGGGTACTCTTCGTACTGGCCTAATACTGAGACTGTCCCGCTTCCCTACTCCTCACAACCGAGACTTTACGATCCCTCGATCGCTTGTAAATAAGTGTTCATTTTGCCTAAAGCTCTACTGTTGAGAAAGAACTTGCTTACTGAAAACCCACGGTGTGGTGTCCGTTCATAAGTGTGGTGTGAGCTCAGTGTGTACGATCTTAGACCCGGAGTCCCCCCCGGCGAGAACTTCACGCTAGGACTCAGCAGTATTCCTGGGAGAGGTGGATCACGGGGAGGTCGGGAGAGTATATCCTGACCCCTGGGATCGCCCCTTCTAACATTGGTGGCAAGCGACAGGATAAGAGCCTACGTCTAGAGATTGTACAGGAAAACGACTGACACACTACCTGAACGAAGACACAAGAACAACAGAAGAAAAGAGCAATCATGAGTTCCACCGGAACGACTGAGAAGCCCGTATTCCAAAAGGATCTTTTGGAGGATTATACCCACAGAGAACTGAAACAATTCTGCAAGGAATTGCACGTCGCAACCACAGGTTTGAGCACCAAAGAAGACTTCCAGAAAGCCCTGACAGCCTGGGTAGAGTCCGGGGCCACCCCTCCCCCACCAGAAGGAGACGGCGGAGAGAAAGGGCTGCAGACCGAACCTAACGCCCGGGAGGGTGAGAGAACCGACTCCCTGGCCCGGAGCCCCAGCACGGAAAGGGGTCTGTCACAAGAGGAGCTGACAGACTGAGAGCGAACCCGAACCCACGAGCTAGAGCTAGCGCACCTCAAAATAGAACGAGAGCTCAAGCTGGCAGAGAAAAAGTTGGCCGTCGATAAATTGTGGTTACAATGGGAACTAGAAGAAAATAAGCTCCAGAGGGACCATGAAGGAAAGAAACTCCAGCTCGAGCATGAGCGCAGCCTAAAGGAAATTGAGCTGAAAGCAAGAAGTGAAGAGACCCGGCCCCCGGGGAACCGAGAAACCCCTTCCCCGGTGGAGGCCAAAGTACACATCCCCAAAGATGTAGTAAAGGAGTACTACAAGGGGGACGACATCCATCAGTGGTTCAAAGCGTACGAGGTCGCCATGACCTCCCACCGGGTACCCGAAAAGGATTGGGGGGCCGGATTGTGGGGGCGCTTCCTCAGCGAAGGAAGAGACACCATGCTAGACCTGCCTTCCACCGTCCTGAACTCCTACCAACACACGAAGGACGCTCTGCTATCTCGATATGGAGTCACTCCCGAGATGTATCAGCCAGCATAGCCTGCTACAGATGTCAGCAACCAGGGCATTATGCCAGTGATCCCCAATGCCCCCTGAATAAGAAACCCGTGGCTGCGAGTCCCCCGCGCGCCAGATATCCACAGTAGCGCTAGAAGAGAAAGAGATGGAGGACACCAAGGGGTGGGAGCCCGCAGCCATGACATTAGCCTCCCTCGGGGATAGGGAGATGGTCCCAGGGGCCCCCCTACCCGACAACACTGAGAAATACCGTCAAAAGGTGACGGTCAACGGGCACAGCAAAGGGGCCCTCCGCGATATAGGAGCAAGCATCACTGCAGTGCGTTGTCACTTAGTCACAGAGGACCAAATTATCCCCCACGCCTCCTGCAGGGTGATCTCAGCCGACAATTCCGTCTGCACCTGCCAAATAGCTCAGATCCCGTTTGAGTGGGGGGGGATCTCCGGTGACTTAAGGGTAGCAGTCCGCACCGACATGCCCGTGGACTGTCTACTGGGCAACGATCTGGAGAGCTCCCTGTGGAAACAGATAGAGCGAAAGACTCACTTAGAGATGGAGGGCCTGCCCGAATGGGCCTGCGCGAGCACACGAGCCATGACTGCCAGGCTGTCCACCCCGGGGGGGGGGTGGAACCAGAGACCCCTAGCCCGGGCTCTGACAACCCGGAGGGAAGCGAGCGACCAGAGGGCCTCGAACTACCCCCCAGCGAAGAAATTGAACCCGACGCAGGTCCCCTAGACCCTCCCGTCGAACAGACCCCGACCTTGGACGACCTCCCAGAGTTAGCCCAGTGGCGTCAGGAAGGAGGACCTTCCCGAGAGGAGTTCTGCCTGGAACAGACCTCCTGTCCTTCTCTAGTTGGGCCACGGCAGCAGGCCGCCGCCCAGGCTGCCGGTGACCAGTCCGGCTCCCACTTTCTCTATTGGGAAAATGGCCTCTTGTATAGTGAACAGAAGTCCGCCGAACTAGGGTCAGCCCGGGTGCTGGTGGTACCCCTACGTTTCCTCGGCTTCCTCCTGAACCTGGCCCATGATGTGCCCCTGGCGGGACACCTGGGTCAATACGAAACCTATCACCACCTGGTCACTCATTTTTATTGGCCCCGTATGCGCGCCGATGTGGAGACCCACTGTAAGTCCTGCCCCACGTGCCAGGCCAGCGGGGAGAGCGGAGGGAAGTGCAAGGCTCCTCTCCAACCCTTCCCAGTTGTCAGTACCCCCTTTGAACGGGTGGGAATAGACATCGTGGGACCCCTCGACCCCCGGACCTCCTAAGGCCACCGGTTCATCCTTGTCTTGGTGGATCATTACACCCGGTACCCCGAAGCCATCCTCCTCCAGACGGTGACGACCCCCGTAGTGGGGGGAGCCCTCACGGGGATCTTCTCTCGGGTGGGATTCCCGCGAGAAGTGGTGAGCGACAGAGGAACGAACTTTATCTCCAAATACATGAAGTCCCTGTGGCAAAAGTGTGGGGTGACGTACAAGTTCACCACTCCATATCACCCTCAAGGTAACGGCCTGGTTGAGCGATTCAACCGTACCCTCAAGGGAATGATCATGGGTCTCGAGGAGCCCCTGAGGTGCAAGTGGACATCCTCCTACCCTGCCTCCTGTTCGCCTACCGGGAAGTCCCCCAGAAATCCTTGGGGTTCAGCCCATTCGAGCTGCTCTACGGGCACCCCGTCCAGGGACCCCTCAGCCTGGTCAAGGAAGGTTGGGAAGCGGCAACCCAGGATCCAACCCCAGATGTGTTTCGATACATTCTGGCCCTCCGGAACCAGACTCGGAAGTTCCGGGAGCTTGCAGAGGCAAACCTCGAGGCAAACCAAGAAGAAATGAAACGTTGGTATGACCAGAATGCCACTCTGGTCGAGTTTCAGCCTGGCCAGTAGGTTTGGGTGATGGCCCCGGTTGAACCTTGTGCCCTTCAGGACAAGTGGACCGGGCCCTTCAAAGTGGTGGAGCGCAAGAGCCAAGTCACCTATCTCATAGATGTGCAGTCTCCCAGGAACCCCTTGAGGGTCCTCCATGTGAACTGCCTCAAACCCCACTTCGTTCGGTCCGTGTTGAGTTTGTTCCTCGCCACCGATGACGGAGAGGAAAAGGACACGGAGCCTCTCCCCGCTCTCCTGTGCGCGAAAGTAAAAGATGGCACCGTAGAGGGAGTGAGTCTCTCCTCCTCCCTCACCCCTGAGCAGTGCGAAGACTGTCGCCAGTTGTTGGGACAGTTCTCTGACCTCTTCTCCCTCATCCCCGGCGTCACCGGATGGTGCGTCCACGATATGGACACCGGGGACAGCCCTCCGGTACGGCACAGTGCCTACCGAGTCCCTGACCGAGTTCGGGCCTGCATCAAGGCCGAAGTCTCTAAGATGCTAGCCCTGGGAGTGGTCGAGGCCTCTGACAGTCCATGGGCCAGCCCCGTGGTTCTGGTTCCGAAGGTGGCCGCCCCCGGCGCTGTTCCCGAGCTGAGGTTCTGTGTGGACTACCGCGGGCTCAACGCAGTCACCAGAACCGATTCACACCCCATTCCCCAAACAGATGAGCTCATTGACCGCCTAGGGTCTGCTCACTATCTCAGCACCTTCGACTTGACCTGCGGG
This sequence comes from Lissotriton vulgaris, assembly GCF_964263255.1. Taxonomy (NCBI): domain Eukaryota; kingdom Metazoa; phylum Chordata; class Amphibia; order Caudata; family Salamandridae; genus Lissotriton; species Lissotriton vulgaris. The sequence continues at coordinate 43,258,647 of NC_141699.1, forward strand.
CACTGGCAAATCGCACTCACGGAGGGGGTTAGGGAAAGATCCGCTTTCCCCACCCCGGATGGCCACTACCACTTCCGGGTGATGCCCTTCGGAATGAAAAATGCCCCGCCACCTTCCAGAGGCTGGTTAACCAGGTACTGGGAGGAATTCAGCGCCGCATATCTCGATGATATAGCAGTGTTCAGCTCCCACTGGACCGAACACCTACAACACCTCTGGGAGGTGTTGATGGCCCTGCGTCGAGCATGCCTCACCATCAAAGCCAGCAAATGTCAGATCGGACAAGGGTCCTTCGTCTACCTGGGGCACCAGGTCGGGAGCGGCCTAGTGGCCCCCCTTCAACCCAAGATCGATGCAATCGTTGCCTGGGAGGCCCCCACGACCCAGACAGAAGTACGGGCTTTCCTAGGGCTCACAGGGTACTACCGAAGATTTATAAGGGGTTAAGCAGCATCATAGTCCCCCTCACAGAATTGACCTCCAAAAAGCAGCCGAAGAGTTAGCTGGGCCCCCACCTGCCAGAAGGCGTTTGAAGCATTGAAAGTCGCCATGTGTACCACCCCAGTACTGCAGGCCCCCGACTACTCCCATGTTCGTAGTGCAGATGGACGCATCCGAGCATGGCATCGGAGTGGTCCTGGCTCAGATGAATGATAAGGGCCTAGACTAGCCAGTGGCATTCATTAGCCGGAGGTTACTCCTTCGAGAGCAAAGGTGGAGCACCATCGAGCGGGAGGCCGTCGCAGTAGTTTGGGCCCTGAAGAAGTTGAGGCCCTACCTGTACAGTACTCACTTCCAGGTCCAAACCGACCATCGGCCCCTCCGGTGGCTAATGCAAATGAGAGGAGAGAAGCCCAAACTGCTACGCTGGTCCATCTCCCTCCAAGGGATGTATTTCACTGTTGAGCACCGTCCTGGTGCTGACCACGCCAACTCGGACGGCCTGTCCCGGTTCTTTCGCCTCAGTGAAGAGAACCCTCAAGGGGATGGGTAGTTCTCTCTGCCTTTCAGCTGAGGGGGACACGTGTTGGACCTTGCCTCGTGGCGTGGTTCCCCCAGTTCCTCAGTGTCCCGTTAGCCCAGCCCTGCACCCCGAAACCCCTGATCCCCCCGTTCTCTGTCCGCCCCGCTCCCTACACGACCCTACCACGGACGACCATCCCTGCATGCTCCTCCCGGTACCGGGCACCCTGAACCTGCATCACCCCACAGGGCCACCGGCCGCCATTACCCTTCCCGAGGTCCCTGACTCCATAGCCTCGCCAGACCCCGGTCCTAGCGAAACTTAGGCCGCAGATGCGCCAGACCCAGCTGGGGGGTAAAGGGCTTCCTGAGTGAGATGGGACCAAAGAGTTTCGATTGCACCTTCGGCCTCCCCTGGGGGACTGGTTTCTCTCACACCTCTGGCCTTCCCCTGTGGGCTGGTTTTGATCGCACCTCTGCTATGAAACCAAAAGTGAAAGAACAGACTGTTTGTTCGCTTTTGGTTTAATAGCAGAGGAGACTCTCTGAATTAACCCTCCCAGGATAGTTAGCTTTTCGAATAAAGGAGGCAAAGTTTCTCTTAAATTACGCATAGCTGCTAAGGTTTCAGAGTTCTATGAGCGAAATTTCCATAATTTTTGTGTAATTATGAGTCATATTTTAAGACCAATGAGTGACATTTTCTCATGAGTAAAATCAAGTAATGAAGATGAGAGAAACATTTAAATATTCATAAATTAAACCTATTTGAGCATCAAGAAACAGTGTCATTTTAGAGTAACTGTCGTAATGTGTCACAAACTGTACGACCAGCACTCGCTTACTGCAGGCAGTGGCCTGATGGTGTTTTGCCAATGAATTTAATTGAGACAGACACTCAGCTACAGGTGTCTTAGTGCACTGTACACAGTCTCACTACTTACTTCACCTTTTGAAAAAGCCATCCATCTCTATGCTTTGTGGTGTCTGGTTTGAAGATTTTCTGTAAGGCTAGGGGCCAGCATTGTCATCCACGATCCTAAGGCTTCACTGAAAAGAGACACCCGAGGCAGCGGAACAGCTGCACGTAGGGGCTCAGCACCTCAACTCGGTGCACAGTAACCTCTCTGTTCCATTGGCCACAAAATGATGGAAATTCAAACCCCCACTCAGAGCACAAGTCCTAAAAAAAACAAGTGGAGGGGACTAATGACCATAAGCAATGTGCATTGTTGTCACATGACATCAAAGGAAAAGATGTCACCACCCTGTGAGATCCTTCTTTTTAAAATAAATGTGCTAGGTTTTCCTTTCTTGCTTGCTATGGCCACCTCCTTTGATAGTTACCCACGTTTTATCAAGACAAAGCCTTCAGTTGTATTGGTAATGCTCAACAATTTGAAAAGGTGTAACAAGTCTGGGAGTGAGTTGCTCACTTCCATTCACAATGTTTATGAAGAGGTTGGTAGGTATGTGGCTAGCTTTAGGGTAATTACTTAGGAGGTGAACGGGCTGCACCAGATAACACTGTCCCATCATGACTCAACTGCATAAGTAAAATCCTAGTAAACACAATTTGCGCACATTTTATCTGAGAAAATTGTGATTTGAACTATGTAATAAGCCTCTCTCATTTAACGAAACCCACTCACAAACCTGCACTTTATTAAACACTCTTACTGTGTTTAACATTATTTGCTAGATATGGCCTGGAATATGTGAATGGCGGTCGATTATGTAGTGTACCAGATTCCAGGAATTTCTGTCAGTGGTGGGGGGCCCGACATTTAATAAAATTCTGCTGGGGGGGCTCAACATAAAAAAGTTTGAAGACCTCTGATCTAGGGTAATCTAAATATGCATCCTGTACATTGATGCTCATCATTTCAGTGACCTCTTTATTCAGCATATGTTGGGCTTTTATTTCTGCAACATTTCTCTTAGTAGGTGTACAAGCAGTGATGCACATAGAGCAAAACATAGGACCGCATTGTATACATGCAAAGCATGTAAATAGTATCACCAGTATTATACAAAAGATAGTCAATAGCTTCCAGCCCCAAGTGGCGAAGAGTGTCCAGAACCAGGTCGAAAAAGTCCATGTGCCAGTCTCTGGGTGAATTTCTGCAGCAATCTTATGCTGTTTTGATATTGCGTCATATACTGAAGGTGAGTGATCCGGTATACACAACAGCTGCTACCGATGATACAGCATGCACCACCTCAATCAGCTAGAATCACATCAAGAATCATACGATTTTGGAGTGCTACAATTCTTGCAATCTGCAGTTCTTCGGTAATGTTCCCAAGTGCCATGGCTGTCTGATTGGTGACAGCTTCCACAACACGAGTCAATCTCCTTTTCTTTAGACTATTCAATGCAGCACCCACAAAGAAAAACAAACCCAAATTAAAGTTGACATATTGTTGCAAAGTGGTATCAGTCTGATCAATCTCATCTGTACTTATTGCTCTTTTGTATCTGTTCTTGGAGATATTGTTGAACTGTTTGAAATCGCGGTGATACAATGGAGGGGCCAGGCACACAGGGGGTAACAGAAATGATACATAACACACTCCAGACCATCCAATTGGGAGTTGATAATATCTAGGCTTTCATGTTTTCAGTTTCTAATTTTGCAAATTCTGGTGGTGTCTTTTCAGTGTTTTCCAGTGATTTCACTACCTCCAAAAACTGGGCTTTTCAGTGGTTACTCATTTTTGCGCCATACAAAAAACCTGAAACAGTGATTTACAGCTGTTTATGTAACGCTTTGCTTTTATTATTGCTTGCTTTCTTCATTGATGCATGGTATATAGACAGGGTACGTAGTGTCTATGAGGCCCAAATACAATCTTACAAGTCAAACTTATTGTAGTACACCATACAATATTTCTTCAGTGAGTCTTTGGTCATTCGTGCTCTCTCTTTCCTTCCCATGTAATCTTTTATTTGTGAAAAGGCCCTCTTGACATTGGCACTTGAGACTGGCAACACCAAAATAGCCTGTACACAATTTGCCAAATCTGGCCACTGACATAGCTTTCCATGCCAATACTGGTGCACCTGAAGGTTGACATTCTCTGGGACAAGTTCTGCAACATATGCGTTGAACTGGGTGCATATGGCCTCAGAGTTATTGAAGCGGTCAACAATGAAGCAGTACTTTTCAAAGTCCTGTGAAATTTTTACGGAAGGGATCTAGAACTTGTGCAGAATACCTCAGGGAGGGTTGGTGAAGGGACATTCCTATGCATCATTGCTGCCATTTCTCATGCATTGTAAAATAACATTCCTGAATTGCTCCTCAGCATTTCTTTGCGTGGCAAGCATTCTAACATGGGACCCACATGGTATCATTCTTTGAGACTGTCCTTGCATACTAACTGTAACTTGTATTGGACTTTTCCTTGAAGTGCATTTTTATGAAAAGTGTTAGGATAGTAGCTCATAGGCGACAGTCTTGGGGTGGTTATCTAATCTTATCTCGGGACATGGAAATGCCTGATACTCGCTGTGGTAACTGACATTTGATTTTGCCAATGCTTTATTACTAAAATTATTCTTTGACTGTAATGCTAAATACTCGGCTATTATAACACATTTTGGAAAAATCATTAATGTCTAGCACAGTCTCTACTGTTGGGCCTTGTATTATAGTTGGTTAGGAAGGTAGTAATGTGTACTTCAGTAACCATGGTAGGCATATTACATTTAGAAATTAGTTACCACCTAGTGATGGCATTTACGGTTTACACTCCTAAACATACAACTGCACTATGTAGCTTAATATTGGGAAGGGGATATTTTTGGGAACTGGAAAAGACCAACTCAATGCCTCATCAGGGGTGGTAGGCGCTATATAAATGCAATATATATATTTACCATTAATATATATATATATATATATATATATATATATATATATATATATATATATATATATATATATATATATATATATATATATATATATATATATATATATATATATATATATATACACATACATACATACACACACAATTTCAAATCGTCATGCCTGCCCTTCCCCCATCTGTGCTGCTGTCAGAGAACAACAAATAATGTAAATTATCCCTGTATTTAATGTGAAGGCGGTGTGGCAGGAGTAATTGCATGGGCTAATTCGCTAGTGTAAGGAAACTTCTCTCAAGGATTGGAGAAGGGTGGGTGAACAGGCTGTCTGGTTCGAGTTTGAGGTTTAAGCTTTGTTGGGGCGGCGTGGGTTACAGTATGTACTCCTTGGCGCGAGCCAGCTGTTTTTACTATTGATTTCCCTGGAAGTGCCACTCGCATTGAATACAGCAAGCATGCATACTTGCGGCCTACCTGGCAAAACACTGGGGAATCCAAGTGCCCGCTCATAAGGAGGGGATGTTTGCAAGGAAAACACACTTGGGGCGCAGCATGCAATCATATACATACATACATACATACGTACGTACACACATACACAATTTCAAATCGTCATGCCTGCCCTTCCCCCATCTGTGCTGCTGTCAGAGAACAACAAATAATGTAAATTATCCCTGTATTTAATGTAGTGTAGTTCCTATTTTCCCAATAGGCTCTGCGCATTGGAATAATATAAACAGCAGTGTAGACGTAGGACTGAGATCGACTAGGTCTCTACTCACTATATTAGACTTAATTAGTTTTGCCAGCTAGCTCAGAGGTCACTAGAAATTTTCTTTCTTTTTTTTTTTGTAAGACTTTATTAGCAGTTGTCAAGTGTACATTACAATCTTTTCACGCCCGGAGGCCAGTTGTCATACATATGATAGTTAAACTTCATTGTTACACAGCTCTTCAGCCGACAACCTTCCGGTCCGGCAGCAATTTATTGACAATGTACGTAAGGCATTTTGGTAATTGGTAAATAATTTGAATCGTCTTACTTTTTATTTTTTATCTGAACACAACTTTGGACTCAATAGGATTAAATAACAATTTGTAACGATGTCAATGTGTATTTAATATCTCACGCTAGTGGGTTTCCCCGGACGTCTATTCTGTTCTCTCTTTTCCCAAGGTCTATAATCGGCCAAGCACATTTGTATCCCAGACCCCTCCCACCCCCTCTCGGCGTTCTCAGGTGGATCATTCATCTGTCTCGTCCTCGTCTCCGGAACTATCAATGTCTTCTTCAGGAAGAGGTTCGCACAGGTCCCCCCGATAACTGTTCCAGGTCTGCCATATCCTATTCCATTTGCGAGGGTTGGCTCTTATTTTGTATACCGCTCGCTCAACTACCATCAGCCTATCCATAGTCCTGCACCACTGTGCTAAAGTCGGTATTTCTGCCACTCCCCATTTCTGCGCTATATCTCGCTTGGCTACCATAACCCCCACTATTACCCATTGCTGTCCCTGACGTGTCAGATCATTCTTCCCCCACACATTCAGTAAGCACACACGCGGGTCCGGTGTGAGTGATATCTCTAGAGTTTGTGCGGCGTTCCAATCCGTCTCATCCATTTCACCTAGCCCATCCTCCCACTTCTCTCTTAGTCTAACCAGTGGGTCCGGCAGATTATTCAATAGTTTTCGGTATGTGAGGGATGTGGCGCCCGTTTCCATAAAGTCAGTGAGCAAACGGTCCTCCAACGGGGAAGATTCGGGGACCTTCGATCCTGGCTCAATGGTTGTCATCAATGCATGTCGTATCTGTATATATCGGTAGGTTTCATTGGGACCTAGATCATACTGCTGTTGTAGGGGCGAGAAAGGGACCATTCCATTATTTGTCCATAAGTCCCCCACCGTGGCAATTCCTATGTTGTCCCACTGAGTGAAAATCCTTTACTATGTCTCAGGCATCCTAGCTGTTTAGTGTCCCACAAAGGTGTAAGTTTCGTTATAACACCTCCCCATTTGAGTCTCGTCTATGCCCTATGCCATAGTGTCAAAGTGTGTTTGGTCGGGCCCACTAATTTCGTTATAAGACACTTGTTATACAGCGGAGCCAATAGGCTGTGTGTTCCTAACTGCGCTCTATCTGCTAGATAGGCCGGGTCATCTTGTGATGCGTGGATCCATTGATTTATCACTTTGAGTTGCGACGCCCAATAATACAATTGTATATTCGGCAGGGCTATTCCACCGTCGATTGAGTTTTATGTGCGCTACCCCAGCCGGGCGCTCTCCCCGTAGTAGACCTGTTACTACCGCCGTCACTTTCTGGAAATATGAGGGTGGCACTAAAATTGGTGTATTCTCTAAGATATATAGGAGACGTGGTAACGCCATCATTTTAAACAGCGCCGCTCGCCCCAGCAGCGTCAGTGGGAGAGCTTTCCAATGTCTCACGTCTGCTTTCAGGCGAGTGAGTGGCGGTAGTAAGTTCTGTTCGTAAAATACCGCTGCGTCTCGGGTGATGTGGATTCCCAGATATGTAAACGAGGTGTCTGCTATCGTTAATGGGCAGTCGCTGGGAAGGTTTGGAGAAGGACCCTTCAATTCATAAATGATCGATTTTGTCCAGTTGATCGTATAGCCAGAGTTTATTCCGTGTGTATTACATATTGCTAGCAGCACCGGGATGCCAGTCTCTGGGTCAGACAGGTAAATTAACATGTCATCAGCATAGAGGGAGATCCTATCTTCCCAATTGTCCCCCCAATGCACTCCTCTTAGTAACGGGGTGGTCCTAATGACAGTGGCTAGTGGTTCTAGGACAAAGGCAAACAATAGGGGGGAGAGCGGGCAACCTTGTCTCGTCCCCCTAGCCAGCGGTATCTCTCGGGAGCATAAAGCCCGATTGATCCGGATGAATCAGGTGTGAGAGGTGGGGCATCAGCCTGGTGGCTAGTATTTTCGCCAAAATTTTAGCTTTGGCGTTAAGAAGAGAGATCGGACGGTATGATGTACACTCAGCGGGTGATTTACCGGTTTCGGAATGGCCACAATGGTTGCCGTCCGTTGATCCAGGGGCAGGGTTCCCTTCACTTGACTGTCCTCTAGCATGGCTAGCAAGGGTCCGCTCAGTGTGTCATTGTCTGAAACCCTTCGACTGGGATCCCGTTGGGGCCCAACGCCTTACCTGTATGGAGCGCATTGATTGCTATCTGTATCTCCTCTACCGATAGGTCTGCCTCTAACTCGTCTACTGCTTCCTGTGGCAGAGTCGGAGTTCGCACAGTCTGGAGCGCCAACATTGCCGCCTCTGCCGTGACTTCCACTTCCGGGGTGTACACTCCTTGGAAGTGGTCTGCTAGTGCGCGAGTGTAGCACCCCCTCCGAGTCTTTCAATTGTAATATGTTTCTGCAACCTTCCTTCTTTTTATCTAGCCAGGCCAGGGGTTTACTGCCTTTGTCTCCTATATCGTACACTCTGTGTGCTATCGCAGCTATGTTCTCAACTGTCCGTCGTCTAAGGTGGTCGTCGTGTAGTTGCTGGCAGAGATGAAGTGTGTGAAGTGTATCCTCCGTTGAGTTAGCCATGTGGGCCGCGTTTGCTGCTTCGAGTTTTATCTCTAAGTCCAGCAATTCCCTTTGTTGCATGCGCTTGTTTCCCGCTATTGTCGTGATTGCCTGCCCTCTTAACACTGTTTTATAGGCCTCCCATAGGGTTGTGGGGGATGTTACCGAAGCTGTATTTTCTGTAAAGTAATAACGGGTCGTCATTTTCAATTCCTTCCGGACGTGCGGTACCTTAATATATCCTGGGTAGATTGGATAGACTCTCTTGCGGGCTCTTTCGGAGCTCGACAAGCTCAGTGTTAGAGGAGAGTGATCTGAAATACCCCTGGGCCTAATCTGCATGTCATTTATAGTAAGGTGGCCGCCGCCCAGTGTAAGAAAATAGTCAATGCGGGATAGGCTGTTATGAGTTGCAGAATAGTAAGTGTATTGTTGGCCCTCAGGGTTAAGATGTCGCCAGATGTCCAGCAGTCCCTGTGCCTCCATGAATTCACTGAAGCGGGACGGGCCAGGGGTCTGTGTCCGGACCGGAAATCTATCCTGCGTGTTGTGTGCCACTGCATTAAAGTCCCCCCCACCACAAGGTCGCCCTCCGGGAGTTCTAACAGGAATTTCCCCAGGTCAGGAAGGGCAGTCGTATGTAGCGCCGGTGGAATATATACTGACACTATGTTAAGTGGTTTCCCTTCCCATTGTCCACAAGCTGCTGTGAAGCGGCCGTGTTCATCAGTTTTGGTGGACTGTAGTATAAATCGGGATGCCTTTCTCATTAAAATGCCCGTCCCACGGGATCCTGAAGTAAAGTCTGAATGCACTATCATATCATACGGTAGCCTCGCCTGTCTAGTGCCTTACTGGCCGTGCCCACTAGGTGCGTTTCCTGAAGAAGGATCAAATCATGATTTATTCTTTTGATACCCTGCAAAACCAACCCCCTCTTTATATTGTCTCCCAGTCGCCGCATATTCCAGGACATCAACTGTAGTGGAGTCACCGGCCCCGAGTGACGACTCTCATCTAGGGTAGCAGTTTGTATGTCTTGTGCCATTTCTTGCCTATAAGGACGGACATGTTTTTCCTTATGCATTGGTGCCGTTGTGTCCGGCGTGTACCCATCTGCGTGTTCATTTCGTCTCAATGTATATTATACTTAAGAGTCAACCAAATCAAACAGTGAAAAACACCCTCACCCTGAACTCCCCCCCTCCCTGCCCCCTGCTATACGGACATAGAACCGCCCGCCCCCTCAACTTAGCCGAGTGCTTAACCCATTCCCGAAACCAAATACTTGTTCGTGGGGGTGAGGATTCTCCGGAGCCGGTGGCCCCTCTTACTCTCCTCGGATGCCCTCGGCCCAGTGTCCTGCAGCAGACCGTCAGGCAGTTCACAAAGTTATGTTCAAGTCATTTTTGGTCACCGGGCGGCTAATGTTCCTTGTTGGCATCGTCGACCATAGTATCTCCGTCCGGCAAGAGATCTTCTTCCGTTCTCTGAAATGTCTGCGAGTCTGAAGGAGCTCCTGTATTTTTGTTCTTGTGAGTCCTGTTTGAGCGACGGGGCTGGTTAGTCGGTCTCCAGCCCTCCAGCCAGTCTCGTGGTATTTCGGGAGTATCAAAGAACCAAGTCTTGTTTTCTGCTATCACCCTTAGTCTGGCCGGAAAAATCATTGAATACGGAATCTCTCGCGCTCTCAGTTCTTTCTTTACCTCCAAGAACGTCCTCCGGCGGCGCGCGACCTCCGCTGTGTAGTCCAGGAAGAAGGCCAGTGTGGAGTTGTGGATCTTGACGGGAGGGGACACTCTTGCCACCTGTAAAATAGCATCTCTGTCCCGAAAGTTGAACAGACGAGCAAGGATAGGTTGCGGTGTCGCACCCGGTTTGCGCCTACCCCCCGGTACTCGATGTGCTCTTTCCACCGAAAAGAAGGTGGATAGTCCTTTAGGCTGGAGCTCTTGTTTAATCAATTCCTCCACATATAGGTCTGTCGCTCTGGTGCCCTCAGATTCCGGTTCGCCGAGGATTCTGATGTTGTTCCTTCTTGTGCGCCCTTCCTGATCATCCAGCTTCTCACTTAATGTCTTGTTCTCTACCGACATCCGTTCCAAAGCCGTTTGGAGCTCCGACACATCTTCCACTAGTGACTTTGTAACCACCTCCATTGAGTTTACCTTCTCAGACATTTTGTGGAAGTCCGCCCTAATCAGAGTGATTTCCGTAGATATTGAGCCCACCGTGGCCTGCACTTGTGTCAGCGCCCGCATAATGTCTTCCAGTGTCGTCTTCTGCGTGCTCGCCCCGTCCGCCATTTTGCCGGCTAGGGTCTTGCCGTCCGCTGGGGAGGAGGAACCCCCTCCACTGGCATATCTATCGATTCGGGTTTGAGTAGTGCCTCCTCTCGAGTTCTTGGCAGCCATTCTTGCTGTTTTTGCGCCACAGGTTTCTTGTCGAATGTCCCCCGTGCGGCACTTGAATGGAGATATGTGTGGGGTCACTGCCCGTCTCTCGTATCTCACGGGAAGCTTCACTCTCTCCGTTTCACTTTCGGTTAATGTGCACCCACTGGGTTTTCTCGCCTCTGTAGTGCTTCACTTAAACTTCGTGCTGTTGGTATCAACAAACTCCTGCCCGATGGGGGCCTTCGTTGTCGCAGTCCTCGATCTTGTGCACGAAGCAGTCCCCGTTTTATAACCCCTTTTTTCAATTGGTCACTTAGACCTTTCTTGTGCCAACGTTAGCAGGACCTCAAGCCTTTCTCATTGTCTCAGAAGATATGGGGCTCCATTTCCAACAGCAGTCGCATGTGGAGTTCTAGGGTCCTCGCTTGTATCGTGCGCTGCCTATTTGCAACCTTGTGCGTCGCTGATTTAACGGCAAGTTCTTGCCACGGCCAAGGGGTATGGATCTCTTAGTTACTTCAAACTCAGGGGTCTCATCTCGGTTTCGCTTCTTGGCCTCCAGAGCCCGTAGGACCTCTTCTGTGTCCGGTCTCTGCTGCTCCTTACTTCCGATCAGGTTTGAGTGCTAGGCCAGTGCTATCCGCATTGCGCGGGTCCCGGCAGGTTTTCAATCTACGCAGTTCCCGTGCTAGCTGGTGGCAGTTATTTCTAGGCCGTAGTTTCAATCTCCTGATGTCTGCTCGCCATCGTATGAGACCGCCATTCAGCGATGCTTCTTGTTGGGTTGGCCGCGACGTGTTAAGGTGGCGGCCCGATCCTTTGTTCCACCGTGCTTTCGATTTCACATGCCCGCAGTCCGGCTGTCGTTCGCTATGGCGGCGCTTACTTTCCTTCCCTACATTCGCCGATGTCCATCCAGGCCACTTCGACCACTCGTTTCAGGTGCCGGTCGGGTGTCTGCCTGCTTGGATTGTGATGGTCGATCGTTTCTGGTGGTTTTCTCCTGAGTCGCCTTTACTTCCGCTCGGATTATCGAATGGGATAGGTCCCGGCTTGTCGCTGCGGTGTAGGCCTCAGAACTGCCTCGGCATAAGTCTTGCCTCCGGTGTCGGACAATGTTCAAAGTTGCTGCCCTGGGTTCTGCTCGGTCCTAGGCTTCGGGTCCTTCCGTTAGAGCATCTTTTCTTCACGGATGGATACACGGATATTAGGAGAGGCCGCCCGATCTAGGGAGCTCTTCCTTTAGGCTGCCGCCATGCTCGGCTGCTAACCACGACCCCCACTGGAAACTTTCTTGAATGAACAGGGAGGAGTGAACTTCCCTGATTAGACAAGAAGGGATTCAGTTTCTGACAACCGCATAAACATGACAACTTTGCTCCCTCAGAATAAAGAGTATCTCTAGAGTCGTGTGAAAACAATAGGCAGCTATTTCACTCAGTCAACCGTGCATACTTAGTTTCACCAGAGTGCAGAGAAATAGAGAGACAGGCGTTTTCAATAAAAGGTGTTATTTATTGAGCAGTCTTCTTTCTCATGCAAGAGAAATTAATTGCCACAATTGCAATACTTATCATAAAGTAAAGTGCGTACAGTTAAATTAGTATTATGAAATAATACTGTAAAAGCATTGATATGGTTTCTTAGCCATATGGTACTTCAAAATGGATTAAATATATACATACATAAAAACATTGACTAACGTACTCAACTGGTGCTTCTAACTACGCCTACCCCGGTGTACCTGACCTAAGCCTAATACTTGGGAAGGAGTAAGTAAGTAGCAGTTTAAGTTAAGTTGGTTAAAATTGTTTTGCCAAGAATCTGCATCAAGAATTCTCTTAAGGGTTTAGTCAGCTCCGTACCTTGGTAATAGAATGTGGGAGGTCTGGTATCTCTTTCTTCAGGACTCGATCCCCCAGCAACCCGCAAGGGTAGCTGGAAACACCGGAGCTGGATTTTCTCGGCTGGAGAAAAATACAGCGTCTCTCTCAGTGCGTCAAACGGGAGGGGCTGCTTCCGTGGGCTCTCGCATCAGCTGGGCTCTCGGGCAAGTAGATAGCCGCTGTGCTCCAAACCACTGTGTGTTTGCTTAAGGCAACTGTTGGTATATTTATACCTGAAAGGTGCAGAGGTTGACGTATGGTTGGAAATAAGATGTCACTAAGAACTAACAGTTCTTTTTGGACTCCAGGAGTTCTTGTTCAAATCAAAACAAAAGCAGGGGGATTTCCCGGGCTGCTGGAGGCTTGGTTTCTTTAAAGAACGCATTGTGCTTTCTAGGAGTTGATGGGAGTAGCCGTGCTGTGCTTTGGACTGCATGGGCTATTACTGAATATGGATATGATTCTTATGCCTTTATAAGGATATTATTAATTATAACCACATAAGGGCATGAATCGGGAATATCGAATTAGGGTCTTAGATAGAAACACAACACCCACATACCTTGCAAAGGAAGCCTGCCCTCTGCAGACACTCAGGGGAAACGGGTACCTAAGAAGGTTTGCAATATGGCATTGGAGGAGAGAGTTGGAGTCGGGGGTACATTGTGTAATGTAACTGTTGCTCATGTAAAGTGCTTCCATACGTTCAAGTCGAATTTGTGCCATAAAAAACTTTGGTCGGCTGGTGGTGAGATATCAACCATACCTGGTAAATACTGACACCCTATTGTGAGGTATTTAATAGACTTGGCTAACAACCTCTTAGTTCAAGTTTTCAATTAGAAATGGGAGCTAACTTGGGAACTCAGCACTTACTGCACCAAATTCTACATGTAGCAGTATTTAACAGCTAATTTTCACAATTATATTATCACAGACCATTAGATAATATTAAAACTAAATGTGCAGCATAATTTCCATTTTCTTGTCACATAAATAATTCATTCCACTCTGCCGGTTCACTCATGTCTTGGCACAAAATTACAGTGGTCCTGAGCATAATAATTTGAAATATTACTTAGTATTACTCTTGGTTAAACAATACTCCTAAGCAGCAATACCTTATAAAAGAGGAAGGAGATAGGAAGAGTCTGCCTGTGTGTAGCAAATTTCAAATTTGTGACCTTCCTAGTAGTGTCAAGTTTAATATTGGGTTGATAATAAGGATGCCAGAGACCTAGCAAAAGAGACAAGTAGGGATAGTTAAATATATCAGGAGTGCTCCTTGACAGAATATGACTTTTTAGCAAATTTTCGTGGAAATCGTGTTTTAAAATGTACGGTTTGCCACATTTTTTTATTTTTCACAGCAAACCCCGTGCAAATCTTACTCACTTGCTTGCTGGAATTCCAGACAACCTTTATACTACACCATTTTCTACGATCACAAGTAGCAACTGGTGAGTAGGTGGGGCAAGGGCAGAGAGGGCAACATGCAAGCAGAAAGGGCAATGCGTGCAGAGGGAACAGGAGCAGATGTTTTAAAATTAAAGGCATTGCCTATCCGCGAAATGTGGCTAAGCTCGTAGCACTCCTGTCCTACCTGCGATTCTTCTCAATTTATATTCAGGTGCACGTTCGGCCTTCTTACTGTGGCATCGCATCAGGTGAGTGCATCTGGTCGATTAACGTCATTAATTTTATTATTGATAATCATCACAACCCCATTATTGTTACAATACTTAAAATGATACTAATAGTCCTCAAAGATTGAAAAAACACTCACCTAAATAGCAGTAATTTTATCGATCTCGAAATGGTGGAAAGCATAGTAGACCCTGTCTGTCATCGATATACTGGCCTCTTGGGAAATATGTTAGATTTTGTATACTAACGGCATCTAGACAGAGGCGGAACTAGAGCCACATTTCGTGGGGGGTGAGGGAGATGAGGGGGGGCTGACTCTTCCAGCAATATGCAGAGTGGAGATGAAGGGGCTCTAAGAGGGGGGGGGAAACAACAAAGCCTCGTTAGCAAGTGAATGGTCTTTTTAAAGACCTGTGAAGTGCTCGGGTGCGGCTGCAAGAAAACGGACGCCAGCCCACACCTCTGTGTCTGTGTGTGTGTGCGCGCCCCGGGCAGACACACACGACAGGGTAGCTGAAGCCCTGTGAGTCCAATGGGCTTTGCGCGCCTGCTTCTAGGCAAATTTCATGCACCTGTGTTAGAAATGGGGCACTGTTGTCTGACAGTCACTGAAGTGACTGACTCGGCCACAACTCTGCCGGACTGTGGAGGCAGTGGCCTGAATGACAACCACACCATGATATGTCTTCCAGCGCCAGGGTGCCCTATCAGGGTGATAGTTCTCTTTACAAATTCTGTTTCATTCATTCACTCCAAGAGGGATGTATACGTTCATGGGTGTACACACATTCATAGTGCTTTCGAGGCCCTGAACACACGTTGTCTGCCTACGCCCTTCGCTCTGAGTACATTTTTGCACATGAAAAGCTTTATGTGAGCCAATCCTTTTAGAAGTGTAAGACCATCTTTTCTGAATGTAAGAAGAACTTTTGCAATAATAAAACAGCTATGCACACATGTATGCCAATCCTACGTGCAAAAATGGCTTTGAGCCTCTTGTCCAGAGAGTCCAGTACCCAAGGGAAGAGTATGATTTACTCCAGCAATAATATCCTTCCTTTAAGAGGTAAACTACTCACTCCTCTTTGGTGTGGGCCACGACAGGTAACAAGGTCAGCACATAAAAATGCATGCATTGATTATCTGCGAAGAGGAGTGCAATCGACAGCTTCACTCCATGGATCCAGGATGACAAGCTCTAGGGTTTGTGCATAGCATGTAGTTAAATTAATTTTAAAAATCCCACTTCGGCCTGTAAATATTATTTCATGCTGAAATCTGACAGTTCTGCTAGGGGATTCGCTGTGTCCGCAGTGCGCACCCAGATCTACATAGGAGGCTCATCCAGTCGCCGAGCTATCTTAGTGGCCAAACTTGCTGGCACTGCGGAAGAAATCTCTTCCGGTTACTTGGAATTACTGATGCGTAGCTTGCATACCCGCACGTTTCCATAATCGGAACACGAAGATGACTCCCCCAAACCCACAGTCTCTTGGAACAAGGCATTCTCCTTTAACCCGACTTGCCCTCAGTGCAGACACCCTAAATAGCAGCTCTATGGCTTCAGATCTCACTGAATGACCACCAAACGCCACAAAATGGCCGTAATTCTAAAGTAATATATAAGTGTGCTTGTTTAATTATTTAAGTGTGGACAATGACCTTATCTTTCATTATTGTTCCAAATAGTTTTTCTAATCAACGGCCTGTAGTGGGGCAGGTGCCCAGCACCGGGAGCGCAATATTACCATTGGCTTGTCAGAGGCCATTATTCGAGAGCTAATCACCCTTCATCCACAATATGCATATCAAACCAAAGAGGGTGCATGACGTTAGTGGAGGTCAATGAATGCACCACCACCACTGAACGAGGCCTGCCAACTTTACCCATAAAGCAGCTCCCTTGCAGAACTTATCTGCAGGATCTTGGAGCACTGGTGGTCGCCGTCTGCAGTGTGAGTGAGGTGTTGGGGGACCGACATAGTCGCACATGAAATAAAATAGGACCGGAACCCTGCCGCCCAACCTTGCCTAATTAAATGGGGAGTGACTCATATTATTCCCTGCGGTTTGCTTCCAGTGCAGTTCTGTTTGGTACTGCTTTGGCTCCCTCAAGTGGCCAAGTTGTGCAAATGTGAAAACTCTGTGATACTCGGTTTAAACCAGATCAGTTTATTTCCGTCCGGTAGGGTATTCTCGTGCACAATCGGGTTAAATCGATTTCTGGACAGCCTAATAATATCCCTTTTTACCACATACAAAATATGTACTATGTGACGATGTAAAACTACTATTATTAGCACCTTCAATATTTAATATCACAGTACATTCACTCTTTCTCACTGGAATCATCCCAATACTTTCTATACATAAATCTGCTTTAGCTCTAGTCACAGAAATCACATATGGGCCAGTGTTCTTTATAGTTCTAGTGTTCGTGAAAACATATGGTACAGAATTATTGTCCGATCGATACTCTTCCCACTCCCATTTAGTCCCTTTAGCTTGAGGATAACCATCTTCATCAGGGTAACAAGCTTTATTACGATGATAGTTAATCCTTCCTACTGTCGCTTTCTTTGAAGCAATCAAAAGTGCAAACCAAGCATGACAAGAACCATTGTGGGAAAAGGGAAGAGGAATAAAAGGTGTTCCCCCTTTCCTTTGGTGAGCAGGTATCATCCCACACACCCAACAGTTGGTGGTATTTGTGGCATTATGTGTATGATGCAACATCTGAGTAAATGTGTTGTTTTAGTAGGATTGTCGATGCATCTGTTCATGGTAGGGAAGTGTAAAATAATGATGCTCAACCGGTGCAGGAGTAGTGGCAATCCTCAATTATCGAGCAGGAGCCACTTTCTCAACAAACCAAGTTATTGTTGCCATAGCCACCATAGCAACAACAAATCCTATAGCACAAATGATCTTCTTACTACAGATCTTAGCAACAGTTGGTCTTTCTGCAGCCATGATCACTTTGTCGTTCAAACAATCGTTGGAGCTCTTATCCCTGGGCAGCCATTGATTTATTCACCGAGGGCCAAGACGGGTGTCACTTCGCAGGACTGATTCCCCCCCCCCTTGCCACATCGGCACTTTGTTTCACTAACCCAGGGTGGTTGCTCAACCAGTCTTTTTCAGAACTGCAGATTCTTTCCTCGGCCTCAGTTGGTATCGTGATACTCCAGGAATCGTATGGCCTGGGAAGACTCCCTCAGATTCATCAGGTGAGATAGCGTGGCCCTTCTCCATTTCCAAGATCTCTTGATGATCAGTCAGCATAGCAGTTTCCACCAAGGCAGGCAACACTCGCTTACAGTGAGTGCTATGGACCCAGTTCTTCCTATTTGTCACTCGAACTGCTGTCCTTGTCGCTAGGAGCACCTGCTCCGGTCCTCGCCAACTCGGCTCCAAGCTGTCCGACCTCTCAAAGACCTTGACCTACACATGGTCACTGGGTCGGAGTCGAGGGCATCACCTTTAGATCTGTCAGGAAGAGCTTCTTGAACCTGTTGATGAAGAGAGATCAAACTGTTGGTTAACTGTGCGAAATAATCATTCATCAGAACACAAGGTACATCATGCACGGGCCGTGGCTTTGAAACCCCCCAAATGTTCATCCTTCTTCCAAATACCACTTCATATGGAGTAAGCCCAGATCGTGAATGTGGCACCGATCCTATGGACAACAATGCCAAGGGTGGTGCATCTGGCCATTTCAGAGACGTGGAAGCAAGTATTTTTGCTAACTTCAATTTTAACGTAGCATTATACCTCTCCACCAATCCTGCTGATTGTGGGTTAGAAAACTGCATGGAATTTCTGTTTGATTCCTAATCCTTTCAAGACATGCTCAACAACTTGCCCAATAAAATGATGTCCGTTGTCACTCCACAAAAGTTTGCAAACACCATATCTAGGGAACAACCTTTCGCTGTAGTAAGAGCCGTATTATCCTTTGTAGGGTATGCCTCTATCCATTTACTGAAGGCACATACCACCACTAGAACATACTTTAAGTTACAGCGTTCAAGTTGGATGTAATCCATTTGCAAAACTTCAAAAGGTGCAGTTGGTGTAGCAAACCCTCCTGTAGTAGTCCATGTCCCTTTTCCAGGATTATACTGCCAACAGATCAAACAGGATTGTACTATTCTTTTAGCTGTACCGGCAATCTCTGGATGCTCCCAAACTTGTGTGAGCAATTTCGTTATCGCTAGAGCTCCAACATGTGCTGGCCCATGTGCCATTCAAACCATAGGCTGTAAATAAGCAGCAGGCAATTTCCACTTATCTGTTTCTTTGTTACGCCAAAAGCCCTCATCGTCTAACTTTCCTTCTTTAGACCATTGCTCAAGTTCTTCCAAAGAGGCAGATCTCTGTATATCTAATACTTCTTCTCTAGCATCATGCCAACGCTCAGTTTGTGATTTCACTACGTACATGGATGTAGTGCTTCGTTGCATCGCAGTCTCACGAGCTACGCGATATGCAAAGGCGTTGCCTTGTTCTATCTTATCAATGACTTTCTTGTGCGCGCTACACTTAACAATAGCAATGTTCTTTGGATATGTAAGTGCAGTCAAAAGATTATGCACCAGTTCTCCATGCATTATCTGCATCCCATGGGATGTAAGAAACCCTCTTCCCTTCCAGAGTAGGCTAAAATCATGAGCCACTCCAAAAGCATAGCGGCTGTCCGTATAGATATTCACACACAAATCAGTGCTAAGTTCACACGCTCGTGTCAAAGCTATTAACTCAGCTGCTTGAGCCGACTTCTGTGGTATACGAGCTGTCTCCACTACTGTCTCAAGTGTCGTGATTGCATATGCAGCTAAAGTCGTACCATCTGGTAACTTCAAACAAGACCCATCAACCCACAATTCCCCATCTACATCTGAAAGGGGCGTATCTTGCAAATCGACGCAACCCTTTGTCTGTTTCTCAGTAAGAAAGATACAATCATGAGACTCCTGTGACTGAGTTTGAGTCGCTGGATATGGCAACAAAGTAGCTAGGTTCAGTGTCGCACATCTCTTCAATATAATGTGAGGGGCTAACAGTGTCAACTCGTATCCTGTTAAACGAGCACTAGTCAAATGTTGCGTTCTAGTCTGATTCAAAAGGGCATCAACCGCATGGGGTACTAGCACCAACAGTTTATGTGACAAAACTATCCCTTCACTCTGACGTATGGACACAGCTGTTGCTGCAACAGAACGAAAGCACCCAGGCAATGCACGAGCAACAGAATCAAGAACTGCTGAAAAATATGCATAGGGGCGCTGCTTGTCACCATGTGTCTGTACTAAAACTGACAATGCACACCCATCTTTCTCGTGTACATAGAGTGTAAAAGCCTTCATGTAATCTGGTGTGCCTAACACTGGTGCAGAATAAAGAGCTTGTCGTAACTGACGAAAAGCATCCTGGCATTCATCTGGCCATGGAAGGGGTATTGGAGTGTCTTTAGTCAAAAGTGCTAGCAGGGGTTTAGCAATCTGTGAAAAACCTAATATCCATTGCCTGCAGAACGAATTCAAACCAATGAATGCACGGATATCTTTCTGAGTAGAAGGTACTGGTGTGTCTAAAATTGCTTGTATGCGATCTGGTGTAAGTGCATGACCCTCCTTAGACAGAAGGTGAAGTAAAAAGGTAACCTTCGGTCTACAATATTGCAATTTCTTCTGTGACACTTTATAGTTGTGTGTAGCAAGAAAATAAAGAGGGACAAAGTACATTTTTCACACTGCTCAGGCGTATCCGCTGCCACTCCTTCAGACAAAGTAAAGGAGTCAAGTTGTCGTTTCAAAGCTTGACTATAAATGCTCAGACCACTAGTGTACCCTTGAGGAATCCTACAAAATCTGTATGATCGATTATTCAAAGTGAAACCGAACAAATATCAGCTATCAGGATGAATAGGAATGGAGAAGAAAGCATTCTTCAGGTCAATCACAGAAAATGTAGTTGCTGTTGGAGGAACTAGGGTAAGCAATGTTGTTATGTCCGAAACCACAGGGTACTGCCGTGCTACAATCTTGTTGACTTCTCGCAAATCAATGATGAATCTGTAAATCCTAGTGTCAGTATATTTTTTCAAAATGGGAAGGATAGGACTGTTGCAAACATTATAGGGAACTTCTTCTACAACCCCCACTTTAATCAAATCATGAACAATGCGTGTAAGTGCTTCTTCGCTTTCTTGAGAAATTTTATACTGAGGCAATCGTGGCAGTGAAATGTCCTCCTTGACACTAATATGCACTGGCGGAATAACAATTTGCCCTACATAGATGTCTGAAGTAGCCCACAAAGTACTACAGAGTGAAGCTAATGCAATGTCCTCTTTAACAATACAAGATCTCTCCATCACAGGGTAGTTGTCATTCAAAATGACACGTACTTCTTCCGGAGAACACCGTATCGTAGCCCTGAAATATTTAAGCATATCAAGACCCACAATATTATCTGGTGTGTTTGGAGAAAGCAAAAATGGACATGGATCAGTAAACTTATCAACATGAAATGCAAGTGGTTGTTATAGTGGGCTAAGGGAAGGTGTTCCATTGAAACCTATCGATGTAATAGTTAAGCCAGACAGGGGAGCCCTTGGAACCAAGTGTTTAGATAAGGCGCTACAAGTAGCTCCTGTATCAACCAGAAACTGATCAGTAGAACCCAAAACATGTGCTGTAACATAGGGACCCTTCTGATCTACTGGAACTTCAACTGATTCCTTACCACATCCTAGGCAATCATATGCATAAACTGAATCTTTGAAATCGGATGGCACATAATCGGACATTTGATATTGATTTCGTCTGTCAAAAGCGTTAAACCCATCCTGTCCACGCATGTTAGAATCGAACCTAGCACGATCATCCGTGTTTCCTATAGGTCCTGAATATCCTGAACGATTTTACGTTTGTCCCCGACCATGTGAATACTGCTGAGTACGTAGTGCCGGACAATCGGAAGCCCAGTATCCAAATTTCTTGCAGTACGCACACTGGTCAACAGACAAATTCGAATGAGTATAAGAGGGGAAGAACGAACCATAAAATCCACATCCACCTCTATCATTGCCTCTAGAAAGAGGGCCATAAGTCTTCGTTTTGAATTCTTTAGTCTTTTTATCCTCACTGCTTTTCGCTTCCAATTCCTGTTGTACGTAATACTGAGACATAGTTAAAAGAGAAACCAGAGAAGAAGTAGTCCATGAACTCTCACTGGCCTTTAGGCGACTAGCTATTCCTGGCGACAGGTTTGCGACATATTTATCGACAAACAGATGCCTGCCTGTGTCATCTGTCAATGACTGGCCACTGAAATCTTGGAATGCCTCTTCAAAGCGTGATTCATCTGCCTTTTGTTTACAAGGCGCTTATATAGTCCAATCTATCTTTTTAGGGGGAATAATCGTCTTTAACTTCACTATAATATCTGCGGGAAGACCTAAAATTAACTGACACCGTTTCTGTGCAGGCTCTCTTTCTTCGTCTAATTGTTCTAAATCTTTCCATAATGCCCAAGAAGTCGCACGATCATCAACTTTACGCACAGTTCTGCACATATCAGGGGGTAATATCAAACTGAAAAACAGGTCGGGCCCGATTCATAGAACTAACTTAAGACAAAATCCTAAATTTACTACTTTTGGTATTCACAGAAGTTAGGATTTTGTCTTAAGACAGACTTAAGACAGACTTAAGTTAGGATTCTGTCTTAAGTCTGTCTTAAGACAAACTTAAGACAAAATCCTAACTTCTGTGAATACCAAAAGTAGTAAGTTTAGGCTTTTGTCTTGTTAGTTCTGTGAATCGGGCCCGCCAATATCGGGCAGAGTCATAGTACAAGAGCTAATAGCACCCTCAACTTCCTCATAAAAGGCTGCTGGATTCTTTCGTGGATCAGGTAATGCTGTTTTAAGAGCCATGACATCCACTCTATTCCAAGGAGTGTAAACCCAGTTATAAATAAAATAACCCTTTGCATCAGTAGAATCTTTATCATCACTAGTTCCTGCACCTCTAGCAGGAACATACAAAGGTGCGGCTTCCCGCATAGGTCTCACATGAACTATAACATTCTTATCTGTTTCAGAAGTAGAAGCTTGTGCCATGTTAATCCGGGATGCTTGTGCAGCTGCCTCTGCTGCCTTTTTCTCCTCTCGCAAACAGACTGCATCAGCACGCAGTTTAACCAAACGTCTGATCGTGTCAGCCACCTGGGAGAAGACTAAAGGACCATCACGCATTTGCTTATAGTCATCTGCTACATCATTGGGCTCTAATTGCTTAGAATATCTCCTAAACAGCTCAATAACCTCGGTGGCAAATACCTCAGTAAAATATATTTGCTCCCTTTCCTGCCCACCTTTTAAGTCTTCTAAAAGTTCAGAAGCAGGAGCAGTACTACGAACGGCTTTACGAGCAGCAGCTCTAATCTCAGACACATGCTCAGCGGACAACATAGAGCGAGTTTCTTGTGCTTTCTCTTGCTCTGAGGAAGAGTCCTCATTTGACTCATGAGGAGCAGAAGGAAAAGTATACGGAGGTGGAGAACGATCTAACAAAAGAGAATAATCTTGTGGTTTATTAAGGATAGGATAAAGAGGTCTACGAACAGCGTATTGGCCATTTATCTGCCGGCAGCATCCATGCATCAAGTTTGCGATGATGCGCCAATTCCAAATGACGTTTGGAGTCGATACATTGATTTTTCTTCTTGTTGCACCAGAAGTCACTTCCAAGGGCTCAGGAACTGGATTTGGCAGCTCTTGGCAGAGCAGGTCTCTGAGCAGAAGAACCTAGGTGCTGGCAGATGAAGTCTTTGATGGCCCTAAGACTTCCAACCGGAGGCAAGCTCAACGCAAGCCCTTGAAGTGAAGAAACTTGGAAAGCAGGATGTAGAAAGCAAAGTCCAGTCCTTTCACTCCCAGGACAGAAGGAGCAAGCAGCAAAGCAAACAGCAAAGTGACAGTACCTCCTGACAGCGACACAGCCCTTCTGCCTGGCAGAATGTCCTCAGTCCAGAAGTGTACTGAGTATATGTGTCAGAGGTCCAGTACTTATACCCAATTCAGCCTTTGAAGCAGGTAAATTCAAAGAAAGGTCTTTGTAGTGCACACACACTACAGGTGGCGGAGACCTCTTTGTGTGAGGACAGGCACAGTCTTATACAGGTACAGAAACAACAGCCCCTTTCAAAGAGGTAATATCGAGCAATAAAGCATAGAAATACCATGATGTCTATGAGCTCCCAATGTAGATAAAGTCATTTATTTCTTGACACAATATTTAAAAACCATAGAAGTAGGACAGCATTTTAACAAGAACAGAGTATCTTTTCTCATTAAAAGTGGCAAATAAACAAGCAAAGTCAAGATACTAAGGTCTGGAGATTCAAAGCTCAAACGCATCCAGTTTTGAATGTCATCAAAGTATCTGATACTAAACCCCACAGAGACCAAACTCCACCTCAACCATTCCCAAGGCCAGCTGCATGACTTGTAAGGCCCTCTGCACTAAGATCTCTGTCTCCAGCTCACAAACTAATAACAGCTGGAGGACTACCCCAGACGAGAACCCCAGCACCACCAGACTTGAGACGAAACACAGCAGGAAGAGAAAACAAAATGGCACGCCTTCTCAGATTTATAAAATGCCACGCCTTCTCAGACTAATAAAATGCCACGCCTTCTCAGACTATGCACCTTGATTCAGGAATAGCACAGCGTCTGACATCAGATGAGTGACAACCCTCCGACAATTCAGGAAGAAGCTGAAAACTCATCTCTTCAGAGAACACACTCCGGCCTATCTTGCCCCGCTCCTGCCTCCGCCCCTGCCACTGTCCTCTGCCCCCCCTGCCTCTGTCCTCTTCCCCCCTCCTGCCTCTGTCCCCTGCCTCCCTCCTGCCTCTGTCCCTGTCGCCCGGCCTCTGTCCCCTGCCCCCCTCCTGCCCCCTCCTGCCTCTGTCCCCCTTCTGCCTCTGTGCCCTGCCCCCGCTCCTGCCTCTGTCTCCTGCCCCCCTCCTGCCTCTGTCCCCTGCCCCCCTCCTGCCTCCGTCCCCTACCCCCCTCCTGCCTCCGTCCCCTGCCCCCCTCCTGCCTCTGTCCCCTGCCCCCCCCCTCCTCCGTCCCCTGACCCCTGTCTAGGCTCATTGACCTGCCCTCCCCGTGCACCGCTCTGTTGCTATCCAGATAGGTTCATGCTTCAGAAAAACCAAGCGATACCAAAAGGGGATGATGGACATCCCCTTTTGAGCAAATCAAACACTCACCCCCAGTCAACTGATCTGGGTTTAATCCATCATCATTCTTTAGCTCACTCCACCACCCCAGTTCAGACATGGCCATATGCAAATCAGTCCGACCCTGGGTCCCAGGATGCTTGATTCCGGTCCAGGGAAGACAAGGCTTGGCAGTTCGGGCTGGACTGTTCCCATGAGGCACAGGGTCAAGGCTGATTTGCATATGGCCATGTCTGAACTGGAATGGATTTAGGCCCAGATCTCTGTACTGGGGTGAATGTATGACATTGTTCTGCATTCTGGCCATCAATTGTTGTTTTTGCATTTGTCACCCCGAGTGGAACGGGTTTGCTCAGACGTGGGTCCCGTGCTCTCCATGCCACTGGAATCAAGCTATCCTGGCTGATGAGGGCTGAAAGCCCGAAACCTGTCCTAGGATGCTTGTTTCCAGTCCAAGGAGGACCTGGCCTGGTAGTTCGGTCTGGACTGTTCGCATTGGGCCCAAGGTCAAGACTGATTTGCATATAGCTGGGTTCAACTGGAATGGCATGGTGAGCAACAAAACGATTAATTTAGGCTCAGATCTCTGTACTGGGTGAATGTATGACATTGTTCTGCATTCTGTCCATCAACTGTTGTTTTTGCATCAGAAATACCAAAGCACAGACACATAGACGCCAAGTTGGCAGGAACAGTGCTGGGATGATTCCCAGGCACAGTTTGTAATACTATGGGGGGCAGATTTACAAGGAATTGACGCATCTGTACAGATGCATCAGTTTCCCTGCACCTTTGAGAAAATCCTGTCTGCCACCATAGATGCGCCATATTTACAATACAAAAACAACAGTTGATGGATAGAATGCAGAACAATGTCATACATTCACCCAGTACAGAGATCTGGTCCTAAATTCATTGTTTCTTTGCTCACCATGCCATTCCAGTCTGAATCCAGCCATATTTACAATACAGCATACCATGGCGCAAGGATTGACAGATGTGTCAGAAATTCTGACGCATCTGTTGGCAGATAAGTCACGCATTGCTGGAGTCGTGTCGCAAGCACGATGCAACTCCATAGTGCGTGTTGCGGCCTATTCGCAACACACTGCGTCACTCCTTATGCCTTCATCAACGAGGCGTAAGGTTTTGATGCAGTGGTGTCTTAAAGTCATGCAGTGAAATCTTGTAGATTTCACTGCGTCACTTTTACGAGGCTTTCCTGCGTGGGAACGCCCACCCTGCATACATTTGGGTAGATTTACAAGAAAGTGACGCATCTGTGAAGACGCGTCACTTTCCTTGCGCCACTTTGAGAAACCCTTGAGCCACTATGGATGTGCCATATTTACAATACTGAATCGTTTTTGGCCACTATAGGTGTGGCAGGGTATACTCAGACATGAGTCCCTTTCTCACTGCTCCATCAGGATTCAAGCAAGCCGGGCCGAAGACGGCTGAAATGCCAGAAACCGGTCCCCGGTAGCTTTTCTCCTTTCTGGTGAAGAATTGGCTTGGTAGTTTAGTCTGCCCTGTTCCCATGATGCACTGGGCCAGGGACAGACTGATTTGCATATAGCCAGGTTCTGAGCTGGGATGGGGCAGTGAGATAAATAACAGTGATGGATCAAGCCCTGATCTTTGGACTGGGTAAGAGTGGTCTGCTTGATTCAGACACTCTGTTCATCACCACCCCCTTTTCTGAATCATATTTACAATACAGCGCACCATGGCGCAAGGATTGACAGATGCGTCAGAAATTATGACGCATCTGTTGACGCAAAAGTCACATATTAATGGAGTCGTGTTGCAAGCACGATGCAACTCCAACAATGCAGGACAAGGCCTATCCTGAAGACAGCCACTTTAGCACATGTAAAACCTGCAGTTCTTGCAAGAATTACAAGACTTTCTTTTCCTGCCCGTCACAAGCAGATCTCTGCAGCAAGTGCATCAACCCTCAGAGCGGTCTTAGTTTGATTAGAACCTGTCACTTGCAGGGATGCGTCGGTTCCTTAAGGTGTTATTACATTCCCCAGCACACGATTTAAGAATGATTCCAGCATTTGAATGGTCTGAATGGGAGACCGTCAGAGGTGCCAGCAAGGGATTTTTACGGCATTAGATTTATGATACAATTTTGGTAACCACACGTATTCAATTAGGGACACTCGAGGGGAATATTTGGATCCGGTTTGGAATTATCACAGGACTGACAGCTTTTTGCTCACAGAGATAAGAGCCCTGAAGAAGTTGCGATAATTGCGACGAAACACGTGTTGGCTGAGAACAGAAGAGTTTGCGAAGAAGAACAATAAAGAAATGGACATGTACTAAATGTTGGAATCATTATTAAATTGATAGTCATAAGTGTGTGCTGGGGAATGTAATAATATTTTTTAGTTGGCCTAGGCCACGTCTTGGAGAGAGGGGTGGTGCTCTCTACCCTTAGGCACTGCATGTAATTGGCGATTGTTTTCAAATTATATTGTGAACTTCCTTTTAGAGCGCCACTTCCCTATTGAAGACCACCCACCAGTGAAAAACAGGTCCTTAAGGTGGTGCAGAGTTGAGCCATCAATATCCAGGGGCGATGCGTGGTGCAGGGGAGGTGATGCACCGTTTATAGGCACGATATCTCAGTTCCTTACTGTGGTGCTCAGTCGATGATGACATCGGCGCCCAGATACAATGCATCGATGGTGCATCGAAAGTCAAGTCGCCTTGCGTCGAATGCAGTGTCGAGACAGGCCCTGCCTCAGAGTCGGAGCAGTGCGTCACGGACTTCGGTGATATGGTGCTAGAGACTCATGCAGCAGCAGTTCTTCAGAGTCGTTGCGGCAAAAAGTCAGGGCCTGCATTGTAAGCTGCGGTCTTTGCGTCAAGCAGGGACCACGCTTCGGTGCAGGCAGCATCCATACATCAAGTTTGCGATGATGCGCCAATTCCAAATGACGTTTGGAGTCGATACATTGATTTTTCTTCTTGTTGCACCAGAAGTCACTTCCAAGGGCTCAGGAACTGGATTTGGCAGCTCTTGGCAGAGCAGGTCTCTGAGCAGAAGAACCTAGGTGCTGGCAGATGAAGTCTTTGATGGCCCTAAGACTTCCAACCGGAGGCAGGCTCAACGCAAGCCCTTGAAATGAAGAAACTTGGAAAGCAGGATGTAGAAAGCAAAGACCAGTACTTTCACTCCCAGGACAGAAGGAGCAAGCAGCAAAGCAAACAGCAAAGTGACAGTACCTCCTGACAGAGACACAGCCCTTCTGCCTGGCTGAATGTCCTCAGTCCAGAAGTGTACTGAGTATATGTGTCAGAGGTCCAGTACTTATACCCAATTCAGCCTTTGAAGCAGGTAAATTCAAAGAAAGGTCTTTGTAGTGCACAAGACCCTGCCCTTCCTTGCCCTGGCTCCAGACACACTACAGGTGGCGGAGACCTCTTTGTGTGAGGACAGGCACAGTCTTATACAGGTGTCAGTGTCAACTCCTCCCCCCACTCCAGCTCAGGAAGGCCTATCATCCTGGTGATGGGCCATTAGGGTATGCAGGGCACACCTCAGCTCCCTTTGTGTGACTGTCTAGAGTGAAAACACAAACAGCTCAACTGTCTTCCTGACCCAGACCTGTATTCAGGCAGAGGCACAGAATAGGTAAAGTAAGAAAATGACAACTTTCTAAAAGTGCCATTTTAGCCCTGTAATTTAAAAAACATCTTTACTAAAAGATGTGTTTTTAAATTGTGAGTCCAGAGACACCAAACTCCAATTTCCTATCTGCTCCCAATTGAAATATACACTTGTAAGATGTTACAAAGCAGCTCCAATGTTAACCTATGGGAGAGATAGGCCCTGCTGTATTGAAACAGTATTTCACTACCAGGACATGTAAAACCCAACGGTACATGTCCTACCTTTTAAATAAACTACACCCTGCCTGTGGGTCTACCTGTGCCTACCTTAGGGGTCCCTTACATGTAATTAAATGGGAAGGTTTGGGCTGCCATGTCGAAATGTCAGTTTAAACGGCACACACAGACCCTGCAGAAGCAGGTCGGATACATGTTTGCAGTGCTTCTCATGTGGGCGGCACAATCAATGCTGCAGCCCACTACTAGCATTTGACTTACAGGCCCTGTGCACACCTGTGTACTGTACTAGGGACTTACCGGTAAATCAAAGAGGCCGGTCATGGAGAAACCCAGTACTATTACATTTTAGACAGCGAGCACCTGCACGGTAGCACTGGACAGCAATGGTGAAGTGTCCAGAGTCCAAAAGTCAGAAAATACGAAATTCAGCTCACAGTCAGAAACAGGAGGTCAGAGGCAAAAAGATAGAGGAAACCACACCACAAGGTGACAGGTCACATACACTGCATTACAGCAAGTGCACAGTTACACAGCATTACAGCATCTGCACAGTTACACTGCATTACAGCATCTGCACAGTTACACTGCATTACAGCATATGCACAGTTACACGGCATTACATCATCTGCACAGTTACACTGCACTACAGCATCTGCACAGTTACACTGCATTACAGCATCTGCACAGCTACACTGCATTACAGCATCTGCACAGTTACACTGCATTACAGCATCTGCACAGTTACACTGCATTACAGCATCTGCACAGTTACACGGCATTACATCATCTGCACAGTTACACTGCACTACAGCATCTGCACAGTTACACTGCATTACAGCATCTGCACAGCTACACTGCATTACAGCATCTGCACAGTTACACTGCATTACAGCATCTGCACAGTTACACTGCATTACAGCATCTGCACAGTTACACGGCATTACAGCATCTGCACAGTTAAATGGCATTACAACATGTACACAGTTACACGGCATTACAGCATCTGCACAGTTACACTGCATTACAGCACCTGCACAGTTACACAGCATTACAGCATCTGCACAGCTACACTGCATTACAGCATCTGCACAGTTACACTGCATTACAGCATCTGCACAGTTACACGGCATTACAGCATCTGCACAGTTAAATGGCATTACAACATGTACACAGTTACACGGCATTACAGCATCTGCACAGTTACACTGCATTACAGCATCTGCACAGTTACACAGCATTACAGCATCTGCACAGTTACACAGCATTACAGCATCTGCACAGTTACACAGCACTACAGCATCTGCACAGTTACACTGCATTACAGCATCTGCACAGTTACACTGCATTACAGCATCTGCACAGTTACACGGCATTACAGCATCTGCACAGTTACACGGCATTAGAGCATCTGCACAGTTACACAGCATTACAGCATCTGCACAGTTACACAGCATTACAGCATCTGCACAGTTACACTGCATTACAGCATCTGCACAGTTACACGGCATTACAGCATCTGCACAGTTACACAGCACTACAGCATCTGCACAGTTACACTGCATTACAGCATCTGCACAGTTACACAGCATTACAGCATCTGCACAGTTACACTGCATTACAGCATCTGCACAGTTACACGGCATTACAGCATCTGCACAGTTAAATGGCATTACAACATGTACACAGTTACACGGCATTACAGCATCTGCACAGTTACACTGCATTACAGCATCTGCACAGTTACACAGCATTACAGCATCTGCACAGTTACACAGCATTACAGCATCTGCACAGTTACACGGCATCACAGCATCTGCACAGTTACGCGCCATTACAGCATCTGCACAGTTACACTGCATTACAGCATCTGCACAGTTACGCGCCATTACAGCATCTGCACAGTTACACGCCATTGAAGCATCTGCACAGTTACACGCCATTACAGCATCTGCACAGTTAAACTGCATTACAGCATCTGCACAGTTACACGGCATCACAGCATCTGCACAGTTACGCGCCATTACAGCATCTGCACAGTTACACTGCATTACAGCATCTGCACAGTTACACGGCATTACAGCATCTGCACAGTTACACTGCATTACAGCATCTGCACAGTTACACGGCATTACAGCATCTGCACAGTTAAATGGCATTACAACATGTACACAGTTACACGGCATTACAGCATCTGCACAGTTACACTGCATTACAGCATCTGCACAGTTACACAGCATTACAGCATCTGCACAGTTACACAGCATTACAGCATCTGCACAGTTACACGGCATCACAGCATCTGCACAGTTACGCGCCATTACAGCATCTGCACAGTTACACTGCATTACAGCATGTACACAGTTACACGCCATCACAGCATCTGCACAGTTACGCGCCATTACAGCATCTGCACAGTTACACGCCATTGAAGCATCTGCACAGTTACGCGCCATTACAGCATCTGCACAGTTACACTGCATTACAGCATGTACACAGTTACACGCCATCACAGCATCTGCACAGTTACGCGCCATTACAGCATCTGCACAGTTACACGGCATCACAGCATCTGCACAGTTACACGCCATTACAGCATCTGCACAGTTACACTGCATTACAGCATCTACACAGTTACACTGCACTACAGCATCTGCACAGTTACACGGCATTACAGCATCTGCACAGTTACACGGCATTACAGCATCTGCACAGTTACACTGCATTACAGCATCTGCACAGTTACACTGCATTACAGCATCTGCACAGTTACGCGCCATTACAGCATCTGCACAGTTACACACCATTGAAGCATCTGCACAGTTACACTGCATTACAGCATCTGCACAGTTACACTGCATTACAGCATCTGCACAGTTACACTGCATTACAGCATCTGCACAGTTACACTGCATTACAGCATCTGCACAGTTACACTGCATTACAGCATCTGCACAGTTACACTGCATTACAGCATCTGCACAGTTACACTGCATTACAGCATCTGCACAGTTACACTGCATTACAGCATCTGCACAGTTACACGGCATTACAGCATCTGCACAGTTACGCGCCATTACAGCATCTGCACAGTTACACGCCATTACAGCATCTGCACAGTTACACTGCATTACAGCATCTGCACAGTTACACAGCATTACAGCATCTGCACAGTTACACTGCATTACAGCATCTGCACAGTTACACGCTATTACAGCATCTGCACAGTTACGCAGCACTACATCATGTGCTCAGTTCTTCATGCTCAACGCACATGTTCACCAAGAGACAACCTCAGCTCTGGGCTTAGCTGACATTTGTTGCTCGTGTTTCATCAAAGGGGACTGTGGTGCAACGTTGTGCAAGCTCCCAGCTCAGACGGATGTCCTGGGACCGCTGGCACCGCGAGAGTGCGTTGGGCAAGTGCTCAAAGGAGAAGCCTGTTCATTTCCCAATCCCAGCTCTGCTATGAGGTGACCTTTAGAGGTGGCTAATGGTTTCCCATCCAAGGGCTGCCTTCTTGGCCTCTGATAGGTCATCACGCCACTGGGCCCAGACAGCCAGAAGCCCTTCATGTTTGCACTGGGTCACCCCTGCTGCAATGCTTGGTGTGCACAACGACACATCTGAGAGCACAGGGGTTACACCACCCTTGCACAACTTCAGATGTGAGGAGTGTCACGCCAAGAGCTTCTGGTGCTCACCACACCGGTGCTTTCAATGAACACCAGTTAAAGACACATTGGGGCATATTATCAATGGCCTTCTTGATGCTTTAGCTGGACTTTTTCCCGCTAAAGCGGCGATAATTTCATCGCCCTATTAGCAAGCTGTCGCAAACAGCAGTTAGCGACAGTTTGTAGGCGATAGCGAGCGGTTTGGGGCCCGCTTTGCATGTCAGCGATAGTTATCGCTAATTGTGAGAAGGTGGCCTGATATGCAGTGCTCACTATTCTAGTGAACACTATGTATCAGTCCAGCAACCCTTATTGATGATTGGTTGTAAGTCAACCTTATAGACCAGCTATCCTAGTAGCGTGGATACAAGCAGTCTAAGGCTAAAGACTCGAGAGGGCGTGTTAAGCCAGCTGTTATACCACACATATACCCCTTGAACACCAAGTGAAAGGACACCACACAAGTGTTATGAAAATAAACAGTGAATTTATTAAAATCACAACAGCCCTGTACTCTTTATGAGGACAGGGTACTAAGCACAACACAAAACTCTTACGAAAATACTTAAGTTAGCACAGTATATACAAATGCCCGAGGGGCACGGGAAACCATATACTCTGAAAGTGGAATGCGAAATTATTAGCAGGTAAGTACAGTACTAATAGGCTTTGGAATCGCTAGGACTTGACTATAGAATCGTTAGATTACTTCTAGGAGACCCAGGGGACTCGGGTGCAGAGTGTGCACTCTCACGCGTGATGCGGGACAAAGTCTATGGTAGCTAGTAAAGACAAAGTTAGTGTTCTCGGGCGAACCCGACCTGGTAGGAGGAAAACGAAAGTGGATTCTGACCCTTGGATAGTGAGGCTATGCTGGGGCACCGAAATGCCGAAGTTACCTAGCCCAGGGGCTGCAGCTGCATAGGTCTCAAAAGACGTCGGGAATCCTCGTAGACGGACCAGGAGCCTGGAAGGAAGATGCTGGCAGGCGACCAGTGAAGAGAGTTCGAAGTGATCCAAGCCTGGATCTTGAAGATAGATGACACCTGAAAGCAGAGGGGACCAAGTTCGTGACTACTAGCCAGTAGTCAGGTGGCACCAGATGGTAGTCACCTCGACTAGGTGAGTGGGCGACGCTGTGCTCTGCAGATCTCACGGACCAGGAGGCGTTGTCGGCGACCAGGATGGAGGAGCGAGCTGTCCCACGATGGATGAAGCTGTCGGCGTCGCTGGACCCAGGATTGGGCAACAAAGCCTTGGCTAATTCAAGCCCACTCGGTGGACCTAAAATGGCATCTTGAGTGGACCAGGAGGGTCCGGGGTGCTCCTCTCTTGGAAGGGAGCAAGGGCCAGTCTGGAGCAACCAGACCAGCAGCAGTGATGTCGTCGGGCGTCGTTAGGAAGGCCACAAGCCAGCGGGCTAGTAGCCAAACAACGCGGTGAGCAGCAAAAAGCAAAAGGGCCCCACGCAGATCGTGGAGATGCTGGGAGGCTGATCTTCGGTGCTGGAGCTGCTCAGGGTCGGGGCTTCTCGGACCCCAAAGCACCCACCAGAGGGATACTCGGCGGGCTTGTTGTGAAGAAGTCGTGCAGTCTTGGCGATCGTCGGTCCCTCGAGGTCTTGTCGCACTCACGGTTCTCAGCTTGGCTGTAGAGGTGAGTAGAGGTCAGAGGTGCCAGGGAAGCCGGGTCTCGTCGAGCTGTGTCGTCGGATTCCTGAGGAAGGACTTGCAGCAGACCGCAGTGTTCTTTGATGGTGCCTGCGGATGCAGGGTGACTACTCCTTAGCCACAAGGGAGAATCTTGAAGAAGAAATCTTGAAGTCCTTTCGTAGAAAGTCGTGTCTTGATTCAAAAGATGATCTAATTTGAACAGGGGGCCCGCTCCCACCTTTATACTAGGAAAAGGGGCTGACCCGGTGACTAGGTCCTGCCTATGGGTGGGACTAGGAGGGGGGTGGTTACACCCCTCTCCCATGCCGGACTTTCCCCAGGCCAGGGGCTGGTGTGCCCCTGGAACTGGTTCTGACCGGCCTATGCGTAGTGAGCACCGGGGTGCCACTCAGCAGTCACCTTCCTGTAAAGCCCTGCCTACCCAGGATACACAAAACCCTGTCTGGGATGGTGCTAGCACCGCCCCGGACAGGAAACCCTTTGTCCAAGCTCTCCTTGCTGGAAGGACTCCCAGCAGCAGGAGGTCAGACTCGTGTCTGTGGTGGCAGCATCCATTTTGTGGAGCTGAGGCTTCGTTTTACTCATACATGTCGTGTCCCTCTAGAAGGGTGGAATGCTAACCCTGTCGCCAGAATTGGCGAGGGGTTAGTATTCCAATTCGTATGACACCTTATTCGACATGTTTTGATAAAGCAATACCAAAGATAGCATTTAACCGCGGGGATTATAATGCACTTAAGAGTATATGGTATGCGTTATCATGGAACAGTTATTAGGACTTGGTTCCGCAAGCTGCAAACGGGCTCAGCTCATGCCAGAGCACCATTTCACACGATTCCAAGCACTCTGCCTTCAGGATTGTCAAGGCCTGCCATAGGAGTGACTGATAGGAATCGGTGTGTCCATTTTTAGGGTTAGATATAGGTATACTATATCTACAGCAAAGGGTGATTACACGATTTTGCCCCAGCTGTCATGCAGCCAGTTGTGTCAAATTTAGGAGGCCAGCCAGGGGTGGCATAATACATGCTTCAGCCCCTGGTAGGCCCTGGGTACACCTATGCCCTGAGTTACAGGGTCTGATAAGGTGGCCCAGTACCAATTGGTAAATGCACCTAGGGTACATGTCGTAATTTAGAGAGAGAACAGCCAGGCTGTGGGTCTGATTGGCAGGCCCACAGCCAGAGAAAGTCGTAAACCAGTGAAACAAAAGCAAAAAATCTGGGTGATCATTGGATTGCAGACCCTACTCTCCTACATGACCCCCCCAAACTTTGGGACAATAAGCTAACCTTGACCAGGTGAGTCTTCTTGTTCTAAGTGGAAATATCTGGAGAGCCCATCGGCATTGCCATGATCAGTACCAGGTCTATGTTCCACTGTAAAGTCCATCCCCTGTAGGGAAATGGACCATCTAAGAAGTTTGGGGTTTTCACCCTTCATCTGATTTACCCACAAGAGGGGCTTATGGTCGGTCTGAATCTTGAAGTGAGTGCCAAACAAGTATGGCCTCAGCTTCTTCAGGGCCCAAACCACAGCAAAGGCCTCCCTCTCAATAGCTGACCAATTCTTCTCTCTGGGGGTCAGCCTTCTGCTTATAAAAGCAATGGGCTGGTCTTGACCATCAAAATTCAGTTGAGATAGAACAGCTCCCACACCCAACTCAGAAGCATCTGTTTGGACAATGAATGGTTTGGAGTAGTCTGGACTCTTGAGGATAGGTGCTGTGCACATGGCCTGCTTTAGGTCATCGAATGCTTTTTGACAGCCTGCTGTCCACTGAACCTTTTTTGGCATTTTCTTACTTGTCAGTTCATTTAATGGAGTCACAATTGATCCATAGTTTCTGACAAACTTTCTGTAGTAACCAGTCAGGCCCAAGAAAGCTCGAACCTGAGTCTGGGTGGTTGGAGGAGCCCAGTCCCTGATTGACTGTATTTTGCTCTCCAGTGCCTGAACCTGGCCTCCACCTACAAGGTGGCCCAGGTATACAACCTGTGTCTGCCCTATCTGGCACTTGGTGGCCTTGATAGTGAGGCCTGCTGCTTGCAGAGCCTCTAACACTTTCCTCAGGTGGACCAGGTGATCCTCCCAGGTGGAGGTAAAGACAGCAATATCATCAAGATATGCTGCACAGAAGTCATCCAGCCCAGTGGGGACATGATTCACCAACCTTTGGAAGGTGGCAGGTGCATTTTTCAGACCAAAGGGCATTACCACAAATTGATAATGCCCACCAGGGGTTGAAAATGCTGTCTTGGGCTTGGCATCCTCAGCTAACCTGATTTGCCAATACCCAGCTGTCAGGTCAAATGTGCTTAAGTAGTTGGCAGAAGCCAATCTATCTATAAGCTCATCTGCCCTTGGTATTGGGTGGGCATCAGTCTTAGTGACTGCATTGAGACCCCTGTAGTCTACGCAGAACCTCATCTCTTTCTTACCACCCTGGGTGTGAGGTTTTGGCACTAGAACTACTGGACTAGCCCAAGGGCTATCTGAGGGTTCAATAACTCCCAACTCCAACATTTTCTGCACTTCAGTTTTGATGCAGTCTCTAACATGATCAGGCTGCCTGTAGATTTTACTCTTGACTGGCAGGCTGTCACCAGTGTCAACCTCATGGGTGCACCAATTGGTCTGACTGGGTGTCAGAGAGAACATATGTCTGAAAGACTGAAGAACCTGTTTACAGTCTTTCTGTTGATGTTCAGAGAGGCTGCCACAAAAGACAACACCATCTACTGACCCATCATCAGGATTCTGAGTGAGCAGGTCTGGGAGAGGGTCACTCTCTTCCTCCTGTCCCTCATCTATGGCCATGAGCAAGCTCATGTCCTTCCTGTCGACATATGCTTTGAGCCTGTTGACATGGAGCACCCTGTGGGGGCTCCTGGGAGTTCCAAGGTCCACCAGGTAGGTGACCTCTCCCTTTTGCTCAAGAATTGTGTGGGGCCCAGACCATTTGTCTTTGAGTGCTGCTGGGGCCACTGGCTCCAACACCCACACCTTCTGTCCAGGCTGATAAACAGTCAGGACAGCCTTTTGGTCATGCCAAGCTTTTTGGAGTTCTTGACTGGCCTTAAGGTTTTCAGATGCCTTCTCCATATACTCAGCCATCCTGGAGCGAAGACCAAGTACATAGTCCACTATGCTGGTTGCAGGCTTTTTGAGAGGTCTCTCCCATCCTTCCTTCACCAAGCACAGGGGTCCTCTTACAGGATGCCCATACAAAAGTTCAAAAGGGCTGTAGCCAACCCCCTTCTGTGGGACCTCTCTGTAAGCAAACAGAAGGCAGGGAATCAGGACATCCCATCTATGCCTGAGCTTTTCAGGTAGTCCATGAATCATCCCTTTTAGGGTCCCGTTGAACCTTTCAACAAGCCCATTGCATTGTGGGTGATAGGGTGTGGTGAACTTGTAGTTGACACCACATTCCTTCCACATAGCAGTTAAGTAGCTTGACATGAAGTTTGCACCTCTGTCAGAGACAACCTCCTTAGGGAAGCCCACTCTGGAGAACACTCCAACTAGGGCCCTTGCCACTACAGGTGCTGTAGTGGTCCTAAGTGGAATAGCTTCAGGATACCTGGTGGCATGATCCACTACCACCAGTATAAACTTGTGCCCTGATGCTGTCTGGGGTTCCATTGGACCAACAATGTCAATCCCCACTCTTTCAAAGGGCACCCCCACCACAGGCATTGGTATAAGGGGGGCCTTTGTTGTGCCACCTGACTTACCACTGGCTTGGCAAGTGACACAGGAGCGACAAAACTCCTTGGTATCCTCATTCATGTGAGGCCAGTGAAAGTGTGAGACAAGCCTGTCCCAAGTCTTTGTCTGGCCTAAGTGACCTGCTAAGGGAATCTCATGGGCCAAGGTAAGGAGGAAACCTCTCTGAGACAAGGGGATAACCAGCCTCCTGGCCATGCCAGGCTTGGGGTCTCTTGCCTCAGTGTACAGGAGTCCATCTTCCCAGTATACCTTGTGGGTACCTGTGGCGTTCCCAGCAGCCTCAGCAGCAGCCTGCTGTCTGAGGGGTTCAAGGGAAGGGCAGTCTAACTGGTCCTTCCCCAGGTCTTCCCTTGAGGGGCCACCTGAACCCAGAAATTCAACTTGATCAAGTTCAAATTCTTTAGGCTCAGTTTCCCTCAATTCCTGTAGGTCAGCCTCCTCTGAGACTTGATCCACAACCTGGGGCAAGGGGGAAGGCAATGCCTTAACCCTACTGCTCTTCTTCTTGGAAGGTGTCTGGTCCATTGTTCCAGGATCCAGCACCTGTTCAGTGGGGCATCTTCTGGCCTGTGACCTAGTCACAGCAAACACATGTGCTGGCAAGCCTAACATCTCCATGTGAGTCCTCTGCTCCACTTCTGACCATTGTGATGACTCCAAATCATTGCCCAACAAACAATCCACTGGGAGGTCTGAGCTAACTACAACCTTCTTTTGGCCAGTTACCCCTCCCCAGGAGAAAGCTACAATTGCCATACTGTGATTGGTAGTGACATTGCTTGCATTGGTCACCAGGAAATCTGTACCTGGCATGATCTGTCCAGGGTCCACAAAGTTAGGTGTCACCATGGTGACACTGGCACAAGTGTCCCTATAGGCCTGAGCCATTTTTCCATTAATGAAAGGTGTCTGTCTGTATTTGCCCAAAGTATTGGGACTGACATCAGGGGACATATCCACATCCCCTGTACAGACAAGGACAGCCTGAGTGAGTGTGCCAACTAAGTTGTCATACCCCTCAGAACCCAAGGTTAACCCAACTAAACCCTTGGGAGGTGCACTACCACTGCTGACTGTACTAGGGGGCACAGGTGCCTTAGGGGCTGCAGTGGCAGGAGTCTGCCCTCCTCCTTTATTGGTGCACTCACTAAACCAGTGAGTTTTACTTTTGCAGTATTGGCACCACCTTTTAGATTGGCCTTCTTGATTCTTCTTTTTCTGGGGAGCCTGACCCCCACCCTCTTTGGGTTGTTGGGGACCTGTTGAAGACTTCTGGTCAGTTTCACCCTTAGAATCTTTACCCTTCTGGTCTGCTTTCTTCTGACCACCTTGATTCTGGCCCTGGTTCTGTTTAACTCTTGTTCTGACCCATCTGTCTGCCTTCTTTCCCAATTCTTGGGGAGAGGTCAGATCCGAGTCAACAAGATGCTGATGCAACAACTGGTTCTGACAATTGTTTAAAAGGTGTTCTCTCATGATCAAATTGTACAATCCTGTATAATCAGTAACCTTACTGCCCAGCAACCAGCCCTCCAAAGCCTTAGTGGCACAATCTACAAAATCAGACCAATCCTGAGACTGAGTTTTCTGAGTATCCCTGAACAGCAACCTGTACTGCTCAGTGGATAGGCCAAACCCATCAATCAGTGTATTCTTCAGGACTTGGTAATTGTTAGCATCCTCCACTCTAGTAGTGAGGAGCTTATCTCTACCTTTACCTTCAAAGGAGAGCCACAAGATAGCTGCCCACTGACTCTGGGGAACACCCTGCACAGTGCAGGCCCTCTCCAAAGCAGTAATCCATTTGTGGATATCATCCCCTTGTTTAAAGGGGGGCACTATCTTATTCAGGTGCTTTGTATCAAAACTCCTTTCCCTATTGCTAGGTACAATGCTGCCACCAGTGGGTTTTGACCCACTCAATTCCTGCTCTCTAGCAAAGGCAAGTCTTTCTTTGGCCAGGGCAAGTTCTTCCCTTTCAATCCTCAGATTGACTTCCCTTTCCTTGGCTTCATAGATTCTCCTCTGAGGGGAGGTCATCCTCCTCAGAGCAGAGGCCTGAGAGCCATTGGTTCGAATGGATCTGTTAGAGCCTCTTGATAGAGACCTAACTCGTCCATTCCCAATGTTAAGCTGGCCTGAGAGGGGTCCCAGGGATCTCCTAGTACCATTCTCATGCCTGCTTAAGTTGTCCCTAGTTAGCTGACTAACTACTTCTGGACCTTTGTCTGCCTCATCCCCAGATGTCTCCTGATCATCATCCTCCTCACCTGAGAGATGGATGAGATCTGGGTCACCCCTGGTTCCTTCTAGGGCAGGCATGTCCCCTTCTGGATGAGAAGAGCTAAGACGTTTCTCAGCCTTTCTGGCATCATAAGTCTCTAAGAGACCAATCAGAAATGGGATTGTGGGGTTAGACCCCTGTTTTAGCTTCCTGGAGGTACACACTTGTCTCATCTCCTGGAAGCTAAGGGCTGCATATCTAGAAGAGGCCTGTGGAGGGTCCTCACCCACCAGAGGGGTCTCAGTAGACTCTCCGAGGTTAGACATGCTTCTAGTGTGGTGTAAGTGATGCACCTACCTACACTATGTGTTAGCCTACTGATCCCTTGCTAAGAGTTGCAGCCAAGGTGTGCTAAGCCTTGAGGAGCTGCAACAGCTGGTTCAGTAGAACTCAGAGTATTCTAAGCTAAGTTATATGTACCTAAAAGTACTTATGTGATCTTTCAACAAGATATTCTTAGGATACATGTGTGGTAAAACAACAGCAAGCTCAAATCCCAACCGCTGCTCACCAATGTGAGAAGGTGGCCTGATATGCAGTGCTCACTATTCTAGTGAACACTATGTATCAGTCCAGCAACCCTTATTGATGATTGGTTGTAAGTCAACCTTATAGACCAGCTATCCTAGTAGCGTGGATACGAGCAGTCTAAGGCTAAAGACTCGAGAGGGCGTGTTAAGCCAGCTGTTATACCACACATATACCCCTTGAACACCAAGTGAAAGGACACCACACAAGTGTTATGAAAATAAACAGTGTATTTATTAAAATCACAACAGCCCTGTACTCTTTATGAGGACAGGGTACTAAGCACAACACAAAACTCTTACGAAAATACTTAAGTTAGCACAGTATATACAAATGCCCGAGGGGCACGGGAAACCATATACTCTGAAAGTGGAATGCGAAATTACTAGCAGGTAAGTACAGTACTAATAGGCTTTGGAATCGCTAGGACTTGACTATAGAATTGTTAGATTACTTCTAGGAGACCCAGGGGACTCGGGTGCAGAGTGTGCACTCTCACGCGTGATGCGGGACAAAGTCTATGGTAGCTAGTAAAGACAAAGTTAGTGTTCTCGGGCGAACCCGACCTGGTAGGAGGAAAACGAAAGTGGATTCTGACCCTTGGATAGTGAGGCTATGCTGGGGCACCGAAATGCCGAAGTTACCTAGCCCAGGGGCTGCAGCTGCATAGGTCTCAAAAGACGTCGGGAATCCTCGTAGACGGACCAGGAGCCTGGAAGGAAGATGCTGGCAGGCGACCAGTGAAGAGAGTTCGAAGTGATCCAAGCCTGGATCTTGAAGATAGATGACACCTGAAAGCAGAGGGGACCAAGTTCGTGACTACTAGCCAGTAGTCAGGTGGCACCAGGAGGGCACCAGATGGTAGTCACCTCGACTAGGTGAGTGGGCGACGCTGTGCTCTGCAGATCTCACGGACCAGGAGGCGTTGTCGGCGACCAGGATGGAGGAGCGAGCTGTCCCACGATGGATGAAGCTGTCGGCGTCGCTGGACCCAGGATTGGGCAACAAAGCCTTGGCTAATTCAAGCCCACGCGGTGGACCTAAAATGGCGTCTTGAGTGGACCAGGAGGGTCCGGGGTGCTCCTCTCTTGGAAGGGAGCAAGGGCCAGTCTGGAGCAACCAGACCAGCAGCAGTGATGTCGTCGGGCGTCGTTAGGAAGGCCACAAGCCAGCGGGCTAGTAGCCAAACAACGCGGTGAGCAGCAAAAAGCAGAAGGGCCCCACGCAGATCGTGGAGATGCTGGGAGGCTGATCTTCGGTGCTGGAGCTGCTCAGGGTCGGGGCTTCTCGGACCCCAAAGCACTCACCAGAGGGATACTCGGCGGGCTTGTTGTGAAGAAGTCGTGCAGTCTTGGCGATCGTCGGTCCCTCGAGGTCTCGTCCCACTCACGGTTCTCAGCTTGGCTGTAGAGGTGAGTAGAGGTCAGAGGTGCCAGGGAAGCCGGGTCTCGTCGAGCTGTGTCGTCGGATTCCTGAGGAAGGACTTGCAGCAGACCGCAGTGTTCTTTGATGGTGCCTGCGGATGCAGGGTGACTACTCCTTAGCCACAAGGGAGAATCTTGAAGAAGAAATCTTGAAGTCCTTTCGTAGAAAGTCGTGTCTTCATTCCAAAGATGATCTAATTTGAACAGGGGGCCCGCTCCCACCTTTATACTAGGAAAAGGGGCTGACCCGGTGACTAGGTCCTGCCTATGGGTGGGACTAGGAGGGGGGTGGTTACACCCCTCTCCCATGCCGGACTTTCCCCAGGCCAGGTGCTGGTGTGCCCCTGGAACTGGTTCTGACCGGCCTATGCGTAGGGAGCACCGGGGTGCCACTCAGCAGTCACCTTCCTGTAAAGCCCTGCCTACCCAGGATACACAAAACCCTGTCTGGGATGGTGCTAGCACCGCCCCTGACAGGAAACCCTTTGTCCAAGCTCTCCTCGCTGGAAGGACTCCCAGCAGCAGGAGGTCAGACTCGTGTCTGTGGTGGCAGCATCCATTTTGTGGAGCTGAGGCTTCGTTTAACTTTAACCGGGGTTCACAGTTACATACATGTCGTGTCCCTCTAGAAGGGTGGAATGCTAACCCCGTCGCCAGAATTGGCGAGGGGTTAGTATTCCAATTCGTATGACACCTTACTCGACATGTTTTGATAAAGCAATACCAAAGATAGCATTTAACCGTGAGGATTATAATGCACTTAAGAGTATATGGTATGCGTTATCATGGAACAGTTATTAGGACTTGGTTCCGCAAGCTGCAAACGGGCTCAGCTCATGCCAGAGCACCATTTCACACGATTCCAAGCACTCTGCCTTCAGGATTGTCAAGGCCTGCCATAGGAGTGACTGATAGGAATCGGTGTGTCCATTTTTAGGGTTAGATATAGGTATACTATATCTACAGCAAAGGGTGATTACACGACTTTGCCCCAGCTGTCATGCAGCCAGTTGTGTCAAATTTAGGAGGCCAGCCAGGGGTGGCATAATACATGCTTCAGCCCCTGTTAGGCCCTGGGTACACCTATGCCCTGAGTTACAGGGTCTGATAAGGTGGCCCAGTACCAATTGGTAAATGCACCTAGGGTACATGTCGTAATTTAGAGAGAGAACAGCCAGGCTGTGGGTCTGATTGGCAGGCCCACAGCCAGAGAAAGTCGTAAACCAGTGAAACAAAAGCAAAAAATCTGGGTGATCATAGGATTGCAGACCCTACTCTCCTACACTAATGACATGCAAAGTGGGCGTACCCAACCTGTTAGCGACTGAAAGCAGTCGCTAACATCGCTATCGCCTATTATCAACGCAGGCACAGCGATAAAAAAAATGTGCGCTAAGCGCGAATATCACCAAAAACGAACGCCTGCTCAGACCACTTTTTAGCTTGTATATCCAATGGGAGATGGATATTCAGGTTAAGACCCTATTCACGTTAATGCCTGGATATTGCTGCATTTCCAGCGATATTCACGCATTGAGCCGCTATCGCCGGACATTTTATTGCATTTGAGATAAACGTTGCTAATAGCACGTCATCTCTGCGATAAAATCCGGCGATGCACGGCGAGAAAAAAAATATCGCTAAGCTCATTTAGCGATAAATATCGGAAGGAAGGCAAGCTCCAGTTTCAGACCTGCATGGATGACAAATTGGCTAAAATGTGACTCCGATGGGCAGAAATTTAGGTCGATGGTGAAAGAGAATATGACCCAAATCCAGAAGAAACAAGTAAATCTGGTATGATAGAAAGAAAAGTGTTCCTCATACGATTGGTGACATGGTTCGCATGAAGTCTTCCGTGCAAGTGAAAAAGGGTAAAAACAAGTTTGGTGAACCTGTCATGATAGAAAAGATTGGTTTGTTTGTTCAGGACCCAAATATCCAACGTTATCTTTT
Organism: Lissotriton vulgaris; assembly: GCF_964263255.1. NCBI lineage: Eukaryota > Metazoa > Chordata > Amphibia > Caudata > Salamandridae > Lissotriton > Lissotriton vulgaris. Next base: position 43,302,393 of record NC_141699.1, read on the forward strand.
TTTCTGTACTTTTCTGTATCTGCTTTTACAAGGTGCTTACAGAACAGTAAAGCAGTGCACGGTAAAGATGCCAACATTGCACGGAGAGGGCACCTTCATGGTCAATGGGGCAGGGCCGCAGAGCCTTCCAGAGTACAGGGATTCTCCCCGGTCACAATGGGCTCCATGGTAAAACAAAGTTTGTGGCCCTAGATTCGCCTTAAAAACGCACACAGAACTTGAAAGACTTACTAGTCCACACCAGACCTCCCACTAAACTGGTCGAGGATCAAACAACTTTATGGGGCCTCCCGACGGTACAAGGACATTTCAGTGTCTGCACCCTGACCACCCACAACAAGGAGCTTCAGCTTGGGGACTTAAAATGGACACAGCGCAGACACACCAACTGCAACACCAAGAACTGCGTATACCTCATTGGGAGTCCCTGTAATCCCCTCAATGTGGGGAGGTCAACCAGACAAGTCAGGGTAAGAATGAATGAGCATAGGAGCAATGTGCGTTGGGGTCGCAGCACTACAAAAATTAGCACACACTACATAGAGAAACGACACACGACTGAACAACATTACTGGACTATCTTAGAGACCAACCCTCGGTGGAACACTTCAACCCTGGTCCAGAAAGAAGAGAGATGGGTCTATAGACTACAGACGAACACACGGGGTCTTAACGATGAACCCCCTTGGATACAACTCCTAAGATACTCTTCAGTCGCCTAGTTTATACCTTGGTCCTCAACATATCAACACTGCATGCGGAACCTTTGCAGTATGGCCTTAAATACCATCTGCAAATCCCATGGAGGATCCTCCTGGCATTTAGTACAACTACAACGTTTATGACGTACATTATTAAGGGATATGGTATTTACCATGAAAACCAAGAACCCGACACATCACTTATATGCGACACCAGCACATGCGTGCTTACCTGTTGAGCATTTCTCCATGCTCAGCAATTATGACGCGTGATTTTAATCATGTTGGTTTTTTAAAAAACGTGTTTAATAATGGATATGAACGAAATGTATCAGATGTGTATAAAGGTATTTTATTGTAAGTTTTTATTAACTGAACAATAAAAAATATTTTGTTTTCACTTAAGATAAATAAGCAGCATTTATCGCTTGTATATAATATTGAAAAAAAGCTTCCACTTAAAGCCCTGGTGACACCACGACAATGTTGCTGCTCTTGAGTTTCAATAAGTGAAGGGAAATCCAGAGAGAAAATGACTCTCTTTAAAGGATTTCCCTTCCCCTACGTCATGCCGTATCATCTCCACCAGTGAGAAGTCAGCAGTGTGCACAGGAGTGAGCAGTGCGAGCAGCGCACATCGGTGTGCCTGCTGTCACTGCAGGACGCCTGTGCCAGGGCACAAAACAGAGCCTGATAGAAACCCGTTTTGAGGCCCCCTTTAAAGAACTGCCGGTGCTCAGCACTGGTGAGACCCGGCCCACTTAAAGCCCTGAGCTTAGACAGAACCAATCAGGAGGGTCTGACCGTAGAGGGACGCCTTGTCAAAATTGTAGCGTCAAGTGGATTCTGGCAAATGTTGCTCAACTTCAATGGGAGGCGTTTCGACACCACGATAGCGACACCTCCTTTACGATAGAGGTTGGTAGTATCTGACTCTCTCCGCCCCAGGGTGGTCTTGCTAGCGTGGTTTTCTCTACCCACGTATTCCCGGCGAAGCTTCTAACTTTCCAAATTTTGTGAGGTGCGTCTCTTGTAAGAGAACAAAACTGGGTGGCGGGATCTTACACTTAACGTAATTTGATAGGCCTTGAACATTCAGGGAGACAATGGAGAGACAAGTAGGTTTTTCCTTGATGTCCAGTTTCTGATGCGATGAGGATGGGGTGAGGCTACAGGGGGTGGGGGGGGCAGGGCCGGAGGTGGGAACCTATATGATTGGCCTGAAGTAGGTCCTGGGTGTGTAGTTGGTTGGGCAGTAGAGTGAGCTAGGACCATGGCGCGCGCCCAAGGAGCTGGTAGAGGCTGTAATCGGGGCCGCCAAGGTGTTGAGCCTCAGAAGGAGGAGGTAAGTGAGAATCGAACCATGGATGCCGACGACGTTAATGTTTGGATTGGTTACTGACCATTGAGCAGAGACCTGGTCAAGGGGGTGCAGTGGGTTTCGGAGGGGATTGAGACGTATATCATTTGTAGGGGTCTTTGAGGCCGACCTAGGTTTCAGGACCATGGCTTGGTGCCACTCTTCATCCGAGGTACAAGACGGAGGCTTGTGGTGGCTGTTCTGATTGTTGCAAAGAGTTAGTCACGTCCTCCCACAACCTCCATCCAAGAAGGAACCATGGAGTCCCAGAGCCTTCCAATTGTTCCGGGTCTCTAAATTCTGAAGTCTTGTTATCATGTGCAAACACAAGGAGATGATGGACGGAGCTGAAACTTTTCAGACACTCACCCCCATTCACAGATCTGGGTTGAATCCATCGTTCTTTAGCTCACTCCACCACCCCAGTTCAAACATGGCCATATGCAAATCAGTCTGACCCTGTGCCTCATGGGAACAGTCCAGCCCGAACTGCCAAGCCATGTCTTCCCTGGACCGGAAACAAGCATCCTGGAACCGGTTTTGGGCTAACAGCCCTTATCAGCCAGGATTGCTTGACTCCAGTGGCAAAGTTAGCAAAGGACCCACATCTGGGCCTACCCTGCCAACTTAGGGTGAACAAAGCAAACACAAGGAGATGATGGACGGAGTGCTGAAACTTTACAAACACTCACCCCCAGGCACAGATCTCGGTTGAATCCATCATCATTGTTTAGCTCACTTCGCCACCCCAGTTCACACATGGCCATATGCAAATCAGTCTTGACCCTCCATGCCTCTGGAGTCAAGCTATCCTGGCTGGTGAGGGCTGAAAGCTCGAAACCGGTCCTTGGATGCTTGTTTCCAGTCCAGGGAGGACCTGGCTTGGCAGTTCGGGCTGGACTGTATCCATGGGGCACAGGGTCAAGACTGATTTGCATATGGCTGGGCACAAACTGGAATGGCATGGTGAGCAAAAAAGATGGATTTAGGCCCAGATCTCTGTAATGGGGTGAATGTAAGACATTGTTCTGCATTCTGTCCATCAATTGTTCTTTTTGTATTTGTTATCATGTGTTACAAGCATAGTGGCTGGGTCCAGAAGGCCATATCTGATGTTCATGCTTTTAAGGCGGGGCGCAATGGAAGAAAGGCTTTCCTAAGGGTGATACTTTCTTGGGAGAAGTCTTGCACCAATATATAGAGTGTGTGCTTGTTGTGGAAGAGCAGGCCTTGGCATCTGACCACAGAGAGCACTTCTCCAGCCTGCTGGTGCCTTGAGAAGATAGCCATGATGTGGCGTGGTCTACTTGGCTCTTGGGTGGCGAGAGCGGATCTAGTGGGCTCCCTGGAATTCCAGAGAGGGGTTGAAGAACAGTGATATCCTGTATGATGTCACGGAGAACCCCATCATGGCTTCATCTTCTAATTTCTCCTGAACCCCAGAAAAGCAAAGGTCTTCCAGCTCCAGTCTTTTTCTGCAGATGCCGGTGGTCTTGTTGCCAGTCTTTTGCGGAGGTCAGTTGTTGGTCCATGCGGTCTGGGCATGATGCAGCCTCGGTGAGGTGGGTATTGGCAGCCTGACTGGACATCCATCGATGTCTTGGCGGTATTAGAGTGGTCTGAGCAGCAGACATGGCCCCCAGGGCTGCATGCTGCCTGGGGCAGGGGTCTTACCTTCTTTCTTTTTGCCCACCTCTGTGAAGAGATGTTGCCTGAGGGCTTCAACGTCATGGATTGCCAGGGAGGCCTGGCCGGAGTTGTGGTGGAGGTCGGAAACCAGAGAGAGAGGATTGATAATGCAAGTGCCGGTCTACGTGTGCATCCCCAGGAGTATCTCCAAGGTGCTACGAGAAGAGGCGCGGAGCCCCCGAGCCCTGCAAAGCAGTGCTGCAGGGTATCAGGACAGGGGGTGCAAGCAGTGCCTCCATGAAGAGCTGGGGGCTTAGGGATGGCGCAGGGGGGTGCTGCAGGTTATCAGGACAGGGGGTGCAAGCGGTGTCTAGAACTGGGGGGTCTAGGGATAGTGCAGGGGGGTGCTGCAGGGTATCAGGACAGGGGGTGCAAGCGGTGCCTCCATGAGAGCTGGGGGGGTCTAGGGTTGGTGCAGGGGGGTGCCTCAGGGTATCAGGACAGGGGGTGCAAGCGGTGCCTCCATGAGAGCTGGGGGGGTTTAGGGAAGGCGCAGGGGGGTGCTGCAGGGTATCAGGACAGGGGGTGCAAGCGGAGCCTCCATGAGAGCTGGGGGGGATCTAGGGATGGCTCAGGGGGGTGCTGCAGGGTATCAGGACAGGGGGTGCAAGCGGTGCCTCCATGAGGAGCTGGGGGCGGGGTCTTGGGATGGCGCAGGGAAGTGTCAGGGAGGGGTGTTGGTGATATCCCACACTGCCAGCGTGCAGTGGATAAAATACTGATAGAATGCAGCTTTAGGCCCAACGCCGGAAACAACGACATCACCCCTTCGCAAGACCTCTGCAACTCCCTCGCCTCCTACTTCTACAAGATCGCGGACATACACAACAGCTTCAGCACTCAACCGACGCACGCCACGACTAAACCACCGCCCCCCACCACCACCCTCCGCGCCTGGACCCCGATCAGCACCGAAGACACCATCCGCACGATGAACTCCATCCACTCCGGATCTCCGACCGACCCCTGCCCTCACCACGTCTTCAACAAGGCCGACGCTGTCATCGCACCCCACCTGCGGGACATCATCAACACCTCCTTCGACACCGCTACCTTCTCGGAGAGCTGGAAGCACGCTGAACTCAGCGCTCTACTAAAGAAGCCATCAGCCGACCCCACCTACCTCAAGAACTACCGCCCCATCTCGCTGCTCCCGTTTCCTGCAAAAGTCATCGAGAAGACCGTCAACAAGCAGCTGGCTGCCTTCCTCGAGACGAACGGATCCCTCGACCTCTCGCAGTCTGGCTTCCGGGCCAACCACAGCACCGAGACCGCCCCGATCGCAGCCACCGATGACATCCGAGCCCTGCTCGACAACGGGGAAACAGCGGCCCTCATCCTCCTAGACCTCTCCGCGGCCTTCGACACTCTCTGCCACCGTACCCTAGTGCGGCGCCTCAGCAACGTCGGAATCCAGGAGAAGGCACTGGAATGGATCATCTCGTTCCTCACCGGAAGGACACAAAGAGTCCGCCTCCCCCCGTTCAGATCAGAAGCCACCGAAGTCATATGCGGCGTTCCTCAAGGCGCCTCGCTCAGCCCAACCCTCTTCAACGTCTACATGAGCCTCCTCGCAGCCATCGCACGCCAACACAACCTCAACATCATCTCCTACGCCGACGACACCCAGCTGATCCTCTCCCTCACCAACGACCCCGCCACCGCCAGAGCCAACCTACACAAAGGGATGACACACGTAGCCAAGTGGATGACGAACAGCCGCCTGAAACTGAACTTGGACAAGACGGAAGTCCTCATCCTGGGATCTTCATCCTCCACCTGGGACGACTCCTGGTGGCCCCCCGCCCTGGGCAGCGCACCCAAACCAACAGACCACGCACGCAACCAGGGCTTCATCCTGGACTCCTCCCTCTCCATGACCAGACAAGTCAACGCCGTCTCCTCGTCATGCTTCAACATCCTGCGCATGCCAGGTAAGATCTTCCGGTGGATCCCCACCGAGACCAGGAAGACGGTCACCCAGGCCCTCGTCACCAGCCGTCTGGACTACGCCAACTCCCTCTACGCCGGAACCACCGCCAAACTCCAGAAGAGACTGCAGCAGATTCAGAACGCCTCAGCACGACTCATCCTGGACATCCCCCGTCGCAGCCACATCTCCGGACACCTGAGAGATCTGCACTGGCTCCCGGTCAACAAGAGAATCACCTTCCGTCTCCTCACCCACGCACACAAAGCCCTACACAACCAAGGCCCAGGATACCTCACCAGCCGCCTCAACTTCTACGCTCTCACACGCCAGCTTCGATCGACCGGCCACGCCCTCGCCGCCGTCCCCCGCATCCGAAGAGCCACCACAGGAGGAAGGTCCTTCTCCTACCTGGCCGCCAAGACTTGGAACTCCCTCCCGACCCACCTCCGCCTGACCCAGGACCACCTTGCCTTCAGGAAGCAGCTCAAGACCTGGCTGTTCGAGCAGTAGCGGACCCCCCCCTCCCCTAGCGCCTTGAGACCCTCTGGGTGAGTAGTGCGCTATATAAATGCTTTGATTGATTGATTGATAGGCGGGTGGAGGGGGCATGGGGGCCCTCACCGTTCTGAGTTGCAGCAGGGCTGCCTCTGCTGTCCTTGCAGTCATCAGAGCTCAGTAGTATAAGTCGGTGTAGGGCGGCGTGGTTCAAACGTGGCCTGTAGTCGGTCGGCCACTCCACAGATCACACAGTTCAGTGGAGTTGCGGTGTAGGTGCGGAGTCTGCAGGGATTCACTGTAGTCCCTGTGGTCGGCTTCCTCCCTCTGGAGCTGGGGCCCGGCTGCTGTCACAGGCCCCAAGCTTCGCTGCCCTCTCCTGCCCACGGTGCCCCCAGCAGACCCAGGCACTCTCCCAGCCCCACCACACTGGCTCCCTGGTGAGGTGTAGATGGATGGGCCATGCACGGTGCCCCCAGCAGGCCCAGGCACCCTCCCAGCCCCACCACACTGGCTCCCTGGTGAGGTGTGGATGGATGGGCCATCAGGTGCCCCGTTGAGCACTCTGGGGTCACTGCTCTAGGTTGCCTGGAGGGGGCCGTAGGAGTGAAGGGGAGTCTTGCAAATGTCTAGGCAGCTGCAGGACCTGGAGAGTGCAGGCACGGAGAGCATTCTTCCGTAGGGGCTCAAGGAGTGCGGCAGAGAAAGACACCAGGCCCAGCAGATGTGCCAGGTGTCAAAACAGAAGACAGGCCATGTGTGAGGAAGGGCAGTGGAAATCAGCCACCTGCTCACCCCCAAAATAGCAAAATGTAGACATCAGGAGGCATGTAGAACCAACTCTTGATAGGAGCAGTGCACCACGAGGAGCAACACAACATTCTCCATGCACTGAACCATTGGAGGTATTAATGAAGGTCAAAATGAGATGCCACTATCTTTACTGATTTTAATGGCATTGCATTGGTTAATTATGCCATATGCTTTGCTTTACCTAATATGGAGAAACCCTCACAAAGCCTAGTCTGCATTTTGGCAAGTACAACACCTCCTTATAGTGCCGGGTTCTTTGCGTTTAGGGGTCGCTAGGGGTGTGTCACCATAGTTATTTCCACCGGCATACTTTTATATATTTGTAAAATAATGTTTAGTATATGCATAATAACGTACATCTTGTGTTTACTTGCTGGCCAATGACTTACCGGACCTTTGTTGCGTGACTGAGTACTAAAGTACCAGCATATACCACCTCCCCTTAGTAAGCTCTGGACTGCTTTGCCTCGCGACCCTGAGAGTCAATGGTACAACGGAGTACTTGGTTCCCAGTAGACGGAACGTTGCGGCTTATGGCTTGTGAAGGACCCACACCCTTTGCGACTAGGAACTCACGTTCCAACAGTGGTGGTTTTAGATGAACGTGTGGCAGAGCAAATACGTTTATTTTCTAGATGTTCCCAAGCCTCTTTGCCATCATGTGGCAATGGTTTTACTTTGTTCATATACTTAAAGCAAGGGGTAGAAGGTAACCACAATCACTGAACGGTAAGAAGGATTCATGAACAATTATTACACAATACAATTAGAAGACATCATTTACATTATGAGAAGAACATATTAAGAAAGCCCATGTGGTCAAGATCCACCACACAGTGTAAGAGATAAAGGGCTGCATCTCCAGAGTCGTAGTGTTGACGTGCTAAAAATGTTTGAACAATTATAACAAGCTTGTTTATAATAATCCCACTGCCTACATTCATGAGAACCGAAATGGTCAGTCTAAGGTGTAAGAAACTAATGTCTATTTATTTTTAATCTGCTTCTCTGAAGAAAAGAGACAAATGTTCTGGATAAATAAAGTAAATGTGCAATGAATGAGTAGCTTCAGGAAGCAGGTCCAACCAGCTCTAGGGCCACACTTGGTCAGAGGACTGCATCTACCCACCCTTTTCAAAAGCTCTGGTACACTAGAAACTAGGGAAGGGTTATGTTACTTATCCTGTAAGCAGCTGTTCTTGGCATGTAGTGCTGTAGATTCACATGCTTTGCATACTCCTGCCACCTAGTGTTGGGTCCAGATGTGTGCAAGCTGTTTTTCTTCGAAGACGTCTTTCGAGTCATGAGGTAAAGTGACTCCTCTTCTTTGTAAAGACACACAGGCATCAACTCCATTGTTAGATTGTTTTCCCGCAGACAGGTGAGGATGGAATATAAGAAAGAGTCAGTAAAGAGATGTCCAGGTGTATGCAAATGTGAAAAAGGAACATGCAATAAAGTGTACGCAGCACTACCAGACCTATATTAGCTTGTTGGCCTGCTAGGTCATCCACACAAAATGCTTAGTGAAAGTGTGTGATGTAGACCATGTAACTGCTCTACATATATTAGCTAGTAGATCAGCCACGGACGCCCCTATTTTGTGAGTACAGTGTGGTGTAGAAGGGGGTGGTAAAGTTCTTTTGGGTTTGACATAACATGTTTGGATGCATTTAATTATCTATCAGGTAATGCCTGATTTGGGTATGGGCTTTCCCTGATTCAGAGGCAAAAAAAACAAAGCATTGGCATAGTCAATAAGTCTCGCTTTTGGGACCTTATGAGTATTTAGTTATGCAGCACAATATCCTTGCTGCAACAACATCAACTGTTGTAAGAAAGTTTTGTACTGAAAAGTAAATCCTCTTTCGAGACTTTTGCGCCGCTTGGGGTCACTGCTTGAATTTATAGTAATGAAAAGTCCTAATGAATCTCCTGTATATCTAAAATTACATTGAGTAAATATGTATGTATGAATACAACCATATAGCAACAAGCAAGATAAAATTATAATACATCATACATTTGTATCAGTTTTGGTTTACCGAATGCCATCCTTACTCAAGTACAGTATACATTTAGCAGCACATGTCCAACAGTCTTAAAGTGCTTATTGGTACATTTGTCTACTAATACATGTGCAAATTAGCAGTATAAAGTGCAAAATTGACTATGCCGTCCTTACTGATGTACAATATACACTTAGCAGCACATGTCCGACATTCTTAAAGTGCTTATTTAGTGCATACATTTAGTAGTACATGTGCAAATTAGCAGAGTAAAAGTGCAAAATTGGCTATACCATCCTTCCTAAAGTACAATATATATTTAGCAGCACATGTCCGAACAGTCTTAAAATGTTTATTAATGCATTCGTCTAATAGTACATGTGCAAATTCGCAGTATAAAGTGCTATAAGTGGTAGAGGTACTCAATTTCTGACACATGTGCAAAATTAGCTATGTTAAAACAATTGATCAAGTGCAAAACTGTCAATAAAGTGCATAAAGATCGCAGTCATGAATTGAATTCATACAATAATTGATTTCCGTACAGATATACATTTTAAAATATAGGTGGCCACATGGAAACATACATCTGGGGTCTCTAAATTAAACATCAGTTGCATCGCTGTTTTTGTACTACGCATTTTGTATTTTAAAAAGATGGGTTTCAGATCAAATTTTCTAAAAGAAGAATAAAAGTTACAAAATAGCATAAAATGACAACCACTCTGTTGGAATTAGGTAGCCTGGCCTAGGGCAAGACTAACATTCAGAGGCACAGTGTAAAGGTTGCAGACCACCCAAAAGTAATTCCACGCAATAGCACTCAAAAAGAAAACACTACACCAAAATTATATGAAAATACGTACTGCTTTATATAAAAATAATTTACTCTCTGTTCTCAAATATAATTAGCTCAGAACATTTCAGGTCACTTTAGAATCAGCAGTTAAACTTTTTAAATTACTAGCAGATTATCAATTAGTTTCTTCAGTACATTACATTTAGTTGTCTTCAAATCAATATTCCACTTCCCAAGATGTTATCCTGTTCAATAAGACAATACACTTGTCAATGAATTAATCATAACACATTAGACTTTCCCAGATCAAAGACCCACATCAATTATGCATTTCATAAGACCCCAGAAGTAATTACAACTGGTTACTGTATTGTGCCCAATACTGTCTTTCCCAACACCAACCCCCCCCCCCTCTCTTCCTAGTACACAGTTGCTGATGATCCCCTCCAGTTACTCCCTCCTGTGTGTCGCACAGCTGTGGCAATTAATAGGATGTGAGTTATCTCCAGATGATCTTTAGTGCCACTCTCCCCCTTTTTAGTACACCTCCTTACTTGTTCTCAGCTGTGGAAGTTGTCCTGCGCCAAGAGGGAGAGGGGACACGGAAAAGGAGGGGCTAGGAACCGTGGCTGCAGAGGCTCTCTCGCCTCAGGGGACTCCTTGGTGCTACTAGGTTTGGGCCAACTCCGTGTTGAATCTCTCACTTAGTGAGTGGCAGGGACCGAAATCACGATGCCCCCAGGCCCCCTTCCAGGCCTCTTAGCTCCCTTTCCCTGCTCGGGCCAGCTCTTCAGTGTGGCGCTCGAGCAGGAGGAGAAGGCAGGATCACTCGGCGCTCCTGTGAAACTTCCCCGGCGCCTCTCCTCACAAAGGCGCTCACTCGGCGGTCATGCGCGGAAGCGCTTGCTCTCGTCCCGCCTCTCCTCACCAAGACGCTTACTCGGCGGACATGCGCGGAAGCGCTCGCTCTCGTCCCGCCTCTCCTCACCAAGACACTGCCATGAAGGACATGCGTGGAAGCGCTCGAATAGGGATTCACCTTCCCCGTTTCCTGAAGGGAGACAGTACTTTGCCGGCAATGCGCTAGAAGCGCGGAAGGCGCCCCCGGGGTCCCGTCCACAGGGGGAAGCCTCAATAACCTCAAGGCTCAGTGGATCTCGGGGCGGGCGATGTCTCCAGAAAACGATCAGGACCCCAGGGGTCCCGCTCTCAGTGGGGATGGCGCTGTCTCCAGAAAAACGATCAGCACCCCAGGAAGGTAGGCTAACTGTGCTAGTTCTTTTCCTTAACCTCAGCGCCCACTCTGCCAGGTCCGTTCAGTGCTAAAGTTGAGATAGGGGAAAGAGATCTAGGGAATAAGGTTATCCTTCCTGAGTCTCCTTCTGCTGGGCAGAGGACTGCGCACCGCAGCACTGCAGTCTCCTTCTCCTTGGACTTCCCCTGTATAGTTTGGACAAGGGGCAAGCTAGGCGCCCAGGGTCTCCAGTAACCCTTCACAGCGGGGTCAGGACAAGTAACCCAAAAGGGGAATAATGAGGTGACAACCCAAGGCAGCTTCCCTATCTAGGAGGTCAACCCTATGTCTAACCTCTCCCACCCTTAGTTACAGCCTGTCCTCCAGCTGACTTCCACAGGTAGACAAAATGGCTGCCCCGCATTCCGCCTTATATAGGCTGCCCTTCAGTGGTCCAGAATGGGCCAGAAGGTTCTGGAATGCCCTATGTTAGGCTATGGCCAAGTTCTGTTGGTGACAGTTGGGGCAGTTGGTGGCCACCATTTTAGGTGGTGCCAACTTTCCTGTCAGAACAGGCCTCTGGGCCTGAGGTAAAAGATTATGAGGGGGAGAGAGAACACCTATCCCCCTGGCCAACACCTACAAAAAGTCAGTAGACACAAAAATTAATAAGGGTATGAGGGGCAAAAAGGGGACAAAATAAATAAAAATTAGGAGGGACTTCGCCAAAAAGCCAGACAGGTCTAACACACTCTGTTTAGATTTACCATCACATGGGCATAAACAGGTACCGGGTTTCTTAATTGTAGGGAATGCCACTAGATGGTGCACAATTCCCAACCGTAAACGGGTTAGTACAAAACGGTGGGAACTGGTGCTAACAACGGTAAGGTAGGTTTGAAAGCCTTCATTAATATTATATTCCAAATAAAGATTGAACGTACTTTGTTTTACATATCTGTTCATTCTGGTCCCGTCTGTATATTTCAGGAATGTGGCTTTAAGCTCCTGCTTAGACAGCACTGTCCCCGTTGTTGAATCTTTAAAGATGTTACAGCCATACAGCGTCTTATACCAGTGTTGTATGTGACATAACCAGGGAATATTTGAGCAGTGGTCGAGCTTTAAACAATCATTAATCACATCCTGGGTGAATTTTGTCTCTTCTTTTGCCCAGATTGAGCGCCATAGGGACAGGGGGCGTAAGGCAATTAAGTCATTAACGTGGTTTATGCCGAGTTCCCTATGTACTATCTCAGTTGAGGCCGCAGCCGGAACACAAAGTAATTGTTTCAAGAAGGCATTCTCATCACGCTGAATCAAGTTAGCACTCTGGGCATGATATCCCCATATCCCGGCCCCGTATAGGGCTGATGTTATGCATCTTGAGTTATATATTGACAACATCTCGTGGATTCTGCGGCCCCCTAATTTTGCTGCAAATCTAAAAACACAACTTGTGTTCCTAGCCAGTTTGAAATGGACACTGTCTTGTTCGTTGGCCCATCTCCCATCTCCTGAAAAAGTGATGCCTAGGTAACAAAAACTCCTAACGGATTCCAATTTCTCCCCATCTAAAAAGAAGGACCTACATTTTCTTGGTTTCTTGCCATATGTCATTGTAAATGTCTTTCCTTTATTAATTTTCAACCTCCTACTCTCGGTGAATGTGTAAAACCTATTAATCAAATGTTGCAGTCCATTTTGGGTCCTGGAGAGAAGAACCGCGTCATCCGCGTATAAAAGGATTGGAATTGGGTTACCGTTGATAACAGGTGCGTCTGCATTAGTTTGTCTTAAAATTTGGTCTACCTGATTTATAAAAAGGGAAAATAGGAGTGGGGCAAGCACACATCCTTGTCGGATACCTCTATTAATTTTGAAGAAGGGGTGCACTCTCCATCTGATCCAAATCTGACTTTACTGGACAGGTTTTCATACAACCAGGCCAGAAGGTGGATGATTTCAATTGGGGCACCCATTTCCAGCAAAACAGGCCAGAGCAGTGTGTGTTCCACCAGATCGAATGCTGAACTCAAGTCAGCAAAGCACAGGAATAGGTTACCATCTTTAGCTTTGGTGTACTTGCTGACTATGAGTTCCAGGTTCACACACTGCTCCATTGTTCCCATCCCCTTACGGAACCCATACTGCACTGGGGATAAGATGTTTTTTTCCTCAACCCAGGCTTCCAGTCTCACTAATAGAACTCGACTAAGGATTTTAACTGACGAGTCCAGGAGTGAGATGGGACGATAATTCCGTGCTTCTGACCTGGAACCCTTTTTATAAAGCGGGACAATAATTGACTGTCCCCATGTTACTGGAAGCCTATCTTCTATGGCCGCGTTAAAATAACGTGTCAATATTGGGGCCCATAGAATCATTTCATGTTTGTAAAAGTCCATGGGCACCCCATCAGGCCCAGGGGCTTTGCCACCCTTGCTATTTCTAATTGCCTCCGTAACCTCAATTAAGGTCACAGATAGCATTTTGCCATTTAGAACATAGTACTGTGTCTACAGTTAAAATTGGCCCATCTGGATTAAAATCAGAGTTAAAAATCCCAAGTAAAATGGGCGATCCATGCGCGGCAACTGACATTAGAAGTAATTTCAGGAATGTTGTCATTCTTTAGAAAGGGGCTATTTACAGTTTCCCAGAATAATTTGTGATCTTTTGTTTCTGCAGCCATATCCAAATTCATCCACGCTTCATTTTCCAGCTCTTTTTTTCTGGTTGCTAAGGCAGTCTTATAATTAAGGCGCTCTTCTCTAATTTTATCTGTGTCTCTGGGCTTAACATCAAGTGTTTTTTTAAGGTTTTTTAGTGACTGGCACAGTGCTTATCAAACCACACAGCTTTGGTTCTCCTCGGCTTTCTATTTCTTGCTACAAGGGAGTTTTCAATTGTTTTAGTTATTTGCAGAAAGTTGGAAAGTAAAATGGACGGGATCACATTAGGTGCTAAGCAATAGCCTACCTCGCTACTGCATTTGAGAATTATATCCACCATAAATTGTGTAGGGTCAATTTTGATCCACTTGATCCTCATACCATTAGGTCTTTCAGCCGTGATCCCTTGAATAGATCTTCCATACACGTTTGTTTTAGGCCCCCAGCCCATTAATTCCAGCGAAATGCTATTATGTTCACTCACTGGCTGTTCTATTACCCAGACATTAGAATAGACAGATCCGTTAGATACCAGGATATGGTCGATGTTAGAATGGGCATCTCTCCCACTAAATGTTGGGCACTCCTCATTATTTTTATTCTTTGTACATTCTAGTAGCTCCAGATCTAATTTGGCTACTAGATTATTCAGCGCACTTCCATAATTAGTGTGTTCAAAGTGGTTAAAAACTGTGCTATCTCCACCAGAGTATTATTCACGATGTCCACAGATCCCCATCTGAGCGTGACTGCATGCTTTAATATTAAAATCTCCTACCCAGAGTATTACTGGGCGGTTACTTGATAACGCAAGTGTTTCTTCTGTTGCCCGCTCTATGTCCAATACAATCATGCCCCGGTTGGGTCCAACAATATTGTTATAGGAGTTAACTATAACTAGATCCCTACATTTACTATGTACCAGACGTAAAACAGATGCATACTGACCCACCTCCATATAACCACCAGGGCTGAACTCCGTTAGGGTAGTGGATACCAGAGTCAATAAACCACCTTTTGCTCTGCCTGCCAAAGATGCTACTGCATTCACGCTATATGTAGTGTATCCTTCAACTTGGATTTGTGTTCTATGCCACGTCTCTTGTAGACATATTATGTTGTAACCTTGCATAATAAAATTCTCTCAGAACGGAGTAGTTACTTTAGCAGCAATTCCCGCTATATTCCAGGTAATAACCTTTAAAGAATCAACAGGGTTACCTTGTAAAACATCAAGATGATCAGTCACTTGTGGTGTTTCTAGACTCACATTCAAATTTATGTCTGTAATAGTGGTTACATTGGGAGTGATTATATCATCGTTTTTACACTGATCACTATTTGTCATGTTTAACACAATGTCACCTTCTACCCCAGTCTTACCCCGTAATCCTTGTTCGGTTGTGGCTATTCCACCAGGTACAGTAGATTCAGAATGCAAAACCATAGGTGATTCTTTCAGTCAGTCATTCTCCTCTAGTGAACTAAACACCTGGAATCTGTTGGAGGTCGGGATTGTGAAATTATCCCATACATTATACAATGGTGCAGGTTCGTAGGCTACATTGAAGTGATTAGGATGTGCAGCCCTAGGGTGGTTAAAAGTCTGCATTGTGACTTGTCTTCCTAACTGTTTCCTGTAGAAGTAGTCTAGGGGATGCAGGGTAGTGTTATATTCGTGATTAGAGGGTATAGGTGCATTTAAAATCGAGTCTCTAGCCCATTCGGGAACCCTGAAGTTTATAACTATACAGTCCCCATTTATCTCCTTTTTGCTCGGTCCCACCCATCCTACTCTCTGCGTGGAAATAATCCGATTTGCCCCTCGCGTTGGGAATCCACAGTTTGTGGCAAGCCAGTACAGGGTTTTGTTTTTCAAGGTTTGCTGATTTTCAAATTGGGTGGGCTTCAGTTTAGGGACATTAGCAAGGATAGCTACATACAGTCTACATTCTGGTGGGAGGTTAATCGTTGCAGGGATGATATTGTTGATGTGGCGCATTGGAGCTGGTAAATTCTTGTTATTGTGAATGGGGCCCCCTGTCTCCCTTTGTCCCACATCGGCTTTCTGGCCCATTGTTATATTTGGAACGATGGTCGGTAGCTTTTTCGGTTCACTTACTGTTGCTACCGGGTTTGGGATGCTAGGTGCTCTGATTTCACTGCCAAACGTGTTATTTCCGGGTTTCCCATTTGGTGCATTAATTGCAGATAACTTGACTTGAGTACCAAGATGTTCTAATAGGTCTAAGTTAGCTATACCCAGTTTTTACAGATTCTCCACTTTGTCACTTAGGGCCTTTAGTCTTTCATGTGTATATAACAATGGAGAGAGTGACCTGAGCCTTAAGCTCTAGATACAGAAGAAATACTTCTCTGTATTCTCCTTCCTAGGGGGTACTCCTCCATTGTTGTTAAACCCTTAGTCTTTCAGCCACTGGGGTAATGTGGGATTTTATCCTGCTCTCTAGTTGTTGTACCAATCCCTCCATATGAGTTAGGGTTATATTTTGCTGAGTGGTTATTTGGTTTTCCTTTAAGCATTTATTTCCGCTCTGCTGAAGTGTCTCTCACTCCCTTTCATTTTCTAGTGGTGTTTGAATTACTTTCTTTATTTTATTTCTATATCTCTTCCCCAGCCTATTAACAACCAACAGTTTCCTACTATGAGCGGGTTTATGTTTAGGCCGATTGGATCCGTGGTCGCTCACACTACTTAGCAGACTAATATAAGATGAATCAGCTATGGGAATAATGTCATTAATGCTACAGCCATCCGGCTCCACTGTAACATTAAGCACATCATTCACTATTGAGGGTTGGGGTATCTCGCTTGTTAGCAGGTTCGGAGTTAGTGACAACCTACTCTCCCTGGCAGCAAACACAGTGGTTTCTGACAGTTGCGGTGCTTCAACTTGATTCGACTCATTCCCTGGCAAACCTGCATAGGATTGTAATAGAATTGAGTCATGTGATAAAGCTGTTACATTTGAGGTATTTGCAGGTGAATTTACTACTAGTGGGGATGGGGTTATAAGGCACATGCTAGGTGGTAATGATAGGCGTCTCTCGGTATTTTCGATTGCATTAACAACCACAAGATACAGCTGCAAAGTTTTTTACGAAAAACTCAGATAAGCAGGGCGCTCTGCCTGGTGTGTACGTTAAGTTCTTAATAACTAAGTAAGAGTATGGTGCTGCTTACGTGCAGGTTGTGCCACAAGCCCTGAAGAGTCATTGTGATCTATTCCCACACGACGAAACACGTGTCGGCTGGTTGTGGACTGATTAAGGCCGGTTGTGGACCCATTAAACAACCCACCTTAAGAAATATACCCGAGAATCTGCATCTGTCCACTTTTGTGCTACTTATGCTTTATGTTTACTATTACTTGACTACCAGTACTATACCTTGTGTTTGTGTGCGAGAGCATCGCTGTTTCTATGCATTAACAACCACCCCAATAGTTTGTTGCAACATTCTGTCAATTGCGGTTAAAGTAGGTAGTGGGGTTGGCGCCAATGTTAATTTCCTAGTTGCTGATCGTGTATGCATAGGGGTCTTTTTGACTGTGGCCCTGCTTTTGGCCTCCATCAGTACTACAGTTGGCCGATACCAGTTTCTACAAGATCGTGAAGAGTGGTTACCTTTGTCGGTGTCTTGGCAGAGCCAAGGGGGATGGCCCAGCCCTGTCTCTTTCGGCCTCTGAGGGCCTTAGAGGGCCCACCCTTTGCCCGGGCGCTCCCTCGCGCTCCCGCGACACGGATGAGGGATTTGATTTATGGCGCCTTCAGGCGCGTGTAGTCACGTAGCGCCGATCAGCCCCCTGGGGATTGTAGTCCTCCGCTCGGCGGCCGCTTTTGATGGAGATGCAGCGGAGGGAGGACTACGAGGCAGCAGGGCAATTCAGGCAGGCAGCAAGAGTGATGGTCAGGTAATCCAGGTCGGGAGGCAAAGAGGCAAAGACACCCGCTCCCCCAATGAGGGATTTGATTTATGGCGCCTCCGGGCGCGTGCAGTCACGTAGCACCGCTCAGCCCCCTGGGGATTGTAGTCCTCCGCTCAGCGGCCGCTTTTGATAGAGATGCGGCAGCGGGAGGACTACGAGGCAGCAAAGCAGTTCAGGCAGGCAGCAAGAGTGATGGTCAGGTAATCCAGTTCGGGCGGCAAAGACATAAATATGTATTATTCACACTTCCAGTAGCACCTTTAAATACCAAAGAGTGTAGCTGCATCTGTAAGCCAGTGATCAATGAACACCCTCTGTCTTATGCCACAAGCTACAGGTTATAACTGTCAAATTGCACAGCGGCTGACATTTTAACTCCTTATCATTAAAATGTATGTCCTAAACTTTCATAGGGCCACGGTTTGCCAGGCTGCTTTATGGCATCCTAAAATAAATTAACCAATTTCTTTACAATGGAGCATATGCCTAAAGGTCTTTCAAAACCTGGCAGCAACCAGTATGCAGCCTTTCAGTACCAGTTCCCTATGAATTTTAAATTGCTGCCCAGCTGTTACATATAACATACAGAAGGGTGCTGAATGATCAAAAGAAATCACATGGGCTGAATGTGTATTTTAAACAATAATACAGTGGTGCAAGAGCACTGAAAGGAAATATCTACATAAATCATTGTTAGAACATTTAATCTTTAGAGGTATCCGTCATCTCAAATTACCAAATGAATTGTTAGCTTAATTATGCCACGGAACTTTAGAAACTGTTACTGAGCCATTCCACAACTTTTGTAACAGAACAACATGGGCCATTCAGTGTCCCAAGAATCCTTTCTCTTCCTTTGGACATTTTTTCGAAATCATAGGCAGGACAACTACTTGTTGTTTGACTGTAATGTTCTTAAAAGCACAATTTGGGACAGCGACGTATCAAACAATAGTGGGCGTTTCATTTACAGGGGGGTTTAATTGCAGATTTCCATAGTGACATTTTTGTTATCGAAATCGACAAAGCTTTTTTACAGTCTGCACCACTGAAGAGTAGTTCTTCCTTCTTTTTCTACTTATATATTCGGGGTTTTGGCTTGTGAAGAGATTATTATTAGAACTAGAAGATGTGCACCTATAAACAACGAGATTTGTAGTAATTGTGTATAATTATCACAAAGCGGATATTTTAAAAAAAAGCCACTAGGTGGAGCTGCGAGCATAAAAAGACAAACAAAGCTAATTTGAAAACACCTGTGCATGCAGGGTCTGATGAAAAAGGAAAGAAACCAGGTTGTGAAAAGGGGATAGCGAACCAAATAGGAGAAAAACATGAAGTTCTTCCATATTAGTCGCACTCGTTGACTAAAGTAGAAAGAGTAGACCGAGCTCAAGTAAACAAAGGGGCAAGGAAAACATTTCAGCACCTTGAAACCTGATCCGGAACTCATGGCAGCCTGCGCGCCCCCCGCTGCTAATTAAAACAAGCCCATGCGAGCGAGAACCAGGCCATGTGTGCGCCAAAAGCGAAAGCAGCTGCAGCATCGCGAGTGTGTGCGATGTGCGCGCACCATGACAAGAGAGGAAAGCCAGATGGCGCCTCTGCCCGTAATTGTGAGCATAACCGCACGCTCTATGCCACACAAAAAGCTGTGGTTGGCTTTTTAAATCCCACTCACTAAATGTCTCGCCAGAGCACCACACGTGCTGGCTCAGGCGAGACCTAAAAAAAGCAACAAAGAGTTGTTTAGTCTTTAGTCCTGACAAAGTAATACACAAGAGCTCTTTTAACATCTAATGTATAAAGAGCCCTTTCCGCAAGGGAGTCTGGATGAGGAAAGAATAAACGCAACTCAATTGACTGGTTACAGTGGACAGGAGAGACCACCTTTGGAAGGAATTTTGGATTGGTGCAGAGAACCACTCTATCTCTGTGTAGTTGGAAGAAGGGTTCTTCTAGGGTTAGTACCTAGAGCTCACCAACATGTCTAAGTGAAGTGATGGCAATTAAGAGAGTGACCTTCCAAGATAGCAATTGGAGGGCACAATTATGTAGCGGTTCAAAGGGTGGACCCATAAGTCATGTGAGAACAATATTAAGATTCCAGATAGATGCCGGTGGAATTACTCATAAGACCTTCTATAAAAGCTTTGACGACTGGTACTGTAAACAAAGAGAAGCGTTGCCTTTGGAAGTAAACGCAATGTTGTAAATGTAGCAGGAAACAATGTGTTGTACTTTAGCACTAAATGAATTGATACGGTTAGTATGACAGTAGCACACAAATCTTTTCCATTTGGCTACAGAGCATGCTTTAGTAGTAGACTTGCAAGCTTCTTTGAAAATGGACATACATTCTGGGAGATTGAAATAACTGAATTCTAAAACCTCAGGAGTTCAAATCAAAAGGTTGAGTTCCTTGGAATTTGGGTGCGTGATTTCTCCATGGTCCTGGGTGAGAAGGTCTGGGTTGAGTGGAAGCTTCTTGTGTGGAACTCCAAAGAGTTAGAGTACTGTTGTGAACCAGGCCTATCGGGCACATGTGGGAACTACTAGTATGAGTGTGAGTGATGTTTGCCTTCGCTTCTGATTTAGAAACAGAAGAAGAGAGAGAGGCGAAAAAGCATAGGCAAAGGTTCCTGACCAAATCATCCATACAGCATTGCCCTTGCATATAGGGTGTGGGAACCTGGAGGAGATGTGTCAGCTTTTTGAGATCTGAGACCAGATCTATTTGTGAAAATCCCCAGTTGTGGGAGGACCTTTCTTGGCGGGCTGGAATGTTCCCATGAGGCACAGGGTCAAGACTGATTTGCATATGGCTGTGTTCAAACTGGAACTGCATGGTGAGCAAATAAACCGATGGATTTAGGCTAAGATCTCTGTACTGGGGTGAATGTATGACATTGTTCTTCATTCTGTCCAACTGTTGTTTTTGCAAAGTCACCCAGAGTGGGAAGGGTATGCCCAGACGTGGGTCCCGTGCTCTCCATGCCACTGGAATCAAGCTATCCTGGGTGACACCCCGAAACCGGTCCTAGGATGCTTGTTTCCAACCCAGGGAGGACTTGGCTTGGAAATTCGGGCTGGACTGTTCCCATGAGGCACAGGGTCAAGACTGATTTGCATATGGTTGGGTTCAAACTGGAACGGCATGGTTGAGCAAAAAAACGATGGATTTAGGCTAAGATCTCTGTACTGGGGTGAATGTATGACATTGTTCTTCATTCTGTCTATCAACTGTTGTTTTTGCGAAGTGATGGAGGAGGACTTTGGGGTAGATTTCCCACTTGTTGTCCGCAAAACAGTTACCAGAAAATTAATATTGTCATATAGTCCCCAATGCCAAATGGTCAGAGATCAGCATGAGAACTAAAGAGTGCGCCCTGCCTCTGTTTTTTTTTGTCAAAATCTTTTTATTGATTTTGACAAAGATATACATTTGGAGCTCAACTGAGCTCAATTCGTATGCCAAGATAATCAGTTAGCTAAAGACAGTACACAGTTTGTCCACACGTTCTCCTCAGTACTGGTGGCCTTATCTAGGAGCAAATGTTCCAACAATACAGTGCCTTACTGGCATAGTTTACGTCTCATGTTGCTTCTGCGCTCTACAAAGGGAGCTAACAAATTAAAAGTCAACTTAAAATAACAAAATATTTCTGTGGTGCAACATGAACATAACCATAATGTGGTTGAGGAGAGTAAAGGGTGTGCGTTACTCAGAACCCAGCAGCGCCAGGGAGTCTATCGCTCCAGGACAGGGGGAATGGGGGGTGAGATGAACTGCCCCCAGTAAAGTCAGACGAAAGCCTGGGTGTCCCCGGAACCCAGGGTCCGTTCCATTATGTCTGGAAAAGATGGAGGGCTCGCAACCTAGGCATGCAGGCAAACAGTGGTAATCCCTCCGACAGATTAACCCACCAAGGGACTCCGGATAAAACCAAAACTTTTGCAGGAGTCTTTAATGATATCTGTCATCAGTTCGAGGGCTAGGGCTCGACACAAACCGGTGTGCCATTGGGTTAGAGAGGGGACTTCAGGCTTTTTCCAGGCAGCTGCTATGGCTATTTTGCCCCCTCCAGACATAGCCACATAATTGAGCGGTCTCCCTGTGTTTGAGGCTGGGGTCACGTATCCCCAAGAGTGTGTTTTCTAGGGAAGCAGGGATTGGGTAACCCAGGATTTGTTTGATTTGGGAAAGGATCTCCTTCTAGAAGGGTTGAATAGAAGAGCAGCCCACCAAATATGACAGAAGTCTCCCATGAGTCTACAGCCCTGCCAGCATCCGTCGGAAGAGTTTGGGAAAATGGATTGTAGTTTCTGGGGGTGGAGATTCGTACATGATTTTAGAACGGGCTGCTCTAAAAAAGAACATGAAGCGAATATATTTAGTAGTTTCTCTGATATGTTTGTAGCATTTCATCCCAGAAGCTTCTGTGGCATGGAGCTTGATGTCAACTCATTGTGAGAAGGCGGTAGTACTAAAGGATATGCAGCCTTTAGTTGTGGTACCGGCTTGGATGAACCGCTCTATTGGAAGCAAATCCCTGGTCACAGCCAGCAGCACTGGGGGTTGCTGCACCCAGTGTTTTAATTGGAAATAGTGCTATTCTTCAGTGGGAGGTAGCTTAAAAAGAGTGCAAACAATGTTATGCGATATGCACTCCTTATTTAAACGATTTTTTAACCTTTTAGTTTCAGTTAGACCTGGTGCTGACCCATATCTTGACTAGCCCCTAGTCAAGTTAGTACAAAATAGAAACAAATCACAGGAACCTGTGTTATGGGAAGCACTATTCACTTATTCACTAAACGTGATAACTTTTTCGTTCTTATTCTTCATGCATTTTCAATCAAATCTCAACATATTGGATACGTCAATCTTATGTTTCAACCAAAGTTCATATAAAGTTTTCGCAGTCTTACGAGTCAGACTGCTGATGTAACCATCATACAAAACATACACAACAAAAGGTGAAAAAAATTCTCATCAAAGCTCTGGTCACATTTCTTTTCTTCAAGATTGCTTTTATTCTTCTTATTTGTCAGAAGATATATTACTTGAGATTCTTCAAACAACTCTTCATCATTAAACACGTGAAGTCATATCCCAATGCATTTCGGTATGCACCTTCATCAGGGGAATACACTACAAGTAACAAAACATTCCATCATGTAAAGACCAAAACCTTTTTTACAGTCTACAGTCACATCTCAACTGTTTTATTTTAAATAATACACAGAAACCAGTCGATCTTCTACTGTACAAAATACATCCTGTGTGTAATTACCCATCATGCTCGCAAAAGTTCACCAAAAAATTGTCCTATAACCTTATAATCCAAACCGGAAAAACCAGAAAAAAAGTGAAAAAAATGTGAACACACCCATGTGAACTACCCCTATTCCTGCCCGCATGCGTGCACAAAAACCAAAGCATGCCAGTCATACATCTTTTCTTAGTGTGCAAGAAACTGCGTCTGTGCTCTCTTACCTTCATAAGCTACAATAAAGTCAACAATAGTCAATGTCCGTGGTCTCCTTATTCTGAAACAACATATACACCGAACACTTAACTGCCTGCTGTCAAAGTAAAAACACTGGCTTATGCACAATTCTTCAAATCACAACTTACTATTTCTTACTGATCCCACTTCTCTTCACACGTAAACCGCTGTTGCAGTGTCTGTGCGTCTGTGAATTAACCAACAGGAAACCTCCTTAGTATTGCCGTTTATTTAAATATATTTTCCAGAGTTGCCCAGAGATGCTCTCCTAAATTCAAATTATGCCCTACCTTGTCTCCACTTTCAAAACACTCCGTGTGATTCCAACCGCGTCCTAACTCTGCCGCTCTATCGGTAGACCTGCTTCCTTGCCGAATGCCGGTATATGGCGTGTGACGTCAAGGTGTGAGAAACATAAAAAACGGACTTCTAACTAATGTAACCCTATCCAAAATGGCGGGCGTATGTTTTTAAATCATCAAACCCACGAACGAACGCTAAACCTAAACTAAGGAGGCAGATGCCAAAATAATCCAGAAAATGTGATTAATAAAATGGGAGATGTTGTAAAGTGGTGCTCAAAAAATGTAATACTCGAAGAGTGGTGACCAAAAATAATTTGTGAGATTTTGGGAGCATGAGTGTAAATAACAAGGTCAGCAATATAAACATTAACATACAATACAAATGGTAATCATAAATATATGAGCAATTGCGAAAAGTCATTATAAGAAACACATCATTTCAATCTTATCATTGAGCCCATAGGGGGTCAGCGTCCTAAGGGACTTTATCCAATAAGTTTCCCTTTGTGCCAACAGTCTACCTGTGTCAACATGTGGTCTTTCCACCAATCTTTCTAACACTGTGAATTTCAGTTGAGGTATTGTGTGCCCTCTTTCATGCCAGTGTACAGCCAAACATGACTTCATGTTCTTTGTTCGAATCATACTCTTATGTTCGGTCATTCGAACTTTCACCTTTCTTGTGGTGCGTCCAACGTATACAAGTCCACATGGACATTTTATCGCATAGACTAGAAAACTTGAATTACAATCCGAAGTGTGTCTCAGAGTTATGTGTTTGCCTGTTTGAGGATGGGCAAATGAATTTCCTACTAATACATTGCCACAATGGCCACAGTTGTAACACTTCATCATCCCTTTCTGGCCCAAGGCTGTACTCTCAAGTCTACGACCTTTCAATACCTCCTTGATATTTCTTGATCTAGAATGGGCAAATAGAGGTTTGTCTAAGAATATCTGTTGGAAATCTGGCTCTTGCTCAATTATTTCCCATCGTTTCCTTATGCATTTTTTTATCGCCGCTGCGGCTGTCGAGAATTTAAGTACAAAAACCTCCCTCCTATTTTTGCTCCTTGCTTTTTTTTCCAACAGAGATAGTCTGGGCATAGCTTTTACTCTGTTCTCAGCTTGATCTAGAACTGTATCTGGGTACCCCCTTGCTTTGTACTCTCCCCGCATTCTCTTGATAGTCTCAAGTCCTTGTGTCTCATTTGAACAAATCCTCCTTGCTCTGATAAATTGTGACAATGGTAAGTGTCTTTTTAGTGAATCTGCGTGAAAGCTGTCAAAATGTAAAGCATTGTTTCTGTCTGTTGCCTTTTTGAATACGCTTGTCACAAGTGTGTTCCTCTCTTTAACAATCAAAATGTCAAGATAATTTATTTGCTCTGCACTGACAGTGTATGTGAATTTAATGGAGGCATGACAATTATTTAACTCCTGAAGTTGTGTTCGTAACATGTCCTCTGACCCTCTCCACACCATCAGTATGTCGTCGATATACCTTAGGTATAGTGCCAAATGAGTTTGCCATATCTCTTTCTGTAGTATGTGTTGATCTTCAAATCTGGACATGAACATATTGGCATAAGTAGGTGCCCCAGTAAACCCCATAGAGGTACCCGTCTTCTGTAGGAAAAAAGTCTTGCCATTGAAAATAGCCATGATATAAACAAAATTGGAGAAGTTCAAGGAGAAAAATGTTATGGCTCTCCTCATAATCATGCTTCAATAGCATCCACTCTGCTGCCTCAAGACCTTCCATATGTGGGATTGAGGTGTACAGGGCTGAAACATCAACCGTGCACAACCATAATTCCTCATTCTCACGAATTGGCACATTTTGTAGTTTCCGTAGACAGTCCGTAGTGTCTTGTACAAAAGTCGACCATTGTTGCACCAATGGTTGCATATAATGATCTAAGTATCTCCCTAGTGGTTCATGTAATGACCCACATCCCGCCACAATGGGTCGGAACGGTGGGTCTTTCGGGTCTTTATGCATCTTAGGCAACATATATATATGTGGCCTATTGGGATATTCTGTAGTCAAATACCTACTTGTTTGCTCGTCAATCCTGCCTAACTCAATGGCTTTTCTCAAAATGTCTGATAGAATCCTCTGGAACTCCAAAGTGGGGTCCGTCTCTAGCTGTAAGTAGGTGTTGGTGTCCTTCACATGTTGCTCTACCTTTTGATAATAATAGGCGGAATTGAGCACCACCAGTGCTCCGCCTTTGTCAGCTGATACTATGGTTATGGTCTCATTAGAAGCCAATTCATTAAGTGCCAAAGTCTCTTGTCTAGTCAGATTTCTACTCATTTTTCCATGATGTTTAATCTCTGAAAAATCTTTTTTTACCAGTGTTTCAAAAAGGTCTAGAGCTTTATGCGTCATAGGTGACATGAATGTGCTTTTTGGTTTAAACACTTTAGTCATTGTGGTGTCTGCCGTGGATTCAGAATTCTCTGTATTAATCTGATGAAAAAACCATCTCAGTCTCAACTTCCTCATAAACTTAAAAAAAGAAACTTCAGTCTCAAGATCGTTGCTATGATATGTTGGTACAAACGTCATACCTTTGCACAAAACTGCTGTCTGTGTAGATGTTAATGCAGTGTCTGAGATGTTCATAATCAATTCCTCTTCGGGTTTCGTCTTCACATACACTGTCAGTGCAGAGCAAATAAATTATCTTGACATTTTGATTGTTAAAGAGAGGAACACACTTGTGACAAGCGTATTCAAAAAGGCAACAGACAGAAACAATGCTTTACATTTTGACAGCTTTCACGCAGATTCACTAAAAAGACACTTACCATTGTCACAATTTATCAGAGCAAGGAGGATTTGTTCAAATGAGACACAAGGACTTGAGACTATCAAGAGAATGCGGGGAGAGTACAAAGCAAGGGGGTACCCAGATACAGTTCTAGATCAAGCTGAGAACAGAGTAAAAGCTATGCCCAGACTATCTCTGTTGGAAAAAAAAGCAAGGAGCAAAAATAGAAGGGAGGTTTTTGTACTTAAATTCTCGACAGCCGCAGCGGCGATAAAAAAATGCATAAGGAAACGATGGGAAATAATTGAGCAAGAGCCAGATTTCCAACAGATATTCTTAGACAAACCTCTATTTGCCCATTCTAGATCAAGAAATATCAAGGAGGTATTGAAAGGTCGTAGACTTGAGAGTACAGCCTTGGGCCAGAAAGGGATGATGAAGTGTTACAACTGTGGCCATTGTGGCAATGTATTAGTAGGAAATTCATTTGCCCATCCTCAAACAGGCAAACACATAACTCTGAGACACACTTCGGATTGTAATTCAAGTTTTCTAGTCTATGCGATAAAATGTCCATGTGGACTTGTATACGTTGGACGCACCACAAGAAAGGTGAAAGTTCGAATGACCGAACATAAGAGTATGATTCGAACAAAGAACATGAAGTCATGTTTGGCTGTACACTGGCATGAAAGAGGGCACACAATACCTCAACTGAAATTCACAGTGTTAGAAAGATTGGTGGAAAGACCACATGTTGACACAGGTAGACTGTTGGCACAAAGGGAAACTTATTGGATAATGTCCCTTAGGACGCTGACCCCCTATGGGCTCAATGATAAGATTGAAATGATGTGTTTCTTATAATGACTTTTCGCAATTGCTCATATATTTATGATTACCATTTGTATTGTATTTTAATGTTTATATTGCTGACCTTGTTATTTACACTCATGCTCCCAAAATCTCACAAATTATTTTTGGTCACCACTCTTCGAGTATTACATTTTTTGAGCACCACTTTACAACATCTCCCATTTTATTAATCACATTTTCTGGATTATTTTGGCATCTGCCTCCTTAGTTTAGGTTTAGCGTTCGTTCGTGGGTTTGATGATTTAAAAACATACGCCCGCCATTTTGGATAGGGTTACATTAGTTAGAAGTCCGTTTTTTATGTTTCTCACACCTTGACGTCACACGCCATATACCGGCATTCGGCAAGGAAGCAGGTCTACCGATAGAGCGGCAGAGTTAGGACGCGGTTGGAATCACACGGAGTGTTTTGAAAGTGGAGACAAGGTAGGACATAATTTGAATTTAGGAGAGCATCTCTGGGCAACTCTGGAAAATATATTTAAATAAACGGCAATACTAAGGAGGTTTCCTGTTGGTTAATTCACAGACGCACAGACACTGCAACAGCGGTTTACGTGTGAAGAGAAGTGGGATCAGTAAGAAATAGTAAGTTGTGATTTGAAGAATTGTGCATAAGCCAGTGATTTTACTTTGACAGCAGGCAGTTAAGTGTTCGGTGTATATGTTGTTTCAGAATAAGGAGACCACGGACATTGACTATTGTTGACTTTATTGTAGCTTATGAAGGTAAGAGAGCACAGACGCAGTTTCTTGCACACTAAGAAAAGATGTATGACTGGCATGCTTTGGTTTTTGTGCACGCATGCGGGCAGGAATAGGGGTAGTTCACATGGGTGTGTTCACATTTTTTTCACTTTTTTTCTGGTTTTTCCGGTTTGGATTATAAGGTTATAGGACAATTTTTTGGTGAACTTTTGCGAGCATGATGGGTAATTACACACAGGATGTATTTTGTACAGTAGAAGATCGACTGGTTTCTGTGTATTATTTAAAATAAAACAGTTGAGATGTGACTGTAGACTGTAAAAAAGGTTTTGGTCTTTACATGATGGAATGTTTTGTTACTTGTAGTGTATTCCCCTGATGAAGGTGCATACCGAAATGCATTGGGATATGACTTCACGTGTTTAATGATGAAGAGTTGTTTGAAGAATCTCAAGTAATATATCTTCTGACAAATAAGAAGAATAAAAGCAATCTTGAAGAAAAGAAATGTGACCAGAGCTTTGATGAGAATTTTTTTCACCTTTTGTTGTGTATGTTTTGTATGATGGTTACATCAGCAGTCTGACTCGTAAGACTGCGAAAACTTTATATGAACTTTGGTTGAAACATAAGATTGACGTATCCAATATGTTGAGATTTGATTGAAAATGCATGAAGAATAAGAACGAAAAAGTTATCACGTTTAGTGAATAAGTGAATAGTGCTTCCCATAACACAGGTTCCTGTGATTTGTTTCTATTTTGTACTAACTTGACTAGGGGCTAGTCAAGATATGGGTCAGCACCAGGTCTAACTGAAACTAAAAGGTTAAAAAATCGTTTAAATAAGGAGTGCATATCGCATAACATTGTTTGCATATTATACTGGTTTAGCTCCATTTGTGAATTGCACCCACGTATAGAGATGGATTTCGATGACATAGCTCAAATGACTAAAAATCAAGCGGAGATAAAGGGTTACACAGCTGAGGAAGCGGAGAATATCTATACTCTCATCAAGGAAACCAGAGATCTAAAAACAAAACCAGGCACCACTGCACAACTGATTAAACAGTTACAATACACTTTGCGAAAAGAAATTAATCAGAGGCTTCATGCCACTACTTTGATACAGTATCATAGGGTTAAGCGCATCCCTAGGGGACTGCGAATATCATTAAGACCAATGCTATTTAAATTTAATAAACCATTTTTAGCAAGATGGTTTGCGATACTGAACAAATGTTCACTTGATTTAGTACTTCTCATAGTTGAAGAATTGTCCAACGTTTTGAAGGAGTTAGAGATAGAAATAATCGACATGAAAACTGAACTATCCACACGGATGTCTGCTGATGAAATGGATAAGACTTTGAAAGAGATTAATGATAAACTAGATGAACACACTAAAGAAGTCCATGAAAGGAAGTTGCGAAAATTTAAGCGTGATACCTTAGATTATAAGCTGGATGAGGTATACAGCTGGGCTGACAAATATGCACAGAGAAGGGTTTTTAGAAAACCAACTGAAAATACCTCTGAAGAAAGCTTGGCCACAGACCAAGATACCTTGCCCACACGTCCTTCTGTAGAGACAACAACACAGGGTGCATGTGCAGAGAGTGTAACAAGCGATCAGAGCAGACAGCCTTTTTTAGAAGGGGGCCACAGTTCCAACCATCCTCCGGACGCACAGGCACAACACACAACAGACAAAACAAGCGAACAAGGAGGGGACAAGGTAAAAAAACAGGATTTAAGACGAAACCCGAAGAGGAATTGATTATGAACATCTCAGACACTGCATTAACATCTACACAGACAGCAGTTTTGTGCAAAGGTATGACGTTTGTACCAACATATCATAGCAACGATCTTGAGACTGAAGTTTCTTTTTTTAAGTTTATGAGGAAGTTGAGACTGAGATGGTTTTTTCATCAGATTAATACAGAGAATTCTGAATCCACGGCAGACACCACAATGACTAAAGTGTTTAAACCAAAAAGCACATTCATGTCACCTATGACGCATAAAGCTCTAGACCTTTTTGAAACACTGGTAAAAAAAGATTTTTCAGAGATTAAACATCATGGAAAAATGAGTAGAAATCTGACTAGACAAGAGACTTTGGCACTTAATGAATTGGCTTCTAATGAGACCATAACCATAGTATCAGCTGACAAAGGCGGAGCACTGGTGGTGCTCAATTCCGCCTATTATTATCAAAAGGTAGAGCAACATGTGAAGGACACCAACACCTACTTACAGCTAGAGACGGACCCCACTTTGGAGTTCCAGAGGATTCTATCAGACATTTTGAGAAAAGCCATTGAGTTAGGCAGGATTGACGAGCAAACAAGTAGGTATTTGACTACAGAATATCCCAATAGGCCACATATATATATGTTGCCTAAGATGCATAAAGACCCGAAAGACCCACCGTTCCGACCCATTGTGGCGGGATGTGGGTCATTACATGAACGACTAGGGAGATACTTAGATCATTATATGCAACCATTGGTGCAACAATGGTCGACTTTTGTACAAGACACTACGGACTGTCTACGGAAACTACAAAATGTGCCAATTCGTGAGAATGAGGAATTATGGTTGTGCACGGTTGATGTTTCAGCCCTGTACACCTCAATCCCACATATGGAAGGTCTTGAGGCAGCAGAGTGGATGCTATTGAAGCATGATTATGAGGAGAGCCATAACATTTTTCTCCTTGAACTTCTCCAATTTTGTTTATATCATGGCTATTTTCAATGGCAAGACTGTTTTTTCCTACAGAAGACGGGTACCTCTATGGGGTTTACTGGGGCACCTACTTATGCCAATATGTTCATGTCCAGATTTGAAGATCAACACATACTACAGAAAGAGATATGGCAAACTCATTTGGCACTATACCTAAGGTATATCGACGACATACTGATGGTGTGGAGAGGGTCAGAGGACATGTTACGAACACAACTTCAGGAGTTAAATAATTGTCATGCCTCCATTAAATTCACATACACTGTCAGTGCAGAGCAAATAAATTATCTTGACATTTTGATTGTTAAAGAGAGGAACACACTTGTGACAAGCGTATTCAAAAAGGCAACAGACAGAAACAATGCTTTACATTTTGACAGCTTTCACGCAGATTCACTAAAAAGACACTTACCATTGTCACAATTTATCAGAGCAAGGAGGATTTGTTCAAATGAGACACAAGGACTTGAGACTATCAAGAGAATGCGGGGAGAGTACAAAGCAAGGGGGTACCCAGATACAGTTCTAGATCAAGCTGAGAACAGAGTAAAAGCTTTGCCCAGACTATCTCTGTTGGAAAAAAAAGCAAGGAGCAAAAATAGGAGGGAGGTTTTTGTACTTAAATTCTCGACAGCCGCAGCGGCGATAAAAAAATGCATAAGGAAACGATGGGAAATAATTGAGCAAGAGCCAGATTTCCAACAGATATTCTTAGACAAACCTCTATTTGCCCATTCTAGATCAAGAAATATCAAGGAGGTATTGAAAGGTCGTAGACTTGAGAGTACAGCCTTGGGCCAGAAAGGGATGATGAAGTGTTACAACTGTGGCCATTGTGGCAATGTATTAGTAGGAAATTCATTTGCCCATCCTCAAACAGGCAAACACATAACTCTGAGACACACTTCGGATTGTAATTCAAGTTTTCTAGTCTATGCGATAAAATGTCCATGTGGACTTGTATACGTTGGACGCACCACAAGAAAGGTGAAAGTTCGAATGACCGAACATAAGAGTATGATTCGAACAAAGAACATGAAGTCATGTTTGGCTGTACACTGGCATGAAAGAGGGCACACAATACCTCAACTGAAATTCACAGTGTTAGAAAGATTGGTGGAAAGACCACATGTTGACACAGGTAGACTGTTGGCACAAAGGGAAACTTATTGGATAAAGTCCCTTAGGACGCTGACCCCCTATGGGCTCAATGATAAGATTGAAATGATGTGTTTCTTATAATGACTTTTCGCAATTGCTCATATATTTATGATTACCATTTGTATTGTATTTTAATGTTTATATTGCTGACCTTGTTATTTACACTCATGCTCCCAAAATCTCACAAATTATTTTTGGTCACCACTCTTCGAGTATTACATTTTTTGAGCACCACTTTACAACATCTCCCATTTTATTAATCACATTTTCTGGATTATTTTGGCATCTGCCTCCTTAGTTTAGGTTTAGCGTTCGTTCGTGGGTTTGATGATTTAAAAACATACGCCCGCCATTTTGGATAGGGTTACATTAGTTAGAAGTCCGTTTTTTATGTTTCTCACACCTTGACGTCACACGCCATATACCGGCATTCGGCAAGGAAGCAGGTCTACCGATAGAGCGGCAGAGTTAGGACGCGGTTGGAATCACACGGAGTGTTTTGAAAGTGGAGACAAGGTAGGACATAATTTGAATTTAGGAGAGCATCTCTGGGCAACTCTGGAAAATATATTTAAATAAACGGCAATACTAAGGAGGTTTCCTGTTGGTTAATTCACAGACGCACAGACACTGCAACAGCGGTTTACGTGTGAAGAGAAGTGGGATCAGTAAGAAATAGTAAGTTGTGATTTGAAGAATTGTGCATAAGCCAGTGATTTTACTTTGACAGCAGGCAGTTAAGTGTTCGGTGTATATGTTGTTTCAGAATAAGGAGACCACGGACATTGACTATTGTTGACTTTATTGTAGCTTATGAAGGTAAGAGAGCACAGACGCAGTTTCTTGCACACTAAGAAAAGATGTATGACTGGCATGCTTTGGTTTTTGTGCACGCATGCGGGCAGGAATAGGGGTAGTTCACATGGGTGTGTTCACATTTTTTTCACTTTTTTTCTGGTTTTTCCGGTTTGGATTATAAGGTTATAGGACAATTTTTTGGTGAACTTTTGCGAGCATGATGGGTAATTACACACAGGATGTATTTTGTACAGTAGAAGATCGACTGGTTTCTGTGTATTATTTAAAATAAAACAGTTGAGATGTGACTGTAGACTGTAAAAAAGGTTTTGGTCTTTACATGATGGAATGTTTTGTTACTTGTAGTGTATTCCCCTGATGAAGGTGCATACCGAAATGCATTGGGATATGACTTCACGTGTTTAATGATGAAGAGTTGTTTGAAGAATCTCAAGTAATATATCTTCTGACAAATAAGAAGAATAAAAGCAATCTTGAAGAAAAGAAATGTGACCAGAGCTTTGATGAGAATTTTTTTCACCTTTTGTTGTGTATGTTTTGTATGATGGTTACATCAGCAGTCTGACTCGTAAGACTGCGAAAACTTTATATGAACTTTGGTTGAAACATAAGATTGACGTACCCAATATGTTGAGATTTGATTGAAAATGCATGAAGAATAAGAACGAAAAAGTTATCACGTTTAGTGAATAAGTGAATAGTGCTTCCCATAACACAGGTTCCTGTGATTTGTTTCTAGCTTAAAAAGAGTAGCATAATCTGTGAAGGTGCGTATCTCTCCCGACCTGAAGAGGTCAGATAACACGAGGCATCCACCCTCCCTCCATTTATCAAAGGGACCTTCTAGAAGCGCTGGAGAGAAGGCGCGGTTGAAGTGAATAGAGGTGTGGGGGGATGGAAAACTCATTAACAGCAGTGTCTTAATTACGCTATCCGACACTTTTAAGGTGGTAGCTGTGGAAATACTCAAATAGGCATTGTTTGGCTTGTCTGACTTCAGTTTCCAAGGCAGGCCCCAGATATGTCTTCCCGCTATTTGCCTATCCATAAGTAGCCAGTGTTTATCTGAAAGTTTGAGAGACCATTCCGCCAGGACCCTCAACTGAGCAGCTCTCGAATACAGGAGAAAATTAGGGAGAGATAGACCTCCTTCCAGGCGCGGCTTTGTCAATAGGCAAGCTCTTGGTCCTTGCCAATTACATTTTGAGGTCATCCTCTGGAGCTCTATGAATAGCTCTTTGTCTACTGTGATCGGGAGGCCCTGAAAGAGGTAGAGAAGGCAGGGAATAACATTCATTTTAATGAGTTTAATTGGCCGACCCATGTTATGTAGGCAGAGCTCAATTTTTTTAAGTCTGCTTTGAGCTGTCGCAGGGGTTGGGAGGGGGGGGGGAGATTAGCCTTGTAGAGGTCTGCTAATTTGGGGTGATGGTAATACCCACACAACTGATTTCCTGTGGGCATTGTCAAGTTAAGTAAGGAAGATTAAGAGAGATTTACAGTAAACTCCGCCGCTTGTTCAATCAATCATATCATTTGTTAAGCGCACTACTCACCCGTGAGGGTCTCAAGGCGCTGGGGTGGGGAATGCTGCTACTGCTCGAAAAGCCAGGTCTTGAGGAGTTTTCTGAAGGTCAGCAGGTCTTGGGTCTGCCGTAGGTGGATGGGGAGGGTGTTCCAGGTCTTTGCAGCGAGGTGGGAGGACGATCTGCCGCCTGAGGTCACTCTTCGGAAGCAGGGGACTGTAGCGAGGTCGGCGGAGCGGAGCTGGGAAGTGGGGGTGTAGAAGCGGAGTCATCTGTACGTTGGTCCGGTGTTGTGGAGTGCCTTGTGTTCGTGGGTGAGGAGCTTGAAGGTTATCCTCTTGTTGACCGGGAGCCAGTGCAGGTCTCTCAGGTGGGGTGTGATGTGGCTGCATCGAGGATCAGGCGTGCAGAGGCGTTCTGGATGCGTTGGAGCAGTCTCATGAGTTTGGCCAAGGCTCCCACTCCTGGTTCAAAGTAAGTTTGGCTTGTATAGCCTGCAGGGAGGTGCTAGGCTTAGTAATGAGTAACAGGACATCGTCCGCAAAGAGCGAGATTTTGTGTTCATCTGGGCCAAAGCGGATGCTGCTGATCCCTGGGTTGGATCTGATCCTCACCGCAAATGGTTCAATCCTTAAGGCGAGGGACAAGGGACAGCCCTGTCTCGTGCCTCGAGAAAGGTTGAAAAAGTCTGCGGCTACTCCATTTACTAGAACACGGGATCTCGGGGACCCATAGTTAGCTTTTACCATTCCCAGGAAGGTCTAACTGAACCCGAAGCAGCGTAGGGTGCGCAATAAGAAGGGTCAATCAAAACGATCGAAGGCCTTCTCTGCGTCTAGAAAGGAGTGCCGGATACGTTTCTTCTGGATTTTGTTTATCAGATGGAATACCCTGTGTAAATTACCATGAGTCTATCGACCCTTAATGAAACCAGACTGGTCAGGGTGGTAAGATATTTTCTAATCTCTTGGCCAAAATCTTAACAGTATAGTGGCTCACTGATTAGAGCAGGCAGACCCTGAAGCAGAGGTCAGACCCGGGACCAGGGTTCAATTCCCGACGCGGCAGGGTCTTGAGCTCAAGTGTCCATGAACTCGATAATTCTCGCTTCGGTGCCTGACCTAATCATGGGTTCACACTCTGCAACTCTGGGCATTAAGCTTGCTTAATCTCCACAACGACCCCCCGCAGCGGGATGCCTGGCTTTCACCTTGGGGATGCCCTGTAGGGGCTATCTCACAGGGAAAAGCCAGGACGGGTTCCCAAGGCAAGAGCGGAGATACCCCTTCGGGGGTCGATTCAGGCGCTATATAAGAAACATAATAATAATAGTTTGGCATCTAAATTTTACATGGCTATGTGCCTGTATGATGCACATGATTGGGGGTCTTTACCTGCCTTGGAGATTATCGTGATGAAAGCTTCCATTACAGATGGAAAAACATGCTGGGTCGTTGCTATGGCATTAAAGTTGTCCATGAGGTAGGGAGTTAGTTCAGCTGCGAACGTTCGATAGAACTGGGCAGTTAGTCTGTCTGGTCCTGAAGCGTTCAGGCACTTAAGACAGCTTATTGCCTTTTGGACCTCTTCTTGTGATATAGGTCTACCAAGCTCGTCATTGGTGGTTGGAGAGATCTGAGGGAGCAGCAGGGAGTCCAGGTACTGGGATTGCTCCTTTTCAAGCAGGGGATCTGCAGTGTAGAGTGAGTGAATTAAGATAATGTCCCCCATTGCAAAGCCCTCCAGGGTAGAGAGAAATGTGAGGAGAAATTCCGACTGCCTAGCGTTGGGAGCATAGACCGTGGCTATGATGCAAGGTTGTCCCATCAAAATCCCTCTGACCATCAGGAACCTCCCCGCCTTGTTTGTTTTGCGGTCGTGAATCGCAGAGTGAAAAAGGAGGGATACCCCATTCTGCTTCGTAGCGTTAGAAGAGCAAAACATTTGTGGATAATTTTTGTGTTAAGATGAGCTTCTTGTAATGCTACTAAGCGTACTTGATGGTCACCCAGAACTTTCCACAAACGTTGCCGCTTGTTTAGCCGTCTTGCCACACCTCCTGGCCATTTGCCAAGGGCCCAGTACATGCCGTTCCGTCGGCTGCTCTGCTCGTGCTCTCCCTGTAGCTGCCTCCTGCTGGTGTGGAGAATTCTCGAGGCAGAGTAGGACCTCTGGCCCCTCTACCTCTATGAAGTGGTGTTTGTTGCGAGGGAGACGGCTTTCCCAAAGGGGTAAGTCCATTGGTACTTTATCTGGCGAACTCTTAGGGCTGCTGTGATCAGACGGAACTGTTGCCAGCAGGCCAGTGTGGCCTGGACCATGTCTTGAAAGAGTGAGGACATTGCACCCTGAAAGGTGACTGAATTGCTCCTCCTGGCTTTCCTAAGAACCAGTTCCTTGGTTTTGAAGGAGCTAAATTTGGACAGAATATCCCTTGGGGGTCTGTTCTCTCCCTGCAGCTGTGGGCCCACCCTGTGCACTCATTCCAATCGCAACTCTGAGCCGTCGTCTCCCACGCACTGGAGAAGAGAGACCCACCATGAACAAGTCCAAGTCCGAACCTTCACTTCCTTCTGCCAGGCTTCTCGCCATTATGTTATCTCTCCAGGATCAGTTTTCCAAGTTCTCGTATTTTAGCAGGGCGGACTTCAGTTGGCCGGTTAGACAGTCCGTGCCTTCTTCCAAAGGCTTTAGTTGGCCTTTCTGCTCCAGGCCTTTACGTCCAGGGTGCGGGTGCCAGCTGAGTCCACGTCTGCCTGAAGTGCAACTAGTTTAGTTCCCATCTCTGCTCTGAAGGCATCAAACGAGGCGCCAATGTCAGCTTTGATGTCTTCTCTGGTTCCCTCTTGAAAGCCTTTAAAGTCACCAGCAGGTCCTCCCGGGTCAGTGCCATTTCTCCAGCCGCGGCGTACTCCCCTTCTTTCCCCGATCCAGACCTTATCAGAGCAAAATAACTGGAGACTCTATTGGGTTTTTAATCGGTGGCATAGGGCGTGCACCTCGGTCCACGCTGTGCAGTCCCGAACGCGGTAGACTGGGGTGAGGGGGATCCCTCTGCTGGCTCAAGGAGTCTGTTTGGATGGGCTCTTTGGCGGTATTTGCTTAGACTTAGGTGGATGTTTACAAGGTAATCTCAGCCGGCTGCCCAGTTGCACTTTGTAATTGGTTAGACACACTCCCCGCTGCAGAGCCCATGCCTCTCAGGCAAGGTCTTTCCCTGAACAGAATCATCGCCAGATTGTGGTTTCACGGGGTGTCTGGGACCTTTCAGATACCATGTTAGGATCAGGACCGTTCTGTCTTGCTTCAAAGGATATCCCTACAGGGCTGCACTTCCCAGCTGGGGTTTAGGCTGCAGTTGCGGGCCAAGCCTAGAGCTCCTCCCACCATGCATTGCTCATCGATGTGCTCCCACCTGGATAGCGTGCAGCGCGTTGGGTCTTCTTTCTTCCCAGCTGGCTGGAGCAATGTGAGCACTGCCAGTTCTCACCAGGCTCAGTTCCAGCCCCTTCTCTGCCCTCAGTGGTATGAGGAGGAGGCATCTGAAGGCGTTGTTTTTGAGGCCACCCTTTAGGAGGAGCAGCAAATGGAGCCACAGGAACTTGGTGTTTGTAATGTACCCATGGACTTTGCAACCGCTGTGTCCTTTCCCATCTTCTTAAGTGCCTGGTCAACTTGTGGGCCAAAAAGATGCTAGTTATCAAAAAGGACATTCCATAAGTTTTGTTGAACCTCTGGCTTAAAGCCAGGCAAAACGTCTTAACTAAACCCTAGGATTACTCCCCCTTGCAGCGGTGTCTGCAGAGCCATGGGCGCACCTAATGGCGGTATTAGAGATGAGCTTTCCTTCAGCTACAAGCGCTTGCCCTCTCTTTTTACGCTCCTCTGGGAGGTGCTGGACGAGCTTCCCCATTTCGTCCCAGTAGGCATGTTCGTATCTGCCCAACAACCCCATGGTGTTACCAATACGCTAGTGACTGGCAGGCAGACGGTGCCTCTACCCTTTTTCCAGAGGCATCAATGAACTTACTATTACAGGCATAGGAGACCACAGGAGAGGCACATGGAATTTGTCCCCTGATGTAACTAGGGCAAGATGACGAGGAGGTGATATGGGCTCACACAGGATCTTTAATATCACCTGTATGCCGTAGCATAGTCTTGATCATACGTAGATATTGTGTACCTCTATTTGTAATGAAAAGGGTTTCTAAAAGGAAATCTTCTAGAAAAGGCTCCTTATGTAGTAGCACCTGATGGTAAGTGGCAGCCCTGCTAATAAGCTCCTCAAGAGCAGATGGCCTAGCAGGGTAGAGGTTGCAATCAGTGTCCCCTGAGGGTCCATATCTTATGCCAAACAAGGATCAGAGGGCTGTGCTGCATCAAAAGTATCATCCCCTGTCCCGTGCCCATCTGGAAATGAATGTGGGGACCCCTGAGGAGTGATATCTAGTGAGTCACCCATAGAATGAGGGTGAAGGTGGTTAGGGAATAAAGGGTGTTGGAGAAGATGATGTAAGTGGGTGCAAGGAACGGTGGGCCTGGTCAGCCCTCTTTTTGGACGGCACCGGCAGATCAATAGCTTCTTCAAAAGAGAGCTGGCGTTTGGATGACACAGGAACAACAGTTTTGGCAAATATACACAGAGTGGGAGGCTGGATGTGGATTTGCGTCTGGCAAGGATACAGTTTTTCCTATAAGTTGTGGAGACTTGGCTACACTGGAGTACCGGAGTGCGCTTTCAGTGACAATTAGGAAACCTTTGGAGTCCAGATGGATTTCTGTTTCAGTTCAGAGGTGGTCGGTGCGGAGTATGTAGGTGTTCAGCTTCAGGTGAAGTTTCGCTGCCGAGCCCAAAGGTGGGGCATCCGACTGTTTTTCCATGACAACCATGGCCTACTGGCAGGGGTGGACCAGGAGCTTTATACTTAATTGGAGCGGAATTTTATTGGTGGCAGGACAGTGATATCAGTACTCCCAGTACGACGACAGTGGAAAGTTCTGTGTCTGGAGGTTGAGATTTAATTCAGACCCGTCAACGGAAAAAGCCTCTTTCTCGGCGGCAGGGGACTCATCGGGTTCCTCCACCTAAACATCCTTTTGTCAGAGGGGGTATGGCGTATTGTCGACTTTTCTACGTTGCATCTCCCTGCGACAGGCCTTTTGGTCCTGTAAAGGTTTCTTCGACGGAAATGATCGAATGGGTGGAAGACAAGCACAGATTGCAGACCTGATGAAGGCCAGCCCACAGGTACTTAGCGTGGCACCCAGGACAGAATTGGAAAGGCACAATTCACCTCAGGTTCTTTGGCAAAAACCCAAGAATGTGGTGGGCAAAGCTAGGTTTCACATTTGCACAGCTTAGATTGCTGAAGTACCCCATCAAGAGCTTATCTTCCCTGGCCCCGCTCTAACTGCACCGATCGGCTCTAAAAGAGCTTCACTGGCTCACAGTATAAGCTAGGTTTAAACTAAAAGGTCACTATAATCAAGGGCTATCATATTTTCAAAATGTAGCCCCACACAACAACTACACTAGAAACCTTCAGCCAGCATTGTCACATTTGATACCAATGCTCCACTTCAGCTGCCATACACACGGAGGACAATCTATGGAGCTGCCTGGCCAAAATACATGGAAAGCGCTGGGCCTCCAATTCAAAGCAAACATCTGATA
This sequence comes from Lissotriton vulgaris, assembly GCF_964263255.1. NCBI lineage: Eukaryota > Metazoa > Chordata > Amphibia > Caudata > Salamandridae > Lissotriton > Lissotriton vulgaris. The sequence continues at coordinate 43,342,178 of NC_141699.1, forward strand.
ACTGAATTTTATAAGAAAGGCTTAGCCTAGGACTTGTCCCCTAACTTCAAAGTTGAAGAATGACAGACTGGACTTAAAGAACAAGTTACTTACCTTCGGTAATGATATATCTGTAAGAAACATTGTTAGTGATAAGATTCCTTACCTTAGAATTACCTCCAGGCGTCAGACTGGATCCAGAACGTTTTCGTCAGCAGTACCCCTGCGCGTCAGTAGGTGGTGTCATGGGGCTCCACCTCCGTCACTGGCATCGTGGTCGCGGGCACTACTTAGATGCCGCCCACGTGCTCCGACATCCGTCTGTACACAAATTTTCCACGCCAGGAACACAGTGCCATGCATGAAACTGACCACTGATACAATGAAACTAGGGCCCTGAAAGTGATGACCATAACACTAGAAATCACTTCGCAGAACGGGAAGGATGGGTGCGGCGGCAAGAAATCTACTACTAATGTTTCTTACATATATATCGTTACCGAAGATAATTAACTTGTTCATCTGAAAGAAACACATAGTGATAGATTCCTTACCATAGAATAGATACCCCAGCAATACCAACCCTGGTGGTGGGTCTGCAAACCAAGATTACACCATAAAGTCCCGGAGAACAGAACAGCCAAAGAAGCAGTCTCTCCAGACTTGGCCGTCCAGGCAGTAATGCTTAGTAAAGTGTGCAGAGAGGCCCTCGTGGCTGCCTGACAAATGTCCTGCAGGGGGACATCACGTCCCAATGCAGTAGTGGCTGCAGTTGCTCTAGTGGAATGAGCATGCAGCCCCACCGGAGGTTCTTTTTTAACCAAAGAGTAGAAGGCTTTGATACATAAGACAACCCAGTGGGAGATAGTCCTCTTATGCACCGCCCGACCTTTCTTGGTGCCAACCTAGCCAACAAAGAGTTAATCATCCACCTGGAACTGCTGTGTGCAGTTGAGATAAAATTCAAGCGCATGTTTTGGGTCCAGACGGTGGAGCCTCTCTTCCTCTCTAGAAGGATGCGGAAAGAAAGTGGTCAAAGTAATAGTCTGCCCAATTTGAAAGGCAGAAACAACTTTTGGAAAAAAGGAAGGACAGGGCCTGAGCACAACCATGCCCAGATGCACTGACAGAAAAGGAGGCTTACAAGAAAGAGTCTGGAGCTCACTCTCTCGCCTAGCGGAGGTGATTGGTACCAGGAAGGCAGTCTTCAAGGTCAAGAGACGAAGAGGACAGCTATGAAGGGGCTCGAAAGGAGAACAAATTAGATAAGTAAGAACCAGATTCAAGTCCCACTGTGGCATCACAAACTGAATAGGAGGGAAAAGGTGTGTAATGCCTGTTAGACCGGTCAGTCCTTCAGGTGGTCCCTCCTTATTTTTCTCCCTCATTTTTTTTGTGTCCACTGTATTTCTTGTGTGCTGGCTTAAAAACTCCAGGCGCGCCATCATTACTGATTAATGGTGAGGTGCAGGTGCTCCTTTTTAAAATGGGAGAAATAGGGGTGCTCTCTCACAAAATAGTGACCTGTCCAGATTTACCTCACAGCCTTGGGCCATAGGGTAGCATGAGGGGTTCCAGAACCTTCTGGTCCACTCTAGTCACTCTGGGCCCAGGCTATATAAGGCGGAATGTTGGACGGCCATTTTGTGTAGTAGTGACCAAGCGGGAGTTCAGGCTGTGGAGTGAGGAGGTTGGCGCATTGCGGGGGTTTGATTGCCTCCAGGGGCTGCTACCCCTTCTTGTTGATGCTACCCACGCCTTCTCACCTGACCCTGCGGGACCTCTTCATCTGAAACCAGTGTGGGGAGAGGTAACAGAACTCTTCCGCCCCTGTTTGACCATCGAGATCTGAAAATATCAACGAGAGAAAGGACAAGAGTAGGCACTCCTATACCCCAAACAATGTGTCAAACTACTAAGGAGTGACTCCGTGAAAAAAGGATAAAGTAACAAAATTATTTTAGTTTATTTGGTTAATAATACCCCCCACAAACCAAAAACTGAGACCAATGAAGGAAAACGGCCACGAGAGCAGTCTATGCCCCGTTGTGCTTATAAAAAAGAAAGAGACAAGTCTCTTTGTTTGTAAAAGGACCCTCACTCACCGCTAGTTGGTGACATGCTTCATCATTGGGTCCCCGCTGGGGTGGCCGAATGCGTCCCCAGCGTGCTACAACGCCTGAGTTACAGCAGAGCAGGCTAGTGTTGATTGCGACAGTGCTCTAATGATGTTTTGTCATCGAAGAGGCGACGACCATCAAAAGGCATGTCCATAAGTGTGTTTTGGACATCCCCGAGAAGCCAGTTGTCATCAACCAGGCGTGGCGTCAAACCGCACCATTGTTGCAATGGATCTGCCCAGTGAGTCGGCGGTGTCTAGGCCACAACGAATCATGAACTTAGCTGCGTTCTCCCCTCTGCAACAGCCTGGGAGAGAGCTGCCCGGGCCTCCTCCGGACACAGAGGCAGCACCTGTGCCACCATATCCCACAGAGAGTGGGGATAACATCCCAAGAGGCATGCGGTGTTCACGGACCGCAGAACTGGCGGAAGAAAAAAATCTTCTTTCCGAACTGATCCAGTTTCTTGGATTCTCGATCCGGTGGTGCAGAAGGGAAGGCAGTCGGGGAAGCAGAGGCTAGGACAACCAAGCTCTCAGGGGTGGGGTGTTGGGAAAGGAAAATAGGGTCACGCGGAGCAAGGCAATGGCATCGGGCCACGTTCCTATCCACGGGAGCCCCTGTGGTGATCCTGGACCAAGTGCCCAAAAGAACATCAGAAAGTGCTTCGTTGAAGGGAAGCAGCAGCTCCACGGAAGGAGCTGCTGGCTGAAGCACTTCTGTCAGGAGGTTAGTCCTGACAGCCACAGTAGGAAGCACGAGGTGTAGGGCTTCGGCCACCCTATGACACACCACAGCATAACTAGCACCCTCCTCCTTAGCCATGGTAGGAGGAGATAGCATGCCTAGGTCTGGTGAGGTATTCAGTCCACTCGCTTCCCCCCCCCCCCCCAACTCCTCTGCCCAGTCCTGTTCAGACTGTAGCAGCTGCGAGAGGGTCCTCATACCCCTCCCAGTCCTCCCCTTCATCCTCAGGTTGGTGCAAAGGCCAAAAATAAGGAGTATTTATTTATCATGAAGTTTTATATAGCGCTAGCCAGACCCAGGGGTATCGGAGCGCTTTACAACAGTCTAATTGCATATACCAAACAAACATTCACAGTAAGTACAATGAAGGTATCAGCACAAGAATCTCAAGACCATATTAGGTATGCATGTTGAGTTTCAGTGGGTTAAGTAGCTAGATTCAATGAGTACAAGTAGTGCTTAATCTGGGTGACCAATTTCTGGGGTAACACCCCCATCAGGGAGTATCGACTACAGCTCTTCTGCATCTCATGACCCTTTGGAAGGGACCGATCTAGGAAAAGATTTTTGAGATGATCTTTGAAATTTGCGAAGGGATGGATAGTTCTGATATATAGGGGGGCGATAGCGTTCCAGATTTTGGGCACGTTTCCCACGAAGGTTTCGGGCTGCGGTTTTTAGTTTGCGTGCTTTCATCGGGATGAGTAGTAGAGTGTTTGAGCTCTGGAGGGTCCTGGTTTGCCCAGCTTTTTTGAGTTTGGAGGCCAAGTATTCAGGTTTGCCTGTGTGAAGGGCTTTGCGGGTGAGGCAGGTGCGAGAAGTTGGCCTGGTATATAATGCTCACTAATTCTAGTGATCACTTTGTACCATGCCAAGCAACCCTTATGATGATTGGTTGTAAGTCAACCTTATAGACCAGTTATCCTAGTGGTAACGTGGACAAAGCAGTCTTAGGCTAAACTCTGAAAGGCATGTGAAGCCAGCTGTATTACCATACACAACCCCCTTGAATACCAAATGAAAGGACACCACACAGATATATATTGAAAATATATATAGATTTATTAACTAAAAGTATCCCCTGGACTCTTTATGAACACAGAAGCACAAGCGTTAAACACAAGACAGTTTAAAATACACAAAAGTTGCACAATATGGATGAGCCCTAGGGGCCACCTAAACCATATACTAAGAAAGTGGTATAAGAGATACCAATCGAAAAGGAAACAGGCCTAGGGTCTTGGGAATCGCTGGAGCTGTTCGGGACTAGCAGTGACTAAGTCGGGAAAGGCCCGCGGGACTCGGGTGCAGTGTTTAAAGTGCACGCACTCACCAAGGCAGTCTATGGTGAGTAAAAAGTACAAAGTTAGTTAGTTCGGAACCTTCCGAGTGACCTAGAAAGCTGAAACTTGAGACACAGGCCCTAGAGATGTGTACCAGTGTAGGGACACCGGCGGAGCTGAGTTACCTCACCCACAGGAAGCGGGTGCATAGGGTCGAAGTAGTGTCGGGTTTCGTCACGCTGGTCGATGGTGCTTGGAGCTGAAGATGCTGCAGGCGGCTCGATGTGAAGAGTTCCGGTGGATCTGAAGATGTGAAGACCTGAAAGCAGAGGGGACAATGTTCAAAGTCACTAGCCAGTGACTACCATGGAACCAGATTGGAACCAGGCGATGTCGGATGCAAACAGGTGTTGAGGTGTAGCTTCTCTCTGCAGCCACGTGGACACCGGGGGTCGAGGACGTCCAGGAGTCGGTCACGAGCTGTCCCACGCAGGCGTCTCGCTGTTGGCGGTGTCGGCAACTTGATCGGAGCAAACAGGCCTTGGCTAATGCAAGCCACGCAGGAGTCGAAAAAGGCTTATCACTCGGACCAGCAAGGTCAGAGCGGGTGCTCCTTTTTACAGGAGCTAGGGCAAGTCTGCAGCAACCAGACCCGCAGTGTAGTTCTTCGGTTTCGTCGTCAAGATGGCCGCTGACCACGTGGCTAGTGGCCAGGATGGCGCGTCGAGTGGCACAATGCAAAAGGGCCCCACGCAGATCGTGGAGATGCTGATCTTCGGTGCAAGGGCTGCTCAGTGGTGGGGGTTCTCAGTCCCCAAAGCACGTCGTCGAGGATGCCTCTGATGCTGCGCAGTCAGCTCTTCGGGTGTCTTCCAAGAGGTCCGGTCCCACGTCTCTCGGTGCCTCCACGGGTCCCTTCTTTGCAGGGACTGTGGATCGGGCTGTGAGAAGTCTGGGTCTCATCAGGCTCTGGGCTCGGGCTCCGGCGGGAGGCAGCGGCAAAGCAGACGTCGATTCGCTGGTTGGTACCTGCTTTCACAGGGTGGCCACTCCTAGGCCACAAGGGAGATTCTCTACAGTCTTCTGTGCAGCAGAATGTCACAGTCCAGTCTTCTTTATTAAAAGTTGATTTCAGGATGATCTGCTGTGCAATGGCACTGCTCCCACTCTTATTCCCAATCTGAGGGGTGGATCACCTACTATGTCCCTCCTCTGGGTGGGACCAGGAAGGGGGGCGGTTACACCCCCTTTCCTTTGTCCAGCTCCTCACCAGGCCTGGGTCTGGAAAGTCCCAGGACCGGTTTGGACTGGCTTATGCACGGGGACACCTTGTGTGCCGCGGGCATGTCTGATTCTATTCAGCCCTGTCCTACCCAATACACAAAACCCTGTCTGGGGTGGTGCTCGCACCTCCCAAGGCAGGAAACCCTTTGTCCAAGCCTCCCTCGCTGGAAGGACTCCCAGCAGCAGGAGGTCAGACTTGTGTCTGTGGTGGCAGCATCCATTTTGTGATGCTGAGGCTCTGGTTAACTTTAACCGGGGTTAAGGCTACACACATGTCGTGTCCCTCTAGAAGGGTGGAATTCTATCCCCGTCGACAGAACTGTCGAGGGGATAGTATTTCAATTCGTATGACACCTTACTCGACATGTTCTGATAAAGCCAAACCAACGATAGCATATAACCGCGAGGATTATAATGCACTTAAGAGTATATGGTATGGCAATATCCCGGAACAGCTTAGGGAGTGGTTCCCGACAGCTGCAGACAGGCTCAGCTCATGCTAGAGCACCATCTCACGTATTTCCAAGCACTCTGCCTCCAGGATTGATGAGTCCTTCCATAGGAGTGGCTGATAGGAACATGTGTCCAGTTTAAGGTTAGATATAGGGATACTATATCTAAGTAAGGGGTGATTACACCAACTTACCCCAGCTGAGTGATCAGCCAGTTGTGTCAAATATGGAGGCCAGGCCAGGGGTGGCACAATACATGCTGCAGCCCCTGGTAGGCCTTGGAAACACCTATGCCCTGGGTACCTAGGTTACACTATTACAGGGGCCAATAAGGTGAACCAGTTCCAATTCGTAAGGCACCTAAGGTGCATTGGCTGTAATTTAGAGAGAGAACAGCAGGCAGTGGGTCTGATTAGCAGGCCCACAGCCATATTAAGTCATAAACCAGTGAAGTAAAAAACAAAAATTTGGGGTGACCATAGGATAGCAGACCCTACTCTCCTACAGCAGGCTGTTCTGAAACTGCCACGCATTTCAACTGGGAGCCATTTTAATTCTGAGCACGGGTGAGATATGGCCATATTTCTTCACTCCTGTGACCATTCTAGCTGCTGCGCTTAGTTTTGTTTTAAGGGGGTGCCAGGTGCGCCTTTGATGAGCCTGAGAGGGCTGGAATCCCATAGTTTAATCTGGATAACACCAGTGATTGGGTCCTAGAGAAGTTCGGCATTGGTGAAGGGTTTCGCAGATGGACGAAGGTGTTGTATTCCTCGGCAACGGCGCGAGTACGTCTGGGCACTCTGGTGTCTGCGGCTTATCCAGTTGGTAGGGAGACGAGACAGGGGTGCTCCCTCTCCCCCCTTCTGTTTGCGCTGGCGATGGAACCACTGACAGTGCGTGCCAGGTCAGGAGACATGTACGCAGGGATCGCTAGAGGCGGGCAGTTGCACTACATATCATTGTATGCGGACGATCTGCTACTGTACATGGAGGATACGGAACGGGCACTGGAAGGGGCGATGGAAATGCTGTCTGAGTTTGGTCGGTTGTCGGGCCTCAGGGTTAACTGGACGAAGACTTGTGTCTTTCCGCTTAAGGCGGACGCGCCCTGCCCAGCCCGTGACGTAGGGGTGGTCTGGGAGCCATCTTGCTTTCCTTATCTGAGAGTCCGTATCTACCATGAGGTCGCAGACTTATTAGAGGGTAATATTGGGCGGTGCATACGGGCGCTGAGAGGTTGCATGTCTTTTTGGGCCTGCCTCCCTCCCTCCCTCTGTCGGTGTTGGGTAGGGTTGCCCTGCTGAAGATGGTGGCGCTCCCGCGGCTCTTGTACTATTTTCGCACGCTGCCCATTTGGATTCCTCAGAGGATCTTTAGGGACTTGCGGACGATGGTCATCGACTTCCTTTGGGGGCATGGTCGCCGTAGAGTGGCACTGAATATGTTGCTTCGTCCCAAGCTTGAGGGGGGGATGGCAGTCCCTGACTTGGAGTTGTACTACTTGGCCGCTCAACTTCAGGTTCTCACACAGCATGTGGCTAGGGTGTTTAGAGGGCCGGAACACGACCGAGAGCGGGGGATACAACGCCATGTCCTGGCCTACATAATCATGCAGCAGAAACTGGAGTTGCGAGGCCTCACCATGGAAGAGAGGACGCTCAGGTTATGCTGGCAGAGGAGTCTGAGGAGAGCGAAGGCGTCCCGACCGTATGCACCGGAGATACCGATAGGTATGCTAACTGCGCTGCCGCATGGGGGCGACTGGTCTCCATTACTGGAGTGGGAGGAGCTTGGACTACAAGTGGTGGGGGATTTGTATATTGATGGGACGCTGGTGCCCTTCCAAACGCTACAAGAACAGTTTGGGCTGCCGGAGGGGAGCTTCCTCTTGCATGCGGCCGTGGTGGCGGCCATGCAAAAGCATTGGAAAGGGGGGCTCATTGAACCGGAAACGACTATGGCTTGCCAGTATGTAGTGATGGCCGCCGGCACCTTTAAAGCGGTGACCTGCCTCCATAATAGGATGTTGCATGAGGGGCTAGAACCGCTCCTGGGCCTGAAAGCGAAATGGGAGGTGAGCATAGGCAGGCCCATTCCGGACACGGTGTGGGGTCATATCCTTAAGCGTACATGGAAGGGCACGAGGAACGCACGCTTCCAGCAGGTGCATTTTTATGTGTTGCATAGGGCCTACCTGACCCCGGAGAAGATCAAACGGTATTTTCTGGTACAGGAGGCGCGGTGTCCGAGATGCTTGGCGTTGGAGGCGGATCTGGATCATCTGTTGTGGGGCTGCCCGAAACTGGAGGGTTACTGGGCGGAGGTTGGGGAACTCCTCAATGCAGTGACTGACAGGGAGGTGGAGTTTGACATGGCGGCGTGCTTGTTGCTCTGGTTCCCGCACACAAAAAACACTAAGGTGACAAGTAAATTTATTGACCTGGGGCTGATACTGGCGCAGAGGGAGATCACCTGGCACTGGAAGTCCAGGGAGGGGCCGTCTGTGAGGAGATGGACGAATGAATTGCTGAGGTGGTCTGAATGCGAGAGTGTGCTCCGTATGAGACAAGCAGTCAAGCTAGACAATGAAAAGAGCCTGGAATCAGCACGCGCGTGGGAGTTGATAGTGCAGGCTCTGCGTGATTTCCTGGTGGACGATGAGGACTGAATGGATAGGGCATGAGGACACCGTGAGGCTTACGAGTATGGAGGTATTAGTAGATCTGTAGCGGGACCCATACTGGCGCTAGGAACACGGCCCACATCATTAGCGGTTGCATGGGGGGAGGGAATGGGTGTTGTTTTGGGGTTGTTGAGGGGTGGGTTGGGCATCGGGATCCAGGTTGGGGAGCGGAGGTAATTCCGGGCCTGTGACTGTCCTTACGGGCCTGCAGAGTTTGGATAGATAGCGGAGCAGGGGCAGGAGCACGTGGCACTGTTATGTTAGGGCCCCCACAGGGACTGGGGGGCGGGTTCGCATATCGCCATGAGACCGGGCTGTTAGACTATGCTGGAAGGTGTTGGGGAAGGGTTAGGTGTTGGGGGGGGGGGGGGGGGGGTAAAATGCAGATACATGAAGAGATTTGACCAATTGTCCCTCAGGGATGCTCACTATGATGTCTTACTGGCAATCTGGAACATTAGGCCGCCCGGCCCCCGGGATACGGGCTGAATGGCTGTGTATACTCTATGTTTACTCGATCTAAGCGGGGGGACACCATGAGTGTGCTGGTTGATTTATTGTATGCAATGGTTTCTAATTCTGCAATAAAAACAAATTTAAAAAAAAAAATAACACCAGTGATTGGGTAGCTTGTTTAAGGTCCTCGGCTGGGATGAAAAGTTTTTTTTGTTCAAAAGCTTTAAGTTCAGGCAGGCGCTCTTGGAGGAGATCTTAATGTGTTTGGTCATATTAAGTTTCGGTCTATAGTGATACCTAATGATGTTACAGAGTCCGCCAGGGAGATGTTTCCGTCTAGTGTATCGATCGCAGATAGCCATTCTGTAATTTGAGGACTCTGTTTGAAATGAGGAGTATTTAAGTCTTGTCCTGTTTAAGTTTTAGGTGGTTCCTTGACAGCCAGTGTTGGACTTCGCTGAGCGTGTCATGGAGTCTCTGAATGTCCTCAAAGGAAGTGGTTTCCAGATAGATCTGTGCGTCATCGGCATAAAGGTGGAAGGGGATGTTGGCTTTTTTGAGTAGGGTTGAGAGTGGTTCCATGTAAATGTTAAAAAGTTTTGGGGAGAGCACTGACCCTTCGGGGACTCCCTTGCTAACATAATGTAGGTCAGACGTGAACTTTTTGATTTTTATTCTTCGGGTGCAGTTGTGGAGGAAGGAGGAGAACCATTGTAAGACCACCTTATCTAGACCTGCCCTTTCTTGAAGTGCCTAAATGAGGAGGTTCTGATTAACCCTGTCAAAAGCTGCAGATAAATCTAGGAGAATGAGAAGGCAGCATTTGTCCGCATACAATGATTTGTGCAGGTCATCAATGACGTTGAGGATCACGGTTTGCGTGCTACATCCCTTTCTAAAGCCAGATTGTTTGGCATCGAGTAGGTTGATGCTATCCAGGTGTTGAGTTAGTTGCAGGAGCACGCATCTTTCTAGGGTTTTGGATAGAAGAGGTAGGTTTGAGACTGTCTACAGTTATTGAGATCTTTGTCTAGGCCAGTTTTTTTAGCAGTGGCGTGACTTGCCCTTCTTTGAGGCATTCAGGGATGACACCGGATCGCAGTGAACAGTTAATGATCTTGCACCCGAGCGGGGCAAAGGAGAGTTTTAGCTTTTTGGTCAGTTGTGGCAGAAGAGGATCTAGAGCGTGTGAGGTGGGCTTAGATGTGGAGATCAGGTTGACTATCTTATCTTCCTGTATAGGGCTGAAAGATTTCCACAATTTTTTAAAAGGCTTGTATGGGGCATCCTTGGTCTCGGGTGGGAAGATCTTGCTGAGGGTATTGATGTTGGCGTCTAGTGAGAGCTCGATCTTGTTGATCTTTTCCTCAAAGAAGTTGGCAAAATTGTCACATAGTTCTTTGGAGGCTTGCATTAAGGGGGTAGCAGGCTTGGAGGTTTGTTGTCTAATGATGTTAAAGAGCTCTCTAGGCCTGTTTTTTGCGTTATCTAGTGCAGCGCAGTATGCTTTTAGTACTTCCCGCAAGCTTCTTTGAGATGTTCACACTGGGCGACTGAAGGGTTGTTTCTTTTAGTTGTCTCCTTACAGAGTTGATGTCAGAGTTAAACCAAGATCTTGATGGAGTGCTCTGCTTTTTTTTTTTAATTTCAGAGGAGCTATTTGATGGAGGATGGACGTCATCTTTGAGGTGTAGTGCGAGGTAAGTTCTGTTGCAGAAAGAGGACCGGAGAAGCTGGGGAGGAGAGAACGTATCCTTTTGTCTAGGTCTGTTAAAGGAAATCGGAGTTAGATTTCTTAACCATTTGGGGGGGGGGGGCTCTTGCAGTGTCGGGAGAAGAGTTTTTTGTTTAATGTGAAATAGGATGGTGTGGTGGTCGGACCAGTCTACGGGGAGGACATGGTTGATCGTCACTGTCGTTTTGAGCGATAATGGCATCCAAGGTTGCCCCATTATTGTGCGTTTCTTCAGAGTAGAATTGGGTTAGATTGTTGCCCAGAAGAAGATTAAGGGTCAGAATTAGTGGTTTATATGCCTCATTTCAATGTAGGTTGAGGTCACCGAGAATTAGGTTATTTGAGTTGCCGAGTGAGCAGTGGGCAATCAGATCCAACAGGTGTTCCCCAAATGTGGACGAATTGCCTGGGAGATGGTATAGGAGATGGCACAGAATTGCACTGTTATCATTTGTCTTGATGTTGGCGGTGAGACATTCGATGGAGCTGTAATTGAAGGAGTCCTTTTCAGAGATGGCAATGGTGTTCTTGTGTATGATTGCTATGTCTCCGCCTCTTGGGCCTTTTCTGTCCTTGTTGAGGATAGTGAAGCCTGGGGGCACCAACGTGTCTAGTTTGGTGTGGAGAAATCGTTTAGCCAAATCTCAGTTATAAAACGCAATGTCTAGGTCATGCGAAAGGATGGTTTCCGCAAGTTCTGTTGCATGTTTAGTGGCTGATCTACAATTTATGAGCATGCATTTGATAGTGGATTCCCCTTTGGTGTGCTCCTTTACGGGGGAGGCTATGGGGAATGGGAGTGAGGAGGGCTGGGGGTCTTGGTGAATTTGAGGATCAGTAGTCTCTTCCGAAACCGGTGATCACTTGTATCCTGGCTATAGGAGAAGTTGTGAGGAAAGAGTTGCAGGGTAGAGATAGCTCTGTCGCCTCCTTAGAGGACATGACTGCTTTGGTTCTTCTAGGTCTCAGATTTCGATGCCTGAATCAGTCTTTCTGGGTCTTTGTGTTCAGGTCACATGGGTGGGGGTTCACATGGTCCCAGAGTTTGATATTCGGTATCGGCTTCTCTGGGTCTTTGTGTCAGTGTCGCAGGGTTGGTTGAGAGTTCACTGGGTCTCTGGGTTCGACACTTATCGGTTTCTTTGTGTCTTTGTTCAAGCTCGCAAGGGTGGGTGGCAGATCATTTAGGCGTAGTAAGTTGTTTGGTCTTGGATGTGGGAAGCTAGTCAAAATTTGAGACCGTAGCAGAGGCAGCCTAGTCTTCAGGCCAAGTCTAGGTTGGTTAAGATTTCGCTCAGGCCCAGGTTTATCAGTTCTAGTTGGCTTTCTATCCAGTGATCCAAGTTTAGTGAGGATAGGGTAGGAGCAGCTTGGGCGGTGGTGTCTCGGGAGAGGGTGGCTTGGTTTGTGGCATCCGCGAAGAGGGTGGGCACGTTGGTGTTGTGGGCCCTGTTGGAGGAGCTGACAGTATTAAGGATCATAGGTAAGGGGCAGTTGGTCGGGTTGCGCTTTCGCCATCCTGTTCACAGCATGAGTGGAGTGACATAGGGTATGTGGTTGCGGGTCATTCCTGGCTTGCAGGTTGGGGAGATCAGGAGGAGGGTATGACTCCGCAGGAGGTAGTTGCTCTTGGATCGAGGGAGGCGATTCGTGTAGGAAGGGTGGTTGTTCTGGTAAATGGGGAGGGAGTGGTTGATAGTTTCTCCAAATATGGACGGCTGGTTAGAGGCAAAGAGTATGTTGAGGAGGGACAGGTGTGTGCAAGGGGGTGATTTTCAGTGAGGGGAAGAGAGTCGAAGGCCTCTAGATTCTCGTTGTTTGATTGGATCAGGACTCTGCCATTTGTGTAGATGGTTGCAGAGGTGTTGCTGTTTCGCATTGAGTGGTTAGTGATTGCGGTTCTTAGTTTGCAGCTGTGCTGGGTGATCGTAGTTTTGGAGATGGGTAGCCGTGTTTTGAGCACGGCGGTCTAGTTCTCTGGTCTTTGTGTGGAAGATTAGATCCATTTTTATTTGCCCTCTGGAGGAGCAGTGGTATATGTCCGCGAAAAGAGTTACAGGGTGTTGTCTGATTAGACTATGTTTAAGGTTCCTTTTCGCTTTGAGTGAGAGGTTGGGGGGGAAATTGATCGCGAAGGAGTTTGGGCCATGGGGTTTCGGTAGGTCAGTATGGGGGGACTTTGGACGGAAGGCGTGTCGGGTGCCATTTTCTCTGTTTGAGTATAAGAGATGCAGGGTGTCCTGCTCAGCTTAAGAGCAGGAAGCCAAGAGAGTGCAGGCCACTTATGATGAGGCGGGTCTAGTTGGCATGTTCAGCTGGATCAATGTGTGCATTAGTTTGCTGCCAAACTGGATGTACTATGGTGAGGACGGCTCATCAATGGTTCGAGCTTGATCGGGGGTCAGGTTCAGTCTATTGTATGCATTATTTTAATGGCTGAGGTGAAGCTGGGGAACATTCAGATTGGTTGAGATGGGATGAGGAAAGCTGTTAAGAGTGTCAGGCTTGTTCAAATACGTGTCATGCTTCAATAGCTGATGAGGCACTGGGAAACAGTCAGGAGGAGGATTTGTTGGGTAGTTCTCATTGGGTCTAAGAGGTGGGGGCTTCCTGACCTACTGAGCACTCCCTTACCTTACGATCGGGCTGCGGACTTTCGGATCCAGGTGGTGTTGGTCAGACTGGCACTGTCCTGTACATTTTTGTTGCAAAAATCATGCTCGGGCTGGTCCAGGAGTCAAGATGCTCGGAGTGTGGATCGACCTTTCCTAGGCAGAAGCGGCTTGGTTCTAGCTCACTTTGCGATTGGACCTGTCCTGTGAGTCCTGTCTTTCCTGTGATGTCTAGTGTGGTTGTGGTGGTGGTGGTGGTGGTGGTGGGGGGGTCAGGGCTCCTTCCCCACCGTCATTAAGGCCTTAGCATTTGAACTGTGAATAGTGAAACCAGGTTGGGTAAACATCCCTTTGTCCATAGGTGAATGTGGGAATGGCAGCAGACCGGATAATTTGACAAATTGTTTAGTATAGCTAAGCACAGGTCCGAGCAGGGCTCAGTTTAGATTATGCATGTTGACCTCTTCCTTGCACTGAGCAGAATTCCTATTGGGTTGAATAGCGCACACAATCACTCAGAGTCTAAAGAAAGGTAGCCCGTTTTTTTTTTTTTACCAGTTAGCCTAATTGCAGGTTGAGGTTGGGGCAGCATGAAAGGATGTGCCAATCGCCGATCAGATCAGAGTGCATCGTGGCAGCCATATTGTGGTTGGCAGAAGCATGCTAGAGTTGCTTCCCACGTCCCAGGGTGTGTTAGTGGTGCTCCGCGTAGGTCAGGCTGTCTCGCGTGTGAAGCGGAGTCTGGCGCTCTGCCCATGCCAGCCTGAACACTTTCCCAGACCTGTGCGGGGGTCCGCAGATCTGGCAGCCTTGCGGGCTCTTGTGGTCGGTGCTGCGGGAGTGTCCATCTTGGGGTCAGGCAGACTCCAGCTATGCTCCTTTAAAGTTTGTAGTCAGCTGTGAGGTGGTTAGTCTGTGAACGCTGTGGAGGGAGCAAGACCTCAATGCAATGGGTGGCGGATCAGTTTAAACTCCGGATCGTATGATCGTGCAGGGGAGTTCTATAAGGATGCCTAGCTGCCATCACGGAGTCAGGCAGCCTCCCTTAGCTGGCGGAGCTCTGTGCCAGACTCTGGGTGCATTTCTCCTGGGATTTATTTACAAAGCCTCACTGGATTGAGGTTGGCTGTGGGTCTCGGGAACTGTTGCGGTTTTGATTGGAGGCTGTCCAGGAGTCTTACCGGAGCGTGGATCGACGTTTCCTTGGTGGAAGCGGCTTAATTCCGGCTCACCTTCGTGTGGACCTTTCAAGTGAGTCCTGCGTTTCTTATGTTGTGGGGTGTGGAGGAAAGTCGGGATTTTTGCAGGGAATTATGATCCGGCTCCCGGGAGCTCAGTGTTAGAGCTCCTTCCCCGTGGCCATTTTCCCCCGTTAAGGACATGGGGATAGAAATCCCCAAACGGCATCGAGCGACACCGGGTCCACGTGGCAGCTGAAACCGGGGGTTTATGTCGTCCAGAGGAGCGGGCGACATCAGAAGTGGTACCGGCGGGGTCAACGTCAGTGGAGATGTTGTAAGGTCAACCAGGATCCAGGGAGATCCCCCTGGCGCCCGGGCTGGAGCCACAAGCGGTGAAAGGTGAAAGGTGAAGACCACCAGTCAGGACCGCGGGGCCCGAAGGCGCGCCGACGGGACCAGACAGCCCAAAGAGGCGAGCCATGGCCGACAGGAATTCCTGTATTTGGGCCGGAGTCGCCGACCAAACCGGAAAGGGCAGGTAGGCCGGCAGTGACTACATAGGCTCCGCTGGCGCCGCGGGGGAGGCACCACCCGCACCCTCAGTCACGTTGTGCGACCGGCGAAGGGAAGTTGGAGAACATTAACTTCTTGTGCTTCGCCTTACCTGACCCTGAGTGCCAGGCTTCCAGCAACTTTCGAGACAACTCCCAAAAAGTTTTCGGCGCCATGGCCCAGCAGTCGGGGCACGACTTGGGGTTGTGGTCGCACCACAGACAGAAAAGACACACTGTGCAGGTCCGTCACCGACATCATACGGTGAGAGTCCTCACAGGACTTCAAACCGTGCATCCTAACTGCACCTTAGGAGTCGAAAAATGGAGACAAAATGCCCCAAAAAGTCAGTCAAATATTAACTAGGGGTTCCTGCTCTTCCCGAATCTGTGCTTGCTGGCGTGGAAAAAGAACTGACGTCAGTGTGCGTGGGCGGCGTCTAAGTAGTGCCCACGACGTCATCTCTGGGACCGCGGCGCCCGCAACGGACGCGGACCCGCACAACGCCACCTACTGATGTGCAGGGGGGTACTGCTGACGAAAACCTCCCGGAATTAGCCCCAGTCTGATGTCTGGGGGTAATTCTAAGGTAAGGAAACTATCACTATGCATTTTCTTTCAGATCACTGTATTATGCAGCACAGATTTGTATTCCTTTTTTGTAAATTCTGGAAGTTATTTTAATTTGAGAATTGGTGCTTTACAAACCCTTACATAAAGAAACCAATGAACTTTCCTTGTACAGCTTTAATCTCCCGAGCACATTCCAGTTGTGAAAATGACAATAGTTCAAATACAATTATTAAAAAAACAAAAATTCAGTGTCATAAGCAATAATTAAAGAATCTATAACAGAATTTTCAAATCTATACATATGTACGTTGTGCATAAAATGTACTATTCTGTAAAGGTTTTAGGACTTACTTGAAAAAAAAAAAATGTCCACATGGTCACATTTGCACAGTTACAATCTTACAGAGCATGAAAGGGAGGGTTACACATGGTGTTGCAAGTAGGACTGTAAAAGAACAGAAAGTTGCAGTAATAAGCATATTTGCTAATACATTTCTAATAGTACGATGATGTTACATCAATATCATAAGTTCTGAAAAATAGAATCTGTGGCTGTTACTGCCAAATACAGATTGGTGGAGTGTCAAAACAGAAGCGCACAACAGCAACTAGAACAGTGCAAGATGACCATAACAATATCAAGCATAGTAAACACCCAACAACAGTGTACAACCTAGAGGCATTAAAGTTATCTTATTTCCAAGTTCACATTGAAGAGAAAACCTGACATCCCAGGAATTTTCAATAAATACACAGATCTCTTAAACATATGCACTAAGACACAAAGCACTGGTTAGACTTTAAAAAATACGCCAGATTTATGTTACAACATAATTCCAAGTTGTTGTCCTAAACTTACATAGAAAGAATAAAAAGCACTTGCTCAGCTCCACTAAGATGCAACAACGTGTGGGCACCGTGGTTGTAAGCCACGCCACAGAAGTAATTACTTAATGTCACACTGATTGCCCCTGCCAGCACTCCACTACATTTAGAGTCCAAACTACAAACAAGGGCAGCAAAGTTCTGCTCTGAAAAATGCAAGGCTTGTCCCATCAGCAGACAGGCTCTTCCTGCACGTCACCCAGTCGGACCCAATCAGGGCTCCAGTCACAACACAGCAAGCCTCACCCTCATAGCAGAGCTTTCCCTCCTTATGAGGCAGGGTTTTCCCCCTTGACCACAGTCTGGGTAGGTCCACCTCTAACAGCAGGGCAGGGTTCCATTCACATTACCAATAGTTATCATAATATTTTTCCAGAGAAGAATACATCAATTATTGTTACTCCTAACACAACCAAGTGGTCTTTTCTGAAATACAAAACAGATTCAAAAAGAGTGCAGTGTGCCACTGACAGTCAATGCTTATATTTATAAAACAAGTTTTAGAAAAGGCATATGGTTATTAACATTAGAAATAAGTTGGCACCAACATGGGATACTCCTGCTTGTGCACAAAGTGATTAACTGGACTATATAAAAGCTGAAACCGACAACTACATGCTGCGTCATTTGGCCATGAAGCAGCCGCTGGCACACGAGTGGCGCAGGACATTGATCAGTGCATTAACTGGGAACAAAACACCTCTCCCCAAACTTCTCCAGACCAAGAAGCCTGCACAACACAGACTTCCTCAAACTGCTAACGCACCTCGGCGAGGGTCATCAGAAAATGGAATGAATACAAAACATGGGCAACATGTCCTAATGCTGCAACACAATGCAAAAATACAATCTGCAGGTCTCAAATGCACATTTAAACACCTACAGCTAACATTTAAAATCTATACCATTAGTGGAATTTAAAAATCACATACATAATCTAACCAACCTAAAAACATTTTAAAAACAAATGACCCATCTTCCCTGAGGTTATCTCCTACTCAGTGCATGGTACAATTTCTAGGAAATAAGCAGTGGCAGTCATTAAAATTACAAAACTACAAAATAAAAAGGTGTAGAGGTCTGCCCCACACGCAACAACATGGTCACTACAAACGTAAACACTTGTCCAGTTAAACAAAGTATTCACTGCAACATGGTGGCGCCAATACCTGGCTTATTAAAAAGAGAATTCTCGTTTTGTGCCCTCCACAAAAATTTGATAAATCAAATCTATGTGCACTATCTGGAAAAATGCCATGAAAATAAAAGAAGAGTAGACTATTGCTGCTTACGGCTGATCCCGCTACAGAGTAAAGTGGCAAGAAGCAGTGAAAGACCAGAACGTGGACACCCTGACAAACCTTTAAAGGTGTAGTTCACTTCAGGCTATAAAATGCACAACCACGGTGACAATATATTAACTCCAGAATACTTTTTACTAGCTAAGGCTTTCACAATTATGCATATATATGCATTTCTAGTACTAAAAGATTTCTTCACAGCATAGTGATACACATGGTCCTCGATACAAACAAATCACCACAAGGTTTTTAAAAAGGAATGTGTGCAAATGCTTTTTGGAAACATGCAGAAAAACATAAGTGAGCTGTGGGAGCAAACACTGTGAAACATTAGAATATATGAATATGTATACACCTCCTGTTTAACACTTTTGGCTCTGTCCCACTGACAAAAAGTAAAGATTATATTGGTCATTATTGAAAAGATGTGGTCTTTAAAACACTTGAAGAGGTAACTCCATGTCATAAGTGACCAGTGTCTGAAAGGATGAATGTCACACTGGACCGCATGTGATCATGGGCCTGAACATTTATAGGCATAATACTTCAGTACTGGATAACGAGTTGACAATGTTCATGGTTGTTGCTTTGTAATTATTATATAGATATATATTTATTTATTTATGGTGCTTTGTAATATTCTTGTGTGAGCTGGTGAGGTGTGGACTTCAGTCTCCTTTTACTGGTCACTGGTTCTGTCCAGACTTTCTATCACCCTGATGAGACGGGCATTCAAGACCCGAATCTGACTGTCCAGGCGGTCGATCTTTTCCTCCAGGCCGCTGCTGCTCCTCCTCCAGTAAAAGCCAACGGGGCCAGTCATGAAGTAGACGGCCACTACGAAGCAGAGTGGAAGGACTGCATGCTCCGGCTCGCCCTCGTACTTCTGCAGAATGTACACACAGGACAGTGCGAAGAGGATGACTCGTACTATCCAGAAGAAACGACCAAATAGTACATGAAGGAGGTAGAAGAAGAAACCCAAGAAAAGAGACACAAACCAATAGGCAATGAGGACCGAGCCAACAAGC
Organism: Lissotriton vulgaris; assembly: GCF_964263255.1. Classification (NCBI taxonomy): domain Eukaryota; kingdom Metazoa; phylum Chordata; class Amphibia; order Caudata; family Salamandridae; genus Lissotriton; species Lissotriton vulgaris. The sequence continues at coordinate 43,361,052 of NC_141699.1, forward strand.
AGTAGAGCGCGGGTTGGATTATTAGCAACTGCTGCTGGACTGAAGTAGTGAGTCAAGTTGGAGGCTGAAAAGGAAAAAAAAGAAAAAAACTCAAGACAACTTTCCACAATCAAGTTAAAGTACAAAAGTCCTATTAGCGTTGAAATAATTCAATAAGTAAACCACCACCAGCGAGCCCCATTCTTGAAAACTGCCCACCTACAGCAAGGATGCATACACCTTGGGAAACGTAGGAGACATTTCAGGATTAGGAAAAATGTTAAATGGCCAGTTTGGAAACCGCTTCAAGACATCCCAGCTTGGGATATGCCCCAACATCCTTTTAGACCTCCATAAGTCCTTTTCTTTTATAGGGGAGAAGTGAACGGTTGAGGCATTGTGGGATCACAGCAAAGAGTAGCCAGGCAAAAAAAAAATGAAGTGTATAGTTTTACTTCTGCTGCGGGAGTCAAACTCCGGCTTTTCATGGGGCTATGAAAGCCTGGAACATTGGCATGTCATGGTTGGGGTTATAGAATGTAAGGCCAGGGTTCTAGCTTTCTTCGCCTGGAGAGCCTCCAGGAAAGTCAGTGAGCCCTTTAGCAGGCAGCTGTCGCCTCCGCCTCCTACCAACAAACAACGCCTGAAGGGCAGAAACTGGAACGGGTTCATTCATTTGTTGCCCAAGATCAGTATGGGTCAAGCACCCATGATTGAAAACCAAACCTCAGCTGCTGTAAGCACGAACTTGCCCTTCCCAGCAGCTGTCAAGAGATCTTCATTACTACAGATTGTGATGGGGAAAACAGATGAGAGACGGCGTTACCAAGAAGTCTCCAACATAGGTACAAATGCTGCATAAAAAACCTGCAGCAAATGTATCATAATCATTGCCTCAAATTGACTTGTATTTTGGTGGCCAAAGTACAAGGGTGGGGTGCTGCTCGTGGAGAAAATCGATACAGAAAAATGATGCAAGTATTCATATACGGAGCCCCTCCCCCCCAGCATTCATGTACAGAGCCCCCCCAGCATTCAATTCATGTACAGAGCCCACCCCCCAGCATTCAATTCACGTACAGAGCCCACCCCCCAGCATTCACGTACAGAGCCCACCCCCCAGCATTCACGTACAGAGCCCACCCCCCAGCATTCACGTACAGAGCTACCCCCCAGCATTCACATACAGAGCCCACCCCCCAGCATTCACATACAGAGCCCACCCCCCAGCATTCACATACAGAGCCCACCCCCCAGCATTCACATAGAGCCCACCCCCCAGCATTCACATACAGAGCCCACCCCCCAGCATTCACATACAGAGCCCACCCCCCAGCATTCACATACAGAGCCCACCCCCCAGCATTCACATACAGTGCCCACCCCCCAGCATTCACACAGAGCCCACCCCCAGCATTCACACAGAGCCCCCCCCAGCATTCACATACAGAGCCCCCCCAGCATTCACATACAGAGCCCCCCCCAGCATTCACATACATCGTCCCCCCCAGCACTCACGTACATCGTCCCCCCCAGCATTCACGTACATTGCCCCCCCAGTACATCGCCCCCCCCAGTACTCATGTACATTGCCCCCCCAGTACTCACGTACATCGCCCCCTACGAATTCACGTACATCGCCCCCCTACGAATTCACCTACATAGCCCCCCTAAGAATTCACGTACATAGCCCCCCTAAGAATTCACGTACATAGCCCCCTAAGAATTCACGTACATAGCCCCATAAGAATTCACGTACATAGCCCCCTAAGACTATTCACGTACCATCAATCCCAAGAACGTCAAGCAGATCAGTCCATATTCTCCAGAGCGTGTCCACCAAAATGTCAACACCGTACACGAACCGTTCTGTGATCCTGGAGAAAAACTACCCAAAACAGAATGTAATAAGTTAGTAGCATATTGAGTGTATATAGAAGCACTTATGAATATATACTTAGCATTTGCAAGACAACAAACCTATTATGGTCTGCCAGGGTACAAGGCAAGAAGTCCATCCATAGCATTATCTCTTTAGGTGCTCATGAAGGCTCCAGGGCGTCGTGAATCACGGTAGCCGTGTGCTCATGACGGCCTGGAGCTGTCATCTCTGCAGCCCCGCCCAAGCACGAGCAAGCGATTTCCCCCGCCTGTGCGGGCAAATCAATCAGTGGCCAGAGTTCTGACGAGTCCAGGACGTCACGTGACTCATGACAGCCTGGAGCCACCATGAGCACCGCCCCCTCACCCCTCGGCAACATTTGCGGCTAAGGGGTTAATTGGAATAGAAACAGCAGGAACATGCACTCACCATGCCCAAACAAATGAACATGCTATGTGGAAACACCCTTGCTTAACTGACATGGTTGTGCGTATGACCGACCCAATGGTCTTTTAAACTTCACTAAAGAAACCAATTCTGTGTCAGGCCGGAGGAGAGGATTAGGCTCTACTTTCAGTGCTTTAATTTTCTCAAGCAGCCATTTTGAAAAAAAAAATGGCTACATTTCCCATCAAACCATGAGATCAGAAAAAACAATTCACCAATCAGAGCAGACGTCGTCTAACAACAGTCCTTGTCGCCGCTCTAGCCTCCTCTCTTTGCTGCTCCAGCAGCCAGAGAAGTGCCTTTGCTTTCCTCTTTGTTTTCATGTTGTTATTGGCATTTGAAATTGTAGACCCTGGTTCTTTTTGTGGTTATAACCCGCAGGGTTCATGTACAGAATAGCGAAACACTGGTCGCTAGAACAATTTTTGCTCCTTTGCGATGTCGTCTCTGTGACCCTTTCTGCGCAGTGTCCGTTTGCCCCAAGCCCCCCCCCCCACCTCTGTCTCCAGTCTTCAGCTCTATTATAGAGAAGACACTGGTGCTGGACATGCATGTGCTAGCTCTCGTGGGGGGAGGAAGAGGAAAGGTGCATTATTAGGTGTCTGGGACTTTCAGAGATGGGCGCCTGGAGCGTTCTACCCGCAGCGTGGGTTAGACAATTGGTCGCTCCGTGAGGACTTGCACAGGCTGTACAATTATACTCCCTCAGATCGATCTGGTAAGAGGTACCTGATCATTGGGCCTGACCAGGACATTAACCCCTAATACTTACTTATTTCTGTGGTGTTCCCCAGGTTCTCAATTTATCGGTTACCCTCCTCAAGTTGACAAAATGGAAGTCTATATTGATTATTATGAGGAGGAAGAAATACAGTACCGACCTATAGATGATGACTTTGCTCGGAAAATGGACACGTCCATTATTCGGTAGGTTGCGCAGGTAGTGGCGCCCCTTGTAGAGGAAAATTCAGGAATTGCAGGCTAATTGCCCAAGACCCCTTGATCAAAGGGAAGACCCTTCTGGGTCTCAGGCCCCCGTACCTCCAGGGCAGCCTGTAACAGGCCCGGGTTCCCAACACAAGCGCCCAGCGGATGCAAAGTTTGATGTGGACTCATTTTCACACCTCAGGAAGGCTTTTATTGAGTCCAAGCCCTCTGCCCCTACCCTACCGGATGCATTGGGGGGTGTGGGTGATGGAGTCTTCTCTCCCCACCTCAGTTGGGAGGGGCGGAGGTTCCCCGGATACCTCGACTAGAGACAGGGGATTCAGGATGCCCTTGGCGATCATCTAGTGGCTTGCACAGCGAGCTGGGATACGGCTCTAGAAAAACCACTGGCAAGGCCCTCCGACATGCTTGACCCGGAATACCTCCTGTATCCGTGCTTAGCTTAGTGGGTCCCAGCCCCCAAAGTGGCCGCATACATAGCTGGGCAGCTGCGCAAGCCATTAGACAAGGAAGTGTGCAATTGCCTCTGGGCAGAATGCCATAGGCCATCTTTGGAAGGCAGGGTAGCTGCTATACCCCCTTAAAAGGTTCATCCCAAGACAAAGTGCACCAAACGAGGTTCTCAGGACTAAAGTACTACCTCAATACTGCACAGCACACTTGGACCTCCGAACCTATATGTACATCACTGCTTTACTATATGACTCTTACGAGAAACTGCTGTGGTTCAACACAAGACGTGTACTAATCGAGGAGATCTCAGGACTCCCGTACTATCTCAACACTGCACAGCGCACTTGGACTTCCGAACCAATATGTTTAACAAGATAACAGGCTCTATTATATGACTCTTGCTGTTAAAACTGCTGTAAAGTACGCCAATACCCCCGGGTCCGGCCAGCGCTATAAAAAACTTCCTTACATAAAATAAATATACCGAAGACCGACCCTAAAATGGTGACCTTTCTAATGAAATTAGTTCGAGAACCTAAGAAGGGTGTCTTCCCAGGACAAGCTGCTGGAAGTATTGGCCTGTTATGCAAGATCCTGGATGTTGGCTGAGGATGCAAAGATTTCGGGTTCGCTCATTGCCCCACAGGAGATGTCCAGCTGGGCCCAGCTGGCTGTCATCCTGTTGGGTAATGCGAACGGCGCACTGTCTACTGAGCATCGCAGGCTTTTGTTAATTAAGACCAACCATAAGTTGGGAGAGCTTTGCGATCTCTGAGGCGGGTCCAGTTGTGGAAGGTAACTGGCTTGGTGACCCGTATATTAAAGAATTAGGAAAATTATTGAACACCTTCACATCCTTAGACGAGGCCCAGAACGCATTTTTACACTGCATGTTTTTGCTGGGGCCGGTCGTGGTACAGGAAGCTCGACCAGCCGTGATCTCTACCAGTCCTCAACACGGAGTGGAGATAACCTCCATTACCAATTGCAGGATCCAGCAAAGTTTGGTACCTTCTACAACACCAGCACCTACTCCAATGCAGAGGGTCGAGAGGAAGGGGCAACGGCCAGCATCAATCAGGTGAGAGTTCAGCCCTCCAAGGGCATACGCTTGGGAGGCTTCCTCCACTGGTGGCACGTCCTCACTTCAGATGCGTGGGTGTTACAGACGGCCCAGGCGTTTCGGTTGGAGTTTGCAGGGTCTCCCTTCCAACCCTCTCCCTCACTCCCATTGGTCTTCTGCCCAGAACAGTCCGAACTGATAGAAATAGAAATTCGCCAAATTGTGGAGAAAAGGGGCTGTGGTCGAATCCGCCCTCCACCATGGGGGCGGGGGGGGGGGGGGGGGGGGGGGGGGGGAGAGAGAGGGTTCTCAGCAATCTTTTCCTTTTGGAGAAAAGGAATGGAGGTTACCTTCCGGTGATCAATCAAGGAATTCATCGGGTGGTTGATCTACGGACACTTCAAAATGGCAGGTATACGTTTCCTTCGGGATCTCCTTCAGTCTGGGGATTGGATGGTCCGCCTGGACCTCAAAGATGCCTACCTCACAATACCAATCTTTCCTCCACGCCAACGGTTTCTCCAGTTCTTACGGAGATTTTGGTTGTTCGAATGCACCTCCCTTTCTTTCGATCTGTCATCCGCGCCGTGGTGCTTCACCAAGGTAATGAAGCCTGTGATCGAGCACTTACGGACCTGAGGAATCCGGCTGATCGTCTATCTCTGCAATATTCCGATTATGAGTCAGAGTCTCTCCAGGTTAGTGAACGAACTTCAGATGGCAATAGACCTTTTAGAGTCCCTGGGGTTTGTGATAAACTAAGAGAAGTCCATCCTCGTCCCTTCTCAATCTACCCTATTTTTGAGGTTTGTAGTGGACTCGGTAGCAGCTACCCTCAGCCTTCCTTTGCGCAAGCTCACAGAAATCAGGCATATGCGCCGGTGAACATTATCCAAGCCTTCCATCACCCTGAGTCACTTAGCCAGGGTGCTGGGCCTACTCTCTTCTTTGATACAGGCAATCTTCCCAGGTCCCCTACACTACAGGGAACTAAAACGCCTCAAGATATCACACTTGCTTACGGTCTCAGTTACTGGGAATCCACCCCTATCTCGGAGGAGGCAACTGTGGTGGTGGTTGAACTATATGGACGCTTGGAACAGCCGGGCTATTTTCAGCTCCCACCGTGTTCTTGTTGTAGAGTCAGATACCAGCGGGTCAGGCAGGGGCACCCGTTGCGGGGAATTCTCCAACGGAGGAAAATGGTCCACGATAGAACAATCCCTGGACATCAACTGCTTGGAGCTAATGACGGGTTCTTTCACGGTAAAGTGTTGGACCAAGGACAAGGCACATTTCTGTGATCTTCTAAATATGGACAATGATGCAGCTGTCCAATATGTCAACCATCTTGGGGGCACCCGGTTCAGAGCGCTATCCGACCTAGCACGAGAACTATAGGACTACAGCCTTGTCAATCACGTCTCCCTGTCTGCAGAGCATTAGCCAGGTCAATCCAATCAGGTAGCGGATTGTCATTTTCACCACTGGCGAGACACAAGCCTCTGTATGCTTCACCAGATGGTATTTGCAGCCCAGCAAAAGAGATGGGGACCCTATTCGATCAACCTTTTTGCATCCGGGCTGGATCATCAGCTGAACTGGTACTGCAGTTGGAGTCCAGAGCCTGGAGCAGTAGCCTTCGATGCTTTTCTCCAAGATTGGAGAGTGCTTATAGCTTTCCCCAGTTCGCAATGATCATGCGAGTTTCTACTCGATACGCAGGTAATTTGCGGACCTAGTGTTGGTCACCCCAATAAGGAGTTCTCAAGTCTAGTTTCCAGTTCTGATGGAACTTTATTGGGATTTTCCAATCCCTCTAGCCCCGTTTCGGGATCTCCTACAGGGGAACCCTCATCTAGTACTATCTCGGACCCTCCGTCTCATGGCCTGGCGGATTACAGTGAACGGTGGGGAGTCCCGGGCATTTCATGTCAAGCTACAACCCTACTCACAAAGGCCTGGGCAGACGGGACATACATGCGATACCAATCCGCCTGGTTCAGGTGTTCTCGTTGGGGGTCAAAGGCAATTTGGTCCCATGGGGACAGAGGTTGTGAATATCCAACATTTTCTGGTGGAACTCGCAACCGATGGTTTGGCGTACTGGTCGATCAATACTTTTCGCTCTCTGGTGGATGGACATCCGGTTGGGTAGCATCTCCTGGTCTGTAAACTCGTTATGGGCCTTAGGTTGTCTAATTCCCCGGAACCGCGTTATTCACAGCTGTCTATGTTGTAGACCAGCAGGGCTTTTATTCAGAATGGCTAAATGGTATTAGCGCAGAGTGCAGTGCTGTAGAGTGGCGCAGTGAGCAATGCTGTAGAATGGCGCAGTGCTGTAGAGTGGCGCAGAGTGCAGTGCCGTAGAGTGGCGCAGAGTGCAGTAGCATGTTGAGAGCAGAGGGAAATAGATTGTAGTATAGACGAGAGGTGTGGTGTTGAGCAGAGTGGGGTGGCATACAGGCGAATAGTGTCATGGAGCAGAGGGGGTGGTAGTAAACTGCCATTACAGACAACACATTTTCAATTGAAATGACAATTACATTTGCACAGACATACAGTTTTACAGTTTAAACTACACAGTGCACTAAAGCTAATGTGTGGAAATGACATCACCTAGTATATTGATTTGGTCATATTAAAATATTTGTTTTCACCAAAATACAGAATTACACAAAAAAAGTGCTTCATTTGTGTTTTCCTAATTCTGATATTTTCTGAAATATTTGCACAGTCATTTACATTTTGTTGTGACCTAGTAAAAATATTGTACAGCCTTCCTCCAGCACACTCCCAGTACAAGCACGATTGACACAAATCTTCTTACTTTGAAGCCAGAGAAGGAAAAATAAGCACAAAGCTCCCTCAGAAGACAGAGCCCTGCTCTTGACCTCAGTCTTTGAATGCAGGGCAAATGTGACCAGATAAGAGGCCTGTTTACAGAAAGCGAGCAATCGTCTGGATACTCTTATTGGGCGATAAGCAGCGCTTTATAAATCCTGATTGACTGATTGTCAGACCTTGCAAAATCATAAACATTTTACTCGACCTGCAGGTTTAGTGACTTAAATAATCAACTTGACCCAACTGTAATGCTCTTGACCCATAAATTGGTTTCAAATTATGTGATCCTGGGCAAATATTTGTATTAACTGAGCCGCTATTTTCTTCATTATCACATATAAGAGCACCTTCAAATACGCGAATTCTGCATGTCTGCTGTACAAAAAAAAAACCTCGATTTAATAGACTAAACGTTTGCTCCATATATAATAGAAATCTAGCCACATATAGGTTACACATGACCCCTGACTTGCCTCTTAGTTCATGAACCGTATTGTCATCAGGGTGGTAGCAGGAATGTTTCTCAAATCACGTTTAAAAACTATCACTTTAAATACATCAGTAAAGCATGAAGTGGTAGCACACTCATTTGCAATCAGCAGATTTTCCATTGAAATGGCCACAAACTTTCCACTGACATGCAGCTTTGCTGATAAAACAACAGTGTACAAACAATGTTTGGAAATCAAGTTTTCAAATTTTTTTTAGCATCACCAAGTAAAGTGTTCTGATTAGTTTTTCTCCCATTTAAATCTTTGTTTGCGTCCCACTTCTGAATTACAAAAAAAGTGATTTTGTAATTCCAGATATATTTTTAAATATGTGGACTATTCTTTTACAAGCTACTTAATTATGTTAGAAAAAACTGACATCTAACAGGCTTTTGTTTCACAACGATTGTCAGACAACTCACTTGACAAAAACCTCCAACTGTAATAACCCCTTCGCTGTTCGTTAGCCAACGGCCGTCGCAAGCATTACTCCCGTAGTGCTGCGCACACGAATTGGCCACCGCGGCCCCGCCCACTACACTAAATAGCCGCACCATGGCGGTATTGCCGCTGCGGTGAAGCGGTTAAGTGACAGAAAAGTAAACACCGTTTTCCAGGATAAGATGAGCAGCAATTAGTAAAAACACAAACTGACATTTGACCTCTGTGCTTGAACGAACAGCAAACGTGTCAAGATAAAAACAAGATTTAAAAGGCATCTTTATTGCCCATTCATTTTCTGAATGAACAGAATACCTGTTCCTTTCCAGCTTTAATTCACTCGCCAGAACGGACAAGTAGGTCCAAAAAATAGCTCGATCTGATCACATCTGACTCGCCATACAAGTAGATTTCTCAAAGCCTGCTGTTTAATGTATAAATAGGGCTCCCGGTTTTATGGTATTTCTTATTTAAACATTTCCGTCTGTATTTATCCATCTTAATTTTTTGCCAATTTTAACTATTTATGCAAAATTATTTTGTGTATAAATTATGTTGTAAAACAACATTTCTACATTTAACTGATAACTCGTACTCATCCTTTGATCTCGGTCGTGATCTAGCTATTTAAGCTGCTAAGTATTACGTAACAATACATTCACTAAATATTAGCATGATACACAAATGTGTGTCGACATATGCCACTATTTAAAGAAATTTGATCCTGCTTTTTAATTTCCCATGCTGTCCATCTCCATCAATTCATTAAAGATGGTGCAGGGAGTCACTTAAAAGCAACATTTTCTGTATTTATCCACTTCTAATACGGTTTGTATTTATCTGCAAAAATCTGTAAAAACAGAAAACAGGGAGCCTTAAGTATAACGTAAACTTATGTTCCACGGGAGGGCCAAAGACATACTGGACAGCCTAAAACAAATAAAGCCCGCAAATAGAAAGAAAGCAACCGCGAGTTAAACAACAAAAAGCCAATGGTAAGCAATGGGCGGAATGCATTCTCAGGGAAGCTTCAATAATGTTCCCAAAAAGTCTATACAACTTCCAGTTAAAAACGCGACTCACAGTGCAAACAGTGAAAGGACAGTAGACAAGAAAGCACTACTTGGGCCATGCTCCAAGGGTCGGACAAACACATGAAGTAAAACTGGCATTCACGGACCAAGGACTAGCAAGGAAATGAGCAACGATGAAGCCAACAATGGTAAGCAATGGCTGGGCACAAAGTCTCCCGTAAGTAAACCAAATGTCTTGAAAGCGGCAAAGCATGCGCTGTCACTTGCAAAACATTTCGTCTTGGGTGAGATCTAAAAAAGCCTGTCATCTATGCTATCACCAACCACCATTGTCTCCTTGGGCTGCACAGGAGATCAGTAGCCACCCTGGGAGTAAACTTTGTGCGTACCTTAGTTTGACTGGTGCCTTGTTGGTGGGCTGCCAAGAACAAGGCACTTGGTGAACTCGCAGATTGTCAATCTCACCAATCAAAGATCACGATGAGTAAGGAAAAGAGGAAGCAAGTCGCTGCTCTACAAGGTCATTAGATTGAATATGGACAAAACACTGCATGCCTTTCATCTCAGGAGGTTAATATGCGGAGGTAACATTTCACTATGTTAAAACCTAGTACCCTACAAATGTTAAGTCTGCAGTGGGGATATTGAGATTCTCAAACTATAGTTGATGTGGTTGCCTTCAGCCCAGCTTTGTGCATATAGTTTGGTTATCAGCAGCATGCATTTGGCATGAGGGAGTAACTCTCTGCATGGCCTTTGATGCTGCTGTGGTTATTACCAAATATGGCACAGTACAACTAAGATGTGTGGATAGGTTTGCTGCGGTCTGTGTCACTGTATTAATTACAGTTAGGCAGGTGTTTGGATTATTTTACTTACAGCTTCTACAGTTCAAATTTAGCCAGAGGGACACGAACGTGCTGTGGTTTTCACTAATATAAGGGCTAAATGTGACAGTGAGTTTTGCACCAGGGGAACGAGTGACTCCCGGTTCAAACATGGCATTGCATCGATTTTGATAGAAGATGATTGCTAAAGTATGCTTACAGCAATATGCATTGCAACACCACAGGAAGCACAGTTTTGCAGAGTGCAGGAAGCGAGGCACACTGAAGCGGTTTGTCACTTCTGTTCTGGGTCCACTTCTACAGATGCTGCAGGTCGCCCCTAGAGTTGGTTTCATGCAACCGTGTCAAACTAAAACTGCTGGAGATATAATAACTTTGTCCAAGGGACGGGATGCATCAGAAATCGACTTTCCGCCGCATCTCTACTAAGTGTCGCCCATCAAGGCTTAAACTAACACGGTCACAATGTCTCTGGGCCTCAGACTGCTCACGCAAATCAGCCATCCAAAGCAGACATCGTATCTTTAAAGACGCATGCACGCAGGGCACTGCACCCTGCAGTCCTAAATCCAGAGCCTACCTGCAGGGCCTGCACCAGTACTGCTCTGTCTTGCGTCCGCTTGCAGGGGTCTGCACCCAGCAATCCTGTATGTTCTGTACCAGTCTACAGAGCTCTGCACAGAGTAATCCTGTGTGCTCTGCACCTGCCCAGAGACCTCTGCTCCCAGTAATCCTGTGTTCTGTAACCGCAGTAATAGCTGTGTACCCAGTAATCCAGTGTTCTGTACCTGCCCAGAGAGCTCTGTACCAAGTAATCATGTTTGTTCTTTACATGCCCAAACAGCTCTGCAACCCATAACCCGGTGTGCTCTGTGCCTGCCCACAGGGCACTGCACTCAGTAATCCTGTGTTCTCTACCCGCCCAGAGAGCTCTGTAATCCTGTGTGTTATGCACCTGCAACGAGAGCTAGCGCTGCACCCAGTAATCCAGGTTCTGTACCCGCCTGCAGAACTCTGCATCCAGTGATCCTGTGTTTCTGCGCCCGCCTGCAAGACTCGGGTCCCAGTAATCGTGTGTTTTTATCTACCAGCCGGGCTCAGCACCCAATAATCTTGTGTGTTCTGTAACTGTCTGCAGAGCTCTGCACTGAGTAATCCTGTGTGTTCTGTACCCACCCGCAGGTCTCTGCACCCAATAATCCTGTATGTTATGTACCAACTCGCAGGGCTCTGTACCCAGTAATCCTGTGTGCTCTGTACCCCCAGACCTCTACAACCTATAATCCTGTGTGTTCTGTACCTGCTCGAAGAGCTCGGCACTCAGGACTCCTGTGTTTTTTACCCACAGAGAGCTCTGTACCCAGTAATCCTGTGTCCTGTACCCGTACTCAGGGCTCCGCACCCAGTAATCCTGTGTGTTCTGTACCCACCCACAGGGCCCAGCACCCAGTAATCCTGTGTGTTCTGTACCCACCCACAGGGCTCAGCACCCAGTAATCCTGTGTGTTCTGTACCCACCCACAGGGCTCAGCACCCAGTAATCCTGTGTGTTCTGTACCCACCCACAGGGCTCAGCACCCAGTAATCCTGTGTGTCCACCCGCAGAGTTCCCCACCCAGTAATCCTGTGTGTTCTGTACCTCCCCCCGCAGGGCTCCGCATCCAGTAATCCTGTGCGTTATGTACCCACCCGCAGTGCTCTGCGCCCAGTAATCCTATGCGTTCTGTACCCGCCTGCAGGGTTCCGTGCCCAGTAACTTTGTGTCCTGTACCCACCCGCACGGCTCCGCACCCAGTAATCCTGTGTCTTCCGTACTGGTCCGCAGGGCTCTGCACCCAGTAACCCGGTGTGTCCTGTACCCACCCGTAAGGCTCTGTACCCAGTAGCCATGTGTGTCCTGTACCCACCCACAAGGCTCTGCACCCAGTAATCCAGTGTGTTCACTACCCGTCCAAAGAGCTCTGCAACCAGAAACCCTGTGTGCTCTGTACCTGCCCATAGAGCCCTGCACCCAGTAATCTTGTGTGTTCTGTACTCGCTCACAGGTCTCTGTACCCAGTAATCCTGTACTCGCCCGCAGGGCTCCGCACCCAGTAATCATGTTTGTTCTGTACGTGTCCACAGGGCTCTGCACCCAGTAATCCTATGTGTTCTGTACCCATCCAGAGAGCTATGTATCCAGTTATCCTGTATGTTTTGTATCTCCTTGCAGGTCTCTGCGCCCAGTAATCCTGGGTGTTCTGTACCACCCGCAGGGTTTTACACCCAGTGATCCAGCTTGTTTTGCACCCACCAGCAGGGCTCTGCACCCAGTAATCCAGTGTGTTCTGTATCCTCCCACAGGGCTCTGTACCCAGTAATCCTGGGTGTTCTGTACTCACCCAGAGAGCTATGTAACCAGTTATGTGTGTTCTGCATCCGTCTGCAGGGCTCTTCACACAGTAATCCTGTGCGTTCTGTAACCACCTGCAGGGCTCTGCACCCAGTAACCTTGTGCGTTCTGTACCAGCCTGCAGGGTTCAGTGCCCAGCAACCCTGTGCGTTCTGTACCCACCCGCAGAGCTCCGCGCCCAGCAACCCGTTGCGTTCTGTACCCACCCACAGGGCTCCGCACCCAGTAATCTTGGTTGTTCTGTAACAGCCCGCAGGGCTCCGCCCCCAGCAATCCTGTGTCCTGTATCCACCCGCAGGACTTTGCACCCAGTGACGCGGTGTGCTCTGCACCCAGGCTCATCCTCTACTCCATGAGCCGACTCCTGGTGGCCGGCCGCACTGGGAACAGCACCAACACCCACCGACCACGCACGCAAACTTGGGTTCATCCTCAACTTCACCCTCTCCATGACTAAGCAGGTCAACGCCGTCTCTTCCTCCTGCTTCAACACCCTCCGCATGCTCCGCAAGATCAACAGGTGGATCCCACTGAAACAAGAAGAACGGTCACCCAGGCCCTCATCAGCAGCAGGTTGGACTACGGAAAAGCCCTCTATGCAGGAGCCTCACCCAACTCCTGAGACAGCTCCAACGCATCCAGAACGCCTCTGCATGTCTGATCCGCGAGATCACTCGCCGCAGCCACATCACACCCCACCTGAGAGACCTGCACTGGATCCCCGTTAGCAAGAGGATAACCTTCAAGCTCCTCACCCACGCACACAAGGCACTCCACAACATCTAACCAGCGTACCTCAACAGACTCCGCTTCCCCTTTAACCTCCCTTGATCACGCAAAAAGAGCTCTTAACAAGGACAATCAAACCTACATCCAGCTGAAAAACAATGCGCATTGGTACGACTTTGACCTAATGTCGGTTAGCGAGGACTTCAATATAATTTCTAATCTAAAACCTTCCTCCCACACTATGGACCCCCTCCCTTTCACAATTTAAAAGAACTCCACCACATCATCTCCCCTTTCTGGACAAAAATCATAAACGCCTCTTACCCAGCCTGTGTCCCAGACTCCCTTCAACTAGGACAAATCACACCCATTCTCAAGAAACCTGGGGCTGACCCTAATGATCTTAACAACCTCAGACCTATCTCTAACCTCCCATTCCAACATTGGAGAAATGTGTTCTCCTCCAACTAAATAAACACATTGATGAGTTCAACCTCCTCGATGCCTTTCAATCTGGTTTCAGAAAAGGCTGTAGCACGGAAACAGCTATGCTCAACGTCTCCGACCACATTCACAAGGCCCTAGACGAAGGTGATGCCTGCCTACTGATCCTTAATGACCCATCTGCGGCATTCGACACAGTAAACCATCCAGCCCTTCTTGAGACCCTGTTGAAACTTTCCGGCATAAATGGCACAGTACTAAAACGGTTCACCTGCTTCCTTCAACACCGCTCACAACAAATTAAAATAAATTCTGGTCTCTCAAAGCCTACTAAAGTCACTAAAGTTCACATCAAGGGGGGCTGAGACTGTTGTGATTCTCTGTTGTGCTGCGAAGGAAGTGCCTGCTGTGCCGTACCCGTGGCCCGCCTTTCGCAGAAGTCACCGTAGCTGCGGAAGTCGGAGCCGGCATTGCAGCGAGGGAAGCAACGCCACGATCATTGGAGGATCACACCGAAGAAACTTTCGATTGCATGCTGTGCCGTTGCATGCAGATTGAAAGTGCTTACGGGGTCCCCGCAAGAGCGGCTGCGTCCAGAACTCACTGGGTGCGAGCCGCCAGCAGGGGGTAAAACCTGGGCAACTGCCGCACTGAGGATTCCGTGGTAAAGGAAAGAGGCACACGAGTATCCACCACAATAGAAATAGAAGGAAAAAGAAGGAAATAATTACAGCGGCAAAGGAAAGGGCACGGTGCGAGCACTTGACCTAAGCACAACAGAGGTAAGTGAGGGAGTTGTGGTTTGTGGACTCACTGAATTCAAAGGTCTGACCCGTTGGTCTGAGCCCATAATCCGGGTGGACACTTCCAGTGGGAGTTAACTCAATATAGGGTGGCTGAGAACCTGGTGGTTGCTTTGGTCTTATAAAGGCACTAACAATGGCTCCCAGGGAAGACTAAAAATATCCAGGAGCAAAAGTCAAAGTCAAAAGAGACTTCAGCGGAACAAGGTGTCTCTGTAGAAAGCATGGAGAGCCCAGGGAGTAGACCCAAGAAAGGAATTAAGTGAAAAGGGAATGAGGACGCTAGCACAAAAAGGGGTGGCATGGCTTCCAATTCATTAAAAGAATTTGTGGGGAAGCATTTTAAAAAGGTATTCTCACCAGCAAAGTCCCCATTATAGAGGAGAGAGAGAGGTCGAACTGTGGAATGAGAATACCTCATTATTGTACGATGAACATACAATGAGTCGGTAATTTTGGCTAATCAGTCTCTTCAATCCTTATTGGGGCAAAAGGGTCCATTGTCTTCACCGCTGTCTTCATCACCACATGGGCTATTTACTCAGGACCCAGAAAATAGTTCAGAACTGACCGGAATTGAATAGTGAGGATTTAAGGACAGAAGGAGAGGTCATATCAGGCACTGAGCTAAGGGCGAAAGAGATCCAGCACGAAAACCAGAGTCCGGTAGAAAAAGAAAGCGTCAAACTGAATCAAACCTCAGGGTTGAACCTAGATCTTTCTGCAACATCAGCCTCTTCTATGATAGATTTGATGTTAATATTGCAAAGAACCCTTCTAAGGCTTTTAGAAGCTACATTTTTAAATAATGAAATCTTAAAAGTACAAAAAAAACATTTATTTAAGATCGAGGGAGTTACAAGGAATTTGAAACCAAATGCGGGCAATGGTAAGACCAGTTCTAGACCCGCAGCCTCCTGCAACAGCATGGGAGGAGGCAACGACGCTCTATCCCTCTAAGATAAACCAGGAGGTTTATATTTCAAGGTGGCCAATGAGAGTAATCAGAAGGGGCGAGATTGCTAGATATGAGTTACTCAACCGAGGGAGACACGTTGGAAGGTAGAAAAAAAAGGGCACTCCCAAACTAGCAAAAATATGTAGGGTTGCTAAGGATAACCCAAAAAAAAGCTGAGCAGGAAACCATGCTAAGTAAATCCCAAAGAGAAATAATACAGAGGAAGACCCCCAAGAAGCTAGGGGAAAATGTGCAATCCAATAATAAGCCTATGGTGCAGGAGAACCAAGCATGGTATATATCACCAACTGTGACCAAAAACCCTAATAATATTGCTTGTAATGGAGCAAGGGCACAAGTAGGTAATACAGCGGAGGCAGGATTTAGAAGGCATACCAGCCAGTCACGTATGTTACCAACTGGGGGAAGAAAGGAAGGTGTAGTGAATAAGTGGTTATATTTTGTACCTATGCAAACAGGTAAAGGTGGCAAGAAGCGGAGGAAGAGAGGGCCTTTAAATAGGGCACAACTCTTGCACTCATTCACCCAGTGCCCAAATTTGAAAGGCATAGGGACAAAAGACTTGCGACAAGTAGGATTTATGCTAAATAAGGAAGGAAAGGAGGTCACCAGGGAATTGGTTTACTCCGACCTGGTAAAGATTGCAATTCAGAAGGCGGAGAGAGAAGTACTAACGGAAGGGATACAGTTAGTACCTGAAGACGAAGTAGAAATACTTGTAGAAGGAAAAGAGCCACAAGGAAAGGTAGTAGTAGATTAGTTTTCGATGAAAATTTATCATAAAAGCATAGCAAAAAGGATCCATTTTATATCCATAATAACATTGGTTATTTAAAAACCATCATAATATAAAATAGGTTCTGAGCCATTAAAAACTACAATATATACAAGTTAAAAGTAAAAAGTTATATACAGCAGGTAATGAGAAAGCACTGTGCATATAAGCAAGAAGGAATAGAATAGCAGCTTTTACATCATTAATCCTGGCTGACATTCGTTTTACAGGTCTTTCACCCAAGAGTCCATCAAGTGTTGAAACCTATTGCATTCTTGCCTGGTACTTTGTTCGCAACAGCCAGGCGCAACCCAGAAATTTAGCTACTCCACATATTAACGTCAAGGAGGAAGTGTCAGTTTTCAGGATGCGTAATGCAGCACAGTAATCCGTAAGGCCCAACATTTTACATACTGGTTTAAGCCACTTAGCTCTGGCCCTCTGGTAAGCTGGGCATGCCAGAAAAAAGTGGGCAATGGGCTCAGTGGGGCGTGCACAACATGGGCAAGGTGCAGGCACTGAATTAGGCCCCTTCCATGATGCTATCACATTATTAAGTGGCAGTGTCCCTAATCTCATCTTCATATACAGGGCCCTATCCATGGAAGCCTGTACGAGGTCAAGATAGGGCTCCGATCTACAGTTGCTTTTATATTCGAAGAACCCTTCAGTAAGTTTCCCGGGTTTTGGATTGGATAGATCACGCATCTGCACCCAATCCCAGTAGGCACGCTTTAGTACCTGCTTGGGAGGTGGGGTCTGACAGACCCATGCCTTTCCAAGACCAATATCAGCCAAGAGCTGCCTAATGTCCACTATCCATTTTACCCTACTCCCTGCATCAACCGATACAAACTCATCCAGGGCAGCAGCATAGTTGCACAACTCAGTAGTCCTTAGCACCTTGGCTGCTAGAGGTTTTCCCCCTCCGGTGCTGCATTCCCAGATTTACCATTGTTCATGACGAGCTCAGCTCATCATCAGCACAGCTCAACCGTGCCTCTTGACGAGCTGAGCTCGTCATGAGCATCGAAGGGGTTAAGAGTGCCCTAAAGAGCAAGGGGCGTAGGCGTGCGATATATTGGATAGAACGCCATCCCAGATAACAAAATAAGGGCTTCAGGGGAATAGAGGTGGGAAGTGAGGTGAGATCTCTTAAGAACTTGTTCTTAGACTTAGCCAATTTGCTGGTGTTCTCCATGCCCCAGAGTTCAGCCCCATAGAGGACCGAAGGTAGTGCTTTGCCATCATAAATAGCGAGCGCCGGGGCGATTGGTCTGCTTACAGACCAATGTTGTTCTCTCACAATCACCCCAGAAACCAGTTTGTGATTTATAAGCCTCTTGGCCAGATGGAAATAGCATTTCATGTGTTTCGAGACCCGAATTTCCAAGTAATCAAAAGGAATCCACCACATCCAGGGGGGCACCGTTCAGAGTGATGTTATACTGAAACGTTTAGAGGGGTTGATGGTCAATACCAGTAAAACCAAATTAATGACTATCAACCCTTCATCGTTACAGAATGAGCTAAATCTGTTTCAAAGCTTCTGGAGGCCGCCATGTGACTTGGAAACCAACAGAGTATCGTCGGCAAACAGGAGGGTTGGTGTTTTCTCCCTCGTTAGGGTGTAGGAGCGTCTGTCGGCTCCCCATTAAGGTGATCCACCACCCCATTGATGAAAAGCAAGAACAAGGTGGGGGCCAACACGCATCCCTGGCGTACCCCCCCTACTTACCACGATCCTCTGTCAACTCCCCCTGGGAACCCCACGTGACTCTTGCATAATTGCCATTATGCATCCTTTTTAAAAAAAAACACAATCTAGAATCTGAGGGGGGATACACAGTTGCTAAACGACATGCCAGAGCTTGTCCCGTGGCACCAGGTCAAATGCGGTTTTCGGATCTATGAAGGCCAGGTAAAAACTACCTTTCCCTATGAGGACTGCCTTCCAATAGATCATGAAGAATCTAAACACCTGGTCCATGGTTCCCACCTTCTGCCTGAAGCCTGCTTGGAAGTAGGACAGGATATTTTCATCCTCTATCCAGGTTCTAATCCTCATAAGGAGGACCCCGCCAACCACCTTTTGCATCACATCGATCAAACGGATCGGTCTGTAGTTAGCAGGGTCCTCCCTATTCCCTTTCTTAAATATTGGTACCACCTCCGCGCCTTTCCAGGAGTCTGGAACAGGAAAGGATTTTTTTAAGGTGCCATGCTGGTCTAGGAAAGAGACCGGTGAGAATAATAGAGAAAGAAGTAGGTGGAAGCATGGGAAATCTTAAAATAGATGCTAACAACTCAGATATAGAAAAATGGTGGGGAAATTGGGAGTCAAGGATCCAGCCAGGCAGGCCCATCCAATAGTTAGATCGAGGAGTTTGGAGAAGAGGGTTACCTAGAAGATGTCGAATAGGTAAAGGGGACGCTGCATGGCATAAATATTGTCTCTTGGAATGTAAATGGTCTTAGAGAGCAAATAAAACAGGAAAATCTAAAGGAGCTGGCAAAAAGATCTGAGATCATTTGCATCCAGGAAACTTGGCTAAGTGGCAAGACCCCAATATTCAATGGCTTCCGTCAACTCCACCGCCCAGCAAAGAAACAAAGGTTTGGGCGCCCTGAGGGAGGAAGAATGACATTGCTTTCAACTAGAATAGTAAAGAATGTGACCCAACTTACAGTAAAATGTAAGTGGCTGCTTGTATGCAGGATATCTTTAGCGGTTACTGGCAAAAAGTATGTACATTTGGTGTACATGCAATGGGAAAGCCAGGAGGAATAGGTTGTAGAAATGGGTTATTTTAAAGAAGACATGGATTCAATCTGTGAAAAGTATGGTAAGGATATAATTTCATTGATGGGGGATTTTAATCATAAATAAAACACAGAATGCAGATGGTTGGTTCTCAGAGATATTGGAGGCTTATGATATAAACCGAGCAACCGTCCCAAACTGTCACCACAACTCGTGATACAACACTGGGAATTTATTTGGGGACCAAAAGCCTCTTCTGTCTAAATGGGAGGTCAGCCCTAGATTGCCCCGTGATGAAAACATTCAAACCAGGCACACAAAACTGCCCAATAGATTAGGTTTTTATGTCACCATGGAATTTTGCCTTAGTTAAGGGATTCGGGATATATCAAAGAGAAGGGAGTGACCATAATCCATTGGAGCTAGAGCTCTTAGAGGTCCACCTGAAGCCCAGTGACAAAGTGATCGATCAACAGATCGAGTATCCCAGGCATATTACAACAAGGCTATCAGAAGAAAACATAGCAAGAGAAAACAAGCATTTACAATGCAATGGTCTCGGCATTATTAAAGTATTAAAGGTAGAGCTATTGGCATTGCCCATGTGTTGGACCCGGCCTCATGGCGTGGTCCCCCTCCTCTCACATGGCGGGCCCTGGACGACATCGACCCCTGTCCTCCAGCCTGAAGCTACCCCCCTCCAACCTTCACGGGAGCCGCCACTCCTGGCGACCCCCGGCTCTCCCCCTCCGGAACACGGCGACCCCTACTCGCCCCACTCTGCTGGTCCGACCCCTATCCCGGGCCACCAGCTCAGGCCAGACTCCATCTTGGACCCTCCACGTCCGGGCCCCGTGGCCTCGGCCCCAGCGAAGCCCCGACATCGAGGCACCAAGATCCGACCAGGTGGTAAAACGGCCACTTGACGGATCCAGGAGGAGGAGAGTTTCGATGGCCCTCCAACCGTCCCCGGATGCCTGGTTTCGATCGCCCTCCGGCCTCCCTGGGCGCTGGCTCCACCCCTCTGCTGGGTATCTGGACACTCTCATCCCGGCCCCTCTGACCCTCCAGACGCGAGGGTCCGGACATCAAAGGACTCCAGACCTATATCTGGGGCAGCTCTGGACTGGGTCGGCAGTTGTATCCTGGAGTCGAGAGCCCCGCATGTGGAATCGCGGCTGACCCCGAGAAGAACTCGCTACTTTGAACCCTGAAACCATCTTCTGAGCCCTGCTGGCGCTGCCGCGGCCCGACCTCGCTGAAACCATCTTCGGAGCCCTGCTGACGCTGACGCGGCCCGACCTCGCTGAAACCATCTTCGGAGCCCTGCTGACGCTGCCGCGGCCCGACCTCGCTGAAACCATCTTCGGAGCCCTGCTGGCGCTGCCGCGGCCCGACCTCGCTGAAACCATCCCGGAGCTCTGCAGACGACGTTGCGGCTCGACCTTGCGGAACCCCTCAGCTCGAGGATTGAGAGCTGAGTGTAGGGTATCCTTGTGCCAGGCTGGTACTAAGACTGTCCCGCTACCCCATTCCCACAGTTACCGAGACATTAAGGATCCCTCGATCCGTTAGTACATATTGCTGAAAGAACCTGCCTTGATTGCTGATAAAGACTCTAAGAATCTATCCTTGTGTGGTGTCCATTTGTAGTGGTGTGATTGCTCGGCTGTACGATTCTTGGAGAGGAACCTCGCCAGGAAGCCTCTCAATGGCGCTCGGCCAACTCCAGAAGGAGAGGCGGGTCTCGAGGTGGTCGGCCAGACAACTTCGGCCTCCCCCTTGGATCACCTTTCTAACATTGGTGGCCGGCGGTGCGATCCGAGCCGACGCAAATCGTACGGAGAGTGACTCACCCACTACTGACAGAAACACACCACAACCATGACTACCAAGGAAACCAGACTGACCGCGGAGTTCCAGAAGGAACGGTTGGAAGACTATAACCACAAAGAATTGAAACAATTCTGCAAGGGCCTAGGCATCGCTACCACTGGACTAAGCACCAAGGACGATTTCAAGCAGGCCCTACAAACATGGGTAGAGGCAGGAGCGACGCCACCCCAGAACGAAGATAACACGATCCCAGATATGCACCCGGGAACCATCACAACCCAAGCAGAGGAAAGAAATACCAACGTAAACAGGGGCCTCTCCCACGAAGACGCCCGAGAGCGAGAAAAGAGCCGGCTCCACGAATTTGAGCTCGCCCGACTCAGTCTGGACGGAGAACTACAGCTGGCCGAGAAAAAGATAGCCCTTGAGCAAGTACGGCTGCAAGGAGACCTGGAGGAGAAACGAAGGCAGAGGGTCTTGGAGGAGAAGCAGCTCACGTTCGAGCACGAGCGTGGCTTAAAAGAACTTGAGATTAAGGCCAAAAATGGAGAGGCCAGCGCCTCAGGGAACCGGAGCCCACCTCCTCCTGCAGACACGAAGGTCCACATCCCCAAAGATGTTGTCAAAAGAATACTATAAAAACTACGACATCCAACAATGGTTTAAGGCCTACGAGGTGGCCATGACCTTGCATCGAGTACCCCAAAAGGACTGTGGTGCCGGCTTGTGGGGGAAGTTAGTCAGCGAAGGGAAAGACGCCCTGCTGGAGCTCCCAGACGCCGAGATGAACTCTTACGAACATATGAAAGCCGCCCTCCTTACTCGCTATGGACTCACCCCCGAGATGTACCGGCAGCGATTCCGAGACTGTAAGAAAATCCCCGGTACTACATGGGTGGAGTACGTGAACTTCTATAGTAGAGCCCTAGAGGGGTGGATCAAAGGCAGCCAGGTCACCACCTACGAGCAGCTGTTCAACCTCATTGTATGGGAGCACCTCTCCAACAACTGTTTTGTCGAACTCAGGCAGCATCTCCTCGACAGCAAGCTGACCGAGCCGCGTAAACTCGCCGTCGAGACCGATCGTTAGGTCAGCACCCGGGTCCCCCGTAACTCTATGGGAGACCACGGCCGAGCTCCCCAGGGGCCCCACCGTCCGCGAGGCGGCCAGAACAGGAACCGAGACTCCCCCGCGGTACCTCCCCCGACTAACACTTCGCCATCCCTGGCCAGAAGAGGGGCCCACCCAGCAAGGCCGGGGCCCCGCTCGAACGTTATCTGCCACAAATGCCGGCGACCCGGTCACTATGCCAATGACCCCAACTGCTCAATGAACCAGCGGCCCGGCACCACCGGTCCGCCAAACCGCGGCCGCCTCCCTGGGAGAGGAAAGGGGCAAAGAAGAGAACCATGACGAAGACCAGACCGAGTGGGAGCCCGCCGCCATGTCCCTGGAATGTCTAGGCGAAAGAGACATGGTCCCCCGGGCCAAGATTCCGGGCAACACTCAGAAGTACCGACAGTGGGTCATCATTAATGGGCACCGGGCCGAAGCCCTCCGCGACACTGGAGCCAGCGTGACGGCCGTCCATTGCCACTTGGTGACCCCTGACCAGATCCTGCCCAATGTGCTGTGCCCAGTACGGTCGGCGCGCTCCATCCTCATCTGAATAAAGTGAAGTGGTATTTAACAGGCTTTTAGCGCGGGTAATCATAACAATGAGAATTAAACAAGCAGGCTGCTTTAAACCGGCACCCATTAGCAGCGGGGGAGCTGGGCCTTAACTTCCAGGCAATGGACCAGCACAGGGGGGGGGGGGCACGTGCCCCAATGCATCGCTCGCCTGGCTGAAGGCCGCCATATCTCACGCAAAACTTCCCACGACTGCCAGAGCCCATTTAACACTTAGCGGGAAATTAAGCAGACCCCCAGGATATAGTGCCATGCATTGTCTTTTGTAAAAATGTTGCGATTTCTACAGAAGTGCTGATGTAAAAATCGCAGCATTTTTACAAAAGTGCTGATTTACCGGCACACCGCGACATCGCGAAATCCTGGAGGGTCTGCTTAAAGCACAGAGCTAGCTCCACTTTGGAAGAGATTCTGTTTGTAAGTACACATTAGAAACCAGTATGATTGGAGGAAATGGCTGCTTCATTCTGCACCGAGGGAAATGGAAGAGAGGCGAAGCACAGCAACTTCACAAACTGAGACTGCAGTCGTGCCGGGCTGGTGCGGACAGATGAATGTAAACTCAGCATCCATGCCCCCCTCCCCCACTCTTCTTGGAGGCAAAAAGCAGCAATTGAACATATTGATCGTGCTAGCCATTGCAGAGGGCTAGCTACCCGTCCTAAATACATGTTTGTGGGATACCAACACCACTCATTAAACAAGAAGAGAAAGGGGGATATGGAGACAGAAAGAAGGAAATAAAGAAGACGATGAGAGACAAGCACTCACCTGAGGACGACTTCTTCCGACGGCGGTTGGCCTGAAATAGCTTCAGGAAAGCAAAGCTGTTTTGGCTTTCGTTCTCTCCTCTTCCCATTGGCTGGAAGGTAAAATTCCAGCCAATCGGAATAGGAGAGAAAGAAAACAAGAAAGAAGCTTCAAAAAACGCCCCCGAAACCGAAAAAGACGGGGCTTGAACCGAGTGACGCCCCCACTCCTCCAATGGCTGGCCAGCATTTACTAGACCAGCCAATGGAAAAGAGGGGCGGGTTCCAAGCCCCCTCTAAGAAACATTAAATCTTCGGGCTCCGCCCACACTGCTTACAACAGTGCGACGGAGCCCTCGACCTAAAAAAGGAAAGATCAGAGGCAAGACTTTTCCTGCGCAGAAAGTTGCTCAAGTGTTCCCCTAAATTAAATGCAATCTACTTATATAGTGTGCTCCGAGGACGGGGACAGCCACTCATATCTCTAGAAATGGACCAGTAACCCAGTCCTGTAGAGAAAATTTGAAAAATGTCCTGAGCCCAAGTCCACATGTAACACAAAGAAGTCCAGTCAATCTTCTTTATCCACAGCGATTTTATTATTGTTGTTCGCTAAAATCTTCTGTTATCACAAATAACCTTCTCCAGATCACATATAGCCAACACGTGTTTCGTCAGTTCTGATGCCTCTGCATCTCGGACTTCATCAGGGCTATTCGAATATCCATCCACAGTCTAATTACAAAGATCACTGTAGTTCAAAGTCAAAATTCTCAATTCAGAAAAAGTGTTCCACATCAGTTTCATGTAGTCCCCATCCAGGACATAAAAGTTAACAGCCACCCCCCCTCCCCTTGTGTGCCCTCCCCCTCCCCCTCCCCTTGTGCACGCCCTAGCTCCCCCTCCCCGTGCGCTCCCCTAACCCCCTTGTGCCCCCCCTCACCTTGTGCACCCCCCTCACCTTGTGCACCCCCCTCACCTTGTGCCACCCTCACCTTGTGCACCCCCCTCCCCTTCTGCCCCCCTCACCTTGTGTCCCCCTCACCTTGTGCGCCGCCACCCTCCCCTTCTGCCCCCCTCCCCTTGTGCCCCCCCTCCCCTCACCTTGTGCACCCCCTCACCTCACCTTGTGCCCCCCCTCCCCTCACCTTGTGCACGCCCTAGCTCCCCCTCCCCGTGCGCTCCCCTAACCCCCTTGTGCACCCCCCTCACCTTGTGCCACCCTCACCTTGTGCACCCCCCTCCCCTTCTGCCCCCCTCACCTTGTGTCCCCCTCACCTTGTGCGCCGCCACCCTCCCCTTCTGCCCCCCTCCCCTTGTGCCCCCCCTCCCCTCACCTTGTGCACCCCCTCACCTCACCTTGTGCCCCCCCTCCCCTCACCTTGTGTGCCCCCCCTCACCTTGTGCGCCGCCCGCACGTTCTCCTCTCCACAGACCGCGCTCAGCCCCTGGTAGGCCGCGCTCGCCGCCCGGCGGAAGGCGTTCTGCTTCTCGGGGCTCCGGCTGCGCGCGGCCTCGCACCCGACGGAGCCGATGACCAGGACGAGCAGCAGCAGCGCCTGCGGCCGGGGGACACGCGCCATCTCCGGGCGGCGGGGCTGTTGGCGGGAACGGAAGGTCGCGGCGGGAGCTGCACCGTGAGCGCGAAACAGACGAAGGACAGCGGGCCCGCTTCTCATTCAACGCACGTAAACAGCGGCCATCTTTGTACAGGGAGCTCGACGTCCGTCGTGAAGTAAAACACACTGCTGCGTCTGCCATCTTAGTACAGGGAGCGCGACGTCGTAACGTAAAACACACTGCTGCGGCTGGTCGTCGTGAGTAGTGTGTCCGCCATCTTGGACTGTTATCTTCTAAGTGCAGTAACAGATGGTACGAGTCTAGTAAGGGAGTGAGACTTGCCGTCAGTGGCAGCCATCTTGGAAGGAGACTCGATAGCAGAGCGCACACTGGCGTTCGTAGCAGCCATCTTGGTGCGGGGATAGCGATGCGTACAGACTGTTTACACAGCTGGGGGCTCCATCTTTGTGCGGTGATAGCTAATCCCACTCTCTGTTTTACTCGAGCGTCACACCTTAGAACGTGCGTGGCGGTCCCGGGTTGTAGCAGCTACTGTCTCCAGTCACCTTATGGTTCCTAGCCATCTCTCTCTCGCTAGAACGTCTGTGCTCGTTGTCGACGTCACATCCGCTTCCGGCAGAGTTGGTGCTGCTGCCCATGCTTTGCCCATTGGAGTGAACGTGAGTTTGGGCAGGGGAGTAAGGTGAGCCTCCGGGCTCTGCAGCGGGGGCTCTATCCGCTCACCGGCCCCTCCGTGTGAGGAGAGGCCATGCCCCCCCCCCCCCCCGAGGGCTCTGCCACCATGCCCACTCATCACACCCCATGTACCCCTTGTCCCTGTGGTACCACTCTCACTGCTTCTCAGGCCTCTGTCTCTGGTCCATGCCCACTGCCAACCTCCCTTCACCCTCACCCATCACTCACTCCTAAAGGTATCCTCATCTCACCCTGTGGTACCACTCTCCCTGCTTCTCAGGCCCCTGCCTCTTGTCCATGCCCACTGCCAACCTCCCTTCACCCTCACCCATCACTCACTCTTAAAGGTGTCCTCATCTCACCCTGTGGTACCTCTCTCCCTGGTATCTCTGGTACCATGCCCACCAATTGCACCCCTCATCCCTGTGGTACCTCATTCACTGCTTTCCTGGCCTCTGTCTCTGGTACCATGGCCACTCGTCACACCCCATGCAGCCCTCGTCCCTATGGTACCACACTTCCTGCTTCTCAGGCCTCTGCATCTGGTACCACTCTCCCTTCCCTGGTCTCAGCCCTTCCCTTACTCTGGTACCATGCCCACTGCTTAACCCCCATGCTTCACTCACTCCTGCGGTGTCCTCATCTTACCTTAACGTACCACTCTCCCTTCCCCCATGGTCTATCTGCTCTCCCATGCTCCCTTCTTACCCCTTACTCTTATGCATCACTCATTCCTGAAGGTGTCCTCATCTCAACATGTGGTACGACTGTCCCTGTTTCCCTGGTCTCTCTGCCTGTCCTCTGGTACCATGTCCACTGCTAACCAACCTCCACACCGTGCATCACTCATTCCCAAAGGTGTCCTCATCTCACCCTGTGGTACGACTCTTCCTGCTTCCCTGGTCTCTCCCCTCTCTCTGGTACCATGCTTTCTTCTTACCCTCTTCTCATGCATCACTCATTCATGTGGTAAGACTCCCTGGTCCTTCTGCCCTGCTCTGTTTCTGGTACCATGGCCCCGCTAATCTCCCCTGCTTTTTTCACTCCAGCGGTGTCCTCATCTTGCCTTATGGTACCCCTCTCCCTGCCCTGCCACCATGCCCATTCTTACCTCCCTCCATCCCCATGTATTACTCATTCCTGTGGTACGACTCTCCCTTCTTCCCTGGTCTCTGCCCTGTTCTGCCTCCGGTACCATGCCTATTCTCCCCTCCTCCACCCCCATACATCACTTGTTCCTGAAGGTGTCCTCATCTCGCACTGTGGTGTCTCTCTCCATTTCACTGATGTCTCTGCCCCTGCTCTCTCTCTAGTACCATGCCTACTGCTTACCCCCATACTTCACTCACTCCTGCAGTGTCCTCATCTTACCCTATAGTACCACTCTCCCTGCCCTCCTTACCCAAGAAAACCACACTCTCCCTAAGGTTCAGTGCTCCACGGTCCCTATTTCGCCCCCCCAATACTCCTGATCTACCAAGGCCTCCTCTCAGCATAACCAATACAAAGGGGCAAAGTCCTTTTACCTGTATTCTTACTGACTCCATCCATGTAAATTGTATGACATTGCCCATGGCTGTGGTCCCCTGCCTTTATTATATTTTTTATGCATGAAGCATACTTGCAAACGTTTGTGAGGGTTCATATCTTTACCTGGAGAATGACGTGATGTAGTCATCGTACTTTTACATATGTGTGCTGCTCAAGTTTGTGCTCATCACTGTGCGAGATGCCAATGTCCATCTTGGACTTTGGAGCCTGGACATAGTCTTCCGCAGCCATCCTCAAAACCAGTTGTCTCTGTGGGTGAGGTCGCCAAGGGGTTTATTATTGCAGTAGAAGGAAGTTCTGAAGGAATGAGAACCAGATGGTTGGACAAACATTTCCAGCTGAAACTTGGAGCTCACACGAGTTTCTTGAAAGATAATTGATAATAAGGAAAGTTACCAGATCTAAATATCCATTAATGTTGCGAAACTCTATTAAAGAAATAAAAAGCCTCCGCTACTGTATGGTCTCAGGGTTGTACCCTAAATCCTGGAGGACATTTTGAGGTTAGTTCATCCCAGATAACTAAGGACTGCCAGAATTGAAAATTACCATTACTTAATTACCCAACGAAGAGGACAGTAAATTATGCTTCTGGTACCACTACAGCCCTTATAGGAGTGGGATTGGGTGGCTAATTATTTAAGTAATTACAAAGAATGCTTCTAAAGAAAGATTTGTATATATACTTTATTTTTTGATTGATTAAAAACCATTACAATTGTGAACATTTGAACAGTACAATATTAAAGAAATTCTGATAGTTTCTAAATTCAGTCTTATGGCTCATTGCGCCTTCCTAGAGCAACCGTTGTGTCTGTTTTTCAAATGTTTGAAAGTATATCAAGGCTCACTCAAAACGTTTTATCATCTTATTTTAGAGGTTTTTTTGGAAAGCATTTTTTGCCTTCATAGAGGCCTGTTTAGAAAGATTGAATGTTAGAAATTTGCAGGACTATTTAGTTTTATCATCATTTTGTAATAACCCGCTTGGGAATGCTTATTTGCTAATGATTACCCACAGTGTGCTATGAAAACATGTAACAGTTATAGTCTTCACACATACACCACAGCCGACAAGCATATATAGATTTAAGTTTGGCAGCAAAAGTGAAATATGCCTTTTTAATGTTTTGGTTGCCTTATATTCCGATTTTGCAACTCAATGAAGTTTGGAAAAACTTTGGCAGCTGTAATACAATGTGTAGACTGTGGATTTTGTGAATAGCCAAAAGAAATAAAGTTACTCAAAAGTGTAAGAATAAATTACACAAATAAAGCACTCACAAGTATAAGTTACCTTTGCGAGCAGCCGCCATATATTTGTAAGGGTTTATTAACAAGCATTTACAATGCAATGGTTTCGCCTTTGGAAAAGTTAGAGCTATTGGCATTGTAAATGACAAATTTTGTATTTATGTGTTGGTTTTGAAAACAGATAAATAAATGGCATTGTCATTTACATTGCCATTAGCTTAATGTCTCGCAAATGTGAGACCTATTGTAACCTATGGACACGAGATACTGAAAGGGCTCTAAGTGATACAACAGGTATGCTGTTGTCCGGAGGTGATCCAAAACCAGCTGCAGCAAGTCGCTGCTGGAGGCTTGCCAGTAGGAGCTAAATGGTGGCGAGGGTGAACCTACTAGCATAAACACAAACTGAGCCCGAAGTGGTCCCAAAGGTCCCAGACGTGCACCAAAGCGGACCTCAGCTTGCCTATCATGGCATGTAGAAATTGTGCTGGGAACGGCGGGTAACCAGACATGGATACTGGCACCAAGGGTGGCAAGGCGGCTGGCATGGACCCTTGAGCCAATGAAACGACTGGTAGAGTTGAATGATGGCACACCGCATGCCTGTACCACGCGGCCTCTACCATGACCCCCTCTTTACCATACATGCCTTGTCTAATACCCTCACTCACAACATTTTGCACATCTGGACGGGTCCTAATTCTCAAGTAAAACACTCCAGGATACATGATCCATCAACGCACACAACTTCTTGCACATCTGACGGGACCAAAGTCTCAGATAAAACACTCGCAACCCCTCAACGCACACCATTTCTTGCACACTTGACGGGACCAAAGTCTCAAGTAACACACTCCAGGGTACACTACCCCACACCGCACACAATGTCTTGCACTCCTGACGGGAACAAAATCTCAGGTAAAACACTCAAAGGTAGACAACCCTATAATGCACATCACTTCTTGCACAACTGACGGGACCAATGTCTCAGGTAAAACACTCTAGAGTAAACGATCCCACAGCGCACTACTTTGTGCATACCTGACGGCACCAAAGTCTCAGGTAAAACACACCAGGGTATACAACGCAACAAATTAACAGAATTCTGCATAACAAATACCCCACAACTTACAAAACTAGGGGTAAAAACTCTAGACCTCCACACAAGCGTGGCAAATACGCATATGCATGAAATTAATGATAGCATCAATAAATTAGCATGCTATAAATAACACACTCGGACAGCAAAATAAGTGTGGCATAACACCCATACGCCACCATACTGGGGAAACTAAAACTTCCACATGCAGAAGATCAGACTTGCATAAAAGAAACACATCTAGGCAGAAATTACATATGGCATGAAACAAAACATGGCAGCAGAATGCAACCAGAACTAGAAAAATACATAGCATAGCATCATCACTAAACTTATGATGGCAAAGGATAAAAGTGACCAAAACCATCTAAGTCCTCCCCCTCCCCCCTGAGCGATTTCTCACCTGAATAAAATCAGCACAATTTTACACAGTTTTTTTGCTTAAAGGTACTACAGGTTGTATCGGGTCCAATTGTTCATACCCGGCTCACTCCTTTGCTTGCCGTCCACTTTAAGAAGATAACACCAACCAGTCCTTCCCGTACGCTGCAATCACTTTAGGGTGATTCCAGTCTTTCTGTGACGTGGATATGCACCACTGCGAAGACACACCTTGGCAACACACATCACAACGCGCCTGACTGAACGCACCCTCAAATACTCGGCATGAGATCAGGAACCTTTCCACGCCCTGCCCATGACAAGCATGCCCCTCCCTTGGCAACGAACACCTCACAACAGCAGCTCAGCCACATAAATACTTTCCTGCACAGTGCAGACTCACCCTTCCATAGCTGCATCCTGGGAAACACAGACAACGTGTGTCACATCAATCAGAAGTTGCAGGTTAAACTTCACCATACGCCGTAGTGTGATGCGAACAGGCGATAAGCGACACCAATTCGAAGTACCCTGAGGTGTGACGCGCACAAGATCGACACGCGTCACACAAATACCAATCCAGGAAACTCAAGGCAAGTAACTTGCAGGCTCACGAGCTCCCAGCACGAGCCGACATCGGAGATTGACTCCCTAGCTTATACACTCTGCTTACTCTGACACGCGTCCACTGTGCAATCTTGCAGCTCGAGACGTTGAGGTGAATAACTTTGAAGGTAAAAGCAACCGCAACGGTGTACACACTCCAATTAAGTTCAAAAAGTTCAAAGAAATACCTATAGGCGTAACTCGTGTCCAAATGAGTGCACCACCAAAGTCCCTTTGGTGAATTAAGCACAGCCAGATCTGTCATGACTTTCCACAAATTTGTAAACGGCGCTGCCGGATAATTTCATGTCCATTCTCATGTAACGCTACCAGCAATCTCCTCTGCTGTGCGCTTTACGATGGCCTGTTGAATTGCCCTGGACGGCAGGCTGTCTGGTGTAATTAGACACAAGTGGGGATGTCAAGTGCCATTCTTCATTAGAGGCTTGAATCTCTGTTCATTGGAAATCTTATTAGTTTCACTGTTCACTTCCCACATCTTACACCTGTTCCTCATGCACAGTTTAATTTCCTGATCATCGCCAGTGTTGTAATGGAAGTAAGTCCAGTAGCCAGAGTGTAGCCTGTAGAAGGTGGTTTATTAAGACTCAGTTACAGTTAGTTTCAAGTTGATGGTAAGAAAGCTGTTCAGCAAGCCCCACCCGGAGCAGCCTTCTTACTGCTCAGCCCATAACTTCAACCGACCCTCCTTCCAACACAAACACTCAACATTCTACATGACCTCACACAATGTCTGTGCAGCGGGGGCTTGTAAGGTAAGGGAGGATGCCTTAAGTTACAACAATTACCTTTTGAATGGGCGGTTGAGATAAACTGGGCACCCATAGCCAATGCTGAAAAGGGCACCACACCCAATCTCCTAGTTGATGGTCTCTTGAAGTAGAGCAACTACCATAAACCTTGGTGTAAGTCTCGTCCTTCATAAGCTTCTGTGGACTGAAAGGACTCACTGACACTATGAAAATCAGCTACCAAAAACAACCCGCTGCACTGTGTGCATCGCTTGAAGCCGGTCTTCCACAGTATGCAAGAAAGAGGGAGCCACGTTTTAAGCTCATAAGAATTTCAAAGGTGAAATGAATATGCCCTTTCCCGAAAGGGGAGGCATTAAAAACTAAGCCCACGCAAAAAGGAGGAGCCCAGGCCAAACCGTGACCTGCCTTTTACCAATAGACAGAAGGAACAGAACTGGGCTAGGGCGATTGGTGGCACATTGGTTAGGGTTATTGAGCCATTAACAGACAAATGTTTAGATCCTTTACTAAAGATGATAAGTGACAGTATTTTTTGGTAAAATGCTTTTCCGTCCCCATTTGCAGTGTAATCATTCCCAACCAGTCCAGAGAGAGTGGGAGACTGTGTGTCATAGTGATTTATGCATCAGCCCTTCTGCCTCAGTTCCAACGGATGAACCGAGCATAGTTTTAGTCAAATGTCTAGAAATTATTTTGCAGGAGCAACAAAAGCACGTTGTTTTCAGACGCAGGATAATCCAAAAAGCCAATTTCCTTTCAAGAGGATTCTGAGGGAGAAGCAGCCACTTCTTATTCTGTGCATGTCTGTGGTCTGGTGGCCATGCACTGACGAGCAGCTGTTCAGTCTAATCAGAGCCCCGGCTCCACTGTCCAAGGCTTCACACATGGCGGGTCAGGACAGCAGAGGCCTCCCAGACCCATTAATTAACCTGCAGCCCGCGCTGCAGGCAGGCGGCAGGACATCTTGTCTTCATACACAAGGAGGACGCAACAGATTGCACGCACATTCAAAAGGGCCCGTGCGCGCTGCAAACAATGATCTAGGCTATTAATGATCCAGGCTATTAAAAACGGGGCACACGGAGCAGGCTTTTGTTTAAGGCCGAAGGAGGGCGAGTATCACGCTCCATTTCAAATACTTTATTTTAAGATAAATTGCGAGGTACAAAACGGATCGATTTAAATACCAAATTCCTAAAACGATTCTAAGGACATCATTGCACTTAAAATGTGATGTGCGGGCTCACATTCGCAAAAAGCTGCAAGCCGAAACGCAAATGAAAACCTGGCACCGTCCAACTTTTTGTGAAGGCGGGACACAGCGGGAGGGGGGGGGGGGGGCGGGAACGAACAGCGGATGGGGGGGCAGGAAGGCAAGAAAATTAAACCAAGCACTCACCTGGACTTCTTCCGGCGGCTTTTGGGCTTCAAATTCGGGAGTCTACCGCCTCCCGAAAACGAGCCGTCGACTGTAAGCACAGCGCGCCCTGTAGGGATTCAGGGGCGTGTTTTTCGTGGTCTCCCCTTCCCATTGGCTGGAAGGTAAAATTCCAGCCAATGGGAAGAGGAGAGGGCGGGACTTAAAAAAAGACACGGAAACGCCCCCGAATCGCGTTCCGACGGGGAAAGAATGATTGACAGCCACACTCTTCCAATGGCTAGCCTCCATTTATGGAGCTAGCCAATGGAAGACAGAGGCGGGACAAAGCCCCATACTGTCTCTAACATTAGATTTCGCCCTGGGCGGAGCACTGCTTCGCAGTCCTACGGCCAGGCCGAAACCTAAAAATGGATGCCCCAATTTAGCACCAATGAAATTAATGGATCTAACTATAACCATACATAAAGTAGTGACAATGAAAAAGATTAATTAACAATGTGTTAAAAGAATTCCAACATTGTTGATGGTATTCATTAAATTCAAGTATTAAATGATGGTTCCATTCTTTGGTAACCAACCTCTCCCTTTTAGACCCTCCCTGGCACCATAGTACCCATCTGCGTATCTTAGCAGGTCTCCCACTTGTTAGGTCTCGCCTGTCAATGCGCTTGCGAGAATATAGGGGCTTAAGGAGAGCTTAACCATCGGGCGATTTGATGCTGTGCCCGTGAAAAGCAAGCTCAATGCGCAAGCGCATTGACCTAAAAAGCGCGTGCACATGAAAGCCAGCCATCTGCCACCAGCAGCTTCACTTGAAGCTCCGCCCCCTGCTGCATCAAAGGCTTTCTTTTCGTACTTTTCAGGGCCGCGAGGCCGTGTCGCATTTCTCCTCCCCCCTCCCGACAGCAATGCCAAGAGCTTGTTCTGTTTTCTTTCTTTCTCTGTCTCTTTCCTCTCTCTGCCAGCCTTCTCATTCTCTATTCTTTATCTTCGTGCCTGTCTGTCTTTCACTCTCTTCCCTAACTCTGTCTCCTGCATTTCTCCAAGCAGCATGTCTCCCTTCTAACGTATCAGCTTGTTTCAAATGCGATGGGTTTATTGAACATACTTGTTATAACTTACGATCAGTGTCTGGACTCAAATTATATCCCCATTTGTAACTTCATTTTCTTTCAGTGTACATGGAAGTATCTCGAGTTATTATTTCACTAGGACACACTTTTTGTCTTGGTGTAAATGGCTTCGGATTGTTGCGCGAGCCCTGGAGCTAGTCTTGCTGGTGCAGCACGAAATGCACACACTGACCCCTACTGGCGCAGATTATGCAAGGCGCGACTCGAAAACGGAGATATAGGCATTCGTTCAGGGGTAATCGTCTACGATATATATATCCTGCTCGAGTCCTTCATTGCCCTTTAACCAGTTGCATATGTAAACCTCTTGCGTTGCTGACTCCAATCATAAATGTCTTATATGATTCTAATGAGCTCTTTGATTCCACCAGGTCACGTCAGTTTTGTGCACAGTGGACTTGGGGTCATGTCTATGTGGTTGGATGCAATACCGGAGGTTGGCTGTCACTTTTTAAAGAAATTTCTACAAATATTTTTACAGAGTAAGGTGACAGTAACAAGGGGTTTTCTGAAACTATACGATGGTGGCAGTAAGCGCTAAATTATTTATTATAATTAAATACTTGTTACGTTGGAATAAGGCACAAACATATCTGCGATTCTTTGGCTTTTAATACAGTGGAGAGAACAGACCTTGAATAGACTGCCTTATTGGAGAATTAGGCTATTCCTCGACTGGATGGTGCCACGGAAAGATTGAAAGGGCTGGGCAGTATCAGTCGTATGCCAAGCTCCTTATGACCCAGTTTACCTACAGGCAGTGTTGCTTCGAGGAGTCCGAGGAAGCAAATGCCTGTTTCACTACTGTTTTTAAGAGGGGTTGTACAGTGGAGATAGGGGTGTAGCATTATGGGGCGTGTATTTTTCTCTATGCAGGAGAAAATGCTGTGGCTGGGGCGCTCTCCCCTGCGCCTCTCTAAAAACAAACGCTGCCATTGCAGCATTATGTTTGGCGTCGGTGAGGGAGGCTGCCTTTCCAAATGACGAGAGCTGACGGAATTGTCGCAGGGCGGCGGGAGTCAGACTCTGATCCATTGATCCATCCCCACCCAGAAGCTGAGTAAGTTTAATTTAATATTTTTATTTAATTAAACCCCTTCCGCGGGGAGCCTATTTACAATGATTCCCCATATTAAAAGTGACGGCGGTGCAAGGGGCTTGTCAACAGACAAAATAATCTCACATCTCTTACTTTGTCAATTGTCCTAATATACGTAAATAAGCCTTAGTGCCCAGCAACCCTCAAACAGTCACAGACTCACGGAACGCTTATCCATTGTTGAGGAACACTCCGGCAGTGAACACCTGAGCGAGTTCATCGGTGCACACATGAGCATCCAATTAGTGCACATGAACGCTGAGATAGTCATGGTGGTGCTCTAATCCTCAGTACACAGGAATCTCCAGACAGTGGTGTGAACTCGCAGAGAGCGAGAGGTCACTCACACAGGCACCAGAACACCAGGACAGAGTACGGGAACCAATGTATGGAAACACTGGCTGTACATATACCCTGACAATTCTCCAGAATACCTCGTGCGCAGGAACTCTCGGGCCTTGCACAGCTGGACTCCAACTGCGCACGTGAGCAGGTGGTGCCTATAAATACTCAATCCCGCATCCCCCGGGATGACGCCATTTCTAACCCCCCTGCCCCCAACCGCCCGTAATCCTGGCCGTGACTGACACTTAAATAGTTTTCTGCCTGCTATATTTTCATTTGTTTAATGTTTACCATCCACCTTTCCGTTCAAATTCCTTTCCCGCTTTTCCTCGGAGCAATGCATTTCCCCCGCTTTGTTTTTTATTTCATTTACAGTGCTTTCTTCACTTACCATGTCTTATTGTGCACCATGTATCCCCTTTCGTAGTTAATTTTTTGTTCCCTTTTGCTTTTGTGCTTCTTACGTTTTTCGTTTATAATTGCTATATTTCTTGACTTCCAGTTGTTCTCTCTCATATTATTTATTTTCCTCTCAATTTGCTTTCTCTGATCCGTATTTTTCTTAAACCCATACACCCTATTTGGCTCCCTTTCTTTTGGTCATATTTTGGTATGTTGCTTCTTTTTAGGTTTCGCCTGGCGATCCGCTGCGCAGCAGCGTTCACGCAGGCAAAATCTAATGTAAGAACAGTATGGGGGACTTGAACCCGCCCCTTCTTCCATTGGCTGTCAATCACTTTTTCCCGGACAGAACGCGAATCGTGGGCGTTTCTGACTCTTTTTTTAAGTCCCGCCCCCCACACCCTCCCTCTCGCCAAAAAGTGATCCCGCCGTCAGCGATCCATTTGTTTATCCCCCGCCCTCCCTCCCGTTGTCCGTGCCTTCTCCCTCCCGCCCACTGTCCGTGCCTCCTCCCTCCCTCCCGTCCGCCTACAAATGTCAGAATGATGATGAGAAAACGGCACTGGACAAGCCATATCCGACATGGTATACCTCGGGAGGAATCCATCTCTGCAAACGCCCCCCCCCCCCCTTGTAAAGAAATAGCAAAAGCGTGTATTCGCATTTCTGCCGTGCAACTCGTGTGATTATTAGGAGTTATGAAGAAACACGCCAATCCCGCCGTCAGCGATCCATTTGTTTATCCCCCTCCCTCCCGTTGTCCGTGCCTTCTCCCTCCCGCCCACCCACTGTCCGTGCGGCAGACAGCCACCGCACTGTTTATGTTGGACGTTTCGTGATAAATTACGAAAGATTCTCGGTTGTTTTTATCATGTCCTAAACCTGTGGTTTTGACCGGCGCGTTTCCTTCTTTCCTCGGCACAGAAATTAAGAAGTTAGCCGCACTCGTGGAAGAAAGTACAGCGCCTAGACTCGAGAGGGGAGTCTACCGACCAGTTCACAGCCGCACAAATGGGATTATTTCCCGCACCAAGTGCTGCTCTAAGCGCTTCGCCAGCTGTGAAAAAATTAGAACAGCTGGGTTTCGTTCCTGTGAAACCAATTTACACACACAAGCACACTTACTGCTAACACATCAACTACACACGTTACCACTACACTCACAATTGCATTCACGTCACACTCCGGAAGGTATAAATACCCACAATATATATACAAACACCTCACACACATATACACACGCGCATATATGTGAAGTGCTATGCTTAGCGCTGCTTTAAGAAGGAGCACATCCAGGCGCTGCAGGCAGAGCGGGTATTTGTAGGAATGTAGTTCTGTAGTTTCAGGTGGGTTAATTCGCTCTTATTGCCCCGATGACCGTTTGATACCAGTGCAAGCAGACTGTGTCTGGGCAGAGGCTGGAGGAAGGGGAGGGGTTGGGGCACCTGGTCGGGAGGGGGCTGGAAAGATGAGGTGAAGGGCAGGTGAGCAGAGATGTTTGAAATAGTACGCAGTAAGTCAAGGGGAGGTAAGGAAGAGTAGAGTGTGTGGGGGCATAAAGATGCATGGGGGTACAGAAAAAGTCGAATATATGGCGGGTGGCAGACTTTGGCAAGCCGAGGATGTTTTCTCGTGCAGGACTTCGAAGACCCCAGGGGGTTTAAACTAGGGCTACGGGTCTTAGCCAGACTGCTTGGGTTCTGCCAGACCCCAGTCTTCCCAGGGCCACACAAACTGAGAGCATCCATCCGCAATGGTTTGTGCACCCACCCACACACACACACACGGCCCCCATGCAGTGTGCAGACTGAGTGCCCTGTACCCCAGAGTCAAGTGGGCTGTTCAGCATACTCCCCCCTACCCACACCTCCTGTGGGGTTCCTGACCCTCCGTCTGCTAATGCGCCCTCCCAATGATATGTACAGACTTGCTGTGCGCCCCCTTCCCCCCAGGCAAGTGAAAAAGCACCCCCGCTGGGACTGTAGTCTCTGATTCCCTCCCTCTCTTGGGGCTTGGAGGCAAAGCCCACCTTTCCAGGTTATTAAGAGCGAGTGCCCCCTCCCCACCATGGTGCTGTCTAGACTCCCTCCTCCCCCCACTGGTGAGAATGAGGCAATGCCCCCCCCCCCTCACAAACCCCAAAACCACACGCACACTCCCCGTGTCACCGAAGGAGAGCCCCCGCGAACTCTGAAGCCTGACCCTCCCCCACCCCGCGCCCGCAGACTGCGCCTGTCTACCCCCCGGTGATTCACGGTGACGTCTGTTACATTACCGGGCATTGCGGGTCACCGCCGAGCACTTCAAACACTGGTTTATGCCTCGAGACTGCACCCTCATCTAAATATTCGCATTATACTACACATGTATGCTAGTGAGCACCCAATGTTGGGGGGGGCTCTGTGTGGGGGGGGCTCGCAGTGTGTGAGGGGCTCTGTGTGGGTGCGTGGGGGGGCTGTGTGTGGGGGGGCTTTGTGTGGGTGTGTGGGGGGGGCTATGTGAGTGTGTGTGTGGGGGGGGGCTCTGTGTGTGTGGGGGGGCTCTCTGTGGGTGTGGCATTTGCGTGAGATTAAGCTATTGGCATTGTAAATGACAATGCCATTTATTTATCTGTTTTCAAAACCAACACATAAATAAAAATGTTGTCATTTAAAATGCCAATAGCTCTAACTTTTGCAAAGGCAAAACCGTTGCATTGTAAATGCTTGTTTGTTCATATGGTGTTGTTTGCTGTCTTTCTTTTGTTCATATTTTGGTTTGTTTGCTTCTTTCTTCTTTTTTTCTTTCAAACATTGCGTGTCCAGCAGGTCCCTAGGTTCATATTCTGTTTCGTTTTTGTTAATTTTTTTACTCGTAATATTTTAGCTTGTGGAAACCCTTCTCTATTCCTTTTGTTGTTAATTTCATGCACACCCGGTCGTGTTGTTCCAATTTGATCTTTGTCTTCAGGCGGTCAATCTGTGCAACCATTCAACAACAACTCGTTCAAATATGTTCTCTCAATGTTTCAAGCATTATTACAAATGTCACAAAAAGATGTTAATATTTCACTTCTGTTCTTGGACTTTCTTCACAATAAAATACACTGAACATAATCTTCACTAAAGTTATTTACACATTTTTAAGCTATTGCCATTATAAATTACAATAACTTTTATTTAAGTATTAATTATTTTAAAAAATTTAAAGCCATTGTTATTGTAACATCAATACATCGAAGTCACGTAAATACAACACATATTCAAATACAAATGCTAAAGGTGTCACATTTGCGGAAGTTAAAACTATTGGCATTGTAAATGACAATGCTATTAATTTCGCTATTTTCAAAAGCAACACATAAATAAAAAATGTTTCATTTACAATACCAATTTCTCAAACTTTCCTAATGCGAGACCTATTGCATTGCAAATGCTTGTTTTGAGTTGGCTTTTGTTCTTTAAGAAGGTCACTCTTTGTCTCTGTTGTGAAATTTCTCGAGCCAAGAAATGTGCAAATTATGGCCTTTGTGAAAGATGTTTGTATCACACAGCTCGCTTAAATGTCCCAAGGAATGCTTAAAGACCTCTCTCTGAATATGTCTATTGCACCCTTGAAAGGCCTTTTCTGAGTATCATGAAAAAGGCCAGATGTTGTGATGAATGAGGTAAATATCAGGAATTATTCTATTAATTCTGTGTTATGTTCATCGAAATGCACTACACTTTATAAGTCACAATACAGTGTATGAGCAGATGATGCACTATCAACCTATGATAAAGCTAAACATGCTGTACTCGTGTAGTTGATGTAAAATTAAGCTTGCCTTTGTAAACGAAAAATGGGTACTCAAATACACGAATATATGAAAGACTGCCTTTGACCTGGTTCCTAGGGAGGAACTTTGGAGGGTGCTACACGGTCTAGGGATGCCCCCGTATATACTAAACCTCCTTATCAAACTGCATAATAACACCTATGCCCAGGTTAGATGGGGGTTGAATGGGGAAAAGACAGACAAGATCAGGGTCGAGAGGGGAGTAAGGCAGGGTTGTGTCTTGGCCCCCACCCTATTCTCCCTCTATATCAATGGGGTGGTAGATCATCTACTCGGCGAACCAGCAGACGCTCCCACTCTGGGAGGCGTAAAAATTCCAACTTTGCTGTTCGCCGACGACACCCTCCTCATCTCTAAAACCCCCCAAGGTCTCCAGACACTACTGAATCGCTTCCAGGACTTTTGCACCACCAAGGGACTTGTCATCAACGTGGAAAAAACCAAGTACCTAGTTATGCATCCACCTCGCAAACTTGGCCGCCCTCCCACTCTAAACTCTATACCCCTTGAAAGAGTGGCAGAATTCGATTACTTGGGAATTCGACTTAATGACGCGATGAGCTGGACCGCCCACATCAATAAAATGACAATGGCCCACAAAAGGGTGGGGGGGGCCCTCCTTAAGGAGTTCAACAACTCAACAAAACATTGTGTTGCCCCTCTACTTGATATATATAAAGCACGTGCGGTCCCTGCGTCACTTTATGGAGCCGAACTGTGGGGCCTGGGCAAAGTGGATTTACTGAGCAAGGCCGAAAACAAATTCATTAAAGATCTCCTTGCCATTCCATCGAGTAGTCCGACTATCCCAGTGCTCGTGGATACTGGCTGTAAAGCTATAAGGGATCAGGCCCGTCTTCGACCCCTCTTGCTCTGGGCTCGCCTGTGGAGGGTACCGGAGCTAAAATCTTATGCTGATGGCCTAGCTGAGGTGATGCACTCCGACGGTTGGCACAGGATTAAATGGCTGAAGGACATTAAACATCTTTTAGGGGGCCTAGGCCTGGATTCCTGCTGGCATAGCCACTCCGCTCCCCCGAAGGAGACCTTAAAAAAACTTTTTTGGGAGTGGGTTCGTGTGAAGCGCATCACTAATCAGCAGCACTGCAAAACCACTGCAGCTTTTCTGCTGATAAAAGATGTTGTCGCCTACGAGCCATACATGGACATAATAACAATCGCCATGGACCGGTCCTTGTACATCAAATTCCGGTTAGGAACCCTACCCTTGGCCGACCTCTGCTCCAGGTGGAATAAATCTCAGTCCTCATCACGCTATTGTGCTCTATGTCCCGACAAACCAGAGACGGTGCCTCACTTTCTCTTCGAATGCCCGGACTATGGTCGCCCCAGATCACGTTGGCTTGGACCTATCTGCAGAGAATTGGGTACTCGCCAGTACTCTGTTGCCCTTCGGATTCTTTTAACCAATACAGCCCCTCCTATTGTTTGTGCTGTTGCCAAGTTTTTAAAATGGGCTTGGTTGATTAGACTTAGAAGACTGTCCATATCAATTTAATCCTTTTTTTAACGAATTTATGCTGATCAAATGTGTTTTTTACTCTTTTACCTAATGTACAGTCATAATTTTTTCTTCGACATGCTGTTTTTATCTTTTGTACCGCTTTTATGATATATGCATATCGAAATAAAGCAATCAACCAACCAATAGGGAAGGCACATAAGCAGAAAAAGAAACAAGCACAGGTTATTCCCAGAATGATAGAGCAACAATCCTCATGAATATATGCGCACATGAATGATTTTGTATTAATAAAATTAGGCCTAAGGCATTTGCCAGTTTTTTGCATCTGACTGTACAGCATAATCAGTGTCTTTTCCCCATTAATCCTTTCTGCGCTGATGACGGAACTGCTCCGTCATCAGCCTCGGTAGCGCTGTGCTGATGACGGAGAGGTTCCGCCATGGCCCGCTCGCCGTGCGGATTCCGCGCCTGCGCTGGGCGTTCTATTGAGCGGGGGAGGGGCCATGACGGAACCGCACCATCATAAGCACAGCGCTACCGACGGAGCGGTTCCGTCACCAGCAGGAGAGTGCCGCGCGACCCACCACTGCGGCGGAATTGCCGCCGCAGCGAAGGGTTTAAGGGGGTGATTACGTCTGCCCACCATCGTAGTGGTGTTTGTGACCGCCTGCCAGACATGCGCCGGTCTCACCGGTGCAATTAGGATGCGCCCGCCATACTGGCAGGCACATCCTTGGCATTTGACATTACGGGCGGCGCGACTGGCTGCAGCACCACATGCAATGTGAAAAGTGTGTGCACATTATTTCCCTGCTCTACATCTTGTTGCATAGAAATGAGGGAGGGTTCCATGGGTACCCCCCTGTGCAGCGACCCTCCCGAGCCCCAAAGTGGGTCCGCAACGGGCCCCTAAAACAAATCACTGCCAGCCTTTCCATGGTGGCATCGCTGCCATGGAAAGGCCTTATCTTTTTGGACCCACATCCCAATGCGGTGGACGGTGTCTGCTAGGCACCGCCACCGTATTAGTGGCCCAGCTCTGTCTGCCAGGCAATCAATGCTTTTGCCTTTGGCAGTGACGCCACGGAAAGGCCTTTTTGGACCAACATCCTAATGTGGTGGACGGTGTCTGCTAGGCACCCCCACCAAATCAGTGGCCCAGCTCCGTATGCCAGGCAAACTGTGCGATTGCCTTTGGCAGTGAAGTCACAGAAAGGCCTTTTTGGGACCACATCCTAATGTGGTGGACGGTGTCCGCTAGGCACCCCCACCATATCAGTGGCCCGGCTCTGTCCGCCAGGCAATTGGTGCGATTGCCTTTGGCGGTGAAGCGGCGGACGGACTTTGTGTCCACCGCAATACATACCTCTATCCGAATTTGGAGGTGGGTAAATCACTATGTGATGGCGGAAGGACCGCTGGCCCGGCGGTCTTTCCTCCATCATAATGACCCCCCTAAGTTTCAAACAGCTAGCGTGCATCCATGAAGAGACTTTGTGCAGCCACTCATGCCAGTTAGATTTGGTCTTCTCAGGCTCATTGGATAAAGGTAGAACTATTCGTCAGCATAACTTCCTTTATACCTACTTACGTTGTTGTAGCTACAAATGTTTTGTTGTTCACAGGATGTGGACTTAAATGAAAATCACTCAAATCCATATCTTAACTCACATTTGACATGTTTTTTGCACAGCATTCAGATGATTTTGTGATAACCACCTGTCTCATTACTGCAAGATAAGCCTCATTATCATAGGAGAATATGTTTTGTTCCTAGTAGCTGGTCTATTTGCCAGTGAACATATAGCTTTAGATTGAGGCCTGTACATACACATATTGGAATCCGGTTGCCAAAAGACTATTCTGCTTGAACCAAACAATGTGACTTTACAACTACCGCTCTGAACCATCTAATTTAATTCACCATCGGTAGTATATTCTGTCCATTTTTAATCTGCAAAATGTGTCAATCAGTTTTGCAATTGAAGGGGTCTTTGAATCTAAAAAAGAAGCAAAACATATGCAAGGAGTTTGTTGTACAGTCTCGTCTGAAAAGATAATTTCTGTAGGAATCGCACGAGCTCTAAACAAGGTAGCAGGTCTCTAACTTGTCAACATTTTCTTCCCCAAATAGTTTTCTCATTAATATTTTCCTTCCAATAAGTGTAACTTTGTTTTTGAAATAAATCGACAAATCGCTGAGAATGTATAAAAGTGTGACCAAGAATTAAAATCTTTTCCAACTTTTTAGGTTCTTGGATATATTGTGGATTAAAATTATGAAAATAGGAATATCTCTTCAGAAAACATTTAGGACTGATCATTGCTGAGTGCCACAATGCTCCTATTGTGCAGAATTATGCACTCCCCATTGTCTGTTTGATCAATGAATGTAGTGGTGTGCACAATGATGGGAACAAAACCGCTCCTGATGTTTAGCTGCATCACGACACGGATCTTACTTGTGAAATGAAGCATACAAATTCATGCCAGTCCTTAGTTTAACCCACTGACGTCCCCTTGACTTGCAGAAGGACATGGAGTGACAATTTTATCCAATGAAATTCATAAAACATGGAATTTGGCTCATCTCTGCTGAGCCCAGAATTTGGTATGGAACTTTCCCCCAAACAACTCCACTAGATAGTGGATATGCAGTCAGGACTTGAAAAATTTACTTGCTCGCTTTCTATTTCGAGTCAAATTTTATCATGTTGAGCTATCTTTAGGACCTACTGGTTCACTAGTGAAATTGAGCTGGAAGGGAACAAGTGTTTTGTTTATTTAGAAAGTGAATTATCATTAAAGATGCCTTTAAATCTTGTTTTTATCTTTACCCTTTTGCTGTCTGTTCAAGGACAAAGGTTACTAATTGCTGCTCATCCTAGACTGGAAAATGTTGTTTACGTTTCTTGCTCTTAATACAGTTAGATGACTATGTAAAGTGAGCTGCCTGGCAATCATTGTGAAACAAAAGGCTGTAGGATGTCAGTTTTCTTTCTAGCACACAATATTTAAATCGCTTCTAAATGAATAGTACAAATATTAAAAAACATATCAGGAATTATGGAAGCACATTTTTTGTAATTTAAGTGTGATGCCAAGAAAGCTTGAAAAAGAAAGATTTAAATAAGGGCAAAACAAATTAGAACACTTTACTTGGTGATATGCAAATACAAATATTTGCAGAAATATTTGCATAAACTCAAGTTTGTACACTATATAATTGTATTACTAAAACTTCATGTCACTTGCAAATGTTTTGGCTATTTCAGTGGAAAATGTGCTGATTGCACATGACCCAGTGCTGCCATTTCATGCTTTACTTATATATTTATTAAAAGTGATAGTCTTTAAACATTATTTGAGAAGCATTCTTGCCCCCGCCCTGATGACAATGCTGTTAATGAATATAGGGGCTAGTCTGGGGTCCTGTGTATCCTATATGCGGCTCAATTTGTATCATATGTGGAGCAAACGTTTAGTACATTAAATCAAACAAAATAGTTTGTTGTACAGAAGACACGCTGAACAAAAATATTTGAAGATGCTATTATATGTGGTAATGAAGAAAATGGGAGATCTGTGAATTTAAATATTTGCCCA
Source organism: Lissotriton vulgaris (assembly GCF_964263255.1). Lineage (NCBI taxonomy): Eukaryota > Metazoa > Chordata > Amphibia > Caudata > Salamandridae > Lissotriton > Lissotriton vulgaris. Next base: position 43,405,841 of record NC_141699.1, read on the forward strand.
GGATCACATAATTTGAAACCTTTTTATTGGTTTAGAGCATTACAGTTGGGTCGAACCGATGATTTAAGTCAGTAAACTTGCAGGTCTGGTAACATTTTTATGATTTTTCGAGGCCTGGCAGTGATATTGACAGCATAAAAGTCTGTTTTGGCTCAGTGTAATGAACAATGTATTAGCAGCCCCTTTGTCAAAGGAGTTAGTGATAATCTTTCGGGAAGATAGTGCCCATGCATCATCAACAAATAATAACGTAAGTCACAAATGGAATGAAATAGCAGCAAAAACAAATGTATGGCCATAATGGGCAGACATACCTGCCATTACCCTTATAACTGGCAAGAATCGTTCTGTAGCAACAACTAATTGTAGTCGTGGATGTTGCTTGTCACGGTGGGAGAAAAACAGCTGCCCCTTCCGAATCTGGATTGGGTTTGGTTCCAGATGGCGCAGTGTTTTGCATCTGGATAATTTCAACTGATATAGATTCTGTTGATGGTGCATATACGTTTTTGGTTGAAGTTGCAGCAGGTTCAATTGTTGAAGATGTTGCTTTGCCCCAAATTCAGATCAGTACTTGATGATGGGTGAAACTCTGGAGACACAGCAGGCTTGTCAGTCTGGAATGGGACCAATGATTTCATCTTGGCTGTACTCTTCTCTGGTTACTCCAGGCGAAGGAAGTACTGGACTGATCTAGAGAGATTTTGGCATAGGCAGCAGGCTGATGAGAATGGGCCACACAGGGCTTTTTGATGTTATGCTATATTATATGTATTTCTAAAGCACACTATCACCTGTGATCAATCCACACTTTAGTGTTTTATTTTTCAACAGGCGAAACAAAAAGGATTATGGTGTGTGTGTGGGTTCTACCCCAAGAACTGTAACAAGTGTTCTATAGGACGGTCAAACAACTTGTCCTGGATGCGTTCCTAATCTAACTCTCCATTTTATAAAGCCCCCGTCAGCAGCAGCTTTTTCTTCATGGCAGAGTCAGTCTTTCTTCTTGGAGAGTGTTCTCTCACGTTTTGAATATTCTGTTACTATGTCATTTATGAGACCAGATCAGATTAATCAAATTTGGTCTCTGCCATCTTTCCAGGGTGATAAACATCGGGTACATATCAAATAAAGATCAGGGGCATACACTGGAATGCCAAAGAGCATCTGGTATCTGGTTTGACCACCTAATATTTCTCTAACTCGGTGCTTGCTGAGCCTTATTCAGGTAAAAGAAGAACCATATCAATCCTGAAACCAGTACTTAGTATTAAAGGTTCGCTTTAGCATACCATTGGACCACTCGACCAAAACTTTTAAACTCCAGACGGAACTTGTGCAAGTATAGAAGTCGTAGTCTCAAAACAACCATAGCATCCAAATACAACCTGGTGGCAAAAGGAGGACTATTGTCTTAATGAAAAGTATGAACCTCTCCCATAGTTACTAGACACTAAGTCTTGTCTTTTGTAGCCACGCCCAAATGAATCTAGAGCAGGAATCAACTGCAACCAGTATATATTTATATTACGTGGTCGAAGAAAATGAAACTGGAGGAATATTAGCTATCATAAGGCGCCCAGGGTGTTGGTTTTGCAGTAGTAGAATGCTTAATCTGTTAACAAATAGTACTTTGCTGTATCTATATATCTTTCCATTCTTTGGTGAATAAGGCCACCAATATAGGTGATGTAGCAGCCTACTGACCACTCCTGCCTTCTGGGGTCTCCTCCTCCCTTGTCTGTCCCCTCTCTGGCGAGTCCTATCCATTGTCTGTGTTGTCTTCTTTGGAGTGCCATGAACCCTGCAGCCCTGCCACATTCTACTTCTGGGTGCCCACCTTATTTTTTCGAGTGACTCTGCCTGATACATTGAGGGTGCTACGCTTCTCCCTGTTATGGCTTTTGTCCTTCTGCGTGCCCCTGATGGCTGCATAGCCTCTCTTTACCATTCATGGATAAGCAGGAGAGAGCAAGTCACCTGAGTAACATCAACACATTGTAAATAGCTCATGGGACGCGTTATTGTAGTAGAGAGCACCAACACTACAAAGGGCTTCTTGGCACTGAAGAGCTCTGAGAACATAAAATGGGAAGCGTGAGAATGAAAGCCACAAGAATAGATTGTAGCAAAATGCTTTTTCATTTCTTCTGAAATATCAGGACATCTCTAAGCAAGGAGCTCAGGAGGATAGCTCGGCCTCGAAGACGGCGCAGCCTCCATTGCTCATCGTCATCAACTTAGAGACCATCGAGTTTGTCAGCTTAGAACCAAAACTGAGTGAGGTTGGATATTTGACAGCTATCATCGTGCAGTGCAGAGGGAACTGAACTATTCTCTTAATTTGAAGCCAGTGAGCTCTTTTCATAGCAATGCAGTGGTATTTGTTCCCCTGGGTACTCCTAATCCTAGGCAGATGCTGTGTTCTGGAGCTTTAGCTTTTTGAGCAAAGGTATGGAGGAGCCAAAACAAAAGCTGACGCCATAAGGCAGCACTGAGGTCAGTCTGGCCAGAAAGTGACATTTTGTCTGAAACGTAGCGGGGTAAGATGGAGCATGAATGCTCTGAAACCGAGGGTGGAAAAAGGAAGAACTGTGATGGTTCTTGGTGAAACCAAAACATCTGGATTAAAAATGGTATAGGATGGAGTCTGGACACTGTGTTTATAGGGCCATCTCCGACTGCGTCTGACCATACGCATTATGATTAACCAGCAGATGGTGCGTTGCAGGTGGTTTGGAGTCCTTAGCCTAAGTGGTAAAATCAGCAGGGACCGCCAGTTGGTTGCTTAAAAGGTCTAGGGCACAATGCGATGTGTTTTAAAAAATGGATGATCATTTTTAATACAAATTGAAATGTATTCATGTATTTTAATGCTTATTTTTTATACCAATCTAATGCGGTGTTTTATAAAAGGTTGTTTATCATGTGAAATCCTGAAGAGTGGGTGCACATATACTGCAGAAATAAATGTTAAACTGTACTAGTAGAAACATCGTTTTTTAACAGAATATAATCTAAATATAAATAAATGCTGATTATATGAGCATAAAATACATATGCATAAATATTAAGATGAGCATTAACTAAAAAGGGATAAATAATTAGCATACAAGAAATAAAAATAAATACAGATGGAAATAAAAAAATGAAATGCCATAAACCAATAGCCATAATTTTTTAGGTCGAGCCTAGACCACGCTTGCACGTTTTTTTAGGCATTTTGTCTATACTTTGCAGGCTTGCAGGCCATCCATTGCTTTTCACTGTTCGTTTATAAATTTTTGTTCCAAGTGGTTAATCTTTCCGATTTGTCCCTCTGTTTTGAGCCACTTACTTGCATGCTAAAAAAACACGAAACACCGCGTTGGGGCGGCTCCTCCTGATACTCGAGAAGCTTACAGCTTCATTTTACCTGTTTTTCGATAGTGCCATAGCGGCGGACATCTTGGGTGGGGGCTGAGGCTCTGCACGGTCTAGTCGTCACAAGGACGCTAGACCGGTACTTGAGACGAGCAAATTAGGCGGCCTGCTTCTTGGAAACACGCTTTGGTTTACATTATAGACAGAGTTCAGCACAGAGCGCATTACGCTCATTAGGAGCCTCCGCAGCCTGAATTTTTAATATTTCCGTTTTCTGTGTTAGATGAATGTTTGGAATTTGTGTACCTTATTTTTAAAATTGAGCCACTTACTTGCACGCTAAAAAAACACAAAACACCGCGTTGGGGCGGCTCCTCCTGATACTCGAGAAGCTTACAGCTTCATTTTACCTGTTTTTCGATAGAGTGCCATAGCGGCGGACATCTTGGGTGGGGGCTGAGGCTCTGCACGGTCTAGTCGTCACAAGGACGCTAGACCGGTACTTAAGACAACCATGCTCACGCGCAGCGGTCACGCGCTGCGGGATCGCCAGAGCATCGCCGGAGTCATGCCAGAGTCCAGCCCGTCTGCGCCCGTCCGTGCACGGGCGGGCTCGGGGGCTCGGACTCCTGACCTTCGCTATACATATACTGCGGAAGAGCTTCGTTGTTTAGATAACGGTCAGTCGCAACTCGATCTAGGTGCTATTGCTAGGCTAAAAAATCATGCCATACTGCGGCCTTACAACAGAAGTTCTAGAACCCAATACCCGGTACTAAAGATAGCTAGTCTGAATACTAGGTCCCTTCACAGTCATCATGTGGAGATCTATAACCTACTTCAGGATAGAGACCTTGATGTCCTGACACTCTCAGAAACCTGGATGGGTGAAAACTCCATGCCGGACATCATTGCTGCCCTCCCTAATGGCTATGACGCAATTTGGCAGAACCGCGCAGGGTCGGCTCGGGGGGGTGGGGTAGCGATTTTATTTAAAAAATCCCTATCTGTGGAAGAAATAATATCAGAAACAGTGGACCTAGGTGATCTAGTAGGAATAAAGATTTCCCTAAACAACTCTTGCTGGGTGATTCTGTCAATCTACCGCCCACCCAACTCATCTCCACTTTTTAATGATTTATTTACACCCATTATATCAGATCTATGTACAAGGTACAAACAAATTGTGATATTAGGAGATTTTAACTTGCATTGGGATAGCCCCCAATGGGACTTACCAACACGCCAACTGGACACCACCATGTCCGCTTTGAGTTTTAGCCAACTTGTGAAAGTACCCACACACATCAAGGGTCATACTCTTGACTTAGTATGGTCCACAGACCCAAATGTCCTTCTCAAGGATGTGGTTCCTTGTATCTGGACTGACCATTACCTGGTGACTTGTGAGGTAAACATAAAAGACCATTTAAAGCACCTACCCCGAGGTACTAGAAGGACCCGCAAATGGGCCGAGGTTGATTTAAAAACCCTGACCTCTGTGCTTCCGGAAATGGCTTGTTTGACGAATTCAGATAGAAGCCTGGACGTAGAATACGCGGCCCTAACTCAGAGCCTGAACATAGCTATTGATCACATAGCGCCGGAAAAAACTCAGTCAATTAAGGGACCTGGTAAAGAGGCTCCATGGTTTACCCCATCACTAAGGGAACAAAAAAGAAAGCTCTGAGCTCGGGAGAGAATCTGGAGGAAAACTAAGCAGGACACTGCAAGGAACCAATATAAAGACTCACTCCACCTGTATAAAAAACTTATCTCACAAGCCAAGGCGGAGTACTACGAGTCTCGCCTACAGAAGGCCAGGAATATCCAGAAGGAGACGTTCCAAATCCTGTCGGAGCTGAGTAAAAAACAGGAGAACTCTGAGTCTCCCATAAACTCTAACACCTTCCAGGGGTATTTTTTAGAAAAGGTAAAGACTATCATCCGGGATATTAAGAATAGTGTGGTGAACTGTGATACTATACATTCTGAGGTCCATAATCCTACTCACTGCTCTATAGTACAGTTCCCTGAGCTGGATGAGCTGAGCCTAGAGCAGCTAATGGGGAAAACTAAATCTGGTTCCCCAGCGGACCCATGTCCCCCGAGTATCTTCCGTGTGGCACGCCCACTATTGGAAGCTCGGATCATCTCTCTCCTTAATAGGTCCCTAGAAACAGGGTATTTACCTGGTGACCTTAAGGAGGCGCGAGTTAGACCTCTGCTGAAGAAGCCAGGCGCAGATCCGGCTGCCCTGAAGAACTATAGGCCGATTTCCCAGCTGCCTTTCTTTGCAAAGGTCCTAGAGCAACACGTGCTGAAGTCCCTTTAACTGTACCTCGAATCCCATGGCTTACTGCATGAGCGACAGGCAGGGTTTCGAGCGCACCACAGCACCGAGCTAGTAATGCTCTCGTTGTTAGACGAACTGAGAGGCATGGCTGACGGCAAAAAACCGAGCGCCCTGATTTTATTAGACCTGTCAGCGGCGTTCGATACCGTCAGCCATGACCTGCTCCTGGGAAGACTGGAGGCCTTTGGGATCAAAGGCTTGGCCCTCAAGTGGCTGCGATCCTTCCTTTTAGGAAGGACTCAGAGGATACAACTTGGGGAGTCAATATCTGAAGTGGGCCTCTTAGAGTGCGGAGTTCCACAGGGCTCCGCACTGTCCCCACTTCTGTTCATTTTACCTGCAGCCTTTGATTGCATCCCTGGCCGAGTTGGGCTGCAGAGTCTACAATTATGCTGACGATACTCAGCTAGTGCTGAGTATCGATAACACAGGGACAGCACAAACCCAAGCTCAAAATATCCTGAGGTACACCGTAGGGTGGATGACGAAAAATCTACTAAAGATCAACCCGGATAAGACCGAGGTATTGGTAATTCCATCTACCACCTCACCGTAGAGTGATCTGTATTGGCCTGCTGAGCTTGGATCAGCCCCAAAACCTAGTGCCAACGTAAAGAATCTGGGGATTAAATTAGATTGTGACCTATCAATGTGCAGTCAAATTTCCGCTGTTGTTGGAACCTGCACGAACATCATCAGACAATTGAGAAAGTTAGCTCCCTTCCTTTCTCATTCTATGATACGCTCAATTGTAGCAGCAACTGTCATTTCACGGATCGATTATGGAAATGCCCTGTATCTTGGCCTCCCAAAAATGTTGACAAACAGACTCCAGGTCGTAATGAATGACGCCGCACGGCTAATCTTCGGAGTGCCCAGACGAACAAAGGCCTCCCCTCTTCTCCAAAACCTTCATTGGCTCCCTGTTAAGGAGAGGGTTGAGTTTAGGAGCCTCTGTATAGCGCATAAGGCGATCTACGGCGATCTATCAGCGCCTTGAGACCCTACGGGTATGTAGCGCGCTTTATAAGTGTCACTGATTGATTGATTGATTGCGCCGGCCTACATCAAAGCTCGCCTGGAAGTATACAACCCGAAGAGAACACTCAGATCATCGGACGCTCAGTTATTGGTCTGCCCCCGCTACAAATTAGTGACTAAGGGAGGGAGAGCCTTCTCTGTTCTGGCCCCCCAATTATGGAACAAGCTGCCTGAGGGGCTACGCAGGGAGATGAATCTCCTACGGTTCAGGAAATCACTGAAAACCCTGCTGTTTAGAAGAGCCTTGATCGCAATGTAGTCCTGTAGCTGCGTCTCTCTCAGGAGTGAACCAAGTTATTGTAATGACATCGATTTCCAAGCGCTTAGAGTCCTGCAGGTGATTGGGCGCGCTATAAATCTAAACTAACAATAACAATAACAAGATGTTCACTCCCACCGTAGAATGATCCATTACTGTTAGCCTTCAACTTGTCCCATAGTAGCATGTTTTTAGGGACTGCTTTCCCCTTTCTCTAAAAGCATTTCACATGAGCGCTCACATTTTTAGGGCTCGGGCCTCGCCTTCCACGAAGTGGAGGTGGAGCTTGCGAGCTCTTTAGTATTTAGAAAAAAAAAATGCAGAAAGGGCTCCGGCTGGCACATTCCTTAGTTTTTTATGGCATCTGCCTAGTGATTCGTCTTCGCTGTGCTGTGTATTTAGTAGCGTTGACGTGATAGGCTGTATGTAATGTACGCGTGCCCGATTTGGCATATTCTGTGCGCGAACGAGCACAGAGAGTGATTAATCTTAATTAGGAGCTGTCAGAGTGCCTGTGTAATGCAATCCAGATGTTGCGAGCGCGTTCACCATTGCATTGGATGTATCATGCGCGCGTTTAATATTTACCTTTCGTGCACGACAGTCCATTCATTTTAATTAGGAGCTGTCAGGGTGCCGCGTTCACGGCGGAGATCATGGAAAGAAGTTTCCTGTAGCTTCACGGGCAGGCACAGTATTTTTTTAAGCTATCCCCCTAGCAAGAGTGGGGGCTTCACAAGCACTCTGCCCGCTCCTGGCCGCGTACAATCTGCTGGCCGCCTGTGAATCGCCGCTGCCCGTGGCCGGAATCATCCCCGCAAAGATCGGAATCTGGCCGGGGCCGCCGAAGGCGAGAACCGAAGGAGCAGAGCCCTGATTGGCTCGAAGTGCCGAGCCCCCTCACCGAACGCCGCGCTGGGATTGGCTCCCAAGCGGCAGCGTCATCGCCTGGTTTTTTTTACTTTTGAGATCTGGGAAGCTTCCGTTAATATGAAAATGCCACTTTCTTACTCCACTATGGTACATCAAGCATTACAGCGTTTATCATGAAACCCACTGCAGACCTTGCAGAGCCCGTGTTCCAGGCAGTGTAATGTTTAATATTAGCAGAGACATTTATCGTGTCACAATGAATTCTTACCCAAGGCAAGCTGCTTTGTCGTCAGTAACTGGAAGTGACGGTGCCTTGCTGTTCGACTGGCCAGCAGCGTCGTGTGCCCTATAACCATAAGCAAATTGTTCTGGCAGATGGAGAAATTACCAGAAACGCCCCGTTGAGAGAGGCCTACGACGCAGAGTCTGCTTAGCAGAGCCTTTTCTCTCGGATTTTGCATTTAGCTCATGGTTGTCTGTCTTTGCAAGAGGTCACAGACAGGAAAGGCAATTGTATTGGGGCTGTGGGAATGTTTGTGTTTCACTGTATCAATCAGATGTATTCAGGCTTTCTATCAAATGCATAAACAAGAATATCCCCTTGAAAGAAAGATCGATATTCCCCGCATTTTCTCAGCACGGAGGGAGAAATATCGCAGTTGGGCATAATTCGTTTTAAATGGATGTCGAGGTTTCGGGGCACTTAAGTGCGCCCGTCAGTGTCGTGTGCGCTAAATTGCTGTCAGTAAAACAGAGGCTCTGCCTTTTAAATGCCTCTGACATTATTGGGAAACTTAAATGAAGGCTGCCTGCTGCTTTTCGGTGCTTATGTTGCCCGCCTGTAATTGGTGTTAAGTTGGAATGTCTCAGCAATTCGTTGTAATTGCTAAACAACCTGTTTTATCTCACATCCTTGTTTGGAATTTTTTTTTTTAGCAAAAAAATAGACTAGAAATATAAATTAAGCGTGGTACGTTGTAAATGGTGTGTGACGTCTGGACCTGAAATCTTGATTTGTTTAGTTCTCAAAGCCTGCTTAGCGAAACAGATAATTATGACAGAAGTTTGTTGAAGCAGTGTAGATATAAATGCCCATTTATTAAGGTTGCGGGTGCTAGACAGCACATACACTGGCTGTTGCGAGCCATATTGTGGGCTTACCAAGCACATACAGTGGTTTGGAGCTTACATAATGCTCTGCATTGGCAGGCTTTCCTGTCGCTCTCATTTTCTGCTTCTTATTTGTGCCCAAGGTTGTCAGTCCTGTGTTTGACCCTCCCATGGGAGCATAGCCTCTTTAAAAATCTATTTTGATTATCTGCCTTCTATGCTTCTACTGCTTGCTTTTCAGGCACTGATGATAAACCAAAAACAGGTTCCAATATTGCCACGTTATTCATAAACTGGATCTCGGGTGATCACTCGAATGACTGAATGAAGCAGTAATTCTCAATGAACCAGATTTCAGAATAAATCATTTCTATTTTATTTTTTGATTTAAATGCATGTGTCTATTTCGTATGCGATTTTTTGTATTTTATAATCAAGAAACATTTCATTAGTTCAACTCTATTAAACTGAACACAAATTCTAAACAAATGACATTAGGCAAAAACGGTAATTAGACAGACAAATATCCACTCACACTCGTCAGTCATACCACACAAGACAATCAAGATATATTTATAGTTATTTACAAACAATATAGTATCACAGTGGAAAAATAAAGCATTGGAAAACAGCAGATCAACAAACTAATTATTTTCTGAAATGATCAAGGATTCCTAATGCTGAGTAGAAGAGGTCTACGCGTTTCGATCACCCCTGGTTTCGGGGAAATCTCATCAGGACCAAGTGCCTGTGAATGGAGAACGAGATAGAATCAACACGGGGGGGACAAAACCAAACTCCTCACAACGCTGCAGTGTGGGGAAAAAATGAACTAATCATACCTCTCAATGGGCGACTTTACTTTTGTGGATGTCACTGTAGGCAAAAAAATGAGGTGGGGTTAGGCCTCTCAAGTGAGAGCGTCCAAGGGGCAGAAATTCGATCATGACCAGAACATTCATTCGTGTCTACTTACATCTTGTTGCGCCTAATGCGGCTGTTAGTGCAATTGTTGAGCAGCTTGGGTAGTTGTGGGTTGCTGGGGGGGGCAAGGAAAAGGTTTTAGTAAGATTGCGGGAAGCGATTGGAGTCCTTATTTCTTATTTCAGACATCGACAACTTACTGTTTTGTAGGTAGCGCAGGGAGTTCACGTTTATCTATGTCGGGCTTGATTGAATCTGTAACGTGCTCCAGAAGCCTGAAAGTGGAATGGAGCTAGAGTCAGATAACCAAACCAATTGAAGTAGTCGCCTAGTTTACGAGGATGTCCTAGCTTAGGTCAGCGTCTTACCTGGAAGCATCGTGTCCGCTATCTGCTACAGGGGGTCTGCGCTCTTCGGTCTCTGTGCGGTTGTGTCCAGTGACCGGCACCTTCCAGTCGGTAAACCGGCTCTCGCGTTCGGTTGAGTTAAAACTCACTTCCTGGTCATAAAAAAAGTTTGTTGATTTTTTCTTGAAACCGTTTATGACAGAAGTTAAATCTTTTCTTCGAGACACGACTGATTTTATGAATAAACTTCCTACTATCCCATTCGATCAAAATTCAGACTTTTTAGTGACCATGGATGTTTGCTCGCTATACACCCAGATCCCCCAGAGTGACGGACTAGATGCAATTCAGTTCTTTCTGGACCAACGACCAAGACCCACCAGAGTACCAACGGAATTCATTGTACAACTGGCCACATTGGCACTAAAGAAAAATTTCTTTAATTTCAACGGAGAATTCTATTTCCAAATAAGTGGGGTAGCCATGGGTTGCCCCTTTGCACCGGAGTTAGCCATACTTTTTATGGCATTATTTGAAGAGAAATTTGTGTACCAGTCTAATCCATTCAAAGACAAGATCACAAGTTGGAGTCGACGCTTCCAGGTAAGACGCTGACCTAAGCTAGGACATCCTCGTAAACTAGGCGACTACTTCAATTGGTTTGGTTATCTGACTCTAGCTCCATTCCACTTTCAGGCTTCTGGAGCACGTTACAGATTCAATCAAGCCCGACATAGATAAACGTGAACTCCCTGCGCTACCTACAAAACAGTAAGTTGTCGATGTCTGAAATAAGAAATAAGGACTCCAATCGCTTCCCGCAATCTTACTAAAACCTTTTCCTTGCCCCCCCCAGCAACCCACAACTACCCAAGCTGCTCAACAATTGCACTAACAGCCGCATTAGGCGCAACAAGATGTAAGTAGACACGAATGAATGTTCTGGTCATGATTGAATTTCTGCCCCTTGGACGCTCTCACTTGAGAGGCCTAACCCCACCTCATTTTTTTGCCTACAGTGACATCCACAAAAGTAAAGTCGCCCATTGAGAGGTATGATTAGTTCATTTTTTCCCCACACTGCAGCGTTGTGAGGAGTTTGGTTTTGTCCCCCCCGTGTTGATTCTATCTCGTTCTCCATTCACAGGCACTTGGTCCTGATGAGATTTCCCCGAAACCAGGGGTGATCGAAACGCGTAGACCTCTTCTACTCAGCATTAGGAATCCTTGATCATTTCAGAAAATAATTAGTTTGTTGATCTGCTGTTTTCCAATGCTTTATTTTTCCACTGTGATACTATATTGTTTGTAAATAACTATAAATATATCTTGATTGTCTTGTGTGGTATGACTGACGAGTGTGAGTGGATATTTGTCTGTCTAATTACCGTTTTTGCCTAATGTCATTTGTTTAGAATTTGTGTTCAGTTTAATAGAGTTGAACTAATGAAATGTTTCTTGATTATAAAATACAAAAAATCGCATACGAAATAGACACATGCATTTAAATCAAAAAATAAAATAGAAATGATTTATTCTGAAATCTGGTTCATTGAGAATTACTGCTTCATTCAGTCATTCGAGTGATCACCCGAGATCCAGTTTATGAATAACGTGGCAATATTGGAACCTGTTTTTGGTTTATCATTATTCTGGTGAGGCTTGTCCTTATTGCCAGAGAGCCCAGACCCTGTTTTTGGTGTTAATGCTTTTCAGGCACAGCTTGTTTTCTTTATGGTTATTCACTCCAGGAGAGTGCGTGTGGTTTTAAGCTGTCTCCCACATGTACTTTCTCACCCAGCAGTCCATATTGCTCTCTGTCACCAGTGTGCTTCTTCCTTCCTCCTTCCATGTTGTGATCGCTCTTGTGGCCTACTTTTCCCTGCTTTGTTTTCTCTCCCAGTGTGCCTCGCCCCCTTGGGGTTGCTTTATTACCCATTACTTCTCTTCCCCTCCATGGCCCTTTGTGTTACCCCCCGTCCCCACACACACCTACCTGTTATCTCGCCTGTGTGCTGCTCACCCACCTGCTCCACATTGCTCTCTCGGCCGTTGCTTTTCATTCCTACCACAGCCCTCTGTGTCACTTCCCTCATATATTTCCTCCAACTCTCTTGCCGGTGTACTTCTCACCAACCCACTCCATGTTGCTTAGTGAGTAGTGAGTAGTGAGTGTAGAGTAGTGAGTAGAGTAGTGAGTAGTGAGTAGTGAGTAGAGTAGTGAGTGGAGAGTAGTGAGTAGTGAGTAGAGTAGTGAGTGCAGAGTAGTGAGCAGAGTAGTGAGTAGTGAGTAGTGAGTAGAGTAGTGAGTGGAGAGTAGTGAGTAGTGAGTAGAGTAGTGAGTGCAGAGTAGTGAGTAGTGAGTGCAGAGTAGTGAGTAGTGAGTGCAGAGTAGTGAGTAGTGAGTGCAGAGTAGTGAGTGCAGAGTAGTGAGTAGAGTAGTGAGTAGAGTAGTGAGTAGAGTAGTGAGTAGAGTAGTGAGTAGAGTAGTGAGTAGAGTAGTGAGTAGAGTAGTGAGTAGTGAGTCATGAGTCGTGAGTAGTGAGTCGTGAGTAGTGAGTCGTGAGTAGTGAGTAGTGAGTCGTGAGTAGTGAGTCGTGAGTAGTGAGTCGTGAGTAGTGAGTCGTGAGTAGTGAGTCGTGAGTAGTGAGTCGTGAGTAGTGAGTCGTGAGTAGTGAGTGCAGAGTAGTGAGTGCAGAGAAGTGAGTAGAGTAGTGAGTAGTGAGTAGAGTAGTGAGTGCAGAGTAGTGAGTAGTGAGTGCAGAGTAGTGAGTAGAGTAGTGAGTAGAGTAGTGAGTAGAGTAGTGAGTAGAGTAGTGAGTAGAGTAGTGAGTAGAGTAGTGAGTAGAGTAGTGAGTCGTGAGTAGTGAGTCGTGAGTCGTGAGTCGTGAGTCGTGAGTCGTGAGTCGTGAGTCGTGAGTCGTGAGTCGTGAGTCGTGAGTCGTGAGTAGTGAGTCGTGAGTAGTGAGTCGTGAGTAGTGAGTCGTGAGTAGTGAGTGCAGAGTAGTGAGTGCAGAGAAGTGAGTAGAGTAGTGAGTGCAGAGTAGTGAGTAGTGAGTGCAGAGTAGTGAGTAGAGTAGTGAGTAGAGTAGTGAGTAGAGTAGTGAGTAGAGTAGTGAGGTGAGTAGTGAGTAGAGTAGTGAGTAGAGTAGTGAGTCGTGAGTAGTGAGTCGTGAGTAGTGAGTCGTGAGTAGTGAGTAGAGTCGTGAGTCGTGAGTAGTGAGTGCAGAGTAGTGAGTGCAGAGTAGTGAGTGCAGAGAAGTGAGTAGAGTAGTGAGTAGTGAGGAGAGTAGTGAGTGCAGAGAAGTGAGTAGAGTAGTGAGTAGTGAGTAGAGTAGTGAGTGGAGAGTAGTGAGTAGTGAGTAGAGTCGTGAGTGCAGAGTAGTGAGTAGAGTAGTGAGTAGTGAGTAGTGAGTAGAGTAGTGAGTGGAGAGTAGTGAGTAGTGAGTAGAGTAGTGAGTAGAGTAGTGAGTGCAGAGTAGTGAGTAGAGTAGTGAGTAGTGAGTAGAGTAGTGAGTGGAGAGTAGTGAGTAGTGAGTAGAGTAGGGAGTGCAGAGTAGTGAGTAGTGAGTAGAGTAGTGAGTGGAGAGTAGTGAGTAGTGAGTAGAGTAGTGAGTGCAGAGTAGTGAGTAGTGAGTAGAGTAGTGAGTGCAGAGTAGTGAGTGCAGAGTAGTGAGTAGAGTAGTGAGTAGAGTAGTGAGTAGAGTAGTGAGTAGAGTAGTGAGTAGAGTAGTGAGTAGAGTAGTGAGTAGAGTAGTGAGTAGAGTAGTGAGTAGTGAGTCGTGAGTAGTGAGTCGTGAGTAGTGAGTAGTGAGTAGAGTAGTGAGTAGAGTAGTGAGTAGTGAGTAGTGAGTAGTGAGTCGTGAGTCGTGAGTAGTGAGTAGTGAGTCGTGAGTCGTGAGTAGTGAGTCGTGAGTCGTGAGTAGTGAGTCGTGAGTAGTGAGTCGTGAGTAGTGAGTGCAGAGAAGTGAGTGCAGAGAAGTGAGTGCAGAGTAGTGAGTGCAGAGTAGTGAGTGCAGAGTAGTGAGTGCAGAGTAGTGAGTGCAGAGTAGTGAGTGCAGAGTAGTGAGTGCAGAGTAGTGAGTGCAGAGTAGTGAGTGCAGAGTAGTGAGTGCAGAGTAGTGAGTAGGACATCACAGGCAGCAGCTGTGCAAGCTTCTTACACTCACAAGAACGACATCACAGGCAGTAACGGTGCAATATTCTCACACTCACAAGGAGATCACTGGCAGTACACACCACATGAACACACTCCATAACACATAGCAACAATACATTGGCATTTACAATGCCATTAGCTCAAACAAATCCGAGCCCGATTGCATTTCTAATGCTTGTTTTCTTTTTCAGTGACTCCGAGCTGCAAGTTCTGTAAACGGCTGTAATTCTTGTTCTTATCTCACATAGAATGTCAGGCGCTGTTTTCGAGGGGCGTCTTTCCTATACTTTCTCTGACTTCAAAGTAAGAGGATTACCCCGTCCCACAACCCCCTCCCGCTTTGCTGCTTCAGCCACCCCACCACCCTCTCCCTTTCCGTGTGCATTTGTTTGTAATCCTACAATTATGTCTATTGCCTGAAAACGTGTTCATTCTTTTTACCATTGCCTTGTTAAACCTGCATGTGTGTCTGCAGAAAAGATGCCGGAATGGGGCTTGGCGCCTAGCTGATATATTGCATTTCATTAAAAATATGGTGACGGTGTGAATGTCAAAGAATAAGCACTGTGAGCGGCGGGAAGGGATACCTGTCTTTTGACAAAGAAGGGGAACATTACATCTGCTTTCATCAGTCATCGCTGCAGGAGAAAAGCTGTGAATTCATCTCAGAATGGTCAAGGAATGTGTCCTTTCATCCTGGACCGATTATCCTCAGGATTTCTTGCATGTGTTCAAGCTACTCAAGGGCGGCACAAGTTATTTTCCAGGGTTGGTAGTCTTTTGTTCGCAGCATTCCAGTGACTTTCAGAAAGGTTTGTGTCCTGCAAATGCCAATAAATACAACTAAGCTTATTCTCAGCCAAATGACTTACCTTGGGAATTGTAGGAATGACATTTTGTTAGCTTTGAGCTTTGTACAGTTTTTAATACTGTACATGTGGAGCAAGTGCAACTTCATTTGCCATGGGAAAGCCAGCTCCCTTTCCTAAATATGCAAGGAAAGATTTCTTTAGAACTGATTAAAAAAAGAGCCGCCGTACGTAAATATTGACACTTGAGCTTCCACAGGGACAGCTTTAGCTCTCTTGCCGTCCTTACGGTTTAGCACAAAATGTATTCTATTTAAACACAAACACGCAGGGGCTTTCCGTCAGCGCTTTTCATCCATTAGTCTGTTCAGGTGGCAATCACATTTTGCTTTAGTCCTTCACAGTATGGGGGCAACGGGTCAGCTAAATTTAGCCATTACCTCTCTTCACTGTAACGGCATTTTATTCGAACACTTGCACTTCTGCCTAAAAAGCAGTCCAGTGCCAGGCTTGGGGCTCAATCTCTGCTTTCATTTGTGCTTTTAGTTCTTGCTTTTTTTAAATGTCTTTTTGCAAACCGTCATTTTCAGCATAGGCTTTTTTTCCACACGTGCCTGCTACCCTTTGAAGGCGACACTTTTACTTATTATTATTTTTCATGTCTGTTGTATACGTTTCCGAAATAAAAGTCTGAAATGCCTCTTGGCGCTATCCTTAGCATGTTTGCTGCGCTCAGCACGGGCTTGGATAACGTCTGAGTGGACTTCCGAGCTTCTGTAGCTCTGTTGGGCCTCCTCAGACCTCCCATCGCCGCACTAGCCTTGCCCTCACTGTGCTCCACTGTTATCTTCATTTTATAAATAACTAGCAGCCCATCCCGACCTTGTCCGGGAGCGATCCGCCTTCAGGGCCCCCGCCCGCCCCGACATTGTCCCTGGGTCCCCCGGAGTAGCAGCCCGTCCCGACCTTGGCTTCAGGGCCCCCGCCCTGACATTGTCCGTGGGTCCCCCGGAGCCTTACCTCATCCACCACACCTTCACTGTTCCGCCGCTTCTCGCCGCTCCTCCCCGCCTGTCCGCCGCTCCTCTACGCTCCTCCCAGCCTGTCCGCTGCTCTGCACCGCTCCTCCCCGCCTGTCCGCCGCTCCTTCCCGCGCTCATGTCCGCCGCTCCTCCTCGCGCTCCTGGACTCCGCTCCTCCCTCGCGGCCGGCGCTACTTCCATAGGACTACTTTTTTTTTTCTCGTAAATTTTTTAAATAACTTATTTTTTTAATTTATATAGCCTATGTCCATCTGCACACCCTGACAATTACAACGATGTATCGGATGTGTGGATTGGAGCTGTGGTTCCCGAGTTTACCCGCCTCAAAGGTTCAAAGTTCTTCCTTTATAATAGTAGTATTGATTAAATGCCAGCATTTGCAAAGCTCCCAGCTACCTCCGGAGAGGTGTCCCGGTGCTGGAGGCCGTTGGAAAGATTAAACGGGCTATTGCCCAGAGTCACAGGGTGCTGGGCTGACCTGGCGCCGGGCATAGAACCGTGAACCCTGTGGTCCGGAGTCGGGCACCCTGGGTGCTACGCCACACCTCTTCCATAAAGGGTTTCGTGTCACCCTCACGCGGTGCTTAGCTAGCCATAAACTTTCAGTACTGAAGCCAACGTGTCTGCTCAATATCCTACCGTTCCGGAAGTTCTCAGGATCTACAAAGTGTACTTTTATTATGTTGTGAATTATTCTATAGCGCTACACTGGGTTGGGATGGCAATCATTGCTTGGTGCTAAATCAAAGAATTGTCTAAGTAACACTTTCTGTGTTCCTACTGTGTTCGTCCTGAAAGCCGAGCCTGGCTGGGGTTTGCCTGGAGTAGTGCTGCTCTACATTACCCTCTTTTAAGCAAGCAGTGTCCCAATTTTCAATATTAACGCTTGGACTAGTGTTGAACTTGTTTATTTTTGTGGGGGCGGTGTGGGCGTGTATACTGCCAATCGTAAAGTCTATATTCACAGCGTTTGCC
The DNA here is from genome assembly GCF_964263255.1 of Lissotriton vulgaris. Classification (NCBI taxonomy): domain Eukaryota; kingdom Metazoa; phylum Chordata; class Amphibia; order Caudata; family Salamandridae; genus Lissotriton; species Lissotriton vulgaris. The sequence continues at coordinate 43,423,100 of NC_141699.1, forward strand.
TTGGAGAAAACAACAAATAAGACAGACCTGTGTGTAAATATGTGACTACCCCCAGGGCAGGTTTGAACCGGAGACAACGGCTCTGCCTGCCCTGGGGAATCTGACTCCATACATATTTTAAATCACCTCAGAAGGCAAATATGTTTGGATAAACAATATATATGTATATGTATATATATATATATATATATATATATATATATATATTATTAACACTTCCTTCAGTTGAAGTGGTTGCTGAGTACATGAGTTAATTACTTTAATGCCTCTAATAGTCCATCCACCTCCTATTCCACTTAACCACACAGCTGCCTTGCTATTTATGACTTGTGGGGTACCAACTGTCAGAAGGCGGATGCAATGTTTTTTTTTAAATTTTCTTTTGCACTACGTTTGCAAAAACATGATATTGAACATGGCCAAAAAGCCAGTGGGGTCCAAAGGCAAGACCTATTTGCTTTGCTAGTGCTTGTTTTAAAAAAAATGTTTTACCCCTTTCTGCTCACACAACTTGTCTGTACCTATGTATAAAGCTGCTGCATGTTTCATTACTAGTTTAGCCACATTTGTGTGATAATGCAGATACATTCTTACCACATATAGAATGTAATATTCCATATGTGTCCACATTTTATAGTTGTCTAACTTTTAAATTGAAGTACCCCTTCTGTTTTTGTTGGTATTCTTTCTCTTTTCTGTTTCTCTTGTACACAACGTTGTTTGGGACCTACTTGCACTTTCCAGATCATATTCATCTTTATCCATTGGGTAATCCACGTCCAAATGTAGCTGAATGTACATGTTTCTCTCTGTTCTATGAACTAGCTGTAAAAGATCTTTACTAAACCTAAGTAAGCTGGTACAGAACCCAACGTAGCACCAGATGACCCTGCCTGCGGCAGCGAGTGTTGCCTGCGGCAGAGAGCCTTGCCTGCGGCAGAGAGCGTTGCCTGCAGCAGCAGGGAGCTTTGCCTTCAGCAGCAGGGAGCGTTGCCTTCAGCAGCAGGGAGCGTTGCCTGCAGCAGCAGCAGGGAGCTTTGCCTGCAGCAGCAGCAGGGAGCTTTGCCTGCAGCAGCAGCAGGGAGCGTTGCCTGCAGCAGCAGCAGGGAGCGTTGCCTGCAGCAGCAGCATGGAGCGTTGCCTGCAGCAGCAGCAGGGAGCGTTGCCTGAGGCAGCAGCAGGGAGCGTTGCCTGCAGCAGCAGCAGGGAGCGTTGCCTGCGGCAGCAGCAGGGAGCGTTGCCTGCGGCAGCAGCAGGGAGCGTTGCCTGCAGCAGCAGCATGGAGCGTTGCCTGCAGCAGCAGCATGGAGCGTTGCCTGCAGCAGCAGCAGGGAGCGTTGCCTGAGGCAGCAGCAGGGAGCGTTGCCTGCAGCAGCAGCAGGGAGCGTTGCCTGCGGCAGCAGCAGGGAGCGTTGCCTGCGGCAGCAGCAGGGAGCGTTGCCTGCAGCAGCAGCAGGGAGCGTTGCCTGCGGCAGCAGCAGGGAGCGTTGCCTGCAGCAGCAGCAGGGAGCGTTGCCTGCGGCAGCAGCATGGAGCGTTGCCTGCAGCAGCAGCAGGGAGCGTTGCCTGCAGCAGCAGCATGGAGCGTTGCCTGCAGCAGCAGCATGGAGCGTTGCCTGCAGCAGCAGCAGGGAGCGTTGCCTGAGGCAGCAGCAGGGAGCGTTGCCTGCAGCAGCAGCAGGGAGCGTTGCCTGCGGCAGCAGCAGGGAGCGTTGCCTGCGGCAGCAGCAGGGAGCGTTGCCTGCAGCAGCAGCAGGGAGCGTTGCCTGCAGCAGCAGCAGGGAGCGTTGCCTGCAGCAGCAGCAGGGAGCGTTGCCTGCAGCAGCAGCAGGGAGCGTTGCCTGCAGCAGCAGCAGCAGCGAACGTTGCCTGCAACAGAGACCGCTGTTTATGTAGCTTGATGCCAGTTTAATAAATGTTTCTTTTTGTTCTAGCACCCTTAGAGGAGATGGGTAGACTACGTAAGAGACATAACTGGCGAGCTCGGCAGCAAGGGGAGGCAGCTCAAGGCACCCCTGAGACCCCACAGCCCACGGTGCAGATTGAACTGAAAGGTAAGTACCTCAAGACATGTTGCACAGTCAATTCACACTGTCCGAGCCCTCCATGTAGCTGCCACTCACCTTTCTTGGAAGTCACTATAATGGCATCCAGCTCACCTTCTCAGATGAGACCTGCCTGATTCTGCTTTCCCTTTGCAGGGCGTGTTATATTATGTGTATTTGTGCAGCGCACAACTCGCCGTTGAAGGTAAGCTGGCGCTGACTGACTCCGTACTCTCTTGCTCTCCCCTGAGCACTCCTGTCTTACCTTGGGAATGACTAAACCTTCTATAGTCCTGCACGAGTCACTGCCCTGTGCTCATTATTGCATAAGAAACCAGGCCCAACGAGCCCTTGTAAGAAACGTTTTTTATAACTCTGGTGTGGCAAGTGATAAACTGGTAAATATGCTCCAGAAGAGATCCCACAACTCTCAAATACAGAGGTTTAAAGAAAGGGGAAAGTCAGAAACTTTGTGAATTACACTTTTGTTTGCCAGAAGTAGTGCAGACCAAGTTCAAATGCATAACTTCTGAGTGGGTGGTGGGTGTAGGCGTTACTATGTTGCAAAAATGAAAAAGCACATTTCCAAATCAGTAAAACCACATAAGGTCCTGCTATGGGTATTTATAAACGTGAAACGTATTTGCTAAAAACAAAAAAAAACAGTTGACAAAAATTAAATTGAGTGACTTGTCAAATATATCCCTATGGTATGGTGCGTTACATAAATGAAGTTTCAAATGCCGTTGATTCAGGAGCTGATATTCCAGTCAGTTGGAGGGTGCAAAAACAGGGAGGATCCCGCTATTTAGCGCCCCATTAACCCAATTGATAATCTGCAAAAAATATTCAGCAGAGAACTGCTTAGTAAGCTCCAAGATTGGATGGGGGGATTCTATCATTACCCACTCACTGACAGGGTTCAGAGAGAAAGTGAGTAGTGTAGATCAAACTTTCTGCTTTCTCTTTATTTATTGAACAATTGTCAAAATAGAGCGTGGGCGTCTGTATGTTGCATTTGTCGTCTACAGGCAACATTATCCCCAGAGCGAAGTTATGGGCAGTACTAAGGGAAATGAGTATCCAAGCAGCATCTTGGACACCGCGTCAGACTTTATAATAACACTTCTGCGCGTGTCGGATGAGGGAAGGATGGGATCTAACTGACCACCATTCCAGTTGATCATGGGGTTAATAAGCGATACGTTTTGGCACCAGCACTCTTCTCACTGTATATCAGTGGTGCCATTGATTATCTTGAATGAATGAATGAATGAATGAAATGTGATTTGTCTACGCGCAACTATGCCCAGTGGGCGTCAAGATTAGTAATAATGATTCTCCTAAAATGGCTGGAGAGAGGAACCCGCCCTCCTGTTTGCTGATGGTGCTTTGCTATAATGGGTCTCCGATCTCTTCTCAATTTCTTTGTTGGCTTTTGTTTATGTTCGAGGTCTCAAACTAAACTCCAAAAAAAACAAGGTATACGTGTTTCAATCCATGCGAGTCGTAGAGGTGTTTATAAACGATGCGGAAAACAGTGATAGAGAAAAGTATTCTATATTGATTTTCTTGGGGTGAAAGTCTCGAAGTCTATGCCCTGCTCCCCACAACCTTCTAAGAGCTAGCCGGCACTCCAGTATTCAGCAATAACTGTATTAAAGTATTTCAAATGAGTGAGCAGTGGCAGGGCTCACAGCTGCTTTGCGCGCTGTTACTGTGTTTTAACTGTGGTCACGGAGTGTTTTTACGAATTGTGCTGCACAGCATACTTTATTTTTAAAACTGAAATTCTGGACGAAAAACGGCTGCACTTTTAGCGGTGTTTCCGCTGGAGTCAAGCCCTTAGTGGGCTGAGGCTTCTTGAACTCCCCCCCGGGACTCCCCGACTCACCGGACGCATTGAGGTGCCTGTCTTGTCTTCCCTCCTCCACGCCTCGGTCCGACAGGGTGGCTAGCACCGTTGAGCGGAGGGCGTGGAGGTGAGAGACAGTCACTTCCGCTTCCGCCTGCGAGTGACCGGTTAGCGGTCTAGTCGCAGTGAGGCAGACGGGCTGAGGGCTTTAAAAGGAGGATGTCATTCCGGAAGCGCAGCGGACGAGCGCAGCGGGCGCGACGAAGGCGCGCCGAAGTGTCGCCAAAGTCGAGCCCGTCTGCGCCCGTCCGCGGCCGACAGCGGGCTAGGGCGATAACCCCTGGCCGTAAGATCCGCTGGGCTAAGGATCAACTCATTGGCTTCCGTCCTCGCACTGCATCCATATGTATGCACGGTATGACGAGTGACGAAAGGGAATGTCCTCATTGCGGTTTCCGTTTTACTACCCTGCTGCGGGATACCACGGAGCAAGCACTTTCCTGTGGCCTCCTTAATGTAACGTCACTACGCAAACACAGACTCGACGTTTTTGAGCTGATTCTAGATAAAAAGTTTGACCTACTGTTTCTTACGGAAACTTGGCTAGATCAGTTTTCCGACTCGGACATTATTGAGGCCACGCCGGAGAACTATTCTTGGGTTAGGCAGGATAGGCCTGAGGGGGTGGGAGGGGGGATTGCTGTTATTTTTAGGAAAACTCTGGGCTGCTGCCTAGAGCGCACGCTGATCGTGGAGAGTGAGGCGGAAGTTTTCACGATTCAAATCAACGGGGGCACGACGATCAAAGGCTATCTGGTATATCGGCCGCCAGGGGCTTGCGCAAAGTTCAGGGAGAGCCTGCTAGAAAGCCTCATGGAGGCTACCCTACGCAGGGATAAATTCCTCCTATTAGGAGACCTGAACCTGCATTTAAACTGCCCAGAGGATACAGGGGTTAAGGACTTCTGTCGGGATATGCTAGCTCTTCAACTGGAATTGAAGCTATCGGACCCCACGCACCGCCAGGGACACCTTTTGGACCCGGTGTATGCTAACTGGGGAGGTGTGGAGGTGTCCGGAATAGAGCCTATCCCCTGGACAGACCACTTTCTGGTGACATTTTCTATGCAGAGCTCAAAAACCAACAAAGCCTGTCAGGCACCCCCTAACTATCTCAGGAGGAAGTGGGCTAAATTCTCGGTGGAGGATTTCAACCAAGCTTTAAGTAGGGATGGTCAGCCTGGTGGCGAAGACATAGAAACAGCGGTTTCTAACCTGAATCAGCGCATCATTGAAGCGCTTGACCAGACAGCTCCACTCTGCCGCACATCCACAGGTGCTCGGAAAGAACGATCAGCCCCATGGTATAGTGGTGAGCTGAGGCTAACAAAGGCAGATTGCAGGCGAGCCGAAAGAGTCTGGAGGGTGTCTTATGACAATCAGGCTAGGGAACTGTTCTTGGAAAAAAGGCGCCTTCATCATAGGCTGATCAAAAAGTCTAAGGCAGCCTACTATGCAGGACAAATCCTGGGGGCGGAGAATTCGGCCAAAGAACTCTTCGGTATTTACAAGTCTCTGACCACGGTAAATTCACCTACTGAGCCGGAGAGTTTCTCAATGGAGTCATGTGACCGAATTGCCGAATATTTCTCAACCAAAGTCGAGAAGATCTACTCGACTTTCCCTAATCCGCCGACAGGGATTGACTTCGAGGTAGCATTTGGGGACACGGAGACGGCAGGGCATCTTACAAACTTCCGCACCCCTCCTTTTGAGGATCTAGTAGTGGTGTGTCGCTCTGTCAAATCAGGGTCCCCGTGGGACCCAGTGTCACCCAAACGCCTGGCGGACAGCCTTGAAGTTCTGGAGCCTTAAATGAGGCACGTCCTGGATATCTCCTTCAGATCGGGAAAGCTGCCTGAGGGGTGGAAACAGGCGGTGGTGCTCCCGCTCCGGAAGAAACCCCACTTAGGCTTCGAGGTATTAGAGAATCTGAGGCCCATCTCCCTCCTGCCTTTTCTGTCCAAAGTGGCAGAAAAGGTGGTTAATACCCAAATTATGAAGCACGTGGAAGAGACAGGACTGCTCCACGCGACGCAGTTTGGCTTTAGGCCACGCCATTCCACCGAGTCCGCCCTCCTTATGGCTACGGAACATCTGATGGAGGGTGTGGATGTAGGCCAAACTATGGCTTTGATCCTGTTGGACCTCAGCGCGGCGTTCGACACTGTAGCTCACAACATCTTGCTACAGTGTCTGAACAGAGGTGGCATCTCTGGCACCGCGTTGAGATGGATCCAGGACTTCCTCAAGGGGAGAAGCTTTGGAGTCAGGCAAGGAGACTGCTATTCAAAGGGGGTTCCCCTGGGCCAAGGCGTGCCGCAGGGTTCGTCATTGAGCCCGACCCTTTTCAATTTGTATGTCGCGCCTGTTGCCTCGATTGTGGAGAGTCATGGTCTCCAATTGGTTTCGTATGCCGACGATACGCAGCTGGTGATCTCCCTATCGCACGCGCCCTGTCCTGCTGCCGACGGCTTCCGTTCGTGCATGAAAGATCTTGCCGAATGGATGGCTATCAACTGTTTGAAGCTTAATGGCAGCAAGACAGAGGTGCTGGTGGTGGGGAGAGCCCAGTCTGCCTGGTCGTCGGCATGGTGGCCACCCTGTCTTGGACCAACCCCAACCCCCTGCCAAGAGGCACGCAACCTGGGGGTGTGGTTTGATGCGGGTCTTACTTTTGGCCCCCAGATCAACCGGGTGGTAGGAGTCTGTTTTGGGATTTTGAAGAAACTGAGAAAGGTCCTTGACTTGCTCCCGATCGGGGCCCGTCAAACCCTGGTCCATGCCCTGGTGACAGCTAGGTCGGACTACGGGAACCTGTTGTACCTGGGGGCTCCAGAAAGAAGCATGGCACGCCTGCAAGTGCTGCAGAATGCGGCAGCACGTTTAATTCTTAGGCTGCCCAAAAGGGCGCCTTCTAAGGCGGCCCTCCAGAAGTTACACTGGCTCCCCGTGAGGAGAAGAGTGGAATACAAAGCCCTCTGCACCTGTCATCGTATCTTGAATGGCAGGGCACCCGACCCTCTGAATAAACTGATCGAAGTGTATCAACCAACACGAGCGCTTAGATCCGCAGGGGGCGGTCTACTGAGGATCCCCAGAGTTAAGAAAGCCCGCATGGGAGGTAGGTCCTTTAGATGCTTAGCGGCATATAATTGGAATAAACTACCAGCGGACCTGCGCTTGGAACCGGAGGAAGCTAGGTTCCGAGCAAAACTGAAAACATTCCTTTACACTAAATAATTGTCCGCCCTGCTTTTTGTGCTCCCTGCACGCTGCCTCTCCCACTTTTAGCGCGTGGACACGCCGGTGTGCGTAACGCAGCGCTTTACAAATGTCCCAATAATAATAATAACACCCACTAGGCTAGCGTCACCAGCGCTGGAGGGCAACAAGGCAAAGGCCATGGGGCAGCAACCTATGTGCCGATTTACCGGGCTTTGGTAATGTTGATGGTCTTACTCGTACCAAGAATACATTCTTAAAAGCTTTGTTAAACCTACCTTATAGTACCCCAACATTACTGTGTCACTAAGGTATGGGATCAAAGGTGTTGCAGACCTAATTATGTTCAGACCACTGTTCTACTGGTCCAGAATTTAGCACACAGAAGAACTGGCCGTTCAGAAAGTGTATACAAGAGCTTATAGCCATGACACCGTGGCTCAGTTACGGGAAATCTTGACTGATGACCCTGGGACTCCAAGAAATGTGGGATCAACCCACTATGATCACCAGGGGTACTCGCAATCTTTTAAAGTCACATTTCTGGTTGCATGTAAAGGTGTCCTGGTGTCAAACAGTGAGACATGGAAGTGTCACTGACCATTGTTTGGACAGTGTCCAAAGTTTTAGCTGTTTTAAATAAAGTTACCCCTGTGTTGTCCACAAATCTACAAATGAGTTTCAGATATGGCATCTTACCTCTAAGAGGTTTTAGTAGTAATTGGTCAGCTGTCACCCTTCCTTTGCTCCTTGACTGTTGCCCAAGATTTGTTTCATGGAACAAAACTAAAGCACGTTCTCTTTCTTTTCTCCACTATATCTGGCTCATTGGGAACCGTGGATCCTACCTATATTTTGTTTTTTGCGGGTTGCTCAGTATAGAGAGGCGTTTCCTGTACTGAAATCCAATCCAAGAAGTGCGGTCGTTTTTAGTCTGGTTCGTTGTTTACAAACAACTTGACACATCCAATGTAACACGCTATTATGATGCAATGAATTGTATTTATGTATGTAAATAGTTAAGATCTTCTATAGTTGTTTTTCTTATTTTAAACATGTGGTATTTAAGTTTTTGTTGGTTTATCCAGTGAGGCCTGCGCTCTTTCGAGATCAGACCTTTGTAGGGCGTGTGGCTATACGCTCTCTTGTCAATCTCTCTCTAGAGACTGGGGTGGTTCCCATCAGCTGGAAGCAGGCGGTGGTGTCTCCGATCATTAAAAAGCCATCTCTTGACCCGTCTAAGCCGGAAAGCTACCGTCCCATCTCACTGCTGCCCTGGCCAGCTAAGTTGACAGAGGCCCATGTCAATCTGGCCCTGTCTGAACACTTAGCCCGGTCCAATGCCCTCGATCCCACACAGAATGGATTCCGTGCTGGCCACAGCACGGAGACTGCCCTTCTGGTGATGGTGGAACATCTCCGAGCAAGGTTGGATGCTGGACAGTCGTCGGCGCTGATCTTGTTAGATCTCAGCGCCGCATTTGATACCGTGTCGCACAGCATCCTCCTTGGGCGGCTCGAAGAGATTGGTATCGGCGGCCAGGCGCTGCAATGGTTCCGCTCCTTCCTAGACAACCGTTCCTTCTGTGTTGCCATCCCTCCCTTCAAGTCCGGGTTCCAGCCTCTGGCCATGGGGGTTCCGCAGGGATCCTCGCTGAGTCCCACGCTGTTCAATCTCTACGTGAGACCGCTGGCTGATGTCGCAAGGCAGTGGGGCCTAACCATGGTCTCATATGCCGACGACACACAGCTGGCGGTTACTCTCAGCGGGGATGCGGAACAGGATGCCCCCAGGTTTCAGTCCGGACTGAAGGCGGTGGCCAGCTGGTTGACAGGTAACTGTCTCCAGCTTAATGCCACAAAAACAGAGGTGATGGTTGTCGGGAAGGGAGTGGAGCTTTGGGGCGATCAGTGGTGGCCTTCGGAGCTTGGCCCCACCCCGACCCCGGTGTCGGAGGTGAAGAATCTTGGGGTCTGGCTAGACGCTGGTCTCACATTCATAGGGCACACCAAAAAAATCGCAGCCTGTTGCTTCGGTCTCCTTAGAGGGCTTAGGCCGGTGCTTAAGTTTTTCGACGCCCCGACTAGACAGCTTGTGGTCCAGGCAACCATCATCTCCCGCCTGGACTACGCCAGCTCATTGCTGGCGGGGGCTAATCAGGCTGAGTTAACCCGTCTGCAGCGGGTGCAGAACGCCGCGGCGAGAGCCATTGTTGGACTTCCTAAGTTCTCCCCGGTGTCTCATGTCATCCGCTCTCTGCACTGGCTCCCGGTTAGGAAGCGTATTCTCTTCAAGGTCCTGTGTCTGACCTTTAAAATTCTCAGAGGCATAGGCCCTGAGATCTTGGCCAACTCCATCTCCTTCTATGTCCCTACCCGCAACCTTCGATCGCAAGGTCAGGCCCTCGCTGTTGTCCCCAGATTTAGGCTCAGCAGGATGGGTGGCCGCTCCTTCAGGGTTAGAGCTGCGCTAATCTGGAACACCCCCCCCTGTTGAGATTCGGCTGATAGAGGACTTGCTGTCGTTCCGTAGAGCCATAAAAACTTTTCTATTTTAGCTTCCTTGTTTCAGCACTTCTGTTGTATTTCGCCCTGTTGTGTTATGTCTGCTCCGTGTCTCTGCGCCGGGATGCTCCTTCGCTGGAGTCGCTGTGCGCATAATAAATTGTTATAACATAACATAACATAACATTATGAGGAATATCCTCCAAAATTAGTATAACCAATCAAAACTATCCCTTAACTCTTTCACTGACTCCTTATTGCTGCCTCACATAGAAGCGAGTGGGAGACAATTGAAGCCTTTGTAAACATGGCGCAGAAATCTAGAACAAGCCCAACATGGAACTAGTAGGAAGGCGGAACGATGATTAAACATGGATAGCCAAAGATGTAGCGGTAGACATTCCGTCTTTGCTGGATCAAATATTTGTCATACAAGAGGAAAGATGGGTTGAGGGGAGTTCTGTACCCTCTTAATAATGTTGGGAGACCCAGGTGAAGCAAACTGTGAGTGATAAAAACCTTCCTCCCCACTTCAAGGTGCTCTACGCAAACCGCTGTTCCATCATGATGTCTCCTCTGTGCCCACTTGGAAGGTGCTGTCCGTGGTAACTCTCTGCTCTGGACATTGCTGTCCCTTTAGGAGACCCTCCCCTGGAATTCAAGCTACTTGTCAACTCTGCTCTTGAACCCTCAGACTTGTTATCACAGCAGAGGACAGGCTGGCCCTTGACTAATGACCACTTGAGAACACATGGGAATCGCTGCTCTTCTAGGGGCCCTGATCCTGGAGTTGCCGCTCCAAAGCGGCTTCCTGGTAGGAGCTCAGCTCCAGAACGCACCGCAGTTTCAGAAGCCCTGTCCAGGGAAACACTGCTTGTTCAAGAGCACTGTCCATTTAGTAGCCCTGACCCATTAATCATTGCTCTCGGAAACATTGCTTTTTCAGAAGCCTTGACCTTGGAATCTATTGTGGAAAATCCACTTTTACGCCTGGTCCCCGTCCTTTTTCTCTGATAAGCACTGCTGTTATCTTGACGTTGCACAGTGAGAAACCATTAACTGGTTTTTCAGTGCAGGTGTTTCCATAAAGGTATATGAATGACTTGTATTCATTTTCTCAGCTCCCGGTGCATGTTCTGCCTGTTCTTTGCAGAACGGAGCTGCATGCGGGCCTCAGTTGGGTCTGCACAGCAGCAAGGGGTGAGGGTCCCCCTGGAATGCTGCTAGGAGAGGAATGTCCTTCAGTGAATGCTCCATAGAACTGGCACAGCTGAGATACAACGGGGGGCAGATCTACTCTCATCCCTCCTCCACTGACCTCTAAGGTCAAAGACCAACAAAACTGTTTAGTGAGACTAGGCTTGGTATTCAGTGGGAGGATACCAATGGGAATGAACCAGACGAGGGAAGCTCCCTTTTTAAACGTTACCGGCGTAAAAACTTGAACTCACCACTCGTACAGCTGGATCTTTGGCCATAAAGGAGAGACCATCGGATTTTGTAGGTTAAGGAATTACAATTCAGGGTCCCCCTCACCACCAACCTCTGGATTGGATTGGAATGCACAAAGGCATACTTCCATGGTTTGTTGTTTGAGAGTCTTGGAACCACAGAGCCTTTGAAATGGGGCACAAGGGGGAAACGTTTGGGCCTGATAGCTCCTGAGTCCAGGCTGGAACACGGCCGGACGTCAGACAACAAAAGGATAACCAGACCCAACGACTTGTGCGGTGGATATCAAGTCTGCTGAACTGTGACGTGGGAGGGGTGATCCAAGAGCACCCAAGAACTTGTTCTTGTGATGCAGACCAGTTGTAACTGGTCTGACACTGGGCATGGTGAAAATGTGGTTTTGGAACTGGAAAGTGAATGGCAAAGCTAACTTACACTCACTGTGAACTGGTATCCCTTAGGGGAGGTTCCAGAGGAAGGCGAGGACTTTGAAGTTAACACCAAGGACTGGGCGGGTGCGGAAGAGGAGTGGGGAGGGGGCTGTGTACTAGCTTAGACAGACGTAAAAAGGCCATGTTGTTTCCCCATGACTGCTGCACCTGGGTCTGCAGAGCCTGCAGCGTTTACTGAGAGGTCTGGGACGCTTCCACTCTGGGCTCACTCTCTCGTGTGAGACTCATTCCCCGGTCAAAGGGAAGCCATGGAAGATGACGGGCAGCAGAGAACTCTGTGAGTTTTAGAGCTGTAGAGCTGCGGGGAATAGATATACACATATGTAAATGTAAATGTACAGGAATTTATATAGCGCAAATCACCAACCGGTTTCTAAGCGCTTGCTTAGGGAACCCGTCCTGGTATTCCCCTGTGAGATAACCCCGGCAGGGTATCCGCAAGGTGAAAGCCAGGCATCCCGCCGCGAGGGGCCATTGTGGAGATTAAGCAAGCTATATGGTATGTCAATGTATGTATGCATATGTTTATGTCAATTTAGGGTCCTATAGTGCACTTAAGTTGGAGTCCGCTCTGCCATGCGTGGCCTGCATGGCCGGTGCACAGCAGAGGATGCTCTGCCCGCCGCCCTGAGCGGGCTAATTTTTCACCAAGTTCCTAGTTTGTAATTGGTGTTCCTCGAGAGGTAGGGTGCAGGCAAGAGGTCTTCCACTGCAGGTAACTGTTTACTGTAAGGAAAGTTAAATGTAAGATATCCACATGCATTTAGGACATCATTCTGATGGCAGTGGGAAAATGAAGCGACCATATTACACTGGACATTAACAATAATACAGAGTTTGCTCTGGTGTGCAGCACTGCCACATCATCACGCATTTCACAGCTCAGAACGGGTGACAGTGAAGTAATAATACACGTTTTCCCGTTCTGATCCCCAAATATTTGTTGTTTTTTAAAAGTTTAATTTGCTAGAATTTCTACAGGAAACACTGCATGGTCTGTGTGATATTGCCTCACAACTTGTAATCCTGATTCCCACAAATTCCCATCCGAATGATGTTTTAATAGGAAACTCGTGGAGCATACATGATTTTTAGGTTGAGCCTAGCCTAGCGCAGTGCGCATGCGCTGCTCTACGGGAGGCTTCTTGTGAGCACTCCACACTGTTCCAAAACTTCTCTGTGGGAGTTAGTTACCTCCTACATATGCTATTGGCCTTTGCGTGTTGCTTTCAGTAATGGAAGCACGCAAATGGCCAAAGATGGCAGCATGTTCGGCCTTTCTTCCAAAAGTTAACTCCCACGGCCTAAGGCTCTCGGTAGCGAGCAGTGGCGTGCTGCATCTCAGGAGGATCAGGTTACTGATTAACCATGACCGCGCTTGTTCTATTGCTATAATGTATGTTGCTGCTGGCTCTGACCTGTGCTTCACAGGGGAGATTGGATCGGGGAGTTGCGTTTGATAGTGCACGAACAGCTTCACAATCAGGCGGCAAGGCTTCCTCCCTCAGCATTCGCAGATCTCCTCCCTCCCTCCACTATTGCTACACTGATGCTCAGGGGAATACTTTAAACAGCCTGCGTCTCGCACACCTACAGGCTGAGTCCTAGCAAGGGGAGCTCCACCTCTAATCGCCACCACAGGAGGCTGCTGCACCCGCTCACCAATAAACATGCCAGAGGTACTCCGGTCGCCAGGATCTGCCTAGAGCCATTCATGGAACCGGCACACAAGGAACACAAAGACGTTACCCCTCTGACATCGGGTGCAACCACGCATTACCCCTAAAACAGTTGTCGTCATTCTGCCCGCTCCATTTCCGGATCTTAGGCGTGGCCAGCATGCGCACCATAATTACCTTAATCCCCTTAAAGGGAGCGCCCGCATTTGTCCCGTAAAGCTCTAATGTTATCGGAGTGCCTTGTATTGTTTATTTTATTTTCAGGCTCACCAGCTACAGAAGAGATAACCTGAAGCTGCAGAAATACTGTTTGTAACCTGTGTTTTTTTTATTTCTAAAAAATATAATTTACTATCTCGTATTGTTTCATAGTCCCCCGAACACTCCCCATTTAGTATGCTCCGTTCCTCTTTCCTTGCCCCTCATCCCTGTATAACTCACCCTCAGGACTCCCATGCAACCGGGGGAACTGTGAAGCACCCCCAATGCCTCTCCTCACCCAGCAGCCACCATGCACCGCTTTACACAGGAGGAGAATGAGACCTCGATAGAGCTGAGCAACATCCTGGCTCTGGGCGGTACAAGAGGGCGGCGGGGCGCGGAGCTTCCTACCACTGCTTCTAGATTCAAAGAATTTGCAGCATCCATGGGTGCAAATCTGTCCTACCTCCTTAATCCTAGGAGTTACTATGGAGTGCAGACAGAGGCACAGTAAGATGCAAGGGGGTCTGGTGTGTGCTAAAAGAAATAGCTCAGTGCCCTGGCATAGGGTGACCACTTTTTCATTCCGAAGCTTTGCTTTTACATATTATGAGCCAAGACTACAAGACTACAACTCCCAGAATGCACTTGCATGTAAAAGGAAAGTCCAGGATGGGAACATTGGCTGTCCTGGTGACCTATTCTGAAAAGGGAGTGGTGATGGACAGAGTATCTGAATTAAACAGAACACTCATACCCAGTCAACAGATCAGGGCTTGATCCATCACCGTTTTTTAGCTCACTGCACCATCCCAGCTCAGAACCTGGCTATATGCAAATCAGTCTGTCCCTGGCCCAGTGCATCATGGGAACAGGGCAGACCAAACTACCAAGCCAATTCTTATACTGGGAAGGAAACAAGCTTCCGGGGACCGGTTTCTGGCATCACAGCCGTCTTCGGCCCTGACAACATCAGGCCAGCCTACCCTCTAGGGTAGTGCACTGCAAAAACAATTGGAGTGCAGTGGGCCTCTCACCCCCTCCCCGTGCCATGGTACCACTGCTGCTCTTGTGCCCTACACAAGACTAGGGCAGAATTATTACAGACCCCTATGTTATTTACTACTGTTCAATTTGACACACTTTGATTTTTGTTTAACGTAGTCTACCAACATGCAAAATAGTTGTTTGTGTTTCTGTTCTACGTGAGAACCAATGCATATCGACCAAAATAACATCCATGCTGTACACCTGTCAGTCCATTTTCCACCCTTGCTATTCCCTCTTGTTATGCAAAGCAGTGCCAGTGGTCTATCTGAAGAAGGAGGCGTTTAATGTGTTGTTTGGCGTGTTTGCCTCAGAGTTGTCTGACTTTATTCATTGTGTCTGCTGAAGCTGTTGCCGCAGCGTCCGTTGCCAACGTGGTACAGAGATCAAAACAGGCCGGTTTAAGTTGCTAAAAGAGAATGTTTACTGACGGTGTGAGCTCCTCAGACGATGGTCTGTACGGAGTGATCGCCTGGTGGCACTCGAAGCTTTAAATACGCAATGACGTGTGTAGTCTAGTGGGTTGCAGGCTGCAAACCCGAAGGGATGTCTGTGAATGAAGTGCTCTCGCTTCTGAGACACCCTCACTGGAGGTCCGTACATGTGGCTGCTGCTGAGACATGCTCTTTAAAAATCTCACTTGTGCAGGCTCTCGGACCGTGACGTAGGCAGCCAATCAGCTGCTGAGTGTTTGATGTTTGGAGGAGGGACCACCTGGCAACATCAAACTACCCCTTTTTAACTGGAGCTTGGAAAAAGGGATAAAATGAGAGGGACACTGCTAAATATAACTGAAAACTTCCTTCTCCCTACATTTTGGTATCAGTGAGCACATATTACATGCGACTGTTTAAGCCAATGGTTAAACCAAGAAAATGAAAGGGCGTGAGGAGCACTCCGTTTTTTTACCAAATTATCCTTCTTATCCACTGGTGCTCCGATTAATCAGGGTAGTCACTCCTGTGCTATTAATGATAGTTATGATGGGTTTTTAAATCCACCTAATCGTGCACTGTTCACTTGGTGCTCCGCACCTTAATTATTCATCACACGTTTACTTGACTGTTGTCAATATTTTTATTCTTATTTTAAGGTACTACTTCCTTTGTTACTACTTGTGTATTATTTTCATTTTTCATATCACAAGCATATGTTTCATTAACTCAGTTGTACAAACATTGGTTCTTATTTACACTTATTTACATATACAATGCTTTGGCATTACATATTCTCATACAATAAACATTAATCATCATATGAGCCCAATGCATTTCGGCGCCTCTACGGTGCCTTCATCAGGGGCGACTCTGGTATCTGTGGTGTCCAATACTAATATATGATCGCCTCACTCGATGTTGCTAAAAAAGAGATCACTGTTTAGGGTAATCCCGCTGCCATTTGGTTGTTACAACCAAATGGCAGCCGGACCCTAAACACGGAGATATTCTTTGGCAGATTAGACTTAACACGTTGGTGAAGATAAGATTATAAACATTGGTGAAGATAAGAGAGCTCAGATTACCCTAAACAGTGATCTCATTGATTGGCTTTCTTGTCCATATCCTGTAGCTTGTTTCTAATTCAATGGCATTTCTTCTTCTTCTTCTTGCGTTTATACCTCCCCAGTGCCTAGCTTTGCTACCCTCCATTGCCAGGGTCAGACACTCCCCCAAAAAGTGGCCCACATTCCCCAATGGTTGGTATTTTTTTGTATTGTTTTTTTAACTTTGGAAAAGTTTTATAAGATTTGTTAGCAGACAGGAAATACAGGTAAGAAAGCACAAATAAAGTATTCTGCATAAAGGGTGATAACGAAAAACTGTTTGGAAAAAAATGAATATTTCAATGTCAATGAGTGTTACTTTTTTTGTAGTTTTGTTTAACATGAACTCAGTATGAAGTCACTGGAGCAATTACCATGAGCACCAGCTGCTTTGCAGGATATCAAAATCATTTTTAGGTCGAGCCTAGCGCAGCGCACATGCGCCGCTATGCAAGGTTTCTTGGAACTGCTCAGCGTGAGTCTGACTTCCCCCACATATTGGGTTGGCTTTTGCATGTGTCTTTCAATAATGAAAGCACACAAATGGCTAAAGGCGGGTTCATGTCCCACCTCTTTTATAATGTTCACTTCCATGACGTTTTGCCTGCGGGAGCGAGCAGCGGCGCGTAGGGTGGCAGCTGCATTCCTCGTGGGTCAGGTTACTATCTACTTGTGTTTAATATGTTACATCGGATTTAATGTCACTTCCTGGTTGTACGAATGAAGGTAACTTTAAACTGGAAGTAGGTTTATCCCTATCAGTAGTGAAACACGCGGTCTTGCGGTTTCATTTTAACATCTACTGCATGGAACATCTACTGCATGCTGGGAGCTGTAGTCTTGGTTTCCTTCAATTATACTAAACTGATTGAAGTGCCAGGTCACAGCGGTCTAAATGAAATGCTGTGGACAGAACATACTGCTATACAACATGCTGCACCTAGAGAGACCGTGACAATTAAACATTACAACTCAAAAATATTTGTCAGACAGTTTGGCAGCTCCGTAAGCAGCACCACATTGCTAGCTCGAAAAGCAAACTTGTTTTTCTTCTTATCGAAAGCCCGTCGGTTTGCAAGAGGATCCTACGGGCCCTCATTTATTTAGAGTTCAAAGCTCTCAAATGAAAAGGGTGTTTGCTTTGTCTCACAGGACGACGGAAGCTGCAGACACTTTACCTTCAGCCTCTCCCAGGCTCCTTACTCCGAATTCATTTGAAATTAGTTTGGCTTTTGGTTAACAGGCTTCTCTTTATGTAAATGTTAAGCTGCTTTGACATGTGCGTTCCGTTATTGCTTGGTTCTGAGTATTTCTTGTTTTGTTGTGTTAGCGTTTGGTAAACATTCTGTATTTCTGGGCAAATCTCTTTTTGTAGCACATTAACATTTGTATCATCTCCAAGGCTTAGATTTTACTGCAATTTTATCGGGCTCGATATACAACCAAGGGCGTATTTATATATATATATATATATATATATATATATATATATATATATATTTGTCAAAATAAATACACATTTTTGCATCTGTTTGTTTTTAGTGGTCTCGTGTGCATTTTCTTTTCATTCTATAACACTGTCCATTGTACATTTTGTGTCTTTACACTATAAAACACAGTGCTTATATTATCATGGCTGCCTGCAATTCTACTAATGTTGGTCTCTACCTAGCCCTCTTCCCGCACCAGTAAACAAAACAAACCTGTTTTTACGCTGCAACAGCATTAATCCCTTTGGTGCTTAGGATGCCCCCCGGCCGTCATACGTCACGGTGGGCGTGTGATAAGGATGGCCGGGGGCCGTCCAACCCCGCCCGCTCATTAATTCTCCCGCACAGCAGGAGAATTATCTCAACATGCAAGGGGTTAATACAGCATGCCCCCCTTTTTTGCCGCCACCCTCTCAATATATCATAATAATGCTGCCGAGGTCAATAGTCACACGTGTGCTCGTCACCATTACACCGGCCATGTCCCGCCTTGGCACCCATGCTCCAGGCATGCTGCCCATTCATCTCCAACGCATCTTGGCTCATTTCATATCGACTTTAAAAAGTGTATGAGTTTTCGAAAATGTTGAGTGTGTGGGCATGCTAATAGGGGATAATCTGATGCATGGCTAAACTTATAAGGTCCCAAAGGCGAGACCTGTTGGCTATGCCAATGCTCGTTATTTTTTGGATTCAGAGGGGAATGGACGAAGGGGAGATTGGTACTCATTTCTCATGGGCACAGAAGAAATACGATTGCTTAACTCACGGACCATGTACCAAAATGGAAAGGTAGTCACTTATTGGTCAAGTAGTTCTTTGCCATGCATAACACCTACAACGATTCCTGGCATTCGAGGTAATAGCGCTTTGGATCCTAAGACTTATAGTTGTGCTTTTTTTTGTCCGACCATGCAAAGTGCTGTTGGCAAAAATCTATGACTAGCTGAAGATGTTCCACCTAATAGAGCGGCATTTGCAAGCTTTATATCAACATTTAGAAATATGTCATTTTTGTTGGAATTATTGAAAAGAATACGTTCCTAAATTATTGCTGGCTTCTGATTCGTTCATAGGCTTGTTAGTCCCTCCATAGTACCGCTCTATCTTCATTCGTAACCTCCCATGGGGACTGGCTCTTTTAGTTTGGTTGTTACTCAGTGAGTCTGTAAGCACTATTTTCTTTAAGTAGTTTCTCCTACTGCAGGCACGACAAGCTTTCCTGTAACATTGTTTTGAATGTGGCTTCTCACCAATAAGCCACACCCAAACACTGCACCCCCACCTGGAAGGCAAATATATCACTGCACCTTTGAATAATATACAGTTTTAAACATGTCTTACCACCCCTGGCACAACAAGACTGCAACACAAAACAAACAGCACCTTTGGAAAAGGAGTTTTATTTAACAAAATGCAAAGACTCTATCACTTTTAGAATAAGGCTCGGGGTTTATTACATAATTCTCTCTAAACAAAGGCTGCCTCAGATACCAAATGCATTAGATTCAAATATATGTAGCAACTTATAATCTAAAGCCATGAATCAATAACTTAGCAAACTATAATACTGATTAATAAACAAGCAATAACTGATATAAGATAAGATACACTGGACGTCCTGCAAGAGATCAGAAAGATATATGTACAGAGTAGAGGATCCCTCTGGATGTGCACCTCCCACACCACAAAGAAACACCTCAAACGATCACAGCCACTGGCTCACATCACAATGGCAATAACCAGAAAACTCAATACATCACCTGATGCATACACTGCCCACTTCTGGCCGGGGAAAGTCTTCACACACAGCTCAGCAATCAGGGTTCAATCCGAGATAGACACGTCTACCCTCACTCTGAATCCAAACTTCCACTTCCAACTTCCACCAGACCAGTGGAGGCTCCCCCTTTTAATACAAGTGGGAACATTGGTTGAAGCTTCTAGCAAGCCTCGCCTCCTTTTCCCATCAGATTCCGTACCACTCCGTGCCGGGGACACAGCATTGGTTGATCAGGCCTTTGCTATGACTTCGAGAAGGAGTGTAGCAGGGTTTCCGTTCTCCCACAGAACTGTGCATAGAGATCTAGAACCTCAGTGAGTTAGGATGATCCAAAAACTCATCTCAGTGTCAGAAATCTCTTTACCTAGCTAGCTACAGTGTCTCATGGATCATTATGGAGTGATCCATGTATTAGACAAACCAGAACATGATCTTTAGAATACCTCAGGAGTCGTGGAACACATGAACACTCTTTCGTTATATAATCATTTCAAACCAAAACTGAGAGTCAAAGAACACAGGTGCAAGTTTGAAATATTTATTATTCAATGCAAAGTTCTCAAACGCAGTATCTTGTATAATACCAAAATGCAGATTATAAAAATCAGAGTCAGCAGCATAGTCACTAATCCATAATAAGCAAAAGGTGCTAGCATGTTATAATGCAATTTCTATAGAAATCTGTATCACCTATATTTCGCGCACCCTATCTAGCATATTATATTATATCTAAGAAGGTCTCATCCGGGTTTTAGCAGGGCGGCCCCATACCTCTCAATGTCAGTAGGAGCAGTTCACATCAACCGCTACCAGCTCTCTTCATGCGCAGCACCAAGTGTCTGCGTTCATTCCGTGTAACTCTATCTTAAACCCGCGTAGAGCCCAAAATGTTGGCATCAACATTATTTGTGTTATGTCTAATGTGGTGCGAGGATCAAGCCTCCCAGCAACCTTGTGTTAGGTTAATTTCAGAGTGTGCAGCTCTCAGTGTGCAGACAGTTGTACCAAGTGTACCAGGCAAAGCTGATAGCATAGAAATAACATATTATTCTCAAATAAACCACCTCACCGCTTCTAGGGTGAAGGCGACAACAACAAGTATGTGTCGTGTGCAAAACTGAAGCCGAAGGAAAAAAGGCTGTTTAAACATGTAATGCACTCATGCTAACTTAACGCAATATATGTAATGAAGTATCCATATGACACCCCCCCATTGGTCCGAGCACCGTCAAACATAAGGGAAAAGGCAATAATAAACCAGATACAAAGATTGAAAGCAAAGTTCAATAATCTTGAGCTAAAATAAGCTAAAAAAATATGTGTGAATGTATATGTATGAATGCCTACAGTGGCCTCAAATCTAAAAATTAAAAACAAAACCTTCGAACTAAAAGTCATTCGCCAGGCCTCAAAATTATGAAACGTAGGACCAGGCTGCATCAAGCCAAATGTCTGTAAGAGAGAAAAAAATGTTTTAAGGCACTTATCCGATATCCAAAGCCATGTGCCATGTTGACGTTATCTTCAGCGACATCACGTGCTTGAACTCTCCATCAGCTGAACACAGTTCATCAATCCAAGTCAACGAGAGGAAAGGCATTTTTCACAACAAATCACTCCTTCAGACATGTCATGAGTGGAAAGTATATGCAAAGAAAGTTGCAACAGCCTCCAGTATGAAATCACTGCCATCATCCGAAAATAGTTCAGCAATCCAATTCAGCAATGGGAAAGAACATACGTGCTCCTCCAGCATCGGATCCTCCTGTAACGTCAGAGGACAACTCGGTGGGTTCACCAGATCGCTGTGTGTCAGAAAGGCATCCGCCGCTGCAGAGATCTCCCATTGGCCCAGAACTCCATTTATTGCTGCCAAGGCCATAACTCTCTCGCCAGAACAGATCAACTCATGAGCCACCACGGGACGCATTAGCTGATCAAAATCGACGTCAGGAGCAGTCCTCAAGCACAGGCACAAATCAATGGCCCAATCGAACTCGCAGCTCAGGCAGTGAAACACAGGTTGGACACACGTGAAGTCGGTGAACCGAAATGACAATCTATAGGCCGTGCTTAATGCTGCAAGCGGCAATGTTCCATAGTAATTGAGCATCCGATTACGGCACATTGTCAGGAGGCGTTGAACGGCGTCTTGTGCAGGATGGGCATCCATGTTTTATGAAGAAAAACACCAACAGAATGCCTGCGGCTACAGCCAGTAACACAGGTAGTCCACCAAACAAGCTCGAAAAAATAGTGTGGAAAAACGTGGGAATGATACTAAAAACCTTTTCAAACGTAGTCACGAGGCCACTGCTGACTAACTTGAAAAAATGTGCAAGGCCGGTCGTTGAAGAAGCATTAAAAATCTGGTGTACCAGCTCGCAGAAATGAAACGGCAAATCAGTATTTAAAAGCGCCTGCACCTCTGTGCGGGTGTTGGCTATGTGAAGGACATAAGTTTCCCGGGCCGAACTCAGGGTCACTTGTTTTTGAGACAAAAGGGCCCTTATTCTGCTTAAACCATTGAATTTTGCTTCCAAGGTTAGAATCCGTGGCCAGATGGAGACATCTGAAGAACCATGCGTGGGTGGGTATAGAACATTCTTGCAGCACACTACACGCTCTGATACAGTTACCACATATGCCACACCAATTAATAAACCACAACATAATTCGTTGTTTAAAAGTAAATAACTTCCATTAGCTAACAATGTGAATGTGGGAACCACTGCTGGAACTGGCGTGCCTTTTAAAACACATGCTAAATTTGGGCGGTCCTGATTACAAGAACCGTGTAACTGAATGTGTCTGCATATTAATGAATGGTCAGGTGACTGTGTGCATTCCTCACCATTAAGATTCACTTCTTTCCCATCCTTCAGACATCTGTATGTGTATGGTAATGACCATGTCTCATGTAGGAATGCATTGCCTAGCGGTTCATATCGTCCTATAGCAATATATCGCATACAGTTAGTAAATTTATATAAAGGAAATGGTAATGTAATTAAACCATGAATAAGCCACGTGGCAGTAGTGGTTTCAGCAACAGAAAAAGGCAAGGATTCTAGCTTCTCAATATGCAACATAGAAAATGATGCATCACGCATTGAAAGCATGCGCTGTTTATCAGTAAGATTAAAAGGGGCAAAAAGTGATGAAACGTTCAATGAGGTCCAGGGAACTCGACCAGCCTTAATTGTCTGTAGAGTCCAGGCAAACTGCATTACAGAACGCAATTGATTTTGACCATGGTATAACGTGGACACTTCATCATGTACAATATCAACAACAGAAGAAACAATATTATCCAATGTGTAAATTCTGGAAGAAAGCGTGTTAATACTATTATCGACCACTGCAAGCACTTTTTCCAAATTGGCTTGATCAATAGCCCTCAGGCGTTTAGCTGCTTCGACTTGTGAAAATTTCCAAATTTCATTGTAAATAGCATAAATAAAGCGTTTAGACCTACCCATAGTCGGGCCTTTTATAAAATCATTTAACTCTATATTCTCATTCAACTGGGACAGATGCAGTTTTACTGCAGCTAAAGTGGAATGTTGTAACCAGTTCTGACACAATTTGCCTACTGAATAAGTTGTAACAGTGTGATCTGAGTCAAACCTGGGATCTGGCCTGATGTGTGTAAATCCTTCAGACAAACCCAAAAAACGACGTTGGCAAGAATCAGAGCTTCTTTGCCATAAAAGCCACCCATCTGGATCAAAACTGGAAATATTAAAGGAGGAATTCTGCAAAAGTGCTTGTATCTCACTTATGGACAATGTAGTGAAATTACTCCAACCTGAATATTCTTCCAAATCAGGGATAGTAGGGCTATTTAATTTTTTAGATGTAGCCAATCCAAAACATGTTGTTTGGGAAATAGTCGAATTTAAAAACAACATGTGATTCGGGATGAGACATGCATGATGCAAAGCCTCAGTGCCTTGTACCTGCCAATCTTTGGTACCCCAAACCGATTTAAGGTCTATAGCATCCTTCCATAACTCATAGCCATCCACAGATAACCTTTCTAGAAAGGACTTTGAATACAACAATTTTGTGTCAGTTAGTCTAACTTTTGGCATGAATTTCTATTTCACTTTAAAATAAAATGACTCAGGATTTGATTGATTAAAATCTGTAAAGTAAGAGTATTTTCCCAGAAACGTACTTGAGCTACCCTGCAAAGGAGTAGGGCAATGTTCCCACTGAGTGTAATTCACAGGAACCCGCCTGGAACTTGTCTTGTGCAAGAAATGATTCCCATAATGTTGGTAACAAAACAAATCACCATAATTGACAGAATCTAAATACAAATCCTCATCATCAAAGGCCGCATAATATTTCAAATCAGAGAACAATGCTTCTACGGCCTGAAGATCCCAATCATCAGAACGAATATTTTGCTTAATCACATCTCCCATGTTTACTCTAAGCACATTAGGAACATTAATAACTTCTGTGGGGCCATGTATCTGAAACCTAACCGCATCCCACACAATCCCATCAAGGACAGGCCAAGCAGTAATTTGTACTGAATGTAAGTCTCTCTTTAGTCTGTGTGCTGAATGTGAGGAGGAGTGAGGGGCCAATGTTCCATTAAGGTACCGAATTCCTGTTCTTTCTTTCACATAATGGCCATCAATCAGGCGGAAAAAATAAAACACAAAACCAATTGACATAAAAAGATAAAATGAAAATAGTATCAGCCAAATGTACGTCCAAGGTGGAACTAAAAAATGTTTTTTAAACAACGTGGCATATTTTGCAATAGTCGATGGTTTCTTTGAAAATTCCGAATCAGAGTCAAAAGAGAATCTGGACTGGTTAGCCAAACGAGCATGTAAATCGGACATAGATAAATCAGCAGGATCTGCATAGGTCACCTCATCAATGTTAGTAACAGGAATAGTATTTAATAAAGGACTTGATATGGCAGGCATCTCGAGGGACACCTCCTGATCTGCACCAGATGTAATAGCCAGCACAGAGTGCCTCACCATGGAAGGACAGGATACAGCCGGTGTCATGCTATGAAGAATCGGCCACCCTGTGTGTCTTGACATTGTCAATAGAAATAAATCTGTTTTCTTTACGACCTGGAAGTGGTGGTAAAATGACTGTTCTTGTGCCCTTCACTCCAAGGACCCGAACCGGCGCTCGATATGAGGGACCAAACTCCTTTTTGTTATCGATCTTCTCTCGAACCAGTTCTCCAACTTGGGGTAGCCAGCCAACTACCGGGATCTGCAACGCATCATCCAACGTGGAGGGCAAGTGTTCCTTTGCAAGACTGTCTCTGGTCTTTTGTAGATCCTGTAAAACATTGCAATGTTCATCTACGTCAAAGGCCGCGGCCTGGGCCTCGCAGTCTGCACCATCAAGGTCAGGGACGTACATCTTGATACCAAAGAGCATTTTGTATGGGGTCCGCCCACCCAGAGACCTTCTAGGGAGATTATTAAGCGCACGCTGCACGCCATAGAGGTGGGTCAGCCAGTTTCTACCAGTGCCTATAACTCGGGCTGTCAAAGATTGCTTTAAGTCGCGGTTCATTCTTTCTACCACAGAATTGCCCTCAGGCCTGTAGGGGCTTGAAAACTTCACCTGTACTCCCAACGAAACCATAGCATCCTTATACGCCTTAGAGGCGAAAGCCGGACCCTGGTCCGAATGGAAAGCACCACAAGCAAAGATTCCCACAAAGACACGCAAATCCTTAATGACAGTCCGTGAATCAGCGCTGCGATGCGGCCATAACCACACAAAGCGTGTGCATGAGTCAACTGCTACTAAGATGTATTTATACGCAGTATCAGAAGAAAAAGGACCGCAGTGATCCAAATAAACACATCCAAGTGGTTTATTAGAGATGTACAACTTTGTCTGAGGCGGACGCGCAGCAGTAGAAGGCTTGATCTGCTGACAAATGTCACACATAAGGACATAATCGCGCGTCTGTTTGTACAGTCCCCGCCACCAGAATCTCTGTTGTAGCTGAGATACAGTGGCTGAGACGCCCGCATGCGCAGACGCCACACCTTCATGAGCCGCTGTAATCAGAGAAGCTCTGCGATCCGAGTTGGGAACTAGACGCTCTCCAACTTCAGGAATTTTCACATAAGGAACCTTATCGGGACTTAAGTGGTATGTGTACTTCGAAGGGAACCCCGTAGGATATTTACCTCCCTTCGCCGTGGCAGCAACAGCCGCCAAGATGTCATCATCTATTTTGCTTTTGGACCTTGTGACTGCTGCAACTAAGTATTTAGATACCGCCGACTTCGCTGCTTCATCAGCAAGCGAGTTGCCAACAGCGTGGACTCCCACGCGCTGGTGGCCGAGAGTATGAATCACAAACACGAGCGGTAGCTTTTCTTTAAGTTCCGCTACTCGGACCCAGATCATTTTATGTTTTATTGTGCTACCTTTGGAATCACGAAAATCATTCTGAATCCAAAAGAACAAGTTCTCATTGTAAGACTGGACACAGTAGTAAGAATCACTTACGATTAAAGTTGTCACACTAGGATCTGCGTACTCCAATGCAAGCATCAGAGCGCGGAGCTCTGCTAATTGTGCAGTGCAGTCCCCAAGTGTCTGCGTGTGCACGACACTGGACTCGAACACATTGTTCACCATTGCACCGACCACAATGGCGCAAGCGGAAACGTAGGCATGTTTAGAGCCATGCGCAACCTGCGCCGAACCATCCGTGTAAATGATACAGTGGAAATCCTCCAACGGCCGCATTGCTAAAGGAGCAGGATGAACAAATTCATACTGTAAATACTCCTGCGACCGTAAAGCGGCGTCAAAAATAAACGTGACATCCTGAGATGTCAAGGAAGTAGCCCACTGAATCCACCGAGGGTGCAAAGCTTTAGAATTAGGTACACTGGCTTTCGTGACCGCCTCCAAGGCAGGACACGGGGTAACAACCAACATGCGCTTTCCCTGCGACAGGGCACGTTCTTTAAGAATTGCCATCTGCACAGCCGTTAACACTTTCTCCACAGTGGAAAAACGCAGTTCAGCCGAAGTGTACAAGTGCGACTTGTAAGCAATAGGTACAGTATCCCCCTCGTTAAAAGTCAGGTACGTGAAACCCACCGTCCCAGGGATAATTCTTATCACCAGGTTGGTCCGGTTATCACGGGTCTGTAAGTAGTCAGAAGTGAGCAAATCAGCCTGCAAAGACTGCAGAATAGCTGAATGCTCTGGCAGCCAGCATGATTTGGAAAAAGATGGTTGTACCAAGGCATATAAAGGCTTGATACGCTGGGCATATTCCGGAATGTATGTCCTCCCGAAATTTAAAAAACCCAGTAAAGACTGTAATTTTTTCAGCGTTGTCGGAGAGCGCAACTGCGCGCACTTCTCCAGGAAATGAGGAGCCAATCCCTTTCCTTCATGGTTAAGTTCATAACCTAGAAACAACACTGTGTACTCCGCAATGTGTGATTTCGCAAAGTTAAACTTGTAACCCATGTCTGCAAAGTTACAAATTATGCTGTTTACTCGACACAGATGCACCCAAAGCTCGTCGTCTGTGAGATAAATGTCATCCACATACGAACATGCAACTGGATCGAAACTCTCTAACAGAGAGACTATGCGAGCGGAAAACACTCCAGGACTATTTTTATATCCCATTGGGAGTCGTTTAAACATTTTTTGTACGCCGCCGCATGTAAAACTGGTCCATT
Source organism: Lissotriton vulgaris (assembly GCF_964263255.1). Taxonomy (NCBI): domain Eukaryota; kingdom Metazoa; phylum Chordata; class Amphibia; order Caudata; family Salamandridae; genus Lissotriton; species Lissotriton vulgaris. Next base: position 43,450,158 of record NC_141699.1, read on the forward strand.
GGGAACTTAGACCATCTAATCTATGTGCATAAAAACCATTGGAAATGTCAAGCGTGGTTTTGAACCGTTTACGCTCAAGACTATTCACTAGGGCAGAGCCGTGAGTATTCTGTACTGCACAGTTACGGCAATGCGAGTTCAAATGCCGGTAATCCAAAACTAGACGATATGAGCCGTCCGGCTTGTTAACAGTAAAAAGGGGATTATTCATTGGTGACACACACGTTTCAATTACACCTTGATATTCCAATTGTTCAAGGATAGCCGCGACTGAAGCCTTAGCTTCACGCCGTATGGGATACTGGGGTTGTGGCTGAGGCTGTGACCGTAAAGGAATCTCATGGCTAGGGGACAATTTATCCCAGCCACACTGATTTCGGTACACAGCCGGCGCATGCGCCAGAGCCCACTCTTCTGCAAAATGCAGCGCTTCCACTCTCGGTACAGTGTGCGCGAAACTGGGGAGGATTACCTCCTCCCCTCGCGGAGCTGCGAGAACAAAAGGTGGGGGCCAGTCAGCCTCCGAAAGCAAAATGTCATACGTATCCGAAAGATTCTCCCAAAATACCCCTTTTACAGTTCGCTGCATGTCACCTTCAATTAACAGGACAATTTCAAAAAGTCTTTCAGGGGGAGCAACATGTGTATCAGCTGTTTCGATTACAACATAAGTGTCAGTCGCTGTCACCTTCAACAGTGGACGGAGGGCCTCTCTCACTATGGTAATCTCCGCCGCGCTGTCCAGCAAGGTCAGAGCCCACGTCAGATTCCGAAGCCGCGTTCTCACTATCTGGGGCATATCGATGCGCCGTTAAGGCAGCGACTTTCTTCTTGGCAAACTGCGGTCTCTTAGGCGTAGAGTCGTCCCGCCGGTCCCCTTCACTTCGCGTGCGGGGCTGGCCACGTCCTTGCTGACCACCCCTGCCCCTGCCGCCCCCTCCACCACCGGTTGACGGAGCCGATGAGTCCTGAAAGGAACGAGGAGAGCGTTGGTCAGATGCCTGATACCTCTCAGGTGATTTAATCGTAGCGCGGTCGCGCAATTCATAAACACGCTCTGACTGCGCAGGTTGTGAAGGCGCCGGACTCGAGACCTGTGTCTGTTGTTGTTGTTGCTTACCCTGATTCTGCTTTTTAGGCCAATTTTGTTTTTTGGACCTGGGCTGTCCACCTGTTTCCGAAGACTGCCCCTGGGGTTGCTTCTTTTCTTTTTCAAGAAAAACCTTTGCACCCTTAGAATTGCGGCCAACCATTTTATAAGCCGCCACAATTATTCTTGCCAGCTGACGGGGTTTCTCGGCATCGGGAATTAACGCCAGACCATTGGCCACTTGAAAGTTCACTGCATCCCCTTTTACATTGGCAAGGATAATACCGCAAACTGTCTCAAATGAACCGTTCAGGCGCATACCCAACTCAACCGCCGACTCAGGTCCGTGATCATCCTGAACACGTTTGAGGATCGCAGACAGGTTCGACACTGACGGTGTGCCAAAGCACCTCGAGTAAACCGCTGCAAAAGTCTTACCCCATGTCTCACAGTCAACAAGCTCCGGGGCCAAATCTTTTGGTAAACTAAGCGTAAGAATCCGGTGTTTTTCACCCGGAGTCGTATTAGGAAACACAGCTTCCAGCTGGTCGAATTTCTCGGCAAGCCAGTAAGGAAAATCATCCTTAATGTCTGGCTTTCTGCCCATAACGGAATTCACCAAGACCGGACTTATTTTCAAGCCAGCCTGGTCTGCTCGAAGCTGCGCCCCTGCGGGGGCTGCGCCATGAATATTACGACCAATGTAATGAACAAGCGCTCTAATCACACCAACTGCGACCTCATGAAGACGCCGCAGGTCACCCACGTTACAAGTGGTGCGATTAGGATGAGGAGTAAATCCACCCAAAGCGGGCCAATTTGTGCCCGGAATGGATAAGGGACCTAACCTCGGAGCCGTTAAAGAATGGGGTAGGGCGCCACCAAACCAAACTCCGTGCTGCCAAGCGTCTATAGGTACTTCCAGTGCCCTGTACGGAGCATAAGCCGCCGGTACATCCGTGGCAGTGTATGAATGGTAGACACCCGAATTAGCGTCTACTTCCGGAAATGTCACCCAGGAATAAAACAATTCGTACGGGTACGCATGTTCCGCACTCACTACTAAAACCACAGCTAAGCCTTCCGCGGGCACATTATAACCCCGCAAGTGGTCGCGAACCGCGACTCGGCTATGCTGCGCTATTTCCACTGCCATGTTAGCACAGGAAGAAGAAAAGCTAGACAAAGAACACTTTGTAGCACAACTGGGTAGTGATTCAAAGAAACCTTTTTTAGAAGAATTCAAGCTTGAAAAGACCTATTTCAAAAACAGGTAGGTTATCCGACACCGCCGTTTACCGGAAACGGAAATGAAGGTGTCAAGGTATGAATGAAATACTACTCGAGTGTCATGAAATACGGCCAACCAATCCGTTGGGCGCCATGTAGCAGGGTTTCCGTTCTCCCACAGAACTGTGCATAGAGATCTAGAACCTCAGTGAGTTAGGATGATCCAAAAACTCATCTCAGTGTCAGAAATCTCTTTACCTAGCTAGCTACAGTGTCTCATGGATCATTATGGAGTGATCCATGTATTAGACAAACCAGAACATGATCTTTAGAATACCTCAGGAGTCGTGGAACACATGAACACTCTTTCGTTATATAATCATTTCAAACCAAAACTGAGAGTCAAAGAACACAGGTGCAAGTTTGAAATATTTATTATTCAATGCAAAGTTCTCAAACGCAGTATCTTGTATAATACCAAAATGCAGATTATAAAAATCAGAGTCAGCAGCATAGTCACTAATCCATAATAAGCAAAAGGTGCTAGCATGTTATAATGCAATTTCTATAGAAATCTGTATCACCTATATTTCGCGCACCCTATCTAGCATATTATATTATATCTAAGAAGGTCTCATCCGGGTTTTAGCAGGGCGGCCCCATACCTCTCAATGTCAGTAGGAGCAGTTCACATCAACCGCTACCAGCTCTCTTCATGCGCAGCACCAAGTGTCTGCGTTCATTCCGTGTAACTCTATCTTAAACCCGCGTAGAGCCCAAAATGTTGGCATCAACATTATTTGTGTTATGTCTAATGTGGTGCGAGGATCAAGCCTCCCAGCAACCTTGTGTTAGGTTAATTTCAGAGTGTGCAGCTCTCAGTGTGCAGACAGTTGTACCAAGTGTACCAGGCAAAGCTGATAGCATAGAAATAACATATTATTCTCAAATAAACCACCTCACCGCTTCTAGGGTGAAGGCGACAACAACAAGTATGTGTCGTGTGCAAAACTGAAGCCGAAGGAAAAAAGGCTGTTTAAACATGTAATGCACTCATGCTAACTTAACGCAATATATGTAATGAAGTATCCATATGACAGGAGCCTGTACATTCCTCTGATAAGAACCGGTTTCTACTAGCACACAGAGTGCAGAAAGCAAATGAAAGCAAAACATCACTTCTCACCTTGAAATGCTCAGAAGATGGAGTCGCTTAAGCATAGGCCACTAATGCAAGATGGCATAAGATTATGCTAAAGCCAATAGGCAAGCCCTGCCATTAAGCAAGATAAAGTCAGAAAACAGAATGGTCAAAGCCAATAGTAAGAACTCGTAATTCTCACCAATGCACAATACAATACACATTCCTGCACAATTGCACACCTTCAAATACACATCCTACACGCTCTGCTCTTGGCAAGACTGTTCCACTCAGTAACCGCTCCCACGGAAAGACAGCAAGATTACAGAAGAGAAGCAGGCAAACGCAGGACCATCCTACATTAAGGCTAGGGTGAAATAACACACTAAAATCAATTAAAATGGTGATAGTTGGAGGTCATCATAGTGTGCCAGACTACAAAAGTGGCCCGTTCACTACAAACATTCAGAGCACCATGCCCGCTTTCACTTTCTAAGCAGCCTGGGACAATTGTGACTGCTTCTTTCAGTATGTCTTGCGTTTACAAGAGTTTGAGCTATCGGTATTGTACATGACAATGCCTTTTATTTATGTGTTAATTATAAAAATATATAAATAAAAGGCATTGTTATTTGCAATGCCAATATCTTAAACTCTCGCAAATGCGAGACCTATTGCATTGCAAATGCTTGTGGATGTATGCCGCCTCTAGCAGTTGTTATCTTTAAATCCCTTAGGAATACAACTAGGTGATTTAGAATCACTTCTCATCCCTCAAATACCCTCTGCCTTTCTCTGGTTGTTGGCCTCAAATCCTATGGTCTGGTTACAGAAAATTCACAGTATCTACCTCATCCTTCCCAGAGGAGATTTGAAAACATCCGGCCCACCTGCCGGATCCCTCACTGGCTTCAGTTGCAGACTAAAGGTATTGTACATAATTGCTTTCACTGATAATCCTTCCTTAACTTTACTGACATTGATCCCAGATCTCTGCCTGCGTGAAATCTCCACTTTCATGTGATGACCGTCTCTAGTCCTGTCACTGCTCCAAATTCTGGGGTGCCAGACAAAGTCTGGGATTTCACCCAAACCAAAGATCTTCCACTTCACATTCACCTTCAAGATGACATAAGCCTTGAGGGGATGTAGAGTGCCATCAGGCATGTTCCACTCGCTGTCGCCAGCTTTGTCATTCTTCTGGTCAGTTAGGGCTCCCAACGCCTCTCGAATGATGTGCTTGAAGTGTGCTGCTATTTCTGCCCTAAATTACATTAACCTACTCTATCTCTTTCTGTAGATGACGATACGCTGAAAGGAGTAGATGCAAGCAATGCTCTAGTTCTGCCCTCCAAGAAAGCTGCAAAGAAACAAGTAATTAAGACCACTTCAGTGAAGAAACCACTGAGCAGGAAACAGAAGAAGATTCTCCAGAAGGTTTTGGAGCAGAAAGAGAAGAAGCTTGAGGTACGTAAACACTTATATTTTCGAAGACCATCAATTGCAGGAGCCTCAGATGCTCTCATTGGAGTGAAGCGATGGCTTAAATTGAATGAAGAAGCTACGAAAGCTCCAAGAACAGCTGTAGTTAGCACGAGGGTCAGAGGCTCCGGCAAGCTTGTGTGATGTGGCTGGATTGCTCAGTTTGTCATCTGATTCACCTCTCTGCTGATCACATTACCACGCGTTTGTACTAATTCAGCAGGAATTAAAAGAAATCAGTAAAATACATCAGAGACGAGAAAATTTCAACTGTGAATCTTTCAGACTAAAAAGATGTATTTTTATAAACAAAATTCCTATTTCCGAAAAAATCAAAGGAAGGTTTTTCCAAATAGTTTACAATCTTTCTAGTACTGCGTCAATTTTCTTTTCCATTGAGCCGTCCTAATAGTTTTGCGATCAATTGAATAGATTGTTTTTGAAACCATTAAGAAATGAGATAGCATACAAAAACTCCACCTGCAGTCGGTCCATGTACCTCAGAGCGCGCACCCTTCGACTCTTCCAGCTTGCGCTCAGCTGAAGCCCACCAGAGCAGAATCAATGCACCAAGTCCCATTTCCTATCAGACCACGTCCCGTAACGGTTTTAAAAAAATGTAGTCATGTCATCGGCCCTTTCTTATCGGCTCTCGACTCATCCCTGAATGAAGGAAAAGTGCATTTTAGGATGCAATAAATATTGCACGGCTTACGAAAATGGGACTGGATCCAGGGGAATAAAAAAATAACCCATATTGCGCTTATCCTTCACCTCTAAAATGTTGGAATTTCATGTAGCTGAACAAGTTTGTAATTACTAAAAAACTCACAAACTTCTTGCCGATTCTCAGTCAGGCTTCCTCACGGCCCACAGTAGCTGGTTAGTCCTGCTGTCTGTTCTGTACGACCTGAGAGGCGAGCTGGGCTCTGGCCACCTGAGGGCCCTAATATTGCTTGATCTCGTTAGCTTTCAACAAGCTTGGCCTCCATCTTACTGGACCATGCCAAGCACCGCACGGGCACTGTGGTCAAGTGGCATGAATTCTGCTTTTTGGGTAGATATCAAGCTGTTTACTTCTAGCTGTCACCGGTTACTTGTGGAGTCCCACAGTTCAGCTCTCGCCCCTCTTTGTGTAGTGTTTGTACCATGCCTTTAGTTAATGTTCTACAGAAACGGGGAGTGAGAGCTCACATGTATGCTGACAACACAAAATAACATCTTTTTATTACAAGTTTCAGAGATAAACGGATATAATTCAAAGCTTTCACTGGCCAATGCACAACCTTTACATTCACAGCTATAGGTCACCCCCGTAGGCTTGTCGCCCACTGCCCCCCGTGAATCATCATATCGTGCTGTCCTGGGCCTATTTTCAAGATGGGAGCACCCTCATCGTTGAGTGGCGACTGCGGCTCCCTTATTGCCGGCCACAACCCACGATAAGCGTTCCAATCACTCCAGACCTTTTCCCATTTTCTAGGACCGCCCCTTCCTTCTTAGATAACTTTTTCTGCCAGCGTACACCAGTCCATGTCCCGCGTCCACGGTCTGACAGGATCACAGCTCCCCAGGCTTTTGCAATATTCTTTTTGGCTTACATTAGGCCCATCTTGATCCATACCTTCTGTAGTTGGGCACCTCCGCCTCCCTCTATTTTTTAATATAGATATTTTTTTTAAGTTTTATATAGCGCAAACTAGACACCGAAGATATTGGGTATCAGAGCGCTTTACATGAGCACCAGTTTCATTACACAAGGACACATTCATTTTTTGTTAGGCACGGGGAGATTAAGTGATTTGCCCAGAATCACAAGCTGTTGATCGTCGTTGCCGAGACTTGAACCTGGTTCCCCAGCTTCGAGGCGACCCCTCTAGCCATAAGGCTACATCCTCTCCCCAATACATTGAGCACACATCTCTGTGCTGAGCTCGGTCGTTCTCTTCCTCCCACTCATCGCCTTTACTCCCATAATTTACAACTAAGAGACTTGTACCACCAGGCATTCCCACATGATGTGAAAGTAGGAGCCCCCTGCCCCATCTTCGCTGGCTTAGGCCTGAGGATGCTTTTCCCATTTTCAGCTTGACCGTTTGGGAGTAGGAGGACTGATGTAGTATACGTAGCTGTAGCAATCGAAACCCTGACTTTACGCACCCTCTCTTGGGGCACCCAGGGCCTCCTCCCACTCTCTGTCCTCAGTTGCTCAGGTCCGACTCCCACCATTCCATCAGTTGTTGTAGTGTATTGGGGTGTGTTTATGTGTGTTTTAATATGTCGGGCATGTGGCTTCCTTTTGATTAAGTTTATTCAATAATCTGTCCCCCGTGGGGGTCCTCTATGAGCTCCATGACTATCGATAACACCGACCTTTCGGCCTGGCTCGCCTGCAGATATTGGTAGGTCTTGGATGCCGCTCAGTGGTAGTGGAAACCCGTAACTGCTGCTGCGTTTACTCTACAATCCCACTTAGCGTCATGAATTTCAACACACTGTGTGTCATCAGGCAGCGGATGTGGAGCAATAAACTGAAACTAAATAAAGACAAAACGGAGGTGCTAGTAGTGATGCAGCTATCTTTGGCTCATCGCCTCCTGCCTCAGTGTACTAGGCCCTTGTCATTCACGGGTTCACCATGCTGCAAGTCTGGAAGGCAAGACTGGCCCTCGGCTTGCACTGAATGTCCCCATCTCAGCTGCGTCTCTGCATGCTCCTGCATCATCAGATCTTGAGGGGGATCCGGCCTTACCTCTTTCCAGGGGGCACATTTCCATCAGTGTCAGCTTTCATTGGCTCAAGATCAGATGAAGGAATCTCCTTATATTTGGAGCTACCTCTGGACTTTATTCATAAACTGCAGGTGATTCAAACCACAGCTGCACGACGTGTGAAGGACGCCCTGCATTTTGCCTGCGTCAGCCCAACATGACACATTTTTCACTGGAATCCTGTCAGACAAAGAATCTATTTAAGAGCTCTGTCCATAGTATACAAATCGCCAGCAATCTATGTAACCAATTTTCTCAAAAAGCGACTTCATATTTACCAGCCCAGTAGAGTCCTGATTCTGGAGGTTCCAATCTATTGATTCTACCCAACTTTCGAAAATCTGAAGGCGGCAGTCACTGACTTTTAGACTGTGCCCCAAACTATGGAACTCTCTCCCAGTTGATTTGGATTTGGCAAAATCTCTCATTAAGTTCAAAAGACAACTGAAACCCCGGCTCTTTGAAGAGGCCTTGCCATCACCCCCTTGAGTGGCAGGACAGCCCGGCTCTGGTTGCGTCATCTCAGCACTGCAGTGCCTGGAGGCCTGTTGGTGATAGGAGACTCTATAAAGATCATGAACATAACTGTGGCTGGCCATTGCGCCGCAGTAGGTGCTGGGTTGGAAGTCAGGGCTGCCTGGTCCTGTACTGAAACAGAAACATCTGGAGGAAACAGAGCAGTGGTAGTGTGATGTGAACGGCTGGACCATCTCCTGGTACAGATGTTCCAACTCTGATAAGAGTTAATTCTGGTATTGCATGATTTTGGTAGCCAGACTGCATTATCTTACGACATGTCAACTAGCTCAGTGAGATGAGCTTTTGCTGCTGAGACCTGCGTACAACCTAAAGCCCACTGGTTCCAATTTCACCATCGCCAAACAAGGCCTTCATCCTTCTGAAGTTAATAAAGGCAATTAAGTTGGATAATAGAACTGAAGGACCTGCTATTTAAATTGCAGCAGAACAGCAAACGTATCGTAGTGGGTGTTTTGTAAAAAAAAAATAAAAGGTGTTCCTATTGATTGACTGTTTCCTTTCAGTAGGAGCATGCATTTTCATTTGAGCGAATGAGGGAATTGAAAGACAGTCATGTTGAGCAGAACATGTGTTTTTTTAATGCACAGCTACGTGTCTTCCAGCAGTCTGATGCCATTAAAGTTAAGACTTTGCTTTTCTGAGAACGCTCTCTTTCTTCTGGCTTTCTTGTTCTTCAGAGATCTGACATACTGAATAAACTGAGCCAGGTGCAGATTCCGGAGACTGAACTGAAACTTCTGTACACAACGTCCAAGATGGGAACTGGGGATCGGCTGTACGCAAACACGCGGTGAGAGGTCCCTGTTCTACATGCAACCGTTTGTTCATGTGGTCTTTGAACAGTAATTATGCCTTATTCTGTGTGGCACCAACTACTACTGTAATCCATGGGCAGTACGTGTTATCCTGCTCTGACTGCCAGTATGTATTCTTGTAATGATGCCATACTTGTCGTGGCACCATCTGCTCTTGCAGTCCATGGGCAATATCTTTATCCTGTTCGGAGTGTCAATGTGTGTTTGTGTAAAGATGCCACACCTGTGGCACCATCTGTTCTTTCAGTCTACTGGCAGTAGTGGTATCCTGTTTGGAGTGTCAATGTGTGTTTGTGGACCGCAATTATTGCCTATTCTGCATCTAAGAGGCCGTGCACTCACTGAAAATAGGTGTCCTATACCATACTGCACGGTTAGTGCACTTTCTGAACATTTTTTTTTTTTGTAAACAATTTTTATTGCAGATCAAATCACAGAATACATCAATCGCATAATTGTCATCAGTATGGAAGGCCCCCTTCAATTGTAAGTCCGCATTCTGCATACACAGCCGTTCCTTTCTGAACAATGACGACATCTGGAAGGGTTGGATTGCCAGACTTTTCTTGGGTACCTTTGGCAGTAGGGAGTTACTGGACCCTACCCTGCATACCTCCTTCAAGCTCGATGAAGGCTCAGGACTCCAGTAATGGTGGACTGAAGGAACCATTCCCAGGGAGAGCAGTAGGCAGATTCCCAGGGGTGTAGGCAGAAAGGCCTGTCCCTTCATATAAGCACCTTGCTGCTGCTGTCAGCCACTCATAGCCTGGTTAGGGAGAGGGGAGCACCCTGTCCATGTCCTCCAGAGGAGAGCGGCACAAAGGGAGGAACTTCAGTGGGTCTGCAGTATTGACAGGCTACCGGGGGAAATGCAACGGGCTCTCCAATGGTAGCGAGGCAGAGCTTCACTAAGCCAGAGAAGGACCTTTGTCCAAGGCTACGGGAGCGGAGAGGTGGGGGGGGGGGGATACTCTTGATATGACCTGCAGCGGACTTCCTACAAGGTGCGAGCAAACTAACATGCATGGGTAAACCGGGTTCTGTAAGGAATACCTAGACTTCTCGTTAGTATGGTAGCCTAAATATATAAAAAAAAATGTTAATTGTGAATATCAAGGACCCCCTGTGAATTGATTCAATTCCTGGGACACTGTAAAACATACAACGACAAATAAAGCTCCCAGGCATTAGATAACGTGTGCAATGCAGGAAATGAGTTCGAAGAAAGAAAAACATTTTAAAAAAATCAATACATTTTCATTATATAAACAAATACATTTGTAATTTAAAAACCTCAACCAGTGACTATCGTTGATACATATCATGAAATCCTCGAGTAAAAGATAAACAATTTGTAATTGGTAGACATGTTTTTTTTTTATGCGCGTTTTGGCACTGGAGGCGCCTTCGTCAGGAAATTACCACTAAACAAAAACAATTTATACCTATTTCTCTCGGAATGCAATTAGACGGTCACGTCAAGATTCTCGAACATACTAGCAAAACAGTTATGTTTTTATGATGCGATTAAACAGCAGTGATACCGATGCTAAAAGAGATTGCTGCTTGTTTTGATATGAGGTCTCTCTATATTAAAAACTATTGGGCGCGATCACCTCCAAACATAGTGAGCGCGCGCTCTGTGTTTGCTGCTTTCTCGTGTGCGGCTCTATGTTAAAAAATGCACGAGCGGGAGGAAACATTCTTACTCCTTAGAATAACGTGCAGTCTGTGCGGCAATGAAAGCCTCCTATCTTTATACGTCTCGGGAATGGTTTGGCCTCGGTATCCCTGAAAAAGCCTAAATATCAAGCCATGTTCACAGAAACTGGGGGTATTTTACTAACCACTGTTAACCAGACAACAGGGCATCTCGGATGTAGAGAAATCAAAGGTCCTACATATTTAAAATATTAAAATGTATTATTATAAATCATAAGGTAGGAAAGAAGTGTAAAAATGTTAAATGTATTGATTGAAAATGTTAAGTCACCAGTGAAATAAATGTGCCCCAAATAGTTCCATCACTCAGTTGTTCAGGAAGATCTTGAGGTTCTTGGCATGGTCCGCAGGGGTGGGTGGGGTGGCCAGGTTCAGAGGGCTATCAAGCGGCACCCCGGGGGAGTGGTTGTTGCCGAAGATTAGGACTTCGGTTTTGTCTGTGTTGAGCTGGAGGCACTTGTTTTTTATCCAAGCAGAGACGTTGCTCATGTAGTGGGTGAAGTTTGCTTTGGCGGTGCGGGATGAGTCCGTAATGGAGAGGATGAGCTGTGTGTCGCTGGCATAGGATACAATGCTGATTTTGTGGGCTCTGATATCTGTGAAGGGCTTCCTGCAGAGGTTGAAGGGTGTTGGACCGAGCAATGATCCTTCAGATGAGTCCGTAAGGGAGAGGAGGAGCTGTGTGTCGCTGGCATAGGATACAATACTGATTTTGTGGGCTCTGATGTCTGTGAAGGGTGTCCTGCAGATGTTGAAGGGTGTTGGACTGAGCAATGATCCTTCAGGGACTCTACAGAGGAGCTTACTGGGTTATGAAGTGTAGGGGAGAAATGTAACTCGAGGTCTGTCCATGAGGAAGGAGGATATCCACTTGAGGGACCGTCTTGTAGTTGTCAACGGTAGAGGTTAAGTTGGCTTTTTATGTAGATCTTGCAGTGTTTTTTTTGTGGAGTGTCCATTTTCTCTCAAGCTGTTTGCAGTGGTACTTGGACTCCTTGAGGTTGTTCGTGTACCAGCTGGGTTCTTTTGGCGTTTGGTGTGTGGTGCAGTTAGTGCAGTCTGCGAGCCATTTATTGAAGACCTTGGTGTCGACATTGAGGTTCCTGGTGTGGTTGAGTGTGCTTTTCTGTAGGGTCTTGGTCCAGTTCTCTTTGGATATTTTGCTCCAGTCTTTTGATGGTGCTGTAAGTTTTTTTTGGTGGGTGGATATCTTCAATCCTATAATGTAGTGGTCGTACCATGTGAGCAGGCTCAAGTGGGTGGTGGTAATCCTGTTGGTGGAGGAGAAAATAGGATTGAGGGTGTGGCCTGCTGTGTGGGTCGATCCTTGAACAATCTGGGCGAGTCCAAGGTTCCTGAGGATGTTGAGAAGGGCTGTGGAGTTAGGGTCTATGGTGTCTTCTAGGTAAAAATTGATGTCCCCAAGGAGGATGCAGTTTGTTGATCTGATGAAGGGGGGTGGGGGTGATAAAGATTGCGATGCAGTTGCAAAATTCCACTTTGGGCCCGGAGGACGGTAGGCGAGGGCTCCCTTAAGGTTAGCGTATTAGTCCTTTTGTATTTTGAATTGGAGGTGTTCTATGAAGTTGGTGTCTGAATCCGTGGAGGTGGTGCAGTCAGTCATGTTTATAGATGTCCTACGTCTGCTTTGTGGGTTCGGTCCTTGCTAAGTTGAGTCATGTTTTGGTAGGAAGATGAGGTTGGGTGTTACGGATCGGACATTGAGGAGCATGGCGGACAGTTGGTGTGGTGGCTGCGGTGGCATGCGACGGTTGTTTGGAGGTTGTGGTGTCGACATCGGAGGTGTTCCAGATGAAATCGCAATGGGTGCAGGAGAACAGTCCTACTGTGGTGCTGAGAGATGCGCGGCAGCAGCATGTTTGGCGGTGTGAGTTGTTGAGGTCAGGTAGGATGGTGGAGGAGTAGTGGTGATGTTCATTGCCTCCGGTGGCGGCTATGGTGTTGCGTCGGATGGATGAGGAGCCAGGGTTTCTGGCCCTGGGCACGGCCCAGGCGTGGACAGGCGTGGACAGACGCTGATTGGCTTGCCATTGGCACGCCCACTGCGCAATTGTGCTGTGGCCTGCATTACGTAGGTCCAGCGCTTCTAGTGGCTGGAAGAACAATGAGCCGGAAAACCCAGGCTGTGGCTGTGCCACTTGTACAAAAGGTGGCAAATAGATCAGGCTGGCACAAGCAGGAACTGGAGCCACTGTCAAGGGGGCAAGGTAGGTGCCCAGGTGTCTGGGAGCACGGGCACACAGCTGACCTATTCCGATTCAGCTCTCTGTTGACTACACATTGCTGTGTTCTGGCCATCATGTTCTCAGCGGAGTAGGACACTACTGTGATGTTTGCCTCCTTTGCTGAGAGCCTGATGGGGCTTTAGAATATAAAAGATCAGGCATCGGGAATGCAGAAACAAAGATCATTGTGCAAATCAATACCTGCAGAATTCATGTCCTCCCATAACGTGCTGCACCAGAGAGTCCTAGTCTTAGTATATATTGTGATCGTCTGAAATACCTGCCATTAGGAGCCTTTTACAGACGGACAAGGCCAGATCATGTTACAGCAAACAAATGATGGACGGAATGCTGACAATGCAAACATTCTCCCCCAGTCAAAAGATCTGTGTTAAATCCATCCTTCTTTTGCCCACTACACCACCCCAGTTTGGACCCAGCCATATGCAAATCAGTCTTGACCCTGTGGCCCATGGGAACAGTCCAGACCGAACTGCCAGCCCAGGTCCTTCCCTGCACCGGAAACAAGCTTCCGAGGACCGGTTTCTGGCATTCCAGCCGTCTTCAGCCAGGCTAGCTTGAATCCAATGGCACATTGAGCAAGGGACCCACGTCTGGGCATACCCAGATCTCTGTACTGGGGTGAATGTATGACATTGTTCTGCATTCTGTCCATCAACTGTTGTTTTTGCATTTGTCAAGGCTGTATCATGAACCTCTTCAGCAACCCATCTATGGGCCCAGAGGAGGCCACTCTGCTGGTTTTGCTGAAACGTTGCTTCCTACAGTGCATTCCTTAACTAAAAAAATCTATGCGCATGAGCTGTAGACCCTAAGAAAGGGCAGCCACTTCTGTGTTTCATAGTATCTGCTACAGCTGAAACAATTCGAGCAAAAGCAGGTTGATGGACCTGTTCTGAGCACGCACACCAAAGTACAATTTGTTCATAATATGGCCTCAGGCCATGAAGTTCAGCTTTCATTCAGACTGTCCGTAGGTCAAAAGGAATACAACAAACTGCGGTGGCCGTATTTGAAGGACACTTTAAAGAGGTGCAACCATATCTCCATCCATGCCTATCCGTCACATGGGGTGGGGCAGGACTGCTTGAAAGAGAAGTTTGACTTCTGGGAAACGAGGGATGCAGGAAAGTAAGGAAAACAATGGATCGTTATTTGTAAGAGAAAATTCAAGTAAAATGTACAGAGACGGGAATTGGGATCTGGAAAGCAGGAACAATTGACAATAGGAATGAATAAGGGAATAGAGGAAATAAACACCAAAATCTTAGGAAATGGGAGAAAAAAAAACATCCCCATGATTTATTTATAGAGTAATAATGGAGACACTGATGAGCACTGATGTTTGCAATTTGTGAAAGTAGGGATAATACCCCACCAGAATTCACAAGAAATGGAAACTAAATGCAGGAAAGTCAAACCATAATACACTGGAAAGACTTTGCATTGTGTGCATCAGAGAAACACTTTACATCATTGGTGCTCCAGCTTATTATTCAAACTGTGAGTTAGTACATTGTATGACCTCTGGTTACTCCGCCACCTGCCCTGCCTAGTCTCCACGAGACTGGGGCGCTGGTCCTCAACCCACAGCCTCGGGTCCATCCTGCGGTATGAGGACCACGCATCCAGCCTGACTGCAGTGTCTACCCCCCACTGCCTTCCTGGTAATTGTAATTAATTGTTAGCTGTTTTGTAGTGGTTACTGCTCCCCCTGGGGTATTTTATTGAATTTCCTTTGGCACACTTTAGTCCCTTATTTTCATTTAATTTATTTTGCTCATTTGGGTGTTGATTCTACATGCTGTTTTTCTTGCTCTCCCGCTCCTTGATAACTCCTCCTTCCTCCCAGGACTACTTATGGAGGCCACGCAGCAGGTGTGCCAAAGGCAAGCCCTTCTGCGTCTGGACCGCACCCAGCGCCAGGACTCCGGGTCCTCCCACTGTCTACTACTACACCTCCCAGGAGCTCCTGTCCCTAGACCCCGGGCACTGCAACATCTCCTTGCCTCCTCCCCGTGTTCAACCAAAGGACCCTTCACCTGCTGCCACTGCCTCTTCGCCTGTCACACAGGACCCCCTGCTCACTCTGGACCCAGCACCACTCCCGAAAGACTACAAACAACCCAGAACTGCTCCAGTGCATCTGGCTGAATGCAAGCACGCTCTCCAAATGCGCCACAGCAATCTGGGACACCCTTACCACCCTCTCCCTGGATGTCCCCTTAATCACTGAAACTTGGATCAACCCCTCCTCGAACCACGACATCGTCACCCCACTCCAGACACTTGCAAGATAATACACCAAGAGCACACCAACAGACAGGGCGGGGGTTTTACTTGATCTTAAGGGAAATCATCTGATGCACCATCATCAACAATGACTCGACGCCCATCATGGAACACCTCAACTTCTGTCAATAGATTGACGCAAAGACCACAGTAAGTGGCACCCTCGCTTACAGGCCACCGGGATCCCAATCGGCTTTCTACAATGCCATCTTCGTCTTCATTGCCCCCCCTAGCCTAGATACTCACCACTACATCCTACTGGGCGACCTCAATTTCCACGTCGACGACCCCAACAACTCCATCACACTCCTGGAGAACCTGATCAACATTGGCCTCACCCAACCCGTCACCGATCTCGCGCACGAAGCCAGACACACACTAGACTCCATCTTCATCCTCCTCTCCAGCGACAGTCAGGTTCATCCACGTCACCAAACTCACCATCGTCCACTTCGCCATCTTCGACGCCATCTTCGACCCCCAGCACACTGCCGCCAAGCACCACTGCCTGCCCACCGCAGATGGGACAAAGTTACCTAGACTCAGTGGACACAGGCCCTATATATCACACAATCCGAAACGTCAGCAGACCTTCACCAGGCAATCCAGTACTTCTCCGCCTGAATCACCAAATGCGCCAACAGAGCAGCCCTGTTGAAACCTGCAAAAACAAACAGAACCTCAAAACATGCTAGCTGGTGCACCCCACAGCTCAAACTCCAAACGCATCTGCTACCTACTGGAGAAGAGATGGTGCACTACCCAAAACCCCTCTGACAGAGCTGCTCCTAAAGCAGCTCTCCGCAGCTACCACCGGCGGTTCAAGCAAGCCAAGAGAGCAGCCATCACTACCCGCATCGATACCGCTGCCAACCACATGAAGGAGCTCTTCAAAATAATCAAGGAGTTCTCCAACCCGACAGCCACAGAGAACACCATCCACCCCTCTTAAGAACTCTACGACCTCCTCTCGGACTACTTCCACAGCAAAATCATCACTATCTAATACAACTTCGACCCCCATCCCACCTCTCTCAGCCTCCTCAACCCACCCACCAGCCAAACACTCACCACCTGATCTCGACTCACCGCTCAGACCACCGCAGCCAACATATCTTCGATCCACTCCGGGGCGCCCACCGACCCCTGCCGCCACCAACCCTTCAACCTCAGAACCAACCCAATCAACACGGAACTCACTAGCATCCTCAACACCTCCATCACCACAGCACCATTCCCGGATAGAAGGAAACAGGTGGAGGTTGGACCCCAAGTAAAGAAACCCTCGGCTGACCCCCAGTGACCTCAAAAACTATCGACCAATCTCCCTGCTCCCCTGGCCAGCCTAAATACTCGAGGAAAGTCCTCATCTAACAGCTCCCCAAATACCTGGAACACAGCCACCTCCTCCACACCTCACAATCTGGATTCTGTAGGGAAGTCAAATCCGTTAAATAAAACACAAACACAATGTGTTTGTAAGAGAAGAGATTTAATGCAGCTTCTCAAGTCAGAGCTTATCAGTTAATGATCAACATTCTCCCCATGATCCAACTCCCCATGCAAAATATAACAATTCTCAAAGAGAACACTATCTTCCACGAGCACAGAGTGCACGCGGAAGATAGATGCAAAACCGTATATATGCAACACATCTCCCCCCCCCTTTTTTTTTTTTTTTTACTTCTCTATAGCCATAACAAAATCTTTGAACCTACCCGGCACATGAGGTTCCCTTTTCTCCCTTTGATTTTCCACATTTTCTTTCGAACAACCTGGATTAGACCTAGGAGGGGCACAAGGTCGTACATTTTCCCCCAACTCAGATTCTCTTGCAGTTTTGACAGAACAATCAAATCCTTTATACAATGAAATCCTATTGAAATTCCACACACTTCCCCCTTCTATTCTGACCGCATTATTAAAGACCTCAATAACCTCCTTAGGATCCGACCAACATTGAGATCCTTTAGAGACATTGGTGTTTCTTTTTACTCGAACAAAATCACCAATGACCACTTTTTGCTTGCTCGAATGGCCTCTTTTGTTGTCCATGTTCACTTTCATTTTACCTTTGTACCTCTCAACTCTTTCCTTTACCACATCATAATCAATGTTGTTCAATTTACCACTTGAAACTTTCCCTTTTAACCACCATGGAACCAAAGTAGTACTAGGCTTCCTCCCCCTCAAAAGTTCAAACGGGCTGACTAAAGTAACCGAATTAGGAGAAGTCCTGTAAGACAGGAGCATGGAACCTTAAAGCATTCTTCCAATTCAGACCACTCTTAATAGAAAGCTGAATAGCCTCTTTCACCACCCGATTAAAGCGTTCCACCTGTCCATTTGCTTCAGGATGGAAAACAGCAATTCTCTTGTGAGTTATTCCACACTTATTGAAAAAAAACTCCATGTCCTTACTAATAAATTGCGTACCATTGTCTGTGAGGATTACTTGCGGAATACCCTCTCTGCAAAAAACGCTATCTAAAAACTCAATAATTCTCTGAGATGTGACCTCTCTGACCATTTTTATTTCCGGCTATTTAGAAAAGTAATCGATCAAAACAATACCAAAGCTCTCTTCCTTAGGCAACACATGAAATGGTCCGACAATATCAATGCCCATCTTCCTCCATGGCCCGTCTGGAAATTCCACAGGAATGGATTCAGTACGCGGAGGAAAGGCAGACTTGTCACTGTTTGCACAACTACCACAAAGTCGTACAAATTGTTCAATAGAGGAGTCAATCCCCGGCCACCAAAACATTTCCTTAATGCGCCTTCACGTTAAAGAGATACCCAAATGTCCCTCGTGGCCAATCTCCATGATGGTGCGCCTCAGATTAAAAGGAGGAATTATTTTATCTTCCCTTAGAACAATGCCATTTTCAATAGCTAACTCACCATTAACCCCTAGCGAAGCTCATTAACTCCCCAGACAATTTCCTTGTCTCAGGCCAACCTTGAACAATGAACTTCTTTACTTCACTTATCACAATATCTTTCTCCTTCTCAGAAATCCATATTTCTTCCTTCAAAACATGCTTATCACTACCAATCAAGTTCATATCCCGAACTTTAAACGCTACCTCTCAATCATCTTCCTGAAACACACCTTCTTCAACTATGGGCAACCTGGACATGCAATCAGTGTGGATATTTGCCTTACCCTGGACATACTCAATACTGAATCGAAAGGATTGTAATCTTGAGGAAAGGCTTGCCAACCGCGCCGACATAGACCTACCACCACCTGGGGACATCAGAAACACCAGGGGCTTATGGTCCATTTTAATTACGAACTCAGTTCCCCATAGGAAACTTCTAAAATGCTCGCCCCCCCACACACAAGCTAGTAATTCCCTCTCGATCACAGAATAGTTTTTTTCAGCTTCCCTCAACGCCCTAGATGCATAAGCCACTATCCATTCATTATGATCGTCCCTCTGTAAAAGAACTCCACCCAGTCCTAAATTGCTTGCATCCACCATCACAATGCATTTCTTCCCAGGGATGAAAGGTTTTAAGCACGGAGCATTAACAATGAACTCCTTCAGCACATTAAATGCAACCGACATCTCTCCAGACCATTTAAAAACAGCATTCTTCTTAAGTAAGCATCTAAAAGGATCAACCTTGACTGAGTAGTTATGAATGAATTTAGCATAAAACTCAGTTAACCCCAAAAACGCCACTAATTGTTCCTTAGATGATGGAAAAGGCGCATTCACAATGCTTTTAACATGCTTTCCTTTAGGCCTAATACCGTTCCCACTGATACTCCACTTCCTTCGCCTTGATGTTGCATTTATCTAACCTAAGAGTGAGACCCTTCTTGGCTAATGCAGCAATAACACAGTATAAATTGCGATCATGATCCTCCTCACATTTCCCATATACCAAGATGTCATCTTGGAAAGCGACAGCCCCGTCCAACCCGTCCAAGGTATCCTTCATTAATCTCTGAAAGACAGAGGCTGCACTCGCAAGACCAAAAGGCATGCGGTAATACCTGTAGAGACCCCCAGGAGTGATAAAAGCAGTCATATTTTTAGATTCTTCCGACAATACCACTTGGTGGTACGCACTAGTCAAGTCAATGCAAGAAAAAACTTTTGCATCCGCTAAATTGGAAACCATCTCATGTAAATTAGGTAAGGGATGAGCATCCACCCAAATAGAGCGATTCAAACTGCGTAAATCAGCACACAATCTTAGCTCACCAGAAGGTTTCAACGAAATCACAATCGGAGAAACCCACGGTGAGGATTCAATAGGCTCTATTATGCCATCATTACATAGATTTTTCAACATATCCTTTAATTTACCACGATAAGAAATTGGAACATTTCTTACTCTGTCGTATGGGAACAGAATCTTCGTGTAGCTTGATAGTGCGCTCAAACCCAAGATACTTGCCCAATTTCCCACTGAATACTTCAGGAAATTCTCTTCTTAGCTTCTCAACCAAAACATCACTATTTTGCGTTGATAGTTCAATAGCAAATACAGGAGGATTTGCCCTAGGGTCAAGCTTAACTCCTAAATCAAATTGTTGTGGCCATCCAAGTAGTGACTTCCCACTTTTTGTCACATAAACTTTGCTTGATGCATGGTTTTTGCCAAATTCTAACTCAACTGAAAAATATCCCACTAAATCAATTTTATGGCCTGTATACCCACCAGGGGATACATCCGGTAATATTAAACACCTCCCAGGCCAATTATCCTCCAAGATCTTGCGGGAAATAATAGTAAACCAAGCACAAGAATCAACAAAGAAGTCTAACTCGATACCATCTACTTTGACGATACAAGATGGAAATTTGGAAACGCCATCAACACAACATACGTTAATAACAGTGTTGATGTCATTCTCATCATTACCTGTACTGAGATCGTCACTTGAATAATGCATGTAATTAACTCTTTTGGGTGGTGATTTACAGAATTTAGTAAAATGCCCTTTTCTATTACATTTAGCACAAACTTTATCAATGCCTGGACAATTCTTGTGATTGGCTAAGTGTGAATTACTACCACATCTAAAACACAACAGTGTATGACTGCGTTTCTCACTATACTGATTCATACTCTTATGATTAATATCATATTTGTTGGAAGTGTTACTCCTTTGACTGGAAATCATCTTTTGTTTGTTCTGTTCTTTCAGTTCCTATTTAGATTAAAAACATCACTTTTATCCTTACCCCTAATCTCCTTAACAAACTTTTTTGAATGCTCAATTGACTTAGCAATATCAATTGCGGCATTCAAGGATAAGTCAGGAGTAGACCATAGTTTCTCTTGAACCTTTTTACTGTTCGTACGCATCAAAATCTGGTCTCTTAACACCTGGTCATAAGAGATATGTTCAAATGTGCAAGTAGCTGTGAGTTATCTTAGAGAAGATACATAATCTTCAATGGATTCCTCGTCACGCTGTTTACGAGAGTAGAAAATAAACCTTTCCATCACAACATTTTTCTTTTTTCCAAAACGAATGTTAAGTTGGGTAGATGCACACTGATACACATTAATTCTACCCGGGTTAATTAAAGCAAGAAGTTTTCAATTCTTTAAGTCCAAAACCACCCAAACAGTGTTTCAAAAGAGAAAGTTTCCTCTCTGTTTCACAATCCTCACCTTTCATGACCTCCACTTAGGCTAAAAACATGGGTTCCCAAACTTCCCAAGACATGCGAGGTTCGCCAGAAGCTGTTAAAAAGGAGGGAGGAGGTAATATACCAGACATTATACCAAGAAAAAATAATTGTGATGTATTACAAAAATTGAAATAACAAACTAATCAGAAAGTTCATGTAGCTTTCTCGCAAAGCATAAAAGAAATGAATTAATATTTCAAAAACCATGTGTAAAGTCGAATCATCCGTATTGTTGTTGTAGATGTGGCAATAAGAATGCCAAAACCCTTTTCATGTGTACAGTAGTACGAGCATCGCTGTAACTTAACAGATGAGACGATGACACGTTACCAAGGAAACGCTCAAACCAAAATGGTCGCCGATGTGCACAGCGTAATGAGGTAGGACCTACAATGCATCTCCTTCCCACAATCCTTAGCGTGTCAATCCAGGACACAGAAAGAAGACGCAGCTAGGCAACTACGTGAGCGTTCGTGAAGAAGATTCTCAAAGATGCCGTTGATCCATGTCTGCAATGCTCCAACAATGTGATTTCAATAATACACAAATGGGATACACAGGGTGTCGGGAAAAGGAATCAGTTCATGAGTACACAGAAACAGCCGAAGGTGCTATCAAATGCACAACTGTAAAGCGCAACTGTAAACTGCCGCAGGAGCAATCGGGGCTCAAATAAAAAAAAAAAATGTAATCCCAACTCCGGAAGGGAAATACAAAATGCAGTTGAACAAACACGGTTGAAATAATAGAAAACCATACACCACTGCTCGATTTACGAGGTCGAATAAATTGCCAACTGTATGATGCCACCGCTCGATGACTGCGGTCAAGAACAAAAATGAAATAAAATAATCTCACGTGATTATTCTCCTTGTGTGCAGGATCATATCCCTCGTCGCCAATGTAGGGAAGTCAAATCCGTTAAATAAAACACAATAACAATGTGTTTGTAAGAGAAGAGATTTAATGCAGCTTCTCAAGTCAGAGCTTATCAGTTAATGATCAACATTCTCCCCGTGATCCAACTCCCCATGCAAAATATAACAATTCTCAAAGAGAACACTATCTTCCACGAGCACAGAGTGCACGTGGAAGATAGATGCAAAACAGTATATATGCAACAGATTCCATGCCAACGACAGCACTGAGACCGTGCTGATTGCCGCCATCAGAACTCTCCTCGACTGTGGAGAAACTGTGGCCCTGATCCTCCTCGAACTCTCTGCTGCGTTCAGCACGGTCTCCCACTACACCCTCATCGACAGACTCTACATCGTCGACATACAGTCAAATGCCGTCAAGTGGATCACTTTTCTCCTTCTAGGATGAACACAGAGCACCCGACTGCCTTCCTTTACCTCCGCATCCAAGGCCATCCTATGCGGCGTACCACAAGGATCATCCCTCAGCCCCATCCTTTTCAACAATACCATGACCCTCTTGCAGACGTCGTCAGATCCCAGCTACTCAACATAATCTCCTATGCAGACGACAATGAAGTAATCCTCTCGCTCATCGAGGACCCTTCCAACGCCAAATTACAACTTCCACATCTCCATGTCCAACGTAGCCAAATAAATGAGACAACTGCCTCAAACTCAACTCTGACAAAACTGAGGTATTGATCTTTGGGAAGAACACCTCCCTCCGCATGGGACCACAGCTGGTGGCCTGCAGAACTAGAACCTCCGCCCACATCGACCGACCATGCTCGCAACCTTGGCATCATCCTCGACAGCCAACTAACCATTAAAGGACAAGTCACCTCATCCTGCTTCTACATCCTTCGCATGCTCTCCAAAATTTCCAGATCCTAATCAACACCAGAAATACCGTCACTCAGGCCCTTGTCACCAGCCACCTCGACTACATCAACACTCTCTACGCCGCAATCCCAACCCAGCTCCTCAGCAGACCCCAGGCCATACAGAACACTGTGGCAAGACTTATCCTGGACCCCCCAGACGGATTCACATCACCCCTCACCTCAGAAATCTCCACTGGCTCCCCATCCAGAAGAGATGCCACTTCAAGATCCTCCCTCATGCCTACCCAGCCCTTCACAACCAAAGACCTTCCTACATCAACCATCGACTGAAATTCCATCTGCCATCAAGACATCTACGCTGCGCCTCACGCGCCCTCATACACACCTCCACGTCTGCCACAGCGGAGGCCGCTCTTTCTCCTACATCGCCGCCAAGACCTGGAACCACTTGCTACTCTCCTCGGAACAGCCCCCTCACTGGTGGACTTCAGAAAGAAACTCAAGATGTGGCTTTTCAATGGAGACACGCTGCCCTCCGTGCCCAGATACCACTAGGGGTGACAGTGGTGGCGTTTAGAAATGCGGACTGATTAATAGACTGACTCTCTGACTGACTGACTGACTGATTGAGTTACTTGATTGATTGATTGATTGAGATGCTTGGCATAAAGCAAGGAGGACAGATGTTTGGTGGTTTTTAGGTCCAGTGAGGCGGTAAAGAATGAACTGGTCCCCTCCCCTCCATTTTCCCCTTTCCCGTCTCCAATAGACCGATCCATTGTGTCTCATTTCTGTGGGGGCAGAAGTTGCTCCCAAATTGAATTCTTAAATTAACTTGCTGGCATCTCATACCAGTAGACCAACACTAGCTGTGTTAGTCAGGCATGTTCCCTGGAGAGCTGTAGCACTTCTTGAGGCATGCGCCAGGTGATCCTTCCAGCTTTAGCTGCTGATGTGTCCCTGGCGTAAGGCTCTGACGTCCCCTGTAGCAGCCAGTACGTGGTTAAGAAGCCTCTGGAAGGTGGTCTGGACCTTCAGAACACTCAAGGCCACCTGCCAGTACCGTGAAGTCACATCAAAAGATCCTAGGTACTCGGCAACCCATAACCATTCCAGGTGTTCACCGGAATGTGGTATTGGAAAGCGTCAGTCTTTGTGATTACGTTGAGACCCCCTTGAGGTGATGCCTTTTTGTACATGAACTACTGGAAAATTCAATCACTCCCACGTCCAGCATCTTGGTGCATCTTCCTTGATGCTACTCCTCACTGTGCATTTAACCCATTACGGACAGGATGCCAACAGTGTCCAAATCAAGGATAAACAGTTGTTCAGTCCAGGTTGTCTCACTTCACTCTTCCTTTCATTCATCGGTCACTGTCTGCTTCACCATATCAACTATGTCATAGTTCGATTAAATGTAGTTAACATCTAACGTGTAGGGTTGTCAGGGGTTTCACGTTCCACTTAGAAATGCCCTCAGCTATATCCTATCCTTTGTCCCCATCCTCTCTCTCTACATCAGTATGCCCACCCTTCCATCCTGGAGTTTAACGCCCCACCCTGTGCATCCGTTCCTCCACTGTCCTCTCCTGTATTTTACCCAGACCTCTTGTGTGTGTTATTTCCCTACTCATCTCGCTCTGTACATCAGTATGTCTCTCCAAAATATATATATATATATATATATATATATATATATATATATATATGTTCGAGGCATTTGAGCTGGGATTGTACACTTTGCATAGATTGCCATCTGATGTTGGGCTCGGATGATTGCATGTTGTTTTTGTCTTCAAAGAAGGCTTGTAGTCACTAGACCGGTGACTCCTCCTTCAGTGCAGAGCGTGCAAGGGGCTTCGGCTCCATCGTTAGATTGTTTTTTTCCACCATCAAGTTTGGATGAAACGTTTTGCGCTCCGGTTCGGAACCGTTTCCAGACCTCTTCGACGCGCAAGTAGATTCACCAACGGTATTGTGTTGATCGCGTGCCTTCGACACGCACCTCGAAAGTTTCCATCACTCTTCGACGCCTGCGAACTTCGACGCGAGCCGTTGGGGCTTCCCGCGCCGATATAGACGGACGTCGATGGAACGGACTCCATTTAAAAAATGCCCACAGTGTGGTGCTAAATTTCCACACTCGGACCTGCATCCTGTCTGCAATTTGTGCCTCTTCCCAGAACATCGAGAGGAGAATTGTGAAGCCTGCATTTCATTTAAATTAAGAAAGACTATCCGGGGTCGTCTAGCTCGACGCCGAGACATGCAGCGATAACACAACAAAACAACTGCCAGTACTGCCACTCTATTCTCAATCTTCTTCTTTTTAGGGGAACGTATTGATGTGAAACAATATGTACCATGGATTTCTTTTTCAATCCGAGATTAATTAATTTATTTTATTTCAATTTTTCATAACAAGATAATTTTTTCATTTTCAAACGTTTTTAACACATAATTGACATGTGCACCTTGGTATATCCTAGAAAGCTGTAAAAGTCAATAGCATTCACTCTCTCTCTCTTTCGAACAATCTTTTACATACATCCATGCATACAACCAACACCTATCTCAAAACTCTTAGTTTTACAAAAACACTATATACATTTAACATTTGTTATTTACAACAACAAAGCCATGGAAAATTATTATTTTGCAAATCCATATAGATTATGACATTATGAACACATCCTATGGCTGAAAGAAAAGCTGGTCTACGCGTTTCGAACTCCTCAGTTGAGGGGAGTTCTCTTCAGGACCACGTAGCTTATTCTTAATTTAATTAACTGTTCTCGCTTGTAAGAAGTGGGGTGTCTTCTGAGTGTGCTATTTCGTTTATTTTTTTAGTTCTGGTGTTTCGTCGTAATAGCTTTCCAAGGTGCGCGCGTTGATTCTGATGTTTTGTTTGTTTTTATGATGAGCACAGCTACTTGGCAGCTGCCGGTTCGGCTCCGTGTACGCCTCACAGTCTACTTCCTTGTTCGTTGTCCACCAAGAGCTCCACCCTCCCCAGTGTGGAATCTCAATATAGCCCTTACTAGACTAATGGGCCCTCCATTTGAACCTCTACACAAGTGTGAATTACAATTCCTTACTTGGAAAGTGGCGTTTTTAGTCACCATCACATCTCTCAAAAGAGTGAGCGAACTCCTGGCATTCTTACAAATTTATCACAACAAAGTGGTTCTTAGAACAAATCCAACTTTTCTACCCAAAGTAGTTTCTGCCTTCCATCTAAACCAGTCAGTTGAATTACCAGTATTCTTCCCTCAACCCGGCTCAGTGGCAGAAAGAGCGCTACATACTCTTGATGTCAAAAGAGCATTGCTCTATTACATAGAAAGTACGAAACCATTTAGGAAAACCAAACTTTTCGTAGCTTTCTCCCCACCGCATTAAGGCAATCCTATATCTAAAATAGGAATTGCAAGGTGGATTGTAAAATGTATACAAATATGCTACCTTACAGCTAAGCGCACATTAACAATTCCCCCTAGAGCTCATTCCACACGCAAAGTAGGGGCATCTATGGCATTCTTAGGGAACATTTCTCTAGATGACCTCTTCAAAGCAGCAACTAGGGCCACGCCACATACCTTCACAAAACACTATTTTGTAGATGTGCAAGCAAAACAACAAGCTAGTGTGGGCCAGGCTGTATTAAAACACTTTTTCAAACTACTGCAACAGATCGAGGTAGCCACCGCTAAGGAGATACTGCTGTATAGTCTATGCAAAGTGTACAATCTGGAGCTCATATGCCGCGAACGGAAAATGCTACTTACCATTATGCATCTGTTCTTGGCATGTAGAGCTGCAGAGTTGTACACGCCCACCCTCCTCCCCGGATACCTCTATCCGATCCAGTATTATCTTAATTGGATACATCATGCATGGGCACTTCTCTATTGCTTACTACTCCTTCTAACCCTAATGGCAAAACAATCTAACGATGGAGCCGAAACCCATGCGCACTCTGCACCGAAGGAGGAGTCACCGGTCTCGTGACTACAAGACTTCTTGGAAGACAAAAACAACATGCAATCATCCGAGCCCAACACCCGATGGCGATCTATGAAAAGTGTACAACTCTGCAGCTCCACATGCCAAGAACAGATGCATACTGGTAAGTACCATTTTCCTTTACATTCACATTTTTATATTCACTGAAAAAAAGAAAGGTTAAAGTAATGTTCTTGTCAGTGACCATGTTTTCAACAAAAAAAAATTCACAAGTTCTATTTTTCTGAGTTAATGATAACTCACACCCTCACCAGCACAGCGAATTACCTTCCATATTACATCACTCATGACATGTTCAGTGACTTCGGTGATAACATCACTGCAACATTTGAACTGACATCATTGATGACAAGACTGTGCATTGCGGGGGAACGAGTTCTAGTTACATTAAGGGACGGGTTAGTTACTATTGAGAACTATAACTGGTGAATTTCAGTGGTTTTCTTTTAGTTTAAAATATTACTTTGTCACAGAAATTGTCACCTACTTATACCGTCATTTTAACCTTAGATTGTTTCAGTTAATGTATATATATTTATATTTTCACTGATCCATCCTGAAGATTACCTGCCCCCCGTCTCTGCACATAGATGTATGTCCCTCCCTCTGTGCATTGGTTGGTTCACTGATCCATGCTCAAATGTACCCACTCCCCCTCTCTTTGTCTCTGTAAATAGACGTTCCCTCTTCTGCATCCTGGAGTGGATTTGCTTCTCTGTATTCTGAATTTGTGAATCCCTTCTCCAGGGTGTTCCCCTCAGGTTCAGGGCTTCAGTCTTTCACTGGAGTTAAGGACATGAAACTGGCTTCACTGGACCGATTGCTCATGGTACATTTCCTTTTCCTCTTAGGACAATAGAAGAGAGCGGGTCCTCGGGGCAGGGCAGGATCAGCAGTATCGGTGGAGCCAACAAGAGGCGGAGGCAGCTGTCTGAGGAGGCGGAGGAAGAGGAAGAGGAGGAGTGTGCGCAGTCTGAGACGGAGTCTTCTGATGATTCCGAGAAGGCAGAGGATGAGGTGGCACCCAGAAGGGACAATGAAAATGGGGGCGGTGATAGCGTAAAGTCTGAGGAGCAAACAGTCCCTCCTAAGGAACCACTGCAGACTCAGAAACAAGTGTGCGAAGAGCGAGCGCCATCAAAGATTGTGAGCAACGCACACAAGCCCTCCTCCACTCCGGCAGTCTTCATTCCTGTAGACCGAACTCCTGAGATCCAGGTGAGTGAGTGAGGACTTGAAGTGTGCAATGTGACTGCAGAATTGGGACATGTGATCCGCCATGCCAAGTCTTGGTATGGTATGGTATGGTAAAAGGTTTTATACCGCGCTCGGACACCGTACGGTTTCATGGCGCTCATGACAAATGCGGGGAGGCAGGGACGTGTGTTTTACTCAACAGCAGACTGAAAAAGATACGTTTTTAACAGTTTACGAAAAGAGCCATAGGTGGAGCAGTGACGGATGGCAGGCAGGAAAGCATTCCAGGTTTTGGGGGCGCAGAAAGAAAAACAGGAGCCGCCATGTTTTTTCCGTTTGGTTTTTGGAATGACTAGCAAATTGTGGCCAGAGGAGCGGAGGTTTCTAGAAGGGACATAACATTTCAATTTAGAAGAGATAAAAATAGGAGCAAGATTAGCTAGGGCTTTAAAAATCGTGCAACCCAGTTTGAAGATGCAACGCTTGGCTACAGGGAGCCAATGAAGGCTCCGCAGTAGCGGCGAGACATGTTGATGTCGGGGTTGGTGATAGATAAGGCGAGCAGCCTGATTTTGCACAAGTTGCATCTTGTGAAGGAGGTATGCAGGAATACCGGCATACAAGGTGTTGGCGTAGTCAATTCTCGACGTGACCAGGGCCATGATGACAAGGATCAGTGCGTCTCTGGTAAGAAATCTACAGATTTTTCGTATCCTGCGTAGTTGGTAAAAGCAGGATGACGTCACCGCACTGATCTGGGGCCCCATGGATAAGTCACTAGAGATGACCACGCCAAGGCTCTTCACAGAGTTGACAGGACAGGGGGGGAGCCCTAGTGAGGGAGGCCAAAAGCTGTCATTCCATGGATTGGCTGCTCCTCCCACCAAAAGAAGCTCAGTCTTAGTGGGATTTAATTTGAGTTGATTATGGTACATCCACTCAGAGATCTTAAGCATGTTGGATTGAAAGGTAGTACGTGAGGAAAGGCAGGAATCAGTGGGAAAAATTAACTGTAAATTGTCCGCGTAATTGAAGATGGTGGTGGCGGACTTACGAAGGGAAAAAAAAAGAGGTTGCATGTATAAATTAAATAATAAAGGGGATAAAGCGGAGCCCTGAGGGACACCGCAGGACAAGGGAGAGTAGGAAGCCGAAAAGGTAGACCAATGCACTGCCTGAGAGCGATTATCCAGAAAGGACCTGACCCACTCAAGAGCCATGCCCTGAATACCGGCGTTCCTGACACGGTCGATCAGTATTGCGTGATCGACCGTGTCAAAAGCCGCCGATAGATCCAAAAGGACCAGGGCTTGAGGGATGTTATTATCGGCGCCCTTCCTGAGGGTGTCCATGACAGCCACAATAACCCCCTCGGTTGTATGGAGGGGGCGGAATCCGGCTTGTTGGGCCTCCAGGAAAGATGAAGTCGCTCAGGCAGCGGGTGACATAAGTCTCTAAAATTTTTGCCAGATAGGGGAGAAGGGAAATGGGTCTATAATTACTTAAGACCGTGGGGTCGACATTGATCTTTTTTAGGATTGGTGTCACCACTGCCTGTTTAAAGGAATCCGGAACCACACCTGACGCCAGAGAGTTGTTGAGTAAGGCCAGGGGAGGATCAGGGCAGGCCAAGAAGATGTCCCTAAGAACCTGGGGAGGACAGCAGTCGATAGGGGAGCCAGAGCTCACTTGACAAGCTCTGTTGCTTCGCCCTCAGATCTGGGAAGCCTTTGGGTAGCCACGCGCTATACACATTTGCATAGCACCTTGTCCGCACTGCTGCTCCGATGCCTTCATGCCTCAGAGCTCAACCTCCAGTTGTAGAATAAGTATGAAAACTTGTAGCCACTCTCTTGAGCAGTGAATGTCTCTCCCTCCCCTGTCCAAGCTCCTCTCCAGTGTATGACGTTAACGCTCATGAGCAGGTCCTCCTGGAATGTGTGGCTTTCTTTGTCTCAACCTCCTCGATTGTTTATCACGTGTCTCCGGCCTCTGGTCGGGACATGCAGTTTGTAAGAAGCCTAATTCTAAAGGTGAAGCCTTCAGAATAAGACCCACTCTTCCAGATGAAGGCTCGCTAATGAACGACACAAGCCCCCTCTCTCTGCTGCTTGGAGATCTAGAAGACCTTCCCTTCTCCCTCGCACCACAGAAGAGTAACCCTCAGTTCTCAAACGACACACCTGTCGGTCCCTGTAGGTGCCTATTTTATGCTTGCCAGACGTTTTTCTTTATAGACCTGAGCTACTTCAGCTTTTTGTAGCGATGGTTTGCAGGGTTAATACATCTGCTTCAGGGATGTACATGCAGTCTTCTGAAACATGTTCATATCCTGTCTGGGTTCAATCTTATGAACCTAAGGAGCATGAAAAGCTGGAGCGTCAAATCTGCAGCTGGGCGATCATGGAACATCTTCATCCTTAGTAAAAATCACGCTTTTGCCGTGATAGGAATTGTGGCCTTTTCATGTTAATATTTATTCTTTATATTTTGCAAAGACAGACTCTGAAACAAGTCTCTGAGTGGCTGCTCTTTCCATGCGAAAATGTGTTTTGTTTCATGCAGATCTAATCAAGAAGAACTAGCTGTTATTTAAATAGTGTGTGGTTTGTCTGGGAAAGAAAAACGTTTTCTTTTGAAAGCCCTCACCCACCAACCTAGTTGGTGGCATGCTTAATCATCGGGCCCCACCCGGTGGCCCTGAGTGTGCTACGATGCTGGTTTACAGCGGAGAGGGTTCTTGTGAAAAGTGAGAGTGCTGTGATTGTGTGAGAGTGTGAATTAAAAACTGTCCTCTGGTCCCTTTACCCACGGGGGTTATTTAATAAGTGGGACTTTGGTCTCCCACATCCGTCGTGATCGACATGTTTCAGCCAGGCCTTAAAATGAATCTGATTGGACAGAATCCAAAGTTTGGGTGACCAGTTATGTGCTGCACTCGCTAAGGTGCATTAAAGGCGGGGTATTAATATCCTCCCAAGTTGTACTCTTGTGATTGACAAGGAGAACCTCATGAGTATCCGGCAATGGGGTCGGCAGTGACTTTTTGTCTCTGTTCCGGACCCTCATTTTTACCTGCTGAGTTGCTGCGTATCTCCGACTTTTTGTTTCATGCAAACATCTAGATATAAGCTACTAGTAGAGTAAGCTACTCTAGCGCCAGGATGCCTGCTAGGCGACAGTTGCGCTCTATAAATGTTTTAAATAAATAAATAAATAAATATTTGCTGTGAAACGAGAACTTTGCCCTTTTCCTTTTTGGGGGCGATTTATCATGTGGACACATTATTTTTAAAAGGGAGAAGTAGGATACACTTCATCCATGAGATATGTAAATTTCTTTTTAAAGTTTTATGTCCCAGCCCTACTAACCTACTGTTGCGTCTAGCCAACAGGGCTCTGTATTGAGCCGGCACAAAGATCATTCTGTGGGTTGGTAGAAACTGTGACCAACATTTTAATTTTTCCCCAAGCTTTGGTATTCCTATTTCTTTCTGTCCTGAATCCACCTTGCTGCTTGGTGTTCCGCTCTGTGGATGTGTATATGTAATTGGACACTGATGTGGTTAAGAAGAGAGCAGTGTAGCTCTTGCTTGGGGTCTCTAGAGGTTTTTTGAGTTTAGCATTTACATAATGCACGTTCTGCCGTCGCTGCACTCTCGTAGCCCTTCCAGCCGTCAGGAAGACTTTCCAACGTCCTTCTGAAGTTCCCACCCAGATATGGTTCTAGTTGTGCTAATGTGTTTCCTGTACGGTTGCCTGGTCTGATTCATCAATCCTTTTAACTTTAAAATGTAAATGACGTTTTTTTTGTCCTCTAGGAAGCCCGTTTGAAGCTCCCAATCCTTGCTGAAGAGCACATGGTCATGGAAGCCATCACCGAACACCACGTCCTTGTGTTATGCGGAGAAACTGGTAGCGGCAAAACCACGCAGGTGCCCCAGTTTCTGTATGAGGCTGGATATGGCTGGTAAGAAATATTAGGCAATCCATTGCTTATCCTCATACATGTCGTGGATTAAGTCCTGAAAACACCTTGTCCTACACAGGAGTTCTAACACTCAGGGTAGAGGTACACCACAGGTCCTTCACTTAGTCCTGTGTCATAGCGGGCAAGTAGCCAGTGTCCTCTGTGGAACCTTCAGCAGGTACTGGCTGTTTCACCAAGAGCAGTTCACATCCCAGCACTTGCAGAGTAATTCCTAGCACGAGACAGGTTAATCTTCAAGCTCCTGAGAAGGGAGAGATCCAGCAAGCAGGAAGTGTGTACCTGTGGGCAGTACCTTTGGCTGGACATGTGACCCACTTCCTTTGTTACTTAGGCCCAATTACAAGCATTATGTGATACTCCTCCAAAGCATGAGGGGAGCATGTAATGCTCCCTTCTCCAGGCGATCTACTCCCTACTCCCTTCAGAGATGTCCTGTAGACATATACCACCTACTTGGAGCTAGTGCATGCTTTAGAGCAGGTGACACATGCTTTAGAGCAGGTGACGGATGCTTTGGAACAGGTGACGCATGCTTTGGAACAGGTGACGCATGCTTTGGAACAGGTGACGCATGCTTTGGAACAGGTGACGCATGCTTTGGAACAGGTGACGCATGCTTTGGAACAAGTGACGCATGCTTTGGAACAGGTGACGCATGCTTTGGAACGGGTGACGCATGCTTTGGAACGGGTGACGCATGCTTTAGAGCGGGTGACGCATGCTTTAGAGCTGGTGACGCATGCTTTAGAGCTGGTGACGCATGCTTTAGAGCTGGTGACGCATGCTTTAGAGCTGGTGACGCATGCTTTAGAGCTGGTGACGCATGCTTTAGAGCAGGTGACACAGGCATCAGAGCTGGTGACGCAGGCTTTAGCGCAGGCTTTAACAAAGGTGATGCAGGCTTTAGCACTGGTTACTCATGCTTTAGATCTGGTGACGCACACTTTAGATCTGGTGACGCACGCTTTAGATCTGGTGACGCACGCTTTAGATCTGGTGATGGCGCTTTAGAGCTGGTGACGCACGCTTTAGAGCTGGTGACGCACGCTTTAGAGCTGGTGACGCACGCTTTAGAGCTGGTGACGCACGCTTTAGAGCTGGTGACGCACGCTTTAGCACAGGTGACGCATGCTGTAGAGCATGTGACGCAGGCATTAGAGCTAGAGATGCATGCTGTAGAGCTGGTGATGCTTGCTTTAGAGCTGGTAACGCTTGCTTTAGAGCTGGTAATGCATGCTTTAGCGCTGGTGACGCATGCTTTAACGATGGTGACGCATGCTTTAGCGATGGTGACACATGCTTTAGCGATGGTTACGCATGCTTTAGCACTGGTGACGCATGCTTTAGCGCTGGTGACGCATGCTTTAGCGCTGGTGACGCATGCTTTAGCGCTGGTGACGCATGCTTTAGCGCTGGTGACGCATGCTTTAGCGCTGGTGACGCATGCTTTAGCGCTGGTGACGCATGCTTTAGCGCTGGTGACGCATGCTTTAGCGCTGGTGACGCATGCTGTGACGCATGCTTTAGCGCTGGTGACGCATGCTTTAGCGCTGGTGACGCATGCTTTAGCGCTGGTGACGCATGCTTTAGCGCTGGTGACGCATGCTTTAGCGCTGGTGACGCATGCTTTAGCGCTGGTGACGCATGCTTTAGCGCTGGTGACGCATGCTTCAGAGCTGGTGACGCATCTTTTAGAGCTGGTGATGCATGCTTTAGAGCTGGTTATACATGTCTGATTGAACCCCTTTAGAACCAGGACTAGTGTATGGAATTCCATCTAGTAATTTGAGGCCGCTCAGTTATTCTCTATTCCAAGGTGTCTGACTCAAATGAAGAAATGATGTGTGGAGATTCCGGTCTGTATCTGTAATTCTGCCCGCCCGAAATTTGCACACAGAATAACTTCAAAATCATAATTCTAGTCCGGGTCATCGGGACAGAGTATGGTTCAGTTTTTTCAAGCGAAGTAAGTGCGATGACTCTTCCAAACGGGGTAAAGCTCTTTGTTTACTGTAACTCCACAGATGTCTTGAGTGCTGGTTTTATTGAGTAGTGGGATGTTTGCATTTAGTTTTGTTTATGATTTAATAGAGCTCAGATGTTAGGTATGCTCCATGACATTCTAGTCTCGTGTCTTCATGTGCCTTCTGCTCTGGGTTCTCAAGTGATGGTTTCTCTTTTTCTCTGCAGCAATGATTCTGTTATCGGGGTCACAGAGCCTCGGCGTGTCGCTGCAGTGACTATGTCGCAGCGAGTAGCAAAGGAGATGAACCTGTCACAAAGGTAAGAACAACAGTATTATTTTTGTGTTTTTTTCTACCCTGGCAACTGCAAGGACCTAATAAAATAGAGGTGAGTGAAATGATAATTCAGCAGGCATAATAAGGCAAAATATTAATTTTTCAGTTCAAAGAAATTCCAAAATGCCATTTTCTCCCTAGTTGCTCCTTTGGAGAACTCCGACAGATTCTAAGAAATGTTAACTTGCTAAATGTCAGCTTGCAAATTATTCTTTTGGTCAAACCTATGGTTATGTATGAAAAAGGACATTACGCAATTTTCAATAAAAATGTTATTACATTCGCAGAAAAATTACTTTGGTTTTATCAGGCACAGAAAGCCCACAAATGTTTTAACACAACAATAGTATTAAAAATATACATGTCCTAGAATTACCTTATGCAACCTGTGTACCTCATTGTATCCACAAGGGGGAAGGTTCAAAAGTCTACCCACCCCCAGAGCCATTACCATACATCCTGCGTTGAGGTGTTTTCGTCCTGAGCACTGCTCGAGCGGGATTTTTGGTTATTACTGAGAATAATCTGATTTGTTGTCGCTGTTGCAGCCAACAACACATTTCTACCAGCTGATAGGGTTTTATTTGGAGGGGTTCCTTTTCCCTGATTTCACTTCTGATGGTGTGATCTCTTTAGCGCTCTCCCTCATTATATGGCTATGGTTAGAAGGCCTACGACCCTTTAACCTTTTGGTTCTGATTTCAATCATGGATAAACATCCTGGAATGAACACAAGTTTTCAGTGCCTGTGGCCAAAAAAAGAGCATATTAACTCCACTCACCTAGTGCTCCTTCAAAAGAGCAGAAATGTGCACTTCCTTCTATAATGAAACATTTAGGGGCACAAAGGTGGGTATTTGTTTATGAAATGGAGGTTCCTCATTCCCTTAAGGAGCAATCTACTTAAAGTACCCCTCCTGCTTCCCTGCTAGAAGGTAAGAGACTACAAAAACTGGACTCTCCTCGCCCTCCAAGGGACGGGCTGAACTGACCTGGCCCTTCTCACGGAATCTCATGCCCTACGCTTCTGCGTCCTCCAGAGGACGGGGGCTGAACTGACCTGGCTGTTCTCAAGGGATCTCATGTTCTGCGCTTCAGCGCCCTGAACTGTTCGGGATAAACTGACCTGGCCGTTCTCGCAGGATCTCATGCCCTGCGCTTCCACGCCCTCTAGAGGACGGGGCTGAACTGACCTGGCTGTTCTCAAGGGATCTCATGTCCTGCGCTTCAGCGCCCTGAACTGTTCGGGATAAACTGACCTGGCCGTTCTCACACTTCCACAGACGGAATTATACTACGAAATATGGAATTCACCCACTCCCAAAGTTTATGGAGAGACACCCTGGAACTCCTGAACTTGATTTTGAGAAGGGTGAAAGGTTCCAAAAGTTTAAAAGAAATAGAGCAGGATTCTGTAGGCATTTCCTAGTTCAAATAGTCAGGAGAGCGACCCAGAGCCTGCTTTTCATGAATACGATTCTAAAGATTCCCTTGAGTTGGGTAACAATAAAAAGCTACACTCTCACACTACCTTTCCAGGCTGCGTGTTTTGGTGTCACTTGGAGGCCGCATAAGTGCTGGGCACAGGATCCTGAGAGAAAGGCCAGGTTAGTTCAGCCCTCGTCCCCTAGAGGGCACAGAGGAGCAGGGCATAAGATCCTATGAGAACTGCCAGGTCAGTTCAGCCCCCGTCCTCTGGAGGGCACAGAGGAGCAGGGCATGAGATCCCATAAGAACGGCCAGGTCAGTTCAGCCCCCGTCCTCTGGAGGGCGCAGGCGGCAAGCCTTTGAAGCTTCCCCTTCAAGGACCCTGCCCATCCTGGTGGAGGAGGCTTGGCACCTCGTCCCAGATTGTGCATTGCTGCAAGCCCCCGAGAGCAGCAGGCTTGCGCCGCAGGGGTCCAGAAACATGTCTGGTGGTGGCAATTGGCAAGCAACCACTCAGCCAGGACAGTAGTGGTAGGTTAGTTTTCAGGGGGCATTTCTAAGATGCCCTCTATGTGCATTTTTCATTGAATCCCACACTGGCATCAGTGCGGGTGTAATGTGCTGAGAAGTTTGATATCAAACTTCTCAGTTTTCAGTGTAGCCATTATGGTGCTATGGAGTTCGTAATGACTACCTCCCAGCACCATATACTCTTAATGGCATCACTGCACTTACAGTGCCCAGGAATGGCCCTGGGTACTGTATGGGCACAGGGCTCATGCACCTGTGCCCACACAGGTGCCCACACCGCTGGCATAGAGCACCCAGCTAGAGGGGTGACTGAAGTATGCCAGGGCAGTGTGTTTGTGGGCATGGCACACAGGGATGTGTTGCTATGTCGACTCTTTGTTTAGTTCTGTACTAAAACACTCCGCCTGCAAAGGCAGTGTGTGTGGTGGGCGTCAGGGTACAGGGCCCCAAGGGTGGCACAATAAGTGCTGCAGCCCTTAGGGGTCTTCTCTGGTCACAGTACCCTGTATACCTAGGGTACCATTTACCAGGTGCTGGCATGTGGCCAGAGATGCCAATTGGGTTTAGGCTTCAATGCAGGTTTAAGGAAGGAACATAGGCCTGGGTACCTGATTAGCAGGAGCCCAGGGCGCACTCAGTCAAAGTACATCTTCAATTCAGCAACAAGTGGGGGGATACCAATGCAAGAAAGGTGGCACTTTCTCACACACGCAATGCCCTCGAGTGGGTAAACACCACAAGGAGGTCTCCCCGGCGATCCTGACCCGAGATCCGGCGACCCCTGACCTGCCTCAAGATTCCAGCCGACGCCTGCAGCCTAAATACAGAAGGTCCCCCTAACTGCGACCAGGAGCTGGTAAGAAGATCTGACCCCAAAAAGCAGCCCTGCACCCGAAGCCCCACGGCCTTTGGTGGCCCAACCGACGGTGCCAAATCAACCCCTAGCATCTCTATTTACCTCTCGAAGTTGTGGTCGCACCCAGAAGACCTTCGTCCCCGAGCCTGCAGTGCTTTTGCAAACCGGACCCTATTGAAAGACACAGGACTTCAGATGCCAAAACAGCACTCTGCACCCGGCTACGCCAGTGCCGCTGAGGGGGCATCTTTTGTGCTGGCCTAAACCCCCATTTGCCCTGATCTTAAGTCCAAGAGCTTTGGTGCCACAACCCAGTGGCCTGCTCGTTAGCAGCCACCAACAGAAGGCTCCCCTATCACCCTTTGGATAACATTGGACCTCAGCACTCTGCAACCGGTCTCCACAGTCCTGCTGATGGTGTAGCGAGAGTGCATCCTTGACCCTGGGCGACCCCTGAGTCTACCCCCCAGAACCTCAACTCCCACTATCGAATACTTACCCTAAAACCGATAACACTATTTTCTTCCATAGGATAACATTGACTGTTTCGCATGCGCCCATCCGCCTCCCCGGGTACCTGTACCTGTTGCAGTTCTCCCTTACTCTACATACATACGCATGGATATCTCTATTCTCTTCTTACTAACTCCATTATCACCCTCTGCGGCAAACAATCTAACAGTGGAGTCGATGCCCATGCGCACTATCACCGAAAGGAGGAGTTACCCCCCTCGTGACTGGAAAAGACTTCTTCGAACAAAAACAAAGTGCAAACATCCGGACCCAACACTAGATGGCAGGCTATGCACAGCATGCGATTCTACAGCTCTCCATTACTGTTAAGTAGCATTTTCCTTCCTCCATAGGATAACATGAACTGTTTTTCTTGGAAAAGGTTTTAAGTGTGGAGTTTGAAAACTAAGAAATTCTTTAAAATTGTACTAAATAACAAAATCAATTGTACTCGCCTGTTTACAGGAAAGGTCCCAGTGTAGTATCCAGGTATACTACACTGAGTAGGAAAAGAAATCTCAAACGTAACTTACCTGCAATTTTACTAAAAAGCCCATTCAAAGTATATGTACTGTATTCTACAAAGCTTTGCATTTCTCAGTGATAATACTCCAAGTCAAAACAAAGCGCATATACAAATTCAATTTAAACTGTTTACAAGCTGCATTACTACTGTAAAGTATGTATTGCTTACATCTGCCAGGCTTGCTTTGTTCTAGAAAATAAAATAACTAAAAGAATATTTTGATACAAAACAATTGGTCTGAAGTTCAATTCTTGAGTGTGTGAATTTATTTGCAGACTGAGAGTGTACCACAAATGCTTAACACTGTCCTCTGACACTGCCTTACTGCTCGACCAAGCTACCACAAATAGAGAGTGAGGTGCTATCTAACTGTAACCTCTGCCTGCCTTTGGGGTTGCCCTGGACTCTGTGCACACCATACCTCCCTTTGTTATAATGTGCACAGAGCCAGCTTACTACACCCAGTGCTACGTAAAGGATAGCCAGCTAAACCGCATTCAGCAAGCTGCTGGATAGAGCCATCTTTTGTGATGGTTTCTGAATTGAAGTTCATTGTCAGCCTTACCAAGCTGCAGAGGGAGATGATTGAATCGTGGGCTGCCAGGAAAGAGGAGGAAAAGCCCCCCCCACCCTCCCAATCTTCTTACTCTTGCCTTTTCGGAGTAAATAGCAACGCTGCGTCAGAAGAAAGAGCCCTCGAGGGTCCGCAGTGTACACGTCTGTTAGATAAATACCTTTGGCCAAAGCAATAGTAGGCTGTGTGCACCAATACCAGAGTTTTGATCGAAATATGTTCCTTGATCAGTAGCTAATGAAGAGCTTTCAGATAAGGAGAGGTCGAAGTACGTCAAGGGATCATTGGTAACCACCATGCCGCTGCGTTCTGGCTCACCTGTAGCCTCTCGATCAGGCCACCCAGTAGTCCTAGATACCATCATCAGATTGCCATCATCTATTGGAGATGTGATGAACGCATGGATCATTATTTCCCATGACTGCCGTGGCCGCAAGAACAGGTCAAGGGAGCTCAGCACAGCAAAGCATGAACCCACCACAGAAGTCCCTGCGTCTCACAAGACGACTGCTGGTCACGCTTAGCTCCCAGATTTCGGACTACAGTGACTGGGGAGGATGAGGAATTGCACAGTGCAGGAGTCCCCATAGGTTTTGGCTAGCAGCACGCCCCTTGCTGAAGGGGGAGGGGTGATCCAGACCGCAAGATCTCCATCTTCTAGGAATTGCAATGGAGATTGCTGACCCACATCCACAGAAGACCCCCCCCCCCCTGCTCCCCCAAACATCCCTTTAAGACTTCTGTACAATGGGGGCTCCATTCTCAAAGAGTAGGCATAACTGTGTTTCATCTGCATATGAGACTATCTTCACTCCCAAGGATTCCAGCAAGGAAGCCTGTGAGGACATATAGATATTAAATCAAGTAGGGCTCAAGGCCGAACCCTGATATACCCACAATTAAGGGCTTTGGTGCTGGAAGAGTAGGGAGCCATCCAAACAACCTCTTTTCTAGTAGGATCTTATCCAGGCCGGCACCAGACTCCAATGTCCTTTAACCATTGTAGAAGAATAGTGTGGGACTCAGTATCGTATGCGGTCGATAGATCAAGGCGGCATTGAATGACGTGGGACCCAGTATCATATGTGGTCGATAAGTCAAGGCGGCATTGAATGACGTGGGACTCAGTATCATATGCGGTCGATAGATCCAGGCGGCATTGAATGACGTGGGACCCAGTATCATATGCGGTCGATAGATCAAGGCGGCATTGAATGGCTTGGGACCCAGTATCATATGCAGTCGATAGATGAAGGCGGCATTAAATGACGTGGGACTCAGTATCATATGCGGTCGCTAGATGAAGGCGGCATTGAATGGCTTGGAACCAAGTATCATATGCAGTCGATAGATCAAGGCGGCATTGAATAACGTGGGACCCAGTATCATATGCGGTCGATAGATCAAGGCAGCATTGAATGGCTTGGGACCCAGTATCATATGCAGTCGATAGAGCAAGGTGGCATTGAATGACGTGGGACCCAGTATCATAAGTGGTCGATAGATCAAGGCGGCATTGAATTACGTGGGACCCAGCATCATATGCAGTCGATAGATCAAGGTGGCATTGAAAGACGTGGGACCCAGTATCCTATGCGGTCGATAGATCAAGGCGGCATTGAATGGCTTGGAACTCAGTATCATATGTGGTCGATAGATCAAGGCGGCATTGAATTACGTGGGACCCAGCATCATATGCAGTCGATAGATCAAGGTGGCATTGAAAGACGTGGGACCCAGTATCCTATGCGGTCGATAGATCAAGGCGGCATTGAATGGCTTGGAACTCAGTATCATATGTGGTCGATAGAT
The DNA here is from genome assembly GCF_964263255.1 of Lissotriton vulgaris. Classification (NCBI taxonomy): domain Eukaryota; kingdom Metazoa; phylum Chordata; class Amphibia; order Caudata; family Salamandridae; genus Lissotriton; species Lissotriton vulgaris. The sequence goes on from NC_141699.1 coordinate 43,490,702, forward strand.
CAAGGCGGCATTGAATGACGTGGGACCCAGTATCATATGCGGTCGATAGATCAAGGTGGCATTGAATGGCTTGGGACCCAGTATCATATGCGGTCGATAGATCAAGGCGGCATTGAATGACGTGGGACCCAGTATCATAAGTGGTCGATAGATCAAGGCGGCATTGAATGACGTGGGACCCAGCATCATATGCAGTCGCTAGATCAAGGCGGCATTGAATGGCTTGGGACCCAGTATCATATGCAGTTGATAGATCAAGGCGGCATTGAATGACGTGGGGCCCAGTATCATATGCGGTCGATAGATCAAGGCGGCATTGAATGGCTTGGGACCCAGTATCATATGCAGTGGATAGATCAAGGCGGCATTGAATGGCTTGGAACCCAGTATCATAAGTGGTCGATAGATCAAGGCGGCATTGAATGGCTTGGGACCCAGTATCATATGCGGTCGATAGATCAAGGCGGCATTGAATGGCGTGGGACCCAGCATCATATGCAGTCGATAGATCAAGGCGGCATTGAATGACGTGGGACCCAGCATCATCTGTAATGTAATGTAATGTAATGTAATGGCCCATTTATACCGCGCTACAATCGCTCCAAGGAGCATTTCGGCGCCAAAGTGTGGTCAACCAGATGTTAAAGTTGCCTTACTGCTTGAAGAGACCAGGACCGGAATCACACTAGTGCTCTGGCGGTTATATCTGGAAGATTGTAAATCCAAGTTTTTAATTGTTTGCGGAATTCTGATTCCTTGTCCCGTGCTCTTAAGTGTGGGGGGAAGGCATTCCATGCTTTTGCACCTAGCACCGCCAGGGATTTACCCCCACGGGTTTTAAGTCTAAACCCTGGAACGGTCAGTAGGTTGGCATTTGAGGACCGTAGTGCTCGAGTTGGACAGTATCTTACATATTTTTTTCTTGGGTATAGAGGGCCTAGATCGTGGACAGCTCGAAAGGTAATTGTCAGCACTTTGTACAGGACCCTTTTTGTTATAGGCAGCCCGTGTAATACATTGAGGGCTTTGGTTGCTGAGAATTTTCTCGGCCATTTTAAAACCAGCCTTGCTGCCGCGTGCTGTACCATCTGGAGTTTATGGGTAACCACCTTATTGGTACCAGCGTACAGGCTGTTACAATAGTCAATGCGTGATGTAACTAATGCAACGGTAACTGTTTTCCTTGCTTCAAGGGGCAGCAAGTCAAAGAACTTCCTGAGCCCTTTTATCACCCCAAAACAAGTGCCTGCCACTTTTGACGCCTGATGTTTAAAAGATAGATCGGCGTCGAAGTGTACCCTAAGGTTGCGGGCCAAGGAGGTGGTATGGGGTGGTATTTCTGCCTTCTCGGGCCACCATAGTCTGGGGATGAAATCATTTTTTGGGCCTATAGGCATGATCTCGGTTTTGCCTGTGTTGCATTTTAGATGGTTTCTCCGCATCCAATCAAAGGTGGCCGTTAGGCAACATTTGAGTTTTTCCTCCCAGACCTGGTTATCTTTGTCCATTACCAGGATCAGTTGTGTATCGTCGGCATGTGCTATTACATGTATGCCAAAGGATGATATCAACTTTATCAGAGGTGCGGTGTAGACATTGAATAATGTTGGACTCAAGCTGGAACCTTGAGGTACTCCCGTCGACAGTGGTTTCTCACTGGAAAGGAATTCCCCCAAGGTCACCACTTGTCTCCTGTCACTGAGAAAGTTCTTTATCCACTCCAGGGCAGTGCCTTTGATGCCAGATGTTATTAGCCGGTCTATTAAGATAACGTGTGAGACCGTGTCGAAGGCCGCCGACAGATCTAATAATATCAGGACGGCCTTCTTACCTTGATCTAGGGCTGAGCGGATAGTTTCAGTAGTAAACAGGAGAGCTGATTCGGTGGAATGTTGAGTCCTGAAACCAGCTTGGTTGGGGTGCCATACTTCACTATCTTCCAAAAAGCGTGTAAGCTGTTTATTTACTATCGACTCTGTGATTTTACACAGTGCCGGGAGTAGTGAGATGGGACGTAGATTTGATAGTATAGTGGGATCAGGAAGCTGTTTTTTTGTAGAGGTTTCACTGCTGCCAGTTTCCACTCTAAGGGGATGTTAGCCGTAGACAGTGAGTTATTTACGATGTCATTTATGTCTGGGTTGACAATTTCTGCAATGAGATGCAGGAGTCCAATAGGGCATGGGTCAAATGGTGATCCCGATTTAGTTGCCAAGATGGCACGCTTTGTCTCCTCCAGACTGATTGTACGAAAGGCTGTAAACTGGGTGGCCTCCTGCCTTGTGTTATCGTCCTCGTACCTTGAACCAGGAATAGGGACCTCAAAATCTTTCGTCAGACCCTGAACCTTTTCTTCAAAGAAGTCTGCGATAGAGTCACAAAGCATTTGAGAGGGCGGAATGTCCTGCATTAGACATTTTGGTTTATTAAAATCGTTCACAATTTTAAAAATAGCTTTATGTTTGCTAATGGCTGTTTCTATTGCTGACGTGAAATACTTCGTTTTTGCCTGTTTGATTAGTGCGTGATACGCTCTCTTAATCTTTTTGTATTTACCACGTTCTATGCTGTGGTAATGTTTCCGCCAGCTACGTTCAGCTCGCCGTAGCTCCCCCTGTTTGTTTTTAAGCTCTCGGTCAAACCAAGGGGCGGATCTCTTCTTTTTCCCGGGTCTAGTTTTCGATCTTCCATGTCCGGTCATACTTTTTAGTTCAATCATCCAAGCCCTAAAAGTGTTTAGGTTTGGAGATTCTGCTAGCTTAGATCTGCATTCTCTAGCTATTGTAGTTAATTCTGGATGGTTCATAGTGACTTTCCAGTCATCTTGTCTGGCCTGGTTGCGTTCTACTGCATGCTTATTCTTACTATTAGTCTCCAGTGTAAGCGAAAAAGGTATTAATACGTGATCCGTCCATGTCTGGGGTTTCAGGTGGTCTGTTGTTAAGTTATCTAAGTTAGTGGCAATGCAGTCTATCGTGTGTCCAGCTTCATGGGTGGCTTGGGTATCACAAATTGTGAGACCCAGTACCTCCATGGTTTCCCTAAAGGAGGCAGTAGATGCTTCCGTTGTGGACTCTAGGTAAATGTTCATGTGGAAGGAATTCTGAAGCTGGATGCATCCTCCATTCACGCATATGCATTAACCACTGTTGCCCGAATGCAGTTCAGTCATTCAGCTTACTTACTATCACAGTTGCGACGGTGAGAACGGCTTGGCCGGTCACCAGTGGTGTCTGAAGCTCATGCTGACGTGACAGATATGTGATTGAGTCCTTGTGGATTTGCCATTTCAGCAGACAGGAAGTCAAGAAATGATAACCAACATAGTAAAATTGGAGTATCTAAATATCAATGGACTTAGCACATCTCCAATACTCCCCAGAAAACCTGTACATTACCCAGGTGGGCGATAAATCAGTGCCCCGGCAAAAGAGAAGTTGTCGTGATCCCCTCTGTGCAGACACACCTGCTGTCCATGACGGGCTGTAACTCTTCCTCTACACTGTGCATGTGGAAGGAATTCTGAAGCTGGATGCATCCTCCATTCACGCATATGCATTAACCACTGTTGCCCGAATGCAGTTCAGTCATTCAGCTTACTTACTATCACAGTTGCGACGGTGAGAACGGCTTGGCCGGTCACCAGTGGTGTCTGAAGCTCATGCTGACGTGACAGATATGTGATTGAGTCCTTGTGGATTTGCCATTTCAGCAGACAGGAAGTCAAGAAATGATAACCAACATAGTAAAATTGGAGTATCTAAATATCAATGGACTTAGCACATCTCCAATACTCCCCAGAAAACCTGTACATTACCCAGGTGGGCGATAAATCAGTGCCCCGGCAAAAGAGAAGTTGTCGTGAATTTTAAGACAGAAACCCATACCTTCCGCATCCTTTAATTCATGGAGTTCTGTCACCGAACAACCAAGTGTATCTCTATATATGATGGCCACTCCTCCCCCCCCATTGTTCATTACCTCTGTCAACCCTTTGAATGCCATACCCTAGAGGTAGGGCATGTACCAGATCAGGAGTACACCAAGGTTTAAGCCAATTCTCTGTAATAAAGAGACAGTCTAAGTTGTCATCGATTAAAAGGTCCTGTATATGCAGGGCATGCTTTGGCAAAGATCTAGCATTGATTAAACCAGCCTTTAGGGTATAAGTAGATGTGATAAGTGCGGAGACCTGAGACCACGTGAAAGTGCAGTGGCAATTATGGCAACTCACCGGGCCTGTCCAGTCCGAGGGATCTAATTTATTCAGGTCGCATCCGCAGTCCGATTTTAGGGCTAGTAGTTCCTGCCTACTATAACTCCCTTTAGTGGTCCCAGCAGGGTTCTTAGCCCTGTGCCCGGCCCGTGCGCGGACGGGCGCAGACGGGCTGGACTCTGGCTTGACTCCGGCGCGTCCGCTGATCGCGTCCGCTGCGCGGAGTCATGGCTGTCTATTTTTATACCGGTGACTCTCGCCCCCAAGGGAGGATAGCCCTACCCAAGATGGCCGCCGCAATAGTTCCGCCCGTGCCACCAGGTCGAACAGCCCTGAAATCGGCTGGACCCTCTGGGGGAGGCAGCGCTACGCAGGGTGAGTGCAAACCAGTGTTCAGATGGCGAGTGGGATTAAAATAATGTCTCTACCCAAAATCGGCAAAGACACCAAAGCGTTGCGCTAATTCCGCGCGCTAGTGCAGGGGGGAGAGGACACAAAGGGCGAGTGCAAACAATACAATTTTTAAAATAGCAGCAAGAGAAAAGAATGACCGCCCGGCTCAAGCCTCAGGCGAAAATAGCAGTCGATAGATCAAGGCGGCATTGAATGACGTGGGACCCAGTATCATATGCAGTCGATAGATCAAGGCGGCATTGAATAACGTGGGACCCAGTATCATATGCAGTCGATAGATCAAGGCGGCATTGAATGACGTGGGACCCAGTATCATATGCGGTCGATAGATCAAGGCGGCATTGAATGACGTGGGACCAGTATCATAAGTGGTCGATAGATCAAGGCGGCATTAAATGACGTGGGACCCAACATTATATGCAGTCGCTAGATCAAGGCGGCATTGAATGACGTGGGACCCTGTATCCTATGCAGTCGATAGATCAAGGCAGCATTGAATGGCTTGGAACTCAGTATCATATGTGGTCGATAGATCAAGGCGGCATTGAATGACGTGGGACCCTGTATCCTATGCGGTCGATAGATCAAGGCGGCATTGAATGGCTTGGGACCCAGCATCATATGCGGTCGATAGATCAAGGCGGCATTGAATGACGTGGGACCCAGTATCATATGCGGTCGATAGATCAAGGCGGCATTGAATGGCTTGGGACCCAGTATCATAAGTGGTCGATAGATCAAGGCGGCATTGAATGGCTTGGGACCCAGTATCAAATGCGGTCGATAGATCAAGGTGGCATTGAATGGCTTGGGACCCAGTATCATAAGTGGTCGATAGATCAAGGCGGCATTGAATGACGTGGGACCCAGCATCATATGCAGTCGATAGATGAAGGAGGCATTGAATGACGTGGGACCCAGCATCATATGCAGTCGATAGATGAAGGCGGCATTGAATGACGTGGGACTCAGTATCATATGCGGTCGCTAGATGAAGGCAGCATTGAATGGCTTAGGACCCAGTATCATATGCAGTCGATAGATCAAGGCGGCATTGAATGACGTGGGACTCAGTATCATATGCGGTCGATAGATCAAGGCGGCATTGAATGACGTGGGACTCAGTATCATATGCGGTCGATAGATCAAGGCGGCATTGAATGACGTGGGACCCAGCATCATATGCGGTCGATAGATCAAGGCGGCATTGAATGGCTTGGAACTCAGTATCATATGCGGTCGATAGATCAAGGCGGCATTGAATGGCTTGGGACCCAGTATCATATGCGGTCGATAGATCAAGGCGGCATTGAATGACGTGGGACCCAGTATCATATGCGGTCGATAGATCAAAGCGGCATTGAATGGCTTGGAACTCAGTATCATATGCGGTTGATAGATCAAGGCGGCATTGAATGGCTTGGAACTCAGTATCACATGCGGTCGATAGATCAAGGCGGCATTAAATGGCTTGGGTCCCAGTATCATATGCGGTCGATAGATCAAGGCGGCATTGAATAACGTGGGACCCAGTATCATATGCCGTTGATAGATCAAGGCGGCATTGAATGGCTTGGAACTCAGTATCATATGCGGTCTGTAGATCAAGGCGGCATTGAATGGCTTGGGACCCAGTATCATATGCGGTCGATAGATCAAGGCGGCATTGAATGGCTTGGGACCCAGTATCATATGCGGTCGATAGATCAAGGCGGCATTGAATGACGTGGGACCCAGTATCATATGCTGTTGATAGATCAAGGCGGCATTGAATGGCTTGGAACTCAGTATCATATGCGGTCTGTAGATCAAGGCGGCATTGAATGACGTGGGACCCAGTATCATATGCATTCGATAGATCAAGGCTGCATTGAATGATGTGGGACCCAGTATCATATGTGGTCGATAGATCAAGGCGGCATTGAATGGCTTGGGACCCAGCATCATATGCGGTCGATAGATCAAGGCAGCATTGAATGACGTGGGACCCAGTATCATAAGTGGTCGATAGATCAAGGCAGCATTGAATTACATGGGACCCAGCATCATATGCAGTCGATAGATCAAGGCGGCATTGAATGGCGTGGGATCCAGTATCATATGCGATCGATAGATGAAGACCGCATTGAATGACGTGGGACTCCGTATCATATGCGTTCGATAGATCAAGGCGGCATTGAATGGCGTGGGACCCAGTATTATATACGGTTGATATATCAAGGCTGCATTTGTTCCTTGATCTAAGAGCATCGTAATGGAGTCCGCCACCTCCAAGGAGTGCAGTCTTAGTGCTGTGCGAGGCCGGAATCCTGACTGTGAAGACTGCAACAGCTACTTGGTTGTCCACTGTCCCATTACATGGCTGAGCGACAGGCCTGTCGGGGCAGAACAGGTCATGAAGCAGGCTGACCGTCTTCTGAGAACCAGTACTGGGTTGGTGGCTGAAGAAGAGAGCAGAGGTACGGCAGAAATGGAAGGACAGGCGAGGCTGATTGATCACTCCCTCTTTCCTACCCACGCCCTGCCTCCTGCTGTCATTGAATGGCTGCCATCGAGAGCGATTATCTAATGACGGGAGAAAGAGAGGACATAGGACAACTTTGGGTCTGCTGATCATACATGTGTGATCCCCTCTGTGCAGACACACCTGCTGTCCATGACGGGCTGTAACTCTTCCTCTACACTGTGCATGTGGAAGGAATTCTGAAGCTGGATGCATCCTCCATTCACGCATATGCATTAACCACTGTTGCCCGAATGCAGTTCAGTCATTCAGCTTACTTACTATCACAGTTGCGACGGTGAGAACGGCTTGGCCGGTCACCAGTGGTGTCTGAAGCTCATGCTGACGTGACAGATATGTGATTGAGTCCTTGTGGATTTGCCATTTCAGCAGACAGGAAGTCAAGAAATGATAACCAGTTCCAAGACTCCACCATTAAAAGGTTTGTATCTTGTAAAGTGCCGAGCAGCCGCTAATGAGTACATGCTGGGGATTGTTTGATTCTATGGGAATGTGCTGAGCCTCTGGATTTCAGTGAGAATATGTTATTTCTGCTTCAACTTCTATGTATACACACACCTTATATACAGCAGATTTGTCTAGAAATGCCACACAAATAAATAAGCCATGAAAGTTTACATTGCCCACCGAATGCTGCTGTTTTGGACCGAGATGGTCCTTCCCTCCTGTACTCCCGGTCACCAGAGTAACTTATCCCGTTATATCAGCAGCCTTCGACCTGTGCACAGCCCCTCGCTCTGCATGAGGACAGGAGGTGCTCAAGGCCCCGAAGTGCCGATGGCCCTAGATCCCTATAGGAGGCAGTGCAGTCCATCCCTGCATCTCATGTGTAGGTGAAGAGAGAGTGAGAATGTTTCACTTCATCTGTATGATCCATCCTTCTGTCTAGTGGGATGAAGCCTCGGTTCGGATTGCTTGTTGAATCCTCCCTGTATTAGAAGCACTGCTCGTTAAACGTCCCACAGGTGATTGCTGAAAGTAGATCATCATAACATAACACGTCATCTTGTCTCCCTTGCTTCAATCCAGAGTGGTGTCCTATCAGATCCGATACGAAGGGAACGTCACAAGTGAGACCCGTGTGAAGTTCATGACGGACGGGGTGCTGCTGAAAGAGATTCAAAAGGTATCTTTCTCGCTCGCCTCAGACTCTGGGTGATGTTTTGTTGAATACGTCTGTGGCTGCAGGTCTGAGGAGAACTCCTGGGTCTCTGCTGGAACCACTTCTCTTCCTGTACCCAGTACCCTTCCGTGGTTCATCTGTAGAATTCAAACGTTTTAATGGGCGGATTCATAATTAAAGAATTATCAAAATATTTCAGACCTTGGTGCTAAAATAATACCCCCCTGAAGCTTTGTGCTGCTTCTCCACACACAAACACTATTGCAGTGAAATATAATTAAACCACACAGTAAGTAACATGTCAAACACAAAGTGTATACAGAATGCAAGGGGCGCCCGTATGGCCCGTATGACCCGTTGGAAGTGCAGCTAATCTGATCTCATGGTACGGGGCATGCCTTCATTATCTCCCATTGGAGTTATGAGTGGGCATTTCATGCTAATGCAGCACGAATGTGACTGAGGTCAAGGAGGTCTGCGTTGTTCGTCTGATGTCGATAGTTGCTTATCTGATATACAGCATTGCGTGTACATTGGGCCTTCGACGCTGGACGTATTGCATGGGTAAACATTGCTGGGCAGTTTGTGCTGCATGGATTTGATTGAAATTAGATTTCTTTTGAAGTGTGAGGAAAGAATTCTCATATGTGCTTACCTGCAGTAGATCTGACATTATATTTACTTAAAGTAACTTCTAAAACCATTTCTTTCAGGATTTCCTGCTTCTGAAGTACAGAGTGGTGATAATCGACGAGGCTCATGAAAGAAGCGTCTACACCGACATCCTGATCGGGCTCTTATCCCGTATTGTGCCTCTTCGTGCCAAGGTAGGCATCGCGCTCTGGAAGGACGACTTCTCCTCCCAGCCAGTGTTGTGCATCAAGTGTATCAGTGTGTCATTATTAGAAGCTGCTCGTCATGTTGCGGGTTGTGTCCCCTTGTGCAAGTTGCAGACTGTATGAACGTCATTAAAGAAGCTAGACGTCCCACCACTAGGGCATGTTATGCAGCCAAGTGGAAGCGTTTTGTTCTATACTGCCATAACGACATCAATCCTCTAGATATGTCTATTCAATACATCATAGGATACTTACTACACCTCCAAAGATGTAACTTAGCGTACACATCTATTAGACTGCATCTTGCTGCCATTGCAGCATACCTACAAAATAAACATCAAGCAGTTTTTAGAGTACCTGCCATAAAGGCTTTTATGGAAGGCCTCAAAAGAATAATTCCTCCCAGAGCACCACCTTCACCTGTGTGGAATTTAAACATTGTTCTCACATGGTTAAAGGGACCTCCCTTCGAACCTTTTCATAAATGTGAGTTGCAATTCTTAACCTGGAAAGTTGCTTTCCTAGTAGCTATTACTTCTCTCAGAAGAGTTAGTGAGCTACAAGCATTAACCATTCAAGAACTTTTTCTGCAAATGCATCATAATAAGGTTGTTATCCGTACTAATCCTAAATTCCTTCCAAAAGTCATTTCGCCCTTCCATCTAAATCAATCTGTAGACCTGCCCGTATTCTTTTCGCAGCCACAGACAGTAGCAGAAACAGCTCTTCATACTTTAGATGTCGAACGAGCATTGCTTTACTACATTGAGATAACACAACCTTTTCGCAAAACCAAACAACTTTGTGTCTTTCTCACCACCTCACAAGGGCAACCCCATATCAAAATCTCGGATAGCTAGATGGATTGTCAAATGCATACAGATTTGCTACCACAAAGCTAAACGTACATTATCTGTTCCTCCTAAAGCCCACTCTACTAGAAACATAGGGGCTTCAATGACATTTTAGGAAACATTCCCTTAGATCAGTGGTTCCCAAACTTTTGACTCCTGAGGACCCCCATTGAGTCACCACTGGAAGCCGGGGACCCTCAAGCAATTTGTATGAGTTAAATTTCAAATATTAAAACAGTAATTCGAAAAAAATACACGTGTGCACACAAAATAAATACTCTAAGTGCTAAGTATTTTGGGGCCAGATGTACAACCATTTCATTTAGCGCCTCGCAATTGGCGACACATTACGAGTGGCAAATTGCGAGTTGCTAAATGAAATGTACAACAGTGTGTTTAACACTGTTTGAGATTCCCAATGGGGGTCGCAAATTGCTAGGTTCATTAATATTAATGAGCCTCTCGCAATTTGCGAGCCCATTGGGAATGCCAGCCCTCCCAGATATGGTGGCCTGCTGGGCTCTGCAGGCCACCATGTGTGGGACAGCTTTTAAATAAAGCAGTTAAAAAAAAAATGCAGCCCCTTTAACATGCATTTAAGAAAAAAGAAAATGAAACGTTTTCGTTTCATTTTCAAAGGGCAGGCAGAGGTCCCTGGGACCACTGCCTGCCCTAAAAAATAATTTTGCATGCATTTGCAAAAGGGAAGGGGTCCCCTGGGGACCCCTTCCCATTTGCGAATGCATTACCATCTACTTGAAGTAGGTGAGAATTGAGAGTGTTGTGCGACTGCAAAACATTTGAACATGGTTTTGAGACTCACTATTTGGAAGGGAATGCCCCTTCTAAATAGCAAGTTGCAAAACCTATTAGCGAGTTGCGAACAAATTGCGACTCGCGAAATAGGCAATGTTCATGGCCCAATAGGTTTTTGCATGCGCAAACGGGTTCACGAACCCGTTCGTGCATCTAAAAACGGATCATACATCTGGCCCTTAGTATTTTATATTGAAGAAATAGCCCCTCTGTCACATGTATTTCATTTGTTTTATAGCATCTCTCATACCATTGTAGGATGTCAGAGCACTTTACATTACACACATATAGAGACATTGAATCAGACATGTAAATCAGTGTGTATATAAAATGTTTAAAGAGTGCTTGGTCTGGAAAAGCGCAAACTCAGGATTCAGAGCATAACACAGTGGCTAGCACTGACTTTAACATTAAAAATGTATTTCCACCCAAATAAATCTTTTTAGCAGCATCAGGATAATGAATAACTGGGACAAAACATAAGCTACTAACTGGTACCATGCAGTTTGCAAGCAGCTCTTTGATGACAGTTTATAGGTCCTTCTGTTACATTACGATTGTCACTTATGAAGTGCACAGTAACAAAAGAATTTCTGTGACAAAAGCAGTAACCACGAACCTATGCACATAAAATACTGCTTTTTAAAATGTATGTTATACGTTCTTTGCAGTAGGCACATTAACCCACTGTGCTATATTAGTTAAGTCAAAGTTGCCACTGAACAAAACTCCCCTCACGCTCCAGCAGGTACATTAATCACTGGCATTATCTTGACACATTTATTATTGCTGGGAAGCTGCTAATTATACTAGAAACTTTTCTGTGCTTTTAAAACTGTTGCCTACGGGCCCCCTGGAAATGTGTCACGGACTCCTGGGGGTCCGCGGACCCCAGTTTGGGAAACACTGCCTTAGATGAGATCTGCAAAGCAGCTACATGGTCTACACCGCACACATTCACTAAACACTATTGTGTAGATGTGCAACCCAAATAACAAGATACTGTGGGCCAGACTGTACTCAAAACACTGTTTCAAACTACTGCAATAGATACGGGTGGTCGCCTCTAAAAGGGGGTACTGCTATGCAATCTATGCACAGTGTGTGATCTGCAACTCCTATGCCTCAAACGGAAAATGCTACTTACCAGTATGCATCTGTTCTTGGCATGTAGAACTGCAGAGTTACACACGCCCACCCGCCTTTCCGGCTACCTTTATAGTAAATAGTAAGTAAAGTGATACTTGTATAGCGCACTACTCACCCGCAAGGGTCTCAAGGCGCTTGTACGAATACCGCTGTGGAACCCGTCCTGGCTTTCCCTGTGAGGCGTCCACTCCTGGGCACCCCTAGGGTGAAGGCCAGGCATCCTTTGCGTTGTGGGGGCCGTTGTGGAGATTAAGCAAGCTATTGCCCAGAGTTGCAGAGTGGGACTCCATGATTTGAATAGGCACTGAGGCGAGAATTATCAGGTCTGTGGAATTTTGAGCCCAAGACCCGCCGAGGCGGGGAATTGAACCCTGGTCCCGGGCTAGACCTCTGCATCAGGGTATGCCGCTCTAACCATTGAAAATTGCAAAAAACACAGTTGATGGACAGAATGTTGAACAATGTCATACATTCACCCCAGTACAAGGATCTGGGCCTAAATCCATCGTTTTTTTGCACTCCACACCACCCTGGGTTAGACACTGGCTACATGCAAATCAGCTCTGACCCTGTGCCTCATGGGAACAGTCCAGTCCGAACTACCAAGCCATGTCTTTCCCAGACCGGAATCAAGCATCCAAGGACCGGTTTCTGGCTATCAGGCTTCTTCAGCCTGGATAGCTTGACTCCAGTGGTGTGGAGAGCCTGGGACTCACGTCTGAGTATACCCAGCACACTCGGGGTGAAAATTGCAAAAAACACAGTTGATGGACAGAATGTAGAACAATGTCATACATTCACCCCAGTACAAGGATCTGGGCCTAAATCCATCGTTTTTTTGCACTCCACACCACCCTGGGTTAGACACTGGCTATATGCAAATCAGCTCTGACCCTGTGCCTCATGGGAACAGTCCAGTCCGAACTACCAAGCCATGTCTTTCCCAGACCGGAATCAAGCATCCAAGGACCGGTTTCTGGCTATCAGCCTTCTTCAGCCTGGATAGCTTGACTCCAGTGGTGTGGAGAGCCTGGGACTCACCCCCGCACACTCGGGGTGAACATTGCAAAAAACAGTCTCTTACATGGAAAGTGGCTTTTCTAATAGCCATCACATCGCTACGAAGAGTCAGTGAGCTTCAAGCCCTGACAATTCAAGAGCCCTTCCTACAAATTCATGCTAATAGGGTAGTGCTGCGCACCAACCCCAAATTCATGCCTAAGGTGGTCTCGCAGTTCCACATTAATCAAACCATAGAACTGTCAGTTTTCTTTCCAAACCCAGATTCAGTGGCAGACCGAGCACTGCACACCTTAGATGTCAAAATAGCTCTCCTGTATTACATCGACTGGACACAAGACTTTAGAAAGACTAAACAACTGTTTGTTGCCTTCTCTCCACAACACAAAGGCAACCCTATTTCCAAATCAGGTATAGCCAGATGGATTGTTAAATGCATACAAATCTGTTATCAAAAGGCTAAACACACTTTAACAGTTCCCCCAAGAGCGCATTCCACATGCAAGCTAGGGGCATCCATGGCTTTCCTAGGTAACATTCCTCTAGAGGATATATGTAGAGCAGCCACATGGACCACCATACATACATTTACCAAACACTACTGCGTAGATGTACACTCCAAACAGCAAGCCGCTGTAGGACAGGCTGTTCTCAGAACTCTCTTTCAGACTGCTGCAGCTGGCACGGGCAACCGCCGCTAAGGAGGTAACTGCTATTTATTCTATGCACAGATATGAATTCAGCAGCCCACATGCCTCGAACGGAATATGATACTTACCAGTATGCATCTGTTCTTGGCATGTAGGGCTGCTGACATTCATATCGCCCGCCCTCCTCCCCGGTGCCTGTCGCAGCTGTAGCACTCAAAATCATTTTCAGGCATGGTCATCACTTTCAGTATTACACTCCATCTCTGCCACAATGGCGAAAAACAATCTGGGGATGGAGAGGATGCCCATGCGCACTGTAGTCCAGGGGAGGAGCCACCTATCTCGTGATACTTCGAAGACTCTTCCAGGACAACAATGTGCAATCATCCGGACCCAACACTAGGCGGCGATCTATGCACAGATATGAATGTCAGCAGCCCTACATGCCAAGAACAGATGCATACTGGTAAGTAGCATATTCCTTCCTTCGGCGCGCAATCCTCACCCAGTTCGACCGTATTGTTTCAATCACGCTTCACATCAACGCGATTCCCTACCACTTCGAAGTCTTTGATTCCGGTCGTCGACGAAGGCCTTCGGGCCTACCTAGGCATCACTTTCTGGCTCATGGAAAGGACGTCATTCAAAAAGTGTCCTCAATGTGGGTCGAAGTTTCCCCACACCGACCTACATGATGTGTGCAACCTTTACCTTTCACCGGAGCACGAGGCCAAAGACTGTTTGGCGTGTGCCTCATTCCGCTCCAAGAAGACCATTCGGGACCGACTAGCTCGAAGAACTATGGCTCGCTCGTCAGCTTCGATCCTCGACCACATCTTCGAAGAAGGCGTCGACGTGCCAGAACTCCAGCACGCCGAGGAGAGTATCGGATCTTCAGATGCCGAAGACTCCCAACGTCGAGGAAGTCACTCCAGCTCAACAGGTCGTAAGTAAGACCGTCGACCCCACCCCTTCCTCAACACCCTCAAAAAAGGCTTTGGTCACAACCTCACCTTCGGGCTCGGGTGCACACCGAGAGACTGCGAGAGACTGCTTCCAACGCTCGGCCTTTGGGCCGGGAAAGAAGCCCATAAAGCCTTCAAGCGGCCCGGGCTCAAGCCAGCCTACTTCCGGTGCCGACCCAGTACCGACAAGACACACACCCTGTAAGTTGGCCGAAAATTTAGATGCCAAAGGATGTGCCCTGCTCACAGGAACTTTTTACACCGGATCCACTCCAAAAAACTCTTGTAAAGGATCCTAAAACTAAACAATTAACTCTCAGCTCTAAAAAGAGACCACTTGAGGCGCCAGCACCTCCTCCCCCTGCAAAGAAGAGAGACATTGCAACCTCTCCATTAAGGGTCCCTTCTCCACCACCTGCCCATACTGTTCCTCCTCCTACACCACATCATTCACCTACACCATCTCCTAATCCAGACGATGATGTACACACAGATTCTGATTATGAATGTGGGCGTGCACATTACCCAGCACGGACTAATAGTCCCCCTCAGTCACCTAATCCATGGGATGATTACAACACCCCTGATGTGCCTTACGTCCCACACGATGATGTATACCCTTCCAAACCTTCCCCACCAGAGGACACCATAGGTTTCAACCTACTAGTACAAAGGGCTGCACAATATCATGGGGTAGACTCACACACTGATGCGGTGGAGGAAGACTTCCTATTAGACACTTTTGACAACACACAAAGGTCTACTGCCATTTTACCAATGCTCAAGGGCGTTATCAAGCACGCAAAAGAGGTTTTTAAAGACCCAGTTAGAGCTAGGGTCCTCAATCCTCGCATTGAGAAACAATAGCTGCCCCTGCAGACCCTGTTTATAATAAAGGCCCAGCACAATTGGATTCTTTAGTGGTGTCCAATGCACGTAAACGTGCTAATTCCAAAACAGGGGAAGCCTTACCACCAGACAAAGAATCTAAGCTCCTTGACGCCTCCGGCAAAAGAACTGCGGCACAAGCAGCTAGCATCTGGCGCATTGCCAACACCCAAGCCTTGCTGGCAAGATACGACCGGGCACATTATGATGAACTAGAGTCCCTAATGCAGCACCTACCAGACAAATAAAAAAACAGGGCTAATGAACTTATACAAGAAGGTAAAAATATCACTAATACTTCCATCCGTTGTGCCCTGGACGCTGCAGATACTGTCTCAAGGGCAATCAATACCAGCACCTTACTACGTAGACATGCCTGGCTACGTATTTCAGGTTTTAAACCTGAGGTACAAAACTCCATCCTTAATCAGCCATTTGATGAGACACATTTATGTGGTCCTAATGTTGACGTGTCTTTGGAACAAATGAAGAAAGACACCAATACAGCAAAATCCATGGGAGACTTGCAGCTCCAAGCTCCCAGACGTTCTTTTTGTCGCTCACCGTACAGAGGCAACACAAGAGGCTACTCCTTAGAAAGTCCCTCCTCTTCCTACAAAACCGCTGGCCAATCCACATTCACCAAGGGCTACCAGAGAGGGGATTACAGGGGTAACCACAACAAAGGCAGAGGCAAAACTAACAACTCCCGCTCTGCCTCTACCCCTACCGAATGACTTTCCTCCCCTTCCCTCCCAACATTCCACTCCTCGAGGGGGGGGGGGGGGGGTAAGACTGCAACAATTCCTTCCTGCCTCAATCAACATCACATCAGACAGGTGGGTTCGACAAATTATTCAGTCAGGTTACTGTCTAGAACTAACACCTACCCCCCCAAACATCCCACCCAAACAGTGTCCAATTTCACGAGAACATCTATCACTGTTAAAACAAGAAGTAATATCTTTTCTACAAAAAAGTGCAATAGAACCAGTTCCTCTGCACCAGCAAAACAAGGGAGTTTACTCACTATACTTTCTTATCCCAAAGAAAGACGGCTCTCTAAGGCCTATTCTGGACCACAGACCGCTAAACATATACATCCAGTCAGACCATTTTCACATGGTCACACTCCAGCAAGTCCTTCCTCTCTTGTTACAAGACAACTTCCTGGCTACTCTAGACCTCAAGGACCCATACTTCCACATTCCCATTCACAAAGCTCACAGGAAGTATCTCAGATTTGTATTAGACGGGCATCACTATCAATTCAAAGTACTTCCATTCTGAGTCACAACAGCACCAAGGGTGTTCACCAAGTGCTTGGCAGTAGTGGCAGCACATTTACGAAGACAGCACATCCATGTCTTCCCGTACCTCGACGACTGGCTCCTAAAAGCCAGCTCACTCAATCAATGCGTAAAACACACCCATGCCACCATCCAGCTATTCCACAACTTGGGGTTCACAATAAACCACACCAAGTCTCATCTACAGACATCCAAAGTACAACAGTACCTCGGTGCCACAATAAACACCTCAACAGCGCTAGCTTATCCCACCCCAGCAAGGATAGCCAGCATGCAAACTCTCCTAACAAAGTTTCAGCTACAACACTCCCTCCCAGCACAAGTGTTCATGCAACTCATAGGGATTATGGCTCTTGCATTTTCCTAGTGCCCCATGCAAGACTTCAAATGCGTCCGCTACAAGAGTGCCTATCACGTCAATGGAACCAGGCTTAAGGTCACTTAACAGACCTAGTGTTGGTAGATGGTCGGACTCATCGCTCTCTGCAGTGGTGGAACACAAAAAACCTTTCCAATGGACGACCGTTCCTAGAGCCAGTTCCTCAGATAATCTTGACAGTGGACGCATCTGTCTCCGGCAGGGGAGCCCACCCACTGCAACACACCATGCAAGGCAGGTGGACACCGCAACAAAAATTACTCCATATCAATCATCTGGAGTTACTAGCTATATTCATCAGAGTACCTGCCATTAAAGCCTTTATGGAAGGGCTTAAGAGAATAATTCCTCCCAGAGCACCACCTTCACCTGTGTGGAATTTAAACGTTGGTCTCACATGGCTAATGGGGCCTCCCTTCTAACCCCTACACAAATGTGAATTACAATTTATAACCTGGAAGGTTGCGTTCTTAGTAGCTATTACGTCTCTGCGCAGTTAGTGAACTACAAGCGCTAACCATTCAAGAACCCTTTTTGCAAATGCATCAGAATAAGGTCGTTCTCCGTACTAATCCAAAATTCCTGCCCAAGGTCCTTTCTCCCTTCCACCTCAATCAATCTGCGGAACTGCTCGTTTTCTTCTCGCAACCACAGACAGTCGCAGAAAGAGCTCTTCACACATTAGATGTCAAAAGAGCGTTGCTATACTACATAGAGAGGACACAACCCTTTTGTAAGACAAAACAACTTTTTGTGTCTTTCTCACCACCACACAAGGGAAATCCCATTTCAAAATCTGGGATAGCTAGATCGATTGTCAAATGCATACAGATTTGTTACCACAAAGCTAAATGTAAGTTATCTGTTCCTCCTAAAGCCCACTCTAATAGAAAGACAGGGGCTTCAATGGCATTTTTAGGGAACATTCCCCTAGATGACATATGCAGAGCTGCTACATGGTCTACACCGCACACATTCACAAAACACTATTGTGTAGAGGTGCAAACAAAACAACAAGCTAATGTGGGCCAGGCTGTTCTCAAAACATTATTTCAAACTACTGCAACAGATGAGGGTGGTCGCAGCTAAGGTGGGTACTGCTATACAATCTATGCACGGTGTGCAATCTGCAGCTCATATCCCTCGAACGGAAAATGCTACTTACCAGTGCATCTGTTCTTGGCATGTAGAGCTGCAGAGTTGCACACGCGCACCGGCCTCCCCGGCTACCTTTATCTGTTCCAGTATTATCTTAATTAGATACAGCTTACATGAGCATCCTTCCTGTTTCTTACCAAACTCCATCATTCCCCTGCTGGCGAAAAACAATCTAAGGATACAGCCGATGCCCATGCGCACTATTGTCCAAAGGAGGAGTCGCCTATCCCGTGACTTCCAAAGACTTTTCAGGACAAAAACAACTGCAAACATCCGGGCCCAACACTAGGTGGCGATCTATGCACAGTGTGTAACTCTGCAGCTCTTCATGCCAAGAACAGATGCATACTGGCAAGTAGCATTTTCCTTGAGGTGTACTATAAAGAGCCAGCTTCCTACAGGTTTTTGTTTATTTTTCCCAGAAAGCTTTGTGGCTTGAACTTCATCCTGGCTTCCGATGGCTGCCACTGTAGTGCAGGAGTCCTGTGATCCTGCTGCTTAGATTAAGGCTCATTCTACCTTGTTTATCCTGGGGATGAGCTTTTTGGGAAAACCAATGTGAATGATGTTACTGTAGTCCATGAAAGATATGATGAAGGTCGTAGCCAGATCCGTCTGGTGGTCTGTTGGGAGTAATGAAATGAAGCCAGAGTCAAAAGTTTATCCCTTAAACCACTGCATAGACTCGTGGAATAAACAATAGTTCTTAGCGTATCTTCAGGTTCGTAGTTTGCGGGCTGGTCATAGGGGGAGTCTCAAGACTTGAGGGACATCTATGTTCGCATGGATTTCCTGCTGGCTAGTATGAGGCTGTAGTAATTGGCCAATTGCCACAAAGTTTACAAGAGGCTGTATCAATAATGGTCAGTGGGTTGAAGGCCCATGCTGGCAGTCCACTGCTTTGCATGTGAGCACAGGGTGCCCGGACCTGGCGCTTCACGTCAGCACTTGTTATGATGTCCCACACTACATCACCTTCCTTCGCATCTCATCCTTGTTGTTGTACATTATGGCCTTGTGAGGCCCCTTCTAGTGATGAGTAAAGTAGCTGTATCTTAGAACAAGCATTTGTCTTGCAATCGGTCTCGCCCTTGGGACTTTATATGTTTTTACCTATGCAGCACATTAGCCTGGGCACGGACACATCTCCTGTTCTTTAACCCCTTCCAAGCTGATGACGAGCTGGGCTCGTCATGGCCTAGCCTCCTCGCACGCTGATGACGAGCCCAGCTCGTCATGAATAATGTAAAATAGCAATTCCCAGCACAGAAGGGGAATTGCCTTAGCAGCCATGGAGTTAACATGAAATGAAAGTAAGCACCAAACTGCGTGACACGCCAGGTATGGGACCACATGGAGAGAAATATTGCCTTTCACTGGGAAATGGTACAGTCCGAAGCTCTGTTTTAATATAAAATCAGGGCCTTGGGTGGTCATATCACTGAAAATACAATATTTGAAAAAAATATTGTCTACGGGTGCACATGGAAGAATATTTCTATGGACTGGAATCTAGAGAATGCTAAAGTGATTCTGGTATTTTACTGACCTCTGCTGGTTGTTTTCTATAAAGACAGGTAAATAGAGGCAGTTGAACATAAAAAAAAGTCTGTAAGCGGAAGCAGACAAATCCTAGGGCTGATCTCCAGAGCCCACAAAGTGCATACACATATAAGTATATACAAGAGGCCTCGAATGCTCGACCTAAAAAGCAAGTGCATAACTTCAGTATATTGGCCAATCACCACGTGGCTTTCTCAAAGTAGTGCGATGATTGGCCAGTGTATTAAAGACCCAGGTGGCCTCCCCACAGAACTGTATGTGAGCACACGGTTTCAAGGCCTGTTTTGTAAGTAAACTGTGTGCATAAGCATGGATGGGGTGATGGGCACACACTGCTTGATCACAGGGACATCTGCTTTGTGGCTGTATGTCAATTACCACGAAAGCAGCTTTATGTCCCAGGAGCAAAGGGTGAAGCTTTCCCAGTTGGCCTAAAGAGCGTCAGTCCTCCGTAAGAAGAGCTTGCGCCACCCATCAATAAAAGTATGTGCTGCCGTGACCCTGGCAGCAA
Source organism: Lissotriton vulgaris (assembly GCF_964263255.1). NCBI lineage: Eukaryota > Metazoa > Chordata > Amphibia > Caudata > Salamandridae > Lissotriton > Lissotriton vulgaris. The sequence goes on from NC_141699.1 coordinate 43,511,081, forward strand.
TGTCTTAGCCCAGACTATGATGCCTGTAACATTTTTCTGCAAATTATTTTTGTCTAGTCACAAAAATGGAATTGCTCCAGTTTCAAAAGTTGAAATGTTATGAGCTGTAAAGCAGTTGTTTTTTTCTCTTAGATTGTCTTGATGCATTGTAATACTTTTCCAAGCAGCAGAGATATTATATTTTGAATTTTTATTAAACTATGAAAAAAGTGATATATATACATATTTGTTTAAAGTGATGTGCTTCTAAAATGAATGGTGTTATCGTATTAAAGGTGTGTATTAATTTCCAGACTTTTATCGTTGTTATATTGGTTGCAATTTTGAACGGAAGTAAAGTAAACTAGACTTGAGTTTATTTCGATATTCATCTTTGGTCCTGCGAGGCCCATCGTAAAGGAGCGGATACTGCAGGCCGTGGATAACATTCTACATTCTTCAGGATGTGAGCACCTCCTGTGTCTGACTGGCTCCGGTGGCTAACAGCACACCCACAGCCAGAATACCAGCAGTGGAAAAAGAAAGAAAAGCTAGGCAAAGGGCCTTCTCCATCTGTCCACACACTATCTCATATAACCTGCTTTTAGCCTTCAGGATCGAGCCCATGCCCGAATCCTGCTCCAGTTTAGGAAAGAGTTGAGGACTCCTCTCTTGAAAGGTCACTGCGTCATGTTGCAGTATCAGTCCACTTCTGCTCCGAGAACCCCAAATCCTCTCATCATTCATTGACTACGTCTTTGCATTTTACACTGTACAGCACTCCACTGCCTTTTGGCTAGGTTAATGCTGTACTGATTCCATACATCTAAATATCTCTGGCATGATGCATCTTACAAGGGCACTAGCCAGTCTAAACTGCATGGCCCAAGGCCCAATCACTGGCTCTGTCGCAAAATACCAATAATAGAAGCGCACATGTCCCTAAGACCATGCGCACTTACGCACCGAGAATCATAGAAGCCATTATCCAATGCGTGTACATCGGCATCCCGGCTGTACATCTAAAGCTTTTTAAGATTGATAGCTCAAGATCCCAAAAACCTTGGCCACCCAGAAGCAACTCAATCCTCCCAACTGGCCTGTTAGACGAGGCTCTGAACTGCCACCAACCACACGACCTCAGCTACTAACCAAGGATATGACCCCCAGCTGGTTGGCAGGATGTGCTAGACTTTGACAAGGACAGGAAAGAGCTCCCGTGTGTTGCACAAATGCCAATGAAGTTGGCACAGATTTAATGCACCGTAGTCTTCGACCCTGTTCAGTTAGGGACGCCCAGGCTTGAATAACATATTTATGGCTCTATGCAGCTGCTCTTATGTGTAGAACAATGAATCCTTTTCTAAAATATGAATGCAGTTTTTTCTGACTTGCCCAGCAGTCAAACAGACCTATTTAACAATAGACTTAGAGCAGGCAGTGGGTCCACCCCTTTAAGCCATCAGCTTTCTTATATCGCCTCTGTTAGCCATGGGCTTGAAATGCTATATATCACGTCTTGACTCAGCCCAGTTCAGCATTCACCTCACATCAAGTGCTATTGACTGTGTGGGTGTGTTCTTCAGCCTCAGCTCGAGCGCTTGCATTGGACAAGTGAGCATTGAAGCCATCTTAAGCACATCTACTCGGCACTGGTCTTTACGAGTTTCCCAGCTACATGATGGCTTCACTGAAACCAAAGGTGTTTTGTATCAAACACCTTGTCTTAATAAATCTCTACTGATGCCAGTACAAGAGTTATTATAACATGCACCCAGTGGGTATCTTAGAGGTGCCCCCTAAAAACAACTACCACTGTCTAGTGTGCTGGCTGGCTGGCATCGTCCAGCCTGCCACCACTGACATGTTTCCGACGCCCTGAAGATGAGAGCCCACGCTCTCCGAGGCCAGAAAACATGCCTGCTCCGGAGGAAGGTGTTCACACCTCCTCTAGCAGAATGGCATTGATTGAGCACATCATGGCTGGGGCTTCGAAGGCGTCGCCTCCTTTGATATGTGACCCTGGCTTCCCCAGACATGGGAGATGACACTTTGTGCCCTGAGGTCCATTTGGCACCAGGACAGGCGGCAAATTAGCTGTGCATTAGGTGTGTTGCGCCACCAGGCTAATCACACTCCTAAGGTAGGCTGCCTAATGTGCTCCCCGAAAGAAGGGTTCAACCATCTTGTTTTTGGTGTAATTAGGAATTCTGGGACAGGGTTATGCCCTCTTCGCACAGGAAGTGGTCTTAAAGGGGGTATTTTGACCCCACCTGTAAGTAGCCATTGGCTAATACCCTTCAGTTCCATGTCCGAGTCGTCTGCCTGAAAAAGAATGACAAAGAACAGCCAAAGACTTGAGAACTGTGGACCAATATCTACCTTGGCTCAAATCTCTGCCCGACTGCTACTCTCCGGACAATCACCGACACAGTCTCATCCTGAAGCGGAACAGCCTTTCCAAACCGTTAGAGGTCTTCCCAGCACTTTCTCGACCCCGCAGCATCTCCCTTGGAGTGGAGGAGCCACTTCACTGCATCGGCACGCATCGAATGCTGTTACCCAATACAGTATTCTATCGACCTCCGGGCTGATCGAGGGAGCAGCACCCCAGCAAGAGTTTGTTGTGCTCCAGGAGGTCAGATCTGTCTCCCCACCAAGTTTGGAGTCACCAGGACCTCCAGGAGCTGCCCTGCACCATCACCTAGGTTACTGTCCCCTTGCCGCGGCCAAGGCTTGTTCATATTCCAGCCTGCCCTACCAACAAGGGACATCAGCATCACCAAGGCCAGCACCGAGAGTGACCCTGTTGTCCTGTTCTGTCCCCATCTCCAGGTCGACCTAACAGCTGAGCACCTCCAACGCAAGTGCCCCACTGAACAAAACAACTCTGCACCCGAGCCACACAGCTCGAGTTTGAGCCTGGTGACCGTGCACCCTTGCCCCAGAGACCCTCAAGAACTGCGCCCCCCTTTGGGTTCTGACTGACTTGTCCTCAGGTCTCCACTTGCAGAGTGTTTCTTACAGGCCAGAAGAACTATCCTGTAACTATATCGCAAGTACCCCTATGCTGTGTATCTTTCTCCCTAATCTTGTAGATCTTGGTGTCTAAATTATTATAAACGTTTGTTATTTTTCTAAATTGGTGTCTGATTCCCTTATTGAGTGTGTCTAATTTATTGGCTCTGTGTGCGCAACAAATGCCTGATACTCCCTTCTGCTAATTCTAAGGCTGCTCGACCGCACATAGAGCCCCCTGGGACTGCTAGAGCGAGCCCCTGCACACTAAGGGGCACCAGACTCTGTACAGTGACCTCCTTTTGGGAAACTATATAGAGAGCCAGCTTCCTGCACCTTCAATTCTGTCAAAAGAAGATCAGGTTTCAATGGAGCCTTCTTGTTCTCCTTCCTTTCTTTGTCATAGAAATGAAAGAAGGACTTTCCATTCAACCTTCATTTGAGATGGAAAAAGAAGCCAGAGGGTATTGAAGGCAAGGGAGCCGTTGATGCTCTTTTTAAGGCTCTTATGCTGCATGTGCCGCCCATTAATCCCAAACCTATTGGCTTTGCCAGATTTTCTTTCGAAAGTTACATCCGTTATTCTGTTTTTGGGGTTAGAAATATTTCTATTTTCTGACACGGTTTTGAGAGGATTTTTGAATAGTCTGTTTTTGTGTTTTCCACAGAAGGGCAAACCTCTGAAGCTGATCATAATGTCGGCCACGCTGCGGATTGAGGACTTCACTGAGAACGCCAGACTCTTTCGGGTTCCTCCGCCTGTTATTAAAGTAAGGTCCATGTTTGTGTAAACCTAGTGTTGCCAGGGTTAGTTTCATGGTGGAGCAAGTTGCCCCTGAGTAGATGGACTGTCTACAAATATTCTGTGAAGAGGAGGCCCATTGCACAGAATGTGTAACTGTGGATTCACGTTTTCATGTTAGTTTTATCCTTATAAACCGATCAGACAAATATACAGACTAGTTCCCGAAGCTTTCCAAGTGAGTTAGTCCCAGTCAGTAGGAAGCCTTCTACGTGATGCCCTTGCCTTACACTGCTCCATTCCAAAGAGAGTGGGCCTGCTGGTATCTCATTGTGGGGTCTGGACCAAACCACAGACTGATGAATTAATAACCCAATTCTAAAGGTGTGCGGAGTACTGTGGTATTCAACACAACCAACACTGCTTAACCTGAATTCACTTGTATTCTTCTTTCTTGGTAAAACAACATCTTTTGAAACAAATTCCATTAGATCATATTGCACAACAACCATAAAATACAATTTCTCACAATGGTTCACAAAATTTCAAGCTCCATGTTACCTTTAAAAAGCATCATTTTTTGTTATTTATAGTTCAGATGAAAACAACCCAAGTACATTCAACATGTGTTTTGCGGTAAAAGCCATGCTTCTTCAGGGCTCTAAAAGTATCTTTTTAGATCACTCAACACCATGTCGCTACGAATGTGCTCTAATCACTCCAAATTCAACAGACCCCAATCAGGATTACAGTTGTTGAGTGAGAAATTGTACATCATCAGTTTTTTGCAATATGATCTAATGGAATTTATGTTAAAAGATTCTCTTTTACCAAACAAGAAGAATAATGTTCATTCAGATGAAGAGTTATTACCTTGTTGATTGTGTTAAATACCAAATTACTCCCCACATCTTTATAATTGTTGGATTCATTTTTCAGATCAGAGAGGAAAATTGCTTAAGTGGGTGCAATGCGCAGGGCCAGGTGTTCGATGATCCCCCAAATTTGACAAACCATAGATTGCTTCCCCGCTGACGGGGGCGGTTCACTGGCGCAATGCATACCACTTATGGGTCAGGAAACTCCTCAAGACCTGGCTCTTCGAACAGTAACAGCGCTCCTCCCCCCACCCCCTCTCCCCACCAAGCACCTTGAGACCCTCACGGGTATGTAGTGCACTTTACAAATGCTATGATTGATTGATTGATGGGTCGAGTTTCAGCCTGCTTCACCAAACAGAGAGCAGGTTCGCTGGAACGTCACTCCCATGCACAGGACAGTCCTACCAGTCAATCCACCTGGCTGGTTCAAGGAACCTCATATCAGGCCACCAATCAGATTAGCAGACTTCATGTTAGACAGTATTGCATAGGCTAAACTGCGGACTACTTCTCCACACCGGAAGTAAATTCACAACCTCTTTGCTGCCATGTGCAAACCAGAAGCGCAAGTTGCTCGAATGCCCAGTGGATGGCGTGTTCCATAATAGAATGTGTTCAGCCCGCTGCATATTCTGGTCTTTAACCTGTTGAGTGCTCATGACGAGCTGAGCTCGTCATGAGGCACGGTTGAGCTGCACTCATGACGAGCTCAGCTCGTCATGGCCTTTGGAATGTTCGGACGCGGGGATAATTTCCCCGATGTGGTGATCGTTCCAAAACCGGTGTGGTCGTGACAAGCTCAGCTCGTCATGAGTACAGCTCCACTGTGCCGCATGACGAGCTGAGCTCGTCACAAGCACAGCTGCACCGCGCACGGCCCACCGCACAGCGGGGGGAAACACCCCGCAGTGAAGGGGTTAAAGATCATCTTGAACGATGCTGGTGTCCATCAGTAACGGAAGCAGCGTTTGGTGGCAGCGGATAGATTCTTCTGTTACAAACGCTGGAAAGTTATTCTGTTTTTACTTGAACTCTTTAAATGCGAGTTGTTTAACACATCTTTTCCTTGACAGATAGATGCACGACAATTCCCTGTTACAGTTCATTTTAACAAGAGAACCCCGCTTGAAGATTATGCAGGAGAATGTTTTCGGAAGGTCTGCAAAATCCATCGAATGTTACCGCCAGGTCAGATTTCTTTACCTGTTTTGGGGGAAATAAGTCATTTTCATAGTGAAGGCTTTTGTAAGATTCTGGGACTATTGTAGATTGGACAACCGGGGAGCTAGGGTCTGGTTTACACTGTAATTTAAGCTCTTTAATGGTAGTATTTTTGTCTCCCCATGGAAAAGTAGTTCCTTGGAACATGCAGAGCTTTTAGCTGGAACAGGCATTGCCTCGGCATTGAGCAGGCATTGACTCCTCAGGAACAGTAGAAGTCCCCAGCTTCAACAGACGCAGCCACTTCCTCTTGGGCCAGTGCAGGCATGGCGACCGTCTCCAGGAGCAGTTATTGCTTTCTTCTGAACAAAGCAGATATGGCCACCTCTCCTGAAACAGGCACAGCCCTTTGTCCTGGATCAGGCACACCGTCCTCCTGAAGCAGACGTGGACCCTCTCCTGAAACAGGCACAGCCCCTTGTCCTGGATCAGGCACAGTGCCCTCCTGAAGCAGACATGGCCCCTCTCCTGAAACAGGCACAGCCTCTTGTCCTTTATCGGGCACAGCGACATCCTGAAGCACACATGGCCTCCTTCTCCTGAAACAGGCACAGCCCCTTGTCCTAGATCCGGCACAGTGCCGTCCTGAAGCAGACATCGCCCTCTCTCCTGAAGCAGGCACAGCCTCTTGTCCTGTGTCGGGCATAGCGCCCTCCTGAAGCAGACATGGCCTCCCTCTCCTGGAACAGGCACAGCCCCTTGCCCTGGATCAGGCACAGCGCCTTTCTGAAGCAGACGTAGCCCCCCTCCTGAAACAGCCACAGCCCCTTGTCATGGATCAGGCACACCGTCCTCCTGAAGCAGACGTGGACCGTCTCCTGAAACAGGCTGAGCCCCTTGTCCTGGATCAGGCACAGCGCCCTCCTGAAGCAGACATGGTCCCCTCTCCTGAAACCGGCACAGCCCCTTGTCCCGGATCAGTCACAGCGCCCTCCTGAGGTCCCCTCTCCTGAAACAGGCACAGCCCCTTGTCCCGGATCAGTCACAGCGCCCTCCTGAGGTCCCCTCTCCTGAAACAGGCACAGCCCCTTGTCATGGATCAGGCACAGGGCCCTCCTGAAGCAGACATGGCCCCCTCTTTTGAAACAGGCACAGCTCCTTGACGTGGATCTGGCACTCGCCCTCCTGAAGCAGACATGGCCCCCTCTCCTGGAACAGGCATAGCCCCTTGTTCTGGATCAGCACAGCGTCCTCCTGAAGCAGACCTGGCCTCCTCCTGGAACAGGCATTCCCTTCTTCTCTTACAGCATGCAAAGCACTGTCCTGGAGCAGGCACAGTTCATTATCCTCGAATTGACCTTGATTGACAAATGCAGGGCTGGCCCCGGCATGGTCCTGAAGAAATGCTAGGGGTAGCATGAAACATGTTGACCTTTCACTGAACCAATCGTCATTGTAGGTTGGTTAGTAGTGATACCCACCCCACTTTTAACATACCTGCCTAGGAGCATAATCTGTTGAGGCCCACTAAGCACAGTATTTTTAATCCACCTACACCCACTCCACTAATTCTTTTTTGCACCACACATAGTCTCTCACTTTAAAGTGCTCCTGCGTAGTTCGTGAGTCGCAGCACGCCCCTTTTCGTAGAGAACTGGGATGGCCCCAATGATGAAGCATGTCACCGCGGGGCGACCCCGGAGAGTGAGGGGACACTAGAAAGAAATTTTTCTTTCTGAGCTGGTACCACTGATCACTCAGGGGAGTTACCATGACATGAGCTAGGTCTCGGAACCCAATACATTGGATTCCCTTTTTTACACAGCAATAAATAGCAGACAATAATGGAACGCAAAGGGTACAAGTTATGGGGTAGGGGGAACATCATGATCTATTGCAGCTGGGCGGGGGGAGGGGGTGTGTACAGATTTGTCCTCTGTAGGCGTTCCAGGGGACCCATACCCTGGACCATTTTTTGGTGCAGCCTCGAGCTGTGAAGACTGTCTTTTCTCTGGTGGTCTCTATTATTATTATTTTTTTTGCTGTGATCCGACAAGATTGCTAAAAAAAACTAAATGTTTTGAAAGTTTGGCCCGGATTCCCCGCAAAGGCTAGGGGGAATGGTATCCCTACCCTGCCCCCTTATATTTTGTTTTTTAAATCCTTTTCAGGACAGGGGACGAGCCAATTAGACCACTCGCTCCCAAGAGACCGAGAACACACAAAGGGAAAAAACCCTTGGCCAATCAGAACGCTCTAGTTTTTTAACTTATTCTTGTGGCACCTTGCGAAACACATTCAAACTCATCCGTCCAGATATACAAATATTTTTAACCTTGCTTTCTCATAAACTACTGAACTGATTTGCACAAAACCACAAAGAGCACACTCTCTGGACCAACATCTAATTTCCTGCCAAATTTGGTGCAAATCCGTTCAGCAGTTTTTGCGGTATCACATTGAATAAAAAGTCTGTGGCAAATGCATGAGTAAATTTAGTTTTGGGACCTATCTTCCCCCCCCCCGCCCCCCGCGACGGATCACCCAGTTTTGTGTATAAACACTCACTCTCTCTCTCAGGGTGTTTTTTTTTTCTTTCTGTGTTTGCTATACTAGGTTGTGTTCACTGTGCTCTGCCTTGGTTGCTGTCTCTTGCAAGGAGCGTCAATGATGCTTTCCTCTTGCAGGTGGCGTGCTCGTATTTCTCACGGGGCAGGCGGAAGTCCACTCGCTGTGTAGAAGACTGAGGAAGGCCTTCCCGTACAACTCGACAAGCCAACCTGAAGGTGAGTGAGTTTGACAGTGGCTCAAGTTTCATTACAGGCAGTATATATTCCTTGGCCAATCGGAGCACTCTATTTTTTAAGAGAGGCGAAGAGATCTGCTTAGATTGTGAAATCCGAAGAACTTCACCTCACCCCTCTGAGACTGCTCCCTAGATGGGAGGAGGACAATGAGTCCATTTGTACCTGTGAGTCCGCCTCTCCAAAACAGCAGGGCCCATATGGTTCTCTTTTTTTCAATGCCATCCTTTTCTCCCTCTATGCGCTTCATTATTCTATCCATGAATATTATTTCCTCTCTGCACAGCAATGTTCGATGTGTCTGGCCCATTCTCCCCCTATTTCTTTTGTTTTTGCAGGTTGGAGGGGGTGGGTTTCCCACCTCAGTTTTGCAACAAGTGTGCATTTGCTGCCTCACACTAGGAAGGCGACTGGTTTGCTATTGGCCTCCTTGCAGTATACAACCAGTGGTTTCACAGCCTCACTGGAGGGCTGCACAGAGGGGACACCCCTTTGCTGAAGTGCTGCAGCTGGTGGTTCACAGCCTTGGTGCTGTGCGCCACCTGGTTTGCGCACTGTCATTGCAGTGCTATAGCTGGTGCGTTCACAGCCTCAGTTCAGTGCTGCAGCTGGTGGGCTCACAGCCTCCCTTCAGTGCTGCAGCTGGTGGGTTCACAGCCTCACTTCAGTGCTGCACTGGTGCAGCTGCTGGGCTCACACCCTCTCTTCGGTGCTGCAGCTGGTGGCCTCACAGCTGTGCTGTACTGGTGCAGCTGGTGGGCTCACACCCTCAGTTCATTGCAACAGTTGATCACGCTCCTTTTCTTCCTCCTGGAAGGCAGAAAGTGCGCGGTGTGAGGCTTTCTTCTGTTATAGAGTCTTCTGCTCCTTGGTTTGCAGGCTGCACCTCAAGGACTCTGCAGTGAAAGGTTTCCATGTTCTTTTTTTTTCCTTTACCTTAGAACACTGGAGTTGAGGAGGCAAGATGGCTGCTACAGGGCTGTAGAGGAAACTCACACATAACTCTCTCTCCTTCCTAAAAAATGACGCTGGTAATATGAGCACAGATATGCTGTTTTCCTGTGGGCTGAATCGTATCCATGTAAGGAGCAGAATCAGCAGTATCGGCGGGGAGCGCTGGTTTAAGCAAGCGGCTTTTTCAGCACAGCAAGTTTTGAAGATCTACTGCAGGAGCTTATTCAGCGGCACTAAAACATCCCGGGGGATGTCTCAGCGCACAAGACATGAGAAGGAGAAGTCTGTCGCTTTCAACTGGTACGACTAAAGGGCCAGGCCAACGAGACGGCACAGGACCAGGGGCAAATCCAAAGATGCCAGTCACGAGTAAAAAACTGACCCCTGCAACTAGCGCGATGTCAAAGGCTCAGCAGAAGAAAGCAGAAAGAGCCGAAAAGAAACCAGAGCCAAGGTTGACACATGCCGCACTGAGTAAGGCACAGAAAGAGTCACAGCAGGATGTCGGCTCCCGCGGAAAGGAAACATCCAGCTCTCAGCGGGCGAACCCCCCACCCCCAACAAGGATATGATTGTTCTTAGGCAGCCTACCTTAACGGAGTCTTTTGCTGCCAAAATACCGCCTAATGCCCCGGGTCTAGGCGAGGAGGCAGCCAGCTGCCCGATGAGTCGTCCCTCCTCGTTAGACGCTGGATCGGAGAAAGCCGTCCACGAGGACGCAAGCGTCACCGGTAGGAGCGTCCCCAGAAGACAGGCTTCCCGCAGAAAATGCCAGGCACACAGAAGGAGCGATGAACACACCATCGGTGAGCGGGGGGGGTCCCGGGGAGGCTGGAGGCACATCTGAGGCTTTGGAAAGGCAGACCAACACACAGATGCTGGATGCCTTGCTGTTAGTCGAGGCAGGTCTAAACACTGATAGTAGCCAGTCGTGAACCCAAATGGGGGAGCCTGTTAAGCCTGGACTCACAGCAAGAGCAGGCTGAGAGTAAGGGAACAAGAGGGGGCTCTCCAGAGTTTTTTTCTGTCAATGAAGGGTCAGACTCTACCTACACAAGTGATCGCGAGGGGGAAAGCTCTGCAGATCCTACCACAGACTCGGATAGGAGCGGAGGCTCCGGGGATAAAAGCCCACAAAAGAAAAAGAAACGTGTGGCAAGACGAGAAGGAGGTGGATCTCCGGGCAGCACGAATAGAAAATTACTCATGGGACTACTCAGCCACCCCTGGTGTATACCATGAAGGCAGTCCTGGAGAAGGGGCGAGCGGAGGGATGAATACAAGGCTTCCAGCGCAGAATGTAACAATGGAATTGATGTTTACTACGCTAAAGCAGATACAGACTGAGGCCAGGGCAGAAAGCCGGAGAGCAAGGCAAGATACAAAAAAGATCCAAGCATCGCTTAGGAAAATAAACAAAAAGTATGAAGAAGTTGAGGAGAGGGTCTCTCAAGTGGAAGAAAGAACTGGTAGATTGGAAGATGAGGCAACAGACTGGCAGGCTTTCAAAATGGAGCAAGTAAAGGTTGTGGAAGATCTTCAATGGAAGATCGAAGACTTTGAAAACCGCCAGAGACGGAACAATGTGAGACTTCTTGGGTTAGAAGAAGGGGTGGAAGGGCATGATCCAAGAGGGTATGTTATTAAACTCCTGAAGGGGGCCTTCCCTGAGTCCCAGTGGCAATGGGAGACGGAGGTCCAGAGAGCTCACAGATTCCCACTGACACTGAAGAAGAAACGAGGGGAGCAACAAGATATTTTGCATAGGGCGATGTTAGTGTTTTTAGGGAATTTCTTGGCAAGACAGGAAATCATGGATAGAGCCAGGCCTGACTCCAAAAAAATATATGATGGGGTTACATTCTTTGCAAGACCCGACTTCTGTCATGTAACAATTGAGAGAAGATGGAAATTAAGGCAATTGATCACCCCTTTCCAAAAACAAGGCACTGAGGCATATTTAATGTTTCCGGCGAAATTAAAGGTTATTAATGGGGGCAGACCAGGATGTTCTTCTCAGAAATCAAGGCAGGGGAATTCCTTGTGGAACTTACAGAACAGCACGGGGGGAGGAACAATAGAGGGAAACGCCCGGTCAAAACTCCATAGGATAGAAATGGCTTATAACCAGCTTAAAATACTCAGGATAGGTTAGTAGACACGGGCAGGAGAGAGAGGCGACACTACAACCTATAGAGGCTACACATGGAGAAGTGTGGCTCAGGGGTTAGAGGCGGCAGACCTGGAGCTTGAGTTCGGCCCGGGACCAGGGTTCAATTCCCCGCCTCGGCGGGTCTTGGGCTCAAATACCAGGACGGGTTCCCTAAGCAAGCGCTGAGATGCCCCAGGGTAAGTCGTGCGCTATATAAGTTTCATTTCATTTCATTTCACATAGGTCGTGCTTGACCTATTTGCCCGTAGAAGGGGGGGGTGGGATCTCAGGGGGAGGGAGGAGGAGAGGGGGGAGCAGGGCGATAGGACGGTTGTTTGGTAAATACAGCACTAGAGGAGAAACTACACAGACACAATTTTTTGGGGTAAATGCACTGAACACATTAGCTGAGGGGAGGAAAAGCTGGGATATCAGAAAGGAAACCTTTTTGCAAGTGTAGATGGCATTAAGGATCGCCTCCATAAATATTTGCGGTCTAAATGATGGGAGGAAGAGACAGAAAGTGGCTGCTATGTTAAGAATGCTGAAATTAGATGTAGCCTGCCTCCAAGAGATGCATATAGAGGGGAACAATAAATTCATGTTGGATCAAATGGGCTTCGATGTGCTTGCATATACAAGACAAGGATCTAAGACAAGGGGGGTGGCTATACTAGTCAGGAAGGGGGTATTCAAAATTAAAAGAAAAAAAGATCAATGGGGGGATGGGTTATGATCAAGGGAGAATCATCGGCGGGATGTTGTACAATTGTTTCTGTTTATGGCTCTACAGAAGATGAACCAGAGGTTTTTGAATTTTTAGATCAGGAGCTGTCTTTATGGTCGGAACTAATCATATGTTGCGGGGACTTCAATATTAATGGTTTGGCGCGTTAGGGTATGACGGGAGGAGGTACATATGGGGGAAGGAAGAAGAGAACATGTAAAGCTATATGTAATTTAGCGCGACATAATGCACTGGTGGATGTGCGGGCTCAGAACTACCCGCTTGGGACAGGGAGTACATATTACTCGGCGCCATATAGGATGGTGGCCAGGTTGGATTACTTTTTGATTTCAACCTCTTTGCTAGGTGGTAGCCAGCTGGAGAGGCTCCCCAAGATATTGTCGGACCATAATCTGCTTGTGCTAACTCTACCGCCGGTTACTGGGGGGGAAGAAAGCCTTACACCTGGACTTTTGAGAGAGGACTTTTCAGAGAAGGAAACTATGTCAACAGAATGCGGATCTGGATTCGCCAATTTTGGGAGACTAATAAGGGCTCAGCCTCCGCTGGCATGGTCTGGGACGCCTTTAAGGCCGGAATGAGGGGGAGACTCTCTGCTACACGCTTCAGAAGGCCAAGAAGGAGAAAGTGGAAATGGATAAAAAGTTCAGTGACCTAGCAGACTTAGAAGACCGCCTAATTTTAGCCATCTCCAACCAAGATCCAATAGAGGATATACTACTAAATATAGAATTGAACAAAGCAGAGGCTAGCGAAAGCATAGCTAGGAAGACGGCAGATAATTACCTGGCCAAAAAGGAAAAATGCTACAAATATAATGAGAGAGTAGGTCACCTCCTAGCAATCCGGACTAGACAAGACTTAGCGGCAGGTGAAATAAAGGAAATAAATAATAGGGCGGGAGGCGTAGTCAATAAGGTAGCAGATGTTCGGGAGGTTTTTAGGAAATTCTACTCTTCACTTTACGAACAAACCCTTAGTAACACAAATTTTGAAATTACGGAGTATCTGACAGACATACCACATGTAGTGTTACAGGATGAGGAGAAGGAGGAGTTAGATCTCATTCTGACTTTACAGGATGCAGTGGCTAACCTCCCCGCTGGGAAAGCTATAGGTCCGGATCAAATTCCGGCAGAATTTTATAAAACTTTTTGGGACACTTTGGGGAAGGATATGCATGAGACCCTTATCCAGGCACAGATAGGGAACTCAGTCCCACATTCCTGGGCAGGGGCGGCGCATCATTGTGATACTTGAGAAGAACAAACCCCGTTAGAACCAGGGTCTTATAGGCCAATAACGCTTATAAACGCGGATGCCAGAATTTTCTCTAAGACTCTGGCACAAAGGTTAAGTAGGGTTATTGAGCACTTAGTAAGCACATCACAGCACATCACAGCACGGGTTTATTTCAGGGAAAGGGATCACTCAGCACACAAGACAGATGATTACTATTCTAGATGCTACGGGGGTTGCAGGGGACCCTGTCGCGGCTGTATTCCTGGACGCGGAGATGGCCTTCCACAGGGTCTCCAGGAACTATCTGTTAGAGCTCTCCCTAGAGGGAGGACTAGGGCTGCGAGCTACCAGTTGATCAGTATTGAATTCCAGCGACAGCTTTGTGATTTTAGATCGTGTTTTTGCTCTGTGACGATTTTAAACTTTGGGGGGCTTTTTACTCTGAGAATTAAAAGGGAATTGTTTTTTGAGGCACACTGACACCTCTTCACACGCTACTTCCTTGCTACAGCCTCGCCCAGCCGCTCTTTACTCCCGGTTTGAGGCGGCGGCGGGCGCCATCTTGGGTGTGGGCAGGGGCTGCGCTCTAGTCGCGCCGGCCTCCCGCCCTCCCAGACTATTTTAACAGGGTGTCTTAGCTGCTCGCTGCCTGTTAGAGCTCTCCCTAGAGGGAGGACTAGGGCTGCGAGCTACCAGTTGATCAGTATTGAATTCCAGCGACAGCTTTGTGATTTTAGATCGTGTTTTTGCTCTGTGACGATTTTAAACTTTGGGGGGCTTTTTACTCTGAGAATTAAAAGGGAATTGTTTTTTGAGGCACACTGACACCTCTTCACACGCTACTTCCTTGCTACAGCCTCGCCCAGCCGCTCTTTACTCCCGGTTTGAGGCGGCGGCGGGCGCCATCTTGGGTGTGGGCAGGGGCTGCGCTCTAGTCACGCTGGCCTCCCGCCCTCCCAGACTATTTTAACAGGGTGTCTTAGCTGCTCGCTGCCTGTTAGAGCTCTCCCTAGAGGGAGGACTAGGGCTGCGAGCTACCAGTTGATCAGTATTGAATTCCAGCGACAGCTTTGTGATTTTAGATCGTGTTTTTGCTCTGTGACGATTTTAAACTTTGGGGGGCTTTTTACTCTGAGAATTAAAAGGGAATTGTTTTTTTGAGGCACACTGACACCTCTTCACACGCTACTTCCTTGCTACAGCCTCGCCCAGCCGCTCTTTACTCCCGGTTTGAGGCGGCGGCGGGCGCCATCTTGGGTGTGGGCAGGGGCTGCGCTCTAGTCGCGCCGGCCTCCCGCCCTCCCAGACTATTTTAACAGGGTGTCTTAGCTGCTCGCTGCCTGTTAGAGCTCTCCCTAGAGGGAGGACTAGGGCTGCGAGCTACCAGTTGATCAGTATTGAATTCCAGCGACAGCTTTGTGATTTTAGATCGTGTTTTTGCTCTGTGACGATTTTAAACTTTGGGGGGCTTTTTACTCTGAGAATTAAAAGGGAATTGTTTTTTGAGGCACACTGACACCTCTTCACACGCTACTTCCTTGCTACAGCCTCGCCCAGCCGCTCTTTACTCCCGGTTTGAGGCGGCGGTGGGCGCCATCTTGGGTGTGGGCAGGGGCTGCGCTCTAGTCGCGCCGGCCTCCCACCCTCCTCATCACCTATAAAATGTGCGTAGGGTTCAGAAGGCGCAGCGGGCTGGCGCAGCGGGCGCGCGCGCCGAAGCCGCGCCTAAGCCAAGCCCGTCTGCGCCCGTCCACGACCGGCCGGGGCCAGGGGCCCAAACCCCTACATCTCACGCGCATCACAGACAGTCCTACACAAGTAAGAGGCTGAGAGACCTTTGCCCCGTTTTACCTACCCTCTGTCATCACACGATGGAGCCTTTGGACCTAGGTCCATGCCCTCACTGTTCATTTAGAGGAAGTTGTTTAGCGCCCGTTGTCCCTGACTCTGAAGCGATTCTTGTTAAAGGGGGTCTCTTAAACTGTAGATCCATCAGCAAACACACTCTTCAGCTGTGGGATCTCTTATTGGATGAGGACATGCAGATATTGTTCTTAACTGAGACCTGGTTGGGAGAACACTCTGATCCAGATATAGTGGACACTATCCCACCAGGCTACACCCTCCACAGACTTGATAGGATAAAAGGAAGGGGAGGCGGCATTGCCATTATCGTCAAACACCCTTTTGAGTGTGTTCTAAAGCCAGTAAAAATTGATGACAGCGAAGCAGGTGAATTTAGTATTAAACTGACTCAACACGAGACTATCTCCGCAGTAGCCTACTAGAAGGGGTTGCTCAGACCGCAATTAAACACAATAAGGTTTTGGTGCTGGGTGACTTGAACCTACACCTAGAGGATCCCGTACAGAAGGAGGCAGAGGATGTTCGCCTTGTTTTACAAGAATTACAGCTCAACCTGCTAGATGTCGCAGCTACACATCAGAGGGGTCACTGTTTGGACCCTATCTTCGCGAGCTGGGATATGATAAAAGTACTTACTCCGTGTCGGCTCCCTTGGACTGACCACTTCCTGGTCCCTTTTCAGTGTTTTTACCAGACTGCTAGGACTATTGACAATGGAAAAGGAAACATTATGAAACGCAAATGGAGACAATACTCTAAAGAAAACTTTATAGGTGCCATCCAGAAAGCACAACCATTACGTTCCACGGATAGTGATCAGGCGAACAAGGAATTTAATCTACTTGTAACTGCCACCCTGGAAGAGCTAGCTCCCATGTGCAAGGGTAAAGCTCGAGAAGGCAGACAACGTACTGCCCCATGGTTCACTACCGAACTCCAGCAAATCAAATCTAACTGCAAAAAGCTTGAAAGGAGCTGGAGAAGGAGCCCGAGTGAACAAGCAAAAAACAGTTATAGCTCAGCACACCGGAGCTACCAGTATGCGGTGCGTAGAGCTAAAGCCAAATACTTTCAGACACGTATTGAGGATGCCGAGAGCTCCTCGCGCGAATTGTTCAAAATATATAAAGAAATATCTTTAGTCTCTAGCTCTAACACCCCCACAAAGACCTCCAAGGAGGGATGCAATAAAGTCGCCGACTTTTTCTCTAGTAAAGTCAAAAAGATTTATGCTTCCTTCTCTCAACAACCAGATAAGGGTATAGATTTTATAGCAGACAGCTCACCGGCAGCCCCTGATTCCTCACTACTAACTTTCGAGGTCCCCGCAGCTGACAAGCTAATAAAGATCTGTCGAAGTGTGAAGTCCGGCTCCCCCAATGATCCGGCTCCGGCCTGGGTCATCTCAGAGGGCCTGATAGCCCTGGAACCTCACATCAGACACGTCCTACAAACCTCCTTTTCCACTCAACAAGTCCCTATGGAGTGGAAGAAGGCCATAGTACTGCCAATAAGGAAAAAACCGAATGTAAGCATGGAGGTGCTAGAAAACCTTAGACCTATTTCCTTATTGCCGTACGTGGCGAAGGTGGCTGAGAAGGTGGTTAACGCTCAGCTCACGGAGCACCTGGAGAAATGGAATTTACTACATCCCTCACATTCAGGATTTAGGGCGGGCTACTCCACGGAGACGGCCCTCCTACGAGCCACTGAGACCTTAAGAGCAGGGGCAGATGCAGGTCATACAATGGCCTTGATCATGCTCGACCTAAGTGCGGCTTTTGACACCGTAGCGCATTCCATCTTGCTACGGTGTCTGAGCGAAGCCGGGGTCGTTGGTCCTGCGCTGGGCTGGCTGCAATCGTTTCTTACGGAAAGATGTTTCCAGGTAAAGCAAGGGACATGCCGCTCAGTGGAGATGTCACTAGACCAGGGAGTGCCTCAGGGCTCAGCTTTGAGCCCTACTCTTTTTAACCTATATATGGCCTCCCTGGCGAAAGTTGTACATTCTTTTGGGGTGGAATTGGTGTCGTACGCTGACGACACCCAGCTGCTGATCTCCCTATCGCAGAACACCTCCAACACCCCTAACAACTTTAAATCCTGTATGCAGGCACTAGCAGAGTGGATGGATGCCCATTGTTTAAAACTCAATGGCTCTAAAACAGAGGTGCTGGTGGTAGGGGGTAAAAGCGAAAACTGGTCGGCCGAGTGGTGGCCTTCATGTCTGGGCCCTACCCCTATACCATGTCAGGAGGCTAAGAATTTAGGAATCTGGATGAACCCCCCTCTCTCATATGATGGCCACATAAGGCGTCTTGTGGGCAAATGTTTTGGAGTACTAAAGACCCTAAATAAAACTTTAGACCTCCTCCCTTTATCGGCCAGAAGGACACTAACGCAGGCACTGGTGACCTCGCGGTTAGATTATGGAAACATTCTGTTCCTTGGGGCAACCGAGGGCAGCATAGGCCGCCTACAAGTCATACAGAATTCCGCCGCCAGACTGGTGTTAAGAAGACCCAGGAGAGCCAACTCGAAAATGGCGCTGGACGCGCTTCATTGGCTGCCTGTGAAGAAGCGTGTGCTGTTTAAGTGCCTCCTCTTCTGTCACCGAATTGTCTGGGACAGGTCACAGACATACCTAAAGGATCTAGTCAGCCGATATGAACCTATTAGGACCCTCCGTTCGGAGGGTACCAGATTGCTGACAGTCCCCAGGATTAGGAAGGCTAGAATGGGTGGACGCTCCTTTGCGCTCCAAGCAGCTCAACAATGGAACAAACTTCCCCCTGCTCTGAGACTGGAGAGCAGTGAATTACGGTTTTGGGCTATGCTTAAAACACATCTATACACTGCATAGATCCTGGACTTCTATGCTGTTTCAATGATAGCTTCAGAGCGGGGACACGCCGTGATGGCGTTACTGAGCGCTCTATAAGCTCTTTATTATTATTATTATTTATCTGTGGAAAGTGATGGAGTGGTTTGGTATTGGTAAGGGCTATATTAAGGCAATCCAGGCCCTATATTCAGACCCTACTGCGAGAGTAAGAATTAATAAAGGCTATACTGAGTCAGTGCAGATAAGGCACGGGACAAGACAGGGCTGCCCAGCATCGCCCCTCCTGTTTGCCTTGTACATTGACCCTATTCTGCTTGGTTAGAAAGGAACAACATGATCCCCCCAGTAAAACTGCACAGCAAAAATTACAAAATTGTAGCCATCATTACAACTAACCCAGAAAGGGCTTTACCGGAGATAGAGAAGGAGGCAACATGCTTTGGGGCAGTCTCAGGATACCTGATTAACAAAGGGAAAACGCAAATAGTACAGAACAGATTTATGACATATCAAGACACTAGAGTGGTCGAGGAAGCAACATATTTAGGGATAACAGTCACTGCTGATTTAGACAGACTGGTAGAGCTTAATATGAAACCCCTAGTAAGTAAAGTAAAGGAAAATACCGAAAGGATACACAATCTGCATTTGACCTTGATGGGCCGTATAAACGTGATCAAGATGATTACATTCCCGAAGTTCTTGTATTTGTTCAGAGCCATTCCACTGCTTTTTGACCATTCATGGTTCAATAAAATAGAGGCAATATTAAATAAATTCATTTCGGCACAGGGTAAGACCAGGAGAGCCTATCGACGCCTTACGTTACCTAGGGAAAAGAGGGGATGGGGGGCACCAGACTTTAGGCTCTATTACTGGGCTGCAGCTATGCAGTATTTCCAGGGGCTTATAGGGAACGGCGGAACCGAGCAAGGGGATGACACACCTGGCTTCACTAATGTATATACTGCACTGCTGGGTGATGGGGCTGAGAACGGGTTCCTGAACACAATTGATTTTAGCTACTTCAAACACACAAGGTTCAAGACACTACGAGCTGCTTATAGCATTTGGAAGGCGGTCTAAAAAAAATGGGCTTGGGCAGATATAATAGCTATACACGTTTATACACGAACCACTCTTTACCGCGGGATATTTTTAGGGATACAGTTATGAGGGACTGGGACAACAAAGGGATCAAGAAGGTTGGGAATCTCATGGATCAACAGGGGGTTTCCTGCAGTTTCATGATCTCCAAATAAAATTTAAGCTAGCAGGCTGCAGCTTCTTTAAATACCTTCAGGTAAGAATCTACCTCTTAAATAAACAGGGGGTGCACTGGGCTTCGGCACATGCCGCATAATGGACTACATAGAGCGCTCCACTCACTGTACAATTCGGCAATTATACTCAGAACTCTATGTATATAAAAGTGATGACAGGGTTAAATTTGCCACGAAGTGGGCTGAAAAAGTGGTATCACAGCTGGAGGGATTTCAGCTCTCCTTAGATCTGGGTCGTACGGTTTTATGCTCAGCAACTCTACAGTCGCAGCACTATAAGACCCTGTACTTGCTCTACCACACCCCTGCCAGAATTGCACAATGGGGAGGTAACTCGGAATTAACTTGTCCACGTTGCGATTCAACTAATGCAGACATCGTCCATATGTTCTCACAATGCCCACAACTGTATTCTTTAAAGGTTGATATTGAGAAATTTATTGATGGTTCATTGGGATTAAAGATTAAATTTACAGATGAATTAATAGTGTTGGGGGTGCTGGCAGGGGCAGCGGGTATCCCCACGGAGTTCCTGTTTATGGTAACTGCAGTTTATCGAATATGCATAGCAACATCATGGCTCAATAGGGCACCACCAACCTTCCAAAAATGGATCGCCTGGTTACTTTTAACTTACAACCTGGAAAAAGCAATATATGACAGAAAGGGACGTAGAGCTAGAATTCTGGGCGGGAAGATATGGCAACCTATAGCCAAATGGAAAAACGCGATGATTAACAGAGAGATGATTGTTGCCGCTATTGGCAATATACCTGCCGCCACGGTTTGAAAAATGTAAATATTTGGGTTCTATGTGTGTTACTCATGGTGCAATGAATTGATTGGTAAATATTTGTGTCATGGTAGAAATTATATAATTTGTATAAGTGTGCTGTAACATTTATTGGATTTCTTCGAAAAAATTGCAAAAACTTTTAATGAAAAATAATATTTTTTTAAAAGAAAGGTTTCCCTGTTCTTCACCCTGGTTTTGTCCTGGCTGGCCGTTCTTGCTGCTCGCTGGGACAGGATCAACCTTCCATAGTGCCTCCTCCCCAGTTTTATCCATTCAGGCTCATCCACACTGCTCCTTTCACTGGGTGCTGCCCCCCCCTCTTTGCCCACAGTAAGACTGTAGAAGATTTGGATTCGGAGTGGTCTCTGCGTCGGAGCGCTCCCTTATCCTCCGTATATTCCGAGAACTCCATCCAGCATTTGCAACATCCTTAAACTGCCACTTTTTGTGTCAATCCTAAAAAGAACGTGAGTGGGGTGGTCCTTGCAGGTGAGGGAGCCAAGGTAGGCTGAGACCTCACTTCATATCATCACAAACACTGATTCACGTCCTGAACGCGTCACCCACAAATCATTATTAACCGGTACTGGAGCAGCGTGGCCCTTGTGGCATTTGGGAAAAGGAATGGTCTTCACCCCCAGTTTGGTTTGGCAGATGGGGAGAGTGCTTTACAGGATGAAATATTGGGGCAGGATCCCCTCAGTTCTCTGCGTGATGTTGGTCTGTGGGGGCGGGGTCAGTGCGTTTTACAAGTCTGGTCTGTGGAGGCGGGGTCAGTGTGTTTTACAAGTCTGGTCTGTGGGGGCGGGGTCAGTGCGTTTTACAAGTCTGGCCTGTTGAGGCGGGGTCAGTGTGTTTTACAAGTCTGGTCTGTGGGGGCGGGGTCAGTGTGTTTTACAAGTCTGGTCTGTGGAGGCGGGGTCAGTGTGTTTTACAAGTCTGGTCTGTGGAGGTGGGGTGGGGTGAGTATGTTTTACAAGTCTGTTCTGTGGAGGCGGGGTCAGTGTGTTTTACAAGTCTGGTCTGTGGAGGTGGGGTGGGGTGAGTATGTTTTACAAGTCTGGTCTGTGGAGGCGGGGTCAGTGTGTTTTACAAGTCTGGTCTGTGGAGGTGGGGTGGGGTGAGTATGTTTTACAAGTCTGTTCTGTGGAGGCGGGGTCAGTGTGTTTTACAAGTCTGGTCTGTGGGGGCGGGGTCCGTGTGTTTTACAAGTCTGGTCTGTGGAGGCGGGGTGAGTGTGTTTTACAAGTCTGGTCTGTGGGGGCGGGGTCCGTGTGTTTTACAAGTCTGGTCTGTGGAGGTGGGGTGAGTGTGTTTTACAGGTCTGGTCTGTGGAGGCGGGGTGAGTGTGTTTTACAAGTCTGGTCTGTGGAGGCGGGGTGAGTGTGTTTTACAAGTCTGGTCTGTGGGGGCGGGGTCCGTGTGTTTTACAAGTCTGGTCTGTGGAGGTGGGGTGAGTGTGTTTTACAGGTCTGGTCTGTGGAGGCGGGGTGAGTGTGTTTTACAAGTCTGGTCTGTGGAGGCGGGGTGAGTGTGTTTTACAAGTCTGGTCTGTGGAGGCGGGGTCAGTGTGTTTTACAAGTCTGGTCTGTGGAGGTGGGGTGAGTGTGTTTTACAGGTCTGGTCTGTGGAGGCGGGGTGAGTGTGTTTTACAAGTCTGGTCTGTGGAGGCGGGGTGAGTGTGTTTTACAAGTCTGGTCTGTGGGGGCGGGGTCCGTGTGTTTTACAAGTCTGGTCTGTGGAGGTGGGGTGAGTGTGTTTTACAGGTCTGGTCTGTGGAGGTGGGCTCAGTGTGTTTTACAGGTCTGGTCTGTGGAGGCGGGGTGAGTGTGTTTTACAAGTCTGGTCTGTGGAGGCGGGGTGAGTGTGTTTTACAAGTCTGGTCTGTGGGGGCGGGGTCCGTGTGTTTTACAAGTCTGGTCTGTGGAGGTGGGGTGAGTGTGTTTTACAGGTCTGGTCTGTGGAGGCGGGGTGAGTGTGTTTTACAAGTCTGGTCTGTGGAGGCGGGGTGAGTGTGTTTTACAAGTCTGGTCTGTGGGGGCGGGGTCCGTGTGTTTTACAAGTCTGGTCTGTGGAGGTGGGGTGAGTGTGTTTTACAGGTCTGGTCTGTGGAGGCGGGGTGAGTGTGTTTTACAAGTCTGGTCTGTGGAGGCGGGGTGAGTGTGTTTTACAAGTCTGGTCTGTGGAGGTGGGGTGAGTGTGTTTTACAAGTGTGGTCTGTGGGGGCGGGGTCCGTGTGTTTTACAAGTCTGGTCTGTGGAGGCGGGGTCAGTGTGTTTTACAAGTCTGGTCTGTGGAGGTGGGGTGAGTGTGTTTTACAAGTCTGGTCTGTGGAGGTGGGGTGAGTGTGTTTTACAAGTCTGGTCTGTGGGGGCGGGGTCAGTGTGTTTTACAAGTCTGGTCTGTGGAGGTGGGGTGAGTGTGTTTTACAAGTCTGGTCTGTGGAGGCGGGGTCAGTGTGTTTTACAAGTCTGGTCTGTGGAGGCGGGGTCAGTGTGTTTTACAAGTCTGGTCTGTGGAGGTGGGGTGAGTGTGTTTTACAAGTGTGGTCTGTGGGGGCGGGGTCCGTGTGTTTTACAAGTCTGGTCTGTGGAGGCGGGGTCAGTGTGTTTTACAAGTCTGGTCTGTGGAGGTGGGGTGAGTGTGTTTTACAAGTCTGGTCTGTGGAGGTGGGGTGAGTGTGTTTTACAAGTCTGGTCTGTGGGGGCGGGGTCAGTGTGTTTTACAAGTCTGGTCTGTGGAGGTGGGGTGAGTGTGTTTTACAAGTCTGGTCTTTGGGGGCGGGGTCAGTGTGTTTTACAAGTCTGGTCTGTGGAGGCGGGGTCAGTGTGTTTTACAAGTCTGGTCTGTGGAGGCGGGGTCAGTGTGTTTTACAAGTCTGGTCTGTGGAGGCGGGGTGAGTGTGTTTTACAAGTCTGGTCTGTTGAGGCGGGGTCAGTGTGTTTTACAAGTCTGGTCTGTGGAGGCGGGGTGAGTGTGTTTTACAAGTCTGGTCTGTGGGGGCGGGCTCCGTGTGTTTTACAAGTCTGGATAGTGCCTGGGACTGGAGATGTTCTCGATCTTGTTCATTCTCCTGGTTTCGCTGTGCCTTTTGGGTAGTTCAAGCCTTACATAGTTTGCACTTTCTTCTCTTAATCTGGGTTTACATCACCCTGCTTCTATTAGGAAGAACACGTCTTATCGTGGGCTTCTGTGTGAATGAGCTAACATGCTTTCATCACCCTTGCTTTTTTTGCAGTCTCCGAATACTTCTCATTTGCTTACACATATGTGATCTTTCTTCCAGGAGGCAGTGAAATGGAAGGTGCATCTGATGAAATTAAAAAAAGAAAAAAGAACAAAACAAAGAAAGTGGTGGTAGGTGGATGAGTCTGCCTTTCTGGTTTCTGTCGCTAATCTTATTGTTCTCTGTGCATTTTCCATCTGGGTCCTTTCTGCAGGTTCTTATTCTTTTTGCCATCTCAGTTCTTTGGACTGTTGCGACACCTTTGAACTGTTGAGAACCCTTTGGACTGTTGAGAACCCTTTGGACTGTTGAGAACCCTTTAGGCTGTTGAGAACCCTTTGGACTGTTGAGAACCCTTTGAACTGTTGAGAACCCTTTGGACTGTTGAGAACCCTTTGAACTGTTGAGAACCCTTTGAACTGTTGAGAACCCTTTGGACTGTTGAGAACCCTTTAGACTGTTGAGAACCCTTTAGACTGTTGATAACCCTTTGGACTGTTGAGAACCCTTTGAACTGTTGAGAACCCTTTGAACTGTTGAGAACCCTTTGAACTGTTGAGAACCCTTTAGACTGTTGATAACCCTTTGGACTGTTGAGAACCCTTTGGACTGCTGAGAACTCTTTAGACTGTTGAGAACCCTTTGGACTGCTGAGAACCCTTTGAACTGTTGAGAACCCTTTGGACTGTTGAGAACCCTTTGGACTGCTGAGAACTCTTTAGACTGTTGAGAACCCTTTGGACTGCTGAGAACCCTTTGAACTGTTGAGAACCCTTTGGACTGCTGAGAACTCTTTAGACTGTTGAGAACCCTTTGGACTGCTGAGAACCCTTTGGACTGTTGAGAACCCTTTGGACTGTTGAGAACCCTTTGGACTGCTGAGAACTCTTTAGACTGTTGAGAACCCTTTGGACTGCTGAGAACCCTTTGAACTGTTGAGAACCCTTTGGACTGTTGAGAACCCTTTGGACTGCTGAGAACTCTTTAGACTGTTGAGGCCCCGTTATGACTCCGTTATGACCCTTTTGACTGTATTGACCCTTTTGACCCTTGACCCTTTTGACTGTGTCGACCCTTGTCGACCCTTTTGACTGTCAGCCCTTGTGGACCCTTGACCCTTTTGACTGTTGCCCTTGTCGACCCTTGACCCTTTTGACTGTCCGCCATTGTCGACCCTTGACCCTTTTGACTGTCGACCCTTTTGACTGTATCGACCCTTGTCGACCCTCGACCCTTTTGACTGTACCAACCCTTGTCGACCCTCAACCCTTTTGACTGTATCGACCCTCGACCCTTTTGACTGTATCAACCCTTTTGACTGTATTGACACTTTTTGACCCTTGACCCTTTTGACTGTCGGCCCTTGTCACTTGTCACTGTGCCAACCCTTGACCCTTTTGACTGTGCCAACCCTTGACCCTTTTGACTGTGCCAACCCTTGACCCTTTTGACTGTGCCAACCCTTGACCCTTTTGACTGTGCCAACCCTTGACCCTTTTGACTGTGCCAACCCCTGACCCTTTTGACTGTGCCAACCCTTAACCCTTTTGACTGTGCCACACTGTGCCAACCCTGCACCCTTTTTACTGTGCCAACCCTGGATCATTTTGACTGTGCCAACCCTGGACCCTTTTGACTGTGCCAACCCTGGACCCTTTTGACTGTGCCAACCCTTGATCCTTTTGACTGTGCCACACTGTGCCAACCCTGGACCCTTTTGACTGTGCCAACCCTGGACCCTTTTGACTGTGCCAACCCTGGACCCTTTTGACTGTGCCAACCCTGGACCCTTTTGACTGTGCCAACCCTGGACTGTGCCAACCCTTGACCCTTTTGACTGTGCCAACCCTTGACCCTTTTGACTGTGCCAACCCTTGACCCTTTTGACTGTGCCAACCCTTGACCCTTTTGACTGTGCCAACCCTTGACCCTTTTGACTCTGCCAACCCTTGACCCTTTTGACTGTGCCAACCCTGGACCCTTTTGACTGTGCCAACCCTTGACCCTTTTGACTGTGACAACCCTTGACCCTTTTGACTGTGCCAACCCTTGACCCTTTTGACTGTGCCAACTTTGACTGTGCCAACCCTTGACCCTTTTGACTGTGCCAACCCTTGACCCTTTTGACTGTGCCAACCCTTGACCCTTTTGACTGTGCCAACCCTGGACCCTTTTGACTGTGCCAACTTTGACTGTGCCAACCCTTGACCCTTTTGACTGTGCCAACCCTTGACCCTTTTGACTCTGCCAACCCTGGATCCTTTTGACTCTGCCAACCCTGGATCCTTTTGACTCTGCCAACCCTGGACCCTTTTGACTGTGTCAATCCTTGACCCTTTTGACTCTGCCAACCCTGGACCCTTTTGACTGTGCCACACTGTGCCAACCCTGGACCCTTTTGACTGTGCCAACCCTTGACCCTTTTGACTGTGCCAACCCTGGACCCTTTTGACTGTGCCAACCCTGGACCCTTTTGACTGTGCCAACCCTGGACTGTGCCAACCCTTGACCCTTTTGACTGTGCCAACCCTTGACCCTTTTGACTCTGCCAACCCTTGACCCTTTTGACTGTGCCAACCCTTGACCCTTTTGACTGTGCCAACCCTTGACCCTTTTGACTGTGCCAACCCTTGACCCTTTTGACTGTGCCAACCCTGGACCCTTTTGACTGTGCCAACCCTTGACCCTTTTGACTGTGCCAACTTTGACTGTGCCAACCCTTGACCCTTTTGACTGTGCCAACCCTTGACCCTTTTGACTGTGCCAACCCTTGACCCTTTTGACTGTGCCAACCCTTGACCCTTTTGACTGTGCCAACCCTTGACCCTTTTGACTGTGCCAACCCTTGACCCTTTTGACTGTGCCAACCCTTGACCCTTTTGACTCTGCCAACCCTGGATCCTTTTGACTCTGCCAACCCTGGATCCTTTTGACTCTGCCAACCCTGGACCCTTTTGACTGTGTCAATCCTTGACCCTTTTGACTCTGCCAACCCTGGACCCTTTTGACTGTGCCACACTGTGCCAACCCTGGACCCTTTTGACTGTGCCAACCCTTGACCCTTTTGACTGTGCCAACCCTGGACCCTTTTGACTGTGCCAACCCTGGACCCTTTTGACTGTGCCAACCCTGGACCCTTTTGACTGTGCCAACCCTGGACTGTGCCAACCCTTGACCCTTTTGACTGTGCCAACCCTTGACCCTTTTGACTGTGCCAACCCTTGACCCTTTTGACTGTGCCAACCCTGGACCCTTTTGACTGTGCCAACCCTGGACTGTGACAACCCTTGACCCTTTTGACTGTGCCAACCCTTGACCCTTTTGACTGTGCCAACCCTTGACCCTTTTGACTGTGCCAACCCTTGACCCTTTTGACTGTGCCAACCCTTGACCCTTTTGACTGTGCCAACCCTTGACCCTTTTGACTGTGCCAACCCTGGACCCTTTTGACTGTGCCAACCCTTGACCCTTTTGACTGTGACAACCCTTGACCCTTTTGACTCTGCCAACCCTTGACCCTTTTGACTGTGCCAACCCTGGACCCTTTTGACTGTGCCAACTTTGACTGTGCCAACCCTTGACCCTTTTGACTGTGCCAACCCTTGACCCTTTTGACTCTGCCAACCCTTGACCCTTTTGACTCTGCCAACCCTGGACCCTTTTGACTCTGCCAACCCTTGACCCTTTTGACTGTGCCAACCCTTGACCCTTTTGACTCTGCCAACCCTTGACCCTTTTGACTGTGCCAACCCTGGACCCTTTTGACTGTGCCAACCCTTGACCCTTTTGACTCTGCCAACCCTGGATCCTTTTGACTCTGCCAACCCTGGATCCTTTTGACTCTGCCAACCCTGGACCCTTTTGACTCTGCCAACCCTGGACCCTTTTGACTGTGTCAATCCTTGACCCTTTTGACTGTGCCAACCCTTGACTCTTTTGACTGTGCCAACCCTGGATCCTTTTGACTCTGCCAACCCTGGACCCTTTTGACTGTGTCAATCCTTGACCCTTTTGGCTTTGCCAACCCTTGACCCTTTTGACTGTGCCAACCCTTGACCCTTTTGACTCTGCCAACCCTGGATCCTTTTGACTCTGCCAACCCTGGATCCTTTTGACTCTGCCAACCCTGGACCCTTTTGACTCTGCCAACCCTGGACCCTTTTGACTGTGTCAATCCTTGACCCTTTTGACTGTGCCAACCCTTGACTCTTTTGACTGTGCCAACCCTGGATCCTTTTGACTCTGCCAACCCTGGACCCTTTTGACTGTGTCAATCCTTGACCCTTTTGGCTTTGCCAACCCTGGACCCTTTCAGAAAACCCTGCACCCTTTGACTGTGCCAACCCTCTACCCTTTTGGCTTTGTCAATCCTCTTTGTAGAAGGGGCTTTTACGTCTCAGTAAGCATTAAACACAGAGCCAGACACAGTGTAAACAAGCTGCGATGAGATGTACCGGAAGTTCAGGAACGTCATGCCGTTGTGAGGCGGGACTTCCGTCTTCTGAAGCCCGCGGCTCCAATGCCCGAGGGAGAGCCGCCGCGGAGGCTGCAGCAGTCACTTTGGTAAACTAAATTTGGTAAATGCATACAATAATAAAGTTATGTTACCACATCAGAGGATCTGTAATTGTTCATTAACTGCTTTTTTTCAAAGGTGCTTCATGCAAGATCTTTACACCAAAAGTAAGTTAGGCCAATGTTTTCTAAGCAAATCATCTGGATTATTTTGAAAGATTACCTCAGCAGCGGACAGCTTTGAGATGAGAATTCAACCCCTGGAGAAGGTAGGTTAGCACACCGTTGGCATACTCCACTAGAGACATGACCTTGTACTGTACCATTGCGTATTGAAACTTTCCTGTAGAGGTAAGTACTGTAGTATTCTGCATACAACATTGAAAGCAATTTTTTTATTTTATTTGATCAAAATTTAAACCTTGACACAACTGAGAAAAGTGATATTCAACTATATCTGTAGGACAGTTATCATTTAAATTCCACTCTACTCTTCATAAGGAAAAAGCTTCATAGTACTCAGTGTTCTTCAATTTATAACCGATTCATGCTGTAAAAGAAAAAGTTACTTACCTGTTAAAATGACTTTAAAGCTTGATGTCTGTTACAGAATCAAGTTTTAGTTTCGCATTTAATCCTAGACAGAAGTTGAATCGCATTTTACTAATTTGCAACGGGAAGCATTTAATAACGAATTTAATAATCCATTGTACGCGGTCTTCAGCCTCCGTTTTGCTGCTCTTGTTTTCCAGGCGATGCCCAAAATTGACTTGAACAATTATTCAACGGCACCTCTGGACGAAGGGGACGAGGACCGAGAAGCCGGTGTTGATGACGATGATCCTTTGGGATCCGATATTGATCTGGATTTGGGAGATTCCGACTCTGAAGAAGGTGGTGTGTTTATTGCTTTATTTGACATGCTATTCAGGCTCTAATCATCCTGTCCTTTCCATACCTCACACCCTTTTCTCAAGGGTTGATGGGAGGAGTAGGTAGCCTGCTCCATTAAGCGTTTCCCAGTTGGTAGTAGACATTTGGCTTTGTTTTTAAACAGTGTTTTATTTCAACTTGTGTTTCATCTCTTAGGCAGAACGTCCGATTCTTCACTGCCGCTGTTTGTCCTTCCTCTCTTTTCATTACTGGCCCCAGAAAAGCAAGCCCAGGTAAGCACCCTTTGCCTCTTTAGATGTAACTATGTGGGGATAAGGGTGGACTGTCCTTGGGTACACAGTGGTGCTGTCCTTGCGTACTGGGTGATGGTGTCCTTGCGTACTGGGTGATGGTGTCCTTGCGTACTGGGTGGTGGTGTCCTTGCATACTGGGTGATGGTGTCCTTGCGTACTGGGTGGTGGTGTCCTTGCGTACTGGGTGGTGGTGTCCTTGCGTACTGGGTGGTGGTGTCCTTGCGTACTGGGTGGTGGTGTCCTTGCGTACTGGGTGGTGGTGTCCTTGGGTACTCAGTGGTGATGTCCTTGGGTACTCGGACTGTCCTTGGGTACTCAGTGGTGGTGTATTTGGGTACTGGGTGGTGGTGTCCTTGGGTACTCGGTGGTGGTGTCCTTGGGTACTCGGTGGTGGTGTCCTTGGGTACTCGGTGGTTGTGTCCTTGGGTACTCGGTGGTTGTGTCCTTGGGTACTCGGTGGACTGTCCTTGGGTACTCAGTGGTGGTGTATTTGGGTACTGGGTGGTGGTGTCCTTGGGTACTCAGTGGTGGTGTATTTGGGTACTCGGACTGTCCTTGGGTACTCGGTGGTTGTGTCCTTGGGTATTCGGTGGACTGTCCTTGGGTACTCAGTGGTGGTGTATTTGGGTACTGGGTGGTGGTGTCCTTGGGTACTCGGTGGTGGTGTCCTTGGTTCCTCGGTGGTTGTGTCCTTGGGTACTCGGTGGACTGTCCTTGGGTACTCAGTGGTGGTGTATTTGGGTACTGGGTGGTGGTGTATTTGGGTACTCGGTGGTGGTGTCCTTGGGTACTCGGTGGACTGTCCTTGGGTACTCCGTGGGGTTGTCCTTGGGTACTCGGACTGTCCTTGGGTACTCAGTGGTGGTGTATTTGGGTACTGGGTGGTGGTGTCCTTGGGTACTCGGTGGTGGTGTCCTTGGGTACTCGATGGTAGTGTCCTTGGGTACTCGGTGGTGGTGTCCTTGGGTACTCGGTGGTGGTGTCCTTGGGTACTCGGTGGTTGTGTCCTTGGGTACTCGGTGGACTGTCCTTGGGTACTCGGTGGTGGTGTATTTGGGTACTGGGTGGTGGTGTCCTTGGGTACTCGGTGGTGGTGTCCTTGGGTACTCGGTGGACTGTCCTTGGGTACTCAGTGGTGGTGTATTTGGGTACTGGGTGGTGGTGTCCTTGGGTACTCAGTGGTGGTGTCCTTGGGTACTCGGACTGTCCTTGGGTACTCAGTGGTGGTGTATTTGGGTACTGGGTGGTGGTGTCCTTGGGTACTCAGTGGTGGTGTCCTTGGGTACTGGGTGGTGGTGTCCTTGGGTACTGGGTGGTGGTGTCGTTGGGTACTCGGTGGTGGTGTCCTTGGGTACTCGGTGGTGGTGTCCTTGGGTACTCGGTGGTTGTGTCCTTGGGTACTCGGTGGACTGTCCTTGGGAACTCGGTGGTGGTGTCCTTGCGTACTGGGTGGGGGTCTCCTTGAGTACTCGGGTATGGTGTCCTTGGGTTCTCGATAGTGGTCTCCTTGGGTACTCGGGTATGGTGTCCTTGGGTTCTCGGTAGTGGTGCACTCGTCACTTTTTTCAGCTTTACACCGTGCTATTTTCAGATACCCTCAGGTGAAGGAGGCAAAGTAAAGCACACTTTTCAGTGCCCACCATCTCCGGGCTAAGGATATGCCCCCTACCACAGAAAGGTAGCGTAATAGTGGGTGTGGACACCCCAGGAAAGGAACCCATTGGTACCTGCCTGCTACTCCCCTGTAACACCCCATAATCTAATATTTAGGTTGCTCCCCAGACCCTGAAAGTAGTTCGTGTCAAGCTAAGAAAAAAAAAAGGACGAAGAAGACACCATGTAGAGAAGGCTGACAACGTCCACTGACTTGGCCCCAGCCCTACTAGCCTGTCTGCAGCTTCAAAGACCCCTCGAAGGGAACAACGCCTGTCCTGTAGCCAGTGACCCAGACAACCCCTGGGAGGAATGCCTGTCTTTGAAAAAGACCAGAACTCCAGAGGACAGCGGCTCTGTCCACAAGAAACCAACACAAAGGACTCTGGTGCCCACCGGAACCGCGATTCCTGACCACTCTTCACCCGAAGGCTCCAGCCTGTGTCCAGAGGGTCCACTGATCCAGAAAAGGTTCCGCAGTGATCCTGAGTCCAAATCCATCATTGGCTGACCCCTTCCTGGACTCCACAAGGACGCCTGCAGTGTGAATCCAAAGGCTCTCCCGCGACCGGCTCTGGTAAGAGAAATCCGACGTCAGAGGACACCCTGCACCCGAAGCCCCTGGGCCTTGGTGAGCTCGACCAACAGTGTCGCTTCGACCCACAGCATCCCAACTTACATCTGCTGTTGTTGTGTCCTTCATGCAGCCTCCAGTTGAACACCTGCGGCATGTTTTCGAAACCAAATCTCCCATTCACTTGCATTGAACGCACAACACTGTTTGCACCCTGCACCCAGCTGCCCCTGTGCCGCTGCTCGTGTGTTTGCTGCTTCCTTGTGGCCCCCCCTATGCTTGCCTTAACCTATGAAGCTTGAGCCCTCCGGCCGCTTTACTTACCTGCAAGCAGTGTGTCATTAAGCACCCTCTGTCTCCATTGGGTAACATTGAGCCTAATCTTCAACTTTGACCCCTGTGCCGCTGGTGGTGCACTGTTTGTGCTCACCTGAACCTTTGCCTCTCCTGATCCTGAAACCGACTGGACTGTAAGATGGTTACTTACCTGCAAAACTGCATCATTGTTTGCTCCATAGGTAAACATTGCAAAGACCAAAAATTGCACTAGACGATCACTGAACTGAAAAGAATTTCTATTTAAAAATTGTTAGACGGACCGGGAGGGTCGGCCGAGATTACGGGGAGAGGTCTCCGGGGAGAGCCGCCTCCAACGACTGTACAGACAAGTAACTTCCCCCCCACAGACGGACACCACACAGGATTGAAGGTTAACGAGACTTTATATGCAATTCTTAGGTTACGATGATATGATACAAGGAGGTCTGGACTCAGGGGTCCCCTCGGTTCTAGTCTCTGGCTGAGGAAAGGGGTAGCGGGACAGTCTTTGTTACCAATGAGTGGAAAATAGCTCTCAATCCTCGAGCTTCGGCGTTCTAGATGATCGGGCCGCGGCGGAGCCAGGCAGGTCCCGAGATGGACGAAGGAAGGACGACGGTCCGCGGCGGAGCCTGCAGGTCCCGGTGAAGATGACGGTTACAACGGTCCGCGGCCACGCCAGCAGGTCCCGACGACGATGATGGATTGGAAGGTTGCGAAGGCTGCGGCAGCGCCAACAGGCAGGACGATGGTGCACAGGACAGAGCTACGGCAGCGCCAGTAGTCTGTCAAGGATGAGTTCCTCTTTACGTCTCTCGACTCCAAGATACAACTGCCTTCCTGCTCTGGAGCTGCCCCAGTTATAGGGCTGGCGTGCTTTGATGTCCGGACCCTCGCACTTGGAGGTCGGGAGGTCCGGGATGAGGGAGTCCAGACACCCAGCAGGGGGGTGGAGCCAGCGCCCGGGGAGGCGATGGGCGAGCGGCACTTGGCGGGGGAGAGCCATCGGCACCTCTTTCTCCCATTGACTTGCCAAGTAGCCCGCTCACCTCCTGGGTGGAGGGTGGTGCCGGAATGTCTGAGGCCGGGCTAGGCCCAGGGTTGAGGTCGATCGGGGGCCAGGCGGCCTCGTGGTGAAGTGTCCAAGATGGCGGCCCAGGCTGGGCGCGTGGGCCGGCAGTGGATCGGACCCACGAGGTTAACGTGCTCGAGGGCAGGGGCCCTGAGAGGATGGAGGACGTGCAATGGTGGTGTGTGGTACTTGCGTGACGGGACTCAGGCCTGGTTGGGCCGGGGGAGAGCGGCCCTTCATGTGGCCTGTCCAACAAAAATGTACCTGCCTTTTTGCGAAGATCTGGTTCTTAAAATAAATCTAGAGCGAGGCTTGTTTTTCTAAGTGTATGGATCTCCGTTTTGAGTGGTGTGTACCTTGTTGGTCATTGTGTGCACAGCAAATGTCCCACACTCCTGTGTTAGGCCTAAGGGTGCTCGCCCACACCACTGATACAGCACTTTGGTTCGGCATTGAGCCCTGGACACTTCTGGGGGAATCTCTGGACTCTGTGCACGGTGTAACCACCTAGTGGTATACAGAGGCAGCTCCCTGCAAAGGGGCAGCAAAATGTGACCTCAAAAAGAAAGCAAACACATACTTCATTTGTTTTGAAAATCTGCAGATCGGCAGGGAGTGTCAAGGAGGAGGGGGGGTGGTTTCAAAGAGCCGGATCTCACCTGGAGAAAGCCCGATGCTCTTGTTTGGGTTTCAAATATTTGGAACCAGATGGACATTTCTAGATCTCGTGGCTTCAGCAGAACTGTCCGGTACCGGGCTCCTGAGAAGACCCTCACTGGCTTCAGCCCAGATTGGGCAGCCGCAATGAGGAATGAAGAGGGGATCAAACAACAAAGACCCTGAAACCAGACTGATGAAAGACCCAGCCCAGTGTTATACCACACATCAGTGTGTTCGGAGAATTCAAGGTGAATTCAGAAAATCAATCTCAGAAAACCAAATAACGAGGGGGTGGTTGCGTTGACAAAATCTTTACTGTTGAAATAAAAAGTTGAGAGTTGAGAGCACTCTGGAGCGCCAGCGAAACTCTGCCCGTGTCCAAAGGAAGAAAGAGGTTCATGTCCTACTTTGGGGTCCTTCTGAATTGTCAGTGTGTTGATAATTTAGTGGAAATAAAGGCACTCCAAGCTTTGTGGGGGGCGCCTATATAAAGTATCCTCTACCCTCTCACCAGGAGTTTTGTGAGCGCACTGCCCTGCCTCCCGGAGACCCTTGGATGGAGGGTATGTCTGCTCTGGGGTCTGCTCTGGCAGTGTCGATGAAGCAGAGTCGGGCTTGTGTCTTGTGCATAAGTTTGGAGTGGGAGCCAGCGAAGCCCCGGATGTTTACCGATACGAGATGCGGCTATGCATGCTGTCATTGAAATCAAGGATGGGGGAGGTAGAAGAAGCAACGATCCATTCAGCTTTCTAGTAATCCGTCCCTATCAATGGGGAATGGATCACTTGTACCTGCAACCAGGGTTCGGGAGTTCTAACCGTCATTACTTTAAAACCCTCATTCACGTAGACAGGTTGGTAGGCGTTTATCCTGATTCTCCTCCTTAATCAAAGTCGTGACAGCATTATCATTGGGTTTCTGGTTATGCTTCCTCCACCTGGAGGGAACCACTGGTTATTTCAGTAGTGATCAATGACAAAGGAAAAGTGAGAGGCTTGAGTGGCGTGAATTTTAAACAAGCACTTGCAAAGCAATAGGTCTCGCATTAGGAAAGTTTGAGCTATTGGTCTTGTAAATGACAATTTTTTTATTTATGTGTTTGTTTTGAAAATAGCTAAATTAATAGCTTTGTGATTTACAATGTCTATAGTTATAACTTTTGCAAATGTGACACCTATAGCATTTGTAATGCAACATGTTTTGTGTTTACGTGACTTAGATGTATTGATTTTACAAATTACAATGACTTTTAATTTTTTTAAATAATTAATACTTAAATCAATCAATCAGGAAATTTGTATAGCGCGCTACTCACCCGGAGGGTCTCAAGGCGCTTGGGGGAGAGGGGTCCGCTACTGCTCGAAGAGCCAGGTCTTGAGTTGCTTCCTGAAGGCGAGGTGGTCTTGGGTGTGACGGAGGTGGATGGGGAGGGAGTTCCAAGTCTTGGCTGCCAGGTAGGAGAAGGAACTTCCTCCCATGGTGGCTCTTCGGATGCGTGGAATGGCGGCGAAGGTGTGGCTGGTCGATCGTAGCTGGCGGGTGGGAGTGTAGAAGGTCAGGCGGTTGTTGAGGTACCTGGGGCCCAGGTCGTGAAGGGCCTTGTGGGTGAGGAGTCGGAACGTGATTCTCTTGCTGACGGGGAGCCAGTGCAGGTCTCTCAGGTGTCCGGAGATGTGGCTGTGTCGGGGGATGTCCAGGATGAGTCGTGCGTAGGCGTTCTGGATGCGTTTGAGACTTTTCTGCAGTTTGGCTGTGGTTTCGGTGTAGAGGGTGTTTCCGTAGTCCAGTGCCTGTGTGACCGTCTTCCTGGTTTCGGTAGGGATCCATCGGAAGATCTTTCAGAACATGCGTAGGATGTTGAAACATGATGATGAGACGGCGTTGACTTGTCTGGTCATCGAGAGGGAGGAGTCCAGGATGAAGCCCAGGTTGCGTGCATGGTCTGTTGGTTTGGGTGCGCTGCCCAGGGCAGGGGGACACCAGGAGTCGTCCCAGGCAGAGGGTGATGATCCGAGGATGAGGACTTCCGTCTTGTCTGAGTTCAGTTTCAGCCGGCTGTTCATCATCCACTCGGCTACGTCTTTCATCCCTTCGTGTAGGTTGCTTCTGGCGGTGGCTGGGTCATTGGTGAGGGAGAGGATCAGCTGGGTGTCGTTGGCGTAGGAGATGATGTTGAGGTTGTGTTGGCGTGCGATGGCCGCGAGGGGGCTCATGTAGACGTTGAAGAGGGTGGGGCTGAGTGATGATCCTTATGGTACTCCGCAGATGTCTTCGGTGGCCTCGGATCTGAACGGGGGGAGGCGCACTCTCTGGATTCTTCCGGCGAGGAACGAGATGATCCACTCCAGAGTCTTCTCTTGGATTCCGGTGTTGCTGAGGCGTTGCACTAGGGTGCGGTGGCAGACAGTGTCGAACTACGCGGAGAGGTCCAGGAGGATGAGGGCCGCTGTTTCCCCCATGTCGAGCAGGGCTCGGATGTCATCAGTGGCTCCGATGAAGCCGGACTGCGAGTGGTCGAGGGATCCTTTCGTCTCGAGGAAGGCGGCAAGCTGTTTGTTGACGGTCTTCTCGATGACTTTGGCCGGAAACGGGAGGAGCGAGATGGGGCGGTAGTTCTTGAGGTCGGTGGGGTCTGCTGATGGTTTCTTCAGGAGGGCGCTGAGTTTGGCATGCTTCCAGCTCTCCGGGAAGGTGGCGGTGTTGAAGGAGCAGTTAATGATGTCCCGGAGCTGGGGTGCGATGACGGAGTTGGCCTTGTTGAAGACGTGGTGGGGGCATGGGTCGGTTGGCGATCCGGAGTGGATGGTGTTCATCGTGTGGATGGTGTCTTCGGTGCTGACCGGGGTCCAGGCGTGGAGGGTGGTGGTGGGGGGCGTTGGTTCTGAGTTTGGGTGCGTGGTCTGTGCGCCAAAGCTGTTGTGTATGTCTGCAATCTTGCGGTGGAAGAACGAGGCGAGAGAGTCGCAGAGGTCTTGTGAGGGAGTGATGTCGTTGTTTCCGGCGCTGGGGTTGGAGAGCTCTTTGACGATGCTGAAGAGGTCCTTGCTGTTGTGTGCGTTGTTGTCTAGTCGATCCTTGAATGCTGTCTTCTTGGTGGTGTGGATCAGCTGGTGGTGTTTGCAGGTGGCCTGCTTGAGGGCGGTCATGTTGTTCTTCCGCCAGGCTTTCTCGAGGGTACGGCAGTTCTTCTTGGAGTTTTTGAGGTCGTCGTTGAACCAGGAGGCTCTCTTGCTGCCGGGCCTGTTGGGATGGTTCTTCAGGGGTGCGAGGTCGTCAGCGCAGTTGGTGATCCACTGTGTGAGGTTGTCGGCTGCTTGGTTGGGGTCCGTTGATCTGGTGGGAGGGTTCTGGTTCAGTGATGTGGTGAGCTGGTCGGTGGTGATCTTGTTCCAGCTCCTGCAGGGGGCCTGTTGTGGGTGGTGGTGAGTCGTGGGCCTTCTGAAGCTGAAGTGGACGCAGCTGTGGTCTGTCCAGTGGAGACCGGTGGAGTGGCTGAAGGAGATGTACTTGCTGGAGGAGAAGACTGGGTCAAGCGTGTGTCCGACGTAGTGGGTGGGGGTGTTCACCAGTTGCTTGAGTCCGAGGTTGGCGAGGTTGTCCAGCAGGGTGGTGGTGGTGTTGTCGTTGTTGTTCTCCAGGTGGAAGTTGAGGTCCCCTAGGAGGATGTAGTCAGCGGAGGGCGCTGAATTGTGTGTGGGGTCCTTAGGGTCTGTAGATGAGGGTGCCTCTGAGTGTGGTCTTGCGGTCGGTGTGTATCTGGAAGTGAAGATGTTCGGCGGCTGTGAGGGTGTCGTCGGAGTTGGTCGTGATGCGGATGGTGTTCTTGTGTACGATGGCGATGCCTCCTTTAGTCTGGTTGACGCGGTCCCTCCGGGTGATTTTGTATCCGTCCGGGATGGCGATGGCGATATCGGGCGCTGAGGAGGCGTTCATCCAGGTTTCCGTGAGGAAGGCGACGTCTGGTGATGTTGTGTCGAGCAGGTTCCAGAGTTCGACGGTGCAGGTCCAGATCCAGGAGAACTTGCAGGATTGGCATGTGAAGGGTCCGTGGGTGCGTCCTGGGGTGGCTCGGTGGCAGCTGGGGATCCGGCCGGGGTTGAGTGCGTTGAGGGTGGCGGCGTTGTAGGTCCGGCGGGTGGGATGGCATCTGTGGGGGCCAGGAGGTCTGGCGCTGGGCGTGGTCCAGGCACGGACGGGCGCAGACGGGCTTGCCTTTGGCGCACAATCGGCGCACCCGCTGCGCGTATGTGCGGACTCTGCCATAAATGAAGAGTGGGGGGTGAGGGGGCGGAGCGAGGGAGGAGCAGCTGGGAGGCGGGAGCGGGGTGGCGAGTGGGGAGGGGAGCGGTGATGCTGGAGGGTACGGGGGTGGGGCCGCGAGGGGCAGGGAGCGGGGTGGTGCAGCGGGAGAGAAAATGGCGGTGGGGTCACACAAAAGCAATCAGGGACACAACAGAGGACGAGAGAAGGACAAATACTGGCACAATACAGTTACTGGCAATCCTACAATTACTGGCACAACGAGACCGAGGGCGAGAGAAATACAAGAGCTGGCACAATACAGTTACTGGCAAACTACTACTATTACGGGCACAACGAGATCAGGGGCAACAGTGAGGCAGATACTAACGGGCAGCGGCGGCAGCAAACGGAGACCGGGCACACTGAGGGTGGGCCACGCGGCGGGTGGAGCGACCGGCACTGACTGAAAGTGATTGTAATTTATAATGGTAATAGCTTCTATGAGGGTAAGAAGCTACTCCTCAACAAAGTTGTTCAACGTGCTGAATCTACAAAATAGGGTGAGCCTACCAACATTTTTGCTTTGACTGCAAGTGTTTGCGCACTACTAACCTCCGTGTTGGAGCTGTGCCCTCAGGGGGGGCTAAACCAAAATCTCTTCAGTTCCTGGTTCAAGTGTCTGCGTCCTCAGTGGTGAGTCCGCCATTATCACTCCCTCTTACACACGAAAGAAGGACTCCACCAACTTGATTTTTGTCGAATTTGTAAATCTGGGACTGGGTTAGGCCCACTCCCCACAGGAAGTGGTCCTAAAGGAGGTGTAGTGACCCCAAGGGTAAGTAGCCCATTGGCCACTACCCTTCACTCCGCTTAACACTCCTTTAAATGAGGTATTTAGATGGTCCCCTGACAGCAGGAACTCAAATTCATCTACCTGAACAAAGTAGAGAACACAGAGGTGTGGCGCAGCAGCCAGGGCAGCTGACTCCAGAGCGCGGGGCTTTGAATCAGAGGCATTCTTCGAGCATATTAAGGGCTGCAGCCTCAGCCGCGAAGGATGCACCACCTGCTTGAAATATGGAGGCGGGACTGCACGGTTGAAAACTGTCGGCCGTGAAAACAGCATTGAGAGGCTACACTGGAAAAGCTGCGCAACATGTCTGGGGCCCACTGGAGGGCTGAAAAATTTATTTAATGGCAAGAGAAACTGTTGGCAAAATTGCACGGACCCTAGTTGCGGGGAATATTTGACCACAACTACCAGCATGCTTCACTGGAGATTGCATGCATTCTGGGTAAAAATAGCTGTGGCCGTGCTGTGACTTGCAACTGCTGCCCCATGAGGAAGGATCTTGTGGCTCTGAAACGCGTCGGGGACTTAAGAAAGAGCCATAATGTGCCACTTTCAGAAATAAAGGGTTTGGTAACTCGCCTCTCGATGGAGGAGCGTCTTAGAATTAGAGGCATTCTTGGAATATATATATATATATATATATATATATATATATATATATATATATATATATATATATATATATATATATATATATATATTCACAGAAAAAACCATAGGTTATAGACCATATATAGTTAGGAATTTGCATTTACAAAACCTTGAAAATTCACTGAAAAAACCATAGGTTATAGACCATATATAGTTAGGGATTAGCATTTAAAAAACCTTATTTTATTTGCACAAAACCATTGAAATTCCATATATAGTTAGTTGCACTAACTATATATCGCGGACCCGCAATCCACTGCTAATGATGTCACATATTACATCATTCATGACATGGTCAGTGACATCACTGATGACATCACTGATGACATCTCAAATGACATCACTGATGACATCACTGATGACATCTCAAATGACATCACTGATGACATCACTGATGACATCACTGATGACAACACCCAGTGACTGTATGTTTCTGTAAAGTTAAAATATGTCTTACATATTGAAGAATGAGTGGATGTATAAGTGTCTGGATGAAGGATTTAGTAGGTGCATGACTGACTGTATGAGAGAATGATTAAATGTGTCTCACTGAGTGTATGGGTTAGTGATTAAAGTGTCTTAATTTGGCAATCATTATTTATGTTGTTCTGTAAACTGCTGCATGTTTAAATCAGTAGCTATATCAGTAACTATATGGGTTATTGAATGGTTGCCCAAGTATTTGTATGGGAGACTGAGTATGTGTGTGGGTGGCTGGGAGGTGTATAACTCTGTGCATAGATGTGTGAGCAGTTGATTCCCTAGGTGTATGGGTTCAAAAGTGCATGTAGAAACAGCTGTATGGACAGTTGACTGTGTGCATGAGTATATTGGTGAGTGAATGGATATCTCAGTGCTACATGTCAAAGTAAGTACATATGTAAAACACACTCCATGTGAGAGTTGACATATATAAATAACTGAACATAAGAGCCAGTGAATGTGTGAGTGGCTGTATGAATCATTGTGAACTTGTATCAAGGATTGTATAAGAGAGTAAATATGTGTTACTATATGTTTGAATAAGTAAGGTGTGTATAACTGTATAGTTGAGGAAATGGAGATGTGATTGATTCTTTGCATGACTGACTAGGTGTGTGAGTAACTCCATGGATGTGTAACAGTCTGTGAGTGCCTGTTTACACTGAGTGTATCTAAGGTTATATTAGAGTCTGAAGATGTATTATCACATAAATTATATCATCAGTGATGTAATCAGTAATGTCAAATGAGATGTCAGTGATGTCATCAGTGATGTCATTTGAGATGTCATCAGTGATGTCATCAGTGATGTCATTTGAGATGTCATCAGTGATGTCATCAGTGATGTCACTGACCATGTCATGAATGATGTAATATGTGACATCATTAGCAGTGGATTGCGGGTCCGCGATATATAGTTAGTGCAACTAACTATATATGGAATTTCAATGGTTTTGTGCAAATAAAATAAGGTTTTTTAAATGCTAATCCCTAACTATATATGGTCTATAACCTATGGTTTTTTCAGTGAATTTTCAAGGTTTTGTAAATGCAAATTCCTAACTATATATGGTCTATAACCTATGGTTTTTTCTGTGAATTTCATTGGTTTTTTAAAAGCTAATATCTATAGCTGTAAAATATATTCTTTATTAAGTGACGTATCACGTAGCCCGTGAGACGCCTCATGATGCATCGCATAACCGTGACGTATCGTCTCTGCAGCGCAAACCAAACCCAAAACGTAAGCGCGCCAGAACACGCTTAAAGATATATATATATTTTTTTAACCTTAATTAGACAAAATCCACACGTGCACATATCACAAACGTTCAAAAAACACAATATGTCGGACTCCCGTTACGCTGCCGGTTAGCTGCCCGGTTAACGTACCAGGAAGCACCTTTACCGCGAAAAATCGCAATTCTTTTTTTCTTTTGCCCCGCAGGGAACTTTAATAGCCCCCTCATCAATCCTAGGGGTTCAGGAGGGGTCTGCCTTACCCCTTTCATTCATTTACACCTTTTTTTTTTCCACCTCTTGTCTCTCGATCCTACCGAGAGACAAGATGGCGGCCGCTCTGGACTGTTTACAATGTTGACAGCCAATCAGCTACTCCTCAGGATTTTTTTTTTTTTTTTGGGCCCCGCGTGGTTTTATAATATCCCCCTCATCAATCCTATGGGGTCAGAAGGGGTCTACCTTGCCCTCTTTCCTTCATTTCCCCCTTTGTTTTGGTCTCCTCTTGTCTCTTGATCCTACCGAGAGACAAGATGGCGGCCCCTCCGGACTGTTTACAATGTTGACAGCCAATCAGCTACTCCTCAGACTCCCGTTACACTGCCGGTTAGCTGCCCGGTTCGCTTACCAAGACGCGTCTCTACGGCGAAAAAATCGGATATTTTTTTTTTTTTTTGGGGCCCCGCGTGGCTCTATAATATCCCCCTCATCAATCCTAGGGGGTCAGAAGGGGTCTACCTTGCCCCCTTTCCTTCATTTCCCCCTTTGTTTTGGCCTCCTCTTGTCTCTCGATCCTACCGAGAGACAAGATGGCGGCCGCTCCGGACTGTTTAGAATGTTGACAGACACCGGAGGGCCAATCAGCTTTGCATCGCAAAGTTCCGATACGCGAAAAGTTCGCTAACCGGATCGCTGCCCGGAGCGCTGTTACAGATATATATCTTGATTTAAACGTTAATTTCTCAAAATCCACTGAAGCACATATATTGAGACCTAGCAAAGGCACATCGGGCTAACAGTCCCTACAATTTTGCCAAGTTTCGTGGAAATCCATATAGCCGTTCGGGCTAAAAGTGAGTCCAACCGCCCTATGGAAATTAACATGGGAAAAACGTGTTTTGGGACCCCCCTTTTTTCTCGGCCCCCCCTTGACGAACCCCCCCCAAATTTCCAGGAGCTGCTCAGAAACAAAATGTGCCATTTTCCTGAAAATTTCAGCCGATTCCGTCCACAAACGCCAAAGTTATTAGACATAGAATTTTCAGAAATCCCATAGGGAAAAAATCCTAACTATATATACCTACTGGCGACCGCCAGTAGGTAATATATATATATATATATTCTGTAGTTCATTATGTTATGAATGGATTTGTAGCGCGCACTGTTAGTGAAGACACGTGGGAGAAACACTGACCGAAAGAGCTGAGAAACTAAACTACTTGTTGAAACAGATGGGTTTTTAGGCGTTTTTTGAAGATGGCCAGTTCAGTCGTATGTCTTAATAGGTCTGGTAGGTCATTCCACATGGTAGCAGCTCTAACAGCCAGAGACTGACCACCTAGACGTGATTTCCTAAACCTGGGGACCACCAGACGTCCAAGGGCTGCCGAGCGGAGATGGCGCGTCGGCTGATAGAACGTAAATCTGGCCCTCAGATAAGATGGACAAGGGCCATGTAGGGCTTTGTGAGTCAAAACCAACGCCTTGAATCGCACTCTTTGAGTCACTGGGAGCCAATGAAGATCGCAAAGCTGTTTGCGGATAGTTAGTCTCCTGGGGATGTCAAAGAGGAGCCGAACAGCCGCATTTTGAACCACTTGAAGTTTGCCCCGGAGAAAGCCTGGGGAGCTGATGTAGAGGGCATTGGCGTAATCCAAGTGCGAGAGTATCAGCGCCCTGGCTACTGCCTCCTTGGCAGCTTGAAGCAGAAGGGGGAAGAACTTCCTTAGGGTTGTTAGGGTACCGAAGCATGATCCCGCCAGTCTCGTGATTTGCTCGTGGAAGCACAAGTCAGCCCCCAAACCAAATCCCTGGGTTCTTAGCTATCCCACAGTCACCCTTGGGACAGGGGAATCCTTTGGGCCAAAGTGATTCTTTAAAAGCCACTGGGAATTGGCAGTAGAGGAGTATTTCGGATTTATCCTCGTATTTGAGGCTGGCCTGGGCAAGCCAGGCAAATACTGAGGACAGACAATGTTGGGCTTCATCAGTGCGTAGGTCAATACCTTTCCAGGTAAAGAGGAGTTGGGTGTCATCGGCGTAAGCCATAATTTTGGCACCCAACCTCTCTGGTTGATAGATAAGGGGGGTCAGGTGAACATTAAAAAGCAAGGGGCTCAAAGTCGACCCCTGTGGTACCCCTGTTTCTACTTTGTTTTCTGATGAGTGAAAGGGCGGCATCCACACTTGCTGGAAACGGTCTTTGAGAAATGATTCGACCCAGCTTAGAGCAGCGCCCGTGATGCCAATGTCCGACAACCTGGAGAGCAGCTGAAGATGGGGTACCGTATCGAACGCGGCAGAGAGGTCCAATAAAATCAGTGCCGTCCTGCCGCCCCCATCCAGGCATTCTCTAATCGCCTCGGTGACCTCCACGAGCGCCGTCTCAGTGCTATAAGATGTTCGGAAGCCGGATTGTGCG
The DNA here is from genome assembly GCF_964263255.1 of Lissotriton vulgaris. Classification (NCBI taxonomy): domain Eukaryota; kingdom Metazoa; phylum Chordata; class Amphibia; order Caudata; family Salamandridae; genus Lissotriton; species Lissotriton vulgaris. Next base: position 43,554,866 of record NC_141699.1, read on the forward strand.
GGATGCAAGGCACCCGAGGACTCCACAAATTTTTCCAGCTGTCTGAATCCCAATGACCAAAGAGCAGACCCAAAGTTCGTGCTCAATCAAGGTGGTTTATTTTCTCCAGCCAGCCGCCATTGCGCGTTTAACTTTCAACAAAGCTTGATCACATGGCAAGTTGCGCTGAGCAGTGACCAGTATTTAAAGTGCAAGTGCGCGGGTAATTTAAGATCATTTACAACAACATAGAAAACATACTTCTCATACGCTGTGCAAAAACTGCAAAGATGTGTGCCACTTTATATTTGAATAATTATAAAATGAATAAATATGTTAAAAATCATTTACAATGTGTCTTGGTATTTACAAAAGTCCTAAAATCATATATAAGATTAAAAAACCTTTTCCTTAATACATATATAATTTTCCGCGGCATTAAATTCATTTGTAAATTTGTTGCTAATGCAAAAATTAACTCCTTGCCACAGATAGTATATTTGTAAATATATCAATTCGAATTATTAGCCTTACATGTTAGTTGTGCATCCTGCCCAAGTAGGCCTATATTCAACCAGTTCTTGGTTAAATCCATCCTGACCACAAACTACCTCAATATCATACTGGACCTTAGAGGTCATAATAAGTGCAAATAATTGAAAATAGTGCTAGTGCATGAAAAACAGAAAATAGTGTTTCTCCCACCAAGATGAATCCTGATTTAACCCCTACACCTACTCAAAAAGTTGATTAAACATTTTCAGGCGTGAGACCTTTCTTTATCCTTCTTTTAAAACCATGGTTCCACAATTCTTTGGACTGCAGTGCAGATGAAATTACTTAAGAAGTCATAAAACACAATGATCTACCATACCATGTGCCTCTGACCTCACTTTCTTGACAAAATAATCACTCTGTTAGCTTCTCCCCTAGAACTTGCCAGCCATTTTATTTCGCTATGGGTTGTTATAAGCATGTATAGAAATCCTCCGTAGCATTCAACCCATTGGGGTGTTTGCTATTCAATTCCAAGATGTATCTAGTTTTGAGAAGTCGAAGTTTCCCTTCTCTGTCCCCTCCTCTTTTCAGGGGCCATACGGAATCGATAACATAATATTGCAAATCTGAAGGATCTGTTCCATGCACTGCCTCAAAATGCCTGGCTACCGGATAGGCTTGGTCTTTAATATTGATCGCCCTTATGTGCTGGAGTATTCATTTGTGGGCCGGTAGTCTGGTGCTCCCCACATACCTAAGCCCACACGAACACTCCAGCACATAAACCGCGTAGTCTGTTTTGCACGTCAATCGCGTGACGATTTCTCCTGTTACATCCAAATCTGCAAGCCTTGCATTGAGCACATTTCTTAAAACCCTTACTAAGGGCAAACCAAGTACTGGACATCTGGGGTTCCAACGTGTTTTTGACCAAAGTTTTGGCCATGGAGGTTGATTTCCTAAAAGTGAGCATGGGTTTGTCCAAAACTCTCTGACCTATCACTGGATCCCCTTTGATGAGGTTCCAGTTACGGTAAATCATTTTTCTGATGTCTGAGTGTTGTCTACTGTATGTCACAATCGTGCACGGTTGAATTAAATCCTCTTGTGAGGTATTAGGGACATCCTGACATTTTGGAGTTAATGCCACGCTGCGGCACATCTGATAGGTCCTTTTTACAGCTGACTCAATGATGTTCCTAGAATATCCCCTCTCCAAGAATCTAAGTTTGCTGGCCTCCTGTGCAACCACACAATCATTCTCATCACTGCAAATTCGTCTGATCCGCAGCATTTCCCCATAGGGGATGCTGCGGATCAGATGGTGTGGATGGTGGCTTGCTGCATGCAATATGGTGTTGCTAGCTGTTGGCTTTCTGTACAGTTTTGTCGCTACACTGTTATTCTTCACGTACACTTCCATATCCTGAAAGCTAACAGATGTTGCATGAATGTGAGAAGTAAACAGCAGATTTAACGCATTAATATTAAGCTCATTGACAAAAACTTTCGCCGCATCCTCCGTTCCCCGCCAAATAAAAAACAGATTATCAATGTAGTGGAGATACGTGATCACTTTTCGTTCCATGACACCTCGGAGCTGTCCCGCCAGGACCTGTTCCTCCCACAGTCTAATGTAAAGACATGCGTGACTAGGGGAGAAACCGGCCCCCATCGCGACACCCCTGGTTTTTTGATACACCTGATTATTGAAAACAAAGAAATTCTGTTCCAAACACATTCTAGTCATGTATAACAACATCTTATTGTGAACTGCACAGTGCACTGGACGTTTGTCAAGAAAATGTTCCACCGCTTTTAAACCATCCAGATGTCCAATCTATGTATAAAGGGAAGAAACATCAAGAGTCATAAATAACAAATCTGAACCCCACTGCACATTTTCAATTTTGCGGATGAAATTAGTGGAATCCTGCACATAAGACCCCAGTCCCTTAACCCAGTCTTGTAAAAAGAAATCTATATACTTAGAGGCATTTTCCAAAGAGCTATTGATAGCCGAAATTATCAGACAACCATATATATATATATATATATATATGTATATATGTATGTGTATATATATGTATGTGTATATATATATATATGTATGTGTATATATATATATATATATGTGTGTATATATATATATATGTGTATATGTGTATGTATATATATATATATGTGTATATATATATATTTTTCTAAATTTATCTTGAGTTTCTTCCTGGGTGTGTGTCTTATTTATTGATTTTGTGTGTGTGTTCAACAAATGTTTAACACTACCTCTGATAAGCCTAAACTGCTCGCCCACACTACCACAAAAGATAAAAGCCATATTGAGGTGTCGAGATCGGAAGTCATCATGTCGCTGCCACACACAGTGCTCTCGTAATGGCCAGAATACGCCGTCTGATCAAGAACGCAAAGACATAATACTTATTTGTATGTTTCGGATTCTTTTATGATAGAAGAAACTATTCCCATTGGAATTTCCCAGCCACATTAGGCTGGGACGGAATTATAAACAACCAGAAGGCTCGACAATCTTTACTGAGTACATAAAGCCCTGAGGAAGTTGCGGGTACCTTTTAAACATGTGTTGGCTGGAGCTACAAGAAGAAAATATTAAATCGATTTATATGATCGATGTTTGTTACTCTGATATAAGTTATTTACTTAAAACACTGTACATATGTGCGCCAGGGCTTGATATGTAGTATTGTACAGATCATTGGAACTGAATTGTGGGGTGTTGGGTGTTTACCTCCTTCCTGGGCACCATATATCTAAGCATAAAAGCAATGTATATACCGGTAACAGTGAGCGCCATTTCCACTCGGGGCACAATCATCCCTAGCAGTATAAGCCAGTTAGGGTTATCTGGTTTTTAGCTGCAGCACTCAGGCAATTAGAAGCTGGAATAGGTCAATGTAAGAGAACCCAACGGCGGACTTATAGCTCTGCACCTCACACTAGTTTCATTAGTATCAAAGTTCTGCGCACTAGTACTCCAGTACCTAACGTTGTATGGTGCCTCTGGTTTCCAGATCCTTAATCGATGAAGCTAATGAGGGTGCACCAGTCAATGAAGTTTAATCGATCTTGTATTTTTAAAACCTTTATTTATACTTAGCTTGTCTCAATAGCACAAACAGCTTAGCACATACAGCTAAGCCAACGCGTTTCGTTCCAAAACAGTAGGAACTTTATCAGGACTTCGAAAACGGGCATGCTGATGCCCTGAGAATTCCCAAACCATCTGGCAGTATAAGCTGGATTGAGAACACTGGTTTTGCGCTGAAACAGAATTTCAAGGATATTTTATCTTAATCCCTGATGAAGTTTCTACTGTTTTAGAACAAAACGCATTGGCTGAGCTGCATGTGCTATTGAAAAAAAATAAGTATAAATAAAGTTTTTGAAACTACAACATTCACTGTACTTTATTATTAGGTGCACCTCCATTCGCTTTATCGAGAAGCTGGAATACGGTTAAAGGTACTGAAGTTGACCTTTTTTCTCTATTCCAGCTTCTAATAGCGCAAGAAGGCGTGTGATTGACAAGCCCTGAAGCTCCATTATCTAACATGCTGCACTGTGTGATGCTAGTGCAGCTTGTCGGGTATGTTTTGTGTATGTGTGAGGCCGGGCAGTAACGGCTCCAGACAGACATGCGCAAAACAGGTAGTGGAGCCCGCTTTTGCTGATAAGGTAATATATTACAGTGGTTTACATGCAAACAAATGATTCGTGAGATCGTTTGTTTTCCTATAAAAGCTGCACTAGTGCAGTAGTAACAGAGGGTCGACTCCCGAGCTTCTGCTACTGGTCTACAGTAGACCCAAACTGATTGTGACTGGTAAATAGTGTTTTCCATTTTTGGTGCTCAAAATAAGGACTTCAGCAAAGTGTAACTCGTGCATTGAGATTTACATTTTACCATCTATTGACATTGTAATTAATGTATGATAGGCAGGTCACATAACTATTAGGATGTTTTCTCAGGTCTTCAGACCAGCGCCAGAGGGGACCAGGCTTTGTGTTGTCGCCACAAATGTTGCTGAAACGTCGCTGACCATCCCTGGCATCAAATATGTGGTTGACTCTGGAAGAGTGAAAAAGCGCTTCTATGACAAAGTGACGGGTGTGTCATCTTTTAAAGTCACGTGGACTTCTCAAGCTTCTGCCAATCAGAGGGCAGGGAGAGCCGGCCGCACTGAGCCCGGGCACTGTTACAGGTAAGTGGCCAGAGATTCTTTTCTGGACAGATGCACACGGTTTTTCTGCTTCAATGTTCATTGTTCAAGTACAGGCAAGCTTCAGTGTGCAAGTGTGCCCATGCGCTTCGGGGTTGGCATAGTCAGTTATGGTAATAAAAGCTTACTTTTGGGGTTAAAACCCCCAGAAATTCACTGAAAAAAACAAGGTTAAAGTGATCTTATTATAAGGAATATCAAAATGTTACTTAAAAAAAAAAACTCAGATATTCAGTGAAGAAACAAATATTAAAGTGAGGTATAGTTAAGTGAAAATGCCAGTTAAAACATAACATTTTAAACTGAAAAAGACACTGAAATTCACCCGTTATACTTAACTCTAGTAACTGCAACTTGCGTCTTCACCAGGGCAAAATAATCGATTGTGTTGAAGGTGGCAGAAAGGTTCCAAGTACTAGAACTCCCTCCCCTCCCGCGTCCACCAGCATTCTACGATCGTCTGTCCAAGTGAGAATAAGTTCTGTATTCTTACTGGGTCTAAAGCCGATCTGCATCTTACTGACCGCTATTCTTCCCATTAAGGACAGAGGAAGCTTTAACCATCGCAGGACACTATGTTCCACGTTTTTCAATAAGTTTCCCACATTAGCCTCATATACTTCTCTAACGCGCGAACTCCGGTACACCCCCAAATATTTAATAGGTGTTCTCTGCAACCTAATATCGCTAATATCCTCCTCCCCTAGCTGTGGTGCTTGTATCGGGTAAATGACCGATTTGTCTGTATTTAACAGAAATCCCGAATGGGCACCCGCTTCTTTATTAGTCTTATATACTACAGGCCACGTTCTTTCAGGGTCCCTCAGAGTCATCAAAATAACATCAGCATACAAGGATATAATTTCTCTCTGCATTCCAACCATTACTGCCTCTACCTCATGTTGAGCTCGTATTAGCCTTGCCAGGAGCTCAATAACTGAAGCAAATATCAGTATAGAGCGGGGACAGATCTGTCTTGTCCCCCATCCCACCATCCAGCGTTCGAAGAACCCATTGCCCACTTTCTCCCTGGCTTGGCTTTCAGTATAAAGTAACTGTACCCATTTTAAATGAGTACTGCCCAGGTTGTACCGCTTCAGCACATTCATCACATACCGCCATTCCACAGTATCAAACGCTTTATGAGCGTCCAAGCTCACAAATGCACAAGGCTCATCCCCTTTCTGGGCCTGCTCTTTTTGAAGTGATAGTACGTCCTCCCTTAAAACCTGCCTGATAAGGGTGAACTAGTGTCTCAGCCACCCTACCCAAACAATGAGCCAAAATCTTCCCCAACAGCTTAGGGTGCATATTGATCTTAGATAACGGGTGGTATGATTCACATTCGGATGCAACACGTCCTGGTTTGGGCAAAATGACAATATAAACCTCTCTCAAAGTGTCAGGGAAAACCCCTCTATCAAATGCCTCCTGGTACATATCCAAAAATGGCTTGTATAGCACGGCACACAAACCACAAAATTATGGACTGGGAGCAGAAACGAGGTCTAGTACCCTACCTCCCAAAAACAAATATGTAAAGCACAGAGGGGTAGCTATTCCTGATAAGTGTCAGGCCAAGTTGGCACGGGGATAAAAGGGGAAGATGGTGTCTCAGGATGGATGTATAGGTAACGAGGGGATTCCCTTATTTGTAAATGTTGCCCTCATACCTGTGAGGGTGTCATGCTTCATCATTGGGCTTTTTTGCTCCTCGTGGGGTCGGCCCTGCAATACCCCACAGGCCAGCGAGTCAATCAATCTTCCTAATCTGCCGTTCCAGAGTTGACAATATGTCAGTCCCTCAAAGAAAACAGGATTATCCAAATTGGGTGCATACGATGTAAAGCGCACTGTAGGCCTGCCCCCCATCTCTCCCACCACCCCAAAATACCTTCCATCAGACTCTTTTAAATCTACATGAACCTGTAGCAGTACACTATTATCCACCCATATCAATACACCTTGTGCTGAGTAAGTAAAACTTCCAGTATTATAATCTCCCCCCCTCCCAATTAGCTCCCAACTTGTCTGCTTCCCGAGGTAGCAAATGTGTCTCTTGTGACATTAGTATTTTGCTTGCTGCCTGCAAGTATAGGACCATATTCTCTGTCACTTAATAGGATTTTAAATGCCCTTCACATTTCAAGGTAAAACCGTTACCACCATCTATAGTTATTATCAGTACACTTATCTGCATCTTCAGTTGCATCAAATAATTTGCTCAAAATTGTGGATGCCGGCCCGGAGTGCAGCAAATCACATCCGAACCCGACTGAGGAAAAAAACAATCTGGAGATGGAGTCGATTCCCATGCTCCCTATCGTCCTAAGGAGGAGTCACCTACCCCGTGGCTACAAAGACTTATTCCAAGACAAAAACAAAGTGCAAACATCCGATCCCAACACCAGATGGCGATCTATGCATAAGTATATGAATCTACAGCTCTACATGCCAAGAACAGATGCATACTTTCCCTCCCACCACTCGGGTGGCCTACCCCGACTTAGCCTCCACATGCATCGCAATGAGCAATACCCTCCCCCCTGATGTAAATATAGTCAAACTCCACTTTAACAGCTCGCTGTTCCCCGGGATCTCCAAAAAGGTTCTCCCAGAGAAGACAACACTGTTTACAACAAACATGCTGAAAGCAGAGCACTCCGCTTACCCATCTCCGCTCTGGTCAACACTTGCCCTGATCCGGATCGTATGTCATAGGTCCCTCCCCTCAGTAGTCTAATAGAGCAGCAACCCTCCTCCCCGCATCCAATCTTATCATCTCTCCATGGTTATTTAGTGAGTGGCAACTATCCGTAATCAATGATTTTCAATAAACTACATAGTTTCCTCCGGTTGTTTGAAGAAATATCTTGTTCCCTTCCAATCGATTCTCAATCGAGCCATGGGGAGAAGAGCACAGTCCCACCCCTTATCTCTCAGTTTTCTTTTACCTTCAAGAAAAGATTTCCTTTTGTTTGACTAACCATACCATAGTCTGGGTAAAATGAAAGTGCATTACCAATGTACTCCCTTTTCCCCTGTGCGTGTGCCTCAGCCAAAATCTGAACATTATCTCTATATCGCAACATACGCGGGTGCACCAGGTTTAGGCTTGCCACCCTGAGTTCTATGAGCTCGACCCACATGCAATGCTACCTCCACACGTATTCCCAGTAGCACCTTAGGAAGCCAGTCCTCTAAAAACAGTTCCACCGGCGGCATCTCTGTTCCCTCTGGCAGTCCAAGAAAGCGCACTTTATTTCTCCATGATCAATCTTTAAAGTCCTCGGTTTTCATTTCTTGCTTTTGTATGAGGCGTTCCTGATCCCTTAATTGACTTGTATGTGTGCCCAGTGTTCCCTCCGCGGCGTCCATCTGTGATCCCAAATCCTTAACTCGTTCACGTAGTTTTTTTATATATTGGCGCAATAGTCACTGTTACCACCACACCACCTATCTTTTCAATTATAGTTTCATTTCCTTCCAATATCAAGTTCTTGATGTCTAAATTAGACAGGAGGCAGATTCTCACTACATATCAGCCTCATGTGTGGCCCCAGCCTGCGCCATCCTTGCAATGCTCGCCTCTATGGTGTTGCGGTTTTTGGAGGCCACACCTGAACATCCCTTGAGGTTGGGCTGCATACATGCAGCCTCCACACCCACGACCCAGTCCAGTGCACAATCGTATAGGGTCTAGTGGTCACGAGAAATTAGGCAAGTTAAAAGCAGTCCCACCACAGCACAATCCTTTGTGTATACTAAATTCTCTGTTAGGCCTTTCTTTGTCTTTGGCTAACACCAAGTGTAAAATAATCCAGCAGGTCAGCACTTTGGGGAGTATTCCAAATACAGACCACCTTTAAAAACTACCACTCCATGGCATTGCCCTGAAGCTTGTTACAGACTATGTACGTAACTCCAAACACCACTCCATTATCAGTCATACTTAATGCTCATGGGGTTAGTTACAGATGGCTCCGTTTTTTCAAATCACCAACGGCTAACTCCTCCACTCCAGGGACACATCGTGCAATCAACACTGACAACTCACTGAGAGTATTATGTCTTGCAGTAAAAAGGGGCAACATTCCACCTACTGTGCCTCCTCTGTGTCATCTCCCACTCAAGACACGACCCTGGCAGCCCTATGATGTGGCTTCAGGCTGCCGCCTCCCCCTAGAACCGTTCAAACAAAACAGTAACCCGGGGACGAACGCCACTCCTGTCCACGCTGTTCCCTCTGTGCTTGTGTTGCCGGTGCTCCAAACGAGCACGTCGACGCAGTCTGCCACCTTGGCTCCCCTGCTCACTGTCTGAAATATTTTTTATGAGCTATTTTAGCACTAAGGATGCTTTGGAGAACAGTAAAACCTTTTATCATGCCTAATTTGGTAATTTACGCAGTTTTATGTATTTCTTTTTATTTTAGCGGTAGACTTTTTACTCTTTCGCTAGATAGGTGCAAGGGTTTTTGTTTCTTTTAGCTGTTATTTCTCCTTTTTTAGGGGTGGGGTAACCTCTTTACACCCTCCATGTTTATGATTAATAGTTTTGTCTTGAGTTGGGCTTAGTTCGTCTAGAATAGTATTTAGGTTTGTGTTGAAGGAAGACACGAAGGTCATAGTCTGTAGAATCGACATGTCTGGCAAATGAGTTACACCTTTTTGTTGAAGCAGCCGTAGCTGGAGAGAGAAAAGACCTGGTCTGGTGTCTTATTACCGTTCACTGGGTAGAGTTAGTTGCCTTAGAGGTGGTGATCATTAAACTTCAAAAATATAAAGGGGCTGGTCAGACCAGGGAAGTTCTGAAGAGGCTGTACATTAAACAGAGTTGTTAACAGCAAAGATTAAGTATAATAGATAGCCGGCAATATAGCAAGTGCCAATCACCTGCTGCGTCAAGTTTAAATATCTCCATATATTGTGGTCCTCATTAAACATGGGGCAGGTTAGGTTCTCGGCCCTGATGTTAACATCACTGAGAATAAATAGCTCATCATAGTGGGAATGGATATTTGCAGAATTCTTGCAGCAAAACACATGAATTCAAAGTGAGTAATGAAATTATACAACAGCCTATGGTGTTGCCAAGAGCTAGCGATAACCTTTCTGCCCCAGAGAATTGGAACCATCGAAGCTTAGTAAACAGGTATTGCTTCTTTGGAAATGGGTGATTCTTAAACCTTTTTTTTCTGGTTGATCTTTTTGGTGGATGTTTGTAGCAAGATGCAACCAAGTCCTGCAGAATGGAGTGGCAATCTGATGAATCCATGTTTCGATGGAAAAGAATAGGTGTAGTTTACATTTATTGCATTATTACCCACTGCCGAGGGCTATGTCGGTTGATAAAGGCCCTGAATCTGAGCTACAGGTGTGGGCCTATTCCGAGGGTGAGGATCAAGGTAGTGGAGACCTTTGCCCTACAATGATTGTTTTATTTTTTTTTTGTGCTCTTTTTATTGCAATGAAAAAAACTCAGCAAAGACCGCTAATATCAGTCTATGCAGCATTATGATACAACAGTGACGGAGCCTTTACAGGTACTACTCCCTGCCCGCTATCCTTCTCGGCAGTGCTATTACACTCGCTTCTCTTGCTCCTCAGCATTCAAATCAAATCTCCCACAAATCTGTACACAGCATTCCCCTGTTCCCATTCCATCGACCCCACACCTTCGTCCATTTATGCAGACACCCTGTCCCCTCATAAACTGCCTTCTCCGCCGGCATGCACCAATCCGTGCCCTATTACCAGTCCCGCAGTGTCGGTAGCTCTCCACATCCTTGCTATATGCCGTTTGGCTATGGTGAAACCAAGGGTGACTCAGTCTATCAGCTGCTGACAGATCCGTTGTTACCCAAGCCCTGCAATGATTTGGGCATTCTATGGCATCTTTCAGTTTTTCCCTGAACTCCACCACCAGGGCCAATGGAGCGATTTCCATTCTGGTTTAATATGGTTCAGTTTTGGTACATTCTGGCACTTTGTTGCTGCCTGATTTTGTGGTCTTAGCAGCCTGGTGAGTAGAGTTTCGAGTTACCAGTGTAAAATGATGAAGAAACATCTGGGCAATTCTCAGAAAATTGCATCCCACACAACAAACGTGAGCTAAGCAAGATATCCTTCTAACATAATCCCTAGGTAGCTGAATTGTAGACACCATGCAATGTGTAATATGGTTCAGCTGAAAAAACACTAATGAATTCTCTTCATACAGAGGGTAGATGGAAATAAGGGTTTAAATGATGTTGTATTGTGGAATTCCAATAGTACTTACTTCCTCCTCTTGAGGCCCTAGAGCATTCTCCAACAGTAGGCAGTCGCCCATCCTTCAGTGCCAGTCGATGCTCTGCAGTCTGCGCTGTAGCATCGTTTGTCTCTTCTACAAGATAGTTACTGTGGGAGGCTGATGCCTCTGCACCGCTCCCCTTGACATGAGGCTTTCTTCTATTGTCGCCATTACGCACTTCCAGGCAAGCGTTACTGTGCACCTTGGAAGCACGCTGAAAAGCATATATATGATCTTTATATTTAACCAAATCATGTCACCTTATTAACACCAACTATGCTGATGGTATTCCCCTCCTGTGCTGAGCTATCAGTAAATCCCATTGTTCATGACGAGCTCAGCTCGTCATCAGCACAGCTCAACCGTGCCTCATGACGAGCTGAGCTTCGAAGGGGTTAAAGCCACTGCTGATGATTCACTGGCCATTTCTCTTCTCCTTTCTTGCTGCCTTCTCCCTATGCTGGAGCTGTGGCCGAGGTCCTGTTGTGTTGGACTAGATTCCTACGGAAGGCGCACAAATCTGAACTGTAACAAGCAGATTGCGATTTAAGTGCGCAATTCATCTGAGCAAACCCTTTGAATATTACAATTTCAAAATAAAAAAATGAGCTTCAACTTGCAATTTCTTAAAATCCTCCTCTCTTCTGTCCAACCTACAAGGGAACATGTATGTACATAGGGTTTATCTGCGTAAGAGCCTGGTGATTAATGCTGCAAGTCTGGGCTCTGCGCTTCAGTTGGGCACCTTGACGAGCCTCCTCACTCCTTTGAGAGGTGGTGTATGGAGCGTGTCAGTTTCCAAAAACCTCCACTGAATATTGGGGTGTTCATTTTTAGGGTATTAAATTGAAGATTTATTTTGCGATATTTCAGTTTAACCAAAGTTTCGAAACTGAGTGCGACTTCTGTTGTAAAGTTCAATAATGTTCTTTTTCATCAGGTTGTATTCTTCAGCAGTTTTTAGCGATTTTGAAGAGTTTTCGCCTCCTGAAATCACGCGGCGACCGGTGGAAGACCTAGTTCTTCAGATGAAAGACCTGAACATTGAAAAGGTTAGTTCAGAATTTGTTGTGATCTCCAATTTATCTGAATTCCTAATTATTGAATTGTCTTTAACACTTGCCAGACAGTTGCCACTTGGATATGCAAATGTACAGTTTTAGGGAAAGAACATAGGGCCTGTTTGGCTTGAACCCAGGCTCACTTATTCAAAGAGCATCAACATCAGGAAAAATGTGGGGTTCAACCATGCAAAAAGGGGCACTTTCCTGGACTATTTTTTTAGTTTTTTTAAAAAAAAATGTTAAGTAGGGCAAACTCAACCCAAAGGTATCAGAGTGCTTTACATGAGCACCAGTTGCAATACAGATGGACACTTTCAATTTTGTTAGGCACGGGGAGATTAACTGGTTTGCCTAGAATCACAGGATATTGAGCGTCGCCCGGTTCCCCAGCTTCAAGGTTGACCGCTTTCGCCATTAGGCCATATCCTCTCTGCTACTGACACAGCCGACTGATCCCTTCCCATCTAAACTTGATAGCCAGCCATTCTTCTGTTTGAACTCCAGAGGGCTGACTCTCTTCTCTTGCTTCTGGGGTCTGGGCTGTGGGACACGCTAATTAACAGATGTAGATGTCCTCCGTACCCCCTTCTTTTCCAGGATTTGAGACAAGCACTGGCTCAATTGTCTGTGGAGGCCATTGATTCTCCTTCTGGGCAGCAGAGTGATTAACTTGGCCTAGTAGGGGGGACGAAGCCCTAGAATCGGATTATGAGCTGAGCCTGGGAAATATGATGGTTCTTAAAGTATCATAAGGAGTGTAGATATGATGGAAGGGACTGTGCTTCTACGCTCGGGGGCATATTTACCGCAGATTGATGCCTTGCTGGACCCAGTAGGCCTTAGTGGAAAGAAACTGTACTTTAGTGCAGATTTCACCTCTAATGTGCAATGCAGTTTAAGCACTCCAGCCCTAATGTAAACCCTCTAATCTGGGAAGTCTCCTTCCCCCGGTGAGTCAAAGCCATTGATAAGAGCCCCAGTCCTTGCAGGACAACCAGATCATTAGGGGGCCCGCTGCGCCTCGAACTAGGTGTTTTACTCACCAAGCCCCGTAAGTGCCACCATTTTGTTCCTCCAGGCCTTTAAAGCTTCCTCTGTGGCCTCCGTTTTCTAAGCCTCACCAGAGTCCTATGACAGAGCCTCCAGCGAGTGATGTCCCTCGTTGCAGTCATCAGGCGTTGGGTGTCTTTCAGCTCATGTCTCGCACCTGAACTCGTCCCACTCTTGACCCGTGGCCGATCCCACCTTCTGAATTGGCAGGGGAGCACGCGTGACTGGGTGGAATGTGAAATCACCCCCCCCCCCCACACTGCAAGGTATGGAAGGTAGTACTGCTGCCTGATGGGCGTGAAACCGAAGGCTTAAAAAGAATGTCCGCCCTCTTGACCTGTCCACCTCCACCTGTTCGTTTGCTCTTGTCCCTTTCTTGCATCCTATGTCCATTCTTTCTGTCTCCTGCTCCTCCTGAGGGTTTTGACGAAGCCTCATGGCTGGATACCTGTATCCTATATCATATGAATGTTTTTTCCTTCCCATAATTTCTCCAAAGATTGCTAGATATTGTTGGAGCTTCATTTACAAGACATTTACCTGTTCTAGAAACAACTAGAATATAGGAATATTTGAAAATAATCGAGAGGTCATATTGTCACCTTTGATCCTTTGCTTGAGAAATATAACTAGGCCTATAACTCCGTAGTCCTTCCCGACCCTCACAGCGGGAGGTTCATTTCAATGTCTTCTATTGGCTTTAGGCCACAGATTGATCCGAAAGTCCTTAATCAAGGGTTTGGTGGGAAGGGGTGTATTGTACGGTGTGGCTGTGCGATCTCAACGTCTAATACTCTTACCAACCCCTTTAGGTCCAGTAGGTTTCGTCTGTAAAACCCTTGGCTCAACCCTGGGTAGCAGCGGCACTGAGCATTAAAGCTTACACAGAGGAACAAGTGGTAAGCACTTAAACAGCACCAAAGCAATGGAAGAACAAATTGACATGACACAAGAAATCTGACACCAATTTATAAAAATAGACTGTATTTTATTAGCTTGTAGACACTAGAATGAAAAAGATCCACTGGAGACTTCCGGAGATATATATTTTATAACCAATAATCAGAGTAAATTCACTCAATTGTGGAGAAGCCTTGGCAAAGTCAACGAACTGGACACTTAACTTTTTCAGAGGAAACTTAGGTAGCCTACCTGCTAGGGCGTTCGACCTCAGACCTGGGGATCTGGGTTCAAGTCTGGGTAATGGCACTAAACATCCTGTGATTCTCTGCAAATCACTTAATCTCCCTGTGCCCAACAAAAATGAATGTGTGTCCTCCTGTAACGTTACTGGTGCTATGTAATGCGCTCTGATACCGATTCAGGTCAAGTTTGCGCTGTATAAAACTCTGAAAGAAAAAAAGTGACACTGCAGTAGGATGCAAGTGGCAGTTACATTTCTTTTTCGGTTAACATAGATATACCCATAAAAGGTACAAAAATCAAATAAAACAATCAGTACATCACATCAGTATTCAAATTCCTAGCGAGAGAAAGCGAAAAAAGGGCAAAGTGCATGTCAATACTTAAATAAACATTGGCAAACAGCCATTCTGCCTGGGGGACAAATATATCTTTCCAATCTGAAATACAAAGAATTTTCAGCAGCGGGAAATGGCCTCGAAAGAAAGGGAAAAAGAAGGGACAAAGTGCAGAACCACATTGCAATAAACATTAGCACACAGCCCATCGACCTAGATAACGGATAAATCTATCCAGTTGAAATTACAAACAGATAACAACCAATAAAAGCCTTGAATATCTCACCCAGATAAAGGCGAAATTAAGGCCAGGCCTCCAGTAATGTGACGATGCAGCTTAAAAAAAAACCTACATGCACCCAAGTTTGAACATCTGTGAGCATAAAAAGAAACCGCCTGGCAGGCTTCACTTGATTACAATTAAAGGCATTTCGGATGGGTATTACAGATTTTCTTCTAGGAAAGGTATAAAAAGTGCAGAACAAAGCAAAATTGGCAACGGTCTGGGCTGAGATTGTCACTCTCACATGGACTGGGGGAACTCTGAGCAGCCCAGCCTGTAGGAAAATAATCAATGGCAGGAAAAGATTCATTCTGAGCCTGGTTCAGAGCTGGGGGTGGGGCCCAAATAATTCATGGTTAATATCTTGGAAACCATTTTTACACAGGTTGCAGATTACTGATGAGCCATTTAGCTAGGAGGTGATTTAAAGGAAGCATGCCCTGCCTCAGCAGTAGCTAAAAACACCACACTCCATGAGGCAGATTCCACGAAATAGAGGCCTGTCCTTTGTTTATCAAACAGGAATCAATAGCCGATGGTTACCCCTCTTTGAAATGCAGGCCTACCTATCAATACAGAAGCTTAAGGACCACGTGGCCTGTTTTAAGGTAGCTTTTAATTGGTGCGCGTCTAAGCACAAATTATAGAAGGGTCCAATTGCAGCAACTCTGTCGCAATCAACGTTTGTAAAGATTAATGAATTTTCTTTTGGGCCTTCTAGAATTCTATTTTTAGCCAGAACCTTAGTGTACTGTGGTCGTTCTTTGCTAGGCCCACGGCCCAACGCACTACCCCTGCGAGGCCCTGCACGAAAGCGCTTCTTAGCCCAAATTCTATCCTTAAGGCGGCCACAGAAAGAGCAAGGTTAACCGAGGCCAGGCTACCAAAAATTCGACCTTCCATTGTGTTTAAAAAGCCCCATTTTGATACATCAATCAATTCTATGCCATATAATGAGGCAGGAATCTTAGTACGATAAACTTCTAAAAGAGGTGCAAAATGTCTTCTCCCAGGGGACCTGTAGAGGGAGCCCAGACATTTTGCTTCTGTCGTGGCTTTAGACATATTATGTTATGTATGAGCTTTGTCTCTTAAATTTCCACACACTATCTTCCCCAAAAAAGGATATATTTTTACAATTTCCATTTTTTAACCACTTAAGACCAAGCAAAACTGCCATATTTCAGCTTCTTCCTTCCATGCACACACACAATTTTTCTTGTAGATACATTGTTCTTTAAGTAGCAACCCTCCGCATATTTCTGGAGTTGCCGGTAGACAGCTATTTAATCCTTTTGGGGTTAAATCAAAGAATATTATGTTGTCTGCATAAAGTAGGCACACAATAGGCTTTCCCCCAACTATCGGGGCAATACCCTCACTCTGGGTCAAATGGTTAGGGAGGACTGAAATATACAGGGAAAACAGAAGAGGGGCTAGCAAGCACCCTTGTTTCAACCCATGTAGTGTAGGGATAGCTTGCGATAAACCCCTGTCCCCTCCCAATATAACTCGACACCAAGTATCATATGGAGGGCGCAAACTAACTCTGAAAGGGTACCCAGCGTACCCAAATTAAAAAGCCTACTCCACAGCAATGACAGATTTACTTTATCAAATGCTGTGGAGAAGTTAATAAAAGCAACGTATACCTTTCCCCCTCCAACTTTAACATATTTTTAATTTATCATCTGAATGGCGGCCATACGTTCAGTTGTTCCATGCTTAGTCCTGAACTCAGTTTGCTCCATGGGTATGATTTTATGAGCTTCTGACTCATCACTAATCTGGGTCAAAACACATTTAGCAAAAATGTTGCCCACCGCGTCGAGAAGGGCGATCTGAGAATAATTTTCTGGTAGGTTATGATCTCCCTTCTTAAAAAGAAGAACTATGATACTCCCTGTGAGAAGTTGGCCCGATATGCAACGTTCGCTATTCTAGCGACCGCTATGTATCGTTCCAACGACCCTTATGGTGTTTGGTTGTAAGTCAACCTATAGACCAGCTATCCTAGTAGCGTGGATACGAGCAGTCTAAGGCTAAAGACTCGAGAGGGCGCGTTAAGCCAGCTGTTTACCACACATGTACCCCTTGAACACCCAGTGAAAGGACACCACACAAGTGTTATGAAAATAAACAGTATATTTATTAAGAATCACAACAGCCCTGTACTCTTTATGAGGACAGGGTACTAAGCACAAACCAAATCTCTTTAGCAAATACTTCAAGTGCACAATTAAAACAAGTGTCCGAGGACACGGAAAGATTAAGGTCTCGGGCGGACCCGATAAGGCAAGTCGGAAGCGAGGGACTTAGGACCCTAGAGTAAGGAGGCTATGCAGGCACCGAAATGCCGAGTTACCTAGCCACGAGGGCTGCGGCTGCACAAGTCTTACAGGCGTCGGGGTCTTCGCTGACGAGCCAGGAGCCGGAAGAAAAGGAGTTGCTGGCCGGCGACCAGTGCTGAATAGTTCGTAGAGATCCAAGCCTGGATCGGAGATTGATGAAACCTGAAAGCAGAGGGGACCAAGTTCGTACTACTAGCCAGTAGTCAGAGGGTACCAGGAAGGCACCGGTTGGCCGTCACCTCGACCAGGTGAGTGGGCGACGCTAGGCTCTGCAGTCTCACGGACCAGGAGGCGTTGTCGGCGACCACGGTGGAGGTGCGAGCTGTCCCACGAAGGATGATGCTGTCGGCGTCGCTGGGCCCAGGATGGGGCAACAAGCCTTGGCAGATCTCAGGGCCACGTGGTGGGCCTAAGATGGCGTCTTGAGTGGACCAGGAGGGTCCGGGGTGCTTCTCGCAAAGATGGAAGCAAGGGCCAGTCTGGAGCAACCAGACCAGCAGTGATGATTCTCGGATGTCGTCACAGAAGGGCACAAGCCAGCGGCTAGTGACCAGACAACGTGCTGAGCAGCGAGCAGAAGGGCCCCACGCAGATCGTGGAGATGCTGGGAGACTGCACTTCGGTGCTGGAGCGGCTCAGGGTCGGGGCTTCTCGGACCCCAGAGCACTCACCAGAGAGTTACCTCGATGGTCGTGCTGGTTTTAAGAGCGTGCAGGTTCTGATGATGGCCGGTCCCTCGAGGTCTCGTCGCACCCACAGATCACAGCTGAGCTGATGACGTGGGTAGAGGTCAGAGGTGCCAGGGAAGCCGGTTCTCGTCGAGCTGGGCCGTCGGATTCCTTGAGGAAGGACTTACAGCAAACCGCAGAGTTCTTAGTTGGTGCCCGCTGATGCAGGGTGACTACTCCTTAGTCACAAGGGAGAAATCTTGAGAAGAGTCTTGAATGTCCTTTCGTAGAAAGTAGTTCTTGAATCAAAGATGATCTAATTTGGAAGGGTCCCCGCTCCGGTCTTTATTCTAAAGAAAGGGGTGGGTACATGACTAGGTCCTGCCCTAAGGGTGGGACCAGGAAGGGGGGTAGTTACACCCCTCTCCCCTGCCGGACTTTCCCCAGGCCAGGGCTGTCGGCCCTGGAACTGGTTCTAACCGGCAGATGCGTAGTGAGCACCGGGGTGCCACTCCGCAGTCACCTTCTCGCCAAAGCCCTACCTACCCAGAATACACAAACCCTGTCTGGGACGGTGCGAACACCGCCCTCGGCAGGAAACCCTTTGTCCAAGTGCTCCTCGCTGGAAGGACTCCCAGCAGCAGGAGGTCAGACTCGTGTCTGTGGTGGCAGCATCCATTTTGTGGAGCTGAGGCTTCAGTTAACTTTAACCGGGGTTCACAGTTACGTACATGTCGTGTCCCTCTAGAAGGGTGGGATGCCAACCTCATCGCCAGAATTGGTGAGAGGGCAGCACCCCGATTCGTATGACACCTTACTCGACATGCCTTGATAACGCGACACCGGAGTTACCGATATGGTACGCGTTATCATGGAACAGCTATTGGGTCTTGATTCCGCAAGCTGCAACCGGGCTCGGCTCGGGCCTGAACCTAGCTCACACGAGCCCACGCACTCTGCCTTCAGGATCGTTAAGGCCTGCCATAGGAGTGACTGATAGGAACTCGGGTGTCCATTGTATGGTTAGATATAGAGCTACTATACCTAAAGCGAAGGGTGATTACACGTCTTCGCCCCAGCTGTCGTGCAGCCAGTTGTGTCAAATTTAGGAGGCCAGCCAGGGGTGTCATAATACATGCTTCAGCCCCTGGCGGCCCTGGGTACACCTATGCCCTGCGTTACGGGGTCTGATAAGGTGGCCCAGTACCAATTGGTAAATGCACCTAGGGTACATATCGTAATTTAGAAAGAGAACAGCCAGGCTGTGGGTCTGATTAGCAGGCCCACAGCCAGAGAAAGTCGTAAACCAGTGAAACAAAAGCAAAAAATCTGGGTGATCATAGGATTGCAGACCCTACTCTCCTACATGACCCCCCCCCCCAAACGTCGGAACAATAAGCTAACCTTGACCAGGTGAGTCTTCTTGTTCTAAGTGGAAATATCTGGAGAGCCCATCGGCATTGCCATGATCAGTACCAGGTCTATGTTCCACTGTAAAGTCCATCCCCTGTAGGGAAATGGACCACCTAAGCAGTTTGGGGTTTTCACCCTTCATCTGATTTAGCCACAAGAGGGGCTTATGGTCGGTCTGAATCTTGAAGTGAGTGCCAAACAAGTATGGCCTCAGCTTCTTCAGGGCCCAAACCACAGCAAAGGCCTCCCTCTCAATAGCTGACCAATTCTTCTCTCTAGGGGTCAGCCTTCTGCTTATAAAAGCAATGGGCTGGTCTTGACCATCAAAATTCAGTTGAGAAAGAACAGCTCCCACACCCAACTCAGAAGCATCTGTTTGGACAATGAATGGTTTGGAGTAGTCCGGACTCTTGAGGATAGGCGCCGTGCACATGGCCTGCTTTAGGTCATCGAATGCTTTTTGACAGCTCGCTGTCCACTGAACCTTTTTTGGCATTTTCTTACTTGTCAGTTCGCTTAATGGTGTCACAATTGAACCATAGTTCCTGACAAACTTCCTATAGTAACCAGTCAGGCCCAAGAAAGCTCGAACCTGAGTCTGGGTGGTTGGAGGAGCCCAGTCCCTGATTGACTGTATCTTGCTCTCCAGTGGCTGAACCTGGCCTCCACCTACAAGGTGGCCCAGGTATACAACCTGTGTCTGCCCTATCTGGCACTTGGTGGCCTTGATAGTGAGACCTGCTGCTTGCAGTGCCTCTAACGTCTTCCGCAGGTGGACCAGGTGATCCTCCCAGGTGGAGCTAAAGACAGCGATATCGTCAAGATACGCCGCACAGAAGTCATCCAGCCCAGTAAGGACTTGATTCACCAACCGTTGGAAGGTGGCAGGTGCATTTTTCAGACCAAAGGGCATTACCACGAACTGATAATGCCCACCAGGGGTTGAAAATGCGGTTTTAGGCTTGGCGTCCTCAGCTAACCTGATTTGCCAATACCCAGCTGTCAGGTCAAACGTACTTAAGTAGTTGGCCGAAGCCAATCTATCGATAAGCTCGTCTGCCCTTGGTATTGGGTGGGCGTCAGTCTTAGTGACTGCATTGAGACCCCTGTAGTCTACGCAAAACCTCATCTCTCTCTTACCACCCGGGGTGTGAGGTTTCGGCACTAGAACTACGGGACTAGCCCAAGGGCTATCCGAGGGTTCAATGACTCCCAGCTCCAACATTTTCTGCACTTCACTCTTGATGCAGTCTCTAACGTGATCAGGCTGCCTGTAGATTTTACTCTTGACGGGCAAGCTGTCACCAGTGTCAACCTCATGGGTGCACCAATCGGTCTGACTGGGTGTTAGAGAAAACATATGTCTGAACGACTGAAGAACCTGTTTACAGTCGCTCTGTTGATGTTCGGAGAGGCTGCCACAAAAGACAACACCATCTACCGAGCCATCGTCAGGATTCTGAGTGAGCAGGTCGGGGAGAGGGTCACTCTCCTCTTCCTGTCCCTCATCTAGGGCCATGAGCAAACTCATGTCCTTCCTGTCGACATATGCTTTTAGCCTGTTGACATGAAGCACCCTGTGGGGGCTCCGGGGAGTTCCCAGGTCGACCAGGTAGGTGACCTCTCCCTTTTTCTCCAGGATGGTGTAGGGCCCGGACCATTTGTCCTTGAGTGCTGCTGGGGCCACTGGCTCCAACACCCACACCTTCTGTCCGGGCTGGTAAACAGTCAAGACAGCCTTTTGGTCATGCCAAGCTTTTTGGAGTTCTTGGCTGGCCTTAAGGTTTTCAGATGCCTTTTCCATGTATTCAGCCATCCGCGAGCGGAGGCCAAGCACATAGTCCACTATGTTGGCTGCAGGCTTTTTGAGAGGTCTCTCCCATCCTTCCTTCACCAAACACAGGGGTCCCCTTACAGGATGCCCGTACAAAAGTTCAAAAGGGCTGTAGCCAACCCCCTTCTGCGGGACTTCTCTGTAGGCGAACAAGAGGCAGGGGATCAGGACGTCCCATCTACGCCGAAGCTTTTCCGGTAGTCCATGAATCATCCCTTTTAGGGTCCTGTTGAATCTCTCAACAAGCCCATTGCATTGTGGATGATAGGGTGTAGTGAACTTGTAGTTAACACCACATTCCTTCCACATAGCAGTTAAGTAGCTCGACATAAAGTTTGCACCTCTGTCGGAGACGACCTCCTTAGGGAAGCCCACTCTGGAGAACACTCCAACTAGGGCTCTTGCCACAACAGGTGCTGTAGTGGTCCTAAGGGGAATAGCTTCAGGATACCTGGTGGCATGATCCACTACCACCAGTATAAACTTGTGCCCTGATGCTGTAGGTGGTTCCATGGGACCGACGATGTCGATCCCCACCCGTTCAAAGGGCACCCCCACCACAGGCATTGGTATAAGGGGGGCCTTTGTCGTGCCACCTGACTTACCACTGGCTTGGCAAGTGACACAGGAGCGGCAAAACTCCTTGGTATCTTCGTTCATGTGAGGCCAGTGAAAGTGTGAGACAAGCCTGTCCCACGTTTTCGTCTGGCCTAAGTGACCTGCTAAGGGAATCTCGTGGGCCAAGGTAAGTAGGAAACCACGCTGAGACAAGGGTACAACCAGCCTCCTGGTCATGCCAGGCTTGGGGTCTCTTGACTCAGTGTACAGGAGTCCATCTTCCCAGTATACCTTGTGGGTACCTGTGGCGTTCCCAGCAGCCTCAGCAGCAGCCTGCTGTCTGAGGGGTTCAAGAGAAGGGCAGTCTAACTGGTCCTTCCCCAGGTCTTCCCTTGAGGGTCCCCCTGAACCCAAGAATTCAACTTGATCAAGTTCGAATTCCCTAGGCTCAGTTTCCCTCAATTCCTGTAGGTCAGCCTCCTCTGAGACTTGATCCTCGACCTGGGGCAAGGGGGAAGGCGTAGCCTTAACCCTACTGCTCTTTTTCTTGGGAGGTGTCTGGTCCGTTGTTCCAGGATCCAGCACCTGTTCAGTGGGGCATTTCCTGACCTGTGACCTAGTCACAGCGAACACATGTGCTGGCAAACCTAACATTTCCATGTGAGTCCGGTGCTCCACTTCTGACCATTGTGACGACTCCAAATCATTGCCCAACAAACAATCCACTGGGAGGTCTGGACTAACTACAACCTTCTTTTGGCCAGTTACCCCTCCCCAGGAGAAAGCTACAATTGCCATACTGTGATTGGTAGTGACATTGCTTGCATTGGTCACCAGGAATTCTGTACCTGGCATGATCTGTCCAGGGTCCACAAAGTTAGGCGTCACCATGGTGACGCTGGCACAAGTGTCCCTATAGGCCTGAGCCATCTTTCCATTTATGAAAGGCGTCTGTCGGTATTTGCCCAAAGTATTGGGGCTTACGTCAGGGGATACGTCCGCGTCCCCTGTACTGACAAGGACAGCCTGAGTGAGTGTGCCAACTAAGTTGTCACGCCCCTCAGAACCCAGGGTTAACCCTACTAAACCCTTGGGAGGCGCACTACCACTGCTGACTGTACTAGGGGGCACAGGTGCCTTAGGGGCTGCAGTGGCAGGAGTCTGCCCTCCTCCTTTCTTGGTGCACTCACTAAACCAGTGAGATTTACTTTTACAGTACTGGCACCATCTTTTGGATTGGCCTTCTTTCTTCTTTTGGGGAGCCTGACCCCCACCCTCTTTGGGTTGTTGGGGACCTGTCGAAGACTTCTGGTCATTTTGTTCCCCTTTAGAATCTTTACCCTTCTGGTCTGCTTTCTTCTGACCACCTTGATTCTGGCCCTGGTTCTGTTTAACTCTTGTACGAACCCATCTGTCTGCCTTCTTTCCCAATTCTTGGGGAGAGGTCAGATCCGAGTCGACAAGATGCTGATGCAACAACTGGTTCTGACAATTGTTTAAAATTTGTTCTCTCATCATCAAATTATACAATCCTTGATAATCAGTAACCTTACTGCCCAGCAACCAGCCCTCAAAAGCCTTAGTGGCACAATCGACAAAATCAGACCAATCTTGAGACTGCGTTTTCTGGGTATCCCTGAACAGCACCCTGTACTGCTCAGTGGTTAGGCCGAACCCTTCAACGAGTGTATTTTTCAAGATTTGGTAATTGTTAGCATCCTCCACCCTTGTGGTGAGGAGCTTGTCTCTTCCTTTTCCTTCAAAGGAGAGCCACAAGATAGCTGCCCACTGACTCTGGGGAACACCCTGCACAGTGCAGGCCCTCTCCAAAGCAGTAATCCATTTGTGGATGTCGTCCCCTTGTTTAAAGGGGGGCACTATCTTACCAAGGTGTTTCGTATCGAAACTCTTTTCCCTATTACTAGGTACATTGCTGCCACCAGTGGGGACTGCCCCACTTAACTGTTGCTCTCTAGCAAAGGCAAGCCTTTCTTTGGCCAGGGCAAGTTCTTCCCTTTCAATCCTTAGATTGGCTGCCCTTTCCTTAGCTTCGTACACTCTCCTCTGAGGGGACGTCATCCCTCTCTGAGAAGAGTTGTGAGAGCCATTGGTTTGAAGGGATCTGCCAGAGTCTCTTGACAGAGATCGGGCTCGTCCATTCCCAATGTTAAGCTGACCTGATAGTGGCCCCAGGGGTCCCCCAGTACCGCTATCATGTTTGCTTAAGTTGGACCTGCTTAGTCTGACGACTTCTACCTGTCCCTTATCTGCCTCATCCCCAGAGAGATCCTCATCCTCCTCCACATCTTCGTTCTCAGTTGCGAGGTGGATGAGGTCAGGATCGTCTCGGGTTCCCTCGAGGGGAGGCATGTCTCCTTCTGGATTAGAAGAGCTACGAAGTTTCTCAGCTCTTCTGGCATCATAAGTCTCCAAGAGACCAATCAGAAAGGACGTTGTGGGGTTAGACCCCTGCTGAATCTTCCTGGAGTGACACAGTCGTCTTAACTCCTTGAAGCTCAGCACAGTATATCCTGAAGGGATGACCTGTGGAGGGTCAACTGACACAAGGGGAGACCCAGAGTTTCCTCCTTTGTCCGACATACTGTTTCTAGTGTGGTGTAAGTGATGCACCTACCTACACTACGTGTTTACCTACTGTACCCTTGCTAAGAGTTGTAGCCAAGGTGTGCTAAGCCTTGAGGAGCTACAACAGCTGGTTCAGTAGAACTCAGAGTATTCTAAGCTTTTAGTTATATGTACTAACAGTACTTGTGCGATCTTTCAACAAGATATTCTTAGGATACGTGTGGTAAAACAACAGCAAGCTCAAATCCCAACCGCTGCTCACCAATGTGAGAAGTTGGCCCGATATGCAACGTTCGCTATTCTAGCGACCGCTATGTATCGTTCCAACGACCCTTATGGTGTTTGGTTGTAAGTCAACCTATAGACCAGCTATCCTAGTAGCGTGGATACGAGCAGTCTAAGGCTAAAGACTCGAGAGGGCGCGTTAAGCCAGCTGTTTACCACACATGTACCCCTTGAACACCCAGTGAAAGGACACCACACAAGTGTTATGAAAATAAACAGTATATTTATTAAGAATCACAACAGCCCTGTACTCTTTATGAGGACAGGGTACTAAGCACAAACCAAATCTCTTTAGCAAATACTTCAAGTGCACAATTAAAACAAGTGTCCGAGGACACGGAAAGATTAAGGTCTCGGGCGGACCCGATAAGGCAAGTCGGAAGCGAGGGACTTAGGACCCTAGAGTAAGGAGGCTATGCAGGCACCGAAATGCCGAGTTACCTAGCCACGAGGGCTGCGGCTGCACAAGTCTTACAGGCGTCGGGGTCTTCGCTGACGAGCCAGGAGCCGGAAGAAAAGGAGTTGCTGGCCGGCGACCAGTGCTGAATAGTTCGTAGAGATCCAAGCCTGGATCGGAGATTGATGAAACCTGAAAGCAGAGGGGACCAAGTTCGTACTACTAGCCAGTAGTCAGAGGGTACCAGGAAGGCACCGGTTGGCCGTCACCTCGACCAGGTGAGTGGGCGACGCTAGGCTCTGCAGTCTCACGGACCAGGAGGCGTTGTCGGCGACCACGGTGGAGGTGCGAGCTGTCCCACGAAGGATGATGCTGTCGGCGTCGCTGGGCCCAGGATGGGGCAACAAGCCTTGGCAGATCTCAGGGCCACGTGGTGGGCCTAAAATGGCGTCTTGAGTGGACCAGGAGGGTCCGGGGTGCTTCTCGCAAAGATGGAAGCAAGGGCCAGTCTGGAGAAACCAAACCAGCAGTGATGATTCTCGGATGTCGTCACAGAAGGGCACAAGCCAGCGGCTAGTGACCAGACAACGTGCTGAGCAGCGAGCAGAAGGGCCCCACGCAGATCGTGGAGATGCTGGGAGACTGCACTTCGGTGCTGGAGCGGCTCAGGGTCGGGGCTTCTCGGACCCCAGAGCACTCACCAGAGAGTTACCTCGATGGTCGTGCTGGTTTTAAGAGCGTGCAGGTTCCGATGATGGCCGGTCCCTCGAGGTCTCGTCGCACCCACAGATCACAGCTGAGCTGATGACGTGGGTAGAGGTCAGAGGTGCCAGGGAAGCCGGTTCTCGTCGAGCTGGGCCGTCGGATTCCTTGAGGAAGGACTTACAGCAAACCACAGAGTTCTTAGTTGGTGCCCGCTGATGCAGGGTGACTACTCCTTAGTCACAAGGGAGAAATCTTGAGAAGAGTCTTGAATGTCCTTTCGTAGAAAGTAGTTCTTGAATCAAAGATGATCTAATTTGGAAGGGTCCCCGCTCCGGTCTTTATTCTAAAGAAAGGGGTGGGTACATGACTAGGTCCTGCCCTAAGGGTGGGACCAGGAAGGGGGGTAGTTACACCCCTCTCCCCTGCCGGACTTTCCCCAGGCCAGGGCTGTCGGCCCTGGAACTGGTTCTAACCGGCAGATGCGTAGTGAGCACCGGGGTGCCACTCCGCAGTCACCTTCTCGCCAAAGCCCTACCTACCCAGAATACACAAACCCTGTCTGGGACGGTGCGAACACCGCCCTCGACTGGAAACCCTTTGTCCAAGTGCTCCTCGCTGGAAGGACTCCCAGCAGCAGGAGGTCAGACTCGTGTCTGTGGTGGCAGCATCCATTTTGTGGAGCTGAGGCTTCAGTTAACTTTAACCGGGGTTCACAGTTACGTACATGTCGTGTCCCTCTAGAAGGGTGGGATGCCAACCTCATCGCCAGAATTGGTGAGAGGGCAGCACCCCGATTCGTATGACACCTTACTCGACAAGCCTTGATAACGCGACACCGGAGTTACCGATATGGTACGTGTTATCATGGAACAGCTATTGGGTCTTGATTCCGCAAGCTGCAACCGGGCTCGGCTCGGGCCTGAACCTAGCTCACACGAGCCCACGCACTCTGCCTTCAGGATCGTTAAGGCCTGCCATAGGAGTGACTAATAGGAACTCGGGTGTCCATTGTATGGTTAGATATAGAGCTACTATACCTAAAGCGAAGGGTGATTACACGTCTTCGCCCCAGCTGTCGTGCAGCCAGTTGTGTCAAATTTAGGAGGCCAGCCAGGGGTGTCATAATACATGCTTCAGCCCCTGGCGGCCCTGGGTACACCTATGCCCTGCGTTACGGGGTCTGATAAGGTGGCCCAGTACCAATTGGTAAATGCACCTAGGGTACATATCGTAATTTAGAAAGAGAACAGCCAGGCTGTGGGTCTGATTAGCAGGCCCACAGCCAGAGAAAGTCGTAAACCAGTGAAACAAAAGCAAAAAATCTGGGTGATCATAGGGTTGCAGACCCTACTCTCCTACACTCCCCTTCCAAGAGGGTGGAACTATTTTCCTTTCTTAACAACATTTAAAAACTGGGCAAAGAATTTTACTCCAAAGAGGACCACTTTGTTTCATAACAGTGATTGGTATTTAATCGGGGCCATCATCACCGAAGTACGCATCCCCCTGATAACAAGTTTGGTCTCTTTTGACAGGGATGGTCCATACAAAGACGAGTCTTCCTTCGCTATCAAATACCTGAAAACACCTTCATTATTCTGCGTAGAAACCCCAAGTTTTTCAATCGCAACAGGGATAAATGTAGCTCTGTCTCCCCAGCCCTCCTCAAGAAGGCTCCAAACAATTACGTTAATGCTGCTTCCCGAAGTTTCATCCAGACTGTATCTTCCTTCTCTTTTCTTAGACGAACCTTCAACTGACTCCTCTTCCGTTTTAATAACAACGCCCTGGTATATCTTTCAGGGGAATAATCCAGATAGTGCCCTGTTAGACGGGGACCCGGAGGGTCGGCCGAGTACAGGGGGGAGAGGCCTCCGGTGAGGGCCGTCTCCGGCGATCGTACAGACAAGTAACTTCCCCCCCACAAATGGACACCACACAAGGATGAGATCTACACACTTTTATATAAGGTTCTTGAGGCAAGGTTATCAACGATACAGTGGGGGCAGGACATGAGGATCCTCCCAATTCTAGTCTCTGTAGGGGAAGGGGTAGCGGGACAGTCTTGGTACCGGTCTGGTACAGGGGCGGCAAGAAGGAGCTCACAATCCTCGAGCTTAGGGGTCTGCAAGGTCGGGCTGCGGCAACGCCAGCAGGCTAGGATGATAGTTCTCGGCAAGGAGGGCCGCGGCAGCGCCAGCAGGCTAGGATGATAGTTCTCGGCAAGGAGGGCCGCGGCAGCGCCAGCAGGCCAGGACGAATGCTTTACAACGAGGAGGGCCGCGGCAGCGCCAGCAGTCCGTCAAGGATGAGTTCTTCTCAGTGTCTCTCGACTCCAGGATACAACTGCCTTCCTGCTCTGGGGCTGCCCCAGTTATAGGTCTGGTCTCCTTTGATGTCCGGACCCTCGCGCTTGGAGGTCGGGAGGTCCGGGATGAGGGAGTCCAGACACCCAGCAGGGGGGTGGAGCCAGCGCCCGGGGAGGCCGGGGGCGATCGACACCTGGCGGGGGTGAGCCATCGACACTCCTTCTCCCATTGACCTGCCAAGTGGTCTCTTCACCGCCTGGGTGGATGGTGGTGCCTCAATGTCGGGGCCTGGCCAGGCCCAGGGTTGGGGTCGAGCCGAGGCCACGCGGCCTCGTGATGCAGTGTCCAAAGATGGCGGCTGGGCCGGGGCAATGGTGCTGACGGGGGCCCGGGCCAGCCGATACTGGGGTGTTCGGGAGCTGGAGTCCCGTTGGGGACGGGTTGCGGGTTGCCTCGGTGGGTTGCCGGGATGGTTCTTTCTGGGGATCCCGGGAGAGCCGGTGTCCGGGCCCTATCATGCGGGGAGGGAGCGAGCCCTTCACGAGGCCTGTCCAACATGCGTCCCCCCCAGCTGAAGGCAGGGAGAGTCACCCATCCTCTTGGGTACTCTCCTCGCCGAGGCGGAAAAAGCGTGACAGGCCGTCCGCGTTGGCGTGTTCCTGGCCAGGACGATGCTCCACAGTGAAGTCCATCCCCTGCAAGGAGATGGACCATCGCAACAGTTTTGGGTTCTCCCCCCGCATTTGCATCAGCCATTGCAGGAGTCGGTGGTCTGTCTGTACCCGGAAATTGGTACCAAAGAGGTAGGGCCGGAGTTTCTTGAGGGCCCATACCACGGCGAAGGCCTCCTGCTCGATGGTGCTCCAGCGCTGTTCTCGGGCCAGCAGGCGTCGGCTGATGAAGGCCACTGGCTGATCGACTCCCTCGGCGTCGAGTTGAGAGAGGACTGCCCCAACGCCATGATCTGAGGCGTCCGTCTGTACTATGAACTCCCGGCTGTAGTCGGGGGCCTGGAGCACGGGGGCGGTGCACATGGCGGTCTTCAACTTCTCGAAGGCCGCTTGACAGTCTGGAGTCCAGCGGATTGTTTTGGGGTTTTTCTTGGATGTGAGTTCTGTGAGGGGCCCCACAATGCTGCCATAGTCCTTCACAAACCGCCGGTAGTACCCAGTGAGCCCCAGGAAGGCCCGGACTTCGGTTTGGGTAGTAGGGGGGTGCCAGGCCTGGATGGCAGCGATCTTGAGCTGAAGGGGGGCCACCAGACCGCTCCCCACTTGGTGTCCGAGGTAGGTCACGGACCCCTGGCCAATCTGGCATTTGCTGGCTTTGACGGTGAGGCCGGCCTGCTGGAGGACGTGCAGGACTTCTCAGAGGTGGTGGAGGTGGTCTGCCCAGTGGCGACTGTACACAGCAATATCGTCCAGGTAGGCGGCGCTGAATTCTTCGAGGCCCGCCAGTACCTGGTTCACGAGTCATTGGAAAGTAGCTGGAGCGTTTTTCATGCCGAATGGCATCACCTTGAAGTGGTAGTGGCCATCTGGGGTAGAGAAGGCGGATCGTTCTTGGGCCCCGGGGGTGAGGCCGATTTGCCAGTAGCCCGCTGTTAGATCGAAGATGCTCAGGTAGCGGGCGGCCCCCATGCGGTCAACTAGCTCATCCGCCCGGGGGATAGGGTGAGCGTCGGTTCTGGTAACGGCGTTCAGGCCCCGATAGTCCACACAGAACCGGAGCTCGGGGGCAACGCCCGGGGCGGCAGCCTTGGGGACCAGTACGACTGGGCTGGCCCAGGGGCTGTCAGATGGCTCGATCACTCCCAGAGCCAGCATTTTGGTGACTTCGTTCTGGATGCAGGCGCGCACCCGATCTGGCACCCGGTACGCCCGGTGTCGAATAGGTGGACTATCCCCGGTGTCCACGTCGTGAAGGCACCAGGGGGAGACCCCGGGGGTGAGGGAGAACAGGTTTGCAAATTGTAGCAGGAGAGCTCGACAGTCTTGGCGTTGCTCTGGGGACAAAGCATCGGAGAGTCTGACCCCTTCCACTGAGCCATCCTGTTCACGGGTCCTCAGTAGGTCAGGGAGGGGCTCGGAGTCTTCCTCCGTCCCACTATCGGTAGCCATCAGGAGGCTGAGTTCCGAGCGTACGAAGTGGGGTTTGAGTCTGTTGGCGTGGAGGACCCGTAGGGGGTTCCGGGAGGACTCCATATCGATTAGGTAGGTGACGGGACCCTTGCGCTCTATCACCTTGAAGGGTCCTGTCCATTTGTCCTGTAGGGCACAGGGTTCGACCGGGGACATCACCCAGACTTGTTGTCCCGGCTCAAACTCGATGGAGGAAGCATGCTGATCATACCATTTCTTCATGTCCTCCTGGCTGGCTTCAAGGTTGGCTTTGGCGTGCTCCCTGAATCGCCGGGTCTGGTTGCGAAGGGTCAGGAGATACTTATATATATCTGGAGGAGACTTCTGGGGGGCCATCTCCCATCCTTCCTTGACCAGGCTGAGGGGACCCCGGACGGGGTGTCCGTACAGGAGCTCAAATGGGCTGAAGCCTAGGGATTTCTGGGGGACTTCTCGATAGGCGAACAGGAGGCACGGGAGCAGCACGTCCCATTGGCGACGTAGGGGTTCTTCTAGGCCCATGATCATTCCCTTGAGAGTGCGGTTAAACCGCTCGACCAGTCCATTTCCTTGCGGGTGATAGGGGGTCGTGAATTTGTAGGTGACCCCGCACTGTTGCCAGAGAGACCTCATGTACTTCGAGATAAAGTTCGTGCCCCTGCCGCTGACGACTTCCCGGGGGAAGCCCACCCGAGAGAAGATCCCCATCAGGGCTCGGCCTACCACGGGCGCTGTCACGTTCCGAAGAGGGATGGCCTCGGGATAGCGGGTGGCGTGGTCCACCAGGACCAGGATGAACCGGTGCCCTTGTGCCGTTCGGGGGTCCAGGGGCACCACAATGTCTATTCCCACCTGTTCGAACGGGGTGGTGACGACGGGAAAGGGTTGCAAGGGTTCTTTGGTCTTTCGGCCGCTCTTCCCGCTGGCCTGGCAGGTGGGGCAGGTTCGGCAGTGGTTGGAGACATCATTTCGCATTTTGGGCCAGTAGAAGTGGGTCACCAGGCGGCTGTACGTTTTATCTTGCCCCAGGTGTCCGGCGAGAGGCACATCGTGTGCCAAGCTCAAGAGGAAGTCTCTGAAGCGGAGGGGTACCACCAGCACCCGACTGGCCCCCAGCTCAGCAATCCTTTGCTCACTGTAGAGCAGGTCATTGTCCCAATAAATCCAGTGGGCCCCTGAGGTGTCTCCTACGCTCTGGGCGAGGGCTTGCTGCCGGAGTCCCTCGAGGGAGGGACATGTCCTCTGCTCTTGTCGGAATTGTTCCTGGGTGGGGCCACCCTCTTGACGCCACTGGGCCAGTTCGGGAAGGTCCCGGAGCCGATCGAGCCCTTCTTCGTTTTGTTCTGGAGGACTGGCTTCTAGGGTGGTTCCCTCGGGGACGATCGGGGGAGGAGGCTCTGGCCATTCGGGTTCTTCGGGACTGGGGATGGCGCGGGCGGCCATGGACCGGGTCGTTACGCAGGCCTATTCAGGGAGGCCCAACATCCCCAGGTGCTCTCTTCTTTCGACGGCTGCCCAGGGGGAACTTTCGAGGTTGTTCCCCAGGAGGCAGTCTACGGGTGCATCATCGCGGACAGTTACTTTCAGCATTCCGGACACTCCTCCCCACTCGAAGGGGACGCAGGCCATCCGACACAGGCTTTCTGAGTTGTCGGCCGACCGTACGGGGCAAAGGATGTTTGGCAAGATCTGGTCCGGGGTCACCAGATGACAGCGGACTGCGGTCACACTGGCCCCGGTGTCGCGGAGGGCTTCAGCCCGGCGCCCATTAATGTTGACCCACTGGCTGTATTTCTGCGTGTTGGCGGGCAGGTGGGCCCGCGGAATCATGTCTCTTTCCCCTAGGCAGACCAGGGACATGGCGGCTGGTTCCCACTCGGGCTGGTCGGGCTCGTACTCCTCAGGGTCTTCTGGGGTTTGCTCTTCCCCCAGGGCGGCGGCAGCGACCTGGCGGGGCATAGGGTTCTGGTTCTTCGGGCAGTTGGGATCATTGGTGTAGTGGCCGGGTCGCTGGCATCGGTGGCAAGTAACGTTGGCCCGGAAACCTGGACGCATCGGGAGGTTTCCCCTGCAGGCCGGGGGCGGGGCGTTGCTGGCGGGAGCCACCGGGACGGCGTCTCTGCCCCGACCCTGGCCTCCTCCTCCCCCTCGGGGGCGATGGGGTCCTTGGGCGGCTCTGTTCTGTTCGCTGGGCCCGTTTCGGGCAACTCGGGTGCTTTCCCATCGTCAGCGAGTTGCCGAGGTTCAGTCAGTTTACTGTCGAGGAGGTGCTGCCTGAGCTCGACGAAGCAGTTGTTAGAAAGGTGCTCCCACACAATAAGGTCGAAGAGTTGCTCATAAGTGGTCACTTCGCTGCCCTTGATCCACCCCTCGAAGGCTCGGCTAAAGAAGTTCACGTACTCCACCCAGGTTGTACCCGGGATCCGCTTGCAGTCGCGGAACCGCTGGCGGTACATCTCGGGCGTGAGTCCGTATCGAGTGAGGAGGGCGGCCTTCGTGTGGTCGTAGGACGTCATCTGATGGTCCGGGAGTTGCAGCAGGGCGTTTCGCCCTTCGTTGACAAACCTCCCCCATAACCCGGCTCCCCAGTCGCTCCGGGGAATCCGGTGGGAGGTCATGGCTACCTCGTAGGCTTTGAACCATTGCTGGATATCATCGTTCCGGTAATACTCTCTGACGACATCCTTGGGGATGTGGACCTTGGGGTCTGTAGTGGCAGGAGTGTTCGGGCGCTCGGGGACCCCGAGATCTTTGTTCTGTTTCCGAATCTTAAGTTCTTTTAGGTTGCGCTCATGTTCGTAGGCTAGCTTTTTCTCTTCTAACTCTCTCTGTCTTTGTTTCTCTTCTCGCTCCTCTCGGAGCCGCAAGTGTTCCAACGTTATTTTTTGTTCCGCCAATTTGAGTTCTCCATCTAAACGAAGTCGAGCCAGTTCCAATTCATGGAGCCTGCTTTTTTCCCGTTCTCGGACCTCCTCTGGGGAGAGACCCGATCTTATTTCTTCCGTCGGTGTGGTGCTTGTTTCGGGTGTCTCGAGGCTTTGGTTTTGGGGTACGGCCGTACCCGTCTCCGCCCAAGATTCCAGTGCTCAGTCCTGTGGTAGCAATGCCTAGTTCTATGCAGAATTGTTTCAGTTCTCTGTGGTTGTGTTCTTCTAGTTTTTCCATCTGGAATTTTTCCGTGGTTCCGCTCTCTTTCGTTGACATTGTGGTTGTGTCGTGGGGTTCTAGTCTCTGTAGGGGAAGGGGTAGTGGGACAGTCTTGGTACCGGTCTGGTACAGGGGCGGCAAGAAGGAGCTCACAATCCTCGAGCTTAGGGGTCTGCAAGGTCGGGCCGCGGCAACGCCAGCAGGCTAGGATGATAGTTCTCGGCAAGGAGGGCCGCGGCAGCGCCAGCAGGCTAGGATGATAGTTCTCGGCAAGGAGGGCCGCGGCAGCGCCAGCAGGCCAGGACGAATGCTTTACAACGAGGAGGGCCACGGCAGCGCCAGCAGGCCAAGGCGATGGTTCACAAGGATGGGCCGCGGCAGCGCCAGCAGGCCAAGACGAAGGTGCACGTTGCAGAGGGCCGCGGCAGCGCCAGCAGGCTTCAGAGATGGGTTCACAAGGCAGGGCTGCGGCAGCGCCAGCAGTCCGTCAAGGATGAGTTCTTCTCGGTGTCTCTCGACTCCAGGATACAACTGCCTTCCTGCTCTGGGGCTGCCCCAGTTATACATCTGGTCTCCTTTGATGTCCGGACCCTCGCGCTTGGAGGTCGGGAGGTCCGGGATGAGGGAGTCCAGACACCCAGCAGGGGGGTGGAGCCAGCGCTCGGGGAGGCCGGGGCGATCGACACCTGGCGGGGGAGAGCCATCGACACTCCTTCTCCCATTGACCTGCCAAGTGGTCTCTTCACCTCCTGGGTGGATGGTGGTGCCTCGATGTCGGGGCCTGGCCAGGCCCAGGGTTGGGGTCGAGCCGAGGCCACGCGGCCTCGTGATGCAGTGTCCAAAGATGGCGGCTGGGCCGGGGCAATGGTGCTGACGGGGGCCCGGGCCAGCCAATACTGGGGTGTTCGGGAGCTGGAGTCCCGTTGGGGACGGGTTGCGGGTTGCCTCGGTGGGTTGCCGGGATGGTTCTTTCTGGGGATCCCGGGAGAGCCGGTGTCCGGGCCCTATCATGCGGGGAGGGAGCGGGCCTTCCACGAGGCCTGTCCAACATGCCCCTTTACCAGAGTGTTTATTTATCAATTTAACCTGAGAAGGGGGCAGGGAATTCTTTTCTAACTTTCTTTTGGGTTCACTGGTTTTACTGCTTTAAGTAGCTTCTGCATAAAAGTATTAAAGCTTTCTATTTCTTTTTCTAGCCCAGCCAGACAGCATATTTAGAGAGGCCCACGATTGCCCTATGACCTCAGTGGCTTCTCCCTGTTTTCTTATTAAACCTTGGAAACTGACCATCTAACCTCTAAGGACTATCGGGAGACGTATTCAAATTTACTGGTTAGGTTAGGAGAGTACGATCATTTAAGAGGGTATCAATAACCTTTAGATCACTCAGTAAAAAGAAGGAATCACATCCCACCACCACATAATCCACAATAAACGCTCCCCATGAAGTTTCATGTGTGTATGCAGCGGGGGAGTCAGAGGGTAATCTCCCATTCGCTACGATACCATTAACCTTTCTCAGCCTAGCCACTAAGTTTGTCCCTCTCTTATGAGTTCTTATGTTTAGGATAAAAAGAGCTTGAGGTATCCGCATGGCTTTCTCTTCTTCTTTGCTCCCTTAGTTAATCTAAGGCAGAATTAGATATTTTACAATTCAGACTCCCTAACAATATTATATGTGGGGGAAACTCCTTGTGTCACACTTTTTTAATGTCAGATACTATTTCACTTAAAAGGGCATTATGAACAGCCTCAGGGGGAATATATAAACATTTTTCCGCATTGACGGGTCATGCTATCATTTCCACTAAGATTGTGCACGGTTACTGCCATGAATAAATTGCTCAGATCTTTATAGCTTTCATATCTCCATTGAATCGCATTAGATAGTAGACATGCCACCCACACCTTTGCATGCCCCCTCCTGGAAGATGTTGCTTTAAAATATAAGATAATAAAGTCATCACAAATCAATTATTCACCAAGTCTCCTGGAGACGAACCACCTCTGCCTCTAAAGAGCTCAAGTAAAACAACTTCTCCCTACTATTCTGTAGTCCGGCTGCGTTCCAAGATATAATCTTTAACTCCTTGCTAATATGGAGGCGTTGCAAGTGTTTACTCTGTGAAACACTAGATGGTGCGCAAGTAACCACTTTCATTTAAAGGTCTCAGTTTTAGAGTTTCTCTGAAAGGGGAAAACTGAGGATTTTTAATCGAGACGTGTGTATCTAGATGGATTTTTATCCCATTTGGATTAGTTCATAACCCCCTTCTACAAGGTAGAGGTTGGTATGGCAGAGACCTTTAATCCACAGCACAAAGTCAGCCTTCTGCTATAATTGGAATAACATTAATCTCCCTACTTTGTAAACCTTCAGACAATGTTAATATTACATTTGTAGTAATTTCAGAATAAAAAATGAACCTGGATTTAAAACCAGCTTCAGAGGGTCAAAGGGAGACTAAACTAATATCACCACCTTGGATGAGCGTCAGATTCTCAATCTCTGAAAAACATGTTAGTAGCAAAGGCCCTATTTAAAATGATATCTCTATGGAAATGAGGGTTAAAATCCAATAAATGTGTCTGCGTTACACTAAAAAGGTTCTAACCCTACTGACTCGAGAGGCCTCTCTACGTACCAGAGTCTAGGAAGGGGCTGGGTTTAGTAAAGATGGTATATCGGAGAGGGACACCCTCTGATCTACCATTGATGCCCCTGCACAACCCTCGGCCAAGATATTAGCATGATCAGTTTCAGGTACCATTGGGTTCAGTGGAGTTGATATAGAACGGGGGACGCCCCATACACCACCATTGACCTCACTGGAGACGCCTCAATCAAAATCTCAAAGTGACCACTTTTGGGGGCAGTGACTTGATGAAAGACTGTGGGAGTTGGGTTGAACCTTCAGTACTAGACCTAACCTCTCTCGTCTCTGAAACGGAGTCTCCTTTTGCAAATCTATGCAAAAGAAACGGGTGCGGGCTCCCTCAGGAGGTTATCAACGGAGGGAAGGAAATGAGGGTAAGTGGAGGAGGTTGGTGTGCAGAGCCCCCCTGAAGAAGCAAGCTGCACCAGCTCGACACCGGCTGATTCTGCACCTGCCAGGAGACAACTGCAGACCTACGGCCTACGCCCTCTCATTACCCACTCCTTCAAGCTCCCAAAGTATGCTCTGCTCAGCTTCCACCTTGCCCCAGGTCTGCCAACATTTGCGCCCTTGTTGGGAATCAATCTAGGGGCTGGGAACCCAGAATCGGGGGCCCCAAGCTGCGGGACCTCTGGAGAACTGAGTTCATGTCCACCCTCTCTGCGTCGCCGTCTCTGGAACCTGTATCACAATGACCTGATGGGCAGCAGCTGGAGGGTGGAGCTGTCCAGTCTGACCGCTGCCCATCTCTGCTCCCATTCAGCACGAACCATTCAGCACGGGCACCACTGCTGCCTCTCTCGGGGGAGGTGGTGAGGCTTACCCCAAAGGCAAAAAGAGAGAGCTGGTTAAGAATGGCCGTGATGACCGCACGCGATATCCACATGGCCGTGGCAACTCAACGCGGTGGGATACACTACTTACCCATGTCAAGTATGGCTCAGTTAAGGGAAAAGTTGTCAGACAGTGCGCATTGTAGGAAAGTGCCCCTTTTTGTCATGGTCACCCCCACTTTTTGCCACTGGTACTGATGTCTTTTGACCGAGGTGCACAGGGTCCCTGCTAACCAGGATCATTGCTCTTTCCCTAAAAGCCAGGTAAAATGGTCTAGTTGTATTACAGTTGGCACACACTTTAGCGCCCCTGTAAGTCCCTAGTACATGGTCCCCCTGGTACCAAGGGCCTGGGTATTAAAGAGAGTCCCCAAGAGCTGCAGCATGTATTATACCACCTTTAGGGACCCCATACAAAATGCATGCAGGCTACCATTGTATGCAGCGTGACATGATGCAAACCCTGTGTGAAAACACAACATGGCACACTCACTGCGTGCCATGCCAAAGTCACTGCATGTGGTATATGTAAGTCACCCCTACAGCAGCAGGCCGTATAGCCCTGAGGCAGGGTACATTATATCACATGTGAGGACATATCTACATGAGCAGATATGCCCCTGTGCTGTCTAGCTCATTTACTAGATGGTACAACCGAACAGGGAAGCCATCTTAAGTATATGTACTGGGCACTAACCATTACGAGTTCCTCAGCTACACAATGTCTTTACTGAAACATATAATGTTGGGTATCAAACTCCTTCTCTTAATGCATCTGTACTGTTACCAGTTCTAGATTTATTATGACATGCGCTCAGAGGGCACCTTAGAGATACCCCCTGAAAAACCTACCCGTACCTAGTGTGCTGGCTGACTGGTATTGTCCAGCCGGCCATCACCAACCAGTTTCGGACTCCCTGCAGGTGAGAGCCCGCCCTCTCAAACTGGCTCGTTGTTTTAACCAAGAGTCATCCTCTGGATTAAACCCTCTGACAGGCTGGCTTGGATACTTTAATCTTTGTATAAAAAAACAAGAAAGCTGTTCACACCATTCTACAGAAGATGAACAGGAACTAGTACATGCCGATGGGGCCATAAAACTCTTAATTATCAAGAAAATCTCTCGATCTGTTCCCTGCCCTTTCAATCCAAAACAAAAAGTGCTGAAGTCTCTGGGGGAAACTAACTTACAGACCCTCGATACCCCGGGGACCATATACTAGCGACGTAGAAGTAAGTTTATGCTACGCCAATTAGGGACAAGCCAATTAAACATGCTCCATTTTAAGGGTCAGACCACATGCAATGAGCACTGAGTCCTGGTTAGCAGGGCTCAGGGCATATCATAGCCATTACACCAGTACCTAGTAGTCCACATGGGGCAACAATTTGAGGTAAACCTGCACAAAGCCTGTTTCTTTATGGGGTGTATAGTTTTCATCCCTCTGCACATGGAGTTGCAATACCCAGAAAACATTTCTAAGGTCTCAAGACATTTTTACTTCTCTTGGGTGGTGTCGGGACTGGCATTACTGGTTATTATAGGAACCCTCGCTAGGACCATGAACCTGAGTAAGGCACAAACACCCTGCAATCCCTTCATATCACTTGGGCTTAAACCTCCTTCGAAAGTCGGAGACTGGAGGAATGCCATTAGAGGTTCGCTTACAGCGCTTAAAAGTGATTTGTTTCTGAACAGATTCCGCATGAGGTATGTTAAACTGCTACTACTCAAACATTGTGTTGATACTCAACCAGCAGACACCTTTAAAGGCATTACTCAGCGAGATTTTCATCCGATAGCAGCTTGGTTTGTGAAAAAACTAGCGAATCCAAAATGATCTTTACCTACCATTGAAAGTCACGGACAACTTGACCAGTACCATACGAGGGCTGAGTGGGTTAAATTGAGTAACTTCTGTAAGCTCTGCATCAAGAAAGCTACAATGGACTTTTCCACACTTCAAAACCCCTAATATCACTAAAGCTGTCTTTGACACTATTAACAAGCTAAAGACTCTGAAGGCGGCTCAGCAGGAGTTGCTATCTTCTTGGCCCCTTCTCAACAGTGATTCTTTTGAGCCCATGTTCTTTGCTAATACGCCTATGGGCTCTTCTAGCTAGAGACCAGAAAAAGCTCATGTTAGCTGAGGACAACTTTTCTAGAGCTATCTTAGATACCCAACATCACAGATAGTTCCTCAAGGTCTCAAGCATGTATTGGTGAAACCACCACCACCACCAGACAGGCAGCCTTTTCTAATTATCGCTCCTTCGGGACGGGAAGTCCTCTGCATGTCTCTGGAGAGAGTGCTTCCCCTGCCTTATGCTGATCTCCAGGCAAGTCACTCAAAAGCTACTGGATGGTTTCTAGATCCCTACCTCAGTGAGCATGACAATCATACATGTCCAATGAGCGTCTCCCGGTTTACATGGATTGAGCCGCTAGGGCTTGGCTCTGAGGTCAAGGGGGCATGCCTAGTGCTCCCCTATTTTTCAGGGAGTGGCTACAACCCTCTCTACCTGTTATATGGCCATTTAGGATCATTCTCGACATTACTAAGTTAGCATGATGCTGTTTTTGCGCATGTTACTACATAACTTTATTTTGCAAGACTCTGTTTGTACCTTTCACATGAGAACTGTCTGCCTTCTCATTTCTTTCCCTTTTCCGGGACTTTAGTCTGAAGACTATGTGCAAGGTCGATAAACATGCCCCTTGTAATTATGTT
Source organism: Lissotriton vulgaris (assembly GCF_964263255.1). NCBI lineage: Eukaryota > Metazoa > Chordata > Amphibia > Caudata > Salamandridae > Lissotriton > Lissotriton vulgaris. The sequence continues at coordinate 43,594,369 of NC_141699.1, forward strand.
CTGGTCAGTCCCTAGCACCTAGACAAAACATGCTAACACAGCTGCGCTGCTGGAAACTCGTGCTTTGATATTACGGGGATACATGTTGTTCTAAAACACACTTGGAGAGGGAGCTTTCCATGGAGAAGCGCAATCTTACCAAGGGAATGGTGGTTAGGCCTTATAATCCTTTACCTACTGTCTGTATATGCTGACTTCCCCCTTTATATTCTATGGAATTGTAACAATGCTAACTGTTTTAGGTTTATGCATTTTGCTGCTGGTAGTGACTTTTCATACCACATTATAAAGCACAATAGTTAAAATAAGCACTTTGAACTATAACAGTGACTGCCGATTCTTATTTTGGACAAGTACGAGTGAGTGAGTGAAAGGGTGTGTCTTGCTACCGCGATTCCTGAGAGAGTCGGTGTATTGTGTTCTGGGGTGTCTATTCATTTGCAGCTTCATTGTTATAAAGGAGAACGAATGAGACACTATAGCTCGTCTGTTTTGGGATTTTGGGTACTAAGGTGGTAGGAAGGTTCAGCCCCTATACACCCAGGTCGTGTTTTCCTGCGGATCGTTCTGTTTATGTATGGAATCCCCGCAACATACTCAGGCTGTGGTAGACTGACCGTGGGGGCAGCAATACATCTTTAGTCAGGAGGGGTGAGTCACTAGCCACCCTCCTGATCAATTCTGTACAGTCGATCCCTTGCCTGGGGTCTCCTGTTGCTTTGAGCCAATGTGTGGAATGTGATCTGTTTGACTGGACATCTCAGCTCCCCCGGGCCCCTCCCTGTTACCTTGTAGAGGCCAGCTCTTATCTGGGTTTAGCTGCACTAACTCTGCTATGAGGACCTCCCTGCCCCAACTGTATTTCCCATGCCCCCCCCCCCAAAGGCTAGTGTTTCCTGGTCTGGAGTTAATTACAATTCATCTTTAGAGAATAGCACAGGCTGGTACCAGGACAGACAGTAGGTCATGTGTGCATGCTTAGGAACGGCATTGAACAGTCCATGAATGGTTTCTGATTGGTGGTGTCATCTGTTTTCAAAAGTAGCAGACCCTCTGATTGAATCAGCCTACCATTCAGAGGTAATAAAAGTCTGGCCTGAGTGGTCAGCTGTTGTTCAAGACTGTTTTTTTGACTGAGCAGGCGGCCACACCAGGTATATCCAAAGGAAGCCAGCAGCGAGCCTCGGTGTGAAGGCAAGATATAGACACTTGCTCATTGCGTCTGGAACTTGGGGAGCTGGTGTGCAAATGAAGCTTTCAGCACATTAAGGGGGCTGATAAGGAAATATAGCTTACAGGACATCAATGGAGCTGGTGTGGAAAGAAAGTAGCAGCATATTAAGGGAGCCAGAGTTGGGTAAGCTTGATTCTAGTCCTTGAAGGTGAGATCAAACACCCTCTGAACGTGTCCCTGCGGGAGCCTGTACAAGCAGTAGCAAGAAATAGAGGCAAGTGAAACCGGTCCCCATCTTTCTATTTGTGATCTCTGATGGTATCCGGGTGATCTGGCACTCTGTCCACGACAACCTTCCTACAGCTAGCCAGTGGCAAATGGACTAGTGGGACTCCAGTAAACTGTCAAAACATCAGGCACCTCTGGTCAGTTCACTGACACCACTAGAGCAGTGTCCTCACTCAGGACAGGAGAGCACTTCTGTTGCTTTGGATGGGGGTACTTGGCTATCCAGTTTTAAGTCCACTAGTACTGAGGCCCCAGGACACCAGTACTGAGCATTCCAGTTGATGCGATTGGAGAGCAGAAACCCTTGAGTGCCCTGGTGCCCAGGGAGCTAAGTCTAACACCTTCCCTGGTAAACCTGCTAGAACATGTGCCTTGTACCCAGTTACAGAATATTCTAGTGAATCACAATATCCTTCATTCCTGCTAAACTGTGGGTTTTTTGTCCAGGCGTCTGCACAGAGCTGTGGCTTTAGTTCCAGCTTTGAACGAATTGTCGCTGTACAGAATTGTAGCTTTCTGCCATCATGTTTTCTTAGACCCCCTCGCCGACTTTCAACACTGTTGATCACTATATAATTCTTATCATATTTGCAGAAAAAACTATCTCTTGTGCTGCTTTTTCCTGTGTTTTCAGTTTCCTTAAAGATCTGCATTTCAGATTTCAGTTTCCTCTTGCTGCTCTGCCATAAAAAGACTGGAGTGTGGAGTCCCTCAGAGTCCCTCAGACTCTCTCACCTCGACTCTTGTTTACCGTGGAGTGCCTCAGGCTCTACCCCACAATGGCTCTTGTTTTCCATGTTCATGCTCCCTCTTGCTCATCTTATTGAGTCCTGTGGCTCTGAGGTTCTACTTTACGAAATGGTACTTCGAGTCTGTTGAAAATGGAAATGTGGATGACACAAAAGCATTTGAAATGTTGCAGTAATAATAGCGAAATTCTACGCTCCATCAAAGCATCACCTTGTTGAGAGTTGTCATTTTTGTCCACGTCGTTTGGTGCAAAACCAACTTTGTCTGTATAAGACTTGGAGTAAAGATCAACTCTCATCGGACCTTACAGGATCAGCTTAACTCCGTGGTAAAGTCCTGTCACTTTCAGCTGTGCTCTTAAACTGTATCTTACACCTGTCTGCGTTCCCAAACATTGTAAACATTTTCATCTTGACACACCTTGCTTGTTGAAAGGCTGTGCAACCAGCTTTGGCTTCGTGTTTGATCCCAAAGAGAGTGCAAGGCAGTGTGGTCAGCCTAGTGCTTCAGTTAGAACGGATTCACCATATTTCAGCGGCTCGGGCGTCTCTGCATTGACTCTCAGTGGATTGTTTTGAAGTCTGTGTCTTATCCAAATATCACTGGATTCCACTATACTCTCTCCTCTTAGCTCATATTTGTATTTTTATAAACCTTCTCGCCGCTGAGTTCTCAAGGAAATGTCTTTGTTGTCAGTTCCTAGTTTGCCTGGCTACGTATTTCAGGTTTTAAACCTGATGTACAAAATTTCATCTTCAATCAGCCATTTGATGAGTCACATTTATGTGGCCCTAATGTTGATGTGTCTTTAGAGAAAATGAAAAAAGACAGACACAGCGAAATCCATGGGAGCCTTGCATCTGCAAGCTCCCAGACGTTCTTTTCGTCGCTCATCATGCAGAGGCAACACAAGAGGCTACTCCTCCAAAAGCCCCTCCACTTCCTACAAGACCCCTAGCCAATCCACATTCACTAAGGGCTACCAACGAGGGGGTTACAGGGGTAGCAACAACAAAGGCAGAGGCAAAACCAACAACTCCCGCTCTGCTTCTACCCCTACCCAATGACTTTCCTCCGCTTCCCCCCAACATTTCACTCCTTTGGGGGGAAGACTGCAACAATTCCTTCGTGCCTGGACCAACATCACATCAGACAGGTGGGTGCGACAAATTATTCAGTCAGGTTACTGTCTAGAACTAACATCTACCTCCCCCCCCCCCCCCCCCCCACCCCAAACATCCACCCAAACAGCGCCCAATGTCACAAGAACATCTATCACTGTTAAAGCAAGAAGTAATATTTTTGCTACAAAAAAGTGCAATAGAACCAGTTCCTCTGCACCAGCAAAACAAGGGGGTTTACTCCCTATACTTTCTTATCCCAAAGAAGGACGGCTCTCTAAGGCCTATTCTGGACCACAGACCGCTAAACATATACATCCAGTCAGACCATTTTCACATGGTCACACTCCAACAAGTCCTTCCGCTCCTGTTACAAAACGACTTCCTTGCTACTCTAGATCTCAAGGACGCATACTTCCACATTCCCATTCATGAATCACACAGGAAGTATCTCAGATTTGTAATAAAGGGACAGCACTATCAATTCAAAGTACTCCCATTCGGAGTCACAACAGCACCAAGGGTGTTCACCATGTGCTTGGCAGTAGTGGCAGCACATTTACCAGGACAGCACATCCACGTCTTCCCGTATCTCGACGACTGGCTCATAAAAGCCAGCTCATACAACCAGTGTGTACAACACACCCATGCCACAATCCTACTGCTCCACAACTTGAGGTTCACAATGAACCACACCAAGTCTCACCTGCAACCATCCAAAGTACAACAGTACCTTGTTGCTACAATAAACACCTCAACAGCGCTAGCTTATCCCACTCCAATAAGGATAGCCAGCATGCAAACTCTTCTCACAAAGTTTCAGCCACAACACTCCCTCCCAGCACAAGTGTTTATGCAGCTTATAGGGATGATGGCTTCTTTCATTTTCATAGTGCCCCATGCAAGACTTCAAATGCCTATCACGTCAATGGAACCAGGCTCAAGGTCAATTAACAGACCTCGTGTTGGTAGACGGTCGGACTCACCGCTCTCTGCAATGGTGGAACACCAAAAACTTTTCCAATGGACGACCGTTCCTAGAGCCAATTCCTCAGATAATCTTGACAGTGGACGCATCGGTCTCCGACTGGGGAGCCCACCTACAGCAACACACCATGCAAGGCAGGTGGATGCCACAACAAAAGTTGCTCCATATCAATCATCTGGAGTTACTAGCCATATTCCTAGCACTTAAAGCTTTTCAACAGCAAGTAGCAAACAAAGCTGTGTTAGTCCGCACGGACAACATGAGAGCCATGTATTACATACAGAAACAGGGCGGAACACACTCCCTGCAACTCTCTCACCTAGCACAGAACATATGGCGTTGGGCTATGTAGGAAGGTGGATATCTGACTATATGGTTACCCCAACTTTTTGCCTAGTGTTTAGCTGGTTTTTGACTTAGCCTGGGGCCCTGATTAGCAGGATCCCAGGCCAACTATCCGCTCGCACTGTAAAATGGACTCCATGTACTTTAGGTACATCTCCAATTGGATATTGGGTCACCTTATGAGCCCCTGTTTAGTGTACCAGAGGTACCCAGGGCATAGGTGCATCCCAGGCCTACCAGGGGATGCAGCATGTATTATGCCACCCTGACTGGCCATCCACATTGACACAACTGGCTGATCACTCAGCTGGGGCAAAGTTGTGTAATCACCCCTTGCTTAGGTATAGTATACCTATACCTACCATTACATATAGACACATATGCACCTATAAGTCACTTCTATGGCAGGCCTTAACAATCCTGAAGGAAGAGTGCATGGTTTTATGTGAGATGGTGCTCTAGCATGAGCTGAGCCTGTCTGCAGCTTTCGGAACCATGTCCTTATAGCTGTTCTATGATATAGCCATACCATATACTCTTAGTTGCATTATAATCCTCGCGGTTACTGCTAACTTTGGTTTGGCTTTATTCAAACATGTTGTGTAAGGTGTCATACGCTTTGGTAGCATTCCACCCTTCTAGAGGGAGAAGACATGTAGTTGTAGCTTTACCCAGTTAAAGTTAAACAGAGCCTCAGCATCACAAAATGGACGCTGCCACCACAGACACAAGTCTGACCTCCTGCAGCTGGGAGCCCTTCCAGCGAGGGAGGCCTGGACAATAGATTTCCTGCCTTGGGAGGTGCTAGCACCTCCCCAGACAGGCTATAGTGTATTGGGGCAGGGTGGGTTGAATGAAATGAGACACTGCCTGGGGCACACAAGGTGCTCCATGCATAGCCCGGTTCAAACCAGTTTCTGGGGCACTCCAGCCCCAGCTCTGGCACGAAACTGGACAAAGGGAAACGGGTGTAACCACCCCTTCCCTGGTCCCACCCATAGGAGGGACCTAGCAGGTATCTAGCCCCTTTATTCAGTATAAAGCTAGGAGCTGAGTCTAGAGACTTTAGATTATCCTGAACTGAAACTCTGAAACGAAACTCTGGACCTTCGACATTCTACTGCCACTAGAAGACTGAAGAATCTCCCTTGTGGTCAAGGAATGACCACCCTGTGCAAACAGGCACCACCTAGCGAATTGCCGGTTTGCTTTGTCGACTCTCCCGAAGGATCCCGACGACTCTGCTTCACAGGACTGGACTTCCAGACTTCTCCAACTCCGACCCACACCTCCAGCAAAGCTGAGACCCGTGGCAGACACGAGAGACATGGGACCGGACACCTGGCCATTTTGCTCTTTGCTAAATTGTGCAGCTTCTGAGGCGTCCCAACCCGAGCCTTAAGTGCACCGAAGCTCAGCCCTCCACACTCCACGAGTGCCGCGTGGGGCCTTCTCTTGCATTTCCTCTTGACGCGTCTTCGCGATTGCGAGCCCGCTGGCTACTGGCCATCTTGAAGACTCCATTTTGAAACAACGTTGCTTGCCTGGTTGCTCTGGGCTTGCTCTTGCTTTCCTGTAAAGGGGAAGCTCCACAGACCTTTCTGGTCTGTACAAGAAGCCGATCTTCACTTCCTGCGTGGGTTGCCTTTGCCAAGGTTTGCTGACTCCAATCCGGAAGCCGACACCGCCAACAGCGAGATCCTTCGTGGGACAGTCCGTATCCAGCTCCTGGCCGTCATCAACTCCTCCTGGTCCACGTGGCTGCAGAGACCAGCTTCGCTTCTTCACCTGTTTGCAGCTCGACATCGCCTGGTTCCTTCCTGGTCACTGGCTAGTGACCCAGACTCTGTCCCCTCTGCTTTCAGGTTCTTCACTTCTCCGATCCACCCTTGGATCCATCCGTACATCTTCCTCCTGGTCGCCTGCAGCATCTTCTTGCAGCTCTCCATAGGAATCGACGACGAAACCCGACACGACTTCACACCTATGCACCCGGACTCCCTGGGTGAGGTAACTCGAGTACTCCGGTGCTCCCGTGGGTAATAACTATCCAAGTGTCCTGTTTTAACTGGGTTTCCCCGCAAGTCCACCCGTACAGTCCAAAATCAACTAGTTTCTAACTTTTACGTTCCGATTGAAAGTCTATGAGAACTCGCCTGTGCGTTTAGACACTGCACACGCATCCTATGAGACTCCTACTTCCTAACCTGTGGTTGTTCAGTGTAGTCCCAGCGATTCCCTAGGCCCTAGGCCTATTCACCTGTTCTGTAGTGGTTCTTATACCACTTATTTAGTATATGGTTCATGAGGCCCCCTAGGGCAGAATTGTATTTGTGCATCTTATAGTATGCTTATTGAGTCACTTGTGCTGTATCTCGAACTCTGACCTCATAAAGAGTGCAGAGGGGTTGTGTTAGTAATAAATACATCTATATTTGATATATACCTTGTGCGCTGTCCTTTCATCTGGTATTCAAGGGGTTATTATTGGTAAATCAATTGGCTTCACATGCTCTCTGGAGTATTAGCCGAAGACTGCTTTGTCCATGCTACCCCTAGCATAGCTGGTCTATGAGGTTGACTTTACAACCATCACCATAAGGGTTGTTTTGATTGATACAGGGTGCCCACTAGAATAGTGGACATCACATATCAGGCTAACTTCTCACAGGCTATACCTCAGAATATATTCCTCCTAGCCCAGCATGTCCCATGAGTTCAAAATACCATAGCAGACCTGTTAAGTCGTCAGACACAACAGATCCACGAGTGGGAACTTCATCCGAAAGTTCTTCAACAATTCTTTCAGATGTGGGGACAACCTCAGATAGACCTCTTTGCCACCGACGAAAACGCCAAATGCCCAAGCTTCGCCACCAGGTATCCACACCCACTGTCCAAAGGCAATGCCATATGGATGAACTGGTCAAACAAATTTACGTACGCTTTTCCACCTCTGCCACTCATGCCACCAGTAATACGCAAACTACAGCAACATTCTCTGACCCGCATCCTAGTTGCTCCAACGTGGGCCAGACATCCATGGTACACCACACTGCTACAACTGTCTGTAGTGCCACACCAAAAACTATACCTATCTCCATGCCTTTTAATACAGAACCATGGAGAGATCAGACACCCGGACTCGGCTCAACCTTGCGATCTGGCTCCTGAAGTCCTAGAATTTGGGTATCTAAACCTTCCTCCAGACTGCATGAATGTTATAAAAGAAGCTAGACGTCCAACCACTAGAGCATGCTACGCAGCTAAATGGAAACGTTTTGTAATATATTGTCACAACAACAATATTAATCCTTTAGATGTGTCTATTCAACACATCATAGGATACTTACTACACCCCCAAAGATGTAACTTAGCCTACACGTCTATTAGACTGCATCTCGCTGCCATTGCAGCATATCTTCAAAACAGACAGCATCTATCTCTCTTCAGAGTACCTGCTATAAAAGCCTTTATGGAAGGCCTTAAGAGAATAATTCCTCCCTGGGCACCACCTTCACCGGTGTGGAATTTAAACGTCGTTCTCAAACGGCTAATGGGGCCTCCCTTCGAACCTTTACATAAATGTGAACGACAGTTTTTAACATGGAAGGTTGCGTTCCTAGTAGCTATTACTTCTCTACAGAGAGTTAGTGAACTATAAGCACTAACCATTCTAGAACTTTTCTTGCAAATGCATCAGAATAAGGTCGTTCTCCATACTAATCCAAAATTCCTACCCAAGGTCATTTCTCCATTCCACCTCAATCAATCTGTGGAACTGCCAGTCTTCTTCTTGCAGCCACAGACAGTAGCAGAAAGAGCTCTTCATACTTTAGATGTCGAACGAGCATTGCTTTACTACATTGAAAGAACACAACCTTTTCGCAAAACCAAACAACTTTTTGTGTCTTTCTCACCACCACACAAAGGAAATCCCATATCAAAATCTGGGATCGCTAGATTGATTGTCAAATGTATACAAATTTGATACCACAAAGCTAAACGTACATTATCTATTCCTCCTAAAGCCCACTCTACTAGAAAGATAAGGGCTTCAATGGCGTTTCCAGGTAACAACCCCTAGATGACATCTGCAGAGCAGCTACATGGTCTACACTGCACACATTCACAAAACACTATTGTGTAGATGTGCAAAACAAGCTAATGTGGTCCAGGCTGTTCTCAGAACATTATTCCAAACGACTGCAACAGATAGGGGTGGTCGCCGCTAAAAGTGGGTACTGCTATACAATCTATTATCCGTGTGTAATCTGCAGCTCATAGGCCTCGAACGGAAAATGCTACTTACCAGTGCATCTGTTCTCGGCATGTAGAGCTGCAGAGTTGCCCACGCCCACCAGCCTCCCCGGCTACCCTAGTCTGTTCCAGTATTATTTTAATTAGATACAATTTACACGGCCATCCTTCCTTTTCTTGCAAAGCTCCATCATTTCCCTAATGGCGAAAAACAATCTGAGGATGGAGCCGATGCCAATGCGCAGTATGGTCTAAAGGAGGAGTCGCCTATCCCATGACTTCCAAATAACTTTTCAGGACAAAAACAAACTGCAAACATCCGGGCCCAACACTAGGTGGCGATCTATGCACAGTGTGCAACTCTGCAGCTCTGCATGCCAAGAACAGATGCATACTGGTAAGTAGCATTTTCCATATTCACCGAGGGATTCTAATCTTTGCTGTTATCTTTGAGGGTTTTACGGCACCGTGATACCCCTCAGGTGAAGGGAGCGCTCAATAAATGCAAAATAATATAGAATAACTTGGAACTCGGATACCTGCCCTGTCAGGCTGGCTTCCCCTTGAGATGTTGGTAAATGTAATTGCTGCTCTGTTTGTCATGTAGTGGTCTGGGTTTATTCTGAGGATGTGTTATGTGCTGTGGTTCGCTGTCATAAGATGTGTTTATCACATGGTTTAGGATGCACAAATATCTGAACTAACCTCCTGCTGGCTCAGCGTTGGCTTTGAAATCCCCATGACACTCTCCTGTTGGCTGGAGGCGGATGTGCTGCCTTCTCTGGTCATAGAACAATGAAACTGATAAGTCTCCTGTTTCCGGCAGGTTGTCAACTTCCCCTTCCCGTCTCCTCCCTCCACAGAGGCACTCATTGCAGCGGAAGAGATTCTGATCTCCCTGGGAGCCCTTCAGGAGCCGCCCAAGGTTGGAAGGTAAGGCATCGCTGAGTGTTCGTCATGTCTCTTGTGAAGTAGCAAACTGGAGTGATGAATGCAGCTTCCAGCTGTGCTAACAGGGGAGATGAAATGCGTATGGTATGAAAGCTTAAAAAAAAACTAGTTGCTCTAAATGTAGTGTTTCAAACTTTTCATTTACTGTAGTCTTGCTCGGTCTCATGTCGCTCCGCATCAGCTTTTGATCAAAGCAACTGTGCATTCCAGAAGACCGTGTTCTGATATTGATTTTTTTCTACTATTTTCAGACTGAAAGACTTGCAGAAAGCCAAGCTCAGCTGCCCCATCAGTCCTTTGGGACGGACAATGGCGTCTTTCCCTGTAGCCCCGCGATATGCTAAAATGCTGGCCTTGAGTAGACAGCATGACTGCTTGCCGTACGCCATCGTCATCGTGTCTGCAATGACTGTGCGTGAGCTCTTTGAGGAGTTTGACAGGTAATGTCCTTTTTTGCTCCACACAGTTATCATCAGGGACCGTAGACACGCAGTATCCAGCGCAAATCCTACACCTCAAACTCGTGCTAGGAGTTAGTCGAGTAGGAACATCAGGGCCTCCTTAAGATTTCAACAGGCAAAATAAGGTGGGCTTGTTCTAGAAATCTCCCCTTGTTAAATATTGGAATACTTGGAACTTCCTAGGTAATAATGAATGAATATCCCACTTCCAGCCACAAAGATGATGGGCGGAGTAGTGGACAAGACCCGATGAAATGAGTAGTGTTTGAAGTGCAAATATGAGCTCAATGGCTTACCTTATTGGAACTGCATCAGGCCGATAGAAAAGGACGATGCCCGCACTGAGTGGCACTTTTCGAGTCCACATGGTTGTTAATTTCATTCTCTCTGGGGGTGTTAGCTGGGCATGAGCACAAACATGTTTTTAGCCATTTGAAATAAAGGTTCATCCTTCACATATGAATGCCCTAATTCCTCAAGTGCCCCTACTATCACTTTATTTTACTTTCCTTTTTGTGTTGTTAAAGTTGTAGCTGTCATCTTTATTCCACGTTCCTGAGTCCTAGCGGAAGTTCTTCAGCATTGTGATAAAGAGCCTCTTTTGACATGGTTAGCCCCCACTTTTTTCCTGGTTTTGATTGTAGTTCACAGGGTCACAGCCAACCAGGTCCCCTGTGCCAGTGCCTCTTCCCTAAAAACACCCCCTCTATCCCCTGTAAGTCCCTAGTAAGTGGTATCCTGGGTACCTATGGGCTGGAAGCCGAAGAGGGTCCCCTGGCCTCCCCCTGCCATTGAACATGCCACTGCCCTTAAAGCTTGCATGCCCCTTTGAGGTGAAACAGCAAAGTCAACATGGCACCGTGCCTGGCTGGCTGTCATGCCAGCCAACACTGCCTGGAGGTATAGGTAAGTACCCCCTCCAGCAGGCCTTGCAGCCCTAAGGCAGGGTGCAGGATACCACAGGTGTGGGCATATCTCCATGAGTAGCTCTACCCCTACAATACTTAAGTCAGTCTTTAAATATTGTAAGTGCCAGTGAAGCCATGGGAAGCACATGAGCTGGAAACTCGGCACCATGATGGCTTCACTGAACACAGGAGTGTTTGATACCAAACTACTCCTCAAATAATCCCCAATGAAGCCAGTGTGTGATGTATTGTACCATGTACCCAGAGGGCACCTCAGAGGTGCCCCCTGAACACCTACCAAGCCTGGTGTGGTCTCTGACTGGCTGCCGGCAGCCAGCCACCATCAGACATGTTTCTGGACCCCTGGGTGGAGAGCCCCTGCTCTCTGGGACCAGACACAATGTGCATCCTGGCCAGAGTTGTCAAACCTCCTCCCCCAGGATGGATCAGTGCTCGAAGTGGAAAGTTTGAAAGGCCTGTCGCCTTTGTGATGCGTCCCCCAACCTATGCTGCTTGCAGCAGATGGCAGCCCCTAGTTTACGCCCCCAATTTGGGCGGGAAAACCGTCAGAAAAACTTATGAGAATAGGAGGTAAAGCACATCCCTCCAATCCAGGGCTAGGTCTATGCCCCCTCCAACAGGAGAGTGGCATAATAATGGACGTAGTCACCCCCCCAGGTAAGTTGCCCTTTGGCCCTACCTGCTACTCTGCTTAAACGCACAACCTCTCGCTACATAGCGCCGTGATATCGTCCAGGATGAGTGCTGTGCTCTATAAATAAATAAACACCCCTAAATCTAGTATTTAGGAGACTCCCCCAGACCTAGAAACTAGATCTGCAACAACCTAAGAAGAAAGAAGACATCCCTGCAGAGAAGACTGAAGACAACTGCCTTGGCCCCAACCCTTCCGGCCTGTCTCCAGCTTCTGCAAACATGCGACCTGTCTTGCGGCCAGCGACCTCTGAAATCCTGGGAGGACTGCTGCCTTAGAAAAATACTCCCATCTCCCATGGACAGCGAACCTATCCAGAAGAAACCAACCCCAAGGACTCCAGATCATGGGGTTCTGTGTCTCCTGCCCAGACTGAACCCGATGCCCAGGGCCCAAGTCTGAGTGGTTCACCTGTGCAGTGATTCTGACCTAGAGTCCAGCGTTTCCTGACCTCTCCTGATCTCCACGGCGGCGCCTGCAGTATGAATCCATAGGCTTCCCCCTGACCGTGACCAGCAAGAAGCCTCCTATGTCGAAAGGCACCTCTTCACCCGACGACCCTGGGCCTTGGTGTGCTGAACCAAGAGTGCCCCTATGACCACCTACATCTCTACGTACCTCTGCTGTCGTTGGTCTTCCTCCTGAAACCTTAGATGCCACACCTGCAGCCTGTTTGCCAAAAGAAGAAACATCTTGAAAAGCATTGGGCGCTTGATGCTGACATTGCATCCCGCCGCACCTGTACCGCTGGTGGTGTAGGTTTGCTGCCGCATTGTAGCCCCCCCCCCCCCCCCCTGTGCTAGTCCTAACCCCCAAAGCTTGTCCCACTGCTCACCGTGTTGGCTGCTATTTGTCATGCAGAAGTGCCCATGAACAGGCATAGGTTTTCACGTTATTTTCTGCCCCTCCCGCTGAGTGATGCACATGACAGTGGAGCAGAGTCTAGGCTCCTTCCCTTCATTCAACACATGGGTGGGACAGGGCAGTAATTGTTGGGTATTTTCACAGGACAGTCGGGTTTCCACTGGTTCCAACATAGATTTCCCTATCAGGAATGTAATCCCTTGAGCTGTTGACTTCAGATAGTAAATAAAAAAACGGTTGGTGTAGTAGATTACTGGCGGCGGAAGAAATCAAGCCCTGGGCAGAGGCGGTGGGAGCAGGGCCTGGGCTGTGCCGGTGGGAGCTGGGCCTCGGCGGCAGGAGCAGGGCCCGAGGGCTGTTGGAGCAGGCCCTGGGTGCAGCGGGAGTGGGCCCTGGGCAGCGGCAGGAGATAGGTCTGGACCTGTATGGGACCAGAGTTGGGCTTGTATGAAAGCAGGGCCTGGACATGTGAATAAGCATCTGGACACATTTGGAGGTACCTAAGCACATGTGGGAGCAGGGTCTGGACTTATGTGGGAGCAGGGTCTGGACTTATGTGGGAGCAGGGTCTGGACTTATGTGGGGGCAGGGTCTGGACTTATGTGGGAGCAGGGTCTGGACTTATGTGGGGGCAGGGTCTGGACTTATGTGGGGGCAGGGTCTGGACTTATGTGGGAGCAGGGTCTGGACCTATGTGGGAGCAGGGTCTGGACTTATGTGGGAGCAGGGTCTGGACCTATGTGGGAGCAGGGTCTGGACCTATGTGGGAGCAGGGTCTGGACCTATGTGGGAGCAGGGTCTGGACCTATGTGGGAGCAGGGTCTGTAGTTGTAATTGTAAAGGCTCTTCTAAAGCGCATGGCTTCTCGGAAGCATCCCAGCGCTTAGGACTAACCAAAGGGAAATAGATTGCAGAAAGTGCGGAAGCCTAACTCGTCTAGATCTTGGGGAACAGGACAGTTTTTAACTTCTTTCGAAATGCGAGCAAGTTAGGCTCTTGACGGAGAAGTGGGGGAAGAACATTCCATAACTTAGCCGCATTTTGCGAAAAAAGGCGGCCCTCTGTGCGGGCCTTATTAATCCTGGGAATTACTAAAAGGTTTTGCTGGTTTGAGCGAAGGTTCCTAGATGGTTTATATGGCCTGATCATGTCATTTAGGATGGGGTTCCCTTCCCATAAAGAGTTTTGTGGACCAGACAAAGGGTTTTGAAGTGAACCCGCTCCCTTATTGGAAGCCAATGCAAGGTGCTCAGCGCGGGTGCAGCTGATGTACGGTGGCTGGTACCCGTAAGTAACCTCGCTGCGGAGTTCTGGGCAACCTGGAGTTGCCGGGTAACCGAAACAGGGGCTCCTAGATAAAGGTCATTTCCATAGTCCAGCCTAGATAGAATAAGGGACTGGACTATGGTTTTCTTGGCTGCTTCGGGTAGCTGAGGGAGGATTTTACGAATTGTCTTCAGCAAACCAAAGCAAGTAGCCACGGTCTTTCTTGCCTGGATTTTAAATGACAACTCCGTATCCAACCAGAAACTGAGGCTTTTAATCTCGGTCTTTGGAATGGGCCCAGGCCCCATGCAGGAAGGCCACAGTGTGGAGTTATTGAATGTGGCTTTTATTCCCTAGTAACATCAGCACAGTTTTCCCCCCGTTCAACTTCAGATGGGACGAGCACATTCAGGAGTAGTTGGAGAGATTTGCAGCTGCACGTTCCAAGATCTGTTCATATCCATGTGCACGGTCTCGGCACGTGCAGGAGAAGGGTCTGTGAAAAGCTACTCCGTGCTCAGACGTCAAAGATATCCGAGACAGACCAGATACCATGTGCTCACACATCCCAGATGTAGGGAGGGTGGGAGAGAGCACTGGTGTAAGGACTACCGTTGAATTAGGCAACTTCTACTGCTCCTGTGGTGCAATATTCTGTAGATAAATAATTCCAGTGCTATGGAATCATATTTTCTGACTTTACATATGTGGAAGATGTTCTAGATGGGTCATCCTCGTGTTTATCCTCATGAAGTAGTGTTTCATTTCCAGTACCTCATCTATGTTATTGTGAGTCTCTCGTATGGAAACTCTTGGAGACCAAAGCAATCGCAAGACACATGAGTAGATGCATCTGCCCCAACTTACTCCCCTCTCTCCCCCCCCCCCTCCCCTCCCTCCACCCCCCCATCAAAAGCTCCCATAACCTAAATAACACAATGTCGCGATGTGGCCTTGTCTGACAGATTTGTGTGATTGCTCCAGTTCTCTTGTTATGGAGCGGTTTTTAACATGGTCTTTTTTTCAGGCCAGTCGTAAATGAAGACGAGAAGGAAAAACTGAAGGGGAAGAAAGCCAGGGTGATCCAGATGAAAAGGATTTGGGCCGGACAGGGGCCCTCACTGGAGCTGGGGGACCTGATGGTGATGTTGGGTACTGATACTATTTTTCTGCTGTTAATTTATTGTATTTCCTGCTTTCTTAATAGTGTTTGAGACCCTGTTATTTACAGAGATGACTTTACTCTCTATTGTGTCTTCAGATGAGGTGTTTGTAAGTGAGGAGTATTCTAGGATGTCTCATTAAAGATTACTTTGGATATGTTTTTCTCTGTCCTTAATCGTTTTTAGGAGCTGTGGGGGCATGTGAATATGCTGGATTTTCTCAAAAGTTTTGCGAAGACAACGGTTTGCGGTACAAAGCCATGCTGGAGATCCGTCGTCTGAGAGGACAGCTGACGACCACAGGTACAAGCTCAAACAAGGTTTGACTGCACACAATAAAGTCTGAGAGGACGAGAGTTAGCCAGATAGTATGTTTTTTCCAGAAAATTGGTTTAATGTAGGGAACCTACTAAATATTGACTTGTAAATGTGGCTGTGTTTGTTGGCCTTTTAAACTAAGGATGAGGTGTCATCAGAACGTGGGTAAAATAAAAAAAAGTCTAGGTATAAGAGGACTATTCTTAGAGACTGTCTGCAAAATTGTCAGCCCCAGAGATTCGCTAGGGAAGAAGCCTGTCTCCTAATTGATGTTTGGGACGGCTAGACTTTAGACTGGCAAATGGCTGCTGGTGGTACCTTGTGGGGCTGGCCGATTCAACATGGGAAGGTGAGCGTGAGGGAAGCGGCAGCCTAGATCGCACCAAACATTCAGCAATCAAATTAAGTTACATTTTAGATGTGTCTTGGTGTGTCAGACTGAGGGGAATTTGGTAGCACCAAGAAAAGGCTTGAGCTGGGCCGCTCCCCTTCCCAGCATTTGCTTGCCCTTCCCTTTCAGTGTTCTCTTGCTCTGCTCAAGGAAGAGGTGCCTCCGCGCTCTGGCGGCTGTGCTGCTCCTTGCTCTCTTGTCACAGTGCAGTTCTGTACCTCTGCTCTCTTTACAGCAGAAGAGTTCTGTGGCAGTGCTGCTCTTTGCTCTCTTTACGGCAGTGCAGTTCTGTGCCTCCGCTCCCTTAACGGGAGTACTGTTCTGTACCTCTGCACTCTTGCTGGCATTGTTGCTCTGTGTCTTTGCTCTAGTTTAGAAATGCTGCTGTATGCCTCTGCTCCTTATTAGCTTTGCTCCGTCCATGCTCAGAGCTGCATTGATCCTCCACATTGTTTGTGGCCTTATCACCTGAACCTCCCTTCTCCTATGGCAGTGCTGCCCTGTGCCTCTGCTCTCTTGTGGCAGTGCTGCCCTGTGCCTCTGCTCTCTTGTGGCAGTGCTGCCCTGTGCCTCTGCTCTCTTGTGGCGGTGCTGCCCTAAGCCTCTGCTCTCTTGTGGCAGTGCTGCCCCAGTCCCTCTGCTCTCTTGTGGTAGTGCTGCCCTGTGCCTCTGCTCTCTTGTGGTAGTGCTGCCCTGTGCCTCTGCTCTCTTGTGGCGGTGCTGCCCTGTGCCTCTGCTCTCTTGTGGCGGTGCTGCCCTGTGCCTCTGCTCTCTTGTGGCGGTGCTGCCCTGTGCCTCTGCTCTCTTGTGGCGGTGGTGCCCTGTGCCTCCGCTCTCTTTTGATGGTGCTGCCCTGTGCCTCTGCTCTCTTGTGGCGGTGCTGCCCTGTGCCTCTGCTCTCTTGTGGCGGTGCTGCCCTGTGCCTCTGCTCTCTTGTGGCAGTGCTGCCCTTTGCCTCTGCTCTTTTGTGGCAGTGCTGCTCTGTCCCTCTGTTCTCTTGTAGCAGTGATGCCCTGTGTCTCTGCTCTGTTGTGGCAGTGCTGCTCTGTCCCTCCACTCTCTTGTGGCAGTGCTGCCTTGTGCCTCTGCTCTCTTGTGGTCGTGGCATGAATCAACATTTAACAATCAGAATCAGCGGTGAACACTTAGCTGCACAAGGCAAGTAACTGCTGAACTATTACAGTATTATAGAGCAAACATAAAGCTACACATTTGTGAAAACCAAACGAAGTTCAATGCAGATTGCATTTACAATTTTTAAAAATGCATTAAAAATAAAATGTACAGGGCGTGTCTTGCAGCCGAGAGAAATGACCGCAGCCTAGAGGAGCTCCGGGGATAAGAATGATTCCCTAGCAATCCGTTTAATGATCCGGAAAAGAGAGTGTACCCATAGTCTGTGTAAGACGACCGGAGAAGGAGCGGCGTTCATTGATCCGGCGTCGAAGGCGAAAAGAGGCCGGGAATGTGAGTTATGGTCGGCGAAAGGTGAGGGCCTATGAACGGAGCAGAGACCGGGGACTCAGTTGCGTGGGAGTGCCCAAGTGCCTGAAAGACGATCGGCGGAGTGTGCCGGGGAAGCAGAGGCAGATGTGGTGAGTGTCGGTGGGTGCGCAGGGTGACGGCGCTGCCTGCCGACATTGGAGCAAAGGACAGGAGGCATCGGCTGCCCAACGGGTGCCTACAGGCATTGAATACTGCGAGACTGTTGGGGCGGACTGCCGAGCAGACGCGCGGCCGCCATTTTAAAGCGCCAGTACCCGTGGACCAGAAACAACAATCGGTAGCGGCGGGAGCGCTGTTAAATGTAAATGTAAATATACTTATATAGCGCGACCTGTCACCACAAAGGGCATCCTGGCGCTTGCCTAGGGAACCCGTCCTGGTATTCCCCTGTGAGAGGCCCCGGCAGGGTATCCACAAGGTGAAAGCCAGGCATCCCGCCGCGAGGGGCCGTTGTGGAGATTAAGCAAGCTACTACCCAGAGTCGCAGAGCGTGAACCCGTGAGTCGAGAAGGCACCGGAGCGAGAATTATCGAGACCGTGGAATTTTTAGCCCAAGACCCGCCGAGGTGGGGAATTGAACCCTGGTCCAGGGCCGATCTCAGCTTCCGGGTCTGCCGCCTCTAACCCCTGAGCCACACTTCTCCACGTTACCTATGTGAAATAGCCCGGGAGACACCAGAATTAATCCTATGACCCCGCAAATTATAATTGGGTGCAGTGCAGCGAACAAGCCCCATTGAGGATCTCTATGAGGCCAACAGTGCATTAGACCACCAGGGGCTGCCAGAAACAGGTAATGCGCCCTTCGCCCTGTGGAACAGTGACTGTGAGTCACACAGCTAGAAGGTGTGATTGCGACGAGGGTACAACAACCCAGTTGACCCAGAGATAGGTGAGACAGGCGTACTGTCACCGGCGGAGCCGATCTAAGACTGCCCGGTGCTCCCCATCACTCGCTGCTGTACTGCTGCTGCTGTGAGAGACGGAAATAAGCGGGTCATTGAAGCGCGGGACCGAGATAAGGTCCCCCAAGGAATAACTGTCGCAGATCCCATGCAAAGACATTACCAACTTCACTATAGAGAAGGGTGTCCCTGCAAATTATATAATGAGTGGAAGAGGAAACCGTGCAAATCAGCAGAGTAAATTAGACAAATTTGCTTACACTAAAGAATTCCCTCCGCTACCAGATAACACAGGCCAAATGAACAAAGACAAAGAGGTAGAAGCTGGCCCTAAAGTAACGTTGGAGGACATTATGGCGGCCCTACACAACATGCAAACTACGATAGGCTCCATATCAACGCATGTCACTTTTTTGCGCGCTGACTTTCAGAAAATGTCCGCCAGGGTCACGAAGGTTGAACAGGTGACAACGACTCTCTCCAAAGACACTACAGTCCTGAACAAAAAAGTGACACGGCTAGAGGAAGAAAATAGACGTCTGGCGATGAAACTAGATGACCAGGAAGGACGCTCCCGCTGAAATAACGTACGAATTACGGGGCTTCCGGAGACGGAAGGGAGCCCTGCAATGGACCTTTACGTCGAAGAACTCATAAAATCTAAAATCTAATGGTATCTCAACCTTCTTCTCAGTGGAGCGGGCACATAGGGTGCCGGGTGGACGGCCGAAGCCCGGAGCCCCTCCGAGACCGGTGCTGGCCTGTATCTTCACCTTTCCGGACAGAGATGCGATATTGCAGACAGCCCGGGTAGCGTCGCCCGTCCGAGTTCATAACTCTGTCATATCTCTCTTCCCGGATTACACAGCAGCGGTTACAGCACATCGCAGGAGCTTCCTGGAAGTCAAGAGGGCATGGAGAGCACGTGAACTGCCGTACTCCATGCTCTTACCGGCAAAGCTGCGTGTTGTGGCAGACGGCAAGACTTGTTTCTTCGAAACACCGGAGGAGGCACATGACTGGCTGGAGGGGTGGAGAGTGGCAGGAAGAGCAGGAAGAATTCAAAAAGGACGGCGGCATACTGGGAGAGAAGAAAATCCTGAGGATAGTGAGCAAAACAGTGACCATATCAGCCATTCACGGCCGAGAGCAGAAGAAGATGTGGGCTGATGTGGACTTAGGCCCTCCTCGGTGATAAGACTACGATGGAATTCTAGCTGAATGCAGACTCTGGGGCATGGGGAAGATACGGTCCTCCTTGGACTTCCCGCTCCTATACGTGCAAGTAGTGGTTAAGGGGTTGGGGATTAAGCACTCTGCTGAGTTGGGGTGGCGGGCAGTTTTAACACCTTCCATGCTCATGACGAGCTCAGCTCGTCATGAGGCACGCTGGAGCTGTGCTCATGACGAGCTGAGCTCGTCATGAATAAAGCCAAATTGCAATTTCCAGCACAGGAGGGGAATTGCCTTAGCAGCCATAGTGTTAAGTCCGCATGGCAGGGAGGAAAGGAGGGAAATGAGGGGATGGGGTTGTTAATTATTGTTTTCAAAATGTTTTGCTATATGATTCAATACACAGTCAGTTATGCAGTAGCACAGAACTTGGAGAAATGCTTTCATTTTATCCTGGCGACTTTCAGGGGTCCTACTGGACATGTCGGGAATGACACTAAAGGGCACGGAGCAGGATGAGGCCCTGGTAGTCCCTAATGCCACGAGGTCTACTCTCTCCCTGCTCACCTGGAATGTGAGGGGTCTGGGTGATAAAATTAAATGGGGCATAGTTCTACAATACATCAAAAGACCTGGCCCAGCGGTGGTGCTGCTGCAGGAAGCGCATCTTACTGGCTCGTCCAGTAGAGCGATGGACAGATGGGGATACAAAATGGTGGCCCACTCAGAATTCACATCGGGTTCAAGGGGAGTAGGCATATTATTGAAGAAACAATTTCCACTGATTATACATAGTATTAAGGCCGATGCAATGGGGAGATTCGCAGCGATAAGTACGCAGTGGGAGGGACGACCCCTAAACATAATGTCTGCCTATGTTCCCCCGGCACTGCATACGGTGGCACTGCCGGGCCTCAGTGAGTTTTTACTAGGCCTTCCAGAGGGAGAGCTCCTTAATGGTGGGGATTTTAACGCGACTCTGAATGAAACGTTGGACAGGCTTCCAGCCAGATTTGGTATGTCAGGAGGATCGCGCCTGGGAAGTTTCTTAGAAGCAATGGGCCTTATAGATCTATGGAGAAGACACCATCCAACAGAACGCCAATTCACGTATCACTCGGTGGTCCATAACAGTTTGACTAGGATAGATTATTTCCTGGGTTCCATGGGCAGTCTTAAAAATGTAGAAACTATAGAAATCAGACCCCGGGGCATTTCTGACCATTCCCCACTACTGCTTAATTACACATACTACCAGCAGAAAAGGCGCAGAGTCTACCCGATCCGCCCTGGTTACTTGCAGGTTCCAAACATAAGAAAGGAACTTAAAAAGGAATAGACCAATATTTCCAAGAAAATAAGGGTTCAGTGGCCTCCCCAACTACCCTCTGGGAGGCATTTAAGATGTTAATCAGAGGACAGGCCATTTCATCCATTTCAGCACATAAAAGGGGAGGACAGGCGGAACTACAGACTCTAGAGTCCGAATTGCGTGCAGCAGAGGCCCTACACGCTGGGGATCCCACCCCTGGAACAGATAACAACCTCCGACTTCAGCAGCACAGACACAAAGAACACCTCACAACACTGACTAGACAACAGATACAGACTATGCGCCATAAAATATATGAAGTTGGTGACAAAGCTGGGAAGTTACTAGCGTGGCTAGACAGGAGGGAAAAAAGTGAAAGATGGATTACACAGCTATGTAAAGAGGAGGGGGAGGTCACAACCGATCCATACACAATAACTGACACGTTGGCACAACACTTCCAAACAATTTATTCCTCCGACTGGGAAATGTCAGTGGAGGAGGCGCTGACGTATATCCAAGAGCTTAACATGCCCAAACTAATGCCGGAAGCGGCAAAAGAACTGTAGGGGGACATCGGGCGCTGCAATCGGGCAAAGCTGTAGGTCCGAACGGAATCCCAATTGAATTTTATAAAAAAACGGCAGACACCACTGCACCGCACCTGTAAAATATGTTCCTTGATAGTGTGAAGAGGGGAGAACTAACCTTGGACCAACGCACGGCCACAATAGTGGCGATCTTAAAAACCCGGTAAGCCGGCGGATAGGTGTACCTCGTACCGGCCCATCTCCCTAATAAATGCGGAAGTCAAAATCCTCGCAAAATTGTTGGCTAGCCGACTCACGCCGCACCTAACAGCCCTCATACACCCGGACGAATCTGGCTTTATGCCGGGCAGGAGCACGACCTTGAATTTGAGGAAGCTGCACGGGGTACAAGCCCAAGCA
The DNA here is from genome assembly GCF_964263255.1 of Lissotriton vulgaris. Classification (NCBI taxonomy): domain Eukaryota; kingdom Metazoa; phylum Chordata; class Amphibia; order Caudata; family Salamandridae; genus Lissotriton; species Lissotriton vulgaris. The sequence continues at coordinate 43,616,178 of NC_141699.1, forward strand.
GTGTATTTGGAGGAACAGGCGGTGGTGCTTTCATTGGACTCGCACATGGCGTTTGATATGGTCAAGTGGCCCTTTCTCTTTGCAGTATTGAAGCATCTGGGATTTGGCCCCAAATGTTGCTCCTGCATTCGACTCCTGTACACCAAGCCTATGGCGCATGTCACAGCCAATGGTCATATATCAGATGATTTTTCCCTAGCGAGGGGCACGCGCCAGGGCTGCCCACTGTCGCCGTTACTCTTCGCACTGGTCCTTGAACCCTTGGCGGAGTGGATACAGTGGGAGCCAACAATACGAGGCCTCAAATGGACGGACAATTGGGAGGACCGAGTGTCCCTCTATGCTGATGATATCCTGTTATATTTGTCCACGTCAAGGCGCTCTATATTGGTCCTCCTGGAAGTGTGTACGGCTTACGGTGTGGCTTCAGGATATACCATTAATTGGTCCAAGTCGATACTTTACGTGCTTTGCGGCCCTCTGCCACTCCTTCCTGACAGCTGCCCGCTTAGAATAGCGGAAAGTACGTTTAAATATTTAGGGAGTTACGTAACCGCAGACTCCAAAGAATTTTTTAATAAAAACCTACAACCGCCGCTGGAGCGTCTTAGGAGAGATGTGCATCACTGGGAGACATTGCCACTAACGTTATTAGGAAAAGCAGCACTTTTTAAAATGATGGCCTTGCCCCGTTTCTTATACGTCCTGGAGAATATGCCATACCAAGTAATGCCAACCTACTTCAAGGCCATCGCGGCGCAGGTCTCCAACCTCCTATGGGGTAATAAGCAGGCACGCATCGCCCAGACCAAATTGGTGAGAGGATGGTATGACGGGGGAATAGCACTCCCTGATGTGCAGCACTATTATTGGGTGGCACAGCTCACGGTGATTAATCAGTGGCTCCATGTCCCACAATCGGACCAAGGCAGATGGATCACAACTAGGCACAAGGGGTATGCTTTCTCCCTTATATGACAAGAAACTGGCGTTGACGATGATTGGCCCACTGCGCCATACTCTGATGTTATGGCATACCGCGCAGGCAAAACTGGGATGGCGGGGGGTACTGACACAGCTTACTCCACTATGGGACACCAAGAAACTAGAAAGACTCCGAAATAGCTAGGGCTTCGATCAATGGGATGACATAGGAATATCAACAGTGGGTGATTTGTGGCAAGGTGGGGAAATAGTGTTGTTTGAGCGTCTTCAACGTCTGTATGAGTTGGCGCCCTCTGAAGTGTTTAGATGTACACAAATTAGGCATGCCCTGATGACGGCGATACCACCTGGCTCCGACATCCCGAGGCGTCCCCTATGGAGGATAGGTTACTAACTGATTACATGCAGAAGAGGGCTACCTCTTTTACCTATCGTAAATTAGTAAACAACTTGCCCGACCCCACAGGCCCCTTGAAACTCAAGTGGTCGCAGGACATAGGGGAGATAGACGACTCAGGATGGCAAGAAGCATTAGCGTCCCGGAGGGAGGAGGGCATACCCTCACGCCTTATACTTGTACAACTCTGAATTTTGCATCGATTCTATTATACCAGACTTGTTCTGCACAAGATGAGAAGAATAGACCACCCCTTTTGTCTCCGAGGCTGCGGAGAGGAGGGATCCTTTTTCCATAATATATGGGAATGTCCCAGAATAGCAGCGTACTGGACACAAGTGATGCGTACTATGTCACAATCACAGGGGGTCTCACTTACGCCAGAACCACGCAGATGTCTGCTAAATATATGGGAGCCAAATGATCTCACACGCCATGGGCAGAATTGGGTTACAATCGGAATAATGATAGCTAAGAGGAATATAGCACAAAGGTGGGGGGTGGAGGTGCCTTCTCTTGCAGCGTGGGGCAGAGACATGGATGAGGCTATGATAACTGAAAGAGCGGTGTTTAGTAATAGAGGATGCCCCAAAAATTGGACTAAAATTTGGGGGACATGGAATGACTACAGGGGGGGGGGGGTATTTGCGATCCACCTACGGATAACCAGAGTGATACCTCAGGGCTGGATGAAGGATGAGGAGGAGTGGTGGTGTGGGGGATGGGGCTTGACATCGATTGCGAATAATTGGCTGAACAATGTAATTATGCTATTTGAAAGGCTGTGTATTGTTGTAATGTGGTATAATGGGGGTTTGTTATATATAAGACTGACTCAACCTGTTGACAAGATGGAAAAGAATAAAAAGTTTTTAAAAAAAAGATTTACTTTAAAATGCAATTGTGGAGGTTCAAAGCAGAAAAAAAAGGAAGATCGCATCAGTTGACGGACAGATTTTGGCTGGCTGCACTCTCTGCAGCCCCTGAAAACTCTTCTGGCATGCACACCGGGAAGTGAAGGCCTATGCAGCTCAGCCAAAGTCTGAGGCGTCTGATAGGCTGACACAAGAGAAGCCCAATGCTTGTTTGTCATCTTATCAGCAAAACATATGTTCTACCCTTGACCTCACTGAGTCTACTTGCCTTTAATTCAGTTGGTGTCTATCTCATATCTTATCCAAGATGAATTTTCAGCGTCACAAGTTCTCTCTTTGTCCGCAGTGAATTCCATCTGCCCCGACGCTGCCCTCTTTGTGGATCCAAAGATGAAGCCACCAACAGAGACACAAGTTCTTTACTTGCGGCAGATCGTCATGGCGGGTCTTGGGGACCATATCGCTCGGAGGATACAGGCTGAGGAGCTACTTGATGAGAAGTGGAGAAACGCTTACAAGGTAGTGAGCTGTCTGTTCATGAATAGTTTTAATTCACCTGCATCAGGCCTGGTAGTTATCATTCATAACTTAGATACCATCAAGAGGCTCACAGTTACAAGTTAAATGTAATCCTTACAAATCTGATTATTTACCTCCTTCAACCTTGCCATCTCCTACCCGGGTAAAGGTGTGGTCACGCTATTGTTTATTTTCCTCCAGTGCATAGCTTAACAGCGTAATGAGGTGTTTCAGAATCCCCTCAAAGATACCAATAACAATAATCCAAGCTGAGGGAGTCTATCCTTTGTACGTTCAGGGGATATGTGGCCAAAGTCCAGGGCATCTTTAGAAGGTCACATCCTCCCCTTTGCAGGCTGCTCCCTGCCCACCTTGTTTAATGTTCATCCCAAAGTAGGTCCATTACCAGCCACTGGTATTGCGGCTAATTCCATTTCCTTCGTCAGCTGTTCAGTAATCTCTAGCTTTTTGCCTCTGTCATGGTGCATCTTAATAGATCTGATATGGGTTTGCCCAGGTAAACGCAAAATTGTGAAGGCAGAGGGTGATGATTTCTTCTAAACTGACCCTTGAGTTCTGACACTCAGCAGAATAGGTCGACCGGTATTCTTGTATTGTACAGCGATTGAAATATCGACCTACAAGTATTTCATCCACTATCTCAACCTTACTCTTACATCGCAGGGTAAATCTAGGTAAGTGAATGTGAAGTTACTTTCCTTAAGGATGTAGTAGTAGGCGTTGTAGTGGATGTTGTATGTTTGTCGGTTGATATTTGGACTGTGATGTAGTGACTGTAGCCCCGGTAGACCTTCTCAGTGTCCAAAGTGTCTCTGTGCAGTAAGTTCAGTGCAGTGTCTTTCTTCCAGTTCTTTTTTTTTTTTTTTTTGCCGTTTTAGCTTTTTGTGGTTTAGATACCTGTTCACCTTAATGGGCCCCTGTTTATTCCTTTTCTATAATATGTATTTGTGATAAATGAGCAGGTGCAATGCAGGCTAGTGACAAGTTACCTTCGGCATTTATTCAACTCACAACAGAAGGGCTCACTAGAGAAATATGGAATAGGGACTGAAGTATCAAGTCTCCTAAATCCTTATAGTCTCGCTAGTGTTGTATAAGTTAACGTTTGTCTACTGGTTCCTCTCAGACATTATTCCCTTCATAGACATCCGGTCAAAATAAAAACAAGGGGTTCTACAATATTCCCCACTGTCTTTGGTCGGTTTAATATTTCCAGAGTTTTCTTGTGCTTCCCCTTTCTTCACTGATTTCGGGGAGAATCATCTCTGAAGTGTCGTCCTTATCCTTTGTCCCAGCTGATTCTCCTGTCTTGCCAAGAAAGAGGAGGTACAGTTAGGTAGGTGAGCTGGACGCTGTGTGTCCCTGAGCCAACCACGCCCCTTTACATCAGCGTTTTTTTTCCCCCTGAGCCCTGCTTGCCTGTCAAGAAAGAGGCGATTGAATATGGTTGGTGATCTGCAAGCCTGAATGTCCCTCTGCAATTCTCACTCTCTGTGCTTATGTAGAGAGCATATAACCCCCTCATCGATGAGAGCTGTGATTGATGTCCTGCCTAGAGATGCCTGTGATCGTGACCTCATTTCCCCTACTTCTGGAGTGAGAAACGACATGGCAGTTTCATTGCTTCCTCTGTGCTGCGAGAAATAGAAGCCAGGATCTACCTGACCCCTCTGGGATCAGAGTCCCTACTCTTTGGCTCCCCAAGCCAGACTGAGAAAATATGACTCCTGGGTACGGGCAGTACAGTGTCCTTTATGTCTACATGTGGGAGGGTGGGCTGTGACAACCTGCCTGCCCAAAGGGGAACACCATGCCAACGGTCAAGGCCACCGCAGATCAAGCGGCACGCCAAGAAGGGATACAGCTTCTGGCCTATTCTGCATCTATGGTTTCTTAGCAAATAACTAGAAAAAATCACAATAATGACTTCACCACATCCTGCAAACCCTGAAAGCAAGACTGGGCGGCTTCTCCGGGCCTCCAGATTTCTATTTTCATCTCCCGTTTGAAAGCGAGCATGACCACTTCCTGAGTTTTGTGGTGTGGGAGAAACACTTCCAGGTTTACTGTCCCGCTATTCACTTAGTGTCTGCTCCCAGTGTCTGGAAAAGTCCTGGTAATGGTGGATAACTGCTATGCTAGGAAACCCACCTTTATCCTTGTATAGCACTGTCAAAATCTGATCAATTGCGATAACACCAGCATATTACACATGGACCTTTGTCAGCCTCGAAGCCTGTGAGTATCGTACCTCACACATGGCGTAATGCGGCGAGTACCAGAATTCGAGGCCGACACAGGTCCATGCGTAATACACTGGTGTTATCACAGTTGATCGGATTTTGTCTGTGCTACACACAAAGACACGGTGTTGTAATACTATTGACACCTTACGCAAGTCAAGTAATAGATATTGTACTCTGGTAGAGTTATTGCACTTTTCTACATTTCTTGGGCATCACATTATAACGCAGAGAGTCTTTTGGAATTTCGTGTCTACATGGATGTAATCACCACCACAAGCCCTGAAGAAGTCTCTGGTTAGGGACCAAACGCGTTGGCTACATCAATATTCAGAGAAGAAAAGCTATAAAGTATAAGAAGATTGTGAGTAAAAAAAACTTCTTTTAAGAAAAATGTTGATGGAGTCTGCACAGTTATTTAAATTGTTTTGGTAATAATGTAACGGTACCCAATTTATAATCTCTTATGATGGTTGGTGGGTGCTGATCATGTTCTTGCAATTAATCTATGGCGTTTGGTTCGTGTTTGGAAGGTTAAGTGACTGGTCTTCCAGATTCGTTCATCACTCTCTTTGTACGCAGATAATGCAAAGGAAGTGATAAAATACGATTGTAGTTGCCTCAGTCTCTTGTAAATCACATCTTTTAATATCTGTAGGAAGTGAAGGGTAGTTTTACAGTGTGTGTGTGTGTGTGTGTGTGTGTGTGTGTATATATATATATATATATATATATATAATTATATTGCAAAGTGTTTAGTGAAAGCTATCAAATTTGCAGAAGAAAATAACATGCAATCAGGACTGTGTAGGTGGACTCATCATCACACGGACAGAAACACACCATGGATCGGTGAGTATATTGCTCTAAGGGGAATCGGAGCAGGTGATTTACAGAGGCAGCTCTAGAGTGAAACAATAAAGACCTTTGCCATTGACTGTGTACAATTACAAGTATTGCTCCAAACCGATGCATGTTTTAAATGGGACATAGGTCCTAATGGCAACTTTACATTCATCCTTTTCTCTATTTAAACAGCATCTTTCCATAAATAACTGTTTGATAAGTGTTTATCTTCCATGGTAACAGTAGTTGGCGAGTCAAGGAGAGAGGCCCGCCCTAGTGCAGCCAGATTATGCAGTACATGCAAGCTAAGGTGTCTTGTGCCCCTTGTCGCACGAAAGGCAATCTTTAACAATACATTGATTTAGGGATGCTTTGGGTTTACCAAATAGCGATCCACCAAGAAATGTATTCCCATGTTGCTAAATCTTCTAAATCAGGGTGCCAAGGTTCCTGGTGGCAAATTAAATGAGGAGTGGAGGTAGGAGCACAGACAGGTGCCTGAAAAAGCAATTCTCCTCCACTTATAGAGCAGAGGACTCAGATGACCCCACACCATCACTCATGTAGAGCCGTAGGGCGGCATGGAGTCTTGTAGATTTCCACCACTGGTGTTCACGATATCCCCTCTGCGGGTCGTAGAAGATTGAAAAGAGTGCCCACAGACTGACTGCCTCCGGCGGCGATTCTGAATATTGGTTGCACGGCTACAAGAAGTTTCGAAGTAAACCTCTAAATAGGGAAAACTATTGACTCAATCCAGTCTGTTCTTGGCTACTGCTAGTGTGCTCCTGTCATTCATTTGTGACCAGAGGTCATTATGTATGCTTTACTAAAGTTACTTACCAGATCGAGGCCGGCTATAAACTGTATGAGGGTGCTGACAAGACAATGCAAGGACCTAGGTGGTGTACGGGTGATTAATACTATATCATCAGCGTATAAGAGAGCAGGAATTTCTGTATTGTTTATCCTGGGAGCATATTAGCATCCTTTCATGAAGACAGAATTTAGATTGTTAATACACAATGCAAAAAAAGAGTGTGGCAAGAACATATCCACACGTCACAAAGAAAATTCCTCCGATTACTCCACCCGGCTCCAAATCTGATCCCGGCTGAAGGTTCTCTGCGAGTACAAATAAAGTTTACTAAAGCATCTTCCAAACCCACTTTAAACAAAGAGAACCATAGTTGAGTGTGATTGGCTTTATCAGCGGCTGACGAGAGGTCCTTAAAGGCGAGGTACAGTCAGCAGTGCCTGGCTATGATATGTTTCTCAATAACAAGATTTAGGTTCAAGCTCTGTTCCAATGTACTCCGCTTCTCTCTAATGCTATATTGACATACATTGATAACTGAGTTGCTCCTGCCCCAATCTCACACCTTAATATGTATTATTCTACCAATACTTTTAACTTATGTATCAATAAGCAAGCTGGGCCAGTGGCATTTTGGATCGAAGCATTTGCTAGTTTAAATATAGATACAAACATAGATGTAGACCAGGAGGATGGCAACTGATCAGAACCAAGGTTATTAAAAACACGAGTCAAAAGAGTGTCAATCAGTCGGTGTACCATATATTATGTTAAAGTGAGCCGCCCATTGGGCGCTGGTAATGTGACACTCATCATAGTACTTGCATTGAAACATAACTTAATTGAATTGACTTGGGATCAAAAAGCCTTTTGATTTTTTTTTTTCTGCTAGGGCAGTAGATCCCCCTTACTATTATTAATAGTCTCTGCTTTCCTCCTTTTCATTACTCGTTTATAAACGGAGCGAGAGTTCGCAAACTGCACAGTGTTCCTAGGTCTAGATTATAAGGCAGAACGCAGCCGCCTGCGTCCGCGAGAGCAAGCTGCATCGAAGCACTATGAGCTATCTTTGAATTTCGTTGTAGGCTTTAATGGGCCGTAAAAAATGCTGGTGCAAACTCAGTCTCAATGTTTAACTTATACTCCCATTCTGTTCAACAAGTTAAGAATGTACACAAGTATTTCTAATTAATTCGGCAAAAAAATGAGAGTATGACTACGGAGATTACAGGCTACTCTTAGACCATTATGTTCAGGCGTAAGACAGGCAATAATGTAATTTGAACAGTTGATAATGTACAATGGGAAAGAAAATTGAGCTACTAAGGGGTTAAGGTCCCAAAAATTTAGATCCATCATTTCCCCATGTAGAAAATATTTGATTAACCAACGGGACAAAAAAGTTTCTCAATTTACTGTCCTGCTATTCTCCTAGTGTCGGCTCCCAGTGTCGGGGAAGGCCCTGGTAGTGGTGCATCTGCTGTGCCAGAGGATCCACCGTTATCCTTAGTTAGATGACAGGCTGGTGAACGCATCCATCCAGGATTAGGCGAGGCAATACCAGACATTACAATTGCCCTTTTTAGAAGGGTTGGAGTTTTCAGTCCTGATCCTCAAGGCCAGGGGGTGGTTCTCCACAGTAAACAAGTTCAAATGAGTATCATTTCCTCTGCCGCAGCCACAAGTGACCGCGGCATCAAGTGTGTTTTTGAGGGATAACGTTCTCCTCTGGACAGCTTGCGCATCAGTGGCCTTTGTTGCCATTGTGACCATCAGCATGTTCGACTTGAGGCATCTGCCTTGCCATGAGTATTTCCTATCGAGAATTCAGATGAGCAGGCGCAGATTGGGACAGACAACATTACTGTTGTGTTTTGTGTAAATAAACTGGGGGTGAAGAGGTGTTCCTGCTCTGGACATTTTGTTTAGGCAGCTTCCACCTTTCTGAGTGTGCAATGCCGCACCTGAGTATGCCCTTGTTACTCCTCCGAGCCTGGAACTTACAAGGCTAGCTTTAGTGCCATATGATTGATCAGTGGAACGCCACAATTTGTGTCAACCGCACCTCTTCCAGGGCCTTATATTCTAGCAGATGGACTGGCTTCTATCAGTGGTGTGAAACACGTTCCTCAAATTGCTTATAGTCTGTGAATCTGAACATCTTCCAGTGTGTGCTCTCTTTGTAAAAAAAGGGTTTCAATGTTGGCACTTTTAGGGCTACCGGTCGTCCCTTGACCAAAAATAAGTTGTCTCTGGTGACAATGTTGAAATTATAATATTGCAGTTTAAGTACTTACAGATGCTTGTTAACATATGTTTCATTCTCCAGCGACCCCCACCAACTCTTCCATCCTCACCCTATTCCTTCCTGCACCCATCAATACTGAAACTTTCAATTGAATTAAACTCCTCATTCCAGTCCCCTGTTCTGATTCTCCTGATCCATCACTTTGATTGACCATCTGATCACTCATGTATCCGTCACCTTGATTGACCATCTGATCACTCATGTATCCTTCACCTTGATTGACCCTCTGATCACTCATGTATCCATCACCTTGATTGACCCTCTGATCACTCATGTATCCTTCACTTTGATTGACCATCTGACCACTCATGTATCAGTCACCTTGATTGACCATCTGATCTCTCCTGTATCCTTCACCTTGATTGACCATCTGATCACTCATGTATCCTTCACCTTGATTGACCATCTGATCACTCATGTATCCTTCACCTTGATTGACCATCTGACCACTCATGTATCAGTCACCTTGATTGACCATCTGATCACTCATGTATCCGTCACCTTGATTGACCATCTGATCACTCATGTATCCTTCACCTTGATTGACCCTCTGATCACTCATGTATCCATCACCTTGATTGACCCTCTGATCACTCATGTATCCTTCACTTTGATTGACCATCTGACCACTCATGTATCAGTCACCTTGATTGACCATCTGATCTCTCCTGTATCCTTCACCTTGATTGACCATCTGATCACTCATGTATCCTTCACCTTGATTGACCATCTGATCACTCATGTATCCTTCACCTTGATTGACCATCTGACCACTCATGTATCAGTCACCTTGATTGACCATCTGATCACTCATGTATCCGTCACCTTGATTGACCATCTGATCACTCATGTATCCTTCACCTTGATTGACCCTCTGATCACTCATGTATCCATCACCTTGATTGACCCTCTGATCACTCATGTATCCTTCACTTTGATTGACCATCTGACCACTCATGTATCAGTCACCTTGATTGACCATCTGATCTCTCCTGTATCCTTCACCTTGATTGACCATCTGATCACTCATGTATCCTTCACCTTCATTGACCATCTGATCACTCATGTATCCATCACCTTGATTGACCATCTGACCACTCATGTATCCTCCACCTTGATTGACCATCTGATCACTCATGTATCCTTCACCTTGATTGACCCTCTGATCACTCATGTATCCTTCACTTTGATTGACCATCTGACCACTCATGTATCAGTCACCTTGATTGACCATCTGATCTCTCCTGTATCCTTCACCTTGATTGACCCTCTGATCACTCATGTATCCTTCACCTTGATTGACCATCTGATCACTCATGTATCCTTCACCTTGATTGACCCTCTGATCACTCATGTATCCTTCACCTTGATTGACCCTCTGATCACTCATGTATCCTTCACCTTGATTGACCATCTGATCTCTCCTGTATCCTTCACCTTGATTGACCCTCTGATCACCCATGTATCCTTCACCTTGATTGACCATCTGATCACTCATGTATCCTTCACTTTGATTGACCATCTGACCACTCATGTATCAGTCACCTTGATTGACCATCTGATCTCTCCTGTATCCTTCACCTTGATTGACCCTCTGATCACTCATGTATCCTTCACCTTGATTGACCATCTGATCACTCATGTATCCTTCACCTTGATTGACCCTCTGATCACTCATGTATCCTTCACCTTGATTGACCCTCTGATCACTCATGTATCCTTCACCTTGATTGACCATCTGACCACTCATGTATCAGTCACCTTGATTGACCATCTGATCACTCATGTATCCTTCACCTTGATTGACCATCTGATCTCTCCTGTATCCTTCACCTTGATTGACCATCTGATCACTCATGTATCCATCACCTTGATTGACCATCTGACCACTCATGTATCCTTCACCTTGATTGACCATCTGATCACTCATGTATCCATCACCTTGATTGACCATCTGATCTCTCCTGTATCCTTCACCTTGATTGACCATCTGATCACTCATGTATCCATCACCTTGATTGACCATCTGATCACTCATGTATCCATCACCTTGATTGACCATCTGATCACTCATGTATCCATCACCTTGATTGACCATCTGACCACTCATGTATCCTTCACCTTGATTGACCATCTGATCACTCATGTATCCATCACCTTGATTGACCATCTGACCACTCATGTATCCTTCACCGTGATTGGTTGATTGACCATCTGACCACTCATGTGTCCATCACCTTGATTAACCCCAGGATCTGGAATTCACTCCCTCCAGAAACCAGGCTTATCTCCTCCACTACATTTTTTAAGAAAAAAGTAAAAGCTATCCTCATGGCTAAATTCACCTGAACTTTTACTTTGGATATATTTGAGACTATGCACCTATTTGTACTATTTGTTTATCTGGTTGTTTATTTGTATTATTGGTTTATCTGATTGACTATGCTCCCTCATGTACCTACCCTATTTTGCTACTCATTTATTACCTACAACTATTCTGTGCTCAAAAGTCTGTTAATCACTCTCTTGTGCTTACCACTTGTTTTTGTAAAGCGCTCTGATATCTGCAAAGATCTTGTTCGTGCTATATAAAACTTTCAAAATAAATAAATAAATCACTCATGTATCCATCACCTTGATTGACCCTCTGATCACTCATGTATCCTTCACCTTGATTGACCATCTGACCACTCATGTATCCTTCACCTTGATTGACCATCTCATCACTCATTGATCTCATGTATCCGTCACCTTGATTGACCCTCTGATCACTCATGTATCCATCATCTTGATTGACCATCTGACCACTCATGTATCCATCACCTTGATTGACCATCTCATCACTCATTGATCTCATGTATCCGTCACCTTGATTGACCATCTGATCTCTCCTGTATCCTTCACCATGATTGACCCTCTGATCACTCATGTATCCTTCACCTTCATTGACCATCTGATCACTCATGTATCCATCACCTTGATTGACCATCTGATCACTCATGTATCCATCACCTTGATTGACCCTCTGATCACTCATGTATCCTTCACCTTGATTGACCATCTCATCACTCCTGCATCCTTCACCTTGATTGACCATCTCATCACTCCTGTATCCTTCACCTTGATTGACCCTCTGATCACTCATGTATCCTTCACCTTGATTGACCATCTCATCACTCCTGCATCCTTCACCTTGATTGACCATCTCATCACTCCTGTATCCTTCACCTTGATTGACCATCTCATCACTCCTGTATCCTTCACCTTGATTGACCATCTCATCACTCCTGTATCCTTCACCGTGATTGACCATCTGATCACTCATTTATCCATCACCTTGATTGACCCTCTGATCACTCATGTATCCTTCACTGTGATTGACCATCTGATCACTCCTGTATCCTTCACCTTGATTGACCATCTGATTTCTCCTGTATCCTTCACCTTCATTGACCATCTGATCACTCATATATCCATCACCTTGATTGACCATCTGATCGCTCCTGTATCCTTCACCTTGATTGACCATCTGATCACTCATATATCCATCACCTTGATTGACCATCTGATCACTCATATATCCATCACCTTAATTGACCATCTCATCACTCCTGTATCCTTCACCTTGATTGACCATCTGATCACTCATGTATCCTTCACCTTGATTGACCATCTGATCACTCATGTATCCTTCACCTTGATTGACCATCTCATCTCTCCTGTATCCTTCACCTTGATTGACCATCTCATCACTCATGTATCCTTCACCTTGATTGACCATCTGATCACTCATGTATCCTTCACCGTGATTGACCATCTGATCACTCATGTATCCATCACCTTGATTGACCCTCTGATCACTCATGTATCCTTCACCATGATTGACCATCTGATCACTCATGTATCCATCACCTTGATTGACCATCTGACCACTCATGTATCCTCCACCTTGATTGACCATCTGATCACTCATGTATCCTTCACCGTGATTGACCATCTGATCACTCATGTATCCTTCACCGTGATTGACCCTCTGATCACTCATGTATCCTTCACCTTCATTGACCATCTGACCACTCATGTATCCATCACCTTGATTGACCATCTGACCACTCATGTATCCTCCACCTTGATTGACCATCTGATCACTCATGTATCCTTCACCGTGATTGACCATCTGATCACTCATGCATCCTTCACCTTGGTTGACCATCTGATCACTCATGTAACCATCCCCTTGATTGACCATCTGATCACTCATGTAACCATCCCCTTGATTGACCATCTGATCTCTCCTGTATCCTTCACCTTGATTGACCCTCTGATCACTCATGTATCCTTCACCTTGATTGACCATCTCATCACTCCTGTATCATTCACCTTGATTGACCATCTCATCACTCATGTATCCTTCACCTTGATTGACCATCTGATCACTCATGTAACCATCCCCTTGATTGACCATCTGATCTCTCCTGTATCCTTCACCTTGATTGACCCTCTGATCACTCATGTATCCTTCACCTTGATTGACCATCTCATCACTCCTGTATCCTTCACCTTGATTGACCATCTCATCACTCCTGTATCCATCACCTTGATTGACCCTCTGATCACTCATGTATCCTTCACCTTGATTGACCATCTGACCAGTCATGTATCCTTCACCTTGATTGACCCTCTGATCACTCATGTATCCTTCACCGTGATTGACCCTCTGATCACTCATGTATCCTTCACCGTGATTTACCCTCTGATCACTCATGTATCCATCACCTTGATTGACCCTCTGATCACTCATGTATCCTTCACCTTGATTGACCATCTGACCAGTCATGTATCCTTCACCTTGATTGACCATCTGACCACTCATGTATCCATCACCTTGATTGACCATCTGATCTCTCCTGTATCCTTCACCTTGATTGACCATCTGATCACGCATGTATCCTTCACCTTGATTGACCATCTGATCACTCATGTATCCTTCACCTTGATTGACCATCTGATCTCTCCTGTATCCTTCACCTTCATTGACCATCTGATCTCTCCTGTATCCTTCACCTTGATTGACCCTCTGATCACTCATGTATCCTTCACCTTCATTGACCATCTGATCACTCATGTATCCATCACCTTGATTGACCATCTGACCACTCATGTATCCTCCACCTTGATTGACCATCTGATCACTCATGTATCCTTCACCGTGATTGACCATCTGATCACTCATGCATCCTTCACCTTGGTTGACCATCTGATCACTCATGTAACCATCCCCTTGATTGACCATCTGATCACTCATGTAACCATCCCCTTGATTGACCATCTGATCTCTCCTGTATCCTTCACCTTGATTGACCCTCTGATCACTCATGTATCCTTCACCTTGATTGACCATCTCATCCCTCGTGTATCCTTCACCTTGATTGACCATCTCATCACTCCTGTATCCATCACCTTGATTGACCCTCTGATCACTCATGTATCCTTCACCTTGATTGACCATCTGACCAGTCATGTATCCTTCACCTTGATTGACCCTCTGATCACTCATGTATCCTTCACCGTGATTGACCCTCTGATCACTCATGTATCCATCACCTTTGATGGACCATCTCATCACTCCTGTATCCTTCACCTTGATTGACCATCTGACCACTCATGTATCCTTCACCTTGATTGACCATCTGATCTCTCCTGTATCCTTCACCTTCATTGACCATCTGATCTCTCCTGTATCCTTCACCTTCATTGACCATCTGATCTCTCCTGTATCCTTCACCTTGATTGACCCTCTGATCACTCATGTATCCTTCACCTTCATTGACCATCTGATCACTCATGTATCCATCACCTTGATTGACCATCTGATCACTCATGTATCCTTCACCGTGATTGACCATCTGATCACTCATGCATCCTTCACCTTGGTTGACCATCTGATCACTCATGTAACCATCCCCTTGATTGACCATCTGATCACTCATGTAACCATCCCCTTGATTGACCATCTGATCTCTCCTGTATCCTTCACCTTGATTGACCCTCTGATCACTCATGTATCCTTCACCTTGATTGACCATCTCATCCCTCGTGTATCCTTCACCTTGATTGACCATCTCATCACTCCTGTATCCATCACCTTGATTGACCCTCTGATCACTCATGTATCCTTCACCTTGATTGACCATCTGACCAGTCATGTATCCTTCACCTTGATTGACCCTCTGATCACTCATGTATCCTTCACCGTGATTGACCCTCGGATCACTCATGTATCCATCACCTTGATTGACCCTCTGATCACTCATGTATCCTTCACCTTGATTGACCATCTGACCAGTCATGTATCCTTCACCTTGATTGACCATCTGACCACTCATGTATCCATCACCTTGATTGACCATCTGATCTCTCCTGTATCCTTCACCTTGATTGACCATCTGATCACGCATGTATCCTTCACCTTGATTGACCATCTGATCACTCATGTATCCATCCCTTTGATGGACCATCTCATCACTCCTGTATCCTTCACCTTGATTGACCATCTGACCACTCATGTATCCTTCACCTTGATTGACCATCTCATCACTCCTGTATCCTTCACCTTGATTGACCATCTCATCACTCCTGTATCCATCACCTTGATTGACCCTCTGATCACTCATGTATCCTTCACCTTGATTGACCATCTGACCAGTCATGTATCCTTCACCTTGATTGACCCTCTGATCACTCATGTATCCTTCACCTTGATTGACCCTCTGATCACTCATGTATCCATCACCTTGATTGACACTCTGATCACTCATGTATCCTTCACCTTGATTGACCATCTGACCAGTCATGTATCCTTCACCTTGATTGACCATCTGACCACTCATGTATCCATCACCTTGATTGACCATCTGATCTCTCCTGTATCCTTCACCTTGATTGACCATCTGATCACGCATGTATCCTTCACCTTGATTGACCATCTGATCACTCATGTATCCATCCCTTTGATGGACCATCTCATCACTCCTGTATCCTTCACCTTGATTGACCATCTGACCACTCATGTATCCTTCACCTTGATTGACCATCTGACAACTCATGTATCCATCACCCTGATTGACCATTTGATCTCTTTTGTATTTACAGACGCCTCTGCTGGATGATCCTGTCTTCATCCATCCCAGCTCCATCCTTTTCAGACAGCTGCCAGAGTTTGTGGTCTATCAGGAAATTGTGGAAACCTCGAAGATGTACCTTAAAGGTAAGGAGAGCAGACTCTTCTGGGAAGCGTGTGATGTGCTCGATGGCGCAGACTGATCATGATCACGGAGCACCAGGGTTCGAGGAAGTTCAGAAGCAGTCTTGAGCCTCTGTGTGTGGTCTGGGTGGAATTAGGACACAGGGCTGTGAGTGAGGTCTGAATCATCGCCCAGAGCCAAAGCATGCCTGCCCCATCAGGTCACATTCCTAGTGGTTATTAAACCACTTGAACCCACAAAATGTTGGGTACCTGTAGATAGAAGGTTACAGCTCCCTGCACAGTCTGTGATTAGAGTAACTTCAGGACGAAATGGGTTTAAGTTGAGTCCTTTTGTCAGTTGAAGTTCATTTGTGCAACCTAAGGATTGTGTCATAAAGAGTGATTGATCTTTTTTGCATATTTTATGTTTGTTTGCTGCAAACTGAAAATGTAATATTTTTGTTTTTCTGTTGGTTTTGGCTCTGATGATTGGGATTCACATAGTATCCGCTTTCATCATGAAATGGATAACGTGGGCTTTCACCGTTGGTTCTTGATGAAGTGACAATCATCTCATTGACTAGTGTAAATACTCTATTTTGAATTTGTTTATAGAACTTTGCTACGGCTACAACTCGAGCAAATGTACACCAAGCAATCCAAAGCGTCATAGGGACCAGCAAAGATGATGTTTTCAAACTCTATATTTGATGCGGCAGCTCTTTAGAGCGGCTCCGAACAGTAGTATAGAGTAATGAAAGCACTCCAGAGGCGTGTCCTGCACAAGAAACTAAAACAGAAATATAGATTCCGATATACTAAGGCAGCGGATGCTACAGTAACCGAGGGGATGCGTTACAGACACTGCTATAGGTCCGGATACACTAATGAGGGGATACTGCACAGATGCTGCTTTTGTACAGCATCTGCAAAGTGCTTTTTGGGTCTCGCCTAGACAGATATGCAGTATACACTTTAGTGTGGAAGCTTCGCCCATCTTCCGCCCATCTTTTTCATTTTATTAGGTCAGTAAATGCTGCCTCCCGATTGGTGTAAGGCTTGTTAGTCCCTCCTCATGACGATTATGTCATTTGTATGCTTCCAAGGCTACTGGCCACTTTACTCGCACACTTTCTCTCTACTCCTCCTCCCATTATCGTCCAGGAAGACCTGCCCCTGCCTCTCCCGTGAATCGGCTCACCGGGCAGAGCGAGGGAAAATAAAATCATAAAAGCATGTTTTATTACCATTTTATTTTTCCTTTATTCACTGCTCGAAGCAATGTGGCGGCGCTGCTCCTCCTTCACAGAGGAGCGGCTGCTGCTTCCGCTTAAAATACCTGATGGCGATTGTGAACTGTGAGCCTGGGCACTGGGGTAGGGGTATGTGGTCACTGCTGCAGCTGGTTTTTAGTCAAGGGGTTGTTGTGAACTGTAAACACCTGCAGGAGGGTTGGGGATATGTTCCTGTTTGCATGGTTTCTTTTCTCAGATAACTCTTGTGAACTGTGAGTCTCTGCAGGAGGGTGGGGGATATGTTCCTGTTTGCACGGTTTCTTTTCTCAGATAACTCTTGTGAACTGTGAGTCTCTGCGGGAGGGTGGGGGATATGTTCCTGTTTGCATGGTTTCTTTTCTCAGATAACTCTTGTGAACTGTGAGTCTCTGCGGGAGAGGTGGGGGATATGTTCCTGTTTGCATGGTTTCTTTTCTCAGATAACTCTTGTGAACTGTGAGTCTCTGCGGGAGAGGTGGGGGATATGTTCCTGTTTGCATGGTTTCTTTTCTCAGATAACTCTTGTGAACTGTGAGTCTCTGCGGGAGAGGTGGGGGATATGTTCCTGTTTGCATGGTTTCTTTTCTCTGATAACTCTTGTGAACTGTGAGTCTCTGCGGGAGAGGTGGGGGATATGTTCCTGTTTGCATGGTTTCTTTTCTCAGATAACTCTTGTGAACTGTGAGTCTCTGCGGGAGAGGTGGGGGATATGTTCCTGTTTGCATGGTTTCTTTTCTCAGATAACTCTTGTGAACTGTGAGTCTCTGCGGGAGAGGTGGGGGATATGTTCCTGTTTGCATGGTTTCTTTTCTCTGATAACTCTTGTGAACTGTGAGTCTCTGCGGGAGAGGTGGGGGATATGTTCCTGTTTGCATGGTTTCTTTTCTCAGATAACTCTTGTGAACTGTGAGTCTCTGCGGGAGAGGTGGGGGATATGTTCCTGTTTGCATGGTTTCTTTTCTCAGATAACTCTTGTGAACTGTGAGTCTCTGCGGGAGAGGTGGGGGATATGTTCCTGTTTGCATGGTTTCTTTTCTCAGATAACTCTTGTGAACTGTGAGTCTCTGCGGGAGAGGTGGGGGATATGTTCCTGTTTGCATGGTTTCTTTTCTCAGATAACTCTTGTGAACTGTGAGTCTCTGCGGGAGAGGTGGGGGATATGTTCCTGTTTGCATGGTTTCTTTTCTCAGATAACTCTTGTGAACTGTGAGTCTCTGCGGGAGAGGTGGGGGATATGTTCCTGTTTGCATGGTTTCTTTTCTCAGATAACTCTTGTGAACTGTGAGTCTCTGCGGGAGAGGTGGGGGATATGTTCCTGTTTGCATGGTTTCTTTTCTCAGATAACTCTTGTGAACTGTGAGTCTCTGCGGGAGAGGTGGGGGATATGTTCCTGTTTGCATGGTTTCTTTTCTCAGATAACTCTTGTGAACTGTGAGTCTCTGCGGGAGAGGTGGGGGATATGTTCCTGTTTGCATGGTTTCTTTTCTCAGATAACTCTTGTGAACTGTGAGTCTCTGCGGGAGAGGTGGGGGATATGTTCCTGTTTGCATGGTTTCTTTTCTCAGATAACTCTTGTGAACTGTGAGTCTCTGCGGGAGAGGTGGGGGATATGTTCCTGTTTGCACGGTTTCTTTTCTCAGATAACTCTTGTGAACTGTGAGTCTCTGCGGGAGAGGTGGGGGATATGTTCCTGTTTGCATGGTTTCTTTTCTCTGATAACTCTTGTGAACTGTGAGTCTCTGCGGGAGAGGTGGGGGATATGTTCCTGTTTGCATGGTTTCTTTTCTCAGATAACTCTTGTGAACTGTGAGTCTCTGCGGGAGAGGTGGGGGATATGTTCCTGTTTGCATGGTTTCTTTTCTCAGATAACTCTTGTGAACTGTGAGTCTCTGCGGGAGAGGTGGGGGATATGTTCCTGTTTGCATGGTTTCTTTTCTCAGATAACTCTTGTGAACTGTGAGTCTCTGCGGGAGAGGTGGGGGATATGTTCCTGTTTGCACGGTTTCTTTTCTCAGATAACTCTTGTGAACTGTGAGTCTCTGCGGGAGAGGTGGGGGATATGTTCCTGTTTGCACGGTTTCTTTTCTCAGATAACTCTTGTGAACTGTGAGTCTCTGCAGGAGGGGTGGGGGGTATGTTCCTGTTTGAACTGCTTCTTTTCTCAGATAACTCTTGTGAACTGTGATTCTCTTCAGGAGGGTGGGGGATATGTTCCTGTTTGCATGGTTTCTTTTCTCAGATAACTCTTGTGAACTGTGAGTCTCTGCGGGAGAGGTGGGGGATATGTTCCTGTTTGCATGGTTTCTTTTCTCAGATAACTCTTGTGAACTGTGAGTCTCTGCGGGAGAGGTGGGGGATATGTTCCTGTTTGCACGGTTTCTTTTCTCAGATAACTCTTGTGAACTGTGAGTCTCTGCGGGAGAGGTGGGGGATATGTTCCTGTTTGCACTGTTTCTTTTCTCAGATAACTGTGAAGATGTCCAAGAGGAGTGTTGTCTGATCTGTCACTCTTTCATTTACCAGGTGTTTCTGTAATTGCTGCGGAGTGGATCCCGGCACTCTTGCCTCAGTATTGTCACTTTGGCAGTCCACTGGAAAACCCAGCGCCAGCGTTGTGCCCTGACACCGGAAGAGTGAAGTGCCACAGAGCCAGCACCTTCTGTGAGTTTCAGAAGTCTCTGCAGGATTGCCCACACTCATGCATGTTTACATTGACTCGTCGTAAAGTATTCAGGACTTACTTAGGAGTCAGTCCCTAGAGGTAGATGCTTGCAGCAGCTATACCCCTCAATACTGGTATTAAAGCGAGCATTTGGGGGAAATGTTTTACTTTGCTTTGAGAATAAGTGTCCGTGTTCAGACCCAAACAGGAGGTCACTAAAAGGTAAACAGGTGTCAAGAAGTACAACACTGGCCTTCCTTTGGTAGCTACAAGATCGTCTTGAGTGGAAACGCAGTGTTTTTTAGAGCTAGAAATTCTCTGAGCCTTCACTTATATGCAGGTTGGTAAGAATGGAAACATTTTAGAACCAAAATGTATTATCAAAAATAGCCAGCACAGGGCGGCCCTGGTAGTAACGCTAAAGGATTTCTGGTAAAGGGTAGTCAAGGCAGCTGGCAAGGCTGGTACGAGGTTGACGCACGCTATTTCCCTTTGGTGGTATTATAGGCGTTCAAATTGGGTTTTTTCTGAGCCTTAATGGTTGGTCCCAGGGATTACAAACAGATTGTAGTGGTTAGTGGGAGTTGTCGCCTTATCGGTAGGTCCCAGAGACTTAAGACAGAGTGAATGGGTTAGTAGTGGTGTCGGGAGGACCACATGGACCTCCTCTGGAAGGCCACAAACTCCTTCCCAACCCATCATTCTTAGGAGCTGCTGAATTCGACTTTTAAAAGGACTGTCTCA
Organism: Lissotriton vulgaris; assembly: GCF_964263255.1. Taxonomy (NCBI): domain Eukaryota; kingdom Metazoa; phylum Chordata; class Amphibia; order Caudata; family Salamandridae; genus Lissotriton; species Lissotriton vulgaris. The sequence continues at coordinate 43,637,075 of NC_141699.1, forward strand.
GTTCTCAGATCCTTCCACACCCCAGACAATCAGTCCCAGTGATTCCCACACCCCAGTTACATGTGCACTGGGTGTCCTGGTTCGTCGAGGCAGCTGCGAAGCTTTGACAGGCCAGCATGCATTTTCTCTGCATATCTTGGAGTCACTGTAGGCCCACAACTTGCAGGAGGTAAAGCCCATCAGCAGGCAGAGCACACTGTGCAAGATGGCTGAAGCCTCAACTGCTCATGTTTGAAGTAACTTGTTTCTGCAGCTCTCAACCAGGTCTTTGGAGCAGGATTTACAGCGAAAGGCAGATAGTTTTCTAATTTCCAAGCACAATAGAAAAGTAGCCTGAACAAAGGGTTTTAAAGACATCCAACTATATGTTTGAAAGTCTTTTGGCCTGGAAGCTTGTCAACGGGTTTTCTTCTCTCACTTGTGATACAAATTCTCCCTAAAGGCAGGCTGCGGCCACCCCGAACCGGCTCTTTTGCAAGCAGCAAATGTCACAAGGAGATCTCTCCCTGCTCCTCTTCTGTGGCAGCACCGTTTGATTAACTACTTGTATTTCCCAATTTGCTATAAATCCTGGGAGATCTTACACAGAGCGCGAGGGAAAGTTAATTAGCACAGGAAATTAAATTGCCTAATGGCAGATTTCTAGCCCTAGTTATCTCCTGACTCCTTTCCAGCGGGTTAGATAAAATCCTTTGAGGTTCTGTGTGCTTGGACCTTGCCCGCTGAATGTATCCTCAGCCACTTCACTTCCTTCAGGTAAGTGAACTTCTATAACCTGGCATGTAAAATAAATGAAGCCAAATCCCGTTTCTGCTCCGGCCTTTCCTGGGCGCACGGGTTTCCCCTATTTTGCTGCAACCGTTAAAGGTAATGAGTTCCATGATTTTTACTATATTTCGTTTTATAGTAATACCACAAACGCCTGATGTCAAGGTGCAGTGGAAGACGCCTTTTCAGGGCTTGGGATTTTGGCATGATTGCTGAACTGATTGTGTATCTACCCAGGAGAAGCTTGCACCTTAACGCTTGTGTATCTACCCAGGAGAAGCTTGCACCTTAACGCTTGTGTATCTACCCAGGAGAAGCTTGCACCTTAACGCTTGTGTATCTACCCAGGAGAAGCTTGCACCTTAACGCTTGTGTATCTACCCAGGAGAAGCTTGCACCTTAACGCTTGTGTACCTACCCAGGAGAAGCTTGCACCTTAACGCTTGTGTATCTACCCAGGAGAAGCTTGCACCTTAACGCTTGTGTATCTACCCAGGAGAAGCTTGCACCTTAACGCTTGTGTATCTACCCAGGAGAAGCTTGCACCTTAACGCTTGTGTATCTACCCGGGAGAAGCTTGCACCTTAACGTTTGTGTATCTACCCAGGAGAAGCTTGCACCTTAACGTTTGTGTATCTACCCAGGAGAAGCTTGCACCTTAACGCTTGTGTATCTACCCAGGAGAAGCTTGCACCTTAACGCTTGTGTATCTACCCAGGAGAAGCTTGCACCTTAACGCTTGTGTATCTACCCAGGAGAAGTTTGCACCTTAACGCTTGTGTATCTACCCGGGAGAAGCTTGCACCTTAACGCTTGTGTATCTACCCGGGAGAAGCTTGCACCTTAACGCTTGTGTATCTACCCGGGAGAAGCTTGCACCTTAACGCTTGTGTATCTACCCGGGAGAAGCTTGCACCTTAACGTTTGTGTATCTACCCAGGAGAAGCTTGCACCTTAACGTTTGTGTATCTACCCAGGAGAAGCTTGCACCTTAACGCTTGTGTATCTACCCAGGAGAAGCTTGCACCTTAACGCTTGTGTACCTACCCAGGAGAAGCTTGCACCTTAACGCTTGTGTACCTACCCAGGAGAAGCTTGCACCTTAACGCTTGTGTATCTACCCAGGAGAAGCTTGCACCTTAACGCTTGTGTATCTACCCAGGAGAAGCTTGCACCTTAACGCTTGTGTATCTACCCAGGAGAAGCTTGCACCTTAACGTTTGTGTACCTACCCAGGAGAAGCTTGCACCTTAACGCTTGTGTATCTACCCAGGAGAAGCTTGCACCTTAACGCTTGTGTATCTACCCAGGAGAAGCTTGCACCTTAACGTTTGTGTACCTACCCAGGAGAAGCTTGCACCTTAACGTTTGTGTATCTACCCAGGAGAAGCTTGCACCTTAACGCTTGTGTATCTACCCAGGAGAAGCGTGCACCTTAACGCGTGTGTATCTACCCAGGAGAAGCGTGCACCTTAACGCTTGTGTATCTACCCAGGAGAAGCTTGCACCTTAACGCTTGTGTATCTACCCAGGAGAAGCTTGCACCTTAACGCTTGTGTATCTACCCAGGAGAAGCTTGCACCTTAACGCTTGCACCTTAACGTTTGTGTACCTACCCAGGAGAAGCGTGCACCTTAACGCTTGTGTACCTACCCAGGAGAAGCTTGCACCTTAACGCTTGTGTATCTACCCAGGAGAAGCGTGCACCTTAACGCTTGTGTATCTACCCAGGAGAAGCTTGCACCTTAACGCTTGTGTATCTACCCAGGAGAAGCTTGCACCTTAACGCTTGTGTATCTACCCAGGAGAAGCTTGCACCTTAACGCTTGTGTATCTACCCAGGAGAAGCTTGCACCTTAACGCTTGTGTATCTACCCAGGAGAAGCTTGCACCTTAACGCTTGTGTATCTACCCAGGAGAAGCTTGCACCTTAACGCTTGTGTATCTACCCAGGAGAAGCTTGCACCTTAACGCTTGTGTATCTACCCAGGAGAAGCTTGCACTTTAACGCTTGTGTATCTACCCAGGAGAAGCTTGCACCTTAACGCTTGTGTATCTACCCAGGAGAAGCTTGCACTTTAACGCTTGTGTATCTACCCAGGAGAAGCTTGCACCTTAACGCTTGTGTATCTACCCAGGAGAAGCTTGCACTGTAACGCTTGTGTACCTACCCAGGAGAAGCTTGCACCTTAACGCTTGTGTACCTACCCAGGAGAAGCTTGCACTTTAACGCTTGTGTATCTACCCAGGAGAAGCTTGCACCTTAACGCTTGTGTACCTACCCAGGAGAAGCTTGCACCTTAACGCTTGTGTACCTACCCAGGAGAAGCTTGCACCTTAACGCTTGTGTACCTACCCGGGAGAAGCTTGCACTTTAACGCTTGTGTATCTACCCAGGAGAAGCTTGCACCTTAACGCTTGTGTACCTACCCGGGAGAAGCTTGCACCTTAACGCTTGTGTATCTACCCAGGAGAAGCGTGCACCTTAACGCTTGTGTACCTACCCGGGAGAAGCTTGCACCTTAACGCTTGTGTATCTACCCAGGAGAAGCTTGCACCTTAACGCTTGTGTATCTACCCGGGAGAAGCTTGCACCTTAACGTTTGTGTACCTACCCAGGAGAAGCTTGCACCTTAACGCTTGTGTATCTACCCAGGAGAAGCTTGCACCTTAACGCTTGTGTACCTACCCAGGAGAAGCTTGCACCTTAACGCTTGTGTACCTACCCAGGAGAAGCTTGCACCTTAACGCTTGTGTACCTACCCAGGAGAAGCTTGCACCTTAACGCTTGTGTATCTACCCAGGAGAAGCTTGCACCTTAACGCTTGTGTATCTACCCAGGAGAAGCTTGCACCTTAACGCTTGTGTACCTACCCAGGAGAAGCTTGCACCTTAACGCTTGTGTACCTACCCAGGAGAAGCTTGCACCTTAACGCTTGTGTACCTACCCAGGAGAAGCTTGCACCTTAACGCTTGTGTACCTACCCAGGAGAAGCTTGCACCTTAACGCTTGTGTACCTACCCAGGAGAAGCTTGCACCTTAACGCTTGTGTACCTACCCGGGAGAAGCTTGCACCTTAACGCTTGTGTATCTACCCAGGAGAAGCTTGCACCTTAACGCTTGTGTACCTACCCAGGAGAAGCTTGCACCTTAACGCTTGTGTACCTACCCAGGAGAAGCTTGCACCTTAACGCTTGTGTATCTACCCGGGAGAAGCTTGCACCTTAACGCTTGTGTACCTACCCAGGAGAAGCTTGCACCTTAACGCTTGTGTATCTACCCGGGAGAAGCTTGCACCTTAACGCTTGTGTACCTACCCAGGAGAAGCTTGCACCTTAACGCTTGTGTACCTACCCAGGAGAAGCTTGCACCTTAACGCTTGTGTACCTACCCGGGAGAAGCTTGCACCTAACGCTTGTGTATCTACCCAGGAGAAGCTTGCACCTTAACGTTTGTGTACCTACCCGGGAGAAGCTTGCACCTAACGCTTGTGTATCTACCCAGGAGAAGCTTGCACCTTAACGCTTGTGTACCTACCCGGGAGAAGCTTGCACCTAACGCTTGTGTATCTACCCAGGAGAAGCTTGCACCTTAACGTTTGTGTATCTACCCGGGAGAAGCTTGCACCTTAACGTTTGTGTATCTACCCAGGAGAAGCGTGCACCTTAACGTTTGTGTATCTACCCAGGAGAAGCTTGCACCTTAACGTTTGTGTATCCACCCAGGAGAAGCTTGCACATTAACGCTTGTGTATCTACCCAGGAGAAGCGTGCACCTTAACGTTTGTGTATCTACCCGGGAGAAGCTTGCACCTTAACGCTTGTGTATCTACCCGGGAGAAGCTTGCACCTTAACGCTTGTGTATCTACCCAGGAGAAGCTTGCACCTTAACGTTTGTGTATCCACCCAGGAGAAGCTTGCACCTTAACGCTTGTGTATCTACCCAGGAGAAGCTTGCACCTTAACGCTTGTGTATCTACCCAGGAGAAGCGTGCACCTTAACGCTTGTGTATCTACCCAGGAGAAGCTTGCACCTTAACGCTTGTGTATCTACCCAGGAGAAGCTTGCACCTTAACGCTTGTGTATCTACCCAGGAGAAGCTTGCACCTTAACGCTTGTGTATCTACCCAGGAGAAGCTTGCACCTTAACGCTTGTGTATCTACCCAGGAGAAGCTTGCACCTTAACGCTTGTGTACCTACCCAGGAGAAGCTTGCACCTTAACGCTTGTGTATCTACCCAGGAGAAGCTTGCACCTTAACGCTTGTGTATCTACCCAGGAGAAGCTTACACCTTAACGCTTGTGTACCTACCCAGGAGAAGCTTGCACCTTAACGCTCGTGTATCTACCCAGGAGAAGCTTGCACCTTAACGCTCGTGTACCTACCCAGGAGAAGCTTGCACCTTAACGCTTGTGTATCTACCTAGGAGAAGCTTGCACCTTAACGCTTGTGTATCCACCCAGAAGAAGCTTGCACCTTAACGCTTGTGTATCTACCCAGGAGAAGCTTGCACCTTAACGCTTGTGTATCTACCCAGGAGAAGCTTGCACCTTAACGCTTGTGTACCTACCCAGGAGAAGCTTGCACCTTAACGCTTGTGTATCTACCCAGGAGAAGCGTGCACCTTAACGTTTGTGTACCTACCCAGGAGAAGCTTGCACCTTAACGCTTGTGTATCTACCCAGGAGAAGCTTGCACCTTAACGCTTGTGTACCTACCCAGGAGAAGCTTGCACCTTAACGTTTGTGTATCTACCCAGGAGAAGCTTGCACCTTAACGCTTGTGTATCTACCCAGGAGAAGCTTGCACCTTAACGCTTGTGTATCTACCCAGGAGAAGCTTGCACCTTAACGCTACCCTCCCCATCCGGTTACTGATACTGCTCATCCTTCAGGTGGTCTTCGCTTGTCCTCAGTTCCTCCTATAGCAGTATGGCTGCATGGGACAAGCAAGGAGATGCTGTTTTCAATAGAGCATGTAGTAATCGCCGTCCGGTCAGGTCTTTGAGCAAAGCAGAGATCTAAGCCCAGGGGGCACATGAAAGCAAAACAAACTGGGAAAAACCGCAGCGTTTGTTGACCCTCCTACAGACATACCGGGCCTGCGTGCATTTCATGGGACTCAAACCTCACGCAGTCTAATAATACTTTTGTGCACTTGCTGTGTTTACTGAGCACAGAACGAAGCATGTATATAGTTTTGCACTTCCAGAACCTGATAGCAGTGAAGAATGTATAAACTTCAAAGTAGCTGGAAGCAGGGTCCTTTATCTCAAACATCCCGGGACCATCGAAGTCCTAAGCAAGTTGGCTGTTTTCTTAACATGAGACCCACAGCTTGCTCTGTGCTGCATGATAGGCCTGTGCTACTCCTAGGCTCTGTGGCACCCGGCATCCTCTCTCTGTTAGCACGGAGCGCATAAGTTAGTGAGCACTAGTAGTCAGGACGGTTGATCAGCATTATATCGCTGTAGTCTGTAGACATTACAGATTTTCAAATAAGTGTGCACAACACCTGGTTTACTGGCTCATGACTGCTGCTACTGGTGCACGACATGTAATCTATTGACGCTCTGGAAGTAACATACATAGGTCCTAATCTAACTCTTCCAATGCCTCTCTTTTCAGATCGTGTGGGCTGGCAGCTCCCTGCTGTTGAAGTAGATTATCCAGAAGGACTTGATCGATATAAGTACTTCGCAAAGTTTTTGTTGGAAGGAAAGGTACATGTTGACTCTTCTGTTTTATGTTTGTTGCTTGTCTACATATTGGTCTCTGATAGTACTGTAGTTGGAAGAGCTCCACATGTCATCCAGGAAAACCAAGTGAATGCTGTTGGGTAGATGCACAGCCTATGTTTTATTGAAAAGGTGAACACACTGTGTTGAATAATGTTGGTTAAGGTTTACTGGTGCTCCGCAAGGTGACTCCGAGGGCCCAACGGCGTCTTACTATGTAAATGAAACGTGAGGCTAGAGGTGTCTCTAGTCTCATCCCTTAGCAGGCACACACATTGTTGTCTTAGAGAAAACAAAAAGACTTCCACTCAATAGGCTTGATTAAAATTTTGTTGTATTTCTTGTGGATTATATATTCAGTTTCTTCAATTTTTCAAAAGTTCATTTGTACATTTTCAAGGTTTTTACGAACAATTTCTTAGTTCAGGCAATGTCTATTTTGTACATCCAATGCATTTCGGGCATTTCACTATGCCCTTCATCAGGGATTTGACACTGTAAATAATAATGTGAATGGCCATTAGTGTGGGGATAGAACATGTAAATAAACATAGACATAATGAGCATACTATTAAAATAAGCATACTTTTAAATCAAACGTGCTGTGCATTTTAAACTGTGTGTACAAATATTATGCAATTTGTGACAAGTGGCATTTAACCCCTAAAAACGCTAAATTGAAACACAATATCGGCGTGTCACTTACATGCCTGTCGATAAAGAAGGCTTGGTTCTGTAAAGGAACAAGGAAAATGCACTTGCGGTAAATGGTTTGCTCGCGTAGTGAAAGCAGTGGGATTTAAGCACCTTATCGTGCCTGTAACTAACCTGAAATAAGGTTTGGAAAATTTCCGATGTGGTGTTCGTCTCAAAAAACGCCAGCAAGACACTGCTTGCCGCGTTTACCTAATTTAAATGATAGAATCGAACTTTCGTGCTATCTGTAAATATTTGCTCAATAGATCGAACTGTGTTGTCACTGTGTTTGTTCATGTATTTTTCAGACACTGACACCTCACATTGACACATTTCTCCTAGTTTTCACCCACCTCCCAGTTGCCTCAACACGTACGTGATACCTACTTGCATCCCCTATCTTAGGAGTTCGATCCCCGACCTTTCTTTTTAACAACCATCCCATTTTTTCACTTTTTTATTTTCCACATTTAACATAACGTGCCTTATAGCATTGTGACACAATCTACCCTTATTGTTGTTAATGCGCTACCTTGATCGCATTATCTACCTGAAGCAACAACAACTTAATCGCCTTTACTCCCGCCCCCCCACACGTGACGCGTCCTAACACCGCGTTACGTGACCGGCAACTTTTAATTTAGGTAAACGCGGCAAGCAGTGTCTTGCTGGCGTTTTTTGAGACGAACACCACATCGGAAATTTTCCACGCCGATATTGTGTTTCAATTTAGCGTTTTTAGGGGTTAAATGCCACTTGTCACAAATTGCATAATATTTGTACACACAGTTTAAAATGCACAGCACGTTTGATTTAAAAGTATGCTTATTTTAATAGTATGCTCATTATGTCTATGTTTATTTACATGTTCTATCCCCACACTAATGGCCATTCACATTATTATTTACAGTGTCAAATCCCTGATGAAGGGCATAGTGAAATGCCCGAAATGCATTGGATGTACAAAATAGACATTGCCTGAACTAAGAAATTGTTCGTAAAAACCTTGAAAATGTACAAATGAACTTTTGAAAAATTGAAGAAACTGAATATATAATCCACAAGAAATACAACAAAATTCTAATCAAGCCTATTGAGTGGAAGTCTTTTTGTTTTCACTAAGACAACAATGTGTGTGCCTGCTAAGTGATGAGACTAGAGACACCTCTAGCCTCACGTTTCATTTATCCAGGAAAACCACACATTTGGGACTTGTGTTTTGGGGCTGTGACAGACTGTGGAGCGGCAGAGTCAGAGGTGGTTAGTGGGAAGTCTTGGTCAAGCAGCTGAGGTGGCGAGTCTGAGTCATGCTGCAGAGGTGCAAGTCATGTGCATGCGTTTCAAGCTTTGCTAGTAAGGAGTCTGGGTGAGCTGCAGAGTTAGCAATCTGGGTCAAGCTGCAGAGGTGGCTGTGTGTGTGTGTTTGTCAAAGTGTGGAGGTGGGGAGTCTTGATCAAACATGAGAGGTGGTTATTCTTAGTCAAACTGCTAAGGTAGTAAGTGTTTATTGAGCTTCAGAGGTGGCGAGTCTTGGTCAAGCCGCGGAGATGACGAGTCTTGGTCGGGCCGCAGAGATGTCGAGTCTTGGGCAAGCTGCAGAGGTGGCGAGCCTTGGTCACGCCGCAGAGGTGACGAGCCTTGGTCAAGCCGCAGAGGTGGTGAGCCTTGGTCAAGCCGCAGAGGTGGCGAGCCTTGGTCAAGCCGCAGAGATGACGAGCCTTGGTCAGGCCGCAGAGGTGGCGAGTCTTGGTCAAGCCGCAGAGATGACGAGCCTTGGTCAGGTGCAAAGGTGGCGAGTCTTGGTCAAGCCGCAGAGGTGGCGAGTCTTGGTCAAGCCGCAGAGATGGCGAGTCTTGGTCAAGCCACAGAGGTGGCGAGCCTTGGTCAAGCCGCAGATGTGGCGAGTCTTGGTCAAGCCGCAGATATGGCGAGTCTTGGTCAAGCCGCAGAGGTGGCAAGCCTTGGTCAAGCCGCAGAAGTGGCAAACCTTGCTCAAGCCGCAGAGATGACGAGCCTTGGTCAAGCCGCAGAGGTGGCGAGCCTTGGTCAAGCCGCAGAGGTGGCGAGCCTTGGTCAAGCCGCAGAGGTGGCGAGCCTTGGTCAAGCCGCAGAGGTGGCGAGCCTTGGTCAAGCCGCAGAGGTGGCGAGCCTTGGTCAAGCCGCAGAGGTGGCGAGCCTTGGTCAAGCCGCAGAGATGGCGAGCCTTGGTCAGGCCGTAGAGGTGGCGAGCCTTGGTCAAGCCGCAGAGGTGGCGAGTCTTGGCCAAGCCGCAGAGGTGGCGAGTCTTGGCCAAGCCACAGAGATGACGAGCCTTGGTCAGGCCGTAGAGGTGGCGAGCCTTGGTCAAGCCGCAGAGGTGGCGAGCCTTGGTCAGGTAGCAGAGGTGGCAAGCCTTGGTCAAGCCGCAGAGGTGGCGAGTCTTGGCCAAGCCGCAGAGGTGGTGAGCCTTGGTCAAGCCGCAGAGGTGGTGAGCCTTGGTCAAGCCGCAGAGGTGGCGAGCCTTGGTCAAGCCGCAGAGGTGGTACACACGTAATTGTCAGGCTGTGGAGGAGGAGGGGGAGTCTTGGTCAAGCCGCAGAGATGACGAGCCTTGGTCAAGCCGCAGAGGTGGCGAGCCTTGGTCAAGCCGCAGAGGTGGCGAGCCTTGGTCAAGCCGCAGAGGTGGCGAGCCTTGGTCAAGCCGCAGAGGTGGCGAACCTTGGTCAGGCCGCAGAGGTGACGAGCCTTGGTCAAGCCGCAGAGGTGGCGAGTATTGGTCAAGCCGCAGAGATGACGAGCCTTGGTCAGGCCGCAGAGGTGGCGAGCCTTGGTCAGGCCGCAGAGGTGACGAGTCTTGGTCAAGCCGTAGAGGTGGCGAGCCTTGGTCAAGCCGCAGAGGTGGTGCACATGTATTTGTCAGGCTGTGGCGAGGGAGTCTGGGTCAAGCCACAGAGGTAGAAAGACTCACTACCTCTGCCGCTTGACCCAGAAAAGCAGTGGGGCAGAGAGTCTGGGGAATGATGAGGTGTGGCAGATTTCAAGGAGGTTTTGAAAGCTACAAATCTAGGTCAGGTCACTCTGTGGGGGCGAGGAGGTAGGCTGTGGAGAGTTTGGGTTAAGCCTCAGTGATAGTGAATCCAGGATAAACTGTGAAGGTGGTGAATTTTGAGCAGCCTACAGAGGTGTTCAGGCTTGGGCAGGGTGCAAACTCTGGCTGCTGTTAGTCTGATTTCATTCCTCCGCACCTAATCTAGGACTATACCCAAGAGCTTACACTTGGGGGCTGGTACTGAGAGCATTCATAGAAGCAGGCATAATGAGCTGCCATTGTGACCTGTTTTTCCAAACACTAAGAGCTTGCTTTTGTGTTGAGTTAAGAGACTCTCTTTCGAACCAGATAATCTTTTGTGTATAATCTGTGTAGGATAAAGAAACAAAAATGTTCTTATCAGGGTAGGGAGAGGCGATTATGGAACAGCAGAGGATACTGGGGAATTCGGTCAGAAATTAGAATCGGAAAGATTTGAAGGATGGTCTGCCCCAATGAAGACCTGTGATAGATACGTAGCAGTAACATGGGCTGCAGCGAATCTTTTCACCACAGTAGCACAATCTGTGGGGTCTGAAAAGATTAAGCGATCCAGAACGATCAACCCCCGCCATGGGGAGAGGAGTTGGCCTAACAACCAGGGCAGTCAACCTCTAATCTGGGGATCTGGGTACAAGTCTCGGCAATCACGCTGAACATCCTGTGATTCTGGGTAAACCATTCAATTCTCCCCGTGCCTAACAAAAATGAATGTGTGCCCTCATGTAACGTAACTGGCGCTATGTAAAGCGCTCTGATACCCGATTCGGGTCAAGTTCACACTAAATAAAACACTGCAAAAAAAAAGTTCCTGAGCATTTTCCGTTCCTCAATCACTGAAACTAGTGCAGACCTGGTAGGTAATAATTCATCCAAACAGAATAGGGCTCCAAAAAAGCCAAGACTCTGGGTGCTTCCCCAGATTTTGACAACTGCTTGACTTCGAATTTGTCACCAGTTTTTCCTAACACTTGTCGAAGGTTAATGATAAGGCAACTGTTCGCATCCCTAAGATCTATACTGTATAATTTTTTTTTTAATAAAAGCGACACAACTCAACTTTTCTTCTCACAGCCAACCACACTGAAGAAAAGGAAGTATTTTGCATGGTAGTAATGTAGTGGTTACTGCTGGCATCGTGCCCCTGAAGCTAAAAACAGGATGAGAGTGAGTAGAATATTCAAATTTACAAACTCGACCTAGACATGCTCAGTCCACTGGAGGAACTGTTTCTGCAGTAACAGCTAACCCTAGTTTCACAAACACAAGTTAAAGTTAGTGCCCAGATTTGTGACTCAACCAAGCGACTATTTGGCATATACTTGTCGGAAAGTGGATTATTGTAGGGGTAAATGTACATCTGCCGCTAGCAATAAGGCCACTAACACAGTAAAGGGCTCAGAATAGGTCTTAGATTATTCCTATGCTCAACCCTTGGTAGCTTGGCTGCCAGCAGGCAAGATTAACTTCAAAGCATTTAAAAACACCACTTCAGTAAATAATTAATACACAATAAAAATCCAACACCAATTTATACAAATAGGATATATTTTTATATTTAAAATGACAACAAAACAACAAAAATCCAAAGTAGGGAACCAGAGAGATAGATTTTTAAATATTTAGCATTATGTTGCATTTCGAAACCTATAGCGCCTTATCGGGACATCTGGAAACAATAGACCGGGGCTAAGTCACAGTTTTAGGCCCACCGCGATGGAGCCCTGGCCAGCTACCCCTCGCGGTAGGCCTAGGTCAAAGTTTTTACCTTCTTCCCGGGGTCTCTCAAAGCTCTCAGACAGTCCAAATTCGGTTGCCGTGCGACAAGCTCCCGGTCAAACTTATGGAAGTCCAACCTCCAGAGCATTGCAGCGGGACAAAACCAAGGATCCAGGCCGACATGCGGTTGAAGGCAGCCGACTTGGCTTTCGCGGTTGCCCCCGGCCACATTTTCTTCATTAGGACTTAAAAACTTTTACTGAGCTTTTTCTCGCAGGGTCCCTCAACGCTCTTCACCAGGCTGAATTCAGTGAGGGTTCGCCGGCCTCAGATTTTGCCTACTCCCGGTCAAACTCTGGAAGTCGGATCTACGGAGCTTTTCAGCGGAACGAACGTGGACTGCAGGCCGGTTCGCGGTTGAAAGCAGGCGGCTTGGCTGGCCAGGTTGAATCGATCCACTTATGGACCTTTTTTCCAGAGTTGCTCCAAAGTTCTCCAAACTTATGGAACTTCTACTTGAAGTTCCCTAAAAGGTCCCAAAGTGTCTCAAACTCACTCCAAGTGTCTGTAAGCTCCAAGATGGTCCTTGACATTTGAGGACATTTGAAAGAAACAGGTTAGTGTTAGATTCCTTACCTAAGAATATCCCCAGGCGTCAGGCTGGATCCGGAAAGTGTTCGTCAGCAGTACCCTTGCACGTCGGTAGGCGTCGCCTGCGGCTCTGCGTCCGCGTCGCCATCATGATTGCCGGGATGACGTAGTCGGAGTACTTAGACGCCGCCCTCACGTGCTGACATCAGTTCTTCTTTTTTGCACACCAGCAAGCGCAGATCCGGGAAGAGCAGTACTCTAGTCATTTTTTGACTAACTTTTCTGATCTCTTTTGATCACTTTTCGAGTCGATTATCAACTCGCGGTGCCGTTAGGGATGCCTGGTTTTAAACCTTGCTACGCCTGTCACCACCTGATGTCAGTGACCGAGCCCCACAATCGGTACCTTTACTGCCTCTGGGCTAACCATTATGACAAGTCATGCCCCGACTGCCGGGCCTTGACCTCGAAGGCTAGACGGGAGCGGTCCCGTAAGCTGCTCGAGCTCCGGTAGTCGGCCCCGCGCCGCTCGAGGTACCGGTCGAGGAGGAAGTCGAGGGACCGGTCGTGGGGCCGCAGTTATCGCCGCTCGTCCGGCTCAAAGTCCTCCGGTAAGTCGAGGCACTCGAAAACGAAGTTGAAGAGACGTCATCGCTCTTCCGACTCCCCCCGACGCTCACGCGACGCGGACGGGGCCACAGGCACCGCGTCCAGCTCCATACCCGCCGGTCCCTCGGTTGCACGCGACGCCGGAGGAGAGAAGTGCTTTCCTCACGGCCATGAGGACTCTCTTCCCTCCGTCTGAACTTGCCGAGGCGCCTCCGACTGGGAGCCCTAGCGGACTGGAGGCCCCGGTGCCATCGGGTGCTTCGGCGCCGTCGTCGACTCCGGTCCCGACGCCGCAGGGCCCCACAGGATCCAGGCCTGGATCCGGGTCGTCGCAAGTCGACCTCACGACTCCTCCGCTGGCGCCAACCCAGAGGGTGTCGCGCCAGGTGCTGTCTTTGGATGACACCGTCCCCGGTTTCAGCCCTGGTCCGGGCGCGACGCCGGAGCGGCGCAGCTCGGCGCCGTCTCCGACGCAGATGGGTAAACAGTTCACCTACGACCCAGCTCCATCATTTTTGCCTGTTTCCAGGAGATTGATGACGAGGAGGACTGGGAGGGGTCTGAGGACCCTCTGGCACAGCAGTGCCAGTTGAGCTAGGACTAGGCAGATGAGCTGGGGGAGGCCATTGGTCTAGACACTTAGCCTGACATTGGATTTGTCTCTCCTCCCTCCGTGGCTTCGGAGGAGGGGGCTACTTATAGCGTGGTGTTGAACAGGGCAGCCAAGGCCTTGGCTTTTGAGCTCCCTGTCGCGGCCGTGAGGACTAACCTCCTCACTGAGGTGCTCAAACCACAGGCAAGCTCCTCGGAGCCTCTCCTGCTGTTTAACAAAGCCCTCACCAATGTTCTGATGGGCACCTGGTCCAACTCCTCTACAGGCCTCCCTGTGGATCGGAATGTGGCCCGACCCCACTGCCCGGCTCCGGGCGACCCCTGCTTTCTGTCCGTTCACCCCACCCCGAGAGCCTGGTGATTCAGGCCTCTACTTCCCAGACCGCATTCCCGAACGCTAGTCAGGATCGGGAATCCAAAAGGTATGATCAGTTTGGGAAGAAACTGTTCTCCTCTCTGAGTTTGGGGCTGTGGTCTGTCAACACCGCCTGCCTTTTGGGCCGTTGCACCCACTCTCTGTGGTATACGGTTGCAGACGTGCTGCCACAGTGTCCGGAGGAGGCCCGGACACGGCTCGCCCAAGCCCTGGCGGAGGGGCGGAATGCAGCACGGTACTCGATTGGATGTGGATTTGACACCACGGACTCGCTGGGCAGAGCAATTTCCACGACGGTGGCGATTCGTCGCCACGCCTGGCTGCTGTCCGCCAACTTCTCGGGGGGATGTCCAAGCCATGCTCATGGAACTGCCCTTTGATGACTGTCGCCTCTTTGGTGACAAAGCGGATAGTGTGCTAGAGTGTTTCAAGGACTCCAGGGCTACGGCCAAGGCCCTGGGTCTCAGCCAGCACCAGCAAACTTCCGTTTTTCGCCCCTTTCGTGGCCAAGGAAGGGGCGCCCCCACACGTCCAGCCAGCAACAGGCCACAGAACCAGTCTCAAGGCGGTCGCGGACGTTGTTACCTCCGTGGCGGTATCGGGGGACAACGGCAGGGTCAGTCCACATCCGCCCTGCAGCATTGGCCTCAAAGCCTTCCTATTCCAGCATTTCTGGCCCATTCAACGCCAGTGAGGATCAGGGTTCGCCATCACCTCCTTCTGGCGTACTATCACGTCAGACAGGTGGGTGCTGCAAATCGTCCGAAGGGGCTACTCCCTCCCCTTCGAGGCGACCCCTCCAGCCATGCCACGGCAATACCACCGCATGTTGGGGGATCACTTGCAACTTCTGCAAGAGGAAGATACGGCCCTCTTGGCCAAGGGGGCCGTTGAGCCCGTTCCTGGGCCGGAAGTAGGGTATGGTTGTTATTCCCACTACTTTCTGGTTCCCAAGAAGTGCAAAGGAGTCCTACGCCTTATCTTGGACCTCCGGAACGTCAACGGCTTTCTCCGGAAGGAGAAGTTCAAGATGCTGACATTGGCTCAGATCTTAGCTGCCCTAGACCCTGGAGACTGGATGGTGGCGCTGGACTTGCAGGACGCTTATTTTTACATCCCCGTCCTGCCGGCCCACCGGCGCTACCTGCGATTCACGGTAGGCCACGAGCACTTTCAGTTTACCGTGCTCCCCTTCTGTCTCACCAGTGCCCTTCGGGTGTTCACGAAAGAGATGGCGGTGGTCACAGCTCATCTGCGCAGATCAGGGGTTTCAGTCTTCCCCTATCTCGACGACTGGTTGTTGAAGGCGGGCTCGCCCCAGACAGTCGTCTCTCACCTCCAGAATACGGCTGACCTCCTGCACCTGCTGGGGTTCTCCATCAACGTGCCGAAGTCACACCTGTGCCCCTCTCAGAAGCTCCTTTTCCTCTGAGCGGTTCTGGACTCGGCGCAGTTTCGGTTTTATCCCCCCGAGCAGCAGGTTCGGGATATTCAGGCTCCGATTCCGATCTTTCAGCCTTTATCCCGGGTCTCTGTAAGGTTGACGCTGCGGCTCCTTGGGGCTGATGGCCTCCTGCATCCTACTGGTGCATCGTGCCAGGTGGCGGATCCGGGCTCTGCATTGGGACCCAAAGTTTGTGGGCACAGCATCAGGGCAACCTGTCCGACCACGTCCTGATCTCGGAGGGCACTGCGAGTCTGTTGCAGTGATGCCCCACGGACAGCGATTGGGTCGACTGCAGATCCCGCTCTCTACCCCAAACGGAGCATGTAGTGGTGACGGATGCATCCCTTCTGGGATGGGGGGCCACATGGGAGAGGCTGAGATCAAAGGCCTCTGGTCTCCGGCGGAGTCCCAGCTCCATATCAACCTTCTGGAGCTGCGGGCGATCCGGCTTGCGCTGAAGGCATTCCTTCCCTCTGTCCGGTTAAGTGTAGTGCAGGTGTTCACGGACAACACCACCGCCATGTGGTACTGCAACAAACAGGGCGGGGTGGGGTCGTGGACCCTTTGTCAAGAGGCTCTGCGCCTCTGGACATGGCTGGAACGCCAGGGCATTACCCTGGTGGTTCAACACCTGGCAGGTTCCCTGAACACCAGGGCGGACAAACTCAGCCATCTGTGGATGATGGATCACGAATGGCGTCTGAACTCGGACGTGGCGCAAGGCCTCTTTCTGCAGTGAGGAGAGCCTTGGTTAGGTCTATTCCCCACAAAAGAGAACGCGCAATGTCATCAGTTCTGCACGTTGGAATTTCCAAGGCAGCACTCGCTCAGAGACGCTTTTCGTCGCGAGTGGAGCTGCGGTGTGTTGTACGCCTTTCCGCCTATATCTTCTGACTCTTAAAACTGCATTCCTGGTTGCTATCACCTCTGCCAGGAGAGTGAGTGAGCTCCAGGCTCTATCTTCTAAACCTCCTTTCCTCTCTGTTCATCCGGGCAAGGTTGTTTTGAGGAGTCGTCCTTCTTTCCTGCCCAAGGTGGTTACAGCCTTTCATATCGGGCAGTCCATCACCTTGCCCACCTTCTTTCCCCCTCCGCATCCCTCGAAAGAGAAAGAGAGGCTCCACCGTCTGGACCCAAAACGTGCGCTCTCCTTCTATCTAGATTGCACGCGCCAGTTCCGGGTGGGCGACCAGCTCTTTGTTGGTTACGTGGGCGCTAAGAAGGGACAGGCGGTGCACAAGCAGACCATCTTCCTCCCGTTGTGGCTCTTCGGATGCGGGGAACGGCGGCGAGGGCGTGGTTGGTCGATAGTAGCTGGCGGGTGGGAGTGTAGAAGGTCAGGCGTTCTTTGAGGTATCTGGGGCCTTGGTTGTGGAGAGCTTTGTGTGCGTGGGTGAGGAGTCGGAACGTGATTCTCTTGCTGACGGGGAGCCAGTGCAGGTCTCTCAGGTGTCCGGCGATGTGGCTGTGTCGGGGGATGTCCAGGATGAGTCGTGCTGAGGCGTTCTGGATGCGCTGGAGTCTTTTCTGAAGTTTGGCTGTGGTTCCGGCGTAGAGGGAGTTGCCGTAGTCCAGTCGGCTGGTGACGAGGGCCTGGGTGACCGTCTTCCTGGTTTCGGTGGGGATCCACCGAAAGATCTTGCGCAGCATGCGTAGGATCGTGAAGCATGACGAGGAGACGGCGTTGACTTGTCTGATCATCGAGAGGGAGGAGTCCAGGATGAAGCCCAGGTTGCGTGCGTGGTCCGTTGGTTTGGGTGCGTTGCCCAGGGCGGGGGGCCACCAGGAGTCGTCCCAGGCGGAGGGTGATGATCCCAGGATGAGGACTTCCGTCTTATCTGAGTTCAGTTTCAGGCGGCTGTTCCTCATCCACTCGGCTACGTCTTTCATCCCTTCGTGTAGGTTGGTTCTGGCGGTTGTGGGGTCGTTGGTGAGGAAGAGGATCAGCTGGGTGTCGTCGGCGTAGGAGATGATGTTGAGGTTGTGTTGGCGTGCGATGGCTGCGAGGGGGCTCATGTAGACGTTGAAGAGGGTGGGGCTGATTGATGATCCTGTGGTACGCCGCAGATGACTTCGGTGGCCTCGGATCTGAACGGGGGGAGGCGGACTCTCTGGGTTCTTCCGGCGAGGAAGGAGATGATCCACTCCAGTGCCTTCTCCTGGATTCCGACGTTGTTCAGGCGCTGTACTAGGGTGCGGTGGCAGACCGCGTCGAAGGCTGCGGAGAGGTCCAGGAGGATGAGGGCCGCTGTTTCCCCGTTGTCGAGCAGGGTTCGGATGTCGTCGGTGGCTGCGATGAGGGCGGTCTCAGTGCTGTGGTTGGCCCGGAAGCCGGACTGCGAGTGGTCGAGGGATCCATTCGTCTCGAGTAAGGCGGCCAGCTGTCTGTTGACGGTCTTCTCGATGACTTTGGCAGGGAAAGGAAGGAGCGAGATGGGGCGGTAGTTTTTGAGGTCGGTGGGGTCCGCTGATGGTTTCTTCAGTAGGGCGCTGAGTTCGGCGTGCTTCCAGCTCTCTGGGAAGGTGGCGGTGTCGAAGGAGGTGTTGATGATGTCCCGGAGGTGGGGTGCGATGACGGAGTCGGCCTTGTTGAAGACTTGGTGAGGGCAGGGGTCGGTTGGTGATCCGGAGTGGATGGAGTTCATCGTGCGGATGGTGTCTTCGGTGTTGACCGGGGTCCAGGCGCCGAGGGTGGTGGTGGGGGGCGTTGGTACGGTCGTAGGGTGCGTTGGCTGTGTGCTGAAACTGTTGTGTATGTCTGCGATCTTGCTGTGGAAGAACGAGGCGAGCGAGTTGCAGAGGTCTTGCGTGGGAGTGATGTCATTGTTTCCGGCGCTGGGGTTCGAGAGCTCTTTGACGATGTTGAAGAGTTCCTTGCTGTTGTGGGCGTTGTTGTCCAGTCGTTCCTTGAATGCGGTTTTCTTGGTGGTGTGGATCAGCTGGTGGTGTTTTCGGGTGGCGTGCTTGAGGGTGGTCATGTTGTCAGTAGTCGGGTCTCTGCGCCATGCTTTCTCGAGGGCCGGCAGTTCTTCTTGGAGCTCTTGAGTTCATCGGTGAACCAGGATGCTTTCTTGTTGACGGGGGGCGGGGGTCTTCAGTGGAGCGAGGTCGGCTGGGCAGTTGGTGATCCACCTTGTGAGGTTGTTGGCGACTTGGTTGGAGTTCGTTGAGCTGGCGGGAGTGTTCTGGCTCAGGGATGTGGTGAGTTGGTCGTGGTGATCTTGTTCCAGCTTCTGCGGGGAAACTGTTGCGGGTGGTGGTGAGTGGTGGTCCTACTGAAACTGAAGTGGACGCAGCTGTGGTCTGTCCAGTGGAGTCCGGTGGTGTGGCTGAAGGAGATGTCCTTGCTGGAGGAGAAGACCGGGTCAAGCATGTGGCCGGCGTAGTGGGTGGGGGTGGTCACCAGTTGCTCGAGTCCGAGGTTGTCCAGCAGGGTGGTGGTGTTGCGGTTTTTGTTGTTCTCTAGGTGGAAGTTGAGATCCCCAAGGAGGATGTAGTCAGCCGAGGGGAGGGCGTGCGGGCTGATGAAGTCGGCGATGTCTTTGCTGAATTGTGTGCGTGGTCCCGGGGGTCTGTAGATGAGGGTGCCTCTGAGGGTGGTCTTGGGGTCGGTGTGTATCTGGAAGTGCAGGTGTTCGGCGGCTGTGAAAGTGTTGTCGGAGTTGGTCGTGATGCGGATGGTGTTCTTGTGGACGATGGCGATGCCTCCTCCGGTCTGGTTGACGCGGTTGACTACTGTTTCTTACAGATATATTGTTACCGAAGGTAAGTAACTTGTGCTTCAGTTCCCACAAACCACTTGGACAAAACCCTTATAAATCCACTGGTAATGCTCCAGGTTGAGGATTCTTTGTGGGGATGTCCAGGTGAGCTCTGTTACCCTGTAGCTTGTAGTGAGTCCCCTCTTTAGTCCTTTTACAGCAAGGCAGTCCACAGGGCTGTAGTTCCAGATGGTGCGACAGCACATTCTTCAGAGAGCAGACCTTTGTGATTGCACATCAAACTTCTGAGCATGGCCCTTCTTGCTTTCTTAGGTTTCAAGCAGCAGGTCTGAGAGGCTCTACCCCTCTGAGATACTTAATCCAATTTCTCTGGGTCAAGCAGGAGGTCACTCCTGTCCAATTGGGGGGGGGGGGGTCAAGGGGGGGGGGGGGGGGGGTACCACCTAAAGGTCTGACCACATCCTGCAAAGTGTGGCACTATTTTGTCACAGAGTGCACCAATTCTTCCAAATTCATCATGGATGATTTTGCAGCAGGGAGAGAAGAACTGGCTAAACACACCCCAGGGATGGTTAATCTCAATAGTCTCTCCCCCTTGCATCTTTTCATTCCTTCCTTAATCCTAGCATCTTTCTGTGACCTAAAGAGTGGAGCTGTAAATGACACTGGAGCCTTCCCCTTCCCTTGAAGTCCAATGTTTACGACTCCTCCCCCTGCTCTGGCATTCCTGTGTAACAGAACACTGCCCACCGGGCAGGGCTGGTCAACCCCAGGGGCTCTTTATCACCTCTTCAAAAATGGCCAGGATAATCCACTTAACTCTGGCCAATCAGGACAGACCACTGGAAGGCTGAATCTAGGCTTACAAACAAGGAAGTCTTATATCTTCTTGTCTGTACATTTTAGGAGAAATTCAACAATATCATATTGTTGGATTTATTAATACCATTCTGGGAAGTCTTTGAATGATGTTTTCATCATTCTCTAACAGGATCCCATTAGTTAATAACGTCTTTCCATGTTAACCTATGTGGCAGGGGATTTGCAATTGGAAAATGACTTGGGCCATGTTTCCAGCACCAGGGCCTATAAAAACATATTTTATAAGTACTCTGCCCATATCTAAGGACCCACACCCCTGGACCACCTAGGGGAGACTTTAGGGGTTCGGAATATGTAGAAATATTGCAGATCCAAACGCCACAGTGCTCCTAGCCCCAAAGTCGATTTTGTGCAGCACTTTATCATGATGTGGGGAGTGAAATGTGCAATTTCAATTTACCCAGGGCATATAAAACTGATTTTATAAGTGTCCTCCTTATAGATACCTGACCCCCCATACCTGGGAAACCTAGGGGAGACCCTGGAGGTTCCTAATATGCCCACACATTGTAGTTTATCCATTTTTAAGTGCTCCAAAAACCAAAGCCGAGTTTGGGCACAATTTACTTTATAAAGCTGTCCTGCAACACAGAGCCACTTTTAAACTGACCTGAGGCTTCAGCAGTGCACACATGCGAGTGCGGAAAGGGCTGCTGGCCTCTAAACTGCCATGCCCCAGGGTCCTGGGGACTTCTAGGTAGTTTCAATCCCCCTGCCCTATTATGTACTAGGGCCTCTAGGGTATGTCATGCCAATTACAGGGGTACCCCATACCATAGTGTACCCTAGTGTAGGTGGGTGTTTTCACTGTATTCTAAGTGTGTTTTCAGCAGAGCACTGGGCCTGGTTAGGCAGCGCCCAGGTTTAGTCAGTCAGTTACCATTAGTACCAATCAGCAAAAAGCTGGGAGTGCCCAGGGCACAAATGACTTTGCAACAATACTGAACAGACTGAGCAAACTTGTGAGGCTAATACTGCCTACAGATCATCATTGTGCAGATTATAAAATATCTCACACCCATAGTTTGGGAGTCTTGAAAAGCAGCTTCGCCAGGAGGTCACCGATCTTATCAAACAAATTTCCTGTTGAGCTGAAGGAATGATTAATCCTAATAAAAGTGAAAAAGTCATACAAAACTTGTGAACAGCTTACAACTCAGGAAGGCAAAGAGTATCTCTACTCTGAGAGCACAATGAACCTAAAGCATTCTTTGAAAATAACTGCAACTCACTCTTCATACTGAGTTTTCTGTTCATGGTCTAAGATTTAATAATGGAAAAAATCACGATGGCAACTCAGGTCCAGCCTGGAATGTTTGAGAAAAAATATAGACCCACACTGCATTTTCCATTGACAGCCAGGAAGAGAAAGCGAGTTCAGCCAGGAAGAGAGAGTGAGTTCAGCCAGGAAGAAAAAGCGAGTTCAGCCAGGAAGGGCGAGCAAGTTCAGCCAGGAACGGCGAGCAAGTTCAGCCCGGAAGAGAGAGCGAGTTCAGCCAGGAAGAGAGAGCGAGTTCAGCCAGGAAGAGAGAGCGAGTTCAGCCAGAAAGAGAAAGCGAGTTCAGCCAGGAAGAGATTACGAGTTCAGCCAGGAAGAGAGAGTGAGTTCAGCCGGTAAGAGAGAGCGAGTTCAGCCGGGAAGAGAGAGCGAGCTCAGCCAGTAAAAGAGAGCGAGTACAAGCAGAAAGAGAATGCGAGTTCAGCCAGGAAGAGAGAGCGAGTACAAGCAGAAAGAGAATGCGAGTTCAGCCAGGAAGAGAGAGCGAGTTAAGCCAGGAAGAGAGAGCGAGCTCAGCCGGGAAGAGAGAGCGAGTTCAGCCGGAAGAGAGAGCGAGTTCAGCCAGTAAAAGAGAGCGAGTACAAGCAGAAAGAGAATGCGAGTTCAGCCAGGAAGAGAGAGCGAGTTAAGCCAGGAAGAGAGAGCGAGCTCAGCCGGGAAGAGAGAGCGAGTTCAGCCGGAAGAGAGAGCGAGTTCAGCCGGGAAGAGAGAGCGAGTTCAGCCAGGGAGAGAGAGCGAGTTCAGCCAGGAAGAAAAAGCGAGTTCAGCCAGGCAGAAAAAGCGAGTTCAGCCAGGAAGAGAGAGCAAGTTCAGCCAGGAAGAGAGAGCGAGTTCAGCCAGGAAGAAAAAGCGAGTTCAGCCAGGAATGGCGAGCAAGTTCAGCCGGGAAGAGAGAGCGAGTTCAGCCCGGAAGAGAGAGCGAGTTCAGCCGGGAAGAGAGAGCGAGTTCAGCCGGGAAGAGAGAGCGAGTTCAGCCGGGAAGAGAGAGCGAGTTCAGCCGGGAAGAGAGAGCGAGTTCAGCCAGGAAGAGAGAGCGAGTTCAGCCAGGAAGAGAGAGCGAGTTCAGCCAGGAAGAGAGAGCGAGTTCAGCCAGGAAGAGAGAGCGAGTTCAGCCAGGAAGAGAGAGCGAGTTCAGCCAGGAAGAGAGAGCGAGTTCAGCCAGGAAGAAAAAGCGAGTTAGTTCAGCCCGGAAGAGAGAGCGAGTTCAGCCCGGAAGAGAGAGCGAGTTCAGCCCGGAAGAGAGAGCGAGTTCAGCCCGGAAGAGAGAGCGAGTTCAGCCAGGAAGGGCGAGCAAGTTCAGCCGGGAAGAGAGAGCAAGCTCAGCCGGGAAGAGAGAGCGAGTTCAGCCGGGAAGAGAGAGCGAGTTTAGCCGGGAAGAGAGAGCGAGTTCAGCCGGGAAGAGAGAGCAAGTTCAGCCGGGAAGAGAGAGCGAGTTCAGCCAGGAAGAGAGAGCGAGTTCAGCCGGGAAGAGAGAGCAAGTGCAGCCGGGAAGAGAGAGCGAGTGCAGCCGGGATAAGAGAGCGAGTGCAGCCGGGAAGAGAGAGCGAGTTCAGCCGGGAAGAGAGAGCGAGTTCAGCCGGGAAGAGAGAGCGAGTTCAGCCGGGAAGAGAGATTGAGTTCAGCCGGGAAGAGAGAGCGACTTCAGCCGGGAAGAGAGAGCGAGTTCAGCCGGGAAGAGAGAGCGAGTTCAGCCGGGAAGAGAGAGCGAGTTCAGCCGGGAAGAGAGAGCGAGTTCAGCCGGGAAGAGAGAGCGAGTTCAGCCGGGAAGAGAGAGCGAGTGCAGCCGGGAAGAGAGAGCGAGTGCAGCCGGGAAGCGAGAGCGAGTGCAGCCGGGAAGAGAGAGCGAGTGCAGCCGAGAAGAGAGAGCGAGTGCAGCCGGGAAGAGAGAGCGAGTTCAGCCGGGAAGAGAGAGCGAGTTCAGCCGGGAAGAGAGAGCGAGTTCAGCCGGGAAGAGAGAGCGAGCTCAGCCGGGAAGAGAGAGCGAGCTCAGCCGGGAAGAGAGAGAGAGCTCAGCCGAGCTCAGCCGGGAAGAGAGAGAGAGCTCAGCCGGGAAGAGAGAGAGAGTTCAGCCGGGAAGAGAGAGCGAGTTCAGCCGGGAAGAGAGAGCGAGTTCAGCCGGGAAGAGAGAGCGAGTTCAGCCGGGAAGAGAGAGCGAGTTCAGCCGGGAAGAGAGAGCGAGTTCAGCCGGGAAGAGAGAGCGAGCTCAGCCGGGAAGAGAGAGCGAGCTCAGCCGGGAAGAGAGAGCGAGCTCAGCCGGGAAGAGAGAGCGAGCTCAGCCGGGAAGAGAGAGCGAGTGCAGCCGGGAAGAGAGAGCGAGTGCAGCCGGGATAAGAGAGCGAGTATAGCCGGGAAGAGAGAGCGAGTATAGCCGGGAAGAGAGAGCGAGTTCAGCCGGGAAGAGAGAGTGAGTTCAGCCGGGAAGAGAGAGCGAGTTTAGCCGGGAAGAGAGAGCGAGTTTAGCCAGGAAGAGAGAGCGAGTTTAGCCGGGAAGAGAGAGCGAGTTTAGCCGGGAAGAGAGAGCGAGTTTAGCCGGGAAGAGAGAGCGCGTTTAGCCGGGAAGAGAGAGCGCGTTTAGCCGGGAAGAGAGAGCGAGTTTAGCCGGGAAGAGAGAGCGAGTTTAGCCGGGAAGAGAGAGCGAGTTTAGCCGGGAAGAGAGAGCGCGTTTAGCCGGGAAGAGAGAGCGCGTTTAGCCGGGAAGAGAGAGCGCGTTAGCCGGGAAGAGAGAGCGAGTTCAGCTGGCAAGAGAGAGCGAGTTCAGTCAGGAAGCGAGAGCGAGTTCAGCCGGGAAGAGAGAGCGAGTTCAGTGTGGATAAGTTAGAGATTGCAATTCATTCTTCACATAAATAGTCTAAAGGTTGTGTGTGATGGAACCTTGAGACTACAATGACGCACCACCTGTGTTTCCAATTACTAAACACTTAAGGCCAACTGGTCGGGAGAAGATGCACCCTTCAAAGCTTGCACAAAGTGCCAACGTGCTAGGACAGTAAGATAACTCGGCCTTCAAGTCAGAAGTCTTCGATGTCCACTCCCTCTCGGTGCAGTTGGTTTTCAACAATAGTATCATTTTTAAAACAAAATATAGTTCAATAAATTCATAACATTAAAGAGCAACGGTGCTATGAAATTTGTTGTGATTTCTCTTAATAGCTGTGGTGGTTTGGAGTGTGAACTAAACTCTGGTTGTCTTTCTGGCCCACAGTTTGTAAGTGGTAAGACTGGTATTCGTGCACGTCAGACAGGCCACACTATCAAGGGTGGAACAGGCTGTGTACCTGGGTGGTGAGTTTGAGGTAGTCTGTGGGCTCCTAACATCTTTTTAATTTATTTGTTATGCACGGTTATAGCATAAAGCACTGCTTGCCTGTTGCATGCAGAGGGTGCAGCCAGGTCGGGAGAGTTTTGGGTTGGAGAGACAGGAGACGTGCATGACAGAAGCAGTCTCTTCTGCAGAAGGCACTCTCAACCTTGCTCCTCTTTTCTTTTTAGGTAATCGAGAAGTTGGGCGCATACACTCGCTGTCTCCTGTCCAGTCCAGTCACCATGCTGAAAACCTGGTCCAAGTAAGCTCTTTTTCTAGCAGTAATAACTGAGTGTGTGTTTGATATTTGTATGTCATGCGCAAAGCCCTGAACATCATGGGGACATGAACTGTGCAGGAATCGCTTTGTCTGTAAATCCTTGCAGGGAGCGTTTGATGTCCTGCTTTCTCTGGGTTACCATGGAAACATTGAAATCCCTCAAACTGTTTTACCTGTGACATACTAGATCTTTTTCTTTTCTCCCAGACTTTCACTGTACAGTAAAATTTGTAATCTTCTGTCGCCAGGTCTCTGTGTGTCAGAAATTGTGCAGAGATGCAGTTCAAGTCCGATTTGGGCTCCACTTGTGCACTTACCTGCAGAAGTTTGATTGTTTGCTCCTGCATGCACCCTGCTGCATCTATAAACGAGTTGCCTTAAACTGGTGGCACTGACTTCTGGTTGAGCACAGTATGAATGTCAAAATTGGAACTACTTTCACCAACACACTCAGAGGATCGCTTTGCAAAGAGGGTAGAGTTGGAAAAATGTGATCCAGACAGTGACAATGAGCTAGTGAAAAAGTGACAGTGAATTCCAGAAAGTCGAGTACTGGACAACATAAGAGTGAGAGCAAGTGAGTGCAAAGGTAACAAGAGACCCAAGGAATAGCAGAGATAGCTACATAATGGGGAAAGAGATATAAGGTACTAGGGTGACGTTCAAGGGAGGAGAGAGTGTGTCATTGCAAACCAGGTTACTGTGGGTGTAGAAGTGCTGGATACATATGAAGCTCTTGCACATTATACGAGGCGACACATTAGGGTGTAGTGTTAGTCTTCAATTACCAGACCTGTTTTCCGGTCTTGTGTGTCATGTGGACGGGGGCTTCTGCATTCACTCGCTTGATCATCTAATATTGTGTGCTACTGTAAATCACATGCTCTGCATATCATATGCATGTAATATTGGGCAAGGACCTTTGCACGTTGTTTTACTGTGGTCTTGCAATAAATCTTGACTCCTTCCTGGAGCCCACGAAGCATCAAAACCAGGACTCTACCTCTGGTTCTGATCTTGAATCCTCCCGGAGCCCACAATGCATCAAAACAAGGACTCTACCTCAGGATGTGATCTTGACTCCTCCTGGAGCCCACAATGCATCAAAACAAGGACTCTACCTCAGGTTGTCTTGACTCCTCCCTTGAGCCCACAATGCATCAAAACATGGACTCTACCTAAGGTTGTCTTGACTCCTCCCTTGAGCCCACAATGCATCAAAACATGGACTCTACCTCAGGTTGACTTGACTCCTCCTGGAGCCCACAATGCATCAAAACATGGACTCTACCTCAGGTTGTCTTGACTCCTCCTGAAGCCCATAATGCATCAAAACATGGACTCTACCTCAGGTTGTCTTGACTCCTCCTGGAGCCCGCAATTCATCAAAGCAAGGACTCTACCTCAGGTTGACTTGACTCCTCCTGGAGCCCACAATGCTTCAAAACAAGGACTCTACCTCAGGTTGTCTTGACTCCTCCTGGAGCCCACAATGCATCAAAACATGGACTCTACCTCAGGTTGACTTGACTCCTCCTGGAGCCCACAATGCATCAAAACATGGACTCTACCTCAGGTTGTCTTGACTCCTCCTGGAGCCCACAATGCATCAAAACATGGACTCTACCTCAGGTTGACTTGACTCCTCCTGGAGCCCACAATGCTTTAAAACATGGACTCTACCTCAGGTTAATAATAATAATAATAAAGAAATTTTCTCTATCGTTCTGAGTTTTTTATCCCCCTGCGCTGCGCAACCGCTGCTGCCTGCTTCTGAACAATGGTGCGAAGAGCTATCCTCTTTCTTTATAGAGAAAATTGCCAAAATCCAGGAGGACTTGGCTGTAGTTTGTGATCTTCACAGTGCCTCACCAATGTTTCCTTCTCTTTCTGAGCCTAGGCCTACCGATCAGCTTACGGCTTTCTCCCCCTCCGTCGAATCAGACATCCTGACAATCCTTAGGTCCCTGAAGTCAGGGTCACCTACGGATCCGTGCCCAGCCACGGTGCTCGGTGGGGTGGCTGATACTGTGTGTAATGAGGTTACCCAGATTGTGAACCTCTCCCTTTCTACTGCGACGGTCCCGACCGATTGGAAGCAGGCCAAACTTTTGCCGCTTTTAAAAAAGGCCGGGATGGATCCTGCTGCCCCTTCAAGTTACCGGACGATATCCCTGCTGCCGGCTTTGGCTAAAGTCCGCGAAAAAACGTTTTTTCGCCAACTGGACTACTTTGTTGAGTCATCTCACGCCCTTCTCCCTGCTCAAACCCTGCCCACAATGCATCAGGGTTTCGGGCAGCCTACAGCACCGAGACTGCCCTGGTGGAGATCTCAGAAGCGATTCGGGAGTGCCTCGATGGAGGCGGCAGAGTGGTTCTGATTTTATTGGACCTCTCTGCCGCCTTCGATACGGTGCCCCATGGGCTTCTCCTTGCCAGGCTGTCTGCTATTGGCATCACCGGATCTGCTCGGGATTGGCTGTCATCATTTCTTGATGACAGGACGCAACAAGTGTGGCTGCCACCGTACGCCTCCCGCCCTAGAAAGCTCACAACTGGAGTCCCGCAGGGGTCTACACTTTGTCCCCTTCTTTTTAATGTTTATTTGACTCCGTTGATCTACCTGGCCGAACATTTGGGGGCTTAAATTATGGCCTACGCCGATGACACCCAACTTGTGTTCCCCTGGCCGAGGGACAATTTGGACACATCGGCTGTTCAGCTCTGCCTTTCATCTGTTTTTCGGTGGTTAGCGTTGGCCCAACTTAAGTGCAACGAAGATAAATCCGAGGCCCTTTTCTATGGTTTCTTCCCTTACAACTCTAAAAATCTTTTGTGGCCTCCTGACATTCCCTGCCCCAAATCTATGGGAGGTCCTGCTAAGAACTTGGGGGTTTGGTTCGGAAATAATTTGAAGTTTGAAGATCATATTAAAAGACTTACTGGTGCCTGCTTTGGAACTCTCAAAGCTTTACGCAGATTTTTCCCCCTTTTTCCAAGAGAGGCCAAAGAGACTGTGGCGCGCGCCCTTATTCTCTCCAGGCTGGATTATGCGAATGCCCTGTTCTGTGGTCTACCTTTCTATCTTATCAAACGGCTCCAGGTGATTCAGAACGCGGTTGTAAGACTCCTGTTTAATCTGCCAAGGAGATCCAGCATTCGCCCTCACCTGCGTAGCCTACACTGGCTTCCGGTGGCACAGCGTATTACCTTTAAAGCTTTGGTCTTTTCTTTTCGAGCGATCCATCAGCTTGGGCCACTATACTTGAGAAAACGCTTCTCTCTTTATGTCCCCAATCTCTGCCTTCGATCTGCTAATCAGTGCAGGATGGCTGTGCCCAGATTCAAATTCACCAGGCTGGGAGGTCAGTCCATCTCGGTGATAGCTGCCAGAGCCTGGAACGCACTCCCTCTCCATTTGCGGGCAGCCCAGACCATTTCATGCTTTAAGAAAGGTCTAAAAACTCATCTGTTTACTATCACTGATTAAATTACCCATTAGTCCACCTCTCTGTTCACCGCCCTTCATTCCATGCTCTGCGCCAGGATACTCGCGAGTAATAGAGCGCGTTATAAAACAATTAATAACATAACATAACAGGTTGTGATCTTGACTCCTCCTGGAGCCCACAATGCATCAAAACAAGTACTCTACCTCAGCTATTGATCTCGGTTCCTCCCTTGAGCTCACAATGCATCAAAACAAGGACTCTACCTCAGGTTGTAATCTTGACTCCTCCTAGAGCCCACAATGCATCACAACAAGGACTCTACCTCAGGTTGTCTTGACTCCTCCTGGAGCCCACAATGCATCAAAACAAGTACTCTACCTCAGCTATTGATCTCGGTTCCTCCCTTGAGCTCACAATGCATCAAAACAAGGACTCTACCTCAGGTTGTAATCTTGACTCCTCCTAGAGCCCACAATGCATCAAAACAAGGACATTCTACCTCAGGTTGTCTTGACTCCTCCTGGAGCCCACAATGTATCAAAACAAGGACTCTATCTCAGGTTATTATCGTGACTCCTCCCTTGAGCTCACAATGCATCAAAAAAAGGCTCTACCTCAGATTGTGATCTTGACTCCTCCCCGGAGCCTGCAATGCATCAAAACAAGGACTCTACCTCAGGTTATTATCTTGACTCCTCCCTTGAGCCCACAATGCATCAAAACAAGGACTCTACCTCAGGTTGTCTTGACTCCTCCCTTGAGCCCACAATGCATCAAAACAAGGACTCTACCTCAGGTTGTGATCTTGACTCCTCCTGGAGCCCACAATGCATCAAAACATGGACTCTACCTCAGGTTGTGATCTTGAATCCTCCCTTGAGCTCACAATGCATCAAAACAAGGACTCGACCTCAGCTATTGATCTCGGTTCCTCCCTTGAGCTCACAATGCATCAAAACAAGGGCTCTACCTCAGGTTGTAATCTTGACTCCTCCTAGAGCCCACAATGCATCAAAACAAGGACATTCTACCTCAGGTTGTCTTGACTCCTCCTGGAGCCCACAATGCATCAAAACAAGGACTCTATCTCAGGTTATTATCGTGACTCCTCCCTTGAGCTCACAATGCATCAAAACAAGGACTCTACCTCAGGTTGTGATCTTGACTCCTCCTGGAGCCCACAATGCATCAAAACATGGACTCTACCTCAGGTTGTGATCTTGAATCCTCCCTTGAGCTCACAATGCATCAAAACAAGGACTCTACCTCAGCTATTGATCTCGGTTCCTCCCTTGAGCTCACAATGCATCAAAACAAGGACTCTACCTCAGGTTGTGATCTTGACTCCTTCCTTGAGCCCACAATGCATCAAAACAAGGACTCTACCTCCTGTTGTGATCTTGACTCCTCCTGGAGCCCACAATGCATCAAAACAAGGACTCTACCTCAGGTTGTGATCTTGACTCCTCCTGGAGCCCACAATGCATCAAAACAAGGACTCTACCTCAGGTTGTGATCTTGACTCCTCCTGGAGCCCACAATGCATCAAAACAAGGACTCTACCTCAGGTTGTGATCTTGACTCCTCCCCAGAGCCCACAATGCATCAAAACAAGGACTCTGCCTCAGGTTGTTTTTTCACGCCATTGCATTTTGATATTCGCCTCTACTTCCCGGGCCATCAAGTGCATCTGAAATTCATTTGATTCCAATTGTTGAATTGTCCTGATACAGCGTCGAAAGACTCTGCATTCACCTCATGTTAGACGGACCGGGAGGGTCGGCCGAGATTACGGGGAGAGGTCTCCAGGGAGAGCCGTCTCCAACGACTGTACAGACAAGTAACTTCCCCCCCACAGACGGACACCACACAAGGTTGAAGGTTAACGAGACTTTATATGCACTTCTTAGGTTACGATAGTATGATACAAGGAGGTCTGGACTCCGGGGTCCCCTCGGTTCTGATCTCTTTGAGGAAAAGGGTAGCGGGACAGTCTTAATTACCAATGAAGTCGAAATAGCTCACAATCCTCGAGCTCGGCGTGCTTAGATGGTCGGGCCGTGGAGGAGTCAAGCAGGTCCCGGAGTAGATGAAGGGCGACGGTCCGCGGCGGAGCCTGCTGGTCCCGGTGAAAGATGACGGTTACAACGGTCCGCGGCCACGCCAGCAGATCCGGACGACGATGAAGGATGAAGGTTACGACGACTGTGGCAGCGCCAACAGGCAGGACGATGGTGCACAGGACAGAGCTACGGCAGCGCCAGAAGTCCGTCCAGGATGAGTTCCTCTTTACGTCTCTCGACTCCAAGATACAACTGCCTTCCTGCTCTGGAGCTGCCCCAGTTATAGGGCTGACGTGCTTTGATGTCCGGACCCTCGCACTTGGAGGTCGGGGGGTCCGGGATGAGGGAGTCCAGACACCCAGCAGGGGGGTGGAGCCAGCGCCCGGGGAGGCGATGGGCGAGCGGCACTTGGCGGGGGAGAGCCATCGGCACCTCTTTCTCCCATTGACTTGCCAAGTAGCCCGCTCACCTCCTGGGTGGAGGGTGGTGCCGGAATGTCTGAGGCCGGGCTAGGCCCAGGGTTGAGGTCGATCAGGGGCCAGGCGGCCTCGTGGCGGAGTGTCCAAGATGGCGGCCCGGGCTGGGCGCATGGGCCGGCAGTGGATCGGACCCACGAGGTTACCATGTTCGAGGGCAGGGGTCCCTGAGGGGACGTAGGACGTGCAATGGTGGTGTGTGGTGCTTGTGTGACTGGGCTCGGGCCTGGTCGAGCTGGGGGAGAGCGGCCCGTCATGTGGCCTGTCCAACATGCGTCCCCCCCAGCTGAAGGCGGGGAGAGTTACCCATCCTCTTGGGGACTCTCTTTGTCGAGGCGGAAGAACCGGGACAGGCCATCCGCGTTGGCGTGGTCGGACCCAGGCCGGTGTTCGACCGTGAAGTCCATACCTTGCAAGGAGATGGACCAGCGTAGCAATTTTGGGTTCTCCCCCCGCATGTGCATCAACCACTGCAGGGGTCGGTGGTCAGTCTGCACCCGAAAGTGGGTGCCAAAAAGGTAGGGCCGGAGCTTCTTGAGGGCCCATACCACAGCGAAGGCTTCCCTCTCTATGGTGCTCCAGCGTTGTTCCCGTGGTAGGAGTCTCCGGCTGATGAAGGCCACCGGTTGATCAAGGCCTTCGGTGTTCACTTGGGACAGGACCGCCCCAATGCCCTGGTCGGAGGCGTCTGTTTGGACGACGAACTCCCGGCTGTAGTCTGGGGCCTGGAGCACAGGAGCGGAACACATGGCGGCCTTTAATTGTTCGAATGCCGCTTGACACTCTGGGGTCCAGTTCACCTTCTTGGGCTGATTTTTTGACGTGAGTTCGGTGAGGGGCCCCACGATGGTACCATAGTCTTTCACGAACCTTCGGTAGTAGCCCGTGAGGCCCAGGAAGGCTCGCACCTCAGTTTGAGTGATCGGGGGTTGCCAGTTCTGGATGGCGGCAATTTTCAGCTGTAGAGGGGCCACTAGGCCGCTTCCCACCTGGTGTCCGAGGTAGATCACTGACCCTTGTCCAATTTGGCATTTGCTAGCCTTGATCGTAAGGCCAGCTCGCTGAAGGGCTTGCAGCACTGCCTGGAGGTGGTGGAGGTGCTCGGTCCACTGGTGGCTGTACACAGCGATGTCGTCCAGGTAGGCGGCGCTGAACTCTTCGAGCCCCGCCAGGACCTGGTTGACGAGCCGTTGGAAAGTCGCTGGGGCATTCTTCATGCCGAAGGGCATGACCGTAAAATGATAGTGGCCATCGGGGGTGGAGAAGGCAGAACGTTCTTGTGCTCGGGGTGTGAGGCCGATCTGCCAATACCCTGCCGTCAGGTCGAAGATGCTGAGGTAGCGGGCAGCGCCCATTCGGTCGACCAGTTCGTCTGCCCGGGGGATGGGGTGTGCGTCCGTTCTGGTGACCTCGTTCAGGCCCCGGTAGTCGACACAGAACCGGAGTTCCGGTGTGGTTCCGGGGGCGGCTGCTTTGGGGACCAGTACGACCGGGCTGGCCCATGGACTGTCTGAGGGCTCGATGACCCCGAGTGTGAGCATCTTAGCCACTTCCGCCTGGATGCAGGCCCGTACCCGATCAGGTACGCGGTAGGCCCGGTGGCGGATAGGAGGGCTGTCTCCGGTGTCCACATCGTGCACGCACCAGGAAGTGACACCTGGGGTGAGGGAGAACAGACTGGCGAACCGTGATAGGAGGGCTTGGCACTCTTGGCGTTGTTCTCTGGTGAGGGTCTCCGAGAGTCGGACCCCATCCACGGAACCGTCTTGCTCCTGGGTCCGCAATAGGTCCGGGAGAGGCTCGGAGTCGTCTTCAACCCCATTGTCTGTGGCCATCAGTAGGCTGAGTTCGGTTCGGGCAAAGTGGGGCTTCAGTCTGTTGGTGTGGAGGACTCGGAGTGGATTCCGGGAGGACTCCATATCGATCAGATAGGTGGCAGGACCTTTGCGCTCGATTACCTTGAAGGGTCCCGTCCATTTGTCTTGGAGAGCGCACGGCTCTGTGGGGGACATTACCCAGACCTGTTGCCCCGGCTCGAATTCGATGGATGAGGCGTTCTGGTCATACCATTTTTTCATGTCCTCTTGACTGGCCTCTAGGTTGGCTTTTGCTAGGTCTCGGAACCGCCGGGACTGGTTGCGGAGGGTGAGGAGGTACCGGAAGACATCTGGAGGGTTCTTTGCCGGAGGCATCTCCCAGCCTTCTTTGATCAGGCTGAGCGGCCCCCGCACTGGGTGCCCATAGAGTAGTTCGAAGGGGCTGAAGCCTAAGGATTTCTGTGGGACCTCCCGGTAGGCGAAGAGGAGGCACGGCAGCAGCACATCCCACTGGCGACGGAGGGGCTCTTCCAATCCCCCGATCATCCCTTTTAGCGTGCGATTGAACCGCTCAACAAGTCCGTTTCCTTGGGGGTGATAGGGGGTCGTGAAGCGGTAGGTGACCCCAC
Organism: Lissotriton vulgaris; assembly: GCF_964263255.1. NCBI lineage: Eukaryota > Metazoa > Chordata > Amphibia > Caudata > Salamandridae > Lissotriton > Lissotriton vulgaris. The sequence continues at coordinate 43,670,601 of NC_141699.1, forward strand.
ACTGTTGCCAGAGGGACTTCATATATTTAGAAATAAAGTTCGTGCCTCTGTCACTGACGACTTCTCGGGGGAACCCCACCCGGGAGAAGATCCCCATCAGGGCCCGGCCGACCACTGGGGCTGTCACGGTCCGGAGAGGAATAGCCTCAGGGTAGCGGGTGGCGTGGTCCACTAGTACCAGGATGAAGCGATGGCCTTGTCTTGTACGCGGGTCCAGGGGTCCCACAATGTCTATCCCGACCCTCTCAAATGGGGTCGTGACCACCGGAAAGGGTTGCAGGGGGGCCTTTAATTTGCGGCCGCTCTTCCCACTGGCTTGGCACGTGGGGCAAGATCGGCAATGCTGGTGCACATCGTTTCTCATTTTGGGCCAGAAGAAGTGGGTCACTAGGCGGCTGTAGGTTTTATCCTGTCCCAGGTGCCCTGCCAGGGGGACATCGTGGGCCAGATTTAGCAGGAAGTCTCTAAAGCGGAGGGGCACCACTAGTACCCGGTTGGCCCCCAGCTCGGCGATTCGTTGCTCGCTGTATAATAGATCATTGTCCCAGTAGACCCAATGAGTTCCGGAGGTGTCCCCTGCGCTTTGGGCGAGCGCTTGTTGTCGGAGTCCCTCAAGGGAGGGGCAGGTCTTCTGTTCCTGACGAAATTGTTCTTGTGTGGGTCCCCCTTCTTGAGCCCACTGGTCAAGATTAGCGAAGTCGGAAGTTTGAGCAAGTTCGAGGGGGGCGCCATGGCCGGGGGTCTCGGCGGGGGCGACCGGAGGCGGTGGCGCCGGCCATTCTGGTTCTTCCGGGTGAGGGTTGGCACGGGCGGCCATGGACCGGGTGGTGACACACGCCCAGTCTGGGACGCCCAACATCCCCAAGTGTTCTTTTCGCTCCACGGCTGCCCACGGGGAGCTTTCCAGATCATTTCCGAGAAGGCAGTCCACGGGGGCGTCGTCTCGGACCGTTACCTTCAACATGCCGGAGACCCCTCCCCATTCAAAGGGGACGCAGGCCATCCGACACAGACTCTCCGAGTTGTCGGCTGATCGCACAGGGCAGAGAATGTTCGGTAGATATTGTTCTGGGGTCACCAGATGGCAGCGGACGGCTGTCACACTGGCCCCGGTGTCTCGAAGGGCTTCGGCCCGTTGTCCATTAATGCTCACCCATTGGCTGTACTTCTGGGTGTTAGCGGGTAGGGGGACCCGCGGGACCATGTCTCTTCCCCCTAAGCACGCGAGAGTCATGGCGGCTGGCTCCCACTCTTGATACTCTTGCTCGTCTGTTTCCTGTTCCTCGGAGATCTGTTCCTCCCCTAGTGCCGCGGCGGCCACATGGCGGGGTTTTGGACTCTGATACTGCGGGCAGCTTGGGTCGTTTGCATAGTGGCCGACTCGTTGGCATCGGTGACATGTAACATTGGCTCTGTACCCCGGTCGCGCCGGGGTGCTGCCCCGGTTGGCCGGGGGGGTGGTGCTGGTAGTGGGGGCGGCCGGAGTGTTGTCTCTTCCTCGTCCTTGGCCCCCTCCTCCTCCTCTGGGTCGGTGGTGACCATTGTTGTTCCGGTTCTGTTCGTAGGACCCATTCCGGCCCACTCTGGTGATCTCCCACCGGTCAGCTTCGGCTGCGAGCTGCCGGGGATCGGTTAACTTGCTGTCGAGGAGGTGTTGGCGTAGTTCAATGAAGCAATTGTTGGACAGATGCTCCCATACCATCAGATTGAACAGTTGTTCGTAGGTCGTGACGTTGTTCCCTCTGATCCAGCCTTCGAAGGCTCGGCTAAAGTACGTTACATAGTCCACCCAAGTTGTACCTGGAATGCGTGTGCAGTCTCGGAACCTCTGGCGGTACATCTCGGGCGTGAGGCCATAGCGGGTGAGGAGGGCCGCTTTCATATGGTCGTAGGAGGTCATCTGGTGGTCTGGGAGCTGTAACAGAGTATCGCGGCCCTCATTGAGGAATTTGCCCCATAAGCCGGCTCCCCAGTCGGCTCTATCGATCCGGTGCGCAGTCATCGCGATTTCATAGGCCTTAAACCATTGCTGGATGTCGTCTTCTCGAAAATATTCTCGGACCACATCCTTGGGGATGTGCACTTTTTTCTCCGTGGTCCCTGGGGTGGACGGTCTGTCGGGCACCCCTAACTCTTTATTTTGTTTGCGCAGGTTGATCTCGGCTAGGTTCCGTTCGTGCTCGTACGTTAGTCTTTTTTCCTCGAGCTCCCTTTGCCTCTGTTTCTCCTCTCTTTCTTCTCGGAGGCGAAGGTGCTCTAAGTTTATTTTTTGCTCGGCCAATTTGAGTTCTATGTCCATCTTGAGTCGGGCCATTTCGAGTTCGTGTAGTCGGGCTTTTTCTCTTTCCTGGATCTCGTCTTGCGAGAGACTGGTTCTTTGGCCCTCAGGGGCCGTGTTGGTATTTTTCGCGGTGCTTTGCTCAGGGGCTTCGACATCCCCGGTCTCTGCCCAAGATTCTAGGGCATGCTTGAAATCATCTTTGGTGCTTAGTCCGGTGGTAGCGATACCTAGTTCGATGCAGAACTGCTTTAGTTCACGATGGCTGTATTCCTCTAGTTTTTCCATTTGGAACTTCTCGGTTGATCCGCTCTCTTTAGTCGACATTGTTGTTCGTTGTGGGGTGAGCTACTCTCTGTACGTTATGCGGTGATTCGGATCGCGCCGCTGGCCACCAATGTTAGACGGACCGGGAGGGTCGGCCGAGATTACGGGGAGAGGTCTCCAGGGAGAGCCGTCTCCAACGACTGTACAGACAAGTAACTTCCCCCCCACAGACGGACACCACACAAGGTTGAAGGTTAACGAGACTTTATATGCACTTCTTAGGTTACGATAGTATGATACAAGGAGGTCTGGACTCCGGGGTCCCCTCGGTTCTGATCTCTTTGAGGAAAAGGGTAGCGGGACAGTCTTAATTACCAATGAAGTCGAAATAGCTCACAATCCTCGAGCTCGGCGTGCTTAGATGGTCGGGCCGTGGAGGAGTCAAGCAGGTCCCGGAGTAGATGAAGGGCGACGGTCCGCGGCGGAGCCTGCTGGTCCCGGTGAAAGATGACGGTTACAACGGTCCGCGGCCACGCCAGCAGATCCGGACGACGATGAAGGATGAAGGTTACGACGACTGTGGCAGCGCCAACAGGCAGGACGATGGTGCACAGGACAGAGCTACGGCAGCGCCAGAAGTCCGTCCAGGATGAGTTCCTCTTTACGTCTCTCGACTCCAAGATACAACTGCCTTCCTGCTCTGGAGCTGCCCCAGTTATAGGGCTGACGTGCTTTGATGTCCGGACCCTCGCACTTGGAGGTCGGGGGGTCCGGGATGAGGGAGTCCAGACACCCAGCAGGGGGGTGGAGCCAGCGCCCGGGGAGGCGATGGGCGAGCGGCACTTGGCGGGGGAGAGCCATCGGCACCTCTTTCTCCCATTGACTTGCCAAGTAGCCCGCTCACCTCCTGGGTGGAGGGTGGTGCCGGAATGTCTGAGGCCGGGCTAGGCCCAGGGTTGAGGTCGATCAGGGGCCAGGCGGCCTCGTGGCGGAGTGTCCAAGATGGCGGCCCGGGCTGGGCGCATGGGCCGGCAGTGGATCGGACCCACGAGGTTACCATGTTCGAGGGCAGGGGTCCCTGAGGGGACGTAGGACGTGCAATGGTGGTGTGTGGTGCTTGTGTGACTGGGCTCGGGCCTGGTCGAGCTGGGGGAGAGCGGCCCGTCATGTGGCCTGTCCAACACCTCACCTTTTCAAAATCACCCGCAGATCTTCTCCAATTCGGATCACCTGAGAATGTGTCCCGGGGGAGGGTATGGAGAATACACCATTCAAATTCTGCCTGAGGGATCATTTGAAATTTCTGATTTCAAATCAACCTCGAGTCTGCAACTTCTGCCTCCCAGAGAGCATTGTTGGATTCATTTCACCATGCGGGGACAAGACCCCAACAAACTGCAGGCCAGTCGTGGCTCCTAGGTGATCAAAATAGCTTACTACTAGGGCAAAGGCTTATCTTGCACATCAGCAGGTTAGAAAGAGCAGAATCCTTTACTCCAAGAAATCGATGTCAAGGAAGAGCTCTTAAGACCTGGACCCATGTCAAAGACCACACCCAGAGTTACAATACCTCAATCAACCCCTGGGGATCGACTTTCTAGGATCCGACCTCGATAAGAGTCTGTCATAGACCAAGCACTGCTCATGAGGGAGTCTGGCATTGCGCTCTGAAACTACACACAGGAGGCATCAAACTTCAGGTTCAACCTTAGGCTCAAAGTAGGCCTGCTCAGCACCAAGAACATGCCTTGGGACTAGAGAAGCCCCCAGCCAGTGTCTCCAAGCCTTCACTCCAACCCACACTGACTCAACCCCATAGCACAGTCTGTGCACCCTAGGAACCGAAAGCGGCTTTGAGGAAGATCTAAATACTGCCTCTGGCACCCAGCAGCCCTGCCAAGGACCACGCATTAGGGGCTAGTCTAACACATTTTAAGTGTGGCATGTGCATCACTGCACTAATGTGCATTGCCACCCTGACCACCTCATGATGCGCACTACCAAGGAGCTGCATGTTAGCAGCAAGCGTGCTGGCAGTGAGTGTGCTATGATGCGTGAACATGCTCCGTGGAAATACACTGGGACCTTTTATTATTCACAATCCAACACAGGCTGAACTCTGTTCACTGAGCTGGGGGTTAAACCAGCCAAGCCGGGCAGCTCTTGTGTACCACATAGCCTTTAATAAACCAACTATCCATTGCCCGGAGGAGGCCCCCCAGAGCCCTCAAGTGGATCTGGGGGTGGTGTCTTGCCCTATTCAAGCAGGCTCCACCCCACTGTCACCAGACCTTGTTTGATTGGCCCTTAGAAAGTAAGGTGGCTGTGGGCAGCTTTGTTTTCCTGCCAAATCCTGCGATGCCACAATAGTGCCTTCTCTGGTCGACACAAACCCTTAGTGCTCTTCCTAGGAGGAGGTCAACATGTATGAGGAGAAGCACAAAATATGGAGCATTATGGAAGTCCTTAAAAGCCACTTGTTGCAAAACAATGGTAAAGCCTTTCAGCATGGAGTGTACAGAAGAGGGGTTGTTTGGCCTCCGTCACCCTTTTTTAAATTTTAACTTTGTTTTTATTGGATTTTTGGTATTACACAAATAAAACATTTCAACATGAGCTGACCAGCTTACAATGCCGTCCATACTTCCCGTAGCGAAAAATATTCAAAGTTGTCATCTCTCAAGTAACAGTACCAGGCCTCAGAATTATTAAATAGAGGGTACTCTGTTTTATTTTTTTTAAAACCGATTGAAAGGTAGCACATATTCTGCAGAGCTCTGCATACCAGAGAAATCTGCAGGACAAATTGTTCATCAAGCACAGTGCAAGCAACTTCCTGTTTCTGTGAGAAACAAACATAAACCACACAAAACCAAATCCCCCCCCTCCCGCCACCCCCACGCCAAACTCCCCCCTCCCGGATCCCACCCACCCAGATCGCTTATAGTCCATCTTGTGTCACCTGTCCAGTATATATCCAAATGTTTGCACTCAAATACACCTTACCGAGGCCCCTCAAATCCCTTCTGGTAGGTCGTCCTGTTTCTCTGGTTTTGAGAACTAAAAAGCAATGTTACCTAAAGAAAGCGGCACAATATTCAAGGAAACAGAGTAAGTGAAACATCAAGAGGACAATATGACCTGTTGTTCCTCTCAATAGTCAGTGTCCTCATAACTGGAGGATGCCTCACCACCAATAAGTTCACAGAAAAAGGAAAGGAGAAAATGAAAGCAGTGGAAAGAAATAAAAGGGGGGAGGGAGAAGGAGTAGGAGCAAATGAGGGCGGGGGAAGGACCTTATCAGTGATGTCTGATCCCTTATTCATGCTTATGAGTTGCCGTCAGCTAGGAAACCTGTACAAGAATCAAAAGGGGGATGGGGTGAAGATCTCTGTGAGTAGGTGCACGCGCCCAGGTACCAGCTCCTCAGGCTTATCATATATCATCCCACTGCTATGCTCTGTCATTTATCTTGCGTGCCGTGTGGGGGGTTCATAAACCATAGGTCAGTATGATGGTAAGGTAAACCCCTTTGGGTCACAGTCTCATGTGTTCACTCTGCAATTCTACCGTCTGGTGGTCGAGCGGTCTGGTCAGTTGGTCCCCCGTCTCTCTCCCCTCAGTGTCTGTGCTCAGATCGGGATCCTCTCCAAAGCCGTCCCCTGGGTGCTCCCCTGCTCTTAGCACCTCGTTTCACAGGTCTGCTCTGGCTTCTTTCCTAATAAACGCACTCTCCTCAGCCCTCGCCCATTGAGTTGCATCTACCTTCCAGGACTGGGCCCATGGTGCCTTATTATCTGCCGTCTGGCTAACACTATTGCCATGTCTATAAACCTAGTGCACACTTTCTTCGAGGTCCGACCCAGGAATATCCTAGGATACAAGTCTCCAATGTCCGGGGGAGCGCCCAAGCGTGGACTCTAGGGCACCTCTGGGGCACTCCCGCACCCTATGAGCAAAATCAGCGTCCAGGTGCCTGCATCTGGGGCAGGGGTGGGGCTCACCTCCATAGGCCACCCTTGCTCTATGTGGAGTCATGTAAGTCATGTGTATATAAATGAATTGTAAGTATGTCAGTCTTGTATTCATAGTGATCTTTCTTGGGAGGGTAATATCTTTCGCCATTCCGGGTCTGTTCCGCAGGGCAGTCAATGAGCCGCAGACCATACCTGCAAGAGATTCATTCCCATCTATTCCGCAAGGTAGTCTATGAGCCGCGGACCAAACCTGCAAGAGATTCATTCCCATCTATTCCGCAAGGCAGTCAATGAGCCGCGGACCACACCTGCAAGAGATTCATTCCCATCTATTCCGCAAGGCAGTCAATGAGCCGCGGACCATCCCTGCAAGAGATTCATTCCCATCTATTCCGCAAGGTAGTCAATGAGCCGCGGACCATCCCTGCAAGAGATTAATTCCCATCTATTCCGCAAGGTAGTCAATGAGCCGCGGACCACACCTGCAAGAGATTCATTCCCATCTATTCCGCAAGGTAGTCAATGAGCCGCGGACCATACCTGCAAGAGATTCATTCCCATCTATTCCGCAGGGCAGTCAATGAGCCGCGGACCATACCTGCAAGAGATTCATTCCCATCTATTCCGCAAGGTAGTCAATGAGCCGCGGACCATCCCTGCAAGAGATTCATTCCCATCTATTCCGCAGGGCAGTCAATGAGCCGCGGACCATACCTGCAAGAGATTCATTCCCATCTATTCCGCAAGGTAGTCAATGAGCCGCGGACCATCCCTGCAAGAGATTCATTCCCATCTATTCCGCAGGGCAGTCAATGAGCCGCGGACCATTCCTGCAAGAGATTCATTCCCATCTATTCCGCAAGGCAGTCAATGAGCCGCGGACCATCCCTGCAAGGGATTCATTCCCATCTATTCCGCAAGGTAGTCAATGAGCCACAGACCACACCTGCAAGAGATTCATTCCCATCTATTCCGCAAGGTAGTCAATGAGCCGCGGACCATCCCTGCAAGAGATTCATTCCCATTTATTCCGCAAGGTAGTCAATGAGCCGCGGACCACACCTGCAAGAGATTCATTCCCATCTATTCCGCAAGGCAGTCAATGAGCCGCGGACCATTCCTGCAAGAGATTCATTCCCATCTATTCCGCAAGGCAGTCAATGAGCCGCGGACCACACCTGCAAGAGATTCATTCCCATCTATTCCGCAAGGTAGTCAATGAGCCGCGGACCATACCTGCAAGAGATTCATTCCCATCTATTCCGCAAGGCAGTCAATGAGCCGCGGGCCACACCTGCAAGAGATTCAGTCCCATCTATTCCGCAAGGTAGCCAATGAGCCGCATACCATACCTGCAAGAGATTCATTCCCATCTATTCCGCAGGGCAGTCAATGAGCCGCGGACCATACCTGCAAGAGATTCATTCCCATCTATTCCGCAGGGTAGTCAATGAGCCGCGGACCATCCCTGCAAGAGATTCATTCCCATCTATTCTGCAGGGTAGTCAATGAGCCGCGGACCACACCTGCAAGAGATTAATTCCCATCTATTCCGCAAGGTAGTCAATGAGCCGCGGACCACACCTGCAAGAGATTCATTCCCATCTATTCCGCAGGGCAGTCAATGAGCCGCGGGCCATTCCTGCAAGAGATTCATTCCCATCTATTCCGCAAGGTAGTCAATGAGCTGCGGACCATCCCTGCAAGAGGTTCATTCCCATCTATTCCGCAGGGCAGTCAATGAGCCGCGGACCACACCTGCAAGAGATTCATTCCCATCTATTCCGCAGGGTAGTCAATGAGCCGCGGACCACACCTGCAAGAGATTCATTCCCATCTATTCCGCAGGGTAGTCAATGAGCCGCGGACCATACCTGCAAGAGATTCATTCCCATCTATTCCGCAAGGTAGCCAATGAGCCGCATACCATACCTGCAAGAGATTCATTCCCATCTATTCCGCAAGGTAGTCAATGAGCCGCGGACCATCCCTGCAAGAGATTCATTCCCATCTATTCCGCAAGGTAGTCAATGAGCCGCGGACCATACCTGCAAGAGATTAATTCCCATCTATTCCGCAAGGTAGTCAATGAGCCGCGGACCAAACCTGCAAGAGATTCATTCCCATCTATTCCGCAAGGCAGTCAATGAGCCGCGGACCATTCCTGCAAGAGATTCATTCCCATCTATTCCGCAGGGTAGTCAATGAGCCACAGACCACACCTGCAAGAGATTCATTCCCATCTATTCCGCAAGGCAGTCAATGAGCCGCGGACCATCCCTGCAAGAGATTCATTCCCATCTATTCCGCAAGGCAGTCAATGAGCCGCGGACCACACCTGCAAGAGATTCATTCCCATCTATTCCGCAAGGCAGTCAATGAGCCGCGGACCAAACCTGCAAGAGATTCATTCCCATCTATTCCGCAAGGTAGTCAATGAGCCGCGGACCATACCTGCAAGAGATTAATTCCCATCTATTCCGCAAGGTAGTCAATGAGCCGCGGACCATACCTGCAAGAGATTCATTCCCATCTATTCCGCAGGGTAGTCAATGAGCCGCAGACCATCCCTGCAAGAGATTCATTCCCATCTATTCCGCAGGGCAGTCAATGGGCCGCGGACCATACCTGCAAGAGATTCATTCCCATCTATTCCGCAAGGCAGTCAATGAGCCGCGGACCATCCCTGCAAGAGATTCATTCCCATCTATTCCGCAGGGCAGTCAATGAGCCGCGGACCACACCTGCAAGAGATTCATTCCCATCTATTCCGCAGGGTAGTCAATGAGCCGCGGACCACACCTGCAAGAGATTCATTCCCATCTATTCCGCAGGGCAGTCAATGAGCTGCAGACCACACCTGCAAGAGATTTATTCCGATCTATTCCGCAGGGTAGTCAATGAGCCGCGGACCACACCTGCAAGAGATTCATTCCCATCTATTCCGCAAGGTAGCCAATGAGCCGCATACCATCCCTGCAAGAGATTCATTCCCATCTATTCCGCAGGGTAGTCAATGAGCCGCGGACCATCCCTGCAAGAGATTCATTCCCATCTATTCCGCAAGGTAGTCAATGAGCCGCGGACCACACCTGCAAGAGATTCATTCCCATCTATTCCGCAAGGTAGTCAATGAGCCGCGGACCATCCCTGCAAGAGATTCATTCCCATCTATTCCGCAAGGTAGTCAATGAGCCGCGGACCACACCTGCAAGAGATTCATTCCCATCTATTCCGCAAGGTAGTCAATGAGCCGCGGACCATCCCTGCAAGAGATTCATTCCCATCTATTCTGCAGGGCAGTCAATGAGCCGCGGACCACACCTGCAAGAGATTCATTCCCATCTATTCCGCAAGGTAGTCAATGAGCCGCAGACCATTCCTGCAAGAGATTAATTCCCATCTATTCCGCAAGGTAGTCAATGAGCTTCGGACCACACCTGCAAGAGATTCATTCCCATCTATTCCGCAAGGTAGTCAATGAGCCGCGGACCACACCTGCAAGAGATTCATTCCCATCTATTCCGCAGGGTAGTCAATGAGCCGCGGACCACACCTGCAAGAGATTCATTCCCATCTATTCCGCAAGGTAGTCAATGAGCCGCGGACCATACCTGCAAGAGATTCATTCCCATCTATTCCGCAAGGTAGTCAATGAGCCGCGGACCACACCTGCAAGAGATTCATTCCCATCTATTCCGCAGGGTAGTCAATGAGCCGCGGACCACACCTGCAAGAGATTCATTCCCATCTATTCCGCAAGGTAGTCAATGAGCCGCGGACCACACCTGCAAGAGATTCATTCCCATCTATTCCGCAGGGTAGTCAATGAGCCGCGGACCATACCTGCAAGAGATTCATTCCCATCTATTCCGCAAGGTAGTCAATGAGCCGCGGACCATACCTGCAAGAGATTCATTCCCATCTATTCCGCAAGGTAGTCAATGAGCCGCGGACCACACCTGCAAGAGATTCATTCCCATCTATTCCGCAGGGTAGTCAATGAGCCGCGGACCACACCTGCAAGAGATTCATTCCCATCTATTCCGCAAGGTAGTCAATGAGCCGCGGACCACACCTGCAAGAGATTCATTCCCATCTATTCCGCAGGGTAGTCAATGAGCCGCGGACCATACCTGCAAGAGATTCATTCCCATCTATTCCGCAAGGTAGTCAATGAGCCGCGGACCACACCTGCAAGAGATTCATTCCCATCTATTCCGCAGGGCAGTCAATGACCCGCGAACCATACCTGCAAGAGATTCATTCCCATCTATTCCGCAAGGTAGTCAATGAGCCGCGGACCACACCTGCAAGAGATTCATTCCCATCTATTCCGCAAGGTAGTCAATGAGCCGCGGACCACACCTGCAAGAGATTCATTCCCATCTATTCCGCAGGGCAGTCAATGAGCCGCGGACCATACCTGCAAGAGATTCATTCCCATCTATTCCGCAAGGCAGTCAATGAGCCGCGGACCACACCTGCAAGAGATTCATTCCCATCTATTCCGCAGGGTAGTCAATGAGCCGCGGACCACACCTGCAAGAGATTCATTCCCATCTATTCCGCAGGGTAGTCAATGAGCCGCGGACCACACCTGCAAGAGATTCATTCCCATCTATTCCGCAGGGCAGTCAATGAGCCGCGGACCACACCTGCAAGAGATTCATTCCCATCTATTCCGCAGGGCAGTCAATGAGCCGCGGACCACACCTGCAAGAGATTCATTCCCATCTATTCCGCAGGGTAGTCAATGAGCCGCGGACCACACCTGCAAGAGATTCATTCCCATCTATTCCGCAGGGTAGTCAATGAGCCGCGGACCATACCTGCAAGAGATCTATAAAACCAAGGCACCAGGTGTTCAGTCTGACTGCGATTAATCCAGTTCCAGTCCAGGCAGTTAGTTGCCCCAGAGTAAAGTCGGCCAGGGGGTCGCCATGCAGGAGTCCTGCCAACGGCGTTCCTGCAGTTTTTCAGACGCATCTGTGCCAACATTGCACGCTGTCATCAGCAGTATCCCAGGTCTTTGGATCACTATTGCGGGGTAAGGAGTTAGGCTACCAAGAGTTCTCTTTGTGTTGCCTGCCCAATTTGACTCATTTCTTCTTGGTGAACCCCGTCCTAACACAGCGTGATCCACTTGAGCTGAGATGCTAAATAATAAAGTTCAAAGTCTAGCACCCCCAATCCTCCCTCCTCAGGGGGTCTTCGAAGCCAGCAACATATATGGCCATTCAGGGAAAGGTGACGTTAGCTAAATGCTGATGCAGGAGATAACGGAGAGGGAAAATTAGGGGCAACTGATTATTTTAATTAGAGGCAGAACAGAAGAGGCAGGTCCTCAAAGTATGCCAGAAGTACTGTGGGTTTGACTCCTGCAGGCCTGGGTGGGGCCCACGATTAGAAAAGACGCAGCCGCCCACAACATGTGTTTGAATGGCAGCGGGAGCACAGGCTTGTGTCTGGTGGCGAGCGCTGCACTGCAGCGGTCTTTAAGAGGCATGGCTGACAAGCGATACAGACTCCGCTCACTGTTGACTGCAGCAGCGCTGTCTGAGGCCCAGAGTCTGCCAACCTGTGCAACTCACGACCAGAGAGCCTAGCTCTGAGCAGCATTGAGGCAAATGCAGTGTAGCCGAGCACAGCAGACCACCACTGCTGAGATACCCACAGCTGAGATCCAGCATTGCCCATCAGTGGGTAAGGGCCAGTCCAGAAGGGGCACGCACTGGTTAGAGAGTGATGTCTCTTTGGAGAGGTGTAATGTGGTGTATACCTATGAAAGGAATAGTTTGGATTTGATGATCAGCCTAGTGCTCAATTGTATATAGTCAAATGCGATCTGGCAATTTTACACTGGAGGCAGCAGTGTGATTTGTCCATGGTACTGCAAGTTGGTTCAGTGGAGCAGGTGTAAATGTAGGATGTTTATAGAGCATTGTGGAGATGAGTTTTGGGTCATTTTATCAAGGAGCCGCATGTTAATGGTGTTATATTCCAAGTGTTATTTCTGATATTTCTTCCCATGCACTGGAAATGACATACATATCAATCTGAAACTTTTCAGCTATGACCCAGTGACACCACACGAATGTGCGGCAGGAGAAGCCGTATAAACAACCTTCCTCCGGGAAGATGAAAGCATAAAATATCTGATGTCAAACAATCAAGGTTCGGTACACAACATTACACAATGCCATCGACATTTCGACCCTATGGTTATGTGTTTTTGAGTGCGCCTCACAGCGGGTCTTCCTCATGGCTAAAAAGAATCTGGACACCCTTCCAAAGATTGAATTTAAGTGAATAAACAAACTTCTCCAAGTCTCGATCCTACAAAAGGATCACCTTGTATCCAACCGCTTTATATGCACAGTACTATCATGGACCCCAGCCGGGGTTCACTTCAGATGGATGGAGAATAAGATCCACAGATAAATGTTTGCCGTGGTTCCCTTTAAAAAAAATGTGTTTCACTCGATTCAGAGACCAGCTCAAAAGCGCGCCCGTGCTAATCGGTCACGATTTCCCGAACACCCACCGTGCATACATTGCGGTGGGCCAGTGGGCTTGATACCTCGCCTGATACTAGGTTGATTTCTCCCCATGAACCATCGACAGAAGAACGTGCTTCCTTTGCTGTTGTCATCAGATGTCCAGCGGAGGGCTTGGACCTACAGCTTTCCTCTTTGGGGTCAAAAATAACCTTCTTCCAAAGGTCCTGCAACCTGGACAGGCTTCCTCAGAGCCATTCTTGCCCTTTAATGAAGGCCTGGCTGATACATTGATGGGCTCATGAGCTAAGCCTTGTTCGTGCCCTCCTTTGAACAGGCAGGTTGCCAGATGCCTAAGGCTCCACCAGACTGAGTTGAAAAAAGATTGAGACATTTGGGGAACACATATTCTCTTCAGCCACCCTAGCCTTGCTCTCCACCTCCTCAAGATGGCTTTCTCAATCCCGCAGGGATGCATTCATCACCTCCATTAGCTCTAGGTGAGAAACTTCTGGGTATGCCATTAGAGATACGGTTGCGCACTGCAGATCTTGTACAGTCTCTTCTGAAATCTGTATGACTCCCTTGGTGCTGAGCCCAGGTCCCACTGCAGAACCTGCATGTTCCATCTTCTTGTTGCGTCTCCTTACTCTGAAAACTGTTTTCCTCTTCGAAGTTTCTTCATGCCAACATCTGAGTGAGCTTCGGTCCCTCGGTGCAACCACCTTACACCACCTTTATTCCAGATGAAGTGACGTTGAGGACCAAAATAGCCTTTTTTGCCAAAAGTCGTCACTCCTTTTCACATTGGGCAATCCATCACTTGCCAACATTATTTGCTCTGCCTCATCTGCCTTCGAAAGAGGAAGAGAGACTCCATCGACTTCACCCAAAAGATCTTTGAGCTTTTACATCGATATTGCCAAAGACCATTGGCTCGATGATTAGCTCTTTGTAGGGTTCTCTGGGGCGAACTCATGTAAAGTTGTGCAGAAAAGGGCTTTGCCCAGGTGGATCGAAAGTCTTCTGCGTTAAGATCTGCTACACACTGGCCTAGAAGCAGCCCCCAGAAAGACTGAGGGCTCATTCTGCCAAGACTGCTACCACTGCTTTGGCATGCGCTGTGCATGTTCTAAACATTTGTCAGGTGGCGATGTAGGCATCAGGTCACATGGTCATAAAGTACTACTACCTTGATAGCCAGGTACAACAGGAAGGGAATTTTGTTCATTCGGCCGTGCAGGTCTTTTTCGTCTAAGCCCATTGCACAGACCCACCTCCTGAAAGGCACTGCTTTGGTATCTGTTCTAAAGGTGAGGAATATGTCATTAGAAGAATCCATCGGAAGGAAAGTTTTTTTTATCATAACTTTTTTATTGAGGACAAAATTTGACACAGCTGACATCACACAATCAAGTCTCTGTGGAGGCCACACTTGGCAGTACGCAATTGATAATTACATGGTCACATATATTTTATACACAATGGCATTAAACTTCAGTATTACAGGCCATCTGGTGCAGTATCTCTTCGGGGCTGCAGGGGAGTGTAGAGTCCACCCCTGTAGTTATTCCATTTCCCCCAAACATGTGTCCATTTGGCAGGACATCCCCTGGACTCATATTCCGTCTTTTCTGACACCATGCACCAGTCCATGTCTTTACCCCACTCCTGTAACTTCGGTGGTTCCTGCCCCCTCAATTTTCTCACTATGTTCCTTTTAGCTATCATTAGTCCTAGTGTCACCCATATTTTCTCTCTATTGTTCAAGTCTGTTGGGCCCCAGATGTTCAGGAGACTCAATTTGATGTTGCAGTCAATTTTATATCCTATTGCTCGTTCCATACGTTTCATTACTGGGGACCAATATCTTTGGATAACCGTGCACTCCCAGAGAATATGTATAAAAGTACCCTCTTGCCCACATCTCCTAAATCAGTCAGTTTCATTACTGAGTCCCATTCTTACCAGCACAGTTCCCGCTAGGTATAATCTGTGTAGTATTTTTAACTGCACAAGTCTGAGCTTGGCAGAGATTGCAATATCTCTGGGTGAGGCAAGATCCTCAAGCCACTCCTCGTCGTCTAGCCCAGCAACGTCGTATTCCCATTTTGTTTGAAGCTGAAGTGGGGGGTTAGCCTAATTTATTATTATTTTTATATATTAGTGATATCGTTTTTTCAGGGAGATTTCGGTCTTAAACCCTGTCTTCCAGCGGGGAAGAGTCTGGTGGCATCTCCCCCTTCTGTATCACCGCAAGCAGAGCCAAATCATACTCTAGTTGTAGTTGGGTGAAAGGTATCACTCCCCCCCCCCCGCCACCCCCTTTTTTTTCCATAGGCCGCCCACTTTGGAGATACCTATCAAGTCAAAAGGATCGAATCCAGGGGTGCATCTCAAATTTCCGAGTAGATCCGTATCTCAGAGTGGGTGCCAAGCGTGATCCTACCCTCCCATCCCAGACTCTTCGTGGCTGTCTGCCATATCTGAACCTTATGCATCGTGGGTCCCGACAGCCTTAGCCTAGCCGGTTGGTGTATAGTGCAACTGCAAAACCTCACACCGGGAGCAGCCATCTATCCATGAGAAAGCCGGGGTCCTCCTGTGGTCTATATATACACCCTGATTTATTGCAGCAAGTTGTGTCGCCCAGTAATATTTTTTATGTCCGGCAGGGCTATTCCTCCATCATACTGCCCCAGCGTTAACTTTTGGTTGGTGTGCTGGGCGGTTCCCCTTCCATAAAAGTTTGCTTAGAGCACTGTCAATGGCTTTGAAATAATCTGATCCAACTGGGTGTGGTGTGTTCAGTAAGACGTACAGAAACCGAGGGAGGGACATCATTTTAAAAAGGGCCGCTCGCCCCAGTAGGGTCAGAGGGAGCGATTTCCAATGTGAAACGTCACTCCTAAACTTTTACAGTGGGGGCAGCAGGTTTTGTTTGTAAAAGAGAGCCGGGTCTTTGGAGACTCAAATCCCTAAATATTTGAAATCTGTCGCCGCTTCTGCGATAGTAAAACTCACTTGCAGTGTTGGCATCTTTCCACTAAGTATATAAATTACGGATTTAGACCAATTAATCTTGTACCCAGCGAATCTACCGTACCGATAAAGATGTGCAATAAGCTATTCAGGAAAGTCGCCGGTGAAGCCAGGTATATAAGGATATCATCGGCATACAATGAAATGTGGTCCTCCCAGCCTTCTTTCCATCTTAGTCCTCTGATGATAGGGTCTTTCCGTATCCACATTGCTAATGGCTCGAGTATAAAGGCAAAAAGCAATGAGGAAAGGGGGCAGCATGAAGGCACGACATTTCCTGTTATTGACTACTATTTTGGCTAGAGGTTCCCTATATAAAAGGCGAACCCACCCTACAAACTTTGGGCGAAATCTAAGTTTTCTAACACTGAGAACAGATAGGGCCATTTGATCAAGTTGAAAGCCATGGTCGTGTCCAGGGACACCACCACCTCGTCTTCTTCAATCGTCTTGGCTCGGGCCATCACTCTATGGAGCCTACGCAAATTAAGAGATGTATTTCTGGCTGGCATGCATACCAATTGATCAGGGAGTGCTTATTTTGTGATCACGCGCAGTAAGTGAGTAGCTAGTATTTTAGCCAATATCTTAGCTTCCGCATTAAGCGACTATATTGGTCGATACGAAGGGCACTTGTTCTTGAGTTTGCCCACCTTGTGAATCACCACAATCATTGCCAGCTTTTGGTCAGTGCGAAGCAAGCCTTCTTCCTTGCTTGCATGGAACATTTTAACCAAGTGGGGTGGAATTTTACTCGAGGCAAGTTTGTACAGTACAATGGACAATTCATGGGGACCCATTGCTTTGCCTACGTTCAAATCATGTATTGCCTTTTCTACCTCAGTCCCTGTTAAGTCTAGCTCCAAATTAAATTGTTCCTCTTCAGTAAGTATTGGCAGTGAGATATCGCTCAAAAAGGAATACGCCTCTTCCTCTGTGTGTGGTGTCTGGGAAGCGTAAATGTTTTGATAGTAATGACCAAATGCATCCGCACTAGCCTGTGGCTCGGTGAGTATTTTACCCGATTCCACCACCAGCCCTGCCACAACTCTTCTCGCTTACTCCCTGTGGTCTAGCCAAGCGATTGTAATAAATAGGGGTGCGCAGCTAACAAAGTCCAACAGGCCAAAATCGGTTGAAAAGTCACTTCATTATTTGAAAATATCTCTCTTAAAAAGCATTAATTTTAATCATCCAGCCACCGCTTTTCGCTCCCACGTAGAGAGCTTCCTCAGGGCGAAAAAAAAGTATCATATGGTAATGTATCAATCACAAAGTCAATCAGCCAAGTTCTCAAGAGCTTGTTGTCAATAAGAACACCAGTCGCCGTTCTCAAGAGATATGTAGTACTCACAAATGATCCTGTTATGGATAGAACGAAATATCCAATCTACAGCCCAGAAAATTAAAATAGATCCAATAGTGATTTGATAAACCTGTTAGTTGAAATCAGCAATTTGGAGTAGGTGAGCAGTGTGTGTCTCAGGTAGGAGTCCGGGTGCATTGTGGGTTGTAGGTAGGAGTCCGGGTGCATTGTGGGTTGTAGGTAGGAGTCCGGGTGCATTATGGGTCTCAGGTAAGAGTCTGGGTGCATTGTGGGTCTCGGGTAAGAGTCTGGGTGCATTGTGGGTCTCAGGTAAGAGTCTGGGTGCATTGTGGGTCTCAGGTAAGAGTCTGGGTGCATTTTGGGTCTCGAGTAAGAGTCTGGGTGCATTGTGGGTCTCAGGTAGGAGTCTGGGTGCATTGTGGGTCTCAGGTAAGAGTATGGATGCATTGTGGGTCTTGGGTAGGAGTCTGGGTGCATTGTGGGTCTTGGGTAGGAGTCTGGGTGCATTGTGGGTCTTGGGTAGGAGTCTGGGTGCACTGTGGGTCTCAGGTTAGAGTCCGGGTGCATTCTGGGACTCAGGTAAGAGTCCAGGTGCATTGTGGGTCTTAGGTAAGAGTCTGGGTGCATTGTGTGTCTCAGGTAAGAGTCTGGGTGCATTGTGGGTTTCAGGTTGGAGTCTGGATGCATTGTGGGTCTTGGGTAGGAGTCCGGGTGCATTGTGGGTCTCAGGTAAGAGTCTGGGTGCATTGTGGGTCTCAGGTAAGCGTCTGGGTGCATTGTGGGTCTCGGGTAAGAGTCTGGGTGCATTGTGGGTCTCAGGTAAGAGTCTGGGTGCATTGTGGGTCTCAGGGAAGAGTCTGGGTGCATTGTGGGTCTCGGGTAAGAGTCCTGGTGCATTGTGTCTCCCGGGTTGGAGTCTGGGTGCATTGTGGCTCTCAAGTTGGAGTCTGGGTGCATTGTGGGTCTCAGGTAAGAGTCCGGGTGCATTGTGGCTCTCAGGTTGGAGTCTGGTGCATTGTGGGTCTCGGGTAAGAGTCCGGGAGCATTGTGGGTCTCGGGTAAGAGTCTGGGTGTATTGTGGGTCTCAGGTAAGAGTTTGGGTGTATTGTGGGTCTCAGGTAAGAGTCTGGGTGCATTGTGGGTCTCAGGTAAGAGTCTGGGTGTATTTTGGGTCTCAGGTAAGAGTCTGGGTGTATTGTGGGTCTCAGGTAAGAGTCTGGGTGAATTGTGGGTCTCGAGTAAGAATCCGGGTGCATTGTGGCTCTCGGGTTAGAGTCTGGGTGCATTGTGGCTCTCGGGTTAGAGTCTGGGTGCATTGTGGCTCTCGGGTTAGAGTCTGGGTGCATTGTGGCTCTCGGGTTAGAGTCTGGGTGCATTGTGGCTCTCGGGTTAGAGTCTGGGTGCATTGTGGGTCTCCGGTAAGAGTCTGGGAGCATTGTGGGTCTCCGGTAAGAGTCCGGGTGCATTGTGGCTCTCAGGTTGGAGTCTGGGTGCATTGTGGCTCTGAAGTTGGAGTCTGGGTGCATTGTGGGTCTCAGGTAAGAGTCTGGGTGCATTGTGGGTCTCAGGTAAGAGTCTGGGTGCATTGTGGGTCTCAGGTAAGAGTCTGGGTGCATTGTGGGTCTCAGGTAAGAGTCTGGGTGCATTGTGGGTCTCAGGTAAGAGTCTGGGTGCATTGTGGGTCTCGGGTAAGAGTCTGGGTGCATTGTGGGTCTCGGGTAAGAGTCTGGGTGCATTGTGGGTCTTGGGTAAGAGTCTGGGTGCATTGTGGCTCTCAGGTAAGAGTCTGGGTGCATTGTGGCTCTCAGGTAAGAGTCCGGGAGCATTGTGGGTCTCAGGTAAGAGTCCGGGAGCATTGTGGGTCTCCGGTAAGAGTCCGGGTGCATTGTGGCTCTCATGTTGGAGTCTGGGTGCATTGTGGGTCTCAGGTAAGAGTCTGGGTGCATTGTGGGTCTCAGGTAAGAGTCTGGGTGCATTGTGGGTCTCAGGTAAGAGTCTGGGTGCATTGTGGCTCTCAAGTTGGAGTCTGGGTGCATTGTGGGTCTCAGGTAAGAGTCTGGGTGCATTGTGGGTCTCAGGTAAGAGTCTGGGTGCATTGTGGGTCTCAGGTAAGAGTCTGGGTGCATTGTGGGTCTCAGGTAAGAGTCTGGGTGCATTGTGGGTCTCGGGTAAGAGTCTGGGTGCATTGTGGGTCTCGGGTAAGAGTCTGGGTGCATTGTGGGTCTCAGGTAAGAGTCTGGGTGCATTGTGGGTCTTGGGTAAGAGTCTGGGTGCATTGTGGGTCTCAGGTAAGAGTCTGTGTGCATTGTGGGTATTGGGTAAGAGTCTGGGTGCATTGTGGGTCTTGGGTAAGAGTCTGGGTGCATTGTGGGTCACAGGTAAGAGTCTGGGTGCATTGTGGGCTTCAGGCAGGAGTCATAAGATTCATCAAGATCAAAGATGTCTTTGAAGACGAACAGCTTGTATCTTTCCGAACCCGTCACTAGATGGCAGGAGTCTGCTGAGCATGTGAATCTACAGCTAAGCTACAAACCGTTAGTTACAGGGGAAGTAATGCTTTCCTTTCCACACAGGCTCCAACCGCGGACAGAAACGCTGCTGAAGGCCCTTGTGTCCGAAAATGCAGACTGTCGGGAGGCCTTGTTGGCGGCCTGGAAAAGGAACTCCAATTGTAAGCATGAACTTCTTGTTCCACTCTGGACCCGACCGTGTTTGAGCTTAATAAAAATGTCATAACAAGTCAGATCAGGAGTGGGGGTGCTGCATTTTCAGAGCCAGAGAATTCAACATATTGCCACTTACCCCACTTGTTGAGTAACTCATCACATTCCTGCCTGCACCCCGCCTGCTTATCCTGAAATAGAGCTACAGTGCATCATTTATAGATTACATTTTTTAACTTGTCGAAGTAATTATCACAAGTCTGGGTAGGACCATTCGACTAATGTATCTACTGCAGGGATCTTTGTACAATCCCATGAGTGGCTAATCCTAGTGGGCCCAGTCAGCCTTTCAACATTATGATTTTGATAAAATCAGTGTCTTTGGTGCAAGTTAAAATAGAAATCTGTTCTCTCCGTTGCACAAAAAGATTCTTTAGAGCGGGCATATGGAGTACAAACACGCATAGCTCTTCATGTGTTCAGGTCATTTCAATCATGCGATGTTGGACAAGAGGGTGTTTGAGGTCTTGACTGTCTCCCAGCTATGTCGTCCTTTAAAGGGTCCACATAGTGAAGGGAAGAACCGGTCCCTTTGCCCAGTCCTTCGTCGCTTGCAGTCACCCACAGTAGGCATTCCAGAATGTTCCCTTGTTTGATGACGTCGGCTTGGCTTCCGAGATCTGTTGTGACGTCATTCACAGGAGGGCCCCTTTAAGATGCCAGATAGAAGCATGACTGATTAGGTCTCGTGACCTACAATGCGCGCAAGCGCATTGAGGGAGCGAGAATTCAAGTCGGCAAAATCCTCGTCAAACCAAGGGCTTTCAATCGCGGTTTTCTTGAAGTTCACGTGAACAAACAAGCATGCGCATCAGGCACTCCTCCCACACCTCACGGACATCTGTTCATTTCTCCTCCCCCTCCTCAGCCAGCTTCCCCCAGGCCCCTGCTGCTTCACACCCTCATCGCCGCTCTGCCCCCTCCACTGCCCGACGTGTCGCATGCAAGCCCAGCCTCTGCACTCCTCCCCTCGCTCGCATTCCCAGGCTCTCCCGCCCCCATCCGGCTTCCCTCCCACACTTCTCCCCCTTACTTGCTACCTTTACCTTAATGCTATCTCCTGTCATGTACATTTCACAGCCTTTGCTTGACACCCATCCCTTGGCGCTCCTGCTACACCTTCAATACAGCATTAGCAGTGTTCTGCCAACGTGAGCTTTCCATCCCTGTTGTTTGCTGAACTGTGCTCTTTACGCCGATTCCCGCTTTGAACAGCTGTTTGACAGCAATGCCTTTCTCGTGTGTTCTGTCTGGCGGAGTTCTTTTTTTTTTTTGCAGAAGTTCAAAGCAATTCTTAATAGCATTTCACCCCCACATTACGCCAACCCAAGCCCAAGCCTGCTTCAATCCCCGAGCACGTCCCTTTGGTTTAAAACTGAAGGAAATGCTTAACATAGCTTGGGAGGCGTTCACTGTCTCAGAAAGAGCAGGCGTGTGATAATCTCTTTAAATCAACTTACCTCACTTAGCTGCCCTTGACCACCAGTCTCAGTGCTGACCGGATATTCCCTTAATGCGCCTTTATGAGCTTCTGTCTGCAGAATACAAAATGAAATTAATAAACTTTTCAGTCTGTCGTTTTGCCAGGCCATCGGGTCCCGTGGCAACCCCCACTTGAGCTGCTAAAGCGGGGGTTCACTATGCCTCTGGACACAGGCCGCCCTACACTCACACATGTTCCGTTGGACACTCATGAGATCAGTCAGTAGGAGATGCTGCCGTCAATGAACCACAGTGCGTTCACACCAACACATTGTAATTGCACATAGATAATTTTTTTTGTGCATCATCCCCCACTATGTATTCTAAAATATATGCAAGGACCATAATTTGCTACCCCATTGTAGCATGCCGGCCTTTTCAGTCATTGCACCCAGGATCTGGAACGTTGTTCCTATATCCGTCAGGATCGCAACAGTGCCACTCTGATTTAGGAAAGAGCTGAACACACACACTTCTTTAAAGAACACTACACCACAAGGCCTCCGGTTCTATGGTATTTATTTTTTTGGTCTCTACATCTGTATTTATCCATGCTTATTTTGCGATAAGGTTTTTTGTATTTATCCATATTTATTTTGGTTTTGTGAAAAAAGTATGCTGAAACGAGTATATTTCCTCATTTATTAACCAAATAATGCACACTCATACTTGAACACCTGACACACTTCAATGACATGAATACTCATAAATTATAAATCAATACACTGGCATGAAAACACATATTTTAGTATTAACTTTGTACACATCTACTGCTGTTTTACGCTTCATGAATAAAACGTCTTTCTGTTTTTTTACTCCCTTTCTGTCAATCCATTCAGCTATGGCCTGATAATTATGAATGACAGTTTTTAAAATTAGTCAAAAAATAAACAAAGTTCAATTTATATCCATGTGTAAAAATACGTGCAGGAAAAAAGATGGAATTCTGTCTGCATTTAACTGACAAAAATCAATAAAAACGGAAACCTGGGAGCCTTAATCACAATGCATTGACCATACACACCTTTCCTCTCCTATCAAGCCTGTCTTTAACTCTCTACAGTCCTCCACTGCCTTTTCACTAGGTTTGCACAATAAAAATATCCTATCCATACATACATAGAAGCCTACTCAGGACCGTAAGCCTTTCAACAAAAAATCTCATCACAGACAACCCGGTGCAGTAACCAGCTAGCGACAATGAATGCAACAAGCACTGGCGTTGCCAATAGGTCTCGCAGTAGGAAAGTTGGAGCTATTGGTTTTGTAAATGACATTTTATATTTATATATCGTTATTGGCATTGTCAATAACAATATATAAATATAAAATGTCGTTTACAAAATCAATAGCTCCAACTTTCCTACTGCGAGACCTATTGGCAACGCCAGTGCTTGTTCCACCCCGCCAGCCTTTCAGAAGTGATCCTGACGTGTGGCCGACTGCGCCCAACACCACAGATGTTTGTTACATGTGGCAGACTCTGCCTTTTAGAAGCGAACCTCTCACGACCGACTCCTGCCCAGCCCTCCAGGCCTCTGAATCTGGCTTCAGCCCTTCCAGCCTGTCGGTGGTAATGCTGACACATGATCAGCTCATTATCTGCTTGCTTAGGTTTTGAGATGCCTCTGCCGTGTGATTGCAGGGCTGCCACGTCGCTCTGTGGCGTGTTTAGCAAGACAGGAGTAAGGATTGCCGCACACATGACGATGTTCAGCTTTCAATCCAAATCTCCTTAGAAGGATTAAGGGTCAGATTTAGATCTCCGCGGACGGGTTACTCGATCACAATGGATATAATGGGATTTATATTTCAGCGGACTGGATATCCGTCATTGTTGTGGCAAGTAACCTGTCTATCGAGGTCTAAATCATACCTTAATCTATTCACTGCGCTTGAACATTAAATGCAAACTGAAGCGCTCAGAAGCAGATCATTAATAACTGCCCCTCCCAGGTCTGCTTAATTTGTAGATGCTCAAGCAGACACTGGCAAAGCAATCGGGTCAAGTAAAAACATTAAACTATTCGACCTCAATACATCTTGTTCGCTAATGCACGTTTGTCAGATGAGGGATATAGTAGCGACTGCTGCGTGGGTGGAGTGGAGTGGAGTGGAGTGGAGTGGAGTGGAGTGGAGTGGAGTGGAGTGGAGTGGAGTGGAGTGGAGTGGAGTGGAAACAAACAACAAGGAAACATTCAAAAAACGAAATAGGGAAAAAGAACTTACCTGCTGCGCGCCACTCTTCTCTGTGTTTTCGCTGCAGCTCAGGCTGTCCTGCGGCCAATCCTGAGGCTGCTCTCATGTATGTTTGAAAGCAGTGTCCGGATTGGCCTGAACGCTGTGAATTTACAATCCCAGAAAGATTGGGAGCCTGTGCTTTGCTGAATCCAACCCAGGAACGCAGCTGAGCTGGAGACGGCTCAGTGCACATGTTGGTTTGGTGGCTTTAGACGGCCGGCCAAACCGACATGTGCACTGATCTCAGTGAAACCACCCCCTCTATCACTGCCCTGGCGATGCAGTGGCTCTGCTCTTAAGACTCGCCCAGGCCTCAGAAACTGGAAAAAAACGATAATAAACTAGTTTTATTATCCTTTTATTTTTCACATTTTGAGGCAGGGGGGTGACCCTCCTCCGCCATAGTGGAGGAGCCGCCACTGGATTGCTATTTCTAGTCCTGGCTACCATGTTCTTCTTGAAGTTTCCTGAAACTTTAGTATTAATCGAATGGCTTTTCATTATATGTACACGGTGTTGAGGAACTCCATTAAAATAGTGTTATTCTCCATTTTCAGATCTGCTGTCTGCCTACTGCCAGTGGATCCCTGAAGCTATGCACGAGGACGTGTCCAAGAGCTGGCCTCCTGTCACCCTGTGATTCCTGGGGTCTCTTCCAGTCTGGAGGCGGCGTCCGGCCACATCAGAGGCATGGCCAGGTGTCTGGCCCCTTCGCGGTTGTGCGGTGGAGTCCACAGAAAGCACCTTTTTATTGCATGTCACACCTCTCCACCCAGGAGATGGCGTTTTCTGCCATTGTGAACACGTGGAGTTGAAGAATGTGACTGCCTTAGGGCGAAGAGACTGCTGCAAGGACAGTCCTGACCTACACTTTCACGCCTCTCCTCCTTGGATTCCTGGGGCAAGGATGGTGGACAGAAATCTGGCTTAAAGTTGGATTACCAGTGCCTATAACATTGACTCCTTTTTTTATTTTAATGTCCTAGTTTCCAAATCCTTTGTTTACTAATCATCTGACATAATGAGGATCGTGACATTGCGGTTGTTTCTGAGCTCATTGTGCCTTATATCTTGTACAGCTGTTTTAAAAGATGTGGGTTCAGGCTATATTAGTCAAAAGTGCATCGGAATGAATATAAAATGTTATGACATGTTTCGCATTGCTTTGAGTGATTGCTTTCACAGACGTATGTTCAGAACCCCTCTGCACTCAGTGGAGCTGGGGTACCCGAGAGCTCCACCCTGCGGCCAGCATTAGACAGTGTACTAGAGACGTGCCTACGAAGGCCAAAGTGCATGCATGGCCCTTTCAAGCAACACCCCCTAATTCACTGCTATCTTGGAAAAAACTCACATGCACCCCTTAAATTCTTCCAATGCAGAAGCGAAAGCAGCCCTTCTTCAGGTGGCAATCCTGCATCAGCAGCAAGCCTGTAACATTAGCTTAAGGCCACAGCCAACATGTGTTTTCTTCCCAGCTTTAAAGGAAGCACCTCCTGGTCTGGATATCCTGTACTCCCTCTGTGAATCACCCATAATTCTCTTCAGGTTGACCTTAAGAATGCTGGTACGAGGGTCCCAAGATCTGGATGAGCCACTTTCTAAGCTTCCCTACTGCGGTTCCCCAGCGGCCCGCTAATCACCTGAAAACTGGTTCTAAAAATCTAAACCTGAGGAGTTGGGCATTTAAGTTTCTAAACTTTCAGGAATTTGTTTAAACTTTAATATCAAGATCTTCTAAACAGCTTCCAGTTTCAGGACAATAGACAACTCCACTTCTTGCAAAACACAAAGTGAATTTCTGCGGAATAGGTGTGGTCCCCGGTGTGTTGAAATGCGTAAAAGATGAATTGCTCACACAGTTGGAAGCTATTAATACAGGCATGTTAGCTAATAGCTGGTGAAATTAAATGTTTGGGATCAGAGGAGCACGAGATATTTAGACTTTCACTTCAGCTGGTAGCGGAACCCATGCAGGCAGATAGGTGTGTGTTCATAGAAAACTTTGTTTTCAGTGTGGTCAGACTGGCCTATTTGGCAATCAGGCTGTGCCCGACGGGCTGGTTTGACAGGTCAGTTCGTGAGCTGTTTCTTGGGTGTTTGTGGGCCTGTTATGCTCTGCTGGACACGTTTTTACAGTTGATTACTCTGATATTAAAGCGATACCAAAGGGGATGATGGACGGAGCGTTTGAGCAAACCAAACGCTCACCCCCAGTCAACTGATCTGGGTTTAATCCATCACCATTCTTTAGCTCACTCCGCCACCCCAGTTCAGACATGGCCATATGCAAATCAGTCTGACCCTGTGCCTCATGGGAACAGTCTAGACCGAACTGCCAAGCCATGTTTTCCCTGGACCGGAATCAAGCATTCTGGGACCGGTTTCAGGCTTTCAGCCCTCATCAGCCAGGCTAGCTTGACTTCAGTGGCCTGGAGAGCACGAGACCCAAGTCTGAGCATACCCTGCCAACTTAGGGTGAACAAAGCAAAACCAAAGGGGATGATGGACGGAGTGTTGAGCATTGCAAGAACTCACCCCCAGTCAACTGATCTGGGTTTAATCCATCATCATTCTTTAGCTCTCTTCGCCACCCCAGTTCAGGCATGGCCATATGCAAATCAGTTTGATCCTGTGCCTCATGGGAACAGTCCAGACCGAACTACCAAGCCATGTCTTCCCTGGACCGGAAACAAGCATCCTGGGACCGGTTTCGGGTTGCCCTGATATTAAAGCAAATATTTCCTGCCGAAAGTTCAAATCCATGTAGTTTTCAATACCCTGTAAAACCCTTAAACAGTATGCCTTTACAAGTTCAAATATGCCCCAATCTGCAAACAGTGACCACATTTTTAGCTTTCTAATTCACTAATGGCGCCAATTTTGTTTTGTTGCCCGTTCCTATTTTCTATTCCAGTCCCGCCAGGAGTGTGTCCAGGGAGTCTGTCAGCCTTACACCAGAGAGTACAGTGGAATGGAAACAGCAGAATTTTCTTGCTCACTGTCCACATCATTTTCTCTGTGTAAAGTTGTTTAGTCTCTTCCAGCATGAAGGGCTGAAGGAGCAAACTCAGGACCGTGCAAACAGTACGCACGTATTGCAGTTTTGGAAAATGTAATGTAAAGTTTCCTAGCTATCGTAACAGAAAGTTTCAGTTCTATTAAAGACTCAGAGGCGAGGATTATGCATGCTTTCTTCGCTTTAATCAAAATCAGCCTTTTGAACAACAAATATAGAAGATACTACTATTCCCATGATGCCTTGGAAAAATTGGAGAAAAACAAGTTTACAAAGAGCATTAACCAATGAGGCAATTAGTCCCAGCAACATCCAATCCGGACTCCACTAACTGCAACATAGTCTTTCACGTATGTCTCCACATCCTCTTTCGTCGTGTGAGTCAAGCCGTTATCCAGCAATCACGATTCACGTTTGTTAGAATCTGTCCCTGTAATACAAAAACAGAAGTGGTCGCTCAACAATCTCCTCTACTCTTCAACCCAGAACAAAAAGGCATTATCAACACCGCAGCGTGAAGACCACATACTCAATGGTCCCCAGAAACCCTTGAAAAACCAACAAAATTCATTCCCAAGGCACTTCATTAAAATCAATCACATAACATAGAGCAATTCATCCTATTCACCAGTAACAGGCAGGTTTCGGATCACCATCGAAGGGAGGGATAATCCTCGCCTCCGAGTCCTTAATAGAATTTAAACTTCCCATTACGATAGCTAGTAAATTTTACATTCCGTGTTGGGACTGGAGGCGAGGATAACACACGTTTAAAGCTTATCCGCCACCCACTGAGCCATGTCAAGTACAGGCTTGAAATAAGATCTCTTAACGGTGAAATCAGAAGACCAGTCTGCTGCGTTCATAATATCTTCCAAATGCGCGCCAAGAATGTAGGCAATGGCTCCTCTGGCTGAGTGTGCCCCAAAGCGCTCAATACCCGCTTCCTGCATTACCCACCTTATCCAAAAGTAGAAGAGGAGACCGCCGTGTGCAGCTTCCTAAGGGCATTGAAAAGCTGCTGTTCCCCTGGGGGGCAGAATGTCTCTGACTTATCCTCGTAGGCCTTAAGGCACTGCACCACACTCCGCTTCGAGACATCTGGGAAGGCTGGATAAATAAGGAACACTGGCGTTGCATTTTGTCCTCCTAGAGTCTGTAAAGGATGCGCCAGAGGGGTAAAATAATTTCCCTGTGGTATCCAGAGCTCAAACATCAGACACCCGTCTACATGTGACTAAGCATAGAAACATCACTAGCTTCGCGGAGAGCTCCTTGCGTGAAACTAAACGATTAGGCTCCCAAGACAAAAACAAGTTGAGAAACTGATTCACATCCCAGAGGGCGGAGTACCTGGGTTCAGAAGGGAGGGAGAGCCTGGTCTCCCTCAGAAGGCGACATACAAATGGGTGCTCCCCAATAGGAGATCCTTCTACCAGCATATGGCCTGACTAAATTGCCAAACGAAAAGCCTCTGAGGCCAACGAGGCCAGGAAGTTAAGCACCTGGACTACATTGGCAACCACAGCATCTCAACCCCGTCGCAGATATCAACTGGAACATCTTGCCCAAGCTTATTTGTATCGTTTAACTGTGCTCTCCACCTAGGCTTTGGATAGGAGATCCTCAGCTTCTGCCGAAAGGACTGGGACAGACCATCTGCTCCTGTAGTCCGCCATGCCATCAGCGAGAGGGACCCGTCCAGGACCATTTGATGCGGGCCATGTCCCGGATTCAGGAGCAGTGACAGTAACAGAAGAAGACGGATTGGGAAATCCCAAAAAAGCTCCAGAAGAACTGGAAACCACTCTTGCGACCTCCAGATCGGGGGTTCATATCACTAACTTCGCTTGCTTTCGCCTGACCTGTGCCAAGGTCCTAGTGATCATCGCGAATGGCAGGAAGGCGTAACCCTTCTCCTGACTCCAATCAGGAGGAAATTATCCATGGCAACCACCAGCGGGTCTGGCCTCCAACTGGCAAACCAGCATAATTGATGATCCAGTCGAGAGGCAAAAAGATCGATTGAGAAAGGACCCCGACTGTTGGATTGAGTCAAAGACCTCTTGGTGGAGCTTCCTAAGACTGGAGTCCCAGAAATTCCAGGAGTGCCAGTCCGCCACCTGATTCTCCTGCACTGGCAGGTATTCTGCTGTGACCGAAATCTAATGGTTGAGACTGTACTTCCAGAAACTGGTTGCAAGGTCCGAAAGCGCCTTGGAACGCTTACCCCCAAGTCATTGATATATCTCACTGCCGAGATATTGTCCATCTTCAGGAGGACAAACAACTGGATTCTGTTCCTGGTCCAACACCGGACCGCAAAGGAACCCGCACAAAAGCTCGAGACATTTGATATGAAGCTGCTGTTCCTGAGTGGACCATACCCCTCTGGTGGAAAATTCTTCACAACAAGGGCACCAGCCTGATCTGCTGTCTTCCAATTCTATGATTAGATCTGGAGCTGAAATGAAAATGGCTCTCCCATTCCAAGCGTCCAAGTAAGCTAGCCATCAACCAATTTCCTCCCTGGCCTCCTCGGAAAGAACCACTTTCTGGGAGTACGTCTGGCCTTTCCTCAGATGCACGGCCTTGAGGGCTGGGAAAGATTGATTGAATGGATGTGGAAAGCAATCCTACCACTCGGGCAATCTGTCTCAAAGAGATATGATGTCTTGCGTAGCTCATGCCTGATTTTAGTCAGTTAGGGAGCAGGGAGGCTCAAAGAGGCCCTGGCCGACTCTTTTACAAAACCGATGAAAGCGACCAACTGGAAGAGAACTGAGAGAGATTTCTTCCTGTTGATGACAAATCTGTGCTGCTGCAACAAGGTCACTGCGAGCTGGAGCTGCTCTGACAGTTGTCGCAGGCACTGAGTCAAAAGGAGCACAACGTAGAGATAGAAGATGAGGCATACGCCTTAGATCCGAAGATGCTCCACAACCGGTTTTAGAAACTTTGTGAAGCACCACGGTGTGGAGGACAGAGCGAAAGGAAGAATGTTGAACTCATAAGTGACTTGGAGCCAGAAGAACTGAAGGAACCCCCTGTGAGGGGGGGAAATTGAAATCACTAGGTAAGCATCCTTTAAATCTTATCGCACCATCCAATGGAAGGGCCACAGGAGATTGTGATGAAGAGGGATACCCTCCATATTGATATGGCAATACACCAGCCACTCGCTGAATTCACGAAGGATGATGACCAGCCTTTGACCACCCTCTGCCTTGTCAACAAGGAAAATATTGCTGATAAAGCCTCGTAGGTGGAACAACAAGATGGATATTGCGCCCTTGTAGAATAGGGATAAACGGTCCTTGTCTATCAGGGCCGCCTTGTGCGCTGGAAGCCAAATCGGTCTTGGAGGTTACTCTTGCCTGGGCGAGCAGTAGAATTCTATATGGAACCCACAAATGGTTTGTAACCCCCATGAGCCTAAGGTGATAGAATGCCAAACATGCGCAAGACTAGCCAGCTGCCCCCCTACTCTTAGCGAGAAAGAAGGAATGACACTCACCGGAATTGGCAGCTGCTTTGAATCCTCTGCCTCTAAGAGGCTGTTTGGTTCGGTAGAACATGGCGTATCGGAGTTGTCCTGGTAGGCACCATGCCTGGAGCATTGCCCTCTCTGGTTCTGGGCAAATGCCCGGCCGAATGAGTGGCCCCTACCTTGCCTAGCCCAACGGAAAACATGAGAGTGAAAGACTTGCTTGATGGCGGACTGGTCCTTGTCCAGGGATGTGAATGGGTTTATGAACTTTCCTAGTTCCTTTATGAACAGCTCCCAGAAGAGGCCTCCCTGGGCTACAGCGCCAGCCTCCGAAACAGACAGGTGAACTGGAACTTGGGTCCACCTTGATGAGGAATTAGTCTACGCTCAGCTGACAATGCACAATTGGGCCGGCTGCGCCCATCCAGAAAGAGCATCTGGGGAAATTATGAAACCTGAAGAACTGGCATCCTCTGCCATATCGAAGATTTGAGTTGGCGGACTGAGTGCATCAAGGAGCTTGTCCTTGCCAAGCTCGCCAGGACCTGCCAATCCCCTTCTTGGGATCCTTCATGAACTTGGCCAAGAAGTTAGCCATGGTGGGGTCCAGGTCAGGGGTCAGGGACACCTTCCGCTCCAGAGATATGATATGAAAATTATATTGCACGCAGCTACTCCAGGGAGTGTTCCGGCGCAGTACAAGCTGAAGGCGAAAGAGAAAGCACACTCAGTTTAACAGGTTTTCAGCTTCTTTTTTAAACAACCTTGGATCACTTGTAGTGCGTAATTCCAGAGGGAACTTGTAGCGCGTAATTCCAGGGCAAGGACATTTCGCCCAGAAGCGGCTACAGGCTTCTTTCTCAAGGGGCTTTCTTATTCATGCCGCTACGTACGAGGCAACCCTCTCAGCAGGTGTGCATTCCGCCGACCGGAGGTGGATAATATCATCTGGATCGAAGGCCCCTACCACTTCATCTCTAGGGCGCTCACTAAGGGGGTGCCACAGGGCTCATGTCTAAGCCCCACATTATTTAATGTGTATGTAGCCCCCCTTGCTGAGATTGTGAGGAAGTACGGATTCACACCAGTGTCGTACGCCGACGACACTCAACTCCTCTACCCTTTCCATGCCCCTGACCCTAATGTTAGGGAAAACTTTGCGGAGGGTATGAGGGCCATCTCTAACTGGATGGCCGCCAACTACCTCCAGTGCAATGTCGGGAAGACAGAAGTGATGCTCTTTGGGAAAGCTAGCATGCTCTGGTCTCCTGATTGGTGGCCCCAAGACTTGGGACCTGTACCCTCCCCTAAACCCACCATCAAAAATTTGGGTGTGAAACTAGACCAAAATGTAACCCTTAAAGAACATGCAAATGTAATTGCAGGTGCTTGCTTTCACACCATTGGACTACTCAGGCGAGTCTTTCCCCTGTTACCGGACACCTACAGAAAGACCCTGGTTCAAGCCCTTGTAATAAGTCGCCTCGACTATTGCAATGGGCTTCTGATACAAGCCAATGAGGATGCCATGAATCGATTGCAGGTGGTCCAGAACACGGCGGCAAGACTGATTCTGAATGCCCCTCCTAGAACATCTTCTGGACCCCTGTTGAAAGAACTACACTGGCTCCCAATACGCCAACGGGTTAAATTTAAAATTTGCTGCACTGTACATAAATGCCTATTCGGAAATGGCCCCAAATATCTAGCCAAACTACTACAGCCCTACAAACCGGAACCAGATCTACGGTCAAGTAACCAACTCCTGCTCAAACCACCATTCATTCAAAAAACCAGACAAGGCGGCCGAGCCCTCTCATCAGTGGGGCCGGCTTTGTGGAATAACTTGCCGCTCAGCTTAAGACGGACCTCTAATCACCTTACCTTTAGAAAAATGTTAAAAACAAATCTGTTTATGGAGACATAACTATAGGATGCCCCCTTTTGCATTCTCTGGCTATCTGTACGGTTCTTTGCCACCTGTTGCTGTCAAAGCGCGGAGATAACCCTTTCGGGCTCGATTCCTGCGCTATAGAAATATATAAATAAATAAATAAATAAAGGAGATCTGAAGCTGGGGTAGGGGCTTGCAAGCCTGAGGCAGAGGGGCTGGATGGGTTGCAGGGAAGCCATGGGCGTGACAAGCCCTGATCCTCGTCTGTATCCCGATGCTGGTCATCGGAGTCCAGGGAAAGTAGAGGTGGGGAGGGGGCCAGGAGGCCCATTAGGAGCGCTAAGGGCCGTGTCTTGGTTCAAGAAGGCATGTTTAAGCTGCTCAAAGCATCATGATCCACCCCTTCTTGATGGGAGCGCTTCGCTTGAACCTCATCGGTGCCGGGGAAGGGGCCATGAGGGCTGAGGGTGCCGTCTGTGCACAGGCACACGTGATCTTGTCAGGGGCTTTGCTCCATAGGAGCTATAGCCTCTACAACAGCCCTGTCTATTGAGGCATCGACCGCCTAGTAAAAATCATCATCAAAAGGGAGGCAGTCTAGAGGGCTCTCCTCCCCATCCAATTCCTGAAAATACTCCATTAATTGTAGACTCTATACCCTGATGTGGTAGACAATGTCAAATATGCTCCAAGAAGGCACTGAGAGTTAACAGGCGGGCGCTGCTATAAAAGGGGCTGGGGGATATCGAAACAACTTGTAACAGGCAGAGCCTTGTTTCTGTGGGTCCACGCCCTGGGACACCCTCCCCCGGTGTGCTGATATTACTGGGTATGAAAAGCTTGGGATGAGGTGTCCCTTGAAATGGTTCTGATTTTCTGGCCAGAGTCCAACTCTTGTCGGGAAGGCTGAAACTAGCCAGTGGAAATACACTGCCCCCCTCCACCGAGGCATTGTGCACTCGGGCACTAAATGTATGCAGGCCCTGGATAGGCGTTCATAAAAGATCAAGCGGGTCCCCACTTGGGCTACAGACCCTGATTTGGGAGGGCATATCTCTCCTGGCTGATGGCTCCAGGCGTGGCGTGCGATCTCACACCCGATCTGAGGGATTTGAGACTTGCTGGGATTCATTTCTTCATTGGTTGATCCTCTTTGTGAACTTGTTTTAATCCAATATTCCCAAGACATCATGGGAATAGTAGTTTATTTTATATTTGTTGTTACAATGGCTGCAATTGATCAGAGTGAACAGAGCATGCATAATCCTTGCCTCCGGAACTGACATAGAATTAACACTTTGAAGGTGCTTTCATAATTAATGCGTTGGGTAAAAGTTGTCAGCTAAGGTAAAAATGGGAAGAGAGTGCTTAAAGTCTATAGCAGAAGAGACAGACTAAGGAAGCAAGGTGGAGTTGACTCAGCAGGTCATGGCTGGAGAATTTGAAGAGCAAGGTTTGATGCAGCGCCTTATTCCACGTGATGTGGCCTGGGGTGGGTACTTATAAGTATACTCTTGGGCTTAAAGTCTTAGTCCATGGTGATTGACAAGACATTGAGTAAGTGTGGCTATGTCTGTGAAGGAGAATAAAGAAAGGAAGACTGCAAATGTCTGTGGAAGAGATTAGAGAAAGAAAGGCTGGAAATGTCTGTGGACGAGACTAAAAAACTGGAAATATCTGTGGACGTATTGAAAGAAACACTGGAAATGTCTGTGAATGAGATTAAAGAAAGAAAGACTGGAAATATCTGTGGACGACATAAAGTAAGAGACTGGAAATGTCTGTGGACGAGATTAAAGAAGGAAAGACAAGACATGTCTGTGGATAAGATTAACTGGAAATGTCTAGACGAGATGAAAGAA
The DNA here is from genome assembly GCF_964263255.1 of Lissotriton vulgaris. Classification (NCBI taxonomy): domain Eukaryota; kingdom Metazoa; phylum Chordata; class Amphibia; order Caudata; family Salamandridae; genus Lissotriton; species Lissotriton vulgaris. The sequence continues at coordinate 43,704,703 of NC_141699.1, forward strand.
AGACTGGAAATAACTGGACGAGATAAAAGATAGAAAGACTGGAAATGCGTGTTGTGGAGATTAAAGAAAAAGACTGTTAACGAGATTGAAAGAAAGATAGACTGGAAATGTCTGTGGAAGAGGTGAACGAAAGAAAGACTGGAAATGTCTTTAGAAGAGAATAAAGAAAGACTGGAAATATTTGTGGACGATATGAAAAAGAGTGGAAGTGTCTGTGGAAGCGATCAAATAAAGAACGAGTGGAAATATCTGTGGACGAGATAAAAAAAACTGGAAATGTTTGTGGACGAGATTAAAGAAAAGACTGGAAATGTCTGCGGATAAGAGTAAAGAAAGAAAGGCTGGAAAGAATAGGAACATAGCAATAATAGTGTAAAGTTCTTGTGTTTCAAGGTTTATTTATTTAAACAGCTTCTACAGCTCTCAAATACCCATAGGTTGGTAATTGAAGAGTTTGTGGTCTCAAGGGCCACTTCCTGTTTAGTGACACTACCCTGGGGTTACAGCTTGCACAAGCAGTGTGAAAAGATTGGTGAGAGCTGATATAGTGAAGGGAGGAGTGCCTCGGAGTTTGGATGGGGCGAGAGGGAGAGTTTGGATTTGGGTTCCCTGGGTGCTGGTCTTGCTGGAGGGTCCTGTGGTTTTTGGGAGAGTAATCGATTACAGAATGTATCTGTAAGAAAAAGACTGATAGGTAGTAGTGTTCCCTATGTGGGAAAGAACCGCACATCAATGAGGGCAACCTGTCTTTTGCTGACAATAATGAGCGTGAATAATTTTGTTGCTATAATTATAGCGGGTGCTAGAGAAGCTGCGAACACCTACTACTTGGAGGTTCTATCAGCACATTATAGGAAAACATGCATATCAATACACAAGAAGCAAAGCTGTTAGAGCACACCCATTACTATGTATACCAGTCCAAAAAAGTCTTGGACAAATACTAGTCACAGTCTGGATTCCAATGTAATCCTGAACATTTGAGGATATCCAATGAGACAAATGATATGCAAAGTATGAAAATAGTCCAAGAGCGTCATCGGTTGATAATTCCTTTTTCTTTTTATTAGTTTCTTAAAGATTCCCAGCACACGATTTAGCCGACACTTGTTCGCCTGTACATGTTTCGTCTGTACTCAGACTTTTTCAAGGCTGGAAGACTACATTTTACACAATCAATTTGCTAAATACATACAAAGATGATTTTTGTTTAAAAATACCTAATACAAAATGATAAAATACCTCGCAGCATTCCGTCTATCTGAACCATTGTATTTGAATAGAAGAAGAGAGGACCTTACACTACATCACAAAATCATTTTAGATCACATTCCAAATAAGTTTCAATTCTACTGATATGAATCCTGGAAAGAAGAGATCAAAAGACAACCAGTGTTAGAATCCTCGTAAGAAAGAAAGAAAAGTGTGACTAGAACCATAGTATTGTGTACATGCAACAGTTAGAAAAAATAATAATATAGAATCCAGTGATATTGCTCTTAAAAAGAGAGGTTCTAGATGTATCTGAGACTGAATTGTGTACCCAGACTCCATAGACCCAAGTGAAAAAGTCCATTAATTCAAAAAGAAACCCACCAATATGGGAATAATGAAGCAATAAAATCCAATGTGGATCTGTCCAGGCGGCACATCCAATTGCGTGTTAGAAGCCCAAAATGTTCATGTGCTGTACTAGATGTGACTTTGAGGGCCCGACGACTCCTACACCGACCTCCGGAACTGACGCCTGCGGATGCTGTGCTTTTGGAAGCTCAACTAGAGGTCGCCGACACCCTGCATTTTTAAAAGGTACTGTTTGACCCTTTGACCCTTGCGGGTGAGTAGTGCACTATACAAGTATCAATTTACATTTTTGCGGGTCTTCCTGGTGCCGTAGCTGGCCCGCAATGCTGCGGTAAGCCAGAACTGTTTGGATTTGTTTGCCCACGACGCCGTGATCGCCCTAGACGGAGCTATTGACATCCAGGAACTATTTTTCAAGCATATTTTGATAAACGAAGATTTTTAAGTACTGTATTGTAGATTTTTATCGTTTTTGGTCGTGTCTTAAGCATATAAAAATATTGGATTTTTGTCTAAACTGGTGTGGTGCCTTTTGTAGTGTTTACACTGTATTACTGTTGGTTATGTGCAAATGCTTTACACAATGCCTCTTAAGATAAGCCTGACTGCTCGTGTCAAGCTACCAAGGGGGTGAGCTGGGGTTATTTTAGGAGTGTAACTCCCTTATCCTGACTAGAGTGGTGGTTTCTGCCCGACTTTGGCACCTGCCCTAGCCGACCAAAAATTCAATTTCTAACATTGATCAACTCTTTGTAGGCTATGTAGGTGCCAAGAAAGGCGGCTGTTCAGAAGCGTACCATCTCTAGATGGGTTGTCCTTTGTATTAAAGTCTGTTGTGTTTTAGTGAAAAGGAACCTCTAGTGGGGCTATGTGCTCATTCCAATAGAGCTACGGCAGCAACCGCTGCTTTGGCACGTGGAGCCCCACTTCTTGATATCTGCCAGGCAGCCACCGGGCATCCTTGCAAGCGTTCACCAGACATTACTGGCTGGACATCCAAGTCCGGAGGGACGGCTCTTTTGCCCGTTCGGTCCTCTAGGACTTTCTGGGTTGAACTTAGTTTGCAGACCCTCCTCCGGGGTTGGTATTGTTGGGGTATCTATGCTAAAGTAAGGAATCTATAACTAACTACTGTCTCTTTCAGATGAACAGGTTACTTACCTTCGATAACGATGTGGCTGTAAGAGACATATGTTAGTTATAGATACCTTACCACCCCACCCTTCCTCCCCGCTCTACGAATTGACTTCTAGGGATAGGGACTCCCTTGCAGGGCCCTAGTTGTTGCGCACCAGTGGTCAGTGTCTTTCATGGTTCTGTGCTTCTGCCATGGAATGTCTTATTATAACTGACATCAGCACGCAGAGACAGTGTCTAAGTAGGCACCGCAACGTCATCCTGGCGATATCAATGACTGATGCATAGTCGGCCGACTCAACCTACTGATGCACAGGGGTACTGCTAAGAAAAAATTCTCTGGATCCAGTCTAACGCTTGGAGGTAATTCTAAGGTAAGGAAATCCATAACTAACATATGTCTCTTACATATACATCATTACCGAATGCAAGTTACCTGTTCTACGGGACTCTTCGGATCAACATTGCAGCTGCGTTCTACACAATCTACGAGTTAGAAAAGCAGGGAGCCCCAAGTATGGACTAGCTGAGGTCATAAAGCTAGAGAGTGGGGCAAAAAAGACCATCACAATCTGCAGTAAGTTCACAGACAGTGTTGTATTAATTCAATTCGGCAAACCAGCAAGAATGAAGGAAAGCTTTCAGGTCAAAATTCGTCCGTCTCAATGGACCACTTAATCTGCACGCCATCCGCAGTCTGGCAACCGGCAGATTGCGGTGGTCTTTTTTTGCCCACTCTCTAGCTTTATGACCTCAGCTAGTCCATCCGTATTATAAACAGGTACGGGGCTTCCTCTGCAACATTTACATTGTCCTGATGATGGTCTTATAGACAACAGCAACAGAGACTGAAACGTCGACCTCTACATCATCTCCAAAGCAATTGATGTCTATATGAGTGACTTTTGTATTCAATTGGCCTTAGTTACTCTTTTTACTCATAGGAGTTGATGTTTTGTTATGAACTGATTTGCTGATTAGTTTTAACATCTGTTCATGAATTTTTGCTTATAACAATTGATTTGATGTATCCCCTCCAATTGATTTCTGAAATATAAAATTCAATATATTTTCATATAACTAGGATTCACCGTGTGCTTCTTCCTTATCTTGTGTGATTAAGACCAAGAATAGTTACTGTTATCTGATGGATACATTTGAATTAGTTTGCTGACACCAAACTCTTTGACGAGTGCTAACAAATAAGTCCACTAGCAACCATACAGAATCCCTTGTAGACACCTCTCACCCTACACTGCATCGTCATAGCAGCAGCAGCCCGAAGAGGTTAGGACCGGCTCTCCACTTCCAGTGCCCCATATTTACTGAACAAACGCCACAGCCCACGCATGGGAGAGAACCAGCACAACTACTTGATAGAAATGAATCCATCTGTGGTCACTACTTATTTTAAATGCCATCTTACGCAAACATTTAATGAAAGAATTCTGCGGATTTGAAGCGAGTGGTTAATTGAATAAAATAGCACAATTGAAGAAATGTAATATCAAACAACTGGTAATGAATACAATCACAATTGAAAAAAGTTATTTTAAAGTTCATATAGCATTCACAATATCTGATTTAAAACAAAAGGGCAGTGTCTGCAGCGCCCTCCAATATATATTTACCATGCGATATTCAATAAATGTCCTATCGTAGACGGAGTTACATGTAAACTGCCTGTCATTATGTGGTAAGACCTTCATGGCATGCATGCACCCTGATCAGGAGTCGAGCAATCACATATGCTCCAGTGCATTTCTGTTCTCTTCTTGCAATGTATCACAGAACAGAATACAACGTGCCCAGGCAATATATTCACGTATCATTGCACGTAATAAAGGACACTGCGTTTTCATCTACCATTCTGTGTCTCAGCATGGCATAAACATAATTTCTTGTAACTCGCTGCCTGGAAAACAGAACAGTCTCCGGCTATATATTTTATTCTTTGTGATTGTGTGGAATGAATAACAACCCCCATTTCATTCTGCCTTAACCCCTTCGATGCTGGTGACAGAACCATTTCGTCATTAGTCACGGTTGGGCTGTGCTGATGACGGAATGGTTCCGTCACAACCACACCCATTTTCATAGGGGCCCAGCACAGGAGGAAAATATCTCTAGCAGCGATGCGGTTAAAGCCTGCAGTAAAGGACATCCAAGACAAGTGTCATTATGTGAAACACATAAAATAATCCTGTTCTAACAGCATGTAATAACTCTCCGGACGCATTGCCCTAGTACATTGTACTTCAGCGTGGCATCCTAAGGGGCGTCTCTCCTAGGTTACATTATCACTGCAGAGCATCGCCCTGTCTCTGTGCATAACTATAGACAATAAACGTGTAATTCCTGCATCGGCGTGTACCTGCAGGGAATAAAGAGCACTCCTGTCCTCGGCAGAAGCGGCCGCTCCCCTCACCTCCTCTCCTGGCTTCATGCTAATTTGCCTCACAAGTATTTCTGCTGTGCTTACAATCTGGGCTGCGCTTTGAAACGCTTTTGTGTGTGGTCATTACAATCTGGGCTGTGCTTTGAAATGCTCTGTGCAAATATCTCTGCTATAGTTATAAATCGTGTTGCACGTAGAACGCTCGCCACTGATTTTCACTCGTAATTTGTCCCATAGCGCTTCACTGCTGTCATAGCTCCTCTACTGGGGGACCCTCGCAGTATTGTTTATTGTTTCTGCCATTTTGTTTGGTTTGTTTGCCCGTCCCAGACCCTCCCTGCACCTCGCTCCCGCCTCCCAGCTGCCCCTCCCACGCTCCGCCCCCACCCACTCTCCATTTAAGACAGATGGACATACGTGCAGCGTCCACGCGCAGCGGTCGCGCCGAAGGTGCGCCAAAGGTAAGCCTGTCTACGCCCGTCCGCGCCTGGACCGCGCCCAGCGCCAGACCCCCTGTTCCCCGCTTCACCCACCCCTCCCGCATTACGTACGACGCCACCACCCTCCTTGCACTAAACCCCGGACGACTTCCTAACTGCGCCCAAGCAGCACCAGGACACACCCATGGACCCTTCACCTGCCACTCCTGCAAATTCTCCTGCATCAAGACCCACACCAAACCCACAAACACCAAACAGAGATCCAACACCAACCACCTTAAATGCATCCTTCTCAACACCCGCTGGGTTCACAAACACGCCATCGACCTCTGGAATCTACTCGACACCATCTCTCCGGACATCGCCTTCCTAACAGAAACCTGGATGAATGCCTCTTCAGCTCCAGACATCACCATAGCCATCCCGGACGGCTACAAGATCATCCGTAAGGACCGCACCATCCAAATAGGAGGAGGCATCGCCATCGTCCACAAGAACACCATCCGCGTCTCAACCAGTGCAGAAGACAACCTCGCGATCGCCGAACACCTTCACTTCCAGATCCACACCGACCCCAAGACCACACTCAGAGGCACCCTCCTCTACAGGCCACCAGGACCCCGTACAAAATTCAGCAAAGACATCACTGACTTCATCACCCCACACACCCTCCCATCAGAAGAATACATTCATCTGAAAGAAACACGTTAGTGTTAGATTCCTTACCTTAGAATATCCCCAGGCGTCAGTCTGGATCCGGAAACTTTTGCGTAGCAGTACCCCTGCGCGTCGGTAGGCGTCGTCTGCAGGCGTCCCCTGCGGCTCCGCGTCCGTCGTCGGCGTCGTGCGCCGTGATGACGTCGCAGGAGTACATAGACGCCGCCTCCGCGCGCTGACGTCAGTTCTTCTTTTTTCCGCGCCAGTGGACGCAGATCTGAAGAGCAGTACTCCGGTCTTTGACCAAGTTTTTCGATTGTCTTTTTTCTCTATTGTGCCTGATAGGATGCCAGGATTTAAGAATTGCGATGGCTGTGAGCGCACGATGTCGGTCACAGACCATCACCGCCTCTGCCTCCGGTGTCTGGGCCCTGACCACGACGTGGACTCCTGCGTCGACTGCCGGGCCCTTACCAACAAGGCTAGGCGGGAGCGGTCCCGCAAGCTGCTGGAGCTCCGGGTGTCGGCCACACGTCGGGACCGGGAGCGGTCCCGGTCCGGCCGGAGGTCGAGGGAGCGTTCGAGGGAGCGGTCGCGGAGCCGCGCCGGGCGCTCCGGAAGTCGACACCACTCGTCATCCTCGTCAGGTAAGAAGCACAAGAAGTCGGGGCGTCGTCATCGTACCCCCGACTCCCCCCGACGCTCGCGCGATGCGGCCGGGGGCTCGGGTGACCCCATCCCCGCGGCTCCGTGAGAGTCGCCGGCGCGGCCTGCCTCATACCCTCCGGTCCCTGGGCATGGTGCGACGCCTGAGGAGATCGAGGCGTTCCTCATGGCCATGAGGGCGCTCGCTTCTCCGACGGGGCCTACGGCGCCTTCGGGCCCAGTGCTACCGTCTGGGGGCCCTGGCGGTTCGGGTGTCCCTGCCTCGGCGCCGTCGGGTGCTCCGGCCCCGGCGCCGCCGACGGCTCCGACCCCGGCGCCGCAGGGGCCTTCGGGATCGGCGCCGGCTGGTCTTCCGGCCTCCCCGGCGCCGTTGCCATCGGGGTTACCCCCGACGCCGCCCCCGCGCGGCGCCGGTTCTCCGCTGCCGGTTCCGGCCGGCGGTGGGGTTCCGACGCCGGCTCCGGGCGGCGCCGTCCCCTTACCTTCTCCGACGCCGGACGCGGCGCCGGACGGGCGTCGCTCGACGCCGGTCCCGGCGCCGATGGGGCCCATGAACCCCGAGGAGCCGGTCTTCATCATTGACTCCGAATACGGAGAGGATGAGGAGTACGGTGAAGGTTGGGAGGGGTCCGAGGACCCTCTGGCTCGCGAGTGCCAGTATGACCCGGACTGGACAGGTGACTTGGGGGATGCCAGTGGTTTGGACGACTCCCCTAACCCTGGTTTGATCTCTCCTCCTTCCGTGGCATCGGTGGAGGGAGCTGCCTATTCTGTGGTGCTGATGAGGGCTGCCAAGGCCTTAAACCTTGAGCTCCCCGTCGCGGCCGTGAGGCCTAACATCCTCACCGAGGTCTTCAAACCGCAGTCATGCCCACTGGAGCCTCTGCTGCCGTTTAATGAAGCCTTGTCTGACGTTCTGTTGGGCACGTGGTCCAGGCCCGCTTCAGGTGCGCCTGTTGATCGGAACGTGGCCAGGCGCCACCGTCCTTGTCCGGACGACCCCAAGTACCTGTCTACCCACCCCACTCCTGAGAGTCTGGTGATCCAGGCCTCGACCTCCCAGTCCGCATTCCCGTCGGCCCCGCCCGACCGGGAATCCAAGAGGTATGACCAGTTTGGCAAAAAGGTCTTCTCGTCCATTAGTTTGGGCCTGCGGTCTTGCAACACCGCCTGCCTCTTGGGCCGCTACACCCACTCTGTGTGGGATACGGTCGCGGAGCTGCTGCCAGAATGCCCCATGGAGGTGCGGGCAAAGCTCGGTCAGGCTGTGGCTGAGGGCCGAGATGCAGCGAAATATTCCATTCGGTGTGGTCTTGATACGACCGACTCGCTGGGCAGAGCTATATCTACGACGGTGGCGATTCGTCGTCACGCCTGGCTGAGATCCGCCAATTTTTCGGCTGATGTCCAGAATACCCTGATGGACATGCCGTTTGATGGCTGTCACCTGTTCGGTGACAAAGCGGACCACGCGCTGGAACGCTTCAAGGACTCCAGGGTCACGGCCAAGTCCTTGGGTCTCTCGACCCAGCGTCAGCAACCGGGTTCGTTTCGTCCCTTTCGTGGCCAAGGAAGGGGCGCCCCCACACGTGCTGCCAGCCACGCGCCGCAACAATCCTTCCAACGCGGTGGCGGCCGTGGAAACCGCCGTGGTGGCGGTCGGGGACAACGGCGGGGTCAGACCACACCTTCCCCCGCAGCATCTACCCCAAAATCCTCCTAGTCCGTGCTTTCGGCCCCATGTGACGCCAGTGGGTGGCAGGGTTCGCCATCACCACGCTCACTGGCGCACGATCACTTCGGACAGGTGGGTGCTGCAAATTGTCCGAAGGGGCTACTCCCTCCCCTTCGAGACCTCTCCTCCAGCCATGCCACCGCAGAACCACCGTGTGTCGGGGGACCACTTGACACTTCTGCAGGAGGAAGTTACGGCCTTCTTGGCCAAGGGGGCCATCGAGCGCGTTCCTGGGCCAGAAGTAGGGCGTGGTTGTTATTCCCACTACTTTCTGGTGCCCAAGAAGGACAAGGGGGGCCTACGTCCTATCTTGGATCTAAGGAACGTCAACGGCTTCCTCCGGAAGGAGAAGTTCAAGATGTTGACGTTAGCTCAGGTCTTGGCTGCTCTAGACCCGCAAGACTGGATGGTAGCGTTGGACTTGCAGGACGCCTATTTTCACATCCCCGTCCTGCCGGCCCACCGGCGTTACCTGCGGTTCACGGTAGGCCAGGAGCACTTTCAGTTTATCGTGCTCCCCTTCGGCCTTACCAGCGCCCCACGGGTGTTCACAAAGGTGATGGCGGTGGTCGCAGCCCATCTGCGCAGGTTAGGGGTTTCAGTCTTCCCCTACCTAGACGACTGGTTGTTGAAGGCGGGCTCGCCCCAGACAGTCGTCCACCACCTTCAGATGACGGCAGACCTCTTGCACGACCTGGGGTTCTCCATCAACGTGCCGAAATCACACCTGTGTCCCTCTCAAAAGCTCCTTTTCATCGGAGCGGTTCTGGACTCGGCGCAGTTTCGGGTTTATCCTCCGGAACGGCGGGTTCGGGATATTCAGGCTTTGATTCCCATCTTTCAGCCGCTATCCCGAGTCTCGGTCAGGTTGACGCTGCGGCTGCTGGGACTGATGGCTTCCTGCATCCTTCTGGTGCATCACGCCAGGTGGCGGATGCGGGCTCTGCAGTGGGACCTGAAGTTTCAGTGGGCCCAGCATCAGGGCAACTTGTCCGACCACGTCTTGATCTCGGAGGGCACTGCGAGACAACTGCAGTGGTGGCTTACGGACCGCGATTGGGTCAGGGGCAAGTCCCTCTCCCTTCCCCAACCGGAGCACGTTGTCGTGACGGACGCGTCCCTCCAGGGCTGGGGTGGCCACTTGGGAGAGGCAGAGATCAGAGGCATCTGGTCTCCGGCGGAGTCCCGGCTCCATATCAATCTGTTGGAGCTGCGGGCGATTCGTCTGGCACTGAAGGCATTCCTCCCCTTTGTCAACGGGAGTGTAGTGCAGGTGTTCACCGACAACACCACCGCCATGTGGTACTGCAACAAACAGGGCGGAGTGGGGTCGTGGACCCTTTGCCAGGAGGCTCTGCGCCTCTGGCAATGGCTGGAACGTCAGGGCGTGACTCTGACGGTTCAACACCTGGCAGGTTCTCTGAACGCCAGGGCGGACGAACTCAACCGTCGGTGCTCGGTGGATCACGAATGGCGTCTGAACTCGGACGTGGCGGGAGGCATCTTTCTGCAATGGGGAGAGCCTTGGTTAGATCTATTCGCCACAGAAGAGAACGCGCAATGTCATCAGTTCTGCGCGTTGGAGTTTCCAAGACGGCACTCGCACGGCGACGCCTTTCGGCGCGAGTGGAGTTGCGGTCTGTTATACGCCTTTCCGCCTATACCACTTCTGCCCAGAGTGCTGAAGAAGATCAGGCGCGACCGGGCCCAAGTTATCCTTGTGGCTCCGGACTGGGCTCGAAGGTACTGGTATCCCGAGCTACTCAGCATGTCAGTCGGTCCCCCGATCCGCCTGCCCCTTCAGGAGGACCTTCTGTCGCAGCAGCAGGGGACGGTCCTCCACCCGAACCTGTCCAGTCTCCACCTCCATGCTTGGAGATTGAGCGGCGGCAGTTGAGGCCATTTGACTTGCCTCCTGAAGTCTGTGATGTTATTCTGGCAGCCAGGCGTCCCTCCACTAAGTCGGTATACGCCTGTCGGTGGAACAGATTTGTGGCATGGTGCACAGCAAAGGCTGTGGATCCTCTTTCTGCCCCTCTTTCGGAGGTTCTTCTGTTTCTTCTTTCTCTTGCCCAGCAGGGCTCTGCTCTGGGCACTATCAAGGGCTACCTTTCTGCCCTTTCAGCCTTTTTGAGGCTTCCTGATCAGCCTTCTTTGTTCAAATCCCCGATTGTAACTCGATTCTTGAAAGGCATCACTCACATGTTTCCACCTGTTCCGTTTGTGATGCCTCAGTGGGATTTGAACCTGGTTCTAACTTTCCTGATGTGTGCTCCCTTTGAGCCCCTTCATTCTTGCCCTCTCCGTCTCCTGACTTTAAAGACGGCTTTCCTGGTTGCCATCACCTCTGCCAGGAGGGTGAGTGAGCTCCAGGCTCTTTCTGTCCAACCTCCTTTCCTGTCCATTCATCCTGACAAGGTGGTTCTGAGGACTAGACCTTCTTTCCTGCCCAAGGTTGTTTCGGCCTTTCACATCGGGCAGTCCATCACCCTCCCTTCCTTCTTCCCGCCTCCGCATCCTTCAAAGGATGAAGAGCGGCTCCATCGTCTGGACCCAAAACGTGCGCTTTCATTTTACATGGATCGCACACGCCAGTTCCGGGTGGATGACCAACTGTTTGTTGGCTACGTGGGTGCGAAGAAGGGACGGGCGGTTTGTAAACGAACCATCTCTCGATGGGTCGTCCTCTGCATCAAAGCGTGCTACTCTTTGGCTCGGAAGGAGCCTCCTGTTGGGCTGAGGGCCCATTCCACTCGGGCCACGGCGGCTACTACTGCCCTGGGCCGGGGAGTCCCCTTGCAGGACATTTGCCAAGCGGCTACGTGGGCCTCGCTGCACACCTTTGCGAGGCACTACTGCCTGGACAGTCAAGTCCGGAGGGATGGCTTCTTTGGCCGTTCTGTCCTCCAGGACTTTCTGGTGTAGTTTTGTATTGGTTCGCAGACCCACCACCGGGGTTGGTATTGCTGGGGTATGTATTCTAAGGTAAGGAATCTAACACTAACGTGTTTCTTTCAGATGAACAAGTTACTTACCTTCGGTAACGATATATCTGTAAGAAACATTAGTTAGTGTTAGATTCCTTACCGAACCCACCCATCCTCCCCGTTCTGCGAACTGATACCTAGGGTTAAGGTCATCCCTTTCAGGGCCCTAGTTTGTACATGGCACCAGTGTTGGTTCTCTCATGGCTCTGCGTCTCCTGGCGCGGAAAAGCTGTGTGCAAAGAACTGACGTCAGCGCGCGGAGGCGGCGTCTATGTACTCCTGCGACGTCATCACGGCGCACGACGCCGACGACGGACGCGTAGCCGCAGGGGACGCCTGCAGACGACGCCTACCGACGCGCAGGGGTACTGCTACGCAAAAGTTTCCGGATCCAGACTGACGCCTGGGGATATTCTAAGGTAAGGAATCTAACACTAACTAATGTTTCTTACAGATATATCGTTACCGAAGGTAAGTAACTTGTTTTACTGGGAGACCTCAACTTCCATCTGGAAAAGAGCAACGACAGTAACACTACCACCCTTCTGGACAATCTCGCCAATCTCGGACTTAAACAACTTGTTAACACTATGCAGGACACACACTGGACCCCATCTTCACTTCCAGCAAACATATCTCCTTCACTCACACCACACCCCTCCACTGGACAGACCACAGTTGCATCCACTTCATTTACAACAAGACCACGATCCACAACCACCCTCAACCAACTCTGCGAGGAAATTGGAATAAAATCACCATCGACCAGATCTCCACATCGCTTCTTCAAAAACCCCCTGCCCATTCAACGAACCCTAACCAAGCCGCCATCAACCTCACGCAATGGTTAACCCAAACCGCCGACAAACTAGCACCCTTGAAAAAACATCAAATCAAGCAAGGAAGCAAGAACGCCCCCTGGTTCAACGATGACCTTAAGAAATCCAAGAAGTTCTGTCGTTCCCTTGAGAAAACCTGGAAAAAAGACCCAAACACTACCACCCAAGCCGCCTTCAAAAACGCCACCTGCAAACACCACCAACTTATCCGGACAGCCAAGAAATCAGCACTCAAAGACCGACTAGACAACAACGCCCACAACAGCAAGGAACTTTTCAACATCATCAAAGAATTCACCAACCCCACCGCCAGCTCAAACGACATCACCCCCTCTCAAGTCCTCTGCGACTCCCTCGCCTCATTTTTCCATGACAAAATCGCCGACATTCATAACAGCTAACCCGCAAACCAGTACACCCCACTCACCTCCCAACCTGCACCTCCTCCGAATAACCTTTCCGACTGGAACCCAATCACCACAGAAGACACCATTCGCCTGATGAACTCCATCCACTCTGGATCCCCTACAGACCCATGCCCCCATCACATCTTCAACAAAGCAGACTCCATCATCGCTTCCCATCTCCGAGACGTCATCAACGGCTCCCTCAACTCCGCCACATTCCCAGAAAGCTGGAAACACGCCGAACTCAGTGCCCTTCTAAAGAAACCCACAGCTGACCCCACCGAACTCAAAAGCTACCGCCCCATCTCGCTACTCCCATTCCCTGCCAAAGTCATTAAGAAAGCCATCAACAATCAGCTCGCCGCCTTCCTCGAAACCAACAAATCACTCGACTCCTCACAGTCTGGCTTCCGAGCCAAACACAGCACCGAGACCGCCCTCATCGCAGCAACAGACGACATTCGAACACTACTGGACAACGGAGACACAGTCGCCCTCATCCTCCTTAACCTCTCTACAGCCTTCGACACAGTCTGCCATAGCACCCTGATACAACGCCTCAGAAACATCGGAATTCAAGGTAAAGCATTGGACTGGATCATCTCGTTCCTCACTGGAAGAACTCAGGGAGTCCACCTCCCTCCTTTTAAGTCAGAGGCCACCGAAGTCATCTGCGGCGTCCCGCAAGGATCATCACTCAGCCCCACCCTCTTCAACGTCTACATGAGCCCCCTCGCAACCATCGCACGTCAACACAACCTCAACATTATCTCCTACGCTGATGACACTCAGCTGATCCTCTCACTCACCAAAGACCCAATCACCGCCAAAACCAACCTACATGAAAGGATGAAAGAAGTAGCCGAGTGGATGAAGCACAGCCGTCTGAAACTGAACTCGGACCAAACAGAAGTCCTCCTCTTAGGTGCATCCCCTTCCGCCTGGGACGACTCTTGGTGGCCAACGGCCCTAGGAAAAGCCGCCATACCGACGGACCACGCTCGAAACCTGGGCATCATCCTGGACTCCTCACTCTCGATGACCAGACAAGTCAACGCCGTCTCTTCATCATGCTTCAACATCCTACGCATGCTCAAAAAAACATTTCCCTGGATCCCCACCGAAACAAGAAAAACGGTCACCCACGCACTGGTCACAAGCCGTCTGGACTACGGTAACACCCTTTACGCCGGTACCACCGCAAAAGTGCAGAAAAAACTCCAACGCATCCAAAATGCCTCAGCCAGACTCATACTAGACATCCCCCGCACAGACTAAATTTCCGTTCACCTGAAAGACCTTCACTGGCTCCCCGTCAACAAGAGGATAACGTTCCGTCCCCTCACCCACGCACACAAAGCCCTATACGAACTTGGACCTGACTGTCTCAACACGCGCCTTTCCTTTTACAACCCCACCCGCCAGCTGCGTTCGTCCAACCAAGCCCTCGCCGACGTCCCGCGCATCCACAAAGCCACCATGGGGGGAAGATCCTTCTCCTACTTAGTGGCCAAAACATGGAATTCCCTTCCCACCCACCTCCGCCTTACTCAAAACCACCTAGCCTTCAGAAAACAGCTTAAAACCTGGATATTCGACAAGTAAACCTCCCCCCCCCTTCTTTAAGCGCCTTGAGACCCTCTGGGTATGTAGTGCGCTATATAAATTCTGACTTGACTTGTATATGGCTTCATATTGCACACCCTATTTGAGCTCAGTGCATCACTGCACAGGAAGAATGGTATCCCAGACGTCTGCACCGGGAACAGGTTATCATGTGGCAATGATGTGCTTGTGATTAGCTGCTCTGTGGCATGCTATATTGGAATATGGAATATAAGCCCTGTCCACTCTCCGCCCATATTTGTCATTGGCTTGTGTCATTGTCCTTTATAAATGCTCACCTTTGATTCGTTAATAGGTTTGTTAGTCCCTCCTTAGTACCGCCTTGTCTTCATTTGTAACCTCCCATGAGGACTGGCCCTTTCACTTTGGTTGTTACACGGTACGTCTTTTTTAGTCTGTCAGCACTATTTTCTTTAATGAGTTTCTCCTACTGCAGGCACGACATGCGTTCCTGCAACATTCAGCACGCCATGCATGCTTTCACTTTCCGAGCAGACCAGGACAATGGCGGCCACTTCTTTGAATAGGTCTCGCATTTACAAGAGTTTGGCATTGTAAATGACAATGCACTTTATATAAGTGTTAATTAGCAAAACAGATACATAAGGCATTGTCATTTACATTGCCAGTAGCTTAAACTCTCGCAAATGCGAGACCAATTTCATTTCAAATGCTTGTTCTTTTTTGTAACTGATTTTGTCACAACTCCCAACACTTTCCGCCTTGTTGGTAATTATAACAGCCTTAGCACACCTGGTGGAGAGTTCAGCTTTAGATACTATTGAAACAACCTATTTCAGGGAAGAATCATCCATTATCCATAGTCAATCTTCAATGTTTATTACATAAAAACTTGATTCCTAACTAGTTCTTCATTCAAATTTCTGAATGTGCATGTTAGAGCCGGTTTCTTTAGGGCTGCTTCATAGTTCTCAATTTGCTCTTTTTCTCCTGGTTTCCTGTAGAAAAAAATTGTAGTGCTGGATGACTGTACATAGAGTAGCTGGAACAATAAGTTTCCAGGTCATCCAAAGCATTGGAGAATGCATCTCCATCGCCCGATCTATGCTTTATGTTTATGCGATTGTACACTTTGAGACCGCCAGATAGTGTAATAAAATATTCTTTTTCCTCCCAGAAGAGAAGTCTTTGTCATCAAAATTGGAGAAGAAATAATTTAAATGTTCCCAACATGCTTCCCATGTCATGTTGGGTTTGTCTCCCTTGTCATAAATGGTTGTGATGCTGGAAGGTTAAATGTGGTCATTTTGGTTGAAAAATGAAACTTCCAAATCTACTGAGAATAGCAATGAAGTATTAACCCCTTCACTGCGGCGGCTATTCCGCCACAGTGCTAAGGGGATGGGGGGGGGGGGGCTGCACGGCGGTCCCGTGCTCGTGACGGAACCGCTCCGTCACGGCCTGCGGGTGAGCTGTGCTTGTGACGGAACGGTCCGTCACGGCCTCGCCCGCGCTAGAGAACGTTAGCCAGGCGCGGAATTCGCGCTGCGCAGGCGCGGCGAGAGGGCCGTGACGGAACCGTTCCGTCACCAGCACAGCCCACCCGAGGCTCGTGACGCAACGGTTCCGTCACGAGCATGGGAGGGGTTAAAATACTTGACCATAAACAGGCCCCAAACCAGAATGGCTGTTAAAGATGTGTAAAAGTAGGCCCAATCCAAAATGGCTATGAAAAAAAACAGTGCAGGCCCAATCCATAATGGCTACCTGAAAAATAAGTATATTCCAAAGGAAACTGGAAAAATCAGTGTGGGTCAAATCCATAGTGAACATAAACAAGAAAGGGAGTGAAGAGGTTCAGTAAGTTGTGGACTCGCCCTCTTCTGTAAATCCTGAAAAAACAAAGTTTGTCCACCCTCTACTACTAGAATGATGCTATCCTTCCTAGATCAGTTCTATGGTGTATTATAGAAAACTGTCTGTTTTCCTAAAGATGTTGAGGAAAACAGTGTTTAGTTAAAATAACCCTCACCCACCAAAAGGTCACTTGGTGGCATGCTTCATCGTCTGGTTCTTCCCGCTGCAGAACAGAGCGTGCTGCGACCGACGAAGACGTGAGAGCACTTGTTAGTGAGGTGATACTATGTGTGGTGTGTTTTCCGATACATCTTTAGGAAAACTAAGGGGCATATTAGCAAGAACCTTGTTAGAATTATCACAGTTTTAGCGGCAGGAAACTGCCGCTAAAACAGCAATAATGGGCTTGCTAATATGCGTTCTAGAATTCCAATAGAAGCCCAGGTTAGATGTCCTGCACATCTGTGAAGAATTCTGAAGCGCCCCCACTTTTAGAAGCAAATAATCTGATTTAAAATGGTTGCTGGGAACTGAGGCTGACTTCTGCGCTGGCACTTGCGTAGGCACGTGAGAAATCCTGGGCGACAGTAAAGACTTGGCCCAATGGTGTGAAGAAATGGTTTCTAAGGATGAAGGCTTGTTGCAGGTAGGTGGACATGTGGTGAACACAGTAGAGCTTGCATGCTGGCACAGGAGGGGAAACTGCACATCCCCCAAAAATTCCTTAGAAAGTCCCAAAAATGACCTTGAAGGTCTAGTCCACTGCCTAGTTTTCTACATGTGAAGTGGTGGCGACCAATGAGCAGCGGCACTGTGCCTGTTTTGGCAGCTCCCAGGATAATACGGCTGTAGCGTGAATTAGGGCTTGACCAAAACTCGTCGCCAATTTTGTTGCGTCCGACAGCAAAGACAAGTAGCCTCCGTTTCGGTAGCAAGCGTTCTGGTTTATTTCAAGTAGCAGTCATCAAGCCCCATACAGAAGATATGTGTCCAGCCTTCCTCCCCAGCCTCAACTGACCAAACCATCAGAGAGTGGTTCTGGAATGTTGAACCTACATACAAAGCGCACAATGCAATATGGAATCATTCATAAAACCATGAACGCCATAGGCAAAGGCCTAATTTTAGTTAAAGCATTGATGTGCCCAGGAGTGCTAGGCATGTGAGGTGGACACACAAGAGATTTTATAAGAGCCTGAGAAAGATCAAAACAGAATAATGAGATTACCAGTAAGTGATCGAGACATTTAAGAGCGGCGACAATCTTGGTAATATAGTTAATGAGAATAGAAACATCAAACATACACCAAATTATAGGAAAGTAAACACAGCCTGGAAATAGGTGTTAGTAGATACAGAAGATCCAATCTGTATTTTGTAGAAGAATCGCACTCTTAGGTAAAAGTGGTGAGCCTAAGTAAAAAAGATGAGTAGGTGCAACTTGGTTGGCCCTCCTGAGTAAGAGGGTGAAGAATATGCTCAAATCTGCATTATCCCAAACAGTGGACAATGTCACCTAGATGCACTCTTCGAAGAAATTTCAATTGTAAACCACAGTTTTTAAAGTTTCTTAATGATGATTCTTCATGGGGCTGAGTACTTTGATTTTCCTGAACGGACAACTGATCCGTAGACGTGTTGTGTCCAGTGCCCTACAGGTAATTACATTTAAAAGAAAGTCATCACAACGCGTTGTGCAGGAGCGCGGGACCCGAGGAGGTAAGCGTTGTGATGACTTTCGTTTAAATTCAAGTACACGGAGGGCACAGGACACAACGAGTCTACGGATCAGTTGTCTGTTCAGTAAAATCAAAGTACTCGGCCCCATGACGAATGATCAGCGGTTTATCGACCAATAAATTAAGTTCCCTGAAGAAGGGCAGAAAGCCTGAAATGCATTGGGCATAACATTCAGAAACATGATGAATGTAATCATTATTTTGACAAAAGAATTATGAAGAAAATAAATGAAATCATTAAGAAACTTTACAAACATTGAAACTGGAAGACCACAAGATCTGTAAGCAAAACAACATGGATCATGAAACAGAAGATGAAACTCATTTTCTTATGCACTGACAAACATGAAGCAATAATTTAAGAGTATGAAAAAGTTCAAGACCGCCTAAAATGTTGCAGCGCTCCCATGTACCACGCATCAGGCGTTAGACCAGCGCATTTCAGTGTGGTGTTCCGCATCACTGCAGTGAAATGCAAAATCACGCATAATGCCTCCTCAGCTGTCAAGCCGGAGCGCTGCTATAATTAGCACTGAGCAAAGCCGCTCATGTCTGTGCTGCTCGCGGCCTGGGGACTGGCTCAGCTATGCTCGCACTGGCTCCCTAAGGTTTCACAGCCGCAGCTTGCACCATCAGTGTTGTGCAGTGCTGCGCGAGTTAGTGTGTTTGGTGTCTGCAATGCAGCCTCATGAATGCCGCGTGAGTCTGGACCGTGCCGGCAGGGAGTCACACAGCTGGCCTCACCTGTACCGTGGCTAGGTCTTTCAGACTTGGTAGCTGTCACTCGGGTATTTAATGACCTCCTAATTTATATTTAATGTAGTGTCATCAGTCAGACCCTGTTACAGCTCAGCCTGCTCATAGTGCCCTGCAGTCAGTCTGCTCTCTTCAGGCTGCACTGTGGATGGCTGTGCCGTGGCCCTAGGATGGCCTGCACACCCCTCACAGCTCTGAGCTCAGCTGTGTAACGATCCACTGATCAACAACATCAATGAATCTCATAATGGAGGGGACATTCTGCCACACCAGGGGGTGGGGGGCAACCGTGAGAAACAAGTGAAACCAAACCTTGGAAGTATGAAGCTTTCTCATACCCCTCTGCTTCCGTCAAAACCCCTGAACGTGGGCCCTGGCTGCAGCGACACAGCCTCCAGGCAGCACCCCCATGTATGGAGCCTTCTCACCCCTTTTCCCCCTCAACCTCTGAAGCTGGGGCCTGACTGCAGCGACGCAGCCTCCAGGCCACGCCCCCATGTATGGAGCCTTCTCACCCCCCCCCCTCAACCTCTGAAGCTGGGGCCTGGCTGCAGCGACGCACAGCCTCCAGGCCACGCCCCCATGTATGGAGCCTTCTCACCCCCCCCCCTCAACCTCTGAAGCTGGGGCCTGGCTGCAGCGACGCACAGCCTCCAGGCCGCGCCCCCATGTATGGAGCCTTCTCACCCCCCCTCAAACTCTGAAGCTGGGGCCTGGCTCCAGCGACGCACAGCCTCCAGGCCGCGCCCCCATGTATGGAGCCTTCTCACCCCCCCTCAAACTCTGAAGCTGGGGCCTGGCTGCAGCGACGCAGCCTCCAGGCCGCGCCCCCATGTATGGAGCCTTCTCACCCCCCCTCAACCTCTGAAGCTGGGGCCTGGCTGCAGCGACGCATAGCCTCCAGGCCGCGCCCCCATGTATGGAGCCTTCTCACCCCCCCTCAACCTCTGAAGCTGGGGCCTGGCTGCAGCAACGCAGCCTCCAGGCAGCGCCCCATGTATGGAGCCTTCCCACATCTCCTTGTTCCCCCAAGACCCCTGAACCTGGGGCCAGGCCGCACCCCTAGATAAGGGCGCTAGGTCAGCGCCTTCCATTTCTGGTGCTTTGCTGCAGTTTTAAGGTCTTCTTAGTTTCTCGTGGCCCAAGTGGATGTCATTTCTGATATTTATATGTTTCCCTCCTCTTCATTGCTTTATTTTGCTCGCAAGAAAGTGTTAAGGTCACGGGTATGGTTCATGCTTCATAACGCTAAAAAAAAAATAATAATAATAAAAGATGCAAGCACTCTGTGGAGGAGCCCCCCTGTGCCCCTGATGCACTCATGGGGAGCCCCCTGTGCTGCTGGGCCTTGTCCTGCTCCTTCTGCTGGGCCTTGTCCTGCTCCTCCTGCTGAGCCTTCCTCTACTGCTGCTGGGCCCTGTCCTGCTCCTTCTGCTGGGCCTTGTCCTGCTCCTCCTGCTGAGCCTTCCTCTACTGCTGCTGGGCCGTGTCCTGCTCCTTCTGCTGGGCCTTGTCCTGCTCCTCCTGCTGAGCCTTCCTCTACTGCTGCTGGGCCCTGTCCTGCTCCTTCTGCTGGGCCTTCCTCTACTGCTGCTGAGCCTTCTTATCCTGCTCCTGCTGCATTCAACCTCAGCTGCCGAAATAGCTCAGTTGGGAGAGCGTTAGACTGAAGATCTAAAGGTCCCTGGTTCGATCCCGGGTTTCGGCAGATTTTTTTTTGCCATTGGTGGGTTTTAATATTTATGGCTCCGGTGCATTTTAAGCCCCGGCTCTCACAATCTTGTAAGACTTGTCAGCACTCGGACCCCTCTTCACGCGCGGGGCGCGCATCAACTTTTAATATCGAGCGGCCGCTCTATTTCAAAGAATTCTATTGTGTACGCATGCGCAGTGACCTGTAATTTAAAGGGGCCTGTGTCATCCGCGCATGCGCGTGGGGCAGAGCTAGAGCCCACTGCAGCTCGCCGCAGACCTTCTTTCCCCAGCGCGCATGCGCAGCTCCTGCTGAGCCCTCGAGCTGTGCACCTTGGAGGCTCCCCTATGGCGGGTGGGCCATTTTCTGTCGCGCATGCGCAATATCTCCTTGTCACTAATGACGGCTTCTCATTCGTCTCCAGTGCGCATGCGCAGTGAGTCCTGAGCCAACTCGCTGCTAGTAGTAGCGGCGGCTCCTCAGCCGGGAGAAAGAGGGAGGGGAAATGACGCCCAGAGAAGCAGCACGCGCAGGGCCCGCCCTATCCCACCGTCATATACTGGAGCTCGCTCTTCTTCGCCGGGCTCCTCGTTAGTATAGTGGTCAGTATCCCCGCCTGTCACGCGGGAGACCGGGGTTCAATTCCCCGACGGGGAGGATGCATATATTTTTTTTTTTTTTGTGTTTTTTTTTTAAGGCTGCAGATGCATGCACTTATTCTCATTGATCAAATTCTACGCTAGCCATCTCGTTTACATATATACATTTTCTACTGATTTAAAGCGCAGGGGGCAGATTTATGTTTCCTGGCGCATCCCTGCAAATCAGCGGATGCGCCAGGAAAGATGTGTGACACTACGACGGTGCACCCACATTATACCCGATGCAGGTTTCATGTGGCGCAAAGCTTTACAACGTGACGCATCTCCCTAGATGCGTCACATTGTAAATAGGGCGCAACGTGACGCATGGTTCATGCCGCCGCTTCGTCATAAAAGTAACGCAACGGCGGCGCAAATGTGGCGCACGGGGCTCGTAAATCTGCCCCTGGTGTTTAATTTCTCTCGAAACTCAACATTAATGTCATAGCTATTCTAAAAGATTCACTATTTTTATGCAAGAAAAAGGGCCTGTGATTAACCAGTAACCCCTTGTTAGTCTTTAATTTTGGTGAGTGTCCTACAGAGGGCACAGTGTGGGGTCTGATGGTGCTAGAGGCTGCAAGCAATCTGTACTCTAGACTTGGACTCAACGGACCCTGTTCAAGGTTTTGCAACCTTAGGAGACCGATACCACGGCCGGTCCATGCTTTACTCTTTTATGTATTTATGGGCTTTTATACCGCGCGTACTTTACCCGTAAGTGTCAGAGCGCTTTACAATAGAAGCAGGTGCATTACATAAGGACTTGAGAGGACATGAATTACATATCAGATAC
Organism: Lissotriton vulgaris; assembly: GCF_964263255.1. Classification (NCBI taxonomy): domain Eukaryota; kingdom Metazoa; phylum Chordata; class Amphibia; order Caudata; family Salamandridae; genus Lissotriton; species Lissotriton vulgaris. The sequence continues at coordinate 43,726,622 of NC_141699.1, forward strand.
ATACCTCTGAACACAAAAAGAATACATTACAATGGTGTGTGCAAGAGATGTGCAATTTAAACTAACAACGTAGATATAATCTACCAATATTGGCAGGAAGTGAGCACTAAGGGGCACATTTTCAAGCCCTTTGATACACTTTTCCGCCGCTGTTGCGTCACTTTTTTGAACAGCAACAAAGTAAACAATGAGGTCAATTTTCAATGTGACACATCTAGGAAGATGCCTCACGTTGTAAACCCTGCATCACCTTATACCTGCGTCAGGTATAATGTATACAGGGTGGGCGTTCCCATGCAGGAAGCCTCATAAAGTGACGCAGTGAAATCTACAAGATTTCACTGCACCACTTCTAAGACGCCACTGCATCAAAACCTTACGTCGGCTTTAAGCAGGCGTAAGGAGTGACACAGTTAAATAAGTATAGGCCTCAACATGCATTGCTTGAGTTGCATCATGCTTGCGACATGACTCCAGCCATGCATGACTTTTGGACCAACAGATGTGTCAGAATTTCTGACGCATCTGTCAGGCGCAAGGGTATCGCAGGCTGCTGCAGGAAAAGTGATGCATCTCTGCAGATCAATCAATCACTCAATCAGTGGATTTGTAAAGCGCACTACTTACCCGCAAGGGTCTCTGGGCGCTGGGGGGGTGAGGGGGGAGGCGCTGCTGCTAGTGGTCGAAGAGCCAGGTCTTGAGCAGTCTCCTGAAGGCTGGGAGGTCTGCGGTCTGTCGAAGGTGGAGGGGGGCGTTTCAGGTCTTGGCGGCGCGGTGGGAGAAGGATCTGCCCCCGGAAGTGATTCTGTGGCTGAGCGGGACGGCGGCCAGGGACAGGTCGGTGGAGCGGAGTTTACTATTGGGTACGTAGAAGGAGAGTCTATTGTTGAGATAGGCTGGGCCGGTCTTGTGGAGTGCCTTGTGTGCGTGGATCATGAGTTTGAAAGTAATTATTTTGTCGACGGGGAGCCAGTGCAGGTCTCTCAGGTGTGAGGTGATGTGGTCTCAGCGTGGGACGTCTAGGACCAGGCGTGCGGAGGCGTTCTGGATTCTTTGGAGTCTGCTGATGAGTATGGACGGGGCTCCGGCGTAGAGGGCGTTTCCGTAGTCGAGTCAACTGCTGACGAGGGCGCGGGTGACAGTCTTTCGTGTGTCCACCGGGATCTATCTGTAGATCTTGCGGAGCATATAGAGGGTGCGGAAGCAGGAGGAGGAGACTGCGTTGACTTGGTTGGTCATGCTGAGCTTTGAGTCGAGGATGACTCCTAGGTTGCGTGCGTGGTTGGTAGGTGCCGGGGGGGTTCCCAGTGATGCTGGCCACCAGGAATCATCCCACGCTGAGGGGATCTCCGTCTTGTCCGTGTTCAGCTTGAGCCGGCTTGCCTCCATCCAATCGTCGACGGCCTTCATACCCTGGTGAAGGTTGGATTTGGTGGTGAGGGGGTCCTTGGTGAAGGAGAGGATCAGCTGGGTGTCGTAGGCGTAGGAGATTATGTTGTCGTGTAGTCTGGTGATGCAAGCGAGTGGAGCCATGTAGACGTTGAACAGCGTTGGGCTGAGGGATGATCCCTGCGGGACACCGCAGACGGTTTTGGTGGTTCCGGATTGGAACGGGGGGAGGCGGACTCTCTGGGTTCTGTTGGAGAGGAAGAAGGTGGTCCAATCCAGGGCCTTGTCTCGGATCCCTGCGTCGTAGAGGCGTGTGCGTAGTGTGTGGTGGCAGACTGTGTCGAAGGCGGCGGAGAGGTCCAGGAGGATGAGGGCTGCTGTCTCGCCATTGTCGTGTAGGATTCTGATGTCGTCTGTGGCGGCGATGAGGGCGGTCTCGGTGCTGTGGTTGCTGTGGAAGCCTGACTGGGAGGGGTACAGGATGCTGTTGTCTTCTAGGTAGCGGGTGAGCTGGGTGTTGACGATCTTTTCGAGGACTTTCCCTGGAAACGGAAGCAGGGAAATGGGCCGGAAGTTCTTGAGGTCGCGTGGGTCTGCCTTGGGTTTCTTCAGTAGGGCGTTGATCTCGGCGTGCTTCCAGCTCTCAGGGAAGGTTGAGGTCTCGAAGGAGAGGTTGATGACGTTACGCAGGTGGGGTGCAATGAGGCTGTCAGCTTTGTTGACGATGTGGTGGGGAAGAGGATCAGACGGGGAGCCTGAGTTGATGGTGCTCATGGTCTTGATTATGTCTTCGGTGCTCACGTTGGTCCATGTAGTAAGGAGGTCGTGGTCGGTGGGGTTAGGAGTGTTCGTCGTGGTGGGGTCCATAGGGTTCAGCCGGGGGTTGAAGCTGTTGTGGACCTTGCGGTGGAAGAAGGCAGCGAGGGTGTCGCACAGGGCTTGTGACGGCGCAATGTCGTTAATTAATTAATTAATTAATTGTGGGTTTCTAACGCGCTAGAATCGAGTCCCGAAGGAGTATCTCTGCGCAATAGACCGCTGGGGAACCCGTCCTGGCTTTCCCTGTGAGATGGTCCCTACTGGGTATCTCCAAGGTGAAACCAGGAATCCCCGGCGTATGTGGGGGGCCGTTGTGGAGATGAGGCAAGCTAATGCCCAGAGTTGCCGAGTGTGATCCCTGGTTAGAGTAGGCACCAAGGTGAGAATTATCGAGTCTGCTGACCCTGGTCCACGACCCTGCCTCGTCGGGAATTGAACCCTGGGCCCAGGCTGTCCTCTGCTCCTGGGTCTGCCGCCTCTAACCAGTGAGCCACACCACTCCACTCGTTGGTGCAGGAGCTAGGATTGGAGAGTTCTTTCACAATGTTGAAGAGCTCTTTGTTGTTGTGGGCGTTGTTGTCGAGGTGGTCTTTGAACGAGGCTCTTTTGGTGGTCCTCATGAGGTGGTGATGGTTGTGAATCGCGACTTTGTGGGCTGCGTGGTTGCCGGGCGTTCTGTCGTTGAGCCAGATGTTTTCAAGGTTACGGCAGGTGTGCTTGGAGGCCACGAGCTCTGGGGTGAACCAGCTGGCTCTCTGGTTGGTGTCTCTGTCGGTGGGTTGTCTCACTGGGGCTAAGGTGTTGGTGCAGTCTTCCATCCAGAGTCTGAGGGCGTGGGCCCCATCCTCGGGGTGGGTGGGGCTGGTCGGTGGGCTGAGTGCGAGGTGTGTTTCTAGTAGTTCCTTGGTGACTTTGCCCCAGCGTCGGCGGGGGATCTGTAGGGTGCGGTGATGTGTGACTGGTTTCTGGAAGGTGAAATGGACGCAGTGGTGGTCGGTCCAGGTGAGCTTGGAAGCGTGGCTGAAGGCAACGTGGGGGCTGGTGGAGAAGATGGCATCGAGCGTGTGGCCGGCGATGTGGGTCGGGGAGTTGACGATCTGTTTCAGTCCGAGGGTGGTGAGGTTGTCGACCAAGGTGGAGGAGTTGCTGTCGTTGTTGTTTTCCAGATGGTAGTTCAAGTCACCGAGCAGGATGTAGTTGGTGGTGGTTAGTGCGTGCGTGCTGATGAAGTCGGTGATGGAGTTGCAGAATTGGGGACGTTGGCCGGGTCGTCTGTAGACGAGGGTGCCTCTGAGGGTGGTCTTGGGGTCAGTGTGGATCTTGAATTGAATGTGTTCGGCGGTGGTGAGGGTGTCGTCGGTGTTTGTGGAGACCTTGATGGTGTTCTTGTGGATGATGGCGATTCCTCCTCCGACTCCGTTGGTCCGGTCTCTGCGGGAGATCTTGTATCCGTCGGGGATGACCACTGCGATGTCTGGGGCGGAGGCTTCGTTCATCCAGGTCTCGGTCAGGAAGGCGACGTCTGGTGATGTGGTGGTGAGTAGGTCCAAGAGCTTAACGGCGTGCTTGCGTGCGGAGCGGGTGTTGAGCAGGATGCATCGCAGTTGGTTGGGTCCCGTTGCTGTGGGAGCATCGGCGTCGTTGATGCAGGAGAAGTTGCATTTCCGGCAGGAGAAGGGGCCGTGGGTGCGTTTGGGGTTGGCCTTGTAGCAGTTGATGGTTCGTCCGTGGTTGAGAGCGATGAGGGTTTTGGCGTCGTAGCGGTAGCGGGCGTCCTCAGTGGTGTGAAGGCCAGGGGATCTGGAGCTGGGTGCGGTCCAGGCGCAGACGGGCTTGCCTTAGGTGCGCCAGCGGCGCGCCCGCTGCGCACGGCTGCCATTTAAGGGGAGGTGGGGAGGGAGGATCAGCTGGGAGGCGGGAGGCGGGTTGGCAAGGCAGCGAATGGGCACGGGGCGGGCTGCTGGGGAGGCAGCGGTGGAAAAACTCACACAGCAGCGGGGGGAAAAGTTAGGTAAACGGTCAGGGGGCACAAGTACACAGCAACAGGGGTACAGAATCAAGAAAGGGGAGGGGGCGCAGGCACACAGTGGCAGGGGTACCTGGCACGCAGGCAGCAGCGGCGGAGGACAGCAAACCAAGGTGCAGGGGGCACTAGGAGCACGAGACAGCAGGGCGAGGTGGCAGCAGGAGGATGGCACTGGCACTGGTGGCGCTGCAGCAGAAGGGGAGCGGCCTACCTGGAAGGCCAAGGGTCGCGATGCGTCAGTTTCTTGTAAATCTGTCCCTAAGAATATCCAAATGGCATTATGAACTCATATGGCAAATCATTATCATATCAACAATATTATAATATAGTACCGGTTAACTGTGCCTGTGTCATGATTGTACACTGCATTGTCCTTTTTGTTATTGTGCTGTTTCAATGCTGGAGGCTGGCTCCATGCGCTGGACCCCTTTGTTCTCGATCAGCCCCAACCTGGCGCCTCAATATTTCCTTACCCGCTCTCAATCAATCAGGGGTTTTTAAGCGCGCAACTCACCCATGAGTGTCTCAAGGCGCTGGGGGGGGGGTGGAGGGGCGTGCAGCTCCGGGTCAGTCAAAGAGCCAGGTCTTGAGGCTCTTCCTGAAGGTGTGCAGAGTGGCATCTGATGTTGACTGGGAGCTCGTTCCATGTCTTTGCTGCGATGTAGGAGAAGGCTCTTCCACCTGCTCTAGTTCTGCGGATGCGTGGGGTCTGTCCCAGGACGAGGTCGGCAGAGGTTCTTTTTGAGTACGTGGAAGGAAACTCTTTCGTTGAGGTATTTGGGTCCGATGTTGTGGAGGGATTTGTAGGCGTGGGTGGGTACCTTGAAGGTTATTCTCTTCTCGATGGGGAGCCAGTGGACGTCTCGTAGGTGCTGGGTCATGTGCTCATGTCGTGGGGTTCCGTGGATGAGTCTGTCTGCGGTGTTCTGAAGGAGTGTCAAGCCACTCTTTGTGGTAGGGATTTGTTGATTTTGGTGTAGAGGGCGTTACCGTATTCCAGTCTGCTGGTTATGAGTGCGTGGGTGTCTTTCTGCATTCGGGGGGGATCCATTTGAAGGTCTTGCGGAGGATGCAGAGGGAGTTGAAGCACATGAAGGCAACTGCGTTGATCTGGCGGGTCATGGTGCGGAAGGAGTCTAGAATGATGCTGAGGTTTCGAGCGTGGTCTGATGGAGGCGTCAATCATCTTGGTGGCTGGGGAGACAACATCCATGAACTCCTACAATTGCACTGCCCTGAATTACCTCCTCCGCCGGTGTGAGCATGGGCAGCGATGCTAGTGGCCGTCTGCCGGCGGCACTAGGGTAGCGCTGCAGGAGGGCTCCACCTACCTCCCTCCACATGATCGATACATCCTCTCCTTCCCCTGCTCTAACTGGAAGCAGGAGAACTGGGAGAGGCAGCGAGCCCTCAGGACTAGGTCCAGCTTGTATTCCTGGATCTCCCCGGGACAAGAAGTGGAGAGAAGACAGCATTGATGGGACCCCAGAGGCATCCGGTGGGATTTCCGCAGACAGCAATCCCTGGTCCTGGGAGTCCTCCTGTGTTCCTTACTTGTTGCTGGCCTCAGCATTGCTAAACGATCCTCGTTGCATCTGGGGTCACAATATCGACTCGTTTGGAACCCGATGGGCAACGTCCAGATGGGGGGAGCTTTCTCCCAGGACAGCGCCATAAAGAAAATGTGGCCTAACGGCTAGGGCGGTTGACCTTGGAGCTGGGCAACAGGGTCCGAGCTATTGCCGGGACGCTCAACATTCTGTGAATCTGGACAAATCACTTAATCTCCCTGTGCCCAACAAAATGAATGTGTCCGCCTGTAACTTAAGTGGTGCTCATGTAAAGCGCTCTGATACCTCCGGGTATAGTCCCCACTATATAAAACTCCACAACAACAACAAAAAATACGGTGATCCCTAGCCCGGGAGGCTCCTGAGCAAGAGCTCCTAACAGTCACCCATCTTGGATGTTTAATGTTGTAAGTTTAATGTGGAATATTAATAGTCCTCAAACTGAAGAGTCTATAATACTGAGACCCACATTTACAATGGTTATGCGTCATATTTGTGCAAGATCTTATTTGGTATTTACAAAGCAACACAAATTCTATTTGTGCTGCTTTCTCAAACAAAAAACAGCACATAAGACTGCACATTGCGCTGCCTTACGTTACTTACTTCACAAGATTGATATGCTCTTCCTCACAGAGACTTGGTTCAAAGATACCTCTCACTCTATATATGATCTCCTATTCCCCACAGGCTATTCTTTATTTAGGAATGACAGAACTGACAACACGGGGGTAGGTGTTGTAGTCATCTTTAGAAACGCCCTCCAACTTAAGGCCTCTCCTAACAGCTCCTCCCACACCTTTGAATGCCTTTTTCTTGAGCTTCAATTGCAACACCGTTCACCCCTCAGATTCCATGTCATTTACCGCCCGCCTCGTAGTGGCCCTTCGTTTATGGAAGAACTCACTGACTTCATCAGCGACCAATACTCACGAAGTGACAATCAGAACTTCGTGGGTGACTTAAATCTCCACTGGGGCGTACCGCAAGACTCCTCTGCGAACTCACTGGCCACCTTCCTCTCTGCAAACGATCTTATCCAATACTGCACTGAATCAACACACTCTAAGGGCGCAATCCTGGACCTTGTTATTTCTAAAGCAGGCATGCTTTCTACCACTACCCCAATTCATGTAGATTGGTCTGACCACCTCCTCATCCCATTCTCTCTTCAACTTTTACACTCTATAACTCTTGGCCAACCCAAGAGGGCCATCTCATGGTTCCGTGATACCAAAAATATTGATGTCGGTCCCCTCTGTGAATCAGCTTTGTTATCACTTCCAAGGCTAGACCCGAGCATAGATGTTGACGAACTCACCTCCCAATGCCTCACAGTTCTTGCAGCTGAAATTAATAATGTCTCTCCACTCAAAAGCAAAAGGTTAAGGCCCACTCCCTCAGCACCTTGGTTCAACAAATCCCTTTATGAGGAAAGGAAGCAGCTAAGATTCCTGGAGAAACAATGGAGGCAAGTGCCCTCCACCGACAGTTTGGCCATGCTTCGCGCAGAAAGATCCAAGTACCACAAGCACATCTTCCTTGGGAAAGCTGCGCACTTCAACCCCTCCTTGACTCCGCCAAAAATAGACCCAAAAAACTTTTCGATCTCATTAAGATTCCTGACTGCTCTCCCCCAACCTCCAAGGTGGATGATTCTACAAAGAGAACAGCGGATTTCGCTATTTTCTTCGATGAAAAAGTGAAATCACTTGTGGATCAGGTCTCTCATCATACCCCGCCAGAGGAGTGCAAATCCTTAGCCATTTGGCAGAGCTTTGACCCCATATCTGAAGATGCCCTTCTCAAGTGCATACGCGAAACAACGCCCTCCAACCATTCTCTTGACCCTATCCCCAGTGCTATTGCCATTGACTTCTATACCCATTCCCTTTCCTATTGGACCACTCTGATCAACCTCTCCCTCCGGCAAGGCTCCCTTCCGGCCTCTTTCAAAACTGGGCAGGGCACCCCTCTGCTTAAAAAACCCACTGCTGATGCGAATGACCTCAACAACTTCCGCCCCATCACTAACCTTCCCTTTCTTGCAAAGGTCACAGAAAGATGTGTAGCAAAACAACTCTCTCGTCATATCAAGGACAATGATCTTCTTGACAATTGTCAGTCCGGCTTCATTTAAAACTGCAGCACTGAAACAGCCCTACTGCAAGTGGTTGATGACGCGCTGAGGATACTCGATTCAGGGGGGTCCTGTCTTCTAATTCTCCTTGACCTTTCCGCAGCCTTTGACACTGTCAATCACAACACCCTCCTCAATATTCTTCAACAGAGAATGGGCATGGAGGGCACAGTGTTTAAATGGTTTGCATCCTTCCTTTCTGACAGATCCCAAATGATCAAAATAGCGAACAGTCTTTCATCTTATGTGGTGGTAGGTCAAGGTGTTCCCCAAGGCTGTATACTTGCACCCACATTGTTCAATCTCTATTTAGACCCACTGGGAAATCTCCTAAGCAAATCTGGGATTCACTATCATCTCTATGCAGACGACACTCAACTCTACCTCAAGGTTGCCTCCACTCACGATCTCTCCATCCTAAGCTCCACTCTCGACTCCATTCAAAACTGGATGTCAACTCATCAACTGATTCTGAATCCCTCCAAAACTGAATTCCTCCTCTTCTCCTCCTCACTCTCTCCTCCCCCGGTTCAATCATGGATGGATCAGATGAATCTACTAAACAATAATCCCATCATTGTGGACAGCGCAAAATCCCTTGGTGTCATACTAGACAAAAAACTCAATCTAATTCCACACATCAATTCCATTGCAAAATCAGCTCGATACCAACTGCGCCTTCTTTGGGGAATCCGTCGCTTCTTCCCGGAGCAGGACCTTATAACCCTGGTGCAATCGCTGGTCCTCTCCAGACTAGACTACTGCAATTATCTTCTTCTGGCCTCCCCAAATCCCACTTGTCCCCACTTAAGTCTGTTTTCTATTCAGCAGCTCGTTTCATTTATGGAGCCAAAACAAGCGATAACATCACACCGATGTTATCTACTCTCCGCTGGCTTCCCCTCGAAGCTAGAGCTATCTACAAGACCGCTTGTATCACCCACAAAGCCTTGCACTCCTCCTCTCCTAGCAACCTGGCGAATAAACTGAAACTCTCTGGAGGCTCTAGACCTTCACGCAATGCGGAGAAGCTACTGCTTGAACCTCCCACTTTCAAGAAGGAAAGAACGATGGCCCAATCCTTCTCAGGCAATGCAGTGAGAATCTGGAACTCCTTTCCGCCTCAGATCCGGACCACCGCCTCCGCCCAGGCCTTCAAAAGGGACCTCAAAGTTCTCCTCCTCCAGAGACACCTCCACGTCCTCTCTGTTATCTGAAGGAAGACCTCCCACTACTGAAAATTTCTTCTTTCCATGACCATGGAAGTGCCTTCCCAGTGTGTTCTTGTGGTTGGAGTGTTTGCCTTTTACTGCAGTATTATCCATGTCTTGTTTTTGGTACCCTCTTGCAACATGCACTCACCACTTTGCCCTTGTAACACACGGTTTTCTACCTCTTTCATGTTTTTACCTTTGATACTTGCACAAGTGCCTCCTTCGCCTACGTAGCGTTTGTTCTTGTGCCTGAGTGTCTAGCACCTATTGCAGTATTATACCTCTAATTACACTTTGTTTTTTCTTGTAACCTGCACACTTGCCACTTTTTACTCTTCTGCTCTTTTTACTACCTCATGTATTTTTGGTTGCTCACAATTTTTACTACCTCATGTATTTTTTTTTGCTCACAATTGTCACTGTACCGTATGTAACTTAACGTTTGCTTTTGTAATCTGTTCTCGTGTAATGTTTTCATCCTGTATCATTTCTGTTCCTATTGTGAAGTGCTCTGACACCTTCGGGTAAAGTCCGCGCTATATAAAAATTGCATAAATAAATACAAATAAATAAATATGTACAAAGAAGTGTCGGAGCACGGATCTGCATCAAAATTGGTAGCGCAGCACTGCAACATTTCCCAAAACACAGGGATGCATCGTATTTACAACAATATGGTGCATCACTCTGTTTTCCCTAGCACAGGCGCTAAAATTAGCTGCCCAGAGCCAAATGCACGTATACCTGCACCATAGTGCAAGGGTTCTTTCGTTGCAAGGAAAGATTGTTTATGTGCAGGAAGATGAGCCTTCCTGCATATAAACAATCAATCAGGACGATTTGTTACTTCTATGTCTGCTGCAGAAGCTGCACACATAGAAGTAGCAAGTTGTCATTATTTAATGATGGTATATGAGCAGGAAGGGACATGTTCCTACACATAAACAGAATGCAGCGCACATAGAAAAAGCAAAAAAAGAGGAGAAATGAAAGTATTTCTCCTCTTTTCGCCATTCTAATACCAGCTCTAGCATGGCCTTAGCTTTTGGCTCTGCCTCAGATTTACAGATCCTTGTTGTTAGATTTGGGGGTCTCTGGTTGGCACAGGTAATTACTTGTGACGAGCAGGGACCCTCTGCTCTAGTCAGGATAAGGGGATCACCCTCTAAAATAACCCCTGCTCACCCTTTAGGTAGTGTGGCGCAAGCAGACAAGGCTAATCTCAGAGGCGACACAGGTTAAGCAGTTGTAATTATACACAGCAGATCAGTAACAACACTACATCAGGGACACCACACAGGTTTTGTATAAAAAATAATATCTTCTTTATATAAGGATTTTATCACCAGACCAAATAACTGGCCAAAAATGATCCACAATATTTTCTATGCAGGCTTAATGGTTATGCAAAGGAATGCGTGTCTCTTGGGTCCGTGAGCGCCGCGCTAGCTATGCGGAACGTTGTGGCACAGTTCGTATCGTAAAACAACAGAGTTAAATCAACGTTGCAGACTATCTGGTCCGGTGCGCATGAGTCGGTGTGCGACTCTCATAGTCCTTAGAATCTTGTTTGGGCATCCGACTCGGACGAGGTGGGTTGCGGTGACGGCAGGCTGAGAGCGTGGCGGCCCCTCCTTTGGATATGGTCCTGGCTTGTGTTGCGGCGCCTGAGGGGGCGCGGCGTAGAGCGGGGGTCACGGGAGAGGGCGGCAGACAGTCCGGCTTGTGTTGCGGTCATGGTCGGGGCAGTGTACGAGCCGTACCCTCACCAGCGGGTCGTTGCTTGCTTCAGAGTCAGCGCAGTACGATGCGGCCGGTACGTCTCGTACGTACGGGCCGGATTCCTTCGTTGCAACACTGTTTAGGGATCTCACCAGTGCGATCCTCGGCGGGGGGTATGCTGCGAGCGTACGGGCCGGCAGAAGTGTGCAGGGCGGGCTTGATCCTTCAGTCCAGGCGGCGGGAGGCAGTGAAACAGTGCGGTTCGCAGTGCAGCGGCGTGCGGGCGGCCCTGAGCAAACGGAGCGAGCTACTGCTCGAAGTGACGAGCGGCAACACACGGGGCAGGGCGGCCAGGCACGGGCTTTGAGAATGGGCAGGATTACGGTCGCACTGATGTCGCGGCTCCAGCGGCAGGGCAGGTTCTGGCAAGGTCCAGTTCGCGGTGAGGGCAGGAGGAGTCTAATGTTCCTAGGACTCCGCTCAGGGGGCAAGCTCGCTTCCAAGCCCTTGGAGATCGTTTAGAAATGCACAAGTTGATGCAAAGTTACTTCAGTCTTTTCCTCTCCTTCTTGCAGCAAGGCACCCACTACAGGCCAGTCTCCCAGGTCAGAGACAGTACTCCTCCTTGCAGCTTTTCCAGGTCCTTATCGTCGGGCAGAGGTTCTTCTTGGCTTAAACAGGATCTGATTTCTTAGGAGCAGGGCTCCTACATTTATACAGAAAATCTTTTGTTCTTTCAGGCCAGGGGGCCTGTGCCTTGTTCAGTCCGGTTCTGGAGCACTTTGTTGTGGTGACTCTGGCTTGTCTTTTCAGGGTGCAGTGCAGAGACATCAGACGCTCCGCAGGAGGTGGAGCCAGCATTGTGGTGGCAGAGCACAGCCCTATTCAGAGTCAAGGGGCACTCCTCCCACCCATACTGGTGTAATCTCTCTATTCACCACCTGGCAGCCCCAGCCTGTCTCCTGGAATTCCCCAGCCCTGTCAATCACACAAACCAGACAGCAGATACACATCTTAGCAGAGGTGGGCTGAAATGGTTAGGCAAGCAAATGCCAGCTTTCTAAAAGTGGCATTTGCAAACACAGGATATTAAAATAAACTTTACTAAAAGATGCACTTTATTATTCTTAGTTCAGGCATTCTAAACTTGACTTTCTACCATGTTCCCTGAGTCTGTTAGGAATGTATCATGTAACAGTTCCAACAGCCCATTCTGGCCTATGAGAACAGGTTTCCTTACAATAGTGAAAAATGAAAATTATGTAATTCACTATTAGGACATGCCTCACACATCAGGGCTTGTCCTACCTTATGCTTACAATGCACCCTGCCCTTGGGCCTACCATAGGGGTGACTCACGTGAAGTAAAGGGAAGGTTTAGGGCTGGCAAGTGTGTGCTCTTGCCCAGCCAGCATGACAGTACCAGACTGCATGCAGGTTCTGCAATGGCAGACCTTAGACACATTTTACAAGGCTGCTTCTGTGGGTGGCACAACCAGTACTGCAGGCCCACTAGCAGCATTTGGAGTTACAAGCCTGGGCACTCCTGGTGCACTTTACTGGGGTCTGACAGTAACCCAAAATAAGCCAATCATGGAATCTAATCACATATACACTTTATATAGGGAGCACTTGCACTGTGGCACTGATTGGCAGTGGCACAGTGCTCTGAGTAGCTAACACCAGCAAAACACATTAGGCACAGCAACAAAAATGGAAGGGAGACTCACGCCAATGGTGCCAGGTCTAACACGTGTCCCCTCCAGCTGAAATGTGGGGAGAACTACCCTACCCCAGGGAGTTCTCATCACGAAGGCGGAAAAATCTGGACAGACCGTCAGCATTGGCGTGATCTGTGCCAGGGCGATGTTCCACCGTGAAATCCATACCCTATAGGGAAATGGACCACCCCAACAGCTTTGGATTCTCACCCCTCATTTGCATTAACCATCTGAGGGGCCTGTGGTCTGTCTGAACCCGGAAGTGAGACCCAAACAAGTAGGGTCTTAGCTTCTTCAATGCCCAGACCACAGCAAAAGCCTCACGCTCAATTGCACTCCACCTTTGTTCCCGGGGAAGTAACCTCCTACTGATGAAGGCTACAGGTTGGTCCCAGCCGTCCTCAGTCATCTGTGAGAGAACAGCCCCTGCACCATGCTGTGAAGTGTCTGTCTGCACAAGGAACTCTTTGGAGAAGTCAGGAGCCAGGAGCTCGGGTGCCGTGCACATGGCAGTCTTCAGGGTGTCAAAAGCTTTCTGACAGGTGTCAGTCCAGATCACTTTCCGGGGCTGCTTCTTCGAAGTCAGCTCTGTCAAGGGGGCAGCGATGCTGCCATACCCTTTGACAAACCTCCTGTAGTACCCTGTGAGTTCTAAAAAGGCCCTCACCTCTGTCTGGGTCTTTGGGGGTTCCCCAGCCAGGATGGTTTCAATCTTGGGTTGGAGGGGCACCACCTGGCCTCTCCCCACTTGGTGTCCCAAGTACACCACAGAACCCTGCCCGATCTGGCACTTACTCACCTTGATCGTAAGGCCTGCCTTGTGCAGTGCCATCAACACTTCAAAGAGGTGGTGCAGATGTTCTTCCCATGTGACACTGAACACTGCGATGTCATCCAGGTAGGCGGCACTGAAGTCATCCAGCCCAACCAACACCTGGTTGACCAACCTCTGAAAGGTGGCAGGGGTAGTCTTCATCCCAAATGGCATAACCCGGAACTGGAAATGCCCATCTGGTGTGGAGAATGCTGACCTCTCTTTTGCCCCATCGATCAAGGTGATCTGCCAGTACCCAGACGTTAAATCAAACGTGCTGAGGAACTGGGCAGCCCCTAGACGATCAATGAGCTCATCAGCTCTGGATGTGGGGTGCGCGTCCGTCTTGGTGACTGAATTGAGTCCTCTTTAGTCCACACAGAACCGGAGTTCAGTTGTGGCTCCCGGCGCAGCAGCCTTTGGGACCAAGACCACGGGGCTGGACCAAGGACTGCTGGATGACTCAACCATCCAAGGAGCAAGCATTTTGGAGACCTCCTCCTTGATGCAGGCCCTGACCCTGTCAGTTACTCTGTAGGCCTTATGCCTCACAGGTCAGCTGTCTCCTGTGTCCACATCATGGACGCACCAATCTGTGACACCAGGAACCAGGGAGAACAGATCTGGAAACTGCCCCAGCAATTGCGGCAGTCAACCTGTTGTTCAGGCGTCAGGGTGGGTGAGAGGTTAACTCCATCCACTGACCCATCTTTCTCAGAGGCTACCAAGAGGTCAGGAAGAGGCTCAGTCTCCTCCTCCATTCCATCATCAGTTGCCAACAACATGCCCACTTCGGACCTCTCCAAGTGGGGATTAAGGCGGTTAACATGTAGGACCCTCAAAGGGTTCCTGGGAGACTGCATGTCCACCAAGTAGGTGACAGAACATTTGCGCTCCACAACCTCAAATGGACCTGTCCACTTATCCTGAAGTGCACAAGGGTCCACTGGGGCCAAGACCCACACCTTTTGTCCAGGTTGAAGCTCTACCAGAGTGGCATTCTAGTCGTACCACCGCTTCATCTCTTCCTGGCTGGATTCTAGGTTTGCCTCAGCAAGTTTCCTGAATCGCCTGGTCTGGTTTCTGAAGGCCAGCATGTAACTGTATACATTCTGGGGAGGTTTCAGTCAGGGCCATCTGCCAGTACCCAGACGTCAAGTCAAACGTGCTGTGGTACCGTGCAGCCCCTAACCGATCAATGAGCTCATCAGCTCTGGGGATGGGGTGCGCGTTAGTCTTCGTGACTGAATTGAGTCCTCTGTAGTCCACACAGAACCGAAGTTCTGGTGTGGCACCCGGTGCTGCAGCCTTCAGGACCAAGACCACTGGGCGGCCCAAGGACTGCTAGAGGACTCAATCACCCCAAGAGCAAGCATCTTTGAGACCTTGTTAGAATGGGGGGTCTCTGGTTGGCGCAAGTATGCACTTGTGACAAGCAGGGACCCTCTCCTCTAAGTCAGGGCGAAGGATGACCCCTTAGAATTACCCTTGCTCACCCTCTAGGTGCGTGGCGTGAGCAGCCAAGGCTATTCTTCAGGCGTTATTCAGTTAAGCATTTGTAATCACACACACAGTAAAATACACCAATCCCCCACAAATGGACACCAGGCTGTGAGTATATAAAAATACGCTTCTTTATGTCAAAATATATATCTCTATGCAGTTCAGACTTAGTACAAGACCAAATAACGTTTTTGTAGCACCAGATTATCAATACAGGCAATGTTCTCTTTGTTGCACTTCAAAGGTGTACTCTTGGCCTTTTAAAGTAGTTCTCTTGTTCAGTGTATTTTCAAGAACAGTTTTCTTAGTTCCTGGGGGGGGGGGGGGCTTCACTGAACAAAGCTCTCTTTACCCTTTCTTAAGAATGCCCAGGGCTCCTCCACACTTCTAGCCCGTTCCTGGCAGAGATCCGGGCCCGACCTGCCAAATCTCACGCTTCCCGCGTGGGACGCGTTCGGCCCGGCCGGGTCTGTTGGTGCGCAGGGCCCCCACTGGTCTGCGGGACCCACACGGGGGGAGCGCCGACCTCAGAGCTGCCAAGGGGGGGGAAGGCCAAAGAACCCAGCGCAGCCCCAGCCACTCTGTCAGGGGCTCGGATTGCAGCCTGCGGCTTCCCCTTCCCGGCTCTCGTCAAATTCCGATGGGAGGGGCTGGAGCGCTCTCACAGAGCAGAGCGGCGCTCACAGAGAGGCGCTGCAGGCAGAGGCACACGGAGCGGTGCGAGTCAGCTGGAGAGGGCGGCTCGCACCACAGCTGATTCTAGGTCCTGGGTCACTTGTAGGCAGGAGCAGATGCGGACAAAGGGGAAAACAAACGCTGCGGGCCCCTAGCCCGGTGTGAAGCTTTTCTGACGGCTTCAACTTTCTTGAGGGCGAGTCGTGCACGGGCAGTGCGACTCGTCCAGTTCAGGGTGGCACCTTTGGATCTCGATCGTCAGCGGGTGTGAGCACACAGGCAGGCGCGACCCTCGACCCCCAGTACGACGGTACGGGGGTCTCCACAAAAGGGGGCGGCGCGGCCTGTAAACCCTCGGGGTCGTGAAGCGGGGACAGCAGGGCACGGTCCGTGCAGGCTGCAGTCTCGGCGGAGATCACAATCTCCCAGGGAATTCCGGCGGGAGGGGCGAGAGCGCTTCAACGCGCTCCAGGAACAGACAGTGGCAGAGGAGCAGGCAGCCTGACCCGGGGGCAGAGAGCGACTCTAATTAGAGCGAGGCTCTCAAGGGTGAAGAGGCAGGCAAGCTCCCGAGTGCCACAGCCCTAGGAGGGGGCGATGAGGGGCGCAATCTTACTCCGGCGGGAGGCACACACGGCTCGGCGTTCAGAGACGAGCAAAGGCACCAAGAACCCACTAGTCCTGGCGTTCAGTTCAGGGAGCTTGCTCAATCAAGCCCTTGGAGAATGTTTAAAGCACAAAGAAGCAAAGTCTTTCTTCAGCAAGTCTTCTCCTCTCCTTTCTCAGCAAGGCAAGCAGCAGGCCAGTCCTTCCAGCGTCTCTTCTCCTTCTAGTCGGGTAGAGGTCCTTTGTGGTAAAACAGGATTCTGATTTACAAGGAGCAGGGCTCCTACTTTTATACCCAGTTTCTTTTGTCTTCTCAGGCCAGGGGGGCCTTTGCATAGCCACTTTCAGTCTCTGAGTACTTTGTTGGGGGTACTCTGACTTCTGCTTTCAGTGTGAGGGGCAGGCACATCAGACGCTCCACAGGAGGTGGAGCCAGCATTGTGTGGACAGGGGCAGCCAGGAGTACCTTGTTGATGGGGCTTCGCCCTTCCTGGGCCAGGTGCCGGCTGAGTCATCAGTCGCTCCCAGGGGGGCGGAGCCAGCATTGTGGTGGCATAGCACAGCCTGATTAAGAGCCCAGGGCCACTCCTACCTCCCACTAAGGTGTAATACTTGCATTCACCACCTGTCATCCCCCAGCCCTGTCACTCACACATCCCAGACAGTCAGATACACATACTGCAGAGGCGGGCTGAAATGGTTAGGCAAGCAAATGCTAGTTTTCTAAAAGTAGCATTTGCAAACACAGGATATGAAAATAAACTTTACTAAAAGAAGTATTTTATTATTCTGAGTTCAGGCATACTAAACATTATTTTCTACCATGTTCCCTGAGCCTGCTGGGATTATAGGGTGTAATAATTCCAACAGCCCATCTTGCCTAAAGGGAGCAGGTAGCCTTACAATAGTGAAAAACAAATGTGGCTGTAATTCACTATTAGGACATGCCACACACATCAGAGCATGTCCTACCTTACACTTACAATGCACCCTGCCCTAGGGCCTACCATAGGGGTGACTAATATGAAGTTAAGGGAAGGTTTAGGGGCTGGCAAGTGTGTGCACTTGCCCAGCCAGCATGACAGTACCAGACTGCACGCAGGTTCTGCAATGGCAGACCCTAGACACATTTTAAGGGCTGCTTCTGTGGGTGGCGCAACCAGCGCTGCAGGCCCACTAGCAGTATTGGCATTTACAAGCCCTGGCACTCCTGGTGCACTTTACTGGGGACTGACAGTAAATCCAATGAACCAATCAGGAGTATCAATCACAGTTACACTTTATATAGGGAGAGCATATGCACTTTAGCACTGGTCAGCAGTGGTAAAGTGCCCAGAGTCATTAAACCAACAAAAACAGATCAGAGAGAATATTGGAGGAAGGCAAAAAGTTTAGGGATGACCCTGCCAAGAGGGCCAGGTCCAACAGACCTCCTCTTTGATGAGGCTCTGACCCGGTAAACTGTCTCCTGTATCCACATCATGGATGCACCAATCAGTGATACTAGGAACCAGGGAGAACAGATCAGAAAACTGCCCCAGCAACTGGCGGCAGTCATCCTGTTGCTCAGAGGTCAGGGTAGGATAGAGGTTAACTCCATCCACTGACCCATCTCGCTCTGTGGCTACCAGGAAGTCAGGAAGAGGCTCGGTCTCCTCCTCCATTCCATCATCGGTTGCCAAGAGCATGCCTACTTCGGACCTCTCCAAATGGGGCTTAAGGCGGTTGACATCCAGGACCCTCAAGGGGTTCCTGGGAGACTGCAAGTCCACCAAATAGGTGACAGGGCTCTTGCGCTCCACAACCTCAAAGGAGCCTGTCTACTTATCCTGGAGCGCACAAGGCTCCACGGGGGCCAAGACCCACACCTTCGGTCCAGGCTGGATCTCCACCAGGGTGGCATTCTGGTCATACCACCGCTTCATTTCCTCTTGGCTGGCTTCCAGATTTGCCTCAGCAAGTGCTCCGAAACTCCTAGTCTGGTTCCTAAAGGCAAGCATGCAGCTATATACATTCTGGGAAGGTTTCCTGAGAGAATGCTCCCAGCCTTCTTTGACCAGACTTAGAGGTCCTCTGACTGGGTGGCCATACAGGAGCTCAAAGGGGTTGAACCCTAGAGACTTCTGTGGCACCTCACGGTAAGCAAAGAGCAGGAATGGCAAGAGGACATCCCACTTACGCCTCATGGGCTCTTCCAGACCCATAGTCATGCCCTTTAGAGTTTGGTTGAATCTCTCAACCAACCTATTTCCTTGGGGGTGGTAAGGTGTGGTGAACTTGTAGGTTACACCACACGCTTGCCAAAGGGATTTCATATACTTGGATATGAAATTGGTACCCCGGTCAGACACCACCTCTAGAGGGAATCCCACTCTGGAGAAAATTCCCATCAGCGCAAGTCCCACCACGGGCCGTCACTGTCCTTAGAGGGATGGCTTCCGGGTACCGGGTGGCATGATCCACCAGGACCAGTATGAACCTGTTGCCTATAGCTGTCCTGGGGTCCAGTGGCCTCACAATGTCAATTCCCACTCACTGGAATGGGGTACTGACTACAGGGAATGGCTGGAGAGGAGCCTTCTGCTTCTTCCCACTCTTTCCACTTGCCTGGCAAGTCTGGGAGGTCCTACAGTGAGCATCTGAGTTCTTGTGCATTTGAGGCCAATAAAAGTGAGTGACAAGCCTTTCATAGGTCTTGTCCTGCCCCAAATGCCCTGCTAACGGCACATCGCGAGCCAGCCCCAGTAGGAAGGCCCTGAATCTCTGGGGTACCACCAGCGCACAGGCTGACCCAGGTTCAGCAACCTTAGGCTCTGAATACAGGAAGTCATTCTCCCAATAAATTAAATGTGTTCCGGACTGATCACCAATGGCCTGGTCTGCAGCCTGCTTCCGCAGACCTATGAGAGAAGGACACTCTTTCTGCTCCCTGCAGAATTCCTCCCTGGAGGGGCCTCCTTCCTGCTGGTCAGCTCAGGCAGGTCCCCCAGTTCAGCTATCAGTTCCCCCGGAGGGCTCCATGGCATCCCCCTCAAGGTCTGCTTCCTCCTTGGCCGTGGGAACTTCAGAGGCCGGTTTCCTGCGCCACCTGACCTTCTCTCTAAGGCCGGTTCCTGGGCCTCTCCCTCAGGCTCCAGGGCCTCTTGAGCACCCCTACTGGCTGCCATTGACTGGGTGGTCACGCACGCCCAGTCAGGCAGACCCATCATCATGAGGGGAGTCCTCTTCTCTACCTTCTCTCAAGGTGAGCTCTCCAAATCATTCCCGAGCAAACAGTCTACACAGCAGAGTACCAGAGACCCCCCCCCACTCAAAGGGAACCTGAGCCATTGGACACTGACTCTCAGTGTTGTCAGCGTTGACAACACGGCAGTATGCATGGGGTACAACCTGCTCTTGAGACACCAGATGCTGCCAGACTGCAGTCAGACTGGCTCCTGTGTCTCTAAGAGCCTCCTCCTTCTTTCCATTGATGGTCACCACCTGCCCATATTTCTTAGTGTTGGAGGGCAGTTGGTTCTCAGGGACCATCTCACTGTCTCCTAAAGAGACCAGGGTCATCTGAACGGGATCCCACCCACCTTGGACTTCTACCTATTCCCCAAAGGCTACACTAGCGTTCTGCCGGGGTGGAGCACCAGTGGGTGCTGGTTTACCAAATAGGCGACACTTAGGATCATTGGCAAAAGGACCCAGTTCACCACATCTATAACATTGTATGGACCCTCTCTGAACAGGGGTACCTGTCGGGCCCCTGCCGGTTTCTGGGGTGGTGGAGGCTGAGAACCTTTCCCTGGGTTTCCTTAGGGATTACCTTGGGGCCTCCTCTGAAACTCCCTCTGTTTACCTTTGTCCCCCCCACTCTTCTGCTGGGGACCCTGCCCACCTTTGGCGAAGTCTCCCACTTGACCCTTGTGGGCCCTGGGGCTGACCCAGCGGTCCTCCAGCTCAGCAAGCTTCTTAGGGTTAGCCAGCTTGCTATCAATCAGGTGCTGGCGTAGCTGAGGAAAACAATTACTAGACAAGTGCTCCCATGCAATTAAATCAAAGAGACCATGAAAATCATCAACTTTCCTACCCTTCACCAGTGCTCTGCAGAAAAGGGTCACATATTCAACATAGGTACTCCCAGGAATGTTTGTACAACCCCTGAACCTCTGTCTGTACAATTCAGGAGTTAACCCATACCTGGTCGTCAAGGTTTCCTTCATGTGGGGATAACAATTATGAACTTCAGAGGGCAAATCTAGCAGTGTGTCCCACCCCTCACTAAGGAACCGCCCCCACAACCTCACTCCCCAATCTTTCTCAGGGACCCCGTGAGAAGACATGGCTACCTCATAGGCCTTGAACCACTGCCCTATGTCATCCTTTAAAAAAAATTCTTTCACCACATCCTTTGGCATGTACACCCTTGACTCTACCTGCACTGGCGATGCGCTGCCACCAGAGGGAGTAGTTTCCATACTTTTTGCTTTCAGCTCTATCTCCCTCAATTTCACTTCATGCTCCATTTGAATTCTTCTTTCTTCCAGAGGCATCTTTTTGCTTTCTAGCTCCAATTGCCCATTGATTTTAAGTTTTGCCATTTCCATCTAAAATGCTCGAGTTTCTTTCCTGTCTGCCAGCTCCTCTGGCGTCAGGACTCTGCCAAAATCAATGACGCTTTCTGGTGGTACACCTGAGCGCGGCCTCCCTGCACCCCTGCATGCCTCTGCTGCTCCTCTGCAGATCCCACCGCACCTGCATGCCTTTGCTGCCCCTGCATGCCCCTGCTGCCCCTGCATGCCTCTGCTGCCCCTGCATGCCCCTGCTGCCCCTGCATGCCTCTGATGCCCCTGCATGCCCCTGCTGCCCCTGCATGCCTCTGCTGCCCCTGCATGCCCCTGCTGCCCCTGCATGCCTCTGCTGCCCCTGCATGCCTTTGCTGCCCCTGTATGCCTCTGCTGCCCCTGCATGCCCCTGCTGCCCCTGCATGCCTCTGCTGCCCCTGCATGCCCCTGCTGCCCCTGCATGCCTCTGCTGCCCCTGCATGCCTTTGCTGCCCCTGTATGCCTCTGCTGCCCCTGCATGCCCCTGCTGCCCCTGCATGCCTCTGATGCCCCTGCATGCCTCTGCTATCCCTGCATGCCTCTGCTGCCCCTGCATGCCTCTGACAACTGCACATACCCCTTCCTCCTGCTTACCTCTGCTGCCCCTGCATAGCTCTGCTGCCCCTCCATGCCTCTTCTGCTTGTCTGCAGCTGCATGTCTCCCCTGCATGCATTGAAAGAGGAAACATCTTTTAGGATTGTTTTTGTGCAGGAAGATGCCCCTTCGTGCACAAAACCCATCCTGCATACAATGGAGGCACCCATGGCACCAGCACAGGGAGAAAGGACAGGAATGCACCAAATTGCCTTAATACGGTGCATTCCTGCACTTTCACCCTGGCATAGGGCAGCTCAACAAGGTGCCTAGCTGCGCTGCCCTATGCCAAAATCCCATAAATAAGCCCCTAGGTAATGACATTCCACACAATATTGTTTGTGCACTGTATACTCTTATCAGTAAAACTGTAATGGTGATTTCAATTGGAGCTGTGTTGTCTGTAATGGCAGAGTGCCTCCACATGGCATGAATATTACACTCTATGCCAGTGGTTCCCAAACTTTTTTGACCCGTGGCTCCCCTGACCCACTGACCATAGGCTGTGGCTCCCCACTACGTCACTTTTCCTTGACGGGTGGAGAGATGCAAGCCCGGCCCCAGGAGCACCTCCACCCCTCTCCCTGAAAACAGCTGGGATGAAGCTGGTGAATGTATCACCACTGTAGGAAGGTGGATACCTGACTATGGTTACCCCAGAATTTTTGCCTAGTGTTTAGCTGGTTTTCGACTTAGTTGGCCTGGGATCCTGCTAATCAGGGCCCCAGGCTATCTGCTCTCTCTTTAAAATGGACTCCATGTACTTTAGGTACATCTCCAATTGGATACTTGGTCACCTTATGAGCCCCTGTACAATGTACTATAGGTACCCAGGGCATAGGTGCATCCAAGGCCTACCAGGGGCTGCAGCATGTATTATGCCACCCCTGGCTGGCCACCCAAATTGACACAACTGGCTGATGACTCAGCTGGGGCACGGTGGTGTAATTACCCTTTGCTTTAGATATAGTATACCTATTCAATTCAATTTTATTTATTATGTGTTGGCTCTCAGAAGAGGGCCACATAAAATATACAAGATAAAAACAAGACGAATACATATCAAAATTATGACGATACAAAGACAGGTTTAAGTACAGAACTGACATGCAAAAACAAATCTACGGCAGGTTGGAAAGTCAAACATCTCCAGAGACATATTAATAAATAGCTAAAAAACCTTTAAAAAAGTTAAAAATATGGAAACAGAATATTTCATTAGGAGGGCAATAAAGTGCATGAAGAAAGCCATTCAAAGTGACGATGCCCAGGCGAATACAAATAAACTTTAACCATCTGGAACGCAATTTACGGAGCGCGGGGCAAATCAGTAAGACATGCATACAGTCCTGGGTACTCAATTTGCATAAATTGCACATAGCAGAGGAGCCATACCATTTGGATAACAGTAGATTTAAGGGTACTAAGTCGTAACGCAAAAGAAACCAAAATCTACGAATACCATGCGGTAGGTTCCATGTAACATAGGGTTGGGGGAACTTCATCACATAGGAGTTAAGGAGAAGGTCAACATTCCTTTTTTCACAGATTAACTTTTTATCAGACTGAAAACATAGATCCCACGAGGCTTCTTTTAAGACGAGTTTTAACTGTAAGGGAGAATACAAAAACAAAGCGTTTTCATCTAATTTTAGAAGAGTTGCAGCTTTTCTAAAATTACTTACAAGTTGAGAAAACTCTTTAAAATTACCCAATAATTCACTTCTGAGGAGAGCTCTCATTGTCCCTACTTCCGCTCTAGCCAGGCAGGCCCCCCATCTTACTAGGGCACATAATCCCTGTACCCAGCTGCTCCTAAGACCGAAGTCAAGCCTGCAGGCGGCCAAAGAGCACGCAGTATTTA
This sequence comes from Lissotriton vulgaris, assembly GCF_964263255.1. Taxonomy (NCBI): domain Eukaryota; kingdom Metazoa; phylum Chordata; class Amphibia; order Caudata; family Salamandridae; genus Lissotriton; species Lissotriton vulgaris. The sequence continues at coordinate 43,749,873 of NC_141699.1, forward strand.
GGGAAGATAGAGATCTTAGGAGTTTCCCCTCAATCTTATGGCAAAATGCCCAATTTTTCACTTCTATAAGTTCTATACCATACAGTATTGTTGCGGGGATTTTAGATCTATACACCTCCAATAGGCTCGAGAAGTGCCTTTTCCCCGTTGCCTGGTATAGGGACTTTAAACCTTTGCCATGGGCGAGAGCTTTGCGTGAACTATGCTCAATGTGGAGCCTCTCACTCAAGTTAGCCGTGATGATTTTTCCCAGGAAGGTATAGGAGTTTACAACCTCCAGTTTTTGGCCCCCAATAAACCAACCAAAATCTACAGATCGGCACTTCTTCTTACCAGCTATACACATAACTTTACTTTTGGTTACATTGATCTTCATGCAATGGGCTGCAGCAAAGGCATGAAGAGCATGTAACCGATTTGCAAGTCCTTTAGGGGTCAAGTCGAGAATAAGGACGTCATCGGCGTACATCAGGCAGGATATAGGGGTCCCCCCCACCACCGGGGCAATGCCCTCACTGGTAGACAAGGCGGTGGGTAGGTCTGCCGTATATAAGGAGAACAAAAGGGGAGCCAATAAACAGCCTTGCTTAAGTCCATTCAGAGATGGAATTTGATAAGATAGCCCCCTTTCGCCCCCTAACAAGATCCTACACCAGGTCTCTGTATGAAGAGACTGAACCAACTCCAACAGATAGGTTGGATCACCAAGAGCTGCCAATTTTCTCCACAGCGTTCTGCGGTCTACTTTGTCGAACGCTGTGGAGAAATCAATAAAAGAGGCATACACCACCCCTCCTCTCACCTGCACGTATTTGTCAGTAACCACATGAAGAGCGGTGAGGTTGTCTAACGTACCGTGGTCCCTACTGAAGCCAGTCTGTTCAAACGGCAAGATATTGTTCTCCTCGACCCAATCGGAAAGGGAATTTAAAAGACATTTCGCAAAGACCTTTCCGATGGAGTCGAGGAGGGCTATCAGACGGTAATTACTGGGGCTATCCCTAGTTCCCTTCTTAAAAATAGGGACCAAGATACTTCCCCTCCAGGAGGCAGGTACCGTTTTAGACAAAAAGCAGTCTTTATACAGTGGATACCGGATTTTACTCCACCTTAAAGGGTCCTGTTTCAGGACCGTCATGGGGAGTTCGTCAGGGCCCATTGCCCCAGAGACGCGCATGTTTTTTATAGCCATCTCAATTTCTTCTTCTGTGGGGTAATTAATGAGACCTTCGGGTGTAGCATCTAGGGCGATATCTTCACCTGTGATCCCGTTCCCTGTATAAAGGTCCCGAATATAAGTAATCCATACCTCTTCCGCTATAGGGATGGGAGAGGGACTTAGTCTAGTACCACACCCCTTCCCAATTATTGCCCAAAATTTTCTGATCCTACCATGGACAACCGATTCCCTCAAGTTGATCCAAACATTATCCTCCCTTTCCTTTTTTATTTTTAGCTTGAGTCTACTTCTCTTTCTTTTTAGCCTGGAAATTTCTTTTTCACGTTCCATGACTCTATCTAGATATTGTTCACGGACTAATTTATTTATTTCCTTGTTCAGGGTACGCAGTATACTAAGGACCACTACCCCTTTTCTAGGGCGAAAAGTTTTTTTTGCAAGTAAAATGATGTTTCGCATAAATTCTTCAAAATAAACTATTTCGTGCCCACGCCACTCATTTAATGCTGTTAAGGTTTCAGATAAGAAATCCTGTACCCCATTGATGGTGGAAGGATTCCAAAAACACCTTCCCGAAGATGCGTGGAAGGCAGCATCACTGCCGTTAAGAGACCAGGGCGCAGTGGTCATGGGATTTAAAGAAATAGTTATAAACAATAAACTATGGTCGCTCAAGGAAGTAGGTATAATCTTAAGGTCCTGAATATAAGGGAACAAACCATAGTCTGCGATTGCATAGTCCAAGAAAGAAGACCCAAAAGGAGATTTGTGAGTAAATTTAGCGGGCACGTCGGACGGGAATCTCCCGTTTAGTATAAGTCCATCAACGGCCGCTAGTTCTTTTAGCAAAATCTTCCCTCTTTTATTGGTCACTAACTTATCAGGGAAGAGTGATTGGGGAACAAAATGCGCCTCTTCTTTAGATTTGTTTCTAAAAAGTCATCAACAGCTCCCTCAACTCCGCCACCTTCCCGGAAGACTGGAAACACGCTGAACTCACCGCCCTCCTGAAGAAACCCACAGCGGACCCCACCGAACTCAAAAATTACCGCCCCATCTCGCTCCTTCCATTCCCGGCCAAAGTCATCGAGAAAGCTGTCAACAACCAGCTCGCCGCCTTCCTCGAAGCCAACAAATCCCTCGACTCCTCACAATCTGGCTTCCGAGCAAAACACAGCACTGAGACCGCCCTCATCGCAGCAACAGACGACATTCAAACTTTACTGGACAATGGAGACACAGTCGCCCTCATCCTCCTCGACCTCTCGGCAGCATTTGACACAGTCTGCCACAACACCCTGTTACAACGCCTCAATAACATCGGAATCCAAGGAAAAGCACTTGAATGGATCACCTCATTCCTCACAGGAAGAACTCAGAAAGTCCGCCTCCCACCATTCAAGTCCGAAGCCACCGAAGTCATCTGTGGAGTACCTCAAGGTTCCTCACTCAGCCCCACCCTCTTCAACGTATACATGAGCCCCCTCGCGACCATCGCACGCCAACACAACCTCAACATCATCTCCTACGCGGATGACACTCAACTTATCCTCTCTTCTCACCAATGACCCCAGCACCGCCAAAACTAACCTACACGAAGGAATGAAAGAAGTTGCCGAATGGATGAAACAAAGCCGTCTGAAACTGAACTCAGACAAAACAGAAGTCCTCATCTTAGGTACTTCCCCCTCTGCATGGGACGACTCATGGTGGCCGGAAGCCCTCGGAAAGGCACCCATCCCGACAGACCACGCACGAAACCTGGGCATCATCCTGGACTCCTCACTCTCAATGAAAAAACAAGTCAGCGCCGTATCCTCTTCCTGCTTCAACATTCTTCGCATGCTTAGAAAAACATTTCACTGGATCCCCACCGAAACAAGGAAAACGGTCACCCATGCTCTGGTCACGAGCCGACTGGACTACGGAAACACACTCTACGCAGGCACTACCGCTAAACTCCAGAAGAAACTTCAACGAATCCAAAACGCCTCAGCCAGGATCATATTAGACATCCCACGCAACGAACACATCTCCGGTCACCTTAAAGACCTCCACTGGCTACCCGTCAATAAGAGGATCACTTTCCGACTGCTAACCCACGCACACAAATCACTTTACGACATCGGACCAGATTGCCTCAACTCACGACTGTCCTTCTACACCCCGTCCCGCCAACTACGTTCTTCCAGCCAAGCCCTCGCCACTGTACCTCGCATCAACAAGACCACCATGGGAGGCAGATCCTTCTCATACCTGGCCGCTAAAACTTGGAACTCACTCCCCGCTTACCTTCGCCTCACCCAGAACCACCTAGCATTCAGAAAGCAACTTAAAACGTGGATATTTGACAAATAATCCTCCTCTCCTCTTTAAGCGCCTTGGGACCCTCTGGGTATGTAGTGCGCTATATAAATTCTCTGACTTGACTTGACTTGACTTGACAATTCAGGTCTCCTACTAGAATAATTTCCGGAGGGAATGGGGAATTTTTGATTTGATCAATATATTGGAATACCTGCTTCAATATAGAATTAAAACACTCTTCTGGAGGAATATACACATTGAGGATTACAATAGGTGACTTTATACAATTATTATACAAATTTTCAATGGTTATTGCGTGGAAAAGTTTACTTGGGTCGATATAATGGGAGAATCTCCATTGCAATTTGTTTGATAGTAAACAAGCGATTCCCCCCCTAGCGTGACCTTTCTTGGAAGGGGCAGCTGGCACTTCCAAGGCATAGTATACCTATATCTAACCTTATATCTAGACACATATACACCTATAAGTCTCTCCTATGGCAGGCCTTAACAATCCTGGAGGCAGAGTGCTTGGTTTTATGTGAGATGGTGCTCTAGCATGAGCTGAGCCCGTCTGCAGCTTTCGGAACCATGTCATTATAGCTGTTCTAGGATATTGCCATACCATATACTCTTAAGTGCATTATGAACCTCGCGGTTAAATGCTATCTCTGGTTTGGCTTTATCAAAACATGTCGAGTAAGGTGTCATACGATTTGGAATACTACCTGTTGCCGATACCACTAACCTGTTGTTAGACTCAAGGCTCAATCCACGGGAGCGAAGAGATTCTCCCACTCTCCTATGAACAGTCTAAGGATGAGAAGTACTATAAACACTCACACCCCTATGCTGTCCCGGGGAGATGGGGGGATTAGAAGTCAGAAAGATGGAGAGCCTTCTTATCCCCCAGCCGGCTTCCCTCAAAGTGGACCAGAACTCAGGAGAGGTTAATCTATAGGGAAACACAAGAAGTACAATAGATAAGAATCCTTCTCCCTCCTCCCCCTGTGTCATATATTACTTAAAGATAGTCAGCGCAGGCTCTGCAAAGCACACTTCTCTTACCGGCTGGACATCTCGTGATGTCTCCTAAGAAATCCCAGCACAGACCAAGTTGTAGGCAAATACGTCTTTGCCTGATGGGAGGCTTAACACCTCTTTCTGGAATCAGTTTAAACGAAAATTCATGGAAGGAACCAAAATAAATGGCCAGCACTCCTCAGCAGCAGCAAAGGGAGATTTGGGCTGGAACTAACAAACAAAGTAAAGGGGGTATAAATATATCCAGCGTTATTCCGCAAGATATGCCCTTGGGATTCTAAGGAAAAACGTTCATAGAGGCACTTTAGAGAATATCAGAATATATACAGCGGGAGCAGAATAGACGCTGTATCACGGGCATTAGAAAGACAGGTTTCCGACACAAGGAGGGGTGTTTAAACCACAGGAAGGAATATTTGTAAGGAGGAAAATACCTCAACTTAAGGCGGCGAATACTTCACCGGGAAAACAGAAGTCCGCTTTCTCGACCGCTTCCGTGGGCGAACTCGTGAGTTGCCGAAAATACACGAGGGACTTGCCGCGGAGGAATGCAGCAGGAAATCTGATCCTAAGCGGTTGAGAAGAGAAAGCAGCTGGCCGCATCTAACAGCGTAGAGGTCACAAACACTGTCGGCCGGGAGGCCAAAATGGAAAGTAAATAGGAGGCGGGACAGGGGGGGACGGACACGGTAATGGAGGAGACAAAAGGGATAAAGGATATGGGAACCAGGAGTCGGGTAATGAGGTAGAGCAGGGACAAAGCTTCAGAGAGAGCAAGCTAGGTGGATAGCAGGACGCTAACTCCAAGGAAGGGGCGTGGTGCAGGACAGGATCTGAAGCCAAGCAACAACTTCTCTGTTGCTGGCGCTTTTAACGTAAGGGAGTGTATACAAACTCTGCCTCAGTCAGGGGGGTGAGGGACCATCAAGAAAGAAAAATGTGCTACAGAGCCAGCCCTGACACCTCTCCCTGCTTCAGAAAGATCGTGCAGGACGCTTGCATTCTCACACTACCCCCTCGCCAGTTCTGGCAATGGGGGTAGCATTCCACCCTTCTAGAGGGAGAAGACATGTTGTTCCTACTATTCCCGGTTAAAGTTAACCAGAGCCTCAGCATCATAAAATGGATGCTGCTGCCACAGACACAAGTCTGACCTCCTGCTGCTGGGAGTCCTTCCAGCGAGGGAGGCTTGGACAATAGTTTTCCTGCCTTGGGAGGTGCTAGCACCACCCCAGACAGGATTTTGTGTATTGGGACAGGGAGGGCTGAAAGGATTGAGACACTGTCTTGGGCACACAAGGTGTCCCATGCATAGGCCAGTTCAAACCGGTGCTGGGGCACTCCAGCCCCAGCTCTGGCGCGAAACTGGACAAAGGGAAAGGGGTGTAACCACCCCCTTCCCTGGTCCCACCCATAGGAGGGACCTAGCAGGTAATCCAGCCCCTAAGATTGGAATATAGGTAGGAGCTGAGTCTAGAGACTTTAGATCATCCTGACTGAAACACTGAAACAAAACTCTGGACCTTCATCACTCTACTTTGGAAGAAGACGACCGAAGAATCTCCCTTGTGGTCAAGTAGTGACCACCCTGCACAAGCAGGCACCATCCAGCGATTGACGACTTGTTTTTACGCCGCCTCCTGCCTGGAACCGATCCCAGAGCCTGACAAGAACCAAATTCCCAGACATTCAACAGCCCGATCCACAGTCCCTGCAAAGCTGAGACCCGTGGAGGCGACGAGAGACGTGGGACCCCCCATCTTGAAAAGTCTGCGACCTTCTAACTGTGCAGCCCCCGATGCCTCCTCAAAGCTATGCATTGGAGATTGAGAAGCCCCAGCCCCGAGCAGCATCTGCACCAAAGATCAGCCTTGTACACTCCACGAGTTTTGCGTCGGGCCCTTTTGCATTTTCCTGCTCAACGCGTCTGCCCGGTCACTGGTCCGTTGGTTAGGGGCCATCTTGGTGACGATCCTTTGAAACTGCACCACTGGTCTGGTTGCTCCTGAACGGCCCTTGCTTCCCTCAAAAGAAGAAGCCCCTCAGACCTTGCTGGTCTGAGTAAGAAGCCTACTTCGTATCCTGCATGGGTTGCCTTTGCCAAGGCTTGTTGACTCCAATCCTGAAGCCGACACTGCCGACAGCGAGAGCCTTTGTCGGACAGTCCGTCCCCGACTCCTGGTCATCGTCGAGAACTTCTGGTCCACATGGCTGCAGAGACAAGCTTCCCATCAGCACCTGATTGCAACACGACATCACCTGGTTCCTGCCTGGTACCATCCTGGTCACTGGCTAGTGACTCAGACTCTGTCCCCTCTGCTTTCAGGTCCTCTCCATCTTCGATCCACCCTTGGATCCATCCGGACTCTTCTCTCCTGGCCGCCTGCAGCATCTTTTCTCCAAGGCTCCATAGAACTCCACGAAGAAACCCGACACACTTTGGGACCTATGCACCCGCTTCCTGTGGGTGAGGTAACGCGAGTACTGCGGTGCTCCTATAAAGAGTAACTCTCCTAGTGTCCTAGTTTCAAGTGGTTAGCTTCTAGTCCAGTCGGAAGACTCCCAAACCTTTAACATTCTATATTTACGCACCCATTGACTTCTATGTGTGCACACGTGTGCCTTTAGACACTGCACACACATCCCGTGGGCCTCCTGCTCCCTAACCATTGTTAGACCAGTGTATCCCCAGCGATTCCCAAGGCCCTAGGCCTTATGATTGTTCATGACGTGGTACTTATACCACTTTTGTAGTATATGGTTTAGCGGGCCACCCGGTCCGATCCATATTTGTGCAACTTTTGTATGATATATTAAGTTACTTGTTATGCGCTTGTGCTTCTGTGCTCATAAAGAGTTCAGGGGATTCCTTTAGAAATAAATGCATATATATTTTGAATATACATTCTGTGTGGTGTCCTTTCATTTGGTATTAAAGGGACTGCATATGGTAAAACAGCTGGCTTCACATGCCCTCTTGAGTTTAGCCTAAGACTGTTCTGTCCATGCTACCTCTAGGATAGCTGGTCTATAAGGTTGACTTTACAACCATCACCATAAGGGTTGTTTGGACTGATACAGGGTGCCCACTAGAATAGTGAACATCATATACCAGGCCAACTTCTCACAACCACCATACAGCGTCCCTCCCGCCCACAGCCGCCACAGCGCCAGCAGTGTGCACATGTCAAGTCAAGTCAAGTCAGAGAATTTATATAGCGCGCTACATACCCAGAGGGTCTCAAGGCACTTGAGGAGGGGTGGGGAATTACTTGTCAAATATCCACGTTTTAAGTTGCTTTCTGAATGCTAGGTGGTTCTGGGTAAGGCGAAGGTAAGTGGGAAGTGAGTTCCAGGTTTTAGCTGCCAGGTAGGAGAAGGATCTACCTCCCATGGTGGTTTTGTTGATGCGAGGTACAGTGGCAAGGGCTTGGTTGGATGATCGTAGCTGGCGGGAGGGGCTGTAGAAGGACAGTCGTGTGTTGAGGCATTCTGGTCCGATTTTGTAGAGTGCTTTGTGTGCGTGGGTTAGGAGCCGGAAAGTGATCCTCTTATTGACGGGAAGCCAGTGGAGGTTTTTCAGGTGACCAGAGATATGTTCTTTACGCGGGATGTCTAATATGAGCCTGGCTGAGGCGTTTTGGATTCGTTGGAGTTTTTTCTGGAGTTTAGCGGTAGTACCGGCGTAGAGGGTGTTTCCATAGTCCAGTCGGCTCGTGACCAGAGCGTGGGTGACCGTTTTCCTAGTTTCGGTGGGGATCCAACGAAATGTTTTTTTGAGCATGCGAAGAATGTTGAAGCAGGATGAAGAGACGGCGTTGACTTGTCTGTTCATCGAAAGTGAGGAATCCAGGATGACGCCCAGGTTCCGTGCGTGGTCTGTCGGGATGGGTGCTTTTCCAAGGGCTTCTGGCCACCAAGAGTCGTCCCATGCAGAGGGGGAGGTACCTAAGATGAGGACTTCTGTTTTATCTGAGTTCAGTTTCAGACGGCTGTGTTTCATCCATTCGGCTACTTCTTTCATTCCTTCGTGTAGGTTAGTTTTGGCGGTGCTAGGGTCATTGGTGAGTGATAGGATCAGTTGAGTGTCATCCGCGTAGGAGATGATGTTGAGGTTGTGTTGGCGGGCGATGGCCGCGAGGGGGCTCATGTAAACGTTGAAAAGGGTGAGGCTGAGTGAGGACCTTTGGGGTACGCCGCAGATGACTTCAGTGGCCTCTGACTTGAATGGTGGAAGGCGGACTCTCTGGGTTCTTCCAATGAGGAACGAGGTGATCCATTCTAGTGCTTTTCCTTGGATTCCGATGTTTCTGAGGCGCTGTAGAAGGGTGCTATGGCAGACTGTGTCGAAGGCTGCGGAGAGGTCGAGGAGGATGAGGGCGACTGTGTCTCCATTGTCCAGTAGAGTTCGAATGTCGTCTGTTGCTGCGATGAGGGCGGTCTCCGTGCTGTGTTTTGCTCGGAAGCCGGACTGTGAGGAGTCGAGGGATTTGTTGGCTTCGAGGAAGGCGGCGAGCTGGTTGTTGACAGCTTTCTCAATGACTTTGGCCGGGAATGGAAGGAGCGAGATGGGGCGGTAGTTTTTGAGTTTGGTGGGGTCCGCTGTGGGTTTTTTCAGAAGGGCGCTGAGTTCAGCGTGTTTCCAGCTTTCCGGGAAGGTGGCGGAGTTGAGGGAGCAGTTGATGACGTCTCGGAGGTGCAGTGCTATGATGGAGTCTGCTTTGTTGAAGATGTGGTGAGGGCATGGGTCTGTGGGGGATCCTGAGTGGATGGAGTTCATCAGGCGGATGGTGTCCTCAGTGGAGATTGGGTTCCAGTCATTAAGGATGTTCGAGGGGGGTGAAGGTCCAGCAGATGGTTGTGTGGGTTGGTCTCCGGGTTGGTTGTCGAAGCTGTTGTGGATGTCTGCAATTTTGTTGTGGAAGAATGAGGCTAGGGAGTCGCAGAGGGCTTGAGAGGGGGTGATGTCGTTAGAGTTGGCCGAGGGATTGGTAAATTCCTTGACGATGTTGAAAAGTTCCTTGCTGTTGTTGGCGTTGTTATCTAGTCGGTCCTTGAAGACGGTTTTCTTGGCCTTTCGGATCAGTTGGTGGTGTATGCGGGTGGCGTTTTTGAAGGCGTCCTTGGTGCTGGTGGTTGGGTCTTTTTTCCAGGCCTTCTCAAGGGAGCGGCAGAGTTTCTTGGATTTCTTAAGATCATCGTTGAACCAGGAGGCCTTCTTGCTGCCAAGTTTGCTTTGTCGTTTTTTCAGTGGTGCTAGGATGTCGGCGCTGTTGGATAACCATAGGGTGCGGTTGGTGGCAGCTTGGTCGGGGTTTGAGGAGTGGGCTGGGGGGTTTAGAAGAAGCGATGAGGAGATCTGGTCGATGGTGATTTTGTTCCAGTTTCTTTGCAGAGTTGGTTGGGGGTGGTTGTTAGGTTTGGGCTTGTTGTAGGTAAAGTGAACGCAGCTGTGGTCAGTCCAGAGGAGAGCCGTAGTGTGGCAGAAGGAGACATGATTGCTGGAGGTGAAGATAGGGTCGAGTGTGTGACCTGCGATGTGGGTGGGGGAAGTGACCAGTTGTTTAAGTCCGAGGTTGGCGAGGTTGTCCAAAAGGGTGGTGGAGTTGTGGTCGTTGTTCTTTTCAAGGTGAAAATTGAGGTCTCCCAGAAGGATATAATCTTTGGAGGGGAGCGCGTGTGAAGTGATGAAGTCCGTGATGTCCTCACTAAATTGTGCGCGGGGTCCTGGAGGTCTGTAAAGGAGGGTGCCTCTGAGTGTGGTCTTGGGGTCGATGTGGATCTGGAAGTGAAGGTGTTCAGAGTTGGCGAGATTGATGTCAGAGCTGGTTGAGATGTGGATGGATTTCTTATGGACGATAGCGATTCCTCCTCCTGTGTGGCCGGTACGGTCCTTGCGTATGATCTTATAATCTTCTGGGATGGCAATGGTGATGTCTGGGGCGGAAGAGGCGTTCATCCATGTTTCTGTTAGGAAGGCGACGTCCGGAGAGATGGTGTCTAGTAGATTCCATAGGTCAATGGCGTGCCTGTGGATCGATCGGGTGTTGAGCAAGATGCATTGTAGGTGGTTGGGGTCGGGAATCTGTGGTGTGATCGTGGCGGAGTTGTAGTCGGTGCCGATGAATTTGCAGGAGTTGCATGAGAAAGGTCCATGGGTGTGTCCAGGAGCGGCTTGGACGCAGTTGGGGGAGCGGCCGGGGTTAAGGGCTAGGAGAGTGGTGGCATCGTAGGTAATGCGGGAGGGCTGGGCAATGCGAGGGCCAGGGGGTCTGGCGCTGGGCGCGGTCCAGGCGCGGACGGGCGTAGACGGGCTTACCTTTGGCGCACCTTCGGCGCGACTGGGGCGCGATCGCTGCGCGTGAACGCTGCGCGCGGGAGCAACTGTCATATATGGAAAATGGAGGGGGAGGGGCGAGGGCAGCTCAGCTGGGAGGCGGGGCGGGCTACAGAGGACGACAACAACAAACAAAATGGAGGCGGAGGGGTGAGCACAGCAGAGCGCTTGGGGGAAAACGCGCAATCAGCGTGAAAGTGACACAGGCAATTCAAAAGTGCATACAAGCAAAGCGGCAACCAAGGCAGACAGCAGGCAGTAAATATGAGGCAGTTTAGATTACAAAGCGCTGCACAACGATACCAAATGTCGCCAGGGACACTGGGGAGCGACCACTCAGCCCAAAAGCGAAGAGCGAGTCACAGCGCTTCTAGGTAAGGGAGCGCTGTTTGTAGTCTGTGGGAGGGCGGCTCAGCTGGGAGGCGGGGCGGGCTACAGAGGACGACAACAACAAACAAAATGGAGGCGGAGGGGTGAGCACAGCAGAGCGCTTGGGGGAAAACGCGCAATCAGCGTGAAAGTGACACAGGCAATTCAAAAGTGCATACAAGCAAAGCAGCAACCAAGGCAGACAGCAGGCAGTAAATATGAGGCAGTTTAGATTACAAAGCGCTGCACAACGATACCAAATGTCGCCAGGGACACTGGGGAGCGACCACTCAGCCCAAAAGCGAAGAGCGAGTCACAGCGCTTCTAGGTAAGGGAGCGCTGTTTGTAGTTTGTGGGAGGGCGGCTCAGCTGGGAGGCGGGGCGGGCTACAGAGGACGACAACAACATCCATGGATGCAGGCTCCAGGCCCTTCCCTGCAGTTTCCACTGGACACTGTGTGCTAGCAGCGCTCCCACAGCATCTCACAGATGAGGCATTCACCCTTGGCCCCACTGCAGAACGTCTGCAGGGCATGTGAAGCAGCAATCACCCTGGGCCCACTCTTGCTTCTCCACCAAAGCTCAATCATCAAGCAGCAGCACCCACTCTTTATCCTATTGTGGAGGGACCCCACCCCTTGCCCGGCACTCTGTCTCCCCTCTAGGCCCATCAGTCCATCCAGAGAAGGAGGTGACCATGCTGAAACTGCCGCCCCATGCACACTCCATTCCTCGCACAGTGCCGGCAGCACTCCCTCAATGCTACAGCAGGAGAGGCGCACCCTGTGCCCGCTGTCCCTCTCTATCCCAACTCCTCAGCATTCCAGCTGTGCGCTGGAGGTGAATGTTCGCACCCCAGGCCTCTCATTCTCTTCGCCAGCACCGCAGCCCCGAGCAAAGGTGCACAACTCTGACCCATTCAGCCCCCTCCACCAGCCACCCCTCCAATGTGTCTAGGTAAGTGTGTTGGCATCCAGAATCTACTGACCCCCCCCCCGAAGTGTGCCAGCTCCATGCCTCAGAGTGGAAGTCCGTTCCCAGGATCTCCGCCCCCTCCACCCTAGGCCCCTCAACATGCCAGCTCCATGCCTCGAGGTGGAGGCGCACACCATTGCGCCTGCCGTCCCCCTCACCCGTCCCGGAGTGGAGGTGTCCACTCCCCCTCGCTTCCCCCCTCCCCCCGGGGTCGTCGATGGCCCGTGGCCAGGCGGAGCCAGTCTCTCAGCAGCAGCACTCTCGCTCCCGGAGACACAGCCGTGAAAGACCCGTAAAACAGGTCACACCAACCCGCTGCCGCCTCCTCTCCCTTGCAGGAGACTGCAAGAGCCCCAGGCGCGCAGTAGAAATCTGTGTCTAGCAGCCGAACCTGGAAAACAGAATGCAAATGCGTGAAATATTCATTAAAGAAGGTGAGCGTTGTTTCACCTGCCGCCACCGGTGTGTCTCTAACCACGTGCTGGTACACACTGGAGTCCCCCAATTCTCTTATCTGAAACAGTTCCAAGAGACATGAATGTCAGAGTCCATATAGTTGCACATGCCATCATCGCTTGCCCTCCCTTGCGCACACAGGCTGCTCCACCCCAGCCCCTCCCGCCGCCCAGTGGTGATTGCCCACCCCTGCATACCCAGGCCTCACTGCTTACCTTATGCCACCGGCATGTCTCCAAGAGGGCCCACCACATGCGGATGAAAGCCCCAAGCCCTGGGCCCGCAAACATGGCACCCTCCACATCATGCAGCCCCGCTCCGAGGACCACCATGTCTCACACTTGATTCTGTGTCTTGATATCACAATGGAAGAGATCATATCAGTGCACCCAGCCTCATCCCAGGCTGCACACCCGCTCAGCACTAGAGGTGTCCCTAACTCTGTGACCCGCGAGGCAACGCCACGAGGCGGTAGGCCAGAACTGCCCACTGGCTCAGGCCTACACTGTGGTCCAGCAGGGCTCACACTAATCCTTATCAGTCCGGACCACCAGGACGGCACATCATCGCAGGCTGCACACCGCTCAGCAATTAAGGTGCCTCTACCTCAGTGCACCAAAAGACACCGTCCCGTGGAAGTGTGCCTGTGTGGCCGCAGTGTATGCAGTACCACCAAATCTGTGGCCCGCAAGTCATGGACCCTCTACGATTGAGTATCATTGTGCGGACGCCATCATGTCACCCACGGCACTGGGCAATGTGAGGTGGCAGGGCCCTAGACACTCATGCATAAATGATACCCACACAGAGACACCCAGTTAGAGAGTGGAAATGCTGACAAGCACGTGCAAAATGCCCCTTTTATTGGCAGGGTCACATGTCCTGTGACGCGTGTGCTGGATGGGTGTGCTGTAGGTATAAACCAGATGTGAGGGAGTGGCTGTGGCATGCTGACAACTAGACCTGTGATCAGCAGATCCCTACAGGGAATACCTGGGACTTGTAGCCTTGTTGTCGTCCCCTGTGAGCGTAAGCGGAGTGGGCTGGCCTGGCGTATGCCAGTCCAGTGTAAGGGTGTGAACAATGACCCCGGGGCTCTGGGCGTGGTTCCGTCCTGGGCTGGACAAGGAAGTAACTAATGCGTGTGTCTCTGTTGTAGTGTCGGCGCCACTGGAACCTCAATACGCAATGTGTCACCCTGTGATGCAAGTCCCACAACATGAGCAACATGGACGTAAGGGAGAATCACTGACCCTACATTCATCCATACTTCCACACTTGAAAGATCATAGACATGTACATTTGTGTGAATATGAATGTTTATTGCACATTCAGTGGAGTGTTGAAGCTGGAGCAGTACAGGGCCATGCAAACTCTACTTTACATTGTTGGCCCGTGGAGGGCCAGCCAGAGTCCTTCAGGGAATGACAAGTCTAGTGGAAGAGGAAGAGTTCAGTCTGCAATCTGAATGCTGTGTCATTGGCGACCAAACAGAATATTGCAGTCCATGTCGAGTTCCAAGGTGAGTGTCACAGAGTGCATTGGGGGACAGTGGAAGGTGATGATGCAAAGGGCAGAACCAAGCAGACACCGGCCATATGGCGGAGATGAATGCTACTGCGTCTTTCTTACCACAAAGGCAGGTTCATCCGCGTCTTCATCCGCTGCTGTTTCATGTGCCTCACATGTGGGTGATGGTGTTTTGCCTCCAGCACTGTGCGGTGGCAGTGACACCTCAGGGGCCGTAGGTGGAATGTCTGCTGCACTGTGTGGCACTGACACATCAGGGGCCGGAGATGTGGATGGAGTGGTAGCAGCAGCATGCATCAGCGCCAGGCCTCATGACAGCAATGCCATGAGGAGGGTCTTTAGTGCATTGAAGGACCCAGCTACCTCTCGTTGGTGTGCAGCCGTGGCGGCCGCTCTTTTCTCCTGCGTCCGCTCCATGTTCTCCATGATCCTATGAATGTGTCCCAACTCCCGGGCGAGATCGCTGGAGCCACTCTGACCAGACAGTCAATCTTGTCTCAGAGCCAGGACTCTAGCAATGTCAGCCATGGATCGTTGGAGAGCATGGAGCGAACTGTGGGTGTCCGTTAGGGACTTTTAGTGGCCCCTGATGGGCCTTAGACACCCACGTATGGCGTCTAGTTTGGCTGCCATTTGATCGAACCCCACCTGCACCTGTTCAGCCAGCTTCACCGGACACCCCAACATACGGCATTGGAAGGCCATGCGTTCAACGTGGGGTTCCTGGGAGGCATCAGTGGTGGTGGGTGCTGCCTGCTGTGTGTTCTGTGCAGGGGGTGGGATCTCCTCGAAGCCACTGGGCAGCCCAGCTCCTGGAAGTGGGCTACGGAGGCTCTCCACGAGCTGTTGGAGGGCGTCGGAGTTGAAGGTGTGGTGGTCCTCTTCGTCATCAGAGAAGAGAGGGTCACGCTGCTCTGCAGGAGGTGTTAGATTTCCCCCTGCACTGTGAAGGGGAGATGCAGTTTAACATTGTGTTCACATGTATGTTGACGCATTGTACATGTTTACTAATTGTGACTGTTTTGGGGAAGCTGCCTATTTGATGCGGGACAGTGGACATTCCGACAACATCACGGATGTTTGTTTGTACTTGTCAACTCACATTTCCCTGCAATGTCAAATGTGATTGGCCAGTTTCTACACACAAGCGGCACCAATTGTGTCCTCTGTTTTGTTGTGGACATGTTGCGGTTTGTACCACATTGTTGTCAATGTTGATGTGCTCTGCAAGTTATGTGTGTGTGCTGCATGTTGGGGGATTCACCCCTGCAGCTCTGATTCTGCTGCCCCATATCCTTTTCATGTGGTGTTCCTTTGACTTCTGTACTTATGCAGTGCTGAGTTGTTGCATACTTGGGTACATTGGTCTCTTGTTGGGAGTTGGGGATCTGGGGCATGGTGTGTCCGCAGATGTGCTATGCTTAATTGTGCATGTGTGCCATTGTGCCCATCTCCCCCGTCCCCTAGTCCCTGGTCGTTACTCACCCTGGTGCGGTTGTGTTCAGTCATGTTGAGCAGTGTCCGGACCCCCAACACCTGCCACTGTCTCCCCACTGATGACTGTGGACACCATTTCCTCCATCTCATCCAGCTCCTCCTGTGGCACTGGACTCCCACCTCCACTCTGCATTGCTGCCTTCCGGCTGTTTGCGAGTTTCTGCTTGGTTTTGCTCTTCACATCATTTCAGCGCCTCTTGACCTCTTCGATTGTCCTCTTCAGCACTCCGACTGCATTCACCTTGTCCACAATGGTCTGCCATATTCCATTTTTAGTTGCCAGTGACACAGTGGAGGTGATGAACAGTAGTGTATGGTGTTCTACCACCTCTGTTATTAGGATCCTGTTTTCCTGCGGACTGAACCGCTTCTTCCTACTGTTCTTGTCCTTGCCCTTCCCTGACCCCGAGGTCCCAGGCTGGTCTTCTGGAGGGCTTGTGGGGTTCTGATTCTCCTCTATACTTGCTTCAGCAACCTCCTTTGTGCTTCGCTGTTGTTTGGCATTTGTTTGTATGCTTTTTTTCTACTTTTCTACTGCATTTTCCCACTTGACATTTGGGAATTGCAGGCCTGGGGCTGGTTTTCGCAGATTTTTGTATCGCGATTGGCGTCATTGCTATTATTTTTGCGTTCGTGTTTTTGCGGCATCACGTTGATTTTAAAAGGTTTATTTGACGCGTTATCGTGAGACTATCGGATGGTACCCCTGTGTTGGGAATACCACGTTAACACAGAGTTATTTTCCCGTGAAAGACTGCGATATGAATAGTTGCGTTAAGCTAATTTTGCGGTGATTATCACACGTTCTTGAGAATATGTGCCCATGAGCATCTTGAAATGAATGGCATTTGATGACAGGAGAGGAGGAACCCATGGAACACCCACACTCCACCCATGGAACACCCACGCTTCACCCATGGAACACCCACGCTCCACCCATTGAACACCCATGCTCCATCCACGGAACACCCACCCTCCACCCATGGAACACCCATGCTCCGCCCATGCTCCACCCATGGAACACCCATGCTCCACCTATGGAACGCCCGCGCTCCACCGATGGAACGCCAGCGCTCCACTGATGGAATGCCCACGCTCCACCCATGGAATACCCATGCTCCACCCATGGAACACCCACCCTCCACCCATGGAACACCCATGCTCCGCCCACGCTCCACCCATGGAACACCCACGCTCCACCCATGAAACGCCCGCGCTCCACCCATTGAACGCCAGCGCTCCACCCATGGAACGCCCACGCTCCACCCATGGAAATCCCACGCTCCACCAATGGAACACCCACCCTCCACCCATGGAACACCCATGCTCCACCCTTGAAACACCCACATTCCACCAATGGAACACCCGCACTCCACCTATGGAACACCCGCACTCCACCTATGGAACACCCAAGCTCCACCCATGGAACACCTATGCTCCACCCATGGAATGCCCATGCTTCACCCATGGAACGCCCATGCTCCACCCACAGAACACCCATGCTCCACCCATGGAACACCCACGCTCCACCCATGGAACACCCACGCTCCACCCATGGAACACCCATGCTCCACCCATGGAACACCCACGCTCTACTCATGGAACACCCACGCTCCACCCATGGAACACCCATGCTCCACCTATGGAACACCCATGCTCCACCCATGGAACACCCATGCACCACCCATGGAACACCCATGCTCCACCCATGGAACACCCACGCTCCACCCATGGAAAACCCATGCTCCACCCATGGAACACCCATGCTCCACCAAGGGAACCCCCATGCTCCACCCATGGAACACCCATACTTCACCCATGGAACACGGACGCTCCACCCATGGAACACGAACGCTCCACCCATGGAACACCCATGCTCCACCCATGGAACACCCAATGCTCCACCCATGGAACACCCATGCTCCACCGGCGGAACACCCATGCACCACCCATGGAACACCCATGCTCCACCCATGGAAAACCGACCCTCCCTAGGGAGTTCAACCAACTGAGCCAGCACTGACCCTCACGAGTGAGTCCAAACGGCTGAGACCGCAGTAACCCTCCCCAGGGAGTGCACACTGATGAGGCTGCATTGACACTCTCCAGAGAGCCCACACAGCTGAGTCTGAGTGGACACAGATGCTGATGCGTTGAACATCCCGCGGGGAAGTCCAAACGGCTGAGGCTGCAGTGACCCTCCGCAGGGAGTCCACATGGCTGAGGTTGCAGTGACCCTCCGCAGGGAGTGCATACGGAGGAAGCTGCACTGACCCTCTCTAGGGAGTCCACATGGCTTAGGCTGCTCTGACCCTCCCCACTAAGTCCACACAGCCAACGCTGCAGCTACCCCACTGAGGGAGTCTACACGGCTGAGACCGCAGTGACCCTCCCCAGGAAGTGCACATGGCTGAGGCTGCACTGACCCTCCCCAGGGAGTCCACCCAACTGACGCTGCACTGACCCTCCCCAGGGAATCCACACGGATGAGGCTGCAGTGACCCCACCAAGGGAGTCCACAGCGTGAGACTGCACTGACCCTCCTCAGGGAGTGGGCACGGATGAGGCTGCACTGACCCTCTCCAGGGAGGTCGCACAGATAAGGCTGTGGTGACTCTTCCCAGGGAGTCCACACAGCTGAGGCTGAAATAACCCCACTGAGGGAGTCCACAGGGCTAAGACTGCAGTGACCCTCCCCAGGTAGTGCAGACAGCTGAGGCTGCATTAACACTCCCCAGGGAGTCCATGCGGATGATGCTGCACTGACCCTCACTTGGCAGTCCACACAGATGAGTATGCGCTGACCTTCTTCAGGGAGTCCACAGATGAGGCTGCAGTGACCCTTCACAGGCAGTGCACACGGCGGGGGCTGCACTGACCCTCCCCAGTGAATTCACACAGCTGAAGCTGCAGTGGCTCTCCTCACGCAGAGCACACGGATGAGGCTGCACTGACCCTCTCCTGGGAGGCTGCATAGATAGGGCTGTGCTGACTCTCCCCAGGGCGTCCACACGGCTGAGGATGCAATAACCCCCCTGAGGGAGTACACAGGGCTGAGACCACAGTGACCCTCCCGAGGAAATGCACATGGCTGAGGCTGCACTGACCCTCCCCAGGAAATGCACATGGATGAGGCTGCACTGCCCCTCACCAGGGACTCCACACAGATGAGGCTGCATTGACAGTTCCCAGGGAGTTCACACTGATGATGCTGTGCTGACCATCCCCAGGGAGTCCATGTGAGAAGTTGGCCTGGTATATGCTGTCGACTAATTAAAGTGGGCACCTTGTACCAGTCCAAACAACCCTTATTGATTATTAGGTTAAAGACAACCTTTATAGAAGGTATCCTAGTGCTAGCTATGGCAAGCAGCCTTCAGGCTAAGTCTTGAAGGATTGTAAAGCAGCTTGTTTTACCAGATCAGAACCTCCTGAATGACTAAATGAAAGGAGAACCACACAAGTGTTATATAAAATATATGTATTTATTACTAAACACTCTCTACTAACCTCTTTATGAGGTTAGAGCACAAGGCAGACAATACTGAATCAATAGAACAGTAAATAGCACAATACACAGCGGGCTCAAGGGGGAGACCGAACCATATACTAAAGAAATTGTATAACAACAACTACTTCACTAGACACAGTGCCTAGAGCATGTAGAATCGCTGGAACCCCAAGGAACCACCTAAAGTAGTAACACAGGGGACCCACGGAGGACGGGTGCAGTGTGAGAACACAGGCGCAAGCTCTGTATAATTCTATGGGAAAGTCGAGGTTGGCTATTTACAGTTTGGAGGGGACTTCAAGCAAATCCTATGGAACATAGAAGGCTCTAAGGGCAGCACCCTTGTGAGTTCCGAGGTACCCGTGCGCCCTATCCCAGAGGAACCGGGTTCATAGGGGTCAAGTGGTGTCAGAAACCCTCGTCGTTTTCAATGGCGGGATGCGAAGAAGTCCTGCTGCCGGGTAGATGAAAAGTGTTCAGTGGAATCTAAGCATGGATCCGAGGTGAGAAGAACCTGAAAGCAGAAGGGACAGAGTCTGGGTCACTTCAGGGTGACCAGGGGCTCAGTAGACAAATGCCCACCGATGTCAGGTGCTTCAGGTGAGAAGATAGGATGCTTGACTCGGCAGCCACGGGTGACCCTTAATGGGCACAGTGTATTCTATATAAAGGCAGGTTGATCTATTTAGTACTTACTTGGCTTCAGCCACGGGGACCAGGAGACGTCGACGATGACCAAAGTCCGAACGTGAGCTGTCCCATGAAGGATGTCGATGCTGGGGGGTCAGTGTACGGATTAAACATCAACAAGCCTTGGCAACGGCAACCCACGCGGGCAGAGGAAACAAGTTACGGTGAGGATCAGCAAAGTCCTGGGGACTATCCAAGCAATGGAGAAATAGGGCAGGTCTGGAGCAACCAGGGAAGACCATAGGAAATCAAAGTTACCTTCACAGGGACCCACCGGCCTACGGACCAGGGATCGCTAAGGGACCTCAGCTGAATCACGAAATACCAGCCCACGGAACACTCGTGGAGTGTAGGATGGAAATCTTCGGAGGAAATACTTCTCGGGGTCAGGACTACATGTAGCCCAAAACACAGCCTCAGGGATCACCAAAAAGCATATGCTGCTGCAAAAGTACACGGTGCACAGGGGTTCGGGTTGCACGGTCCCCACGAGGGATACTGGTCTCAGAATTGTCTAGAGGTCAGATCAACCTCAGGAACGCTCGGGAACCCACCTCCTGTGTTACAGAATTCTTCAGAGACCTCAGGACCTCCGGAGATCCAAACCAGTCAGATGCGTTAAGGTGCCTGCTGCTGCAGGGGAGTAACTCCTTTACTCCAAGGGAGATTCTTCTGTCGTCCAGCGAAGTGTTGACCGTCAAAGTACGTGGTTTCTGCTTGCAGAGTTTAGTCCAGGTAAAAGTCCTGTAGTCGGGGTTCCTACTCTATACCAAAGGAAGGGGTTGGACAAATTCTGGGGACCCACCTATGGGCGAGTCAGGACAGAGGGGTGGCTATTACCATGTCCTTTGTCCAGTTTTGCACCAGAGCAGGAGCAAATGGCTCCTGCAACCGGTTTGAGCTGGACTATGCACAGTGATACCAAATGTGCCCCCAGTGCAGACTTTCTTGCACTCTCAGAGTGCACCCACCCAGCCCCAGTACACTAAAGCCTGTCTGGGAGGTGGTCACACCTCCCTGTGACAGGAAACCTATTGTCAGGCCTTCCCCTGCTCGAGCTTGTCTCAGCAGCAGGAGGGTAGACTCGTGTCTGTGGCTGGCAGCATCCATTTTGTGATGCCCAGGTTGAGGAAACTTGTACCGGGTGGATTGGTGTTTCACATAAGTCCCTCTAGAAGGGTGGAATCATACTTCTGGCGGGGAGGTATGATTCCAAGGTGTTTGACACCAAACACAACATGTTTCTAAACAGCTTTTTCAAAGTTAGCATTTACCGCAAGGTTATAATGCACTTAAAATATATATGGTTTGCTGCATCACAAACAACTCCCGGAAAATAGGTTTCGAAGTCTGCAGAGGGGCTTTGCTCATGCAGGGTCATGCTCTCATATAAAACCCAGCACCTTGACGTCAGGATTGATAAGGCCTGCCATAGGGGTGACTGATAGGTTTATATGTGTAGTGATTTAGAATAGATATAGGTAACCTATATCTAAGTAAGGGGTGCATGCTCCACTTTACACAGGCTGCAGTAGCAGATCTGTGGTGCCATTTTGAATGGTCTCTCAGGGGTGGCATAATACATGCTGCAGTCCCTGGAAGGGCTCGGGGTACCTATGCACTGGGTACATGGTGTACCAAATACTAGGGACTGATAAGGGTACCCCAGTATCCAATCTGGAGTGTACCTAAAGTACATGCACTCAATTTAGAGAAGAAAGCGCATATAGACTGGGGTCCTGAAATGCAAGATCCCAGTCAGTCTAAGTCGAAAACAGTGATATATCAGCAAAAAGTGGGGGTAACAAGAAGAAGAAGCAAGAATAAGAAGCAGATCCCACTCTCCTACAGTCCAAAGCGCTGAGACTGCAGTGACCCTCCCCAGGCAGTGTTAATGTTAAAATTACTGGGATTTATAGAGCGCACACATACCCGGAGGTGTCTTGGCGCTGAGGCCATAGTAGGCCTGCTCAAACGTCTAGTTCTAGAACAACCAGCTTTTTGGTCCTTTCCTGAAGGTGGAGAAGGAGCTCGTCCTTCTGAGCTCACTCAGAAGAGTGTTCCAGAGTTTAGAGGTGCCAAAGCAAAAGCTGTGGCCACCCCAGTGCGATGTTCCAATTCTGGGCACTGTCAGAAGTTTAGCCCCTGTAGAGCAAAGATGTCTCGGTCGGTTCATACCAGACAAAAAGGTTTTGCAAAAAGACAGGACCTGTGTGGTTCAGTGCTTTGTACGCCAGACACAGAGCCTTGAATTTTATCCGTTGTGCTACAGGAAGCCAATGCAGGCTGTAAATCTTTTGGATACATATTTGTACCTAGGGGTGTTGGACAGTAACCGTGTGTGGATGGGGAAGGTCTCTGAGGGACAGAGGTAAGTACTCCTGACCACCCCGAGACCCCTCTCCTCCAGGAACGTTACCGAGCACTAGAGTCATGCCTCCCTGAGGGGAGGGTTACGCATTTATGGTCATGTACACAGAGACACCAGCACACTACAAAGGGACACCACACCAATGGGTTAAAGGCAAAACAAGTACTTTATATATGGTTTCTCATCAGATCAGGTAAGTCACGTATCGAAGGGGGATAGGGGTCAGATCCGCTCTGCGGGTGGAGGGGATGTAGAAAGAGTTCGGTCGGACTTAGGGGGAAGGTCCCACGTACTCACAGTCTCCCTGGAGGAGGGGCAATTCTTAGTTCAGGCAGCCTCTAGGGTCTTAGTGCTACCACCACTGCGGTCATGAGGGACGAATCACGGGGTGCTCTGGGCTTCCGTGCGTGGGTTTTGGCGTTGGACTCGCAATCCTCGAGTCAGGGGGTGCTCGGGTCTTCCGTGCCTGGGTCTCGGTGTTGGACTAGCAATCCTTGAGTCAGGGTGTGCTCTGGGCTCTGCTGGGTCATTTGCGGTACGACTCGTACCCCCTGAGGCTGCTGGTGCTGTTGCGGTACGGCTCGTACTCTCTGAGGCTGCTGGTGCGGTTGCGGTACGGCTCGTACCCTCTGAGGCTGCTGGTGCGGTTGCGGTATGGCTCGAACCCTCTGGAGCTGCTGGTGCGGTCGTGGTACGGTCCGGGCTCCTGGTGCAAGGGGTTCGCGGCGTAGTCCGGTTGTAGCGGGTGCGGACACAGGTACGCGTCGTACTCAGGCAGAGGAGCTGCGACACGTTAGTCGGGCTTCGGAGGTCCAGGGGAACAGGTCCGCGACGCAGTCAGCAGGGCTCTGGGGGGGGTTCAAGGTACCAGAGCCGCGACACAGTCAGCAGAGCACAGGGGGGGGGTTCAAGGTACCAGACCTGTGACACAGTCAGCAGGGCTCCGGGGGTCCATGCTGCCAGAGCCGCGACGCAGTCAGCAGGGCTCTGGGGGGGTTCAAGGTACCAGAGCCACGACGCAGTCAGCAGTGCTCTGGGGGTCCATGTTGCCAGAGCTGCTACGCAGTCATCAGGGCTCTGGGGGTCCAAGTTGCTAGAGCTGCGACCACATCTGCAAGGCTCTCCAGGTTCCAAAAAGACCACTCTCTTCTGTCGGGAAGGGGGCCCCAGTTATAGGGCCTCCATCTCTTTGAAGTTCTTTGATCAGGCCAGGAAGGGCCTGGGGGTTCTCATCCTGAGTGTCCCGCTTCAGGCCAGCTGGCACCTGGCTTTCCTCACGTTGGTGGCAGCGTCCTCAGACGACCAGCGGAGAGTGGAGCCGGCCTCATGGGAGACAGGACGTTTTATTGAAACCCCTCCGCCCACTTCCCTTAGCGCCTGCCGGCCATCACCAGGCGGGGAGATCACTCGGCCGGAGGTTTCGGGGTTGGGGGTTGGGGCGTCAGAGAGCCCCCTGGACAGGGCTTGTCCTACGCTGGGGGGCGCTGTGGGTGGAGGCGCTGAGGGACCCCGGTTTCTATCGTGGGGCCTGGGCACTAGGCTTCCTGCTACTGGGGGGAATTGGGGGTTCTCGGTTGGGGTGGCTACGCAACTTCTGGGATCAGGGGGGGATGTATGTAGGACAGAGGACAGGGGACGTTCATGGCCCGGGAGGTAAGAGGGCCCACGCCGAGGAGGACAGGTCTAACACCTTGCTGCTGTATTCTGTACAAGCTGAAACTTTTTTAAGCACTGCTTCTGAATGTTCAGATACAGCCTATTACAGTAATCAAGTTTATACTGAATCAGCGATGTAACTACAGTTTTTCAGGTGTCTACAGGAACATAAGGAAAAATCTTCCTTATTTTCTTGATAAGGAAGTGGGAGAAGGAGACAGTTGCATTTGTATGCTGGGTAAGTGAAAGTTTGGTGTCAAGCCACACTCACAGGTTTTTAGCCTTAACCGCAGGTTTTGGTGGATCTCCGATCTCTGCCGGCCACCACAGTTTGCCCCAGTTTGGCAGCATAATACCAAAGATCAGGATCTCTGTTATTTCAGAATTAAGTTTAAGACAGTGTGTACACATCCATCGGTCAATGGCACACATACAGTTCTGAAATTGCTGAGTAGGGGGAACCTGATTTTTATATGCAGCCTCCACAATCTGGGTGTCACGTAAGACGTAAGATTGAACCCTAAGTCCCGGATCAAAGGGGCCAGTTCGGAAATATATACGATAAATAGAGAAGGGCTGAAGGAGGAGCCCTGTGGTACTCCGCACGGGAGGGTATAACACTTAGAGTGATGCCCATCAACCAAAACTGTTAATCTCCTATCCTTGAGAAAGGAGGACAGTAGGGCCAGTGCTGTGCCCCTGACCCCCAGACTCTCCAGCCTCTGTTGCAAGAGGGAAAGATCAACAGTATCAAAAGCGGCTGATCAAGGAGCACTAGGGCAGCCGTGCCTCCTCCATCCATCACTGCTCTGATCTCCTCTGTGGCTTTGAGGAGTGCCGTTTCCATACTGTGTTCTTAGTGGAAACCAAACTGGGAGTGATCAAGCAAGTTATTTTCGCGAATAAATTGGGTTAGTTGGATGTTCATAAGTTTGTCAATTATTTTAGCTGGCAACAGCAACTGGGCCATAGGACGGTGAGGTTCCGTGAATTCTGAACCCGTTTCATTTATGTCATGGTTCCGTTACGATTTTGGTAACAGCGGATTATAACTAGTGAGTTCGGCAAGTACGAGTGTTTCCATCATGTTACACCAATGAATTCACTATGTATTTAGAGATTTCGTCTAAACCCTTGGGTTCCATTTTTTGCATGGTAGCCATTTTGTGGTTGCCCTCACATAGGCCTATGACTGTGGCTGAACAAGTCTTTAGGACACATACACCTTAGCTTGAGTTTGTGCTGACTCCTGTTTGACCTGAGTGAACTGACCCTGTTGCCTGAAGCCGACCTTGCCAAACCAGTTCTTGCCCTTTAGCTGATCAAGATTAAGGATCAGAGCACAGGACATCATAAAGTTTTACTGCACACAAACATGCCTTATCCTACTTCTATCTGTTTCTGTTCCTTCTTTTATGGCCTATTTACGATATGGGTTGTGGTCTTTTTATTATGGGTTTGTCTGGCCTTGTCTAAAGAAGAATGTTGGGTTTGTTTGATAATTTATTATGGGCTGGACAACTGAAATGTGGGTTTGTCATCATGCAATGCTTTTGCCGTGTATACATGGGATTGGTCAACTGTAAATAAGGAATGTTTGCCTGAAGCATAATTTTTGGCATAAAAAGGGACGACCTGCTTTGTAAAGTTGAGTAGTCTCCTGAGAACTTACATGCCATGTGTTCTTATCGGACTTCTGTTACTGGCTGCAGCCAAGAAATTTGATCTTTGACGCCACCAAGAAGAATCCCGTGTCTCTGTATTCTAAGACAGGAGAACTCGAAGACTTTGGGCGGGTCTTCTGGTGGCGTGACTGATACCTCAGTTAAGTATAAGTGGGTCGCTCCCAGTCCTTTGTTCTTTGGTTCTTTGGTTCTTTGAGTCCTTTGTTTTGTTCTTTGGTTCTTTGAGTACTTAGTTCTTTGGGTTCCTTGGGTCTTTCATTTGATACTTGCAAGTACCAAAGCCGAGGGACTCGTACATTTGCGAGACTATCGTAGTAGATAATCCCTTGAAGTTTGAAGCTAGATTAGTGAGCAAAGATGCCTGGTCTTAGCAAAATTAGGAAGATATTTGGCTGTGGTTGCAACAGGGATTCCCGATTGGAGGACTCGTGTCTGATACCTCCGGTTGGAACTCCGACTTATGAGCTCTATTCTAAACACGACGTGGGCCCTATTACGTATAATGAAGTATGGGTCTGCTATACTAGGAAAGATGGTGTTTTACGATGGCCCCAACATGGTAGCTTTGAAACAGAGATTTTAGACAATTTAGAAGTTAAATTATTTAGGAAGAAAGCCCGGCCGGCAATGTTTGATTCCTTTCGCCTGGGGCATAAAGAAGCCAGACAACGAGAAATTAAACAAGCTAAAAGAGATAAAAGAGAAAAGGGTATATCGATAATGCAAGCTGCTAGGCAGTTTAAAGAAGAGGATAAAGCGATTGAGGTGTCCGATAGGCAACATAATATGGCGATCGATAAATGCTATCCAGCTTTGCCATCTCTTCTTGAGAAAGCAACGAAGGACCCTGAAAAGGATCCGTTAATGTCACATTTGTTGAGATTACCACCCCCTTATGCACAAAATGGTACGGCACCTCCGCAACCTCCATTTGCACAACCTCTTGCTCAACCGCCAGCTCCTCCTCAGCTGGTTCTTTCTCCTCCGGCGCAGCCTCCTCTGGGGCCGCCGCCTTTGCTATCAGTTTTGCCTGGACCTTCTTTGCCTTACTCTCCTTTACCTTTGACTTCTGCTACTTGGCCTCAGAATACTTTGTCTCCTGTCCTTATGACAGCTTCTCCTTCTGCTCGACAAAGAATGACTGAAACTGTTACTGGTCTTTTGTCTCCTTTCTTTGGGTCATTAAGTATGACCCCTATTTCTGCGCGTAAGCAAATGCGTAGTCAGTTACCTGGTCCCGAAGAGCGGGTAGAGTTGGATCTTCTGGCTCGCAGATGGGTTTAGAATGTTTCGAGGTATGATTTAGAGTCAGTTTTACAGCAGTGGGAAGCACCCAAGCAAAGGTATGTTTTTGAAGTTATGTGTTCTTTCCTTCGTGAAGAATGGGAAGGAAATGATTTGGGTTTAGTCCCATTAGAGTTGCTTAATGTACAGTCTGAGTTTGCGAAAGGGACGATAGTGGGTCCCGGAATTCAGAAAGCAGTTGCGATAGTACTTGCGTTTAGGAGTGATTCACCTTCTCAGCGATTGTTTGAGCCTGATCCTTCTGTTACGGGGAAAGCGAAGTAGTATCCTATGCGAGAAGTTCCCCCAGTTTGGAGAGAGGGAGATGCAGCTGCTGTTCCACCTGTTTTGCCTCATTTTCAGAGAGTATGGGTACATGTTCCATGGAAGAGAGTAGAAGTTTTGGCCCTTAAACAGGCGTACCTGACCCCCGTAAGAATCCGGCTGGTTATTACAAGGAATTGTCTTAGACAGTTGATGCGTGTATCATGAATCTAGCCGACATAGATATGCTGTTGGGTAACGTGGTTCCATAGCCTATTTGGGCGAAGATTCGTCACGAGAATCATGCAGCAGAGTTAGGTGATACATGGGCTAATATTGCTGCTGCGGATGGTAGACAGGTTGGTGGAGCTAAGCCTGAGCCTTTAGTTGCAGATTTACCTAGTAGAATTATTAACCTTATGAAGACTATTATGCCGGCTTTACGAGTAAATTGGGACAAGTTAACGGCATGCAAACAGAAGAAAGATGAAAGTGTGTCTGATTTCTTCACTAGGTTTGAGGAAACTTTTATAGATCATAGTGGTCAGGACATGAGTACAGAAGGTGGCCAAAGATTGTTTGTGGAAAAGTTCGTCTTTAACTTACTTCCTGAACTCTGTAATAAGTTAAGGACTCTGAGAGTTCGTGGGCTGTTTCTTCGTCGGCCCAGATATTGGCAACGGCACAGTACTACGAGAATAGTGATAAGGATGAAAAAAATAGAGTAGAGAAGAAAACGAAAGATTTGAAGACGAAGGTTCTTCTACAGCAGGTGTATCCGCCTCGCTCGAATCAGCAAGAGTCACAGCAACGTCCACAGTTTCAGCAAGCGCCACCATTTCAGAGAATATCTCAGAAACCTGAGTATTTTGCTCCAAGGCTTCCGTTATGTTTGAATCAGTGTGCGTATTGTAGAGAGGAAGGTCATTACAAGAATGAGTGTCCTGTTTTACGACAACGTGCGAGTGGTGTTTCGGTTCCGAGAGGCCGTGGTAGTTTCCAGCAAGTATCTAGAGGTAGAGGATGCGGTGCGTTTCCTCAGAACAAACGTTCTTTTCCCCCACAGAATGCTCTGAATTATTTTGATCAGCAGAATGTACAGACTGGCAGATCTACGCAATGTTACACTGATGATTATTATGTTGAGAATGAGGGTGTTAGTTCTGATGATTGCTAGGACAGCCAAGGACAAAGAGAGGGAGTAGTGTCAGTTCCAGTAGACCAGAGTGGACCTTATGTTGCAGTAGTTACATCAGGTGTGGTAGAGCCTTTTCTTTTGGATACTGGTGCAGCGAAGAGTTCTATCATGCACTCTAAACTCCCTGGCGCACCTTTGTCTGGCTTAACGAATGTTTCAGTAGGATTTTCTGGCGCCCCAGTATGAAATCCAGTTTCTAGTCCTTTGTCTCTTTCAATTGGACCTTGTGAATTGGAAGCACCCCTCATTCTAACGACAGGTTGTGGTGAGAATTTGTTGGGTCTGGACTTGTTAAAAAGATTGCATGCAACATTGTATTGTTCTCCTTCGGGAGTACATCTTACATTGGGTAAGAGAGTGATCTCTCCGATGTATTTGTCTAAAGATGTGCTTCCACTGGAATTGCGTTCTCTCCCTGATACTCTTTGGGCTACGGGTCCTAATGATGTTGGCCTTTTGCAGATTCCACCATATGTTGTTACGCTCAAATCGAATGTTAAATTGCCACGTATTCCCCAATATAGGATTTCTAGTGATGGTGAAAGAGCACTTTTGGCAATTATCTATGATTTGATTGAGAAAGGTGTGATTGAAGAAACGAGAGGTAATGTGTGTAACAGTCCTGTTTTGCCTGTTTTGAAGTGTACTGACTCTTTTCAGCCGCCTGTGTATAGGTTTGTGATCGACCTTCGAGAGGTGAACAAGATTGTTGTGCCACAGTTTCCTGTTGTTCCGGATATTACTGCTTTGTTGACTTTGATCCCTGCTTCGGCTGCCTGGTTTTCAGTCATAGACTTGAAGAATGCTTTCTTTAGCATTCCGATTGCCGAAGAGAGTAGAGACATTTTTGGCTTCTCTTTAGGAGGCCGAAGTTTCCGGTTTAAGCGCGCTCCTCAAGGCTATTGCGAAAGTCCTTCCATCTATAGTCAGGCTTTGAAAACTCAGCTTGATACTCTTGTGTTGCCTACTGGTGCTGCTCTTATTCAGTATGTGGATGATCTGTTAGTGGCTTCTGAAGATGAGGTAATTTGTAAAGAAACTACTCTTTCTTTGTTGCGACATTTGTCTGACCTTCATCATAAAGTGTCACCTTCGAAGTTGCAGTACTGTTGCCAAGAAGTGACCTATTTAGGTCATCTCTTGTCAAAGGAGGGAAGAAGGTTGACCCCAGAACGAATTCAAGCGATTGCGCAAATGACTGTGCCAAGCACACAGAGAGAAGTGCGTGCTTTGGGTATCACATCGTACTGTCGACAGTGGATTCCGAATTTTTCTTTGTTGGCGAAACCTCTGTTGGCTTTGACTTGTAAGGATACACCGAATCTTATTCCTTGGTCTGACGATTGTCAGAAGAGTTTTTCTGAGTTGCGTGATGCATTGTGTTCTGCTCCGGTGTTGGGTACTCCTGACTACAGTAAGCCTTTTACACTCTACGTTCACGAGAGAGAGGGTTGCGCATTGTCAGTTTTTACGCAACAGTTTGGTGACAAGCAGCGTCCATGTGCGTATTTCTCGTCGACTTTGGATCCGGTAGCTAGAGCGTTGCCGAGTTGCTTGAGAGCCACAGCGGCAGCGGCTGTTTCTATTCGACAGTCTGCTCGTTTAGTGATGGATAATACGCTGGTTGTGATGGTTCCACATGCAGTGGATACTTTACTTAACAGAACAAAGACACAGCATCTTACTAGTGCGAGATTGTCAGGTTATAAGCTGACGCTTTTAGCTAGTCACGTGCACATTAAGAGGTGCAATGTATTGAATCCTGCAACATTGTTGCCGACTTCTGTAAATACAGATGGTCAGGAACAGCATGATTGCTTTCTTAAGACAGAAGAGGAAACGAAGGGTAGAGTTGATTTAAAAGATACTCCGCTTGTGAATCCGGATGGTACGCTATGGGTTGACGGATCATGCTACAACCTTCTGAATGGTGATTCGACTGCAGCGTATGCGGCGACGACATTGAGTACGATTGTGGAAACTGCAAGAATTAGTCACAACTCTGCACAAGCAGCGGAATTGATTGCATTAACGAGAGCGTGTGTTTTGTCTGAGGGAAAGCGAGTGAATGTGTATACCGATAGCCAGTATGCGTTTGGTGTAGCACACAGTTTTGGGCGCTTGTGGAAAGAGAGAGGATTCTTGACGTCACATAGTAGTAAGATCCAGCATGGGCAGTTGGTGAATGAGCTTCTTGAGTCACTTACTTTGCCGAAGCAAGTTGCGATTGTGAAGTGTAGTGCTCATAGGAAAGTTACGGATGATGTTGGTCCAAGGTAATGCGTTTGCGGATGAAGTCGCAAAAGAAACAGCAAGGAATGTGATGGGCCGAATGTATGTTGCAGGCCCTGCAAGATGGATTGGTGCAGTTGGAATGTGTGAGGATACTATTGAGAGTGTGAAATCGATTCAATCTGAAGCTACTGAAAGTGAGAAGAATGTGTGGAGAGAAAGGACGGGTAGATTGGATCCGTATGGTTGTTGGGTTGAGTTGTCTGAACACCAAAGATGAATGTTACCTGATGCGTATGTGCTTGCAGTGGTTACGATGGCACATGGAATGTCTCACATCAGTGCGAAAGGGATTTGGAGGTTGTTGGCTCCAGTGTGGGAGAATGGTGGGATTCCCAAGTGTGCGGAGAATGTGGTTAAGAATTGCATGGTGTGTTTGATGCATAATCCTGGCAAGGGAACCCCAACTCCAGCTGGTCACTTTGCACCTCCGACGAATCCGTTCAAGGTTTTGCAATTGGATTTTATCCACATGGAAAGATGCAACAATTTGAAATACGTCATTGTAGTTGTTTGTGCCTTTTCTAGATGGGTAGAGGCATATCCCCTAAAAGATAATACTGCCTTGTCTACAGCTAAAATCTTGCTCAAGGAATACTTCCCCAGGTTTGGGTTGCCAAGGATGGTGTGGAGTGATAACGGAAGTGAGTTTGTGGGGAAGATTATGAAGAAAGTGTGTGAGGGTTTGGGCATAAAGCAGAAATTCCACGCTGCAAATCATCCCCAATCAGCTGGTCTAGTGGAATGCTATAATGGCACTCTGAAGCTGAAGTTAGCCAAGATTCAGGCGAGTTCTGGTCTCCAATGGCCCGATGCTTTGCCGTTGGCACTTTTGTCAACTAGAACCACAGTACATTCACGGATTGGGCTCAGTCCTTACGAAATTGTGTTTGGGCGTCCGGCAAATGTGTGGGGAGTGCCGAGACCTACCAAGTTTAGCGACATAGATTATCCTGTGTTGGTTGATTACCTGTATGATTTGACGGCTAAACTACGTGTCTTGCACCAACAGGTCTATGACACTTTGCCACCTGCATCCGTGGACCCAGGTCACACCATCAATCCCGGTGACTGGGTCCTAACGAAAAACTTTCAACGCACAAAGAACGAGCAGCCCCGTTGGACCGGCCCCCACCAGGTTCTTCTGTCAACAAGGACTTCTGTGAAAGTTTTTGGCAAGCGTAATTGGGTGCATGGTGCCCATTGCAAGCGGGTACCTTTACCTTTGCGGTATGACCAGTGGATTCGTGATGGTATTGCAGACTCTGAAACTGAGAAATTTCCGAGATTCATTCCCTTTAGTAATGCTGAGTTGATATGGGCGAACTCTGAAAAGGAAGATGACGATGTTCTGCAAGCAGCTGTGCCTTCATCTATGAGACTTGACACTACTGAACCTGAACTTTTATTCCGGAGTCAGACGGAGCCTGGCAAAGGCTGCTTGAACTTGAGGCCTAGATCTATGTACAAACAAAAAAAACTCAATTTTCTTTTTTTTTGCTGCTTTTGACAATTTTGCACTCTCTCAGCCAAGAAACTGTTTTGATTTTTTTGTTTTTCCCGAACCGCCATCCGGGTTCAGCTGTAGGGTCGTGGTGTAAAGACTTGAGTGTGCAACCGGATAGACACAAGGTCGACGGTTCTGGTTGGTCTAGAGAACTCCCTGGACTGGCAGAAGCACTCTTGAGCGAAAGGAACCAAACGCCGCGAACAGCACGTTAGAGGATGGAGTTTTTTGAGTTTGAGAGAGTTGTTGAAAATGAAAATGCTTAAAATAATGCGTAGCAAATGTTTTCTAATCACATGTGTTCTAACGTTTTTAAGCACGACATTAGCATTGGTGGGTTGGATTGTTTTTGCTACCCAATTGACTTCTGCACCCACTACACAACCTATGACTTCTCCTACCACTGTTTCTTTGCATTCTTTTCACCCTTTACCTGAACATGAGCAGATTAGAAGATCAGAATTTGTGAATAACTCTTTTGTTCAGCTCCTGCATCAACACCAGTTAGTAGTTAACACCACTAATTGTTGGGTGTGTGGTTTGATGCCGCATACTACTGATAGAGGTATTCCCTATTTGGTCCTATCGTTCAGTCAGAATGGGTCTCTGTGGGCTTTTCAGACGATGTTCATATATTCCATCGAATTCTATCCCCTGCGTTCGGGGAGAGATAACTCGAGTAATAAAGCCTTGGAAATGGGAATTACAAATATGAGTAGAGATATTAACTCGTATAGAACTATTCCCAGGGATGAGTTACTAGCCTATGTTGGTTGGAACGCGACCGGATATAGTATTAGTCTGGTTGAGAAGCAGCGACGGAAAAGGTCACCTCCGATTTGGATCGTACCCCACCGAGGTCATTTTTGTTTGCAAGGTAATGGCAAGAATCCGAGAGCTCAGTTGGGGAAGAGTGTATGTACTGAAACGTACGTTTTTTCGTCTCAGACTTCCCAGCCGTTTTTGGCTGCTAAGGGCACGTATTTTGTCTGTTACAACAGAGCATATACATGGTTGCCCCCTGATTTTTCGGGAACGTGTTATGTTGGATTTCCGTTACCCCCAACGTATACTGCTGCTGCAGATTACCATAAGACAAGAGTTGTTAGAGGTGTCTTCGATCAGGAAGATACCGCTGGACAAGAAGTGGGAGACTTCTTTAAGGGTTTCTTGCCTTTTTGGGGACCTATGGTAAACAGTAGAAATAATAATAATAATAATAATAATAATAATAATAATACGGAATTTTATAAAGCGCGAACAGCTACCTCGCGAGGAGGTGTCCCGGCGCTACAAGAACAGGTTTTGACCATGAGGACTAGGGGTATTAGCGTCTAGCGCGGTTGGGCGAAAAGCCAGGTTTTCAGCATACGCTTGAAGCAGAGCTCGGAAGGGGCCTGCTGAAGAGCTGGGGGCAGAGTGTTCCAAAGTGTCGCCACATTGGACGAAAAAGTCCATCCTCCCAGCCGAGCTCTTTTTGCTCGAGAACTGCAATCTGAACACGGTTGTTGGATCGGAGGGAGCGAGCTTGGGTGCATCTTGGCAGTCGGGCTTTCAGATAGTTTGGGCAGGTGCCATACAGAGATCTGAAGGCCAGTGTAAGTACCTTGAATTTGATTCTGCTTGCTACTGGTAACCAATAAAGTGAGAGAAGGTGCGAAGAGACCGAATGCTTGAAAGGGATCCGCATTAATAGTCTCGCAGCCGCGGTTTGGACCAGTTGCAGTCGCTGTATAAGGTACTTTGGTAAGCCCAGATACAGGCCGTTAGCGTAATCCAGCCTAGACGTCACTGTGGCACGGATTACTGTTTTTCGGCAGCTTACAGGTATGAGTCGCAAAATCTTACGGAGATTCCTCAGCTTACACAGACACCAGACAGCTATTTGCTGGATGTGCGATGCAAAGGACAAACTGTCATCCCACTGCACCCCCAGATTGTTTGCCGAATGGCTAGGCGAGGGGGCCTGTCCCATCTCCGCCGGCCACCAAAGATCAGATGAAGGAGGGGGGCCTTTGCCAAAAAAGATCACTTCCGTCTTGTTAGCGTTGAGTTTTAATTTATTTGTGTTCATCCAGCAAGCCACATCTTGGAGACAGCCCTTGAAGCTCAATAAGGACGCCTCCGACACCTCCGAATACGGAAACACCAGTTGGGTGTCGTCGGCATATCTGCGGAAATTGACTAGGGTGGTTGAGTCCACCGTGAACGAAACTGCTGGTGCCCTGAGTAATTTGACAGCTGAGCTTCAAGCAGATCGCCTTATGACGTTACAAAACCGTATGGTTTTAGATGTTATACTTGCAGATCGAGGTGGAGTATGTAAAGTGATCCAGTCAAGTTGTTGCGTTTTTATTCCAGATAATGCTCTGACAGTATACAAGGCCATTTCCAGGTTACATAAGATCTCCGAGTCGATACATGTGGACAAAGGAGATTGGTCGTTAACTGGATGGTTTTGGGAACTGTTATCCGCTTGGGGATGGGAGATTCTGACAGTCATTGGTGTGGCTTTAGTGATTCTTTTCTCGTGTTGTCTCTGTGTACAGTGTGGACCTGCCATATGTGGCCTTTGTGCTACTGCATGTGTAAGGGTGTAAGGAGACCGCCTGTCTCGAGAGAAGTACAGAGAGATAGGATGATGCTCCAGCAACACCTTGATGACCTTCAGATATAGACTGAGTGATTGCCTATGTAAGGGTAAAAGGAGGGTCTGAGGTTCCGTGAATTCTGAACCCGTTTCATTTATGTCATGGTTCCGTTACAATTTTGGTAACAGCGGATCATAACGAGTGAGTTCGGCAAGTACAAGTGTTTCCATCATGTTACACCAATGGATTCACTATGTATTTAGAGATTTCGTTCTAAACCCTTGGGTTCCATTTTTTGCATGGTAGCCATTTTGTGGTTGCCCTCACATAGGCCTATGACTGTGGCTGAACAAGTCTTTAGGACACGTACACCTTAGCTTGAGTTTGTGCGGACTCCTGTTTGACCTGAGTGAACTGACCCTGTTGCCTGAAGCCGACCTTGCCAAACCAGTTCCTGCCCTTTAGCTGATCAAGATTAAGGATCAGAGCACAGGACATCATAAAGTTTTACTGCACACAAACATGCCTTATCCTACTTCTATCTGTTTCTGTTCCTTCTTTTATGGCCTATTTACGATATGGGTTGTGGTCTTTTTATTATGGGTTTGTCCGGCCTTGTCTAAAGAAGAATGTTGGGTTTGTTTGATAATTTATTATGGGCTGGACAACTGAAATGTGGGTTTGTCATCATGCAATGCTTTTGTCGTGTATACATGGGATTGGTCAACTGTAAATAAGGAATGTTTGCCTGAAGCATAATTTTTGGCATAAAAAGGGACGACCTGCTTTGAGCAGTCTCCTGAGAACTTACATGCCTGTGTTCTTCTCAGACTTCTGTTACTGGCTGCAGCCAATAAATGTGATCTTTGACGCCACCAAGAAGAATCCCGTGTCTCTGTATTCTAAGACAGGAGAACTCGAAGACTTTGGCCGTGCCCCTGGCGCCGCTGGGTTCTAAAACCCAGTTCTTCAACGGTAGTTGTTCGGGTTGGTTGCGTCTAGGGTAGGTATTTTTACTAGCGGAAGGATGGAGGTGTCCTTCCACATGGACGGAAAGTTGCCAGAATCAAACATTGAATTAAACATTTCTGTTAAGCCAGGACTCACCTGGTCCGCAATTTCTTTCAGAAATGCTGGCGAGCCTGGGTCGGAGGGAGATCCTGACTTTGCTTCATGAATGTATTTCTCCACTGTTTCAAATGAAATGGGTGGGTGAAAAACTAAGCAGGGTGTTCTTGTCCGAGGGTGGGCTTTTCGGAGGGGTAGTGGGGAGGTGAACTGATGTATCCTCAATTGTTTTTAAATGTCCAGGACTTCAGTTTTAAAAGCAGTTGCAATGTCATCACAAGACTTTTGATTGCCCTTGAACCCTGTAGTATTGGGTGTGGTGAGTTTGTTTACTACTGTAAAAAGTGTTTTAGAGGAATGTTTTGCTTCCTCAATCTGTTTGGTAAAGTAATCCTTCTTTTCTGATATCAGTAAATTTTTGTACTGTGTTAGGGCCGTTCTGTACACTCTCTTCTTGGGTGATCAACGACATTTTTTCTTTTCTTTCCGTAATGCGTCAGAAAACTATAGGGCTGAAGAGTTCTTCCTATTCCCTATTGTGTTTTTAGGTCTCGCCTGTCGATGCGCATGCGCATCGAGCAAGCGAGAGTATTGGGACTTATCTACTCTTTATCTACACTGCAAGGAATCGTGGCGATTCCTTGCAGTGCCCGTGACTTTTAAGCTCAATGCGCATGCGCATTGAGCTTAAAAGCGCGTGCACGTCCGTCTTTGTTTACCCGCTCCGCCCCCTCCCCTTCCCGCCGTCTCGCATTTCCCCTGCCGCATCAAAGGCTTTCACGGCCGGCCGGCCATGCTTTCAGTTTCACGACCGGCCGGCCGTGAAAGCCTTTCACCTTGCCGTTTCTCTTTTTCTTTCATTGTCTGGTTGCACGTCTTTATTTCGCTTTCTTTCTCATTTTGATCTCACTGTCTTTATATTTTCTGTATTTCGTACTTTCCTTCGCCAAAATACCCTTTCTTGTGTAAATAAATTGTATCTGTAAAGCTTAGCCGCACTCGGGGGTTTCTTGGCGCCATGTAACAAATGTTTATTTTCACCGAAGAAATGGTACGCATTTTATCGACCCCGGGAGTATGATGGGCCGAGCATACCGTTTCCAGCTATAAACGGATGTTGTAGTATTTTGCTGTGGGAACCCAAGAAGATGCTCCATTCTGCTGTACTGTCCTTCCCTGGCTCGGAAACAGTTGTGATGCAGATTTGTACATCTTTGTCGAAAGCATGCCGAGTTACTTTCCTCTAACCAGTGCAATAAAACTATAATTCAATTGCTTTGTGCTTTAAGAGGGTCAGCGTTGCTCATTCTGGCTCGGAAACAGTTGTGATGCAGATTTGTACATCTTTGTCGAAAGCATGCCGAGTTACTTTCCTCTAACCAGTGCAATAAAACTATAATTCAATTGCTTTGTGCTTTAAGAGGGTCAGCGTTGCTCATTCTACTGAATAGTCCCCAAGCCCTCCTTTCATGTTGAGTGGCCTCGGATTCCATGGCAAGAAATGCTCCAAATTCTTCGCGGGATGGGTTTGCATGTGAACCAGGAGAGGTCATTGTTTGGTTTCTTTCACAAGCCCTGCCTAGGGGGTCTGCATCAGCCTTGCATGCTCCTTCCTGCAGTGTCTGGACCCTTGAATATTAAAGGGCTGGGCCTGGCTGGGTGCGAGAGAGCGAGGCAGGAAGACCACTCCAGAGGCTCCAATTTGTACTACAAAGGAGGTGTGTGGGGTGTGTTGGCCGTGAAAGCCTTTCACCTTGCCGTTTCTCTTTTTCTTTCATTGTCTGGTTGCACGTCTTTATTTCGCTTTCTTTCTCATTTTGATCTCACTGTCTTTATATTTTCTGTATTTCGTTCTTTCCTTCGCCAAAATACTCTTTCTTGTGTAAATAAATTGTATCTGTAAAGCTTAAGCGCACTCGGGGGTTTCTTGGCGCCATGTAACAAATGTTTATTTTCACCGAAGAAATGGTACGCGTTTTATCGACCCCGGGAGTATGATGGGCCGAGCATACCGTTTCCAGCTATAAACGGATGTTGTAGTATTTTGCTGTGGGAACCCAAGAAGATGCTCCATTCTGCTGTACTGTCCTTCCCTGGCTCGGAAACAGTTGTGATGCAGATTTGTACATCTTTGTCGAAAGCATGCCGAGTTACTTTCCTCTAACCAGTGCAATAAAACTATAATTCAATTGCTTTGTGCTTTAAGAGGGTCAGCGTTGCTCATTCTACTGAATAGTCCCCAAGCCCTCCTTTCATGTTGAGTGGCCTCGGATTCCATGGCAAGAAATGCTCCAAATTCTTCGCGGGATGGGTTTGCATGTGAACCAGGAGAGGTCATTGTTTGGTTTCTTTCACAAGCCCTGCCTAGGGGGTCTGCATCAGCCTTGCGTGCTCCTTCCTGCAGTGTCTGGACCCTTGAATATTAAAGGGCTGGGCCTGGCTGGGTGCGAGAGAGCGAGGCAGGAAGACCCCTCCAGAGGCTCCAATTTGTACTACAAAGGAGGTGTGTGGGGTGTGTTGATTACATCAAAGGCTTTCACGGCCGGCTGGCCATGCTTTCAGTTTCACGACCGGCCGGCCGTGAAAGCCTTTCACGTTTATTCGCAATTTTTTTTTGAAAGAGTATCGGGAACGACGCTCAACATCCTCTTGATTCTTGATGATGTCCTTTGGTGTCAGTCTATGGACCCAGTAGGGAGGCAAGTAGGAATCTATTTAGTTGTCAGTTTTATTTTTTATTCAGGGTTGTTTTCTGGGCGATTTTGACCGGGGTTTTACAAAATTGTTACAGGGCATTAACTTTTCTAGATTTTGAAAGTTGGCCGTTTTCACCAATTGCCGGGTTTGTTCAGCATTGCATAGTGACTGTTGGTATGTAATGTTTAAGAGTGAGGTTTAGAATATGCCAATGACAAAGTTTGGAACTTTCTGTTTGGGGACACCCCTCACCCTCAAACCCTCACCCTCACTCACCCACCCTCAACCCCTCACCCTCACTCACTCACCCTCAACCCCTCACCCTCACTCACTCCCCCTCAACCCCTCCCCCTCCCCCTCAACCCCTCCCCCTCAACCCCTCACTCACCCTCAACCCCTCACTCACCCTCACCCTCAACCCCTCACTCACCCTCACTCTCACTCACCCTCACTCTCACTCATCCTCACTCATCCTCACTCACCCTCAACCCCTCACTCTCACCCTCACTCACCCTCAACCCCTCACCCTCACTCACTCACCCTCAACCCCTCACCCTCAACCCCTCACTAACCCTCACTCTCACTCATCCTCACTCAACCACCCTCAACCTCCCTCACCCTCAACCCCTCACCCTCAAACCCTCACCCTCACTCACCCACCCTCAACCCCTCACTCTCACTCACTCACCCTCAACCCCTCCCCCTCGACCCCTCCCCCTTAACCCCTCACTCACCCTCAACCCCTCACTCACCCTCAACCCCTCAACCCCTCACCCTCAACCCCTCACCCACTCACCCTCAACCCCTCACCCACCCTCAACCCCTCACCCTCAACCCCTCACCCTCAACCCCTCACCCTCACCCCCTCACCCTCAACCCCTCACCCTCAACCCCTCACCCTCAACCCCAACCCCTCACTCACCCTCACTCACTCACCCTCACTCACCCTCACTCACCCTCACTCACCCTCACTCACTCACCCTCACTCACCCTCACTCACTCACCCACTCACCCTCACTCACCCACCCACTCACCCTCACTCACTCACCCACTCACCCTCAAACCCTCAACCCCTCACCCTCACCCACCCTCAACCCCTCACCCTAACTCACACTCACTCACCCTCAACCCCTCACTCACCCTCAACCCCTCACTCACCCTCAACCCCTCACTCACCCTCAAACCCTCACTCACCCTCACTCACTCACCCACTCACCCTCACTCACTCACCCTCACTCACTCACCCTCACTCACTCACCCTCAAACCCTCACTCACCCTCAACCCCTCACCCTCACCCACCCTCAACCCCTCACCCTAACTCACACTCACTCTCACTCACCCTCAACCCCTCACTCACCCTCAACCCCTCACTCACCCTCAACCCCTCACTCACCCTCAACCCCTCACTCACCCTCAACCCCTCACTCACCCTCACCCTCACTCACCCTCACCCCCTCACCCTCAACCCCTCACCCTCAACCCCTCACTCACCCTCACTCACCCTCACTCTCACTCACCCTCACTCACTCACCCTCACTCACTCACCCTCACTCACCCACTCACCCTCACTCACTCACCCACTCACCCTCACTCACTCACCTACTCACCCTCACTCACCCTCAAACCCTCACTCACCCTCAACCCCTCACCCTCACCCACCCTCAACCCCTCACCCTAACTCACACTCACTCTCACTCACCCTCAACCCCTCACTCACCCTCAACCCCTCACTCACCCTCAACCCCTCACTCACCCTCAACCCCTCACTCACCCTCACCCTCACTCACCCTCAACCCCTCACCCTCAACCCCTCACACAGTGCAATAGGTCTCGGAGCATTTGAGTTAGAGCTTTTAGAAATGTTTATGGCTTTTTTTTTTTAATTCTTTAGCATTGGCTACAGGAAACAAAAATGCTAAAGATTTACAAAAAAACCCATAAACAATTCTAAAAGCACTAACTCTAATGCTGCGAGACCTATTGCATTTCCAATGCTTGTTTTAATAGGTACTGAGGCCTTAATTGCTTCATTTAGCCAATCTGTGTATTTGGCTAAATGGTGACCTTTTAAATGTGGATGAGAGCTCTCTCAAATATGTGCGGAGGATCGTTTTATCCATTTTACTCTAGTCTATCTGGGTGGAAACTGGGGTCTTGGAGATCTATACAAGCCCGAAAGAAGTGATTGGGAGTTTGAACTTAATAAACAAGTGGTCTGACCATGTCAGAGGAAGGGTTTCTTTGCAAGTGAGACCGTGGGCTGAGGTGAAGATACCATCTAGCGTATGTCCTGCCTCATGAGTAGGTGCCAGTACCAATTGGGTAAGGCTGACAGCTCCAAAGTATCTATCAATACCACTATCTTCCAGTTGTCCTTGTCTTCAAGATAGAAATTAAAATCTCTGAGGATAGTGAAGTCATTGTTTAGGAGAGTAGGTTCTAGAAGGCTATCTAGATTTGAAGTTAAGGTACTTCTGGAGCTTGGAGGCCGGTACAGCAAGATACCGCTGAACGTCTGCCTTGTACTAAGTTCAATCGCAAAGTGAATAGCCGCGTAAAAAGGCATGGAGGTAGAGTGAAATATATAATAGGAAGATGCTCCCTCAAGATAATTGCAACTCTACCTCCTTGTTTTAGTGGTCTATCGACCCTGATAACCTGAAATCCGTCCAGGGTTGCGGTGACAAAGTCAGGGTCGGAAGCAGCATCCGACCAAGTTTCTGCAATGAAAGGTATGTCTAGATCGCAATCTGAGATC
Organism: Lissotriton vulgaris; assembly: GCF_964263255.1. Lineage (NCBI taxonomy): Eukaryota > Metazoa > Chordata > Amphibia > Caudata > Salamandridae > Lissotriton > Lissotriton vulgaris. Next base: position 43,791,141 of record NC_141699.1, read on the forward strand.
ATGTGTGCACTCTCATATTTGTGCTTTGGCAGTGATCTGACACTTACAAGGCCCCCATGTAGTATAGCACTTTGTAATTTTAGAAGATTTATGACTCTGAGGTCTTTTGAGGGGCTGGAAAGCCATAGTCCTTTGTAATTGCGAGAGTGTATAACCACAGGGACAGCGTGCGTTACCTTCACCCGGAATATACTGGCAACAGTTTTTCCTGGGAATGTTAAGGAGGAGTAACTTGTTTGCAGTATAACTGAGCACTTGGGTATTAGAAAGACCAGGGGTCCTGGCCCTTGGCCCGGTCCAGGCGAGGACAGGCGCAGACGGGCTTGCCCTCAGCAAGCCCGCACCATCTGGCCATTTTATGTGATTCCGGTGGACGACTAGACCGCGTCCAACCGGAAGTCGTGACTGGGAAGAAATTAGGGTAAAATGGTAGTGGAGTATCCGCCCTCCGCACAATCAGCACAACAGACGTGGCGGACTGGGGTAGGCACCTGCTCCGTGCAAGAGAGGCTAAAGTGTGGGGAATCAGAAAACCATTGAAGAGGTAAAATAATTCTTTTAAAACTGGTTGGTAAATAGCATAACTATTAAGAGGAACAATGGTCCTTAGCAGACTGAAGAATGAAAAACGAAAATACAATATAGGCCACAATAGGTTACTATATGAATCCACAGTCCAGCCGGACGAGGAGTTTTATTCAACAATACTTAAGAATATAGTCAGATAATTCTCAAACAACGGTTTCTATACTAGGGCACAAGGCTGTACCCTATATAGGAAAAGGAGTGTGTACAACATTACACAGAACCTCCAGCTTATCACGATTTCGCGATTTGCAAAAAAATCGCGAAATCGACCGATCTCGGGAAATGCCGCGATATTTGGCAAAAAGCCCGCAAAATTTGCCGTTTTCGCCCGTTCGCCGTCTTTCCTCCGCCCGTTTCCGCCTTAAAAGAGAAGGCGCGAGGCACCCATGGTTCCCATTCCCCCCAGGATTGACCCAGGATTGATTTGCGGCGTGTGAGAAGAGAAGGAGCCAGGAGGTCGAGGGCGGTGACCGAGCGAGCGAGGGAGAAGACCAGCACCTCACTAGCAAGAGGGGGAGAGAGCACGAAGCGGCAGCGACACGAAGACTCTTCCTCAGAGAGCAGGAGGAAAGCCGGCCAGAGAACAGGACACAGGTACCTCCGTCCTTCACGCTGGTGGGGGCCCGCCGCACACATAGGGGAGAGCACTGCCCGGGTGGGAGGGGGGCAGACGGAGATGTGGCCGACCGGCCCCCGGCCTGGGCTGCGTGTTTAAGGCCGCGGGTAAAACATCCAGGCTTCTCTCTTGACTTGTGCTGCAATACTATCATACTTGCTTGTTAAAAAGCAATTTACCTATAGCAACCCGATCACCAGTTTCTATATTGATAGGACATAGTTTCTGTGGGTATTGATTTATATTATATAAATCCATACCCACAGAAACTATGTCCTATCAATATAGAAACTGCTGATCGGGTTGCTATAGGTAAATTACTTTTTAACAAGCAAGCATCAGCGCCACATGTATGATATTTACTGGGCTGGCTTCACATTTTCTAACGTTTCTGTGGGCAACTTTACAGTATGAATGCATCTGTATCCTACATCCATTTTCATTTTTGATAAATGTCCTTTTCACACCAAATCTGCGCTGTCCTTGGCATTAATCAATTCCCAAGTTTTCCGTCTTTATAAATTATGTATTTTGTGACTCGGCAGTGTTATTTCCATGCTGGCTGTAAGGCTCGGTGCGCTGGGGTTTGTTAGAAGGCCACCTCGAGTGCTTAACCGTTTACACAAGAAGTAAACATGTACTTTGTCTGGCTTTAACTTATGAACTTATTAAGTTAAAGCCAGACAAGGTAAATGTTTACTTTTTGTGTAAACGGAGGGAAAATGAATGTTGTGAGTGGACAGGAAAGACAGTAAAACATTAAGTGTCTAAATAACATTTTACATTTATTCTTGGAGTAATTATACAGGATTTTTAAATGTTTCACCACGCTGCTTCCCGACTATGGCTTTCTATTTATGTTACTGTTCAATGTAAGACTTGTACTCCCACGCATTTGGCTATTCATCTTCTCTGCTCGTCTCCCTGGCCTCTCTTCTTCGTCTCCCTGGCCTCTTTTCTTCATCATTATTTCGTAAATCGCTCCCACTTCATCTCCAGTGTGTGTTACCACGCAGAATACTGAATATATCTGTGTTTGGTGTTGCAAAAAACCCAAAATAAAATGCCGCTAAATTTCCATTTTTGTGCCGCTAAATTTTCATTTTTGTGCCGCTAAATTTGCCAATCCATGCCGCTATATCCTGGGGGGTCTGATTACAGATTAATCAAACAAAACATATAAACATAAATACAGGCAAAAACTTTGAGCTGTAGTCACTCGCATGTATTATATTATGCAGCGCGTTTAACCAGAAATAGAAACCACACAGGTTAGGCACAATGGAAAACTGTGGCGCTATTTACAAGTGTCGACGTTTCGATCCCATCGCTCATTAATTCTCGGGATCATCATCAGGACCAAATAAATTACATTTGCCTGGTAAAAGTAATAATAGCCTGTTGGGGTAAAGAACAGGGAGGGAAAATTACAGTGGTCTGTGGGAGACAGTTACGAAAATGAATACAACACTTAAGAAAACATTTAAGAAAACAGCATGGCAGCAAACTAATTAGTGACTTGCGTGAAATAGTCATGCTGAATTTAAGCCGAAAGGAATCATGTGTGGTTAAAAAGTGTCATGACTCAAACCTAAAACAACATACTGTTGCTTGGGTGCAAGGCATATTGAGATTCGTGCTTAAGGTCCATACATATTGGCGCGGTGGCGGTTTGGGTGCTCGAAGCGACTTGTGGGCGTTAATAAATATCGGAATTGCCCGAGGCTGGCGAGTAAAGGTACCACTACCGTTAACCCCAATCACCCACGAATCATAGCGGTATTTCGATAATACAGCGTTGGCGCGTGGAATAACCAATTTGAAATACTACAGTGCATCATGCGAGTGACTCAGTAGGAGTCAAGGAAGGCGCATGGAGGGTCAGGGGAGTGAACTGAACCATTTTGGATCTTACCCGAACCAATTTTGGGCGCTTGTTGCAGCCAAGGAAAACGGCGCCGTAGCCGCCAGATGGTTGCCGCTTTTAAGGACCAACCCTATGGTGGGAAGGAATGAACCGGGTTAGTTACCGTACTGGTAACTGGGAGTGAGGCAAGCTAAGGGTGATATTAGTAGAAGACACATACCAAGTGCGGCAGGCAGGTAGAAAACCTTGCGGTCGAGGGGATTTAATCTCCTGTATTATCCAGATAGTTATGAGCTCCCGGGGATCAGGATTGCTGGTCTCTATGGCGAGCCTGCTGTGAGAAATTTAAGGAAGGAATAAGGCGTCTAAATTGAGAACCGCTAATTCCTCATGGTGATCAAGACCCCACGGGGTCTTTTCTTACCTCAATTTTTTATGTGTAGGGCTGGAAACAGCAACGGTGTGCTGTCAACGTCAATGGCACGATGGCTTGTAAAGACAAGCTGGATTGCACACGGAGCTCCTAAATAGGGAAGCCAAAATGGCCGCCAATGCCGGGGGAGTCTAAATAAAGGAAGGACTTGTGCATGGTTTTACAAGGATAAGGTGTCGCCATCTTGGAGTGGTGTATAGTCCGTTTAAAAAGATGCAAATGGACATGCAAGGGGCATACTGTGAGATGAGAATTGCGATTCTCCTATTACCATGACTAGAGAATCTGGATTTCATTAAAGACACGGAGGCTCCCATTATGCATACAACTTTTAATGCGTCTCCAAGCAGCCGCATACATAACAATTAAAAGGTTCCATAAAGAACATTCATAACAAATAAAGGGCATGAGCCAACAATAGACTGCCTCTTTTAAATGTGGAAATACAGAGAAGTCCATAAAAGAACAATAAACTCCAAAATATTCGAGAAACTTCAGAGGAATTCATCTTGAGAAAATCCGTAGAAGCCAAAAAAGCGGAAGGATCCAAACATCTTAAATTAAGAAGGATTATCTGAAAAGGAGAAAAGAAAGGGCAAATTTGGCGGAATCCAAACTTAAAACATTACAATGAATACAAATGCAACAATTTAGATGTAAAACATTAGAAAGGTAATACATAGCTGTAAACCTAGAAATATCACATCACATCCCAGGGAGGGATGGGTGGGATAATGTGAGCCTCCGTGTCTTTAATGAAATCCAGATTCTCTAGTCATGGTAATAAGAGAATCGCAATTTCATTACAAGAACGGAGGCTACATTATGCATGTTGGTAGCTTTGTAAAACAACATCAGACATATGTTCTATAGGTTTACAGTAATGACGAGCAAATGTGCTAGCATTTGACCAATCAGCAGCTTTAAGAATATCGTCAAGCTTACCCCCAGACCAGAGGGATTTGCTGGCCATAGCACCCCTAAGGGAGTGAGCCTGAAACTTACGTAAGTCAACACCTGCTAAGCTCATAGCTGTTTTAACCCACCTAGCAATGGAAGTAGAGGAAATAGCTTTATGAGGTCTAACAAAGGAAATAAGTAATTGATTAACATCAGATGGTCGAAGAAGAGACATTCTCCGGTCATACTCCTTTAAACAATCAACAACACAAAGTTTAGGACAGGAGTCAAAGCGTGGGTAGAAAATAGAATCGGACATAGTCTTAGTTCTTCTATGAATTTCAAATTTCACACTAAACATGTTGTAGGACCTAAAGGAAATGTCTAAAGCTTTAAAATCGGAGACTCTTCTACCTGAAATAAGGCAAAGAAGAGGGGCAAGTTTGATAGAAAGGAGTTTCCTGTCAAGGGAAGTGTTATCAGGCCAGCTGGTAAAAAGGTCTAAAATCAAATTAACATCCCAAAGAGAATCATACTTAGGTTTTGGGGGTCTTCTTAGACGGATGCTCTTCATAACTCTACAAATGATAAAATTTTTACCTACCGTTTTACCATTCATAAGAATATGACCAGCGGAAATAGCAGATCTATAGCAATTGATGGTTCTATAGCTAAGACCCGTGTCAAATTGTTCACAGAGAAAATTAACTATGTCGACAATAGGTGCTTCAAGGGAATCCAGGTTCCTTTCCAAGCACCAACGAACCCAAGTTCTCCAGATGTTGTTATATCTGTAGTGGGTGCCTCATGACCATGATTCTGAGAGGAGAGTTGAAGCTGTAGACGAAAGTCCTGAGACCTTGTTTGATCTCCTGACACTCTCCAAACAAGAAGGTTCAAACTCCCTGTTTATATTAGAGGATGAATTTCGCCATCTACGTTTGTTAGGAGATGATTTAGGCAAGGGATTAGGAAGGGAGTGTCGTAAGCCAGTTCCAGAGCTGTTGGGAGCCAAGCTTGAAAGGGCCACAAGGGAGTCACTAGAACAAGGGAGCATTGATTGATTCTCACTTTCTGTAAGACTCTCTGAATCATGGCAAAGGGGGGAAAGGCATAAGCCTTCAGATCCTTCCATGGTTGGAGAAAGGCGTTCACGGCTAGAGCGCCGGGATCAGGCATCCAACTGAAGTATTTTTCCAGTTGAAACGTCAGTCTGCTTGCGAAAAGATCTATTTCCAAGGGTCCCCAAACCATATTCAGACGTTTGAAGATGGAAATGTCGAGTTTCCAATCGCTGTGATCTTTGAGGAATCTCGAGGTCCAGTCTGCAGAGATGTTCGCTTTCCCTGGAAGGTATTCTGCTTTCAGAGCAATTTTGTGTTCCAGGCAGGACATCCAAAGTTTCTTTGCCAGGTTCGAAAGGTCCGCAGACTTGGTGCCACCTAGGCGGTTTATATAGGCCACTGCGGACATGTTGTCCATCTTTAAAATGACCGATCTTCCTTGCAGTGAGTGTTTGAAACTCATCAAAGCATAAAGACCAGCCGTAAGTTCTAAATAATTTATATGTTGAGAAGACTCTTCCAGGGACCAGGTTCCACCGGTATTCTGGTTGAGAACGCAGGCTCCCCAGCCATGCATGCTGGCATCTGATTCCAAAACGAATTTGGGTTTCGCACCGAAAATCGTTTTCCCGTTCCAAGCATCCAGGTTTTCTAGCCACCAGTTCAGTTCTTGCTTGGCATCCAGGTCTAGGGAGATGAGATCCTCGTACCAGAGACCGGACCTTAGGGCTCTCGCTTTCACCCTCTGGAGGGCTCGATAATTCAGAGGGCCAGGGAAAATTGCTTGGATAGAGGAAGAAAGAAGACCGAGGAGTCTTGTGAGTTCTCTGAGGGGAAACTCTTGGAGTTTCAAGACACGACTAATTTCTTTTTTGATTTTTGTAATTTTTTTGGCAGGGAGAAGGAGACACCTGGAAGTATCTACATTGAACCCCAAAAATTCCATCGACCTTGAAGGAGTCAAGACCGATTTTTCCTTGTTGACAATGAAGCCTACGTTTTCTAGGAGATCCAAAACTGTCTTCAGATCTTGAGAGATTTGAGAAAGTTCCTGAGACATAATTAGAATGTCGTCTAGATAGATGATCAGACGAATTCCTCTTTCTCTTAGAAAGGAGGCAATTGGTCTCATGACTTTGATAAAGCACCAAGGGGCTGAAGAAAGACCGAAAGGAAGGGCTTTGAACTGGTACAATTGATCTTTCCAAAGAAATTGGAGAAAAGGTTGATGAATTTCTGCCATAGGAATGGTGAAGTAAGCATCTTTCAGGTCTAGTTTTACTAGCCAATCTCCTTCTAAAAGCAGGTCACTCAAAAGGTGAATCCCTTCCATTTTGAAGTGCCTGTATACTAAAAATTTGTTGAGGTGTTTTAAGTTTATAACAGGTCTCCAACCTTTGTCTTTTTTCTCTACGAGGAAAAGGGTGCTTATGAACCCGAGTTCCTCTAGGGAAACTTCTAAGATCGCACCTTTCTTTAGCATGGAAGAGATCTCTTCCTCTATTATTTTTTGCTGGTCTAAAGGGATTTGGAAATTTTTTGGAAGAGAAGACTGAGTTGGAATCTCTGTGAAGTCTATTTTGAAACCTCTGACTGTGTTCAGGACCCAAGGATCATGAGTAATCTTTCTACAGTTCTGGAAAAAGAACTTGAGTCTCCCTCCCACCTCTGAAGGGAAAGAAAGAGGGGAAGGAGGGGTGATAGTACTCACTTGTTGTGGTGTCGGTGGAGGATTGGCCACGTGATCTATATCCTCTTGAGCGCATGCCGCGTCCTCCGTGAGGAAAGAATTGTGAGTTGTTGAATTGCTGATAGCCTCTTCCGAAACCTCTTGATCTTGAGGAGGGCTGTTGATTAAACCGGCCAGAGAGAGGCCCCTTCTTCCGGCCCTAGCAAAAAGGTTATTATTAAAGACCTTACGCATATTTTGTTGGGCTCTATCCAAGGCCGTAAAAGTAGAGACATATTTGCCGAGAGTTTTAATGAGATCTTCACCAAAAAGTAGGCCTTTAGGATTTTGAGAAGTCTCCTTGTCAGCCATGTCCGAAAGTTTTGGGTTTATTTTAGTCAGAACAACTCTACGTCTTTCAGCATTCAAGCTGGCATTAGCGTTCCCTAGCAGAATTAAAGCTCTCGGACTCCAGCCTCTGATTAAGTCAATATTAAGGGGAGTACCATTGAGATGGCTCTCCTCCGCTGCGTCAATAATTCTAGCCAAAGGACCTAGAATGTCCAGGACACGGTCCTGACAACCCTTAAGGGACCTCTCCATACCTTTGCGAGGATCCCGTCCAAGCTTAAAAAGGAATTTTATCAATTCGGGGTCCAAATTAGGAGTTTGGCAGACTTTTTCATCAATGGAAGGTCTTGAACACTCAGCCCGCAGGAAGCTGCGAGTGTTGGGTTCAAGAGGGAATCTCAACCATTTATCAATAAATTTTGCCACATGTTCGTGAGGCCACCATTCTGAACTCCTTGGATGTTTAAGATTAAGGGGAGAAAACATTTCTTCCCCAAGAGGGTCAAGAATAATATCTTTTGGACCAGAGGATGATTCTGGAGGGTTAAAAAGGTCTTCATCGTAGTCATCATTTAAATCAAGTACATATTCGTCGGGTGTGTCTGAGGAATTATCATCTCTGAGATCATTGTCAAGTATGTGGTCACGAGCACTTGGATATTGTGTGCCGCTAAGGACACCAGGATATCTTGTGCCGCGAGGGGCACCATAATAAGTTGTGCCGCGATGGACACCATGATGAGTTGTGCCGCGAAGGACACCAAGAGGTTTTGAGGTAACAAGGAAAGGCAACTTATCTGCTCAGAGCTGCTTTTAAAAGAGGCAGTCTCTTGTTGGCTCATGCCCTTTATTTGTTAAGAATGTTCTTTATGGAACCTTTTAATTGTGATGTATGCGGCTGCTTGGAGACGCATTAAAAGTTGTATGCATAATGTAGCCTCCGTTCTTAGTCCGTTTAAAAAGATGCAAATGGACATGCAAGGGGCATACTGTAAGATGAGAATCATGCAAAACAAACAATAAAATTGCAATAAGGAATATGCAAAGGCAGTGAATAATTACTAGTATCATTTAGCGTATAGAACTTGAAAAGTAAGGAATATAATTTCGAAAATTTTGAAAAAAATCTCAGCAGTTAGAGTTAATTAATTAATTAATTAATTAAAATTTCCAGAACATTATCATTTTGGTAAAGTCATGCAGTTCAGTACATTTGAATATAAAAACGGATTGGAATTGTGTTACTCCTATCGTTGACTGGAAGCAGAGTTTACAATAGGGAGGCCCAATCCTCATTTCTGTTAAGGCCACTCCTGATCGTGCCATTGACGTTGACAGCACACGGTTGCTGTTTCCAGCCCTCCACATAAAAAATTGAGGTAAGAACAGACCCTGTGGGGTCTTGATCACCATGAGGAATTAGCGGTTCTCAATTTAGACGCCTTATTCCTTCCTCAAATTTCTCACAGCAGGCTCGCCATAGAGACCGCAATACTGATCCCCGGGAGCTCATAACTATCTGGATAATACGGGAGATTAAATCCCCCCGACCGCAAGGTTTTCTACCTGCCTGCCGCACTTGGTATGTGTCTTCTACTAATATCACCCTTAGCTTTCCTCACTCCCAGTTACCAGTACGGTAACTAACCCGGTTCATTCCTTGCCACCATAGGGTTGGTTCTTAAAAGCGGCAACCATCTGGCGGCTACAGCGCCGTTTTCCTTGGCTGCAACAAGCGCCCAAAATTGTTTCGGGTAAGATCCAAAATGGTTCAGCTCACTCCCCTGACCCTCCATGCGCCTTCCTTGGCTCCTACTGAGTCACTCGCATGATGCACTGTAGTATTTCCAATTCCTTATTCTTCGCGCCAACGCTGTATTATCGAAATATCGCTATGATTTGTGGGTGATTGGGGTTAACGGTAGTGGTACCTTTACTCGTCAGCCTCGGGCAATTCCGATATTTATGAACACCCACAAGTCGCTTCGAGCACCCAAACCGCCACCGCGCCAATATGTATGGACCTTAAGCACGAATCTCAATATGCCTTGCACCCAAGCAACAGTATGTTGTTTTAGGTTTCAGTCAAGATACTTTTTAACCACACACGATTCCTTTCGGCTTAAATTCGGCATGACTATTTCACTCAAGTCACTAATTAGTTTGCTGCCATGCTGTTTTCTTAAATGTTTTCTTAAGTGTTCTATTCATTTTCGTAACTGTCGCTCACAGATCACTGTAATTTTCCCTCCCTGTTCTTTACCCCAACAGGCTATTATTACTTTTACCAGGCAAATGTAATTTATTTGGTCCTGATGATGATCCCGAGAATTAATGAGCGATGGGATCGAAACGTCGACACTTGTAAATAGCACCACAGTTTTCCATTGTGCCTAACCTGTGTGGTTTCTATTTCTGGTTAAACTCGCTGCATAATATAATACATGCGAGTGACTACAGCTCAAAGTCTTTGCCTGTATTTATGTTTTGTTTGATTAATCTGTAATGTTCTACACACTCCTTTTCCTATATAGGGTAAAGGTGTGTGCTCTATTATAGAAACCGTTGTTTGAGAATTATCTGACTATATTCCCAAGTATTGTTGAATAAAACTGCTTGTGCGGCTGGACTGTGGATTCATATAGTAACCTATTGTGGCCTATATTGTATTTTCGTTTTTCATTCTTCAGTCTGCTAAGGACCATTGTTCCTCTTAATAGAATTGTTACCCGTGGACCCTAGCCAATTATCGGGTCCCCTTGTCCTTTCTAAATGGTATGTAAATAGCAGCAGAAGTATTTAAAAGCAGAATCAACACGCAGCGCACAGGCGGAGGCTGCACTGACCCTCCCCAGGGAGTCCACACGGATAAGGCTGCAGTGACCCTCTTCAGGGAGTGCACACGGCTGAGGCTGCACTGACCCTCCCCAGGGAGTCCACACGGATGAGGCTGCACTGACCCTCCCCAGGGAGTCCACACGGCTGAGGCTGCACTGACCCTCTTCAGTGAGTCCACACGGATGAGGCTACACTGACCCTCCCCAGGGAGTCCACACGGCTGAGGCTGCACTGACCCTCCCCAGAGAGTTCACACGGATGAGGCTGCACTGACCCTCCCCAGGGAGTCCACACGGATGAGGCTGCAATGACCCTCCTCAGGGAGTGCACACGGCTGAGACTGCACTGACCCTCCCCAGGGAGTCCACACGGCTGAGGCTGCACTGACCCTCTTCAGGGAGTCCACACAGATGAGGCTGCACTGACCCTCCCCAGGGAGTCCACACGGTTGGGGCTGCACTGACCCTCCCCAGAGAGTTCACACGGATGAGGCTGCACTGACCCTCCCCAGGGAGTCCACACGGATGAGGCTGCACTGACCCTCCCCAGGGAGTCCACACGGCTGAGGCTGCACTGACCCTCCCCAGAAAGTCCACCCGGCTGAGGCTGCACTGACCCTCCCCAGGGAGTCCACACGGATGAGGCTGCACTGACCCTCCCCAGGGAGTCCACACGGCTGAGGCTGCACGGACTCTCCCCAGGGAGTCCACACGGCTGAGGCTGCACTGACCCTCTTCAGTGAGTCCACACGGATGAGGCTGCACTGACCCTCCCCAGGGAGTCCACACGGCTGAGGCTGCACTGACCCTCCCCAGGGAGTCCACACGACTGAGGCTGCACTGACCCTCCCCAGGGAGTCCACACGGCTGAGGCTGCACTGACCCTCTTCAGTGAGTCCACACGGCTGAGGCTGCACTGACCCTCTTCAGTGAGTCCACACGGATGAGGCTGCACTGACCCTCCCCAGGGAGTCCACACGGATGAGGCTGCACTGATCCTCCCCAGGGAGTCCACACGGCTGAGGCTGCACTGACCCTCCCCAGGGAGTCCACACGGATGAGGCTGCACTGACCCTCCCCAGGGAGTCCACACGGCTGAGGCTGCACTGACCCTCTTCAGTGAGTCCACACGGCTGAGTCTGCACTGACCCTCCCCAGGGAGTCCACACGGCTGAGACTGCACTGACCCTCTTCAGTGAGTCCACACGGATGAGGCTGCACTGACCCTCCCCAGGGAGTCCACACGGCTGAGGCTGCACTGACCCTCCCCAGGGAGTCCACACGGATGAGGCTGCACTGACCCTCCCCAGGGAGTCCACACGGCTGAGGCTGCACTGACCCTCTTCAGTGAGTCCACACGGCTGAGGCTGCACTGACCCTCTTCAGTGAGTCCACACGGACGAGGCTGCACTGACCCTCCCCAGGGAGTCCACACGGCTGAGGCTGCACTGACCCTCTTCAGTGAGTCCACACGGCTGAGGCTGCACTGACCCTCCCCAGGGAGTCCACACGGCTGAGGCTGCACTGACCCTCTTCAGTGAGTCCACACGGATGAGGCTACACTGACCCTCCCCAGGGAGTCCACACGGCTGAGGCTGCACTGACCCTCCCCAGAGAGTTCACACGGATGAGGCTGCACTGACCCTCCCCAGGGAGTCCACACGGATGAGGCTGCAATGACCCTCCTCAGGGAGTGCACACGGCTGAGACTGCACTGACCCTCCCCAGGGAGTCCACACGGCTGAGGCTGCACTGACCCTCTTCAGGGAGTCCACACAGATGAGGCTGCACTGACCCTCCCCAGGGAGTCCACACGGTTGGGGCTGCACTGACCCTCCCCAGAGAGTTCACACGGATGAGGCTGCACTGACCCTCCCCAGGGAGTCCACACGGATGAGGCTGCACTGACCCTCCCCAGGGAGTCCACACGGCTGAGGCTGCACTGACCCTCTTCAGTGAGTCCACACGGCTGAGGCTGCACTGACCCTCTTCAGTGAGTCCACACGGATGAGGCTGCACTGACCCTCCCCAGGGAGTCCACACGGCTGAGGCTGCACTGACCCTCTTCAGTGAGTCCACACGGCTGAGGCTGCACTGACCCTCCCCAGGGAGTCCACACGGCTGAGGCTGCACTGACCCTCTTCAGTGAGTCCACACGGATGAGGCTACACTGACCCTCCCCAGGGAGTCCACACGGCTGAGGCTGCACTGACCCTCCCCAGAGAGTTCACACGGATGAGGCTGCACTGACCCTCCCCAGGGAGTCCACACGGCTGAGGCTGCACTGACCCTCCCCAGAAAGTCCACCCGGCTGAGGCTGCACTGACCCTCCCCAGGGAGTCCACACGGATGAAACTGCACTGACCCTCCCCAGGGAGTCCACACGGCTGAGGCTGCACGGACTCTCCCCAGGGAGTCCACACGGATGAGGCTGCACTGACCCTCTTCAGTGAGTCCACACGGATGAGGCTGCACTGACCCTCCCCAGGGAGTCCACCCGGCTGAGGCTGCACTGACCCTCCCCAGGGAGTCCACACGGATGAAACTGCACTGACCCTCCCCAGGGAGTCCACACGGCTGAGGCTGCACGGACTCTCCCCAGGGAGTCCACACGGATGAGGCTGCACTGACCCTCTTCAGTGAGTCCACACGGATGAGGCTGCACTGACCCTCCCCAGGGAGTCCACACGGCTGAGGCTGCACTGACCCTCCCCAGGGAGTCCACACGACTGAGGCTGCACTGACCCTCCCCAGGGAGTCCACACGGCTGAGGCTGCACTGACCCTCTTCAGTGAGTCCACACGGCTGAGGCTGCACTGACCCTCTTCAGTGAGTCCACACGGATGAGGCTGCACTGACCCTCCCCAGGGAGTCCACACGGATGAGGCTGCACTGATCCTTCCCAGGGAGTCCTCACGGCTGAGGCTGCACTGACCCTCCCCAGGGAGTCCACACGGATGAGGCTGCACTGACCCTCCCCAGGGAGTCCACACGGCTGAGGCTGCACTGACCCTCTTCAGTGAGTCCACACGGCTGAGGCTGCACTGACCCTCCCCAGGGAGTCCACACGGCTGAGGCTGCACTGACCCTCTTCAGTGAGTCCACACGGATGAGGCTGCACTGACCCTCCCCAGGGAGTCCACACGGCTGAGGCTGCACTGACCCTCCCTAGGGAGTCCACACGGATGAGGCTGCACTGACCCTCCCCAGGGAGTCCACACGGCTGAGGCTGCACTGACCCTCTTCAGTGAGTCCACACGGCTGAGGCTGCACTGACCCTCTTCAGTGAGTCCACACGGATGAGGCTGCACTGACCCTCCCCAGGGAGTCCACACGGCTGAGGCTGCACTGACCCTCTTCAGTGAGTCCACACGGCTGAGGCTGCACTGACCCTCCCCAGGGAGTCCACACGGCTGAGGCTGCACTGACCCTCTTCAGTGAGTCCACACGGATGAGGCTGCACTGACCCTCCCCAGGGAGTCCACACGGCTGAGGCTGCACTGACCCTCCCCAGAGAGTTCACACGGATGAGGCTGCACTGACCCTCCCCAGGGAGTCCACACGGCTGAGGCTGCACTGACCCTCTTCAGTGAGTCCACACGGCTGAGGCTGCACTGACCCTCCCCAGGGAGTCCACACGGCTGAGGCTGCACTGACCCTCTTCAGTGAGTCCACACGGCTGAGGCTGCACTGACCCTCCCCAGGGAGTCCACACGGCTGAGGCTGTACTGACCCTCTTCAGTGAGTCCACACGGATGAGGCTGCACTGACCCTCCCCAGGGAGTCCACACGGCTGAGGCTGCACTGACCCTCTTCAGTGAGTCCACACGGCTGAGGCTGCACTGACCCTCTTCAGTGAGTCCACACGGATGAGGCTGCACTGATCCTTCCCAGGGAGTCCTCACGGCTGAGGCTGCACTGACCCTCCCCAGGGAGTCCACACGGATGAGGCTGCACTGACCCTCCCCAGGGAGTCCACACGGCTGAGGCTGCACTGACCCTCTTCAGTGAGTCCACACGGCTGAGGCTGCACTGACCCTCCCCAGGGAGTCCACACGGCTGAGGCTGCACTGACCCTCTTCAGTGAGTCCACACGGATGAGGCTGCACTGACCCTCCCCAGGGAGTCCACACGGCTGAGGCTGCACTGACCCTCCCTAGGGAGTCCACACGGATGAGGCTGCACTGACCCTCCCCAGGGAGTCCACACGGCTGAGGCTGCACTGACCCTCTTCAGTGAGTCCACACGGCTGAGGCTGCACTGACCCTCTTCAGTGAGTCCACACGGATGAGGCTGCACTGACCCTCCCCAGGGAGTCCACACGGCTGAGGCTGCACTGACCCTCTTCAGTGAGTCCACACGGCTGAGGCTGCACTGACCCTCCCCAGGGAGTCCACACGGCTGAGGCTGCACTGACCCTCTTCAGTGAGTCCACACGGATGAGGCTGCACTGACCCTCCCCAGGGAGTCCACACGGCTGAGGCTGCACTGACCCTCCCCAGAGAGTTCACACGGATGAGGCTGCACTGACCCTCCCCAGGGAGTCCACACGGATGAGGCTGCACCGACCCTCCCCAGGGAGTCCACACGGATGAGGCTGCACTGACCCTCCCCAGGGAGTCCACACGGCTGAGGCTGCACTGACCCTCCCCAGAGAGTCCACACGGATGAGGCTGCACTGACCCTCCCCAGGGAGTCCACACGGCTGAGGCTGCACTGACCCTCTTCAGTGAGTCCACACGGATGAGGCTGCACTGACCCTCCCCAGGGAGTCCACACGGCTGAGGCTGCACTGACCCTCCCCAATGAGTCGACATGGAGTAGGCTGCAGCGACCCTCCTCTGGGAGTCCACACGGATGAGGCGGCAGTGACCCTCCTCAGTGAGTCCACCCTGCTGGGGCGTCAGTGACCCTCTCCAGAGGGACTCCATGACTGTCTCTCTTCTGAGGGAGTTTGCTGTGTCACACCGCAGGGACGCCTTGTGCGCATGCGCCTCACTCTGAGACTGCGCATGCGCACCGCGCGTCATAGCAGGCAGTGACTGGAGGGTACTAGTTTGCGTCTAATGCGCGGCTTGTAACTTGAACGAGCGAACTCCCTCTGTCACCTTCAGATAAACTGTAAACCACAGACCGCCCCCACCGTCTGCGAGGGGGGTTACTCAGGCTTGCTGGGTTTGTGCCCGTGAAGTAGTCCGCGGAGGGATCCCGTGAGGCGCAGTGGCGGAAGGATCCCGCGCCTGTGACGACGCTCCTCCCGCCCTTTGTTCTGTGGCGCAGTTTTATTCGCTGAAGGAGCGGCGGCGACAGGAGCGAGGAGGCAGAGCTGACCTGAGGAGAGAGGCCGAGCCCGCACCCCGACACCGCGAACCAGGACCCCCGCCTCAGCCAGCAGCGCCCGACGGAAGCACACCGCGGCCGGTAGGTGCGGGGGGGCCTCGGGCCTGAGCGGGGGCGGCGGGCCTGGGAGGAGGAGGGGGCGCAGCGAGGGCTGGCGGCTGATCCGGGGGTGGCGAGTGTGGGGGGCCTTCACCGACGACTCTAATCTGCGGGTGGGGGGGGGGGCATACTCTGACTGGGCTCGGTGCGAAGGGGGGGGGTGGGCTCTTCCGCAGACTGGAACCAGGGAGGGGGTCGGGATGGTACCTTAATTCAGATGGGGTTCAGTGCCCGGCAGGGGAGTCGGTACCACAGTGCAGGTGCGGTGGGTTTAACCTAGTGCAGATAGGGTTCAGTGCCTGGAGAGGGGGTACCATAGTGTAGGTGGGTAACAGTGCAGGTGAGGTTCAGTGTCCGGAAGGGGGTGCCATAGTGTAGGTGGGGTTTGGGGGGGTACCATAGTGTAGGTGGGGTTTGGGGGGGTACCATAGTGTAGGTGCGGTTTGGGGGGGTACCATAGTGCAGGTGGGGTTGTGCTTTTGAGGGGGGGGGTGCCATAGTCCAGACAGGGTTCAGTGCCCAGAGGGGGGTGTTTATTTAAGTTTTATATAGCGCTAGCTTGACCCGTACGTATCGGGGCGCTTTACATACACACTGTAAAAACAAATGAAAATGTCATTACATGGTAGGCAATAAGGCAGCAAACAGGAGATTAAAAAAAAATACAGCATGAAAAATAAGGTCGTTAACAGCCCCGGCCACCAACTATCCTTGAATGTCAAGAGAGAGAGGAGTAAATTCAAATATCGAAGTCCAGGTTAGTTGACGTAGGTCATGAAAGTATGTAGAGGAGATGGCGTTTCAGGTCCCCTTTGAAACAGGAGAAGGAGGGGGGGGGGGTCGCATCTGAGCTCTCCAGAGAGCGTTGCCAGAGAACCATCGATGCGGGGTGGTTTTTTTTTTCTTTCCAGTTTTGGGGGCATAAGGAGTGAGTCGGAGCTTCTCAGTGATCTGGACTGACCTCTTCTTACCGGTTTGCTGACCAGGTAGTTGGGGCCGGAGTTGGAAGGGTTTTGTGTGTGATGCGGGCCAGCTTGTAAATACACCCCTCTTCCATGGGAAGCCAGTTGAGGGAGTACAGACCCGGAGTAATGTGTTCAAATGTTTTTACTCCAGATATGTTCAGCGCTGCCCTTAGAGGGGCTAGGTGAGCTTTTGGAGTCCCTCTTAGGATAATGTTCCCATAGTCGGTTTTAGAGAGAACTAGGGATTGAGCTACTGTCTTGCGGTCATCATGGGGAAGAAAAGTTTCCAATTTTTATAGGTGTTGGAGAGAGAAAAGAGCACTTTTTGCAGAATTTATTATGTGTAATGTAAATGTATAGGCATTTATATAGCGCACTACTTACCTGGTCCCAAGGCGCTTCGACCGCTACGAAACCCTCCCTGGCTTCCCTGAGAGATGGTCCCTTAATGGGTATCTCCAGGGTGAGACAAGGCATCCCCGGCGGTCTGGTGGGGCCGTTAGTGAAGATGAGGCAAGCTAGTGCCCAGAGTTGCCGAGTGTGATCGCTGATCAGAGTGGGCACCGAGGCGAGAGAATTATCGAGTCCGCTGACCCTGGTCCAGAAACCTGCCGCGCCGGGAATTGAACCCTGGTCCCGGGCCGCCCTCTGCTCTCGGGTCTGCCGCCTCTAACCAGTGAGCCACACCACTTCACTGGGATTCCATTGATAAGTTCTTGTCAAGCGTGATGCCTAGAGACTTAACAGAGTCCAATAGGACGAGAGGGCAGTTTAGGGCAACCAGATTCACTCTCTTTTTCACGTTGGCTGTGAGAGGCTCCATTAAGAGATTGAAGAGGGACTGGGAGAATATCGCGCCTGGCGGGGCCCGAAGTGTGACTTGTGTTGACTTCGAGAGACAGGAGTTGATTTTAATTTGTTGCGAGTGGGGTTGAAGGGAGGAGGTGAATCATTTTAGTACGGTGTCATTGATGCCGGAGCGATTCAACAAGGTGTCCAAAAGCGCTGGATGATTTACTGTGTTGAATGCTGCAGATAAGTCAAAAAGGAAGAGTAGGCAGGCATCACCTTAATCTAAAGCCTTGTGAATATCGTCTGAGACGTTTAGTTGCTACCATAGTTTAGGTGGGGTTCAGTGCCTGGGCTGGGTACAATAGTGCAGGTGGGGGATTGAACTACTGTCTTGCGGTCATCATGGGGAAGAAAAGTGCAGGTGGGGGTTCAGTGCTTGGGGGTGGTGGTGGTTATCATAGTGCAGGGTCCAGGGGGGTTCAGTACCTGGAGAGCGGGGCACCATAGTGCAGGTGGGGTTTGGGGGTGGGTAACCTAGTGCAGGTGGGGTATCAGTGCCTGTGGCGGGTTCAGTACCTGGATAGGGGGGGTACCATAGTTCAGGGGGTGGGTAGCCTAGTGCAGGTGGGGTTCAGTGCCTGGAAGTGGTTGGGTACCATGGTGCAGCTTGGTTCAGGGGGTGGGTACCATAGTGCAGTTTGGGTTCATTGCCTGGGGAGGGGGGGTTTAACATAGTGCAGTAGGGGTTCAGTGCCTGGGAAGTGATTGTGTACCATGGTGCAGGTGGGGTTCAGTGCCCAGAAGTAGTCTGTACAATAGTGCAGGTAGGATTCGGTGCCCAGAAGAGGGGGTTAACGTGGTGCAGTTGTGGTTCAGTGCCTGGGGTGGGTACCACACTGCGCGTGGGGTTCAGTGTTTGGAAGGGGTACCATAGTGCGGGGGGGTTCAGTGCCTGGGCAGGTGGTTACCATAGTGCAGGTGAGGTTCAATGTCTACTCAATTGCAACTTTCCAGAAGTCTTGCTCTACCTATGAGTGTCTTTATGATGGCAGTAACTATGCTTCATATTCTGATAGTTTTGTACTTTCACAGCTCTGCTATACCTGTTAATATAGATCAAGGTGTGCAGAAAAGGTTTGGGTTCAGCCAGAGTAGGTCACTGAGAAATGTACTTAACTAGAACAGTTTTTAACAAAAAAAACCTTTAAATGCACCTAAATACGATGACTTACTGTTGGCTGTTTTTCAGTTAATTGCTATTTTGTTTTTAATCCCTTTGCTGCTACCCCCTCCCTTAGTCCATTTTTTGGGGGGGGGGGGTATTTGGGGGTCTTCACACTGAGGACCCTGTAACTTTTTGTCCGCAAGGTATTCATAATCAATGGGTACTTTGCCATGGACTGGGCTCCATCCAGATGGGGGACACTGCCGTAGACTGGGTTAGGTGTGGGAGGGTACTCTGGGTTTGGAAGGGGGGCAGGGGGTCTGTGGCAGACTGTTCATTGTCTGGTGGGAGGGTATATTCTGCCGCAGACTGGCCTCGGTGCAGTCGGAAGACTGGGCTTTGGTGGGTGTATATTCTAGTGCAGAATAGGTTTTGTGATTTTGTACCACAGCTCCGACAACACCTAGGTAAACCTAGCAAACCTCTACACTTTTTTTTTAAACTAGACACCCAGGGCAATTGAGGATGGGGTGACGTGAGGATTTCGCCAGGTTCTGTTATCCAGAATCCCTTACGAACATCAAATTTTGTTTAAGAAAAAAAAAATCCCCTCACATCAGTGATGTAAATTTCTGGAATCAGCAGGGAGACTCAAACCTCCACCCACCCTGCATTCCCCAAATTCTCCCAATAAAAATGGTATCTCACTTGTGCGGGTAGGCCTAGAGCTTGTGATGGATAACACTCCAAAACGTACTGTGGATACTTTCAAATTTTCAATCACATAAAGACTGTGTAAAGCTTTTTTTTTTTTTGGGTCCTTGGCTTGAATAGCATTTAGGGAAATAAACCATACCCCCGGGGAGTCCAGGGAGGTGTCTTGCGTTGAGCTGCCTACAATTTCCTACCCAGAATCCCCTGCGAACCTCAAATTTGTCTAAAGAAATCACGTTTCCCACCCTATTCTTTGTGGGATCGCTGTGCTGACAAAAATTTAGCTGAAACTACATTTCTTAGTAGGGTCCCAGTGCCGTTTATACCATCCAGCGTTACCCTTGGTCTCTCGATTAAAAAATGGTACCTCATTTGTGTGGGTGTCCAATGCAGGGCAAACCTAAAACACAAATATATTGTGCTTAAAGCTCTGTGCTATCCCCTCCATATTTTTTTTTAATTATCTATCTCACGGGCCATTTGTGAGCCCAACTGCCAAAATATGCACTTTTTTTACACTTAACATGGCAACCTACAGAAAGGATTTGCACCAAATCACAAAACCCTATGTAGGCAGAAATCTAGCTACCTGACAGATTTGGTATAATTCCATTCAGCAGTTTTTGCTATAACCAGTCTTAAGTCTATGGATAATGCATGGCGATTTTGTATTTTGGGACAGCCCTTTTTCCTCTGCTCTTGCTTGATGGATTCACCCCCACCCCACGAAACTTACCAGGATGAGCTGATATGGATGTAGTTTTTGGGGGATAAGTTACCAAAACGCGCTTAGTCTGGAAAAGCGGCCCTAACTAGAATATTCTAGTGGCAACTGCCACTGGAAAGAAACCAGGGTTACAGGGACGTGTGAATGAAGTGTTTATATAGCGCTCGGCTACTCCATGTGTAGGTGCTCAGCATCATAGGTAGAAACTGAACAGCCTAGCCAGCAACTCCATTGCCTAGAGTCTAAAGGGGTATGTTTTCATTACTTCACGCTTGCTTTCTCTGTCTATTATGGTTAGGAAAATCTTTTTACAAAAAACTAAGGTTACAGGGGTGTTATAGCTGGGTTCTAATTTTACATTCAAAACCATGGAAATTCAGCTAATCTAGTTCTCAAGTAACTAATTTGTTCCTTAAAGGAACGACATCTTGCCCCCACTGTGCACAGGTGAAAAACTAGTAAGTTATAACTTTGCTGCCTACTCATGCACAACTTTGTACTGGTAGGATTTATGCTCTGTGCAGAATCTAATTATATTTTTTTCACTTAGGTTTTGTACTAACTATATTTTTTTCTTTCTTAAATAGAAAATGCAGATCTTTGTCAAGACTTTGACCGGCAAGACTATCACGCTTGAGGTGGAGCCCAGTGATACGATAGAGAATGTCAAAGCCAAAATCCAGGACAAAGAAGGTATCCCTCCAGATCAGCAGAGGTTGATCTTTGCTGGCAAGCAGCTGGAAGACGGGCGCACCTTATCAGACTACAACATCCAGAAGGAGTCCACCCTGCATTTGGTCCTACGGCTCAGAGGTGGTATGCAGATCTTTGTCAAGACTTTGACCGGCAAGACCATCACACTAGAAGTGGAGCCCAGTGATACGATTGAGAATGTCAAAGCCAAAATCCAGGACAAAGAAGGTATCCCTCCAGATCAGCAGAGGTTGATCTTTGCTGGCAAGCAGCTGGAAGACGGGCGCACCTTATCCGACTACAACATCCAGAAGGAGTCCACCCTGCATTTGGTCCTACGGCTCAGAGGTGGTATGCAGATCTTTGTCAAGACTTTGACCGGCAAGACCATCACACTAGAAGTGGAGCCCAGTGATACGATTGAGAATGTCAAAGCCAAAATCCAGGACAAAGAAGGTATCCCTCCAGATCAGCAGAGGTTGATCTTTGCTGGCAAGCAGCTGGAAGACGGGCGCACCTTATCCGACTACAACATCCAGAAGGAGTCCACCCTACATTTGGTCCTACGGCTCAGAGGTGGTATGCAGATCTTTGTCAAGACTTTGACCGGCAAGACCATCACACTAGAAGTGGAGCCCAGTGATACGATTGAGAATGTCAAAGCCAAAATCCAGGACAAAGAAGGTATCCCTCCAGATCAGCAGAGGTTGATCTTTGCTGGCAAGCAGCTGGAAGACGGGCGCACCTTATCCGACTACAACATCCAGAAGGAGTCCACCCTGCATTTGGTCCTACGGCTCAGAGGTGGTATGCAGATCTTTGTCAAGACTTTGACCGGCAAGACCATCACACTAGAAGTGGAGCCCAGTGATACGATTGAGAATGTCAAAGCCAAAATCCAGGACAAAGAAGGTATCCCTCCAGATCAGCAGAGGTTGATCTTTGCTGGCAAGCAGCTGGAAGACGGGCGCACCTTATCCGACTACAACATCCAGAAGGAGTCCACCCTGCATTTGGTCCTACGGCTCAGAGGTGGTATGCAGATCTTTGTCAAGACTTTGACCGGCAAAACCATCACACTAGAAGTGGAGCCCAGTGATACGATAGAGAATGTCAAAGCCAAAATCCAAGACAAAGAAGGTATCCCTCCAGATCAGCAGAGGTTGATCTTTGCTGGCAAGCAGCTGGAAGACGGGCGCACCTTATCCGACTACAACATCCAGAAGGAGTCCACCCTGCATTTGGTCCTACGGCTCAGAGGTGGTATGCAGATCTTTGTCAAGACTTTGACCGGCAAAACCATCACACTAGAAGTGGAGCCCAGTGATACGATTGAGAATGTCAAAGCCAAAATCCAGGACAAAGAAGGTATCCCTCCAGATCAGCAGAGGTTGATCTTTGCTGGCAAGCAGCTGGAAGACGGGCGCACCTTATCCGACTACAACATCCAGAAGGAGTCCACCCTGCATTTGGTCCTACGGCTCAGAGGTGGTATGCAGATCTTTGTCAAGACTTTGACCGGCAAGACCATCACACTAGAAGTGGAGCCCAGTGATACGATTGAGAATGTCAAAGCCAAAATCCAGGACAAAGAAGGTATCCCTCCAGATCAGCAGAGGTTGATCTTTGCTGGCAAGCAGCTGGAAGACGGGCGCACCTTATCCGACTACAACATCCAGAAGGAGTCCACCCTGCATTTGGTCCTACGGCTCAGAGGTGGTATGCAGATCTTTGTCAAGACTTTGACCGGCAAAACCATCACACTAGAAGTGGAGCCCAGTGATACGATAGAGAATGTCAAAGCCAAAATCCAAGACAAAGAAGGTATCCCTCCAGATCAGCAGAGGTTGATCTTTGCTGGCAAGCAGCTGGAAGACGGGCGCACCTTATCTGACTACAACATCCAGAAGGAGTCCACCCTGCATTTGGTCCTCCGGCTCAGAGGTGGTATGCAGATCTTTGTTAAGACTTTGACCGGCAAAACCATCACACTAGAAGTGGAGCCCAGTGATACGATTGAGAATGTCAAAGCCAAAATCCAGGACAAAGAAGGTATCCCTCCAGATCAGCAGAGGTTGATCTTTGCTGGCAAGCAGCTGGAAGACGGGCGCACCTTATCCGACTACAACATCCAGAAGGAGTCCACCCTGCATTTGGTCCTACGGCTCAGAGGTGGTATGCAGATCTTTGTCAAGACTTTGACCGGCAAAACCATCACACTAGAAGTGGAGCCCAGTGATACGATAGAGAATGTCAAAGCCAAAATCCAAGACAAAGAAGGTATCCCTCCAGATCAGCAGAGGTTGATCTTTGCTGGCAAGCAGCTGGAAGATGGGCGCACCTTATCCGACTACAACATCCAGAAGGAGTCCACTCTGCATTTGGTCTTGCGTTTAAGGGGAGGTTAATCAGGCTTTACTGTAAGCTGTGTAATCATTTTAGGTATTAATTTGCGCCATTTCTGCACTTTTGTTTCAATAAAGTTGTTGGATTCACAGAACAAGCCTCTTATTGCATGCTTCATTTATGTTTTTTTTTTTTTTTAAGTTGTAACCCCCAATGTGTTGGATGGGATGGCCTTGGTCTGTGACTATTTGTTTTTGAGTCTAAACTAGAACACCTGTAAAGTGTGCAGCCGCAGCCAAAGAGGTGTCCTGATGCTAGCTACTTAATAGAGACAGGATTAATCAACTCAAGAATATTTAGCCTATAGATCAAAGAGACCTTCAAATGATTGCGTAAAATGTATTCGGTTGGCAGTCGAAGAGATGAAGGCTGAGTTCTATAGTTTCATGGTTGGGACGGAGAAGGACCAACCTCCTCTTGCCCTGTGGACTCTTGGAACACACAGTGATCTCTTCTGTTGGTAGGGATTCCGTCTTCTCAAGTAAATAAAATATAATTTAAAGCTGATTTGGGCAAGCTGTGCAATAAGGATGTCACGCTGCTGCCGTATTGGATCTTGCACTGCGTGCCCCTCCAGAGAAAAGTAAAAAAAAAACGTTGTTATAAATATCAAGCTTGGTGAGCTGCATTTAAAAAAAAAAAAAAAAAAAAAAAGTTTTGAAGGTCTTTAGGCGAGCTGTGCTTTAAGTCTTGTGCCTGCCATATGTGCTGCATAAAGAAATATTAAAGGGTTGTGATAACCGACTCTTCAAGAAAGGTGCGCAGCCGCCATTAGTGAAGCTCCAACGTGGCATGCCAGTGTGCTCCAAAAAGAAAATGGTGTTCATAAATGGTAAATACCAGATCCTGAGTAACACATGTAAAGGGATAGTCCTCATAGGAAGGTTCAACAGGAGAAACGGTGGTACTAAAGAGGGACTATAAAAAAGATTTAAGTAACAAAATCATTTGGAAAAGGCAGTCAAAGGAGGCAATTAAACATGGGCAAGCTTACTGCCCATATCCTGTATACAGCATGTATTACGACCACACAAAGCGCTGCCTAGGTGAGACCTAAATAAGAGTACCTCTATTTTGTCAGTTGAATTTGAGGCAGCCTGCATTTATCCATTTGCCTTTAGGCAGCCTTTGAAAGCCGATGTTGCCTTCTGGAATGAGAGCACCAGCTGCATGTCAGAGTATGAGAACTCACACCCCAAGCCCCCACCAGTTTAGCCAAAGGTGCTAAATAGATATTGGGATGAGGAAGGCTCAACTGTTCCACTCAAATCTGTTCAGGTAGGGGGACTGAGCTTTCAACAACCACGGTGTTGAAGAATCCTAGGGCAAATGTTGTGGAAGCTGTTCCTTAATTGAAGGAAGCCTTTTACATGTGTAACTAAAAGCATATGGATAACTTTTTCTCTAATAACAATAAAGATGCAGCAAAGTTAAAGGATTTGTAATTATTTTGCATCACACTTCCAAAGCAATCTGCCTTTTGGTAAACTGGCACTGTAATGGAGACCACATTCATTTGTGTGTTTACTTGTATAAATGCAAGACTTAATTGGTGCTTAAAGCCACACAGTCTTAACTAATGTAGACAGCTCTTGCATTTTCAGTCCTAACACTTGGGTTTACTGTTGTAACAAGCCGTGGCTGTTTAGTTCTTAAATTCAAAACTGGTGACAATATGAGGGCTTCCACAGCTTTTGATGCAAGTAATTACAATTGTGGTTACAGTCCTGAATTGCTACAGCCCTTTTGAGTTACAAAAGAGAAAATACAAAAAATGTGATGTTTGAAAGCATAATTATTTCAAAGGACAGGCGTATTATAGTTCCCCTCAGGATATTTTATGGAGTGTAAGTTGAAAATACCATAGTTTGCTCACCACAGTGTTTAGAACGTAAAATTAAACAATGTGCTTGCGGCACAAGGCATTCAGTCACCTTGCACCATGATTTGCTCACAGCACTTTTCTTTACAAATTCTATTCGGAGACCAAAATCATGCAAGGAAAGGGGCTACACAAAGTAATCTCTGAAAAGTGTTCGGGTACATTTATAAAAATATTATTAAATACATAAGAGTATCAATCTTGATAATGAGGAAGCAGGCGCTCACAGTCCTGTTAACCTGGGCATCAAAAGTAGATGTGTTATCAAGAATCACTCTTAGATTCTTTGCGGCAGTGACTTTGATGGGATAGGGGCTACAAGTATTAGTCTATCTACACTCAACCACACTGAGTTCTGAGCCCTAAAGACAAATCTTTTTTGCGTTCAGTTTCAGCCAGTTTACCTTCATCCACAGGCTTATTTCTGTCAGACTTGAACTGGTCTTCCCTGAAAAGCAATGGTTTAATCAATTTTGCCACGGGAGCCACATAAAGATTAAACATTGTGGGACTTGGGGAGGACCCCTGTGGGACTTCACAAGGCGCTCGAAAAGCTCTGCCATATAGTCCCCAGAGCTACTTGTTTTGGTCTACTAATTGGAAAAGATCCAATGAGCTCCAAAGACTTCACTCAGACTTGCTTGATGCAATCTTTGCACCAAGTAGCATGCAGACATTGTATGGAAAGCCGCTGACTGATTCAGCATTACCAAGTTAGCTCCTTGAACCACCTGGCGATATATGGAATCGGTCACTGTGACTACTGCTGATTCTGTGCTGTAACCCATTCTGTGATGGATCCAGAAGATCTTGGCTGACTATATACGTAGCTAATTCTTGATTAATGTATTTTCCAATATTTTTTTGTTTGTTGTTGGTGCAGGCAGTAGAGGTTGGATGAATATTTTTAAGTTCCCAAGAATCCCCATTTGGTTTCTCTTTTAAGAGGAATAACTATAGCCTCCTTTTGTTTCTCGAAACACTCCCGCTTTAAGGACCCTATTGTAGACATTTTCCAGAAAAAAAACTGCAATTGGGTCCTGTATTCCTAGGAGGACATGGGTCATCTGGCGAGGCTGAAGTTGTAAGCAAAAAAAAAAATCCTATTTTCGCTGAGGGGAAACAGCGTTGCATCAAAATAAGTGAAAGTCTACCCTCTATCACAATTCAAGAAGATCTTTAAAATCTTTGAAGTGGATAGCGATGCTATTACAGATGCTTTAAGAATTCTCACTTGCTGCACTGGGGGAGCGGGCAGAACTTTGACTTAACTTGAAAAGTTCCTGGGCGGGTGTTGGTGGCCGATATAATTAGGCTAGTAAACTAAGCTGACTTGGTGGATCATTTTTCTTTTCTACAAAGATGGATTTTGTCCTCCAGCTCTGTGCTTGTCTCTTGACCCTGCAGTCTGAGGGCTTTTTAGTTCCTTGGAGAACCACGGTGAAGATGCTTTGGTCTTATTTTTGTTGTGGGCAACCTTTTCCTTATCCAAATATGTCATCTGCTCTTGAGAATTTACATTTCCCACTTGGGTCTTACTGAGGACCAATTCCAAATATGGAAGTTTTGACTCACTTTCTATAAGTTAGTTTTCCTCTGACTTTGGTCTGTGACCTTCTGTCTACAAATTTCCAATGTTACCAGAAGATGGTCAGTTCAACATACAGGGAAAATAACTCCAACCAACGTGAACAAGTGATTGGTAAAAATACAGTTCAGCGTATGAGATGGGGAGTGAACCAATTGAAAGAATCCAAAGTTAGTCATAAGTTCCAAGAAAATAGCAGTATCATTGTACCCCTTGTTTTCGAGATGAAAATTAAAGTTGCCCAATAGGTGAAATTGGAGCTAGCAATAAAAGCTTCCAGTGATTGATTCAGTTCTGGATAAACAAGTACACGAGACTGGTGGGTGGTAAACAAGTAGCTCTGACTAGATTTATTGTTGTCTTTTAATCTAGAAAGCACTGCCACATGTAACAAGAAATGATGTGCATCACTTGTGCAAATTACCTTTACTGTGTGGTAGAACAAGATTTCTTGACTCACTTTTCAGCATGGACCTTTGACCAAATCCACTGGCATTAGTTAATCTCTTGCAGGGGAGATTAATTAGGAAATCGTACACCATCTCATGAGTAAGACGACAAAGGTACATCTTTCTTACACAATAACAAATTTCACCAGAGATCTTATCTGACAGTATTCTTAAAATACCTTCTCAAAGCCGCCCTTCTATGAAAAACTCCTAAGATGTCTTGCATGTGTAAGACGGAGAATGTAGAGTTTTTTCATGGAAGGAGAGCATCCAGGCGGAGGAGGTGGCAGCTACGCAGGTAAGTGCCTTTTACATTAAAAAAAACTTAATTAAACCTTTTAAATATTTTAATTAATTTGGGTGTCTGGACGGGCTGGCTAACTGCTCTGCCACAGAGGGGAGTTTTGCTTAAACTATGCGTTTGCAACAGGGCGTAGAGTAGGCAAAATCCGCAACCTCCGCTGGTGGCACAGTTACCTGCCTGTGCTTAATTAGTATATTTAAAACTGGTAATCACGGCTTCAAATATACACCATAGTGCTCATAGTTGCGCCCCCTCAGAACAAAGTTGTGATAATTATAGGATGAAAGGTTAACACTGCTTGAAGACCTATGTTGCTAGCTCAGAAAATTATAGCTAAAACCCATTACAGCAAAGGGTGTGCTGTGCTGAGGTATACTCCACAGCAATTTTGTACACTAAGGCAATAGAATTGTGGGCCAGTAAGGGTGACCATGTTTGGTGATGGCCAAATGAAACATCTCCCGGGGTCACAATACACCGGAAAGCACAAAAATGGGCCACCACTTTATTTCAAAAGACAATCTGGTATGTGTGAAACAAGTTCCTTAATTCGACTTCTATGGAGGCTAGACATGTTTAAAAGTGGCCATACAGGTCGGACTAAAGAAGGTCCCTGCATCTCACCTTCTGTGGGCTATTGAGTCTGTAAAAGTAACCCATGACTCCGCTGCATCAGAGTATAGAGTATGTATTGGGGGCTACCACATCAAAACGGGCCCAAATGCAGGGTAAAATCATACAAATTACTCTGAAAAATCAGTCCACTTTGAATTTGCTGGGGTGGGGGCAAGACAGACTTCAAGAAAACCTTTTAATTTAGAACATAAACAAACATCCTCTTTAGGGCAGTACTGCAGCATCTACTAGTTTGATCTTGTTTTATAAATTACAGTGTTCTGACTGACTGAAATCGCTGGTTCTCTTCCAGGGGATCCCCATCAGTAGTCCTAATCACTGAATATTCCTGCCCTGTGCAGGGACCCTGTGGTACATTAAAATATATATACACACCTACATATTTCATTTTTCCACAAGTCAATGAAGCCTGCAAGGCTAACCAATGTTTCAGTAATCTGCTTTTTCTTTAATATACATATACTCTTTTTAATTCTTGAATACAGCCATATAAAAATGAAATAAAAACTGGAGTACAAAGAGACAGAACTCTTTAATGAACTGCAGAAGTTGTGATGTAACATGACTGGCATTGTTAGCACAAAGTTCTTTCTTTGGAACACACAGACTATGAAATGGACAGAATTAAGATCAAGCTTGATACTCTAAGAAGGTATAGGAGTTCTATCATATTTACAAGCCATACGATCGCAGGCCATTTCATCAGAGGGTTCAAACCCTTAAATGAGCTCAAAGGTAACATCAGCCCAGAGCACATTACCATGGGTTGTCCTCTTTCTTTATAAGAGGTGCCCCACACCAGTTCTCTTCCCTTGCAAAGACTCACTGAAAGCAATGAGCAGTTTCTTTCCCTGTTGCTGTTACCCACTCTAGTGGGTGAAAGTATCTCCAATTGTCTGCAAGAGTGGCACAGTATCCCAAGATCAATTGGTATAGAGTATGCTTCAGAATAGGTACACTATCCGCCTACAGCGATACCCTCCAGAAGAAAACACATGCCACCACCTACAACTACTGCAGCAATAAGTAGCCACTCTTACAAAGCTCTGCCATAGAGGAAGTGCTTTCCTCTTAACAAGGGAAAGGAATATAATCCAGGTGCTTTCTGGTACAAAAGAAAGGCCATAAATCAAGATTTCATACCTCTATTAGATCTATGCATTCTGAACAAGTCCAACCGTAGATCAAAATTTAGCATGATGGCTCTCTGTCAAATATATCCTCACTTCCAGCAAGGTGACTGGATGTGCTCGATTAAATCTGCAGGATGTGTATTTCCATGTACCAGTCTGCTCATGCTCCCAAAAGTTCCTGCACTTCATGGCAGGGGCCAAACATTACCAGTACAAAGTCCTCCCTTTTGGATTGAAATTGGCCCCTCAAGTGTTTTAATAAATGCCTGGCAGTAGTAGCAGCTGCTTTGCGCCACCAGGGACTGTTCATTTACCCTTACCTCAATGTCTGGCTCCAGAAGAGTTCATCTCTCCAATGTGTAAAGACCCAATACCTGACCTGGCTAATGTTTCTACAGCGGCTGGGCCTTCTTGTCAGCTTGGCAAAGTCAGTTCATCATCCTACTCCAAGAATACACTCTGGGTGCAACACTAGACTCAATACAGGTGAAGTGTATCTTTTGGAGGGGAGACTATCATCCATCACTCTGAAGTGCAACCAGCTTCTCTACACTCTTCAACCTTCGGTCCGGCCGGTGGATTTGTCACAAAAATCTCTTGTTAGGAGTCCCATTCCATCAGACTCCTCCAAAGCAGTCTCTGATCACGGATGCTTCCCTCCAGATGAGCTTTCTTGAAACTCCAGGTCTGTGGTTGACCAAAGAACAGGCCTATCGCATCAATAAGTTGGAGGTATGGGCCCTGCATCTAGCCCTCAAGGCCTTCTACCCCACCATCCAAACCACCTCCATATTAGTCCAGATGGACAACATGACCAAAATGTACTATCTAAACAAGCAGCAACGGACCTGATCTGGCCACCTATCCGTGGAGGCTCAGGCGGTCTGGCATTGGCTTCTTGCCAGACAACTTTCAACTACAGCAGTTCACTTGCCAGGAGCACAAAACGCTCAAACGGATTCCCTAAGTTGTCATTTCGAAGATCAGCAAGACTTCCCAGTGGCGCCTAAGAAGGCAACCCGCAGCACGGGAAGCCCCCATTTGGTGATTCGCTTTTCTTCAGCCTAGAGTTGTAGGGGGAGAGGAGCACATGACTACCTGTCCTAACCCCCCTTTTGGCTGTTGCCGCCACCACCACCGTCGCGCAGTCACTTCCCGGAGGTGCTTAAGAAGGAGAGTGGGCTCCCGCAGCGAGGAACGTGCCCGGGCCAAGGGCAGGCCCATCAGCGACCGAAGGGGGCAGGGCTGGGCCAGACACTGGCCGTTTTTGATCAAAACTTGTAAAGATTATTTCAACGTCTTGAAGTCTAAGTCCCGGTTTGACATTCATCCAAAAGTAGCAAGGTAACTTTTAATAACTTTGTTTCTTTGAGCTTTCAAGTACCCCCACAAAAGACTTTGAACAGAGACAGTGGACCTTTGGTGACAAACGCTGATATGGGCAAAAGGAAAACACTCGCTACACAGGGGGGTTTTCAGGGGGGGGGATGCATGGTGGGTAAAATCGATTTCATTACAAGACCGGAGGCTACATTATGCATACATCTTTAATGCAGATCCCAGCAGCCGCATCACAATATAACAGTTCCAAAACAGAACAAAGGCAACAGCTAAGAGCCATGAGCCAACAACACACAGCCTCTTTTAAATGCGGCTCCCAAGCAGATAAGTCTTACTTTAGCTTGTCTCTGTCTTATCTCTCTTTAGACTTTAGACTTGTAATTTTTATTATATTACTGTTAATATATCGCTATGCTGTTGTATTTAACTGTTTTAGTTAGCTACTGTTATTAGCTGCCCCCTTTTGGCATGGTGTGCTGATAGCGTGGTACTTTCCTTTCCCCGCAATCCCTCACACCCTTTCCCACCAATTTCCAATCTATGGAAATTCCCCCTCTCGCGACCTCCCGGCCCCTCCTCCTCGAGTGTGTGTGGCGCCGGTCGCGTTGCGTGAGACCTTCGTTCAGAGCCTTTTTATGTAGACTCTCCGTATCTTTGACTCACCCTTAACGTGCCTCGCACGTCCCCTCTGGCGATGACCATCGTTTTCTTAAGTGTCCTTAATTGTTATCCCCGTAGTTCATTTTTTCCGTAGTTGTTCACTCGCTTTTCAGAGTCTCTCGCGCTCTTAACGAGAGACTCGGAGCCTTAGAGGAATGACCCTTGGCAACCGCGACGCCACGTAGTCGCGTTGCCAAGGGCATTTTCTTGGAAATGCTCTGCTCCGTGTTCTTGGAGTTTCCTTGGCAACCCCTCGTCTCCGCATTTCGCTCGTTAGCACGAGTGACGGTTTGTCTGTCAGTGAACTTCACCTTCTCCTCAAATACTTAGCCAAACAGTATATTTGGATTACTGTACCTGACTCCCCCTTTTCTGTGGATCTTACTCATTGTGACTCAGTCAAGCACACTTCTTGTGGGTTATTTGCCTACATATATCTAGCCCTGTTACTGGAAACCATATTACTCCTGTTTGGACCATATTATCTTTTAGCCTCATGTCTAGCTCAGGCTCAGAAGAGGCTTCCCCCCCCCCCCCCCCCCCCCCCCCCCCCCCGGGCCGGAAGACGAGGCCAACCTTCCGGCCGCTACTTCCAGAGGCCCAACTTCAGATCACGTGGAACTGGCAGAGGATACCAGCAATTTCAGCAGTACCAACAATACTCAAGCCCGCAATTCTACCCCCAGAGAGGTAGGGGACAACGCGGCAGAGGCTTCAGATCTCGTGGATCGAGCGTCCAGAATAATCCCTCAGGTGAGTGCTCCCCCCCTCCCTTCCCTTTCTTTCCCCTTAAAGGTAGGGGGCAGACTGAAATATTTCTTAAAAAATTGGGAATGCATCACTCAAGATGCGTGGGTTCTGAGCACCGTGAAAGGTTTTACAATAGATTTCGAGTCCGAACCCGTCCAGACTTCACTCCAGATGAGTATCCCCATGTGCCCGGCTCAACAAGGCATCATCGAAGAGGAAATCTCTTCAATGATTCAGAAAGGTGCAATATTGGAGGTTCCCGTGGATCTCATGGGTTTCGTAAGCAACCTTTTTTTAGTCGAAAAAAAGGACAAGGGTTGGAGGCCGGTCATAAATCTCCGCCAAGTGAACAGATTCATCTCTTACAGACATTTCAAGATGGAGGGCATTCACCTCCTGAGGGACCTTCTTCTGGAAGGGGACTGGTTAGTCAAGCTAGACCTCAAAGACGCCTATTTTACCATTCCCATGGCCAAGATTCATCAGCGTTTCCTCCAGTTTCTCTGGAAGGATCGCTTATACCAGTTTCAAGCTCTACCCTTTGGTCTTTCTTCCGCACCATGGTGCTTCACCAAGGTTATGAGGGCCGTTGTGTCTCACCTAAGATCAAGAGGCGTTCGTCTCATTATCTACCTGGACGATATCCTCATTATGGCGTAGGAAAAAGTGCATTTAATTCAGGACCTGGATTTTTCTATGAAACTCATAGAAAGCCTAGGCTTCATCATAAACAAGGAGAAATCTTCTCTGACTCCCTCAAAATCAATAGAGTTTCTGGGCTTCACAGTTGACACCTCTCGTTGCCTCCTCCTTCTTCCCTCCAAGAAAATCTCAAAGATAAAGAAGCAAATAAAGCATGCTTTAAGCCGTCAGAATCTCTCCCTCAGGGACCTGGCCAGACTCCTGGGCCTTCTTTCATCTTCAATTCAAGCAATATTTCCAGGCCCACTCAACTATCGGGCTCTTCAGAGGGTCAAGGCAAGAGCCCTGAGATCAGGTCTCTGGTATGGGGACCTTGTTACTCTAGATTCGGATTCTCGCTCAGAATTGCTTTGGTGGCTGAACAACCTGGAGGCATGGAACGGGAAAGCCATTTTTGGCTCCTCCCCGGATTTCGTCCTGGAATCGGATGCCAGCCTGCATGGCTGGGGTGCTTGCCTCTTGAATCAAAACACAGGAGGTCTTTGGTCTCAGGAGGAATCTCTCCACCACATAAATTTCCTGGAATTGACCGCCGGTCTTTATGCTCTTATGAGCTTCAGGAATTCTCTCCAGGGGAGGTCTGTCCTTTTGAAGATGGACAACATGTCAGCGGTGGCCTATATCAATCGCCTTGGAGGCACGAAGTCTGCAGACCTCTCGGACCTAGCCAAGAAGCTTTGGATGTTCTGCCTAGCGCACAAGATTGCTCTGAGAGCAGAATACCTTCCAGGTGCTTCCAACTCCTCCGTGGACTGGAACTCACGTTTCCTTGTGGATTTCAGCGACTGGAAGCTGAATCCTTGCGTCTTCAGGACCCTGAATCAGATCTGGGGCCCTCTAGAGGTGGATCTTTTTGCAAGCAGACTCACCTCCCAGCTTCCGGATTATTTCAGCTGGATGCCTGACCCGGGTGCTCGGGCATTCAACTCCTTCCTCCAACATTGGGGCAATCTCCGGGGTTATGCCTTCCCTCCTTTTTCGATGATTCAGCGAGTACTTCAGAAGGTGAGACACGACAAGTGTCTCCTCCTTTTAATAACTCCTTTCTGGCCCTCCCAGGCCTGGTTTCCCACTGCCCTGGAATTGACTTGCAGCGTTCCCTTCCTGATCCCTTCACTGGAGGATCTCCTCGCAGACTCGGACGGTCGCATTCACCCTCTTATCCTCAATCGGAGTTTATCCCTTCTTGCCTGGAAGGTGTCAGGAGATCTAACGAAATCTCAGGCCTTTCGGACTCAGCTTCAATCCTCCTCAGGGAGTCTTGGGCCCCAGGCACCCACTCCACTGGAGTCAAGCTAGCCGGGCTGATGAGAGGTGTTACCTCGAAACCGGTCCGGTCCTCGGATGCTTGATTCCGTTCTGGGAAGGACATGGCTTTTGTAGTTCGGACTGGACTGTTCCCATGAGGCTCAGGGTCAGAGCTGATTTGCATATCGCCATTGTCTAACCCAGGGTGGTGTGGAGTGCAAAATAACGATGGATTTAGGCCCAGATCCTTGGACTGGGGTGAGTGTGTGACATTGATCCACATTCTGTCCATCACTTTTTGTGTTTGCAATTTCCGCCCTAAGTGCGCTGGGGATGCCCAGACGTGGGTCCCAGGCACTCCACACCACTGGAGTCAAGCTAGCCGGGCTGATGAGAGGTGTTACCTCGAAACCGGTCCGGTCCTCGGATGCTTGATTCCGTTCTGGGAAGGACATTGCTTTTGTAGTTCGGACTGGACTGTTCCCATGAGGCTCAGGGTCAGAGCTGATTTGCATATCGCCATTGTCTAACCCAGGGTGGTGTGGAGTGCAAAATAACGATGGATTTAGGCCCAGATCCTTGGACTGGGGTGAGTGTGTGACATTGATCCACATTCTGTCCATCACTTGTTGTGTTTGCAGTATGTATCATCTGACATTATAATGGCCAGAAGAGTGGGGTGGATAGGCCAACAAACTAAAAAGATCGGTGAAGGAGATTGCTTACTTGTTAATTTTAAGGACCCAGAGAAAGCTAAGACCTTGATAGACCGTGCATACCAGAATAATTTACATTCTCAAATAAGTGTAGTTCCTTTACAATAATTCTACCCCCAAAGACAGCCTGGAAGTGTTATGCAAGGGCAATGGCAAATACCACGAAAGTCAGGGAACCTGGTGGTTATAAGTAAGATAGGAAATAATTTGCCAATGTGTAATAGATTTCAAGCTTTGGCAGACTGCCAAAACTTAGATGAAAATTACTATCTGAAAGAGACACGTTAGTGATAGATTCCTTACCTTAGAATATCCCCAGGCGTCAGACTGGATCTGGAACTTTTTTGCGTAGCAGTACCCTTGCGCGTCGGTAGGCGCCGTCTGCGGCTCCGCGTCCGTCGTCTGCGTCGTTGGAGTACTTAGACGCCGCCTCCGTGTGCTGACGTCAGTTCTTCTTTTTTTCCGCGCCAGCAGCGCAGATCCGGAAAAAGTGGTACCGTAGTCGCTTTTTGACTAAACTTTTTTGAGATCTTTTTGATCATTCTTAGAGTCTTCGGCTCCGATCGGTGCAGGTAGGGATGCCAGGTTTCAAGCCTTGTGGGGACTGCGACCGGCTGATGTCGGTCACCGACCCTCACCGTCGGTGCCTCCACTGTCTCGGCGTCTATCACGACGACAAGGCCTGCTCCGACTGTCGGGCCTTAACCTCGAAAGCGGCTTGAGCTCCGGCAGTCAGCCCCGTGCCGTGAGCGGTCCCGGTTAGGCCGGAGGTCGAGAGACCGGTTGCGGGGGCGAAGCCATCACCGCTCCGGAAGTCGACATCACTCCTCAGGTTCGAAGTCGTCGTCAGGTTAGCACAAGAAGTCGAAGAGATGTCATCGCTCTTCCGACTCCCCCCTCCCCCCCCCCCCCGATGCTCGCACGATGCGGCCGGGGTTTCGGGTGAATCCGCCCACGCAGCTCCGTCGGACAACACCACCGCCATGTGGTACTGCAACAAACAGGGCGGGGTGGAGTCGTGGACACTATGCCAGGCGGCTCTGCGCCTCTGGCAATGGCTGGAACATCAGGGCGTGACCCTGGTGGTTCAACACCTGGCAGGTTCTCTGAACGCCAGGGCGGACGAACTCAGCCGTTGGTGCATGATGAATCACGAATGGCGTCTGAACTCGGACGTGGTGCAAGGCCTCTTTCAGCAGTGGGGAGAGCCTTGGTTAGATTTATTCACCGCAGAAGAGAACGCGCAACGTCATCAGTTCTGCGCGTTGGAATTTCTAAGGCGGCACTCGCTCGGAGACGCTTTTCGTCGTGAGTGGAGTTGCGGTCTGTTGTACGCCTTTCCGCCTATACCACTTCTGCCCAGAGTGTTGAAGAAGATCAAACGCGACCGGGTGCAAGTCATCCTTGTGGCTCCGGACTGGGCACGAAGCTACTGGTATCCCGAGCTACTCAGTATGTCAGTCGGTCCCCCGGTTCGTCTGCTCTTCAGGAGGACCTTCTGTCGCAGCAGCAGGGGACGGTCATCCACCCGAACCTGTCCAGTCTCCACCTCCATGCTTGGAGATTGAGCGGCGACAGTTGAGGCCATTTGACTTGCCTCCTGAAGTCTGTAATATCATTCTGGCGGCCATGCGGCCCTCCACTAAGTCGGTATATGCCTGCAGGTGGAACAGATTTGTGGCATGGTGCACAGCAAAGGCTTTGGATCCTCTCTCTGCCCCTCTTTCTGAGGTTCTTCTCTTCCTTCTTTCTCTTGCCCAGCAGGGCTCTGCTCTGGGCACTATCAAGGGCTACCTTTCTGCCCTTTCAGCCTTTCTAAGGCTGCCTGATCAACCATCTTTGTTCAAGTCCCCTATTGTAAATCGTTTTCTGAAGGGCATCACACACACGTTTCCACCTGTTCCCTTCGTGATGCCTCAGTGGGACTTGAACCTGATTCTTACTATTCTGATGTGCGCTCCCTTCGTGCCACTTCACGGCTCTCCTATCCGCCTTCTTACTCTGTAGACTGCTTTCCTGGTTGCAATCACCTCTGCCAGGAGGGTGAGTGAGCTCCAGGCTCTATCCTCTAAACCTCCTTTCCTTTCTGTCGATCCGGACAAGGTTGTGTTGCGGACAAAACCCTCTTTTCTGCCCAAGGTAGTCACAGCCTTCCACATCGGGCAGCCCATCACCTTGCCCACATTCTTCCCGCCTCCGCATCACTCGAAAGAGGAAGAGAGGCTCCACTGTCTGGACCCAAAACATGCGCTCTCATACTATCTGGATCGCACACGCCAGTTCCGGGTGGATGACCAACTCTTTGTTGGTTACGTGGGTGCTAAGAAAGGATGGGCGGTGCACAAACGCCCCTTGCAGGACATTTGTCAGGCAGCTACGTGGGCCTCGCGGCACACGTTCGCAAGACACTACTGCCTGGACAGCCAAGTCCGGAGGGATGGCTTCTTTGGCCGTTCTGTCCTGATTATTGGTTCGCAGACCCACCACCGGGGTTGGTATTGCTGGGGTATCTATTCTAAGGTAAGAAATCTATCACTAACGTGTCTCTTTCAGATGCACAAGTTACTACTTGTGTAACAATATATCTGTAAGAGACATTAGTTAGTGATAGATTCCTTAATAACCAGACCCATCCTCCCCGTTCTGCGAACCGATATCTAGGGTTACGGTCATCCCCTTTCAGGGCCCTAGTTTCAATGGCACCAGTGTTGGTTTTTGACATGGCTCTGCGTTTTTGGCGCAGAAAAGCTGTGTCTAAGAACTGACGTCAGCACGCGGAGGCGGCGTCTAAGTACTCAGACAACGTCATCACGGCGCCCACAACGCCGACGACGGACGCGGAGCCGCAGGCGACGCCTACCGACGCGCAAGGGTACTGCTACGCAAACAAATTCCGGATCCAGTCTGACGCCTGGGTATATTCTAAGGTAAGAAATCTATCACTAACTAATGCCTCTTACAGATATATCGTTACACAATTAGTAACTTGTGCGACTAGAGCGAGGTGATAAATCTGAACAGGGTTACTCCCCACTTAACAGGACCCCAAACGCACAAACAACAGCGCATGAGGTTCATGTTGAAATAACCACTGCAGTCCCAGAATTACTCCAGATCCAAAATACCACGGGAGCCAAGTATGGAAAAGCTCTTTCATGGAACATAGTGGGTATAAGGGATAAAAGAGGGAATTTATGCTGGTAAAATTTTCCTACATCAAATCATATCATCGCCCTCCAGGAAACTTGGGAAGCAAACAATTGTTTTTAATTAGACGGTTTAACCTTTTTTCATAAATGTGCCACTCCTTCAAACATGGGCAGAGCGAGAGGAGGTTTACTGTTAATGTTTTCACTGAAACTTTCTTGTAAGACCTGTTTGGTTGAATGTAATTCTTAGAATGTTTTGGCAGTGGAACTGGCTTTTAAGGATCGGCCCACTGTGTCAGTGATACAATGTTATAATTATTTTACCAGAGGGCACGAGCTGGAAAATTTGCAAGATTTAAAAAACTTCCTGGAATACTATGAAGAGTCTAAGTCAGCTTATTTTGAAATAATAATTTTTGAGGATTTTAATATTCACCAATGTCATTTAAACTGTTTTTCAAACCAGGATCAGGGGAATTTTAATTATCATTAGACCATTTTGAGCATACATCTTTACATAATCTTGAGAGTATATTAGCAAATCAAAACTTATGTTGTCTCTCACAGTCGAATAATATGGCCCCAGTACCTACTTACGGAGGAAATGGTAGAGTTAGCACTATTGATTACATTTTAATGTCTGCTCCATTAGTACTTTTTACTGAGAATCTATTAGTCACTTGGTCAAGTCTTAGTGATCTAAATCCATTTACGGCTGATATATTACTCCCTACCACCAAAGTGAGAGAATCTGCTACTGTTTTGACAAACACGAACATCAGTACTAAAGATCAGGCTTGCAGACTAAAGTGGGCAAGGATAGCTCCAGATTTTTTTTTTAACCACCTTATACACAGTTTGTGCCACTGAAATTGAGTTTTGTTTAGACCCTGACACACAGGATAGTTCTACTTTAAAAGCCTTCGAGAAAATAATAAAACCGATTCAATCAAACCTCACAACTGTGGGTGGTCCTGGACGTCCAAAGGCTGTCAGATGGTTTAATGGAGCATACTCAGCAAAACATACGGAGCTTATATTAGCCCTAAAAAGATCCCCAGAGATAAAATAGAAATTAGGGACAAAAGGAAAGCTTATCAAATAGCAGTTGATAACCGGAAGAAGGAGCTAAAAGAACAAGCCTGGGATGCTTTACAACAAGCTAGCATATTGAAAGATAGTGTGAACTTCTGGTCGGTAGTTAATAGCCTTTTTCTTTCTGATACGCCCAATTCTAATACTGACTGTCTAGTCCCAGCAGATAAATGGGTATTACATTTCGGAAATATTTTTAGCGATGCCAATCTGGTATTATAGAGGAGCGAAGGTAAGGGGGACAACCTAGTACAGGGTTCTTCAAACTGTGGGGTGCGACCCCCAGGGGGGCCGTGGAGCGATGCAAAGGGGGTCGCGCCTTCACAGTTTCACTTCTGCCCTGGCCTCCAGGGCTTCAGCCCCCCTCCTCCCCCATCCTGTGTCTCAGCTCGCGCTCCTGGGGCCTCGGCTGGGCAGTGTCTGGAGTCTTATCTCTGCCGAGTTTTTCTCAGGTCATTAAAGACCATTAGCATATTTACATGCCTTTGTTAACTAATTACCAAAGCTTAGTTTTTATATGGTTCCAGTACCCCCTGGGCCCCCACTCTGCCTATTCCTTACATTTGTATTTTTACACTTACTGCTGTAGTGTGAGAATGCATTTAATGAAAGGAAATATAAAGTTGGGTTGCCAAAAGAAACATGCCTGCTATGTGTTGTTTAAAGATCCTGCAGAGACCTGCTCGACACTAAATTGAGTTATAAATAAAAAAGTATGTATTAATTAGTTATGTGACTTTTCTGTCTTTATTCTCTTTAATTATTAGTCATGGATCATTGAGGCTTCCCTAGAACACAATTAAAAGTGCTTTCTATGTATATTTGCTGTTCTAAGTATTCACAGGTAAGTGCAAAA
This sequence comes from Lissotriton vulgaris, assembly GCF_964263255.1. Taxonomy (NCBI): domain Eukaryota; kingdom Metazoa; phylum Chordata; class Amphibia; order Caudata; family Salamandridae; genus Lissotriton; species Lissotriton vulgaris. The sequence goes on from NC_141699.1 coordinate 43,830,876, forward strand.
AATACAGCTGTAGGTGACTGCTTATTTCTGGGCCATCAAAATAATGAGCTGGTAACCCTAATCCTTAGTCTGGACGTTTGTTGCAGGATCAGCACATTATTTATTTCCTCCACCCTCGAAACCTGATTAATGCCATTATAGCAATAGTTTAACTTATATCTGAAACCCTACGCTTCAAGTTTCTGGGAATGCACCCTGCTTTCAGACTACTCACTTCTCATTCTCGCCTTCACTTTCACGTTCACCCTGCACTCCCAGCGATCACCATGCACTCCCAGCGATCACCATGCACTCCCACTGATCACCATGCGCTCACACTGATCACCATGCGCTCACACTGATCACCATGCGCTCCCACTGATCACCATGCGCTCCCACTGATCACCATGCGCTCCCACTGATCACCATGCACTCACACTGATCACCATGCACTCACACTGATCACCATGCACTCACACTAATCACCATGCACTCACACCATTCACCCGCTCACCCTGCACTCAGTGATCACAATGCACTCAGTGATCACAATGCACTCAGTGATCACAATGCACTCACAGTGATCACAATGCACTCACAGTGATCACCATGCACTCACACGGATCACCATGCACTCACACTGATCACCATGCACTCACACTGATCACCATGCACTCACACTGATCACCATGCACTCACCATGCACTCACAACATTCACCCACTCACCCTGCTCTCACAGTGATCACTCTGCCCTAAAAATTCGCTTGCATTGTTCACTCTGTACCTCACCCTGCAGTCACACGAGCACACTTCTCACCCTGCACTCATGTGACACTTCACTCATCTGCCCCCCCCCCTTACTGCTCAATCTGTAGCTCACTCAAACAAGGCCATCACTAACCATGCACTAATTCGTCCCACTCTGCACTTACAGCCGAACCCAAATTCATATGATCACCTCACTCACCCTGCAGTCACTCCTTTTACCCTACTCTCACACTGTTGCATTGCTCGCCGTGCAGTCACATGGGCACTCTTGTCACCCACACAGTGCAGAAGGTTAAAGTGCCTGGTACAAAGAAGATGTACCATGCACATCACAGAACTGAGTGAGAGTAAACTATGAGTAGCGCTATAAAAAAAATGAAATGTTAGTCAGACAGGTGCTATAGAGAGATGAGGTGTATTGTTGGTGAGTGGAAGTGAGGGAATTCATGGAGAAGGTGGAAAGACTGTTGCATCGTGTGCAACCAGTGCTTGGACAAGCCCTGCCTGGGAGTGTTAGCCCCCACCCCCCGAAGTCCGGGTCTAGTGGATCCCCTGCTTCTGCCTATTATTTACATTTGTAGTGCGCTACTGTTACCAGAAGGAGTCCTGGGGCTAATAAGCATCTGCCTGCAATGTGAGAGAGGGATCCGGGGCTGGGAGAGGAGAGAAGAGAGGGATGGAAGGAAGGGGGTGAGAGGAAAGGGGCATGGGTAAACTGCTTAACTCTGCACAAGACCTCCACGGTTTGAATGCCCCCTTGCTGCTCCTGGCCATGGCCAGGTGAGCTTCTAATGTGGCAGCGTGTATTCCAACGGATTGGGAGGCCCTTCACAGAGGTTGACTAGACATCTTTCTGATGTTAATTGCTGTATTTTGGTTATAAACTGGTACTGATGGGGTGAAATCTTTCCTCAGTATTACTGTGTTTAAAAAAATTCTAAATAATAAAGCAATGCTACCCCAAAATACGCAGCATCACAGGACATTATTTACATTTTCTACTCACACAATTTAGACAAGCCTGTCGCATAATTTGGTCCTCACCTTCCTCCTAACCTAGAGGTTTGAAAATTTTTGTCAGGAGGGGGTCCTTACGCTTGAAAATGTTGACAGGGGGGTCTCGACATCCAAAAGTTTGAAGACCTCTGACCTAGTACATTACTTCATGTCAGGGTGGAGGAGGTTCATGATGCTATTGTAACTACAGCCGGCGGAAAGGCTCCATGCCCGATGGGATGCCGGCTGATTTATACAAATCTGATCCAAATGCATGGGCAAGCGTTTTAACTAATGTTTTTAATGCCGGGTGCTCACAGGGATATCCAATATCTTGGGGGAAAGCAGTCATTGTTCCTATTTTTAAAAAGGGCAATAGGGATGAACCCATATGTTATAGGCCAAACTCTCTTAGATTCTGCTGCCAAAATCATGGAAAAAGTTATATTAAATCGTCTAACGACATGGCTGGATGACCGAAATGTCATTTCTGGCTTGCAATATGTCTTTAGGCCTGGTAAAGGGACCCTGAACCAATGCTTAAACTTACACTTAACAGTAGATAAGTACACCATTGCCAAAAAAGGAACAATCCACGTGGCTTTCATGGATTTGATGCAAGCATTTGACGGTGTTAACAGATTAAAGTTGTGGTCTATCCTGAGTGACATGGGTCTCGAACCAGAGCTGGTGGATTTTTTATATGCCATCCACAAGAACAACATTGCAGCTGTTAGATATAATAACAATGGGGACTTGACATTGACCTGGGATGTGATAAAAGGGGTGCGCCAAGGTTGTATCCCGGCCCCCTCTTATTCGCATTCTACATAAATAATCTGGGAGACTCCCTAATAGCCAGCTGTAAAGATATCCCTAGATTCGGCGATAAAATAATCCCTGCATTATAATATGCGGATGATACAGTTATTTTGGCAAGAAAGGCAATAGGCCTCCAATCACTTTTAAATGCTTTTACAGTTTTTATGGATTCCTTAGATTTATCAATACATTTTAAAAAATCACATACTATGTCCATCTTCCCCGAAAAGTCCCCCAAAAAGACCAAATTCTTTTGTAAAGTGACAGAGCTTACAAAGGTCCCAACTTTCCTTTACCTTGTGGTACTTTTTGACAAAAATGCATCATGGTGCCCACAAATTATACAAACAAAGAATATCCTTGCAAGGGCCACAGGGGCTACATTGAATTTTGCTAAAAATTGGGAACTAAACCCATTGCGGCCCGGTTGAAGATATACAAGGAAAAATGCATCCCAATTTCAACCTATGGCAGCGACATCTGGGGATACAAAGAAGGGAAGGCTATCCAGATTGGAGGAAAATACATTTTATGTAAGGTTTTGACAGTTCCTCCCTCCATCGCCACATACACAATACATGAAGAATTAGGGATGGATATATAGCAGATCAGATTGCAGTGGCTCCTTTGATGCTTTAGCTGAGAATTTGGGCAAGTCCTACTATAACTTTAAATCAAATATTAATTACTGATTGCCTTGCATTAGATAGAGCCAAGTGCATTTCCTGGCTCAGGTAACTAAAGGAATTGACAGCTTGGTTAGGTTGTCCTCACTTAGGTTTAAGCCCTAAACCCATGGACAAACCTACAATTAAAAACATTAGACTACAGTTTTTGTCAAAGCGCCAGGGACTAAGGGACGAAGAGGAGCTGCAGAAACCATCTGTAAGACGTTACATCACATTATTCATGAAGAATCAAGCCCAACCTTACTTATTAAGCGTTGGCAAACCGTTCCATTGTTTTCTTTTAACAAGGTTTCCTCTGCATATGACCCAGTGGCTTCTATCTGTACCCCAAGGTTTTTATAAATCTGGCACGCTAAAACCGTGCCAGTGTGACAATTTTTCTGAACAGGACCTTCTTCATTTTGTCTTTTTGTGATTATTATGCCCTCTTACATAAGAAATGTATATTACCACTGCTCAGAGATTCTCACTTTGTGCAAGTCAGGCCAGCCCTACTGTACCTTCAGATGCTAGCATCCCCAATGATCTGTTTTGGGGTGGCATGTTTCTTAACCGGAGCCATTAGGCGTCGGAAAAAAATGGTATTTTAATTGTTCTTAACATCTTTTTATTTGGAAGCCCATTATGTGTTATAATTGGGGATCGACCTAACGTGAGTTTGTCCTATTGCACTGAGCACTTTATATAATGGTTTTGTACTGTATGTGGAGCAGGACCTGGTACTCTGTATGGTCGTCAGGAACGATATGACTGTGGTTTACCCTGTTTGGAGCATATTCTTTTAGCACCTCGCACTTTATGAAAGTTTTGCACTGTAAACTGGATTATAGGGAAAGTTATTGAAGTTTCGTATTTTAATAGTTTGCCAATGTGCACTTTGAATATTATCCAAAAGTTTTCAATGTGTACCTTTCCCGAGGCCAAATATGAGCTATAAATGGGGATTATCCTAATATTTGATTATGCCCGATCGCACTTTGCACTTTATATAATGATTTTGTACTGTACGTATGGCAAAGATTAGCTTTGCAAGATGGATTATAAGAAAAGAAACCGAAGTTTTGTATTTTAATATGTTTTTGTCCACTTACACTCTGAGTTGTACTCAAAAAGTTTTAAGTTTGTATGGATTTTTATGAGTTGGTTATTCAGCTAACATCAGGAACGCTTTTTTATTGATGAAATTTAGTATTGTATATTATGTTTACTTTTAGGACATTAAGTTGTCAAATAAAGTTTTCCTGACTGACTGATTCCACCCTCCTAGAGGGAGAAATGTGACTACACCGGTACACCCGGTACCAGCTTAACAGAACCTTGGCATTACAAAATGGATGCTGCAGCCACAGACACAGGTCTAGCCTCTTGCTGCTGGACGAAACTCCGTAGGGGAGGCTGGACAATAGGTTTCCTGTCACAGGGAGGTGTAACCACTTTCTAGACAGGCTTTAGTGTATTGGGGCTAGGTAGGTGCACTTTAAGAGTTCTTTTTATGTCTGCACTGGGGGCACATTTGGTGTCCCTGTGCATAGTCCAGCTCAAACCGGTTGCAGGGGCTACCTGCCCCTGCTCTGGCGTGAAACTGGACAAAGGAAATGGGTGTAGCCACCCCTCTTTCCTGACCCTCCCATAGGTGGGTCCCCAGAGTTTGTCACACCCCTTCCTTGGGTATAAAGTAGGAACCCCTGACTACAGGACTTTAGATTTTAGCTGGATGAAACTCTGCTATAGAATCCCAAAAGTAACTATCTATACTTTGTTGGATGACCAAATAATCTCCCTTGGAGTAAAGGAGTTACTCCCCTGCAAGGCAGGCACCAAAGACGCATCTGTCCGCTTTGCAACTATGCAGCTCCTGAAGGACTCCGAAGACTTTGCAACACAGGAGGTGGGTTTCCAAGCTTCCCCGAGGCCTATCCGTGCTCTCAGTAAACCTGATATCCAAAGCCCTCGTGGGGACCGTGTAACCCAAACCTCTGGACACCATGACTGTTTGCAGCTGCATATGCTTCTTGAGGCTGTGCATTGGGCTACTTGTAGTCCAGACCCCGAGTAGTGATTCCACCGAATATTACTGGCATACACTCCATTAGTGACCCGTGGGCTGGTATTTAGTGATTCCTCTTGAGGTCCCTTCGCGATCCCTTGTCTTTTGATTTGTGGGTCCCTGAGAAGGGTACTGTAACTTTGAACAGGCTTATCTGGTTGCTCCAGACGTGCCCTGCCTCTCCATTGCTTAGGGAGTCACCTGGACCTTGCTGGTCCATCCCGAAACCTGTTTACTCTCACCGCATGGGTTGCTGTTGCCAAGTCTTGTTGGTCTCCGATTCGAACACCGAGCCACCCTCCCCCCCCCCTTCCCCCCCCCCCTCCCCCAGCACTCAACATCCTTTGTGGGACAGCTTGCCTGCAGACTCTGGTCATCGTCGACTTCTCCTGGTCCCCGTGGCAGCAGAGTCAAGCTTCACCTCATCCCACCTGAAAACACCCGACATTGGTGGGCATTGGTCTGCCGTGCCCCTGGCCACCCTTAAGTGACCCAGACTCTGTCCCCTCTGCTTTCAGGTTCTTCACATCCTCGATCCAGGCTTGGATCGCACCAGACCTTTTTCTTTCCACGGCTGCAGAACCTTGTAGCAACTCGCCATTGAAAACAGCGATGATTCCCAACACCATTTGGCACCTAGCTTCCCTGGGTGAGGTAACACGAGTCCTCCGGTGCTCACATGGGTGCTGGCCTTAGAACCTTCTAAGTCTAAAAGGGTTTGCTCCAAGTCTTCTCCGAAGTGTCCCTAATCTTTAATTTTCCAACCACGACTTTGCCATAGGATTGCACGGAACTCGCGGCTGTGTTCTCACACTGCACACATCCCCGTGGGTCCCCTGTATCACTATCTTGGGTGGTTCCTTGGGGTCCCAGCGATTCTATGTACTCTAGGCACTGTGGGCCCGACGACCCGGCCGCCATCTTAGACACTGCACCACGAGGCCGCGTGGCCTCAGCTCGACCCCAACCCTGGGCCTGACCAGGCCCCGACAGCCCGGCACCACCATCCACCCAGGAGGTGAACGGACCACTTGGCAGGTCAATGGGAGAAAGGAGTGTCGATGGCTCTCCCCCGCCAGGTGCCGATCGCCCCCAGCCTCCCCAGGCGCTGGCTCCACCCCCCTGCTGGGTGTCTGGACTCCCTCATCCCGGACCTCCCGACCTCCAAGTGTGAGGGTCCGGACATCAAAGGGCGCCAGACCTATAACTGGGGCAGCTCCAGAGCAGGAAGGCAGTTGTATCCTGGAGTCGAGAGACGCCTTGAAGAACTCATCCTTGACGGACTGCTGGCGCTGCCGCAGCCCTACCTTGTGAACTGTCGTCCTGCCGCTGGCGCTGCCGCGGCCCTCTGCAATCTACCGTCTTCCTTGGGACCTGCTGGCGCTGCCGCGATCCGTTGTAACTACCATCTTCGTTGGGACCTGCTGGCGCTGCCGCGATCCGTTGTAACTACCATCTTCGTCGGGACCTGCCGGCGCTGCCGCGGACCGTTGCCACCTTCGACCACTCCGGGATCTGCTGGCGCTGCCGCAACCCGTCCTTCAAGAACGCCGAGCTCGAGGATTGAGAGCTATCCACCATCTCATCGTAACTACCAGATTGGTAATAAGACTGTCCCGCTACCCCTTTCCAATCCAAGAGACTAGAATCGAGGGGACCCCTGAGTCCAGACCTCCTTGTACCATCCTACCGTACTTCAAGTTTACTTATAAAGAACGTTAAATCTTATCCTTGTGTGGTGCCTATTCTGTGGGGGGGAAGTTACTTGTCTGTACGATCGCTGGAGACGGCTCTCCCCGGAGACCTCTCCCCTTGTCCTCGGCCGACCCTCCAGGTCCCGTCTAACACAGACCCTAGTGTCATTGGCTGCTGCGGACCTTAGAATCATTGGCTGCTACAGACCTTAGAGTCATATTCTGCTGCGGATCCTAGTGTCATTGGCTGCTGCGGACCCTAGAGTCATTGGCTGCTACGGACCATAGAATCATTGGCTGCTGCGGACCTTAGAGTCATTGGCTGCTGCGGATCCTAGTGTCATTAGCTGCTGCGGATCCTAGTGTCATTAGCTGCTGCGGACCCTAGAATCATTGGCTGCTGCGGATCCTAGAGTAATTGGCTGCTGTGGATCCTAGAGCCATTGGCTGCTGCAGACCCTAGAGTCATTGGCTGCTACGGACCTTAGAGCCATTGTCTGCTGCGGATCCTAGTGTCATTGGCTGCTGTGGACCCTAGAATCATTGGCTGCTGCGGACCCTAGAGTCATTGGCTGCTGCGGACCTTAGAGTCATTGGCTGCTGCGGATCCTAGTGTCATTGGCTGCTGCGGATCCTAGTGTCATTGGCTGCTGCGGATCCAAGGGTCATTGGCTGCTGTGGCTGGACGTTAACATTGGGTTACCACTGGACACCCTAAGCTCATATCTCTGTGACACTGGCAGCGACCTGCGGTGGATTCCCTGTTCATATCTTTGTGCCAGCCCATCGCCGGGAGCCCCAGAGGGGGTCCCAGCCAGCTGTGCTTCAGTGGATGTGTAGAAGGCAGCTTCTCACCCTTGAGGACCACGCATGAAGCGTGAGCTCAGCAACCATGACATGGACTCTGCGCCAATAACATTCATCCAATTCGGAGGCTTCTTGGGACACCGCTGCGGTCCCTGGTGCTGTGATTGTGGATCTGCTCTTTAGTACCATACGCTGAATATCACCCCTTTGTCATAGACTGAAATGAAATATATTGATATATAAAAAAACTCCATCCCAGGATTTAAAAATATACATATATATTTTTCGCAGTTTGATACGTTGAGCGCTACATTAGTGCCAGATATCTAAGTGTCCTGCGTTGACCATCACCCAGTGCCTTATATTGCATTCTGTCCAAGTGCAAAAAAGAAACTGCACCACAGTGCCACCCATGATGATCCTGTACAGCGCCTCCCTAGTTTTGCAAACCCACATCCCCCGCTGTGAAATAAAAACCCTGGCGTTGAACGTTGGCTGCAGTGTATAGCGCTGCCCATGGGACTCCACACATTGCTATATGGAAAGCTGGGTGCAGTGCATGCTTCTTCATGGCAGTGCAGTTCAAAGGGCTCTTTGCTAAGATTGTTGACGGTATGCTGCTGTAAGGCTGTACTGCTCCCTCTCTCTACTACATATGAAGCACTGCCTGGTTCAACCATCAGTGGGCAAAATATAGAATTCTTTTTTCTGTTTTCTTTAGAGTTTTAATTTATTTGTTATCAAGACCTTTCATAGAGAACCTCTATTGGATTGTACTGTATTGTATTTGCATTTATGGAGCACTTACTACCTCTAAAGACGCGGTGAATCACTTTTTCCGTGAGTACCACGCTACTGCGTAATCCATAAAGAATTAGTGGTTAATAAGTATAGTGAAATATGAAAGTAATTTGAGTAATGGACATGTTAGTTATTTGGATTGAGAAGGATAGTGGAGTTGATAGAAGAGGGAAAAGGTTTGCGTTTATATAGCGCTTGCTACCCCTGAGCTATTGAAGTGCTTTTTTGGCGAGTAGCACGCTACTAAGGAACCCATAAAGGATTAGTGGTGAATTAGTATAGGGAAATATGAAAGTAGTTTTAGTTGTGGACATGTTAGTCTGTTATTTGGATTGAAAGGGATAGAAGAGGGAAGGATTTAATTTATATATTTTTTAGCTCTTAGCAATAGGAGGAGGGTTGGGATGAGTAAAAGGAAGGTGGAGGGGGAGGAGTCAGGGGGAATGGTTTAGAAAGGCTTGTTTGGGAGATCTGAATAGTAAAAGAGGTATGCGATGATGTAAATGTACAGGAATTTATATAGCGCAAATCACCGAGCGGTTTCTAGGTGCTTGCTTAGGGAACCCGTCCTGGTATTCCCCTGTGAGATAACCCTGGCAGGGTATCCGCAAGGTGAAAGCCAGGCATCCCGCCGCGAGGGGCCGTTGTGGAGATTAAGCAAGCTATTGCCCAGAGTCGCAGAGTGTGAACCCGTGAATCGAGTAGGCACCGGAGCGAGAATTGTCGAGTCCATGGACATTTTAGGACTCAAGACCCCGCCGAGCTGGGAATTGAACCCTGGTCGCGGGCTGATCTCTGCTTCTAGGTCTGCCTCCTCTAACCAGTGAGCCACACTTCTCCAAGAGAGAGTAGGGTAGAGTCTATCGAGGGTTGTTTTGGGGGTCATAGTTGGAGTACAGGGTTTGGGATGAACGAGAGAGCGAAGGTAGAGGATATATTGATAGAGTTTTAAGGTGAGAAATAGGGTGGTGCATTGAAAAGAGTAGTAGAATGAGGTTTGAGATGAGTCAGAGAGTTCAGGTAGAAGATTTATTGAATGAGGTATAGGGTGAGAAATAGGGTGGTGCATTGGATATGCTGAATTCGAAAAAAGTAATAAATATATAGATTTTGTTGTAATTCATTAGTGAAACAATCGTAGATAAATAGTTATGATAAAAGATATACTTATTTATGCCGTCACTTATACACATGTTAAAAACATAGAATAATGTAGCTATCAGTGATATGTACATTTGTTAAGCAGAACTAACGAATATCCATATTTTTAAATGCATAATTATTATCCATGTTTATACAAAGCAACGCACATGTATAGGTACATATCTATAGTCCAAATAAATGCTTATATACAGAGGAGGAAGCAGTACAGCCTCGGCTGACCTGCTTTCCTATTCCTTCCCTGGAGGATTTCTGTCTGTTGGCAAATGGTGTGTCATCCAGCTCCCCGTTAGACCCCTTGCCACACAACCTTTGGAAGGCGTTCCAGGCAGAGCTCTTCCCTCCGCTCTATTCCATCTGTTGCCAGTCATTGACCACAGCCATGGTCCCGGATAGCTGGAAACTGGCAGTAATTACCCCAGTACTAAAAAAAGTCACCTTGGACCCTTTATGTCCGACCAACTATAGGCCTATTTCACTCTTGCCTTTCTCAATAAAAATCTTAGAGAAATTGGTCACTAGGGTCCTGTCCAGCTTCCTTGAATCCAACGACCTTTTGGACATGGCCCAATTTGGCTTTAGGCCGGCCCACGGTACGGAGTCTGCCTTGGTGGCCGTTTTGGACGACCTGCGCTTCCGTGTCGACATGGGAGGAGCAGCGTTTCTGGTGTTGCTTGACATGTCGGCCGTGTTCGACACGGTTGACAATGCGGTTCTATTAGGCAGGCTCCGGGAGTCCGGGGTAACTGGCTTAGCCTTGGACTGGCTGGCATCATACCTCTGCAACAGGCGACAATCTGTGGCTATGCCGCCGTTTCGTTCGGTGGTGAGAGAGGTAAAACAGGGAGTGCCGCAGGGCTCTGCAATTAGCCCGATTCTTTTCAACTTATACCTTCGCCTTCTAATAAGTCTGATTAAGTCATTCGGCATGTCTGTCATCAATTATGCCGATGACACTATTTTCCATCGAGGGCAGAGATGCGGTCTCCCTGGAATCCTTTCACCAATGCATGTCGGCAGCTGCGGATTGGTTGCGTCAAAACTCTTTACAGTTTAATGGGGCAAAAACTGAAGTTCTCTACTGTTCGGTAGATCGTACGCCTCGCCCACTGCCAGAGGGGCTTTGGCCTTCTTCTACCTTAGGCACAGTCGCAGTGGCAGACTCAGTCCATAACCTAGGTGTCCTGCTCGGGCCTAGTCTCCAGCTGGACAACAAAACCACGGTGACCTGCATGCTTCTGTTACGCATGTTGCGGAAGATTCTGCCACTACTTCCTCATTCAGCGAGGACGGAAGCAGTGCGGAGTATCATCCTCAGTAGGTTAGAGTACTGTAACGCACTGCTTCTGGGAGCCCCTAGTACTCTAATTATGAAGCTACAGCAGGTACAGAATATGGCAGCTAAACTGGCACTCTCGCGGCCATGGCCTGCTTCGTCCTCTCTTGCCCTTTCGGACCTACACTGGTTACCGGTGCAAAAACGGATCTGCTTTAAATCAGCTTGCTTGGTCTTTAGAGCCTTGCATGGGCTGGGTCCAGTGGTATTGCGAGGTCTTTTTTCCTGGTACTCTGCAGTCAGACTTCTGAGATCCTCCTCGGCCTTCTTGGGGACTGTTCCTAAGATAAAAAGGGTGAGGATGGGCGGCCGCTCATTCAGCTTCATGGCCGCCAAGCTTTGGAACTCCCTACCTCTGGCCCTAAGGTGCAAGCAGGATCTCCTGTCTTTTAGAAAGGACCTTAAAACCTACCTTTTTCCGAAGGCAGTGTAATTGACGTTGGTAGGAATGTTCTGTGGTCAAAGTGCCAGGATGCCCTTTGGGTGACAGTCGCGCTATATAAGTATGCCTACATACATACACATACAGGAATATGCTGTATATTTCTGTGTGTCTATGGTGGTTATATGGGAAAGAACCAATTCTTGAGTAGTTTTCTAAGATAAGGTGGTGGTCCGTGGATCTCATGTTGGGGGGTTAAGAGTTCCATAGTTTGGCTTCTTGAACAGAGAAGGATGTGCCACCCATGTTTTTTTCCTGTAGATTGGGATTTTGAGGTGAGGTGCCACTCTAGAGCGGTGGTTCCTTTGTTGAATGTGTTTGATGATTTCCACCAACAGCCTCCACCTAGGAGGGATGAAGTGTGCATACCCACCTCTGTAGTGCAGGACGCTGGGGATAGCTCAAGGCAATGTCTTTCAGACCAGATGTCCAATCAAGGATTCTCAACTTGGCCTATGCTGGTGAGTCGCTGTTCAAGAAACACATTGATGGTGCCTTGTTGGCAATATTGAGGGACACGAAAACTGCCAGATCTCTTGGTACTCAGCAGTACAGGAAGTTGCCCTTCCGTGGTGCCAGTGGGAGAGGGTTTTCCACCTTTAAAGGGAGCCATCAACGAACTCAACAGTATCAGCCTCAGTCACAATACAGACCGGCTTACTAGCAGCCCTATCAACAACCACCTTCCACGTCTAAAATAAGCAAGGGTTTTGCCCTATAAAAGCCCTGTAAAGTTGTGATACAGATAGCAAGCTGTGACCAGGACCAGGTACCAGCTACATCTGTCCCCTACAACCAAATGGGCAAAAACATTTCTGACTACTTCCCTCAACGGAAGGAGATCACATTGGACACACCCTAGAGTTTGTGCAGAGGCCACCAGCCAACCCTCCAAGAGGAGCGCATTCACCTCACTTTTACTTACTAAAGAAGGAAGCTCAATTGATGTTGGCAAAAGGAGTGATAGAACGAGTTCCTGCTTTTCAGAGGGGCTTAGATTTGTACTCCAATTTTTTCAATTTTCAGAAGAAATCAGGAGAGCAGTGACCCATCCTGGACGTCAAGAAGTTGAACACATTTCTGTGTAAATAGTCTTTCCGTATGATTACTCTTTCCGATATCCTTCATCTCTTACACAGCAGAGATTGATCTCCCTGGATTTACAAGCCACTTACCTCCACATCCCATCCATCCCAAGCTTCGCAAGTATCTTCACTTCACCGTGGCCAGTACTAACTTTCAGTTATAGTTCTCAAATTCGCTCCGAGAATCTTCTCAAAATATCTTGCCCCCAGTAGCGGCCACACTTCACAAACAAGGTCATCAGGAATTCCCCTACCTGGATGACTGGCTGCTAAAAGCTTTAACACCACAGCAGGCTTCCCGGTCTATCACAGCCTACCGTTCTCTGTTTCACAAACCTAGTCACACAGCCAATAATCAAAAAGCTTCAACCATCGCTAGTCGGACGACGATTTTCTTAGGATCCAACCTTGATACCATCAGCAACAAGGCCTATCTGTCTCTGGACAGACAACAACAATTGTCAGACCTAACCTTAAAAGTTTCCTGAAGAAGGTCCGTTTCAGTGCAGATATTTAAATCGCCCCTGTGCATTATGTATTTTACCATAAACTTGATTCAGCTGGCTCATGTGAAAATGAGTGAATTAAGAGCTCCAGTTGCAGTGGGTCCAACCGATAGGCTCCTTCGACGATTTGATCACCTCCAGAATGCAGGAAATGCTAATTTGTTGGTCCAAAGTATCTAACTTTTCACAAGGACTGACTTTTCTGAAGTCAACACCAGATTATATCATCACCACGGATGCATCTCTGGAAGGCTGGGCGGCCATTTACAGGATCTCAAGATTCAGAAACACCCTTTCAGTGAGAAGGTCAGGGATTTCTGCATACGGTGTTCCCCTTCCCTCTCATTCTAAGGATTCTCACTAAAATGAAGATGGAAGGATGTCGTTGTAATACCGCGCTTCTCGCAGGTGGTGATTTCAACATGGCGCCTGCGGTAGTAAGCCAGGATGAGGGAGTTGGCGGTCCAGCCCCTGAGCACGACGGAGCACCGGCTCGTAAGAGGAGGGGTGGATAACGGAGGAAAGGAGCACCGAAGAGGACAGAAACGCGCTTGTTGTGTTTGCTGAAAATCAGGATTACTGAAGCCAGCAAGGAGCTCTGGTGGTGCCACCAGGTAAAGAGGAGGAAGGAGCAATGTAATGTGAGGAACCACCCAGCGGCAACGCCAGAGTCCAGCCGACCCGGAGAGGATGAGGGCGGCAAGACTCCCTCTGCCACAACTCAGGAGGGCCGTGGCCACCGGCAAGTACCCTTCTTTAACTATTTCACCATGGGTTGGTGGCAGTTGCGGCTGTAAAAGGCAAAAACCTGCTCATGTGCCCGGAAGCCCTTATTCCTTCTCACTTGCCCTTTTAAGCTTCACAATCCAGGTCTTGGGTGAAGGTGACAATTGGCATCCGGTCATAAACCCACCATACCTGGTTATTATGTGTTTTCTTCCGAGGGTCCAACCCGCATTCCCCTCTACCTGTGTCCAAAGAACAGAAGAAAAAGAGAACCAAAAGACGTCTCCCACATCACTCAGAGGGGCTGAGAGAGACAGAGACCTCCCAATGTACAGTGACTGAACTATTAGGAAAAGAAGACCCCTGTTTACGTTTATATTTGGCCTTGGTTTAATTCATCCCACATATCATTTTGGACTGACCTTTAAAAACCCGACAAGCCTCACCCCTGTCTCAGTGTCCTATATGTCAGTGACCACAGTCGCCTCATTCTGATATCTCCCAGATGACCCAGGCAGCATAGGTTTACAGAGCTCCTGCGGCTATTGGAAACCCAACCCCTCAGTCTGCCCAGGATCCACAACTTCCTCACGAGGAGCAGCAGCCAGGTCCTGCATCCAAACCCAGGTTCTCTTCAGTTACATGCATGGCTCCTGAGTTCAGTAATCTAAACCTCTCAAGAATGTAAAGATATTCTGGCCAAAGCGAGGGCCGACTCAACAAACAAGACATACACATTGAAATGGAAAAGATTCTGCTTATGGTGTGAAGCTTCGAATCACCAGCCCTTGGAAGCATCACCTGAGCAAATTCTACCACGTCTGCTATCTCTAGCTCATTCAGGATTGGTGCATTCATCGGTGAAGGTTCACCTTGCAGCAATATTAAGATTCAGGCAGCCGTCTCATTCGCCTTTCCTCTATTCAACTAGGATTGATAAGCAATGCATGAAGAAGTGGTTCAGAGACTTCCCTCCAGTAAAAGCTCACACACCAGACTGGCATATCAATGTGGTCCTATAGCAGCTCATGAAGGTGCCCTTCGAGCCCATCCACAGGGCAGAACACATATTTCTCAATTGGAATATCGCTCTGTTGCTGGCTCTCACTTCTACTAGCAGGGTCAGTGAGACTCAGGCCTTTACTATTCAAGAGCCTTTCTAGCACTTCACATATGGCTATTTGATCTTATGGACAAACCCAAAGTTTACTCCCAAGGTTCAGTCGCAGTTTTATCTCAATAAACCGATCATTCTGCGTACTTTCTTTCCTCATCTGGAATCATTAACTAAAAAGTCTCTCCACACCTTGGACATTAAACGTTGTCTCAAATTCTATCTCCAGCGAACTAAACAATTCAGGAAATCTGATCAGCTTTTGTTCGCCTATGGACTCTCTCACAGAGGTTTTTCAGTCACCAACGCTACGATTGCTGGATGAATCTCTGACACTATTCATAATTGTCACAACAAAGCTGGTAAACCACAATCAGCTAGACCAAAAGCACATTCCATGAGGGCAGTGTCAACCTTAGCGGCCCTGTTTGCCAGTGTCCCACTGGAAAAGATATACCGCTCTGCAACTTGGAAGAGCACTCACTTTCTTATAAGTCTGCTGTCTGTGCACAGATTCTCTGTGTCGGCTGCTGAAAATACAGATATAGGACATTGTTGCAGGGACTCTGCTCAGGAGCAGAACAGTGCTTGGGACCATAGAACATCAGTAGTTAGGGACTGAGACACCATACCACCGCAGTATGATGAGTCCGAGTCAGACTAACTACAGTGTCTCACTTGCCCACCTACTCATAACCAGAGGAACAAGGGAATTGACACCCCAGAACACAACGCTCCCGACCCTCGCAGGGATCGCGGTGGCAGGACACTTCCTGTCGCTCACACACTTGTATTCCACCACAATAAGATATGAAAGAGACACAAAGGAAGTTTGAAATGTTTATTTAAACTATCATGCTCTGAAATGCAATCAACATGCCACAACAAGAAAACAAATGCCTAGCAAAAATACCATCAACACTGTCAATAAACCGTGTATTATGAGAAAAAAAAAATGTCCTATTATAAGACAGTATAGCCTAACCCCCTCCCCTTCTACAGAAACAAAACTGCTTATACAGGAAAGATCTCTAGGTTACGCAGCGGACCCTGTCACTTATCATACACAGATGAATGTGCTACATCTCAGATACAGCCCTGATCTTCTCTAAAGAAAAATCAATCTCTCTCTCTCTCTGTTACATTACTGTGCGTACCTATAGGACAAGGTTCACATGTTCATAAACAACACCTGCATTTCTGTGTTATGTTCGGATCAGGCACTCACACCTTGACATAATGACAAGGGACATAGTTGTTTGACCTTGTCTGCTGTTCAGACTAAATCCAAAAAATTAACAGAACAAGAAAACAACTACAGGTTCTGTGTGAAAATACAATGTGGCGCAAAAACAAACATTATGTAGTAATGTGTGCAAAGCTAACACGGCCTGTGTCATGCTCAGCCATGCCAACACAGGGAAAACTACAATAGAATGGAACTCATGACAAAGGGATAAAGGGCCCACGCACCCAAAAACTTCAAAAACAAAAATATGTCATGTGAATTATATTTTCTTTTGGCAACCTATGCTTTATGAAATGTACATTGATGTTAAATGGAACATGAAATGTTATCTGCACATTCTGATTGGAAAATTCTGCCACAACCAAAGTCGTAGCCAGCTGGTCTGAAAACCGATTGGTGCAGTTGGATCAAGTTTTTCCTATACACATAGAAGGTATGTTGTACATGCTCTCTATAGTATATTCCAATGGTACAGTTTCCCTTTGCTTAACTGGTAATTGCCTTTTTTTTTTATTATGAGTTTTATATAGCGTGAACTAGACCCTAGACATCAGGTATCAGAGCGCTTTACATGAGCACCAGTTTCGTTATAGACAGACATATTCTGTTGAGCGTCGTTGCCGAGACTCAAACCCGGTTCCCAGCTTCGAGGTCGACAGCTCTAACCGCAAGGCTACATCCTCTCCCCAATTGCTTTGCTCTGTCCCAGCCATTTCAAATGGATTGCATAAAATGGGTGGAAAAGACTGTTGTGAGTCTGGATGTTAATGTCCACAGGGGCCAGCTGAGTTAGAGGAGATTAACATAAAAGGGCGTGGCCTTCCACATTTATTTTCCACATGTCTTCCCATGTTACTGAAGGTAGTGGGTCAAAGCTTCATATTATTGACAGTTCAGGGGCCTCATGGTTTTGAGACTTCTCATATTGATGCTGAGGCGTGGCTTTCCCTATTACTAGCTAAAGGGCGTGGTCTTCTGTTTTATTGCCAAAGGGTGGACTTCCATGTTATTGAAGGTAGCGGGGCGGGGCCTCATGTTATTTACACTTTAGTAGAAGGGGTTGAAGCCCAGGTCTGGTGACTGCTGCCGCATATCAAAGCATCACACAGATTTCTTATGTAACATTCAGAAGTGTTTTTCATGCCTTATTAAAAAGTAACAAGCTCTTGCCCTGTTCTTTTTCACTGTCACTGGCCCCCATACTTCTGCTTCTTCCAACCTCTTCCTATAGCTCATTCCACAAATTAAGGGCTTTGACCTTCACAACAAACCATGCCACAGCATGTCACAGATATATGACATGCTTTGGCATGACTAATTATGCCACAAATCTCTCAGACGGTGCCAACGGGTGATTTCCGCAGGATTTACATTATCTTCGGCAGAATAAGAATTAAAAGAAGTCATTAAACAAGATGTCTGCTAGTAGGGATTGATCCATAGTCAAACTTTGACATAATGTGTAGCATTTACTACTATCCTATTGTTAGAAATGGGGGTCTCTAGTTGGCAGAGGTAGGTACCTTTGTCCAAACAGGGACCCTTGCTTCTAGTCAGGGCAAGGGGGTTACACTTTTAAAATAACCCCTGCTCACCCCCTTGGTAGCTTGACACGAGCAGACAGGCTTATCTCAGAGGCAGTGTGTAAAGCATCTGTGAACACATACAGTAACACAGTGAAAACACAACAAATGGACACCACACCAGTTTAGAAAAATAAGACCTCTTTATCTAAACCAAAACGGACCAAACAACAAAAATCCACAATACAGTATTAATAATAAGGCTTTTAAATGGTAGAAATAGTTCAGATGAATGCCAGTTGTAAATGCAACACTTTTCTCAAAAGTACCTTAGATGCGTCACGCAAAGCTAGCAAAATGGCCGCAGGAAAGGTGATGCATTGGTTCCTTACACGCAAGGGAGGTGATGTGTCTGTTACTTACTGCAGCGCAGGGGAGGTGATGCGTCAATTCCTTACTGAGTGGGGAGTTGATGCATCTGTGTTTTATTGACCGACCCCAACGATGCGACAGTCCTGGCGCCTCGATGCGGTGCGTCGATCCGGTACGATGCATGACTTCTTGCCGCCGCACAGCAGGCTTGCATTGGGATTGGTGCGGCAGCAGCGATTTCTCAAGCCACAGCAGGCACTGCGATGGTTTCTTCGGCAATGCGTCGGACAACCAGTGCGGATGCGACATGCTTCTTTGGTGTTGCGTCGATTTCCCAGCTTCCAGCGACAAACTGTCTCCGGCAGCAGGCACCTCCTTGCAGGTTGGAATTCATAGCAAGGAAATTTTGGGGAGCTGGTGGTGAAGTCTTTATATCCCTGAGACTTCAGAACATGAAGCAAGCTCAGTTTCAAGCCCTTGGAGATCTTCCTCAAGGTGTCAAAGCAAACAGCAAAGTCCTTTTCTCCTTTCCTTAGCAGCAAATAGCCACTGCAGGCCAACCCCAGACAGTAAACAGCACAGGGGCAGTATTCCTCCTCAGCTTATCTGGCACTTTTCATTGGCAAAGGTTTCTGATTCCCAGAAGTGATCTAAAAGTCTGGGGTCTGCGCCCCTCTTTTTATACACCAAACTCCTTTGTTCTCTGTGACAGAGCGTTACTGTACCCAGCCAAAACCAGTTATGTGGGGCAATTTGCAAGTGCCCTGCAAGTCGGTGTGAGCCCTGGCTTCAGAAATACAACATGGGGGAGAGCCGTCATTGTGGAAGGCAGGCACAGTCCTATTCAGGTGAAGCTGCTACTCCTCCCACCACTCTACTCAGCCCAGCCCTGACTCATCAGACTTCTGGAGCCACAGCCCTCCTCCAGCCCCTGTCATCCAAAAGCCAGACATGCAATACACAAACCTAGGAGAGGCACACTGGATGGTTAGGCAAGAAAATAACTACTTTCTGAAAGTGGTATTTTCAAACACAGAATGAAAAAATCGCCCTCACTAAAAGATGCATCTTAACATTCTGAGTACAGGCATACCAAACTTTATTTTCTAATCTTGTTCCCAGGGTCAGTTATGTTTATAAGATGTTATAAACAAACTCCCCATTCTGTCCTGTGGGAACAGGTAGACTTGCAATAGTGAAAAACGACATTGGCAGTATTTCACTATCAGGACATGTCACACACATCAGGGCATATTCTACCTTTCACATACAATGCACCCTGCTCACAGTGGTACCTTAGGCCTACCTTAGGGGTGACTAATATGTAGAAAAGGGAAGATTTAGGGACAGGCAAGTGTGTGCACTTGCCAACTTGACCTGGCTGTCCCAGACTGCACACAGGCTCTGCAATGGCAGGCCTGGGTCACATGTTAGTTTGAAATCCTTTTATTGAACCATGAACAAGCATGATGCAGCAAGAAAGAAGGCCCATCACACGGGCTGGCATCCAACATGTTGCTTTGCAGAGCATCAGGGTAACCCTGGAACCAACCCTCCTACCGCCACCTTCCCCCCTCCCATCCCCCCCCTCCCACCTCCTCCCCCAATAGAATAGCTAGACAACAAAATATAGGGGGGAGGGGAAATCCTGTATCCAATTTCACATGACCGTATTGCTTAACTCGCGCTTTGATATAGTTCGGGAAGGCGTAAAAGTCGTAGGTATCTAGGGCAGAACAATTTACAGAATTCAGTGCACAACACGGTAATAAATGGCTGCCATATTTCTGCAAAAGAGGCCCCATCTCCCTGTAGTGTAGAAGAGATGCGTTCCATACCAAGAACAAACCATAGTTGGTGCATCCATCCTTGCAAAGTTGGTATCCTATACATGCCCCAGTGTAAGAGAATGTGTTGTAATGCTGGGCCCCAAGGCTATGCCTAATTGTATACCTTTGAGATATTTGGGCGGAATGGTAAGTCTGTCAGACATTTCTAAGACCACATAGGTGGGGAAATGTAAGAGTGTAGTGTTGAAGTGCTTATCTATCTCGTCCAACACTTGCGTCCAGTAGGAGGTAAGGAGCGGGCATTCCCACAGAAGATGCAGGAGCGTGCGTGCCTGCAGCGTCACAACCCCTCAAGCAAGTAGGATAGCAATCTCGGGTCATATTTATGAAGTGGGGGAGCGGGGGTGAGATACCACTATGTCATGTTCTTAGTGGTAGTCTCGATGCTAGATGTATTACGTGCTGAGTTTAGCGCTCTATAGTAAACGTCTGACCATTCTTTAGGTATCAAAGTCCGGGCCAGCTCAGCCTCCCACCGCTTCTGGCCCGTGGATTTATACGCTGGTTCGGAGGATGCAGAATGTGATAGAGTTCTGAGATGTGTTGTTTCATAGAGAGTTTTGAAAGTAGCCAGCGCTCATACTGCGTGAGGGGTCTTTCCGCGCCAGGACGAGTTTGGGGGTGTAGGGCCCAGTGTCGTATTTGGAAGTAGTGGTAGTGTTCAGATTTGGGTATGTCATAGTCGGTTTTGAAGTCCTCAAAAAAGCGAGGGCCCTCTGTGTCGAAGAAGCACCCTAATGACCTGCGTCTAAGTAGGTCCCCATGATTAAAAGCATTCCAGTCCAGACCTGGGGTAAAGTTCAGGTTTTCGGCGATAGGGGTGAGGGGCGACGGGAAAGTTGTCAGACTATAACAGGTAGTAGTAGCAGCCCAGGCGCCTAGTGTTTCATGAACCACAGGGGAACCATACAACCTGGTTGGCTTGGAGGGCCCTTGGAGGAATGGAACCTTCCAGGGAGCTTTTTTCACTAATGCATGGTCCATGAAGAGCCAACTCTTCTCCAATTCAGGCTGAGCCCACTCTAAAAGCGAGCATAGCTGGGTAGCCGCATTGTAGCGATCCAAATCAGGAATCACCAACCCCCCCTCTCTGTGGGGGTGAAAGCTCAGAACTCTGGCAATTTGTGGTCTCTTATCCGCACAGACATAGCTGATAAACTCAGATTGGAGTTGTTTTAGGACCTCCGTGGTGGCTCGATCTGTAGGGTTTGGAAAAGATATAACATTTGGGCGAGTATGTTAATTTTAAGCGCTGCGACTCTACCCAGCCATGAGAGATTAAACAGCCGCCAGCATCCGAGCTGCTACCTGTTCTGGTGGAGCAACCAAGAGTAGTTCAGAGATGCCGTCCTAGCAATAGAGGAGGACAGGGTGATACCTTGGTAGGGCATAGACTTTTGATCCCATGGAATAGGACATGCATGGGTAAGAGCCGTGATGGGGGCCTGTGACAAGGAGAAGCCCAGTGCCTGAGACTTGGTGACATTAACTCTGAAGCCAGAGGCAGCTGAGAACTCCTCCAGTCCGGCCAGGAAAGCCGCAATTGAGGTATGTTGGGACTGCAGCGTGGCAACAACATCATCAGTAGAAAGACTGAAAGTGTGGCGCTCTGCCCCGAAAAGAATCCTCAGGATCTGTGGATTGTCCCAACCTGCTGGGCGAGCGGTTCCATATAAAGGGCAAATAACAATGGGGAGAGCAGGCAGCCCTGGCATGTGGCCCAGGAGATAGAAAAGGGCTCAGATGTAAAGCCGTTTACCCAGACAGTGGCCGAGGGCCGACGGTAGCCGCTAAACACCCAATGTCGGAAGCAAAGTCCAAAGCCAAACCTCTCCAGGACAGTCTATAAGAAAGGCCAATGCACTCTGTTGAATGCCTTCTTGGCGTCTATGGACAGGAAGACCCGCTCCTCCTGTTGCCGGCGGGATTTGTCCAACAGATGCAACAACCTTCTAATGTTGTTACTGTACTATCTAGTCGCCACAAAGCCAGCATGATCCAGATTTATCAATCCCCGCATCAGGGGTCCCAATACATTTTCTGTGTTTGGATGGAGATGCCGCGTTGGGTGCCTGTCCTGGGGAGGGGGAGTTGGGGATGTTTCAGTTGTGGGGTTTGGTTCAGGGGACCTTGGCGTGTCAGGGGTGGATGAGATGAAACAATACTTATATCAATGTCAACAATGGGACCCGTACTAGGTTACTCATGTCTCATATGAAATGTAACTGGTATGCACACTATGAGTAGGCGACACAAGATACACTCCTTCCTGACATGTAGAGGTATTCATATTGCCTTCTTACAGGAGGCCCACCTCATTGCCAAAGAAGGGAAGGCTCTCCAATGCCACTGGAGGGGGCAGGTCTATTACACTACATTCTCGGCATATGCGAGGGGGGTTTTAATTTGGATAAGGGCTGAAGTTCCCTTTCAGTGCACAACACAATTGATTGATCCGGAGGGCAGATACGTGGTGATCCAGGGGAAACTAGACGGTAGAGATTTAATGCTAGGATGCCTGTATGCACCAAATGTAGACCAACCAGCCTTCTTCTCTTTACTATCCCACAAACTGGCAACAGTCTTGGTAGGGCCGCTATTACTAGATGGCGACTTTAACTCCTTCGACGCTCATGACGAGCTCAGCTCGTCATGGTGTACACCTCCATACACTCATGACGAGCTGAGCTCGTCATGAACAATGGGAATCAAGAAAAGTCAGCATTTTGGAGGATTACCTTTAGCATTCATGTGGTTATTTGTGTTACCGACATTGACCTAGATCGTTCACACCCCCCCTTGCAGAATGAACCAGCGGGCAAACCGGCAGTAGAGCGATCAACCTGGCAGCAGACATGGGGGTTAATAGACACTTGGAGGGTTCAGAACCCATTGGTTAGGGATTATCCTTTTTCTCCGCCTTCCACGGATTGCATGTCCGACTAGACGCATTTCTGTGCTCCCCTGATGTTCACGGAGAGGTTCGCAATAGCGAATATCTCACTTGCACTATTTCTGACCATAACCCCAGTTGTAGTGGTCGCGGCCGCACCCCAAAATACCTACCTGGCGATTGCGTCCGGCAGCACTTGAGGATCAGGTCTTCCGAACTAAGATAGCTACAGCCATTGAATATTATTTTCAACTTAATGGAGGGACGGCAGGGTCGGTGAATATAGAATGGGACGCCTATAAAGCAGTGATGCGCAGGAGATGCATTTCGGCGGTGTCGGGTACCCGGAAGGCACTGTTAAAGGACATCCAAAGGGATGAGGAACGATTGCGTGTCCTAGAGAAGGAGCGCCCTGAGCGGCCAGACAAACAAGGTGACTTATTAGAAGCCCGAGAAGCCGTTGCAGCGAATGTAGAACGTCTTCGATGTTTTGACTACAAAGCCTATATCACACGGGCACACTCGGAACGCAATCAATTGGGAGCCCTCTTGGCCTGGCTAGCTAATCCCGCCATACTGGAGTCATACTGGAGTCATACTGGAGTCATACTGGAGATGAGGGAACAGATGGGAGTGGCCCGCTTTGATCAGCAAGGGATAAATGAGTTGTTTTTTGAATACTATACAGAGTTTTATCGTAGTAGCGTGCTTCCATCGGAAGTCAATTTACAGGACTTCACGGGAAGTCTGGACTTGCCGGAATTGGGCAACGAGGATGCGAAATTGTTGGGTAGCAACATCAAGGTGAGAGAAGTGCGGGTAGCCATCAAAAGCATTGCACGAAATAAAACGCCGGGATCGGACGGCTTTCGGTGGAGTTCTACCTCACCTACATCGACCTCCTTGCGCCTCGGCTAGCGTGGCTCTATAATGAAGCTAAGAAGTTAGGAAGATTGCCGGACTCCACCAGGGAGGCGATCATTATTCCGTTGTTGAAACCGGGCAAGCAGCCCTGGGATAGAACGGCGTATCGCCCGTTATCTATGCTCAATTTGGATTACAAAATCCTGAGCAAGATCCTGGCGACTTGGCTGCTTCCACACATGACCACACTGATACATGCCGATCAGTCCGGATTCTTCCCTGCCTGCAACACAGCGCTTAATTTATGACGACTTCTTCACATCTTGGAGGCTGATACTTATGGAGTCATGGATGCAACAGTGTTCGCTGTTGACATCGAAAAAGCATTCGATTGTTTAGAGTGGGAGTATCTCTTTCATGTTATGCGTCGGATGGGGCTGGGACAGAAATCTGTACGCTGGACGGCTCTGCTCTACACAGATTCCACGGCCAGAGTTCGAACGGGGGGGGGGTGATCTCTGAAGCATGTAAGGTGGGAAGGGACACTTGCCAGGGCTGCCCCCTTTCACCATTGTTGTTCACTTTTGGGGGAGCATATCTAGGATTAGACGTCTATGGGCAGATCCACCATATAGCGCTTTATGCGGACGACCTATTAATGTTTTTGGCGGACACGGGACAATCCCTGAGAGGAGCAAAATCTTTGCTGCAAGCCTTAAGCGAGGTAGCGGGCTTAAAAGTCAACTGGACGAAATGTATGTAATGTAATGTATGTAATGTGTCTTGTAAAGCGCACTGCTGCCCTGAGGCGTTCTGGCGCTGTAGACCGCTGGGGAACCCGTCCTGGCTATCCCTGTGAGATGGTCCCTACTGGGTATCTCCAAGGTGAAACCAGGCATCCCCGGCGAATGTGGGGGGCCGTTGTGGAGATGAGGCAAGCTAATGCCCAGAGTTGCCGAGTGTGAACCCTGGTTAGAGTAGGCACCAAGGCGAGAATTATCGAGTCTGCTGACCCTGGTCCACGACCCTGCCGCGTCGGGAATTGAACCCTGGGGTCCCAGCCCGTTTTCTGCTTCTGGGTCTGCTGCCTCTAACCAGTGAGCCACACCACTCCACTGTGCCTATTCCCGACCCGGGGAGGTAGAGATTGTCCGCAGACCACTGATGGAGTGTCCTGGGAGGAGAGGCGGCTTCCCTACTTGGGCACGGTGATTTACCACGACCGGGGAGACATACTTGAAGGGAACATGGGTAAGGCAATCAGGTGGGCCAAAGCTAATTTTGAGTTCTGGAGCACCCCCCCTTTGTCGGTAGCGGGGCGAGTAGCACTGCTCAAGATTTTGACACTTCTTTAGGATGCTCCCAATCTGGATCCCGGTGGGATACTTTTGGAGGCTTAAGACGATGATTAGCTCCTTCCTGTGGGGTACGGGCAGACGCAGGGTGGCTCTTGGAACACTTATGAGACCCCGAGCAGAGTGGGGCCTAGCGGTCCCAGACTATGAGACGTACTACATAGCAGCTTACTCAGGAGTTCGCCATGGCCTGAAAATGCTTGAACAGATAACTGCGAGGGGGGGGTATAGCGGTCCCTTACGCGCTGGATATCCCTTTAAAAATGTGCAGGGCTCTGCCACACGGTGGAACCTGGCAGAGATTAGAAGCCCCGGACCAGCAGGGTCTATCCACAATGGGCGACCTATATGACAACGGCACCCTACTGTCATGTGATGACCTTAGGGACCGATTTGAGCTGCCAGGGGGCGACTTTCTATTGAATGCTGCGCTCACAACAGCGGTTCGCAAACACTGGAAAACGGGCATGGCAGAGCCACCTACATCTATGGGTTGCCAATATGTCGTGGTTGCTGCTGGCACGATCAAGGCAGTTACATGCTTGTATAAGCGCATGACCCATGAAGCCCTAACCCCCTTGACAACTCTGAAGGCGAAGTGGGAAGCGGATACAGGGATGGATATACCAGACACGGCATGGGGTGGGATAGTGGAAAGGGCCTTGAAGAGTACACGAAACGCCAGGTTCCAGCTGGTGCATTTTCACATTCTGCACAGGGTATACCTGACACCAGACCGTTTACATAAGTTCTTCCCAGCCCAGACAGCGGCCTGCCCAAGATGTAAAAGGGATGATGCCGATTTTAAACATATGTTGTGGGATTGTCTGGAACTTGACTCCTTTTGGCAGGGGGTGATGGCACAGCGGAGGGAGGTCACGGAGAGGGACCTACAATTCTCCATAGCACACTGTATACTTCATTGGTTTTTCTAAACACTTCAAAGAACAAAATCACTAGTAAATTCATTGACCTGGGGCTCCTCTTAGCTAAAAGAACCATAACCTCTCAGTGGAAGGCGAACAAAGGGCCTAGTGTAGATAAATGGAAACATGAATTTTGTAAGTGGGCTCAATGTGAGGGGGTGGTCCGCCTACAAATGGCACATAGAACAAATGATGAGCAGGCGTTTGAGAGGGCGAGAGCCTTGAAAAGATTAGTCATGGAACTTACACTCCCTGCAGACGAAGATGAGGAGACCTCTGCAAACAGTCCTGGGGCGCACCCACCATAGCGTACCACGTTGATCACACAACACCTCGCATGGCCTAGTTGACAAAATGCTGCCCCTTCCTCTGAAGTGAGACGGTACATACTATATAATAGTCATTGGTCCACTCGTTGGGTACAATCGGAGTTGTAAACCCACTTACATTACAGCAGGACCACACCACGACACGCCTGGGGGGGTAGAGGGGGGATGTTTTGTAGGGGAGAGGCAGGGGTATAGTTGGGGTAGAGCGTAGATGATGGGGGAGGGGATCACCTAGGGGGTTTTGTTCTACCATTCACACTGAATTGATTGCATTGACATCGCTCCTAAGAGCCCATTGAGCTTAAATAATAATTGTTCTACTGTACAAGGCACGTCAATAAGTTCTTGACTCGGGTTGGGCCGATGACTAAGGCTGGTTTCGTTTCGGATGTAATGTCTTCATGATGAGATATCAAATCAATAAAAAACAGTGGTCCCAACCGGGCCGCAAGAATAACCGTAAAAACCTTGAAGTCAATATTCAACAGAGAAATCTGCCTATAAGAGATGTATAATACTGCCATGGACACCAAGAACATTGTAGGCGGCAGCTCCGTAGTGTTGTCTTTGGCATTAAGGAGTCTTGTCAATATCAGAGCTATGAGGGAGCGAAAGGTTTTATAGAAAAGGGAGGTGAACCATCCGGGCCGGGGATTTAAGCAGCTTAAACGGGCTCTTCATTCTAATGGCACTAGCTAGGGTCACAGCTTGATCTGTGGTGAGCTTAGAGTGAGTTATGCTATGACAATATTTGGAGGGATTCTGTTCAGGCAGAGGCTGTGCAGTGTATAAAAGTCTCGAAACATGTTAGTTAGCTCCTCATCACGCCTGTGTTCGCCGCCTGTGTCAGTCAGAATGAACTGGGCTGTCGCAGCCTGTCTCGGTGCGCACAGTTTATGGGCAAGTAGCCGTTCACATTTATCCCCACCGGACATAAAATGTGTGCTTCAGGCGGAGTGCAGCATGTTCTGCCCTGTCGAAGTCAAGCGTACTGAGCTGCGCCCTAGCTGCTTTCGGTTTCCTCCAGATGCGGGGCGCCCCTTTACGTTTGTGAATCCCTTCCAATTCTAGAACCTGTATGAAGTGCTCATCCCTTTTCTCTTTTTGTGCCTTGTTATCAGCGGCTGACGTCGCTATACAATCATCCCTAGCTACCAATGTGAGGGTTCCCCAAAGGGAGACCATGGAGGTGTCCGGGGTATTGTTTATAGCTAAGAAGTCCTCCAGCGTTTTCGTGAGGCGTGTAACAACATCTGGGCAATTGAGGAGTGAGTCCCTAAGCTTCCAGGAGTATGACGGCCTGTGGGTGGGTGGAAACTGCAGCGTCGCTGGGAGGGCCGCAAGATCTGAGAGTGCCTGGGGTGCGATCGTGGAGTCCTGGGTGATCGAGAGGAGGGAGTGCGTCACTAGGAAATAATCGAGTAAAAAGTATAATCGGAGGCATGAGAGTGGAGGTGCCACCAGAGGTCTACCAGCCCTAAATCCCGCAACCACTGGCAATGCGTGTCGAGGGAGCCCCCGTCTGTCCCTGTCTTTGTGCAGAGCCATCAAACACCCCATCGAACACTATATTCAAGTCACCCCTTATAAGGACTTGGCGGTCTGATGTAGAAGTCAGGTCTCCTATTGCCATGTGCAGGAAAGGCTCCTTCCCATTGTTGGGGGCTTATTTGGTGGCCAGCGTTAGTGTGTGTCCTCCTACGATCATTGAGTGTGCCAAAAGTCTCCCTTTGATCTCCGATACTCGAGGCCCAACAGTCCCGGGGAATGTGTGCACAACCAGGATGGCCACTCAGGCCTTCTTAATGGGGAGAGAGGAGAAATACTGGTGCGGTAAGGCTTTAGAGCGCATCGTATGAGTATCACTGGCTAGCTAGCAGGTGGGTCTCTTGTAGCAAACAAATATGGGCCCCAGAGTTTTCCAAATAAGACAAGATGGCACAGAGCTTAACTGGGTTATTGAGCCCTCTAACGTTGAGCGTAAGGAACTTGATACTCATCTGTGTGGTGAATGAAAAGGGGAGAAAGCAGCGTGCTGGGGGTGTAGGAGATCCAGACTCGTCGCAGACACCCTATGTGGGGTGCATTCTAAGTGCGAAGTCAGTGTCATGTATACGTTGCAGCCTTGTGTGCCCATTTGGAGGAACAGTACAAGGGGGAGGAGGTCCCAACAGTGAAAAAAAGAAGACCCCATAACATACAAAACTAAGGGCCAATAGTCGAGTCAAAGACAGAGATCCGAGCGTGTTGCTCTTGGTAAAGGGGAAGACTGGGATTCGTGGACCAGAGCTCCCCGCTCCCACCACAGTAGGCCCCTGCTTATCTCATCATTCTCTCCTTCTAGGGGAGGGGAGAGGTCATGCGGACAGCACGCCAGAACTACTCCTACTCCGAGGATGCCCCATTTAGAGATGATAGCCCTGCTTGTCGTTCTTTAGCCATAGTGCTTGGATCAGGTCATGACACCGGGCTCGAGTGCTTGATGTTAGTCCAGCCATGGCCACTTCAGCACCAGCGGTGGCACGAGTTCTGGCTGGGTTTGTTCGGGGTGGTTTCAGCAAAGCCCAAGAGCTTGTAGGCCACGGCTGTAGTTCCACCTTGTAGACAAAAATCAGTCTAAACGGGTAGCCCCATGAGTATGTTATGCCTGCCTTGCGAAGATGGAGCGTGATTGGTCTGAAAGACTTGCGTTTGAGAAGTGTAGAGGCAGCCAGATCCTGAAAAAACGAGGGCTTCTTTCCTTAAAATGTGAAATCTGGATGTCGTCGGGCCTCCCAGAGGATCTTCTCCTTCAGTTGGTAGTCATGAACGCAGGTCAGGATGTCCGCTGGAGGCGCAGTAGCTGCTCTTCACGGGCCCACCCTGTGAGTGCGGTCCAGCTTGATCTGAAACTCCAGGCCTCGATATCATCATCGACATCTCCGTGCGCCATGCCTCGGAGGAGGATGTTATTCCGACAGGACTTGTTTTCTGCAGGACCAGATTCAGCTCCTGCAGCCGGAGGACTTCTTGCTGAAGGTGCTCAATTTCTTTGTCCCGTCCTGTCTCGTGGTCTTCCAGGGTATGAACACGCTCCCCCAGGGAGTCCACATTGGGACGTACGTGTTTTAGGTCCGCCTGGAGTTCATGCTTCACTGTAGCGGGATCGTCATGGAGAGCGGAAAAGAGGGACTCAAAGAATGAGTGGTCCACCGATGTCCCTGGACTCTCATTCTCCTCAGGGTCATCTGCATGACCCGAGCCCGTCTGGCTTCCGGGCTGTTGGATATATTTGAGCAGTAGGTCCTTTTCTGCTTTTGGGGGCCGCCATGTCAAGCGTGTGTAGTAGAAGAGTACACGGGAGACCAGTGTAGGAGGGGACCACAGAGAGGCGTCAAAAGGCAATTGCAGGCTGCAAAGTCAGGGCTGCACGTCTTTGTACTTAAGCCCACACGGCTCTAAAGCCGTCTACAGCGCCACATGTGCGGGGAAGCAAGCAGGAGCAATCGGAGCGTGTACTTAGGGCCTAGTCTTTGCTGCACCGACTTGGTTGTGCTGGCTTCTCAGTTTCAGTATGTGGGCAGCACACCATTGAGGGTCCCCGTTACCAACTTCAGCCGGGGACCCCTGCTTTTGTGCGGGACAGCGTAGCTTGATCCATCTACTGGGCTACCAGGTCCGCTGGGGTGCCGGGAGTGAGTCTTGCCGGCCTGTGCCGATTATCTGTCCCCAGGGTCACCGGGTACAGCCTAAGCTTCTCTCAGGGTGGGAGGTATTGCGGCCAGCGCCGGGTATTCCGGTCTGATCGATGAGCCGGGGGGCCCAACCCGACACCCCCACAGAGCGCGCTCACCTCCGGGATTCCATGAGCACCGAGGCTGGGACTAGGAGGCCTCCCATGGCGGGTGGAGCAGCACGTATCCTCTCTCCTTCCTCTGCAAATTGCCAGGCAATGCCACGCTGTTCATGGTCCTCTAATGACTCCTTGAGCGGCCCCCAAGCAAGTGTGCCGGTCGCTGTATCCTGCGCAGGCCGCAGGCGCGTGGACTCCTCCCCCAGCTAGGCCGCAAGAATGAGGCCTTCGCCCGCAACGGCGCTGGGGCCTCGCCTGAGCGGCAGATCCGGTGTCTCTCACAAGCTGCCGGGCAGGATCTGCTTTTGCGCTGCTGTAGAGGACGCCGCCTCAATTCACTTTGTGGCAGCCCCCTATGACTCACACGGGCCGTCGTATGGTGCCGGCGATCACTGATGGCTCCGCCAAGCACCTGGCCGCTCCGCCTAGCGCTTCTTCTGTGAAGGTGACGTCGTTGCTGTAGTGGGAGGGCCGCCACCTCCGCCACTCAATGAAGCAGCACCGCTCTGGGTAAATCCTCCGCCAATGCGGGCTCTCTCGTCCCGCTAGAGGTGCTTAAAGGGCCCGGTGAGAGAGGAGAGCTCCGAATATCCGTCCTAGCAAGACACCATCTTGGCCACGCCCCTTCCAGAGTCCCATTTTACTGGCTGCTGCTGTGAGTAGCACAATCAGTGCTGCAAGCCCACCAGCAGCATTTGATTTACATGACCTGGGCACACATGCACTGCACTGTACTCGGGACTGACAGGGGCGGCCTTAGGCATGTGCGAGCTGTGCACCTGCACAGGGCCACCAAACCCCAGGGGCTACCACGCCAATATATATCCTTAATATAATAATCCTCTGAGGATGGATACACATTTGCGTGGCGGTCCCTGGCAGGGATTTGGCGGCTCTGTTCCACTTCCAAACACCCTGACACCCCCCCCCTCTTTACTGGCCTCTGCGCTCCCCCCTGCCCGGACCCCCTCTATCGGGGCCCCCTACCTACGCTCCCTGCCCAGGACCGCCATGAGCCTAGAGCCGCCCCTGGGACTGACTAGTAAATCAATCAACCAATCATGGAAACACCAATCCATAACAACAATTTTCAAAGGGAGCACTTGCATGTTGGCACTGAACAGCAGTGGCAAAGTGCCCAAAGCATCCAAACCAGCAAAAATGGAGTCCAACACACAGCAAAATACAAGAGGTGAAGGCAAAAAATTTAATGGAGACCCACCCCAATGGTGCCAGGTCTAACCCCTATCATGTTATGCGACTGGTGAAATGTGTCTTTCACATATAGACAGTCCCACAGTCCTTCTTTTGTTACCCTGCGGATTTTCTTTTGCATGCCATATACTCACAAGTGTTTTTCATGCCTTCAAAACAAAGAACCCTTCCTCCGTCACTATTCCACTAACCCATCTCCCCCATTTCTCTTTTTCGCAAATAATTCCATTACAACCCATTCCACGAATTAATTTTTTTTCCTCCGCAACAATCCATGTCCCCTTGTATGGCACAGCATGTCCGGGATTTCTGTTGAGCTCGGATTGGTGGCGGTATAGTGTCTAACGAACTTTGGGGCCATCCCCCAATGGATCTGTCTCTACTACATTAAATCTCAATCATGAGGCTGAAGCTGTAAACATACTTGAAAAGCATGTGGGACAAGGACTAAAGTTTAAAAATGTACTGAAAGATTTAGGTACAAAATATATAAGCAGGACCATTAGTCAATTAATAATGTAAGCATATAAATCATAAAGTACAAGACGGACTCCGTAAAGTTTCAATGGAAATTCCAGCATAGATTCGCCTTCTAAGAAATAGAAAGGGTGAGAGTGAGCCCTAAACAGAGAAAATCAGGTCATTTTACAGGACTTTCGCCAAAGGATTTCATACAATTGTGAAAGGAAGATGACAATACATCAGGTAAATTCAATCGCTTCATTCTTGTATAAGAGATCTCCAAAAGAAGCGACCGACCAGAGCGACAGCAAAGTACACCGGCCCTACCGACTACATGCAGGGGCGGCCTTAGGCATGTGCAAGCTGTGCACCAGCACAGGGCCTCCAAACCCCAGGGGCCGCCACGCCAATATATATCCTTAATATAATAATCCTCTGAGGATGGATACATATTTGCATGGCGGCCCCTGGCAGGCATTTGGCGGCCTCCGGCTCTGTTCCACTTCCACACACCCCTTCCTGAGCTCCAGGGGGCTCCGCCCCGCCCAGACCCCTCTTCTGGGGCCCCCTACTTAAGCTCCCTGCCCAGGGCCACCATGAGCCTAGAGCCGCCTCTGCTACATGCCACCATTCCAGTATAGAACACAAGTCATGGTGGCATTGGGATGGTTTGCCCCGATGGGAGCCCCCCCCCTCTTCTATACTTGGATGAAGCAGTGACACCTGACTTGTTTTAAGGGATTCCTTTATTCGAATATTCTGGTTCTCCTGATGTATAAGTAAAGCGAGTCCAAAACAAGGCGTTCCTCTTCTTCTTCAAGCTGGTCACCTCTGGGCCGATTGGGGTTCTTCGTTGGCTAGACCGTGGTCCCAGGGCAGTCTTGTCTGGGCTGTGGTACTCCGAGCAAATGGCTTCACTCTATGAAGCGTGTGTTCTTCTCCTTGCCTCTCTCCGTCCCCTTGGTCAACATCCAATCGAGATTCCCTGTCTCCTCACTCTCCGGGTTTTGTCCTGTCTCAGGGGTTGTGGTTCCGGCGCTCTGAGCCGATGAGACTGGACGGTCACTGCTGCTTCTGTTGGTGGGTTTCAGCGGGACCTCGTGTGCTCATCACAGGCATGTGCGAACATTCAAAGATATACACAAACACTTAAAGGTATACAGAACCCAACAATTTGCTACACAAGCACATGGTTCAAATGGGAAACACCAATGAGGAACAAGCAAGGAGAAACATTTGACCACAGAACAGATTTCTATCTCTCACAATTCTCCTATATTAGTCTCAGGCATTCCCAGAGTCTATTCAGGGGACATGCCTTGTACATAATGTGTTCTTCGGTCTGAGACAGGTTCTCCATGATCAGGTGCATCATGTTCAATGGGACGTGGAAAGTCTCAGTTTTTTCAATTTGAAGCCCACACAGCGAAAAAAACAACAGCAACAGAGACCATGTGATGCGTTACAATGTCACACCAAAAATGGAAGAAAGCACAAAAGGAACTCCAGTTAGCATGTGCTTAGTTTCTTGTGTGTTAAACACTACGTATTAAAAAAACCAAATCCCATGGTGGCCCAGGGCACGTTAGGTGTACCCCCTATAGTACCAAGGCATAACCATCAATCACCCGGTCACTTTCTCCTCTCCTACCAGGGTGGGGTCAGGAGCCCCACTAACCCATCCACACTGAGTGATAACATGAGGTGGAAAAAACACAGGAAGCTTAACCCCTTCGCTGCGGCGGCAATTCCGCCGCAGCACTAGGGGGGGAGGGGAGGACCGAGCGGCGCTCTGATGCTGGTGACGGAACCGCTCCGTCACCAGCCTCGGTTGCGCTGTGCTTATGACGGAGCGGTTCCATCATGGCCCCGCCCACTCAATAGAACGTGTTGCGCAGGCGCGAAATCAGCGCCGCACAGGCGCGTCGAGTGGGCCATGACAGAGCCGCTCCGTCATCAGCACAGCGCAACCGAGGCTGATGACGGAGCGGGTCCGTCATCAGCATGGAACCGGTTAAAGCTGCTAGTTGTGCTTTACTACTCAGGGGACAGTGCTCACCTTCCTGCTTCAGTGCTCTAGGCGGGATAGGGGGGTTCATGCCTTGAGGGTTCAAGTTCCAACAGCTGAAGGCAAATGAAACAAATCTGTCAAATGTATGTGTGGGCGAGGGAGATTGTGGATGTGTGAGGGTTTGAAGAGTGTGAGTGAGCGAGAATAAATGACTGAGTGTAACTATGAGTAATTATGAGTCAGTGACAATAAGTGAGACAGAGTGCAAATGAAACAGTGATAGTGATTGAGTGTGAGTGCAAATAAGTGTGCCTGACAGAGGTAGCAATAATGACTGAGTGTGAATGTATGAGTGGGAGGATATTGCTGGAGAGGCTGGAATTGTGGGCAGAGGAAAACATCATCCTTACTGAAATGCAATATGGCTTCAGAAGGGAGATAGGGACAATAGAACAGTGTATTAAGTTGCACCTTCTTATCTCAATATACAATTACGAAAAAGGGTCACTTACACCTGTGTTTCGTTGACCTTACTAGTGCCTTTGATCTAGTAAATCACTCAAAACTGTGGCAAACATTGATAAGCATGGGGGCACATGATGACATTGTTAATTATGTTTCACAAATATGTAGTCGCCGGAGAACTAGAGTGCGTTATGGGGTAGAAGGAGAGTGTACAACAAGTTTTAGGGTAACCCGGGGAATTAGACGGGGTTGTGACCTTGCCCCTCTCCTACTTCCCTTTTATATAAATGGTGTGGATGTAGAGCTACAAAATCTAAGTGCTGACGTCCCAAGAGTAGGCAAACGCTCTGTTCCAATTTTACTTTATGCGGACGGCGCAGTTCTTTTATCAAGAACTGTGAACGGACTACAGTCCCCGATAGAAAAATTTGCTGAATTTATGCATGATAAGGATTTAGCACTCAATTTGAAAAAAACATTTACGATGGTGTGTGGGCAAGGGAAACCGAAGACAAGGATTCACCATGTAAATAGTGTTCCTATCAAAGCAACTAATTCATTTGTATATTTGGGATTCGTTTTCAATGCAAAGGTACATTGGAGAACCCAGATTGAACAATGTAAACTAAAATTTGTCAGGTTGACTGAGACAATTTTAAGATTTTCTAAAAAAAAATCAGTAATAAACCAATCAAGGAAATCATGCCATAATATAAGAGAAAGTGCCTTAGAGGAACTTGTTATGGATCAGCACTTTGGGGGCGGCAAAATGTGCGACCCTTCAAACCCAAGAAAATAATTTTCTACAAAGACTGCTAGCTGTAACGACTCCACTCCCACATTCAGTGTACGTAAAGAACTCGGGCCCTGTATATTAGTGATTTCATAAGTACCATAAGTCTAAATACTTGGTATGGGATATGGAGCAAAGAGGGTACACAGTTCACACAGGATGTTATTAGAGACTGTATTGCCCTTGACCATGGGAATAAAATTCAGCGGCTGATAAACATTATAAACCTTTTCAAGGAATGTGTCTTGGATGTTGATCTAGAAAACTCCTCCCACATACTTGAGTATGATAAAAAAGAACTAAAATGTAGCCTGATGAACTCCCGTACCTGGTTGAGGGAAGTTGTCACCAACATGAAACCCTTGACAAAGGAATACTGTGAGAGGACCTTTGGGATTGGGATACAAAGCTATCTATTGCAGGTCACAAAATCAACACACAGATTTTATCTTACAAGACTACGGATGGGTTTAGCTCATTTTTTGATAGCCTTTCCAAAAATGGGCACGTGGAATCAAAACTTACCAAAGTGCCCTTGTGATGGCAAATCAAATCAGACAACGTTGCACTTTATTTTGTTATGCAACTTTTATAGAGAGATTAGAAAGTGTATTTTACGACCTTCGGGGCAGATTTACAAGCCACATTTACGCTAGCGGTGCATCACTTCTGTGACACAGCGATGGCGTAAACCATGCACCACGTTGCGCCTTATTTACAATGTGACGCATCTAGGGAGATGCATCACGTTGTAGAGCCCTGCGCCACATGAAACCTGAGTTAGGTTTTATGTGGGCGGTTCCGGCGCAGGGTGGGCGTTCCATCGCAGGAACGCCTCGTAAAAGTGATGCTTTTACTGAGTCACTTTTACGTCCATACTCTGTCAAAACCCTGCGCCTGCTTGAAGCAGGCGTAAGGAGTGACGCAGCATGTTAGACTTAGGGCGCCCCTGAGCATTGCTGGAGCCGCGTCCCACTTGCGACACGACTCCAGCAATGCGTTGCCCTTACACCACAGATGAGACACGTATCGCCCTATCCTTGCGCCACGGTGCACCGCATTGTAAATGCAACACATTTGTGGTGGAGTAGGGATGGAATTCCGTGTCGCATCTGTTCTGGAGCATCCCAGCTGATTTGCAGAGATGCGCTAGAACTCGTAAATCTGCCTCTCTGTTCTTAAAGGAGTGGTTATTTTTTACACAGACCTGCTTTTGAATATATCTGTAGCCTAGGTAATCTTAAAGTCTGCAATGCAGTGGCAATTTTATTCAGAAAGCAATCAATATAAGACACAACAATTCACATCTTGAAGCACTTGTCTACGAAGAAACCGGGTTATAAGATGATGAATGATGTTTGTACCGTATATCTGACGTTCGGTAAAATATATATCTTAGCACTTTGCACTTTTTTGTATTATACCTTTAAATATTGAGATGTAAGTTATATATATTGTGAAGAGAACATTTATATTATGTGTTAGCACTGTATCAAATTGGATATTTTGCACATAAAGTCTGTTGGGGGTTTGTTAAGACTTTTTAACATGACTTGTTATTTTAATGACATTTTTAACCTTGTGAAGCACAGAAGTTTTATGATTTTTAGGATGCTTTTATGGTTTGTGATTTCAAACCGAATAAAGCTTATTGAATTGAATTGAGTGGGAGGAAGTATGAGAGTGGGGTAGTGTGGATGCTCGAGTGGGAGGAAGTATGAGAGTGGGGTAGTGTGAATACATGATTGGGAGGCGGTATTAGAGTGGGGTAGTGTGAATGCATGAATGGGAGGAAGTATGAGAGTGGGGTAGTGTGAATGCATGAGTGGGAGGAGGTATGAGAGTGGGGTAGTGTGAATGCATGAGTGGGAGGAAGTATGAGAGTGGGGTAGTGGGAATGCATGAGTGGGAGGAAGTATGAGAGTGGGGTAGTGTGAATGCATGAGTGGGAGGAAGTATGAGAGTGGGGTAGTGGGAATGCATGAGTGGGAGGAAGTATGAGAGTGGGGTAGTGTGAATGCATGAGTGGGAGGAGGTATGAGAGTGGGGTAGTGTGAATGCATGAGTGGGAGGAAGTATGAGAGTGGGGTAGTGTGAATGCATGAGTGGGAGGAAGTATGAGAGTGGGGTAGTGGGAATGCATGAGTGGGAGGAAGTATGAGAGTGGGGTAGTGTGAATGCACGAGTGGGAAGAAGTAGGAGAGTGGGGTAGTGTGATGATATGAGTGGGGGGAGGTATGAGAGTGGGGTAGTGTGAATGCGTGAGTGAGAGGAAGTATGAGAGAGGGGTAGTGTGAATGCATGAGTGGGAGGAAGTATGAGAGTGGGGTAGTGTGAATGCATGAGTGGGAGGAAGTATGAGAGTGGGGTAGTGGGAATGCATGAGTGGGAGGAAGTATGAGAGTGGGGTAGTGTGAATGCATGAGTGGGAGGAGGTATGAGAGTGGGGTAGTGTGAATGCATGAGTGGGAGGAAGTATGAGAGTGGGGTAGTGTGAATGCATGAGTGGGAGGAGGTATGAGAGTGGGGTAGTGTGAATGCATGAGTGGGAGGAAGTATGAGAGTGGGGTAGTGTGAATGCATGAGTGAGGGGAAGTATGAGAGTGGGCAGTGTGAATGCATGAGTGGGAGGAAGTATGAGAGTGGGGTAGTGTGAATGCATGAGTGGGAGGAGGTATGAGAGTGGGGTAGTGTGAATACATGAATGGGAGGAAGTATGAGAGTGGGGTAGTGTGAATGCATGAATGGGAGGAAGTATGAGAGTGGGGTAGTGTGAATGCATGAGTGGGAGGAGGTATGAGAGTGGGGTAGTGTGAATGCATGAATGGGAGGAAGTATGAGAGTGGGGTAGTGTGAATGCACGAGTGGGAGGAAGTATGAGAGTGGGGTAGTGTGATGATATGAGTGGGGGGAAGTATGAGAGTGGGGTAGTGTGAATGCACGAGTGGGAAGAAGTAGGAGAGTGGGGTAGTGTGATGATATGAGTGGGGGGAGGTATGAGAGTGGGGTAGTGTGAATGCGTGAGTGAGAGGAAGTATGAGAGAGGGGTAGTGTGAATGCATGAGTGGGAGGAAGTATGAGAGTGGGGTAGTGTGAATGCATGAGTGGGAGGAAGTATGAGAGTGGGGTAGTGTGAATGCATGAGTGGGAAGAAGTAGGAGAGTGGGGTAGTGTGATGATATGAGTGGGGGAGGTATGAGAGTGGGGTAGTGTGAATGCGTGAGTGAGAGGAAGTATGAGAGAGGGGTAGTGTGAATGCATGAGTGGGAGGAAGTTTGAGAGTGGGGTAGTGTGAATGCATGAGTGGGAAGAAGTAGGAGAGTGGGGTAGTGTGATGATATGAGTGGGGGGAGGTATGAGAGTGGGGTAGTGTGAATGCATGAGTGGGAGGAAGTATGAGAGTGGGGTAGTGTGAATGCATGAGTGGGGGGAGGTATGAGAGTGGGGTAGTGTGAATGCATGAATGGGAGGAAGTATGAGAGTGGGGTAGTGGGAATGCATGAGTGGGAGGAAGTAT
The DNA here is from genome assembly GCF_964263255.1 of Lissotriton vulgaris. NCBI lineage: Eukaryota > Metazoa > Chordata > Amphibia > Caudata > Salamandridae > Lissotriton > Lissotriton vulgaris. Next base: position 43,869,506 of record NC_141699.1, read on the forward strand.
GAGAGTGGGGTAGTGTGAATGCACAAGTGGGGGGAGGTATGAGAGTGGGGTAGTGTGAATGCATGAATGGGAGGAAGTATGAGAGTGGGTTAGTGGGAATGCATGAGTGGGAGGAAGTATGAGAGTGGGGTAGTGTGAATGCACGAGTGGGGGGAGGTATGAGAGTGGGGTAGTGTGAATGCATGAATGGGAGGAAGTATGAGAGTGGGGTAGTGGGAATGCATGAGTGGGAGGAAGTATGAGAGTGGGGTAGTGTGAATGCATGAATGGGAGGAAGTATGAGAGTGGGGTAGTGTGAATGCATGAGTGGGAAGAAGTAGGAGAGTGGGGTAGTGTGATGATATGAGTGGGGGGAGGTATGAGAGTGGGGTAGTGTGAATGCGTGAGTGAGAGGAAGTATGAGAGAGGGGTAGTGTGAATGCACGAGTGGGAGGAAGTACGAGAGTGGGGTAGTGTGAATGCATGAGTGGGAGGAAGTATGAGAGTGGGGTAGTGTGAATGCATGAGTGGGAAAAAGTAGGAGAGTGGGGTAGTGTGATGATATGAGTGGGGGGAGGTATGAGAGTGGGGTAGTGTGAATGCGTGAGTGAGAGGAAGTATGAGAGAGGGGTAGTGTGAATGCATGAGTGGGAGGAAGTATGAGAGTGGGGTAGTGTGAATGCATGAGTGGGAGGAAGTATGAGAGTGGGGTAGTGGGAATGCATGAGTGGGAGGAAGTATGAGAGTGGGGTAGTGTGAATGCATGAGTGGGAGGAGGTATGAGAGTGGGGTAGTGTGAATGCATGAGTGGGAGGAAGTATGAGAGTGGGGTAGTGTGAATGCATGAGTGGGAGGAGGTATGAGAGTGGGGTAGTGTGAATGCATGAGTGGGAGGAAGTATGAGAGTGGGGTAGTGTGAATGCATGAGTGAGGGGAAGTATGAGAGTGGGCAGTGTGAATGCATGAGTGGGAGGAAGTATGAGAGTGGGGTAGTGTGAATGCATGAGTGGGAGGAGGTATGAGAGTGGGGTAGTGTGAATACATGAATGGGAGGAAGTATGAGAGTGGGGTAGTGTGAATGCATGAATGGGAGGAAGTATGAGAGTGGGGTAGTGTGAATGCATGAGTGGGAGGAGGTATGAGAGTGGGGTAGTGTGAATACATGAATGGGAGGAAGTATGAGAGTGGGGTAGTGTGAATGCATGAGTGGGAGGAAGTATGAGAGTGGGTAGTGTGAATGCATGAGTGGGAGGAAGTATGAGAGTGGGGTAGTGTGAATGCATGAGTGGGAGGAGGTATGAGAGTGGGGTAGTGTGAATACATGAATGGGAGGAAGTATGAGAGTGGGGTAGTGTGAATGCATGAGTGGGAGGAAGTATGAGAGTGGGTAGTGTGAATGCATGAGTGGGAGGAAGTATGAGAGTGGGTAGTGTGAATGCATGAGTGGGAAGAAGTAGGAGAGTGGGGTAGTGTGAATGCATGAGTGGGATGAGGTATGAGAGTGGGGTAGTGTGAATACATGATTGGGAGGCGGTATGAGAGTGGGGTAGTGTGAATGCATGAGTGGGGGGAGGTATGAGAGTAAGGTAGTGTGATGATATGAGTGGGGGGAGGTATGAGAGTGGGGTAGTGTGACGGTATGAGTGGGGGGAGGTATGAGAGTGGAGTAGTGTGAATGTAAGTCAGTGTGAGTGAGAATGTGTATGTGGGTGTATTGCTCTTGTCTATAGCTGGCCCTGGCATACTGGAGATAATTCTTGTCCTAAGATGCACCATGAAAAATTCTGGCACAGGCATAGTGGTGGTAATTCTTGGCATAAGGGGGTATCAATGATAAAATGCTAGCATTGGGACAGTAGAGACCTTCCATGTCAGATGAGATATCTGTGGCAAAATGCTGGAGCTTAGATACTGGAAATTGTGAGCATAAACCTTGGCATTATGGGCCCTATTGGCCAAAGCCTTGTGGTGACATTTGTGCGGCCATTCTTAGCATATGCGGTAGCCATGGCTGAATGCTGAAGTGAGCTTTTTTGAGGTAATTCTGGACATAAGGTGAACCCATGGCAAAATGGTGATGAGACGTAATCCTTGGCATACTGGATACGCATGGCTACTGTTGGCATGGTATCTTTGGGGGAGAGGGGGGCAACTATGGCAAAATGCTGGCTGTAATATACTACATATAATTATTTATGTGTGTGTCAGTTGTCACAGACTTCAATGATGGGCTTCTGCTTGCAGCTTTGGAATGAAGAGAATACCTACACATTCATATCTTGACTGCCCTTGTCTTCCAAAGATATGGGGGATGCCTTCTGGTAGCCACAATACCACCAGCACTGGTGTGTCTAAGCAGCTAGTGCCTGTAGGAGAGTAGGATCTGATTCTTATGGTTACCTCCACTTTTTGTTGATGTTTCGACTTTAGTCTGGCTGGGGCCCTGCTATCCAGGACCCCTGCCTAGTTGCTTCCTCTCTTAAATGATTGTATGTACTTTAGGTACACCACATATTGAATTCTGGGGTACCCTTATAAGTCCCTAGTATATGGTATTGTATATACCCAGGGCATAGGTGTAGGAAGGTGGATATCTGACTATGGTTACCCCCAAACTTTTTGCCTGGTGTTTAGCTGGTTTTTGACTTAGTTGGCCTGGGATCCTGCTATTCAGGGCCCCAGGCCGATTGATCTCTCCTTAAAATGGACACCATGCACCTTAGGTGAATAACACAATTGGAACTGGTTCACCTTATAGGCCCCTGTAACAGTGTACCCTAGGTACCCAGGGCATAGGTGCATCCAAGGCCTACCAGGGGCTGCAGCATGTATTGTGCCACCCCTGGCCGGGCCTCCATATTTGACACAACTGGCTGATCACTCAGCTGGGGTAAGTTGGTGTAATCACCTCTTACTTAGATATAGTATCCCTATATCTAACCTTAAACTGGACATATATGTTCCTATCAGCCACTCCTATGGAAGGCCTCATCAATCCTGGAGGCAGAGTGCTTGGAAATATGTGAGATGGTGCTCTGGCATGAGCTGAGCCTGTCTGCAGCTGTCAGGAACCACTCCCTTAGCTGTTCCGGGATATTGCCATACCATATACTCTTAAGTGCATTATAATCCTCGCGGTTATTTGCTATCTTTGGTTTGGCTTTATCAAAACATGTCGAGTAAGGTGTCATACGAATCGGAATACTATCCCCTCGACAGTTCTGTCGACGGAGATAGCATTCCACCCTTCTAGAGGGACACCACATGTGTGTAGCCTTAACCCCGGTTAAAGTTAACCAGAGCCTCAGCATCACAAAATGGATGCTGCCACCGCAGACACAAGTCTGACCTCCTGCTACTGGGAGTCCTTCCAGCGAGGGAGGCTTGGACAAAGGGTTTCCTGCCTTGGGAGGTGCGAGCACCACCCCAGACAGGGTTTTGTGTATTGGGTAGGACAGGGCTGAATAGATTGAGACATGCCCAGGACACACAAGGTGTCCCCGTGCATAAGCCAATCCAAACCGGTCCTGGGACTTTCCAGACCCAGGCCTGGCAAGGAACTGGACAAAGGAAAGGGGGTGTACCCGCCCCCCTTCCTGGTTCCACCCACAGGAGGGACCTAGTAGGTGATCCACCCCTCAGATTGGGAATAAGAGTGGGAGCAGTGCCATTTTACAGCAGATCATCCTGAATCAACTTTACACGAAGAAGACGACTGGACTTTGACATTCTGCTGCACAGAAGACTGAAGAGAATCTCCCTTGTGGCCTAGGAGTGGCCACCCTGTGAACACAGGTACCAACCAGCGAATCGACGTCTGCTTTGCCGCCGCCTCCCGCCGGAGCCCGAGCCCAGAGCCTGACAAGACCCAGACTCCCAGACTTCTCACAGCCCGATCCACAGTCCCTGCCAAGAAGGGACCCGTGGAGGCACCGAGAGACGTGGGACCGGACTTCTTGGAAGACACTCGAAGAGCTGACAGCGCAGCACCAGAGGCATCCTCGACGTTGTGCTTTGGGAACTGAGAGCCCCCATCACCGAGCAGCCCTTGCACCGAAGATCAGCCCCCCAGCATCTCCACAATCTGCGTGGGGCCCTTCTGCATTGTGCCACTCGACACGCCATCCCGGCCACTAGCCACGTGGTCAGCGGCCATCTTGGCGACGAAACCGAAGAACTACACTGCGGGTCTGGTTGCTCCAGACTTGCCCTAGCTCCTGTGAAAAGGAGCACCCGCTCTGGTCCGAGTGTTAAGCCTTTTTTGACTCCTGCGTGGCTTGCATTAGCCAAGGCCTGTTTGCTCCGATCAAGTTGCCGACACCGCCAACAGCGAGAAGCCTGCGTGGGACAGCTCGTGACCGACTCCTGGACGTCCTCGACCCCCAGTGTCCACGTGGTTGCAGAGAGAAGCTACACCTCAACGCCTGTTTGCACCCGACATCGCCTGGTTCCAATCTTGTTCCACGGTAGTCACTGGCTAGTGACTTTGAACATTGTCCCCTCTGCTTTCAGGTCTTCAAATCTTCAGATCCACCCTTGGATCCACTGGAACTCTTCACATCGAGCTGCCTGCAGCATCTTCAGCTCCAAGCACCATCGACCAGCGTGACGAAACCCGACACTACTTCGACCCTATGCACCCGCTTCCTGTGGGTGAGGTAACTCAGCTCCGCCGGTGTTCCTACACTGGTACACATCTCTAGGGCCTGTGTCTCAAGTTTCAGCTTTCTAGGTCACTCGGAAGGTTCCGAACTAACTAACTTTGTACTTTTTACGCACCATAGACTTTGCATTGGTGAGTGCGTGCACTTTAAACACTTCACCCGAGTCCCGCGGGCCTTTCCCGACTTAGTCACTGCTAGTCCCGAACAGCTCCAGCGATTCCCAAGGCCCTAGGCCTGTTTCCTTTCAGATTGGTATCTCTTATACCACTTTCTTAGTATATGGTTTAGGTGGCCCCTAGGGCTCATCCATATTGTGCAACTTTTGTGTATTTTAAACTGTCTTGTGTTTAACGCTTGTGCTTCTGTGCTCATAAAGAGTCCAGGGGATACTTTTTAGTTAATAAACCAATATATATTTTCAATATATATCTGTGTGGTGTCCTTTCATTTGGTATTCAAGGGGGTTGTGTGTGGTAATACAGCTGGCTTCACATGCCTTTCAGAGTTTAGCCTAAGACTGCTTTGTCCACGTTACCACTAGGATAACTGGTCTATAAGGTTGACTTACAACCAATCATCATAAGGTTTGCTTGGCATGGTACAAAGAGATCACTAGAATTAGTGAGCATTATATACCAGGCCAACTTCTCACATTGGTGAGCAGCGGATTGGGATCTGAGCTTGCTGTTGTTTTACCATTACAATCTTTGAGATTATCATTTGAAAGATCATACAGGTACCTGCTAGGTACATATAAAACAAGACTAGTATACTTAAGTTCTACTGAACTTAGTTGTTGTAGAGGAAAGGGAGTAGCACACCCTGACTACAACTACTAGATAGGTTTAGTAGGTAAACACCAGTGTAGGTAGATTGCAACACATCCACCCACACTAGAGCAATGTCTGGAGCAGAGGGTTCCACTGGGAATGTCCCTGTTGAGAGTGACCCTCCAAGGGCACCATCCAAATTTGCTATTTTTTTCCTTTAGGGAATTAAGACAGCTTTGTGTCTTAAGGGGTCTGAAGACAGGGCCTTCCCCTATTACAGACCACCTTAGAGAGCTCTTAGACCAGTCTGAGACTCTAAAGACGTCTAAGGCAGACCCCACAGGGAATGCTGAAGGAGGCCATCCTTCTGAGGATGACACTGCAGAAGCCCCTGTCCCTATAATCCTGGTAGATGAGGAAGCCCCCATCACTGGAGCTCCTCAGACAGATGAGGAGGAGGAAGAGGAAGAAGAGACAGAAGGGGGGAGCAGTGAGTCAGATGATGACAGAAATAGTCAGGTACTGGTCAGTAGACTGAACCAGGCTAACTTAAGCCTATTTGGGACTGAATCTGGTAACAACCCATTCAGACCCCCAGGTGGACTTAACCAGAAGCCTAGGAGGAGAAGGACTCACTCAGGTGACTCTAACAACTCCCATGCTTCTAGAGGTTCTCATGGTCACTCCAGAAGGGAGATGACTAGCCCTCAGAGAAGGGAACATGAGGCCAAAATGAGAGAGGCTGAATTGAGGATCCAGAGACAAGAGTTAGAGGTTGCCCTGGCCCAAGAGAAACTTGCTAGAGCAAGACAGCCTAGAGAGAGTGGATTAGGATCCACTGGTGGCAGCACTATCCAGAAGGATAAAGACAGGTCTTTTGATACAAGAAACCTGAGTAAGATTGTGCCCCCCTACAAAGCTGGGGATGATATCCACAAATGGATGACTGCACTTGAGAGAGCCTGCAAGGTACAGCAGATCTCTCAGGAGCAGTGGGTAGCAATCTTGTGGCTCTCCTCTGAAGGTAGAGGCAGAGACAGACTCCTCACAGTTAGTGATGGGGATGCTAGAAACTACATGGTCCTGAAGAGTCCTCTGATTGATGGGTTAGGCTTAACCACTGAACAGTACAGGTTAATGTTCAGTGACACCCAGAAGACACAGACTCAGGACTGGTCTTAATTTGTTGAATGTGCCACTAAGGCTCTGGGGGGCTGGTTGCTGGGAAGTAAGGTTACTGACTATACAGGATTGTATAATTTAATTATGAGAGAGCAAATCTTAAGTAATTGTCAAAATCAGCTTCTACATCAGCACCTGGTTGACTCTGATCTGACCTCCCCACAAGAATTGGGTAGGAGGGCAGACAAATGGGTCAGAACCAGGATCAGGCCTAAGAACCAGGGTGGTGACCAAAAGAAAGAGACTACCAAGCCTCAAGAGAAGGGTGGGGATAAAAATAAGGAAAAGACTTCCCCAGGGCCCCAAAACTCCAAGAATGGGGGTGGGTCCCAAGACACTTCTTCAACCCAGAAAAAGCCTTATTGTCATGCCTGTAAACAGGTTGGGCATTACAAAACAGACAGCTGTTGTCCCAAGAATGGCAATAAGGAGAATATACCCCCAGGTAAGGCTCCAACCCCTCCTGTCACTGTTAGCAGTGGTCCCCCAGGTGGTGGGAGCACCCCCCAAGAATTTGGGTGGGTTTACTTTTGGAGGACAGGTGGACTCTGGCCTATCCAGGTCCCCTAACTCAGATACTCTTGTCTATGAGACTGGCATGGGGTTTGCCAATTTCACTGCTTGCCCAAACACTTTGAGCAAGTATAGACAGGAGCCCCTCATCAATGGTTTGAAAGTTGAGGCCTTCAGAGACACAGGGGTTAGCATCACCATGGTGGCTGAATGTCTAGTCCCCTCAAGGCAACTTTTACCTGATGCCAAATATCAGGTGACAAACATTGATGGCATAGAAACCAATCATCCCATGGCAGTAGTCAATCTTAGCTGGGGAGGTGTCACTGGCCCAAAGAGAGTGGCAGTGTCAGCAAACTTGCCTGTAGATTGCCTATTGGGTAATGATTTGGAAATCTCAGCCTGGGCTGAGGTTGAACAGCAAACCCATTCTAGAATGGTAAATCTCCATGGAAAGGTTAGTGGGGCTGTGATGGCTACAGCCCCAATCCAAGATGTCCTTCCTTTAGATAACTTCCCTCCTGAAAAGAGTAGCAGGGCTGTACTAGTAACAGCCCATACCCAAACTGAGTCTCCTCCTGAAAAGGTTGGTGGGGCTGTGATGGCCACAGCCCAAACTCAAACGGATACATGGGTAGTGAAGCCTGAAATGATGGATCACTCCACCCAAACTGAGAGCATGGAGGAGAAAGAGAAATCTCCCCCTCACCAGACATTAGGAAAGGATCAGCCTCCTCAGGGAACTGATCTTACCCCTGATGAAGGAACTGTCCCAGAGGTTGTTAGGCCTGGCCTGACAGAGCCTCTGATGGCAGTGGACCCTTCTCAGGTGGGACCCAGTCTGGAGCAGGTAACCTGCCCCTCTCTACCTTGTCTTACTCAGCCCAGGGCTGCAGAGGACAAGAAGGATAGTGAGCCCCAAAGGGCCCCCTGTCAAATAAAGCTCCCCCATCAACAGATTAGGGGCAACGAAACTAGTAGCCCTAGTAAGGTGAAAACTTTAAAAACTCCTGAGGGATCCCCCTTAAAAGTAGTCAGGGACCTCCCCCAGATGGATATTGTTGGGCACAGCCAAACCTGGGACCCTAAGGGCCCAAACCTGACCTGTCCCTCCAGTAAGCCAAACAGAAGGACCCAGACTCCAGCTTTAGGTAGCCAGAGGTTGACCCTGAGAGCACAGTGCAACTCAGTCAAAGAAAGAAAGGCACACATGGTGGAGAGTGATTGGAGGAAGCTGAGTCCTACAGAGGAATCTCACTTCAGTACTCCAACTCAACACCAGCCTTTGACTTTGCAAAGACACACCACAGGTAGAGATTCCCTATGGTGGAGACCCTCAGATACCCTTAGAGTGAGGGATTGGTTAGTGGACAATGAGACAGGGGGTAACCAAGCCTGAGCTGGTACTTCCTTATATGGCCACTTAGGCAATATAGGCTTACCTGGTCAAGAATAGCCTTATCTCCTTTCGTTTGGGGGGGGTTATGTAGGAAGGTGGATATCTGACTATGGTTACCCCCAAACTTTTTGCCTGGTGTTTAGCTGGTTTTTGACTTAGTTGGCCTGGGATCCTGCTATTCAGGGCCCCAGGCTGATTGCTCTCTCCTTAAAATGGACTCCATGCACCTTAGGTGCATAACACAATTGGAACTGGTTCACCTTATAGGCCCCTGTAACCGTGTACCATAGGTACCCAGGGCATAGGTGCATCCAAGGCCTACCAGGGGCTGCAGCATGTATTGTGCCACCCCTGGCCGGGCCTCCATATTTGACACAACTGGCTGATCACTCAGCTGGGGTAGGTTGGTGTAATCACCTCTTACTTAGATATAGTATCCCTATATCTAACCTTAAACTGGACACATATGTTCCTATCAGCCACTCCTATGGAAGGCCTCATCAATCCTGGAGGCAGAGTGCTTGGAAATATGTGAGATGGTGCTCTGGCATGAGCTGAGCCTGTCTGCAGCTGTCGGGAACCACTACCTTAGCTGTTCTGGGATATTGCCATACCATATACTCTTAAGTGCATTATAATCCTCGCGGTTATTTGCTATCTTTGGTTTGGCTTTATCAAAACATGTCGAGTAAGGTGTCATACTAATCGGAATACTATCCCCTTGACAGTTCTGTCGACGGGGATAGCATTCCACCCTTCTAGAGGGACATGACATGTGTGTAGCCTTAACCCCGGTTAAAGTTAACCAGAGCCTCAGCATCACAAAATGGATGCTGCCACCGCAGACACAAGTCTGACCTCCTGCTGCTGGGAGTCCTTCCAGCAAGGGAGGCTTGGACAAAGGGTTTCCTGCCTTGGGAGGTGTGAGCACCACCCCAGACAGGGTTTTGTGTATTGGGTAGGACAGGGCTGAATAGATTGAGACATGCCCGGGGCACACAAGGTGTCCCCGTGCATAAGCCAGTCCAAACCGGTCCTGGGACTTTCCAGACCCAGGCTGGTGAGGAGCTGGACAAAGGAAAGGGGGCGTAACCGCCCCCCTTCCTGGTTCCACCCAGAGGAGGGACCTAGTAGGTGATTCACCCCTCAGATTGGGAATAAGAGTAGGAGCAGTGCCATTGCACCTCAGATCATCCTGAATCAACTTTAAACAAAGAAGAAGACTGGACTTCGACATTCTGCTGCACAGAAGACTGAAGAGAATCTCCCTTGTGGCCTAGGTGTTGCCACCCTGTGAACACAGGTACCAACCAGCGAATCGACGTCTGCTTTGCCGCCGCCTCCCGCCGGAGCCTAGAGCCTGACAAGACCCAGACTCCCAGACTTCTCACAGCCCGATCCACAGTCCCTGCCAAGAAGGGACCCGTGGAGGCACCGAGAGACGTGGGCCCGGACTTCTTGGAAGACACCCAAAGAGCTGACAGCGCAGCACCAGAGGCATCCTCGACGTTGTGCTTTGGGGACTGAGAACCCCCACTACCGAGCAGCCCTTGCACCGAAGATCAGCCCCCCAGCATCTCCACGATCTGCGTGGGGCCCTTCTGCATTGTGCCACTCGACGCGCCATCCCGGCCACTAGCCACGTGGTCAGCGGCCATCTTGGCGACGAAACCGAAGAACTACACTGCGGGTCTGGTTGCTCCAGACTTGCCCTAGCTCCTGTGAAAAGGAGCACCCGCTCTGACCTTGCTGGTCCGAGTGTTAAGCCTTTTTCGACTCCTGCATGGCTTGCATTAGCCAAGGCCTGTTTGCTCCGATCAAGTTGCTGACACCGCCAACAGCGAGAAGCCTGCGTGGGACAGCTCGTGACCAACTCCTGGACATCCTCGACCCCCAGTGTCCACGTGGCTGCAGAGAGAAGCTACACCTCAACGCCTGTTTGCACCCGACATCGCCTGGTTCCACGGTAGTCACTGGCTAGTGACTTTGAACATTGTCCCCTCTGCTTTCAGGTCTTCACATCTTCAGATCCACCCTTGGATGCACCGGAACTCTTCACATCGAGCCGCCTGCAGCATCTTCAGCTCCAAGCACCATCGACTAGCGTGACGAAACCCGACACTACTTCGACCCTATGCACCCACTTCCTGTGGGTGAGGTAACTCAGCTCCGCCGGTGTTCCTACACTGGTACACATCTCTAGGGTCTGTGTCTCAAGTTTCAGCTTTCTAGGTCACTCGGAAGGTTCCGAACTAACTAACTTTGTACTTTTTACTCACCGTAGACTTTGCATTGGTGAGTGCGTGCACTTTAAACACTGCACCCGAGTCCCGCTGGCCTTTCCGGACTTAGTCACTGCTAGTCCCGAACAGCTCCAGCGATTCCCAAGGCCCTAGGCCTGTTTCCTTTCAGATTGGTATCTCTTATACCACTTTCTTAGTATATGGTTTAGGTGGCCCCTTGGGCTCATCCATATTGTACAACTTTTGTGTATTTTAAACTGTCTTGTGCTTAACGCTTGTGCTTCTGTGCTCATAAAGAGTCCAGGGGATACTTTTTAGTTAATAAACCAATATATATTTTCAATATATATCTGTGTGGTGTCCTTTCATTTGGTATTCAAGGGGGTTGTGTGTGGTAATACAGCTGGCTTCACATGCCTTTCAGAGTTTAGCCTAAGACTGCTTTGTCCACGTTACCACTAGGATAACTGGTCTATAAGGTTGACTTACAACCAATCATCACAAGGGTTGCTTGGCATGCTACAAAGTGATCACTAGAATTAGTGAGCATTATATACCAGGCCAACTTCTCACAATAGGTACCCCAGAGCCCTCTCAAGGGCCGCAGCATGTATTATGCCACCCCTGAGAGACCATTCAAAATGATACAATAGGTCTGCTACAGCAGCCTGTGTAAGGTGGTGTATGCACCCCTTACTTAAATATAGGTCCCCTATATCGCTGCACAAATAAACCTATCAGTCACCCCTATGGCAAGCCTTATCAATCCTGAAGGCAGGGTGGTGGGTTTTGTGTGAGAGGGTGCCCATGCATGAGCAGGGACCCTCTGCAGCCTTCGACATCTATTATCCGAGGTTGTTCTGTGATGCAGCCAGACCATATAATCATAGGTGCATTATAACCTCGCAGTAAATGCTAACTTTGGAATGGCTGCAAGAAGACATGTCGTGTTTGGTGTCAAACACCTTGGAATCATACCTCCCCGCCAGTCCTGGCGGTGGAGGTATGATTCCACCCTCCTAAAGGGAGAAACGTGACTACACTGGTACACCTGGTACCAGCTTAACAGAACTCTGGCATCACAGAATGGATGCTGCAGCCACAGACACAAGTCTGCCCTCCTGCTGCTGGACGAAACTCCAGCAGGGGAGGCCTGGACAAGAGGTTTCCTGTCACAGTGAGGTGTAACCACCTCCCAGCCAGGTTTTAGAGTATTGGGGCTGGGTGGGTGAACTCCAAGGATGCTTTGATATCTGCACTGGGGGCACTTTTGGTGTCCCTGTGCATAGTCCAGCCCAAACCGGTTGCAGGGGCTACCAGCCCCTGCTCGGGCGCGAAACTGGACAAAGGATATGGGTGTAACCACCCCTCTATCCTGACCCTCCCATAGGTGGGTCCCCAGAGTTTGTCCCACCCCTCCCTTGGGTATAAAGCAGGAACCCCTGACTACAGGACTTTAGATTTACCTGGGCGAAACTCTGATACATAATCTTGGAACTTCGACAATCTACAAGGTGCTAGATAACCGAAGAATCTCCCTTGGAGTAAAGGAGTTACTCCCCCGCTTGGCAGGCACCAAGGACGCATCTGAGTGGTTTGTATTTCCGAAGCTCCCGCCGGACTCCGAAGAATTTGCAACACAGGAGGTGTGTTCTCAGACTTTCCAGAGGCTGACCCGAACTCCCAGCAAAGCTGAGACCCGTAGCCCTCATGGGGACCGTAGAACCGGAACCCTTGGACACTGTGCACATTTGCAAGTGCATATGCTTCTTGGCGATCCTTGAGGCTGTACTTTGGGCTACTTGTAGTCCAATCCCCGAGCATCGTTCCCACTGAAGATTTCTGGCCTACACTCACCGAGTGACTCGTGGGCTGGTATTATGTGATTCCTCTTGAGGTCCGTCCGCGATCCCTGGTCCACCGACTGGTGGGTCCTTGTGAAGGCAACTCTAAGTTTAATTGGGCTTCCCTGGTTGCTCCAGACATGCCCTGACTCTCCATCGCTTAGGGAGCCCCCAGGAACTTGCTGGTCTGCCTCGAAGCATCTTTTCTCTTCCTCCGTGGGTTGCTGTTGCCAAGGCTTGTTGTGTTCAATGCGAGCACTGACGCCATTGCACTCGTCATCTTTCGTGGTACAGCTCAAATCCAGCTCCTGGTCATCGTCGACTCCTCCAGGTCGTGGTGGCTGCAGAGTCAAACTTCACCTCTTTGCACCTGAAGCACCTGGCATTGGTGGGCATTCGTCTATCGTGCCCCTGGTCACTCGCAAGTGTCCCAGACTCTGTCCCCTCTGCTTTCAGGTTCTTCACATCTTTGATCCAGGCTTGGATCCCTCTGAACACTTTCCTTTTTCCTGGCAGCAGCACTTTGCAGAAGGTCGCCATTGAAAACGACGACCCGACCCCATTTGCCACCTATGCACCCGGCTTCCCTGGGTGAGGTAACTCGAGTACTCCGGTGCTCCCGTGGGTGTGGCCCTAGATCCCCTATGTCTAAAGGGGTTTGCTCAAAGTCCTCTCCTAAGTGTGCTTAAACTTTAAAATTCCAACTGTGACTTTCCCCATAGAAGCTAACGGAGCTCACGGCTGTGTTCTCACAGTGCACGCATCCCCCGTGGGCCCCCTGTGTCACTACCTTGGGTGGTTCCTTGGGGCATCGATTGCTAATAACATCCACACTCGCTGCATGCATGGGGCCTTATCGATCAAATGAAGGAGGCGTTTGGTATTATCCGAGCATTGTCGGTTGGGGACAAAGCCTGCCTGATCCGGTTTGACTAAACCTGGCATGTGTGAAGCTAGGCGGTTCATCAGGATCCCAGTATGTAGTTTAGCATCTACATCAACAGCAAAATGGGTCTGTAGGACCCACATGACGTCTTGTCCTTACCCGGCTGTGGTATTACAGTGATGAAAGCTTGAAGCATAGAAGGTGGAAGTGTGGGAGGACCAACTACTGCATTAAAAACGTTGGTTAAGAGAGGGGCCAGGTCTGTATAATATGTTTTGTAAAATAATACTGAAAACCCATCGGGTCCTGGAGACTTGTTAGGTTGTAGCTTAGCAATGGCTGTTTGTTAGACGGACCGGGAGGGTCGGCCGAGGTTACGGGGAGAGGTCTCCAGGGAGAGCCGTCTCCAACGACTGTACAGATAAGTAACTTCCCCCCCACAGACGGACACCACACAAGGTTGAAGGTTAACGAGACTTTATATGCAATTCTTAGGTTACGATGATGAATACAAGGAGGTCTGGACTCAGGGGTCCCCTCGGTTCTAGACTCTGGTTTAGGAAAGGGGTAGCGGGACAGTCTTAGTTACCAATGAGTACAAAATAGCTCTCAATCCTCGAGCTCGGCGTTCTAGATGATCGGGCCGTGGAGGAGCCAAGCAGGTCCCGAGATGGATGAAGGAAGGACGACGGTCCGCGGCGGAGCCTGCAGGTCCCGGTAGAAGATGACGGTTACAACGGTCCGCGGCCACGCCAGCAGATCCCGACGACGATGAAGGATGAAGGTTACGACGGCTGTGGCAGCGCCAACAGGCAGGACGATGGTGCACAGGACAGAGCTATGGCAGCGCCAGTAGTCCGTCCAGGATGAGTTCCTCTTTACGTCTCTCGACTCCAAGATACAACTCCTTCCTGCTCTGGAGCTGCCCCAGTTATAGGGCTGGTGTTCTTTGATGTCCGGACCCTCGCACTTGGAGGTCGGGAGGTCCGGGATGAGGGAGTCCAGACACCCAGCAGGGGAGTGGAGCCAGCGCCCGGGGAGGCGATGGGCGAGCGGCACTTGGCGGGGGAGAGCCATCGACACCTCTTTCTCCCATTGACTTGCCAAGTAGCCCGCTCACCTCCTGGGTGGATGGTGGTGCCGGGATGTCTGAGGCCTGGCCAGGCCCAGGGTTGAGGTCGATCGGGGGCCGGGCGGCCTCGTGGTGGAGTGTCCAAGATGGCGCCCAGGATGGCGCGCAGGCCGGCAGTGGATCGGGCCCACGAGGTCGACATGTTCAAGGGTAGGGGTCCCTGAGGGGACGGAGGACGTGTAATGGTGGGGTGTGGTACCTGTGTGACCGGGCTCGGGCCTGGTTGGGCCGGGGGAGAGCGGCCCTTCATGTGGCCTGTCCAACATGCGTCCCCCCCAGCTGAAGGCGGGGAGAGTTACCCATCCTCTTGGGGACTCTCCTCGTCGAGGCGGAAAAACCGGGACAGGCCATCCGCGTTGGCGTGATCTGGCCCAGGCCGGTGTTCGACTGTGAAGTCCATACCTTGCAAGGAGATGGACCAGCGTAGCAACTTTGGGTTCTCCCCCCGCATATGCATCAGCCATTGCAGGGGTCGGTGGTCGGTCTGCACCCGAAAGTGGGTGCCGAAAAGGTAGGGCCGGAGCTTCTTGAGGGCCCATACCACAGCGAAGGCTTCCCTCTCTATGGTGCTCCAGCGTTGCTCCCGTGGTAGGAGTCTCCGGCTGATGAAGGCCACCGGTTGATCAAGGCCTTCGGTGTTCACTTGAGACAGGACTGCCCCAATGCCCTGGTCGGAGGCGTCCGTCTGGACGACGAACTCCCGGCTGTAGTCTGGGGCCTGGAGCACAGGGGCGGAACACATGGCGGCCTTTAATTGTTCAAATGCAGTTTGACACTCTGGGGTCCAGGTGACTTTCTTGGGCTGGTTCTTTGACGTGAGTTCTGTGAGGGGCCCCACTATGGTACCATAGTCTTTTACGAACCTTCGGTAGTAGCCCGTGAGGCCCAGGAAGGCTCGTACCTCGGTTTGGGTGATGGGGGGCTGCCAGGCCTGGATGGCGGCAATTTTCAGCTGTAGCGGGGCCACTAGGCCGCTTCCCACCTGGTGTCCGAGGTAGGTTACAGACCCTTGCCCAATTTGACACTTGCTGGCCTTGATCGTGAGGCCAGCTCGCTGAAGGGCTTGCAGCACTGCTCGGAGGTGGTGGAGGTGCTCGGTCCAATGGTGGCTGTATACAGCGATGTCGTCTAGGTAGGCGGCGCTGAATCCTTCGAGCCCCGCCAGGACCTGATTGACGAGCCGTTGGAATGTTGCTGGGGCATTCTTCATGCCGAAGGGCATGACCGTGAAATGGTAATGGCCATCGGGGGTGGAGAAGGCAGAACGTTCTTGCGCCCGGGGTGTGAGGCCGATCTGCCAATAGCCTGCTGTCAAGTCGAAGATGCTGAGGTAGCGGGCAGCTCCCATTCGGTCGACTAGTTCATCTGCCCGGGGGATGGGGTGCGCGTCTGTTCTGGTGACCGCATTCAAGCCCCGGTAGTCGACGCAGAACCGGAGTTCGGGTGTGGTGCCGGGGGCAGCTGCTTTGGGGACCAGTACGACAGGGCTGGCCCAGGGACTGTCTGAGGGCTCGATGACCCCAATCGTGAGCATCTTGGCTATTCCTTCCTGGATGCAGGCCCGTACCCGGTCTGGCACGCGGTAGGCCCGGTGGCGGATAGGGGGGCTGTCCCCGGTATCCACATCGTGCACACACCAGGAAGTGACACCCGGGGTGAGGGAGAACAGGCTGGCGAACTGTGATAGGAGGGCTTGACACTCCTGGCGTTGTTCTCTGGTGAGGGCCTCTGAGAGCCGGACCCCATCCACGGAGCCGTCTTGCTCTTGAGTCCGGAGGAGGTCAGGGAGAGGCTCGGAGTCTTCTTCAACCCCAGTGTCTGTGGCCATCAGGAGGCTGAGCTCTGTTCGCACAAAGTGGGGCTTTAGTCTGTTAGCGTGGAGGACCCGGAGAGGGTTCCGGGAGGATTCCATGTCGATGAGATAAGTGGCAGGACCCTTGCGCTCTATTACTTTGAAGGGCCCCGTCCATTTGTCTTGCAGGGCGCATGGCTCAGTGGGGGACATCACCCATACCTGTTGGCCAGGTTCGAATTCAATGGATGAGGCATTCTGGTCATACCATTTTTTCATGTCCTCTTGACTGGCCTCTAGGTTGGCCTTCGCTAGTTCTCTGAACCGCCGGGTCTGGTTGCGGAGGGTGAGGAGGTACCGGAAGACATCTGGAGGGTTCTTTAGCGGAGGCATCTCCCAGCCTTCTTTGACGAGACTGAGCGGCCCTCGCACTGGGTGTCCATATAGCAGTTCAAATGGGCTGAAGCCCAGGGATTTCTGGGGGACTTCTCGATATGCGAAGAGGAGGCACGGCAGCAGCACATCCCACTGGCGACGGAGGGGCTCTTCCAACCCCCCGATCATTCCCTTTAGCGTGCGGTTGAACCGCTCAACGAGTCCGTTCCCTTGAGGGTGATAGGGGGTTGTGAATCTGTAGGTGACCCCGCACTGTTGCCAGAGGGACTTCATGTATTTGGAAATAAAGTTCGTGCCTCTGTCGCTGACGACTTCTCGGGGGAAGCCCACACGGGAGAAGATCCCCATCAGGGCCCGGCCGACCACCGGGGCTGTCACAGTTCGCAGAGGAACAGCCTCAGGGTAGCGGGTGGCGTGGTCCACTAGCACCAGGATGAATCGATGTCCTTGTTTTGTGCGTGGGTCCAAGGGCCCCACAATGTCTATTCCGACTCTCTCAAACGGGGTAGTGACCACGGGAAAAGGTTGCAGGGGAGCCTTTAGTTTGCGGCCGCTCTTCCCACTGGCTTGGCACGTGGGGCAAGATCGGCAATGCTGGTGCACATCGTTTCTCATTTTGGGCCAGAAGAAGTGGGTCACTAGGCGACTGTAGGTTTTATCTTGTCCCAGATGTCCTGCCAGGGGGACATCGTGGGCCAGGTTTAACAGGAAGTCTCTGAAACGGAGGGGTACCACTAGTACTCGGTTGCTCCCCAGCTCGGCGATTCTTTGCTCGCTGTACAGCAGATCATTGTCCCAGTAGACCCAATGAGTTCCGGGGGTATCCCCTGCGCTTTGGGCGAGCGCTTGCTGGCGGAGTCCCTCGAGGGAGGGACAGGTCTTCTGTTCTTTGCGAAATTGTTCTTGCGTGGGCCCCCCTTCTTGAGGCCACTGGTCGAGGTCAGCGAGGTCGGTAGGTTGAGCTGGTTCGGCGGGAATGTTACGGTCGGTGTTTTCGGCTGGGGCGACCGGAGGCGGTGGCGCCGGCCATTCGGGTTCTTCTGGCTGGTGGTTGGCACGGGCGGCCATGGAACGGGTGGTGACGCACGCCCAGTCTGGGACGCCCAACATCCCCAGGTGTTCCTTTCGCTCCACGGCGGCCCACGGAGAGCTTTCCAGGTCATTGCCCAGGAGGCAGTCTACGGGGGCATCGTCTCGGACCGTCACTTTCAACATGCCGGAGACCCCCCCCATTCGAAGGGGACGCAGGCCATCCGACACAGGCTCTCCGAGTTATCGGCTGATCGTACAGGGCAGAGAATGTTCGGTAGATACTGTTCTGGGGCCACCAGGTGACAGCGGACGGCTGTTACACTGGCCCCGGTGTCACGAAGGGCTTCGGCCTGGTGTCCATTGATGCTCACCCATTGGCTGTACTTCTGGGTGTTAGCGGGTAGGGGGACCCGCGGGACCATGTCTTTCCCCCCTAAGCAGGCTAGAGTCATGGCGGCTGGCTCCCACTCTTGATGCTCTTGTTCGTACTCTTCCTGTTCCTCGGAGATCTGTTCTTCCCCTAGGGCTGCAGCGGCCACTTGGCGGGGTCTTGGGCTCTGGTACTGCGGGCAGTTTGGGTCGTTCGCATAGTGGCCGACTCGTTGACATCGGTGACACGTGACATTGGCTCTGTACCCCGGTCGCGCTGGGGTGCTGCCCCGGTTGGCCGGGGGGGTGGTGTTGGTAGCGGGGGCGACCGGGGCGTTGTCTCTTCCTCGCCCTTGGCCCCCTCCTCCTCCTCTGGGTCGGTGCTGACCATTGTTGTTCCGGTTCTGTTCGTAGGACCCATTCCGGCCCACTCTGGTGATCTCCCACCGGTCAGCTTCGGCTGCGAGCTGCCGGGGATCCGTTAACTTGCTGTCGAGGAGGTGTTGGCGGAGTTCAATGAAGCAATTGTTCGACAGATGCTCCCATACCATCAGGTTAAATAGTTGCTCGTAGGTCGTGACGTTGCTTCCTCGGATCCAGCCCTCGAAGGCTCGGCTAAAGTATGTTACATAGTCCACCCAAGTTGTACCCGGGATGCGGGTGCAGTCTCGGAACCTCTGACGGTACATCTCGGGTGTGAGACCATAGCGGGTGAGGAGGGCCGCTTTCATATGGTCGTAGGAGGTCATCTGGTGGTCCGGGAGCTGTAGTAGGGTGTCGCGGCCCTCATTGAGGAATCTTCCCCAGAGACCGGCTCCCCAGTCGCTTCTATCGATCCGGTGTGCAGTCATAGCGATTTCATAGGCTTTAAACCATTGCTGGATGTCGTCCTCTCTGAAGTATTCTCGGACAACATCCTTGGGGATGTGTACCTTTTTGTCTGTGGCCCCTGAGGTGGGGGGTCGCTCGGGTACCCCTGCTTCTTTATTCTGCTTGCGTAGGTTGATCTCGGCTAGGTTTCGTTCGTGTTCGTACGCTAGTTTTTTTTCCTCGAGTTCCCTTTGTCTCTGTTTCTCCTCTCTTTCTTCTCGGAGACGCAGGTGCTCTAAGTTGATTTTTTGTTCGGCCAACTTAAGTTCAACGTCCATTTTAAGTCGGGCCATTTCTAGTTCGTGTAGTCGGGTCCTTTCTCTTTCCTGGATCTCGCCTTGCGAGAGACCCGTTCTTTGCCCTTCCGGGGCCGTGGTCGTTTTTTCTACGGTGCTTTGATCAGGGGTTCCGGCAGCCCCGGTTTCTGCCCAAGATTCTAGGGCATGCTTAAAATCGTCCTTGGTACTCAGTCCGGTGGTAGCGATACCCAGTTCGATGCAGAATTGTTTAAGTTCACGATGGTTGTACTCCTCCAATTTCTCCATTTGGAATTTCTCGGTTGATCCGCTCTCTTTCGTGGTCATTGTGACTTCGTCGTGGGGTGAGCTACTCTCTGTACGTTTATGCGGTGATTCGGATCGCGCCGCTGGCCACCAATGTTAGACGGACCGGGAGGGTCGGCCGAGGTTACGGGGAGAGGTCTCCAGGGAGAGCCGTCTCCAACGACTGTACAGATAAGTAACTTCCCCCCCACAGACGGACACCACACAAGGTTGAAGGTTAACGAGACTTTATATGCAATTCTTAGGTTACGATGATGAATACAAGGAGGTCTGGACTCAGGGGTCCCCTCGGTTCTAGACTCTGGTTTAGGAAAGGGGTAGCGGGACAGTCTTAGTTACCAATGAGTACAAAATAGCTCTCAATCCTCGAGCTCGGCGTTCTAGATGATCGGGCCGTGGAGGAGCCAAGCAGGTCCCGAGATGGATGAAGGAAGGACGACGGTCCGCGGCGGAGCCTGCAGGTCCCGGTAGAAGATGACGGTTACAACGGTCCGCGGCCACGCCAGCAGATCCCGACGACGATGAAGGATGAAGGTTACGACGGCTGTGGCAGCGCCAACAGGCAGGACGATGGTGCACAGGACAGAGCTATGGCAGCGCCAGTAGTCCGTCCAGGATGAGTTCCTCTTTACGTCTCTCGACTCCAAGATACAACTCCTTCCTGCTCTGGAGCTGCCCCAGTTATAGGGCTGGTGTTCTTTGATGTCCGGACCCTCGCACTTGGAGGTCGGGAGGTCCGGGATGAGGGAGTCCAGACACCCAGCAGGGGAGTGGAGCCAGCGCCCGGGGAGGCGATGGGCGAGCGGCACTTGGCGGGGGAGAGCCATCGACACCTCTTTCTCCCATTGACTTGCCAAGTAGCCCGCTCACCTCCTGGGTGGATGGTGGTGCCGGGATGTCTGAGGCCTGGCCAGGCCCAGGGTTGAGGTCGATCGGGGGCCGGGCGGCCTCGTGGTGGAGTGTCCAAGATGGCGCCCAGGATGGCGCGCAGGCCGGCAGTGGATCGGGCCCACGAGGTCGACATGTTCAAGGGTAGGGGTCCCTGAGGGGACGGAGGACGTGTAATGGTGGGGTGTGGTACCTGTGTGACCGGGCTCGGGCCTGGTTGGGCCGGGGGAGAGCAGCCCTTCATGTGGCCTGTCCAACACTGTTATTACCTCTTCTGTTTGTATTGGGCGGTCTAATATGGCTGCCTGTTCAGTTGTTAACTTAGCGGTGGTAGCTGTTCCCAAGTAAGTGTCAATGAGATGGGGAGAAACATCCTGGGTCGTGTATAAATCTCGATAGAGGGTACCAAATATGTGGGCAATGTCCTCATCTTTGGTGACGGATCGCTCTCCATCCTTCCTCAGCTCCTCCACCATATTAGCCTGACGTTGTCCCCTTAATTTGGAGGCCAGGAGTCATCAGCATCTGTTCTCCCCCAGATAATAACCATGCTTGAGCCGCAGTAGGGAGTATTCTGCGCAATCGAGGTCTAAGCCTGCTAGGTGTTTCTTTGCTACTTCCAACTGTCTCCACACTCTAGGGGCAGCTGTGCGGTGGTATATGCGCTCTAATTCTTTGGCTCTCGTCTGTAATTCCTCACGTTTCTCCCGTCAGATCTTATTATCTTCCGCAGAAATGCCTATAAGAACCCCCCTTATAACGGCCTTTAGGGCATCCCAAACTATGGATGGAGGCATATCTGGCTGATCATTAAACTCCAGATAGTCTGTAACAGCTTTCCCTACTTGCTGTACTGTTTCTGGGCAGGGGAACATTGATTTGCTCGGTTGCCAGACCCCAGGGGGCTTCTGAATGGAGGGGAGGAGCAGGTCTGCCTGAACCGCAGCATGGTCAGATAACTTTCGGGGCTCTATGATTATCGCCTTCACCACCTGTTTTGTCTCTCTGGTGCCTAGAGTGATCTAACCTCGCAAAGTTTTTATGTTCATACGAATAGAAAGTGTAGTCCTTTGTCATGGGATGAGCATCCCGCCACAGATCACGAAAGCCCACCTCTCTTAACCACTGGGCGTCCCCTCGCTGATCGACCCTCCCTCCCTGACGCTGCGTCGACCGGTCTACAGCATTATCAAATACTATGTTTAGATCACCTCCCACCAGTATTTGGGAGCTTTGAGCTTCTGGCACTCCCTGCATGGCCTCGACAAGGAAGCATTCCTGCCCCTCATTAGGAGCATAGATGGATCCAATATGGAAGGGGTTTGTGCCCAGATGAAAGTGGTATCCGAGAAGGTGTCCCTTGATTTCTACTGCTTTCATGCCAACCTTTCCCTGAAAAGACCTAGAGAACAGTATGGCCACGCCTGCAGTTTTCGTGGCTAAGGAAGAGAAGAATTGTCGAGGGAAGGCCTTACTTTTTAGTCTGTGCCAATCTCACCGCACTAGATGCGTTTCCTGGAGAGGGCACACCTCTGCCCCAGTATTTTCCAAAAAGGAAATTAGCACCTTTCTCTTAGTGGGGTTGTTCAACCCTTTAACATTTAAAGTGACCACCCGCAGGGTTCGTGGATCCCCCATAGTAGATGTATGTGTTGTGAAGCAATCCGGTTCTCATGCATTGTTCCCCCCTGGTAACTTCCCTCCCCCCGCTAGTGCAGTTAGTTGAACTGAGGACCAAAACTTTGTGCAGCTTGCAGGCACCCATGGACCACACCCCAAAACTAACCCCTTAATAAACCAAAGTCTCTGGGTTGGGAATAGTGTCCATCCCTACCCTACAGAAGAAATTCACACTTGGGGACATCGTGGATTCTCCAAAGGTCCTACGCTTCACCCCACCCCCGCCAGGTTACCTATATTTACAGTTGCCTCATGCCGAGTCAGAGCTTTTCGTGTTCTCCGAGAGTTTGTCTAGCAGCGCCTTCAGTTCTGTCGCGATGGTGACGGGATCTCGGCTGGAACCCTTGTCGCTCCTAGGCACTGTCTTCCATTGCTCTCTCATGCTGCATCTCTGGGAACCGAGACGGGCCCCCCTCCTGGGAATCCTCTTGTATTTCAATTTGAAGAAGCTCAGCAGCTGCCGTGAGGGAGCGGATTTGCTTGAGTTGGCCTTGCCATTTAAAGCTGAGGTGGAAAGGATGGCCCCAAGAGTAGGGGACCCTCTGATCCCGCAGGAAGTTTGTGATTGGCCTGAACTCTGTACGCTTCACCAGTGTCGAGATTGCGAGATCCTGAAATAAACTAAGAGTAGCCTCGAAATTGGATGTACGCTTGGTTCCGGGCCTTTTTCAGGATGGATTCCTTAAGTTGGAAGTTGTGCACACAGGCAAGAATTTCCAGAGTTTGTGCTTTCCCTGTACTCCAGCTCCCCACTCTGTGGGTTCTGGTCGGTGGCCCCCCAGCACTTGTGTGAATAAGTCGACTACGAAGGCCTCAATATCCTCGCCTTCCACTTTCCTGGGAACTCCTCTGATACGGATGCTATTCTTCTTGGACCGATTCTCCAGGTCCTATGCATGGGCCTGGAGGCCCAGCTGTTGCTCCAAGAGTCTGACGACCTCCTGCTGCAGTTGATTGAATTTCCTCATCCCTCGAAGAGCCTTGGTTTTCCAGATCTTCCACTCTTTGGCCAATATGTATCACATCTCTTCTGAATCCCTGATGGTCGTGGTGAGATCCTGTTTGAGCGCGTGGATGTCCTCATTAGGTCCCGAAAATGGAGCCCCCAGGTGGGCCTAAGTGACCTGTCCCTCCGAGTCGTCATTGGTAGACGAGGAAGCCCTGCTCCTTTCCTTTCCCCTTTATGTTCAAACTCCTGCGGGCCCCCGGTCTTAGCGAATAGGTCCTTTATGGCGCCTCCTTTCTTCCCCCTGCCAGTCGCCATCTTGCTCCCGTCGACTCTCTCCACTAGCCTCAGCTAGGCTATGCTGCTACATCTCTTGCGAAAGTTAGACTGCCGCTCCACATCCGCTATGTCGCCGATGGATTCCGCTGGACCAATCCGGTCCCTGTACTCCCAGGGTCCAAAAGGGACACTACTCAGCTTCAGCACACCTGCATTCAATAACCCACAGGTCGCCAACCCTCTGCGGTGATTCGTGTTAAGTCATAGGGCCTTTCCTTCCCACTAGGGTGGATGCAGGCCTACTAATTGTGAGGGGCAGCGGTCTCTTGGTGAGTGCCCCAGAGCATAAAACCCAGGAAGGGCTTACCTTCTCGTGGCCCTTTTGCCGGCCTTTGGCTCCTGGTTCTGATGAGCCCAGTCTTGAGCCTGGGCGTGGGGCGCAATTTCTCTAGGTGCCAACAGAAGCTAAGCAAGGCCCCCTGGGGTCTCTACGGGCCCGCCCGACACTCCTCTTCAATGCACCCTGGGATCGGTTCACTATGCCAGGACGGTATGGCTCTCACGCCGCGGGAATGGGACCAAGGCCGTCGCCTCGCCGTCTGGCCTCTCCTGTGGGGACTCGCCTCCGTCTGGTGCAATGCTGCGTTGTTTTACAAATTAACCATCAGGGACAGCAACACAGTCAATGAGAGGAAGGGTTGTTTATAAGGCATGAAAAACACGTTAGTTTGTGTCATGTACAGGAAAATCAGCATACTAATAGGAGAACTACTGCAATATAACAATCATAAAAAGACACATAGTGAAGACCTCACATCAATAAAATAAATGGTTGATGTAGAGGTAAATGCTGTAGACCAGTTGTTTTTAACCTGAGACCCTAGGACACCTTGGGGTCCGTGAAGTCTACTCAGGGGGTCTGCGACTGATTAGAAAACGAAATAATATTAACAGGTTAATAAAGTGTATAGAAATTAAGAAAATGTGAAAATTAACATTTTAGTCGTTCTCTAAATGCGAAGGAATTTCAAATTGAAGACAAAAAATGTAGTTATTATCCTCAGATTGATTCATGAGCACAGTGCAAGTGCACACACAGAATATAGTATCGAAGATGAGTGACCTCCATTGAATTTAGAAGAACTCCAACTTTCCCATTGAAGGTTAAAAAATTTTTTGGGGTGAGTTAACTGAAATATTTCAACATTTGTGTACATGTTTGATCAATGCTTGTTTCTGTATTTTTTGTGTCTTTGAAACTGCTGAGGCTGTGTCCCCAGCTTCCAGTAAAGACTCTGCGGGTGTCCCCAGCTTCCAGTAGACTCAGTGGGGGTCCCCTGCTTCCAGTAAAAATTCAGTATGTGTCCCTGGCTTCCAGTAAAGACTTAGTAGAGGTCCCTGGCTTCCAGTCAAGGCTCAGTTGGGGTTCCGGGCTCCCACTAAAGACTCAGTGGGGTGTCCCCGACACCAGTAAATATTCAGTGGGGGTCTCCAGCTTCTAATAGACTCAGTTGGGGTCGTCGGTTTCCAGTACAGACTCAGTGGGGGTCTCCAGCTTCGCAAAGACTCAGTAGGGGGTCCCCGGCTTCCAGTAAAGACTCTGTGGTGGTTTCCGGCTTCTAATAGACTTGGTTGAGGTCCCCAGCTTCCAGTACAGACTCAGTGGGGTTCCCCAGGTTTGCCAAAACTCAGTGGGGGTTCTTGACTTCCAGTAAAGACTCAGTAGGGGTCCCCATTTACGCAAAGACTCAGTGGGGGTTCCCCGGCTTCCAGTAGACTCAGTGGGGGTCCCCGGCTTCCAGTAGACTCAGTGTGGGTCTCCAGCTTCAAATAGATTCAGTTGGGGTCCTCGGCTTCCAGTACAGACTCTGTGGGAAACCTCGGCTTCCAGTACAGACTCAGTGGGGTCCTCGGCTTCCAGTAGACTCAGTTGGGGTCTCCAACTTCTAATAGACTCAGTTAGGGTCCTTGGCTTCCAGTACAGACTCAGTGGGGGGTCCCCGGCTTTGGAAAGACTCAGTGGGGGGTCCCCAGCTTCTAGTGGAGACTCAGTGGGGGTCCCCAGCTTCCAGTAGACTCAGTGGGAGTCCTCGGCTTCCAGTACAGACTCAGTGGGGGTTCCCAGCTCCTAATATACTCAGTTGGGGTCCTCGGCTTCCGGTACAGACTCAGTGGGGAACCTCGGCTTCTAGTAGAGACTCAGTGGGGGTCCCCGGCTTCCAGTACAGACTCAGTGGGGGTCCCCAGCTTCTAATAGACTCAGTTGGGGTCCTCGGCTTCCAGTACAGGCTCAGTGGGGAACCTTGGCTTCTAGTAGAGACTCAGTGGGGGTCCCCGGCTTCCAGTACAGACTCAGTGGGGGTCCCCAGCTTCTAATAAACTCAGTTGGGGTCCTCGGCTTCCAGTACACTCAGTGGGGGTCCCCGGCCTTGCAAAGACTCAGTGGGGGGTCCCTGGCTTTGCAAAGACTCAGTGGGGGGTCTCCGGTTTCTAGTAGAGACTCAGTGGGGGGCCCCGGCTTCCAGTACAGACTCAGTGGGGGGTCCCCAGCTTCTAATAGACTCAGTTGGGGTCCTCGGCTTCCAGTACAGACTCAGTGGGGGTACCCGGCTTTGCAAAGACTCAGTGGGGGTCCCCGGCTTCTAGTAGAGACTCAGTGGGGGTCCCCAGCTTCCAGTAGACTCAGTGGGCGCAACAGCTTCTAATAGACTCAGTTGGGGTCCTCGGCTTCCAGTACAGACTCAGTGGGGGTCCCCAGCTTTGCAAAGACTCAATCGGGGGTCCCCTGCTTTGCAAAGACTCAGTGGGGGGTCCCTGGCTTTGCAAAGAGTCAGTGTGGGTGGGTGGGGGGGTCCCGGCTTTGCAAAGACTCAGTGGGGGACCACAGAAGTCAAAAGGCTGAGAGCCACCCAAGTGGAAGTGCATGCTGCGCTATGGGATTGATAGAGCGCCCGGTGACCCGGCCGCATCCTGGCGCTAAGAGAGGAAGCGCAGGGATCCTGAGATGCGACAGGTAATCGAGGATCCATCCTGGAGTCAGTCTGGCACAGGTGGGACACGCCTGCACCTGGGGCATGTGTCATGCTTCTACCCCTCTGGGGCCTGTGGTTTGAGACTGCTCGAGTTGAGGCTGGCAGGGGGCGTGGCCGCCTGCGTCATTGGGTAGAAAGGGGCGCAGTTCCAGTGTTTCAAACTGAGGGGGCGTGACCGGTTGCGTCATCCGGCAATTAAAGGACTTGGTTCCCGTGTTTTTAACTGAGGGGGCGGGGCCTCGTGTGATTGACACCTCCGAGCCTCGTGTGATTGAGCTCCAGGGGCGGGGCCTCGTGTGATTGACACCCAGGGCGGGGCCTCGTGTGATTGACACCTCAGGGGCGGGGTCACCTGTGGTAATCCCGAGACGCGGGGGAGCCTCCGTCGGTCCTCCATGCTTCCACCGCTGCCGCCGGGCTCGCGGCTCCGAGGCGGCCGGGCTCGAGGCGTTCCGTCGCCCCTTCCCACAATGCCCCGCAGCCGCCTCGCGGGCCCGGTGGCGCGCGGTGACGGAGGCCGCGGCGCCGCCTGAGGAGGGAAGACACGGGGGCGGGGCCTGGGGCTGTGGGCGGGGAGACAGACTGGGAGGGGCGGGCCTGGGCGATGAGTGTAGGAACCCTGGAAGGGGCGGGGCCTAGGACGGCAGGCGTGGAAACACGCTGGAAGGGCGGGGCCTGGTCTGTGGGCGGAGAGACAGACTGGAAGGGGCGGGGCCTGGGCTGTGGGCGGGCGCTGGAAGGCGTGGTGGGCGGGGCCTGGGCTGTGGGCGGGGCCAGAGGTGCTTGGAGTACAAGTGCCGTGTGCCACGCTCAGCATCAGTGTCAGCCTGAGTGCCGGACCGACCTGAGGGCACCGGTCTCAGTCCTATCATTAGCCCCCGCTCCTCTGAGTGCCCTGGAGCTGCCCCCCCTGCTCTCACTCACTGCCCTCAGCACCTGCACCACTCAGAGCTGTCACTCAGGGTCTTCAGCTCACTGAGTGCCCTCAACACTGTGCTGTCCCTCAGTCTTTCCAGCGAGTGCCCTCAGTCTGCGCCCTCTGCTCCACGGGGCAGCTCCAGCACTTGCACCACACAGCACTGTCACTCCGTGTCTTCAGCTCACTGAGTACCCGCAACACTGTGCTGTCCCTCAGTGCCTCCAGCGAGTGCTCTCACTCAGTGTCCTCAGCAGCTCCATCACTCACCACCAGCCCCGCTCCAGCGAGTGCCCTCAGTCTGTGCTCTCTGCTCCACAGGGCACCTCCAGTACTTGCCCCTCAGGGCGCTCACCCTAAGCCCTCGGTGCCCTCACTCCAGCAGTCCTGAGTGCCGCTGCCCCCGTCTCACCCTCGCTGTGGACATCCTCCTGCGCTGACATGGCTGCGACCCGCTGCAAGGTGGCCATCGGGCTGGTGGTCCTGGGACTGGCGCTGGTGGCCTTCGGGACGACCCTGGTGTTCCTGGTGCCCACCATCATGCGGCAGCAGGTGGAGAAGGTAAGCGGGGTCAGGGGTCATTGAAAGGGGTTGTTGTGTTATCTCTTTGTATAAGGCTTCAGTGGGCATAAGGCTTCAGCGGGCATCGGGGGGGGGGCACTGTGTGAAAACTCTAGATGCGCCGATGGCAGCCACGTATGATTGGCAGGGGTGTGAAATGTAATCAAATTTCTACTTGTTCATGGGGCAGGTTGCTTCATAAATCTACTTTTCCTGTAACAAAATCCACTTACCCCTTTGGTGCCATGTAGTGCAGCAACGAATTATAGCAGCAAGCTCGTTAGATAAGAGCTCTGATATAGCCTCCCTGATTGTGCCAGGTCTCATACCATAGTAATGTTTGAATACTTCCAATCCCTTTACGTTGCCACGTTTCCTGCAGATCTAAGTACTGGAGCTGAAGGTAGTGGTAAGCAATAGTTCCAGGGTTAGAATACACTTTTGAGTCTGTGCAAACCTACTAACTTGCATGTTTTATGGGTTTTCAATAACTCTTCTCTAATCTTTTCCCATACTGAGACAATGGCAGACGTAAACCTTCTTCCAGAGTTTGGAAAAACGTGGTTGGAGGGAAAGTGAACTTGCAAACACTCAGATTTTTTGCGTGAGCAAATCTACACATGCATATCAGCTCATGCTAAAATGCAGTACTATTTCTTGTCCTACTTCTGTAAATTCTAAGGACTTCACGAAAGCCGTATAGCTGTACTTAATGCACGGACATATACCATGGATGAGCTTTTGAGACTTTCTTTAATAATTGGGCCCCTAATTTGGTCTGGCGCTGACCGTGACCTTTTGTGTTTATGAAAATTCTGTCTCTCGCTCCGTATCGGCTGGCTTCACTGTGGGTTACAGCATTCTGCTCTTGCACAAGGAGCATATCTGTACACAAAGTAGTTTTGTTCAGTGCCAATAGCTACTGTGGAAGTGTGTGCTTTTTGAGAACAAACACCTATTTTTGCTTTTGCCAATGTTTGTTATAATGGTGAGGGCCAGGCAGCTCCCACACCAAGAAGGTTTTACAAAAACCATTCCCAAAAAAGTCACACATTGACAAAACTAAAAAGCGGACCATCAATTTCAGACATACTGGCTTTGACAATGCTTATTTATTTTTGTTTCCCATAATCTTATTGAAACTGGTTACACTGATTTTCCTTTATGAATATTTTTGGGAAATAACTAGCATGCATCAACACATGCTACTAAATGCTGCTGCAAAGAAATGGTACCTGAAATTTTACAGTAGTTTAGCAAAAAAATGTTTTCCTGCTTTTATTTATTTTTTAACATTTTATTTTGAAAGCAAATAATCATCAATCTTGCTTTCAATCTTCTGTAAATATTTGCATCCAAGCAGAGTGCATTCTGGGATCATTATACATAGCCTCATATTGCTAAACTTTGAAAACGTGTGTACACATTTTTATACTGGAACGGCTGTCAGTAGTGCAGTCGGAGCTTTAAACATTTACTTAGCACGCTCGCCCTAATAATAAAGGCTTGCAATTCATGAACCATAAATACAAGTTTGAACAGCATTAACATATGGGCAAAAATATTACCTTAACTGCAGACAGTGCCCTTTGTGGTACTGCAAACTGGCACCCAAGGGGTTTGTACTGCAGGGGGTTGGGCCTACTTGTCCAAAGGACAAAATACACATGAAAACTTTTGCCCTTAACCCCAAACAATATGTCCTGGGCGTAGAACTCTCTGACTGA
This sequence comes from Lissotriton vulgaris, assembly GCF_964263255.1. Taxonomy (NCBI): domain Eukaryota; kingdom Metazoa; phylum Chordata; class Amphibia; order Caudata; family Salamandridae; genus Lissotriton; species Lissotriton vulgaris. Next base: position 43,899,169 of record NC_141699.1, read on the forward strand.
CTAAGGATGACGAGAACGTAAACATTAGGTCGTGGCACACCTGAGGGTGGGTGGTGGCACCAGAGGGTGGGTGGGTGCTAGCACCAGGGCGTGGGTGTCACCACCAGAGGCTGAGAATGGGAGGTAGGGGAATGAGAGAATGGGCACTGGGGGTGAGTGAGCCTGGACTGATGGAACACCTAGGGGTGGGTGAAGGAGTATAGCTCGGGGTAGGTCTGGGCCTTTCAGAGAGTGGGTACAAAGGGGTGAGGGAGGTGTTGGGGGTATTTGAGTGACCTACAGAGTTGTGCTCCGAGGTGATCAACTCACCTGGGTGTCTAGGCGCTGTCCCAGCAGTTTGTGTGACTGTGTCCACTTCTCGGTGTTGGCTCTGCGTGCTGTCTTCGGTTCTCTTCAAGTCCGGTGTTTGTATGGGGCGCATATGGTTCCACCCAATGGGAGACACCTCATCTGAAAGGTTTCATTCGGGTTTGGGGGTGGTCAGAGGTTATTGTTTGCAGATCGCAATGTTCTGATGAGTCAACGCGTGACTGCTCCTTAGCTGGGGCTGATCCCTGCGCAGCGTGGATAGCGGTTTGTTTGTTGCAGGCCGCCGGCGCCAGCACGGTTTCTTGAAGTGAACATGTATGTACCTCCGGGTGTAAAGAGCCCCGGCTGCTTGTGTTTGAAGCCCTGTTCTTCTTTGCATGATCGATGCACGGGGAGTCACAATAATCAACCTAATCCATACCTGCCGCTCCCCGTGAGATGCCCCGAAGGGTCTGGGCCCTGCACGTGGCCAGGTAGAAACAACACACTTCAGGCATCTCGTTGATTCCTCGAGGTGAACACTGCTCTCGGAGTCTTGTCCCCAGCGTGTTGCTAGAAGTCCCTCTGCCTGGCAAGCGGAAGGGCTTCCGTGTAGCTGGACACCAAGGATGGGTGCATGGGGGGCTCCTTGTGTGGGCACATCCACTGTCAAGGATGGGTGCATGGGGGCTCCGGGTGTGAGGGCACATCCACTGTCAAGGATGGGTGCGTGGGGGGCTCCTTGTGTGGGCACGTCCACTGTCAAGGATGGGTGCATGGGGGGCTCCTGGTGTGAGGGCACGTCCACTGTCAAGGATGGGTGCATGGGGGGCTCCGGGTGTGAGGGCACACCCACTGTCAAGGATGGGTGCGTGGAGGGCTCCTTGTGTGGGCACATCCACTGTCAAGGATGGGTGCATGGGGGGCTCCTTGTGTGGGCACATCCACTGTCAAGGATGGGTGCATGGGGGACTTCTTGTGTGTGGGCACATCCACTGTCAAGGATGGGTGCATGGGGGGCTCCTTGTGTGTGGGCACATCCACTGCCTCACTACCCTGGAGGCTGGGACCTGCAAGAGTTGTCTCTGGATTCTGCTCACGAATGTTTTGCATCTGAAAGTCCGGACGTTGCCATTTTTGGAGAGGAGCCTACACACAGCAATTATAGAGCTGAGCTCACACTGTACACACTGTCATTAAAATGCCCGCTCTGTCTTTGTAGAATCTTTGTATTTTGGGTTTCCGCTGTGCGTGAGGAAATGTGAAACCTTGGCTCTATCTGCCTAAAATAAAATGCCTTTACATTCCATATCTTGCGTTTCTTTGTCCACCCATATGTCAGGCAGTAGGCCGGCGGGGCAGTGTGAGACGTCTTGTGGAGCAAAGCCACAGAGGCCCAGGTGAGTTTGTGTAGCGCCTCGTGAAAGCGCCCAGTGTTGCCTTCATTCACTCCCTCCCCTTGACACAGCGAGGTCACTTTTGTCTTTTTTGTGATTTTATATATCACGGGAGTGGCTGGGGGCATCAGAGTGCTTCCCACTTGTGTACTTACTACAATTCCTATGTGAATTTAGAGTTTATCTGTTTGTATCTCTTCCTTGAGTGACTTTACAACTTGTACATTATTATTATTATTATTATTATTCTGTTTATATCTGTTCTGTAACTCATGTAATCCAAAGTCCTTATGTGACGCTCAGTGAGTGTAAAGCACTCCGACACCTTCGGGTAATGTTCGTGCTACATAAAATAACATTAAAAAAGTAAATAAAACAAGAATACAGCTATCGGTTTCCGCAGGACAGGAGCCTGGAGGTCCCTCTTGAAGGCAGCAGCCCCAGTTCTTGATGCACTTCCATGACGCGCCCCGTGTCATGCAGAGGGGTCACTTCCATGACGCGCCCCTGTGTGCATGTGAGAGGCTTCCCTTGAGGTCACTCTTGAAGGCAGCATGGCATGTGTCATGCAGAGGGGTCACTTCCATGGTGCGCCCCTGTGTCATGCAGAGGAATCACTTCCATGACGACCCCCGTGTCATGCAGAGGGGTCACTTCCATGACGCGCCCTTGTGTCATGCAGAGGGGTCACTTCCATGATGCGCCCCTGTGTCATGCAGAGGGGTCACTTCCATGACGCGCCCCTGTGTCATGCAGAGGGGTCACTTCCATGACGCGCCCCTGTGTCATGCAGAGGGGTCACTTCCATGACGCGCCCCTGTGTCATGCAGAGGGGTCACTTCCATGACGCGCCCCTGTGTCATGCAGAGGGGTCACTTCCATGACGACCCCCGTGTCATGCAGAGGGGTCACTTCCATGACGCGCCCCTGTGTCATGCAGAGGGGTCACTTCCATGACGCGCCCCTGTGTGCAGGTGAGAGGCTTCCCTTGAGGTCACTCTTGAAGGCAGCATGGCATGTGTCATGCAGAGGGGTCACTTCCATGACGCGCCCCTGTGTCATGCAGAGGGGTCACTTCCATGACGCGCCCCTGTGTCATGCAGAGGGGTCACTTCCATGACGCGCCCCTGTGTCATGCAGAGGGGTCACTTCCATGACGCGCCCCTGTGTGCAGGTGAGAGGCTTCCCTTGAGGTCACTCTTGAAGGCAGCATGGCATGTGTCATGCAGAGGGGTCACTTCCATGACGCGCCCCTGTGTCATGCAGAGGGGTCACTTCCATGACGCGCCCCTGTGTCACGCAGAGGGGTCACTTCCATGACGCGCCCCTGTGTCACGCAGAGGGGTCACTTCCATGACGCGCCCCTGTGTCACGCAGAGGGGTCACTTCCATGACGCACCCCTGTGTCACGCAGAGGGGTCACTTCCATGACGCGCCCCTGTGTCATGCAGAGGGGTCACTTCCATGACGCGCCCCTGTGTCATGCAGAGGGGCCACTTCCATGACGCGCCCCTGTGTCATGCAGAGGGGTCCCTTCCATGATGTGTTGTGTGTCATGCAGAGGGGTCACTTCCATGACGCGCCCCTGTGTCATGCAGGGGGGGCACTTCCATGACGCGCCCCTGTGTCATGCAGAGGGGTCACTTCCATGACGCGCCCCTGTGTCATGCAGAGGGGTCACTTCCATGACGCGCCCCTGTGTCATGCAGAGGGGTCACTTCCATGACGCGCCCCGTGTCATGCAGAGGGGTCACTTCCATGACGCGCCCCTGTGTGCATGTGAGAGGCTTCCCTTGAGGTCACTCTTGAAGGCAGCATGGCATGTGTCATGCAGAGGGGTCACTTCCATGATGCGCCCCTGTGTCATGCAGAGGGGTCACTTCCATGACGCGCCCCGTGTCATGCAGAGGGGTCACTTCCATGATGCGCCCCTGTGTCATGCAGAGGGGTCACTTCCATGACGCGCCCTTGTGTCATGCAGAGGGGTCACTTCCATGACGCGCCCCTGTGTCATGCAGAGGGGTCACTTCCATGATGTGTTGTGTGTCATGCAGAGTGGTCACTTCCATGACGCGCCCCTGTGTCATGCAGAGGGGTCACTTCTATGATGTGTTGTGTGTCATGCAGAGGGGTCACTTCCATGACGCCCCCCGTGTCATGCAGAGGGATCACTTCCATGACGCGCCCCTGTGTCATGCAGAGGGGTCACTTCCATGACGCGCCCCTGTGTGCAGGTGAGAGGCTTCCCTTGAGGTCACTCTTGAAGGCAGCATGGCATGTGTCATGCAGAGGGGTCACTTCCATGGTGTGCCCCTGTGTCATGCAGAGGAATCACTTCCATGACGACCCCCGTGTCATGCAGAGGGGTCACTTCCATGACGCGCCCTTGTGTCATGCAGAGGGGTCACTTCCATGATGCGCCCCTGTGTCATGCAGAGGGGTCACTTCCATGACGCGCCCTTGTGTCATGCAGAGGGGTCACTTCCATGACGCGCCCCTGTGTCATGCAGAGGGGTCACTTCCATGACGCGCCCCTGTGTGCAGGTGAGAGGCTTCCCTTGAGGTCACTCTTGAAGGCAGCATGGCATGTGTCATGCAGAGGGGTCACTTCCATGGTGTGCCCCTGTGTCATGCAGAGGAATCACTTCCATGACGACCCCCGTGTCATGCAGAGGGGTCACTTCCATGATGCGCCCCTGTGTCATGCAGAGGGGTCACTTCCATGACGCGCCCTTGTGTCATGCAGAGGGGTCACTTCCATGACGCGCCCCTGTGTCATGCAGAGGGGTCACTTCCATGACGCGCCCCTGTGTGCAGGTGAGAGGCTTCCCTTGAGGTCACTCTTGAAGGCAGCATGGCATGTGTCATGCAGAGGGGTCACTTCCATGGTGTGCCCCTGTGTCATGCAGAGGAATCACTTCCATGACGACCCCCGTGTCATGCAGAGGGGTCACTTCCATGACGCGCCCTTGTGTCATGCAGAGGGGTCACTTCCATGATGCGCCCCTGTGTCATGCAGAGGGGTCACTTCCATGACGCGCCCTTGTGTCATGCAGAGGGGTCACTTCCATGACGCGCCCCTGTGTCATGCAGAGGGGTCACTTCCATGACGCGCCCCTGTGTGCAGGTGAGAGGCTTCCCTTGAGGTCACTCTTGAAGGCAGCATGGCATGTGTCATGCAGAGGGGTCACTTCCATGGTGTGCCCCTGTGTCATGCAGAGGAATCACTTCCATGACGACCCCCGTGTCATGCAGAGGGGTCACTTCCATGACGCGCCCTTGTGTCATGCAGAGGGGTCACTTCCATGATGCGCCCCTGTGTCATGCAGAGGGGTCACTTCCATGACGCGCCCTTGTGTCATGCAGAGGGGTCACTTCCATGACGCGCCCCTGTGTCATGCAGAGGGGTCACTTCCATGACGCGCCCCTGTGTGCAGGTGAGAGGCTTCCCTTGAGGTCACTCTTGAAGGCAGCATGGCATGTGTCATGCAGAGGGGTCACTTCCATGGTGTGCCCCTGTGTCATGCAGAGGGGTCACTTCAATGACGCGCCCCTGTGTCATGCAGAGGGGTCACTTCCATGATGCGCCCCTGTGTCATGCAGAGGGGTCACTTCCATGACGCGCCCTTGTGTCATGCAGAGGGGTCACTTCCATGATGTGTTGTGTGTCATGCAGAGGGGTCACTTCCATGGTGTGCCCCTGTGTCATGCAGAGGAATCACTTCCATGACGACCCCCGTGTCATGCAGAGGGGTCACTTCCATGACGCGCCCTTGTGTCATGCAGAGGGGTCACTTCCATGATGCGCCCCTGTGTCATGCAGAGGGGTCACTTCCATGACGCGCCCCTGTGTCATGCAGAGGGGTCACTTCCATGACGCGCCCCTGTGTCATGCAGAGGGGTCACTTCCATGACGACCCCCGTGTCATGCAGAGGGGTCACTTCCATGACGCGCCCCTGTGTCATGCAGAGGGGTCACTTCCATGACGCGCCCCTGTGTGCAGGTGAGAGGCTTCCCTTGAGGTCACTCTTGAAGGCAGCATGGCATGTGTCATGCAGAGGGGTCACTTCCATGACGCGCCCCTGTGTCATGCAGAGGGGTCACTTCCATGACGCGCCCCTGTGTCATGCAGAGGGGTCACTTCCATGACGCGCCCCTGTGTCATGCAGAGGGGTCACTTCCATGACGCGCCCCTGTGTGCAGGTGAGAGGCTTCCCTTGAGGTCACTCTTGAAGGCAGCATGGCATGTGTCATGCAGAGGGGTCACTTCCATGACGCGCCCCTGTGTCATGCAGAGGGGTCACTTCCATGACGCGCCCCTGTGTCATGCAGAGGGGTCACTTCCATGACGCGCCCCTGTGTCATGCAGAGGGGTCACTTCCATGACGCGCCCCTGTGTGCAGGTGAGAGGCTTCCCTTGAGGTCACTCTTGAAGGCAGCATGGCATGTGTCATGCAGAGGGGTCACTTCCATGGTGTGCCCCTGTGTCATGCAGAGGAATCACTTCCATGACGACCCCCGTGTCATGCAGAGGGGTCACTTCCATGACGCGCCCTTGTGTCATGCAGAGGGGTCACTTCCATGACGCGCCCCTGTGTCATGCAGAGGGGTCACTTCCATGACGCGCCCTTGTGTCATGCAGAGGGGTCACTTCCATGACGCGCCCCTGTGTCATGCAGAGTGGTCACTTCCATGACGCGCCCCTGTGTCATGCAGAGGGGTCACTTCCATGATGTGTTGTGTGTCATGCAGAGGGGTCACTTCCATGGTGTGCCCCTGTGTCATGCAGAGGAATCACTTCCATGACGACCCCCGTGTCATGCAGAGGGGTCACTTCCATGACGCGCCCCTGTGTCATGCAGAGTGGTCACTTCCATGACGCGCCCCTGTGTGCAGGTGAGAGGCTTCCCTTGAGGTCACTCTTGAAGGCAGCATGGCATGTGTCATGCAGAGGGGTCACTTCCATGGTGTGCCCCTGTGTCATGCAGAGGAATCACTTCCATGACGACCCCCGTGTCATGCAGAGGGGTCACTTCCATGACGCGCCCTTGTGTCATGCAGAGGGGTCACTTCCATGATGCGCCCCTGTGTCATGCAGAGGGGTCACTTCCATGACGCGCCCTTGTGTCATGCAGAGGGGTCACTTCCATGACGCGCCCCTGTGTCATGCAGAGGGGTCACTTCCATGACGCGCCCCTGTGTGCAGGTGAGAGGCTTCCCTTGAGGTCACTCTTGAAGGCAGCATGGCATGTGTCATGCAGAGGGGTCACTTCCATGGTGTGCCCCTGTGTCATGCAGAGGGGTCACTTCAATGACGCGCCCCTGTGTCATGCAGAGGGGTCACTTCCATGATGCGCCCCTGTGTCATGCAGAGGGGTCACTTCCATGACGCGCCCTTGTGTCATGCAGAGGGGTCACTTCCATGATGTGTTGTGTGTCATGCAGAGGGGTCACTTCCATGGTGTGCCCCTGTGTCATGCAGAGGAATCACTTCCATGACGACCCCCGTGTCATGCAGAGGGGTCACTTCCATGACGCGCCCTTGTGTCATGCAGAGGGGTCACTTCCATGATGCGCCCCTGTGTCATGCAGAGGGGTCACTTCCATGACGCGCCCCTGTGTCATGCAGAGGGGTCACTTCCATGACGCGCCCCTGTGTCATGCAGAGGGGTCACTTCCATGACGACCCCCGTGTCATGCAGAGGGGTCACTTCCATGACGCGCCCCTGTGTCATGCAGAGGGGTCACTTCCATGACGCGCCCCTGTGTGCAGGTGAGAGGCTTCCCTTGAGGTCACTCTTGAAGGCAGCATGGCATGTGTCATGCAGAGGGGTCACTTCCATGACGCGCCCCTGTGTCATGCAGAGGGGTCACTTCCATGACGCGCCCCTGTGTCATGCAGAGGGGTCACTTCCATGACGCGCCCCTGTGTCATGCAGAGGGGTCACTTCCATGACGCGCCCCTGTGTGCAGGTGAGAGGCTTCCCTTGAGGTCACTCTTGAAGGCAGCATGGCATGTGTCATGCAGAGGGGTCACTTCCATGACGCGCCCCTGTGTCATGCAGAGGGGTCACTTCCATGACGCGCCCCTGTGTCATGCAGAGGGGTCACTTCCATGACGCGCCCCTGTGTCATGCAGAGGGGTCACTTCCATGACGCGCCCCTGTGTGCAGGTGAGAGGCTTCCCTTGAGGTCACTCTTGAAGGCAGCATGGCATGTGTCATGCAGAGGGGTCACTTCCATGGTGTGCCCCTGTGTCATGCAGAGGAATCACTTCCATGACGACCCCCGTGTCATGCAGAGGGGTCACTTCCATGACGCGCCCTTGTGTCATGCAGAGGGGTCACTTCCATGACGCGCCCCTGTGTCATGCAGAGGGGTCACTTCCATGACGCGCCCTTGTGTCATGCAGAGGGGTCACTTCCATGACGCGCCCCTGTGTCATGCAGAGTGGTCACTTCCATGACGCGCCCCTGTGTCATGCAGAGGGGTCACTTCCATGATGTGTTGTGTGTCATGCAGAGGGGTCACTTCCATGGTGTGCCCCTGTGTCATGCAGAGGAATCACTTCCATGACGACCCCCGTGTCATGCAGAGGGGTCACTTCCATGACGCGCCCCTGTGTCATGCAGAGTGGTCACTTCCATGACGCGCCCCTGTGTCATGCAGAGGGGTCACTTCCATGATGTGTTGTGTGTCATGCAGAGGGGTCACTTCCATGGTGTGCCCCTGTGTCATGCAGAGGAATCACTTCCATGACGACCCCCGTGTCATGCAGAGGGGTCACTTCCATGACGCGCCCTTGTGTCATGCAGAGGGGTCACTTCCATGATGCGCCCCTGTGTCATGCAGAGGGGTCACTTCCATGACGCGCCCTTGTGTCATGCAGAGGGGTCACTTCCATGACGCGCCCCTGTGTCATGCAGAGTGGTCACTTCCATGACGCGCCCCTGTGTCATGCAGAGGGGTCACTTCCATGATGTGTTGTGTGTCATGCAGAGGGTCACTTCCATGACGCGCCCCTGTGTCATGCAGGGGGGGCACTTCCATGACGCGCCCCTGTGTACAGGTGAGAGCCCTTTGCGGTCCCCTTTGAAGGCAGCGAGGCATGTGTCATGCAGAGGGGTCACTTCCATGACGCGCCCCTGTGTCATGCAGAGTGGTCACTTCCATGACGCGCCCCTGTGTCATGCAGAGGGGCCACTTCCATGACGCGCCCCTGTGTCATGCAGAGGGGTCCCTTCCATGATGTGTTGTGTGTCATGCAGAGGGGTCACTTCCATGACGCGCCCCTGTGTCATGCAGGGGGGGCACTTCCATGACGCGCCCCTGTGTCATGCAGAGGGGTCACTTCCATGACGCGCCCCTGTGTCATGCAGAGGGGTCACTTCCATGACGCGCCCCTGTGTCATGCAGAGGGGTCACTTCCATGACGCGCCCCTGTGTCATGCAGAGGGGTCACTTCCATGACGCGCCCCTGTGTGCAGGTGAGAGGCTTCCCTTGAGGTCACTCTTGAAGGCAGCATGGCATGTGTCATGCAGAGGGGTCACTTCCATGGTGTGCCCCTGTGTCATGCAGAGGAATCACTTCCATGACGACCCCCGTGTCATGCAGAGGGGTCACTTCCATGACGCGCCCCTGTGTCATGCAGAGGGGTCACTTCCATGACGCGCCCCTGTGTGCAGGTGAGAGGCTTCCCTTGAGGTCACTCTTGAAGGCAGCATGGCATGTGTCATGCAGAGGGGTCACTTCCATGGTGTGCCCCTGTGTCATGCAGAGGAATCACTTCCATGACGACCCCCGTGTCATGCAGAGGGGTCACTTCCATGACGCGCCCCTGTGTCATGCAGAGGGGTCACTTCCATGACGCGCCCCTGTGTGCAGGTGAGAGGCTTCCCTTGAGGTCACTCTTGAAGGCAGCATGGCATGTGTCATGCAGAGGGGTCACTTCCATGGTGTGCCCCTGTGTCATGCAGAGGAATCACTTCCATGACGACCCCCGTGTCATGCAGAGGGGTCACTTCCATGACGCGCCCTTGTGTCATGCAGAGGGGTCACTTCCATGATGCGCCCCTGTGTCATGCAGAGGGGTCACTTCCATGACGCGCCCTTGTGTCATGCAGAGGGGTCACTTCCATGACGCGCCCCTGTGTCATGCAGAGTGGTCACTTCCATGACGCGCCCCTGTGTCATGCAGAGGGGTCACTTCCATGATGTGTTGTGTGTCATGCAGAGGGGTCACTTCCATGGTGTGCCCCTGTGTCATGCAGAGGAATCACTTCCATGACGACCCCCGTGTCATGCAGAGGGGTCACTTCCATGACGCGCCCCTGTGTCATGCAGAGTGGTCACTTCCATGACGCGCCCCTGTGTCATGCAGAGGGGTCACTTCCATGATGTGTTGTGTGTCATGCAGAGGGGTCACTTCCATGGTGTGCCCCTGTGTCATGCAGAGGAATCACTTCCATGACGACCCCCGTGTCATGCAGAGGGGTCACTTCCATGACGCGCCCTTGTGTCATGCAGAGGGGTCACTTCCATGATGCGCCCCTGTGTCATGCAGAGGGGTCACTTCCATGACGCGCCCTTGTGTCATGCAGAGGGGTCACTTCCATGACGCGCCCCTGTGTCATGCAGAGTGGTCACTTCCATGACGCGCCCCTGTGTCATGCAGAGGGGTCACTTCCATGATGTGTTGTGTGTCATGCAGAGGGTCACTTCCATGACGCGCCCCTGTGTCATGCAGGGGGGGCACTTCCATGACGCGCCCCTGTGTACAGGTGAGAGCCCTTTGCGGTCCCCTTTGAAGGCAGCGAGGCATGTGTCATGCAGAGGGGTCACTTCCATGACGCGCCCCTGTGTCATGCAGAGTGGTCACTTCCATGACGCGCCCCTGTGTCATGCAGAGGGGCCACTTCCATGACGCGCCCCTGTGTCATGCAGAGGGGTCCCTTCCATGATGTGTTGTGTGTCATGCAGAGGGGTCACTTCCATGACGCGCCCCTGTGTCATGCAGGGGGGGCACTTCCATGACGCGCCCCTGTGTACAGGTGAGAGCCCTTTGCGGTCCCCTTTGAAGGCAGCGAGGCATGTGTCATGCAGAGGGGTCACTTCCATGATGCGCTCCCGTGTGCAGGTGAGAGGCTCCCCTTTTTTTTTTTTGGGAATGTTTTTTTGGAATGTTTTTATTGATAACATTAGCAGGGCATACGACAGACATAAGGTACATATAATGGATACGGCTGTGCATTGTAATCAGCAGTGGCAGTACATTCTTTACGCTAATGAAAACGTCACAATTGCATGGACATTGGTACATAACTGGATTCCCCCGTACCCTCCTACCCCACTAATCAGTCACTTTCCTCAACTGGCAATGGTGGATCACACAGATAACCCCTATATTCATTCCAGGCCCCCCAGATTTTATCCCATTTTCAGGGACACCCCCGGTTTGGGTACACCACTCTCTCCGCCAACATGGCTGCATCAAGATCCTTACACCAGTCATTAAGCACAGGCACCTCCCCGGATCCCCAGTATTTGGCTATATTGCGTTTAGCGTACATTACCCCCAGTGTCACCCAGTCCTGAGCTATTCGGGCCATCAAGGACAATTTAATGGAGCGCCAGGAGTCTGCACAGCCCTTCAGCGTGGGCAGAGCTCTTCCCATGTTCCTCTTCCTGTGTCTCCTCGTCCCTGTGCACATTTATTCCGAGGTAAGGAAGGTGTGGGGTTTCCAAGTGATACCTGCCTGTATTCTTGTCTGCGGGCCATGCTGTCGGTACGGGGATACTAGACATGCGCACGTTTCGGATCATTTAGTGAAGAGACCAGAAATAATATCCATCCCCCCTGTATCTTTACGCCCTGCTCGATGCCCTCCACAGCATTTCACAGGAACAAAAAAATGTCATGTGCATAACGCGAAGTAATGTGCTCTCCATCCTCCGGAGGCCTCCGTTCGCACTATGCAGGCGAACGGTTCTTTCGCTAGTGCAAAGAGCATCGGCGACAGGGGGCAGCCCTGTGGTGTCCCCCCTGAGGACCACAAATGGGTCCGAGGCACACTGGCCCATTCAAACTCTTGCGCTCGCTGCCGCATACAGTAGGGTGACCCATCGGATCTACCTCTTGCCTAGGACCCTCCATCGAAGCGTGCAGATAGTCCCACTGGAATGTGTCAAATGCCCTTTGTTGGTCCACGAGAGAACAACCGTGCAGGGGACACAGAAACGCCTCCGAATGCTGAGGGTGTATTGCGCTGAGGAGCAAAGCTGGCCCGGCCATTGTGCACGTAGGGTCAGTCCATCAATATTTTACCACTCATTTTATAATCCAGGTTGAGCATGGAGAGGGGCCTATGAGAGATGAATGTACAGGCTCCCGTCCCGGCATAAGGATAGACACTATGAGGCCTCCCTAGTGGTCGCTGGCAGTGTGCCCCACGCGGTGCCCCCTGGTGTAATCCCACCAAGTGCGGTGCAAGTAGTGGCACCTATTTCTGATAAAACTTAACTGGCAATCCATCTGTCCCCGGGGTTTTTATTTTGTGGCAGGTCTTTAATGTCCTCTTTAACCTCTGCTTCGGTGATTGGCCTCCCAAGCGACTTACCTGCATCAGCTGGTGTGCGGGAGAACTGCTCTGGGTGAGTCCTTATGGAAACACGTGCACTGAAGGATCTCTGGTGGCTCAGTGGACTAATGCATCCACTGCAGGGGCCTGTGCTTGACCTCATGGTCACAGGTTCAAATCCCGGTGAGTCCACTCAGCCTTTCATCCTTCGGAGGTCGATTAAAATGAGTACCATTGAGTTGGGTAACAATAAACATCTGTTATTCAGCGCCAAGAGGCCCTTCAGGGTGAACTTACGCTTTACAAATACACATGCTATGTTATGAACTCTTTCATGGCATGATATGCTGGAATGAGATGCTCTAGGGACCCATAACTTGCATATGGGGACCCGTGTCCTCCTATACCATGGCTGCCTTTTGAAAGGAGGGCTGTGCAGACCCTGTTTGTTACCAGGATGCATGGAGGAGGCGGAAAACCAGTTGGAGGGCTTCCTACCTGTGGGCAGACGCTGGATCAGTTGCTCCTGGGTTCCTGACGCTGTAGTCTCGCCGCCGCCGCATTCCACCTCGCGGCTTGAGACTACAGCTCCCAGGGTGCTTTGCGCCCACTTCCTGCTTCCGGCCACAGCGCGCCCGGAGGCGCTACTTGAACAGGACGCTCCCTCCGCGTCGCGGGACGCGCGCGGGCGGGTGCCGGGCTAAGCCCGGGACAAGGGCGGGGCCGTCTGTGGCCGTCAGGGGCCAGAGGAGGCCGGGCAGGGCCACCCCCCTTGGCACGAACTGTGAGTACCACTGAAGGACATTTCGTGTAAAAGTCACTGTTACCCCTTGTATTTTTAACCTGAGTTGTACGGATATTGTCACTGAAATCCCAGAAATGTCAGTCCAAAGTACATTGCCGGATAACTACTTACTGAAAGTGGTGTCTAAAATCAACAGCGACAGGAGGAAGTCACTGGGAAAAAGTACTATTGCAGATCCTCCATTGTTCGTCGATGCAAACAATCATGTAAACCCTGTAAATCTTAATAATACTGTTAACGAGATGGTCCCCCCTGTGGAACTTAACAATAGCACCACTAGTATTAATGTCGAAGCAACCAAGGCCTTAGACCAGTCAATAATGGGGGAGGAAGACCAAGGTAATAATCTCGAGGGGACACCTCAGCAATCTGGGAGGGCCTCCAAATTTATGCGCGCTTGTAGAAAACCAATTCCTAAGCGAGGCAGTCATATCTCTAGAAGGAAAAAAGATACGACCCAAGTGGAACATACCGATGACTTAGTAACCCCGAACCTAGATAAATATGTTTCCCTGAAGCCTGACCAAATTGACTCACTAACGAGTGCAATTCTTAGTAAACTCAGTACGGTGGTAGAGCCATTGTTAACTAAGATAGGAGATCTTCAGGAGGAAGTAGTCAGGTTAAGGGGTTTGGTGGGTAAGCATGCAGACAACTTGGAAAAGTCTTTAGCTGACATTAAAAAGTCAACTGGTCTTGTTAGGGATAAGGAGCAGTCACAAGCCTCTACCAGTGCCCCTCCCACTATTGCCAGGAAACAATCTTCTAAAGATCAGTCGAAACAACAGAAACCACCACCGATACCGTCACAGGAGGGAGGAAGTTCATCAAATCCATCTAACCATGGGGTCACAGGCAACCCACCGAGTGTTAAAGCATCAGCCCCCTTGCAAGCCCCTACACAAGTATCAGCACCTACGGTGACAGTTTCAACTGATACGATGGGAGGATTTAATGGGGAGCACATTAGAATCTGTAGACGCCCTGTTGATCTACCACCCGACTTTGTACCTTACGTGGTGGTTTTAACTAACGTCCCTATTCTGACTCAGTCCCCAAGAGAATATGAGACACCTGATTCTCTGAGGAATAAAACCATCTCCTGGCTAAATCATCATTGTGGCTATCCAGTTGGCTATGCCGACCAAATTATCTCCATCAGAAGAGTAAATTGGATAGGTAACACCAAAAAAATCGGTGGGGGGGACTGCGTCATTAAGCACAGGCACCTCCCCGGATCCCCAGTATTTGGCTATATTGCGTTTAGCGTACATTACCCCCAGTGTCACCCAGTCCTGAGCTATTCGGGCCATCAAGGACAATTTAATGGAGCGTCAGGAGTCTGCACAGCCCTTCAGCGTGGGCAGAGCTCTTCCCATGTTCCTCTTCCTGTGTCTCCTCGTCCCTGTGCACATTTATTCCGAGGTAAGGAAGGTGTGGGGTTTCCAAGTGATACCTGCCTGTATTCTTGTCTGCGGGCCATGCTGTCGGTACGGGGATACTGGACATGCGCACGTTTCGGATCATTTAGTGAAGAGACCAGAAATTATATCCATCCCCCCTGTATCTTTACGCCCTGCTCGATGCCGAACACAGCATTTCACAGGAACAAAAAAATGTCATGTGCATAACGCGAAGTAATGTGCTCTCCATCCTCCGGAGGCCTCCGTTCGCACTATGCAGGCGAACGGTTCTTTCGCTAGTGCAAAGAGCATCGGCGACAGGGGGCAGCCCTGTGGTGTCCCCCCTGAGGACCACAAATGGGTCCGAGGCACACTGGCCCATTCAAACGCTTGCGCTCGCTGCCGCATACAGTAGGGTGACCAATCGGATCTACCTCTTGCCTAGGACCCTACGCTCCATCGATGCGTGCAGATAGTCCCACTGGAATGTGTCAAACGCCCTTTGCTGGTCCACGAGAGAAGAACCGTGCAGGGGACACAGAAACGCCTCCGAATGCTGAGGGTGTATTGCGCCGAGGAGCAAAGCTGGCCCGGCCACTGTGCACGAGGGTCATAAGATGAGATACAGTCAGTCCGGCAACATTTTACCACTCATTTTATAATCCAGGTTGAGCATGGAGAGGGGCCTATGAGAGATGAATGTACAGGCCCCCGTCCCGGCATCGGGATAGACACTCTGAGGGCCCCCCTAGTGGTCGCTGGCAGTGTGCCCCACGCACTGCCCCCTGGTGTAATCCCACCAAGCGCGGTGCAAGTAGTGGCACCTATTTCTGATAAAACTTAACTGGCAATCCATCTGTCCCCGGGGTTTTATTTTGTGGTAGGTCTTTAATGTCCTCTTTAACCTCTGCCTCGGTGATTGGCCTCCCAAGCGTCTTACCTGCATCAGCTGGTGTGCGGGAGAACTGCTCTGGGTGAGTCCTTATGGAAACACGTGCACTGAAGGATCTCTCCCAGCTCCGTGGCTCAGTGGACTAATGCATCCACTGCAGGGGCCTGTGTTTGACCTCATGGTCACAGGTTCAAATCCCGGCGGGTCCACTCAGCCTTTCATTCTTCCGAGGTCGATAAAATGAGTGCCATTGAGTTGGGTAACAATAAACATCTGCTATTCAGCGCCAAGAGGCCCTTCAGGGTGAACTTGTGCTTTACAAATACACATGCTATGTTATGAACTCTTTGATGGTATGCTGGAATGAGATGCTCTGGGGACCCGTAACTTGCATATGGGACCCGTGTCCTCCTATACATGGCTGCCTTTTGAAAGGAGGGCTGTGCAGACCCTGTTTGTTACCAGGAGAGCATGGAGGAAGCAATGAACCGCTGGATTAGAGCTAGAGGTTTCTACCACTTTAAACATACTGCTGAGACCCGCTCTGCCAGCAGCACAGGATGGATCGCTGTGTGAGCGGTGTACAACCAATGTCCAGGACAGCTGAACACATGCCAGACACATAATACCCTTACATGCTATGAATCTCAGTCTGTGGCTCTTATGAAAATCTGACCCGGATGCAGCCTTCCCGGCCCTAGCTGTGCACCCTTCCCAGCCCTAGCTGTGCACCCTTCCCGGCCCTAGCTGTGCACCCTTCCCGGCCCTAGCTGTGCACCCTTCCCGGCCCTAGCTGTGCACCCCTCCAGGGCCTGGCTGTGCACCCCTCCAGGGCCTGGCTGTGCACCCCTCCAGGGCCTGGCTGTGCACCCCTCCCGGGCCTGGCTGTGCACCCCTCCCGGGCCTGGCTGTGCACCCCTCCCGGGCCTGGCTGTGCACCCCTCCCGGGCCTGGCTGTGCACCCCTCCCGGGCCTGGCTGTGCACCCCTCCAGGGCCTGGCTGTGCACCCCTCCCGGGCCTAGCTGTGCACCCCTCATGGGCCTAGCTGTGCACCCTTCCCGGGCCTAGCTGTGCACCCTTCCCGGGCCTAGCTGTGCACCCTTCCCGGGCCTAGCTGTGCACCCTTCCCGGGCCTAGCTGTGCACCCCTCCAGGGCCTGGCTTTGCACCTTTCGCGGGCCTAGCTGTGCACTCCTCCCGGGCCTGGCTGTGCACCCCTCCAGGGCCTGGCTGTGCACCCCTCCAGGGCCTGGCTGTGCACCCCTCCCGGGCCTGGCTGTGCACCCCCCATGGAGTCCAGGGTCATGCTGGTCTGTGTGTGCCTCTCTCAGCCTCCAGTAAGCTCGAGAGCTTTGACACATCACTGGTGAATCCGCTCCCTCCACTCTCCCGGCAGGAATCCGTGGATGGAGCTTCGTGCTGTCGCCGCGTCCCGCCTGCTTATCTGGCGCTGAGCCTTGGACTCTGCCTCTGCGGGCGCTACAGTGCTGGGCTCAGTGGACATGACTCCTGTGCATGGGGTCAGAGCCCCATTGAAGCAGCCTCTGCACACTCTTATGAGAAGAACCTTTGTAAACAAGCATTGGCAAGGCAAGTGCTGATGTATTGGCTTTTTGCTAACGTTTTACTTTTCAGCTGGCCCCAGGGCTTTAAGTGGAATGAAAAAACTGGGGGTTCTCTCCAAGGGGCGTGGCTGTTGAGATTCAGGGCGTGGTTTAAAAAACACAAAAGCTAAAACCCTAAGCTTTGCATAGTGTGCCGTCCGACTGGTATTTAGCTGTTTGTCACTGTAGCCCGATATATAATGCTACAAGTACCATTATACCTACAACAAACCAGGACGATTGGCTTTGTCAATGGTAGCTCGTTGCATAAGAAGAAAAAGCAGCAACCACATCTTCGTTTTATATAATATTTAAAATGCTTCAGCTCTGTAATGAGGAGACTGGAAAATAACTAAAACGAGTCTCTTTGAAGTTAAATCAAAATCCGTGACGGGTGGTACTTCTCCAGAGTTAAAAATTAAAAAATCCATCCTGAGGCGGAGGGCAAAATTAGAGAGCCCGATAGGAACCGTCTCAGCAGCGGCTTTTTAAGTCTTGCCTAGGCAGCGCACACGCTGTCTCTTCGAGACATGATGCTATCTATTCCGGGGGCTTTTGGCACACCCATGCATTTCATTTGTTCCGTGTGCTTGTCGAATCTCCTGTGTTTTGTTGGGTGAATCCTCCTCAATTGCCCTCCTTCTGCTGTTTTGTTGACACCCTGGAAACTGCCTTGTTGGGTGTAGTATTGCCTCCTTGTCTATTTGGTTGTTTCATCACATTCGTTCTTTTTTAGTTTCCTTTAGCTGGTGTTTACAGTTCGCGTAATCATTAGTTGCATTTATTTATCGCATGCCTAATTTTTTTTTAGTATTTATCGTCATGTATTTTTTGGGTAACAAACTTTATGTATTTACATTCAAATATTTTATTTCATTTAAAAAAACAACAACATTTGCCACAGTTTTATCGACTCCGGGACGTGAAGCTTTTCCCCCAGCAGCTCTAAAGGTTACGCCACAGCCCCTTCCCTGCTGGGTTTAGGTGTCAGTGTATTTTAGCTACATCTTTCCTCATTTCTTTTTTCCCACTTGAAGCGCATTGGCGCTGAGACCTGTGCCACCGGACGTAGCTCCTAGAAGCCTTGAGCGTCGGCAGACAGCGGCGGCATGTTTGTTTACTTCAGATGATTCTTCATCCGAACCTCTGCCCCAGAGCCCAGTCCATCGTGTCCAACAATCCCCGCAACAAGGGACCTTCTCTTCTCCGCGGCTGTCAGTGGCCTTTGCCCCCCCCCCCTGTTTTTGAGGTGCTTCCTGCCCTAAGCTCTTCCGAAAAGAGTCAATGTTTGTACCCTTTCCTTTTAGTGGTTCTCGCTGGTCCACTGTTCCCCCCCCAGTCTTTCATACCACTTAGGCCCTATTAACGTGACATCTCTTCTGCAGGGTAGCGGAGCTGTGGAGCCAGGCAGGGCTTGGGCTGAGTGATGGATGGATGCCTTGTCCTCCCCTCCCACTGTGGTGCCAGGCAGGGCTTGGGCTGAGTGCTGGATGGATGCCCCCCCATTGCTGTGGTGCGAGGCAGGGCTTGGGCTGAGTGCTGGATGGATGCCCCCCCCCCCCAATTGCTGTGGTGCCAGGCAGGGGTAGGGCTGAGTGATGGATGGATGCCTCCCCCCCCCCCATTGCTGTGGCGCCAGGCTGGTCTTGGGCTGAGTGCTGGATGGATGCCTTGCCCCCCCCCCCCCCCCACTGCTGTGGTGCCAGGCTGGTCTTGGGCTGAGTGCTGGATGGATGCCTTGTCCCCCCCCCCCCCCCCACTGCTGTGGTGCCAGGCTGGTCTTGGGCTGAGTGCTGGATGGATGCCTTGTCCTCCCCTCCCCCTGTGGTGCCAGGCTGGTCTTGGGCTGAGTGCTGGATGGATGCCTTGTCCTCCCCTCCCACTGTGGTGCCAGGCAGGGCTTGGGCTGAGTGCTGGATGGATGCCCCCCTCCGCCCCCATTGCTGTGGTGCGAGGCAGGGGTAGGGCTGAGTGCTGGATGGATGCCTTGTCAGGAATATTTGCTGCAGAATTCCTGCACAGGCAGGAAAGATACTTGAACTGCACCGACTCGCCATGGTATAGAGAGGAGGGGGTCCAGGTTCTGATAAAAGGGTATCTCTGTAGGCAGAGCCGCTGTGATACTCCGGTGCTCTTCTGCAGGAGGCGGGTCTTTACTTGTTTGCACCCAGAGGCTTGTGACTGCGCAAACCTCCTGTTCGCAGGACCCCTTTGCTTTCTTTCCATCTTTTGTGTTCACTTAAATATTCAGCTGGTTTTCTCCACCCTATTTTGTACTTAACCTCATTAATGTTCTTATCTTATCTTAGACTGCAGCTATACTGCTTTTGTATACAACCTCCAGGGCTCTCATGTCATGTGACCAGGATGTGGCTTAACGGCTATGTGGAAAACGAGCCCATAACCCTTTCGATGCCCAGGCCGCTGGCGCAAACCGCCTCTTAGCTCCCATATTGATCAGTTACCAAAATAAAGAGACGGGCGCTGGAAGCAGGAATCAAGAACAGAGTTTATTTCTCATGAGGAGAGCATGTCATTTCGGACACGAAACACAGTGTCTTTCGGGAGGTGCTCTAACAAGTGAGCTGAGACTCTGGTTTTTATACTCTACAGAACACTTGATAACACAATCAGGAATGTATGACGCAAAAGAAAGACATCCCTATAATCCTCGTGGTGATCCTATAATCCTCGTGGTGATCCTACCCATATACATTCACAATGGGGACCCTTGACCTGCTGATAAGAGGGGAGGGCAATCACGCAGCTGAGTGTTTCGTAGGATGTGTACGCCTGATCATAGCCCAAGGGGTGGGGTGGCTAAGACCAATAGAGGGTCCTTTGAAGAGGAGTGACTTCATACAATAAGGGCAGTAAATGGTATCTCCTGGCCCAGGCGATGGCCTCGGACATGTGTGGTCAGCCGGACTCGGGGGAAAGGGTCATCAAAGGAGTGGTATTCATGCCGCGTGGACAATCGGGCGCAGAGGGGAGACTTGTCAACAGAGGGGCATTCATGGAAGGGAAGGAGGTGTTGGTCAGGCGCGGCCGCGACTCTCAAGGGCAGGGTCTTGCAAAAGAAGGTTTATGACTTGCCTACGTGAGGAGAAGGGAGGGGTAGCCAGGGTGGACACAAGGACAGCTGCCTTTCAGGGCAGGGTCGTGTACACGCAGGAGGGGAGCCGGTGATTCTAATCTTAGGCGGGCAAAAAGGGCCAGGGTGCCTAAAATGGCTGTCATGTATACATGGGTACAGGCCTTTGCTGGCAGTAGGATGTAGTTAAATGCTTTACGGTATTCAGGGTACGCGCAGGGAGAGGAGTGGGAAAGGGAAATGAACGTTGCTTATGTACATCAATATTTCTATTTTTCTACAATCGCCCCTTTTTACATAGCAAAAGTTCATTTTCGTGATCGATGATGGTACATATAAACAGGCACGGTCGCAGAATTAGCATTGTCAATATTAGCATATGGTATATAATCATGGACAGTTGATGTGTTTGGCAGAATACGGCACATAGGAGATTGCATTTGTCGAGTTCCTACCATTTCAAAGCACTACATAGCATAAATGTTTCTGACTAAAAATGTAACCAATGAACACTTTTGACCAGGTAGTTGAGAGCGGAATTCAGTTCAATATACAATATTTCTTCGTCCCAGTGTCTTTTTGTCAGTGAGCCATCACTGGTAGGCTCTAGTCCGAGTACTTTCGTTGGCGCTGTTGAGCACCGGCGGTGGAGCTATAGGTCCAGCTCTGTTCTATCCTTTCGCGTTGCAGGGTGCGGTCAGTCCTCTGCTGTTAGACCACAGTCCTGTTTCCTAAACAATCCGGTTGGTGGCGCCTTATGCTCGGCACCCATAGTTCTATGGCAGCATCCTATTCCCAGTGGAATGCTGTTCTTTCCTTTGGCAAAAAGTCACGTGGGAAAGAGGGTGAGCGTTGTTCAAATAGTCGATAGGGGAGAGGGTGGAGTTGGGTCAGAGTTCCTGGGACACGCAAAAGGGACCAAGGGAGCAAAGGATAACAAGCAGGCAGGCCCATCCATCGGGTTCAAGGAAGGGGGACGGAGACTCCAGGCACACGTGGGTTTAGCAGGCGAGTGGCTTCGAGGTGGCTCGCCGTTTTTCATTTTCCACGTTGAAGTTGCGGTCTCGTCCCGTATCCTGTTGCTCTGCGGCTCCACCTTTGGTCGAGGTCACACGAGTCCCAAGATCCGCGGCCAGGCTGTACGTCACTTCTGACCCATCTCCTTTGGTGATCGTGAATCTTTGAATAGGTACAAGACAAGGTTTCAGTGAAATGGCAAAAGAAGATATCTATGCATGTGAATTCCTCCCTCAATTCTACGCATTTGGGAGATACGCTCATTGGTCACAGTCAGATGTTCATTACCAAGCAGTGCATGTGTCAGTATTCCTACTGGGTTCATGGCAGGTCTATTCATCGTCTTATTTATAAATCAAGTGAAGTTCCCATCAACTGTGCATTACATCATATTCAGCATTTTTCAGAGCATTTCCCATCAGGACTGGCTAACCTTTTCGAACAGGGCGGGGGTGTCGTTATCGAGAGTCAGGCAAAACAGGGTATTCTCGAGGGTCAACAGCTACTCATGTGCATCAAGTTTATATTCGGGACAGCAATTGGGGTTTACCGACAAATGGGGCGGGGATGCTTCGGGCGCTTGCGCTTGGGTGCAAAAGGGGGTGGGGCAATCCGGGCGTTGGGAGTTCAATCTGGACGTTGGCGTTCGTCTCTGAAGAACAGACATAAGGTGCCATTGACATACAGTTCCCCTATAAATGGCCAGATTTGGGGGACTTTAGTCGTCTTACCTGTCCTTTCCTTCTCAGCCAATTCAAGTTCATTCATTTTTGCAGAAAGGAGAGGCAGTAATATGGCGAGATACGATTATTTTAGTTTCGGCCAATTTCGCTGAACACCTTCGCGTTCAATATGTATCAAATCAGACTGGTGCCGGTGGGGCACAATTTTACCAATGAAGGAGAGAGAATAGGCAGACTCTCATAGAGAGTGAGAGTCGTCCGCAATCTAAACGAGCCATTCGGTACACGTATGATATGTAGGGAGAGAGAGAGAGAGAGGGAGAGAGAGAGAGAGAGAGAGAGAGAGAGAGAGACGTGTACAAAAATAGGTCATTTAGTGCGCTCACAACACGGAACAGCAAAGGTTAGGTAACATGCAGATACAGACAGAGGGAAGACATAAATCCGTACATTATACACAAACTCAGACAGGGAGGACGGCACATGTATTACACATATATAAGACATTCACGACAAGACAGGAAACAATTGTTAGCCTACAACATCTGTTTTTATATGTATATCCTACGTATCTTTACTATCCTGTTTTATCTATGTGCTTGCTCTTTCTACCCTTCCCCCCTTTCCCTTCTCGCTTGTCACGCCTGCGAGCGTTCCCGATTACCAATACTCACACCTCGGCTGGTCGATCAGTAATTAACCTGGTCGTGCTAGTTACCCATGGTTGGATCTTAAGCCATTTTTCTGTTCCCTCCTGTGGTGGGAAGTTCTCCAGGCTGAGGCAACGGCAAGTATTGATCGGGAGAACAGTCGGACAGCTTGGCTATATCTATAAGAGTGTGAGAAAGGGGGTAGTGCATTTTGAACATCAGCAATATTTCTAACTTCCTAGACGGGTGGTGCCGTGGCAACCCTTACCTGTATAATTTTTCTTTGTCCTTTCCCTACCTAGTCAAACGTCCAGTTACATTATTTAATACGTCATTTCTAGTCAATTTTTCGTCATTCAGTACCTGTCCAGTTTCTGTGTCAGTCCATCCTCTCAGTCGCTATGTCCTAAAGAGGAACAGTCATGTTAAGCCTACGTCTTTTAAAAAATTTATCGTTATAGTCACTAAACACGTATTCCCCCCTTCCCTTTTTCGTCGGTGGTTCAACCGTCGCTCTTCCACACTTCAGCCGACGTTCTGACGTGACCTGCAGAAGGGAGGAAAAGAAGGGGTGGGGGGGCAGCATTCAAAGCACATCATCATGCAGTAGTTCGAAAATGTTTCTACCTACCATATACTCGCTCTATCTCCTCGTACTGCATTCCCTTGCCATCTCGGCATTTCAGCCCAGAGGGACCAGTGGTGTCAGATAGATAATCATTGACGATCTGAGTATCTACATGAGCTACTTGGTCGTAACCCTCTTTATCGGGTGCAAGGGTGACGGTCAGGTTGCATTTTCTGTGGTGTCATTTAAAGGGTTATCTGAAACACTTTTCCGGCTGCTTGTGGCACATAAGGTAGCTGCTAAATATCTGATCCCTTTTGATCTACATCCTTCATCATACTTTACTCTTCGCTCACAGTAGTAAGGCATCCAAAACTCATTAATGCAACTGCAACGACCATGCTTTCTTCTTAAAAATACTTTTAATAAACGAAATTGGTGGCAGTTCATTGCATAAGGTGCAGCAGTGCAAATAAAATCGTATTAAAATTTCCTTACAGAGCAAACATGATGCATGTCAAGAATTCATTTTTGATTAATTCAAAAATTCATTTATCCAATACTCATTCGTTATCTAGGTTACACCAATTCATTTTCCAAATCATAATCAGTACCCACCCCAAGTCAATTCATTATCCAAGCACATACTCAACGCCCTTCATATCTACTTTCATTGTCCAAAAACTGCACATAGATCTCGGGACAACAAGCTGCGCAACCTGGGTGCAACAAAGTTTATTCAAATACGTTTCATTTTTCGGCGGCGCCATTTTAGGTGGGGTCAGGCAAGTTCCAGCACAGTCAGAAAGTCTCTAGTCTCGTGGTTGGCCCAGAACTTTCCGTTGGTAGTTCAAAAAGTTTTGTGCTATGTGGTTAACAGTTTAGCAAATATGGACCATGAGTCAAAGAGTGGGAAGGGCGGCAACAATTTTCCTACCGGGTCATCCTGGCGTTCCTCCGGAACTGAACAAGTCCGTGCCGTGGCTTCATTTTAGCCATTTCCAATCCGAGGCTGGTGCCGGCAGGAGTTGCACCGGTGTCGTGGTTCCCAGTGAAGGGGGCGGGGGCACCCATGCGGAGGGATCGGAGCCCCCCGGCTCTTATAGAATCTTCAAGGTTGCGGGGAGAAGGCATGGAGCGTGTGCCCGTCCTGGGCAGAGGACCGCTTTATGATGTTGACCCTCTTTAAGTAAGAGCATTGGGGTGTCGCTGGAAGCCTCCACCTGGAGGGAGGTGGGGGAGGCTCGTTCGCGTCACCTCCCCCTTCCAGCGACCCCGCGCCGCCACTCGGCTCCGTCGTTTCGATATTGGCCGTGCTGGCTATTGAAGATGGGGGGGGTGGTCGGCGGCTGAGGCAAGACAGCCCCCCCGTGGCCTGCAGGGCAGCGGAAGAGGAGAGAAGGAGAGGACTCTGCCATTCTTTGGACCGCCTGCCCAACATCATCTCCTCCCGACCGTGGTCAGGCGGGCCCCTCGTGCCTCGAGGCCTCGCCTTCCGGATGGGCGTAACCGCGGACCTGTTGCACTTTGGGAGCTTCCGGAATGAGGGTAGGTACCTATTTGATTGTTTCTATTTCATGTGACCGTTATTTGGGCGTGGCGGGCAATGAGGCAGGCATGTTGGGAGCAGGAACAGGCAGTGAAGCCTAGCTACCTCGTGGCTATTTTTGCTGTCAAACTTTTCGCCATTTTATATTTCTTGTTACGAACTATTTCTAATGTTTCTTATTTTTAGTGAAGTCAAAAGCTCATCAGGGGGTTACTGACTTAGCCTGATTTCTTTTTAGTTTTCTTTCTCTTCCTTAGCGTGTTTCGAGCCAAGGCTTTCTGTTAGTAGGGAACGGTGATCACTTCATATTTTTATGTGTCCTTTTCACTAGGGGGTACTTCTGGGCGGACCAGACGAGTTCCCTCCAATAAATGGTCCGGGGTGGAACGAGATTATCGATCAAAAGGGGAACATATATTCCTTCATTGGGGTATCATCCTGGACAGACCGAGCGATGTACTTCCATCTACTAGGGTAGCCTCCTGGACGGACCAGATGGTCTACCTCCACTAAATGGCCCATGAGCGGGGAGCATATGTCCTCCATAAGGGTAGTCTCCTGGGCGGACCATGCGAGCTACCCCCCAAACAGTGGGGAGTGGGTAGGACTGACGAATTCACAAAGGGGCATAACCTACCCTTTACTACTTGCAAAGACTAGATAGAATATTTCTATTCCACGTTGTTTGCAGGCAGAAAATACCTCAAACGAAACAATTCCTGGAACAACAAGGTCCAGGTTTTCAACCAATCAGTGGGGAGAAAAACAGGCATGACGGATTACAACGGGGACAAATGTCTGCATTACCTGCCCTTCGCTATCCAAAAAGGAAGACAGAATATTTCTACTCGTCTCAGTTTGTAGACAGGGAAGATCTCAAAGAACAACAATCGACTATCAACCGACTTCAAACAATTCTCAAAGAACAACATCGATTATTAATCGACTTCAACAATTCTTAAAGAACAACAATCGGTTATCAATCGACTTCAAACAATTCAGTGGGGAGAAAAGTAGGCATGACGGATTAATACCGGGGACAAAAGTCTGTAGTACCTACCCTTCTCTATCTGCAAAGAGGGACGATGTTCCTATTCGCCGCTGTTTGAAAACAGAGAATGTCTCGTTCTCAGAAGAGAACCAATATGTCAAGTAGCCCTCAAAGCTAAATGAACCAATACCAATAATTTCGGTATACAAATACCGATTTTCAATACGAACAATCAACAATCAGCAATTTCGGTATACAAATACCGATTTTCAATACAATCAATCAACAATTAGCAATTTCGGTATACAAATACCGATTTTCAATACAATCAATCAACAATTAGGTGGATAGAACCACCCTACCAATCAGGCGTAGGAACGCCCTACTTAATCTTACCCGGACCGGACCATACGGACAGTTCTTCGACTTCCTCCTCCAGCGCCCGTTCGTTCTCTTACTCCATGTAGCATTCCTGTGGGATTCCAGTCAGGACAATAGGTCACTGCAAGAGAGGTCCGTTCAGAATTGGTGAAGCTCTGTCGATCGGCCGCCGGGCGAGAGCCCTCTCAAGGCAGGCATGCTCCGATCATTTAGATGTTCACTTCTTCGTTTGGATCTCTCTTACCGAACCCCATGTCACTGATGGACCCCGCGTTGGGACGCCAATTGTGGAAAACGAGCCCATAATCCTATCGATGCCCAGGCCGCTGGCGCAAACCGCCTCTTAGCTCCCATATTGATCAGTTACCAAAATAAAGAGACGGCGCTGGAAGCAGGAATCAAGAACAGAGTTTATTTCTCATGAGGAGAGCATGTCATTTCGGACACGAAACACAGTGTCTTTCGGGAGGTGCTCTAACAAGTGAGCTGAGACTCTGGTTTTTATACTCTACAGAACACTTGATAACACAATCAGGAATGTATGACGCAAAAGAAAGACATCCCTATAATCCTCGTGGTGATCCTATAATCCTCGTGGTGATCCTACCCATATACATTCACAATGGGGACCCTTGACCTGCTGATAAGAGGGGAGGGCAATCACGCAGCTGAGTGTTTCGTAGGATGTGTACGCCTGATCATAGCCCAAGGGGTGGGGTGGCTAAGACCAATAGAGGGTCCTTTGAAGAGGAGTGACTTCATACAATAAGGGCAGTAAATGGTATCTCCTGGCCCAGGCGATGGCCTCGGACATGTGTGGTCAGCCGGACTCGGGGGAAAGGGTCATCAAAGGAGTGGTATTCATGCCGCGTGGACAATCGGGCGCAGAGGGGAGACTTGTCAACAGAGGGGCATTCATGGAAGGGAAGGAGGTGTTGGTCAGGCGCGGCCGCGACTCTCAAGGGCAGGGTCTTGCAAAAGAAGGTTTATGACTTGCCTACGTGAGGAGAAGGGAGGGGTAGCCAGGGTGGACACAAGGACAGCTGCCTTTCAGGGCAGGGTCGTGTACACGCAGGAGGGGAGCCGGTGATTCTAATCTTAGGCGGGCAAAAAGGGCCAGGGTGCCTAAAATGGCTGTCATGTATACATGGGTACAGGCCTTTGCTGGCAGTAGGATGTAGTTAAATGCTTTACGGTATTCAGGGTACGCGCAGGGAGAGGAGTGGGAAAGGGAAATGAACGTTGCTTATGTACATCAATATTTCTATTTTTCTACAGTTAGAGGGGTCAACTTTGAAGCTGGAGAACCAGGTTTGAGTCTGGCGGGAGGTTCAAACATCCTGTATCCACTCCACTACAAACAACTAAACATAAATAAAAAAAAAAAAGTATTTACAACTCCAAAAACTCTAACCATAACAAATGTGAGACCAATTACAATGCAAATGCTTGGACCAGGCCCATTTATATCCCTGGGTGGCCCAGCAGCTGCAGAGTGCTACCAGACCACTCGCTCCCATTTGTATACTTCCGAAGCCACGGTTGGTTATGTCATTTTGTTACCTTGTCCTAGATTATGTTGAAGCAGTCTGAAATACTGTAAGGGTCACCAATTGCTCTGCCTCTCTGCACTGGTGGGACTGGCTAAATCCCACACTGCTTGTAAACATGGCCCATGACAGTTTTTGCCTGATTTAATCTTTGGCAATGAAGTGTTGTGTCTATTACAAAATGTTTTTAATTGTGTAACTTGTTGCACGGTTAATGAATGCTATAAGATCTGTGTGGTGGAATCTTGTGTGTATGTATGGACCAACATACCACCTCTTTGCCATTAGTTTGGCTTTGCATCTAATTTCTGAAAGAGCAGGATGGTCTATTCTTTCATCCGTTGAGCTTTCCTATCTTTGCATATTATGCCATTTGGATACATTATATTCTATTCTGGATTATTGATTCCTGAGTATTCCATACGTTTGATATACTTTCAGTTGGATCTACTATGAGATTAGATGTTTTAATGTATTTTGGACAGTCCTGTAATCGTTGTCCTGTCCTGATGATGACCATTTAATTACATTATGGTCGAAACGTCGTCGACGCATACATGTGACCCAAATTGAAGAGGATGTATTTTTTGCCTTGTGTTGTTTGTTGTCTTGCCCTGAACTCCCTATTCTATATAATTATTTCCGCTGCCACTTTTTGATTACACTTTGTAATGTTTATCCTGCTTGTGTACCGTGTTGAGCGCCATTGTTTTTGTATGTCTTTGGATCTAATTATTTATCTATTGTTAATACATTTTCTACAAATTTAATTTGTACATGGGTATCTTGTATTTTATATTTGTACTTTATATTTCTTATATCTCTATGCCCTTCTCTTTTCATGATTCTTTCTCTTTTCTTAATTGTATAATAATTATTTTTTTATGTATGTTTTGTGTACGTAAGTGTCAAACTTGAACCTCTGTTAGGATTCTATTATTCCTAGGTGTAGATCTAATTTTTTTCAAATGTCTTAAATCAGAGATTACTTCGACTAGACCAAGCTCATCATTTTTTAGGTCTCGTAGCGAAAACAGCGCGTAAGCGCTGTTTCTCGCCAGAGATCTTTTGTTGCTGACTGTGCTTCCCAGGAGACAGTACCGGCCGCGAGCATTTCCTGTTGAAGGAGGCGATCTCAGCGGGCCACGCGCTCGCGAACGCGCTCAGCTGCTGTCTCCTGGGAAGCTCCAAACACGCATGCGCATACACGCAGACACACACACACGCATACACAGAGACACACACGCATACAAAGGCACACCCCCCCTCGCCGCCGCACCTACACACACTAGCGCACCTACACGCACACACAGAGACCCCCCACACACACACACCAGCGCACACAGACACACGCGCGTACACCCCTCCCCTCCCACTCACCGGGCTGTTGCTGGGGATCGGGCTCCTCTTAATGGGGTGGGTCTATTGATAGTACACCGGCTCTCCCTGCATCACCTCCGGAAAACGGGACTCCCAGCTTCCGCTCCTCTTGATGGGGTGGGTCTATTGATAGTACACCGGCTCTCCCTGCATCACTTCCGGAAAACGGGACTCCCAGCTTCCCAGCATGCACCGCGAGCAGGGCTCCCCTGGCGCCGCCTACGTCCTGGCTGAGGGAGAGAACAGCAGGCCTGCCTGAGGGGGAAGAGTTTTTGTTTCTGCCCTGCTGCGGTTTAAATCGTACTTGGAAACAAGAAAAGGCTTTTCCAATCTTTATTTAAAATACGAACATCTCTAGTCAGGAGAGGTCCGACTGCTGGGCAATGGTGCTTTAAAAGTAGAATCGGGCTTGCCAAGTCTTCGGATGCTGCTGGGAAAGAGCGAACTGTGAACCTCATACACAGCCCAACGAGGCTGCAAATATGCCTCCTTCTACCTCTCATGCACGTGCTGGCGTCTGACAGCAGGGGATAGGCTGCTGTGGTGATTCCCACATAGCTGAAACTCGCCGTCATACTTTTAAAGGGGGAGGCAAGTTGTGCCCCCACGCGATGGCCTAGTATGTTGTTCATTTATACCCCCTTGGCAAGCTGTGTTATTCCCAATGTGCAATACACACCTGTTAAGAATGACCTGTGTCGTCCTGCGTGATCCGGCGTGGCAGGGCTGGTCTCTGTTCTCTTCCAATGCTTGGTGTTTACCTGGAATTACTATGTTGTGTTTACAAATGTTCCCCTTGAAAATATGACGGATCTGTGATCTCCCTGCACATGCTTACCCTGCAGGTGACTGTCTCCTCCCTTTCTTGACTGCGTGCAAGGGCTGCTCAGCATGTCTCATGCAGGATCGTCATGGTGCTCCTTCCTGCACATACTCTCTTAGTTTGGCCACCTACATGTTCACGCTGTTTGCGTTTCCCATCCCACATGTCTGCGAGAGTTGTCTGTACATTTTAATTGTGCGCGTACTGCGTGGGTTGTGACGCGCTATTTATACATTGTGCTTGCTTTGATGTTGTTGCATGTGTTAGTTTTTAGCTGCGTAAGAATTCTTTCGGCGATGCCATGGACTTTATAATCCTAGTTCTTATCTGTTTTTATGATTGTAGCAAATGTCTGAATGAATTGACTTACATTTATCATCCTGGCTTAACCTATTTTATCTTAACTGCAATGGTTTTAATTAACTGCGCGAATACAGATTTTCATCCAGCTACAGTGTGCTTGTTCTGATCTCCATCCTTTTGCTAGATGTTACTTTGGCCCGTCAGATACATGCTGTCTGTGCATACCCACACACACATACACACCCGTGCCACCCTCACTCTTCTCCTGCACAGCTTCCTTCACTTTACCACTACCTTTACTTTAGCTTGATCTGGTCACTCCTCCACCTGTGTCTGCTCCATATCCGCCCTCACCCTGTACTCTCTCTACTCCATGCGCACCCCCGCTCCACCTGAGTCTACTCACCAGCACATTTGTCTACTTCACCCGTATACCTGCTCCACCCAAACAACCCCTTCCACCCGTACCTTCCCACTTCTCAACGTCTGCCCTAGCCTCTACTCCGGCTCTCCCCCTAATTGACCTGTTCTCACCCACCGGCACTCTCCCCTACTCCTGCACACTCTACCGCTCTATCACTCCACCTGCACACTGCACCCCCCTTCTCTCCACCTTCTTCCTTCTGCCTCCCAACAAGTGAATCCCCTCTACTCCACCTGTAACGCTGCTCCGTCTGAAGCCCCTCTTCTCCTCCACCTGCACCCTCCACCCCCACCTGTTCCCTTCTGCCATGAAACAGGCACATCCTCTACTCCACCAGGAACCCTCCTCCACCTGAAGCCCCTCATCTCTACCAGCTCCCCCTCCACTCCTGCAGCACCAGTTACCCTCACCTTAGCTCTCCTCCCTCCACTGTTCTTCTCTCTCTTTGCCCATCTAGTTTCCCTCCTCTCCATCTGCACTACGATACTTTCTCACCAGCTGCCTCCATTCGCCCTTACCCTCGGCCTCCCACTCAGCCCTCACCCCGCTCTTCACCACCTCCCTCCAACCGCACATCACAGCTCTCTACCGGTGCACATGCGTACCCCCTCTCTTTATCTACATCACTCCACACCACCTACACACACAATCTCCTGTGATCTCCCTCTGGTCACACTTTCTTCACGTTATTACCTTTCTCCCCATCAAGGACTCCCCCCACACACACACACACGCGTACCTACCTGCCTCTCTGTCACCGCGCACTGTCAGTCTCCACATCGCTGGCTCCCTATCGCTTTACTTTCACTTATCAGGCACTAATTCATCTCAATTCTGATGGTGCACAATTGCTAATATATACTGTGTACTTTTTAGAAAAGAACAACATTATAAAAAAGTATATCATTTACAATACTAATAGCTCTAAACATTGTCACTGTGAGACCTATTGCATTGTAAATGCTTGTTTCATGAGTGAGCCCCTTATGCCAATAAGTTGATTCAATATGACCGTGCCAGAAGTTACCGTGGATACTTCAGCCATAGTCATGGGTACCTATAAAAGCTACCTCAAATATCAGTTCCAACATTTTGCCATGGATCCACCCCACATGCTTGTGAGGCCCATCAGCCAGGCGTGGTGACGCGTGTTCTGTGTCCCTGCCGCTGGGTATGACTGGATTAGTTGGCTTTCTCAGGCAGTTCGAGTCCCCACACCGAATGATGGTATCTTCATAGAAGCATGTCCGGGCTGCAGATGGCCATAGGTAACACCTCCCATCCATATGCTATTCGTTCCAGTGTCCATAAGGTAAGATTAACCTCCACTATGCCAGACCAGCAGCACACTTACACGAAGAACACTCCAACACACACATTCTCACTATAACTCTTGCACTCTTATGTACTTTGTACTCTGTCACACTCACCCAGACACACTGCCACTCGCACTTCCATTAGTCAATCTGCTTTAATTGTGTTAGAGAAGCTTGCCCTGCTGCTTCTGCTATACCGGCCCTGCCTTTTAGTGAAACTTAATAAAAACATATTCTCTATACGCTATAAAAGAATATATATATAAATATATATATATATATTGCCTGGTCAATGTTTGTTGCAAGTGTGATGTGAATGTAAAAAGCATTTCCTTAAAATAGCTGTACAGGGCTTATATTTGGTTTCACGTGTGGATCGAGCAGTTACAGAATTGAAAATGAACTAATCAACTTTCTAACATGTAATATCACAGCATCCAACTGATCTTATGAAATGCTTGATTTCTTCGGCAACCATTGATTTTACCCAGTAACACTTTGCATTTTTGGGTTTTTGAGACCTGACTTGCAATGTAAAAAAATATATAAATATGTGTCCCAGAATGAAGCCTTGTGGTGAATGGAAAGCCAGTAATGGCGGAAGGTTTGACACGTTCTCAATCTAGCACCGTACCCCAAAGCCTCAGCCCTTGCCTCCCTCCTTGTGTCATCCAACATTCTCAGTCCACTCCACCATCCACGGACGGTGCGTCACTAAGAGTGAAACCTACTGTTGACATCAGGATGTTGAGAGCGACGTTGAGTGTGGTACCCGACCTCTAATACACATTGTATCAAGCGCACGGCCAGAGGGTATAAAGAAAGGCGGGTGATTGCTCGCGGTCACTCTGCGATACCAGCATCCGCTGTCCGTGGACCTTATTGCTGCTGTGTGTGTGGAGACTATGAGTGACCTCTCATCTCCAGGTGTGCCCTGCACATGTGAAAGGCACAGCTGGGCCGAGGTGGGTGGGCACCAACTGGTGACCCTGGGAGCGTGCTGCCCGCCACTGGAGCTGGTCTGGGCCTTCAGTTTCACAGCCGCTGTAGGCAGCACATCTGGGGTACCTGGCATTGGCAGGAGAAGTGAAGTGGGTGCCGGGACGTGTTTCTACCCTTCCCCAAACCCCCAAATCCCCTCCGGCATGGTCAACGCGACGTGCGATGAAGTGCGAGCAGCGCTGAGAACCCCACTGCCTCATGGGAAATGTAGTTTTGAGCAGCCTCCTTGCCACTGGCAAAGCTCTCTTCACATTACTACCCCCACAAGGCGGGTGCTGATGTCCTGGGATGTTTTCACACTCC
The DNA here is from genome assembly GCF_964263255.1 of Lissotriton vulgaris. Taxonomy (NCBI): domain Eukaryota; kingdom Metazoa; phylum Chordata; class Amphibia; order Caudata; family Salamandridae; genus Lissotriton; species Lissotriton vulgaris. The sequence continues at coordinate 43,932,171 of NC_141699.1, forward strand.
TTAATGGACGCTGGCTGTTCAAAGCTTCCGAAAACGAGCTGGAAATCCTCTGGTAACAGTATTTTGTAGCAATTTGTTTCCCTGTCGCTGTGTAATATCGGCTCCTCACTGGGTGACCCTGTGAAAGGAGCCAATATCGTGTGTCAAACTGTGGTAACGTGTGAGTTGGCAGGTCTGGAATAGATTTCGTATGGCCTTATTTACAAAGAGCGACACACTGATGATGTCATTAGCTGTAGGGGCCCATGGAGGGAGTTCCGTGGGGCGGTGAGGCGGGGCGTGGGAGGGGGGTAGCAAACACCGGAATATGGATGAACGGAGGTAAGTAAACATTTAAATAAATAAAACTAATTTCATTGCACTGCCTTTGTTCTCTCTGCCTGGAGGCTGCTCGCTTATTAAAGTAGCGGGACGCCTCGCCTGCACTGCTTGCCTATTGAACACCTTAGGATCCTCTGGGTCGGCGGACCTTCCCTTTTCATGCATTCGTGGCCTGCAGTGAATGAGTACCAGGCCTCATTCCGCGGTGCTTCGCTGCACCACGGGGCTTCCTGGGTTACTGGACCTCTAGTCTCTGGGTTGAAGCTGGCGTTATCTTTGATTAGGTTGAATTGTATCTCTGTTTTTGCAGCACATTGTCCTGGCCCTGGTCATGTTTTACCTTTGGGCTGAAATGTCGACCTGTACTCATGTAACATGGACTACTGAATGATTTTATTTTTTTCTACTCCAATTCCGATTCCTTCATCAGATTCCATGAATGACTTTCTTTTGTTGAACCGAGAGCCGCCCATTGCTCTGTATAGTTCGTGTCAGTTTTATCTGTGTTGCTCTCCTAAAAGTGTTTTTTTTTATTACAATTCTCTTGTGACCAATTTAATCATTTGTGGCATACTTTGCATTATTAATTCTTTAGTGGTCATTGGTATTGTGTTAGGGAAGAGTTGAGCTTTTCTTGTGTTCTCTATGTGTGTATTTGTTTTTTTTTTGGGTCGCCCGTGTTTTGGTTTTACTTATTTTTTTACCAATATCTGTTCTCAATCATGCTCACAGCCTCATTCCCTGTTGGTTGAGGTTATCCCAAGTGAAGCTTCGAGTTTTGATAATATAGAGGGGTGATGACTATAGGGTGTGGTGCATCAGGGCTTGATGCTTCAGGGCGTGATGCATCAGGGCGTGGTGCATCGGAGCATGATGCTTCATGGCGTGATGCTTCAGGGCGCGATGCATTAGGGCGTGATGCATCAGGGCGTGGTGCATCGGACCATGATGCTTCATGGCGTGATGCATTGGGGCATGATGCATCGGGGCGCGGTGCATCGGGGCGCGGTGCATCGGGGCAGGAAACCTGCTCTGGCTTCCACGAAGCAAAGCAGATTGCTTTTGGATAAGGGGAGCTGCATATCAGCACTTCATCTTGTCCAAAAGCAATGCCGGCTCCCGCAGCAGGCGGGGAGCTGGCTGGGACCATGGGGGCATTGGGGCACCCCCGTGGTCCACAACATGAGGCCAGGCCCAAGGGGATGGGTCCCCGGGGCAAAAGTGGCCCAGGGAGGGGGGACCATGTGCCCCCCCCCACCCTTATAAATAATAAACAAATAAAAAATAAACAAGGCAATGCCCAGGGAGATGGGGTCCCCGGGGCCAAAAGTGGCCAAGGGAAGGGGGTGCTGTGCCGCCCCCTCCCGTATAAATAATACAAAAATAAACAAGGCCATGCCCTGGGGGATGGTGTCCCAGGGGCGGAAATTGGCCTCTGGAGGGGTGCTGCGCGGCCACCTTCCCATTCATTTTTTTTAAAAATGGGTCAGGCCCTGGGGGGTGGGTTCCCCAAGGCCCACAAAATATTAAGCGAAGGGAGCCAAACAGCCCCCCTTCTAACAAAAAAACAAAAAAAAGAAAAGTGGCATCTCGCCGGAGGCCCGCCCCCTCCTTGCACCACTCTGCAAACGCACCTCCTGGTGCGTTCTAAGTTGGGGGGTTAAGTCCCCTTGAATCCTGAGGGTCCCTGGGGGCTAACTAGCCCACCAGAGACCTCCAGTAAGCTCTACATAGTGGTATTGTAGAGAGGTGGTCCTAGGCCACGCCCCTTTTTACACCACTCTGCAAGCGCGCCTCTTGGCGCATTGCTGGTGGGGCAAACATGTCCTCTTGTGTCCTGGAGACCTCAGGAGTGAAGTGGACTTCATCCCCGAGCTGCAGGCGTGTTTCCAGAGTGCTGTAAAAAGGGGGTGTGGCTCTCGTCTGGTGGAGCCTGCCTTTCGCTTTCTTTATCCTAGGGACTGTCAGTAGCTGCTGGTCAGTAGCACCCTTGTAGGGTGAAAGAAGACCCTGGGTCTTTGTTTATATACAACTCTGTGTGCAAGGCAGAGTGTCTTAAAATTCATTTTTTAGGTCTCGGCTAGAAGCGTGCGAAGCGCGTTCTCGCCGAGAACTATAGTCGTCGGCTCAGCCGACAACGAGTGGAGACAAGAGCTGGCCACGCGCACCATTAAGAAGCATGGCAGAGTCGGATTCCGACGCGCGCCTTGGGATTGGGTCACGCGTGTGTGTTTCTGCCGTAGAGAGCTTACGACGCGCGGCTTGTCTTTCCTTGCCCTCTCTCTCACCTCGCTCTTCCACTCCACTCTCTCTGCTGGACCCCTCCCTTCCAAACATTCATGAGACTCCCAAAGCTTGCAAGATCTCTGCCTTGATTGAAAGGCAGCTAGTGGGATACGGATGTTGCTCCCAGACGTGAAAGAGCGACATGATTTTCTACAGAACACGTAGCAAGGCAAACCTTGTTTGGCGAGTGACGGCTCAGTTACGTATTTACTGCCACCAGTGCGACTGACTTCGGAGTCTGCTGACAGCTGCGTGGCACACGAATGTGACCAGCATCTGGCAGTGAAAACACGCTGCCCTGGGCATTGTGCAAGATGGAGGCTCCGCTGAGGTGCTACTCGTGTGATGCACCTCTTCACAACAGACGCAACGTTATCCCCTCGTAATTGCCAGTGTGAAAAGAGCCCCGGGCCGAGAGTGAGCTCTCTCGCTCTGACTTGGTGTCTGCGCAGTGGATAAACAGGAGACTGCTCGCGCCGGCGTGAATATTTTCCTACCTCAGTCTCCGCATTTCTACCGTGACTTCCCGCCACTGTCTCAGAAGAGACTCAGAACCAAACTGTAGCGTCCCCCCTATGATTCTCTTTTAGTGCATTGGAATCTCACTGCCCCGTTCTTACAGAAATAGTGACTCTCTGTTTTGGCACATATTTATTGTGGGCTTTCAGCCAACCTTCTTCATATGTTCTTGTGGCAATCACATTTTCCTCCCGCCCAAACAGCGTTCAGCAAGGGCAGTGGGCCAGCCCACTTCTGCTATTGGCTAACGTCAGAGTAGAGTCATGGCATTCTGTTCTTTCACAAAGATCACATCCACACACAAAGCAGTTCCCTTCAGTTCTGCTGAATACTACGGTCACGTGTGCTTTTTGAGACTAAAACCAAAGTTTTTACTTTCAGTCAATTTTTTTTAAAGCTAGAATTACCAGGGCCAGGCAGCTTCCTCAGGACAACGTTTTGGCAAAAAAACACGACAAAACTAGTATTGATAAAGCCAAAAAGCAGCCAATGCCAGACCTACAGGCTTTGTCAATGCGTGTCCTGCTTGGTGTATTGTGCAAGCCTGGTCAAATTAGGTCATCCCTCTGTGTGTCAGTTCCCTTACCTACGGTTTGCAGGGCTATATGAATACTTTGAAAAGGAGTGTAGGGTGCAAGTCTCAAGGAATGGAAATACAGTTCTCTCTTTCTCCCTCGTCTTTCATACCGGAGCCCGACATAACGTGATCCACTGTTTGGTCTCTTCCTGTCCGTGACACTGACACTATCAGCAGGGGCGTGAGCTAGATAGATGGGGTATGGGGTGGAGGGATTGAAGCTTAGATGGGCTAGACACGGGGGAGCGCCTGAGAAGTGGGTCTGTGGAATGGCCTGAGTGGAGGGGAGCCCAGGACGGCTTTTAAGTTGTGATAAGTTTAGGGAGATTGGCAGGGGGCCTACCCTTAGCTCCAATGGAATGGCCATTAGAGGTAAGCCCAGGCCCCGTACCCACACGCATGTTGTCCCTCCTGTCTCCTGGGCCGATTTACGGCTCGCAGGCTGACCTCAGCCCCAGCCTGGCCGGGCAGGGACAGGCAGACAGGCCAGTTCATCATGCCAGGTGGCCTGATGGCTTCCCCTAGTCAGCGGGGGAGCACCCCTTGAGAGAGCAGGGCTAAGCCCAGACATCTCTCCTCTTGGGATGGTCTGTAAACATCTGTGGTGGTGATGTCCTGCATATGCTGTCTGACCAACTCCAGCGGACACGTCACACCACATCCCAGGCCCGGGCTCTCCCAGTGCTGCAGCTCACGGGCACTGCCCCCCCCCCCCCCATGAACAAGGGAACAGCAGATGGTTTCTTGAGCAGGGCTGAGACAGTATGTACCTTTGTATCCATTAATGCAACCATTTTTTCCCAAACGACCGTCCCAAAAAGGCATAAAAAGTGCAACAACAACGTTCTTCTGAGAAATGTTTTTATGCTTTGCTGACAGTGGCGTCGCTATCAATGGTACAGCAAGTGCAGTGACACCGTGGCCCAGGGTTGTTAAGGGCCCACTGGGGAGAGGATGTGGCCTAACAAGCCAGGGCGGTGGAGCTCAAATCTGGGGAACCGGGTTCGAGCCTCGACATTGACGCTCTTCATCCTGTGATTCTGGACAAATCATTCAATCTCCCCGTGCCTAACCAAAACAAGCACGTTTTTAGTGTGCTGCAGCTCTTGACAACAACTGCCACCTGTAAACATGATTCAAGGGAAATAAACCAGTGGAGTTTGAATAATGGCAGTATCCTAGCTTGGTATAAACTCCTTCGCGAGTCACAATGAAGCAGGAGTATCTTGGTACCCTTCTTTACACTGCATTGTCTGTAAACATATGTATCCGTGTGCACGTTTTCACCAGGAGACCCCTCGGCGAGGCCCTGACAGTGCACAATAAGTGAAAGCACGGTACAGGAGTAGTGAACAGGCTCAGCTTCATTCACAAACAATGTTTATATACCAATTGCAAATAAAAAAATAATTATGCAAAGCATTGTCATTTCAATGCCAGTAACTCAAACTTTAATGCTGCGAGACCTATTGCATTGCAAATGCTTGTTTTAGTACTGGGAGCGAATGGAGGGTAGCCAGGACTGGCGTTGCTGACTGGTGGTTAGGTATTTTCAACAGAATGCGGGCTGCGGCATTTTGTATGACCTGCATCCTTTTAATGGCTGACTTGAGACTCCCAAGATATAAGGAATTTCCGTAGTCGAGTCGAGAAATGACCAGGCCTGGTACAACCACTCTGCGTGTTGATTCCAGCAGCCCTCTCAATCTTCCCATGGTCTGGACAAGACCGGATCAGGGGGCTGTCAGTTTCTTGTCTTGAGTTTCTATTGTTCGTTTTTTGTGAAGCCAAACTCCTAAACATTTGACCTCCATTTTTGGGGTTGGGTGACTGCCCAAGAGGTTTGTCCAGTTCCTCTCCGTGCACCTGGAGGGGTTGTCTCCTACTAGCATGACCTCGGTTTTATCTCCATTAAATCTCATACTGCTGCTGGCTTCCAGTCGACTCAGTGCATAAGACCTGTATTAAGGAGAGTAGAAGCGCTTCTGTTTGGAGGGAAAAACTGATGAGGAGTTGCGTGTCGTCCGCATAGATCATCGAAAAGCCGAAATACTTTATGACCTCTGCTACTACAGCGACGTACAAGTCGAACAGGGTGGGGCTGAATGAAGAGTCCTGCGGTTCTAGATATCTGACTGCCTATCCTTCTGGCAGACTTGAACAGTTGTGTTTTGGAGGCAGGAGGTCGGACATTGTAGTGGCTGTAATTCCTCCTTCTAGAAGTCTGGCTTAGGGGTTGCAATGGCTAAAGGATACGGTGGGGTTTCGCAATAGCTAATGGATTTCAGGTGAATAATCTTACTGGGCCTGGGGCTTGCGTTCTCACCTGACGCACTCTTATACATGGAGGAGGAGAGTGTTGAAGCTGAAACGTGTTGTGGCTGCAACCAATGACAAGGAGGCTGAACCCTCCGTGTATGGGCAGAGCTATCTTATAGGTGGGCTGCTCTGTGCCCGGCCGGAGCCAGGTCAGAGATCCCAGTTTAGTCCTTAACCCTCTTGATGTTGGCTTCCTTAGCTCACAACGCTTTTGTTTCTTCCTCCTTTTCTGCGGGCACTTTAAGTAAGGATGGCGTGGGTTGAGTTAGGGGGTTCATTGTGTATTACGCTCAAGGTTTCCGGCTTTTAGACAATCTTAAAAATTCAGAAGCCCAAGGTGGAAAGATGAGTTGCCACATAGTGTTCCCTTCCGTACTGCGACCGAAGCTCGCTGACCAGATCTTCGCTGACCAAAGAACAGTTGTGTGGTATACTGAAACTTTTCAGTGTGTGTAAGCTCTCACTGTACTTCCAGGCTCCGTCTCGCCCCCATGATCTTTTTGCTGTTATTTTATGGTCTGTAGTAATACCTTTAATATTACCTTTGCCTATCCACGCCCCCCACCCCACCAAGCCAGTTTGTCCCTCAGTTTTAAAGAAAAGCTTCTTTCTGTACCATGAGCTTGTATTTATATTTGATGTTGAAACGCAGTCTTACACCTGAACGCACTGTGGCTCTGGGGTATTGTACTGTACGTCTCTATAGTGCTTGGTGCTCCAATGTGGGTCTCTGAAGACCTTGCCTTCATGGGCAGCAGGTTCTACCGTGAAGGGTCTATGGTTGGATGGACGCTGTCTTTGGCTTGATCCTATGTGGGAGATGTTTGCAGCGCATGCGTGATGACCACTGAGATGTGGATACCGTACGCAGCGCTTAGATGGAGGGAGGGATAAGTGTATGGGACGGGGGTGCACTCATGGTTCTCCTTAACTGGCACCTTTGATCAGCTCTGCGGGTCCTTTGATGGTTATTTCTTATGATCGTAGTCCACTCCGCTTGTCCCCACGCTGGGCGGTCCATCCTGATATTTTAGCTTAGATTTATGGTCCTGAGCAGGCACAGGTTGGAGGGAGAGATGGTGGGAGAGGTTCTGGATGGGCTTTGTTGCTATCCGTCCAGATATCATTGGCATTGTGAGATGTGACCAAGCAGTCCTCCTATGTTGATAGTTGGTCCTGCAGGGGTGGACTGAATTGGAGTTCCGTGCAGGCCGGCGGTGTGTGTCTGATCTCTTCAGTTATTCCGTGCCCGTCCATTTGGTGATGGAGACTGATACAGCAGTATGTGATGGTCATGAGTCGTGGGGATTCTGTCTTATGCGAGTGTAAGAGGCGCACGCCGTATCAGAGAATAATTATGCAGTCTGTATTAACTACCGGCGTCCGCTTGACCACCAGGTGTAAGGGTATGATTGAGGGCCCGGAGGGTTTTATATGAATTGACATTAATGTACGGTACTCAGACTAGACATAGGTCAGACCTTAATCACTTATCTGAACATAGAAGTTGTGCTCTGCCTGTCTATTCTGTTGCAGGGAGTCTGCTTAGAAACAGAACTATGCCTGGGATCATGGGACGTCCGCATGTAGGGACTCAGTCACCTTACATCAGTACCTATGGTATCAAATCCAGACTGATTCCTAGTGCTTTACCTGCCCTCCTAACCTTCCAGAGTGGCAGGCACCCCGGCACCCCAGAACACAACACTCTGAACTCTCCCAGGAGTCGAGTTAACAGGGCATCACCTTTCTTTTTCTCACTCACGCATGTCCACGATAAAAGGAAAGTGACACATAGAAAGTTTACAATATTTATTGAAACTAACATGCTCCAACGTGCAAAGCTGTGCTCAGAAGACATACGCAAGTCAATAATATGATTAGCACAATTAATAAACTGTACACAATGAAAAGCCCTGTCATAGTGAATGACAAAGTAGCCTAAGCCTATTACTACGGGAATACAATATTATACAAAAGACCTCTGGCACCCTGCGCCGACACGAACCCCCAGACCCCGAACCCTTGAGCCGACATGAACCCCTCTTGTGCCCCCACCCCACCCCCCTTCGGCTTGCTCAGGAGGGTTCAAGGCCGCGGCCTGAGCCCAGACGGTCGATGTCCCATGTTTGTTTGGAGCCCTCGGGACCTTTGAACTTTGCTTCTTTCATCATCTTTTATTGCAGTTTTGCGCGCAGGACACTGGGCGCTTCCTCCCTTGGCCAATCCGGGGCTCTCGGTGCAGCAAGAGGGGGGTGGAGAGGAAGAACAGGGCAGGACTCTCGATGGCACCACAGGGCACCCCTGAGGCAGCTGCTCCTTTGGAAGAAGCTTACCCCGGGTTTTCAGGGCGCTTCTACCTCCGAGTCAGCTGGGCACTAATTCAAAGCACTGCAGAGTGAACCCTCGGCCTCAAGGCGCTGCAGACAGTGAGCCCTCGGCTTCAAAGCGCTGCAGACAGTGAGCCCTCGGCTTCAAAGCGCTGCAGACAGTGAGCCCTCGGCTTCAAAGCGCTGCAGACAGTGAACCCTCGGCTTCAAGGCGCTGAGTGAACCCTCGGCTTCAAAGTGCTGCAGACAGTAAACCCTCGGCTTCAAGGCGCTGCAGACAGTGAACCCTCGGCTTCAAAGCGCTGCAGACAGTGAGCCCTCGGCTTCAAAGCGCTGCAGACAGTGAACCCTCTGCTTCAAAGCGCTGCATCATGTGGGGAGTTTAAAACGTGCTCCACTGTTGCACCTGCCTCCAGGAGGCACACATACTAGCAGGTCGGGATTTGCATCAAACCCACGGGTGGCTGCGGTTTAAAGTTCCTGCATTAACTCTGAGAGACTCTCAGAGATTAGATTAAACGTAAAACTTCTGGCGCAGCAGCAGGAGGGGGTCTGCTCTGCATTGAGCGGATGAAAGGATTCATGGTTCGACCCTGGGGCTCACGATGGCTCCTCTGACTGGGGCCTACCCTCGTCTGTGCAGAGCCCTGTGCAGGGCTCAAGTGGGATGAAGGCAGAGGGGGCCCTGCTCCTGGGGGCGTGGCCAAAGAAGCATGAACAGGAACCCTGTGCAGGGCTCAAGTGGGATGAAGGCAGAGGGGGCCCTGCTCCTGGGGGCGTGGCCAAAGAAGCATGAACAGGAACCCTGTGCAGGGCTCAAGTGGGATGAAGGCAGAGGGGGGCCCTGCTCCTGGGGGCGTGGCCAAAGAAGCATGAACAGGAACCCTGTCATCAGGGTGTGGGTTTAAATAACCCCCTGTGCCTCCGAAGCATCTTTGGTGCTTCTCTGCCAGGTTTTTGTCCTTGCATCAGAATTATTCACCACAAAATCGTTGTTACTGATTCATCAAATGTGACCGAGGACTGTGATTTTCTTGTGTATAATTCGAATTGATAAAGTATCAGGTCTGTGAGCCTGAATGGAACATTACTGCGGTCTTTGGAAGAGGCTGAGCGTCCCCCCCCCCTCACACCTCTTTTTTTCTGACTCTGACTCTTAGACATGTTTGTACTCTTGCTCCCCACGCCCGTCGTCTTCCTTCTCTTCATCACTGTCTCTTCTCTCCATTCTCGGTGTGTCCGACCTTGCCCCCCCCCACCCCCCCCAAACAAACATAACATTTTCTTTTATTTTGGCGCAGTCACTATATTAACAATTAAAACTAACCAGTATGCCAGCATTGCTTTGTTCACTCTGCTGAGAGGCCAAGGATTGGATGAGCACGCGCTGTTCTCACCTTTGTTCCTGTATTTGGCGGGAGCCCCAGATGTCGCCTCAGGCTCGGGATAAGACCTGAACCTAGAAGTAATGTCTGCTTCCCTTTGGCTCCACACAGATGCACGACTGCTGGGTGCTCAGGACCGATTTGCCTTTTTTTCTGTTTACATCAAGTGTTTTAGCTCCGAATCATGCCACAAGTTTGCACTTAAGGTGATGATGAAGTTGGTTTTACATCAGTTAACGTGCTGAGTATTGTAATCACGTTCTATCTCGGTTTTCTTTATGTTTACCTTCACCTACTTTGATTTCTCCTTGTGTGTGTGTTGCTCAATGAGATGATCGGGCTGGAGTCGCTCAAAGCATTTGATTTTTCAGATGAAGATTGCGTCAAGCTAATTAGTAAGTTTACTATGTCCGATAAAGTGGTATTACTAACACATGTGGACAGAGAGGCCGAAACTATGGGCCCGATTCACAGAACTAACTTAAGACAAAATCCTAAACTTACTACCATTTCGGTATTCACAGAAGGCATTTAGGAGTCCTAACTTCTGTGAATACCGAAATGGTAGTAAGTTTAGGATTTTTTGTCTTAAGTTAGTTTTGTGAATCGGCACTATCTAAAAAAGCCGACGGTACTGAATCCAATACTGAATACTTACGAGCTGGAGTGATTCCATCAGGTTTGAGCAACATACCGGGGTTATGTATAGAAATGATGGTTTTAAATTTGTTTTCTTGGATCTCTAACTGATATTCAAGAGATCTGAGTATCCTTCCTGTAGAAGCAGCTGGAGAGGCAGTGATTGTCTTGAAAAAGGAAATACAGGAAATGGAGGAGAGATTGAAAAGTTTGACTGCGGTTGAGGAAGCCAAGAAACAAACAGAGGAAGTCAAACGGCAACTTAGATTTTCCCAATAAATTATGAAGGAAAGTCTTAATTTTATTAAAGCCACAGAGGTGAGTATTATGCTTTTATGAAATGGCAGCAAGAAGTAACAGACTACAAATCCCATGAGACTTGGCGATCGCTAGCCAATGGGAAGCTAGATGCAGTGAGCATCACAGCCAATAGCATGCCCACAGCTTGTATAACCCCTGGATTGACTGCGAACGGCCCTCTTTTCTTGTGCGTGAAGTTGATGATAATCAGAACAAAGGAGAAAAAGATCAAAGAATTGAAAAGACTAAAGGACAAAAAAACGCTTCTTTGCAAAGGTCCATCAATCTGAGCCCCAAAGATGCAACCGGAGAAGGAAGATGTTGACCGTCCAGAACATTCGGGATTGAAGAGCTTGACGACGAGGAGGGAGATCCCGTCGGAACCTTATGAGGCCGGGGGTAACGCCGGAGCTCTCAGGGGGAACACACACCAGCTAACAAAGTGTTCAGAGGGGTCATCCTCGCCTCTGTGGCTTTAATAAAATGAAGATTTTCCTTCATAATTTACTAGGAACATTTACATTTCATGGCGCACCCAGAGGCTCCTATTCTGCTCGTTCAAAGCATGTCGATTACAATAGAAAATGCAGTATTAACAACAGGTTTATAAGAGAAAGTGTAAAAAAGATTATCAATCGACCAATCGGCTGATCTCAGAATGTCCTTGAACTGGAACCTGCCCAGAAAGCTTTGGAAGCCGTAGCCCCTCTGGATCAATGCCGGCCAAAGAGACCACCCTCCGAACCACGAGCCACGGAAGGACAGGGAGTCACGGAGGGACAGGGAGCCAGCCAATGAAGGACAGCCAGCCACGGAAGGACAGGGAGCCACGGAAGTACAGGGAGCCACGGAAGGACAGGGAGCCAGCCACGGAAGGACAGGCAGCCAGCCACAGAAGGAGTGGGAGCCAGCCACGGAAGGACAGGGAGCCAGCCACGGAAGGACAGGGAGCCAGCCACGGAAGGACAGGGAGCCAGCCACGGAAGGACAGGCAGCCAGCCACAGAAGGAGTGGGAGCCAGCCACGGAAGGACAGGGAGCCAGCCACGGAAGGACAGGGAGCCAGCCACAAAAGGACAGGGAGCCAGCCACAAAAGGACAGGGAGCCAGCCACGGAAGGACAGGGAGCCAGCCACGGAAGGACAGGGAACCAGCCACGGAAGGACAGGGAACCAGCCACGGAAGGACAGGGAACCAGCCACGGAAGGACAGGGAGCCACGGAAGGACAGGGAGCCACAGAAGGACAGGGAGCCACGGAAGGACAGCGAGCCAGCCACGGAAGGACAGCGAGCCAGCCACGGAAGGACAGCGAGCCAGCCACGGAAGGACAGCGAGCCACGGAAGGACAGGGAGCCACGGAAGGACAGGGCACGGAAGGACAGCGAGCCAGCCACGGAAGGACAGCGAGCCACGGAAGGACAGGGAGCCACGGAAGGACAGGGAGCCACGGAAGGACAGGGAGCCACAGAAGGACAGGGAGCCACGGAAGGACAGCGAGCCAGCCACGGAAGGACAGCGAGCCAGCCACGGAAGGACAGCGAGCTAGCCACAGAAGGACAGGGAGCCACGAAGGACAGGGAGCCGGGCTGTGGGGTTTCTGAACGATGATGAGTTGGGAGCATGTGGACGTTCCGAGATCAGATGTTTTGTGTTAATACCCTTTAAGGCATTGTCTACACAAAGTATGGGTTGATCATGACAATAAGAGTGAAGCACAGTTGTTATATTTGTCTTCGTACGTCTGCGGATGGAGAAAGGAACCGCTGAGGGGGTAGAGTGGTGAGATGCAATATCCAGCGCTTTAACATCAGATAAACGTTTAATAGAAATGAGACACAGCAGCATAATAAGGTTTGCAGATAACATTTTCAATGAAATAACATTGTTTATTTCTCGGACTGATCATAATTTCAAAACAACATTCGCATCCCACCATGTGCTGTGTTTTTGAGTAGGTGGATTACAAAATTGTAATCCCTTTCACAGTCGAACGGTGAGTGGGTGTTCTCCCGCCTGTTTCTCATTGATGTAGGAATGATTGACGGAGATAGCCGAGCCGTACAGGTTTAAGGTATGATAAGACGTGCCTTCGCGAGCCTCAGCGGCAAGAAGTTAACATGTAGATTATATCAGCTGAAAAGGGATTGATCGATTTTCCCAAACACCAGCTTATCCATAAAGACTGCGCTAATTTCAAGCCTTAGTGGTACCGGGGCCCAAGATTTGCAGATCTATTCGGAAGCTTCTGGCGAATGAAAGAGCCCTACTCAGAGACCGCGCTCTTTTCCAAGCTGCCAGACCGAAGGCGTTGTCTAACACTAGGTTGTGCGGACGGCCCCATAGATCGAGAAGTTTGGGAAAGGATGGAAGAAGGACTGGGAAGTCGATGTTCAGATCCAGAAGAGAACGAAACCACACCTGAGATTGCCAGAATGGAACCAACAGAACCAGGTTGGTCCTAGCCTGTGGTGGTCTGTGCTATGCATGGGGTTGGTCCTAGCCTGTGGCCTGAGCCAGAGCCCTATTGATCCTCATAAAAGGTGGAAACACGTGGCTGACCGAATGCGTCGAATCTTGGAAGAAAGCGTCTGAAGCCAGAGCTAGTGGGGCTGGCTGACGGCCGAGGAAAAGAGGACGTTTGGAATTCAGTCTGGAAGCAAAGAGATCTATGCGAAATAACCTCATTTGTTAAGGAGTAATTTGAATATGGAGGGATGATGTTTCCAGTTGCTTGCGTCCTGTTGATAATGGGAATTCCCGCCTGCTATGGTTTTGAGGTCTCCTGGCGAGTATTCTACATGTACTGTCTGGTCTGTGCCATGCATGTGGTTGATCGTAGCCTGTGGCAGTCTTTGCCTATGCATATGGTTGGTCCCAGCCTGTGGCAGTCTGTACCCATGCATGCGGTTGGTCCTAGCCTGTGGCAGTCTGTACCCATGCATGTGGTTGGTCCTAGCCTGTGGCGGTCTGTGCCTATGCATTGGGTTGGTCCTAGCCTGTGGCAGTCTGTGCCATGCATGGGGTTGGCCCTAGCCTATGGCAGTCTTTGCCTATGCATATGGTTGGTCCCAGCCTGTGGCAGTCTGTGCCATGCATGGGGTTGTTTCCCAGCCTGTGGCACTCTGTGCCATGCATGGGGTTGGTCCTAGCCTGTGGCAGTCTGTGCCATGCATGTGGTTGGTCCTAGCCTGTGGCGGTCTGTGCCATGCATGGGGTTGGTCCTAGCCTGTGGCGGTCTGTGCCTATGCATTGGGTTGGTCCTAGCCTGTGGCAGTCTGTGCCATGCATGGGGTTGGCCCTAGCCTGTGGCAGTCTTTGCCTATGCATATGGTTGGTCCCAGCCTGTGGCAGTCTGTACCCATGCATGCGGTTGGTCCTAGCCTGTGGCAGTCTGTACCCATGCATGGGGTTGGTCCTAGCCTGTGGCAGTCTGTGCCATGCTTGGGGTTGGTCCTAGCCTGTGGCAGTCTGTACCCATGCATGGGGTTGGTCCTAGCCTGTGGCAGTCTGTGCCATGCATGGGGTTGGCCCTGTGGCAGTCTGTGCCATGCATCTGTCTTCCTCTGGGACGGGCCTTGCCGAGCCTCGTCTGTGAGGGAGGGAGGGAGGGGCTGGGGTCGGGGCCGGTTTGTACACTACATTGTGTGTGCACACTTGAGCTTCCCGTGCAGTGCGCACTGCAGTCACTGCATAGACCCGCCTGTGGTCCTGGAGGGGGGTGTGGAGCTGCGTGCACGCCCTAGAGCAGTGTGTGCACTATATATATGGTATACACCTTACACCCTTGAGCTACACACGTCAATCTCCCTGGGGGCACCGCTGGGGTCTGCGCTCCTGGAGGGGTGTGTGGGGCTGCGTGTACGTCCTAGAGCAGTCTGTGCCCTGTATTAAATGTTTGCACCTGTGCACCCTGGGCTGCCATTATTCCAGCGCGTAGGCCCTGTGGGAGTGTGCACTGTTTCCGTGCACACACATCTCACTGCACGAGGTTCACACTGGCTGCAGAGCCTGCCCGGGCCATGGGGTGCCACACGTGCAGTGCCTGTGGTGCCACACGTGCAGTGCCTGTGGTGCCACTCGTGCAGTGCCTGTGGTGCCACTCGTGCAGTGCCTGTGGTGCCACACGTGCAGTGCCTGTGGTGTCACACGTGCAGTGCCACACGTGCAGTGCCTGTGGTGCCACACGTGCAGTGCCTGTGGTGCCACACGTGCAGTGCCTGTGGTGCCACACGTGCAGTGCCTGTGGTGCCACACGTGCAGAGCCTGTGGTGCCACACGTGCAGTTCCTGTGGTGCCGCACGTGCAGTGCCTGTGATGCCGCACGTGCAGTGCCTGTGATGCCACACATGCAGTGCCTGGGGTGCCACACGTGCAGTGCCTGTGGTGCCACACGTGCAGTGCCTGTGGTGCCACACGTGCAGTGCCTGTGGTGTCACACGTGCAGAGCCTGTGGTGCCACACGTGCAGTGCCTGTGATGCCGCACGTGCAGTGCCTGTGGTGCCACACGTGCAGTGCCTGTGGTGCCACAGGTTTAGTGCCTGTGATGCCACACATGCAGTGCCTGGGGTGCCACACGTGCAGTGCCTGGGGTGCCACACGTGCAGTGCCTGGGGTGCCACACATGCAGTGCCTGTGGTGCCACACGTGCAGTGCCTGTGGTGCCACACGTGCAGAGCCTGTGGTGCCACACGTGCAGTGCCTGTGGTGCCACACGTGCAGTGCCTGTGGTGCCACACGTGCAGTGCCTGTGGTGCCGCACGTGCAGTGCCTGTGGTGCCGCACGTGCAGTGCCTGTGGTGCCACACGTGCAGAGCCTATGGTGCCACACGTGCAGTGCCTGTGAGGCGAGGCCGTTTGCCTTCTTCCCGGGGTAAAACCAGGGTTGGATTGGGACCAAAAATTGGCACAGGCTCCAAAAACAAAAGTGGCCCACGTTTGCCAATTACGCTTTTTTGCAACACACTGCTTAGTGTTTTGAGTTTTATAAAACAGAAGGAGGGGGGATCCCTGTAAAAGAGGCAGCTTGCATGTTTTCTTAACTTCACTGAGATAAAGTGATAACTGCAGATGTTGCCAGGTTTCTGTGCCGGGATAAGCGCCCAATGGTGCATCGCACCTCATGCACCTGAGGCCACTTCTGCTCAGCACCCCCGAATGGGCGGCCCAGCCAGAGGCGCGAAGACCCCTCCTCTCCGTGGGTAAAAGGAAGGTAACCGAGGCCCAGCGTCCTTTGGCGGCGTCTGAGCAGCACAAACTCGGCCCAAAACAGCGCCCCAGGGGTGCCGTGCCACCCTTATACCGGCCCATCGCTCGAGTGCCCGCCTTACCAGTCTGACCCAGGAGGAAACCCGTCATCTGACCAGGGACGGATCCTCCATCAGGGCTCTGGGGCCACGCCCCCCTGATCTTCCTTCATGTTCCTGTACACATATGAAATAGGGTGACCAACTGGCATTGGTGCAAATTCAGGACGGTGAGTGTAAAAATTCAGGACAAAGGGTCAAAATTCAGGACATAAATTCAGGACAGGAGGTCAAAATTCAGGACAAATCTTCAGGACAATAGGTACGTTTTACAGACACATCAGAGGTCGCGCAATAGTATATAAGTAAGCCCAGCCATTTCCAAACATATTCAACCGTTTGCAAACCTATCCAGCATGTATCCTTCCATCTATCATTTCACTCATCCATCCCTTCATCCATCCCCTCATCCATCCTTTCACTCATCTCCATTATCCATCCATCCACCATTTCACCCTATCCATCTGTACACTTATCCATCCACTCTTTATCCCATCTATCCATTCACTCATCCATTCAACCATTTACCCTTTCACCAATCCAGCCATCCTTTCACTTACTAATCCTTCCACCCATCCACTATTTTAGTCATCCATCCTCCCTTTCTCTCTCCATCGACCCTTTCACTTAGCCATCCATTCACCCACCCATCCATCCATCCACCCACCCATCCATCCATCCATCTACTCATCCACTCATGAATCCATCCATTGATCCTATCACTCATCCATCTATCATTTCACTCCTTCACACATCTATTCATCCTTTTGTCCATCTACCCTCCCTTTCACTCACTCATCCATCCTTACATCCACCCTTTTACTCATACGTCCATTCATTCACCCTTGCACTTATCAATCCATCAATCCATCCATCATTTCACTCATCCACCTACCCACCCATCATCCACCCACCCACCATCCACTCTTCCATCCTTTCACCCATCCACCATCCAATCCACTGATCCATCCTTTCACCCACCATCCACCCACCCATCCATCCATCATTTCACCCACCCACTCATCCATCCATCCATCCTTTCACCCACCCACTCATCATCCATCCATCCTTTCACCCACCCACTCCTCATCCATCCATCCTTTCACCCACCGACTCTCCATCCATCCTTTCACCCACCCATCATCCATCCATCAGTCCTTCCCCTCATCATCCATCCTTCCCCTCATCATCCATCCATCCTTTTCCCTCATCATCCATCCATCCATCCTTCTACCCACCCACTCATCATCCATCCATCCTTCCCCTCATCATCCATCCATCCTTCCCCTCATCATCCATCCATTCCCTAAACATCCATCCATCCTTTCACGCACCCCCTCATCCATCCATCCACCCTTCCCCTCATCATCCATCCATCCTTCCCCTCATCATTCATCCATCCTTCCCCTCATCATTCATCCATCCTTCCCCTCATCATCCATCCATCCACCCCCTCATCATCCATCCATCCACCCCTCATCATCCATCCATCCACCCCCTCATCATCCATCCATCCACCCCCTCATCATCCATCCATCCACCCCCTCATCATCCATCCATCCACCCCCTCATCATCCATCCATCCTTCCCCTCATCATCCATCCTTCCCCTCATCATCCATCCTTCCCCTCATCATCCATCCTTCCCCTCATCATCCATCCAGCCATCCTTTCACCCACCCATCCATCCATCCTTCCCCTCACCCACCCATCCCCTCACCCACCCATCCATCCTTCCCCTCTATCCATCCCCTCATCCATCCATCCCCTCACCCATCCATCCTTCCCCTCATCCATCCATCCCCTCATCCATTCATCCTTCCCCTCATCCATCCATCCTTCCCCTCATCCATCCATCCTTCCCCTCATCCATCCATCCTTCCCCTCATCCATCCATCCTTCCCCTCATCATCCATCCATCCATCCTTTCACCCACCCACCCATCCTTCCCCTCATCATCCATCCATCCATCCTTTCACCCACCCACCCATCCTTCCCCTCACCCACCCATCCATCCTTCCCCTCTATCCTTCCCCCTCATCCATCCATCCTCTCATCCATCCATCCCCTCACCCATCCACTAATTCATCCAGCCATTCACCCATCCCTTCACTTACTTACTCGCCGACCTTTCCATATTAATTTTGAGCTGAGCCCTTTTGAGAAGAGGCCCATTAAGAACTTCACCCTCGCTGCAGGGGCCGTTCCAGGACTGGGACAGAAGCCGCCCAGGGAGGGGACCGGATCCACCACAGGGGGGGGACAAGAGCCACCGCAGGTGGGGGTGGACTGGAGCCATAACATGGGGGGCAGGAGCCATCCCAGGTGTGGGGTGGACTGGAGCCACCACATGGGGGGACAGGTGCCATCACTGAGGGGAGGGCAGGAGCCATCACAGGAGAGGGAACACAGGGGTGGGCATGCAGTATTCTAGTATCATCTTGGGCTTCTCGCCCCCTCCTGCACAAGACAACGAGAAGACAGGCTCTCTGTCCAAAATGCCACCCCCCACTGTGATGTACAGTACTTACAGGAGATACTCCAAGAGAACTGATTTAACTGATTGTCCTCCATACTTTGTTCATCAGTGTGGGTGCGATTGTGCCATTTCTTTATTTTCTTACATTATAGACTGCATGTTTGAAGAACCGAGGTTTGCTTACAATTTAGTGACAGTAATTAAGCTCTGTGAAGAGAACCACGTGCTGCCTCGGTGTAATCAGGGGTGTAATCTGGCCGAGTCTCGGATGTTTGGGGCCCTGGGTAGAAATGGAATGTGTGAGCCCCCCTCTAAATAGCAGAGACATGACACATTCAGGGCTGTTTGCATGTGAATGGATGCCCCCTGCTCCTGAACCTGCAGCCCCTCCCTCTGTCACCTTCGAAGCACCTCTTAACAGGTCATCAAGGGCTGGAAGTGTGAGGGTAGCCATCCCGCTGTGCCTCGCCAATGCTGCGGGGCATCTGAGGAGCTTTGGGGCAGCATCGGAGGGAAGAGAAGAGGTGGGTGCAAGCTGTGCCTGCTTTAGGGTGGAGCAACCGGTGCCCTGTTAAAATGACGGACAAATGGCGTCCGTTAAAGATTCCTTCACGGACAGACAGCCGAAATTACGGACTGTCCGTGAAATTTACGGACGGTTGGTCACCCTAATATGAAATAGATCGATTTATTTAGAGATAAGATTGTATCTCCAAACACATTGATGTATTTAAGTCTGGACTGTGTGTCCGAGGTTGTCTACCCCCCTCGCTCTGAAGTCGGAGACGGAAGCCACGCCGTCAATCCACTTTCTGAACTCTGACGCTGACGCAGGGCTTACTGTGCTAAAGCCCTTCATGGTGATAGCTGTGTCCACTGTGGGCCAGTGATGCTGTCTGCGTGTTGACGTCTCCCTCCCTGCGTGAGGGCAGCGGTTCCTCATTCACAGACATAGATCCCACTCTTTCCCATTCGCCACACCTTGGAGCGGATGCAAGCGCGTGTGATCTGGTGACTTCTCGGTGATGGTAAATGTTCGAATGCTAATCTTCTGTTGTGTATATTGTTTTGAGGCCCTTCACCACCCTACGCCCCCCACTGTGACACCCCAGGCCCTGGCTGCATGTCGCTGGCCCCGTTAGAAGTGGAGCCTTGCGCAATGGATCCTAAAGACGACCAGGCCAGGTTTCTCGTTCCCTTGTGGAGTTGATGCAAATATCCGATTAAAGGTCAAAGCAAGAGAAACTTGCTTGCAGTAGACTATTATCAGCTGTATGACATTAAAACGGGCCCCGAGTACCGAGTCCTGCGGAGAGGTACACGCGGTGCGCCTTGAAGGCCTCCAGTCCAGCTGAGCTACGTTGGCTCATCTGATATCAATGCAGTTCTAATGCAGTCTGCCGGGAGAGTCTTCCTCACTGCAGGTCAATCAATCAATCAATCAATCATTACATTTGTAAAGCGCGCTACATACCCGTGAGGGTCTCAAGGCGCTGGGGGGGGGGGTGGGGGGGGGGGCTGCTACTGATCGAAAGACCAGGTCTTGAGAAGTTTCCTGAAGGCCAGCAGGTCCTGGGTCTGTCGTAGGCCGGTAGGGAGAGTGTTCCGAGTCTTGGCTTCGAGGTAGGAGAAGGTTCTGCCACCGGCCATGGTTTATCCGGTGCGTGGAACTGTGGCGAGGGTGAGGATGGCTGAGCGGAGGCTTCGGGTGGGGATGTGGAAGCTGAGTCGGTTGTTGAGGTATGTAGGTCCGGTGTTATGTAGGGCTTTGTGTGCGTGGATGAGGAGTTTGAAGGTTATCCTCTTGTCGATGGGGGGCCAGTGCAGGCCTCTCAGGTGGGGTGTGATGTGGCTGCCTCAGGGGACGTCGAGAATCAACTGTGCTGAGGCGTTCTGGATGCGTTGCAGCCATTTCAGGAGCTTGGTTGTTGTTCCTGCACAGAGGGCATTCCCGTAGTCCAGTCTGCTGGTGACGAGAGCCTGGGTGACAGTTCTTCTCGTGTCAGAGGGGATCCACTTGAACATCCTGCGGAGAGTGTTGAAGCAGGAAGCGGAGACGGCGTTGACCTGCCTGGTCATGGAGAGGGCGGAGTCGAGGATGACCCCCAGGTTGCGTGCGTGGTCAGTGGGTTCTGGGGCTGTTCCTAGCGATGTTTGCCACCAGGAGTCGTCCCAGGCTGATGGGGTGGGTCCGAGGATGAGGACCTCTGTCTTGTCTGAATTCAGCTTTAGTCTGCTGTCCTTAATCCATTCGGTGACGGCCTTCATTCCTCTGTGGAGGTTGGCTTTGGCGGTGTGGGGGTCTTCGGTGAGGGAGATGATCAGCTGGGTGTCGACGGCATAGGAGATGATGTTGAGGCTATGTTGTTGTGCGACGTGGGCGAGAGGTGCCATGTAGATATTGAACAGCGTCGGGCTGAAGGATGATCCCTGAGGGACGCCGCAGATGATCTCGGTGGTCTTGGAGCGGAAGGGTGGGAGGCGGATGCTCTGGGTACAGGCCAGAGAGGAAGGATGTGGTCCAGGCCAGGGCCTTCTCTCTGATTCCAGCGTCGTGGAGGCATGCTGTTAGGGTGCGGTGGCAGACCGTGTCGAAGGCTGCTGATAGGTCCAGAAGGATGAGGGCGGCTCTTTCTCCTTTGTCCATAATGATCCTGATGTTGTCGGTGGCGGCGATGAGGGCGGTCTCGGTGCTGTGGTTGCTGCGGAAGCCGGACTGGGATGGGTCCAGGATATTGTTGTCTTCGAGGTAGTGGATCAGCTGCCTGTTAACGATCTTCTCCGTGACTTTCGCCGGGAAAGGGAGCAGGGAGATGGGCCAGAAGTTCTTGGGGTCCGCCTTGGGTTTCTTCAGTAGGACGTTGATCTCGGCGTGCTTCCAGCTCTCTGGGAAGGTTGCTGTCTCGAAGGAGATGTTGATTGTTCTCTGGAGATGGGGTGCGATGGTGGTGCTGACTTAGTCGAAAACGTGGTGAGGGCATGGGTCAGATGGGGACCCAGAGTGGATGGAGTTCATGGTCTTGATGGTGTCTTCGTCGCTGATGTTAGACCAGGTGGTCAGGCGGCTGGTACGCGTGGTGGTCGCAGGGGTGGTGGTGGTGGTGTTGAGGCTGTTGTGGATGTCGTTGAAGTTGTCATGGATGTCTAGGATCTTGCGGTGAAAGAAGGTGGCCAGTGAGTCGCACAGGTCTTGTGATGGTGGAATGTCGTTGGTGTTGGAGCTGGGGTTGGAGAGTTCTTTCACGATATTGAAGAGCTCTTTGCTGTTGTGTGCGTTGTTGTCTAGGCGGTCCTTGAAGGCAGTCCTCTTGGCGGTCCTGATGAGTTGGTGGTGTCTGCGGGTGGCTTTCTTGTGGGCTGTGTGGTTGGCTGGTGCCCAGTGGGGAAGACATAAGATACTTCGGAGGTGCCTTGAGGGGGAGGCATAAGATACCTCGGAGGTGCCCAGAGGGGGAGGCATGAGATACCCGGAGGTGCCCAGAGGGGTGAGGCATAAGATGCCTCGGAGGTGCTCAGAGGGGGAGGCATAAGATACCTTGGAGGTGCCCCGAGGGGTGAGCCGTAAGATACTTCGGAGGTGCCCCGAGGGGTGAGGCATAAGATGCCTCGGAGGTGCCCAGAGGGGTGAAGCATAAGATACTTCGGAGGTGCCCGAGGGGTGAGGCATGAGATACCTCGTAGGTGCCCAGAGGGGTGAGGCATAAGATGCCTCGGAGGTGCCCAGAGGGGTGAGGCATAAGATGCCTCGGAGGTGCCCAGAGAGGTGAGGCATAAGATACCTTGGAGGTGCCCAGAGGGGGAGGCATAAGATACTTCGGAGGTGCCCAGAGGGGGGAGGCATAAGATACCTCGGAGGTGCCCAGTGGGGTGAGGCATAAAATACCCCGGAGGTGCCCAGGGGGGTGAGGCATAAGATACCCCGAAGGTGTCCAGAGGGGGAGGCATAAGATACTTTGGAGGTGTCCAGAGGGGGAGGCATAAGATACCTCGGAGGTGCCCATTGGGTGAGGCTTAAGATACCTCGGAGGTGCCCAGAGGGGTGAGGCATAAGATATCTCGGAGGTGCCCAGAGGGGTGAGGCATAAGATACCCCGGAGGTGCCCAGAGGGGGAGGCATAAGATACTTTGGAGGTGCCCAGAGGGGGAGGCATAAGATACCTCGGAGGTGCCCATTGGGTGAGGCTTAAGATATCTCGGAGGTGCCCAGAGGGGGAGGCATAAGATACCCCGGAGGTGCCCAGAGGGGGAGGCATAAGATACTTTGGAGGTGCCCAGAGGGGGAGGCATAAGATACCTCGGAGGTGCCCATTGGGTGAGGCTTAAGATACCTCGGAGGTGCCCATTGGGTGAGGCTTAAGATATCTCGGAGGTGCCCAGAGGGGTGAGGCATAAGATACCTCGGAGGTGCCCAGAGGGGGAGGCATAAGATACCTCAGTGGTGCCCAGCGGGGTGAGGCATGAGATACCTCAGAGGTACCCAGAGGGGGAGGGTGGTGGTTTGCACTGTCAGTCTGTCTGTAGCCCTCACTGCCCCTGACGAGGCGTCGAAGCGCTTCAGGGGCAGCGGCCGTGGTTCATCCAGGGTTATTGTCTGTGTCATAATACAGTTTGTTTGTCTGAAATGTTTATTGCATCAGTGTCATCTCTGATACATCCCAGTCCCAGCCTTCATTCCTTGTGTGTATTTTGCCTCCGATGAGGTGATTTGCAGTCATGGGGGTGTTTAAGCAGCTGACGCCGGATGTGACGCGTCGCGCGTGACATGCACTTTAAATGTTCAGCCCCCCCTGACCCCTCTCATGTGTGCACGAGGGGAAGCCTCACATGTGTGTTCTATGCAGAGCTTTGCTCGTGGGCAGTCTCTTAAAGAGAGTTTCTTGCACAAACTCCGCTCTTTAAAGAGGAAGTTTCTCCAGTCCTGAAACAACCACAGCCGAGGGTGAGACCTTAAAATACCCCGGAAGAGAGGCCTTTAAGAGCCCAAGCAGATCAATATGGATGGGGGGTGGGGGAGGGAGACTTCCTGCCAGGGTGCCACTGCACCAGCCCTCCTGCCAGGGAGCGGCTGCACCAGCCTTCCTGCCAGGGTGCCACTGCACCAGCCTTCCTGCCAGGGTGTCTCTGCACCAGCCCTCCTGCCAGGGGGCGCTACACCAGCCTTCCTGCCAGGGGGCGCTACACCAGCCTTCTTGCCAGGGTGTCTCTGCACCAGCCTTCCTGCCAGGGTGCGGCTGCACCAGCCCTCCTGCCGGGGTGTCTGCACCAGCCCTCCTGCCAGGGTGTCTCTGCACCAGCCCTCCTGCCAGGGTGACGCTGCACCAGCCTTCTTGCCAGGATGTCTCTGCACCAGCCTTCCTGCCAGGGTGTCTCTGCACCAGCCTTCCTGCC
Source organism: Lissotriton vulgaris (assembly GCF_964263255.1). Lineage (NCBI taxonomy): Eukaryota > Metazoa > Chordata > Amphibia > Caudata > Salamandridae > Lissotriton > Lissotriton vulgaris. The sequence continues at coordinate 43,956,017 of NC_141699.1, forward strand.
AGGGGCCGCTGCACCAGCCCTCCTGCCAGGGTGTCTCTGCACCAGCCTTCCTGCCAGGGACCGCTGCATCAGCCCTCCTGCCAGGGTGTCTGTGCACCAGCCCTCCTGCCACGGGGCGCTACACCAGCCTTCCTGCCAGGGGGCGCTACACCAGCCCTCCTGCCAGGGTGTCTCAGCACCAACCTTCTTGCCAGGGTGACGCTGCACCAGCCTTCCTGCCAGGGTGTCCCTGCACCAGCCCTCCTGCCAGGGTGACGCTGCACCAGCCTTCTTGCCAGGATGTCTCTGCACCAGCCTTCCTGCCAGGGTGTCTCTGCACCAGCCTTCCTGCCAGGGGCCGCTGCACCAGCCCTCCTGCCAGGGTGTCTCTGCACCAGCCTTCCTGCCAGGGACCGCTGCATCAGCCCTCCTGCCAGGGTGTCTGTGCACCAGCCCTCCTGCCAGGGGGCGCTACACCAGCCTTCCTGCCAGGGGGCGCTACACCAGCCTTCTTGCCAGGGTGTGTCTGCACCAGCCTTCTTGTCAGGGTGTCTCTGCACCAGCCTTCTTGCCAGTGTGTCTCTGCACCAGCCTTCCTGCCAGGGTGCCGCTGCACCAGCCTTCCTGCCAGGGTGTCTCTGCACCAGCCCTCCTGCCAGGGTGTCGCTGCACCAGCCCTCCTGCCAGGGTGTCGCTGCACCAGCCTTCCTGCCAGGGTGTCGCTGCACCAGCCTTCCTGCCAGGGTGCCGCTTCACCAGCCTTCCTGCCAGGGAGCGGCTGCACCAGCCCTGCTGCCAGGGTGTCGCTGCACCAGCCTTCCTGCCAGGGTGTCTCTGCACCAGCCCTCCTGCCAGGGTGTTGCTACAGCAGCCTTCCTGCCAGGGTGTCGCTGCACCAGCCTTCCTGCCAGGGTGTCGCTGCACCAGCCTTCCTGCCAGGGTGCCGCTTCACCAGCCTTCCTGCCAGGGAGCGGCTGCACCAGCCCTCCTGCCAGGGTGCCGCTGCACCAGCCTTCCTGCCAGGGTGTCTCTGCACCAGCCCTCCTGCCAGGGTGTCGCTACACCAGCCTTCCTGCCAGGGTGTTGCTGCACCAGCCTTCCTGCCAGGGGCCGCTGCACCAGCCTTCCTGCCAGGGTGTCTCTGCACCAGCCCTCCTGCCAGGGTGCCACTGCACCAGCCCTCCTGCCAGGGTGCCTGTGAGAAGTTAGCCTGGCATATGATGTCCACTATTCTAGTGGGCACCTTGCACCAGTCTTAACGACCCTTATTGATGGTGGTTGTAAAGTCAACCTTCTAGACAAGCTATCCTAGTGGTAGCATGGACCAGCAGTCTTAGGCTAAAACCTCAGAGACCATGTAGAGCCAGCTGTTTTACCAATGATAATCCCTTAAATAACAAATGAAAGGACACCACACAAGGTGTATATCAAATATATATGTATTTATTTCTAACATAACCCCTCTGAACTCTTTATGAGGTCAGAGGAAAAAAGTACATCACAAGTTACTCAATTAGCATACAATAAGTTGCACAAATACAGTTATGTCCTAGGGGCCTCACAAACCATATACTAAGTAAGTGGTATAAGAACCACTTCAGGAATAGTGAATAGGTCTCGCTATAGGGAATTGCTGGGGCTACACTAAAGAACCCAAGGTTAGGAAGTAGGAGGCCCACGGGAGACGCGTGCAGTGTCTAAACACAGTAGCGAGTTACCATTGACTTACAACGGAGATCGAAGAAGTTACAAAAGTACAATTTAAGGACACTTCCGGATGGACTTGGATGGAACCCTTTTAAACTAGGACACTTCGAGAGTCAAGACCCACGGGAGCACCGGAGTACTCGAGTTACCTCACCCAGGGAAGCTGGGTGCATAGGTGTCTTTTCGTGTCGGGTTTCGTCGTCGTTTTCTATGAAGATCTGCAAAGAAGTGCTGCAGGCGACCAGAGGAGAAGTGTCCGGGTGGATCCAAGGGTGGATTGAAGATCTGAAGAACCTGAAAGCAGAGGGGACAGAGTCTGGGTCGCTAGCCAGTGACCAGGAAGAAACCAGGCGATGTCGCGTCGATTCAGGTGAAGAAGGTGAAGCTTGTCTCTTCAGCCACGAGGACCAGGAGGCGTCGACGACAACCAGGAGCTGGATTCGAGCTGTCCCACGAAGGATCTCGTTGACTGCGGTGTTGGTATCCGGATTGGACCCAGCAAGCCTTGGCGGACGCAACCCACGCAGGAAGTGAAGATTGGCTTCAGGTCAGACCAGCAAGGTCTGGGGCGCTTCTCCGTTGCAGGGAAGCTGGAGCAACCAGGTCAGCGGTGTAAATTCAAAATGGAGTCTTCAGGTGGCACACTAGCCAATGGACTAGGAACCGGAAAGACGCGTCGAACAGAAATGCAAGAGCAGGCCTCACGCGGCACTCGTGGAGTGGGGAGGGCTGAACTTCGGTGCAGTTGGTGCTCGGGTCTGGGACTTCTCGTACCCCAATACACAACTTCGAATTACCTCAGGAGTCGATGCAGTTAGAAAAATACAGGATGGCCAGGGTGTCCGGTCCCACGTCTCTCGTGTAGGCCACCGGTCTCAGCTTTGCTGTGGTTGTGGGACGGGGTCAGAGAAGTCTGGAAGTCCAGTTCCTGAGTCGCTGAGTCTTCGGATTCTGGCAGGAGCATTGACAAAGCAAACCGGCAAGTTACTGGTGGTGCCTGTTTGCACAGGGTGGTCACTCCTTGACCACAAGGGAGATGTCTTCAGTCTTCTAGTCGATATAGAACGTCGAAGGTTCAAGAGTACTGTTTCAAAGTTTCAGTCCAGGATAATCTAAAGTCCCTAGACACAGCTCCTATCTTTATACTGATTTTAGGGGCTGGATTACCTGCTAGGTCCCTCCTATGGGTGGACCTGGGAACGGTCCCTTTTTTCCAGTTTAGCACCTGAGCAGGGCTGGAGTGCCCCAGCAACTGGTTTGAACCAGGCTATGCATGGAGCACCTTGTGTGCCCCAGGCAGTGTCTGGAAAAGCATCTTTCCATTCAACCCACCCTACCCCAATACATTACAGGCTGTGTGGGGAGGGAGCCTCCTCGACAGGAAACTTATTGTCCAGGCCTCCCTTGCTCGAGTTTCGTCCAGCAGCAGGAGGTCAGACTCGTGTCTGTGGCAGCAGCATCCATTTTGTGATGCTGAGGCTCTGTTTAACTTTAACCGGGTAAAGCAGTAATTACATGTCTTTTCCCTCTAGAAGGGTGGAATGCTACCCTCGCCACTAGCATTGGCTGGGGGGGGGGGGGGGGGGGGGGGTAGTATTCCAAAGTGTTTGACACCTTACACGGCATGTTTTGATAAAGCCAATCCAAAGTTAGCATTTACCGCGAGATTATAATGCACTTAAGAGTATATGGTATGGCTATATCATAGAACAGCTATAAGGAGATGGTTACGAAAGCTGCTAGGGCACCCTCTCACATAAAACCAAGCACTCTGCCTCCAGGATTGTTAAGGCCTTCCATAGGAGTGACTTATAGGTTGATATGTGCCTATATATAAGGTAGATATAGATACACTATATCTAAGTAAGGGGTGATTACACCACCTTACCAAAGATGGCCAGCCAGGGGGGGGCACAATACATGCTGAGGCCCTGGTAGGCCTTGGATGCACCTATGCCCTGGGTACCTATGGTACACTATACAGGGGCTCACAAAGGTGACCCAATATCCAATCTGGTATGTACCTAAAGTATATGGTATCAAGTTAGAGAGAGAACAGCTGGGCTGTGGGTCTGATTAGCAGGCCCACAGCCACACTAAAGTCGAAAAACAAGAGTATCACAGCAAAAAGTGGGGGTGACCATAGGAAGCAGACCCTACTCCCCTCCCCCCCATTAAACTAAACTTGACCAGTTGAGTCTTCATGTTCTAAGTGGAAATATCTGGAGAGTCCATCTGTATTGGCATGGTCAGTCCCAGGTCTATGTTCCACTGTAAAGTCCATCCCCTGTAGGGAAATGGACCACCTGAGAAGTTTGGGATTTTCACCCTTCATCTGATTTAGCCACAAGAGGGGCTTGTGGTCGGTCTGAATCTTGAAGCGGGTACCAAACAAGTATGGCCTCAGCTTCTTCAGGGCTCAAACCACAGCAAAGGCCTCCCTCTCAATAGCTGACCAACGTTTCTCTCTAGGGGTCAGCCTTCTGCTAATAAAAGCTATTGGCTGATCTTGACCATCTTTATTCAGTTGTGAAAGAACAGCTCCCACACCCAACTCAGAAGTTTCTGTTTGAACAATGAATTCCTTGGAGTAGTCAGGACTCTTCAGGATAGGTGCAGAGCACATGGCCTTCTTCAGGTCATCAAATGCCTTTTGACAGCTAACTGTCCACTCAACTTTTTTTGGCATTTTCTTTGAGGTTAAGTCATTAAGAGGTTAAGTCATTAAGAGGAGTCACAATGGACCCATAGGTCTTAACAAACTTCCAGTAGTACCCAGACAGGCCCAAGAAAGCTCCGACCTGTGTCTGGGTGGTTGGAGGAGTCCAGTCCTTTATGGTCTGGATCTTACTCTCCAATGGTTGAACCTGACCTCCACCTACAAGGTGGCCCAGGTACACAACCTGACTCTGCCCTATCTGGCACTTGGTAGCCTTGATAGTGAGGCCTGCCTTTTGCAGAGCCTCAAGCACTTCCTTCAGGTGGACCAGGTGATCCTCCCAGGTGGAGCTAAAGACAGCAATATCATCCAGATAAGCTGCACAGTAGTCAACCAGAGCTGAGAGGACTTGATTCACCAACCTTTGGAATGTGGCAGGTGCATTCTTCAGACCAAAGGGAATCACCACAAATTGATAATGATCTTCTGGATTGCGAATGCTGTTTTGGCTTTTGCATCATCAGATAGTCTGATCTGCCAGTAGCCAGCTGTCAAGTCAAATGTACTCAAAAACTTGGCAGAAGCCAATCTGTCAATGAGCTCATCTGCTCTTGGTATTGGGTGGAGCTCTGTCCTGATACAGTCACTGACATGATCAGGTTGCCTGTAAATCTTATTTTTAACAGGTAGACTGTCCCCAGTGTCCACTTGAGTGCACCAGGTAGTATGACTTGGAGTCAGAGAAAACATATGTCTGTATGCCTGCAGAACTTGTCTGCAGTCCCCCTGCTGCTGATCAGTGAGGCTGCATGCCAATACTACACCATCAACTGAACCATCATCAGGGTTCTGAGGGAGCAGGTCTGGGAGAGGGTCACTCTCTTCCTCCTGGCCTTCATCAGTAGCCATGAGCAAGCCCATGTCTGCCCTGTGAACATATGGTTTCAGTCTGTTGACATGAAGCACCCTGTGGGGGCTCCTGGGAGTTCCAAGGTCAACCAAATTGGTGACTTCTACCTTCTGCTCAACAATAGTGTGGGGTCCAGACCATTTGTCTTGGAGTGCTGCTGGGGCCACTGGCTCCAACACCCACACTTTCTGCCCTGGCTGGTAAACAGTCAGTAAAGCCTTTTGGTCATGCCAGGCTTTCTGTAGTTCCTGGCTAGCCTCAAGGTTTTTAGATGCCTTTTTCATATACTCAGCCATCCTGGAGCGGAGACCAAGTACATAGTCCACTATGTCTTGCTTTGGAGCTTTGGGAGGTAACTCCCACCCTTTCTTCACCAGACAAAGGGGTCCTTTTACAGGATGCCCAAACAGAAGTTCAAAAGGGCTGTAGCCAACCCCCTTCTGTGGGACCTCTCTGTAAGCAAACAAAAGGCAGGGCAGTAGGATGTCCCATCTTCGCCCAAGCTTTTCAGGTAGACCCTTAATCATGCCCTTTAAGGTCTTGTTGAATCTCTCAACTAAACCATTGCATTGTGGATGGTAGGGTGTGGTAAACTTGTAGTTCACTCCACACTCTTTCCACATAGCAGATTAATATCTAGACATAAAGTTTGCACCTCTGTCTGAGACAATCTCCTTCAGAAAACCCAATCTTGAGAAAACTCCCAGGAGGACTCTTGCCACAACAGGTGCTGTTGTGGTTCTTAGGGGAATAGCTTCTGGGTATCTGGTGGCATGATCCACTACCACCAGAATAAACCTGTGCCCAGATGCTGTTTGGGGATCCATTGATTCAACAATGTCAATCCCAACTCTCTCAAAGGGAACCCCGACTACAGGTAGTGGTATTAGGGGTGCCTTTGTGGTGCCACCTGATTTGCCACTGGCTTGGCAGGTGACACAGGAGCGACAAAACTCCTTGGTATCTTCTGACATGTGAGGCCAGTGAAAGTGAGGGACAAACCTGTCCCAAGTCTTGTTCTGGCCAAGATGTCCTGCTAAGGTAATATCATGGGCCAAGGTAAGAAGGAAGCCCCTGAATGCCAAAGTTATGACCAACCTCCTGGAAGCACCGGACTTGGGGTCCTTACCCTCTGAATACAGGAGCCCTTCATCCCAGTAAACCTTATGGGTTCCACTAGCATTCCCAGCAGCCTCAGCAGCAGCTTGCTGTCTGAGGGGTTCAAGAGAAGGGCAGTCCAACTGCCCCTGCCTCAGATCTGCCCTGGAAGGTCCCCCTGTCCCAAGAAACTCAACCTGATCAGGTTCAAGCTCTTCTAGGACAGTTCCTTCTTGGGTCTCACAATCAGCTTCCTTGGAAGGCTGATCCTCATTCTGAGGCAGGGGGGAAGGCACTGCCTTAACCCTACTGCTCTTTCCCTTGGTAGGCAACTGATCCATAGTTTCAGGATCCAGGGCCTGTTCGGTTTTGCACTTTTTGGCCTGTGACCTGGTCACAGCAAGGACATGTGCTGATATTCCTAACATCTCTGCATGAGTCCTAAACTCCACTACAGACCAGACTGAAGATTCTAGGTCATTGCCAAGCAAACATTCTACAGGGAGGTCTGAATACCAACAACTCTTTTGAGGCCAGTTACCCCTCCCCAGGAGAAATGAACAATTGCCATACTGTGTGTGGTAGTGACGTTGCTTGCATTGGTCACTTGGTAATTGTCACCTAGTATTATATGTCCAAGGTCCACAGAGTACGGTGTCACCATGGTGACACTTGCACATGTCTCCCTGTAGGCCTGAACCACTTTGTTATTAATCAAAGGAGTCTGTCTGTATTTGCCCAGGTTACTGGGGCTCACAGTAGGGGACATATCCATGTCCACATCACAGATCGGAACAGCTTGAGCGGGTATTCTGACTAGGCCAGAATCCACCTCAGTTCCCAGGGTCAACCCTACTACACTCTTCTGTTGAGAACCACCACTATTAACTGTACTAGGGTAAACAGTTGCCTTAGGGGCAATGGTGGCTGGAGCTGCCTCCTTCTTGGTGCAATCACTGGTCCAGTGAGTATTACTTTTACAAAAGTTGCACCATGGTTTCTTCGGACCTTCTTTCTTTTTGGATTTCTTGAAACCCCCCTCATTAGAAGCGTTTTGGGGACCTGTCGAAGACTTCTGGTCTTTTGCTTTCTCCCCACCCTTTTGGTCTTGCTTCTTCTGATCACCACCTTGGTTCTGTACCTTCTGCTGTAGTGTAGTTCCTAGTTTCCCACTAGGCCCTGCGCATTGGAATAACATAAACAGTAGTATCGACGTGGAACTGCGGATATTCCAGGCCTCTACTGACTATGCTAAACTTAATTGGGTTGTGTTACCAACTAGCTCAGAGGTCACTGGAAACTTTCTTCTCTGCATAGGAAGTGATCAGCTTCCTTGGCACAGACAAGAAGGGATTCAGTTTTCCAACAACCGTGCAACATGACAACTTTGCTCCTCAGATCAAGAGTCAATCTCTAGGGTCGTGTGAAACAATAGACATGTATTTCACTCAGTCAGTCTAGTGCAGTTTACGTTCACGAGATGTAGAGAATAGAGAGACGGGCGTGTATCAATAAAGGTTAACATTTATTGAACAGTCTTTCTTCTCGTACAAGAGAAATGTATTGCCACAATTGCAATAATTGTTCTTATAAAAAGTACGTACAGTAAGATAAGGATTGCGAAATAGAACTGTAAAAGCATTGATATGGTTTCTTAGCCATACAATGGTTTAAAAGTAATAAAACATATATACAGTCATATATACATTAGGCTAACATACTCAACTGGTGCTTCTAACTAAGCCTACCCCAGTGTGCCTGACCTAAGCCTAACACGTGAAAGGGGAGTAAGTAAGTAGCTTTAAGTTAAGTTGGTTTTGCCAAGGTTTGTTTCAAGAATTCTCGTCTAAGGGTTTAGTCAACACCATACCTCTGAATAGAATGATGGAGGATTGGTATCTCCTTCAGGGGTCTCTCTCGATATCCCAGTCACCCGCGAGGGTAAACTGGAAGCGCCGGGACTGGATTTCTCTGCACGAGAAATGCAGCGGCTTCTCTTCAGCGCGTCGAGGAAGGAGGGGGGACAGCGTCCGCGGGCAGCTGGAATCTGCTGGATGTCTTCGCAGAGGACGGCTGTTCAGCTCCTTAAGCGTACTGCACCATAGTTCGCGCTGTAGCGGCGATAATGGTAATCAGCAGCTTCACCACCACAGGATAGCAGGCTGCAGCGACAGAGTGCTAGATTTACCAACACAGGGTCATGCAGGCAGCTGGCATCAGCAACAGGCAACGAACCTTGCTTAAGGCAACGTTGGTAATATTTATACCTGACAGGTGCCGGGTTTGACGCAAGTTTGCTGGACATAAGACGTCAATTAAAGATGTCACTAGGAAGTGATAGTTATCAGTTGCTCATTAGAGTTCCATTACTAATCAAAACATAGCAAGCGGGGATTTCCAGGTTTGCTAAGTTTTTATCTTGTTGAAGAACTCGGAGTGTTATCTAGGAATATCAGATAGGGACTGCTGCACTGTCATTGCACTAATTGGTCGCAAAGGAAGTAGCAGAGAGTCATGCTGGAATGTGGCTCTGTTCGTGTGAGGCCAGAGATGACTTTTCAGAAAATCGCACTTGAACGGTTATGCCAATATAGGGAATAAATGGATTTATAGCCGAATAGGGGCATAAGGTCACAGTATCGATCAGGAACCTAGATAAACACGCAACACCCACTCCACGGGTTAATGTCCATCAAAATTACTAAAACTAAAGCAATTAGATGCATGTGTAACATTGCCCACCCCAAAATACATAAATGCATTCGAAATAGGCGTACTTGTAATACATGGAATTTAGGTACTGTACGTTTTTTAAAGCATAGTAATCATTCAAAAAATTATTGCATATGAAATCAATGAACGATTATGCAAAAGGAATTACACATGAAGTATCTCTGACAGAAGAAAGGCGAGATAAATCATCACATAAAAATGCATTGTAATAACATGTGTGCTAGAGGCTGGTGTAATGTTGTTATGTCTCTAGATGTGTTTAGAAATAGAAGTGTGAAGCTTCTGTTCTCTAAGAATAGTTTTTACGTTAAGCAAAGAATTTGTTCGTGCCAAAAAAGGTCAATATTAGAAAAATTGTCCAATTCAAAGAAAATAGATTTCCAAAGCTCTTGGCAGTTTTTGTTGATCAAAACTGAAGGCCGAATTCAGAGTTCATGGGAACGCTGTGTGTCGGAAAGCTTCTCAAAAGTTATTGTTTCTGTACGGGTGAGAACATCGTATCAGACCGGCTCTCAAAGAATTGGTCTACAAAATCAGGTGATAGTTCAACCAAATTAGATAGCGCTGTAACTTGGCAGGTGTGAGAATGATTGCTGTCATCGAAGGCAGGACCAGCAATGCTCACAGAACGTTGTACCTGGATGATGTTGCTTTTGTCACTCGCTCCACTGTTACCACTTGGTTGTAGTACAGGAGTCTCCACGAATGCCGTCATCAGGATTGGTAGCCGCTGGGGACAACACTATGCGTGAGCCGTTATTGGACTGAGCAAAGTATCGACGTCCATTGGTACTGCTGATGGAAGTGAAAGACAGATGTCCAACACGCATTCATCGCCGCAAAGCATACACCGTAGCACAGGTAAAATGCAATTTTGCCATATCGGTCTGAATGAAAGGAACCAGGTCATGTTTAGATCTCTCTGCCTGGCCAATCCAAGGACGTTAGTTATCCTGTCCCGGTAGCGCATTGCTAGGATTGTCTCTTCCATTCCCATGGGAGCTATGTCTGAGCCGAGGCTTGCCATAACGTAGCAGGAGGGTCAAAAATAGAATCCCTGCAACGAGTCCCAAAAATAATGGTATGCCGCCAAAAATGGAGTGCACAAAATTAGGAAAGATTCCCAAAATTGCCTGGAAGGGTGTTAGCAGTCCCGTAAAGACTGTCTTAAATATGCCTGGGATGCTTGTAGCACTAGACATGTTAAGGAGTTGGCTGAACATTTCTACGAAATGCACGGGGCAATTTGTTGATAAAAGGTCATGAACCTCAGTAGCCGTCCTTGCGACTAGAAGATCATACGTCTCTTTAGATGACGTTATAGGCACTGTTGTCTGTAAAAGTACAGATTTCATTTTGCTTAATGTATCAATTCGTATAGAATAGAGATTCAGACGAGGCCAGAGGGGAGTCACTATGTCTGGAGGCCCGCTCGGGAACAATGCTTGCATACAACATTTGACCATGGACGTTACTTGTACTAGATAACTTTTCCCTGGCGTCAGGCCACAACATCTGTGATCCGTTCTAAGAATGTAACTCCCGTTTGCGAGTTGCATAAAGAAGGGCTCTATCTGAGTTGCAGGTGTGACTAGCTGGTGGCATGAAAGGTTGTTTGAATTTCCATCACATGCTCCATGTAAATTAATACCCTGACACAAAAGTATACCGCTTAGTGAATGTTTACAGTTCTCACCACTAAGAAATACATTTTTGTCACTGTCACTATAGCAAGAATGAGTGTATGGTAATTTCCATTCGGATTTTACATATCCCTTACCCAATTGTTCATATTGGCCAGCAGGTATGTACTCAAGGCACTTTTTAAATCGGAAAGTTGTAATCGGAATTGTGATAATTCCGTGTATTATCCATTCAATGACAGGACTCTCTGACATTGTCAATGGTAATCTCTCGAGTTTTTCGATGCTCAAGATTGTATAGTCTGCTCCTTTCTGTGCCAAACTGATCTGTTTATCAGTAAGGTTAAAACTTGAAAATAATGACGTTGTGTTGATTAAACGCCAAGGCACATAGCCTGAACGAAGATTTTGCAGCGTCCAGCCTAATTCTATAATAGAGCGTAATTGAGACTGGCCATGTTGTAACATTAGCAAATCTCTGTCTATCACATCAAAGGCAGAGGATACAATATTGTCCAAAGAATATATTCTGGAAGACAGAGTCGTTAACCCATTGTCTACCACAGAAAGTGATTTCTCCAAATTAATACGATCAATTTCTCGTATTTTTTCAGCAGTTTCAATTTGCTTTACTTTCCAAGCCTCGTTGTAAGCAGCATAGATACTGGTCGCTATGAAACGCTTTTGACGCTGTTTGCGTGGTCCAAGAATGAAATCGCGCAAATCAGCACCATCTTTTAATAAAGACAAGTGTTGCTTAATTTCAGCCAGTGTGGATGTAGTTAGCCATTCTAGGCAGAGTTTCCCTACACTGTATGTTGTTATAATCCCTGGATGTTGTCTCTGGGAGTATCTAGGGTCTAATCTGGTCATTTTTAACCCCTGTGTTTTATTCAGGAACCTATCTTGACAGCTATTTGTGTCTGTAGGCCAGATTAACCACTTTTTCCAATCAGGATGTGTTCTGTTGAAATGTAAAATTTGTGACACGTCTAACTCAATATCTGTGGTTGTATTTTCAGGTATTGGCTTTGGTATAGACGGTGTTTTAAGGTCTTTGATCTTAGCTAAGCCAAGACAAGATGTTTGGTGTATTGTGTCATTTAAAAATAACATTTGTTCTGGTATCATGCAGGTTCTAAATAGTGCTTCAATGCCTTGCACCTGCCAATCTTTTGTACCCCAAATTGTTTTCGTTTCAATATTATTTTTCCAATAATCAAAACCAAATGTCATCATTTTGTCATAAAATGCTTCTGAATATATCAATTTAGAATTTGTCAGCATTGTTTTCATACCTGTTTTATCTAACAGTTTGTAATAAAACGTTTCTGCATCACTGGTGTTAAACCCTGAGAAGTATTTGAATTTCTCAAAAAATGCTTTAGAACTGCTTTTAGGTGGTGTAGAACAATGTTCCCATTGATTATACATAAAAACATTTCTAGGCTGTGCAGATTTATGCAAGTAATGATCCCCATAGTGGGTGTAACAGAATAACTGCTCATAACTAGATGAACCTTGTAAATAATCATGATCTGTGAATCTAGCTGACATTACTAAATCAGACATCATGTCATTAATACTGTTAAAGTCCCAATCATCAGAGAATGTACTAGGTGTCACAAAGTCACTTAAGGAAACCTTTAGTTGATGAGGATACTTCAGGATTTCGACCGGACCATATATCTCATAGTCTGTTTTCTCCCATACTACCCCACCAGGTATTGGAATTGCTGTGACGTTTACTGTTGACAGTTCTCTTTTCTTCACGTGGGAAGATCTGTGTGGTTTCAGGACTAGGTTGATGTTCTGACTTGCTGTGTCCATTCAATTGTAATGAACCTCCCTAAAATTAAAACTAAAATTAGGCATAGTAGGAGTATGAATACCCCTGAGATAATCCAATGCTCAATCAACGGTGAATCCAGATATAATTCTTTGATTTGTTGAAGGAGTCCTGTTGTATTTTCTTTAGAATACTTTTTTTGTTTCTGGCATCACTTCGGGATCGTTTTGATCTTCAGAGAAGTTGTCGAAGTTGATGAAATAACCAGAGGCAGTTCTGTCAATTGAAGGGATTGTTCTTTCAATCTGTCTCTCGGTAGCACTTTCTGATGCCACATCATTGTAGACTGGTGTTGTTTCTTGACGAACTGTTTCAATCTGTCTTTCAAGAGGCACGAGTTCCATGGCATTATTGCATAGTCCTTCATTGTGCACTGCAGGCTGATCGAATGTGATTAGTCTTTCAGTTTGAACCTCTTGGATTGTTGCAAGTTTGGGTATTCTGTTGTTTCTTGGGAGTCCACTGGGCCTACTGTTGATTATAGGCCACATGCTTGTGGTTTTACCAGATCGATAGACACAACTCTGTTCTCCTTTTTACCAGCAAGGGGCGGTAGCACAACTGATCTTGTTCCGGTGACTGCTAAGACCGGTACTGCTTTTCTGTAAGAAGGCCCAAATTCCTTCTTAACCGCGATCTTTTCTCTGACTAGATCCCCAATCTTTGGAATCCAGACAGGCCTTGCTGGGGCTGTTGCGGGTGGTGCCTCGTCAGTGGTACTTGGCTGTTGCTTTAACTTTATGTTGCTTAATGATTTTCTTGTTTCATTCAGTTCCTGTAAAACAGCCAAACGGTCTTTTACATCAAAGTGCGTTGTTTCTTCTTGTACCACTGACATCTGACTATCGAGGTCCTGAACGCGCATTCTAATTCCGAACAATAGTTCGTATGGGCTGAAACCTTTTAGAGAATTTCTTGGCATGTTGTTAAGACTAGTCTGGACACTTATTAAATGTTTGACCCACCCAGCGCCTGAACCTAATACCTTCGCTGTTATAGATTGCTTTATGTCACGGTTTTTTCTTTCTACCACACTATTCCCTTCGGGGTGCGACGGACAAGAATACCGCAACCCAATTCCCATGCTGGCCATGGCCTCCTTATAAGCTCGAGAGCTGAAAGCAGGACCCTGGTCAGAATGGAACGTGGTAATTGCGTATGTGCCGATATTGACTCGCAAATCTTTTATAACCGCTCTAGCGTCAGCCGAGCGCTGGAGGCCTCATTTTTTTAAGTGCTTTTCGTCTTAACTGTTAATAGGACGCAGGATGGGGTGTAGGCAGCGTTACGCTCTTTCTGACTGGTAGCCGGTAGCAAGGTTCCTTACTGCGATCCCTATTACAGTTTTCACAGTTGTTTGCATATATTTGGTGTTCTACACTCATTCCCGGCCACCAGAATACTGATTGTAATTCAGTCAGTGATTCCTTGATCTCTCTGTGCCTTAGACCCAAACCCATGTGTGCGTCTGCTATTAAAAATATTCTCCTGTTCATGTTTGGAATTACTCTGTCCCCCACTCCAGGGATTCGAGCAAAAGGAACGGAGTTTGCATCGATTATTAGTGCTGCACAGTCGCCTTTTACGGTCGTTTTTACTGCTAGCATGGTTTCCCCGTCTATGTACTTATCTGTACGCTTTTTTGTGGCTGCGGAAGCCGGTTTAGTTGCTTCCGCGGTGGCTGTATTAGCCAATGAATTCCCTGCAACGTGAACGCCATCACGTTGAAGACTCTGTGCGTGAATCACGTGAGTCTTTTGTAGTTCTTTGTGTAAAAGAGCTACCTGTTTCCAGAGCAATTTATGCTTTATTGTGGCACCTGTGTCATCTTTGTAGTCGTTTTCGATCCAACTCTGCAGTTTATTGTTGTAAAAGTTGACGCAAAAATGAGAATCGCACACTATAAGTGTCGGGAATTCACGTTCTGCATTTTCGAGCGCCATCTTTAAAGATCTGATTTCAGTTCTTTGAACCGAACAGTTTCTTACAGATTCAGTTTTTGTTACTTTCGGTCTGAATTTACCGCACAGCCAACGACCTTTAATGATCGCACATGCTGCATCGTAGGATTTTCTCTCTACGTTGAAATGCTGTACAAAGCTATCTGTATAGATTATACAGGCATATTGTGGGAGAGGCAGAATTTCGATTGGCAGAGGATATTCTTCTTCATATTCTAAATCATTCAGTTCTTCAAATTGCGGGGCGAAATAGTATTTCACATCTTCCGCTCCTAGAGAATCTATGCACTGTATCCATTTCGGGTCCAGTGACACTGTAGGCAGGTTTACTGGGCTGAATAGCGCCTCGAAGGCGGATTCCGCTGTAAGGATATTAATCCGTTTGCCGTGTGCTAGTTCTCGTTCATTTGCTAATGCGATTTGCACTGCGTTCACAGTTCTTTCTGTGCGACTGAATGCTTTTTCTGCTTGTGTGTACAAGTGAGATTTAATTGAAATTGGTACCTTTTCTCCCTCATTAGAGGTTAGGTACGTGAATCCGCATCTTCCTGGGATGACTCGGATTACAAGATCGATCGTGTTGTCACGTGTATCTAATTTAGTTTTTGCTAACATGTCTGTTTGCAGTGATCTCAAAATTTCTATGTGTTTTTGAGTCCAATTGATTTGTTTTAAATCAGGTTTTATTAGTTCGTAGAGAGGTTTAACCCTCTCTGCGTAATTTAGTATGTAAGTTCTTCCGAAATTCAGAAAACCTAGTATTGATTGTAAATTCTTCAGCGTTTTTGGAGCTTGGAGTACAGCGCACTTCTCTAAGAAGTTGTCCGCTAGGCTTTTCCCTTCACTTGATAATTCGTACCCTAAGAATAGTACTGTCAGATGGGCAATTCGGGACTTTTTAAAGTTGAATTTGTAACCCTCTGCTGCGAACCCAAGTATAATGGTGTTCACTCTTTTCAAGTGAGTATCCAAGTCGTCGTCTGTGAGATAAATATCATCTACGTAAGATAATGCTTCATCATCATAGATTTGTAGTAACTCTGTTACCCTAGCTGAGAATAGTCCTGGGCTGTTCTTGAACCCCTGTGGGAGTCGACAGAATTTTTTCTGCGACCCAAATGCAGAGAAAGCGGTCAAATATCTGCTTTCTGGTGCAATGTTTTGACAAAAGAAACCATTAGATATGTCTAATGTCGTTTTGTATTTTTTCCTAACTATGTTATTCATTAGGGCTGCACTATGCGAGTTTTGTACTGCAAAAGTTTTGCAACATGTATTAAGGTGTCTGTAGTCCAAAACTAGACGATATGAATTGTCTGGTTTGGAGACAGGAAACAAAGGATTGTTCATTTGAGAGGTGCATGTTTCAATCACCCCCTGGTACTCAAGTTGATCTAAGATCTCCCTGACTTGTTTTTTAGCTTCTTGCTTTATGGGATACTGCCGTTGGGCAGTTGGTTCACTTTTTAATTGGATTTTGTGAGGTGGTGAATCCTCATCCCATCCTACATGATTTTTATATAATGCAGGTGCCTGGGCTACTGCCCATTTCCTTGCATATGTATATTTTTTGTGAATCGGAATGTGATTCGAGAAGGCAGGCATAATCACTTCTTCGCCACGAGGGCACTCCCTGACAAACTCTGGGGGCCAATCTTTTTCAGCTAACAGAATATCATAGCCTTTTGAGAGCTTATCCCAAAATAGACCCTTAATTTTCCTAGTCTTATCACCCTCTATACGCAATGTTATTTCGTATATTTTATGGGGCTCGCTAAGCCTGGCGTCGGCAGTTTCAACTTGAATGTATTCATTCGTGTCCACTGTCTCCAGATGACTCATCAAGATCTTGCGCGCTATACTGATTTCTGCTGCACTGTCCAACATTGTCAATGCCCACTCCCCGTTTTTCAACTGTGTCCTCAGTATTCTCGGCATGGTTGATTACTCTAATACTGGCTACCTTCTTTTTCTGAAATTGAGATTTTTTACTCTGAGCAGGTTCCTTGTCTTTGGACTTGGTGTGCTCTCCTGGGTCTGACCGTCCTCTTCTTTCCGAATTCTGTGGAAGAGATCGAGAGGGACGTGTATCAATACTTTGATATCTATCAGGTTTTTTCAGATTATCCCTATTTCTAAGGTTATATCTTTTCTCAGAGGGCTCCCGTTGGGGAGACTGGCGTTCTCGAGTCGGAGTTCTTTCCCTCCGTCGAGGAGACCTTCCTCTGGACTGGAAAACTTTTTCCTTGGGAGTGGATTGTTTATTTCCATCCCAGCTCTTTTTAGGAGTATTTGAATTATTTTTAATAAATAATTTTTCAGGATTTTCGAGCAGTTGGGGTTTTACCGGTTTCCCACCCAAGCTGTCTCTACCTAATTCTTCATAGCATTTTTCTATGATTTTTGCAAGCTCAACAGGATCTTTTATATCTGTTTCCTTCAACTTCTGGCGGATCGCCACAGATGCTGCTTCTCCCTTTATGTTGGCTAATAATATAGCCGTGACCTGCTTGAAGTCTTTCAGTAATTTCATACCTAGATTTAAAGCGGGCTCTGGGCCGAATTCATTTTGAATCTGTTTTAGCACTTCTGGTATTACCGCCATAGACGGAACACCGTGTGTTTTTGTGTAAATGGAAGCAAAGACTGTACCCCAAGTGTCACAGTCCTCCACGTGTGGTGCGATTCCCATAGGAAGGCAGATGGTCAAGATTCTGTGTTTCTCAATAGGGGTAGTATCAGGAAATACTGCCTCTATTTGAGTGATTTTCTGTGCTAACCAGAAAGGAATTTGTTCCCGTTTTACGGGTTTTTTACCAAGACATGACTGTATGTTCTGTGGTGTAATTTTATTAGTGTTCCCCTGATGAGGGGTCAGCTGTGGTGTATTAACAGCTGGCTGGACTGTTGCAGTCCGCATTACATATTGGACTAATTGCCTATGTATTTTTATTAATGTGTTTAGCTGTACTAACAGCTCTTCTCTAGACATTTTTGCAATGTCAGGATGTGGTGTGTAGCTGGCTAGAACCGGCCACGTGGCTCCTGGTCTACCTAGTGGACCGAGCCTAGTTATGTGATCATTGTGTTTTAGGGCGCCATTAAACCAGAGCAGGTGCTCTTGAAATTTAAGTGGGATTTCAATCTCCTCGAAAGGAGCGTACTCTCCCGGAGGTTCCTCTATTTTGTAATAGTGAAACTCTTTTGTTATAGCGTTTACCGCTGGAAAGTTTATCCATGAATAGAATACCTCTGTCTGCCGATACTCGTGAGCCTCTATCACGAAAATTACTGTACCACCTTGAGGTGTCAGTCCGTTTACTATAAGTTTTGAAGTTATAGATTTTCTTAAGTGGACCGGGATGATAATAGCATCCGGGTCTGTGTATTCGGGACCTTGCTGAGTCGTATCTGCTGCGCCCCCAGTGGTTCCGTTTTCTCCTGGCATTGTAAAAATGCAAGGTTTGCAGAGTAGGTCTCCAAGGAGACAAAGATTAGGTGCACAATATTTTGGAACACTGTATCCTTCAACGTTGAATAAACCAGAGCTTTACATAGGAATCTCTTCCTACTAAGGTCGGGCGGATTTTAACCTTTCACCCACTCCAGACGTCTATTGGAGTATTTACGGGAGAAAGGGGTCTGTGTGAAATATGCACGACTGAGTTACTCTAACTGTCTTGCGTTAGTTTATCGCCTTACCAAACGGTTGGGCGCCATGTAGTGTAGTTCCTAGTTTCCCACTAGGCCCTGCGCATTGGAATAACATAAACAGTAGTATCGACGTGGAACTGCGGATATTCCAGGCCTCTACTGACTATGCTAAACTTAATTGGGTTGTGTTACCAACTAGCTCAGAGGTCACTGGAAACTTTCTTCTCTGCATAGGAAGTGATCAGCTTCCTTGGCACAGACAAGAAGGGATTCAGTTTTCCAACAACCGTGCAACATGACAACTTTGCTCCTCAGATCAAGAGTCAATCTCTAGGGTCGTGTGAAACAATAGACATGTATTTCACTCAGTCAGTCTAGTGCAGTTTACGTTCACGAGATGTAGAGAATAGAGAGACGGGCGTGTATCAATAAAGGTTAACATTTATTGAACAGTCTTTCTTCTCGTACAAGAGAAATGTATTGCCACAATTGCAATAATTGTTATTATAAAAAGTACGTACAGTAAGATAAGGATTGCGAAATAGAACTGTAAAAGCATTGATATGGTTTCTTAGCCATACAATGGTTTAAAAGTAATAAAACATATATACAGTCATATATACATTAGGCTAACATACTCAACTGGTGCTTCTAACTAAGCCTACCCCAGTGTGCCTGACCTAAGCCTAACACGTGAAAGGGGAGTAAGTAAGTAGCTTTAAGTTAAGTTGGTTTTGCCAAGGTTTGTTTCAAGAATTCTCGTCTAAGGGTTTAGTCAACACCATACCTCTGAATAGAATGATGGAGGATTGGTATCTCCTTCAGGGGTCTCTCTCGATATCCCAGTCACCCGCGAGGGTAAACTGGAAGCGCCGGGACTGGATTTCTCTGCATGAGAAATGCAGCGGCTTCTCTTCAGCGCGTCGAGGAAGGAGGGGGGACAGCGTCCGCGGGCAGCTGGAATCTGCTGGATGTCTTCGCAGAGGACGGCTGTTCAGCTCCTTAAGCGTACTGCACCATAGTTCGCGCTGTAGCGGCGATAATGGTAATCAGCAGCTTCACCACCACAGGATAGCAGGCTGCAGCGACAGAGTGCTAGATTTACCAACACGGGGTCATGCAGGCAGCTGGCATCAGCAACAGGCAACGAACCTTGCTTAAGGCAACGTTGGTAATATTTATACCTGACAGGTGCCGGGTTTGACGCAAGTTTGCTGGACATAAGACGTCAATTAAAGATGTCACTAGGAAGTGATAGTTATCAGTTGCTCATTAGAGTTCCATTACTAATCAAAACATAGCAAGCGGGGATTTCCAGGTTTGCTAAGTTTTTATCTTGTTGAAGAACTCGGAGTGTTATCTAGGAATATCAGATAGGGACTGCTGCTCTGTCATTGCACTAATTGGTCGCAAAGGAAGTAGCAGAGAGTCATGCTGGAATGTGGCTCTGTTCGTGTGAGGCCAGAGATGACTTTTCAGAAAATCGCACTTGAACGGTTATGCCAATATAGGGAATAAATGGATTTATAGCCGAATAGGGGCATAAGGTCACAGTATCGATCAGGAACGTAGATAAGCACGCAACACTGCTTCACCCTGGTTCTGACCCATTTGTCTGCCTTCTTTCCCAATTCTTGGGGAGAGGTCAGATCAGAGTCAATCAGGTGTTGATGCAATAACTGGTTCTGACAGTTGTTAAGTATTTGTTCTCTCATGATCAAATTATACAATCCTGTATAGTCATTAACTTTACTGCCCAGCAACCAGCTCTCCAGAGCCTTAGTGGCACAATCTGCAAAGTCAGTCCAGTCCTGAGCCTGTGTCTTCTGGGTGTCTCTGAACAGCAACCTATACTGCTTAGTGGTTAAGCCACAGCCATCTATCAGAGCACTCTTCAGGACAGTGTAGTTGTTAGCATCCTCATCACTAACTGTAACTGTGAGGAGCTTGTCTCTGCCTTTATCTGAAAAGGAAAGCCATAAGATTGCTTCCCACTGACTCTGGGGTACCTGCTGTACTTAGCAGGCCCTCTCCAAAGCAGTTATCCATTTGTGGATGTCATCCCCACTCTTGTAGGGAGGGACAATCTTATTTAGGTTTTTATGGTCATAGGCCTTTCCCTATCTCTAGGGATGTTGCTGCCACCAGTGGGTTCTAACCCACTTAACTTTTGCTCACTTGTGAAAGCCAGGGTCTCTTTGGCAAGTGCAATTTCTAGCCTCTTGATCCTAAGATTTACTTCCTTCATCCTAGCTTGGTGCTCTCTCCTCTCAAGGGGGTCATCCTCCTTAGAGCAGGGGCATCAGACCCTACTGAGTCATCAGAATGCTCAGGGCCACTGGACAGTGACCTGTGCCTTATGTGTCTCCTGTTAGGCCTACTTGGTAAGGTAGGAGGGGGCCCACCAAGGCCCTCTCCCACCCCCTATATAGTCCTGTGTTGCCCAGGATAGATTCAGCAACCTTATCCTGGTCATCATCCCCATCAGAGACCACTGGATCTTCTCCAGGTGGATTTTCCTCCGCTGATGGATGGCCCCCCTCTGTACTACCCTGGTTACCTGGGTCTGATGAATTCTCTACATCATGAGCCACTAAGAGATCTACCAGGATCAACGGCCCCTCGCGGCGGGATGCCTGACTTTCACCTTGTGGATACCCTGCTGGGGCTATCACACAGGGGAATATCAGGACGGGTTCCCTAAGCAAGCGCCGGGAAACCCACTGCGGGTAGCTGTGCGCTATATAAGCTCAACTACAACTACATTTACCAGGTGGTTAAAGGTTGGACTCTGTCCTTGTTTCAACTCTCTGACTGCACACCAGCTTCTAAGTTCATTCAAAGTGAATGAGTCATACTTAAAAGGTGCCCTGGGAGGGTCAACTTCTGTCGGGAGAGGCACACTAGGCTCTCCTCCTGAGGACATTTTCTAGTGAGGTGTGGTGTGTTCACCTACCTACACTAAATTGTTTCCTACTAGAACCTCTCTAGAGTCGTAGTCGGGGTGTGCTGAGCCCTTTGCTCTACAGCAACTTAAGTATTATAAGAACTTGATTTATATGTACCTACTGGTACCTTAATGTGCTCTTTCAAATGATATCTCAAGATTAAAAATGGTTGTCCTCCCTCAGCACCTAAACTCGTAGCTCGCGAGCTGGCTGCGTTTTGCGTTTCATGGAATAAAGAAGATCTACTTTGGAACATTTGTAACGTTTGGGTTCTTGACTGAATTTAGGAAGGTTTGCTTTTTCGATGGACTGCTGAGCGCTGAGCATATGGACAAGAAGAATGTACTATAGCGTATACCAATGCTCAGAGGTTATATTTTTACCTAATATTGAGAGGGTCGATTAAGTTGTTTGTCTGTACCTATCAGGAATTTGAATCAGTGTTCACTTATAACACTGTTTTTCAATTTATAAATTAGGTTTATATTAGGTTTTGCAGGGAGTCCAGCTGAGCGCTTAAAAGTCTGGGTATTACCAAAATCTATATTTTATAAGCTCTTTTGTTTTATCTTAAACCTTTTTGCACAATTTGTAGCATCCTAACTTGTACTGAGTGTAATGCAAGTTTAAAATAGTGACCTATATATATATATATATATAGTGCCTTCTGTCACAGACTGGGACCTCGTAGCACTCACTATGCACACGTCACTCTTCTCCAGGGTTCAGTTCTGCTGATCTCTGGTGGACACAGACTCTGCTTTCCTTGATTAATCGAGGGTTTGATCATCTCCAATAGTATGTTTTGCACTCATGAACTCCACGTACCTTCTTTTATATGTAGTAACCTGAGGGGGGAAGACCCGACAAAGTTGCATAATATTTAGATTTTTTTAGCCACGCCCTTTCCCCCGCCCCCACGCTCACTCGCCCCGCCCCGCCCCATTGCGCCTAGGCTCGCAGATCTGTGCTTGTTTCAAGGCGCTTCCAAAGCCGGTTCCAGGACCCCCAAACCACCCCCCCCCCGTCCTCTGTCTTCCAGGGGGGGGGGGTCACTCTAGCCGGGTGTTGGACATGATTCATCCTTGTCTTTGAGGACCAAAGGTCAGAGCAGGCCCAGCTGCTCACTGCTGCTGGTGGACTTCTGACCTCTGACCCTGAGCAGGCCTTGGGGACCCGCCCAGACACTAGAGGGGGGCACTCACGCTCAGGACACCAGTGGGAGCTGCCCTGACCCCCCAGCTCCTGACCAGGCCCCACAGAGGTCTTTAAACACAGAAGTGTGGGCCTTAGAAGCCTGCAGGGGCTCCCTCTCACTTGCGTCAACAGCTTCAGAAAGCAACGCCCCCTGCAGCCCCCACCGTGCCATGCACCGCCCCACTGCCCCGGAGCCCCACTGCCCCGGAGCCCCACTGCCCCGGAGCCCCACTGCCCTGGAGCCCCACTACCGCACTGCCCCACTGCCCCGGAACCCCACTGCCCCGGAGCCCCACTGCCGCACTGCCCCACTGCCCTGGAGCCCCACTACCGCACTGCCCCACTGCCCCGGAACCCCACTGCCCCGGAGCCCCACTGCCGCACTGCCCCACTGCCCCGGAGCCCCACTGCCGCACTGCCCCACTGCCCCGGACCCCACTGCCCCTGAGCCCCACTGCCC
This sequence comes from Lissotriton vulgaris, assembly GCF_964263255.1. Lineage (NCBI taxonomy): Eukaryota > Metazoa > Chordata > Amphibia > Caudata > Salamandridae > Lissotriton > Lissotriton vulgaris. The sequence continues at coordinate 43,978,815 of NC_141699.1, forward strand.
CGGAGCCCCACTGCCCCGGAGCCCCACTGCCCCGGAGCCCCACTGCCCCGGAGCCCTCACAGCCCCGGAGCCCTCACTGCCCCTGAGCCCGCACTGCCCCAGAGGCACCACTACCCCTGAGCCTCACTGCCCCTGAGCCTCACTGCCCCGTAGCCCTACTGCCCCTGTGTCCCACTGCCCTGGTCACCACTGCCTCAGAGCCCCACTGCCTCGGAGCCCCACTGCCCCGGAGCCCCACTGCCCCGGAGCTTCACTGCCCCGGAGCTTCACTGCCCCGGAGCTTCACTGCCCCGGTGACCCACTGCCTCGGAGCCCCACTGCCTCGGAGCCCCACTGCCTCGGAGCCCCACTGCCCCGGAGCCCCACTGCCCCGCAGCCCCACTGCCCGATGCCCCGGAGCCCCACTGCTCCACTGCCCCACAGCCGCACTGCACCACTGCCCCGGAGCTCCACTGCCTCGGAGCCCCACTGCCCCTGAGCTCCACTGCCCCACTGCCCCTGTGTCCCACTGCCCCTGTGCCCGACTGCCCTGGAGCCCCACTGCCGCACTGCCCCGGAGCCCCTCTGCCCCGGAGCCCCACTGCCCCACTGCCCCTGTGTCCCACTGCCCCTGTGTCCCACTGCCCCTGTGTCCCACTGCCCCTGTGTCCCACTGCCCCTGTGTCCCACTGCCCCTGTGTCCCACTGCCCCTGTGTCCCACTGCTTCGGAGCCCCACTGCCCCGGAGCCCCACTGCCCCTGTGTCCCACTGCCCCTGTGTCCCACTGCCCCTGTGTCCCACTGCCCCTGTGTCCCACTGCCCCTGTGTCCCACTGCCCCGGTGTCCCACTGCTTCGGAGCCCCACTGCCCCGGTGTCCCACTGCCCCGGAGCCCCACTGCTTCGGAGCCCCACTGCCGCACTGCCCCACTGCCGCACTGCCCCGGAGCCCCACTGCCCCGGAGCCCCACTGCCCCTGTGTCCCACTGCCCCTGTGTCCCACTGCCCCTGTGTCCCACTGCCCCTGTGTCCCACTGCCCTGTGTCCCACTGCCCCTGTGTCCCACTGCCCCTGTGTCCCACTGCCCCTGTGTCCCACTGCCCCAGTGTCCCACTGCTTCGGAACCCCACTGCCCCGAGTGCTGATTGTTGCAGAATGTAAGATTTTTTTTTATAATCAGCTTCTCGTGTGCTCAGAAGCATCTCGTGGACTCTGGTTTCATAACCAGTGATCCGTGGTAATCCCTTGGTGCTACCCGGCTGCACCCCTGACACTCCGATGACCTTTGTGTCTGTGATCACCTCTGACCTTTGTGTCTGTGCTCACCTCTGACCTCTCTGTCTGTGCTCACCTCTGACCTTTGTGTCTGTGCTCACCACTGACACACCTCTGACCTTTGTGTCTGTGCTCACCACTGACACACTTCTGACCTTTGTGTCTGTGCTCACCTCACACACCTCTGACCTTTGTGTCTGTACTCACCTCTGACCTTTGTGTCTGTGCTCACCTCAGGCTCACCTCTGACCTTTGTGTCTGTGCTCACCTCTGACCTTTGTTTCTATGCTCACCTCTGACCTCTCTGTCTGTGCTCACCTCTGACCTCTCTGTCTGTGCTCACCACTGACACACCTCTGACCTATGTGTCTGTGCTCACCGCTGACCAAACATGAGTGCATGTGATCCCCCCCCCCTCCCCCCCCCCCCACCGGCAGCCAGCCACCGGTGCAAATAAAACACCTGGTCTTTTATCTGTGCTCCTGGGTGGAGAAGATCAGAACGGTCAAATTTGTCTTCGCAGGTTCACACTTGTCACAAACGTTGACCTGGCTCAGGTCGGAGTTTAAACATTCTTTAGGCTGCACTGCTTAATTTGAGCCGGTGCTTGCCGGTGGAGGCACTAGCACTTATTTTTGGGGACTGGCACTTATTTCTCTGCATCAGACATTGACTGGGAGCAAGAGAGTGAAACACGGAAACATGGAAAAGCTGTCTCAACGGGAGGAAGGTGGAACCTGCAAGAGTGAGATACAGGGGCAGACAGTGTCTGGTGATGGATTAAAGAGGCCTGCGTGAGATACAGGGGCAGTCAGTGTCTGGGAGAGGATTAAAGAGGCCTGCGTGAGATACAGGGGCAGTCAGTGTCTGGTAGAGGACTAAAGAGGCCTGAGTGAGATACAGGGGCAGTCAGTGTCTGGTAGAGGATTAAAGAGGCCTGAGTGAGATACAGGGGCTGTCAGTGTCTGGGAGTGGATTAAAGAGGCTTGAGTGAGGAACAGGGGCAGTCCGTGTCTGGTAGTGGATTAAAGAGGCCTGAGTGAGATACAGGGGCAGTCAGTGTCTGGGAGAGGATTAAAGAGGCCTGCGTGAGATACAGGGGCAGTCAGTGTCTGGTAGAGGACTAAAGAGGCCTGAGTGAGATACAGGGGCAGTCAGTGTCTGGTAGAGGATTAAAGAGGCCTGAGTGAGATACAGGGGCAGTCAGTGTCTGGGAGTGGATTAAAGAGGCCTGAGTGAGATACAGGGGCAGTCAGTGTCTGTGGTGGATTAAAGAGGCCTGAGTGAGATACAGGGGCAGTCAGTGTCTGTGGTGGATTAAAGAGGCCTGAGTGAGATACATGGGCAGTCAGTGTCTGGTGATGGATTAAAGAGGCCTGAGTGAGATACAGGGGCAGTCAGTGTCTGAGAGTGGATTAAAGAGGCCTGAGTGAGATACAGGGGCAGTCAGTGTCTGGTGGTGGATTAAAGAGGCTTGAGTGAGATACAGGGCAGTGTCTGTGGTGGATTAAAGAGGCCTGAGTGAGATACAGGGGCAGTCAGTGTCTGGGAGTGGATTAAAGAGGCCTGGGTGAGATACAGGGGCAGTCAGTGTCCGTGGTGGATTAAAGAGGCCTGAGTGAGGTACAGGGGCAGTCAGTGTCTGTGGTGGATTAAAGAGGCCTGAGTGAGATACAGGGGCAGTCGGTCAGTGTCTGTGGTGGATTAAGGAGGCCTGAGTGAGATACAGGGGCAGGCAGTGTCTGGGAGAGGATTAAAGAGGCCTGAGTGAGATACAGGGGCAGTCGGTGTCTGGTGGAGGATTAAAGAGGCCTGAGAGAGATACAGGGGCTGTCAGTGTCTGGGAGTGGATTAAAGAGGCTTGAGTGAGGAACAGGGGCAGTCCGTGTCTGGTAGTGGATTAAAGAGGCCTGAGTGAGATACAGGGGCAGTCAGTGTCTGTGGTGGATTAAAGAGGCTTGAGTGAGATACAGGGGCAGTCAGTGTCTGTGGTGGAATAAAGAGGCCTGAGTGGGATACAGGGGCAGTCAGTGTCTGGTGGTGGATTAAAGAGGCCTGAGTGAGATACAGGGGCAGTCAGTGTCTGTGGTGGATTAAAGAGGCCTGAGTGAGATACAGGGGCAATCAGTGTCTGGTAGAGGACTAAAGAGGCCTGAGTGAGATACAGGGGCAGTCAGTGTCTGGTAGAGGATTAAAGAGGCCTGAGTGAGATACAGGGGCTGTCAGTGTCTGGTAGAGGATTAAAGAGGCCTGAGTGAGATACAGGGGCAGTCAGTGTCTGGTGGTGGATTAAAGAGGCTTGAGTGAGATACAGGGCAGTGTCTGTGGTGGATTAAAGAGGCCTGAGTGAGATACAGGGGCAGTCAGTGTCTGGGAGTGGATTAAAGAGGCCTGGGTGAGATACAGGGGCAGTCAGTGTCCGTGGTGGATTAAAGAGGCCTGAGTGAGGTACAGGGGCAGTCAGTGTCTGTGGTGGATTAAAGAGGCCTGAGTGAGATACAGGGGCAGTCGGTCAGTGTCTGTGGTGGATTAAGGAGGCCTGAGTGAGATACAGGGGCAGGCAGTGTCTGGGAGAGGATTAAAGAGGCCTGAGTGAGATACAGGGGCAGTCAGTGTCTGTGGTGGATTAAAGAGGCCTGAGTGAGATACAGGGGCAGTCAGTGTCTGTGGTGGATTAAAGAGGCCTGAGTGAGATACAGGGGCAGTCGGTGTCTGTGGAGGATTAAAGAGGCCTGAGTGAGATACAGGGGCAGTCAGTGTCTGGTGGAGGATTAAAGAGGCCTGAGAGAGATACAGGGGCAGCCAGTGTCTGGTGGTGGATTAAAGAGGCCTGGGTGAGATACAGGGGCAGTCGGTCAGTGTCTGTGGTGGATTAAGGAGGCCTGAGTGAGATACAGGGGCAGGCAGTGTCTGGGAGAGGATTAAAGAGGCCTGAGTGAGATACAGGGGCAGTCGGTGTCTGGTGGAGGATTAAAGAGGCCTGAGAGAGATACAGGGGCTGTCAGTGTCTGGGAGTGGATTAAAGAGGCTTGAGTGAGGAACAGGGGCAGTCCGTGTCTGGTAGTGGATTAAAGAGGCCTGAGTGAGATACAGGGGCAGGCAGTGTCTGGTAGAGGATTAAAGAGGCCTGAGTGAGATACAGGGGCAGTCAGTGTCTGGGAGAGGATTAAAGAGGCCTGAGTGAGATACAGGGGCAGTCAGTGTCTGGGAGTGGATTAAAGAGGCCTGAGTGAGATACAGGAGCAGTCAGTGTCTGGTGGTGGATTAAAGAGGCCTGAGTGAGATACAGGGGCGGTCAGTGTCTGGTAGAGGATTAAAGAGGCCTGAGTGAGATACAGGGGCTGTCAGTGTCTGGGAGTGGATTAAAGAGGCTTGAGTGAGGAACAGGGGCAGTCCGTGTCTGGTAGTGGATTAAAGAGGCCTGAGTGAGATACAGGGGCAGTCAGTGTCTGTGGTGGATTAAAGAGGCCTGAGTGAGATACAGGGGCAGACAGTGTCTGGTGATGGATTAAAGAGGCCTGCGTGAGATACAGGGGCAGTCAGTGTCTGGGAGAGGATTAAAGAGGCCTGCGTGAGATACAGGGGCAGTCAGTGTCTGGTAGAGGACTAAAGAGGCCTGAGTGAGATACAGGGGCAGTCAGTGTCTGGTAGAGGATTAAAGAGGCCTGAGTGAGATACAGGGGCTGTCAGTGTCTGGGAGTGGATTAAAGAGGCTTGAGTGAGGAACAGGGGCAGTCCGTGTCTGGTAGTGGATTAAAGAGGCCTGAGTGAGATACAGGGGCAGTCAGTGTCTGTGGTGGATTAAAGAGGCTTGAGTGAGATACAGGGGCAGTCAGTGTCTGTGGTGGAATAAAGAGGCCTGAGTGGGATACAGGGGCAGTCAGTGTCTGGTGGTGGATTAAAGAGGCCTGAGTGAGATACAGGGGCAGTCAGTGTCTGTGGTGGATTAAAGAGGCCTGAGTGAGATACAGGGGCAATCAGTGTCTGGTAGAGGACTAAAGAGGCCTGAGTGAGATACAGGGGCAGTCAGTGTCTGGTAGAGGATTAAAGAGGCCTGAGTGAGATACAGGGGCTGTCAGTGTCTGGCAGTGGATTAAAGAGGCCTGAGTGAGATACAGGGGCAGTCAGTGTCTGTGGTGGATTAAAGAGGCCTGAGTGAGATACAGGGGCAATCAGTGTCTGGTAGAGGACTAAAGAGGCCTGAGTGAGATACAGGGGCAGTCAGTGTCTGGTAGAGGATTAAAGAGGCCTGAGTGAGATACAGGGGCTGTCAGTGTCTGGGAGTGGATTAAAGAGGCTTGAGTGAGGAACAGGGGCAGTCCGTGTCTGGTAGTGGATTAAAGAGGCCTGAGTGAGATACAGGGGCAGTCAGTGTCTGTGGTGGATTAAAGAGGCCTGAGTGAGATACAGGGGCAGACAGTGTCTGGTGATGGATTAAAGAGGCCTGCGTGAGATACAGGGGCAGTCAGTGTCTGGGAGAGGATTAAAGAGGCCTGCGTGAGATACAGGGGCAGTCAGTGTCTGGTAGAGGACTAAAGAGGCCTGAGTGAGATACAGGGGCAGTCAGTGTCTGGTAGAGGATTAAAGAGGCCTGAGTGAGATACAGGGGCTGTCAGTGTCTGGGAGTGGATTAAAGAGGCTTGAGTGAGGAACAGGGGCAGTCCGTGTCTGGTAGTGGATTAAAGAGGCCTGAGTGAGATACAGGGGCAGTCAGTGTCTGTGGTGGATTAAAGAGGCTTGAGTGAGATACAGGGGCAGTCAGTGTCTGTGGTGGAATAAAGAGGCCTGAGTGGGATACAGGGGCAGTCAGTGTCTGGTGGTGGATTAAAGAGGCCTGAGTGAGATACAGGGGCAGTCAGTGTCTGTGGTGGATTAAAGAGGCCTGAGTGAGATACAGGGGCAATCAGTGTCTGGTAGAGGACTAAAGAGGCCTGAGTGAGATACAGGGGCAGTCAGTGTCTGGTAGAGGATTAAAGAGGCCTGAGTGAGATACAGGGGCTGTCAGTGTCTGGCAGTGGATTAAAGAGGCCTGAGTGAGATACAGGGGCAGACAGTGTCTGGTGATGGATTAAAGAGACCTGCGTGAGATACAGGGGCAGTCAGTGTCTGGGAGAGGATTAAAGAGGCCTGCGTGAGATACAGGGGCAGTCAGTGTCTGGTAGAGGACTAAAGAGGCCTGAGTGAGATACAGGGCAGTGTCTGTGGTGGATTAAAGAGGCCTGAGTGAGATACAGGGGCAGTCAGTGTCTGGGAGTGGATTAAAGAGGCCTGGGTGAGATACAGGGGCAGTCAGTGTCCGTGGTGGATTAAAGAGGCCTGAGTGAGGTACAGGGGCAGTCAGTGTCTGTGGTGGATTAAAGAGGCCTGAGTGAGATACAGGGGCAGTCGGTCAGTGTCTGTGGTGGATTAAGGAGGCCTGAGTGAGATACAGGGGCAGGCAGTGTCTGGCAGAGGATTAAAGAGGCCTGAGTGAGGTACAGGGGCAGTCAGTGTCTGGGAGAGGATTAAAGAGGCCTGAGTGAGATACAGGGGCAGTCAGTGTCTGGTGGAGGATTAAAGAGGCCTGAGTGAGGTACAGGGGCAGTCAGTGTCTGGGAGAGGATTAAAGAGGCCTGAGTGAGATACAGGGGCAGTCGGTGTCTGGTGGAGGATTAAAGAGGCCTGAGTGAGGTACAGGGGCAGTCAGTGTCTGGGAGAGGATTAAAGAGGCCTGAGTGAGATACAGGGGCAGTCGGTGTCTGGTGGAGGATTAAAGAGGCCTGAGTGAGATACAGGGGCAGTCAGTGTCTGGTGGTGGATTAAAGAGGCCTGAGTGAGATACAGGGGCGGTCAGTGTCTGTGGTGGATTAAAGAGGCCTGAGTGAGATACAGGGGCAGTCAGTGTCTGGGAGTGGAATAAAGAGGCCTGAGTGAGATACAGGAGCAGTCAGTGTCTGGTGGTGGATTAAAGAGGCCTGAGTGAGATACAGGGGCGGTCAGTGTCTGGGAGAGGATTAAAGAAGCCTGAGTGAGATACAGGGGCAGTCAGTGTCTGGTGGTGGATTGAAGAGGCCTGAGTGAGATACAGGGGCAGTCAGTGTCTGGTGGTGAATTGAAGAGGCCTGAGTGAGATACAGGGGCAGTCAGTGTCTGGTGGTGGATTAAAGAGGAATGAGTGAGATACAGGGGCAGTCAGTGTCTGTGGTGGATTAAAGAGGCCTGAGTGAGATACAGGGGCAGTCAGTGTCTGGTCGAGGATTAAAGAGGCCTGAGTGAGATACATGGGAAGTCAGTGTCTGTGGTGGATTAAGGAGGCCTGAGTGAGATACAGGGGCGGTCAGTGTCTGTGGTGGATTAAAGAGGCCTGAGTGAGATACAGGGGCAGTCAGTGTCTGCGGTGGATTAAAGAGGCCTGAGTGAGATACAGGGGCAGTCAGTGTCTGGTGGTGGATTAAAGAGGCCTGAGTGAGAAACAGGGGCGGTCAGTGTCTGGGAGTGGATTAAAGAGGCCTGGTTGAGATACAGGGGCAGTCAGTGTCTGGGAGTTGATTAAAGAGGCCTGAGTGAGATACAGGGGCAGTCAGTGTCTGGTGGTGGATCAAAGAGGCCTGAGAGAGATACAGGGGCAGTCAGTGTCTGTGGTGGATTAAAGAGGCCTGAGTGAGATACGGGGGCAGTCAGTGTCTGTGGTGGATCAAAGAGGCCTGAGAGAGATACAGGGGCAGTCAGTGTCTGAGGTGGATTAAAGAGGCCTGAGTGAGATACAGGGGCAGTCAGTGTCAGTGGTGGATTAAAGAGTCCTGAGTGAGATAAAGGGGCAGTCAGTGTCTGTGGTGGATTAAAGAGGCCTGAGTGAGATACAGGGGCAGTCAGTGTCTGGCAGTGGATTAAAGAGGCCTGAGTGAGATACAGGGCCAGTCAGTGTCTGTGGTGGATTAAAGAGGCCGGAGTGAGATACAGGGGCAGACAGTGTCTGTGGTCGATTAAAGAGGCCTGCGTGAGATACAGGGGCAGTCAGTGTCTGTGGTGGATTTAAGAGACCTGAGTGAGATACAGGGGCAGTCAGTGTCTGGCAGTCAGTGTCTGGTGGTGGATTAAAGAGGCCTGAGTGAGAAACAGGGGCAGTCAGTGCCTGGGAGTGGATTAAAGAGGCCTGAGTGAGGTACAGGGGCAGTCCGTGTCTGGTAGTGGATTAAAGAGGCCTGAGTGAGATACAGGGGCAGTCAGTGTCTGTGGTGGATTAAAGAGGCTTGAGTGAGATACAGGGGCAGTCAGTGTCTGTGGTGGAATAAAGAGGCCTGAGTGGGATACAGGGGCAGTCAGTGTCTGGTGGTGGATTAAAGAGACCTGAGTGAGATACAGGGGCAGTCCGTGTCTGGCGATGGTTTAAAGAGGCCTGAGTGAGATACAAGGGCAGTCAGTGTCTGTGGTGGATTAAAGTGGCCTGAGTGAGATACAGGGGCAGTCAGTGTCTGGGAGTGGATTAAAGAGGCCTGAGGGAGGTACAGGGGCAGGCAGTGTCTGGTGATGGATTAAAGAGGCCTGAGTGAGATACAGGGGCGGTCAGTGTCTGTGGTGGATTAAAGAGGCCTGAGTGAGATACAGGGGCAGTCAGTGTCTGTGGTGGATTAAAGAGGCCTGAGTGAGATACAGGGGCAGTCAGTGTCTGGTGGTGGATTAAAGAGGCCTGAGTGAGAAACAGGGGCGGTCAGTGTCTGGGAGTGGATTAAAGAGGCCTGGTTGAGATACAGGGGCAGTCAGTGTCTGGGAGTTGATTAAAGAGGCCTGAGTGAGATACAGGGGCAGTCAGTGTCTGGTGGTGGATCAAAGAGGCCTGAGAGAGATACAGGGGCAGTCAGTGTCTGTGGTGGATTAAAGAGGCCTGAGTGAGATACGGGGGCAGTCAGTGTCTGTGGTGGATCAAAGAGGCCTGAGAGAGATACAGGGGCAGTCAGTGTCTGAGGTGGATTAAAGAGGCCTGAGTGAGATACAGGGGCAGTCAGTGTCTGTGGTGGATTAAAGAGTCCTGAGTGAGATAAAGGGGCAGTCAGTGTCTGTGGTGGATTAAAGAGGCCTGAGTGAGATACAGGGGCAGTCAGTGTCTGGCAGTGGATTAAAGAGGCCTGAGTGAGATACAGGGGCAGTCAGTGTCTGTGGTGGATTAAAGAGGCCGGAGTGAGATACAGGGGCAGACAGTGTCTGTGGTCGATTAAAGAGGCCTGCGTGAGATACAGGGGCAGTCAGTGTCTGTGGTGGATTTAAGAGACCTGAGTGAGATACAGGGGCAGTCAGTGTCTGGCAGTCAGTGTCTGGTGGTGGATTAAAGAGGCCTGAGTGAGAAACAGGGGCAGTCCGTGTCTGGTAGTGGATTAAAGAGGCCTGAGTGAGATACAGGGGCAGTCAGTGTCTGTGGTGGATTAAAGAGGCTTGAGTGAGATACAGGGGCAGTCAGTGTCTGTGGTGGAATAAAGAGGCCTGAGTGGGATACAGGGGCAGTCAGTGTCTGGTGGTGGATTAAAGAGACCTGAGTGAGATACAGGGGCAGTCCGTGTCTGGCGATGGTTTAAAGAGGCCTGAGTGAGATACAAGGGCAGTCAGTGTCTGTGGTGGATTAAAGTGGCCTGAGTGAGATACAGGGGCAGTCAGTGTCTGGGAGTGGATTAAAGAGGCCTGAGGGAGGTACAGGGGCAGGCAGTGTCTGGTGATGGATTAAAGAGGCCTGAGTGAGATACAGGGGCAGTCAGTGTCTGGGAGTGGATTAAAGAGGCCTGAGTGAGGAACAGGGGTAGTCCGTGTCTGGTAGTGGATTAAAGAGGCCTGAGTGAGATACAGGGGCAGTCAGTGTCTGTGGTGGATTAAAGAGGCTTGAGTGAGATACAGGGGCAGTCAGTGTCTGTGGTGGAATAAAGAGGCCTGAGTGGGATACAGGGGCAGTCAGTGTCTGGTGGTGGATTAAAGAGGCCTGAGTGAGATACAGGGGCAGTCAGTGTCTGTGGTGGATTAAAGAGGCCTGAGTGAGATACAGGGGCAGTCAGTGTCTGGTGGTGGATTAAAGAGGCCTGAGTGAGATACAGGGGCAGTCAGTGTCTGTGGTGGAATAAAGAGGCCTGAGTGGGATACAGGGGCAGTCAGTGTCTGGTGGTGGATTAAAGAGGCCTGAGTGAGATACAGGGGCAGTCAGTGTCTGTGGTGGATTAAAGAGGTCTGAGTGAGATACAGGGGCAGTCAGTGTCTGGTGGTGGATTAAAGAGGCCTGAGTGAGATACAGGGGCAGTCAGTGTCTGGGAGTGGATTAAAGAGTCCTGACTGAGGTACAGGGGCAGTCAGTGTCTGGTGATGGATTAAAGAGGCCTGAGTGAGATACAGGGGCAGTCAGTGTCTGTGGTGGATTAAAGAGGCTTGAGTGAGATACAGGGGCAGTCAGTGTCTGTGGTGGAATAAAGAGACCTGAGTGAGATACAAGGGCAGTCAGTGTCTGGTGATGGATTAAAGAGGCCTGAGTGAGATACAGGGGCAGTCAGTGTCTGTGGTGGAATAAAGAGACCTGAGTGAGATACAGGGGCAGTCAGTGTCTGGTAGTGGATTAAAGAGGCATGAGTGAGGTACAGGGGCAGTCTGTGTCTGTGGTGGATTAAAGAGGCCTGAGTGAGATACAGGGGCAGTCAGTGTCTGGTGGTGGACTAAAGAGGCCTGAGTGAGATACAGGGGCAGTGTTAGAAAGGCGATCTGAGGGGGAGACAGACGTCTGGCCGACCACCCCGAGACCCCCCTCTCCGACTGGAGTTGGCTGAGCGCCGTCGAGAGGCCTCCTGGCGAGGTTCCTCTCCTAGAATCGTACAGCCGAGCAATCACACCACTACAAATGGACACCACACAAGGATAGGTTCTTAGAGGCTTTATCAGCAATTTAGGCAGGTTCTCTCTACAATATATACAAACTGATTGAAGGATCCTTAATGTCTCGGCAATTGTGGGACTAGGGTAGCGGGACAGTCTTCGTATTCAGCGAGGTCGGGCCCCGGCAGGGCCAGCAGGTCTCTGACGATGCGTTCAGCGAGGTCGGGCCGCGGCAGGGCCAGCAGGGCTCTGAAGATGGTTTCAGCGAGGTCGGGCCGCGGCAGGGCCAGCAGGACTCCGAAGATGGGTTCAGCGAGGTCGGGCCGCGGCAGGGCCAGCAGGGCTCCGAAGATGGGTTCAGCGAAGTCGGGGCCGCGGCAGTGCCAGCAGGGCTCCGAAGATGGTTTCAGCGAGGTCGGGCCGCGGCAGGGCCAGCAGGGCTCCGAAGATGGGTTCAGCGAGGTCGGGCCGCGGCAGGGCCATCAGGGCTCCGAAGATGGGTTCAGGGTTCAAGAAGTCGTCCGTTCTTCTCAGGGTCAGCCGCGATTCTCTCTGCAGGGCTCTCGACTCCCGGATACAACTGCCGACTCATTCCAGAGCTGCCCCAGATATAGGTTGGGAGTCCTTTGATGTCCGGACCCTCGCGCCTGGGGGTCAGAGGGGCCGGGAGGAGAAGGCCCAGACACCCAGCAGGGCGGTGGAGCCCGTGCCCAGGGAGGCCGGAGGGCGATCGAAACCAGGCGTCCGGGGACGGCTGGAGGGCCATCGAAACTCCCCCCCCCCTCCTGGATCCGTCAAGTGGTCGCTTTACCACCTGGTCGGGTCTTGGTGCCTCGATGTCGGGCTTCGATGGGGCCGCAGCCGAGGTCGGGCCGGGGCCACGTGGTCCGGATGTAGAGGGTCCAAGATAGGGTCGGGCCGGAGATGGTGGCCTGGGATAGGGGTCGCCGTGTTCCGGATGGGGCAAGCCGGGGGTCGCCAGGAGTGGCGGCTCTCGTGAAGGCTGGAGGCAGGGGTCGTTGTCGTCCAGGGCCCGTCATGCGGGCGGAGTGGGACCACGCCACGAGGCCGGGTCCAACAGGCAGTCGGTGTCTGTGGTGGATTAAAGAGGCCTGAATGATATACAGGGGCAGTCAGTGTCTGTGGTGGATTAAAGAGTCCTGAGTGAGATACAGGGGCAGTCAGTGTCTGGTGGAGGATTAAAGAGCCTGAGTGAGATACAGGGGCAGTCAGTGTCTGGTGGTGGATTAAAGAGGCCTGAGTGAGATACAGGGGCAGTCAGTGTCTGGTGGTGGATTAAAGAGGCCTGAGTGAGATACAGGGGCAGTCAGTGTCTGGTGGTGGATTAAAGAGGCCTGAGTGAGATACAGGGCCGTCAGTGTCTGGTGGAGCATTAAAGAGGCCTGAGTGAGATACAGGGGCAGTCAGTGTCTGGTGATGGATTAAAGAGGCCTGAGTGAGATACAGGGCCGTCAGTGTCTGGTGGAGGATTAAAGAGGCCTGAGTGAGATACAGGGGCAGTCAGTGTCTGGTGATGGATTAAAGAGTCCTGAGTAAGGTACAGGGGTATAATTCTTGGTTTTCAGTTGTAGTATCAAGGGCAGCAGGCTTCTGAGCAGAGTTTTGGGCCCCGGCACTCCTCCTTTTACAAATTAAGCACTGGCTGCAAGTCTGGCGGAAAGAGCTCGGCCCTCAGGAAAGAAGCTTGTAAATTCCAGATGTCTTCAGCTAAATCCAGTTCTTAAGATCTGAGGAATGCCTAAAAAAAACAAAATAATTACTCTGGGAACCCGGAAATGTGTGGAAGGCAACAGGAAGTGGGCGGAGCCAGGAGGAGCAGGCTCTTGTGAGTGTTGGTGACTGTCTGGGGCCCAGTATAATGTCTTATAGTGAAGATGTGTCTGGTGCCGGGGGGGGGGGGGGGGGGGGGGGTGTAAGAGGGGTAAGGGGGGGTCACCTGGAGTCACTGGGGGCACCTCTGCCAGAGACCCTGACGGGCCTTTCCTTGTTGTTTTTAGAGTCTGGAAGTTTTGGGCATGAAGCAAAGGGACTGTAAAGAAACTCCTGTGTATTCCTTGGTAACATAACGTTTTCTGCCTTCGTTTAACTATTAGTCCGGGGTCGTTAACTCTACTCTGAACAAACACTTTCAAAGGTGCTTTCTGTTTATTTTTGCTGTTTGAAGTGAGTACAGGTGAGAGGCAAAAATACCGGCTTGAACTGACGGTGATTTCGAGCGGCCGGACGTTGGAATACCGGTGAGGCCGGTAGGAAACCGGAAAGCAGCCCTGCCTGAGCTCGCAGGGTGAGCACCACTGGAGTAGTTCAGTGGGTTCATGCAGGGCTGCTGAGATCCTGTCTTGGAAAGCAGCTCAGAAGGTTCTGAACATGATGCCAGCAGCAGAAGTAACCTGGGAGGCTTTTATGTCTGTATTTTTATGGATTTTAACTGAATGCTGCTTTCTTCTTCTAATCCCCTCCAATATCTGGTGGCCATCTCAACTCAATCCCCCCCCTGTGCCGGTGCAAGCTGCCCGCAACCTGGGCTTTCAATTTGACACGGCACTGCCTTGCAAGACCCAAATTAATAAGGTGTCATCAGCTTGTTTCGGAAAACTCCGAATGATTAAAAAAAACATTCCTTTTTAGGGCTCGCCTGCTGTGCGCATGCGCATAGCTGGCGAAGCTCTATAGGGCCTTAAACAGAGTTGAAGTACTGGCGATTCCACTGACGATTCCTTGCAGTGCATGTGCTTCTTAACTCATTGCGCAAGCGCAATGAGTTAAAATGCGCGTGCACAGCATCAAATCGTCAGCTTGGTGCCGCCAGCAGCTCTTCCCGCTCCGCCCCCTGCTGCATCAAAGGCTTTTTCACTGGCCGGCTGGCCGTGACTCTCGTTTCTGCCGTGCTTGTTTTGCGCTCTCTCTCTCCTCAAGTCCTCTTCTCTCCCTGCCCGCAGCATGCCCCCGTCTCGCCTTTATTTTTGCTCTCTCTGTCTCCTCAAGGCATCCCCGGCGCTCTCGCGCATTATTCCGCCAGCTGCAGCAGTCTCGTTCTGTCTGAACGAGCAATAATAACATCATTTGAGACCAGCATTGCAACCGACCTGTTATTATCCTTCCTTGGAAAAGACTGTAGCGCTGTTCTTTAGGATGTTGACACTCTTTTCCACACCCTCCCCCAGGTGTCACCGTTAAATTAAAGTTGTGTGGTAGTCAGCTGTTGCATTTTGTGAACCCGCTCGCGCCCCCAGTGGACAAATACACTTTTGATGTGAAAATCTGCACTTTTATAAATGCCATCCTGCGGGCCGGCTTCGGCCTGGGAAAGGTGCCCGGCTTTGGGGTGGGGGAGCTTTGAAAGTGTCTAGTGCCTGGGTTAATGAACACATTAAATGCTCCTAACAGGAAGTGGGCTCTGATAGACCCCTCCGACGGGCTTACCTGCCCGGGCGGCTATTGTCCCCTTCAGTCAAGCACCATTTGCACAATAAAGAGGGGGCTGTTTGATCAACAAGCTTCCCCTCCGTCCCTGGCGTCAGGGAGTCACACACCTACGGGCTCATCCACAGACCCCTGGTGATGGCTTCTGAATACCCCTTCACACCTGCATATCCTACAGGAGACGCAGTAACACAGAGGAGTAGCGACTGCCCCATAACCATGCTTTTTGGCAGGTAACGCTGCATGTGGTATGTTCAAGCACACAGGAGTAGTTTATATAGGTCGTATGCGTTTAGTCGGGTTCACAGCCTCCCATGCTTCAGCAGATTAGGTGATTTAGGCGGAAGGTGAAAGCGATTTTCCCAGGATCACACACTTTCCCCAAGTGAGAAGCCAGAATTAAATTCTTGTCTCTTCGTGGTTTCAGACAGCTTAATCACGTTACCTAATGCAGTCCTGCAGGTTTGACCTACTGACATTTAATGGTTAGCAGGGTTGCAAACTTTACTGCGCCTTGTAATTACCCGATGCGATAATCATCCTTCCTATTCTAATTACAACCCCTGTGCAAATAGGTGCTTGCCTAGTGTTCACAATTTAACGGGCACTTATAACCAGACCGGTAGCGCCTTGTTAGTACAGATGTAGCATTACTTGCTTGTTGAAAACACTATCCCTTGGACAGCTGTTACAACAAGATGGCACACATTCCACATAATATGCACAGCCTGACACAGCACATCATGTCAAGGTACATATACTTTATCAACACATTTTATGGCTGTGAACTTTATGGTAAATGTGTCTCTTTGAAATCTGAATGGAGATGTAAGCCATGTTAGTGAATATATTTTATGCTACACATTCTCATACATCAAAACTGCTTAGTAGCACCTTATGTTGATGACGTGGACTGTTACAGAGCGCTGCTTAGACTTGGTGAGCAGATGTTAGCGCAACCTTCCTTTTTGGCAAAAAAAGTACAACAAACCCTTAATTTAGCAATTGATTCAATCAGCTGGTTTACGTATCACAGATAAAAACCCCATTAAACAATGATCCCCAGTAAAAATACCCTTGTCACTAACATGCAGAAACCATTAACCGCGTCACATGAAACACATTAATGGCCCGATTCATAAAGACGTCTGTACAAATGTATGACTGAAGTGCGTGTACAAGTTTTAAAAAAAAATTATGGTTTTAGTTTTCAGCGCAACAGCTTCCAATTCATAACATATACATTTACTATATGGAACTACTACACTGCCATGGATACCTGACACTCTACCATCAAAACATAGTTGAGATGACCCATCCAAGGTAGCCAATTATTTCTCCCGCCTGATGGCTCTACCTTATTTGTTCGGCAGCATCAAGAAAAAATGGACCTGGGGATCAACCAATTCATTCAAAAAAGGTTTTTTCAAGTGCCCCAACCCAGTTGAAATTGAAGGGGTTAACTTGTTGAAATGGCATCCACCAGGGATAGAAAGAACTAAAGCAGGTGTGTGCCACTACTGTGGACGCGTTGATAAGCAGTTGCACGCCTGAGCCCTCCACACAAAGGCACACATGCACGCTCTCTCGCACTCACACACACACACGCATACTCACACATGCAGGCTCTGCTCTCTGTCTCTCCCCCTCTCACACACATGCACACATGCACACTCTCTCTCTCTCACACACACAGGCATGCACACATGCACATTCTCTCTCTCACACTCTCTCTCTTTCACACACACCCACGCACGGACACATGCGCACTTTCGCTTTCTCACATGCATGCACGCAGACATGCACACTCTCTCTCCCTCTCTCACACACAGACATACACCCACACTGCCAGGCCTCCAGAACTGGTGGCATGGTGGGGGTAGTGCGTGGTGTGCAGTGCCGAAGCACCATTGACTCCTGCTGTTTACAGTAAGACCTTCACTGGTTCTTTTAGCTTGACTGTGGTATGATACAAGGACCACTTTTCTCCCTTTCAGGCCTCCAGCACTGGCGGTGTGGTGGTGTGGTGGTGGCAGTGTGCAATGCGCACACTCTCTCTCTCACACACAGGCATGCACACATGCACATTCTCTCTCTCACACACACCCACGCATGGACACATGCGCGCTCTCGCTTTCTCACATGCATGCACGCACTCATGCACGCTCTCTCTCCCTCTCTCACACACAGACATACACACACCCACCCACACTGCCAGGCCTCCAGAACTGGTGGCGTGGTGGGGGTAGTGCGTGGTGTGCAGTGCCGAAGCACCATTGACTCCTGCTGTTTACAGTAAGATCTTCACTGGTGCTTTTAGCTTGACTGTGGTATGATACAAGGACCCCTTTTCTCCCTTTCAGGCCTCCAGCACTGGTGGTGTGGTGGTGGCAGTGTGCAATGCCAAAGCACTTTTGACTTCTGCTATGCATGGTAAGGCATTCGCGAGCGTGGCAGTGCCTAATCTGAACACCTTCACTTTTCTCTCTTGGAGCACCGAAACACTGCTGTGAATAGTCAAAATATGTTCGTGAGTACAACCACACACACAACCAAACACACAACAACACACACATAACCACACACAACCACACACACACAACCACACACAAACCACACACACAGAAAACCTCACACACACAAAACCACACACACACAACCACACACCCAACAACACATCCACACACACACCCACAACTGCACCCACAAATGCACCCACACACAACTACAACCACACACACACACACACACAACCACACACAGAACCACACACACAACCACAACTACACACACAACCACACACACACAACCACACCCAACCACACATCCACACACACAACCACACTCGAACCCGCAACTGCACCCACACACACAACCACACACACACCCACACACACAACCACACATACAACCACACACACACAACCACACACAACCACAACTCCACACACAACCACACACATGCAACCACAACCACACACATGCAACCACAACCACGCACACACACACACACAACCACACAGTCGTCAGTGCACGCTTTCACCGGGCACAAACACCAACAGCCATCAGTGCACGCTTTCACCGGGCACAAAAACCGCCAGCTGTCAGTGCATGCTTCCACCAGGCACACACCACCAGACGTTAGTGCACGCTTTCACCAGCCACACACACCACCAGCAGTCAGTGCACACACCCTGTCACCCTCACACCCTCGCCCTCACACCCCCTCACCCTCACCCCCTCACCCTCACACCCCTCACTCACCCTCACACCCCCTCACTCACCCTCACACCCCTCACCCACTCTCACACACCTTCACACCCCCTTACACACCCACTCACCCTCACACACCCTTACCCTCACCCCCTCACCCACCCTGTCACCCTCACACTTCCTCACCATCACACACCCTCACATCCTCTCACCCTCACAAACCCTCACCCACCCTCACCCTCACTCATCCTCACCCCCTCATCCTCACACACCCTCACTCACCCTCACACCCTCACCCCCCCCTCACAACCCTCTCACCCTCACTCAAACTCACACCCTCACACCCCCTCACCCTCACACACCCTCCCCCTCACTCACCCTCCCTCACCCTCACACACTCACACACCCACTCACCCTCACACCCCCTCACCCTCACACCCCTCACCCTCACACCACTCAGTGCTACAACACATATTGTGTTACAATAGGTGTCACATTTGCGAAAGATAAAACTATTGGCATTGTAAATAACAAAGCTATTAATTTCGCTATTTTCAAAACAAGCACATAAATAAAAAAAAGTGTCCTTTACATTACCAATAGCTCAAACTTTCCTAATGCGAGACCCATTGCATTGCTGTGCTTCTCTCCCCTGCTGCACTCTCCTGCTCTCTAGAGATGTGGCCTAACGACCGGAGCTGCCATCTAAGTCACATAAATACAAAACATGTTGCATTCCAAATGCTATAGGTGTCACATTCGCAAAAGTTATAACTATTGGCATTGTAAATGACAAAGCTATCAATTTAGCAATTTTAAAAACCAACAAATAAATAAAATATTTGTCATTTACAAGAATAATAGCTCCAACTTTTCTAATGCGAGACCTATTGCATTTCCAATGCTTGTTTACCTCTTGATTCCCGCAGAGCAGTAGTACACGCTCTAATCACATCTCATCTGGACTATTCTAACAGTCTATATGTTGGCGCCCCTGCATATCTCATTAATCAACTGCAATTGGTGCAGAATTCTGCGGCCCGGCTGGTCTGCAACATCCCTTACCGCCACTCGATCTCACCCCATCTGGCCAAACTCCATTGGCTACCTGTGAGATACCGCATCCAGTTCAAGGCCTTGGTCCTTGCTTTCAGAGCCCTCAATGGCCGTGGCCCGGCATACCTTAGGCTCCGAATCAGGCGATCTCTAGCTACAAGGGATCTTAGCTCCAACTATCTCGGGCTTATGTTCTGCCCACGTTTTCGTCTATCTCGCACAGGCGGTAGAGCATTTGCTGTAGCCACTTCCAGATTGTGGAATGCCCTCCCAGTAGAACTCAGATTCCTCTCATCCGAGGTTGCTTTTCGCAGGAAACTTAAAACCAGGTTTTTCTCCCACATCTAGCCTGTTGGAACTTCCGGTTTGACCCTCTAGGACTACACACGCTGTCAGCGCCGGGACACCCCCGTTGGGGGTAGCTGTTCGCGCTCTACAAGTGACTAAATAAATAAATAAATAAATAATAGAAAAGTGGGCACTTTTGAGTTAGGAGGGGCTGGAATGTTATTACTGCCAAACCTCTTCATATTGTGTCTGATACACACTGACACTCGCACCTCTGCATTCTTCACACTCATGCACAGACTGACCAGGGAGCGGTGTCAGAGGCCGGCCACCTCTGGCTGAAGGGAAGGGAGGCCGCTCTCCTGGTCTTGGACGAGCAACGCAAGGCTCGAAGCCGGCTACCTCTGGCTGAAGGGAAGGGAGGCCGCTCTCCTGGTCTTGGAGGAGGACGAGCAATGCAAGGCTCAAGGCCGGCTACCTCTGGCTGAAGGGAAGGGAGGCCGCTGTCCTGGTCTTAGAGGTGGACGAGCAACGCAACGCTCGTGGCCGGCTACCTCTGGCTGAGGGGAAGGGAGGCCGCTCTCCTGGTCTTGGAGGAGGACGAGCAACGCAAGGCTCGAGGCCGGCCACATCTGGCTGAAGGGAATGGAGGCCGCTCTCCTGGTCTTGGCGGAGGACGAGCAACGCAAGGCTCGAGGCCGGCCACCTCTGGCTGAAGGAAAGGGAGGCCGCTCTCCTGGTCTTGGAGGAGGACGAGCAACGCAAGTCTCGAGGCCGGCCACATCTGGCTGAAGGGAAAGGAGGCTGCTCTTCTGATCTTGGAGGAGGTCGAGCAACGCAAATCTCGAGGCCGGCCACATCTGGCTGAAGGGAAGGGAGGCCGCTCTCCTGGTCTTGGAGGTGGACGAGCAACATAAGGCTCGAGGCCGGCTACCTCTGGCTGAAGCGAAGGGAGGCCGCTCTCCTGGTCTTGGAGGTGGACGAGCAACACAAGGCTCGAGGCCGGCTACCTCTGGCTGAAGGGAAGGGAGGCCGCTCTCCTGGTCTTGGAGGTGGACGAGCAACGCAAGGCTTGAGCCCGGCTACCGCTGGCTGAAAGGAAGGGAGGCCGCTCTCCTGGTCTTGGAGGTGGACGAGCAACGCAAGGCTTGAGCCCGGCTACCTCTGGCTGAAAGGAAGGGAGGCTGCTCTCCTGGTCTTAGAGGTGGACGAGCAACGCAAGGCTTGAGCCCGGCTACCTCTGGCTGAAAGGAAGGGAGGCCGCTCTCCTGGTCTTAGAGGTGGACGAGCAACGCAACGCTCGTGGCCGGCTACCTCTGGCTGAGGGGAAGAGAGGCCGCTCTCCTGGTCTTGGAGGAGGACGAGCAACGCAAGGCTTGAGGCCGGCCACATCTGGCTGAAGGGAATGGAGGCCGCTCTCCTGGTCTTGGCGGAGGACGAGCAACGCAAGGCTCGAGGCCGGCCACCTCTGGCTGAAGGAAAGGGAGGCCGCTCTCCTGGTCTTGAAGGAGGACGAGCAACGCAAGTCTCGAGGCCGGCCACATCTGGCTGAAGGGAAAGGAGGCTGCTCTTCTGATCTTGGAGGAGGTCGAGCAACGCAAATCTCGAGGCCGGCCACATCTGGCTGAAGGGAAGGGAGGCCGCTCTCCTGGTCTTGGAGGTGGACGAGCAACATAAGGCTCGAGGCCGGCTACCTCTGGCTGAAGCGAAGGGAGGCCGCTCTCCTGGTCTTGGAGGTGGACGAGCAACACAAGGCTCGAGGCCGGCTACCTCTGGCTGAAGGGAAGGGAGGCCGCTCTCCTGGTCTTGGAGGTGGACGAGCAACGCAAGGCTTGAGCCCGGCTACCTCTGGCTGAAAGGAAGGGAGGCCGCTCTCCTGGTCTTAGAGGTGGACGAGCAACGCAAGGCTTGAGCCCGGCTACTTCTGGCTGAAAGGAAGGGAGGCCGCTCTCCTGGTCTTAGAGGTGGACGAGCAACGCAACGCTCGAGGCCGGCTACCTCTGGCTGAAGGGAAGGGAGGCCGCTCTCCTGGTCTTAGAGGTGGACGAGCAACGCAAGGCTTGAGCCCGGCTACCCCTGGCTGAAAGGAAGGGAGGCCACTCTCCTGGTCTTAGAGGTGGACGAGCAACGCAACGCTCGAGGCTGGCTACCTCTGGCTGAAGGGAAGGGAGGCCGCTCTCCTGGTCTTAGAGGTGGACGAGCAATGCAAGGCTCAAGGCCTTCTACCTCTGGCTGAAGGGAAGGGAGGCAGCTCTCCAGGTCTTAAAGGTGGATGAGCAACGCAACGCTCGAGGCCGGCTACCTCTGGCTGAAGGGAAGGGAGGCCGCTCTCCTGGTCTTAGAGGTGGACGAGCAATGCAAGGCTTTAGGCCGGCTACCTCTGTCTGAAGGGAAGGGAGGCCGCTCTACTGGTGTTGGAGGTGGACTAGCAACGCAAGGCTCGAGGCCGTCTACCTCTTTCTGAAAGGGAAGGGAGGCCGCCCTCCTGGTCTTAGACTAGCAACGCAAGGCTCGAGGCCGGCTACCTCTGGCTGAAGGGAAGGGAGGCCGCTCTCCTGGTCTTGGAGGTGGACGAGCAATGCAAGGCTTGAGGCCGGCTACCCCTGGCTGAAGGGAAGGGAGGCCGCTCTCCTGGTCTTGGAGGTGGACGAGCAACGCAAGGCTTGAGCCCGGCTACCTCTGGCTGAAAGGAAGGGAGGCCGCTCTCCTGGTCTTAGAGGTGGACGAGCAACGCAACGCTCGAGGCCGGCTACCTCTGGCTGAAGGGAAGGGAGGCCGCTCTCCTGGTCTTAGAGGTGGACGAGCAACGCAAGGCTTGAGCCCGGCTACCCCTGGCTGAAAGGAAGGGAGGCCGCTCTCCTGGTCTTAGAGGTGGACGAGCAACGCAACGCTCGAGGCTGGCTACCTCTGGCTGAAGGGAAGGGAGGCCGCTCTCCTGGTCTTAGAGGTGGACGAGCAATGCAAGGCTCAAGGCCTTCTACCTCTGGCTGAAGGGAAGGGAGGCAGCTCTCCAGGTCTTAAAGGTGGATGAGCAACGCAACGCTCGAGGCCGGCTACCTCTGGCTGAAGGGAAGGGAGGCCGCTCTCCTGGTCTTAGAGGTGGACGAGCAATGCAAGGCTTTAGGCCGGCTACCTCTGTCTGAAGGGAAGGGAGGCCGCTCTACTGGTGTTGGAGGTGGACTAGCAACGCAAGGCTCGAGGCCGTCTACCTCTTTCTGAAAGGGAAGGGAGGCCGCCCTCCTGGTCTTAGACTAGCAACGCAAGGCTCGAGGCCGGCTACCTCTGGCTGAAGGGAAGGGAGGCCGCTCTCCTGGTCTTGGAGGTGGACGAGCAATGCAAGGCTTGAGGCCGGCTACCCCTGGCTGAAGGGAAGGGAGGCCGCTCTCCTGGTCTTGGAGGTGGACGAGCAACGCAAGGCTTGAGCCCGGCTACCCCTGGCTGAAGGGAAGGGAGGCCGCTCTCCTGGTCTTAGAGGTGGACGAGCAACGCAACGCTCGAGGCCGGCTACCTCTGGCTGAAGGGAAGGGAGGCCACT
Organism: Lissotriton vulgaris; assembly: GCF_964263255.1. Classification (NCBI taxonomy): domain Eukaryota; kingdom Metazoa; phylum Chordata; class Amphibia; order Caudata; family Salamandridae; genus Lissotriton; species Lissotriton vulgaris. The sequence goes on from NC_141699.1 coordinate 44,001,420, forward strand.
CTCCTGATCTTGGAGGTGGACGAGCAACGCAAGGCTTGAGCCCGGCTACCTCTGGCTGAAAGGAATTGAGGCCGCTCTCCTGGTCTTAGAGGTGGACGAGCAACGCAACGCTCGAGGCCGGCTACCTCTGGCTGAAGGGAAGGGAGGCCGCTCTCCTGGTCTTAGAGGTGGACGAGCAACGCAACGCTCGAGGCCAGCTACCTCTGGCTGAAGGGAAGGGAGGCCGCTCTCCTGGTCTTGGAGATGGACGAGCAATGCAAGGCTTTAAACCGGCTACCTCTGGCTGAAGGGAAGGGAGGCCGCTCTCCTGGTCTTAGACGAGCAACGCAAGGCTCAAGGCCGGCTACCTCTGGCTGAAGGGAAGGGAGGCCGCTCTCCTGGTCTTGGAGGTGGACGAGCAACGCAAGGCTCGAGGTCGGCTACCTCTGGCTGAAGGGAAGGGAGGCCGCTCTCCTGGTCTTGGAGGTGGACGAGTAACGCAAGGCTCGAGGCCGGCTACCTCTGGCTGAAGGGAAGGGAGGCTGCTCTCCTGGTCTTAGAGGTGGACGCGCAACGCAAGGCTCGAGGCCGGCTACCTCTGGCTGAAGGGAAGGGAGGTTGCTCGCCTGGTCTTGGAGGAGGACGAGCAACGCAAGGCTTGAGGCCAGCTACCTCTGGCTGAAAGGAAGGGAGGGCGCTCTCCTGGTCTTGGAGGTGGACGAGCAACGCAAGGCTCGAGGACGGCTACCTCTGGCTGAAAGTGACGGGAGGCCGCTCTCCTGGTGTTGGATGAGCAACGCAAGACTCAAGGCCGGCTCAGCAGAGGTCTGACTGTGGCAAGCTTGAGGTCTGCCTGGACCTCGAGCTCAAAGCAAGTGTTGCTCGAATGTGAATTTATCTTGAAACGTATTTGGCAAAACAGGAACAGTTGATTTAAATGCAGCGGCCGGGAGAACAGGCAACAGTCTGGGTCTAAGGACTGTCTCAAAGCACATTGGTTTCGGCCATCATTTGATACATTACATGAAGCTTCAGAAGGCGATGTGTACATTCCTTTGGAGACCAAAATCTGAGCCTAATCATAGGGCCATAAATCTGGTCATTTATTAAGGAGCGCAGCGTGGACACAACGAGGGGCCTGGGGTTACATGTCCAGATGTCTGGCATGGGGAACGCATGATCACTGCGTGTAGTTTGCATGCTGTGTTCTGATTGGCTGAGTGTTCCTCTGGCCAAACATGTTTTATTGGGGCCAATCTCCTAAATCCATTGTGGTGTCGCTGCCTACCTGCGGGGTGGTTGGCACCGGCACTGTCTGGGTGTCCGAAGGGAGGCCCCAGCCCGGCAGAAGGCGCAGCTCCCGTCAAGGGCAGGCGCTTATACACACCGCACAACCCGCGCTCTGCCTTGGGTAGCTTGGCGCTGAGCAGTCTGGCGTCCCTCAGAAGCACTGTGTAAAGCAAGAACACAGCAGGCGTGGACAGTAAATATTTTGCACAACACAAAAGAGAGTTCACACTTGACATCGAGGAATGCTGTTTATATTCAACATACAATAAACAATGCAGCGTGAATATCATGGAATCTGGGGCATGAATCACACTTGGGAATATTGCTAGCAGTACTAGGCCCAGTCAGTATTGATCAGATCTCGATAAGATGAAAACATGGGAAGAGTCCTATCCGAATCCCACACAGCCCCCTGATGCGTGCGTCACGTTGGAAGCCCCTGGCTCACCACTCCTGGGAATAGGGTGCACCGGGGCTACAACAATAACCATAATATGTATGTGCATAGAATGAACACTGTTCGAAGCACCGTGGGACGAGGCCTCGCGGTAACCCCACCTTTGAGAGGTAAGTGCTTTTGGCAAAGTACAAACCAACACTGCCGACCAGTGTCATGAGCGCAGGCGATCCACAGACGGTCGCTCCCGCACACTTGCACGCACTTAGCACTGCTACGCAATGCGACGGGTACCAGCCTGATCCTTATGGGCACTTTCACACACATGCGCACCCGACACTCTCATACGGTGCCACTGATACCAAACAGTTCAACAGGTTACACTCTGCAGACGACGTGGCTCCAAGTATCCTGCCCCCCCTCCAATTCACCCCCACAGTCCCAGACACCCCGGATGGAAGTTCACCAGCCCCTCCCTCTGGACACAAGGTCGCTCATGGCTGAGGTCACATCTAGTCTGTGTCCCTGGATAGCAGGTGGGGATAAACAGTAAACATAAACAAAGAGGGGTGGGGGGGGGTCTTGGCACCACTCAAGAAGTTCATCAACAAGTTGCAAAGCAGAAACGGGCCAAGGGTAACAGGGGTTCACCAAACCTTCTGGCGCCAGCCCATTTCTGCGAAGCACTGGAGATTACGCAGTCTCTTGACCTACTCCCGAACCTTCTCGGAAGCGTCCCTCCGGCCTAGTCAATTCCTCTCACTCCCACCTGGCACCACAAAGTCTCGGAAGGGCCAGATGGAGAGAGGCCAGTGAGTTCACTGTGATGGGACCAGTGAGGGAGCCCGCTTGAGCAGGCACCCTGTCAGGTAGACGCTGATTCCGGATGTGCCCCGGCAACCTGGGCACAGGGTCTGGTTCACAAGATGAGTCAAATGAGACACTTCAGGTTACAGGAAGCAGAGTTGCAATTCCGTACCTCCCTGGAAATGAGGCTCTGTTGGAAGCTGGCTCTCCCTACTATACCAGAAAGAGGTATAGTGTGCAGACAGAGCAGTGGAGCCCCAGAGGCTTCCTGAGGCTCAAGTAGAGAACACGAACGCTCTCTTTTGTGGGAGTGTGGGCGAGGAGTGAGGCTTATCAGAGGGGAGTGCTGAGCATTTGTTGTACTCACAGAAGTAATAAATGAGAAACACACTCAAGAATAAATCAGAAACCAATTTATAAAAATAACACTTGATTATATTTATTTTGTAAAACCGCAGCATTTCATCTCCGGTAAATACGTTTTTCAATGGAACTACTTTTTAATACAAAAATTAGACACAGTGCAATTCTCAGACTTTGCAATGTTAACTAACAGGAGGAAGAAAAGATTCAGCATACAGGTAGGTAACATCGACTTACAGTTCCAGGCTTTGAAGGCCAAGGCAGGTACTGGGCAAGGTTCAAAATAGCACAAACAGTGCGCCACCAGCGACCCTGGGGCAGTGGGGTGCAGGGTGCACATACAATCAAATCAATGGGGATATCTTAGCGTGGCTGTTTACAGGTAAGTGACAGTGGCTTGGGAGACCAGTTTCCAGGGGTTGAGACGGGCGCTGGGCAAGGTACAAAGCAGCTGCAACATTGCACCACCAGCGGCACAGAGGCAGCCGGGTGCAGGGTGCTAACACAGCGCAGGGCTTCCACTGCAACTCAATGGAGAAAGGCCAAATCGAAAAAGGGATGCAGGCTCAGGCAAGGAGGCTGCTCGGGGGAACCCAACAGCTGAAGAGATAAGTTGTGAGGCTCAGAGACTTAGGGACACCTTTGGTCCAGGACGGAAGGGTGCAGGGGTGCCTTTTGGTGTAGGAAACAGTTTACTAGGGGCAGGTCCCGGTCGAGGGGTCTCAGTGCAGAGGTTGCAGGCGACATCGAGGAGTCTAGGCGGGGTCAGCCATCGGTGGATTCAGGCTCTGGAGCACTGGGGAACCTTATTGGTGCCGCTAGGCTTCTTCAACTCGGGACGGAGGTGTCGGGTGCAGAGGTGGAACGGGGTGTTAGGATTAGCAGCACTTCAGGTCACAGAAGCCTTGCTTGGAGGGTGTTGTTTTTCAACAGTTCTGCTGTTCTCGGGAGCGTTTAATCTTTCTTTATTTGATTTACATTTTTTAAAAGCACTCTATTAACATAAGGTGTCTTGAGGCTGCTTCTGAAAATGAAAGTACTCGGAGTTTCAAAGGACCAGTGTCGGTTGCTGAAAAGCCAAGTTTTTAGTGCTTTCCTGAAGGAGCATTGATTGTCCCTGCGATGAAGCTTTTTGCACCCCAGTGAGCTCTTGTTATTTTGGGGGTCACTAAGAGCTTGGCAGCCGCTGATCTCGGATTCCTGGATCGTTGTCTCGGGTAAATCTGGCCACCATCGTGCGGCACTTTAAAAGGGATGTGGAACAATTTAAACTAAATCCTTTGGTCAATTGGGAGACAGTTTGGCCAGACCCTGAGTGACAGGTTGATGTCTAGGTATGCCCAACAGTGAGCCTGCCGAAGCATTTGTCATTTCTGTGGAAGCCTTTTTGAATGTTTAGGCATAAGACATTTCCCTAACCAGAGCGGTCATCCGTCTTCTGAAGGGCGGGTGGAATAAATGGATGCACCCTTCTAATCACCTTTAGGATAAAAAGACTGAGCCTGAGGCATTGATCTGATCCTTAAAGCTCAGCCTGCTGTCAGAGAGATGTCGTACCTTGTTTATGGGCCACTAGATGGATGACCAAAAAGAAGTGTCATTTCCTAGGAGTAGAGCCTCCGTCTTACCAGAGTTTAACTTTAGGCAATTAAACTTCATCCAGTGATTGGCCTGAGTCATGCAGATGTTAAAGGCTTCAGCCGTTTCCTGAAAATTGCTGGACAGTGAGACAATCTGAGTGTTGTCAGCAAAGGATACGGCTGAAAAGCCATAAGACCTGATGAGCCTTGCCCGTGGAGCTACGTCCGTCCGTCCGTGAGGCTACGTCCGTCCGTCCGTGGGGCTACATACGTATGCCCGTGGGGCTACGTCCGTTCGTCCATGGGGCTACATCCGTCCGCCCGTGGGGCTACATACATACGCACGTGGGGCCACATACGTACGCCCGTGGGGCTATGTACATACGCCCATGGGGCTACATCCGTCCATCCGTGGCGCTACGTACGTACACCCGTGGGGCTACATCCGTACGCCCGTGGGGCTACATCCATACGCCCGTGGGGCTACATCCGTCCGTCCGTGGGGCTACATCCGTCCGCCCGTGGAGCTACGTGCAGGTTGAGCAGGGAGGGGCTCAACGATGAACCCTGCGGAACCCCACAGGGAGCTTTAAACTGAGTGAGGTGAATTCACCCACTGGCATGTGAAGACAGGCAGTCCTCCCATGGTTTAGGAGGTTGCTGGACTGCAGGGAGAGTCTACTTTGGCGCAGTTTTCGTCGAGGGCTGCCGGCAGGGTTGGGGCCAAGTCTGGTGTTTTCTGCAGTTTTCTCTGCTTTTGCAGCTCTGTGATGTCTGGTTCTTCTTAGGTCGTCAGGAACTGAAGTTTAGGACTCAGGGGGGCCACCTACATACTACATTTAGGGGCGTTTCAAGGGAGTGTCAGATATTAGCCAATGTGCTACTTACCTTAAGAGTGACCACGCCCTCTAAATACTTAACCCACCTGGGGGTGGGCATATCCCTGCTTGGTAGCTTCCCTCAATTCAAGATGGCGGGATGTGAAACGGGCAGCGTCCAGTTCAGCTCAGAGCCCCTTAGGGGGGGCACCGGTAGGCAGTGAACATACCTCCTGTTCTCACAATTTTCAAATTATCTGCCAAAAAGTAGGGCATGGACAGGGGGCGGGCAACTGCACTAGCTCGAGATGCCAGTGGCCGCATAACACAGGATGGGAAGCATTCGAGGCTCACTGCCCTGCTATGCTGTACCTGCGGGGGGGGGAAGGGGGGGAAGCACCTCTGCCCAGAACAGGCTTTGTTTCTGACCCACAAGAGCGCAAGGCTCTCACTTCAGGGGGTCAGCAACGTGCCCGGAGATGGCCGGCTCGAGGGAATCAGTCAGGCCCAGACTGGGGGCTTGGTAGGTTTCATGGCACCCCTGCTCATGTACAGCAATGGCTTCCCTGTCATGGCGACTCTTCTCTTTGGTCTGCACCAGGGCACGCGGGCTGCGGCTGCACTGGCTGAGCGCAGGGCCTTGGTGAGGAGACCCTAGGGGGGCACAATTCATGCTGCAGCCCCTGGGATCCCACTTCAGTGCCAATGCCCTAGGTGCCAGGGGTACCTCTAGACACTACACTGTCAGTGCCATGCAGCCGCCTCTAGACACTACACTGTCAGTGCCATGCAGCCGCCTCTAGACACTACAGTCAGTGCCATGCGGCCGCCTCTAGACACTACACTGTCCGTGCCATGCAGCCGCCTCTAGGCACTACACACTGACCGTGCCATCAATTCACTTCCAGCCTCTGTCTCCTTCCAGCAGGCCCGGCTCCAGGAATTTTTGTTTGGGTGGGCCAAGGACTCATTTGGGTGGGCCACTGCGGGCTCAATGTGTCGCATCTGGAGGTAGCCTACAAATAGAAAAAACTGTACTCCTGCGTGTGATAGAAGGGGATAACAGGAGATTCAGGGCCCTCCATTATTTTCCAAATCTCTTTCTAATCGTTAACACTCTCAAAAAGGGTTTTGATCCCCATGTAAGGTCCTTTTGATGTGCAGAGGAGGTTTCTGAGGTGGGAGTATCAGGCAAGTAACACTACTCAGCCTGCCTCGTTGCCAGCCTTCAGAGAGAATCTCTCTTCATCATTACCTCCATCTGACCCCAGACTCTGCAGTACACTCCCTTCCAGGCCTGATCATCAATTTTCTACAATCTCTCTACCGTGCACCTTAACTCACAGCTAACCTTGGCCCCCAGCCCCATATCAGGCACCACCTGGTTTCATTCTCCATAATCCCACTAAAAAGATTTGTAAAATCACCTTCAAACTGAAAACCCTGAATACAAGAGTAAATATAATTAGCACACACTTTAAACTATGTTACACAGTGGCCCTAATGACCCGACTGCTAATTTAATAAGCAAAAACATTACAGGGTCTATTATAGCGCCGGTGCAAAAGTATTTATTGGTGTCCCACCACTGACCTCTTACTCGATAGACAACTTTACTACCACCCTCCAACAGTGCACTTCATCTCTCCTTAGCCCCTTTCAGTCATGACCTCCTCATCAGACTCCCTCCCTACCTGCCCCCCACCAGTGTCCCTCATCACTCCAAAGCCCCTCCCCATGACCACCTCCTCAGACTCCCACACAAATACCCTCCACCAGTGCCCCTCATCGCTCCATAACCCCTCCCCCCATTGACCTCCTCCTGAGTCCCTCACTGCCACCCTCCACCAGTGTCCCTCATCGCTCCAAAGCACCTCCCCCATGACCTCATCAGATTCCCTCATTGCCACCCTCCTCCTAGACTCCCCCACTACCACCCTCCACCAGTGCCCCTCATCTCTCCGTAGCTCCTCCCCATTACCTCCCCCTCCTCGGATTCCCTCATTGCCATCCTCCAACACTGGCCTTCATCTCTCCGTAGCCTCTTCCCCTCATGACCTCCCCCTCAGACTCCCTCCCTACTACCCTCCACCAGTGCCCCATAGCGCTCCATAGCCCCTCTCCATTACCTCCTCCTCAGACTCCCTCCCTACCACCCTTCACCAGTGCCCCTCATCACTCCAAAGCCCCTCTGCCTCATGACCTCCTCCTCAGACTCCCTACCTACCACCCTCCACCAGTGCCCATCACTCCAAAGCAATCCTCTCATGACCGCCTCCTCAGACTCACTCCCTACCACCCTCCACCAGTGCCCCTCATGCCCTCCTCCTCAGACTCCCTCCATACCACCCTCCACCAGTGCCCATCCCTCAAAAGCAACCCCCCTCATGACCGCCTCCTCAGAGTCCCTCCCTACCACCCTCCACCAGTGCCCATCATCACTCCAAGCAACACCCCCTCATGATCTCCTCCTCAGACTCCCTTCCTACCCCTCCACCAGTGCCCCTCATCACTCCAAAGCAACTCCACCTTATGACCTCCTCCTCAGAATCCCTTCCTACCACCCTCCACCAGTGCCTCTCATCACTCCAAAGCCCCTCTGCCTCATGACCTCCTCCTCAGACTCCCTACCTACCACCCTCCACCAGTGCCTCTCATCACTCCAAAGTCCCTCCCCCATGACCTCCTCTTCAGACTCCCTCACAAACAACCTCCACCAGTGCCTTCCATCTCTCCGTATCTCCACCCCTCATGATGCCCCCTCGGATTCCCTCATTGCCACCCTCCATCAGAGCCCATCATCACTCCATAGCCCCTCTCTCATAGGCATTTTATTTCTTTTATAGCGCTACTCGTAGTGTAGGATGGGAGGACGATCCTTCAGGATCACCGCAGCACGGCTGTGGAATTCTTTGCCGTTAGGTTTAAGGGGCCTGGAAGACTTAGCCAGTTTTAAAAAAGCATTAAAAACGTACTTGTTCCCCAGAGCAATGTAAAAGAATGGTAGCTGGTAAAATCATGTTTCTGCGTCATGACAGTCTAAGCGCCAGGATGCCCGTTGGGTGACAGTGATAGCGCTATACAAGAACGCCTATACATGCATACATACAGTACTGTACATCACACACACACACATTATGCAGACACAATGATTCATAAAAGTATCCAAATCAGCCTATAGGGAATGTCACATAAGCTAATGAAGATTACCAGGTGTAGGAATCACATCTCATCCATGCTGCTGGGCAATATGTCTTAAGAGGGTTGGGTCTGGAGAACCACAAACACAGGATTTAAATCATACCCCAGTGGTTGGCTGTAATGATTAGAAATGATATCTGCCCATACTCTGTATTGCAACATTAGAATAATGAAATACTGGGAAAATTCGAACTAACTAGCAATACAAAAAAAAAAATCTAATTATACCATTCTGGTTTGTATACACGTCTTTGATCACACTGTTCTATGTATCAAAGGATCTCTGTGGCAAAGGCAGTAACCCACTGAGCTATCCACGTTAATTACAGTTCTATTGCATTTAAATACTACAAACCAAAAAAGAACGCTCTCCAGCAAGATCAACAATCCCCAAGGTTATTTGGACATTTAGTTGTCGTGCATCCTTGCAGAACCACTCATGAATGATACCAACGATTTAAACACACGATGTAAATGAAAATGAAATAAACACGGCATTCTAAGTATGTCTTTCTAACAGATTTAAAAAACACAATAGCCACACATTCTCTTACCTGCTCCTTACGAACTCTGTCACAGCCGGATTGGTTAAACAAACAGCTCAAGGGGTCAGGAAGGTCAGGAAAACGAAACGGCAAAACAAACTCCTCTTTACCAGCAGAAAAGAATTAATTATCCACAAATCCAGTTCCAAAGAAAGGCTTTGTCCCCTTCGCAGTGCCCCTAATGTACCTGCACGAGTCGGCGGGGACACAGCCCACCTGCCTAATAGGAGATGCGTGATTGGGGGTGCGAGCCCAGGCCCAATCACGCAACTCCTAAAGAAAGATAACGTTCGAAGAACGTTTTAACTTGCAGTGGCCATATTCTGCTGGCCTTGCTGACGTCACTGCCAGGGCCAAGGGTTATGTTTGGGTGGGCCAGGCCAAAGTTTGGGTGGGCCCGGCCCACCCGGCCCACCCGCTAGAACCGGGCCTGCCTTCCAGGCCTCTGTCTTTTAGAGACACCTTGACTCTGCACGTGGCCGCTGTAGTTATGACTGATCTCCGACTCCGTGCACCCACCTGTCTGCCCCCTCCTTCCCCCGCACATACTTCGCCCCCAGGGCCCCCTCCACGCTGTCACACGTCTGTCTCTTGTAATGTTCCCACCCCATTAATCTTCCTCGCGCCTTCCTGTCACTCGTGAAGAGGCGGCACTCATTCCAGAGATGATGGTGATAAGAGATGAGAGGAGACTCCAACACCCCTCAGGGTGGGACACCTCACTCCTCACAGAGCCCCTTCCCCAACCTCCCATCCTGGAGCAGCAGCTCGCCGCCCTATACTCGAGCCCCCCTCCCATCCTGGGGAGGGTGGGGGGGGGGGGGGTCGGCCTGTGCCTCGCCCCCCCCCCCTCTTGTCCTGGGCAGGGGTGCGGGCCTGTGCGTCGCCCCCCCCCCCCCCCCTCCTGTCCTGGGGGGGCGGCCTCTGGTCTGGTGGTCCCTGCACCAGAGGTATGCTCTCTATGCTCTCTAGGACAGCATCGGCCTCGCGCATATTCCACGAGTTGTGCGGCATCCGTACAGAAATGAAAACATCTCTGCGTTAGGGTGACCAACTGGCATTGGTGCAAATTGAGGACAGTGAGTGCAAAAATTCAGGACAAAGGGTCACAATTCAGGACAAAAATTTCGGACAAAGGGTACGTTTTGCATACACATGCAATAGTGCACAAGTAAATAGACAACCAACACAACAAGCACAAGTCAAAATGAGTTTATTTTAGGTTGAGAGAACCCTGCACTCTCACTACATCTGTTATGTATGAGAGTGAAACACACCTGCGTTTGCACATTCAACAAAAACAAGTGAAGAAAAAGATCCCAGCTGAAGACTTCTCAGATCTTACATTCCCATAACTGCCAATGTTTCAGATTGCTTACGTGTGACATTCTCATAATTTCAGTGTAATTATGAGTGACATTCGGCGACTATGAGTGACACTTTCTCACGAGGAGCAAAATCAATCAATGAAGACAAGGAAAATATATAAATATCAGAAATGACAGCCAGCACCAGAAATGGAAGCGCTACAGCCCCCGGCTAGCGCTTTATGAAACACCTTTGCACTTGAAGCGCTACAGCCCCCGGCTAGCGCCCTTTGAAGCACATTCACAATTGTCAGAATGGTCGACGCATGCGCGCCTGCTGAGTCGGCCCGAGCACTTGGGCACTTCTGAAACATGAACAAACAAGCGTGTATGTATGGTTAAGGAGCTTGTGAGCGCGACTCTGCGGCCTGGCAGCTTCTGCCCGCTTCGTTTGCTTTTTCATGAACAAACATGTGGTGTTTTTCCAAATCTGTCGATATTTATTACTGTGGACGGTCATGTGTACAGTTACACAAGATGCACACATGATGCGAGGTCCGGGTTGTGTGTGCGCTGCAGATGTTGGGGATTTATAAAAAGCGGCTGGTAAAATGACATAACACACTGCCTTTTTGCAAACTGGACTGGGCTTCGAATACCTCGTTCAAATCTGCGCCCAGTCTTTCTGCCCTAAATGCGAAACCCTCGGGGTTCACTGCAGCCAGTCGAATCCACACATACGCACGCAGACGCGCACACTGGTGCGAGCGCAGACACATACAGAGAAACGCACTCACACGCACATGCACGCAATAGCATACTCACACGCAAACACAGGCGAAGCATGTAAGGGTTCGAAATGCATTGGATGAAAATAAAGTGCTGAAAAAAGAACCATGCTTCAGTGCGTGTTTTGGGGAGAGAGGTTCGTTTGGCCCACCGAAGCATGAGAGAGAAACTTCGTAAATTTGCAGCTCCTTGCTTGAGGATGGATTAAGAAGGATGTTTATTTAACAGGACAAGGAATAATATTGCGCAAAGCGGATGGTTTAAAAATGAAGATTAATACAAGTAAATGAAGAAATTGATGCAAATGCAGAGTTAATAGGCTGTCGCCACTGGAGTGGGGTTAAGAAGTAGCCCCACAATTTTGATATACTATTTTAGAAATGACCACATCAACAAGCACTGATCAATCCAATATACTTTGAAATTCTTTGCCTGCTGCCCGAGCCGTTCTTGTAGCGTTGGTGGCCTGGACTAGTCTGAATTGTCGCACTTGCAGAAGCTCGGGGTTAGTAGTTGTGATGTTACGATGATTGGCAGCACGGCAGGAGCACGGTGTGGGCCAAACTGCAGTGACCGCCTGAGGTGAGTCCTGGCATACAGTGGCCCTTCTGTCCTGCAGCAAGGTGCAGCGAGCGAGGCAGGTGGGACTACAGGGGTTTGGGAAGTTCCCGGGACGGTCTCTGTCGTTGAAGGCCAGGTGATGCACAGAGGGGGTGACAGGATGGAAGACTTACATTGTTTGGGGCTAAAATCCCAGCACACAATTTGTAATTCTCTTTGGTTTAATGCCACTCTGTGAGAAAGCTTCCCATGGGCTTTAGTTAGGTGTTGCAATGGCCTACCAATGCTACAGTACAGCATCTTGTCTACCGGCGTGATACTGGACGGGGGGGTTCTGGTGCTCAGCGCCGCCACTTAATTGCCAACACCGGCGCTTGTGACAGCCTGCCACATGTCCGCGCTCTCTGTCCATTTCAGAGTCGTCCGCAGCAGCAGGCATTGATTAATTCAATATGCATTAAAATGACCAGTGCCCACGGCCCAAGCCATTCCTACAGCCTTGAAGGCCTGGAACAGACTGACTCGTCACACTTGCGCAAGGGTCAGGGTTAGTAGATGTGAGGTTACCAGGTTTGGCAGTACTGCAGGAGCGTTGTGCGTTGCAACCTGAAGTGCCCGCTGGCCGTGAGCCCCGGCATCTAGTTGCCCAAGTGGCAGGTAGTAGAGGGGATGCAGAAGAGAAGAGGCAGGACCATGCGGCACGCAATCCCTACCACAGACGTCCGCTTACGTTTTAAACCAATGCCAAGGGGTGCCTGGTTCTGGGCCACAACCAGTATCACGGTGGGTGGCTTTATAAACACTTTTAAGCGTACAGGGGCACAGTGGGCAACGGTGCAAGATAATTGCCCCTTAAGGTCACCTTGTGCCAGTCAAATGGGGCTGACTCCTGCAATGGATTGTGATTGGTGAGGCTCCAATCCAAAGCAGTTGTTGTATTTTTCCAAGGGGAAGAGGCATGTCCAGTACTTCTAGCTCGCTACATTGCACATCGGGGTGGGCAGTAACACATTTCAAGTTTCAACTGGGATTCCATCATGTATGTGAAACCTGCTCATTTGTTGTTTCCGCAGAGTTTGGGGCAGGTCAGCAGGCCGCATCCTGTCTCTGCGGGTTTGATGTGACGGTTGGGTCATTTGACAGAGTAGAGCCATTATCGCTCGGTATATCTGGGCACGAACGACTGTCCGGCGAGATTCGAGGGAATTGTAGAGCAAATGATCGTATAAATTCTGGGCACGTCCATTATTCAAGGAAATTCTAAGTAGAAGGAGCGGGTAGTCTTCCACTGCTGTGGCAGTACACGATGAGCAGTTTGAACCCCCAAAGCGTTGGAATAAGCAAGTGCGGGTGTTAATTAGGGCTTAGTCTGCCGGGTTGAGGTGCGTTGGGAGCACCGGGGGCTAATATGTGAGCAGTAGAACTTTCTAGCAATCTAAGTGAAATCTGGCGTAGCACCGGGTGCTAATACGTGTGCAGCGTGGATTCGGAACAAGCTAAGGGCACCTTGCGTAGAACCTATCATTTGTGTGTGGGGGTGGGCTACAGCTCGGGTGGGGACTCCAGCAGGGGACCCAGCATCGGTCACAAGTCTCACCCTGTCCCAGCCCGTTGACCCTACACAGGGGTTCCATATTTCTCTTGGTCCCACACATGGTCATCACTGAACATCCAAAGCAAGGGGGTAGCCTAGGGTTTGGACAACCCCCTCTTCCCCCCCCCCCATACGGAACTGCACACGTTGGTACACAAAAAACTAGGGAATATACCAATACATCTATACCGGGTTTAGTTCTTGGCTATAGAGTGACTGCATGACACTCTGTTGTCGGTGGATGTGGCCCGCTGGTTGGCTCTTGGTCACAGGTTCAGACCCTGGTAGGTCCACTTAGCATTTTATCTATCTGAGGTCGATAAAACGAGTACCGTTGAGGAACAATAAACATGTTCTGCAGCGCCAAGACACCATGGGGTGAACGTATTCCCAATTACAGTCAGAAACGGAAATTGTAAAGGAATTTTGTGAAGGCACCAGGCTAACTTAGCAGTGTAGCTAGCGAGAGAGTTGGCGGTAATTTGCCCCGCACTATAGCCTTGACAGCCCAGCAGGTTGTGGAAGTTGTCATCCAACAAGTGAGCTACTGTTCAAAAATAGGGGAAACTCTGGGTTGAAGCACAAATGGGCTGCAAAGTATTAAAGAACATTTGGCATTCCCAGTATTCAAGAAAGGGCAGGTATTTATACATATGGTTCTCCTCCTGTTCCCACTGCCTTGTCGGCTCCCTGGTATACTAGCGGAAGTTTGGGAGGGCAAGGCGTCACCTAGAGTGGTGACTGGCGGAATTCGATGGCCGTGCTCCACAAGCGATATACATGGATAACTGGGTGAGAGGGAGTAAGGCAGGCCTGATAATGCTTACTTCTACCTGCTTTGACACTGCTTGCCATGAGTTACTTGTCAAAGGTATTGCACTTCAGCCAGGCAATGTTGACACCCATCCAGACCTAACCGATTGCGGAAGCTCATCCTGGGCGCATACACAGCCCCGCATTAGGCCCTTGTGGTTGTTAGCGCCATGAATCACTAAATTCAACTGAACAGGAGGCGTGACCGTGGGTACACTCGCAGAAGTTTGGGAGTGGGAGACTCCACCTAGGGGGGTGGTTGGCTGAATTTGATGGACTAGTCCAACATGTTTCACAGCAACTGCATGGGTGAGCTTCAATTACTTGTCCATAGTTCATTCAGATACTCAGTATCATATTAATTTTGGGTGCTCAGGTATACCTTTAGCAAACCTGGCCATTGGTTACACTCGTTGGGGGTAGGGACACCAGCGTGGCGACACAGCACCTGTTGGTAGTTGCCATTATGCTAAATGGGGGGGGGGGGGGCAGGACGATCCTACTATGTCTCTCCTTTTCAGGCGAGTGCCCTGGATACTGGTTCCCCCTTCGAGTCTCGGACTCAGCAGGACATGCTTGCATGTGGGGTGATGGGAATCCCAAGGCGTTAAAGGGTACAGCCAGCTGTGAACCACCCTAGGGAGGGGCCAGAAGACAGGTTCAGAGATCACCTACAGGCAAATTTTGGGTATACTGAAGGCAGCCCTGTGATGCACCCGATGCTTGGTGTGGCGCTGTGGTATTGTGCAGAATTAAGTGCCAGCTTGAATAGTTCTATAGAATGGTGAGCAGTGCTCCTTATGGGATCGGCTTCCTGGCATTTCTGTAATTTTCCAGGGTCAAAGGTATGGCTGATTGGCCATTCGTGCGTTCTGAGAGTGGCACAATGGGCGGAAAGCAGGAAATGGAGGCATGGGTTTCCCGACACTGAGTTAATTTGGTTGGGGTTCCTAGGCATGCACGGGAGCAGCTAGCTAAGAAACTGCGACTCAAACTAAGGGGGTGTCTCCCCTCCCAACTTTCGGGTCTGGGTGGAGGGCCTTCCATGCGCCTCAAGTGGCGAGATGTGCGGCATTCAAGAAATGGAGGCATGGGTTTCCACCACTGAGTTGATTTGGTTGGGATTCCATGGCAGGCACTGGAACAGCTTATGTAGAGGCAGCGGCACGGGCGGGGGGCGGGCAGGGGGGTGTCTCCCCTCCCATCACTGTGGTCTGACACCTGGGATGCAATGGTTTGTCTTACCAGGGTCGGAGGGCACTGCTGCCAGGATGGAATTCCTCCTGGTGTAAGTTATGCAACCATTGGTGGGCACGGACGTCTGATGGTCAGAGATACCCCAATGTAGTATGGAAGGTGCCGGGCCAGGGGTTGCTGTGGAAACCGCACACAGGAGAGTTAATAGTGCCATGTGTAGAGGCCCTGAAAAGAGGGGTTTGGTTTTATCAGGCTTCGCCGGCTGCACGCTAAAGTCCCCAGCGAGTTTCAAAAAGGATGGGGCTCCGGTCAGAAGGGGCATGTCTGGTCTCCGGTCCAGTGTGGTCTGGTCTCCGGTCCAGTGTGGTCTGGTCTCTGGTCCAGTGTGGCCTGGTCTCTGGTCCAGTGTGGTCTGGTCTCCGGTTCAGTGTGGTCTGGTCTCCGGTTCAGTGTGGTCTGGTCTCCGGTTCAGTGTGGGCTGGTCTCTGGTCAAGTGTGGTCTGGTCTCTGGTCCAGTGTGGTCTGGTCTCTGGTCCAGTGTGGTCTGGTCTCTGGTCCAGTGTGGTCTGGTCTCTGGTCCAGTGTGGTCTGGTCTCCGGTCCAGTGTGGTCTGGTCTCTGGTCCAGTGTGGTCAGGTCTCTGGTCCAGTGTGGTCTGGTCTCTGGTCCAGTGTGGTCTGGTCTCTGGTCCAGTGTGGTCTGGTCTCCGGTCCAGTGTGGTCTGGTCTCTGGTCCAGTGTGGTCTGGTCTCTGGTCCAGTGTGGTCTGGCTTCCGGTCCAGTGTGGGCTGGTCTCTGGTCCAGTGTGGTCTGGTCTCCGGTCCAGTGTGGTCTGGTCTCTGGTCCAGTGTGGTCTGGTCTCTGGTCCAGTGTGGTCTGGCTTCCGGTCCAGTGTGGGCTGGTCTCTGGTCCAGTGTGGTCTGGTCTCCGGTCCAGTGTGGTCTGGTCTCTGGTCCAGTGTGGTCTGGCTTCCGGTCCAGTGTGGTCTGGTCTCCGGTCCAGTGTGGTCTGGTCTCTGGTCCAGTGTGGTCTGGCTTCCGGTCCAGTGTGGTCTGGTCTCTGGTCCAGTGTGGTCTGGTCTCCGGTCCAGTGTGGTCTGGTCTCTGGTCCAGTGTGGTCTGGCTTCCGGTCCAGTGTGGTCTGGTCTCCGGTCCAGTGTGGTCTGGCTTCCGGTCCAGTGTGGTCTGGTCTCCGATCCAGTGTGGTCTGGTCTCCGGTCCAGTGTGGTCTGGTCTCCGGTCCAGCGTGGTCTGGTCTCTGGTCCAGTGTGGTCTGGTCTCTGGTCCAGTGTGGTCTGGTCTCTGGTCCAGTGTGGTCTGGTCTCTGGTCCAGTGTGGTCTGGTCTCTGGTCCAGTGTGGTCTGGCTTCCGGTCCAGTGTGGGCTGGTCTCTGGTCCAGTGTGGTCTGGTCTCCGGTCCAGTGTGGTCTGGTCTCTGGTCCAGTGTGGTCTGGTCTCTGGTCCAGTGTGGTCTGGCTTCCGGTCCAGTGTGGGCTGGTCTCTGGTCCAGTGTGGTCTGGTCTCCGGTCCAGTGTGGTCTGGTCTCTGGTCCAGTGTGGTCTGGCTTCCGGTCCAGTGTGGTCTGGTCTCCGGTCCAGTGTGGTCTGGTCTCTGGTCCAGTGTGGTCTGGCTTCCGGTCCAGTGTGGTCTGGTCTCTGGTCCAGTGTGGTCTGGTCTCCGGTCCAGTGTGGTCTGGTCTCTGGTCCAGTGTGGTCTGGCTTCCGGTCCAGTGTGGTCTGGTCTCCGGTCCAGTGTGGTCTGGCTTCCGGTCCAGTGTGGTCTGGTCTCCGATCCAGTGTGGTCTGGTCTCCGGTCCAGTGTGGTCTGGTCTCCGGTCCAGCGTGGTCTGGTCTCTGGTCCAGTGTGGTCTGGTCTCTGGTCCAGTGTGGTCTGGTCTCTGGTCCAGTGTGGTCTGGTCTCTGGTCCAGTGTGGTCTGGTCTCCGGTCCAGTGTGGTCTGGTCTCTGGTCCAGTGTGGTCTGGCTTCCGGTCCAGTGTGGTCTGGCTTCCGGTCCAGTGTGGGCTGGTCTCTGGTCCAGTGTGGTCTGGTCTCCGGTCCAGTGTGGTCTGGTCTCTGGTCCAGTGTGGTCTGGCTTCCGGTCCAGTGTGGTCTGGTCTCCGGTCCAGTGTGGTCTGGTCTCTGGTCCAGTGTGGTCTGGCTTCCGGTCCAGTGTGGTCTGGTCTCTGGTCCAGTGTGGTCTGGTCTCCGGTCCAGTGTGGTCTGGTCTCTGGTCCAGTGTGGTCTGGCTTCCGGTCCAGTGTGGTCTGGTCTCCGGTCCAGTGTGGTCTGGCTTCCGGTCCAGTGTGGGCTGGTCTCTGGTCCAGTGTGGTCTGGTCTCCGGTCCAGTGTGGTCTGGTCTCTGGTCCAGTGTGGTCTGGCTTCCGGTCCAGTGTGGTCTGGTCTCCGGTCCAGTGTGGTCTGGTCTCCGGTCCAGTGTGGTCTGGTCTCTGGTCCAGTGTGGTCTGGCTTCCGGTCCAGTGTGGTCTGGTCTCCGGTCCAGTGTGGTCTGGTCTCTGGTCCAGTGTGGTCTGGCTTCCGGTCCAGTGTGGTCTGGCTTCCGGTCCAGTGTGGTCTGGCTTCCGGTCCAGTGTGGTCTGGTCTCTGGTCCAGTGTGATCTGGCTTCCGGTCTAGTGTGGGCTTGGACTTCTTTTACGGGACCTGGTATAGTCCCTGGAATCCTCAGGGTGTAGGGAAGAATGCCTACCTTGGTGGGGGTCCCTGGTTGTGACGGTGGCCACACCCAGAGCTGTGGCGGAGTTACAGGGCGATCCAGAGGCGGAAAGGTACACAGGGGTACCCTCTTTAGGAGCCCAAAGGGTACAAATGCCAAATATCCCCAGGGAGGTCCTTGGTTGAACCCTGGAGGAGCGACAGCGCCCCGTTAGTCCTGCGGGCGGTTGTAAGCCTGAGCAACCAGAGGTTGCCTAGAACGCTCCGCCCCCCTCGGCGGCGTGAATAAGGGCGTGGACTGGCGTCCACCGGTGGGACACGTTACCCCTCCCCCAAAATTGGTAAGCACCATGTGGCTGAGGCCGCGGTGTGATTTGGCAAATCAGGCGGGCAGGCGGCAGAGGGGCTGCCTGCCCTTGGACCCCACCTTGTTTGGCATATTTGTTATGCAAACGCAGGTTTCTGCAGCAATTCTCTCCACAAACGGGGTGTCGTGTGGGTTATTTCTAATGGTGTTGCTGTATGTGGGATGGGGAGTGTTGCTGATATTGGCACGATGCTGTTTGGATAGGATGATGCCCTCAGAAGTCCTTCACTTCCGACCTAAGGACGGGTCGGGCATCCCTCCGAGTCGTGTCCGCCGTCACCGAGTGATGCTCAAAGGGCTTCACGAAGAACAGTCGAGGTTTGTTGTCTGATGCAGAGAACCGGCAGAATTTGGGAAACTGACAAGAAATCAAAGTGCATTATTGGCCTTGCCAATGTTTTGTGCTTTCAATTGTCCAAAGAGAAGTAGTGTCAATAGTGGCCCTGACACCCCCTCCCCCCACCCCCCAAGCCCTGCTTCCAGCCTCAGCGAGTGCACATGTGACCCTGTCGCATCGAGGCGTGGAGAGATCCCGCCTCGGCCCTACAGGCCTCGAGTGCCCAGAAGCCATCAAGGCACTAAGTCTGGTGTCGAATGGATGTCATGGCTCTGATGGGCTGGACGCCGCGGGGGTGTCATGGGACGTGGGAAGTGAATAGAGGACGCTGCGTCCCAGGGAGGATGAATGTCTGAGCCGACACGGGACCTGCTTTGCAGAAGGCGCCTCCTCGGATTAGGGACCACGAGTGTCCGGCGCTTCCACTCTATGATTGGTGGTTTCCGAAGGAGACTGATGTAACGCCAAAGACACAAGTTGTTGCCGAGGATGAAATGCGTGACCGACTCCATGGGCTCTTCGCGGCGGCCCACAGTCCGCCGGGCACCTTCTCTGGCACACCCTGCTGCTTTGCTTGTCCCAGGACAGTCTTTAATGAGGGGGAGGGGGAAGGGGCGGGCGGACCAGTTTAGGGGGCCACCTACAACCACCCGCCGAAAATAAGCACCGCCAACAAGTATAGAATGAGCCAAAAACATTAAGTGATAATATGCTGAGCCCCAGATCAGCACCAGCCCCATAGTGTTGAGCCCCAAAAAACACAGAGCATTACTCAAAGCTCTCCTATCTATCTATACTAATATAATAAAGAGAGAGCCCAAACCTTTGAGGCTGGTAATCTCTGTAACCACAGCACCAATCACAACACCCAATACAGCGTTGGAAAGGGCAGTTGCAGTGAAGGACATAGGCTATGCAGACGCCCACCATATACATTTAAAAGGTAAAAGAACCGTGCCAGCAAAGTAGTCCCTTGTGGGCGTGTCTGCGTTGTGCTGTGGGCGTGTGCTGGGGGCGTGACAAACGCTGAGGGTGTGTGGTACGTTCCGCCCTTCATGCCATGTCTCATATCGTGTGCTAATCCCACCCTGCTCCCTTTAAATACCCCTGCACCCCATAATCATAACCCACCCGTACTCCTTAAAATACCCCAAAACCTTTAACGACTAACCCATCTTAACCCTATTAATATGCCCTGTACCCCAAAAACCAAACCTAGCCCTGAACCCTATAAATACCCCTGTACCTCAAAACCCAAACCTACCCCTGAACCCTAAAAATACCCCTGTACCCCAAAACCCAAACCTACCTCTGAACCCTAAAAATACCACTGTACCCCAAAACCCAAACCTACCCCTGAACCCAGAAATACCCCTGTACCCCAAAACCCAAACCTACCCCATAACCCTAAAAATACCCCTGTACCTCAAAACCCAAACCTACCCCTGAACCCTAAAAATACCCCTGTACCACAAAACCCAAACTTAGCCCTGAACCCTAAAACTACCCCTGTACCCCAAAACCCAAACCTAGCCCTGAACGCTTAAAATACCCCTGTACCTCAAAACCCAAACCTACCCCAGAACCCTAAAAATACCCCTATACCCCAAAACCCAAACCTAACCCTGAACCCTAAAAATACCCCTGTACCCCAAAACCCATACCTATCCCTAAACCCTAAAACTACCCCTGTACCCCATGACCCAAAACTATATCTGAACCCTTAAAATACCCAAACACCCCAAAACATATACCTCAGTACCCCAAAACATATACCCCTATACCCATACTTACCTTATCCAAACATTAAAAAAAACCATGCTTTTACCATTCATGCATTTACAACGAATTTCGTTGTAAATGTATGCATAGTAAAAGCATATAAAATGTAATGCCATGCTTTATAATGGCATTTCGGAGTCATGGTACTTTCGTAATGAAAGTATGCAGAGTAATGGTATGCAGAAAGAAAGTTGCGGAATAATGGGTGTTTACCCTCCCCCAGTAAGTACATTGGTGGTACGGCGGCCCACATCTCCAGCAACATACTCATATTTTTTTCACCACCCATTTGAAAAATGCACAGGTCTCTCTCATTGATGGCCAGCACCGACATACACTTTTAGACACACCTCCCACCACAAGTTCTAGAAATGTGAACTTTAGAGCTGGGGAGCTAAGTTCGGATCTCGGCATCAGCTCAACATCCTGTGATTCCAGGCAAATCGCTTTGTCTCCCCGTGCCTACCACAAATGAATGTGTTCTTCTTTAATGTAAGTTGTGCTCATGCCATGTTGTCGAGTTCGTGCTATATAATATTACAAGGAAAAATAAAGTAGGGAAACTCGAGTTCACACACTACTGAACGCGCACTCTTAAGTGCATCAGCCGTGCACTGTGAATCGGAGCGTTTCACAGGCCTGTCACAGATAAGAAATGCTATCAAGGAGGAGCCAAGCTCGCGACCGTGATGGCCGCACTGTAGCTCGGCTCCGGCATCCTTCCTGCCTGAACCGTAAACCCTGTACTTTATCCTGCCCCGAGGAGACACATTCGACGGAATATGGGAATATGAAAGGCTGCTTGCACTCACCGTTTGTCCCGGGAGCTCCTGGGTGCCGCGGATCTTGAGCTGTGCCCTTGTTTGCTCCGGAGCCTCCATGGCGTGCAGGCCGGGGACTCGCCTGCGACGGTCGGCCGGAGCGGGGTATCGACGCCGACCCCTGGTGGAGGAGAGGAGTCGGCTGAAGAGGCCATTGTGCGGTTGAACCGGTGGCGACTGACCGGGCCCGGTCTGGTGGCCCAGCTGTGGGGCGCGGCCTCTCTCGGACGGGGGCTGACCGTACAGGAGGCTTGTCCCCCCTTTGTTCTCCTGTCCGGCCATCTTGAAGCCCTTCGCCCGGAATCGGCGGGCGGCGCCCATGAGACGGTGGCTCCGGCTACCCCCTGTGTCTTGGCGACCCGTCTTTCTGCACCAAGATTGCCATTAGCGGGACCCGGCGAGACTCCGCTGGGCCTTGTTTGACGGCCCGGACCGGGGTTGAGGAACGGAGCGGCCTTGTTGCGCCGACAAAATGGCGGTCGGCGCCCTGGGTCTCGGACCTGTCGTGGGCGGCGAAACTGTTCTGTCGAACTGCACGTTGGCTGAAGAGTGTGGGAGTGAGCCCACGATTGGCGATGTCTTCGCCGCCCTGTGTTCCTGGCTCGCGACCATGGCCTTTGCCGCAGCTGTGCAAGATAACGGTTCTGCCGCCCCGCCTGCTGGGCTGCCCCCCATGTATGCGGCCCGACCGAGGGAATGTGCTGATTTGTCTCTCCCGGCTGTTGAAGGGAATGCGACTGCCGTTCATCTGGGAGTTCATGTATCTGTTGCCTCGAGTCTCCAGGAGGTTTTGCTTGAGGTTGACGCGGGTGAGGGCCCCACGCCGGGGTCCGTCCAGGTCAGTTTTGGTGGGGTACCCGGCAGCTTTTTGACTCGAACTGCTTTGAGGGGGTCCCATGGTTGTTCTGTGGGGGACACCTCCCCCCTTTGGTCGGCGGGACTGCACCCACGCTGCCAGCTGCTCCTGACGTTGCTCTTCGCCAGTTTGGTCCGCCGCCGCCATTGTCTGTATTGCTGCTCGAGACTCGGATCCCCTGTTTTGCACCCTTGGCCTGCCTTGTTTCGATCCTATGTACACTATGTGCCTGACTGCTTGCTGTATTCTTCGTTACTGTGTACTAAAGCAATGATCAGGAGAGGACAGGGGTGAGATGGACTCGCCTCGGCGGACTGATAATTAATGTGTGGAGATGAGGACTGCTCGCAGCTGTAACAGTATGACCAATTCCTTTTCATGTTCCTGATGTTTGAGTTTGTGTCGATCCCATCTCGATGTGGGTTCTAATTGTGTTAAGGCGGGGGGTAGGAGCTGAAGGTTCGATTGCGTATCTCCTCTCCCACTGGTTTTTTCTTCCCCCTTTCCTTTGTACTTTTGTCTGTAATGTTCTTTCCTTACTTTCTGCTTCTTCTGTATTTTGGGTTCTACTTAGGGCGACCGGCACGCTGCCGGGGGGGTAGGCCGTAGCCTTCTGCAGGGGTGCAGGGTGGTGTGGGTGGGATGGGGTCTGTATATTGTTCGTTTTTTCTTAGTTCTATGGCTCTTTTGTATCCCTTTAATCGGGACGCTGTGTCCGCACGCATGCCCCACGGGGTGTCCGCTGGCAGTGTAGGACATGACTTCTTCGCGTTAAAGATAATGATAGCACACTTACACGTCCTACTTGCCTCGACCCCGATTGTGGGTCTTGAGTATTGTGTGCTTTATTCGCCGTGGGGCACGTACTGCGGTGCTGCGTTTATTCTTCATTATTTTTCGCATTCCTTCTTCTACCCTTCCTTTCCTTTTCTCCATCTTTGGGTTAGTTTAGCGGATGGCTATCTTTGTGTTGCTGTTCTGACTCCTTTGATTGGTACCAGCACATATTCAAGTGGTGACGGGTGGACGGTGGGCAGCGGTGGGAACTGATTTGAAACGGGGGAACTATGCGTTGCCTTTGCCAATTGTTGCTATTATTTCTGATTCTCACTGCTCCCCTGTACTGCTGCTTCACCACCTGCCCGCCATAGGAATTCGTAAATTAACAGTTGCAATTGTTCCTGCTATACTTCCTACTATATTATAAAATTAACCTTCTCCTATCCTGCTCCTAGCGGTTATATTTGGCCTTTTAATGTTTACTGATTGTTCATGGAATGCTGAGGAACTGCTGGAGAATTTCTATCCTGATTTTGTGCGCCCGTAATGTGTTGTGGCCGGCCTGATTGGTTGTAGGCCCGTATTTGTACGCTTCTGCTTGCACAATAAAGGTTTTCAAAAAAATTTAAAAAAAAAAAGAAATGCTATCAAAAGGAAATCTAACAAAACAATATACTACTGGCCGGCAGCAATTCATACCCGGACAACGTCGGGACGGGCTGCTAGTTGATAATACAAAGGGTTACACAGAGCTCTCTTGATAATGCAAAGGGTTACACAGAGCTCTCTTGATAATACAAAGGGTTACACAGAGCTCGCTTGATAATACAAAGGGTTAAACAGAGCTCTCTTGATAATACAAAGGGTTACACAGAGCTCTCTTGATAATACAAAGGGTTAAACAGAGCTCTCTTGATAATACAAAGGGATACACAGAGCTCTCTTGATAATACAAAGGGTTACACAGAGCTCTCTTGATAATACAAAGGGTTACTTACCCAGAACTCTCTCCTTGATGATACAAAGGGTTGCTGGGAGTGCTCTGCCTGACAATGCAAAGGGTTACTCAGAAGTAGGGTGGGCGAAGAATTCCGCTCCGCCGGCAGAGTTCGCAGAGGTTTGCCGACTCCGCGTGGAGCGCAGAGTTCCGCCAAACTTCGGGAAGTGATACGGAGCAGAGTTTTTTTGCTCCGGTCCTTAATAATACACGCTGTAACCAAGAGGGCTTTGTTTGAGGGGTGACGGACTAGC
The DNA here is from genome assembly GCF_964263255.1 of Lissotriton vulgaris. Taxonomy (NCBI): domain Eukaryota; kingdom Metazoa; phylum Chordata; class Amphibia; order Caudata; family Salamandridae; genus Lissotriton; species Lissotriton vulgaris. The sequence continues at coordinate 44,025,522 of NC_141699.1, forward strand.
AGCAGTTGTGAGGCTAGGAGGGGAGTCCTTCTGTAGGGTTGAAGACCCACCTCTCCCTACTCTCCCTACTCCTCCTAGTCTCCCTACTCTCCCTGCTCTCCCTACTCTTCCTGCTCATCCCACTCTTCCTACTCTTCCTGCTCTCCCTGCTCTCCCTACTCTCTCTACTCTCTCTACTCTCCCTGCTCTCCCTACTCTTCCTACTCTCCCTACTCTCCCTACTCTTCCTACCCTTCCTACTCTTCCTACTCTCACTACTCTCCCTGCTCTCCCTACTCTCCCTACTCTCCCTGCTCTTCCTACTCTCTCTACTCTCTCAACTCTCCCTGCTCTCTCTACTCTCTCTACTCTTCCTACTCTTCCTGCTCTCCCTACTCTTCCTGCTCCCCCTACTCTCCCTACTCTTCCTACTCCTACTCTCCCTACTCTTCCTACTCTTCCTGCTCTCCCTACTCTCCCTACTCTCCCTGCTCTCCCTACTCTCCCTGCTCTCCCTACTCTCCCTGCTCTCCCTACTCTTCCTGCTCTCCCTACTCTTCCTGCTCCCCCTACTCTCCCTACTCTTTCTACACTTTCTACTCTCCCTACTCTTTCTACTCTTCCTCCAGGCAAAGACTCCACCAGGCAAAGACACAACCAGCCAAAGACCTCCTTAGGCAAATACTCCACCAGGCAAAGACCGCACCAGGCAAAGACCGCACCAGGCAAAGACCGCACCAGGCAAAGACCGCACCAGGCAAAGACCTCCCCAGGCAAAGACCTCCCCAGGCAAAGACCTCCCCAGGCAAAGACCTCCCCAGGCAAAGACCTCCCCAGGCAAAGACCTCCCCAGGCAAAGACCTCACCAGGCAAAGACCTCACCAGGCAAAGACCTCACCAGGCAAAGACCCCACCAGACCTAGCCAGGCAAAGACCGCACCAGGCAAAGACCGCACCAGGCAAAGACCGCACCAGGCAAAGACCGCACCAGGCAAAGACCCCACCAGGCAAAAACTCCACCAGGCAAAAACTCCACCAGGCAAAAACTCCACCAGGCAAACACTCCACCAGGCAAAAACTCCACCAGGCAAGGACCGCAACAAGCAAAGACCGCACCAGGCAAAGACCGCACCAGGCAAAGACTCCACCAGGCTAGGACCGCACCAGGCTAGGACCGCACCAGGCAAGGACCGCACCAGGCAAAGACCGCAACAAGCAAAGACCGCACCAGGCAAAGACCGCACCAGGCAAAGACTCCACCAGGCAAAGACCACTACAGGCAAAGACCACAACAGGCAAGGACTGCAACAAGCAAAGACCGCACCAGGCAAAGACAATACCAGGCAAAGACCGTACCAGGCAAAGACCCCACCAGACCTCACCAGGCAAAGACCTCACCAGGCAAAGACTCCACCAGGCAAAGACTGCACCAGGCAAAGACCTCACCAGGCAAAGACCTCACCAGGCAAAGACCTCGCCAGGCAAAGACCTCGCCAGGCAAAGACCTCGCCAGGCAAAGACCTCGCCAGGCAAAGACCTCACCAGGCAAAGACCTCACCAGGCAAAGACCGCACCAGACCTCGCTAGGCAAAGACCCCACCAGACCGCACCAGGCAAAGACCGCACCAGGCAAAGACGCACCATGTAAAAATCTCACCAGGCAAAAACCTCACCAGGCAAAAACCTCACCAGGCAAAGACCTCACCAGGCAAAGACCTCACCAGGCAAAGACCTCACCAGGCAAAGACCACACCAGGCAAAGACCTCCCCAGGCAAAGAGCACACCAGGCAAAGACTGCACAAGACCGCACCAGACAAAGACGCCACCAGGCAAAGACGCCACCAGGCAAAGACGCCACCAGGCAAAGACGCCACCAGGCAAAGACGCCACCAGGCAAAGACGCCACCAGGCAAAGACGTCACCAGGCAAAGACGTCACCAGGCAAAGACGTCACCAGGCAAAGACGTCACCAGGCAAAGACGTCACCAGGCAAAGACGTCACCAGGCAAAGACGTCACCACGCAAAGACCGCACCAGGCAAAGACCTCACCATGTTTGCATCATTGCAGCTGAAACAGAGTTGAGGACAGGCTAGTGCTAGACTCCCAGTGTTGAGATGAAGAGCGGAAATAGACCCGGTCTTTTCCAAGAAAGGAAGCCGCTCCTTTTTCCTCTGAAGCTCAGTAATATGTGGCCTTCTTCATACGGCTCTTAATACTATCGTTTTTCTGTTTATAAGCACTGTAAATAAAGTGTTATCAACTAATTTATGGAGTAAATCCCGCCCCAACCCAGAGTGCAGGTGCTTCCACCGACCCCATAGCAACCTTCATGTTTTCAAACAAGTGATAGTGACTTATGCAACAACCCATGTGCAAAATCTCTCCAGCGTTATCAGTCTCTCCGGGAATGGCTCACATGGTGATTGCAGACACTGATCCCACCTTCCTGCCCAGGGCTCTCATCAGGGGGCCTCTGCAGCTTGCGCCACACATCACCCGTGCCAGCGCTGCCAATGATAGTAACAACACAAGTACTAACCACCATACTCCTACAAGTGTGACCATTCGGACTGTTCCAGTTCCCCAAATCTATAAGAATGGCTTGGACGGCAGGTAATAGTCATTTTTAATGAATAAAGCATTAGTAATTAACTGTTGCTGTGGTCATCTCACAATTAGCTGGTCAGCTCCACCTTGTGGCAGCTGCGAAAAGCGCCGGTGTTGAGAATGAAGTGCTGGTGCTGAGCACCGGAAACACTTGGCTCAAATTAAGCACCATTCCTGCCTTCATTTGCTTCCAGAAACTTTCTGATATGTGTTAATTATGGCAACTGTGCCCGAGCAACCTACGAAGACAACTATCCACCAATTCAGTTACAGTACAAGGTGTCCCTGGCTTCCCCAGCACATAGATTGCAAAAAACACTGCCCACCACGAGAACTTGTTATTCGTGATGGGGGTGACCTGGTTTGCCTCATTGACTAAAAGATTAAAGTGGGACTTTGTGGTCATTCATTCCAGCCATGGAGAGCTGGCAAGAAACCTTCTTCAAGTACCATCCAGGCCCTGCATGGCTGATGTGATCAGTTTACCCCTATTGGGTTTCTGCCGCAGGCCTTTTCGGGGTGAATGCTGCACCCCAAGAGCCTGGTAACCCGTCTATGCCCCCATGACATCCTCGAACGCCACTGGGGTACAACATCGATTTGTCCCACTCTCTGATCTAATTTAGCAAGATTGAGCTGCAAGGCTGTCAAGGAAGAGGGGGCTGTTTATCTTATTAGAATAATTGAAGAGTGGTTGCTGTCCACCAGTCTCATGTTAAAACAATCTGCTGGAATATATCAGCCATAGCAATAAGATTATCTGATCCTGATTGGGTACTGAAAATTAAATATGATCTTGTTATGTTACAAGAAAACTTGGCCATTGATGATCTATTACGAGAAGGTTATTCCTGGTCTGCTTGTCAAACCGCTCCCCCTCTCAGAAGAGCGGGGCATGGTCTTGCAACACATTGTAGGGTCTCTCTCGAATGTAGGGTTACCCCAATAACCCTTTCCCATTTAGACATTCATATAATTTGGCTTATTTGTTCCAGACCATTTTATTTTTTTCTTATCAATTTTTATAATTATGTGATGTTACTTTGCATTGAGTTGTTAAGTGGGACCCGTTACCTGAGGAGCGTCCAGGCGCTGGAGCAGATGTGAAGGTGCTCTGCATCGTCAATTGTGCAAAAGCCAGGTCTTTAGCTTCTTGAGGAATTCCCGAAGCGAGGAGGTGTCCCTTAGAGGGAGGTTGTTCCATGTTTTGAGTGCGAGGTATGGGAAGGGTTGTTCTGCTTCTGCAGATGCATGGTGTGTGTGAACTCCGGAAGCGAAGGGGCGTCCCTTAGAGGAAGGTTGTTCCATGTGTTGAGTGCGAGGTATGAGAAGGGTCGTTCTGCTTCTGCAGATGCATGGTGTGTGTGAACTCCGGAAGCGAAGGGGCGTCCCTTAGAGGGAGGTTGTTCCATGTGTTGAGTGCGAGGTATGGGAAGGGTTGTTCTGCTTCTGCAGATGCACGGTGTGTGTGAACTCCAGAAGCGAGGAGGCGTCCCTTAGAGGGAGGTTGTTCCATGTGTTGAGTGTGAGGTATGGGAAGGCACGTTCCGCTCCTGCAGATGCATGGTGTGTGTGAACTCCAGAAGCGAGGAGGCGTCCCTTAGAGGGAGGTTGTTCCATGTTTTGACTGCGAGGTATGAGAAGGGTCGTTCTGCTTCTGCAGATGCATGGTGTGTGTGAACTCCGGAAGCGAAGGGGCGTCCCTTAGAGGGAGGTTGTTCCATGTGTTGAGTGCGAGGTATGGGAAGGGTTGTTCTGCTTCTGCAGATGCACGGTGTGTGTGAACTCCGGAAGCGAGGAGGCGTCTCTTAGAGGGAGGTTGTTCCATGTGTTGAGTGCAAGGTATGAGAAGGGTCATTCTGCTTCTGCAGATGCATAGTGTATATGAACTCCGGAAGTGAGGAGGCGTCCCTTAGAGGAAGGTTGTTCCATGTTTTGAGTGCGAGGTAAGAGAAGGGTCGTTCTGCTTCTGCAGATGCACGTGTGTGTGAACTCCGGAAGCGAAGGGGCGTCCCTAAGTGGGAGGTTGTTCCATGTTTTGAGTGCGAGGTATGAGAAGGGTCGTTCTCCTTCTGCAGATGCATGGTGTGTGTTAACTCCGGAAGCGAAGGGGCGTCCCTTAGAGGGAGGTTGTTCCATGTTTTGAGTGCGAGGTAAGAGAAGGGTCGTTCTGCTTCTGCAGATGCATAGTGTGTGAACTCCGGAAGCGAGGAGGCGTCCCTTAGAGGAAGGTTGTTCCATGTTTTGAGTGCGAGGTAAGAGAAGGGTCGTTCTGCTTCTGCAGATGCACTGTGTGTGTGAACTCCGGAAGCGAGGAGGCGTCCCTTAGAGGGAGGTTGTTCCATGTGTTGAGTGCGAGGTAAGAGAAGGGTTGTTCTGCTTCTGCAGATGCATGGTATGTGTGAACTCCGAAAGCGAGGAGGCGTCCCTTAGAGGGAGGTTGTTCCATATGTTAGGTGCGAGGTAAGAGAAGGGTTGTTCTGCTTCTGCAGATGCATGGTATGTGTGAACTCCGAAAGCGAGGAGGCGTTCCTTAGAGGGAGGTTGTTCCATGTGTTGAGTGCGAGGTAAGAGAAGGGTTGTTCTGCTTCTGCAGATGCACGGTGTGTGTGAACTCCGGAAGCGAGGAGGCGTCCCTTAGAAAGAGGTTGATCCATGTGCCTAAGTGCGAGGTATGAGAAGGGTCGTTCTGCTTCTGCAGATGCATGGTGTGTGTGAACTCCGGAAGCGAGGAGGCGTCTCTTAGAGGGAGGTTGTTCCATGTGTTGAGTGCGAGGTATGAGAAGGGTCGTTCTGCTTCTGAAGGTGCACTGTGTGTGTTAACTCCGGAAGCGAGGAGGCGTCCCTTAGAGGAAGGTTGTTCCATGTTTTGAGTGCGAGGTATGAGAAGGGTCGTTCTGCTTCTGAAGGTGCACTGTGTGTGTTAACTCCGGAAGCGAGGAGGCGTCCCTTAGAGGAAGGTTGTTCCATGTGTTGAGTGCGAGGTATGAGAAGGATCGTTCTGCTTCTGCAGATGCATGATGTGTGTGAACTCCGGAAGCGAGGAGGCTTCAATTAGAGGGAGGTTGTTCCATGTTTTGAGTGCGAGGTATGAGAAGGGTTGTTCTGCTTCTGAAGGTGCACTGTGTGTGTTAACTCCGGAAGCGAGGAGGCGTCCCTTAGAGGAAGGTTGTTCCATGTTTTGAGTGCGAGGTATGAGAAGGATCGTTCTGCTTCTGCAGATGCATGATGTGTGTGAACTCCGGAAGCGAGGAGGCTTCAATTAGAGGGAGGTTGCTCCATGTTTTGAGTGCGAGGTATGAGAAGGGTCGTTCTGCTTCTGCAGATGCATGGTGTGTGTGAACTCCGGAAGCGAAGGGGCGTCCCTTAGAGGGAGGTTGTTCCATGTTTTGAGTGCGAGGTAAGAGAAGGGTCGTTCTGCTTCTGAAGGTGCACTGTGTGTGTTAACTCCGGAAGCGAGGAGGCGTCCCTTAGAGGGAGGTTGTTCCATGTGTTGAGTGCGAGGTATGAGAAGGGTCGTTCTGCTTCTGAAGGTGCACTGTGTGTGTTAACTCCGGAAGCGAGGAGGCGTCCCTTAGAGGAAGGTTGTTCCATGTTTTGAGTGCGAGGTATGAGAAGGGTCGTTCTGCTTCTGAAGGTGCATGGTGTGTGTGAACTCCGGAAGCGAGGAGGCGTCCCTTAGAGGGAGGTTGTTCCATGTTTTGACTGTGAGGTATGAGAAGGGTCGTTCTGCTTCTGCAGATGCATGGTGTGTGTGTGAACTCCGGAAGCGAAGGGGCGTCCCTTAGAGGGAGGTTGTTCCATGTGTTGAGTGCGAGGTATGGGAAGGGTTGTTCTGCTTCTGCAGATGCACGGTGTGTGTGAACTCCGGAAGCGAGGAGGCGTCTCTTAGAGGGAGGTTGTTCCATGTGTTGAGTGCAAGGTATGAGAAGGGTCATTCTGCTTCTGCAGATGCATAGTGTATATGAACTCCGGAAGTGAGGAGGCGTCCCTTAGAGGAAGGTTGTTCCATGTTTTGAGTGCGAGGTAAGAGAAGGGTCGTTCTGCTTCTGCAGATGCACGTGTGTGTGAACTCCGGAAGCGAAGGGGCGTCCCTAAGTGGGAGGTTGTTCCATGTTTTGAGTGCGAGGTATGAGAAGGGTCGTTCTCCTTCTGCAGATGCATGGTGTGTGTTAACTCCGGAAGCGAAGGGGCGTCCCTTAGAGGGAGGTTGTTCCATGTTTTGAGTGCGAGGTAAGAGAAGGGTCGTTCTGCTTCTGCAGATGCATAGTGTGTGAACTCCGGAAGCGAGGAGGCGTCCCTTAGAGGAAGGTTGTTCCATGTTTTGAGTGCGAGGTAAGAGAAGGGTCGTTCTGCTTCTGCAGATGCACTGTGTGTGTGAACTTCGGAAGCGAGGAGGCGTCCCTTAGAGGAAGGTTGTTCCATGTTTTGAGTGCGAGGTAAGAGAAGGGTCGTTCTGCTTCTGCAGATGCACTGTGTGTGTGAACTCCGGAAGCGAGGAGGCGTCCCTTAGAGGGAGGTTGTTCCATGTGTTGAGTGCGAGGTAAGAGAAGGGTTGTTCTGCTTCTGCAGATGCATGGTATGTGTGAACTCCGAAAGCGAGGAGGCGTCCCTTAGAGGGAGGTTGTTCCATATGTTAGGTGCGAGGTAAGAGAAGGGTTGTTCTGCTTCTGCAGATGCATGGTATGTGTGAACTCCGAAAGCGAGGAGGCGTTCCTTAGAGGGAGGTTGTTCCATGTGTTGAGTGCGAGGTATGAGAAGGGTCGTTCTGCTTCAGCAGATGCATGGTGTGTGTGAACTCCGGAAGCGAGGAGGCGTCCCTTAGAGGGAGGTTGTTCCATGTGTTGAGTGCGAGGTAAGAGAAGGGTTGTTCTGCTTCTGCAGATGCACGGTGTGTGTGAACTCCGGAAGCGAGGAGGCGTCCCTTAGAAAGAGGTTGATCCATGTGCCTAAGTGCGAGGTATGAGAAGGGTCGTTCTGCTTCTGCAGATGCATGGTGTGTGTGAACTCCGGAAGCGAGGAGGCGTCTCTTAGAGGGAGGTTGTTCCATGTGTTGAGTGCGAGGTATGAGAAGGGTCGTTCTGCTTCTGAAGGTGCACTGTGTGTGTTAACTCCGGAAGCGAGGAGGCGTCCCTTAGAGGAAGGTTGTTCCATGTTTTGAGTGCGAGGTATGAGAAGGATCGTTCTGCTTCTGCAGATGCATGATGTGTGTGAACTCCGGAAGCGAGGAGGCTTCAATTAGAGGGAGGTTGTTCCATGTTTTGAGTGCGAGGTATGAGAAGGGTCGTTCTGCTTCTGCAGATGCATGGTGTGTGTGAACTCCGGAAGCGAAGGGGCGTCCCTTAGAGGGAGGTTGTTCCATGTTTTGAGTGCGAGGTAAGAGAAGGGTCGTTCTGCTTCTGAAGGTGCACTGTGTGTGTTAACTCCGGAAGCGAGGAGGCGTCCCTTAGAGGGAGGTTGTTCCATGTGTTGAGTGCGAGGTATGAGAAGGGTCGTTCTGCTTCTGAAGGTGCACTGTGTGTGTTAACTCCGGAAGCGAGGAGGCGTCCCTTAGAGGAAGGTTGTTCCATGTTTTGAGTGCGAGGTATGAGAAGGGTCGTTCTGCTTCTGAAGGTGCATGGTGTGTGTGAACTCCGGAAGCGAGGAAGCGTCCCTTAGAGGGAGGTTGTTCCATATGTTAGGTGCAAGGTAAGAGAAGGGTCGTTCTGCTTCTGCAGATGCATGGTATGTGTGAACTCCGGAAGCGAGGAGGTGTCCCTTAGAGGGAGGTTGTTCCATGTTTTGAGTGCGAGGTATGAGAAGGGTCGTTCTGCTTCTGAAGGTGCACGGTATGTGTGAACTCCGGAAGCGAGGAGGCGTCCCTTAGAGGGAGGTTGTTCCATATGTTAGGTGCAAGGTATGAGAAGGGTCGTTCTGCTTCTGCAGATGCATGGTATGTGTGAACTCCGGAAGCGAGGAGGCGTCCCTTAGAGGGAGGTTGTTCCATATGTTAGGTGCGAGGTAAGAGAAGGGTTGTTCTGCTTCTGCAGATGCATGGTATGTGTGAACTCCAAAAGCGAGGAGGCGTCCCTTAGAGGGAGGTTGTTCCATATGGTAGGTGCGAGGTAAGAGAAGGGTCGTTCTGCTTCTGCAGATGCATGGTATGTGTGAACTCCGAAAGCGAGCAGGCGTCCCTTAGAGGGAGGTTGTTCCATATGTTAGGTGCGAAGTATGAGAAGGGTCGTTCTGCTTTTGCAGATGCATGGTATGTGTGAACTCCGGAAGCGAGGAGGCTTCAATTAGAGGGAGGTTGTTCCATGTGTTGAGTGCGAGGTATGAGAAGGCATGTTCTGCAGATGCACGGTGTGTGTGAACTCCGGAAGCGAGGAGGCGTCCCTTAGAGGGAGGTTGTTCCATATGTTAGGTGCGAAGTATGAGAAGGGTCATTCTGCTTCTGCAGATGCATGGTGTGTGTGAACTCCGGAAGCAAGGAGGCGTCCCTTAGAGGGAGGTTGTTCCATGTTTTGAGTGCGAGGTATGAGAAGGGTCGTTCTCCTTCTGCAGATGCATGGTGTGTGTTAACTCCGGAACCGAAGGGGCGTCCCTTAGAGGGAGGTTGTTCCATGTTTTGAGTGCAAGGTAAGAGAAGGGTCGTTCTGCTTCTGCAGATGCACTGTGTGTGTTAACTCCGGAAGCGAGGGGGCGTCCCTTAGAGGGAGGTTGTTCCATGTGTTGAGTGCGAGGTATGAGCAGGGTCGTTCTGCTTCTGCAGATGCATAGTGTGTGTGAACTTCGGAAGCGAGGAGGCGTCCCTTAGAGGAAGGTTGTTCCATGTTTTGAGTGCGAGGTATGAGAAGGGCCGTTCTGCTTCTGAAGGTGCACGGTGTGTGTGAACTCCGGAAGCGAGGAAGCGTCCCTTAGAGGGAGGTTGTTCCATATGTTAGGTGCAAGGTAAGAGAAGGGTCGTTCTGCTTCTGCAGATGCATGGTATGTGTGAACTCCGGAAGCGAGGAGGTGTCCCTTAGAGGGAGGTTGTTCCATGTTTTGAGTGCGAGGTATGAGAAGGGTTGTTCTGCTTCTGAAGGTGCACGGTGTGTGTGAACTCCGAAAGCGAGGAGGCGTCCCTTAGAGGGAGGTTGTTCCATATGTTAGGTGCGAGGTATGAGAAGGGTTGTTCTGCTTCTGCAGATGCATGGTATGTGTGAACTCCGGAAGCGAGGAGGCGTCCCTTAGAGGAAGGTTGTTCCATGTTTTGAGTGCAAGGTATGAGAAGGGTTGTTCTGCTTCTGAAGGTGCACGGTGTGTCTGAACTCCGAAAGCGAGGAGGCGTCCCTTAGAGGGAGGTTGTTCCATATGTTAGGTGCGAGGTATTAGAAGGGTTGTTCTGCTTCTGCAGATGCATGGTATGTGTGAACTCCGAAAGCGAGGAGGCGTCCCTTAGAGGGAGGTTGTTCCATATGTTAGGTGCAAGGTATGAGAAGGGTCGTTCTGCTTCTGCAGATGCATAGTGTGTGTGAACTCCGGAAGCGAAGGGGCGTCCCTAAGAGGGAGGTTGTTCCATGTGTTGAGTACAAGGTATGAGAAGGGTCGTTCTGCTTTTACAGATGCATGGTATGTGTGAACTCCGGAAGCGAGGAGGCTTCAATTAGAGGGAGGTTGTTCCATGTTTTGAGTGCGAGGTAAGAGAAGGGTCGTTCTGCTTCTGAAGGTGCACGGTGTGTGTGAACTCCGAAGGGGCGTCCCTTAGAGGGAGGTTGTTCCATGTTTTGAGTGCGAGGTTTGAGAAGGGTCGTTCTGCTTCTGAAGGTGCACGGTGTGTGTGAACTCCGGAAGTGAGGAGGCGTCCCTTAGAGGGAGGTCGTTCCATATGTTAGGTGCAAGGTATGAGAAGGGTCGTTCTGCTTCTGCAGATGCATGGTATGTGTGAACTCCGAAAGCGAGGAGGCGTCCCTTAGAGGGAGGTTGTTCCATATGTTAGGTGCAAGGTATGAGAAGGGTCGTTCTGCTTCTGCAGATGCATAGTGTGTGTGAACTCCGGAAGCGAAGGGGCGTCCCTAAGAGGGAGGTTGTTCCATGTGTTGAGTACAAGGTATGAGAAGGGTCGTTCTGCTTTTGCAGATGCATGGTATGTGTGAACTCCGGAAGCGAGGAGGCTTCAATTAGAGGGAGGTTGTTCCATGTTTTGAGTGCGAGGTAAGAGAAGGGTCGTTCTGCTTCTGAAGGTGCACGGTGTGTGTGAACTCCGGAAGCGAAGGGGCGTCCCTTAGAGGGAGGTTGTTCCATGTTTTGAGTGCGAGGTTTGAGAAGGGTCGTTCTGCTTCTGAAGGTGCACGGTGTGTGTGAACTCCGGAAGTGAGGAGGCGTCCCTTAGAGGGAGGTCGTTCCATATGTTAGGTGCAAGGTATGAGAAGGGTCGTTCTGCTTCTGCAGATGCATGGTATGTGTGAACTCCGGAAGCGAGGAGGTGTCCCTTAGAGGGAGGTTGTTCCATGTGTTGAGTGCGAGGTATGAGAAGGGTCGTTCTGCTTTTGCAGATGCATGGTATGTGTGAACTCCGGAAGCGAGGAGGCTTCAATTAGAGGGAGGTTGTTCCATGTGTTGAGTGCGAGGTATGAGAAGGGTCGTTCTGCTTTTGCAGATGCACGGTGTGTGTGAACTCCGGAAGCGAGAAGGCTTCAATTAGAGGGAGGTTGTTCCATGTGTTGAGTACAAGGTATGAGAAGGGTCGTTTTGCTTCTGCAGATGCATGGTGTGTGTGAACTCCGGAAGCAAGGAGGCGTCCCTTAGAGGGAGGTTGTTCCATGTTTTGAGTGCGAGGTAAGAGAAGGGTCGTTCTGCTTCTGAAGGTGCACGGTGTGTGTGAACTCCGGAAGTGAGGAGGCGTCCCTTAGAGGGAGGTCGTTCCATATGTTAGGTGCAAGGTATGAGAAGGGTCGTTCTGCTTCTGCAGATGCACGGTGTGTGTGAACTCCGGAAGCGAGGAGGCGTCCCTTAGAGGGAGGTTGTTCCATGTGTTGAGTGCAAGGTATGAGAAGGGTCGTTCTGCTTTTGCAGATGCATGGTATGTGTGAACTCCGGAAGCAAGGAGGCTTCAATTAGAGGGCGGTTGTTCCATGTGTTGAGTGCGAGGTATGAGAAGGGTCGTTCTGCTTCTGCAGATGCATGGTATGTGTGAACTCCGGAAGCAAGGAGGCTTCAATTAGAGGGCGGTTGTTCCATGTGTTGAGTGCGAGGTATGAGAAGGGTCGTTCTGCTTCTGCAGATGCATAGTGTGTGTGAACTCCGGAAGCGAAGGGGCGTCCCTAAGAGGGAGGTTGTTCCATGTGTTGAGTGCAAGGTATGAGAAGGGTCGTTCTGCTTTTGCAGATGCATGGTATGTGTGAACTCCGGAAGCAAGGAGGCTTCAATTAGAGGGAGGTTGTTCCATGTTTTGAGTGCGAGGTAAGAGAAGGGTCGTTCTGCAGATGCACTGTGTGTGTTAACTCCGGAAGCGAGGAGGCGTCCCTTAGAGGGAGGTTGTTCCATGTGTTGATTGCGAGGTAAGAGAAGGGTCATTCTGCTTCTGCAGATGCATGGTGTGTGTTAACTCCGGAAGTGAGGAGGCGTCCCTTAGAGGGAGGTTGTTCCATGTGTTGAGTGCAAGGTATGAGAAGGGTCGTTCTGCTTCTGAAGGTGCACGGTGTGTGTGAACTCCGGAAGTGAGGTGGCGTCCCTTAGAGGGAGGTCGTTCCATATGTTAGGTGCAAGGTAAGAGAAGGGTCGTTCTGCTTCTGCAGATGCATGGTATGTGTGAACTCCGGAAGCGAGGAGGCGTCCCTTAGAGGGAGGTTGTTCCATGTGTTGAGTGCGAGGTATGAGAAGGGTCGTTCTGCTTTTGCAGATGCATAGTGTGTGTGAACTCCGGAAGCGAAGGGGCGTCCCTAAGAGGGAGGTTGTTCCATGTGTTAAGTGCAAGGTAAGAGAAGGGTCGTTCTGCTTTTGCAGATGCATGGTATGTGTGAACTCCGGAAGCGAGGAGGCGTCCCTTAGAGGGAGGTTGTTCCATGTGTTGAGTGCAAGGTATGAGAAGGGTCGTTCTGCTTCTGCAGATGCATGGTGTGTCTGCGAGAGACCGCGAAGCAGAGCGTAGGTGTCTGGTGGGCTGGTGGATGTATAGGCGGGACTTGACGTATGCTGGTCCAAAATTGTTCAGGGGCTGGCATACATTAGTGAGGAGTCTGAATTGGCAGTATTTGTGTATCCGCAGCCGGTGGCGATAGGCGAGGTGTGATGTGGGTGCCTAGGGAGAAGACCAGGACGAGTCTGGCGGCGTTCTGGATGGTCTGAAGGCGGTGGTTGAGGATTCCGGCATACAGTGCGTTCCCCTAGTAAAGTCTCCTGGTAATTAGAGGACTTGAGTGACGATGTGTCTGGCGCTCTTCAGAATCCATCTGGAGGTTTTTTGAGGAAGCGTAGCACATGGAAGCAGGCAGCGCTAACTGTGTTCACCTGAGCGGCCATGTTGAGTCTGTCATCCAATAGGATTCCCTCTATATGATTCAATGTACAATATGATACACACTAGAGATAATCTGTGCAGTACCAATATTTTGTTTTCTTTATCAGAGCTGCTGACCTGTGTCTATCCTAGTTTAGAATTTTTTATTGTTATTTTACGGGTCAGTTTTAATGTTAAATATGCACTGTCCACCTTCTCAGTTCACTTTCAGGCAGAAACTACAGAGTGTAGTCACTTTAAAAGGGACTGTAGGGGTCTCTTTATATATGGATACCTGTCCAGTTTTGATTTGAGCAATGTAGCCGACATGCACAGGGAGCCGGCGAGCCACATCGCAGCTTTTATTTGATGGGGCAGTCATTGACTCTGTTCTGGTCTGTTCTTGTCCATTTTGGGGGAAATTGGGGGTATTGGGTATAGTGATCACAGCCTCAACACTGGGCCTTTGTACACCAGGGGAAGTCAATAGTCCTCCCAAGAAGGATATTACTGAATTAGAAGTGAGGGATGAGGGTTGGCAGCTCAGATGGAAGATCTTAACCTGATTACAACTAATCCAGTCCAGGATTGAACACCCGAGCAGGTTTGATAGGGACTGCGGGGAAGCCAACAGATGTCTGCGGAGGGCACCAAAGATGAATCTTGGAAGTTCAGATGATATTACTAGATGTAGGATGGAGTATAAACATGCCTTGAAATGAGGAAAATAGCCATAAGTGAAAAGACCTGGGGAAACTTGGTGGCCGCTTCTACTCTTCAAGACGCCAGCACTTTCTGGAGAATAGTTAATTCCGATGGATCTAGGCCTAAATCTAAAGCTCGGCAGTGGGTGGAATCTATTTATGTAAGAAGGTGAGGGTTAGAGATACTCAGAAGTCAGGAGGTCCAAAGTAAAGACGTATATTCATTACAGAAGGTCCCGTCCGACCGCCTTCCAGCCGCCCACCTCTATGTTCCATCATGACCTAACATCGTTCTACAACCTGACCTTCTGGAATCACATTTGGCACAACCCCCTTTTACAACAACTTGAACCGCATCGATTTCGGTGCAGTATCCTCTACTCTAGTGGGCAGCCCTGACCCAAGAGACTTGAATAGATGGGACACGAAAAATCTGCTTCGGTCCCGATGAAATGCCGATTGACCCTCCTCGAAACTAAGACATGAAACATGTCGACCCCACTATACTCTTCACATATTACCTATTAGGTTACATTGCGACCTCAAGATAGAGTCCTTCTTTTTACAGTGTTATGGGACCTTTACCCCCTAAATCCTTCCCTGGTTCCCTTAGACTCTTTTACTCTCACTTGTGCCACCACCCTGTTTTTGAGACTCCCCACATGCACTCATTTAACGGCGTCTACGGGTCAAAAGATCTCTGCTAAAGAGCCCCCAGGCCTGTCAGGCATTGCATCGCCGGTCTGCCAATGAACCCCCAATGATGAAACATGAGACCCTCTCGGTGTGTGAGGGCACTTTGATCTGACTATTCGGATCCGCGCCATCCTCATGGTCGGGCTTCTGATTCCATCCTGATTGGGATTCAATTTGTCCCTTGAGAGGAACTACTCCTGTTGAAGTGTTTTGTGACACTATTCTGGGAGGAGTGTGGGTGTAGGACCTCATTAAATATTTCTCCTCATCCCCCTTTTTATTATTTATATCTAGAATACATGTCAATCAGTACTATCAGATACGTTCCACAGCCCTCTCCTTGTATGCGACCCAAGCTATCCAGGGCAGCCTCCCTCAGGGCCGAGTTGGACAATTCCTAAACCCTTGGTTTCGCAGCCTTTTCACTCAATTTACATTGAGCGCACCCTCGTACCCCGCTCCTAACCTGACAATCCATGCCTGGCCATCAGTATGTCAGTCTGAGACTTTCCTTCGTCTTTGTCATCCCCTGATGGCTACAGTGGGCGAGACCAGTCAGTGTCTCTCTTAAAGCACCTTGAGGAGCCAATGTTGAGCCCCTGAACATCAACCCATGTTTTTTGGACGGTTCATCTTTGACATGCCGCCATGTTTTGGAATCACTGACATAATATCGAATTCACAAATATAGAATTACCAAATTATTGAAGAAAAATATAGAATGCAAAAATATCGAATTCCTATCTACAAACTGGTCAGTACAGAAATATCGAATACAAAATATCGTTTTAAAAAATATAGTTAGTCAAAATATCGAATTTTTTTAAATGTCTTAAAAGTAATTTAAAACTAATGAAATAATAAATATAACATTTACTATTACCACTCCAGTGAGTGCAACAGTAGGGAAAGTGTTGGTACAGCGTAGGGGTAAAAATTACTATTCCCACTTCAGAGAGTGCAACAGTAGGGAAAGCGTTGGATAGTGTAGGGGTAAAAATTACTATTCCCACTCCAGAGAGTGCAACAGTAGGGAAAGCGTTGGATAGCGTAGGGGTTAAAATTACAATTCCCACTCCAAAGAGTGCAACAGTAGGGAAAGCGTTGGATATCGTAGGGGTTAAAATTACTATTCCCACTTCAGAGAGTGCAACAGTAGGGAAAGCGTTGGATAGCGGGTGGGTAAAAATTACTATTCCCACTCCAGTGAGTGCAACAGTAGGGAAAGCGTTGGATAGCGGGTGGGTAAAAATTACTATTCCCACTCCAGTGAGTGCAACAGTAGGGAAAGTGTTGGTACAGCGTAGGGGTAAAAATTACTATTCCCACTTCAGAGAGTGCAACAGTAGGGAAAGCGTTGGATAGTGTAGGGGTAAAAATTACTATTCCCACTCCAAAGAGTGCAACAGTAGGGAAAGCGTTGGATAGCGTAGGGGTTAAAATTACAATTCCCACTCCAAAGAGTGCAACATTAGGGAAAGCGTTGGTTATCGTAGGGGTTAAAATTACTATTCCCACTTCAGAGAGTGCAACAGTAGGGAAAGCGTTGGATAGCGGGTGGGTAAAAATTACTATTCCCACTCCAGTGAGTGCAACAGTAGGGAAAGCGTTGGATATCGTAGGGGTTAAAATTACTATTCCCACTCCAAAGAGTGCAACAGTAGGGAAAGCGTTGGATAGCGTAGGGGTTAAAATTACAATTCCCACTCCAAAGAGTGCAACAGTAGGGAAAGCGTTGGATATCGTAGGGGTTAAAATTACTATTCCCACTTCAGAGAGTGCAACAGTAGGGAAAGCGTTGGATAGCGTAGGGGTTAAAATTACAATTCCCACTCCAAAGAGTGCAACAGTAGGGAAAGCGTTGGATAGCGTAGGGGTTAAAATTACAATTCCCACTCCAAAGAGTGCAACAGTAGGGAAAGCGTTGGATATCGTAGGGGTTAAAATTACTATTCCCACTTCAGAGAGTGCAACAGTAGGGAAAGCGTTGGATAGCGGGTGGGTAAAAATTACTATTCCCACTCCAGTGAGTGCAACAGTAGGGAAAGCGTTGGATAGCGTAGGGGTTAAAATTACTATTCCCACTCCAGAGAGTGCAACAGTAGGGAAAGCGTTGGATATCGTAGGGGTAAAAATTACTATTCCCACTCCAGTGAGTGCAACAGTAGGGAAAGCGTTGGATAGCATAGGGGTTAAAATTACTATTCCCACTCCAGAGAGTGCAACAGTAGGGAAAGCGTTGGATATCGTAGGGGTAAAAATTACTATTCCCACTCCAGTGAGTGCAACAGTAGGGAAAGCGTTGGATAGCGTAGGGGTTAAAATTACAATTCCCACTCCAAAGAGTGCAACAGTAGGGAAAGCGTTGGATATCGTAGGGGTTAAAATTACTATTCCCACTTCAGAGAGTGCAACAGTAGGGAAAGCGTTGGATAGCGTAGGGGTTAAAATTACAATTCCCACTCCAAAGAGTGCAACAGTAGGGAAAGCGTTGGATAGCGTAGGGGTTAAAATTACAATTCCCACTCCAAAGAGTGCAACAGTAGGGAAAGCGTTGGATATCGTAGGGGTTAAAATTACTATTCCCACTTCAGAGAGTGCAACAGTAGGGAAAGCGTTGGATAGCGGGTGGGTAAAAATTACTATTCCCACTCCAGTGAGTGCAACAGTAGGGAAAGCGTTGGATAGCGTAGGGGTTAAAATTACTATTCCCACTCCAGAGAGTGCAACAGTAGGGAAAGCGTTGGATATCGTAGGGGTAAAAATTACTATTCCCACTCCAGTGAGTGCAACAGTAGGGAAAGCGTTGGATAGCATAGGGGTTAAAATTACTATTCCCACTCCAGAGAGTGCAACAGTAGGGAAAGCGTTGGATATCGTAGGGGTAAAAATTACTATTCGATATTAAATTACTTACCTTCAATTCGATATTTTTCACCACTATATTCTGTACATTCGATATTTTGACTTCGATATTTTGGTAATTCTATATTTTGAATTCGATATTTTGTCTTGTTACCCATGGTTTGCTCTCCTCACTCCCTTTCACTTTTGAACACCACCCATTTCTGAACAAAGACAGAACTTCCAACATGACATTCTTAGAGTTGCGTTCGGACCGCCACTCATCTTCGGAACCCTCAGTCGCATCCATTTTGCAAACCTTCCCGGCCGACACCATATCCTTGTCCACGGCTTCACTTTGATCCTCCTGGTCCGGGGCGATGATCTTCACGATGAGTCTGCTCACTATTGTCCACCCTGGTAGGTGCTACACCTCAAAGCAGCCATCCGCGCGGTGACTCTGCTGGACACAGCATCTCTGCCTTTGTTCTCAAACATTCAACACAGGCTTATGATCTGTTCCTTCTTCGAATGTATTTCCCTACAAGAGCATTCTGAGCTTTTTCACAGCCCAGTTCACAGCCGAGGCCTCCCTCACTGTCACTGAATATCATAGCTCAACACCCCTCAATACTCCTGGGATAAGCAAAGTATTTCTTGCCCAATCACACCCACCCGGCCTCTAAACAGCACCCGATCCCTTCATGCTGACATCAGTGCTGAGAATAGATTCACACCTGGGGTCAAAACTCCTCAGTCGAGCACCAAACTCAATTTCTCTTTTATCTTCTCGATCTCTGCTTCACACGTGTCTTCACGCACAAATTCCACAACTTTCCTAAGTAATATTCTCATGTAGGTGCAGATTTCAGCAACATGCCTTCATGACCTAACAACAATCTGCAACCCACCAAGCTAGCATTGCATATTACAATGTACCATCTAGGCCTCCAATGAGACCTCCAGCCCTTCAATCCTCTCTCAATCGGTGAGTTACAGGAGGTGATTATTGTCGTCTTCCAAAGTCCCTCCGGAAAGGCTTCAAGACCTGACGGGGTCTCTAAGGTCATCTATAAAACAAATATTGATACCCTAAATTGACCCTGCAGCACTAACCTGCCATCTTCATGGCATAGTAGAATTATAATCCATGTACCTATAAAAAAGAAAAAAGCCTCAGACAAGACCTGTTTTCCCCCCCAGAGTTTTATATAGCGCAAAGTCTACCCTAAGGTATCGGAGCGCTTTACCTGAGCACCAGTTGTGTTACAGGCAAACAGATTTATTTTTGTTAGGCACAGGGAGATGAAGTGATGTGCCCAGAGTCACAGGATGTTGAGCGTCCCTGCAGAGACTCGAACCTGGTTCCCCAGCGGCGAGGTTGAACGCTCTAGCCCTTAGGCCACATCCTCTCCCCAAAGACCTTCGCTGCTATAGACCGTTCCCTGCTCGACTTCATTGTTCAAGTGGTTGGTCAAGAAGTCTTTCATAGAATGGTGGGTCGGGAGGAAGCACATGATATCTACCTGGGTCAATCACGGGCTTAAAGAACGATTCGGCGCATTGGAACAGTGCCTAAACCTCCCCTTTTAGGCAGTAAATCCACTCTTTGTAAAAAATGTCTCCCTTTACCTATCGTTCATGGACCTCAGAAGGGCCTTTGACAAAGTAAATGGGTCATAGCAAATCCATTGCATCCCCAAATATACCTTGGCCCCACTAATAGCATCATTGAACGTGGCGGCCAGATTGGTTACGGGTCCCAAGCAAAATGCATACATCTCCCCAGACTTAAAATCTCTAAACTGGCTGCCCTATGAACCTAGAATTCACATAAAGATTGCCTGCCTGTCCCACAAAGCCCTCCACTTCAAAACCTCCAACTATCTAGCACAAAAGCTAGAACTATCCGGAGGGGGTAGACCATCTAGGAGTGTTAACACTCTCCTCCTGAAACCTCAGATCTTTCGTAAAAAGAAAACATGCCAATGAGCCTTTTCCAGCTCTGCACCAAGTATCTGGAACTCTCGTCCACCGCAAAGTCGTAGAATCTCCTCCAAGGTTGCTTTCAAATTGGAAGTAATAAGATTCCTCATGAATAAGTTCTTACCTTATTAAGATGTGGGATTCCCTGCTCTAATTACCAAGGACATGCTCCAGAATTGGATGTTAATCTTGTATAATGTTATTTTTTTTTCTCTTCTTCCTCTCTTGTTGCCTCATTTGATCAGTTGCTAGCCCATTCTGTGCTGACCCCAGGATTTGTAACCGGCCTTGTCATGTGAGCCCCATTTGACTCACGCAGTGAACTGTTACTTTCCTTTCCTTCAAATTGTAAATCGCTCTGATATCCCTCGGGATCAAGTTCGCTCTATATAAAAATTTATAAATAAAATAAATAAATAATAGCGCAGGGGATTCTTAACTCGTCCAGGCATGGAAGAGACCTTGGCATCTCGGATCAGTGGGTAATGCCCAGGAGTGGCACAGGAGGGGGTGTACACATCAATTTACGCTGGAACAGGAGGGTGCGACAAGGATCTGCCCTGCGCCTGTTCTGTTTTTATTTTACACCAATGATTCAATATTTTTTCCAATTCACATAGTAAAGCCGCGCCCAGGGCGCATCTCAACCCTCCGCTGGCTTCATTATACACCAATGATGCCTTTTCAATTTCGAAGCATTCTAGTGGCCCTAAAGGTCTTATTAGTAATTTTGTTGGACAATATAGAGCTAGAGAACATTTTTTCCAAAATGTATTCCATATGGCGAGTGGCCCTAGAAATGGCAAGACCACAACTAAGGTAGTCAAAGGAAAGCCCATCTGAAGGGCGGATCCTGGTCCATTCCTGGGAATAACCTTTGATCCCTGGACTTCTTGACCCCACCGCCTCTGCTGGTGTCTAAGTTTCAACCAATCAGCCGCTCCCTGTTTGATTTCGCTCAGAGCATCGGAAATAAACCGATCAAGGCGCTCCTTGAAGTCTAAAAATCAGGAAGTTTACTGATTGCAGCCACACGGGGTCTTTGCAGGACACTCAGCCTTCTGACTGAAAGCTCTTGTCTTTGTGCTTGCCTATCAAGGCCCCACCCAGCGGTCCTCGCCCTTTCCTTCATGGTGAGTTGGGCGTCAGTGAGGCGACGGGTTGGATTCAAGTAATCTGATCAATTTATGACCGTCCATTGGTGAAGGCCAGGACTCCTCCAACAGACAGATCATTGTGGACTTCCTTGCGTGTGATCGCAGCGATAAAGTTCCTTGGCTCCATCATACTGAGCTGGGTGCCGACACCCTTGGCGACCCCGATCTGTCTGAGCGTGCCCAATGAGAGCGCCCAATGAGCGCACCTAATCACTCACCAAAGCCAAATTTGCTGCACATATGAGGCGGAGCAGCAGAAAAAAACAAATATACTGGACTACGTCATTTGGTAATCTACTGGTGCGCCAGAGCCATTTGTAATTGTATTGCATTATAATTATATTTATATTATGCTTACTACCCCGGCCGAGACGTTGAAACGCTTTACTACGAGTCGCATGCTACTCTGGAAACAAAGTTTTTTTTTGTTTTTTATTTAAACGTGTTATTTATTATAAATGTCAATAAACCTAAGAGGGTAAAGACATTTCAAAATAAAAGCATTATCAAACAGGGCATGACAGTTCTACAACATTTAAGAAAAATAAAAGCAATTGGGGAACCAAACAAGTCCCCATACACAAATGAATCAGTGCCCCATTGATAATCACTGCCTAATCCAGACCCCGCTTAAAGCCAGGTAAAATGGAGTAAGAGGATAAGGCGGGACTGTGATACCTGAGATGGAAAGAAGGGGAGGGGAGGAATAGAGCAACCAAACCAGTTCAGGGTTCACTCATATTAATCGGGTCAGGGAAAACTAAAACACAATGAAGAACAAGGTAGTGGCATTGAGAGGTCACCCCCTTGATAACCGGAGAGGCTTCCGGCGGGAGGAGCTACAAACAGGCACCCTGGGGCGAGTGAGGGGGCGTATGGCTAACTGACCACAGCTTCTGGTAGGCCAAGTCACCATCGAGTAGCCTTGCTGTCATCCACATTTAGTGTGTGCTCTCTTCCCCAGCAGGGTCCCTTGGGGTGTTAACCCCATCCCTCTCAGTCCAACCATCCTGTCCCTCAAGGTCTTCCTTGGACCCCCTCCTCTGGGTGCTTCCAGGCCTCCCAATACCTCCGTCCACAGTCCTGCCATGGGGCATCTCCGTACCCCGGGCATCCTCTCGAGGCAGGGCCCTCACTTCGGCTCTGGCCCTGAGAGTGACCATTTCCACCCAAGTTCCCACTGCCGGCCCGCAGCGGACTTCCAGGCCATTGCTATTCATCTTTTGGCCAACCCCAACCCCAAGCCAGATCTAGGACTCTAGAACCCCCCTTTCGTCTGTGTGGTCTTGGGAACAGTCCTAACAAGCAAACATCAAAGTCACAGATGAGGGGGTGGTTCAATGTGTGTCTCAGAATTTAGGTAACTAGGGTCACCTCCAGGTCATGTGGACATAGTCGGCGTCTGGGTGTCTACGCTTGGGGCATTTACTTGGCTCCCCCGTAAACAACCTGGAGTCAATGGGAGTCATGTATGTCATGTGGACATAATTCAATTGGGTATATTTCAGCCTCATGTTCCTTGAAACCTTTTAAGGGTATGCCGAAATCTTGCACCAGTCCTGGTCCATAAAGTCCCATCCCAGTATTCCCTCCACTGCCGCTGTAATGCCAACAAAGGCTTTCGGACCGTCTCAGATACTGATCGGATGACCAGGTCATCGAGCGTCTTGCGGTGCCCTAGGACACCTACATTTGCCGCCCTCCAGGAGTTGTTGGTTCTTCGTTCTCCCCGGCCCATCAGTTTCTGAAGGTTCTTGTCAATGCCTCATATGTGAGGAATTGACCTCAGTCTTTACAGGGCTACCAGATCCTCCAACAGGAACAGAGCGCTCTGTTGGTAGCGATCTGCCATCCTCACCAGCCCAGCATCCGTCCAGGCTGACAAGTGTCCAGCTGTTGAAAAGGAGAGAGGGTCACCATGCGGGAGACCCTCTAGTAGAACCGGGGCACAGAGAGGCGTTCCTGCGGTCTACAGCATGTAACACCTCCAACATTTCAATGTTGCTGCTTGTGGCACGCCCGGACAGGGAACCACCACCGCCGGACCAAGGACCTTAGCAGCAAAGCTCTAAGATGTGTGGCTAACCCGCCAAGCTCAACTCTTCCTGGTGAGCTCCATCGAGCCACAGAGTGACCCATTGGAGCTGCAAAGCCAAAGAGTACAGTTCAAAATCTGGAGCACCCAGGCCCCTCATCTGGGGGGCGCCTGAGAATCTTCAAAGACACTCTTTTGCAGCCGCCATCCCATATCAACTCCCGCAGCAAGGTATTTAGTTGCTGAAACCAAGACACCGGTACCCCACACAGGAGATTAATAAAAAAATATGTAATCTTGGTAACATGTCCATCTTGGATATTGAGAACCCGGCCATCATTGGCAACTTACAGATCGCGTTAAAAGGAGACACAAGATCAACGGGTTTTTCCTGGACTACCTTACAGCAAACCCTCCAGAGAATGAAAACCTGTATTCCTAAATTGTGAAAGGAGGTGCGAGACCATGTTAGGTCTAGTGGAATATCCGATGGCCACTGGACATGTGGAGATATGGAGAAGACATGTCTTGGTCTTCTTGACCCAGAGGCCTGAAACTTTCTCAAATTCCCCCAGAAAGAGCAGTGCAGCCGCAGAGCTTGCGGGCCAATCCGCCAGGTAAAGTAGGAGGTCGTAGACCTAGAGCGAGATATGTTCCCAAACCTCTTCCACCACACGAGTGCCCACGCCTTTTGACGAAAAAGTTCATGCAATACCTGAATGGTCAGTGTCCAAAAAAGCGATATAAATGGCACCCTTGTCTGTAGCCTCTACATATATTGTGTTGCAAGGAGATAGTAGTGCTGGTTTTGACCCGCACGGTCAGAGCAGTGTAAAGAAGTGTGACCCAGAGGTCCCCCAGTCCCATCCGGTGCATGACCTCAAGCAGTCAATCCCACCAGACCCTGTCGAAGGCCTTTTCAAGGTCCATTGACATAAGCACGGCATGCGGATGGGACTGGACGTCCAGATGATAAAGGAAATGGAGGAGCCGCTGAGGTTGAGGGAAGTGTTGCGGGCAGGACTGAAGCCCTTCTGATCTCTGTGTATTAGCGCAGGCAGATGGGGAAGGAGTCGGAGGGCTAGTACCTTACTAAGGATTTTGAAGACCATGTTTAGCAGGGATAATGGACGAAACTCTGAGGTCAGGGTTCCCCTAAGCTTTGGTCTTGGGCAGTGGGACTACAACTGCATCTTGAGTGGATTCGGGCAACAGCCCCAGCTGCAGAGTCTGCATTAAGTGATTCCAGCTTCGGGGCTAGGGTGTTTGAAAATGCAGAGTAAAACTCTGAAGGACGGCCATCAGGGCCTGGGTTTTTACCCATAGCCATTTCTTTAATAGTGAACGGGATCTCTTGTGTCATTCCTGGTCCTTCCTCGTCTTCCGGGAAGCTCTTGCAGCGCTAATCTGTCCAGGAAAGCAGGCGGAATCCCTGGTGAGTGTGTCTCTGGGCGTTTGTACCCTGTTTCGTAATATTTCAGGGATGCAGCATTAATGGCCCCAAGAGAATAGAGCGGCTTGCTGTCGCCTGCTAGAATATGCTAATAAGGGCCCCTCTGGATTCAGGTCTCATCAGTCAAACCAGTAGCCTGCCCCACCATCCTTCTTCTTCATGTGCTTCAGCAGTATCATTTTTATAGTGGTGTGAGTGAAGCTGCTCTAAGGTGGCATTATATTGTTCCTGGGCCTCCCGGAGTCTGCCTGGTGCGGTTTCATCGGTTCCCATAGCACTATCTAGCTCGTGCAACCTATGGTCCAGGGCCCAAAGTTCCCCGTTCAACTCTTTCCGAATACCGACTGAGTGACCCAAGGATTGGCCTCGAACAACCAACTTAAACGCCTTCCACTTGACCCTGATTAAGATCAAAGTACCCAGAAATAGTTTCCCCCAAGGAGTCTCGGAAGCAGATATCCTCTTAAGACGATAGATTAAGTGGCCGTCTGAGAATCTGTGGGCGCTCCCCAACAGGTTGGAAGCCCAGCAGCTGAGGGCTGTGGTCCAAAAGAGTAAGCCCGAGATATTCGGTGTATGTTACATGTTGACTAAGCCTGTGCGAGCATACAAACGTATCTATCCGGGTGTGAAGCTGGTAGATGTGAGAATAATAGGAGTAGTCTTGTGCCTCCCCATGTTGGGTTCTCCAATCATCTGCCAGGTTCCAGTCAGTCCCTGAGTCCCTCCGCTTTCCTATATGCAGGTGCTCCCGGCAGTGGGGGTTGGACGGTCAAGTGAAACATCGGCTACACAATTAAAATCTCCATCTAGTACGGGGTTGTCCATTATTAGTGGTGTCAGGGGGACCGAGAGGGAGTGGAAGAAGGCCACCTGATCCTAGTTTGGAGCATAAATACTCCCCAAGGTTAGATCGCTACCCAGCTGTCTACCCTTGATCAGGACATAATAGCCGTCTTTGCCAATGGAGGTGTGGACAAGTTCAAATGGCGTCCCTGCCCTAATCCAAATCAGCTCTCCCCTTCAAGGAAAGGCAGAGTATGAGGTGGCGTACAACTTGTCCTGCCACCTACATCACAGGGGGTTAGTCCCCCACCCTCCTCACTCTGGTAAGATGCGTCTCTTACACCATGGCCACCTGCGCTGATCAGACATCCAAATGTGTATGTGTCCCGTCCAGACCACTCTGGCCTCTCCCGTGTTCATTTCTCCCATCTCAACATATAGAGCGATCCCTGAAATAAAAAATAGAAATCCAAACTGTAAACAGCCCATCCCAAGATCAGCCTAGCAACGGCTGGCCACTCAAACTTAATATATGCAAACATTGTCTGTGGAAGGCCTCCTCCAGTCGCCTGGCATGGGTCTATCTGGGAGGGATAGGCTGTAGTATGGAAGCAAAACCAGTGCCCACATTTACTCCCCAAGCCCAACCCACAGCCAGCCCCCAGCGCATCCACGATCCCAAACCTTAAAAGAAGCACCAGAACTACATCTCTGTGGAGTCAGCCCTCTAACTTACAATGTGGGGGCACCACCTGTAAACCCTCAACCCCTCACAATTCAAGGAGCCAGTGACATCATACCTCAAATCAAGTCGTCTACAGATTGTGGCGTCACCGTAGGCAAGTCAGTACCATCCACCAGGGAATACTGATTCTGAGAGAACAGATTTGCTCTCAGAAAGGGTACCAGTCTCTGAGTCCGACCTCTGTGTTGTCATGATTGTGGCCACAGACTAAAGAGGAGCAGCCCTTCCTGTTCAGTCCATAACGGGGACGGTCTCTTCAGGAATCTGCTGCACGAAGCTCCACTGTAGTGCTTCTTAGGTATTCGTCTAGGAGCTCCAGGTTTAGGGCCTGCTGTCAGCAGTGGCAATCCAGCTCTATAGGCTTCTAGCCAGTACAAACCTATTCTAGGATCATCACAGAAGTGCATATTACCATCAAGTATTATCCTGTGTTTGTCACGAAATATCGGAGAGTTCTGTAGACCCTCATCTCAAAAGGCCGTCTTTACATCCAGGAAGGAAACTCATCGGGCTTGTACAGCAGCAGTGAAGTCTGGGAACACTGACACTTTGCTGTTATCCTCTGTAAAGGGGCCTCCTGTGTGTGCCCTGTGAAGGATAACATCCCTGTCCTTATAGTGGAGCAGTCTAGCCACAACAGGATGGGGAGGGGCGACCTGGCACTAGCGGGTGCGCCGGTACCCTGTGGACACTCTCTAAAGTGAAGAAGGTGTCAGATGATTCAGAGCAGCTGCCGTCTGGAGGCAACGTTTAAGATAGGATACCATGTTGCTCCCCTTGGTGCCTTCAGGGAGTCCCACCACCCGGATATTATTCTATCAGTTACGTCCCTCTGCGTCTCTTGCTTGGGGTTCGCAGAGTCATACTCGTCGGTCAGTTCCACCATCTGGTGAGTCTTTGTCTTCTTTTCCGTCTGTAACACCCCACCGAGTTTTCCACCTCTTTAACCTGATCAGCCATTTTCGAGATGCTCAGATTGTAGCAGGCCTTAGTTCTTGGACACCGTGCTAATGTTCTATTGGAGGGTGGTCTTGGTGTCCTCTATTGTGGCACGGATTTTGTCCAGGTGGAGTTGGATGCTGTGTTGTGAGTGAGGTGACCCTGGGACTTACAGTATATGTGAGGTTTCTTTGGATGCTGCTGTATGAGTGAGGTGACCTGGGTACTACGCGAGTATATGCATGTTTCTTGGAATGCTGGGGTGTGATTGAAGTGATCCTGGGACTGTCAGGATATTGGGGTTTCTTTGAATGCTTGTGTGAGAGTGAGGCAGGGGAGCGCTTTCTGTGCCTGTTTGGTCTTGTGAGTAGATGCTAGGGATGCTAAGGTTTGATAGGAGATCCCACACATGTGCGAGGGAAGCCCAAAGACGCCACCTGGATACTGAGGTCTGTGAGAAAATGACAGGCGCTATTTGATAAGTGAGAGTGATTAGTCATTCCACGTGAACTGCCATATGACCAGGGCTGGAAACGAGAATGCACATGCCCTGGTGCTGATGCTGCAGGTTTGATATCCAGGCTATTTTCACTACTGCTTCTTGCCGCTGATGGTGCAGAATGTGATTCACTTTCACCCCCAACTAAAGACCGAACAAAACACAAACAGGAAACATTACACTCACGGCTATCCTGCATTACGAATGTACTACAAGCACACACAGGATATATTACACTCGCTGCTATCCTGCATTACAAACCTACTACAAGCACACACAGGATATATTACACTCGCTGCTATCCTGCATTACAAACCTACTACAAGCACACACAGGATATATTACACTCGCGGCTATCCTGCACTACCTACGTATTGCAACACACGCAGAATATATTACACTTGCGGCTATCCTGCATTACAAACCTACTACAAGCACACACAGGATATATTACACTTGCGGCTATCCTGCATTACAAACCTACTACAAGCACACACAGGATATATTACATTCGCTGCTATCCTGCATTACAAACCTACTACAAGCACACACAGGATATATTACACTCGCTGCTATCCTGCATTACCTACGTATTGCAACACACACAGGATATATTACACTCGCGGCTATCCTGCATTACAAACCTACTACAAGCACACACAGGATATATTACACTCGCGGCTATCCTGCATTACCTACGTATTGCAACACACACAGGATATATTACACTCGCGGCTATCCTGCATTACAAACCTACTACAAGCACACGCAGGATATATTACACTCGCGGCTATCCTGCATTACAAACCTACTACAAGCACACACAGGATATATTACACTCGCAGCTATCCTGCATTACAAACCTACTACAAGCACACACAGGATATATTACACTCGCTGCTATCCTGCATTACCTACGTATTGCAACACACACAGGATATATTACACTCGCTGCTATCCTGCATTAGGAATGTACTACAAGCACACACAGGATATCTCACACTTGGTGTCTTAGGCCTCAGGGCTAGGTTTCGGGTGGTTCATAGGGGCTTGAGTTTCTCTCAGGGAGTCTGGGGCCCCTCACCCCCCCCCGCCCCCATGGAGCGTACGTTTCTCTCAGGGGTCCAGGGCACCCCCGCCCGTGGAGCTTGAGTCTCTCTCAGGGGGTCCGGGGCACCCCCCTGTGGAGCTTGTATTTCTCTCAGGGAGTCTGGGGCCCCTCACCCCCCCATGGAGATTGAGTTTCTCTCAGGGGGTCCAGGGCACCGACCCCCATGGTTGTGGCCCAGTAGCCCCTGCTTTACCTAAGGTCCCCCCACAGAGGTCCTGGCAGTCGTTCAGGGGTCAGAGCTGTGATCTGCAGGTGAGGGACACCTCCGCGATTAATGTTTAACCCGCTGAGCTTGAGTCAACAGGTGCCGGGTTTGAACACTGATCTCATTCCGGATCCAAATACAAGATCAATGCCTAGTGACAGAGTCTGACGGTCCGACTACAGAAGCAACCGGAGAGAGCCTGTGAGTGAAGGGCAGCACAGGACATATATGGCTTGAGTATTTACTGTGCAGTAGGGAAGGCTGCATCTCACACCTCTGCTTTGACATCAGTCATTGGGCGCCATCCTTCATGAACCGGAAGTTCAAGAGACACTTGAGCGGTGGCTGGCATCGAGCCTTCTCTCACACGGGGTCCTACACAACCAGAAACACGAGGGATGATAGCGACAGACGGCAGCTCTATAGGTTGGGGCGCAACCCTCGAAAACCTCTTGGTGCAAGTAAAACCAAGGTAGAAGCAACACGATCTTCAGATTGCAGAGAATGGACATCTGTGTTCAGGGAGCTGTTCCACCTCAAACACAATCTGGTTCTGTCCACTGTGCCGATAAGGACCGACACTTCATAGCGGGGGCCTATATCACCCACCAAGAAAGAGCTCCTTCTCAATCTTTGTGCAAGACCGCATGCTCCTCCGGCTCCTCCGGCTCTAGGCTGAGGGACATCTCCTTTCAGCACTGGCAGTCTACATACAGGGCTCGGACAAGGTAGAAGCCGGTCACTTGAGCCAAGTAGCTGCATCCTCTCATCTGGGCTTGTCGCGGTCTATGTTCCTTGTCCCCAAAGGAAGGAGGCTGGGGTGGGAATGAGTTGGAGCTGGAAGAGGTTGAGTTAAAGCTGGAAGAGGTTGTGTTGGAGCTGGAAGAGGTTGAGTTAAAGCTGGAAGAGGTTGTTGGAGCTGGAAGAGGTTGAGTTAAAGCTGGAACAGGTTGTGTTGGAGCTGGAAGAGGTTGAGTTAAAGCTGGAAGAGGTTGTTGGAGCTGGAAGAGGTTGAGTTAAAGCTGGAACAGGTTGTGTTGGAGCTGGAAGAGGTTGTGTTAAAGCTGGAACAGGTTGTGTTGGAGCTGGAAGAGGTTGAGTTAAAGCTGGAAGAGGTTGTTAGAGCTGGAAGAGGTTGTTAGAGCTGGAAGAGGTTGAGTTAAAGCTCGAAGAGGTTGTTAGAGCTGGAAGAGGTTGAGTTAGAGCTGGAAGAGGATGTGTTAGAGCTGGAAGAGGTTGAGTTAAAGCTGGAAGAGGTTGAGTTGAAGCTGGAAGAGGTTGTGTTGGAGCTGGAAGAGGTTGTGTTGGAGCTGGAAGAGGTTGAGTTGGAGCTGGAAGAGGTTGAGTTGGAGCTGGAAGAGGTTGAGTTGGAGCTGGAAGAGGTTGAGTTAGAGCTGGAAGAGGTTGAGTTAAAGCTGGAAGAGGTTGAGTTAAAGCTGGAAGAGGTTGAGTTGAAGCTGGAAGAGGTTGTGTTGGAGCTGGAAAAAGTTGTGTTGGAGCTGGAAAAAGTTGTGTTGAAGCTGGAAGTGGTTGTGTTGAAGCTGGAAGTGGTTGTGTTGAAGCTGGAAGTGGTTGTGTTGAAGCTGGAAGAGGTTGTGTTGGAGCTGGAAGAGGTTGTGTTGGAGCTGGAAGAGGTTGTGTTGGAGCTGGAAGAGGTTGAGTTAAAGCTGGAAGAGGTTGAGTTAAAGCTGGAAGAGGTTGAGTTAAAGCTGGAAGAGGTTGAGTTAAAGCTGGAAGAGGTTGAGTTAAAGCTGGAAGAGGTTGTTGGAGCTGGAAGAGGTTGAGTTAAAGCTGGAAGAGGTTGAGTTAAAGCTGGAAGAGGTTGTTGGAGCTGGAAGAGGTTGAGTTAAAGCTGGAACAGGTTGAGTTAAAGCTGGAACAGGTTGTGTTGGAGCTGGAAGAGGTTGAGTTAAAGCTGGAAGAGGTTGTTGGAGCTGGAAGAGGTTGAGTGAAAGCTGAAACAGGTTGTGTTGGAGCTGGAAGAGGTTGTGTTAAAGCTGGAACAGGTTGTGTTGGAGCTGGAAGAGGTTGAGTTAAAGCTGGAAGAGGTTGTTAGAGCTGGAAGAGGTTGTTAGAGCTGGAAGAGGTTGAGTTAAAGCTCGAAGAGGTTGTTAGAGCTGGAAGAGGTTGAGTTAGAGCTGGAAGAGGATGTGTTGGAGCTGGAAGAGGTTGAGTTGGAGCTGGAAGAGGTTGTGTTGGAGCTGGAAGAGGTTGTGTTAGAGCTGGAAGAGGTTGAGTTAGAGCTGGAAGAGGTTGAGTTGAAGCTGGAAGAGGTTGTGTTGGAGCTGGAAGAGGTTGAGTTGGAGCTGGAAGAGGTTGTGTTGGAGCTGGAAGAGGTTGTGTTAGAGCTGGAAGAGGTTGAGTTAGAGCTGGAAGAGGTTGAGTTAAAGCTGGAAGAGGTTGTTGGAGCTGGAAGAGGTTGAGTTAAAGCTGGAACAGGTTGTGTTGGAGCTGGAAGAGGTTGTGTTAAAGCTGGAACAGGTTGTGTTGGAGCTGGAAGAGGTTGAGTTAAAGCTGGAAGAGGTTGTTAGAGCTGGAAGAGGTTGTTAGAGCTGGAAGAGGTTGAGTTAAAGCTCGAAGAGGTTGTTAGAGCTGGAAGAGGTTGAGTTAGAGCTGGAAGAGGATGTGTTAGAGCTGGAAGAGGTTGAGTTAAAGCTGGAAGAGGTTGAGTTGAAGCTGGAAGAGGTTGTGTTGGAGCTGGAAGAGGTTGTGTTGGAGCTGGAAGAGGTTGAGTTGGAGCTGGAAGAGGTTGAGTTGGAGCTGGAAGAGGTTGAGTTAGAGCTGGAAGAGGTTGAGTTAAAGCTGGAAGAGGTTGAGTTAAAGCTGGAAGAGGTTGAGTTGAAGCTGGAAGAGGTTGTGTTGGAGCTGGAAGAGGTTGTGTTGGAGCTGGAAAAAGTTGTGTTGGAGCTGGAAAAAGTTGTGTTGAAGCTGGAAGTGGTTGTGTTGAAGCTGGAAGTGGTTGTGTTGAAGCTGGAAGAGGTTGTGTTGGAGCTGGAAGAGGTTGTGCTGGAGCTGGAAGAGGTTGTGTTGGAGCTGGAAGAGGTTGAGTTAAAGCTGGAACAGGTTGTGTTGGAGCTGGAAGAGGTTGTGTTAAAGCTGGAACAGGTTGTGTTGGAGCTGGAAGAGGTTGAGTTAAAGCTGGAAGAGGTTGTTAGAGCTGGAAGAGGTTGTTAGAGCTGGAAGAGGTTGAGTTAAAGCTCGAAGAGGTTGTTAGAGCTGGAAGAGGTTGAGTTAGAGCTGGAAGAGGATGTGTTAGAGCTGGAAGAGGTTGAGTTAAAGCTGGAAGAGGTTGAGTTGAAGCTGGAAGAGGTTGTGTTGGAGCTGGAAGAGGTTGTGTTGGAGCTGGAAGAGGTTGAGTTGGAGCTGGAAGAGGTTGAGTTGGAGCTGGAAGAGGTTGAGTTAGAGCTGGAAGAGGTTGAGTTAAAGCTGGAAGAGGTTGAGTTAAAGCTGGAAGAGGTTGAGTTGAAGCTGGAAGAGGTTGTGTTGGAGCTGGAAAAAGTTGTGTTGGAGCTGGAAAAAGTTGTGTTGAAGCTGGAAGTGGTTGTGTTGAAGCTGGAAGTGGTTGTGTTGAAGCTGGAAGAGGTTGTGTTGGAGCTGGAAGAGGTTGTGTTGGAGCTGGAAGAGGTTGTGTTGGAGCTGGAAGAGGTTGAGTTAAAGCTGGAAGAGGTTGAGTTAAAGCTGGAAGAGGTTGAGTTAAAGCTGGAAGAGGTTGAGTTAAAGCTGGAAGAGGTTGAGTTAAAGCTGGAAGAGGTTGAGTTAAAGCTGGAAGAGGTTGTTGGAGCTGGAAGAGGTTGAGTTAAAGCTGGAAGAGGTTGAGTTAAAGCTGGAAGAGGTTGTTGGAGCTGGAAGAGGTTGAGTTAAAGCTGGAACAGGTTGAGTTAAAGCTGGAACAGGTTGTGTTGGAGCTGGAAGAGGTTGAGTTAAAGCTGGAAGAGGTTGTTGGAGCTGGAAGAGGTTGAGTGAAAGCTGGAACAGGTTGTGTTGGAGCTGGAAGAGGTTGTGTTAAAGCTGGAACAGGTTGTGTTGGAGCTGGAAGAGGTTGAGTTAAAGCTGGAAGAGGTTGTTAGAGCTGGAAGAGGTTGTTAGAGCTGGAAGAGGTTGAGTTAAAGCTCGAAGAGGTTGTTAGAGCTGGAAGAGGTTGAGTTAGAGCTGGAAGAGGATGTGTTGGAGCTGGAAGAGGTTGAGTTGGAGCTGGAAGAGGTTGTGTTGGAGCTGGAAGAGGTTGTGTTAGAGCTGGAAGAGGTTGAGTTAGAGCTGGAAGAGGTTGAGTTGAAGCTGGAAGAGGTTGTGTTGGAGCTGGAAGAGGTTGAGTTGGAGCTGGAAGAGGTTGTGTTGGAGCTGGAAGAGGTTGTGTTAGAGCTGGAAGAGGTTGAGTTAGAGCTGGAAGAGGTTGAGTTAAAGCTGGAAGAGGTTGTTGGAGCTGGAAGAGGTTGAGTTAAAGCTGGAACAGGTTGTGTTGGAGCTGGAAGAGGTTGTGTTAAAGCTGGAACAGGTTGTGTTGGAGCTGGAAGAGGTTGAGTTAAAGCTGGAAGAGGTTGTTAGAGCTGGAAGAGGTTGTTAGAGCTGGAAGAGGTTGAGTTAAAGCTCGAAGAGGTTGTTAGAGCTGGAAGAGGTTGAGTTAGAGCTGGAAGAGGATGTGTTAGAGCTGGAAGAGGTTGAGTTAAAGCTGGAAGAGGTTGAGTTGAAGCTGGAAGAGGTTGTGTTGGAGCTGGAAGAGGTTGTGTTGGAGCTGGAAGAGGTTGAGTTGGAGCTGGAAGAGGTTGAGTTGGAGCTGGAAGAGGTTGAGTTAAAGCTGGAAGAGGTTGAGTTAAAGCTGGAAGAGGTTGAGTTAAAGCTGGAAGAGGTTGAGTTAAAGCTGGAAGAGGTTGAGTTAAAGCTGGAAGAGGTTGAGTTAAAGCTGGAAGAGGTTGAGTTAAAGCTGGAAGAGGTTGTTGGAGCTGGAACTGGTTGTGTTGGAGCTGGAAGAGGTTGAGTTAAAGCTGGAAGAGGTTGTTGGAGCTGGAAGAGGTTGAGTGAAAGCTGGAACAGGTTGTGTTGGAGCTGGAAGAGGTTGTGTTAAAGCTGGAAGAGGTTGTGTTGGAGCTGGAAGAGGTTGAGTTAAAGCTGGAAGAGGTTGTTAGAGCTGGAAGAGGTTGTTAGAGCTGGAAGAGGTTGAGTTAAAGCTCGAAGAGGTTGTTAGAGCTGGAAGAGGTTGAGTTAGAGCTGGAAGAGGATGTGTTGGAGCTGGAAGAGGTTGAGTTGGAGCTGGAAGAGGTTGTGTTGGAGCTGGAAGAGGTTGTGTTAGAGCTGGAAGAGGTTGAGTTAGAGCTGGAAGAGGTTGAGTTGAAGCTGGAAGAGGTTGTGTTGGAGCTGGAAGAGGTTGTGTTGGAGCTGGAAGAGGTTGAGTTGGAGCTGGAAGAGGTTGAGTTGGAGCTGGAAGAGGTTGTGTTGGAGCTGGAAGAGGTTGTGTTAGAGCTGGAAGAGGTTGAGTTAGAGCTGGAAGAGGTTGAGTTAAAGCTGGAAGAGGTTGAGTTGAAGCTGGAAGAGGTTGTGTTGGAGCTGGAAGAGGTTGTGTTGGAGCTGGAAAAAGTTGTGTTGAAGCTGGAAGAGGTTGTGTTGAAGCTGGAAGAGGTTGTGTTGAAGCTGGAAGAGGTTGTGTTGAAGCTGGAAGAGGTTGTGTTGAAGCTGGAAGAGGATGTGTTAGAGCTGGAAGAGGTTGAGTTAAATCTGGAAGAGGTTGTGTTGTAACTGGAAGAGGTTGTGTTGGAGCTGGAAGAGGTTGAGTTAAAGCTGGAAGAGGTTGAGTTAAAGCTGGAAGAGGTTGTGTTGGAGCTGGAAGAGGTTGAGTTAAACCTGGAAGAGGTTGTGTTGGAGCTGGAAGAGGTTGAGTTAAACCTGGAAGAGGTTGTGTTGGAGCTGGAAGAGGTTGTGTTGGAGCTGGAAAAGGTTGAGTTAAAGCTGGAAGAGGTTGTGTTGGAGCTGGAAGAGGTTGTGTTGGAGCTGGAAGAGGTTGAGTTGAAGCTGGAAGAGGTTGTGTTGGAGCTGGAACAGGTTGTTTTGGAGCTGGAAGAGGATGTGTTAGAGCTGGAAGAGGTTGAGTTAAATCTGGAAGAGGTTGTGTTGGAACTGGAAGAGGTTGTGTTGGAACTGGAAGAGGTTGTGTTGGAGCTGGAAGAGGTTGTGTTGAAGCTGGAAGAGGATGTGTTAGAGCTGGAAGAGGTTGTGTTGGAACTGGAAGAGGTTGTGTTGGAGCTGGAAGAGGTTGAGTTAAAGCTCGAAGAGGTTGTGTTGGAGCTGGAAGAGGTTGAGTTAAACCTGGAAGAGGTTGTGTTGGAGCTGGAAGAGGTTGAGTTAAAGCTGGAAGAGGTTGTGTTGGAGCTGGAAGAGGTTGAGTTAGAGCTGGAAGAGGTTGAGTTGAAGCTGGAAGAGGTTGAGTTGAAGCTGGAAGAGGTTGTGTTGGAGCTGGAAGAGGTTGTGTTGGAGCTGGAAGAGGTTGTGTTGGTGCTGGAAGAGGTTGTGTTGGAGCTGGTGAAGGTTGTGTTGAAGCTGGAAGAGGTTGTGTTGGAGCTGGAAGAGGTTGAGTTAAAGCTGGAAGAGGTTGTGTTGGAGCTGGAAGAGGTTGTGTTGGAGCTGGAAGAGGTTGAGTTAAAGCTGGAAGAGGTTGTGTTGGAGCTGGAAGAGGTTGTGTTGGAGCTGTAAGAGGTTGTGTTGGAGCTGGAAGAGGTTGAGTTAAAGCTGGAAGAGGTTGTGTTGGAGCTGGAAGAGGTTGTGTTGGAGCTGGAAGAGGTTGTGTTGGAGCTGGAAGAGGTTGTGTTGGAGCTGGAAGAGGTTGAGTTAAAGCTGGAAGAGGTTGTGTTGGAGCTGGAAGAGGTTGTGTTGGAGCTGTAAGAGGTTGTGTTGGAGCTGTAAGAGGTTGTGTTGGAGCTGTAAGAGGTTGTGTTGGAGCTGGAAGAGGTTGAGTTGGAGCTGCAAGAGTCTGTGTTGAAGCTGGAAGAGGTTGTGTTGAAACTGGAAGAGGTTGTGTTGGAGCTGGAAGAGGTTGTGTTGGAGCTGGAAGAGGTTGTGTTATAGCTGGAAGAGGTTGTGTTGGAGCTGGAAGAGGTTGAGTTAAAGCTGGAAGAGGTTGTGTTGGAGCTGGAAGAGGTTGTGTTGGAGCTGGAAGAGGTTGAGTTAAAGCTGGAATAGGTTGTGTTGGAGCTGGAAGAGGTTGAGTTAAAGCTGGAAGAGGTTGTGTTGGAGCTGGAAGAGGTTGTGTTGGAGCTGGAAGAGGTTGTGTTGGAGCTGTAAGAGGTTGTGTTGGAGCTGGAAGAGGTTGAGTTGGAGCTGCAAGAGTCTGTGTTGGAGCTGCAAGAGTCTGTGTTGAAGCTGGAAGAGGTTGTGTTGAAACTGGAAGAGGTTGTGTTGGAGCTGGAAGAGGTTGTGTTGGAGCTGGAAGAGGTTGTTTCCTTCCACCATTGTCATGGATGCAGAGACTATTTTCAAAGATGAAGGGGGGAGGTTTACCATACCTGTGGCGAGCCTGTGTTGGCGTAGAGCTTGGGTCCAGTTCTGAAGTAGAGGACTTCTATTCCTCTCCTGAATTCTTCATCGAAGACCCCGATCCACACGCTTCGACTGAGATCTACCCTGTCAGGGTGGGAGTCGAGAGGTTTGAAGGTTTACCTGCTCGTTTGATAAAAGGAATTCTTTTGGTGTTGAATGATTTACAGTCTTTTCCGTTAGAATCTTTGGAAAAGCAGGATTTTCTGTTTTCTGTTCCTGTCTCTTCAGCACTCAGATGAGATGATCTTATCTTCTTTGTCATCCTCTGTTTCTGAGGTTTCTAGATGCTTGTGTCCTCTTGAAAACTGACATTTCCTTTCACCTGAAACTATATTCCAAGTTTCAATCTTCTCGGGCACTCATTCTGCTGGTACTTTTTGTATTTGCTTTTCTGATGAAGAGAAGTTGTTTAAGAGTTTGCAAAGAGGGCCCCCCCTACAGACAGGTGCAGCTTGAACTGTGTTGACCGTGGTCAGGGGGTTACCCCTTCGCCCCCAGAGGTTGATACGTAACACCGTTTGAAGTGGATGGTGTTGTGTGAGGTTTATTTTGTTTTTCTTTTTTTCCTCCCGTCATAACCAGGTCATCCCTGGCGCTGAGGGACAGGAAAAAAATGTCCCTGAATGTGGTGGGCATTAGTTAGACTTTTACCAAAAACAAAACTCTCGATTCAGTAGTTTTGGGAAAAAGTAAAACTTTGTTAAAGTTTGACGGTTGCCCATCATGGGTGGCAGAGCCGTCCGTCGTGGGTGGTGGAGCCGTCCGTCATGTGTGATGGAGCCGTCCGTCGTGGGTGGTGGAGCCGTCCGTCGTGGGTGGTGGAGCCATCTGTCGTGGGTGGTGGAACCGCCTGTCGTGGGTGGTGGAACCGCCTGCCGTGGGTGGTGGAGCCTCCCGTCGTGGGTGTTGGAGCCGTCCGTCGTGGGTGGTGGAGCCGTCCGTCGTGGGTGGTGGAGCTGCCTGTCGTGGGTGGTGGAGCTGCCTGTCGTGGGTGGTGGAGCTGCCTGTCGTGGGTGGTGGAACCGCCCTTCGTGGGTGGTGGAACCGCCCTTCGTGGGTGGTGGAACCGCCCGTCGTGGGTGGTGGGGCCGCCCGTTGTGGGCGGTGGAGCTGTCCGTCGTGGGTGGTGGAGCCGCCCGTCGTGGGTGGTGGAGCCGCCCGTCGTGGGTGGTGCAACAGCCCGTTGTGGGTGGTGGAGCCGCCCGTTGTGGGTGGTGGAGCCGCCAGTCGTGGGCGGTGGAGCCGCCCGTCGTGGGCGGTGGAGCCGCCCGTCGTGGGTGGTGGAGCCGTCCGTCGTGGGTGGTGGAGCCGTCCGTCAGATACTGACAGAAGTCACGTGAGGGCGGGTCCTGGGCAGATGTCCAGTTGTCCACTGGGCTGGCAGGTGTGTGGGGGGTTGGGGAGTCCTCCGCTATCCCAAATGACTTACCTGCCGGAACCCAGGCTGCCCAAGTCTCTGATGGGTGTTAAACGGGCTCCATCTCATCACCAGGAGGACGGGGTCTCTTTGTGACTTTCGACTGAGGCGGTGAAACGCCCTCCAGGCAGACTTGGGTCGATGGTTCTAAGACACTATCAGATTGGCTCACTTAAGTCGGGGGTGCGCAGGGCCAGCCCCCCCCCCCCAGATCTGTGGGGGCCTCTCACCAGACCAGTCCGGGTTTTTCTTTGTATTTTCTTTCCTTCTTTTGGGCCAATATAACATTTGAACTGCAAGTCCCAGAATGCATTGCAGACCATGAGTGGGTGACCTAATCACGTGTAGACAGAGGAAAGTTGAGACCCCTGGTGTACACGGAGACCAGGAAGCGTCGAGCGGGTCAGAGGTCAGAAACCCCCGGGGTAGGGGGGGGGCTCTCTGCCCCTCTGGAGGAGCCGCAGTCAGACCCTCCTCCTGCAGCAAATGAACCCGGGGCCCCAACAGCATTCCCGGAGCAGTGGAGGGTGTCAGAGGCGTCGGAGCCCGCGGGATATTTAGGGAAAAACCTCGAGAATTTAATTACCAAGAGGCGGGTTTGGGCCTGCTGAGAAAGAGACATTTGAGAGAGAAGTGAAACGAGGGATTCAGAGTGAGACATCTTATTAAAGTGTGAGTGACCCTTCCACCTCTGGAGGGGAGGGGGCCACACACCCAAAGACCAGAGCTGAGACAAGGGCCCGGCCTGGCCCTAGGATCCAGAGCTGAGACAAGGGCCCGGCCTGGGATGCTGAGCTGAGACAAGGGCACGGCCCGGCCTCGGATCCAGAGCTGAGACAAGGGCCCGGCCTGGGATCCAGAGCTGAGACAAGGGCCCGGCCTGGACCTGGGATCCAGAGCTGAGACAAGGGCCCGGCCCGGGATCCAGAGCTGAGACAAGGGCACGGCCCAGCCTGGGATCCAGAGCTGAGACAAGGGCCCGGCCTGACCCTCGGATCCAGAGCTGAGACAAGGGCCCGGCCTGGACCTGGGATCCAGAGCTGAGACAAGGGCCCGGCCCGGGATCCAGAGCTGAGACAAGGGCCCGGCCCGTGATCCAGCGCTGAGACAAGGGCCCGGCCCGGGATCCAGAGCTGAGACAAGGGCCCGGCCTGGACCTGGGATCCAGAGCTGAGACAAGGGCCCGGCCCGGGATCCAGAGCTGAGACAAGGGCACGGCCCAGCCTGGGATCCAGAGCTGAGACAAGGGCCCGGCCTGACCCTCGGATCCAGAGCTGAGACAAGGGCCCGGCCTGGACCTGGGATCCAGAGCTGAGACAAGGGCCCGGCCTGACCCTCGGATCCAGAGCTGAGACAAGGGCCCGGCCTGGACCTGGGATCCAGAGCTGAGACAAGGGCCCGGCCTGGACCTGGGATCCAGAGCTGAGACAAGGGCCCGGCCTGGACCTGGGATCCAGAGCTGAGACAAGGGCCCGGCCTGGCCCTGGGATGCTGAGCTGAGACAAGGGCCCGGCCTGGGATCCAGAGCTGAGACGAGGGCCCGGCTTGGGATTCTGAGCTGAGACAAGGGCCCGGCCTGGGATCCAGAGCTGAGACGAGGGCCCGGCTTGGGATTCTGAGCTGAGACAAGGGCCCGGCCGGGATGCTGAGCTGATACAAGGGCCCGGCCTGGGATGCTGAGCTGAGACAAGGGCCCGGCCTGGGATGCTGAGCTGAGACGAGGGCCCAGCCTGGGATGCTGAGCTGAGACGAGGGCCCAGCCTGGGTTGCTGAGCTGAGACGAGGGCCCGGCCTAAGATGCTGAGCTGAGACGAGGGCCCAGCCTGGGTTGCTGAGCTGAGACGAGGGCCCGGCCTAAGATGCTGAGCTGAGACGAGGGCCCGGCCTGGGATGCTGAGCTGAGAGAAGGGCCCGGCCCGGTCTGGGATGCTGAGCTGAGACAAGGGCCCGGCCGGGGATTCTGAGCTGAGACAAGGGCCCGGCGGCCTGGGTTGCTGAGCTGAGACTAGGGCCCGGCCTGGGATGCTGAGCTGAGACAAGGGCCCGGCCGGGATGCTGAGCTGAGACCAGTGCCCGGGCTGGGATGCTGAGCTGAGAGAAGGGCCCGGCCGGTCTGGGATGCTGAGCTGAGACAAGGGCCCGGCCGGGGATTCTGAGCTGAGACAAGGGCCCGGCGGCCTGGGTTGCTGAGCTGAGACAAGGGCCCGGCCTGGGATGCTGAGCTGAGACAAGGGCCCGGCCGGGATGCTGAGCTGAGACCAGTGCCCGGGCTGGGATCCAGAGCTGAGACAAGGGCCCGGCCTGGGATGCTGAGCTGAGACGAGGGCCCGGCCTGGGATGCTGAGCTGAGACAAGGGCCCAGCCTGGGATGCTGAGCTGAGACAAGGGCCCGGCCTGGGATGCTGATCTGAGACAAGGGCCCGGCCTGGGATGCTGAGCTGAGACAAGGGCCCGGCCGGGGATTCTGAGCTGAGACAAGGGCCTGGCGGCCTAAGATGCTGAGCTGAGACGAGGGCCCGGCCTGGGCTGCTGAGCTGAGAGAAGGGCCCGGCCCGGTCTGGGATGCTGAGCTGAGACAAGGGCCCGGCCGGGGATTCTGAGCTGAGACAAGGGCCCGGCGGCCTGGGTTGCTGAGCTGAGACAAGGGCCCGGCCTGGGATCCAGAGCTGAGACGAGGGCCCGGCTTGGGATTCTGAGCTGAGACAAGGGCCCGGCCTGGGATCCAGAGCTGAGACGAGGGCCCGGCTTGGGATTCTGAGCTGAGACAAGGGCCCGGCCGGGATGCTGAGCTGATACAAGGGCCCGGCCTGGGATGCTGAGCTGAGACAAGGGCCCGGCCTGGGATGCTGAGCTGAGACGAGGGCCCAGCCTGGGATGCTGAGCTGAGACGAGGGCCCAGCCTGGGTTGCTGAGCTGAGACGAGGGCCCGGCCTAAGATGCTGAGCTGAGACGAGGGCCCAGCCTGGGTTGCTGAGCTGAGACGAGGGCCCGGCCTAAGATGCTGAGCTGAGACGAGGGCCCGGCCTGGGATGCTGAGCTGAGAGAAGGGCCCGGCCCGGTCTGGGATGCTGAGCTGAGACAAGGGCCCGGCCGGGGATTCTGAGCTGAGACAAGGGCCCGGCGGCCTGGGTTGCTGAGCTGAGACTAGGGCCCGGCCTGGGATGCTGAGCTGAGACAAGGGCCCGGCCGGGATGCTGAGCTGAGACCAGTGCCCGGGCTGGGATGCTGAGCTGAGAGAAGGGCCCGGCCGGTCTGGGATGCTGAGCTGAGACAAGGGCCCGGCCGGGGATTCTGAGCTGAGACAAGGGCCCGGCGGCCTGGGTTGCTGAGCTGAGACAAGGGCCCGGCCTGGGATGCTGAGCTGAGACAAGGGCCCGGCCGGGATGCTGAGCTGAGACCAGTGCCCGGGCTGGGATCCAGAGCTGAGACAAGGGCCCGGCCTGGGATGCTGAGCTGAGACGAGGGCCCGGCCTGGGATGCTGAGCTGAGACAAGGGCCCAGCCTGGGATGCTGAGCTGAGACAAGGGCCCGGCCTGGGATGCTGATCTGAGACAAGGGCCCGGCCTGGGATGCTGAGCTGAGACAAGGGCCCGGCCGGGGATTCTGAGCTGAGACAAGGGCCTGGCGGCCTAAGATGCTGAGCTGAGACGAGGGCCCGGCCTGGGCTGCTGAGCTGAGAGAAGGGCCCGGCCCGGTCTGGGATGCTGAGCTGAGACAAGGGCCCGGCCGGGGATTCTGAGCTGAGACAAGGGCCCGGCGGCCTGGGTTGCTGAGCTGAGACAAGGGCCCGGCGGCCTGGGTTGCTGAGCTGAGACAAGGGCCCGGCCTGGGATGCTGAGCTGAGACAAGGGCCCGGCCGGAATGCTGAGCTGAGACAAGGGCCCGGCCTGGGTTGCTGAGCTGAGACAAGGGCCCGGCCTGGGATGCTGAGCTGAGACAAGGGCCCGGCCTGGGATGCTGAGCTGAGACGAGGGCCCGGCTTGGGATGCTGAGCTGAGACAACGGCCCGGCTTGGGATGATGAGCTGAGACAAGGGCCCGGCCTGGGATGCTGAGCTGAGACAACGGCCCGGCCTGGGATGCTGAGCTGAGACAAGGGCCCGGCTTGGCCCTGGGATGGTGAGCTGAGACCAGTGCCCGGGCTGGGATCCAGAGCTGAGACAAGGGCCCGGCCTGGGATGCTGAGCTGAGACGAGGGCCCGGCCTGGGATGCTGAGCTGAGACAAGGGCCCGGCCGGGATGCTGAGCTGAGACAAGGGCCCGGCCTGGGTTGCTGAGCTGAGACAAGGGCCCAGCCTGGGATGCTGAGCTGAGACAAGGGCCCAGCCGGGGATGCTGAGCTGAGACAAGGGCCCGGCCACCTGGGTTGCTGAGCTGAGATGAGGGCCCGTCCTGGGATGCTGAGCTCAGACCAGGGCCCGGCCTGAGATGCTGAGTTTGCGTCTCTGCGCCAAGACAAGAATCCTGGCTTTTGTTCTGCGTGAGAAGCACATATTTGTTCAGATTTACACAGGACGAGCTCCGCTCGTAGCTGGGGGTGGTTTACGTGTGAAAGATAAATGTAACAGAGCGAGCTGAGCGGGCTTTAGGAAAAACAAGGACGCTACACATGAGGGTAAGAATTCTCAGAGGCAGTGAAACAGGGTGGGAAGTACAGAGAATGATCTGGAACAAATCAGAAACATCAATCAAATGACCGTCCGCAGCGAATCCATGCTGCAGGGTGTTCAGTAAAGACCGAAACACGTCGATGAAGGAAAAACCAAAACCAGCATCAGGTCAGATCCGGTGACGGAGGCGGCACAAGAAAGAACCGAACTGACCATCACCTAGTGAGGAGGGCTTAGAAAGCACATATCAAGGATGCATGGTATAAAGAGCAAGGAGTAGAAAGAGAGGGGAGAAGCATAAACATGGAAGAGGTAGGAGAAGCATAAGCATGGAAGAGGGAGGAGAAGCATAAGCATGAAAGAGTGAGGAGAAGCATAAGCATGGAAGAGAGAGGAGAAGCATACGCATGAAAGAGTGGGGAGAAGCATAAGCATGGCAGAGAGAGGAGAAGCATGAGCATGAAAGAGTGAGGAGAAGCATAAGCATGGAAGAGAGAGGAGAAGCATACGCATGAAAAGAGAGAGGAGAAGCATAAGCATGAAAAGAGAGAGGAGAAGCATAAGCATGGAAGAGAGAGGAGAAGCATACGCATGAAAAGAGAGAGGAGAAGCATAAGCATGGAAGAGAGAGGAGAAGCATAAGCATGGAAGAGAGAGGAGAAGCATAAGCATGGAAAGAGAAAGGAGGAGCATAAGCATGAAAGAGTGAGGAGAAGCATAAGCATGGAAGAGAGAGGAGAAGCATACGCATGAAAAGAGAGAGGAGAAGCATACGCATGAAAAGAGAGAGGAGAAGCATAAGCATGGAAGAGAGAGGAGAAGCATACGCATGAAAAGAGAGAGGAGAAGCATAAGCATGGAAGAGAGAGGAGAAGCATACGCATGGAAGAGGGAGGAGAAGCATAAGCATGAAAGTGGGAGGAGAAGCATAAGCATTGAAAGAGAGAGGAAAAGCATAAGCATGGAAGAGAGAGGAGAAGCATAAGCATGGAAAGAGAGAGGAGGAGCATAAGCATGGAAGAGAGAGGAAAAGCATACGCATGAAAAGAGAGAGGAGAAGCATAAGCATGGAAGAGAGAGGAGAAGCATAAGCATGAAAGAGTGAGGAGAAGCATAAGCATGGAAGAGAGAGGAGAAGCATACGCATGAAAAGAGAGAGGAGAAGCATACGCATGAAAAGAGAGAGGAGAAGCATAAGCATGGCAGAGAGAGGAGAAGCATACGCATGAAAAGAGAGAGGAGAAGCATAAGCATGGAAGAGAGAGGAGAAGCATACGCATGGAAGAGGGAGGAGAAGCATAAGCATGAAAGTGGGAGGAGAAGCATAAGCATTGAAAGAGAGAGGAAAAGCATAAGCATGGAAGAGAGAGGAGAAGCATAAGCATGAAAGAGAGAGGAGAAGCATAAGCATGAAAGTGGGAGGAGAAGCATAAGCATTGAAAGAGAGAGGAAAAGCATAAGCATGGAAGAGAGGAGAAGCATAAGCATGGAAGAGAGAGGAGAAGCATAAGCATGGAAAGAGAGAGGAGAAGCATAAGCATGAAAGAGAGAGGAGAAGCATAAGCATGAAAGAGAGAGGAGAAGCATAAGCATGAAAGAGAGAGGATAAGCATAAGCATGAAAGAGAGAGGAGAAGCATAAGCATGAAAGAGTGAGGAGAAGCATAAGCATGGAAGAGAGAGGAGAAGCATACGCATGAAAAGAGAGAGGAGAAGCATAAGCATGGAAGAGAGAGGAGAAGCATACGCATGAAAAGAGAGAGGAGAAGCATAAGCATGGAAGAGAGAGGAGAAGCATACGCATGGAAGAGGGAGGAGAAGCATAAGCATGAAAGTGGGAGGAGAAGCATAAGCATTGAAAGAGAGAGGAAAAGCATAAGCATGGAAGAGAGAGGAGAAGCATAAGCATGAAAGAGAGAGGAGAAGCATAAGCATGAAAGTGGGAGGAGAAGCATAAGCATTGAAAGAGAGAGGAAAAGCATAAGCATGGAAGAGAGAGGAGAAGCATAAGCATGGAAGAGAGAGGAGAAGCATAAGCATGGAAAGAGAGAGGAGAAGCATAAGCATGAAAGAGAGAGGAGAAGCATAAGCATGGAAGAGAGAGGAGAAGCATACGCATGAAAAGAGAGAGGAGAAGCATAAGCATGGAAGAGGAAGGAGAAGCATAAGCATGGAAGAGAGAGGAGAAGCATAAGCATGGAAAGAGAGAGGAGAAGCATAAGCATGAAAGAGAGAGGAGAAGCATAAGCATGGAAGAGAGAGGAGAAGCATACGCATGAAAAGAGAGAGGAGAAGCATAAGCATGGAAGAGAGAGGAGAAGCATACGCATGGAAGAGGGAGGAGAAGCATAAGCATGAAAGTGGGAGGAGAAGCATAAGCATTGAAAGAGAGAGGAAAAGCATAAGCATGGAAGAGGGAGGAGAAGCATACGCATGGAAGAGGGAGGAGAAGCATAAGCATGAAAGTGGGAGGAGAAGCATAAGCATTGAAAGAGAGAGGAAAAGCATAAGCATGGAAGAGAGAGGAGAAGCATACGCATGGAAGAGGGAGGAGAAGCATAAGCATGAAAGTGGGAGGAGAAGCATAAGCATTGAAAGAGAGAGGAAAAGCATAAGCATGGAAGAGAGAGGAGAAGCATACGCATGGAAGAGGGAGGAGAAGCATAAGCATGAAAGTGGGAGGAGAAGCATAAGCATTGAAAGAGAGAGGAAAAGCATAAGCATGGAAGAGAGAGGAGAAGCATAAGCATGAAAGTGGGAGGAGAAGGAGAAGCATGAGAGGGAGGAGAGGCTTAAGCTTGAAACGAAGGAGGAGAAGCATAAGCATGGAAGAGGGAGGAGAAGCGTAAGCATGAAAGAGGGAGGAGAATCGTAACCATGGAAGAGGAAGGAGAAGCATAAGCATGAAAGAGGGAGGAGAAGCATAAGCATGGAAGAGAGAGGAGAAGCATAAGCATGAAAGTGGGAGGAGAAGGAGAAGCATGAGAGGGAGGAGAGGCTTAAGCTTGAAACGAAGGAGGAGAAGCATAAGCATGGAAGAGGGAGGAGAAGCGT
Organism: Lissotriton vulgaris; assembly: GCF_964263255.1. NCBI lineage: Eukaryota > Metazoa > Chordata > Amphibia > Caudata > Salamandridae > Lissotriton > Lissotriton vulgaris. Next base: position 44,070,327 of record NC_141699.1, read on the forward strand.
AAGCATGAAAGAGGGAGGAGAATCGTAACCATGGAAGAGGAAGGAGAAGCATAAGCATGAAAGAGGGAGGAGAAGCATAAGCATGGAAGAGAGAGGAGAAGCATAAGCATGGAAGAGGGAGGTGAAGCGTAAGCATGAAAGAGAGAGGAGAAGCATACGCATGGAAGAGGGAGGAGAAGCATAAGCATGAAAGTGGGAGGAGAAGCATAAGCATTGAAAGAGAGAGGAGAAGCATAAGCATGGAAGAGAGAGGAGAAGCATACGCATGGAAGAGGGAGGAGAAGCATAAGCATGAAAGTGGGAGGAGAAGCATAAGCATGGAAGAGAGAGGAGAAGCATAAGCATGAAAGTGGGAGGAGAAGGAGAAGCATGAGAGGGAGGAGAGGCTTAAGCTTGAAACGAAGGAGGAGAAGCATAAGCATGGAAGAGGGAGGAGAAGCGTAAGCATGAAAGAGGGAGGAGAATCGTAACCATGGAAGAGGAAGGAGAAGCATAAGCATGAAAGAGGGAGGAGAAGCATAAGCATGGAAGAGAGAGGAGAAGCATAAGCATGGAAGAGGGAGGTGAAGCGTAAGCATGAAAGTGGGAGGAGAAGGAGAAGCATGAGAGGGAGGAGAGGCTTAAGCTTGAAACGAAGGAGGAGAAGCATAAGCATGGAAGAGGGAGGAGAAGCGTAAGCATGAAAGAGGGAGGAGAATCGTAACCATGGAAGAGGAAGGAGAAGCATAAGCATGAAAGAGGGAGGAGAAGCATAAGCATGGAAGAGAGAGGAGAAGCATAAGCATGGAAGAGGGAGGTGAAGCGTAAGCATGAAAGAGAGAGGAGAAGCATAAGCATGAAAGTGGGAGGAGAAGCATAAGCATGAAAGTGGGAGGAGAAGCATAAGCATTGAAAGAGAGAGGAGAAGCATAAGCATGGAAGAGAGAGGAGAAGCATACGCATGGAAGAGGGAGGAGAAGCATAAGCATGAAAGTGGGAGGAGAAGCATAAGCATGGAAGAGAGAGGAGAAGCATAAGCATGAAAGTGGGAGGAGAAGGAGAAGCATGAGAGGGAGGAGAGGCTTAAGCTTGAAACGAAGGAGGAGAAGCATAAGCATGGAAGAGGGAGGAGAAGCGTAAGCATGAAAGAGGGAGGAGAATCGTAACCATGGAAGAGGAAGGAGAAGCATAAGCATGAAAGAGGGAGGAGAAGCATACGCATGGAAGAGGGAGGAGAAGCATAAGCATGAAAGTGGGAGGAGAAGCATAAGCATGGAAGAGGGAGGTGAAGCGTAAGCATGAAAGAGGGAGGAGAAGCATAAGCATGGAAGAGAGAGGAGAAGCATAAGCATGGAAGAGGGAGGTGAAGCGTAAGCATGAAAGAGGGAGGCGAAGGAGAAGCATGAGAGGGAGGAGAAGCTTAAGCTTGAAACGAAGGAGGAGAAGCATAAGCATGGAAGAGGGAGGAGAAGCGTAAGCATGAAAGAGGGAGGAGAATCGTAACCATGGAAGAGGAAGGAGAAGCATAAGCATGAAAGAGGGAGGAGAAGCATAAGCATGAAACAGGGAGGAGAAGCATAAGCATGAACGAGTGAGGAGAAGCATAAGCATGAAAGATGGAAGAGAAGCATAAGCATGAAAGAGGGAGGAGAAGCATAAGCATGAAAGAGTGAGGAGAAGCATACGCATGAAAAGAGAGAGGAGAAGCATAAGCATGGAAGAGAGAGGAGAAGCATAAGCATGAAAGACAGAGAAGCATAAGCATGAAAGATGGAAGAGAAGCATAAGCATGAAAGATGGAAGCGAAGCATAAGCATGAAAGAGGGAGGTGAAGCATAAGCATGAAAGAGGGAGAAGCATAAGCATGAAAGATGGAAGAGAAGCATAAGCATGAAAGAGGGAGGAGAAGCATAAGCATGAAAGAGGGAGGAGAAGCATAAGCATGAACGAGTGAGGAGAAGCATAAGCATGAAAGAGTGAGGAGAAGCATAAGCATGAAAGAGGGAGAAGCATAAGCATGAAAGAGGGAGGAGAAGCATAAGCATGAAAGAGGGAGGAGAAGCATAAGCATGAAAGAGGGAGGAGAAGCATAAGCATGAACGAGTGAGGAGAAGCATAAGGACGAAAGAGTGAGGAGAAGCATAAGCATGAAAGAGGGAGAAGCATAAGCATGAAAGATGGAGGAGAAGCATAAGCATGAAAGAGGGAGAAGCATAAGCATGAAAGATGGAAGAGAAGCATAAGCATGAAAGAGGGAGGAGAAGCATAAGCATGAAAGAGGGAGGAGAAGCATAAGAATGAACGAGTGAGGAGAAGCATAAGCATGAAAGAGTGAGGAGAAGCATAAGCATGAAAGAGGGAGAAGCATAAGCATGAAAGATGGAGGAGAAGCATAAGCATGAAAGAGTGAGGAGAAGCATAAGCATGGTAAGAGAGGAGAAGCATAAGCATGAAAGAGGGAGGAGAAGCATAAGCATGAAAGAGGGAGAAGCATAAGCATGAAAGATGGAAGAGAATCATAAGCATGAAAGAGTGAGGAGAAGCATAAGCATGAAAGATGGAAAAGAAGGATTTTCCCCTTTATATGAAAGGAAATTAAATGAAAGTTTTGTAAAAAGCGTTTTTGGTGAGGTGTCTTAGCGCTAGCTGTCTATGATCTATGCAAGAGGGGGATAAGAGGTGGGTATAGTTTTAGAGTGAAAGCCATGTTTTTGGGGCTTTACCCCATTTTACTGTCTTTGTTCTGGGGACCACGAGTAAGGAGGCAGGCGATGGCCTGAGGTGAGGCGCTGATATGCTGACTGAGATAGGCGGGCCCAGCCCCCCTCGGTGTCCTATGCAGGATGCACATGGAGTTCTTTGGATCCTTGCCTGGACCGGAAGCCTGTGCAGATCACGGATGCCTTGGCTTATAGGACTGAATTTAGGAATCTTGAGCAGCAGACCCGCAGCTGACATTTTGTAGTGTTTGCAGCTTGCGTATAGTTCTCTTTTTTGCTCCTAGTAAGAGCATGTTACAAAAGTCAATTTTGGATATCACCAAGGCAATGATGTCTGTTTTCCTAAGGTCCATAGGAATAAAAGGTAACATTTTCCGCAAAGAAGCATGATGAAGTGATGCTGTTGACCTGGCCGGATAGTGATAGATGGTCATCTAGCATGACCCCATGGTTTTTGACCTTCTTTACAGACCTCAGGCAGGGTCCTGCTTCTTCTGACCACCAGGAGGAGTTCCAAAGGGAGGTGTCCCTACTAAACATAAGCACTTTAGTTTTGTTGGTATTTAACTTTAGGCAGTTATCTAGCATCCACCTAATAATATGACCCATGCAGCCATTAAAATTTGTTGCAACTACCTCCAGCCTAGAAGATAAATACACGACTATTTGCGTGTCATCCGCATAAGAAATGGCCGTGAAGCCATGAGAGCGGATACGTTTCGCCCGTGAGAGGAACCCTGGGGCACCCCGCACAGCAGGGGTGAGGTTTATGCTCTCCCAGCACTATAGTTTGTTCTCTGTCTGTTAGGTAGGATCTAAGAATATCTGAGGCTTTGCCTACAATCCCTATTTCGGACAGGCGCTGGATGGGTATTTGATGATCAACCGTGTCGAATGCGGCCGAGAGGTCAAGCAAAATCAGCATTGCTTTCCCTCCCCCATCGAGTTGGACAAGTATATCCTCTGTGGCGGTGATCAGGGCAGATTCTGTGCTGTGCAAAGGCCGGATCCATGTTGCACCGGGTCTGATTTATTGTTAGCCTCTAGGAATAGAAGCAGTTATTCATTAAGAGCGTTTTCAAAGATTTTAGATAGGAATGGTAGGCAAGAGATAGGCCGATAATTGCTAACCTCCGTAGGAACAGTAGATGGTTTCTTCAAGATAGGCCTGACCAGGGATTATTTCCTGACAGTAGGGAAGTGTCCTGCGTCCAAGATGTTGTTAAGAAGGGGTGCTAGATGGTCAAAAATAATGCTAGGTCCCATGTGAAGGACCGTTACAAGGTCAGGAGTCCCATGGAGAACCCGATTTTGTTGACATTATAAGCTTCTCGACTCGTTCTGGCGTTAAGGAGGTACATTTTTGGAAATAGACCTGCATGGTCGCCCCATGGCCGCCCCATCTTTGTTAGGCCCATCTGGATTAACTCCAGCCTTGCCGTTAGGGAACTTGTCGTAAACCTTTTTCACTTTATCGTGAAAGAACTTTACTAATTTGTCACAAAACTGTGTATTACGACTCAACTGGTTACTATTACCAAACTTGGTTAAAGCAGAGACTGTTTGAAAGAGTTCTTTGGCTGTATTTTTTGCAACACTAATTTTCTCGTTAAAGAATTGTGTTTTGCCGAGATTATTGATTCTTTGTACTTTATTAACGCCTCTTTATAGTGTTTTTTTCTGTTTCAGAGTATTCCTTCCTCCAAACTCGTTATTTAGCTCTGCATTTTATTTAGTTCTTTTAACTCAACTATATACCAGGGACTGATGGTAATCTTCTCCAAGTGCAGGTGTGAGTCTCTGGGGCTGCCGAAGCCATGCAACATTTGAAATTCAGTGCTGCGGAATCCAGCCGGGTCGAAGTCGATACACGGGCTAAAGGACCGTAAGGTAGATTCCAGATCCGGGGTGTTTATTTGCCACCAGTGGCGCAATGCGCCCATCCTGTTCTTATTATGTTCTCTGATGGGTGGTCCAATGGGGAATAATTTAAAGCAAACAGAACTATGGTCTGTCCATGTCATGCGTAGCGTGCTGCTAAATTTAGTCTGTTCATAATTGGTAAAGATACCGTCCAAGTATGCTTACCAGTATGGGTAGGCTCAGTGACAATTTGGTTTAAGTCCAAACTTTTTAACCCATCAATTAAGTTGATGGTGTCAAGGTTTTTGGTGGACTCTACGTGAAAGTTAAAGCCCCCAGTATGGAGAAATTGGGGTCTTCCATACAGGTCTCCATAATGGACAGTATGGGGGAAATGAAGGGGTACCTAGGACCAGGTGGTCGATAAGTTAGTAGGCCGTTAAAAGCAATCGTATTGTTACATTTAAAAGTAAACAGTATAGCTTCTCCCTTCAGTTGGGGAATATCTGAAAATGTAGCTTTGATATTTGAGGGACATGCAACAGCCCCCCCACCCCCTCGTTGTCCGTCTCTATCGATTTTAAAGAGGTCGCAGCCTGTTGGTCTAGCAATGGCCAGGTCAGGCTCGGAAGAACTATTAGTCCAAGTCTCAGTAAGAAACAACGTGATGTCCGGCTTATGACGTAACAAGACCCAGGCGAACATGGACACGACTGGGACATACGTTGTAAGCCGAAGCGAATATCGCGACTCGCGAGAAAAGACTGTGACAGCTAATGGGCAAACTTAAGTAAGAGGATGAAAGGGAAACATATACACTCATAATAGCTTCTGCTGTTACCATAACTGTAAATATGTGATGTAAAAAAAGCGAATACCAATGGAACTCACTATATGTACCATAAAGGAAAAAGATAACATACTAATAAAGACATTTGAACAACAAAAAATCAGGGGGAGATTAGGACACAATTCTAGGATGCAGGGTTGGCTCAGAATTTCAACATTAATTCTGGGGACCAGCCAGAAAGTTTCAAACTTGCAAGTGTGTCTCGTTTATTCACAGCCTGGTCACCAAAGCGCATGACTGGTTGCGAAACGAACAGAAGATTGGCGAAGAAAGTGTGACTCGTGACAAGCTTCCCCTGCCTCCCTCACTCAAAGGAGCGAGCTGTCTTTATGATACAATGTACGACAGTAACACCAAGACAGGGAGCTGCATGCCAACAGGCTGGGCTCAGGCGGGAGACTCACCATTCTTAAGCTCGAAAGGGCTTTATTTTAGCTTCTCCCACCTAAACCCTCCTCCACGACTTGTTATCAAATTCTTCCTAGTTTCAGTTACAGAATGTTGGCATGCATACTGTAGGTTTTGAGGGTTCGGTACGGATGCACCCCTGCAGGTGCCTATAGGCTTCGATGGTTCAAGAGGACATGGGTGTCAAAGGCTTGAGAGGGGCTGTGGGGCCTTGAAGGCTTGAGAGGTGCCGCAGGGCTTTAAAGGCTTGAGAGGGGCTGTGGGGCTTTAAAGGCTTGAGAGGGTCGGTGGGCCGTTGAAGGCTTGAGAGGTGCCGCGGGTCGTTGAAGGCTTGAGAGGTGCCGCCGAGCCTTGAAGGCTTGAGAGGTGCCGCTGGCTCTTAAAGGCTTGAGCGGTGCCGCGGGTCGTTGAAGGCTTGAGCGGTGCCGCGGGGCCTTGAAGGCTTGAGAGGTGCCGCGGGCCCTTGAAGGCTTGAGAGGTGCCGCAGGCTCTTGAAGGCTTGAGAGGTGCCGCGGGTCGTTGAAGGCTTGAGCGGTGCCGCGGGGCCTTGAAGGCTTGAGAGGTGCCGCGGGCCCTTGAAGGCTTGAGAGGTGCCGCAGGCTCTTGAAGGCTTGAGAGGTGCCGCTGAGCCTTGAAGGCTTGAGAGGTGCCGCTGGCTCTTAAAGGCTTGAGAGGTGCCGCTGGCTCTTAAAGGCTTGAGAGGTGCCGCGGGTCGTTGAAGGCTTGAGAGGTGCCGCTGAGCCTTGAAGGCTTGAGAGGTGCCGCGGGCCCTTGAAGGCTTGAGAGGTGCCGCAGGCTCTTGAAGGCTTGAGAGGTGCCGCTGGCTCTTAAAGGCTTGAGAGGTGCCGTTGGCTCTTAAAGGCTTGAGAGGTGCCGCTGGCTCTTAAAGGCTTGAGAGGTGCCGCTGGCTCTTAAAGGCTTGAGAGGTGCCGCGGGTCGTTGAAGGCTTGAGAGGTGCCGCTGAGCCTTGAAGGCTTGAGAGGTGCCGCGGGTCGTTGAAGGCTTGAGAGGTGCCGCTGAGCCTTGAAGGCTTGAGAGGTGCCGCAGGCCCTTGAAGGCTTGAGAGGTGCCGCGGGCCCTTGAAGGCTTGAGAGGTGCCGCTGGCTCTTAAAGGCTTGAGAGGTGCCGCGGGTCGTTGAAGGCTTGAGAGGTGCCGCTGAGCCTTGAAGGCTTGAGAGGTGCCGCGGGTCGTTGAAGGCTTGAGCGGTGCCGCGGGGCCTTGAAGGTTTGAGAGGTGCCGCGGGCCCTTGAAGGCTTGAGAGGTGCCGCAGGCTCTTGAAGGCTTGAGAGGTGCCGCAGGCCCTTGAAGGCTTGAGAGGTGCCGCTGAGCCTTGAAGGCTTGAGAGGTGCCGCGGGTCGTTGAAGGCTTGAGCGGTGCCGCGGGCCCTTGAAGGCTTGAGAGGTGCCGCTGAGCCTTGAAGGCTTGAGAGGTGCCGCGGGTCGTTGAAGGCTTGAGCGGTGCCGCGGGGCCTTGAAGGTTTGAGAGGTGCCGCGGGCCCTTGAAGGCTTGAGAGGTGCCGCAGGCTCTTGAAGGCTTGAGAGGTGCCGCAGGCCCTTGAAGGCTTGAGAGGTGCCGCAGGCCCTTGAAGGCTTGAGAGGTGCCGCGGGTCATTGAAGGCTTGAGAGGTGCCGCTGGGCCTTGCAGGCTTGAGAGGTGCTGCGGGCCCTTGAAGGCTTGAGAGGTGCCGCAGGCCCTTGAAGGCTTGAGAGGTGCAGCGGGCCCTTGAAGGATTAGGGCCTTGAAGGTTTGAGAGGTGCCGCGGGGCCTTGAAGGCTTGAGAGGGGCTGTGGGGCCTTGAAGGCTTGAGAGGTGCCTCGGGGCCTTGAAGGCTTGAGAGGGGCTGTGGGGCCTTGAAGGCTTGAGAGGTGCCTCGGGGCCTTGAAGGCTTGAGAGGGGCTGTGGGGCCTTGAAGGCTTGAGAGGTGGAGCGGGGCTTTAAAGGCTTGAGAGGGTCCGTGGGCCGTTGAAGGCTTGAGAGGTGCGGCGGGTCGTTGAAGGCTTGAGAGGTGCCGCTGGGCCTTACAGGCTTGAGAGGTGCCGCGGGCCCTTGAAGGCTTGAGAGGTGCCGCGGGCCCTTGAAGGCTTGAGAGGTGCCGCTGAGCCTTGAAGGCTTGAGATGTAACCATAGCAAAGCAAGTAAATTTACTTGGAGGGCCTTGTGTAGGCAGATGGGCCTGGTGGACAACTGACCCAAGAGGTGCAATCACCAGAAGCCTGGCCTTTGGATGTGGTTCACGGTTGAGGGTTCATTGTAACTACCGGAGTCCCGGAGCCGTGGCTGGCCCAGGGACAGAGAGTCCAGGGGCTTGGAGGACCCATTGCATGAACTGCTGATGCGAAGAGATACAGTAGAGGGTCCTGGGGGCCCAGTGTAACCAGTGAAGCCAAATGGGGAGGCACCTTACCAGGAGAGTAGAGCTGGGACCTTGGTGAGGCCGTAGTAACCATATGGGCTGGAAGGTGCCTGCCTGAAAGAGAGCAGGGAACGGATAGGAGCAAGAAGAGATTCCTGTCTTGAGGAGACGACAGAGGTGTGGAGGACTCAGTGGCACCCCTGGAGGCCTGGGGTCAGATCCAGGACTTGAAGAATGCATGAAGCCCACATGACTCCCTGTAACATTCTTTTCCGTCTAGTGGAATGATAATTCTGTAACATCAGTTTATAAAAAAATATGGGGTTAGATTTTGTGAACAACATGACAATCGTGTGATACGCAGTATGGCAAATTGCAATTTCTTATGTCTGACAGTCTTTGATGTGGTGATGATAGTGTATAAATCAACTTGGATGACTGTTTTAACTGTAGCAAATAGCACAACAAATTGACTAATCGTTTTTTTTCCGCTCACAAATGGCATGTGGCCACCCCATTGAGGCGTCCACTCAGCAGACGGGAACTACTGGGCGCCGACTGATGTGGCCGCTTACCACTGGGGTTGTGGAGTCCGTCCTGCCATGACTCTGCAAACTGTGCCAAGTACAACCCTTTGTAGATTGGACACTCAAGGTAGCAGTGCAAGGGGCTGCATACTTCTCTGGGAGGTGCTGTGCTTCTCGGGAGGTACTGTGCTTCTCAGGGAGGTGCTGTGCTTCTCAGGGTGGTACTGTGCTTCTTGGGGAGGTACTGTGCTTCTTGGGAAGGTACTGTGCTTCTCAGGGAGGTACTGTGCTTCTCAGGGTGGTACTGTGCTTCTCAGGGTGGTACTGTGCTTCTCGGGGAGGTACTGTGCTTCTCGGGGAGGTACTGCGCTTCTGAGGGAGGTGCTGTGCTTCTTGGGGAGGTACTGTGCTTCTCAGGGTGGTACTGTGCTTCTCAGGGTGGTACTGTGCTTCTCGGGGAGGTACTGTGCTTCTCAAGGAGGTGCTGTCCTTCTCTGGGAGGTGCTGTGCTTCTTGGAGAGGTGCTGTGCTTCTCAGGGAGGTACTGCGCTTCTCAGAGAGGTACTGTGCTTCTCAGAGAGGTGCTGTGCTTCTCAGAGAGGTGCTGTGCTTCTCAGGGAGGTGCTGTGCTTCTCGGGGAGGTGCTGTGCTTCTCAGGGAGGTGCTGCGCTTCTCAGGGAGGTACTGCGCTTCTCAGGGTGGTACTGTGCTTCTCAGGGAGGTACTGTGCTTCTTGGGGAGGTACTGTGCTTCTCAGGGTGGTTCTGTGCTTCTCAGGGAGGTGCTGTGCTTCGCGGGGAGGTGCTGTGCTTCTCGGGGAGGTACTGTGCTTCTGAGGGAGGTTCTGTGCCTCTCAGGGAGGTTCTGTGCTTCTCTGGGAGGTTCTGTGTTTCTCGTGGAGGTACTGTGCTTCTCGGGGAGGTGCTGTGCTTCTCGGGGAGGTGCTGTGGGGGACACAAGCTCACAACTCAACAGTCGGCCAACAGACACAACAATCTAATGTCCATTCCGGTGCCTACCTTTTATGTAAGTCCTTTCTATCTGACAGCAGAACTCAGTGCTACACAATTCAATGAAAGTGATACAGGCTATAATCTAAGTTCTGTTTACCAGTGAGGATGTACATCTGCCCTCGCCCTGGCAGTGCCCTTTCCCCTGCTAGGTCATGATCTCAGGTCTGCAGTGCCCAGCACAGTATGCCTCGTGCATAGCTCAAGCACAGGTTCAGATAGCATCACATTCTATCACAGATCAATCAGATGCAACTGCTTCAATGTCTTCTAACCTCTGGACAAAGCCTCCATTGTGTGTCCAAAGACCCTAGTCACAGGTGCAGGCCAAGCCCGGTGTTGAACTGCTGGTTATCGATGCCGCTGGTTATCGATGTCGCCGGTTATCGATGTCGCTGGTTATCGATGCTGCTGGTTATCGATGCCGCTGGTTATTGATGCCGCTGGTTATCGATGCTGCTTCTTATCAATGCTGCTGGTTATCGATGCCGCTGGTTATCGATGCCGCTGGTTATCGAAGCCTCTGGTTATCGATGCCTCTGGTTATCGATGCCGCTTGTTATCGATGCCGGTGGCTATCGATGCCGCTGGTAATCGATGCTGCTTGTTATCGATGCCGCAGGTTATCGATGCCGCTGGTTATCGATGCCTCTGGTTATCGATGCCTCTGGTTATCGATGCCCGATGGTATTGATGCTGGTGGGTATCGATGCCACTGGTTATCGATGCCGCTGGTTATCGATGCCGCTGGTTATCGATGCCGCTGGTTATCGAAGCCTCTGGTTATCGATGCCTCTGGTTATCGATGCCGCTTGTTATCGATGCCGGTGGCTATCGATGCCGCTGGTAATCGATGCTGCTTGTTATCGATGCCGCAGGTTATCGATGCCGCTGGTTATCGATGCCTCTGGTTATCGATGCCTCTGGTTATCGATGCCCGATGGTATTGATGCTGGTCGGTATCGATGCCACTGGTTATCGATGCCGCTGGTTATCGATGCCGCTGGTTATCGATGCTGCTGCATCAGTGAAACTGATAAAGTTCATGCGCCCGACATTATGTCCACCTATGGGTGCCGTGACCACGGCTTTGCCTTGGGATGGTGTTTGGGTGATGAGTACAATGAGGCAGTTCTGCAGCAACCTACATTTTTGGCAGGTGGGGAGGGGCTTCCCAGCAGTTTGCAAAGGGCAACGCTCAGGAATAACTAACAAACAACCATTTGCTAACAAGGACCTCACAGATTTTTTAGAGGTAGCCTGGTCTCCACCCTCCATTGTTTCTATGTCTGGTCTCCATCCTCCTTTGTTGCAGTGTCTGGACTCCACCTCCTTTTCTTCAGTGTCTGGTCTCCACCCTCCTGTGCTTCAGTGTCTTGTCTCCACCCTCCTTAGCTTCAGTGTCTGGTCTCCACCCTCCTTAGCTTCAGTGTCTGGTCTCCACCCTCCTTAGCTTCAGTGTCTGGTCTCCACCCTCCTTAGCTTCAGTGTCTGCTCTCCACCCTCCTTTGCTTCAGTGTCTGGTCTCCACCCTCCTTTGCTTCAGTGTCTGGTCTCCACCCTCCTTTGTTTCAGTGTCTGGTCTCCACCCTCCTTTGTTTCAGTGTCTGGTCTCCACCCTCCTTTGCTTCAGTGTCTTGTCTCCACCCTCCTCAGCTTCAGTGTCTGGTCTCCACCCTCCCTTGCTTCAGTGTGTGGTCTCTACCCTCCTTTGCTTCTGCGTCTGGTCTCCACCCTCCTTTCTTTCAGTGTCTGGTCTCTACCCTCCTTTGTTTCAGTGTCTGGTCTCCACCCTCCTTTGTTTGTGTCTGGACTCCACCCTTTTGTTTTTGCTTTGGCGTCTGGTCTCCACCTTCCTGGTCTCCACCCTCCTTTGCTTCAGCATCTGGTCTCCACCCTCCTTTGCTTCAGTGTTGGTCTCCACCCTCCTTTTAGGTCTCACCTGGCGTTAGCAGCGCACGTGCGCTGCTCTCGCCATGCAAGAGCCTTTTGAAATCAATACGATTTCAGAAGGGGGCTTTAAGCCACGCCCTTCTTTTTCATTGGCTCGCGTGGTCGTTTATGTTAAACAACAGCGCATGATTGGCAAATGGAGTTTTTTGTTTCTGCCTTGTCGGCTTTTAGGACAGCCCATTTCGACCTTCTGATGACCTGTTTGTTTTGGTGTTTTATTCTGCCCGTGTTTTCATAATGTCCGCTTTTCTTCCTGTGTGGACTTGGTGTTTGCTTTTTGATCCAAACGTGTTCACCCATCAAGAGTTCAACAAGGATTGCCATAGTGCTATTAAACTTCAAGGAAAAAAGCTCCTTGAAATTGCACTGAGCGAGGTTTCTCAACAAAACGCTTGCAGTTGGTGGGTGCTTTCTTAACAAATTTCCTATGCTTCTGTCCGTGTTTTCGTAATGTACTGTTTAGGCTTAAAAGGCACTCTGTTACATTAGAATAAAGCCAATTAAAAAAGATTAAATGGTAAATGTTGCTGGTAACTTTCATTTGTATCCGTAAACCATCTGCTTTGCAAAGAATGCGTTAAAAAAATCGTTATTGTAATCTCCTTGGTTTGTTCTGTTGAATCCGTTAATGTGTGTGCAGCATGGGCTCCTGGCTTCATGTTTCAGGCTATCTACGGAGGTGCCGTGTTGTGCTTTTCTTTACTGGAATCTTTTATTACACCGAAGCTATCTACGCATCGAGATACATGTTCTGAGTGCATGCAGTATTTATTCTGATAACGCCATGTCAGACTTGAGCCAGCCTTCTCAATTGTGAGTAATTCCGCCCTGAGGCAAACTTAACTGCTGTGCGCATTTTTTCCAGGGCCAATATTGTCCGTTTCTCCTGCACCCCCCCATCCGCAATTTTGAGATGTAGTGAGCTGAAACATAAACATGGTACAGAGTCAGGGTGACTGCACCAGAGTTGTGCACATTTGACCCCTTTCCGGCCTCTGATCTACTTGCTTGTATTAGCTGGCGAAAAGTGCACAAGTTAATTCCACGATCAGGCGCGAGCTGTCCGTGCATTCCCCCAGGATGAAGCCACTGTACAGGCAGTGTACGACACGGGTGGACGGTATCCCCCCCGGATGAAGCCACTGTACAGTCAGGGCAAAGTCAGGGTACAACGCGGCGGACGGCGTCCCCCCGGATGAAGCCACTGTACAGTCAGGGCTCGAGTCGGAGTACCACGCGGGTGGACGGCGTCCCCCTGGATTTCGCCACTACAGTCAGGGCTCGAGTCGAGGTACCACGCGGGCGCCACTGTACAGGCAGTGTACCACGTGGGTGGACGGCAGCCCCCCAGATGAAGCCACTGTAAAGTCAAGGCTCGAGTCGGGGTTACCACGCGGGTGGACGCCGTCCCCCCGGATGAAGCCGCTGTGCAGTCAGGGCAGAGTCGGGGTATCACGCGGGTGGAAGCCGTCCCCCCAGATGAAGCCGCTGTGCAGTCAGGGCTCGAGTCGGGGTACCACGCTGGTGGGCGGCGTCCTCCCAGATTAAGCCACTGTGCAGTCCGGGCACCACGTGGGTGGACGGCGCCCCCCCGGATGAATCCAAGTTAATGGGTTTGTGAGGAGCACTCCGTTGTACTCAAAGTAGTGGTATGAATCAACTGGTGGTGTGATCAATAAGGATAGTCACTCTTTAGTTATATGGTTTGTTATGATGGGTATTGTAACTCATCTAATCACGCACTGTTCACTCAGTTGTAGCCCTGTATGTGAATGTATAAATGACGTTTGTTAGCAAAAAGATAATACATTGCATATGTATATTAGAATAGTTATAGTCCCCTTTCTATAACTCCCCTTATAGTGGTCCTCAATTACTAAGCAGCGACTATAGAAATGGGAAGTCATTGCACATAGTTCTGCCGCTCTGGTAGAACTACAGTTGTAAAGCCATCGCCCAGTCAAATGGTATCAAATAAACACACGCCAGGCAGGGTGATAGAGTCAGGAAGTGCGCTGCCTGAAATAGACCGCATGAAGGTGCATACAGAGGAGACTGCGCTCTTTTAATGGCGGTCTAGAGAGGGTTAAAAAGAGTAGAAAGTTTATCAAAGTATAGGTACCTCAAGTTCTGGTTACAACGCGATGAAAAACGGTAAATTCACAATGAGCTCCACAACTTCTCTCAAGTTTAGCTGTGTCAGGTGTATGTGCGCCACGTGCTTTAGTACCGAGGAGTTAAATACACATGATATAGACTCAGTTTACGTACCGCCCAGACCTACAGACTAAAACATGTCTGCAAACCATAAAATATAATCACCAGGAGAGCAGACCTGATGGAAATCAAGAAAGGCGAAGACAAAGCACGGGAAATCCGACGAGAAGCGTCATATGGGGATTATTTGACATCAGCGTCCGTTTATGTAAACAAGCACCTGACAATAAAAGAGAACTTAATAAGCATTGCAAGTCATTGCGGTCTAATGCCACCAGCCACTAATAACAAAACGGGGTAATGGGAAAAATTTGCCTAATGAAGAGGAACACGCAATCCCGGAAATATGGTCGACGTGTGTCAATATAAGGATGCAGTCGATAGGGTGTCACGGAAGAACACGTTTAGCGTCACCGTACGCTATGTGGAAAGACACCTCATAACAGAACACACCTACATGAACGTGGCGAATAGGATCGGCGCCATTACTACCGCCTAGATGTTAAAGATGGCGGCAGGGATTCATTAAAAAAAAGATGCATTAAAAAGTTATTTTATTATTACTAGAGCCATCCAATCATGTTGCAACTTAGAATAAAAACATTATGTATTGATGTACTCAAAAGACTCTAATGCCGTGTTTGTATGCTAACATCCAACAGTACAATCTCATAACATTCCACAGACAGCTCGACATAACTTTAAGCTCAAGCACCTGATGCTCAAAAACGTGACCATAATTAAGCATTAATGTAATCAATCAATCAAAGCATTTATATAGCGCACTACTCACCCGGAGGGTCTCAAGGCGCTAGAAACAACATGAATAGTAATTGTGCATTAGCCAATGTTCATAGATCTGATTTGAAGTGGATATATGGTAATGATAAGATACATTATAGATCAGTTCCATAGCCATCGATTCCTTCATATTAATGGTTATGTTGTTCAATACCAATTAACAGTCGTGGGCAACCACACAGATACATTTAAATTAATTCATCAGATTGTAGCCTGATCCCAGGGTATATATCAGAATCAACAGCTAGATTCATCAAAGTCCCGATTTGCGAGTCCTTAATAGCGATTTCAAAGGAAACGCTATTAAGGACTTGCAAATCAAGATTCATGTAGGAATCGCTAAATAAATTGCAATTCCTACACATTCCTTATTTGCGATTAGCAAATTGCTAATTGCAAATGAGGAATAACTCCCCATTCATTCCTATGGGCCAAAGGCCCGAATAACTCCCCATTCATTCCTATGGGCCAAAGGCCCATAGGAGTGAATGGGGAGTTATTCCTTATTTGCGATTAGCAATTTGCTAATCGCAAATAAGGATGCGATTTCAAGGGTGCCAGGGATGTCCAAAGGACACCCTGTAGCACCACTGAAATGTAATCTACATTGGTGTTGCGCACACACATGTCCAAAGGACATGTGTGTGTGTAACTTGCAACTTAGAAAAATGCATTCAAAAGTATTTTTCTAAATTTTCGCTATTTACCACGAGGTTTGACATCGTGGTAAATAGCGCTCCTAAATTGCGAATTCGCAATTTTTAAATGTTTCATGAATAGCATTTAAGGAATCTCTAATAGAGATTCCTTAAATGCTAATCCTCGCAAATTTGCGAATTCTGTATTAGCGATTTTTGCATTTGGGATGATGAATCCCAAATGCCAAAATTGCACTCGCAAAGGGCCAGGTTTTCAGAATCTGGCCCTTTTGCGAGCGCATTTCGCTTGATGAATCTGGCTGTTAGTCCTGTAACAGCGGTATTTACAAAAAGATAAAGAAAACTTCTCGTTTTTTTCTGACCTTGTCTGAACAGATCCCTGGTTTAGGGATGATTTTTTCCAGAACAAACCACCGTATGTCGTCAACTGAATGATTGTGTTCTACAAAATGTGCCACCATAGGCG
This sequence comes from Lissotriton vulgaris, assembly GCF_964263255.1. NCBI lineage: Eukaryota > Metazoa > Chordata > Amphibia > Caudata > Salamandridae > Lissotriton > Lissotriton vulgaris. The sequence continues at coordinate 44,086,134 of NC_141699.1, forward strand.
AAGTTAATTTTCTAGTTCGAATCGCAGATCTGTGTTCGGTTAGTCGCACATTAAGGGTCCGAGAGGTTTCGCCCACGTAGGCCTTATTGCATGGACATTTGAGTACAATATTCTTGGATTTGCAGTTATATATGCCTTTACTTACTATAGTATGTCCATTATAACGCAGTTCTTTCGCCTCAATGGATAATGGGCACATTTGGCATGTGCCGCATCTGAAATTCCCATCAACAGGATTCATGCCACAATACTTCGCTGTATTGGTTCTTGTTTCTGAATAGGCATGCGTGATCTTACAATGAGGCCCTTGATGTTCTTATTTTTACGGTAAGCAAACATCGGTTTGTTAATGGCTTCATGCTTAGATCTGTTGATGTTTAAAAGATGTATAATCAGAGGGAAAAAGGAGGTTCTCGAGAACAGGTCGTCCCCCTAAAAAGACGTATGAAGAAAAAGAACCCAGTATCTGGGTTCGGAGACCTGTCTTATGTGGTGGCTAACTACAAAATAAAGTCTAAGTGTAGTCAGAAAAGAAAGAAAAAATGTCTTTCTTTTAGTCCCCTCACTCACCGGAGTTTCCTCACGGTGACATGCTTCATCATTGGGGCCATCCCAGTTCTCTACGAAAAGGGGCGTGCTACGACTTGCGAACTACGTAGGAGCACTGTAGTAGTGAAGGACTATGTGTGGTGTAGAAAAAAGTGGAGTGGGTGAGAGTGTGGGTTAAAAAAACCGTGCTAGTGGGCCTCAATGTTTTATTCTGCTCCAAGACTGGTATGGTAAAAATGGGGTTTATACTGTACACCAACCAATAATGTGGGTAGGTTCAGTATATGGTTTAAAAGATGCCAGTTGGAACAGACTATCTGGCGGATTTGTTCATTTAGGACAGATGTCTTGTCACAAAAAGAAGGTTAGTATCCTTTATGTTGGTATTACCTTGTAATAAATGTTGGCGGTCATAAAACCCGGCCCGTCTGTATGCATCTCCTGCGGGGGTAGCCCCTATTTAGAAACTTGGTCTTCATTCAATAGATCTTTTATCGTAGTCCCCCAATTTGGTGCAGTTACACCGAAGCCGTAAAAACTGCCCAAAGGGGATACTGTTTTTTTGTTTGATAGGATGAAAGCTATCATGATGCAAAATAGTGTTGCGTGCTGTAGGTTTTATATAGAGATCGACAGATAGCTGGCCACAGTCATGCTTAATAGATAGATCCAAGAATTCATTTTGTACAGTACTGCAATGAGAGGTAACATGCAGATTAGGGTCACAGAGGTTTAGCCACTGAATATACTGTGCTAAGATCTCTTCATTGTCGTCCCATATAAAGATAATATCATCTATATATCGCAACCAGTTTAGTGTGGACTCAAAAAATGGAGTCACCTCATTAAGATGCGCCCATACTGAATCCTTTTGTCTGCCTATATAGGTCTCCCCCAAATTCAAAGATGTTATCTTCTAGAACAATACTCAGACAATCAATGATAAAACTGATGTTACAATCGACATGGTAGGTATGAACAAACCATTTGACGGCCGCAAGTGCTCCATCGCATGGTACGTTGGAATATAAACTCTCCACGTCTAGGGTAACTAGCCATTGTCTGTAATGATTGAATGGTATACCTTCTAGCATATTATTGACCTGGCATGTATCCTTTATATATCCAGGAACATTATGAATGTAGGGGCGTAGTTTTGCATCCAGATATTTCGAGATGGGTTCTGTCACGGAGCCAATGGTACTAACAATCGGCCTAAAGGGAGGATTAGTTACATCTTTGTGCACCATAGGTGTACCATATAAGCATGCCAGTTTAGGGTTATCTGTGTTGGGGTTTTCACAGATGATATCGTCATGGAGGGCTCGAGTAGTCAGACGTAGTATTCTGGCTTTGATTTTTTGAGTTGGATTCTTAGTGATTTTAATATTGAATCTAGTATCACTTAGCATTTCATCAATTTTCAATGTATGTAGAGGTGTCCATGATGGCAGTCCCTGCACCTTTATCACAACTTTTAATTCTCTAAGAATAGTAAGTGCCTTATATTCTTCACCAGAGATGTTATAGGGTGTTTTAGGGATATATTTGGTTGCATGAATAAGTTTGTTGTACACTACTTTTTCGAATATTTTAATTTCAGGAACAACTTGTTCTATGGTAGGTGTGAAAGTTGATTTGAGAGCCAAACCTGATTTATTGATTACCAATACCATTTGTTCTTTATCCTCAAAAAAGAATTTACGGCGGATTTTACGAAAGAAGGCCATCAAATCATTGAAAAGTTTGAATTTATTCAGACCCGAATGGGGTACAAAAGAGAGTCCTTTTGACAATAGGGATTAGGTGGCGTCATTAAAAGCGGTCTTACTAAGATTGAAAAGCGGGATATCTTTTATTGCCTCCAATAGCGGGCATTCCTGGTCTCTAAGTATTGATTTTGGTTCGCTTGTGGAGGGCTGATATTGTCGGCGTTGTTGGTATTGTACTTGCGGCTGATAATACCCATCTGCCAAATATGGATACATTTGTTCCCTACTAAAATATCTCAGGTCTTTTTGTAGCTTGTCTGTCGTACGCTTTGTTAAGTATTCATTGTAAGAACTTAATTCCAAATCAATTTCGTCTAGAGCTTTTTTAGAATCTTCTATAGCTGACGATGATTTGATTTTACTTTCTACCTCAGATATTTCTTTTAACAGCTGTAATAGGAGGTCCTTAGCTGTTCCTACAATGAGCATCATAAGATCTCTTGAACAGCGATTTGCTATCTGGGACCATTTCTCAAGGAACTCCTTGATATGGGCAAAAAGTCCAGGGATGTTTTTGATCAGCAGTGTGCTGTGAACCCAGGTCCAGTGTGCTGTAAACCCAGGTCCAGTGTGCTGTGAACCCAGGCCAAGTGTGCTGTGAACCCAGGCCCAGTGTGCTGTAAACCCAGGCCCAGTGTGCCGTAAACCCGGGCCCAGTGTGCTGTAAACCCAGGCCCAGTGTGCTGTAAACCCAGGCCCAGTGTGCTGTAAACCCAGGCCCGGTGTGCTGTAAACCCAGGTCCAGTGTGCTGTAAACCCAGGCCCGGTGTGCTGTAAACCCAGGTCCAGTGTGCTGTAAACCCAGGTCCAGGGTGCTGTGAACCCAGGTCCAGGGTGCTGTGAACCCAGGTCCAGGGTGCTGTGAACCCAGGTCCAGTGTGCTGTAAACCCAGGTCCAGTGTGCTGTAAACCCAGGTCTAGGGTGCTGCTAACCCAGGTCCAGTGTGCTGTAAAGCCAGGCCCAGTGTGCCGTAAACCCGGGCCCAGTGTGCTGTAAACCCAGGTCCAGTTTGCTGTAAACCCGGGTCCAGTGCGCTGTGAACCCAGGTCCAGTGCGCTGTAAACCCAGGTCCAGTGTGTTGTAAACCCAGGTCCAGTGTGCTGTAAACCCAGGTCCAGTGTGCTGTAAACCCAGGTCCAGTGTGCTGTAAACCAGGCCCAGTGTGCTGTAAACCCAGGTCCAGTGTGCTGTAAACCAGGCCCAGTGTGCTGTAAACCCAGGCCCAGTGTGCTGTAAACCAGGCCCAGTGTGCTGTAAACCCAGGTCAAGTGTGCTGTAAACCCAGGCCCACTGTGCTGTAAACCAGGCCCCGTGTGCTGTAAACCCAGGCCCAGTGTGCTGTAAACCCAGGCCCAGTGTGCTGTAAACCCAGGCCCAGTGTGCTGTAAACCAGGCCCGGTGTGCTGTGAAGCCAGGTCCAGTGTGCTGTAAACCCAGGTCCAGTGTGCTGTAAACCAGGCCCAGTGTGCTGTAAACCCAGGCCCAGTGTGCTGTAAACCCAGGCCCAGTGTGCTGTGAATGCAGGTCCAGTGTGCTGTAAACCCAGGTCCAGTGTGCTGTAAACCAGGCTCAGTGTGCTGTAAACCAGGCTCAGTGTGCTGTAAACCCAGGCCCAGTGTGCTGTAAACCCAGGCCCAGTGTGCTGTAAACCCAGGCCCAGTGTGCTGTAAACCCAGGCCCAGTGTGCTGTAAACCCAGGCCCAGTGTGCTGGATACCCAGGCCCAGTGTGCTGTAAACCAGGCCCAGTGTGCTGTAAACCCAGGCCCAGTGTTCTGTAAACCCAGGCCCAGTGTGCTGTAAACCCGGGCACAGTGTGCTGTAAACCAGGCCCAGTGTGCTGTAAACCCAGGCCCAGTGTGCTGTAAACCAGGCCCAGTGTGCTGTAAACCCAGGTCCAGTGTGCTGTAAACCAGGCCCAGTGTGCTGTAAACCAGGCCCAGTGTGCTGTAAACCAGGCCCGGTGTGCTGTAAACCCAGGTCCAGTGTGCTGTAAACCCAGGTCCAGTGTGCTGTAAACCCGGGCCCAGTGTGCTGTAAACCCGGGCCCAGTGTGCTGTAAACCCGGGCCCAGTGTGCTGTAAACCCAGGCCCAGTGTGCTGTAAACCCGGGCCCGGTGTGCTTTAAACCAGGGCCCAGTGTGCTATAAACCAGGGCCCAGTGTGCTGTAAACCCGGGCCCAGTGTGCTGTAAACCCAGACCCAGTGTGCTGTAAACCCAGACCCAGTGTGCTGTAAACCCAGAGCCAGTATGCTGTAAACCCAGGCCCGGTGTGCCGTAAACCCAGGTCCGGTGTGCTGTAAACCCAGGCCCGGTGTGCTGTAAACCCAGGCCCGGTGTGCTGTAAACCCAGGTCCGGTGTGCTGTAAACCCAGTCCCGGTGTGCTGTAAACCCAGGTCCAGTGTGCTGTAAACCCAGGCCCAGTGTGCCGTAAACCCAGGTCTGGTGTGCCGTAAACCCAGGTCCGGTGTGCTGTAAACCCAGGTCCGGTGTGCTGTAAACCCAGGCCCGGTGTGCTGTAAACCCAGGCCCAGTGTGCTGTAAACCCGGGCCCAGCGTGCAGTAAACCCAGGTCCGGTGTGCTGTAAACCCGGGCCCAGCGTGCAGTAAACCCAGGTCCGGTGTGCTGTAAACCAAGGCCCGGTGTGCTGTAAACCCAGGCCCAGTGTGCTGTAAACCCAGGTCCGGTGTGCTGTAAACCCAGGCCCGGTGTGCTGTAAACCCAGGCCCGGTGTGCTGTAAACCCAGGCCCAGTGTGCTGTAAATATGGATACATTTGTTCCCTACAAAAATATCTCAGGTCTTTTTGTAGCTTGTCTGTCGTACGCTTTGTTAAGTATTCATTGTAAGAACTTAATTCCAAATCAATTTCGTCTAGAGCTTTTTTAGAATCTTCTATAGCTGACGATGATTTGATTTTACTTTCTACCTCAGATATTTCTTTTAACAGCTGTAATAGGAGGTCCTTAGCTGTTCCTACAATGAGCATCATAAGATCTCTTGAACAGCGATTTGCTATCTGGGACCATTTCTCAAGGAACTCATTGATATGGGCAAAAAGTCCAGGGATGTTTTTGATCAGCAGTGTGCTGTGAACCCAGGTCCAGTGTGCTGTAAACCCAGGTCCAGTGTGCTGTGAACCCAGGCCAAGTGTGCTGTGAACCCAGGCCCAGTGTGCTGTAAACCCAGGCCCAGTGTGCCGTAAACCCGGGCCCAGTGTGCTGTAAACCCAGGCCCAGTGTGCTGTAAACCCAGGCCCAGTGTGCTGTAAACCCAGGCCCGGTGTGCTGTAAACCCAGGCCCGGTGTGCTGTAAACCCAGGCCCGGTGTGCTGTAAACCCAGGTCCAGGGTGCTGTGAACCCAGGTCCAGGGTGCTGTGAACCCAGGTCCAGTGTGCTGTAAACCCAGGTCCAGTGTGCTGTAAACCCAGGTCTAGGGTGCTGCTAACCCAGGTCCAGTGTGCTGTAAAGCCAGGCCCAGTGTGCTGTAAAGCCAGGCCCAGTGTGCTGTAAACCCAGGCCCGGTGTGCTGTAAACCCAGGCCCGGTGTGCTGTAAACCCAGGCCCGGTGTGCTGTGAACCCAGGTCCAGTGTGCTGTAAACCCAGGCCCAGTGTGCTGTGAACCCAGGCCCAGTGTGCTGTAAACCCAGGCCCAGTGTGCTGTAAACCCAGGCCCAGTGTGCTGTAAACCCAGGTCCAGTGTGCTGTAAACCCAGGTCCAGTGTGCTGTAAACCCAGGTCCAGTGTGCTGTAAACCCAGGTCCAGGGTGCTGTGAACCCAGGCCCAGTGTGCTGTGAACCCAGGCCCGGTGTGCTGTAAACCCTGGCCCGGTGTGCTGTAAACCCAGGTCCGGTGTGCTGTAAACCCAGGTCCAGTGTGCTGTAAACCCAGGTCCAGTGTGCTGTAAACCCAGGTCCAGTGTGCTGTAAACCCGGGTCCAGTGTGCTGTAAACCCAGGTCCAGTGTGCTGTAAACCCAGGTCCAGTGTGCTGTAAACCCGGGTCCAGTGCGCTGTGAACCCAGGTCCAGTGCGCTGTAAACCCAGGTCCAGTGTGCTGTAAATCCGGGTCCAGTGCGCTGTGAACCCAGGTCCAGTGCGCTGTAAACCCAGGTCCAGTGTGCTGTAAACCCAGGTCCAGTGTGCTGTAAACCCAGGTCCAGTGTGCTGTAAACCCAGGTCCAGTGTGCTGTAAACCAGGCCCAGTGTGCTGTAAACCCAGGTCCAGTGTGCTGTAAACCAGGCCCAGTGTGCTGTAAACCAGGCCCAGTGTGCTGTAAACCCAGGCCCAGTGTGCTGTAAACCAGGCCCAGTGTGCTGTAAACCCAGGTCCAGTGTGCTGTAAACCCTGGCCTGGTGTGCTGTAAACCCAGGTCCAGTGTGCTGTAAACCCAGGTCCAGTGTGCTGTAAACCCAGGTCCAGTGTGCTGTAAACCCAGGTCCAGTGTGCTGTAAACCCAGGTCCAGTGTGCTGTAAACCCGGGTCCAGTGTGCTGTAAACCCAGGTCCAGTGTGCTGTAAACCCAGGTCCAGTGTGCTGTAAACCCAGGTCCAGTGTGCTGTAAACCCGGGTCCAGTGCGCTGTGAACCCAGGTCCAGTGCGCTGTAAACCCAGGTCCAGTGTGCTGTAAACCCGGGTCCAGTGCGCTGTGAACCCAGGTCCAGTGCGCTGTAAACCCAGGTCCAGTGTGTTGTAAACCCAGGTCCAGTGTGCTGTAAACCCAGGTCCAGTGTGCTGTAAACCCAGGTCCAGTGTGCTGTAAACCAGGCCCAGTGTGCTGTAAACCCAGGTCCAGTGTGCTGTAAACCAGGCCCAGTGTGCTGTAAACCCAGGCCCAGTGTGCTGTAAACCAGGCCCAGTGTGCTGTAAACCCAGCTCAAGTGTGCTGTAAACCCAGGCCCACTGTGCTGTAAACCAGGCCCGTGTGCTGTAAACCCAGGCCCAGTGTGCTGTAAACCCAGGCCCAGTGTGCTGTAAACCCAGGCCCAGTGTGCTGTAAACCAGGCCCGGTGTGCTGTGAAGCCAGGTCCAGTGTGCTGTAAACCCAGGTCCAGTGTGCTGTAAACCAGGCCCAGTGTGCTGTAAACCCAGGCCCAGCGTGCTGTAAACCCAGGCCCAGTGTGCTGTAAACCCAGGCCCAGTGTGCTGTGAATGCAGGTCCAGTGTGCTGTAAACCCAGGTCCAGTGTGCTGTAAACCAGGCTCAGTGTGCTGTAAACCAGGCTCAGTGTGCTGTAAACCAGGCTCAGTGTGCTGTAAACCCAGGCCCAGTGTGCTGTAAACCCAGGCCCAGTGTGCTGTAAACCCAGGCCCAGTGTGCTGTAAACCCAGGCCCAGTGTGCTGGATACCCAGGCCCAGTGTGCTGTAAACCAGGCCCAGTGTGCTGTAAACCCAGGCCCAGTGTTCTGTAAACCCAGGCCCAGTGTGCTGTAAACCCGGGCCCAGTGTGCTGTAAACCAGGCCCAGTGTGCTGTAAACCCAGGCCCAGTGTGCTGTAAACCAGGCCCAGTGTGCTGTAAACCAGGCCCAGTGTGCTGTAAACCCAGGTCCAGTGTGCTGTAAACCAGGCCCAGTGTGCTGTAAACCAGGCCCAGTGTGCTGTAAACCAGGCCCGGTGTGCTGTAAACCCAGGTCCAGTGTGCTGTAAACCCAGGTCCAGTGTGCTGTAAACCCGGGCCCAGTGTGCTGTAAACCCGGGCCCAGTGTGCTGTAAACCCGGGCCCAGTGTGCTGTAAACCCAGGCCCAGTGTGCTGTAAACCCGGGCCCGGTGTGCTTTAAACCAGGGCCCAGTGTGCTGTAAACCCAGGCCCAGTGTGCTGTAAACCCGGGCCCAGTGTGCTGTGAACCCAGGTCCAGTGCGCTGTAAACCCAGGTCCAGTGTGCTGTAAACCCGGGTCCAGTGCGCTGTGAACCCAGGTCCAGTGCGCTGTAAACCCAGGTCCAGTGTGTTGTAAACCCAGGTCCAGTGTGCTGTAAACCCAGGTCCAGTGTGCTGTAAACCCAGGTCCAGTGTGCTGTAAACCCAGTCCCGGTGTGCTGTAAACCCAGGTCCAGTGTGCTGTAAACCCAGGCCCAGTGTGCCGTAAACCCAGGTCTGGTGTGCCGTAAACCCAGGTCCGGTGTGCTGTAAACCCAGGTCCGGTGTGCTGTAAACCCAGGCCCGGTGTGCTGTAAACCCAGGCCCAGTGTGCTGTAAACCCGGGCCCAGCGTGCAGTAAACCCAGGTCCGGTGTGCTGTAAACCCGGGCCCAGCGTGCAGTAAACCCAGGTCCGGTGTGCTGTAAACCAAGGCCCGGTGTGCTGTAAACCCAGGCCCAGTGTGCTGTAAACCCAGGTCCGGTGTGCTGTAAACCCAGGCCCGGTGTGCTGTAAACCCAGGCCCGGTGTGCTGTAAACCCAGGCCCAGTGTGCTGTAAACCCGGGCCCAGCGTGCAGTAAACCCAGGCCTGGTGTGCTGTAAAACCAGGCCCAGTGTGCTATAAACCCGGGCCCAGTGTGCTGTAAAACAGGCCCGGTGTGCTGTAAACCCAGGTCTAGTGTGCTGTAAACCCAGGTCCAGTGTGCTGTAAACCCAGGCCTCGTGTGCTGTAAATCCAGGCCCGTGTGCCATAAACCCAGGCCCAGTGTGCTGTAAACCCAGGCCCAGTGTGCTGTAAACCAGGTCCCAGTGTGCTGTAAACCCAGGCCCAGTGTGCTGTAAACCCAGGCCCAGTGTGCTATAAACCCAGGCCCAGTGTGCTGTAGACCAGGCCCAGTGTGCTGTAAACCCAGGCCCAGTGTGCTGTAAACCCAGGCCAAGTGTGCTGTAAACCCGGGCCCAGTGTGCAAGGTTCTGGACTTCACCGCAGAAGTGTGCAAAGCAGGAGCCAGGAAGCTTGTCACTGCTTGATGCTGAGAAGCCTGGCACACCCCTGGATCACAAAACACAGCACATTCCCACCGCCTCTTTGGGGGACACCAACATATGACATGCGTGTCTACCTGTATGAATGGGTGCCAGGAGGAGCCATACATTGAGTCTTGTTATCGCCTCCACGAGAGTGTGTTTGAAAGGGCGGGAGGGAGCAGCCATACATTGAGTCCAAGCTCTGTCTCCACATGAGTGTGTGTGAAGGGGGGGCAGCCATACATTGAGTCATGCTCTGTCTCCACATGAGGGTGTGTGAAGGGGGGCAGCCATACATTGAGTCCAAGCTCTGTCTCCACATGACTGTGTGTGAAGGGGGGGGGCAGCCATACATTAAGTCAAGCTCTGGCTCCACATGAGTGTGTGAAGGGGGGCAGCCATACATTGAGTCAGGCTCTGTCTCCACATGAGTGTGTGTGAAGGGGGGGCAGCCATACATTGAGTCCAAGCTCTGTCTCCACATGAGTGTGTGTGAAGGGGGGCAGCCATACATTCAGTCATGCTCTGTCTCCACATGAGTGTGTGTGAAGGGGGCAGCCATACTTAGAGTCAAGCTTTGTCTCCACATGAGTGTGTGTGAAGGGGGGGGGCAGCCATACATTGAGTCAAGCTCTGTCTCCACATGAGTGTGTGTGAAGGGGGGTAGTCATACATTGAGTGATACTCTGTCTCCACATGAGTGTGTGCGAAGGGGGGGCAGCCGTACATTGAGTCAAGCTCTGTCTCCACATGATTGTGCGTGAAGGGGGGGGGCAGCCATACATTGAGTCAAGCTCTGTCTCCACATGAGTGTGTGTGAAGGGGGCAGCCATACATTGATTCAAGCTCTGTCTCCACATGTGAAAGGGGGCAGCCATACATTGAGTCCAAGCTCTGTCTCCACATGAGTGTGTGTGAAGGGGGGGCAGCCATACATTGAGTCCAAGCTCTGTCTCCACATGAGTGTGTGTGAAGGGGGGCAGCCATACATTCAGTCATGCTCTGTCTCCACATGAGTGTGTGTGAAGGGGGGCAGCCATACATAGAGTCAAGCTCTGTCTCCACATGAGTGTGTGTGAAGGGGGGCAGCTATACATTGAGTCCAATCTCTGTCTCCCCATGAGTGTGTGTGAAGGGGGGGGCAGCCATACATTGAGTCCACGGTCTGCCTTCACATGAGTGTGTGTGAAGGGCGGGCAGCCATACATTGAGTCAATCTCTGTCTCCACATGAGTGTGTGTGAGGGGGGGGCATCCATACATTGAGTACAAGCTCAGTCTCCTCATGAGTGTGTGTAAAGGGGGCGGGCAGCCATACATTGAGTACAAGCTCTGCCTCCTCATGAGTGTGTGTGAAGGGGAGGGGGCAGCCATACATTGAGTCCAAGCTTGGTCTCCACATGAGTGAGTGTGAAGGGAGGGCAGCCATACATTGAGTCCAAGCTCTGTCTCCTCATGAGTGTGTGTGAAGGGGGAGCCAGCCATACGTTGAGTCCAAGCTCTGTCTCCTCATGAGTGTGTGTGAAGGGGGCAGCCATACATTGAGTCCAAGCTCTGTCTCCACATGAGTGTGTGTGAAGGGAGGGCAGCCATACATTGAGTCCAAGCTCTGTCTCCTCATGAGTGTGTGTGAAGGGAGGGCAGCCATACATTGAGTCCAAGCTCTGTCTCCTCATGAGTGTGTGTGAAGGGGGGCAGCCATACGTTGAGTCAAGCTATGTCTCCACATGAGTGTGTGTGAAGGGGGAGCAGCCATACATTGAGCCATGCTGTGCCTTCTCATGAGTGTGTGTGAAGGGAGGGCAGCCATACATTGAGTCCAAGCTTTGCCTCCTCAGGGTGTGTGTGAAGGGTGGCAGCCATACATTGAGTCAAGCTCTGCCTCCTCATGAGTGTGTGTGAAGGGGAGGGGGCAGCCATACATTGAGTCCAAGCTTGGTCTCCACATGAGTGTGTGTGAAGGGGGGGCAGCCATACATTGAGTCAAGCTCTGTCTCCACCTGAGTGTGTGTGAAGGGGTGGGGGGAAGCCATACATTGAGTCAAGCTCTGCCTCCACATGAGTGGGTGTGAAGGGGGGGCAGCCATACATTGAGTCAAGCTCTGTCTCCACATGAGTGTGTGTGAAGGGGGGGCAGCCATACATTGAGTCAAGCTCTGTCTCCACATGAGTGTGTGTCAAGGGGGGGGGGCAGCCATACATTGAGTCAAGCTCTGTCTCCACATGAGTGTGTGTGAAGGGGGGGGCAGCCATACATTGAGTCAAACTCTGTCTCCACATGAGTGTGTGTGAAGGGGGGGCAGCCATACATTGAGTCAAGCTCTGTCTCCACATGAGTGTGTGTGAAGGGGGGGCAGCCATGCATTGAGTCATCCTCTGTCTCCACATGAGTGTGTGTGAAGGGGGCAGCCATACATTGAGTCCAAGCTCTGTCTCCACATGAGTGTGTGTGAAGGGGGGCAGCCATACATTGAGTCAAGCTCTGTCTCCACATGAGTGTGTGTGAAGGGGGGGGGCAGCCATGCATTGAGTCATCCTCTGTCTCCACATGAGTGTGTGTGAAGGGAGGCAGCCATACATTGAGTCAAGCTCTGTCTCCACATGAGTGTGTGTGAAGGGGGGCAGCCATACATGGAGTCCAAGCTCTGTCTCCACATGAGTGTGTGTGAAGGGGGGGCAGCCATACATTGAGTCCAAGCTTTGCCTCCTCATGGGTGTGTGTGAAGGGGGCAGCCATACATTGAGTCAAGCTCTGTCTCCACCTGAGTGTATGTGAAGGGGTGGGGGCAGCCATACATTGAGTCAAGCTCTGTCTCCACATGAGTGTGTGTGAAGGGGGGGCAGCCATACATTGAGTCAAGCTCTGTCTCCACATGAGTGTGTGTGAAGGGGGGCAGCCATACATTGAGTCAAGTTCTGTCTCCACATGAGTGTATGTGAAGGGGGGGCAGCCATACATTGAGTACACGGTCTGTCTCCACATGAGTGTGTGTGAAGGGGGGGGGGCAGCCATACATTGAGTCAAGCTCTGTCTCCACATGTGTGTGTGAAGGGAGGGCAGCCATACATTGAGTCCAAGCTCTGTCTCCTCATGAGTGTGTGTGAAGGGGGGCATCCATATACATTGAGTCCAAGCTCTGTCTCCACATGAGTGTGTGTGAAGGGAGGGCAGCCATACATTGAGTCCAAGCTCTGTCTCCTCATGAGTGTGTGTGAAGGGGGGCAGCCATACGTTGAGTCCAAACTCTGTCTCCTCATGAGTGTGTGTGGGGTTGGGAAGGGCAGCCATGCATTGAGTCTAGCTATGTCTCCACATGAGTGTGTGTGAGGAGGGAGCAGCCATACATTGAGCCATGCTGTGCCTTCTCATGAGTGTGTGTGAAGGGAGGGCAGCCATACATTGAGTCCAAGCTTTGCCTCCTCATGGGTGTTTGTGTGAAGGGGGGCAGCCATACATTGAGTCAAGCTCTCTCTCCACCTGAGTGTGTGTGAAGGGGCGGGGGGCAGCCATACATTGAGTCAAGCTCTGTCTCCACATGAGTGTGTTTGAAGGGGGGGCAGCCATACATTGAGTCAAGCTCTGTCTCCACATGAGTGTGTGTGAAGGGGGGGGGCAGCCATACATTGAGTCAAGCTCTGTCTCCACATGAGTGTGTGTGAAGGGGGGCAGCCATGCATTGAGTCATCCTCTGTCTCCACATGAGTGTGTGTGAAGGGGGCAGCCATACATTGAGTCCAAGCTCTGTCTCCACATGAGTGTGTGTGAAGGGGGGCAGCCATACATTGAGTCAAGCTCTGTCTCCACATGAGTGTGTGTGAAGGGGGGAGCAGCCATGCATTGAGTCATCCTCTGTCTCCACATGAGTGTGTGTGTGAAGAGGGGGCAGCCATACATTCAGTCATGCTCTGTCTCCACATGAGTGTGTGTGAAAGGGGGCAGCTATACATTGAGTGATGCTCTGTCTCCACATGAGTGTGTGTGAAGGGGGGGCAGCCATACATTGAGTCAAGCTCTGTCTCCACATGAGTGTGTGTGAAGGGGGGGCAGCCATGCATTGAGTCATCCTATGTCTCCACATGAGTGTGTGTGAAGGGGGGCAGCTGTTGGACAGGCCTCGTGAAAGGCTCGCTCCCTCCCCGCATGACAGGGCCCGGACACCGGCTCTCCCGGTGTCACCAGAAGAACTACCCCGGCAACCCACAGAAGCAACCCGCAACCCGTCCCCCACGGGACGCCAGCTCCCGAACATCCCAGCATCGGCTGACCCGGGCCACCGTCAGCACCATTGCCCGGGCCCAGCCGCCATCTTGGACACTGCACCACGAGGCCGCGTGGCCTCAGCTCTACCCCAACCCTGGGCCTGGCCAGGCCCCGACATCGAGGCACCACCATCCACCCAGGAGGTGAAGAGACCACTTGGCAGGTCAATGGGAGAGAGGAGTGTCGATGGCTCTCCCCCGCCAGGTGCCGATCGCCCCCAGCCTCCCCGGGCGCTGGCTCCACCCCCCCTGCTGGGTGTCTGGACTCCCTCATTCCGGACCTCCCGACCTCCAAGAGCGAGGGTCCGGACATCAAAGGAGGCCAGACCTATAACTTGGGCAGCTCCAGAGCAGGAAGGCAGTTGTATCCTGGAGTCGAGAGACACCTAGAAGAACTCATCCTTGACGGACTGTTGGCGCTGCCGCAGCCCTGCCTTGTGAATCATCGTCCTGCCTGCTGGCGCTGCCGCGGCCCTCTGCAACCTACATCCTCGTCGGGACCTGCTGGCGCTGCCGCGGCCCTCTGCAACCTACATCCTCGTCGGGACCTGCTGGCGCTGCCGCGGCCCTCTGCAACCTACATCCTCGTCGGGACCTGCTGGCGCTGCCGCGGCCCTCTGCAACCTACATCCTCGTCGGGACCTGCTGGCGCTGCCGCGGCCCATCCTTGTGTGAACCATCGCCCTTGCCGGCTGGCGCTGCCGCGGCCCTTCTCAAGTGAGACTTATCATCCGAGCCTGCTGGCGCTGCCGCGGCCCGACCTTCCAGAACTCCGAGCTCGAGGATTGTGAGCTATTCATCGTACCACCTCAGTACCAGACCGGTACCAAGACTGTCCCGCTACCCCCTTTCCCTTCCAGAGACTAGAATTGAGAGGACCCTCGTGTCCCGATCTCACTGTATCGTGATATCCTTGCTTCAATAATCGTATATAAAGAGTGTTGACCTTATCCTTGTGTGGTGTCCATCTGTGAGGGGGAAGTTACTTGTCTGTACGATCGCTGGAGACGGCCCTCACCGGAGGCCTCTCCTCTTGTCCTCGGCCGACCCTCCAGGTCCCCGTCTAACATTGGTGGCCAGCGGCGCGATCCGAACCAACGCGTAATGGTACAGAGAGTAACTCACCCCACGACTCAACCACAATGACAACAAAACAGAGCGGATCCACAGAGAAATTCCAGATGGAGAAACTAGAAGAGTACAACCACCGAGAGCTAAAGCAATTTTGCATAGAACTAGGCATTGCTACCACCGGGCTGAGCACGAAAGAGGACTTCAAACACGCCCTAGAATCTTGGGCAGAAACGGGTACGGCCGTACCTCGGAACCAAAACCTCGAGGCACCAGAAACAAACACCACTTCGACGGAAGGAAGGAGAGCGGGTCTCTCCCTGGAAGAGATCCAAGAGCGAGAGAAAAGCAGACTCCATGAATTAGAGTTGGCACGGCTCCGGTTGGACGGAGAGCTGAAATTGGCGGAACAAAAGATAACATTAGAACACTTGCGGCTCCGAGAGGAGCGGGAAGAGAAACAAAGGCAGAGAGAACTCGAAGAGAAAAAACTGGCATACGAACATGAGCGCAAGCTAGCAGAGATAGAGATGCGGAAACAGAATAAAGATCTCGGGGTGCCCGAGCGCCCGCACACCCCGGGCACTGCCGAACCAAAAGTCCACATCCCCAAGGATGTCGTCAGAGAATATTATCGGAACAACGATATCCAGCAGTGGTTCAAGGCCTACGAGATCGCCATGACCTCCCACCGGATTGATCGAAGTGACTGGGGAGCCGGGCTATGGGGGAGGTTCGTCAATGAAGGGCGCGACGCCCTGCTGCAGCTCCCGGACCATCAGATGACATCCTATGACCACATGAAGGCCGCCCTCCTCACTCGATACGGACTCACGTCCGAGATGTACCGCCAGAGGTTCCGCGACTGCAAGCGGATCCCGGGTACAACTTGGGTGGAGTATGTGAACTATTTCAGCCGAGCCTTCGAGGGGTGGATCAAGGGCAGCCACGTAACCACCTACGAGCAACTCTTTAACCTCATTGTGTGGGAGCACCTCTCCAACAATTGCTTTGTCGAGCTCAGGCAGCACCTCCTCGACAGTAAACTGACTGAACCTCGGCAGCTCGCCGCCGAAGCTGACCGATGGGAAAGCACTCGAGTTGCCCGAAGTGGGCCAAGTGAACCAAACAGAACCAACCAAGGTCCCCATCGCCCCCGAGGAGGAGGAGGCCAGGGGTGGGGCAGAGACGCCGTCCCGGCAGCTCCCGCCAGCAACACCCCGCCCCCGGCCGGTAGGGGAAACCCCCCGATGCGTCCAGGGTTCTGAGCCAACGTTACTTGCCACCGGTGCCAGCGGACCGGCCACTATGCCAGCGACCCTAACTGCCCGAAGAACCAGAGTCCCATACCCCGCCAGGTCGCTGCCGCCGCCCTGGGAGAGGAGCAAGCTCCCGAAGATTATGAAGAGTACGAACAGGAACAGCCCGAGTGGGAACCCGCCGCCATGATCCTGGCTTGCCTAGGGGAAAGAGACATGATTCCGCGGGCTCCCCTACCCGCCAACACGAGAAAATACAGCCAGTGGGTGAACATTAATGGGCGCAAGGCCGAAGCCCTGCGTGACACCGGGGCCAGTGTGACGGCAGTCCGCTGTCATCTGGTAACCCCGGAACAAATCTTGCCAAACGTTCTTTGCCCCGTCCGATCAGCTGACAATTCGGAGAGCCTGTGTCGGATGGCCTGGGTCCCCTTCGAATGGGGAGGAGGGTCCGGTATGCTAAAGGTGACTGTCCGCGACGATGCCCCGGTGGACTGCCTCCTGGGAAACGACCTTGAAAGTTCCCCCTGGGCAGCCGTTGAGAGAAGAGAGCACCTGGGGATGTTGGGCCTCCCGGACTGGGCCTGCGTAACGACCCGGTCCATGGCCGCCCGCACCATCCCCAGTCCCGAAGAACCCGAATGGCCAGCACCTCCTCCTCCGATCATCCCAGAGAGAGACGCCCTCAGTACTGATCCCCCAGAGCAAAACCAAGAAGGGCCTACTCAGCTCCAGGATCTTCCAGAACTGGCCCAGTCGCGTCAAGAGGGTGGACCCACCCAGGAACAATTCCGGAAAGAACAGAAGACCTGTCCCTCCCTCGAGGGACTCCGACAGCAAGCACTCGCCCAGAGCGCAGGAGACACTGCGGGGGCACACTGGATCTATTGGGACATTGACCTGCTGTACAGCGAGCAAAGAATTGCTGAGTTGGGGGCCAGCCGGGTGCTGGTGGTGCCCCTCCGCTTCAGAGACTTCCTTTTGAACTTAGCGCACGATGTCCCCCTTGCCGGGCACTTGGGACAAGACAAAACTTACAACCGCCTGGTAACACACTTCTACTGGCCCAAAATGCGAAATGATGTCTCGAACCACTGCCGGGCCTGCACCACCTGCCAGGCCAGCGGGAAGAGCGGCCGAAAAATCAAAGCACCCTTGCAACCATTCCCCGTCGTCACCACCCCGTTCGAACGGGTGGGAATAGACATTGTGGGGCCCCTGGACCCCCGAACAGCACAGGGGCACCGGTTCATCCTGGTCCTGGTGGACCACGCCACCCGCTATCCCGAGGCCATTCCTCTTCGGACCATAACAGCACCAGTGGTAGGCCGAGCCTTAATGGGGATCTTCTCTCGAGTGGGCTTCCCCCGGGAAGTCGTCAGCGACAGGGGCACGAACTTTATCTCCAAATACATGAAATCTCTCTGGCAGCAGTGCGGGGTTACCTACCGGTTCACGACCCCCTATCACCCGCAAGGAAACGGACTGGTCGAACGGTTTAACCGCACTCTCAAGGGGATGATCATGGGCCTGGAGGAACCCCTACGTCGCCAATGGGACGTGCTGCTCCCGTGCCTCCTCTTCGCCTACCGAGAGGTTCCCCAGAAATCCCTCGGTTTTAGCCCCTTCGAGCTCCTGTACGGACACCCTGTCCGGGGGCCCCTCAGCCTGGTTAAAGAAGAATGGGAGATGACCCCCCAGAAGACCCCTCCGGACGTGTATAAGTACCTCCTGACCCTCCGCAACCAGACCCGGCGATTCAGGGAACTCGCCAAAGCCAATCTTGAGGCCAGTCAGGAGGACATGAAGAAATGGTACGATCAACATGCCTCCTCCATTGAGTTCAAGCCCGGTCAGCAAGTATGGGTGATGTCTCCAGTCGAACCTTGTGCCTTGCAGGACAAATGGACGGGGCCCTTCAAGGTGATTGAGCGCAAGGGCCCTGTCACCTACCTAATAGACATGGAGTCCCCCCGGAACCCCCTCCGGGTCCTCCACGCCAACAGACTCAAACCACACTTCGTACGCTCGGAACTCAGCCTACTGATGGCAACAGATAGTGGGGCGGAAGAAGACTCCGAGCCCCTCCCTGACCTACTGAGGACCCGTGAGAAAGATGGCTCGGTGGACGGGGTCCGACTCTCCGATGCCTTGACCCCGGAACAACGCCAAGACTGTCGGGCTCTCCTGCTGCAATTTGCGAACCTGTTCTCACTCACCCCGGGGGTCACCCCCTGGTGCCTCCACGACGTGGACACTGGGGATAGTCCCCCTATTCGACACAGGGCGTACCGAGTACCGGATCGGGTGCGCGCCTGCATCCAGGACGAAGTCTCTAAAATGCTCGCACTCGGAGTCATCGAGCCATCCGACAGCCCCTGGGCCAGCCCAGTCGTACTGGTCCCCAAAGCTGCCGCCCCGGGCACCACCCCCGAGCTCCGATTCTGTGTAGACTATCGGGGCCTGAACGCTGTCACCCGAACCGACGCTCACCCCATTCCCCGGGCAGATGAACTGGTTGACCGTATGGGGGCTGCCCGCTACCTGAGCATCTTCGATCTGACAGCGGGCTACTGGCAGATCGGCCTCACCCCCAGAGCCCAAGAACGATCCGCCTTCTCTACCCCGGATGGCCACTACCATTTCAAAGTGATGCCATTCGGCATGAAAAACGCTCCAGCCACTTTCCAACGACTCGTGAACCAGGTATTGGCGGGCCTCGAAGAGTTCAGCTCCGCCTACCTGGACGATATTGCTGTATACAGCCGTCACTGGGCAGACCACCTTCACCACCTCCGAGAAGTCCTGCACGCCCTCCAACAGGCCGGCCTTACCATCAAGGCCAGCAAATGCCAGATTGGCCAGGGGTCCGTGACCTACCTCGGACACCAAGTGGGGAGCGGTCTGGTGGCCCCCCTCCAGCTCAAGATCGCTGCCATCCAGTCCTGGCAGCCACCCGTCACCCAAACCGAGGTCCGAGCCTTCTTGGGGCTCACCGGATACTACCGGCAATTTGTGAAAGACTATGGCAGCATTGTGGGGCCCCTCACAGAACTCACATCCAAGAAAAACCCCAAAACAGTCAACTGGACCCCAGACTGTCAAGCGGCCTTCGAGAAGCTGAAGGCCGCCATGTGCACCGCCCCTGTGCTCCAGGCCCCCGACTACAGCCGGGAATTCATCTTCCAGACGGACGCCTCAGATCATGGCATTGGGGCAGTCCTCTCCCAACTCAACGCCGAGGGAATCGACCAGCCAGTGGCCTTCATCAGCCGACGCCTGCTAGCTCGAGAACAGCGCTGGAGCACTATCGAGCGGGAGGCCTTCGCAGTAGTGTGGGCCCTCAAGAAGCTCCGGCCCTACCTCTTCGGTACCCATTTCCGGGTACAAACAGATCATAGACCCCTGCAATGGTTGATGCAGATGCGGGGGGAGAATCCAAAACTGTTGCGATGGTCCATCTCCTTGCAGGGGATGGACTTCACTGTGGAGCATCGTCCAGGCCAGGACCACGCCAACGCGGACGGCCTGTCACGCTTTTTCCGCCTCGACGAGGAGAGTACCCAAGAGGATGGGTGACTCTCCCCGCCTTCAGCTGGGGGGGACGCATGTTGGACAGGCCTCGTGAAAGGCTCGCTCCCTCCCCGCATGACAGGGCCCGGACACCGGCTCTCCCGGTGTCACCAGAAGAACTACCCCGGCAACCCACAGAAGCAACCCGCAACCCGTCCCCCACGGGACGCCTGCTCCCGAACATCCCAGCATCGGCTGACCCGGGCCACCGTCAGCACCATTGCCCGGGCCCAGCCGCCATCTTGGACACTGCACCACGAGGCCGCGTGGCCTCAGCTCGACCCCAACCCTGGGCCTGGCCAGGCCCCGACATCGAGGCACCACCATCCACCCAAGAGGTGAAGAGACCACTTGGCAGGTCAATGGGAGAGAGGAGTGTCGATGGCTCTCCCCCGCCAGGTGCCGATCGCCCCCAGCCTCCCCGGGCGCTGGCCCCACCCCCCTGCTGGGTGTCTGGACTCCCTCATCCCGGACCTCCCGACCTCCAAGAGCGAGGGTCCGGACATCAAAGGAGGCCAGACCTATAACTGGGGCAGCTCCAGAGCAGGAAGGCAGTTGTATCCTGGAGTCGAGAGACACCTAGAAGAACTCATCCTTGACGGACTGTTGGCGCTGCCGCAGCCCTGCCTTGTGAATCATCGTCCTGCCTGCTGGCGCTGCCGCGGCCCTCTGCAACCTACATCCTCATCTGGACCTGCTGGCGCTGCCGCGGCCCTCTGCAACCTACATCCTCGTCGGGACCTGCTGGCGCTGCCGCGGCCCTCTGCAACCTACATCCTCGTCGGGACCTGCTGGTGCTGCCGCGGCCCTCTGCAACCTACATCCTCGTCGGGACCTGCTGGCGCTGCCGCGGCCCATCCTTGTGTGAACCATCGCCCTTGCCGGCTGGCGCCGCCGCGGCCCTTCTCAAGTGAGACTTATCATCCGAGCCTGCTGGCGCTGCCGCGGCCCGACCTTCCAGAACTCCGAGCTCGAGGATTGTGAGCTATTCATCGTACCACCTCAGTACCAGACCGGTACCAAGACTGTCCCGCTACCCCCTTTCCCTTCCATAGACTAGAATTGAGAGGACCCTCGTGTCCCGATCTCACTGTATCGTGATATCCTTGCTTCAAGAATTGTATATAAAGAGTGTTGACCTTATCCTTGTGTGGTGTCCATCTGTGGGGGGAAGTTACTTGTCTGTACGATCGCTGGAGACGGCCCTCACCGGAGGCCTCTCCTCTTGTCCTCGGCCGACCCTCCAGGTCCCCGTCTAACAGCAGCCATACATTGAGTCAAGCTCTG
Source organism: Lissotriton vulgaris (assembly GCF_964263255.1). Lineage (NCBI taxonomy): Eukaryota > Metazoa > Chordata > Amphibia > Caudata > Salamandridae > Lissotriton > Lissotriton vulgaris. The sequence continues at coordinate 44,106,793 of NC_141699.1, forward strand.
TCTCCACATGAGTGAGTGTGAAGGGGGGGGCAGCCATACATTGAGTCCAAGCTCTGTCTCCACATGAGTGTGTGTGAAGGGGGGGCAGCCATACATTGAGTCCAAGCTTTGCCTCCTCATGGGTGTGTGTGAAGGGGGGCAGCCATACATTGAGTCAAGCTCTGTCTCCACCTGAGTGTGTGTGAAGGGGTGGGGGGCAGCCATACATTGAGTCAAGCTCTGTCTCCACATGAGTGTGTGTGAAGGGGGGCAGCCATACATTGAGCCAAGCTCTGTCTCCACATGAGTGTGTGTGAAGGGGGGGCAGGCATACATTGAGTCAAGCTCTGTCTCCACATGAGTGTGTGTGAAGGGGGGGCAGCCATACATTGAGTCAAGCTCTGTCTCCACATGAGTGTGTGTGAAGGGGGACAGTCATACATTGAGTGATGCTCTGTCTCCACATGAGTGTGTGCGAAGGGGGGGCAGCCATACATTGAGTCAAGCTCTGTCTCCACATGAGTCTGTGTGAAGGGGGGGCAGCCATACATTGAGTCCAAGCTCTGGCTCCACATGAGTGTGTGAAGGGGGGCAGCCATACATTGAGTCATGCTCGGTCTCCACATGAGTGTGTGTGAAGGGGGGGGGCAGCCATACATTGAGTCCAAGCTCTGTCTCCTCATGAGTGTGTGTGAAGGGGGGGGCAGCCATACATTCAGTGATGCTCTGTCTCCACATGAGTGTGTGTGAAGGGGGGGTAGCCATACATTCAATGATGCTCTGTCTCCACATGAGTGTGTGTGAAGGGGGGGGCAGCCATACATTGATTCAAGCTCTGTCTTCACATGTGAAAGGGGGCAGCCATACATTGAGTCAAGCTCAGTCTCCACATGAGTGTGTGTGAAGGGGGGGGGGCAGCCATACATTGAGTCCAAGCTCTGTCTCCACATGAGTGTGTGTGAAGGGGGGGGGGGGGCAGCCATACATTGAGTCCAAGCTCTGTCTCCACATGAGTGTGTGTGAAGGGGGGGGGGCAGCCATACATTGAGTCAAGCTCTGTCTCCACATGAGTGTGTGTGAAGGGGGGCAGCCATACATTGAGTCATGCTCTGTCTCCACATGAGTGTGTGTGAAGGGGGGCAGCCATACATTGAGTCATGCTCTGTCTCCACATGAGTGTGTGTCAAGGGGGGGCAGCCATACATTGAGTCAATCTCTGTCTCCACATGAGTGTGTGTGAAGGGGGGCAGCCATACATTCAGTGATGCTCTGTCTCCTTATGAGTGTGTCTGAAGGGGGGCAGCCATACATTGAGTCCAAGCTTTGCCTCCACATGTGTGTGTGAAGGGGGGGCAGCCATACATTGAGTCAATCTCTGTCTCCACATGAGTGTGTGTGAAGGGGGGGCAGCCATACATTCAGTGATGCTCTGTCTCCACATGAGTGTGTGTGAAGGGGGGCAGCCATACATGGAGTCAAGCTCTGTCTCCACCTGAGTGTGTGTGAAGGGGTGGGCAGCCATACATCGAGTCCAAGCTCTGTGTCCACATGAGTGTGTGTGAAGGGGAGCAGCCATACATTGAGTCCAAGCTCTGTCTCCACATGAGTGTGTGTGAAGGGGGGGGGGGCAGCCATACATTGAGTCATGCTCGGTCTCCACCTGAGTGTGTGTGAAGGGGTGGGCAGCCATACATCGAGTCCAAGCTCTGTCTCCACATGAGTGTGTGTGAAGGGGGGGGGGCAGCCATACATTGAGTCCAAGCTCTGTCTCCACATGAGTGTGTGTGAAGGGGGGGGCAGCCATACATTGAGTCCAAGCTCTGTCTCCACATGAGTGTGTGTGAAGGGGGGGGGGCAGCCATACATTCAGTCATGCTCTGTCTCCACATGAGTGTGTGTGAAGGGGGGCAGCCATACATTGAGTCAAGCTCTGTCTCCACATGAGTGTGTGTGAAGGGGGGGGCAGCCATACATTGAGTCAAGCTCTGTCTCCACATGAGTGTGTGTGAAGGGGGGGCAGCCATACATTCAGTGATGCTCTGTCTCCACATGAGTGTGTGTGAAGGGGGGCAGACATACATTGAGTCAAGCTCTTTCTCCACATGAGTGTGTGTGAAGGGGGGCAGCCATACATTGAGTCAAGCTCTGTCTTCACATGAGTGTGTGTGAAGGGGGGGCAGCCATACATTGAGTCAAGCTCTGTCTCCACATGAGTGTGTGTGAAGGGGGGGCAGCCATACATTGAGTCAAGCTCTGTCTCCACATGAGTGTGTGTGAAGGGGGGGCAGCCATACATTCAGTGATGCTCTGTCTCCACATGAGTGTGTGTGAAGGGGGGCAGCCATACATTGAGTCAAGCTCTGTCTCCACATGAGTGTGTGTGAAGGGGGGCAGCCATACATTGAGTCAAGCTCTGTCTCCACGTGAGTGTGTGTGAAGGGGGGGGGCAGCCATACATTGAGTCAAGCTCTGTCTCCACATGAGTGTGTGTGAAGGGGGGGCAGCCATACATTCAGTGATGCTCTGTCTCCACATGAGTGTGTGTGAAGGGGGGGGGGCAGCCATACGTTGAGTCAAGCTCTGCCTCCACGTGAGTGTGTGTGTAAAGGGGGGGGGGCAGCCATACATTGAGTCCCGGCGCTGCCACCCACGGGTTGTGTGCTCTTGGACCGGTGCATGTTCCCGGCGGGTGGGGGCGGGCTCCGAGGTCTCCGCATGGACACGTGTGACCCTGAGCACACAGGGGGGGCGGCTCCATGAAAGCAGCTTTGTGCCCCGGACAGAGGCCCAGTGTTCAGGATCTGCCACGGACCGAGGCCCCCGGGGGGGGGGGGGGGGGAGGCTGGAGCTTTAGAAACGCCCTTTATCCAACTCCATGTTACAAAATATTCCTTCTGTAAGACGCGGATCCGAATTCCAAGAAATCCTCCGTGAGACGAGACTTTGATGCTCTAGAAGCGAAAATGTTAGTAAATGTTGGTTCATTCTGTCCCCGAAAACTGCAAATATTTGTTCTCCTCTGCGAACCGTGCACCCCTCTGCTTGCTGCATCACCCCCCTCCTGGCTGGGTGCACACCTCTGCCTGGCTGGGTGCAACCCCCCTCCTGGCTGGGAGCAACCCCCCCTCCTGGCGGGGTGCACCCCTCTGCCTGGCAGGGTGCACCCCTCTGCCTGGCTGGCAGCAACCCCTCTCCTGGCGGGTGCACCCCTCTGCCTGGCTGGGAGTAACCCCCCTCCTGGCTGGGTGCACCCCTCTGCCTGGCTGGGTGCAACCCCCCCTTCCTGGCTGGGTGCACCCCTCTGCAGGTTGCACACCTCTGCATGGTGCACCCCCCTCCTGGCTGGGTGCAACTCCCCCTCCTGGCTTGGTGCAACCCCCCCTCCTGGCAGGGTGCACCCCTCTGCCTGGCTGGGTGCAACCCCCCTCCTGGCTGGGTTCACCCCTCTGCCTGGCTGGGTGCAACCCCCCCCCTCCTGGCTGGGTGCAACCCCCCCTCCTGGCAGGGTACACCCCTCTGCCTGGCTGGGTGCACCCCCCTCCTGGCAGGGTGCACCCCTCTGCCTGGCTGGGTGCACCCCTCTGCCTGGCAGGGTGCAACCCCCCTCCTGGCAGGGTACACCCCTCTGCCTGGCTGGGTGCACCCCTCTGCCTGGCTGGGTGCACCCCTCTGCCAGGCTGGGTGCACCCCTCTGCCTGGCAGGGTGCACCCCTCTGCCTGGCTGGGTGCACCCCTCTGCCTGGCTGGGTACACCCCTCTGCCTGGCTGGGTGCACCCCTCTGCCTGGCAGGGTGCAACCCTCTGCCTGGCAGGGTGCAACCCTCTGCCTGGCTGGGTGCACCCCTCTGCCTGGCTGGGTGCACCCCTCTGCCTGGCAGGGTGCACCCCTCTGCCTGGCAGGTGCACCCCTCTGCCTGGCTGGGTGCACCCCTCTGCCTGGCTGGGTGCACCCCTCTGCCTGGCTGGGTGCACCCTTCTGCCTGGCTGGGTGCACCCTTCTGCCTGGCTGGGTGCACCCCTCTGCCTGGCTGGGTGCACCCTTCTGCCTGGCGGGGTGCACCTCTCTGCCTGGCGGGGTGCACCCCTCCGCTTGACTGGATGCATTGGCACGGCCCGGGTAGAGGGCCATCTATTGCTGGGCTGCAGACACCGCCCCTGCTTGGATGAACGCACCTCCCCTGACTGGCTGGACGTAGCACTGTTGTCCTGCTGGATGCCCCCCCAATCTCCGGCTGAAGGCAACACTCCTCACTGAATACACCACCATTGCCCAGCTGGAGCGGGTTCGTAGTTCGGGGGAGTCGGGTTTGGGGTCTGACACCCCTCAGTAAATGCACCTTGGCTTGGTAGTTGGGTCTGCTATGTTTGCGTCGGTTTGTCTCATTTGAATCAAGAATGAAAGATAAAACGGGCCTTTGATGTAAAGGGGAAAGAGACCGAGGCCTCCATCTGGTGTCTGAATTTCAAAATGTTAACCCCTTCCCCGCGGGGCTAATACCCCCCGCGGTGCGGGGGAGGGGGGCCGCGCGCGGTGCTCTTGACGAGCTGAGCTCGTTACAACTCTGCCCACTCAATGGAACGCCCCACACAGGAGGGGAATTATCCCCGCGTGGGCTTTCCGCGGCGGAGCTCGCCATGAGCATAGCTCCACTGTGCCTCACGACGAGCTGAGCTCATCATGAGGGTCCAACGGGTTAAACCAGATATCCCCATATCAATTCCGACTTCTCTGCTTGTCCAAATGTTGTGTTCCTAAGCAAATATTTTATCACACAGAGCCTTTTCTTATCATCACATACGAGCAGACTTTTAATACTTGACTTCCGGCTTTGGGCTGGTCAAGCACCTCGAATGTCTCATCAATTTCAAACCGGCCACGTAAAGCGCGGCTGATGACTCGTGAGGGTGTCCAGGCGCTGAGAACCCTCATACTAAGGACGCGTTCAGTTGAACAGCTAAGTCTTGAGACCTTTCCTGGATTCCAGCAGAGAGGATGAGGTCCAGAGGCGAAGGGGGAGGTCGGAAAAGGACCGTCCTCCGCTGTTGCGACAGATGCGGGGTGTGAGCGAAGGAGAGGGATGCAGAGTGCACGTGTCTGGAGGGTTGGTGAGTGTTCCATCGGTGATTGATTTATGCTGGTCCTTGGTCGTGCAGGGCTTTGTATGTGTGAATCAGCACCTCAAGTTGACATCGTTTCTGACTTGTGAGCCAGTGGAGCCTCTTGAGCGTGGGGGTGATGTGCGTCCAGTTTGGGGTGTTGAGGAGGAGTCTAGCCGCAGAGGTCTGTAGGGAATGCAGTCTCTTCTGGAGGTGCGGAGTGATTCCTATGTAGAGTGCGTTGCCCAAGTCCAGGCGGCTGGTGACTAGGGCTTGAGTGACGGTGCGTCTGCTGCTGACGAGGAGACATTTAAGGATCTTACAGAGCATGCGTAGAGTGAGTAGGCATGCGGAGGAGTCTGCAGTTATCAGGCTTTTAATGGTGAGTTTGCTCTCCAGGGTGATGCCAAGGTTGTGGGCATGGTCTGTTGGGGTGGGCGAGGGTTCTACTTCAGAAGACCACCAAGAGTTGTCCCACGGGTAGATGTTCCCAAAGATTTGTACTTCTGTTTTGCCCAAGTTGAGTTTTAGGAAGTTCTTTTTCAACCCGGTGACAACGCTGGTCATGGGTCAGCGGTTGTCATCCTTCATGGCGGAGGGGTCTTCTCATAGCGAGCGGATGAGCTGGGTGTCGGCAGAGGATATGATGCGTAGTCCATGGGTTCTGAGGATGCTGGCCATGGGGGCCTTGTAGGTGTTGAACAGTGTAGGGCTGAGGAAAGAGCCTTGGGGAACTCCACAGATGATGATCTTAGGTTCCGAGGCAAAAGGTGGTAGGTGGATTCTCTGGGTGCTTCCGTCGAGGAAGGATGCAATCCATTCGAGGGCATCTCCTTGGATTCCAATGTGGTGAAGCCTCTTGATAAGGGTGTTGTGGGACATGGTGTTGGAAGCCGCTGAGAGATCCAGAAGGATATGTTTTATTTATTAGAATATTTGTTGCTGCAACTGAAAAAATAATCTAGGCCACGTTTAGGGTTTGCCTGACTGACTTCTCTCTTAGGTGACTGTCACTGTCGTTGGTGGGCAAGCCATGAATGTTTCTAAAAACTATAACTTTTAATAAATGTCTGTCTACGCAGTGATACAATCTGATGTTCTAAGGTGAAACTAAGGTGCATGTTGAAGAAAGACGCTTTTTTGAAATTTGAAAAGATTGTTTTATAATTTTACATTATGCATGTTGAACGATATACATGCCAACATTTTCATGGCTTGGGTGGTGCACGGACTCTTACAGCCAAGCCAAACCCACGGCTTGGCTTCCCCTATTAGTTTGCCTGCATGCCTTCCTCTAGTTGCGACTCATGCTTAGTACATGATGCCGTCAGTGGCACGATAAAACGATCTGTAAAAGGCGAGGACTGAAGCCCTGCCGACATGCACTTACTTGACAGCTCTACCATCAAGGCTTCTTGTATCAGAGACGAAGAGGGGTGCATGTAGTGAAAACACAGTTCAATTAAGTTATCCCGGGTCAGGGACTCCAGGCCGTTGTGTTGTATGTGACCATAGTCATGAGGTCCCAGGGAGAACGTCCAGGCCCAGGTCAAACGGGCAGGGGCGTGGCTTCAGAGGGGATGTTTGGGGTGTGACACCCCTCAAAGGCATTTTTGGTTTACCCTGAGTTGATTCTGCCATGTCTCTGTTGTGTTTTCTCGTCTTTCTCATTTCACCGAGAGGGTTTAACTTGCTCATTGTTTGGATTGGGATCTTGAATATATATGGGGACCGGCTTACCAAAAGAGTAGTATATGTGCACCCGGAGAAGTGCTCCTCCTCCCACCCTCCCCCCACCCCTGAATGGGTGTAAATGTACTACTTTTTGGAATTCCCAAATGTTGGCAGTAGGAGGTTTGGAAAGTTGTGCCAATCTCAAGTTTTCAGGCATACTACTGGCAATTAAACACCCCAAAGTTGATGGCATGATTGTTTGCAACTAGCGCAAACCAGTGGCAATAGCTTTCCATTCACTGTGCCTCTCTAGACAGAGGCGTGCCTGATGCAGATCCCGCAGGCATCTCTGCTGCCCGGCTGGAGGCACCTCTGTTATGGGCATCCTGTACCCTTGGAATGTCTCCTTGAGGGAGTTGGATGCATCCTGTACCCTTCGAATGTGCTCCTTGAGGGAGTTATGGGCATCCTGTACCCCTGGAATGTCTCCTTGAGGGAGTTGGATGCATCCTGTACCCTTCGAATGTGCTCCTTGAGGGAGTTATGGGCATCCTGTACCCCTGGAATGTCTCCTTGAGGGAGTTGGATGCATCCTGTACCCTTGGAATGTCTCCTTGAGGGAGTTGGGTGCATCCTGTACCCCTGGAATGTCTCCTTGAGGGAGTTGGATGCATCCTGTACCCTTCGAATGTGCTCCTTGAGGGAGTTATGGGCATCCTGTACCCCTGGAATGTCTCCTTGAGGGAGTTGGATGCATCCTGTACCCTTCGAATGTGCTCCTTGAGGGAGTTATGGGCATCCTGTACCCCTGGAATGTCTCCTTGAGGGAGTTGGATGCATCCTGTACCCTTCGAATGTGCTCCTTGAGGGAGGTATGGGCATCCTGTACCCCTGGAATGTCTCCTTGAGGGAGTTGGATGCATCCTGTACCCCTCAGATGTGCTCCTTGAGGGAGTTATAGGCATCCTGTACCCCTCAGATGTGCTCCTTGAGGGAGTTATGGGCATCCTGTACCCTTCGAATGTGCTCCTTGTGAGAAATGGTTCAGTCAGTACTGTTGGACGTGCGCTCCTTGTGGGGGCTTTGATCACCCACTAACCTCTGGAATGTGCTATTTTGGGGCTTTGGGCACCCAGTACTCCCCATAAAGGAGCTCTTCCTGGTTACTTCTGAATTGTTTTAATGTTTATTTCATGCTGTAGACTGCCCTGATTTGGTTCACTGAGCTACCCTCTGTTGTTTTACAGAGCACCCGTGCCTTGTTTTAAGGAGGTGTCTATTTACTGGGCCGCCGGCCTAATACGACAAAATCTCAGTAATTTACCCAGCGGCCGGCTAAATAGTACAGCCGGCCGTAGAATAAAGAGTAGAGATGATGTACAGTTCGACCAGTGGCCGGATTAGTAGTGTGAAGGAGGGATTTAGCCGGCCATAAAGAAGAAAGGGACTCCAGGCCATGGTAGTGTGGCGGCCATCTTGGAATGGGGATGAGGTCTTTAGCTGGCCATAAAGAAGAGAGGGACTCCAGCCCATGGTAGTTTGGCGGCCATCTTGGAATGGGGATTAGGTTTTAGATGGCCATAAAGAAGAGAGGGGGACCAGACCATGGTAGTGTGGCGGCCATCTTGGAATGGGGATTAGGTCTTTAGCTGGCCATAAAGAAGAGAGCGGGACCAGACCATGGTAGTGTGGCGGCCATCTTGGAATGGGGTTGAAACGTGTGAATCATTTGAAAGGAAGGGCATATGCAAATGTGCAATAGTTTGGAAGAAGGTAAGTGTATGAATTAAGCTAAGCTGTTTACAAACTCAGTTTTGAATAAAAACATTCATGTTATTTTAATATTCAAATAATGCATGTGAAAAGCAAACAGACGCTTCAAGACAAGATAATGCACACAGATATTTTGTGCTTCAGTCCAGGAGCATTTGGCTGTCCACAACGAATACTGAGTGTGGTTTTAAAGCATGTTATATAAATGTTTTATTCACGCATGAGAATACCTTGTTTTATGTTAATGTTCGTGGTGTTCCTTTTGATTGTTTTTGAGGACTGTCTCTTTTTGGGCTTCCCATGGAAAGCCTTGTGCTGTTGCACACTGCATCCAAAAAAAGAGAGAGAGAGAGAGAGCAGACCTTAAGAAACTGGTGGTATTAGTTTTAAAACCCTCTAAGGCGTGTTCCATTCTCCGTATGCCCAGGACAATCAACATGAACTGCAACCAATCAATCCTAGGTGTGGCCTAGGCTGGGAGTGAGTAATATGTGGGTTTGATCCTCAGCTCAGACCGCAGGTGAACGGCGATATCCTGAGTGTGTAGAAGTCGTTCCACAATTGTCTGTCAAATTAGTTGAGTTAAATTCAGTACCAAAATTTACGATACAGAAGTTAAGCCTTTGAAAAAGATTCACCAAGGCACTGGCAACATGTCCTGAGAGGTTTCAAATAAAAATTCTGGGAAATTGTGTTGCTCTTCACATGTTCAAGAATGTAATTATTTTTTAAAAAGTCAGAATCTTCCTAGAAGTCTGGCGCATTTCACCCCAGGGGTAGGTGTCGACCCGCAGCTGAGGTTTCCCACAGTATCAATAGTCCTATTCCCTTTGTGTCTCAGCACGCACAGGGCGTGCCCTCAGTCTGTCATCTCAGTGAGCTGGCATACATTCATGTGCCCCTACTTTGCGGATGGCATTTGGCAATGTTCAGGGTTTAGCCGCACTGGACGTATATTAACTCCTGTACTCTGGTGGCATGTGCTGGTGGTGCCATGGCGGTGGGCATGTGCAGGTGGTGCCATGGCGGTGGGCATGTGCTGGTGGTGCCATGCCAGTGTGTTAGAAATGGGATTTCTGGGTGGCAAGGCTTGCGCCAAAGCCAGGCAGAAACCACCACTCTAGTTAGGGCAAGAGAGTTACACTCCAAAGATAACCCCTGCTCACCCCCTTGGCAACGTGACACGAGCAGTAAGGCTGATCCCGGAGGCATTGTAAGTTAAGCATTTGCGCATGCACCCACCAGCAACAACATCCCAGGCCCCTCACAAAAGGAACTCCACACAAGGTTATATCAAAAATAGCCTTTGTATCATCAAAACACATTAGAATAGTAAACACATTATGTACACTGTGCCAACTGGCACCAGGCAATATTTACAAGGGATTATGTACACCTGACAGGGCCACATGGACCACTGTCAGCCTCAGCACTTGGTAAAGAAATAGTACAATAGATAACTTGGTAAAAGTAAAATAAGTCATAAAACGCATAACCAGTAAACACTGGTAATCGTGCACAGTATCCCACCAGTCTAACTACATTAGACCCTCAACACCTAAGTAAAACCTTACACTAGGGGGCGTAAATCACACAGGGAAGTATCATCTTCCTAACATAAACCTAAATAGGTAAAACAACCTCCTATGCATAAGCCACGTCTAGAGGTATCTGAACACAGGGTGCGCAAAACATCCTACACACAGTACATTTCCTAACGCCCAAAGCATTAGCACATGAATCACGTTTAGCACATAACTCACATCAAGGTCCAGGTTGCGCCACTGCGCCAAAACCTAAACATAACAGCTGCCCACTACTTTCTGGGCAGCTGAGGACACGAATAGGGCCTAAACGCTGCAGCTGGCACTAAGTGCTGCGCAGCTGGGGATGGCCAAAGTAGGGGCAAAGGAGTGCGACTCACTCCTGAGTCCAGAGACATGTCCCTAGGAAGAAAAATCTAAACGGTGTCAACTTGCTGGGCAGCTGGGAAGCAAACTGCGACATGGGCTCTCACTAGCCCTCAGGAACAACAGTGTGCCAAAACGTGGGAGCCCTCTAGGCTCTATGAATCAATAATTTGCCCCAGGGAGCCATCTAGGCTCTGACATCAACTGGGGCCTTGTTGGAACGGAATGGTGCTCAGAAACATGAGGGGACTAGGCAGAACTTGCCCCCAAACTGTTGGCAAGAATGCAGGCCCCTCTGGCCCCTTAAGCGTTATGGGGCAAAACACTGGGCAAAAATCACGGGCCTCTCAGGCCCCTCACGGGGATATCTTCATCCGCCCTCGTGGCTCTAAAAACAACTAATGTGCCTACGGGGGAGCGGCCCACTGCCAGACTGGGCCGCTCGGGTACTGCCCCCCTGCCCCCTGGACTCCCTTGTGAAACTCACCGGTGGGGTGACGGAGGCAGGACTCGGATCCTGGTCCGCGCGGCAGGCGCGGGGCTCTCCCTTCAACTCTGGAGCCCCGCCGACCGGTGACAGCGCTTCTCTCTCTCTGCTGGCGACGGCCAGCATCTCCGGTCTCCCTCTCCAAACGGGAAACCGGCAAGGCGTGCAATGGCTTCCCCGGGCAGGGGGAAGCGGAACAAAGGGGCGCCAGGCCCCGCCCACCTTCAGCACTTCTGGGTCGCGTTAGGCAGCGGCCCGGCAACGGTTTAACAAGCAGCTCGGGCTGCGGCGGTGATTCGCGGGGTGGGCTTCCGCTCGTAAGGAAAGTCGGCAAGCAGCCATAAGCGGGGTGGGCACCCGTGCTGCAAAAACGAAGGCGGGCAAAGTCGCAGGGTAGGCACCTGCGCACACCCATAATTAAAAAAGCCCGGTGGGCATCCGCGAGGGCCACAAAAGGGCAGGAGTGCTTCCTCCCCGGCGGGAACACGACAGGGCTCTGCCCATAAATGCCAAATAAAGAGACAGAAACCCTAGCCCAACAAATCAACTGGGGCAAAAGGGCTCCAAGAAGTCCTGGGCATCAGGGGGGCAATGCAGGGTCCAGGGTTCAGCACACAGGGCGCTCCAGCAAGGAGACAGCCCCCATGGCTGTCCATCCTGGGCCCCACTAGCAGCAAGCCCCCTCCTGTTAGAACCCAAGCAAGAACTCCAGGTATCCAGGCATCCAGGGGCTGGGCAGGGCCCAGGGAGGCAAGCCTTCCCCTGGGCCCCAGCAGCAGCATGCCCCTGGTAGATTCAAGTCAGGAAACAGGAACATTTAACATGAGGTCTGTTAAACCTGGCACCTTGGCGTGAGTTTCCCTTCCACTTTTTGCTGATGTGCCTCATGTGTTTTGATGGTGTTGGCTGCTCAGGGCACTGTGCCACGGCCAATTCGTGCCGCAGTGCAAGTGCTCCCTATGGAAAGTGTATACATTGATTGGTGTCCATGATTGGCTTATTGGGTTTACTGTCAGTCCCCAGTAAAGTGCACCAGGAGTTCCAGGGCTTGTAAATACAAATGCTGCTGGTGGGCTTGCAGCACTGGTTGTGCCACCCACAAAAGCGGCCTAGTAAAATGTGTCTAGGGTCTGCCATTGCAAGAACTGGTCTGGTCTGGTACTGTCATGCTGGCTGGGCAAGTGCACACACCTAAACCTTCCCCTAACTTCATATTAGTCACCCTTATGGTAGGCCCAAGGGCAGGGTGCATTGTAAGCATAAGGTAGGACAAGCCCTGATGTGTGTGGCATGTCCTAATAGTGAATTACAGCCAATTTCGTTTTTCACTATTGTAAGGCTACCTGTTCTCATAGGCCAGAATGGGCTGCTGGGATTATTAGACTCTATAATCCCAGCAGGCTCAGGGAACATGGTATGAAGTCAAGTTTAGTATGCCCGAACTCAGAATAATAAAATACTTCTTTTAGTAAAGTTTATTTTAATATCCTGTGTTTGCAAATGCTACTTTTAGAAAGTTAGCATTTGCTTGCCTAACCATTTCAGCCCACCTCTGCTCTTATGTGTATCTGCTGTCTGGGTTCTGTGAGTGACAGGGCTAGGGATGACAGGTGGTGAATAGGGGGATTACACCAGGATGGGTGGTGGGAGTGCCCCTTGACTCTGAATAGGGCTGTGCGCTGCCACCACAATGCTGGCTCCGCCCCCTGAGGAGCGACTGATGACTCTGCCCTGCACCTGGCCTAGGAAGAGGGAAGACTGTCATCAGAGTGCTCCTGGACTGTACTTTTCACCACAATGCTGGCTCCACCTCCTGCGGAGCGTCTGATGTCCCTGCCCTGCACACTGAAAGGAGAAACCAGAGCCTGCAAAACAAAGTGCTCAGAGACTGTCTGGATTAGGCAAAGGCCCCTCTGGCCTGCGAGAACAAAAGAAATGTCCTATAAAAGTAGGAGCCCTGCTCCTAAGAAATCAGATCCTGTTTACGCCAAGGAGAAACTCTGCCTGAAGAGAAGGACCTGGGAAAGCTGCATGGAGGACTACTGTCTCTAATCCTGAGAGACTGGCCAGTGGTGGGTGCCGTGCTGCAAGAAGGAGAGGAGACAAAGACTGATAAAGACTTTATTTTATTCAACTGGTGCATTCTGCTACAAAGATCTCCGAGGGCGTGCTTGTGAACTTGCCCCTGAACTGCGCCCCAGGAACAATGGGCGCTTATCCCCTGAAGAAAGAAGCTGCTGCTGGTGTGACCAGCCCTTTCAGCGCTGAACCCGGGGACCTGAGTGCGACAGGGAAGCTATCCCGCACTCTGAGAGCCTGTGCATTCCATCCCGCTGAGCAACGTGACTCCTGGACACCTGCGACGCAACTCGCACCGCAAAGGCCTGCCCCGTCTGGCCCAAGCACTGTGAGCTGCCTCTACAAGCCCGAAGTCACACCGCAAAAACGGACCGGCTGGTACAATTAACGTGATCCTGAGGCCCCAAGCAGTGGAACACACCACAAAGACTGCCTGCACCGGAGCTCGCCCCCCCCCTCTGGGAGAACCCCGCTGGATTCATCGCCGCCACCTCTCCAGGACCCCAGGACTCTGCACTTGTGAGCCTGTGTCCCCCGAAGCACCGCCAACCAACGGAGAAGCGACCCCGTGGCCTCCGTGCCACCCTGCCCACCAGGAAAGCACCGCAACGTCGGACCGCAGCATAGAGCCGTCCGCCCTGAACCTGCAAGTGAGACCGAAGGTACTGTAAATCGAATCACGGTACGAGTCGCATTCTATCACTATGACTCGCACCGCCTCTGTGCCTTGAGGCCCCTGGTACGCCTCGACTTGTGCGCTGTGCGAGTCTCGCCTTGCACTGCCTGTTTGATCAGAGGCCCCTGGTACGCCTCGAGCTGTGCACACACCCTACTGGTAATTGAAAACGTTCTTGTGCCCTTACGCCTGAAGGTATGAGTCGCACAAGCTTAGTATGACTCGTATCCCTTGTCCTGATCAGCCGTGGTGTACGCGTCTCACGCGAGATGCGTGAGATTTGGTAGGGTCTTTTGCCGGTGAGCGTACGAGGCGCACAGGAGCGCTAAGGAGGGCTGAGACCTCAAACGAACAGTACATTAACCTTAAAAACAGTACCTGAAGTACAGTGAAGTTGTTTTGAACAGTATTCCACCATTTTAAAGACTGGACATTGGAATATTAAGAACTGTGGCATCTTAAGAGTAACTGGAATTGTAAAACCTGCATTTGAAGCCTGCTTGAGAGTTTTTATATAAAGCCTATATATTTTTACAAACCTACAGTCTTGTGTCCCTGTGTGGTGGGTTGAGGGTCATTGTGGGGGATGCTTCAAATGCTTAACCGTATGTACTCCAGAGATTAGCCTTGACTGCTTGCGCCACACTACCTAGAGGGTGAGCAGGGGTTATTTCCTGAGAGTAATCCTTTGCCCTGACTTAGAAAAGAGGGTCCCTGCTTGTCGCAAGTACATACCTGCGCCAACCAGAGATCCCCCAATTCTAACAAGGTCACAGCCTCTTTTTATACACAGAAATCCTTTGTTGAAAAAATTGTTCAAGACATTGGCAGACAGAATCGCCCCTTGTTACTCCTTCCCTCTCCTGCACACGTCCTGATGAAGACCCCGTATAAGGATTTAACGTAACCTACGGCTAGGGGTCGAAACGTCGACGGCCTTTTCTCTTCAGACCTCCGGCGCATGCCCCTGATCTTTTGAAATTGTGTATGTGTCCGTTGAATGTCCACAATATAACAGTTGCTTAGTGGATGCCAAAAATTTAGGCTTTGTGTATCAGATTTGTTTTGACTTTGAATTGCAAACTGTAATAATTCGTAATTCTTTATGGCTGTGTGTATCTTCTTTCCGACTTGACACTGCCCTGAGCACTTCCTTTCCTCCCCTCCTCTCCTCCCCCCATTGGGGCTATCGATTAGATATGAATTTTTCTATATTGATTGTAATCCGGTATTGTAAAATAAAGGACAATACTCGTTACTAAATTGATTTATTTCCCTTGATTATTGGTTGTGTTACTTAATGTTAGTGTGTGTTGTACATAACACGTTCTCCTTGCGGGGACCCTTCTTTACACATACCATATAGCGCCCAGGTCCCCGCGACTGCATGGGTAAAACCCCCCCTTTGTAACACACAGGGTCAGGGGCGCTCCTCCCACACTGGGTCAGGGGCGCTCCGCCCACACTGGGTCAGGGGCGCTCCGCCCACACTGGGTCAGGGGCGCTCCGCCCACACTGGGTCAGGGGCGCTCCTCTCACACTTGGTCTGGGGCGCTCCTCTCTACACTGGGTCAAGGGCTCTCCTTTCCACACTGGGTCAGGGGCGCTCCTCCCACACTGGGTCAGGGGCGCTCCTCCCACACTGGGTCTGGGGAGCTCCTCCCACACTGGGTCAGGGGAGCTCCTCCCACACTGATCCAGGGGCGCTCCTCCCACACTGATCCAGGGGCGCTCCTCCCACACTGAGTCAGGAGGGCTCCGCCCACACTGGGTCAGGGGCGCTCCTCCCACACTGGGTAGGGGCTCCTCCCACACTGGGTCAGGGGCGCTCCTCCCAAACTGGGTCAGGGGCGCTCCACCCACACTGGGTCAGGGGCGCACCGGCCATGCTGGGTCAGGGGCGCTCCTCCCACACTGGGTCAAGGGCGCTCCTCCCTCACTGGGTCAGGGGTGCTCCGCCCACACTGGGTCAGGGGCGCTCCTCCCACACTGGGTCAGGGGCCCTCCTCTCACACTGGGTCAGGGGCGCTCCTCTCCACACTGGGTCAGGGGCGCTCCTCCCACACTGGGTCAGGGGCGCTCCTCTCCACACTGGGTCAAGGCGCTCCTCCGACTCTGGGTCAGGGGCGCTCCGCCCACAGTGGGTCTGGGGCGCACTGGCCATGCTGGGTCAGGGGCGCTCCTCCCACACTGGGTCAGGGGCGCTCCGCCCACACTGGGTCAGGGGCGCTCCGCACACACTGGGTCAGGATCGCTCCGCACACACTGGGTCAGGGGCGCTCTGCCCACACTGGGTCAGGGGCGCTCCACCCACACTGGGTCAGGGGTTCTCCGCCCACACTGGGTCAGGGGCGCACCGGCCATGCTGGGTCAGGGGCGCACCGGCCATGCTGGGTCAGGGGCGCTCCCCCACACTGGGTCAGGGGCGCTCCGCCCACACTGGGTCAGGGGAGCACCGGCCATGCTGGGTCAGGGAGCTCCTCTCCACACTGGGTATGGGGTGCTCCTCCCACACTGGCTCAGGGGCACTCCTCCCACTCTGGGACAGGGGCGCTCCACCCACACTGTGTCAGGGGCGCTCCTTCCACACTGGGTCAGGGGTGCTCTTCTTCACACTGGGTCAGGAGGGCTCCGCCCACACTGGGTCAGGGGCGCTCCTCCCACACCGGGTCTGGGGCGCTCCGCCCACACTGGGTCAGAGGCGCTCCTCCCACACTGGGTAGGGGCTCCTCCCACACTGGGTCAGGGGCGCTCCTCCCACACTGGGTCAGGGGCGCTCCGCCCACACTGGGTCAGGGGCGCACCGGCCATGCTGGGTCAGGGGCGCTCCTCCCACACTGGGTCAGGGGTGCTCCGCCCACACTGGGTCAGGGGCGCTCCTCCCACACTGGGTCAGGGGCCCTTCTCTCACACTGGGTCAGGGGCGCTCCTCCCACACTGGGTCAGGGGCGCTCCTCTCCACACTGGGTCAGGGGCGCTCCTCCCACTCTGGGTCAGGGGCGCTCCGCCCACAGTGGGTCTGGGGCGCACTGGCCATGCTGGGTCAGGGGCGCTCCGCACACACTGGGTCAGGGGCGCTCCTCATACACTGGGTCAGGGGCGCTCTACCCACACTGGGTCAGGGGCGCACCGACCATGCTAGGTCAGGGGCGCTCCTCCCACACTGGGTCAGGGGCGCTCCGCCCACAGTGGGTCTGGGGCGCACTGGCCATGCTGGGTCAGGGGCGCTCCGCACACACTGGGTCAGGGGCGCTCCTCATACACTGGGTCAGGGGCGCTCCTCATACACTGGGTCAGGGGCGCTCTACCCACACTGGGTCAGGGGCGCACCGACCATGCTAGGTCAGGGGCGCTCCTCCCACACTGGGTCAGGGGCGCTCTGCCCACACTGGGTCAGTGGCGCACCAGCCATGCTGGGTCAGGGGCGCTCCTCCCACACTGGGCCAGGGGCGCTCCGCCCACACTGGGTCAGGGGCGCACCGGCCATGCTGGGTCAGGGGCGCTCCGCCCACACTGGGTCAGGGGCGCTCCACCCACACTGGGTCAGGGGCGCTCCTCCCACACTGGGTCAGGGGCTCTCTGCCCACACTGGGTCAGGGGCGCACCGGCCATGCTGGGTCAGGGGTGCTCCGCCCACACTGGGTCAGGGGCGCTCTGCCCACACTGGGTCAGGGGCGTACCGGCCATGCTGGGTCAGGGGCGCTCCGCCCACACTGGGTCAGGGGCGCACCGGGCATGCTGGGTCAGGGGCGCTCCGCCCACACTTGGTCAGGGGTGCTCCGCCCATACTGGGCCTCGGGCGCTCCGCCCACACTGGGTCAGGGGCGCTCCGCCCATACTGGGCCTCGGGCGCTCCGCCCACACTGGGTCAGGGGCGCTCCGTCCACACTGTGTCAGGGGCGCACGGGCCATGATTGGTCAGGGGCGCTCCTCCCACACTGGGTCAGGGGCGCTCTGCCCACACTGGGTCAGGAGCGTACCGGCCATGCTGGGTCAGGGGTGCTCCGCCCACACTGGGTCAGGGGCGCTCTGCCCACACTGGGTCAGGGGCGTACCGGCCATGCTGGGTCAGGGGCGCTCCGCCCACACTGGGTCAGGGGCGCACCGGCCATGCTGGGTCAGGGGCGCTCCGCCCACACTTGGTCAGGGGTGCTCCGCTCATACTGGGCCTCGGGCGCTCCGCCCACACTGGGTCAGGGGCGCTCCGCCCACACTGTGTCAGGGGCGCACGGGCCATGATGGGTCAGGGGCGCTCCTCCCACACTGGGTCAGGGGCGCTCTGCCCACACTGGGTCAGGGGCGTACCGGCCATGCTGGGTCAGGGGCGCTCCGCCCATACTGGGTCAGGGGCGTACCGGCCATGCTGGGTCAGGGGCGCCCCGCCCATACTGGGTCAGGGGCGTACCGGCCATGCTGGGTCAGGGGTGCTCAGCCCACACTGGGTCAGGGGCGCTCTGCCCACACTGGGTCAGGGGCGCTCCGCCCACACTGGGTCAGGGGCGCTCCGCCCACACTGGGTCAGGGGCGCTCCTCCCACACTGGGTCAGGGGCGCTCCGCCCACACTGGGCAGTCCAGTACCTGCTCTTTGAAGGAGCCCGAGCAGCTTCAGTCTCCATTTCGAGTGTGATGTGTTCTTCCAAACAATGCTGTTTCTTCAGCAGGCGTTGTCCATGATTGCTGCTTGTAATGCAGACGTACACCAGACGCAGAGGGGAGTGAATGCTCCGTTACCCGGGTGTTGCATGTGTTTTAGTACGGGCATCAGCAGTCACCTGTGCTGTGGGTACAGCGGAAAGATCTGTGCCCCTGCAGATCAATCCCCTGCTGGTAGCTGGACTTTACTGACACTGTTCGCAGTCACGAACTTTTGTGTGATAGCCTAATGCATTCTGGGCATTGTAGTTTTGTTTTGCTTCCATTGAACAACTACCCGAATACATAAAGCATGATTTATAGATGAACAGTTCAGGAGCCTGGTGAAGATATGGTACCCACTCAGTACTGTAGGTGGGGTGCACTGTTCTTGTACCCCCCCCTGCCTCTCCCTCCCTCCCCCCACCCACCCCTCCTAGTCTGGCAGTGGCCTTGCTGATTGTAAAGAAGTACAGGGGGAAGGTTTGGTGAGTGAGCACCACGACAAGAGCATAGCGTCAGTGGGTGAGGATGCAGAAGAGTGGGTTGGCACAGGTTGGCAAGGGTGGGTTGGCAGAGCTTGGCAAGGCTGGGTTGGCACAGGTTGGCATGGGCAGGTTGGCACAGCTGTCTGCACAAAGAAGACTTTCATCCCTACAGCGGAAGCGCTTTGACGGTGCATGTGGACAGGCCCTGAGGCCCAGAGCCTGGGACTTACTGACATATTTTGATTCAGATTTCCTAATTGAAACCTTCAGACTCTGCATTCCAGAGGATCAATGTGTGTTCCAAGTTTCTGAATCTTGTTTCCAATGTAACTCTGCTAGCTCAATTTCGGGTCTGGAGCCTTTTGCAGGACGTTTCGCGAACATTAGAATGGGTGAGGGATGCAAAGTGCAAGCCATTCTAGGGACTTTAATCTCCTCTGAAACTTTCAAATGTTGGACCTTGTTTGTACCATTACATGCCTTCTCCTTGGTGCACATATGTCTTCCTTTTGATGAAAGGCAGAGCGGCCTCTCACCTTCTTCTCACCTCTTGCAGAATGTCCGCATTGACCCAAGCAGCGGCTTTGCCTTCGAGATGTGGCGAGACCTGCCCGTCCCCTTCCACATGGCCATCTACATCTTCGAGGTGCTGAACCCCAAAGAGATCCGCCAGGGGGAGAAGCCAGTCATCGCCCAGCGAGGCCCCTACGTCTACAGGTCGGAAACCTCTTAATTTCACCTTATCTTTCTTCCACTTTTATAATTAGTCACATACAGAGACGAAGGCACCATTTTTATAGCCTTATAGCCCGCCGTAGAGGGCTATACCGGCTATTAAAGGCCCTCTCCAGCGTTAAAGGCCCGAGCCGAAGGCGAAGTCCTTTAACAAGAGACAGGGACTTAAATAGCCGGTATAGCCCAGCTGCGAAGGGCTATAAGGCTATTAGAACATTCTGCCACTAGAGGGCAGAATGTTCTAACAAAAAAGAACAAAGCCTTATGGGAGCGCGAGGGTATTGGAACCCCCTCAGGCTCCCTGAAGCCTTTGTTCAGAACCAGAGCTGTGAACAAAGAAACATTGGAATGTTGGAGCTCCGGGCTTATACCAGCCATTATAAGTCCGGAGCACTCCATTGTTTTCAATGGTGCTCCCAACGTTCCAATGGTCTAATAAAGTTTAAATGTAGAGTATTGGTAAATGGCAATTCTTGGCACGAGTGAGAGTTAACTTCCATGAAAAGTTAGAAAGTAAACGCTCTCCTATGATTTCTGACTTTATCCTGCGGTTGGCTCTCTTAAAAATATTTTTTGTTTTCTGGGGTTATTTCGGATACACGTGTTGCTTTATTGAGCTTTTTGAAGGACATTTACTGGTGTTCATGTTTCTCAAAAGTGAATGATACTGACCAAGATCCAATCTTGGTTCCACCAAAATCATCTCAAACTCAACCCTAAAAAACCCGAAATCATTCTCTTCTCCCCTAAAAACAACCCACTCCCCATACAGGACTGGATCTCCGACCTTAATGCTCTCAGTTGTTCACTCACTACTTCCAACTCAGTTAAATCTCTAGCATCACCATTGACAATAGCCTTGCCCTAATTTTCACACATAAAAACCTCCGCCAAAGGAGCACTCTTCACCCTCCGTCACCTCTAGAAAATTAAACCCTTCATCCCTGCTGACGACTTCAAATCTGTTGTCCAATGGTCCTGTCGAAAATCGACTTTGGGATCGCTATCCTCTCTGGAACATCTAAAGTCCACCTTGCACCACTTAAATCAGTGCTCAACCTAGCTGTTTAGACTTATCTCTGACTACAAACGTTTCAACCACATCTCCCCCGCCCGCAAAACCCTCAAATGGCTACCCATAGAAGGCAAATCCACCTACAAGATTGCATACATCACGCACAAAGCCCTTCACCAAAACACCCCACGTTATCTCTCAGACAAACTCCACAAAGCGGGCTGCGCCCAACCGACGAGGAGCACCAACGCCCTCGTTCTTGTCCCCCCTCTGTTAAAAAAGAAATGCACACAAGCTCACTCCTTCTCCGGAGACGTTCCTTCCATCTGGAATTCCCTGCTAAAGACCTGCGCTGTAACACTTCCTACTTGAACTTCAAAAAAGACCTTAAACTGCACCTCTCAACAAATATCGGGGTCCATAATACCTACCTCTGACACGGACTCCCACTCTGCTCCCCCGTCTGGCTCCCCTCTATTGCCTTCCAACTCTCTCTCCTCCTCATTCTCCTTCTTAACTCCCCTCCCTCACGCTACTCTCTCCTCTCCCCCTAAAATCCCCCTCCCTGCCTTTATCTTTACACCCAATGTTAGAATTGGGGGTCTCTGGTTGGTGCAGGTATGTACTTGCAACAAGCAGGGACCCTCTCCTCTAAGTCAGGGCAAAGGACTACTCTCAGGAAATAACCCCTGCTCACCCTCTAGGTAGTGTGGCGCAAGCAGTCAAGGCTAAACTCTGGAGTGCATACGGTTAAGCACTTGAAGCATCCCCCACAATGACCCTCAACCCACCACACAGGGACACAAGACTGGTAATCTGTAAAAATATATATCTTTTATATATGAAACTTTTAAGCAGCCTTAGATACAGTCTTTCGGATTGTAAGAATGGTTCCAATAACGTCTTAGCAATGCCACAGTTCTTATTTGCACAGATCAATTCTTAATGAGCATTGTTCAATCTTAAAGAGTGTTAAATGCCCTTAAAACCACTTCACCGTGCTTCAGGCACTGTTTAATACTTCAATGGGTCAAAAAGGCTCCAAACACGGCTTCCCAAGGCTGCAGGCAATACCTAATGCTTGGACGCGCTGTCCGTTGAGGCCTCAACGCCTCTGGGCGCCTCTGACGATTATCGGGGAAAGCGCCTACCGAGTCCCACGCATCCCGCATGAGACCGTACTCTGCAAGTCAGGCGAACCAAGGGTACGAGTCGTGCCAGGCAGGTGCGCTTCAATGCCCACGCCGCGTGGCGCACGGTTTCCACTACCCAGGGCGAGGCAGAGAGGCCGTGCGAGTC
The DNA here is from genome assembly GCF_964263255.1 of Lissotriton vulgaris. Lineage (NCBI taxonomy): Eukaryota > Metazoa > Chordata > Amphibia > Caudata > Salamandridae > Lissotriton > Lissotriton vulgaris. Next base: position 44,128,638 of record NC_141699.1, read on the forward strand.
GTGATGGGGGTGAGACTCGCACAGGACACAATTCAGGGCTCAAGAGGCACAAGGGGCGGTGCGAGCCGTGGGCTTAAAGGACACTCGCACCGCTACAGCGGACAGTACCTTGTAGTTTTCTGAGGGTGGTTCGGGGCGGATGCGTTGCAGTGCCTTCCAGAGGGCGGGGTGGCACGGAAACCACGGGGTCACTCCTCTGGTTGGCGGGGCTCCGGGGGACGCAGGCTCATAAGGGCAGAGTCCTGGGGTCCTGGCGAGGAGTGGCGGCTTGAAGCAAATCCAGCGGCGTTTCTCCCCGGGGGGGGGGGGGGGGGGGGGGGGCGAGCGCCGATGCAGGCAGTCTTTGTGGCGTGTTACATGGCTCGGGGCTCAGGTTCACGTTACCTGGACCAGTCGGGCCGTTCTTGCGGTGCTCTCCTGACTCGTAGCAGCAGCTCACGGTGCTTGGGCCAGACGGGGCAGGCCTTTGCGGTGCGAGTTGCGTTTGCAGGTGTCCAGGAGTCGCGTTGCTCGGCGGGATGAACTGCACAGGCTCTGAGTGCGGGACAGCTTCCCTGTTGCACTCAGGGCTCGGAGTTCAGCGCTGAAGGGAGAATTCACACCAGCAGCAGCTTCCTTCTTTCAGAGGGTTAGCGCCCACTGTTCCTGGGGCGCAGTTCAGGGGGCAAGTTCACCAGCACAGGGTCACACTGATTTACATATGGCCATGTCTGACCTGGGGTGGTGTGGAGAGCAAAAAAACGATGGATTGGAGTCCAGATCTCTGTACTGGGGTGAATGTATGACATTGTTCTGCATTCTGTCCATCAACTGTGGTTTTGGCAAGTTCACCAGCAAGCCCTTGGAGATTGTCAAATGCACAAGTAGATTTAAAAAGTCTCTCAGTCTTTGTCTCCCCTCCTTCTTGCAACAAGGCACCCACCACAGGCCAGTCTCTCAGGATTTGAGACAGTAGTCCTCCATGCAGCTTTCCCAGGTCCTTCTCTTCGGGCAGAGTTTCTTCTTGGCGTCAACAGGATCTGATTTCCTAGGAGCAGGGCTCCTACTTTTATAGGACATTTCTTTTGTTCTTTCAGGCCAGGGGGGCCTTTGCCTAATCCAGACAGTCTCTGAGCACTTTGTTTTGCAGGCTCTGGTTTCTCCTTTCAGTGTGCAGGGCAGGGACATCAGACGCTCCGCAGGAGGTGGAGCCAGCATTGTGATGACAAGTACAGTCAGGAGCACTCGGTTGACAGTCTTCCCTTTTCCTGGGCCAGGTGCAGGGCAGAGTCATCAGTCGCTCCCCAGGGGGCGGAGCCAGCATTGTGGCAGAGCACAGCCCTATTCAGAGTCAAGGGGCACTCCCTCCACCCATCCTGGTGTAATCCCCCTATTCACCACCTGTCATCCCTAGCCCTGTCACTCACAGATCCCAGACAGCAGATACACATCCTGGCAGAGGCGGGATGAAATGGTCAGGCAAGCAAATGCAAACTTTCTAAAAGTAGCATTTGCAAACACAGCATATTAAAATAAACTTTACTAAAGAAGTATTTTATTATTCTTAGTTCAGGCATACCAAACTTGACTTCCTACCATGTTCCCTGAGCCTGCTGGGATTATAGAGTGTAATAATTCCAGCAGCCCATTCTAGCCTATGAGAACAGGTAGCCTTACAATAGTGAAAAACGAAATTGGCTGTAATTCACTATTAGGACATGCCACACACATCAGGGCTTGTTCTACCTTATGCTTACAATGCACCCTGCCCTTGGGCCTACCATAGGGGTGACTAATATGAAGTTAAGGGAAGGTTTAGGGACTGGCAAGTAGGTGTACTTGCGCAGTTAGCTTGACAGTACCAGACTGCACGCAGTTCTTGCAATAGCAGACCGTAGACACATTTTACTAGGCCGCTTCTGTGGGTGGCACAACCAGTGCTGCAAGTCCACCAGCAGCATTTGTATTTACAAGCCCTGGCACTCCTGGTGCACTTTACTGGGGACTGACAGTAAACCAAATAAGCCAAACATGGACACCAATCAATGTAACAATTTACAACAGGGAGAGCATAAGCACTTTAGCACTGGTCAGCAGTGGTAAAGTGCCCAGAGTCATCAAACCAACAAAAACAGGTCAGAGGCAATATAGGAGGAAAAAGGCAAAAAGTTTAGGGATGACCCAGCAGGAAGGGCCAAGTCCGACACCCGATATCTAGCCTTACGCACAGCCTCCCTCTGTTCTCCTAACTCCTATTCTCTTTGTCCCCCTCCTTTATCTTTTTTTTCTTCCTTTTGACCCACCCACCCTAGCCTAATTACTCACTGCCCTCTTTAGCTTAATGTAGTTCTTTTGTAAATAGCTCTCGTATTCATCTGCTTCCTTTGGTATAATGGTTCTTTTTGCAATGTTTGTGATCAAATGTTTTAAGTGCCTTCCTTCTCACTCTCCTGTAAAGCGCTCTGATACCCCTGGGTCTAGCCAGCGCTATATAAAACCTTTAAAATAAATAGAATAAAATATTGAATATTCAAACAGTAGCCACTGTTTGCCGGCACATTTTCCTTGCTGGATTTCAGCCAGGCACTTGTTCTGCATTGGGGTTCTGAACTGCGGTCTGTACTGGGGTTCTGTACTGGATTTCTGCACTGCGGTTCTGTGCTGCGGTTCTGCACTGCAGTTCTGTGCTGCGGTTCTGTGCTTGGGTTGTGTACTGGGGTCTGTGCTGGGGTTCTGCACTGTGGTTCTGCACTGTGGTTCTGTACTGGGGTTCTGTACTGGGGTTCTGTACTGGATTTCTGCACTGCGGTTCTGTGCTGCGGTTCTGCACTGCAGTTCTGTGCTGCGGTTCTGTGCTTGGGTTGTGTACTGGGGTCTGTGCTGGGGTTCTGCACTGGTTCTGCACTGTGGTTCTGTACTGGGGTTCTGTACTGGGGTTCTGTACTGGATTTCTGCACTGCGGTTCTGTGCTGCGGTTCTGCACTGCAGTTCTGTGCTGCGGTTCTGCGCTTGGGTTGTGTACTGGGGTCTGTGCTGGGGTTCTGCACTGTGGTTCTGCACTGTGGTTCTGCACTGTGGTTCTGTACTGGGGTTCTGTACTGGATTTCTGCACTGCGGTTCTGCACTGCAGTTCTGTGCTGCGGTTCTGTGCTTGGGTTGTGTATTGGGGTCTGTGCTGGGGTTTTGCCCTGTGGTTCTGCACTGTGGTTCTGTACTGGGGTTCTGTACTGGGGTTCTGCACTGCAGTTCTGTGCTGCGGTTCTGCACTGCAGTTCTGTGCTGCGGTTCTGTGCTTGGGTTGTGTACTGGGGTCTGTGCTGGGGTTCTGCACTGTGGTTCTGCACTGTGGTTCTGTACTGGGGTTCTGTACTGGATTTCTGCACTGCGGTTCTGTGCTGCGGTTCTGCACTGCAGTTCTGTGCTGCGGTTCTGTGCTTGGGTTGTGTATTGGGGTCTGTGCTGGGGTTCTGCACTGTGGTTCTGCACTGTGGTTCTGTACTGGGGTTCTGTACTGGGGTTCTGCACTGCGGTTCTGTGCTGCGGTTCTGCACTGCAGTTCTGTGCTGCGGTTCTGTGCTTGGGTTGTGTACTGGGGTCTGTGCTGGGGTTCTGCACTGTGGTTCTGCACTGTGGTTCTGTACTGGGGTTCTGTACTGGATTTCTGCACTGCGGTTCTGTGCTGCGGTTCTGCACTGCAGTTCTGTGCTGCGGTTCTGTGCTTGGGTTGTGTACTGGGGTCTGTGCTGGGGTTCTGCACTGTGGTTCTGCACTGTGGTTCTGTACTGGGGTTCTGTACTGGGGTTCTGCACTGCGGTTCTGTGCTGCGGTTCTGCACTGCGGTTCTGCACTGTGGTTCTGTACTGTGGTTTTGCACTGGGGTTCTGTACTGGGGTTCTGTACTGGGGTTCTGAATTGGGGTTCTGCATTGGGGTTCTGAATTGGGGTTCTGCATTGGGGTTCTGAATTGGGGTTCTGCATTGGGGTTCTGTGCTGCGGTTCTGCACTGTGGTTCTGTACTGTGGTTTTGCACTGGGGTTCTGTACTGGGGTTCTGAATTGGGGTTCTGCATTGGGGTTCTGAATTGGGGTTCTGCATTGGGGTTCTGTGCTGCGGTTCTGCACTGTGGTTCTGTACTGGGGTTGTGTATTGGGGTCCGTGCTGGGGTTGTGTGCTGGGGTCTGTGCTGGGGTCTGTACTGGGGTTCTGCGCTGGGGTTCTGTTCTGGGGTTGTGTGCTGGGTTTGTGTGCTGGGGTCTGTACTGGAGTTCTGTGCTGGGGTTGTGTATTGGGGTCCATGCTGTCATTGTGTGCTGGGGTTCTGTACTGGGATTCTGAGCTGGGGTCTGTCCTGGGGTCTATGCTGGAGTCTGTACTGGGGTTCTGAGCTGGGGTCTGTGCTGGGGTTGTGTGCTGGGGTCTGTGCTGGGGTCTGTACTGAGGTCTGTGCTGGGGTCCGTACTGGGGTACTGTGCTGGGGTCTGTACTGTGGTTCTCTTGAGACCTGTCCCAGAGTCCTGTCTTGTGTGGAATATATTACACCTGAGGCTCCAGTGCATACTCTTCTGGGGGGGGGGGGGGGGGGGGGGAGGGGGGGGGTGGCGGGGAGGGGGGGTGGGGGGAGGTCCGGTGGGGGCTAGTTGGCGCACTCGTACCTGATGTATATATTGGCAGTATGTATACTCCGTCACACCCTCCCCGTCAGCATCATCATCATTTAAATGCGGGGGGGGGGGGGGGCGTAGCTTTGGCTCCTGCAGCGACGTCCCTGTCACCGCCGCTGCCAAACGTCTCCGGGTGGTGAAGCGGCTGAATGTCCGCCAACCCGGCTGGGTGAACATGTAGACATTTATTTACTGTCCTTCACCTCCAGGCAAACCCTGGCGATGACGGACAGTAACACGCTAATAATGCCCCCTTCCCCCACCCTGTTTTCCCAGAAGTAAAGAGGGTGTGAGGTTCTAATCACGTTCTTGTGAATGGGGTTCCTTCAGGGGCCTGTTGAGGAGGGGACCCCGCTCTGTCCTCAGTTGTGGGGTGACCCCGCTCTGTCCTCAGTTGTGGGGTGACCCCGCTCTGTCCTCAGTTGTGGGGTGACCCCGCTCTGTGCTCAGTTGTGAGGTTGACCCCGATCTGTGCTCAGTTGTGGGGTTGACCCCGATCTGTGCTCAGTTGTGGGGGTGACCCCGCTCTGTGCTCAGTTGTGGGGGTGACCCCGCTCTGTGCTCAGTTGTGGGGGTGACCCCGCTCTGTGCTCAGTTGTGGGGGTGACCTCGCTCTGTCCTGAGTTGTGGGGTGACCCTGCTCTGTCCTGAGTTGTGGGGTGACCCTGCTCTGTCCTCAGTTGTGGGGTGACCCCGCTCTGTCCTCAGTTGTGGGGTGACCCCACTCTGTCCTCAGTTGTGGGGTGACCCCGCTCTGTGCTCAGTTGTGGGGTGACCTCGCTTTGTCCTCAGTTGTGGGGTGACCCCGCTCTGTCCTCAGTTGTGGGGTGACCCCGCTCTGTCCTCAGTTGTGGGGTGACCCCGCTCTGTCCTCAGTTGTGGGGTGACCCCGCTCTGTCCTCAGTTGTGGGGTGACCCCGCTCTGTGCTCAGTTGTGGGGGTGACCCTGCTCTGTCCTCAGTTGTGGGGTGACCCCGCTCTGTCCTCAGTTGTGGGGTGACCCCGCTCTGTCCTCAGTTGTGGGGTGACCCCGCTCTGTCCTCAGTTGTGGGGTGACCCCGCTCTGTGCTCAGTTGTGGGGGTGACCCTGCTCTGTCCTCAGTTGTGGGGGTGACCCCGCTCTGTGTCAGTTGTGGGGTGACCCCGCTCTGTGCTCAGTTGTGGGGTGACCCTGCTCTGTGTCACTTGTGGGGTGACCCCGCTCTGTCCCCAGTTTGGGGTGACCCCGCTCCACCCTCAGTTGTGGGGGTGTTGGATGGTCTGGTGTGAGCGTGGTGATGGATGGTGTTGTGTGAGCGTGGTGTTGGATGTTTGGTGGGAGCGTGGTGATGGATGTTTGGTGTGAGCGTGGTGATGGATGTTTGGTGGGAGCGTGGTGATGGATGTTTGGTGTGAGCGTGGTGATGGATGTTTGGTGTGAGCGTGGTGATGGATGTTTGGTGTGAGCGTGGTGATGGATGTTTGGTGGGAGCGTGGTGTTGGATGTTTGGTGGGAGCGTGGTGATGGATGTTTGGTGGGAGCGTGGTGATGGATGTTTGGTGTGAGCGTGGTGATGGATGTTTGGTGTGAGCGTGGTGATGGATGTTTGGTGTGAGCGTGGTGATGGATGTTTGGTGTGAGCGTGGTGATGGATGTTTGGTGTGAGCGTGGTGTTGGACGTTTGGTGTGAGCGTGGTGATGGATGCTGTGAATATGGTGTTGGATGGCCCTTTGTGCGTTCTGTTGGATGGGACAATGTGTGCGTGGTGATGGATGTTTGGTGTGAGCGTGGTGTTGGATGTTTGGTGTGAGCGTGGTGATGGATGTTTGGTGTGAGTGTGGTGATGGATGTTTGGTGTGAGCGTGGTGTTGGATGTTTGCTGTGAGCGTGGTGTTGGATGTTTGGTGTGAGCGTGGTGTTGGATGTTTGGTGTGAGCGTGGTGATGGATGTTTGCTGTGAGCGTGGTGTTGGATGTTTGCTGTGAGCGTGGTGTTGGATGTTTGGTGTGAGCGTGGTGATGGATGTTTGGTGTGAGCGTGGTGATGGATGTTTGGTGTGAGCGTGGTGTTGGATGTTTGGTGTGAGCGTGGTGATGGATGTTTGGTGTGAGCGTGGTGATGGATGTTTGGTGTGAGCGTGGTGTTGGATGTTTGGTGTGAGCGTGGTGATGGATGGTGTGATGTGAGCTGGCGTTTGATGGTCCGGTATGGACGTTTGGTGTGAGCGTGGTGATGGATGCTGTGAGTATGGTGTTGGATGGCCCTTCGTGCGTTCTGTTGGATGGGACAATGTGTTTGTGGTGATGGATGTTTGGTGTGAGCGTGGTGTTGGATGTTTGGTGTGAGCGTGGTGTTGGATGTTTGGTGTGAGTGTGGTGATGGATGTTTGGTGTGATCGTGGTGTTGGATGTTTGGTGTGAGCGTGGTGTTGGATGCTTGGTGTGAGCGTGGTGATGGATGTTGTGGTGTGAGTGTGGTGATGGATGTTTGGAGTGAGCGTGGTGATGGATGGTGTGGTGTGAGTGTGGTGATGGATGTTTGGTGTGAGCGTGGTGATGGATGGTGTGGTGTGAGCGTGGTGATGGATGTTTGGAGTGAGCGTGGTGATGGATGGTTTGGTGTGAGTGTGGTGATGGATGTTTGGTGTGAGTGTGGTGATTAATGGTGTGAGTATGGTGTTGGATGGTCCTTCGTGCGTTCTGTTGGATGGGACAATGTGAGCGTGGTGTTGGATGTCTGTTGTGTGGTTTCCACCGCTCCCTTTTTTTTTTTAGTCCTAAAGGACAGCCACCATTCCTCTTCACGGATGTTATATGAACAGATTCAAATCTACCCTTAAAGTAAATGGAATAAAAACTTTAATTCTATCTGACCCTTTTTACAGCGTGCATCTTTGAACATTGATGTTCAAGAAAGCAACTCTTCAGAGAATGTAGAAAATGTCTACCCATGATAACTGTGTTGTTTTTTTGTTGGTTTTGCAGAGAGTACAAGCAGAAAAGAAACATCACTTTCCATGAAAACCAGACGGTGTCCTTCCTAGAAGACCGCACTTTCTTCTTCGTGCCCGAGATGTCTTCTGGGAGTGAAGATGATTACCTGGTGGTGCCCAACATGCTGATTCTGGTAGGATTGGAGGTTTTCCATGGATATAAACTAGAAACAGTGTCTAGGATTTATTTCTTTAAATGGTTCAAATCCCTTGTGCCAGCTCCACCTTTGGACGCGAGCTCCGCTCCCCCCCTCCCCCCAGTGAACGGGGCGAAGCCGCTTAATGTCCTTCAGGTACTGAACTGAGGTCGGTAGTAGTGGGCCCTATAAGGGAAACCGCACAATCAAATGGAAGAATGTTATGGTTGAATCAATTGATTGTTAAACACAATTTAGTTGGGGTGCTATTGTGTCTCAAGTGCACTTACTACCAAAGGTGTTACTAACACATTAGAAACTAACATGTGAAAATTGATGGTAATCTAGAGCTCTGTTCAGCACTCCCCTTAGTAATATCAATAGTCCCAAATGTACAGGATAATTATAACTATTATACGTTTTATAATCCGACTCAGTTGATTTCAACAATGTTGCAGAGAAAGCCAATGGTAAATTCGCACAAAGTACAAAGAGCCCGAGGTAGTCCAACGATTCAGTTTGTTGATTGTATTTATTTTTTGGTTCTCCCAACATGGAATCCGCCAATTGCCAACACATGTTTCGTCTACACACAGACTTTTTCAAGGCGATATGCGGAATTAAACGCGATGTGTCAGGGATAGTGCTACATACGACGTTTATCTTAACCAGTTGCGATGTCCAAAGTGTCTTATCCGAACATGTGCGTGCCTAGAAGAGAGGAAGGGTGAGTTGGGAAGATAACCAGGCTTGCAGGGAGCGATGGGAGACTCTTGAGCTGGTTCCCAAGTGACGTGAAGGTTGTGTGAGTACTGATACAGCGTGAGAGAGGGGTTTCAGACTTCAGAGAGCTCACCCGTGAGCCATGGGACGTGTAGGGGACATGTTAGTAGCGAGTATGCAGGGCCTAGCGCAGGGTGTGGCTGTCAGTGTAGTGGCCGAGTGAGAGCCATCGCTATGGCTGCCAAGATTAGGGGGGTGGGCAGTGTGCTGGGTGAGATCCCTGATCATCATGTGAGAGTCGGATCCATCTGGCAAAGAAGGGGAGATGGGAAAGTGGGAGTGGGGGAGCGGGAGGAGTGAAAAGGCGGGAGGGACGATGCAACAGGATCACTTGGGGGAGCTGTGAGAGGGAGTGGGGGGGGGGGGGCTGAGCCACCTCTCTGCAGGATGGAGATCGCTGTTAGGTGTAGACTCCTGATGTTGTGAGACGTTTCCTCAAAAGTGCCTGGATGACGGTCCGCAGCTTGGGTGAGGATTGTCCCATTGCTCTATATGGCGATGGTAGCATCAGCTTCGAAAAGGGGAGAGGGGCGGCCAAGAGCTTTAGTCTGTGTGCGGATCGCGACCCTGAGCAGTGAGTGGGATGCTTTTCTCCAGATAACTCTACTCTTTAAGTAGAAGATGAGAGCACAACTTGTAGAACCCTTTTTAAGACAGAAGTATGTTTCTGGATAAGATTTTAAAAATTGGGCGTGTGATCACCTACTATTGCATCTCAATGCAGAAAAGACGCCACATATTAGTCACTGTCAGTGTTGATATCTGTCCAGGTGGAAACCTCTTTCGGCCAGAGACAGAGGGACAGAAGTATAGAGAACAGAGCCAGCCAAGAGCAAAGGCGACAACGAGTCTCCTGATAATCTGGACACCAAAGTTGGATTACAGTCAAAAGTGAGCCTGGGATCCGGCAGAGTAGAAAGAGATGGTCGAGGGGCACCCCTTAGCCATGACAAGATGCCCGCCCCTTTATCCATAAAGATCTGGATGCAAGAGACGCAGTCCTATTTTAGTTTCTATTGCAGGAAGGGCGACTCCATTTCCTTATGTCCCTCGTGTGTGGGAGGGGAGAAGCCTCCACAAGATGGAGGGCAGCTAGAGCCACAGCTACTGTGCAAAGGACAGATTTAGGTATCACCACAGGAGGTGTAAAACAAGTACATTTCGTCGTTTCCACTCTGGTGACAATGTTCACACCCCTTGCCACTGCTGATTTGAACAGCACAATTCAGGTCAGTAGTGAAAGAGGCCCTAGGGTCCTGGTTTTTGTTGAGGCGGGTTGCCAAGGCTTGAGAGCCAGATAAAAGGAAACAAGTTGGGAACAGCATCCTGAGTCTTGGCCTTGGCACCCAACTGCTCCAATGCTTCCCACTCCCAAAACAAGGGCATTGTAATGGTTTCAATATTTTACATCCGGACCTTCTTGTGAAATATTGTTCTTCACCTCTTACATCTACTCTTCAATCCTGTCACAAGCAAATCCCTGCCACCCTCCCAATGAGTGTCGCTCTCACAATCACCCTTTCAGTCCCTACCCTACACCCAACCCCTGCCATGCCACCTCTCCCTGTTACCCTTGCAGTCCCTACCATACTCCCAACCCCTGTCATACCCCCTCTCCCTGTTACCCTTATAGTCGCTACCATACTCCCAACCCCTGTCATGCCCCCTCACTGTCACCCTTACAGTCGCTACCATACTCCCAACCCCTGTCATGCCCCCTCACTGTCCCCCTTGCAGTCCCTACCATACTCCCAACCCTGTCATGCCCCCTCTCACTGTTACCCTTGCAGTCCCTACCCTACACCCAACCCCTGTCATGCCCCCTCTCCCTGTTACCCTTACAGTCGCTACCATACTCCCAACCCCTGTCATGCCCCCTCACTGTCACCCTTACAGTCCCTACCATACTCCCAACCCCTGTCATCACCCCTCACTGTCACCCTTGCAGTCCCTACCATACTCCCAACCCCTGTCATACCCCCTCTCCCTGTTACCCTTACAGTCGCTACCATACTCCCAACCCCTGTCATGCCCCCTCACTGTCACCCTTGCAGTCCCTACCATACTCCCAACCCTGTCATGCCCCCTCTCACTGTTACCCTTGCAGTCCCTACCCTACTCCCAACCCCTGTCATACCCCCTCTCCCTGTTACCCTTACAGTCGCTACCATACTCCCAACCCCTGTCATGCCCCCTCACTGTCACCCTTGCAGTCCCTACCATACTCCCAACCCTGTCATGCCCCCTCTCACTGTTACCCTTGCAGTCCCTACCCTACACCCAACCCCTGTCAGGCCCCCTCTCCCTGTTACCCTTACAGTCGCTACCATACTCCCAACCCCTGTCATGCCCCCTCACTGTCACCCTTGCAGTCCCTACCATACTCCCAACCCTGTCATGCCCCCTCTCACTGTTACCCTTGCAGTCCCTACCCTACACCCAACCCCTGTCATGCCCCCTCTCCCTGTTACCCTTACAGTCGCTACCATACTCCCAACCCCTGTCATGCCCCCTCACTGTCACCCTTGCAGTCCCTACCATACTCCCAACCCCTGTCATGCCCTCTCTCACTGTTACCCTTGCAGTCCCTACCCTACACCCAACCCCTGTCATGCCCCCTCTCCCTGTTACCCTTACAGTCGCTACCATACTCCCACCCCCTGTCATGCCCCCTCACTGTCACCCTTACAGTCCCTACCATACTCCCAACCCCTGTCATGCCCCCTCACTGTCACCCTTGCAGTCCCTACCATACTCCCAACCCCTGTCATGCCCCCTCACTGTCACCCTTGCAGTCCCTACCATACCCCCAACCCTGTCATGCCCCCTCTCACTTTTACCCTTGCAGTCCCTACCCTACACCCAACCCCTGTCATGCCCCCTCACTGTCACCCTTGCAGTCCCTACCATACTTCCAACCCTGTCATGCCCCCTCTCCCTGTTACCCTTACAGTCGCTACCATACTCCCAACCCCTGTCATGCCACCTCACTGTCACCCTTGCAGTCCGTACCATACTCCCAACCCCTGTCATGCCCCCTCACTGTCACCCTTGCAGTCCCGACCATACTCCCAACCCCTGTCATGCCCCCTCACTGTCACCCTTGCAGTCCGTACCATACTCCCAACCCCTGTCATGCCCCCTCTCAATCACCCTTTCAGTCCCTGCCATACTCCCAACCCCTGTCATGCCCCCTCTCAATCACCCTTGCAGTCCCTACCATACTCCCAACCCTGTCATTCCCCCTCTCACTGTTACCCTTGCAGTCCCTACCCTACGCCCAACCCCTGTCATGCTCCCTCTCCCTGTTACCCTTACAGTCGCTACCATACTCGCAACCCCTGTCATGCCCCCTCACTGTCACCCTTGCAGTCCGTACCATACTCCCAACCCCTGTCATGCCCCCTCACTGTTACCCTTGCAGTCCCTACCCTACACCCAACCCCTGTCATGCCCCCTCACTGTCACCCTTGCAGTCCCTACCATACTCCCAACCCCTGTCATGCCCCTTCACTGTCACCCTTGCAGTCCCGACCATACTCCCAACCCCTGTCATGCCCCCTCACTGTCACCCTTGCAGTCCGTACCATACTCCCAACCCCTGTCATGCCCCCTCACTGTTACCCTTGCAGTCCCTACCCTACACCCAACCCCTGTCATGCCCCCTCACTGTCACCCTTGCAGTTCCTACCATACTCCCAACCCTGTCATGCCCCCTCTCACTGTTACCCTTACATTCCCGACCATACTCCCAACCCCTGTCATGCCCCCTCACTGTCACCCTTGCAGTCTGTACCATACTCCCAACCCCTGTCATGCCCCTCACTGTTACCCTTACAGTCCCGACCATACTCCCAACCCTGTTGTAAGAAGTTGGCCTGATATATGATGTTTCCAATTCTGGAACCACCTTGTATCAGTCCAAACAATCCCTTATGGTGTCTGGTTGTAAGTCAACCTTGTTAGACAAGCTATCTTAATGGTAGTATAGACTAAGCAGCCTTATTTTATTTATTTTATGCAATTTTTAAAGCGCGCAAATACCCGTACGGGTGTCTCGGCGCTATCGTTACAGAACTCACTTCTTGCGATGAGGGGGGGTTAGGAAGAGAACAACCATGTTTTAAGGCTCTTTCTGAACTCGAGCAGCGTAGGGGCCGTTTTGATGTGGAGTGGTAGTGTATTCCACAGTTTGGCAGTAGCGATAGTAAAACATCTATCTCCCCAGCTGGCCTTTCTTGTCCGTGGGACTTTCAACAAGTAGGCTGAGGACGATCGTAAGGTCCTAAGATGTTCCACTGAGCGGAGGGCTTTTTTTAGGAACTGTGGTCCAGAGTTGTTCAGAGTTTTGTAGGCTATACACAGAGCCTTAAATTTGATTCGGCTCCTAATAGGGAGCCAATGTAGCTCTTTGATGTACGGGGACGTTGAGGTGAATTTGGTGATGGATAGTAGGGTTCTGGCCGCGGCGTTTTGCACCATCTGGAGTTTATTGAGTACCTTTTCCTGAGCGTTCAGAAGAAGGGAGTTACAGTAATCGGTTCTTGAGAACACTAAGGTGCTGGTAAGTGTTTTGCCCGCGGACTGTGGTAAGTAAGGAAGCAGTTTTTAAATTTTTTTTAGGGTGTAGAAGGCAGATGATACCACAGCGTTGGCGTGATGGATGAAAGTCAACTTATTGTCGAATGTGACTCCCAAGTTGCGGACCTTGACTACCGGTTGGGGGGGGGACCCAACTGAGATGGCCACCACTGTGGGGACCATGCCGGCTGCAAGTTCCCGAATGTCATCACCTCCGTTTTATCGGAGTTTAGTTTGAGGCAATTTGATGACATCCAGGAGCTTATCGCCTTCATTCCCTCTTGGAAGTTGGCTGCGACAGATGTTCCATTATTGTGCACCGATAGTACTAGTTGAGTATCATCGGCGTACGTTGTAAGGGCAATTCCATGCGCTTTTATCACCCTCGCTAAGTCCGATACATAGATATTGAAAAGCGTCGGACTTAGCGAGGAGGGAGAAGGTCTGGGAGGTGAAATTACCCATCTTGACTGTCTGAGGGCGGTTGGACAAGAATGAAGCAATAAGATCTTTGGCCTTGCCTCTTATTCCTAAAGCCGAGACACGGTCGATCAGAGTGACATGATCGACCGTGTCAAATGCAGCGGAGAGGTCCAGAAGTATTAGGACCGCCGCTCCTCCCTTGTCCATCGTTGCTCTGATTTCATCTGCAGCTTTAAGCAGTGCTGTCTCCGTTCCGTGCCCCTGTCTGAAGCCAAACTGGGTGTCATCAAGTAGATCGTTGTCATTAATGAATTTCGAAAGTTGGATGTTCATTGTTTTTTCGAAAATCTTGGCTGGGAAGGGGAGACAGGCGATAGGTCTATAACTGGCAGGGAGAAGAGGGTCCAGAGTTGGCTTTTTTAGAAGTGGCTTAATGATAGCCTCCTTCCAAACCGATGGATAGATGCCTGTTGAAAACATGGCATTACAGATAGTAGACAACGCGGGAGAAATGGCTTCTGGGATGAGATTCAGAATGGCTGGGGGACATGGGTCGAGGGGGGATCCAGATTTGGTGCTGGCTACCAGATGTTGAATATGTTCCCGGTTGATGGTGTCGAAAGATGAAAAGATGGGAGGAGTACTGATGGGAAGGGGAAGAATGAGAGAAGGTAAGGAAAATGGAATTAACCTTCTCCTCAAAGAAACTGGCCAGAGCGTCCGATAGAGACTGAGAGCCTTCTAGGCGCGGGGCGGGGGGTTGGACAAAGTTGTAACCACCTGAAATAGTTCTCCTACTGAATTTTTCGCCTGGTTAATTTGTGAAGTATAATAACGACTTTTTTCTGAAACTATAAGTCTTTTGTAGATGGAAAGGGTGTTTTTATAGGTCGTTTTGTCTGCAGGGCTATAGTGGCGGCGCCACTGCCTTTCAAGGTTCCTGCAATACTGTCTCTGAATCCGAAGGGGCTCTGTAAACCACTGAGCTGATGGTATTTTCCTGTTACGGTGGGAAGTTTTGATCGGGGCTAGTTTGTTACAAGCCGTGTTTAAGTTAGTCAAGTAATTAGAAGACGCTATAGTGGGGTCCTGTTCGTTGGGGATATGACTTTCCTGCATCATCTCTGTTAAATGAGCTAGATTGATGTTTTTCCAGTCTCTGTAGGAAAATTGAGAGGAGGTTGTAATAGGAGGTTTGGTGGGGTTAATTTCAACAGAGAAACAGATCACTGCATGGTCTGTCCAGATCAGGGGGATTACTTGGGTAACGGTTATAAGGGGACTGTTGGTGAATAGACCATCTAGTGTGTGGCCTGCTTGGTGCGTGGGAGATTGTATCAATTGCAGCAGGCCGGCAGCTGCTAGGTCTGTAGTTAGCTGCGTTGTATCGTGGTCGTTGAAGGCTTCTAGGTGAAAGTTAAAGTCACCTAGTATGGTGAAGTGTGGGGAGCCTGCAGCTGCTTCGATCATATTGCCTATGTTGGCTAGAAACTTGGATCTTGACCCAGGAGGGCGATAGATTAGCATGCCCTTAAACGATGATTTGGCCGAGAGGCCTAGTGTGAAAAGGAAAGCCTCGTATTCAGGACAATTAGATTGTGTGGTTGTGAGTTTAAACTGGTCTTTATAGATTATTGCTATGCCTCCACCCTTTTTTTTAGGCCTGTCTAGTCTGCATACATTGTAGTTGATAGGGGTGGCAGCTCTGAAGTCTGGGCCGGAGGCTTCATCCCCCCATGTCTCTGTGATGAATAAGAGATCCAGTTTATATGTGTCTATCAAGTGGGCAATTTCTAGCTTGTGTTTGGGGAGGGATCTGGCATTTATTAGCGCTGCTTGAACCAGTAGTTGGACAGTTGTAGAGGGTTTAGGGGTTTCCTTTATGCAAGTAGGACATTGGTATGGGCCTAGGATGGGATTGGTATACGCCAGATGTGGTAGAGCATGAGGTAAATCAGCTACGTGCCTGAGGTCAAATAATTTGGCAGAGGTGTAGGTGAGTCTCACCGTATTGGTAGCTGGTCGTGGGACCGGAGCGGCAGGGGGGGTAGCCCTTGGCCCGTCCTCGGCGAGGACGAGCGCAGACGAGCTTGCCTTATGCGCGCTTTTGGCGCGCATTCGTCGCGCCCGCTGTGCTCGTCCGCTGCGCTTCCGGTTATACCACATGATTTATCGAGCAGAGAGTGACGTGGAGAAGGGGCGTGGTCAGCGCGAGTGGGCGTGTCCGCAGGTCGAGGAAGGCGGCGTTGCCCTGGCAGCAGTCTACTGCGTCAGTCCTGAATCGGCTGGGCGGGTCTGCGTGATCGTGGTAATGGCCTGGGAATTAGCTAAGTTAAGAACAAGTTATGCAAGTTTTAAAAAGAGATGCTAACTCCCGGCTTTTCGCCTCAGGAGTGAGTTCGATGAACGCTCGCTCTCAGTCAGCGCGCGTACATATACTGTGAGGGGGCGTGGTCAGCGCGAGTGGGCGTGTCCGCAGGTCGAGGAAGGCGGCGTTGCCCTGGCAGCAGTCTACTGCGTCAGTCCTGAATCGGCTGGGCGGGTCTGCGTGATCGTGGTAGTGGCCTGGGAATTAGCTAAATTAAGCTAAGCTAAGCTAATAAGCTAAGCCTTAAAGGCTTAACTTAAGAGGTCGTGTTAAGCGAGCTGTTTTACCAATCACAGTCCTGTAATATCAAATGAAAGGACACCACACAAGTATATATTATAAAAATATATGTATTTATTTCTAAAATAATCCCCAGTACTCTTTATGAGCAAAGGGGCACAAGCGTTAAATCAAAAGCACAGTATAACATACAAAGTTGCACAATTATGGATGAGGGCGGGTGGCCACTCAAACCATATATTAAAAAAGTGGTATAATAGATACCAATCGAACAGTGGTTAGGCCTAGGGCCTAGGGAATCGCTGGGAGCAGTCGGGACTAGCAATGCTGAAGTCGGGGAAAAGCCCGCGGGATTCGGGTGCAGCGCTTAAAGCGCGGCTTGCACCAATGCAATGTCAATGGTGCATAAAAGTTACACAAATAGAGTTTATGGATACTTCCGCTGAACCTAGAAGGACCAAACTTTAGACACAGACCCTAGAGGTGTGTACCAGTGTGGGAACACCGGCGTTGCAATGTTACCTCACCCACAGGAAGCGGGTGCATAGGGTCGAAGTGGCGTCGGGTTTTGTCACGCAGGTTCTTGGTGCTTGAAGCTGAAGATGCTGCAGGCGATGTGAAGGAGAAGTGTCCGGTGTGATCCAAGGGTGGATCAGAGTAGAAAAGTACCTGAAAGCAGAGGGGACAGAGTCTGGGTCACTCAGCAGTGACCAGGGTGGAACCAGGACGGAACCAGGCAATGTCGGGCGCAATCAGGCGGTTGTCGAGGAGCTTCTCTCCGCTGTCACGTGGGCTCTGGGGCATCTGCGACGTCCAGGAGCAGGTCACGATCTGTCCCACGCAGGCTCTCACCGTCGGCGCAGTCGGCTTCAAGATTGGAGCAAACAACACTTGGCAAGAGCAATCCACGCAGGACCGGAAGATTGCTTCTCACTCGGACCAGGAGGGTCAGAGCGGGTGCTCCTTTTCAGAGGAGCTGGTGCAAGTTTGGAGCAACCAGAATCGCAAGTCAGTTTTAGGTTTTTGTCGGCACAGGGGCCACAGGCCAGCTGGCAAGTGACCGGGCCAACGCGTTGAGCCAAAGAAAGCAGAAGGGCCCCACGCAGCACTCGTCGAGTGTAGAGGGGTGAGCTTCGGTGCAAGAGTGGCTCAGGGTTGGGGCTTCTCAAACCCCGGTGTACAGCTTGGAGGGTCACTCGTGGGCTGCGCGGTCAGCGTCTCGTGGTCTTTTCAAGATGGCGTGCCCCACGCTTCCGGTCGCCTCCACAGGTCTCAGCTCTGCAGGCACTGTGGATCGGGCTGTAAGAAGGCAGGCAAGCTTGATCTCGTCGATCTCTGTCGCTCGAGTTCTGGCGGGAACTGCAACAAAGCAGACGTCGAGGTGCTGGATGGTGCCTGTTTGCACAGGATGGTCACTCCTTGACCACAAGGAAGATTCTTCAGTCTTCTACGTTGAGTAGGATGTCAAAGGGTCCAGAGTTTCGTTTCAAATGTTTCATCAGGATAATCTGAGTGCGTTGGCACTGCTCCCATTCTTATACCAATCTAGGGGGCTGGATTACCTGCTAGGTCCCCTCCTATGGGTGGGACCCAGGAAGGGGGTGGATACACCCCTTTCCTTTGGAACTGGGGCTGGTGTGCCCCAGAAACGGTTTGGCCGGATTATGCAAGGGGCAGCCTTGTGCGCCCCAGGCAGTGTCTGGTTTCTTTCAAACCTCCCTGTTACAATCCACTATCTCCTGTCTGGGGTGGTGTAACACCGCCCTGCGACAGGAAAGCCTTTGTCCAGGCCTCCTCTGCTGAGTTTCGGTCGGCAGCAGGAGGTCAGACTTGTGTCTGTGGCAGAAGCATCCATTTTGTGGATCTGAGGCTCTTTTAAAATCAACCGCGTTTTAGCAAAGTAACATGTCGTCTCCCTCTAGAGGGGTGGAATGCTACCCCCGTCGCCAGGACTGGGTAGTATTCCAAATCGTATGACACCTTACACGACATGTTTTGATAAAGCCAAACCAAAGTTAACATATGACCGCAAGGATTATAATGCACTTAATAGTATATGGTTTGGCATTATCCCGGAACAGCTTAGGGAATTGGTCCCGACAGCTGCAGACAGGCTCAGCTCATGCTAGAGCACCATCTCACATAAAACTAAGCACTCTGCCTCCAGGATTGTTAAGGCCTGCCATAGGAGTGACTGATAGGTATATAAGTGTCCAGATAGGTTTAGATATAGGCATACTATATCTAAGCAAGGGGTGATTACACCACCTTGCCCCAGCTGAGTGATCAGCCAGTTGTGTCAATTTTAGATAGCCAGCCAGGGGTGGCAAAAGATATGCTGCAGCCCCTGGTAGGCCTTGGATGCACCTATGCCCTGGGCACCTATAGTGCTCTGTACAGGGGCTGATAAGGTGACCCAAGCCAATCTAGTTATGCACCTAGGGTACATGGAACCCATTTACAGAGAGAGCAGGTAGTCCGGGGCCCTGATTAGCAGGGAACCAGGCCAACTAATTCGAAAACCAGTTAAACACAAGGCAAAAAATCTGGGGTAACCATAGTCAGGTAGCCACCTTCCTACACCTGTCATGCCCCCTCTCACTGTTACCCTTACAGTCCCTACCCTACTCCCAACCCTATCATGCCCCCTCTTCTCAAAGTCCCCACCATACTCTCAAACCCTGTCATGCTCCCTCTCAATCACCCTTGCAGTCCCTACCCTACTCCCAACCCTGTCATGACCCCTCTCAATCACCCTTGCAGTCCCTACCATACTCCCAACCCCTGTCATGCCCCCTCCTCTCACAGCCACCCTTGCAGTCCCTGTCACAGTGCCACCACCTGCCACTGTCACCTCCTTTCACCGTCCCCTGTTACCCTCCCAGTCTGCCACTTTCTGCATCCCTGTCAGCCCCAGTCACACAGATCCTCGAGACCCTCATGGTGAAGCAGCCGCGCTTTACAAATCTTGATTGATTGATCACAGTCCCTTTTACAGCCCAGGTTTTTGCACCGCTACCCACCCATGTCTCTCTCCCCATCCCCACCCGGTCACACTCCCAGGCCCTGCACCTTCACATCCGTGGCACCTCTCTGTTCCTCCTGCTCTTCCAGTGCAGTCTCAGGCCCTGACCACCACCTCACTGTGACTACTGAGTGAGGAGAGATGGTGCAGGACTGCAGGGTAGAGGGGCTCAGGGTAGAGGGGCCGGGCAGGAAGTGAGAGCACAAAGACAGAAGAAGAGGCAGAGAGAGACCATTCTTACTGATGATCCTTCCTGACAGTGTGGAACTGCAGTATCTGACTTCGGACACCTCACTTGGGGCCAGATGTATCAAGATACCCTTTTGCGATTCTCAAATAGCGATTTTTTTGAGAATTGCTATTTGAGAATTGCAAAATGGTATGTATCTAGAAATGTGCAATTTTTTAGCGATTTCTTAAAATTCCTTAATTGCGATTAGCAAATTGCTAATCGCAATTAAGGAACTATTTCCCATTCATTTCTGTGGGCCAGGAGGCCCATAGGAATGAATGGGAAGTTATTCTCAATTTGCGATTCGCAATTTGCTAATCCCAAATTGAAAATAATTTCAAGGGTGCAAGGGTGTCTTAAGAACACCCTGCTGCATCCCTGAAATTGACATGTGTGCGCATATGGCGCACATACATGCCCTAAGGGCATGTATGAGAGTCACATGGAACCTTTACAAATGCCAAAAAGTGCATTTGTAAAAGAATTCGCAAATTACCACCAACTACAAGTTGGTGGTAATTTGCGATTTCTTAGCCTAAATTCGCAAAACTTAAATGCGTCATACATAGCATTTAAGGAATCGCAATTTGCGATTCCTTAAATGCTTACGCAATATTAAGGAATCGCTAAATTTGCGAGTCCTTAAAATTGCGAGATGTTTTAGTTGATACATTCCATTTTCCTATTTTTTTGTCGCAAAAAAATGGTATGATACATCTGCCCCTTGATCCTTTCTGACAGTGATCACGTGACACCACTTGTTCTCTAATCTGCTATTTCTTGGTGGAATTATGGCTGTCCTTCCGTCCTTTGCACGAGCCAGAACTAGGGCAGGAGGATTCTGCTTGGGCAAGTATTACACCGCATGACAGATCATGGCACTCACAATACAGTACACCAATGCAATTCAGTTCAATACAACAATGCAATACAATACTATATATAATATACAATACAATACAGTGCGATACAACATTATAATAAAATACAATACAGTACAATACTACAATAGAATACTACAATACAGTACAATACAAAAATGCAATCCAATACAGTACAATATGTGAGAAGTTGGCCTGTCATATGCTGTCCACTAGTTATAATGGGCACCTTGCACCAGTATAAACAACCCCTTAGAGGTGATAGGTTAAAGCAAACCTTTATTGAAAGCTTCCCTAGTGGTAGCTATAGAGAGCAGCCTTCAGGCTAAGACTCGAAGGAATGTTAATAAGCTTGTTTTACCAGTCTATAATCTCATGAATGACCAAATGAAAGGAGATCCACACCAGGTATATATATAAAATATATGTATTTATTCTAAACACACCCTCCTAATCTCTTAACGAGGCTAGAGGTAAAAGAACATATGTTACACTTAATATCACACAGTAAACTAGCACAATATACGTTGAACCCTAGGGGCGTACCAAACCATATATTAAGAAAGTGGTATAAGAACCACGACTTGACTAGACACAAGGCCTAGAGCCTGTAGAATCGCTAGACCCACAAGGAACCACCGAAGGTAGTGACACAGGGGACCCACGGTGAAGTGTGCAGTGTGAGAACACAGAAGCGAGACGCCGTTAGCTTCTATGGGGAAAGTCGCGGTTGTAAATTTAAAGATAAAGGACACTTAGGAGAGGACTTTGAGCAAACCCCTTTAGACTTAAGGGGTTCTAGTGCTAACACCCATGGGAGCACCGGAGTACTCGAGTTACCTCAATCAGAGAAGCCGAGTGCATAGGTGTCTTTTGGTGTCGGGAATCGTCATTGTTTTCAATGGCGTTCTGCTGCAAAGTGCTTCTGTCGTCGAAGTGGAAAGTGTCCGGTGTGATCCAAGCCTGGATAGAAGATGAGAAGAACCTGAAAGCAGAGGGGACAGAGTCTGGGTCACTTGCCAGTAACCAGGGGCATGATAGTCGAATGCCCACCAATGTTAGGTGATTTCAGGTGAACGAGGTGAAGCTTGACTCTTCAGCCACGAGGACCAGGAGGCGTCGACCAAGACCAGGATCTGAAATCGAGCTGTCCCACAAAGGATGTCGAGTGCTGCAGTGTCAGTGCTCGGATTGAACACAAGAAGCCTTGGCAACAGCAACCCACGCAGAAAGTAAAGAAATGCTTCGGTGCGGACTAGCAAGGCCAAGGGACTCACCACGGGGTGGGGAGTCAGGACACGTCTGGAGCAACAAGAGAAGCCAAAGGAAAATCACAGTTGCCTTCATAGGGACCCACCAGTTGACGGACCAGGGATCGCTAAGGGGCCTCGAGAGGAAATGCAAGAAGCGGGCTCACGGAACACTTGTGGAGTGTAGGCCAACAATCTTCGGTGCAGATGGTCCTCGGGGCTTGGGCTACAAGTAACCCAAAGCACAACTTCAAGAGACGTCGAGAAGTAAATGCACTTGCAAATGTGCATGGTGTCGAGGAGTTCCGGTTCCACGTCACTCACAAGGGCTGCGGGTCTCAGCTTTGCTGGGGACTCGGGCGACCTCTAAGAAGTCTGGAAATCTACCTCTGATGTTGCAAAGTCGTCAGCGTCCTGCAGGAGCTTCGGAGATGCAGACCGGCAAGATGCGACTTTGGTGCCCGCCAAGCAGGGGAGTCACTCCTTGACCCCAAGGGAGATTTTTCCATCCTCTAACCTTGAGTAGAGCATCGAAGTTCCAGGATTCAGTTTCAGAGTTTTGTCCAGGTGTAATCTAAAGTCAGTCAGTCATAACTTTATTCGATTAAAAAAAAAATCATAAATGTATACAGTTTGACATACAAATTCACAAATGGTAATTCTTATCCAAAGGTTCAAACACAAACACTAAACACAGTATATCAAAAAAGCACAATACCTATAAACGTTATCTTCATATATAAATTCTTAAAAATCAATCCAATAGCGCCTAAGCATAGAATTACATTAAAAACAAAATAATAATTTATAAAAATCCCAGTTAATCCAGGCTTTCCTAAGTAGTCAAGATCGAATGTCCTTCAAGGAGCAAATGGACAAATATAAAGTGCATTGTGCGTTACCAACCTATATCATCACATCATGTAGGTGGGTTAACCTCTCACACCAACCCGCCTGCTTTTACAGGACAACTGCCAGAACTTAGTACATTATAGTTGGATGTATTCATATAGATCATCGAATCTATAAAATTTCAGTAACTTTCAATAGCAAACTCAGTATATCCTAACAAAAACATAATATCAATAGCGATTCCTAATTGAAATTGCCGATCTAATAAAACTGAGCATAGAGCTACATATAACAGCAGTTTGCAATGATCTTAAGTGCTCAAAACCTTCCTTACAGTTGCAAGGTCTAATTTCTCTTAAAAGGGGTTTAATAAAACGATCTCTCGGAGCTTTATAAACTGTGCTAAAAAGCACAAAGAGCAATGTGCATTGTTGAGCTTCATTATCACATGGGCAAGGGGGTTGTCTCTCACACCAACCCTCTTGCTTCGGAAAAGCCACTAAAAAGTGCAGTGGATTTCACTGGAGTCTAGTCAAGTAAAAACGCCATTTCGTATGTGTAGTAAAAGATAAATAGAATTGTTGCTGTGGTATAGCTGCTCGATGTGATGAATGTTTTTCATGTTTGGACAAGCCTAATATAGTGCGATATGCGTTCTTAATCACCATCTTTGTATCCGATTTAATAGAATCTGGGTTATCAAAAAAGTCACCAAGACCAATTTTAAAAAAGGTTTCCTTTACATAACACAGCCATGGGATCTGCATGGCATTATCCAAATTTACACAATCTTTTAAAATGTCTTTTGAAAACTGCAGATCTTCTGAGGACCATATTTTCCCCCATAGGAGCAATAGGGACACATGAATACTGTCACTCACGAAGTCCAGACCTACCTCGGAGTGGCAAAAAGTATTAGGAGAACTATTTGAAACTGATAAAAGACGTTTTAAAAACTTGTTCTCTATGGTTTGTATTTGTGTACTTTTATGGTATCCCCATAACCCTGCTCCATAAGTTGCGACAGGCAAGCATTTCGATTTGTACAATGTCTTTAACTCAGCAATTGGTTTTTGTCCTAGTTTGCTTGCGAAACGGAAGCGGGCCTCTATCGATCTGGTTGTCTTTTGTACCCGTGTTGTTGTTAGAGGGTCCCAATTCAAGGATTTATTAAAAACATTTCCAAAATAGTTAAAATTTGGAACTTTTTCAATAGCCAGGTTATCCACTACAAATTTACAGGTTTTGGTCCTGTTTGGACCACAGACCATTGTGAATGATTTTTTGAAGTTAACCTTTAGGTCTAAACCCAACATAAATTCATTAAAAGCATTCAAGCATATTTGCGTACTATTTGCAGTTAAAGTCATTAACACAGTATCATCTGCATAAGACAATAAAGGTATGTGTTTTCCATTTATTTTAGGAAAGTCCAAAACTTTTTCCAACAAAAAATTTTCTAAACCATTTGTGTAAACTAAAAACAAAAAAGGGGCCAAAATACAGCCCTGGCGGAAGCCTTCCGTTGATGGAATGGGCCCTGTCTTTTCGCCCCCTGGCCATATCGAATAGCCACGGAGGCTACAGCATGTAATCTACGTAGCAAAGTGACCAACGGTACTTCAAAACCCATGGACTCCATTAGTAGCCACAGTTTCTTCCTGCACACAGTATCTAAAGCACTGGATAAGTCCATAAAGGCCAGGTGCATGGAAACACCCCTAGCCTTTATGTACTTACCCATAATCAGGGCCAAATTGAGACACTGCTACGTTGTCCCTCTACCTTTTCTGAAACCATATAGTGAATCCACAATAAGTCCAGAGGAGTCTGCCCATGTCTCTAGGCGGGCCAATATTACTCTCCCCAATAGCTTACAAGAAGCGTCTATTAGGGAGATTGGCCTATAACAACAGGGGTCGCTTTTATTACCTTTTTTGAAAATTGTCACTACTACTGCCTCTTTCCAAGATGATGGAATGCGCCCCACAATAATAGCTTAAAAACATTAAGCAGCAGGGGTACCCAAACTACAAGATTAATTTTAAACAAATCCAAGGGTACAGCGCCAGGACCTGGTGCCTTTAGTGGAATACCTCTTCTCAGGGCCTCCTCCACTTCACCCAAGGAAAGCGAGAGACTAAGCTTTTGTGCAGTCTCAATATTAAGATTGATTTTGTCCTCGCTTTCATTTATCAGGGTGATACCCTTTGGATTAAAAATCCTGGAGAAATGGGCCTCCCAGTCCTCCCCGGTTATATGCGTAATCATGGTCCTGTTTTCGTTACTAAGGAAAGGTCGATTTATAACTTCCCAAAACAACCTACTACCCCTTAGGTCAGAGGCTTTTTTAAGCTCATCCCAGGCTAATTTTTTCAATTCCAGTTTCCTTTTTTCAATGGTCTCTTTATAATTTCTTCTTGCTCTCTTGACCATTGCCTTATCCTGTGGGACTCTATGTAAAGCCTTTTTCAGTAGTGTTTGTGCTGCGGAACATTCAGCATCAAACCATTTGTTGTCTTGGGTGCCACCCTTCCCCGCTGGTTTAAATAAATACGTGGCCACACTCTCACAAAGAACTTCAAAATTCTGGACTATCAATTCTGGCTCATGGGTATTCGTTAAACAAGTAGCTACTTGTAATCGGTTAACCTTGAAGATAGTTTCCTCCACTTTTTTAGGATTAACCTTATCCCATTTTAGCCTAAAACTAAAGTCCTGTTGACAGGGGTTCCTTACTTACACATACTCTGGGGACCCACCTATGGGAGGGTCAGGAAAGAGGGGTGGCTAAACCCATTTCCTTTGTCCAGTTTCACGCAAGAGCAGGGTCTGGTAGCCCCTGCAACTGGTTTGAACTGGGCTATGCACAGGGACACCAAATGTGGCCCCAGTGCAGACTTCAAAGCACTCTGAGTGCACCCACCCAGACCCAATACACTAAAGCCTGTCTAGAGGTGGACGGACGATCCTTCCTAGCGACACAACCCTTTCCAAGCCTTTGGTTATAGCTTTGGGGAGGCAAACCCTGCACTGACGATGTGCTTGCTTCACTAAAAATGCGCTCCCTTCACTGACGATGTGCTCCCTTCACTAACGATGTGCTCCCTTCACTAACGATGTGCTCCCTTCACTGGTGATGGGCTCCCTTCACTGACGATGCGCTACCTTCACTAACGATGTGCACCCTTCACTAGTGATGCGCCTCCTTTACTAGTGATGCACCCCCTTCACCAGTGATTCGCTTCCTTCACTAGTGAGGCGCTCTCTTAACTGGTGATGCGCACCCTTCACTGGTGAGGCGCTCCTTTACTAGTGAGGCGCTCCCTTAACTGGTGATGCGCACCCTTCACTGGTGATGCGCTCCCTTCACTGGTGATGCCCTCCCTTCACTGGTGATGCGCTCCCTTCACTGGTGATGCATTCCCTTCACTAGCGATGTGCTCCCTTCACTGGTGATGTGCTCCCTTCACTGGTGATGTGCTCCCTTCACTGGTGAAGTGCTCCCTTCACTGGTGATGTGCTCCCTTCACTGGTGATGCACCCAGTTACACCTCCCTGTGACAGGAAACCTATTGTCCAGGCCTCCCCTGTCGGAGTTTCGGTCAGAAGCAGGAGCCCAGACTCATGTCTGTAGCTGCAGCATCCAATTTGTGATGCCAAGGCTCTTTTAAACTGGTACCAGGTATACTGGTGTGTACATGTCTCTCCTTCTAGAAGGATGGAATTCTATCCCCAAATGTTAGAAATGGGATCCCTGGCTGGCCAGGGCTTGCGCCAAAGTCAGTCAGAGATCACCACTCCCAAGTCAGGGCAAGGGGGTTACACGCCAAGATAACCCCGGCGGCGGTGAACTCGGGGGAAATGACGAGGGGTAGGCTCCCTCGAAAGGACAAATAAAACGAGGAAGGGACTTGCTGGGGCCCAGGGCCCTTTTCAAGAACGGGGCAAATGCCGGGTGGGCACCGGCTGGTAAGAACAGCGCTCCCAAGCGCTAGGTACACAGATCGCGCTCTCAAGCGCCAGGGGTCAATGAAAAGCGCTCTCAGGCGCTAGTGCAATAGCAAGCAGTAAAGTTCTTCGGGGATGCAGCAAAGTCAAAGTAAAGTCCCCCAATCAGCCCAGCAAGGCAGAGGGGTTCCCCCAGAAGTCCTCAGGCATCCATCAGGGATCCAGGGGCTGGGCAGGGCTCAGGGAGACAAGCCTTTCCAAAAGCCCAAGCAGCAGCACGCCCCTGGCAGGATTCAAGTCAGAAACAAGAACCTTTTTAGAGTGACACAGCACCCTTTTTATACCCAACATCCTTTGTCTAAAGGGGCAGGCAGGGGGAGAACCAGCTAGAACTGGTTATGGGGGATTCCTTTCACTGGCCAGGCTAGGGACATCAGACGCACCCCAGGGGGTGGAGCCAGCATTGTGTGGGGAAAACCCAGCCTCATTCAGGACCCTCAAACCAGACAGTCAATCCACAAGCAGACCCAGGCTCACTCCTCCCCTCATATCAGCATGCTAAACACTCCATTCACCACCGGGGCAGACCCTCCCAGACTCTTGGAGCCAGGCTCTCCAGCCAGCCTCAGCCAATCACACGCCAGACACACATTGCACAAATGTGCCAACTTCTAAAAGTTTTTACACTACACTAGACACAATCATACCACAATCATACCGCATATACCATTGCGCAGCATTCAATCTCACGAGTTCGCACATACCAGACTCGACCCTGCACACCCCACGCATCAGGAACTACCAGGGACACATACATTCCCCATGCATTCCTATGGGAGGGCAGGCCTATCTCACCACACGCACTCAGAGTGGGAATCACCATCCCCAGGTTACATATAATAAGCAAAAACTTCAGGGGTGAACCTGCCAGAAGAGCCAAGTCCAACACCAAAGCTATAACCAAGGGCTTGGAAAGGGTCGTGTTGGTAGGGAGGATCGTCCGCCCACCTCTAGACTGCTGCAGCTTATAGGCTTATTTTTAGAGTTTGTTGAAATCAAGATCGATGTCCGGCATTTCAGAGGCCCAATAGCCTTCGCTCTGTAGAATCTCAAACCAGTGACTGTTTGTCAACCCGTGCCTTGTTGTCTTGCATGTCTTATAGATGTTCAGGGTGGTATGAGATACACAGCTCCAATCAAGCCTTCTCTCAGGAGGGGACAACCTTTATCTTCTTCTGAATCCTTGTTTTGTGCCCGTGGGGTCCCTGCTCTCCTCACACCAGTCTTGTCTCCACAGGCCGCCTCCATCATGCTGGAGCACCTCCCGCTTCCCGTTCGGTGGATCATCAGTGGGGCTTTCAGCAGCTTCAACGAGGCCGCCTTCATGAACAGGACCGTCGGCGAGATCCTGTGGGGGTACAACGACCCCCTGCTCGACTTCCTGAACACCATCGTGCCGGGGGCGCTCCCCTTCGTCGGCAAGTTTGGGCTCTTTGCAGATGTAAGTAGAGTTATCTCTTTAATTCACTCACTGATTAAACTGTTAAAGTAACTGTTGTCATTGTAATAATGAAATAGTGACCTGTGTCCTTGGACATGACCCCTCCATTGCATAGTTTCCTGCCTCTGGGAAGGAATGTGGTCTAGTAGCCAACCTAGGAATCATCGCTTCTAGTCCCGACTCCTCATGTGATTGAAAAGCGTGTGATTGTGAGTAGGCCTGGGCGGTAAATTCCGTTCCGCTTGCGGAATTTGGGTAAACGCGGAGTTGCCAAAAATTCTGCGACCTGTGGCTTCGCCATATGTTTTGCTTGTTTGCGCTTTCAAAATGCGTGTTCGCAAAATATTACTCGCCGAGCACGCAAACAGCGTTCACGAACAGAAAAAAAGCATTGCGAACGGGCGGAACAAGCAATTCCGCGTGTTCGCGGAACTTTTGGTGCTCGCTGAGATTTTTTACCATTTTGCAGAGTTTTGCATAGCGCGACTATGCAAATTCCACCCACCCCTAAATCTGAGCAGATCACTTAATCTGTGTGTGCCTGAAACTGGAAATGTGTGAAATTAAATGTAACTGTAAAGACCTACTGAGAGCAGGTGGGCTGAGCTTGATGTTCACAACCCTCCATCTCCTCAACATTCCGTCACCTCAACGCTCCCTACTCTGTAATGTGTGTTGCGCCCCAATTTTGACATTTTCTGATATCTGTGCTTCCATTCCCTCTTCTTCTGCATTCCTTACCCTCTGTTACTTCATCTCGAAACCTTTCAACCTGTTTCTCAGGTGGAAGAACTAACTCTCCTGCAGGAGGCGAAGGCTGGGCCTCCCGCTCCGATCTGCGTTCTTCACCAGCGGTGAACTCCACTTACAACTCTACTTCTGCCATCTTTTGTCCTATGTCACCTCTCCCTTTAATCTCCTCTGGCCAGGGCCTCCCGCTCTGATCCGCGTCCTTCGCCAGCAGTGAACTCTACTTACAACTCTACTTCTGCCATCTTTTGTCTTATGCCACCTCTCCCTTTAATCTCCTCTTGCCACGACCTACCCCTCTGATCTGCGTCCTTCACCAGCCGTGAACTCTACTTACAGCTCTACGTCTGCCATCTTTTGTAATATGTCACCACTCTGTTTCATCTTTCCGTCGCCTCTGGTACTTTTCCTTCCACCTTTAAGTCTGTCCCTGTACTTCCCTTGCTGAAGAAACCCACTTTGCATCCTGATTATGTTTTTTAATTGCTGACTTGTTATGGAGTGCCCTGTTTTTACCAAGTTTCTTTCTTGCACACAAATAATCCTTTTTTCTCTGGGACGGTCTTGCTTTCTCCCTCCATATGCAACGGAAACTGGAATGAGTATTGAGTTTTAGGTTACATTTGGTCACAACAACCATTCGCTTGTTACCCAGTTTCTTGATCGCACCGCTGCTTTTGACATTGTGGCTTACTCCCTTTTTAGGTCTTGCTGAGCCAGCGCATGCACTGCTCTGCTAGACATTTAGTTAGTGGCTTTCAAAGTACTGCCACAATCTTTTCCTGGCCTCAAGCTTGCTTTCACGAGCGTGTGCACGTGTGCAGCCGCCTTGTGGCTTTCATGGCTCTTTAAGCCTTGATCTCCCAAGAGCCTCGCTCTACCCCTCCCCCATCACAGACTGCATCCCTGCCATCACTTTCGCTTTCACAGCCGTGTTACTTTCACAGCCGTGCAGCCAATGCTTGTTTTCAATTTTCATGAGGCAATATGTTCATTTATCCAGCCTTACAGTCTGTCACAAACTCTGCATCTAGACCATCTGGGTAGAAGTTTCTCTTTTCTTCCAGTACTGTGTTTCTTTTTTCTTCAGTAAGTGTTTGACTGCGCAAAAAGGCCATAGCGGAGGGTCGTTTGCATGATTACCACTAATGTCTAGCGCCTTTCAGTAGCACGACTTAAGGACGGCAAGGTACATCTGCACCCATGATCGCGTCAATATGTTGCAGTATATCACCAAAGGACAAGTTTGTGCCTCTTTCTTTTTCGCACTACCAGCACATCTCCAAAGCCCCAGTTTGAATCTACCGGGGGGCAGATCCTCCCTCCCAGTGATGTTGGACTCTGCCTCCCGGTGTTGGATGTTTATAAAGCCTTTGTGTCGATGGTGCCAGGCTGTTTCACATTCCTGAGTAAATTCACTCTGCTTCTCACTGTGTTTGATATGACCATTTACCAGGTGGCCTTTCAAAAACTTTTGACAGAATGTGGAAATATGTAATATGCGGCTCGCAGCTTCTCCTTGTGGTCATTGGCCTCGCGGCTGCAGTTCGGATCTGTGCGTTCATGGCCCTGTGCTTTATTTGACTATACTGCCTCCTGTCTGTTTCAGGAAGATGGAAGGCATTTTTACAGTCAAGAAAGAATTTATCTGATCTTTGTTGGACATATTACTTATCATCAGACAGCCCTTTTTTTGCCAGTTTGCAAATCCCGTGATTTTCATCCCTAGGGATAACAAGCATTGGAATAGCCAATAGGTCTCGTTTTTGGGACCTTATAAGTGTTTATCCTTGCAACAGTTGGTGTTGTTGCACTAAGGATATTGTGCTGCATACCTAAATACTTAAAAGGTCCCAAAAGCGAGACCTATTGGCTATGCCAATGCTTGTTATAGCTGTTATGGGTACTGTTCTCTTTTTAAGAATATTTTAATGCTGTTTTTCAGTTACAAACAATCCATTCTGGACTCGCCCCAAGAGCGAAGGGCAATAATTCAGTTGATAGTAAAGCTCTCAATACTGTGGTACGAATGCACATTACATATGTATACAAAATTAGCTGACGTTTACTTTGTACCCGTTACAACTGCTGTCCTTACACTCGAACATCATCAAAGAGACCTTTCTCCTCGGGCTCTGTTCTTCGCTGGACTTCCTCTTATCTCTGCCTGCTCGGTCGTTCTTTGTCGGGTCTATGGAAGGCTCTTTTTCTGCCCTTTCTCATCGTCTCGTTCTTTGTCGGTTCTGTGGAAGGCTCTTTTTCTGCCCCTTCTCATCATCTTGTTCTTTGTCGGTTCTATGGAAGGCTCTTTTTCTGCCCCTTCTCATCGTCTCGTTCTTTGTCTGGTCTATGGAAGGCTCTTTTTCTGCCCCTTCTCATCGTCTTGTTCTTTGTCGGTTCTATGGAAGGCTCTTTTTCTGCCCCTTCTCATCGTCTCGTTCTTTGTCAGTTCTATGGAAGGCTCTTTTTCTGCCCCTTCTCATCGTCTTGTTCTTTGTCGGTTCTATAGAAGGCTCTTTTTCTTCCCCTTCTCATCGTCTCGTTCTTTGTTGGGTCTATGGAAGGCTCTTTTTCTGCCCCTTCTCATCGTCTCGTTCTTTGTCGGGTCTATGGAAGGCTCTTTTTCTGCCCCTTCTCATCATCTTGTTCTTTGTCGGTTCTATGGAAGGCTCTTTTTCTGCCCCTTCTCATCGTCTCGTTCTTTGTCTGGTCTATGGAAGGCTCTTTTTCTGCCCCTTCTCATCGTCTTGTTCTTTGTCGGTTCTATGGAAGGCTCTTTTTCTGCCCCTTCTCATCGTCTCGTTCTTTGTCGGGTCTATGGAAGGCTCTTTTTCTGCCCCTTCTCATCGTCTTGTTCTTTGTCGGTTCTATGGAAGGGTCTTTTTCTGCCCCTTCTCATCGTCTCGTTCTTTGTCAGTTCTATGGAAGGCTCTTTTTCTGCCCCTTCTCTTCGTCTTGTTCATTGTCGCTTCTATGGAAGGCTCTTTTTCTGCCCATTCTCATCGTCTCGTTCTTTGTCTGGTCTATGGAAGGCTCTTTTTCTGCCCCTTCTCATCGTCTTGTTCTTTGTCGGTTCTATGGAAGGCTCTTTTTCTGCCCCTTCTCATCGTCTCGTTCTTTGTCGGTTCTATGGAAGGCTCTTTTTCTGCCCCTTCTCATCGTCTCGTTCTTTGTCGGTTCTATGGAAGGCTCTTTTTCTGCCCCTTCTCATCGTCTCGTTCTTTGTCGGTTCTATGGAAGGCTCTTTTTCTGCCCCTTGTCATCGTCTCGTTCTTTGTCGGGTCTATGGAAGGCTCTTTTTCTGCCCCTTCTCATCGTCTCGTTCTTTGTCGGTTCTATGGAAGGCTCTTTTTCTGCCCCTTCTTATTGTCTTGTTCTTTGTCGGTTCTATGGAAGGCTCTTTTTCTGCCCCTTCTCATCGTCTTGTTCTTTGTCGGTTCTATGGAAGGCTCTTTTTCTGCCCCTTCTTATTGTCTTGTTCTTTGTCGGTTCTATGGAAGGCTCTTTTTCTGCCCCTTCTCATCGTCTCGTTCTTTGTCGGTTCTATGGAAGGCTCTTTTTCTGCTCCTTCTCATCGTCTCGTTCTTTGTCGGTTCTATGGAAGGCTCTTTTTCTGCCCCTTCTCATCGTCTTGTTCTTTGTCGGTTCTATGGAAGGCTCTTTTTCTGCCCCTTCTCATCGTCTCGTTCTTTGTCGGGTCTATGGAAGGCTCTTTTTCTGCCCCTTCTCATCGTCTCGTTCTTTGTCGGTTCTATGGAAGGCTCTTTTTCTGCCCCTTCTTATTGTCTTGTTCTTTGTCGGTTCTATGGAAGGCTCTTTTTCTGCCCTTTCTCATCGTCTCGTTCTTTGTCGGTTCTATGGAAGGCTCTTTTTCTGCCCCTTCTTATTGTCTTGTTCTTTGTCGGTTCTATGGAAGGCTCTTTTTCTGCCCCTTCTCATCGTCTTGTTCTTTGTCGGTTCTATGGAAGGCTCCTTTTCTGCTTCTTCTCATCGTCTTGTTCTTTGTTGGTTCTATGGAAGGCTCTTTTTCTGCCCCTTCTCATCGTCATTGCAGTTTTCCTCAAGGGTCTGTCTTGGGCTCCTTATTTTTCATTTTATATTCTTTCTTCTTCCAGTTATTTCTGATCTTGGTCTAGACTCATTTCTAAGCCACTGATTCTTAATGTTTCCCTTCCTTCTCTACTTCTCTACGTGAGAGCATCTCCCTTTGCTAATTCGCTTTCGATATCTAGGTAGCAACACACTTTCTTAAACTCAATCCTCAGCCTTTGACCCAACGCAAGAACAGCAGAGGCTGAAAAGGAAGAAGGCATTAGAATGACAAAGATTGGAAACTTGACCAAAGAGAGAGGCAGCATGGATGAAAATGAAGCTGCAATGGTGCTTAATGACTTCCACTCCTCAACCCAATGTTTCCCTCTTCTCAAATGCCTTTTTCTTCTACTGCACGTTAACGGGGAATGAACTGTATAATTCATCTCTGATTTCATCTGTGGCCATGTCCTATCGCTTTCATGTGTTTCACATTAGTCATTTCAAGCCTTTACGTTCCCTTCTTACCACTGCTTCAGCCTCTTGAGCGGTCATCCTTTAACTGTTGCTTCTCGTTGTGAGTCTTCCTAAGGATTTGACTTTTCCACATTAGGTCACCTTAGATGTGCCACTGGAGTCGCCCGGAGGGTGCTCTGTGAGCCCTCAGCGATGGCATGTGCCTGCATCTATGGAGTCCTTGATGCCTGGAGGGTACCAGGGTATTTCAAGGGGCTTGTAGGTCTGCACCTGCTACCTACTAGTCAGCGGAATTAGCTGCTGCTACCCATGCCCCAAAGAAGTCTTTCACATTGTAAAGTCCTTATTGGAGCCGGTCTCTTTCTCAAAATGTTGAAACAAACAGGCTGAATTTTTCTGCAATAAGGTTGCTTCTGTCCACTCCACCTTTGATAATTCTGCCATTCTTGCTAATACAGTGACTGGGATAGTTGAATCTAAAGAGAGTATGAACTTCTTCCCGCCTCCGGAGACCACCACTTCATGGCCTTACTTAAAGCCATCAAATCGGGTTTTCCCCTGGATCTTCTGCCACTGGACAAGGTAAATCTACTTAGTACGACTCTCACCCTTCCTTAGTGACTTGATAAGCTCTTCTTTATCTCGTGGTACAGTCCCAAAGGCGTGGAAACAGGCAATGGTATTACCGCTACTAAATCAGCCTAATTTAGAGGCATCAAACTGGGCCAACCATCTCATCATTTTCTTGCTGCCTCTTTGTGCTACGTTTCTCCAGTATTGCAAGTTTCTTAGATTCACATGCTTGAATCATTCCCGTCCTCCAGATAGGATTCCCTGGTACCATATCATAGTAATACAATGTTAAAGATAGAGCAGGAAGGCCCTAGGCAGCCTATAGTAGTCTATTTAAAGAAAATAGACCAAACTTATACTTTAACCAATCAGGCTGCTTTGACCTCTAGGACACTCATGAGAGACGCTCCAGGCCCTCAGATTTTCTACTGGAGGTCGTTCTAGGAAGTGTCCTCTGAGCTCTGCTCAGTTATTTTCTACTTCGATACTTTCAATAGAATATTTCCCATATTTTGGTTCTGTGGAAGCTTTGGGGACCTGGAATAATCTGAACGGTCGCACTTACAGGTTTTACAAATTAAGCACTGCCTTGGATAATATCAAGAAACATTTTTTTATCAATGTCGGGCTGACAGGGTGGCAGATTCTCTACCTGTTTTGGGAGGATATGAAAGACAGCTATGGGTGACATAAGCCAACAACTAGATCAACTTCCGGAAGAGGCGAAGGTGGAAGCAAAAATGATCTTGCAGAAGGGGGCGCGCACATCCGCAGAGATCATAGACTGTACCATGGATATTGCCACCACTGTATTTAGGCAACTAGCAGGCTCTGCTGTGCTCCGAAGGCAAGGCTGGCTCAAAGCGATCTCTTCACTTTGATGGGGAGGCCTTGTTCGGCAAGCATGTCGAAGTCGTACAGGTAATAAAAAATGACACAGAGACGGCTAAATCGCTGGGGACTTTACAGTTCAAAATCATGCCCTTTCCTGGGCTGAAGGAAGAGGCATGCCATCATGTAGAGGAGGTCATCAGCAACCCCAATAACCCTCCTACACATCTACCTCCCACCAGGTTTGTCCGCAGTGTTCCCAGAGACTACTACCTCAAGCAGTCTACAACGGACAGGGCCTTAGATGAGCGAAACGTCAGGGAAAGGACACTGGACGTCGCCAATGACTTCTCTGGCTACCCCTAGCTCCAACCGGTTCAGACTAGGAGGAAGAATATCCCAGTTCATCCAGCGTTGACAAGAGATAACATTGGGCCAATGGGTCCTAGATCTTGTTCAATTCGGCCACACCCTAGAATTACTTCAGAACCCACCATTAAACCCAACACACTCCTCCACTCCCGAACATCTACAACTGCTCAAATTGGAGGCCAAGACCATGTTTAGGAAGGGAGTGACAGAGAGGGTCCACCTTTCGCAACAAGGAAAGAGATTCTCTTTTCTCTTTTCGTTTCATCCGGATTCGCAAAAAGTGGAAGGAATGGAGGCCTACACACTAGACTGTGGACTAACCTGCCTGCACCTCTATACCGGTTTCCTATTTTATCATAATCGAATCCGCGCTACAGACCCAGACACCAACCGCCTTATGGTGCCGCTGTTTTCCATATCATAGAATAGTCCTTGAATGGTGTGCGCAGGAAAAAGTAATGTCCAGGGATTTGCTCTGGGAATTTTCAAAATTTCTTTATTGTTGATAGTAAAAAACGGTTCACAGAAAGGCAGAGATTTTCAGCCAACGCGTTTCGTTCTCATGGAGAACTTCATCAGGGCATCTCAGGGAAATACCCCTCTTGAGCGATAGAGTATCCGAGTTCAAATTGGTTTAATTTAGGAGAAACCAAAGTGGAATTGACTTGAACGATGACGTAATCTCCAACCCAAACAACAATGGGACTCCAAATGTAATCAGAATCACAGACTTTCTGCAGAAATCCAAAGGAAAGTCTTCTTACTGTTGTATTTGTTAGACGGGAAACCTGAGGGTCGGCCGAGCAAGGGGGAGAGGCCTCCTGACGAGGGTCCTCTCCTCCGATCGTACGGACGGGCAACCACCCCCCCACAGATGGACACCACACAAAGATAGGTTCTCAACACTTATCAGCATTCTTCGGTAGATTAACGGAACGTTACAGCAGGAGCAGGATACTGGGATCCCTGCAATTCTAGTCTCTGTGGGAAGGGGGTAGCGGGACAGTCTCGGTACAGGTCTGGTACAGGTGTATCGGACGATCAGCTCTCGATCCTCTAGCTGGAGGGTTCTCTGGTAGGGGCCGCGGCAGCGCCAGCAGGCCTTCAAAGATGGTTCACACGGATGAGCTGCAGCAGCGCCAGCAGGCCTTCAAAGATAGTTCACGGAGATGAGCCGCGGCAGCGCCAGCAGGCCTTCAAAGATGGTTCACGAGGATGAGCCGCGGCAGCGCCAGCAGGCCTTCGAAGATGGTTCACGAGGATGAGCCGCGGCAGCGCCAGCAGGCCTTCAAAGATGGTTCACGAGGATGAGCCGCGGCAGCGCCAGCAGGCCTTCGAAGATGGTTCACGAGGATGACCCGCGGCAGCGCCAGCAGGCCTTCAGAGATGGTTCACGAGGATGAGCCGCGGCAGTGCCAGCAGGCCTTCAAAGATGGTTCACGAGGATGAGCCGCGGCAGCGCCAGCAGGCCTTCAAGGATGAGTTCGTCTCGGTGTCTCTCGACTCCAGGATACAACTGGCTTCCTGCTCTGGAGCTGCCCCAGTTATAGGTCTGGTGCCCTTTGATGTCCGGACCCTCGCACTTGGAGGTCGGGGGGTCCGGGTCTCTTTACCCCCTGGGTGGATGGTGGTGCCTCGGTGTCGGGCTTGGCTGGGCCTGAGGCTGAGGTCGACCCGGGGCGCCGAGGCCTGGTCGTGGAGGGTCCAAGATGATGGCTGGGCCGGGGACGGTGGTCCGGGAAAAAGGGGTCCGGGCCAGCCGAGAAGGTTGCGGACATGAGTTTGAGTTCCGTCGGGGAATAGCTAGGGAGGCCCGGAGGGCGGAAGGTGCGGCTCTTGTCCGGGGAACAGGGGTGACGGTAGTCCGGGACCCGCCATGCGGGAGGGGTCGGGCCACGCCACGAGGCCGGGTCCAACATGCGTCCCCCCCAGCTGAAGGCAGGGAGAGTCACCCATCTCCTTGGGTATTCTCCTCGCCGAGGCGGAAGAAGTGGGACAGGCTGTCGGCGTTGGCGTGGTCATTGCCTGGGCGATGTTCCACAGTGAAGTCCATCCCTTGCAGGGAGATGGACCAACGCGACAGTTTCGGATTCTCCCCTCGCATCTGCATCAGCCATTGCAGAGGTCGGTGGTCCGTTTGTACCCGGAAGTGGGTACCGAAGAGGTAGGGTCGGAGCTTCTTGAGGGCCCATACCACATCGAAGGCTTCTCTCTCAATGGTGCTCCAGCGCTGTTCGCGGGCCAGCAGGCGTCGGCTGATGAAGGCTACCGGCTGGTCAATTCCCTCTGCATTGATTTGGGAGAGAACGGCTCCGATGCCGTGATCGGAGGCATCGGTCTGCACCACGAATTCCCGGCTGTAGTCGGGAGCTTGGAGCACTGGTGCGGTGCACATTGCTGTCTTGAGGGTCTCAAAGGCGGCCTGACACTCGGGGGTCCATTGTACCTTCGGGGGGTGCTTTTTTGATGTTAGTTCGGTGAGGGGCCCCACAATGCTGCCATAGTCCTTCACGAAGCGCCGGTAGTATCCGGTGAGCCCCAGGAAGGCTCGGACTTCTGTCTGTGTGACCGGGAGTTCCCAGGCCCGGATGGCGGCGATCTTGGTTTGAAGGGGGGCCACCTGGCCACTTCCCACTTGGTGCCCCAGGTAGGTCACGGACCCTTGGCCGATTTGGCATTTGCTGGCCTTGATTGTTAGTCCTGCCTGCGGGAGGGCGACCAAGACCTCCCTGAGGTGTTGCAGGTGTTCGGCCCAGTGGAGGCTGTACACGGCAATATCGTCCAGATAGGCGGCGCTGACCTCCTCGAGCCCCGCCAGCACCTTGTTCACGAGTCTCTGGAACGTGGCGGGGGCGTTTTTCATCCCGAAGGGCATCACCTTGAAGTGATAGTGGCCATCCGGAGTGGAGAAGGCGGATCGCTCTTGGGGGCCCGGGGTGAGGCCGATCTGCCAGTAGCCCGCAGTTAAGTCAATGGTGCGTAGGTAGCGGGCGGCTCGCAGGCAGTCGATCAGTTCATCAGCCCGGGGGATGGGGTGAGCATCTGTCCGGTAGTCCACACAAAATCTGAGTTCGGGGGCTACGCCAGGGGCGGCGGCCTTGGGGACCAGCACAACCGGGCTGGCCCAGGGGCTGTCGGAGGGCTCGATCACTCCCAGAGCCAGCATCTTGGATACTTCTGCCTGGATGCAGGCGCGTACTCGATCGGGTACTCGGTAGGCCCTGTGCCGGATAGGGGGGCTATCCCCGGGGTCGACATCATGGAGGCACCAGGAAGTGACCACAGGGGTGAGGGAGAACAGGTCGGCAAACTGCTGCAGCAAGTCTTGGCAGCTTTGGCATTGTGCTGGGGTCAGGGCGGAAGAGAGGTTGACTCCTTCCACGGAGCCATCCTTTTCGAGGGTCTTCAGGAGGTCCGGGAGGGGCTCGGAGTCCTCTTCAGCCCCACTGTCGGTAGCCATCAGGAGACTAAGTTCGGAGCGCACAAAGTGAGGTTTGAGTCTGTTGGCATGGAGGACCCGGAGGGGGTTCCTGGGGGACTCCAGGTCTACCAGGTAGGTGACGGGGCCCTTGCGCTCCACCACCTTGAAGGATCCTGTCCATTTGTCCTGGAGGGCACAAGCTTCGACCGGGGACATGACCCAGATCTGTTGTCCCGGCTCGAACTCGATGGACGAGGCGTTTTGATCGTACCAACGTTTCATGTCTTCTTGGCTGGCTTTAAGGTTGGCCTTGGCAAGCTCCCGGAATCGCCGAGTTTGGTTCCGGAGGGTCAGGAGGTACCGGTACACATCAGGAGGGGCATTCTGGGGGGTCACCTCCCATCCCTCTTTGACCAGACTTAGGGGACCCCGGACGGGGTGCCCATACAATAGTTCGAAGGGGCTGAATCCCAGGGACTTCTGTGGGACCTCCCGGTAGGCAAATAGGAGGCAGGGCAGCAACACGTCCCATTGGCGTCGTAGGGGCTCCTCCAGGCCCATGATCCTACCCTTGAGGGTGCGATTGAAGCATTCCACGAGTCCGTTCCCTTGCGGGTGGTAGGGGGTCGTAAATTTGTAAGTGACCTCGCACTGTTGCCAGAGGGATTTCATGTATCGGGAGATGAAGTTCGTGCCCCGATCACTGACGACTTCTCGGGGGAAGCCCACCCGGGAGAAGATCCCTATCAGGGCTTGGCCCACCACGGGCGCTGTCACGGTCCGGAGGGGTATGGCTTCGGGATAGCGGGTAGCATGGTCCACCAGGACGAGTATGAACCGGTGACCTTGCGATGTCCGGGGCTCCAGGGGCCCCACAATATCAATCCCCACCCGTTCGAAGGGAGTTTTGACGATGGGAAAGGGTTGCAGGGGGACCTTCAGTTTTCGGCAGCTCTTTCCGCTGGCCTGGCAGGTGGGGCAGGCTCGGCAGTGGTTGATCACGTCGTTCCTCATCTTGGGCCAGTAGAAATGGGTCACCGGGCGGCTGTAAGTCTTGTCCTGTCCCAGGTGCCCAGCGAGAGGGACATCATGAGCCAGGTTCAGGAGGAAGTCTCGGAAGCGAAGGGGGACCACCAGCACCCGGCTGGCCCCTAGCTCGGCAATCTTCTGCTCGCTGTAGAGAAGCTCATTGTCCCAGTAGACCCAGTGAGCCCCCGAGGCATCCCCTGCGCTCTGGGCTGCAGCTTGTTGTCGGATCCCCTCGAGGGAGGGACACGTCTTCTGTTCTTGGCGGAACTGTTCTTGAGTGGGGCCACCTTCCTGGCGCCACTGGGCCAACTCCGGGAGGTCGCGGAGTGGTTCCGAGGCTTCATTGTCGGGCCCCTGTGGGTCGGCGACCGGGGTGGCATCCTCAGAGTTGACGGGCGGTGGAGGTTCGGGCCACTCGGGTTCTTCAGTGGAGGGGATGGTGCAGGCGGCCATGGACCGGGTCGTCGCACAGACCCATTCAGGAAGGCCAAGCATCCCCAGGTGCTCCCTTCGTTCAACGGCCGCCCAGGGGGAGCTTTCTAGGTCGTTCCCCAGGAGGCAGTCCACGGGGGCATCGTCTCGGACGGTCACTTTCAGCATGCCCGAAACTCCCCCCCATTCGAAGAAGACGCGGGCCATCTGGCACAAGCTTTCAGAGTTGTCGGCAGACCGTACTGGGCATAGTACGTTGGGCAAGATTTGATCCGGGGTCACCAGATGGCAACGGACGGCTGTTAAGCTGGCTCCTGTGTCGCGGAGGGCTTCGGCCCGGCGTCCATTGATGGTGACCCACTGGCTGTACTTCTGCGTGTTGGCCGGGATGGGGGCCCTAGGGACCATGTCTCTTTCCCCTAGACACACCAGGGACATGGCTGCGGGTTCCCACTCTGCCGGGTATGGTTCGCAATATTCGGCTTCTTCTTCGCCTCGCTCTTCTCCGAGGGAGATGGCGGTGATCTGGCGGTTCAGCTGACCCGTGGCCTGGCCTGGCTGGTTTCTGGGACAGTTGGGGTCATTGGCGTAATGACCGGGTCGCTGGCATTTGTGACAGACAACGTTGGTGCGGAATCCCGGCCGCGTCGGAGGGCTTCCTCTTCCGGCCGGGGGAGTGCTAGTGGGGGACATCGTGGTGGTGTCCCGGCCCCGACCCTGGCCTCCTCCTCCTCCTCACGGGCGGTGGGACCCCTGGGAGGCTCGGCCTTGGTCACCCGCCCAATTCCTGGGGACCTGGGTGCTTTCCCATCGATCCGCTTCGATTGCGAGTTTCCTGGGCTCAGTCAGTTTGCTGTCGAGGAGATGCTGCCTTAGTTCGACGAAACAGTTATTGGAGAGGTGCTCCCACACAATGAGTTCGACTAATTGTTCGTAGGTGGTGACTTGACTGCCTTTGATCCACCCCTCTAAGGGTCTGCTAAAAAAGTTCACATATTCCACCCAGGTGGTACCGGGGATCCGTTTACAGTCTCGGAATCGCTGCCGGTACATCTCGGGTGTGAGCCCATAGCGAGTGAGAAGGGCGGCTTTCATATGGTCGTAGGAGGTCATCTCCGCGTCGGGGAGCTGTAGCAGGACATGCATCTCTTCCTTCGTTAACGAATCTCCCCCACAATCCGGCCCCCAGTCTTTTCGCGGGACACGGTGGGAGGTCATGGCTACTTCGTATGCCTTAAACCATTGCTGGATGTCGTCGTTCCGGTAGTACTCTCGAACGACATCTTTGGGAATGTGGACCTTGGTGTCCGTAGAGGGAGTGGAGCTCTGGTTCTCGGGGACGCCGAGGTCCCTATTTTGCTTTCTTATTTCTAGTTCTTTTAACCCGCACTCGTGTTCGTACGCGAGCTTCTTTTCCTCCAGCTCCCTCTGGCTTTTTTTCTCTTCCCGTTCTTCCTGTAATCGCAAGTGTTCAAGGGCTATCTTTTTTTCTGCTAGTTTCAGTTCGCCATCCAAGCGGAGTCTAGCCAGTTCAAAATCGTGGAGCCGGCTCCTTTCTCGTTCTCGGGCCTCCTCGGGAGAGAGGCCCGCGCTTCTCTCCTCCTCGGGGGTTGCAATGATTTCTGTGGTCGCAACGTTTTCGCTTTGGGGTGGTGATGCTCCCGTCTCCACCCAAGTCTGCAAAGCGTGCTTGAGATCATCTTTGGTACTTAGTCCCGTGGTAGCGATACCCAAGTCTATGCAGAATTGCTTCAATTCCTTGTGACTGTACTCTTCCAGCCGTTCCATCTGGAATTTTGCGGTTGTTCCGGTTTCTTTTGTCGACATGGTCGCTGTGTGTTTTTCGTTTGTAGTGGGGCGAGTTACTCTCCGTACGATTTGCGTCGGCTCGAATCCCACCGCTGCCACCAATGTTAGACGGGAAACCTGAGGGTCGGCCGAGCAAGGGGGAGAGGCCTCCTGACGAGGGTCCTCTTCTCCGATCGTACGGACGGGCAACCACCCCCCCACAGATGGACACCACACAAAGATAGGTTCTCAACACTTTTATCAGTATTCTTCGGTAGATTAACGGAACGTTACAGCAGGAGCAGGATACTGGGACCCTGCAATTCTAGTCTCTGTGGGAAGGGGGTAGCGGGACAGTCTCGGTACCGGTCTGGTACAGGTGTATCGGACGATCAGCTCTCGATCCTCGAGCTGGAGGGTTCTCTGGTAGGGGCCGCGGCAGCGCCAGCAGGCCTTCAAAGATGGTTCACACGGATGAGCTGCAGCAGCGCCAGCAGGCCTTCAAAGATAGTTCACGGAGATGAGCCGCGGCAGCGCCAGCAGGCCTTCAAATATGGTTCACGAGGATGAGCCGCGGCAGCGCCAGCAGGCCTTCGAAGATGGTTCACGAGGATGAGCCGCGGCAGCGCCAGCAGGCCTTCAAGATGGTTCACGAGGATGAGCCGCGGCAGCGCCAGCAGGGCTTCAGAGATGGTTCACGAGGATGAGCCGCTGCAGCGCCAGCAGGCCTTCAAAGATGGTTCACGAGGATGAGCCGCGGCAGCGCCAGCAGGCCTTCAAGGATGAGTTCGTCTAGGTGTCTCTCGACTCCAGGATACAACTGGCTTCCTGCTCTGGAGCTGCCCCAGTTATAGGTCTGGTGCCCTTTGATGTCCGGACCCTCGCACTTGGAGGTCGGGGGGTCCAGGATGAGGGAGTCCAGACACCCAGCAGGGGGGTGGCCGGGGGCGATCGAAACCAGGCGGATGGGAGCCATCGACACTCCTTCTCCCATTGACTCGCCAAGTGGTCTCTTTACCCCCTGGGTGGATGGTGGTGCCTCGGTGTCGGGCTTAGCTGGGCCTGAGGCTGAGGTCGACCCGGGGCCACGAGGCCTGGTCGTGGAGGGTCCAAGATGGTGGCTGGGCCGGGGACGGTGGTCCGGGAAAAAGGGGTCCGGGCCAGCCGAGAAGGTTGCGGACATGAGTTTGAGTTCCGTCGGGGAATAGCTAGGGTGGCCCGGAGGGCGGAAGGTGCGGCTCTTGTCCGGGGAACAGGGGTGACGGTAGTCCGGGACCCGCCATGCGGGAGGGGTCGGGCCACGCCACGAGGCCGGGTCCAACAGTATTCAATTAATCTAAAATAAACAGAAAATATTGGAAAGGTTTTTCGTGTCAATGGAGGCCTATCCTCGACCTTGGAGATCTCCACACATATCTAAAAAAGACAATTATTCTGCATGGTAACATTACAAGATATAATCTCAGTGGCTTAGATGTAGAAGAATATGTCAACTCTCGACCTGCGGGATGCATGTTTTCACTTCCTTATCCATCCATTCCACAGGAGATTCCTAAGGTTCGCAATAGTCAGCAGCCACTATCAGTTCAGGTTTCTTCTTTTTGGTCTGACATCAGCCCCCAGGATATTTACAAATTGTCTGGCTCCGGCAGCAGCCTTCCTGAGGAAACAAAGACACCAGGTGTTCCCATACTTAAACGACTGGCTCGTCAACTCACATACCAGGCAAGCAGCACAGAAATCAACAAACGCTTGCAGAGCACTGTTCAACAAGCTAGGT
The DNA here is from genome assembly GCF_964263255.1 of Lissotriton vulgaris. Lineage (NCBI taxonomy): Eukaryota > Metazoa > Chordata > Amphibia > Caudata > Salamandridae > Lissotriton > Lissotriton vulgaris. The sequence goes on from NC_141699.1 coordinate 44,171,960, forward strand.
CTCACTCTGAATGGGAAACAGTCAAGGCCACAGCCATCAGACTATAACCTTTTTGGGAGCCACACTAGATACTATAACCAACAAAGCCCGCCCCACATCAGAAAGACAAGTAAAGCTGATAACATTTGCAAAGTTCATTCAGAAAAAAAGTCTCTCTCAGTAGGTGTAGGAAGCTGGCTCTGTATATTCTATACCAAAGTGAGGTATAGTGTACACAGAGTCCAGTGGAACCCCAAAGGTAGGCAGAGGTAAAAGTTAGATAGAACCTCACTCTCTACTTGTGGTAGTGTGGTCGAGCAGTAAGGCTTTATCAATTAAGCATTTGTTGTACACACTAAGTCAGCAAATTAATTCACTCACTCAAAGACTGAACTTGAGACCAAATATTTTTGTATAAAATTATTCTTTTAGTTATTTTATTTACTAAAACCAAGCAAGCCTGGCACAGGTAAGCAATAAGTACTTTACAGTAATAATGCAGTTTGTAAATAGTTTGAATTGCAATTGTAAATGTACTTTGATTTGATTGCAGTAGTGTTATTAATAATGCAATGCTTTTCAGAATACAGTACATATACTTTGTATATGATTTTTAGTAAAATTACAGGTAAGTTCCTTTCTAGATTACTTTTCTTACGTAGTGCAGTATGCCTGGATACTACACTGGGATATTTCCTGTAAACAGATAAGTAAAAGCGTTTTTTCATAGAAAAACAGTCAATGTTATCCCATGGAGGAAAATAGTGTTATTGGTTTAAAGGGAAGTACTTTGTTGTGGTAGTTGAGCTTCTGGGGTAGGAACTAGGGGTTCCCCAGGGTCAAGGGTGCATTCTTGTTGCACCCTCAGCTCCACTAGGGCGGCCGGGTGCAGAGTGCTGAGGCCCAATGTTATCCAATGGGGGATAGGGGTTCTCTGGTTGGTGGCTGCTGACGAGCAGGCCACTGGGCAGTGGGAGCAAAGCTCCTGGACTTAAGCTCAGGGCAAATGGGGAAACAAAGTAACAGCAAAGGGGCACCCTCAGAGGCACTGGGCGGCCGTGTCCAGAGTGCTGTTTTGGCATCTGGCGCCCTGTAGCTTTCAACGGGGAGTCTCTGGTTTGCAAGAGCACTGCAGGCTCTGGGACGATGGTCTTCTGGGTGCGACCACCACTTGGAGAGGTAGGTTTGGATGCTGGGAGTTGGTTTGGCACCTTCGGTTGGGCCACCCAAGGCTGTGGGGCTCCGGGGCCAGGGGTGCCTTTTAGGGTTGGATATTCTTAACAGCTCCTGATCGCAGTTGGGGAGACCTTTCGGTTTGAGGCTGCAGGCGTGGGCTGGAGGCTTGAGGCAGGTCAGGGGTCACCGGATCTCGTGTAAGGATTGCCAGGGAGACCTCCTCGGGGTGTTGGGCCACTCCAACTCAGGTCATGGGCGTCAGCTGCAGAGTGGTGCAAACTTGCATCCTTGCGGAGCTGGAGTCTGTTGTTTGAACAAATCCGGAGTTCCTGGGAGACAGAGTCTTTGGGATTGAAGGCAGGCAGGTCCTCCGGGTTTCTTGAGGTTGCTGGCTGCAGGACACCCCAGGGTTTTGCTGGAGCAGGTTTGAGGTGGGGACAGGCCGGTAGGGCTGGGGCCACGTCAGTGGGTGCCTCCTCTTGTTAGCTTTGGCACGGCTGTTCGGTCCTTCTTCTTTTCTTCTTGCAGATTGTTGCCTGTGGAAGCAAGGTTTAGGGGTGACCCTAAAAATTTGATTTAGGGGCGTTACAGGTAGGTAAAAAGGTTGGTACCAATGGGTCCCTTCCATGGGGTGAGTACACTCCCTTTTATGCCACCCTCCAGTGGGAGGGAAGCATAAGCTTTTCCCTGGTTGGCTAACTCCCCCAATCTGGAAGATGGCGGGGACTCGAGATTGTGTTTCACCTCGCCTCCCCCACCTGAGGGCTGGAGTTGGCAGAGGTGGGCACACCTCTCTTCCTCACTTGTTTTTCCCACCGGTTCTCCTGCTCAAAGTGGGGGCCAGAACTAGTGGGGACCAGTTTCTGAAAGCAGCATGTTGCCTGGGGAAGCTCACAAAGGCAGCAAGCCTGTGAAGCTTCCCCTTCATGAACCCTGCCCATCCTTGGGGAGGAGGCTTGGCACCTCCTCCCAGGATGTACATTGTTTCAGGCCCCCGAGAGCAGCAGGCTCTTGGCCCACTGGTCAAGAAATATGTCTGGTGGTGACAGCTTAAAGCTGCCGCGCAGCCTGAACACTAGTGGTGGGTCGTTTTTGAGGGAGCATCTCTAAGATGCCCTCAGTGTGCATTATTTTTAAATCCCACACTAGCATCAGTGTGGGTTTAATGTGCTGAGAAGTTTGATACCAAACTTCTCAGTTTTCAGAGCAGCCATTATGGTGCTGTGGAGTTCGTGATGACAACCTCCCAGCACCATATACTCTTAATTGCAGCACTGCACTTACAGTGCCCAGGAATGGACTTAGACACTGTAGGCTCATGCACCTGTATCCTCACCACTGGTATAGGGCACCCAGCCAGAGGGGTGCCTGATCTATGCCAGGGCAGTGGGTTATAGGCATGGCACAAAAGGATGTGTGTCATGTCGCCTCTTCACTTTGTTCTGTACCAAGATACACAGCCTGAAAAGGAAATGTGTGAATGTAATGGTACAGGGCCTCTAAGGGTGGCACAATAAGTGATGCAGCCCTTAGGGGTCTTCCCTGGTCACAGTACTCTGGGTACCTGTGGTACCATTTACCAGGGGCTGACATGTGGCCAGAGATGTCAATTGTGTTTTGTTTTTAATGCAGGTTTAGGGAAAGAACATAGGCCCTGGGCACCTGATTGGCAGAAGCCCAGGGCACTATCAGTCAAAGCACATCAGCAGTTCAGCAAAAAGTGGGGGCAACCATGAAGAAAGAGGGCACTTTCTCACATTAGTCTCTACAAGTCATTATTAGGGATGATGTCATCATGCATTCCTCTAGTTCAGTTCTGCCGGCTAAGGATGCAACCTCTCCAGGAAGAATTAGACCTCCAAAGGGTACAAGCGACAGGTTTGTTCAACAATATCATCAAAGTCGCTACAGCCATGGTCAAAGCCCTAGCTTGGTGGACTCAGCAGACACAACTCTCAGCCTGCCTATCACTCCCAGCTCAACCCTCTCCATTGGTCATTACCACTGACACTTCTTTGGAGGATGGGGAGCACACCTTCAAGACCTACATGTCAGTGGCTAGTGGCAGAAGCCTCATCAGCATTTTCAAATCAATCCGCTCGAGCTCAAGGCAGTGCATCTGGCCTTGCAGGCTTTCCTCCCCAAGATAAAGAACTAAGAGGTCCACATACAAACAGACAATACAACAAGGATGACATACATAAACCAACAAGGGGATAAGAGATAATTTTCCTCTTTCGAGAGTCCCAAGACATTTGGAATTGGGCCATCCCAAATGGAGTGCAACTACGTGCGGAGCATGTCCCAAGAAAGCAAAGTGAGATAGCAGACACTCTCAGCAGACTGAGGTCAGCTTGCCACAATTGGTAAATGGATCAGGAAACAGTCAACCATATATTCTCACGGTGGGGAAAACCCAATGTCCCCTCTTTGCAGAACCACAGAACACCAAATACCGATTATTAGAAAGCTGGCATCACCATCCTGACGCATGGGAGAATGCATTTTCGATGCCATGGTCCGAAATCTTTGCTTACCCCTTTCCGCCCATTCTCCTGAATCCAAAGGTTCTCACGAAGAGGAAGATCTAACCTTGCAGAAAGATATGGATAGCTCCAATGTAGCCTCGCCAACATTGGTTTTACGGAACTCCTCCTGCTGTCGGAGAACCTCTCATCCGATTGAAGGGCTCACCTTATCACCGGACGTTGGGGTCAACTGCCCAGGCGTCCCATAGACTTCTGTGGGGTCAGCTGCCCAGGGATCCTATAGACTTCCATTGGTTCAGAAGCTCACCTCTCATGCCTCCCTTGGACCACAGTGGGTTCAGATGCCCTTGCACAGACTTCAGGAGGGTCAGCTACCCACACATCCCATAGACTTCAGTGAGGTCATCTGCCAAGGCGTCCTATAGACTTCCATTGGGTCAGCTGCTCACACCTATCATAGACTTCCATGGGGTCAGCTGCCCAGTCACTCCATAGACTTCCATGGGGTCAGTGGCCCAGGCATCCCATAGACTTCCACGGGGTCAGCTGCCCAGGCATCCCATAGACTTCCATGGGGTCAGCTGCCCATGCATCCCATAGACTTCCATGGGGTCAGCTGCCCAGGCATCCCATAGACTTCCATGGGGTCAGCTGCCCAGGCATCCCATAGACTTCCTTGGGGTCAGCTACCCAGTCACTCCATATACTTCCATGAGGTCAGCTGCCCAGGCATCCCATAGACTTCCATGGGGTCAGTTGCTCACGCCTCCCATAGACTTCCATGGGGTCAGCTGCTCTCACCTCCCATAGACTTCCATGGGGTCAACTGCTCACACCTCCCATAGACTTCCATGGGGTCAGCTGCCCAGGCTTCCCATAGACTTCCATGGGGTCAGCTGCCCAGGCTTCCCATAGACTTCCATGGGGTCAGCTGCTCTCACCTCCCATAGACTTCCATGGGGTCAGCTGCTCACACCTCCCATAGACTTCCATAGGGTCAGTGGCCCAGGCGTTCCATAGACTTCCATGGGGTCAGCTGCTCTCACCTCCCATAGACTTCCATGGGGTCAGCTGCTCACACCTCCCATAGACTTCCATAGGGTCAGTGGCCCAGGCTTCCCATAGACTTCCATGGGGTCAGCTGCTCTCACCTCCCATAGACTTCCATGGGGTCAACTGCTAACACCTCCCATAGACTTCCATAGGGTCAGTGGCCCAGGCGTTCCATAGACTTCCATGGGGTCAGCTGCTCACACCTCCCATAGACTTCCATGGGGTCAGCTGCTCACACCTCCCATAGACTTCCATGGGGTCAGCTGCTCTCACCTCCCATAGACTTCCATGGGGTCAGCTGCTCTCACCTCCCATAGACTTCCATGGGGTCAGCTGCTCACACCTCCCATAGATCTCCATGGTCCTAAAGCCCCCGCCCATGCCTCTGGTAGACCAAGCCTCGCACAGACGTCAGTGGGTCCCTCCACAGAGTCAGGGTCAGATGTCAGTGGGTGGAGACCTTCCTGTGGTGCACCGCCTCGTGAGCTGTCAGCGATGTTTAACTCTTTGTAGGTCGTTGTCGCAATCACAACAAGATGCCCTGTAGTGAGGGGGCGCCTGCCCTGCCCACATCTGTCGGGGGGCCCCTGGTGACCCCCCCGCCCCCCTCCATCTCTGTCCTTCCAGTCTGCAGCACAGTCTTCTTTCAATGTTGAAGTCCATCGTGCAGAGTGGACTTGAAGAAGCAGCCAAGCCACTGGCCCCCCCCCCCTCCCCCTCCCCCCCACTGCCCCCCGCCCCCGGCTGCAGCCCTGCCTGGGAATGGGGAGTTGGCGGTCTCTCAGGGAGGGCTGAGGTGGGGGGGTATGACCAGGCGAGGAGAAACTGAAAATATGTCTTGCTTTCTAGATGTTGTCCTTCCAGTTCTTCTCAGCACCTCTCATGTGCCTCTTGCTTTGTTTCCTTCTTTCCAGTTCAACAACTCGAACAGCGGCCTCTTCACCGTCTTCACCGGGGTGGGCGACATCAGCCGCGTGCAGATGGTGGACAGCTGGAACGGGCAGCGCGAGGTAGGCCTCGGACCCTGGGGCATGGATGAATGCTTGAGTGTGCAGAGCCAGCTGTGGAGGGGGCATGGATGAATGATTGAGTTCTGATATCCGTGCCTTACCACTAGGATATTTTTATAAACCAGTTGTAACAAAACCAATCCAACATTTTGGGACTCTTAGATTTTTAGAAACCCCAAACAGTTTCAATGAACTATCGTCCCTGGAGGCGGCCGATTGACCACAAACGATGAACATCAAAGACCTAGAAGTGGAAGAGAAAGTGGTATATACAGTTTGTACTATAGAGGGGGATGTTACTTGTGATGAGGAATTCCTGGAAGGGAAAAAACAAGGTGGTTGTGAAAGCTTACCCTGCATTCCTACTTTAAGCTCACTATTTGAAACAATGTTGTCGAGGCGAGTTGATGGTACTGCACCCATGTCAAGAGATGTGTCACCTGGTTCTACGAGCCCCAATGGCATCCCTGATCTAAAAATGATACCCTGGAACACAGCGGGTCTGGGATCAAACATTAGGGGCCCTGAATGGAATAATTACATTAACATGAGTGATATTTGTATCCTTCAGGAAACATGGGCTACAAAAACCGTACATAGGGTAGGATTCAAAACTTTTCAAATAAATCAGTCCCATCAATGAGGGGACGGCCCTCTGGGGGCCTTATAATTTGGGTGCAAGTGACTATGAATATTGATGTCACCCAATTTTGTATTGACTCGCCTGATATACTCGGAGTCAAAATAGTCACTGATGACAAAAGGGTCCTACACCTGTATAATGTTTACAGTAGACCACGCCCATCACACTGGGAGCCAGCCACAGTAGGAAAACTGGATCCACTTTTAAATGTATTAGATCCAGGAAGAAGTAAAATAGTATGCGGCGACCTGAACTGTAATTATGAACCCATTACAGGGCTAGAAAACCTGCTCGAGGATGAAGACAGTGCTAACAAGATACCATCATTGCATCGCTGTGGGACTGTCCCAACCACGGCCCGTGGAGGGAGTTTCGGTGGGGCGGAGGGGCAGGGTGGGGGGTGCTAAAAACTGGAGTACGGATAATTGAAGGTAAGTAAACAATTTAATAAAGAAAACGAATTTCGGAGCGCACCCTGCAGCACATTTTGCGATGCAGGGTGCGCTACAAAATTTGTTTTATTTATTAAATTGTTTACTTACCTTCAATTATCCATACTCCAGTTTTTAGCACCCCCCACCCTGCCCCTCCGCCCCACCGAAACTCCCTCCACGGGCCATTTGGTTGTTTGCTGTAGATATGGAGATCAGACCAAGAACAGAAAGTGATCATCGCCCACTTGAAATTGGTTTCTGTAGGAGTTTACTTCTGAGCCAGAGAGAGAATGAAAGAATATTCCATACTATCCCAGATAACACTATAGTCCGCAATAATCGTCGTACAGTTAAATGGGCGTACATACTGGAAATTGAAGATCTGTTGGCTAATATTTATAGTTCTGTTGACAACAGTTTTGGTACCTATGATGTCTCCCAAGATGAGAATAATACATTCCTAGACTTACATACGAGGTTTTTCAAGGAACTATTTCCACTAATGAAAAAAGATCAAAGAAGATGGGTGGAGTTGGTAACTCTCAGCTTGTAGGGAAACCTTGGTTTAACAGGGAGGGTCGCACTGCAAAGTTGGTTTTAGTCCATGCGATAAAAAAACAATAATGTTTTAGCAGTTAAAGAGGCCAGGGCTAAATATAGGGAAACTCACGCAGAAGCAAAATCTTCTTGGAATGAAGAAATCTGGTCCAGCATGTTATCTGCTGCTAAAATGAGGTACCAAAAGCTGTTCTGGGAAATAGTGGCCAAGGGAAACAAAAAAGAAAAGGGATCCCGGGAGGTCTTTCTTGATGAGACCACCTGGATCAACCACTTCACCAAGTTATATGATGTCCCTGAGGGGGACCAGGCCCTTCCTGATGTAAACATATCGCCAACTTTATATGAGGAGAGCCTAACTATACATTTTGACATCCAGGAGACCGAATTAGCAATCGCCTCAGTTAAAAATGGGAAGGCCCCGGGGCTTGATAAAATACCAGGCGATTTATTTAAACATGAAACTAACATCTGGGTTCCCCATATCAATAGTTTATGTAACGTTGTTGCTGCGGGGGTAGAACTGCCGGATACATGGAAAGGTGCGGAAATAATTACTATTTTTAAAAAGGGCGATAGGAATGATCCCGCAAACTACCGCCCTATTAGTTTGATCGATATATTACAAAAAATCTATGCAAGACATGTTTTAAATCGCGTAAATATTTGGATGGATGAAGAATTAGTGCTCACCAAATATCAAGCAGGGTTCAGAGCCAAAATGAGTACTATTGATCAGGTGCTAAAGTTTTGCTGTTTGTGCTGGAAGTATATTACTCTGAGGAAAGGTCACTTGTACGTAGCATTTGTGGACGTTCGGGCGGCGTTCAACCTAATCCCCCGAAAACTGTTATGGGAGACACTCAAGCTCCAAGGGCTACCGGCTAACCTCTTGGAGCAGGTTATAAAATTACATAGAAATAACTATGCAAAAGTTAGGTGGGGCCCAAGTGGGGAGTTAACACAACAAATACTGATAAAGAGGAGAGTTTGTCAGGGATGTGTGTTAACCCCGAAATTGTTCTCCCTGTTCGTCAACGATATTCCATCTTGTATGGAGGCTTGAAGCAACGACTCGCCAAAATTGGGGGGCGAGCGGGTCTTGCCCCTCCTTTTAGCTGATGACACTATACTCCTATCCCAAACACCCCTGGGACTACAGAATCTACTGGACAAGTTCCAGGCATACTGCAGCACAAAGGGCCTAGAGATCAATGCAAAGAAAACAAAATATATGGCTATAAACCCCCATAAAAATGTTAAGGATAACCTGACGCTAAATGGACACACATTGGAACATGTCCAAAACTTTAGCTATCTGGGTGTTTCCCTGGATCCAAATTTAACTTGGAAAAGCCAGATAGAAAAAAGCAAAATAGTATTTACACAAAATCTGTTACCCATAATGAAAACACATGGTAATAGCCTAAAAAAAGCAATTTCACCAGCCTTAGAGATTTTTAAATTTAAAGTAAAATCAGCAGCACTATACGGGGCAGAATTATGGGGTCCTACATGTAAGATATCCTTTGAAATTGGTGAGAATACATTTTTTAGGGCTCTGTTAAGATTACCGGCCAGCATCCCGTTGATACCACTTCTTTTAGATTTAAATATGAAACGTACTGACCATCGTGCAATCTTGAGACCCCTGATGCTCTGGGTCAGACTTTGGTCGACCCCTGAGCTGACAGATTATAAGGATTGTCTAAAAGAAGGTATGGAATTAGATTGCTGTAACAAAGTTCTATGGCTTAAACATGTAAGATCTTAGTTAACACAAATTGGTCTGGCACAATTTTGGAATGAACCAGCTTTATTAAACCCAATTTCAAAGGAAATTTTAAAGTTGTCATTCTGGGCATATGTGAATTATGAGGTGTTGAATGGAAAAACATATGGATCTTCAACAAATACTTTTTTAATGTTCAAAGATACAGCACTCTATGAATGCGTTCATGATGAGGTTTACCCACCATTAGCCAAGACACTCTACATGAAATATAGATATGGCATCTTGAGGACAAATGTCTGCGCATCAAGGTGGTCTCAAAGTAGTGATAATCAATGTATCCTATGTACGAATCAGGTGAAGGAAGATGATTCACACATCTTGTTCTTCTGTCCGGTCTATGCAGCACCAAGGAAAAGGTGGATCAAACCCCTTTGCCTGAATATAGACACAGGATCTTATAAAGAGGCTGGTAACATTTTAAAAACTGATACCAGCCAGGTAATTGTTTTTGGCATCAGTAGATTCTTGTTGTCCATGAACTTTATAAGAATGAAAACGGGTTTAAAATGATAGAATTTATCCATTTCTTCATGGGTAACACTTTTTGTTATACTGTTAGATTGATTGTGTAGGACATTTTTGGATAAGCATTTTATATTATTGATAGTTATACATGTAGCTTATAATTAATTTTTATACACACATGCTTTTCACATTTCTACCATTATCGATATTTTAAATCTACTTATATTTGCCCATTATTGTTAGTGTTGGATGTAAATGTAAATGTAAAATGTAAATTGATACTTGTATAGCGCACTACTCACCAGCAAGGGTCTCAAGGCGCTTTACGAATACCGCTGTGGAACCCATCCTGGCTTTTCCTGTAAGGTGTCCACTCCTGGCCACCCCCAAGGTGGAGGCTAGGCATCCTTAGCATTGTGGGGGCTGTTGTGGAGATTAAGCAAGCTATTGCCCAGAGTTGCAGAGTGGGACTCCATGATTGGAATAGGCACCGAGGCGAGAATTATCAGGTCCGTGGAAGTTTTGAGCCCAAGACCCGCTGAGGCGGGGAATTGAACCCTGGTCCCGGGCTAGACTTCTGCATCAGGGTCTGCCACTCTAACCATTGAGCCACACTTCTCCACTATATCTGATATCTACACATTTACCTATGTTTTTAAAATACATGCCTTTTTACATTTTTTATTATTTATGATATTTTAGGGTGATTTTTCCACCCCTAATAATTGTATCCGGATTGAATTGAACCGCTCTATAAATTGTTAACACCACCTACCATGTCAACCATATTCTAATGAATTATGTTTTAAATGTAAATGGAATTGTATATGTATTTTATGTATCTTTTATGGTACTTAACATACCGAAAAAAAGATTTTTGACTTGACTTGAATGATTGAATGTGCAGAGCCAGCTGTGGAGGGTGCATGGATGAATGATTGAGTGTGCAGAGCCAGCTGTGGAGGGTGCATGGATGAATGATTGAGTGTGCAGAGCCAGCTGTGGAGGGGCATGGATGAATGATTGAGTGTGCGGAGCCAGCTGTGGAGGGGGCATGGATGAATGATTGAGTGTGCAGAGCCAGCTGTGGATGGTGCATGGATGAATGATTGAGTGTGCAGAGCCAGCTGTGGAGGGGGCATGGATGAATGATTGAGTGTGCAGAGCCAGCTGTGGAGGGGCATGGATGAATGATTGAGTGTGCAGAGCCAGCTGTGGAGGGGGCATGGATGAATGATTGAGTGTGCAGAGCCAGCTGTGGAGGGGCATGGATGAATGATTGAGTGTGCAGAGCCAGGTGTGGAGGGTGCATGGATGAATGATTGAGTGTGCAGAGCCAGCTGTGGAGGGTGCATGCATGAATGATTGAGTGTGCGGAGACAGCTGTGGAGGGGCATGGATGAATGATCGAGTGTGCAGAGCCAGCTGTGGAGGGGCATGGATGAATGATTGAGTGTGCAGAGCCAGCTGTAGAGGGTGCATGGATGAATGATTGAGTGTGGAGAGCCAGCTGTGGAGGGTGCATGGATGAATGATTGAGTGTGCGGAGCCAGCTGTGGAGGGGCATGGATGAATGATTGAGTGTGCGGAGCCAGCTGTGGAGGGTGATGGATGGATGAATGATTGAGTGTGCAGAGCCAGCTGTGGAGGGTGATGGATGGATGGATGAATGATTGAGTGTGCGGAGCCAGCTGTGGAGGGGCATGGATGAATGATTGAGTGTGCGGAGCCAGCTGTGGAGGGTGATGGATGGATGAATGATTGAGTGTGCGGAGCCAGCTGTGGAGGGGCATGGATGAATGATTGAGTGTGCGGAGCCAGCTGTGGAGGGTGATGGATGGATGAATGATTGAGTGTGCAGAGCCAGCTGTGGAGGGTGATGGATGGATGAATGATTGAGTGTGCGGAGCCAGCTGTGGAGGGGCATGGATGAATGATTGAGTGTGCAGAGCCAGCTGTAGAGGGTGCATGGATGAATGATTGAGTGTGGAGAGCCAGCTGTGGAGGGTGCATGGATGAATGATTGAGTGTGCGGAGCCAGCTGTGGAGGGGCATGGATGAATGATCGAGTGTGCAGAGCCAGCTGTGGAGGGGCATGGATGAATGATTGAGTGTGCAGAGCCAGCTGTAGAGGGTGCATGGATGAATGATTGAGTGTGGAGAGCCAGCTGTGGAGGGGACGTGGATGAATGATTGAGTGTGCAGAGCCAGCTGTGGAGGGGGCATGGATGAATGATTGAGTGTGCGGAGCCAGCTGTGGAGGGGCATGGATGAATGATTGAGTGTGCAGAGCCAGCTGTGGAGGGGCATGGATGAATGATTGAGTGTGCAGAGCCAGCTGTGGAGGGGCATGGATGAATGATTGAGTGTGCAGAGCCAGCTGTAGAGGGTGCATGGATGAATGATTGAGTGTGCAGAGCCAGCTGTAGAGGGTGCATGGATGAATGATTGAGTGTGGAGAGCCAGCTGTGGAGGGGACATGGATGAATGATTGAGTGTGCAGAGCCAGCTGTGGAGGGGGCATGGATGAATGATTGAGTGTGCGGAGCCTGCTGTGGAGGGTGCATGAATGGATGATTGACTGTGCGGACCCAGCTGTGGATGGGCATGGACGAATGATTGAATGTGCAATGGAGCCAGGGGCGGACAGCTTCCATGGGTGCAGAGGGTGCAGTGGCACCGGGTCCCAGAGGTCTGGGGACTCCCACCGAACCTTGATTAATGTTGTCCTTTACCATGTTCGCAGCAGCCAGGGGGCGCCCTCCCTCCCTTCATTGCATTATTGCTCAGGACATGCAGCCCACACCCCACTGTTGCCCAGCGGGCGAGGCGCCTGGAAGACTTCTGAAGGGACATGGGCGCTGCATACGTGGCATCCCTCGACAGGCTTCACGGTTCCACATATAAGTCACCCACAGCCCCCCTTCCCCCGCGCCCCCAGGGGGAGGATGTTGACTCCTCACATAATGACAGGCTGGCGGCGCCGAGGCACGCCTCTGTGCCAAACCACAGACCCGCCCAGGGCGGAGTGGCGGGCATGAGCTGTGGGCAGCAGTGTGACAGCACGTGCCTGCTGCCATCAGCCCCACCTCCCGGGGCTGTTGTTTATGAGCCGAGAGTGGCCGAGGAGCCTTGGGTGACCCGTTGGTGGGGCTCTGCTCTTAGTACCACAGACCCAACTGCACGAATTCACTGCCCCTGGACCCCCCAGGGCCCCCTGTGTCTGTGCATGTGATGACCTACCACAGTCTGTGCCCCCCCCCCCCCCCCCCCTCAGCCCCACCGCCTCTGCTGCGGGGCTCCGGCCTCTCTAGCAAACACCCAGGGCCAGTCTACGAAATGGGCAAAGTGGGCACTTCCAGCCCCCCTCCCCCCTCCCCCGGCACTCAGGCCTCTTTAATCCTCTACCAGACACTGACTGCCCCTGTATCTCACTCAGGCCTCTTTAATCCACTGCCAGACACTGACTGCCCCTGTATCTCACTCAGACCTCTTTAATCCACCGCCAGACACTGACTGCCCCTGTATCTCACGCAGGCCTCATTAATCCTCTCCCAGACACTGACTGCCCCTGTACCTCACTCAGGCCTCTTTAATCCACCACCAGACACTGACTGCCCCTGTATCTCACTCAGGCCTCTTTAATCCACCACCAGACACTGACTGCCCCTGTATCTCACTCAGGCCTCTTTAATCCACCACCTGACACTGACTGCCCCTGTATCTCACTCAGGCCTCTGTAATCCTCTCCCGGACACTGACTGCCCCTGTATCTCACTCAGGCCTCTTTAATCCACCACAGACACTGACTGCCCCTGTATCTCACTCAAGCCTCTTTAATCCACCACCAGACACTGACTGCCCCTGTATCTCACTCAGGCCTCTTTAATCCACCACTAGACACTGACTGCCCCTGTATCTCACTCAGGCCTCTTTAATCCTCGACCAGACACTGACTGCCCCTGTATCTCACTCAGGCCTCTTTAATCCACCACCAGACACTGACTGCCCGTGTATCTCACTCAGACCTCTTTAATCCACCACAGACACTGACTGCCCCTGTATCTCACTCAGGCCTCTTTAATCCACCGCTAGACACTGACTGCCCCTGTATCTCACTCAGGCCTCTTTAATCCATCACCAGACACTGACTGCCCCTGTATCTCACTCAGGCCTCTTTAAACCTCGACCAGACACTGACTTCCCCTGTATCTCACTCAGGCCTCTTTAATCCACCACCAGACACTGACTGCCCGTGTATCTCACTCAGACCTCTTTAATCCACCACAGACACTGACTGCCCCTGTATCTCACTCAGGCCTCTTTAATCCATCGCCAGACACTGACTGCCCCTGTATCTCACTCAGGCCTCTTTAATCCATCACCAGACACTGACTGCCCCTGTATCTCACTCAGGCCACTTTAATCCACCACAGACACTGACTGCCCCTGTATCTCACTCAGGCCTCTTTAATCCACCACCAGACACTGGCTGCCCCTGTATCTCACTCAGGCCTCTTTAATCCATCACCAGACACTGACTGCCCCTGTATCTCACTCAGGCCTCTTTAATCCATCACCAGACACTGACTGCCCCTGTATCTCACTCAGGCCTCTTTAATCCACCACAGACACTGACTGCCCCTGTATCTCACTCAGGCCTCTTTAATCCACCACCAGACACTGGCTGCCCCTGTATCTCACTCAGACCTCTTTAATCCACCACAGACACCGGCTGCCCCTGTATCTCACTCAGGCCTCTTTAATCCACCACCAGACACTGACTGCCCCTGTATCTCACTCAGGCTTCTTTAATCCACCACCAGACACTGACTGCCCCTGTATCTTACTCAGGCCTCTTTAATCCATCACCAGACACTGACTGCCCCTGTATCTCACTCAGGACTCTTTAATCCACCACAGACACTGACTGCCCCTGTATCTCACTCAGGCCTCTTTAATCCACCACCAGACACTGACTGCCCCTGTATCTCACTCAGGCTTCTTTAATCCACCACCAGACACTGGCTGCCCCTGTATCTCACTCAGGCCTCTGTAATCCTCTCCCAGACACTGACTGCCCCTGTATCTCACTCAGGCCTGTTTAATCCACCACAGACACTGACTGCCCCTGTATCTCACTCAGGCCTCTTTAATCCATCACCAGACACTGACTGCCCCAGTATCTCACTCAGGCCTCTTTAATCCACCACAGACACTGGCTGCCCCTGTATCTCACTCAGGCCTCTTTAATCCACCACAGACACTGGCTGCCCCTGTATCTCACTCAGGCCTCTTTAATCCACCACAGACACTGGTTGCCCCTGTATCTCACTCAGGCCTCTTTAATCCACCACCAGACACTGACTGCCCCCGTATCTCACTCAGGCCTCTTTAATCCACCGCCAGACACTGACTGCCCCTGTATCTCACTCAGGCCTCTGTAATCCTCTCCCAGACACTGACTGCCCCTGTATCTCACTCAGGCCTCTTTAATCCACCTCAAAAACCGACTGCCCCTGTATCTCACTCAGGCCTCTTTAATCCACCACAGACACTGACTGGCCCTGTATCTCACTCAGGCCTCTTTAATCCACTGCCAGACACTGACTGTCCCTGTATCTCACTCAGGCCTCTTTAATCCATCACCAGACACTGACTGCCCCTGTATCTCACTCGGGCCTCTTTAATCCACCACATACACTGGCTGCCCCTGTATCTCACTCAGGCCTCTTTAATCCATCGCCAGACACGGACTGCCCCTGTATCTCACTCAGGCCTCTTTAATCCACCACCAGACACTGACTGCCCGTGTATCTCACTCAGGCCTCTTTAATCCACCACAGACACTGACTGCCCCTGTATCTCACTCAGGCCTCTTTAATCCACCACAGACACTGGTTGCCCCTGTATCTCACTCAGGCCTCTGTAATCCTCTCCCAGACACTGACTGCCCCTGTATCTCACTCGGGCCTCTTTAATCCTCTACCAGACACTGACTGCCCCTGTCCCTCACTCAGGCCTCTTTAATCCACCACCAGACACTGACTGCCCCTGTATCTCACTCAGGCCTCTTTAATCCACCACAGACACTGACTGCCCCTGTATCTCACTCAGGCCTCTTTAATCCACCACAGACACTGACTGCCCCTGTATCTCACTCAGACCTCTTTAATCCACCACAGACACTGACTGCCCCTGTATCTCACTCAGGCCTCTTTAATCCACCACAGACACTGACTGCCCCTGTATCTCACTCAGGCCTCTTTAATCCACCACAAACACTGACTGCCCCTGTATCTCACTCAGGCCTCTTTAATCCACCACAGACACTGACTGCCCCTGTATCTCACTCAGGCCTCTTTAATCCACCACAGACACTGACTGCCCCTGTATCTCACTCAGGCCTCTTTAATCATCACCAGACACTGGCTGCCCCTGTATCTCACTCAGGCCTCTTTAATCCACCACAGACACTGACTGCCCCTGTATCTCACTCAGGACTCTTTAATCCACCACCAGACACTGATTGCCCCTGTATCTCACTCAGGCCTCTTTAATCCACCACAGACACTGACTGCCCCTGTATCTCACTCAGGACTATTTAATTCACCACCAGATACTGACTGCCTTGTATCTCACTCAGGCCTCTTTAATCCATCACCAGTCACTGACTGCCCCTGTATCTCACTCAGGCCTCTGTAATCCATCACCAGACACTGACTGCCCCTGTATCTCACTCAGGCCTCTTTAATCCACCACAGATACTGACTGCCCCTGTATCTCACTCATGACTCTTTAATCCACCACCAGACACTGACTGCCCCTGTATCTCACTCAGGCCTCTTTAAACCACCACAGACACTGACTGCCCCTGTATCTCACTCAGGCCTCTTTAATCCACTACCAGACACTGACTGCCCCTGTATCTCACTCAGGACTCTTTAATCCACCACCAGACACTGACTGCCCCTGTATCTCACTCAGGCCTCTTTAATCCATCACCAGACACTGACTGCCCCTGTATCTCACTCAGGCCTCTTTAATCCACCGCCAGACACTGACTGCCCCTGTATCTCACTCAGGCCTCTTTAATCCACCACCAGACACTGACTGCCCCTGTATCTCACTCAGGCCTCTTTAATCCTCTACCAGACACTGACTGCCTCTGTATCTCACTCAGGCCTCTTTAATCCTCTACCAGACACTGACTGCCTCTGTATCTCACTCAGGCCTCTTTAATCCACCGCCAGACACTGACTCCCCTGTATCTCACTCAGGCCTCTTTAATCCACCACAAACACTGGCTGCCCCTGTATCTCACTCAGGCCTCTTGAATCCTCTACCAGACACTGACTGCCTCTGTATCTCACTCAGGCCTCTTTAATCCACCGCCAGACACTGACTCCCCTGTATCTCACTCAGGCCTCTTTAATCCACCACAAACACTGGCCGCCCCTGTATCTCACTCAGGCCTCTTTAATCCACTACAGACACCGACTGCCCCTGTATCTCACTCAGGCCTCTTTAATCCACTCCCAGACACTGACTGCCCCTGTATCTCACTCAGGCCTCTTTAATCCACTACAGACACCGACTGCCCCTGTATCTCACTCAGGCCTCTTTAATCCACTCCCAGACACTGACGGCCCCTGTATCTCACTCAGGCCTCTTTAATCCACCACATACACTGATTTCCCCTGTATCTCACTCAGGCCTCTTTAATCCACCACAGACACTGACTGCCCCTGTATCTCACCCAGGCCTCTTTAATCCATCACCAGACACTGACTGCCCCTGTATCTCACTCAGGCCTCTTTAATCCACCACAGACACTGACTGCCCCTGTATCTCAATCAGGCCTCTTTAATCCACTCCCAGACACTGACTGCCCCTGTATCTCACTCAGGCCTCTTTAATCCACCACAGACACTGACTGCCCTGTATATCACCCAGACCTCTTTAATCCACCACAGACACTGACTGCCCCTGTATCTCACTCAGGACTCTTTAATCCACCACCAGACACTGACTGCCCCTGTATCTCACTCCGGCCTCTTTAATCCATCACCAGACACTGACTGCCCCTGTATCTCACTCAGGCCTCTTTAATCCATCACCAGACACTGACTGCCCCCGTATCTCACTCAGGCCTCTTTAATCCAACGCAGACACTGACAGCCCCTGTATCCCACTCAGGCCTCTATAATCCACCACAGACACTGACTGCCCCTGTATCTCACTCAGGCCTCTTTAATCCACCACAGACACTGA
Source organism: Lissotriton vulgaris (assembly GCF_964263255.1). Classification (NCBI taxonomy): domain Eukaryota; kingdom Metazoa; phylum Chordata; class Amphibia; order Caudata; family Salamandridae; genus Lissotriton; species Lissotriton vulgaris. The sequence continues at coordinate 44,189,836 of NC_141699.1, forward strand.
CTGCCCCTGTACGTCACTCAGGCCTCTTTAATCCACTACCAGACACTGACTGCCCCTGCATCTTACTCAGGCCTTTTTAATCCATCACCAGACACTGACTGCCCCTGTATCTCACTCAGGCCTCTTTAATCCACTCCCAGACACTGACTGCCCCTGTATCTCACTCAGGCCTCTTTACTCCTCTACCAGACACTGACTGCCCCTGTATCTCACTCAGGCATCTTTACTCCTCTACCAGACACTGACTGCCCCTGTATCTCACTCAGGCCTCTTCAATCCACCACAGACACTGACTGCCCCTGTATCTCACCCAGGCCTCTTTACTCCTCTACCAGACACTGACTGCCCCTGTATCTCACTCAGACCTCTTTAATCCACCACCAAACACTGACTGCCCTTGTATCTCACTCAGGCCTCTTTAATCCACCACCAGACACTGACTGCCCGTGTATCTCACTCAGGCCTCTTTAATCCACCACAGACACTGACTGCCCCTGTATCTCACTCAGGCATCTTTAATCCACCACAGACACTGACTGCCCCTGTATCTCACTCAGGTCTCTTTAATCCTCTACCAGACACTGACTGCCCCTGTATCTCACTCAGGCCTCTTTAATTCACCACAGACACTGACTGCCCCTGTATCTAACCCAGGCCTCTTAACTCCTCTACTAGACACTGACTGCCCCTGTATCTCACTCAGGCCTCTTTAATCCACCACCAGACACTGACTGCCCCTGTTTCTCACTCAGGCCTCTTTAATCCATCACCAGACACTGACTGCCCCTGTATCTCACCCAGGCCTCTTTACTCCTCTACCAGATACTGACTGCCCCTGTATCTCACTCAGGCCTCTTTAAATCTCTACCAGACACTCCTGCCCCTGTATCTCACTCAGGCCTCTTTAATCCTCTGCCAGACACTGGCTGCCCCTGTATTTCACTCAGGCCTCTTTACTTCTCTACCAGACACTGACTGCCCCTGTATCTCACTCAGGCCTCTTTAATCCACCACCAGACACTGACTGCCCCTGTATCTCACTCGGTCCTCTTTATTCCACCACCAGACACTGACTGCCCCTGTATCTCACTCCGACCTCTTTAATCCATCACCAGACACTGACTGCCCCTGTATCCCACTCAGACCTCTTTACTCCTCTACCAGACACTGACTTCCCCTGTATCTCACTCAGGCCTCTCTAATCCACCACCAGACACTGACTGTCTCTGTATCTCACTCAGGCCTCTTTAATACTCAACTAGACACTCCTGCTCCTGTATCTCACTCAGGCCTCTGTAATCAATCACCAGACATTGACTGCCCCTGTATCTCACTCAGGCCTCTTTAATCCACCACAGACACTGACTGCCCCTGTATGTCACTCAGGCCTCTTTAAACCACCACAGACACTGACTGCCCCAGTATCTCACTCAGGCCTCTTTAATCCACCACAGACACTGGCTGCCCCTGTATCTCACTCAGACCTCTTTAATCCACCACCAGACACTGACTGCCCCTGTATCTAACTCAGGCCTCTTTAATCCACCACAGACACTGACTGCCCCTGTATCTCACTCAGGCATCTTTAATCCACCACAGGCACTGACTGCCCCTGTATCTCACTCAGGCCTCTTTAATCCTCTACCAGACACTGACTGCCCCTGTATCTCACTCAGGCCTCTTTAATCCACCACAGACACTGACTGCCCCTGTATCTCACTCAGGCCTCTTTAATCCTCTACCAGACACCGACTGCCCCTGTATCTCACTCAGGCCTCTTTAATCCACCACAGACACTGACTGCCCCTGTATCTCACTCAGGCCTCTTTAATCCACCACCTGACACTGACTGCCCCTGTATCTCACTCAGGCCTCTTTAATCCACCACAGACACTGACTGCCCCTGTATCTCACTCGGGCCTCTTTAAACCTCTACCAGACACACCTGCCCCTGTATCTCACTCAGGCCTCTTTAATCCTCGACCAGACACTGACTGCCCCTGTATCTCACCCAGGCCTCTTTAATCCTCTGCCAGACACTGGCTGCCCCTGTATTTCACTCAGGCCTCTTTACCTCTCTTCCAGACACTGACTGCCCCTGTATCTCACTCAGGCCTCTTTAATCCACCACCAGACACTGACTGCCCCTGTATCTCACTCGGTCCTCTTTAATCCACCACCAGACACTGACTGCCCCTGTATCTCACTCAGGCCTCTTTAATCCACTACAGACACCGACTGCCCCTGTATCTCACTCAGGCCTCTTTAATCCACTCCCAGACACTGACGGCCCCTGTATCTCACTCAGGCCTCTTTAATCCACCACATACACTGACTGCCCCTGTATCTCACTCAGGCCTCTTTAATCCACTCCCAGACACTGACTGCCCCTGTATCTCACTCAGGCCTCTTTACTCCTCTACCAGACACTGACTGCCCCTGTATCTCACTCAGGCATCTTTACTCCTCTACCAGACACTGACTGCCCCTGTATCTCACTCAGGCCTCTTCAATCCACCACAGACACTGACTGCCCCTGTATCTCACCCAGGCCTCTTTACTCCTCTACCAGACACTGACTGCCCCTGTATCTCACTCAGGCCTCTTTAATCCACCACCAAACACTGACTGCCCTTGTATCTCACTCAGGCCTCTTTAATCCACCACCAGACACTGACTGCCCGTGTATCTCACTCAGGCCTCTTTAATCCACCACAGACACTGACTGCCCCTGTATCTCACTCAGGCATCTTTAATCCACCACAGACACTGACTGCCCCTGTATCTCACTCAGGTCTCTTTAATCCTCTACCAGACACTGACTGCCCCTGTATCTCACCCAGGCCTCTTTAATTCACCACAGACACTGACTGCCCCTGTATCTAACCCAGGCCTCTTTACTCCTCTACTAGACACTGACTGCCCCTGTATCTCACTCAGGCCTCTTTAATCCACCACCAGACACTGACTGCCCCTGTTTCTCACTCAGGCCTCTTTAATCCATCACCAGACACTGACTGCCCCTGTATCTCACCCAGGCCTCTTTACTCCTCTACCAGATACTGACTGCCCCTGTATCTCACTCCGGCCTCTTAAAATCTCTACCAGACACTCCTGCCCCTGTATCTCACTCAGGCCTCTTTAATCCTCTGCCAGACACTGGCTGCCCCTGTATTTCACTCAGGCCTCTTTACTTCTCTACCAGACACTGACTGCCCCTGTATCTCACTCAGGCCTCTTTAATCCACCACCAGACACTGACTGCCCCTGTATCTCACTCGGTCCTCTTTAATCCACCACCAGACACTGACTGCCCCTGTATCTCACTCCGACCTCTTTAATCCATCACCAGACACTGACTGCCCCTGTATCCCACTCAGACCTCTTTACTCCTCTACCAGACACTGACTTCCCCTGTATCTCACTCAGGCCTCTCTAATCCACCACCAGACACTGACTGTCTCTGTATCTCACTCAGGCCTCTTTAATACTCAACTAGACACTCCTGCTCCTGTATCTCACTCAGGCCTCTGTAATCAATCACCAGACATTGACTGCCCCTGTATCTCACTCAGGCCTCTTTAATCCACCACAGACACTGACTGCCCCTGTATGTCACTCAGGCCTCTTTAAACCACCACAGACACTGACTGCCCCAGTATCTCACTCAGGCCTCTTTAATCCACCACAGACACTGGCTGCCCCTGTATCTCACTCAGACCTCTTTAATCCACCACCAGACACTGACTGCCCCTGTATCTCACTCAGGCCTCTTTAATCCACCACAGACACTGACTGCCCCTGTATCTCACTCAGGCATCTTTAATCCACCACAGACACTGACTGCCCCTGTATCTTACTCAGGCCTCTTTAATCCTCTACCAGACACTGACTGCCCCTTTATCTCACTCAGGCCTCTTTAATCCACCACAGACACTGACTGCCCCTGTATCTCACTCAGACCTCCTTAATCCACCACAGACACTGACTGCCCCTGTATCTCACTCAGGACTCTTTAATCCACCACAGACACTGACTGCCCCTGTATCTCACTCAGGCCTCTTTAATCCACCACAGACACTGACTGCCCCTGTATCTCACTCAGGCCTCTTTAATCCTCTACCAGACACCGACTGCCCCTGTATCTCACTCAGGCCTCTTTAATCCAGCACAGACACTGACTGCCCCTGTATCTCACTCAATCCTCTTTAATCCACCACCTGACACTGACTGCCCCTGTATCTCACTCAGGCCTCTTTAATCCACCACAGACACTGACTGCCCCTGTATCTCACTCAGGCCTCTTTAAACCTCTACCAGACACACCTGCCCCTGTATCTCACTCAGGCCTCTTTAATCCTCGACCAGACACTGACTGCCCCTGTATCTCACCCAGGCCTCTTTACTCCTCTACCAGACACTGACTGCCCCTGTATTTCACTCAGGCCTCTTTACCTCTCTACCAGACACTGACTGCCCCTGTATCTCACTCAGGCCTCATTAATCCACCGCCAGACACTAACTGCCCCTGTATCTCATTCAGGCCTCTTTAATCCTCTACCAGACACCGACTGCCCCTGTATCTCACTCAGGCCTCTTTAATCTATCACCAGACACTGACTGCCCCTGTATCTCACTCAGGCCTCTTAATACTGAACCAGACACCGACTGCCCCTGTATCTCACTCAGGCCTCTTTAATACTCAACCAGACACTGACTGCCCCTGTATCTCACTCAGGCCTCTTTAATCCACCACAGACACTGACTGCTCCTGTATCTCACTCAGGCCTCTTTAATCCACTACAGACACCGACTGCCTCTGTATCTCACTCAGGCCTCTTTAATTCACTCCCAGACACTGACTGCTCCTGTATCTCACTCAGGTCTCTTTAATCCACCACCAGACACTGACTGCCCCTGTATCTCACTCAGGCCTCTTTAAACCTCTGCCAGAAACTCCTGCCCTGTATCTCACTCAGGACTCTTTAATCCACCACAGACATTGACTGCCCCTGTATCTCACTCAGGCCTCTTTAATCCTCTACCAGACACTGACTGCCCCTGTATCTCACTCAGCCTCTTTAATCCACGACAGACACTGACTGCCCCTGTATCTCACTCAGGCCTCTTTAATCCACGAAGACACTGACTGCCCCTGTATCTCACTCAGGCCTCTTCAATCCACGACAGACACTGACTGCCCCTGTATCTCACTCAGGCCTCTTTAATCCACGACAGACACTGACTGCCCCTGTATCTCACTCAGGCCTCTTTAATCCACCGCCAGACACTGACTGCCCCTGTATCTCACTCAGACCTCTTTAATCCTGTACCAGACACTGACTGCCCCTGTATCTCACTCAGACCTCTTTAATCCTGTACCAGACTCTGACTGTCCCTGTATCTCACTCAGGCCTCTTTAATCCACTACCACACACTCCTGTCCCTGTATCTCTCTCAGGCCTCTTTAATCCACTCCCAGACACTCCTGCCCCTGTATCTTACTCAGGCCTCTTTAATCCAATCCCTGACACTGACTGCCCCTGTATCTATTTTAGGCCTCTTTAATCCACCACAGACACTGACTTCCCCTGTATCTCACCCAGGCCTCTTTCAACCACCACAGACCCTGACTGCCGTTGTATCTCACTCAGGCCTCTTTAAACCACTCCCAGACACTGACTGCTCCTGTATCTCACTCGGGTCTCTTTAATCCACCACCAGACACTGACTGCCCCTGTATCTCACTCAGGCCTCTTTAAACCTCTGCCAGAAACTCCTGCCCCTGTATCTCACTCAGGACTCTTTAATCCACCACAGACACTGACTGCCCCTGTATCTCACTCAGACCTCCTTAATCCACCACAGACACTGACTGCCCCTGTATCTCACTCAGGACTCTTTAATCCACCACAGACACTGACTGCCCCTGTATCTCACTCAGGCCTCTCTAATCCACTCCCAGACACTGACTGCCCCTGTATCTCACTCAGGCCTCTTTAATCCACTCGCAGACACCGACTGCCCCTGTATCTCACTCAGGCCTCTTTAATCCACCACAGACACTGACTACCCCTGTATCTCACTCAGGCCTCTTTAATCCACCACCAGACACTGACTGCCCGTGTATCTCACTCAGGCCTCTTTAATCCACCACAGACACTGACTTTCCCTGTATCTCACTCAGGCCTCTTTAATCCACTCCCAGACACTGACTGCCCCTGTATCTCACTCAGGCCTCTTTAATCCACCACAGACACTGACTGCCCCTGTATCTCACTCAGGCCTCTTTAATCCACCACCAGACACTGACTGCCCGTGTATCTCACTCAGGCCTCTTTAATCCACCACAGACACTGACTGTCCCTGTATCTCACTCAGGCCTCTTTAATCCACTCCCAGACACGGACTGCCCCTGTATCTCACTCAGGCCTCTTTACTCCTCTACCAGACACTGACTGCCCCTGTATCTCACTCAGGACTCTTTAATCCACCACAGACACTGACTGCCCCTGTATCTCACTCAGGCCTCTTTAATCCACCCCCAGACACTGACTGCCCCTGTCTCTCACGCAGGCCTCCTTAATCCACCACAGACACTGACTGTCCCTGTATCTCATTCAGGCCTCTTTAATCTACCACAGACACTGACTGCCCCTGTATATCACTCGGGCCTCTTTAATCCACCACAACACACCCCCTGCTCCTGTATCTCACTCAGGCCTCTTTAATTCACCACAGACACTGACTGCCCCTGTATCTCACTCAGGCCTCTTTAATCCACCCCCAGACACTGACTGCCCCTGTCTCTCACGCAGGCCTCCTTAATCCACCACAGACACTGACTGTCCCTGTATCTCATTCAGGCCTCTTTAATCCACCACAGACACTGACTGCCCCTGTATATCACTCGGGCCTCTTTAATCCACCACAACACACCCCCTGCTCCTGTATCTCACTCAGGCCTCTTTAATTCACCACCAGACACTGGCTGCCCCTGTATCTCACTCAGGTCTCTTTAATCCACCACCAGAAACTGAAAGCCCCTGTATCTCACTCGGGCCTCTTTAATCTACCACCAGACACTGACTGCCCCTTTAACTCACTCAGGCCTCCTTAATCTACCACCAGACACTGACTGCCCCTGTATCTCACTCGGGCCTCTTTTATCCACCACCAGCCACTGACTGCCCCTGTATCTCACTCTAGCAGGTTGCACCTTTCTCCCTGGGTGACTGTATTTATGTCTTTCTCTTCCTCCTACTGTCTTCCTTATATGTTTTAGGTCTCGCTGAAGCAATCCGTAAGCATTGCAGCGAGATTCTAGTAAGCAGTATGAAAAGTCTTCCAAAACTGCGGATTCGACACAGTTCATGTAATCTATGCGCGTGCACACCATCGCAAGCCACATAACACACCACCATTTGTCTGTGCCTCGGCATCAGACTTCAAAGGAATGCGCTCCCGCTCCCCCGCCCCCCACCACCGCAATGCCAAGATCTTGTTTCTGGACGAAAGTGAAAGCCTACTGTGTTTGTTTACAGTAGCCTTGCTCCTCAAATGCTGTTACTGTGTCGCCATCTCTCTAGGACAAGGGTATTGGCGCGGCGCACTGCTTGTTTCTGGAAAGGTGGTTTGATTTGATTGTTAACAATATTTATGAAAGATAAAGGTGCTCCAGCAGGTGACACAACTGCCCTAATGCGTCGAACTGTTGCAGACACCCCCGATACGCCGTGCGCGTTCTACTATCCCAAATTCCATGAGAAACCCAACTTAAGTCGATCACCGCTCCTTGATAAAGGGCCCCTCGGGCCCGAATGCATTGGAGCATTTCTTGATAAACTTCCATTAAGTCGATAACATGAACTACGAAATGTTACACATGGAAAACCTATGAATTTGAAAATGAACGTTTAAAATAAACCACAGAAACTTGATTTTTTTAACTTCCCTGGAGTCAGTTGTATTGTAACAACGAACCACATAAGTGTGCCCAAAAGCAGGGATGCGCCATCTCTCTAGGGACACTCAGCTTGAAAATACTCAACTTGCTAGCTGCAATGCTACATGCGCTATGCTTTGCCTCTAGACACGTTGATCCCTCGCAGACTGTGCTGACTCTGCCCCTCCTGATTCTGAAACTGACCAACGCAGTCACCACCTGTTAGAATTGGGGGTCTCTGGTTGGCTTGTCACAAGTATTCACTTGTGACAAGCAGGGATGCTCTCCTCTAAGTCAGGGCAAAGGACTACTCCCAGAAATAACCCCTGCTCACCCTCTAGGCGGCGTGGCCTGACCAGACAAGGCTAATCTCTAGAGTACACACGGTTAAGCACTTGACATAACACATACAATAAACCATCAACCCGCCACACAGAGACACAAGCTGGTTGTTTGGTAAAAATATACTTTTTATATATAATCTCTCAAGCAGGCTTGTAAATACAGTCTTTTGGTTCTCAAAATTGGTTCCAGTTACTTTTAAAAGATGCCACAGTTGTTAAAAGTCAGTTGTTGTATCAGAAACAGTGTCCCTGGTCCTAAAACCGACTTTGCAGTACTTCAGATTTGCCCCACAATGATCTAGGCAATGTCCACGACGTGCTGACTCCTTTCGTGCCAGCTGGTGCGCCTCGTAGCGCTTTGGTACGTCTCATACCGCCGATGGCGGAAGGGCCTCTCTAACCCTCACACGTCTCGCGTATCACGCGTACGGCATGGGTGAGGGAACGAGGCGTACTGAGCGCTGGGGGCTGTGCGGCTCGTACTGCGCTGTGAGATGGGTTGGAGGAGTCTCACTGGTACGGCGCGCACAGCGTTGGGGCAAACAGCGGACACAAGGGGTGCGCGCCTCACGGACTCCGTGTCCAGAGCGCGGCACACCTAACACGGGCACAGTACCTTTTTGCTTGTGGGGGGAAGGTCGAGGCGAACAGCTGCGGAGGTCGATCCTCCGACGTCACTGTGTTGTCCCGGGGGCCATGCGAGCTACGGCTCGGACTCCTGAGTTAACGGTGCTTTGTGGGGGGGGTCAACAAACACGCGGCGTATGCTTCTACCCTGGAGGGGGAGCGGCCAGCTGTGTTACGGCGGTACAAGCGGGGCAATGATCAGGAGGCTTTAGCGAACCCAGGCAAAGTCCAACGCTGCTGTGTGAGCTACGGCGCGGGCCAGTAGATCACGGTGCTTGGGAGGACAGGTCTCTGCCGACGTTGCGAGCTATGGCTCGGGTCCCACCACAGGCACGATTCTCGGGCCAGCGGGGTGCTGGTCCTTACGGTGCGAGTGCGGCAGAGCTGAGCAGAAGTCGCGTTTAGGAGAGTAGGGTCTGCTATCCTATGGTCACCCCAAATTTTTGCTTTTTGCTTCACTGGTTTATGACTTAATGTGGCTGTGGGCCTGCTAATCAGACCCACAGCCTGCTGTTCTCTCTCTAAATTACTGCCAATGCACTTTAGGTGCATTACGAATTGGAACTGGTTCACCTTATTGGTTCCTGTAACAGTGTACCTTAGGTACCCAGGGCATAGGTGCATCCAAGGCCTACCAGGGGCTGCAGCATGTATTGTGCCACCCCTGGCCTGGCCTCCATATTTGACACGACTGGCTGATCAGTCAGCTGGGGCAAGTTGGTGTAATCACCTCTTGCTTAGGTGTAGTATACCTATACCTAACCTAAACTGGACACATATGTTCCTATCAGCCACTCCTATGGAAGGCCTCATCAATCCTGGAGGCAGAGTGCGTGGAAATATGTGAGATGGTGCTCTAGCATGAGCTGAGCCTGTCTGCAGCTGTCGGGAACAACTCCCTTAGCTGTTCCGGGATATTGCCATACCATATACTCTTAAGTGCATTATAATCCTCGCGGTTATTTGCTAACTTTGGTTTGGCTTTATCAAAACATGTCGAGTAAGGTGTCATACGATTTGGAATACTATCCCTTCGACAGTTCTGTCGACGGGGATAGGATTCCACCCTTCTAGAGGGACGCGACATGTGCGTAGCCTTAACCCCGGTTAAAGTTAACCAGAGCCTCAGCATCACAAAATGGATGCTGCCACCACAGACACAAGTCTGACCTCCTGCTGCTGGGAGTCCTTCCAGCGAGGGAGGCTTGGACAAAGGGTTTCCTGCCTTGGGAGGTGCGAGCACCACCCCAGACAGGATTTTGTGTATTGGGTAGGACAGGGCTGAATAGATTGAGACATGTCCGGGGCACACAAGGTGTCCCCGTGCATAAGCCAGTCCAAGCCGGTCCTGGGACTTTCCAGACCCAGGCCTGGCGAGGAGCTGGACAAAGGAAAGGGGGTGTAACCGCCCCCCTTCCTGGTCCCACCCAGAGGAGGGACCTAGCAAGTAATCCACCCCTCAGATTGGGAATAAGAGTGGGAGCAGTGCCATAGCACCTCAGATCATCCTGAAATCAACTTGAAACTAAGAAGACGACTGGACTTCGACATTCTGCTGCACAGAAGACTGAAGAGCATCTCCCTTGTGGCCTAGGAGTGGCCACCCTGTGAACACAGGCACCATCCAGCAACTCGACGTCTGCTTTGCCGCCGCCTCCCGCCGGACCCCGAGCCCCGAGCCTGACAAGACCCAGACTCCCAGACTTCTCACAGCCCGATCCACAGTCCCTGCAAAGAAGGGACCCGTGGAGGCACCGAGAGACGTGGGACCGGACCTCTTGGAAGACACCCAAAAAGCTGACTGCGCAGCATCCGAGGCACCCTCGACGTTGTGCTTTGGGGACTGAGAAGCCCCACCACCGAGCAGCCCTTGCACCGAAGATCAGCCCCCCAGTATCTCCACGATCTGCGTGGGGCCTTTTTGCATCGTGCCACTCGACGTGCCATCCCGGCCACTAGCCACGTGGTCAGCGGCCATCTTGAGGGTCTACCTCCCTTGGGGTGGCCCCATTACCTACCAAAGCAGACAAGAATGTTGGGAGTCGTATCAGACAACTACCTTTCTATGCGTACCAGGTAAACCTGGTTTACGGAAGATGTTTGGTCCCTTACGCATGCCGAGGAAGCTGTTCGGATGGGTCCCTCTAGCCTGGCGTAGGACAGTCACTCGGGCACTCATTCTGAACAAACTGGACTGTGGCAATACCTTATATCTAGGGATGGACTGCAGCCCTTTCAGTGGCTTGCAGCTTATACAGAGTGAAGCAGCTAGACTGATTTGCAACAGCCCTAGAAGGATCTCCGCATCAGCCTGCCTCAATCAGTTGCACTGGCTCCCAGTGCGGAAGAGAGCCTGGCACTAGGCACTCCACGAGTCTGGACCAGCTTTTTATGTGTTAAGGTGGCCTGATAGAAGCATAGCAGAGCGGTGTGTTCTTCCCATCAAGCCCTGATTAGCAGCACTCAAATTAGGCAAGCTGGGATGGGTAGCCGCTCTTTCGGCCACTTAGCCGCACTTCATTGGAATCCTCTTCCTCTAGATATTTCTTATGGGGGATATTTTTGTGTTAAGTAAACATTTGGAAACTTGGCTGTATCCTCTTTAAGAGGCATGTATCAGCAGAGCTTCCTTGTTTGGTTCTAGCGCTGAGATGTCCCCTCAGGGATGATGTTTGCGCTTTATGAATAACAATAAATAAATAAAATAAACACCACTCCTGTCACAAACAGATGTCAATGACTGTGTCGGTGTCTGGTGCGGAGCATGAATCTAGCTCCTGTGAGACGTGCCGCCTCGAGCACTCGAGTTGATCAAAGAGTGGGAGACCCAACTTTACGTGGCGTGAACCCACAAGGAGCATTAGCACCTTCCCCGGGCTCTGTCCCCTGTCTTAGGTAAGTCGTTTAAGTGCGATCGCTCCAAGGAAAAATCCTCCAGTAAGAAGCAAGCGCCTTCCCTTCCTCTGGTCTTCGAGTTGGTGCTGCCATGCCCTTGCTGCTGCCTTCATGATCTTCTGGAGATGATGCCAATCCTAAAGACTTTTCATGGAATCAATGCCACACCAAATGCCAATCTCACCAGGTGGTGGCTCTTCCACAGTGATGCTCCTCCTCCTTTATGCCATCCCAGCTCACTCTGATGTGGCACTCGGCCCATAATGCAGTGTCAGCACCACCCTTGGTGCCACTGATGAGGAGTTGTAGTCGGGTCACCCCTCAGATGGAGGCTGGTCTCTTGAAAGCGAAGCAGACCCCAGGGTTTGTGCTTGTGTGGAGTCTTGTCTGCTCCCCTCCCTCATGACAGTGGTTCTTCTGCTTGCTGCAGGGTCTTGGCTCGGATTCTGGTGCCATGTGAGTGCCATCCCTTGTGCCTCGTGATAAGGATGTCACCAGTGAGAAGAAAAATATATTCCGGCGTCTGATACTGAAGGTGAAAGGTATTTACACTTCAAAATGCAAATGCGTTGGATACCTCTCCTGAAATGAAATGAATTTGTACTTGTAAAGCGCACTTATACCCTGAGGTGTCTTGGCGCTGTACGCATACCGCTGTGGAGCCCATCCTGGCTTTCCCTGTGAAATGTCCAATCCTGGGCACCCCCAAGGTGAAGCCAGGCATCCACAGTGCTGCTGGGGCCGTTTTGAAGATTAAGCAAGCTATTGCCCAGAGTTGCAGAGTGAGACTCCATGGTTAGAATAGGCACCGAGGCGAGAAGTATCAGGTCCGAGGAAATTGAGCCCAAGAACCGCCGAGGCGGGAATTGAACCCGGCATCAGGGTCTGCCGCTCTAACCATTGAGCCACACTTCTCCACATGGGGTGGAATTGGTGAACCTCTCTGGTTCTCTTTCTGAAGAAGTTTTGTTTCTTCAAAGTGATGTTGAGGAAGGCAGGCGCAGTTCTTGAACTTCATCTTCTGTTGAGGAGGCGCTGTGACTTCTGGCGATTAACGACTGCCGCTAAGACCCCTTGCGGTAATTGCACGGTGAATAAAATGAATTTGCCTTACATTACAAGGCAAACATTTTGCAAAGGTTCTTCGTTCCTCTTCTTCTTTCTCCTGTAAGCCTCTGTTGCCCTTTAGTAAAGCTTTAGTTGACCCAGATGCTGAACCCTCTGGCAGCTCAGTGCCGGTGTCTGCTCTGGGCAATCCTAAGCTCCTTGTGAGGCATACTTCAGAGAGCTTTGTGCTCCCGGAAGCATCCCCAGGAGAGTCCTTCTTTCTTTTCCACACCCCTCCGCAGATCAGTTGTCAAAGCAGATGACCGCCAGAGTCCAGAAAGTCTTCGCCTCTAGGAGTTTGACTTTGCGGTCCACTATGCTACATCTCTGCTGGCACACTAGTCCCGTGCTCTTTGAACGATGACCCAGTCGCTGGTTCTGACCCTCCTGGGCCGTATTTGTTCCTTTTTGCAGAGGCGTGTGTGATGGCCAGGCCCGCGTGCAGTCATGTGGCTATCCACAAGCATGCTTGGGTGTATTTCACTGGCTTTTCAGGTGATGTCCAGAGCAGGCTCTGGATAGGTCCTTAGATGGGACTCATCTCCTTGGGTAATGGGCTGGCTGCTTTGGAGCGGTTCCATCAAGGTTTCTCCATGGCTGGATCTTTTCGCCGGACTGCTCCTGTTTGCCAAGTCCACCTCCAGAGCTCTTCAGCTCAGAGGCCAATCTAGGGGACAGCCTCGTCACATGTCCAGCCTTCCGGACCGGTCCACAAGCTCCAGCAGTTGTTTCTGTCTACAAGGGACATGGCAGTTCCAAAGGTCCAATGGCCTCTGTGGGATCCTCCTGTAAGGTGGCAGTGGGGTAAGGCGCTCGAGCGACACCTCTACACTACCGAACTCAGTGGTGGGGAAAAGGAAAACCTTTTTTTTATTCCACCCTCACCCACGCCAGTGGCGTCACGCTTCATCACGGGTTCACCCTGACTCCTAAAGGCTGGGGTGGACTCAACCATATTCCAGAGAGCTCTTTGAAGAATCTGTTGTTTTTTTGAGTGTTCTATACTACTGAACAAAATTCCTCACCCACCCCAAGATATCCCTTTATTTGTGGGGGGGAGGGAAGATTAAACTGTAAATAGATGGGGCAAACAGGATGCTGTGGTCCTATCACCGTACTCTTTGAAACGTCAACATGTTTCCGTCCTACACTATTGGCCTAATATATATCCTGGGCCTTCCTCGGGGCAAAGAAAGTGAAAGTGGTTCCGCCAGTGGCGCACCTCTAACGATTCTACAGAAAATGTGAGGTAAGCAACGGAAGCCTATGCAAGCCTATGTAAGCCAATGTAAGCCTATGCATGCCTATGCAAGCCAATGTAAGCCTATGCAAGCCAATGTAAGCCTATGCATGTCTATGCAAGCCAATGTAAGCCTATGCATGCCTATGCAAGCCAATGTAAGCCTATGCATGCCTATGCAAGCCAATGTAAGCCCCTGCATGCCAATGTAAGCCTATGCATGCCAATGTAAGCCTATGCAAGCCAATGTAAGCCTATGCATGCCAATGTAAGCCTATGCATTCCAATGTAAGCCTATGCATGCCAATGTAAGCCTATGCATGCCAATGTAAGCCTATGCAAGCCAATGTAAGCCTATGCATGCCAATGTAAGCCTATGCATGCCAATGTAAGCCTATGCATGCCAATGTAAGCCTATGCAAGCCAATGTAAGCCTATGCATGCCAATGTAAGCCTATGCATGCCAATGTAAGCCTATGCATGCCAATGTAAGCCTATGCAAGCCAATGTAAGCCTTTGCATGTGGGTAAAAAGTACTGCACTTGCCGTCTTTAGGAAGAACCCGTGAAGAGAAAAGACGTGCCAAGTGTTTTTTTTTTGGACATTATCTGTATAGCTGTATTGGCTCTGTAGGGGTTTGATGCCAACATCAACATATTCTGCACCCCAAACTTTCAGATGCCGCATAATCAGATCTACATATTAGTACCATAGTTTGATGCTTCTAACATTGTCTGAGTTTCAGACTCATCTCTATTTTCTGTGCCTCTAGGGCACTGTGACCGCATTGAGACTCACAATCATTCCTATGAAATAAAACCAAACACATTGACAAAGGCCAGATGGCCGTGACATACATTTTTATTTTTAAAAAGACATCAAAATACTGTGTGCGTGTTGTATAGTCAAAAAGGTATCAGCAACTTACCACGGACTTAGGTAAGTTAAGTGATACTCATCAAGGGGCGGTCGGGTCGGCCCTGTGGTTGTACAATAATATGCAAGTATCCGAGGACACCTAAGGTAAGTGTTGCTCGAGGTAAGGTGTTAGGAAAGGGTTTTGCATAAGGAGACCATCAGGGTAAAGAGATCACTCGCAGCATCAAGGGCCCCGGCCTCAGCGAGCCTGTGGGGCACACATCCCTCCATGGCTGGTGAGTTGAGACTGGCCTGAGGGCCTCTCATATCCCCCAGGTGAGACCACTCATAGGTCTCATGATCTGTGACTCGTGACCGTGGGATGCTGGGTGCACTCGCTCACTCGCGCAGTCGCTGCGCTCACTCGCGCAGTCGCTCACTCGCGCAGGTGCTGCGCTCACTCGCGCGCACTCGCGGAGACGCACACTCGTGCAGTCACTCACTCGCGCAGTTGCTGCGCTCACTCGCGCAGTCGCTCACTCAAGCAGTCGCTCACTCGCGCAGTCACTCGCACTGTTGTCAGCGGATGTGTCCTGTTCATGGTTCTCCTCCTAGGAGCTCGGGAGGGAGTCTCTCGTGGGTGGAGATGTGGGCATTGTTGTCAGCAGCGGTGTCCAGATCATAGTCTTACCCCTACAAGGACAGGAGGGGGCGTATCCTGAGGTGGCGATACAGGGAGACGTGTGAGCACGTATGGTCTCCTGAGTGGGTTTATTGGAGCCCGGCGTGAGGATGCAGAATTTTGGGCAATTTTGCATTCTCCGCGGAACGCGCAATTCTGCAAATTCCGCGTGCGGAACGGAATTTACCGCCCAGGCCTACCCCAGAGTCCCTTGTTCCGGCCTTACAAAGGGGCAATGCAGGCCCCAGAGTCCCTTGTTCCTGCCTTACAAAGGGGCAATGAAGGCACCAGAGTTCCTTGTTCCGGCCTTACAAAGGGGCAATGCAGGCCCCAGAGTTCCTTGTTCCGGCCTTACAAAGGGGCATTGCAGTCACCAGAGTCCCTTGTTCCGGCCTTTCAAAGGGGCAATGCAGGCCCCAGAGTCCCTTGTTCCGGCCTTACAAAGGGCAATGCAGGCACCAGGATTCCTTGTTCCGTGCCTTACAAAGGTCAATGCAGGCCCCAGAGTCCCTTGTTCCGTACCTTACAAAGGGGCAATGCAGTCCCCAGAGTTCTTTGCTCCGGTCTTACAAAACGGCAATGTAGGCCACAGAGTAGGGGTGGGCGGAATTTGCGGAATCACGTTACGCAAATCTCCGCGAAACGGTAAAAAATCTCAGCGAACACGCAGAAATTCCCCGAACATGTGGAATTGCTTGTTCGCAATGCATTTTTCCTGTTCGCAATTGCTGTTTGCGTGCTCAGGTCGGAAATATTTTGCGAACATGCATTTTGAGAACGCGTACAAGCAAAAAATTTCGCGAAGTCTCGGAACGCAGAATTTTGGGCAATTTTGCATTCTCCACGGAACGCGCAAATCCGCAAATTCCACGAGCGGAATGAAATTTACCTCCCAGGCCTACCCCAGAGTTCCTTGTTCCAGCCTTACAAAGGGGCAATGCAGGCACCAGAGTTCCTTGTTCCTGCCGAACAAAGGGGCAATGCAGGCACCAGAGTTCCTTGTTCCTGCCGAACAAAGGGGCAAAGCAGGCCCCAGAGTTCCTTGTTCCTGCCGTACAAAGGGGCAATGCAGGCCCCAGATTTCCAAGTTCCTGCCTTTCAAAGGGGCAATGCAGGCCCCAGAGTTCCTTGTTCCGCGCCTTACAAAGGGGCAATGGAGGCCCCAGAGTTCCTTGTTCCTGCCGTACAAAGGGGCAATGCAGGCCCCAGAGTTCCTTGTTCCTGCCTTTCAAAGGGGCAATGCAGGCCCCAGAGTTCCTTGTTCCGCGCCTTACAAAGGGGCAATAGAGGCCCCAGCGTTCCTTGTTCCTATCTTACAAAGGGGCAATGCAGTCACCAGAGCTCCTTGTTCCGGCCTTTCAAAGGGGTAATGCAGTCACTAGAGTTTCTTGTTCCGGCCTTTCAAAGGGGCAATGCAGTCACCAGAGTTCCTTGTTCCTATCTTACAAAGGGGTAATGCAGTCACCAGAGTTCCTTGTTCCGGCCTTTCAAAGGGGCAATGCAGGCACCAGAGTTCCTTGTTTCTGCTTTACAAAGGGGCAATGCAGGTCCCACAGTCCCTTGTTCCAGCCTTACAAAGGGGCAATGCAAGCCCCAGTGTCCCTTGTTCCGGCCTTACAAAGGGGCAATGGAGGCCCCAGAGTTCCTTGTTCCTATCTTACAAAGGGGCAATGCAGGCACCAGAGTTCCTTGTTCCGGCCTTACAAAGGGGCAATGCAGGCACCAGAGTTCCTTGTTTCTGCCTTACAAAGGGGCAATGCAGGGCCCAGAGTCCCTTGTTCCGGCCTTACAAAGGGGCAATGGAGGCCCCAGAGTTCCTTGTTCCTATCTTACAAAGGGGCAATGCAGGCACCAGAGTTCCTTGTTCCGGCCTTACAAAGGGGCAATGCAGGCACCAGAGTTCCTTTTTTCTGCCTTACAAAGGGGCAATGCAGGTCCCAGAGTTCCTTGTTCCAGCCTTACAAAGGGGCAATGCAGGCCCCAAAGTTCCTTGTTCCGGCCTTACAAAGGGGCATTGCAGTCACCAGAGTCCCTTGTTCCGGCCTTTCAAAGGGGCAATGCAGGCCCCAGAGTCCCTTGTTCCGGCCTTACAAAGGGCAATGCAGGCACCGGGATTCCTTGTTCTGTGCATTACAAAGGTCAATGCAGGCCCCAGAGTCCCTTGTTCCGTACCTTACAAAGGGGCAATGCAGTCCCCAGAGTTCTTTGCTCCGGTCTTACAAAACGGCAATGTAGGCCACAGAGTAGGGGTGGGCGGAATTTGCGTAATCACGTTACGCAAATCTCTGCGAAACGGTAAAAAATCTCAGCGAACACGCAGAAATTCCCCGAACATGTGGAACTGCTTGTTCGCAATGCATTTTTCCTGTTCGCAATTGCTGTTTGCGTGCTCAGGGGGAAATATCTTGCGAACATGCATTTTGAGAACGCGAACAAGCAAAACATTTTGCGAAGTCTCGGAACGCAGAATTTTGGGCAGTTTCGCATTCTCCACGGAACGCGCAATTCTGCAAATTCCACAAGCAGAATGAAATTTACCTCCCAGGCCTACCCCAGAGTTCCTTGTTCCGGCCTTACAAAGGGGCAATGCAGGCACCAGGGTTCCTTGTTCCTGCCGAACAAAGGGGCAATGCAGGCACCAGAGTTCCTTGTTCCTGCCGAACTAAGGGGCAAAGCAGGCCCCAGAGTTCCTTGTTCCTGTCGTACAAAGGGACAATGCAGGCCCCAGAGTTCCTTGTTCCGCGCCTTACAAAGGGGCAATGGAGGCCCCAGAGTTCCTTGTTCCTGCCGTACAAAGGGGCAATGCAGGCCCCAGAGTTCCTTGTTCCTGCCTTTCAAAGGGGCAATGCAGGCCCCAGAGTTCCTTGTTCCGCGCCATACAAAGGGGCAATAGAGGCCCCAGAGTTCCTTGTTCCTATCTTACAAAGGGGCAATGCAGTCACCAGAGTTCCTTGTTCCGACCTTTCAAAGGGGCAATGCAGTCACAAGAGTTTCTTGTTCCGGCCTTTCAAAGGGGCAATGCAGTCACCAGAGTTCCTTGTTCCTATCTTACAAAGGGGCAATGCAGTCACCAGAGTTCCTTGTTCCGGCCTTTCAAAGGGGCAATGCAGGCCCCAGAGTTCCTTGTTCCGCGCCTTACTAAGGGGCAATGCAGGGCCCAGAGTTCCTTGTTCCGGCTTTACAAAGGGGCAATGCAGTCACCAGAGTTCCTTGTTCCGGCTTTACAAAGGGGCAATGGAGGCCCCAGAGTTCCTTGTTCCTATCTTACAAAGGGGCAATGCAGTCACCAGAGTCCCTTGTTCCGGCCTTTCAAAGGGGCAATGCAGGCCCCAGAGTTCCTTGTTCCGGCTTTACAAAGGGGCAATGCAGTCACCTGAGTTCCTTGTTCCGGCTTTACAAAGGGGCAATGGAGACCCCAGAGTTCCTTGTTCCTATCTTACAAAGGGGCAATGCAGTCACCAGAGTCCCTTAATCCGGCCTTTCAAGGGGGCAATGCAGGGCCCAGAGTTCCTTGTTCCGGCTGTACAAAGAGGCAATGCAGGCGCCAGAGTTCCTTATTCCTATCTTACAAAGGGGCAATGCAGGCACCAGAGTTCCTTGTTTCTATTTTACAAAGGGGCAATGCAGGCACCAGAGTTCCTTGTTCCTATCTTACAAAGGGGCAATGCAGGGCCCAGAGTTCCTTGTGCCGCACCTTACAAAGGGGCAATGCAGGCCCCAGAGTTCCTTGTTCCTGCCATACAAAGGGGCAATGGAGGCACCAGAGTTCCTTGTTCCTATCTTACAAAGGGTCAATGCAGTCACCAGAGTTCCTTGTTCCGGCTGTACAAAGGGGCAATGCAGGCCCCAGAGTGCCTTGTTCCGCACCTTACAAAGGGGCAATGCAGGCCCCAGAGTTCCTTGTTCCTGCCGTACAAAGGGACAGTGCAGGCCCTAGAGTTCCTTGTTCCTGCCTGTCAAAGGGGCAATGCAGGCCCCAGAGTTCCTTGTTCCGTGCCTTACAAAGGGGCAATGCAGGCCCCAGAGTTCCTTGTTCCACGCCTTACAAAGGGGCAATGCAGTCACCAGAGTTCCTTGTTCCGCGCCTTACAAAGGGGCAATGCAGTCACCAGAGTTTCTTGTTCCGGCCTTTCAAAGGGGCAATGCAGTCACCAGAGTTCCTTGTTCCTATCTTACAAAGGGGCAATGCAGTCACCAGAGTTCCTTGTTCCGGCCTTACAAAGGGGCAATGCAGGGCCCAGAGTTCCTTATGCCGCACCTTACAAAGGGGCAATGCAGGGCCCAGAGTTCCTTGTTCCGCGCCTTACAAAGGGGCAATATAGGGCCCAGAGTTCCTTGTTCCGCACCTTACAAAGGGCCAATGCAGGGCCCAGAGTTTCTTGTTCCGCGCCTTACAAAGGGGCAATGCAGGCCCCAGAGTTCCTTGTTCCTGCCGTACAAAGGGGCAATACAGGGCCCAGAGTTCCTTGTTCCGCGCCTTACAAAGGGGCAATACAGGGCCCAGAGTTCCTTGTGCCGCACCTTCAAAGGGGCAATTTAGGGCCCAGAGTTCCCTGTTCCGCGCCTTACAAAGGGGCAATGCAGGGCCCGGAGTTCCTTGTTCCGCGCCTTACAAAGGGGCAATGCAGGGCCCGGAGTTCCTTGTTCCGCGCCTTACAAAGGGGCAATGCAGGCCCCAGAGTTCCTTGTTCCGGCCTTAGAAAGGGGCAATGCAGGCCCCAGAGTTCCTTGTGCCGCACCTTCAAAGGGGCAATTTAGGGCCCAGAGTTCCCTGTTCCGCGCCTTACAAAGGGGCAATGCAGGGCCCGGAGTTCCTTGTTCCGCGCCTTTCAAAGGGGCAATGCAGGGCCCGGAGTTCCTTGTTCCGCGCCTTACAAAGGGGCAATGCAGGCCCCAGAGTTCCTTGTTCCGGCCTTACAAAGGGGCAATGGAGGCCCCAGAGTTCCTTGCTCCGGCCTTTCAAAGGGGCAATGCAGGCCCCAGAGTTCCTTGCTCCGACCTTTCAAA
Source organism: Lissotriton vulgaris (assembly GCF_964263255.1). Classification (NCBI taxonomy): domain Eukaryota; kingdom Metazoa; phylum Chordata; class Amphibia; order Caudata; family Salamandridae; genus Lissotriton; species Lissotriton vulgaris. Next base: position 44,210,541 of record NC_141699.1, read on the forward strand.
GGGGCAATGCAGGCCCCAGAGTTCCTTGTTCCTTCACTTGAGTGAATGAAGCATTCTTGTGCCGTGCAGGACGGTCAGGAGCAGGTCAATCTGATTACCTTTAATGCTAATTGTATTGACTTAATTACTCTGTCTTTCCCCTGACAGAGCTTCAAAGCAGGTTCCCCAGCAGGGTCCGATGTGCGTGACGCTGCCTCGTGCTGTGCGTGGGGTCACTGCTCGCACCACACACAGGCCTCCCTGTTGGGACGTTGCTTCCAAGATCCCTGTCGGGGGCCCAGGGAATGAATTTACTGTAATGCAGTTATCGTAAAAGTGAATACATGAGCTGGCCTTTCACAGGGCCTTGTCGGTGTTTGCGTCTCCCCCCCCCCCCCCCCCCGCCTTTTTTTTAGCGCCGCAAAAAAGAAGTAACTTTCTCGATATGAAATTAAGGGAGAGATTTAAATCTAGGAGGATATAGTAATTTCCGGAGCACTTTTCTCCGCCTTGGCGAGTGTACTCAGAGATGTCTGCCACCCCAACATGACAGGACAGCGCATCCAACGCACAACTTTAATTTATTTTCAAAAATACAATTCCAAAGCAGGTTTTTCTTTCTTGGGGAAAAAAAGCAACGACCCTGCAGGTGTGATCCCAGATCTGAGACCCTCAGAGCCCAGGCCTTGGGGGTGACCAGAGGTGCACAGCTGGATGCCTGCCACTGTGGTGTGCGCATTAAAGGGTTCTGAACGGGCCCAGCCTCCTCTTTAGGATTCTTCTATCGGCCTCATCTCCTTCCCAGAATGTACCGGCTCCTTTCCAGGCCCTCTCTCAGAATCAAAGAGCGTCTTGAAGCGCCCTCTCCGTCTCTGCAGTGTGGGTTCGCCTGCTCTCGGGAGTGCAGCAACCCGCACATGTCTGGGGGGGTCTTCTACCTCCAGGCAAGCCTTCCATGTGTTGCCTCACTCACAGGCACACATGTAGCCACGCACGTGCTGCACACCGCGACATACTAACTTGATGTAGCCCAAGGCGGAGTTAGCGCACAGCAATGGCCCCGGACTTGAGTGGGCCGGGAGGCCTCGCTCCAGTGACGCGGGTTCAAAGGCCTATTCACGCCAACGGATCACTCAACGGTGCGCTGAGGCCTGCACCGCGCCAATGCTTCTTTACTCCTGTTAAAGGCCGGTGCCTTTCACCACTGGGGGCCATGCTTTGGGCAACCCTCTCGGTCCAAGAACACTCCAACCCAGAGGTCTTCAAACTTTTGGATGCCGAGACCCCCTGTCGACATTTTCAAGTGTAAGGACCCCCTCGTGACTAAAAAATGTCAAACCTGTAGGCAGAATCTGCACATGCATCAATCTCCAGCTCTGGCCCAGAGCAGGAGCGGGCAAAACGCCTGGATTCATGGTTCTGCCAGTGCCGCAGGTTAACAAAAGGTTTCCTAAACCTACATACTCAGGGGCAGATTTACAAGCCCCCTGCGCCACCACTACGTCACTTTTTGTGACGTATTGGTGGCGCAGGGGGGCCCTCCATATTTCCAAGTAGATGAAAAGCCACCCTGCGAGCCTTTTACTCTCCTTGTAAATATGGCCCCTTCACATGCATCCATGGGTGTTGCTGTGGGTGTTCCCACGCAACCCTCATTGAACAAGACATCTCCATATTTACAATAAATCGTAAATCTGGAGATGCGTGTGAATGCTACGCCACCCTAGAGGTGGCGTAGCGAAGCGCAACAAGGGGAAATGTTTTACTTTCTCCTCTTTTTTTCCTCTTTCAATGTATGCTGCATTTTACGACACGCATTGAAAGAGGAAAATGCCTGTAGTGATTGTTTTGTGCAGGAAGGTGCCCCTTATAAGATAAATTATTCTTATAATAGAAATTGGCAAAAGTGAAAAAGATTTTGAGGCAGATTTACAAGCCCCTTGCGCCACTTTTGCGGCACTTTTAACATGGGAAAAGTGACGCAAAAGTGGCGCATGTGGCCTGTAAATCCACACCTTGGTGTACAGAAAAAAACATTTTAAGAAGTATGAATGTCTTTTCTATTCTTTGTTAATTTCATTTGTTGTTGACCTTGGACATTCTTAACTTCCTGGAGTTTTATTCACAGCTACTGCTCGATAAAACTGTTCAAATGTAAGGAATAGGCAGAGTGGGGGCCCAGGGGGTCCTGGAACCAGAAAACAAACAAAGCCTCGGTAACCAGTTTACAAAGGCATGTATATATGCAAATGGTCTTTAACGACCTGTCAAAGCTCGGGTGTGTGGGAGGTAAGACTCCAGACACTGCCCAGCCAGGCCCCAGGAGCGCGAGCTGCACTGCAGCAGCCTGGGCTGAGACACAGACGAGGAGGAGGGGGGGCTGAAGCCCTTGTAGTTCTATGGGCCTGGGAAGAAGTTTGACTGGGAAACCCCCCTTTGTAACACTCCACGCCCCCCCTGGGGGTCGCGCCCCACAGTTTGAAGCCCCTGCGAGTCCCAGGGATACAGATGTTGTTCCAGCTGGGGCACCCAGGGCAGGGGCGCATGTCCATCACCATACAAGGGGCTCTTCCATCCCAAGAGATTGTATTTAATATCTCTGGCCACATGAGTTGGTGGCCATTGAAATGCAGAGCTGCAGGTAAGTCCCCGGTGTCAGCTCCCTCTGGCTTGGTTGGGGGTTGAAGTCACACACTACCTTTCAGCTCTGAATGAAAGGTAATAAATCATTCAGAGCTCACTCTGGCACTAAAGTCAGCAGAGAAACCTTGAATGTCTCACTGAAGAGTCACGTGACGGCGCCGCTGTATGTCTAACCCCCTCTTCCTGCCCCATCACAGTAGAACCGAGGGCATCTCTCTGGTCCACGTTGGTTCTTTCGGACTCCTGTAGAACCGAGGGCATCTCTCTGGTCCACGTTGGTTCTTTCAGACTCCTGTAGAACCGAGGGCATCTCTCTGGTCCACGTTGGTTCTTTCGGACTCCTGTAGACCCGAGGGCACCTCTCTGGTCCACGTTGGTTCTTTCGGACTCATGTAGAACCGAGGGTATCTCTCTGGTCCACGCTGGTTCTTTCGGACTCATGTAGAACCGAGGGCATCTCTTTGGTCCACATTGGTTCTTTCGGACTCCAGTAGAACAGAGGGCATTCTCTGGTCCACCTTGGTTCTTTCGGACTTCTGTAGACCCGAGGGCATCTCTCTGGTCCACGTTGGTTCTTTCGGATTCCAGTAGAACCGAGGGCATCTCTCTGGTCCACGTTGGTTCTTTCGGACTCCTGTAGAACCGAGGGCATCTCTCTGGTCCACGTTGGTTCTTTCGGACTCATGTAGAACCGAGGGCATCTCTCTGGTCCACGTTGGTTCTTTCGGACTCATGTAGAACCGAGGGCATCTCTCTGGTCCACGTTGGTTCTTTCGGACTCCTGTAGAACCGAGGGCATCTCTCTGGTCCATGTTGGTTCTTTCGGACTCTTGTAGAACCGAGGGCATCTCTGGTCCACGTTGGTTCTTTCGGACTCATGTGGAATCAAGGGCATCTCTCAGGTCCACGTTGGTTCTTTCGGACTCCTGTAGAACAGAGGGCATCTCTCTGGTCCACGTTGGTTCTTTCGGACTCATGTAGAACCGAGGGCATCTCTCTGGTCCACGTTGGTTCTTTCGGACTCATGTAGAACCGAGGGCATCTCTCTGGTCCACGTTGGCTCTTTCGGACCCATGTAGAACCGAGGGCATCTCTGGTCCACGTTGGTTCTTTCGGACTCATTTAGAACCGAGGGCATCTCTCTGGTCCACGTTGGTTCTTTCGGACTCCTGTAGAACCGAGGGCACCTCTCTGGTCCACGTTCGTTCTTTCGGACTCCTGTAGAACCGAGAGCATCTCTCTGGTCCACGTTGGTTCTTTCAGACTCCTGTAGATCAGAGGGCATCTCTCTGGTCCACGTTGGTTCTTTCGGACTCATGTAGATCCGAGGGCATCTCTCTGGTCCATGTTGGTTCTTTCAGGCTCATGTAGAACCAAGGGCATCTCTCTGGTCCACGTTGGTTCTTTCGGACTCATGTAGAACGGAGGGCATCTCTGGTCCACGTTGGTTCTTTCGGACTCCTGTAGAACCGAGGGCATCTCTGGTCCACGTTGGTTCTTTCGAACTCATGTAGAACCGAGGGCATCTCTCTGGTCCATGTTGGTTCTTTCGGACTTCTGTCGACCCGAGGGCATCTCTGGTCCACGTTGGTTCTTTCGGACTTCTGTCTACCCGAGGGCATCTCTGGTCCACGTTGGTTCTTTCGGACTCATGTAGAACCGAGGGCATCTCTGGTCCACGTTGGTTCTTTCGGACTTCTGTCGACCCGAGGGCATCTCTGGTCCACGTTGGTTCTTTCGGACTCATGTAGAACCGAGGTCATCTCTGGTCCATGTTGGTTATTTTGGACTCATGTAGAACCGAGGGCATCTCTGGTCCACGTTGGTTCTTTCGGACTCATGTAGAACCAAGGGCATCTCTGGTCCATGTAGGTTCTTTCGGACTCATGTAGAACCGAGGGCATCTCTGGTCCATGTAGGTTCTTTCGGACTCCTGTAGAACCGAGGGCATCTCTGGTCCACGTTGGTTCTTTCGGACTCATGTAGAACCGAGGGCATCTCTGGTCCACGTTGGTTCTTTCGGACTCATGTAGAACCGAGGGCATCTCTCTGGTCCACGTTGGTTCTTTCGGACTTCTGTCGACCAGAGGGCATCTCTGGTCCATGTTGGTTCTTTCGGACTCCTGTAGAACCGAGGGCATCTCTGGTCCACGTTGGTTCTTTCGGACTCATGTAGAACCGAGGGCATCTCTGGTCCACGTAGGTTCTTTCGGACTCCTGTAGAACCGAGGGCATCTCTGGTCCACGTTGGTTCTTTCGGACTCATGTAGAACCGAGGGCATCTCTCTGGTCCACGTTGGTTCTTTCGGACTCATGTAGAACCGAGGGCATCTCTGGTCCACGTTGGTTCTTTCGGACTTCTGTCGACCCGAGGGCATCTCTGGTCCACGTTGGTTCTTTCGGACTCATGTAGAACCGAGGGCATCTCTGGTCCACGTTGGTTCTTTCGGACTCATGTAGAACCGAGGGCATCTCTGGTCCACGTTGGTTCTTTCGGACTCATGTAGAACCAAGGGCATCTCTGGTCCACGTAGGTTCTTTCGGACTCCTGTAGAACCGAGGGCACCTCTGGTCCACGTTGGTTCTTTCGGACTCCTGTAGAACCGAGGGCATCTCTGGTCCATGTTGGTTCTTTCGGACTCATGTAGAACCGAGGGCATCTCTGGTCCACGTTGGTTCTTTCGGACTCATGTAGAACCGAGGGCATCTCTGGTCCATGTTGGTTCTTTCGGACTCATGTAGAACCAAGGGCATCTCTGGTCCATGTTGGTTCTTTCGGACTCACGTAGAACCGAGGGCATCTCTCTGGTCCACGTTGGTTCTTTCGGACTCCTGTAGAACCGAGGGCATCTCTCTGGTCCATGTTGGTTCTTTCGGACTCATGTAGAACCGAGGGCATCTCTGGTCCACGTTGGTTCTTTCGGACTCATGTGGAATCAAGGGCATCTCTCAGGTCCACGTTGGTTCTTTCGGACTCATGTGGAACCGAGGGCATCTCTCTGGTCCACGTTGGTTCTTTCGGACTCACGTAGAACCGAGGGCATCTCTCTGGTCCACGTTGGTTCTTTCGCACTCATGTAGAACCGAGGGCATCTCTCTGGTCCACGTTGGTTCTTTCGGACTCACGTAGAACCAAGGGCACCTCTGGTCCACGTTGGTTCTTTCGGACTCATGTAGAACCGAGGGCATCTCTCTGGTCCACGTCGGTTCTTTCGGACTCATGTAGAACCGAGGGCATCTCTCTGGTCCACGTTGGTTCTTTCGGACTCATGTACAACCGAGGGCATCTCTCAGGTCCACGTTGGTTCTTTCGGACTCCTGTAGAACCGAGGGCATCTCTGGTCCACGTTGGTTCTTTCGGACTCATGTAGAACCGAGGGCATCTCTGGTCCATGTTGGTTCTTTCGGACTCATGTAGAACCGAGGGCATCTCTGGTCCACGTTGGTTTTTTCGGACTCATGTAGAACCGAGGGCATCTCTGGTCCATGTTGGTTCTTTCGGACTCATGTAGAACCGAGGGCATCTCTGGTCCATGTTGGTTCTTTCGGACTCATGTAGAACCGAGGGCATCTCTGGTCCATGTTGGTTCTTTCGGACTCATGTAGAACTGAGGGTATCTCCCTGGTCCACGTTGGTTCTTTCACACTCATGTAGAACCGAGGGCATATCTCTGGTCCACGTTGGTTCTTTCGTATTCATGTGAAACCGAGGGCATCTCTCTGGTCCAAGTTGGTTTTTTTCAGACTCTTGTAGAACCAAGGGCATCTCCCTGGTCAACATTGGTTCTTTCGGCCTCATGTAGAACTGGGGCATCTCTCTGGGCCACGTTGGTTCTTTCGGACTCCTGTAGAACCGAGGGCATCTCCCTGGTCCACGTTGGTTCTTTCAGACTCATATAGAACCGAGGGCATCTCTCTGGGCCACGTTGGTTCTTTCGTATTCATGTGAAACCGAGGGCATCTCTCTGGTCCAAGTTGCTTCTTTCGGACTCTTGTAGAACCAAGGGCATCTCCCTGGTCAACATTGGTTCTTTCGGCCTCATGTAGAACTGGGGCATCTCTCTGGGCCACGTTGGTTCTTTCGGACTCCTGTAGAACAGAGGGCATCTCTCTGGTCCACGTTGGTTCTTTCGGACTTCTGTAGACCCGAGGGCATCTCTCTGGTCCACGTTGTATCTTTCGGACTCCAGTAGAACCGAGGGCATCTCTCTGGTCCACGTTGGTTCTTTCGGACTCCTGTAGAACCGAGGGCATCTCTCTGGTCCACGTTGGTTCTTTCGGACTCATGTAGAACCGAGGGCATCTCTCTGGTCCACGTTGGTTCTTTCGGACTCATGTAGAACCGAGGGCATCTCTCTGGTCCACGTTGGTTCTTTCGGACCCATGTAGAACCGAGGGCATCTCTGGTCCACGTTGGTTCTTTCGGACTCATTTAGAACCGAGGGCATCTCTCTGGTCCACGTTGGTTCTTTCGGACTCCTGTAGAACCGAGGGCACCTCTCTGGTCCACGTTGGTTCTTTCGGACTCCTGTAGAACCGAGAGCATCTCTCTGGTCCACGTTGGTTCTTTCAGACTCCTGTAGATCAGAGGGCATCTCTCTGGTCCACGTTGGTTCTTTCGGACTCATGTAGAACCGAGGGCATCTCTCTGGTCCATGTTGGTTCTTTCAGGCTCATGTAGAACCGAGGGCATCTCTGGTCAACGTTGGTTCTTTCGGACTCCTGTAGAACCGAGGGCATCTCTGGTCCACGTTGGTTCTTTCGAACTCATGTAGAACCGAGGGCATCTCTCTGGTCCATGTTGGTTCTTTCGGACTTCTGTCGACCCGAGGGCATCTCTGGTCCACGTTGGTTCTTTCGGACTTCTGTCGACCCGAGGGCATCTCTGGTCCACGTTGGTTCTTTCGGACTCATGTAGAACCGAGGGCATCTCTGGTCCACGTTGGTTCTTTCGGACTTCTGTCGACCCGAGGGCATCTCTGGTCCACGTTGGTTCTTTCGGACTCATGTAGAACCGAGGGCATCTCTGGTCCATGTTGGTTCTTTCGGACTCATGTAGAACAGAGGGCATCTCTGGTCCACGTTGGTTCTTTCGGACTCATGTAGAACCGAGGGCATCTCCGGTCCATGTAGGTTCTTTCGGACTCCTGTAGAACCGAGGGCATCTCTGGTCCACGTTGGTTCTTTCGGACTCATGTAGAACCGAGGGCATCTCTGGTCCACGTTGGTTCTTTCGGACTCATGTAGAACCGAGGGCATCTCTCTGGTCCACGTTGGTTCTTTCGGACTTCTGTCGACCAGAGGGCATCTCTGGTCCATGTTGGTTCTTTCGGACTCCTGTAGAACCGAGGGCATCTCTGGTCCACGTTGGTTCTTTCGGACTCATGTAGAACCGAGGGCATCTCTGGTCCACGTAGGTTCTTTCGGACTCCTGTAGAACCGAGGGCATCTCTGGTCCACGTTGGTTCTTTCGGACTCATGTAGAACCGAGGGCATCTCTCTGGTCCACGTTGGTTCTTTCGGACTCATGTAGAACCGAGGGCATCTCTGGTCCACGTTGGTTCTTTCGGACTTCTGTCGACCCGAGGGCTTCTCTGGTCCACGTTGGTTCTTTCGGACTCCTGTAGAACCGAGGGCATCTCTGGTCCACGTTGGTTCTTTCGGACTCATGTAGAACCGAGGGCATCTCTCTGGTCCACGTTGGTTCTTTCGGACTCATGTAGAACCGAGGGCATCTCTGGTCCACGTAGGTTCTTTCGGACTCCTGTAGAACCGAGGGCATCTCTGGTCCACGTTGGTTCTTTCGGACTCATGTAGAACCGAGGGCATCTCTCTGGTCCACGTTGGTTCTTTCGGACTCATGTAGAACCGAGGGCATCTCTGGTCCACGTTGGTTCTTTCGGACTTCTGTCGACCCGAGGGCTTCTCTGGTCCACGTTGGTTCTTTCGGACTCATGTAGAACCGATGGCATCTCTGGTCCACGTTGGTTCTTTCGGACTCATGTAGAACCGAGGGCATCTCTGGTCCACGTTGGTTCTTTCGGACTCATGTAGAACCAAGGGCATCTCTGGTCCACGTAGGTTCTTTCGGACTCCTGTAGAACCGAGGGCATCTCTCTGGTCCACGTTGGTTCTTTCGGACTCCTGTAGAACCGAGGGCATCTCTCTGGTCCACGTTGGTTCTTTCGGACTCATGTAGAACCGAGGGCATCTCTCTGGTCCACGTTGGTTCTTTCGGACCCATGTAGAACCGAGGGCATCTCTGGTCCACGTTGGTTCTTTTGGACTCATTCAGAACCGAGGGCATCTCTCTGGCCCACGTTGGTTCTTTCGGACTCCTGTAGAACCGAGGGCACCTCTCTGGTCCACGTTGGTTCTTTCGGACTCCTGTAGAACCGAGAGCATCTCTCTGGTCCACGTTGGTTCTTTCAGACTCCTGTAGATCAGAGGGCATCTCTCTGGTCCACCTTGGTTCTTTCGGACTCATGTAGAACCGAGGGCATCTCTCTGGTCCATGTTGGTTCTTTCAGGCTCATGTAGAACCGAGGGCATCTCTCTGGTCCACGTTGGTTCTTTCGGACTCATGTAGAACCGAGGGCATCTCTGGTCCACGTTGGTTCTTTCGGACTCCTGTAGAACCGAGGGCATCTCTGGTCCACGTTGGTTCTTTCGAACTCATGTAGAACCGAGGGCATCTCTCTGGTCCATGTTGGTTCTTTCGGACTTCTGTCGACCTGAGGGCATCTCTGGTCCACGTTGGTTCTTTCGGACTTCTGTCGACCCGAGGGCATCTCTAGTCCACGTTGGTTCTTTCGGACTCATGTAGAACCGAGGGCATCTCTGGTCCACGTTGGTTCTTTCGGACTCATGTAGAACCAAGGGCATCTCTGGTCCATGTAGGTTCTTTCGGACTCATGTAGAACCGAGGGCATCTCTGGTCCATGTAGGTTCTTTCGGACTCCTGTAGAACCGAGGGCATCTCTGGTCCACGTTGGTTCTTTCGGACTCATGTAGAACCGAGGGCATCTCTGGTCCACGTTGGTTCTTTCGGACTCATGTAGAACCGAGGGCATCTCTCTGGTCCACGTTGGTTCTTTCGGACTTCTGTAGAACCGAGGGCATCTCTGGTCCACGTTGGTTCTTTCGGACTCATGTAGAACCGAGGGCATCTCTGGTCCACGTTGGTTCTTTCGGACTTCTGTCGACCCGAGGGCATCTCTGGTCCACGTTGGTTCTTTCGGACTTATGTAGAACCGAGGGCATCTCTGGTCCACGTTGGTTCTTTCGGACTCATGTAGAACCGAGGGCATCTCTGGTCCACGTTGGTTCTTTCGGACTCATGTAGAACCAAGGGCATCTCTGGTCCACGTAGGTTCTTTCGGACTCCTGTAGAACCGAGGGCACCTCTGGTCCACGTTGGTTCTTTCAGACTCCTGTAGAACCGAGGGCATCTCTGGTCCATGTTGGTTCTTTCGGACTCATGTAGAACCGAGGGCATCTCTGGTCCACGTTGGTTCTTTCGGACTTATGTAGAACCGAGGGCATCTCTGGTCCACGTTGGTTCTTTCGGACTCATGTAGAACCGAGGGCATCTCTGGTCCACGTAGGTTCTTTCGGACTCATGTAGAACCAAGGGCATCTCTCTGGTCCACGTTGGTTCTTTCGGACTTCTGTCGACCCGAGGGCATCTCTGGTCCACGTTGGTTCTTTCGGACTTATGTAGAACCGAGGGCATCTCTGGTCCACGTTGGTTCTTTCGGACTCATGTAGAACCGAGGGCATCTCTGGTCCACGTTGGTTCTTTCGGACTCATGTAGAACCAAGGGCATCTCTGGTCCACGTAGGTTCTTTCGGACTCCTGTAGAACCGAGGGCACCTCTGGTCCACGTTGGTTCTTTCAGACTCCTGTAGAACCGAGGGCATCTCTGGTCCATGTTGGTTCTTTCGGACTCATGTAGAACCGAGGGCATCTCTGGTCCACATTGGTTCTTTCGGACTCATGTAGAACCGAGGGCATCTCTGGTCCATGTTGGTTCTTTCGGACTCATGTAGAACCAAGGGCATCTCTGGTCCATGTTGGTTCTTTCGGACTCACGTAGAACCGAGGGCATCTCTCTGGTCCACGTTGGTTCTTTCGGACTCCTGTAGAACCGAGGGCATCTCTCTGGTCCATGTTGGTTCTTTTGGACTCATGTAGAACCGAGTGCATCTCTGGTCCACGTTGGTTCTTTCGGACTCATGTGGAATCAAGGGCATCTCTCAGGTCCACGTTGGTTCTTTCGGACTCATGTGGAACCGAGGGCATCTCTCTGGTCCACGTTGGTTCTTTCGGACTCCTGTAGAACGGAGGGCATCTCTCTGGTCCTCGTTGGTTCTTTCGGACTCACGTAGAACCAAGGGCACCTCTGGTCCACGTTGGTTCTTTCGGACTCATGTAGAACCAAGGGCATCTCTCTGGTCCACGTTGGTTCTTTCGGACTCACGTAGAACCAAGGGCACCTCTGGTCCACGTTGGTTCTTTCGGACTCATGTAGAACCGAGGGCATCTCTCTGGTCCACGTTGGTTCTTTCGGACTCATGTAGAACCGAGGGCATCTCTCTGGTCCACGTTGGTTCTTTCGGACTCATGTACAACCGAGGGCATCTCTCTGGTCCACGTTGGTTCTTTCGGACTCCTGTAGAACCGAGGGCATCTCTGGTCCACGTTGGTTCTTTCGGACTCATGTAGAACCGAGGGTATCTCTGGTCCATGTTGGTTCTTTCGGACTCATGTAGAACCGAGGGCATCTCTGGTCCACGTTGGTTTTTTCGGACTCATGTAGAACCGAGGGCATCTCTGGTCCATGTTAGTTCTTTCGGACTCATGTAGAACCGAGGGCATCTCTGGTCCATGTTGGTTCTTTCGGACTCATGTTGAACCAAGGGCATCTCTGGTCCATGTTGGTTCTTTCGGACTCGTGTAGAACTGAGGGTATCTCCCTGGTCCACGTTGGTTCTTTCAGACTCATGTAGAACCGAGGGCATATCTCTGGTCCACGTTGGTTATTTCGTATTCATGTGAAACCGAGGGCATCTCTCTGGTCCAAGTTGGTTTTTTTCAGACTCTTGTAGAACCAAGGGCATCTCCCTGGTCAACATTGGTTCTTTCGGCCTCATGTAGAACTGGGGCATCTCTCTGGGCCACGTTGGTTCTTTCGGACTCCTGTAGAACCGATGGCATCTCCCTGGTCCACGTTGGTTCTTTCAGACTCATATAGAACCGAGGGCATCTCTCTGGGCCACGTTGGTTCTTTCGTATTCATGTGAAACCGAGGGCATCTCTCTGGTCCAAGTTGTTTCTTTCGGACTCTTGTAGAACCAAGGGCATCTCCCTGGTCAACATTGGTTCTTTCGGCCTCATGTAGAACTGGGGCATCTCTCTGGGCCACGTTGGTTCTTTCGGACTCCTGTAGAACCGAGGGCATCTCTCTGGTTCACGTTGGTTCTTTTGTATTCATGTGGAACAAAGGGCATCTCTCAGGTCCACGTTGGTTCTTTCGGACTCATGTGGAACCGAGGGCATCTCTCTGGTCCTCGTTGGTTCTTTCGGACTCCTGTAGAACCGAGGGGATCTCTCTGGTCCACGTTGGTTCTTTCGGACTCCTGTAGAACCGAGGGCATCTCCCTGGTCCACGTTGGTTCTTTCAGACTCATATAGAACCGAGGGCATCTCTCTGGGCCACGTTGGTTCTTTTGTATTCATGTGAAACCGAGGGCATCTCTCTGGTCCAAGTTGTTTCTTTCGGACTCTTGTAGAACCAAGGGCATCTCCCTGGTCAACATTGGTTCTTTCGGCCTCATGTAGAACTGGGGCTTCTCTCTGGGCCACGTTGGTTCTTTCGGACTCCTGTAGAACCGAGGGCATCTCTCTGGTCCACGTTGGTTCTTTTGTATTCATGTGGAACCGAGGGCATCTCTCAGGTCCACGTTGGTTCTTTCGGACTCATGTGGAACCGAGGGCATCTCTCTGGTCCTCGTTAGTTCTTTCGGACTCCTGTAGAACCGAGGGGATCTCTCTGGTCCACGTTGGTTCTTTCGGACTCCTGTAGAACCGAGGGCATCTCCCTGGTCCACGTTGGTTCTTTCAGACTCATATAGAACCGAGGGCATCTCTCTGGGCCACGTTGGTTCTTTCGTATTCATGTGAAACCGAGGGCATCTCTCTGGTCCAAGTTGTTTCTTTCGGACTCTTGTAGAACCAAGGGCATCTCCCTGGTCAACATTGGTTCTTTCGGCCTCATGTAGAACTGGGACATCTCTCTGGGCCACGTTGGTTCTTTCGGACTCCTGTAGAACCGAGGGCATCTCTCTGGTCCACGTTGGTTCTTTTGTATTCATGTGGAACCGAGGGCATCTCCCTGGTCCACGTTGGTTCTTTCAGACTCATATAGAACCGAGGGCTTCTCTCTGGGCCACGTTGGTTCTTTCGTATTCATGTGAAACCGAGGGCATCTCTCTGGTCCAAGTTGTTTCTTTCGGACTCTTGTAGAACCAAGGGCATCTCCCTGGTCAACATTGGTTCTTTCGGCCTCATGTAGAACTGGGGCATCTCTCTGGGCCACGTTGGTTCTTTCAGACTCATGTAGAACCGAGGGCATCTCTCTGGTCCACGTTGGTTCTTTTGTATTCATGTGGAACCGAGGGCATCTCTCAGGTCCACGTTGGTTCTTTCGGACTCATGTGGAACCGAGGGCATCTCTCTGGTCCTCGTTGGTTCTTTCGGACTCCTGTAGAACCGAGGGGATCTCTCTGGTCCACGTTGGTTCTTTCGGACTCCTGTAGAACCGAGGGCATCTCCCTGGTCCACGTTGGTTCTTTCAGACTCATATAGAACCGAGGGCATCTCTCTGGGCCACGTTGGTTCTTTCGTATTCATGTGAAACCGAGGGCATCTCTCTGGTCCAAGTTGTTTCTTTCGGACTCTTGTAGAACCAAGGGCATCTCCCTGGTCAACTTTGGTTCTTTCGGCCTCATGTAGAACTGGGACATCTCTCTGGGCCACGTTGGTTCTTTCGGACTCCTGTAGAACCGAGGGCATCTCTCTGGTCCACGTTGGTTCTTTTGTATTCATGAGGAACCAAGGGCATCTCCCTGGTCCACGTTGGTTCTTTCAGACTCATATAGAACCGAGGGCATCTCTCTGGGCCACGTTGGTTCTTTCGTATTCATGTGAAACCGAGGGCATCTCTCTGGTCCAAGTTGTTTCTTTCGGACTCTTGTAGAACCAAGGGCATCTCCCTGGTCAACATTGGTTCTTTCGGCCTCATGTAGAACTGGGGCATCTCTCTGGGCCACGTTGGTTCTTTCGGACTCATGTAGAACTGAGGGCATCTCCCTGGTCCACGTTGGTTCTTTCAGACTCATGTAGAACCGAGGGCATATCTCTGGTCCACGTTGGTTCTTTCAGACTCATGTAGAACTGAGGGCATCTCCCTGGTCCACGTTGGTTCTTTCAGACTGATGTAGAACCGAGGGCATATCTCTGGTCCACGTTGGTTCTTTCGTATTCATGTGAAACCGAGGGCATCTCTCTGGTCCAAGTTGTTTCTTTCGGACTCTTGTAGAACCAAGGGCATCTCCCTGGTCAACATTGGTTCTTTTGGCCTCATGTAGAACTTGGGCATCTCTCTGGGCCACGTTGGTTCTTTCGGACTCCTGTAGAACCGAGGGCATCTCTCTGGTCCACGTTGGTTCTTTTGTATTCATGTGGAACCGAGGGCATCTCTCAGGTCCACGTTGGTTCTTTCGGACTCATGTGGAACCGAGGGCATCTCTCTGGTCCTCGTTGGTTCTTTCGGACTCATGTAGAACCGAGGGCATCTCTCTGGTCCACGTTGGTTCTTTCGGACTTCTGTCGACCAGAGGGCATCTCTGGTCCATGTTGGTTCTTTCGGACTCCTGTAGAACCGAGGGCATCTCTGGTCCACGTTGGTTCTTTCGGACTCATGTAGAACCGAGGGCATCTCTGGTCCACGTAGGTTCTTTCGGACTCCTGTAGAACCGAGGGCATCTCTGGTCCACGTTGGTTCTTTCGGACTCATGTAGAAACGAGGGCATCTCTCTGGTCCACGTTGGTTCTTTCGGACTCATGTAGAACCGAGGGCATCTCTGGTCCACGTTGGTTCTTTCGGACTTCTGTCGACCCGAGGGCATCTCTGGTCCACGTTGGTTCTTTCGGACTCATGTAGAACCAAGGGCATCTCTGGTCCACGTTGGTTCTTTCGGACTCATGTAGAACCGAGGGCATCTCTGGTCCACGTTGGTTCTTTCGGACTCATGTAGAACCAAGGGCATCTCTGGTCCACGTAGGTTCTTTCGGACTCCTGTAGAACCGAGGGCACCTCTGGTCCACGTTGGTTCTTTCGGACTCCTGTAGAACCGAGGGCATCTCTGGTCCATGTTGGTTCTTTCGGACTCATGTAGAACCGAGGGCATCTCTGGTCCACGTTGGTTCTTTCGGACTCATGTAGAACCGAGGGCATCTCTGGTCCATGTTGGTTCTTTCGGACTCATGTAGAACCAAGGGCATCTCTGGTCCATGTTGGTTCTTTCGGACTCACGTAGAACCAAGGGCATCTCTCTGGTCCACGTTGGTTCTTTCGGAGTCCTGTAGAACCGAGGGCATCTCTCTGGTCCATGTTGGTTCTTTCGGACTCATGTAGAACCGAGGGCATCTCTGGTCCACGTTGGTTCTTTCGGACTCATGTGGAATCAAGGGCATCTCTCAGGTCCACGTTGGTTCTTTCGGACTCATGTGGAACCGAGGGCATCTCTCTGGTCCACGTTGGTTCTTTCGGACTCATGTAGAACCGAGGGCATCTCTCTGGTCCACGTTGGTTCTTTCGGACTCACGTAGAACCAAGGGCACCTCTGGTCCACGTTGGTTCTTTCGGACTCATGTAGAACCGAGGGCATCTCTCTGGTCCACGTTGGTTCTTTCGGACTCATGTAGAACCGAGGGCATCTCTCTGGTCCATGTTGGTTCTTTCGGACTCATGTAGAACCGAGGGCATCTCTGGTCCACGTTGGTTCTTTCGGACTCATGTGGAATCAAGGGCATCTCTCAGGTCCACGTTGGTTCTTTCGGACTCATGTGGAACCGAGGGCATCTCTCTGGTCCACGTTGGTTCTTTCGGACTCCTGTAGAACCGAGGGCATCTCTGGTCCACGTTGGTTCTTTCGGACTCATGTAGAACCGAGGGCATCTCTGGTCCATGTTGGTTCTTTCGGACTCATGTAGAACCGAGGGCATCTCTGGTCCACGTTGGTTTTTTCGGACTCATGTAGAACCGAGGGCATCTCTGGTCCATGTTGGTTCTTTCGGACTCATGTAGAACCGAGGGCATCTCTGGTCCATGTTGGTTTTTTCGGACTCATGTAGAACCGAGGGCATCTCTGGTCCATGTTGGTTCTTTCGGACTCATGTAGAACTGAGGGTATCTCCCTGGTCCACGTTGGTTCTTTCAGACTCATGTAGAACCGAGGGCATATCTCTGGTCCACGTTGGTTCTTTCGTATTCATGTGAAACCGAGGGCATCTCTCTGGTCCAAGTTGGTTTTTTTCAGACTCTTGTAGAACCAAGGGCATCTCCCTGGTCAACATTGGTTCTTTCGGCCTCATGTAGAACTGGGGCATCTCTCTGGGCCACGTTGGTTCTTTCGGACTCCTGTAGAACCGATGGCATCTCCCTCGTCCACGTTGGTTCTTTCAGACTCATATAGAACCGAGGGCATCTCTCTGGGCCACGTTGGTTCTTTCGTATTCATGTGAAACCGAGGGCATCTCTCTGGTCCAAGTTGTTTCTTTCGGACTCTTGTAGAACCAAGGGCATCTCCCTGGTCAACATTGGTTCTTTCGGCCTCATGTAGAACTGGGGCATCTCTCTGGGCCACGTTGGTTCTTTCGGACTCCTGTAGAACCGAGGGCATCTCTCTGGTTCACGTTGGTTCTTTTGTATTCATGTGGAACAAAGGGCATCTCTCAGGTCCACGTTGGTTCTTTCGGACTCATGTGGAACCGAGGGCATCTCTCTGGTCCTCGTTGGTTCTTTCGGACTCCTGTAGAACCGAGGGGATCTCTCTGGTCCACGTTGGTTCTTTCGGACTCCTGTAGAACCGAGGGCATCTCCCTGGTCCACGTTGGTTCTTTCAGACTCATATAGAACCGAGGGCATCTCTCTGGGCCACGTTGGTTCTTTTGTATTCATGTGAAACCGAGGGCATCTCTCTGGTCCAAGTTGTTTCTTTCGGACTCTTGTAGAACCAAGGGCATCTCCCTGGTCAACATTGGTTCTTTCGGCCTCATGTAGAACTGGGGCATCTCTCTGGGCCACGTTGGTTCTTTCGGACTCCTGTAGAACCGAGGGCATCTCTCTGGTCCACGTTGGTTCTTTTGTATTCATGTGGAACCGAGGGCATCTCTCAGGTCCACGTTGGTTCTTTCGGACTCATGTGGAACCGAGGGCATCTCTCTGGTCCTCGTTAGTTCTTTCGGACTCCTGTAGAACCGAGGGGATCTCTCTGGTCCACGTTGGTTCTTTCGGACTCCTGTAGAACCGAGGGCATCTCCCTGGTCCACGTTGGTTCTTTCAGACTCATATAGAACCGAGGGCATCTCTCTGGGCCACGTTGGTTCTTTCGTATTCATGTGAAACCGAGGGCATCTCTCTGGTCCAAGTTGTTTCTTTCGGACTCTTGTAGAACCAAGGGCATCTCCCTGGTCAACATTGGTTCTTTCGGCCTCATGTAGAACTGGGACATCTCTCTGGGCCACGTTGGTTCTTTCGGACTCCTGTAGAACCGAGGGCATCTCTCTGGTCCACGTTGGTTCTTTTGTATTCATGTGGAACCGAGGGCATCTCCCTGGTCCACGTTGGTTCTTTCAGACTCATATAGAACCGAGGGCTTTTCTCTGGGCCACGTTGGTTCTTTCGTATTCATGTGAAACCGAGGGCATCTCTCTGGTCCAAGTTGTTTCTTTCGGACTCTTGTAGAACCAAGGGCATCTCCCTGGTCAACATTGGTTCTTTCGGCCTCATGTAGAACTGGGGCATCTCTCTGGGCCACGTTGGTTCTTTCAGACTCATGTAGAACCGAGGGCATCTCTCTGGTCCACGTTGGTTCTTTTGTATTCATGTGGAACCGAGGGCATCTCTCAGGTCCACGTTGGTTCTTTCGGACTCATGTGGAACCGAGGGCATCTCTCTGGTCCTCGTTGGTTCTTTCGGACTCCTGTAGAACCGAGGGGATCTCTCTGGTCCACGTTGGTTCTTTCGGACTCCTGTAGAACCGAGGGCATCTCCCTGGTCCACGTTGGTTCTTTCAGACTCATATAGAACCGAGGGCATCTCTCTGGGCCACGTTGGTTCTTTCGTATTCATGTGAAACCGAGGGCATCTCTCTGGTCCAAGTTGTTTCTTTCGGACTCTTGTAGAACCAAGGGCATCTCCCTGGTCAACTTTGGTTCTTTCGGCCTCATGTAGAACTGGGACATCTCTCTGGGCCACGTTGGTTCTTTCGGACTCCTGTAGAACCGAGGGCATCTCTCTGGTCCACGTTGGTTCTTTTGTATTCATGAGGAACCAAGGGCATCTCCCTGGTCCACGTTGGTTCTTTCAGACTCATATAGAACCGAGGGCATCTCTCTGGGCCACGTTGGTTCTTTCGTATTCATGTGAAACCGAGGGCATCTCTCTGGTCCAAGTTGTTTCTTTCGGACTCTTGTAGAACCAAGGGCATCTCCCTGGTCAACATTGGTTCTTTCGGCCTCATGTAGAACTGGGGCATCTCTCTGGGCCACGTTGGTTCTTTCGGACTCATGTAGAACTGAGGGCATCTCCCTGGTCCACGTTGGTTCTTTCAGACTCATGTAGAACCGAGGGCATATCTCTGGTCCACGTTGGTTCTTTCAGACTCATGTAGAACTGAGGGCATCTCCCTGGTCCACGTTGGTTCTTTCAGACTGATGTAGAACCGAGGGCATATCTCTGGTCCACGTTGGTTCTTTCGTATTCATGTGAAACCGAGGGCATCTCTCTGGTCCAAGTTGTTTCTTTCGGACTCTTGTAGAACCAAGGGCATCTCCCTGGTCAACATTGGTTCTTTTGGCCTCATGTAGAACTTGGGCATCTCTCTGGGCCACGTTGGTTCTTTCGGACTCCTGTAGAACCGAGGGCATCTCTCTGGTCCACGTTGGTTCTTTTGTATTCATGTGGAACCGAGGGCATCTCTCAGGTCCACGTTGGTTCTTTCGGACTCATGTGGAACCGAGGGCATCTCTCTGGTCCTCGTTGGTTCTTTCGGACTCATGTAGAACCGAGGGCATCTCTCTGGTCCACGTTGGTTCTTTCGGACTTCTGTCGACCAGAGGGCATCTCTGGTCCATGTTGGTTCTTTCGGACTCCTGTAGAACCGAGGGCATCTCTGGTCCACGTTGGTTCTTTCGGACTCATGTAGAACCGAGGGCATCTCTGGTCCACGTAGGTTCTTTCGGACTCCTGTAGAACCGAGGGCATCTCTGGTCCACGTTGGTTCTTTCGGACTCATGTAGAAACGAGGGCATCTCTCTGGTCCACGTTGGTTCTTTCGGACTCATGTAGAACCGAGGGCATCTCTGGTCCACGTTGGTTCTTTCGGACTTCTGTCGACCCGAGGGCATCTCTGGTCCACGTTGGTTCTTTCGGACTCATGTAGAACCAAGGGCATCTCTGGTCCACGTTGGTTCTTTCGGACTCATGTAGAACCGAGGGCATCTCTGGTCCACGTTGGTTCTTTCGGACTCATGTAGAACCAAGGGCATCTCTGGTCCACGTAGGTTCTTTCGGACTCCTGTAGAACCGAGGGCACCTCTGGTCCACGTTGGTTCTTTCGGACTCCTGTAGAACCGAGGGCATCTCTGGTCCATGTTGGTTCTTTCGGACTCATGTAGAACCGAGGGCATCTCTGGTCCACGTTGGTTCTTTCGGACTCATGTAGAACCGAGGGCATCTCTGGTCCATGTTGGTTCTTTCGGACTCATGTAGAACCAAGGGCATCTCTGGTCCATGTTGGTTCTTTCGGACTCACGTAGAACCAAGGGCATCTCTCTGGTCCACGTTGGTTCTTTCGGAGTCCTGTAGAACCGAGGGCATCTCTCTGGTCCATGTTGGTTCTTTCGGACTCATGTAGAACCGAGGGCATCTCTGGTCCACGTTGGTTCTTTCGGACTCATGTGGAATCAAGGGCATCTCTCAGGTCCACGTTGGTTCTTTCGGACTCATGTGGAACCGAGGGCATCTCTCTGGTCCACGTTGGTTCTTTCGGACTCATGTAGAACCGAGGGCATCTCTCTGGTCCACGTTGGTTCTTTCGGACTCACGTAGAACCAAGGGCACCTCTGGTCCACGTTGGTTCTTTCGGACTCATGTAGAACCGAGGGCATCTCTCTGGTCCACGTTGGTTCTTTCGGACTCATGTAGAACCGAGGGCATCTCTCTGGTCCATGTTGGTTCTTTCGGACTCATGTAGAACCGAGGGCATCTCTGGTCCACGTTGGTTCTTTCGGACTCATGTGGAATCAAGGGCATCTCTCAGGTCCACGTTGGTTCTTTCGGACTCATGTGGAACCGAGGGCATCTCTCTGGTCCACGTTGGTTCTTTCGGACTCCTGTAGAACCGAGGGCATCTCTGGTCCACGTTGGTTCTTTCGGACTCATGTAGAACCGAGGGCATCTCTGGTCCATGTTGGTTCTTTCGGACTCATGTAGAACCGAGGGCATCTCTGGTCCACGTTGGTTTTTTCGGACTCATGTAGAACCGAGGGCATCTCTGGTCCATGTTGGTTCTTTCGGACTCATGTAGAACCGAGGGCATCTCTGGTCCATGTTGGTTTTTTCGGACTCATGTAGAACCGAGGGCATCTCTGGTCCATGTTGGTTCTTTCGGACTCATGTAGAACTGAGGGTATCTCCCTGGTCCACGTTGGTTCTTTCAGACTCATGTAGAACCGAGGGCATATCTCTGGTCCACGTTGGTTCTTTCGTATTCATGTGAAACCGAGGGCATCTTTCTGGTCCAAGTTGGTTTTTTTCAGACTCTTGTAGAACCAATGGCATCTCCCTGGTCAACATTGGTTCTTTCGGCCTCATGTAGAACTGGGGCATCTCTCTGGGCCACGTTGGTTCTTTCGGACTCCTGTAGAACCGAGGGCATCTCCCTGGTCCACGTTGGTTCTTTCAGACTCATATAGAACCGAGGGCATCTCTCTGGGCCACGTTGGTTCTTTCGTATTCATGTGAAACCGAGGGCATCTCTCTGGTCCAAGTTGTTTCTTTCGGACTCTTGTAGAACCAAGGGCATCTCCCTGGTCAACATTGGTTCTTTCGGCCTCATGTAGAACTGGGGCATCTCTCTGGGCCACGTTGGTTCTTTTGTATTCATGTGGAACCGAGGGCATCTCTCAGGTCCACGTTGGTTCTTTCGGACTCATGTGGAACCGAGGGCATCTCTCTGGTCCTCGTTGGTTCTTTCGGACTCCTGTAGAACTGAGGGGATCTCTCTGGTCCACGTTGGTTCTTTCGGACTCCTGTAGAACCGAGGGCATCTCCCTGGTCCTCGTTGGTTCTTTCAGACTCATATAGAACCGAGGGCATCTCTCTGGGCCACGTTGGTTCTTTCGTATTCATGTGAAACCGAGGGCATCTCTCTGGTCCAAGTTGTTTCTTTCGGACTCTTGTAGAACCAAGGGCATCTCCCTGGTCAACATTGGTTCTTTCGGCCTCATGTAGAACTGGGGCATCTCTTTGGGCCACGTTGGTTCTTTCGGACTCCTGTAGAACCGAGGGCATCTCTCTGGTCCACGTTGGTTCTTTTGTATTCATGTGGAACCGAGGGCATCTCTCAGGTCCACGTTGGTTCTTTCGGACTCATGTGGAACCGAGGGCATCTCTCTGGTCCTCGTTGGTTCTTTCGGACTCCTGTAGAACCGAGGGGATCTCTCTGGTCCACGTTGGTTCTTTTGGACTCCTGTAGAACCGAGGGCATCTCCCTGGTCCACGTTGGTTCTTTCAGACTCATATAGAACCGAGGGCATCTCTCTGGGCCACGTTGGTTCTTTCGTTTTCATGTGAAACCGAGGGCATCTCTCTGGTCCAAGTTGTTTCTTTCGGACTCTTGTAGAACCAAGGGCATCTCCCTGGTCAACATTGGTTCTTTCGGCCTCATGTTGAACTGGGGCATCTTTCTGGGCCACGTTGGTTCTTTCGGACTCATGTAGAACTGAGGGCATCTCCCTGGTCCACGTTGGTTCTTTCAGACTCATGTAGAACCGAGGGCATATCTCTGGTCCACGTTGGTTCTTTCGTATTCATGTGAAACCGAGGGCATCTCTCTGGTCCAAGTTGTTTCTTTCGGACTCTTGTAGAACCAAGGGCATCTCCCTGGTCAACATTGGTTCTTTCGGCCTCATGTAGAACTGAGGCATCTCTCTGGGCCACGTTGGTTCTTTCGGACTCCTGTAGAACCGAGGGCATCTCCCTGGTCCACGTTGGTTCTTTCAGACTCATATAGAACCGAGGGCATCTCTCTGGGCCACGTTGGTTCTTTCGTATTCATGTGAAACCGAGGGCATCTCTCTGGTCCAAGTTGTTTCTTTCGGACTCTTGTAGAACCAAGGGCATCTCCCTGGTCAACATTGGTTCTTTCGGCCTCATGTAGAACCGAGGGCATCTCTCTGGTCCCCGTTGGTTCTTTTGTATTCATGTGGAACCAAGGGCATCTCTCTGGTCCACGTTGGTTCTTTTGGATTTATGTAGAACTGAGGGCATCTCTCTGGTCCACCTTGGTTCTTTCAGATTCATGTAGAACCGAGGGCATCTCCCTGGTCCACGTTGGTTCTTTCCGACTCTTGTAGACCGAAGGGCATCTTTCAGATTCATGTAGAACCGAGGGCATCTCTCTGGTCCATGTTGGTTCTTTCGGACTCATTTAGAACCAAGGGCATCTCTCTGGTCCACGTTGGTTCTTTCGGTTTCATGTAGAACGAAGGCATCTCTCTGGGCCACGTAGGTTCTTTTGGACTCATGTAGAACGGAGGGCATCTCCCTGGTCTACGTTGGTTCATTCGGACTCCTGTAGAACCGAGGGCATCTCTCTGGTCCACGTTTGTTCTTTCGGTTTCATGTAGAACCAAGGGCATCTCCCTGGTCCACGTTGGTTCTTTCGGACTCGTGTAGAACTGAGGGCATCTCTCTGGGCCACGTTGGTTCTTTCGGACTCCTGTAGAACCGAGGGCATCTATCTGGTCCACGTTGGTTCTTTTGGACTCATGTAGAACCGAGGGCATCTCTCTGGTCCACGTTGGTTCTTTCGGACTTACGTAGAACAGAGGGCCTCTCCCTGGTCCACATTGGTTCTTTCGGACTCATGTAGAACGGAGGGCATCTCCCTGGTCCACGTTGGTTTTTACGGTCTCATGTAGAGCCGAGGGCATCTCTGTGGTCCACGTTGGTTCTTTCGGACTCCTGTATAACCGAGGGCATCTCTCTGGTCCATGTTGGTTCTTTGATTCATGTAGAACCGAGGGCATCTCTCTGGTCCACGTTGGTTCTTTCGGAATCCAGTTGAACCCAGGGCATCTCTCTGGTCCACGTTGGTCCTTTCGGACTCATGTAACACCGAGGGCATCTCTCTGGTCCTAGTTGGTTCTTTCGGACTCCTGTAGAACCGAGGGCATATCTCTGGTCCACGTTGGTTCTTTTGGACTCCTGTAGAACTCTCTGGTCCACGTTGGTTCTTTCGGACTCCTGTAGAACTGAGGGCATCTCTCTGGTCCACGTTGGTTCTTTTGGACTCCTGTAGAACTCTCTGGTCCATGTTGGTTCTTTCAGACTCCTGTAGAACCGAGGGCATCTCTCTGGTCCACGTTGGTTCTTTCGGACTCATGTTGGGCCTTGCAACCTTCTTCCTATTGGGTGAAAGTGCAGTAGTTTGCTTACAGCAGCTGCTGCCTGCCCTACAGTCTCTCTCCAGTTCTCCCACCAGCCTTGGAGTCCCCTGGGAGTGCTCCAGGCATTTACTGTGCTCTCGATCGGATGGTTTCTCAGAGTGAACCCCTGACCTGAAGAAGGGTCTCCTGCTGTCCTGTCCACTGAGTACAGGGTGGCCAGCACTCGCGGGAGTGGGAGTGGGATTATAACACAGAGCTTGATGCATTTTGTAGCAGCACCTCTGTTGCGAGATTATTACCGCCCCCTCCATGTAAACATTCATACAGACCTCTATGAATGGAGTCCCTGCCTGTTTCTGTGTGTGGGGGACATACAGGCAGCATGTGTGGGATGTGTTTCTGTGTTTCACAGTAACAAAGTGACTGGTGGATTCCACTGACACACAGTGTGCATGTTTGCACAAGATTGTGTCTTCTCTGACAGCTTCCTCTCTTCAGAGTGGGCGTCGCAGCCCGCATGTCTCTGTGCTCAGGGCATTCCAGCTGGAACCAGTCTAACCTGTTGGGTGAGAGTTTTTCCCCTCGCCTCCATTCCCCTATTGAGTGCATGAGCGGATCTAGCTGATGCCCCATGTTTCCTGTGCTTGACTGCCTCCTAGCAATGGTTCTCCTCTTTAGTGCCTCGAATCAACACAATATCTTGACCAGTTCAAACTGGACTGACATTTGAGTCCTTGCTCGAGAAGCCCGTGAAACCCCGACACAAAGAAGGAATGTAGCCATCTCCCTACTGTCATGTTCCAGAGACAGGCCGGGTGGGAAATCGCGCCATTTTACATGTACCGCGTCTGTTCCTAAAGTTGCCTTCACTTTGTCACATTGACTTTTGACACACATTTGCATTTGTGACACTTGGGTTCGTTTTTACGAAACACCGACCATACGGACACACAGGACATGGTGAGAACATCATCTTCCTGCCTCGGCATTATGTGCAAGGCCCTCACGTGCGTGATACAAACATGCCTGTATTACATCCATATGACAACGCAGCTATCTGTGGAATACAAACAATAGGCAGCCCGATCAGTCCCAGCCCGAGGCAAGGATGCTCCTTCCTATATAGATCCTTTTGTTTCCAAATACAATAAAAAGATGCGTCTGCTGACTCCGAGGGGTCCCGGCATGTTGAGGTTTTTGCCTGGCAGCTGACTGACCCCCGTGACTGAAATCCAGTTTGTGACCAAAACAGGGTCCTACTTTCTTACCCTCCAGATAAAGGGGTTAGTTCATCCGAAAGGAGGTTTCTTGGCAGCCCCATACATACACGCCCTGGATACGTAAGTTAGGGTATGCATCGCAGGAGTATGTTAGATTGTTATAACACTGTATATGTATGCATATATAAGCTGTTTCAACAAGATGTTGGAACATTTTGCTTTATTCACTGTTTTAACACTCATAACTTTTTGTTTGTTTCTGTCTATTAATCACTACAGCACACATTTTCTATACAAGAACCGCTACGGTTCTATAAATGTTTAAAAAGTCCCTTCGTGTAATCTATACTACTAATATAAAGGAAGAACGTTGAGGCTTTGAGGCGGGTAAACTCGGGAACCACAGCGCCAATCCACACACCCGATACATCGTTGTAATCCTCAGGGTGTGCAGATGGACATAGGCTATATAAATAAAAAATAAATATGTTATTAAAAAATATAAGTTAAAAAAAAAGTATTCCCTTCAAAGTAGCGGCGTACACGCGAGGAGCGGCGTACAGGAGCGGCGGAGAACAGCGCGGGGAGGAGCGGCAGAGATCAGCGCGGGGAGGAGCAGTGACGAGGAGCGGCAGAGATCAGGGGAGCAGCGGACATGACCGGCGGACAGGCGGTGAGGATCGGCGGGCAGACAGTGAGGAGCGGCGGCGGGTAGGAGCGGTCAGCGGCGGAAGAGGTAGGGTGCCAAGTTACCAGTCAGCAAAGCAAACGTGAGGGAGGAGCGGCGGCGGGGAGGAGCGGTGAGCGAGCCACAGGTACCAGAGGAAAAACAAACGTGTGCAGGAAAAAGTAACGTGGGCAGGTAACAGGAGGAAAAAGAAACGTGTGCAGGTGACAAAAGCGTACAAAGTGGAGCGGGGAGCAAACGGGCCATTACAGGACGAAATAGTGACGTGGCCAGTGACGTGGGCAGGTACCAAACGGGGCATTACAGCAGGAAAAAGTGACGTGAGCAGTGACTTGGGCAGGTTACACAACGTCAGGGCGGGCGGGGGCCCTGAGCCATGATTGCTCCCGGACAACGTCGGGACGGGCTGCTAGTATTTGTATATTTCTCTGAGCGAAAGAGAGCACAAGTGACTCAGCGAAAAGTTCTAGGTCTGTCCCCACGGTTCCAGAGGGATCATAGTTGTCATGTTCAGTGGTTGCCAGAACTGTTCGTTCTCGGTCTAGGTTTAGGGGGGCTAACGGTGGCAGTATGACATAGCTAGTTAAAGGGACAACATATTGTCATACAACTCCGGGGTTGCATGGACTCAGACTGGCACCATCCTACGTTTGTTGCCCCCAAACATGCAGTTCCTACTGATTTGTGGAAATGACAGAACACT
Source organism: Lissotriton vulgaris (assembly GCF_964263255.1). NCBI lineage: Eukaryota > Metazoa > Chordata > Amphibia > Caudata > Salamandridae > Lissotriton > Lissotriton vulgaris. Next base: position 44,236,736 of record NC_141699.1, read on the forward strand.
AATAGAGAATTTTGAAGAATGCGGACCTTTAGTTAGCTCAACCTTCCCTCTACGATTTCTAAAGTTGAAGAAAAGATTCCCCCGTCTGTCAGTTGATTGCACATCTTCAAGACTTGCAGGAGACCCTTCAGGTCAGTATTGGATAGACACATTTCCAAGAAATGAACCTTAGTAGGTGATGGGTATTCCTCTGGCTTGGGACAAACCTGGATTATTGAAGGTTGTCGTGCTGTGACCTGTGGCTGTCAGGAAGCTGGACTGCACCGTAAGGAGTGGAGCTGCCTGACTGCTTGAAGGCCTGCATATCTGAGCACCTGATCCGCAACATCCCCACAGCTCATCTGTCCAAGAAGCGAGACGAAGACCAGGACCTCAGAATACATGGTTTGTGGAGTGATGTTCCTAAAAAGTGACACAGGTGTGTCTGCTCTGTCTTCCCCCCTCCCTTTAACCTTTGGATGTTCGTATCCGCCCGTCCCAGTCATACAGGAAGATGCAGGTTTGCATCCTTTACATGCCCAGGGTGGGGTCCGGTCTTGTTTGGTGGAGCTGGCTAACCCGATTCCCCGTTCATATGAACCATGACTCTAGCCAAATACCTCAATGACCACCAATTACTCGACACCACTCAGTCTGGTTTCAGACCCAACAACAGCACAGAAACTGCCCTCATCGCGGCCATGGATGAACCATAAATACAAGTTTGAACAGCATTAAAATATGTTCAAAAATACTTCCTTAACTGTAGACAGTGCCCTTTCGTGATCCATAACGTGGTACTGTAAACTGGCAGCCAAAGGGTTTGTACTGCAGGGGGTTGGGCCTACTTGTCCTAAGGACAAAATAAACATGAAAACTTGTAGCCCTTGACCCCAAACAATATGTCCTGGGCATCAGGCTATAGAAATCCCACATCCCTGACACCACTCAGTCTGGTTTCAGATCCATCCACATCACAGAAACAGCACTCTTCACCGCCAGGGATGAAATCCACATGACTCTGGACAGAGGAGACACGTGGCCCTCATCCTACAGGACCTTTCCGCAGCATTTGTCTCTTTGGGCCACATGCATCAAAGTATGGAATTGCGATGCCTAAATTGCGATTTTTTAAGGAATCGCAATTTAGGAATCGCAATTCCTTATGCATGTAGGAATCGCAAAAGAAATTGGGATTCCTATACATTGCTTAATTGCGAGTCGCAAATTGCGATTCATAATTAAGGAATGGCTCTCCATTCATTGCTATGGGCCTAGAGGCCAATAGGAAGGCATGGGATTGCATGCGCAATTTGCGAGTAGTCAAGTCAAGTTAAATATCTTTATTCGATTGTTTGCAATTGACAATCATAAAAGTACATTTCATAACATAAACATTTGATACAGATAAAATATGTAAAAAAAAGGCATTTGGAAAGAGCAAAGGACACAAGCGAAATAATTGGTTAAAAATATATATATACAGTGTGATAAAAGGATATGACTATCAGTAGCATGAATTAATTAACCTTCCATACTTTTTCTGAACTTGAGTACTAATTTTAAAAAGCAACAAGCAAACATGGTGCAGTCAGAATTTAGCATTTGAAGGTAATAAAGTGCTGGTCTGATTTGTGCAAAGTTCAGCCGTTTAAGAAGAGGTTTTAAAAACAATTTACGGGGAACTGTGTAATAAGAGCAAATGAATAAAAAGTGTGCCAGATCTTGCGGAGGCTTGTTGTCGCAGCCGCAAGCTGGCAACACTTGACCTCTATGGGCCCCGCTTGGAACAGCTAGCAGTAGGTGAAACAAGTCAAAACGAAACTCTGTCAACAAAAAACGTTCGTAACCAGACATGGGCCATGATAGGTAGGGTTCCATTTGTAGACAGGTTTTTTCAGAACGTACATCCTCACACTGTCTTTCTTAAGCTCTCTCTCCTCCCTAGCTAGATGCCTAGATAACATAAAGGTGTTCTTCACAAAGGTTACATCTGGTTTGGTTATTGACTCTGGGGTTAGGAAGAGGTCCAGCCTTCCCATTTCAAGAAGACATCTTCTAACATATTTTATCCAGGGGATCTTATACCTCCCTTCCCACGATAATGTGAACTGTGTTCAACCAGCTATTTAGCCAGCACAGCAAGGGATTTGCAGCTATTCTATCGCTTAGGTATTGTATGCCTAGTTCTTCATGGACGGAGAAGTTTGCCGTTCCCCTAGGGACCCTTAACACTTGTTTTAAGAAGTTATTTTCGGTGACCTCAAGATCACCTAGAGGAACAAGGCCCCATATTTCGCTCCCGTAACACGCGACAGCAGTGATTTTAGCTTGGTATAGCTTCAACATGGCAGTCACTGGGCTATTTCCCCTTTTCCTTGCAAAGTCTATTATTGCTGCCTTTGCCCGCACTACCTCACCCTTCTTCTTTCGTACCGCTGGTGCCCACGTTAATTTATGGTCAAAGAGAACACCAAGGTACGAGAAAGTCTTGGTTTTTGGTATTTTTTCACCATTAACTGAGAAGGGGTATGACTTTCTGGGGCCTGATCCTGTCATCATAACGAAGGATTTCGAGTTATTGATGCTCAGACCTCGAGAGTTCATGAATACGAAGAAGGAGTCTAGCAAGGTTTGGAGGCCTATTGCGGTTCTAGAAATTAGGACGGTGTCGTTCGCATATAGCAGGACGGGCACGCCCTTCCTTCCTATGTATGGGTAGTCTGTACCTGTTTTTAATAGATGCTCCTCCAGTTCATTAATATAAAGATTAAAAAGAAACGGGGCTAAAATACACCCCTGTCTGACCCCTCGATTTATCCTAAAATCCCTAGTTACTTTCAGGTCTTGGGTGTAGCGGACATTTGCTCTTGTGTCCGAGTGAAGGTCCGCCAAGAAGTTAATCAGATTTAGCTCCACCCCCATTTTTTTCAGGACCTCCCAGAGCCTACCTCTGTCGACGCAGTCAAAAGCGGACGATAAGTCCATAAAGGCCATGTGTATGGACCCTTTTCTGGCCATAGTATATTTGCCATTTATTAAATACAGATTCAGACACTGGGTTACCGTTGAGTGGCCTGGTCTGAACCCGTATTATGTTGGCGACATTATGTTGTTTTCGTTAGCCCATGCTACCAGCCTATTTAAGACTGTACCCCCCACCACCTTGGCGACTGAGTTAATCAAAGAGATAGGCCTATAACATACTACACTGTTTCGATCGCCCTTCTTAAATACAGGTACTATGGTTGAGGACCCCCAAGACTTTGGACAGCCAATTAATGCTCCAGCATTAATTACTGCGGTAAGGACAGGGGCCCAGAGGTGGATGTTGGATTTAAATAAGTCAGGAGGGAGGCCATCAGGGCCAGGGGCCTTATTGCAAGTTAAACCCCGGACCCCGTTCTCAACCTCCCCAGCTGTAAAGCACAAGAAAGCTTCCTCAGACGTTTTAATGTCAAATTCCGCTTGTGGCTCATCACTTTTAAAAATTTTACAAAAATGGGAGACCCACTCTTCCTCGGGTATATTAGTTCCAAGCGCAGGGTTACTGGGATCATCAAATAATGGTTTGTTGATAATGTTCCAGAACTTTGAGCTGTTACCCAGGATTGTGGGGTCGAGCAGGGACTCCCAGGTGCGTGCTTTTACTTCTCTTTTCCGAGATGCCAGAGTTGCCTTATATTTAGCTCTCAAGATCTTAATGCAGGGAGGGTCTCTTGGTTTAGTTTTTAAGGCCTTTTTGAGGTTTCGCCCAGCCTTGGAGCATGCTTGATCAAACCATCTTGGGTGGCAATCAGACTGACCCTTCGCTGGTATGGTTAACATTTGGCCAACTCTTTGTACCACAACAGAAAAGGCATTTAAAGTCATTTCGGGCGATGTGGCTGGAGAAACACAAAGTCCAAGTTCTTGGCCGCAGCTGGTATTAATTGAGCTATACAAAGTATCGCTGTTCACCATTGACCATTTCAATCTGCGGGTTCCGTTTATCGATTTTAAAGACCCACAGCCTTTGCGCGTCTTCCGCTGCTCAAAAATACCTGCTCCTACTACAATAGAGATGGGGTTGTGGTCGCTATGGATGCTTGTTTCAATTTGAAAGTCAGAGGCTAAATAGACAAGGTCAGTAGAAAGTAAAATGTGGTCTATATAGGAACCGTGACCAGAGCCTTTATAGGTAGGAACATCATAGATGTAAGAATCCACCGCCATGGACATAGCAACAGTTACATTCATATTGTCAATTAAGTTATTAGCATACGTGCCACGCACCGAGTGGTCAAAGTGGAAATCTGACCTGTTATTACAACCTAGGGAGCCGATGGACGTCATTTCTGGGTTGCCACATGGATGCGCGTTGAAGTCACCAGCAATTAATATATTTCGGGGCAAGCTTGCCGCTTTTGTTTTTAGAAAGTTGTGTAGATGATGAATGTTACACTCCCCCTGTAAAGATACTGCATTGTAGAAGTTGATCAGGGTAAGTGCCCTTTTACCCCTCCTGAGCTCCAAGACTTGGATGTGTCTATTTTCAGGTTGTCTGTTAATGACCTGACAGATAAGTGCAAGACTAATGTATGTTACCAGACCCCCCTTGGATCTTCCTCTGTTCGACGGGGCTGCTGGTGAAAAAAAGCTCTGAAAGCCCTCAATGTGTACATTTTCTTCTTCCAGCCATGTCTCTTGGAAACACAAAACAGTGTATTTCTTTATATGTACCACCCATGTTGGATCCTTTATCTTAGCAGCCAGACCTGCTATATTCCAAGACAGAACTTTTATAGTGCTAGGTGGTGTGTGACCTAGTCCTGCTGCCTGTACCATGTTTGAGGGTGTAGTTGGGACTTGATTACCTCGATCTATTGCTACGTCTACTTGTGCTTCGCTAGTAGAGAGCGGGGGATTTTCCACACTGAGGACAGGGCTATAGTCTTGGGTGATGGGATGTGATGAAATAGACCCGTTTTGTGGCAGCGTGCTCTCGGGATGGTATATAAGCGGATCTGCTATACAGATTTCTTCTAACTCTTGGATGGGAGCTGTTGCACTCTCTAGATTGGTGTTCTTTATTATATTGGGTGGTACTACCCATTTTACAGAATCAAAGACGGGCGAAGAGAGTGAGGGTGCTGTTTGTCAATCAATCTCGTCCAAGTAATCTGGGGATAAGAGGGCATCAAATCTATTTGAGATGGGAACCCCATATTGCATATTTGAATGATATGGGTATGAGTAGTCTCGTTGTTGTATGTGGGGTGAAAACTCCCTTCTCTCTCGAAATGTTGAGAGATAGTTTTTAGGCCAACTCTCCCAAGGTGGATCCTGCCTCTGGTGTGTGAAATCTGTTGAGATGGCCTGACTATGGTACCAGGGAGTTACCCTTGGTTGGTAGTGGACTGCTGGCTCGAGCATCCCCCCCCTGGCCGTAGATCGTCAGTGGTTGTGTTGAATTTTGGCCAGAGATGTTTGAGGGGTAAAAGTAGCTTAGATCCCTCGTGCGGATCAGGCTATTTGTCACGCCACCTTTCCAGCTGCTAATGTAACTAGCCGCACGACTTTCCCCAAAATTTACCACAATACAGTCACCCTCAGTTGATTTAAATCTAGTGCCCACCCAATCTACCCTTCTCACATAGGAGATGTGACCATTTATATGGCGGGGAATCGGTCTGTGTATGGTCAGCCAGTGGCTGACTTTATTTTTTAATTCCACTTGGGACTCTGACCTCTCACCTACTAATTTAGGTACACCTATCAGAACAATGGTGTATGGCCTAGATTCAGGGGGGAGATTTATATGAATGGGTCTTTTAGCTACCACTGGTTTTGACGTTTTGTCCCCTGCTATGTTTGTGTTTGTGGACAAATTTGGAGTTTTGGTATGACCCGGCGGCTCTGTGAGAGTTTTATCTAATTTAGCAGGGGAACCCTCCGCGGCCCATTCGGTTTCATCTTTTTCAGTTTCAGGCATAATTGGGGTACTGCTCAGGATTGTGGCCACTGTATGTGATGAGTTTGCATCTACGTGTGGATTTGTTGCTGGTGTGGTCGGGACTATATCACCCTGTTGGATGGGCGAAGGTGGTTTAGTGGCAATATTTAATGTAACTCTCTTGGGCCGCGCGTTTTTAGTGCTAGTTGGATTAAGAGAGCTACTTGCTGGTACGAAGGTGGAAGTTGATTTTGGTGCTTTCAGTATTTTTAGCAAACTAGAGGATGCGTCGTTTTGTGCCCTCTCGAATTTCCCTAATGCCTTCTCAATGTTAATGACTCTTTCATTGATAGGCAACAAGAGGGACCTGACTAGCGTTTCTATTTCACTCAGGAAGGAATTGTTTGTTGTTGGAGACTGGACTGTCTGACTTGACTGGTGTGTTACCGTGTTTGTGTACAACGGCCGCTTTTCACTGAGGGGAAGGTCTATGCCTTGATTTGATGGTGATAAGGGCGGGATTGCTGTATTTATGGCAAGTTTAGCCAGTCTAAAGTTTGACCAGATGTCTTTAACTGAATGCTTCTGTTTAGCTATTGGACGATAAATTTTCCTCATTAAAGGTTTTGTTTTGTGTTTTTTCCCCCGGTGTTGCTTTACAATTGAAATGGCACAGCTGTTCCCAGGGGCAGGTTGTGTTATAGGCGATACACCCCCCACGAGTACATCCCCTGGGACCAGAGAGGCTGTGGGCGGTGAACAAGAAATCTCGCCATGATTGCTGGTCTGAGTGGGACTACCATCCCTGCTGTTAACTATAGATGGTGTAAACAAATCTGATGGAGTGTTATCTCTGGTTTAGGAGCTTGGAAGCCCCGTAAAAGATAACATTAGTATGGACTCTTGAGAGTTCAGAGTATTGTCCATGATATTAATGTTATTTGTTGTGTGCTGTGAGATATCGGGAAAGCACAGACCTGGGGTTACTGAAAGGCGTCTCTCAGTATTTTGTATAGCATCCGCCACTACGCCAATCGTTTTCTGAATCATGAGGTCGATAGCAGTTAGAGAAGGTAGTGGCGTGTTGGAGCCATTTTTAGTTCTGGTTGTGGATCTCGTGGTCGCTGGGGTTTTCCTAGTTTTAGACATCCTTTTGCAGGGAATTGTGTGTGATGTGTACTAGGTTGCACTTTGATTTACAGCTGTACTGTGGAGCAATAACAGAGTGCAGCTTAAATGAATGGTGCGGCAGGAAATGTCAGGGGGTGGCCCGTCCTGGCCTCTTCGGTCCCCTACACAGGGCGCCCGCCCTTTGCCGGGCGAGGCCCCGCGCGCTCCAGCGACGCGGGAGATGAATGCCGGTTTTAAGCGCCTCCTGGCGCGCCCCGCCTCAACGCGACCTCCGGTCGCGGAGGCCGCTGGGAGTTGTAGTTTCACTCTGTCTCCCCCACACAGCGGCAGCGCTGATGGAGGGAGGCTGTGGCGGGGGGAGGTGACAGGCAGCGGCGGAGCAGCGGCGAAGGCAGCAGTGCCGGTGTCTCGTCAAGGGCTCTCTGGCAGGTTTGATGGCAGTTATCTGTATGCTGGCAGGAAAGTTTGCACAGGCACCCCAATAGATACTTGCGAATTGTGCATGCAATTTGAAGAGTGCACCACGGAAATTGCCATGTGACCACATGTTGCGCACACACACGCCCCAAGGGGGCATATGTGTGTGTAACATGGAACTTTGAAAAATGCACTTAAGTGCATTTTTTAAAGTTTTGCAAATTAACATCAACTTTAAATTGATGGTAATTTGCAATCCCTAATTGCGAAATCACAATTTAGAATTGCATCATGCATTGCATTTAGGGAATCACAATTTGTGATGCCCTAAATGCATTTGCAATTTAAGTAATCACAATTTTTGCGATTACTTAAACTGCAAATTTGCATTTGGGTTGGTGCATCCCAAACGCAAAAATACCGGTCGCAAAGGGGTACGTTGCGACTGGTATTTAGAATGATGCATGTGCCTCTTGGTCTCCTACAGATCCTCATCTAACACAAACATGACATTGGAATCCAAGGACACACACTCGGATGGATCTGCTCTCTCCTGACTGGAAGGACGCAGTCCATGAGCCTGACACGTACACCTTAGACGCTCGTGACCTCATCTGCAGAGTTGTGCAAGGACCCTCTCTGAGCCTTACCCTCATCAACACCTACATGATCCCTCTAGCCAGCATCATCCGCTGTCAGGATATCCATGTCCTCGCCTACGACACACACCTCATTCTCTCTCTCATTGACAAGACACCTAATACCCGGATCAAGTTCAATGCGTGCATGACGGTAATCACCAACTGTCTAAAGCAGAGCATCGGCAAGACCGAATGCATATCAACGTGGGACTCCATTTGTGGGGTACAGAGTAAATACCGACACCCACCCACACCAAGGACGTCGGGATCATCAACAGTAAACTGGACATGATCGCCAAGTCAATGCTGTCACCACCTCACGCTTCCATACCCAGAAGATGCTGAGGAAGTTTTCAAATGGCTCCTAATCAGCATCCGGAAATCTGTCACACACACCCTGGTCACAAGCAAGCTGCACTATGGGAACACCCTAAATGCCAAGGTCAACAAGAACAAACTCACCAGAAGACTGCAGACCATTCAGAACTCAGCCGCCAGAATCTCTCTCAACCTCCCACGCCACACTCACATCTCACCACACCTGAAGGAGCTCCGCTGCTTCCCATTCGCAAATGAGCGCAATTCAAACTCCTCACCCACACTTTCAAGGCACTACATAACACTGACCCAGAATCCCACAACAATCACATCTGCTTTCACAAAGCTCCTCGACACCTCTGCTCGTCCGGACTCATGCTTGCATAAATCCCAGGCTTACAGAAAACCAGATCTGCCGGCCAAGGCCTCTCCTACATCGCTCCTAAAGCATGGAGTGACATAAGAGCCTCCTCCTCACTTCTTGAGCTCCGCACGAATTTTAAGCCCTGGCTTTGCGAGTAGCAGCGCTATGCCCTCTGTGTGCCTAGACTGTCAGCTGCTCAACGCCAGGATACCCTGCGGGTGAAAGTGCACTCTACAAATCTGCGTAGCAAGACAACCACAGCACAGCCCATACTTTCTTGAGGTATTGCTCCTTCTTGTTGGGTCTGGGCCCTCATTCTAAAGTCCACCTCTCACTTAGAGCTTAGAGGGCGTGGGTGTTCAGTGAGTGCCCTCCCCCAAGCGTGGTTATTTTGAGGATACCTGTAAAGACCAGCTGGACCTTTACGTATCTCCCGAAGACGCGGCAGTGCTTCTCGTGAACATGGTTAGAAGGCCTTCGATTACCTTTGATTTGGGCACAGAGATTCTTGACAGCGCTGGACTTTGTTTGGGGTCTTGCCCTCTATTTGGGTAGTGGCTTTTGTAAACCCTAGGGCACAGCTTTCCAAACTTTTCATGTTGGTGACACACTTTCTAGACATGCATCATTTCGGGACACAGTAAAGCAGTGTAGCGAGCGAGCCCGAACCACCTAAAGGGTTTGGGGGGGTGGGGGGGGTCTCAAAGTGCAGATGTTACAGGTGAGGTACAGTCTAGTAAGGACTAAATCAGGTTACCCGTTTAGTCTTCTTTTTTCTAAAGCTAACATTTCAGTTAAAAAGCACCCGCCTCCAAGATCAGCACAGACTTCTAGCTGTGCCTCTTACTCTTTTTTGTTTCCAAATATTTTATTTGCATTTTATAAATGAGGACCAAAAGTCTAGTACAGAAAAGTTTACCAAGTACTGCAGAGGTGAATGGCTAGAAAAAGTAGCAGAGGCTGCTGAAATGAGATCAACCAGCATACCAACCGGTAAGACCTCAGACAAGCGAGTGTGATGCCACAGCCAGACAGAGAGGAAGACAACAAAAGGTGGAGGAGCCAGAGGTCTGTGGACTTGGCAACCGGACTCGGGCTGCAGAGAAAGCTCTGGGAATTGTCTCCTGCTGTTTAATGACAGCACTGTAGGTATTTAAATATCCCCCATTAGTATTTCTACAGATGAAGAACACGTCTTTAGAAATGCATTTGGAAGCATAGCAGCGTCACCATCAGCCGCACGTCAGAGGCTCCCGTGAAGTATTTACTGAATGCAGTGGAATCCTTTGTAGTGCGCGCTGATTGTAGAGGGAACCATGATAGCAATCTGAAACCGTGGCAGCTATGCCTCATTGTTGGACTTGGCCCTTCCTGCTGGGTCATCCCTAAACTGTTTGCCTTTTTCCTCTTATATTTCCTCTGACCTGTTTTTGTTGGTTTAGGACTCTGGGCACTTTACCACTGCTGACCCGTGCTAAAGTGCATATGCTCTCCCTGTTGTAAATTGTTACATTGATTGGTGTTCATGTTTGGCTTATTTGGTTTACTGTCAGTCCCTAGTCGAGTGCACCACTGGGGTGCCAGGGCTTGTAAATACAAATGCCGCTAAGACTATTTTGAAACGCTGAACAAAGAACTGTGGCAACCTAATTACAAGTAACTGGAACCCTTTTTTTGTACAAAGACCGTATTTACAAGCCTGCTTTAAAAATATATATAAAGAGAATATTTTTGCAAGAGATACAGTCTTGTGTCATTGTGTAGGGGGGGTTGATGGTTATTGTGTGTGATACTGCAAATGTTTAACCCTATGTACTCCAGAGTTTAGCCTAGACTGCTTGCGCCACACTACCTAGAGGGTGAGCAGGGGTTATTTCTGGGAGTAATCCTTTGCCCTGACTTAGAGGAGAGGGTCCCTGCTTGTCGCCATTGCTGCACTGCGCCAACCAGAGACCCCCCAATTCTAACACTCATCCCGCGACACACCCACACATGACAGGCGACACAGTACTGTGTCCCGACACAGAGTTTGGAAAGCTCTGCCCTCGGGCATCGCTGTTTGTGAACTAGAAACAATATGCTGCGAAGCGAGCAAACCATTCATAGCAGGAGGCATTGCAGCCATTGCACATGAATCAAATCATCTACGATTCGAAGTAGAACCCTCGCAGACACCTTTCTTACAAACTTAGTTACCTCAATCTTAGGTGTGGTTTTAATTATGTGGCCTGAAGCTCCATTAGCAAGGCCGCGTTGAACGTCATCCACAACCAACCCGTCACCAGCCCGAACACTCCTGTGATCCCAGTGTTGTCCCTGTGAGCACCGACAAACGAATCCCATCCCTCTAGTGCGGCTGGATCACTGTGCAGAGATCGCCCAGAAACAAAGTTCACAGTTGTGTGTAAATTACTGCACCCAGTAATTGCTGAGTGCGAATAAGACCTCACCCTTTGTTAAATCTCTGCAGGTCTTATCTGCCAGAATTTAAAAGGGGAAATGTATATGGTAGTTACCTTGACGAGCAGCTTTTGGTGCAGTGAGCACTAAAAAACTGCATGATACTTCACACAAACTAGGAGTAGGTGATATTTATTGCACCTGTTAAATTGTGATCCCCGGGGAGTCACACTTCATCTGGTGCGATAAAATGGCACCTTCCTTCAGCCCACTCGTATCTTGCAGTGGCGGGTTGGTTGCAGTGGTGGGTTGGTTGCAGTGGAGGGGGTTTTGTAGTGGCAGGTTGGTTTCAGTGGGGGTTGGTTGCAGTGGGGGGAGTTTGCAGTGGCGGGTTGGTTGCAGTGGCGGGTTGGTTGCAGTGGGGGTTGGTTGCAGTGGTGGGTTGGTTGCAGTGGCGGGTTGGTTGCAGTGGCGGGTTGGTTGCAGTGGGGGGTTGGTTGCAGTGGCGGGTTAGTTGCAGTGGCAAGTTGGTTGCAGTGGGGGTTGGTTGCAGTGGCTGGTTGGTTGCAGTGGCTGGTTGGTTGCAGTGGCTGGTTGGTTGCAGTGGCGGGTTGGTTGCAGTGGGGGTTGGTTGCAGTGGCGGGTTAGATGCAGTGGCGGGTTGTTGCTGTAGGGCGAAGCAGTTGCGGGTTCTGTGGGGCGGCTCTTGATATAGTGGGAAGGAGGGGTGAGCAGGGGTGAGCTCTGTTAGGGCCCTGTTGATGTGGTGAAAGCGTGCTTAATTGAATCAGGGCAGGTGATATAGTGGGATGGAGTCCCTGGTTACAAGGTGAGACTGTTTACATAGTCCGAAGGAGTGGTCTCTTCAATCAAGGGACTGTTGAGGGAGTAGGAATGAGTGCCCGGTTCTGTTGTGCGACTTGATACAGATGGAAAGAGTAGAGAGTTCTGTTGGTGGACTGCTGTCCTAGCAAGACATTTTCTGAATTCTTGGTTTAAAAATTCTCTTCAGTGCTATGGAGGAGTGTTAGTTTTTAGGTTTCTGCCTGTAGAGTTCAAAAACAGAAACAATACCTAGCTTATACCTTCAAATCTTGCAATCATCTGGAAACACATTAGATACACTTCTTGTTCCTGAGCAGGACCTGCACCTTGCTGTAAAAGTTCTTCCAGGCAGTTATGTGTTGTGCTTCCTCATTACCCTACACAGGAAGCATTGATACATGTAATCAGTTTCCAGGCATACCTGCAGACAGCAGGAACCCCACATCCGGAGGCTCCGATTTGACTAATCATTATCCGAGAAATCAGCAAACAGAATTGCATTTAGTCCCTTCATCTGCATCGCAACGTATTTAACTTAGAAAAGATAGAAAGTGACACCTGGTCATCTACAGATATCACAGAACGTCCTTGTTTGTCTAGGCGACGCATCATTTTCAGCCACTGTCCATCAGATATATACAGTAATTCATTATTGAAATCACCAGAGGACATTGTTTTCAACATTTCACTGTGTATTACCAGCGTCCTATCATCATGGGCATTTGAGATTACTTTTGAAATATCGCATTGGCCTTATTGATTGTTTAACATTATAGGTTTCCAATCCACATCAAGAATTCATCAATTGTCTTTACTGTGGCCCTCTTCCTGACGAAGGCCCCTTGGCTGTGCCGAAACGCGTGTAGAATTCTACCAGTCATTTAACTTTGTGACACTCTATTCTCAATTGACAGTGTTCTATATATACTGACCTGATGTATCATTCTATGACAATGTATTACCATTTCAACAATGTTTTTAATTAATTTCCAGTATGGTTGTGAGTCAGTATGATGGATATGAAAGTGAATGAATGATTTTCCAATGTTTTCATTCTTTAAAATCGTAATAAATGCTAACTTTTGCATTTTTTGTAAATTTATAGTTGTCTTTCTGATAATTATGTATGTAGGAGCATCAATTATGGTCTACATTTTGGTTGCCTTAAATCTGTACTTTTATTAATAAATGTCATGCCACTATTTCTTTAAAGGTGGTGAAAAGCTCTTCTGAAATGATTCCTGATACTCTTGTTGATTTTTTGCTACAGGTGAACTTCTGGCAAAGTGAACAGTGCAATATGATCAACGGCACCGCTGGCCAGATGTGGCCACCCTTTATGGAGTCCTCCACCAACCTCGAGTTCTACAGCCCAGATGCCTGCAGGTCAGACCTCAATTTTCTCTGGACTGACCCTACCCCCTCCAGTTACTCCCATCACGCTGGGCTTCAGAGGGTATCCAGTCCCAGGACCCATTGGCTTCTCTGCAAGGTTTCCTTCCCTGCCCCAAAGGAAGTGGAATCTGTGCAGACACCGTTGAGTCCCTCCAAAGGCCAACTGTCCTCCCCTACCACCCTCTCGGGTGGCACACAATGAGGTAACAGGCTACAGAGAGTTCGGATCTGGGCCAGTCATAACCTCGGCACCCCTCTTCATGTCTCACCTCCAAGTGTCTGCTCCAGTGTGACTGTCCCCACCTTTGTGTCTGTCCTATCCCCTTGCCGTTCCTATGCTCTGTAGCATCTCATAGTCGCTTGAGCAGGTTATAAAAAACTTCAAATATAATGAACAAATAATGCTCTCTGTTTTGGGTACCAAGGGACATCTGCAATCCTGGACAAAGGCAGGAGACCGCCAAGCACACTGATCCATTGGTGGGAATTATGGCTCTAGATGGCATGTTGCCACTTACTGTTCCATCTGGCGTCCATTGGACCATGTCACCACCGGATTTCTTGTCGCTCAGGTCCATCCGAATGGTGGGGACCAGTGCACTAAACCTCCAGCTTCTCAGAAGGGTCTAGTGCCCACTGGCCCATGCTTAGGCCGCCCTACGGTCTGGACTGATGGATCTCGTCCTCGCCCGCTGGCCCATGCTTAGGCCGCCCTAAGGTCTGGACTGAGGGACCTCGTCCTCGTCCGCTGGCCCATGCTGAGGCTGCCCTAAGGTCTGGACTGAGGGATCTCGTCCTCGCCTGCTGGTCCATGCTTAGGCCGCCCTAAGGACTGGATTGAGGGATCTCGTCCTCGCCCGCTGGCCCATGCTTAGGCCGCCGTAAGATCTGGACTGATGGATCTCAACCGCTGGCCCATGCTCAGGCTGCCCAAAGGTCTGGACTGAGGGATCTCGTCCTCGCCCGCTGGCCCATGCTCAGGCTGCCCAAAGGTCTGGACTGAGAAATCTCGTCCTCGCCCGCTGGCCAATGCTCAGGCTGCCATAAGGACTGGACTGAGGAATCTCGTCCTCGCCCGCTGGCCCATGCTTAGGCCGTCCTAAGGTCTGGACTGAGGGATCTCACCCGCTGGCTCATGCTCAGGCTGCCCTAAGGTCTGGACTGAGGGATCTCGTCCTCGCCCGCTGGCCCATGCTCAGGCTGCCCTATGGTCTGGACTGAGGGATCTCACCCGCTGGCTCATGCTCAGGCTGCCATAAGGACTGGACTGAGGGATCTCGTCCTCGCCCGCTGGCCCATGTTCGGGCTGCCCTAAGGTCTGGACTGAGGGATCTCGTCCTCGCCCGCTGGCTCATGCTCGGGCTGCCCTAAGGTCTGGACTGAGGGATCTTGTCCTCGCCCGCTGGCCCATGCTCAGGCTTTCCTAAGGTCTGGACTGATGGATCTCGTCCTCGCCCGCTGGCTCATGCTCTGGCTGCCCTACGGTCTGGACTGATGGATCTCGTCCTCACCCGCTGGCTCATGCTCGGGCTGCCCTATGGTCTGGACTGATGGATATCGTCCTCGCCCGCTGGCTCATGCTCGGGCTGCCCTACGGTCTGGACTGATGGATCTCGTCCTCGCCCGCTGGTCTATGCTCCTCAGGGTGCCCTAAGGTCTGGACTGAGGGATCTCGTTCTCATCCGCTGGCCCATGCTTAGGCCGCCCTAAGGTCTGGACTGATGGATCTCGTCCTCGTCCGCTGGCCCATGCTTAGGCCGCGCTAAGGTCTGGACTGATGGATCTCATCCTCGCCCGCTCGCTCATGTGGTGGTGCATGTGTTGGTAGTGCTTGTGTTGGTGGTGGTGCATGTGTTGGTGGTGGTGCTGGTGGTGGTGCATGTGTTGGTGGTGGTGCGTGTGTTGGTGTTGGTGCATGTGTTGGTGGTGGTGCGTGTGTTGATGGTGGTGCGTGTGTTGGTGGTGAGTGTTGGTGGTGCGTGTGTAGGTGGTGCGTGTGTTGGTGGTGGTGCATGTGTTGGTAGTGCTTGTGTTGGTGGTGGTGCATGTGTTGGTGGTGGTGCTTGTGTTGGTGGTGGTGCGTGTGTTGGTTGTGATGTGTTGGTGGTGAGTGTTGATGGTGGTGCGTGTGTTGGTGGTGGTGCGTGTGTTGGTAGTGCTTGTGTTGGTGATGGTGCATGTGTTGGTGGTGTTGCTTGTGTTGGTGGTGGTGCATGTGTTGGTGGTGGTGCGTGTGTTGGTAGTGCTTTTGTTGGTGGAGGTGAGTGTGTTGGTGGTGGTGCATGTGTTGGTGGTGGTGCGTGTGTTGGTGGTGGAGCATGTGTGTGAGAGGCCAAGCTGTTGTCGATAGTGTGTCTTCACATAGGAGGTGCTGCCATCTGCAATGTTCAGTGTAGGCTCCACAGCTCTCCTTGTGGTAATGAGCAGTGTGTGCCATACAAACGTGAGATTGATGCACTCTGCCTTGAGTGTGATGTGGCCTCTGGTGTATATGTTGGTGTGGGCAGGTCAAAGCTTCATTGAGGAGAGAGCCTGTATCCCATGTACACTCCAGAGTCTGATGCCCTTTCACTTTGGGTTGATGTTGTTCTATAGAGTAATCTTTTCCTTGTTCTTGTTCTGACCTCTCACCTGTCCTCATCATCCTATCCTTGCAGGTCCATGACGATGGTGTACAAGGAGTCCGGGGAGTTCAAGGGCATCCCCACCTTCCGGTTCACGGCACCCGACACCCTGTTCGCCAACGGAAGTGTGTACCCCCCCAATGAAGGCTTCTGCCCCTGCGTGGCCTCTGGTGTCCAGAACGTCAGCTCCTGCAGATTCAGTGCGTACCTCATCCTGTACCTCACCCTGTACCTCATCCTGTACCTCACCCTGTACCTCACCCTGTACCTCACCCTGTACCTCCTCCTGTACCTACCGCTGTAGCTAACCCTGTAGCTCACCCTGTACCTCACCCTGTACCTCACCCTGTACCTCACCCTGTACCTCACCCTGTACCTCACCCTGTACCTTAACCTGTACCTCACCCTGTACCTCACCCTGTACCTCCTCCTGTACCTCCTCCTGTACCTCCTCCTGTACCTCCTCCTGTACCTACTCCTGTACCTACTCCTGTAGCTCACCCTGTACCTCATCCTGTACCTCACCATGTACCTCAACCTGTACCTCAACCTGTACCTCAACCTGTACCTCCTCCTGTACCTCCTCCTGTACCTCCTCCTGTACCTCACCCTGTACCTCCTCCTGTAGCTCACCCTGTACCTTATCCTGTACATCATCCTGTACATCATCCTGTACATCATCCTGTAGCTCATCCTGTACCTCACCCTGTACCTCACCCTGTACCTCCTCTTGTACCTCAACCTGTACCTCACCCTGTACCTCTTAAGTATTCCTTCTGTTCACGCCCCCTGAAGTCTGCTCATGTGTCTGTCACTCTGAAAAGGCTCTATACCCAGAGTTGTACTGCAAATAACATGTACTCGGCACCTTAGCAAATGATATGTTCACATTTCAGTGACCCGTCGGCTGCATCTTCACCCGTGTGTGTGCACACAACATGTGAATATGTGGGTAGCCATAAACATGTGTGAAGAATCCCCCACAGTTGTGAGTGGGCGATTTATGAACACTACAGCCAGTCGTGTCATTCCTGTTTAATCATATATCAGCACTGGCTTCTGACATGGAGCCACTGCACGGAGCTAGCCAGCACTGGCTTCTGACATGAAGCTGCTCCACAGAGCTAGCCAACACTGGCTTCTGTCCTGGAGCCACTGCACAGGGCTAGCCAGCACTGGCTACTGGCACGAAGCCACTGCACGGAGCTAGCCATCACTGGCTTCTGTCCTGGAGCCACTGCACAGGACTAGCCAGCACTGGCTTCTGACATGAAGCTGCTCCACAGAGCTAGCTAACACTGGCTTCTGTCCTGGAGCCACTGCACAGGGCTAGCCAGCACTGGCTTCTGACATGAAGCCACTGCACAGGGCTAGCCAACAGTAGCTTCTGACATGAATCCACTACATGGAGCTAGCCAGCACTGGCTTCTGACATGAAGCCACTGCACAGGGCTAGCCAGCACTGGCTTCTGACATGAATCCACTGCATGGAGCTAGCCAGCACTGGCTTCTGACATGAAGCCACTGCACAGGGCTAGCCAGCACTGGCTTCTGACATGAAGCCACTGCATGGAGCTAGCCAGAATTGGCTTCTGACATGAAGCCACTGCACAGAGCTAGCCAGCACTGGCTTCTCACATGAAACCACTGCTCTAGGCTAGCCAGCACTGGCTTCTAACATGAATCTACTGCACAGAGCTTGCCAGCACTGGCTTCTGACATGCTGCCACTGCATGGAGCTAGCCAGCACTGGCTTCTGACATGAAGCCACTGCACAGGGCTAGCAAGCACTGGCGTCTGACACAAATCCACTGCACGGAGCTAGCCAGAATTGGCTTTTGACAGGAAGCCACTGCACAGAGCTAGCCAGCACTGGCTTCTCACACGAAACCACTGCACTGGGCTAGCCAGCACTGGCTACTAACATGAAGCCACTGCACAGGGCTAGCCAGCACTGGCTTCTGACATGAAGCCACAGCACAGAGCTAGCCAGCACTGGCTTCTGACATAAAGCCACTGCACAGGGCTAGCCAGCACTGGCTTCTGACATGAATCCACTGCATGGAGCTAGCCAGCACTGGTTTCTGACATGAAGCCACTGCACAAGGCTAGCCAGCACTGGCTTCTGACATTAAGCCACTGCATAGCCAGCACTGGCTTCTGACACAAATCCGCTGCACAGAGCTAGCCAGAATTGGCTTCTGACATGAAGCCACTGCACAGAGCTAGCCAGCACTGGCTTCTCACATGAAACCACTGCACTGGGCTAGCCAGCACTGGCTTCTAACATGAATCTACTGCACAGAGCTAGCCAGCACTGGCTTCTGACATGAAGCCACTGCACAGGGCTAGCCAGCACTGGCTTCTCACATGAAACCACTGCACTGGGCTATCCAGCACTGGCTTCTGACATGAAGCCACTGCACAGGGCTAGCCAGCACTGGCTTCTAACATGAAGCCACTGCACAGAGCTAGCCAGCAATGGCTTCTGACATGAAGCCACTGCACAGGGCTAGCCAGCACTGGCTTCTCACATGAAACCACTGCACTGGGCTAGCCAGCACTGGCTTCTGACATGAAGCCACTGCACAGGGCTAGCCAGCACTGGCTTCTGACATGAAGCCACTGCACAGAACTAGCCGGCACTGGCTTCTGACATGAATCCACTGCATGGAGCTAGCCAGCACTGGCTTCTGACATGAAGCCACTGCACAGGGCTAGCCAGCACTGGCTTCTGGCAAAAATCAACTGCACGGAGCTAGCCAGAATTGGCTTCTGACATGAAGCTACTGCACAGAGCTAGCCACACTGGCTTCTCACATGAAGCCCCTGCACAGGGCTAGCCAGCACTGGCTTCTGACATAATGCCACTGCACAGGGCTAGCCAGCACTGGCTTCTGATATGAATCTACTGCACAGAGTTAGCCAGCACTGGCTTCTCACATGCAGCTACTGCATTGGGCTAGCCAGCACTGACTTCTGACAATAAGCGACTCCACAGAGCTATTCAGCACTGGCTTCTGACATGAAGCTACTCCACAGAGCTAGCCAGCTTTAGCTCCACAGAGCTAACCAGCACTGGCTTCTGGCATGATGCCACTCCACAGAGCTAGCCAGCACAGGCTTCTAACATGAATGCACTGCACAGAGTTAGCCAGCACTGGCTTCTAACATGAATGCACTGCACAGAGCTAGCCTGCACTGGCTTCTGACAAGGCACCGCAGAGATCTAGCCTGCTCTGGCTTCTGACAAGCCACCGCACAGAGCTAGGCATCACTGGCTTCTGACACAAAGCCGCTCCCTAGAGCTAGCCAGCACTGGCTTTTGACGTGAACCCACTGCACAGAGCTAGCCAGCACTGGCTTCTGACATGACGCCACCTCACAAAGCTAGCCAGCACTGGCTTCTGACTGAAGCCACTGCACAGAGTTAGCCAGCTTTGGCTTCTGACATGAAGCTGCTCCTCACAGCTAGCCAGCACTGGCTTCAGACATGAATCCACTGCACAGATCAAGCCAACACTGGCTTCTTACATGAAACCACTCCACAGAGCTAGCCAACACTGTTCTCTGGCATGAAGGCAATCCACAGAGCTGGTCTGTACTGGCTTCTGACAAGCCTCTGCACGGAATTGTTAGAAATGGGATCCCCGGGTGGCCAGGGCTTGCGCCAAAGTCAGTCAGAGACCACCACTCCTAAGTCAGGGCAAGGGAGATACACGCCAAGATAACCCCTGCTCACCCTCTAGGTAACGTGGCGCGAGCAGCAAGGCTGAACTTGGAGGCGATGTGAGTTAAGTATTTGCGCACGCACCCCAGCCACAACACCCAAGGCCCACCACAAAGGAAACTCCACACAAGGTTATATATAAAAATAGCCTATGTATTATACCAAAACACATTAGATAAAACACACACTTTACAATGTGCCAACAGGCACGGGCAGAATTTACAAAGGATATGTACAAGACAGGGCCACATGAAACTCTGTCAGGAATCAGCACTTCTAGAACTTAGCACTAGGTAGAATTAGCACTTAGAACATAGAATATAAATCACTGTAGCACAAAATAGAACATAAAGCACACAACCAGTAATTACTGGTAACCAGTAGTACCACCTACGCAATCCTAACCACCTTAGGAACAGGTCACGCAGGGAACTAGGACCTCACTAGCACCACCTGCACTAGGAGAAAAACCACCTAAGTATCACACTACCTGTAGGGGTATAAGCACATAACACATGATGCATAACATACATTCAGAGGTGTAAGGGAGGAAAACACATGATGCCTATAAACATTCAGAGGTGTAGCAAAAGAACAATTGCACCAAACTCACATAAGTTACCACCTGTGACAGTCCCTAGGCCAACTGGCCTCTCCCAGTGTCAAGGGTGCCTAAACGTGGCAGCTGCCCACGAAGTGCTGGGCAGCTGGAGATGATGGGGCAAACACGATGAATGGGCCTCACAGGCTCTGTAGAAATGACTGTCCCCTTTTTGGAGCCTCGCTGGGCTCTGAGTAAATAAATGGCCCCTGAGCCTCTCTGGGCTCTCAAAGATACTTGTGGCGACTGAGCCCCTCGTGGGCTCTCAGTAAATCAAAATGCCCCCTTGAAGCCCTCGTGGCTTCACAACACTGCGGCCTCTCGGGAGCCTCTCAGACTCCGAAAACAACTGTGGCGCCTTACTGTGGGAGTCCCCCCCCTCTGGGGGACTTGAGACCACTGGCCCGTCGTTGGAGTCCCTCTGGGACTCTAAAAGGATGCCCCGGGATACTGGAGCCTTGACAGGCTCAACATCAGGTAAGGCCCCCACGAGCCTTTCACTAGGGGGGAGGGGCGGGCACCGGCAATGTGCCCCGGCGCCCCCTCCCTTCTCTCACAGCTACTGTGCACTCACCGGGACGGCGGGGACTCTCTGGCGCTGCCCCTTGGCGGGGGAACTCCTCTCTGGTACCGGTGTGGCTCCTCGGCGGGGGCTGCTCTCGAGGTACTCCTAGGCTTCCCCAGACCGGGGAAAGCAGAAGGGAGACTCGCCGGTCCTGCCCTCGTCCGGGCGTCTTGTGCCTGCCTTCCTGTGGGGCAGGCAGTACTTCCGGGTTGCGGCTGTAGCCAATAGCAGCGCGGCACTGGGGGAATAGAGGCGGGACTTCTGGGTCGCCGTGGGCAGAGCGGCGGCCTGAAAGGATACTCTCCTTGTCGGTGGTATCCGGGGTATGCTCCCGGTTTAAAGGGGCAAATAAAGCGGGGTGAGCACCCGTATTTAGTACAAAAGCGAAACGAAGGCTAAGACGGCGAGATACGGGTCAAATGCCGGGTGGGCACCGACGAAGCACAAGTGAAGCACTCACAAGCGCAATCAGTTAAATAAAGCGCTCCCCAGGCGCTATGGGGACAAAATAAAGCGCTCCTTTCGCTAGAAAGGTGACCACAGCGCTCCCAAGCGCCAACAGGCTGCAGATGTCCCAAAAGTCCAGGGACAAGGTAGAGAAATGCAGAAAGAAAGATAGGGGGGCAAGGCTGGGCCCAGAGCCAGCTCACTGGGTCTCCAGGCAAGGAGACAGTCCAAGTGGCGGTCCTCTGGCCCAACAACAGCAGCAGCCCCCTCAGGCAGGATCCTGGAAGAGAACAATTTCTGGGAGGACACAGCCCCATTTTTATACACCACATTCCTTTGTCTGTAGGTGCAGGGTGGGGGAGAAACCAGTCGCAGCTGGTTTTGGAGCACCCTTGATGTGCTCATCACCTCACTCTATTCACTGGCAGGGCTAGGGTCATCAGTCGCACCACAGGGGGCGGAGCCAGCATTGTCTGGGGAAAACCCAGCCTCATTCAGGACACAGGTACACTCCTCCCCAGCCATCAGCATGCTAATCTCCACACTCACCACCGGGCAGACCCATCATAACTCATGGAGCCTGGCATCCCAGCCAGCTCCAGCCAATCACACACGAGCACCTTCACAGCGCATACACAGCCATGTCTAGAAGTGGCACTTCCGCACAAGACACACTCATGCCACATACATCATTGCGAAGCATTCACTCTCACGCGTTCGCACATACCAAATTCGAGCATGCACACCCCACGCATCAGGAACTACCAGGGACACCGACATTCCCCATGCATTCCTATGGGAGGGCAGGCCAACCTTACTCCACGCACTCAGGGTGCGCACGCACTTTCCACTGGGACACAGTGAAAGTGCGCAGAACCCAAAAATCTCCATCACCAGGTCACCATTAAAAGCAAAAAGTTCAGGGGTGAACCTGCCAGAAGGGCCAAGTCCAACACAACCCCCTTCCAGCCAAAACGCAGGGGAGACCAATGTATTTATTTTATTTATTTATTTATTAGTTTTCTAAAGCGCGACAGCTACCCAAAAAGGGTTTCCCGGCGCTGAGAGACACTAAATTTCAGAGCAGATTGTAAAACTCTGGAGGGAGCCAGAGCAGCTTACTGATTAAAGAGCCAGGTTTTGGTTGCTCTGCGGAAGTGGTTGTAGCGGGTATCCAGACGTAAGTTCAGTGGGAGAGCATTCCATAGTTTGAGGCAACGAGAAGGACCTTCCACCAATCTTTGCTCTACGCACTTTCGGCCCGCAAAAGAGGCATTGAGATGCCGACCTAAGACAGCGAGCCGCCATATAAGCCTGCACAAGAGATTGAAGATATCTTGGGGCATTTCCCCATTTAATTCTGTGCATAAGGCTCAAGTCTTGAATTTGATGCGGTTTTTGATTTTCAATCAGTGGAGTGCCTTGATGTGTCCAGATATTCTTTCCCTTCTGGGACACTTGCAGAGCAGTATAGCTGCGGCATTTTGGAAAAGTTGAAGGCGTCTCATGACTGCTTGCTTTGCTCCCAGGTATAGGACATTACCGTAATCTAAACGGGAGGTGATCAGTGCATTGACCACTGACTTCTGCGTGTCTTCTGGCAGCAACCAGATGATTTTTCTGAGCCATCTCAGAATGGTAAAACAGGTGGCAGTTACATTGTTGACTTGTGGCTCCATGGTTAAATCATTGTCAATGATAATGCCTAGGTTACGTACTTGGTTTGATGGGGTAGGTAATGAACCCATTTCAGAGAGCCAGTGTCTGGGATTCCAAAGGTAGTGATCTGGACCCAAAATTAGAACCTCTGTTTTGTTTCCATTCAACTTGAGTAGATTGTTATTCATCCAGGTTGCAACCTTTCTGAGGCCGATTTGAAGGCAAGAGGCGGCGTCCTGATCACCCTTAGAAAGTGAAAAGACAATCTGAGAGTCGTCTGCATAGGTAAACATGTTTAAACCTGTTTCTTCTGAAATCTGGGCAAGAGGGGTTACGTACAGATTAAAAAGCAGAGGACTCACAACTGATCCCTGAGGGACACCATAGGGGGGTCGATGGATTTTAGAAGTCGAGGTATTGGAAGCGATCTGAAAAGTCCTAAGAGAAAGGAATGATGCAATCCAATCCAATGCAGTTCCCCTGATGCCCATGGCCGAGAGAGAATTTAACAAGATGGTGTCAAATGCTGCGCTGAGATCCAAAAGGATCAGCGCAGCAGACTCCCCTCTGTCGACCAAGAGGCGAAGATTTTCCATCACCCCGAGCAGTGTTGTCTCGGTCGAGAAGCCAGGGCGGAAACCCGATTGGGAAGGGTGTAGTAAGTTGTTTTTCTACGAGTATTTGGCAAGGTGACCATGGACGTGTGTCTCCAGGATTTTGGAAAAAGCAGGTAGTAATGATATCGGACGGACGTTGGCCAGGATTTTAGGGTCTGCTGATGTTTTTTTTTAGCAGTGGTGAGACCATTGCGTGTTTCCACATAGACGGAACCTTCGCTGAGGATAGGGACAGGTTCAGGGTCTGACATATTACAGAAAGTTACGAAGTGTCAAGAAGTTTTAGTACTGAGATAGGGAGGGGGTCAATCGGGGAGTCCGACTTCAGTTTCCCTAAGATAGCTTGAAGGTCCTGAATTTTTAGTTCAGGCCAGGATAGCAATGGCTCGTAGGGCAAATCTATCAGGTAGGAGGTGTTCATCTCATTGGAAACGGGATTTGGGTGCATTTTGGCCTGAGTCTGTTGTTGCGTGACTATATCCTGATAGATGGTCTCTATCTTATTTGTAAAGAACAGTGCCAGTTCTTCACATTGATCATCGTTCAGCGGAGGAGGTTTGGCTGTGGTATTAGCACCTGCTAAGTCCTTTACTAAATTGAACAGTATTTTCGATTTGTCTGTGGCCTCGGCAATGGTCTTTGCCACGTAGGTAGTTCTAGCCACGGTACAGGCTTTGTGGTAAAGTTTAAGTTCATTTTTGTAGGTTGTTCCTGCTATACTGGAGTATTCTTTCCTCCATAAGCGTTCCAAACGCTTGCATTTGGATTTTGTGGCCTTCAGTGATTCATTGTACCATGGTGCAGGAGGGATGGACTTTCCTGCTTGGGGCGATAGAACACGGACGCGGGCCCGCAACTGCAGGGACACCCTCATGTTCTACGCCACGGTGAACCCATGGGATTCCTTCTCAACACACTACCTGGACCAACTGGGCTACCCCACTGGTACTCCCGAGCTGTCCGCGGCCAGGACCAGGCACTGGGCCACCCAGGTGCCACCGGTCCTTGCCTATTCACAGAGTGGGGGGTGGTAACCCCTGGTACATAGTAGCCATTCTCCACTCTTCCTGTCTGCAAGACAGGACTAGACTGCCACTGGTTCCCCAGCCTAGGGTCTACAACCTCAGGCGGACCAGGAGTCTCAGGGAAGGCTCTCCTCCCCCTACCTCTTCTTCTAGGGTTCCTCCTCCTCCTGCGAGGGGTACCCTTACAACGCCACTCCAACCCAGGGTTTAACCCCTCAGGTTGCACCGGGGTCAGAGGTGGTCTTTCCCACCCTCTGCACCCCCTTCCAGAGGTCTGCCCTCTCCCAACTGGAGCGGTACCTCTGGAAGAAGCACTGGTCAGGACACTGATTACAGTCGTCCCACCCTTCAGGTCAGGCTGAACCTGAACCTGGCCTCCCAACCTCTGGTCTAAAACCTTTGGCGGAATAATTGCCTGGCACTCCAGGACTTCAGGTGACTCACACACCATCCCCCTGAGGCTGACACATGACCCATGTGTCGTGTGACTGTCTGCCTGGCGCAAATCTCCCGCCCCTGTCCTCCTGACAGTGCGTGAAGATCACCCAGAACAGAAGTGGCACTACCCGGGTGCCCCCAAGAAGATCTAGCCCAACTGGCTAGTCCCTGGTCCACTGGTGCATCCACTGGGACCACCGCACAGAGCTAGGTGACACTGGCTTCTGACACGAATCCACTGCACAGAGCTAGCCAGCACTGGCTTCTGACATGAAGCCACTCCACAGAGCTAGCCAGCACTGGCTTCTGACGTGAAGCCACTCCACAGAGCTAGCCTGCACTGGCTTCTGCCATGAAGCTGCTCCACAGAGCTAGCCAACACTGGCTTCTGACATGAATCCACTACACAGAGCTAGCCAGCTTTGGCTTCTGACATGACCCTGCTCTTCAGAGCTAGCCAGTACTGGCTTCTAACATGCCATTCCACAGAGCTATCCAGCACTGGCTTCTAACATGAATGCACTGCACAGAGCTAGCCTGCACTGGCTTCTGACATGAAGCTGCTCTTAAGAGCTAGCTAGTACTGGCTTCTGACATGAATCCACTGCACAGAGCTAGCCAGCACTGGCTTCTCACATGAATGCACTGCACAGAGCTCGCCTGCACTGGCTTCTGACATGAATTCACTACACAGAGCTAGTCAGCTTTGGCTTCTGGTATGAAGCTGCTCTTTAGAGCTAGCCAGTACTGGCTTTTGACATGAATCCATTGCACAGAGCTAGCCAGTACTAGCTTCTCACATGAATGCACTGCACAGAGCTAGCCTGCACTGGCTTCTGACAAGCCACTGCACAGAGCTAGGCAACACTGGCTTCTGACAAGCCACTGGACAGAGGAAGCCAGCACTAGCTTCTGACGTAAAGCCACTGCACGGAGCTAACCACCACTGGCTTCTGAGATGAAGCCACTCCAGAGAGCTAGCCAGCACTGGCTTCTGACGTGACGCTGCTCCACAGAGCTAGCCAACATTGGCTTCTGACATGAAGTCACTCCACAGAGCTAGCCAGCACTGGCTTCTGACACAAAGCCGCTCTTAAGAGCTAGCTAGTACTGGCTTCTGACATGAATCCACTGCACAGAGCTAGCCAGCACTGGCTTCCCACATGAATGCACTGCACAGAGATAGCCTGCACTGGCTTCTGACAAGCCACTGCACAGAACTAGGAAACACTGGCTTCTGACACGAAGCCGCACCACAGAGCTGGCAAGCACTGGCTTCTGACGTAAACCCACTGCACAGAGCTAGCCAGCACTGGCTTCTGACAAGCCACTGGACAGAGGAAGCCAGCACTAGCTTCTGACATAAAGCCACTGCACGGAGCTAACCAACATTGGCTTCTGACATGAAGTCACTCCACAGAGCTAGCCAGCACTGGCTTCTGACATGAAGCCGCTTCACAGAGCTAGCCAACACTGGCTTCTGACATGAAGCCACTCGACAGAGCTAGCCAACACTGGCTTCTCATATGAAGCCGCTCCTCAGAGCCAGCCCGCTCTCCACTGCGGCCGCCACAAGGCGGCAAAAGCAGGGGCCACCACAGTTGGCCAGAGGGCGAGCTACTCAACTGACTGTAAGTAATATGTACATTTGTTAAGCAGAACTAATGAATATCTATATATTTATAAACATAATTATTATACATGTTTATACAAAGCGATAAACATATGTAGGTTCACCCGACGAAACGCGTCATGTCTGTTTGGTGGTGAATAAAATCACGTTATAGAAACCTACTTGCCGTGTGGTTCGTGTACTGATTGTGCTGTCAGACACTTGAAGTCGAGGATTGTTTCTGCATATATAAATGCTTATATACATAGGGGTGTGCTGTATATTTATGTTTGCCTATGGTGGTGATGTGGGGAAGGGCTAATACTTGAGGAGTGTTCTGAAGAAAAGGTGGTTATCTGTGGATCTTATGTTTGGGGGTAAAGAGTTCCATAGTTTAGCTGCTTGAACAGTGAAATATGTGCCACATATGATTTTTTTCTTGTATCTTAGGATTTTGAGGCGAGGTGCCCTCTAGAGCGGAGGTTCCTTTGCTGAATGTATTTGGTGATTTCATTCCTGATGAACAGCGGTCTTGTTCCATGTATCTCTTTGTGGTTGATACAAAGCAGCTTGAACGTGGATCTTTTGGCAACCAGTAACCAAATGTAGGGCCTTCAAGGAAGGGAAGATGTGGACTTGTGGCTTTATATGTAAGAGTAGTCTGGCAGCCGAGTCCTGAATCTTTTGTAGTATTTTCATAGTCGTTAAAGGTGGTCCGTGGTAGAGGCCATTTGCGTAATGGAGTTTAGACAAACCGAGAGAGATGGTAGGAGGAACTATGTGCGAAAATCCCAGGTGGGGAAGATGTCGCACAGTTTTTATAGTAGCAAAGCTTGATCTTGCTAGTTTGTCCACTTGGGCATTCATCACAGCTTGCAGTCCATGGTCATTCCGAGGTTTCTTACTTCCTTTGATACTATAGGCGGTGTTACCTGGTCGTCAGGCCAGATGGCGAGTGGGTCATAATTTTTCCAATATCTAAGTTAGTATTTCCGCTTTGGAAGCATTCATTTTGAGATGGCTTCACATCATCCATTGATCCACGGCTCTGAGGCAACTAAAAATGTGTGAGTTTCCAATATCTTTGGGCCATTCCAGCTTAAGGAGTATGTGCGTGTCATCTGCATAGTCGTAGCACGTGAGATGAAATTGATTAATCAGTGCCACTAATGACTTCATGCAGATGTTGAAAAGCATGGGCGAGATGATAGAACCTTCAGGGACCCCTGCTTTTGTGGAGTACGGTTTGGGCAAGAGAGGTGGGGTATGAATGACATTGGTTCTGTTTTGAACATAGAATGTGATTCAGTCAAGAGCGGTCCCCTCTATGCCGGCTTCGTAGAGTCTTTGTTTCAGAGTGTCATGGTCAACTGTCAAAGGCAGCTGAGAGGTCCAAGAGGAGCAGTGCAGCGACCCCGTTGCTGTCAACTGTGTTCTTAAGGTCATCCCAGATGGTAATGAGGGCCGATTCTGTGGCTCTTCCCGGACGGAATCCTGTTTGAAAGTCTGAAAGTATGGAATTATTGCCAATGAAATGTGACATCTTTGCAAATATTGCTCTTTCTTTCAATTGGCCCAGGATGGATCCATTTGTTATCGTTCTGTCGATGTCTCGTTCAGGCGGGTCCAGGTTTGTTGTCTATAAAGATGGGCGCATGTAGGACTTTTTTTTTAGATCTTCTGTAAATATTCCCATAATTAAGGAATTGTTGGATGAATCTTTTTATTGGTGTGGCTGCAGAGATAGAATAATTTTCTTGAAGCTTTGTGGTGGACATGGTTCAGAAAGGCTGTCAGCAGGCCTGCTTGCTTTGACCAGATCCATGAATTAATTGTGTGATATTTGTTGGAAAGAACACAGCGTCTTGGTTAGCCTACTCTTGGAGGTTTCTTTTGGAAAAAGGTTGGTGCTGGCGAATTTTCTTTGTTGGAAATAGGAGTCCAACATGTCTGCTTTGGTTGTCTAAAGATTTGTCTGTTTGCGAATTCTTGAGTAATCGGATGGGCTCCTTCTAGGCAATTTGGTTTAGAATTTTGGTGAGAATTTTCTAGAATTCTTTATTTGCACATTTAGCATTTTGAATTCTGTCTGAATAGGATGTTTTCTTCTCTTTTTTGATTCCTAAGAATCTAACAGTACAAATAGGCAAGGGGACTGTCAGAGCCCTATGACTAACAATTCCATGGACCGCTCTGACTAATTTCCCCCAGTTACAGTGACACAAACTTTGAACCTCATTCAGACTGCTCAATCAGGGTCTCCAGAAGATCCTTGCCCTCCATTTGTGCTAAAATTGATTCCAGATATCTCAGCCAAAGTACTTCCAAATATTTTCAATCCCATGTTCAGCACAGGGATCTTTCCTATTGCCTGGAAAAGGGATTCAATCCTCCGTCTTTTTTTTTAATAAACACTCTTGACCCGGAAGTTCCATCTAACTACTGACCTATTGCCAAACTTCAATTTCCGGCAAAAATAACTGAAAAAATCATGAACAATCAATTAAACCAATTTATTTTAGAGAACAATCTATTGAATTCCAGACAATTCGGATTTAGTTTAGAACAAAGCACTGAGACAGCCCTTATTAAAGCAATGTACAAACTGAAACTCATTCTAGACGGAGGAGGAACAGCTACTCTGATCCTATTGAATCTGACTGTGGCCTTTGATACCGTAGACCATCCAACCCTGCTCTCCCGCTTGGAGGATCTAGGCATGAAAGACATAGCCTTAGAATTACTTAAATCATTCCTAAAGAACAGGTAAATCACCGTGCAACTGGACAATTTTAGCTCCAATACCTTCTTCCTACCTTGCGGGGTGCCACAGGGATCATCGCTTAATCCCACCCTGTTTAATCTCTACGTAAGAGAGCTTGCCTCCTTAGTCCAATCCTTCGGCTTTTCTCTCACTTCGAACGCAGATGACACACAGCTCGTTCTATCTGCTGCCCGTGACACCAGTCGCACCAGTCATCCACCTCATAACGGCATGAGATAGACTGGCAGATAGATGAGTAAGCACCGTCTCCAACTTAATTCAGATAAAACTGAAGTGATTCTTCTGGGAAACAACCCTCATCTCTGGTCTACCGCTTGTTGGCCATCGGACCTGGTTGGTCCACCCCAACCCACCACAAAGGCTAAAAGCCTCGGAATGGTGCTCGATGATAAGCTTAACTTTAGCAAGCAAGTCAACTTAGTTCTATACGCCTCTTATATTATCCTTAGAATCATAAGAGCAATTATACACTTTCATATCCTCTTTAATCCTATCTAAAATGGATTATTGTAATGGACTTTACATTAATTTTCAGGCACAATATCTCAAGAAACTTCAGGTATTCCAAAACGCTGCCGCCAGATTACACCTTAACCTTCCCAAACATCACTCTGTTCCTCAAGCAATCAAAGATCTGCATTGACTAACGATTAAGAATCGCATTAAATTTAAGGCACTTTGCCTCACCTTCAAAGCTCTACATGCAGACTTTCTTATAAAATCCATGTCTTGGTACGTTCACAACAGGAACCTGAGCTCAAGCGGAGCCTCCAAAGTTACCACCTTCAGATTTAAGAAATCCGAATGGGGTGGAAGCGGCTTCCTCGCGGGAGCAACCAAGGAATGGAATCTTCTGCCAACACATAAGATCGGTACCCTACAGGTTTACAGAAAGCTTCTGAAAAACTGGCTTTTCAATCCTTAGCCCCTTGTCAGTCCCCCCTCTCTTTGCTGAGCTAGTCCCAAGACATCCTAGGGTATACATAGCGCTTTACAAGTATTTTGATCTAACATTTAATCTGTTAAATTTCTGTAGGTGAAGTTTGTCTTGGTTGGCATTTGTTTTGAGCCAGGCACGTTGCAGCTTTCTAATACGCTGGTTTATCTCTTTTAACTCTGTATTTCTACAAGGTGCCTGTTTTCTTTTGTTCTGGTGTGTTCTTAGTGGTATTAGGATATCAAAAGCTTCCTGTAGTCTCTCGAATAGATTATTACCGGAATTTATTGTTTCTAGGTCTGTACTGGATGTTAGTTGTATTTCGAGTTTGTTCCATGGTTGATAGGTGGATGCATGTAAGGTGTTTTTAGGTGTGTTGTTTTGTGTTGTTTTATATTGGAAAGCAAGCAAATGGTGGTCTGGCCATGTGACTGGAGTGACCGTTTGATAGGTAACTAGTTCTCTATTTGCGAAAATGATATTTAGGATATGTCCAGCGATGTGTGTGGGATTGTGGAAGATTTGATGCCGGTTCAGTGCGTCTAGGCCTGTGATTATTGTATTCGGATGGGTCATATTGGGTCTGTCAGACCAAATGTTTAGATCACCCAGGGTGTATAGGTTGGAGTATAGTGTTATAAGGTTTGAAACGGTGTCTAGAAGTGTGTCCGGTAATTTTGCATTGCTAGGTGGCGGTCTGTACTCACCGGACGATGTGATGATGACAGAATCCTTGTTTTGTGAAGTGCTCACTCAGCGACTGCGGTCACGAGGGTTAGGGTAGTTCACTGAGCTGCCTGCCTGGGTCTGGAAGAGTTATTGGTTGGTTGAGGATCCTTTCTGGGTCTGAGAACGGATGCTCCAGCCTGACCCTTGTCCTGTGGCCCTCTAAGGGGCCCTTCTGGGTGTCTGCAAGGCTCAAGCATTTTGATGCTTCTCGCATCCTAGAGTCACTCATGAGAAATCTTTTTCCGTTTCTTGTTCTTTGATGCCCTCCGGTGGTGCCTCAATGATTGACTTTGTTCCTAAGTGAATGAAGCCTTAGAGTGCCAAGGGAAGCCAGATGGCCACTTCCCTCTCAGCACTCGACGAAAACATGCTTCCTTCCTCGGGTTTGTTGCTGTAGCAGGGCAGGGGGGGGACCACAGCCTCCTGCTTCAGTGGGATCTGCCCCTCGGATCTCCCTTGAGAATCAGCCCCCTTAAGGGGCTGCCCCACTGGATTGTCTGCCCCCAGGAGTGTCAGCCCCCCTGGAGTGTCAGCCCCCCTGGAGTGTCAGCCCCCCTGGAGTGTCTGCCCCCCTGGAGTGTCTGCCCCCCTGGAGTGTCTGACCCCCTGGAGTGTCTGCCCCCCTAGAGTGTCTGCCCCCCTAGAGTGTCTGCCCCCCTAGAGTGTCTGCCCCCCTGGAGTGTCTGCCCCCTGGAGTGTCTGCCCCCTGGAGAGTTTGCCCCCTGGAGAGTCAGTCCCCCTGCAGAGTCAGCCCTCCTGGTGTGTCTGGAGGGTCCGCCCCCTGGAGGATCCACCCCTGCAGTGTCAGCCCCCTGAAGGGTTCGCCCCCTGGAGGGTCAGGCCCCTGGAGTGTCCGCGCCCTTGAGGGTCAGCCCCCTGGAGGGTCAGCCCCCCGGAGTGTCTGCCCCTTGGAGTGTCTCCCTCCTGAAGGGTCCGCCCCCTTGAGGCTCCACCCACTGGAGGGTCAGTCGCCTATCTCTACCGGAGTATGTAGCCTGGAGATGAGTACAGTCGCAGACGGCACGGGGCCCCCGGAGCTTCCATGCCTATGGGATGTGGGGGAGACTGAGCAGGCCTTGACTCGTTGCACCTCCCTGGGGTTTTAAGGCAAATAAAGCATGGAGCTTCGGATAGATTTGCACACGTATGATCTATTGTGTGATCTTGTGTAACTGCACACACAGTAGAGCACAGGTGACTGCGTTGAGATGAGCAGAGAACTGATGCTCTCGCATCCTTGTCTTTCAGATGCTCCGATTTTCATGTCGTTCCCACATTTCTACAGCGCGGACCCCGTCTTCACCCAGGCCGTGGATGGCCTGAACCCCAGTGCCTCGCAGCACTCCATGTTCCTGGACCTGCACCCGGTAAGTGCTGCTGCTCTGCCTGCTGAGAGGCTGTTTTGTGTCCAGCCTTTGCTTCTGTGTGTGAGTGACATGGAGTAGGCATGCCTGGGAGAGTGTGCTATAACGGTATTTAACACACGGCCTGAGTCTGCGCCTGGGAGGGTGTGCTATAACGGAATTTAACACACGGCCTGAGTCTGCGCCTGGGAGAGTGTACTATAACGGCAATTAACACACGGCCTGAGTCTGCGCCTGGGAGAGTGTGCTATAACGGCATTTAACACACAGACTGAGTCTGCGCCTGGGAGAGTGTGCTATAACGGCATTTAACACAGGGACTGAGTCTGCGCCTGGGAGAGTGTGCTATAACGGCATTTAACACACGGCCTGAGTCTGCGCCTGGGAGAGTGTGCTATAACAGCATTTAACACACGGCCTGAGTCTGCGCCTGGGAGAGTGTGCTATAACGGCATTTAACACACAGACTGAGTCTGCGCCTGGGAGAGTGTGCTATAACGGCATATAACACACGGCCTGAGTCTGTGCCTGTGAGAGTGTGCTATAACAGCATTTAAGTACTGAGAAAGAAGGGGTCCCAGTGGGAGAGTAACAGTTACCACAAATTATAGACAAAAAATTAGTAATACACTTAATTAATCTACACTGTTTTTATTCACAATGTAGTTATAACCAGGATATAGTATCCAGCAATAACCATTTCAAAAAGGTTGTGTTGTGCCCCAGGGAACAAGGGAAAGGTGATAAGGTGAGGATAGTGTGAATGTGGAATTGTGACAGTAAAATCAGGCAGTAATCTGAACGCACTTGTAAGTCAATTGGAACATACAGACGAACATGAATGCAAATATATCACTTAATCGAAAACATTCCCCACGCAGTACATAAATGTAACAATTTGGGTGTGGAGCTGATGGGAAGAGGACAGTTGTCGACGTTTCGACCCTCCGGTTATGCAGTTATCAATGGTGCCCTTGCTGCAGGGTCTTCATCAGGACAAGGCGGGGGCAGGCAACCTATTAATACATATCAAGGATTGGATTCAGGTTACTAAACCTATTTAAATGATAGCATAGTCAACATAATTAGATTAGCACACATTGCGAAGGAGGAGCGTACCTATTTATTCGGTGCTCATCATCATTGTCATTGTGGACAGGCCAATTAAACCTCTTTATTGGGAACATGAATTCCTATAAAATTAATAAGAAACAAAAAAGTTTTTGTAACACTTATTTAGAAATGCTACGGTGAGGAGTTAAAATTGAAGATCACTCTCAAAGAGAGCGTAGGCTTTCTATTATCATGTATTAGATGTTGTAAACTTACATAATGGATTATAAGATCCGCGTTACGGCGGGATTCGAAATCAGGCCCGGGGACGCTGGGCACTAGGGATCCGGAGATACATCTATGAAATAAGGGAGCTCCGTTAAGTATCGCGGAGTGGAACTGCGTTGGTGTCAATAATGCATGAAACAACCCGTGGCTTACCCGAGAGGTATTTTAGTTGAAGTTATCGTCCCCACGTTGTTGACGGTGCTGCGAACATTTCAACGGGCACCCTCTGGGGACGAATGAAAAAGCCAAGTTTCTTATTGTGGTGCTTGTCAAGGGAAATTCTATCAAGGGGGCATTTGGTTAGAGCGTCGGGGCGCTTACCGGAGTGAGAATCAATCCGGCGTCTTCTCTGCTCGTCTCTACAATGGCGAACGGGTTTCCTGTGTGGTTGGTAACCACGGAGACGAAGTCACATGACAGCACTGTCGCATGTGGAAACTGCAAACAGACTGCAGCTTCAAAACTGTGGTAAATATTTGATTTACCGTCTTAATTTCTATGCAGGTAAGTACTTAAACAAAAATAACTCAATCGGAAAGAAAGAGGCAGAGTCCGTGGTGTTAGAGTTCTTAGGGGTTTTATTCCTTAAAAAGGAATGGTCATGGTACCAGATCGGATATCTTGTTCCTGCCACCACTGGGGTGCAGGAAGGGATAGAGCATACTTTATTGACAAGACATAACTTTTATACTTAAAACATATACTGGAAACCAAATACAGTGGGCGTAACAGCTGAGAGAAACAAGATAAGAACATATACGTGTTAGCAATACGTAATCAGAGGCGTGAACTAGGCGTGAACATAGAAAACGTCATAGGTAAGTGTCACAAGTAGGTGGGTACTTGGCAGAAACTTGTAATGTCAGCAGAAATCTGAGGCCTGGATGCGCGCGCAGCTGCATGACGTGTGATTGACGTGGAACTGGAAGGTGCAGGGGACTTGACATTTACACTTTCGGAAAGAGACAGAAGTCTGGCATGTCAGATCAACTCGTACCTAGATCATATCTGATATCTGATGTTTAGGAACCATATTATCTAGAGGGAAAGGTCTCTTGGGCAGAGGCTACTCTATACTGACTGTGAGTGCGTGTATGGGCGTCTACGTGTCTGCATGAGATGCGAGGGGGCATGGGCCTACCATGGTAACAGAGGCTATGAATTACTTGCATGAAGACAGTGAGGCCGGGCCCTTTGCTCTACAGCTGGAAAGATGTTTACTTGAACTAGTAGGCAGGAATGTATGTTAAGGAGCGGAACAGATAATTCGAAGGTTGAATACAGTCTTGGCAGGCAGCAGGCTGAGCTACGCGCCGTTAGCCGCGCAGGGAGTAAGGCAGAGTTCAGAGATGCAGGTGGGGCTGCAACTTCGGAGCGTTTCAGGAGGCTTGGGGCCTGGACTTGCATCTGGGCCTTGCGGAGCCTTAGAAACGGGTGCAATTTGACCATACATGCACCATATAAAGACGTTGGCATGGCATATTTAGGAACTGAATTATCGATCCATTCATGGCGGATCTGAAAGAGGACATGTTAACGTTGGACGCAAATGTATTTGCGTCTTCATAGCTGGCACAGGAGGGAAGTTACATGCACTTTAGGCTGGTACATGGAGACGGTGGGGTACACGGTAGGGAACATTACTTGACCATAAAATTTATATTTCCTCATTCCCTCCTTGTTCCCTACGGACCCTTCACGATATATCGATTCTCATAAACCGATCAGTCTGTTCTTGTAACATTATTTGCTCTTCTTTCTTCTTTTTGCGTTTTAAGTGAAAACTGGAATGTTCAATACATGAAGTGACGCACAGGCCACAAATCGCTGGCCCACACTGTAGGCACAGGCAGCAACTGAATACTATGACAAGGGCAATGCCCAGGAAGGATAGGAGCTTCCATCCCCAAGCGGTCAACGTTGTCCAGAACCAACCGGACCAAGTCCAGGTGCCTGGATTCTGATGTATCAAACTTGCAATTTTATGAAGACGTGTAATAGCTTTATATACTGTGGGCGCGTTTTCTGGAATGAAAACACAGCAGCTTGACCCGATGACCTTACAGGCTCCGCCTCTATCTGCTAGGATGACATCAATAACAAGACGATTCTGAAGAACAACAACCCGCATGGCAGATTGCTCCTCTGTTAAGTTACCTAGGGCGGAGGCAGTTTCATTCACTACTGCTTCGAGTGTTCTAGTTAATCTGCGTATTAGCTTACTATTTTGGACAGGACCTATGAAGAAAAAGAATCCTTTATTGAAATCTGTGTATTGCTCCCATGCCGTTTCAGTATAGTCGACAATCGGGAGATCTCTTCGGAGTCTATCTTTTACTAGATTTGTATTTCTGTGATAATCAGGAGGGGCTAGAAAAACAGGTGGCAGAAGGAATGCAATGTAACAGGTACCATCCCAATCTGGAGGTAAACGTATGTATGCGGTATAACCACAAACAAAGTAGGAATGACGAGTGGCTCTGAAGGAAGATTTGCCTTGATCACTGAATTCGACCACAGTAGTACATTTACTATGACCTAAGTGTACTGAACCCTTCTTTCTGACACATAAATCACCCGTGACTGGTAATACTGACATAGCAGGGAGAACTGGTGCAGCTTCAGACTCAACAGTAAGAATCATAAGGTTAATTGTATAATTACCTAATCCATATACTTCATTTTCTAAATCAGTTCCTATTCTTATGGGAAGTCCCTTCTTGTCAGGATAACAGGCGTTAAGCAGAACTAAGTTCAGGTTTCCCCAAACCCAATTTCCTTTGAAAACAGCAATATCAGAATCTAAGGAATTAATTATTCTAAACCATGCTCCACAGGAGCCATTGTGAGTGAACGGATACGGAAAGAGGGGCAGAACTCCCTTGTATTTCTGATAGGGAGGGAGTCGGCCACATATCCAACAGTTTGTAGCATTATTAGTCTGATGGGAGTGATGTAACATTCTAATGAATGTATTGTTGCGCAGCGCAAGTCTGTAAGATAATTCATGGGGGGGTAACTCACTAAAAGAATGTTCAGCAGTGACATTGTAAGCAGATTGTTCACGCTTGAAGATAGGGTAGTATATAGGAAGTAATATACTAGCAACAATAATCAGAAGACTTAGAAAAAACATAATCAATAATGTCACTATACAGTGACTATGGAGTGATTTACAATATGTATGTTTCTTGAGTTGTCTCTCTCTCTCTCTATCTCGGTCTAGGGGATACATGTCAGAAACTATTTAACCGATTCACCTAGGGGAGGACTTAAACAATTAAACTGTCTGACTTGCTAGATCGAAGCTTTAATCGATACTCTTCTTGGGGAGTTTTCTCTCTTCTTGGAACTTTAAAGTCTTTAGTATCGAGGCAGTCCTTGGAGGGGGTGGACGAGTCAGTCTCTGGCAGCAGTTCATTACATTTTTTAATATGACTCGTGTGGATCCACCCCTTACGGCCTTCCACTTTGATGGCGGTCCTCGTGGTGAGAAGGACGATCTTCGGCTCTTTCCAGCGGGGCTCCAGCGGGCTTTTCCTGTCGAAGTTACGAATTAGGACTGTGTCCCCGGGACGGACATCGTGGGGCTTTACATCAGTGTTGTCGGGGAAGGCTGCAGCAACCTGTGAACGACATGATTGGAGTGCAGACATCAAGGAGGCAAGGTAATCTGTCAGCATAATACAATCAACATCGGTTATTTTCTTAAGCATGGGCGTCCCCCACATATTTGGTGGTCGTCCAAAGACCACTTCATACGGGGATAGTCCTGATCTCGAATGGGGGACCATTCTCATGTAGAACAATGCAACTGGCAGGGCGACTATCCAGTCGACCCCTTTCTCTTTACATATTTTAGCAAGGCGTGTTTTCAGTGTCTGGTTATGCCTCTCTACAAGGCCAGCGGCTTCGGGATGTCGGACGCAGTGGAATTTCCACTGATATCCCAGCAGAAGGGAAACCTGTTTCATGAGCTCGGATGAGAATGGCTGTCCGTTATCTGAGTACACGACACGGGGCAAGCCGTACCGTGGGAAGAATTCACGAACCAGCTGCCTGGCAGTGGTCGGAGCAGTGTAATCTGAGACTGGATATGCTTCGGTCCAACGGGAAAGTGCACAAACAACTACGAGGACGTACTTAAATCCTCGACAACGGTCCATCTGGATATAATCCATCTGGAGGACTTCAAAAGGGTGATCAGGAGGATGGAATCCACCTTGCTCTACAGGGACGCTTTTACCTGGATTGAACTGACAACAGATCATGCAAGTACGCACTTTCTGTTTTGCTGCTGCTCGTAAGTGTTTGTTGTACCAGAGATTCTGTAAACTGTCTAACATAGCTTTTTCTCCTAGATGTGCTGGACTATGTGCTGTATTTATTATGACTTGAACCATAGAGTCGGGGAGAAACCATGTAGATTTTCCCTTTGTCATCCAACCTTGATCTGTCTGGATCCCTCCTAGTTCAGTCCATTTCTTGATTTCGTCTGGAGTAGCATGTGTCTGAATATCGATTACATCTAGTGTGGGATCCTTAACTGTCATACAACGTGTCGGCACTATGATCTTTGTTACATCAGTTGTCTGAGTGTGAGTCAATGCTGTATGTTTTGCTGTTTGGTCTGCCAGGTCGTTACCCTGGGAAACGGAATCTGTAACTTTAGTATGTGCTTTACATTTCATGATGGATATGCCTGAAGGCAAATGTATTGCTTCTAACAGTGCTTGAATGAGAGGACCATGTTGGATCTTGGCACCGTGAGAGGTCAGGAAACCTCGTTCTTGCCATAACACTCCGAAGTCGTGTACGACTCCGAAAGCATAACGTGAATCTGTGTATATATTAACATTTCTGTTCTTGGCTAGTATACAGGCTCGGGTCAGAGCGATGAGCTCTGCTGCTTGAGCGGACAGTGTATCAATACGATATGTTTCTTTTACTTCAGTTTCAGTGGTCACTGCATAGGCGGCCACTAATTCTCCTGTGTTTGTTCTCATACATGAACCATCCACATAAAGTGTTAGGTCTGGATTTGTCAATGGAACATCGGTTAAGTCTCGTCGGGGCTTTGTTACTGCATTAATGATCTCTATACAATCATGCGGGGCTGAATTAGTCATAATCGAAGGTAACAATGTTGCAGGATTCAGGATGTTACAGCGTCTGATTTCTATGTGTGGCTGGAATAGTGTCAGTTCATAACCTGTCAGTCGTGCTATAGTCAAGTGTTGAGTCTGGGTTCGATTTAAAAGAACCTCTACAGAATGTGGGACTTGTACTGTTAATTGATGTCCTAAAACAATTGAATCGCTCTGTCTGATTGCTAGGGCTGTCGCTGCGACTGACTTTAAACACGCAGGAAGCGCCTGGGCTACTGAATCCAATGTACTTGAAAAATAAGCGCAAGGCTTATGTGAACCTGCTTGATCTTGAGTGAGGACAGACAACGCTGTACCATCACGTTCTGTAACAAAAAGCGTAAAAGGTTTGCTGTAACATGGTGTTGCTAAAACTGGTGCTTGACATAAAGCTTTCTTTAATTCCTCAAAAGCCTGTGTATGTTCCTGAGTCCAAGGAAGGGCAGTCGAAGTCGCTGCCTCCTGTGTTGTCAACTGAATGAGTGGTTTAGCTAGAAATGCATACTGGGGAATCCATTGTCTGCAGTACGAGGTGAGGCCTATAAAGGCCCGCACTTCCTTTTGTGTCTGGGGTTGTGGCATATTTACAATTAACTGAATGCGATCAGGAGTGAGCTGTCTCCCCACTTTGGACAGCAAGTGACCCAAGTACACAACTTGCTGAACACAGAATTGTAGCTTCGAAGGGGACACCTTGTGCCCCTTGTCGGCCAGAAAATGTAGAACTGTCAGTGATGCTTGTTCACATTCGGGTTCACTTCGTGCGGTGATCAGCAGATCATCGACATATTGCAGTAAAGCGGTGTTAACTGGCATTTGAATACAATCGAGTTGTCTTTTCAGTGCTTGACTATAGATGCTGGGGCTTTCTGTGAATCCTTGAGGTGCGCGTGAAAATTTGAAACTTCGTCCATTTAAACTGAATCCGAAGAGGTATTGGCTCTCTGGGTCAATAGGGACACTGAAGAAGGCGTTCTTGAGGTCAATTACAGTAAAGAACGTTGCTTCTGAATCGATAGCAGTCAATAGGGATGAGATGTCGGGAACCACAGGGAACTGTGGAACGATGCATTTATTCAGTTCTCGTAAATCAATCACCAGCCGATA
Source organism: Lissotriton vulgaris (assembly GCF_964263255.1). Taxonomy (NCBI): domain Eukaryota; kingdom Metazoa; phylum Chordata; class Amphibia; order Caudata; family Salamandridae; genus Lissotriton; species Lissotriton vulgaris. Next base: position 44,276,869 of record NC_141699.1, read on the forward strand.
TACTGGCGGTGCATTGGGGTCAGTACGTTTAAGAATCGGAATGATAGGGAATTACAGATATTGGAGTCGGTCTCTACGACCACTCCTTGGGCAATGAGCTCTTCAATGATTTCCAGTAAAGCCACTACAGCATCGGGTGGTAACTTGTATTGTCTGATACGCGGCAAAACAACTCCTGGTCTGAGTGTAACACGGTATGGTGTAATGTGCATGCAACCTACATCTGTTGGGCCTTGTGCCCACAAGTGTTTCGGTACATTTTTCAATCTGACATCGAACTCTCGTAATACATAGTGACCCTTAAAGTCACGCAAAAAGAGTCTAACTCCTTCCGGAGAACAACATATCACAGCTCCTAGAGCCTTCAATGTTTTGATACCTAACAGATTTTCTGGACATGATTTCGTCAGTAACAAGTCTGTAACACGTGATAATGGACCCACAGCCAGGGGGACTGGTTTCGATACCTCATTTACAATAGGCTGTCCTGAAAAACCAAGGGAAACGTTCTGTGAGCCTGAGAGGGGTGCCCCTGGTACTTCATTATGGCTAATTGTTGTGCGACTTGCCCCTGTGTCAATTAAAAACTTTCTGTCTTTTCCCAATACTTGACTGTGTACATAAGGACCCTCTTGATCTACAGGAATCTCAATAAGAGGCAAGCCAACTTCCCTCTCTAGGCTGTTTCATGTGTATCGCTGATAATCGGGATAATCAGATTGGGCATACTGGCACATCTGCCGTGAAACTTGCTGCGTTGCGGCTATGGGCTGTGGCTGTGATTGTGATACCGCTGCGGTCTGTGCTGTATGTGGAGCATGCATAGGTTGGGAGTTCTGTGAAGTCTGTTGCTGAACCTGGTCTTGTCTAGGCGGATGCGGTCTTTCCTTAGTTTTACCTGTTGCTATATTGTGTTGCAGGACTGGACATTCATGTACGTAGTGACCTGGCTTCTTGTAATAGTTGCATGTCCCTTTAACGGGAGCTGCTGAATTTCCTGTCTGGGTCGTACCCTTTCTCTGGCCGTCGGCTGGAACCGACTGTGCCACTAACATTTTCATTTTGGTGTCCTTCATACGTCTCTGTTCGTGATCCTGTTCTTCTCTAATTCTGTTCTAGCGGTATTGTAACATTTGTAACATCTGTGATGGCGTATTTGCTTGCCATGTACTTTCAACTTTATATACACGATTCTTGACTGCGGTCAAGGAATTCTCGACTAACTTTGATACAAAAAGATGCGGGTACGACTCGCTACCTGGTTTTAGGCCACTATTAATAATAAAACATTTCTCAAATCTTGAATAGAAGTCGCTGGTATCTTCATCGTGTTTCTGTTTACAGGCTGAGATTGCGTCCCAGTCTTCCTTTTTAGTTGTTAATAATCTTGGTAAGACCTGTACTATTAGACCTGGTAATGCTTTTGCTTTTTCCCCAAGGCCTACCCCTGGGGTACGACCTTTTTCCTCGTCTTCTATTTCAGTCCATATAATCTTTTTATCTCCCACCTCCCATTCTTTTTCCTTGAGTTTCTCGTAGATGCCGGTGGGCAGCAGTACCTTTAACAATTTCATAATATCTGTATATGTGTAATCTCCCATGAGTAACATATCTTTAAGTTCTCTGTGAAAACCTGTAGGGTCTTTATCATGACAGGGTACTAGTTTCTTCATTTCTAACAATTCTAACTTCGTTAAAGGTGTGTAAACATACACACGTTCCAAGGTATTATTAGTGCCCATAACTGGGTGTACTTCTCGTAAAGGGTTCTGTCTTTCTAAACGTTCCATATGATACATTTTCCTTTCTGGGGGCGAAGCGGGAACATATTGTGGGCCTAAGAAAGCGTTATATCTGTGTCGTTGTTCTAGAATTATTTGAATTAACTTGGTACTTAGGCCTCTCCATCTATTCATAAGTAGTGCTTCTAATGTATTAGGTAAGGGCCCCGGATCAGAATGTTGCTGTCTGTATAACGTGATGAGATGCTGAATCATGTATACCCCAGCTAATTTCTGCTCGTCTGGGGAAAGGTTCAGAAAAGTCTGTGCTACTGTATCATCATTATATGTGTTAATATTGTCAGCCCACAGCACTGCTGACCGGGCTAGTTCTTGTTCATCCATAGAATTGAGTACATGGTACCCCATTTGTTCTTGAAGCATTTTATCGGTAACTTGAAACAGATGTTCAGGAGAACTCGGTTTCGATATGCCAGAGAGAAAAACTCTCTTACTTTCTGGACGAATGCCTTTCCTAAGGTAATTTCCCTTACCCACATATGCTATTGTATCTGTAATCGTTTCTGGTTCTTCAAGTCCTTCTTCCTCGGAAGAATCATTCCGGGCTCTTTCTTTTTCTGTTTCGTGTATTTCTATTACTGCCTTTCTTATTTTCTTGTACATGCTCGATATACAATTCATTTTATCATGCTTTCCATCGGCTATATTTTGACCCCACTTGTTTAGTGCTTCCATTTCATCCTGGTCTGCCCCAGGCCTGTCTCGGTCTCTTATTAAGCAATTTATAAAAAAACGCAATATATATGCTTGAGTGTCAACTTTTTGGTGTGCCAGGGCCTCCTTAATACTTTCGGGATTTTCCCCAGTCTGGACAAAATGATATATACTGTCTAGGTGATCAGACATCCCTGGGAATAACACTAGGTAATCTGCGGCTTGTCGCAAGCGTAATGATGCTATCAACATTCTATCTTCTTTACCGGGTACGGGATCGTATCTGCAAACTGGGAGACGTTCTTTTAGTATGTCGAGACGGGGTGATTGCAGTGTAGGGTGTTTCAGCAGGTCTCCAAGGTGTAATCTGTGTGTTGTCGGCGGGGTCTGGAGACCCCCTGTCGCACCTCCTGAGACGGAGGCTTGAGCATTACTTCTCCGTGGAGTCTGTATCTGTGTCTGAACTTGTCTCTTACTAGGATCGGGCACAAACGGATTCGGTATATTAATCTTGAGTGGGGGAAGTGGTGGAGGTGGAGGAACAGGCGGAACAGGCAGTCGAACGGGGGAACTTTGTGGTAATGGCGGGATATGGTTTGGAGGCGGGTTGCCACCTCCGTCACCGTCAGTAGGCGGGACGCGGGCACGTGGATTGGTGTAAGCGGGTGCTACATCGTCTAGATAGGCGGCAAGGAATATATCTTTGGTGGTCTTGTGATTTACTTTAGTCGGAACTAATGGTGGCGGCAGGTTTTTCGGTATTTCTGAAGTGGCTTCAGGCGAGCCCTCGGCCACAAGATACATGCCATTTACAAGATTGTTTCGCGCGCGGTCTACTTGTTCTGCTTTTACTCGGATTCCTTCATTAACTAATTCATTCTCTCGGGCTCTATCTGACTCTTCTCTATGTCTGTCTTCTCTACAGAGTGCTTTTTCAGCACGTTTATGTGATTCTTTACGCCAAAATTCTATGGCGTCCTTCTGAGATTGTCTGGCTTTCTTTTTTCCATAGCGCTTCTTCTACCTTCATGATGCACTCGGCATCCCATGTTCCTGTAACTGGCCATCTGTGTCTCTCGTCTAAGTGCTTGGTATAGTCAGCCCATAAATCTAGATACAATATGGCATCTAAGCCATGCTTATGGTACATAAAATTTCCAGGAGTGTCCCTAGGGGGGATAGGAATTTCTTCCTCTAGTATCCCTTTCCTAGTTCCTATCTGTCTTAACTTATTTAAGAACGGCATCTTGTTACTTAGTACTGAATACTTGATACGGAACACAGCTAGTTACACAAAAACACAATAATGTACATCAAACAGTCACTCATACCACGACATTAATCACATAAAAAACATTTGGAACATATATCTCTACCCTAGATACTGATGTACTGCTAAACAGCACAGATACACTGTCGAAGACAGTGCAAGAACTTGAATAACTGATGTACTGCTAAACAGTACAGATACACTGTCTAAAACAGTGCAGACCGCGTTTGTGTACCCAAACACGTCTTTACCGGATACATAATAATGCACCCGTCTAGATACGACCCAGCAATGGTACTCACCGGGAAGCACGGAACGGAAGGCCTCGGAAAACTCGACTGGACTGGACCGGACTGGACTGGACTCGACACGTGGATACTTCGGAAAACTGGTGGGCCTCTTGACACCTCGGACCTTGCTTCTTTCGGCTAGGCTCTGGTCGGGATCCTCCGCACTCCTCACCGCCTCGTCTGGGTGCTGATCGCAGTCTTCGTCACCTCCGTGGGCCAGAGGGAGATACAGGAAATCCTGCCAGTACGCGTAGTTCCGTCTAACTGATGGCAGGGGACAGAGCTTGCGACGCACCAACCGGCGCGTGGGGTGGGGGAGGGGTCCCTGTTCGGGCGCCAAAATAATGTGGTAAATATTTGATTTACCGTCTTAATTTCTATGCAGGTAAGTACTTAAACAAAAATAACTCAATCGGAAAGAAAGAGGCAGAGTCCGTGGTGTTAGAGTTCTTAGGGGTTTTATTCCTTAAAAAGGAATGGTCATGGTACCAGATCGGATATCTTGTTCCTGCCACCACTGGGGTGCAGGAAGGGATAGAGCATACTTTATTGACAAGACATAACTTTTATACTTAAAACATATACTGGAAACCAAATACAGTGGGCGTAACAGCTGAGAGAAACAAGATAAGAACATATACGTGTTAGCAATACGTAATCAGAGGCGTGAACTAGGCGTGAACATAGAAAACGTCATAGGTAAGTGTCACAAGTAGGTGGGTACTTGGCAGAAACTTGTAATGTCAGCAGAAATCTGAGGCCTGGATGCGCGCGCAGCTGCATGACGTGTGATTGACGTGGAACTGGAAGGTGCAGGGGACTTGACATTTACACTAGCGGAAAGAGACAGAAGTCTGGCATGTCAGATCAACTCGTACCTAGATCATATCTGATATCTGATGTTTAGGAACCATATTATCTAGAGGGAAAGGTCTCTTGGGCAGAGGCTACTCTATACTGACTGTGAGTGCGTGTATGGGCGTCTACGTGTCTGCATGAGATGCGAGGGGGCATGGGCCTACCATGGTAACAGAGGCTATGAATTACTTGCATGAAGACAGTGAGGCCGGGCCCTTTGCTCTACAGCTGGAAAGATGTTTACTTGAACTAGTAGGCAGGAATGTATGTTAAGGAGCGGAACAGATAATTCGAAGGTTGAATACAGTCTTGGCAGGCAGCAGGCTGAGCTACGCGCAGTTAGCCGCGCAGGGAGTAAGGCAGAGTTCAGAGATGCAGGTGGGGCTGCAACTTCGGAGCGTTTCAGGAGGCTTGGGGCCTGGACTTGCATCTGGGCCTTGCGGAGCCTTAGAAACGGGTGCAATTTGACCATACATGCACCATATAAAGACGTTGGCATGGCATATTTAGGAACTGAATTATCGATCCATTCATGGCGGATCTGAAAGAGGACATGTTAACGTTGGACGCAAATGTATTTGTGTCTTCATAGCTGGCACAGGAGGGAAGTTACATGCACTTTAGGCTGGTACATGGAGACGGTGGGGTACACGGTAGGGAACATTACTTGACCATAAAATTTATATTTCCTCAAAACCCAATTGTTCGTTGTTGTGAAATGCATTGAAAATACCGGCTTTGAAATCATTAGGTAATTGTTAATGATCTCGGCTGCATTAATCAAAATTGGGTTCATGGGTAGCAAAAAACAGGCATTGTATTAAAGGAAAGCCAATGAATTAACCAGGGTAAGGATTAATGCGTGCCACAAGGGACAAATTAAGTTGTATTAGCAGTGAGTCCTGGACAGCAACAAGGCCCTTGCGTGGATTATTGACATTATACACAAGGCCCTGAGCAAGGGTAATAGGTACATAGAACGGAGACCATTTAGGTGCAGTCACAAGACTTATGAGGTACCGTACTAGTATAGCCTAAGGAGGTTAAATGAACATGGAATGGCGTACCTATCGCACGATGGTAAAGGCCATATTTCGGTATCATAGATTTTAACAAGCGCATTAATAGTTCATTGTCACCATGATGTAGGTATTAAAACATGCATTGGACCTGTAAGGGGATACAAGTAAACATCATTATTCATTACCAGGTGTACCTGTCACATGACGGTATAAGCCCACAGTTACCGCATGGGATGAGTACACAGGCTTCAAGTACTAAGGAAAGATGCATATATACAGAGACAGTTCTAAGGCAGAGTGGCTAACTGTGAGAAAGAGCTGTCATGTTCATTGAGACCCGTTTCTATCGAGTCGAAGAAGAACATCCACTTAAGTTCTCGAGTATTCAGGATACTCGTGATGTTACCCCCACGGGGTCCTAGTGTTGCTTTTTCAAGTACTACCCATTGGAGACTGTCTGGCGAATGCGAGGCCGATCTAAAATGGCCCACAAGAGGTGCACCCTGAACCTCACATCTAATCCTGCTCATATGTTGTAGGATTCTCATTTTGGCCCTCTGTTGTGTTTGTCCAATGTAGATCAATTTACACAGGCAAATTATTGCGTAGATTATGTTAGAGGTGTTGCAATTGCTGAGTGATTTAAGCTGGACCTTCTGGTGGTTGTGCTCAAATTCCTTAGTTTGAATCGTGGTGTCACAGGCTTTACAGTGGCCACATCTGAAGTGGCCAACTATTGGCGGAAGATTCCATAGTGATATTATAGTCGGTTTTTCAGGAGTTGGTAAAAGAGAACGTACCACATAGTCTTTAACACTTTTAGCTTTTTTAAAAGCGTGTAACGGTGTGTCTGTGTGGTTAATGTCATCTGAGATTAATTTCCAATGCTGATTTATGATACGCTTTATTTTGTTACTCTTGGTAGAGAAAGTAGTGACACAAACAATGTTGTCTTGTTGCTGGCCTGTGGTATCTCTCTGAGCCAACAGATGCTCCCGGGGGTAGAACCAAGCACGTTTGCGGGCTTTGCTGACGAGTCGTCTGGGGTACCCACGCTGTTGGAGACGATTGGAAAGGTCTTCTGATTCCTCAAAGTAATGTTCCTTATTGGAATAGTTTCTACAGATACGTAGGAACTGTCCAAATGGCAGATTGTCACTGAGAGCTCTAGGTGATGACTGTTGTACTGTAACAAAGAGTTCCTTTCTGCTGGTTTGCGATAGAGTGTAGTTAACAGGCGACCTTGATCCTCATAGATAGTAATGTCCAAAAAGTTCACAGTGTGGTTGTCAGACTGGATTGTGAATTTAAGATGCGGTGATTGCTGATTTAGCCATGTGTAGAACAATGTCAGTTCGATTGGGTCACCATCCCAGATCAGTAGAATGTCGTTGATGTACCTCATCCAGAGACGGAGACGGTCTCTGAATGGGTTGACGGTACATAAGATGGTGTCATCCTCAAATGCTGCCATATAAAGAATAGCCACATCGGGAGCAAAGGGAGCCCCCATCGCAACGCCTTTGGTCTGGAGAAAGAACTGTTTTTTAAACATAAAAAAGTTCTTAGTCATCGCTATCCTGAGCACAGCAGTAATGAATTCTGTTGGAACTGCCATAGGTGCCGGTCTCTGTTGTAAGCATCTAATATTACTGCGAGAGCTTCCTCTTGGGGAATACATGTATATAAAGAGACGACGTCGCATGTGGCGAGAATTTGATGTTGGGAGTCGAATGGTAGGTTTTCCACAATATTTATGGTGTGGAGAGTGTCTCGCAGATATGTCTGGGTCGATTCAGCAAGGAGTTTGAGGAAGAAATCAATGTATCTGCCAAGGGGTTCGAGTATGGAACCACACTTCGAGATGATGGGGCGTCCGAGTGGGTCCACCATGCTTTTGTGGATCTTCGGTATTGTATAAATGGTGGCCAATCTCGGGCAATGTTGATTTAGGTAGTGAAACTCATTTTCAGACAGGAAACCTTGGTCACGACCTGCCTTTGTCAATTCCAAAATTTCCAAGGCTATGGCTTTGGATGGATCAGATCTCAATTGTCGATAACTAATACCATCCATAAGTTGTCGAGCCCTCTTTAATGTTCTCAGGCCGCCCGTTATCCCCCAAATGCTCTCAGCCTTCCGTTACACCTCCCCCCTTCCCTAGTTCCCCGTCATGTACCGCTAAGAGCCACAACTCTCCTGAGTTGTGGTGGCTCGCACGTCCTCCGGGATCCACCACTCTTCAGTCCACGTTTCTCGACCCTCTTCTTCGGTTTCTCCTGCTCTGGAGCTGCGTTGCTCCTTAACAGCGTCTCGGTCTCTCGATAGTCTGTTTCTGGATTCTCCTCTGCTGACGTAACCTCGCATCTCCTCCCTTTTTCTGCTGGACTGGACCTCCCGTTGAGGCTCCTGATTGGCTGAAGTGGATTTCCGCCTCGCCTTCCATGAGACTGACTACATCCGGGTTACTTCCGGTGTTCTGTGGGAGGAGGGAAGAGTCATCCATTAGCTGTGCCGTTCCGGTTGTTTCCTCATCTTCTGTACGGTAAGGAATCCATGATGGACACTTCGGGGCTTCATTATTGCTGGTGGGCTCGCCCCCGGGGACTCCCTCACATTCCCCTTCTCTAACTTTCTTCTGTACAAGAAAAGGTTCATAGGGATATCTGGACATAAAATCTGCATTGGCATTTTCTTTATCTTTCCGGTGATGTACAGTGTATCTAAAAGGTTGAATGGCAAGGAACAATCTCAGGATTCTTTGGTTTTGTCCTTTGTTCCGAGAAAGCCATTCAAGGGGAGCCTGATCGGTATACAGTAGGAACTCTACCGTGTAGTAAATAACGGAGGGCCTCCACAGCCCATTTAATGGCTGAGGCCTCTTTTTCGATAACTGCGTATCGGGGTTCTCTCGGAAACAACTCACGCCTAATAAAGAGAATGGGGTGTTCTTGCCCAGCCTCATCTTCCTGGGATAACACTGCGCCTGTACCATGGTCAGATGCGTCTGTTTGTAGTATAAACGGTTTCCCATAGTTAGGATTGGTAAGAAGAGGTTTGGAAGTGATGATATGTTTTAATCGTTGAAATGCGTCTAGTGCTAAAGGGGAGGGGTTTCTCAAACACCTTTCTGTTTAACTGGATTTCCTTAACAGATCTGTTAAGGGGGTGACTATTTCTGAAAAACCAGGGATGAACCGCCTGTCATAACCGAGCAGGCCTAAAAAGGCCCTGAGGTCTCTCTTGGTTTTGGGAAAGGGGAATTGGGCTATTGTTGCGACTTTTTCTTCCAGGAGGATCTCTAGGCACGTTACAGATTTGGCTGCCAAGTGACTTTTGGCTGGGTTGATGGTCAACCCTGCATCTCTTAAGGACTGGATAACTTGTGTTATATGATGGAGGTGTTCTTCCTAGGAGTTACTGTAGATGATATCATCTAAGTAAGCGGTGGCGTAATTTTGATGGGGTTGTAGGATTTTATTCATAAGCCGCTTAAAAGTTGCAGGGGCGCCATGGAACCCAGAGGGCAAAACCTTAAAGTGATATAATCCTTTGGGTGTGCAGAAGGCATTTCCAGTCTTGACGCCTCAATGGTACTTGCCAGTAACCTTAAAGCTGAAGAATGATGATGGATTAAACCCAGATCCGTTGACTGGGCGTGAGTGTTTGATTTGCTCAAACTCTCCTACATCGCAGCCAAAACCTGGAACGAGCTCCTGTGAACATCAGTCGCTCCCTCACCCTGCACTCCTTCAGGATGGACCTCAAGACCTGGCTCTGCGACTGATCCGGAGCTGCCCCCTCCCCCAGCGCCTTGAGACCCTCACGGGTGAGTCGCGCTTTTCATAAGCCCCTGATTGATTGATTGAGTGATTTACAGATGAACACTGCGTCACTGTTAATAATAGCAGGGCAAATGTATCTGAGTTCTGGGAATGGACAATGCAAACAACCTGGACCTTGGAAATGGACTTCTTGACATTATTTAACAAAGTAAGCACATGAGTGTAATGTGTTGAAACCGTCTTTCATGGACCACACATTTTAAACCGGTAAAAGTGAATTCACTGTGTTCCGCGGGGTGGGGGTGTCTCTTCCTCTAGGGCCATTAACAGATGCCTTTAATGGTCCAGTTGGAACAGGCATGTTGTACGGCGACCCTGTCTTGTTCCTGTCCTCAGAGTCTGATTCCGGGGCTCGTGCGCAGAGGGGATTGGAGCAGGTTCATCCTTAGCGCCTTGCACCGGCATCAAAGCGCTGTGGCCTGGTCTGCACTTCACAGCAATTGTTGAAGGCCCCGGTCTTTCGTTTATACGAACGGGGACAGGAAACCCATTCCCAGGGTTTTGTGTGTATTTTATGAGGTCTGATGGACTACAGACTTTAATACTTTCAAAATGGTGGCCGTCGCCCTAGAAGAGGGGATCTGTTCTGCACTGCTGGGGGCCAGGGGTGAGTACCCTTACCTGAGGGAAGGTCGGGTCTGTGAGTATCTGACATGTCTGGGGGCCTTCAACACTCCCTGGTCAACAGGTGCCCAGGATGAACCCCCTTCTGCAGGATGCACCTCTGGCAGCGAAGATGGGCAGGGACTGGTGCTCACATGGGCAGACCCTGCAGGGGCCTGGGTTTGTGTCAGATCTGATTTTACTTTACAGAGCCCCTTTCATTCACAGGTCCCTCATCACCTTCTATCTCCGCAGGAAACTCCTTCGCTCAGCGAGCCTGAGTTTAGCTGCCATCCCTAAAATCCAAAGTACGCGAAGTTCCTTCTCTTATACCATAGCTAAGCTTTGGGACACCCTCCCCTGCATCTGCGCTCACAGACTCGCCATCTCGCCTTCAGAAGGGGTCTTAAAAGCTGGCTGTTCCAGAACACTGGCCTAGAGCTTCTCACCCTCTCCTGTCCTGCCGCTAGTGCTGGGATGCCTGAGGGGAGCTATGCGCTTAAGAAATGCTAATTAATAATAATCATAAGATGAGTCAGGCAGCTGCAGAACATTTCTGAACACCTACAGCCCAGAGACATCTTGTCACCCCATCGATCTGCAGGTTCCAGAGTGCAGAGATGAAAATGAGTTTATTGCATGGCGCTGATTAGATAAGGGGGCAGTTAAGTCATAGACCAATTAGCTAGGATAAGCGAAGGACGTGGGTCCCGTGCTCACTGCACCACTGGACCCGAGCCACACCGACTGACGCGCCCCGAACAGGGTGAAACCGGTCCAGGGCTTGTGTTCGGGTTCAGGAAGCACCGGGCAGGCAGTTTGGGCTGGACTGTTCCGACTGGAGCAGGGTCAAGATTGAGTTGCATGTGGCTGGGTCGAAACTGAGGTGGCAAGGATGAAAGATGGGTTTGAAAGCCCCCCTGAGTGACTGCCAGTGGTTGGACTTATTGCAAGCATCCCCCGCCACCTTTTGGGTGTTTGTTCCCCATTACACCTGCTTTAGCCATCCTCGTCAATAAACAATAAGACTGCGGAAGAGGCCTTTCTGCTTAGTGCCTGTTCCCTTATGGAGATAGTTGCCACTTTTCAATTTCACACATAACTCCAGGGTGGCACAGTGGCTCGGGGATGAGTTAACCTTCCTTTGGCCAATCAAGAAGGCCGCTTTTTAGACAATGACACCACTCACTCATCAGCAGTGCCAAAGAGTTCCAGGAAGCAAAACTACACGAAATTGCACAAGCCTTTGGCACCCAAGGGTGATAACAAAATGTTTAGGAGGGCTGTCTTTCAAAAATGCCCGGTCAAGGCCATGTTTTCAGCTGTAGGGAGGCACCCGTGTTACTGGGGTCACCCACTGGACACAGAAGCAGCCACCAGGAAAAATAGTAGTAGTGTTTTTTAATTTAAAACTTATTTTTATTGGATATTTCATGCAAAAATAGAAACACTCTGAGGGGCTGAGGTACATTTACAGTTAAGTGACACAAAAATCCGTGACCCTTTTTTACTTGGTATCATTGGAGCCTGTGTGGAACCTGAGGTGCACAACGAAAGCGACCAAAGGGTCTGGATGAAGGGTATATAAAGAGCTATTTTTACCAAGTGCTCCGTAAAGCGCTATATCATATACCTGGCATAGAGTACATAGACTGCAGTTCTGGGGTGTCGAAAAGAAGGCACTGTTTTCAAGGTGCCTCACGAAGTCCTCAAAGACGCTCTACAAATGTCAATTCAATATACCACAGAGGGCCTCAAAGGTCCACTACAAACAGCTCCTCCTAAGCCCTCTCTGTGAAGGGAATCCATGCAGAGCCCCGCCCAGACGCTCTACACATCGAGCCTCAGTGCACCTCCCAGACGCTCTCCGCACCTCCCAGGCGCTATACACGTAGAGCCTCAGCACCTCCCAGACGCTCTTCACGTAGCGCCTCAGCGCGCCTCCCAGACGCTCTACACGTAGAGCCTCAGCACCTCCCAGACGCTCTACACGTAGAGCCTCAGCGCACCTCCCAAAAGCTCTCCACGTAGAGCCTCAGCACACCTCCCAGACGCTCTCCACGTAGAGCCTCAGCACACCTCCCAGACGCTCTCCACGTAGAGCCTCAGCACACCTCCCAGACGCTCGACACGTAGAGCCTTAGCACCTCCCAGACGCTCTCCACGTAGAGCCTCAGCGTACCTCCTAGATGCTCGACACGTAGAGCCTCAGCACACCTCCCAGATGCTCGACACGTAGAGCCTCAGCACCTCCCAGACGCTCGACACGTAGAGCCTCAGCACCTCCCAGACGCTCTGCACGTAGAGCCTTAGCGCGCCTCCCAGACGCTCCGTAGAGCCTCAGCTCACCTCTGACGCTCTACACGTAGAGCCTCAGCGCACCTCCCAAACGCTCTTCATGTAGAGCCTCAGCGCGCCGCCCAGACGCTCCGTAGAGCCTTAGCTCACCTCTCAGACACTCTATACGTAGAGCCTCAGCGCACATCTCAGACGCTCTCCACATAAACCCTCAGCGTGCCTCCCAGACGCTCTACACGTAGAGCCTCAACGCACCTCCCAGACGTTCTACACGTAGACCCTCAGCGCGCCTCCCAGACGCTCTACACGTAGAGCCTCATCGCCCTCACAGACGCTCTACACATAGAGCCTCAGCGCGCCTCCCAGACTCTCTACACATAGAGCCTCAGTGCACCTCCCAGACGCTCTTCATGTAGAGCCTCAACGCGCCTCCCAGATGCTCTACACGTAGAGGCTCAGTGCACCTCCCAGACGCTCTTCATGTAGAGCCTCAACGCACCTCCCAGATGCTACGTAGAGCTTCAGCACCTCCCAGACGCTCTTCACGTAGAGCGCACCTCCCACACACTCTACACGTAGAGCCTTAGCCCACCACTCAGACGCTCTACACATAGAGCCTCAGCGCACCTCTCAGACGCTCTACACGTAGAGCCTATGCGCACCTCTCAGACGCTCTACACGTAGAGCCTCAGCGTGCCTCCCAGATGCTCTACACGTAGAGTCTCAGCGTGCCTCCCAGACGCTCTACACATAGCCTCAGCGTGCCTCCCAGACGCTCTACACGTAGAGCCTCAGCACGCCTCCCAGACGCTCTCCACGTAGAGCCTCAGCGCACCTCCCACACGCTCTACACATAGAGCCTCAGCGCACCTCCCACATGCTCTACACGTAGAGCCTCAGCGCACCTCCCACATGCTCTACACGTAGAGCCTCAGCGTGCCTCCCACACGCTCTACACGTAGAGCCTCAGCGCACCTCTCAGACGCTCTACACAGAGAGCCTCGCGTGCCTCCCACACGCTCTACACGTAGAGCCTCAGCGCACCTCCCAGACGCTTTTCATGTAGAGCCTCAATGTGCCTCCCAGACACTCCGTAGAGTCTCAGCACCTCCCAGACGCTCTTCACGTAGAGCGCACCGCCCACACGCTCTACACGTAGAGCCTCAGCGCACCTCCCAGACGCTCTTCATGTAGAGCCTCAACGCGCCTCCCAGACACTCCGTAGAGTCTCAGCACCTCTCAGACGCTCTTCACGTAGAGCGCACCTCCCAAACTTCTACACATCGCCTCGGCGTATCTCCCAGACTAACTACACGTAGAGCCTTAGCGCACCTTTCAGACGCTCTACATGTAGAGCCTCAGCGCACCTCTCACATGCTCTACACGTAGAGCCTCCGCGCACCTCTCAGACGCTCTACACGTAGAGCCTCAGCACCTCCCAGACGCTCTCCACGTAGAGCCTCAGCACCTCCCAGACGCTCTACATGTAGAGCCTCAGCGCGCCTCCCAGACGCTCCGTAGAGCCTTAGCTCACCTCTCAGACACTCTATACATAGAGCCTCAACGCACCTCCCAGACGTTCTACACGTAGACCCTCAGCGCGCCTCCCAGACACTCTACACGTAGAGCCTCATCGCACCTCACAGACGCTCTACACATAGAGCCTCAGCGCGCCTCCCAGACTCTCTACACATAGAGCCTCAGCGCACCTCCCAGACGCTCTTCATGTAGAGCCTCAACGCGCCTCCCAGACGCTCTACACGTAGAGGCTCAGTGCACCTCCCAGACGCTCTTCATGTAGAGCCTCCACGCACCTCCCAGACGCTACGTAGAGCTTCAGCACCTCCCAGACGCTCTTCACGTAGAGCGCACCTCCCACACACTCTACACATAGAGCCTTAGCGCACCACTCAGACGCTCTACACGTAGAGCCTCAGCGCACCTCTCAGACGCTCTACACGTAGAGCCTATGCGCACCTCTCAGACGCTCTACACGTAGAGCCTCAGCGTGCCTCCCAGATGCTCTACACGTAGAGCCTCAGCGTGCCTCCCAGACGCTCTACACGTAGAGCCTCAGCGCACCTCTCAGACGCTCTACACCTAGAGCCTATGCGCACCTCTCAGACGCTCTACACGTAGAGCCTCAGCGTGCCTCCCAGATGCTCTACACGTAGAGCCTCAGCGTGCCTCCCAGACGCTCTACACATAGAGCCGCAGCGTGCCTCCCAGACGCTCTACACGTAGAGCCTCAGCACGTCTCCCAGACACTCTCCACGTAGAGCCTCAGCGCACCTCCCAGACGCTCTCCACGTAGAGCCTCAGCCCACCTCTCGGACGCTCTACACATAGAGCCTCAGCGCACCTCCCACATGCTCTACACGTAGAGCCTCAGCGCACCTCCCAGACGCTCTACACTTAGAGGCTCAGCACGCCTCCCACACGCTCTACACATAGAGCCTCAGCGTACCTCCTACACGCTCTACACGTAGAACCTCAGCGCACCTCTCAGACGCTCTACACATAGAGCCTCAGCGTGCCTCCCACACGCTCTACACGTAGAGCCTCAGCGCACCTCCCAGACGCTCTTCATGTAGAGCCTGAACAAGCCTCCCAGACACTCCGTAGAGTCTCAGCACCTCCCAGACGCTCTTCACGTAGAGCGCACCGCCCACACGCTCTACACGTAGAGCCTCAGCGCACCTCCCAGACGCTCTTCATGTAGAGCCTCAACGCGCCTCCCAGACACTCCGTAGAGTCTCAGCACCTCCCAGACGCTCTTCACGTAGAGCGCACCTCCCAAACTTCTACACATCGCCTCGGCGTATCTCCCAGACACACTACACATAGAGCCTTAGCGCACCTTTCAGACGCTCTACATGTAGAGCCTCAGCGCACCTCTCAGATGCTCTACACGTAGAGCCTCCGCACACCTCTCAGACGCTCTACACGTAGAGCCTCCACGCATCTCCCAGACGCTCTACACGTAGAGCCTCAGCGCACCTCTCTGACGTTCTACACGTAGAGCCTCAACACACCTCCCTGACGCTCTACACGTAGAGCCTCAGCGTGACTTCCAGACACACTACATGAAAAGCACAGCGCTCCTCCCAGACACACTACACGTTGAGCCTCCGCTCACCTCCCAGACGCTCTACACGTAGAGCCTCAGCGCACCTCTCAGACGCTCTACACGTAGAGCCTCAGCGCGCCTCCCAGACGCTCTACACGTAGAGCCTCAACGCACCTCCCAGAGGCTCCACACGTAGAGCCTCAGCGCACCTCCCAGAACCTCTACACGTAGAGCCTCAGCACTTACCAGCCGCTTTACACGTAGAGCTTCAACGCGCCTCCCAGACGCTCTACACGTAGAGCCTCAGCCCCTCGCTCCAGATCTCTATGTAGATGAGGGCTATTTGAAAGGACGTTAAAAGGTTCATATGGTGAAGGCTAATAAAGCATTGTGCAGTTAAAGATTTAAAAAAGAAACTGAAAAACTGGGGACACTCCTGGATGCTGTTGGGGACACTCCTGGATGCTGTTTGTGAACTGAGAGGAGGTCTAGCTGAACTGGAGTACTGCCTGCGTTTCTGCCCGAGGATTTGCCCACTGCTCGCCGGACCCGCTTCGCCTCCCAGACACTCCGTAGAGTCTCAGCACCTCCCAGACGCTCTTCACGTAGAGCGAACCTCCCAAACTTCTACACATCGCCTCGGCGTATCTCCCAGACACACTACACGTAGAGCCTTAGCGCACCTTTCAGACGCTCTACATGTAGAGCCTCACCGCACCTCTCAGATGCTCTACACGTAGAGCCTACGCACACCTCTCAGACGTTCTACACGTAGAGCCTCAACACACCTCCCTGACACTCTACACGTAGAGCCTCAGCGTGACTTCCAGACACACTACACGAAAAGCACAGCGCTCCTCCCAGACACACTACACGTTGAGCCTCCGCTCACCTCCCAGACGCTCTACACGTAGAGCCTCAGCGCACCTCTCAGACGCTCTACACGTAGAGCCTCAGTGCGCCTCCCAGACGCTCTACACGTAGAGCCTCAACGCACCTCCCAGACGCTCTGCACGTAGAGCCTCAACGCACCTCCCAGACGCTCCACACGTAGAGCCTCAGCGCACCTCCCAGAAGCTCTAC
This sequence comes from Lissotriton vulgaris, assembly GCF_964263255.1. Classification (NCBI taxonomy): domain Eukaryota; kingdom Metazoa; phylum Chordata; class Amphibia; order Caudata; family Salamandridae; genus Lissotriton; species Lissotriton vulgaris. Next base: position 44,293,664 of record NC_141699.1, read on the forward strand.
ACGTAGAGCCTCAGCACTTCCCAGCCGCTTTACACGTAGAGCTTCAACGCGCCTCCCAGACGCTCTACACGTAGAGCCTCAGCCCCTCGCTCCAGATCTCTATGTAGATGAGGGCTATTTGAAAGGACGTTAAAAGGTTCATATGGTGAAGGCTAATAAAGCATTGTGCAGTTAAAGAGTTCAAAAAGAAACTGAAAAACTGGGGACACTCCTGGATGGTGTTGGGGACACTCCTGGATGCTGTTTGTGAACTGAGAGGAGGTCTAGCTGAACTGGAGTACTGCCTGCGTTTCTGCCCGAGGATTTGCCCACTGCTCGCCGGACCCGCTTCGCGGGTCCCGCTCCGCGGCTTGAAGACATTGTAATTGCCCGCATCTGGACTAGCGCTGAAGCGCTGTGCTTGGGAAAGGTGAGGGTTCAACTGGCAACAGGGCTGCAAGCGTTAACACAGGGACTACGTTTCCCAGGAGTCCCTGTATGACCTATTAACATCACCTGGTCCGCTCTGCCTGCCTGCCCCGCCCCCTGATCACGAAGGAGTAAAACCTGCCGCATTTGGAGAGACTGTGGGACACTCCTTGATGCCGTTTGTGAACTGAGAGGAGGTCTAGCTGAACTGGAGTACTGCCTGCGTTTCTGCCCGAGGATTCTCCCACTGCTCGCCGGACCCGCTTCGCGGCTTGAAGACATTGTAATTGCCCGCATCTGGACTAGCGCTGAAGCGCTGTGCTTGGGAAAGGTGAGGGTTCAACTGGAAACAGGGCTGCGAGCGTTAACACAGGGACTACGTTTCCCAGGAGTCCCTGTATGACCTATTAACATCACCTGGTTCGCTCTCCCTGCCTGCCTGCCCCGGCCCCTGACCACTTTCCCTCCCTTACCTGACCCCTACTTGTTTAGTTGTTTGCTTAGCCTAGCTTATATTGGTTTTCCTATAAGTACTTAGGAAGTAAGTTAGGATTTCCCTAGGGGCTTTTCTTTTTTTTTCCCTTTCCTCTGAGGGTATTTAACTATGAGTAGACTTAGTGTTGGTATAGGTAGGCCTTCGTTGGGGGGAGGTTCTGTTAGGGGGACTCTAGACGCCTTCATTACGAGGGCTGCCTCAGTCCTTGAAAAAGAGATCGTATTAACAGTAAAACGCCTCTCCCTGGAGCTGACCAAAAAACGATCGTCATTGGGCCAAATACAGACAGCGGTAACACCTCTTAAACTGAACGCTGAGGTAGTTAAAGCCCAAATTCACAATCCCCAAAATGCTAAAGACTTATCACAGTTGCCTCTTCTAGATTTATTTACACAGGAGTTAAATGAAACCGCAACTTCTAGTGAAAACTCATTAAATGTTTCATCAATCGTAGAAGTTGAGTCATTAACGAACAGACCCACTACAGATGAGGTACTAGTCAAAGACGAACAGACCCACTACAGATGAGATACTAGTCAAAACCAATAGCAATATCCCCCCACCATCGAAAAAAAGGAAGCTGGCCAAAACTTGTTTGGGTGATAAGAACAAGAAGCGTGATCCAGATCCTAGAGTCCAACTGAGAGGGTCGCGAAAGAAAATAACAAAAAACTCCACAGTGGAACAGTTGCCAACTACACTTGCTAAAGAGTTATTGTCTAGTATGGAAAAACTGATTAAATCATTAATTTCCCCACTGACAGAAAGGGTGAAGAGGATAGGGGAACAATTAGTCATTATAGAAAAGGAGGTTTTAAAAAATTCATCGCTGCCTAATATTCAGGGTGTTATGCCTCCTTCAGTACAAACAAAAAAGACACGTGTAGAGGATAGATCACCACCTTTGCCATCCAATAATGCCCAAACCCTACCCTTAACACAAAAATCATCTGCTCCAAAAGTGGCCCCAAAACTAAAACCGACTACGCGAAATGGAGATAACGCGGGACGGGGGGGATAAAGAGGAAATCCAACAAAATAAACCAGATATTGGTCCAGCAACCCCACAATACAAAATTAACCCAATTCAGAGAAGGGTTGATTTACCCCCGGATTCCGCTCCATTTGTAATAATTATGGCTGGAGTACCAACTCTTCCGGAGGGAGTAAAAGAGCATCATGCAGCCTTAAAAAATAAGGTTATATATTGGCTCCGCAATAATAGACCTCTCCCGGCCCACATCAATGGGGAAATCTTAAATGTTAGACGTGTGAACTGGGTAGGAGCACGACCAAAGGATAGAAAAGGTGATACTATTATAATTAATTTCAAAGATTACAGAGCAGTGAGACATATTGGCGACTGGTACGATGCGAAAGGAAGCGAGGAAATTTCCACTCATTATCTAAGTTATTTTTATCCTCAGAAGTTCCCTCAGCCCCCAATAGGTTTTCCTTCGGGAAATCACGCAGCATACAGACACAACACAGTACATCGCGGTCGCAATCAATTTCACTTTGACTACCCACACAATTTTCCCATGAATCAGCCCTCCCATATGGATAATATAGGACAGTTTGACTACAGCATTCCAACCTTTAACCACTTTTCAATGTTGTATGGGATGGAGGGCGTGGATTGACTTACGCCTTCCATGTGTCAGAATATTAGTCCAATAATTCAGAATGCAAGGGTGGGAAATTTGTTAACGGAAGGCCGGGAATTACAAAATGAAATGGGAAATAGCAGTAATTCCATCTCCCACCCGCATTCCAGTATGGAAGAAACCGAGGTATCCCTTAATATCGTGGCCGAATTTAATGGTGGTATTTGCCCCGACATACTGGGTGATACACCCATAGAGCCTGTCTCTGTGGGTGAGTCACAACCGGGAGGTCTCAATCCCCCTTTGGTGGACAGTACTGAACACAATGTAGGTCAAACATTAAAAATCATTTCATGGAATATAGCGGGCCTCCGCTCAAAGGTTGAAGACGGCACTTTACTGAACTTTGTTCAGAATTATAGCATAATCTGTCTCCAGGAGACTTGGGCAAGAGCAGAGTTGCATCTTCCAGGATATAAAACCTATTTCACGCCCGCACTACCTGTTATTTCAGGTAGGTCTAAAGGAGGACTGACAGTTTTCATATCTAACACAATATGGGGCTTAAAAACGACAGTAGTACATCTAGATCCTAACTATCAGCTGCTTAGCCTAACGCTAAATAACAAAGAGACCTTTCTTCTTCTTAATTTTTATAATAACCTAGTGGAGGACCAGGTGAAGACGATCTTGGCCTGTATTCGCGAAAGGCTTTCAAAGTTGATGCAAAAAGTGAGAGGTAGAGCTAGTCCTAGTATAATATGGGGGGGTGATTTTAATCAGTACGTGTGCCCACATAGTAACAGTAATTTATGTGGCTTTGTGGACGAACATGACGATCCAATAGTACATTTCAATCATACTAGCACAAGGCTATATTTAAACGATGTCCTATTCGATCTGAGGCTTACTATGGCCAATAAGCCTGACGTTCATTCCGGACTACTGATTCCAACTTTTCGGGGGAGGGGCCATGGGTCAACAATAGACTACATCTTAGTTTCAAACACAATTGCTCACAGAGTTATGAGCTTCGACGTGTTGGTGACTTTAAGTGACCACTGTGCCCTGAGTTTTGATCTCCACTTAATAACCACTAGGCTGTCCTCACAGAACATAGCCCGTACCCTAACGCAGAATACCCTGCACATATCCAAAATAAATGGGTTCTCCCTAAGATGGGATAAGTGTGACCCGGGGGAAGTAACTAAAGCCCTGATTTATGCAGTTTACCCCTCGATAGTCAAATGTTTAGACATGGGTACTCCGGCAGAGGAAATTCTGTATAACTTCGAGTTAATCATGGGGAAGATAAAGGAATTATTAACGGTTAAGTTACAAAGGGAGGCCTGCACGAATCCAGGATGGTTCAATAAAAAATGTACGACAGCACATAAAAAGTTTAAAGTAGCAATAAATGAACAAAATGGAGACCAACAAGCTATAAGAATCCTCAGAAAGGAGTACAACACAGCCTGTAAGGAGAGGAAGGCTGAATTGAAACAAGAATTATTGGACCAACTCCATAAAAGCTCCCTGGACAGAAATAGTGATGCATTCTGGAGAGTGGCGAAATCCCCTTATTTAATAGACTCTCATAATACTCCAACAATAGAAGTCGCAATTGAGGAATCTGTTTGGGTGGAACACTTCTCAAAAATATTTCAGATAAGCCCTGACAGAGGAGTCCTGGACTTAGCGCCTAGTGCGAACCAATGCCCAGTGGCTTATCCAATATTGTGGGAACCCGCTATAAGTGAGGTATGTCTGGCGCTAAAGGCAAGCAAAAATGGGAAAGGGCCGGGCCCAGATGGGGGCGCCGTAGATTTTTTAAAATCCAATATGGATCTGTGGGCCCCTATTCTGACTAGGGTCCTTAGAGCAACAACGGAGAAAGGATTGCTGGCCTCCTGGACCAAATCCATCATGGTCCCAATTTTTTAAAAAGGAGACAGGCAAGACCCATCCTGCTATCGTCCGATCTCACTGCTGGACTCGCTAGGCAAGGTGGTGGGGAGAGTGATCCTTGAGCGCTTACAGCAGTGGGCTGACGATGGTGGGATCCTTTCGGACCTTCAGTTTGGGTTCAGGGAGGGATTTGGGACGAACGAGCAAGCCCTGAACCTATCAATGCTCTTAGGTAAATATGCCACAGCGAAGCAGGGCAGGTTGTACATGATGTATGTAGACCTGTCTGCTGCTTTTGATTGTGTGTCCCACTCAAAACTTTGGACAGTTCTCCTATCCATGGGCATTCATGTTCCCTTGATTGATTATCTGAGGGAGTTGTACTCTAATGCTTCTGCGAGGGTACGATTCAGAGTGAAAGGGGAGTTATCCACGTCATTTGGGGTAGAGCGGGGTGTCCGGCAGGGATGCGTCCTGGCCCCCTTCCTCTTTTCTCTCTATACCAATGGGTTGGAGGAGGCGATGTTGAGGGGGGCCCAGGATCTCCCACAAATAGGAAAATGTCCGGTCCCCGCTCTCCTCTACGCGGATGACACGGTAATACTGGCACGTACTCCACGATAACTGCAGCAGGCCCTGGATAGGTATGCCACTTTTATGGGGAACCTAGATTTAAGAATAAATATTAAAAAAACATATGTGATGGTAGCTGGCAGAGGGAACGGGTGCAAACAAATCTCCCTAGCCACAGAAAAAATCGAAAGTACGGGCCAATATCCATATCTAGGTATTATAATAGACGACAAGTTAAATTGGAAACCCGCAATAGAGGCTCGGAGATCACATTTATTGCGAGCAATTGCGGCGCTTATAGCCTTCTCGCAGAAGCTGAGCAAAAGGCCACCACTAGAACTTCTGCAGATTTACAGAGCTAAGTGCCAGGCATTTGCCCTGTATGGGGCCGGAGTATGGGGGCATGCAAATGTTGGTTCCCTCCAAGTGGCGGCGAACACTTTTTTAAGATTCTTATTAGTGGCACCTAAAAGCATCTCAACGTTTGCTTGTCATACCGAACTGGGGATTCCACATTTAGAGGATCTGGCAAAGATTCAACCAATTTTGCTTTGGCGCAGAATCTTGACATCCTGTAAGAACTCATTTACTAAACAAATCCTCGCTGATTGTATGGCACTGGATTGTGCATCTAAAATTAGCTGGCTCAGATATGTAAATAATTTTCTGAACGATTTGGGCTTAGGGGACTGTTATGTAACACCAGAGTTAATCTGCGAGATATCTAAAAAGGAATTGAAATTGAGGGCTTTAAGCCACCTAGAGGAGCTGCGAATCGCCAAAGTAGGAAGTAAAACCTCTGTTCAACACTCTTTGGCGATCCAGACAACACTTTCAATTCAGCCTTACTTATTGTATGATTTGTCGCAGTTTGAGCGCTTTTTCCTGCTCAGATTTTGATTGAACATTTTCCATCGTCTGGTGGCTTTCCCGGTTCAAAATTGCTGGGACCGTACTCTCCCCTTATGCCCTTGTGATGATACCTCAGTACAGTCTACTATACACTCTGTTTTGTTCTGTAAGTTCTACAATGATTATCGTAAGCGCTGGCTTTTACCCTTGTTGAAGTTATTGGGTGTTAGAAGATGCCGTCCAGCCATGCTGCGTTTACAGTTCTTAGTCGGATTGGATTTGCAAACTTGTAGTGAAATTTCTGAAATCTGTTTGGAAACATAGGCTAAATCTATGACAACGGCCCTAGATTGCTGTGTAACTAAGATTAAATTCTGCAAAAGAAGTTGTATGTACAATAGTGATTTACAAAAGGGGGTGGTGATGAACAGAGTGTCTGAGTTAAACAGACCACTCTTACCCAGTCCAAAGATCAGGGCTTGATCCATCACCGTTATTTATCTCACTGCCCCATCCCAGCTCAGAACCTGGCTATATGCAAATCAGTCTGTCCCTGGCCCAGTGCATCATGGGAACAGGGCAGACTAAACTACCAAGCCAATTCTTCACCAGAAAGGAGACAAGCTACCGGGGACCGGTTTCTGGCATTTCAGCCTTCTTCGGCCCGGCTTGCTTGAATCCTGATGGAGCAGTGAGAAAGGGACTCATGTCTGAGTATACCCTGCCACACCTATAGTGGCCAAAAACGATTTACAAAAGGGGGTGGTGATGAACAGAGTGTCTGAGTTAAACAGACCACTCTTACCCAGTCCAAAGATCAGGGCTTGATCCATCACCGTTATTTATCTCACTGCCCCATCCCAGCTCAGAACCTGGCTATATGCAAATCAGTCTGTCCCTGGCCCAGTGCATCATGGGAACAGGGCAGACTAAACTACCAAGCCAATTCTTCACCAGAAAGGAGACAAGCTACCGGGGACCGGTTTCTGGCTTTTCATGCACTGGGACAGGAACAGACTAATTTGCATACAGCCGGGTTCTGAAACTGGGATGGTGCAGTGAGCTAAAAAACGGTGTTGGATCTAGCCCTGATCTCTTGACTGGGTGAGAGCTTTCTGCTTAATTCAGAGACTCTGTCCCTCACCACCCCTTGTTGTAAATAATTTTGTCCACCCTAAGCGTGGAAGGGTATTCTCAGATGTGAGACCCTTGCTCATTGCACCATCAGGATTCAAGCAAACCGGGCCGAAGACGGCTGTAATGCCAGAAACCGGTCCCCGGGAGCTTGTTTCCTTCCCAGTGTAAGAATTGGCTTTTGTAGTTTGGTTTGCCCTGTTCCCATCATGCACTGGGACAGGAACAGACTAATTTGCATACAGCCAGGTTCTGAAACTGGGATGGTGCAGTGAGCTAAAAAACGGTGTTGGATCTAGCCCTGATCTCTTGACTGGGTGAGAGCTTTCTGCTTAATTCAGAGACTCTGTCCCTCACCACCCCTTGTTGTAAATAATTTTGTCCACCCTAAGCGTGGAAGGGTATTCTCAGATGTGAGACCCTTGCTCATTGCACCATCAGGATTCAAGCAAACCGGGCCGAAGACGGCTGTAATGCCAGAAACCGGTCCCCGGGAGCTTGTTTCCTTCCCAGTGTAAGAATTGGCTTTTGTAGTTTGGTTTGCCCTGTTCCCATCATGCACTGGGACAGGAACAGACTAATTTGCATACAGCCAGGTTCTGAAACTGGGATGGTGCAGTGAGCTAAAAAACGGTGTTGGATCTAGCCCTGATCTCTTGACTGGGTGAGAGCTTTCTGCTTAATTCAGAGACTCTGTCCCTCACCACCCCTTGTTGTAAATAATTTTGTCCACCCTAAGCGTGGAAGGGTATTCTCAGATGTGAGACCCTTGCTCATTGCACCATCAGGATTCAAGCAAACCGGGCCGAAGACGGCTGTAATGCCAGAAACCGGTCCCCGGGAGCTTGTTTCCTTCCCAGTGTAAGAATTGGCTTTTGTAGTTTGGTTTGCCCTGTTCCCATCATGCACTGGGACAGGAACAGACTAATTTGCATACAGCCAGGTTCTGAAACTGGGATGGTGCAGTGAGCTAAAAAACGGTGTTGGATCTAGCCCTGATCTCTTGACTGGGTGAGAGCTTTCTGCTTAATTCAGAGACTCTGTCCCTCACCACCCCTTGTTGTAAATAATTTTGTCCACCCTAAGCGTGGAAGGGTATTCTCAGATGTGAGACCCTTGCTCATTGCACCATCAGGATTCAAGCAAACCGGGCCGAAGACGGCTGTAATGCCAGAAACCGGTCCCCGGGAGCTTGTTTCCTTCCCAGTGTAAGAATTGGCTTTTGTAGTTTGGTTTGCCCTGTTCCCATCATGCACTGGGACAGGAACAGACTAATTTGCATACAGCCAGGTTCTGAAACTGGGATGGTGCAGTGAGCTAAAAAACGGTGTTGGATCTAGCCCTGATCTCTTGACTGGGTGAGAGCTTTCTGCTTAATTCAGAGACTCTGTCCCTCACCACCCCTTGTTGTAAATAATATAGTATGTACAATAGTAGCACTGGCTTGAGACCCCCACTGTTAGATTCGGATATCGTATATTAATGCACTGTTGTATGTTCCTTTATTTTTAATATGAAGTGTTTCATATAATTGTGAAAAGCTTTTATGGTTTTTTATGTATTTTAAAAACCGAATAAAGACTATATATATGTATATATATATAACTGAAAACCTGGCTGTTCAACAGCTAGCAGCCTCGCCCCCCCCACCCACTCACCTGGATACCCTCACCAGTAATAAGCAGTTCTTTACAAATGGTATTGTATGTATGTATAGATAATGGTACCCACTCCTGAGAAGGAGCACGCAGATTTCTCAGCGGCTTATCTTGTCCAGGGCAAAGGATCCGGGTCCTGGAAAAGTAGCAATGAGGCGATCACCTTGAATAGATAAAAAAAAACTCACAGACGCTCTACACGTAGAGCCTCAGCGCACCTCCCAGACGCTCTGCACGTAGAGCCTCAACGACGCCTCCCAGACACTCTACACGTAGAGCCTCAGTGCGCCTCCCACACGCTCTCCACATAAAGCCTCAGCGCACCTCCCAAACGCTCTCCACGTAGAGCCTCAGCGCACCTCTCAGATGCTCTACACGTAGAGCCTCCGCGCACCGCTCAGACGCTCTACACGTAGAGCCTCAGCGCGCCTCCCAGACGCTCTCCACGTAGAGCCTCAGCGCACCTCCCAGACGCTCTCCACGTAGAGCCTCAGCACACCTCTCAGACGCTCTACACATAGAGCCTCAGCGTGCCTCCCACACGCTCTACACGTAGAGCCTCAGCGCTCCTCCCAGACGCTCTTCATGTAGATCCTCAACGCGCCTCCCAGACACTCCGTAATGCCTCAGCACCTCCCAGATGCTCTTCACGTAGAGCGCACCTCCCAAACGCCTACACATCGCCTCGGCGTATCTCTCAGACACACTATACGTAGAGCCTTAGCGCACCTCTCAGACGCTCTAAACGTAGAGCCTCAGCGCACCCCTCAGACGCTCTACACGTAGAGCCTCAGCGCACCTCTCAGATGCTCTACACATAGAGCCTCCGCGCGCCTCTCAGATGCTCTACACGTAGAGCCTCCGCGCACCTCCCAGACGCTCTACAGGTAGAGCCTCAGCGCACCTCTCAGACGCTCTACATATAAAGCCTCAGCGCACCTCTCACATGCTCTACACGTAGAGCCTCAGCGTGACTTCCAGACACACTACACGAAAAGCACAGTGCTCCTCCCAGACACACTACACGTTGAGCCTCCGCTCACCTCCCAGATGCTCTACCTGAGAGCCTCAGCGCACCTCTCAGACGCTCTACACGTAGAGCCTCAGCGCGCCTCCCAGACGCTCTACACGAGGAGCCTCAACGCACCTCCCAGACGCTCTTCATGTATAACCTCAACGTGCCTCCCAGACACTCAACTCATAGAGCCTCAGCTCCCCTCCCAGTCGCTCCATGCGTAGAGCCTCAGCGCACCTCCCAGACGCTATACACTTAGAGCCTCAGCACCTCCCAGACGCTCTACACGTAGGGGCTCAGCGCGCCTCCCAGACGCTCTACAGGTAGATCCTCAACGCACCTCCCAGACGCTCCACACATAAAGGCACAGTGCACCTCCCAGACGCTCTTCATGTAGAGCCTCAGCGTGTCTCCCAGATGCTATACATGTATAGCCTTAGCACCTCCCAGACACTCGACACGTAGGGGCTCAGCACCTCCCAGACGCTCTACACGTAGAGCCTCAACACGCCTCCCAGATGCTCTACACGTAGAGCCTCAGCGTACCTCCCAGACGCTCTACACGTAGAGCCTCAGAACTTCCCAGACGCTCTACACGTAGAGCTTCAACGCGCCTCCCAGACGCTCTACACGTAGAGCCTCAGCCCCTAGCTCCAGATCTCTGTGTAGATGAGAGTTATTTGAAAGGAAGTTAAAAGGTTCATATGGTGAAGGCTAATAAAACATTGTGCAGTTAAAGAGTTCAAAAAGAAACTGAAAACCTGGATGTTCAACAGCCAGCAGCCCCCCCTCACCCCCACCCCCTCACCTGGATACCCTCACCAGTAATAAGCAGCTCTTTGCAATGGTATTGCAAATGGTATTGTATGTATGTATAGATAATGGTACCCACTCCTTCTGAGAAGGAGCACGCAGATTTCTCAGCAGCTTATCTTGTCCAGGGCAAGGGATCCGGGTCCTGGAAAAGTAGCAATGAGGTGATCACCTTGAATAGATTAAAACAAAACTTTGGGGACAGTGATCTGTCATGAGCAGCAAACTTAGCTCTCTGAGCAAAGTGAGTTGTGACTATTGTAAAGAAGCTGATAAGTGTTTGTTGATAGAGCAGGGTACTTCAGTCTATTCGTTTTATTGTCTTTAAACTAGCAAAGCAGTAAAAGTGCCTTGTGATGTGTCTGAACTCTTTGCAATTAAGTTGTAATCCCTGCGGCACCCTGTAGGAAAATATTCGTCAATAAACCGCTGGCAGAAGGTTCCAAGCGGTCATAAATGAAAAGGAAACCAGACCTAAAGTCATGTCAGTGCAAGGCGGTGCATGGAGGCCTACAGGTCATCTTTCCCACCCTATCAAGCAAAGGGATATTTTTCATGCAAGCCCTCAGACGGTTCCCATCAGCTTATTAAAAATGAATATCTCAGGCTCTGTGCAAAGTTGAGTTGTCCCACCAGGAACCGAACGTGCTTCATTATAACCAAATTCTCCCACATGCAGAACCAGGCCGCCTCCTAGTAAAGCTTCCCTCTTAGCCTCTAGTAGTCTGTCAATCCCACTTTGGTGGATTCAGTTAGATGCCAAGAAAGAGGCTTGAACCTTTGCAGCTCTGTAATGCTGATTTGAAGAGCACGCTATCACCTAGGAGGGTATCCTGGTGCTGAGCGTGCGCGAGCCTAGCAAAAACCCAAGGCCCAATAGGACTACTCAAAAGCCAGGTCTTCCGCGTCTTGCAAAATTTTAAAAAGGAGGAGGTGACTCATGTGCAGTGGCAGGTCGTTCCACACTTTGGGAGCAATGCAGGAGAAGGCTTGACTGCTGGATCTGTTTTTCTGTATGCAGGAGTCTGGAGAAGCGGAGGTGTCTGGAAGGTTTGTAAAAGCAGGTGCAATTGTTAAGACATGCTGGGCCAGTGCTATTTAGTGCCTTGAAAGTGTGGGTGAGAAGTTTGTACTCCGCAAATGGGAGCGTGGACGTCCGAGGTGTATGGTGCTAGGCTGACTCCCTGGTCCTTTCAGTCAGGAAGGAGCCGTTCTATCGGAGTACGTGTCCTTGGATTCCGATGTTGTGTTGGCACTGGGTGAGGATGGAGTGTGAGCTTGTGTCAAATGCTGCAGAGAAGTCCAAGAGGATGAGGGCTGCCATGTCTTCCCTGTCCAGAGTCATGCAGATGTCATCCGTTTTGGCGATTAGGACACTTTCCGTGCTGTTTGTGTCTGAAGTCAGACTAAATGGTGTCAAGGAGTTTGTGGTCATTGAGGTATTCAGTGATGCATCCATTGATGATTTTCTCTTAAGACCATTACATGTTTCCAAGCATCTGGCAAGATCACTGAAGAAGTGGAGGCTTTCAAGGTGAGTGTGAACGTGGTGCTGATGGGCTGCAGGCATCTGGAGCAGGTGTGATGGGGCAAGGGTAGAATGGGGCCCAAAGTGGATGGACACATTACTCATCATCACCCCAGTTTCTTCTGGGGTGATGATGAGTAATGTGGTTAGCACTGGTCCTTTGGATGAGATTGGGAGACGTTTCGAGGTCAGGTCCGTTAGTGGGTTTGAGTTCCTGTAAATGGCGGGTATTTTGTTGCTGAAGAATTGAGAGAGATTGTTGCAGAGGTTTTGCGAGAGGGGTGATCGAGTTGGAGAGGCCATTGGGGTGGTGAAATGTTTCACCATTGTGAAGATTTCTTTGCTTCTGTAGGTTCTGGTATCTATGCGATTCACCAGAGCAGCACGTTTGGTGGTCTGGATCATTTGGTGGTAGCGTTTCAGCCATTTTTTCATGATTAAAAGTAGTTCTGGGGTGTTGTTGTGCAGCTGGTCCCAGATCTCGTTGGCATGTTTAGCGAGTGAGCGGGTGGTGAGAACCATGCATGCAAGTACGGAGTGTTGTGTGAGTGGTTGCAAGACACTGTGTGGGCAAGAGAGTGAGGTGTTGGGTGCTGTCAGGTCAGGTGCTATGATCGTTTGGTATTAGTAAGTGAAAGAAGGGCAAGAGAATGTTCCCTCAGTGTTGTGTAGTGCGGGGAGGCAGAAGCGCGTTGAGTGGTGGCTAGGATTGAGGGTCAGAGCGGTGGGAGGAAGGAGAAGCAGGGTTCCTCGCACTGAGCTCGGTCCAGGCGTGGATGGGTGCAGACATCTTCCCTTTCTCACTTATCACTTTGCAAAGTCAAAGTTGCCAAAACATCCCAGAGTCATAGTGCTGACTGCCTAGAGAAATTCATCTAGAAAATAGATGACCTCATTTACATCTTGACTGACGGAAGGAGCTATATTCACAAACTTACACAACTGGTGGCGCACCCAGTGGGCAGGCATTTGTCAAAGTAAAATAGGTGCTGCCCGGTACACCGCAACATTAGGTAAACTTCCATGTACCAAAGCAGAATGACGAATGCAGACTTTATCTTTACCTGAGCTATTAAGCCACTTTGCTTCAGGCGCTCCCCCTTTTACTTCTATACAGTAATCACAATTCATTGAACAAATCCTTTTTAGGTCTCGCCTAGATGACCTTTAGGAATTGTTCTGCTCTTTGCCACACAATCATGCATGTGGCGGCATCCACCTTACGGGAGCAAGCAGCGGCACTCGCAGTGGCCATCTGTTTTCTAATGAGCTTTCACTTTCATGCTTGTTGCAGCGGCGCGTGCAGGGGCCATCTGCTTTTTTTCTTCTGAGCTTTATCTTTCACAGCTGAGCAGTGCTCGTGCCCGCACCACTAGTTTTCTCCTGCAGTCAATAACACACGAGGGGCTGCAGTGCTCGCGCATCACTCACTGGCTTGTTCAGCAGAGCTAGCGAGTAAAACGTATTTGAAGTGACCCTGCTGCTAGAAGTGAGGCCCGGTCCCCTGAATGAAAGAACAATTACCAACATCTCACTGAAAGCTGCGTGCTTGTTCGAGCATCGGCGTGTGCAGGGGCCATCTGTTTTTTTTTTAATGCGCTTTATCTTTCACAGCCAAGCAGCGCTCGCGCTTGCACCACTCGTTTTTTAGGTTGAGCCAGCAGATGAGGGAACTGGTGTCTTTTGAGTTGTGAATAATGTTGTGCACATCTGGGGCACTTTTCTGCCTCTGAGCAGGGTACAGGGGGGCGAGGAAATCTGGATGACTCTGGTCGCATTTTTATTTTTAGCTGGTTTCAGATTTCTGCCTTGCGGTTTCCCTGGTGCTGACCTCTTCCCGACATTTACAAACAGGAAACCTAAAATATGCTGTGCCCTCGGCTCTCATCCCTCCCCTCATGACTCCCCCTCAGACTTGGTGTGTCTCTGAGAACGTCCTCACGTCCCTGCCCCGGCCTAGCTCTTCCAAAGTCTGCAGTGACGCGGAATACTTCTTGGGTGGCTGGGCCTGCTAATTATTCTCAGATTACCGACATCTGTGGGACACCCCACTTAGCTCTATGCCACTTCCCTCCTTCCTTATGTTTCTCTCGCACTCGGTCCCTTTACTGTTCCCCTCACCTACTTGAACATTTTGCTTCACCCTCCTTTCTGATCTCTCCGTACTTCTACTGTTTCCCCTATTTTCTCTCCTTCTCCCAGGCATCTGCCCCTCCCTTTCTTGTTCCCTCATGGTTATCGTGTTATCATGAACTCGTTTGGTGGTTAATTCAGTTAGCTTTGAAGATGTTTTTGAAAGTGTCTTCCATCTGAAAATCTGGTTGTGGCCCAATGGCCAGAACTGCTGACTTTTGCGATGGGGAACCAGATTCAAGTCTCAGCATCGATACAATATCCTATGATTCTGGGCTAAATCACTCGATCTCCCTGTGCCTAGCAAAAAGGAAAGTGCCCATATGTAATGTGACTGGAGTTCATGTAAAGCGCTCCAATACCTCCGGGTCGAGTTCCCGCTATAAAAAACTGCAAAGAAAACTCAATCTGAAGGACTAAGAATCTGAATTCTTTCAAATTAGGCTCGTGGTCATTATTATTAAAATCCTACGGGCTTGAGTCGTGTCTAGAAACGGAACTTTGAGTTTCATTCAATAAACGTCCTAATTCCAAGTAGCCCTTAAGAGTGCAACCCGTGCCCAGTCGCAATTACAAGCGATGTGATGTTTATCGAGGGTGTATAATTAGCAGGCGCAAGAAAAATCGCACCCTTCGGTGAATGTTGCCTGCCAAACCTTCCTGAATGTAACAATGGGAAAAGGCCTAGTATTACACATTATACCCAGTGCTTTAAATGAGCAGGTACAGTCCAGTACCGAGTACCAGCACTTCTTTAATTTGAAAGAGGAGTATTGGCACCTCTCAGAACTGCTGCAATACATTTAATTTGAAAGTGCTTCCACTTCTCAGGATAAATTAGGTACTCGGAATAGTGAGTACCTGCACTTCTGTATTTCCATTCAAAGCACTGATAATGCCCATGCAGATTTTGTGCAGCAATTCTCCCATTTCCCCTTCAGGAAGGCTAATAAGTGATAATGATCACATCCTATACACTCCGAACACCTTGAAGTCGTAATTTTATCGATGCCATAATTATCATTCAGCTCATAATCAAACCCTTGAGTCTCAAAGAGTTCTGTGACTTGCTCAGATGCTTGGTATGTGAATGTGAGTTTGTTCGAATAATCTTTTCTTCTTCCTTAGTTTTTGAGTAATACTTCGTACAGGGGCGGCTGGCACATAAATGCACCGGTGGGTGGGTATGTGCACGCAGCCAAGGCAAGAGGCAAATAATAAACAGGCATTTGCATAGCCAATAGATCTCGCTTTTGGAACCTTATAAGTATTTAGTTATGCAGCACAATATCCTTGGTGCAGTATTATTAAGTGTTGCTTGGCTAAACACTTATAAAGGTCCCAAAGGCGAGACCTATTGGCTATGCCAATGCTTGCTTATAGGGAGTTGAAAAAGCCCAGGTCTTTATGGCCTCGGTCTTCCGACACATGAAAGCCCCTAAGCAGATGGTGCCTTCCAGAAGGAGCTCCAGAGATGAAAGCCAGAAGGCACAAAACCTCCTACTTGACAGCAAGGCTTCAGGTAACAGTAGAACCCCAAGAACAGGATGCTGGACTCCAAGAAGCCGAAGACTTTAGGATCTACAGGAATTCCTGGTGCTGGAACTACATGTATAAGGGACCAGGAAATCATAAAAAATGATCAGGAGCGAGGAAATACACCAACAGGGAGCAGGAAGTGTTACGATGCAAGGCGAAACGGAGCAGCTGGCATTTATAACCTATAGACAGGAAATGCGTCACAGGAAGAGAGCGTAGTCATATTAGATACTAGGATAGCTACTAATGGTAAGGTGCCCATCTTGTAAAGGGCAGGATACGTTCCAGATATCCTTGCTATAGGATTCTGGGAAAGAGACGTTAAAGCAGTATGGAGACGCTGAAGGTATCTCCCACCAAGGACCCCACAGGTAGAAGAACAAGAGTGAGGAAATCATCCTGGCTGGTCTGCGGCTGCGAGGTAGGTCTAGCAGGCATGTGCAGTGGCACACTGGCAGCGAAAACTGTTGTGAAGCCGCGGATCCCACTCATCAGAGATCAGCTCGGGAGCTGCCTTCAGGCAGGACGCCAGTGCTAGACATTGCGGTTCACAGAGTTCCTGGTGAAAATATAATTTTGGGGTAAACCTGTTTTCTAGGATCCAACTAGAGAAGATAAACTTTACATTTTTCTGTTATGATATATCAAGTTAACAGGCTGAGTACATTTGTAACTGCAATTCTCTACATCATTAGCCAACTTTTTGTTCTTCAACTTCACTTCTTGTTCCTTTACTTGCCTCTCTTCTGAAAGTTGTTTCTCTCCTAACCTGAATTTCTCTCCTAAATTCTCTTCTCCATAACTTTCTGCAGCTGCGGCTCTAGCTCAAGCCTTCTGACCTCTAGCGCAGCACTGTTTGATGGTGTACGGCTAACTTTATATACAGGAATGTGATTGGTGAAAGGCTTGGTGACAGAAGAATTTCAACAGTGGGAGAAGTGCTAAAGGAAACGTTTGCTGGTGGGTCTACATTGAAATGTGCATGCTGTCCCTTTTTCCGTTTGCTTACCTTTTTGCCATGAAACACGTACTGGTGGAAAGAAAACCTCTTTCGAAAGGGACTGGAAAGGGCTTACGGAAGAAACCCGATCCCAGGCCCTGACTAACTGTAAATGGACAGCCCAGGAGGATGTGGGATCAGCAGCCGCAGACTTTCCCTCATGGCATACTGCGTCTATTAATAGTCTCGCTCCACTCAAGAAAATTCATATTCAAAGAAAGAAGCCCACAGCACCTTGGTTTTCAGAGAGATTAAGATTACTTAGACAGGCCTGTTGCCACCAAGAGCGGTTGTGGCAGAAATGTTACCATCCTCCTGATAAAATTGCCTATAAGGATATTCTTTTCCAGGGGATCCTCATCAATAGTCATAAGCACTGAATATTATAAAAATAAAAATCTGGTAGTTATTATTTACTCAACGTCTTTTAACCTGTAGAGTAAGGTACTACAGTTTTTCTGACAGAAACTTGTTTTTGTTCGGTCATAACATGCCTCTCTTTTTGACCCTTGTCCTTCCTATGGCAAGAAACTGATTCACACCCTGTGTGTATACTTTGTCTTCCTGAGTCTCACTCCTCTGAGACCTTTCAACACTGTAAAACCCTTTCTAGACGCACTCTCAAGGAGAGAGAGAGGATTTGTCTGTATGGTCTCTCAGAGAGCAAACATCTAAGAAGAACTCCAGTGAGGCAAAAGAAGAAGAGACCCAGATCAATCTCGAAAAGTAAGGTCCTTGTTCTGCTCTCCTTCCGTGTCAGGCTCAGTGCTGAAAATGCCTCCAGCGGCGAAACGAGTCTCCCCGTCAATGAGACTTCCACCATCTACGCCATCGGAACACCACTCAGCGTCGCAGACTACACCGAAGACGACGTCGAAATCTACTCATCGTCATAACCCGCAGGTGTCAAAACATCATCCTTCTCCTTTGGCATATAGATCGCTTCAACCTTCTCAACAAACACCATTCGGCTTCCGAGCAGATTACAGCACGGAATCAGCCATGACACACATCATTGATGATGCTCAACAAATACTTGATCAAAACGGAACATGCCTGCTTATCCTATTAGACCTCTCATCAGCCTTCGATATGGTTAAACACAAGAACTTGATAGATCTGTTGAACCACAGAATGTGCCTATCTGGATCAGTGCTTAACTGGTTTACCTCTTTTCTGCAAAACCGGACCCAAAAATTCAAGGTCAACAACACCCTATCTAAACCCATTCCAGTTATGCTAGGAGTACCACAAGGGTCCTCGCTATCCCCAACACTTTTTAACTTATTCATGGAACTCACCAATCTGCTGCAAGCGTACAACGCTCAATTCCACATGTACGCTGATGATACCCAACTCTACCTTAAGATCAACACTCTTGAAGACATCAACCTGCTTAATACTACCCTTAAGTCCACCCAAACGTGGCTGGCTGAGAATCACCTCAAATTGAATGCTTTAAAAACGGAATTCCTCCTAATTGCCCCACCTGACAAAGTCCCCATAATGCACGATTGGATCAAAAACCTTACAGCACTCAACGTTCAGCCAACCATTGTGGATGCAGCGAAACCATTGGGTATAACCCTTGACTGCAACCTCAATATGCAGAAATACATTAGTAACGCAATCAAGAGAGCAAACGTTCAGATTAATACACTGAGGAAGCTGAAACTCTTCCTACCTGCCAATGACTTCAAGATGGCGGTTCAAGCTCTAGTTCTACCTAGGCGGGACTATGGAAGTGTCTCGCTATGCGGTCTCCCCAAAGCTACTACGGCTCCCTTAAGAGCCTCTACTAATGCGGCAGCAAGACTCATCACTGGCTCAAAAAGAAGGGCCCACATCTCCCCTAACCTCAAATCTCTAAACTGGTTGAGATTTGAAGCCAGAATTCACCTGAAAATAGCGTGCATGACGCATAAGGCCATACATCACATGGCACCCAGCTATCTCACACAGAAACTCGCAATATCCGGTGGGATAAGATCCACAAGAAGTGCGGAAAACCTCCTACTGAAGCCACAAAGATTCAACAAGAAAAAAACATACAAACGATCCTTCTCAGGAATGGCGCCCAGGATATGGAATGCCTTTCCCCCGGAAACAAGACTGAAACCCTCCACTGCAGCTTTCAAATTGGAAGTAAAAGGCATTTGTATGGCAAAATTCACTTAAACACAGACCTATGATTCTGTGAGAACATCCGTACATGGTATCAAACTAGTCAACCTAATCAATCTATTTGCCGTTACCTTGACTCTTCAGTTCGCTCTTGTTTTGCACCTTATTGCTCTGCTTTTTGTTGGCTCAATGATGTTATTTTTTTTTTTTTTTTTACTTATTTATCTTTACTGTATTACCTTCACTCATCAGGTTGCTCCTGCTCTGCTTTTTACTGCCTTGCTCTATGTTTGCCCTATGGTGTTATGTATACTTCCTGACCTTTCTTGTATGTATGTTATTATTATCCCCATGTCCTGTAAAGCGCTCTGATACCCGCAAGGATCTTGTACGCGTTCTATAACACTATAAAATAATATTAATAATAAATAACTCGGCGACGCTCAACATCGAGGAGTTGGTCCCCGTTGGCGTTGACTCAGTGCTCAACTTTAAGACACAGGTCTCCGTTAGCATCATCTCATAGATGCTCGACCTCGAGATGAACCCCTCCATTGACTTCAACTCGGCAGCATTCAACGTCGAGGCCACAACCCTCTCTGACACCTGGAAGGCGGTCACGCTCACCGTCTTAGCCTAACCTTATAACGTTGAGATATTGGTCTCCGTCGATGTCTCCACGACCGATGTGAAAGGAACACTCGCTGTCAACACAGTCTCGATCAACGTCGAAGGCCAAGGAAAAACTGACATCGAAGCACAAGTCTCCGTCAGCAGCATCTCTTCCGAAGTCGAGAATCCGGACTCCTTCGGTGTCTTCCTGTCGCTCTATTCCAGTTCAAGAGGTCTCGGTGACTAAACGCTTTACATTGAGACATTCTCCCCAGACGACGTCGACATCAGTCCCGATCAGTAAGAAATTCTGATCACTCAGCGGCAAGACACAGGACGTCGTCAAGTTCAAGATATCCGGAGTCCTTCTACAGTCTTCAGAGAGCTCAGTCTCTTCTCCTAAGCATTCTCAACTGCAGGCAACAAAGCCTCCTGTACAGCAAGACACAGCAGAGCAGAGATCATCCTCCATGCACTTTTCTCCCAGATCGATGTTGCCAATACATCATTGGCAAAAGTCTTCAACACAGGTGCAAGAGACTCTGGGCTACTTCAGCCCCCTGCACAGGTCACCACTGGCTCAGTTAACGCAAACAGTAGACCTCTCTTCCTAGTAGTGAATCAAAATATTAGCGCTGCAGCTGATGGAGCAACCTTATATGTGCATTCCTGTGCTCATGGGATTTGTGCCCGACGCGCATCCTGACTTCGGTTCACTGCACTAAAACCCGAAGCGCATCAACAAATTCTAAACCTCTCTTTCTTGGGGAGTTCCCTCTTTGGCACATACACAGACGATGAGATGGCCAAAATGAGAAAAGAGCTCGATATCCTGAAGGCTTCAGGCCTTGAAAAGGAAAAAGAATTCAGATGCAGATACAGGCCATACGACCGCAGGCCTTTCCATCAGAGTGTTCCAAACCTTTCAGTGCCATCGGCATCAGCAGTAACAACATCAATCCAGAACCGACAATCAGGGGCGTTGCATTTCCTGTGGGAGAGGGGCCCCACGCCAATCCACCGCTTCGACAAAAACCCCTTCAAATGGGGGGACGTAAAATGTAAATGTAGTGTATTTTGTAAAGCGCACAGCTGCCCCAATGGGGCGTCCCAGCGCTGTATAACACTGTGGAACCCTTCCTGGCTCTCCCTGTGAGATGCCCCTCCTGGGCACCCCCAAGGTGAAGCCAGGCATCCCAGTGTTGTAGGGGCCGTTGTGGAGATTAAGCAAGCTATTGCCCAGAGTTGCAGCGTGGGACCCATGATTAGAGTAGGCGCTGAGGCGAGAATTATCGAGTCCACAGACATTGAGCTCAAGACCCTGCCGCGTCGGAACTTGAACCCTGGTCCCGGGCCTGATCTCTGCTTCAGAGTCTGCCGCTCTAACCAGTGAGCCACACTTCTCCACGTATAGCCAACCACATGCAAGAGTGGCACAAAATAACAAAATATCAATGGGTATTAAGCACGCTCCAGAAAGGGTACTCTCTTATGTTTTTGTCATCCACCTCCGGCTATCGCCCCAATGAATGTGGCATGCCACCGGCTACAACTTCTGCAGCACGAAGTATCCACTCTTCAGCAAAAATCAGACATGGATGAGGTTCCTGTCTCTCAGCAACGACAAGGAGTATACTCAAGGTATTTTGTAGTCGAAAAGAACAGTAGAAACACAGAGTTCAGGCCGATTTTAGATGTGCGCATCTCAACAAAATCATCCGGAGGGAAATGTTTTGCATGCTGGCTCTCCATCAAATATATACTCCTCTCCAACAAGGGGGCTGGATGTTTTCGATATATCTGCAAGATGTATATTTCCATTTTCCAGTCAACCGACATCACTGGAAATTCCTCTGCTTCATGGTAGGACCCAAGCATTACAAAGTTCTCCCCTTCGGGTTAAAGTCAGCTCCTCGAGTGTTTACCAAATGCATGGCAGTAGGGTCAGCTGCTCTACGTTTCCAGGGACTGTTTGTTTACCCTTACCTCAATGACTGGCTTCTGAAGGGTTCTTCCCCTCAGGGTGTGAGGATCCACTATCAGCGCGGTCTAGTACTTTTACAGTGACTGGGCCTTCATGTCAACTTCGAGAAGTTGGTTCAGCAGCCCACTCAAAGAATACACTATCTGGGTGCGACAATAGACTCTGCCATGGGAAAAGTGTTTCCTTCGGAGGAGAGACTCTCCTCTATCACTCTGAAGTGCAAACAGATTCTTCACACCCCTTTTCCTTCGGTCTGACAGGTTGCTTCTCTCCTAGGGTCGATGGCATCCTGCATCTTTCTCAACCCAAACGCCAGGCTGAAAATGCTGCCTATACAGCAGGGTCTGGAGGACAAGTGGGATCAACGGACGGCTCCATGGGACAACAAGGTTCATCTCTCACAAGCTGCAAAATCCTCCATCCCGTGGTGGACACATCAGAGAAATCTCCTGCTGGGAGTACCATTCCATCAGCCTCCCCCGACGCAAACTTTAATCACGGATGCTTCTCTCCAGGGTTGGGGATCGCACATGGGGTCCCTTCAAACTCGTGGTCGGTCAAAGAACAGACTTATCACATCAACATGTTGGAGCTACGGGCCATGCATCTAGCCCTCAAGGCTTTTCTTCTCTCCATTCAAGCCAGCTCCATATTATTCCAGACTGACAATACGACCACCATGTACTATCTAAACAAATAGGGGGAACTCAATCTCGCTCTCTATCCTTAGAGGCTCAAACACTATGGCATTGGCTACTGGCAAGGTAACTGTTGATCACAGCAATACACTGGCCAAGGGATCAAAACGCTCAAGCAGATTCTCTCAGTCGTCACTTCGACGATCAACAAGACTGGGTCCTACACGAGGAGTTGGTGGAAGGAATCTTCAGAGAATAGGGTCCTCCAAGCATCGATCTCTTTGCAGACGATACAAACAAAAAATGCAGCGACTTTGCGTCATGGTTTTACTAACCAGGATCGAAAGGGAATGCACTTTTGATCTACTGGTCAGGCGGCTTTGTGTACGCTTTTCCTCCTCTTCCTCTCATCCCGAAGGTCATACCCAAGCTCTCCCACTCCAGTGCGAGGATGGTTCTAATCAAACTGGATTAGCCAAGACAATGATGGTACACGGAGCTTCTACACCTCTCGGAATGACAGCACAGAAGGCGGCCATGCAGGCTGGGCCTGCAGTCCAAAATGAATGGGAGGATTCATCACCCCAGCCTTCCCTCGCGGAACTTAGCAGCATGGCTCCTGAGGTCCTCCAGTATGAACACATAGGTCTTCCCCAGGACTGAATGAACATCTTGAAAGAGTCTAGAAGGCCTTCGACAAGGCACTCTTTTAAATGGAAATGTTTTGTGTGCTTAATGGTTTCTAGCTGACCAAGGGTTAAGAGGAGGTAATTCTACCTTATCCCCTCAACTTAGACAAATCTGGTCTGAAATTGAATTCCATAAAGGTTCATCTATCTCCCATTACAACTTATAGAAAGTCACCTCTTAACCATCTTTCTTTCAACTGCAGGTGGTTAAGGATTTCCTGCAAGGGTTAAGCAAAGTGTTCCCTCCATTCCGTCCTCCATCTCCTCCTTGGGAGCTAAACCTGGTTCTTTCCAGGCTCATGGGGCCTCTCTTTGAGCCTATCCACAAAGCTTCCTTGGCAAAGAGCTCGGCCGCGGCCTCAACCCCCAGGGGGCCCAGCGAGCACTTTGCCAGGGCTGGTTTTGGTTCCCAGTCCAGCCCTGCTGTTCCCCAGCCTGGATGAGATGGACTGGACCTGAATCATTTGAACCTGAGTAACGTCAAGGGCTAGCCGGCTAGCTTCCTGATCTGAAACCTCAGGGACATAAATGACTTACATCCACCCTACTTCTGGCCCCTGCCATCTGTGAGTAGACCCTGGCAAGGGCTGCCACCCTAGTCCTGGACCCTTAGAAATGGACCTAAGGTGCTTGTTCCTGCCGAACGGACTCATGTTGCCATCTCACATTTTCCTCAACTTGACCCTATGAGCTTGGAGCAAATTATGAGCAAAACCAAGTCCGGGTCCCCAGCTGATCCGTGCCCCCTAGCGTATTCCGCCTAGCATGTCCCATTCTAGAGGAGCATGTCCTCTCGTTGTTAAACAAATCATTACTTACAGGGCAGCTACCTGATGGATTTAAAGAAGCTCGGGTGAAGCCTTTAATAAAGAAACCAGGAGCCGATCCCAAGTCCCTGAAAAACTACAGGCCCATCTCCCAGCTCCCGTTCCTGGCCAAAGTCCTGGAGCAACATGTGCTGAAGTCTCTGGCCTTGTTCTTGGAGTCACACCACCTTCTCCACGAGCCTCAGGCAGGATTCCGCGCACACCACAGCACTGAATTGGTGATGCTTTTGGTGCTGGATGAGTTGAGAGAGATGGCTGACAGTAAGAAACCGAGCGCCCTGATACTTTTAGACCTGTCGGCGGCGTTCAATACTGTCAGCCATACATTGCTCCTGGACAGGTTGTCCAGCTTTGGGATTCAGGGGTCAGCATTCTGTTGGCTGAAATCTTTCTTGACTGGAAGAACACAGAGGATTCAGCTAGGGGAGGAGATTTCAGAGGTTGGAAACTTAACATGCGGGGTACCTCAAGGCTCCGCCTTATCTCCTCTCCTATTTAACCTGTACCTTCAGCCATTAATCAACTCCCTGGCAAAGATGGGTTGTCGCGTATTTAATTACGCTGACGACACCCAACTGTTGCTGAGTATAGATAATACAGCACAAGCTCAGACACAGGCACAGAATGTACTCAGATACACCGTCAGGTGGATGTCTTCGAATCTTCTGAAAATAAACCCTGAGAAGACAGAAGTTTTAGTGGTCGCATCGACCTGCTCCCCATGGAGTGACTTGTACTGGCCTCAGGATCTGGGCCCTACTCCTAAACCAGCGGACAAAGTAAAAAGTTTGGGCATTAAGATAGATCGTGAGTTGTCAATGGCGAGCCAGATTGCCACCGTAGCCGGCACCTGTATGGGGTTGATTAGACAACTACGCAAATTAGCCCCTCTTTTGTCTAGGTCCATGCTGCGTACGGTCGTATCCGCGACCATAATATCCAGGCTGGACTACGGAAATGCGCTGTACTTAGGCCTTCCGAAAATTCTAACTAACAGATTGCAGGTGACTTTGAATGATGCGGCCCGCCTTATTTTCAGGCTACCAAGACGCTCACATGCCTCACCATTGCTACAGAGCCTCCATTGGCTGCCTATAAGGCAGCGGTCTGAATTCAAGAGCCTCTGTATAACCCATAAAGCGATCTATGGACAAGCTCCGTCATACATAAAAAAACGACTGGAGCTGTATAAGCCAGAACGGTGTCTTAGGTCCTCCGATGCACAACTGCTTGTCTGCCCCCGTTATAGACTTGCTACAAAAGGTGGAAGATCCTTTTTGGTCTTGATCCCTAAAATATGGAACAAACTACCTGAGTCCCTCCGAAAAGAAGGAAATCTCCTTCGCTTCAGGAAGTCTCTGAAAACAATTCTGTTCAGAGAGGCTTTGAGTTTAGCCTAAGCACGCTCCCCCTCTGGTCATCCTGCTGAGTAAGATGTTTTGTCCTTTTGGTCAAAAGCGCCTTGAGACCTGCAGGTGAGTTGGCGCTATATAAACCGGAAATACAAATAGAAATACACTGTCAAACCGATGCATCACCTCTGCTACGTGAATCAGAACCAGCGCATTACCCCTGCTGTGTGGATCTTGCAAAAAACACAGTTGATGGACAGAATGTAGAAAAATGTCATACATTCACCCCAGTACAAGGATCTGGGCCTAAATCCATAGTTTTTTTGCACTCCACACCACCCTGGGTTAGACACTGGCTATATGCAAATCAGCTCTGACCATGTGCCTCATGGGAACAGTCCAGTCCGAACTACCAAGCCATGTTTTTCCTAGACCGGAATCAAGCATCCAAGGACCGGTTTCTGGCTATCAGCCTTCATCAGCCTGGATAGCTTGACTCCTGTGGTGTGGAGAGCCTGGGACTCACGTCTGAGTATACCCAGCACACTCCGGGTGAAAATTGCAAAAAAACACAGTTGATGGACAGAATGTAGAACAATGTCATACATTCACCCCAGTACAAGGATCTGGGCCTAAATCCATCGTTTCTTTGCACTCCACACCACCCTGGGTTAGACACTGGCTATATGCAAATCAGCTCTGACCCTGTGCCTCATGGGAACAGTCCAGTCCGAACTACCAAGCCATGTCTTTCCCAGACCGGAATCAAGCATCCAAGGACCGGTTTCTGGCTATCAGCCTTCATCAGCCTGGATAGCTTGACTCCAGTGGTGTGGAGAGCCTGGGACTCACGTCTGAGTATACCCAGCACACTCGGGGTGAAAAATGCAAAAAACACAGTTGATGGACAGAATGCAGAACAATGTCATACATTCACTCCAGTACAAGGATCTGGGCCTAAATCCATCGTTTCTTTGCACTCCACACCACCCTGGGTTAGACACTGGCTATATGCAAATCAGCTCTGACCCTGTGCCTCATGGGAACAGTCCAGTCCGAACTACCAAGCCATGTCTTTCCCAGACCGGAATCAAGCATCCAAGGACCGGTTTCGGGCGATCAGCCTTCATCAGCCTGGATAGCTTGACTCCAGTGGTGTGGAGACCCTGGCAAGTGCTGCCACCCTAGTCCTGGACTCTTAGAAATGGACCTAAGGTGCTTGTTCCTGCCGAACGGACTTATCCACTGTCAAACCGATGCATCACCTCTGCTACGTGAATCAGAACCAGCGCATCAGCCCTGCTGTGTTGATCGGCACCAGTGTATCACTGCTGATGCATAGATCGGACTCGATGCATCGCCTTCGGAATCACCACTGCACTGCGTGCTTCCCAACACAAGGCCCTCGCTTCTCCGTAGGCAGCAGCCTTAACAACGATGAAGAAGCCTCCACATCGCAGCTCAACACTCATTGGAGCCGACGCTTCCCGGCTGCTGCGCGGATCAGGATCACCGCATTGTCGCCACTGCATGGATCGGCACCCACGCATCGCCTTGACTGTACCACTCATCCTTGATGTAGATGAACCCAGGATTAAGGTACTTTTGTTCAGCAGACCTCACTGGGTCCCCATATGCGGCCCACGCTCCATTGTGCTTTTGTCCCGGTCTGGCTTGACCTGATATCCTTTCTAGGTATGTGTCTGGGCGCTATTTTTACCAAAAAACGTATTAATTCATTATCTCAAGTTCTACCTATTGGGTTTTTGTAGTTTTGGTCTTGGTCTATTTATTGAAGTCAGAACTATTTTTCTAACTTAGTGTGGTTTCTTTTTGTGTAGTAATTTTCACTGTTTTACTGTTTGAAGTGCTGCACAAATACTTTACACACTGCCTCTAAGTTAAGCCTGACTGCTCTTTGCCAAACTACTTGAGCATGACCAAAGGCCTGCCCCTTACCCTAACTAGGATTGTGGTTGCTGTTCGACTAAGGGTTATGCCCCAGTCAACCATCAACCCAGTTTCTAAAATCCGCACATTCAGTCCTGTGAACATTGTAATGTTTGTAGTATCTCCTGAGGTAATCTACGGAGGAGTCCACCCGCTTCTAAGACAGAGCCTGGATGGCTGCTTATCACCAACAGGTAACTATGGTGCTCAGCTGCACCTCTGGACGCGAGAGAGACTGAGATGCGGGGGTAAATCTGCTCTGTCTGCTTGAGACTTTTTGGTACTAAAGCTTCTAAAGATTTTAAAATGAACTACTTGTGAGGGTGTTTGAGTAACCTGTACCTGAACCTAATCTTTGCCAACTCCGTAGTCTAATGGGAAGGTGAGAGGGAAGACGGTTCCTGGAAAGGAAGCAGAATTGTTGCGCCTCATGGTTAAAGTGAAACTTATGACAGCCCTGTATCATGCATTAATAGGATTGTGTACTATTTAGTTTTCAAATGTGATAAAAAGTACTTTCTTTTTAATAAAGATGAGCTCTCTGTTAGAAATTACATTATTGTGTCTGTTTGACTGTTGAGTTCTGGGCTCTTGTTCCCCACACTAGCTCCCTGAGAAGCCTGCGACAGGTCACCTCGCTACCCTGAGAGTCAAGTGTGGAAGGGGCTGTCCTTGGCCCAGTTTCTGGAACCAAAATAGAACAGACACCAGCGGCAAACAGTCTCAACCACCACGGTTAGGGCTCACCACCCATTGCTGCGTGGTCCCCCGCGCATGGTATGACATAAGCATGTCCAGCCAATACTGAAGAGGCAAAGCTGGGTCACTAGCCATTTAATAATGAGGCCAGAAATGAGCAGACAAGTCACTCAGAGGAAGAAGTGAGAGGTGAGGCTGGTCAAGCAGCAGGTAAAGAGTGTTTTCAGTTCTTTCTTGAATATCTTCAGCGAGGAGCAGGTGATATCGGAGGCAGGGGCTTGGCATGTCTTTTTATTTTCAGATCATTCCCTTGGAGGGTTCTCCTTTCAGCTAGGTTTCTGTTGCAAATGATGCATAGGAGACTGAAGGATACTTTTTCTTATCGACATAGTTAGTGTTTTGGGTATAGATGGCTACGTAGTTAATGCTCAGGGGCGCGAACGGGATGCTTTCTGGGAGGCCAGGCCAGTGGGAGTCCTTGTGGGTGGGGTAAGTCAGCAACGTGTGGAAGAAGGTGCTGAATACAGCTCCGCCGAACTCGAAGGCGCTTTTCATTTGTTTCAGTTCTATGGGGATGTGATGACACGTGAATGGGCGTAACGTTGCCCATATCCTTGCTCTATGCGAAGTTTAGGGAGACCGTGGTGTCAATATCTTTAACACTGGTGAAAGAGTCTACTACGTATGTCCACATACAGAAGAGAAATCCTTGTTGCTTTTGAGAGGATAAAAGCTTACGCCCTGATGAAGCCTTTTTTAAGGTGAAACGCATTGGCTGCGTTATTTTGAGAGCAAAAGAAAGAAAAACAGAGAAAAGCAATAAATCAAAGAAACCAAATACATCAAGCAGTACCTGTGACTATTTATGTACCTGCTCCTTTAATTTACTACTTGCACTGATTGGTTGTGGTTGCCTCTCTGTGTGTATAATTTATGTTTGTTTGGTCAATGTGCAGCTGACCATTGAGGTGAGCAACGGGTAATTGTAGTATACCATATGTGACGTTTTAAGGTAGTGTGGCTGACCTATCCATGGCTGCTTCCCAATCTTGTTCACTGTTAGCATGTTTGTCCGCTCTATAAACTATACATCTGCGGATGGTCAAAAGGCCAGTAGAATCTGGTAAACATTCTCTTTTTGTTTTCAGCTGACGGGCATTCCCATGAACGTTTCCATCAAACTGCAGCTGAACTTGTTCATAAAGGAAGTGAACGGAATTGCGTAAGTAATATCCTTTTTAACAGACTTTTAAGTGAAGGTTTTTTATTCCAATAGAAAAGTAAATACTGATCCTGCTCATCTCCCTTGATGAACCTCCAACAGTAAATACAATCCCAGATCCAATGAACCAAGTCTGACCTCTGAGTCAAGCAATCAACATGTAGCAACTGGTGGCTAGGTAGCGCCTGACATCGCGTATCTCCTCTTTGTGTGTCCCTCAGGTGTGTGAGTTTACATACAGATCACCTTTAGACTAAGAGCTTCCTGGCTGCTTCTGCTACTGTTGAAATGATAGAGTGAGAGCATGAGCGGGGAGATAGCGGGATGCACAACATTGGGATGAACCATGAGCAGGGAGACAGCAGGAAGCACAACACTGGGATGAACCATGAGCGGGGAGATAGCGGGATGCACAACACTGGGATGAAACATGAGCGGGGAGATATTGCGATGCACAATACTGGGACTAACCATGAGCGGAGAGATAGCGGGATGCACAACACTGTAATGAACCATGAGCGGGGAGATAGCGGGATGCACAACACTGGGATGAACCGTGAGCGGGGAGATATTGCGATGCACAATACTGGGATGAACCATGAGCGGGGAGATAGCGGGATGCACAACAATGGGAGGAACAATGAGCGGGAAGATAGCAGGATGCACAACACTGGGATAAACCATGAGCAGGGAGACAGCGGGAAGCACAACACTGGAATGGACCATGAGAGGGGAGATAGCAGGATGCACACCACTGGGAGGGACCATGAGCGGGGAGATAGCAGGATGCACAACACTGGGATGAACCATGAGCGGGGAGATAGTGAGATGCACAATACTGGGACGAACCATGAGCGGGGAGATAGCGGGATGCACAACACTGGGATGAACCATGAGCGGGGAGATAGCGGGATGCACAACAATGGGAGGATCCATGAGCGGGAGGTAGCAGGATGCACAACACTGGGATGAACCATGAGCGGGGAGATAGTGAGATGCACAATACTGGGAGGGACCATGAGCGGGGAGATAGCGAGATGCACAATACTGGGAGGGACCATGAGCGGGGAGATAGCAGGATGCAAAACACTGGGGGGGGGGGGAACATGAGTTGAAAATACTAGAATGCATAATACCATGAGCATGAAGTACTGGAATACACAATACTGGGACGAACCATGTGCGGGGAGTATTGGAATGCACAATAATGAGATGAAACATGAGCTTGAATTACTGGAATACACAATAGTTGGATGCACCACGAGTGGGAAATACTGGAATGCACAAGACCGTTAGCATTTATTATTGGAAATCTCAATAGTGGGACAAACCGCGAGCGGGCAATACTGGAATGCCCACATCTGAGATGGATCATGAGCGGGGAGTACTGGAATGCTCAATACTGGGATGAAACAGGAGCGTGAATTACTGGAATGCAGAATACTAGGATGAACCATGAGCTGGGAATACTAGAAAGGAATGCACAATACTGGGATGAACCTTGAGTGGGCAATGCTGGAATGCTCAATACTGGGATGAAACATGTGGCACGAAATACTGGCATGCACAATACGAGGATGAAACCTGAGCAGTGAAATACTAGAATGCACAATACTGTGATGAACCATGAGCAGTGAATATAGGAATGCACAATACTGGAATGAACCATGAGCAGAGAATACTGGAATGCTCAATACTGGGATGAAACATGGTGCATGAAATGCTGGTATGCACAATACGAGGATGAACTGTGAGTGGGGAATACTAGAAAGTGCAACACTGAGATGAAGCCTGAGCCGTGAAATACTAGGATGCACAATACCGTGATGAACCATGAACAGTGAATACTGGCATGCACAATGCTGGACTGAACCACAAGTGGTAAATACTGGAATGAACCATGGGCAGGGAATACTGGAATGCCAATGCTGGGTTGAGCGGATACCACTATCACTTCATGCGAATCTATACCTGAAATGGTGCTGCTCTCCAATCCACTTATTTCGAGGTACACCATTTCATCAGGAGGTCCCCCCTCAAACCATAGTCACAGATGCTTCACTACTGGATGGGGAGCCCACATGGATCACCTCCAAATCCAAAGCAGGAGGTCGCAGAGAGAATCGACATACCATATCAATCTCCTCGAGCTGTGCATAGTCCATCTAGCGCTGAGGGCGTTTCATCCGTCGTTCAGATCCCACTCCCTGCTTGTTCAGACGGACAATTCAACAACCATGTGCTGCCTCAACAAGCAGGGAGGGATGAGATCCAGGCCGTTGTCACACGAGGCCCAAACAATCTGAAAATGGCTTCTAGCCAAGGACTTCACGATCACAGCAGCTCACCTTCCAGGTGTCCAAAATGCTCAAGCAGACTCCCTCAGCAGTCTCCTCAAAAAAACCACCAGTGGGTCCTAAACAACGAAGTCATCCAAAAATATCTTGGAACTGTGGGAAACTCGGCCATCGACTTGTTCGCCACCGTGGGAAACAGAAAATGCTGAAGCTTCACCCCCAGGTACTTCCAGCCAGGGACACTGGGGAATGCCTGATGGATCAACTGGTCCGGCAAATTTCTCTACGTTCTTCCATCGATTCCCCTGATCCTAACAGTCCAAATCAATCAATCAATCAATCAGTCAAACTTGTAAAGCGCGCTACTCACCCGTAAGGGTCTCAAGGCGCTGGGAGGGGGAGGGGGGGGGGAGTCGCTATTGCCCGAACAGCCAGGTCTTGAGTTGTTTCCTGAAGGAGAGATGGTCAGGTTGTCTCAATCGAGAATCAAGATGATCCTCATAGCTCCAAAGTGGCCTCGTCAGTGGCGGATCACGGACCTCCTTCACTTGTCCGTCCATCCACATCTCAAGCTGCAATGCAGACCAGACGTGCTAACAATACCTGGAGGCCAGATGGTACTCCCCAATCTCTCCTCTTTGAATTGAGCCTCATGGCTCCTGAGCTATTGCAGTACGGACACTTGAATCTGCCGCAAGACTGCATGGGCATCCTCAAAAAAGGCTGAGTGGCCTTCAACATGTTCCTCATATGCCTTCAAATGGAAGAGAGTTTACATATGGTGCTCCTCTAAGAACGTAGACCCTATGTCTTGCCAGGAAGATGTCATTCTTCCGTACTTACTCCATTTGGCAAAATCTGACTTTCAATTCAGATTCACCTCGCAGCTCTTACTGCCTACAGAAAAAGTCCTTCACAAGCCTCTTTATTTGTAAAATCCCTATACTCAAGGATTTTCTAGAAGGGTTCAAGAAGGTTTTCCCTTGGAGTTTAACATATTACTTTCATGTCTTATGCAGGATCCATTTGAACCATCACACAAAACCTTCCTGCAACACTTTTCATGGAAGCATTAGCCAAACAAAGGCCCCCACAGTGTGAAGGGGCCCGAGCTCCAGGGGGGGCCCTCAGCACAGTAACCCGGTCTGAGAGCTCCTGAGTGAGTCCTGAAGGTGGGCCCCTTCATGTACTTTGAATGGGGGCCCCCTCCAGTTTCGTTATGCTCCTACTTGCAAGACAGCTTTCTGTGTAGCAATAACATCAGCTCTCAGGGTCCGCGAGATCCAAGCACTTTGTACTCCCGAACCATACACAGTCTTCCACTCTAGCAAAGTGGTCATGAGGACTCACCCGAAATTACTACTCCAGCTGAAAGAACTCTTCATTCCCTGGATGTGAGGAGAGTTTTGAAATTCTATCTTGATAAGAAAAGGAACATCCACAGATCGAACCAAAAGTCAACTATGGTCTGGTCCATCCGAGTTTAGCTACTCCCTAGCAATCTATCTCCCGATGGATCAGTTCCTGCATCCTTTATTGGTACCAAAAAGCTAAGCAGACACTATCAGCTAAACCTAAAGCGGCTACTACTGCTTTATTGAGCAATGCCCCTATTCCGAATATTTGTAAATCAGCCATGTGGAGATCTGTCCATACATTTACCAAACATTATTGCCTAGACTCTTATGCTAAAGCAGACACTCGGGTAGGACAAACCTCCCTTAGGAATCTAGTTGCTCAAGAGGTCTACCTTAATTCATTCTGCACCGCCCTAAGTAGGGATGGGCTTGCTTCTCTATTCAGTGCTTATGACTATAAATGGAAATCCTCTACAAGAGAAGGAAGAGTTTCTTTCCTGTAATTCCAGTTCTCTCGTAGGGGAATTCCCATTCGGCAACCCTCCCTCCTCCCCAGTGGAGTGGACAGAAGTAATCATGGGACCTCGATTTCATCATGCAACGCCTCAGAAAGAACTAAAGCAACTGCCCCTGCTCAGCATGATGGGATGCTGGTGGCCCTGGGTTCTTAAAGACACAGCCTCTATTTATAATTCATACAATGGCAGCCTATGGAGCAGCACTGTCCTTTCATCCCTATGATCTAGCAAAAAGGGTTTGTGAAAGAGATTTCTGCGGTTATATTAAAATATCATGAAAATATATGTATGCATATAGAGGACAACTGCATAAGTGGCAGAGGGGCGTCATTAAAGGGCCTTGAAGTCCTCTTTCTAACAGAACAACAGCAGCATATAAACAAGCATTAGCAAACGGCCTGCAGTCTGAATATATGCTTGCAAAACACACAGTAGCAAAACAATGCCATTAGTGCATTTATGTTAAATTGTAGGAACTATTCTGTCACCTGAAAGCCCAAAATGTAAGTAAATAACAAAGATTCTAACCATGCATCTATCTGCGACTTGCCAGCACTCCTCCATTAATGAGAATTAAGGGCGAAGTTCAGGATTCCGCTTTGAGGTCCAGCAGAACTTGAATATGCCGCCGTCTCATGGACAACATATGTTTGGTCCACAGGTTGATTGAATGCTAGACAGCTACACGGTAAATGGTTGTATGGTGTCCTCAAGCACCACCAACAAGGACGGGCCTTCAGGGAACAGAAATACGTCCCATTTCAAACGCCAGAGGCAATGAAGTCAGAACCACCTTATCAGCCACAGTCCTTTCCAGGTGGCCAGCAGCAAGATAAGCAAGGGCACTTCATGGCCACAGCTCTTCCAGGGGTAGCGATGCCCAAAAAAAAGACAACTCTGCCACCAAGCAGTGACCTTGCTTTCATCGTCCTCAACACCTCTTCCCTACTAACAACCAAACACCTGTTGAGTCACGACTGAAGCAATATCTTCCTCAATGGGGGGGACATGGCCTCAGATGAGTGGCTATTGTCCTCCACCGCTCAAGGCTACTGTCTGGAGTTTAACACCATCCCTACAAATCTTCCAGCTTATCCTCAGAAGATCCACAAGGACCACCTCAACCTTTTGATGGAAGAGAAGGAGGCACTTCCACAAACACGGGCTACCAACATATTGCCAAAAAGTAAAGAAGGAGAATGAGTAAAGTCACTGTCCTGCTTAGTCCCCCAAAAGAACTAAACCCTGAGACCAATCATTCACTTGCGGATGTTCCATCTCTACACCCACTCCAATCCCTTGAAGGTGGTGAGCCTCAGGACTTGAAACACGGATACTTTCACGTGTGTAGACATCACGCACATCAATAGTACCTGAGATATTCCGTAAGTGGGGGTTATTATCCATTCTAAGTGTTACCGTCCAGAATAAAAACATTTCTGCAAGTGTTTACTTAATATCTAGTTCTAGAGGTTGTGCCCAAAAGACATAGCCACTTTCTGTGTTTCCATATTTGTGTAACTGGCCTATAAAGCGGACAAGTTGTGCCCAATACCTCATCCACACTCAACATTTTATTTTTCTTCTCCACAAATCAGGTATCTCATTGAATGCCACAAAATCACATTTGTGACCACAATAATCCCAGAGTTTTCATGGGACCACGAGGAAAGGCGCATCCAAGCAGTGAGAGTGTGGTGGCTTTTCAAAGGATACTTCCCTTTTCGAGACATGACAACCTCTGATCATAAAAAGGCTACTGGAGCTGCTGGGAGTGATAGTGCGATGCGTTGCTGTAGCCTCTAATGCACACTGCACATTTACCCCTTACTGAAGTGTCCAGGCACAAAAGCAGCCAGAGACTGGGAGCTCTAGAGCTGGTGGATCCCAGGGTCCAGCATTGATGCCACAGGTGGTGGATGAATAACTTCTAACTGGGCAGATTGTGTCTCATCTGCAATCCAGAGAGGACCATCGACACAGACGCCTCCATGATAGGTTTGGGTGCACATAACGATGACTTACCGTATGATACCAATATATTACATATAAAAATATGTAGGTACTCACACTCCACAACTGTCAGAGCTCATCAAAGCAGTTTAGCATTATGGCCTCAGATTCGTCTACTTGAAGAACGTATTTGACGGTGGACAAAAACGTTCCCAGGGTCCTCTGCAGATCACACCAGGAAATGCATCAGTGGGAGATCAACTCCCAGCTCCAGTCAGTGCTTCCAGCACTGGGATTCCTCCACAGTTTGTTTGCCACACACAGGAAGGCAAAATGTCAGATCTTTGCATCCAGGCAACCATATTTCCTGAGGAAAGCTCTGTTGATTTGCTGGTTAGAGATATTTGCTGACTGTTTTAAGCCACTGCCACCAATTCAAAATGTAGTATTGAAAATGTGTCAGGCGCCAATGGAGAGAATTCCCATTGGCCCAACATAGGCACATCAATCTTGAAATTCTGCCCAAACCTGCTCAATCAGCACCACAAGCTGCAACCGCATTCCAAACTTAAGTTGATCAAATTGATTTGGCACCTGATGTGAGAAGTTGGCCTGATATAGGATGCTCACTAGTTCTAGTGATCACCTTGTATCAGTCCAAACAACCCTTATGGTGATTGGTTGTGAAGTTATAGACCAGCTATCCTAGTGGTAGCATGGACAAAGCAGTCTTAGGCTAAACTCTTTTGGCATGTGAAGCCAGCTGTTTTACCACATATAACCCCTTGAATAACAAATGAAAGGACACCACACAGGTTGTTATGAAAATAAACAAGATGTTTATTAACTAACATACACCTTAGAGGTGTATGTTTGTTAATACAAGATATTTATTAACTAACCTACACCTTAGAGGTGTATGTTAGTTAATAAACATCTTGTTTATTTTCATAACAACCTGTGTGGTGTCCTTTCACTTGGTATTCAAGGGGTTATATGTGGTAAAACAGCTGGCTTCACATGCCAAAAGAGTTTAGCCTAAGACTGCTTTGTCCATGCTACCACTAGGATAGCTGGTCTATAAGGTTGACTTTACAACCAATCACTATAAGGGTTGTTTGGACTGATACAAGGTGATCACTAGAACTAGTGAGCATCATATATCAGGCCACCTTCTCACATTGGTGGCAGTGGTGGGATTCTAAGTAGGTAATAGGAGGCCCACGGAACGCGTGTGCAGAGTGTGAACTCACACGCGAGATGCGTGACAGTGTCTATGGACAGTACAGTTCAAGAAAAAGGTGAGTACGGACAATCCTGACTAGGTAGAACTAAAACGACTGTGGAACTGGACACTAGGAGAGTCAAGCTACCCTTGAGCACCGAAATGTTTGTGTTACCTCACCCACAGGCTGCGGGTGCATAGGTGCCAAGTTGTGTCGGGTTCCGGCGTTGAAGTCTATGGAGCCTGGAAGAAAAGATGCTGCAGGCGATCAGGAGGAAGGTGTCCGGTGTGATCCAAGGGTGGATCAGTGAAGAGAAGAACCTGAAAGCAGTCGGCGGTGTCGGCTTCGGATTCGGAGTCAACAGGCCTTGGCAAAGGCAACCCACGCGGTGAGTGGAAACGGCATCTGGAGTGGACCAGGAGGGTCCGGGGTGCTCCTCTTTTGGAAGGGAGCAAGGGCCAGTCTGGAGCAACCAGGCCAGCAGTGAAGATTTCAAGGTTCGTCGTCTAGGAGGTCACTAGCCAGCCGGCAAGTGACCAGACAACACGTCGAGCAGCAAACAGGCAGAAGGGCCCCACGCAGATCTTGTGGATGCTGGAGGGCTGGTGTTCGGTGCAGGAGCTGCTCGGGGTCGGGGCTTCACAATCCCCAAAGCACTTGGACGAGGTTACCTCAGAAGTCGTGCTGGAGCGAAGTGCTGCTTCTTTCAAGATGGCCGGTCCCACGTGTCTCGTCGCACCCACGGATCTCAGCTGTGCTGCAGATGTAGGTAGAGGTCGGAGAGGTCTGGGAATCCGGGTCTCGTCGGGCTCTGAAGTTTGGATCCTCGAGGGAAGACGACAAAGGGAAGCCGCTGGACGCTGATGGTGCCTGCTTGTGCAGGGTGGACACTCCTTGCCCACAAGGGAGATTTCTTCAGTCTTCTGTGGAGCAGAACGTCGAAGTCCAGAGTTTCTTCTTCTAAAGTTGTTCAGGATAATCTAATTTGGAATGGGACCAGCTCCTACCTTTATCCTGCTAAAGGGGGCTGTACTATGACTAGGTCCCTCCTCTGGGTGGGACCAGGAAAGGGGGTGGTTACACCCCCTATCCTTTGTCCGGTCTTGCGCCAGAGCTGGGGCTGGAGAGTCCCAGGAACTGGTTTAGACCAGTGTATGCACAGGGACACCTTGTGTGCCCCAGGCATGTGTCATTCCTTTCAGCCCTGTCCTACCTAATACACAAAATCCTGTCTGGGGTGGTGCTAGCACCTCCCAAGGCAGGAAACCCTTTGTCCAAGCCTCCCTCGCTGGAAGGAATCCCAGCAGCAGGAAGTCAGACTTGTGTCTGTGGTGGCAGCATCCATTTTGTGATGCTGAGGCTCGAGTTAACTTTAACCGGGGTTCACAGTTACATACATGTCGTGTCCCTCCAGAAGGGTGGAATGCTACCCCCGTCGCCAGAATTGGCGAGTGGGTAGTATTCCAATTCGTATGACATCTTACTCAACATGTTTTGATAATGCTATACCAAAGTTAGCAATAACCGCGAGGATTATGATGCACTTAAGTGTATATGGTATAGCGTTATCATGGAAACAGCTAAAGGACTTGGTTCCGAAAGCTGCAGACAGGCTCAGCTCATGCTAGAGCACCATCTCACATAATTCCAAGCACTCTGCCTTCAGGATTGATAAGGCCTGCCATAGAGTGACTGATAGGAGGATATGTGTCCATTTTAGGGTTAGATATAGGGATACTATATCTAAAACAAAGGGCGATTACACTACCTTGCCCCAGCTGATTGATCAGCCAGTTGTGTCAGATTTGGATGGCCAGCCAGGGGTGGCATAATACATGCTGCAGCCCCTGGTAGGCCCTGAGTGCACCTATGCCCTGGGTACCTAGGGTACACTGTACAGGGACTGATAAGGTGACTCAGTATCCAATTAGATATGCACCTAAGGTACATGGTTGTCAATTTAGAGAGAGACAGCTAGGCTGTGGGTCTTATTAGCAGGCCCACAGCCAGGGAAAGTCGTAAACCAGTGAAGCAAAAACGCAAAAATCGGGGGTGACCATAGGATTGCAGACCCCACTCTCCTACACCTAAAATTTTAGAATTTTGGTATTTGCACCAGGGAGAGAAACATTCAAATTCTTTATGAAGCTGCACAACAACTACTGTCACCTGTTGGGCAACAATAAGGAAACTTGTTGACATGTGCTGTTACAATCCACCTTTTACATCAACACATCAACGCATCGTTTGCTGCCTGTTACATGTTAAAAAGTCTGTCCTTGCCTGTTCCTCCGTACAAATACATTTGAAGCGTTTGCTACATATCTGCAGATTAGAAATCATCCGTCCATTTTGAAGCTTCCTGTTATTGAAGCATGTATGGGAAATCTTCAAAGGTTGCTCCTGCCTAGGTTGCCACCGCTCCCTCGTGAGACCTTAGTTGTCTTCACTCCACTCATGGGGCCCCTTGGAGCCGCTCCGCTCATGCCTGTTGCACTTTCAGACTTGGAAGAACGTTTTTCTGTTGACCATTACTTTTTCTAGAAGAATACATGAACTTAAAGGCTTATCAGTTGAGGAACAATGTACCCAAATTCACAGGATAGGATTGTGCTGCACACTGACCCTCATCGTTTTACTCAAAGTTGCATCACCCTTTAATGATACCCACTGTTGGACCTGGCCTTCTCTGAACGGTCACCCTCAAAGGTTTTGCCTTCTTCCTGCTATTTTGCTTTTACTGAATTCCTCGTTGCTTGCCTTAAGATGCTGTGCACGTTACCACTGCTAAAGTGCTTCTGCTCTCTCCTTAAAACATGGTAGAATTGACTTGTACCCAATGGGCATAGTCAATTTACTTTGAAGTCCCTAGTAAAGTAGTACTCTATGTACCCAGTGCCTTTCCACTAAATGCTACTAGTGGGCCTACAGCACTCATTGTGCCATGCTCTTACGTAGCCCTTTGAACGTGTCTAAGGCCTGCCGTTGCAGAGCCTGTGTGTGCAGTCTTAACATGCCATGTCAACCTGGCAATATACATCTTTTGCCAGGCCCCGGCCTTCCTTTTTAATACGTATGCCACCCCTAGGGTAGGCCCTGCACAGCCCAGAGGGCAGGATGCAGGGGATTTCAAAAGTAGGACATGCACTGTAAAGTGTTACATGTCCTGGTAGTAAAACGCCTGTTAAGCTTGTGTTCAAGGCATGTGTGCTATAGTTACACATGCTTTGCATACTCCTGCCATCTAGTGTTGGGTCTATATGTTTGCAAGTTGTTTTTCTTCGAAGAAGTCTTTCCAGTCACAAGGTTAGGTGACTCCTCCTTTCGGTGATGGTGGATATGGGCATTGACTCCATTGTTAGATTGTTCTTTTCCGCCATCGTGTTCAGACGTCTATTGCTGCGCTCTGCTTCAAAACTGTTCTTTGGGTTCCCTTCGGTGCGCAATCCACTCTACCCTTGTCTGTATTGTTTCCGTACATGTTTCCCTGTTTTCCGCGTATCAGATCAATCAACAAACTCTCCATTTTCAAATTGAAAACCTTGTGGATGGCCTACGGGCCTTGCCACGTTGGGCCAGCCTTCTGCCGATATAACGGACTCCATTCCAATTCTGTCCTGGGTGCCACGCCAAGTACCCTTGCACCAATCTACATCAAGTTTGTAACTTGTGCTTCTCTCCGGAGCACAAGAAGGAAGGCTGCAACGCTTGTAAGTTGTTTCAGTCCAAGAAGAATCTACGCGATCGGTTGGATTGACGACGAGAGATGCAGCGCCAAAGCATCCAACACACTCCAGATAGCCTTGGTGAAGAATCCGACTAAGAAGAGATCGAAGCTTGGAGTTCTGGACTTTTTGGTTCCGTCCAGAGGTGTCAGGGTACAACACCCAAAGACCCCGGAGTTCCACCTGCCTTGGTGCACAAATGAACAGAAACACGGGCTTCTCGATGGTGGCGTCAAAGACCAAAGGTTTATTACTGCAGGGACACAGAAGTCACAGAATCTACGCACGGGCAGAAACTAGGAGCCTGTTCGATTTGTACAAAGTGGGTTGCTCCTTATATACTAAAAATTGTGCTCTAGGCAAATATTTCACATGTCGGTACATTCCCAAACCTTTGTGTCTCTAAACAATAAATATTTGACGTTACACAGGAACCGTCGATAAAATCTGATACCAAACATCTACGAAGAGGGGTTCCCACTAGTTCATCACAATCCCCTGTCAATATTGCATTCAGGACCCGGACCGCCTCATCGTAAAGTTCGTTACCTCCCCCTAATAAAGATTCAGAAAGAAAGAAACAGAGCCAGGTGTGGAAGATAGAAAAGTGGGATAAGGGATGTTTGTGGGTCGTAAATGGGCAAGGCTACCGACTTCGGCCGCCTAATCATGATCAGGTACAATGGACACGAAGACCAGTTTGGCAAGACTGGCCTCGGGCAGAGGAGGCAGCCTTTGTCGAGTCATGCAGCTACAGCGTGATCTGGTTTAAGGTGCACGTGTCATGTAAGAGGTGAATCTCCGGCTAAGGCTACGTGTCCTTAATCGAAGTGGAGTGAATGAAATGATCAGAGGCTATTGCATATGTGAGGGCAAGGAAACACAAAATGGCGGCCATGATCTAAGATGGATGCCGTGGGTATATCAGAAATATGTCAATGGAAGGAGTGCTCTTGCTCGTAGCGTAGCGAAAACACTAGGATATACTAAATGGATCATTTGCGGTTCACTGATACCAATATTATGTATTTCCGACAAACTTGAAAAACACGGGTTCAAGTCGTCACGGAACCGTCACGGAACCTCAGACCCTCCTTTTGCCCTTACATAGGCAATTACTCAGTCTATGTCAGAATCTAGTTCTATGCTCATCAGGTCAGTGACATGTTGTTGTATCATCATCCTTTCTCGTGTCTTTTCTCCAAACGCAGGTGGTTTTCTGAGACAAGTCGTAGCACAAAGACTACACAGAGCAGGACCACACTGGATAATCAGACAACATGAGAATAGGAATACTAGGATGACACCAATGACCATTAGAACTTTCCATCCCCACGCTGAGATCAGAGTCCAAAACCACTCCATGAAGGACCAGTTTCCCTTGTCTACATGAATGGAGTCCGAAATCTTGTGCAACTTAGAGATCGCCTCGTAGACTGTTGGAGCATTATTAGGAATAAAGACACAGCAGCTCGATTGGATCATTCTGCATACCCCACCTCGATCTGCAAGTATAACGTCTAGAACCATACGGTTCTGCAACGTCATGAGCCTATCCGCCTGAAGCTCAGCTGTCAGATTGCTAAGGGCACCAGCAGTTTCAGTAATAGTAGATTCAACTACCCGTGTTAGCTGACGTATGTTTCTACTATTGGCCATAGGTCCCCAGAACGGAAGGAAGCCTTTGAAGAAGTCTCCAGCTTCCTGACCAGCGGTATCTTCCTTGCTGAAGACACCTCTCGCTACTCTTGTTCTGTGGTAATCAGGTGAAGCAGTGTATGTCGGAGGCAATAATCGAGCAATATAACATGATCCTGAGAAGTCGGCAGGCAACCATGTATAAGCTCTGTCTCGACAAATGAAATAGGTACCCCTGGCAGTAAGAAAGGCAGGGGAAGAGTTAGCTGGAAACACATAAGTCTCTACGCACTCACTCCTCCCTAGCTGAGCTCTCGGATTTCTCCCATTACCTTGCAAACAGACCTGACCTCGGTGAGGTACGACCCAGATTGGAGTTGAGCTTTTACGCTTGCTTTCTCCTAAACTAAGGCGATACTCTGAAGTATTCCAACTTAAATATACTCGCAATTCGTCTCTAGGGTATGATGGAGTATTATTGACGTCCTTGACCATGTCAATAATTCCCTGGACTAAGGCTTTGTTAGCAGAGTTATATTTAGTGGAACGTGGTGGACGTGGAGGATAGGTTTCAAGGGCATAAGCAAAGATGGTTTGGAAGGCCTGAAATGATCCATTATAGCTGTAAGGCAAAACCAGATATGGAATACCTTTATCCATAGTGTGAGGTATCAAGCCACATACCCAGCAGTCTGTAGTGTTAACTACCAGTTGGTGTTGGTGCAAGAGCTGTACAAAAGTGTTGTTGATGAATTCTGAGCGTCTGGCTTGCTCATGTTCCGGAAACGAGTGAAAAGAGTGTATAGAGGAAACAGTAGAAATAGCAGGATCAAGGGGAGGTACTGTAGAAACTGGCACAAAAATCAAATTTATGCTAAAGACGATTCCACCCACCAATGTTGCTAAAACAATCAAAAATGTAACGGCACATTGTATCAAGAAACATTTGCTGTGAAGAATTCTATTAAGTCTGTTTCTGCGAACGTAAATCACATTCTTTCGTTGCAGCGCAGGAAGCTCCATCTTCTACAATCCGCTCGCGACCACTGATGATGTGTACGTAGATGAAAATGCCTCTATCAGCCCTGGGAGTTCCCAGAACCAACAGAAAGATCGACCTTGTGTCAGACCCCTGCAAATTCAAACTAGGCACACAGCCACGACCCTACGGCTACCCAGACGGCAAGGCAATTTTTAAAAACAATAAACAATAGCAAACTTCCTGGCTGAAGGCAAAAGTTCAATATATATATAAATATATCAGAATCACAGTATGCAGTTGCCTGCTTTATTTGTCCTTTTTATGGCTTCTAAGGTTGTATCTTTTCTTCGCTGGTACTGTCTGATCGGAAAATAGTGTATTACTAGCAGCTGTTGCAGAGTTTAAGTTCGCAGATAGCAAAGTTTCTTGTGATGCTGGAGACAAATGTTCAGTGTTCAAAGGAGTCCTTTCAGGAGGAGAGTCAAGTTTCAAAGTGTCAGTAATCAAATCGGCATCGCTGAAAGGGACAAATTTCGGAGTTGTTTCAGCTTCGGAGGCACCAATTCCCTTCTTCACCCAGTCGTCGTAAGGCAGCGGCAAAGGAACACGCTTTACATGAGAGGCGTGAATCCAATGTTTACGGCCAGCGACACGTACAGCTGTCCTCGTTGCCAGTAGGACCTGGAAGGGGCCGATGTAGCGAGGCTGAAGGTTCTTTGTCCTCGCAAAATTTCTGACCACCACGTGGTCGCCGGGTTTCAGCTGATGCCCTGGACTCTCCGGAGGTTTTGGCAAAGCATCGAAGACCTGTTGATGAATAAGACTCAATTTAGCAGTCAAGTCGTAAAGGTAGTCTATCAACATAGGATATTCAATGGAGCACAATTGTTTAGGCCTTGGCACACCCCAGATATTTGCCGGGCGGCCAAACACAATCTCATATGGAGAAAGCCCTATTCTAGAATGCACTGTTGCTCTCGTTGATAACAAGGCCAAAGGAAGTGCGTCTGGCCAGGCTAAACCTGTGGATGCTTGTATCTTGGCTATCTTAAGCTTCAGAGTGCCATTGTAACCCTCGACTAAACCAGCAGATTGGGGATGGTTTGCACTGTGGAATTTTTGTTTCACTCCTAGACCAGCACACACACTCTGCATAACTTTCCCTATAAACTCACTTCCGTTATCTGACCATACAATCCGTGGCATTCCAAACCTAGGAAAAAATTCCTTGAGAAGAATTTTGGCAGTTGATAGGGCAGTGTTGTCCTTTAATGGGTATGCTTCTATCCACCTGGAAAAAGCACAAACTACCACCAGGACGTATTTTAAATTGTTGCAGCGTTCCATGTGAATGAAGTCTAACTGAATCACCTCAAAGGGGCAGGAAGGAGGAGCAAAATGACCAGCTGGAGTTGGAGTTCCCTTGCCAGGATTATGCATCAAGCACACCATACAATTTTTCACCACTCTCTCTGCACACTTACTGATTCCCTCATTCTTCCAAACCGGAGCTAACATCTTACATATCCCTTTAGAACTTATATGAGCTACTCCATGCGCCATCGTCACTACTGCAAGCACATATGCATCAGGCAACATCCAACGCTGCTGTTCTGTCAAATCAATCCAACATCCATTCGAGTCCAACTTGCCCGTACTTTCTCTCCATACACGTTTCTCTTCCTCAGTCGCTTCTTTCTGAATCTCTTTCACACTTTCCATAGTGTCCTCACACATTCCAGACTCAGCAATCCATCTTGCAGACGTAGCAACGTACATTCTACTCATCGTGTCTCTAGCTGTCTGTTTAGCAGTTTCATCAGCAAAGGAATTCCCACGACCAACATCATCCGTGATTGCTTTATGAGCACTGCACTTCACAATC
The DNA here is from genome assembly GCF_964263255.1 of Lissotriton vulgaris. Classification (NCBI taxonomy): domain Eukaryota; kingdom Metazoa; phylum Chordata; class Amphibia; order Caudata; family Salamandridae; genus Lissotriton; species Lissotriton vulgaris. The sequence goes on from NC_141699.1 coordinate 44,338,007, forward strand.
GCAACTTCAGTTGGTAAGGTTAGAGATTCCAACAAGTCGTTAACTAGCTGACCATGTTGGATCTTAGTCCCATGGGACGTAATGAAACCTCTTTCTCTCCACAACCGGCCAAAACTATGGGCCACGCCAAATGCGTACTGACTATCTGTAAACACATTCACTCTCTTTCCCTTAGCTAAAACACACGCTCTCGTTAGAGCTATTAATTCTGCAGCTTGGGCAGAATTCTGACTCACTCTTGCAGTCTCCACAATCGTCTTCAAAGTCGTTACCGCGTAGGCAGCAGTCACATCACCATTCTCCAATTTAAAACATGACCCGTCCACATATAGCGTACCATCTGGGTCGGACAGGGGAGTATCTTTTAAATCGATACGTCCTTTTGTCTCTTCCTCCGTTTTGAAATAACAGTCATGTGGCTCAGAATCACTCGACTCTTGATCAGTCGGCAACAATGTTGCTGGATTCAATACATTGCATCTTTTGATCTGAATATGACTCGCTAATAATGTCAGCTCGTAACCAGATAATCTCGCACTAGTAAGGTGTTGAGTCTTCGTTCGGTTCATGAGTGTATCCACTGCATGAGGAACCATGACCACTAGCATATTGTTCATCACCAAACCAGCAGATTGTCGAATGGAAGCTGCAGCTGCCGCTGTAGCCCTCAAACAACTAGGTAACGCTCTGGCTACCGGATCTAATGTTGATGAAAAATACGCACAAGGGCGTTGTTTATCACCAAATTTCTGTGTCAGAACACTCAACGCGCAACCTTCTCTTTCGTGAACGTAGAGCGTGAATGGCTTGCTGTAATCAGGTGTACCTAATACAGGAGCTGAACACAATGCTTTTCGTAATTCAGTAAAACTCTCTTGGCATTCATCAGACCATGGCACCGGACTTGGAACATTTTTCCCAGTCAAAGCTACCAACGGTTTTGCTAAAAGAGAAAAATTTGGGATCCACTGCCTACAGTAAGAGGTAATACCTAGGAAGGCACGTACTTCTCTCTGTGTGCGTGGAACACTCATCTGCGTAATTGCTTTTATTCTTTCTGGGGTCAACTTCCTTCCCTCCTTTGATAAGAGGTGACCTAGGTAGGTTACCTCTTGGCAGCAGTATTGCATCTTGGAAGGAGACACCTTATGATTCAAATTGGACAAATGATGCAATAACGAAATTGTAGCTGCTTTGCAAGTTTCCTTGTCATCGGCAGCCACTAAAAGATCGTCTACGTATTGTACTAGGGCAGAACCTGGAGGAAGGACAAAAGAATCTAGCTGACCTTTTAAAGCTTGACTATAAATGGATGGACTTTCACAATAGCCTTGTGGAGCGCGTTTAAATCTGAAACTGCGACCTCCTAAACAGAAGCCGAAAATATCCCTACTCTCTTCGGCTATCGGAATGCTAAAGAAAGCATTCTTTAGGTCTATAACTGAGAACCATGTAGCTGTAGCAGGTATCAATGTTAACAAGGCAGTAATGTCTGGCACTACAGGAAACTGCGGAATTACAATCTTATTAACTTCTCTAAGGTCTATGACAAACCTATAAACTGGAGGTTTTGTAGGGTCAGTTCGCTTCAGAATCGGTAATACAGGACTGTTACAGACATTTCCTCTAGTTTCTTCAACTACACCCTTCTTAATCAAGTCTTGCACAATCAATAAAAGTGCACGCTCACCTTCACTCGATATTTTATACTGGGGAATTCTTGGAAATTTCACATTTGCTTTCAAAGTCACTACATACGGTGGAATTTCTAGGAGACCTACATCATTAGGACCAGTCGCCCAAAGAGAATCAGGGAGTGAACGGAGCTCCGGCGGGAGTGCGTCCATTGACAAGTACATCGGAGAGGTGATGTTTTTACCCAGTGTAAGCTGTACTCCTTCCGGAGAACAGTACAATGTCGCATAGAGTCGTTTTAACAAATCTAAACCAAGCAGATTTTCATTACAACCTGTCGTCAAAATCAGGGGTGCTTTCAATTGGCACGGTCCAACAGAAATAGACAAAGGACCAGATATCGGATTGTACACAGGGGCGCCTGAAAAACCTACGGAAATATTTGTTGAGCCAGACAAAGGTGCGCCAGGGAGTTTCGCATGCATGATAGAACTTTTTGCGGCACCAGTATCCAACAGAAACGGTTCGACTACACCTGATGTTGCTACTGCGACATAAGGCCCACTCTGATCCACTGGAACTGATACTACTCCCTCTCTCTGTCCATGGCTGTCCTAGTACCCATTTTGTTGAAAACCCTCTTCTACTTCACAATAATCTTCAACAAGATATTGCTGAGATCTATTTTGCTGAACAGATTGTCCATTTCGTTGATCAAAGTGATTGGATGGACGATCATTAGTTTGTGGAGGCATAGCACCTCGTCCTCGTCCTCTAGAATTCTGCACAAAACCACCACGACTTCTCTGAGCTGCTGTTGCATTATTTTGCGCTAAGATCGGACATTCATTTTTATAGTGACCCTCTTTCTTGCAGTACGCGCATTGATTCCATTGATATTGAGGTCTTGATGTACTATAATCTGTCCTTTGGTATGAGTTCTGCTGCGTATTAGTCTGGTTCGTGCGAGGCGGATACGCCTGCTGCAAAAGAACTTTAGTTTTTAAATCTTTCGTTTTCTTTTCTGATTTTTCCTTCTCCTCTTTATCTCTATTCTCGTAGTACTGTGCAGTCGCAAGTATTTGCGCTGTCGTAGATACAGCCCACGCACTTTCTGAGTCTTTTAATTTATTGCATAATTCAGGTAACAAATTATGCACAAATTTATCGACAAATAGTCTTTGCCCTCCTTCTGTACTCATGTCCTGACCACTATGATCCACAAAAGTCTCTTCGAACCTCGTGAAGAAGTCCGAGACACTTTCGTCTTTCTTTTGCCTACATGCTGACAACTTGTCCCAATTAACACGCAATGCTGGCATCAGAGTCTTCATTAGATCAATTATTCTACCTGGCAGATTAGCGATCAAAGGTTCGGGTTTCGCACCACCTATTTGTTGACCATCTGCTGCAGTGATAGCTGCCCAATCACCACCTAAAGCAGCCTGATGATCCTCTCTACGAATTTTAGCCCACACTGGTTGCGGAACTACGTTACCAAATAACATATCAATGTCGGCTAAGTTCATTATACAAGCCTCAACTGTCTGTGTTAATTCCTTGTAATATCCGGCTGGATTCTTACGCGGATCTGGCAAGGCCTGCTTCACTGCTAACACTTCTGCTCGTTTCCATGGAATGTGTATCCACACTCGTTGGAACTGCGCTGGAGCACCTGCAATACCAGCATTATCATCACGTGGCACTGCTTCGCGCCAGATTGGAGGAACTTCCCTCATAGGATATTGGCGACTTAGCTTCATTTTACCTTTCTCTAAATCTCTCGGAGAACGAAGAGATGGATCATTCCTAAAACTTAAAATGAGTTCCATCGCTTGCTTTATTTTCTCACCCACTATCATTCCAGCAGCAAACTCCTTTTGAACCCTAATTAAATCTTCCAAATCTGATTCGACATCGTCTTCTTCTATTTCTTCACGTAACAACGAGCACATCTCATCAAAGACGTATCGTTGCGTTGGTTCTCCCCACTGCATAAATGTGTCTAACACATCTCTCGTACTATATCTTCTACCCTTCGAAATCCATCTGAGAGCCGTGGAGTCTAAAACTCCCCGTTCCTCAGTACTAGGAAGCTGACTCCGTCTCTGTACAGAGTCAGGAGTAGGAGTCTTAATCAGAGTTTTATATATAGGAGACAGCATATTAGTAACTGAATCAGTGATTCTTCGACGAACAGAAAGTGGAGTTAGTACACTCGCAGACATAGAGAATGCAGTGGAGGTAGGAATAGATGAGGAAGCAGTAGGAGTATCGAGGAAAATAGCTTCTGGAGCAGTAGGTACAGAGGTAGGTATAAGAGTTGGCAGTGTAGGAAGAGGAGGAGCTGTAGGAACATTTACATTCACCACAGGAAGTACAGGAACTTGGTTCTGAGGGACAGGAGCAGGAGCACCAGGTTGTCCAGCAACCGGCAATTGAACATTCGGGACGAGCGGAGCCGTAGCACCTTGTGCATACGGTGGAGGTGACCGTAACAGATAAGACAGCAGAGGATCGTTTTCGGAGTCCTCCAATATCTTAGCCATTTTCGATGGCAAGGCAGGATAGCACTTGTCAATCGCTAGGTTATGCTCTCTAATGGCTACATCTATGACCTTTTCACACTCGTTAGCTTGCAACTGTTTAGTCGCTTGCTCTAGAGTTAACCCTTCTTGTTCTTTCTGTTCTTTCTTCAACCTTTTCATTTCTCTCTGTTTGGATTCTTTCCGCCAATAACGGAAGGAATCAAACATTGCCGGCCGGGCTTTCTTCTTGAACAATTTCGCTTCTAAATTGTCAAGAATCTCTTGCTCAAAACTACCATGCAGTGGCCAACTAAGGACACCATCCTTCTTACAATAGCGGACCCATATCTCATTATAAGTTATAGGACCCACGCCATACTTACAATATAAATCATATAGGGGAGTCCCAATCGGAGGAACCAGACAAGAGTCCTCCAATCGCGAGTCACTGTTGCAACTAAAACAAGACAACATTTTCCGACTTACCATTTTCAGTCCGGAACACAAAACAAACAAAACACGGAACAAATATGTGCACTCGAACCAAGAACTTAGGCCTACCAAAACGAACTGATGTATCGATACCCAAAACTAAACCAAATAGATTATCGTAACTAAAACAACCAATGATAATCTAACAAAACCAAACCAAACCAAGAACCGATCAAGGATTTTTAACAATCCTCACAAAGTAACCAGCTAGCTATCACTAAATACTTAACTGAGGCACTGAAGACGTCACCAAGGAGAAACCCGTCACGTTTCGCCGTACTAAGGACTGCACCACTTCGGGTCCAAGACAGGGCGACGGTCAAGGCAACGGCCCACTGCAGCCGTCCTGAACGGGAAACCCTCGTGGAAGAGAACTTCGGGCCACTTTTGCGATATGCCGGGATCGATGAAGTGGGGCGCCTCCCTCAGGAATCTTCACACGAAGCTTCTCGAACTCTTCAGGCTTTTGGACCGGTACCGAATGACGTCGCCCCACGTTGGGCGCCAATTGGAGTTCTGGACTTTTTGGTTCCGTCCAGAGGTGTCAGGGTACAACACCCAAAGACCCCGGAGTTCCACCTGCCTTGGTGCACAAATGAACAGAAACACGGGCTTCTCGATGGTGGCGTCAAAGACCAAAGGTTTATTACTGCAGGGACACAGAAGTCACAGAATCTACGCACGGGCAGAAACTAGGAGCCTGTTCGATTTGTACAAAGTGGGTTGCTCCTTATATACTAAAAATTGTGCTCTAGGCAAATATTTCACATGTCGGTACATTCCCAAACCTTTGTGTCTCTAAACAATAAATATTTGACGTTACACAGGAACCGTCGATAAAATCTGATACCAAACATCTACGAAGAGGGGTTCCCACTAGTTCATCACAATCCCCTGTCAATATTGCATTCAGGACCCGGACCGCCTCATCGTAAAGTTCGTTACCTCCCCCTAATAAAGATTCAGAAAGAAAGAAACAGAGCCAGGTGTGGAAGATAGAAAAGTGGGATAAGGGATGTTTGTGGGTCGTAAATGGGCAAGGCTACCGACTTCGGCCGCCTAATCATGATCAGGTACAATGGACACGAAGACCAGTTTGGCAAGACTGGCCTCGGGCAGAGGAGGCAGCCTTTGTCGAGTCATGCAGCTACAGCGTGATCTGGTTTAAGGTGCACGTGTCATGTAAGAGGTGAATCTCCGGCTAAGGCTACGTGTCCTTAATCGAAGTGGAGTGAATGAAATGATCAGAGGCTATTGCATATGTGAGGGCAAGGAAACACAAAATGGCGGCCATGATCTAAGATGGATGCCGTGGGTATATCAGAAATATGTCAATGGAAGGAGTGCTCTTGCTCGTAGCGTAGCGAAAACACTAGGATATACTAAATGGATCATTTGCGGTTCACTGATACCAATATTATGTATTTCCGACAAACTTGAAAAACACGGGTTCAAGTCGTCACGGAACCGTCACGGAACCTCAAGCTTCCGCCGCAGAAGAAAAGGCCCTCTCCGTTCCAGAGTCCGATTCCGAGCTTGAGATCCATCTGAAGTCCGAAGATGTGCCTCCAGACAGGGTACTGTGAGTACCGAAGACCCCGTACCCCCTAAATCCTTTTCTAAAACTCATACGGCTACAGCACCACCTCTGCCTTTTGTCCAAGGTCGGCACCAAGACAATGTTTCCACGCCCTGCCTCTCGGCACCAAAACTAACCGTCAAGCCTTCCAGTTCTGGACCGAGTCAGACGAAATACCTTCAGATCCGAAATCATCAGGCTCCAAGGACAAATCTGGTTGGAGCCTAAACCCTTCGCTTTTGAAACGCAAACATGCTTCGGAGACGAAACCCTCTGCTTCCAAACACAAACACGCTTCGGAGCCAAAACATCATAAAGACAAGTCGATTTTGACGCTAAAATCCAAGGACAATGTTCTCGAGACTCCAGAAACATTTTTAGATGTTCTTAAGGCCAAATTGGATCCCAAACAAAAGAAAATGTATATTAATCCTGATACTAGACATATGTTGGCAAAAATACAGCAAAACACAAGCTCCCTGCAGAGGACACTTCTGATAAGATTCCCTTAAAGAAGAAGGAGGACATGGCTACTAGCCCTGTGTGTCCTGCCCCACAACCCTCTCCATTCTATTAGAAAACCAAAACAACTTTTTCTTTCTACTGCTACATCTGGTTACGGCAAGTTTTCTGATACATTCAGTTACGTTATGCTAAAGCCAAATGTAAGTTGCATCATATACCTACAGCCCTGCTAGGTGTCCCAGGCCCATGTGTGATGTGCTGCTCAGTCCAGTTTTTGTTTTTTTATTCTGGGTCTTGTTTATTGCATTTTACAACAGGACTGCAAGTCCCAGAATTCAAAGGAAAAACAAAACCTGACTGAAGTAGCACATCGTGCATGGAAATGGAAAATGTGGCAGCTGTGTACCTAGAGCACAGACCTGCCATAAGGCGCCAAAATGTTCAGTTGGTGGATATTTGTGAAGCCGCCAAATAGAGTTCCACATAATCATTCACAAACCTTCCTGTGTGATCATTCACTCCGGCAAGAAGCGCTAGTTAGTCATTTAAACATTGTTCCAAACATTGTAACGAGGCACCAGACCACACGCCATGTCACTTAATAAAAAACCCTCAAAGCTCCTGTCTATGAACCACATCTGGCCTAATCCGCTCATACCCCTCACACTCCCCGACAAGGGCAGTCCACCTCAACCAGCACGAATGATTGATGTTCACCTCAACCAGCACAAAACATAGAACTCCACCTCAACCAGAACAACCATTGATGTCCACCTCAACCGCTCGAACCATATATGTCCACCTCAACCAGCACGAACCATTGATGTCCACCCCAACCAGCACGAGCGACTGATGTCCACCCCAACCAGCACGAGCGACTGATGTCCACCCCAACCAGCACGAGCGACTGATGTCCACCCCAACCAGCACGAGCGACTGATGTCCACCTCAACCTGCTCGAACCATTGATGTCCACCTCAACCCGCACAAACCATTGATGCCCACCTCAACCCGCACGAACGATTGATGTCCACCTCAACTAGCACAAACTATTGATGTCCACCCCAACTAGCACGAACCATTGATGCCCACCTCAACCAGCACGAACCATTGATGTCCACCTCAACCAACACGAACCATTGATGTCCACCTCAACCAGCACAATCGATTGATGTCCACCTCAACCAGCACGAAACATTGATGCCCACCTCATGGTACTGTACTTACTGCTCGTCACTGTTATGTTTTACAACCAATACGTGTGAATTGATCTACCTCACCGAGGAAGGGAAGCTGGTGTTCTCTCCACTTTTAATGTTACATGTATATTTTCTAGTTGTTATTGATACATTCTGCTTTATTGTAAAGAGCTCTGATGCCTACGGACCATGTCCGCACTATATAAAATAACAGAAATAAATAAAGACCACAAGTTGCTTTAAAACTAATAATCCTTCTTCGAAGAAAAACAACATACAATGATTTGGGCCCAACACTAGATGGTAGGAAAGATCAAAGCATGTCTTTTTACAGAATTATAATTGCACACGTTGTTACAGGTAAGTCATGTTTTCCCTATGCAATAAGTTCTTTGTGTCTAGGATTGGTCTGGTTCAATAAATGTCCTCTTTTTCCCTCTTTTAGACAAACTCGAAACATCAAGCCTGTCATCCTGCCGCTGATTTGGTTTGAAGAGGTGAGGTCCTTGGCTGGTTCTGTGATGTGAGTTTGTAACATGTGAACAGCAGATATGACCCCCTCTCTGGCCTTCCTATGAAGCCCCAAAGGATCCTGTGGGATATATGACGTTACAACGCGTCCTTTTACAACGCATACCATGACCACGGATTTATTACAACGCAGGTCATGTTACAACGGATCCCTTTACAACGCTATTCACTACAACGCAGGTACTATTACAACGCAATACCATTACATCGTAAGTATAATTACAGGTAAGTAAATAAAATTAATATTTAATGTAAATAATTATTAATGTATTATTAATTTTAATTATTTATTAATAAAAAAATAAAACATATATTAATACAATTAATTTTAATTTTTTAAATTGTAAATATATATTAAAAATACCCCTGTACCCCAAAACCCAAACCCAGCCCTTAAACCTAAAAATACCCCTGTACCCCAAAACCCAAACCCAGCCCTAAAACCTAAAAATACCCCTGTACCCCAAAACCCAAACCCAGCCCTAAAACCTAAAAATACCCCTGTCCCCCAAAACCCAAACCCAGCCCTTAAACCTAAAAATACCCCTGTACCCCAAAACCCAGCCCTAAAACCTAAAAATACCCCTGTACCCCAAAACCCAAACCCAGCCCTAAAACCTAAAAATACCCCTGTACCCCAAAACCCAAACCCAGCCCTTAAACCTAAAAATGCCCCTGTACCCCAAAACCCAAACCCAGCCCTTAAACCTAAAAATACCCCTGTACCCCAAAACCCAAACCCAGCCCATAAACCTAAAAATACCCCTGTACCCCAAAACCCAAACCCAGCCCTAAAACCTAAAAATACCCCTGTACCCCAAAACCCAAACCCAGCCCTTAAACCTAAAAATACCCCTGTACCCCAAAACCCAAACCCCGCCCTAAAACCTAAAAATACCCCTGTACCCCAAAACCCAAACCCAGCCCTAAAACCTAAAAATACCTCTGTACCCCAAAACCCAAACCCAGCCCTTAAACCTAAAAATACCCCTGTACCCCAAAACCCAAACCCAGCCCTAAAACCTAAAAATACCCCTGTACCCCAAAACCCAAACCCAGCCCTAAAACCTAAAAATACTCCTGTACCCCAAAACCCAAACCCAGCCCTAAAACCTAAAAATACCCCTGTACCCCAAAACCCAAACCCAGCCCTTAAACCTAAAAATACCCCTGTACCCCAAAACCCAAACCCAGCCCTAAAACCTAAAAATACCCCTGTACCCCAAAACCCAAACCCAGCCCTTAAACCTAAAAATACCCCTGTACCCCAAAACCCAAACCCAGCCCTTAAACCTAATACCCCTGTACCCCAAAACCCAAACCCAGCCCTAAAACCTAAAAATACCCCTCTACCCCAAAACCCAAACCCAGCCCTAAAACCTAAAAATACCCCTGTACCCCAAAACCCAAACCCAGCCCTAAAACCTTAAAATACCCCTGTACCCCAAAACCCAAACCCAGCCCTAACACCTAAAAATACCCCTGTACCCCAAAACCCCAAAAAAGATAAACTTACCTATAATTATACTTACGATGTAATGGTATTGCGTTGTAATAGTACCTGCGTTGTAGTGAATAGCGTTGTAAAAGGATCCGTTGTAACATGACCTGCGTTGTAAAAAATCCGTGGTCATGGAATCCGTTGTAAAAAATCCGTGGTAACAGTTGTACACCGATCCTGTGTGACCAGCAGATGGACGGTCAGTGAAAGGATTGTTGTTAAAGGTCTCAAGGACATTCTCTCTTTCCCCAGTTTAAACTCTTCTTCATGACTATTGGTTGTGAGTGACATCTCTCAGAGAAGAGAAGCTCAACAGGGCCTCTTCCCAGGCTCGTCTCATCCCAGGACATTGATGAACAGCCTTCCATTGCTTCTCCTCCTTACTCTCCAGCAGGACTCCCCGGATCACATGAGCACCCCTCCCCCATCCACCATCTTAGTATTACCTGCAAAGCTCCTCAGCTGTGTGGCCGGGCACATCCCTCATCCATGTCACATGAGAGGGCTTGAGCACATTCTCAGCTGTTAGATGGCTGGTGATGCAGAGGTGTGTCTCTCAATGAGAGTCCTGCTGCTTAACCCAAGAGCACACATCACTGAGGTTTGCAAAGCTTTTCTTCATGTGCACGCCACTGCTACCTCCTGAAAGGTTTGCATCCCGTGGATCAGTCCATGCTCCCCTCGGCTCATTCTTGATGACCACAGCCTCACAAAAGCAGCGTTCTCCATCTCTGTGGTTTTTGCAGAACCATGTTAAACACAAGAAAAGACACCTGAGAAATTGTTGACCTGTTCTTTTAATAACTGACTGTCCATGCCAAGCCTATATATGGACACACACAAATGTGACAGGTGTCCTCACTCATCACCAGGTGTCATACTTCATCATAGGACTCCCCTCGCTCTTTAAAAACCCCGTTTGCAGACCTATACTTAATAGTAAAGGAGGCCCTTCTGCCTAACTCTAGAACCTGCAAATGAATATGGTAAAGCCTCTGTGATACATCAAACTACCTTTTCATTTAGGTGAGATATCACTTGGTCTTAAAACTCAGTGTGGAGACTAGAGGAACCAATGTGGCATCCCCACTCAAACCGTCAACATGTTTCTACCTCTTGGTTCAAAAGAGTCTGTGGCATTCATCAGGACGGACACAGGTTCATTTCATGGCATACACTCCTGTCAGTAGCACTATTCCTTTGCCATCCCTCACCATTCCTGGGTCCTTAAAAAATAGTAGGCACACATAATTATAAAATACATAGACGGGGAGTGACTGACAAACAAAAGCATGTACTTCTGCGTGCACAAATTGTGAATGTGACGCTGCACTCGAGTAATCCATGTTCCAAACTGCAATGATTTGAGACCCGCTCACATCCCTCTTACCCTAAATGTGGGTGATCTGTGCGTTCCTCGTGGATCACCCAGTACCGCTTGCTCCTTCCTCCCGGGGATTAGGACAAAGGAGTATAAGCCGGGTTTTTGATGTCCGAATTAGCACCCATCTGATTGGTGTAGAGCATCGCCTGTGATCATTATCATCTGTGTTTCTATTGCTTTATTCTAATTACGTATGCAGCTGTCATCACGTCTCCCACCTTGAATATGATGCCAGCTGCTGATACTTTGCACGTCTTCCTTGTTGAATATCATGCCCGTTGCTGATAGTCAGCACGTCTCCCTCCTTGAATATGATGCCAACTGCTGATAGTTTGCACGTCTCCCTCCTTGAATATGATGCCAGCTGCTGATTGTTTGCACTTCTCCCTCCTTGAATATGATGCCAGCTGCTGATTGTTTGCACGTCTCCCTCCTTGAATATGATACCAGCTGCTGATAGTTTGCCCATCTCCCTCGCTAAATATGATGCCAGATGCTGATAGTTTGCACGTCTCCCTCCTTGAATATGATGCCAGCTGCTGATAGTTTGCCCATCTCCCTCGCTAAATATGATGCCAGATGCTGATAGTTTGCACGTCTCCCTGCTTGAATATGATGCCAGCTGCTGATTGTTTGCACGTCTCCCTCCTTGAATATGATACCAGCTGCTGATAGTTTGCCCATCTCCCTCGCTAAATATGATGCCAGATGCTGATAGTTTGCACGTCTCCCTCCTTGAATATGATGCCTGCTGCTGAGAGTTTGCACGTCTCCCTCCTTGAATATGATGCCAGCTGCTGATAGTTTGCACGTCTCCCTCCTTGAATATGATGCCAGCTGCTGATAGTTAGCCCGTCTCCCTCCTTGTATATGATGCCAGCTGCTGATAGTTTGCTCATCTCCCTCCTTCAATATGATGCCAGCTGCTGATAGTTTGCACGTCTCCCTCCTTGAATATCATGCCAGCTGCTGATAGTTTGCACGTCTCCCTCGTTGAATATAATGCCAGCTGCTGATAGTTTGCCTGTCTCCCTCGTTGAATAAGATTCCAGCTGCTGATAATTTGCACGTCTCCCTCCTTAAATATCATGCCAGCTGCTGATAGTTTGCGTCTCCTGAAGTGTGCGGATGACAATGAAGTTTTATCAGACTTACAATTTGGGTTCCGTGAGGGACTGGGCACCACAGAGCATGCCCTTAATTTGTCTCTCCGAATAGGTAAATATGTAAATGCGAAAGGGGGGGCTCTGTACATGGCGTATGTTGATTTGTCGGCAGCTTTTGACTGTGTCAGCCAACCCAACTGTAGTCCATTCTATTGGACATGGGGGGTAGAGGAGTCACTCGTAAACTTTTTACACGAATTATACTCCGACGCCACAGCTAGAGTGAGGTATGGCGTGGGGGGTGAGTTAACAAAGTCGTTCAGGGTAGAGAGAGGAGTTAGGCAGGGCTGTGTCTTGGCCCCGTTTTTATTCAACCTTTATACCAATTGCTTGGAACTTGCCATGGTAACAGGGTGCCAGGACCTCCCCACCATTAACAACCGCCCAATACCGGCGTTACTCTACGCCGACGACGCTGTGATTCTAGCCCGTACCCCCTTGGAATTACAACGTGCTCTTGTGAGATACAGCACTTTCATGGCCAACCTGGACCTGAAAATTAAGATTAAAAAAACGTTTGTCATGTCTGCAGGCTCCAGGATTAAGAAAATGAAGGCCATTTTTTTAGACAAACAAAAACTTGAGAGCGCAACCACATATCAGTATTTGGGAATTGTTATTGATCACAAATGTTCCTGGAAGCATGCCATTGAGTCGAGGAAATTGCTCTTCATGAGAGCAACAGTTGCCTTGATTAATTTCACAAGTAAACTTGGTAGAAGGCCTACTGTTGAACTCATAGAGATATGTAAGGCTAAATGTTTAGCCACTGCTATATACAGGGCTGGAGTGTGGGCATATGGGATTGTTGAAGTCCTATAAATGGTGACAAATAGTTTTTTAAGATTCCTTCTAGCTGTCCCACGGGGCACAGCGACCTACGTATGCCATTTGGATCTGGGCCTGCCCTATTTGACAGACTTAGTCAAAATCCAGCCTCTTCTCCTATGGCACCGTATTTGGTCCTCTAGTGAAACTATTTTCTGTCAAAGGTTTATACAGGACTGTATTTCCTTAGAGAATGCCCATAAGATTGGATGGATGGCCTACATTAGAAAATTTCTTAATGACTTGGGCATGGCACAATATTATCATTCTCTCATCCTAATCGCTGAACTCCCGAGAAAAACGTTTAAAAAACTTTGCTTGGCGCATTTAGAATCACTGTGGCTCCCAAATGACGTCAGCAAAACTACAGTCCAACACTCGTTAGTAATCCAAACAACTTTGATTATCCAACCTTACCTAACTTAATTTTTCAAGTCATGAAAGACTTTTACTAACTAGGTTTAGATTGGATATTTTTCACCGTCTGATCACCTTCCCTACAATTAACGATTGGGCAAAGTACTTACAACCATGTCCTTGTGACGACATCTCCGTCCAATCCACAAAATCCTATTTTGTAAGTTTTACCGCGAACCAAGGAGACGCTGGCTTATGCCGATTTGAAAAATTATGGGTTTTCGAAGGTGTCGCCCCGCTTTCCTCACTCTCCAACTTCTAGACGTAGTGTGTTTTGCTAAAGCCATAGCAACATTTTTGAGTGTTGTTATTAGGCATAGGCGAAACCTAGACTAAATCGGGATTCTCGTTTTGACATTGTCTTGCTCAACTGCCAAATTCCTATCTGATTTAATTTGAATTCAATTAACTCCAGGAAGAGCATGATGTTTCAATGTAACAAATCACCTGCCCTATGGCTGGAGTGCCCCTTTTTAGGTCTCGTGGCGCGTTAGCGCTGTGTCCCCCAGAGATCTTTTGTCACTGGGTCTGCTTCCGAGGAGACAGCACCTGGCCGCGCGCATTTTCTCTTGAAGGAGGCAATTTCAGCGGGCCACGCGCTCGCTGTGGCCAGCTGCTGTCTCCTGGGAAGCTCCAACACCACACACGCATGCGCACACACAGAGACACACACACAAGCGCCCACGCACGCACGCACATATACAGAGACACACCTCCCCCCGTCGCACACATACACACACACGCGGGCACACACACACACCAGTGCACAGAGACCATCCGCCATCGCACACATACACACACACGCGTGCACACACACACACACACACACACACACACACACACACACACACACACATACACACACACTAGTGCACCAAGACCCCCTCCCCCCTCCTACAACTAAGGGCCACTTACCACCACTCCGTACTTCAGCCGCCACCGCGTCTCCACTGCTCCTCTCCTGGCCAGGCACTCCGTGGGCGCGGGCTTCCCAAGACGGAAGTCCCGCCCCACGACATGTTTCGTTTTGGGCGGCACACAAAGACCGCTTCCTATCTTTAGCGGAACGTACACCTATAATAAAATCTGTCTTCGAAATGCTAAAAGCAGCATTATTATCTGTTTTTGGCATCTACTCTATTAAAATTAAACTAAAGGTGAATTTCCATTCTAAAAACAGTTTAATAATGTATTGTTGTAGCGAATTAACTTGGAGTAATCATTCCACCATTATAACTAGCAGTATAACTGTTTTAACAAGAAGGTAATTCGCAATATTATCTTTAAGGCTGAGACTGCGTTATTCAGTATTAGATTCGTATACCTTCATTGCAGTGTACCTACTCTCCGTTTACTGAATACAAATAAATACAATTTAAAGGTGGCCGCCAGCCTGCACTCTAGTGGTTTTCCATACTAATTGGCAAGGCTGTACAGCGAGACAAAGCCACGCAGGAGTGACGCCCCTTGTGGGCGCTTCTCCGAGCTGGAGCAGCTGCTGGGGGCTTCGGCAGAATGGTGAGCGACTTGCTGCTTGTGCGTGTGGAGGGTGTGCGGTGCACGAGCCGGGAGTGTTCTCACTGGGCAGGAGGAGCTAGCAAAAGCCTAGCCGGCGAAAAAGCGGGCACGGAGCGCTTGAACAGAGGGAACCAGCGTACAGGTACTGTGCTGGGACCCTAGCTCACTGGGGGAAGCTGCTTGTGTAGTAAGAGAGCATCCTTTCAGGGACATTGGAGGTGACAATGGAGGGGTGGCGGTGTTGATTAGCAGGACATGCCAACTGCACTCGAGGGCACATTGCGCGATGACACCTTGGGTGCACGAGTCATGCCATTTGAACGTTCGAGCTGTTGCAAAAGCACCAGGCATAGACGCGCACTGTGCACTTTGTTCGTCGGATTATTTCAGAGTTAGGAGAATTCAAAATGAAACGTCATCTAGGATGAATGTGAAACCAGGGATATACGACTGCTCTGGTGGGAATTTTCAGGGGAATGAAAGGGGGGGGGGGTATCGGGCCTTAGTGTGTGCGCTGCAGAAGAGTAAGAACTGAGAAGGGATCGGCCAGGATACCGGAGAAGGCTTTTGGACAATATGAATCCCCATAATTTTATGTTCTATTAGGATGTGAGAACATTGCTTGAAGTGATTCATAAGCAGAAACAGGACTCTTTTATTTTTTTTGGGAGGGAGTTGTTGTTTTGTAGATTTATATAGTAGGAACTTGCATCAGCACCAGTTGCATTACACAAAATCACATTCATTTTTATTTATTTTGGCACAAGAAGATTAAGCTGTTTTTGCCCAGAATCACAGCTGACACCAAGACTTGAACCTAGTTCCCCAGTTCCAAAGTCAACATTTCTGGGCATAATGCCACATACTCTCCATTAGCTAAAATACAGCATAATGTATTTTGAGAATCAGGTAGCTCTCCTAACTGGATTTATGGTGCTGATAATACAAACTTCTTGTGTCAAAGTCCTCTGAAGTGGATGAAAATACTTGTTGGATACTAAACAAAACATGTACTAAATATGGCTCAAATCAGAGAGGCAACAGAGGTAGATCGAGATCCCTCATAAAATGTGTCTGAGCTTTACCTGGAGCTGGGTGCCTTGAAACAGATATAGTCTTTTCTATGGTCCTTTTTCTTCTCAGAGACTGGGGTATTCGGAGAAGGCAGCACCTCCATGTTGCTCACAAATAGAGTGGTGAAGTCATGCCTGTGAACCATGATGTGGAGCAGTCAGGAAAGGAGGAGCCGTATTACATGCCAATATGGTGTATTTTGGGAAAGAGTGAGATTGTATGGGCCCATCTGCTCTTTCCTTTCAAAGGTTGCTGGAGAGCAGCGGGGTTAGCCCTGGGCATGTGTTAATAGAAAATGTATGTGCCTTGCTGGGGCTACTGAATTGCAAGGGGAGGTCCAGGGAAGGTGTAGGATAGAAAGTGACAGTTTTTCTCTGGTTCTGCCAAAATAGGTTGGTATTGATTCTACCACATGCCTCTTTCTTCCACCACCTTCAGCACCAACTAACAGCTACCAAAAAATCTTCCTAAAGCAATACAGACTTTCATAACAAATTTATGAAACACATTGTTATATACAATGCCAATAGCTCAAACTGTAATGCTGCGAGACCTATTGCATTGCAAATGCTTGTTAATTATGCACCTTGCACTTTATGTTTTGCTGAAACCTCGCGCAAAAAATCACTGCCATGATTCTATTACTCCAAATGATATTTTTATTATGATTGTCAATCTTTTAAATTGTATTTATATGTAATATGAATGTATATTATGCTTTTATGGCTGTTCGATACATCCGATTAAAGCTTATTATTGATTGATTGAATATGATGCCAGCTGCTGATAGTTTGCACGTCTTCCTCCTTGATTATCATGCCAGCTGCTGATAGTTTGCCTGTCTCCCTCCTTGAATATGATGCCAGCTATTAATAGTTTGCACGTCTCCCTCCTTGAATATCATGCCAGCTGCCGATAGTTTGTCCGTCTCCCTCCTTGAATATGATGCCAGCTAATAATAGTTTGCACGTCTCCCTCCTTGAATATCATGCCAGCTGCCGATAGTTTGCCCGTCTCCCTCCTTGAATATGATGCCAGCTGCTGATAGTTTGCACGTTTCTCTCCTTGAATATCATGCCAGCTGCTGATAGTTTGCACGTCTCCCTCCTTGAATATCATGCCAGCTACTGATAGTTAGCCCGTCTCCCTCGCTGAATATCATGCCAACTGCTGATAGTTTGCATGTTTCTCTCCTTGAATATGATGCCAGCTGCTGATAGTTTGCACGTCTCCCTCGTTGAATAGAATGCCAGCTGCTGATAGTTTGCATGTCTCCCTCGTTGAATATCATGCCAGCTGCTGATAGTTTGCCTGTCTCCCTCCTTGAATATGATGCCAGCTGCTGATAGTTTGCACGTCTCCCTCCTTGAATATGATGGCAGCTGCTGATAGTTAGCCCGTCTCCCTCCTCTAATATGATGCCAACTGCTTAGTTTGCCCATCTCCCTCCATGAATATGATGCCAGCTGCTGATAGTTAGCCCGTCTCCCTCCTCTAATATGATACCAGCTGCTGATAGTTAGCCCGTCTCCCTCCTCTAATATCATGCCAGCTGCTGATAGTTTGCACGTCTCTCTCCTTGAATATGATGCCAGCTGCTGAGAGTTTGCACGTCTCCCTCGTTGAATATCATGCCAGCTGCTGATAGTTTGCCTGTCTCCCTCCTTGAATATGATGCCAGCTGCTGATAGTTTGCACGTCTCCCTCCTTGAATATGATGCCAGCTGCTGATAGTTTGCACGTCTCCCTCCTTGAATATCATGCAAGCTGCTGATAGTTTGCCCTTCTCCCTCCTTGAATATCATGCCAGCTGCTGATAGTTAGCCCGTCTCCCTCCTCTAATATGATGCCAGCTGCTGATAGTTTGCTTGTCTCCCTCGTTGAATATCATGCCAGCTGCTGATAGTTAGCCCGTCTCCCTCGCTGAATATGATGCCAGCTGCTGATAGTTAGCCCATCTCCCTCGCTGAAAATCATACCAGCTGCTGATAGTTTGCATGTTTCCCTCCTTGAATATCATACCAGCTTCTGATAGTTTGCCCTTCTTCCTCCTCTAATATGATGCCAGCTGCTGATAGTTTGCTTGTCTCCCTCGTTGAATATCATGCCAGCTGCTGATAGTTAGCCCGTCTCCCTCCTCTCATATGATGCCAGCTGCTGATAGTTTGCCTGTGTCCCTCGTTGAATATCATGCCAGCTGCTGATAGTTAGCCCGTCTCCCGTCTCCCTCGCTGAATATGATGCCAGCTGCTGATAGTTAGCCCGTCTCCCTCGCTGAATATCATACCAGCTGCTGATAGTTAGCCCGTCTCCCTCTCTGAATATCATACCAGCTTCTGATAGTTTGCCCTTCTTCCTCCTTGAATATGATGCCAGCTGCTGATAGTTTGCACGTCTCCCTCGTTGAATAGAGTGCCAGCTGCTGATAGTTTGCATGTCTCCCCCGTTGAATATCATGCAAGCTGCTGATAGTTTGCCTGTCTCCCTCTTTGAATATGATGCCAGCTGCTGATAGTTTGCACGTCTCCCTCCTTGAATATGATGCCAGCTGCTGATAGTTAGCCCGTCTCCCTCCTCTAATATGATGCCAGCTGCTGATAGTTTGCCCATCTCCCTCCTTGAATATGATGCCAGCTGCTGATAGTTAGCCCGTCTCCCTCCTCTAATATGATGCCAGCTGCTGATAGTTAGCCCGTCTCCCTCCTCTAATATCATGCCAGCTGCTGATAGTTTGCACGTCTCTCTCCTTGAATATGATGCCAGCTGCTGAGAGTTTGCACGTCTCCCTCGTTGAATATCATGCCAGCTGCCGATAGTTTGCCCGTCTCCCTCCTTGAATATGATGCCAGCTGCTGATAGTTTGCACGTTTCTCTCCTTGAATATCATGCCAGCTGCTGATAGTTTGCACGTCTCCCTCCTTGAATATCATGCCAGCTACTGATAGTTAGCTCGTCTCCCTCGCTGAATATCATGCCAACTTCTGATAGTTTGCACGTTTCTCTCCTTGAATATGATGCCAGCTGCTGATAGTTTGCACGTCTCCCTCGTTGAATAGAATGCCAGCTGCTGATAGTTTGCATGTCTCCCTCGTTGAATATCATGCCAGCTGCTGATAGTTTGCCTGTCTCCCTCCTTGAATATGATGCCAGCTGCTGATAGTTTGCACGTCTCCCTCCTTGAATATGATGGCAGCTGCTGATAGTTAGCCCGTCTCCCTCCTCTAATATGATGCCAACTGCTTAGTTTGCCCATCTCCCTCCATGAATATGATGCCAGCTGCTGATAGTTAGCCCGTCTCCCTCCTCTAATATGATACCAGCTGCTGATAGTTAGCCCGTCTCCCTCCTCTAATATCATGCCAGCTGCTGATAGTTTGCACGTCTCTCTCCTTGAATATGATGCCAGCTGCTGAGAGTTTGCACGTCTCCCTCGTTGAATATCATGCCAGCTGCTGATAGTTTGCCTGTCTCCCTCCTTGAATATGATGCCAGCTGCTGATAGTTTGCACGTCTCCCTCCTTGAATATGATGCCAGCTGCTGATAGTTTGCACGTCTCCCTCCTTGAATATCATGCAAGCTGCTGATAGTTTGCCCTTCTCCCTCCTTGAATATCATGCCAGCTGCTGATAGTTAGCCCGTCTCCCTCCTCTAATATGATGCCAGCTGCTGATAGTTTGCTTGTCTCCATCGTTGAATATCATGCCAGCTGCTGATAGTTAGCCCGTCTCCCTCGCTGAATATGATGCCAGCTGCTGATAGTTAGCCCATCTCCCTCGCTGAAAATCATACCAGCTGCTGATAGTTTGCACGTCTCCCTCCTTGAATATCATACCAGCTGCTGATAGTTAGCCCGTCTCCTTCGCTGAATATGATGCCAGCTGCTGATAGTTTGCATGTTTCCCTCCTTGAATATCATACCAGCTTCTGATAGTTTGCCCTTCTTCCTCCTCTAATATGATGCCAGCTGCTGATAGTTTGCTTGTCTCCCTCGTTGAATATCATGCCAGCTGCTGATAGTTAGCCCGTCTCCCTCCTCTCATATGATGCCAGCTGCTGATAGTTTGCCTGTGTCCCTCGTTGAATATCATGCCAGCTGCTGATAGTTAGCCCGTCTCCCGTCTCCCTCGCTGAATATGATGCCAGCTGCTGATAGTTAGCCTGTCTCCCTCGCTGAATATCATACCAGCTGCTGATAGTTAGCCCGTCTCCCTCTCTGAATATCATACCAGCTTCTGATAGTTTGCCCTTCTTCCTCCTTGAATATGATGCCAGCTGCTGATAGTTTGCACGTCTCCCTCGTTGAATAGAGTGCCAGCTGCTGATAGTTTGCATGTCTCCCCCGTTGAATATCATGCAAGCTGCTGATAGTTTGCCTGTCTCCCTCTTTGAATATGATGCCAGCTGCTGATAGTTTGCACGTCTCCCTCCTTGAATATGATGCCAGCTGCTGATAGTTAGCCCGTCTCCCTCCTCTAATATGATGCCAGCTGCTGATAGTTTGCCCATCTCCCTCCTTGAATATGATGCCAGCTGCTGATAGTTAGCCCGTCTCCCGTCTCCCTCCTCTAATATGATGCCAGCTGCTGATAGTTAGCCCGTCTCCCTCCTCTAATATCATGCCAGCTGCTGATAGTTTGCACGTCTCTCTCCTTGAATACGATGCCAGCTGCTGAGAGTTTGCACGTCTCCCTCGTTGAATATCATGCCAGCTGCCGATAGTTTGCCCGTCTCCCTCCTTGAATATGATGCCAGCTGCTGATAGTTTGCACGTTTCTCTCCTTGAATATCATGCCAGCTGCTGATAGTTTGCACGTCTCCCTCCTTGAATATCATGCCAGCTACTGATAGTTAGCCCGTCTCCCTCGCTGAATATCATGCCAACTGCTGATAGTTTGCACATTTCTCTCCTTGAATATGATGCCAGCTGCTGATAGTTTGCACGTCTCCCTCGTTGAATAGAATGCCAGCTGCTGATAGTTTGCATGTCTCCCTGGTTGAATATCATGCCAGCTGCTGATAGTTTGCCTGTCTCCCTCCTTGAATATGATGCCAGCTGCTGATAGTTTGCACGTCTCCCTCCTTGAATATGATGGCAGCTGCTGATAGTTAGCCCGTCTCCCTCCTCTAATATGATGCCAACTGCTTAGTTTGCCCATCTCCCTCCATGAATATGATGCCAGCTGCTGATAGTTAGCCCGTCTCCCTCCTCTAATATGATACCAGCTGCTGATAGTTAGCCCGTCTCCCTCCTCTAATATCATGCCAGCTGCTGATAGTTTGCACGTCTCTCTCCTTGAATATGATGCCAGCTGCTGAGAGTTTGCACGTCTCCCTCGTTGAATATCATGCCAGCTGCTGATAGTTTGCCTGTCTCCCTCCTTGAATATGATGCCAGCTGCTGATAGTTTGCACGTCTCCCTCCTTGAATATGATGCCAGCTGCTGATAGTTTGCACGTCTCCCTCCTTGAATATCATGCAAGCTGCTGATAGTTTGCCCTTCTCCCTCCTTGAATATCATGCCAGCTGCTGATAGTTAGCCCGTCTCCCTCCTCTAATATGATGCCAGCTGCTGATAGTTTGCTTGTCTCCCTCGTTGAATATCATGCCAGCTGCTGATAGTTAGCCCGTCTCCCTCGCTGAATATGATGCCAGCTGCTGATAGTTAGCCCATCTCCCTCGCTGAAAATCATACCAGCTGCTGATAGTTTGCACGTCTCCCTCCTTGAATATCATACCAGCTGCTGATAGTTAGCCCGTCTCCTTCGCTGAATATGATGCCAGCTGCTGATAGTTTGCATGTTTCCCTCCTTGAATATCATACCAGCTTCTGATAGTTTGCCCTTCTTCCTCCTCTAATATGATGCCAGCTGCTGATAGTTTGCTTGTCTCCCTCGTTGAATATCATGCCAGCTGCTGATAGTTAGCCCGTCTCCCTCCTCTCATATGATGCCAGCTGCTGATAGTTTGCCTGTGTCCCTCGTTGAATATCATGCCAGCTGCTGATAGTTAGCCCGTCTCCCGTCTCCCTCGCTGAATATGATGCCAGCTGCTGATAGTTAGCCCGTCTCCCTCGCTGAATATCATACCAGCTGCTGATAGTTAGCCCGTCTCCCTCTCTGAATATCATACCAGCTTCTGATAGTTTGCCCTTCTTCCTCCTTGAATATGATGCCAGCTGCTGATAGTTTGCACGTCCCCCTCGTTGAATAGAGTGCCAGCTGCTGATAGTTTGCATGTCTCCCCCGTTGAATATCATGCAAGCTGCTGATAGTTTGCCTGTCTCCCTCTTTGAATATGATGCCAGCTGCTGATAGTTTGCACGTCTCCCTCCTTGAATATGATGCCAGCTGCTGATAGTTAGCCCGTCTCCCTCCTCTAATATGATGCCAGCTGCTGATAGTTTGCCCATCTCCCTCCTTGAATATGATGCCAGCTGCTGATAGTTAGCCCGTCTCCCTCCTCTAATATGATGCCAGCTGCTGATAGTTAGCCCGTCTCCCTCCTCTAATATCATGCCAGCTGCTGATAGTTTGCACGTCTCTCTCCTTGAATATGATGCCATCTGCTGAGAGTTTGCACGTCTCCCTCGTTGAATATCATGCCAGCTGCTGATAGTTTGCCTGTCTCCCTCCTTGAATATGATGCCAGCTGCTGATAGTTTGCACGTCTCCCTCCTTGAATATCATGCAAGCTGCTGATAGTTTGCCCTTCTCCCTCCTTGAATATCATGCCAGCTGCTGATAGTTAGCCCGTCTCCCTCCTCTAATATGATGCCAGCTGCTGATAGTTTGCTTGTCTCCCTCGTTGAATATCATGCCAGCTGCTGATAGTTAGCCCGTCTCTCTTGCTGAATATGATGCCAGCTGCTGATAGTTAGCCCTTCTCCCTCGCTGAAAATCATACCAGCTGCTGATAGTTTGCACGTCTCCCTCCTTGAATATCATACCAGCTGCTGATAGTTAGCCCGTCTCCTTCGCTGAATATGATGCCAGCTGCTGATAGTTTGCATGTTTCCCTCCTTGAATATCTTACCAGCTTCTGATAGTTTGCCCTTCTTCCTCCTCTAATATGATGCCAGCTGCTGATAGTTTGCTTGTCTCACTCGTTGAATATCATGCCAGCTGCTGATAGTTAGCCCGTCTCCCTCCTCTAATATGATGCCAGCTGCTGATAGTTTGCTTGTCTCGTTCGTTGAATATCATGCCAGCTGCTGATAGTTAGCCCCTCTCCCTTGCTGAATATGATGCCAGCTGCTGATAGTTAGCCCGTCTCCCTAGCTGAATATCATACCAGCTGCTGATAGTTAGCCTGTCTCCCTCTCTGAATATCATACCAGCTGCTGATAGTTTGCCCTTCTTCCTCCTTGAATATGATGCCAGCTGCTGATAGTTTGCCCGTCTCCCTCCTCTAATATGATGCCAGCTGCTGATAGTTTGCACGTCTCCCTCGTTGAATAGAGTGCCAGCTGCTGATAGTTTGCATGTCTCCCCCGTTGAATATCATGCAAGCTGCTGATAGTTTGCCTGTCTCCCTCTTTGAATATGATGCCAGCTGCTGATAGTTTGCACGTCTCCCTCCTTGAATATGATGCCAGCTGCTGATAGTTTGCCCGTCTCCCTCCTCTAATATGATGCCAGCTGCTGATAGTTAGCCCGTCTCCTTCGTTGAATATGATGCCAGCTGCTGATAGTTTGCTTGTCTCCCTCGTTGAATATCATGCCAGCTGCTGATAGTTTGCCCGTCTCCCTCCTTGAATATTATGCCAGCTGCTGATAGTTTGCACGTTTCCCTCCTTGAATATCATACCAGCTGCTGATAGTTTGCACGTCTCCCTCCTTGAATATCATGCCAGCTGTTGATAGTTTGCCCGTCTCCCTCCTTGAATATGATGCCAGCTGCTGATAGTTTGTACGTCTCCCTCCTTGAATATCATACCAGCTGCTGATAGTCAGCAGGTCTCCCTCCTTGAATATGATGCCAGCTGCTTATAGTTTGCCCGTCTCCCTCCTTGAATATGATGCCAGCTAATGATAGTTTGCCCGTCTCCCTCCTTGAATATGATGCCAGCTGCTGATAGTTTGCCCGTCACCCTCCTTGAATATGATGCCAGATGCTGATAGTTTGCACGTCTCCCTCCTTGAATATCATGCCAGCTGCTGATAGATTGTACGTCTCCCTCCTTGAATATCATACCAGCTGCTGATAGTCAGCATGTCTCCCTCCTTGAATATGATGCCAGCTGCTTATAGTTTGCCCGTCTCCCTCCTTGAATATGATGCCAGCTGATGATAGTTTGCCCGTGTCCCTCCTTGAATATGATGCCAGCTACTGATAGCTAAGCTACGGCAGCCGCACGGGGACCGAAGTGGTCAGTTGCAGATTTCTTAGTGGATGCGGCCTTCCAATCTATGGCGTAGCAGCCGCACCTGTGACCCATCTTCAGTGAAGCTTCATACCCCTTGTCAAGGGACACTTGTGCCGTGTGGGTGCCGTGCCGCTGGCGTTGGTCCTCGGTGCTTGCACGGATGCACGCACGTCTGACGGGCCGGTGTCCTGAGAGCTTAAGGCGTGGAGCTGCGTGCGCCTGCAATGAACTTTCAATGCCCGAATGCCCCGCCCAGAATGCTGAATTATGGGAAATATGGTATTTTATGAGCCCTGACTTTGAATAAAAATAGCTAAACAAAAGGGGGAACTTTGGTTGTGAAGCGAGGCTAGTATTGCCTCTTGGGTGAAGACTTATACCCCTATGTGGATCACATGGGCTGGGGTACTAAAAAGGGGCAAGAAGATGTGCCCATGAGACCACCAGGTTTTAAAGACATTAAGGGCAATTGCTTATCCTGGAATAATGTGTCCATAAAAACCCCAGACACAATTACTGTGCATTGTCCTAACAGGTGGAGTCAACGATTCATAGCTGTAACCATGGTATCTCGTCGTTCAGACCATTCGTTCATGATCTCGAGCGGTACACCAACCTCTGCTCTTGTGTAAACAAGTTATATCTGGGGCATTTGCTGCTACCTTCTCCATTACCACCCAGGACAGGTCTCCATCAATGTGGTTAGCTTCCAAGTAGCGTTGTGTCAGTTTGGTGCAATTCTTTTTGCATCATATAGTACTTCGATGCTCATTTGTCCGTGTCTTTGTTTTGTGGGTTGTCATGCCCACATAGAGCAGGCCACGTGGGAGGTGATCAAGCATACCACGTTTTCACAGTTACAGTCCGCTGGGATCTTCATGACCCCCAGTCTCCATGTCTTGAAATCTGTTTCCTTTGTTGGTGCAGTGAAACAACACGCTAAACCATTACTGCAGGGGTAGTGACCCGCCGGGGTTGGTTCTTCGAGTTTGTTGTCTGCAGTGAAACGACATGCTACACCATTATCGCAGGGGTAGTGACCCACCGGTGGTTGGTTGTTCCAGCAGGTTGTCTGCAGTGAAACGACATGCTACACAAATACCGCAGGGGTAGTGACCCGCTGGGGTTTGTTCTTCCAGTGGGTTGTCTGCAGAGAAATGACACGCTGCACAAATACCGCAGGGGTAGTGACCCGTCTGTGGTTGGTTGTTCCAGCAGGTTGTCTCCAGTGAAATGACATGCTGCACAAATACCGCAGGGGTAGTGACCTGCCGGGGATTGGTTCTTCTAGTGGGTTGTCTGCAGTGAAAAGTCACGCTACACAAATACCGCAGGGGTAGTGACCCGCTGGGGTTGGTTCTTCCAGTTGGTTGTCTGCAGTGAAACAACACGCTACACCATTACCACAGGGGTAGTGACCCGCTGGGGGTTGGTTGTTACAGTGGGTTGTCTGCAGTGAAATGACACGCTACACCATTACCGCAGGGGTAGTGACCCGCCGGGTGTTGGTTCTTCCAGCAGGTTGTCTGCAGTGAAAGGACACGCTGCACAAATACTGCAGGGGTAGTGACCCACTGGGGGTTGGTTCTTCCAGTGGGTTGTCTGCAGTGAAACGACATACTGCACAAATAACGCAGGGGTAGTGACCTGCCGGGGGTTGGTTGTTCCAGTGGGTTGTCTGCAGTGAAATGACACTCTACACCATTACTGCAGGCGTAGTGACTCACCGGGGGTTGGTTGTTCCAGTGGGTTATCTGCAGTGAAATGACACTCTACACCATGACCGCAGGGGTAGTGACTCACCGGGGGTTGGTTGTTCCAGTGGGTTGTCTGCAGTGAAATGACACGCTGCACAAATACCGCAGGGGTAGTGACCTGCCGGTGGTCGGTTGTTCCAGCAGGTTGTCTGCAGTGAAACGACCTGCTACACAAATACCGCAGGGGTAGTGACCCGCCAGAGTTGGTTCTTCCAGTCGGTTGTCTGCAGTAAAACAACATGCTGCACAAATACCGCAGGGGTGGTGACCCGCTGGGGGTTGGTTCTTCCAGTGGGTTGTCTGCAGTGAAAGGACACGCTGCACAAATACCACAGGGGTAGTGACCTGCCGGGGGTTGGTTCTTCCAGTAGGTGGTCTGCAGTGAAATCACAGTTTCTTGTGTTTTGGTGTGTACTATCCTGTCAGTCTTTAGTTTCTGGTGCTTTTCTAGGAGTGGCTTCCTGTTGTTTTTTGCCCTTTTTCATGCTTTCTTTACTGTTTTGCTCAAGTGTTAGGGTGCCAGTAACTTTGTCTCGAGGGTGGTAGCCCGAGTTTCCAATGTTTCCAAAAAGGAACAGTTGCCCCTCACTCTCAGGAACTGGCCCACTGGAGGGTTCTCTCAGAGGGCTCTCGGGTGGAAGCTGTCACATAGCAGAAGACTGTTTCTGTCTGTCATCTTGCTGGGTGCCCTTGTCTCAATACCACTGAGCCCAGTGGTGATTACCGAATCCAAGAATACTTCCTGTGGCGCGGATTCATGCCTTCGCAGCTCCTGGTGAAACAGGTTGTGTCATACTTCTTGTGGTCCTCGGCATCGACTACTGCAATAACATCTATGGTTGCCATGTATCAGCCTCACTAGCCATTGTCCAACCTGCACATAATGAAACCCACTGTTTATAGCCCTGGTCTTCAACTCACGGGTCATCGCTCTGCCAAGCCTTCTGTTGTTTCACTGGTTCCTGTTCAAGCCAGGAGCGCTACTCAAACCACAAGGCCTTGCATGCTTGAGCACCTACTACCTCTCCAAACTAGTGGTCCCTAGAAGGATATCCGCGACAAATACAGCGGTTTTACGAATGAAACTCCACCCCGATGAATTCCATATTGATGCACCTTGGCTTCAAAGCTGTCCTTGTAAAACACAAGAAAAACCCGAAAACCCATATGATGGTTCTTCTAGGCATAAGATACATTTCCATCCTCCAACAGGCATGGGACACATTTACAGCTTCTCTCAAGCAGAGGACATGTTTGCACTCTTCGTCAGGCATAGGGTATATTTCCAGTCTCCATGAGGCATAGGGTACATTTCGAGGCTCCCTCGCGCATAGGGCACTGTACTGTGCGCAGTGAGAGGCCAAGAGGAGTTGCGGTGCTAGAATGAGGATTTATTTTAAGGGTTAGACAGCATTCGGGTAAATTGTGGCTTAGCGTCCCTCCCGTCTTTACATCAGAGGAAGGGTGTAATGAAGAACTTCATCTTCTGATGCATGAGCTCTTATGGACCCGAACTCCTTGCCAGGTACATCGGGTTACATGTTTGGCAACAACAGCTTTGCATGAATATCATTCAAGAACATGCAGCCACTCTAACTGTAAATGTGTCTGGTTTTAGCGTGTCTATTGGTCTTTTTCCACTCTATCCGACTGTTTTTGTTTTGGCAGATCTTTGTCGTCTTTGATCACCCCCTGCCCAGCATAGAGGTGTTCCACATATGGCCTCTCACTCGCAACAGGGTCTGTTTTTTTGCCTCTGTTTACCGCAAGGAACTACGTTTGTAGTTCAGGATAATGGTGCAGAGGTTAAGAGCGTCCTTTTGTCTTATCTTCTCTCTTTGGACATATTAAGGAGCATCCCCATAACCTTTGGCCTGCGTACAATTGGACTCGCATCCTTCTTTCACCCACACCCTGCTTCTCCTTTGTTCTGTAATGCATAGGCTCACTTAGACACCTCCCTTCAGTTTGTTGATGCTGCCTACTCGCATTGGTTGTTGGGACTGCTCTTAGGTGAATGTAAGGCTTTAAGTGGGATGGAAAAACTGGGGGGTCTCAACGGGGCGTGGTCAATGTAATCAAGGGCGTGGCTTAAAAACACCTAACCTAAAAATCACACTATGCTGCCCGACTTGAATTTTGCTGTTCCTTGCATTGAGTCCAGATATATGATACGAGTCACATCATACCTACAAACCAGGACTTTTGGATTTGTAAATGGTTGCTAGTTGCGTAAGATAAATAAGCAGCAACTATGGCTTATATATAACATTGAAAAAACTTCCACTTAAAGCCCTGGTGACACCACGACAATGTTGCTGCTGCTGACTTTCAAAAAGAGACTGTAGTGTAGTTCCTAGTTTCCCACTAGGCCCTGCGCATTGGAATAACATAAACAGTAGTATCGACGTGGAACTGCTTATATTCCAGGCCTCCACTGACTATGCTAAACTTAATTGGGTTGTGTTACCAACTAGCTCAGAGGTCACTGGAAACTTTCTTCTCTGCATAGGAAGTGATCAGCTTCCTTGGCACAGACAAGAAGGGATTCAGCTTTCCAACAACCGTGCAACATGACAACTTTGCTCCTCAGATCAAGAGTCGATCTCTAGGGTCGTGTGAAACAATAGACATAGATTTCACTCAGTCAGTCTAGTGCAGTTTACTTTCACAGTATGTAGAGAATAGAGAGACGGGCGTGTATCAATAAAGGGTTAACATTTATTGAACAGTCTTTCTTCTCGTACAAGAGAAATGTATTGCCACAATTGCAATAACTGTTATTATAAAAAGTACGTACAGTAAGATAAGAATAGCAAAATAGAACTGTAAAAGCATTGATATGGTTTCTTAGCCATACAATGGTTTAAAAGTAATAAAACATATATACAGTCATATATACATTAGGCTAACATACTCAACTGGTGCTTCTAACTAAGCCTACCCCAGTGTGCCTGACCTAAGCCTAACACGTGAGAAGGGGGAGTAAGTAAGTAGCTTAAGTTAAGTTGGTTTTGCCAAGGTTTGTTTCAAGAATTCTCGTCTAAGGGTTTAGTCAACACCATACCTCTGAATAGAATGATGGAGGATTGGTATCTCCTTCAGGGGTCTCTCTCGATATCCCAGTCACCTGCGAGGGTAAACCGGAAGCGCCGGGACTGGATTTCTCTGCAAGAGAAATGCAGCGGCTTCTCTCAGCGCGTCGAGGAAGGAGGGGTGACAGCGTCCACGGGCAGCTGGGCTGGATGTCTTCGCAGAGGACGGCTGCTCGGCTCCTCAAGCGTACTGCACCATAGGTCGCGCTGTAGCGGCGATAATGGTAATCAGTAGCTTCACCACCACAGGATAGCAGGCTGCAGCGACAGGCAACGCTCAACAGCAGTTAGCTTCGCTCTCACAGCTCACAGCTTCGTATTGCTTAAGGCAACGTTGGTAATATTTATACCTGACAGGTGCCGGGTTTGACGCAAGTTTGCTGGACATAAGACGTCAATTAAAGATGTCACTAGGAAGTGGCAGCTATCAGTTGCTCATTAGAGTTCCATTACTAATCAAAACATAGCAAGCGGGGATTTCCAGGTTTGCTAAGTTTTTATCTTGTTGAAGAACTCGGAGTGTTATCTAGGAATATCAGATAGTGACTGCTGCTCTGTCATTGCACTAATTGGTCGCAAAGGAAGTAGCAGAGAGTCATGCTGGAATGTGGCTCTGTGGCTCTGCTCGTGTGAGGCCAGAGATGACTTTACAGAAAATCGCACTTGAACGGTTATGCCAATATAGGGAATAAATGGATTTATAGCCGAATAGGGGCATAAGGTCACAGTATCGATCAGGAACCTAGATAAGCACATGACACCCACTCCACGAATTCATGTCCATCAAAATTACTAAAACTAAGCAATTTTAGATGTATGTGTAACATTGTGTAACATAGCCCACCCCAAAATACATAAATGCATTCGAAATAGGCGTACTTGTAATACATGGAATTTAGGTACTGTACGTTTTTTAAAGCATAGTAATCATTCAAAAGGTATTGCATATGAAGTCAATGAACGATTATGCAAAAGAATTACACATGAAGTACCTCTGACAGAAGAAATGCGAGATAAATCATCACATAAAAATGCATTGTAATAATATGTGTGCTAGAGGCTGGTGTTATGTTAATATGTCTCTAGATGTGTTTTTTAGAAATAGAAGTGTGAAGCTTCTGTTCTCTAAGAATAGTTTTTACGTTAAGCAAAGAATTGTTCGTGCCAAAAAGAGAGGGTCAATATTTTTTAAAAAAATTGTCCAATTCAAAGAAAAATCAGTTTACCAAAGCTCCTGGCAGTTTTATGTTGATCAAAACTGAAGGCCGAATACAGAGTTCATGGGAACGCTGTGTGTCGGAAAGCTTCTCAAAAGTTATTGTTTCTCTGTGGGTGAGAACATCGTATCAGACAGGCTCGCAAAGAATTGGTCTACAAAATCAGGTGATAGTTCAACCAAATTAGATAGCGCTGTAACTTGGCAGGTGTGAGAATGATTGCTGTCATCGAAGGCAGGATCAGCAATGCTCACAGAACGTTGTACCTGGATGATGTTGCTTTTGTCACTCGCTCCACTGTTACCACTTGGCTGTAGTACAGGAGTCTCCACGAATGCCGTCATCAGGATTGGTAGCCGCTGGGGACAACACAATGCGTGAGCCGTTATTGGACTGAGCAAAGTATCGACGTCCATTGGTACTGCTGATGGAAGTGAAAGACAGATGTCCAACACGCATTCATCGCCGCAAAGCACAGGTAAAATGCAATTTTGCCATATCGGTCTGAATGAAAGGAACCAGGTCATGTTTAGCTGAGCCGAGGCTTGCCATAACGTAGCAGAAGGGTCAAAAATAGAATCCCTGCGATGAGTCCAAAAAATAGTGGAATACCACCAAAGATGGAGTGCACAAAATTAGGAAAGATTCCCAAAATTGCCTGGAAGGGTGTTAGCAGTCCCGTAAAGACTGTCTTAAATATGCCTGGGATGCTTGTAGCACTAGACATGTTAAGGAGTTGGTCGAGCATTTGTACGAAATGCACGGGGCAATTTGTTGATAAAAGGTCATGGACTTCAGTAGCCGTCCTTGCGACTAGAAGATCATACGTCTCTTTAGATGACGTTATAGGCACTGTTGTCTGTAAAAGTACAGATTTCATTTTGCTTAATGTATCAATTCGTATAGAATAGAGATTCAGACGAGGCCAGAGGGGAGTCACTGTGTCTGGAGGCCCGCTCGGGAACAATGCTTGCATACAACATTTGACCATGGACGTTACTTCTACTAGATAACTTAGTCCGGGCGCGAGG
This sequence comes from Lissotriton vulgaris, assembly GCF_964263255.1. Taxonomy (NCBI): domain Eukaryota; kingdom Metazoa; phylum Chordata; class Amphibia; order Caudata; family Salamandridae; genus Lissotriton; species Lissotriton vulgaris. The sequence goes on from NC_141699.1 coordinate 44,369,791, forward strand.
CCACAGCACCTGTGATCCGTTCTTAGAATGTAACTCCCGTTTGCGAGTTGCATAAAGAAGGGCTCTATCTGAGTTGCAGGTGTGACTAGCTGGTGGCATGAAAGGTTGTTTGAATTGCCATCACATGCTCCGTGTAAATTAATACCCTGACACAAAAGTATACCGCTTAGTGAGTGTTTACAGTTGTCACCACTAAGAAATACATTTTTGTCGCTGTCACTATAGCAAGAATGAGTGTATGGTAATTTCCATTCGGATTTAACATATCCCTTACCCAATTGTTCATACTGGCCAGCAGGTATGTATTCAAGGCATTTATGAAATCGGAAAGTTGTTATCGGAATTGTGATAATTCCGTGTATTATCCATTCAATGACAGGGCTCTCTGACATTGTCAATGATAATCTCTCGAGTTTCTCGATGCTCAAAATTGTATAGTCTGCTCCTTTCTGTGCCAAACTGATCTGTTTATCAGTAAGGTTAAAAATGGAAAATAATGACGTTGTGTTTATCAGACGCCAAGGCACATAGCCTGAACGAAGATTTTGCAGCGTCCAGCCTAGTTCTATAATAGAGCGTAATTGAGACTGGCCATGTTGTAACATTAGCAAATCTCTGTCTATCACATCAAAGGCAGAGGATACAATATTGTCCAAAGAATATATTCTGGAAGACAGAGTCATTAACCCATTGTCTACCACAGAAAGTGATTTTTCCAAATTAATACGATCAATTTCTCGTATCTTTTCAGCAGTTTCAATTTGCTTTACTTTCCAAGCCTCGTTGTAAGCAGCATAGATACTGGTCGCTATGAAACGCTTTTGACGCTGTTTGCGTGGTCCAAGAATGAAATCGCGCAAATCAGCACCATCTTTTAACAAAGACAAGTGTTGCTTAATTTCAGCCAGTGTGGATGAAGTTAGCCATTCTAGGCAGAGTTTACCTACACTGTATGTGGTTATAATTCCTGGATGTTGTCTCTGGGAATATCTAGGGTCTAATCTGGTCATTTTTAAACCCTGTGTTTTGTTCAGGAATCTATCTTGACAGCTATTTGTGTCTGTAGGCCAGATTAACCACTTTTTCCAATCCGGATGTGTTCTGTTGAAATGTAAAATGTGTGACACGTCTAACTCATTATCTGCAGTTGTATTCTCAGCTATTGGCTTTGGTATAGACGGTGTTTTCATTTCTTTGTTCTTAGCTAGGCCAAGACAAGATGTTTGGTGTACAGTGTCATTTAAAAATAACATTTGTTCTGGTATCATGCAGGTTCTAAACAGTGCTTCTATGCCTTGCACCTGCCAATCTTTTGTACCCCAAATTGATTTTGTTTCAATATTATTTTTCCAATAATCAAAACCAAATGTCATCATTTTGTCATAAAATGCTTCTGAATATATCAATTTAGAATTTGTCAGCATTGTTTTCATTCCTGTTTTATCTAACAGTTTATAATAAAACGTTTCTGCATCACTGGTGTTAAACCCTGAAAAATATTTGAATTTCTCAAAAAATGCTTTAGAACTGCTTTTAGGTGGTGTAGAACAATGTTCCCATTGATTATACATAAAAACATTTCTAGGCTGTGCAGATTTATGCAAGTAATGATCCCCATAGTGGGTATAACAGAATAACTGCTCATAACTAGATGAACCTTGTAAATAATCATGATCTGTGAATCTAGCTGACATTACTAAATCAGACATCATGTCATTAATACTGTTAAAGTCCCAATCATCAGAGAATGTACTTGGTGTCACAAAGTCACTTAAGGAAACCTTTAGTTGATGAGGATACTTCAGGATTTCAACCGGACCATAGATCTCATAGTCTGTTTTCTCCCATACTACCCCACCAGGTATTGGAATTGCTGTGACATTTACTGTTGACAGTTCTCTTTTCTTCACGTGGGATGATCTGTGTGGTTTCAGGACTAGGTTGATGTTCTGACTTGCTGTGTCCATTGTAATATATTTTCCTTCAATGAATTTTCCCAAACACAGTACCATGATGAGCCAAAGCAGGAGGAAAAATACACCTAGACCGAACCAGAACTCTAGCCAAGGGGAAATTAGGTAGATTTCCTTCAGTTGATGAAAGAGTTCCGTTGCTTTTTCTTTAAAAGACTTTTTTGTTTCTGGCATCACTTCGGGCTCATTTTCATCTTCAGAGAAGTTGTCGAAGTTGATGAAATAACCAGAGGCAGTTCTGTCAATTGATGGGATTGTTCTTTCAATCTGTCTCTCGGTAGCACTTTCTGATGCCACATTATTGTAGACTGGTGTTGTTTCTTGACGAACTGTTTCAATCTGTGTTTCAAGAGGCACGAGTTCCATGGCATTATTGCATAGTCCTTCATTGTGCACTGCAGGCTGATCGAATGTGATTAGTCTTTCAGTTTGAACCTCTTGGATTGTTGCAAGTTTGGGTATTCTGTTGTTTCTTGGGAGTCCACTGGGCCTACTGTTGATTATAGGCCACATGCTTGTGGTTTTACCAGGTCGATGGACACGACTCTGTTCTCCTTTTTACCAGCAAGGGGCGGTAGCACAACTGATCTTGTTCCGGTGACTGCTAAGACAGGTACTGCTTTTCTGTAAGAAGGCCCAAATTCCTTCTTAACCGCGATCTTTTCTCTGACTAGATCCCCAATCTTTGGAATCCAGACAGGCCTTGCTGGGGCTGTTGCGGGTGGTGCCTCGTCAGTGGTATTTGGCTGTTGCTTTAACTTTATGTTGCTTAATGATTTTCTTGTTTCATTCAGTTCCTGTAAAACAGCCAAACGGTCTTTTACTTCAAACTGCTTTGTTTCTTCTTGTACCACTGACATCTGACTATCGAGGTCCTGAACGTTCATTCTAATTCCGAACAATAGTTCGTATGGGCTGAAACCTTTTAGAGAATTTCTTGGCATGTTGTTAAGACTAGTCTGGACACTTATTAAATGTTTGACCCACCCAGCGCCTGAACCTAATACCTTCGCTGTTATAGATTGCTTTATGTCACGGTTTTTTCTTTCTACCACACTATTCCCTTCGGGATGCGACGGACAAGAATACCGCAACCCAATTCCCATGCTGGCCATGGCCTCCTTATAGGCTCGAGAGCTGAAAGCAGGACCCTGGTCAGAATGGAACGTGGTAATTGCGTATGTGCCGATAAAGACTCGCAAATCTTTTATAACCGTTCTAGCGTCAGCCGAGCGCTGGGGCCATATCCATATGAACCTCGTACAGGAATCCACTGCTACCATGATATATCTATAGTTACCGTCCCTTTGTAGGGGACCACAGTGGTCCAGGTAAACGCATGCAAATGGTTTATCCGAGATGAGAAGGGGTGTCTGCGCTGGTCGTTTCACTGTTGAAACTTTTATCCTTTGGCATATGTCGCATTCCAATACATACTTTTTAGTTTGTATTCTCAAGCGAGGCCACCAATATCTATGTTTTAATAGTGATACTGTTGCGGAAATGCCAGCGTGTGCAGAAGCAAGCCCTTCGTGTGCCGCTTTTATTAGTCCTAGTCTGTGTTCCTTGTTTGGAATTACTCTATCCCCCACTCCAGGGATTCGAGCAAAAGGAACATTATTTGTATCCGTTAAGTACAAGTACTTTTCAGGAAAGCCTTTTGGGAGTGTTTTCTTATCATTCTTTACTGACGCACTGACAGCTTGTAGAATATCGCTGTCTATTTTTGTTTGTGACCGAGTTATCGCGGCTACGGAAGCCGTTTGTACAGCTGCCTTCGCGGCTTCATCAGCCAATGAATTCCCTGCAACGTGAACGCCATCACGTTGATGACTCAGTGTATGTATCACGTGAGTCTTTTGTAGTTCTTTTTGTAAAAGAACTACCTGTTCCCAAAGCATTTTATGCTTTATTGTGCCACCTTTTGCATCTTTGAAACCATTTTCCACCCAATTCTGCAAGTATTCATTATAAGATTGTACGCAATAAAAAGAATCGCACACTATTAGTGTGGGGAATTCGCGATCAGTATTTTCTAGCGCCATCTTAAATGCTACTAATTCAGCTCGCTGAGCCGAGCAATCTCCTAGAGATTGTGTTTTAGTGACCAATGGTCTAAATTTTCCTTTGTGCCAGCGACCTTTAACAATCGCGCACGCAGCACTGTAAGCTTGCTTACCCCCAACTGCGGGTTGTGCTGATCCGTCAGTATATATAATACTTCCGTATTCTTCGAGAGGCAGGATTTCAATTGGCAGAGGACATTCGTATTCATATTGTAAAAATTCCTGTGTTTTTAAGTTAGGATCAAATTCGTAAACTACGTCTGTTGCAGCAAGAGAATTAACCCACTGAATCCATCTAGGATGCAAAGCTTTAGCATTAGGAATGCTAGCTTTAGTTACCGCTTCTAAAGCCGGTATAGGAGTTACGATTAATATTCGTTTACCTTGTGCTAGGGGCCTTTCTTTCGCTACAGCAGTCTGAACCGCAGTTAGAATTTTCTCCGTTGAACTGAATTTTATTTCAGCCCTTGTGTACAAATGTGATTTGTAAGCTATTGGTACTTTTTCTCCCTCATTAGAGGTTAGGTATGTGAATCCGCATCTTCCTGGGATGACTCGGATTACAAGATCACGTGTGTTGTCACGTGTATCTAATTTTGTTTTTGCTAACATGTCTGTTTGCAGTGATCTCAAAATTTCTGTGTGTTTTTGAGTCCAATTGATTTGTTTTAAATCAGGTTTAATTAGTTCGTAGAGAGGTTTAACCCTTTCTGCGTAATTTAGAATGTAAGTTCTTCCGAAATTCAGAAAACCTAGTATTGATTGTAAATTCTTCAGCGTTTTTGGAGCTTGGAGTACAGCGCACTTCTCTAAGAAGTTGTCCGCTAGGCTTTTTCCTTCACTTGATAATTCGTACCCTAAAAATAGTACTGTCAGATGGGCAATTCGGGACTTTTTAAAGTTGAATTTGTAACCCTCTGCTGCGAACCCAAGTATAATGGTGTTCACTCTTTTCAAGTGAGTATCCAAGTCGTCGTCTGTGAGATAAATATCATCTACGTAAGACAATGCTTCATCATCATAGATTTGTAGTAACTCTGTTACCCTAGCTGAGAATAGTCCTGGGCTGTTCTTGAACCCCTGTGGGAGTCGACAGAATTTTTTCTGTGACCCAAATGCGGAGAAAGCGGTCAAGTATCTGCTTTCTGGTGCAATGTTTTGACAAAAGAAACCATTAGAAATGTCTAATGTCGTTTTGTATTTTTTCCTAACTATATTATTCATTAGGGCTGCACTATGCGAGTTTTGTACTGCAAAAGTTTTGCAACATGTATTAAGGTGTCTGTAGTCCAAAACTAGACGATATGAATTGTCTGGCTTGGAGACAGGAAACAAAGGATTGTTCATTTGAGAGGTGCATGTTTCAATCACCCCCTGGTACTCAAGTTGATCTAAGATCTCCCTGACCTGTTTTTTAGCTTCTTGCTTTATGGGATACTGCCGTTGGGCAGTTGGTTCACTTTTTAGTTGGATTTTGTGAGGTGTAGAATCCTCATCCCATCCTACATGATTTTTATACAATGCAGGTGCCTGGGCTACAGCCCATTTCCTTGCATATGTGTATTTTTTGTGAATCGGTATGTGATTCGAGAAGGCAGGCATAATCACTTCTTCGCCACGAGGGCACTCCCTGACAAACTCCGGGGGCCAATCTTTTTCAGCTAACAGAATATCATAGCCTTTTGAGAGCTTATCCCAAAATAGACCCTTAATTTTCCTAGTCTTATCACCCTCTATACGTAATGTTATTTCGTATATTTTATGGGGCTCGCTAAGCCTGGCGTCGGCAGTTTCAACCTGAATGAATTCATTTGTGTCCACTGTCTCCAGATGACTCATCAAGATCTTGCGCGCTATACTGATCTCTGCTGCACTGTCCAACATTGTCAATGCCCACTCCCCGTTTTTCAACTGTGTCCTCAGTATTCTCGGCATGGTTGATTACTCTAATACTGGCTACCTTCTTTTTCTGAAATTGAGATTTCTTATTTTGAGCAGGTTCCTTGTCTTTGGACTTGGTGTGCTCTCCTGGGTCTGACCGTCCTCTTCTTTCCGAATTCTGTGGAAGAGATCGAGAGGGACGTGTATCAATACTTTGATATCTATCAGGTTTTTTTATATTATCCCTATTTCTAAGGTTATATCTTTTCTCAGAGGGCTCCCGTTGGGGAGACTGGCGTTCTCGAGTCGGAGTTCTCTCCCTCCGTCGAGGAGACCTTCCTCTGGACTGGAAAACTTTTTCCTTGGGACTGGATTGTTTATTTCCATCCCAGCTCTTTTTAGGAGTATTTGAATTATTTTTAATAAATAATTTTTCAGGATTTTCGAGCAGTTGGGGCTTAACTGGTTTCCCACCCAAGCTGTCTCTACCTAATTCTTCATAGCATTTTTCTATGATTTTTGCAAGCTCAACAGGATCTTTTATATCTGTTTCCCTCAACTTCTGGCGAATCGCCACAGATGCTGCTTCTCCCTTTACATTGGCTAATAATATAGCCGTGACCTGCTTGAAGTCTTTCAGTAATTTCATACCTAGATTTAAAGCTGGTTCTGGACCGAATTCATTTTGAATCTGTTTTAGCACGTCTGGTATTACCGCCATAGACGGAACACCGTGTGTTTTTGTGTAAATGGAAGCAAAGACTGTACCCCAAGTGTCACAGTCCTCCACGTGTGGTGCGATTCCCATGGGAAGGCAGATGGTCAAGATTCTGTGTTTCTCAATAGGGGTAGTATCAGGAAATACTGCCTCTATTTGAGTGATTTTCTGGGCTAACCAGAAAGGAATTTGTTCCCGTTTTACGGGTGTTTTACCAAGACATGACTGTATGTTCTGTGGTGTAATTTTATTTGTGTTCCCCTGATGAGGGGTCAGCTGTGGTGTATTAACAGCTGGCTGGACTGTAGCAGTCCGTATTACATATTGGACTAATTGCCTATGTATTTTTATTAATGTGTTTAGCTGTGCTAACAGCTCTTCTCTAGACATTCTTATAATGTCAGGATGTGGTGTGTAGCTGGCTAGAACCGGCCACGTGGCTCCTGGTCTACCTAGTGGACCGAGCCTGGTTATGTGATCATTGTGTTTTAGGGCGCCATTAAACCAGAGCAGGTGCTCTTGAAATTTAAGTGGAATTTCAACCTCCTCGAAAGGAGCGTACTCTTCCGGAGGTTCCTCTATTTTGTAATAGTGAAACTCTTGTGTTATAGCGTTTACCGCTGGAAAGTTTATCCATGAATAGAATACCTCTGTCTGCCGATACTCGTGAGCCTCTATCACGAAAATTACTGTACCACCTTGAGGTGGCAGTCCGTGTTCTATAAGTTTTAAAGTTATAGATCTTCTTAACTGGACCGGGATGATAATAGCACCCGGGTCTGTGTATTCGGGACCTTGCTGAGTCGCATCTACTGCGGCCCCAGTGGTGCCGTTGTTTTCTACTGACATTGTATAAATGCAGTTTTTGCAGAGTAGGTCTCCAAGGAGACAAAGATTAGATGCACAATATTTTGGAACACTGTATCCTTCAACGTTGAATAAACCAGAGCTTTACATAGGAATCTCTTCCTACTAAGGTCGGGCGGATTTTAACCTTTCACCCACTCCAGACGTCTATTGGAGTATTTAAGGGAGAAAGGGGTGTGAAATATGCACGACTGAGTTACTCTACAAGTCTTACGTTAGTTTATCGCCTTACCAAACGTTGGGCGCCATGTAGTGTAGTTCCTAGTTTCCCACTAGGCCCTGCGCATTGGAATAACATAAACAGTAGTATCGACGTGGAACTGCTTATATTCCAGGCCTCCACTGACTATGCTAAACTTAATTGGGTTGTGTTACCAACTAGCTCAGAGGTCACTGGAAACTTTCTTCTCTGCATAGGAAGTGATCAGCTTCCTTGGCACAGACAAGAAGGGATTCAGCTTTCCAACAACCGTGCAACATGACAACTTTGCTCCTCAGATCAAGAGTCGATCTCTAGGGTCGTGTGAAACAATAGACATAGATTTCACTCAGTCAGTCTAGTGCAGTTTACTTTCACAGTATGTAGAGAATAGAGAGACGGGCGTGTATCAATAAAGGGTTAACATTTATTGAACAGTCTTTCTTCTCGTACAAGAGAAATGTATTGCCACAATTGCAATAACTGTTATTATAAAAAGTACGTACAGTAAGATAAGAATAGCAAAATAGAACTGTAAAAGCATTGATATGGTTTCTTAGCCATACAATGGTTTAAAAGTAATAAAACATATATACAGTCATATATACATTAGGCTAACATACTCAACTGGTGCTTCTAACTAAGCCTACCCCAGTGTGCCTGACCTAAGCCTAACACGTGAGAAGGGGGAGTAAGTAAGTAGCTTAAGTTAAGTTGGTTTTGCCAAGGTTTGTTTCAAGAATTCTCGTCTAAGGGTTTAGTCAACACCATACCTCTGAATAGAATGATGGAGGATTGGTATCTCCTTCAGGGGTCTCTCTCGATATCCCAGTCACCTGCGAGGGTAAACCGGAAGCGCCGGGACTGGATTTCTCTGCAAGAGAAATGCAGCGGCTTCTCTCAGCGCGTCGAGGAAGGAGGGGTGACAGCGTCCACGGGCAGCTGGGCTGGATGTCTTCGCAGAGGACGGCTGCTCGGCTCCTCAAGCGTACTGCACCATAGGTCGCGCTGTAGCGGCGATAATGGTAATCAGTAGCTTCACCACCACAGGATAGCAGGCTGCAGCGACAGGCAACGCTCAACAGCAGTTAGCTTCGCTCTCACAGCTCACAGCTTCGTATTGCTTAAGGCAACGTTGGTAATATTTATACCTGACAGGTGCCGGGTTTGACGCAAGTTTGCTGGACATAAGACGTCAATTAAAGATGTCACTAGGAAGTGGCAGCTATCAGTTGCTCATTAGAGTTCCATTACTAATCAAAACATAGCAAGCGGGGATTTCCAGGTTTGCTAAGTTTTTATCTTGTTGAAGAACTCGGAGTGTTATCTAGGAATATCAGATAGTGACTGCTGCTCTGTCATTGCACTAATTGGTCGCAAAGGAAGTAGCAGAGAGTCATGCTGGAATGTGGCTCTGTGGCTCTGCTCGTGTGAGGCCAGAGATGACTTTACAGAAAATCGCACTTGAACGGTTATGCCAATATAGGGAATAAATGGATTTATAGCCGAATAGGGGCATAAGGTCACAGTATCGATCAGGAACCTAGATAAGCACATGACAAGACGGGCAATCCAGAGAGAAAATTACTCTCTCTAAAGGATTTCCCTTCCCCTACAACTCTCACCTGGCATGACGCCCTATCTTCTCCACTAGTGAGAAGTGAGCAGTGTGAGCACGCACACGTCGGTGTTCCTGCCGTCACTACAGTCTGGGAAAAAACGGACTGCCTGTGCCAGGGCACAAAGCAGAGCCCGATAGAGACCCGTTTCGAGGCCCCCTTAAAAAAACTGCCGGTGCTCAGAGCCAGTGAGACCTGGCCCACTTAAAGCCCTGGGTGAATGATTGTTTACTACAGAGGTTCTGATTATAAAGCCTCCAGGCCTCCTTGTTAAACAGGAGATCTATGACAGTCAGGAGGAGCCTTTAAGAAAATTGATGCAGGCTGTGTAACCTCAAAGACCCCTTGGGAAAGTATTTCATGCAGCCTTGCACTTAGTAAACAGAAATAGTTTAAAGATGCTTGTGAGGGGCCAACATTTATTTCAGTGTTTATATTTTGTGGCTTTTGGAGCTGCAGCAGTGAAGTGTCCTTTCCAACACTCATAATTCTCTTTTTCTGCATCGCTGCCCAACGCTGCAAATATAATCCACCCTTTTGAAATGCTATCTACCCCCTCTTCAGTTGTTGCCAGGTGGCAGACCCAGGTCTCAAGATTTGTAAACTATGTTGCGGCAATGAAGGGAACCGACCCTGCCACAAAGCATGCCCTGCAGCTCCATTTCGCAGGAGAGGAAATACACAAGATGTTCAACACTCTCTCCAAAAACGAGACAATAAACTGACTATGATGCACTGCTCACAACACTCAACAGGCAATTCAGCACCCAAGATTATTTATTATGAAAGGTGTGTATTGCTCCAAGCCATCTATCGCCCTCACTCTATCTATGGCCCTCACTCTATCAATCTATCTATCGCCCTCACTCTATCTATCTATGCCCTCCCTCTATCTATCACATCACCACAGCATCACTCAGCACCACCACAGCATCACTCAGGGGCACCACAACTTCACTATGCGCTACCACAGCATCACTGAACGCCACAGCATCACTCGTCGCCACAACAACATCACTCAGCGCCACCACAGCATCAATTTGTGCAACCATTCAACAACTGGTTCAAATATGTTCTCTCAATGTTTCAAGCTCCATTACAAATGCCACAAAAAGATGTTAATATTTCACTTCTGTTCTTGGATTTTCGTCACAGTAAAATACACTGAACATAATCTTCACAAAAGTTATTTACAAAACTTTAAGCTATTGCCATTATAAATTACAATAACTTTTATTTAAGAATTAATCATTAAAAAAATTAAAAGCCTTTGTTATTTGTAATATCAATACATCTAAGCCATGTAAATACAACACATATTGCATTACAAATGCTATAGGTGTCACATTTGCGAAAGTTAAAACTATTGGCATTGTAAATGACAAAGCTATTAATTTCGCTATTTTCAAAACCAACATTTACAATACCAAAAACTCAAACTGTCCCAATGCGAGACCCATTGCATTGCAAATGCTTGTTATTAAGATGTCGGCGGTATGTGGGAAGACTGATTTTATCAAACACCTCATATGGGCCTTTCCACTCTGCCCATGTTTTGGGAAGGGAGGAGGGCAAAAGAACTAACACCCAATTGTGTAGTTGGAGGTGACGCCACTTTTTCCCTTTATCATAAAAGTCCTGCTTGTGTCTTTGGGCCTATTTGAGGTTATCATGGGCAAAGTCACGCAACTTGTGTACGCGGGATCTCAACCCCATGGAGTATTCCAGGAGAGTACGGTTTTCTTTGGGTTTTTCTTGCTCCCAGGCTTCTTTGGTCATCTCTATGAGAATGCATGGCTGCCTCCCGTATAGCAGCTCAAAAGGAGAACACCCTAAGCTGCTTTGCTTTTGACAGCGGATGATGAACAGGGCCTAGGGAAGTAGGGTGTTCCAGTCTGCTCCTTCGGCCGTCATCATCTTCTTCAGGGTCAGCTTGATTGTGCCGTTGTAACGTTTGCACAATCCATTTGTTTGCGGATGATACACAGAGGTTCTTATTTGTGTTATGTCCAATGACTTACACACCTGACCCATCAAACGGGAAACAAAGGGGATGCCCTGATCCGTAAGGATCTCCCGTGGAAACGCTACACGTGAAAGCAACTCCAGGAGCTTCTCACAGATGTTAGCAGTGTTTGGTGTTCGCATTGGGAAAGCCTGGGGTATCTGGTGGCATAGTCAATAACGACCAGGGCATATTGATTCCCTTTTCTGGACCTAGGTAAGGGACCTATGAGATCCATGACGACTCGATCAAAGGGTTTTCCAATGATTGTTAAGGGTTGTAGGGAATGGCAGGGGCACAAAAGGGATTCCTTTTTTGACACACTTCGCATTCCTGGCAGTATTTTGCGATGTGTGCATGTATGCCGGGCCAATAGAAGTGTTTGAGTATGTTCTAGCTTGTCTTTTGGGCTCCTGTGTGACCGGCTAGTAGGTGACTGTGTGCAAAGAACATTACTTGCTGTCGGAATTCCTGAGGGACAAGCAATTGACTGGGGCATCAAGGGTTTCCCCTTCCTATAGAGCAAGCCTTTTTTCAAACATGAACAAAGGATAGTTGTCAGAGGGGAGGATGCCTGTTGCCATGCCGTCTCAAGGCTGGGGTCATTTATTTGGGCGTATCTAAAGCTTTTATTGCCCTGCCAGGGAGCCGGAGATAGGAGAATCGGGTTGGTGTTCTGAGTACCCTTTATCTTACTTTGAAGGAGTTTCAGGAACTCAGGGTTGTCTAACCCTAATATCAGTTTCTCGGGGGTTTGGGTAGAACCCCTACTGTTACTTGCATGTTCTTCCCATTGGGTAACCTTACCCTCACTCGGGCTACTGGATATGTTTTGATGTCACCATGTATGCATCGGATAGATACCTGTTGGTGCGTGAGGATGTTTTTGGGTCTAACCAAGGCCTGTCGAATCACTGACTGTCGACAGCTGGAGTCGAGTAATGTCTTTACGTACACCCCATCAATCACTAGACTTACATAAAAGCATGTGCCCATTTCCTCGTTGTATAAGACGTGTCTAGGAAGGTAGCTGACATCCATGAGCTCCTCTGTCTTTTTCTTCCAGGGACAGAAGTGAGCAATGTGACCCTTGGTCCCGCAGTTGAAACACTGTGGTCCCTTTGAGAATGGGAGTTCAGGTTTAGGATAACGGATCTTGGGCGGTTCCATCGTAGGCTTGATGTATTTCTTCTCTGGTTTCCCTATACCCAGGTGCGTGTTCTTCTCTCCTTTCCAGGTGGATTGTCTTGGTTGGGCCCTGGAATAGCTGGTAGCCATATCCACTTCTCGGTCTACTGAGAGGTGGGTATGCTGCTTAAGCTATCTCAGTGTGGGAAAGGGGACGGCTTCCATGAATTGTTTGAGATGGTGTAGTCTTGGGGCTTCAGCAATTTATCGGCGGTGGTCTTTAGTTTGTAAAACAAGGTCTTCGGACTGTCCCCGGGATTACCCTTCTCTCTCCTGAAGCATACTCCATATGCTACTGCATCCATACCCAAGTGATCCAGAGTAATGCCGTTCACTTCTTTGTAGGAGGTGGTGCCTGTGGGGTTTGCCACCTGGTAAGCTGCATGTGCCTCGCTACTCAACAGAGGAGCCAGAAAGAAAGGTAATTTCTGCTCTGGCTACCCAGAGCCTTTAGCGGCATGTTCAAAGTAAACAAGGAAGGTGTCCGGGTCATCACCTGGAGTGTATATTTGTAGGGCGATAGGGGGATAGCTGGGTTGGGGTCCTTGGAGAACTGGGGTCGGTGCTGGGTGACTGTCCTGGTCCAAGGACCACCTCTGGAGGCTCTCTAGCTGCTGGTTGATTGAAGTACTAAAAAGTTCCCTGTCGGTTTGAGCCGGTCATCACCTCTCCACTGCCCACTCAAGTTCATCCTGCCCACAAATAATTTGCTGGATCAGGGCCTCCATTTCAGTATGTCGACGGAGAGTGGTCCCACTTCTGATACCATATGTAGTGTGGGCAATGAGAGGCCAAGAGGAGTTGGGGTACCAAAATGAGAATTTATTTTAAGGGTTAGACAGCATGCAGGTAAGTTGTGGCTTTGCTTCCCTCCCGTCTTTGCATCAGAGGAAGAGTGTAGTGAAGAACTTCATCTTCATTCCAGCTGTAGGCTGTCCAGGGCATGACAACAACAAAAAGAACACTGTTTTAGTGTGTGTGTACGCCGGCTGTACGACATAATGGGGAAAGGAGTGAGGGAGGTAAACCTCTGCCACCACCAAGTGCGTGCCGCTTGCGCTTAATCCACTACTGTGCGAACAGACACATTCTTTATGGCGTTATCCCTCCCCAGCCCTGACAGCCGACTCTCTTCCCATTGGGCGCCCCTTTGCGAACCACCCCTGAATACGAGCACGTACCTCCAGTAGCCACGCTCCTCCAGGAGCACGGCTGGCATCAGCGTAGTACCGGGTAGGGTCTGGCTCCCTCTTCGGATTGTTCTGCGATCTTCGTTCCAGCACGGCGGGCCTCACACACCAGTCGGTGTCCAGTGGAGCAGGAACGTTGCGGTATGGAAAACGGCGTCTCTCCTGGCTCATGGTCTCGGTCTGGAGTTTCCCCTCCTCCAGGAGCTCTCGGTCTCTCCGTTCGTCTTCCGCACTTCCTTCTTGAAGGGCCGCCCTCACGTCGTCCTCGACCGTCACTGGATCATGTGACAGGGTCACATGGGTTTGCTCGGAATTCCGGCAAAAAGGGATGTTAAAGGAGCCATGTTCGTCCTCCGTAGAATGTCCCCATGGAGACAGCAAACAAAATATGGGAGAGGCATGGGGGAGGAGTAGGTCATCGGTCCCCTCCGCCTCCTGGTCAAGTACATTGCGACAGCCACATTTACAGATTCCATCAAATATAGGGCATTTTCCGTCCTCCATCAGACACAGGCCATGTTGCCACCCTCCACCAAGCATGGGGTACATCTCCAGTCTCTCTCAGTTATAGGGCACATTAACATTCTCCGCCAAGCACAGGGCACATCTCTGACACAGGCACATTCTCTTCCTGTATTAACTTAATTATTTAATGCCCAGAGTCAATATTAAACCGTGCGAATGCTGCAGAAAAACACATATAAATCATTCTGACCAACAAATAATTTAGATGTAAAAGTGTTTGCATAAACTTAGGTTGATCCTGGTTTTAGGCAAATGAGCGCAATCAGCATGGCGGGCGTGGGGCCACTGGTATCAGTTCTTCAGCACCAGAAGCGAGTCACCTATGAAAACTCCTTGAAGAATGTCACCATAGCATTAGGGGCACCCTTGAGATGAGAGGGGCAGGGACATCCTTGAGGTGGGGGGCGGGACAGGGGCACCCTTGAGATGAGAAGGGCAGCGGCAATATTTTACAATTATTTTGTATTGTTCTGCGGCTTGCTGGGCAGGAGTGACAAGGGACATGACCACCTCTAACTCCTCTTTCCCCTTGCAGAGTGGACACATTGAGGGCAAGGTGCTCGACACGTACCACAGCACACTGGTGCTGCTCCCCGCCATCCTGGAGTACCTGCAGTACATTTTCATCGCTCTCGGCCTCCTGTTGCTTGTGATCTCTCTGGGTCTCGTCATCACGAATAAGGTAAGGCGTGGGTGTGTGGTGGTGAGACTGGGCTGTGAAGCTTTGTTTGGAGACTGTCTGATGATCTCCTGGCCCTGCACTTATGCAATGTGGTAACACAGAGTAAAGGTGCCTCAGTGCAGTGGGGTCTGGTCTGTGTGTCCTCATGTTAGCAATGGAGTGAGTAACATGGAGTAAAGGTTTGTCAGTGCAGCGGGGTCTCGTCTGTGTGTCCTCATGCGTGCGAGCGTAACACGGAGTAAAGGTGCCTCAGTGGAGCGGGGTCTCGTCTGTGTGTCCTCATGCGTGCGAGAGTAACATGGAGTAAAGGTGTCTCAGTGCAGCATTGTCTGACCTGTGTGTCCGATGTGCACTAGGCTAACATGGAGTAAAGGTGTCTCAGTGCAGTGGGGTCTCGTCTGTGTGTCCCCATGCGTGCGAGAGTAACATGGAGTAAAGGTGTCTCAGTGCAGCAGGGTCTCGTCTGTGTGTCCTCATGCGTGCGAGAGTAACATGGATTAACGGTGTCTCAGTGCAGCGGGGTCTGGTCTGTGTGTCCTTATGCGTGCGAGAGTAACATGGAGTAACGGTGCCTCAGTGCAGCAGGGTCTCGTCTGTGTGTCCTCATGCGTGCGAGAGTAACATGGAGTAACGGTGTCTCAGTGCAGCGGGGTCTGGTCTGTGTGTCTTCATGCGTGTGAGAGTAACATGAAGTAACGGTGTCTCAGTGCTGCGGGGTCTGACCTGTGTGTCTTCATGCGTGTGAGAGTAACATGGAGTAACGGTGTCTCAGTGCAGCGGGGTCTGACCTGTGTGTCCTCATGTGCATGAGGGAGTTTGTAACATGGAGTAAAGGTTTCTCAGTGCAGCGGGGTCTCGTCTGTATGTCCTCATGCGTGCGAGAGTAACATGGAGTAACGGTGCCTCAGTGCAGCGGGGTCTGGTCTGTGTGTCCTCATGCGTGCGAGAGTAACATGGACTAAAGGTGTCTCAGTGCAGTGTGGTCTCGTCTGTGTGTCCTCATGCGTGTGAGAGTAACATGGAGTAAAGGTGTCTCAGTGCAGTGCGGTCTGGTCTGTGTGTCCTCATGCGTGTGAGAGTAACATGGAGTAACGGTGTCTCAGTGCAGTGCGGTCTGGTCTGTGTGTCCTCATGCGTGTGAGAGTAACATGGAGTAAAGGTTTCTCAGTGCAGTGGGGTCTGGTCTGTGTGTCCTCATGCGTGCAAGAGTAACATGGAGTAACGGTGTCTCAGTGCAGCGGGGTCTGGTCTGTGTGTCTTCATGCGTGTGAGAGTAACATGAAGTAACGGTGTCTCAGTGCAGCGGGGTCTGACCTGTGTGTCTTCATGCGTGTGAGAGTAACATGGAGTAACGGTGTCTCAGTGCAGCGGGGTCTGACCTGTGTGTCCTCATGTGCATGAGGGAGTTTGTAACATGGAGTAAAGGTTTCTCAGTGCAGCGGGGTCTCGTCTGTGTGTCCTCATGCGTGCGAGAGTAACATGGAGTAACGGTGCCTCAGTGCAGCGGGGTCTGGTCTGTGTGTCCTCATGCGTGCGAGAGTAACATGGAGTAAAGGTGTCTCAGTGCAGTGCGGTCTGGTCTGTGTGTCCTCATGCGTGTGAGAGTAACATGGAGTAAAGGTGTCTCAGTGCAGTGCGGTCTGGTCTGTGTGTCCTCATGCGTGTGAGAGTAACATGGAGTAACGGTGTCTCAGTGCAGTGCGGTCTGGTCTGTGTGTCCTCATGCGTGTGAGAGTAACATGGAGTAAAGGTGTCTCAGTGCAGTGCGGTCTGGTCTGTGTGTCCTCATGCGTGTGAGAGTAACATGGAGTAAAGGTGTCTCAGTGCAGCGGGGTCTGGTCTGTGTGTCCTCATGCGTGCGAGAGTAACATGGAGTAAAGGTGTCTCAGTGCAGTGCGGTCTGGTCTGTGTGTCCTCATGCGTGTGAGAGTAACATGGAGTAACGGTGTCTCAGTGCAGCGGGGTCTGGTCTGTGTGTCTTCATGCGTGCGAGAGTAACATGGAGTAAAGATGTCTCAGTGCAGCGGGGTCTGGTCTGTGTGTCCTCATGCGTGCGAGAGTAACATGGAGTAACGGTGTGTCAGTGCAGCGGGGTCTGGTCTGTGTGTCTTCATACGTGTGAGAGTAACATGGAGTAAAAGTGTCTCAGTGCAGAGGGGTCTGGTCTGTGTGTCCTCATGCGTGCGAGAGTAACATGGAGTAAAGGTGTCTCAGTGCAGTGGGGTCTGGTCTGTGTGTCCTCATGCGTGCGAGAGTAACATGGAGTAAAGGTGTCTCAGTGCAGCGGGGTCTCGTCTGTGTGTCCTCAAGCGTGCGAGAGTAACATGGAGTAAAGTTGTCTCAGTGCAGCGGGGTCTCGTCTGTGTGTCCTCATGCGTGCGAGAGTAACATGGAGTAAAGGTGTCTCAGTGCAGCGGGGTCTCGTCTGTGTGTCCTGATGCGTGCGAGAGTAACATGGAGTAAAGTTGTCTCAGTGCAGTTGGGTCTGGTCTGTGTGTCCTCATGCGTGCGAGATTAACATGGAGTAACGGTGCCTCAGTGCAGCGGGGTCTGGTCTTTGTGTCCTCATGCGTGCGAGAGTAACATGGAGTAAAGGTGCCTCAGTGCAGCGGGGTCTGACCTGTGTGACGTGTGTGCACAAGGCTAACATGGAGTAAAGGTATATCAGTTAAGTGGGGTCTTTTCTGTGTTTTCCAATGTGTGCGAGAGAGTGAACAACATGGAGTAAAGGTGCCTCAGTGCAGCGGGGTCTGGTCTGTGTGTCTTCATACGTGTGAGAGTAACATGGAGTAAAGGTGCCTCAGTGCAGCGGGGTCTGGTCTGTGTGTCCTCATGCGTGTGAGAGTAACATGGAGTAAAGGTGCCTCAGTGCAGCGGGGTCTGGTCTGTGTGTCTTCATACGTGTGAGAGTAACATGGAGTAAAGGTGTCTCAGTGCAGTGCGGTCTGGTCTGTGTGTCCTCATGCGTGCGAGAGTAACATGGAGTAAAGGTGTCTCAGTGCAGTGGGGTCTGACCTGTGTGTCCTCATGCGTGCGAGAGTAACATGGAGTAAAGATGTCTCAGGGCAGCGGGGTCTGGTCTGTGTGTCCTCATGCGTGTGAGAGTAACATGGAGTAACGGTGCCTCAGTGCAGTGCGGTCTGGTCTGTGTGTCCTCATGCGTGCGAGATTAACATGGAGTAAAGGTGTCTCAGTGCAGTGCGGTCTGGTCTGTGTGTCCTCATGCGTGTGAGAGTAACATGGAGTAACGGTGCCTCAGTGCAGCGGGGTCTGACCTGTGTGTCCTGTGTGCACAAGGCTAACATGGAGTAAAGGTATATCAGTTAAGTGGGGTATTTTCTGTGTTTTCCAATGTGTGCGAGAGAGTGAACAACATGGAGTAAAGCTTTCTCAGTGCAGCGGGGTCTCGTCTGTGTGTCCTCATGCGTGCGAGAGTAACATGGAGTAAAGGTGTCTCAGTGCAGCGGGGTCTGGTCGTTGTGTCCTCATGCGTGCGAGAGTAACATGGAGTAAAGGTGTCTCAGTGCAGCGGGGTCTCGTCTGTGTGTCCTCATGCGTGCGAGAGTAACATGGAGTAAAGGTGCCTCAGTGCAGCGGGGTCTGGTCTGTGTGTCCTCATGCGTGTGAGAGTAACATGGAGTAAAGGTGCCTCAGTGCAGCAGGGTCTCGTCTGTGTGTCCTCATGCGTGTGAGACTAACATGAAGTAACGGTGCCTCAGTGCAGCGGGGTCTGGTCTGTGTGTCTTCATGCGTGTGAGAGTAACGTGGATTAACGGTGCCTCAGTGCAGCGGGGTCTGACCTGTGTGTCCTGTGTGCACAAGGCTAACATGGAGTAAAGGTATATCAGTTAAGTGGGGTCTTTTCTGTGTTTTCCAATGTGTGCGAGAGAGTGAACAACATGGAGTAAAGGTGCCTCAGTGCAGCGGGGTCTGGTCTGTGTGTCCTCATGCGTGCGAGAGTAACATGGAGTAAAGGTGCCTCAGTGCAGCGGGGTCTGGTCTGTGTGTCCTCATGCGTGTGAGAGTAACATGGAGTAACGGTGTCTCAGTGCAGCGGGGTCTGGTCTGTGTGTCCTCATGCGTGTGAGAGTAACATGGAGTAACGGTGTCTCAGTGCAGCGGGGTCTGGTCTGTGTGTCCTCATGCGTGTGAGAGTAACATGGAGTAAAGGTGTCTCAGTGCAGCGGGGTCTGACCTGTGTGTCCTGTGTGCACAAGGCTAACATGGAGTAAAGGTGCCTCAGTGCAGCGGGGTCTGGTCTGTGTGTCCTCATGCGTGTGAGAGTAACATGCAGTAAAGGTGTCTCAGTGCAGTGCGGTCTGGTCTGTGTGTCCTCATGCGTGTGAGAGTAACATGGAGTAACAGTGTCTCAGTGCAGCGGGGTCTAGTCTGTGTGTCTTCATGCGTGTGAGAGTAACATGGAGTAACGGTGTCTCAGTGCAGCGGGGTCTGACCTGTGTGTCCTGTGTGCACAAGGCTAACATGGAGTAAAGGTATATCAGTTAAGTGGGGTCTTTTCTGTGTTTTCCAATGTGTGCGAGAAAGTGAACAACATGGAGTAAAGGTGCCTCAGTGCAGCGGGGTCTGGTCTGTGTGTCCTCATGCGTGCGAGAGTAACATGGAGTAAAGGTGCCTCAGTGCAGCGGGGTCTGGTCTGTGTGTCCTCATGCGTGTGAGAGTAACATGGAGTAACGGTGTCTCAGTGCAGGGATCTGTTCTGTGTGCTTTGGGGATTTGGTAACATGGTGTAAAGGGATGCATTTGTAGTCCGGTCTACATCAATCAATCTGAGATTTATAAAGCGCGCTACTCACCTGTGAGGGTCTTGAGGCGCGGGAGTGCAGCTCAGGGTCAGTCGAAGAGCCAGGTCTTGAGGCACTTCCTGAAGGTGTGCAGGGTGGGGGCGCTTCTGATGTTGACCAGGAGCTCGGACCAGGCCTTGGCTGGGACGTTTGATAAGGCTATTCAGCCTGCTCTGTTAGTGCAGATGCGCGGGTTTCTGCCAGGGCGAGGTCGTCGGAGTGGAGGTTCCTTTTGGGTACGTGGAAGGACACTCTCTTGTTGAGGTATTTGGGTCCGATGTTGTGGACGGATTTGTAAGCAGGGGTGAGTAGCTTGAAGGTCCCTCTCTTCTCGATGGGGAGCCAGTGTAGGTCTCGTAGGTGCTGGGTCATGCTTTCGTGTCGTGGGGTTCCAAGGCTGAGTCTGGCTGCGGTGTTCTGGATGGTTTGGAGCTTGTGTATCAGGGTCTTGTTGTCTGTTGGTTATGAGTGCGTGGGTGACGGTCTTTCTGAATTCGGGGGGGGGGTCCATTTAGAGGTCTTGCGGAGGATGCAGAGGCAGTTGAAGCTTGTGGAGGCGACGGAGTTGATCTGGCGGGTCATGCTGAGGGAGGATGATGCCGCGGTTCCGTGCGCAAGTGAGGGCGTAACATGGAGTATAGGTGTCCCAGTGCACTGTGAGTCTAGTCTGCATGTACCTATGTGTATAAGGGAGTGAGTAACCTGGAGTAAAGGTATTTTAGTGCCGTGGGGTCTGGTCTGCATGTCTTCATGTCAATGCGAGGGAGTGAAATCCATGTATTACACTTCTCAGCGCAATGCAAATCTGGTTTACGTGTCCCCATATGCGTGAGGGAGTGAGTAACATTGTTAGAGGAGTCGGTTTCAATGTCCCATGTGCGTGAGGGAGTGAAATCTGTGTGGTATATCCCTCAGTACAGATGAAATCTGGTCTGTGTGTTCTCATGTTTTTGAGGGAGATGGCATAACAGGTCAGTGAATGTCTGCACAACCAATGTGAGTAATGTGGATTATAAGACTGATCTGCGCTTCCCCATATGTGTGTGAGACTGCGTAACTTGTAATATAGGTCTATCAGTGCCCCCATGTGTACGAGAGGCTGCATAACATGTAGTATAGGACTATCAGTGGCCCTATGTGTGCAAGAGATGTGTATCCCCGTGTTTAAGACACTGTAGAATAGGTCCATTTGTGTGTGAGACTCAGTGTCCCCATGTATGCGCAAGACTGTGTAACGTTGTATAGATCTATCAGTAGCCCCATGTGGGCAAGAGACTGCGTAACATGTAGTAAAGGTCTCAGTGCAGGCGAAATCTGGTCTGATAGTTCTTATGTGTTTGAGGGAGATGGAGTAACATGGACTACAGGTCTCAGAGTGTGTAGGTAGTGTTGTCTGCATGACCCATGTGTGAGTAACATGTATTATAAGACTGGTCTGCATGTCCAGACGTGTGTGAGAGACTGTGTAACGTAATGAAGGTCTATTAGTGTTCCTGTGTGTGCGAGACTGTGTAATATGTAGTATAGGTCTGTCAGTGTCCCTTTATGTGTAAGAGACTGTGTAACGTGTACTATGGGTCTCTCAGTGTTCCCCATGTGTATGAAAGACTACGTAACATGTAATGGAGGTCTATAAGTGTTGCCGTGTGTTAGAGACTGAACTGAACTGTTATGAGGCAAGGATGGTGATGGGTAATGTTTACTCTCTAAAGCTGATTAAACTTCAGCACCTGAGCCTTTTTATATTATTGAATAACTTTCTGTCACTTGTCTTTCATCAAAATCACCTCTCCCCCGACACCTGTAAAGTTATTTTCTGGTTCTGCATCAAATAATGCCCATGTCAAGCCCTGTTCCAAAGCTGACCTTTGTTTCCCTAAAATGATCAGCTGCTATAAAACTGTGTCCTGGAAAGCGCCTTCAGAACTGCCAGCTTCTCTCCATCATCTGCGCATGTGCAGAAACCCTCTAGTGTGGCAGTCCCTCAGTCGTTTCTTTGATGGTGCTGGACAGGGTCAAGCATTGCCATGTTGTGGGTAAGTGAGATAGTGTGAGAGGTCTGTGGTGGAAGGGCCTCTGCTGCTGCCGGTATTCTATACCTACACAGAACATGCGCAGGAAGACAGGACCTCGGTGTATAGGGGTGTACCAACCTATCACCTTAGTACCCAAAATCCTCAAACCGACTAGCTATAGTGTCTCATTTGTTCTCCTCCAAAAATAACAGAGCTACCAATGATCAGACAACCCAGAACTCAACACCCCGACTCTCTCAGGAATCGCGGTAGCAAGACCTACTCTTTCGCTCGCTCACTCGTACTTGTCCACAATAAGAATGGTCAGAGTCACTGTAATAGCTTAAAATGTTTATTTTAACTATCGTGCTCTACAATACAGTATACAAGCCTCTACCAGCAGTAAAATGCATAAACTCAAAATAATTAGCATTGTTACAATTCCATAGAGTACAACGGGGGAAGTCATTATATAAAGACAGTGGAAAAAGGACTTTAAGGCCTAACCAAGAAGTTTATTTATATAAAGGAAGATCTCTGGGCTTTGAGAGCAGACCCCATACCTTAAAGCCTAGATGCAAGGTTTACATTATAGGAACAGCCATAGAAAGGCTCTCTCCAAGTGTGTGTTAAAACAACATGCATCCCCGTAATATCAAAGCACAAGTCTCCAGCATTGCAGCTGTGTTTAGCATGTTATGTCTAGGTGCTAGGGACTGACCAGAACAGAATAACAAGGGCCATTGTTTATTGGCCTTGCACATAGTGTTCAAACAAAACTCCAAGAACTCATCAGAAAATGTAAAAGGCAGACAGTTCTCATGTGAAAGGTATAAACAGAGGCTTGCAAAAATCAAGTCATATTGTAACATGCGCAAATGCAACATCAGGGCAGCAAAGCTCATGCTAACTTAGCAATGTTGACAATGTCCCTAAGAGCCAAATGACACCCTCCCACTGTTAAGATCATAGGACATAGACAAAGGACCAAAACAGAGTTCAAAAAGTCAAGCAGAGTTCCAAAACGTCGGAGAATAAAAAAAATCAAATTGGAAACAATTAAAAACATTTATTTTAGACGTGTAAATAAGAAACGTTTTTGGCTCCCGGAAATCGATATTATGAAGGAGGTTGTTAATCCATCAAAGTACAAGAACTTAAGAATGCAATTCGTACCAAAAGGTCATCCCTATCATTTGTGGAGAACAGGGATGCCATCCATTCAAGTAGGTCGAAGGAACAAACGTGCTCTGCGTATTCTGATGCTTCCAGAAGCATAATCGGCAACTTGTGTGATATTCAATGAAACTTTGATGTAGGAGGTTCTGCGCAGCCACACAGATATCTCATTCAGCCAATACTCCAAGTGCTGCTGGACACTCCATACAGCCATCCCCAGAACAAGCCTGGTCATGAGCCTCTAAGGTATCCATCAACTGGATAAAATCCGGGACTGGATATGACATATTGGAGAGGCATAAATCCAGTAGGCAAAGCGAAAAGTTAATCCGTAACTTCCGCTAGGCATCACTAATGGCAAGCATCCAAAAACGTGTTGCATTCGATCACGGTACAGTTAAAATTGGCTTGGTCTGTGCAGTACCGCAAGATGAGTAGCCATTGCGCAGCAGAACTCCACCAGCTAACGCTAGCAGTAAAGGGAATCCGCCGAAGATGCTGGAAAAAATAGAATGAATAAAACCCGGTATTACCTCCAATATCGTCTGAAAGAAAGTCACAAGGCCGGATCCCACACTTTAAAAAAAATGTGCAAGGCCTTTAGTGTCGGACGCATTGCATAGTTGATGTATAAGCTCCCCAAAGTGAAGTCGGAAATTAGTGTTCAAAAGTGACTGAATCTCGCTAGATGTCCTAGCCACCTGTAACTCGAAGGTCTCTCGAGCCGGAGTGAGAGCAACCTCTTGTTGGAATAGTAGCACTTTGAGCCTGCTTAACTTGTTGAAATCTGTTTGTCGGAATGGAAGGCCAAATAGAACTATCTACAGTCCCATGCGGGGGTGGAAAAAGCACATTGCTACAACAAATAACTCATTGTGAGACTGTTACTAAATAGGGAAATACTGCCCGTAAACCACAACAGTCTTGGTTGTTTAAAATAAGATAACTGCCATTGGTAAGCAAGGTAAAAGTGGGAATTATTGACAGCACTGGCGTTCCTTTTAAAACACAAGTCGGATTAGGCGCAGACACGTTACACGAGCCATGCAACTTTATGTGTTTACAAACTAGGGAATGTCCTACTGTGGAATCGCAGTCCTCCCCTATTAGGAAAACTTCCTTATCCTCACGTTGACATCTCTAAGTGAAAGGCAGGGACCATAATTCATGGAGAAAAGCACCACCCAGGGATTGAAAGCGGCAAAGCAGAAAATGTTGCATGCATGATTTAAATTGAAACAGCGAAAAAGGGAGATAAATAACCCAGTGGATTAACCAAACAGCAGTCAGTTTCCTCTACAGAGAACGACAAGGGCTGCAATTGTTCAATATGCAATAGTGTATAGGCAGCTACTTACATAGACATGAATCCCTGTTTATCAGTGAGTTTAAACATAGAAACAAAGATGAAGCATTAAAATGATCCCAAGGGACCTTACCCATTTTGAGAGTATGTAAAGTCCATGCAAACTGCATAACAGATGTTAATTGATTCTGACCATGATACAACACAGATACGTCACTCTGAACAATATCGATAACAGATGAAACAATATTATCCAATGTATAAATGCGTGAGAAGAGTGTACTGATGCTATTGTCGACCACTGCAAGGACCTTTCCTAAATTAGCTTGATCAATTTGGCGCAGACGAAGAGCTGCTTCAATCTGTGAAAGTTTCCAAATTTCATTGTAAGCAGCATAAATAAATCTCTTTGATCTAGGAGTCCTAGGTCCTTAGATAAAATCAGCCAAATTGATGTCATTCGACAAGAGTGTGAGGTGTTTCACTGTTGCTAAGGTAGAATGTTCAAACCATTGTTGCCATAATTTACCCACCGAGTATGTGGTGACCGAGTGTGTAAGTGGATAACCTGGATCCGGTCTAGTCTGAGTTAAGCCAGGTGTTACCTTATAAAAATGCAATTGACATGCATTAGAGCTTGTGTGCCACACATACCAACCGGATGGATCAATTTCAGAGACATTAAAAGTGTATTTCCAAAGCAAAGTTTGCAATGCATCAATAGTATAATTTGTCTGAGCACGCCAATTATCGTATTCCGCCAAGGACAGAATGGATGGGATATTTAAATTCTTCACATTGGCCAGGCCAAAACAAGTGGTTTGGTACACTGTATCATTCAAAAATAAAATTTGCGCTGGGATAAGGCAGGCACGATGTAATGCTTCAGTTCCTTGAACCTGCCACTACTTAGTGCCCCAGATCAATTTTAACTTGATGGTATCTTTCCAGTGATCATAACCTTGTGTAGCCAATTTAGCCTTAAAAGAGTTGGAGTAAATCAATTTAGAGTGGGTCAGGTTAAATTTTGATTGAGCTGGCAAGTGTAGTTTAAAGAAATAGGATTCTGGATTAGACGTGTCATAATCTGTAAAATATGTGAATTTATCTCTAAGAGTTTTAGAACTCCCATGTACAGGAGTAGGACAATTTTCCCATTGAGTATAATTAAGAACAGGTCTTAAGGTGCTTGTTTTGTGCAAACAATGATGCCCATAATGTTGATAACAGAAAAGATTCAGCAAAGTTGGCAACATTTAAATACAAATCTGCAGCATCATATTTTAAATCAGAACATAATGAATGTACTGCTTGAACAATGTATGTCCCGTGTCACCACATCTCCTAAGGAGACACGAAACATGTATGGCACTCAGTCAGACCGTAGACTTCGAAAGCAACTTTGTCCCAAACAATGCCATCTGCAACCGGGAATGCTGAGATGTTCACAAATGTCACATTTCATGATATGGGACGATGTGTGAGGGGCCATAATTCAATAGACCAAGTTAACAGCAGAGCGGTATGGCAAATCATGACCACTGATAAGTAAAAAGAACACTGTCACAAATCCCATTGACATGAAGAGGAAAATCAGGATAAGTACCAACCAGATGTTGGTCCATGGAGGGACCAGGTAAGTCTTTTTGAACAAAGAGAAGAAACACTTAATTTAGTCGGTGGGCCAGCCAAACTGGAAGTCGAGGAGGATGAGTCAGAAGAGAAGCTGGCATGATCTCCAAAGTAACCGCTTGCAGTTCTGTTAATTAGCTGTGGTAGTGTTGGGTCAGCTTGATGTTGTCGAGGACTGAATGGAACTTCACGAATAGACTCATCTGTAGGATAAGTATACTCGACTTCTGCATTGGAAGATAGAGGCTGGACGGATGAAAGGTCAATTGCAGTGTCCATCACCTTCCCAGCCATACGAGCATCGCAGGAAGAGGATGAAGTCAGCGGATTCAATGAAATTGTGTTACACGATACAGCAGGTGTGATACTATTCGGAATCGGCCAGATGGTGTAACTTGACATTGTCCACTGAGATGTATCTGTTGTCTTTGCAACCAGTTAAAGGTGGTAAGATGACTGTACGAGTACCCTTCACTCCAAGCACTGGAACTGGTGCATGATAAGAGGGACCACATTTTTTTTGTTCTCCAACTTTTCTCATACTAGATCTCCAATCTTAGGAAGCCAGCCGGTAACCGGAATCAGCAGTGCCGTATCATTGGAAGAGTGCAAATCTTCAGTTGCGTAGCCATCCTGAGTCTTTTATAGATCCAGTAACACAGCAAAATGATTATCTACGTCAAAGGTTGCAGCAGCCACCACATCATCCAGACCATCAAGGTCTGCCACAAACATTTAAATGCCAAAGAGCATTTCTTACAGGGTCCACCCACCCAGAGATCTTCTTGGGAGATTATTAAGTGCACGTTGAACACCGTACAAATGGGCCAGCCAGTTCCTGCTAGTACCTAAGACCCTAACTGTCAAAAATTGCTTTAAGTCATGGTTCATTCGTTCCACAATTGAACTGCCCTCAGGGCTGTATGGAGACGAAAATTGCACCAGCACCCCCATCAACTTCATTGCATCCTCGTAAGCCTTAGAGGCGAACGCTAGGCCTTGGTCCAAATGGAAGTTGCCACAGGCAAACATCCCGACAAAACACGGAAATCTCTGATGACATTTCGAGCGTCAGCACTGCGTGGTGGCCATACCCAAAGGAATCTAGTGCACGAATCAACTGCAACAAATATATATTTATACGCAGTATCAGAAGAGAATGGACCGCATTGTTCAAGATATACACAGCCAAATGAATAATTAGAAATACATAGTTGTGTTTGAGGTGGGCGTGTGACCGTTTAAGGTTTAATTTGTTGACAAATGTCATGAGAGTACATAATTACGGGTCTGTTTATATAAACCACTCCTTCGATAGCGTTGCTGTAAAATTAAGACTGTCGCTGACACACTGGCATGTGCAGAAGCCATGCCCTTGTGTGCGGCTTTGATCAAAGCAAGTCTGCGGTCCAAGTTAGGAAGCAGCCGATGCCCAACTGAAGGAATCTTAGCTTAAGGATCCTGTTCGGGAGTTATATGATAAGAGTATTTAGAATGGAAACCCTGAGGATAAAC
Source organism: Lissotriton vulgaris (assembly GCF_964263255.1). Lineage (NCBI taxonomy): Eukaryota > Metazoa > Chordata > Amphibia > Caudata > Salamandridae > Lissotriton > Lissotriton vulgaris. Next base: position 44,397,153 of record NC_141699.1, read on the forward strand.
AGTTCCCTCCCTAGTTGCAGCTACAGCTGCCAGAATATCATTATCTATTTTAGTCATGGACTTTGTAACTGCTGCTATGGAACACGTGGGTACTGCAGATTTGGCTGCTTCATCAGCCAAAGAATTACCAAGAGCATGTGCTCCCATATGCTGATGGTCAAGAGTTTGTATAACATGTGTGAGGGGCAGAAGCTGTTTAAGCTCTGCCACTGGAACCCAATGCGTTTTATGCCTAATTGCGCTTGCGTTAGAGTCTTGATAGTCATTTCGAGTCTCAAAAAATAAGTTGTCATTAAAAGACCGAATACAGTAGTAAGAATCGCATACAATAAGAGTATTCACATTAGGATCATAAATTCAAGAGCAAGAATAAGAGCTCGCAGCTCCCCCAACTGTGATGTACAGTCCCCAACTGCTTGAATATGCACGATGGAGGACCTAAATTCTCCATTGACAATGGAGCCAGCCACAATTGTGCATGCCGGTGAATAAGCGTGTTTGGAACCTGTGGCCGGTTGAGCTGAGCCATTGGGGTAAATAACACATTTGTATTCATGTAAAGGAAGCAAATACAACGGAGGAGGATGAACATGTGCATACTGCAAAAACTCCTGTGTCTGTAGTGCAGGTTCAAAGATAAGAGTGACATCTGAAGACGTCAAAGATATAGCCCATTGTATCCAACGGGATGTAATGATTTGGAGTTTGGTACACTTGCTTCAGTCACGGCCTCCAAAGCAGGGAAGGGCGTGACCATAAGAATGCGTTAACTTTGCGCCACTGAGCATTCCTTCAGAATCGCCATCTGGACTGCGGTCAGAACCGTCTTAATAGTGGAAAAACGCATTTCAGATGCAGTGTACAAATGTGATTTGTATGCAGTAGGTACTGTGTCTCCCTCATTGAACGTCAAGTAAGTGAAACCCACTTTCCCTGGTACGATACGTATCACCAGTTGGTGGTGTTATCACGCATCAATAAGCAAGTATTTTTGTAAAGAATATAGAAGAGAGGGATGTTCCGGGAGCCAGCTGGCAGAAGTATATGTTGCTTGTATCAACGCATAAAGCAGTTTGATACGCTGGGCATAATTGGGAATGTAAGTCCTCCCGAAATTCAAAAATCACAGCGAAGACTGAAGTTTCTTCAGTGTATGGGGGTTGCAAATGTGCACATTTGTCCAGGAAATGGGGGACTAACCCCTTTCCTTCATTATTGAGCTCATAGTCCAAAAAAGAGCACCGCCAAATGAGCGATGTGTGACTTTGCAAAATGACATTTATTTCCATAGTCGGCAAGCACAGATATTATGCAGTCGGCTCGGACAAGATGCGGTATAAGCTCATCGTCCGTGAGATAGATATCATCCACATACAAGAACGCATCAGGATCTATGTCTTGTAACAATGACACACAACGCGCAGCAAATGCCCCAGGGCTATTCTTATACCCCATGGGCAATCGAGTATATTTTTTCCTGATTTCCGAATGGCGGGTAATGCTGTCAAGTCACAGCTCTCAGTAGCCAAATTGTGCCTGTAGAAACTATTGGATATTTCAAGTATAGATTTGTATGTTTTACGAACAAGGTTGTTCACTAGCGCAGAGCTGTGTGTGTGTTTTGCACTGCAAAAGTGCGACAATGACTAATCAAATTTTGGTAATCCAATACAATCTGATAGGAACCGTCAGGCTTTGATACTGTAAAGAGAGGATTATTCATCGGTGATGTTAAGAATTCAATCACACCCTGATACTCTAACTGCGTCAGAATGTCACAAACGTGAGCCTTCACTTCTTGTTTGATTGGATATTGCGGTTGTAGCTGTGGTGTAGACCGTAAAGGTACCTCCTGTGCCAGTGAATCTATACCCCAGCCCACCTGATTATGGTACACAGCGGGGCCAGGCCTGAAGCCCACTCAGCTGCTAAAGCCTTTGCATGAGCCACAGGGACATAACGGGAAAGACTAAGAAGTGCCACTTTTTCCCCTCGAGAAGCGGCTAACACAAAAGGTGGAGGTCCATCTGTGTCCCCAAACAAAATTTTGTATGTAGAGGTCAGATTTTCCCAGAAAACCGCCTTGATTGGACATTGTACATCACCTTCTATTTGAAAAATAATGTCATACAGTCTACCCGGGGGGCAACCCGGGTATCTGCTGTTTGCACAGTTATGAAGGTATCAATTACTGTCGCCTCCAGACAGGGACGCAGTGTCTCACGCACAATGGTAACTTCTGCTGCGCTGTCGAGCAGAGTCAAGGAGTCGTGTTCTCTCTGTCTGAGGCATATCTCGCTGTTAAAGCAGCGACTTTCTTCTCCTGATATGGGGGTCTGAAACGAGGCAGGTCCTTGTATTTGGCTTTAACGTCAAACAGTCGAGGGTGATCTCGTATCTGTTGTGTGGTCTGACTTTTGCAACGATCTTGGCACTCCGAACCACCGACCTAGGTGTCCGATGTGTCCTGTATAGAACGAGGAGAGCTCTGATCAGGGACCGGAAATCTATTAGGAGTCACGGTTGCGCAAGTCATAAGTACCCTCTGCAGCTTCAGGTGTCTATGAACCTGCACGTGAACCTTGCTTCGGTTGTTGCTACCCCTGTTTCTTATATTCCAGTTCTTTTTAGGAAAAAACGGATGCCCGTCTTTATCAGTCTGAGCACGACTCATCCTGGACATCCCCCGTCGCAGCCACATCTCCGGACACCTGAGAGACCTGCACTGGCTCCCGGTCAACAAGAGAATCACCTTCCGTCTCCTCACCCACGCACACAAAGCCCTACACAACCAAGGCCCAGGATACCTCAACAGCCGCCTCAACTTATACGCTCCCAAACGCCAGCTTCGATCGACCAGCCACGCCCTCGCCGCCGTCCCCCGCATCCGAAGAGCCACCACAGGGGGACGGTCCTTCTCCTACCTCGCCGCCAAGACATGGAACTCCCTCCCCACCCACCTCCGCCTGACCCAGTTCCACCTCGCCTTCAGGAAGCAACTCAAGACCTGGCTGTTCGAGCAGTAGCGGACCCCCCTCCCCCAGCATCTTGAGACCCCCTGGGTGAGTAGCGCGCTATATAAATGCGATGATTGATTGATTTGTTGAGTTTGAGAGTGTGTTTGCAGTTGAGCTTAACTCCAACTATTGCGGCCAAGCGTTTTATAAGTCTTTGCAATAATTTTCAGTAATTCGCCTTGCTTGTCTGCATCTGGTACAGCCTCCAAGCGGTTTGCCACTTGGAAGCTCACCGCATCCCCCTTAACATTAGCAAGAATCAAGTCAGCAACCATGTCGAGCACACCAACCAGTCTCATTCCCAACTCTACAGCAACTTGGAGCACGTTTTATCACGGAAGGGAGAACGGTCATGGAGGGAGTGCCGAAACACTTTGAATATATCGCTGCGAACACCTTGCCCCAGGTGTTACAGTCAGCTAATTCAGGAAGTCAGTCTTTAGGCAAACTTATAGTTAAGATACTGTGCGTCTCCACAGGAGCAGTGTTTGGATAAACAGCCTCTAGCTGTCCAAATTTTACAGCAAGCCAATAAGGGAATTCATCCTTGTTTTTTGGATGCTTGCCCACCACGAAATTAACCATAAGGGGACTGTTGGTCACAGCACCAGGACCAGCAGGTTGTGCAAGAACGCCAGGTGGTCCCACCTGGAAGTTACGCGACATGAACTGAATAACAGCTCTATGCACGCATATCAAAGAAGTATGTAATATGTGTAGATCTGCAACTGCAGCAGTCATATGATGTGGGTGTGGGGTATACCCAGCCAAAACGGGCCATGTGGCCCCATCTATTGATAAAGGGCCTAAACGGACCGGTGTTATTGGGTGAGGAAGGGCGCCATTAAACCAAAATTGGTGTTGCCAAGCTGTAAGGGGAACCTTGAGAGCCCTATAAGGCTGATAAACTTGAGGAAGGGCTGTGGCAGTATATTCATGAAACAAATTATCTGTTTCATCCTCCCCCGCAAAGGTGACCCAAGAATAAAATACCTCGAAGCAGTAAGCTGCATCCACTTCTATAACAAAAATTAGTGCAACACCAGCATTAGGGACTCCATTCATAGTCAAATAAGCTGTGACTTGTGCTAGGTGGTGCTTTGTTAACCGCCATAACAAAGAACGACAACCTTAAGCGTGGCAGCACAATAAAGGATTAACAAGAAAGAAAAGGAACCTTTTAAACAATCAGGCTTGAAAGAGCCCATAAAACATAGGGGGTTACACCGTCACAGCTGTCTCCGGAAACAGAAGTGAGGGGATTGCGGACAAGCACAAGAACTTTTCAAGAGTCTTGCAGATAAGAACCCGACCAAACCTTGGCGGCGCCATGTTGCGAGGATTCTGCAACTACACAGAACTATGTGCAGGAAGACAGGACCACAGTGTTTTGGGGTGTACCAACCTAATGATTAGACAACCCAGAACACAACACTCCCGACTCTCTCAGGAATTGCGGTAGCAAGACATACTCTTTTGCTCGCTCACTCGTACTTGTCCACAATAAGAATTGGCAGAGTCACCGTAATCGTTTAAAATGTATATTTTAACTATTGTGCTCTACAGTGCAGTATACGAGCCAATACCAGCAGCAAATTGCATAAACTCAAAATAATCAGCATTGTTACAATTCCATAGTGTACAACGGGGGAAGACATTATATAAAGACAGTGGAAAAAGGACTATAAGGCCTAACCAAGAAGTTTATTTATATAAAGGAAGATCTCTTGGCTTTGAGAGCAGACCCCATACCTTAAAGCCTAGATGGAAGGTTTACATCATAGGAACAGCATAGCTCTTCTTTATAGAAAGGCTCTCTCAAAGTGTGTGTTAAAACAACATGCATCCCCGTAATTTCAAAGCACGAGTCTCCAGCATTGCAGATGTGTTTAGCATGTTATGACTAGGTGCTAGGGACTGACCAGAACAGAATAACAAGGGGCATTGTTTATTGTCCTTGCACATCGTGTTCAGACAAAACTCCAGGAACTAGCAGAAAATGTGAAAGGCAGTGACAATGTCCCTAAGAGCCATATAACACTGCCAGAGGTCAGCCCACAGCTCTGCCCACCCTTAGTTTTGTGATCCGGTCCAGTGTCCACGGCTTCTAGTTCCCCAGCGGCCTTGTATCTCTTGGCTCTTTTGGGTTCAGTCAAGTTGGTAAGTCCTCCTTACACTTCTTAGCAGTCGTCATTTGGTTTTATGGGGTTCCCTTTTGAACCCCAGACCACTATTGAGCAGTGCTCCATGCCCACACGATCAGGCGGCAGCAGTGTCCGGGTTCTGGGTGCTCCAGCACTTTATTCAGTCAGATCCAATCTCAGGTTTTGTACTGCTCACTCGCGCAATCCCAGAGTTATCACAGGTTGTCCGCCCAGACTTGCAGGTCCATTCCTCAGTCTGCTCGCAGTCAGCATACACGTCCTCCTAGACTCGCTGGTCCATTTCTTAGTCTAATGTCAGTCAGCATACACGTCCTCCCAGACTAGTGGGTCCATTCCTGAGTCTCCTGGCAGTCAGCATACACCTAATCCTAGACTTGCTGGGTCCCTTCCTTAGTCTAATGTCAGTCAGCATACACGTTCTCCCAGACTTGCGGATCCATTCTTCAGTCTGCTGTCAGGCAGCATGCTCATCCTCCCAGACTTTGGGGCTCCATTCCTTAATCTATTGGCACTCAGCATACAAGTCCTCTCAGACTCGCGGGTCCATTCCTTAGTCTGCTGGCAGTCAGCTTACACGTTCTCTCAGACTCGTAGGTCCATTCTTTAGCCTACTGTCAATCAGCATACACGTCCTCCCAGACTTGCTGGGTCAATTTTTTAGTCTAGTGTCAGTCAGCATACACGTTCTCCCAGACTCGTGGGTCCATTCCTTAGTCTAGTGTTAGTCAGCATACACGTTCTCCCAGACTTGCGGATCCATTCCTTAGCCTACTGTCAATCAGCATACACATCCTCCCAGACTTGTGGGTCCCTTCCTTAGCCTACTGTCAGTCAGCATATACGTCCCCCCAGACTTTCAGGGTCCCTTCCTTAGTCTAGTGTCAGTCAGCATACACGTTCTCCCAGACTTGCGGATCCATTCCTTAGCCTACTGTCAATCAGCATACACATCCTCCCAGACTCGCGGGTCCATTCATCAGTCTGCTGTCAGGCAGCATACTCATCCTCCCAGACTTTGGGGCTCCATTCCTTAATCTATTGGCACTCAGCATACAAGTCCTCTCAGACTCGCGGGTCCATTCCTTAGTCTGCTGGTAGTCAGCTTACATGTTCTCTCAGACTCGTAGGTCCATTCTTTAGCCTACTGTCAATCAGCATACACGTCCTCCCAGACTTGCTGGGTCAATTTTTTAGTCTAGTGTCAGTCAGCATACACGTTCCCCCAGACTCGTGGGTCCATTCCTTAGTCTAGTGTTAGTCAGCATACACGTTCTCCCAGACTTGCGGATCCATTCCTTAGCCTACTGTCAATCAGCATACACATCCTCCTAGACTTGTGGGTCCCTTCCTTAGCCTACTTTCAGTCAGCATATACGTCCCCCCAGACTTGCTGGGTCCCTTCCTTAGTCTAGTGTCAGTCAGCATACACGTTCTCCCAGACTTGCGGATCCATTCCTTAGCCTACTGTCAATCAGCATACACATCCTCCCAGACTCGCGGGTCCATTCATCAGTCTGCTGTCAGGCAGCATACACGTCCTTCCAGACTCGTGGGTCCATTCCTTAGTCTACTGTCTGTCAGCATACGTGTCCTCCCAGACTCGTGGGTCCATTTCTCCATCTGCTCACTGTCAGCATACACTTCTTCCCAGACTCGCGGGTCCATTCCTCAGTCTGCTCACAGTCGGCATACACGTCCTTCCTGACTCGTGGGTCCATTCCTTAGTCTACTGTCAATGAGCATACACGTCCTCCCAGACTCGCCGGTCAATTTCCTTAGTCTAGTGTCAGTCAGCATGCACGTCCTCCCAGATTCGTGGGTCCATTCCTCAGTCTGGTCGCAGTCAGCATACACGTGCTCCCAGACTTACGGGTCCATTCATCAGTCTGCTCGCAGTCAGCATACACGTGCTTCCAGACTTGCTGGGTCCATTCCTTAGTCTACTGGCAGTCAGCATACACGTCCTCCCAGACTTGTGGGTCCCTTCCTTAGCCTACTGTCAATCAGCATATACGTCCCCCCAGACTTGCTGGGCCCCTTCCTTAGTCTAGTGTCAGTCAGCATACATGTCTTCCCAGACTTGCGGGTCCATTCCTTAGCCTACTGTCAATCAGCATACACGTCCTCCCAGACTTGCTGGGTCCATTCCTTAGTCTAGTGTCAGTCAGCATACCTGTTCTCCCAGACTCGTGGGTCCATTCCTTAGTCTAGTGTCAGTCAACATACTCGTTCTCCCACACTTGCGGATCCATTCCTTAGTTTGCTGTCAGTCAGCATACACATCCTCCTAGACTCCCTGGTCTATTTCTTAGTCTAGTGTCAGTCAGCATGCATGTCCTCCCAGACTTGCTGGGTCCATTCCTTAGTGTAGTGTCAGTCAGCATACCTGTTCTCCCAGACTCGTGGGTCCATTCCTTAGTCTAGTGTCAGTCAGCATACACGTTCTCCCAGACTTGCGGATTCATTCCTTAGCCTACTGTCAATCAGCATACACATCCTCCCAGACTCGTGGGTCCCTTCCTTAGCCTACTGTCAGTCATCATACACATCCCCCCAGACTTGCTGGGTCCCTTCCTTAGTCTAGTGTCAATCAGCATACACGTTCTCCCAGACTTGCGGATCCATTCCTTAGCCTACTTTCAGTCAGCATACATGTCCTCCCAGACTCGCAGGTCCATTCTTCAGTCTGCTTGCAGTCAGCATACACGTCCTCCCAGACACGCGGGTCCATTCCTCAGTCTACTGGCAGTCAGCATACAAGTTCTCCCAGACTTGTGGAGGTCCATTCCTCAGTCTACTGGCAGTCAGCATACAAGTTCTCCCAGACTTGTGGGGTCCATTCCTCAGTCTACTGGCAGTCAGCATACAAGTTCTCCCAGACTTGTGGGGTCCATTCCTCAGTCTACTGGCAGTCAGCATACAAGTTCTCCCAGACTTGTGGGGTCCATTCCTCAGTCTACTGGCAGTCAGCATACAAGTTCTCCCAGACTTACTGGGGTCTATTCCTCAGTCTGCTGGCAGTCAGCATACAAGTTCTCCCAGACTTCCGAGGTCCATTTCTCAGTCTGCTGTCAGTCAGCATACAAGTTCTCCCAGACTCACGGGTCCATTCCTTAGTCTACTGGCAGTCAGCATACACGTTCTACCAGACTTGCGGGGCCATTCCTGAGTCTGCTGGCAGTCAGTTAACACGTCCTCCCAGGCTCGCGTGTCCATTTTTCAGTCTGCTGGCAGTCAGTGTACACGTCCTCCTGCTAATCAGACCCACAGCCCAGCTGTTCTCTCTCTAAATTGATACCATGTACTTTAGGTACATACCAGATTGGGTACTGGGTCACCTCTGTGAGCCCCTGTATAGTGTACTATAGGTACCCAGGGCATAGGTGCATCAAAGGCCTACCAGTGGCTGCAGCATACATTATGCCACCCCTGGCTGACCCTCCACACTGACACCACAAGCTGATCACTCAGCTTGGGTAAGGTGGTGTAATCACCACTTACTTAGATATAATATACCTATATCTACCCATATATATATAGACACATATGCACCTATAAAACAATCCTGGAGGCAGAGTGCTTGGTTTTATGTGAGAGGGTGCCCAAGCATGAGCTGAGCCCCTTTGCAGCTTTCGGAACCTTCTCCTTATAGCTGTTCTATGATATAGCCAGACCATATACTCTTAAGTCCATTATAATCCTCGCGGTTAATGGTAAATTTGGTTTGGCTTTATCAAAACATGTCATGTAAGGTGTCAAACACTTTGGAATACTACCCCCCCCCACCCCCTGCCAATTCTGGCAGCGGGGGTAGCATTCCACTCTTCTAGAGGGAAAAGACATGTATGTTCCTGCTTTACCCGGTTAAAGTTAAACAGAGCCCCAGAATCACAAAATGGATGCTGCTGCCACAGACACAAGTCTGACCCCTGCTGCTGGACGACACTCCGGCAGGGGATGCCTGGACAATAGGTTTCCTGTCCAGGGAGGTGCCAGCACATCCCCAGACAGGCAAATGTGTATCAGGACAGGAAGGGCTGCATCAGCAGATTCTTTTTGAGACACTGCCTGGGGCACAGAAGGTGCTCCTTGCATAGCCCGGTTCAAACCAGTTGCTGGGGCACTCCAGCCCCGCTCTGGCGCGAAACTGGACAAAGAGAAAGGGGTGTAACCACCCCCTTCCCAGGTTCACCCATAGGCGGGACCTAGCAGGTAATCCAGCCCCTAAAATCAGTATAAAGATAGGAGCTGTGTCCCCAGGACTTTAGATTATCCTGGAAAGAAACTTTGATACAGAACTCTTGGACCTTCAACATTCTATTCTGATTAGAAGACGGAAGACATCTCCCTTGTGGTCAAGGAGTGACCACCCTGTGCAAACGGCACCACAGTAACTTGCCGGTCTGCTTTGTCAATGCTCCCGCCGGAACCCGAAGACTCAGCGACACAGGAACTGGACTCTCAGACTTCTCTAACTCCGACCCACATCCACAGCAAAGCTGAGACCCGAGGCGGACATCAGAGACGTGGGACCGGACACCCTGGACATCCTGCATTTTGCTAACTGCTTTACAACCAAGGTACCCTCGCAGTTGTGCATATGCAGTTGTGCATACGAGAAGCCCCAGACCCGAGCGCCATTTGCACCGTAGCTCAGCCCTCCACACTCCACGAGTGCCGCGAAGGGCCTGCTCTTGCATTTTTAGCTCGACGCGTCTTCCCGGTTCCTTGCCCGTTGGCTAGTGAGCGCCCTGAAGACTTTCTTTTTGAACTAAACTGCTTTCCTGGTTGCTCCAGGCTTGCTCGAGCTTCCCTTCAAAGGAGAAGTGCCACAGACCTTGCTGGCCTGCAACAGAGCCAATCTTGACATCCTGCGTGGGTTACGGTTACCAAGGCTTGTTGGGTCCAATCCGGATACCGACTCTGCAGTCAACTAGATCCATCATGGGACAGCTCGTATCCAGCTCCTGGTCATCGTCGATGCCTCCTGGACCTCGTGGCTGAAGAGACAAGCTCACCTTCTTCACCTGAGATCATCGCAACATCGCCTGGTTCCTTCCTGGTTCCTTTCTGGTCACTGGATAGTGACCCAGACTCTGTCCCCTTTGCTTTCAGGTTCTTCACTTCATCGATCCACTCTTGGATCCACCCGGACACTTTTCCTCTGGTCGCCTGCAGCACTTCTTTGCAGCTCTCCATAGAAAACAACGACGAAACCCGACATCAAAAGACACCTATGCACCCGGCTTCCCTGGGTGAGGTAACACGAGTACTCCGGTGCTCCCGTGGGTCTTGACTCTCAAAGTGTCCTAGTTAAAGGGGTTTTATCATAGACCATCCGGAAGTGTCCTTAAACAGTAACTTTGTAACTTCTTCGTTCTCCATTATAAGTCAATGGTAACTCGTGACTGTGTTTAGACACTGCACACGTCTCCCGTGGGCCTCCTACTTCCTAACCTTTGGTTGTTTAGTGTAGCCCCAGCGATTCCCTAAGGCCCTGGCCTACTCACTATTTCTGTAGTGGTTCTTATACCACTTATTTAGTAAATGGTTTTTGAGGCCCCTAGGGCATAACTGTATTTGTGCAACTTATCGTATGCTAATTGAGTAACTTGTGATGTACTTCGGTCTCTGACCTCATAAAGAGTGCAGAGGGGTTGTGTTAGAAATAAATACATATATATTTGATATATACCTTGTGTGGTGTCCTTTCATTTGGTATTCAAGGGATTATAATTGGTAAAACTGGTTGCTTCACATGCTCCCTGAAGTCTTAGCCTACGACTGCTGGTCCAAGCTACCACTAGGATAGCTTGTCTATAAGGTTGACTTTACAACCACCATCAATAAGGGTCGATTAGACCGGTGCAAGGTGCCCACCAGAATAGTGGACATCATATGCCAGGCTAACTTCTCACAAACACTACCTTGGTTTGTCCTCCAGACTTGCCACTCACTTTACAAGTCAGGGAGGTTCTAAGGAACGTAAGTACATATTGTCCAATAGATGAGTGGTAGTACATGCTTCCCACTGTTTCCTTGGTTTTCTTGATGGTCTAGGGTTCTGCTAGGGGTACCCCATTGGCTAGCAACAATAAAAGACTTGTGTGTGCTTGCGGGACCATCAGCTTCTTTCAGGCTCTGGTTCTGGATCCGCAGGTTCAATGTACAGAGGCCTGTTCTCCCAGACCACTCGGGTCGCAGCAACGTCTTCGGTTACCTTGTGTAAGCCCAATAGGACACTCCTCCTGTGCCCAGTGGGACTCCCTCAGGGTGGTCCCCTGCAGCTAATAACTCCTAAGTGACCAGGACTCCGACACCATACCTCACCTCCATCAGGAGTTGGTCAATAGGCACCAATGCCTCCTGCCCTGACGCTCACAGTGCTACTCCCTTCTGGTCCCTTGACTCAGGAGGGAGCCCTGACTACTTCTGAAGATGAGGTGCAGTCCGTGCTCTGGGCAGGTAACGTTGTCCAGGCCATGTAGGCTTCCGGCCCTGGCACTAGTCTAGACTCCATGAAGTAATTTTGGAACAGGCACTCAGCAATTTGTTTTTCTCGGCTCAGATGTTGTTCATCGCCAACCCTGGCAAACAGGTACTGACGTACCAGGTTATTGCCAATGGTACCAGGGAGATTCTCCGACGTTTTAGATACTTTCACGCATAGTCCTGTAGGTGCCGGCATGCCTTAGGGCAGGAACCTTCTTTCCATTGATACCCACCTTAATGACAAATGGCATGGTGTGTGGGCAAATGTTCTTCAGGGCACCTGCATCCCTTTCCCAGATGTCCACAGCAGCTTGGTTGAGCGCTAAAGGAGAAGTTCTAACTGTTGTGCGCTATAGACTGTTACTGTTGGGTGCTATAAGCTGTTACTATACCTGAACTGTGACAGAATGGAATCCACTCAGGTAGTGGTAGTGGTCCCTACAATGGTGGGGAGCACACAGTGTTGTTTTAAATACCCCTCACACACCAACAGGCCCCTTGGTGTCATGCTTCATCATTGGGGTCTTCTCACCCCTCTACGGGATGCGGCGTGCTACGACGTGCTAGATTGGTTTTATCAATGCTTACTTATATACTAAGGCAGGATGGCCTTAGTATATAAGTAAGCATTATATAGTAAACACTATTAGGTAACAGTAACAACCTCACTCTGCACCCCTTTTAACGATACCAGCCGAGGGCCTAATAAATTTTATTTTTCACCCTACGAGCCAGGTATCTTTTAACCATCACTTTTCACCACCTCACCACTCACACTTATTTCCTTACACACACCAACACATAGTACACTTGAAGTGCTCCTACGTAGTCGTGAGTCGTAGCACGCCGCATCCCGTAGAGGGGTGCGAAGACCCCAATGATGAAGGATGACACCAAGGGGCCTGTGGGTGTGTGAGAGGTACTTAAAACAACACTGTGTGCTCCCCACCATTGTAGGATCACTACCACTACCTGAGTGGATTCCATTCTGTTTATGTATATTTGCCAGGGGAGACTGAATCCACTTTCCCTCTCCCTCCCTCCTTTGTTAAAAGTGTATACCTGAACTGTGCCATGGGTCCTGAGGGTGAAACGGTAGCTGTCAGGTGACAATGATGGAGCTGCAGCTATTGGCTATTATAGGTGGAGCTGTAGCACCTGAGTGTCATAGATGGGGCTGTAACTGTCGGGCGCTACAAGTGGTGCTGTAACTGTGCTATAGGTAGAGCTGTAACTGATTGGCACTATGAGTGGAGCTGTAACACCTGAGTGCCATAGATGGGGGTGTAACTGTCGGGCGCAACAAGTGGTGCTGTAACTGTGCTATAGGTAGAGCTGTAACTGATTGGCACTATGAGTGGAGCTGTAACACCTGAGTGCCATAGATGGGGGTGTAACTGTCGGTTTCTATAAGTGGTGCTGTAACTGTGCTATAGGTAGAGCTGTAACTGATTGGCACTATAAGTGGAGCTGTAACACCTGAGTGTCATAGATGGGGCTGTAACTGTAGGTGGAGATGTAGCTATCGAGCACTATGGACTTAGCTGTAACTGTCGACACTATAGGTAGAGTTCTAACAGTCTGGCGCTAGGGATGGAGTTTTTATTACTGAGCGCCGTAGGCGCAGCTGAAACTTCCAGGCGCTGTGGCTGGAGCTGTAACTGTCGGGTGCTAGGGGTGGAGTTGTAACTATAGGGCGCTAGGGGTGGAGCTGTAACTGTCTGGCACTAGGGGTGTAGCTGTAACTGTCGGGCGCTAGGGGTGGAGCTGTAACTGTCGGGAGCTAGGGGTGGAGCTGTAACTGTTGGGCGCTAGGGGTGGAGCTGTAACTGTCGGGCACTAGGGGAGGAGCTGTAATTGTCGGGCGCTAGGGGTGGAGCTGTAACTGTCGGGAGCTAGGGGTGGAGCTGTAACTGTTGGGCGCTGTGGGTGGAGCTGTAACTGTTGGGCGCTAGGGGTGGAGCTGTAACTGTCGGGCGCTAGGGGTGGAGCTGTAACTGTCGGGCGCTAGGGGTGGAGCTGTAACTGTCTGGCGCTGTGGGTGGAGCTGTAACTGTCGGGCGCTAGGGGTGGAGCTGTAACTATCGGGCGCTAGGGGTGGAGCTGTAACTGTCTGGCGCTAGGGGTGGAGCTGTAACTGTTGTGCGCTAGGGGTGGAGCGTAACTGTTGGGCCTGTAACAGACGCTATAGGTGGATTTCTAACAGTCAGGCGATATAGGTGGAGTTGTTACTACTGAGTGCTGTAGGCACCCCTGAAACTGCCAGGTGCTTTAGGTTGAGCTGTAACTGTCAGGGCCACAAGTGCAGCTGTGCCTATAGGTGCCACAGGTGGAGCTAAAACTGCTACAAGAGGCTGGGCAGACACGTCACCGTGCCATTAACCATAGACTAGGCCGGCCAGGAGAACCGACATTGTATAGCGAGCCTCATGTGCATGCTGTTAGCCAACGCTTTCCATTCTGCAGACTCAGAGTTTGATTCACCAAGGTATCACATTTACGGTTGTTTGCTATTCACAAAGGGATATACGTGTAGCGTCTGTAGGAGTGCGGAGTCTCTGCACACAGAAACATAGCAGCACTATTAACAAAGGGCCGCCCACTTGTGGCGGAGACTCCGCAGCGTGGAGGGGAACCCACACTTGTGCAGAACATACACATTGCCGTTTCTCATTGCTGAGGCACTGCCATGAGGGTGGTCCCTGTCCACGACTGCAGGCCACCTCCATGAGAGTCCACACTCGTAAAGATACTACTTGTAAACCCCTTTGTGAATACCAAGCAGTTGTGAACTCACACAAAAGTGTAAGTTTCCTTAATCATAATCAGGCCCTCGTGTGTAGGGGCCCCTCTCCTCTTGGGTTCGGAGGGTCCCTCATGAATCAGGTGTTCATTCATTGACTATTTACAAAGGTCCAACTATACTCAAGTCACCGCCTAACATCATGTCTGAGTTCATGCTTTGTTCTGTTCCTTTATATGTTTTTGTTTAAGTAACCATGCGCTTTTACATATATTTTAGTTGTTCAATGTTTCCACTCATGTTTTGAGTTTGTGCATTTTTCTGAAGAGTTGTTTGTGGTTGGGATGAAACTTTTTGTTTTTTTAGATCGGCTTTACTTAAAAAAACATCTTGTAATGTTTAAGAAGACAAAGGTATAAACTTTCTGAGTCCCCTGCAGCCCTTAGGGAACTGTGCCTTTGTGATTAAACTCTCCAAAATACTCAGGCATCCTGCATTCATCAAGCAATATTGCCCAATTTAAATGTTGAACAGAATTACAAAATGGCATATGTTTGGTTTGAGGAAAGCAGATCTCGTGAAACTCACCTTTAAATGGTGTTTGAACGGGTGGCTGGTAGAGCTGCGGGGCAGGAAGTTGGCCGCCAGAAGTCAGCACTTGACCAGGACAGTGATTGGTTGAATCAAGGGCTGCCACGTGGTAGAGCTGCGGGACAGGAAGTTGGCCGCCGGAAGTAAGCACTTGACTAGGACAGTGATTGGTTGAATCAAGGGCTGCCACGTGGTAGAGCTGCGGGACAGGAAGTTGGCCGCCGGAAGTCAGCACTTGACCAGGACAGTGATCGGTTGAATCAAGGGCTGCCACGTGTTAGAGCTGCGGGACAGGAAGTTGGCCGCCGGAAGTCAGCACTTGACCAGGACAGTGATCGGTTGAATCAAGGGCTGCCACGTGTTAGAGCTGCGGGACAGGAAGTTGGCCGCCGGAAGTCAGCACTTGACCAGGACAGTGATTGGTTGGATTAAGGGCTGCCACGTGTTAGAGCTGCAGGGCAAGAAATTCGCTGCCGGAAGTCAGCACTTGACCAGGACTGTGATTGGTTGAATCAAGAGCTGCCACGTGGGAGCCTTTTCCTACCTTCTGTCCGACACTGCGGATTCGAGACACGTGGCCTCAGAATTAAATGAACAGTAGGTGGTTGTGTGAGGCTCTGGGAAAAAGAGAGTGAGGCAGGGTGGCTGTTGGTCACCCCTCATCCTCCAGTGGTTGTCAATGGTAGCTTGATCTCGACGTATCAGGAGACACGCGTTCCGGCTAGAGGCATAACAGTCTTTTCCTCGACTCTGCTCAGTATCCAGGAACCCTACTTCAGGCTCCTGCTGCTTGCTGGGTCCGTCTTAAATGCCCTCAGTCATAAGACGCTTGAGTATCCAATGTGTGCTTCTCACGCCATCCGCACCTCGACTCCGCCTTAGCTCCAACTTCCGTGCACACCAATCATGTGCAACTTGGACAGATTATCAGGGTATCCTACTCCCGCTTTAGGTGCAGCTCACCTGGTTTAGGTGAGAGAAGGGGCGTGGGCTTTAGGTGCAGCTCACCTGGTACAGGTACGAGTAGGGGCATGGGTGTTAGGTGCAGCTCAGATGATACATGTAAGAATAGGGTGTGTGGGTAGAGGTAAGAGTAGGGGCACGCGCTTTAGTAGCAGCTCACCTGGTACAGGTGAGAGTAAGGGTGTGGGCTTTAGATGCTGCTCACCTGGTACAGGTGAGAGTAGGGGCGTGGGCTTTAGATGCAGCTCACCAGGTACAGGTGAGAGTAGGGGCACAGGCGTTAGGTGCAGCTCACCTGGTACAGGTAAGAGTAGGGTGTGTGGGTAGAGGTAAGAGTAGGGGCACAGGCTTTAGTAGCAGCTCGGGCCACCATCTCAGAACCAGAGCTGTCACCCATCTGTAGGATAAGTTTTCTTTCACAATTACAATTTTTTTCTAGAGTTTTAGTAAAAACATTTATGTGTCACTGGGCATTTTAGAGGTGTTTTTGGAATAAGTTTGCGCCATATAAATATTGTCCAGCTTACATCAGTTTGGCCATGTTAGCGAATGTTAGGAAGGGTTCCTCATCAGAACTTTATGTGAAACGAACATTTTAATTTTGTTATAAACTCTAGAACTCCTTGTTAAATATCAGTGTGCACGTGCACACAAGTTAAGTAAAGATGCCGCTTGGTGTGTTATTTCTCACACCACTTTATATCAATCACCAAGTATTATAAAGACGTTTTTCACCTCTTAGCCTATGAAGAACTAGAAGGTGTTGCTGATCCCAGGTTCACTTCTCAGACTCAGACTGTGTCTGATTGGTAGGAGGGGGAGATACACCTGGCCTTCTGTCCCTCTCTGTAGGGGGCGCTCACAGCCTCCTCTGTGGGTGAATGGGGTTGGGCCTCATTAGTGGGTCTGCCTCTAGACACCGCCACCAACCAGTTATAAGATGTGTGTTGAACCCAGGAAGGCCAGACAGTGATAACTGTGTTTTGGTCCAATTTTCTCTTTAATGTGGACCCTGTGTTCCTTCTTGTATGTGGTGTTGGTTACTTTGCTACATCAGATCCACAGAGCTCCTGCGCGGGGTCTTGGCAGTGTGCAGTGTTACATACAGATTCCCCTTCTGAGTGGTGGTTGTTGAATCTGTATAAACCCCCCTTCAGTGTGCACTTACAATCTGGATTGACAATGAGATATTTCAGTCGTAAGGGATCCTTCAACATTGTGTCCGCTTCACAGGGCAGGCAGTCGGTCCAGTCAGTTGTCCCTGCTCATGGAGGTGGACACAGGTTTGCTGCTGCAAACACCTGGTCACAGAGTGAGCCCACCCTAGGGAGGCGCCCCATGTAGGCGTGGTTACGACTGCCTGTCAGTTGTATCTACATGCTGGGAGAGCACATTGGTATTTCCTTACCCGGCACATGGGTCTCAGGAAGGCAGAGCCCACCAGGGTTCAAGGTTGAGGCGGAACCAGCTCCAGTGGCCATAAGACCCGACACGCGACAACTTCCGACTCGGTCTTTCTGTACGAGAAGTAATCGCCTGACGTCATTGGCGGTGAATGGAGAGAATGATTCTAAGCATAAAGTGATGAAAAATGAATCTTTGGCAATTGAGACTTATTAAGGCTGGCTTCAGAAGCCAAATCTGAAATGCATTGCTGTAATAATGATTGGATAACTTGTGGTGTCACCGATTAGAAGCTACAGTTAAATGCAACATAAATATTCAGTTCTGTTGATTGGCTGACACCAAATGGGTAAATGGATTCACCTTTGTTAATTTGTACATTTTTGTTAAATCTCTCCACTTTAGAGTAAATGCTGCTACAGTTGGGATAACAATCTGAGGTGCAGAGAAACCTTTTTAATTAGCCTGATTATCTTCTAGGACAAAAGCTTTGTATTTTGGAGTAGTACTAAAAAGAGCAGAGAAAGTCAGGAGACGGCGCTGGCCCACTCTGAGAAACTCATGGCTGTCCCCAGTCCCAATGGGGCCGTGCTGCACGAAGCCAGTCTCTAGGTGGGTACAGGTAACATTAGCAACGCGCCGTGACGCCAGTGGCAGCCAAGCAAATCTCTAATTCTTAGTCTGATGTTAAATGCACAATGGTGAACATGTTCTGCGCTTCTTAACTCTATAACACCAAACGCTGGCTCCTGCTATCCACTAACACACGGTGCAATGCTAACCCTCTGGTAGGAATGCTGAGGCAGTGTGACGCCTCTCACACAAGACGTCAAATGTTGGTCAAAGGATGCTGAAGAGAAACTGCCATTCATGTGGCGTCTACAACGATGCTACTTTTACTAACCTTTTTCGCACAAGTTATTACGTCATGTCATGTCATGTTCCATCTGTCCTATAACATGTTCTGTTCCATGTTCCATCTGTCCTATAACACTTATCCTATAATAGAAGTAGCAGGGCCCTCCCACCTCCCTCTTAGTTCTCCCACCTCCCTCTCCCCTCAGGGTCACCCGTGGAACCCCCATTCCTCTCTCGGGTCTTTTATTCTGAACCTTGGCGCAGTCATTGCCAGTGTTGATGTGAGGTTTGCCCATTCCTTGATCTGGGGTGGGCAGAGAGACACTAACCACATCAAAGGTGTGACCCCTAGTTTAGAAGTGAGAAGGTTTCGAATGGCAGCCTTAGAACTTGTTTTTTTTTGCCCATTTTAAGAAATGTTGATGTTCACATTAATAATGTTGTTATGCAGTATTTAAATATAACTGCGCTAGCACATGGTTTCCGTTCGTCTTTTTCACAGACTAGCACACACTTTCCGATTCTATTTAATTTATTATTTTAATTAGTTTAATCAAAGCCCTTGGCATCAAGAGATGTGCTTTTTCAGCGATTTACCTACAGTTATTTCCACATGAATAATTCTCCAGAATCAGGTTTTATTCACAGTAAATCAGACTATGTAGATGTTATGTAACTCCGTGTGTCTTGAGGTGCTTCCAGTAAGGTAATAACGCTTGTACTAAACATAAATATAACGGTTTGTGGGACCCTCTTAATTTGTTGCCAATCAAGAAGTGTCGGCTGGTGGAATTTGAAACTGGTGTGGCGTATGCAGAACAAATCAACATATGCGAGTGAGCGCAGCGAGCGAGTCCGACGGAAATAAGGAGCGTTCGGGGGGGTTCTCCCCCGTGAAGAAATAAAAAAAAATGGCATCTTTTTGGTGCTATTTTCAGCACTATTTCTAAAATAAATGGACAAAAAATTCAGTCCTTCTAGGCATTCATAAAAGAAAACTCATACATTATTTCAGGGAATTTCTGGGTTGCCAAGCAAGTCTGACTTCTGACGAGGGCTAGAGTACTAAGCAAGACTGCTTTGGCCCTACCCTTTCCAATAGAAAACACTAGTTAGTGATGGGAACAAGTTCAATGGACAAACCTGGGGTCCACTCTCCAGGGGGAGCTCCAGGGTCCTTTGAGGAAGACAGGGCGCTTTTAGCTGCTCTCATCATGGTGGCTGGAAAATGAATAGCCAGGAGAGGATACACGGGGCAGTGCGCACCTGCCTAGATATACCACACCAGTGAAAACACCTTGCCCGTTACTTTGCCACAGCACACCTGACCTCCCAAGACACTTGACAGCTGTGTGTGCATACAAACATTCACCGGTCCCCTTTCCACCCTCAGCCGTGGTTTGGTGAAGATGGTTTGGTGAAGAGTGCGTGACCGAGTCATAACATGCCCACCAGGTGTTGCCTTGAGTAACCGCACCCTGTGCCTCATGGGAACAGTCCAGCCCGAACTGCCAAGCCATGCCTTCCCTGGACCAGAAACAAGCTTCCTAGGACCGGTTTCTTGCATTTCAGCCGTTCGGGAGGGACTGTTCCCATGACGCACAGGGTCAGACTGATTTGCATATGGCCATGTCTAAACTGGGGTGGCAGAGTGGGCTAAAGAACGGTGATGGATTAAACCCAGATCTGTTGACTGGGTATTAGTGTTTGATTGGTTCGGATGCTCCATCCATCACCACCCCCTCTTGTACCGTTTTGTTCGCCATAAGTTGGCAGTGTATGCTCAGACGTGAGACCCTTGCTCACTTTGCCGCTGGATTCAAGCAAGCCTGACTGAAGACGGCTGAAATGCCAGAAACCGGTCCTAGGAAGCTTGTTTCCGGTCCAGAGAAGGCATGGCTTGGCAGTTCGGGCTGGACTGTTCCCATGAGGCACAGGGTCAGACTGATTTGCATATGGCCATGTCTGAACTGGGGTGGCAGAGTGGGCTAAAGAACGGTGATGGATTAAACCCAGATCTGTTGACTGGGAGTGAGTGTTTGATTGGTTCAGATGCTCCATCCTTTCACCACCCCCTTTTGTACCGCTTTGTTCGCCATAAGTTGGCTGGGTATGCTCAGACGTGAGCCCCTTGCTCACTTTGCCACTGGATTCAAGCAAGCCTGGCTGAAGACGGCTGAAATCCCAGAAACCGGTCCTAGGAAGCTTGGGTTTTAAGATTTGTCTTATAGAGTTTGGAGCGAATAGGATGCTTGCTGGTTGTCTGATATTTGGTAATGTCAGAGCAACAATTAAAGAGTAATTTGTGCTTGGTGAAAACTTGCAACTTATTTTTCTCTGCCATTGGGGCGGCTTCTTTATGGTCTGACCTTTCTAAATTTATAAGCCCTGACCTCGCAATGAAGGCTTGTCTGCCTTTGTGATCGGTGCAAAGCCCTCTCTTTTAGATTGTTGCTATTCAAATTGTCAGATTCAATCAGATAAAACTAGAAACATAAGACAGAGATACGGTCAAATGCCACAAGTACGGTGGTAAAGAGCCGGCAACCCGCCCTGTCGCTGTGAAGGATGGCTGCATCCTCGGTCCAAGAATTCCACTTTATTTCTGCTGTTGACCGAAATGATGGCACTTACACACATTTTCCTGTAACACCCCCGTATAGTCTAAGCACTTATGTGCATTTCAGTCGCTCATCTCTTGCACAGCTTTTCCCCAGTTACGTTTTGATGGGCTTCTACTTCAGTCATTAGTGCATACTGCTCTTACTAGACATGTCTAGAGGTTTGCCTCTTAGAAGAACGTTTACAACTTTTTTCAAGGAAATTGGTGAAGGTGACATCTACGTTGTTTAGAAAGATCTTGATGATTTGCTACATTGCAACATGAGTGTATTATAACTATGCTCCAAAGTGTTATTACATCTGGCCTTATTCAGTGTTACTCTGTATGCTCGCGCCTGTGTTACCCTATCCACCCCCGAGTGGGTACTACTTCTGCCAATTATTAATGCTACTCTATATGTTACTCTCTCTGCCCCTTGTCAATGTTACTCTATCTACTTCTTTCATTATTACTCTAGCCCCCTTTCTCAATGTTACTATGTTTGTTCTCCTCACTGTTGTCCTGTCCACACCACAAGGTGTTACCCCGCTGCTAATTATTAGTGTTACTCTAACTCCCCCATTTAATTGTTACTCTATTTGTCCCTTCTCTCAGCTACTCTCGCTATCCACCTCAATGTTACTCTACTCATTCTCATTGTTACTCTTTCTGCCAACCTCAATGTTCCCCTACCTGCTCTTTCTCATTGTTCCTGTATTTTCTTTCCTCATTGTTGCCCTCTCCACCTCTGCAAATTGTTAGTCTTACTATTTCTCCCCTTCATAAAGTTACTCTCTCTGTCCCATCTAGTTAACTTGTTCCCTACCTCTGCCCCCCTGTTGTGCCCGAAGTGGCATTACACTGTGCAGTGCTTATGGGTGCAGTTACATTCTGCTCGACAGCAGTTAATGTTACCCAAAAGTTGGCACATTGGTTTGTTTACTACTTGCACAATGTACCTGGATCGTGGTCCGAAAAAGAGGCACAAACAGTTCTCTTTTCCAGGGAGTGTTGCCTCACAGAAGTCTGTCTGTCTGTCTGCACTCGCGTCTTCCACCTATTTTTCGAAATACGAGCCACAGTCTCAGATGGGTGTTTCATAGTATATTTCAAGGCTGTATATCTGATGGGAATGGTGTTAATTGTTATGTATACGATGGGAACGCCATATCCCAGAGTCTGGTGGGAGTGTTGCCTCATGACCATATTGACACCGGGGCAGAAGGTGGTTTCATGGTTTTGTGCATTTCATGGGACAATGTCTGATGAACAGACTTATCCTGGTCGAGAGCCAGACTGGCATTTCAAAACCCAGTCGCTTATTAGCAAACCTTAGCACATTTTCTGTGCCTGACATTTCATGCCATGGTACCCGATACTCAACTATAAATATAAAAAAACAACTTTTTCATGTAGTACTTTATACTGTGCGCCTGCCATTTTGAAGCTAGATTCAAGCAAGCCTGACTGAAGACGGCTGAAATGCCAGAAACCGGTCCTAGGAAGCTTGTTTCCAGTCCAGAGAAGGCATGGCTTGGCAGTTCGGGCTGGACTGTTCCCATGAGGCACAGGGTCAGACTGATT
The DNA here is from genome assembly GCF_964263255.1 of Lissotriton vulgaris. Classification (NCBI taxonomy): domain Eukaryota; kingdom Metazoa; phylum Chordata; class Amphibia; order Caudata; family Salamandridae; genus Lissotriton; species Lissotriton vulgaris. The sequence continues at coordinate 44,419,572 of NC_141699.1, forward strand.
TGCATATGGCCATGTCTGAACTGGGGTGGCAGAGTGGGCTAAAGAACGTTGATGGATTAAACCCAGATCTGTTGACTGGGAGTGAGTGTTTGGTTCAGATGCTCCGTCCTTTCACCACCCCCTTTTGTACCGCTTTGTTCGCCATAAGTTGGCTGGGTATGCTCAGACGTGAGACCCTTGCTCACTTTGCCACTGGATTCAAGCAAGCCTGGCTGAAGACGGCTGAAATGCCAGAAACCGGTCCTAGGAAGCTTGGGTTTTAAGATTTGCCTTATAGAGTTTGGAGCGGATAGGATGCTTGCTGGTTGTCTGATATTTGGTAATGTCAGAGCAACAATTAAAGAATAATTTGTGCTTGGTGAGGATGTTACTGGGCCATTTTGAAGCACTACAAATATTGTGTTGCTTCTACTCATGGTGCGGTTACTCAAGGCAACACCCGGTGGGCATGTTATGACTCGGTCACGCACTCTTCACCGAACCACGGCTGAGGGCGGAAAGGGGACCGGTGAATGTTTGTATGCACACATAGCTGTAAAGGGCCCTGGGAGGCCAGGTTCGTTGTGGCAATAGTAACTGGCGAGGTGTTTTCACTGGTGTGGTATATCCAGGCAGGTGCGCACTGCCCCGTGTATCCTCTCCTGGCTATTCATTCTCCAGCCACCACAACGAGAGCAGCTAAAAGTGCCCTGTCTTCCTCAAAGGACCCTGGAGCTCCCACTGGAGAGTGGACCCCAGGTTTGTCCATTGAACTTGTTCCCATCACTAACTAGTGTTTTCTATTGGAAAGGGTAGAGCCAAAGCAGTCTTGCTTAGTACTCTAGCCCTCTTCAGAAGTCAGACTTGCTTGGCAACCCAGAAATTCCCTGAAATAATGTATGAGTTTTCTTTTATGAATGCCTAGAAGGACTGTTTTATTTGTCCATTTATTCCAGAAATAGTGCTGAAAATAGCACCAAAAAGATGCCATTTTTTTTTATTTCTTCACGGGGGAGAACCCCTCCGAACTCTCCTTATTTCCGTCGGCCTCGCTCGCTGCGCTCGCTCGCACACGTTGATTAGTTCTGCATATGCCACACCAGTTTCAAATTCCACCAGCCGCCACTGCCTCTGAAGTGTGTTCTGATGATACATGTGCTCTGTTCATTGTTCTTTAGTTACATTTGACAGATGTGGCCAATAAGGGGTTATACCTGTTAATTGATTTACTCAGCATCAAAGAAGCTGCAAGTTAAACTACAATTCCCATGAACCCTAGGGATGTGGGTGGATGCCTGCAGTCGGGGGCAGGAGGCAATCAGCACACAGAGGAATACTTGCAGCCGTTCTCTCTTTCCAACCAATCCTTTTTCGTGTGCTCCTGGGAGTTAACTGATGGGGGATGTGGGGGGCATCTCCTGGGGCAGGGGGGCCTGTGTGCGGGGTTTTCATGGATCACCCAGGATCCTTGTTCTGAGGACACATGGGTTATGTTCTTGAGGCGGGTAGAATGGCTGTCTGGGTCAGAGAGGAGGCTCAGAGAGTAAAGGAGCCTCCCTTCAGAGGAGCTCATGCCCTGCAGATAGTGACTCCACACCCTAGCTCATTCATGTGCCTGGGTCACCCAGACTGAGTCGTCCAGCGCCATGCAACGTCATCCTGGCATATTAGAGCCGCTAAAACAACAACAACAACAAAGGAGCTTTTAAAGCGCCTGGTGACGCCATCACGGCGTGTCCCCGCGCTGTGGAGAGAAGTCAAGACCAGAGTAGGGTGTTACAGGGAAAACAGGTGGGTTTTTAAGCTTTTTCTGAAGGTGGTCTCCGAGTCCGCTAGTCTGATCTCCATAGGGAGAGCGTTCCATTCCCTGGCGGCCATAACCCGGAAGGAACGGCCACCCATTCTGGCTTTCCTGATACGGGGTATTTTGAGCAGGCCAGTTCCCCCAGAGCGAAGAGTTCTGTTGGGCTCATAGGGAGTAGCTAGGTCATTCATGTAAGGAGGAGCTTTTTGGGAGATGATCCTATGGCACATTAAGAGTGCTTTAAAGAGAACTCTTTTTTTTATAGGTAGCCAGTGGAGGGTGTCTAGAGCAGGTTTGGAAGGTGCTCTCTTGGGAAGTCTAAGGACTAGACGTGCTGCTGTGTTTTGGAGGACTTGAAGTCTCCTGATGTTATTTTGCGTTGTTCCAAGCAGAAGCACATTCCCATAATCTATCCTAGAGGTCACTAGAGCCTGTGTCATAGTGCGCCTGGCTTCAAGAGGAAGGAGATCAAGGGTGCGGTTCAGGGTCTTCATGACCCCATAGCATTTACCGACCACCTTGTTCACGTGACAGTCATAGGAGAGTTTGGGGTCAACCCAAATCCCCAGGTTCTTGGCCGCTTCACAGGGGGTGGGTAACGGCCCCAGACACGAAGGCCACCACTCCTTGGTCCAGCTCGTGTCCCTGCCTCCCATGACCAGAACCTCTGTTTTCAAGCCATTGAGCTTCAGGCAGTGTTGGGTCATCCAACCTGCCAGAGCCTGCATGCAAGATTTAAAGTTATTTGCAGAAGCAGAGGGGGCTTGGGATAGGGAGATGAGAAGTTGGGTATCGTCGGCATATGAAACTAATTCAATGCCGAACGATTGAACCACTTCGGCCAAAGGGGCCATGTACAGGTTGAACAGGGTAGGGCTCAGGGCAGAGCCCTGAGGTACCCCCTGTTCCAAGGCAATGCTTTCAGAGAGAAAAGCGCCTCTCTGAACCTGGAAGCAGCGATTGGTGAGGAAGGCTTTCAGCCAGCCCAATGCTTCCTGGATGACCCCGGCTTTGTTCAGACACTGTAGCAAGATGGAGTGTGCCACAGTGTCGAACGCCGCACTAAGGTCCAGCATTATAAGTGCCATAGTCTGTCCTTCATCTACACCTGCCCGTAGGGTTTCGGTCGCTCTCAAAAGGGCGGTTTCGGTGGAATAACCTGACCTGAACCCTGATTGGGAGTTGTGGAAGGCATTGTTAGACTCTAGATGGGCCATAAGATGGCTGTTAGCTATTTTCTCAGCCACCTTCGCCAAATAAGGTAACAGCGAGATGGGCCGAAGGTTTTCCAGAGTGTCCTGACTGATGTTCGGTTTTTTCTTTATAGGCAACACAATGGCTTTCTTCCATTCCATAGGGAGGGTAGCCGTGGAAAAGGAGAGTTGGAGGATGTGCCTGAAATGTCGCTCAAGGACCTCCAGACTGGCTGCTAGTATCTTGGGGGGGGCAGGGTCCCGGGGAGAACCAGATTTGATGTTTTTACAGATACTAGTTAAAGTAGTGGTGTGAGGAACAGAGAAGCTTGTCAGACATTTTTTAACATGGATAAGCTCCAGATTTTCAGTGAAGTCAGAGCCAGATGGCAAGTCGGTGGAGAAATTAGAATAGATTGTAGTAATTTTGTTGGCAAAGTATTTGGCAATATCATTACATTTCGTAACCGAGTCATTATGGGCATTGCTCTCGTTGGTGACTACCGAGATTTCTTTAAAAATTTTAAAAAGCTCCTTAGAGGAGTTTTCTGCTTCACCAATACGAGTCTTATAATGTAGTGCTTTAGCGGAGCGGATCAGTTTGTAATATCTTGCTTGCTCTTTCTTATAGTGGTCTTTTGCTGTGGGGCAGAAATTGACACGCCATTCGCGTTCCAGTCTTTTACAAGCAGTTTTAGCATCCTGAAGTTCAGATGTAAACCATGGGGATGGTTTTCTCAGTTTCTTATTGGCCACTGATCTACGGATGGGAGCGGTCTCGTCAAGGGCAGCTAGGATAAAAAATTTTAGGCAAGTATAGGCGGTCTCACAGTCTGAGCCTTTAGGGGGTCCAGCCGTTTCAAGCTTGTCGGTAAACGTGTCTAGGTTAAAATTTTTCCACTTGCGACATTGATAGGTCTGCAAGTTTCCATTCTTAACCTCAGTCTCAGTCGCTAATATATGTAGGGGAATTACATAATGGTCAGACCAGGGAATGGGAATTGGAGGAAGCACTTTTACTCCATTCCAGTTACCAAATACGGGGTCGAGCAGGTGACCTTGTCTATGAGTAGGGCTCTGATGTTTAAGATCTAGCTGCAGAGAAAGTAGTTCTGCTTTTATGCAGGCGGCATCTTTGTCCCCGACGTCGTCAAAGTGTATGTTCATGTCGCCCAGTACCAGGAATTTAGATTTCCTTAGAGCGAGATGAGCTGTAGCCTCTATAAGGCTGGTGGTAAAGTCAAACAGTCTGCCCGGGGGTCTATATAAGAGAATGCCAGATAGGGAATATTTAGGACCCACTGTGATAGTGAAAGATCCAGCTTCGCAGTGATCAATATTCAAAGGAGATAGAGAGCATTCCAAAGGGGCTCTGACGGCAATGGCTATTCCACCACCCCTACCTTCCTGCCTATCGAGCCTGGCGAGGGAGTAGCCAGGAGGCATCGCCTCGATGATGTCAGGATCAGAATGTTCACCGAGCCAGGTTTCGGTCAGTAGTAAGATCTCAAGAGCTTCATCCTCAAGGAGGTGATATATTTGGGTACTATGTTTGCTGAGAGATCGACAGTTAAGTAGTGCAGCTTTTAGTATGCTTTTTTGGGGGTTATCGGAAGAGCTGGTACTAGGAGTAAAGTGGCATACTGAACAGTAGTGTAAAGATAGCGCCTTCATAGAGTGTAGGCAGGATGACATAAGGTCAGGACGTAGATTAAGCAGAGTTTGTTTATCATACCGTAAACGAGGGGGCTGTGGTTGACCAGGGTTTGTGGCCCCGCGCCCCGTCCGGCCGCGGACGGGCGCAGACGGGCTGGACTTTGGCTCGACTTCGGCGCGCTTCCGGCGCGCCCGCTGCACGCGTCCGCTGCGCGGTCGCGGACCTACGCACATTTATAGGCGACCTAGGGGCGACTAGAGCGCTGAACTAGCAGACCTTCGCCCGGAAGTGCTGGGCTCCTCCTCCACCCTCCGCAACAAACGCCCAAGCTGGACGCGGCGGACCGGGGCGGGAGTTTAGGAGTAGAACAAAGTGATTACAGGTGAGGCGCTATTTAAAAATGTACATAGAATCACACAGGCATAAAATTTAGCAGCAAAGTTTTAAAACGCTATTACAAAGCAGCGCTCGCAGTGTAACATAAAGACACACAGCGTGGGCGGATCGAGTCAGCCCCTGCCACCGGCTGGACTCTTCTCCACCACGCGAGTGGGCGGAAGTGAGGAATTTATACACTAGTGCAGTACAGCGTGACTAGAGCGCTGAACTAGCAGACCTTCGCCCGGAAGTGCTGGGCTCCTCCTCCACCCTCCGCAACAAACGCCCAAGCTGGACGCGGCGGACCGGGGCGGGAGTTTAGGAGTAGAACAAAGTGATTACAGGTGAGGCGCTATTTAAAAATGTACATAGAATCACACAGGCATAAAATTTAGCAGCAAAGTTTTAAAACGCTATTACAAAGCAGCGCTCGCAGTGTAACATAAAGACACACAGCGTGAGCGGATCGAGTCAGCCCCTGCCACCGGCTGGACTCTTCTCCACCACGCGAGTGGGCGGAAGTGAGGAATTTATACACTAGTGCAGTACAGCGTGACTAGAGCGCTGAACTAGCAGACCTTCGCCTGGAAGTGCTGGGCTCCTCCTCCACCCTCCGCAACAAACGCCCAAGCTGGACGCGGCGGACCGGGGCGGGAGTTTAGGAGTAGAACAAAGTGATTACAGGTGAGGCGCTATTTAAAAATGTACATAGAATCACACAGGCATAAAATTTAGCAGCAAAGTTTTAAAACGCTATTACAAAGCAGCGCTCGCAGTGTAACATAAAGACACACAGCGTGAGCGGATCGAGTCAGCCCCTGCTACCGGCTGGACTCTTCTCCAGTGAGCAGTGAGTAAAAGCAGTGAGCAGTGTCCTGTCGTCCCCGTCGCAGTCCCTACTTCACGAGCGACTGCTTCTTGTGACACCATTTTCACCAAACTAAATAAACTGCTTCTCAGCAGTGAGCAGAGAACCCAAACGGGACAAGAAATATGGAAAATCTGGGCTGCGGCGAGGAAGAACAGGACTTGGAGTGATGAAGAAACCAGGGCCTGATCTCCTCGCCTCAGTCCTGACTTCATGAGCTGGTTCCCAAGGCCAGAAATCGAGCGCGTGAACCCACGGAAGCAGGATTGCTTCCAACTGCAGTGTGAGATATCAGTGTGGCTACATTACAAATGTCCCACATAGATGCCCCTTTCAGTGTCCGCCTGGAAGCCACAACACCCCTCTCCACCGACCCTGCTAAGATTTGACCCTTTCTCTCATAGGCTACAACAAGGGCCTGCTTTAAACACCTGTTCAAAGTTGGAAATGATGGTCTAAGCCGTTGAGCTGAAACACCAAATGTTACAAAAAGGAAATTGCTGTCCTGAATGATTTTATTGCGTCTAAGTAGATCTAAAGCAACTCTGTGAACATCTACAATTCGTAAATGTTCTAGCTGCAGCGAGGATGGAGATGGAACATACCCAGCAGTAACAAGGGGCTTGCGGACCAAAACTTCATACAGCTTTGCAAACACCTCCTAAGACACGACACTGTCCCGCTCTCTCCTTAGTTCTCATGCACAATCTGGCTGCCTCGTGTCACGCACACACCTTGACACCATGGTACAAAGGTATCTGCATTATGTGTAGCATATGTTATATACTGGATGTGAGCTGTACACTGCAGCACACCTGAAAGGTTAGAGGACTGTAGTAATGTGACATCCCTCGAGCATTAAAGACGCCCCAGTGAGGACTGTAGTACTGGGACATCCCTAGAGCATTAAAGACCCCCCATCGAGGACTGTAGTAATGTGACATCCCTCGAGCATTAAAGACGCCCCATCGAGGACTGTGGTAATGTGACATCTCTCGAGGCAAAGACGCCCCATCGAGGACTGTAGTAACGTGACATCCCTCGAGCATTAAAGACGCCCCATCGAGGACTGTAGTAATGTGACATCCCTCGAGCCTTAAAGACGCCCCATCGAGGGCTGTAGTAATGTGACATCCCTCAAGCCTTAAAGACGCCCCATCGAGGACTGTAGTAATGTGACATCCCTCGAGCATTAAAGATGCCCCAGAGAGGACTGTAGTAATGACATCCCAGATTCCCCAGTGAGACTGTAGTAATGTGACACCCTTCGAGCATCACGACGCCCCAGTGAGACTGTAGTAATGTGACATCCCTCGAGCATTAACGATGCCCAAGTGAAACTGTAGTAATGTGACATCCCTCGAGCATTAAAGATGCCCCATCGAGGACTGTAGTAATGTGACATCCCTCGAGCATTAAAGACGCCCCATCGAGGACTGTAGTAATGTGACATCCCTCAAGCCTTAAAGACGCCCCATCGAGGACTGTAGTAATGTGGCATCCCTCGAGCATTAAAGATGCCCCAGAGAGGACTGTGGTAATGTGACATCCCTCAAGCCTTAAAGACGCCCCATCGAGGACTGTAGTAATGTGACATCCCTCGAGCATTAAAGACGCCCCATCGAGGACTGTAGTAATGTGACATCCCTCGAGCCTTAAACTCGCCCCATCGAGGGCTGTAGTAATGTGACATCCCTCAAGCCTTAAAGACGCCCCATCGAGGACTGTAGTAATGTGACATCCCTCAAGCATTAAAGATGCCCCAGTGAGGACTGTTGTAATGTGACATCTCTCGAGCATTAAAGATGCCCCTCGAGGACTGTAGTAATGTGACATCCCTCAAGCCTTAAAGACGCCCCATCGAGGACTGTAGTAATGTGGCATCCCTCGAGCATTAAAGATGCCCCTCGAGGACTGTAGTAATGTGACATCTCTCGAGCATTAAAGATGCCCCTCGAGGACTGTAGTAATGTGACATCCCTCAAGCCTTAAAGACACCCCATCGAGGACTGTAGTAATGTGGCATCCCTCGAGCATTAAAGATGCCCCAGAGAGGACTGTAGTAATGACATCCCAGATTCCTCAGTGAGACTGTAGTAATGTGACGCCCTTCGAGCATAACGACGCCCCAGTGAGACTGTAGTAATGTGACATCCCTCGAGCATTAACGATGCCCCAGTGAGACTGTAGTAATGTGACATCCCTCGAGCATTAAAGATGCTTCAGTGAGGACTGTAGTAATGTGACTTCCCTCGAGCATTAAAGAGCCTTCAGTGAGGACTGCAGTAATGTGACATCCCTTGAGCATTAAAGATGCTCCAGTGAGACTGTAGTAATGTGACATCCCTCAAGCATTAAAGATGCCCCAGTGAGGACTGTAGTAATGTGACATCCCTCAAGCATTAAAGATGCCCCAGTGAGGACTGTAGTAATGTGACATCCCTCGAACATTAAAAACGGCCCAGTGAGGACTGTAGTAATGTGACATCCCTCAAGCATTAAAGATGCCCCAGTGAGGACCGTTAGTAATGTGACATCCCTCGAGCATTAAAGACGCTCCAGCGAGGACTGTAGTTTTGTGACATCCCTCGAGCATTAAAGACACTCCAGTGAAGACTGTAATAATGTGACATCCCTCGAACATTAAAAACGCCCCAGTAAGGACTGTAGTAATGTGACATCCCTCAAGCCTTAAAGATGCCCCAGTGAGGACTGTAGTAATGTGACATCCATTGAGCATTAAAGACGCCCCATCGAGGACTGTAGCATTGTGACATCCCTCAAGCATTAGGAATGCCCCAGTGAGACTATAGTAATGTGACACCCTTCAAGCATAACGACGCCCCAGTTAGACTGTAGTAATGTGACATCCCTCAAGCATTAAAGACGCCCCAGTGAGGACTGTAGTAATGTGACATCCCTCGAGCATTAAAGACGCCCCATTGAGACTGTAGTAATGTGACATCCCTCAAGCATTAGGAATGCCCCAGTGAGACTATAGTAATGTGACACCCTTCAAGCATAACGACGCCCCAGTTAGACTGTAGTAATGTGACATCCCTCAATCATTAAAGACGCCCCAGTGAGGACTGTAGTAATGTGACATCCCTCGAGCATTAAAGACGCCCCATTGAGACTGTAGTAATGTGACATCCCTCAAGCATTAAAGACGCCCCCGTGAGGACTGTAGTAATGTGACATCCCTCAAGCATTAAAGATGCCCCAGTGAGGACTGTTGTAATGTGACATCCCTCGAGCATTAAAGATGCACCATTGAGGACTGTAGCATTGTGACATCCCTCGAGCATTAGGAATGCCCCAGTGAGACTATAGTAATGTGACACCCTTCGAGCATAACGACGCCCCAGTGAGATTGTAGTAATGTGACATCCCTCAAGCATTAAAGGCGCCCCAGTGAGGACTGTAGTAATGTGACATCCCTCGAGCATTAAAGATACTCCAGTGAGGACTGTAGTAATGTGACTTCCCTCGAGCATTAAAGAGCCTTCAGTGAGGACTGTAGTAATGTGACATCCCTCGAGCATTAAAGATGCTTCAGTGAGGACTGTAGTAATGTGACTTCCCTCGAGCATTAAAGAGCCTTCAGTGAGGACTGTAGTAATGTGACATCCCTTGAGCATTAAAGATGCTTCAGTGAGGACTGTAGTAATGTGACATCCCTCGAACATTAAAAACGGCCCAGTGAGGACTGTAGTAATGTGACATCCCTCAAGCATTAAAGGCGCCCCAGTGAGGACTGTAGTAATGTGACATCCCTCGAACATTAAAGATGCCCCAGTGAGGACTGTAGTAATGTGACATCCCTCAAGCATTAAAGATGCCCCAGTGAGGACTGTAGTAATGTGACATCCCTCGAACATTAAAAACGGCCCAGTGAGGACTGTAGTAATGTGACATCCCTCAAGCATTAAAGATGCCCCAGTGAGGACTGTAGTAATGTGACATCCCTCGAGCATTAAAGACGCTCCAGCGAGGACTGTAGTTTTGTGACATCCCTCGAGCATTAAAGACACTCCAGTGAATACTGTAATAATGTGACATCCCTCGAACATTAAAAACGCCCCAGTGAGGACTGTAGTATTGTGACATCCATTGAGCATTAAAGACGCCCCATCGAGGACTGTAGCATTGTGACATCCCTCGAGCATTAGGAATGCCCCAGTGAGACTATAGTAATGTGATACCCTTCAAGCATAACGACGTCCCAGTGAGACTGTAGTAATGTGACATCCCTCAAGCATTAAAGACGCCCCAGTGAGGACTGTAGTAATGTGACATCCCTCGAGCATTAAAGACGCCCCATTGAGACTGTAGTAATGTGACATCCCTTAAGCATTAAAGACGCCCCAGTGAGGACTGTAGTAATGTGAAATCCCTCGAGCATTAAAGATGCACCATTGAGGACTGTAGCATTGTGACATCCCTCGAGCAGTAGGAATGCCCCAGTGAGACTATAGTAATGTGACACCATTCAAGCATAACGACGCCCCAGTGAGACTGTAGTAATGTGACATCCCTCAAGCATTAAAGGCGCCCCAGTGAGGACTGTAGTAATGTGACATCCCTCGAGCATTAAAGACGCCCCATTGAGACTGTAGTAATGTGACATCCCTCAAGCATTAAAGACGCCCCAGTGAGGACTGTAGTAATGTGACATCCCTCGAGCATTAAAGATGCTTCAGTGAGGACTGTAGTAATGTGACATCCCTCGAGCATTAAAGACGCCCCAGTGAGGACTGTAGTAAATTGACATCCCTCGAGCATTAAAGATACTCCAGTGAGGACCATAGTAATGTGACATCCCTCAAGCATTAAAGACACCCAGGTGAGGACTGTAGTAATGTGACATCCCTCGAGCATTAAAGATACTCCAGTGAGGACTGTTGTAATGTGACATCCCTCGAGCATTAAAGACGCTTCAGCGAGAACTGTAGTAATGTGACATCCCTCGAGCATTAAAGACGCCCCATCGAGGACTGTAGTAATGTGACATTCCTCAAGCATTAAAGATCCTTCAGTGAGGACTGTAGTAATGTGACATCCCTTGAGCATTAAAGATACCCCAGTGAGGACTGTAGTAATGTGACATCCCTCGAGCATTAAAGACGCCCCATTGAGACTGTAGTAATGTGACATCCCTCAAGCAATAAAGACGCCCCAGTGAGGACTGTAGTAATGTAACATCCCTCAAGCATTAAAGATGCCCCAGTGAGGACTGTAGTAATGTGACATTCCTCAAGCATTAAAGATGCACCATTGAGGACTGTAGCATTGTGACATCCCTCGAGCATTAGGAATGCCCCAGTGAGACTATAGTAATGTGACACCCTTCAAGCATAACGACGCCCCAGTGAGACTGTAGTAATGTGACATCCCTCAAGCATTAAAGACGCCCCAGTGAGGACTGTAGTAATGTGACATCCCTCTAGCATTAAAGACGCCCCATTGAGATTGTAGTAATGTGACATCCCTCAAGCATTAAAGACGCCCCAGTGAGGACTGTAGTAATGTGACATCCCTCAAGCATTAAAGACGCCCCAGTGAGGACTGTAGTAATGTGACATCCCTCGAGCATTAAAGATGCCCCATCGAGGACTGTAGTAATGTGACATCTCTCGAGCATTAAAGATGCCCCTCGAGGACTGTAGTAATGTGACATCCCTCAAGCCTTAAAGACGCCCCATCGAGGACTGTAGTAATGTGGCATCCCTCGAGCATTAAAGATGCCCCAGAGAGGACTGTAGTAATGACATCCCAGATTCCTCAGTGAGACTGTAGTAATGTGACGCCCTTCGAGCATAACGACGCCCCAGTGAGACTGTAGTAATGTGACATCCCTCGAGCATTAACGATGCCCCAGTGAGACTGTAGTAATGTGACATCCCTCGAGCATTAACGATGCCCCAGTGAGACTGTAGTAATGTGACTTCCCTCGAGCATTAAAGAGCCTTCAGTGAGGACTGCAGTAATGTGACATCCCTTGAGCATTAAAGATGCTCCAGTGAGACTGTAGTAATGTGACATCCCTCAAGCATTAAAGATGCCCCAGTGAGGACTGTAGTAATGTGACATCCCTCAAGCATTAAAGATGCCCCAGTGAGGACTGTAGTAATGTGACATCCCTCGAACATTAAAAACGGCCCAGTGAGGACTGTAGTAATGTGACATCCCTCAAGCATTAAAGATGCCCCAGTGAGGACCGTTAGTAATGTGACATCCCTCGAGCATTAAAGACGCTCCAGCGAGGACTGTAGTTTTGTGACATCCCTCGAGCATTAAAGACACTCCAGTGAAGACTGTAATAATGTGACATCCCTCGAACATTAAAAACGCCCCAGTGAGGACTGTAGTAATGTGACATCCCTCAAGCCTTAAAGATGCCCCAGTGAGGACTGTAGTAATGTGACATCCATTGAGCATTAAAGACGCCCCATCGAGGACTGTAGCATTGTGACATCCCTCAAGCATTAGGAATGCCCCAGTGAGACTATAGTAATGTGACACCCTTCAAGCATAACGACGCCCCAGTTAGACTGTAGTAATGTGACATCCCTCAAGCATTAAAGACGCCCCAGTGAGGACTGTAGTAATGTGACATCCCTCGAGCATTAAAGACGCCCCATTGAGACTGTAGTAATGTGACATCCCTCAAGCATTAAAGACGCCCCCGTGAGGACTGTAGTAATGTGACATCCCTCAAGCATTAAAGATGCCCCAGTGAGGACTGTTGTAATGTGACATCCCTCGAGCATTAAAGATGCACCATTGAGGACTGTAGCATTGTGACATCCCTCGAGCATTAGGAATGCCCCAGTGAGACTATAGTAATGTGACACCCTTCGAGCATAACGACGCCCCAGTGAGATTGTAGTAATGTGACATCCCTCAAGCATTAAAGGCGCCCCAGTGAGGACTGTAGTAATGTGACATCCCTCGAGCATTAAAGATACTCCAGTGAGGACTGTAGTAATGTGACTTCCCTCGAGCATTAAAGAGCCTTCAGTGAGGACTGTAGTAATGTGACATCCCTCGAGCATTAAAGATGCTTCAGTGAGGACTGTAGTAATGTGACTTCCCTCGAGCATTAAAGAGCCTTCAGTGAGGACTGTAGTAATGTGACATCCCTTGAGCATTAAAGATGCTCCAGTGAGACTGTAGTAATGTGACATCCCTCAAGCATTAAAGATGCCCCAGTGAGGACTGTAGTAATGTGACATCCCTCAAGCATTAAAGATGCCCCAGTGAGGACTGTAGTAATGTGACATCCCTCGAGCATTAAAGATGCTTCAGTGAGGACTGTAGTAATGTGACTTCCCTCGAGCATTAAAGAGCCTTCAGTGAGGACTGTAGTAATGTGACATCCCTTGAGCATTAAAGATGCTCCAGTGAGACTGTAGTAATGTGACATCCCTCAAGCATTAAAGATGCCCCAGTGAGGACTGTAGTAATGTGACATCCCTCAAGCATTAAAGATGCCCCAGTGAGGACTGTAGTAATGTGACATCCCTCGAACATTAAAAACGGCCCAGTGAGGACTGTAGTAATGTGACATCCCTCAAGCATTAAAGATGCCCCAGTGAGGACTGTAGTAATGTGACATCCCTCGAGCATTAAAGACGCTCCAGCGAGGACTGTAGTTTTGTGACATCCCTCGAGCATTAAAGACACTCCAGTGAATACTGTAATAATGTGACATCCCTCGAACATTAAAAACGCCCCAGTGAGGACTGTAGTATTGTGACATCCATTGAGCATTAAAGACGCCCCATCGAGGACTGTAGCATTGTGACATCCCTCGAGCATTAGGAATGCCCCAGTGAGACTATAGTAATGTGACACCCTTCAAGCATAACGACGTCCCAGTGAGACTGTAGTAATGTGACATCCCTCAAGCATTAAAGACGCCCCAGTGAGGACTGTAGTAATGTGACATCCCTCGAGCATTAAAGACGCCCCATTGAGACTGTAGTAATGTGACATCCCTTAAGCATTAAAGACGCCCCAGTGAGGACTGTAGTAATGTGACATCCCTCAAGCATTAAAGATGCCCCAGTGAGGACTGTTGTAATGTGACATCCCTCGAGCATTAAAGATGCACCATTGAGGACTGTAGCATTGTGACATCCCTCGAGCATTAGGAATGCCCCAGTGAGACTATAGTAATGTGACACCATTCGAGCATAACGACGCCCCAGTGAGACTGTAGTAATGTGACATCCCTCAAGCATTAAAGGCGCCCCAGTGAGGACTGTAGTAATGTGACATCCCTCGAGCATTAAAGACGCCCCATTGAGACTGTAGTAATGTGACATCCCTCAAGCATTAAAGACGCCCCAGTGAGGACTGTAGTAATGTGACATCCCTCGAGCATTAAAGATGCTTCAGTGAGGACTGTAGTAATGTGACATCCCTCGAACATTAAAAACGGCCCAGTGAGGACTGTAGTAATGTGACATCCCTCAAGCATTAAAGATGCCCCAGTGAGGACCGTTAGTAATGTGACATCCCTCGAGCATTAAAGACGCCCCATTGAGACTGTAGTAATGTGACATCCCTCAAGCATTAAAGACGCCCCAGTGAGGACTGTAGTAATGTGACATCCCTCGAGCATTAAAGATGCTTCAGTGAGGACTGTAGTAATGTGACATCCCTCGAGCATTAAAGACGCCCCAGTGAGGACTGTAGTAAATTGACATCCCTCGAGCATTAAAGATGCTTCAGTGAGGACTGTAGTAATGTGACATCCCTCGAGCATTAAAGACGCCCCAGTGAGGACTGTAGTAAATTGACATCCCTCAAGCATTAAAGACACCCAGGTGAGGACTGTAGTAATGTGACATCCCTCGAGCATTAAAGATACTCCAGTGAGGACTGTTGTAATGTGACATCCCTCGAGCATTAAAGACGCTTCAGCGAGAACTGTAGTAATGTGACACCCCTCAAGCCTTAAAGACGCCCCATCGAGGACTGTAGTAATGTGACATTCCTCGAGCATTAAAGATCCTTCAGTGAGGACTGTAGTAATGTGACATCCCTTGAGCATTAAAGATACCCCAGTGAGGACTTAGTAATGTGACATCCCTCGAGCATTAAAGACGCCCCATTGAGACTGTAGTAATGTGACATCCCTCAAGCAATAAAGACGCCCCAGTGAGGACTGTAGTAATGTGACATCCCTCAAGCATTAAAGATGCCCCAGTGAGGACTGTAGTAATGTGACATCCCTCAAGCAATAAAGACGCCCCAGTGAGGACTGTTGTAATGTGACATCCCTCGAGCATTAAAGATGCACCATTGAGGACTGTAGCATTGTGACATCCCTCGAGCATTAGGAATGCCCCAGTGAGACTATAGTAATGTGACACCCTTCAAGCATAACGACGCCCCAGTGAGACTGTAGTAATGTGACATCCCTCAAGCATTAAAGACGCCCCAGTGAGGACTGTAGTAATGTGACATCCCTCGAGCATTAAAGACGCCCCATTGAGACTGTAGTAATGTGACATCCCTCAAGCATTAAAGACGCCCCAGTGAGGACTGTAGTAATGTGACATCCCTCAAGCATTAAAGATGCCCCAGTGAGGACTTTTGTAATGTGACATCCCTCGAGCATTAAAGATGCACCATTGAGGACTGTAGCATTGTGACATCCCTCGAGCATTAGGAATGCCCCAGTGAGACTATAGTAATGTGACACCCTTCGAGCATAACGACGCCCCAGTGAGACTGTAGTAATGTGACATCCCTCAAGCATTAAAGGCGCCCCAGTGAGGACTGTAGTAATGTGACATCCCTCGAACATTAAAGACGCCCCAGTGAGGACTGCAGTAATGTGACATCCCTCAAGCCTAAAGACGCCCCATCGAGGACTGTAGTAATGTGACATCCCTCGAGCATTGAAGATGCTTCAGTGAGGACTGTAGTAATGTGACATCCCTCGAGCATTAAAGACGCCCCAGTGAGGACTGTAGTAAGTTGACATCCCTCGAGCCTTAAAGACGCCCCATCGAGGGCTGTAGTAATGTGACATTCCTCAAGCCTTAAAGACGCCCCATCGAGGGCTGTAGTAATGTGACATCCCTCGAGCATTAAAGATACTCCAGTGAGGACTGTTGTAATGTGACATCCTTCGAGCATTAAAGACACCCCATCGAGGACTGTAGTAATGTGACATCCCTCGAGCATTAAAGATCCTTCAGTGAGGACTGTAGTAATGTGACATTCCTTGAGCATTAAAGACGCCCCAGTGAGGACTGTAGTAATGTGACATCCCTCGAGCATTAAAGACACCCCATCGAGGACTGTAGTAATGTGACATCCCTCGAGCATTAAAGATCCTTCAGTAAGGACTGTAGTAATGTGACATCCCTTGAGCATTAAAGATGCTCCAGTGAGGCTGTAGTAATGTGACATCCCTCGAGCATTAAAGATGCACCATTGAGGACTGTAGCATTGTGACATCCCTCGAGCATTAGGAATGCCCCAGTGAGACTATAGTAATGTGACACCATTCGAGCATAACAACGCCCCAGTGAGACTGTAGTAATGTGACATCCCTCAAGCATTAAAGGCGCCCCAGTGAGGACTGTAGTAATGTGACATCCCTCGAGCATTAAAGACGCCCCATTGAGACTGTAGTAATGTGACATCCCTCAAGCATTAAAGACGCCCCAGTGAGGACTGTAGTAATGTGACATCCCTAGAGCATTAAAGATGCTTCAGTGAGGACTGTAGTAATGTGACATCCCTCGAGCATTAAAGACGCCCCAGTGAGGACTGTAGTAAATTGACATCCCTCGAGCATTAAAGATACTCCAGTGAGGACCATAGTAATGTGACATCCCTCAAGCATTAAAGACACCCAGGTGAGGACTGTAGTAATGTGACATCCCTCGAGCATTAAAGATACTCCAGTGAGGCTGTAGTAATGTGACATCCCTCGAGCATTAAAGACACCCAGGTGAGGACTGTAGTAATGTGACATCCCTCGAGCATTAAAGATACTCCAGTGAGGACTGTTGTTATGTGACATCCCTCGAGCATTAAAGACGCTTCAGCGAGAACTGTAGCAATGTGACACCCCTCAAGCCTTAAAGACGCCCCATCGAGGACTGTAGTAATGTGACATTCCTCGAGCATTAAAGATCCTTCAGTGAGGACTGTACTAATGTGACATCCCTTGAGCATTAAAGATACCCCAGTGAGGACTGTAGTAATGTGACATCCCTCGAGCATTAAAGACGCCCCATTGAGACTGTAGTAATGTGACATCCCTCAAGCAATAAAGACGCCCCAGTGAGGACTGTAGTAATGTGACATCCCTCAAGCATTAAAGATGCCCCAGTGAGGACTGTTGTAATGTGACATCCCTCGAGCATTAAAGATGCACCATTGAGGACTGTAGCATTGTGACATCCCTCGAGCATTAGGAATGCCCCAGTGAGACTATAGTAATGTGACACCCTTCAAGCATAACGACGCCCCAGTGAGACTGTAGTAATGTGACATCCCTCAAGCATTAAAGACGCCCCAGTGAGGACTGTAGTAATGTGACATCCCTCAAGCATTAAAGACGCCCCAGTGAGACTATAGTAATGTGACACCCTTCAAGCATAACGACGCCCCAGTGAGACTGTAGTAATGTGACATCCCTCAAGCATTAAAGGCGCCCCAGTGAGGACTGTAGTAATGTGACATCCCTCGAGCATTAAAGATACTCCAGTGAGGACTGTAGTAATGTGACTTCCCTCAAGCATTAAAGACGCCCCAGTGAGACTGTAGTAATGTGACATCCCTCAAGCATTAAAGACGCCCCAGTGAGGACTGTAGTAATGTGACATCCCTCGAGCATTAAAGACGCCCCATTGAGACTGTAGTAATGTGACATCCCTCAAGCATTAAAGACGCCCCAGTGAGGACTGTAGTAATGTGACATCCCTCAAGCATTAAAGATGCCCCAGTGAGGACTTTTGTAATGTGACATCCCTCGAGCATTAAAGATGCACCATTGAGGACTGTAGCATTGTGACATCCCTCGAGCATTAGGAATGCCCCAGTGAGACTATAGTAATGTGACACCCTTCGAGCATAACGACGCCCCAGTGAGACTGTAGTAATGTGACATCCCTCAAGCATTAAAGGCGCCCCAGTGAGGACTGTAGTAATGTGACATCCCTCGAACATTAAAGACGCCCCAGTGAGGACTGTAGTAATGTGACATCCCTCAAGCCTTAAAGACGCCCCATCGAGGACTGTAGTAATGTGACATCCCTCAAGCATTAAAGATGCCCCAGTGAGGACTGTAGTAATGTGACATCCCTCGAGCATTAAAGATGCACCATTGAGGACTGTAGCATTGTGACATCCCTCGAACATTAAAAACGGCCCAGTGAGGACTGTAGTAATGTGACATCCCTCAAGCATTAAAGATGCCCCAGTGAGGACTGTAGTAATGTGACATCCCTCAAGCATTAAAGATGCCCCAGTGAGGACTGTAGTAATGTGACATCCCTCAAGCATTAAAGATGCCCCAGTGAGGACTGTAGTAATGTGACATCCCTCAAGCATTAAAGATGCCCCAGTGAGGACTGTAGTAATGTGACATCCCTCAAGCCTAAAGACGCCCCATCGAGGACTGTAGTAAATTGACATCCCTCGAGCATTGAAGATGCTTCAGTGAGCACTGTAGTAATGTGACATCCCTCGAGCCTTAAAGACGCCCCATCGAGGGCTGTAGTAATGTGACATTCCTCAAGCCTTAAAGACGCCTCATCGAGGGTTGTAGTAATGTGACATCCCTCGAGCATTAAAGATACTCCAGTGAGGACTGTTGTAATGGGACATCCCTCGAGCATTAAAGACACCCCATCGAGGACTGTAGTAATGTGACATCCCTCGAGCATTAAAGATCCTTCAGTGAGGACTGTAGTAATGTGGCATCCCTCGAGCATTAAAGACGCCCCAGTGAGGACTGTAGTAATGTGACATCCCTCGAGCATTAAAGACACCCCATCGAGGACTGTAGTAATGTGACATCCCTCGAGCATTAAAGATCCTTCAGTAAGGACTGTAGTAATGTGACATCCCTTGAGCATTAAAGATGCTCCAGTGAGGCTGTAGTAATGTGACATCCCTCAAGCATTAAAGATGCCCCAGTGAGGACTGTAGTAATGTGACATCCCTCGAGCATTAAAGATGCACCATTGAGGACTGTAGCATTGTGACATCCCTCGAGCATTAGGAATGCCCCAGTGAGACTATAGTAATGTGACACCCTTCGAGCATAACGACGCCCCAGTGAGGACTGTAGTAATGTGACATTCCTTGAGCATTAAAGACGCCCCAGTGAGGACTGTAGTAATGTGACATCCCTCGAGCATTAAAGACACCCCATCGAGGACTGTAGTAATGTGACATCCCTCGAGCATTAAAGATCCTTCAGTAAGGACTGTAGTAATGTGACATCCCTTGAGCATTAAAGATGCTCCAGTGAGGCTGTAGTAATGTGACATCCCTCAAGCATTAAAGATGCCCCAGTGAGGACTGTAGTAATGTGACATCCCTCGAGCATTAAAGATGCACCATTGAGGACTGTAGCATTGTGACATCCCTCGAGCATTAGGAATGCCCCAGTGAGACTATAGTAATGTGACACCCTTCGAGCATAACGACGCCCCAGTGAGGACTGTAGTAATGTGACATCCCTCGAGCATTAAAGATGCCCCATTGAGACTGTAGTAATGTGACATCCCTCAAGCATTAAAGACGCCCCAGTGAGGACTGTAGTAATGTGACATCCCTCGAGCATTAAAGATGCTTCAGTGAGGACTGTAGTAATGTGACATCCCTCGAGCATTAAAGACACCCATGTGAGGACTGTAGTAATGTGACATCCCTCGAGCATTAAAGACGCCCCAGTGAGGACTGTAGTAAATTGACATCCCTCGAGCATTAAAGATACTCCAGTGAGGACTGTTGTAATGTGACATCCCTCGAGCATTAAAGACACCCATGTGAGGACTGTAGTAATGTGACATCCCTCGAGCATTAAAGATACTCCAGTGAGGACTGTTGTAATGTGACATCCCTCGAGCATTAAAGACGCTTCAGCGAGGACTGTAGTAATGTGACATCCCTCGAGAATTAAAGACACCCCATCAAGGACTGTAGTAATGTGACATCCCTCGAGCATTAAAGTTACTCCAGTGAGGACTGTAGTAATGTGACATCCCTCGAGCATTAAAGACACTCTAGTGAGGATTGTAGTAATGTGACATCCTTCGAGCATTAAAGACGCCCCAGAGAGGACTTTAGTAATGCGACATCCCTCGAGCATTAAAAGAGCCCCAGCGAGACTGCAGTATTGCGACATCCCTTGGGCATTAACAATGCATTAAAAACATAGGGGCCTATTAGCAACAACTAGCGATATTTATCGCTAAATGCCCTTAGCGCAAATATTTTTATCGCTTGCTATCGCCGGATATAATTGCAGGGATGACGTGCTATTAGCAACGTTTATCTCCAATGCGATAAAATATCCGGCGATAGCAGAAAATGCGAGAATATTGCTGGAAATCCAGCGATATTCTCCCATTAACGCCAATGGGGGCTTAATGTGATAATCCACCCTCCATTGACTGTACAGGTAAGTCAACTTTTTAGCCGGCGTTGGTTTCTAGCGATTTTTTTTTATCGCTTCACCTGCCTTGCTAATAGGCGATAGCTGTGTTAGCGACTTCTTTCAGTCTCTAACAGTTTGGGTACGCCCACTTTGCATGTCATTAGCGATAAATATCGCTGACATGCAAAGCGGGCCCCAAACCTGTAGCTATCGCCTAAAAGCTGTCGCTACAGCTTGATAATAGGGCGATAAAAATATCGCCACTTTAGCGGGAAAAAGTTCTGCTAAAGCGGCGATATCGGTACAAAAGGGGGTGGTGATGGACGGAGCATCTGAATCAATCAAACACTCACACCCAGTCAAAAGATTAGGGTTTAATCCATCACCGTTCTTTAGCCCACTCTGCCACCCCAGTTCAGACATGGCCATATGCAAATCAGTCTGACCTTGTGCCTCATGGGAACAGTCCAGCCCGAACTGCGGCGATATCGCCATTACTAATATGCCCCATAGACCCCTCGTCTCCTCGTCACACTCAGGGGGATAATGGTAAAAAGATCAGAGCCCTGGAGGCAGCTCCCAACAGTGACCAATGAGCTTTTCATCTCCGTAGCCTATAAATGTATGATATAAAGAAATCTACAAACATTTTGTCATAATAAATTACTCTGAACCCTGTCATCATCTGGCCAGCTCCTTGTGTGAGTTTCCTTTGCCTGTTGGGGCTTCAATGTACTCAGTCCTCCTGGCTCTCTCATGACCCTAAGTCCCCTTCTTCTCCGGCCCTGAAACCTTCACAAGACAATGTGGTACCACACAAACTCTTGCATGTATTCATGTCTCTGAAGAGCAAAGAGAAAGGAATTGGTTTAAGAGACAAACAAGGTTCCTGCTGAGTGACTTCTCACCTCCTGCGGTTTTTATTCACACTTCCTATACTATGCACTATTTACAGGGGTAATACACAGTCTATAGTCTTACAACCCCTGAATGTAAGATTAATTTGTGAATAAATGAGGAATGACTCTCGGTAAAAACGTTTCTGCACATGTTTCCAAATCTAATTACACCCTGTCACTGGCCTTTTTCTGATGATTAAAAGCCAGGGAGTTACCAGAATGTGATGGGATATTGCCTATCATTCTAAACGCCCCATTGTATCCTCTGATCAATGAAAAAGTAGCTTTCCTGGCCACTCTCTTTGATGCTGAGGTTGAGGTGAGAGGGTTTGTAAAGAATGCCAAGCCAGGATTAATTGTGTTAAAACTCTCAATAGAGGAGGACCAGTGAGTTGCCTAATCCTGACTTCTTAGTGTTCTTGTGAGTTTGAAATTCAAGTATTGCAGGTTTTCTAATATATTTCATCCCTTATTCTCTTGATTAACAGAAGCAGAGGCCGGAAGTGAAAGAGGAAAGCACGGCGATCGGACCTTCTGCGAATTCCCAAACGACCCTTCTCGAGAACACGTATGTCAGCATACATGACGGGATGCTCAACACGTCATAGCTGTCCAGTGATTCTGGTCCGCCCAGGTGGACATGCAGATCTACAGATGAGAAAACAAACATATCATACATCATTGAACAATTCTGCCAGCAGAGAATCCCAAAGTAATCGAAACATAACAAGGGCAATTTGTTTGTCGAGAAATGAACAAAAAAAGGACGATTTAAGCGGAAATTATGAGCAATATGATAGAATATTTAATTCCTTGAATATGCATTGAAGTTCTTAAAAGAACATCTCAAATCTACAGAATTTGTTGTTTTTCGCATGAAGGAAAAATGTGAACCCAATGATCTTTTCTATGGAACGTTTACCGGTGTTTACACCAACCTCATGTGCCTATGGGCTGAATCCTCCTGTGGCCTCATGGTCCCACACTGCCAGAATCCTCCAATGATGGCCAAATAATGAAAGTTGGCCAAATCCGCAGTCATTCTAAAATCTTCCAAAGTTGACCAAAGAGTTGAGAGTTGCACAAATCTTCAGATGATACCCAAATCATCAAATGTTGACCAAGACTTCCTCTGCTACCCACACCGCACCGCTATCCTGTGAGTCCAGCCACGGGCCAGCAAAAGAAGCAAAGCTGCGGACTCTCGATTGGAGCAGACCTGCAAGGAGAGCTGTGGTTTTGGTATTCCCTTTTTACTTCCATGTGTTTGGACTTCTGTTCTGGTTAGGCTGACTTCACTTTAAGCATGAACAGAACCAGTTACAAAGTTCAGATCATGTGGACTCAGCAACAGTTTTGGAGAGTTTGTGGGCAGCAGAACCTGGACTTGTGTGAACCCAAAAGAAAAGTCTCAGTTATATATAAATGTGTTCCTTTGAGTTCTAATTTAAGATAACTCTTGTAAACAACTCCCTGTCCTGGAGACGCTGCCCATCTCTTGAGGTTCTTCTTGCCTCCTTCCATCAGCTTCGAGGACAGTTGGGTTTTCCTTGCGGTGGTGAAGACTGACTGGTCCACAAAGTAAAGTTCTTCTACACAGCACTTAGGTACTCACTATTTGACAATCAACCCTTCCCCAGCCCATAAGAAACATTTCACTGCACCTTTATTTAAAGCACACTCTTGTCCCACAAGCACAAACCAACTCCTTGAACCGTTTAGTGTCACAAACACAATAGCGTCTCGAAGAGAGAATTAAATAGGTTGCCCCCTCCTCTGCTGCTAAAATATCAGAAACATCTGGACGCACAGATGACGTGTGGGGCAGCCAGCTGCGTGAGCCCCAGTCCTCTGGATGTTTGGGGATCATGGGCTACCCACAGCAGTCGTGTGGCTAGCCGCTGCGGTTTGGCACGCTTGTGACGCTGTGGGATGTCTGCAGTAGATGTCATGGAAGATTCTGAATCACCCTCTCTATAGAGCAGCTTCTTGTGTCCCCCAAGCTGTCAAAGGAGTCTTTTACCAAGAGTAATGGCATGGTGTCCTGAAATTCCCTGGCAGCGTTGGCTGGTTTCTGCCAAAGGGCAATGTCACATTATGTAGTATTTTTGTTAAATCCACATTCGCCAATGTGTGTGTGCGTTTGTGCATACATGTCCAGAAGTGATATTTTCAATTACCTTTTTAACCTGCGTTCGCCAGTGCCTTTTCAACTCCACTTTCAGTCGTCCCTCTCTGTTCAGCATTTTACACTGGCAGTGTACGGGAGCCATTTTTTATCACTGCTTATTTGTGTGTGGTCCGCATTCTCCAATTCTACCACTGTGATCAGCTTTTACTAGATGTGAGAGAGGGAGGGAGGGGTTGACGCTAATAGTTTTATATCACAAGAGGGCATTGTAACACATTACCAAACGCACAAAGAAAGGACCCTTCTTTAAATGCACAAAAGCAAAACAGACAACTCTACCCTAGGAAGGCAGCGTGTTGGAACAACAAAGACTGTAGTAAGAAGTCCCTGGGAGTGCGGAGCTTCGCCGAGTGCCGCAGGTGGCTTCAGTGCTTGCCCTTCAGACCGGTGGTGCTGCTTGTTGCAAGACTTCACTGTGATCGCCCATCGTTGAACCCTTCACTGCCTCTCACATTGGACCAGCCAAGAGCATGCTTTGCACACACTAACACTCACACACAGTGGGACAAGCCAGAAGCAGGCAGATGCTACTGCTCTGCCACAGCAACCGGCTCCACATTTAGGACAAGCCAAAAGCATCCGGGTCTTCTAGCGGTTGCACTCCCAGATACTGGGACAAGCCAAACGCATGCTGCTGCAGCACATTCCATGGCACCCCTTGTTGCTAAAAGAAGAACGTGACATGCTGCTGATTTGAGAGGTCTTACGTAAGATCAGCTGCTCTAAAGCAGCAAAAGCCAATCCCATCTGCTGTAGAACAACCTTAAAGGGTTCTTTATAATTATTAGGAATCAGATTGCCCCGGATGCACAAGAAGGGTTCAGAACAGAATGCTCTTCTCTAGAAGGTTTCAGAACAGGTTCCAGTACTCTGACTATGTGTAACACCACCAATGCAGCACACATAGAAGTTACAATTCACCATTCAGCGTTGTTTGTGTAGGAAGGGACACCTTCCTGCTTATAAACAATCATTCCCCCCGTTGCACACACCTTTGCACTATGATGCAAGGGTGCCTCTGTTGGCACTAGGCTGCTAGATTCAGGGCTAGCGCTAGGGGAAACGCAGGGGTATGCCGCATTCTTTTGAATACGGAGCATGGCATTAGCAATGTCTGCTTAAGGCGGCGCTTCGCCATTCCCGTGTGACTATGCCCAGGGTGGTGTAAAAGAGAACTCGTTCACTCTGCATTACCTACTTCTAATGTTTTGAAGTTACATAACAGTAAGAGTGATTTGCTTTGTCAATTCACGCTTCCACGTCACCAGCTACTCCCATCCTGTGAATGAATACAATGGTTACGACAAAACTGGACATAGCACAAGTCGTCAAAGGCAAATTGATGTGAGACACGAGGAGAGCGCAACACAGCACACCACAGTGTACACCAAGTGTCAGTGTTGATCAACAGTTTAGATTATGTGCCAGTGGCGATGAATAGCTTAGATCATGTGTCAGGGGTGATCCACCGTTTAGATCATGTGTCAGGGGTGATCCACTGTTTAGTTTATGTGTCAGGGGTGATCCAGTTTACACCGTGTGTCAGGGGTGATCGAGGGCTCCTTGGTGCCTAGTCTGAGTCGACCTCCCTTTGCTTGGTCTTCTTATTGCACTTTCATATATTCCTAAATTTCTGTCTGATTTAATTGTGTTGTGTGTCTCTTGCTTATACTAATTCCAATTGTTTACAGATGTGAAATAAGTCAAATTATGTAGGACATCCAAAAGTGTGTGTGCGTTTACATTTGCAAGTTTTTAAGAAACAGTAATTCCTGCATCTCTGTTTACAAACTCGAAGACAATGCTGTTTGTCTGACACCTAGATGGTTAATATGTTTCTTGTTTCTATGTTTGCAAAGGTGATTAATGTTGCAAAAAAAGTGCATTTCAATTATGGCGATGTCTTTGAGATAAAAAATATTTTTGATATGATGCCATTTTCCTACTAAGAATATTTCTCAGTTGCAATTGTCATACTCATCATAGTCCTTGTCACAGTACCCTTGCCCCTATCTCAGACCCCTCCAAGTCTTTATCTAATTGTTTTGAGTGGCTGCTGAACATCTTTTGCAGAATGGGCTCCTTGCCAGGTCCATGTCTTGGAGACGATGAGAAGAGCGGTGGGACTCATGTCGTTCAGACCCAGAGGGCATGGACCGCTCAGCGGGCTCGGCATGGACCGCTCAGCGGGCTCGGCATGGACCGCACAGCGGGCTCGGCATGGACCGCTCAGCGGGCTCGGCATGGAACGCTCAGCGAGCTCGGCATGGACCGCTCAGCGGGCTCGGCATGGACCGTTCAGCGGGCTCGGCATGAATCGCTCAGCGGGCTCGGCATGGACCGCTCAGCGGGCTCGGCATGGAACGCTCAGCAGGCTCGGCATGGACCGCTCAGCGGGCTCGGCATGGACCGTTCAGCGGGCTCGGCATGGACCACTCAGCTGGCTCGGCATGGAACGCTGAGCGGGCTCGTCATGCTCCCCTCACCCACCCAGCTCAGATTTAAGAAATGTGATAAGTTCAAAATACACAAGAGACGCTCAGGCCGCTTCATAATAGCGTTTTGACCGACACTCACTTCAATACCTCACTGGCACAAATGGCCAGTTGTGCAGTTAATCATTCTAAAAAGCAAAATAACTGTGAGATGGAGACCTTTGTTTGGAAATGAGATAATGTTTAACAAATCTAGTGTTTGATTAAAGAGAGACCGCACAGCCCACTGGCGTGTACCGAAACTTGAGGGGGCCTCCCTACAAAGTACATGGAGGGGCCCCCTTTGTACTCACTCAGAGCTCTCAGGCCAGGGTACTGTGCTGAGGGGGCCCGCTGAAGCTCAAGCCCCCCACACTGCAGGGGCCTTTGATACACCACTGGCACAGCCACCAGGAGGAACTAACAAGGCTTCACCGCTCCTTGAATTGTGGACTTTAGCAGCCAAAGGTGGTCTTCGGCCTTCCGAACCCATGCACTGATACACAACAATAATGTAATACTGCACATTGACTTTATTACACTAATCTGAAGCTAAACCAATGCCAGCATGTGTGTATGTCTAGCAGTGCGAACCTCTATTACTGGAAAATAAAAAGCAATGTATATTTTACTCATGTTATGCTCTTAAGCATTGTTGCTACAATAGTCTAACTTTGTGGATCGAGCAAACGTATTTCTTTTTGTGGTCTTGTGCGTGCAGACAATCAGTCTTCATTCAGCTCTACTTTCAGGAATTGTACGGACAGTATTAACTGTTAAGTATTTTGAACCTATGCAGTATTTGCAGGTTTTGGATAATCTGTTGACTAATAAATATGCAACTACTGAAGACTCAATTGTTTTCCTCTATTGATTCAGAATTATTTACTGATTGCTTTTCTACACTTATTGGCATAACAAAACCTTAGGGGTACCTCCTGCAAGAAATGGAGAGTGCCCCCTAATACTCATTACTGGGTTTCCCATTATCCATCTGCACAGAAAGTGACCTCACGCCTCCCCACTCCGAGGACCTACATAATGGCTGCAACAGTGTAGACACAAAGTGGATGTATGCTGCTGAAACGCCAAAGCAAGCCTGACTGCATCCAACCGAGCCCAGCACCAGGAACCCTGATCCTCCTCCCTCCTGCTGCATCCATTTGCACCCTTGAACCTGTCCACTGCTCCACACCTAGCTGCTTCACCTCACCACACAACACCAAACATTGTCCTGCACTTGCTGCAAGTTTTCCTGCACTTACCCACACCAAACACTCACGGCACTGACAGATTCCAACACCCTACTCTCACACACTTACACATTCCTCCAACAACCCACACACCACACTACAATCCCATGCAGGCTCCTCAACACAACTAACTCACCAAACACACCACAGAGATCTGGGACCTGCTGCACAACAATACTACTGACTTGCGGAAACTTGGCTGAACCCTTCATCCAACATCACTACAACCATCCAGACAAGACAGACTTCACTAGCGCAGAGGAGGGATCACCATCATCCACAACAACACCATCAGCTGCACCACATCCACAGACAGGTCATCCTCCAACATGGAACACTGGTCGTTCAAGATCCACGTCACAGCCAACTTGAACATAATCAGTACTCATCTACAGGGCACCAGCACCGCATACAATCTTCCTACACCATAACGGACTTTGTCACACCACTTGCCCTTGATGTTGGCAATATACATCTTAACTCCAGAAACTGAATTCCACCTGGCTGACCACGCCGACTCCAACTCAAGAGCACTCATTGAAGAAAACAGACATCACCCAACGAGTAAAGGGACCTACTTATTTCACCGGAAAAGCATCACTGACAAGGATTGGAAATCCACTCTCAACACCCACCTACCCAAAGACAGCAACAGCCTCCAGAAAGCCACCAAGGATTTTAACAGTTGGATCACCTCCGCTGGCTCCCCGTCCCCATTCAAACATAGGAATACAGCAAAATCCAGATCCTAGGCCAGTTGGTACAGGGAGGAACTCAAACTGATGAAATTCCACTGCAGACAGCTAAAAACAAAGGAATAGTGAGCCAGGACAATGCAGACAGGAGCTTGTTCAAATCCTTTCTAAGACGCTACCACCAAATGATCTGGGACACCAAACGCACTACTGTGGCGGACCGCATTGTTGCCAGCACCACAGAAGCAAATAAATCTTTGTGTCAGGTACCCCACAAGGCTTACCTTTACTTGCGGAGTATTCTTGCAAAGACGACAAGAGCTACCGCCCCTGTACCCACATGACCCCGTGGGAGAAAAGATGTACCCAACAGGGATGAGATAGAACCAGGGGAAGGGAGGCAAAGATGATGGGTTGTTGTCTTGGTTGTAGATAGGGAGCGTCTCTGGGCTGGGGTAGGACCGTGGACGCCAACTGGTAGTGGGACAAAGGGACACCCACTTTGGAGAAGACCCACACCTCCCAATCCAACGTACACCTCTACACTGATACAGAAGGATAGCTACCTGGTAGTATTACAACAACAGGAAAAATGGCCTCCCCAAATGATAGAGAACCAGCAAATGGATTCAAGCAAACACCCACAGAAAATCAATTATATTTTTGAACAATTGATTTTTTATATTTATAGTCATTTTGAATAAAGTTCTGATAACAAAACACACAAGGAAATCATCATGTTCAGTGACTTCTAATACATAGAAATGTCATAAAATGGTCCACAAGACAAAAAAGAACATCAGCCCCAAGGGTAATAGAACAATACAAAACATGACATGCAATTCAGTCAGTCAATCAAGCAACCACAAGCTACCTATCATACAATACATACATCCATACTCAATCAAAACATCATTTCATCATACATCAGAGAAAAAAGCGCTGACGCGCGTTTCGGAAAAGGCAATTAATTAGGAAATTCCTTCATCAGGGCGCATTTTGTAATTCCATTAACCAGCGCGGTCCTCAAAGATCCAATTTGTAGTGTAAAATCAATTTGTCATAAAGTTTATGATCTCAATTAGGGCTGACGATGTATGTCTGTGGGTGAAATGGGAAATAATATAAGATAACAATATAAATACTAAGGACCACAGTTCCAGTTCAAAATCATAAGCAAGGCAGTGTACGACCAAGCATACTAAAAACAGAGAGCTCACATCAATCCTCAAAGAACCAAGCAGTAGTCTCTATAAGTTTTTTTGTGTGACCCTAAAGAAAAGATAAGGTTATAAACATGCATATTGGAAACAATAAATATAAATCGTTCATCAAGGAGCAAAATGTAGTGCTAAAGGATGCCTTATAACCCTTGGTGAAGGAATCAGAAATGAGAACGAGATAGAAAGGGTGTTTTCCAGATGGGAAACAAGAAGGCAAAGTTAGTATACACACCTCAAGACACAATGCTGTTACAAATATCTGAGGTTCTAAGAAGAAATCAAGGTACAGGCCTTCAAAGAGCTCAGTTACATATAATGAAAACGGGAGGGGCGTCAGTATAGCCTCACCAGCCTGAATCTGTTCGTTGAGGGGAGACAAATCAAGGAATAAAGGGCATATTATCAAGGGATTTATCTCTGCTTTTTTGGCTTTAAAAGCCAAGAAAGTGGAGATAAAATTATCTTCCTATCAGCAACAGGGTGCTAACACGCAAATTCGCATGTTAGCACCCTTTTTCTCTACGCTTCCCCTTGCATCTCTAATGATATGCAAAGGGGGCGTTACATAGAAAAATAATAGGAGAAATGTTGTCAAGCAACATTTCTCCTATTATCAAGGATATCGCTAACCCTGTTAGAGACAATAAAAGCAGTGCTAACCGTGGTTAGCGCTGCTTTTTTTACACCTGGTATTTTCCTGACTTAGCCATGATAGCCTATGGAAGGTGGATATCATGGCTAAGTTTGTGAGCCCCTATCATGAAGCTAACACCAAACTTCGAGGGATTATCGTTGGTTTTCCAGCGATAATCTCTCATTTGGCAGTTAGCGTGAGGATTTTTATCACTTCTGTGATAAACGTTGCTAATAGCAAGTTATCTCAGCGAGAATTTCTGGCGATGCTTAGCGATAAAAAAATCGTTGCAAAGCCTAGTTAGCGATAAATATCGCTACTCATTGCTAATATATGCCCCAGTGTCAGCATAAAAAGGTATGTAGACAGTTTCCTCAATGGTTTAAGGAATTAACAAGAGAATTGTGGATTTATGAGAAAATAAGTAGCACGAATATTGGGAAACTACAACCTAACAGCCTTATAAAAATGGAACAACTCCCTCTCAGCCTATCCATAGTAACGACCTGGGTGGGGAGAGATTAACAGGACCAATATCCGTGCCGGCCTAAGAACTACGGCCTAGCTGCGTCACTGAGATAATGCATGGCACTACTTACCTTTCTGTAGTGGCGCCAGGGTAAGTGGAAACGAGATGAATGGAGAATGAAAGACTGTTGGAGTCTAATTTGAGCGAAGACGCTTCCTGGATGGAAGATAAACAATGCAAGTTAAACACCAGCTCAGAGCGGTTTTAAAAAATCATTGGTGCACAGAAATGAAGTCCAAGGCTATGGGGAAATTTGGGATAATAGGGACTTCACTGCCAGTGCACATAGTCTGTGCAGAACACGTGCACACTGGCTTCGGAGAGGTAGTTCCATAGAAGCAGTGCACGGTGTTAGTGTGAGTGAAGCAGATGCAGATGAGCTTCGGAGGCGGGGCTGATCTGGACAGCAGATGGCAAACCCCAACGCTGCGAATGCATGCCAACCAATCTAACATCCCTGGCAGAAAGTGCCCTTATATTACATAACACGCTACAATCAAATGTGGTTGGGCATATTCAATACTGGGAGCTATACAATGAGTCTCTGCTACGAGATCTGGCTACCAAGCCCATCCAAAAAAGCAATCTTCCTAATAAGGGCACCACATCCAACTTAAAAAGAGGTCAGAGAGCACAACTAAGGTCACACAAAAAACAAATTAACTCGACCCTACGGAAGCTAAGATCATCTGCAGAGAAAACAAACCTTCGGATAGAGCTGAGGAAACAAACAGTGGAACTCAAACGCACAAAATGGAACATAAAACAAGAGGCTGAAAACGAAACATGGGCAAAACTGCTATTTGATACCAAAAGCAGTATTAGCGCACACTTTTGGCAATCGGTGAATAGGATTCTGCATCCAGAATATAAAGAACCAGGCTCGCACATCATGGAACAGACATGGATAAACCACCTTTCCAGCCATTTCAACAATTACCTGGAACAGGCAGGAACCCAGGAATCCAACAAAAAAGAGCCCCATCGCACAACGCCCCCGTCGGAGTCTCAGATTAAGAAGGAGCAAGGCCTACAGGAAAGCATCATGGTCGCATCAGCCTCTCAGCAAATAACACAAGTATCAATACAAATTCGCAAGGGCAGGAAAGAAGGCGCTCCAGGTCCCAATGGCATACCGCCAGCTTTATTCAAGGAAAAGAGCACAGAATGGGCCACTATCATGCAACCGCTATTCTGTGAAGTTAGACTTCTAAATAAAATCCCAGAATCCTGGAGAGGGTCGACAATCGTCCCCATATATGAAAAAGGCAATAAAACTGATCCAAACAATTATCGTCTAGTAGCCCTTCTTGACAACGAGGCAAAATACTTTGCGGGTACAATCTTGGAGGAGATTGTCTCATGGGCGGACTCCAATGAAATTATACCTTTGAACCAGACCGGCTTCCGTAAAAACACTGGAACAACTACAAATATTCTGGCCATCTCACTAATGATCGACGCAGCAAAAACACGGAAATTGCCGCTGCACATGTGCTACATTGATTTCAGTGCGGCATTCGATAACATTGATAGAGACAGACTCTAGAGGAAACTGGAACAATGAGGAATACCGCATTCCACGTTAAGTATGCTGAAGCTTCTCCATTCCGACACCTGGGTGCAGGTGAAGCTAGGAGGCGGCACACATCTATCATCTAAAGTCCGCACCACCAAAGGCCTTAAGCAAGGTTGTGTGCTCGCCCCAACACTGTTTAATCTGTATATGGTGGATCTACCAGGCATATTAAAAACTTGCAATTCCCATCCCCCGAGGCTGGGAGGGAAACCCCTGAGCAACCTTCTGTACGCAGACGATGTCGTGCTACTGAGCCATACCTACATCGGCCTCAAGCAACTATTAATTCAAATGCATAGTTATGCCATGGAAAACAAACTAAAAATAAATTTGAGCAAAACTCGCACTATGTCAATAAACATACACAAAAAGCCGCAGAAGATATGGACACTGGGCGGCCAAAATATTGAGCCAGCTTCGGACTATAAATACTTGGGAGTCATCTTCGACCAAGACGGTTCATTCTCACAGCAAAATGCTGGAAGCAAAAAGTAGAGCGTCTTGTATTGCCGCCACATTAAAAAGCATAGCTAACCAACTAATAGGACCAATTTTGACTCCTTACTTGAAAATCATCCAGGCTAAGCTACTACCATCCATCTGCTACGGCAGCGAAGCTCTACGTGGGAGAGATGCCAAGAATCTGGATGCAATCCAGATAAAAGCCTACCGAACAATGTTTTTGCTCCCGTTCTATACATCACCCGCCCAACTCAGGCTGGAATTTGGACTACAAAAACAAGCTCTTGCAAGACAGGGAGCTTACATCATCTGCTGCCACAAACTTTGTTCTGCTATTACTAACACTTTAAATGAGCTGTTATGGCAAGACATTCAAAGCAGGGACGCATCTCAGGCAAGATCTTACCTGAAGACAGCTTTGGGGACTACCAAACTAACTGTGATCTGGGATTTGCAACTCGGCCACAAAGCATTAAAAAAACTGGTTTAGAAAACTGTCAAAACTCTTTCACTACTAGAGGATAAAGAGTCATTCGCTAAAAGAAACCATGCATGGATGACCATAAACACATGTAAATCCCTGACACCTCAACCATACTTCAGCCAGGGTTATCCCAAGACAATAAAACTGAAGTTTCTGAAATACAGACTAGGGGTCTTGCCTACCAGAGAGCATTTGCCACCATGGCTCAGGAGCAATGGCCAAGAGGCCTGCACCTTCTGCAATACAGAGAAGGGCGACATACTTCATATGACTTGCCTCTGCCAAGAGTTCAGGCCAGCACGCCAGTTGTTCTTAAAGGACCAACTTAAACAGATAGGAACTCGCACTAGAAGGCAAGCAGTACTGGCCTGTCTTAACCCTGCAAACACAAAACTGAACTGCAGGTATGTAAAGTTCCTTGCGCTAATTGAGCAGAAACTGCCAAAAAAATTACACAGTACATATAGACGCTACTTTGAACTTAATGACACCTGCTCTTACCCAAAAGTAACGCATCTGGAAATTTGTATTGGGCTTTTACTGTTTGCTCTTTTAATGACGTTTTAAAGACATAACTTCTTTTATGATATTTAATCTGTTTTGTAAAATGTTTGCACTGTTTTTAATTAATTATGCATAATAAAATTACCTTACCTTACCTTACCAACGCTGCGAATACAATCTAAAGATGCTCCGTGGTCGTCGGACATTCGAACTAAAGAACACACGGGGGAAAAACACTCCGAGTACCTGAGGGGTCCGGGTGGATATGTCCAGATGTTGAGTGGACGCCGAGGGTGAGCTGCCTCCCGTGACCAGTGCGTCTGCAAAGCAGGGGGAATGGACTGGGATGAAACCACCGATCGGGAGGGGTCAAGATTACAAAACTGGAGAACCAATCACCTGGGCGATGGATGCGCCTATAGGGACGCTCTTGTGTGCGGCGTGGGTCCTTCAAATGTATCCGGAAGCAGAATGGCATTGGGGCAGGAACAATGCTCTTGCTTCAATCTGCTGCAAAACGAGCCCGATCTGCAGCACCTGAGCTCCTGATGAATCAGAGACTAGAGCTGCTAGGAGGATATGTGAGGGCGGTGATGTAAGCAAGAAGTAGTAATGAAAAGGATGGTATAAGAAGGAAGAATGTTTCTAAATCAGAGCTTAAAAGTAAAATGAAAAATACGTAAAAATATGGATGAAAAAAATAATTAAAGCCCTATAAAGGGCAGAAGAACGCATCAAAAAATAAAAAGAAGAAAGTTTCTGCTGATAACAAGGAAACCGAAATCAGGAACATAGAGGGCAGACTGGTTCTGGACAGATGAGAAAACAGGAAAGGGATCAGATGATAGCGTTTTCCCACAGCAAATTTTCATTTAAACCTGTGGTGGTCGTGTTAAGGGTAAAAATCCAAAACACTTCTCTTTTGGCTCTTAGAGCATCAACATTTCCATCATGAGGGCAATTTATATGTTCCAAGATGAGCCATTTGAGATCCTCCAGAGAATGTTCCATGGCTTTCCAATGGGCCACCAGTGGCGCACCGGCACGTGAGTTTCTAATAGAAGATTTATGTTTCCTGAACTCTCTTCCAGTCTCACCGACATATCCTTTGGAACAGGGACAGTGAAGTAGATAAATGACATTGCTGGTTCAACAGTTTGTCATTTCTTTGAATTTAATCTTTCTTTTACCCCATGTATGTTCAGGAGTGGTCGTGACATGGTCACCAGCGTGGCAGCCACCACACCTATGGCTACCAGTGATTGGATTGGTGCCAGTGATACTCCTCTGGCTGGGGCCCGGTGTCTCAGGGAGAATCGCTCTGACCAAGGCATTCCTCAAGTTTTTATTCCGTCTGAATGCGAAAATAGGTTTGTTAAGTTGTTCAGCTGTCTTATCTGTATTTAAAATATGCCATTGAGAGTTAATGATTGATCTGAGTTTGTTGTTAAAATTCGAATGTGTGGTGACAATCACTAGGTTGTGTTCCTGTTTTTTTACTTTAGGGCTCAGGAGGACTTCGCGGTTCAAATATTTGGCCCTCTTGTAAGAATCCCTTATCAGTCTGTGAGGGTAGTTCCTGTTCAGGAGCTTATTTTTAAGTCGGGAGGCATGAATTTCAAAATTCCTGATGTCCGTGCAATTACGGCAGAGTCTCAAAAACTGACCGAAAGGTATACTGTTTCTCTGACTCCACAGATGGAAACTGTCGTAGAGGAGAAGGGAATTCCGTGCAGTCGGTTTGGTGTAAAGTGAGACTTCAATCTGCTGGTTTTTTATTTGAATCCATACATCAAGGAATTCTGGGGCATATTATCAAGGGGGTTTATCTCTGCTTTTTTGGCTTTAAAAGCCAAGAAATCGGAGATAAAATTATCTCCCTATTACCTAGCTGTCGCTAACACCAGTTAGCGACAGCTAGTAGGAGATAGCGACCATCTTGGGCCCCACTTTGCATGTCAGTGATATTTATAACTAATGACATGCAAAGTGGGCGTGCCAAGATGTTAGCGACTGGAAACAGTCGCTAAAATCGCTATCTCCTATTACCAACTTTTGGAGATATTCGCGCTAAGCGCGAATATCTCCAAAAGCTAACACCTGCCCCGAGCAGTTCTTAGCCATGTTATCCAATGGGAGGTGGATAACATGGCTAAGAGCATTAGCTCGGTAATGCATGAATATTGCTGACTTTTCAGCGATATTCATGCATTGCGGCTGATTTTTATCACATTTGCGATAAACCTTGGTAATACCAAGGTTTATTTGCGATAAAAATCGCCGCAGCTTAGCGGTAAATGTTTGTCTCTAACCAAGCAATAGCGATAATTATCGCTATTGCTTGGTAATATGCCCCACAATTCTCATGGAGCTGGTGTTTACACTGAATTTCAAATGTGGATCACAAAGGTTGATCCATAAGATAAATTCATCAAGCTGTTCCTGCGGTCCCTTCCAGATGAAGAAGATATCATCTATAAAGCGATTGTATTTGGTGACATTTTCGAAGAAAGGCGCAATCTCGTTATAGATGAATCTCTCTTCAAAGGCTCCCATGTATGCATTAGCCACATTGGGGGCACAAGCCGCGCCCATACTAATTCCAAGCACTTGTTGGTAGATCGCTTTGTCAAACTCAAAGTAATTTTCTTTGAGAACAATGGCCAAGCATTCTAAGACAAGGAGTTTCTCTGAAGGGCAGTCAGAATCTTCTAGCAACTTTTTGACTGCCTCTAAGGCCCCCTCCTGCGGAATGTTTGTATACAATGCCTCAATATCCATCGAGACAAGTATATCGGTGTCCATGTTAAAGTCAAGGCC
This sequence comes from Lissotriton vulgaris, assembly GCF_964263255.1. Taxonomy (NCBI): domain Eukaryota; kingdom Metazoa; phylum Chordata; class Amphibia; order Caudata; family Salamandridae; genus Lissotriton; species Lissotriton vulgaris. The sequence continues at coordinate 44,455,842 of NC_141699.1, forward strand.
TTCAATCTTGGAGATGAGATGACCCGTATCGCGAACATAGGCGGGAAGGTGACAGATGATGGGTTGAAGGCAGGCGTCCACATATTTGGACAGGGGTTCCGTTAATGACCCGATGGTGGACACAATGGGTTGGTAGGGTGGAGTTTGTAGATCTTTGTGCATTTTTGGAACCCCATAAAGAACTGGAATTTTAAAGAAGGTTTTATTCAGAAAATCAAATTCCTGGTTGCAGATTGAGTCTCGTTGTTTCCGCTACCTGGTAGTGGAGCATCCAGACTCCGGGAGTCGTCTTTACTCAGGTATAGAATAGGTGCTCTTGCGAGGTTAACAACATGAATGCAGACATCTTGCAACCCCCAGAGTATGTGCTCCAGCGCGGTGTGGAACCCCAAAGTATGCGCTCCAGCATGGTGTGGAACCCCCCTAGTCTGCGCTCCAGCACGGTGTGGAACCCCACGTATGCGCTCCTGCGCGGTTACGTATACAGAAAGGAAAGCGATACAGCGTGGAAAAGGAAACAAACAGGAAAGCGCTCCTGCGCGATATGCAAACCCCAAGGATAAACAGCAATGAACAAAAAGAACCCTTCCAAAGCAAAGCGCATCAGCGCGGGGTGTCCTAACAAGCGAACACAAGATGCCTCAGTAACCCTCTCTTCAGCGCTCCAGCGCGAGGGTATACAAGGCAGGAAATGCCGGTGACAGGGCACGGAACAGAAAGGCAGAAGAAGGCGCTCCAGCACGGTGAGAAACAGGCGTTCTCGAAAAGTACAGCAAACAAAGTATGAGGACGCTGCAGGCAGCAGGAGTCCTCCAGTTACCTGCTGTCAGACGTCTTACGGCAGACTGCTTCAACGATGGTTCTAACCAGGATTCGAAGCGCCGATCCGGCGGGAACCGCGGTGGTTAAGCGGATTCCCCGGAAGCGCATCAGGAGAGGAGGCGGTCCCTCTGAAAGACTAGACCGCATCTCGACTTCCACGCGGAAGTGAGGATGTGGTGTTCTGTATGTGTGCAGAGGAAGGCGCCGGAAAGGCAAATACCGCAACCATGATACTTCGTCAGTGTGAAAAAATTCCCCTATCGTCCGCCTCCAACATGATCACTTCCTCGCAGGAGCACTGCAACAATCTCTCTCAATTCTTCATCCACAAAATGACTGCAATTTACAGCAACTTTAGCTCACAACTGGACAGACCTCACCAAACACCTCCAAATCTTATCCAAAGAACCAAGGCTAACCACATGGCCCATCATCACCCAAAAAGAAACCGCTGCTACCATGAAGTCCATCTACACAGGGGTCCCATCATACAATGCCCCCCACCACAACTACTCCAGGGGACTGCAACCCATCAGCGCTATGCTCACCCCATCTCCATGACCTTGCCAGATAATTGTTAACACACCACTGTTGTCCCATTGCTGAAGTAACCATACGCTCACCAAATACAGACAGATCTCCCTGCTACCATTCCAGGCAAGGTGTTAGAGCAAATCATCAACATACACCTCATCGAATACCTCAAAAATCACCAACTACTCGCACCGCTCAGTCTGGTTTCAGATCTTACTACAGCATGGAATCTGTCCTCTACGCTGCAACAGATGACATCTGCATGACAATGGACAGAGGAGACAGGGCTACCCTTATTCTCCTAAATCTTTCTGCAGCATGTGACACAATCTTCCAACCTAACCTCTGTCAATGCCTACACACCATCAGAATTCAGGGATACACACTCCAATGGATCTGCTCCTTCCTGACCGAAAGGACCCAGTCAGTCAGCCTGGCACCGTACACCTGCAACCTCATCAGTGGAGTCCCGCAAGGATCCTCCCTGACTCAACTCTCTTCAACATTTACACGATCCCTGTAGCCAGCATCATCTGCTCTCATGATATCCATGTCCTCTTTTACGCCAATGACATGAAACTCATTCCGCCCTCACAGACAAGATGCCCAGTACCTGGATCAAGTTCAATGCCTGCATTACTAAAATCACCTCTGGATGAAGACCAACTGAATTAGGCTAAACGCTAACAAGGCCGAAATAATGATCTGTGGGGAGAGCGCATCACTGTGGGACTCCGCCTGGTGGCCTGCAGACCCACACCCCCGCTCATGCCAAGAGCCTCGGGATCATCATCAACAGCAAATTGGAAATGACACCCCAAGTCAATGGCAACAAGGCCTCATGCTTCCATACCCTGTAGATGCTGAGGAAGATTTTCAGATGGCTCCTAATCAGCACCCGGAAGACCGTTGTGGACGTTGTGGTAATAAGCTTGTTGGATTATGGGAACACCCTCTATGCCGGGGATCAACAAACCACTCAGCAGAAGGCTGCTGACCATTCAGAAATTGGCAGGTTGAATCTCCACCTCCCATAGCAGACTTGCATCACACCACACCTGAAGGAGCTCCACTCACACTTTCAAGGCACTATATAGAACTGGCCCTTCAAACGTAAACCATCGCAGAGGCTTTCACAAGCCTTGCCGACTCCTCCACTCGTCTGTTTTCCAACTTGCACATATCCCACACAGAATGGCAGATCAGATGGTCAAGCCTCCTCCTACATCACTCGTAAAGCATGGAACGACCTGCCACTACACATAAGAGCCTCTTCCTAACTTCTTGAATTTCGCAAGAAGCTGGCGACCTGGCTTTTTGAGTTGTTCGACTAGGCACATGGTGTGCCTAGACTCTCAACTGCTCAGCTCCAGGTTACCCTCCCTAGTGATACAGCACTCTATAAATCTGCATAACATAACAAAAGGTGAAGATTACGTGGGCCAACGAGCTATCCTACCATAAACTCATTCAGATCCCATTCGACAAGCCTGGCAGTTCTCCTTTCCATTTAGGGCCTTATTCCGAGTGCCACTGGTGTAGCACCTGGAAATTCCATTAATTTCAAACCCGAAGTTACTAATACAAGCGTTACCAGTAACTTTGGATGGATAGGATAATGGGTACTAAAAGTTGAGCCCTAGTTTGCGGCAGGCTTTTATAGGTGGAGGTCTATCCACCACAAGGTCCCTGCTGTCAGTACATCAGCTTTGTATCTTGGCTGTGAGCAGGCAGACTTAACTTCAAAGACCAGTATGTAAATCATTTGAAAACAACATTTCAGTAAATATTTAAGACACCACTCACAATCAAAATCTAACACCAATTTATATAAATAGGAATTGGTTTTATCTTTAAAATGGCACCAAAATGAAAAACATCCAATGTAGGGAGCCAGAGATAAGAATTTGTAAAGATTGAGCACTATATATCACATAGAAAACTGTTGCGCCTATTGGGACATCTGGCCATGCTAGACCGAGTCCAAGTCAAAGTTTGAGGCTGACCGGGTTGGTGTCCTGCGCGGCTACCCCTCACGGTAGCTCGTGGTCTAAGTTGTTACCTTCGGACATAAAAATTGTTTTGGAGCTTTTCTTCCCGGAGTTCACCAGCTTGCCTTGCGATGAGCACCAGGTGAGACTTGTGGAAGTCCGACCTCTAAAGCTGTACAGCGGGACAAACCAGGGATCCAGGCTGGCTCGTGGTTGAAGGTGGGCGGATTTGCTCTCGCCTCTGGTCCCAGTCTCCTTTCCTACTTTCAGACTTATATGGAACTTTTTCTTCAGGGGTCGCTTGATGCTCTTCACCAGGCTGGCTTTAGTAAGGGTTCACCGGCTAGGGTTTCAACTTACTCCTGGTCCAACTCTGGAACTCAAACCTCCGTAGCTTTTTAGCGGGACGAACCTGAAAGCAGCCTGGCTTGGGGTTAAGGGTCGCTGGCTTGGCTGGCCAGGTTGAGTCGGTCCACTTATGGAGCTTTTTTGCAAAGTTGCTTCTAACTTCTGGAACTTCTTCCTGAAGTTCCCCAAAGGGTCCGAAAGTGTCCGAAAGTGACTCCAAGATGGTCCTTGAAAGTCTGGGACCTTAGATCCCACAATCCACTTGGACAAAACCCTTACAAATCCACTGGTCGTACTCCAGGCTGAGGATTCTTGGTGGTGATGTTCCAGGTGTGTTCTGTTAACCTGTAGCTTGCAGGGAGTCCAATCTTTTGTCGTTTTGAAGTAAGGTGGGTCCACAGGGCTGTAGTTCAGATTGTGTAGCAGGCGCAGTCTTCAGAGTCCAGGGCCTGGTTGGTGCCCATCAAACTCCTCAGCATGAACCCTTCTTCTCAAGTTTCAAGCAGCAGATCGGCAAGGCTCTGCCTCCTGTAATTAATCATGGCTGATTTTCAGCAGGGAAAGAAGAGCTGACTAAACACACCCCTAGGATGGTTAATCTTTTTAGTCTCTTCCCCCATGCCTCTGCTTATTCTTCGTCCCACCATCTGGCTGGGTTCAAAGAGGAGAGGTGGAAATTGAAACTGACTTTTGTCTGTCTCCTCCTTCCTTTGAAGAATATGTTTTACAAACTCTCCCCCTGCTATGGCATTCCTATGTAGGAGAACTCCGCCCTCCCAGAAGAGCTGTCTAAACCCAGGGGCAATTTATCACTTCATCAAAGAAGCCTGGGTAATCAACTTAACTCTGACCAATTGGGAAAGACCAGTGGAAGGTTGAATTTTGGCTTACCGACAAGGAAGTCTTATAACTTCTTGTCTGTATTCTTTCACAGAAATTCAACAATACCATATTGGTGGATTTATCAATACCATTCTAGGAAGTCTTTGAATTGAATTTTTATGATTCTCCTAGTGGGAATTATTAGTTAATAACTTCTTGCTGTGTTAACCTATGTGGCAGGGGGTTTGCAATTGGCAAATGACTAGGGCCATTTGTCCAAAATCAAGGCTTATAAAACATATTTTATAAGGACCCTGCCTATATCTACAGGACCCCACGCCCCTGGGATGCATAGGGGAGACTTTAGGGGTTCTGAATATGTAAATATATTGCAGATCCTCACTCTACAGTGTTCCTAGTACCAAGGTAGAATTTGGGAAGCACTTTACAACAATGTGGGGAGTAAAATGTACAATTTCACTAACCCAGGGCATATAAAACTCCTTTTTGAAGGATTCTCCTTATAAGTATCTGACCCCCCTCCAACGCCCCCACCCCCGGGACTCCTATGGGAGACCCTGGGGGTACCTAATATTCTCAAACATTGTATTTTATCAATTTGTAAGTGCCCCTAAACACCAAGCTTGAGTTTGGGCACTATTGACATTTTAAAAGCAGTGCTGCAGCACAGGACAGCTTTTAAACTGACCTCAGGCTTCAGCAGTGCACACAAGGGAGTGAAAAAGGGCTGCTGGCCTCCCAACTGCCTTGTCCTATTATATACTAGGGACTTAATAGGGCCGGGGGCTTGAAACTACCTTTATGTACTTGAGCTTTATACTGGAGGTCATGCCAATCATAGAGGTACCCTAACCCTAGTGTACCCTAGGGAATGTAGGGGTTTCACTGTATTCTAAGTGTCCCGTTCAAAATACCACTAACTACCACTAACCCAGGGTCAGTCAGAGTCAGTTACCGCCCGTACCAGTCAGCAAAACGTTTGTGGGGGTGCCCAGGACACAGGATCATTTTAAAATATAGCCCCCCAAACGAAAGGTGTAGCGTTACTAACCTAAACCCTGGTAGTCCTCATCTGCTATGTGGAAAACAGAAAGTCCATCCTCATTTGCATGGGCAACCCCAGGTCTGTGTTCCACTGTAAAGTCCATTCCCTGTAGGGAAATGGACCACTTTAGTTGCTTGGAATTCTCCCCTCTCATCTGCATGAGCCATCTGAGAGGCCTGTGGCCAGTTTGAACACAAAAGTGAGTCTCAAACAAATATGGTCTCAGCTTTTTCAGGGACCAAATCACAGCAAAAGCCTCTCTCTCAATGGCACTCCACCTCTGATCTCTGGGACGAAGCCTCCTGCTAATAAAGGCAACTGACTGATCAAGGCCCTCTTCATTTAAATGTGACAACACTGCCTCAGTCCCTTGCTCTGAAGCATCTGTCTGAACCACAAGTTCTTTTGTGTTGTCAGAGGCGAGTAGCACATGTGCTGAACACATAGCAGCATTCGGTGTCCAAAGCCTTCTGACACTCTAGGATCCAATCCACCTTTTAGGGCCGCTTCTTAAAGTGAGTTCTGTTAGGGGCTTCACAATGGTCTGATAATTTTGAACAAACCTTCTATATTACCCCGACAGTCCAAGGAATGTCCTGACCTGAGTCCTGGGTAACCAGAACTGTCCAATTCATAATATTTTGAACCTTGGCCTGGACAGGCTGTACATGGTCTTAACCTACTAGGTGGCCCAGGTACACCTCAGAACTCTGCCCTATTTGGCACTTACATGCCTTAATAGTCAAGCCTGCCTCCTGCATGGCCTAAGGCGCCTCCCTTAGGTGGTTTAAGTAATCCCCCCAGATAGAACTGTGTCAGGGGGTCCCTACCTGCCACGACTCTGCCGCTGATGTTTGTCCCTCTTCATTTCCACCTCGGCACACACAGGATGTCCGCCAACCTTCTACGGCCGCCTGGGCTTTCCCGGAGGCGGGACCTTCGTCAGTGACGTCATCCCCTGAAGTCCAATCATCGCTTTCAATGGCGCTGATAGCGCGAGATTTTGAACAGACGAGCGCGAACGCCGGAGCAGAGCAGGAAGCATCGGACGTCTTTGCCGCTGGACGGAAGGAAACCGGAGCCGGATCGCTGTGGGAGACTGAAGCAGGACCCGAGGAGAGACCGTCAGCACTACAGCCGGGAGGCCAACGGGACCACGCTCCGCCCAGCCACACTTCACCTGGAGAGGTGTGGCACCGCAAGGTACGGGCTCGTATACGGGGGCTCTTTCACTCAGAGGGAGGGAACGGGTAGAGGGCGGCTGGGTGGATAAGGGACGGGAGCGCCTAGAGTGCCACCCACGTTAAGGAAACACAGCAACCGGTGATGGTCCCTGGTGATCCCCCTCACGTCCTTTCCCCGCCCCTCACTCATATCAGATAAATAGTGCAGTCCAGTAATGTGGCGTATTCTTTCTCTCTTTTCATTTCCGTATAACGCCCTTACGAGTGAGAAGACCTTCCGTCCGACATCTACCTGGGAAGTCCTGTTAGAAAAGAAGAAGGAGCTACACGCGGACCTACAGCCTTTCGATTCCTCTTTATAAACAATAAACCCCCAATAATACTTCACTCTTCATTTGTGACTTGCCTCATTGCTCACTACCCTAGCAACAGCAACCCTTACAAGTGGTGCCGTGACTCGGATTCCCCTCTGAACCGTCCTCTGATACAAGATGGAAGCCGTGATACAGCAAATGAAAGAGGCCCAGGACAAACTCGAGTGGGCAATAGGCCAAACTGCTACGCAGGCCGACGCTGACCGCACGGCATTTTCCAACGCCATACAAACTCAATCAGATAACCTTGTGAAATTGGCTGAGGGTCAGAATCAACTCATGACTGTGTTGGGTCAAGGTAGAACAAATGCCCCAGGTACTGTTGTCCCTCTTCAAAAATTCACCCCAGGAGATGACCCTTTGGCTTTCTTTCTCAATTTTGAGAGGGCTGCAAGGGCCAGCGCTTGGCCTGGGGATAGGTGGCCATTCTACCTTGCATCTCTGCTAACAGGTGAAGCCCAATCCGCTTATCAAATGATCAACAGAGACGGCACCGCGGTTTATGCCATTGTAAATAAATATATCTTGGACCGGTTGGGTGTAGATGAAGAGACCCACAGGCTCAAATTCCGGCAGGAACGCGGAACACCTGGGGATTTTCCTAAGACTCTGTTCTACAAATTAAAGGCAGCCGCCGACCTTTGGCTAAAACCACAGGAAGGGAACATAGACGATGTGATGAATAAAATATACCTTGAACAGTTTCTAGAGGCACTCCCCTATGGCACACAGCGTTGGTTGAAACAACACGCAGGGCTGACTCTGGAACATGCCATTGAAATGGCCACTTCTTACGCCCGTGCCCAAGGACGGCCTCCTATCAAGGAACCAGAAAAACCTCTGAAACCTTTACCAGGGAGGGTCGAGAAAAAGTATTCAAAACCCCTATTTGACCCTCCGCGATCACGTTGTCCCAAACCAGAGGCACAACCCAATCCTGGTCCTCAATGCTATGATTGCGGTGAGTGGGGACATATAGCGAGGTTTTGCAGAAAAAAAAACAAAAGAGAAGGATGAAGAGCCCATGGACGTCAGTTATGCTCCATATTCCCTTCTGTTTGCAGAAGAAACAGGACCGATCTTTTATGTGAGTGTGACCATACACGGGAAAGTAGTAAGGGCATTACTAGACTCTGGGTGCAGACATTCGGTTGTGCGACAAGAACTGGTACCCCCCTCATGTCTAATGACTGGGAAAACTGTGCACATACGCTGTGTTCATGGGGACGTTAGGGAGTACCCACTAGCTACCGTTAGTCTGTGTACCGCTTCAGGAACCATGACGGAAGTGGTGGTAGGAGTCATGCCTTCTCTGCCGGAACCTGTGATCATAGGAACAGATAACCCGGGGTTTTCTGCTCTACTAAAGGATGCCTTGCAAACTGATCCACGTAACGCACTGCTTGTTCCTGAACCCTGGGCTAGAGACACACACTTTAGAACAGCACAGTTGAATGACGCCACACTTGCCAATGCTTGGCAAATTGCCCGTTCTGGTCAGGATCCTTCGCAGAGAACATTTCCCACCTTTCTTGAGAAAAACGGGTTACTGTACAGGTTAGCTAAACCCAACGACACTCCACAACTCTTAGTACCTGTCGACTTTAGAGACCAGATACTCTTTTTCGCACACGCCCATTTATTGGCAGGTCATTCAGGGGCAGAAAAGACAGGGCAGGCCATCTTAAAACATTTCTTTTGGCCTGGAGTATACGCACAGATACAACGTTATTGTCAGGAGTGTCAAATTTGTCAGCGTAGGAATCCTTATGTTCCCCCACCGGTTCCTCTGAACCCACTACCCATCATCGGGAAACCATTTGACGGTAGGAATGGACCTTATCGGTACGTTACCAAAATCTACAAGAGGACATTTGTATGCCCTGGTCTTAGTGGACTACGCCACTCGTTACCCCGAAGCATTCCCTCTCCGCGCAGCTACTTCTACAGCCATCGCTCAGAAGTTAGTGGAAGTCTTTTCTCGAATGGGCTTTCCTCGTGAAATTATCACGGATCAAGGAACCCCATTTGTTTCTCTTTTAATGGCCCAAGTCTGTAAACAACTAAGAATCAGGCACATTAAAACCTCTGTATACCATCCCCAGACAGATGGGCTAGTTGAAAGGTATAATGGTAGCCTTAAACTTACCCTGAAGAAACTTTTGTCCGGGGATGGCAAGAATTGGGACCAGTTGTTACCCTTGGCCCTTTTTGTCCTCCGAAGCCAAAAACAAGCTAGTCTAGGTACCTCTCCTTTCGAACTACTGTTTGGTTGTGCTCCAAGGACACTTCTGGAGATCACAAAGGACAGTTGGGAAAAGGAGGGGGCCCAAGAGGCGGAGGCCCTATTGGACTATACCCGACAACTTCAGACTAGGCTCCACAAACTAAGGACACTGGCCCATGAGCATCTCGCCGTAGCCCAGAAAAAACAAAAGACGTTCTATGATAAAGGGAAAAAATGGAGGGAACTGGACGTGGGTGACTGGGCTTTAGTGTTGTTACCATCCTCTACACACAAACTTAGAAAAGAATGGCAAGGACCTTTTGAGGTTCTCCGAAAAATAGGAAAGACCACCTATATTCTACGTGTGAAAGGAAACAAGACTCAAATGTACCACATTAACCTGCTAAAGAAGTGGCTGGGAAAACCTCCCCAACTGGTGCAAACAGTTGTCCCTGTCCCTCATACTGTTCATGACACTCCTATCAACCCAGAAATAACGGAGGCTCAACGAGAAGAGATCTTGTCTCTTCTTCTCCGTTATAAGGATGTTTTCTCTGATCAACCCGGAAAAACCAACATAGCGGTCCATTCCATTCCCACTCCCCCTGGAACCGTAGTGAAACAAAAACCTTATAGGATCCCTGAGGCCAGAAGACAAGCCTTTCAGGAGGAACTCAACCAGATGTTACGTTCGGGAGTGATTGTACCATCACATAGCAATTGGTGTTCTCCGGTTGTACTTGTTCCCAAACCGGATGGTAGTATCCGGTTTTGTATTGATTTTAGGGCTGTCAATAGGGTCTCAAAACAGGATGCCTATCCACTACCTCGCGTGGATGAACTGCTGGAACGTCTTGGTGAGGCCCAATATATCACGACTATTGACCTCACCAAGGGGTATTGGCTGATTCCCCTACACCCAGCAGACCAAGAGAAAACAGCCTTCTCTACCCACTCAGGCCATTATCAATTCACTGTTCTTCCTTTTGGCCTGCACGGGGCCCCGGCCACATTTCAGAGGGCAATGGATACAGTCCTGTCTTCCCACCAACAGTATTCTTCCGCTTACTTGGACGACATTGTCGTCTTTAGTAAGACGTGGGAAGACCACAAAGAACATCTTGAGAAAATCCTCTGTAGCCTATGAACCACAGGCTTTCACATTAATGCCAAGAAAACCAGGGTAGCCTTCAGAAAGGTTAAGTACTTAGGTTACGTTTTAGGAAATGGCCTTATCGAACCACAGACAGAGAAAGTGAAGGCTATCCTAGAACTTCCCTATTCCAAAACCAAAAGGGAGTTGAGGGCTTTCTTAGGCCTAGTGGGGTACTACAGGAGGTTTATTCCGCAGTTTGCAGACATAGCCAGTCCTCTCACAGACTTGTTGAAGAAATCTCAGTCATCCCCTAGGTTATCAGCCCCAGGTCCTAAGGAAACCAAAGCTTTTCAGGCGTTGCAGACTGTTCTTACCACTTCGCCTGTCTTAGTCTCACCGAACTATAAGAAACCTTTCATTCTCCAGACCGATGCCTCTGGGGTGGGTATTGGGGCGGTTCTTTCCCAGGAGGACTCCGATGGATTGGAAAGATCGGTTCTTTTTATCAGCCGCAAACTCTTCCCCAGGGAACAGGCTTACTCCACAATAGAGAAAGAGTGTTTGGCTGTCCGCTGGAGTGTGGACAAGCTCCGGTATTATCTGGAGGGTCGTCCTTTTGTCCTGTATACGGACCATGCCCCTCTGACGTGGCTGCAACGCAACTGTGGCCACAACAACCGCATCCTTAGGTGGTTTCTCGCTCTCCAGCCCTTCCAAATCGAGGTCCGTCATCGTAAGGGTCTTGACCAGGGCAACACTGGCTTCCTGTCCTGGTTCCCTCTTTCCCCCGATCGGGGAAATCCTGGGGGGGGATGTGTCAGGGGGTCCCTACCTGTCACGACTCTGCCACTGATGTTTGTCCCTCTTCATTTCCACCTCGGCACACACAGGATGTCCGCCAACCTTCTACGGCCGCCTGGGCTTTCCCGGAGGCGGGACCTTCGTCAGTGACGTCATCCCCTGAAGTCCAATCATCGCTTTCGACGGCGCTGATAGCGCGAGATTTCGAACAGACGAGCGCGAACGCCGGAGCAGAGCAGGAAGCATCGGACGTCTTCGCCGCTGGACGGAAGGAAACCGGAGCCGGATCGCTGTGGGAGACTGAAGCCGGACCCGAGGGGAGACCGTCAGCACTACAGCCGGGAGGCCAACGGGACCACGCTCCGCCCAGCCACACTTTACCTGGAGAAGTGTGGCACCGCAAGGTACGGGCTCGTATACGGGGGCTCTTTCACTCAGAGGGAGGGAACGGGTAGAGGGCGGCTGGGTGGATAAGGGACGGGAGCGCCTAGAGTGCCACCCACGTTAAGGAAACACAGCAACCGGTGATGGTCCCTGGTGATCCCCCTCACGTCCTTTCCCCGCCCCTCACTCATATCAGATAAATAGTGCAGTCCAGTAATGTGGCGTATTCTTTCTCTCTTTTCATTTCCGTATAACGCCCTTACGAGTGAGAAGACCTTCCATCCGACATCTACCTGGGAAGTCCTGTTAGAAAAGAAGAAGGAGCTACACGCGGACCTACAGCCTTTCGATTCCTCTTTATAAACAATAAACCCCCAATAATACTTCACTCTTCATTTGTGACTTGCCTCATTGCTCACTACCCTAGCAACAGCAACCCTTACAAACTGTATACAGCTATATCATCCAGATAAACTGCACTGAACTGCTCTAACCCAGCTAAGACTCTGTTCACCAACCTTTGGAAGGTGGCAGGTGCATTCTTTAAGCCAAAGGGCACTTACTTGAACTGATAATGTCCCTCTGGTGTGGAGAATGCTGACCTCTCCTTTTCTTCAGCAGTGAGAGCAATATGCCAGTAACCTGAAGTCAAATCAAATGTACCCTGGTGCTTAGCAGCCCCTAACCTGTCAATAGCCTCATCAGCTCTAGGTGTAGGGTGAGTGTAGGAGAGTAGGGTTTGCTTCCTATGGTTACCCCCACTTTTTGCAGTGATTCTCAGTTTTTTTTTACTTCAATGTTGCTATGGACCTGCTAATCAGGCCCATAGCCCAGCTGTTCTCTCTCTAAATTGATACCATGTACTTTAGGTGCATACCAGAGTGGTTCCTGGGTCACCCTTGTGAGCCCCTGTATAGTGTACCCTAGATACCCAGGGCAAAGGTGCACCCTAGGCCTACCAGGGGCTGCAGAATGTATAGTGCCACCCCTGGTTTGTCTTCCAAACTGACACCACATAGTATACCTATATCTATATTTACATATAGACAGATATACACCTATAAGTCACTCCTATGGCAGGCCTTGACAATCCTGGAGGCAGAGTGCTTGGTTTTATGTGAGAGGGTGCTCTAGCATGAGCTGAGCCCCTCTGCAGCTTTCAGAACAGTCTCCTTATAGCTGTTCTGTGATATAGCCATACCATATACTCTTAAGTGCATTATAATCCTTGCAGTCAATGCTAACTTTGGTTTGGTTTTATCAAAACATGTCGTGTAAGGTGTCAAACACTTTGGAATACTACCCCCCCCCACCAGTTCTGGCAGCGGGGGTATCATTCCACCCTTCTAGAGGGAGAAGACATGTAGTTACTGGTTTACCCGGTTAAAGTGAAACAGATCCCCAGCATCACAAAATGGATGCTGCTGCCACAGTCTCGAGTCTGCCCTCCTGCTGCTGGACGAACCTCCGGCAGGGGAGGCCTGGACAATAGGTTTCCTGTCCAGGGAGGTGCTGGCACCTCCCCAGACAGGCTTTAGTGTATTGGGGCAGGGAGGGTTGCTTTCAGTGAATGCTTTTCAGACACTGCCTGGGGTACACTAGGTGCTCCATGCATTTCCCAGTTCAAACCGGTTGCTGGGGCACTCAGCCCCAGCCCTGGCACGAACCTGGACAAAGGGGAAGGGGTGTAACCACCCCCACCCCAGTTCCAACCATAGGAGTAACCTTACAGTTAGTCCAACCCCTAAACTTAGTATAAGTATAGGATCCCAGTCCCTAGGACTTTAGATTACCCTTTATGAAACTCTGAAACATATATCCTGGACCTTCGACATTCCATTTCGACTGGAAGACGGAAGACATCTCCCTTGTGGTCAAGGAGTGACCACCCTGTTCAAACAGGCACCAAAAGCATCTCTGCCAGTCTGCATTTTCGAGGCTCCTGCCTGATCCCCAAAGAATCTGCGACACAGGACACGGACTTCCAGACATCTCTGACCCCGACCTTCGCTCACAGCAAAGCTGAGAACCGTGGCGAACACGAGAGACGTGGGACCGGAACTTCTGAACATCCTGAATTTTGCTATCTGCATTGACTTCCCGAGGTATCCTGAAGTTGTGCATTGGGGTACTTGAGCCCTCAGGCCCGAGCAGCTTTTGCACCGAAGCTCAGAGCTCCACACTCCACGAGTGGCCCGTGGGCTCGCTTTGTGCATTTCCACTTGACTTTTCTTCGCGGTTCCTAGTCCGTTGGCTAGTGACAACTTGCTTTCCTGGTTGCTCCAGGCTTGATCCAACTTCCCTGCAAAGGAGAAGATCCACAGACCTTGCTGGTCTGCACCGAAGCCCATCTCAACATCCTGCTTGGGTTTGCGTTTGCCAAGCCTTGTTGGGTCTGATCCGGATACCGACACTGCAGTCAACTAGATCCTTCGTGGGACAGCTCGAATCCAGCTCCTGGTTGTCGACACCACCTGGTCCTCATGGCAGAAGCGACAAACTTCACCTTTTCTCCTGAAATCAGCCGACATCTGGTGGCATCTTTTTATTGTCGCCCTGGTCACTGACAAGTGGCCCAGACTCTGTCCCCTCTGCTTTCAGGTTCTTCGGATCTTCGATCCACCCTTGGATCCACCCGGACACTTTTCCTCTGGTCGCCTGCAGCACTTTTTTGCAGATCTCCATTGAAATCGATGACGAATCCCAAACCAAAGAGACCTATGCACCTGGCTTCCATGGGTGAGGTAACACGAGTATTCTGGTAGTCTCAAGGGTATTGGCCCTCCTAGTGTCTAAGTCTAAAAGGGTTCCATCGTAGTTCATTCAGAAGTGTTCTTAAATTGTAAATTTGTAAATTGTTCATTTCCCATAGAAAGTCAATGGTAACCCGCGGCTGTGTTTAGACACTGCACACGTCTCCCGTGGGCCTCCTACATCCTAACCTTTGGTTGTTTAGAGTAGCCCCAGCGCTTCCACAGGCCCCAGGCCTGCTTTCTAATTCTCACATGGTTCTTATACCACTATTTTAGTATATGGTTTGTGAGGCCCCTAGGGCATAACGTATACTGTGCAACTTATCGTATGCTAATTAAGTTCCTTGTACTGTACTTTACCTCTGACCTCATAAAGAGTCCAAAGGGGTTGTGTTTAGAATAAATACATATATATTTGATATATACCTTGTGTGGTGTGCTTTCATTTGATCATTCAAGAGATTATATTTGGTAAAACAACTAGCTTAACTCGCCTCTAAGTCTTAGCCTGAAGGCTGCTCTCCACAGCTACCACTAGGATAGCTTTCTATAAAGGTTGACTTTAAACCTACCATCACTAAGGGTTGTTTGGACTGTTGCAAGGTGCCCAATAGACTTCTCACAACAAGAATCCAAGGACAAGGGCACTGGGCCTGGTGAGCCAGCCCAGGGAACTTCAGAGGTGCAGGAAGAATCCAACCCTGATGGAGAGGATCTGGCCTCTAGGGGAGGACTCCAGAGCACCAGAGCTGTCAGATTTGGCAGAATTGTCAGGAGCAGGTGGATCCTCCAGAGAGGAGTTGAGTAGGGGATAGGGAGACTGTCCCACCCTTGAGAGCTTGAGGCGGATTACCTCTAAGCAGGAAGAGGGAGATGACAGTGAGTTTAACAGAATCTTCCAGGAAGATGGACTGCTTTATACAGAGGTCAGAAAGCTCAAGAAGGGGACCACCCACAGATTGACAGTGACCCAGATGTTCAGAGAGTTAATCCAGACTTTGGGTCATGATATCCCCTTGGCAGGACATGGAGCCAGTTGGTGAACCATTTCTACTGGGCCCATATGTCTGAAAAAGTAAAGGAGTTTTGCAGCACCTGCGAGTACCTCCCTGGACAGGAAACCTATTGTCCAGGCCTCCCCTGCCGGAGTTTCATCCAGCAGCTGGAGGGCAGACTCGTGTCGGTAGCAGCAGCATCCATTTTGTGATGCTGGGGCTCTGTTTAACTTTAACCAGGTTTACCAGTATGTACATGTCTTCTCCCTCTAGAAGGGTGGAATGCTACCCCAGCCGCCAGAACTGGTGAGGGGATAGTATTCCAAAGTGTTTGACACCTTACACGACATGTTTTGATAAAGCCAAACCAAAGTTAGCATTAACCGCAAGGATTATAATGCACTTAAGAGGATATGGTATGGCTATATCATAGAACAGCTATAAGGAGATAGTTCTGAAAGCTGCAGAGGAGCTCAGCTCATGCTAGGGCACCCTCTCACACAAAACCAATCGATCTGTCTTCAGGATTGTCAAGGCCTGCCATTGGGGTGACTTATAGGTTACTATGTGTCTATATGTAAAGGTAGATATAGGTATACTATATCTAAGTAAGGGGTGCTTACACCACCTTATCTAGGCTGCAAGTGCAGACCTGTGGTGTCAGTTTGGACGGCTAACCAGGGGTGGCACAATACATGCTGCAGTGCCTGGTAGGCCTCTGGGGACCCTATGCCCTGGGTACCTAAGGTACTCTATACAGGGGCTCATAAAGGTGACCCAGTACCCAATCTGGTATGTACCTAACGTACATGGCATCAATTTAGAGAGAGAACAGCTAGGCTGTGGGCCTGATTAGCAGGGCCACAGCCAAACTAAAGTCGAAAAACCAGTGAAACACAGCAAAAAGTGGGGGTAACCATAGGAAGCAGACCGCACTCTCCTACACAACCTCCCCCCCCCAACTCAGGGACATTAAACTAATCTTGACCAGTTGAGTCTTCATGTTCTAAGTGGAAATATCTGGAGAGTCCATCTGCATTGGCATGGTTACTCCCAGGTCTATGTTCCACTGTATAGTCCATCCCCTGTAGGGAAATGGACCACCTGAGCAGTTTAGGATTTTCACCCTTCATCTGTTTTAGCCATAAGAGGGGCTTATGGTCTGTCTGAACTGTGAAGTGAGTACCAAACAAGTATGGCCTCAGCTTGTTCAGAGCCAAAACCACAGCAAAGGCCTCCCTCTCAGTAGCTGACCAACGTTTCTCTCTAGGGGTCAGCCTTCTGCTAATAAAAGCTACTGGCTGGTCCTGACCTTCTTCATTCAATTGTGATAGCACAGCCCCTACCCCCAACTCAGAAGAATCTGTTGAACAATAAAATATTTGGAGCAGTTAGGACTTTGCAGAATTGGTGCAGTGCACATGGCCTGCTTCAGGTCATCAAATGCCTTTTGACAGCTGACTGTCCACTGAACGTTCTTAGGAATTCTTTTAGAAGTTAAGTCATTCAGCGGTGTCACTATGGAACCATACCCCTTGACAAATCTCCTATAGTACCCAGTAAAGCCCAAGAACGCTCTGACCTGAGTCTGGGTGGTTTGAGCATCCCAGTCCATTATGGTCTGGATTTTGCTCTGAAATGGTTGAACCTGGCCTACACAACCTGACTCCCCCATCGGGCACTTAGTAGCCTTGATAGTTAGGCCTGCGTTTTGCAGGGTCTCCAAAACATTTTTCAGGTGGTTCAGGTGATCGTCCCAATATCATCAAGATAAGCTGCACAGTAGTCTTCTAGGCCCGTGAGGACTTTATTCACTAACCTTTGAAATGTGGCAGGTGCATTTTTCAGACCAAAGGACAGCACCACAAATTGATAATGCCCACTAGGGGTTGAAAATGCTGTCTTTGGCTTTGCATCATCAGCTAGTCTGATCTGCCAGTAGCCAGCTGTTAGATCAAATGTGCTCAGAAATTTTGCAGATGCCAACTTATCTATGAGCTAATCTGCTCTGGGTATTGGATGGGCATCAGTCTTAGTGACTGCATTGAGACCGCTATAGTCTACACAAACCCTCTTCTCTCTCTTACCACCCTGGGTGTGAGGTTTTGGCACTAGGCCTACTGGACTAGCCCAAGGGCTATCTGAAGGTTCAATCACTCCCAATTCCAAAATTTTCCGGACTTTAGTCCTGATACAGTCCCTGACAAGATCAGGTTGCCTTTACATCTTATTTTTAACAGGTAGACTGTCCCCAGTGTCCACTTCATGAGTGTACCAGGTATTTTGACTTGGAGTCAGTGAAAACATATGTCTGTATTGTTGCAGAACTTTTCTGCAGTCAGTTTGCTGCTGATCAGTGAGGCTGCTTGCCAAGGCTACTCCATCAACTGACCCATCATCAGGGTTCTGAGAGAGCAGGTCTGGGAGAGGGTCACTCTCTTCCTCCTGTCCTTCATCAGTAGCCATGAGCTACCCTGTCAACATATGGTTTCAGTCTGTTGACATGAAGCAGCCTTTGGGGGCTCCTGGGAGTTCAAAGAGCTACCGAATAGGTAACCTCTCCCTTCTGTTCAACAATAGTGTGGGGTCCACTCTACTTGTCTTGGAGAGCTGCTGGGCACAATCTCCAGCACCCACACTTTCTGTCCTGGCTGGTAATCAGTCAGTACAGCCGTTTGGTCATGCCAGGCCTTCTGTAATTCCTGGCTAGCCACAAGGTGTTTGGTTGCCTTTTTCATGTACTCTGCCATCCAGTAGCAGAGACCAAGTACATAGTCCAAAAAATCCTGTTTAGGGGGTTTGAGAGGTAACTCCCATCCCTCCACTATACAAAGTGGTCCTTTAACAGGATGTCCAAACAAAAGTTCAAATGGGCTGTAGCCAGCCCCCTTCTGTGGAACCTCCCTGTATGCAAACATAAGGCAGGGTGGCAGGGTATCCCATCTCTGCCTGAGCTTTTCTGGGAGACCCTTGATCATACCCTTTAAGGACTTGTTAAATCTTTCAACTAGACCATTGCACTGTGGGTAATAGGGTGTGGTGAACTTGTAGTTCACTCTACACTTCTTCCACATTGCAGTTAAGTAACTTGACATAAAGTTTGCACCTCTGTCAGAAACTACCTCCTTAGGGAAACCCTCCCTTGAGAAAACTCCCAAGAGGGCTCTTGCCACAACAGGTGCTGCAGTGGTTCTAAGGGGAATTGCCTCGGGGTACCTGATAGCATGATCCACTATCACCAGGATAAACCTGTTCCCAGATGCAGTTTGGGGATCCATTGGTTCAACAATGGCAATCCCTACATGTTCAAAGGGAACCCCCTCCACAGGTAGTAGTATAAGGGGGGGCCTTTGTGGTGCCACTTAATTTGCCACTGGCTTGGCAGGTGACACAGGAGCGACAAAACTCCTTGGTGTCTTCAGACATGTGGGGACAGTGAAAGTGAGGGACAAGTCTGTCCCAAGTCTTGCTCTGGCTCAGGTGTCCTGCTAGGGGAATATTATGGTATTTTTACAAGAACAAGGGAACCCAAAAGGTATAACATAGGGACCTTGGGCAGTATCAATTTGCAAAAGACAATGGTCCCTATATGTGGACAGGATAGCAAAAAATAATAATCATACACCTAATAAGTAGTATGTTTCTTTGTCCAGCCGGACAAGAATTTTATTTTAAATGATCAAGTTAATAGAGGGAGTTTTAAGACCAAGATAACAAGTGGGCACAGCCGTGACCCACAACATTTAAGACAAAACAACAAAGAAATGGCCAAAAAGGCAAAACGAAAATCTGTCTGTATACTATTGTTCAGTGCTACAGACTCAACCTCTTAAACATAACCATACCATTGCATCAAACACTATAGCATTCATCATATTGCATATGGGGTTTTTTGTTGACGACGTTTCAATGCCTTTTTAAATTATAACATCATCATCAGGACAAGAATTATCAGCATTATTGTTTTGTTCAACAATTATTATCACAATGCCTATTATCACATTAATGTCGGTTTACTCGCTGGTTGCCTCGTTCTGGGTTACTGATGAGAAACCGCGGGGCTATTGGCATTCTTTCAAAGTAACCCAGAACGAGGCAACCAGCGAGTCGACACTTGTTATCTTGGTCTTAAAACTCCCTCTATGAACTTAATCATTTAAAATAAAATTCTTGTCCGGCTGGACAAAGAAACATGCTACTTATTAGGTGTATGATTATTATTTTTTGCTATCCTCTCCACATATAGGGACCATTGTCTTTTGCAAAAAAAAAAAAAAAAAAGGGGAATATTATGGGCTAGTGACAAAAGGAAGCCCCTGAATGCCAAAGATGTGACCAACCTCCTGGAAGCACCAGGCTTGGGGTCGCTACTCTCTGAATACAGGAGCCCTTCATCCCAAAAGATTCTATGAGTGCCACTAGCATTCCCAGCAACCTCAGCACCAACTAGCTGTCTGAGGGGTTCAAGAGAAGGGCAGTCCAACTGCGCCTGACTCAGATCTGCCCTGGAAGGGCCCCCTGTCCCTAGGAACTCAAACAGATCAGGTTCAAGCTCCTCTGGGACAGTGCCTTCTTCAGGCTCACAATCCGCTTCCTCAGAAGCTGATCCTCACTCTGAGTCAGGGGGGAAGGCACTGCCTTAACCCTACTGCTCCTTTTCTTGGTAGGCAACTGGTCCATTATTTCAGAATCCAGTGCCTGTGTTAGGCTTTATGACCTGTGACCTAGTCACTGCAAGAACATGTGCTGAGATTCCTAACATTTCTGCATGTGTCCTAAACTCCACTTCAGACCAGGCTGAAGTCTCTAGGTCACTGCCACGCAAATATTTTACAGGGAGGTGTGCACTAATCACAACCTTCTTAAAGCCAGTTACCCCTTCCCAGGAGAAATTAACAACTTCCATACTATGGGTAGTACTGACATTGCTGGCATTGGTCACTTGGTAAGTGTCACCAAGTATGACTTGTCCAGGGTCCACAAAGTCAGGTATCACCATTGTGACACTGGCACCTGTGGGCTTGAGCCTTTTTCTCATTGATTAAAAGAGTTTGTCTGTACTTGCCCAGGGTACTGGGACTCACAGAGGAGGTCATATCCATGCCCCCTCACAGATCAAAACAGCTTGAGTTGGTATTCTGACTAGGCCAGAGTCCATCTCAGTTCCCAGGGTTACCCTACTACACCCTTCTGTTGAGAACCACCACTTAGAGCTGAACTAGGGGGAACAGTTGCCTTCGGGACAATGGTGGCTGGAGCTGTCTCTTTTTTGGTGCACTCACTAGTCCAGTGAGTATTATTCTTATAATTCTTGCACCATGGTTTTCTTGGGCCTTCTTTCTTTTTAGATTGGGGACCACCACCATTAGAAGCTTTTTGGGGACCTTGTGAAGACTTCTGGTCTTTACATTTCTCCCCACCCTTTTGGTCTTGCTTCTTTTGGTCACCACCTTGGTTCTGTACCTTCTGCTTCACCCTGGTTGTGACCCATTTGTCTACCTTCTTTCCCAATTGTTGGGGAGCGGTCAGATCATAGTCAACCAAGTGCTGATGCAACAACTGGTTCTGACAGTTATTAAGAATCTGTTCTCTCATGATGAGATTATATAATCCTGTATATTCACACACTTTACTGCCCAGTAACCAGCCCTCCAGAGCCTTAATAGCACAATCTACAAAGTCAGTCTAGTCCTGAGTCTGTGTCTTCTGGGCATCTCTGAACTGCAACCTATACTGTTCAGTGGTTAGGCCAAACCCATCTATCAGAGCACTCTTCGGGACATTGTAATTGTCAGCATCCTCTTCTCTTACAGTGAGGAGCGTATCTCTACCTTTGTCTTTAAATGAGTGCCACAAGATTGCTACCCACTGCCCTGTTGGTACCTCCTGTACTTTGCAGGCCCTTTCCAGTGCAGTTATCCATTTGTGGATGTCATCCCCAGTCTGATAGGGAGAGACAATCTTGCTTAGGTTTCTATGGTCATACGACCTATCCCTACCACTAGGGGTATTGCTGCCACCATGGGGCTCAGCCCCATCTTTTCTCTCTCTCTCTCAAGAGCCAGGGTCTCTTTTTCTAAGGCTACTTCTTGTCTCCTTATACTCAGCTTGACTTCTTTCATCCTACCTTCATGTTCCCTCTTCCCAGGAGACAGTCTTCTCCTATGAGCAGAGGCAGAGGACCCTAAAGATGACCCAGAATGGTTGGATTCCACTGAAGGTGATCTTTCCCTTCTAGGCACACCTATTGGTGTACGTGGGGGATGCCTATTCCGGCCCACCTCATCTCCTGGTAGCCCTGCATTTCACAGGTTGAGTACACTGACATCATCCTGGTCTGCATCATCCTCATCATCATCAGAGTTCTGGTTCAAGTTCAAGTTCAAGTTCAGGAATTTGTATAGCGCACTACTCATCCAGAGGAATCCCTGGGGATGGCCCCTAGGGGGTGAGTTTCTTAGTGCAGACAGCATCTCCTGTTTGTGCCCTGGCTGGTTATACTCAAAGCACTTCCCCACCTTTGAGGGGTTGAATAACTTACTGCCCTTTCCCCGATACCCCGTCCCTTTGAATTTGGGTTGGCTCGGTACCCCCCTCCTTGTTCAGGTTTTTGTCGGTCTTTAGTGGACTCCTTAGGTGTTTGACCTTCTTTTCCATGTGCTTTCACCTAGGGAGGGACCTATCCTTCTTTCTTCTGGTCACCCCCTGGTGCTGAGTGGAACCAGGTTTCCACCGCATTCATCAGAAGCCTTAACTAAGTCTATAGGACTAGACACCTTTGAATCCACTAGGTACTGGTGTAACTTCTCTTTAGTTCAATGAGTCATTGTGGGGATCCCAATCGACCTCTGTAAGTCAACTCTGCAGCTATGGTCCCCAATATTAACGCGTGTTCTACAAGCATGTTGTGCAAAAGGATTTAAAGATACATGGTCCGAATCCATAATTGTTCCAATTTTTAAGAAGGGGGATTGGGAAAATCCTGCCTGTTACCGCCCAATATCTTTAATAAATTCCCTCATGAAGGTGGCTGGAAGGATTGTTTTAGACAGGATGCAAATATGGGCAGAGGAAAACAACATTTTAAGTGATGTACAATACGGTTTTAGATCTGGTTTAGGTGTCAATGAGCAGACTCTTAATATTAGCATTTTAATTGGAAAGTACACGCAGGTTAAATCAGAGAAATTTCACTGGCTTTCGTGGACCTTACAGCCGCTTTCGACTGTGTTATACACAGCAAATTGTGGGACATTCTAAGCGATCTTATGGTCGACCCAATTTTAATCCAGTTCTTAAGACAGTTATACTCTGGGGCTACAGCCAAAGTCAGTTATGGTCTAAGCGGAGAATGTACCGCACCATTCAAAGTGGAGAGGGGAGTGAGGCAAGGGTGCGTTTTGGCACCATTCCTGTTCACTCTTTACACTAATGCATTGGAACAGGAGTTGGTGTCAAACGCTAGGGACCCGCCATGTGTAAATAAGCGCCCGATAGTCTCCCTCCTCTATGCTGATGATGCGGCACTCATGGCACGCACCCATATTGGTTTACAGAGGGCTCTTACTTTTTTTCACTAGTTTTATGGACACCCTGGGTCTAAAAATGAACGCAAAGAAAAGTTTTATAATGACCTGCGGGAGAGGGAAACAAAAGTGTAGAAGTTTTCAAACTGGGGGTAGCATGGTAGAATCTATTAAAACCTTTACATACTGATCCAGCGCGGCTCTCCAACAACCCTCAATACCTATCTCACTTAACCCAGGAGCAATGACTTTTACTCATCAGTGGGGCGCATAACACTGCGAGTCATACACTCTCACATACACACACATGCTTTTACTCCTGAATCAGTGACAAAGAAGCAGAGCAGCTAGTTAGTGGGGTACCTAAGCTCATATTTTGTACATTATATACATTTATACAATTTCTTTACATATGCTAATCTGTTACTTGGAAAAATCTACACCAAGGTACTCCCCTATTTGGTCAATAGATCATCTAGTAGAAGTTAGTTGATGGAGACCAAGACCTGTTTAATCATAGTAATCCTATAACTTTAGCATTTTATTCTATCATAACATTTTAATAAAATAAAACCACAACTCGAGTTTCAATTTTAAAATTTGAATGTATCTACTTTGTTTAAGAAAACTGAACTTTAGTTTATTTAGACAAGCAAGATTTAACCATTTTATTTAGTACATGTTAAAATAAAATGAAATTTAGAAATCATTTTGCCAAGTCCTGTTATAAGGAAATAAAAGGGTAGCACAAGTCTCAATCTGCCTCTCTATTCTCCTCAACTCCTCTTTTCAAAATCAAATTCTCTGCATTTGATGGTCTTCATTGCTCCAAAAATTAAAGTCCAAAAATATTTTAAATGCTTTAGCACCATAAATTAGTTCAAACCGAGTGCATTTCGTGGTGTAAAATAAAATCAAGGAGCAAACTTTTTTCACCCTTTCGAAGAAGCTGTTTTATACTCTTTTTCCACTAACTATCTAGCTTAAGATTGAAACTTTTAGGGTCCACAATTTATTCTGATTGGTCCATTAGAGGGGTGGCTATGATCACCTCATCCCATCCTTGCTTATACCAGTTTTCCAAAATGCGTAGTCATCCTTAACATTGTTCTCATGGCAGTCATCTCCGTTTATGCTTGTTACTCACTTTTTGTTACATGATTTGCAATTCTCTTCCATTCAATGGTTCCGTTCCCACAGTCTTAGATGCAAACATCCTTTGGCACACTTCCGCGGTTAGGCCAAGCTGACCTTGACATCACTTTGCCTTGCGTACCAGCCATTCTGCTTACTCGGATTTTCATTTATGCGTATGCGTAGAGGCTCTTTCTCTCAGGCCGATGTCAACGCCGCAGTCAGCAGCCATTTTCAACAACCAGGCCGCATAGACCTCAATGAGAACTAGTGCAAAAACAAACAAGCAAACACAACAGACGTTAGGTTTAGAAATATAGTTTTTCTGTTTACCTCCCACCATTCCAATAGCCCTAATTAGTGATTACCTAGCAATAACTCGACATATAGCTTTATTTTACTTACCAAGTGCATTTCTTTTTCTCTTTCCATGATAAATTCATACACTCTAATGAAGCATAAACATACATGCTTTTTCCGTATTATAGCACTATATTAATCTAACTCATTCACAATTGTTAATATATTATTTTTACAAATGGCAATTAGTTTCCCACGTGTAATATAAAATGTCAATGTGCGTTTTGTTGATTAATTTTCATGCATCACACCATTAATTCGATTATTGTTATACGAAATTATTTTCACAAGAGTACACAAAAGTTTTTGTCTCTCCCCTGCTCCATCAAAACATGTTTTAAACTCTTTAGTTTTAGACCTTAGTATCTTTCATAATTTGCCCTCTTGAATTCTCAATCACTTTATCTTTTAACTCCTCAGCTCAATTTCACCCATTTCGCGTTCCCTTTGTTTTCTTTTTTCTACATTCTTTCTCAATTTTCTTTCTGCTCTTTTTCTTCTAATACGGATAAATCCTAATCCTATCATCAATACTATCATTCCTATTATTGTTGTGGGTATTAGTATTTTTCCAAATAATGAACTTCCTATTTCAGCAAACCAATTATTTACATTAGAAAAACTCTTACCAAGTTTCTCTAAAACACCAACAACCTCCAGTGGGATAATTTCCTTATGCAATTCAGTAATATTTTTATATACCTTTGTATATTCTGACTTTTGTCAGGAATATAAGTACAACAATGTTGCACTTTCAATAGTCTACAGACTCCTCCTTCTTTTGCCAATAAAATATCTATTTTTCATTACCATAGCTCTTATGGCATCCAACTCTGTATTTACCATTAAAAATCCTTCAGCTGTGCTTGTTGATGAACGATCTACTATCGTTGACAATTTCCGAATTTTGTTTGCTTTGAAGGAGATACCCACTGCTGGTATCAGTGCACCAAAAATATCACCTACAATTTCTAGAAAACTTTCCCTTCTCCCACGTGTTAATGGTTTACCTAGTTCATGAATTCCATTAGTACCTCTATCTACATGAAAAAATTAGGAAAGACCAAACCTACATAGCAAGTCCCATACCAATGGTCTGGCAATCTAAAATAAGCTTTTTTACCATAGATAAAATACAATCCAGGAAATACAGGATCTTTTCCCCCTTTAGTTCCCTATCCCCCAATAATTCTGTAAGTGTCTTTGCAATTACTTGCTCCCACAAAATAGTTATCATACACTGTGTTGTCTCTTCGAATACAAAATTTTCCTTGTTTGGGAAGATCTATTCCCAATGCAACATTAGTATCACCTTTTACAAAATTTTCTTCATCAAAATTCAATGTGGATGGTTTCAATTTACTTGCGGTAGCCTTTCTCTGATAGGCTAATCTTCTGCCATTTCTAAAAATACCTTTTCTGCCTTTTTAACTTTACATGTCAAATTATTTGTGTGTGCATATTCTATTGACAGTTCATCAATTTCTAAGAAAAATTCTACCAAACCTTTAGCAGGTTTCACTTTGTTCATTCTATTTACTACAGGAACATTAGCAAAAATCTCATCAACATCAGAACAATGATTTTTGTAAAATAAACTAGCTATAACACTACAAGTCATTCCATACGTCAAAGGAAGGTGATGATAAGTCACACCCTCTGATACAGATGCAGGCAACTGTATACAGATGTAGCAGTCTTGTACATCTATAGTTTCTACATATTCTTTCAATAATCTAGAAAAAACATTCTTTGAAAAATCATTAATAGATCTATTTTTATGTAATTCTGTTTTATCAACTATTTCTACATCATTCTTTGTATCATGTATTTTCTCACTCTTAATATCACCTCTATTTCAATATGAATGTTTAAAACTTGAATGAAATGCAATCAATATAGATAATATAATCAATATAGGCATTAATAACGCAGTACATATTAAACACATTCTACACCATCTGCGTATTATCCCACATTTGGATGTACTTCTTGCAAGCGTTTAAAAAAACAAATGTTTCAAGCTAAATTTTCGATAATGCCTCTTTAACATTTACAATGTCTCTTTGCCCCTTTTCACACAAAATATGTGCCTTTTAGAATCTGTAAATTCAATGACGTCTTTTCCTTTTATTCCATCTGACTTTTTCTTTTCATTTGCCACTTTTTTACTTTCTTAACTTTGAAATCAGAAATGTCTTTATTCTTTTCTTTTTGATTTTGTTGGCTAGATATCTCATTTACTTGTTCTTGTGGTACTCTATTTCTATTAATCAATTTGCATGTTAGGCCTTTAATTTCTGTAGGCCAATTATCTCCCTTTTCAGGCTTTTTAATCACAAGGTCAATTGTTTCACGTTCAACTTTCCAAGCTCTTTTTCTGGAACTCTTTCTTGAAGTAATTTCTCCATCACTTTCATCAGACTCAGTTTCAGATTTGTCTTTACTTCCTCGAATTTTAAATTTTATTGTTTAAAAATCAGCTTCTGAGTTTTGCTCTTTTCCAGTCAATTCAGTTCTTGTGCAAGGAATCTCCTTATAACTGGTACTTGGAATCTCATCCTCATCGTGAGCTACTTCCTTTTCTCCAGTTTCAAGATCAATATTCCTTCAATCAGAACTTTCTGTTTGACTTTTAGAATCTTCTCTTTTACTAGTTTTAATTCTGTTCTTTTTTCAGTGTCCAAACTGGTTTTTCCTTTTTTTTCAGATGTCAACTTACAGGTCGTTCTTCAAGATCTGGAATTTCAATTTTTTCAGTCTCTGCTTCAGATGCTGAACTTGTATCTGATATTCCCTGATATCTGAATTGTCACCTCACAGGTCGATCTTTCTTATCTGGAAATTTGTCAGCTGTCTTCTCCGCATCAGAGTCTGAACTAGTCTCTTCCTCTTGTAATTGTTGATTCTCAGTCTCTGGTACTCGGATGGTGTGGCTGGCATGAACTTACCTTTTAACACCTGCACATTTCACTGCAGTTGTGCTGAACAGAATCACCTGTCTCGGCTTATCCCATCGAGGGACCAGGCAATTTCTCCTTCTGTGTACTTTTATTCGGACCCAATCATTTGTTGGATGCTTTATTTTAGTACATGTATCACTTCCAACCTGGTGAAGCACAGAATTTATTGTGTCAGACAGGCCTTTGCAGTCATCCAGTATGATATCATCATTTATGGTTAGCAGTTTGTTAACAGGTGCAAATGCTTGTCTCATTACTTGTCCCATCAGTATCTCATGTGGACTTAAACCAGTCTTTCTGTCTGGAATGCTTCTTAAGGTCATTAGAACAAGTGGCAAAGCATCAGGCCATTTCAGTCCAGTTGCCAAACAAATTTTCCCAAGTCTGTTTTTGATTGTTCCATTAACCTGCTCAACTACCCCAGAAGCCTCTGGTCTGTAGGCACAATGTAATTTCTGTTGAATATCTAGTGCTCTAGTGCTTCACAAATTAATTGTATCAATTCATTTTGAAAGTGGCTCCCTCTGTCTGATTCAATTGTTATTGGAAATTCGAATCTCATTATCACTTCCCTAATAAAAGGTTTGCTACAGTCACTACATCATTCCTCCTGGTAGGGAAGGCCTCGATCCATCTTGAAAATAAGCAGATGATCACTAGGATATACCTCAGCTTGTTGCATGGAGGCATTTCTATGATGTTCAATTGCATTCGTGTGAAAGGACCACTCTCCCGTCCTATGGTTCCCAAACTCACAACAGTTTTTCTTCCTGGATTCAATTGCTGACAGACCGAACAACGTTGGCACAAACTTTCAGCTATTATTCTGAACTTTGGATGTACCAAGTTTGCTTGAACATCCTCAACATATCATCTCTCCCTATGTGTGCTTGACCATGGTACATTCAGGCCATATTTGAGATCATGCTATCAGGCATAACTGGTCTTTCATCTTTGTATACCCAGATTTAATCTTCCTCTCTTTGTCTGCAACCTGATTGTATCCATCTATCTTTTTCCTCATCATCTGCCTCATCTTGAAATTGTTTCACTTCCTGCCAGGTCTCAACAATATTAGTAAGCATTAAAAGACTTGAAACATGTTCTTTGTCTCTGTCCTGATTGCTTGAAGCTACATTTCTGGCACATTATTGAGCAATTGCATCTGCAAATTGTTAGAAATGGCGACTTCCGGTTTGCTGAGGCTTGCGCCAAAGCCAGGCAGAAACCACCATTCTAAGTCAGGGCAAGGGAGTTGCACGCCAAAGATAACCTCTGCTCGCCCTCTAGGCAATGTGGCACGAGCAGTAAGGCTTATCCCGGAGGCAATGTAGGTTAAGTGTTTGCGCGCGCACCCAGCAACAACACCCAAGGCCCACCACAAAGGAAACTCCACACAAGGTTATATATAAAAATAGCCTTTGTATTATAGCAAACACATTAGATAAAAACACACACTTTTCAATGTGCCAACAGGCACGGGCAGAATTTACAGGGGATGTATGTACATGACAGGGCCACTTGGACCACTGCCAGGAATAGGCACTTTTAGAACTGGAGTACTTGTTAGAATTAGCACTTAGAACATAGAATATAAAATCAGTGTAGCATCAAAAATAGAAAATAAAGCACATAACCAGTAATCACTGGTAACAGGTGAGTACCACCTACGCCACCCTAACCATCTTAGGAGAATATTACGCAGGGAACCAGGATCTCACTAGCAACACCTGAACTAGAAAAAACAACCACCTAAGTATCAGTATACATTTAGGGGTATAGGCATGAAAACATTACACATGATGCATCACAACGCATTTAGAGGTGTAGGGAAAAACACATGATGCATAAACATACATTCAGCGGTGTAGGGAAAAGCACAGGATGCATAAAAACACATTCAGAGGTGCAGCAAAGAAAAATTGTGCAGAAATCACATAGGCCACAACCTGTGACTGTCCCCAGGCCAACTGACCTCTCTGGGGCTAGGACACCCTCTGTCCACAATGTCGGGGGGCCTAAACGGTGCAGCTGCCCACTAAGTGCTGGGCAGCTGTAGCAAGGAGCCTGGCAGGCTCTGTAGACCAAATGCCCGCTTGGAGCCTCGTGGGCTCAAGAAATTAATGCCACCACTGGGGGGAGCGGCCCGCTGCCAACCGGGGCCGCTCTACCACTCTAACTGACCCCCGGGATGTAGGAGCCTCGTGGGCTCTGAGGAAAGAATACCCCCAGTGGAGCCTCGTGGGCTCAAGCAACAATGCGGGCTAGGAGCCTCGGTGGCTCTGTAGAAATGCCATGGGGCCTCTCGTGGACTCTCAAGAAACAATCTGCCCCCGTGAGCCTTTCAGGCTCAACAGCGGTGTGCCCAGGGTGGGGGGAGCGGCCCGCTGCCAGCCGGGGCCGCTCTACCCTCAGGAATGCAGGAGCCCTCGTGGGCTTGCAAAAGAAACAACTTGCCCTGTGGGAGCCTCGGGGCTCTGACTGATCAAAGTGCCCCCTAATCATTGGAGCCTCTCAGGCTCAGGAAAATGCAGGTCTTCCCACCAAGGAGGGGAGGGGTGGGCACCGGCAATGTGCCCTGACGCCCTCCTCCCAAAGATTTCCACTGGGCCCCACTCACCAGCGGAGCGCGCAGGGTGGTCCCCTCATGGCGGTGGCCGGGTCTGGCAGGGTGCGGGGCTCTCCTTCCACACAGGAGCCCCACGGACTTCACCTCTCCTCGCCTGCTCCTCCTGCTCCGGGATGCTTCCCCTCGCTCCCGCGGGGAGCCGGCAGCATTCTGGGTCCCGTGGAGGCATGATGGGCTCCCGCCCTCCTTCTTCTTCTCCCGCCGGTGACAGGCGGGACTGGGCAGCAGGCGGGGATCTAGCGTGCACGGGAGCCTCACGGACCTCACCTGCTCAGTCCCGGCCTCCTCTCTTCAGCGGATCACAGGGTAGGCTCCCGTCCGCATCCGATTTCGGGGGCAAGCACTTCCGGGTCGCCGCGGGCAGCGCGGCAGCACCCTTCAGGCACTTGCAGGCGGGGAGTCACTAGCCGAGGGGTAGGCTCCCTCGAGATAAAATAAATGAAACGGGGTAGCACCCGTACTGTACGGCAAATAAAAGGGGCAATAAGTGGCAGGCTGAGTGGGGTAGGCACCCGTGCTGCAAAACGAAAGGGGGATCCCTACGCAGCCTCTCTGTGCTGTAGGCCCCCAGCAGTCCCAAAAGTCCAGGGACAAAGTATAACCAGGAATGAAGGCAGGGGGGTAAAGGCTCGGCCCAGGGGCCAGCTCACTGGGCCCTCCAGGCAGGAAGGCAGTCCTAGTGGCAGTCCTCCTGGCGCCCAGCAGCAGCAGACCCCCCCCCTCCAGTCAGTATCAGGAACAGAGAACAACACTTCTGGGGACACAGCCCCTTTTTATAGAGGTAAATCCTTTGTCTGGGTGCAGGGGGGGGAGAAAAAACAGTTGTAGCTGGTTTTGGAGCACTTTGTTGTGCTCAGCCACCCTTTCCATTAACTGGCCAGGCTAGGGACATTAAACGCACCACAGGGGGTGGAGCAAGCATTGTGTGGGGAAAGCCCAGCCCTATTCAGGTCCCAGGTGCACCCCTCCCTCACATTAACATACAAATCTCCCATTCACCACCGGGGCAGACCCATCCTGACTCCTGGAGCCTGGCACACCAGCCAACTCCAGTCAATCACAAGCCAGACAGCCAATTCACATATTTTACTCAGACAGGCCAACTTCTAGAAGTGGCGTTTCCACACTAGACACAATCATGCCGCACACATCATCGTGCAGCATTTAATCACACGAGTCCACACATACCAAACTCGAGTCTGCACACCCCACGCATCAGGAACTAACATGGACACATACATTCCCCATGCATTCTTATGGAAGGGCAGGCCAACCTTACTACACACACGTACTTTACCCTGGGACACAGTGGTAAAGTGCGCAGAAACCAAAAATCACTATCACCAGGTCACCATTAAAAAGCAAAAAGTTCAGGGGTGAACCTACCAGAAGGGCCAAGTCCAACACAAATATATTGCCTTCAGTTACATAATCATCTCCATTCTTATGTGCAGCACACTTCACCACTGCAATGCTTTTAGGCAGCTGTATTGATTCAAGCAACATCTTCACAAACTCACCATTCCGTATAGGTGATCCAGCAGAGGTCATATAATCTCTCTGAGACCACAGTTGCCCATAATCATGGACCACTCCGAATCCATATTGACTATCAGTCACTATGGTAATTCAGACATGCTTCCCCAACTTGCATGCTCGAATCAAAGCAATCAATTCAGCTACTTGAGCAGAACGTATTCCTTTCAGACAAGATGCTTCCATGACATCTGCCACTGTACATACAGCATTTGCAGCACTCAAAGTTCCTTCATCCGTACTTAAACAGGAACCATCAACCAACAGCACATAATCTGATTCTTCCAAATGTAGGAGAGCCTGGTCTGCTTCCTACGGTTACCCCCTCGTTTTGCTGTGATTCTCTGGTTTTTCGACTTTAGTGTGGCTGTGGACCTGCTAATCAGGCACACAGCCCAGCTGTTGTCTCTCTAAATTGATACCATGTACTTTAGGTACATACCAGATTGGTTACTGGGTCACCCTTGTGAGCCCCTGTATAGTGTACCATAGGTACCCAGGGCATAGGTGCACCCTAGAGCTACCAGGGGATGCAGCATGTATTGTGCTGCCCCTTGTTTGCCTTTCAAACTGACACCACAGGTCTGTTCACACAGCCTGGGTAAGGCGGTGTAATCAACCCTTACTTAGATATAGTATACCTATATCTATAAATACATATAGACACATATACACCTATAAGCCACTCCTATGGCAGGCCTTAACAATCCTGGAGGCAGAGTGCTTGGTTTTATGTGAGAGAGTACCCTAGCATGAGCTGAGCCCCTCTGCAGCTTTTGGAACCATCTCCTTATAGCTGTTTTATGATATAGCCATACCATATACTCTTAAGTGCATTATAATCCTCGCGGTTAATGCTAACTTTAGTTTGGCTTTATCAAAACATGTTGTGTAAGGTGTCAAACACTTTGGAATACTACCCCCCCTCCCGCCAGTCCTGGCGGTGGGGGTAGCATTCCACCCTTCTTGAGGGAGAAGACATGTAGTTACTGGTTTGCCGGGTTAAAGTTAAAAAGAGCCTCAGCATCACAAAATGGATGCTGCTGCCACAGACACGAGTCTGACCTCCTGTTGCTGGACGAAACTCCGGCAGGGGAGGCCTGGACAATAGGTTTCCTGTCCAGGGAGGTGCCAGCACCACTCCAGACAGGCTTTTGTGTATTGCGGCAGGGAGGGCTGCATTCTGTGAATGCTTTCCAGGCACTGCCTGGGGCACACTAGGTGCTCCATGCATTTCCAAGTTCAAACAGGTTGCTGGGGCACTCTGCCCCAGTTCTGGCACGAATCTGGACATAGGGAAACGGGTGTAACCACCCCCTTCCCTGGTCCACCCATAGGAGGGACCTTAAGGGTAGTACAGGGACTAAACTTAGTATAAGTATAGGAACCCAGTCACTAGGACTTTAGATTATCTTGGACGAAACTTTGAAACATAAATCCTGGATTTTTGACATTCCATTTCGACTGGAAGACGGAAGACATCTCCCTTGTGGTCAAGGAGTGACCACCCTGTTCAAACAGGCACCAACAGCAACTTCCTGAAGAATCTGCAATACAGGACATGGACTTCCAGACATCTCTAAACCCGACCTTAGCTCACAGCAAAGCTGGAACCAGTTGCGGACACAAGAGATGTAGGACTGGAACTCCTGGTCATCCTGCATTTTGCAAGCTGCACTCACTTCACGAGGTAACTCCAAGTAGTGCATTGGGATGCTTGAAGACCCAGACCGAGCACCATTTGCACTGAAGCTCAGAGGCCCCCACTCTACGAGTGACCCGTTGGCCCCGCTTTTGCATTTCAGCTTGATGCGTCTTCGCAGTTCCTAGTCTGTTGGCTAGTGAGCCCCCCCGAAGACTTCCTTTTCACTCTAACTTGCTTTCCTGGTTGCTCCAGGCATGCTACAACTTTCCTGCAAAAGAGAAGTTCCTTAGACCTTGCTGGTCTGCACCGAAGCCAATCTCGACATCCTGCTTGGGTTGCATTTGACAAGGCTTGTTGGGTCCAATCTGGATACCGACACCGCAGTCAACTAGACCTTTTGTGGGACAGCTCGAATCCAGCTCCTGGTCATCGTCGACACCTCCTGGACCTCGTGGCTGAGGAGACAAACTTCACATCTTCACCTGAAATCACCCGACATCTGGTGACATCTTCCTATCGCCGCCCTGGTCACTGGCAAGTTACCCAGACTCTGTCCCTTTTGCTTTCAGGTTCTACATATCTTCAATCCACCCTTGGATCCACCTGGACACTTTTCCTCTGGTCCCCTGCAGCACTTCTTTGCAGCTCTCCATCGAAAACGGCGACAAAACCGACACGAAAAGACACCTATCCACCCGGCTTCCCTGGGTGAGGAAACACAAGTACTCCGGTGCTCCTGTGGGTCTTGACTTTATAAGTGTCCTAGTTTAAAAGGGTTCCATAGTAGTCCATCCGAAAGTGTCCTTAACTTGTATATTTGTAACTTCTACGTTTTCCATACAAAGTCAACGCTAACCCGCAGCTGTGTTTAGACACTGCACGCGTCTCCCGTGGGCCTTCTACTTCCTAACCTTTGATTGTTTAGACTAGCCCCGGCGATTCCACAGGCCCCTAGGCCTGCTTTATAATTCTCTCGTGCTTCTTATACCACTATTTTAGTATCTGGTTTGTGATGCCCCTAGGGCATAACGTATACTGTGCAACTTATTGAATAGTAATTGAGTAACTTGTATTGTATTTTTACCTCTGACCTCATAAAGAGAGCAGAGGGGTTGTGTTTAGAATAAATACATATTTATTTTATATATATCTTGTGTGGTGTCCTTTGATTTGGTACTCAAGGGATTATAATTGGTAAAACAACTTGCTTAATAGGCTCTCTGAAGTCTTAGCCTATGATTGCTGGTTCGTGCTACCACTAGGATAGCTTTCTATAAGGTTGACTTTACAACCACCATCAATAAGGGTTGATTAGACTGGTGCAAGGTGTCCACTAGAACTAGTGGACATCATATGCCAGGCTAACTTCTCACATTGGTGTGCAGCGGATGGGATAAGAGCTTGCATTGTTTTACCAAATAATCTTGAGAATATCATTTGAAAATCACATTAAGGTACCTTCAGGTACATATGAATCAAGTCTTATATACATAACTTCTACTGAACTTAGCAGGTGTAGGTGGTAAGGGCTTAGCACACCCTGACTACAACTCCTAGAGAGGTGCTAGTAGGAAACCAAGTAGTGTAGGTAGGTGCACACACCACACCTCACTAGTCATTTCTTTAAGAGCAGGAGGTAGTACCTCACTGCCAGATGTCAGCCTTGTGCAGACAACTAAGTATGACACATTCACTCTTCAAGATTTGAGAAGCTTATGTGTTCTCAGAAAGCTAAGACAAGGACTATCAGGGTTACCGTCCCGGTCCCTAGGTAAGTGGAGATATGAGCGAGTCTGGGGGTAGGGTTTACCAGCTTTATTGCTTCTTTTTGGTTTTACGTGCTCTGGTTGGCTCATGAACAAAAATAACACCCTTCACACAAGCATGAAGGATTCAGTTGTACAGTCACTGTATTATAAAGAAATCAAACTGATAGTCCATGTACTGCATGGAAAGTCAGGTGTAAACAAAAATAGGTGTCCCAAACAAAGGTCTTGATTCTTTATCCCTTCTTCGGGTGGGGCTTGGCTTCACAGAGTTGTGGATGTGGACTGGTCTCCGGAATCAAAGGAGAAAAGGAAAGGAGAGAAACACAAGCGTCAGGGTCACGGGATTCAATCTGTATATTCAGGGAAGGGGATGAGTGCACACCTTACACCGGTCCCTAACTGTGGAGTGCCTAAGTGGGGGAAGAAGTATTGTGCTAGCGATGCAGTGAGGTGCTCAGGTGGCCCGTCCACCACCCTTTGAATATATACCCATTCTCCCCCGTCACTCGCCTGTTGCCACGGTCCCAGGTGACCGTGGTATCGTGAGATCCTGCCGCCTCTGGTTCCCTCAGGGGGCAGGTCTCGCTCGCGTTCTCTGGGATCTTTTCGGTGGCTTGGTCGCTCTCTCTCGTGGCGTCCTCGTGGTTCTCGTTGGTCTCCTCGCTCTTGTTGGCGTCTTCTCCTCGGTCTCTGCTCCTCCTCCTCGGAACGTCCTCACTGCTCTCCTCTCGTTCGTCCACCTCCCGCTCCGGCTCTTCTTCTCTCGGCTTAGCGGGTTCGGCCATTTGAGTCCACAAAGCGGACGCTGCACTGCCTGACTTTTTTTTTTTCGACTGGAACGCCAACACCACTTCCGGTTGGGTCCAGCCCGGCGGCCATCTTGGGTTGGGTCGGGGCGAATCCCTCACACTGCCTTTCCCCTGTGAATGCTGACCAACGCAGTGGACCATGTGCTTCCAATCAAGAAGATGCTTATTAGGGATAAGAGAGTGGGGTCCGCCCCATGGTATACCCTAGAGCTCAGAACCCTGAGAAAGAATTGCAAACGGGCGGAGAGATCATGGAGGAGGAATTCGGAGACAGATAGCAGGGAAAAATATCGCATGGAACTAAGGACATACAAACTCGCAATACGTGCTGCAAAGACCTCCTTCTATGGGGAGAGAGTTAAGCACGCTGCGTCCTCATCCAGGGAAGCCTTTCTAGTGATGAAGGAGCTTCTTAAACCGCCTGATCCCATTCTTGTCCACGACAGACCACAGGAAAAATGTCTGGAATTGGCCACTTACTTTAAGAATAAAATTGATACCATTGTTAGCTCTCTCCCCCCGGTGATGGGGACTTCGGCCTTTTTTGAGGGCTTGAGCATCTTGGAAAAACTATTAACGTCCTTTGGCACTGTAACCTCAGGCGAAGTACTGAAGGTCCTCGGGAGCTTGAAAAGCGGCTCACCTCGGGACCCAGTCCCAATGCGGTACTTAAAGCAGGCCGCCTTTTCGATAGGAGAGCCCATGACCGATCTGGTCAATCTCTCCTTCGCTCACGGGACTGTGCCGCCGGACTGGAAAAGTGCGGTCGTTAAAGCGCTTCTGAAGAAGCTCGGCTTGGCCCCGCAGAACCTGGCCAATTTCAGGCCCATTTCCTTGCTACCAGGGGTTAGTAAGGTTGCCGAGAGGTTGGTAAACCGTCAGCTATCCAACTTTCTCGAGGAGAATGGCCGGTTGAGGGACTCCCAGACGGGATTCCGACCGGGTCATGGAACCGACACGGCTCTGCTAGCAGTGGTAGAGGAGGCCAGAAGCACTTTGGACGCAGGGGGGTCAGTGGCAGTGATCCTCCTGGACCTTAGTGCGGCCTTCGATACCGTCAATCATGGAGTGCTGATACAACGCCTAGCTGAGTCGGGTGTCACAGGAGTGGCCCTGGAATGGTTGGCCTCCTTTCTGGAGGGGCGTACCTTCGAGGTTTGGGAAGGAAAATCTCCTCCCCTCCCACTTCATTGCGGGGTGCCCCAGGGCTCATCCCTGAGCCCCACGTTATTCAACGTGTATATGGCACCCCTGGAGGGTGTGGTGTCTCCGTTTGGCTTTAAGACCATAAGCTATGCGGATGACACCCAGCTAGTGGTGGGTCTGACACAGCTGGAGAAACAGCCTGAGACGCTCCATTCATGCTTGAGAGAGGTGGTTGATTGGATGTCCAGGTCATCGCTCAAATTGAATGGCTCAAAAACAGAGCTGATGATCTTGGGCCAGTCAAGTTTTGCCCTCTCGCCGAGCAGCTGGCCCAACTGTATGGGCACCCCGCCTGACCCAAAGAAGGAGATCAAGAGCCTGGGGGTCTGGCTGCAGCCGGATTTGTCCTTTAGGACACACGCCAAGAAGACCGCTGGCGTGTGTTATGGAATGCTCCGGTCGGCCCGTAAGGTTCTCCCCCTGTTACCAGAACTCTCCCGGAAGCTGTTAGTCCAAGGTCTAATAATCTCACGCCTGGACTACAGTAATGAGCTCTTTCTCGGAGCACAGGAGTCAACGTTCAAGATCCTGCAACAAGTGCAGAACGCGGCAGCAAGGCTGCTGCGGAACGTTCCGGCCAGGCAGTCAGCCAGGCCTGCTTTAAAAGCACTCCACTGGCTCCCTGTCAGAGAGAGAGTGACCTTCAAGGCCCTCTGCATTGCCCACAAGAGCATACAGGGGAAAGGACCAGCCATTCTGAAGGACATGATTCGGCCCTACAAGCCCACAAGAGCTCTACGCTCTGACAACAAACACCTCCTTCAGACAAAGAGAATTAGGAGAGCCCGTTCAGGTGGCAGGAGTTTTTCCATCCATACAGCGCGGGCCTGGAACTCCCTCCCATTCTCACTACGTTCTGAACCAAATCTTCTCAGGTTCTGGAAACATCTGAACACCTATCTATTTCCAGAATAATTTTAGCTCTTTCTGCTCTGTATTAGCAGCTTGCTCTAGGTCTCTATAAGCGCTGGGATGCCCCTGGGTAACCGTGCGCGGTACAAAATTCGTTAATAATAATAATAATAATAATAATGGACGATCGGGCCATTCGGACAAAGGACACCAGGAGAGGAAGTCCACGTTGTTCTGCATACTCCCCGGCAAATGGAATGTACTGTAGGAAAAAGGCTGGAGGGCGAGAAACCACCGCAAAACCTTGGGGTTAGTGTCTTTATGCAGGGCTAGCCAGGTCAAAGGTGCATGGTCTGTCAACAGTATAAAATGACGGCCTAAGAGGTAATATTGCAGTGCTTCGACTGCCCATTTGATCGCAAGACATTCCTTTTCGATCGTTGCATATGACACCTCCCTGGGGAATAGTTTGCGACTGATATACAAGACTGGGTGGAGTAGGCCATTCTCATTGGGCTGGGACAGAATGGAACCCAAACCCCTGTCAGAAGCGTCAGTCTGGAGCACAAAGGTCTTAAGGAAATCCGGACAGGACAAAACGGGATCCTTACACAGAGCTGTTTTTAGGGCAGTGAAGCTCTGTTCTTGGGCGGAGGTCCAGGGCATTTTATCTCTTGCATGTGGTTTGGTCAGCAGGTCTGTTAATGGACTGGCCAAGGAGGAGAAATGGGGCACAAATCTTCTGTAATAACACACTAGGCCTAAAAAGGATCGGACCTCTTTTCGCGTTGTGGGGCGAGGAATGTGGGATATAGCAGCTACTTTGTTTACCTGTGGGCGTACTTGTCCCTCCCGAATATCATACCCCAGGTATTCTATGTGGTTAGCGCCTAGTGTAGTTTTCTGGGGATTGAGAGTCAAGCCTGCTTCCTGAAGGGCTCTAAAGACCTGATGTAAATGGTGCATGTGGGTTCCCCAATCTGGACTGTATACCACGATATCGTCCAGATATGCCCTTGCGTAACCTCTATGGGGCGTAACCTCTATGGGGCCCCAGAATAATGTCCATTAGCCGCTGGAAAGTCGCTGGTGCTCCATGGAGGCCGAAGGGCATTACTTTAAACTGAAAGAGACCCAGGGGTGTCGAAAAGGCCATTTTGTCTCCACTGTCTGGGTGTAGTGGGATCTGCCAGTATCCTTTGGTTAGATCTATACAGGACATGACCCTTGCTTAAGCTAGCGTCTCCACCAATTTGTCTACCCGTGGCATCGGATAGCATCGAATTGGGATACTGCATTTACTTTCCGAAAGTCGATGCAAAAGCGGATGCTTCCATCCGGCTTTGGCACGAAAACGATGGGAAAGGACCTAGGGGCTCTTTGATGGTTCGATAATCCCTGCCTTCAACATCATTTTGACTTCTTCTTCTATTGCTATTCGCCTGGCTGCTGGAATACGGTAAGGTGCCTGTTTAATGGGTTGGGACATGTGGGTGATAATGACTAAGCATGGGCGAATTTTGCGAATCTGGCGTTCGTGAATTTTGCGGATTTGCGAACTTGCAATCCGCAAAATCCGTGAATTATCGCGAATTTGCGGATTTGTTTTTTTTTGTGTTCGCAAGGATTTCTGCCAGTTCGCGAGGGTTTTGTACCAGTTCGCAATTGCGAACTTACATGTCGGCTCGCAACGGTCGCGATTATGTTGTTTCTACGTCTGGTTCATCATCACAGGTTCCCAGCACCCTCTGTTTCACCCCTGCCACCCTCTGTTTCACCCATGCCACCCTCTGGTACATCAATGCCACCCTCTGGTTCATCATCACTGTAGACTATGGGGGGAAAAAGCAAGCACACCTGCCCTGCTTCAACTGACATGAATTAATTTGGGGTTGATTAATTAATGTGTCACTGTTTTAAAATTCAAGTCTGGCACCTGCTTCCTTATCTGTAATTTGCTTTCTGTTGCAGTGCAATTTGTTTTTCCAGGACCTTTGTGGCCTACTTGTAGCTATTCTATGAGCCTGCTGTGAGGGTCAGAGCAGGGTCATACAATTGTTGCAACTAGCAACTGAACTCTGGAGGGGCCCCAGTCAGGAAGCACTACAGAGAATGGTTACTATGATGAGTTTGAACTTTTGCACCTGCTGAATGCTTTCACTTTTGCAAAACTCGTTTTTCTGCAGAACAGCATTACAGCAACTTTAATGCCCCAAACAAGCTTACTTGTGAAAGTTGATTTCTAATCCAAAAGTGATCCAAAGAAAGTCAAAAGGCCTCAAATCCAAAAAAGTGCAGGCAAATGTAAACCTGAGGAGTTATTCTGATAAAAATCATCATTTTCAGAAGGTCTATGCTGCTTGCTAGTGGATTTCTTGTGCAGAATTGCAATTTTTGTAATTTCACGAGTGCAAGATTGTTGCTGCCCGCCGCACCTACAAGTTCGCAATTGCGAACTTACACCGCACGCCGCAAAATTGTATCACCAAGAAAAAAAAATCCGCTGCATGCGAATTTGCGGATTTTCGGTAAATTCGCGAGCCTTCGCGGATTGCGAATTTACCGAAAATCCTCAAAATCCGCGAGCGGAACGGATTTTCCGCCCATGCCTAATAATGACATGTTCTACTAGCGTCGTTTTACCCGGTTTTCCGTTGACCACCGTGGGAAAAGAAGCATAGAGGGTCTCTAGTTGTTTCTTTTGTTCCTTCGTGGTTTGGGAACCCCATGAGGAGTTTTCAGTACTTTCTTGGGTATAATGGGACACTTCTAGGGGTTTGTTTGTAACCACTAACCCCACGTTTGTCCCGGAACCAGAAGGGAGCGAGTCTGGCTCTTCTCAGGCCTTCAGGAGATTGATATGATAAATCTGGGAAGCCTTATGGTGGTGTGGGACAGCCACCTTATATGTGACCGGTGTGATTTTGGCTAGCACGGGAAAGGGACCTTGCCAGGTGGCCAACAGTTTCTTGTCCGAAGATGACAACAGAATAAGCACCTTATCTCCCACATTCAGCTCCCTTAATCGGGTATTCCTGTCGTACAGACGTTTTTGCTGGGTTTGTGCGTTTTCTAAATGCGTGTGTGCCTCTTCCCATACAGAAGACAGGGTTTCTCTAAGGTTTTCGCTATATTGGAGAAGGGGCTTTCCTTCCTCTTCCGTTTCCACCCACTGTTCCGCCGCCATGTCCAGAAGAGTACCGGGCTTCCTTCCAAACACCAGTTCAAAGGGAGAGATCCCCGTGGATCTCTGTTCATGGGTGTGGATTGCGTAAAGGAC
Source organism: Lissotriton vulgaris (assembly GCF_964263255.1). NCBI lineage: Eukaryota > Metazoa > Chordata > Amphibia > Caudata > Salamandridae > Lissotriton > Lissotriton vulgaris. The sequence continues at coordinate 44,496,948 of NC_141699.1, forward strand.
CAGGGGTAGCTGACGATCCCAATCTCTGCCTGTTTTGTCAATGTGTTTCCTCAACAATGTTTTGATGGTCTTGTTATATCGTTCCACCAGACCATCGGTCTCGGGATGATACACAGAGGTCCTTAGCTGTTTAATCTGGAGGATGTCACAGACTTGCTTCATAAGACGTGAAATGAAAGGAGTTCCCTGGTCACTGAGGATTTCATTGGGGAAGCCCACCCCCGAAAACAGGGTCACCATGGCCTGTGCTACGGCCTTAGAGGTTGCAGTGGTAAGGGGGAAAGCCTCAGGATAGCGAGTGGAATAGTCCACTACGACCAGGATAAATTGGTGTCCACGGGCAGAAGGAATCAGGGGTCCCACCAAGTCCATGCCTACCCTGGTAAAGGGAACGTCAATAATAGGTAAGGGATGAAGGGGGGCTCTAGGTAGGGTGGGGTTGTTGACTAGTTGACAGCGTACACAAGCAGCACAAAACCTGGCAACCTCGTGATACACCCCTGGCCAATAAAAACGGTCCAACAAATGATCCAGGGTCTTTTCCTTTCCACAGTGACCTCCCCCTGCTTGGCTATGGGCCAGTAATAAAACCTGAGGGCGGAACGGACAGGGCACTAGGAGCTGTTCCCTTTTTCCCCTAGCCGTATGAGTCAGACAGTACAACAAACCCCTTTTTATCACGAAATAGGGTCCTACCTTTCCCTCTTGCTCGTCTTCAGCCTGTGTCCATGCATTCTGTAGTGAGCTGTCTTCTCTTTGGTCGGCCCTAAAGTTGCGATAGTTGCTTGGAGTCTGTTCTGAGGAGGAAAGAACATGCACTGGCGGGTTATACTGATGTTGAGAATAAAGAAGCCTTTCCTCCCTCTTCTCCTTTTTACTTTTGATCTTTCGGTCTGCTGGTTGTGTTATGGAAGTGTTGGAAAAAAGGTCATTCGTCAACCACTCGGTTGTTGAGGGAGACCCTGTAAATGATTGTAGGTAGTCGGAGAAACGAGGCAAGTCAGTTCCTAAGAGGACACGTTCAGGTAGCTCAGGGATCACCCCTACTTTATGCAGCTGGACCTCTTTTTGGATCTCTAAGGCCACCTCGGCAAGAGGGTACAGCTTATTTATTTATTTATTTATGGAACTTATAGAGCGCGTGGCTACCCCCAAAGGGGGTGTCCCGGCGCTGAGACTGTGAGCTAGAAAGGGGGTTGATCCTATGGCAGTGAAAATAGCCAAGTTTTGAGACGGCTACGAAAGAGTGTTTCAGAGGAAGCAAATCTGAGATCTAAGGGGAGGCTATTCCATAATTAGCCGTCATAACTGCAAAGGCTCTGCCGCCCATTCTAGAGCGACGGAACCGAGGGACAACAATGAGGCGCAAGTTGTTCGACTGCAAAGATCGGGCTGAGTGGGATAGTACTAATCTTTTGCGTAAGTAGTCTGGTCCTGTCCCGTTGAGGGCCCGAAAGGCAAGAGTTAGCATTTTGAACTTGATGCGACTGGCGATTGGAAGCCAGTGCAGTTCTTTGCGGTAGGCTGCAACCGAATGCCGAAAAGGGATATTGCCAATCAGCCTCGCCGCCGCGTTCTGAACGATCTGTAAGCGTTCAGTTTGATATTGGGGGGCCCCGGCGTAGAGGCTGTTGGCATAGTCCAAATGTGATGTGATTAAGGCCTGCGTGACCGTTCTGCGAGCATCTAATGGCAGAAAGCCATTGGTCCCCATGTACACAGGTGACCTTCACCTGGGTGTTTGGTATCAAAAGAGCCTTGGGCACTAAATCAGCGGCCACCACGGTTTGTTGGCAGCCTGTGTCAAGCACGGCTGTCACTGGTTTCCCATTCACATGTACCTTCATACCCTAGGATGGTTTAGAGACTTTCTTTCCAACAGGTCTTTCAGAGTCTCCACCCCCCCTTACATCTCGAAGGAGCATAACATCGGACAGGGAGTGCCGCAAGGTTCTTCCCTGAGCCCCACCCTGTTCAATGTCTATGTCCGCCCTCTTGCAGAGGTGGCTAGAAGGAGCGGACTAGCATTGGTGTCCTACGCTGACGACACCCAGCTGGTGGTGGCTCTTAATGACAACAGTGGTCTGGAGGCTCATCACTTCAAACAGACACTCACTGACATCACCAACTGGATGACGGCGAATTTCCTCCAACTTAACGCGGGGAAAACAGAGATACTGCTCCTGGGGAAAAACACCGCGTCCTGGGGAGATAGCTGGTGGCCTGACGTCTTGGGCCAACCTCCTAAGCCTAAGAAATGCGTTAAAAATCTGGGAGTCTGGGTGGACTCGGCACTGAAGTTCACTCACCATACTAAAAAAGTGGCTGCCACCTGCTTCGGCATTTTACGTAACCTCAGACCTATTTTGAGGTTCTTCGACTGCCGCACCCAGCAGTTAATTGTTCAGGCGACCATCCTTTCAAGACTGGACTATGCCAGTTCTCTTTTATTGGGGGCGAACCTTGCCGAAACCACCAGACTACAGAGAGTCCAGAATGCGGCTGCCAGGGCGCTGGTAGGTCTCCCTCGCCACTCCTCGGTGGCCGGAGCCTTGAAAAAATTGCACTGGCTCCCGGTGGGTAAAAGGATCCAGTTTAAGGCACTGTGTTTAGCCTTTAAAATCCTTAAAACCGCCTCTCCCCTAATGCTGTGCCCCCTCCTGTCGGAGTATACTCCTAGGAGGTCGCTTTGCTCAGAGGGACAACATCTCGCGATCATCCCTCGCACCAGACTGGCCAGAGTAGGCGGCCGATCCTTTAGCTTCCTAGCTGCCAAGCTATGGAACAGCCTTCCAGAATCTATCCGTGGCATGCAGGACCTTTTGGCCTTCAGAAAGGCCATCAAAACTCATCTCTTTCAATAATTGCTTCCATACCTCTGCGCCTCTAACTCTCTGCAATTGGTCTTCTCGCAGCGCCGGGACGCCCCTTGGCTGGGGCAGCCGTGCGCTATACAAATCACCATAACATAACATAACATTACATTGTATGGATTAGTGGTATCCCCTGTACTATAGATTTTCCCCTTGGCATATCCCACATCCATAGGTTCAGGCCCAGGGGTTCTAGTGGGACAGTTGCGTGCGATGTGCCCCCATTCGGCGCAATGAAAGCACTGGGGACCTTGGTGTGGAGTGACGGGGGACTGAAACCTAGGGGTTGGTTTGCCAGAAAGAGGGGTACTCCGGGGATCGGGTAGAGGGGTAACTGGGTGTAAAGGAGGGCGGACCGGTGTGAGGGGAACGCGCTGCCCCAGGGGACGGAAATCAGGGGAACGATGAAAAGCACAGGCTAAATCCACCGCTAAAGCCACTGAGAGATTAGGATGTTGTCGTATCCAGGCCCGGGTATTGCCGGGCAGAGCCTCCAGATATGGTTCCAAAACAACTTTCTCTGTTTAGCCAACGACAACCAAGATCTCGAATGCGATAGTACAGAGTTCTGGGGTTGTCGCCTGTTGACCACTTTTCTTTCCGGAAGCGTGTTCTGTAATATTCGGTGTCATATCCTAATCTTTCCAGGATTGTTCTTTTGATATCCGAATAGGGCGTGCTTCTATTAGGGTTAACAGCCTGGTAGGCCACCTGCAATTCCCAGGACAGTATGGGGGCAACATACTGTCCCCATCGCTCGGGAGGCCAGGCAGCTGTGGTGGCCACCCTTTCAAAGTTTACAAAGAAAAAGTCAGGATCTTCGCCTGTTTGATACTTTTGTAGTACAGCACTAGGTACGTTGGGATGGACCCTTGCATTGGCCACGACATCCGATAATCGTAGAATGGCCGTATCCTGTACTTGTTGATTATTAACCAGTAAGGAAGCCTGATCCCTGAGAGCTGTGTGTAGCTCATCTTGGTCCTTCTGGGCTTGTTTTCCCTGTTCTTCCAACATCAACTGGAGGTGGCGCTGCCCTTCCCCCAGTTGGTTGACTATGGTCTCCATGTTGTTAGGGTCCGACAGCGATACTGCGGTCGAAATCCCACTTCTGACACCTCTGTCAGGGTTACCGTCCCGGTCCCTAGGTAAGTGGAGATATGAGCGAGTCTGGGGGTAGGGTTTACCAGCTTTATTGCTTCTTTTTGGTTTTACGTGCTCTGGTTGGCTCATGAACAAAAATAACACCCTTCACACAAGCATGAAGGATTCAGTTGTACAGTCGCTGTATTATAAAGAAATCAAACTGATAGTCCATGTACTGCATGGAAAATCAGGTGTAAACAAAAATAGGTGTCCCAAACAAAGGTCTTGATTCTTTATCCCTTCTTCGGTGGGGCTTGGCTTCACGGAGTTGTGGATGTGGACCGGTCTCCGGAATCAAAGGAGAAAAGGAAAGGAGAGAAACGCAAGCGTCAGGGTCACGGGATTCAATCTGTACATTCAGGGAAGGGGATGAGTGCACACCTTACACCGGTCCCTAACTGTGGAGTGCCTAAGTGGGGGAAGAAGTATTGTGCTAGCGACGCAGTGAGGTGCTCAGGCGGCCTGTCCACCACCCTTTGAATATATACCCATTCTCCCCCGTCACTCGCCTGTTGCCACAGTCCCAGGTGACCGTGGTATCGTGAGATCCTGCCGCCTCTGGTTCCCTCAGGGGGCTGGTCTCGCTCGCGTCCTCTGGGGTCTTTTCTGTGCCTCTGGCTTGGTCGCTCTCTTTCGTGGTGTCCTTGTGGTTCTCGTTGGTCTCCTCGCTCTTGTCGGCGTCTTCTCCTCGGTCTCTGCTCCTCCTCCTCAGAACGTCCTCACTGCTCTCCTCTCGTTTGTCCACCTCCCGCTCCGGCTCTTCTCCTCTTGGCTCAGCGGGCTCGGCCATTTAAGTCCACAAAGCGGACGCTGCACTGCCTGATTATTTTTTTTCGACTGGAACGCCAACACCACTTCCGGTTGGGTCCAGCCCGGTGGCCCTCTTGGGTTGGGTCGGGGCGAATCCCTCACAAGCACAGAGTTCAACCAGCCAGCACCTAGTAAATCTTTTAGTGGCAGATGACTTACAAAAAGCATCAAACCCAGAAACACATGGTAACAGGGAGGGAGGCCATCCTTCTTCAGAAGAAGATCCTAGTGGGAATCCCAACCAGGATGATGATGATGAGGATGAGGATGCAGGCCAGGGTGAGGTTGATGAACCTAACCTGGGGATCACAGGACTACTTGAGGGTAGAGGGGGCCTAGGAACACCTCCCTCTATCTCTCTACGTAGGTCTAATGATGTGCCCAGAAGACCCAGATCCCTTTCCAGTGGATCTGAACATTCTGACTCATCAGTAGGGTCCTCTGCCTCTGCTCAAAGGAGAATGACTTCCCCTCAGAGAAGAGAGCATAAAGCTAGGATGAAAGAAGTCAAGCTTAGGATCAAGAGGCAAGAAGTTGCCCTTGCAAAAGAGACCCTGGCTCTTGAAAGAGAGAGAGAATTGTGTGGGCTAGAGCCCACTGGTGGCAGCAACAACCCTAGTGGTAGGGATATGTCTCATGACCATAGAAACCTGAACAAAAGTGTCCCTCCCTATCAGATTGGGGATGACATCCATGGATAACTGCTTTGAAGAGGGCTTGCAAAGCACAGCAGGTACCCCAAAGTCAGTGGGCAGCAATCATGTGGCTCTCCTTTGCAGACAAAGGAAGATACAAGCTCCTGACTGTTAGAGAAGAGGATGCTGACAACTACAATGTCCTGAAGAGTGCTCTGATAGATGGGTTTGGCCTAACCACTGAACAGTGCAGGTTACTGTTCAGAGATACCCAAAAGACACAGACTCAGGACTGGACTGATTTTGTAGATTGTGCTGCTAATGCTCTGGAAGGTTGGTTACTGGGCAGTAAAGTAAGTGACTATACAGGATTGTATAACCTTATTATGAGAGAACATATTCTTAATAACTGTCAGAACCAGCTATTGCATCAACACCTGGTTGACTGATTTGACCTCTCCCCAAGAATTGAGTAAGAAGGCAGACACATGGGTCAGAACTAGGGTGAAGCAGAAGCTACAGAACCAAGGTGGTGATCAGAAGACCAAAAGTGTGGGGAGAAAGCAAAAGACCAGAAGTCTTCTCAAGGTCCCCAATACGTTTCTAATGGTGGGGGTTCCCAACAATCCGAGAAGAAAGATGTCCCAAAGAAACCTTGGTGCAAAGTATGTAAGAGTAATACTCATTGGACCAGTGATTGTAACAAGTAGCAGACATCTCCAACCACCATTACCCCTAAGGCAACTGTTCCCCCTAGTTCAGCTTCAAGTAGTGGTTCTCAACAGAAGGGTGTCGTAGGGTTAACCCTGGGAACTGAGATGGACTCTGGCCTAGTCAGAGTACCAACTCACGCTGTTTTGATCTGTGATGGAGGCATGGATATGTCCCTCCCTGTGAGTCCCAATAACTTGGGCAAGTACAGACAAACTCCTTTAGTCAATGAAAAAGATGCTCAGGCCTACAGGGACACGGGCTACTGTCACCATGGTGATACCTGACTTTGTGGACCCTGGTCAAATCATACTAGGTGAAACTTACCTAGTGACCAATGCTAGCAATGTCACTACTGCACAAAGTATGGCAGTTGTGAATTTCTCCTGGGTAGAGGTAACTGGCCTTAAGAAGGTTGTTGTCAGTTCAGACCTCCCTGTAGAATGTTTGCTTGGCAATGACTTAGAGACGTCAGCCTGGGCTGAAGTGGAGTTTAGGACACATGCAGAAATGTTGGGCATATCAGCACATGTTCTTGTTGTGACCGGGTCACAGGCCAAAAATTGCAACACTGAACTGGCACTGGATTCTGGAATATTGGACCAGTTGCCTTCCAGGAAAAGGAGCAGTAGGGTTAAGGCTGTGCCTTCGCCCCTGACTCAACTGAGGATCAGCCTTCTGAGGAAGCTGATTGTGAGCCCCAAGAAGTAACTGTCCTAGAAGAGCTTGAGCCTGATCAGGTTGAGTTTCTTGGGACAGGGGGACCTTCTAGGGCAGATCTGAGGCAGGCGCAGTTGGACTGCCCTTCTCTTGAACCCCTCAGACAGCAAGCTGCTGCTGAGGCTGCAGGAAATGCAAGTGGAACCCATAAGGTTAATTGGGATGAAGGGCTCCTGTATTCAGAGGGTAGAGACCCCAAGGCTGGTGCTTCCTGGAGGTTGGTCATGCCTTTGGCATTCAGGGGCTTCCTTTTGACACTAGCCCATGATATTCCCCTTCCAGGACATCTTGGCCAGAACAAGACTTGGGACAGGCTTGTTCCACATTTTCACTGGGCCCACATGTCAGAAGACACCAAGGAATGTTGTCGCTCTGGGTGACCTGCCAAGCCAGTGGCATAGCAGGGAGCACTAGAAAGGCCCCTCTTATACCACTATCTGTGGTGGGGTTCCCTTTGAAAGAGTTGGGATAGACATTGTTGGACCAATGGATCCCAAACCAGCCTCTGTGCACAGGTTTATTCTGGTGGTATTGGATCATGCCATCAGATACCCAGGAGCTGTTCCCCTTAGGACCACTACAGCACCTGTTGTGGCAAGAGCCCTTTTGGGAATTTTCTCAAGAGTGGGTTTCCCTAAGGAGGTTGTATCAGATAGAGTTGCAAACTTCATGTTTAGTTACTTTTTTTTTTTTTTTTTTTTTTTTTTTTTGGCGTTTAAAACTGCTTTATTGGTATGAGCACATAAGGATACACAGCTTGATGTGCCTACAACCCGGAGGCCGGCAGCGATAGTGGAGCAACATAACACAGCCTGTGAGCCGGCATCCCGGGGGCCCGGCGGCACGTTTCAAGGAAAAGGCTTCGTACAGCGCTGTCCGGCGGGGCAGACCAAGGAAGGATGTACTACAGTCAAACAGGTTTTGTGTGAGCAGGATGAGAATCTCGCTCCTAATGTTTTGTAACTAGTAGAACAAGAAAAAGAAAAAAGGAAAAAACCCCAACTTTTTAACAAGGTTACGTGTGCGAAGTGATGCAGTTCAGTGTGATTACAATGTATGATAGTGGTGTGGTGTGGTGGTGTCGCCAGGCGCTGGTGCGCATGGTGGTGAATGTCTAGAAGTCAATGACCTAAGGCTCTGGCTGTCCATGGGGCGAAAGTGCAAAGCTGTTAGTGGAATGTAGGATAGCACCCTCCAGAGGAGGGGGGGGACGTCCGGTGGCGCGTCGGAAGGGAAGATCGGTCAGAGGAGGGGGGAGGCGAGGGGGGCTGTACCGTGGAGACCAGTGCTATGCCTTCCACGGGGAGACTGCAGGGGCATAGGGATCCCATAGATGGAAGAAAACAACGTGTGTCATGTATCGCCGGGCAACAATAAGGCGGACAATAATGCTAATGGGATTGGGAGGTAGCGGGCCCATCGTCTGACGTCGTGTCATCATTCGAGCGCTGCAGCAGGTAGTGCACTAGTGGGTCCCAGATATTTCTAGGTCTGCTCGTGAGAGGCAATAATTCCGAAAAAGTGTTATGCTGATCCTGGCAATATGTTAAGTCAGTTAGCCAATCCTTGAACTTAGGCGCCCTGCCTCTGCTCCATCGGCAGGCGACACGTCGCTTGGCTAGGAGGAATGCTATATCGACGAATTTTCTGCTTCCCTTGGATATGTGTGTCGTGTATCCAAGGATGGCCACCAAGGGATCCGCGGGGATCTCCTCATCCACCATCTGCACAACGGCCTCGATGACTTGTCGCCAGTAGTCAGCAATTTGGGGGCAGGACCATGCTAAGTGGAGAAAGTCAGCGTGTTCTGCGCGGCAGCGTTCACAGCGGTCATTATCGGCCAGCCCGAATCTGTGTTTCCGGGCCGGGGTGTAGTAGACCCTCTGCAAGTATTTATAGTGTATTATTTTCAATCTGCAACTGGCAGAGATGCGGGAGGTCAATGCGCAGCAGTATTGCCACTGATCATCCGAGATCTCTGTGTCCAGTTCCTCTGACCAGCGCAATCTGGCAGCAGAGTCCGATAGGGGGGCAGCTCCTCGACATTTGCGGTAGAGCCCAGAGACCAGATGGGCCCCATCTGGAGATTCTAGGAGATGGTGTAGCGGTGGCAAGGGCACAGGTTCAGTAGGGTATTCCGGAAGGATGTCTCGCATCCCCGCACGCAACCGAATATAGTAAAACAGCTCGAGGGGCGAGTGGGCATGCGATTGGAAGAAGAGGTCCGCTGTTTTGAACATCCCGTTGTGGAACAAGTCACCCCAAGAGGAAACGTGCAGTTTGTTACAGAGCTGGCGAAACCCAACTTCCGACAGCAAGGTAAGGTTTGGGTGGTAGGTCAGAGGAAGCTTAGGAGAATAGGGCATCGCGCAGAGGAGTCGCTGGGCGATTCGTCGCCACGCGTCCAAGGTGCAGGAGACCGAGGTGTTCGCTGTAGGGATGGAAGTCTCGGGACAGTGCATCAGACCGTTCAACGGGAGGGGGTGTGCTATCCAATCCTCCACTGCTACGTGAGGCATGAAGGGGGTGGGAGCCATCCAATGGTAGGCAAAATGCGCTTGCGCGCACAGGTAATATGTTTCGAAATCCGGTATGTCGAAGCCACCCTGGTCGTAGGGAAGGGTCAACGTGGTCCACTTCAGCCGGGGAGATTTGCCCCCCCAAACTAGTCTGCGTAATTCGGCGCGAAGTGTCCTGAAGAAGAAGGCCCCCGGGTAATATGGGATGTTTAGGAAAAAGTACAAAAAACGGGGTAATATCACCATTTTAATAAGGGAGGCCCTGCCAGCCATGGAGAGTGGCATCGTGATCCACCTGTCGACAGAAGCGGTCAATTTGGTTATAGCCACCCCATAGTTGGAGCGAAGCGTCTCATCTTTGTCCCGTGCGATGCGGATCCCCAAATAGCGAAGATCGTCTTTGCACCACACCAATGGATAATCTAACGAAAAATCAGCCACCGCGTCAGTTAGGGGAAAAAATTGTGACTTGGCCCAATGAATATGAACGCCTGAGAGCCCCCCGAACAGGACGAATTCGCGGAGCAGGGGGTTGAGGTGTAGTTCCGGGAATTTGACATACAGTGTGATGTCATCCGCATAGAGGGACACATCTATTTGCCGCTGCAGGCATTGAATCGCTCCCTCTCGGTGTAATTGGCGGAGGCGGCACGCTAATGGTTCGACCGCGATTGCAAACAACAGGGGTGAGAGCGGGCATCCCTGGCGAGTGCCTCTGGTAAGACTGATAGGCGGCGATAACTTCCCATTGATCAGTACTTTCGCCGTGGGATCCGTGTATAGGAGGCGTACCCATGCCAAGAACAGTTTAGGGAACCCCATGCGGCCCAGAACCGAGAAGAGGTAAGGCCATTCGACGGAGTCGAATGCCTTGGTGGCGTCAAGGAACACAGCCGCCACAGGGACTTCGGGGTGGACAGAGCGCAGCAGAGAAAACAGGGTGCGCAGATTATGGGAGGTGGATCTGCCTGCCACGAAGCCAGATTGGTCGGGCAGGACGATTCTAGTCATCAGTAGTGATAGTCTCGTGGCGAGGACCTTAGCAAGGATCTTTACATCACAATTTAAAAGGGAGAGTGGGCGGTAAGAGTCACAGGAAGTAGGGGTCTTGGCAGGTTTCAGAAGGGAGGTGATAACCACTTCACGCATGGATCGAGGTAGTCTACCATCAGCTAACGATTCAGTGAAGACTTCGTTAAGTACGGGTGCCATAATATCAATATAAGCTTTGTAAAATTCGGCTGGGATGCCATCGAGTCCCGGGGCCTTTCCATTCTGTAGGGACATAATGGCTTCGCGAACTTCCTCGAGCTCAAAAGGAGCCGCTAGGAACTCCCTGTCACCGTCGCTAAGCCAGCACAGCGCCACTTCATTCATATAGTCAGCGTATGGAGCATCAGCTTCTGCCTTCGAGGTATATAGTGCCGTGTAGTGTGTTGTGAATGCAGTCAGTATCCCATCCGACTCTCTAGTGATAGTGCCATCCTCAGCGATAAGTTCCAATATTGTGTTGTGTTCACGTGGCGCGCGCGTGAGTGAGGCTAGCACTTTACCAGGCCTATCTCCCTCGCAGTATTTCCGGGCCACCCAGTGTTTGCCCCGGTATTTCGCCTCTCTTGCAGTCTCCTCCTCATACTTGGTTAGTGTGTCCCGAAAGGTTGCCTGCAGGAGTGGGTCATCGCTCGTCACCATTTGGAGCTCTAGTGCATGCAACTCTCTTTCCAGTGTGGTTATGGTTCGCAGAATATCCCGCAGGACCCCATGGCTCTTGGAGATACAGAATCCCCGAATAGTGACTTTGAAGGCCTCCCATATGTGTTCCACTGATTCTACTGTGCCCTTGTTTCTAGGAAAGAAGTCCCTGATCTCTTCGCCCAACTCCGTGCGAAAGAGCTCATCAAGGAGCGTATTGGGGCTCAACCTCCAGTGCGGCCGTGGACTATCCCATCCAGGAGTCCGGAACCGCAGTCTAACAGGGCTGTGATCCGAATAGGTCCTGGGCAAATGTTCGGCCTCTAACAGCTCCCCAGTGACCTCCCGATCTACCAAAAAGTAATCCAAGCGCGCCCAGGTCCCGGTGTGATGCGTAAAGTGCGTGCCCTCCCGCCCGTGGGGATGTAGCTGTCGCCAGGCGTCAAATAGCCCACCCTCTTCCATTACCCCCTCCAAAACCTCCCGAGCTCGGGGCTTGTAAGAAGGAACACCATCCGCTCTATCTAGGGAGGGTACCAAGGCCAGATTAAAATCGCCTCCCCAGATGACGTGTCTTGCCCCGATGGACACAATCTTGCCCCACAGTGTGGAAAAGAAACCAGGTGAGTCAATATTCGGTGCGTACATTGAGACAAATAAATAAACATCATGCCCCATTCTCCCCCACAACAATACATATCTCCCCTCCTTGTCTGCCATTTCTCCCATGTGAAAGAAAGGTACACCTCGGGCAATCAGTATCGCCACCCCTCTAGCATAAGACGAATAGGAAGAAAAAGCGCGAGTACACGCCCATTTCTGGCCAAACGGGGCGTCCCTGCGCGCAGGCAAGTGTGTCTCTTGTAGTAGGGCTACTTGCACACGGTGTCTAGTCAAGTAGGCGATCACATTCCTGCACTTCCGAGCATTGTTCAGCCCCCGTACATTCCATGAGAGACAGGTTAATCGTGCAGTCGAGTTCACCACAGCCATAAGCACTTTGACATTAAAGAAGAAGGCGGCCAAGCGGGCCAAAGCATGGAGTCACAGCCGTAACAGTAGCGCCAGGCCTCACACCACATCAGCACATGCAAACACCAGCTATGCAATAGTAACCTCATAACGTCCGAACCCCCCCCACCCACCCCAGCATCCCAAACATGCCAGTAGCCATGGAGTCCCCAAGCACATCCCCCCCTCACACCCCTCCCCCCCAACTTCAGAGTGGTAAAAAACCCAACATTCAATTGTCTGGTGGGGAACACCCAATTAGGGAACATCTAGAGGTACACGCTGCCACTATCTGGCCCATAGCTCCAGACTGTACCGCCCTCGGTGGAGGCTAGGGCCAAGAGAGCGGTCCTTGGTATACGTTACCACAGGGGGTGCGATGTCCAGTAAGTCCGATCCACATGGTTCCGCCTAACCGCCAAAAGGTGCGTCAGCACCGACCAGTAAATAATTACGTTCTTGCCAAATATCGAAGGTCATTAAGGCAGTTAATCTTCCTGGCGGTCAGGAGGCAGGTCGTCGATCTCCAGGTCGTCCTCAGGTGCCCGGTCGTCTCTGCGCGCCCCTCGGATGGTTTTAAAGTAGTCTTCGGCTTTCTGCGGATTAGTGAAGAAGCGTTGTTTGCCTTGATGAGTAACCCTCAGCTTCGCAGGATATAAAAGTGCATAGTCTATCTGGGCCTCGCGCAGTTTCTTTTTTATTGGTAGGAATTTGCGCCTTTCATCCTGAACCATTGGTGTAAAATCAGGATAAATGGAAAAGGTGATGCCGTCGTACCTCAGCGACCTCTGCGTCCGGGCCGCTCGAAGAGCCGTGTCGCGGTCCCGGTAATTCAGAAGTCGAGCGATTATGGGTCTCGGTGGTAGGCCAGGCTGGGGCATAGGTGCCAGTGATCGGTGAGCCCTTTCCACTATGAATTGCGAGGAGAAGGCGTCCTCCCCTATTGAGCCCTTGAGCAACTTCTCCACATAGAGTTCCATTCTGCCGGTGGCAGTGGATTCCGGCACATTGGTAATGCGAATGTTATTGCGGCGGCTGCGCGCTTCTAAGTCCTCATTCTTCGCCGCAATGACACGGAGGAGGTTATCCATTCTCGCTAACTGCGTTGCGTGGGTCGCGGCGGCGTCAGTGTTGTCGGAGATCCTTTGCTCCGCAGTCGTAAGGCGTTCTTCATGGCAATCCACTTTGTGGACCAGGGCGTCCAGTCGGGCCGTGACTCCATCCACTTTCTCTACCACGGTAGCGAAGCCCTGTCGCATTTCCTGTAGAAGGCTGGCGATATCCGCAGCAGGGGCATCAGGCTGGGTAGGCTGCGCAGGTGGCTCACCAGGACCCTGGCGCGTCTGCGTCGATGTGTGGCCCTTGCGAGTGCCATCAAAGCTTAGTTTGGGCTGGCGAGCGTCCGGGCGCCCCATGGTGATATCTCCAAACCAGTGAGGGTCCAGATAGGTTAGCGAGGACAATAGTGGCCAAGCGGGCGGTCAGCAGCCGGTTTTGTAGCAGGAGTGACTCAGAGGTTGGAGCCCCCCAGCGACGTAGAGTGCGCGCAGTGACACAGGCAGTGCCACGTGGTCAGCAATAGGTCTATGGTAGCAGATGACCGCCGCTCATTCAGTAGTAGCCCTAGGTGCCTGCTAGGCTGCGTGGGCGCCGAAGCACTAGTCTGTGCGCCAAATCTTCAGGCCAAATCCCCTTTGCCAGCCGTCACTGCGTGGGACACAACGCACCAGTTATCTCTGTGGGGGAAGGGCAGTCAGGCCTCTGGATTGCTGCTGTCCCCGCTGCCAGTGGCCGCCGGCTCTACGGCAGTTCGTGAGCCAGGGGCGCTATCTGCAGCTCGGGGGCTCCGCTCCGCCCCAGCAGCTTCGCTGTCTCACCTCTGACTCCGGGACCGGCAGGCAGCGCAATCAGCTCCGGGTCCGCCGCAGCTCCGGGGACAGGCACGGCCGCCGGCCGGGCACCAGATAGCTCGCCGGAGGCAGGTCTTGAAACGGATCGGCAAGGCTGCACTTAAGGGGAATTCGAGCGCAGGAGGAGAAGCGCCGCTTACCCTCTCAGCCTGCACCGTGGTCCGACCCGGAGGAGCGAGCAGGCAGAATGTCCGTGCGGCCCTGCGACCTCGTGGCGGCCTCCGGGGTCGCGTAGCTGCGGTGGCCGGGGTCTCTCCTCAGTGCGCTCCAGGGCTGATGTCGGGGAATCTTTGGGAGCCCGTATCTACGGCTCCGAGTCCCCCAGACGCTCCAAACTGCAGTCGAGTGTAGGAGGCACTCCCGTGATGCGGGGACCGGGTTTCTGGGGGTCACACGGCCCCCGTGGCGGCAGATCAATGCAGGATTAATATCCAAGGAGCGGGAGCTGCAGGTCTAGGCAGCCATTCCGCAAACGCGCCCTCTAGCGCCCCCAACTTCATGTTTAGTTACTTGACTGCAATGTGGAAGGAGTGTGGGGTGAACTATAAGTTCACCACACCCTATCACCCACAGTGCAATGGTCTATTTGAAAGGTTCAACAAGACCTTAAGGGGTATGATTAAGGGTCTCCCAGAAAAGCTCAGGCAGAGATGGAATATCCTGCTACCCTGCCTTTTGTTTGCTTATTGAGAGGTCCCACAGAAGGGGGTTGGCTACGGCCTTTTTGAACTTCTGTTTGGGCATCCTGTAAGAGGAGCCCTTTGTCTGGTAAAGGAAGGATGGGAGTTACATCTCAAACTTCCCAAGCAAGATATTGTGGACTATGTACTTGGTCTCCGCTCCCGGATGGCTGAGTATATGAAAAAGGCATCCAAAAACCTTGAGGCAAGTCAGGAATTGCAAAAGGCCTTGCATGACCAAAAGGCTGTACTGACTGTTTACCAGCCATGGCAGACAGTGTGGGTGTTGGAGCTTGTGGCCCCAGCAGCTCTCTAAGACAAATGGAGTGGACCCCACACTACTGTTGAGCAGAAGGGAGAAGTCACCTATTTGGTTGATCTTGGAACTCCCAGGAGCCCCCACAGGGTGCTTCATGTCAACAGACTGAAACCATATGTTCACAGGGCAGACATGGGCTTGCTCATGGCTACTGATGAAGGACAGGAGGAAGAGAGTGACCCTTTCCCAGACCTGCTCTCTCAGAACCCTGATGATGGTTCAATTGATGGCGTAGCCTTGGCAGGCAGCCTCACTGATCAGCAGCAGGGGGACTGCAGACAAGTTCTGCAGGCCTACAGACATATGTTTTCACTGACTCCAAGTCAGACAAGCTGGTGCACTTATGAAGTGGACACTGAGGACAGTCTACCTGTTAAAAATAAGATTTACAGGCAACCTGATCTTGTCAGGGACTGTATCAGGACAGAAGTCCAGAACATGTTGGAATTGGGAGTGATTGAGCCCTCAGAGAGCCTTTGGGCCAGTCCAGTAGTTCTTGTGCCAAAACCTCACACCCAGGGTGGGCGTAGTATGCATAGTTGGTTTACGCGAAGCTACCCAAAGTGGGCGAGAAACTACGCCCACCTACGCACTTTGCCTAGCCCCACTACATGCCGCCTGCCCCCCTTCCCTACATACCTAATTTGTGCACATACTAAAAGCTGCGTCCCGGGGCTCCCTCTTCTTGTTCGCGCCGCCGTCTTAGATACCAATGCGCAGGTAGTTTGATGTAGAACAGAGGCTTTTACCATATTCACATCACGGGTTCTAGAGTTAGGCTGACGGGCCTCCTTTACTATAAAGTATAGGCCCACTCTTCATCTTTTTAAAATATTTGTATTTCTCAACGAGGGGGTAATAAACTCAAGGCATATAAGATACCCAAAATTGAGTATTTATGACATCAATTAAAAAAAACAGTATTTATACACATAATAGAAAATAGAGGAGAAGCCGAAGAGAAAAGAAATGACACAAAAATGGAGAGAAGAATTGATGAATAAACTCATATACATCAGCTGGAGAGGATAACCAGGTTAATCTAAACCACCCCTTTATGGTGCTACTTATACCACCTAAAACAAAGGTCCCCATATTGCAGTCCATTTAGCTGTAGGACGAACACCTCTCGTCTTAGCCCGCGCATGTTCCATATCATATATGTGCCTTACTTGCAGCCACCAGTCCATGACGGATGGGGTTTGGTGATATCCACGCCCTGGCTATAGGTAATCTTGCCGAGACTAGTCGAATATCAAGCAAACTATCACATTTAAAACTCACAGAACTGTCCCCGTCATGATTGCAATGATCGACAAAGGTGCTTCCATCCCCAGCTTCTGACGCAGAGCATCCCCACCCTACTGCCAGAAAGGTGTCCGCTCTGGGCATGTTATAAACATATGTTTGATGGCGGCCGCAGAAACATTCCATCTTGGGCATTGTGTCCGTTCGTAGTTATACTATTACCCGATGACCATTTAGCTATTCTTTCAGGAGTGTAATATAAGAGACATATCGCACGTGCTGCTGCAGGCGCAGATTAGTAGGTGCACAGCCTTGTCTCTGATACTGAAGCTGTGCTGCGGTGCTAGCCGCATCGCCACACCCTACTCCATCGATCAGCCAATCTCTCACAATCTGAGGCGACTGAGTTCAGAGATTTGGAATCCACTGCAGACAGAAGACACCATATCTGGGAGTCAGTTATGTTTATCAAACTGAAATCTCTCGAAAAGTAATCCCGAATCTGATTGGGCAGGGGGGGTGCGGGGGGGGGGGGGGAGGTGGGTGGGGAGGGGGAAGGAGGGGAGGGGGGGAGTGCTCATGTGATCCGGGGACTCCTGCTGGAGGGTAAGGAGGAGAAGCAATGGAAGCCTGTCCATCAATGTCCTGGGCTGAGACGAGCCTGGGATGTGGCCCTGTTGAGCTTCTCTTCTCTGAGAGACGTCTCTCACAACCAATAGCCATGAAGAAGAGTTTAAACGGGGGGGGGGGGGTGGAAGGGGGGAGAGAGAATGTCCCTGAGACACTTAACAACAATCCTTTCACTGCCCGTCCATCTGCTGGTCACACAGGATCCTTTGGGGCTTCACAGGAAGGCCAGAGAGGGGGTCATATCTGCTGTTCACATGTTACAAACTCACATCACAGAACCAGCCAAGGACCTCACCTCTTCAAACCAAATCAAGGGCAGGATGACAGGCTCTATGCTTCGAGTTTGTCCAAAAGAGGTTCCAGACCGAAGGTCCCATACTTAGCCCTGCAGCGCCACCTCGTGGCCATCTAGCAGTAACGCACCCTCTAAACAAATCAAGTGCAACAGCAGAAAAGAGCACAGAGGTTGCTCAGAGAGAGGCAGTTCCAGGCTGCTGAAGAGTAGTAAAAGGGAGAGAAAGAGTCCATACTGCAGCAAGAGACTGATGCATCCAGCAGAGCTGCCACAACTGCAAAGCTTGACAGGATTCTAGAGACACACACACAGCGCAGCTAGTACAACACCAGGACCCCTGAGCACAGCACCCACCAAACCCCAGGGACAGTCCACAGCCTGAGTCAGCGAGACGCGTGTGCCACCCATCCCAGTGGTGAATGGCCACTACGGCAAGCAAGAAGGGAGCCCCCAAGAAGAGCTCAGAGAGCACGAGGTGCACAGACAGACATGCCAGCGACCCTAACAGTACGGTCAGGCACCCAAGGGATAGAGACATCCCACAATTATGAGGCACTGGTATGCTGCCGCTCAGCACAGCGAGGCGATCATCCACATCTCCACCACGCCAGCACAGGTGCACGCCCAGGAGGAAGAAAGACCTCTTCGAACAGATAGAAGCACTGCTGGAAGCAGCAGGGAGATCCCACACATCTCCACAGCAGCAACGGAGGCCAGAAGGGGCCAAATACAGCACAGTGTCCTCCCTCACACTGCCTCAAGCAGGAGTCGCCAGTGACCCAAGGCTGACAAGAGGAGAGAAGTACACTACAAGTGGCCAGCCACCACCAAAGCTCACCACTGCCTGTGGAAGCCATTCCCTGGAGAGGGAACGCCCGGAGTAAGAGCGTCAAGGAGCTGCCGGAAGAAGGAGCAGTGCTTGCAGTCAAGAAGAGCAACTGAAATTTCGCCTGTATCGTCCGGAGACCATTGAAGTTAATAGGCCCGCTGGCCTTGTTAGAACATGCTGCATGTCACTGCACCCGGAGGAGAAGCAGAAGACGAGTGGAGATCGTGTCACCCAGAAGAGCTGGACAAACACAGGTGTATCGAAGACAACGAGAGGAGAAGCACGAGGACTCATAGCACCACAAGCCAAGAACACCAAGCAGCCACCAAGGTGAACCAACGGCCCTGGCAACAGCACCAAGGGAGAACCACACGAAAGCCGCAGCAAGCGCAAACCGTGTTGCTCCCATCCCTTCACAGTGAGACCGTCCGGCCCGAGTGTCAGCAGTTGGAGTTGAACAGCATCCCTGCCCCTGACTGCAAATGCCAGATGTGCAAGAGAAGATTCAGAAGAGACAGTCACGTGGCTACGACGTCCATCCAGAAACTTCCTCTCCTAGATAATCATCGCCACCTGCCGTCCAGGCCCATAGCAGCTACGTCATCAGTGCCATGTGCATGACACCGCACTCAGCAAGAAACGTAGAAGTGTGACCAGAGGGTCTACACCAAGAATCGGACAACCAGCTGAGATCAGAAGAGGAAGGCGTGAGTGGCAGGGCTGGACGATGAAGAAAACCCAAGTTACAACAGGAGTGAGTCCCGATACAGGGACCTGCAAGGGAAGAGGAGGATAACTTGAAGAGGAACTGGCAAACGCACAGCGGGAGTCCGAGAGTAAGCCACACAGCTGTTAAATATTGGGCGGATTTGTTAGCATGAGCTGAAAGCCATTTTGTATTTCTGGCAGCCATTTTGATTTGCCATTTGCTGCCACGTGCTCACCATGTGCTCTGTCCTCCCTCAGTGTTGACTGCTCTTGTAATCCGCCTAGAAACAAACTATATTCAGCATCTTCCACCTTCGCACATGCTCAGTTGAGCTTGCAGCTGTCCTTGCAACTGTTCCTAGTATGTAAATGTCAGGATGTGTTTGCCAAAAACAGCCATTGTTAGCTCCTCCCACTTTGTTGGGCATGCAGTTCTTGCATGACCATCTTAGTCATTTTGCATGCTTACATGAGCCAGGACTGCCCCTTGGTCTTATGCTGACTATGTAACCCTAAGCATATATAAGGCCTCTGTTTTCTGTACTCCTTGGACTGCCTCATTCAGTTGCTAAGGCTTTTGTGTGTCGTAGTCTGCCTCATTTGAGGTTAATAAAGATGTTGTTAGACGGGGACCTGGAGGGTCGGCCGAGGACAAGGGGAGAGGCCTCCGGAGAGGGCCGTCTCCAGCGATCGTACAGACAAGTAACTTCCCCCCCACAGATGGACACCACACAAGGATAAGGTCAACACTCTTTATATACGATTCTTGAAGCAAGGATATCCGCGATACAGTGAGATCGGGACACGAGGGTCCTCTCAATTCTAGTCTCTGGAAGGGGAAGGGGTAGCGGGACAGTCTTGGTACCGGTCTGGTACTGAGGGGGTTTCGATGAATAGCTCACAATCCTCGAGCTCGGAGTTCTGGAAGGTCGGGCCGCGGCAGCGCCAGCAGGCTCGGATGATAAGTCTCACTTGAGAAGGGCCGCGGCAGCGCCAGCCGGCAAGGGCGATGGTTCACACAAGGATGGGCCGCGGCAGCGCCAGCAGGTCCCGACGGAGATGTAGGTGGCAGAGGGCCGCGGCAGCGCCAGCAGGTCCCGACGAGGATGTAGGTTGCAGAGGGCCGCGGCAGCGCCAGCAGGTCCCGACGAGGATGTAGGTTACAGAGGGCCGCGGCAGCGCCAGCAGGTCCCGACGAGGATGTAGGTTGCAGAAGGCCGCGGCAGCGCCTGCAGGTCCCGACGAGGATGTAGGTTGCAGAGGGCCGCGGCAGCGCCAGCAGGTCCCGACCAGGATGTAGGTTGCTTAAGGCCGCGGCAGCGCCAGCAGGCAGGACAAGGGTTCACAAGGCAGGGCTGCGGCAGCGCCAGCAGTCCGTCAAGGATGAGTTCTTCAAGGTGTCTCTCGACTCCAGGATACAACTGCCTTCCTGCTCTGGAGCTGTCCCAGTTATAGGTCTGGCCTCCTTTGATGTCCGGACCCTCGCTCTTGGAGGTCGGGAGGTCCGGGAGGAGGGAGTCCAGACACCCAGCAGGGGGGTGGAGCCAGCGCCCGGGGAGGCTGGGGGTGATCGGCACCTGGCGGGGGAGAGCCATCGACACTCCTCTCTCCCATTGACCTGCCAAGTGGTCCGTTCATCTCCTGGGTGGATGGTGGTGCCTCGATGTCGGGGCCTGGCCAGGCCCAGGGTTGGGGTCGAGCTGAGGCCACGCGGCCTCGTGGTGTGGTGTCCAAGATGGCGGCTGGGCCGGGGCAATGGTGCTGACGGGGGCCCGGGTCAGCCGATGCTGGGATGTTCGGGAGCAGGCGTCCCGTTGGGGACGGGTTGCGGGTTGCTTCTGTGGGTTGCCGGGGTGGTTCTTCTGGTGACACCGGGAGAGCCGGTGCTCGGACCCTATCATGTGGGGAGGGAGCGGGCCTTTCACGAGGCCTGTCCAACATGCGTCCCCCCCAGCTGAAGGCGGGGAGAGTCACCCATCTTCTTGGGTACTCTCCTCGTCGAGGCGGAAAAAGTGTGACAGGCCGTCCGCGTTGGCGTGGTCTTGGCCAGGGCGATGCTCCACAGTGAAGTCCATCCCCTGCAGGGAGATGGACCATCGCAACAGTTTTGGATTCTCCCCCCGAATCTGCATCAACCATTGCAGGGGTTTATGATCTGTTTGTACCCTGAAATGGGTACCGAAGAGGTAGGGCCGGAGTTTCTTGAGGGCCCATACCACTGCAAAGGCCTCCCGCTCGATAGTGCTCCAGCGCTGTTCTCGAGCTAGCAGGCTTCGGCTGATGAAGGCCACTGGTTGATCGACTCCCTCGGCGTTGAGTTGAGAGAGGACTGCCCCAATGCCATGATCTGAGGCGTCCGTCTGGACGACGAATTCCCGGCTGTAGTCGGGGGCCTGGAGCACGGGGGCGGTGCACATGGCGGCCTTCATCTTCTCGAAGGCCGCTTGACAGTCCGGAGTCCAGTTGACGGTTTTGGGGTTTTTCTTAGAGGTGAGCTCTGTGAGGGGCCCCACAATGCTGCCATAGTCTTTCACAAACCGCCGGTAGTATCCGGTGAGCCCCAAGAAGGCTCGGACCTCGGTTTGGGTGACGGGTGGCTGCCAGGACTGGATGGCAGCGATCTTGAGCTGGAGGGGGGCCACCAGACCGCTCCCCACTTGGTGTCCGAGGTAGGTCACGGACCCCTGGCCAATCTGGCATTTGCTGGCCTTGATGGTAAGGCCGGCCTGCTGGAGGGCGCGCAGGACTTCTCGGAGGTGGTGAAGGTGGTCGGCCCAGTGACGACTGTACACAGCGATATCGTCCAGGTAAGCAGCACTGAACTCTTCGAGGCCCGCCAATACCTGGTTCACGAGTCGTTGGAAAGTAGCTGGAGCGTTTTTCATGCCGAATGGCATCACTTTGAAATGGTAGTGGCCATCCGGGGTAGAGAAGGCGGATCGTTCTTGGGCCCTGGGGGTGAGGCCGATCTGCCATTAGCCCGCTGTCAGATCGAAGATGCTCAGGTAGCGGGCAGCCCCCATACGGTCAACCAGTTCATCTGCCCGGGGGATGGGGTGAGCGTCGGTTCGGGTGACAGCATTCAGGCCCGATAGTCTACACAGAATCTGAGCTCGGGGTGGTGCCCGGGGCGGCAGCTTTGGGGACCAGTACGACTGGGCTGGCCCAGGGGCTGTCGGATGGTTCGATCACTCCGAGTGCGAGCATTTTAGAGACTTCGTCCTGGATGCAGGCGTGCACCCGATCTGGCACTCGGTACGCCCTGTGTCGAATAGGGGGACTATCCCCAGTGTCTACGTCGTGGAGGCACCAGGGGGTGACCCCCGGGGTGAGGGAGAACAGGTTTGCAAATTGCAGCAGGAGAGCCCGACAGTCTTGGCGTTGTTCCGGGGTCAAGGCATCGGAGAGTCGGACCCCTTCCACTGAGCCATCTTTTTCACGGGTCCTCAGTAGGTCAGGGAGGGGCTCGGAGTCTTCTTCCGCCCCACTA
Organism: Lissotriton vulgaris; assembly: GCF_964263255.1. NCBI lineage: Eukaryota > Metazoa > Chordata > Amphibia > Caudata > Salamandridae > Lissotriton > Lissotriton vulgaris. The sequence continues at coordinate 44,519,174 of NC_141699.1, forward strand.
TCTGTTGCCATCAGTAGGCTGAGCTCCGAGCGTACGAAGTGTGGTTTGAGTCTGTTGGCGTGGAGGACCCAGAGGGGGTTCCGGGGGGACTCCATGTCTATTAGGTAGGTGACAGGGCCCTTGCGCTCGACCACCTTGAAGGGTCCTGTCCATTTGTCCTGCAAGGCACAAGGTTCGACTGGAGACATCACCCATACTTGCTGACCGGGCTCGAACTCAATGGAGGAGGCATGTTGATCGTACCATTTCTTCATGTCCTCCTGACTGGCCTCAAGATTGGCTTTGGCGAGTTCCCTGAATCCCCGGGTCTGGTTGCGGAGGGTCAGGAGGTACTTATACACGTCCGGAGGGGTCTTCTGGGGGGTCATCTCCCATTCTTCTTTGACCAGGCTGAGGGGCCCCCGGACAGGGTGTCCGTACAGGAGCTCGAAGGGGCTAAAACCGAGGGATTTCTGGGGAACCTCTCGGTAGGCGAAGAGGAGGCACGGGAGCAGCACGTCCCATTGGCGATGTAGGGGTTCCTCCAAGCCCATGATCATCCCTTTGAGAGTGCGGTTAAACCGCTCAACCAGTCCGTTTCCTTGCGGGTGATAGGGGGTCGTGAACCGGTAGGTAACCCCGCACACTGCTGCCAGAGAGTTTTCATGTACTTTGAGATAAAGTTCTTGCCCCTGTCGCTGACGACTTCCCGGGGGAAGCCCACTCGAGAGAAGATCCCCATTAAGGCTCGGCCTACCACTGGTGCTGTTACGGTCCGAAGAGGAATGGCCTCGGGATAGCGGGTGGCGTGGTCCACCAGGACCAGGATGAACCGGTGCCCCTGTGCTGTTCGGGGGTCCAGGGGACCCACAATGTCTATTCCCACCCGTTCGAACGGGGTGGTGACGACGGGGAATGGTTGCAAGGGTGCTTTGATTTTTCGGCCGCTCTTCCCGCTGGCCTGGCAGGTGGGGCAAGCCCGGCAGTGGTTGGAGACATCATTTCGCATTTTGGGCCAGTAAAAGTGAGTTACCAGGCGGTTGTAAGTTTTGTCTTGTCCCAAGTGCCCAGCAAGGGGGACATCGTGCGCTAAGTTCAAAAGGAAGTCTCTGAAGCGGAGGGGCACCACCAGCACCCGACTGGCCCCCAACTCAGCAATTCTTTGCTCGCTGTAGAGTAGGTCATTGTCCCAATAGATCCAGTGTGCCCCTGCGGTGTCTCCCGCGCTCTGGGTGAGGGCTTGCTGTCGGAGTCCCTCGAGGGAGGGACAGGTCTTCTGTTCTTGCCGGAATTGTTCCTGGGTGGGTCCACCCTCTAGACGCCACTGGGCCAGTTCTGGAAGGTCCTGGAGCTGAGCGGGCCCTTCTTGGTTTTGTTCTGGGGGATCAGTACTGAGGGCGTCTCTCTCCGGGGCGATCGGGGGAGGAGGTGCTGGCCATTCGGGTTCTTCGGAACTGGGGATGGTGCGGGCGGCCATGGACCGGGTCGTTACGCAGGCCCAGTCCGGGAGGCCCAAAATCCCCAGGTGCTCTCTTCTCTCAACGGCTGCCCAGGGGGAACTTTCGAGGTCGTTTCCCAGGAGGCAGTCCACCGGGGCATCATCGCGGACAGTCACCTTCAGCATCCCGGACACTCCTCCCCATTCGAAGGGGACGCAGGCCATCCGACACAGGCTCTCTGAATTGTCAGCTGATCGGACGGGGCAAAGAACGTTTGGCAAGATCTGTTCCGGGGTCACCAGATGACAGCGGACGGCCGTCACACTGGCCCCGGTGTCACGCAGGGCTTCGGCCTTGCGCCCATTGATGCTCACCCACTGGCTGTATTTTCTCGTGTTGGCGGGTAGGGGAGCCCGCGGGATCATGTCTCTTTCCCCTAGGCAAACCAGGGACATGGCGGCGGGTTCCCACTCGGGCTGTTCTTGGTCGTACTCTTCATAATCTTCGGGTGCTTGCTCTTCTCCCAGGGCGGCGGCAGCGACCTGGCGGGGTATGGGACTCTGGTTCTTCGGGCAGTTAGGGTCGTTGGCATAGTGGCCGGTCCGCTGGCACCGGTGGCAAGTAACGTTGGCTCGGAACCCTGGACGCATCGGGGGGTTTCCCCTACCGGCCGGGGGCGGGGTGTTGCTGGCGGAAGCTGCCGGGACGACGTCTCTGCCCCGACCCTGGCCTCCTCCTCCTCGGGGGCGATGGTGACCTTGGTTGGTTCTGTTTGGCTCACTTGGCCCACTTCGGGCAACTCGAGTGCTTTCCCATCGGTCAGCTTCGGCGGCGAGCTGCCGAGGTTCAGTCAGTTTACTGTCGAGGAGGTGCTGCCTGAGCTCGACGAAGCAATTGTTGGAGAGGTGCTCCCACACAATGAGGTTGAAGAGTTGCTCGTAGGTGGTTACGTGGCTGCCCTTCATCCACCCCTCGAAGGCTCGGCTGAAATAGTTCACGTACTCCACCCAAGTTGTACCCGGGATCCGCTTGCAGTCACGGAACCGCTGGCGGTACATCTCGGGCGTGAGTCCGTATCGAGTGAGGAGGGCGGACTTCATGTGGTCATAGGATGTCATCTGATGGTCCGGGAGCTGCAGCAGGGCGTCGGGCCCTTCATTGACGAACCTCCCCCATAGCCCGGCTCCCCAGTCACTTCGATCAATCCGGTGGGAGGTCATGGCGATCTCGTAGGCCTTGAACCACTGCTGGATATCGTCGTTCCGATAATATTCTCTGACGACATCCTTGGGGATGTGGACTTTTGGTTCGGCAGTGCCCGGGGTGTTCGGGCGCTCGGGCACCCCGAGATCTTTATTCTGTTTCCGCATCTCTATCTCTGCTAGCTTGCGCTCATGTTCGTATGCCAGTCTTTTCTCTTCGAGTTCTCTCTGCCTTTGTTTCTCTTCCCGCTCCTCTCGGAGCCGCAAGTGTTCTAATGTTATCTTTTGTTCCGCCAATTTCAGCTCTCCGTCCAACCGGAGCCGTGCCAACTCTAATTCATGGAGTCTGCTTTTCTCTCGTTCTCGGATCTCCTCCAGGGAGAGACCCGTTCTCCTTCCTTCCGTCGGAGTGGTGTTTGTTTCTGGCGCCTCGAGGTTTTGGTTTTGGGGTACGGCCGTACCCGTTTCTGCCCAAGATTCTAGGGCGTGTTTGAAGTCCTCTTTTGTGCTCAACCCGGTGGTAGCAATGCCTAGTTCTATGCAAAATTGCTTTAGCTCTCGATGGTTGTACTCTTCTAGTTTCTCCATCTGGAATTTCTCTGTGGATCCGCTCTCTTTTGTTGTAATTGTGGTTGAGTCATGGGGTGAGTTACTCTCTGTACGATTACGCGTTGGTTCGGATCGCGCCGCTGGCCACCAATGTTAGACGGGGACCTGGAGGGTCGGCCGAGGACAAGGGGAGAAGCCTCCGGAGAGGGCCGTCTCCAGCGATCGTACAGACAAGTAACTTCCCCCCCACAGATGGACACCAAACAAGGATAAGGTCAACACTCTTTATATACGATTCTTGAAGCAAAAATATCCGCGATACAGTGAGATCGGGACACGAGGGTCCTCTCAATTCTAGTCTCTGGAAGGGGAAGGGGTAGCGGGACAGTCTTGGTACCGGTCTGGTACTGAGGGGGTTCGATGAATAGCTCACAATCCTCGAGCTCGGAGTTCTGGAAGGTCGGGCCGCGGCAGCGCCAGCAGGCTCGGATGATAAGTCTCACTTGAGAAGGGCCGCGGCAGCGCCAGCCGGCAAGGGCGATGGTTCACACAAGGATGGGCCGCGGCAGCGCCAGCAGGTCCCGACGGAGATGTAGGTGGCAGAGGGCCGCGGCAGCGCCAGCAGGTCCCGACGAGGATGTAGGTTGCAAAGGGCCGCGGCAGCGCCAGCAGGTCCCGACGAGGATGTAGGTTGCAGAGGGCCGCGGCAGCGCCAGCAGGTCCCGACGAGGATGTAGGTTGCAGAAGGCCGCGGCAGCGCCAGCAGGCAGGACGAGGGTTCACAAGGCAGGGCTGCGGCAGCGCCAGCAGTCCGTCAAGGATGAGTTCTTCAAGGTGTCTCTCGACTCCAGGATACAACTGCCTTCCTGCTCTGGAGCTGCCCCAGTTATAGGTCTGGCCTCCTTTGATGTCCGGACCCTCGCTCTTGGAGGTTGGGAGGTCCGGGATGAGGGAGTCCAGACACCCAGCAGGGGGGTGGAGCCAGCGCCCGGGGAGGCTGGGGGCGATCGGCACCTGGCGGGGGAGAGCCATCGACACTCCTCTCTCCCATTGACCTGCCAAGTGGTCCGTTCACCTCCTGGGTGGATGGTGGTGCCTCGATGTCGGGGCCTGGCCAGGCCCAGGGTTGGGGTCGAGCTGAGGCCACGCGGCCTCGTGGTGTAGTGTCCAAGATGGCAGCTGGGCCGGGGCAATGGTGCTGACGGGGGCCCGGGTCAGCCGATGCTGGGATGTTCGGGAGCAGGCGTCCCGTTGGGGACGGGTTGCGGGTTGCTTCTGTGGGTTGCCGGGGTGGTTCTTCTGGTGACACCGGGAGAGCCGGTGCTCGGACCCTATCATGTGGGGAGGGAGCGGGCCTTTCACGAGGCCTGTCCAACAGATGTGCTTTTTATATTTCAGCTTCTGTGCCAATTTCTTATTTGTTGGTTTGAAAGGACCAAGTATCAGTGGGACCCCTGAGAAGGTTTCTTGATTTCTGCACAGCCTGCGCAAACCGAGTATCAAGTCGTACGTTTCTCAGCGTGTTCATCACTCCTGCGTCATCAAAGTCCCAAAGTGCCTTCCCAAGAACATGGAGGTACCTGGCCAATCTCTGCCTCAGGTGATCGACTCCAGACTAGATGCTTTGGGCCCGATTCACAGAACTAACTTAAGACAAAATCCTAAACTTACTACTTTTGGTATTCACAGAAGTTAGGATTTTGTCTTAAGACAGACTTAAGATAGACTTAAGTTAGGATTCTGTCTTAAGTCTGTCTTAAGTCTGTCTTCAGACAAACTTAAGTTAGTTCTGTGAATCAGGCCCCTACATCCATCCAGGCAAATCGTCACCCGCCGTCGTCCCGATTCACCACACATCTGGCAATGCTACCACGCCAGTCCTCCATCACGTGCGTCTATCGACACCATCTCAAATACACATGGAATGGAGTCCGACAATATTGCCGAACCAGTCACAAGAAACCTCAGAGGCTACCTGCTAACCTGGTCTGCACCTGAACTGCGGCAGCGAGAGCATGTCCTGACCAAGATCCATACACCCTTGAGATTTGTGCGAGAGACTGGCTACTGGCTCCACAGTGGTTTGCAGCTGCCCCCAGCCGGCACAAACGCAGCCCCATCACAGCCTACCAGCAGTCCCGTAGCAAGCTCAACGAAAGTCCTCCCCAGGCGGGAGAGCTGGAAGAGACATTGCCCCACCGACAGGTCACTGGACACAGCAAGACAGCCTACTAGAGACTTCAGGCGATCCGGAAATAATCCAGTGAACTGTCACCATGGACTCCCACCAGGATGTTGACGTACCCAGTAAATGAAGTCTTGTTACACACCAAATGCCATCATCCAGGTTGGCGGACCGAAGTCACGAGGGACTAAAGGACATGATTACACTGGCACATTCCTAGGGTGCAGATGTCAGCTTCAAGCAACATGTGTGTCCTGAACTGATCAGTTTAAATGATGAACATCTGCTGAGAGCATCCTGCCACAGTCGAACTCACCAGCCCTTGTCGACCGTCTTCCTGATGCCGGACCCGAGAAACTGATGGACCCTGTGGTGTATGCTTCATTACTGTTTATCCCTACAGGTTGAACTATAGAGCTTTTGTTTTATTAAAATTTGGGAGGAATGTTATGTCCTGCGAGACACGTTCTAGTGTCTCGACAGACATAGAGTTTAGAGCCACTCCCCTATGGAAGTGGGCACACTTGCACCCCTACACACATCCCTTACAGGTGTCACGAGTGATGTGAGCCTTTTATTAAAAGGCCCTGAGTGCATGTGCTCGTGGGCAGTTGAGTAACCCATGCCACTGTGTCTGTGTCAATTCTTTTCCTAGCAGGTGGACCTAGGGCCCACAACACAACACATAGGGAACATATGACTTATCTGTAACAGCGTGTGCAGATTATAATTCTGTACAAAACATGTTTTAATCTTTCCTGCCATCTGGTGTTGGGTTCGAATCATAATTTGTTGTTTTTCTTCGAAGAAGGATTTTCAGTCTTGAGGCGACTTGTGGTCTTTAATTATTTTTGTGATTTTATATAGTGCAGACATGGCCCGTGGGCATCAGAGCTCTTTACAATAGAGCAGAATGTATCAATAACAAATAGAAAATATACATGTAATATTACAAGTGGAGAGAACACCAGCTTCGCTTCCCCGTGGGGTAGGTCGCTTCATACATATTGATTGTAAAACATAGCAGTGGCAAGCAGGTGGTACAGTACCATGCGGTGGGCATCAGTCGCTCGTGCTGGTTGAGGGGCACTGCCCTTGTCAGGGAGCTTGGTGGGTCTGAGCGGGTTAGGCCGGGTGTGGTTCATAAGCAGGAGCTTTGATGTCTTTTTAGATCTCGCTTAGACAGTGCCTGGGCTGTCTCTTCGAGACATGGGGGCAGATTTACAAGCTCCTTGCACCACTTTTGCGTCACTTTTAACATGGGAAAAGTGAAGCAAAAGTGGCGCATGGGGCTTATAATTCTACCCCATGCTGTATTGTGGTATGGACTTGAAGCTCTGCCCACTCTCCACCCATATTTTATTGTCCTTTGTAAATGTTGGTTTTTGATTTGTTAATAGACTCATTAGTCCCTCCTTTGTACCCCCTTTCTTCGGTTGTTACCTCCCATCAGGACTGGCCCTCTTACTTGTGTTGTTACTCAGTTTGTTTTATATACAGTCCGAAGGCACTATTTTCTTAAATGAGTTTCTTCTAGCTGATGTGGGAGATAGGACACGCTCTCGCACTTTATGCTTTACAACTACAACGCGCTTATTTGCGCTCATGGGATTGTTTTTTATAGCTTCCACAGCGTGTGCGTTCAACAAGACTGTTTACGATTATGCGCGCTCCTGGGAGGGGTCAGGAGGCGAGATCTGGGGCTTTGAAGGTGTCGGTTTACAGCACAGGGCTCATGTTGTTCTTAATGAGGGGTCAGCATGCCTGATGCTTCAGCTCTATGGGCCCGATTCACAGAACTAACTTAAGACAAAATCCTAAACTTACTACTTTTGGTATTCACAGAAGTTAGGATTTTGTCTTAAGACAGACTTAAGACAAAATCCTAACTTCTGTTAAAACCAAAAGTAGTAAGTTTAGGATTTTGTCTTAAGTTAGTTCTGTGAATCGGGCCCGGAAACTCTAAAAATAACTTGTCTGGCTCCCTAAAATGTGCACGCTTATCTGTAATGGAACCAGATTTATTCTCTGTTCCACAGCGGGTGCGTCAATGTGGCTCTAGCGAGCAGTGTTTGGTGCATCAAACTGACCACAGCCACCCGGACTGTACCTTCGTTTTCAGTACGTCACTGCTCCAATGCTATAAGGGAAGCCATGTCTACACCTCAGCTTCAGAGGACTCTCATTTCCTTCCAACTGGCCAGGCTCCAGCCTCGCTTTAATGCGCCTCTCGTCATCATCGTATTATTATAAAGTGAGGGGTTTGTGTTTATATCACATGTAAAGGTGCTGAATTTCTTCTTCTTGTGAAGAGCACACACATGTAGATGCACACATGCCTCCTACTTATGCGCTGGAGCCATTGGTTCTTCTGGCTAATCGGATGCCATAAATTCCGCTCCGTGTCCGCGTGGCTGCTCCCCCGCCTCCTACGTGCTGGATTCCAGCAGAGCCGGGCTGTGCACGACAGATGTACCATCATGTCAAGAGACTCTAAGAAAGATCTCTACACATATTTTTAAATGTAAAGGGGACAATCAACGCAAACTACCCTGTAGCTACTATGTGAAAACACTATGGGGCGTATTTACAAGGCAGCGTGTAAATAAGGCACCCTTTCGCCCTGTACGTAGCATGAAAGGGGTGTGCAATCGGTGTTGCCGTGGGCGTTCCACCGCAACATCCATTAAGTTTGTCACTGTATCCTTTTACATGTGGCATAATTAGGCGGCTTGCCAAAATTAAGACCAGGGACAACTTGGTCTTAAAGAGGCGAAACGAGGAGAGATGCTTTGGGGCATGTTTACAAGCCCCCACCACCACGGGAATATCACTTTTTACGACATTCCGGTGGCGATAGGAGCTTCGCCTTATTTACTAGGCAGTGTTAAGGCACTTGACGTGGCTTAACGATTCCTTCTTAATAAGGGCCCTTTTCAGGCTTTGCATAGCGTGAAAGGGGTGGGCAATGGGTGTTGCGGTGGGCGTTCCATCGCAACACCCATTGATTCTGACGCTCCCCCCTATTTACAAGGGGGGCGTAAATAGGAGGCAGCGCCAAAATTAAGACCAGGGAAAACCTGGTCTACTGGCACAACAAGGAGAAATGCTTCATTTCTCCTCATTTTTGCTCATTTCCTGTGTGCTGCGTTGTGCAGCACACATGAAAACAGCAAAAGGCAAATGATTGTTTATGTACAAGAAGGCGCCCCTTCCTGCACATAAACAATATATTTTTTTTTAATGCAGTTTTGCAACTTCTATGTGTGCTGCATTAAGCAGCACCCATAGAAGTTACAATAGAAGTTACAAAAAATGCATTTCAAGATTATGTGCATGAAGGGACACCTTCCTGTACATTATCAGTTTTCCCCTTGCACGCAGACACCCTTGCACTATGGTGCAAGGGGGCCTGCGTTGGCGCTAGGCTGCTAAGTGTAGCGCCAGCGCAGGGGGAAATGCTGGGCTGCACCATATTCTTGTAAATATGGTGTAGCCCTGCTTTTCTGAAGTGGCGGAGCGAGGCGTTAAGCCAGGAAGGCTAACGCCTCACTCCCCCACTTCCCTTGTAAATATGCCACTTTATTTCTCTTTGTTTTTGCTGTGTCCATGTGGCTGCGCTGTGCAGCACAGAAAGAAACAGCAAAAGGCCATTGCATGAAGGTCACCTTCCTGCACATAAACAATCTTCCTGTCATCGCAGACACCCTTACGCTATGGTGCAAGGGGGCCTGCGCTGGCGCTGGGCTGCTAAGTGTAGCGCCAGCGCTGGGGTAAATGCTGGGCTGCACCATATTCTTGTAAATACAGTGCAGCTCTGTGTTTCAGAAGTGGCGGAGTAAGGCGTTAACCCACGAAGGCTAACACCACACACCGTCCCTTTGATGTAAATATGCCCCTCTGTCTCTTCAGGCGCACCTTGTGACCTTTGGTCTGAAAGCTGCAGTCGTGCCTGTATAGTGCGTGGATAGGCCTTGCCTAGATCTACAAAGTGCTACTTTTACTTGGACCATGTCTGCACGTTTCCTAAGGAGATTTTGGGGGCATATTATCAAGCAGGGCGTTAAAAATTATCGCTGTCTTAGCGGCAGAAAACTGCAGCTAAAACCGCGATAATGGGCTTGATAATATGGCCTTATGAATTCCAATAGAAACCCATGTTCTGGTGTTAAACTGGGCTTCTATGGGAATTCACAAGGGCAAATTATCAAGCCCATTATCGTCGCTTTAGTGGCAGTTTTCTGCTGCTAAAACAGCGTTAATTTTATCGCCCTACTAGATACTATGCCCCTTGGTTAGTTAACCTTCACGTGCCTGGATGGGCCTCTCCGGTGGAAGTCATGCGGTGTCTTCCCCGTCGAAAGTTCTGTCCTTTTAAATCCAAGCATTTCACCTGTTCGCTTCATCTGCCTTCCCAAAAAGTGGGGGGAATATTATCAAGGGCCTTATCGCCATTTTAGCTGGACTTTTTCCCCCCTAAAGCGGTGATGATTGCATTGCCCTATTAGCAAGCTGTCGCTAACAGCATTTAGCGACAGTTTGTAGGCGATAGCGAGCGGTTTGGGGCCCGCTCTGCATGTCAGCGATATTTATCGCTAATGACATACAAAGTGGGCAAACCCAACCTGTTAGCGACTGAAAGCAGTCGCTAACATCGCTATCGCCTATTATCAACGCAGGCACAGCGATTCAAATATTCGCACTAAGGGCGAATATCGCCAAAAACTAACACCTTCCCAGACCACTTCTTAACCTGTTTATCCAATGGGAGTTGGATAGTCAGGTTAAGACCCTATTGGCGTTAATGCCTGAATATCGCTGGATTTCCAGTGACATTCACGCATTGAGCCGCTATCGTATCGCAATATCGCTGGATTTCCAGCGACATTCACACATTGAGCCGCTATTGTATCGCATTTGAGATAAACGTTGCTAAGAGCATGTTATCTCTGCGATAAAATCCGGTGATGCGCGGCGATAAAAAAAATATCGCTAAGCTCATTTAGCGATAAATATCGCTAGTTGTTGATAATATGCCCCCAGATTTTATTTCTAAAAGTGGGCCCGGTGCTGTCAGCGTTTCTGTCGGTATTTGAAGCTGCGTGTTCATTCTAGGCCTGTTTATGAAATAAAGCCCGTGCTGCGCCCAACTAAGGTGTATCTCCTCAAAGACCCCTGTCGAGGCGCCTGTGCACCTCCTGTGCTTTGGATGTTGGCGACCACTGGTACCACTGGAAAGGCCAAGGGGGGGGGGGTACATTGTGGCCACAGGTACACATCTCCAAGGCTTTATCAGTCTCTGCAATGCAAGGTGCTGCTGTGAAGTGTGTGGCATTGCTGGGTGCTGTGGCAGACTTTTCGTGGCAGCAAAGGGGCGTCCAGTACATTTCATCCATTCTAGTTCCTCCTTTTCATAGTGCTCAAAGCATCAAAGCCTCAAAGGTGGATTAGACACAGGGCCCTCCTTAGGTGCGTCCAACCCTGATATTTTTGCAAAACCTTTGTTGCAACCATGGCATATTTCCTATGTAAAGGGCAGACTTTTATAAATCGCCCACCACAAGCCTGGTTTCTCTAGATTGTGTATTATTAACTAACTCTCTGGTACTCCATTATTTCGACCTTGGAAGGATGAGCGACTAATTTAGCCTGGCTAAAAGTTGAACATGTGATCTACAGGTTGCATTCTGCTTTTTGCAGTGGACACTCAACCCACAAACTACCTTATTAGCTTGTCCATGGAAACAGAGGGGCAGATTTACAAGAAAGTGACGCATCTTTAGAAATGCGTCACTTTCCCTGCGCTACCATTAGAAACCCTTGCACCATCATGTATACGTCTTTTTTATAATACGGCGCACCAGGTCGCTAGGATTGACAGATGCGTCAGAAATTCTGACACATCTGTTTGCACAAACGTCACGCAAGGAGTAGATGCAACAGAACTAGATTTTAATCCAGAAAAGTAAAACCAACGGACTAAACCATATTGGATATATGGCAAAAAAAAAATATATCAATCATGAGCTGGAGGAACCAGCCCGGAGAACATACTCAGAAAACCCCCTAGTAGAAGGACCACCTAAAACCACCAGGTAATGCTCCATGAACATGTGCGGAGAAGACCAGGTCGCTGCCGACAGATATCCTTGTGAGAGTGTAAAAGCACAAAATTGTGAATAGGGACAAGAAGAAGGGCACATACAAGGTTTCAAAAGAAAGTGGCTTTATTGCCAATAAGCTGCAGCTGAGACAATTTGCAGGACTGCAAAGTGATCTGGTTTTTCAGTGAGGAAATCAGTCTTTATATATGTTTTCACAGACCCCTGACACAATATTTATTAACTACTACATTGTGGTGTGAACCTCTCAGCCACGTGTACATTACAACATCATGATGCATTTCAGAAATATGTCTACATTCACACTTTACATTATTCCTGATGGATCTGACCATGCAGATGCTGGTTAATCTTTACACCACTACCTCCTGACCCACAGCCTTTTGGTCGGTTATCTTTAAAATGTCAATGTGCACTGTTTGCTCTTATCAGCAGAGGCCAGTGTTTTCTGCTTTCCTCATACAAATGACGCACTTGCTATCTGTGCTGAGCAAACACTTTACCCTTTCACTTAACCGGGCAAGGGCAGAGCAAACTTGACACGTCCTAGGTCAGCGAACCCTTTCTAGGAATTGGCTCGCTGAACTGGCTCTGTACACAGGTGAAAGCTAGTGAATCATTAAACAAGTTGGAGTTACAGCAGAATGGGCACGTACACGTTCACTTGCCATTCTTTCTGGTTTCAGCTGAATTTCAGACAACTTAATTTTAACCATTTGTGCAGCATGGAGCTACCTCCCATTATGAGTGGCTCATATCATTTACAGGCAGATGTCAGACATAAATTAATATAAACTACGGTTCATTTTAATGTATTCATTCAAGAGGGCCAACTAATTTTTCATCTTTTACAAAACGACCCTTTGAACCTTAGTTTAAAATAATTTCATCACAAAGCATATCACACTTTAATAATTATATTGTCCATTCTTATCATTGTCAGAAATGTCTATGTTCATCAACTCAGTAGTGACTGTTTGCATCAGCATTCTTTCTTTTTCCTCTAATTTCCTCACTTGGCATTTTGTTAGCTGTCCCAATAGTTGACAGCACATTGGCAGGCAATTAATTAATAGACAACAGCCTATTATTAGTAGGAAAATTGTTATGAACACCATTCCTATCTTCCAACCCCATGCGCTCAACCAACTCCAAAGTGAACCTCCTATATCCCATGCACCAGAATCCTGATGTGCTTCTACACCTATATGATGCAATCTTTTTATTGCTTCCCTGACAGTAACAGAGGAGTCAGGGACATAGGTGCAACAGGACGCCCCTATAATTGCACAGACTCCTCCCCTTTCTGCTAGCATCATGCCAAGAATCATTCTATTTTGTAACGAAACTAATCTCACAGCTTGAAGCTCTACTGTAATATTTTCAAGTATACTTGTTGTTTCATTTATTGTTGCTTCTAGTAGCCTGGACAATCTACGTATATCCCCTGAGTTGATAGATGGACCAATCCATGGTATCACCCCTTTAAATATATCACCCGCTATCTGTGATACTGTATCTCTTTGATCCACACTTCTCCTGCCTCGCCGTGGTGCATGTCATTGCATGTCCCTTCGTACTTTCTTTGTGTCCTTTATTGCTATAGCAGGTAATACAAACCCTAGGTGACAACAACCACTCCAACTTGTTGGAAGCCATGTATAAGCCTTCTCTCCACAAATGAAATAAATTGAGTCACCTACGTAAAGTGGAATGCTAATATTTCCGGCCGTCATTTCAAATGTCATGTTATAATTTGTATATTGCCCACCTGATAGGTCCCATTACTCTTAATACAAATACTCCCTATTGCGTTGTGTTTTCTTAATTTTAACTTAAAAAATGGTATATTCTTATTTGCCTCTTTTGATGGGCCTGCTATCCCAGTGCTTGTATTCTGAGTTGGAAAGAGCGGAGTAAAGATGTCAGACAGGGGGAATGTTGCATTCTGTTCTATTACCTCCGTGCAGTTCCCCAGAGTCAGAATATCTGCCATATATTTGTTATATAATGTTCCTGCAGGTGGAGCCCTAGTTGTCTCTGCACCAGCAGTACTTTTCTTTAAATTCTGCAAAACAGCTATTAGTTCTATTTTTACTATTGTTATGTAAATGGCATAACAGGATGCTGCAAAAGGCAGTGGGACTTGAACCAGGGGCAAACTTTGGTCCACCGAAGCTGGGAATTGCAAACATATCCAGCAATTTCCCCTTGGTAATATCTTATTTGTATGATGCAACAAAGTTACAAAGGAATTGTGGTGCATGTCTTCTCTGTGGGCTATTTCTTCAGGTGACAAGGTGTATGCAGGTATTGTAGCAGGTGTTGTTGGTGTTGGGATCAACTGTTCCATGGGATAGAACACATCCAATAGATATACAGTAATTAATGCTAGCAATAACAGACAGAATATCACCCCAGGTATGCACATTTTAGACTTATACCATTTTTTCTTCATTCTTAGAGCTGTATTTTCCCTAACCATACCTATCTAATCTTATACTTTCTTTAATTGGATGTAGTGCTATTGATGACACTATGTTGTGAATTATCACTGTGAATCTTTACTATAATATAAGCTAAACACACAAAAAGCATAAACACATATAAGGTGAGGCTGTAGTACAGAATATATTGCGAACAGCTATTCGTTAATATTTCAGATGGTCTCTGAAAATGTCTTGGTACTTCTCGCCTCCCAAACATATGCATGTAATTCTTGTAATGCACGACCCTTTGGTCACGTATATTAACCCTTAGTGCAGCCTTACTTAATTTTTTTTACAATATTGTCCACTGTACCTCACCCTAAAGGAGCTTTTTGAAGCAGGCTGTCTTGCCAACCTGTGAAAAAGTTATTTGCTGGTTGCTGCAGCAGCACGGGTGCTCGCAGTGACAGGAGGACTCGCAAATACCTCCCGGATCAGTTCATCTACTAATTGCTGCAGTGGCACGGGCACTATGCAGTTACAGGAGGACTCGCAAATACCTCCTGGATCAGTTCATCTACTCAACGTTGTACTGGCCCATTTTTTTTTACTAAGAATTCCCTGATGAAGTGTGCTAAACATTTCCTGTTCTGCAACTGAGCTATTACTCCTGGTGGTAGTGTGCAATATACCCTAGTTGAACTTTTTTAGTCAGAAAGTACTCTACTCAAGGCTTCTTGTAATGCTATACTATTTTAATCTCGCATTAGTTGGTATTCTAGCTGATCAAATACTTCCTCAAGGTAAATGAGTGCGTCTTCGTTGTCTTCTTCACTGCTATTCTCAAAGTCAACAATTGTTGTCAAAATATCTGCTAGGATAATATCTAATAGTAGTACTTCATCTATTTCCTGCAGAAGATCAGTTACCAGAATTACAGACATTTCATCTCCTTCTTCTTTGTAGACCTCAAATTGTACCTTTTTTCCTCTTTGATCAGTTCTGGTGTTGGCATGTGCTGCTGACCTGGGTCTTGGCTGCATGCAGTCTTAGGAGGTGCCTTCTTTATATGGCTGGCGTGTATCCAAGATTTGTTGTTGGTGCACTTCACTGCTGTTTTTGTGGCGAGCAGGACTTGCTGCGGACCCTTCCAGTGAGCTTGGAGACAGTTGGACCTCTGGAATGCTTTGATGAGCACCCAATCACCGGGCTTGAACTTGTGCCCCTCGACCTGCAGTGGCTCTGGAAGGGCCCCCTTCACGTGCTGGTTGATAGAAGCAAGAGTGCGTGTAAGTGACATGCAGTAATCATTCAACAGTTCATTCGTCATCATAGGCAGAGCATTTTTGTCTGGAACTCCCCAAGCTACCATTGGCAACCCAGTGACAATTTCGTGTGCACTGAGTTTGGTCTTGGCATCTGGTGTGCTCCTCATGCTCATTAGGGCAATAGGTAAGGCATCCATCCAGGTCAATTTTGTGTCAGCACATATTTTTGCTATCTTGGCCTCAAGCATGCCATTTTTTCTTTCTACTGCACCAGCGGCCTCTGGATGATAGGCGCAGTGTAGCTTCTGCTGTATTCCCAAGGCTTTGCATGTCAATCTTATTATTTCATTACAGAAGTGACTGCCATTGTCTGAAAATATTGTTTTTGGGACCCCAAATCGTGGGATCAACTCCTTTATCAGGCATTTGGCTGTTGAGATGGCATCATTGTGTTTTACCGGGTATGCCTCTATCCATTTTGAATACATGCACACCACCACCAGGATATACCTATACTTATTTGTAGGGGGCATCTCCACATAGTCTATTTGCAGGGCTTCAAATGGCATTGTTGGTTTTTGAAAGTGGCCTTTGGGTACTGGAGCAGTCTTACCCACATTGTACTGTGCACATACCATACATGTTTGACATATCTCCTGTGCTATTTTTCTTATGTTCTTGTTCACCCAGAATTTGTCCATACAATTTACAATTGCATCCCTGCATATATGTGCTGGGCGATGCATGGCCAAACACATGGAGTAGACCATCCTGTCTGGTAACATATATTTCTCCTTGGCGTCATTCATCCAACATCCTTGAACAAATGACCCATCCTTTGACCAACCCATCTGTTCTTCTGCTGTTGCTCCTTGTTGCATTAGTCTTATACCTTCAGTTGTTAGATCTAGTGACTTCACTTCATCAGGTAATTCTTGGGCCGTTAGTACTAGTGCTGAATTATTTCTTGCTGTCTGTTTTGCTGTTATGTCAGCAAATGCATTTCCCTGGCCTACCTTGTCTGTAACCTTCTTGTGAGCACTGCATTTAACTATGGCCAATTTCTTTGGAAGTGCCAGGGAGTTAAGTAATTTGGTGATAAGCACTCCGTGTTGTATCTTTGTGCCTTGTGAGGTAATAAAACCTCTTTCCTTCCAGAGTCTTCCAAAGGAATGTGCCACATTAAAGGCATATTGGCTGTCTGTATATATGTTAACACACCTTCCTTCAGATAATTCACAAGCTTGTGTGAGTGCCACAAGTTCTGCTGCTTGTGCAGACAACTCGGGTATCTTACAGGACTCAACTACAGTTTTATTTGTTACAACTGCATAGGCTGCTGATGTATTTCCATCCTCCGTTCTAAGGCAGGAACCATCCACCCACAATTCTCCTTCAGCATCTGCATAGGGTGTATCAGTCATATCTATTCTCCCTTTTGTTTGCTCCTCAGTTAACAAAATACAATCATGGTCTGAGTCCACTAGATCATCAGTGGGAATAGGTAACAGAGTGGCAGGTTTAAGCATATTACACTTGTGAAGTGTTACATGTGCTGAAAATAAACAGATCTCATTCTGCGTGAGCCTGGCATTTGAGAGGTGCTGCGTACGTGTCCTATTCAGTATCAGCTCTACGGCATGTGGAACATAGACATCAACTTCATGTTTCATTATTATGCTTTCTGCACGTTGTAGTGATAAGGCAGTTGCTGCAACATAACGTATACAGGAAGGTAAAGCCTTGGCTACAGTATCCAAGGTGGCAGAGAAATATGCGCATGGTCTTTTGTGGTCACCAAACTGCTGGCATAGAACCCCAAGAGCACTCCCGTCAGACTCATGAACATAGAGTTGGAAAGACTTAGAATAGTCTGGTAGGCCTAAAGCAGGAGCAGAGCAGAGAGCTTGCCGAATGGCAAGGAAGCTTTGTTCATGTTCTGGCAACCACTGAAGGGGTTCGGGCGTGTCCTTGTGGGTCAGGGCCAATAAGGGTTTTGAAATCAAGGAGAAGTTAGTAATCCAATGTCGACAATAACTGGCCATACCTAAAAAGGCTCGCACCTTTTTTTGGGTGCCTGTAGAATCAATTTAATGCGCTTATCATCCAATCTTCTCTGCCCTTTCGACAGGATGTGTCCTAGGTAGGATACTTCCTGTTGAACAAATTGTATCTTTTCTGGTGAAACTTTGTGACCACGTTCAGCTAAGAAATTTAACAAATTAATGGTGTCAGTTGTACATTGTGTCTCAGAGATGCTACCAAGCAGCAGGTCATCTATATATTGTATTAGCACAGAATTAGGTGATACATTTAATGTGTCTAGTTCTCTTTTCAAGGACTGGTTGTAAATGCTCGGGCTTTCTGTGAACCCTTGAGGGATTCTACAGAAGCAGAAGGTTCTCCCGCTTACAGAGAATGAAAAGAGGTACATGCTACCCTCATCTACTGGAATTGAGAAGAAGGCATTTTTTAAATCCACTACAGAAAAATATGCCATTTCGGGTGACAATGTTGACAATATTGATACTACATTTGGGACAACCGGGAACTGTGGCACCACTATTTTATTAATTTCTCTGAGATCAACTATGAATCTGTAACTTTTTTCATTAGTATTTCCATCGCTTTTTTTTAAGACTGGAAAAAATGGGCTGTTACAAGGACTGCCTGATATTTCTTTAACAATCCCTTCTTTTAGTAAGTCAGCTACTATATCCTGCAATCCCATTAGACCCTCTGGAGCTATTTTGTACTGTGGTATTCTTGGTAATTTCACATTCTGTTTGACTGTAATTGTTACAGGTGTGATGTTCATTTTACCTGTGTCATTTTTGTGTTTTGCCCATATCCTTGAATCTATCTGATCCATTATTTGTGCTGTAATGTTTTGTATTCCTATTGATAGGAAACAGTTGCCCATTTCCTCTGTCATTGGTCCATCTACTTCCAAGAAAACTCCGTCTGCAGTGCACTTAATTGTGGCAATTATCTTTTTTAGCAAGTCCAATCCCAACAAATTAAATGCACATTTGTCTGATATAAGGAATGAATGCGTGTCCTGAATTGGGCCTATACTGTATTTCAAGGGTGCTGAAATTGGGCTTGTTACAAGTATGTTGGTGAATCCCACTGACTTATTTATTTTTCCCGAGAGAGGAACATCTGGAAACTTTTTCTTTGTTAAGGAGGAATTGGTGGCCCCGTATCTATTAGTAATTCCACAGGTGTACCTTCAATCTTACCCCTCACATATGGTCCAGTGGGATCTACAGGGATTACCATCCTCTGTATTAACTCTCTCGGGCCTCCCTATGGTGCATAATAGTCCCATTCCCCTTGGGGCCCTTCCTGATATATTCCATCATTAGGGTGATGCACCTGCATTTTTTGTATTTGTTCATTATCAAAGAAATTTGTGTTGGGGGGATACCCTGCTGGGCCATCTTGTGAGTCACGTCCTTGCTGTTGATATCCAGCTCTTCCCATGCTCCTTCCCCGGCCTCTTGATCTCCCCATCCCACCCCCTCTTTGTGACTGTTTGACAGGGTGTGGGCATTGAGCTCTCCAGTGATCATGTTCTCCACAATTAAAGCATCCCTGTGTGTGTGTGTGTGTTCCTTTGTGGTGGTATGCTGTGTAGGGGGAGCCGAAAATGACCTTTGTGGGCCTCCACGGCCTCTTCCTCTCCCCCTGCTTCTTTGTCCTCTGCCGCTATACAGGTTTGCTTGCTGAATCAAAACTTTTGTTGAATGCATGCATTGAATTTTGACCAGTCTATTTGTTTTCTGGGTACCAGTGTATTTACTTTAGCCATTATTTTTGCTGGTAAGTCTCTAATATCATCCGATATATCCTCTCCTTGTTTCCTTTTTTCTGAAGTTATATCTTCCCATTTTATTTTTAAAAATTCATCATCCTCTCTCCTTATTTTTCCCCAAATGTCTGGTGGCAATATTATGGAAAACATTTGTTCTATGTCATCCAGTGTGAGAGTGCCAACTCTTAGTATTATTTCTGTCTGTCTATACCATTCTTCTCTGTCTTGTCTAATATCTGGAAACTGAAGCGCAAATCTATGTAACTCAACGTTAGACCATGGTGTGTGCACCTTAATAGTAGTGTGTCCTGGCTGACTTCCTGGTACTTCTCTCAAAGGCAAGGTGTGAGTAGGAGAAAGAGTACTAGCTTCCTCCTCCTTACTTTTTTAAACTTTTGTACATTTTTTTCTAATATCAGTATATCTATCCATTCAGCTAATATCTGGACAGCATCTAATATTTCTGTGCTTGTTGCCCCTACATCGTCTATTACTGCTGATATTGTGCCGTTATGAACACGGGACAACCTGTCAGGTTGGGGGTAGCTGTCTTCCTCAGGCCAATGTTTGTCCCAGTCTTTAAACCAGCTGTAACTTTTCTTGTCCAACTTTTCCAAAGCACTGCGTTGAAGTGCAGGCGTGAAATCAGTCCGGAAGCGGCTTTTTGCATTACGCCATGTAGAAGTACCTTTTTTCATAACCTCCATCACCCACTCGTGTATCACTTTCTGTTCTTTGTCTGATATTTTTATCCGTAACCCTTGTCTACCTGAGCCAGAAACAGGGGTACCCTGAAGTTGTATAGGTATTGTCTCACTAGTTTGTGATGTAACTTGTGGTGTGTGTGTCTGCGGTGCTGATGAAGCTTGCGTTGTTTGCGGGCTGTATGGTGGTGGAGTTGTTAATAATGCCTCTATTACAGGATCTTCAGTATGTTCCTGTTCTAAGGGAGCATTAGGTAGAGTGGGGTAAACATCTGGTATTGGCTTGTGAACTGTAAGGCATTTGTCTATTTCCATTTATTTTTCCCTACAACTTGTTACACATCTTTCTTTTGCCTTCTCCCTATCATATGCCATAGCTTTTCCTTTCGTTGTCCTAGGTTCCCCTGACCATCTATTAGTGGCGTATGAAATGCATCCCATTGTAATAAACATACTTTCTTCCCTTTCTTTTCACGTTCCCTTAAACAATCTTCTAAATAAAGCATTTTAGCTCTATCAAACGTGCCATATTCTGGCCATTGTAAATCAGGATTTTTCCTGGTATAATGAGTCCATTGATCTAGATGAACAGCTGTAGGGTACCCTTTTTTCCGTGACACGTACCATGCTGGTGTGCCACAAGGAGGTGTCGGTTGGGTGACTTCTAAGGCTGCCCTGCGGCCTTTAGCAGTGCTCAGAAATAATTTGCTAAGCATTTTTAATTTTATTTAGTTACTAATTTAATTATTTTTCTTCCTTTGTCACTTTTTATTTCTTTTCTAGAAATATACTGTTGTACACCTTACTTCAACAATATGCATATTTTTTAGATGTCTTTTAGAAGCATGCTCTGTCTTGAGGCAACCTCCCACGGTCCCTCTCCTGTCCTTGGGATCCTTATGATCTTTCACAGGTTGGACAGTCTCCTCAGGCACCTATCTTAAAGGCGCCCTCAGACCTCCCCTAGAGACCCCTAATGAATCTCAGTGTGTACCCTCTGATGTATTTAGAAAAACAACATTCAATTGATAAAATTGAGTTCAGTGCAGTTAAGCACTGCCTACCTGATCATCAGACCAGTAATGCCTTTGGATGCGTCCTTCTTTGCTGTGGCAAAATCACCTGATGGCTCAAAGGGAGCTGGTGGTGTCTATTGTCAAAGGCTTATCAACGGGAGCCTTCTTGTCTGGGCCTTGCAGGAAACTATGTCCAATCAGCAGCTGCGCAGCATACACCGAGACTGGAAGGCCCCTGAAGAGTCCCGAGACCGCAGTTCTTTACCCCCTGCAGAGACCATCAGTTCCCAGCGAGTCACTGGCACCATCTGTAAAAGCACAAAATTGTGAATAGGGACAAGAAGAAGGGCACATACAAGGTTTCAAAAGAAAGTGGCTTTATTGCCAATAAGCTGCAGCTGAGACAATTTGCAGGACTGCAAAGTGATCTGGTTTTTTAGATAGGAAATCAGTCTTTATATATGTTTTCACAGACCCCTGACACATTATTAATTAACTACTACATTGTGGTGTGACCATCTCAGCCACGTGTACATTACAATATCATGGTGCATTTCAGAAATATGTCTACGTTCACACTTTACATTATTCCTGACGGATCTGACCATGCAGATGCTGGTTAATCTTTACACCACTACCTCCTGACCCACAGCCTTTTGGTCGGTTATCTTTAAAATGTCAATGTGCACTGTTTGCTCTTATCAGCAGAGGCCCGTGTTTTCTGCTTTCCTCATACAAATGACGCACTTGCTATCTGTGCTGAGCAAACACTTTACCCTTTCACTTAACCGGGCAAGGGCAGAGCAAACTTGACACGTCCTAGGTCAGCGAACCCTTTCTAGGAATTGGCTCGCTGAACTGGCTCTGTACACAGGTGAAAGCTAGTGAATCATTAAACAAGTTGGAGTTACAGCAGAATGGGCACGTACACGTTCACTTGCCATTCTTTCTGGTTTCAGCTGAATTTCAGACAACTTAATTTTAACCATTTGTGCAGCATGGAGCTACCTCCCATTATGAGTGACTCATATCATTTACAGGCAGATGTCAGACATAAATTAATATAAACTACGGTTCATTTTAATGTATTCATTCAAGAGGGCCAACTAATTTTTCATCTTTTACAAGAGACACCCTTGAAAGAGGCCCAAGGGACTCCTGCTGAAACAACCCTGAACCTTGGATGACAGCTCAGACCCCTGAGAGTCGTAGGCAAACAAGATAGCCTGCTTTATCCAATGACTTAAAGGGGAAAGAGAAGGCTTGTGACCAGACCAAACCAGACCAAGAGCCACTAACAAATTGACACAACAACAGAAAGGGGCCGTCCGATCCAAATACAACAA
The DNA here is from genome assembly GCF_964263255.1 of Lissotriton vulgaris. Classification (NCBI taxonomy): domain Eukaryota; kingdom Metazoa; phylum Chordata; class Amphibia; order Caudata; family Salamandridae; genus Lissotriton; species Lissotriton vulgaris. Next base: position 44,541,233 of record NC_141699.1, read on the forward strand.
GACAGCTGGCCGAACATCCAACAGCGAGGGAGACGAATCCGACACAGACACTGCAACCGGAGGGAAAGAAGGCAACACTACCTCGCAGGAGCGGTTGACCATTGAAGGGATCTTGGGGATAAACCTCAGGTCAGGTCTCAAAACAAGACAATCCGGGAGAACCCGCAAGAACGGAGGAGACCGCAGAAAGGAGCCCAGCTTCCCAATCCTACCCGCTGAGATGATTGCCACCAGGAACACCACCTTGAAGGTGAGAAACTTAAAATCCACTGAACCCAAGGGTTCAAAGGAAGCACCCTGAAGGGCCCTCAAAACCAAAAGAAGATCCAAGGATGGAGCAAGGCAAACAGCCCGAGGCCGCTGAAAAAACAACCCCGAAACAAGCGAGCAACAAGAGGATTGAGCCCGTCCAGGACCGGACTGTAAAACTCCCTCTAGGCTGCCCATTGAGCCCGCAGGGTGGAAGCAGCCAGCCTCAGGGAAAACCCCTGAGCAAGAAAATCTGGGACCCTCAAGGGATCCACAGACACAGGTTCAACTCCCTTCAGCACACACCAATGAGAGAAGGAGGACCAATGGGCGAGTTTCACAGTCAGGCAGAGTAGAAGACCGACAGGATTCTTGTAGCAAATTCACCACCTCCACAGAACAATCCTGTGCCAGCAAGTTCACTCTCTCAAGAGTCCGGCCTGAAGATGCAGTCAACGCAACACCCCCTGCCCCGTAAGGGGGGAGAGAGATCCAGAATTGCCCAGCACTCCTGAACAGCCAGATTGCTCAGAAGAGAAAACCAAGGACGGCAAACCCATCTGGGAACCACCAATAGGACAAACGCCTTCTCCTGGCAAATCTTGAGCCAGACGGGCGGAATCAAGGAGAACGGGGAAAATGAGTACAGAAGGGAGACCAGCCAAGGGAACAACAAAGCATCCAACCACCATGCCCTAGGCATGGGGGTACAGCATAGAAACGAGGCAGGAGAGCATTGAACTCGTCCGTGAACAAGTCTATCGTCGGAGGCCCAAACCGGACCAGTAGCTTCCGGAACACAGAGACCCTCAGAGAGATGGCAGATATCGGTGGAAACACCCGGCTCAAGCGATCTGCCACAACATTCTCCCTCCCTGGAAGATACACTGCTCTGAGATACAAGACCGAAGACTCCACCCAAGTCAGGATTTCCTGTGTCAGTATCACCCTGAAACCCCACTGATGATTGGTGTATCCCATCACCACCAGAGTGTCCGTCCGGACCAAAACATGCTGACCTCGGAGAACAGGGGCAAACTCCAGGCATGCCAGGTGAACAGCCTTCAACTCCTGAAAGTTGGAGGAGCAACGTGCCTTAAGCTGATCCCACTGACCCTGAACAGACCAGGAACACAGGGTCGCCCCCAGCCCAGGAGACTGACATTGTTTTTTACCACCTGGGATGTGGAGACCAGGAAGGGAAGAACCCCTGGAGAGATGAGCCTCCACTAACCACCAGCCCAGATCGATGCAGGTCTGAAGAGAAATCACCACTGGTAGGTCGTAATGTCCTGACCAAGGATCCCATTAAAAGAAAGGAGATGATTCACCAAGGGGAATAAATGGAAAATGGAGACAAGCCCATGGTAAGACATTGATGGTAGCCGACATCAAGCCCTGAACCCTCAACCATTGGCGAACAGGGGCAGAGTCCTGACCCAGAAGACAACTCAGATCGCTCCACAAGGTGTTCCTCTGTTCCACATGCAAAAAGACCATCCCCCGGACCATGTCCAAGCAACTCCAGATGAACTCCAAGTTCAGGGTCGGTAACAGGTGAAACTTCTGGAGGTGGATCATGAACCCATGGGTGGAAAGGACTTTGCAGACCCTCTTCATGTAAAGAGTCTCCTTAGAAAAAGAAGAGGCAGAAATCAGCCAGTCATCTCGATAAGGTAAAACTCTGATCCCCTCCCTGTGGAGGGTCCCAGCCAAGGGGGCCAACACCTTTGTAAAAACCCTTGGGGCAGCGGACAAACCAAAGGGAAGTACCTGGAACTGAAAGTGGCAGCTCCCCACGCAAAACAAGAGGAATCTCTGGGAGGATGGGTGAATGGGCACATGGAGGTAGGCATCCAGAAGATCCAGAGAAGCAATTGCCTCCCCCTGAACCAGCAGTGGCAGCATTTTCTGTAATGAGAGCATTTTTAATTTTATATGAGAAATGAACGAATTAACCCACTTTAAATCCAGAGCCTTCCTCTCTGAGAAGCAGGTTCCGGCGGTATAGCCCCATGTTTGAGGATGTCTAGAACACCGGCTAGCCGGGCCTCCCGCTTTCCTGACGTTGAAGGCAGTGGGGTGGCATGGAAAGCGTCCAGAGGAAGGGAGCTGAACACAATGGAGAAGCCGCTCCGGACAATCCAGAGTGCCCTCAGGTCCGAGGCGGATTGTACCCATGCAGTGACGAAATTCTGCAGACATCCACCCACTGAAACCCCGACAGTAGATAGCTGAGGATTGTCAAGATATAGATGCGGGGGATGAGGCAGCAGGCTGAGACCAGGATTTGTTTAAGAATGGGGTGCCCCGGCCACGACCCCTTCCTCAAAAGGGAAAACTGCCCCTGGGCATAGAATTAATAGTGTGGCTCCCCATCAACAAGAGGATTACTTTCCGCCTCCTAACCCACGCACACAAAGCACTCTACGAACTTGGACCCGAATGCCTCAACTCACGACTTTCCTTCTACACCCCCCCCCGCCCCCTACGATCTTCCAACCAAGCCCTTGCAACTGTACCTTGCATCAACAAAACCACCATGGGAGGCAGATCCTTCTCCTACCTGGCAGCTAAAACCTGGAACTCACTTCCAACTCACCTTCGCCTCACTCAGAACCACCTTACATTCAGAAAGCAACTTAAAACCTGGATATTCGACAAGTAATTCCCCTCCCTCCCTCAAGCGCCTTGAGACCCCCTGGGTATGTAGCGCGCTATATAAATCATTTGACTTGACTCATTTGACTTGATAGCCTTTTGGGCAGCATCAGCCTTCTGGAAACATCCTTTACAACAAAACTTTTACAACGCAGTGCTATTACAACGCAGGTTTTACAACAAAAACCATTACAACGCATTGCGCTGGGGGGCGCTCTAGGATAGGGAATAGATTTAATTTACTATCCAACACCTTCCCTAGTGTCCACGGGGACTGGAGTTGGAATAGTAAATTAAACTATTCACTATCCAGCACCCCAAAGCACTATGCGTTGTAAAGGTTGGCGTTGTAAAACCGGCATTGTAACTGCATGTGTGGTAAAAGCATGCGTTGTAACGTCATACATCCTCAGCCTTCCAGTGGCGTAGCCATACTTGGCGACGGGTTTGGATCGCAGCACCACCAGCCGCCGCCGCTGCCCCCAAGGTGTCGAAAGAAATATCGAACAAAAGTGTTGTCTGTTGTTCCATAACCGCCAAGGTAGGATGAACACCAGTCCCCTGTTCCTGCCTCTCAGCTAAAGATTTGAAGTCCTTCAATAACGACAGGACTCTATATGACAAAAAGGTGGAAGCTCGGCTGGAAAAGTTGGCAGCCACATAGGAACGTTTGGCAGCAGCTTCTAGTCTTTTGTTGACACGGTCCAAAGGAGATGCATCCTCAGAAATGATGTATCCCTGAAAGGCTAGACCAGCCATGAGCAAGTCAACCTTCATGGAGGATTGGAAATCCCTTGCGAAGTCCTGGATGGTGTAGCGTTTGGATAGATAATCTGGCAAAGCCTGTTTATCTATCTCCTGCATTCATTATCAATAACCTTCTTCACTGAAGAATGCAATGGTAGGGACTCAATCAATCAATCAATCAATCAATCACTCAGGGAGTTTTCAGTGCGCTACTCACCCGTGAGAGTCTAAAGTCACGGGGAGGGGTTGGGTGGATGAAGCAGCTCCGGTTAGTCAAAGAGCCAGGTCTTGAGGGTCTTCCTGAAGGTGTGCAGGGTGGGGGGGCTTCTGATGTCGATCGGGAGCTTGTTCCAAGTCTTGGCTGCAACATAGGAGAAAGTTCTTCCCCCGTTTGCGCTCTGTGGATGTGCAGGGGTTCTGCGAGGGTGGAGGTTCCTCTTGGGTACGTGAAAAGAGATTCTATCGTTGATAGATTGGGGTCCGGTGTTGTGGAGACATTTGTAGGTGTGGGTGAATATCTTGAAAGTTACTCTCTTTTCAACGGGGAGCGAGTGGAGGTCCGCAGGTGTTGGGTGATGTGTTTGTGTCAATGGATGCCGAGAAGGAGACTGGCTGTGGTGTTCTGTATGGTCTGGAGCTTGCGGAGCAGAGATTTATTGATGGCGACGTAGAGGGTGTTTCCGTAGTCCAGTCTGCTGGTCATCAGTGTGTGGGTGACAGTTTTTCTTGATTCGGGGGGATCCACTTGAAGGTCTTGTGAACGATGAAGAGGGTGTTAAAGCAGGTGGAGGCAACAGCGTTGATCTATAGGGTCATGGAGAGGGAGGAGTTGAGTATGATGTTTGGCTGCAGTGTTCTGTATGGTCCAGAGTTTGCAGAGCAGAGATTTGTTGATCCCTGTGTAGAGGCCATTTCATTAGTCCAGTCTGCTGGCTATGAGTGTGTGGGTGATGGTCTTCCTTGATTCGGGGGATCCATTTGAAGTTCTTTCGGGGGTTGAGGTGGGTATTGGAGCAGGTGGAGATGACGGCATTGACCTGTCGGGTCATGGAGAGGGAGGAGTTGAGTACAATGCCAAGGTTTCTGGTGGGGTCCGTGGGGCGGGAGGGCTACGGATGGTGGTGGGCCAGGAGGCATTGTCCCATGCAGAGGGGGAGGGTCTGAGGATGAGGACCTCTGTCTTCTCTGAGTTGAGCTTCAGGCTGCTGTTGTTCATCCAGGACGCAACGTCCTTCATTCCTTCCTGGAAGCTGAGTCTGTTGGTGATGGGGTCCTTAGTGAGGGAGAGGATGAGCTGGGTGTCGTCGGCGTAGCATACTATGGTGAATCTGTGCTGTCTGATAATGTCGGGGAGGGGGGCATGTAGATGTTGAAGAGCATTAGGCTGAGCGACGATCCTTGGGGTACTTCGCAGTTGATTTCCGTGGGTTTGGAGAGGAAGGGTGGCAGTCTGATTCTTTGGGTTCTACCGGTGAGGAAGGAGCAAATCCAGTCGAGGGCAGTTCCCTGTATGACAGCGTCATGGAGTCTGGTGGTGAGTGTGCAGTGGGAGACGATTTTGAATGCTGCAGAGAGGTCGAGTAGGGTCAGAAGTGTCCTTGGTTGAGGAGGGTGCGGATGTCGACTATGGTGGCAAGTAGAGCTGTCTCGTGCAGTGGTTGCTGCGGAATCCGGATTGGGACGGATTGAGTATGGAGTTTTAGTCGATTAATATTGTAAGTTGGGCATTGACAGTCTTCTCTGTGACTTTGGAATTGAAAGGGAGGAGGGAGATGGGTAGGTCGTTCATGAGGTCAATGGGATCTGCTGAGGGCTTCTTGAGTCTGAATTATGCACATTTCCAATCGTCGGGAAAGATGCCGGTTTCGAAGGTGGCTTTGATGTTGCGTCGTAGTCCCGCAGCAATGGCGGCGGCTCTGTGGAAGATGTGCGGGGGCAGGGATCCATTGATACTCCTGAGTGGATGCCTTTCATGGTCGCCGTGGTGTCTTCAGTGCTGACTGGGGTCCGGGAGGAGCTGGTGGGCTGGCTGGCATTGCTGGGTTAGAGAGTGGTTTTGGAGTCATGTGTCTGGTCATTGAAGTTATCGTAGAGGTGCTTGATTTTCAGTTGGAAGTAAGAGCCGAGCTTGGTGCAGAGGTCCTGTGAAGGGGTGATGTCTGTGGTTTTGCTGGGGGTTTGGTGAATTCCTGTATGACGCTGAAGCGTTCCTTGAAGTTGCTGGAGTTGGCGAGGATCTTGTTCTGAATGAAGGCCCTTTTGGTGGATCTGATGAGTTGGTGATATTCCGTCATGGCGTTCTTGTAGGTGGCGCGACCTTCCGGCATTTTGCTGTTTCCCCAGATCTTCTCAAGGCGTCTTCAGGTGTGTCTGGATTCTTGGAGGTTGGCGGTGAACCAGGTGGCCTTCCTAGGGTGTTGTTTGTGAGGGTTACGTGAGGGTGCGAGCTCGTTTGCGCAGTTGTAGATCCATCTGTGGAGTTCTTTGGCTGCGATGTTGACATCGGTCGAGGTGGTGGGGGCATCACGATTGAGGGTGGAGTTGAGCTGCTCCTCTGTGAATTTCCTACAGTTTCTTTGTGGAGTGCAGGGTGCGAGTTTGGACAGTATTGGTTTGTTGACGAGGAAGTGTATGCAGTGGTGGACTGTCCATGTGGCTTGTGTGGTATGGCTGAAGCGAATGTTGTTCCCACCTGCGAAGATGGGGTCGAGGGTGTGCTCTTCATTGTGGGTAGGTGTGGTGATGAGCTGTTTCAGTCTGATGTTGGCGAGGTTGTCTAAGAAGGTGGTGGATTTGAGGTATCCAGGATTGTCGAGGTGTAAGTTCAGGTCTCTGATGAGTATGTAGTCCATGGAGGCGATGGCGTGGGCTGCGATGATGGCAGTGATGGTAGGGGTGAACGGAGCGCACGATCCAGGGGGGTCTCTAGGTGAGGTTGCCGTGAAGTGTAGTTCTAGGGCTGGTCTGGACCTAGAAGTGAAGGTGTTCTGTGGTGGAGAAGGAGTCACTCGTGATGGAGGTGGAGAGTCAGAGGGGGCTCCTGTGTGCGAAAGCGAGTCCTCCTCCTGGGCGTTTGGGGTGGTCCTTCCTCTGGATCTTATATCCATCAGGGATGGCGTTGGTGATGACGAGAGCGGAGGAGGCGTTGGTCCAGATTTCTGTGAAGAAGGCGGTGTCGGGCGAGAAGGTGTCGAGGAGGTCCCAGATCTCTATGGTGTTTCTGCGCAGGGAGCGTACGATGAAGATTATGCACTTCAGAGCTTTGGTGGCGTTGCCATCCGATGTGGGGGCGGTGCCCGTAGGGGTGCAGAGGGTGGCGAAGTTCTGTTGGCAGTGACAGCAGGAAAACTGTCTGTGGGTGATGTTTGGAGTTAACAGCTGGCAGTTGTTGTTCCTTCTGGGGTTTAGTGTGAGGAAGGCAGCTGTGTCGTAGCAGTGGTTGGCCGGATGGCCAGGGCCCCTGGTTGCAGTTGGGCCATGGACGGGCACAGACGGGCTGGCCTTTGGCACGCCTGCAGCACGCCCGCTGCATGTGTCCGCTGCGGGATCACCATTAAATATGGAAGAGGGAGGGAGGAGCTTCGCGGGCAACCAAGATGGCCGCGTGAGCTCGGAGCTCCGAAGACCTCCCGATCCTCCGCAATGATCCTGTCACCTATCCTGTCCCACTACGGTGGGAATCATCAGCTAAGCCGGTGCTGAAGCGGCGCCCGTTCTCAGATCGGAAATCCGATCTTCCCGGACTGAGTTATGCCGTCGTGAAGTTGGCGGACCCCGCCTGCGTCATTGGCTGACACCGTTGGGACCGAGTGGTGGCCTGTCCGGGGTCTCCCTGTTCGGGCCTATCGGACTGCCTGGACCAGCTGGCCCGGGCACTCTTCGCTGCACTCTCCCTTTGATGGTTCCTGGGGCTCCCATTGCCGTATCTCTGGTACCGACTGAAGTTGCGTTTGGTGACCTGCCCCTCCCCCGGACTATCCTGCCATAGCATTTCAATATGGCGGGCAGAGGGGACTCGGACAAAGGAAAGCCTCCAAGAGTCAGCAGGAAACCGACTCATTCCCAATCTACTATTCCAGAACGTTTCTCTCAATCTAAGGGGTCACCGGTTATGACGGGCCGAACTAAAGACTCGTTGCGGGACGTGTCCCCTGAGGATCCTGAATTTACGCTCCGGGACGTGATGGGTGCCATTGCTGGTGTGAAGGCTGAGATGCATAGTCTACACGAGGCGCTGTCCAGCAAAGTGGATACCCTAAAGATCGAACTTAATCTCATTAGAGCTGATCTTGGCAAGACAAATGATAAGGTAAAGTCCCTGGACCTCAAAACATCGAGCTTAATCAACGACATGTCGGACGTACAGACTGAGGTCCGTGACCTGAAAACGGCTAATGGGATGCTTGCGCGCCGGCTTGACGAATTCGAGGGACGGGCACGGCGCCAGAATGTCCGCATTACGGGAGTGCCGGAGAGGGCCGAGGAAGGGTCGGTGGAACTCTTTGTGGAGGACTTGGTGGTTAAGAACTTGGCGCCGGGAGGTCTGAGCAAGTTTTTCTCAGTCGAGAGGGCTCACAGGATCCCGGGTGGCCCGCCGAAGTCGGGTGCATCCCCTCGCCCCATCATTGCGAGACTCTTTAATTATAGGGACCGGGACGCCATTTTGCAGGCATCGAGGAGCGCTGGCCCTCTGCGGTTCCAGAATGCAGACATCAACTTTTTCCCTGACTTTACTCAGGCTGTCCTGAAGCGCCGGCAAAGTTTTACTGGTGTAAAGAGGCGGCTTCGGGAGTTGGGGATGCGCTACTCCATGCTTTATCCTGCTAAACTTCGCATCGAGCATGGTAACCGGACAGTGTTTTTTGACCTTCCAGATGCGGCAGGGGACTGGTTGGACACTTTGCCTCAACAACGGACCGAGCCGGATGACCAGACGGAGGACGCTGCAGGAGGATCAGGTTCCCGGGAATGAAGAATCTGCCTGTGACTTTTTCTGGGAGGGTTGCTGCGGCTGGCACCGACTCTGACTATTGTCTCTTTTGTTTTTGTCACTTCTGCACTTTGATATGGAGGGTGACGGGGAGGATAGGATGTCTCTTTTCTCCTCTAGGGGCTTCTTGTAGGTTAGTTTAAGGGGCGACAGGCACACTGTTAGTTGGGGTGGCTTCTAGTCTAATGCAGGGGTGCAGGGTGGGGATAGTTGGAACGTGTTCTTCTTGTTTGTTCTATTCTTTCTGAACTCGTCATGGCTGGGGTTTTATTGTTCTGATGATCTTTGCTCATGGGCTGCATTCCGGGGGGGATTGAGGGGGGGGCGTCCTTGATGATGGGGGGTAAATCATTGAATTTGTTGAGCTGGAACGTTAATGGGTTGGGGGATCGCATTAAACGTGGTGTTGTTCTACAGATGCTTAAACGTTGTGCCCCAGATGTCGTTCTTTTGCAGGAAACTCATCTTGTTGGTAACACCTGTAGGGCCTTGAATAGGAGAGGTTTTAAAATGGTGGCCCATTCGGGTTTCTCTACGGGGTCCCGTGGGGTGGGCATCATGGTGCGCATGTCCCTTCCCCTAGAGGTGGAGTCTACCCTGGTTGATGATAGGGGCCGATACGTTGCAGTGGTGTGCAGGTGGGAGGGGCGCACTCTGGTTTTAGTTTCGGTTTACGTCCCCCCGGGGCTGCAAACATCCACTTTTCAAGATCTGAGTGGCACCATTTTGGGACTCCCGGAGGGACTGCTGATTCTGGGGGGGGGGGACTTTAATTCTGTGGTTTCAGGTGATTTGGATCGTTTCCCATCCAGAGATCTACGTAGTGCACAGTCCTGGCTGTCAGACTTCATTGCCACCATGGGCTTGGTTGATTGTTGGCGACTTTTCCATCCCGCTCAGAGACAATACACTTTCCACTCCGGGGCCCACGGTAGTCTTTCCCGTATTGATTATGTCCTGACCCCCGCGGCCCAAGCACAGTCGGTTTCCAACGCTCGTCTCATGGCCAGGGGTATTTCTGACCATTCCCCGGTTTGGGTGTCTTTCGACTTCCACATCGTGGCGACATCAAGAGTGGCACCTATTAACCCCTGGTATTTTCGTAACCCCAAGACCCGCGATCTCCTGGCGAAGTCTATTGAGCTGTACTTTTCTGAAAACTCGGGTTCTGTTGATTCGGCCGTCTCCCTTTGGGAGGCCTTCAAAACTGTTCTCAGAGGGGAAGCCTTCTCCTTGATAGCCGAGGCGCGCAGAAGACGGGATGAAGACTTGGTTCGGCTGGAGTCGGATATTGCTGATCTGAACTCCCAGCTGGCCCTGGGACCGACTCCGGATTTGCTCCATGCTCTTGCCCTGAAGCAGTCGGAACTTAGGGCCACTGCTACTGACGCAGCTAAGGCGATGAGCAGGGAACAGCAGGGCAGGATATATGACGCTGGGGATAAGGCGGGTAAGCTTCTTGCATGGTTGGATAAGAAGGACCTGGCGTCCCGAGTGGTACCAGAGATCCTGGGTGACGACGGACTCGTCGTCACTGACCCAGCTGCTATTGCCGAGACGTTTGCGGACTACTTTGAGACGGTCTATACGTCCGTTTCCGACCGGTCCGAACTTGATTCGGCCTCCTTTCTGGAGGAGATCGAGCTCCCTTGCTTGTCTGACGCGGAGCGGGAGGATATGGACCGGGGCATGACGGCTGACGAGGTAGCACTGGCGATCAGGTCGCTGCGCTCCGGCAAAGCACCGGGGCCCAATGGTATCCCGGTGGAACGATATAAGCTCAGGGCTGATACCATTGCTGCACCTCTGAGAGATATGTTCCTGGCGGCCCGTGAGGCTGGTGAGCTCCCATTTGACCAACGACTGGCCACTATTGTGGTCATTCACAAGGAAGGGAAGCCTCGAGACCTATGCCGTTCCTACCGCCCCATTTCCCTGCTGAACGCCGAGCCGAAAATTTTGGCGAAGCTTCTTGCTAACCGGCTGGTGGGAGTGATCGCGGACTTGGTTCACCCGGACCAGTCCGGTTTCATCCCGCACCGTAACACGGCTCTTAATCTTCGAAGGCTCCATGCGGTAGTGGCGCGGGCGCACCTGATCACGAAGCCGACGGTACTTGCCTCGCTCGACGCGACAATGGCATTCGACTCGCTCGAGTGGAATTACCTCTGGGCTATGCCTACTAAACTTGGGTTTGGCCCTGAATACATCGGCTGGGTCCGGCTCCTCTACTCTTCCCCGCTTGCCAATGTGATGGTGAACGGCCGACTGTCTGCCTCGTTCGCCTTGCGCAGGGGCACTAGACAGGGCTGCCAGCTGTCGCCGCTCCTGTTTGCTCTAGCACTTGAGCCGTTGGCTGCCTGGATCCGGGTGCATCCCGACGTTGCAGGCATCACGTGGTCGCCTGGCTTTGAAGATCGAATATCGCTCTATGCAGACGACATCCTTTTATATCTTACTTCTCCCTGCCGGTCCTTGATTGTGGTGTTTGATTTACTTGGCACTTTTGGTGGTTACTCGGGCCTGGTCATCAATTGGTCCAAATCCTCCCTCTACGTGCTGTGTGGCGATACTCCGCGCCTCCCTCGAGGCTGCTCTATACAGATTTTGCAACATGGTTTCAAGTACCTGGGCATTTATATTTCAAAGGATGCCCGTGCTCGTTACACTAAGAACTTGCTCCCTCCTTTGGTGAGGTTGCGGCGAGACGTGGAGGGCTGGAAGAAACTGCCGATATCTTTGTTGTTTAAAATGATGTCCCTGCCGCGGTTCCTCTATGCACTCCAGAATACGCAAGACCCAGTGCCAGCCAAGTACTTTGGAGAGGTTGAGAGCCTGCAGCGTACCCTGCTGTGGGATGGCAGGCCGCGGATCTCTATTGCCAAGCTGACTATTCCATGGTATGATGGAGGCATCGCCTTGCCTGACATGCGCCGCTACTATTGGGCGTCTCAGCTGGCGGCAGTTAACCACGGTTTTTACGGTCCGGCGGTCAACCCTGGATATGCCATGGATCGCTGGCTTACGAATTATGGGAATTACTACAGGGCATTGTACTCTAGATCTCTGGATCGGAAACTGACTGGACCTACCAGAACGGCGGTGCACCTCTGGAGGGCGGTGACCAAGACTTTGGGTTGGCAGGGCAAACTCACTATGGCTACTCCCCTGTACGATTCCGACCTGCTTGGGAAACTGTGGCACTCCAAAGGATTCGACAGATGGGATCTCATCGGTATTTCAAAGGTGGTAGATATGATGGCTAGGGGGGAGGTTAAATCTTTCGAAGCGCTACAGGCCGAGTTCCAATTGGGTACAACGGAATACTTCCGTCATGCACAGCTTCGGCACGCTCTCATATCTTCTATACCCGTGGGGGAGAAAGTGCCTGAGTCATCTCCGCTGGAAGACAGGGTGTTAGACGGCCATATGCCGGATAGCGCCATCTCCTTGACCTATAAAAAACTTATTAATGTGCGGACTGACCTGCTGGTGAAACTGAAAGACCTCTGGGTGAATGACGGAATTGAGACGGATGAGGAGGAGTGGCAGTCAGCAGTTTCTTCCCCTAGGGAGGTGGCGATCTCGGCCAGGCTGAGACTTGTTCAGTTGAAGATACTCCACAGGGTTTATATCACGGGCCCAAGGCTGATACACATGGGACTCTCTCAGGATGGACTGTGCAGGAGAGGATGTGGTGTTGTGGCAACTTTTATGCACGTAATCTGGGAGTGTCCGGTGGTTGCCTCGTACTGGGGGCATGTGCATGGAGTGATGAGAGCTGTTACCGGCATGACACTGCCTGCTGAGGCCCGGCGCTGCCTTCTGAACGTTTGGGGCCCGAACGACTACAATGTAGCTCAGACCCGATGGGTCACCCTGGGTAATATGATAGCCAAAAGGGACATTGCCCAGAAATGGGGTGCGTCCGCGCCCCCCCACTGTTGACCTGTGGAAGACCAACATGGATTGGTGCATGCTCCGAGAAAAGACTGTTTACTTGGCTCGGGGCAAACCCAGGATGTGGGGGTCGATATGGGGAGCGTGGAACTCATACAGGGGAGACATCTGTGCACCCCCGGTGATGACACAGCCTGAGATCCGCCTGTCTCCGTAGTTCCCCCCTCCCAAGGTTCCAAGCTTTGTATCCTGAATCTCTGCTCCCTGTCCATCTGACTGTCATGTATCCTGTTGTTGATGGGATGTGCGAACCCCGCCCCTCCCCGTGATATATGCCTAGAATATCCTCTTTGTCCTCAGCCTTGTTTCTTTTCTTCTTTCATCCTCTTCTTCTGTTCTTTCCTCTTTTTCTCTTTTTACTTTTCTCTCTGTTGACTTTGGTCATATTTATTGTTATTTTAGTATTTTCTATTGTAAAATTAAACCTGACCACTCCTGTGCCTTGTTTTTGTACATGTTTCCGAGTTGCAATATGATGCTGCCTGGCCTCCGGGATGTACGGCTGAATAGCGGTGTACTTGTTTTGGTAAATAAAGGTTTTCCAAAAAAAAAAAAAAAAAAAAATCTGGAAGAGGGAGGAAAGTGCAGCTGGGAGGCAGGCATGGGAAGCGACAGGGGGCGGAGGGGATGCGGGGGCAGCAGCGTTAGGAAAGGGCAGCAGAAACGGGCAACCAGGCAAAATACAACAACCAGGCAAAATACAACAAAATAAAGGAAAGACAGAAAAGACAATTTACAGGCACAATTAAAAAGACAGACTAAAGACAGAAAAACGGGCACAACACAGGACAGCAGCGGACCAGCAGAAGAGCAAGGCTCTCCCACTGGACCACCAGGGATGAAGCGGAGGCAGGAGCCTGCGGGTGGAGTAGGGCCTCGAACACCTACCAACAACAGGTGAACATTTTCAGCGGCAGGCAGCACAACAGAGAAGCTGCTGGGGGAGAGAGCGGGTCTCTGACCAGGAGGTCAGGATCCTTGCGCTGATAGTGCATGGAAAAATCATTAGACAGTTCATCGATCAGGGGAACTGGGAACACCATGTTATCCTTGATGTGCTGAAGGACATCACACAATTCCTGGCCTTGCACATAACGACCCCAGAGGTCCTCCTCCTCACCATCCCCTTCAGTACCTGGAGGAGGGTCCAGTCTTTGTCGTTTAGAGGAAGAGGGACCCTGACCCCCTCACACTCCTCAAAGGCTGCTGCCACCACAGCCTGAATCATGGCCTGGATGGCTTGCATACATAGGGCCTCAGAGGGTGGCTGAAAGCTGGAAACTGCCACAACTGGAGGCTTGGCCCCCTGTTTCATGATGAAGTGGTCTGAGCAGACGAAATAAAGCTTTACAGGGAGATCAGCCTCTGGAGGCAACAATTTTCTTCTAGAATGCCAAGAGACAGAAAACACCACTCTAAGATAGCACTTCCTGCCCTAACCGCGAGGTGACTTGACAAAAACCTCTTGGTCACCCCGTCTCCAGGCAAACCAGGGTCGCGGGAAGCAAGCTAAGCTCAGCTCGCCCCTAAGGAGGTCGGATAGGCCTGGGCAACGTGGCGTCGTAGATGTCACACGGATGCTGCCTTAAAGAGAGGCTGTGTATGGCCCCCCCACTTCTCCTGCAGACTGGACCGGATCGGGAGAGGAGGGGAGCCGATAAACCACATCGCAATATGGTCCCTTGCTCACTTTGCCACTGGATTCAAGCTAGCCTGGCTGATGAGGGCTGTTAGCCAAAACCGGTCCCAGGATGCTTGTTTCCGGTCCAGGGAAGACATGGCTTGGCATTTTGGGCTGGACTGTTCCCATGAGGCACCAGGTCAAACTGATTTGCATATGGCCATGTCTGAACTGGGGTGGTGGAATGAGCTAAAGAATGATGATGGGTTAAACCCTGATCGGTTGACTGGGTGTGAGTGATTGATTAGCTCCAACGCTCCGTCCATTATCCCCTTTGGTATCGCTTTGTTCGCCCTAAGTTGGCAGGATATGACCAGACATGAGTCCCTTGCTCACTTTACCACTGGATTCAAGCTATCCTGGCTGATGACGGCTGATTAGGCAGAAACCGGTCCCAGGATGCTTGTTTCCGGTCTAGGGAAGAGATGGCTTGGCATTTTGGGCTGGACTGTTCCCATGAGGCACAGGGTCAGACTGATTTGCATATGGCCATGTCTGAACTGGGGTGGTGGAGTGAGCTAAAGAATGATGATGGGTTAAACCCTGATCGGTTGACTGGGTGTGAGTGTTTGATTAGCTCCAACGCTCCGTCCATTATCCCCTTTGGTATCGCTTTGTTCGCCCTAAGTTGGCAGGATATGACCAGACGTGAGTCCCTTGCTCACTTTACCACTGGATTCAAGCTAGCCTGGCTGATTAGGCAGAAACTGTCCCTAGGAAGCTTGTTTCCGGTCCAGGGAACACATGGCTTGGCAGTTCGGGCTGGACTGTTACCATGAGGCACAGGTTCAGACTGATTTGCATATAGTTGTGTCTGAACTGAGGTGGCAGAGTGGGCTAAAGAACGGTGATGGATTAAACCCAGATCTGTGAGCGGGAGTGAGTGCCTGAAACGTTTCAGTGCTCCGTCCATTATCACCTTGTGTTTGCATTATAAATAACAATGGGTCATATTAGCAAGAACCTCTTTAAAATTATCGCTGTGTTAGCGGTAGGAAACTGACGCTTAAATGGCGATAATGGGCTTGCTAATATGCATTATAGAATTCCAATGGAAGCCCAGGTTAGATGTCCTGCACATGTAACCTGGGCTTCTATTGGAATTCTATAACACAAATTAGCAAGCCGATTATCGCCATTTTAGCGTCAGTTTCCTGCCGCTAAAACTGCGATAATTTTAAAGAGGTTCTTGCTAATATGCCCCAATGCCTTTTATATGTGTATTTGTTTAAAAAAAAAAGCCATTGTCATTTACAATGCCAATATCTTAAAGTCTTGTAAATGCGAGACCTATTGAATTGACAATGCGTGTTTTTCAGAAGCTGAGGGCAAGCGGCTGAGGCCTCGCATAAAATACATTATTTTGTCTGGGAAGGTGGGAAAGATGACCTGCAGGCCTGCAATCACCGCCTTGCACTGTTGACGTTAGGTCTGGCCTGCCCTTCGATTATGACCGCTAGGAACCTTCTGCCAGCGGTTTATTGAAGGATATTTCCCTGCAGGGTGGCACAGAGATCACCACTCGGCTCATCAGCAGGCGCTTTTATTGCCTTGTTGTTTTAAAGACAACAGCAGAACAGACTGAAGTACCCTGCTCTATCAAAACTCCTATCAGCTTCTTGGCAACAGTCACAACTCTGCTCAAAGGCTCAGTTTGCTGCTCGTGACAGATCATGCATCAGATATCAGGGAAAGAAACTTTCCAGATGGTTTTTATCTTTTGAAGGTGATCGTCTCATTGCTACTTTTCCAGGAACCAGGGGGCATATTATCAAGGGATTTATCTCAGTTTTTTTGGCTTTAAAAGCCAAGAAAGCGGAGATAAAATTATCTCCCTATCAGCAACAGGGTGCTAACACGCAAATTTGCATGTTAGCACCCTTTTTCTCTATGCTTCCCCTTGCATCTCTAATGAGATGCAGAGGGGTCGTTCCAGAGAAAAATAATAGGAGAAATGTTGTTAAGCGACATTTCTCCTATTATCAAGGATTTGGGAATATTCGCGCTAAGCGCGAATATCTCCAAAAGCTAACACCTGCCCTGAGCTGTTCTTAGCCATGTTATCCAATGGTAGGTGGATAACATGGCTAAGAGCATTAGCTCGGTAATGCATGAATATCGCCGATTTTTCAGCGATATTCATGCATTGCGGCTGATTTTTATCGCTTTTTGATAAACCTTTATAATAGCAATGTTTATCTGCGATAATTTCTGGCGATGCTTAGCGTTAAAAAAATCGTTGTTAAGCATCATTAGCGACAAATATCGCTTAGCGTTGGTAATATGCCCCCAGATCCCTTGCCCTGGACAAGATAAGCCGCTGAGAAATACAATAGCATTTGCAAAGAGCTGCTTATTACTGGTGAGGGTATCCAGGTAAGGAGGGGGGGGGGGGCTACTGGCTGTTGAACGGCCAGGTTTTCAGTTTATTTTTGAACTCTTTAACTGCACAAGGCTTTATTAACCTTCACCATATAGGATAGGACAGGATGAATATTTTTAAAGCGCACTAAAACCAAACGGTATCAAGGCGCTGGGAGAGACGGAAGAGAGACTGGCACCAACCAGCTAGGAGGCAAACAGCCAGGGCTTTAAAAGCTTCTTAAAGGTTGCGGGTGGCTCCGCCACGTGATAGAGGCGGGCAAAGAATTCCAGAGTTTAGCGGCCGCCACAGACAATGAGCGGCCTCCCCATCTCGACCTACGATATCTGGGAGAGACACGTTTTTTCTGAGTAGAAGGTCTCAAGGTTCAGTCTGGAATGTACCAATGGAACAAGGTTTTAAGATGCGATGAGCCTATGCCATGCACAGATTTGGACACCAAGTTCAGGACCTTGAAGGGGATGTATGTCGTTACAACGCATACTTTTACAACGCATACCTTTACAAAGCATTTTTTACACTGCAACATCCATTACAAAGCATTCCATTACAACGCATGCCATAACAACGAATTCTTTGAAACTACCTTTACAACGCATTCCACTACAACGCATACTACATTTACAACGCATACCATTACAACGCATACCATTACATTGCATGTATGGTAATTGTTGGATAGTGTAGGGGTAAAAATTAATATTCTAACTCCAGGGGGTGCAACAATAGGGTAAGTGTTGGATAGTGTAGGGGTAAAAATTACTATTCTAACTCCAGGGGGTGCAACAGTAGGGTAAGTGTTGGATAGTGTAGGGGTAAAAATTACTATTCTAAATTAAAGGGGTGCAACAGTAGGGTAAGTGTTGGATAGTGTAGGAGTAAAAATTACTATTCTAACTCCAGGGGGTGCAACAGTAGGGTAAGTGTTGGATAGTGTAGGGGTGAAAATTACTATTCTAACTCCAGGGGGTGCAACAGTAGGGTAAGTGTTGGATAGTGTAGGGGTGGAAATTACTATTCTAACTCCAGTGGATGCAACAGTAGGGTAAGTGTTGGATAGTGTAGGGGTAAAAATTACTATTCTAACTCCAGGGTGTGCAACAGTAGGGTAAGTGTTGGATAGTGTAGGAGTAAAAATCACTATTCTAACTCCAGGGGGTGCAACAGTAGGGTAAGTGTTGGATAGTGTAGGGGTAAAAATTACTATTCTAACTCCAGTGGATGCAACAGTAGGGTAAGTGTTGGATAGTGTAGGGGTAAAAATTACTATTCTAACTCCAGGGGGTGCAACAGTAGGGTAAGTGTTGGATAGTGTAGTGGTACAAATTACTATTCTAACTCCAGGGGGTGCAATAGTAGGGTAAATGTTGGATAGTGTAGGAGTAAAAATTACTATTCTAACTCCAGGGGGTGCAACAGTAGGGTAAGTGTTGGATAGTGTAGGGGTAAAAATTACTATTCAAACTTAAGGAGGTGCAACAGTAGGGTAAGTGTTGGATAGTGTAGGAGTAAAAATTACTATCCTAACTCCAGGGGGTGCAACAGTAGGGTAAGTGTTGGATAGTGTAGGGGTAAAAATTACTATTCTAACTCCAGGGGGTGCAACAGTAGGGTAAGTGTTGGATAGTGTAGGGGTAAAAATTACTATTCTAACTCCAGTGGATGCAACAGTAGGGTAAGTGTTGGATAGTGTAGGGGTAAAAATTACTATTCTAACTCCAGGGGGTGCAACAGTAGGGTAAGTGTTGGATAGTGTAGGAGTAAAAATTACTATTCTAACACCAGGGGGTGCAACAGTAGGGTAAGTGTTGGATAGTGTAGGAGTAAAAATTACTATTCTAACTCCAGGAGGGTGCAACAGTAGGGTAATGTTGGATAGTGTAGGGGTAAACATTACTATTCTAACTCTAGTGAGTGCAACAATAGGGAAAGTGTTGGATAGTGTAGGGGTAAAAATTACTATTCTAACTCCAGGGGGTGCAACAGTAGGGTTAGTGTTGGATAGTGTAGGGGTATAAATTACTATTCTAACTCCAGGGGGTGCAACAGTAGGGTAAGTGTTGGATAGTGTACGGGTAAAAATTACTATTCTAACTCCAGTGGATGCAACAGTAGGGTAAGTGTTGGATAGTGTAGGGGTACAAATTACTATTCTAACTCCAGGGGATGCAACAGTAGGGTAAGTGTTGGATAGTGTAGGGGTAAAAATTACTATTCTAACTCCAGTGGATGCAAAAGTAGGGTAAGTGTTGGACAGTGTAGGGGTAAAAATTACTATTCTAACTCCAGGGGGTGCAACCGTAGGGTAAGTGTTGGATAGTGTAGGGGTAAAAATTACTATTCTAACTCCAGGGGGTGCAACAGTAGGGTAAGTGTTGGATGGTGTAGGAGTAAAAATTACTATTCTAACTCCAGGGGGAGCAAAAGTAGGGTAAGTGTTGGATAGTGTAGGGGTAAATATTACTATTCTAACTCCAGGGGGTGCAACAGTAGGGTAAGTGTTGGATAGTGTAGGAGTAAACATTACTATTCTAACTCCAGGGGGTGCAACAGTAGGGTAAGTGTTGGATAGTGTAGGGGTAAAAATTACTATTCTAACTCCAGGGGGTGCAACAGTAGGGTAAGTGTTGGATAGTGTAGGGGTAAAAATTACTATTCTAACTCCAGTGGATGCAACAGTAGGGTAAGTGTTGGATAGCGTAGGGGTAAAACTTACTATTCTAACTCCAGGGGGTGCAACAGTAGGGTAAGTGTTGGATAGTGTAGGAGTAAAAACTACTATTCTAACTCCAGGGGGTGCAACAGTAGGGTAAGTGTTGGATAGTGTAGGGGTAAAAATTACTATTCTAACTCCAGGGGGGTGCAACAGTAGGGTAAGTGTTGGACAGTGTAGGGGTAAAAATTACTATTCTAACTCCAGGGGGTGCAACAGTAGGGTAAGTGTTTTATAGTGTAGGAGTAACAATTACTATTCTAACTCCAGGGGGTGCAACAGTAGGGTAAGTGTTGGTTAGTGTAGGGGTAAAAATTGCTATTCTAACTCCAGTGGATGCAACAGTAGGGTAAGTGTTGGATAGTGTAGGGGTAAAAATTACTATTCTAACTCCAGTGGATGCAACAGTAGGGTAAGTGTTGGATAGTGTATGGGTAAAAATTACTATTCTAACTCCAGGGGGTGCAACAGTAGGGTCAGTGTTGGATAGTGTAGGGGTAAAAATTACTATTCTAACTCCAGGGGGTGCAACAGTAGGGTAAGTGTTGGATAGTGTAGGTATGCGTTGTAATGGTATGCGATGTAATGACTGCGTTGTAATGACATGTGTTGTAGTGGTATGCGTTGTAGTGACATGCGTTGTAATGGTTGCGTTGTAATGGCATGCGTTGTAATAGATGCTGCGTTGTAAAAGTTTCATTGTAAAGGTAGTGCGTTGTAAAAGTTGTGTTGTAAGTGTTGTTTCCCCCTTGAAGGTGATTCGCTTCCTTATCCGCAGCCAATGCAAGGCACGGATTCCTTCCCAATGGACTGGTGTTTAGGGATGTTAAGAATGAGCCTTGCTGCTGCGTTTTTCACACCTGAAGCTCCTTCAGAGAGCCTATGTTGGCACTGAGGTACAATGCATTGCAGTAGTCTAACCGAGAGGTAACTAGTGCAATGATGGTGGGCCGATGCAGCTCAGAGGGAATGTACGGCAGCTTTTGCTTCAGAGGTTTAAGAATATAGAAGCAGGTACTAACTACGCGATTCACCTGGGCATCAAAAGACAGGCCCTTGTTAAAAAGGAGTCCCAGATTTTTGCCCATTGCCACTGCAACAGGAAGGGGACTGCAGATTTCGGGCCACCAGACGGCAGACCAAATCGAGGTTTGAGGGCCGAAAACCAACACTTCGGTTTTCTCAGTGTTGATTTTAGGTGAATTGTCCTTCAGCCATCGTATTATGCTGGTCATACATTGATTTAATTTTTGGGCAACCAGCTGCAAATCATTGGAGATGGAAATTATGATTTGTGTTTCATCCGCATAGTGAGGACCTGAAAGCCAAAAGATCTCACCAACGAAGCCGGGGGGTGTCACATAAAGATTAAAAAGGGTGGGGCTGAGCGAGGAGCTCTGGGGGACCCCACACGGAAGGCTATAGGCCTTGGCTTTGACCCGCCATAACTGACGACATTGATTCTGCCCTGCATAAAAAAGGGAAGAAGCTGCAGGGCCCTCCCGGTGACTCCTGCTTCCCGCAGTCGCTGTGGACTGCAAACTGGGGAGATGGTGTCAAATGCCGCTGAGACGTTGAGCAGAATCAACTCCGCCGATCCGCCATGGTCGACTTGCATGCGGATACAGTCCGAAGCTGCTACCAAAGCAGATTCTGTGCTATGACTTGCCCGAAAACCATTCTGAGAGCTGTCCAGGACGTCCTGAGCTTAAATATATTTCATAAGCTCAACGTTGATACATTTTCCAGCATTTTGGCAGGGCAGGAAGGAGGGAGTTAGGCCTATAGTTCTTCAACTCTGGGCTTCTCGAGGAGAGGTGAGACAGTGGCTTCCTTCTAGATGTACTGGTATTGCCCAGACAATAGAATGTTATTAAAGGCTTTGCACAGGAAATTGGCTGTAGGTTTGAGAGCAAGTCTTGAGTGTGGACACCCTACACGGATCCATGGGAGCACCAGATGTGAGGCAAAGTAAAAGTTCCTTTATGCAAGGGGTTGTAATAGAAGAGAAGGATGCCAAAGCAGGCATAGGAGGTAAGAATACCAGAGATGACTCTGCAGCAAGGTCGGTTTCCTCGGACCTCGGAGGGGGAGAGCTTGTGAAAGATTTTCAAGACTTTCTCCAGGAAGTGGTGGGCTACATCATCACATACGTCTTGGGTAGGATTCAGGAGTGGTGCCCCGGGAGGTTCAGCAATTTCTTTGATGACTTTAAAGAGCATGCTGTAGAAATTATCAGCTGACTCATTCTTGTCAGTGAAAAGATTTAGCCTGGAAGAAGACGCGCTTATAGTTCCGCAACAAGGATCTCTGCTTCACTTTTTCCCGTCGGCAGGGGTCCGCCCGCCACCTCCGTTCTTACCTGCAACAAAGCCGTCTAAGAGTCATGAGTTCATCTGAGAACTGAGGGTTTGGCTCTTTTAATGGCACAGCTTTTGAATGGAGCAACAATGTCACGTGCGTTGGTAATCCAATTACGGAATCCTTCTGCCATGGGGGGGGGGAGGGGGTAAGCAGGGGTAAGCAGTAGGGCTGCCAGCCGAAGCTGAGATCAAGGCAGGCTTCCAGTCCATGGCCGTGGCCGTATTCATTCTTCTACATATTATATTTTTAGGGGTAAACTTGAGAAGGCCTTAGTGGGGTTCAACTTCCTTTCAAATAACCCTCATCTAGAAAGAGGGCCCTGGGGACACTTTGGAGAGAATCTTGGGGGTGGTCTGATGACAGGGCCTTGAAGGAGCTCTAGAGAGAGGGGTAAGGAAGGACTCTGTACAGCGGGTATTGGGAGCTCCATGGAGAAGGTATGGAGGTGCTCTGTAGAGGCTCTCGGAGAGCTCTGTAGAGGGTCTGGAAGGAGCTCTGTAGAGGGTCTGGAAGGAGCTCAGTAGAGGGTCCGGGAGAAGAAGCTCTGTAGAGGGTCTGGGAGGGGCTCTGTAGAGGGTCTGGGAGGAGGAGCTCTGTAGAGGCTCTCGGAGAGCTCTGTAGAAGGTCTGGAAGGAGCTCTGTAGAGGGTCCGGGGGGAGGAGCTCTGTAGAGGGTCCAGGTGGAGCCATGTAGGGGTCCAGGAGGAGGAGCTCTGTAGAGGGTCTGGAAGGAGCTCTGTAGAAGGTCTGGAAGGAGCTCTGTAAAGGGTCCGGGGGGAGGAGCTCTGTAGAGGGTCCAGGGGGAGCCATGTAGGGGGTCCTGGAGGAGGAGCTCTGTAGAGGGTCTGGAAGGAGCTCTGTAGAGGGTCTGGGAGCAGGAGCTCAGTAGACGGTCCGGGGGGAGCTATGTAGGGGGTCCGGGAGGAGGAGCTCTGTAGAGGGTCTGGGAGGGGCTCTGCAGAGGGTCTGGAAGGAGGAGCTCTATAGTGGTTCTTGGGGGAGGAGTTCATTAGAGGTCTGGGGGGAGCTATATAGGGGGTCTGGGAGGAGGAGCTCTATAGAGGGTCTGGGAGGAGGAACTCTGTAGAGGTTCTTGGGGGAGGAGCTCTGCAGAGGGTCTGGAAGGAGCTCAGTAGAGGGTCCGGGGGAGCTATGTAGAGTTTCCCAGGGGAGGAGCTCTGTAGAGGGTCTGGGAGGTGCTCTGTAGAGGCTCTCGAAGGAGCTCTGGAGAGGGTCTGGAAGGAGCTCTGTAGAGGGTCTGTGAGGAGGAGCTCAGTAGAGGGTCCGGGGGGAGCTCTATAGAGGGTTTGGGAGGAGGAGCTCTGTAGAGGGTCTAGAAGGAGCTCTGTTAAGGGTCTGGGAGGAGGAGCTCTGTAGAGGGTCTGGTAGGAGGAGCTCTGTAGAGGGTCTATGAGGAGCTCTGTTGAGGGTCTGGGAGGAACTCTTTGAAGGGTCTGGGAGGAGGAGCTCTGTAGAGGGTCTGGGAGGAGCTCTGTAGAGGGTCTGGGAGGAGCTCTGTAAAGGGTCTGGGAGGAGGAGCTCTGTAGAGGGTCTGGGAGGAGTTCTGTAGAGGGTCTGGGAGGAGCTCTGTAAAGGGTCTGGGAGGAGCTCTATAAAGGGTCTGGGAGGAGGAGCTCTGTAGAGGCTCTCAGAGGAGCTCTATAGAGGGTCTGGAAGAAGCTCTTTATAGGGTCTGGGAGGAGGAGCTCAGCAGAGGGTCTGGGGGAGCTCTATAGAGGGTCTGGGAGGGAGAGCTGTGTAGAGGGCCAGGGAGGAGCTCTGTAGAGGGCCAGGGAGGAGCTCTGTAGAGGGTCTGGGAGGAGCTCTGTAAAGGGTCTGGGAGGAGGAGCTCTGTAGAGGGTCCGGGGGAGCTCTATAGAGGGTCTGGGAGGAGGAGCTCTGTAGAGGGTCTGGGAGGAGCTCATTAGATGGTCTGGGAGGAGCTCTTAAAGGGTCTGGGAGGAGCTCTGTAAAGGGTCCGAGAGGAGGAGCTCTATAGAGGGTCTGGAAGGAGGAGCTCTTTAGAGGGTCTGTGAGGAGATCTGTAGAGGGTCTGGGAGGAGCTCTGTAGAGGGTCTGGGAAGATCTCTGTAGAGGGCCTGGGAGGAGAAGCTCTGTAGGTGGTCCAGGAGGAGAAGCTCTGTAGAGGGTCTGGGAGGAGCTCTGTAGAGGGTCTGGAAGGAGGAGCTCTGTAGAGGGTCTGGGAGGAGGAGCTCTGTAGAGGGTCTGTGAGGAGGAGCTCAGTAGAGGGTCTGGGAGGTGCTCTGTAGAGGGTCTGGGAGGAGCTTGGTAGAGGGTCTGGGAGGAGGAGCTCAGTAGAGGGTCGGGAGGAGGAGCTCAGTAGAGGGTCTGGGAGGAGCTCTGTAGAGGGTCTAGGAGTACCTCTGTAGAGGGTCTGGGAGGGGCTCTGTAGAGGGTCCGGGGGAGGAGCTCATTAGAGGGTTTGGGCGGAGCTCTGTGGAGGGTCCCTGAGGAGAAGCTCTGTAGAGGGTCCAGGAGGAGGAGCTCTGTAGAGGGTCTGGGAGGAGGAGCTCTGTAGAGAGTCATGGAGGGGCTCTGTGGAGGGTCTGGGAGGAGGAGCTCTGTAGAGGGTCTGGGAGGAAGAGCTCTGTAGAGGTTCTGGGGGGAGGAGCTCTGTAGAGGGACTGGGAGGAGCTCTCTAGAGGATCTGGGAGGAGCTCTGTATAGGGTCTGGGAGGAGCTCTGTAGAGGGTCAGGGAGGAGAAGCTCTGTAGATGGTCCAGGAGGAGAAGCTCTGTAGAGTGTTTGGGAGGAGCTCTGTAGAGGGTCTGGGAGGAGGAGCTCTGTAGAGGGTCTGGGAGGGGCTCTGTAGAGGGTCTGGGGAGGAACTCTGTAGAGGGTTTGGGCGGAGCTCTGTAGAGGGTCCAGGAGGAGGAGCTCTGTTGAGGGTCCGGGAGGAGGAACTCTGTAGGGGGTCTGGGAGGGGCTCTGTAGAGGGTCTGGAAGGAGGAACTCTGTATAGGGTCTGAGAGGGGCTTTGTAGAGTGTCTGGGAGGGGCTCTTTAGAGGATCTGGGAGGTGCTATGTAGAGGTTCTGGCAGGAGGAGCTCTGTAGTGGGTCCGGGGGGAGGAGCTCTGTAGATGGTCCAGGAGGAGGAGCTCTGTAGAGGGTCTAGGAGGAGGAGCTCTGTAGAGGGTCTGGGAGGGGCTATGTAGAGGTTCTGGCAGGAGGAGCCCTGTAGAGGGTCCGGGAGGAGGAGCTCTGTAGAGGGTCCAGAAGGAGGAGCTCAGTAGAGGGTCTGGGAGGAGGAGCTCTGTAGAGGGTCTGGGAGGGGCTCTGTAGAATGTCTGTGAGGAGGAGCTCTGTCAAGGGTCTGGGAGGTGGAGCTCTGTAGATGTTCTGGGGGGAGGAGCTCTGTAGAGGGTCTGGGAGGAGCTCTGTAGAGGGACCAGAAGGAGGAGCTCTGTAGAGGGACTGGGAGGAGCTCTGTAGAGGGTTTATGAGGAGCTCTGTAGAGGGTCCGGGAGGAGCTCTGTGGAGGGTCTGAGAGGAGGAGCTCTGTAGAGGGTCTGGGATGAGGAGCTCTGTAGAGGGTCTAGGAGGAGGAGCCCTGTTGAGGGTCCGGGGGGAGGAGCTCTGTAGAGGGTCTGGGAGGAGGAGCTTTGTAGAGGGTATGGGAGGAGGAGCTCTGTAGAGAGTCTGGGAGGATGAGCTCTGTAGAGGGTCTGGGAAGAGGAGCTCTTTAGAGGGTCCGGGGGAAGGATCTCTGTAGAGGGTCTGGGAGGAGGAGCTCTGTAGAGGGTCTGAGAGGAGGAGCTCTGAAGAGGGTCTGGGAGGAGCTCTGTAGAGGGTCTGGGAGGAGCTCTGTAGAGGGTCTGGGAGGAGCTCTGGAAAGGTTTGGGAGGAGGAGCCCTGTAGCGGGTCTGGGAGGAGCTCTGTAGAGGGTCTGGGAGGAGCTCTGTAAAGGGTCTGGGAGGATCTCTGTAAAGGGTCTGGGAGGAGGAGCTCTGTAGAGGGTCTGGGAGGCGCTCTGTAGAGGGTCTGGGAGGAGCTCTGTAGAGGGTCTGGGAGGAACTCTGTAAAAGATCTGGGAGGAGGAGCTCTGTAGATGGTCTGGGAGGAGCTCTGTAGAGGGTCTGGGAGGAGCTCTGTAGAGGGTCTGGGAGGAGCTCTGTAAAGGGTCTGGGAGGAGCTCTGTAAAGGGTCTGGGAGGAGGAGCACTGTAGAGGCTCTCAGAGGAGCTCTCTCTAGAGAGGGTCTGGAAGGAGCTCTTTAGAGGGTCTGGGAGGAGGAGCCTAGTAGAGGGTCTGGGGGAGCTCTATAGAGGGTCTGGGAGGGAGAGCTCTGTAGAGGGCAAGGGATGAGCTCTGTAGAGGGTCTGGGAGGAGGTCTGTAAAGGGTCTGGGAGGATCTCTGTAAAGGGTCTGGGAGGAAGAGCTCTGTAGAGGGTCTGGAAGGAGGAGCTCTTTAGAGGGTCTGGGAGGAGCTCTGTAGAGGGTCTGGGAGGAGGAGCTCAGTAGAGGGTCTGGGGGAGCTCTATAGACGGTTTGGGAGGAGGAGCTTTGTAGAGGGTCTGGGAGGAGCCATGTAGGGGGTCCGGGAGGAAGAGCTCTGTAGAAGGTCTGGAAGGAGCTCTGTAGAGGGTCTGGGAGCAGGAGCTCAGTAGACGGTCCGGGGGGAGCTATGTAGGGGGTCCGGGAGGAGGAGCTCTGTAGAGGGTCTGGGAGGGGCTCTGTAGAGGCTCTCGGAGAGCTCTGCAGAGGGTCTGGAAGGAGGAGCTCTATAGAGGTTCTTGGGGGAGGAGCTCAGTAGAGGTCTGGGTGGAGCTATGTAGGGGGTCTGGGAGAAGGAGCTCTATAGAGGGTCTGGGAGGAGGAGCTCTGTAGAGGTTCATGGGGGAGGAGCTCTGTAGAGGGTCTGGAAAGGGTCTGGAAGGAGCTCAGTAGAGTGTCCGGGGGAGCTATGTAGAGGTTCCCAGGGGAGGAGCTCTGTAGAGGGTCTGGGAGGTGCTCTGTAGAGGCTCTCGAAGGAGCTCTGGAGAGGGTCTGGAAGGAGCTCTGTAGAGGGTCTGGGAGGAGGAGCTCAGTAGAGGGTCCTGGGGGAGCTCTATAGAGGGTTTGGGATGAGGAGCTCTGTAGAGGGTCTAGAAGGAGCTCTGTTAAGGGTCTGGGAGGAGCTCTTTGAAGGGTCTGGGAGGAGGAGCTCTGTAGAGAGTCTGGGAGGAGCTCTGTAGAGGGTC
Organism: Lissotriton vulgaris; assembly: GCF_964263255.1. Taxonomy (NCBI): domain Eukaryota; kingdom Metazoa; phylum Chordata; class Amphibia; order Caudata; family Salamandridae; genus Lissotriton; species Lissotriton vulgaris. The sequence continues at coordinate 44,568,181 of NC_141699.1, forward strand.
TGGGAGGAGCTCTGTAAAGGGTCTGGGAGAAGGAGCTCTGTAGAGGGTCTGGGAGGAGTTCTGTAGAGGGTCTGGGAGGAGCTCTGTAAAGGGTCTGGGAGGAGCTCTGTAAAGGGTCTGGGAGGAGGAGCTCTGTAGAGGCTCTCAGAGGAGCTCTATAGAGGGTCTGGAAGGAGCTCTTTATAGGGTCTGGGAGGAGGAGCTCAGTAGAGGGTCTGGGGGAGCTCTATAGAGGGTCTGGGAGGGAGAGCTGTGTAGAGGGCCAGGGAGGAGCTCTGTAGAGGGCCAGGGAGGAGCTCTGGGGAGGGTCTGGGAAGAGCTCTGTAAAGGGTCTGGGAGGAGCTCTGTAAAGGGTCTGGGAGGAGGAGCTCTGTAGAGGGTCCGGGGGAGCTCTATAGAGGGTCTGGGAGGAGGAGCTCTGTAGAGGGTCTGGGAGGAGGAGCTCTGTAGAGGGTCTGGGAGGAGCCTAGTAGAGGGTCTGGAAAGAGCTCTTAAAGGGTCTGGGAGGAGCTCTGTAAAGGGTCCGAGAGAAGGAGCTCTGTAGAGGGTCTGGAAGGAGGAGCTCTTTAGAGGGTCTAGGAGGAGCTCTGTAGAGGGTCTGGGAGGAGCTCTTTAGAGGGTCTGGGAGGAGCTCTGTAGAGGGTCTGGGAAGATCTCTGTAGAGGGCCTGGGAGGAGAAGCTCTGTAGGTGGTCCAGGAGGAGAAGCTCTTTAGAGGGTCTGGGAGGAGCTCTGTAGAGGGTCTGGAAGGAGGAGCTCTGTAGAGGGTCTGGGAGGAGGAGCTCTGTAGAGGGTCTGGGAGGAGGAGCTCTGTAGAGGGTCTGTGAGGAGGAGCTCTGTAGAGGGTCTGGGAGGAGCTTGGTAGAGGGTCTGGGAGGAGGAGCTCAGTAGAGGGTCTGGGAGGAGGAGCTCAGTAGAGGGTCTGGGAGGAGCTCTGTAGAGGGTCTAAGAGCACCTCTGTAGAGGGTCTGGGAGGGGCTCTGTAGAGGGTCCGGGGGAGGAGCTCATTAGAGGGTTTGGGCAGAGCTCTGTGGAGGACCCTCAACAAGCTGGATTCAGACCCCTCAACAAGCTGGATTCAGACCCCTCCATTCCACTGAGGCGGTCATAGTAGCAGTCATGGATACCCTTAGGAAAGGCGCTGACAAAAACATCTCTCAGGCCCTTGTCCTATTAGACCTCTCGGCGGCATTCGACACGGTCGATCATACCATCCTGATCGACCCTGTCCACAATGCCGGCATACAGGGAGTGGCCCTTGACTGGCTCAGATCATTCCTTAACCAGCGATCACAATCTGTTCACCTGTCCACTTTCTCCGCACCCTACACATCCCTTTCCTGTGGTGTCCCACAGGGCTCTGCACTATCCCCCCTTCTATTTAATTTGTATTTGCAACCCCTTTTAGCTTCCCTCCTCATCTCCCCGGTCACAATCTTCAACTACGCGGACGACCTCCAGTTAATTTTTCCCATTGACTCCCTCCCTTCCTCTCGTCTCAACTTTCAGTCCATCATGCTGACCATCGCAGAGTGGATGTATCACAGCCAACTAAAGCTGAACACCACTAAAACTGAGCTCGTACTTGTGGGGGGTCCCACTCATCCATGGAATTCCACCTTCTGGCCAACATCCCTGGGGACGGCACCCACTCCTGTGAGCACAGTGAAAAGTCTGGGGGTGATTATTTCTGAAGACCTTTCAATGAGACCGCAAATTAACTCTGTCACCTCATCCTGCTTCTTCCATCTCAGGCGGATTCGCAAAATCAGCAGGTTTCTCACCAGAGAAGCCCTGATTCAAGTTATCATTGCGCTCATCACCTCTAGGCTCGACTACGCCAACATGCTGTACGTGGGGATTCCTGCATGCCACCTCCACCGACTGCAGCTGGTGCAGAATCAGGCTGCCCGCCTGATTTTCCGCCAGCCTAAACTTCAGCACGTCACTCCCCTCCTCCGTAGTCTGCACTGGCTCCCTGTCTCCAAACGCTGCACCTTCAAGCTGGCATGCTCAGCTTTCAAGGCCCTCTCGGATGCAGCCCCTGCGTTCATCTCTTGAGTCTTGATTCGCCACATTCCCCTCAGAGCTCTTCGCTCAGCATCTCTCAACCTCCTTGTGGTCCCCAAATTCAAACGGAAAAAGCACGGTGGTTTGAGCTTCTCTGTTCTGGCCCCCTTCACTTGGAACTCCCTGCCACCCTCACTTCGTCTATGCCCCAATTATGACAGCTTTCGCAGACTATTAAAAATCCTGCTCTTCCAATCCGCCCACAAATAACTCCCTCGCCCTAGATCACTGTACCTGTCAAAGAGCGCCATGAAACCGTTGGTGAAAGTGCGCGGTATAAATAATTTTAACGTAGCGTAACGTAACGTCCCGGAGGAGAAGCTCTGTAGAGGGTCCAGGAGGAGGAGCTCTGTAGAGGGTCTGGGAGGAGGAGCTCTGTAGAGAGTCATGGAGGGGCTCTGTGGAGGGTCTGGGAGGAGGAGCTCTGTAGAGGGTCTGGGAGGAAGAGCTCGATAGAGGTTCTGGGGGGAGGAGCTCTGTAGAGGGATTGGGAGGAGCTCTCTAGAGGGTCTGGGAGGGGCTCTGTATAGGGTCTGGGAGGAGCTCTGTAGAGGGTCAGGGAGGAGAAGCTCTGTAGAGGGTCCAGGAGGAGAAGCTCTGTAGAGTGTTTGGGAGGAGCTCTGTAGAGGGTCTGGGAGGAAGAGCTCTGTAGAGGGTCTGGGAGGGGCTCTGTAGAGGGTCTGGGGAGGAGCTCTGTAGAGGGTTTGGGCGGAGCTCTGTAGAGGGTCCAGGAGGAGGAGCTCTGTTGAGGGTCCGGGAGGAGGAACTCTGTAGAGGGTCTGGGAGGGGCTCTGTAGAGAGTCTGGAAGGAGGAACTCTGTATAGGGTCTGAGAGGGGCTTTGTAGAGTGTCTGGGAGGGGCTCTGTAGAGGATCTGGGAGGTGCTATGTAGAGGTTCTGGCAGGAGGAGCTCTGTAGAGGGTCCGGGGAGAGGAGCTCTGTAGAGGGTCCAGGAGGAGGAGCTCGGTAGAGGGTCTAGGAGGAGGAGCTCTGTAGAGGGTCTGGGAGGTGCTATGCAGAGGTTCTGGCAGGAGAAGCCCTGTAGAGGGTCCGGGGGGAGGAGCTCTGTAGAGGGTCCAGAAGGAGGAGCTCTGTAGAGGGTCTGGGAGGAGGAGCTCTGTAGAGGGTCTGGGAGGGGCTCTGTAGAATGTCTGTGAGGAGGAGCTCTGTCAAGGGTCTGGGAGGTGGAGCTCTGTAGATGTTCTTGGGGGAGGAGCTCTGTAGAGGGTCTGGGAGGAGCTCTGTAGAGGGACCAGAAGGAGGAGCTCTGTAGAGGGACTGGTAGGAGCTCTGTAGAGGGTTTAGGAGGAGCTCTGTAGAGGGTCCGGGAGGAGGAGCTCTGTGGAGGGTCTCAGAGGAGGAGCTCTGTAGAGGGTCTGGGATGAGAAGCTCTGTAGAGGGTCTGGGAGGAGGAGCTCTGTTGAGGGTCCGGGGGGAGGAGCTCTGTAGAGGGTCTGGAAGGAGGAGCTTTGTAGAGGGTATGGGAGGAGGAGCTCTGTAGAGAGTCTGGGAGGATGAGCTCTGTAGAGGGTCTGGGAGGAGGAGCTCTTTAGAGGGTCCGGGGGAAGGATCTCTGTAGAGGGTCTGAGAGGAGGAGCTCTGAAGAGGGTCTAGGAGGAGCTCTGTATAGGGCCTTGGAGGAGCTCTGTAAAGGGTCTGGGAGGAGCTCTGGAAAGGTTTGGGAGGAGGAGCCCTGTAGCGGGTCTGGGAGGAGCTCTGTGGAGGGTCTGGGAGGAGCTCTGTAAAGGGTCTGGGAGGAGCTCTGTAAAGGGTCTGGGAGGAGGAGCTCTGTAGAGGGTCTGGGAGGCGCTCTGTAGAGGGTCTGGGAGGAGCACTGTAGAGGGTCTGGGAGGAGCTCTGTAAAGGATCTGGGAGGAGGAGCTCTGTAGATGGTCTGGGAGGAGCTCTGTAGAGGGTCTGGGATGAGCTCTGTGAAGGGTCTGGGAGGAGGAGCTCTGTAGAGGGTCTGGGAGGAGCTCTGTAGAGGGTCTAGGAGGAGCTCTGTAGAGGGTCTGGGAGGAGCTCTGTAAAGGGTCTGGGAGGAGGAGCTCTGTAGAGGCTCTCAGAAGAGCTCTCTCTAGAGAGGGTCTGGAAGGAGCTCTTTAGAGGGTCTGGGAGGAGGAGCTCAGTAGAGGGTCCGGGGGGAGCTCTATAGAGGGTCTGGGAGGGAGACCTCTGTAGAGGGCAAGGGATGAGCTCTGTAGAGGGTCTGGGAGGAGGTCTGTAAAGGGTCTGGGAGGATCTCTGTAAAGGGTCTGGGAGGAAGAGCTCTGTAGAGGGTCTGGAAGGAGGAGCTCTTTAGAGGGTCTGGGAGGAGCTCTGTAGAGGGTCTGGGAGGAGGAGCTCAGTAGAGGGTCTGGGGGAGCTCTATAGACGGTCTGGGAGGAGGAGCTTTGTAGAGGGTCTGGGAGGAGCTCTGTAGAGGGTCAGGGAGGAGCTCTTTAGAGGATCTGGGAGGAGCTCTGTAGAGGGTCTGGGAGGAGCTCTGTAGAGGGTCTGGGAGGAGCTCTGTAGAGGGTCTGGGAGGAGCTCTGTAGAGGGTCTGGGAGGAGAAGCTCTGTAGAGGGTCCGGGAGGAGAAGCTCCGTAGAGGGTCTGGGAGGAGCTCTGTAGAGGGTCTGGGAGGAGGAGCTCTGTAGAGGGTCTAGGAGGAGGAGCTCTGTAGAGGGTCTGGAGGAGGAGCTTAGTAGAGAGTCTGGGAGGAGCTCTGTACAGGGTCTGTGAGGAGCTCGGTAGAGGGTCTGAGAGAAGGAGCTCTGTAGAGGGTCTGGAAGGAGGAGCTCTTTAGAGGGTCTGGGAGGATCTCTGTAGAGGGTCTGGGAGGAGCTCTGTAGAGGGTCTGGGAGGAGCTCTGTAGAGGGTCTGGGAGGAGCTCTGTAGAGGGTCAGGGAGGAGAAGCTCTGTAGAGGGTCCAGGAGGAGAAGCTCTGTAGAGTGTCTGGGAGGAGCTCTGTAGAGGGTCTGGGAGGAGGAGCTCTGTAGAGGGTCTGGGAGGGGCTCTGTAGAGGGTCCGGGGAGGAGCTCTTTAGAGGGTTTGTGCTGAGCTCTGTAGAGGGTCCAAGAGGAGGAGCTCTGTTGAGGGTCCGGGAGGAGGAACTCTGTAGAGGGTTTGGGAGGGGCTCTGTAGAGGGTCTGGAAGGAGGAACTCTGTATAGGGTCTGAGAGGGGCTTTGTAGAGTGTCTGGGAGGGGCTCTGTAAAGGATCTGGGAGGTGCTATGTAATGGTTCTGGCAGGAGGAGCTCTTTAGATGGTCCGGGGGGAGGCGCTCTTTAGTGGGTCCAAGAGGAGGAGCTCTGTAGAGGGTCTAGGAGGAGGAGCTCTGTAGAGGGTCTGGGAGGTGCTATGTAGAGGTTCTGGCAGGAGGAGCCCTGTAGAGGGTCCGGGGGAAGGAGCTCTGTAGAGGGTCCAGAAGGAGGAGCTCTGTAGAAGGTCTGGAAGGAGGAGCTCTGTTGAGGGTCTGGGAGAAGCTCTGTAGAGGGTCTGGGAGGAGCTCTGTAGAGGGTCTGGGAGGAGGAGCTCTGTAGAGAGTCTGGGAGGAGGAGCTCTGTAGAGAGCCTGGGAGGAGGAGCTCTGTACAGGGTCCAGGAGGAGGAGCTCAGTAGTGGGTCTGGAAGGAGCTCTGTAGAGGGTCTGGGAGGAGGAGCTCTGTAGAGGGTCCAAGGGTAGGAGCTCTGTAGAGGGTCTAGAGGAGGAGCTTTGTAGAGGGTCTGCAGGGGCTCTGTAGAGGGTCCGGGCGGAGGAGCTCTGTAGAGGCTCTGGGAGGAGGAGCTCTGTAGAGGGTCTTGGAGGAGGAGCTCTTTTTTGGGTCTGGGAGGATCTTCTTAAAGAGAGGCCTGGAGGGGATCCATAGAGAGGGAGTGGCAACACTGTAGATGGTAAGCAGAAATTGCTACATAAAATGGAGGACAGGAGCACATCACAAAGAGGGGTTGGAAGATATGCCACAGGGATGCACTAGTAGTCACTCTGTGGAGTGGGGCTGTGAGGGTCATCGTGGAGAGGGACTGGGAGGCACTCCATGGAGAGTGACTGGGGGAAGTTCCAAACAAAAAGATCGGGGGAGATGAGGTGCGCTGTGGCTCTACGTGGAGAGCGTCTGGAAGGTGTGCTGTGGCTCTACGTATAGAGCTACAAAAACAACAGTTTAAATGACGGTCTAAGGGCATGTTTCATGACCAACAAATAGACATAGGCCCCAAGGGATACTCTATAATAACAAAAAGTGTCTAAGGGTCAAAAAAGAGCTCATATATGTAAACCCTCCGAGACACAACTAATAGAAAGACCAAGGAGTGATAGGGGAGAGTGGTGCACCAATGTGTCCTAAAAGGCGCAACATGGTAACTCTAGGGTATAAAAATGTACCCATCAGTTTCCGCTTGTTACCGCCCTTGTCATCATTTGGGTTTTCCTTATACCCTTTTTTGGCTTGGGAAATATGCAGAACCATCGTATCGCTTGGTGAAATACAAGCAAGTTAACAGAGGGAGAAATGTATACCTCACTACTTCACTTTTTCACCTATGCACTGCAAATCAGTTACCCCTACATATATTCATGTTGATACTTCTTAGCCACACATACAGCTATCATTGGTTGAGCGCCAGTCACAGCAACATCTAGTGGCTGACAGCGTATTCTCCTGGGTATAAGGAGAACCCAAATGATGACAAGGGCGGTACCGAGGGCAAACTGATGGGTAATGGAGGGGCTCTGTGGAGGGTCTTGGAGGAGGAGCTCTGTAGAGGGTCTGGGAGGAAGAGCTCTGTAGAGGTTCTGGGGGGAGGAGCTCTGTAGAGGGACTGGGAGGAGCTCTCTAGAGGATCTGGGAGGAGCTCTGTATAGGGTCTGGGAGGAGCTCTGTAGAGGGTCAGGGAGGAGAAGCTCTGTAGATGGTCCAGGAGGAGAAGCTCTGTAGAGTGTCTGGGAGGAGGAGCTCTGTAGAGGGTCTGGGAGGGGCTCTGTAGAGGGTCTGGGGAGGAACTCTGTAGAGGGTTTGGGCGGAGCTCTGTAGAGGGTCCAGGAGGAGGAGCTCTGTTGAGGGTCCGGGAGGAGGAACTCTGTAGGGGGTCTGGGAGGGGCTCTGTAGAGGGTCTGGAAGGAGGAACTCTGTATAGGGTCTGAGAGGGGCTTTGTAGAGTGTCTGGGAGGGGCTCTTTAGAGGATCTGGGAGGTGCTATGTAGAGGTTCTGGCAGGAGGAGCTCTGTAGTGGGTCCGGGGGGAGGAGCTCTGTAGATGGTCCAGGAGGAGGATCTCTGTAGAGGGTCTGGGAGGAGCTCTGTAGAGGGTCTGGGAGGAGCTCTGTAGAGGGTCTGGGAGGAGCTCTGTAGAGGGTCAGGGAGGAGAAGCTCTGTAGATGGTTCAGGAGGAGAAGCTCTGTAGAGTGTTTGGGAGGAGCTCTGTAGAGGGTCTGGGAGGAGGAGCTCTGTAGAGGGTCTGGGAGGGGCTCTGTAGAGGGTCTGGGGAGGAACTCTGTAGAGGGTTTGGGCGGAGCTCTGTAGAGGGTCCAGGAGGAGGAGCTCTGTTGAGGGTCCGGGAGGAGGAACTCTGTAGGGGGTCTGGGAGGGGCTCTGTAGAGGGTCTGGAAGGAGGAACTCTGTATAGGGTCTGAGAGGGGCTTTGTAGAGTGTCTGGGAGGGGCTCTTTAGAGGATCTGGGAGGTGCTATGTAGAGGTTCTGGCAGGAGGAGCTCTGTAGTGGGTCCGGGGGGAGGAGCTCTGTAGATGGTCCAGGAGGAGGAGCTCTGTAGAGGGTCTAGGAGGAGGAGCTCTGTAGAGGGTCTGGGAGGGGCTATGTAGAGGTTCTGGCAGGAGGAGCCCTGTAGAGGGTCCGGGAGGAGGAGCTCTGTAGAGGGTCCAGAAGGAGGAGCTCAGTAGAGGGTCTGGGAGGAGGAGCTCTGTAGAGGGTCTGGGAGGGGCTCTGTAGAATGTCTGTGAGGAGGAGCTCTGTCAAGGGTCTGGGAGGTGGAGCTCTGTAGATGTTCTGGGGGGAGGAGCTCTGTAGAGGGTCTGGGAGGAGCTCTGTAGAGGGACCAGAAGGAGGAGCTCTGTAGAGGGACTGGGAGGAGCTCTGTAGAAGGTTTAGGAGGAGCTCTGTAGAGGGTCCGGGAGGAGCTCTGTGGAGGGTCTGAGAGGAGGAGCTCTGTAGAGGGTCTGGGATGAGGAGCTCTGTAGAGGGTCTAGGAGGAGGAGCTCTGTTGAGGGTCCGGGGGGAGGAGCTCTGTAGAGGGTCTGGGAGGAGGAGCTTTGTAGAGGGTATGGGAGGAGGAGCTCTGTAGAGAGTCTGGGAGGATGAGCTCTGTAGAGGGTCTGGGAAGAGGAGCTCTTTAGAGGGTCCGGGGGAAGGATCTCTGTAGAGGGTCTGGGAGGAGGAGCTCTGTAGAGGGTCTGAGAGGAGGAGCTCTGAAGAGGGTCTGGGAGGAGCTCTGTAGAGGGTCTGGGAGGAGCTCTGTAGAGGGTCTGGGAGGAGCTCTGGAAAGGTTTGGGAGGAGGAGCCCTGTAGCGGGTCTGGGAGGAGCTCTGTAGAGGGTCTGGGAGGAGCTCTGTAAAGGGTCTGGGAGGAGCTCTGTAAAGGGTCTGGGAGGAGGAGCTCTGTAGAGGGTCTGGGAGGCGCTCTGTAGAGGGTCTGGGAGGAGCTCTGTAGAGGGTCTGGGAGGAACTCTGTAAAAGATCTGGGAGGAGGAGCTCTGTAGATGGTCTGGGAGGAGCTCTGTAGAGGGTCTGGGAGGAGCTCTGTGAAGGGTCTGGGAAGAGGAGCTCTGTAGAGGTTCTGGGAGGAGCTCTGTAGAGGGTCTGGGAGGAGCTCTGTAACGAAGCTTGGGCATATTATTTGGCTAATAACGAAATGAGACTGAGTATGTGTGCAGTTATGATAGGTAACGCTTGTTTTCATTGACATAATGAGAGCGTGATTGAGTTTCCCAAAAACTCACAACGCAGAACCAACGCGATACAAAAGCGTCATTTGACTAATCACGAACTTGCTATAATAGAGATATTAACATACACTACCTCGGAACAAATACTAGATGTAAATACACTGACTGGTTATCCTTATTGTTTTTAACTAGAGCGGTGCTCCACTTACCTGAGCTGCGGCCAGGTGGAGTGATGTATTATCCTCCTACCAAATAGGTAAGCGGATCTTTGCCTTGAGTAATGGGTCATTATCCATACTTTTGAATGACAATCTGAACAAAATGTATGATGTGGTATTGACTATTTTGTTGTGTTTTGTCTACAATTGTTTCTCTTTTTCTCCTTGCATCCTGTCCTTGGCACAATGATTCTTCAGTCTTCTGGAGGGTACTTATCATGACCTTGAACCAACAGGTGATAAGGTTTATATTCTTAATTTTGCAGTAGCGAAAGGCCAGAATAAAGAGTTCTTGTTGTGGGGGGCCACAGCACAGTTCAACCAGGCAGGCCAGCACGCAGAGACCCCTAGGAAACAGCAACTGGGTCCCGCAGCGGGTCCTCCTGGCAGTGTCTTCCCAAAGTAAGAACAAGCACAACAACTTTCATGGGGTCACAGCCCCTTCATTTATAGGATTTCCTTTGTAGAGTACCGGGCTTGGGGAACCATTCCCAACTGTTTACCAGGCTCCTCTTCCTTATTGTTGGGTGGGGGATCATCATCAGACACACCACAGGGGGGCGAAGCCAGCATTCACTAGGGCAGTGTTAGAATTGCGTGTCTCTAGTTGGCGCAAGTATTCACTTGTGACAAGCAGGGACCCTCTCCTCTAAGTCAGGGCAAAGGACTTACTCTTAGAAATAATCCCTGCTCACTCTCTAGGTGGCGTGGCGCGAGCAGACAAGGCTAAACTCCAGAGTACATACTGTTAAGCTTTTAGTATAGCACACACACTATACCATCAACCCACCACACAGAGACATAAGACTGGGTATTTTGTAAAAATATACTTTCTTTATATAAAACTCTCAAGCAGGCTTGTATTACACTCTTTGTAGTTGAAAAACGGTTCCAGTTACTTTTGAAAGGAGGCCACAGATCTTAAATGTCAGGCGCAGTCTTTAAACGGTGTCACTGGTTCTACAATGACTCTGCGGTACTTAAAATTAGCCCCACAATAATCCAGGCAATGTGTACAACGTGTTGACTCCCTTTGTGAAAGCTGGTGCTCTTCGTAGTGCTTTAATCTGCCTCGTAGTATCAGGGGCAGAAGGGCCTCGCTAACCCTCACGCATCTCGCATACCACGCGTACGGCGCGGCTGAGGGAACGAGGCGTACGGAGTGCTGGGCCGCTGTGCTACTCGTACTGGAGAAGTCTCACTTGTACAGTGCACACCGTGCTGGGGCAAAAGCGGTCACAAGGGTTGCGCTCCTCACAGACTCAGCAGTCCAGAGCGCTGCGCACCAAACGCTAACAGAGTACCTTTTTTCTTCGTAGGGGGGGTCCGGGGCGGACACTTGCAGGGGTCGCTCCGATGTCCCACGTCGCGTTGCTTTCCTCCGGTGATACGAGTTACGGCTCAACGGTTCTGGAGGGCAGCATTGCTGTGAGGGCCGGTTCTTCCCATGCTGATGCTCCGATCCTGGAAAGATGGGGCGGGGCCCCGGAAGCAGTGTGAGGGACGGACAAAGGCTCACACAAGTACGATGCGCACTCCTTCACTCCCGCTCCGCTGCTGTTCACGAACAGTGGCGGCTGCGGATTGCAGGGCAGTTTACCTCGGGGAAGACAGGCACAAGGCGAGGTCCTTTCTTGCGGTGCAGACCACAGTTAGGCAGGTGGCAGTCACGGTGCTTGGGCCAACGGGCTGGTCTTTGCGATGTAAGCTGGGCTTGTCAGATAGCAGTTGCGTTGCTCGGCGGGACGAGGGTGCCCAGGGCCTTTCAGAGGGTGCAGTGATTTCCCACGGCGCGCTCAGCTTTTGCCTTGGTAGAGCTGCGGGGAAGATGCAGCACTCACAGCAGCTTCTCGCTTTCAGGGGGGGGTAGCACCCACTGTTCCTGGGGTGCAGTTCAGGGGGCAAGCTCACAAGCAAGCCCTCGGAGATTGTTTAAGATGCACAAGTTGAATTATAAAAGTCCTTCAGTCTTTTCTTCCTTTCTCCTTCTTGCAGCAAGGCAAACACCACAGGCCAGTCTCTCAGGCTAGAGAAAGTAGTCCTCCATGCAGCTTTCCCAGGTCCTTCTCTTCAGGCAGAGTTTCTTCTTGGCGTCAACAGGATCTGATTTCTTAGGAGCAGGGCTCCTACTTTTATACACCATTTCTTTTGTTCTTGCAGGCCAGGGGGGCCTTTGCCAAATCCAGTCTGTTTCTGAACACTTTGTTTTTCAGGTTTGTACGAAAAAACAGCAGCGGACCTTGAAGTGCCGCACCTAAACTCCAATTCCAATGAACCCCTAAATATAACACACCCAGAAGACTTGTAGCGCCCTGAAGAAACTCCTTGGTAGGGAGTGAAACGCGTTGGCTGAACTTTCTACATATTTTGTTGATGACGTGTTTTTTAGCTGGACAAAGATAAATAAAGAACATTTTTCTACTTATTTCTTCTTGGACTCTTAATTTGGTGCGCCCCCATGAGCAATTAAAAAACTTTGTTTTTCAGGCTCTGGTTTCTCCTTTCGGGGTGCAGGGCAGAGACATCAGACGCTCCACAGGAGGTGGAGCCAGAATTGTGATGACAAGTACAGCCAGGAGCACTCTGTTGACAGTCTTCCCTCTTCCTGGACCAGGTGCAGGGCAGAGTCATCAGTCTCTCCCCAGGGGGCGGAGCCAGCATTGTGGTGGCAGAGCACAGTCCTATTTAGAGTCAAGGGGCACTCCCCCCACCCATCCTGATGTAATCCCTCTATTCACCACCTGTCATCCCTAGCCCTGTCACTCACAGAACCCAGACTGCAGATACACATAAGAGCAGAGGCGGGCTGAAATGGTTAGGAGAGCAAATGCTACCTTTCTAAAATTAGCATTTGCAAACACAGGATATTAAAATAAACTTTATATTTTACTATTCTGAGTTGAGGCATACCAAACTTGACTTTCTACCATGTTCCCTAAGCCTGCTGGGATTATAGAGTGTAATAATTCCAGCAGCCCATTCTGTCCTATGAGGACAGGTAGCCTTACAATAGTGAAAAATGAAATTGGCTGTAATTCCCTATTAGGGCATGCCACACACATCAGGGCTTGGCCTACCTTATGCTTACAATGCACCCTGCCCTGGGGCCTACCATAGGGGTGACTAACATGAAGTTAAGGGTAAGGAGCATCTGGTCAACCTGTGCATCGGAAGTGGAGTGAGTCTGAGACTTGCAGGGTGCGTGTCGGGAAGCACTGGAGGTGCTGATGAAGCGCACCTGGTCATCCAGTGCACTAGAGGAGAAGTGAGTTACTGACATGATGAGCGTGTTGGGGTGCGGCTGAAGGTGTTGGAGAAGAGCTCCTGGATATCAGGGCACCGGGGTTGGAGTAAGTCTCAGTGAAGCAGTCTGTGCACTTTGGTGCAACCTGGGACTGTGTAGGCGATCGGCTGATCATCGTGTGCACCAGAAGAAAGTGAGTCTCTGCAGCTCGATGTGCGTGTCTTGGTGCCAACTGAGACCACAGGAAGGAATGCCTGGTGAATGTGCACTCAGAGTCAACGTGAAGTCCCATCAGCGTTGTGTGTGTGGCTTCGTGCCAGAGGAGACCAGGAGGGTGCTGTGGTGAACGTGCACCCGGAGTAGCGTAATCTCAGAGATGTGGGATACGTGTGCCCTGCGGCTGCCTGAGACCTTCCTAACAGTTGCGGCCCGGACCGGCAGCCTTGGAGGAGTTGAGTTGCCAGGCCGAGCCCCATTGAGAAACTTCTGCACGGAAGGCCCAGTTCGCTGAAGGTGGAGAGTGGGGTCGCACCCCCAGGTAACGTGAATCACTGCCTGGGCGGGGTGTGGGCTCGGAGGGACACTATCTGCCTCACAGTCTTTCTGGCAACGTGAGCCTTTGCTTCGGCTCAGATTGGGGCCCGTACTGACCAAAGGAGTGGCCGTACTGGGGCCAGAGTGAGAAGCTGTACTTTATGTTATCGTTGATATGTGTGGTGGGCACCTGTTATTGAAGAGGCTGATTGTCGTAATACACATAGCAAATTATGCTGCTGTAATGGCTGCCCTTTTCTGGCTCTTTTAAGGGGAAGAATGATGGAGAGTGACTCCAGCCTATCACCCCCATAGCATAGGGATTAGGACTATAGACAGGACCCCTGCCTTCCATATATTAGAGCATTTTCGTGTCACTTTCCTTAATGTAGGGCTTATGAATTTAAGTTAGGGGATAGATACATAAGTACTAATCATGATTTGCCCATTTGCTAACGTGTTAGGATATTTTCCATGGAGTTACGCATATTGCGGGCCCTGTAGGCCTTAAACGAGACAGACTCCATTTTGCTTTCTGCCTGGTAGCTCGAGAGGCCTTCTAGGTGAAGTGTAGTGTTTTAGTTTCAAGCTGTTGTTCGCTTGGAGAGAACCGGCTCAGGCTGGCCCTTATCGAAGGAATGTATTTTTCTCCACTCCGAAGACACAACTTCAGGCCGGCCGGCTGGGAACGTGTCCTTGGTACGGGGAGGTACAAGAATTTGGTGGGCGGCAGGTTGCTGGCCGTAGCTTTCCATGAAGGAACGGGCTTTGATATTAGCGAAGGTGTTAGTCAGTTGTCAGTTAGTCCGTAGGCGGCATCTAGCCGTTAGCATCTCTGCCATTAATTATTTCATGGCGGACAGTCGCCATCTTTGAAGTCCGAGAAAGATTTAAGACCGAAACTCTCTGAGAAAGACTGAAGGAGAATTAGCGCGGAGCGCACTGAAACAGAGAGAGAGAGAGATACGGTAGCTAATAACCAGCAAGGTTCCGGTGGCCTGGAGGGAAGCAGATGAGGTTGAGCCTAGCGGTGCAGACGTGTACTTGTGACGGCTGGGGCGTGACTGCGAGGCGAGCCAGGACACAGAGACGAGAAGGGAACCTAGATGACTGCCGAGCCAGACTTCATATTGACAAGGTGATCTCCGCCCTTTTCCCAATTAGCCCGCATTCTAATCTTTACCTTTTCTTTACAGAAATTATGTTGCATAGTAATGTGATATGTGTTTATTGTTAATAAATACCCTAGTTCTTATAGAACGAACGTGTGCCTTGTGTTCCTGTTCAATCTTGGTAAATGGATCTCCTAGTCGAAAGTTGTTTATATGAACGGATGTGAAATCCCGATCAGGTAAATAGTGATCGAACAAAGAGGGAGTGAGTGGACCTTTGATGCCAAGAATAGGAGGTACATCATATAATTTGGGAACCGTATTAAAAGTCATTATTATAGTTTTATCCCAAGTAGATAACTGAGACATTGTCCCGATAACTGTTCATAGGAATGTGGTCGTCGTTGATATGCGGCGTTAGTGAGAACGTTGGGGGGGATTACCAACGTGTATACCCACAGGATTGTGGCTTGTATAAGTGAGAGCGTCAGGGAGGACACTGGCGTGTAGATCTACCGGATTGTGGATCGTTTGGAAAAGGGAGCATTGGGTTCTGCAGGCCCATGTGTAGACGCACCGGATTGTGTGTCATATCTGCCCTAGGGTAGACCGGTCTGGGTCGGGGTGGCCGCGAGACCAACTGATGTGAATAAGATATTGTAGAAAATCTATGCATGTGTATTGCTATTCCCCATCCTTAGGTGCGACCTGTATATACCTGTATATCTATCCATATCCATTGTGAATACGTTCTAAGGAGGGAGGTGAGTACGTTTTGGCTGGGTCATAGGGGCCCCTGGGGGCTGATCCCATCTAAGCGGAAAATCCGGCCATTACATCTGGCGTCACGAACTGTTTACGAAGCCTGTGTGCATTGTGTTGTTTTACTCTTGTTGGTTTGCGCTCGGCTCGTACGTATAAAATTTTGTTTATAATTGTGTATATAACTTTTTTGTGTCAATATATTTGCGAAAAAATCGCCGTCGGTTTTCAAGTTACCGATTCAGATTCCCGGCTGGGAGTGTACGCCTTACGAGGCTTTGGCCCGTGAGTGGGCTGATTCTACTGGTTTGAGTGAAAATTGGTCTTCTTGCTTGGAGCAGGCGGAGCCTGCTGATGTGGTATCGTGCTTACAGAAAGCGCCGGTAGTGAAGGGTGATGAGCTTCCTATTTTAGGACGCAGAGGTTGGATTGTTCTTAATGCCTACAGAATACTGCATGAGAGGTTTGTTCAGCTACAGAAGCAGTTTAAGGACATGGAAGGACAGTGTGTTGAGTTGCAAAATGCGCATACTCTTTTGCGTTGTCAAAATAAATTGCTTGCCGACAAACTTGAAACATATCAGACCATTGCCGAAAGAGCTGCGGTCCGCATTGCACGATATAAGTATAAACATCGTCGTGGTCGTGTATCTACACGCAAAGTGCGTATGGTTGTAGCAAAAGCCGGAATGGATTGGAATCCCGATGAGTGGGATGGTAATATCTGGGATTCACATACTTCTGGCTCCTCGGCGGAGGAGGGTGACAAGCGCGAGTCTTCTCGCTCCGGACGTGATTGTAAATCTGCTTCATGTACTGATACAGGTCCTCACAGCGACCGTGCTCGTTCTTCCCGTTCGGATGACGTATCTTGCCCCGATTGTTCCGTTAAATCTAAGATGCGGGCTTCCTCATGAAGCTCTTCCTGAGGTTTCTGCTCACCCTGTGTTTCGACGCAAACTACAACAAGCCCCTGGTAATCCGGCTGGTATAGCTTTAGACTGTATTGAAGATTTTACTCAGCAGGAGGTTAGTGACATTTTACAACGATTTCGACAACGGCCTGGTGAGGCCTTGCTTACCTGGATGGTGCGCCTTTATGAACTTGGCGCTGCCGGTATTATGCTCGATGCTGTTGATTGCTTACGGTTTTGCTCTTTGAGTTCGGATTCTACGATTCAAGATCATTTTCGAAACTATAATGGTGCTGGTCAAATTACGTTGCTCCAGCTTGCGTCTGACGGCTGTAATCATAAATATCCAACTGAATCTGATTGGCCCACTGATGAGAAACCATGGTACACTTTGCGCGATGCGTCGCAACGTTTAAAGGAGGAAGTCATGAAAACGGCTATCTTTCTTAGTACTGCTGATAGATTGCTGGATGGTCTTTTAACATCTTTTGTGCGCAATCGCATTATCCGTTCTTCGCCTGTTGCTTATAAGCAGGTCATGATGACTTTGTTGATCAACCAGACTGGCAATCCTTTGTCTGCTGTGCTTGAGTCTGTTCGTCAGCTTGGTGAGCTGGGTGAGTGGTTTAAACCTGAGAGACAATCTCGACCTGAGGGTCGTACTGGTGGGGACTATAAGTTCTCTAGACGTGACATGTTTCTTGCTCTCGTTGCTGATGGTGTCAAAAGGGAGGACATTGACGGTGAGCCTAATAATCGCTTATGGGATATGTTTCGTAAGCGTGGTTTGGATCGAAAGGAGGGTGCCCGTCGTGTGCGTAAGAATGAGTATGACCGTGGTTCGGATGACAGTGGTGATGAGAGGCGACGTGTGAATTCTGATCGCCGTGATGATCGGCGTTATGAATGTGATGGATCCCCTCATCGTAATGGCGGGAGGGGGAGAGAGGATGATCGTGAGAGGGGGAGAGATGATCGTGTTTCCAACCGACAAAGAGAGGAAAGGAGTTATTCCCCTGACATGAGAAAAAGAGAAGATCGTAACAGACTTTCTGACCGTAATTCGCAATTTTTTGAACATGACAATAATCCGTTTCGTACTGGGGACGGATATGAACAAGATATTTTGATACCAAAGAAAACTGAGAGCATTTACCCTGATTTGTCTTGGTTGACGGAACGCAGGAAAAATGACTAGGAAATAGGTCAAGATCCGGTACACAAGTGGGCTCACAGAGACAACAGACCCTATGTAGATATTATTGAGATGTTTTGGAAACATCGTAATATCCAAAGGGCCAGAGCATTAGTTGATACTGGGGCGGAGGCCACTTTAATTCATGGTAAACCAAAGAAATTTAATGGACAGTCTTTCACGATTACTGGTTTGGGTGGTAAAGAAACACCCGCAGTTCAAACTGCACTTGAAATTAAAATTGGTAGGATTCCTCGTAGAGAATACCCTGTGTTAGTTGTACCACTTTTGGAATATATAATTGGAATTGACATTTTAAAAGGAATGACTTTGCATTTGGATGATGGTTGTTATCAATTTGGAACTAGACAGTACATTTCGACCAGACCCGTACGGGTTGGCCGTTTGCGAATGCCACCTATTAAAATTCCTTTGGTCACGAAGGTGATTTCTCAAAAGCAATATCGTATCCCAGGTGGTCATGAAGAAATTACTGCTACAATTCAGGATTTGGTTGACGCGGGAGTCATTACTCCGGTCACGTCTGCTTGGAATAATCCCGTTTGGCCCGTGCGCAAAAGTGACAATTCTTGGCGCATGACTGTTGATTATCGAGAATTGAATAAAAACACACCTAAATTGACTGTTGCAGTGCCTGACATTGTCACGCTTATTCAGAGAATTCAAAAGCATCCAGGTACGTGGTATGCTTCTATTGATATTGCTAATGCTTTCTTTTCAATTCCGATTGCCCCCGAATGTCAGGAACAGTTCAGTTTTACCTGGAATGGACGTCAAATGACGTTCCGGAGTCTTCCTCAAGGCTATGTACACAGTCCTACGATCTGTCACCGGCTGGTGGCAGAACATTTGTCTGAAGTGCCCACGAATCCACGAGTTCAGGTCTGTCATTATATTGACGACATTTTGATTCAAGGTGAAACGCAAGACCAGGTACAGTCCCATTTAGATCAGATCCTTGACTGTTTGCGAGCGAAAGGTTGGGAAATTAATCCTGACAAATTACAAACTCCGTCCCAAAATGTGAAATTTTTAGGAATTAATTGTCATGAAGGTCACAGAAAAGTGATCCCACAGGTGAAGCGTAAAATACTTGATTTTGCAGTTCCTAGGAACAGGAAAGAGGCTCAATGTTTCATTGGTTTGTTTGGCTTTTGGCGTCAGCATATTCCCCATCTGAGTCAGATTCTGGCTCCATTATATCGAGTCACTCGTAAAAAGAATGCGTTTGAATGGGGTGAGTCTCAACAGAATGCTTTTCATTTGGCTAAAGAAGCTATTCAGTATGCTTTGGATTTGTGGCCTGTGAGTGAAGGTGATGTGGATTTGAATGTGTCCGTGGAAGGTCTGTATGCCAATTGGAGCCTGTGGCAAAAGCAGGGCAGACAAAAAGTGCCTTTGGGTTTTTGGACCAAAAAGTTACCTGAGGCTGGTGAGCGTTACTCACCCTTTGAGAAACAATTGCTTGCTTGTTATTGGGCTCTGGTGGATACCGAGCAACTGACCCTAGGCCATGCTGTGATTTTGAGGCCTGAAATTCCCATTATGCAGTGGGTTTTGAGTTCACCGAAGTCCCATCGGATTGGACATGCTCAGGAGGCGAGTGTGATTAAATGGAAATGGTACATTCAGGACAGGGCACGTGTGGGTCCGAAAGGTGTGGCGGTTTTACATGAGCGAGTGGCGCAGGCGCCCTCCAATGAGACTGAAAGCGATTGTTCGGTACCCGTGGTGCAGGAGTCTCCCGTTAAGTGGGGTAAATCATTTGATGATCTGTCCGTGGAGGATAAAAAACATGTGTGGTTTACGGATGGTTCAGCGAAGTTCATCGGTGACAAAAGACATTGGAAAGCTGTTTCGTATAACCCGATCACGCAGAAATTATTGAGTACAACTGGAGATGGTAAGAGTAGTCAGTATGCTGAACTCTATGCAGTTTACCAAGTTTTGAAACAGAAATTGCCTGGCACATGTCATATTTTCACTGATTCCTGGTCCACTGCGAATGGACTGGCGGTATGGTTACCAACATGGCATTCTCATAATTGGGAATTGCATTCAAAAGAATTGTGGGGAAAGGAATTATGGCAAGAAATTTGGGAGTTGCTCCCGCAGAGTACTGTAACAATCTTTCACGTGGATGCTCACACTCCAATTGACTCCCTTGATAAATTCTTCCATAACATTGCAGATGAAAACTCTAAAATTGCTGAGGCAGTGGTGGACATGCAAGATTCTGATTTGGCGGGATTGGCGAAGTGGGCCCACCAGAAAGCAGGACATTTTGGAGAGAAAGCCACTAGCAGGTGGGCTGCCGATAGAGGAATTCATATTCCTTTTTCTTTAATAAAAGATGTCATTTTGCATTGTCCCATTTGTCAGCATTCTAGGAAAAAGGAGGTGCCTCAAATTGTTCGAGGCCACTTGCATCGAGGTAAATTGCCCGCTCAAATTTGGCAGATTGACTATATCGGTCCGCTCCCTATGAGCAGAAATTGTCAATATATTTGTACAGTTGTTGACACTTATAGTGGCCTTTTGGTCGCTTTCCCTTGCAAGAACGCTACCCAGGTGAATACCATTAAAACTCTGGAGCTACTTATTCTATACTATGGTGTCCCATTTCAAATTCAATCTGACAATGCATCCCACTTTCGTGGAAGGTTGGTGCAGGAATACTATGCGGAAAATAATATTGATTGGGTGTTCCACATTCCGTATTACCCACAAGCTTCAGGACTCATTGAGAGAATGAATGGTTTGTTAAAAGAACAATTGCGCAGATTGACTGATGACCGTTACAAGAACTGGAAGGATGTATTGTTTCAAGCTTTATTGATTCTGAATAATCGCCCTTTGTTACATGCTGAATCTCCTTTAATGCGTTTGTTTCCTCCAAATGTTGATGTCAAGCCTAATTCTTTATCAAATACTATCATGTATTGGAGAATTACCCCCGGTGCTTTGGCTCCATGTAGAGCGACCCCAGGTTCCGCAGGCCTCGACCTGCATGCTTTAAATGATGCAAATTTACCAGGAAATGACCGAATCATTGTTGAAACTGGCATTGGTGTCTGTATACCTGCCGGTAGTTTTGGATTAATTGCCCCTAGATCTGGCCTGGCCCTGAAAGGCGTACAAGTGCTCGGAGGAGTAGTTGACAGTGACTATCAGGGAGAGATTAAGGTTCTCCTGCTTAATAGCAGTGAGACTGACTTATTGATTAAAAAGTCTGACCGCGTTGCTCAGTTACTGATTATGCCTGTCTTCAGTGGTGAGATCAAAAAAGGCTCGGCCCCAACGTTGCTAACTGTGCGAGGACAAAAAGGCTTCGGATCATCTGATCTTCCTGGAGCTAAGATATGGGTGCAATCGCCTAAAAATCCTCCTGAACAGGCTGATATTATTGCGACCGGTCATGACAACACCGTTTTGGTGATGAAGCCAGGGAAAGATGGCTGGGAAGCTGTCCCAGCTGATAAATGTTATTTACGAGAATGATTAAGGCCTGTGTTTGTATTCTTTCAGATCATTCTCTGGACTGCTGCTGCAGGATGTGTCGGCGTTGGACTCCTTTTGGCCTGCTACGCCGGGAGATGAGAGGATCTACCGACGCCGGTTGATGGGAGAATCCGAGTTCCACGGTCTGCGTGGAAGACTTCCTCTAACTTTTGGGTTACACTCGCTAAGCGGGTGACGAACTCTCCACATTTCTGTCTTACCCCAATGAAGTCTGTCACTGACATTTTAGCGACCTGTCTGGTTGTCGTCCCTGCATCTACCGAGACTTTGCGACATATTATTAACATCTCGAATGCCCGACCAAATGTTATTCTGGGCGACTTTGCGGCCCACGAATTTTGTCCCTTATGTACTACTCTTCCAGACCTCGATATCCCTATTCATTCCGGGATTACTACTTTTAATATTACCCCTGGAGATCTATGTTTTATAATGACGTGTGATCCTAAAGCCATCACCGAGTGTATCAAGTTAAAAATACAGGCTGCAACTTCTTTTTCAGCTCATCAACGATTACTGTGTTTAAAGAGACTTCCGAATTCATGTCTTTCTGTGAAGAATAATATGACATGTAAACGTTTATTAGTTGCCCCTAGTTATTATCGTTCCATGTTATTGCCAGCTGGATGGCTCTTTTCTTGCGGAAATTCATCTTGGCCCTATATTCCTGCAAATATTTCTGGTGGCCCATGTGCCATCACTAGATTGAGTTTATTAATGTTTTCCTCACATCCTAATTCACATTCCCGTATTGTACGTGACTCCATGTCGTTGCATGAGGACTGTGATTCCTCTGTCCACCTTTCTTCTAAATCAGAATATCTTGGTTTAGCTTTTTCTATTATTGGAGTTCCTACATTGGCCGTTTATAATGCCAAAACGATCGGCAAGATGGCTTGCTGGATGGTTAAGTCCATCAACCAAACCTCTACTGTCTTATCTGACCTTTTATTAGACGCCCAGGGCGAACGTAGAGCTATTTTACAGAATCGCGCTGCTATTGATTATCTTTTGTTAAAAGATGGACATGAATGTTCTGATTTTGAGGGCCTATGCTGTTTTAATTTGTCTGACCATTCTAAATCAATCCAAGCCCATATTGACAAACTCCACGACTTGACTGCAGAAATTAGACAACACATAGATCAAGGTTTCTTTGACTGGCTCTTTAATTGGTTACCTGACTTGCATTCTTTACGACAGATTTTAGGGGGAGTTATCGTTGCTATTTGTGTTCTGATAGCTATTTGTTGCTTTATTCAGTGCATCCCTTCCCTGCTCCAATTTTTTAGACTTAGTAAGAGACATAGATCAGTTAATTTTGTTTCCTATTATTCTTCTACTGATGTAAGTTCTATTTAGTTTGTGGTTAATAGACTGGAGTCAAGGGGTGTAATGAAATGGCTGCCCGATTAGGACTATAGACAGGACCCCTGCCTTCCATATATTAGAGCATTTTCGTGTCACTTTCCTTAATGTAGGGCTTATGAATTTAAGTTAGGGGATAGATACATAAGTACTAATCATGATTTGCCCATTTGCTAACGTGTTAGGATATTTTCCATGGAGTTACGCATATTGCGGGCCCTGTAGGCCTTAAACGAGACAGACTCCATTTTGCTTTCTGCCTGGTAGCTCGAGAGGCCTTCTAGGTGAAGTGTAGTGTTTTAGTTTCAAGCTGTTGTTCGCTTGGAGAGAACCGGCTCAGGCTGGCCCTTATCGAAGGAATGTATTTTTCTCCACTCCGAAGACACAACTTCAGGCCGGCCGGCTGGGAACGTGTCCTTGGTACGGGGAGGTACAAGAATTTGGTGGGCGGCAGGTTGCTGGCCGTAGCTTTCCATGAAGGAACGGGCTTTGATATTAGCGAAGGTGTTAGTCAGTTGTCAGTTAGTCCGTAGGCGGCATCTAGCCGTTAGCATCTCTGCCATTAATTATTTCATGGCGGACAGTCGCCATCTTTGAAGTCCGAGAAAGATTTAAGACCGAAACTCTCTGAGAAAGACTGAAGGAAAATTAGCGCGGAGCGCACTGAAACAGAGAGAGAGATTTGATTTGATTTGATTTGATTTAGACTTGTAGAGCGCATGGCTGCCCTGGAGCGTCCCAGCGCTAATCCTGATCTGAACCTGGTGAACTCAAGCGAGAAGCAAGGTTAGGGGGTGGGAGGGAACAACAAGGTTTTAAGTGCTTTTCTGAATTTCAGGTGATCCGGTTCCATTCGAAGTTCTCTAGGAAGGGCATTCCATTTGTTTGATACGTTCAGTGAGAACCGTCGGCCTCCTGTTCGTGCTTTCCTCACTCGTGGGACAGTGACCAGATTTTCTCCATCCGAGCGTAGGGCCCTGGTCGACTTATAAGGTCGGATCAGTCCTCTCAAGGCCGGAGGGCCTTTACCCTGCAAGGTCTTATGTGCAATGCAGAGAGACTTAAACGCGATCCGCTCTTGGATGGGGAGCCAGTGCAGGGCTTTCAGCAATGGCTTGGCTGAGGTCCGTCTCGGCACCCCCAGCAGCAGCCTGGCTGCGGCATTCTGAGCTCGCTGAAGAGTGTTGATGGTGGCAAGAGGGGCTGCGAGAAAAAGGGAGTTACCATAATCCAGTTTGGACAAAATCAAACCCTGGATTAGCAGCTTTCTAGATTGAAACGGAAGGAGAGGGAGGACCTTCCGGGCTGCCCGCAGCAGGCCGAAGCAGCCTCCAACCACTTTCTGCGCATGGGTCTTGAAGGTCAGTTGGGGTTCGAACCAGATCCCTAGGCTTTTAATTTGCTGCTTGGGGGATGGAAGATCTCCCATACAGGCAGGCCACATCTCAGGGGGCAGAGAGGTGAATTGATTGCCTAAGAGCATGATCTCCGTCTTAGATCCATTTAGTTTGAGTTTCGAACTGGACATCCAGGAGGAAATGGCTGTAAGACAGTTTGGGAGATCGACCGGGTTGCCCTCATGTTGCGACAACGAGACGACGAGTTGGGTGTCGTCGGCATAGCTAATGGATTTAACCCCAAATGGGGCTATCACCTTCTCCAACGGGGCCATGTAGACATTAAACAGTGTGGGGCTGAGGGAGGAGCCCTGCGGCACCCCACACTGCAGAGGGAAGGCCTCTGAGAGAGATACGGTAGCTAATAACCAGCAAGGTTCCGGTGGCCTGGAGGGAAGCAGATGAGGTTGAGCCTAGCGGTGCAGACGTGTACTTGTGACGGCTGGGGCGTGACTGCGAGGCGAGCCAGGACACAGAGACGAGAAGGGAACCTAGATGACTGCCGAGCCCAGACTTCATATTGACAAGGTGATCTCCGCCCTTTTCCCAATTAGCGCGCATTCTAATCTTTACCTTTTCTTTACAGAAATTATGATGCATAGTAATGTGATATGTGTTTATTGTTAATAAATACCCTAGTTCTTATAGAACGAACGTGTGCCTTGTGTTCCTGTTCAATCTTGGTAAATGGATCTCCTAGTCGAAAGTTGTTTATATGAACGGATGTGAAATCCCGATCTGGTAAATAGTGATCGAACAAAGAGGGAGTGAGTGGACCTTTGATGCCAAGAATAGGAGGTACATCATATAATTTGGGAACCGTATTAAAAGTCATTATTATAGTTTTATCCCAAGTAGATAACTGAGACATTGTCCCGATAACTGTTCATAGGAATGTGGTCGTCGTTGATATGCGGCGTTAGTGAGAACGTTGGGGGGGATTACCAACGTGTATACCCACAGGATTGTGGCTTGTATAAGTGAGAGCGTCAGGGAGGACACTGGCGTGTAGATCTACCGGATTGTGGATCGTTTGGAAAAGGGAGCATTGGGTTCTGCAGGCCCATGTGTAGACGCACCGGATTGTGTGTCATATCTGCCCTAGGGTAGACCGGTCTGGGTCGGGGTGGCCGCGAGACCAACTGATGTGAATAAGATATTGTAGAAAATCTATGCATGTGTATTGCTATTCCCCATCCTTAGGTGCGACCTGTATATACCTGTATATCTATCCATATCCATTGTGAATACGTTCTAAGGAGGGAGGTGAGTACGTTTTGGCTGGGTCATAGGGGCCCCTGGGGGCTGATCCCATCTAAGCGGAAAATCCGGCCATTACAGCTGCTAACGAACTGCCGGACTGTGTTATGATGCCTGACATTATTTCTGCATAGTGAAGTACACAATTGTAGTGCTACGCATTACATTATTCCTCCATTGCAAAGTACAGGATTGTAGCGGCCCACATTGTATTATTTCTCCATTGCAAAGTACACGATTATAACACTACGCATTGAATTATTCCTTAATTGCAAAGTACATGATTGTAGCGGTCCACATTGCATTTTTTCTTCATTGCAAAGTGCATGATTGTAGCTGCGCATTGCATTATTTTTTCATTGCAAAGTACATGATTGTAGCAGTGCGCATTGCATTATTTCTTCATTGCTAAGTACGTGATTGGGGTGTGACACATAGCATTATTCCTTCATTGCAAAGTACGTGATTGTAGCGGTACGCATTGCATTATTTCTCCCATTGCAAGGTACCGGGGTGTATCGTTAGACATTGTATTATTTCTCCTTTGCCAAGCACGGGATTGTATTGTTATGCAGCGCACTATTGTTTGTCCATTGTAACGTGTTTGATTCTAGCATTGTGACCAGCATAGCATTTTGAAAGCGTTGGTTAGGAGATAGGCCTGGCTGCTCGTGCCACGCTACTAAGGGGGTGAGCAGGGCTATCGGAAACGGTGTCCTTACTTGGCCTAACGTTGAGCGAGGCGTCCCGGGTCATGGATTTGCAACAAACACACAAAAGGTGGCGGGGGATGCTTGCAATAAGTTGAGCCACTGGCTGTCACTCAGGGTGGCATTCAAACCCATCTGTCATCCTTGCCACCTCAGTTTGGACCCAGCCACGTGCAACTCCATCTTGACCCTGCTCCAGTAGGAACAGTCCAGCCCAAAGTGCCTGCCCGGGTCCTGCCTGAACCCGAACACAAGCCCTGGACCGGTTTCACCCAGATCGGGGCACGTCAGTCAGTGCGGCTCGGGTGCAGTGGCGCAGTGCGCACGGGACCCACGTCCTTCGCTTATCCGAGCTAATTGGTCTATGACTTAACTGCCCCCATATCTAATCAGCGCCATGCAATAACCTCATTACATCTCTGCACTCTGGAACCTGCAGTTCGATGGGGTGACAAGGCGTCTCTGGGCTGTAGGTGTTCAGAAATGTTCTGCAGCTGCCTGACTCATCTGTACAGTAGAATCAGATCAGAACAAACCCAGGCCCCTGCCGGGTCTGCCCATGTGAGCACCAGTCCCTGCCCATCTTCACGCCAGGCTTCAAACCCAGAGGGGCCTCCTGCAGAAGGGGGTTCATCCCGGCACCTGTTGACCAGGGAGTGTTGAAGCCCCCCAGACATGTCAGATACTCACTGAACCCCAGGGCTTTAAGTGGTCCGGGTCTCACCGGGTCTGAGCACCGGCAGTTTTTTCAGGGGGCCTACGAACGGGTCTCTATCGGGCTCTGTTTTGTGCCTGGCACAGGCGGTTCATTTTTTTCCAGACTGCAGTGACAGCGGCACATCCATGTGTGCGGGTGATCGTTGTGGGGGAAGGGAACTCCTTTAAAGAGTCATATTCTCTCTGGATTTTCCTCCCTTTTTTGAAACTCAGGAGCAGCGACATTGTCCTGGTGTCACCAGGGTTTTAAGTGGAAGCTTTTCCAATATTATTTACAAGGCATTGTTGCTGCTTATTTCTCTTATGCAACTAACAGCCATTGACAAAGCCAATAGTCCTGACTTGCAGTTATGATGTGACCTGTATCATACATCTAAGCGCAATGACAGAAACAGCAAAATGCAAGTCAGGCGGCACACTATGCTAAACATAGATTTTTAGCTTATGTGTTTTAAGCCTCTTTGAGGGACCCCCAAGTTTTTTCACCCCACATAAAGCCCTGCTGACCCAGACCTTGCCTCAGGTAAGGGTGCTCACCCCTGGCCCCCAGCAGTGCAGAACAGATCCCCTCTTCTAGGGCGATCGTTTCACGTGGACAAGAGATGTTCACGATTCTGAAAGTATTAAAGTCTGTAGTCCATCAAACCTCATAAAATGCACAAAATCCTGGGAATGGGATTCCTGTCCCCGTTCATATAAACAAAAGACCGGTGCCTTCAACAACTGCTGTGAAGCACAGACCAAGCCACAGCCTTTCGATCCTGGTGCAAGGCGCTAAGGATGAACCTGCTCCAAGCACCTCTGCGCGCGAGCCGCAATCAGACTCTGGGGACAGGAACGAGACAGGGTCACCGTACAACATGACTGGTCCAACTGGACCATAAAAGGCATCTGTTAATGGCCCCAGAGGAAGAGACATTGAAGGATGGTTTCAACACATTACACTCATTTGCTTCGGTTGTTAAATAACGTCAAGTAGTCGATTTCCAAGGTCCAGATTGCTTTTATTGTCCCTTCCAAAGCTCACATCCATTGCCTGCTGTCACTCACAGTGGCGCTGAGCTCCTCTGTCAATGACGGGCTGGGGGGCAGACTCAGAGGCGCGAGGGACATTAATTAAAGGTCTGCAATGTCCTTCGTGATGCAAGTCCTCGCGAGTCAACAAAGCACTTAAAAGGGAATTAGCAGACATGCCCAGGGCCCTTAAAAAAACGTCAGCAGCGTGACGTGTGTTTGACCGAATCCGGAGGGAAGCCTCTTAAAGCTTTAAGGACTGCAGAAGAGTGAAGACAGGGGGTGCAGTGACACCAGGGCCGGGCTGGGAACCGAAACGGCCACCCCGTGGGGCACGTCCGGGGCCCCTGCGCCCAGTATGGCCCCCACCATGCCCCCCGTGAGGCCCTTTGGGGACACGCCCGGGGCCTCTGCGCCCAGTCCGGGCCCCCACCGTGGGGCCCTCCAGGGACATGCCCGGGGCCCCTGCGCTCAGTCCGGCCCTGAAGGACCCGCCTCTGGGGAGGCCCTCTTGGGGTTCACTTCATTCAGGGCTTGTTTGATGGATGCAGAAGGGTGAAGGCCCCCCCCCCCCCCTCTTCCATGGTCAGCCCCGCAGAGCTGCGGGTCCGCCCTGTCAAGCGTGCCTTTAAGTTCAGTAACAGGAATATAAAGCGCCCTGAATCATGGCCTTCTTGGCGCAGGCCAACAGGTGGATGCGGTGCACTGTGCTAATGTGGGGGCATGACCCCCTGCTCCTTGGAACGAAGGGTTCACCTTTGACCCAGTCTTTAAAAAATGGAGAATAATGAAGGAAACCTTGATGGCACAGAGTGCCAATATCGGCCCACTCACCAGCCCTCCCGCAGCAACATGCATGTATCATAAATATTCAGACAAGACAACTTTTTGTTGGGAAAAGATAGCTGCAGGTTTATTAGCATACATAAATGCCAACATGGTGGGTTATCTTACAGACGATCCAAAGGCAAGCCGGCCCTCGCGACCTACCACCTGATAGGCCCACTTGCATCGTGGCCTTAGCCAATCGTTGCTTAGCGGTTGTGGGAGGGGATAGCCACTCCCACTTCCTGTGAACCATCGGTCCACCCTCTTGCTCACACCCCCCCCTACGAGGGGCGGAGCGTTCAAGCGACCCCCGGTTGTTTAGGTTTCCAACTGCCCGTAGAATAGACGGGGCGCCGTCTCACCCCAAGGCCCATCGCACAGACTTCCTGGGGACATTAGGCCTCAGCACCCTTTGCACCCCTGAGTACCTTTCCGCCTCTGGATCGCCCTGTAACTCCGCCACAGCCCTGGGTGTGGCGACCATCGCAGCCAGGGCCCCCCACCAAGGCCGGCATTGAGGCGAGCGGGGGAGGAATATATACCTCTCCCCACCCACCACCATGGCCGGAAGTGAAGTTCAGGACCCTGTTAGAGTCGTAGAAACACTGGCCTGCCCCGTGTGCCATCTTGTGGCACTAAGGGGGCCTCCCTCTTATGAGTGTCCCCTGCGGGGACGTGTCGGTCGGCCCACAGAGTTATAGGGAGACCAAAGTGTAATATTCGGGGGGCTCCATTTACCCTTTTAGGTCTGGCTTCAAGGCCGCTTTGGCTGATCCCCACTGTTGGGTTTTCTAAAGAATTCAAAACGGACATTCATTCACACACACATCCATCCAAGGGCCTAGGGTCATTCCTCTTCGTCCATTGGTCTTTCCAACTCTCATGCACGCTTTGCTTTATCAAATGACCGCCCATAGCGAGGAGCAGCGTCTGCCCTCCTCACCCATTGGCTGTCGCGAATGACGCATTCTGCCTGACCAGATGTGCGCAGCCTCGTGGAAGGGAGTGGGTTTAAATGCCCTGGCTGTTGTGCCTGGGCTACTATTACTATAGATTTTCCATTTGTTTGCATATTGCATATGTTTGAAACAAAGTAATACAAATATCTTGTCACAGTAAGACCTATTGGCTTTGTCAACCCTTGGCATGAAGTGGTTTCACTGAGCCCCAGCCAAGGGATGAAGAGAACAGCTGCATCTCTGCTGCTTTACCTCTCTTAATTACTGTACCGGTCAGACCATCAGCCCAGGGTCATTGCTACCTTTTCATCGGTTTAATGACTGTGGCAGTGCCCAAAAATCATAGGTATCGCTATCGACAATAAATTGAGTTTATTATACATGAAAGGAAGGGCTCAGGCTTGAGTTGCCACAAACATCCCCATCAGCCATTTATACAACACTTTGTAGCCCGGGGCGATGCTGTGGAAGGGGCAGAATAACTGGACGGGGTGGCACTGAGTCATAGTGAGAAGTGTAAAACACACACATGCCACCCTGAACCCTAAAAACACCCTTGCCACACAAAAACCATACTCACCCTGAACCCTAAAAACACCCTTGCCACCCAAAAACCAAACCAACCCTGAACCCTAAAAACACCCTTGCCACCCCAAAACCATACCCACCCTGAACCCTAAAAACACCCTTGCCACCAAAAAACCAAACCAACTCTGAACCCTAAAAACACCCTTGCCACCCAAAAAACACAGCCACCCTAAACCCTAAAATACCTTTGTTAGTGGGTAGGAAATAGACATGTAAGGTCCTGATTTACTGCGTATTGCTTAGTGTTGTCAAGATGCCCTGAGGAAATTTGGATTGTAACTAAAGTGCAATGTGTATTAAGTATGTGTTTAATAAAACGAAATTGAAATAAAAAGGAAAAAAAAAACCTTGTGCCCAAAAACCCACAGCCACCATACATCCTAAGAATACCTCCTGGGCTGTTAAACCCTCAAAAAGAAAAGAAGAAAGCCCGAAAGGAAGTTTTATTTTACGCTCGACATTTTTTTGAAACAGCTACAAATATCTTGAAATGTTAAAGAAATATGGGTGGACACAGTTGATGCCACACACGTGGCCCTGCTTTGGAATGCGGATTATGGCCAGTGCATGTGCGATGGGCTCACGCTCCCCATTTGCTCCCCCGCCCCCCCAATCAAACTTGAAAGGAAGCCGCTCGCACACCACCATTTGTCTGAGCCTCAGCATCAGACTTCAAAAGCTGCTGCTCCCCCGCTCACCCCCCGCCACAGCAATACCGAGAGCTTGTTCTTTTTACACCTATCCCTCTCCCCTCGTGCCCTCCCCCATCTTGTTCTCAGTTACTTTCCTCCTCTTGGTCCTCTGTCCTCCCACAGACTTTTAATCTATTTTCACTTCACAATCCTTCTCTATTTTTGTGTACGACCTCTTCCCCATGTTCCTTCTTCACAACGTCTCACTTTCTGCTTTCTTTTTCCCCTGTACAGTTTTGTCTTCTCCCTTCAATTATTTTAATCAGGTCCCCCTCTCTCCCCGGCCCCTCACCCAGTCCTCACACCTCCATTTCCCCATTCCATGCCTGTTTTCTCCCTCCCCTTGCCTTGTCTCTCTTGCTGCTTGTTAGACGGACCGGGAGGGTCGGCCGAGGATAAGGGGAGAGGTCTCTGGGGAGAGCCGTCTCCAGCGATCGTACAGACAAGTAACTTCCCCCCCACAGACGTACACCACACAAGGATAAGGTTCAACGATACTTTATAAGCAATTCTTTAAGTACGGTAAAATGGTACAAGGAGGTCTGAACTCAGGGGTCCCCTCTGTTCTGGTCTCTGGATTGGGAAAAGGGTAGCGGGACAGTCTTGTTACCAATCAGGTAGATGAAATAGCTCACAATCCTCGAGCTCGGCGTTCTAGATGATCGGGCCGCGGCGGAGCCAGCAGGTCCCGATGAAGGTGGTGATTACAAACGGTCCGCGGCCACGCCAGCAGGTCCCGACGACGATGAAGGTTTCAGAAGGATGCGGCAGCGCCAGCAGGCAGGACGATAGTTCGTAAGGCAGGGCTACGGCAGCGCCAGTAGTCCGTCAAGGATGAGTTCTTCGCTGCGTCTCTCGACTCCAGGATACAACTGCCTTCCTGCTCTGGAGCTGCCCCAGTTATAGGTCTGGCGCCCTTTGATGTCCGGACCCTCGCACTTGGAGGTCGGGAGGTCCGGGATGAGGGAGTCCAGACACCCAGCGGGGGGGTGGAGCCAGCGCCCGGGGAGGCTGGGGGCGATCGGCACCTGGCGGGGGAGAGCTATCGACACCTCTTTCTCCCATTGACCTGCCAAGTAGTCCGCTCACCTCCTGGGTGGATGGTGGTGCCGGGATGTCGGGGCCTGGCCAGGCCCAGGGTTAGGGTCGATCGGAGGCCAGGCGGTCTCGTGGTGCTGTGTCCAAGATGGCGCCCATGCCGGGCGAGAGGGCCGGTAGGGAATCGGGCCCATGAGGTGGAGATGTTCAGGGGCAGGGGTCCCATAGGAGACGGGAAACGGGTGGTTGTTGCCTGTAATATCTGAGGAGCCGGGCTCGGGCCTGGTCGTGCGGGGAGGGAGCAAGCCCTTCGTGTGGCCTGTCCAACATGCGTCCCCCCCAGCTAAAGGCGGGGAGAGTCACCCATCCTCTTGGGGACTCTCCTCGTCGAGGCGGAAAAAGCGTGA
Source organism: Lissotriton vulgaris (assembly GCF_964263255.1). Classification (NCBI taxonomy): domain Eukaryota; kingdom Metazoa; phylum Chordata; class Amphibia; order Caudata; family Salamandridae; genus Lissotriton; species Lissotriton vulgaris. The sequence continues at coordinate 44,599,627 of NC_141699.1, forward strand.
CAGGCCATCTGCGTTGGCGTGGTCTTGCCCGGGTCGATGTTCCACAGTGAAGTCCATCCCCTGCAGGGAGATGGACCAACGTAGTAGCTTCGGGTTTTCCCCCCGCATTTGCATTAGCCACTGCAGGGGCCGATGATCGGTCTGTACCCGGAAGTGGGTGCCGAAGAGATATGGCCGGAGCTTTTTGAGGGCCCACACCACGGTGAAGGCCTCCCTCTCGATGGTGCTCCAGCGTTGTTCTCGGGCCAGGAGTCGTCTGCTGATGAAAGCCACTGGTTGGTCAAGTCCTTCGGGATTCAACTGGGAAAGGACTGCCCCAATGCCATGGTCGGAGGCATCCGTTTGGACGATGAATTCCCGACTGTAGTCGGGGGCCTGGAGCACAGGGGCGGAGCACATGGCGGCCTTCAGCTTCTCGAAGGCCGCTTGACAGTCTGGGGTCCAGTTGACCTTCTTTGGTTGGTTTTTGGATGTGAGTTCCGTGAGGGGCCCCACAATGCTGCCATAGTCCCTCACGAACCGCCGGTAGTAGCCTGTGAGTCCCAAAAAGGCGCGGACCTCGGTCTGGGTGATGGGGGGCTGCCAAGACTGGATGGCAGCGATCTTGAGTTGCAGAGGGGCCACCAGACCGCTTCCCACCTGGTGCCCGAGATAGGTCACGGACCCCTGGCCAATTTGGCATTTGCTGGCCTTGATCGTGAGGCCAGCTCGTTGGAGGGCCTGTAGCACTTCTCGGAGGTGGTGGAGGTGGTCGGACCAGTGGCGGCTGTACACAGCGATATCGTCCAGGTAGGCGGCGCTGAATTCTTCAAGCCCCGCCAGGACCTGGTTAACTAGCCGTTGAAATGTTGCTGGGGCATTCTTCATGCCGAATGGCATGACCTTGAAGTGATAGTGGCCATCAGGGGTGGAGAATGCAGATCGTTCTTGGGCTCGGGGTGTGAGACCGATCTGCCAGTAGCCCGCTGTCAGGTCGAAGATGCTGAGGTAGCGGGCAGCTCCCATGCGGTCGATTAGTTCATCTGCCCGGGGGATGGGGTGCGCGTCTGTTCTGGTGACCGCATTCAAGCCCCGGTAGTCGACGCAGAACCGGAGTTCCGGTGTGGTGCCGGGGGCGGCTGCTTTGGGGACCAGTACCACTGGGCTGGCCCAGGGGCTGTCGGAGGGCTCGATGACCCAGAGCGTGAGCATCCTGACCACCTCCTCTTGGATGCAGGCCCGTACCCGATCTGGTACGCGGTAGGCCCGATGGCGGATAGGGGGACTGTCTCCCATGTCCACGTCGTGTACGCACCAGGGGGTGACCCCTGGGGTGAGGGAGAACAGGGTGGCGAACTGCAGCAGGAGGTCTCGGCATCCTTGGCGTTGCTCCAAGGTGAGGGCCTCCGAGAGTCGGACCCCGTCCACGGAGCCGTCCTTCTCCCGAGTCCGCAGGAGGTCAGGGAGGGGTTCGGAGTCCTCCTCGGCTCCATTGTCCGTTGCCATCAGGAGGCTGAGTTCTGAGCGCACAAAATGGGGTTTCAGTCTATTAGCGTGGAGGACCCGGAGAGGGTTCCGTGAAGATTCCATATCGATGAGATAGGTGACAGGGCTCTTGCGCTCGATTACTTTGAAGGGCCCCGTCCACTTGTCTTGCAGGGCGCATGGTTCGGTGGGAGACATTACCCATACTTGTTGGCCGGGTTCAAATTCGATGGAGGAGGCATTTTGATCGTACCACCTTTTCATGTCCTCCTGACTGGCCTCCAAGTTTGCTTTTGCCATCTCTCTGAATCGTCTGGTCTGGTTGCGGAGGGTTAGGAGGTACTTGAAAACATCTGGAGGGTTCTTTAGAGGGGGCATTTCCCAGCCTTCTTTGACTAGGCTGAGCGGCCCACGTACCGGGTGTCCATACAAGAGTTCAAACGGGCTGAAGCCGAGGGACTTCTGGGGGACTTCTCGGTAGGCAAAGAGAAGGCACGGTAGTAGCACATCCCACTGGCGACGGAGGGGCTCTTCCAACCCCCCAATCATCCCTTTGAGCGTGCGGTTGAACCGCTCAACGAGTCCGTTTCCTTGAGGGTGATAGGGGGTCGTGAACCGGTAGGTGACCCCACACTGTTGCCAGAGGGACTTCATGTATTTTGAAATAAAGTTTGTGCCCCGGTCGCTGACGACTTCTCGGGGGAAGCCCACGCGGGAGAAGATCCCCATCAGGGCCCGGCCGACTACCGGGGCTGTCACAGTTCGCAGGGGAACAGCCTCGGGGTAGCGGGTGGCGTGGTCCACCAGTACTAGGATGAACCGATGTCCCTGTGCTGTACGGGGGTCCAGGGGTCCCACAATGTCTATCCCCACCCTCTCGAACGGGGTGGTGACCACTGGAAAAGGTTGCAGGGGTGCTTTCAGCTTGCGGCCGCTCTTCCCGCTGGCCTGGCACGTGGGGGCAAGATCGGCAGTGCTGGAGTACATCGTTCCTCATCTTGGGCCAAAAAAATTGGGTCACCAGGCGACTGTAGGTTTTATCCTGACCCAGGTGGCCAGCCAGGGGGACATCGTGGGCCAGGTTTAGCAAGAAGTCTCTAAAGCGGAGGGGCACCACTAGTACTCGACTGGCCCCTAACTCCGCGAGTCTCTGTTCGCTGTACAACAGGTCATTGTCCCAATAGACCCAATGGGTTCCGGAGGTATCCCCTGCGCTCTGAGCGAGGGCTTGTTGGCGGAGTCCCTCGAGGGAGGGACAGGTCCTCTGCTCTTGGCGAAACTGTTCTTGGGTGGGCCCCCCCTCCTGACGCCACTGATCCAGGCCGGGAAGGTCCTGAGGCTGAACGAGCTCCTCGGGAGTTTGTTCTGGGGGGACGGCACGGTCGGTGTCTTCTACTGGAGCGACCGGGGGAGGAGGTGCCGGCCATTCAGGTTCTTCGGGTCTGGGGGTGGCACGGGCAGCCATGGACCGGGTGGTTACGCACGCCCAGTCCGGGATGCCCAACATCCCCAGATGCTCTCTCCTCTCTACGGCGGCCCACGGGGAACTTTCAAGATCATTTCCCAGGAGACAGTCTACGGGGGCGTCATCTCGGACCGTCACTTTCAACATGCCGGAGACTCCTCCCCACTCGAAGGGGACGCAAGCCATCCGACATAGACCCTCCAAATTGTCGGCTGATCGGACAGGGCAGAGAATGTTCGGCAGGATCTGTTCTGGGGTCACCAGGTGACAGCGGACGGCTGTTACACTGACCCCGGTGTCACGTAGGGCTTCGGCCCGGCGTCCATTAATGTTCACCCATTGACTGTACTTCCGGGTGTTGGCGGGTAGGGGGACCCGCGGGACCATGTCTCTTCCCCCTAGGCATGCTAGAACCATGGCGGCTGGTTCCCATTCTTGGTGTTCTTGCTCACATTCCTCATGCTCTTCGGAGATTTGTTCTTCCCCCAGGGCGGCGGCAGCCATCTGGCGGGGTCTCGGAGTCTGGCTCTGTGGACAATTTGGATCGTTTGCGTAGTGGCCGACTCGCTGGCATCGGTGACATGTGACATTGGCTCTGTATCCCGGCTGCGCCGGGGTGTTGCCCCGGTTGGCCGGGAGTGGGGTGCTGGTAGCGGGAGCGGCCGGGGCGTTGTCTCTTCCTCGTCCTTGGCCCCCTCCTCCTCCTCGGGGACGGTGCTGACCGTGGTGGTTCCGGTTCTGTTCATGGGACCCATTTCGGCCCACTCGGGTGATTTCCCACCGGTCAGCCTCGGCGGCGAGCTGCCGTGGATCAGTCAATTTACTGTCGAGGAGGTGCTGCCTGAGCTCGACGAAGCAGTTGTTTGATAGATGCTCCCATACCATGAGATTGAAAAGTTGCTCGTAAGTCGTTACGTTGCTTCCCTTGATCCAACCCTCGAAGGCCCGGCTGAAATAGTTCACGTATTCCACCCAAGTTGTACCCGGGATCCGGGTGCAGTCTCGGAACCTCTGGCGGTACATTTCGGGTGTGAGCCCATAGCGGGTGAGGAGGGCAGCTTTCATGTGGTCATAGGAGGTCATCAGATGGTCTGGAAGCTGTAGCAGGGCATCGCGGCCCTCATTGAGGAACCTCCCCCATAGACCGGCTCCCCAGTCGCTTCGATCGATCCGGTGGGAGGTCATAGCGATCTCGTAGGCCTTGAACCATTGCTGTATGTCGTCCTCTCGGAAATATTCTCGAACAACATCCTTGGGGATGTGTACCTTTTTTTCTGTTGCCCCCGGGGTGCGCGGTTGCTCGGGCACCCCTAATTCTTTGTTCTGCTTGCGTAAGTCTATCTCAGCTAGTTTGCGCTCGTGTTCATACGCCAGTCTCTTCTCTTCGAGCTCTCTTTGTCTCTGCTTCTCTTCCCGTTCTTCTCGGAGTCGCAGATGTTCCAGATTCAGTTTTTGTTCTGCTAATTTGAGTTCGCCATCCATTTTGAGCCGGGCCATTTCTAGTTCATGTAGTCGGGTTCTTTCTCGTTCTTGGATCTCATCTTGCGAGAGACCCGTTCTTCGCTCCTCGGGAGCCGTGGTGTCTTTTTCTGCTGCTGCGACATTTTGGACCGGGGGTCTGACGGCCCCGGTTTCTGCCCAAGACTCAATGGCGTGCTTGAAATCGTCTTTAGTACTCAGACCAGTGGTAGCGATACCTAGTTCAATGCAGAATTGTTTCAACTCACGATGGCTGTATTCTTCCAATTTCTCCATCTGGAATTTCTCGGTGGATCCGCTTTCTTTGGTTGTCATTGTGATTTCGTCGTGGGGTGAGCTACTCTCTGTACGATTATGCGTTGATTCGGATCGCGCCGCTGGCCACCAAGGTTAGACGGACCGGGAGGGTCGGCCGAGGATAAGGGGAGAGGTCTCCGGGGAGAGCCGTCTCCAGCGATCGTACAGACAAGTAACTTCCCCCCCACAAACGTACACCACACAAGGATAAGGTTCAACGATACTTTATAAGCAATTCTTTAAGTACGGTAAAATGGTACAAGGAGGTCTGGACTCAGGGGTCCCCTCGGTTCTGGTCTCTGGATTGGGAAATGGGTAGCGGGACAGTCTTGTTACCAATCAGGTAGATGAAATAGCTCACAATCCTCGAGCTCGGCGTTCTAGATGATCGGGCCGCGGCGGAGCCAGCAGGTCCCGATGAAGGTGGTGATTACAAACGGTCCGCGGCCACGCCAGCAGGTCCCGACGACGATGAAGGTTTCAGAAGGTTGCGGCAGCGCCAGCAGGCAGGACGATAGTTCGTAAGGCAGGGCTACGGCAGCGCCAGTAGTCCGTCAAGGATGAGTTCTTCGCTGCGTCTCTCGACTCCAGGATACAACTGCCTTCCTGCTCTGGAGCTGCCCCAGTTATAGGTCTGGCGCCCTTTGATGTCCGGACCCTCGCACTTGGAGGTCGGGAGGTCCGGGATGAGGGAGTCCAGACACCCAGCAGGGGGGTGGAGCCAGCGCCCGGGGAGGCTGGGGGCGATCGGCACCTGGCGGGGGAGAGCTATCGACACCTCTTTATCCCATTGACCTGCCAAGTAGTCCGCTCACCTCCTGGGTGGATGGTGGTGCCGGGATGTCGGGGCTTGGCCAGGCCCAGGGTTAGGGTCGATCGGAGGCCAGGCGGTCTCGTGGTGCTGTGTCCAAGATGGCGCCCAGGCCGGGTGAGAGGGCCGGTAGGGAATCGGGCCCATGAGGTGGAGATGTTCAGGGGCAGGGGTCCCATAGGAGACGGGAAACGGGTGGTTGTTGCGTGTAATATCTGAGGAGCCGGGCTCGGGCCTGGTCGTGCGGGGAGGGAGCAAGCCCTTCGTGTGGCCTGTCCAACACTGCTCCAGGTGAAATCTGCACTGCTCTCCCTTCAATTCTTTTCATCAGCGTCCCCCTCTCTCTCCTGCCCCTCCCTCAGTCCTCACACCTCCATTTTCTCCTTTCATCATGCCCCTGTTTCTCTCCTTACCTCATCTTTTGTGTGTGATCTGTTTCCGCTGAGGTGACCCTTGTGCTTTCCCGACCACAGCCTGTCCCTCAGAGCCCAGCTGTCCCTCGCAGTCCAACCACGAGTGAGGGACTGGCCTATCGGGTGGGGAAGATCCGGGGTGCTTCCAGACAAAAGCTGCGGGAAAAGTTACATTTGTGGCAAATGCACCTGATTAGAACCGTTTGGATTTATATATGACAAAAAAAGCACCAGGAGTTATATTTCAGAGGTGGACTCATTCAGTTGCTGCCATGTACTGCCTAAACTGGCAGACTTGGGGGGGGGGGGGGCATTGCCATGGACTCGGCTCGGTGGAGGTGGGCTCCAACCGGCAAGGTGTGAGCAGAACACAGACCTACCCAGGCGCTGGGCATTAATAAAGGATTAACACCCATTTTTTGGATCAGCTGTGACGGGTGCTAATGGCTGGGCATTAACTGTAGTACTCTCAGCACAGCCCCCCCTACCCAAACACAGCTGAGAACTTTAACATAATGGGTGCTGCATTCACTCTAAAGTGCCCCATCTACTCTACAGAAATAAACAACTTCCTGGAATCCAGAAACAAAGTGAAAACACAATTGGACAAAGAACAAGCAGAGCGCTGTAATCACCCCAACCTCAACTTTTAACTTCCATTTCAAAGTGAATACAGCAGCACATGGGCTTATTTTGAGCCGGTGGTTTCCGGTGCTTGGCACAGCACCTGCACTTAATTGGTTTCCGGTGCTTAATTGGTTTCCGGTGCTGAGAGATAAGTAAAATGGCGGTCTATGAATACAGTATGCATTCAAAATTACTAATACCTGCCTCCCCAGACAATATTTTAGCTATGGGGACTTGGAATAAAGAGCACTTGCTACCCAACATGTGCATTCATGTCAAATAGAACCTCTGGTAAAAAGTACACCATCATGAATTAACCTATTGGAGTTTGTGGTCGGGAGGGGGAACATGCCTTTATGTATTGGGGTGTAGAGGAATGACTTGGCAAACTGGATGACTAGCTTATTGCAAGAGTGGTTCAAGGTTTACATCACTCTACCGCCCTCACTCTACCGCCCGAACGCTACCGTCCTCACTCTACCACTCTACCGACCTAACTCTACCACCCTCACTTTACCACTCTACCACCCTCACGCCCTCATTCTTTCAACTCTACTGCCCTAAGTCTACCACTCTACTGCCCTCACTCTACCACTTTACCGCCCTCACTCTACCACTCTACTGCCCTCACGCTACCGCCCTCACTCTACCACCCTGCTGCCCTCACTCTACCTCCCTGACTCTACCACTTTACCGCCCTCACTCTATTGCCCTCACTCTACCACTCTACCTCCCTCATGCCCTCACTCCACAACTCTACCACCCTCACTCTACCACTCTACCGCCATCACTCTACCGCCCTCACTCTACCACTCTACTGCTCTCACTCTATAACCCTCACTCTACTGCCCTCACTCTAGTGCCCTCACTCTAGCGCCCTCACTCTACCACTCTACCGCCCTCACTCTACCGCCCTCACTCAACTGCCCTCACTCTACCACTCTACCACCCTCACTCAACCGCCCTCACTCTACCACCCTCACTCTACCACTCTACCGCCCTCAGTCTACCACTCTACTGCCCTCACTCTACAACCCTCACTCTACCACTTTACCGCCCTCACTCTACCGCCCTCACTCTACCACTCTACTGCCCTCACTCTACCACCCTCACTCTACTACCCTACTGCCCTCACTCTACAACCCTCACTCTACCACTCTACCGCCCTCACTCTACCTCCCTGACTCTACCACTCAACCGCCCTAACTCTACCACCCTCACTCTACCACTCTACCGCCCTCACGCCCTCATTCTTTCAACTCTACTGCCCTAAGTCTACCACTCTACTGCCCTCACTCTACCACCCTCACTCTACCACTTTACCGCCCTCACTCTACCACCCTCATTCTACCACTATACTGCCCTCACGCTACCGCCCTCACTCTACCACCCTACTGCCCTCACTCTACCACCCTCACTCTACCTCCCTGACTCTACCACTTTACCGCCCTCACTCTATTGCCCTCACTCTACCACTCTACCGCCCTCATGCCCTCACTCTACAACTCTACCGCCCTCACTCTACCACTCTACCGCCCTCACTCTACCACTCTACCGCTCTCACTCTACCACCCTCACGCTACCGCGCTCACTCTACCACCCTCACTCTACTGCCCTCACTCTAGCACCCTCACTCTAGCGCCCTGACTCTACCACTCAACCGCCCTAACTCTACCACCCTCACTCTACCACTCTACCGCCCTCACGCCCTCATTCTTTCAACTCTACTGCCCTAAGTCTACCACTCTACTGCCCTCACTCTACCACCCTCACTCTACCACTTTACCGCCCTCACTCTACCACCCTCATTCTACCACTATACTACCCTCACGCTACCGCCCTCACTCTACCACCCTACTGCCCTCACTCTACCACCCTCACTCTACCACTCTATCGCCCTCACTCTACCTCCCTGACTCTACCACTCTACCGCCCTCAGTCTACCACTCTACTGCCCTCACTCTACAACCCTTACTCTACCACTTTACCGCCCTCACTCTACCGCCCTCACTCTACCACTCTACTGCCCTCACTCTACCACCCTCACTCTACCACCCTACTGCCCTCACTCTACAACCCTCAATCTACCACTCTACCGCCCTCACTCTACCTCCCTGACTCTACCACTCAACCGCCCTAACTCTACCACCCTCACTCTACCACTCTACCGCCCTCACGCCCTCATTCTTACAACTCTACTGCCCTAAGTCTACCACTCTACTGCCCTCACTCTACCACCCTCACTCTACCACTTTACCGCCCTCACTCTACCACCCTCATTCTACCACTATACTGCCCTCACGTTACCGCCCTCACTCTACCACCCTACTGCCCTCACTCTACCACCCTCACTCTACCACTCTATCGCCCTCACTCTACCTCCCTGACTCTACCACTTTACCGCCCTCACTCTATTGCCCTCACTCTACCACTCTACTGCCCTCATGCCCTCACTCTACAACTCTACCGCCCTCACTCTACCACTCTACCGCCCTCACTCTACCGTCCTCACTCTACCACTCTACCGCTCTCACTCTACCACCCTCACGCTACCGCGCTCACTCTACCGCCCTCACTCTACTCCCCTCACTCTAGCGCCCTCACTCTACCACTCTACCACCCTCACTCTACTGCCCTCACTCAACCGCCTTCACTCTACCACTCTACCACCCTCACTCGACCGCCCTCACACTACCGCAGAACACTCGTACCCAGTCAACAGATCAGGGCTTGATCCATCACCGTTTTTTTAGCTCACTGCACCATCCCAGCTCAGAACCTGGCTACATGCAAATTAGTGTGTCGCTCGCCCAGTGCATCATGGGAACAGGGCAGACCAAACTACCAAGCCAATTCTTTTACTGGAAAGAAAACAAGCTTCCGGGGACCGGTTTCTGGCATTACACTCTACTGCCCTCATTCTACCACTCTTCCGCCCTCACTCTACCACTCTACCCCCTCGGTCTACCGGCCTCTCTACCACTCTACCGCCCTCACTCTACCACTCTACCACTCTACCACTCTACTGCCCTCGCTCTACCGCCCTCACTCTACCACTCTACCGCCCTCACTCTACCCCCTCACTCTACCACTCTACCGGCCTCACGCCCTCACTCTACTGCCCTCACTCTACCACTCTACCGCCCTCATGCCCTCACTCTACCGCCCTCACTCTACCACTCTTCTGCCCTCACGACCTCACTCTACCGCACTCACTCTACCATTCTACCGCCCTCATGCTGTCACTCTATCGCCCTCATGCCATCACTCTACCGCCCTCACTCTACCACTCTACTGCCCTCACGCCCTCACTCTACCACACTCCCTCTACCACTCTACCACCCTCATGCTGTCACTCTATCGCCCTCACTCTACCACTCTACCGCCCTCACTCTACCGCCCACACTGTACCACTTTACCGCCTCACTCTACCAGTCTACCGCCCTCATGCCCTCACTCTACCACCCTCACTCTACCACTCTACCACTCTCATGCCCTCACTCTACCACCCTCACTCTACCACTCTACCACCCTCACTCGACCGCCCTCACACTACCGCAGAACACTCGTACCCAGTCAACAGATCAGGGCTTGATCCATCACCGTTTTTTTAGCTCACTGCACCATCCCAGCTCAGAACCTGGCTACATGCAAATTAGTGTGTCGCTCGCCCAGTGCATCATGGGAACAGGGCAGACCAAACTACCAAGCCAATTCTTTTACTGGAAAGAAAACAAGCTTCCGGGGACCGGTTTCTGGCATTACACTCTACTGCCCTCATTCTACCACTCTTCCGCCCTCACTCTACCACTCTACCCCCTCGGTCTACCGGCCTCTCTACCACTCTACCGCCCTCACTCTACCACTCTACCACTCTACCACTCTACTGCCCTCGCTCTACCGCCCTCACTCTACCACTCTACCGCCCTCACTCTACCCCCTCACTCTACCACTCTACCGGCCTCACGCCCTCACTCTACTGCCCTCACTCTACCACTCTACCGCCCTCATGCCCTCACTCTACCGCCCTCACTCTACCACTCTTCTGCCCTCACGACCTCACTCTACCGCACTCACTCTACCATTCTACCGCCCTCATGCTGTCACTCTATCGCCCTCATGCCATCACTCTACCGCCCTCACTCTACCACTCTACTGCCCTCACGCCCTCACTCTACCACACTCCCTCTACCACTCTACCACCCTCATGCTGTCACTCTATCGCCCTCACTCTACCACTCTACCGCCCTCACTCTACCGCCCACACTGTACCACTTTACCGCCTCACTCTACCAGTCTACCGCCCTCATGCCCTCACTCTACCACCCTCACTCTACCACTCTACCACTCTCATGCCCTCACTCTACCACCCTCACTCTATCACTCTACCGCCCTCACTCTACCACTCTACTGCCCAAACTCTGCCACTTTACTGCCCTCACTCTACCACCCTCACTGTACCACTCTACCACCCTCACTCTACTGCCCTCACTCTACCACCCTCACTCTACCACCCTCACTCACTCTAACACCCTCACTCACTCTACCACCATCACTCTCTCTATTGCCCTCACTCACTCTATCGCCCTCACTCACTCTATCACCCTCACTCACTCTATCTATCTATCTATCACCCTCCCTCACTCTATCTATCTATCGCCCTCCCTCCCTCTATCACCCTCCCTCTATCTATCTATCCCCCTCCCTCTATCTATCTATCGCCCTCCCTCTATCTATTTATCGCCCTCCCTCTATCTATCGCCCTCACTCTATCACCCTCCCTCTATCTATCGCCCTCCCTCTCTTCCACCCACCTCCTTCTCTAACTCCCTGTTCTCTTCTCTTCTCCTGTGCTGATCTGCTGCTCTCTTCCACCCTTCCTCCTTCTCTAACTCCCTGTTCTCTTCTCTTCTCCTGTGCTGATCTGCTGCTCTCTTCCACCCGCCTCCTTCTTTAACTCCCTGTTTTCTTCTCCTGTGCTAATCTGCTGTTCTCCTACATCTCCTCCTTCTTTAACTCCATGTTCTCTTCTGCTGGGCTGTTATGCTGCTCTCTTCCACCCACCTCCTTCTCTAACTCCCTGTTCACTTCTTTTCTCCAGAGCTGTTCTGCTGCTCTCTTCCACTTCACCTCCTTCTTTAACTCATTGTTCTCTTCTCCTGTGCTAATCTGCTGCTCTCTTCCACCCCACAACCTTCTTTAACTCCCTGTTCTCTTCTGTTGTGCTGATCTGCTCCTCTCTTCCACCCACCTCCTTCTCTAACTCCCTGTTCTCTTCTCCTATGCTGTTCTGCTGCTCTCTTCCACCGCACTTCCTTCTTTAACTCCCTGTTCTCATCTCCTGTGCTAATCTGCTGCTCTCTTCCACCCCTCCTCGTTCTTTAACTCCCTGTTCTCTTCTCCTGTGCTGATCTGCTGCTCTCTTCCACCCCTCCTCCTTCTTTAACTCCCTGTTCTCTTCTGCTGTGCTGATCTGCTCCTCTCTTCCACCCGCCTCCTTCTTTAACTCCCTGTTCTCTTCTGCTGATCTGCTGCTCTCTTCCACCCCGCCTCCTTCTTTAACTCCCTGTTCTCTTCTCCTGTGATGATCTGCTGCTCTCTTCCACCTCACCTCCTTCTCTAACTCCCTGTTCTCTTCTCTTCTCCCATGCTGATCTGCTGTTCTCTTCCACCTGCCTCTTTCTCTAACTCCCTGTTCTCTTCTCCTGTGCCGATCTGCAGTTCTCTTCCACCGCCTCCTTTTTAACTCCCTGTTCTCTTCTGCTGTGCTGTTATGCTGCTCTCTTCCAACCGCTTTCTTCTCAAGCTCCCTGTTCTCTTCCCTTCTCCTGTGCTGATCTGCTGCTCTCTTCCACCTGCCTCCTTCTCTAACTCCCTGTTCTCTTCTCCTGTCCTAATACGCTGTTCTCTTCTACCCACTTCCTTCCTTAACTCCCTGTTTTATTCTCCTGTGCTAATCTGCTGCTCTCTTCCACCCACCTCCTTCTTTAACTCCCTGGTCTCTTCTCCTGTGCTGATCTGCTGCGCGCGTCCACCCCAACTCCTTTAATTCCCTGTTCACTTCTCTTCTCCTGTGCTGATCTGCTGCTCTCTTCCACCAGCCTCCTTCTCTAACTCCCTGTTCATTTCTTTTCTCCAGAGCTGTTCTGCTGCTCTCTTCCACTCCACCTCCTTCTTTAACTCCCTTTTCTCTTCTCCTGTGCTAATCTGCTGCTCTCTTCCACCCCACCACCTTCTTTAACTCCCTGTTCTCTTCTGTTGTTCTGATCTGCTCCTCTCTTCCACCCACTGGCTTCTCTAGCTCCCTGTTCTCATCTCCCGTGCTGTTCTGCTGCTCTCTTCCACCCCACCTCCTTCTTTAACTCCCTGTTCTCTTCTCCTGTGCTGATCTGCTGCTCTCTCCCACCCCTCTGTGGTTCTCTGATTCTGAACCCGTAAAATAAAGGTTGTCGGAATAGATGATTTTGGTGTCAGCGGACCGCAAATGAAGAGTGCGGTATGTGCGAGTGTTTTTGTAATAACCGATCAATGAGAACATTACGTATTCATAGATTTCGTCTGAACCCTCGGGTTCCATTTTGTGTACGGCAGCCATTTTGTGTGGTTGCCCTCACATAGGCCGATGACTACGGCTGAACGAGTCTTTGGGACACGTACACCTAGCTGACTTCTCAGTGACCTGAACGAGCTGACTCCTTTGCCCGAGGCTCATCTTGTTGAGCCAGTTCCTTGTTAGGCAGCTGGTCGGATAGAGATCAAAGAGCAGGACATTGCTGAGTTTATGGTACATGCACACACCCTTCCATCTTGCTTGTCATCTGCTTCTGTTCCTTCCTTTATGGCTTAATTATTGATATGGGTTGAGGCCTTTATGATGGGTCCGTCCGGCCTGTTCGAGCAGGAATGTCGAATTTTACTTGGTCATTTCTGGTGGGCTGGACAACGGAAAGTGGGTTTGTCGTCATGCGATATGTTTGAAATGTCACCCTCCAATTGGTCAGTTTGTATGTAATTGATGCTAGCCAGGAATATGATTTTTAGCATAAAAGACGATGCTCCGCTCTATGAATTTGTGCAGTCTCTAGCGAACCACCCGTGTTGTGCTTCATAGACCTCTGTTCCTGGTTGCAGCCAATAAATTTGGTATTTGACGTCATCAAGAAGTGTCCCGTGTCTGTGTTTGCCAAGGCAGGGGAACTCGAAGACATCGGGCGTTTTCCCTGGCGCCGCTGGGTTCTAAAACCCGGTTCTTCAGTTGGCGCCCAACGTGGGGCGACTTCAGCAGTACCGGTCCAAGCCTGAGGATCGTGAGGAGCTTTGTGTGAAAATTCTGGAGGAAGGCTTGCCACTTCATCGATCCCTGTATGTCGTTGTGGTCCGAAAGTCTTTGCTGCGAGGTTCCCCACTTTCCAACGGCTACAAAGGACTGCTGCCCTGAATGTCACCCTGTTTTGGAGCCATTAGACGATTTGTAGAGCGAGACGATGGACGGGTCGTCTGGTGACGCCATCGACATTTCAGTTAAGTATGAGTGGAGCGTCTCCCAGTCCTTAGTTTTGTTTTGGTATCCCTTCGGGATTCTTTGATTTGGTACCTGCAGTCCCCAAAGCCGAGGGACTCGTGTATTCACAAGACTATCGTTTTTGAGATTGCCCTTGAAGTTTGAAGCTAGACTAGTGAGCGAAGATGCCTGGTCTTAGCAGACTTGGAAAGATATTTGGTTGTGGTTGTACTAGGGATTCCCGATTGGAGGATTCGTGTCCGGTTCCTCCGATTGGAACTCCGACCTATGAGCTCTACATAAAACATGGAGTGGGACCCATCACGTATAATGAAGTATGGATCAAATATACCAGGAAAGACGGTGTCCTACAGCGGCCCCGTTATGGTAGTTTTGAAACAGAGATTTTAGACAATCTCGGAGTTAAACTGTTCAAGAAAAAAGACAGGTGGCGATGTTTGACTCTTTCCGCTTATGGCGAAAGGAAGCCAAACAGAAGGAAATTAAGTTAGCGAAGCGAAATAAAAGAGAACAAGTATGTCAATGGTGCAAGCTGCTATACAGTTTAGGGATAACGAAGAAGAACAAGAACGTGAAGAGATGCTTAGGCAGCGTAAACTGGTGGTAGACAAGTGCTATACAGCTTTGCCACCACAACAGCAAGAAGAAAAGAAAGATCTTGGAAAAGATCCTTTAATGTCACATCTATTGAGTTCGCCACCCCCTTATGGGCAGAGTGCTACGGCACCTCCACAAGTTGTAGTTGGGCAACCTCCGGTTGCTTTGCCACCTGTGATTCCTCAACAGCCGACTCCTCTTCCGTTGGCTCCTATTCTTTTGGTGCAGCCTTCTCAAGGGCCGCCGCCTTTGCTGCCTCCTTCGTCTGCTACTCCTACGCCTGTCTTGTTTACTCCTCCTGTTACTGTTCCGACGTTGGTTTCTTCTCATTCTGCTTTGGCTCCTGTTCTTTTGTCAACTTCTCCTTTTGCTCGACAGAGAATGACTGATGCTGTTGCTGGTCTCTTCTCTCCTCTTTTGGGTTCACTGGGAATTTCTCCTGTTGTAGAGCGTAAACAATTGCGTAGCCAATTGCCTGGTCCTGATGAACGGACAGTGTTAGATCACTTAGTGCGTAAATGGGTTACGTATCCTTTGCACTATGATCTCGAGTGTGTTATGGATGTTTTCCGTCAATGGGAAGCACCGAAACAACGATATGTTTTCAACATGATGTGTTCTTTCCTTCGTGAACAATGGGAAAATGGTGATGTAGGACAAACTCCGTCTGAGTTGTACCGTATACGTTCTGAGTTTGCGAAAGGGACTGTTGTGGGTCTTGGGGTTGAGAAAGCAGTTGCGACGTTGTTGTCATTTAGGAGTGAATCTCCTTCTCAGCGACTGTTTGAGCCTGATTCTTCAGTTAGGAGAAAGGCGCGTCAATATCCGATGCGAGAGGTTCCCCCAGTTTGGAGACCTGGTGATGCAAATGCTGTTCCACCTATTCCTCCACAATTCCAGGGAGTTTGGGTACATGTTTCATGGAAGCGTGTTGAAGTGTTAGCCCTTAAGCAGACTTTGCCTGATCCACGTAAAAATCCTGCAGGGTACTATAAGGAACTATCCCAAACTGCGGATTCATGTATTATGAATCTAGCTGATATAGACATGTTGTTTGGGAATGTTGTTCCACAGCCTATATGGGGATTGATTCGTCATATGGATCATGCGCAGGAATTAGGTGATACATGGAATAATCTTAGAGCCGCAGATGATAGACAAGTAGGTGGTGCTAAACCTGAGGATGTCATTGCTGAACTCCCTGGTAGGATTATTGATTATATGAAGACTCTGATGCCTGCTATGCGTGTTAAATGGGGCAAGTTGTCTGCGAGACTGTGTCCGACTTTTTCACTAGGTTCGAAGAGACATTTGTCGACCACAGTGGCCAGGACATGAGTACAGAAGGTGGTCAACGGTTGTTCGTTGACAAATTTGTCCATATTTTGCTTCCAGAATTGTGCACTAAGTTTAAGGATTCTGAGAGTGCTTGGGCTGTTTGTACGTCAGCGCAGATTTTGGCTACTGCCCAGAACTATGAGAATAGAAATAAGGATGAGATAGAGAAAGCGGATAGGAAAACTAAGGAATTGAAGACTAAAGTTCTTCTACAGCAAGCTTATCCGCCTCGTAATAATCAACGCGATTATCAGCAACCTCAGCAATATCAGCAGAAACTTGCAAAGGTTCGAGTCTTCTCAACTGCGTTTTCCCGTAGGCCCTAATCAGTGTGCGTATTGCAAAGAAGAGGGTCATTTCAAGAGTAGTTGTCCGGTTCTGTTACAGCGCACAAATGGTGCTTCTGGTGTAAGAGGTTGAGGTGTTCAACAAGCTCCTAGAGGTAGAGGTCGTGGTCAAAATGTGCGTCCTTTGCCTCCACAGAACTCTATGAATAGCTTTGATCAGCAGAATGGTGCGTCTGGTAGGACGGCACAGTACTATGTGGACGATTACTATGTTGAAGGGGAGAATTTGGATGGTAATGATTGCTAGGACAGCCATAGACAAAGAGAGGGAGTTGTTTCAGTTCCAGTAGATCAGAGTGGACCTTATGTTGAAGTGATTGCATCAGGTGTGTCAGAGCCTTTTCTGTTGGATACTGGTGCTGCGAAGTGTTCTATTATGCACTCTAAACTCCCTGGCGCACCTTTGTCTGGCGAAATGAAATGCTTAACAAATGTTTCAGTAAGTTTTTCTGGCGCCCCGGTTACGAATCCGATTTCTAGTCCATTGTCTATCTCTGTTGGACCTTGTGAATTCGAAGACCCCTCTTCTGATGTCAGGTTATGGTGAGAACTTGTTGGGATTGGACTTGTTGAAGAAATTGCATGCAACGCTACATTGTTCTCCTTCAGGAGTACATCTTACATGGGTAAGAGAGTGATCTCTCCGATGTACTTGTCTAAAGATCGACTTCCACCTGAATTGTCTTCTCTCCCTGATTCTCTTTGGGCTACTGGTCCTAATGATGTGGGTCTCCTAGAGATTCCGCCATATGTTGTGACGTTGAAAGCGAATACTAGATTGCCGCATTTTCCGCAATATTGAATTTCCAGTGATGGTGAAAGAGCACTTTTGGCGATCATCTATGATCTAATTGAGAAAGGTGTGATTGAGGAAACAAGAGGTAATGTGTGCAATAGTCCGGTTTTGCCTGTTCTGAAAAGAACTGATTCTTCACAGCCTCCTGTATATAGGTTTGTGATCGATCTCCGCGAGGTGAATAAGATTGTAGTTCCGCAATTTCCTGTTGTGCCTGATATCACCGCTTTACTGACTTTGATCCCGGCTACAGCCACGTGGTTTTCGGTGATTGACTTGAAGAATGCTTTCTTCAGCATCCCGATTGCCGTGGAAAGTAGAGATATTTTAGGCTTCTCTTTAGGAGGACGAAGATTCCGGTTTAAACGCGCTCCTCAAGGCTATTGTGAGAGTCCATCGATCTATAGTCAAGCTTTGAAAATGCAACTTGATTTGCTTGTTTTACCTGATGGTGCTGCTCTTATTCAGTATGTTGATGATTTGTTAGTTGCTGCTGACAATGAAGAGATTTGTAGAGAGGCTACTTTGTCGTTGTTACGTCATCTGTCTGATTTCCATCATAAGGTTTCTCTTTTGAAGTTGCAAGATTGTCGACAAGAAGTTACCTACTTAGGTCACCTCTTAACGAAGGAGGGAAGGAAACTGACCCCAAAAAGAATTCAAGCGATTGCAAAATGAGTGTGCCTACGACACAGAGAGCAGTACGTGCTTTCCTAGGTATTACGATGTATTGTAGACAGTGGATCCCTAATTTTTCGTTGCTCGTGAAACCTTTGATAGCTCTTACTGTTAAGGATACTCCAAATCCTATTCCTTGGACCGACGAATGTCAGAAGAGCTTTTCAGAATTGCGTGATGCGTTGTGCTCGGCTCCTGTGTTGGGTACCCCCAACTACAGCAAGCCGTATACATTGTATGTCCACGAGAGAGAGGGATGTGCATTGTCAGTTTTTACTCAACAGTTTGGCGATAAGCAGCGTCCATGTGCATATTTTTCGTCAACTTTGGATCCGGTAGCTAGAGCGTTGCCGAGTTGTCTTAGAGCTACAGCAGCAGCGGCTGTTTCGATTCGACAGTCTGCTGGTTTGGTGATGGACAATTCACTGATTGTGATGGTTCCACATGCAGTGGATACCTTGTTGAATCGTACCAAGACACAGCACTTAACTAGTGCACGGTTGTCGGGTTACGAATTGACACTGTTAGCAAGTCATGTGCATATAAAGAGATGCAACACGTTGAATCCAGCTACGTTGTTGCCGATTTCAGTTGAGACAGATGTTACAGAACAGCATGATTGCTCCCTTAGGACAGAGGAAGAAACGAAAGGGAGGATAGATCTTAGGGATACTCCTCTTCCAGAGTGTGATGGTACCTTATGGGTTGATGGTTCGTGCTTTAAGCTTCCAAATGGTGATATGACTGCTGCATATGCTGTTACGACTTTGCATACGATTGTTGAAGCTGCACGTATCCCACATAATTCAGCGCAAGCAGCAGAGTTGATTGCATTGACAAGAGTGTGTGTGTTGTCGAAAGGAAAGCGAGTGACTGTGTATACCGATAGCCAGTACGCATTTGGTGTGGCTCATAGTTTTGGATGTTTGTGGAAAGAGCGTGGGTTCCTGACTTCGCATGGAACTAAGATTCAGCATGGTCAATTGGTGAATGAACTTCTTGAATCTCTTACTTTGCTGTTGCAAGTTGCGATTGTGAAATGCAGTGCGCATAAGAAAGTTACTGATGATGTTGGTGGTGGTAATGCGTTTGCAGATGAAGTTGCGAAAGAAACTGCGAGAAATGTGAGGAGTCGAATGTATGTTGCGGGTCCAGCGAGATGGGTTACGGATGGAAGTATGTGTGAAGATATGATTGAGAGTGTGAAATCCATCCAAGCTGAAGCTACAGAGAAAGAGTTGAATGAATGGAGAGAAAGCAAGGGTAAATTGGATTCGAATGGTTGTTGGATTGAATTGTCAGAGCATCAGAGATGGTTGTTACCCGATGCGTATGTACTTCCAGTGGTTACAATGGCTCATGGAATGGCTCATATCAGCGTGAAAGGGATTTGTAAGTTGTTAGCTCCAGTATGGCGGAATGCTGAAATTCTTAAGTGTGCAGAGAATGTGGTAAAGAATTGTATGGTGTGTTTGATGTACAATCCTGGTAAGGGAACTCCAACTCCAGCTGGTCATTTTGCTCCACCAACGTATCCGTTTGAGGCTTTGCAGCTAGATTTCATCCACATGGAGAGGTGCAACAACCTGAAATATGTGTTAGTGGTTGTTTGCTCTTTTTCTAGATGGGTGGAAGCCCACCCTATGAAAGATAACACTGCCTTGTCCACAGCGAAAGCCCTTATTAAGGAATTTTTCCCTAGGTATGGTTTGCCGAGAATGATCTGGAGTAACAATGGGAGTGAATTTGTGGGTCAAGTGATGAAGAGAGTATGTGATGGATTAGGACCAAGCAGAAGTTCCACGCTGCAAATCACCCCCAATCAGCTGGTCTAGTCGAGTGCTATAATGGCACTCTTAAACTGAAATTAGCCAATATACAAGCGAGCTCTAGTTTATAATGGCCAGATGCCTTGCCACTAGCCCTTTTGTCCACTAGAATGACTGTGCATTCACGAATGGGTCTGAGTCCGTATGAGGTAGTGTTTGGTCACCGGGCAAATGTTTGGGGGGTGCCGCGGCAGACAATGTTTCGCGAAATAGAACATCCTGTGTTGCTTGACTACCTGTATGAATTGACGGCTAAATTGCGTGTTTTGCATCAACAGGTTCACGATACACTGCCACAAGCTTCTGAAGATCCAGGACATACTATTGAGCCTGGTACCTGGGTGCTGCTGAAGAACTTCCAGCGGACCAAGAACGAGCAGCCCCGCTGGAACGGCCCGTATTTAGTCCTTTTGGCCACCCGTTCTGCAGTACGAGTGCACGGTAAAAAGAACTGGATCCACGGCATACATTGTAGGAGGGCTCCTATGCCTCTGTGGTACGACCGGTAGGTCCAGAAAGGACTTCCTGAATCTGAGACTGAGACCGTGCCTCATTTTCTGCCTTTTAGCGATGCCCGTTTGAATGGAACGAACACTGAGCAAGAAAGTGACGATCTTCTTCAAGAAGCTGTGCCTCCGTTGAATCGTTTGAACACTGTTGAACCTGAGTTATTATTCCGTGAACAGACATTGCCTGGCAAAGAGCGTTATAATTTGCAACCGATAGTCGCTGGACAAATAAAGCACTGAGATTCTTTCTTTTACTGATTTTTAAGATTAGCTCTCCTCTGAGGAACTACTTAGATTTTTGTTTTTCGAACCGCCATCCGGGTTCAGCTGTAGGGTCGCGGTGTCAAGTCTTTGGAGTGCAAGCTGAAGACGTTAGATCGACGGTTCTGGTTGGTCTGAGAGAGTTGCCCTGGACTGACAGACGCGTTCTTTAGCACAGAACACCCTACCGTCGCGAGCAGCATTTAGAGAGGATGGAGTTTTTCGAGATGGAGAGACCTGTTGAAAGAATAAGCTTTAAGAGCAAAATCTGTAAATCAATGAGCAGAAAATGTTTTTTAATATTGTGTTTTATTATGTTGTTTAGCTTAATGATGTTTTTAATTGGATATGTGACATTCTCTTTTCAAGTGACGTTCATGCCCACTACACAACCTATACCTCCCCCTACTGTTTCTTCACATTCTTTTCACCCTCTGCCCAAACATGAAATTGTTAGAAGATTGGAATTTGCTAACAATTCCTTTGTTCAGCTTCTGCACCAACACCAGTTAGTAATGAACACAACTAATTGTTGGGTTTGTGGCCTTATGCCCCATACTACTGATAAAGTTATTCCTTACCTGGTTTTGCCTTTTAGGTACAATGGTTCTATTTGGGCACATAGGACAATGTTCATTTATGCTCATGGAGTCTATCCCCAACGTTCCGTGAAAGATAGTCCGAAGACTAGTGCTCTGGTCAAGGGTATAGTCGACATGATTAGAGGAATTAGTTCCTATGAGACTATCCTGAGAGATGAGACACAAGCATACATTGGTTGGAACATTACTGGATACAGAGTTAGTCTGAGTTTTACCCAGCGAGCGAAGAAACCCCCTCCGATTTGGATAGTGCCCCATCAGGGTCATTATTGTCTGCAAGGTAATGGCAAGAATCCGAGAGCTCAGCTAGGGAAGAGCGTTTGCACTGAGACTTATGTTTTTGCGTCTCAGACTTCCCCAGCATTCCTAGCAGCTAAGGGTACCTATTTCATCTGTTACGATAAAGCATACACATGGTTGCCCCCTGACTTTTCGGGCACATGTTTTGTTTAGTTCCTGTTGCCTCCCACTTTTACAGCTGCGGCAGATTACCACAAGACGAGAGTTGTTAGAGGTGTTTTCAGTAAGGAAGATACCGCAGGACAAGAATTGGGAGATTTCTTTAAGGGTTTTCTGCCGTGCTGGGGACCTATGGCTAATAGCAGGAACATTCCACATTTGACAAGAGTGGTTGAGTCCACCATAGTCGAAACTGCCGGTGCCCTTAGTAACTTGACTGCTGAGCTCCAGTCGGATCGCCTTATGACTCTTCAGAACAGAGTTGTGTTAGATGTCATACTTGCAGATAGAGGTGTGGTGTGTAAATTAATTCAATCAAGCTGCTGCGTTTTCATTCCAGACAACGCTCCGACAGTTTTCCAGGCCATTTTCAGAGTACATAAAATCTCCGAGTCTGTACATATAGACGAGGGAGATTGGTCGTTGATGGGATGGTTTTGGGGATTGTTATCCACGTGGGGATGGAAGATTCTGATGGTCGTTGGCATGATCTTAGCTATCCTTTTCCTGTTCTGTCTTTGTGTACAGTGTGCTCCTGCGATATGTAGCCTATGTGGTACTTCGTGTGCGAGGAGACCTGTCCAGAGAGAGTTGCTAAGTACTAGGATGATGCTTCAGCAACATCTTGATGATCTGATGAATATAGACCTGGATTCAGACTGACATGGGTTTGGGTTTGTTGCCTATGTAAGGGCAAAAGGAGGGTCTGTGGTTCTGTGGTTCTGTGGTTCCGTGATTCTGAACCCGTTCAATAAAGGTCGTCGGATATAGATGATTTTGGTGTCAGCGGACCGCAAATGACGAGTGCTGTATGTACGAGTGTTTTTGTAATAACTGATCCATGAGAACACTACGTATTCATAGATTTCGTCTGAACCCTCGGGTTCCATTTTGTGTACGCCAGTTATTTTGTGTGGTTGCCCTCACATAGGCCGATGAAAGCGGCCGAACAAGTCTTTGGGACACGTACACCTTTAGCTGACTTCTGAGTGACCTGAACGAGCTGACTCCTTTGCCCGATTCAGAAAAGGGGGTGGTGATGAACAGAGTGTCTGAATTAAGCAGACCACTCTTACCCCGTCCAAAGATCAGGGCTTGATCCATCACCATTATTTATCTCACTGCACCATCCCAGCTCAGAACCTGGCTATATGCAAATCAGTCTGTCCCTGGCCCAGTGCATCATGGGAACAGGGCAGACTAAACTACCAAGCCAATTCTTCACCAGAAAGGAGACAAGCTACCGGGGACCGGTTTCTGGCATTTCAGCCGTCTTCGGCCCGGCTTGCTTGAATCCTGATGGTGCAGTGAGAAAGGGACTCATGTCTGAGTATACCCTGCCACACCTATAGTGGCCAAAACGATTCAGAAAAGGGGGTGGTGATGAACAGAGTGTCTGAATTAAGCAGACCACTCTTACCCCGTCCAAAGATCAGGGCTTGATCCATCACCATTATTTATCTCACTGCACCATCCCAGCTCAGAACCTGGCTATATGCAAATCAGTCTGTCCCTGGCCCAGTGCATCATGGGAACAGGGCAGACTAAACTACCAAGCCAATTCTTCACCAGAAAGGAGACAAGCTACCGGGGACCGGTTTCTGGCATTTCAGCCGTCTTCGGCCCGGCTTGCTTGAATCCTGATGGTGCAGTGAGAAAGGGACTCATGTCTGAGTATACCCTGCCACACCTATAGTGGCCAAAACGATTCAGAAAAGGGGGTGGTGATGAACAGAGTGTCTGAATTAAGCAGACCACTCTTACCCCGTCCAAAGATCAGGGCTTGATCCATCACCATTATTTATCTCACTGCACCATCCCAGCTCAGAACCTGGCTATATGCAAATCAGTCTGTCCCTGGCCCAGTGCATCATGGGAACAGGGCAGACTAAACTACCAAGCCAATTCTTCACCAGAAAGGAGACAAGCTACCGGGGACCGGTTTCTGGCATTTCAGCCGTCTTTGGCCCGGCTTGCTTGAATCCTGATGGTGCAGTGAGAAAGGGACTCATGTCTGAGTATACCCTGCCACACCTATAGTGGCCAAAACGATTCAGAAAAGGGGGTGGTGATGAACAGAGTGTCTGAATTAAGCAGACCACTCTTACCCCATCTAAAGATCAGGGCTTGATCCATCACCATTATTTATCTCACTGCACCATCCCAGCTCAGAACCTGGCTATATGCAAATCAGTCTGTCCCTGGCCCAGTGCATCATGGGAACAGGGCAGACTAAACTACCAAGCCAATTCTTCACCAGAAAGGAGACAAGCTACCGGGGACCGGTTTCTGGCATTTCAGCCGTCTTCGGCCCGGCTTGCTTGAATCCTGATGGTGCAGTGAGAAAGGGACTCATGTCTGAGTATACCCTGCCACACCTATAGTGGCCAAAACGATTCAGAAAAGGGGGTGGTGATGAACAGAGTGTCTGAATTAAGCAGACCACTCTTACCCTGTCCAAAGATCAGGGCTTGATCCATCACCATTATTTATCTCACTGCACCATCCCAGCTCAGAACCTGGCTATATGCAAATCAGTCTGTCCCTGGCCCAGTGCATCATGGGAACAGGGCAGACTAAACTACCAAGCTTAGCAGTGAGCTAAAAAACGGTGTTGGATCTAGCCCTGATCTCTTGACTGGGTGAGAGCTTTCTGCTTAATTCAGAGACTCTGTCCCTCACCACCCCTTGTTGTAAATATTTTTGTCCACCCTAAGCGTGGAAGGGTATTCTCAGATGTGAGACCCTTGCTCATTGCACCATCAGGATTCAAGCAAACCGGGCCGAAGACGGCTGTAATGCCAGAAACCGGTCCCCGGGAGCTTGTTTCCTTCCCAGTGTAAGAATTGGCTTTTGTAGTTTGGTTTGCCCTGTTCCCATCATGCACTGGGACAGGAACAGACTAATTTGCATACAGCCAGGTTCTGAAACTGGGATGGTGCAGTGAGCTAAAAAACGGTGTTGGATCTAGCCCTGATCTCTTGACTGGGTGAGAGCTTTCTGCTTAATTCAGAGACTCTGTCCCTCACCACCCCTTGTTGTAAATATTTTTGTCCACCCTAAGCGTGGAAGGGTATTCTCAGATGTGAGACCCTTGCTCATTGCACCATCAGGATTCAAGCAAACCGGGCCGAAGACGGCTGTAATGCCAGAAACCGGTCCCCGGGAGCTTGTTTCCTTCCCAGTGTAAGAATTGGCTTTTGTAGTTTGGTTTGCCCTGTTCCCATCATGCACTGGGACAGGAACAGACTAATTTGCATACAGCCAGGTTCTGAAACTGGGATGGTGCAGTGAGCTAAAAAACGGTGTTGGATCTAGCCCTGATCTCTTGACTGGGTGAGAGCTTTCTGCTTAATTCAGAGACTCTGTCCCTCACCACCCCTTGTTGTAAATATTTTTGTCCACCCTAAGCGTGGAAGGGTATTCTCAGATGTGAGACCCTTGCTCATTGCACCATCAGGATTCAAGCAAACCGGGCCGAAGACGGCTGTAATGCCAGAAACCGGTCCCCGGGAGCTTGTTTCCTTCCCAGTGTAAGAATTGGCTTTTGTAGTTTGGTTTGCCCTGTTCCCATCATGCACTGGGACAGGAACAGACTAATTTGCATACAGCCAGGTTCTGAAACTGGGATGGTGCAGTGAGCTAAAAAACGGTGTTGGATCTAGCCCTGATCTCTTGACTGGGTGAGAGCTTTCTGCTTAATTCAGAGACTCTGTCCCTCACCACCCCTTGTTGTAAATAGACTCCTTTGCCCGAGGCTGACCTCGTTGAGCCACTTCCTTGTGAGGCAGCTGGTCAGATAGAGATCAAAGAGCAGGACATTGCTGAGTTTATGATACATGCACACACCCTTCTATCTTGCTTGTCATCTGCTTCTGTTCCATCCTTTATGGCTTAATTTTTGATATGGGTTGAGGTCTTTATGATGGGTCCGTCCGGCCTGTTCGAGCATGTTTGAAATGTCACCCTCCAATTGGTCAGTTTGTATGTAATTGATGCTAGCCAGGAATGTGATTTTAGCATAAAAGACGAGGCTCCGCTCTATGAATTTGTGCAGTCTCTAGCGAACTACCCGTGTTGTGCTTCGTAGACCTCTGTTCCTGGTTGCAGCCAATAAATTTGGTCTTTGACGTCATCAAGAAGTGTCCCGTGTCTCTGTTTGCCAAGGCAGGGGAACTCGAAGACATCGGGCGTTTTCCCTGGCGCCGCTGGGTTCTAAAACCCGGTTCTTCACCTCCTCCTTCTTTAACTCCCTGTTCTCTTCTCCTGTGCTGATCTGCTGCTCTCTTTCACCCCACCTCCTTCTTTAACTCACTGTTGTCTTTCCCTGTGCTGATCTGCTGCTCTCTTCCTCCTGTCTCCTTCTTTACTCCCTGTTCTCTTCCGCTGTGCTGATCTGCTCCTCTCTTCCACCCCGCCTCCTTCTTTAATTCCCTGTTCTCTTCTGCTGATCTGCTGCTCTCTTCCACCCTGCCTCCTTCTTTAACTCCCTGTTCTCTTCCGCTGTGCTGATCTGCTGCTCTCTTCCACCCGCCTCCTTCTTTAATTCCCTGTTCTCTTCTCTTCTCCGGTGCTGATCTGCTGCTCTCTTCTACCCACCTCCTTCTTTAACTCCCTGTTTGGTTCTCCCATGCTGATCTGCTGCTCTCTTCCACCCGCCTCTTTCTCTAACTCCCTTTTCTCTTCTCCTGTGCGGATCTGCAGTTCTCTTCCACCGCCTCCTTTTTAACTCCCTGTTCTCTTCTTCTGTGCTGATCTACTGCTCTCTTCCACCCGCTCCTTCTTTAACTCCATGTTCTCTTCTGCTGTGCTGTTATGCTGCTCTCTTCCACCCGCCTTCTTCTCTAGCTCCCTGTTCTCTTCTCTTCTCTTCTCTTGTGCTGATCTGCTGCTTTCTTCCACCGCCTCCTTCTTTAACTCCCTGTTCTCTTCTGCTGATCTGCTGCTCTCTTCAACCCGCCTCCTTCTTTAACTCCCTGTTCTCTTCTCCTGTCCTAATATGCTGTTCTCTTCCACCCCCTTCCTTCCTTAACTCCCTGTTCTCTTCTCCTGTGCTAATCTGCTGCTCTCTTCAACCCACCTCCTTCTTTAACTCCCTGGTCTCTTCTCCTGTGCTGATCTGCTGCTCTCGTCCACCCCAACTCCTTTAACTCCCTGTTCACTTCTCTTCTCCTGTGCTGACCTGCTGCTTTCTTCCACCCTTCTCCTTCTCTAACTCCCTGTTATCTTCTCCTGTGCTAATATGTTGTTCTCTTCCATCCGCTTCCGTCCTTAACTCCCTGTTCTCTTCTCCTGTGCTGATCTGCTGCTCTCTTCCACCCCACCTCCTTCTCTAACTCCCTGTTCTCTTCTCCTGTGCTGATTTGCTACTCTCTTCCACCGCCTCCTTCTTTATCTCCCTGTTCTGTTCTCCCATACTGATCTGCTGCTCTCTTCCACCCGCCTCCTTCTCTAACTCCCTGTTCTCTTCTCCTGTGCAGATCTGCTCTTATCTTCCACCCGCCTCATTCTCCAACTCCTTGTTGCCTTCTCCTGTGATGATCTTTTTGCTCTCTTCCATCCGCCTCCTTCTCTAACTCCCTTTTCTCTTCTCCGGTGCTGATCTGCTGTTCTTTTCCACCGCCTACTTCTTTAACTCCCTGTTCTCTTCTCATGTGCTAATCTGCTTCTCTCATCCACCCACTTCATTCTTTAACTACGTTTTCTCTTCTCGCGTGCTGATCTGCTGTTCTCTTCCACCCCACCTCCTTCTCCACCTCCCTGTTCTCTTCTTCCATGCTGTTCTGCTGCTCTCTTCCACCTCACCTCCTTCTTTATCTCCCTGTTCTCTTCTGCTGTGCTAATCTGCTGCTCTCTTCCACCTCACCTCCTTCTCTAACTCCCTGTTCTCTTCTCTTCTCCTGTGCTGTTCTGTTGCTCTCTTCCACCCCGCCTCCTTCTTTTACTCCCTGTTAACTTCTGCTGCTCTCTTCCACCGCCTCCTTCTTTAACACCCTGTTCTCTTCTGCTGTGCTAATCTGCTGCTCTCTTACATCCACCTCCTTCTCTAACTCCCTGTTCTCTTTTGCTGTGCTGATCTGCTGCTCTCTTCCACACTGCCTCCTTCTTTACCTCCCTTTTCTCTTCTCCTGTGCTAATCTGCTGTTCTCTCCCACCTGCCTATTTCTCTAACTCCCTGTTCTCTTCTCCTGTGCTGATTTGCTGCTCTCTTCCACCTGCCTACTTCTTTAACTCCCTGTTCTCTTCTCCTGTACTGATCTGCTGCTCTCTTCCACTGCCTCCTTCTCTATCTCCCTGTTCTCTTCTCTTCTCCTGTGCCGGTATGTTGTTCTCTTCCACCCACCTCTTTCTCTAACTCCCTTTTCTCTTCTCCTGTGCGGATCTGCAGTTCTGTTCCACCGCCTCCCTTTTAACTCCCTGTTCTCTTCTCCTATGCTGATCTGCTGCTCTCTTCCACCCGCCTTCTTCTCTAACTCCCTGTTCTCTTCTCTTCTCTTTTGCTGATCTGCTGCTCTCTACCACCGCCTCCTTCTCTAACTCCCTGTTCTCTTCTCATGTGCTGATCTGCTGCTTTCTTCCACCCGCCTCCTTCTTTAACTCCCTGTTCTCTTCTGCTGATCTGCTGCTCTCTTCCGCCCGCCTCCTTTTTTAACTCCCTGTTCTCTTCTCCTGTGCTAATCTGCTGTTCTCTTCCACCCGCCTCTTTCTCTAACTCCCTGTTCTCTTCTCTTCTCCAGTGCTGATCTGCTGCTCTCTTCTACCCACCTCCTTCTTTAACTCCCTGTTTTCTTCTCCTGTGCTAATCTGCTGTTCTCTTCCACCCGCCTCTTTCTCTAACTCCCTGTTCTCTTCTCCTGTGCGGATCTGCAGTTCTCTTCCACTGCCTCCTTTTTAACTCCATGTTCTCTTCTCCTGTGCTGATCTACTGCTCTCTTCCACCCGCCCCTTCTTTAACTCCATGTTCTCTTCTGCTGTGCTTTTATGCTGCTCTCTTCCACCCGCCTTCTTCTCTAGCTCCCTGTTCTCTTCTCTTCTCTTGTGCTGATCTGCTGCTCTCTTCCACCCGCCTCCTTCTCTAACTCCCTGTTCTCTTTTCCTGTCCTAATATGTTGTTCTCTTCCACCCGCTTCCTTCCTTAACTCCCTGTTCTCTTCTCCTGTGCTAATCTGCTGCTCTCTTCCACCCACCTCCTTCTTTAACTCCCTGGTCTCTTCTCCTGTGCTGATCAGCTGCTCTCGTCCACCCTTCTCCTTCTCTAACTCCCTGTTCTCTTCTCCTGTGATGATTTGCTGCTCTCTTCCACCCGCCTCCTTCTCTAACTCCCTGTTATCTTCTCCTGTGCTGATCTGCTGTTTTCTTCCACCCGCCTCCTTCTTAAACTCCCTGTTCTCCTGTGCTGATCTGCTGGTCTCTTCCACCCCACCTCCTTCTTTAACTCCCTGTTCTCTTCTCTTCTCCTGTGGTGATCTGGTACTCTCTTCCACCCGCCTCCTTCTTTATCTCCCTGTTCTGTTCTCCCATACTGATCTGCTGCTCTCTTCCACCCGCCCCCTTCTCTAACTCCCTGTTCTCTTCTCCTGTGCAGATCTGCTCTTATCTTGCACCCGCCTCATTCTCTAACTCCTTGTTGCCTTCTCCTGTGATGATCTTTTTGCTCTCTTCCATCCGCCTCCTTCTCTAACTCCCTTTTCTCTTCTCATGTGCTGATCTGCTGTTCTTTTCCACCGCCTCCTTCTTTAACTCCCTGTTCTCTTCTCATGTGCTAATCTGCTTCTCTCATCCACCCACTTCATTCTTTAACTACGTTTTCTCTTCTCGCGTGCTGATCTGTTGTTCTCTTCCACCCCACCTCCTTCCCCACCTCCCTGTTCTCTTCTTCCATGCTGTTCTGCTGCTCTCTTCCACCTCACCTCCTTCTTTATCTCCCTGTTCTCTTCTGCTGTGCTAATCTGCTGCTCTCTTCCACCTCACCTCCTTCTCTAACTCCCTGTTCTCTTCTCTTCTCCTGTGCTGTTCTGTTGCTCTCTTCCACCCCGCCTCCTTCTTTTACTCCCTGTTAACTTCTGCTGCTCTCTTCCACCGCCTCCTTCTTTAACACCCTGTTCTCTTCTCCTGTGCTGATCTGCTGCTCTCTTCCACCCCACCTCCTTCTCTAACTCCCTGTTCTCTTCTCCTGTGCTGATCTGCTGTTTTCTTCCACCCGCCTCCTTCTTAAACTCCCTGTTCTCCTGTGCTGATCTGCTGCTCTCTTCCACCCCACCTCCTTCTTTAACTCCCTGTTCTCTTCTCTTCTCCTGTGGTGATCTGGTACTCTCTTCCACCCGCCTCCTTCTTTATCTCCCTGTTCTGTTCTCCCATACTGATCTGCTGCTCTCTTCCACCCGCCCCCTTCTCTAACTCCCTGTTCTCTTCTCCTGTGCAGATCTGCTCTTATCTTGCACCCGCCTCATTCTCTAACTCCTTGTTGCCTTCTCCTGTGATGATCTTTTTGCTCTCTTCCATCCGCCTCCTTCTCTAACTCCCTTTTCTCTTCTCATGTGCTGATCTGTTGTTCTCTTCCACCCCACCTCCTTCTTTAACTCCCTGTTTTCTTCTCCTGTGCTAATCTGCTGTTCTCTTCCACCCGCCTCTTTCTCTAACTCCCTGTTCTCTTCTCCTGTGCGGATCTGCAGTTCTCTTCCACTGCCTCCTTTTTAACTCCATGTTCTCTTCTCCTGTGCTGATCTACTGCTCTCTTCCACCCGCCCCTTCTTTAACTCCATGTTCTCTTCTGCTGTGCTTTTATGCTGCTCTCTTCCACCCGCCTTCTTCTCTAGCTCCCTGTTCTCTTCTCTTCTCTTGTGCTGATCTGCTGCTCTCTTCCACCCGCCTCCTTCTCTAACTCCCTGTTCTCTTTTCCTGTCCTAATATGTTGTTCTCTTCCACCCGCTTCCTTCCTTAACTCCCTGTTCTCTTCTCCTGTGCTAATCTGCTGCTCTCTTCCACCCACCTCCTTCTTTAACTCCCTGGTCTCTTCTCCTGTGCTGATCTGCTGCTCTCGTCCACCCTTCTCCTTCTCTAACTCCCTGTTCTCTTCTCCTGTGATGATTTGCTGCTCTCTTCCACCCGCCTCCTTCTCTAACTCCCTGTTCTCTTCTCCTGTGCTGATCTGCTGTTTTCTTCCACCCGCCTCCTTCTTAAACTCCCTGTTCTCCTGTGCTGATCTGCTGCTCTCTTCCACCCCACCTCCTTCTTTAACTCCCTGTTCTCTTCTCTTCTCCTGTGGTGATCTGGTACTCTCTTCCACCCGCCTCCTTCTTTATCTCCCTGTTCTGTTCTCCCATACTGATCTGCTGCTCTCTTCCACCCGCCCCCTTCTCTAACTCCCTGTTCTCTTCTCCTGTGCAGATCTGCTCTTATCTTGCACCCGCCTCATTCTCTAACTCCTTGTTGCCTTCTCCTGTGATGATCTTTTTGCTCTCTTCCATCCGCCTCCTTCTCTAACTCCCTTTTCTCTTCTCATGTGCTGATCTGCTGTTCTTTTCCACCGCCTCCTTCTTTAACTCCCTGTTCTCTTCTCATGTGCTAATCTGCTTCTCTCATCCACCCACTTCATTCTTTAACTACGTTTTCTCTTCTCGCGTGCTGATCTGTTGTTCTCTTCCACCCCACCTCCTTCCCCACCTCCCTGTTCTCTTCTTCCATGCTGTTCTGCTGCTCTCTTCCACCTCACCTCCTTCTTTATCTCCCTGTTCTCTTCTGCTGTGCTAATCTGCTGCTCTCTTCCACCTCACCTCCTTCTCTAACTCCCTGTTCTCTTCTCTTCTCCTGTGCTGTTCTGTTGCTCTCTTCCACCCCGCCTCCTTCTTTTACTCCCTGTTAACTTCTGCTGCTCTCTTCCACCGCCTCCTTCTTTAACACCCTGTTCTCTTCTCCTGTGCTAATCTGCTGCTCTCTTCCGCCCCGCCTCCTTCTTTAACTCCCTGTTCTCTTCTGCTGTGCTGATCTGTTTCTCTCTTACATCCACCTCCTTCTCTAACTCCCTGTTCTCTTTTGCTGTGCTGATCTGCTGCTCTCTTCCACACTGCCTCCTTCTTTACCTCCCTTTTCTCTTCTCCTGTGCTAATCTGCTGTTCTCTCCCACCTGCCTCTTTCTCTAACTCCCTGTTCTCTTCTCCTGTGCTAATCTGCTGCTCTCTTCAACCCACCTCCTTCTTTAACTCCCTGGTCTCTTCTCCTGTGCTGATCTGCTGCTCTCGTCCACCCCAACTCCTTTAACTCCCTGTTCACTTCTCTTCTCCTGTGCTGACCTGCTGCTTTCTTCCACCCTTCTCCTTCTCTAACTCCCTGTTATCTTCTCCTGTGCTAATATGTTGTTCTCTTCCATCCGCTTCCGTCCTTAACTCCCTGTTCTCTTCTCCTGTGCTGATCTGCTGCTCTCTTCCACCCCACCTCCTTCTCTAACTCCCTGTTCTCTTCTCCTGTGCTGATTTGCTACTCTCTTCCACCCGCCTCCTTCTTTATCTCCCTGTTCTGTTCTCCCATACTGATCTGCTGCTCTCTTCCACCCGCCTCCTTCTCTAACTCCCTGTTCTCTTCTCCTGTGCAGATCTGCTCTTATCTTCCACCCGCCTCATTCTCCAACTCCTTGTTGCCTTCTCCTGTGATGATCTTTTTGCTCTCTTCCATCCGCCTCCTTCTCTAACTCCCTTTTCTCTTCTCCGGTGCTGATCTGCTGTTCTTTTCCACCGCCTACTTCTTTAACTCCCTGTTCTCTTCTCATGTGCTAATCTGCTTCTCTCATCCACCCACCTCATTCTTTAACTACGTTTTCTCTTCTCGCGTGCTGATCTGCTGTTCTCTTCCACCCCACCTCCTTCTCCACCTCCCTGTTCTCTTCTTCCATGCTGTTCTGCTGCTCTCTTCCACCTCACCTCCTTCTTTATCTCCCTGTTCTCTTCTGCTGTGCTAATCTGCTGCTCTCTTCCACCTCACCTCCTTCTCTAACTCCCTGTTCTCTTCTCTTCTCCTGTGCTGTTCTGTTGCTCTCTTCCACCCCGCCTCCTTCTTTTACTCCCTGTTAACTTCTGCTGCTCTCTTCCACCGCCTCCTTCTTTAACACCCTGTTCTCTTCTACTGTGCTAATCTGCTGCTCTCTTACATCCACCTCCTTCTCTAACTCCCTGTTCTCTTTTGCTGTGCTGATCTGCTGCTCTCTTCCACACTGCCTCCTTCTTTACCTCCCTTTTCTCTTCTCCTGTGCTAATCTGCTGTTCTCTCCCACCTGCCTATTTCTCTAACTCCCTGTTCTCTTCTCCTGTGCTGATTTGCTGCTCTCTTCCACCTGCCTACTTCTTTAACTCCCTGTTCTCTTCTCCTGTACTGATCTGCTGCTCTCTTCCACTGCCTCCTTCTCTATCTCCCTGTTCTCTTCTCTTCTCCTGTGCCGGTATGTTGTTCTCTTCCACCCACCTCTTTCTCTAACTCCCTTTTCTCTTCTCCTGTGCGGATCTGCAGTTCTGTTCCACCGCCTCCCTTTTAACTCCCTGTTCTCTTCTCCTATGCTGATCTGCTGCTCTCTTCCACCCGCCTTCTTCTCTAACTCCCTGTTCTCTTCTCTTCTCTTTTGCTGATCTGCTGCTCTCTACCACCGCCTCCTTCTCTAACTCCCTGTTCTCTTCTCATGTGCTGATCTGCTGCTTTCTTCCACCCGCCTCCTTCTTTAACTCCCTGTTCTCTTCTGCTGATCTGCTGCTCTCTTCCGCCCGCCTCCTTTTTTAACTCCCTGTTCTCTTCTCCTGTGCTAATCTGCTGTTCTCTTCCACCCGCCTCTTTCTCTAACTCCCTGTTCTCTTCTCCTGTGCGGATCTGCAGTTCTCTTCCACTGCCTCCTTTTTAACTCCATGTTCTCTTCTCCTGTGCTGATCTACTGCTCTCTTCCACCCGCCCCTTCTTTAACTCCATGTTCTCTTCTGCTGTGCTTTTATGCTTCTCTCTTCCACCCGCCTTCTTCTCTAGCTCCCTGTTCTCTTCTCTTCTCTTGTGCTGATCTGCTGCTCTCTTCCACCCGCCTCCTTCTCTAACTCCCTGTTCTCTTTTCCTGTCCTAATATGTTGTTCTCTTCCACCCGCTTCCTTCCTTAACTCCCTGTTCTCTTCTCCTATGCTAATCTGCTGCTCTCTTCCACCCACCTCCTTCTTTAACTCCCTGGTCTCTTCTCCTGTGCTGATCTGCTGCTCTCGTCCACCCTTCTCCTTCTCTAACTCCCTGTTCTCTTCTCCTGTGATGATTTGCTGCTCTCTTCCACCCGCCTCCTTCTCTAACTCCCTGTTCTCTTCTCCTGTGCTGATCTGCTGTTTTCTTCCACCCGCCTCCTTCTTAAACTCCCTGTTCTCCTGTGCTGATCTGCTGCTCTCTTCCACCCCACCTCCTTCTTTAACTCCCTGTTCTCTTCTCTTCTCCTGTGGTGATCTGGTACTCTCTTCCACCCGCCTCCTTCTTTATCTCCCTGTTCTGTTCTCCCATACTGATCTGCTGCTCTCTTCCACCCGCCCCCTTCTCTAACTCCCTGTTCTCTTCTCCTGTGCAGATCTGCTCTTATCTTGCACCCGCCTCATTCTCTAACTCCTTGTTGCCTTCTCCTGTGATGATCTTTTTGCTCTCTTCCATCCGCCTCCTTCTCTAACTCCCTTTTCTCTTCTCATGTGCTGATCTGCTGTTCTTTTCCACCGCCTCCTTCTTTAACTCCCTGTTCTCTTCTCATGTGCTAATCTGCTTCTCTCATCCACCCACTTCATTCTTTAACTACGTTTTCTCTTCTCGCGTGCTGATCTGTTGTTCTCTTCCACCCCACCTCCTTCCCCACCTCCCTGTTCTCTTCTTCCATGCTGTTCTGCTGCTCTCTTCCACCTCACCTCCTTCTTTATCTCCCTGTTCTCTTCTGCTGTGCTAATCTGCTGCTCTCTTCCACCTCACCTCCTTCTCTAACTCCCTGTTCTCTTCTCTTCTCCTGTGCTGTTCTGTTGCTCTCTTCCACCCCGCCTCCTTCTTTTACTCCCTGTTAACTTCTGCTGCTCTCTTCCACCGCCTCCTTCTTTAACACCCTGTTCTCTTCTCCTGTGCTAATCTGCTGCTCTCTTCCGCCCCGCCTCCTTCTTTAACTCCCTGTTCTCTTCTGCTGTGCTGATCTGTTTCTCTCTTACATCCACCTCCTTCTCTAACTCCCTGTTCTCTTTTGCTGTGCTGATCTGCTGCTCTCTTCCACACTGCCTCCTTCTTTACCTCCCTTTTCTCTTCTCCTGTGCTAATCTGCTGTTCTCTCCCACCTGCCTCTTTCTCTAACTCCCTGTTCTCTTCTCCTGTGCTGATTTGCTGCTCTCTTCCACCTGCCTACTTCTTTAACTCCCTGTTCTCTTCTCCTGTACTGATCTGCTGCTCTCTTCCACTGCCTCCTTCTCTATCTCCCTGTTCTCTTCTCTTCTCCTGTGCCGGTATGTTGTTCTCTTCCACCCACCTCTTTCTCTAACACCCTGTTCTCTTCTCCTGTGCGGATCTGCAGTTTTGTTCCACCGCCTCCTTTTTAACTCCCTGTTCTCTTCTCCTATGCTGATCTGCTGCTCTCTTCCACCCCGCCTCCCTTTTAACTCCCTGTTCTCTTCTGCTGATCTGCTGCTCTCTTCCACCCACCTTCTTCTCTAGCTCCCTGTTCTCTTCTCTTCTCTTGTGCTGATCTGCTGCTCTCTTCCACCTCACCTCCTTCTCTAACTACCTGTTCTCTTCTCTTCCCCAGTGCTGATCTGCTGCTTTCTTCCACCCGCCTCCTTCTTTAACTCCCTGTTCTCTTTT
Organism: Lissotriton vulgaris; assembly: GCF_964263255.1. Lineage (NCBI taxonomy): Eukaryota > Metazoa > Chordata > Amphibia > Caudata > Salamandridae > Lissotriton > Lissotriton vulgaris. The sequence goes on from NC_141699.1 coordinate 44,634,945, forward strand.
GCTGATCTGCTGCTCTCTTCTACCCACCTCCTTCTTTAACTCCCTGTTCTCTTCTCCTGTGCTAATCTGCTGTTCTCTTTCTCCCGCCTCTTTCTCTAACTCCCTGTTCTCTTTTCCTGTGCGGATCTGCAGTTCTCTTCCACTGCTTCCTTTTTAACTCCCTGTTCTCTTCTTCTGTGCTGATCTACTGCTCCCTTCCACCCGCCCCTTCTTTAACTCCATGTTCTCTTCTGCTGTGCTGTTATGCTGCTCTCTTCCACCCGCCTTCTTCTCTAGCTCCCTGTTCTCTTCTCTTCTCTTGTGCTGATCTGCTGCTCTCTACCACCCGCCTCCTTCTCTAACTCCCTGTTCTCTTCTCCTGTCCTAATATGCTGTTCTCTTCCACCCAACTCCTTCTTTAACTCCCTGGTCTCTTCTCCTGTGCTAATCTACTGCTCTCTTCCACCCACCTCCTTCTTTAACTCCCTGGTCTCTTCTCCTGTGCTGATCTGCTGCTCTCGTCCAACCCAACTCCTTTAATTCCCTGTTCTCTTCTCCTGTGCTGACCTGCTGCTTTCTTCCACCCTTCTCCTTCTCTAACTCCCTGTTATCTTCTCCTGTGCTAATATGTTGTTCTCTTCCATCCGCTTCCGTCCTTAACTCCCTGTTCTCTTCTTCTGTGCTGATCTACTGCTCTCTTCCACCCGCTCCTTCTTTAACTCCATGTTCTCTTCTGCTGTGCTGTTATGCTGCTCTCTTCCACCCGCCTTCTTCTCTAGCTCCCTGTTCTCTTCTCTTCTCTTCTCTTGTGCTGATCTGCTGCTTTCTTCCACCGCCTCCTTCTTTAACTCCCTGTTCTCTTCTGCTGATCTGCTGCTCTCTTCAACCCGCCTCCTTCTTTAACTCCCTGTTCTCTTCTCCTGTCCTAATATGCTGTTCTCTTCCACCCCCTTCCTTCCTTAACTCCCTGTTCTCTTCTCCTGTGCTAATCTGCTGCTCTCTTCAACCCACCTCCTTCTTTAACTCCCTGGTCTCTTCTCCTGTGCTGATCTGCTGCTCTCGTCCACCCCAACTCCTTTAACTCCCTGTTCACTTCTCTTCTCCTGTGCTGACCTGCTGCTTTCTTCCACCCTTCTCCTTCTCTAACTCCCTGTTATCTTCTCCTGTGCTAATATGTTGTTCTCTTCCATCCGCTTCCGTCCTTAACTCCCTGTTCTCTTCTCCTGTGCTGATCTGCTGCTCTCTTCCACCCCACCTCCTTCTCTAACTCCCTGTTCTCTTCTCCTGTGCTGATCTGCTGCTCTCTTCATCCCCACCTCCTTCTTTAACTCCATGTTCTCTTCACCTGTGATGATCTGCTGCTCTCTTCCACCCCACCTCCTTCTTTAACTCCCTGTTCTATTCCCTTCTGCTGTGCTGATCTGCTGCTCTCTTTCACACCACCTCCTTCTTTAACTCCCTGTTCTCTTCTCTTCTCCTGTGGTGATCTGCTATTCTCTTCCACCCGCCTCCTTCTTTATCTCCCTGTTCTGTTCTCCCATACTGATCTGCTGCTCACTTCCACCCGCCCCCTTCTCTAACCCCCTGTTCTCTTCTCCTGTGCAGATCTGCTCTTATCTTCCACCTGCCTCATTCTCTAACTCCTTGTTGCCTTCTCCTGTGATGATCTTTTTGCTCTCTTCCATCCGCCTCCTTCTCTAACTCCCTTTTCTCTTCTCCGGTGCTGATCTGCTGTTCTTTTCCACCGCCTACTTCTTTAACTCCCTGTTCTCTTCTCATGTGCTAATCTGCTTCTCTCATCCACCCACCTCATTCTTTAACTACGTTTTCTCTTCTCGCGTGCTGATCTGCTGTTCTCTTCCACCCCACCTCCTTCTCCACCTCCCTGTTCTCTTCTTCCATGCTGTTCTGCTGCTCTCTTCCACCTCACCTCCTTCTTTATCTCCCTGTTCTCTTCTGCTGTGCTAATCTGCTGCTCTCTTCCACCTCACCTCCTTCTCTAACTCCCTGTTCTCTTCTCTTCTCCTGTGCTGTTCTGTTGCTCTCTTCCACCCCGCCTCCTTCTTTTACTCCCTGTTAACTTCTGCTGCTCTCTTCCGCCCCGCCTCCTTCTTTAACTCCCTGTTCTCTTCTGCTGTGCTGATCTGTTTCTCTCTTACATCCACCTCCTTCTCTAACTCCCTGTTCTCTTTTGCTGTGCTGATCTGCTGCTCTCTTCCACACCGCCTCCTTCTTTACCTCCCTTTTCTCTTCTCCTGTGCTAATCTGCTGTTCTCTCCCACCTGCCTCTTTCTCTAACTCCCTGTTCTCTTCTCCTGTGCTGATTTTTTGCTCTCTCCCACCTGCCTACTTCTTTAACTCCCTGTTCTCTTCTCCCGTACTGATCTGCTGCTCTCTTCCACTGCCTCCTTCTCTATCTCCCTGTTCTCTTCTCTTCTCCTGTGCCGGTATGTTGTTCTCTTCCACCCACCTCCTTCTTTAACTCCCTGTTCTCTTCTCTTCTCCTGTGCTGATCTGTTGCTCTCTTCCACCCCACCTCCTTCTTTAACTCCCTGTTAACTTCTGCTGATCTGCTGCTCTCTTCCATGCCGCCTCCTTCTTTAACTCCTTGTTCTCTACTCCTGTGCTAATCTGCTGCTCTCTTCCACCGCCTCCTTCTTTAACTCCCTGTTCTCTACTCCTGTGCTAATCTGCTGCTCTCTTCCACCGCCTCCTTCTTTAACTCACTGTTCTCTACTCCTGTGCTAATCTGCTGTTCTCTCCCACCTGCCTCTTTCTCTAACTCCCTGTTCTCTTCTCCTGTGCTGATTTTTTGCTCTCTCCCACCTGCCTACTTCTTTAACTCCCTGTTCTCTTCTCCCGTACTGATCTGCTGCTCTCTTCCACTGCCTCCTTCTCTATCTCCCTGTTCTCTTCTCTTCTCCTGTGCCGGTATGTTGTTCTCTTCCACCCACCTCCTTCTTTAACTCCCTGTTCTCTTCTCCTGTGCTGATCTGCTGCTCTCTTCCACTGCCTCCTTCTCTATCTCCCTGTTCTCTTCTCTTCTCCTGTGCCGGTATGTTGTTCTCTTCCACCCCACCTCCTTCTTTAACTCCCTGTTCTCTTCTCTTCTCCTGTGCTGATCTGCTACTGTCTTCCACCCGCCTCCTTCTTCATCTCCCTGTTCTGTTCTCCCGTGCTGATCTGCTGCTCTCTTCCACCCGCCCCCTTCTCTAACTCCCTGTTCTCTTCTCCTGTGCAGATCTGCTCTTATCTTCCACCCGCCTCATTCTCTAACTCCTTGTTGCCTTCTCCTGTGATGATCTTTTTGCTCTCTTCCATCCGCCTTCTTCTCTAACTACTTTTCTCTTCTCCGGTGCTGATCTGCTGTTCTTTCCCACCACCTCCTTCTGTGACTCTGGGTTCTCTTCTCATGTGCTGATCTGCTTCTCTCATCCACCCACCTCATTCTTTAACTACATGTTCTCTTCTCTCATGCTGATCTGCTGTTTTCTTCCACCCCACCTCCTTCTCTACCTATCTCAGGGGCGGCTCTAGGCTCATGGTGGCCCTGGGCAGGGAGCGTAGGTAGGGGGCCCCGAAAGAGGGGTGTGAGAAGTTGGCCTGGTATATGATGCTCACTAGTTCTAGTGATCACCTTGTACCATGCCAAGCAACCCTTATGATGATTGGTTGTAAGTCAACCTTATAGACCAGCTATCCTAGTGGTAGCGTGGACAAAGCAGTCTTAGGCTAAACTCTGTAAAGGCATGTAAATAAAGCTGTTTTACCATATACAATCCCCTTGAATACCAAATGAAAGGACACCACACAGATATATATTGAAAATATATATATATTTATTTACTACAAGTATCCCCTATACTCTTTATGAGCACAGAAGCAAATGCGTTGAAACAAAACACTGTTTAAATATACAAAAGTTGCACAATATGGATAGGCCCTGGTGGCCACTCAAACCATATACTAAAATAGTGGTATAAGTATCACTAATCGAAAAGGAAAAGGAAAAGAGCAATGACAGCAGCACCACCACCCTTCTGGACAATCTTGCCAACCTCGGACTCAAACAACTTGTCACTACCCCCACCCACATTGCAGGTCACACACTCGACCCCATCTTCACCTCCAGCAAACATGTCTCATTCAGTCACACCACAGCTCTTCATTGGACGGACCACAGCTGCGTTCACTTTACCTACAATAAGACCACAACCCACAACCATCCTCAACCTACGCTGCGAAGAAACTGGAACAAAATCACCATCGACCAGATCTCCTCATCGCTTCTTCTAAACCCCCCACCCACTCCTCAAACCCCGACCAAGCAGCCATTAACCTCACCCAATGGCTATCCAACAGCGCCGACATCCTAGCACCGTTGAAAAAACGTCAAAGCAACCTAAGCAGCAAAAACGCCTCTTGGTTCAACGATGATCTTAAGAAATCGAAGAAACTCTGTCGCTCCCTTGAGAAGGCTTGGAAAAAAGACCCAAACACCAGCACCAGGGACGCCTTCAAAAACGCCACCCGCATACACCACCAACTAATCCGATCTGCCAAGAAAGACGCATTCAAAGACCGACTAGATAACAACGCCCACAACAGCAAGGAATTATTCAACATCGTCAAAGAGTTTACCAACCCCACTGCCAACTCCAATGACATCACTCCCTCTCAAACCCTTTGCGACTCCCTAGCTTCGTTCTTCCACAACAAAATCGCTGACATCCACAACAGCTTCGACAACCAACCCGGAGACCAACACACCCAACATTCTGCAGGACCTTCACCCCCCTTGAACATCCTTAACGACTGGAACCCAATCTCCACTGAGTATACCATCCGCCTGATGAACTCCATCCACTCAGGATCCCCAACTGACCCATGCCCTCACCACATCTTCAACAAAGCAGACTCCATCATAGCACCACACCTCCGAGATGCCATCGACTGCTCCCTCAACTCCGCCACCTTCCCGGAAAGCTGGAAACACGCAGAACTCAGCGCCCTTCTGAAGAAACCCACAGCTGACCCCACCGAACTCAAAAACTACCGCCCCATCTCGCTTCTTCCATTCCCGGCCAAAGTCATCGAGAAAGCTGTCAACAACCAGCTCGCCGCCTTCCTCGAAACCAACAAATCCCTCGACCCCTCACAGTCCGGCTTCCGAGCCAAACACAGCACTGAGACCGCACTTATTGCAGCAACAGACGACATTCGAACTCTACTGGACAATGGGGACACAGTCGCCCTCATCCTCCTCGACCTCTCCGCTGCCTTTGATACAGTCTGTCATAGCACCCTTCTACAGCGCCTCAGAAACGTCGGAATCCAAGGAAAAGCACTGGAATGGATCACCTCGTTCTTCACCGGAAGAACCCAGAGAGTCCGCCTCCCCCCTTTCAAGTCAGAAGCCTCTGAAGTCATCTGCGGCATGCCACAAGGATCGTCACTCAGCCCCACTCTCTTCACCGTATACATGAGCCCCCTCGCAGCCATCGCACGCCAACACAATCTCAACATCATCTCCTACGCTGATGACACTCAACTGATCCTCTCACTCACAAAAAGACCCTAACACCGCCAAAACCAACTTACACGAAGGAATGAAAGAAGTAGCCGAGTGGATGAAGCACAGCCGTCTGAAACTGAACTCAGACAAAACAGAAGTCCTCATCTTAGGCACCTCCCCCTCCGCCTGGGATGACTCTTGGTGGCCAGAGGCCCTTGTAAAAGCACCCACCCTGGCGGACCACGCACGGAACCTGGGCGTCATCCTGGACTCCTCACTCTCGATGACCAGACAAGTCAACGCCGTCTCATCATCTTGCTTCAACATTCTTCGCATACTCAAAAAAACATTTCGCTGGATCCCCACCGAAACTAGAAAAACGGTCACCCACGCACTGGTCATGAGCCGCCTGGACTACGGAAACACCCTATATGCCGGTACCACCGCAAAACTCCAGAAAAACTCCAACGCATCCAGAACGCTTCAGCCAGGCTCATACTAGACATCCCGCGTAAAGAACACATCTCTGGTCACCTGAAAAACCTCCACTGGCTCCCCGTAAATAAGAGGATTACTTTCCGCCTCCTAACCCATGCACACAAAGCACTTTACGAACTTGGACCCGAATGCCTCAACACACGACTGTCCTTCTACACCCCCTCCCGTCAGCTACGATCCTCCAACCAAGCCCTTGCCACTGTACCTCGCATCAACAAAACCACCATGGGAGGTAGATCCTTCTCCTACCTGGCAGCTAAAACCTGGAACTCATTTCCCACTCACCTTCGCCTTACTCAGAACCACCTAGCATTCAGAAAGCAACTTAAAACTTGGATATTCGACAAGTAATTCCCCACCCTTCCTCAAGCGCCTTGAGACCCTACGGGTATGTAGCGCGCTATATAAATCTCTTGACTTGACTTGACTAGAGCCTTGGGAATCACTGAGGCTATTCGGGACTAGCAGTAATGAAGTCGGGAAAGGCCCGCGGGACTCGGGTGCAGCGCTTAAAGCACACGCATGCACCAATGCAAAGTCAAAGGTTCGTCGGTACTAGGGCCGCTAGCCAACGGGCAAGCAACCGGACCATCGTGTTGAGCAGGAAAATGCAAAAGGGCCCCACGCAGCACTCGTCAAGTGTGGGGGTTGAGCTTCGGTGCAAAAGCTGCTCAGGGCTGGGGCTTCTCAAACCCCAATGCACAGCGTCTAGGGAGCCTCGGGAGCTGCACGGTCAGCACTGAGTGGTTCTTCCAAGATGGCCGGCCCCACGCTTCAGGTTGCCTCCACGGGTCTCAGATTCGCTGGGACTGTGGATCGGGCTGTAAGAAGGCAGGAACGCTGCGTCTTGTCGATCTCTGTTGCTCGAGTTCCGGCAGGAACTGCAACAAAGCAACCGGTGACGCGCTGGATGGTGCCTGTTTGCACAGGGTGGTCACTCCTTGACCACAAGGGAGATTCTTCAGTCTTCTACGTCGAGTAGGATGTCGAAGAGTCCAGAGTTTCGTTTCATAAGTTTCAGTCAGGATAATCTGATGCACTGCTCCCACCTTTATTCCAAACTGGGGGGCTGGATTACCTGCTAGGTCCCTCCTATGGGTGGGACCCAGGAAGGGGGTGGTTACACCCCTTTCCCTTTGTCCAGGGTTGCGCTGGGGCTGGGACTGGGGCTGGTGTGCCCCAGAACCGGTTTGACCGGATTATGCAAGGGGAAGCCTTGTGTTCCCCAGGCAGTGTCTGGGTTCTTTCAACCCACCCTGCCCCAATACACTATCTCCTGTCTGGGGAGATGTAGCACCTCCCTGCGACAGGAAACCCTTTGTCCAGGCCTCCCCTGCCAAGTTTCGGTCAGCAGTAGGAGGTCAGACTTGTGTCTGTGGCAGCAGCATCCATTTTGTGATGCTGAGGCTCTGGTTAGAATTAACCGTGTTTTAGCAAAGTAACATGTCTTCTCCCTCTAGAAGGGTGGAATGCTACCCCCGTCGCCAGGACTGGCAAGGGGGTAGTATTCCAAAGCGTATGACACCTTACACAACATGTTTTGATAAAGCCAAACCAAAGTTAGCACATAACCGCAATGGATTATAATGCACTTAAGAGTATATGGTATGGCAATAACCCGAACAGCTAAGGGAGTTGGTCCCGACAGCTGAAGACAGGCTCAGCTCATGCTAGAGCACCATCTCACATAAAACCAAGCACTCTGCCTCCAGGATTGTTAAGGCCTGCCATAGGAGTGACTTATAGGTATATATGTGTCCAGATAGGTTTAGATATAGGTATACTATATCTAATCAAGTGGTGATTACACCACCTTGCCCCAGCTGAGTGATCAGCCAGTTGTGTCAATTTTGGATAGCCAGCCAGGGGTGGCAAAAGATATGCTGCAGCCCCTGGTAGGCCTTGGATGCACCTATGCCCTGGGCACCTATAGTGCACTGTACAGGGGCTGATCAGGTGACCCAAGCCAATTTAGTTATGCACATAGGGTACATGGAATCCATTTTAAAGAGAGAGCAGATAGCCTGGGGCCCTGATTAGCAGGGAACCAGGCCAACTAAGTCGAAAACCAGCTAAACACAGGCAAAAAAATCTGGGGTAACCATAGTCAGATATTCACCTTCCTACATAACACCCCCCCCCCCCCCAAACGAAAGGAGATAAGGCTATCCTTGACCAGGTAAGCCTATATTGCCTGAGTGGCCATTGAAGTGAGGCTCCACTAATGTAGGACTCAGCTTCCTTCAATCAATCAATCAGTGACACTTATAGAGCGCGCTACATACCCGTAGGGTCTCAAGGCGCTGGGGGGGGGGGGGGGCAGGTGGGGGGGGGGGGGTGCCGCTACTGCTCGAACAGCCAGGTCTTCAGCTTCTTCCTGAAGGAGAGGTGGTCTTGGGTCAGGCGCAGGTCGGGAGGGAGGGAGTTCCAGGTCTTGGCGGCCAGGTAGGAGAAGGACCTTCCTCCTGTAGTCGCTCTTCGGATGCGGGGGACGGCGGCGAGGGCGTGGTTGGCTGATCGGAGGTGGTGTTTGGGAGCGTAGAAGTTGATCCGGCTGTTGAGGTAGCTCGGGCCTTGGTCGTGTAGGGCTTTGTGTGCATGGGTGAGGAGGCGGAAGGTGATTCTTTTGTTGACGGGGAGCCAGTGAAGGTCTCTCAGATGTCCGGTGATGTGGCTGGTTCGTGGGATGTCGAGGATGAGTCTGGCTGAGGCGTTCTGGATCCGCTGGAGTCTCTTCTGGAGCTTGGCGGTGGTACCGGCGTAGAGGGCGTTGCCGTAGTCCAGTCGGCTGGTGACGAGGGCCTGGGTGACGGTCTTCCTGGTCTCGGTGGGGATCCACCGGAAGATCTTCCGTAGCATGCGTAGGATGTTGAAGCACGCCGAGGAGACGTTGTTGACTTGCCTGGTCATGGAGAGGGAGGAGTCCAGGATGAAGCCCAGGTTGCATGCATGGTCTGTCGGTTTGGGTGCGGTGCCCAGGGCGGGAGGCCACCAGGAGTCGTCCCAGGCGGAGGGGGAAGAGCCCAGGATGAGGACCTCCGTCTTGTCAGAGTTCAGTTTCAGGCGGCTGGTCGTCATCCACTCGGCTACCTCTTTCATCCCTTCGTGCAGGTTGGCTCTGGTGGAGGCGGGGTCGTTGGTCAGGGAGAGGATCAGCTGGGTGTCGTCGGCGTAGGAGATTATGCTGAGGTTGTGTTTGCGTACGATGGCCGCGAGGGGGCTCATGTAGACGTTGAAGAGGGTGGGGCTCAGAGATGATCCTTGAGGGACGCTGCAGATGACTTCGAAGGCCTCTGACTTGTACGGTGGTAGGCGGACTCTCTGTGTTCTTCCGTCGAGGAAGGAGATGATCCATTCCAGCGCCTTGTCCTGGATTCCGATGTTGCTGAGGCGCTGTACTAGGGTGCGGTGGCAGACCTTGTCGAATGCCGCGGAGAGGTCTAGGAGGATGAGGGCCGCTGTTTCTCCATTGTCCATCAGGGCTCGGATGTCATCGGTGGCGGCGATGAGGGCGGTCTCGGTGCTGTGATTGGCTCGGAAGCCGGACTGTGAGGGGTCGAGGGATCCGTTCGTCTCGAGGAAGGCGGCCATCTGCTTGTTGACGGTCTTCTCGATGACTTTGGCAGGAAACGGGAGGAGCGAGATGGGGCGGTAGTTCTTGAGTTCGGTGGGGTCCGCTGTTGGTTTCTTGAGTAGGGCGCTGAGTTCGGCGTGTTTCCAGCTCTCAGGGAAGGTGGCGGTGTCGAATGATGTGTTGATGATGTCTCGCAGGTGGGGTGCGATGACAGCGTCGGCCTTGTTGAAGACGTGGTGAGGGCAGGGGTCGGTCGGTGATATGGAGTGGATGGAGTTCATCGTGCGGATGGTGTCTTCGGTGCTGATCGGGGTCCAGGCGTGGAGGGTGGTGGTGGGGGGTGTCTGTTCGGTCATGGTGTGCGTTGGTTGGTTGTTGAAGCTGTTGTGTATGTCCGCGATCTTGTTGTGGAAGTATGAAGCGAGGGAGTTGCAGAGGTCTTGCGATGGGGTGATGTCGTTGTTTCCTGCGCTGGGGTTGGAAAGCTCTTTCACGATGTTGAAGAGTTCCTTGCAGTTGTGTGCGTTGTTGTCCAACCGTTCCTTGAATGCTGTTTTCTTGGCGGCGCGGATCAGCTGGTGGTGCTTCCGGGTGGCAAGCTTGAAGGAGGTCCTGTTGTCCGGTGTAGGTTCCCTTCTCCAGACTTTCTCGAGGGCTCGGCAGTTCTTCTTGGAGCTCTTGAGTTCGTCGGTGAACCACGGGGCTTTCTTGCTTCCGGGTCTGCTGGGCGGGGTCCTCAGCGGGGCGAGCTCGTCCGCGCAGATGCTGATCCACTTCGTGAGGTTGTCGGCGGCCTGGCTGGGGTTCGCTGAGCTGGCAGGAGGGTGCTGGCTCAGGGAGGTGGCGAGCTGGTCTGCTGTGATCTTGTTCCAGCTTCTGCGGGTGGCCTGTTGCTGGTGGTGGTGGGTCGTCGTTCTCTTGAAGGTGAAGTGGACGCAGCTGTGGTCCGTCCATTGAAGCTCTGTGGCGTGGCTGAAGTCGATGTCTGTGCTGGAAGAGAAGACTGCGTCGAGTGTGTGTCCGGCGAGGTGGGTGGGGGTGGACACCAGTTGCTTGAGTCCCAGGTTGGCGAGGTTGTCCAGCAGGGTGGTGGTGTTGCGGTCGTTGTTGTTCTCCAGGTGGAAGTTGAGGTCCCCCAGGAGGATGTAGTCAGCGGAGGGGAGGGCATGCGGGCTGACGAAGTCGGCGATGTCCTCGCTGAATTGTGTGCGTGGTCCAGGGGGTCGGTAGATCAGGGTGCCTCTGAGGGTGGTGTTCGGGTTGGTGTGGATCTGGAAATGCAGGTGTTCGGCGGTGGTCAGGGTGTTGTCGGTGCTGGTCGTGAGACTGATGGTGTTCTTGTGGATGATGGCGATGCCTCCTCCCATCTGGTTGGTTATCACCATGTGTGCCTTTCTTTCATTGACTGAGTTGCACTGTGCTCTCAGGGTCAACCTCTGGCTACCTAAAGCTGGAGGCTGGGTCCCTCTGTTTGGCTTACTGGAGGGACAGTTCGGGTTTGGGCCCTTTGGGTCCCAGGTTTGGCTGTGCCTAACAGAATCCATCTCTGGGAGGTCCCTAACTAATTTTAAGGGATATCCCTCAGGAGGTTTTAAAGTTTTCACCTGGCTAGGGCTGCTAGCTTTGGTGCCCCTAATCTTCTGATGGGGTGCTTTATTTGACAGGGGGCCCTTTGGGGCTCACTGTCCTTCTTGTCCTCTGCAGCGCTGGGCTGAGTAAGACAAGGTAGAGAGGGACAGGTTACCTGCTCCAGACTGGGTCCCACCTGAGAAGGGTCCACTGACATCAGAGGATCTGTCAGGCCAGGCCTAACAACCTCTGGGGCAGTTCCTTCATCAGGGGTAAGATCAGTTCCCTGAGGAGGCTGATCCTTTCCTAAAGTCTGGGGGGAGGGAGATTTCTCTTCCTCCTCAATGCTCTCTGTTTGTGTGGAGTGATCCATTTTTTCAGGCTTCACAACACATGTATCAGTTTGAGTTTGGGCTGTGGCCATCACAGCCCCACCAACCTTTTCAGGAGGAGACTCAGTTTGGGTATGGGCTGTTACCATCACAGCCCTGCTATTCTGCCTAGGAAGGGAGTTAGCTAAAGATGGGGCTCAGTCTTGCACAGCCCTACCAACCTTTTCAGGAAGGACATCTTGGATTGGGGCTGTAGCCATCACAGCCCCACTAACCTTTCCATGGAGATTTATCATTCTAGAATGAATTTCTTGTTCAACTTCAGCCCAGGATGATATTTCCAAATCATTCCCCAGTAAACAATCCACAGGCAAGTTTGGGGACGCTGCCACTCTCTTGGGGCCAGTGACTCCTCCCCAGCTGAGATTTACCACTGCTATGGGATGATTTTTCTGAACTCCATCAATGTTTGTCACCTGGTATGTGGCACCAGGTAAAAGTTGCCTAGAGGGGACTAGATTCTCAGTCACCATGGTGATACTAGCCCCTGTGTCTCTGTAGGCCTCAACTTTCAAACCATTGATGAGGGGTTCTTGTCTATACTTGCTCAAAGTGTTTGGGCAATCAGTGAAATTGGCAAACCCCATGCCAGTCTCATAGACAAGATCAGTTGGGGACCTGGTTAGGCCAGAGTCCACATGTGTTCCAAAGGTAAACCCACCCAAATTATTGGGGGTACTCCCACCACCTGGGAGACCACTGCTAACAGTGACAGGAGGTATTGGATCTCTACATGGAGGTATATTTTCCTTATTACTATTCTTTCGACAACAGCTGTCTGTTTTCCAATGGCCAGCCTGTTTACAGGCATGGCAGTAAGGCTTTTTCTGGGCAGATAAAGTGTCTTGGGACCCACCCCCATCCTTGGAGGTGGGGGCCCTGGGGAGGTCTTCTCTTTTGATTTATTCCCACCCTTATCTTGAGGTTTGGTAGACTCCTTCTTCAGGTCATTGCCCTGATTCTTATGCCTAATCCTGGTTCTGACCCATTTGTCTGTCCTCTTACCCAATTCTTGTGGAGAGGTCAGATCTGAGTCCACCAGGTGCTGGTGTAAAAGCTGGTTCTGACAATTACTTAGGATCTGCTCCCCCATAATCAAATTATACAATCCTGTGAAGTCATGTACTTTGCTGCCATGTAGCCAACCTTCCAGAGCCTTAGTAGCACAATCTACAAAATCAGACCAGTCCTGTGTCTGTGTCTTCTGGGTGTCTCTGAACATTAACCTGTACTGTTCAGTGGTTAAGCCACACCTATCTATTATAGCACTCTTAAGGACAGTGTAGTTTTTAGCATCCTTATGTCTGACAGTGAGGAGCTTATCTCTCCCTTTCTCAGAAAAGGTGAGCCATAAAATTGCAGCCCACTGGTCTTGAGGAACCTGCTGTACCATGCAGGCTCTCTCCAGAGCAGTCATCCATTTGTGGATGTCATCCCCTTCCTTGTAGGGGGGCACAATTTTGCTCAGGTTTCTACTATCATAGGACCTGTCTTTCTCTCTAGGAATTATGTTGCTGCCACCAGTGGAATCTAATCCACAGAATTTTAGCTCCCTTGCTAAAGCAAGTTTAATGCAGTCATCTGATGTATTTTTTATATTGTGTATTTTTTATTTCAGATACTTTGTTTATAATGGGATATTATTAGTTTTAATCCTGAGGAAGGTTTTTGGCTTGGAATAATTTAATGCCATAACCGAAACGCGTCGATGCATTATTAAGTAGAGATACACTGAGCAATTGAATAAAGAAACTCCTTTGATTTTGAACTTTAAACATACAACCTGGAGTAGGATTCAACTATCCTGAAAACCTGTGTATTTTCCTCTTTGTAATTGGAATTATTTTCCTTGGGTATTGTCCCATTCTGTTTGTATATTTATTTATGATGTCACATAATGATTTTTACATTGTTTTTAATCTGCCAAAATAAAATGTAAATTTTTTTGTATGACTGTATCAATTTTATCATTTCTGCTTCTAGTTTGTGGTATTGAAACCATTTGTATGCATGCACGTTTGGTTCCGAAATGTGGTCAGCCTATAAGTTCACCGCAAAGGACGAGTTTAGTGGGTGTACGCGTTTTCGCTATGCTGACCTAAACCGTTCGTCTGTTTCGTGGGTTTCTTCATCTGAACCCACGGGTTCCATTTTAGATACGGCATCCATTTTGTTTCTTACCCTCAAGTAGCCAGCGAACGGACACTGTCCGCTTCGTGACCCTGGGATTCCCAAACTTTTGCGGAAGACACGTGTTACTTTGAGGGTGTCTTTATGACGAGGGGGATGACACTTCAGAGGCAGATGGCCCCGCTCAAGGCTCATCTTGCTGTGCCAGTCTCTATTGTTGCAGCCGTGCATTCATTAGGCACGTCTCCTTTGATCCTGCAATCGTGTTTCCGATATCACCCCCTTGCACTCTTTTCAATCTGTTGACTATCTTTGCCTTCCTCTGCACCTGTTTCTGACTCTTCCTTAACTCGTTTACAGCCGGAATGGAATGCACTAATGATGGGAAGATGTACTTTTACAGTTGAGAACCGCCGATGCTACTGTAATTATGTTCCGGGACCCTGAATACATGAAAGCAACCCCCTATGAAATTTACTGTGGGAACTGGGTTGTAACATTTTGTTTGCCATATTGTTCTATGACGAAAAACTGTATAAAAGGAGCGATCCACAGATACAATTTGAAGCAGTCTCCTAGAACCTACATATGTTGTACTTCTTGTGACTTCTGTGTTCCCTGCAGTAAATAAACCCTGATCTTTGACGCCGAAGGAAGTGTCCCGTGTCTCTGTCATTTGTACGCCGGAACAGGTAACCCACGAAGGTTTCAGGTGTTGTCCCCTGGCACCGCTGGGTCTTAGAAAAACCCAGTCCTTCAGTTGGCGCCCAACGTAGGGCGACATCAGTGGTACCGGTTCAAAGCCCGACGATCGTGAGGAACTTCGTGTGAAATCTCCGAGGGAAGGTGCACCCCGCTTCATCGATCCTGTTGTCGAAATAAGTGGCCCGAAGACTTTTCCCGCGAAGATCCCCGCATCCTGAAGCTGCGACGGACTGATGCCCTGACTGTCGACCTGTTTTGGCGCCTGGCGTAGACCTTGGTACAGCGAGACGATTGACGGGCCTTCCTGGTGACGCCATTGTTCTTTGAGTTAAGTATTTGTGGGTCGCTCCCAGAATCCTTAGTTGTTGTGGGTGCTTAGTTGTTGCATGGTTCCATTGCATTTGTGGTTCTTCGTATTTTGTTCTCAGTTGTTCTATTTTTGACGATTGCAGTCGCCAAAACCGAGGGTTTTGCATTTTGCGAGGACATTGTAATCCAATAACCCTTGACGTTTGTGAAACTCGGTTAGTGTGCACGATGCCTGGCCGTAGTACTTTGTTTAGTTGCTTTAGAGGTTGTGGTGTGGATTCCCGATTGGAGGACTCATGTCCGATACCTCCAGTTGGAACTCCAGTCTATGAATTATATAGTCACCATGGTGTGGGTCCTATCACATTTAATGATGTTGGGTTCGCTATACTAAAGATGACGGTGTTCTTAGTTGGCCACCTCATGGTAGTTTCAAAACAGCGATTTTGGATAATTTAGAAGCAAAATTGTTCAAAAAGAAAGCAAGGCCGGCCATGTTCGATTCCTTTCGGTTATGGTGTAAAGAAGCCAAGCAGAAAGAAATCAAACAGCTTAAACGTAATAAGAGAGAAGGTATCGTTATGACGATGAGAAATGCAGAGCAGTTTCAGCGAGATAAAGATGAGAAGGAAAAGGAAGTTTTTGATAGATTGCAACGTATGACAGTGGATAAGTGTTATCCCGCTTTACCAACGGGTACTGATAAGAAGGGAGAGGAAGCAGTAGAGGATCCCTTGTTATCATACCTATTGAAGTCGCCACCTTCATACGCACAAGATACTACAGTGCCTGTGGTTCCCCCTGTTCCTCAACCTGTTGCCCCGGCGGCTGCTGGTCAGCCTGTCGCTGGTCCTGTTCCTGCGAATCCTTTTGTTCCTATTCCTTTACCTGCTCCTGTTCCTACTGCTCCACTGTCTATACCTTCTCAAGCTGTTGTTCCCTCTACTTCTGCTCTTGTGGCTACTCCTACTGCTCCCGTATTTAGCTCTCATGTTGTTGCTCCTGCACTTTTCTCCTCTTCGCCGTCTGTTCGACGACGCATTTCTAACGCTGTTGCTAATCTTTACTCTCCTTTTGGACCGCTTCTTGGGTCTGATGATTCTGATGTTCCCCAACGACGAAGTCAGCTTCCTGGTGGTAGGGAACGTGATACGCTAATCAAAAGGGCGCGTAATTGGATTAGGTATCCCCTTAAAAATCCCCCGCGCATAATTGTTGAGACTTTCTCTCAATTCAATGAGCCAACACAGAGATTCGTGTTTGATGAAATGTGCAAATTCTTACGTGAAGCGATATCAAATGATGAGTTAAACTAAGTACCAGTTGACGTAACTGAACTTCAGCTTCAGTTTTCGAGTGGTATACTTGTGGGTAGCAATGTTCGACGTGCTATAGAACACCTACTATCTTTTTGTCCCACTATAATACCTTGGGCATTGTTTAAAGATGAATCTGAGGAGTCGATGGCAACGCCTGGTCAGTATCCCATGAGGGAAGTTCCACCAGTGTATATGCCAGGTAACCCTAATGCTGCCCCTCCGATTCTGCCACACTTCCAGAGAGTTTGGATACACCTCCCATGGAAGCGATCAGAGGTCTTGCAGGTGAAGCAATCTTTGCCTGACCCCCGCAAAAATCCTGCAGGTTACTATAAAGAGTTGTCCCAATTAGTGAACGCTACGATCATGAATCTTGCCGACATCGACATGTTGTTCGGAAATGTCGTACCTCAACCTGTTTGGGCGAAAATACGTCGCGAAGATCACACAGCTGAGTTGGGTGGTGATTGGGCTGCGCTTACAGCGGCTGATGGATTGCAGGTTGGTGGGGCTAAGCCTGAGCAGTTAATTACGGCTCTGCCTCAGAGAATTATTACTCTAATGAAGACACTTATGCCATCAATGAAAGTTAATTGGGATAAACTGTCTGCCTGTAAGCAAAAGAAGGACGAGAGTGTCTCCGATTTCTTTACGAGATTTGAGGAGGCATTCATCGATCACAATGGTCAAGATATGAGCACTGAGGGAGGTCAGAGGTTGTTTGTAGATAAATTTGTATCGAATTTGTTGCCTGAACTTAGCAACAAATTGAAAAATTCAGAAAGTGCGTGGGCTGTTTCTACCTCTGCTCAGATATTGGCCACGGCTCAATATTATGAAAATAGAGAAAAAGAGGAAAATGATCGTGCAGAGAAAAAGACGAAAGATCTCAAAACGAAAGTTCTGTTGCAGCAAGCGTATCCTCCACGATCAAATCAGAATGATTCTCAGCAGCAGAATAGATCGCAATCGCAATCCGCTAGGTCGCAATCGCGGAATGACTCTTCTTCGCAGAGATCTATGCTTGGATACAATCAATGTGCTTATTGTAGCGGTGAGGGTCATTTGAAGTTTGATTGTCCGGTTTTGCGCGATCGAAATAATGGTAATTCATCTAGGGGAGGTCGTAGCGGTCCTCAACAGGCTTCGCGAGGTAGAGGTCGTGGTGTTACTCAAAATCAAACTGAGCGTTCTAACAATTCATCTGATTCCAATAATTGTTTTGATCAGCGTGCTTCATCGTCAGGTAGATCCGCACAGTACCACGTGGACGATTTTTATATCGAGCAGGGTATTGATGACAGTAATTACTAGGACAGTCACAGACAAAGAGAGGGAGTAGTATCAGTTCCGGTTGATCAGAGAGGGCCTTACGTCGCAGTTGCCACATCGGTTGTAGTTGAGCCTTTTCTGTTGGACACTGGTGCAGCGAAAAGTTCTATCATGCATTCAAAACTCCCTGGCGCACCTTTGTCTGGCTTAACAAATGTTTCCGTTGGATTCTCTGGCGCCCCTGTTAGCAATCCGGTCTCTAGCCCTTTGCCCCTTACAATTGGGCCTTGTGAGCTGAAAGCTCCTTTGATTTTGACTACTGGCTGTGGTGAAAATCTTTTGAGCCTGGATTTGCTGAAACGGTTATATGCGACTCTGTATTGTTCTTCTGCGGGAGTGGAGCTTACGTTGGGCCAGAGAGTGATCTCTCCCATGTACCTGTCATCTGATAAGCTCCCACCGGAATTGAGTTCTCTTCCTGCATCTTTGTGGGCAACAGGTCCCAATGACGTGGGCCTGCTTGACATCTCCCCATATGTTGTTCAATTGAAATCGAATGTGCGATTGCCACGTATTCCCCAGTATCGTATCTCCCTTGACGGAGAGCGAGCGTTGTTAGCGATCATCTATGATTTGATCGACAAAGATGTTATCGAGGAGACTCGGGGAAACGTGTGCAATAGTCCTGTGTTACCTATCTTGAAGCGCACTGATCCCTCCAAGCCTCCTGTTTATCGTTTTGTTATTGATTTACGGGAGGTGAACAAAATTGTGATTCCTCAGTTTCCTGTGGTGCCTGACATTACGGCTTTACTGACTCTGATTCCAGCATCTGCTTGTTGGTTCTCAGTGATCGATCTGAAGAATGCTTTCTTTAGCATTTCGATTGCTGAGGAAAGCAGAGATCTATTCGGTTTCTCATTAGGTGGTCGCAGCTGTAGGTTTAAACGCGCTCCTCAAGGCTACTGTGAGAGTCCATCAATATACAGCCAAGCCCTGAAGAGTCAACTCGATGCGTTTGTGTTACCGGCTGGTGCGGCCTTAATTCAATATGTCGATGACTTGTTGGTGGCTGCCGGCACAAAAGACATCTGCAAAACTGCTACGATGTCGCTGTTACAGCATCTCTGTGACTTACATCACAAGGTGTCCCCTTCTAAACTGCAATATTGTTGCCAAGAAGTAACCTATCTAGGTCACTTATTGTCAAAGGAGGGAAGAAGGTTGACCCCAGAGAGAATTGCAGCGATTGCTCGAATGACTGTGCCAACAACTCAGAGAGATGTGCGTGCCTTTTTAGGTATCACGTCATACTGCAGGCAATGGATTCCGAATTTTTCATTGCTAGCGAAACCATTGGTAGCCCTCACGTGCAAAGATGTTCCAACTCCTTTGCCATGGACGGAAGAGTGCCAGAAAAGTTTTTCTGAACTGCGTGATGCGTTGTGTTCGGCTCCTGTGTTAGGTACCCCTGACTACAGCAAGCCGTTTACACTATACGTTCACGAGAGAGAGGGTTGTGCGTTGAGTGTTTTGACACAGCAATTTGGTGGTAAGCAGCGTCCATGTGCATATTTTTCCTCGACCTTGGACCCAGTAGCTAGAGCTTTGCCGAGTTGTCTAAGAGCGAAAGCGGCAGCTGCGGTGTCCATCCGACAATCTGCAGGATTGGTCATGGATAATATGCTTACGGTGATGGTTCCGCATGCAGTTGACACTCTTTTAAATCGTATGAAAACCCAACACTTGACAAGCGCAAGGTTGTCTGGTTACGAGTTGACGCTTTTGGCAAGTCATATTCAAATAAAGCGCTGTAATGTCCTAAACCCGGCGACGTTGTTGCCAACCAATATGGAATCAGACGACATACCACCACATGATTGTTATTTGTGAACCGAGGAGGAAACGAAGGGTCGTGTTGACCTAAAAAACACTCCATTGGCAGACCCCGATGGTACTTTGTATGTTGATGGTTCGTGTTTTAAGTTACCGAATGGTGATGCGACGACTGCGTATGCTGTGGTAACATTGAGTACGGTTGTGGAAGCTGCGAGATTGAATCAGAATTCTGCGCAGGCGGCAGAGTTGATCGCGTTGACGAGAGCGTGTGTTTTGTCGAAGGGAAAGCGAGTGAATGTGTTTACTGACAGTCAGTATGCCTTTGGTGTTGCGCATAGTTTTGGTCGATTGTGGCGAGAGAGAGGTTTTATGACATCGCATGGTACGAAGATCCAGCACGGACAGCTTGTGAACGAACTTTTGGATGCACTTACATTGCCTAAGCAGGTGGTGATTATTAAATGCAGTGCACACCGTAAGGTGACGGATGATGTTGGTCGTGGTAATGCGTTTGCGGATGAGATTGCTAAAGAGACTGCTAGAAACCTTGCGACTAGAATGACTGTGACGAGTTCGGTAAGGTGGCCTGCAGAAACTGGTATGTGTGAGGATACTGTTGAAAGTGTGAAAGCAATTCAGAATGAGGCCACCGAAACTGAAAAGACTAAGTGGAAGGAGAGCACAGGAAAGTTGGATGCGAATGGATGTTGGATTGATTTGTCGGAGAATCGGAGGTGGATGTTGCCGGATGCATATGTGCTAGCTGTTGTGACTATGGCACACGGCTTGTCACATATTAGCGCGAAAGGTATCTGCAAGTTGTTGTCCCCTGTATGGAAGAATGATGGTATCGCTAAATGTGCTGAGAGAGTGGTTAAGAATTGCATGGTATGTATGATGTACAATCCTGGCAAGGGCACTCCTACACCCCCTGGCCACTTTGCTCCTCCTACATGTCCCTTTGAAGTTATCCAGCTAGACTTCATCCATATGGAGAGATGTAATAACCTGAAGTACGTTTTAGTTGTGGTTTGCGCATTCTCCCGATGGATTGAAGCCTACCCTCTCAAAGACAATACTGCCCTGTCCACAGCAAAAGTCCTACTGAAGGAATACTTTCCTCGGTATGGAATGCCACGGATTGTATGGTCTGATAATGGAAGTGAGTTTGTGGGGAGTGTGATGAAGAGTGTGTGTAAGGGCCTTGGAATTACACAAAAATTCCACAGCGCCAATCATCCCCAGTCAGCAGGTTTGGTTGAAGGGTACAATGGTACTCTAAAATTGAAACTCGCAAAGATTCAGGCTACGACTGGTTTGTCGTGGCCTGATGCCTTGCCTCTGGCTCTTTTGTCAACTAGGACGACTGTACACTCTCGAGTAGGGCTCAGCCCATATGAGATTGTGTTCGGCCGTCCTGCAAATATTTGGGGGGTTCCTAGACCCAGGTCTTTCGACAGCCTTGAATTTCCAATGTTAATTGGTTATCTTCATGATCTGACTGCTAAACTGAGGTTAATTCATCAACAGGTCTTTGAAGCACTGCCGGCACAGACGGAGGGTCCTGGCCACCGGCTCCAACCAGGAGACTGGGTGGTGACCAGAAACTTTGGCCGGAAGCGGAACCTGGAGCCGAGGTTCGTGGGACCCTTTCAGGTTCTACTCGCCACGAGAACTGCAGTTCGTTTGGAGGGCCGTAAAAATTGGGTGCATGCCACCCATACAAAGAAGGTACCAATACCTTTACCAGCAGACTCGTGGGTGAGGACCGGTATCACCGCATCGGAAACAGAAGCACCGGTGAAATTTGTGCCGTTCAGTGACGCTCAGCCTGTGGGAGATACTTCAGTTCAATCAGATAATTGCTACTCAGAACGAAGTGCGTCAAGAACGTTGCGGACGGTTTTTAGAGGATGGAATTCTCAAAGTTGTTGGAAGTGGAGAAGACTCTCTCGCAAAGATCAGTACTGCATAGGATTGTACGTACCAAATGCTTTCTGTTTCAGGTGTTCCTGCTGTTCCTAACTGTTTCCATGTTATTGGTGGGTGGAGTATACTTTGGAATACAAACATTATTGCCTTCTGCTTCACCTACTCTTTCCTCTGAATCAAAACCTACTCCCACTGTTTCTCCACATTCCTTTCACCCTCTACCTCAACACGAGCAGGTTAGACGTGCGGAATTCATGAATAACTCCTTTGTCCAGCTTCTTCATCAACACCAGTTGTTGATGAACGCTACCAATTGTTGGGTGTGTGGTTTAATGCCACATACCATGAATAGGGGAATTCCGTACTTGGTCCTTCCTTACAGTTCCCAGGGTTCAGCTCGAGCATTCCAAACTATGTTTCGTAGCGCACTAGATTCCTACCCCCATCGAGAGCCACGCACTGCAGATCATGGTCCTGGCCCGTACCACAAGCCTTTGGCAAGAGCAATTGCCGATTTAGATAGGGATATCTTCGACGCATCGCTTATCCCAGAGGAAGAGGTGCGAGCATACAGAGATCTGAGTGAGGCTGAGTACAGCATGTCAGTGGGTGATCAGCAGCTTAAAAGCTCGTCTCCGATCTGGATCGTACCCCATCTCGGTAATTTCTGTTTGAAAGGTCTTGGCCGAAGCCCGCGAGCTCATCTCGGGAGGAGTGCCTGTACTGAAACCTATGTTTTACCGATGGCCTCTTCCCCTGTTCTTTTGACTGCCAAGGGTACGTACTTTGTGTGTTACGACCGCGCATATACATGGTTGCCTCGTGACTTCTCGGGCACCTGTTATATTGCGAATCTGTTGCCGCCGACCTTTACTATTGGGTCGGATTATCACAAGACCAGAGTTATGAGAGGCGTGATTAGCGAAGAAGACACTGCCGGTCAAGAAGCAGGAGACTTCTTTAAGGGTTTCTTGCCGTTTTGGGGACCTATGATCAATAGTAGGAACCTGAGACAGTTGACTCGAGTGGTGGAATCGACTGCTAATATCACTGCAAGTGCCCTTGGTAATCTTACAGCAGAGCTTCAGGCGGACAGGCTTATGACGTTACAAAACCGTATGGTTTTAGACGTTGTTCTTGCAGATAGAGGTGGAGTATGTAAGGTGATCCATTCGAGTTGCTGCATTTTCATTCCTGATAACGCTCCAACTGTCTATCAAGCCATCTCGAAGTTGCATAAGATCTCCAAGTCCATACACGTGGACGTAGGTGATTGGACGCTACTAGGATGGTTTTGGGGCCTGATGTCGACGTGGGGTTGGAAGATTCTGATGATCATTGGGGTTGTTGTAGCATTTCTGTTCACGTGTTGTCTTTGTGTGCAGTGTGGTCCTGCCTTATGTGGCCTCTGTGCTACGACGTGTATAAGACGGCCATCTGTTACCAAAGAAACATTGATGAATAGAATGATGTTGCAGCAACATCTGGATGGTCTGATGAATATCGAGATCAATTCTGATATCGACTAGTGCTTGCCTACATGAGGGCAAAAGGAGCGTCTGAGGTTCCGTGACAATTGTAAGTGGTGTTTTCAACTTGCTCGAATATGGTCGAGTTTGGTATCTATGAACCGCAAATGACGAGTTTAGTGGGTGTACGCGTTTTCGCTATGCTGACCTAAACCGTTCGTCTGTTTCGTGGGTTTCTTCATCTGAACCCACGGGTTCCATTTTAGATACGGCATCCATTTTGTTTCTTGCCCTCAAGTAGCCAGCGAATGGACACTGTCCGCTTTGTGACCCTGGGATTCCCAAACTTTTGCGGAAGACACGTGTTCCTTTGAGGGTGTCTTTATGACGAGGGGGATGACACTTCAGAGGCAGATGGCCCCGCTCAAGGCTCATCTTGCCGTGCCGGTCTATTGTTGCAGCCGTGCATTCATTAGGCGCGTCTCCTTTGATCCTGCAATCGTGTTTCCGATATCACCCCCTTGCACTCTTTTCAATCTGTTGATTATCTTTGCCTTCCTCTGCACCTGTTTCTGACTCTTCCTTAACTCGTTTACAGCCGGAATGGAATGCACTAATGGTGGGAAGATGTACTTTTACAGTTGGGACCCGGCGATGCTACTGTAATTATGTTTCGGGCCCTGAATACATGAAAGCGACCCCCTATGAAATTTACTGTGGGAACTGGGTTGTAACCTTTTGTTTGCCATGTTGTTCTATGACGAAAAAGTGTATAAAAGGAGCGATCCACGGATACAATTTGAAGCAGTCTCCTAGAACCTACATACGTTGTACTTCTTGTGACTTCTGTGTTCCCTGCAGTAAATAAACCCTGATCTTTGACGCCAAAGGAAGTGTCCCGTGTCTCTGTCATTTGTACGCCAGAACAGGTAACCCACGAAGGTTTCAGGTGTTGTCCCCTGGCACCGCTGGGTCTTAGAAAAACCCAATCCTTCAGTAGACAGTAATAAAATGCCCCGCAGGTGAGGGCAACGCGGACAGACCACAGCGAGTGGGCCCGCATAGTAAAGTACCACGCATCAAAGCACCTCAGCCTGGTCAAGACTGACGTTGTGAGGTGACAACCGCCTCGTGTGATCCTCAGCATCTGGCCTGCTGCAGTCCGTCATGTAGACAGAGGCCATACTGGGACTGTCAGAATGATTATTGCTGACACCAGACCAGCAAGCAAGTGATTTGTGGCCCCAGGCTGGGCTAAAGTAAAGCCCCAAGGCATTAAGTGCACAGGTTGTTGTTGATATCACCGCACCGACCGGTCTTGCTGAGAGGGCCGATCGTGCTTAGTAGCTTGTCGTAAGAGGTGACATGTTGTGGCCAGCACTGGGTTTTAAGCACCTATATGCCGTTGTCGACACAGCCGGGAAAACAGAAAAGGGTTGCGTCCTATCACTATCCGGCCTGGACCACACCAATATTGTACAACAAAACAATGACTGGACAGATTATTACAAATTACTCATATATGAGCTTAGGCAGCAATTCTAAGTTCATGTGATTTATTTCACATCATTTATAACTTATTTATTTAACATATGAAATAAAAACATTAATCTATGTCATGAGATAGAAAACACCTTATTTAGTATGCCAACTTATCAACATAACACACTTAACAATACAACAAATCACATAAGTGTAATACAAGTGAGAAAATGTGAACGCCAGAACAATTATCAATGTCCTATACATGTCCTGCAAAGAGACAGTCCATATTTGATGAATAGATCACAGGCGGACGGACCCTTAGCGGTTCCAATGGTGCTGCCTGTGATTGGGGCAAAGGGCTGCAAAGTTTATACAGAGGGTGGTCTGCTCACTGAGGATGAAATTCCTATAAACAGATTCCCATTGAGTACCCCCAAAATAATTCATTTGCCTTTGCCCAGATGTCAACGCGTTTCGAACCCCAAATAGTTCTAGGGTTTTCCTCAGGAGTCGGACTGTGGGTCAATGAATGTTGTTATGGATGCCCAAACGCTTGTATGGTGGGGCGTAACTGGTGCATCTAATTGTTGTAAGGCGGAAGCTTCTACATATTACCAGGATTGCATCCCGTGTCCATATCCTCGTGCCACTAGAAGACTGTGTTTGCGTGGTAATGTTTAGTATTCAGTAAGCAGGATACCTGTCGTTATTTTAAAAGGGAAGGTGTTCGAGTGCCGGCGTCTCCAACTAATGACACAGCGACAGAAAGCCCCACCACAGGAGTGTGAAAGAGGGTGGGCCATGCAAGAGTGTCTCCAGCTCCATGTCAAGGGTGTCTCCAGCTTCATGCCAAGGGTGTCTCCAGCTTCACCGTGCTGTCTTCTGCCGCTCAATCTAGAGGCCATGGAAGAAGGACAGTCCCGCACTAGCGCGAGCGGTCAAATCTAGCCCCATAGAAAAAAGTGTGTGGACTCGCAAGTGACAGGGACAACACCATAGAGCACGGGCACAGGAAGGCAGCAGCCAGCACAGCCCCCGCACCCTCACCGCACCTTCCATGTTGTTCACCACGTGGGACAGAAGACGACACACTGGAGCCACAGGATAGTGTCTCGTTTGGTGACCCTGCGGCCAGTTTCCAATAGTAGGACCCCACCAGCAGGAGGAATAATCATGCACAGGCCCGTAGCGTCCCGAGGGCCAGCGATACCTGACAAGCCACCTGCTTGAGCAATGCCCGACCCAGCACTGAGAATCCTGACCCAGCACTTAGAGGCCCGGCCCAGCACTGAGAGGCCCAAGCCAGCCCTGAGAGGCCAGAGCCAGCACTGAGAGGCCCGTGCCAGCACTGAGAGGCCCGAGCCAGCACTGAGAGGCCCGACCCAGCCCTAAGATGCTGGACCCAGCACTGAGAGGCCTAACCCAGCACTGAGAGGCCCTACCCAGCACTGGGAGGCCAGAGCCAGTATTGAGAGGCCCGAGCCAGCACTGAGAGGCCAGACCCAGCCCTGAGAGGCCCGACCTACCACTGAGAGGCCCGACCAAGCACTGAGAGGCCCGACACAGCCATAAGAGGCCCAACCCAGCACTAAGAGGCCCGACCCAGCACTGAGAGGCCCGACCCAGCACTGAGAGGCCTGACCCAGCACTGAGAAGAACGACCCAGCACTGAGAGGCCAGAGCCAGTATTGAGAGGCTCGAGCCAGCACTGAGTGGCCCGACCCAGCACTGAGAGGCCCGACCTACCACTGAGAGGCCCGACCCAGCACTGAGAGGCCCGACCCAGCCCTAAGAGGCCAGACCCAGCACTGAGAGGCCCGACCCAGCATTGAGAAGCCAGACCCAGCCCTGGAAGGGCCGACCCAGCACTGAGAGCCTGACCCAACACTGAGAGGCCTGACCCAACACTGAGAGGCCCAACCCTCACTGAGAGGCCCGACCCAGCACTGTGAGGCCTGACCCAGCACTGAAAGACCCAAGCCGGCACTGAGAGGCCCAAGCCAGCACTGAAAGGCCCGAGCCAGCACTGAGAGGCCCGAGCCAGCACTGAGAGACCCGAGCCAGCACTGAGAGGCCCGAGCCAGCACTGAGAGACCCGAGCCAGCACTGAGAGGCACGAGCCAGCACTGAGAGGTCTGCTGTTAGACCTGGCCCCATTGGTGTGGGTCTCCCTTCCATTTTTGCTGTTGCCTCATGTATTTTTGCTGGTGTTAGATGCTTTGGGCACTGTGCCACTGCTGTCCAGTGCCACAGTGCGAGTGCTCCGTATTATAAATCTATGTATTACTCAGTGGTTCCATGTTTGGTTATTTGGTTTACTTGTCAGACCCTAGTCTAGTACACTGAGTGTGCCCAGGGCGTGTAAATCCAAATGCTTCTGGTGGGCCTGCAGCACTAGTTGTGCCAGCCACAGAAGTAGCCTTGTAAAATGTGTCTAACGTCTGCCATTGTAGAGCCTGCATGCAGTCTGGTACTGTCATGCTGACTGGGCAAGTGCACCCACTTCCCAGTCCCTAAACCTTCCCTTTTCTTCATATCAGTCACCCCTATGGTAGACCCAAGGGCAGGGTGCATTGTAAGTATAAGGTAGGGCAAGCCCTGGTGTGTGTGGCATGTCCTAATAGTAAATTACAGCCATTTTTGTGTTTCACTATTGCAAAGCTATCTGTTCTCCATAGGCCAGAATAGGCTGTTAGAGTTATTACATTTCATAAACCTAACTGTCTCAGAGAATATGGTAGAGATTCGAGTTTAGTATGCCTGGACTCAGAATGATAAAATACATCTTTTAGTGGAGTTGGTTTTAACATTCTGTGTTTGCAAATACCACTTTTAGAAAGTAGGTATTTGCTTGTCTAACCTTTGAAGCCTACCTCTGCTAGGTTGTGTATTTCTTTGTCTGGTTTTGTGAGTGACAGGGCTGGGGGATTCCAAGAGACAGGATGAGTCAGCCCAGTGGTGAATAGAGAGATCTGCATGTAGATGGGAGGGAGGAGTTGCACCTGAACCTTGAATAGGGCTGTGCCTGCCTTCCACAATGCTGGCTCCACCTCCTCGGGAGCGGCTGATGTCTCTGACATGCACACTGAAAGAAGAGAAGGAGGCCTGTAAACAAAGTGCTCCAGGACTGTACTTGCCTTCCACAATGCTGGCTCCCCCTCCTGTGGGGCGTCTGATGTGCCTGCCCTGCACTGTAAAAGGAAAGGAGAAGTCTGGTAAACTGAGTGCTTCAGAACTAGTTTGGACTGAGCAAAGTCCCCTCTCCCCTCAGAGAACAAAGGATTTTGGAGTATAAATTTTGGGACCCTGATCCCATGAAATTAGATCACTTTTGGACTACAAGAAGAAACTTTTACTGAAGAGAGGAACCTGAAGAAACTGAGGAGAGACTATTTTCAAGCTGAAGTGCTGCTTGGGGGATTGGCCTGCAGTGGTTGCCTTACTGCCAAAGGAAGGAGAAAAGAACTTTGTGTACTTTGCTTTCAACTTGTGAAGGATCTCCAAGGGCTCGGAAAAGAACTTGCTTCCTGCTGAAGTCTCAGAGACAACAGACTTCACCCCCAGCTTCCCAGAGTTCTCTGGAAG
Organism: Lissotriton vulgaris; assembly: GCF_964263255.1. Classification (NCBI taxonomy): domain Eukaryota; kingdom Metazoa; phylum Chordata; class Amphibia; order Caudata; family Salamandridae; genus Lissotriton; species Lissotriton vulgaris. The sequence continues at coordinate 44,662,517 of NC_141699.1, forward strand.
TGCCTGCTGCTGTTTTGGGCCTTCTGAGAAACTGCGTGTCGCAAGGAGCTGGCAGTGCGGCTCATCCAAGAAGAAGCGTGTCGCCGTCGCTGTGCCTGCTGTCACAACTTCGAAGGAGGGTGTCGCCGCTGGAACTGTTGCACTGCACCGTATCGAGAGAAGTATGCCGCAACGAAGAGGAAGCGTGTCGCTGTCGCAACTTCGAAGGAAGGTGTCGCCGCTGTAGCTGTCGCATTGCACCGCATCGAGAGAAGGGTCTCGCAACGAGGTCGGAGCGTGTCGCTGTCGCTGTGCCTGCCTTCGCAATTCCCAAGGAGGGTGTCGCCGCTGGAACTGTATCCCCGAGAAGAGCGCCGCCATCGGAGCTGCTGCCGTCACCGCACCCTAACAGCACGCCTCCATGACGCCGGAATCCAAGAGAAGGCCCTGGCCTGGACCACATCCTTCCTCTCTGGCAGAACCCAGTTTCCGCCTCCCACCCTTCCGCTCCAAGACCACAGAGATCATCTGCGAAGTTCCTGAGAGATGATCCATCCCTCAGCCCAACGCTGTTCAATATCTACATGGCACCTTTGGCCCACATCACACGACAACATAGCCTCAACCTCATCTCCTACTCCGACGACACCCAGCTGATCATCTCCCTCACCGAAGACCCCCACACCGCCAAAGCCAACCTCCACAGAGGAGGGAAGGCCATCGCCGAATGGATGAAGGACAGCAGGCTGAAGGTTAATTCAGACAAATTGGAGGTCCTCATCCTCGGCTCAACCCCCTCTGCCTGGGACGACTCCTGGTGGCCAACATCAGTAGGAACAGCCCCAGAACCCACCAACCATGCACGCAACCTAGGGGTCATCCTCGACTCCGCCTTGACCATGACCAAGCAGGTCAACGCCGTCTACGCTTCTTGCTTCAACACCCTCCGAATGCTCCGAAGGATCTTTAAATGGATCCCCTCCGTAACGAGAAGAACCGTCACCCAGGCTCTCGTCACCAGCAGACTGGACTACGGGAACGCCCTCTACGCAGGAACAACGACGAAGCTCTTGAGACGGCTGCAACGCATCCAGAACGCCTCGCCACGACTGATCCTCGACGTTCCCCGACGCAGCCACATCACACCCCACCTAAGAGACCTGCACTTACTCCCTGTCAACAAGAGGATCACCTTCAAACTCCTCATCCATGCACACAAAGCCCTAAACAATACCGGACCAGCATACCTCAACGACCGACTCGACTTCCACACCCCCACCCGCAGCCTCCGCTCTGCCACCCTCGCCCTCGCCACAGTTCCACGTATCCGGAAAACCACCACCAGCAGCAGATCCTTCTCCTACCTCGCCGTCAAGACCTGGAACACTCTCCCTACCGGCCTATGACAGACCCAGGACCTGCTGGCCTTCAGAGGTCTTCTCAAGACCTGGCTTTTCGATCAGTAGCAGCTTCCCCCCCCCAGCGCCTTGAGACCCTCACGGGTGTGTAGCGCGCTTTACAAAGACAATGCTTGATTGATTGATCGTAGATGTCGCCGCTGTAGTTGTTGCATCGTGCGGAAGCTTCACGCATAGTGGGAGAAGAGTGTCGCAAGTGAAGCTGCTGCTGTCGCATCGCGGAACAAGGGTGTCGCCGCTGCAATCCATGCATCGAACCGAGAACTTCTTGCATCCCCGGAGAAGCGTGCTGCATCTGGAAGATCTTCATGTCTTTATTTCTTTGCACCTGCTGCATTTCCCTCGCTGTGACATTGCTTCTTGTGGAAGTGCAATGCAACCTAAGGTACATTGACGCAAAGTGTTGCATCTTAAGAACTGAACTGAACTAAGCTAAACCTACTGTGAGAAGGTGGCCTGATATGCAGTGCTCACTATTCTAGTGAACACTATGTATCAGTCCAGCAACCCTTATTGATGATTGGTTGTAAGTCAACCTTATAGACCAGCTATCCTAGTAGCGTGGATACGAGCAGTCTAAGGCTAAAGACTCGAGAGGGCGTGTTAAGCCAGCTGTTATACCACATATACTAGGATAGCTGGTCTATAAGGTTGACTTACAACCAATCATCAATAAGGGTTGCTGGACTGATACATAGTGTTCACTAGAATAGTGAGCACTGCATATCAGGCCACCTTCTCACATTGGTGAGCAGCGGTTGGGATTTGAGCTTGCTGTTGTTTTACCACACGTATCCTAAGAATATCTTGTTGAAAGATCACATAAGTACTGTTAGGTACATATAACTAAAGCTTAGAATACTCTGAGTTCTACTGAACCAGCTGTTGTAGCTCCTCAAGGCTTAGCACACCTTGGCTGCAACTCTTAGCAAGGGATCAGTAGGCAAACACATAGTGTAGGTAGGTGCATCACTTACACCACACTAGAATCAGCATGTCAGACAAAGGAGGAAACTCTGAGTATCCCCTTGTGTCAGTGGACCCTCCACAGTTCCTTACTTCAAAATATGCTGCTCTTAGCTTCCATGAGATGAGACAAGTGTGTACTCTCAGGAAACTAAAACAGGGGTCTAACCCCACCACTTCCTTTCTGATTGGTCTCTTAGAGGCTTATGATGCCAGTAGGGCTGGTAACCCAGACCCTTCTAATCCAGAAGGAAGTTTGCCCTCCTTACAGGGACCCTTTGATAGCCAGGACCATCCCCTCCAGGAAGCAGATGATGCTGAGGATGAGGATGAGGACCAGTTGTCAGGGGATGAGGCAGATAAGGGACAGCTAGAAGTCAGTAGACTAAGCAGGTCCAACTTAAGCAGACATGAGCTTGGTACTGGGGGACCCCTGGGCCCACTCTCAGGTCAGCTTAACATTGGGAATGGACGAGTTAGGTCTCTATCAAGAGGCTCTAACAGATCCTTTCGAACCAATGGCTCTCTCAACTCTTCTCACAGAGGGATGTCTTCCCCTAAGAGGAGAGTGTATGAAGCTGAAGAAAGGGCAATCAAACTGAGGATTGAAAGGGAAGAACTTGCCCTGGCCAAAGGGAGACTTGCCCTTGCTAGAGAGCAAGAATTATGTGGGCTACAGCCCACTGGTGGCAGCAATAAACCTAGCAATAGGGAAAGGAGTTTTGATACAAAGCACCTGAATAAGATAGTGCCCCCCTTTAAAGAAGGGGATGACATCCACAAATGGATTACTGCTTTGGAGAGAGCCTGCACTGTGCAGGGTGTTCCCCAAAGTCAGTGGGCAGCTATCTTGTGGCTCTCCTTTGATGGTAAAGGTAGAGACAAGCTCCTCACCACAAGGGTGGAGGATGCTAACAATTACAAAATCTTGAAGAATACACTGGTTGATGGGTTTGGTTTAACCACTGAACAATAAAGGATGCTGTTCAGAGACACCCAGAAAACTCAGTCTCAAGATTGGACTGACTTTGTTGATTGTGCCACTAAGGCTTTTGAAGGCTGGCTACTGGGTAGTAAGGTTACTGATTTTAAAGGATTGTATAATCTAATTATGAGGGAGCAAATCTTAAATAATTGTCAGAACCAGTTATTACATCAGCACCTGGTAGACTCTGATCTGACCTCTCCACAGGAATTGGGTAAGAGGGCAGACAAATGGGTCAGAACCAGGGTTAGGCCTAAAAACCAGGGTGGTGACCAGAAAAAGGAATCAACCAAGCCTCAAGAGAAGGGTGGGGATAAATCCACAGAGAAGACTTCCCAAGGGCCCCACAACTCCAACAAGGGTGGTGGGTCCCAGAACACTCCTTCAGAACAGAAGAAACCTTATTGCCATACCTGTAAACAGGTGGGTCATTACAAAAGTGATGCCAGTTGCCCTAAAAATGGTAATAAGGGAAATATACCCCCAGGTAATACTCCTAAACCTCCTGTTACCACTAGTGGTAGTCCCCCAGGTGGTGGGAGTGCCCCCAAGAATGTGCTGGGCATTACTTTGGGCCAGCAGGAGGACTATGGCCTAGCCAGGTTCCCTGACCACACTCTTGTCTGTGAGACTGGCATGGGGTTTGCCAACTTCACTACTGGACCCCACATTTTGGGAAAGTATAGACAAGAAGTTTTAGTGAATGGTCAGAAAGTTGAGGCATTCAGAGACACAGGGGCCAGCCTCACCATGGTGAGTGACCATCTGGTCCCCTCTGCTCAACTGACCCCTGGTTTTACTTATCAGCTGACAGACATTCATGGAGTGAAGAGAAGGCATCCCATGGCAGTAGTCAAGCTCAGTTGGGGTAATGTCACAGGGCCCATGAGAGTGGCAGTGACAGATAACCTACCTGTAGATTGCTTACTGGGGAATGACCTGGAACTCTCAGCATGGGCTGAGGTGGAACAAGAGACTCACTCCAGAATGATAGGCCTATCCAGACAGGTTAGTGGGGCAGTAATAGCTACAGCCCCAGTCCAAGCACCATTCCTCCCTGAAAAGGTTGGAAGGGCAGTGGTAGCCACTGCCCAGGCTCAGACAGACTTTCCAGAACAGGATAGGAGGGCTGTGACAGTCACAGCCCAAACACAAACTTAGTGCCCTCCTGAAAAGGTTGGCAAGGTTGAAATGGTCTCAGCCTCTACTCAGACAGATAGTGAGGTTGTGAAGCCTGAAACAATGGATCACTCCACTCAAACAGAGAGCATTGAGGAGGAAGAAGAGTCTTCCCCCTCCCAGACACTAGGTGAGAGCTAGCTTCCTCAGGGAACTGACTCTACCCCTGTTGAAGGAACTGCCCCAGAGGTAGTCAGGCCTAGCCTGGCAGAGCCCCTGATGGCAGTGGACCCTTCCCAGGTGGGACCCAGTCTGGAGCAAGTAGCCTGCACCTCTCTACCCTGCCTCAGTCAGCCCAGGGCTATGGAGGTCAGGGAGGCCAGTGGTGGACCCCAAAGGGCCCCCTGTCCAAAAGAACCCCTTAATCAACAGATTAGGATCACTGAAGCTGGTAAACCTAGCCAAGTGAAAATAAGTCAGACTCCTGAGGGATCCGCCTTAAAAGTAGTTAGGGAACTCCCACAGCTGGACACTGTTGGGCACAGCCAAAAATGGGGCCTAAAAACCCCAGACCTGACCTGTCCCTCCAGTAAGCCAAACAGAGAGACTCAGCCTCCAGCTTTAGGTAGCCAGAGGCTGACCCTGAGAGCTCAGTGTATCTCAGCTAAAGAAAGAAAGGCACACATGATGAATGGTGATTGGAGGAAGTTGAGCCCAAAGGTAGAGGAGCCTCACTTCAGTACTCCATCCCAGCATCAGCCTTCTTCTTTCCCAAGGCCCACCAAAGGCAGAGATTCCCTATGGTGGAGACCCTCAGATACCCTTAGGGTGAGGGGTTGCCTAGTGGACCATGACACAGGGGGAAACCAAGCCAGAGCTGGTCCTTCCTTATATGGCCACTTAGGTAATAGAGGCTTACCTGGACAAGGATAGCCTTATCTCCTTTCGTTTGGGGGGGGGGGGGGTTGTGTAGGAAGGTACCTCCTGACTATGGTTGCCCCCAACTTTTTGCCCTGTGTTTTAGCTGGTTTTTGACATAGTCGACCTGGGGCCCTGCCAATCAGGACCCCAGGCCTACTGCTCTCTCTGTAAAATGGATTCCATGTACCCTAGGTGCATTTCCAATTGGTACTGGGCCACCCTATCAGACCCTGTAACTCAGGGCATGGGTGTACCCAGGGCTGCCAGGGGCTGCAGCATGTATTATGCCACCCCTGGCTGGCCTCCTAAATTTGACACAACTGGCTGCATGACAGCTGGGGCAAAGTCGTGTAATCACCCTTTGCTGTAGGTGTAGTATACCTATACCTAACCCTAAAATGGACACACAGATTCCTATCAGTCACTCCTATGGCAGGCCTTGACAATCCTGAAGGCAGAGTGCTTGGAATCGTGTGAGATGGTGCTCTGGCATGAGCTGAGCCTGTCTGCAGCTTGCGGAACCAAGTCCAAATAGCTGTTCCATGATATCGCATACCATATACTCTTAAGTGCATTATAATCCTCGCGGTTAAATGCTAACTTTGGTATTGCTTTATCAAAACATGTCGAGTAAGGTGTCATACGAATTGGAATACTAACCCCTCACCAATTCTGGCGACGGGGTTAGCATTCCACCCTTCTAGAGGGACACGACATGTATGTAACTGTGAACCCCGGTTAAAGTTAAACTAAGCCTCAGCTCCACAAAATGGATGCTGCCACCACAGACACGAGTCTGACCCCCTGCAGCTGGGAGTCCTTCCAGCGAGGGGAGCCTGGACAAAGGGTTTCCTGTCAGGGGCGGTGCTAGCACCGTCCCAGACATGGTTTTGTGTATCCTGGGTAGGCATGGCTTTTCAGGAAGGTGACTGCTGAGTGGCACCCTGGTGCTCACTACGCATAGGCCGGTCAGAACCAGTTCCAGGGGCACACCAGCCCCTGGCCTGGGGAAAGTCCGGCATGGCAGAGGGGTGTAACCACCCCCCTCCTAGTCCCACCCATAGGCAGGACCTAGTCACCGGGTCAGCCCCCTTTTTTAGTATAAAGATGGGAGCGGGCCCCCTGTTAAAATTAGATCATCTTTGGAATCAAGACACGACTTTCTGCGAAAGGACTTCAAGATTTCTTCCTCAAGATTCTCCCTTGTGGCTAAGGAGTAGTCACCCTGCATCAAGCGGGCACCATCCTAAAGAACACTGCGGTCTGCTGCAAGTCCTTCATCACGAATCCGACGACCCAGCTCGACGAGACCCGGCTTCCCTGGCACCTCTGACCTCTACTCACCTCTACAGCAAAGCTGAGAACCGTGAGTGCGACGAGACCTCGAGGGACCGACGATCGCCAAGACTGCACGACATCTTTACAACAAGCCCACCGTGTCCTCCACGGGTGAGTGCTTTGGGGTCCGAGAAGCCCCAACCCTGCGCAGCTCCAGCACCCAAGATCAGCCTCCCTGCATCTCCACGATCTGCGTGGGGCCCTTCTGCTGTTTGCTGTGCACCGCGTTGTTTGGCTACTAGCCGGCTGGCTTGTGGCCTTCTGAACGACGCCCGACAACATCACTGCTGCTGGTCTGGTTGCTACAGACTGGCCCTTGCTTCCTTCTTTAAGAGAGGCACCCCGGACCCTCCTGGTCCACTCCAGACGCCATTTTAGGTCCACCGCGTGGGCTTGAATTTGCCAAGGCTTTGTTGCCCAATCCTGGGTCCAGCGACGCCGACAGCTTCTATCTTCGTGGGACAGCTCGATCCTCCTTCCCGGTTGCCGACAACGCCTCCTGGTCCGTGAGATCTCCGAGCACAGCGTCACCCACACGCCTTGTCGAGGTGGCTACCATCCGGTGCCCTCCTGGTGCCCACTGACTACTGGCTAGTAGTCTCGAACTTGGTCCCCTCTGCTTTCAGGTGTCATCTTCCATCGATCCAGGCTTGGATCCACCAAACTTTCTTCACTGGTCGCCTGCCAGCAACTTCTTTCTTCCAGGCTCCTGGTCCGTCAACGAGGATTCCCGACGTCTTTTGAGTCCTATGCAGCTGCAGCCCCTGGGCTAGGTAACTTCGGCATTTCGGTGCCCCAGCATAGCCTCACTATCCAAGGGTCAGGATCCACTTTCGTTTTCTCCCTACCAGGTCGGGTTTGCCCGAGAACACTAACTTTGCAATTACTAGCTACCATAGACTTTGTCCCGCATCTCGCGTGAGAGTGCACACACTGCACCCGAGTCCCCTAGGCCTCCTATAAGTAATCTGAAGGTTCTATAGTTAAGTCCTAGCGATTCCTAAGCCTATTAGTACTGTACTTACCTGCTAGTAATTTCGCATTCCACTTTCAGAGTATATGGTTTTCCGTGCCCCTCGGGCCTTTGTATATACTGTGCTAACTTAAGTATTTTTGTAAGAGTTTTGGTTTGTGCTTAGTACCCTGTCCTCATAAAGAGTACAGGGCTGTTGTGATTCTTAATAAATAACTGTTTATTTTCATAACACTTGTGTGGTGTCCTTTCACTTGGTGTTCAAGGGGTATATGTGGTATAACAGCTGGCTTAACACGCCCTCTCGAGTCTTTAGCCTTAGACTGCTCGTATCCATGCTACTAGGATAGCTGGTCTATAAGGTTGACTTACAACCAATCATCAATAAGGGTTGCTGGACTGATACATAGTGTTCACTAGAATAGTGAGCACTGCATATCAGGCCACCTTCTCACACCTACCATCTTAAAATAACAGTATTGTATATTTTTAGGTCGAGCCTATCCCATATCGCAAGGAATGGATTGGATCGAATTTTAGTGTGTAAAATACGTTCTCAAACCATCGGTAGGATTTCTGACAGTTCACGTGAACACAAGCACGTGCTTTACCCTCGGAGAGTTTCAAAGGGCTTCCCCGCCCACTGTTTCACATTTCATGGCCACCAGGCCATGTCTCCCATTTCTCCTCCCCCCGCCCACTGCTGCACACTTCACGGCCGACAGGCCGCGTCTCGCATTTCTCCTCCCCCCCTCCCCACAGCAATGCCAAGAGCTTGTTCACTTGAGTCAGGGCTAAGTCTTTTTTGTAATCTGGGCATGCCTGTCTTTTTAAAAGCTGGAAACCGTAATTGCATTTGTAAGTAATGGCTGATTTGCATGACTTTGACAGCGAGCCATGTGTGCCGTTTCCTTCTGATATTGTAATAATAATGAGAGCAAATGAGAACAATACACAGATAGCTCTTGATTGGGGGCGATTGGCAATATGGCAGCAGGCAATCCATCTTCAGGCGCCTGTCACATTAACTTCAGCAGTGTGAAGGAATCAGGCAGGGCAGCTGGAGGTAGGGGGAGCGATGAATACAGATTCACAGCTGCTCCTGCTGCCTGCCAGCCAAGGGTTTGTTTGTAAGGAGAGCAGCAGCGACGGCTCTATAATCGCCAGAGCTGCAGCAGTGTTTGTTATGGGCGTAAACAAAAGGCGATGGTCTCGTTAATGTCATAATATCACTTGGTACTACCGCGATGTTTACAGTTCTTATCCAAGCCATAACGTGAGCGGATGTCCTCTTTGAATGTTGTAAGGTTTGGATAAATGAAAGGAATAAATGTACTCTCTGCACAAGATGGATTTTTTTTTTGCCAACGCTTCCTTTAAAATACTTCACTTAACAACTGATATCTTTAGGGCAAAAGAAATTCTTACCGAAAATGTATATTTATTTCCTTTTACGTATCATCAAAGGATAAAAAGAACCAATTTCGCCCATACAAGAAAGTTCGACAATAGAGCTCTTCTGTAATTCTTACTAGAGGAACGTTGTGTATCATGAAAGACCCATAGCATAATATAACACAAAAATTGAGACCAGCGCTAAACACTAGTTTATTTTTATTTTTGGAGCATTAGGCCGTACATTTCTGCCACCTACACTGCTTAAAAAAAATACCGCTTACATTCAACTTTTATTTATTTACCGATCTGTCTGACATGGAAGCGGGCCGGTGTTCTGCACTCTCACTGACTGACTGTCAGGAGGAGGCCCGGCCGAGGCCCGTTGCGGCCGCGGAGGCCTGTGACTGAGCTGACTAGGGCGGCCGCGGTGCGTGGCCCGTGGCTGCTGCCTTTACACACATCATCTTAATCACGGTACCAGCAGACACTTTGAGAGTTTACTTTGTTTTGACCCGGACAGTGGACTGCAGGGCGGCCGTGACTGCGGTGACACCCGTCGGACGCATGACACTAGTAAATCAGCCACCTCGCAGCCAATCGCTCACAGGGCCGTCAATCAGGTAGTGTGCGCGGTACGCACAGCAGCAACCAATGACGGCCCTGTAATGTTTTGGGTCAGCCCTCTCGCCGCCGCAGTGCGTTTCGCGCTCCCGTCATGTCGAGCGAGTGTGGAGACCACCACCATTCTTGCCTGCCTGGCCCTGGCCCTGCCGTGCTGCTGCAGATGCTCTCTCTGCGGGCCGGCTGTGGTGGCTGCGGCCTGCGGGCGGGCGGGCGGCACTCTGCGCCAGGGACAGATATAAAGTAATTGATTGAGGTGAGAGTCGGATCGGAGTCGAGTAACTCGAGTCCCAGCAGTCAGATGGGGGGGAGACATACCAGGGTGGTGGTGGGGCTATGATGCATAGCTACCAAGGTTTCAAATTGCTATGTGTAACCTAACGACATCTTCATAATTTCAGTGTATGAGTGGCATTTCAACTACTATGAGTCGGTGATGCGTGGCAGCAGTTGTTACTGCGCAGCCAGTGAAGTCTAGAATATTGAAGATGTAGAAACACACAAGCGCCGCTCAAGGTCTAGTTCATTTGCACCTGCAGATGGTTAAAGGCCGTGCGCTGTGTGTAACAGTGAGTTTGCAGTTTATTTTTGTCACGTAACCTCTTGATAAGCTGCACGAAAGTGAAAGATTCGGTGACCTACTGAAGCAGTATTGAGTGCTCTCCTTGGGCGATGATGTCAGAGGTCGCCTATCAAGTTTTTTCAAGCGTGTGGTGTGATTCGGGTCTTTCCCTGTTGCCAATGTGTTGTGCTACACTGCTGTTCAACAGGCTGCACGCATCACGCTACTGGGAAGACAAGCTGGCAAGCGATGGCACGCACTGTTATTGCAAAACTCGAACACAGGCCACAAACGCTAACAGGCACAAACATAGAGAGTCAGTAGCCAACTATGTCACTTCCTTTGCTACGACGGACTGGAGCCGCATTGGTGAGAATTCCGAAGAAACGATTTGGTTTCCTTGCCAAGAAACGGATTTACGTTTCTCAGTACACCGACCTTAAAATCACAATAGAGCTTGCGCATTCTGATAAAAATAAACATTAGCATGTACATGCAGAAGTGTGCTTAGATTTACGAGCAAAGAGCCTTGCAGGCTGGACAGACATGCTCTGCCACTAGAATGTCCTTTTTTTCCTCAGTGACCTTTGATTTGGGGGGAAAAGCACCTAGGCTTTTTAAGGCTACGAAAATGGACAGCTAGAAGATAACCCTGTGCCACCCGTACACAACGGTACCCTCAATTTAAAAAGTAATTAACTCAAATAATTAATCACTCAGTTTTGATTGGGTCCTGTCTAAATGATCGGGATCAGTGTAATTACAGACACATCGCCCTAAATAGCATATATGTACCTAAAACGTAAAAAATATAACCATTTCACATTTCAAGTTATTAAATATAAGTGACACAGATCAATGTATATTCCTGTCTCCTGGTGGGCTGTTGAGCCTAGAGATAAGCTGTGACTGAATCAATTTTGATCCCCTTTGACTTCCGCTACGTGTTTCCGGTCCGCCCATCTTTGCCAAGCAGGCTGCAGCTTTCCATGATACACCAATGCACTGAATGTGCCGGTTGCTGCATTTGCTGGGTGTCGGCACCATGGGGCTTATTTACAAGCGTCTTGCGCCACTGATGCGTCACTTTTAATATGGGAAAAAAGTGACATATGGGCGCCGCAAGAGGCGTGTTAATAAGTGACACACTGTCTTGCAAGCAGCAGAATATCATACAATGAAGAGGAGGGAAGCAGGGAACGTTGGAACACTCCAGGAATTAGCTTCCATGAAACTGGTCATGCCTTTGGTTGGGAGAAAGATGAGACGTAACAGGACAAGGGAAGGACTGGGAGGAATGTAAAGTGAGGTGACGGGAGAAGTTAGGAATGTTGCTTGTTCAGATAAAAATGCAAGATATTAGCTGAGTTCTAAAATCATTAATGGACTTGTAAATTGCATTTTAACACAAATGTGTACTGTTAGACCTGGCACCTTGGCGTGAGTTTCCCTTCCACTTTTTGCTGATGTGCCTCCGATGTTTTGCTGGTTTTCCAATACTCAGGGCACTGCGCCACGGCCGACCCGTGCCGCAGTGCAAGTGCTCCCTACTGTAAATTGTACATGTGATTGGTATCCATGATTGGTGCATTGGATTTACTGTTAGTCCCTAGTAAAGTGCACTAGGAGTGCCAGGGCTTGTAGATGCCAATACTGCTAGTGGGCCTGCAGCGCTGGTTGCGCCACCCACAGAAGCACCCGTAAGATGTGTCTGGGGACTGCCACCGCAGAACCCGCGTGCAGTCTCGTACTGTCATGCCGGCTGGGCAAGTGCAACCACTTGCCAGCCTCTGAACCTTCCCTTGACTGCATATTAGTCACCCCTATGGTAGGCCTGCGGGCAGGGTGCCTTGTAGGTGTAAGGTAGGACAAGCCCTGATGTGTGTGGCATGTCCTAGTAGTGACTTACAACTAAATTCGTATTTCACTATTGAAGGCTACCTGCTCCCGTTAGGCCAGACTGAGCTGCTGGAATTATTACACCCTATAATCCCAGCAGGCTCAGGGAGCATGGTAGAGAGTCGTGTTTAGTATGCCTGAACTCAGAATGATGAAATATTTCTTTTAGTAAAGTTTATTTTAATATCCTGTGTTTGCAAATGCTACTTTTAGAAAGTTAGCATTTGCTTGCCTAACCATTTCAGCCCGCCTCTGCTGGTATGTGTATCTGACTGTCTGGGATGTGTGAGTGACAGGGCTGGGGGAGGACAGGTGGTGAAGGCGCAGATTACACCTTAGTGGGAGGTAGGAGTGGCTCTTGACTCTGGATCTTGCTGTGCTCTGCCACCACAATGCTGGCTCCACCCTCCTGGGGAGCGACTGATGACTCAGCCGACACCTGGCCCAGGAAGGGCGAAGCCCCATCAACAAGGTACTCTGGCTGCCCCTGTCCGCACAATGCTGGCTCCACCTCCTGTGGGGCGTCTGATGCGCCTGCCCCTCACACTGAAAGCAGAAGCCAGAGTACGCCCTCCAGGGTACTCAAGGACTGAAAGTGGCTATGCAAAGGCCTCCCTGGCCTGCGAGAACAAAAGAAATGCAGTATAAAAGAAGGAGCCCTGCTCCTTGAAAATTAGATCCTGTTTGGGCTACAGAAGGAACTCTACCCGACGAGAAGGACCGGGAAGGACAAGGAAGAGTGCTGGCTCTTGCCTGTGTCTGGCGCCTTGCTGCAGAAGGAGAGGAAAAGGAAAGACTACAAGAAGACTTTTGCTTTGAGAAACTTTGTGCCAAACTCTGCTGAAAGATCTCCAAGGGCTTGCTGTTGAACTTGCCCCCTGACCAGCGCCCCAGGACCAGTGGGCGCTACATCCTGAAGAAAGCGACTGTGTGTGCTGCTTATCGCTGCAGTACTGACAGAGGGGTCTGGGAGCACTGGGCAAGCCTGCCACGCTCCCCGTAACCAAGGCATCGACATCCCCCTGAGCACCGTGACCGGGGCCCAAAGCAACAGCGAGAGCAACGTGAGGTCCAGCCGCCGCTGGCCCGAACACCGCAACCGCAACTGCACCGGGAGCCCGAGAGCAAAGTGAAGGAGGACCCGTCCGGTCCAAGCTCCCGAATTGACTGCGCTTTGAGCCGTCAATCCACCTGCGAAGACGGACAGCTGCTTTGTGATAACCCCCTCTGGTCGGTAGCCTGCCCGACAGCTCAGCTGTGAGCGCACAGCTGCAGCCGGTACTTTGGCTGGGTACATCCTACACTTGGGGACCGTACTGCCACTTGCCGCCACCACACAGCCGCCGCCTCCAGGGTCGGAGCGAATGACGAGGAAAGGACCCTGCCGCCGCAGAGCACCGCCGCCCCGGATGACACGTGACCTGCCCGGCTGAGAGCCGCAGCGAACAAGCGACCCCGGAAAAGCAACGCGACGTGGGACAGCTCCCCTAGAAGCCGCCCGCTCCAGAAGAATTTGAAAGGTACTGTGTTGTATCCTCACGGTGCGAGCGACCTGCAACTCGGGCTCGCACCGCGCTATCTGCTCTCAACGCGAGCCGCCTCTGAAACCGAGGCTCGCACAGCTCCTGGCCCTCGAGGCCCACGCAGAGAGCGCATTGAGGCGCTACGAGACCCTGAACCTTGTCGAACCGGGGCAGAAGGCCCAAAAGATTGCTTATTGCTAAGAGAGAACTGTGGCAACCTGAACTTAAGTAACCTGGAACCGTATTGAAAGTTTGATAACTGTATTTACAAGCCTGCTTGAAACCTATATAAAGATATTTATATTTTTACAAATACAGTTTGGTGTCATTGTGTGGTGGGTTGGTTGTGATGGTGTAATATTGCAAATGTTTAACCCTATGTGCCCCAAGGATTAGCCTAAGACTGCTTAAGCCACACTACCTAGAGGGTAAGCAGAGGTTGTCTGGAAGGTAACCCTCAGCCCTGACGAGGAAGAGAGAGTCCCTGCTTGTCGCTAGTGCTACACTGCGTCAACTAGAGCCTCCCCCTTCCTACATGTACTTTTAAAAATCTGGTGCATTTCTTCTTAACACGTGTTTTTGGATTATATATATATGTAGGGACCAGTGAAAAAATGTAAGAGACTTGTGGAGATAGTAAGCGAGAGATGGGAGTAAGAGAGGCAGAGCCAGCGAGAGAAGGATAGAGGCTGGGTAAAGATGAGAGGCAAGTGGAGAGGACATTTGGATGTAAAGGCACGGAACCAGCAAGAGACATGATGAGCCTGGTCATAGGGGAAAAGGGCATAAATAAGAGTGTTCTTGTGTGGTTTCCCTTTGTAATGTTCTTCACTGTGTTACTGTGTATGATCATAAATGCTTTACACACTGCCTCTGAGATAAGCCTAGCTGCTCATGCTACGTTACCACAGGGTTGAGCAGGGGTTATCAAAGGGTGTGTAGCCCCCTTACTCTGACTTAGGAAGAAGGGTCCCCACTTGGACAGTGGCCAGCCATTGCCGACTAGAGACCCCCATTTCTAACAAACAACCATTGCGATTTTGAGAGGAGTAAACATCTCAATGCCCCTTAGATTCCCCATGTTAGACTAATGTTCTGATTTGTTACCTTTGCCTCAAATTGTAAAGCGCTCCGATATCCTTCAGGTTCAAGTTCGCTCCATATAAAACTTTATAAATAACTAAATGTAACTTTCATGATCGAGGTAACTGTAAGCAGCAATACTACGTGTCTCTCCTCGGAGATTCGGACAGCTCACCGTCCTTTTTCCCCAGCACCCCCTTCCCCTGCCCCCCGCCTCCCCCCAAGGGGCGGCAATCTGAGGGGTAGCCCCGGGCGCCGCAAGCTCTAGCTACGCCCCTGAGCGCGTCCATAAATCAGGGGGCTACTTCCCTGCTTCGCCCCACACGTTGCCATTCTCTCTGCCTTCCTACTGTCCTTCACGAGCTCCCACCCACTTGCACCTTTTGTTTCCCGCCCCCGCCCCGCCTTTTATCAGCAGCAGCGCAACAAAGGCGAACGCATTAACACTCTAAGGCACTGTCGATTTAATACACTTCTGCTCTCCAAATAGCACGCTGTTGCTAATTCCTTGTTCCGGTTTGGCTTTGTTTGGGTTTCTTATTTTAAAGCATACAAATGGAACAAGCATTGGAAATGCAATAGGCAGACCCCCCAGGATATAGAGGCATGGATTGGCAAATTTAGCGGCACAAAAATGAAAATTTAGCGGCACAAAAATGGAAATTTAGCGGCATTTAGCGGCATTTTATTTTGGGTTTTTTGCAACACCAAACACAGATATCTTACTGTTTGAGTTATTTGACAACATGGAGCTATGTACATTTTGTTTATTTACAATTCAACCCATTTGTTTTAGGTAAAAGGCATGTTAATCTTGGCCATGTACGTTCAGTTCTTCAGAGCACTCCAAGTCTAGACCAGTATTGTGTTGCTGGTTATAATGTAAAAACAATATTGCCCGGATCGATTGCTCTGAAAGGGACCGTCGTCTGGAAGAGAGAATCATTTTGTATATGCTGTTGCTCCTTTCAGCATCTGCAGAGCTTGTTACACAGTCTTTGTACACAGCTGCAAGTTGGGAACGAGCTGGAATGCGGTCAGCCAGCCCATGCCAAAAGATGTCGGTGTCAATAAGTCCAGAAACAGACGCCTGCACTGCTTCTGGCCCTACATTTTCAAAGTACAGGCGAAGCTCCTGATCGGGAACTTCGCTGAAACCAGGGATGGCTGAATAGGCACTCTTGTCATTAGGCAGGATGCAGAGCCGCGCAGGGTTAAAAATGCGCACTTGTTTTAAGAATTGTATGCCTGGCTGGGCCTCCCCCATGTATTTGGCCACCTTTTCTAATGAATGTTCAAAAGCTTCATTAAGCTGGGCTGTTATTCTTTTTTTCTGTGCCAGACTTAATTTTGCCCCTGCAGTGGTCTGTAGAAATGGCTCTAGTGACTCCACATTGAGGACTGAATTGTTGGTTAGGTTCATGTGGAGGTCCTCCAAATAATCGCATACCTTCATGGTCACTGGTGTCTGGCTCTGGAATAACTCCATCAGGTTTAAAATGCTTTGGCATTTTTCTGCCACAATGTCCAATTGGACTTTTATGCACTCCCTTTGGTCGGTGTTAACAATCTTCTGTAGATTTTCAAGGGAGTCTGGGGGAGACTTGCTGAGTTGCATCTCTGACTCCACAAACCCAGCATAGGCCTCAAAGTGCTTGCAGTGGTAATGGACAGCGGCAAACCAAGAATTACAGCGGGTACTGCAAGGATCAGGTGCCACCCGTGCCTTCATCCCATGATTCTCTGCAAGGTGGTGCAGGTACCTTCTCTTTCTGCTGCCGGCCATGTAAAAGATGCGGGAGAAGTACAGCAGGAAAGCATTTAGCTCCACAAAAGGCTTCCTAAATGACTCTCCAACAAGATTCATTATGTGTGCCAAGCAGGTGATGTGGATGGAGTTTGGGTACAGATTCCTCAACACTGTGTTGAATGCCTTGAGCATGTATGCCGCGTTGTCAGTGTTGAAGGAAACAACGTTCAGGAAGTCTATGCTGTACTCTGTGAGCACCTTTACAACAGCTTGCGCTACAGTCCCATGGTTGAACTGGGATAGGAAGACTGTGTCCACCAGGTAGGTATGGATCTGACGGGCACCCTGCGGAGAGACTGCTGCAACTAGCACATTCAAAACACACCGCCCTTCGACATCTGGTGTTTCGTCAAAGATAACGCTGATCTTCTGATCTTTCAATAGCTCTTTTAGCTCGTTCTTGGCACTTGTATATCTCTCTGGGAGATACCGTTCTTGCAGCTGATGACTCCCAGGTATCGCTCCACCATTCCGTACTCACTCGTGCAGGAACTTGCGCAACACAGGGTGGTCGGTTTCGCTGAGCGTAATGTTCAACGTGGTGCAGACGTTAACCCACTCAGTTATCATTTCATGGTTTGTGGCACAGGCAGCTGTACTCTTGGTGAATAGCGAGTTCACTGTCATCTGCCGTGCACGTTTCGGCGAAGATTGAAGGTCAGGATCATCTGAACAGCGCTTCAAATGTTTTTGGGACCGCACATGCATATCCACAGTGTGTTTCCGGATGTGGTCCACCGCCACATTGCAGACACTGCAAAACAGCACCCCACCATCAGCGTGCATCACATTGCTGTAGTCTCTGGCCCGGTCTGCTGCGGTTATCTGGGTGGGCAGATGTGATCTGTGCTTCACACCCTTTGCAAGCTGCAGAAACTTCTCCATTCTGCTTTTCTTGTGGTGGCTTGTTGCTCCCTTGTAAAACAGAAGATCTCCCGGATGTGGCGCAGTTAGTTAACTCACCTACAAAGATAGTTGGTATTACTAAAGGCACCTCAAAGGGGGGAAAGGCAATTGTTGAAAGGAAAGTTCAGAAAGCGCCGGTGCTCAACGATAAGAAATGCATGCAACCCTGAAGCACAAGTAAAGTGACAAACGTGATGGGCCATAACTGCAATGGTAAATGCCAGTCCCCGAACGGTGTTGAGCAAACAGACAGAGAAAACAGCAATTGCCCCAAACCAAAATAAACAAATAAGAAATTCCCCTGAGGTGCCCACAACCCCAAACTTACCAGTGCGCTGCGGCAGCTGACCCAATTCTGGCTCTTGCAACGGCAGATCCTTCCCAGTGATGCTCTGCAAAAGAAACCAAGTAAAGAGTTAGGAAACTCATCAGGTGCCCAGGACACCAAACTTACCACCCAATTCTGGCTCTTGCAAAAGCAGATCCTTCCCAGTGATGCTCTGCGGGGGCACACTGCAGGTCAGCATTGCATACAGCAAATCATTATGGCAGATGCAGTTCCTGTTGTTATATGTGTTTTAACATATGTGTTTGCACAGCCAATGCTTGATGCATTCCTGGACATGTGTTTCTGAGTTATTTCGCTCCTGCAACAGAAAGTTGCAGTCGTATTGAGATCAATTACAGTTCCTTCTTCCACGTGTATCTGCTGCTGTACATTTAAATGTATATCAGTTCTTCTGCAAGAAGTGTTGTCTTCCATACTATGCTTTCCAGATGACACCATATCATCAGCGATTCCAGAGCTTTGCCCTGGGCTTGCCTTTACCTTTTAGGGTGCATTAGTACATCTGTTATAGTTTAAATGAAATAGGACGACAACTCCCAGAATGCATTAGGCTGTTAAAAGGAAAGCTGAGCACTATTCTGTGTAGCTGGTATTGTGCTCTTACTTGTACATCCGTTCCTGTGCTATGAGCTGCTCCTGGGCTGTTAAACATGCAGCAGCCCTACTGAGAATGTCTGTGGAGTCCCTGCTAATAATTGTTGCCTCTGTGGCATTAAACAAGTCAGCTGCGCTGGGAGGGCTGGAGCAGCCATGCCTTAAACATATACCAGGCCGACTGACAAGTGTGCTAAAGAACAATATTACACTTACTATCAAGCCTGATCGAAGTGTCCCTACTGCACAATTAATCAAAACAATCTCTGGGCGATTAAACAAAAAAAAAAGAAATCTAAACTTTACAACTAAACAACGTCCTAAAAAGACAACAAAAATGTGTTTACCCTCAGCCTTAGTTTACAGAACCCAGAATTTAAAATCAAGACATATGCCATAAAGCATTCAACCCATAATGCAACACTCAACTTAATATCACAATTCCTGTACCAGGAATTGCATTTCCAAACGAAATGACCGAGTCACTGCAATATGGAAGCACACAGAGCACTGACTCTCTCACTCTCCCACTCACCCACTGACTCTCCCACTCACTCACTGACTCTCCCACTCACTCACTCACTGACTCTCCCACTCACTCACTGACTCTCCCACTCTCCCACTCACTGACTCTCCCACTCACTCACTGACTCTGCCACTCACTCACTGACTCTCCCACTCTCCCACTCACTGACTCTCCCACTCACTCACTGACTCTCACACCCACTCACTCTCAACACATAACGCACTACAAATGCAATAGGTATCACATTTGCGAAAGGAAAAGCTATTGGCATTGTAAATGACAATGCTATTAATGTATGTTTTCAAAACCAACACATAAAAAAGTGTCCTTTACAATGCCAATAGCTCAAACTTTCTTAATTGCCTTTGCCAGTGCTTGTTGAATTGTGTCATAAGCACAGTCCATTGCAACCGCGGAGCCCAGCCATTTGAGGTGTTATTTTTTTCATACAGGCATACAGCCAAAGGGACCTAGATGTTGTTTCACACAGTACCAAGGCCATTTCACCCCCTCACCCACTCATCCTCACACACCCTCACTCACCCTCACACCCTCAACCCCCCTCACAACCCTCTCACCCTCACACCCCTCACACCCCCTCACCCCCACCCCCTCACCCCCTCACCCCCACCCCCTCACCCCCTCAACACCCCTCACTCGCCCTCACACCCCCTCACTCACCCTCACACACCTTCACACCCCCTCAAACACACCCACTCACCCTCACACACCCTTACCCTCACCCCCTGACCCGCACACACCCTCAGTCACCCTCACCCCCTCACCCTCGCACCCTCTCACCATCACCCCCCTCACCCTCACACACCCTTACCCTCATACCCTCACACACCCTCAGTCACCCTCACACCCCCTAACCCTCACCCCCTCACCCTCACCCCCTTACACACCCTCACACACCCTCACTCACCCTCACACACCCTCACCCTCACACCCCCTCACCCTCACACCCCCTCACTCACCCTCACCCTCTCACACACCCACTCACCCTCACCCTCACACCCTTCACCCTCACACCCCTCACCCTCACACCATTCAGTGCTACAAAACATAAATCGTGCTCTGTGTTAGTTTCATCGATAATATAATTAACTGAAGACCCCTTGTTGAAGGTCCAAAAGCCGTCGAAGGGGGCATAGCTGACATGTAGTTTTGTGGTCACCGATGCGCTGGCAACCCCCAGCTTCCAGAGGGCCATCTCATACACACTCGAGACGCTCCATGTTGGGTCAAAGTTCACCACCCAGTACCACCTCCCAGAGGTGACCCCCATGGCCCCCCGGAGGCAGCGGTCCCGGCCAAGGTTGTGGAGTTCCTTCCCGTTACTGCTGATGAGGAGGGTCGCGTCTGCAGCCTTCGGATCCACCGACCAGGGCGCTGCGGAGACAGAGAATATCATCAGGCCACTCACAAAACTTGTCAACACTTCCAATAATGCGCAGAATTTGCAGGCAGAGAAAAAAATATTAAAAACTAAGCGGCTGAGTTTCAAGCCTCTTGTACCTGCGATGCATCACTTTTAATATGGGAAAAAGTAACACCAGTGGAGCAGGAGGCTTGTAAATAACGCTCTAAAAGCACCTGACAGTGACTGGTCCCTCACATTAACTGATGTCTTTAACATTTGAAGTGTGAGAGAAGTACAAACCTCTTCAGATGAGCACAGAGACTGGTGTAGCAGGTGCAGTGGCACCAGGCCTGACCAGCGATACCGAACCCGCCCCAGTGCAGTTTGACCAGCAGTGCACCTATCAATGATTCAACAGGTGCAGTGGCACCGGGCCTGACCAGCGAAACCGAACCTGCACCAGTGCAGTTTGACCAGCAGTATACCTATCAATGATTCAGCGGGTGCAGTGGCACCAGGCCGGACTGGTGATGCCGCCCCTGTACTAGTGCAGTTTGACCAGCAGTGCACCTATCAATGAAGGCTTCCCTTTTCTTGGTTGTAGATGATAGGTCAGACTACAATTAAGCAGTCCTACTATCCAAGCGTAAAGATAATCTACAGCTGGGAGTATGATCAAGTATAGGGTACACCACACAGTAACAAATTTACACTTAGGCTCTAATCAGTCTGAGTAAGATTCTTATCTCCCGCCCAATTTTAGGCACAATATTTAGATCCATAGGTAGTCAAGCAAGAAGTAATGATCAGATAATAGAGGTTCTGTTACTTAAAATTGAGAAATTTATTGCCACAAGAGATAATATTTGACATTCATTAACATTTTATAAAAACAAATTATCACATATATATGTTATTAAAAAAACATCATGAAAGAAATTATTTAAAAGAAAAAAGCACAATAACTGTCGACGTTGCGTTTCCGTGAACAAGTTGAACACCTTCTTCAGGACAATGCTTCCTATGGTTAAAAACAATTTTTATCTCAATATACTCTGCGTTGTCAGATGTTTGCAGACTTTGTGCCCAAAGGTTGCTTTTGTTTAGGATGCTTCTTATGTGATTTGTAGTAATGTTATATTCAGCAGGATTTTTACATCTTCTTTGTTACTGTATGTTCTAAAATCCTTTGTCATTTTGCCATTTTATAAACAGGCTAGGTGTGGTTTGATCTCCTGGTAGCTTTAAATTGTAAATAGCCGTGGGTGTCTTCTATGTGAGATTGGTCTACCTCTTCTCCTGGTTTGATAATTTCAGGGGAGTCTGTATTTGTAAAGTTTCTAAGCCTGCTTCCACACCGTCCTGTGTCCGGGCTGCAACTTTACCTAGCCTGTTTATAAGACTCTCAATAACTAGCTAGAGTCAGAATAGCTAGATCTGTGAAGAAATTGAAAATCAACACAGTATGCGCAGGCGGTCCAACAATTAAATATCAGTTAATCCTACTGAAGACTTAGGTCAATGGCCAAATGGCAAAATGACAAAGGATTTTATTGCCATTTTATTTTCGATGCTTTTCGCCATCAAACAGAGTACGATGGCAGGGCTGGCCAGTGTGCCACTGCTGCCAATGATTGACAGCAGTGAGGAGTGGCCACGTAAGTTTGAACTGAGCGTGTTGGTTCGGTTGGCAACCTTGCTACGGCCAAACTGACATGTGCGATTCAAACATCTCCAACCCGGCTGTCTCGGATAGTTGGGTTGGGGAGCAGACACAGGCCGACCGTGCCTTTTGGGGCATGGAGCCAGCCTGCGAAAGCCAATCAAGATGCCTTACTCATGCTGCTTAACAGCATGAGAACAGTGTCTTGATTGGATGAGAGAGTTGCCCGTGGGCTTCGCGCTCTAAGGACATGCTACAGAACACAAGGACGTGCTTCAGAACATCAAGTGGCAGTGTCGGGTAAGTGATTTTTGTAATGTTTATATTTATAATAATATGCATATTATTGTGTATATTAATATGCATATATGTTATGTTTATATTTTTTTTGCACCCCTCCAATGTGATTTTCCACCAACTGCCCACGAGTGCCCCCCGTCCAGCCGGTAGCTCTCCTATCCAAACGCCAGTACCGCATGAGTTCGACGCATGTTAAGCCTCAGGACAAACCTACAAACAGGTCTGTGCTAACATCAGAGACAAGTTGTACTAAGGTGTATGTGCAGCAGATTAGCGTGGTAATGTGCGGGCAGATGTACCTCAAGTCTCATGTTACTGTCATGCGAGGGATCGTTTGTTTAGTGGCTAGGAACCCGCCTCGAGCCGCTGCACATACAGTCTCACCTGATCTCATATTCTGAGATGGTGCCCATCCGCCGTTCTTTTTTCACAGAAAGGCCAAAATACCTATTTAGGAGGTAAGAAGCACTTTTTAAAGTTGCCATGGATAAAAAGATGCCCCCCCCCCCCCTTCTGGCCTTTAGAGTGGTCTCTCTAGACATGGAGTTTATAATATAGCTCTTCCGTGTAACAAGTCTCACTTGTTACCTATGTTTGTGCAAACTGTACCTGGTAGAGAGGGGGTAAATATTTATATTCAAGGATGTGAAAAAACTTATAGACGTACCTCTGAAGACTGTTGGGTCAAAAACACGACTCTCTGCAAAGATAAAAGAGAAACATAACAAGATATTATTTTTTACATTGTTCCTTGGTTACATGCTGGTAATATAAACATTAACAGGCTGTATCCTTATGGTCACCTGCACCACATACCTTCTCGGGAGGCTTGCAGGGAGGCATTACCGTATTTACCAGCCTGTCCACCTGAGATCCAAAGGGAAAAATACGCGTCCAGTGGTGTAATGAAACCATAGGGCCCCCCTGCAAGGCTCTGTGAGGGGCCACACATACAAAAACTCGGTCACCTGTCTGTGCTTCACCGATCTAAGGAAGCATTACTATAGTTAACATGTCTACCTCCCACGTCTACCTCTCATAACTTCAACTATGAAAAGCGAGCACAATAGCAAGTTATTTATTAATTCCTTAGCGATGTCCTTCATACTAAGGGGCTTATTTATGACAGGCTAACGCCTCCTTTTTCTGACGCTCCTGTGACGCCGGCTTCTCAATCATATCTATGAGGTGATGCAAAGATTCTGCATGGTCTATGTGGCCTCATAGATATGGAGTAAGACGAAGCAGAGCCGGCCTCTCACTCATATCTATGAGGCGATGCAAAGATTCTGCATGGTTTACGAGGCCTCATAGATATGGAGTAAGACGAAGCAGTGCCGGCCTCTCAATCATATCTATGAGGCGATGCAAAGATTCTGCATGGTTTACGAGGCCTCATAGATATGGAGTAAGACGAAGCAGAGCCGGCCTCTCACTCATATCTATGAGGCGATGCAAAGATTCTGCATGGTTTACGAGGCCTCATAGATATGGAGTAAGACGAAGCAGTGCCGGCCTCTCAATCATATCTATGAGGCGATGCAAAGATTCTGCATGGTTTACGAGGCCTCATAGATATGGAGTACGACGAAGCAGAGCCGCCTCTCAATCATATCTATGAGGCGATGCAAAGATTCTGCATGGTTTACGAGGCCTCATAGATATGGAGTAAGACGAAGCAGAGCCGGCCTCTCAATCATATCTATGAGGCGATGCAAAGATTCTGCATGGTTTACGAGGCCTCATAGATATGGAGTAAGACGAAGCAGAGCCGGCCTCTCAATCATATCTATGAGGCGATGCAAAGATTCTGCATGGTTTACGTGGCCTCATAGATATGGAGTAAGACGAAGCAGAGCCGGCCTCTCACTCATATCTATGAGGCGATGCAAAGATTCTGCAGGGTTTACGAGGTCTCATAAATATGGAGTAAGACGTAGCTGTGCCGGCCACTCCCTTGCCTTACTCTGAAACAAGGAGGCCTTCCATGGCCATTACTGTGGGTTTCCCCACGCAGCACCCATGGACTTTGACGCTGCTTCAGATTTACTTAATCACGTAAACCTGGGGCAGCACCAGAATCGTACTCCTCCCCAGAGCAGGCGTAACCAGGAGAAATATGTTCATTTCTTATTGTTGTTTCCTTTTTTCCATGTGAAAGAGATGAACACCTCTTGGGATTCTTTCTTGTTCAGTGAGTTGCCCCTTCCTACACCAAAACAATCCTGCCTGCAGCAGAGGCACCCGTTGCCCCACAGTGCAAGCCCGCCTACTTTGGCACTGTGGAGAAAATTGTGCAGCAGCACAGAGGGAAAGGCCACAAATTTACAGTATTTCATAAATACGGTGCATTCCTGCCATTTCACAGTCCCAGTGCCATTGCTAATGCCCACTTTATTGATCACCGGGTACATCTCAGTGCCATTGCTATTGCCACTTTATTGATCACCGGTTACATCTCAGTGCCATTGCTGAGTCCCAATTTATTGATCATCAGTTTCATCCCAGTTGCAATGCTAATACCCACTGTATTGATCACCGCTTACATCCCAGTGCCATTGCTAATACCCACTTTATTGATCACCAGTTACATCTCAGTGCCATTGCTAATGCCATTTTATTGATCACCGGTTACATCCCAGTGCCACTGCTAATGCCACTTTATTGATCACCGGTTATATCCCAGTGCAATTGCTAATAACCACTTTATTGATCACCAGTTCCATCCCACTGCATTGCTAAAACCCACTTTATTGACCACAGGTTACATCCCAGTGCCTTTGCTAATGACACTTTATTGATTACCGGTTACATCACAGTGTCATTGCTAATGCTACTTTATTGATCAACGGTTACATCCCAGTGCCATTGCTAATACCCCCTGTATTGATCATCAGTTACATCCCAGTGCCAATACTAATACCCACTGTATTGATCACCGCTTACATCCCAGTGCCATTGCTAATTCCCACTGTATTGATCACCGGTTCCATCCCAGTGCCATTGCAAATACCCACTTTATTGATCACCGGTTACATCTCAGTGCCTTTGCTAATAACCACTTTATTGATCACCGGTTACATCCCAGTGCATTGCTAAAACTCACTTTATTGATCACCGGTTACATCCCAGTGCCTTTACTAATGATACTTTATTGATTACCGGTTACATCACAGTGCCATTGCTAATGCTACTTTATTGATCAACGGTTACATCCCTGTGCCATTGCTAATTCCCACTTTATTGATCACCGGTTACATCCCAGTGCCATTGCTAATACCCCCTGTATTGATCATCAGTTACATCCCAGTGCCAATACTAATACCCACTGTATTGAACACCGCTTACATCCCAGTGCCATTGCTATTACCCACTTTATTGATCACTGGTTACATCCCAGTGCCATTGCTAATGCCACTCTATGGATCACTGGTTACATCCCAGTGCCATTGCTGATACCCACTTTATTGACCACCTGTTACATTCCAGTGCCATTGCTAATGCTACTTTATTGATCACCTTTTACATCCCAGTGCCATTGATAATGCCACTTTATTGATCACCAGTTACATCCCTGTGCCATTGCTTATAACCACTATATTGATCACCGGTACATCCCAGTGCCATTGCTAATGCCACATTATTTATCAACGGTTACATTCCAGTGCCATTGCTAATGCCACTTTATTGATCACCAGTTACATACCATTGCCATTGCTAATACCCATTTTATGTATCAACGGTTACATCCCGTGCCTTTGCTAATTCCCTTTTTATGTGCAATTGCTAATGTCATTTCATTGATCATCGGTTACATCCCAGTGCCATCTCTAATAGCACCTTATTGATCACCGGTTAAATCTCAGTGCCATTGCTAATACTAGTTTTTTGATCACCGATTACATCCCAGTGTCATTGCTAGTACCACTTTATTTATCACTGATTACATCCCAGTGCCATTGCTAATACCCACTTTATTGATCCCAGTGCTATTGGTAGTGAAACTTTATTAATCATCAGTTACATTCCAGTGCCATTGCTAATGCCAGATTATTGATCACTTGTACATCCCAGTGCCATTGCTTATAACCACTTTATTGATCAATGTTTACATACCAGTGCAATTGCTAGTGTAATTTTATTGATCATCGTTTACATTCCAGTGCCATTGCTAATGCCAATTTACTGATCACTGGTTACATCCCAGTGCTATTGCTAATAACCACTTTATTGATCAATGGTTACATAACCGTGCAATTGCTAATGCCACTTTATTGATCACCAGTCATATCCCAGTGCCATTGCTAATACCCACTTTCTTGATTACTATTTACATCCCAGTGCTATTGCTATTGCCACTTTATTGATCACCGGTTACATCCCAGTGCCATTGCTGATACCCAATTTATTGATCACCGGTTACATCCCAGTGCCATTGCTGATACCCACTTTATTGATTACTGGATACATCCCAGTACCATTGCTATTGCAACTTTATTGATCACCAGTTACATCCCAGTGCCTTTGTTAATGCCACTTTATTGATCAACGGTTATATCCCAGTGCCATTGCTAATGCCACTTTATTGATCGCAGGTAACATCCCAGTGCCATTGCTAATGCCACTTTATTGATCATTGCTTACATTCCAGTGCCATTGCTAATACCCACTTTATTGATCACCAGTTATGTCCCAGTGCCATTGCTAATGCCACTTTATTTATCAACGGTTGCAACCCAGTTCCATTGCTAATACCCACTTCATAGATCACTGGTTACATCCCAGTGATATTGCTAATACCCACTTTATTGAACACCATTACATCCCAGTAGCAATGCGAATACCCATTTTATTGATCACCAGTTACATTCTCAGTGCCATTGCTAATGCAATTTTATTGATCACTGGTTACATGCCAGTGCCATTAGAAACACCCACTTTTTTTTATCACTAGTTACATCCCTCTGCCATTGCTAATACCCACTTTATTGATCACCAGTTACATGCTCGTCGCATTGGAAATACGCACTTTATTCATCATCGGTTACATCCCTGTGCCATTGCTAATACCCACTTTATTGATCACTGGATACATCCCAGTGCCATTGCTATTGCCACTTTATGGATCACCGGTTACATCCCAGTGGCATGGCTAATACCCACTTTATTGATTACAGGTTACATCCCAGTTCCATTGCTGATTCCCACTTTACTGATCACTGGTTACATCCCAGTGCTATTGCTAATGCCGCTCTATTGATCATCGGTTACATCCCATTGCCATTGCTAATACCCACTTAATGGATCACCGGTGACATGTCAGTGAAATTGCTATCGCCAATTTATTGATCACCGGTTACATCCCAGTGCCATTGCTGATACGCACTTTATTGATCACCGGTTTATAGAAATACCCACTTTATTTATCACTAGTTACATCCCTGTGCCAATACTAATACCCACTTTGTTGATCACCGGTTAAATGCCAGTGCCATTGGAAATACGCACTTTATTCATCATCGGTTACACCCCTGTGCCATTGCTAATACCCACTTTATTGATCACTGGATACATCCCAGTGCCATTGCTAATGCCACTTTATTGATCAACGGTTGCAACCCAGTTCCATTGCTAATACCCAGTTAATAGATCACCGGGTAAATCCCAGTGCTATTGCTAATATCCACTTTATTGATCACCATTACATCCCAGTGGCATTGCAAATACCCATTTCATTGATCACCAGTTACATTCTCAGTGCCATTGCTAATGCAATTTCATTGATCACCGGTTACATGCCAGTGCCATTGAAAATACCTTCATTATTTATCACTGGTTACATCCCTGTGGCATTGCTAATACATAATTTATTGATCACTGGATACATCCCAGTGCCATTGCTGATACCCACTTTATTGATCACCGGTTACATCCCAGTGCCATTGATAATGTCACTTTATTGATCACCGGTTATACCCCAGTGCCTTTGCTAATGCCACTCGATTGATCACTGTTACATCCCATTGCCATTGCTAATACCCACTGTATTGATCACCGGTTAGATCCCAATGCCAATGCTAATGCCACTATATTGATCATCGGTTACATCCCAGTGCTAATGCTACTGCCACTTTATTGATCAATAGTCATATCCCAGTGCCAATACCCACTTTATTGATCACCGGATACATCCCAGGGCAATTACTAATGCCACTTTATTCATCACTGGTTATATCCCCGTGCCATTGCTAATACCCACTTTATTGATCACCGGTTACATCCCAGTGCCATTGCTAATGCCATTTTATGGATTTCCGGTTCCATGCCAGTGCTAATACCCACTTTATTGATCAGCGGTTACATCCCGGTGCCATAGCTGATACCTATTTTTTTGATCACCGGTTACATCCCAGTGCCAATTGCTAAAACCATTTTATTGATCACCACTTATATTCCAGTGCCATTTCTAATGCCATTTTAATGATCACCGGCTACAGCTCAGTGCAATTACTAATGCCACTTTATTGATCACTGGTTACATCCCAGTGTTATTGCTTATACCCACTTAATTGATCACCAGTTACATCCCAGTGTCATTGCTAATACCACTTCATTAATCACCAGTTACATCCCAGTGCCATACCTAATGCCACTTTATTGATCACCGGTTACATAACAGTGCCATTGCTAATACCCACTTTATTGATTACCGGTTACATCCTAGTGCCACTGCTAATGCCACTTTATTTTTCACTGATTACATCCCATTGCCATTGCCAATAACTACTTTATTGATCACCAGTTACACCCCAGTGCCATTACTAATGACACAATGCCGACGTTTGAGTCTAGTAAGTCAACAGTACATCATGGGGTGCCGCAGGGGTC
The DNA here is from genome assembly GCF_964263255.1 of Lissotriton vulgaris. Lineage (NCBI taxonomy): Eukaryota > Metazoa > Chordata > Amphibia > Caudata > Salamandridae > Lissotriton > Lissotriton vulgaris. The sequence continues at coordinate 44,691,704 of NC_141699.1, forward strand.
TGCTATAAGTCCCATCCTGTTCAACATCTACCTGCGCCCTCTGCTTACCCTGGTCAATTCCTTTGGAATTGAATTGTTCAACTACGCGGACGACACCCAATTGGTGTTTTCACTAGAAGGGAAACAGGCGGTGTCCATGGATAAGTTCCAGGAGTGCATGTGCCAGACAGTAACCTGGCTCAAACGAAACTCCCTACAATTTAATGGGGGGAAGACAGAGGTGATATTCTGCCCTACTCCCAGCTAAGATCGATACCAGAGTTTAGGTTTACACCTGAAGAGGATCCTCTAGTCCCCACAAAAATGGTGCGTAACTTGGGGTTATTAGTGGACGGGAGTCTCCAAATGGAATCTCAGGCTAATAAAACTGTCAGCATCTGCTTCTCTCTGGTACGGATGCTGCGACACAATCTTCCTTTGCTGCCTATAGAAACCTGCTCACTGGTAGTGAGGAGCGTAATACTCAGCAGACTGGACTACTGCAACGCTCTGTACTTGGGCGTCCCACAATACATCTTACAGAGCCTGCAGAGAGTCCAGTCTATGGCAGCTAAGTTGGCGCTGAATAGGCCACGAAGGTCCTCTACAAGTCTAACCTTAAGGGACCTACACTGCTGCCCATCAAAGAGAGAATCTGCTTTAAAATCTCTCTGCATTGTGTATAAAGCAGCACATGAGGAGGGCCCGATTCCACTGCAGGAGAGGTTTATATGGCACAATCCAAAAATACAGCTTCGCTCCTTGAACGCAAACCTGATCAAGTTCTCTAGGTTTAGGAAAACCAGAATGCGGGGCAGAGCCTTTGGGGTGGCTGCTGCACGACTATGGAATGATCTGCCCCAGACCATCAGACAGTCCAATTCATGGGCCTGTTTCAGAAAGAATGTGAAAACCTGATTCTATCCTAGGATGGAAAACTAGTTCTCTCATTGCCTATTACGGGCTGGTAACGTGCTGACCATCAATTAATTTACAAAGGGCAAGAGGGGATTTTGCGTAAAATAGTGTATATAGTATCAGGAAATTCGTAAGGTACTCTAGTCTATGCTCTAAAGGTGAGATACAACCCTTGCCTACAGTTGTAACTATAGTCAAACAAAGTTTGTCTATTTAAAAAATTACAAAAAGATTCTCCTCCTGAGCAATACTAGAACATTATATAAGAATCAATCCACAAAACAATACTCTTAGATACAATAACAGTAAAAAACAGTGCAAATATTTTCCAATAAGTCTTCTTTATTTCTTCTTTTTCTTTCAGTCACTCAGTACTATTCTTCCATGTTTTCATAATATTTTATTCATTGTCTTAGCCTTGCCAACACGTGTTTAGTCCTACTTTTACAGCATAAGGACTTCGTCAGGGCAGTTTTGTATCTATGGACTGTAGGTTGGCGAAACCAAGAGGTGGTCAAAAATATTTAGAAACCTAATTCATCCAAATTTCTGTTTTTCAATATCAATTAGCATCTGAATGGTATTCCTGTGACGATATTCGCGTCCTCCGCTATATCTATTTTCTCTTGTAGTGGGTGCATCCAGTCTGGAATTCTTAAAATTGAGTAGCGACCTTTCCATGTATCGGTTAAAAGATATTCTATCACGGCATAAGGGAGTCTTTACGATAACGGCGTCTAGCGTATCACCATTTCTAAAAGCGCCAGGATACCGGTAGGGTTACAGTTTTTGCGCTATATAAGTGCTTTTTACATACATACATACTTTATTCATCAGTGGTTACATCCCAGTGCCATTGCTAATACCCACTTTATTGATCACTGGTCACATCCCAGTGCAATTGCTAATAGACACTTTATTGGTCACCGGTTACATTCCAGTGCTGTTGCTAATGCCACTTAATTGTTAACCGGTTACATCTCAGTGCAATTGCTAACAGTAGTTTATTAATCACCGGTTATATCCCAGTGCCATTGCTAGGGCCACTTTATTGATCACCGGTTTCATCGGAGTGCCAATTCTAGTGCCACCTTATTTATCATCGGTTACATCCCAGTGCGATTGCTAGTGCCACTTTATTGATCACCAGTTACATCCCAGTTCCATTGCTAATACCCACTTTATTTATCACCGGTTACATCTCAGTGCCATTGCTATTGCCACTTCATTGATCACTGGTTTTATCCCTGTGCCATTGCTGATACCCAATTTATTGATCACCGGTTACATCCCAGTGCATTTCTAAAACTCACTTTATTGATCACCGGTTACATCCCAGTGCCTTTGCTGATGCCACTTTATTTATAATCGGTTACATCCTAATGCCTTTGCTAATGCCACTTTATTGGTTACCGGTTACATCCCTGTGCCGTTGCTAATGCCACTTTATTGATTACCGGTTACATCCCTGTGCCATTGCTTATGCCACTTTATTGATCAACGGTTACATCTCAGTGCCATTGCTACTACCCACTTTATTGATCACACGTTACATCCCAGTGCCATTGCTAATGCCACTTTATTGATCACCAGTCACATCCCACTGTTATTGCTAATGCCACTTTATTGTTCATCGGTTACATCCCTGTGCCATTTCTAATGCCATTTTATTGATTACCGGTTACATCCCAGTGCCATTTTTAATGTCACTTTAGTGATCACCTTTTACATCCCAGTGCCATTGCTAATGCCACTTTATTGATCACCGCTTAGATACAAGTGCCATTGCTTATGCCACTTTATTGATCAACGGTTAAATCCCTGTGCCATTGCTAATGCCACTTTACTGATCAACGGTTACATCTCAGTGCCATTGCTAATTCCCACTTTATTGATAACCGGTTACTTCCCAGTGCCATTGCTGCTACCCACTTTATTGTTCACCTGTTACATCCCTGTGCCATTACTAATACCCATTTTATTGTTCACCAGTTACATCCCAGTTCCATTTTTAATGCCACTTTATTGATCACCTTTTACATCCCAGTGCCATTGCTAATGCCACTTTATTGATCACCGCTTACATCCCAGTGCCATTGCTAATACCCATTTTATTTGTTCACCAGTTACATCCCAGTGCCATTTTTAATGCCACTTTATTGATCACCTTTTACATCCCAGTGCCATTGCTAATGCCACTTTATTGATCACCGCTTACATCCAAGTCCCATTGCTAATACCCATTTTATTGATCACCGGTTACCTCCCAGTGCAATTGCTAAAGCCACCTTATATATTGTGTTGCATTATTATTAATGTATTAATAAATGCATACTGTATATGCATTGTTATTTTTATAAATTTGTCTATAATAATTAATATTGTTCTATGATGAGATATGGCATTGAGTTTGCAAAGAATGTTATTTAATATTCAAGGAAGTGGGAGGTGCCGGTGTGAAGAAAATCATTGGAACTGTATTCCAAAGCAATATATTTTAAAAATTAAAATTAAAAACGGATGACATTTGGGTACTGAAGGAGTGTCCCTGTGAGTTCTGTTTACTTCAGAATAAAGTGGCCTTTTTAGGGCTTGCCCCTTTTCTATTTCGCAGAAATAGAAAACAGGGGTGAGCCCTTATGTCGCTGATCTGCTTCTTTCCCCAAAGGCTCTATTCAGCCAGCTGATTGGCTCTCTTCAAGCCGGATTCCCAACAGTTCACGAGAAATAGAATCATGTGACAAGCTCCTCGTGGACGAGCTTGCATGATCCTTCCCCCTGCCAGCAGCATTTGACATATCAAAGGCTTCGCTGCCACATCCACAATTGAAGCTACGATCAAAGGGTTCCTCTGCCCCGCCCCCCGCCGTCACTTAATCAGGGCCACAGGCCTTGCTTTGCTTCCCGGCTCTGCTGTAACCACATGCTACTGGATGCCTGTCACTTATTTAGGGCCTCAGGCCCTGCCTCGCTTAATCCGTGCACCCTTTTATTGCCTGGCTTCCCGGCTCTGCTGTAACCACATGCTACTGGACTACCATCACTTATTCAGGGCCGCAGGCCCTGCCTCGCTTCCCAGCTCTGCTGTAACCACAGTGCACACTAATGAAATGCACCTCGAGAGTCACAGTTAGTTCTTTGTCCTCCATTTGCTACAAGCACCTAAATAAAGTTTTTCTTGTTCAAAAACGGCTAATATGAACAAACGCCACTCAGCCATGCAACGCCAATCTCATCCACGCAGCTCTACTCACCCACGCAGCGCCACACTCACCCATGAAGCGCTACTCACCCATGCAGCTTCACTCTCACCCACGCAACCCCACTCAGCCACGCAATGCCACTCATTCATAAAACGCCACTCACTCACACAACCCAACTCATACAGCGCAACTCTCACCCACGCAGCATAATTCTCACCTGCACAGCGCAAATCACACCCACGCAAGTCCACTCACCCACGCAACGCCACTCAGCCATGCAACGCCACTCAGCCACGCAATGCCAATCTCACCCACGCTGCTCTACTCACCCACGCAGCGCCACTCAGCCATGAAGTGCTACTCACCCATGCAACTTAACTCTCACGCAAGGCCACTCAGCCACGCAGTGCCACTCTTAACCACATCATATCCGTGTACTCTTTAACAATCACACACACATGCAAATCTGCAACCCCACTCACCCACGCAATGCCACTCACACACGCAACGCCACTCACCCACGCAACGCCACTCATTCACAAAACAACACTCACTCACGCAACGCAACTCATATATCGCAAATGTCACCCACGCAGGCCAATTGTCACCTATGCAGCGCAAATCACACCCACGCAAGTCCAGTTACCCACGTAACGCCACTCATCCATGCAACACCAATCTCACCCACGCAGCTCTACTCACGCACGCAGCGCCACACTCACCCATGAAGCGCTACTCACCCATGCAGCTTCACTCTCACCCACGCAACGCCACTCACCTACGCAACGCCACTCAGCCACGCAACGCCGCTCATTCACAAAATGCCACTCACTCACGCAATGCAACTCATACAGTGCAACTCTCACCCACGCAGCTCTACTCAGCCACGCAACGCCACACTCACCCATGAAGCGCTACTCACCCATGCAGCTTCACTCTCACCCACGCAACGCCACTTTTTATTATTGCTCGCAATTTTGGCACTTAAGATGTGAGAGCATGCGACCCACCCTTCCCTCTCTGCATGTGTTCTCCTCCTTTTGTCAAATTAATTTGCATAGTTGTGCTTTAGTGAGCCCACAGTAGTAGAGCACAGGACGTGAAGAAATGGTATAAATGTCAATGCAGTACAGCGTTACACCACCCACTTATGGGATTTAAAAATATATTAGCAGAGTTGGCAAGCAACCTCTATTTTACAGGCCCTGCTGCAGTCGTATCATGTCACACTTCACGGCCATCTGTCTGACTCGCAGACTTTCTCCCCCCAGCATTCTCTGGCGTCACACTTTGTCTCGTTTCACACACTACCCACAGCCACAGCCACATCCCTACTCTGATGCACAAAACCTTCACAGTGTGTTCCTAATATTCTTTTTTTTTTTTTTAATTAGACCTACTCACTATGTCCTCTTAACCACTGAACATTAACAAACAAACACAAAATAAATCTACAATTGTGTGGTCCATCATGTTTTTTTTTTCAAAGGGAGGCCTGGGGGAGTGTGTTGACAAAACCACAGCAGGAGACTGGAGTGTTTACAGTTCAGCCATTAAGATTCTTATCTGTTGGCGGACATCCCCTGTGAAATGCAAACATCAGCTGCAAATGTGTGGGTGGGACATCATGGTTTTAAGGGAGGGATAGGGCCGTCGGTCACGAAACCACACCAGGATACTGGCGTGCTTTAAGTTGAGCTATAAAGATTCTTATATCTTGCCGGACATCCCTTGTGAATTGCAAATAGGAACTCAAGGACAAGAAACGACGGAACTTCCACAGTCACATCAGACGTTGTAAATGTTGTTTCCCGACTTGGTCTTTGCTGTTTACGTACTTGCATCAAAATCTAGGAGGAAAGTTTCATTATTTTGGTACATTTGATGTACTGCGCGCAAAGACACTTACCACACCTTAATACACATCCCCCCCTTCACATTCACACGCCGTGAAAATATCCTTCCTTAATCTCATTTCTTATTAGATTTTTACGTAATTTTTCAAAAGGTCGTCTTTCCTTGACCATTATTCAACTTAAATATTATTTTCCTTCGATTCAATGATATTTTTAAAATTATTTCTGTCCCCCCTTAACTCGGTCTCTTATTTTTTTCATCTCTCAATACAGACGTCAACTCCCATCACGCTCTGCCCCCTCTAACATGACTCTCGTGCACAACTCACATACACACGTACGTGCCCTTATCACACCAGCAAGTCCCCACAGTCACCCACGCAGCGCCACTCTAACATATGCCTCGCAACTCACACCCACGCAGTGCAACTCACACCCAGGCAACACCACTCACCCACGCAACGCCAAGCCAGTTAACGCAAATAACCCACACCACCGGACGACAATGCACACAAGTGTACATCAAAGTCATACAATGTACATGCTGTATTACAATGACCTGTTATCTATCAAAGGTTAACGACATGCACAGTGGTCAGCCTAAAGATAAAAAGTACAAAACAATATCACAATACATTCAAGTACTGTACTTCAACATAAATTAAGGTATTCGAAAAACTAGGGAAAGGAAGCTGCCCTGTATACTCGCAAACCGGATATGGTTTCAGTGAACAGAAACCACTTCAAAAATATGAAAAGGCAGGAAACGCGCGAACGTAGCGCTCAACCATAAGTACAAGTTTTTGCAGCCTTCGGTGTACTGTTCAAAGATAGCTAAATAAAAAAGCAGTGCATTTACTGCCATCTTTAATAGGAAGCAATGTGTGCTCAAGTCCAAACAGAGGGTGTCACATCTCCACTAATTAACACTATTAGCATTGTAAATGCCAAAGTTAGAATTTTCCACAAGTTAAAATTAAAAAAAAAAAAAGCTGTCATTTACAATAATAATCCCTCAAACTTTACTAATGCGAGCCCTATTGCATTGCAAATGCTTGTTTACATATTGAAGTTTGTCTGGAGTCTGTGCCTTCCCCCTGGCATTCCATTGGTGCAGCAGGTGCAGTGGCACCGGGAACAGAGGCCCAAATTGCTATTGTATTTCACAGTTGAAACAGTGTTCAGGGTCCCATTTCGTTCCTTTCTCCGGGCCCAGGACACACTGGCTTGGGGGTCTAGCTTCCATTGATGCAGCGGGTGCAGTGGCACCGGGGCCCAGAAGCCCTGGTTACTGTTCTATTTCACAGTTCAAGGAGTGTTCAAGGGCCCCATTTCCTTCCTTTCTCCTGGGCCCAGGACACACGGGCTTGGGGGTCTAGCTTCCATTGGTTCAGTGGGTGCAGTGGCACCGGGGCTGTTGGACTTGGCCCTTCTGGCAGGTTCACCCCTAAACTTTTTGCTTTGTGTTTGTGACCCAGTGGTAGTGATTTTTGGATTCTGCGCATTTTCACTGTGTCCCAGGGGAAAGTGCATGCGCACTCTGAGTCCGTGGAGTAAGGTTGGCCTACCCTCCCATAGAAATGCATGGGGAATGTCTGTGTCCCTGGTAGTTCCTGATGCGTACGGTGTGCATGCTCGAGTTTGGTAGGTGCAAACTCGTGAGAGTGAATGCTGCGCAATGGTATGTGCGGCGTGTATGCGTCTAGTGGGGAAGTGCCACTTCTAGACATGGCTGTGTGTGTGCTTGAGGGTGCTGGCGTGTGATTGGCTGGAGCTGGCTGGGATGCCAGTCTCCATGAGTCATGATGGGTCTGCCCGGTGGTGAGTGTGGAGATTAGCATGCTGATGGCTGGGGAGGAGTGCACCTGTGTCCTGAATAAGGCTGGGTTTTCCCCACACAATGCTGGCTCCGCCCCCTGTGGTGCGACTGATGACCCTAGTCCTGCCAGTGAATGAAAAGGGTGGTTGAGCCATCAAGGGTGCTCCAAAACCAGCTGCAACTGGTTTTCCCCCCACTCTGTACCCTGAAACAAAGGATTTAGTAGTATAAGAAGGGGCTGTGTCCCTTTACAATTTGTTCTTTTTCTGATCCTGCCAGAGGGGGCTGCTGCTGTTGCTGGGGCCAGGAGGACCGCCACTTGGACTGTCTCCCTGCCTGTAGACCCAGTGAGCTGGCTCTGGGCCCAGCCTTGCCCCCCTGCCTCGCTCTGCAAGAAGGACCTGGTTGCTGGACTTTTTGTTCACCCTTCAAGCGCTTGGAAGCGCTGTATTTTGGGCCGTAGCGCTTGGGAGTGCTTTATCTTTGCCCTGAACTTGCTCGTCCTTCAAGCGCCTGGGAGCGCTGTTCATGGTCCTTTAGCGCTTGGGAGCGCTTTATTTGCTAAACTACGGCGCAGGAGCCAACCCCGCTCATTGCCGTGATTTTGTCGACTTTGGGGCGCTGTATCACGAGTGGCACTCCGTTTTTAGTATTTAATTAACACAGGAGCCCACCCTGTGTTGAAATCACCGCCGCCGGCCCGGGGATCCTTTGCGAGGCGCTGTTCCGCCTCCATATTCCCAGGGCTGCGCTGCCATTGGCGGCCCCAGAGGAGAATCGCCGCGCGGCTATTGGCTGTCCCCACCGCAGGTAGTCAGGTAGATTGCAGCGTGAAGGGGCCAGGGCCGCCATGAACAGGAAGCAGGTGCCGGTGAAGAGGAGGAGAGGACCGGACAAGAGGCCAGCTCCAAGCGGGGGCTCTCCGGTGTGAAGAAGAGTCCCGTTCCTTGCTGCAGCACCAGAGAAGAGCCCCGCCACAGACCCGGTGAGTGGAGGGCCCTGTGCTGCTTAGGGAAGAGGGGGAGGCGTCGGGCCACACTGCCGGTGCCCGCCCCCCCTTGCTGGTGCATTGCGTTGGTTGTTGGAGCCACGAGGCTCTGGGGGCAGGTTTCTTCCACTTTTGAGTGGCCCCAGTTGGCAGAGGGCCGCTCCAGCGACCCTGGGGGCACTTTCTTCAGAGCCCGAGAGGCTCGTAGGGGCACATTTGTTGTAGCGCCCAAGAGAGGCTCAGGGGGGCCCTGTCCGTGATCTCGAGTCCCCGGGAGGGGGACTCCAACGATGGCCGCATTTGTACAAGCCCCAGAGGCTCAGGCGGCATGTTTTGTCTGTGGTAGAGAGGCCCAAGAAGGCAGCGGGCCGCTCCCACCTTGTTGTGAGCCCTGAGAGAAGGCTCATGGCGGCATTCATTTGTTTTAGGCGCCAGAAAGGCTCAGTGGCAGCCCACATTGTTGTGTTCAGAGCACAGCGAGGCTCAAAAGGGCCAGTCATTAGTTTAGAGCCCTGAGAGGCTCAGGGGGACACTTTATTTCTTCAGAACCTGTGAGGCTCCCACGTTGGCCCCATCATTTTCCCCAGTTGCCCAGCACTTTGTGGGCGACTGCTACGTTTAGGCCCCTGACTTTGGGACACAGGGCGACCTAGCCCCCGCAAGGGCAGTAGTCCTATGGACAGTCACAGGTGGTGACTTATGTGAGTTTTGCGCAACTTGTGATTTACTTGCTAAGGTGATTTTTGCGCAAATGTGTTCTTTGATAAACCTCTGAATGTGTTGTTGTTTATGCATCATGTGCCTTGTTCCTTACACCTCTGAATGTATATTATGCATCATGTGTTATGTGCTTATACCCCTACAGGTATTGTGATGCTTAGGTGTTTTTTCTCCTAGTACAGGTGGTACTAGTGAGGTCCTGGTTACCAGTGGTTACTGGTTGTGTGCTATTTTGTGCTACAGTGATTTATATTCTATGTTCTAAGTGCAAATTCTACCTAGTGCTAAGTTCTAAAAGGGCCTATTCCTGACAGTGGTCCATGTGGCCCTGTCATGTACATATCCCCTGTAAATTCTGCCCGTTCCTGTTGGCACATTGTAAAGTGTGTGTTTTATCTAATGTGTTTTGGTATAATACAAAGGCTATTTTTATATATAACCTTGTGTGGAGTTCCTTTGTGGTGGGCCTTGGGTGTTGTTGCTGGGGTGCGTGTGCAAATACTTAACTCACATCGTCTCCAAGTTTAGCCTTGCTGCTCGCGCCACGTTACCTAGAGGGTGAGCAGGGGTTATCTTGGCGTGTAACTCCCTTGCCCTGACTTAGAAGTGGTGGTCTCTGACTGACTTTGGCGCAAGCCCTGGCCAGCCAGGGATCCCATTTCTAACATTGGCGGCAGCAGAAAGGATAAGGATTTGTGTTTGCGTTGTACCACAGTGGCAACTGGCCGCACTACAAAACTCAGCATTTTAGATGACCACATTTTGAGGAATATTGTTTTTCTGAAGTTCCATATTTCTTCTCCTAAAGGTATCATTGTTTAATTGTGTCCAGTACATTTGTTCCCTCGACCCGCACCCAGAGTTTGGTACCTGTGTCACATGTGGTCAGGTTGAGGAATCAGGGGTGGTAGAAACTGCCTTACCAGTCCGAGGGGGGGTTGTGTGTGAATGAATGGTTTGTGGCACTAGACAAGTGAGTGTGAGTTCTCTGGGATAGAGAGCTTGCTGAATCCTTTGTGAATTGTGTACTCCTGTATTAAGCTCAGACCCCTAGGTTCCCTGTGTAATCTTGTCTCTGTAACGTCCTTCCAAAATGGAGTCTACTTTTAATTTCAGTGATCTAGGTACCTACAGTAAAGGGAAGCTGTTAAGGTTCTGTGAAGAGAGAAACATAAGGTGGGGTGAGACGGACTATTATGGACTTGGGACCGCCTGATAAGATGGCAACAGGATCAATGGGATCTTGAGCGCAGTGAGGAAAGGGCCTGAGCCCCACACCATGAGGGGAGTGGGTCTGTAGGGAGCCCTGAAGATTCAGAAGAGGAGGAAGAAGATGTCCGTACCTGGACGCCAGTAGAGAGTGAAGACCCCATAGGTAGGGAGTCCCTTGCTGGGTCCAGCGTAGGAGGCAGCGCCTCATCCCTTTCCCTGTCCCCAGAGGAGTTGGAGGATAGGAGGAGAGAAAGGGAGCACCAGCTGGCTTTAGAAAAGCTCAGGCTAGAGCATGCCCAGGCTATGGCACAGCTGGGCATTAGAAAGCAACAGTTAGAGACTGAGAGGGTCTTAGCGCAGGAAAGGGGTTTGTCCTTTCTGCCTTTCTGCCGTCCTGGGAGTGCCGTCCCGGTTGCCTGCCTTCACCGCCTGCCAAGACTCAACGCCTCGCGGCCCCCGCTCCGCGGGTGCCGCTCGTAGGCTAAAGACACCAGAAGGGAGCAGGCTAATCCTTTTCCGTTGTGCATCGGAGCACCAACGCGCTATCTTAAAAGTACTTTGTCAGCTCAAGCCCAGAGGCGGGACTGCGAGGACCAGCCTGCTGTGCGGCGCAAATCGGCCGCAGCTGGTCCTCTTCCCGCCCCTTCCTCCTGCTTAAACAGCTGCGGACAGTGTGTTCCTTGGGTTTGTCCTTTCTGCCGTCCTGGGAGTGCCGTCCCGGTTGCCTGCCTTCACCGCCTGCCAAGACTCAACGCCTCGCGGCCCCCGCTCCGCGGGTGCCGCTCGTAGGCTAAAGACACCAGAAGGGAGCAGGCTAATCCTTTTCCGTTGTGCATCGGAGCACCAACGCGCTATCTTAAAAGTACTTTGTCAGCTCAAGCCCAGAGGCGGGACTGCGAGGACCAGCCTGCTGTGCGGCGCAAATCGGCCGCAGCTGGTCCTCTTCCCGCCCCTTCCTCCTGCTTAAACAGCTGCGGAGAGTGTGTTCCTTGGGTTTGTCCTTTCTGCCGTCCTGGGAGTGCCGTCCCGGTTGCCTGCCTTCACCGCCTGCCAAGACTCAACGCCTCGCGGCCCCCGCTCCGCGGGTGCCGCTCGTAGGCTAAAGACACCAGAAGGGAGCAGGCTAATCCTTTTCCGTTGTGCATCGGAGCACCAACGCGCTATCTTAAAAGTACTTTGTCAGCTCAAGCCCAGAGGCGGGACTGCGAGGACCAGCCTGCTGTGCGGCGCAAATCGGCCGCAGCTGGTCCTCTTCCCGCCCCTTCCTGTCGCACCCTATGACATTGAGTCTCACCCACGCGCACGCGGGACGCGCGCGGGGCAAAGGCCGGGGCGAAGACCGGGCAAAGAGCGGGCCGTTGTGTGGCCGTTAGGTGGCTGGTGAGGCTGGGCTGGGCCCTGTCCCTGAGTCTTTCGGGCATAAACCCTGGTTTGGAATACTTAATGCATGTTTCCTCACTGTGCTGTACCACGCGGCTGAGGTGATTGTCAAGTGGCTGCCAAGTCCCTCTGACTCGGTGGCTGGTTAACTTGTGTGACGGTTGTTTTTAGTTACTTTCCATAGCTGTCATCTTTTGTTATAATGGACATGGTCTCACCTGGGAAAGCGGGGGCAAATCCCAACAAGGGCACATTGGACAATTACTTTAAGAAATCCATCTCTGAGATTGAAAGAGAAGAAGCTTTGGAAGAGAAAAGGATGGAGCGTCGTCGCTCCATCGAGGGTCATAAGGCTAGATCCACCTTGGGTACATCCCTGCCTATACGAGTACCTAGTATAGAATTGATCACTGAGGACCCGTTCACATCTCAGGGTGTCCCTGAACTCTTAAGAGATATCTCTTCCGCACCACTTTCTCTTGTGGATCCCTTCAGTCCATCTTCTCCTGCCCCCCCATCACTGGGTAACTTTGATGCAGCCCCGAATCCCCCGTCAGTTCCTATCCAAATTGGAAAAACCAATCCCAAAAATCAGCAGAGGAAGGTTGTGGCCCAGATAAATCATGGTCCTCCGCCCAAAAAGAGAATGAGGAAGGGGGGCTCCTTACAAAAAAGCAAAATTAGTCACACTGAATTTGGCAAGGGCAAGGGGGGGGGACAGCTATAGCTTCTGCTTCTGCTTCTAAATCAACTGAAGGCACAAGACTTGATACCCCAATAGTAACCATACAAGACACTCCATCTCTCTCAGTTGTTACTACCCCTCCAAACTTAAACTCTGAGGAGATCCTCCCGCTTGCCCCCACCTTGGAGTTTCTTGGGCAAATGCTCAGGACGCTCACTTCCCCAATTATGGACAAATTAAGGGCCATTGAAGAGCGGCTAGGGAATCTGGAGCAGACCATTCATAATAAACTTGACATCCAGATGGTAGCTCCCGTATCCACTACAGTGACAGCTTTAGCTAGCTCATCAAATGGTCTAAAATCCTCTGTACCTAAGAAGCCCCTCCCAACTTCCTCCAATCTAGCTAAGACGGCTCACACAACCACTATCATTGCCACAACGGCCTCTCTCCCCGTGTCCAATCTCCCCACCAATAAAGTGGTCAATAATCTCTTGGGAACTTCAACTTCTAAAAATGATTCTACAACCGACATGCACTCGAATGGTGCCATTCCCAAGGGCAAAAACACGCTACCTAGACCAACCCAGACGGTTGAAGAGAGGGAACCCCCTAGTATAGTTCCAAAACGTAGGATCCCTCAGGTTGAACTGCCTCCGGAATCACTACCTTATGTAGTGGTGCTTACGGGTGTTCCCCCCCTTGACCGTGATAAGCGAGAAGGCCCGCAACAACTTAAAAACAAGACCATGTATTGGCTGTCTAAGAACAGACCACTCCCTGGGAATGTAAATGGGGATATAGTGCATGTGCGCCGACTCCCTTGGTTGGGGGGGCGGGTGAAAGACATAGATGGCGACCTGATTGTGATTAACTTCAGGGACCCGGAAGCTGTCAGGCATATTCTGAGCTGGATGCCAGGGAACCTTGGAAAATCCATCATGCCGTGTGATCTTACATATTTTTACCCTAGAGCTCTAGTGGCCCCCCTGTCATGTCCATGGCCCTCTATGCCCTCGACAGGCATTAATGGTCCTAATCAAATCAACCACTATCCTCCCTTGCACCCTGACTCCTTGATCCCAAAGAACGCTCATAGGTGGGGATCTGTCCCTCAGAGGGGCTATGGCTCCAATTATAGGAGTTTGGACCATTCCTCCCAAATGGGGGGGATGGACCACCTGCTTCCATTTACACCTTTGGAAGTTAGTAACAGATTTGAAGCATTCTCTGGCTTGGACTTCTGTGATTGACTCGAGGGGTGCTCCTCTGGTCACTCTACCGCTGAGGGGGCCTCAAGTGAACATCACGGTAATCCCGATGCCCAAGCTCTTAACCTTTCTCGGCAACTGCTTGGAGATGTCTATGGCATAACCCCAACCCATCTAGCGGGAAGTAATCACAGTTTATCTGGAGTCATTTCCGAGGGCCAAGGCCCCTCACTCCATACTAAGCCCAGAGCCCTGAGGGTACTTTCATGGAATGTTGCAGGGATTCTGAACAAAATACAAACCGAAGAATGGGATTCTCTGATAAACAATTATGAGATCTGCCTCTTTCAAGAGACATGGGCGAGGGAACCGGTCCACAAGACTGGTTATGCTGTATTTGAAACCCCTGCTACTTGGAATGGAAGGGGAAGGCCCTCAGGCGGTCTGGCGGTGTGGATAGCATCTCACACTGGGTGCATAGCGGAATGTATAGCCACACTTTCCCAGGATATCCAGTGTGTTTTACTAACTTGGACGGGCGTCCCGAAGTTGGCAATAATAAACGTTTATTCCCGCCCAGTAGGACCAACGGCGGAGTCTACCACACTAGAAGACCTTGCATCCTTTTTGAGTCAGCTTCCGCCAGACTATAAGGTGATCTTGGGGGGTGATCTGAATTGTCATTTTGAACCCTTAGAGGGCCTGAGGGAAGGGGCCCTCATGGCAGAAGACGACTACTGGGGCATACCACCGTGCCAATCTCCCCATCCCAGAGCCTGGTCGCCACTTGCGGTTCAAATTATGGCGCTAACTCTTAACTATGCGTTGAGAGCTTGCAATGGTCGCACACCTTCAGATACCCCCTCAAAATGCACATTTAATAGACTAAACCATGAGTCAAGACTGGACTATATTTTCGTTGACACGAGTCTGTGGCCAAAGGTTGAGGATTTTAATATAAACCCCCGCACAGATAGTGATCATAACGCCCTTTCACTTACCTTGCGTTACCTTCCTGAGTCCATCGGACTCTCCTCTCCGGGGAAAGGAGATGAACGGGGAAACCTTGTATTAACTTCTAACAGGCGCAGGGTGAGATGGCAAAAATTCTCCAAGTCGGAAGAAAATATTGGGAAAATTTACAATCTCGTCCTCCCAAGATTTGAGGCTTTGGAAGAAGTAATTAGTCACTCCAGTGCCCAGGACCTATCTAAAATCTTACCTTCTATACACGAGGACTTAGTGGGAACTCTGGGTGAGGTCCTCTATCCAGAGGTACCTAAACCCAAGCACAAAACTAGAACTTCCACTTGGTACAACTCTGACTGCAGAAAGGCCAAATCTGATCTTATTGCTGCAGTCAAAGAGGGTGCTCCCCGTAATAGGGTGTCTGCTTTGCGGCAACTTTACAAGGACATTATGGCCCGTGCGAGGTCAGACTGGGACTGGGATAGATGGCATGATCTCTCAGCAGCATTAATAGCGAAGGATGCTAGAAGATTTTGGTCTATAGTCTCCACTGGCTCAGGGGAACCCAAAGCCGCGGTTGAGCCCAATATAGCTGCATATATATGGGAAGACCATTTCGGGAAACTTTATGCAGACGAGCTAGAAAACACTGATGCCACTATTGCGGCACTTCTTTCCCTCCCTGGGGATACTCTGGAGTTTACATTAGGGGAAGTGGCTAGTGCAATAGATGGCTTAGCAATGGGCAAGGCCCCCGGCCTTGATAAATTACCTGGTGACCTCTTTAGGTCCCATCCAGAAATTTGGGCGCCGTATCTCCTTATCCTTTTCAACTCAATAGCAGGTGGAATGGCGATCCCCTGCACTTGGCTGGGGGCAGAGATAGTCCCTATCTTCAAGAAGGGCTGTCCTCTGCTCCCATCCAACTACAGGCCGATCAGCCTGATTGATGTCCCTCAGAAGATTTATTCGCGACTTTTACTAGACCAACTTATGGATTGGATGGAGGAAAACGAAATTTTAAGTCCCCTCCAGGCTGGCTTCAGGAAAAATACGTCCACCATGGACCAAATCTTCCGCCTCGTTCTCCTTTATTGGAAAACGGTGACCATCGAGGGCGGGAGATTATACATGGTGTTCGTAGACCTGAGGTCAGCCTTCGACCTTGTACCACGGAAAAAACTCTGGGAGGTCCTGAGGGAGATGGGAGTACCCATTAATCTACTCCAGGCAATCATAAGACTTCACCAGGGTAACTTCGCCCAGGTACGTTGTGGGAGGGGTGGTGTTCTGACACAAAGGTTCCCTGTCTCCCGAGGGGTTCGGCAGGGGTGCGTACTTGCCCCAACTCTTTTTTGTCTTTATGTGAATAGTGTCATCTCGCATTTAGCCAATGTTGGAGACAACGACGCCCGGTTCTGGCAGGTAGGAGGGTACCGGCAATTATGTTTGCGGACGATACCCTCCTGCTTTCCAAATCGCCCATGGGTATTCAGAGAACTCTGGATGGCTTTGATCTCTTCTGCAGGCAGTTTGGCCTCGAGATCAACGCCGGGAAGACCAAGTATATGATCTTTAACCCCTCCTCCACAACCAGACCCAACCCGTCCCTAAATTCTATAGTTTTAGAGAGGGTAAAAACATTTCAATACCTGGGCGTTACCCTTCAAGAGAATCTGTCATGGTGTCCACAGGTTGCAAATTCGTGATTAAGGCTATCTCAACTGTCTGGGGCTATCCTGAAGATTACTAACACCTCAACATATAAACCCATAGCCCCCGCAGTTGAGATGTACAAAACCCAAGCAAAACCTGCTGCATTATATGGCAGCGAACTCTGGGGACACCAAGCTGCAAATGAGTTGGTACGTGTGGAGAACAATTTCATGAGGCGTCTCCTGGCCCTTCCGGTTGCAACTCCATTACTTCTCCTACGTCTTGACTTGGGCTTATCATCTATCAGGGAGGATGCTGAACTTAACCCTATAAGATTTTGGCACAGACTCTGGTCAACTAAGGAGCTTAACCACTACAGGAGTGATCTTGTGCATGTAATGAACCTAAACGTCAATGACAAGATCCCCTGGCTAACTTTTGTTAAAAAAGAATTGTTCCGGTTAGGCCTCAGTGAACTGTGGTTGGCCCCCGAAACTGGTTGTATCAAGGTCCCTCGGAAAAGCCTAGCGAAAGCCTGCAAGCAACAAAATCTTGTAACCCAAATGACTGCACCTAGCACTGGCACTTTAACCCATTGTTTTATCCAATCCAAAAATACTTATAAATTTGAATCTTTTCTGGATTTTATTTATCCGGTCGCAGCAAGGAAGCTTTTTCTACAGTGGCGATTTGGAACCCTCCCCCTTAAATCCTTTACGAGTAAATGGACCAATGGAGGGGATAAATTATGCCCTGGCTGCAATTCCTGTGATGAGGAGGAAATCCATGTCTTATTTTTCTGCCCCACCTATAGGTCCCCAAGGAAGTATTGGTTGGTGCCTTTATGCAGAAACATGGCAATAAGAAACTGTTCCACTTCTTATAGAATATTGAAATCTGACTCCTCCCCTCACATTGTTTTTGCAGTCTCAAAATATCTGTTCGCCATGTGGCGTATTAGGTCCAAGTTGACTAAGGCCTCACCAACATAGGATGATAGTTCCGGCCACTGTCTTAAATTAAATTCTAGCCCCTTATGGCAAAGTTTTTATATCAATATTATTTAAATTGAATTAATATAATTGTGATGTATCTTTTTATCCACTTTTATCTCATCTAACCTTTACTCCCAAAACTTGTATCCATTGTATTATATGTACCAAATGTTGATGTAAAATGTTGTATGTTTTTTTATGCATCTTTTATGGTCTTAATGGCCGAAATAAAGATCTTTTGGATTGGATTGGATTGGATTGGATTGGATAGAGGAGGCTGAGAGGGCCTCCACCAGAGGCAAAGTAGCTCTGGAGGGTAGACTATCCCCTGCGCGCAGTTTTAATTTTCTAGACTCCCCAGGGCGGGTTGAGTCCATTGGTGGCAGCTATTTAATTTTCAGTGTAGGAAATACCACTCCCAGTTCCCAGAGTATGGTTCCTGTTTCCCAAGAGGAGGAGAACAGGTTGAAGTTCAGGAACCATAGGAAACCACCTCACCAGAAGTGGAGGTATTTTCTGGATGACTGTTCTGATGCAATGGAGGATTGGCTGGCGGCTAACCCGGACGATGAGAGGGACGGAGTAGTGAATATGTTTCTCGAAGAGCAGTTGCTCAGTATTTGTTGTCCAGAGTTGTGCCAGCACCTGTCGAAGTTTGGATACTTTTGCCCTTGGGAGCTTGCTGAGGAAGCAGAGCACTGGGAAGGAGCTAGAGGTTCCCAAGAGTCATTGGAGAGTGACTCCATAAGTAGTGGTTCAGGTATCCTCTAGCCCAGTGTGGTGGAGGAGGCTCAGTGTAGCCCAGCTAGGTCCCAGGATAGCGAGGAGGGTGTAGGAGCTCACTGCCTGGCTCAGTGGAGCAGGAGTGAGAGGGAGACCGAGGGTCCCCAGATGCCCGAAGCCCTGCCTCAGGACTTGGA
Source organism: Lissotriton vulgaris (assembly GCF_964263255.1). Taxonomy (NCBI): domain Eukaryota; kingdom Metazoa; phylum Chordata; class Amphibia; order Caudata; family Salamandridae; genus Lissotriton; species Lissotriton vulgaris. Next base: position 44,710,215 of record NC_141699.1, read on the forward strand.
TGGTTTCTTGAGGGAACACCAGGTTGGGGACCTAGGCTGTCCTGTTAGTCCATTTGAGGAGGATCTCCCAGTGAGTAGAGGACCTGGAGCATCTGTAATCAGAGCTCCTGTGGTTCCAGTGTCCAGCAGTGCTACTCCAGTTGGGAGGGCACAGGAGTCCGAAGTGAGGAGTGAATGGGGGATGTGTTCCCCAGTGGAGAAACCAGTGGGTCAGAGACTACCCAGTTGGGCTAGGATCCCGTGTAGTGACCATGGTGACACCACTTCTGGTCTGGGGGATCTTCGCGCGCTGTCAGGTGGACAGGGGATGGGAGATCTGCGCCAGACAGACAGTCACATAACATATGTGTCATTTGTTAGCCTCAGGGGGATGGTGTGTGAATCCCCAGAAGTCCTGGAGTGCCGGGCAAATATTCCACCAAAGGTTTTAGACCAGAGGTTGGGAGGCCAGGTTCAGGATCAGCCTGACCTGAAGGGTAGGATGACTGTAACCAGTGTCCTGACCAGTTCTTCTTCCAGAGGAACCTCTCCAGTTGGGAGAGGGCAGACCTCTGGAAGGGGGTGCAGAGGGTGGGAGAGCCCACCTCTGACCCCAGTGCAACCTGAGGGGTTAAACCCTGGGTTGGAGTGGCGTTGTAAGGGTACCCCTCGCCGGAGGAGGAGGAACCCTAGGAGAAGAGGTAGGGGGAGGAGAGCCTACCTTTGGACTCCTGGTCCGCCTGAGGGTGTAGACCCTACGCTGGAGAACCAGTGGCAGTCTAGTCCTGTCTTGCAGACAGGAAGAGAGGAGAATGGCTACTATGTACCAGGGGTTACTACTCCCCACTCTGTGAATAGGCAAGGACCGGTGGCACCTGGGTGCCCAGGGCCTGGTCCTGGCCGCGGACAGCTTGGGAGTACAAGTGGAGTAGCCCAGTTGGTCCAGACAGGGTTTTGAGAAGGAATCCCATGGGTTCACCGTGGCGTAGAACAGGAGGGTATCCCTGCAGTTGCGGGCCCGCGTCCGTGTTCTATCGTCCCAAGCAGGGAAGTCCATCATGGTGTTGATTAGTCTGCCCTGCATTTTGGCTAGAAGGGGGTTGTTTTGGACTTGGCCCTTCTGGCAGGTTCACCCCTAAACTTTTAGCTTTGTGTTTGTGACCCAGTGCTAGTGATTTTTGGTTTCTGCGCACTTTCACTGTGTCCCAGTGGAAAGTACGTGCGCACTCTGAGTGCGTGAAGTAAGGTTGGCCTGTCCTCCCATAGGAATGCATGGGAAATGTCTGCGTCCCTGGTAGTTCCTGATGCGTGAGATGTGCATGCTCGAGTTTGGTATGTGCAAACTCGTGAGAGTGAATGCTGCGCCATGGTATGTGCGGCGTGTATGTGTCTAGTGGGGAAGTGCCACTTCTAGACATGGCTGTGTGTGTGCTGTGAGGGTGCTGGCGTGTGATTGGCTGGAGCTGGTTGGGATGCCAGGCTCCATATGTCATGATGGGTCTGCCCGGTGGTGAGTGTGGAGATTAGCATGCTGATGGCTGGGGAGGAGTGCACCTGTTTCCTGAATGAGGCTGGGTTTTCCCCACACAATGCTGTCTCCGCCCCCTGTGGTGCGACTGATGACCCTAGTCCTGCCAGTAAATGAAAAGGGTGGTTGAGCCATCAAAGGTGCTCCAAAACCAGCTGCAACTGGTTTTTCCCCCACTCTGTACCTTGAAACAAAGGATTTAGTAGTATAAGAAGGGGCTGTGTCCCCTTACAATTTGTTCTTTTTCTGATCCTGCCAGAGGGGGCTGCTGCTGTTGCTGGGGCCAGGAGGACCACCACTTGGACTGTCTCCCTGCCTGGAGACCCAGTGAGCTGGCTCTGGGCCCAGCCTTGCCCCCCTGCCTTTCTCTGCAAGAAGGACCTGGTGTTGCTGGACTTTTTGTTCACCCTTCAAGCGCTTGAAAGCGCTGTATTTTGGGCCCTAGCACTTGGGAGCGCTTTATCTTTGCCCTGAACTTGCTCCTCCTTCAAGCGCCTGGGAGCGCTGTTCATGGTCCTATAGCGCTTGGGAGCGCTTTATTTGCTAAACTACGGCGCGGGAGCCAACCCCGCTCATTGCCATGATTTTGTCGGCTTTGGGGCGCTGTATCATGGGTGCCAACCCGTTTTTCGTATTTAATTACCACGGGAGCCCACCCCGTGTTGAAATCCCCGTCGCCGGCCTGGGGATCCTCTGCGAGGCGCTGTCCCGCCTCCATATCCCCAGGGCCGCGCTGCCATTGGCGGCCCCAGAGGAGAATCGCCGCGCGGCTATTGGCTGTCCCCACACCAGGAAGTCAGGCAGATTGCAGCATGACGGTGCCAGGCCCGCCACGAATAGGAAGCAGGTGGCGGTGAAGAGGAGGAGAGGACCGGACAAGCGGCCAGCTACAAGTGGGGGGTCTCCGGTGTGAAGAAGAGTCCCATTCCCTGCCGCAGCACCAGAGAAGAGCCCCGCCACAGACCCGGTGAGTGGAGGGCCCCGTGCTGCTTGGGTAAGAGGGGAAGGCGTCGGGGCACACTGCCGGTGCCCGCCCCCCCCCTGCTGGTGCATTGCATTGGTTGTTGGAGCCATGAGGCTCTGGGGGCAGGTTTCTTCCACTTTTGAGCGGCCTCAGTTGGCAGAGGTCCGCTCCAGCGACCCTGGGGGCTCTTTCTTCAGAGCCCGAGAGGCTCGTAGGGACACATTTGTTGTAGCGCCCAAGAGAGGCTCAGGGAGGCCCTGTCCGTGATCTCGAGTCCCCGGGAGGGGGACTCCAACGACGGCCGCATTTCTACGAGCCCCAGAGGCTCAGGGGGCATTTTTTGTCTGTGGTAGAGAGGCCCCAGAAGGCAGCGGGCCGCTCCCACCTTGTTGTGAGCCCTGAGAGAAGGCTCGTGGCGGCATTCATTTGTTTTAGGAGCCAGAAAGGCTCAGTGGCAGCCCACATTGTTGTGTTCAGAGCCCAGCGAGGCTCAAAGGGCCCGTCATTTGTTTAGAGCACTGAGAGGCTCAGGGGGACACTTTATTTCTTCAGAACATGTCCCACGTTGGCCCCATCATTTTCCCTAGTTCCCCTGCACTTTGTGGGCGACTGCTACGTTTAGGCCACTGACTTTGGGACACAGGGCGTCCTAGGCCCCGCAAGGCCAGTAGGCCTACGGACAGTCACAGGTGGTGACTTATGTGAGTTTTGCGCAACTTGTGATTTACTTGCTAAGGTGATTTTTGCGCAAATGTGTTCTTTGATACACCTCTGAATGTGTTGTTGGTTATGCATCATGTCCCTTGTTCCTTACACCTCTGAATGTATGTTATGCATCATGTGTCATGTTCTTCTACCCCTACAGGTATTGTGATACTTAGGTGGTTTTTCTTCTAGTGCAGGTGGTGCTAGTGAGGTCCTAGTTCCCTGCGTGACCTCTTCCTAAGGTGGTTATGATTGCGTAGGTGGTACTTACCTTTACCAGTAGTTACTGGTTGTGTGCTTTATGTTCTATTTTGTGCTACAGTGATTTATATTCTATGTTCTAAGTGCTAATTCTACCTAGTGCTAAGCTCTAAAAGTGCCTATTCCTGACAGTGGTCCATGTGGCCTTGTCTTGTACATATCCCCTGTAAATTCTGCCCGTGCCTGTTGGCACATTGTAAAGTGTGTGTTTTATCTAATGTGTTTTGGTGTAATACAAAGGCTATTTTTATATATAACCTTGTGTGGAGTTTCCTTTGTGGTGGACCTTGGGTGTTGTTGCTGGGGTGCGTGCGCAAATACTTAACTCACATCGCCTCCAAGTTTGGCCTTGCTGCTCGCTCCACGTTACCTAGAGGGTGAGCAGGGGTTATCTTGGCGTGTAGCTCCCTTGCCCTGACTTAGGAGTGGTGGTCTCTGACTGACTTTGGCGCAAGCCCTGGCCAGCCAGGGATCCCATTTCTAACAGGGGACCAGAAGCCCTGGTTACTGCTCTATTTCACAGTTCAAGCAGTGTTCAGGGGCCCCATGTATTCCTTTCTCCTGGGCCAAGGACACACTGGCTTGGAGGTCTAGCTTTCATTGGTGCAGTGGGTGCAGTGGCACTGGGGCCCAGAAGCCCTGGTTACTGCTCTATTTCACAGTTCAAGCAGTGTTCAGGGGACCCATTTCTTCCTTTCTCCTGGGCCCAGGACACACTGGCTTGGGGGGGTCTAGCTTTCATTGGTGCAGCGGGTGCAGTGGCACCGGGGCCCAGAAGCTTTGGTTACTGCTCTATTTCACAGTTCGAGCAGTGGTCAGGGGCCCCATTTCCTTCCTTTCTCCTGGGCCCAGGACACACTCTCTATGTTACTGCTGCTGGCACGAGGCTCCGATGGTGAATATTCATAGGGGGCCTCTAGTTTACTCGGGTTGGGACAACCTCTGACCTCGGCTCCCACTTTCATCTTTTAATCTCAGTGATATGTTCATGCTGAAATCAGGTCACTCTATGTTTCAGAAAGATTGAAAGACATATTTGTTTAACTTGCTTTTAGATAAAGCTGTTTGTTTTTATAACACAGAATTGCCCTTTTCAGTAGCTTCAAGTATTTTGACTTTATCGTGATTTGAAAATATAATGAAAAAGAAACAATTTGTCAGACACCCATTTTTGTGATTAGAGCAGATAAACGCGCCTGCCAAACCCAACGCAGATAAAAGGATATATTCTCTCTTTAAAGGTGGCTGAGAAGGTGTAGATGTGCTTCTTTGTGGCGGCATTGTAGAAAGACACCAGCCCCTCTTCATAGTCCACGAAGAGACCCACACTGTTAAGCGTGCCATGAAAACTGTGCTGTCCGTTAGTTTCATCGAAAACATTATACACTGAAGGCCCCTGGTTGATGACCCAGAAGCCGTTATCGAGGGCAGGAATGACCTGGCTCGCTGTCTTTACTGATCTGCTGACGACCCCCACCTTCCAGTAGTCCCGGATATTGTTCGCATACGGGACCATCGCTAGAGGGTCTATGGCCACCGCCCAGTACCACCTTCCAGAGACGACCTCCGTGGTCCCCTGGACACAGCGCTCTTGTTGAGAGAGAAGGTTGAGGTTGTGGAGTACCTTCCCGTCACTGCTGATGAAGAGGGTCCCGTCTGCAGCCTTCGGATCCACCGACAGGGGCGCTGCGGAGACACAGAGAACATCATCAGGCCACTCAAAAAACTTGTCAACACTTCCAAGAATGCGCAGAATTTGCAGGCAGAGAAAAATATATATTAAAAAATGAGCGGCTGAATTTCAAGCTCCTTGCACCATCGATGCGTCACTTTTAATGGAAAAAAGTAACCCCAGCGGCGCAAGAGGCTTGTAAATAAGGCTCTAAAAGCACCTGACAAGGACTTGTCCCTCACATTAACTGATGTCTTCAACATTTGAAGTGTGAGAGGGGGACAAACCTCTTCAGATGAGCACAGAGCACTGCTGCAGCAGGTGCAGTGGCACTGGGCCCGACTAGCGATACCGAACCTGCACCAGTGCAGTTTGACCAGCAGCACACCTATCAATGGTTCAACAGGTGCAGTGGCACCGGGTTGGAGCAGCGATGCCGCGCCTGTACTAGTACAGTGTGAGCAGAGGTGTACCTATCAATTACTCAGCAGATGCAGTGGCACCGGGCCCAGCTGGCTACGCTTGTGCAGTGTGAGCAGCGGTGTAGGTCTCAATGGTGCAGCAGGTGCATTGGCACCTGGCCCAGCTGGCTATGCTTGTGCAGTGCGAGCAGAGGCCTGGGTCTCAATGGTGCAGCCAGTGAAGTAGTACCAGTCTCACCCGGCAGGACTCTTGTACTAGTGCAGTGGTAAAAGAGGGGCAGCAATCAATGGTGCAGCAGGTGCACTGGCACCTGGCTCAGCTGGCTACACTTGTGCAGTGCGAGCAGAGGCGTAGGTCTCAATGGTGCAGCAGGTGCAGAGGCACCGGGCCCAGCTGGCTACGCTTGTGCGATGTGAGCAGAGGAGTAGGTCTCAATGGTGCAGCAGGTGCAGTGGCACCTGGCCCAGCTGGCTACTCTTGTGCAGTGTGAGCAGAGGCGTAGGTCTCAATGGGGCAGCAGGTGCAGTAGCACCGGTCTCACCCGGCAGCACTCTTACACTAGTGCAGTGGTAAAAGAGGGGCAGCAATCAATGGTGAGGAAGGTGCAGTGGTACCAGCAGTGATTCCTTCTTGGGAGCAGAGGATCTTTGCACCCCACACTGCTGGGCAGAAAGTGTTGAAAATAAAATGGTAATGAAATGATTTTATTGCCATTTTATTTTCGATGCTTTTTGCCATCAAACAGAGTACAATGGCAGGGCGGGGCCAGTGCGCCACTACAGCAAATGATTGACAGCAGTGAGGAGTGGCCACGTAAGTTTGAACTGAGCGTGTTGGTTTGGCTGGCAGCCTTGCTACGGCCAAACTGACATGTGCGATTCAAACATTTCCAACCCGGCTGAATTGGATAATTGGGTTGGAGAGCAGACACAGGCCTACCGTCCCTTTTGGAGCATGGAGCTAGCCTGCTCCAGCCAATCAAGACGCCTTACTCATGCTGCTTAACAGCATGAGAACAGTGTCTTGATTGGATGAGAGAGTTGCCTGTGGGCTTCGCTCTCAGAGGACGTGTTCCAGAACATCAAGTGGCAGTGTAAGGTAAGTGATTTTTTAATGTTTATATGTATAATAATATGCATATTATTGTGTATATTAATATGCGTATATGTTATGTTTATATATTTTGCCAATGTAATTTGCCACCAACTGCCCATGAGTGGCGCCCGGGCCAGCCGGTACCTCTCCTATCCAAACGCCAGTACCCCATGAGTTAGATGCCTGTTAAACTTCTGGACAAACCTACCAACAGGTCTGTGCTAACATCAGAGACAAGTTGTACTAAGGTGTATGTGCACCAGATTAGTGTGGTAATGTGCGGGCAGTTGTACCTCAAGTCTCATGTTACTGTCATGCGAGGGATCGTGTGCTTAGTGGCTAGGCACCCCCCGCAAGCCGCTGCACATGCAGTCTCACCTGATCTCATATTCTGAGATGGTGTCTATCCTCGTTCTTTCTTCAGCACACAGAAAGACCAAAATAACTAGTTAGGAGGTAAGAAGCACTTTTTAAAGTTGCCATGGTGAAAAAGATGCCACCCTCCTTCTGGCCTTTAGACTGGTCTCTCTGGACATGGAGAGTTTGTAATATAGCTCTTCTGTGTAACAAGTCTCACTTGTTACATATGTTTGTGCAAACTGTACCTGGCAGGGAGGGAACTAAAGATTTATATTCAAGGATGCAAAACAATTTATAGATGTACCTCTGAAGACTGTTGGGACAAAAACACGACTCTCTGCAAAGATAAAAGAGAAACATAACAAGATATTATTTTTTACATTGTTCCTTGGTTTCATGCTGGTAATACAAACATTAATCAGCTGTATTCTCATGGTCGCTTGCACCACCGACCTTCTAGGGAGGCATTACCATATTGACCACCCTGTCCACCCAAGATCGAAAGGGAAAAATACGCATCCAGTGGTGTAATGAAACCATACGGCCCCCTGCAAGGTTCTGTGAGGGGCCACACATACAAAAACTTGGTCACCCGTCTGTGCACCACCAATCTAAGGAAGCATTACTACATTTACCATGTTTACCTCCCATGTCTACCTCTCATAACTTCAACAATGAAAAGCTAGCACCAAGTTATTTATTAACTCCTTTGCTGCAGCGGCTATTCTGCTGCAGCGCTAGTGGGGCTGCACGGCGCTCCCGTACTCGTGACAGAACCGTTCTGTCACGAGCCTCGGGCGCGCTGAGCCTCGGAGCGGTTCAGTCACGGCTTGCCCGCTCAATAGAACGCGCCGCGCACGCGAGACGTCAGCCGAGCAGGCCGTGACGGAACCGCTCCGTCACCATCACAGCGCGACCGAGGCTGGTGACGGAGCGGTTCCGTCACCAGCGCCGAAGGGGTTAATTCTTTAGAGATGTCCTTCATACTACGGGGCTTATTTATGACAGCCTAACGTCACCTGTTTCTGAGGCGCCTGTGACGCAGGCCTCTCAATCATATCTATGAGGCGATGCAAAGATTCTGCATGGTTAATGTGGCCTCATAGATATGGAGTAAGACTAAGCTGTGCCGGCCGCTACCTTGCCTTACTCTGAACCAAGGAGGCCTTCCATGGCCATTACTGTGGGTTTCCCCACGCAGCACCCATGGATTTTGACGCTGCTCCAGATTTACTTAACCCCTCCTATGCTCATGACAAGGTCAGCTCGTCATGAGCCACGGTGCTTGTGTGCTCATGACGAGCTGAGCTCATCATGACCGCTAGAACGCTCGCACGCTGGGTTAATTCCCCTGCTGTGCGAGCGTTCTATGAAAATGGGTGTGGTCATGACGAGCTCAGCTCGTCATGAGCACACGAGCACCGTGGCTCATGACAAGCTGATCTACTCATGAGCACCGGTGCACTGTGCGCGCCCCCCTCCCCCCAGCACAGCGGGGGAAACAGCCCCACAGCCAAGGGGTTAATCAGGTAAACCTGGGGCAGCACCAAAATCTTACTCCTCCCCAGAGCAGGTGTAACAAGGAGAAATATGTTAATTTCTTATTGTTGTTTCTTTTTTCCATGTGAAAGAGAAAAACACCTCTTGGGATTCTTTCTTGTGCAGGGAGTTGCCCCTCCTTAGACCAAAACAATCCTGACTGCAGCCGAGGCACCCTTGCACCACAGTGCAAGCCCGCCTACTTTGGCACTGTGGAGAAAATTGTGCGCCAGCACAGGGGTAAAGGCCACAAATTCACAGCATTTAATAACTATGGTGCATTCCTGCCTTTCACATTGGTGTTGGGCAGTGCAGCAAGAAGATGTGCAGCACTGCCCTGTGCCAATTCCTCATAAATGAGGCCCTCAGTGGAAAAACATACTTTAGGTTTTATTAGAAGTCCCCTCTCCCTCCTTTACTTACTACTGAAGCTGGCTTCCTTATTAATGCAAGATCTTTAGTTAAAAACAATATTGCTTTTAGCAATTTTGTTTCCGTTAGGAAGCCCTCTTGGGTATTTATTACGGAAACTTGGGCATCGGAATCTGCTGGTCCCAAGCTTGTTAATGCCATTCCTGAGGGCTATGCCCTAGACCGAATGGATAGAGTTGGACGCAGGGGAGAAGGACTGGGTATTTTGTACAAGAGTTCGTTAATCTGTCGTACCGAATTCCTCTCCACCCCTGCAGACTCCTTTCAGGCCATGTATTTTTGCCTAAATTCCTCTCCCTCAGTCTCCTTTTCTGGTCTTCTGCTCTATAGGCCCCAGGGCCCCAGGGCTGTTTTTAGTCATGATCTGCTGAAAATGTTAGAACCTTTCATTGATAGACCTAACTTGTCATTATTGGGAGACTTTAATTTCCATCTGGAAAACACTAACTCCAGCGATACTTCTTCCCTGGTGGATTCTCTGGCCTAATGTGGCCTGCTGCAACTTGTGGATAGCCCTACCCATCTAGCTTGTCATACACTGGATGGAGTTTGTTCGAATGACCCCAGATTAATGGTAGGCTCCCACATTCCTCCTGCATGGTCAGATCATAAAGCTGTCTCTCTTGAATTGAAATCTCATCATTCCTCCTCTCCCCTCTTGGATCCTAGGAAGTGGGAACTGAGAAGGAACCATAGGATGATCAAAAATTAGACACTTGCTCCACTCATGACCAGCCTTCGGTCTTCTGTTATGAGGGACACCAATTCCGCTGCCCTTGAATTTTCCAATACCATCGCGAGAGCAGTGGATATCCTGACCCCTGCTAAACAGCATTAGTCTGCCAGGAAGAGACCCTCAGCTCCCTGGTTCTCTTTGAATCACTCTGGCTACTAAGACAGGGCTGCAGGAAACAAGAGAGGCTCTTCTTGATCCAAAGGAGAAGGAAAAACATAAGTGCCTTCTTAAAGAGTATAAATCCACAATTATTGAGGAAAAGAAGGCCCATTTTACGAATCTGACGGCCTCCCTCAATTCTCCCAGGGAACTGTTTAAGATCGTAGACTCCCTTTCAACTCTTCAAACGTGAGACCCTATAGTGGGATCTCAGGAGCTGTGTGACAAGATCTCCACTTTCTTCCACACAAAAGTAGGGGACATATATACCACTCTTGAGTCTCTCAACCGCGACCTGGGTGTTCCATCCTTTCCTGCACCTCCCACTCCTGAAAGTCAGGTGCATGAACCTTGTGGCAGTTCCCTCAACTTCCCTCTTCTCACCGTTAAATCTGCGTCTTGATAAAACAAAATAAGGATCCCCTTTGGATCTCTGTCCTCTTAAGATCTTCAGGGACTGCAGGGAGGTAGTGTTGCCTCCTCTCTTAGAGGTGATGAATTCAGCAATTTCTGAAGGTATCTTCCCCGCCTCTTGGAAAATGGCGGTTGTCAAGCCCCTTTTAAAAAAGGCCACATTGGAACCCGGGGTTCTGAAAAACCTTCGGCCTATATCTCTGCTTCCCGCCCCAGCAAAAATGCTTGAGGCTCATCTTAATCAACATCTGAGCACCTTTTTGGATGACTCTAGCCTGTTGGGTCCTTCTCAACATGGCTTTTGAAGAGCCCATAGAGCTGAGACTACCCTTACGGTGGTCATTATTAACATCCGCTCGAAGGTCGACAGGGGCCAGACTACTCTTCTGGTTCTGCTCGACTTGACAGCTGCTTTCGATACACTGTCTCCCACTGTCTTGGTAACACGTCTGAGGGATAGGGGAGTCGAGCGCCCAGCACTGAGCCTCCTTACCTCCTTTCTTAACCAACTAGAACAGAGGGTTAAGTTGGGTGAATTTCTGTCCCCCGTCAAACCTGTGCAGTGAGGGGTTCCTCAGGGTTCGTTCTTGGGCCCCACACTCTTTATTATCTATGTGGCTCCACTTGCCAGGCTAGTAAGATCTTTTTGCCTGGAGGTGTTGTCATATGCTGACGACACCCAAATCATGGTCTCCCTCTCCCAATCGGCGAGTATCTCCGCTCTTAACTTCAGGAAATGCATGGAGGGAGTTTCTCAGTGGATGATTCAGAATTTCCTGAAGTTAAACGGAGAGAAAACCGAGGTTCTGATCTTTGGGGGTAAACAGGACATCTGGTCAAGTGACTGGTGGCCTCCCTCCCTTAGAGCGTGCCCTCTGCCCTCTCAGTCCGCCCGGAATCTGGGGGTGCTGATAGACACCACGCTCTCCTTTGACCGTCAGGTCATCCGGACTGTTTCAACCTGCTGTGGTGTTATCAGGATTTTGAGAAAGATCGCACATTACCTCTCTCCAGAAGCCAGCAAGCAGGTTACTGTGGCTCTCGTTGCCTCAAGACTAGACTATTGTAATGTGCTTTATTCAGGCATCAATAAAAAGCTTGTTCAGCGCCTTCAGATGGTGTAGAACGTGGCGGCTAGACTCGATCTTGACGTCCCTAGACTTTCCTCAGCCTCTCTTACCAGGAGGAACTTACTTTGGCTTCCAATTCAATCTAGGATCAACTTTAAGATCCTGTGCCTTACTCACGGGGCCTTGTATAGAGCAAGTCCAGAAGGTATAAGGTCCCTTCTAGTATCCTACTCTCCTAGTAGAGCTCTCCGCTCTTCTAATAAAAACCTCTTGTCTGTCCCCCAGGTCTTTAAGGTCAGGTGGGGAGGGAAGGCCTTCGCCTCTCTGGCCCCGAGGCTGTGGAACGCGCTTCCCCCTGAATTAAAAGGGTAACCATCTATCAAGCTTTTTCGTAAAGCACTAAAGACATGGCTCTTTGTAGAGGCCTATCTGTAGTCCTGCATCATCCCATATCTCAAGCTGTACCATCACTTAGATGCCTTGATGCCCTTGGGTGAAGTTGCGCGTTACAAGACCTCATTCATTCATTCATTCATTCATTCAACCTGGTTGGTTGCCTGCTTCATTATTGGAATCCCACCCGAGGCACCTAGCGTATCGAGGGTGCTTCAACGCCTGACCAAAGTAGAGTATTTTTCTTTTGGCTGGGGAGGTTGGTTATCTCACAGAAAGAAAGGGGAATTTTAAATTGTCTTTGGGTTACTCAGCGATGTGATATATTTGTTATAGTGGCAACCTTTGAAAAGTGTTGAAAGCAGTGGTGGATGTGTTCCCAGAAACTCTCACTCCTCAATGAGGGTCGACAGGTTTTAGCAATAATATCTTCCAACACGCTTAGGAGCTTATTTGCAAGCACAGTGCACCACCAGAACATACCTTTAATGACATTCCAGTGACAAATGACCCCATAGATATGGTGTGAGGCAAAGCAGCACAAGTCACTGCGTTGCCTCACACTGTGAGGGGGGGGCGTGCCATAGGCATTACAGTGAGTGCTCCCATGTAACACCCGTGGCATTTGACACATTCCCAGATTTTTTTTTTAAGTCTTTTTATTAAACATAAACAGACTTCAGTTCAATACCCATATACAAGTGGCATTTAAGGAGAGATAGTGGAGATAAAAAAGGTATTTTGTCGGGGATCCCCACCATGAGACACCCACACTCCCCACCGCAAACCCTAGCACCCTGTCTACCACATCAACACATATCAGTTCACAGGGCTCGCATCAAAGTTCTCTATATTCGGCCCATGCACTCCAGATCTTTTCCCCTTTACGAGGGCAGCCCTGGCTCTGGGAGATAACCCGCTCCACCACAACACCAGTCCAAGTCTTTTTTCCAGGCTGTAAGAGTAGGGGCGGTCTCTGCTCCCCATGCTCAGGCAATGTTTCTCTTGGCTACTCCACCTGAAAGTTCCCGCCAGGTCTTGGCCCACTGCAGCCACATCATTTCTCCAGTCACCTCCAGGATGAGCCACCTTGGGTCAAGCAGGACACTCTCACCCACCACAATTCCGAGATTTACAACATGCTTTAAGCTAGGGTGTGTGTGTCAAAAGCCTGCGCCTCACCAAGGGTGGTGAAAGGGTTTTTGTGAAAGAAGGTGTCTCTACAAAACCAACATGATTTCAACACAGACATCCTTGCACCATGGCAGTCATTGTGCACCAGCACTGCAAAAGAGGACAGGAATGTGCTGTATCTCAAAACTTTGTGCAGCTTCTGCAAGCTTCACTCACACAGAAAATTGACACTTTGAGCAGCACCCGTACAAGTCTCTCACTTAACAGACACCGGAGGAGGAGAAGGAGCAGTGTAAACATCCCTCACAATAGGGATGCACCATGGGAAGCAGGCAGCGATAACACCCACCTTTCAAGAGAGGAGTAGTACAGGTGCTATCTTTAAGAGCCCTTCTCACCAAAGCAGGTGGATGCCACAGCAGCAGAGTAACCGTAATTCTGTAAACAGGTGATCCATGTTCAGTGTGAAGGAATCAATGTGCACAACTGCCAAAAGCAACAGGTCCAGAGTGATTCTCAGCCCGTCATGGATTTTTATCCAAAAGTTTGAGTCCTACCCATGCCGGAAAACGCCCCTTTATGACATGGGCACCCCTACTCTTTGCCTGATTTTTGATGTGATATTGACTGGAAGTGCTCTGGGTCCCTGCTAATCAGGTCCCCAGTGCCAAAACTCTTTCCCAAAACTGCACAGTACTCTCTGTATGTCCCTAGTATTTAGTACCCCAGACCCTAGGGCATGAAGTACTAAAGAAGGATTTTTCAGCAATATCGGATGAATTGCACCATCGTAAGGGACCAATCACCAAATGCACGCCAGACAACCATTTGCAGACTGCGTGTTTTGGTACATACAAAAGTAAAACATAACATGAGACACATCCCTCAGTGCCATGTCCCCGAACACTGCATGTAGTATTTGTAAATCACCCCTACAGCAGGCCTCCCAATCCTATGGCACGCTGTTTTTTATTACATGTGAGAGAATACATGCATGAGCAGACATGTCCCTCTGCTGTTCAGTTCTATTAATGCCAATGCAAGTGATCAGGGAAGCCACTTTAGAATGTGCTGGACACTGGTGAAAAGGAATTCCCCAGCTACACGATGGCTTCACTGACAATAGGGTTGATTGGTGTCAAACATCTTGCATTAACAAACCCACTCTGATTCTAGTGCTGGATTTATTACTACATGCACCCAGAGGGCCCCTTAGAAGTGCCCCATAAAACCTACCAGCCCCTTTTTGTCTGACTGCTCCCGCCTTGTCATCGCAAACAGCAGGTTCCCGGGGGTGGGCACCACGGGACACTGCAAGAGCCAGCCCTGGGGAGTGGCGGTCGCCAGGGCCTTCAAGAGCTCCCTACTATTCGATGCCCCAGGGAGGTGGTGGTCCCTGGGCTCAGGAGTCCATAACGGACCCCCACACTTGCATTATTAGTGTCCCAGGGACGTATTGGTAACCGGGTCGAGTGGATTAATTTTTATAACAAATACAAGTCCCGGGGGTGGTGGTCCCCAGGGCAGTGGGGGGCGTGTGCCCCCGCAAATATTTAAGAAAGGTCCCAGGGGGTGGCAGTCCTTGGGGGGGCCTTGGAAGCCCCCATAGATTAATAAAAAACATAATTTACATAGACCCGAAAAGGTGGCAGTCCTCAGTGCTGTGGGGGCCCTTCGGGCTCCCACTACATAAATAAATTGCTGAATGGATTTACACAATTTAACAAAAAGGACTCTTTCTGAACCAAGGGTTACCTTTTTGCCAAATTTGGTGTAATTTGTTCAACAATTCCGGCTGTAGCTTTGTCTAAAGTTTCCTATGGAAAATAACACAGAGAAAATGTGTTTTGGGACCACCCATTTTTCTCGGCCCCTGCTTGACAAATCACCTCGAAACTTCTAAGACAGGAGCTGAATGGAGCGCCCCACTAGTTTTAAAAATTTCCCGAAGCTTCGTCAAACAGTACAAAAGTTATTGGGAAAAGAAAAAAACTTTTTTCCTATGGAAACTAGGTCTGTAAATACCAGTTTGATGCATTAATGCATTTGTTGCGCTGGGCCTGATAACAGGTTAAACAGATTCAGATTCAGAAAGGCTTTATTTCGATAAAAACATATCATAAAAGTATCACATTATTCATAAAAGCACATTTGGATTTGGAATTAAAAACAAGAAATAATCTATTTACACCAAATTTTTACAGCCAATATTTACAATTAAAAACGGCGTTTAAATGATTGATTAAAAATCTGATTAAACATTTCATTTAAGCCTTTTGTTTCTAACATGCCATGCCCATGATAAAAATTTAGAGAGGCCACAAGCATACGATGGCCGTGAATCTGCCATCAAGATGCGCAATGCCTCCTTGTGAGACCTAGTGCCTAACAACCGACATAGAGGTTTGAGCCACCTATTTCTTAGGTGCATGTACGCCGGACATTCAAACAGGAAATGCGATATAGTTTCTAATCTGGTTAAGCAGATAGGGCAAAATGCTGTTGTTTGAGCCGGGGGTTTCCAGCGAGCTGTTAGAGCGCACACTGGGAGAGCCCCGACCCTAAATCTAAAGTAAAGGGCCCTATCGAATGGCTCCAGATAATATCCAAATAAAGTTCCCGAATCGTCGAATCCTTGAACGTTAGGAAATCATCCGTAAGCCTACTCAGAGCGTGATCAATACTAGTTCTAGATGCAACCCAATTCCAATAGAGGTTCTTTAAAATTGCCTTCGGAGGAGAGGACCTACCAACCCATGCCTCACTAAGGCCCAAATCGCCAAGCAAAGCTTTTACATCTTTTAACCACTTTACTTTATGCTATCCAGGCAATGACATTACTTCAGATATCCCTTTAGCATATTCGGCCAATTCAGGTACTCGCCACAATTGGGCCCATAGGAGCAACGGCCGAAGCTTTGCCAAATCGCTAATAGGGCGACAACCTAAATCAAGGAGTAAAGGTATCATTGGGGTACTCTGGGGAAGTGACATAAGGTCCCTATAGAACTTATTTTCGGACCTTGTCAGTTCATCTATACCAACGGTACCCCGTAGCTCTGCCCCATAGAGAGCAGAGCTAACTCCCTTTGCTTTATTGATGTCTATGACTGGGGCTATCGGCCTTATCGAACAGGAGCGCTGTTCCTTGAGCAGCGCCCCGGCTACCCTCTTACGGGTTAGCAGCATTTTACAAAGGTGCGCGGTCCACTGCATGGTATGCGATATACGTATGACTAGATAATCAAACACAGTGACCCTTTCCAAAGGCACAAGGTTCAGTGAAGGGGGACGGCCAAGTTTTTTCGGGGGATTGATCACCAAATATTTTGTTTCATCATTGTTTATTACTAGACCCCAGGTTAAACATCATCAACAATTGCATAAATAAATCAATACATATAAAAATATATACATATTTAAATAACCATTAATTGCATAAAATATGTTGATCTAAAATAGTTTTGTAAAACCTTATTAATTGATTATCATACCATGGGCACAGCCATTAATTTCATAATACTGTTCTACAATCATGCTCATAATTTGCTGTGTAGAATACATTAAATGTGTACAAACATGCAATGTGCAAACTGACAATGTCCCTTGGTATTTACTGTTTCCTATGACCAGTTGTTTTGTTGGTCCATGTTCTTAGTTCAAAGTGCAAAATATGCAAAAAAAGTGTACATGCCTTAGTGCTCTAATATTGCACCTCTTTTACGCTGCCGTTGCGTCACTTTTGTGCCGCAGCATCAGCGCAAAGCCAGTGCCATGCTGCGGGGTATTTACAATGTGACACATCTGGGAGACGCATTACGTTGTAAAGCTCTGCGCTACATGTAGGCGTTCTGGCACAGGGGGAGGCGTTCCTGCGCAGGAACGCCTCCTAAAAGTGGCTGAGTGAAATCTACAAGATTTCACTCAGTCACTTTCAAGGCCTTGCTGCCTTGATTGACGCAGTATTTTAAGGATAGGGCACCCCCAGCCTTGCTGGAGCTGAGTCGTGCTTGTAACACAACTCCAGCAATGCGCCGCCTTTACGGCAGCAGAGGCGTCACACATCTGTCCATTTTTGCCCCATGCTGCGCAGCATTGTAAATGGGGCGCATCCATGGTGGCGCAAAGTTCTCCTTCCAGGATGTACAGCATATTCATCAGAATAGTCCTAATAAATCAGTACCCAAATACCCAGCCCTCTTCCCTCCTAACACCCCCCCCCGGCTCTAACTATAGAATGTGCATATCTATTAAACGTCTCCAGGTAATTTGAGTTTCTATGTCCAATGTCTGATTCCACTACTTCAACTATTACCCACGGGGGTCAATCCGCACATTATTGTGTGATCACAGTTACTATGAAGTGTTTGAATCTTCTATAACAGCATCTGTGGTGATGTTTCTAAATACTTCCACCATGGCATCCCAATCTAGGGAGATTGGATGTTTCCTTAGGCCACGGGCCTCCTCCATAAACAGCGCGGTGCTTTCAGCTCTTGCCTATATAAGCATTTCAGTATTCCACCCACCTATGGTGGGGGCTCTGGCTTACTTCCAGCACATGGTGATGGATCTTTTTGCCACTATAAGTGCTAGGTCAAAAAATGAAGTTGAACATTTTGTGTCTTCGTCCGTTTGCAAACCCCGTATATGCATTCTACAGTCATGTTTCCCATGGGCAGCCGTGTGATGTCTCCGAACATACGTGTAACTTACCTCCAAAACTCACCCAGTGCAGGACCACACCATATGGAGGAGGTCAGCTTTGGGTATTTTGTATCGGGGGCAGCAGCAGTGTGCAGTCTCCAGCTACATCCTATGCAGCCTTTGTGACATCATGTAAGCTCTATGTATAAGCATGCATCGGATAAACTTGAATTTAGCATTGCATGGTTGTTTCGGGGGGTGTACCAATATGTTCCCCCATTCCCTGTCCGTGAGTTCCCGTCCCATGTCCACCTCCCATCTTGTCTGTGTGACATCCAGTGGAATTTGGGCATATGTCAGGATACTGAGATATACCCATTTAATAAGATGTCTACTACGCCCCATGTAATACAGGCATTTAACAAATTCATTTGTCTGGGGTTCCTCCCACTGTGGGACTCATAGTTTTTTAATATATTGCAGTAGGGCTGCATGTGTCATGTAGAGTGTGGGAGGAGCTCCCGTGGTGTGTATGAAGGTGTTGTGGTCCATAAGTGTCCCATTCCCAAAAAAGCACCAATGGCCTCCTCCCCCATATCCGTCCAGGGTCCAAGTCTTCTCTGCATTAGCGTGCCAGCTACCAATGGGATGTTGGTGGCATATCTGATGCCTTTAGAGGTACACCGTACCGCCTTCCCCCAACTTTGCAGCGCTGTCCTGAGAAGTGGATATGCTGGGCGTCCGATAGGTCAGAACAGGCGGTGCTGTCACACCAGTGTCCCCCTGTAGTCTGTAAGTAGTATCTAGAAGGGCTCCCACAGGAATTAGAAGCAGGTTCAGCTAGGCATCTACACACAGGTTGCGTTATATAACCTATATCAGTGTACAAGCTCTCCACTCTTCCTACCTCATGGTTCAGGCAGGTCAGTCACAGAATACAGCGAGGAAGCGCACAGTGCCGGCCACTTTGTTGCCCACAACTACCAACACTACGGGCCCCGTTGATCGCACCACTGAGCTCAAGCACTGCCACCGGGAGCCACAGCCACAGAGCCTCTGTTGTGCCTGTTACGCCACAGTCAACACAGGTGGAGCGAGGATGGGGAAGCCACATGTTCACACAATTCCTTTCCCCCACTCGTAATGCCTGCTTTCCTTGCAGATAAAAAGGTCCTCACATCTATTCACCATCCACATGAGAAGGATTGTATGCCCTTCACACACAGTACACAATGGTGCCAGTTGCATGCACCGTCAGAGGCAGCACAGCTTTATGGCCCAAAAACTCGCCCTCTCTTCCTCAGCTCAAGGCACCCGGGGAGGGGGGCCTGTCTGACCATGGCCCGCAGTCCGTTGCATCTCCCCGTCCCGGAGGGCTCTCAATCCAGGCCGTTCACAGGAGGCGATGGGGGGGCAGTGAATAACCCCCGGACCCCAAGCAGGAGCAGCCAGCAGCAGCAGAGGTCTCCCTGCTCAGACTCACCCCGCAGGTCCCGCCCGGTCTCAGGCCAATGCTGCGCCCCAGCCTCCGATGTCGGGCAGCGTCAGGGTCTCTCGCAGACCAGGTCCTCAGCAGTCCACGCAGCAGGGCACAGGGCACACCGAGGGCCATCACTGCAGCCTCCTCCAGGCAGATGCCGGGCACCGCAGGTCCGGAGAGGTATGTAGGTGGCACCATCTCCCAGCTGCGTAATGCTTGGGACCTTCCCCCCGCAGCGGTCATTGCGCAGATCTTGCTCTCACCGCCTCCAACAATTAAGGCTGATGCCGTTGCAGGTACCGGAGCCCTGTACACCCACTGCACAGCACTAGCGGCACTTTCATACCGCAATTACAGGTCAGGATGATCGTTCTGCCAGGATGTTTGAGCTCGGGCAACGGAGCACTCCTAATCCATGTCCGCCATGTTCAGTAGCTGGCCACGCCCCTATAATAGTCGTATCTAGATGGTGATTATCAATACACCATCAGATCTGCCAGAATCATGGTTTAAATATCATAAGATCCCTATTCTATCAACTCACTTTATATGTATGGGTAAATGTGTACAAATTCAAGATAAATCTTCTTTCTTATCTCCTATATATTCATGATTTCTTTTCAATTTCTTTATTGCAGCTACCTAGTGGTGGACAGGTCACATATGTATAAATATATAAATAACATAAAACATCTTATATAAAACATAAAAGCCCTTCTGACTTATGTATACCAGTGCAGATTTTTACTTTTGGGTTAATAAAGACAGGTGAACAAATCTTCTGTTGTGTTCAGCCCTCCTAGTTATTTTGAATCCATTTCATGGATATACCTAGTTTCAAGTCTGCGTAGTTTAGCCTCCCTATTTCCTCCTCTTCTGCTGGGAGGAACAGAGTCTATAAGGATATATTCTAATTCTTGACTCCCTGAGCTATGGTATTCCTTGAAATGTCTTGCCATCGTGTATGTATCGTCCTGGTTTGTAATAGCTCTAATGTGCTGGAGTACATGTTTATGTGCTTGGAGTTTTGTACTTCCAATGTATTGTAGCCTACAAGGACACACCAATATATAAATCACATACTCAGTTTTAATTGTGAGGAGTTTGCTGATTTTATTTTCCACGGGTCTAAAAGGGATTGAATATGTAGTTTTGTTTATCCCTTGTTGACATGCTTTGCATGTCTTACATCTGAATATATATATACAGTGTTGCTGATACTTTGGGGCATGGCCTGCTTGCCTTACACCTGACCTTTGGATTTCCCTGGCATTTCTGGAGTTGAGTTGAGAAAGGGAGAAAAGAGAGCCATTCAGCTCTCCTGGATAATTTTGAAATCCAGTCTTATCAAATATTGCTGCTGCTCCAGATTACTTGCATGTAGTCATTTTATTCCAAGGCGTATTTTGCACAAAGTATTAAAACAGTGCAACTGCAGTGATGGATGATGGACGCTATGCGGCTGAGATATAAATGTAACTGCGGTGTCAAAATGTGATGAAAGATAACAAGGCACCTTGGGACATGCAGTGCTGTAACTTAATGTCACATGACTTTTTTAACTTAACACCTTCCCTGAGTCGCAAAGTTCAGCTTAGCGCAGGGGGCTATGGGGTGAGCGCTCTGCTTCAGTGCTCATGACGGCTCCCTCATGACCAGGCCCGCTCATTAAATCGCCCCCACAGGTGGGAAATGAGTGCCACGTAGGAGGGACGGCGGCGGCATGACGACTACACTCCGTCATGAGCACACGCCACCCATGGCTCACGACGCTGTGGAGCCATCATGAGCATGAAAGGGGTTGAGCACTCTCATTCAAAGTCGCAATGTTACTCACCTGTGAAAAAGGCTCAACAGCAGAAATGCTTCAGGGTACGAGTATGCAGATTTGAAAATAAATTCCTGAAAGTGTTTCAAAATCGGGCTTTGGTATATCGTTCTTTTTAAATGAAGTTTATTTGTTATATTTGTTAAAATATATATTAAATTAATTTTCTTCTTTCTCATTATTATTTCTATTTTATATATTTAATATTTACTATTTAATATACATATATATTTGTGTACATTTAAAAAACAATATTTAATACAACGATATTGATATCAATATTTTTTTCTACATATTTTAGAACTTACCGATCTAAGTGTAGGATTGCGATATTTTTGGCCGTGATATTATTGTCACAATATTCCTGACCTCGATATTTTGAGGGTCGATACCAATATACCCCCACATATTGGATGGGGATAAATGCACTGAAGATTATCACCAAGTACACAGAGTTTCTGATTGTGGGTCATGATTAGTTGGTCCGCTCGGGCCCCTGGGGGCCATCATATCGGGGTCTTTTCCCCTTCTGAAACTGTTGTCGAGGATTTGTGGGGTTACTTAATTGAGACCCTTTCCCTGCAATTCTGATTCAGGATAGTTGTTTTCACCTTCACCTCTCATCTGAGAATGCTAATTATAATTTTCCCATTCCATCCATTAGAAGGTGAGAAATTACAGCACAGACCTCAATCGTTTCTAGAAATGGTAATTATAAAATCATGTACTGGGGAGGGCCTAAGACAGAGATTGCGTGGCTTTAACCAATTCAGAATCTGGCAGCTTGTCTGATTTTTAACCAGACTCCTACTACTGCTTGCAGGTGTCACGGCACTAGCTTCCTGTGAACAAACAAATGATTTTAGGCCTTTCCGCATGAACCATCAGGTGGTGCACAAACATGGACCAAGTTCTTTACAGGACCCCAGTTCAGAGAAGACCTGGCTTGGCAGTTCGGGCTGGACTGTTCCCATGAGGTACAGGGTCAAGACTGATTTGCATATGGCTGGATCTGAACTGAAGCAGCAAAGTGAGTTAAAGAACGATGATGGATTCAACCCAGATCTGTGACTGGAGTAAGTGTCTGAAAAGTTTCAGCGTTCCGTCCATCATCTCCTTATGTTTGCACATGTGTGACGCAAACCTCTAAGTCAGTTTTTTTTAAACAATGCAAAGCCACTTTGAGTGGCTCTGAGTGGCTTTAAAAATCAGGAGTAGTGAAACTCAGCACAAATCGCTGCACTGTATTACTCAGCCCTGAGTTGGCATTCCTTGGGCATTACATCGGTGCTCCCCCTCTTTTTATGTGTGTTGCAGAATGCAGGACACATAGAAAGAGGACTATGCCTCCCAGAACCTCCCTGCACAAAATCAATTCTGAGAGGCGTTTTCATCTTCCGATATGTGCCTCAGAATTCAAAAAATGTTTCTCTTCATTCTGCCTGCTCTAAGGAGGTTTAAAGTGTTGGCGCTGCCCGGGGTCTACATCATTAGGTAAAAATCTATGGCTTCTGCATGGGAAAGAGACACTGCAATGCCCATGGAAAGCCTCCTTGACACAGAGTATGGTGGAAATAACACATGTATTGGTTACTTTGAATTTACGCTTCTTTCTTCCATGATGTCTTCAGCATCATCTTTATATATCTTTTCTTATGACATTGATTGAGTTATTGTATCAAAAACATGCCTCGAGCCCGCTGTTGCTTTTCAAAATAGAATAAAGAAAACAATCTAAGTTTGAAAAGAAAAAACTAATCTGTTCCAACCCTTGGTTGTGCCTTGAGATGGACACGTCTTTACCTTATAACCTGTACATACTGAGGGGGCAGAAGTGACAGGGTCTGATGCTAGATGTAAGTAATCTGCATATAGGGTTGTTGCACTAGTTCTCCTTCTACTTTCGTTGCCTTCAAAGACTTTGCAATCTCTGAAGGACATCGCTGGACTCTCCAGCCCTTAACAAATCCAATTCAGTTTGCCAAATTACTTTTCTGCATCAAGTAAGATGAATATGTTCTTGCTTCATTCATTTTTCTCATGATTTCCGATAGTAATGCGTTGTTGTTATGATTTGAACATTTTTTGATTAATCCAACTCTACTTTTTTAATAAATTTGTGACTTTCGATGGAGTTGAAGGATTGCTGTGGGCTTCTCTTACCACTGCACTGCACTCCACCATCGCTCTTCCCCAGGCAGCTGTTGAATCCCCAGGAAGAGCGCGGACAATCGAAGAGAGACTTTTCTGCTCCAGTGCACCTGACGTCACTCATCCACACGGGGAAGACGCCACTTCCAAATATGTCATTTCTTGTTTCTGCACTGGATGCTGATCCACAGTTGAGTTGTCTACAGACCACCTCAGCATCCTTCAAGTCCCAGTTGCTATCACAGACCGTCCCCCAGCGATTCTCGTGTTTGATCTCCACCCTCCCACTGCAGGCGTCACCAGAATTCACCAACCGGACAGTATCAGCTCCCACTGTGAACAAAGGACCAGAAACAACAGGTTAGATTGATTGGAAAGAATCTAATGTGTGAGGACAAATGTCATCAATTCTTTTGGATATCCATGTGCCCCCATTGTTATCTCTTTGTGACTACGGTGGCATTTGTGCTTCCAGATCACACTCAGTGGCTAGTGCTCTTAATCAATTCTGAACTCTTTCAGGCTACCCAGCTGACTTCAGGATGTGTATATTAACATTTAGGATAATTTATGATGACTCGGTTGACTGACCTGGTGACCAAAACTTGACAGAGCCATAGAAAGCACAAAATATGTGTGTCCTTTTTGCGGGAACTCTTCTTGATGAACCACCAGATTGATCACCTCCCTACAAACATCTTTAAGAAAAGCACCTCCCTCTCTCCCTCATCACACCTGCCAGTAGTTCTAGGTGAATAATTAAAATCCAGCTCAGAATGTGAAATTGAGTGTATCTGGTGGCCTCGAACGAACTCAGAAAGGACAGATTTATGAGGGTTCAGAGGGTGGGTTGAGTGATGTTTGTGCAATGGGGTGTAAGAACCCCTCTGAGATGGTGGAGACCCCCTCTACCATCACAAGAGGTGAACCGCCCACCTTATCTAGAGCTCTGTGCCTGCCTGGCAAGAACTGGGCAGCCAGCAGCTCCACCAGAGCAGGGGATGCCCCCAATGCTGACATGGCCACAGTGCTTCCTTTAACCTTCTCAGCATGTATTTAGTGCTCACAGGTACACTCCCAATGCAGAGTTTATATTGGGCCTTCTTTGTATTCTATCCCCGGGAATGCCAAATCAGTAAAAGTTGCCCACCTTAGATGGGACGGGGTATCCCTGAAATGTTTTACTTTTAAGGGAACTTAGGGCCAGATTCAGCTGTTTATTAGCACCTTACTGCATGTGCAGGCTCTTAAACATTGTCACCATTTTGGTTAATATTAATTAAGCGACATATTTTGCTTTTGTGTGAGTCTGCCATAAATATATGAAGGGGCAGATTTACAAGCCCCTTGAGACACATTTACGCAGCTGTTGCAACTTATTTACAACGTGACGCATCTCCCTAGATGCGTCATGTTGTAAAGTCCTGCGCCATATTAAACCTGCGTCAGGCCACCATATCCTCTGTTTTGACTTACATCTTCAACACTCAGTATATGATAGCATGTCCTGTGTTTTAAACTTGGCCTTGCCGACTATTCACCAAACACTTTCCCCACACCCCTCGAGTCACTTCCATGTTTAGTTACCACTTTCTTCCGAATGAGATCTCCCACCCTAGTGGGAGATCTATCACTTAGCACCCTGAACCTGTGATGCGACTCCTCTGGGTCACACAGTTACACAGTGTGCGCCAATTGTGATATGCTTTACGAAATACACTCATATGTTATGAGTCCTGTTTCTGTTATTTCGAGCCCTGAAGAAGTCTAGGGTTTACACCCCAAAGACGAAACACGTGTTGGCTGGACTTTGTGATGTTTCAGGAATAAAAAGGGAACAAAAGAACATTTGCATCGAGACTAGACTTTTTTGGCTATCTACTTTGGATCAGATTTCCCAAACCACACAAACATGTGTGCACAGCCTTTGACTGCTTTGCATTTCGGACCTTGTGGTTCTCATTGGAGGGTTTTAGGGGTTTCTCCCTCACCTGTTGCACCGTTTCACTTCTGTACTAATTGACGAATAATGACACGCTGCAGCTGCTGTAATTTAGTGTGTTAATCAATACCCCCTTCTGGTTATATACATTTTAATTACACCAGAGTAACCAGAGTAATGTCAGTAATTACGCATTACCTTCTGATGCAAAATTACCCAAAAGATGCTATTACTCTGGCTTGAGTAATAAAGAGTGATTTGGGTAAGAATTCCTGCTGCAGGAGCACAGGAACAACAAACTAAGAAAGAGTGAGTAGTTACTGGCTACAGCTCTACCTGCCTGTAGCGTATTAGCACAAAAAGCATTAAATGGCCCATTTGTAATGCAAGGATACATTTTACACTAAGAAAATAGCTCCAAATGCTGGATTAAGCTTCTCTCATTATTGTGCACAATTCCAAGCAATTTTGCAGAAATTAGAGATAATGACGGCACTTATGCCCACCCTGCTTGTAACAGTGTTGTATAGCATTTTAGGACCCTAGTGTAATTTACCCGATTCATGCCCTTATATAGGTACAAATAACTTTACCTTTATAAAGGCATAGAAATCATAACCATATTTAGACATAGCCCATGCAATCCAAATACAGGCATAGATACTTCCACTAGTTCCGAAAAGCCACAACAATTTCTTGGAAAACTCGGCTTTGGCAGTCAGGGACTTCCCCTTGCTTCTTTGATGACTGGGCGTAGTTCGCGAAGTGCACTTCGCACTACGCAAACTTCACGTAGCACTACGCGAGCTGATTAATAGCATGTTCACACTGTGCAAGATGCGTGTCCACAGTGCGGACAAGCATCCGGCACTATGCAATAATTGAAAACGGCATCTTGCACAGTGCGAGCTGTAGTTTTCTTCTGCTCGAGTAGGTTATTACTCGAGCTGCAGCTTTCTCAACGCAAACTGGTAGTTTCTCATTGAGAGCGGTCGCGAGCATGCGCAACCACTCACAATGAGACACCTTACTTCCCCGCGTTGAGAATTTCGCCGGGATGTAATTTTGCTTGCTCGCGGTCGCGAACATGACGTTCAGGACCGCGAACAAGCAAAAAATGAGCGCTGCACTATGCTACGCTGCACTACGCAGGTTCGCACTGTGCTCCGTGCAGCTCGCGTAGTGCGAAGTTGCGCAAACTTCGCAAACTCCACGAGCGTAGCGTAGTGCTTCGCCAGGGTTAGTTATTATGTCCAACTTTACATCAAACTCGGCGCCTTCAAGGTATAAATATGCCTACACTTACCCAAGCAAACACACAATAGTTTGGAGCAGTTCGACTTTCTACTTGCCCGACGCAGCTCGCTACAGCAAGTGCCGAAGGAAGCCAACCCTCCACCGGACGCACTGAGAGAGAAGCTGTCTTTTCTCTTGCCGAGAAATCCAGCTTCAGTGTTTCCAAGATCCCCTTGCGTGGTGTTGGGAAATCTGGTCCTGAGAGAGAGAGATACCAGATCTCCTTCATTCTAAACCAAGGTACGGATCTGATTAGACCCTAAGAGAAATCTTGTATAGATTCTTGGCAAAGAATACTAAACTTCTGCTACACCACACTTACTTCTTCCCTCATACTAGACCTAGGTTAGGTATATTGGGGTAGGCATATTTTAGAAGCACCAGTTGAGTACTTTTAGTCTTTATTTATTTATGTATGTATTTTATGACCTAGAAACCATACCGTGCTTTTACAGTATTATTTCATAATACTCTTCTTTCTGTACGTATTATACTTTGCAGCCTGTATTACGATTGTAAAAACAACAGTTGATGGACAAAATGCAGAACAATGTCATACATTCACATCAGTACAGAGATCTGGGCCTAAATCCATCATTTTTTTGCACTCCACACCACCCCAGTTAAGACATGGCCATATGCAAATCAGCCTTGACCCTGTGCCTCATGGGAACAGTCAAGCCCAATCTGTCAAAACATGTCTTCCCTGGACCGGAATCAAGCATCCTAAAACCGGTTTCTGGCTATCAGCCTTCATCAGCCAGGATAGCTTGACTCCAGTGGTGTGGAGAGCACGTCTGAGCATACCCATCCCACTCGGGGTGACAAATGCAAAAACAAAATGCAGAACAATGTCATACATCCACCCCAGTTCAGAGATCTGGGCCTAAATCCATAGTTTTTTTGCAGTCCACACCACCCCAGTTCAGACATGGCCATATCCAAATCAGCCTTGACCCTGTGCCTCATGGGAACAGTCCAGCCCGAACTGCCAAGCCATGTCTTCCCTGGACCGGAATCAAGCATCCTAGGACCGGTTTCTGGCTATCAGCCGTCATCAGCCAGGATAGCTTGACTCCAGTGGTGTGGAGAGCACAGGACTCACGTCTGAGCATACCCATCCGACTCGGGGTGACAAATGCAAAAACAACAGTTGATGGACAGAATGTAGAACAATGTCATACATCCACCCCAGTTCAGAGATCTGGGCCTAAATCCATAATTTTTTTGAACTCCACAACACCCCAGTTCAGACATGGCCAAATGCAAATCAGCCTTGACCCTGTGCCTCATGGTAACATTCCAGCCCGAATTGCCAAGCCATGTCTTCCCTGGACTGAAATCAAGCATCCTAGGACCGGTTTCTGGCTACCAGCCGTCATCAGCCAGGATAGCTTGACTCCAGTGGTGTGGAGAGCAAAGGATTCCCGTCTGAGCATACCCGTCCCACTCGGGTTGACAAATGCAAAAACAACAGTTGATGGACAGAATGCAGAACAATGTCATACATTCACCTCAGTACAGAGATCTGGGCCTAAATCCATAGTTTTTGTGCACTCCACACCACCCCAGTTCAGACATGGCCATATCCAAATCAGCCTTGACCCTGTGCCTCATGGGAACAGTCCAGCCCAAACTGCCAAGCCATGCCTTCCCTGGACCTGAATCAAGCATCCTAGGACCGGTTTCTGGCTATCAGCTTTCATCATCCAGGATAGCTTGACTCCAGTGGTGTGGAGAGCACGGGACTAACGTCTGAGCATACCTGTCCCACTCGGGGTGACAAATGCAAAAATAACAGTTGATGGACAGAATGCAGAAGAATGTCATACATTCACCCCAGTACAGAAATTTGTCGTTTTTTTGCACTCCACACCACCCCAGTTCAGACATGGCCATATGCAAATCAGCCTTGACCTTGTGCCTCATGGCAACAGTCCAGCCTGAACTGCCAAGCCATGTCTTCCCTGGACCGGAATCAAGCATCCTAGGACCGGTTTCTGGCTATCAGCCTTCATCAGCCAGGATAGCTTGACTCCAGTGGTGTGGAGAGCAAAGGATTCACGTCTGAGCATACCCGTCCCACTCGGGGCGACAAATGCAAAAACAACAGTTGATGGACCGAATGCAGAACAATGTCATACATTCACCTCAGTACAGAGATCTGGGCCTAAATCCATAATTTGTTTGCACTCCACACCACCCCAGTTCACACATGGCCATATGCAAATCAGCCATGACCCTGTGTCTCATGGGAACAATCCAGCCCGAACTGCCAAGCCATGTCTTCCCTGGACCGGAATCAAGCATCCTAGGACCGTTTGCTGGCTATCAGCCTTCATCAGCCAGGATAGCCTGACTCCAGTGGTGTGGAGAGCATGGGACGCACTTCCCACTCAGGGTGACAAATGCAAAAACAACAGTTGATGGACAGAATGCAGAACAATGTCATACATCCACCCTAGTACAGAGATCTGGGCCTAAATCCATCGTTTTTTTTGCACTCCACACCACCCCAGTTCAGACATTGCAATATGCAAATCAGCCTTGACCCTGTACCTCATGGGAACGGTCCCGCCCAAACTACCGAGCCATGTCTTCCCTAGACCGAAATCAAGCATCCTTTGACCGGTTTCTGGCTATCAGCCGTCATCAGCCAGGATAGCTTGACTCCAGTGGTGTGTAGAACAAGGGACTCACGTCTGAGCATACCCGTCCCACTCGGGGTGACAAATGCAAAAACAACAGTTGATGGACAGAATAAAGAACAATGCCATACATTCACCTCAGTACAGAGATCTGGGCCTAAATCCATCGTTTTGTTGCACTCCACACCACCCCAGTTCAGACATGGCCATATGCAAATCACCCTTGACCCTGTGCCTCTTTGGAACAGTCCAGCCTGAACTGCCAAGCCATGTCTTCCCTGGACTGGTATCAAGCATTCCAGAACCGTTTTTTGGCTATCAGCCGTCATCAACCAGGATTGCTTGACTCCAGTGGTGTGGAGAGCACGGGACTCACGTCTGAGCATACCCGTCCCACCCGGGGTGACAAATGCAAAAATAACAGTTGATGGGCAGAATGCAGAAGAATGTCATACATTCACCCCAGTAGAGAAATCTGTCGTTTTTTTGCACTCCACACCACCCCAGTTCAGACATGGCCATATGCAAATCACCCTTGACCCTGTGCCTCATTGGAACAGTCCAGCCTGAACTGCCAAGCCATGTCTTCCCTGGACTGGTATCAAGCATTCTAGAACCGGTTTTTGGCTATCAGCTGTCATCAGCCAGGATAGCTTGACTCCAGTGATGTCAGGACCACGGGACTCTCGTCTGAGCATACCCGTCCCACTCTGGGTGACAAATGCAAAAACAACAGTTGATGGACAGAATGCAGAACAATGCCATACATTCACCCCAGTACAGAGAGCTGGGCCTAAATCCATCGTTTTGTTGCACTCCACACCACCCCAGTTCAGACATGGCCATATGCAAATCACCCTTGACCCTGTGCCTCATTGGAACAGTCCAGCCTGAACTGCCAAGCCATGTCTTCCCTGGACTGGTATCAAGCATTCTAGGACCGGTTTTTGGCTATCAGCCATCATCAGCCAGGATAGCTTGACTCCAGTGGTGTGTAGAACAAGAGACTCACGTCTGAGCATACCCGTCCCACTCGGGGTGACAAATGCAAAAACAACAGTTGATGGACAGAATGCAGAACAATGTCATAAATTCACCCCAGTACAGAGATCTGGGCCTAAATCCATCGGTTTTTTGCACTCCACATCACCCCAGTTCAGTCATGGCCATATGCAAATCAGCCTTGACCCTGTGCCTCATGGGAGCAGTATTACGATTGTAGCAGTTAATTTCTTCTGCATGAGAAAGAAGACGGTTCAATTAATCCTTTTATTGAAAACGCTTGTCTCTCTATTCCTCTGCACCTCTGGTGAAACAAAGCATGCACGATTGACTGTGTAAAATATCAATCTATTGTTTCCACGACTCTGAAGATACGTTTTATCTTGGGGAAACAAAGTTGTGATGTTTTTGCGGTTGTCAGAAAGTAATCCCTTCTTGTTTATGCGAGAAAGTTTCTAGTGACCTCTGAGCTAGCTGGCACTCACAATTAAGTCTAATATATTCGATAGACACCTAGTCCACCTAAGTCCTATGTCAATTCTATAGGATGTAATGTAATGTAAAAATTACTTATAAAGGGCGGCGTTCACCGGACGGTTTCTTGGCGCTGTTCACTTTATTCGGTAAGAGGCAAAAAGGGGAGGAGAGGAAAGCTTATGTGTAGGTGCTGCGGAAGAGGTGAGTTTTTAGGAGAGACCTAAAGTGAGGGTAGGAAGGAGAGAGTCGCAGTTCCAGCGGAAGAGAGTTCCAAAATGAGGGGGCCAAAAAGGAGAATCTGAGACCTCCATGTTTTTTGCGCCTGAATCGAGGTGTCTGGAGGAGCGCGTGGTAAGACGAACGGAGGTGCCTGGGGGGAGCGTAAGGGTGCAGAAGAGAGGAGATAAAGGAGGGACCGATGCCGGCCAAAGATTTATGAGTCAGGCAGCCTAGTTTGAACTTGCAACGCTCCGAAACAGGGAGCCAGTGAAGGGCTTTGAGGAGAGGGCGGACGTGGTGATGTTTTGGTTGATGGTAGATCAGGCAAGCTGCCTGATTCTGTATCAGCTGCAATCTGTTAATTTGGTATTGTGGGATGCCAGCGTACAGAGCGTTGGCGTAGTCGATCCGAGAGATGACTAATGCCAGCAGTGCCAAAGTGAGAGCTTTGGTGGTCAGGAAGTGGGCTATTTTCCGAATCTTCCTAAGCTGGAGAAAGCAGGAGGACACAGTAGAACTGACTTGCTGCTTCATTGAGAGGTCATGGGAGATGTAAACCCCCAGGCTTTTCACTTTGTCAGCAGGGCGGGGGGAGGGGCCGAGGGAAAGGGGCCAGAAGGTGGAATTCCAGGGATTGGATGGGCCTCAGACAAGAACAAGCTCCGTCTTGTTGGGATTAAGTTTGAAATGGTGAGCGCCCATCCAATTACTGATATGGCAGAGGGTGGACTGGAAATCTTGGGCCGCTTCATCCGAGGAGTCGAGATTGAAGACAAGCTGAATGTCATCTGCATAATTGAATGTAGTGACATTCCTTCCACGGAGGGAGCGGATCAAGGGGGTGAGGTACAGGTTAAAAAGGAGGGGTGACAGGGACGAACCCTGCGGGAAGCCGCAAGTGACCATCATCCTGTCTGCCGTAAACTGGGAGAGACGGACCGATTGGTGGCGGTCCGCCAGGAAGGATCAAACCCAGTTAAGGGCCGTCCCACTGATGCCCGCCTCTTTGACACAGTCGACTAAGATGGTGTGGTCAACCGTGTCAAAGGCCGCCGACAGATCCAAGAGCACCAAGGCTTGACTGATGTTGGAATCGGCGCCTCTGCGAAGTTCCTCCATGACAGAGAGGATAACCACCTCTGTCGAATGGGCAGGTCTAAACCCGGCTTGCTGGGAGTCTAGAAAGTTGGAGTCTTCAATAA
This sequence comes from Lissotriton vulgaris, assembly GCF_964263255.1. Taxonomy (NCBI): domain Eukaryota; kingdom Metazoa; phylum Chordata; class Amphibia; order Caudata; family Salamandridae; genus Lissotriton; species Lissotriton vulgaris. The sequence continues at coordinate 44,741,971 of NC_141699.1, forward strand.
AAGAACTGAGGACGCTGGTCACATGTGTCTCAAGTACCTTGCTCAGATAAGGGAGAAGGGAGATGGGACGGAAATTGCCCATGACCGTGGGGTCGGCGTTGTTTTTTTTTAATATGGGGACCACTTCAGCGTTCTTGAACTGACTGGGGACCTCGCCGAGCAGGAGAGAGTTGTTCAGGAGGGCCAGTGGAGGAGCGGGGCAAGCCGAAAAGGCGGCCCGGAGAATCGCCTAAGGGCAGCAATCTGTGGGGGAACCAGATGAGACTTTGTTAAGCAGGGAGAGGAAGTCTTCTTGAAGTATAGGGGGAAGCTGAGTCAGGGAAAGGGAGTTAAAAGAGGGGGCAGCCTCTGAGAGGGACGTCACCGGGGCTCCAGAGGAAATACTGTTTTTGATTTTGCTGATTTTGTCGTGAGTGACTTGATTTCGAGGTTGTAGGTCCACACCTGATCTAGGGTGTGGCCTTTGGAATGAGTGGCTGTGTGGACATGTTGAAGGCCATTGAGCCCACTTAATAGGTCGGTGAAAGCCAAGGAATGGGAGCTTTCATGTGGGTCTGACGGCCAGTAATTGAAATCTCCTAAAACCAGGAGTTTGGAGTTGTTGATTGTGAGCTGAGATAGTAGATCGCCAAAGAGAGAGGGGAAATTGGGCATGGGTTGAGGGGGGCGGTATACCAGGACACAGGTAAGAGGGGACACCGAGGATTCGAGTCTGATTGCCAGGCAGTCGGCCTGGGGGATGGTGAGTAGAGAGAGGGAAGTAAACCTGATGGAGAGTTTGATAATGGCGGCTACGCCACCTCCAGATTTACCAGCTGGTCGGTTGGCGTGGAGAATGTAATACCCCGGAGGAATGGCTGCCAAGATGTCAGGGGAGGAGTCCTCATTCAGCCAGGTCTTAGTTAAGAGTAGAATGTCAGGTCGGTCTGAGTCCAGGAGGTGGCATATGTCATGTTGGTGGCTGACTAGCGACCGGGTGTTGAGGTATGTGATTGCTAGTTCCATGTTAGCAGGTGCCTGAACGGGCAGGGCTTTAGGAGGTGGGGAGGTGGCAGTGTGCTCGGGGGTGGTGGAGGATGGGAGGTCCCTGAGCTCTGGAAAAGCACTACAGGCTTGGAAAACGCCAAGTTGGTGAAGTTTTAAGTAGTTGGTGGGTTCCAGCGGCCAGAGTGAATGTAATGCGATGTAATGTGAATGTAGAGTGAATGTAATGGATTCCCTCAGAGAGATGAAACGCGGGGTGAGGAAGAAAGAGCGGGCATGGCGTAAAAAGTATGACGCCATCTCCAAACAAGAATATACCTCATCCTTAGCCCAGTACAAACTAGCCATACAATCAAGGAAGGCCGCTTTCTTTGAGGAAAGAATAACCACTGCTAGAAATCCACAAAAAGAAATCTTCCGGGTCCTGGCGGAGCTCAGAGTGAACAAGGAGCAAAGTCCTGAGTTCACCCAGGAGGACTGTCAGAGGTTCCAGGACTTCTTCGTAAAGAAGATATCCGACATCCTGGATGAAATTGCAGTAACTGCACACCTCGAATGTCCGCACATACCGGACTCCACTGGTCCACTAAACATCCTGCCTCTAGCTGAGTTACCCCTTATTTCAAAACAGGAATTGCTCAAAATCACAGGCCGAGTCAAATCAGGCTCCTTGGTAGACCCTTGCCCGCCTGACATATTCAAGATGGCAATGCCAGGAATAGAGGAAGAGGTCCTGCACCTGTTGAACACCTCTCTTCGCTCAGGACAGATCCCTTCAGCTTTTAAAGAGGCTCGCTTGATCCCCTTGCTGAAAAAACCTGGAGCGGATACAAAATGTCTGAAGAATTTTCGGCCTATCTCTCAGTTGCCTTTCCTGGCGAAGGTAATTGAGCAGCATGTGCTAGCTCTACTGTCAGGCCATTTAGAGAGCAACAACCTGCTGGAGACTAACCAGGCAGGGTTCCGTGCGAACCACAGCACGGAACTAGTTATGCTATCCATTTTGGATGAGCTTAGGATGCGAGCTGATGTAAAAACACCGAGCGCCTTGGTACTATTGGATCTCTCCGCGGCGTTTGACACCGTGTGCCATAAACAGCTTTTGTCGCGGTTGAGATCCTTTGGTGTCGTGGGCACAGCACATGCTTGGCTCACATCATTTCTGCAAGGGAGGACTCAACGAGTACAGCTGGGGGATTTACTTTCTACCCCTGCTCTGATCACCTGCGGGGTCCCTCAGGGATCTGCCCTGTCCCCACTACTTTTTAATATCTACTTGCAGCCACTAATTGCTCTCCTGAATAGGATGGACTGCCTAGTATACAACTACGCCGATGACACCCAGATAATCATCCGGCTGGATGATGGTCCAGGAGCATCCACCAGGCTACAAGACATATTGAAAACCACTGTCAATTGGATGTCTGAGAACTCCTTAAAGGTTAACCCGGATAAGACGGAAGTACTACCCATTTCCATCTCGGGTAACCCCTGGAGTGATAAATTCTGGCCTAGGGAGTTGGGTGTCCCCCCAAAGCCGGCAGTTGCAGTTAAAAGCCTAGGCCTATATGTGGATAAGAAATTATCCATGGAAAAACAAGTCACCACCGTAGTAGGCACCAGTATAGGCTTGCTAAGACAACTTAGAAAGATCGCTGCCCTACTCTCCTTTTCCACCCTGAGGCACGTAGTCTCAGCCACTATTCTGGCTAGGCTGGACTACGGGAACTCCCTTTATCTGGGTTTGCCACAGCGGCTGCTGGACAAACTACAGGGAGTCATGAACGATGCAGCTAGGCTGATACTTAAAAAACCTAGAAATGCCCATGCCTCTCCCCTGATGCAGGAGTTACACTGGCTGCCAGTTCGCCAGCGAATCATTTTCAAAGGAATGTGCATTGCCCACAAGGCTTTGTATGGCAAAGCTCCAAAATACCTGAAATCCCGTCTATCCCCCTACACACCGGGTAGGACTTTGCGCTCGTCGGACGCTACTCTTCTGTCCCAGCCCCGCTTCAAATTGACCACGGTGGGGGGCCGTGCTTTCTCTAACACGATCCCAGCTTTATGGAACAAATTGGATCCAGAGCTCAGGAAGGAGAGCAATCTACTTTCCTTCAGAAAGAAACTTAAAACCGTACTATTCAAACAAGCCTGGAGCAGGTCCTAGGTGCACAGCTGGTTTCCAAGTGAATTTAACATCTATCATGTAAATCTGGTCACACCGCGCTTAGAGACCCCTGTGGTTATAACGCGCCATACAAATTAAATAAATAAATAAATAAATAAGTCCCTAGGGGCATAGCATGTGATTTGGGCAGAGTCGGCCGCGGACGGGAGCAGACGGGCTTGCCTTAAGCGCGTCTTCGGCGCGCAATCGTCGTACCCGCTGCGCTCGTCCGCTGCGCTTCCGGTAGGGACACATCCTATATACAAGTGAGGGAGAGGGTTGAAAAGGGGCATGGCTAATGCAGGTGGGCGTGGCCTGCGGAATGCGGAAATGGCGGCAATAGTAGTCAGAACCACCAAGGTAAACACGCTATGCCAAGAGCAGGCAAGAGTACAATTTTAAGTAAAACACAGGTTTAAGCAATTTTTAAAAACACAAGCGATCATGGCTCCCAGCTGTACCTCAGGAGAAGTGAGTGAATCAAGGCGGCGCTAGTGCTCAGCACTTAAATAGCTTGGCAAAAGGGGCGTGGCTCACACAGGTGGGCGTGGCCTGCGGAATGCGGAAATGGCGGCAATAGCAGTCAGAACCACCAAGGTAAATACGCTATGCTAAGAGCAGGCAAGAGTACAATTTTAAGTAAAACACAGGTTTAAGCAATTTTTAAAAACACAAGCGATCGTGGCTCCCGGCTGTGCCTCAGGAGAAGTGAGTGAATCAAGGCGGCGCTAGTGCTCAGCGCTTAGCGCTTAAATAGCTTGGTAAAAGGGGCGTGGCTAACGCAGGTGGGCGTGGCCTGCGGAAATGGCGGCAATAGTAGTCAGAACCACCAAGGTAAATACGCTATGCCGAGAGTAGGCAAGAGTACAATTTTAAGTAAAACACAGGTTTAAGCAATTTTTAAAAACACAAGCGATCGTGGCTCCCGGCTGTGCCTCAGGAGGATATATTATTTCAATGCCCAGAGCCTATTGGGAATATTGGAACTACACTATATGGCGCCCAACATTTGGTAAGGCACTATTTTAACGCTAGATGCTAGAGTAACTCAGTCGTGCTTTTAACAGAAACCCCTTTTCTCCCGTAAAATACTCCAATAGACGTCTGGAGTGGGTGAAAGGATAATATCCGCCATAACTGAGTAGGACGAAAATCCTATATATTGGTTTTTGGTTTAGTTCAACGTTGAAGGATACAGTGTTCCAAAATATTGTCCACCTTATCTTTGTTTCCTTAAAACGTGCTCTGCAAACTTTCAGTCAACAAAATGTTGGATAGCGATAGCAAAACCAGTAGACCAAGAACTAACAAAGCAACCGGTGGAGCTGCAGTAGCAGCCCGTCCAGGTTTTGACGTTACAGGGTTTAATGAAAATGACGCGGATGTAATAATCATCCCGGACAATTTAAGGAAAACCATCACTTCAAATCTTATAAAAAATGGCCTATCATCAAGAGTTGGTAGGGTAATTTTTGTCATAGAGGCACATGAATATCGGCAGACAGAGAAATTCTAATCATGGATTATCTTCCCAGAACCAAATCCAACAACACATGTGTACCACTTCTACAAGATAGAGGAACCTCCAGCGGAATATACTCCTTTTGAGGATGTTGAAATTCCATTAACATACTGTAGGAAGGGGGAGGCTCTAGTTGGCGCAGTGCAACACTAGCGACAAGCAGGGACTCTCTCTTCCTCGTCAGGGCTGAGGGTTACCTTCCAGACAACCTCTGCTTACCCTCTAGGTAGTGTGGCTTAAGCAGTCGCAGGCTAATCTTTGGGGCACATAGGGTTAAACACTTGCAACAGTACACCTTTACAACCAACCCACCACACAACGAGACCAGACTGTATTCTGTCAAAATATATATCTTTATATAGATTTAAAGCAGGCTTGTGAATACAGTCAATGTACTTTATGAAAACGGTTGCAGATTACTTAATTCGGGTTACCACAGTTCTTATGCAGTTCTCTTGAGGCCCGTAGGCCGGTGTTAACCAGAGTTCTTTGTGGAGCCGGCGGCTTCCAGGGGATCTGTCCCACGTCGCGTTGCCTTCCCGGGATCGCTGATCGTTGCGGCTCTTCAGCCGAGCAGGTCACTGGTCATCCGGGGCAGCGGTGTTCTGTGGCGGCAGAGTCCTCTCTTTGTCGTCCGCTCCGACCCTGGAGGCGGCGGTTGTGCGGCGGTGACAAGTGGCAGTACGGTCCCCAAGTGCAGGACGTACCCAGCCAAATGTCGGTGCAGCTGTGGGCTCACAGCTGGGCTGTCGGGCAGGTTACCGACTTTTCGGATTCTCGTAGGGCAACTGCCCGTCTTTGCAGGTGAGTGACTGCTCGCTATGCAGTCACCTCGAGAGCTCGGACCGGACGGGTCCTCCTTCACTTTGCTCTCGGGCTCCCGGTGCAGTTGCGGTCACGGTGTTCGGGCCAGCGGCGGCTGGTCCTTACTTTGCTCTCGCTGTTGCTTTGGGCCCCGGTCATGGTGGTCGGGAGGACGTTGATGCCTTAGAGGAGATCCCTCTGTCGATACTGCGGCGATGGTCAGCACCCGCAGTCGCTTTCTTCCAAGGGGGTTAGCGTCCACTGGTCCTGGGACGCTGGTCAGGGGGCAAGTTCAGTTGCAAGCCCTTGGAGATCTCTTCAGCAGAGTTTGGCACAAAGTAAAGCAAAAGTCTTCTCGTAGTCTTTTCTCCTGTCTCTCCTTCAGCAGCAAGGCACCAGACACAGGCAAGAGTCAGCACCCTTCCTTGTCTCTCACGGTCCTTCTCGTCGGGCAGAGTCCTTCTGTGGCCCAAACCGGATCTAATTCTCAAGGAGCCGGGCTCCTTCTTTTATAGGCCAATTCTTTTGTTCTCGCAGGCCAGGGGGGCCTTTGCATAGCCACTCTCAGTTCTGGAGTACCCCGGCGGGTGTACTCCGGCTTCTGCTTTCAGTGTGAGGGGCAGGCGCATCAGACGCCCCACAGGAGGTGGAGCCAGCATTGTCCGGACAGGGGTGGCCAGAGTACCTTGTTGATGGGGGCTTCGCCCTTCCTGGGCCAGGTGCCGGCAGAGTCATCCGCCGCTCCCCAGGAGGGTGGAGCCAGCATTGTGGTGGCCGAGCACAGTGACAGTTCGAGTCAAGAGGCACTCCTACCTCCCACTAAAGTGTAAGCTGCGCATTCACCACCTGTCATCCCTCCAGCCCTGTCACTCACACATCCCAGACAGTCAGATACACATACCAGCAGAGGCGGACTGAAATGGTTAGGCAAGCAAATGCTGACTTTCTAAAAGTAGCATTTGCAAACCCAGGATACTAAAATAAACTTGACTACAAGAAATATCTCATTATCCTGAGTTCAGGCATACTAAACATGACTCACTACCATGCTCCTTGAGCCTGCGGGGATTATAGGGTGTAATAATCCTCGCAACTCAGTCTGGCCTAATGGAGCAGGTAGCCTTCAATAGTGAAATACGGTCTTGGTTGTAAGTCACTACTAGGACAGGCCATGCATCTCAGGGCTTGTCCTACCTTGCACCTACAACGCACCCTGCCCGCAGGCCTACCATAGGGGTGACTAATATGTAGTCAAGGGAAGGGTCGGTGCTGGCAAGTGGGGACACTTGCCCAGCTAGCGTGACAGTACGAGACCACACGCGGGTTCTGCGGTCGCAGTTCCCAGACACATCTTTACGGCTGCTTCGGTGGGTGGCGCAACCAGCGCTGCAGGCCCACCAGCAGTATTGGCATCTACAAGCCCCGGCACTCTCTCGTGCACTTTACTAGGGACTAACAGTAAACCCAAAGAACCAATCATGGATACCAATCGCATGTACAATTTTACAGTAGGGAGCACTTGCACTGCGGCACGGATCAGCCGTGGCGCAGTGCCCTGAGTATCGGAAAACCAGCAAAACATCGGAGGCACATCAGCAAAAAGTGGAAGGGAGACTCACGCCAAGGTGCCAGGTCTAACACATACCAATAGCATGCACTCTGGTTTAAAGGCGCCCTACAACATCAAAATCACATTACCAGGCTCGGTCCTCTAGGTAGATCAGGAGCAACTTGGCTGGTACTAGCCAGCTATACACCACATCCTGACATTGAAAAAATGTCAGATGCAGAACTATTGGTTCAACTTAAACAATTAATCAAAATACATAGACAATTGGTTCAATATGTCATGAGGACTCTAACAGTCCAACCTGCTATAAGGATTCCACAACACACCCCTCACCAGGGGAACACAAATAAAATTACTCTACAGACTCTACAACCAGTCATTGGTAAATTACCCGCAGAAAGGGAACAAATTCCATTCTGGTTAGCTAAAAAAATTATTCAAATAGAGGCAGTATTTCCCGATAGTACACCTCATGAGAAACACAGGATTCCAATCTGTTTACCAATGGGGATCGCACCACAGCTGGAGGACTGCAACACTTGGGGTTCAGTCTTTGCTGCAATCTACACAAAGACACACGGTTTTCCTTCTATGGCGGTAATATCAGACGTCCTGAAACAGATTCAAAATGAATACGGGGCAGAGCCTGCCTTTAATCTCGGTATAAAATTACTTAAAGATTTCAAACAGGTCTCAGCTATAACTTTAGCTAATATTAAAGGTGAAGCAGCATCAGTGGCAATCCGCCAAAAACTAAAAGAACTTGATGTAACTGAGCAACCATATGAACTGGCCAGAATAATAGAAAAATCCTATGAAGAATTAGGTAGAAATAGTTTGGTTGGGAAACCAGTAAAGCCCCAACTAACAGAAAAACCTGAAAAGGTTTTTATTAAAAACATTCTCACTACTCCTAAGAAGTAGGAAAACACTAAGCAGACACTTCCTAAAGAGAAGCGTTCTCAGTCCAGAGGTAGGTCTCCTCAAAAGGAGCCCTCTGAAAAGAGGTATAACTTCAGGAACAGGTATAATTTAAGAAAACCTGATAGATATCAAGATACTGATAGACGTTCCTCTCATACCTTTCAGACTTCCTGACAGAAATCGGAAAGAAGAGGATGATCAGAACTCAAGGAAGAATGCGTGAAGTCCAAAAACGATCAACACGCTCAGCAAAATAAGAAAACCCAATTCGACAAAAAGAAGGTAGCAGGTCTAAAAATCAAAAATGCCGAGGATCTTGAGGACACAACTCAAGAACAGGGAGTGGGCTCAGACAATGCTGGACAGCGCAGCAGAAGTTACCATAGCTTGCAAGATCCTGAAGGATCATCTGGAGACAGTGGACTTGAATGTGTACATTCAAGTTGAAACTGTCGATACCAGGGTTAGTGTAACCCATAAGTTATACGAAGTAACACTCCGGATGGAGGGAGATATAACTAGGAAAATAAGAGCACTCTTTTGGGAGAAGCTCTCTAAAGGTTATGACATTCTTCTAGCTGAACAAGACTGGTCACCTGAATTTGTCAGGAAGTGCCCACATGGCGAAGAAATCCTTATGCCAGCCTTCTCAATTCATATTCCTATTCATAAAAAATACACTTATGCCAGAAAATGGGCTGTTGCCCAGGCTCCAGCATTATATAAAAATCATGTGGGATGGGATGAGGATTCTCCTCACCATAAGATCCAGTTAAAAAATCAACCAATTGCTCGGCGATAGTGTCCAGTTAAGCAAGAAGCTAAAAAACAGGTCAGGGAGATCTTAGATCAACTTAAATACCAAAGGGTGATTAAAACATGTACCTCGTCCATGAACAATCCTTTGTTTCCTGTCTCCAAACCAGACAATACATATAGTCTAGTTTTGGACTACAGACATTTAAACTCTTGTTGCAAAACTTTTGCAGTACAAAATGCACACAGTGCAGCACTGATAAATAACATTGTGAGTTAAAAAAATAAAACCACATTAGATATTTCTAACGGTTTCTTCTGTCAAAATATTGCACCTGAAAGCAGGTACTTGACCGCTTTCTCAATTATGGGGACACACATCACTTCTGTCGTCTCCCCCAGGGATTCAAGAATAGTCCAGGGTTATTTTCAGCCAGAGTAACAGAGTTACTACAAACGTATGATGATGAGGCATTATCTTATGTCGATGACATCTATCTAACAGACGATGATTTGGACAGGCACTTAAACAGGGTGAACACCATAATACTTGGCTTCGCATCTGAAAGGTATAAATTCAATTTAAAAAAATCTTGAATTGCCCATCTCAACGTCCTAATCTTGGGATACGAGTTATCAAGTTAAGGCAAAAGCCTAGCAGCAAACTTTCTAGAGAAATGTATGCTGCTCTAACCTCCAAAAAAGCTGAAAAACTTACAGTCAATTCTAGGTTTCCTGAATTTTGGAAGAACTTACATTCTAAATTACGCAGAAAGGGTTAAACCTCTCTACAAATTAATCAAACATGATTCCAAAACAACAAATTGGACTCAAAAACACAAAGAAATGTAGCGTTCAGTGCAAACAGACATGTTAGCAACAACACATTTACAAACTCGCGTAAACGTATGCAAGCTTGTAATCCGAATAATTCCAGGAAGATGCAGATTCACGTACTTAACCTTTAATGAAGGAGAAAAAAAACCAATAGCTCATAAATCACACTTGTATACACAAGCTGAAATGAAATTCACTTCTACAGAAAAAAATCTGACAGTGGTTCAAACTGCAGTAGCAAAAGAGAGAGCCCTCGCAAAGGGAAAACGCATAATGGTCGTTACCCCTGTACCTGCCTTAGAGGCAGTGACAAAAGCAAGCATTCCAAATGCTAAGGCTTTACATCCGAGATGGATACAATGGGTTAATTCTCTTGCTGCAACAGACGCTGAGTACGTTTTTGACCCTTATTTGAAAACACAATAATTTTTCAATACTAACAAGAATGTCCTCTGCCCACTGAGATTCTGCCTCTAGAGCATTACGGATGTATAATTTATACAAACGGATCAGCACAGCCTGCAATTGGGGGTAAACAGGCTTATAGTGCTGCGTGCGAGATTGTTAAAAGTCGCTGGCGCGATGGTAAATTCCGACCTATGGTCACAAAAACTCAATCTCTAGGAGATTGTACAGCTCGTCGAGCTGAACTACAGGCGTTCAAGATGGCACTTGAAAATACTGATCGCAAATTCCCCACACTCATAGTGTACGATTTGTATTACTGTGTTCAATCTTACAACAAATTCTTGCAGAACTGGGTTCAAAACGGTTTCAAAGATGCAAAAGGTGACACAATGAAGCATAAGTTGCTTTGGGAACAAGTAGTTCATTTACAGAAAGAACTACAAAAGACTCATGTGATCCATACACTGAGTCATCAGCGGGACGGCGTTCTTGTTGCAGGGAATTCATTGGCTGATGAAGCAGTGAAGGCAGCTGTGCATACGGCTTCCGTAGCTGCAATCAGTCGTTCAAAAACAAAAATTGACAGCAAAATAATGCAAGCTGTAACCGCCTCCAGCAAAGACAGCTGTAAAACTTTACCAAAAGGTTTTCCACTCAAGTACTCATATATAACTGATGCAAATAATGTTTGCTTGAATCCCTGGAGTGGGGGATAGAGTAATTCCAAACATGGAACATAGATTAGGACTAATCTTAGCAGCACATAAAGGGCTCGCCTCTGCACATGCAGGTGTTTCTGCCACAGTGTCATTATTAAAACAGAGATACTGGTGGCCGCACATGAGGAAACAAACTAGAAACTATGTTATAGAATTTGAAATCTGCCAAAAATTGAAGGTTTCAACAGTGAAACGTCCTGCGCAGACTCCCCTTCTTATTTCAGATAAACCACTAGCATGCGTTTACCTGGACCACTGTGGTCCCTTACAAAGGGATGGCAACTATAAATATATCATGGTTGCAGTAGATTCATGCTTAAGATTCATTTGGAGGTGGCCTCAGCGCTCAGCTGACGCCAAAACTGTTATAAAAGATTTGCGAGTCTTTATCGGCACTTACGCAATCGGCATGCTACAATCTGACCAGGGTCCTGCGTTTAGTTCTCGAGCTTACAAAGAGGCCCTAGCCAGTTTGGGCGTTGCATTGCGGTACTCAAGTCCATTCCATCCTGACGGAAATTCTGTAGTGAAAAGAAAAAACCAAGACATAAAGCAATCTATAACAGGTAGGGTATAAGGCTCGGGTGACGGGTGGGTCAAACAACTAATAATTGTCCAATGCAGTTTAAACAATCTGCCAAGAAATTCTCTGGGTGGAATCACTCCTTATGAAATCATTTTTAGTACTAGAATGATTGTGGAGGATCTCGATCGTCATACTTCAGTGGTAGGGCAAAAACCCTTTGATATCTGAGATCGTTTGCTGTTTTACAGGACTTAAATGAAACAAGAAGAAGTCTAAGCAACACAATACAGAAGCCAACGACCACTGAAGAAAAACCACTTGTCACAGCAAGGCCTGTCTGGATACCAAAGATTGGTGATCTAGTCAGAGAAAAGATCGCGGACAAGAAGGAATTTGGGCCTTCTTGCAGAAAACCAGTACCTGTCTTAGCAATCCACGGATCAAGAACAGTGTTACTGCCGCCCCTTGCTGGAAGAAAGGAGAACCGGTACGTATCTATTGACCTGGTAAAACCATATTGTGTGGCTGATAATAAGTAGTAGGCCCAGTGGACTCCAAAGATGTAGCAGACGACCAAATATTGCTACAATCCAAGAGGTTCAAAATGAGAGACTCATCACGTTTGAAGTATCTGCAGTAAGAAAAGAAGGAATATGTAATAAAGCCATGGAACTTGTGCCTCTTGAGACCCAATTAACAGTTTGTCAAGACACTCCTGTGAACAATAATATAGCATCTGACTATACTAATATGACAAGGGATCAAGTAGCTCCAGCGATTTCAAGTAATCCGGATGCAATACCAACAATTGACAGAACTGCCGCTGGCTATTTCATTAACTTTGATACGTTTCTGAGAATCCCAGTGAAGTAACATAACTCTTTCCTCAACTTGAAAATACATATCTGGTATCACCATGGGTTGAAATTTGGATTGTGTCAGGCATACCTTTTCTCCTACTTTGGCTAATCCTTGTAATAAGTTTGGGAACACTGATAAATTGGAAATATAGTAAAATGGACACAGCAAGTAATAACATCAACTTGCAGCTGGAACCACACAAATCCTCTCATCGTGAACAAAGGGACTTGTCATCAGTAAACATCACAGCCGTTCCTATACCAGGTAGCATAGCATGGGACAGAACTGATTATGACATTTATGGTCCTGTAGAACTGTTGAAGATTCCACATCAATTTAAAGTTTCCTTGAGTGACTTTGTTTCACCCAGCACATTTTCTGATGATTGGGACTTTGAGACTGGTAATAATATGATGGCAGACTTAGAAATGTCAGCAAAATTTACAAAGAAAAACCAAAGGTGGTGATGGACGGAGCGTTGACAATACAAACACTCACCCCCAGTCAACTGATCTGGGTTTAATTCATCACCGTTCTTTAGCTCACTCCGCCACCCCAGTTCAGACAGGGCCTTATGCAAATCAGTCTGTCCCTGTGCCTCATGGGAACAGTCCAGCCCGAACTGCCAAGCCATGTCTTCCATGCACCAGAATCAAGCTTCCCAGGACCGGTTTTGGCATTACAGCCGTCTTCTGCCGGGTTTGCTTGACTCCAGTAGCAAAGTGAGCAAGGTACTCACGTCTGAGCATACCCTGCCAAATGTATTGTTTTAATCACTATGGTCATCATTATTTGCACAAATCTGCAAACCCTAGAAATGTTTATACTTACAATCAATAGGAACATTATCCAACACCACCGAAGGGTAGCTCAAAAACATTCTATGAAAAATTTTCATACTTCTCAGGTTTTAATGTTTGAAATCCAGAAAATTTTTACTTTAAAAATGTTAAAAAGACAGGAATGAAAAGTATGTTGCTAATACTAAGCAAATGTATTCTGCGCCGTTTTATGCTCGATTGTCTGCATTAGGTTTCGACTTTTGGAAAGACAACATTGAGACAAAAAGTGTCTAGGGCACAAAAGACTGGCAAGTACAGGGAATAGAAGCCTTATTTAGAGCCTGCATCATCTCTGAACAGATAATGTTTTTGAATGACACTGTTCAACAGACATCTTGTCTTGGCTTAGCTAAGATAAAAGATTAAAACAAACCGTCCATAGCTAAACCCACACCAGATAGTGATGACACTGCAGATGAGGAGCTAGACATAAAATATATTTTACAACAAAACAGAACTGATTGGAAAAAAATGGTTAATCTGGCCCACAGACTCAAATAACTGTCAAGATAGATTCCTGAACAAGACACAAGGGTTCACATTAACAAGGCCAGACACAAGATATGTCCAGAGACAACATCCAGGGATAGTAACAACTCACAGTGTAGGAAAACTGTGCCTTGAGTGGCTACATAAATCCGTACTGCCAGATATGAAACAACACTTAACGTAGCTTTAAAATGACATTGATTTGAGAGACTTCCTACTAGGGCCTTGTAAACCACGTCATAAACCTTTCATATACACCGGTATATATGCTGTTTATAATGAAGCATGGAAAATCACGCAAATGGAAACTGCAGACCGAATACAAAAATGTATCGTTTTAATTTAGAGAAAGCTCTCTCTGTAGTTGACAATGGGTTAACGACTCTATCATCCAGAATTTATTCTTTGGACAGTATTGTATCCTCTGCCATAGACATAATGGAACAAGACTTGCTCATGTTGCAACATGGACAGTCTCAATTGCGATCTATAATATTGCTAGGCTGGACGTTGCACAATCTTCGTTCAGGCTATGTGCCTTGGCGTCTAATCAACACCACGTCATTGTATACTGGATTTAACCTTACAGATAAACAAATCTCTTTGGCATAGAGGGGAGCAGTCTATACAGTGCTGAGCATAGAAAAAATGGAAAGATTACCATTGACCGTTACTGAGAAACCAGCAATGGAATGGATAATACATGGCACCATTAGCTTGCCTCTGACAATTTTCCAGTTTTAGTATTGCTTAAAGCGCATACCAGCGGGCCTGTATGAAAGGTTGAGTAAAGAATACATAGAGTTGACCTGAGAGTTACCATACACACTCAAATGTTGGAGTGAGGGAAAGCAGGTATTTCTACGTGTTAAAAATTACAAAAGCGCCCTAAGCGGTACACTTTTATGTCAGGGTATTAATTTACACGGAGCCTGAGATGGTTCTTCGACCAACTTATCCTGCCATCTGCAAGGTTTTGTGACAGCTGTGATAGATCCAATTTTTAGGCAGCTTTCAAATGGAAGCTACACAAAGTTAAATGATCACAGCTGTTGTGAAATGATGCCAGGAATATCCTTTATCGTAACTGTGTCAGCCAGGGTCACTTGTTGTATGCAAGTATTGTTTCCAAAAAGTAAGACAGACAGGGAGTCGCCGTTAAGGCCTTCACTGAACATCTCTTCTATACGAATTGATACTTTAAGCAGAATGAAAGCCATTCTTTTACAAAAAACTGTGCCACTGACCTCGTCCAAAGAGACGTATGATCTGCAAGTTGCAAGGTCCTCTGCAGAGATACATGCACTATTATCAACAAACTGCCCCATACATTTTTCAGAAATGTTAGGTCGTTTCTTAAACATGTCTGATACCAATGGTATTGTACATGTATTTAGGATGATTTTTTGGGACTGTTAGCACCCTTTGAAGCAGTCCTAGGCATTTTTCCAAACTTTGTGCACTATGTGTTCGGCAGCCTGCCTCTCATTTTGGGACTCATAGCAGGAATACTATGTTTGTTCCTTCCCCTCCGATATGGCAAGTCCAGTCACCAGAGATACACAGATTACCATGGAGAACACTCTTCTGGCAATGCAGTGTCATGAGTGGATGCTACGGATTTTTGGCTTGGCTCATTTGAGAGATCTGAATACCACGTGGTTCCTATCATTCAGACCAATCTGGCAAGATTGCATCTTACCTGTTCTACGATGCCTGCTTTGTGGAGAGGAATGCGTGTTGGATATCTGTATTACACTCCCATCAGCAAAGCCAACGGACGTTGATACTTTGCTTGGTTCTGTAACAGCTCATGCATTGTGTTGTCCCCAGCGGCTACCAATCCTGATGACAGCATTCATTGATGTCTTACAGACGCAATCTGCTGACTGTGAGATACTTGGACCAACATGCACACAGGTTACCATCTACTGCGAACATTGCTAATGTAGCTAACGCTGACGGTGATGCTTCTCATCTGTGCACGATAGATCTACTTAATGAAGTAGTCCAACTTTCACCTTCTGTGGTAGACAATTTCTTTGCCAGATTAGAAGATTCATGTTTTCTCCTGACAACAAGAATACCTTTTGAAATTAGCACACATCATTCTATCAACTCTGAATTCGACCTTCGCTTTTCAAAACAAACACTTCTAACTTTGGAACTCTATTTTTCTACGATTTAATTTGACTTTTTTCCAAAATTGAACTTTTTTTTGGGCACAAAGTAATCTGCCTAAAGTAGAACTATTCTTAGAGAACAAGACTTCTTTGAATACGTCCTAGAAACAATATTGACCGTATCCACAGACCAAAAGAGTTATATATTTTGCTATATAATGGTCTCAACCTTTTCTTCTGTATTTCAGAGCCATTTCATGAATGTAATTTTCGTGATTCATTCGGTTAGCATTTTCAATTTTCATACTATATGCTTTGAATGAAACCATTGCTTTTAAAATGCGTACAGCACAATTGCTCATTTCCGTGTGCATCCATTTCAAATGCATTTTGTGTAGGATTGTATACATATGCTTTAGATATGTTTTGAATACTTATATTTTAGTAATGTTATACATAATAAAGTGGAGTGGGTGTTGTATAACATTTTAGGTCCCTAGTGTTATTTTCCTGATTCATACCCTTATATAGGTACAAATCACCTTACCCTTATATAGGCATAGAAATCATAACCAGCCACAATAATTTCTTGGAAAACTCAGCTTCGGCAGTCAGGGACTTCCCCTTGCTTGAATTTTGATTTGTGCAAGAACTCATGGAGTTTTCAAAGAACTGCTATTCTTTGATGACGTTATTATGTCCAACTTTACGTCAAACTCGGCACCTTCAAGGTATAAATATGCCTAAACTTGCCCTAGCAAACACACAGTGGTTTGGAGCAGTTTGACTATCTACTTGCCCAACGCAGCTCGCTACGGCAAGTGCCGGAGGAAGCCGACCCTCCAGCTTATGCACTGAGAGAGACGCTGTCTTTTCTCTTGCCGAGAATGCCAGCTCCAGTGTTTCCAAGCTCCCCTTCATGGTGTTGGGAAATCGAGTCCTGAGAGGGAGGGATATCAGACCTCCTTCATTCAAAACCAAGGTACGGAGCTGATGAGACCCTAAGAGAAATCTTGGATAGATTCTTGGCAAAGAATCCTAAACCTATGCTACACCACACTTACTTCTTCCCTTGTACTAGACCTAGGTTAGGTACGTTGGGGTAGGCATATTTTAGAAGCACCAGTTGAGTACTTTTAATCTTCATTTATTTATGTATGTATTTTATGGCTTAGAAACCATACTATGCTTTTACAGTATTATTTCATGATACTCTTCTTGCTGTACGTATTATACTTTGCAGCCAGTATTACGATTGTAACAGTTAATTTCTTCTGCATGAGAAAGAAGACTGTTCAATAAATCCTTTTATTGAAAACGCCCATCTATCTTTTTCTCTGCACCTCTGGTGAAACGAAGCATGCACGATTGCCTGAGTAAAATATCTATCTTTTGTTTCCACGACTCTGAAGATACGTTTTTCCTGGGGAAACAAAGTTGTCATGCTTATGCGGTTGTCAGAAACTAATCCCTT
The DNA here is from genome assembly GCF_964263255.1 of Lissotriton vulgaris. Taxonomy (NCBI): domain Eukaryota; kingdom Metazoa; phylum Chordata; class Amphibia; order Caudata; family Salamandridae; genus Lissotriton; species Lissotriton vulgaris. Next base: position 44,758,980 of record NC_141699.1, read on the forward strand.
CTTGTTTATTGGAGAAAGTTTCTAGTGACCTCTGAGCTACCTGGCACTCACAATTAAGTCTAATATATTCGATAGAGACCTATTCGACCTAAGTCCTACGTCAATTCTATAGGATATATTATTCCAATGCGCAGAGCCTATTGGGAATAGAGGAACTACACTACAACATTCATAGGTGTATCTATTAATTTCTACCATGAACTTTTAGGAGGGACAATTAGCCATCTCCCTGCTCCCCCTCCCCCCACGTTTCTATTGGATCATGAAAGGTACGATAGTGGTCAACCCTGACAAGAAAACAAAAGCACCCCAACTCCCAATCCCTGATGGGGACCACAGAACTTGCCTCTAAATGTAGTAAGCATGGGAAACACTTTACATTTTCCAGTTTAGTCATCCCTGTGTCTTCACCCACTTCAATATCAATGCAATGTCCCCCTCCAACATGAGAATGAGTATTATGAAATTCAGAGCAGCTTGTTATCAGCAATAGTACAGAGCTTACCAGATTTAACCAGGCACAACTCTGTGGTTGAGAAAGAAAAGGGGAACAGTAAACAAAAATAAACAGTATCCTGAAGTCATATGACCTGTTCAGCTGCCATAAAATGTAAGATTGGGCCACCACTTAAGGCTGCCATAGAATCCTTGGCTTCTGTTATATCCTCTCCTGCAGGGTAAGCCTCTTTGTCACTTGGTGGCCTCACTTCAGGGCTATTCTGTGATTCTTCTTCCTTTACTTTTTTTGCTGTCCTCTATTGGTTTGCTCTGAGGAGGATTTATTCACATTCTCTTAAATGCTGTATGACTGCCCTTCTGGGTTTGTCGTCCAACATCGTCGAAGTCCTGATGGCCATTTGGTCAATGCTACCTTTTGGACTCAAGCCAAGTCCAGACCTCACTTGGGGTGGTGAAGTATCTAGTGATGCAGCCATCCAGTATGCGGAGCATGGCCAAGAGCGTCAATGAATAGTGTAAGTTCAGTTGTTGTTGTCGTTTCTTGACCTTCAGGAACGACTTGTGTCTTTTTCTGGACCTCAGCTCAGCCGCAGCCCGTGCAGGTAAGAGGGGTGGGGAGGTGGGGCCTGTAGGGGGATTTTCAATGGGCGGCAACCAGGGAAAATGAAATAAATAATGTATTTCCCCTCGTCATCGTCCATTGAAATCCCTCCAGGCCCCAACACTCTGACCTGCACGGGCCGCGGCTGCCTCAGTAATTAAATCACTAGGTATGTGCACTTTGCACTTCTCAACAGTCCAGGAATCCGTGCTGTGAGAGACCAGGAGGATTTTGTTTCTATTTTGGTACTTAAATAGCCACGCAACCCTGGTCTGGGAGTGGCCTTAGGTTGCCCCAGATAGTGGTGATCATCTAGAGACCCTGCATGCTTGCTTTATGGAGAAGAACCTGGATTGATTACTAGCTAGCACTGTTGTGGGGCCTTTTTTCCTGGTAAAAATCTGTGTTGGGGCCCTCTACTCTCTCCGGTATCCTAAAATGCGTGCATTATTCCTACAAGAGCGACCATCCGATCTCCTGCTTTATCCACTTTCAGCACCTGAATTTGTGTCTGCATGACTTGCACTGAAGGGCTCATGTAAGCCTGGGCGTAATGCTACGCCCCGGCCTCGGAGTATGCGTAGTGCTGCCTACTCCGCATTTTGCGGAGCAGGCGTAGTAGGCAGCACTACGCACGCTCCGTGGATGGAGCGCAGTTGCCCTCTCCTAAATACCTCATTAAAGCTTAATATTATACAAAAGTAAATTAAAACCACTTATCTGGTCCGCGGCGTCCCGGGGCTCCCTCTTCGCTTTCGCCGCCGCATCTTCGATCCCTATGCGCATGTGCGGCCGCCCGCGCATGCGCATCGAGAAATGCGCGGGCGGCCGCGCATGCGCATTGGGATCGAAGACGCAGCGGCGAAAGAGAAGAGGGAGCCCCGGGACGCCGCAGACCAGGTAAGTGTTTTTAATTTACTTTTGCATAATATTAAGCTTTAATGAGGTATTTAGGAGAGGGCTGGAGGGAGGCGGGCGGCGGGTAGTGGGGCTACGCGGAGTGCGTGGGTGGGCGTAGTTTTATGCCCACTTCGCGTAGCTCCGCGTAGCCCCACTACGCATACTACGCCCACCCTTAGTCTCATGGTTGCTATTGCAGATTCATTGATTGCCACATGATGATCCAACAATTTTCTGTGATCTACTCTCAATAACCCTAGTTCCAGAGCCACTGCATCAATTTTTTGCTCCAACTCAGACTTAACATCCAATAAGGCTTGCAGGATAGCCTCAAATGTCCAATGTGTTCCTTAAGGCAACTGCATCAGTAGTTGTGGGGGAGTCATTCACCTCCATCACAACCGGATCACTGTCCCCATGTGCCTGCCCCTTCTGGACGCTTAGGCTTGCCGATGATTTCTCAGAAACCCAACAAGGTCATCACTTGACCGTTCTCAAATCAGTCCTCCAAATATGGAGGGGGGCAGCTATGGTCAGTGCTCACAATGTTTCAGTGGAGGCAAGTATTACTAGCAGTATTACTAGCAGCTCTTAGTTTCCCCATAAGTTCAACTTTTCGTTGTGGCTCCAGTTTGAGGCCCAGGATGCAGGTTGCAGTATATTGCTGCAGTCACATTCTGCATAGAGGATTTATGCGAGGAAAGAGGAGCTTGGTCAATTCAGGTATCAATAGGAGGAGGGGGTGTCCTCCCTAGGGAGCCAGTGGGGAGTTGCGAGCCCATGGCTAACAGAGGCAGGGCACTGCAGGGTCCTGGTCAGTCACCGGCCCTGATATGGCTCCGATTGCACCTCTCCTGTCTCAGGTCTCAGTAGGCAGCCTCGCTGTCCTCTTGTCTGGTGTGGTGGGCTGAGGAGTTGTTGGAAAGTGCCCTTTTTGGATGGTCATCCCCCACTTTTTGCCCCATTGCTAATGTCTATAACTTTTAAAATGCACTGGAGCCTGCTGTCCAGGCCCCAGGGTAAGTGTTCTCTCCCTAAAACCAGTATGTGTGAATAACAATCCCAATTGGCAAAGACTTTACCCCTGTTCCTAGTATATCATACCTGTGGTACCCATGGCATGGGTGGTAAAGGGGTCCCCAGTGCTTCCATTACTGTTTGTGCCAACCTGAGTGACCCAAGTAAACTCCCTACAGCAGGCCTGCTACTGGAGACCGCAGGAACAGTGTAAACTACTCAATTTCGACTTTGCCCTCACCATGTGTGGCAAAGTCAATGCACTGCTTTTAATGAATGTCAGTCACCTCTAAGGCATGCCCTGGAGCCCAGGAGGTGGGGTATATTAAAAGTTTGGGCATGTACGTGCAAGTATATATGTCCCGATAGTGGCCTTTACCATTAACGCACACTTTAAGCGAGCATAACATGAACCTGCACCCTGGAGGACCTGGGGCTGGTAGCTCCATCATGATCCTGCCTAAAAATGGTTAGTTTGGTTTCCACAACGTGCCTTCTGACCCCTGACATTAATATTGTGCGAAGGGCAATTCAGCGTACACGCAGGTGGTTAGCTTAGAGATTGCCTAACTGGTTGCTCCAGTTTCTCTGTGCTCTGGATGGCTTGCTTCTGTCAAGACATGACAGTGACCTCCTTCCAGGCAGTCTGATAACTCCCAGGAGTCAGGAGCTTAGGCCTGAGCAGGAATGAGGTCACTTATCCTCTCTCTCTGATAGACTTGTGAAGTGGCACATCAAGGCAGTGAGCTTCAAAGGCTGCCCAGCCTCTGATTCACATCCAGTCTTTCTCCCAGAGGAGTAAACAGCTCTCCTACTGCCCCAGGCACATTTGCACCTGGGCAGTTGAAACGTTAGGTATCCTTCAGGTGTACACCCGTTAGGTATCCTTCAGGTGTACGCCCCGGGAAGGTTACCAACATCTCTAGGGTGAGCTGCCTGACTTTACACTGAGGAAGGGTTCTGCCATTTTTAAAAATGATGGAAATAGTGGTTTCTGGTTAGAAAAGGTGACCTACGACCCCTGATAAGATCATCTCAGGTGTGGATTACCTGCAAGGACCAGCAGCCCATTGGCCACTAGCTCGTATATCCCTAACCTCTCTCAAATCTAGGCTTTAAGTAACCCTCAATACCAGAACCTCAAATGTGACCCAACTGCATATTAATTAATTAATTAACTAATTGTGGGTTTGTAATGCGCTAGAAACGACTCCTGAAGGAGTATCTCTGCGCAGTAGACCGTTGGGGAACCCGTCCTGGCTTTCCCTGTGAGATGGTCCCTACTGGTATCTCCAAGATGAAACTAGGCATCCCAGGCGTATGTGGGGGGCCGTTGTGGAGATGAGGCAAGCTAATGCCCAGAGTTGCCGAGTGTGATCCCTGGTTAGAGTAGGCACCGAGATGAGAATTATCGAGTCCGCTGACCCTGGTCCATGACCAAAGAGGACACCTGAAGAGACCTGTGCTGACGTCAACAGGACTTTTCACACAGCAAAAGAGGGATACTCTGTCTCTGTGGCAACACACCTGGAACTGCTGTACAGAGACTTGTCCTAAGCAATTTCTTGGATCCCCAAGACATTGGAACCCATGTGAGCACCTGAACCTCCCTCAGACACCTTTGAACAAGGGGCTCTAGTCCCCTGCAAACTCCAGGTAAAACAACCCTCTAGATCAGAAAAATGGCTAGCCACCAGGCCCTCAGATGAGTTGCACAAATCCAGATAGTCTACTGCATTGTGGGAACTATCGTCCTGCCTTTCCCAAAGTTTTAGGCAGTTACTGTGTGCCCTGGGACCACAGGACATCAAAGTAAACATGTGCTCTAGGCTTGTTCCTTGCCAGTTACTCGATGCTGCACCAAGAGGGAACTCCATCATACATTCGTCTGACATCAGCAGTTGCCCCACCATTTTGTTTTTACATCTTGTTCTCAGCAGCAATGTCTAAGTGGTAAAGGTAGCTCTCAAGCGGCCCCTGTTCAGCAGCAAGGACAGCCAGGACCCCTCTGCACTGGGGCTCTACGGGCCAGGAAAATCTGAACTGACTGTTGTGACTTTACCCAGTAACGGTTCCAAGCAGCTCGACCTGCAAGCGACCAAGTGGCTTTTCCCATTGACTGCAATGATAAAGTTTCACCATATTTTTTTGCACTGATTTTATATTGCTTCTACAATCCATAACTCTTCATACATGTATGCCATAAAAAAAATTTAACATTTATAATTTACAAGGGAACCCAAGGAAGCAATAAGCTAGGGACCTTAGGGTGATTATATCTATAAACAGAACAGTGGTCCCTAGACAAGGTAATGATGTCAAGTCAATATAGGCTAAATAGACACTATATTCTTAGTCCAGCCGGACAGATTTATTTTGTAATAGACAAATTTTAGAAACCTTTATAAAAAGTGTTAACAGCAGGACACCAGCCGATGTCAACTGACACACTAACAAAGAAAAAACAGACAAGGCAACTTGACAGTCTGTGTAGTAAATTCACAGTCAGACAATATTATAAACACACTATTGCTGGAATCAATATACACATTTCAACTGCATATAGTGTGGTTTAGTCGACGACGTTTCGAACCTATGATTGATACAGGTTCATCTTCAGGACATTAAATATATGCCTTTTCACTTTACAAGAATTGTAACAAGGTATGAATTATCATTGCACAACTCCTAATTAGAACAATAATTGCCAAAACATATATAACAACAAAACATAAAAGTCAGATGGGAGAGAGAAAAGAAAACAAACAATAACATGGATTAGGGCATTGAAAAGGATTGACCATACATACTTAATCATATTTATAGCCTCTTTCACAATCCAGTTGCCAACGTTAAAAATTACCAGAGTGAAACCCTGATTTATAGCTACTATTGGCACATGACATGATCGTAATGCCCATTAATGCAAGGGTGGTTACAATTTAGATGCCCATAACGTGATCCCTAGGTACATTTTTGTAAATATAGTTGGTGCAGCTGACTATTTAGTGTCCATAGAGCCACAATGTGATCTAGAAGTAAAGATAACCAGCGTGACGACGAGGAATCGGAGACCCGTCACCTCACCTCATCAAACCTTATTAAGGGCGGTTTTACCTGTGGGGATGGCGCCAAAAGGTCGCTGTCCTGGGGGTGTGGGGGCTACCTACATGGAAGGGTAATAGGAGTTATGATTATAGAAATTAACCCAACGCCATTCGTAAGCCGGAAAACATAGGGTAGGCTTACCAGATACGGCAAAAGTAATGGCTCCGTGATAAGGAATGTACTGCAAAGAAAATACGTAAGGTTACTACCCCAGCGCTATCGGATTATAAGGTACTTGGGACTATTCAGAGGGCCCAAATTGTGGGCTCTTACCTGTTAAATACAGTCAGGGGCCGATAATACGGTCCACATCGGAGGATAGATTCACCCTGTCAGCATTTTACCGAAGTAATACGGAAATACAATCCCCGCGATCACGTGGTCCAAGGAGGACCAATCATGGGACGGTATTCGGCGGCCATCTTAGGACAGTAAGGAAGTTACATCTAACTCACGTGGGGCCACACAACCTATCGGTTGCGGACTTCCGTAGACCAATCAAATTAATTGTGGACATAAACAAGTTTCATGTCAGGAAAATAGAGCGCCGGCCAGGCTGGAAAAGTGCAATTTAAACAGTATTATATTACCAAATGTTAAAACAAGGGTCATTCTACTTCATCTTGCATACGTGATCATTCAGCAATAATCAGCCTAAATTTAAGGGTAATTGGTTATGTTGAAACCTTAGCATTACGAATTGAAATCAAAGTGTTTATATTAGCACACGATTATGTTAGCAGGGTAATAGCATCTCTCATTTAGTTAAGCCCGGATTACTCTCATAATTTTTCGAGGAACATGACAACAGACTATGTTTAGTTCTTAAAAAAGGCATGCTGTAAAAAGACTAATCAACCAGTAATTCAACCATACAAATTAAAAGTACAGCATATTATATACTTGCAGAACGCAATAAGCTCAAGTTATAGAGTTCAGTTACAGAGTTCAAAGCAAAGAAGTCCAATCCTCGGCTCCAGAGCCTTACGTGACTCGCTTCCATATTCACAGTTCCTGCGGTTACGCAGGAACTGTTATATGAAAGATGACTATTTTCGTGAGGCAACTCATCTTAGTTCCAAACTAAAAATGAGGGGCTATCCACATAGACTTATCCGGAGTTCATTGAAGCGAGCATGGTACTGCCCTAGGGACATCTTACTTGAGCCAAAAGCGAAGACCACAGACAATCGTCTGGTATGCGTAACTACTTTCTGCCCGGCATCAAATCTCATTACCAAGAGTGTCAAAAAACACTGGCCTGTTGTAAATGCTGGAGTACTTACTGTAGACAGACCCTTATTTGCTTTCAAAAAATCAAAAAATATTAAGGATCATCTAGTGAGGGCTGCTTTACCTTCCACCAAGAGTACTGACACCTTGAATGACTTATGGGGTTTACCTCGGGCAATTGGTCATGCCAAATGTGGTAATTGCTCTATGTGCGATACCACTATTGAAGGCAAGGAATTTAGGTTTGAGGATGTAAAGCTTACACGTAGATACCTCACTAATTGCAATAGCGTGAATGTTATTTATGCAATTTTTTGTCCATGTTCAAAAATCTATATAGGTCAGACGACCCAAAAAGTACGACTAAGGATGTGTCAACACAGAAGTCGGATTCGCTGTAGGACACCGAATGCACCATTAGTTGATCATTTCGGTGCAATGGCCCATACAGAACTGGATTTCAAATGGACTGTGATCACTCAAATCAAGATACCTCCAAGAGGTGCCAATTTGCAACAGCTTCTAAATAAAGAAGAGCTCCATTGGATACTCAGAACTAAGAGCATACAGAATGGGCTCAACAGAGCCGAGGATTGGACTTCTTTGCTTTGAACTCTGTAACTGAACTCTATAACTTGAGCTTATTGCGTTCTGCAAGTATATAATATGCTGTACTTTTAATTTGTATGGTTGAATTACTGGTTGATTAGTCTTTTTACAGCATGCCTTTTTTAAGAACTAAACATAGTCTGTTGTCATGTTCCTCGAAAAATTATGAGAGTAATCCGGGCTTAACTAAATGACAGATGCTATTACCCTGCTAACATAATCGTGTGCTAATATAAACACTTTGATTTCAATTCGTAATGCTAAGGTTTCAACATAACCAATTACCCTTAAATTTAGGCTGATTATTGCTGAATGATCACGTATGCAAGATGAAGTAGAATGACCCTTGTTTTAACATTTGGTAATATAATACTGTTTAAATTGCACTTTTCCAGCCTGGCCGGCGCTCTATTTTCCTGACATGAAACTTGTTTATGTCCACAATTAATTTGATTGGTCTACGGAAGTCCGCAACCGATAGGTTGTGTGGCCCCACGTGAGTTAGATGTAACTTCCTTACTGTCCTAAGATGGCCGCCGAATACCGTCCCATGATTGGTCCTCCTTGGACCACGTGATCGCGGGGATTGTATTTCCGTATTACTTCGGTAAAATGCTGACAGGGTGAATCTATCCTCCGATGTGGACCGTATTATCGGCCCCTGACTGTATTTAACAGGTAAGAGCCCACAATTTGGGCCCTCTGAATAGTCCCAAGTACCTTATAATCCGATAGCGCTGGGGTAGTAACCTTACGTATTTTCTTTGCAGTACATTCCTTATCACGGAGCCATTACTTTTGCCGTATCTGGTAAGCCTACCCTATGTTTTCCGGCTTACGAATGGCGTTGGGTTAATTTCTATAATCATAACTCCTATTACCCTTCCATGTAGGTAGCCCCCACACCCCCAGGACAGCGACCTTTTGGCGCCATCCCCACAGGTAAAACCGCCCTTAATAAGGTTTGATGAGGTGAGGTGACGGGTCTCCGATTCCTCGTCGTCACGCTGGTTATCTTTACTTCTAGATCACATTGTGGCTCTATGGACACTAAATAGTCAGCTGCACCAACTATATTTACAAAAATGTACCTAGGGATCACGTTATGGGCATCTAAATTGTAACCACCCTTGCATTAATGGGCATTACGATCATGTCATGTGCCAATAGTAGCTATAAATCAGGGTTTCACTCTGGTAATTTTTAACGTTGGCAACTGGATTGTGAAAGAGGCTATAAATATGATTAAGTATGTATGGTCAATCCTTTTCAATGCCCTAATCCATGTTATTGTTTGTTTTCTTTTCTCTCTCCCATCTGACTTTTATGTTTTGTTGTTATATATGTTTTGGCAATTATTGTTCTAATTAGGAGTTGTGCAATGATAATTCATACCTTGTTACAATTCTTGTAAAGTGAAAAGGCATATATTTAATGTCCTGAAGATGAACCTGTATCAATCATAGGTTCGAAACGTCGTCGACTAAACCACACTATATGCAGTTGAAATGTGTATATTGATTCCAGCAATAGTGTGTTTATAATATTGTCTGACTGTGAATTTACTACACAGACTGTCAAGTTGCCTTGTCTGTTTTTTCTTTGTTAGTGTGTCAGTTGACATCGGCTGGTGTCCTGCTGTTAACACTTTTTATAAAGGTTTCTAAAATTTGTCTATTACAAAATAAATCTGTCCGGCTGGACTAAGAATATAGTGTCTATTTAGCCTATATTGACTTGACATCATTACCTTGTCTAGGGACCACTGTTCTGTTTATAAAAAAAATGTAAATCTAAATTAAGATAAAACATACAATTTATTTAAAAAAATTCTATTTGATTTATATCGAGTCATGTCAATGACTTATGGTCCATGTTAATACTCTGAAATGCTTGACACTTGTTCCTCCAGTAAATCTTAACTGCTCTTTGCCAAACTACCAGGACTGAGCTAAGGATTTATTAATGTTAATCCAAGGAGCATCTTTGGGGTCTGTGAGAGTATTACACAATACTCCACCTTCCTGAAGGAGGGCTGACACCTCCTGAGTGCCATACACATAAGGCATCCGTGCATCCACAGCAATGGTCTGCTGCTGCTTCTTTTCCCCGGCCCGCTTATCAATAGTCCCCGCTGCTGCAGATGCAGCTGCCGGCCTCACCGCTCTTTTGTAGTCTGCTCTTTCTTTACTGATGACTGCATCATTCCCTATCCTGGCAGCATAAAGAGGATCAACATATGGTAGGGGGAGGAGAAAATAGCTACGTGATGATACATGTGGGGGGAATCTTGTAACTCACTCGTCTGCTATCTTGACATGCCCCCAATGCACTGAATAGTTCTGAGATTCTTCTGGTACCATACACGTTGCACACCAACAGATCTTTTCTGTCGTGCCATTTGCTTGAGTTACTCATTAGTACTTTTAGACCTCATTTGTTAATGCTCACTACACATATGTGTTATGAGTATGTTGTAACTCTACTTCACATTCTGTCCATAACTGTTAATTTGTGGTTGTCATGGCTGTTGCGCTACACTCTCCATTTCCACTCTTCATTTCAGTGGATAGTTTGAGATGCATTGCCTTGAATTTAAGGTGAAAAAAGTATACAAAACACTGTCTTGGCAAAACATAAAATGGTAATAACTTTGGGGCATATTATCAACAACTAGCAATATTTATTGTAAATGATATTAGCGAATTTTTTTTTCTTGCCGCGCATCACCGGATTTTATCACAGAGATAATGTGCTATTAGCAACGTTTATCTCAAATACGATAAAATATCCGGCGATAGCGGCGGAATGTGTGAATATCGCTGGAAAACCAGCGATATTCAGGCATTAACGCCAATAAGGTCTTAACCTGAATATCCAACTCCCATTAGATATACAGGTTAAGAAGTGGTCTGAGCAGGTGTTAGTTTCAGCGATTTATGCCTGCGTTGATAATAGGCGATAGCGATGTTAACGACTGCTTTCAGTTGCTAACAGGTTGGATACGCCCACTTTGCATGTCATTAGTGATAAATATCGCTGACATGCAAAGCGGGCCCCAAACCGCTCGCTATCCCCTAAAAGCTGTCGCTAACTGATGTTATTGACAGCTTGCTAATAGGGCGATGATATTATCGCCTCTTTGCAGCCGAGACACCTGTCTTTCTAATATGCCCCTTTGAGTTATTACCATTTTATGTTTGCTGTGCGCATTGTGGGCGGGTGGTTGGGGCTGCTCTGCTCTTTGAGTCATGCAAACTCTGCCCTTCTCCATGTAGTCTGCATTGCATGGAGAACATGGCCACCCCATTAGCCCCTGATGGGTGCCGTCCCGATCAATCGATGGACAGCAGAAAGAATGTTCTTTTTAAATGATGACCTCCCTGCCCGCGTGACCTCCCTCCCGGCGTGACCCTCCCACACCTGCCCTTCCACCTGCATGCCATGTCGGCCGCTACTGGTTTTACACTGCATCAGGGAGGAGTTTTGTATTTATTTCATGCATTTACTGAAGCAGCAAACCATGAAAGATGGTACACCCTCCCAAGAGAGGTGTAACAAGGAGAAACATCTTCAATTCTCCTCATTACTACCTCTGATATTCTGCAGAAGACATAGTGTCTTGCCCCAACATCCCTCCAACTCTGTAGCTTTAAGAATAGTACTATAGAAGACACGCAGACCAGCAGAACTTTGCTTTACATTCTTGCGTCTAGCTCCCTTTGTTGTGGGTTCCGTCCCAACCTGTTTTGCCTGACATTCGGTTTTCGATTGTTCCGTTTCACTTCCTGTGCGTTCCTGCCCTCTTGTCGAAGGAGTTGGGTTTGTCTTCATTTCTTCGTGTATTATCGGCAGAATTGCTGTTGAGTGACGTCTTCCTACCCCACGTCCTCCTTTGCGGTCGTTACCGCTTTCACTTAGTTACTCATCTTCCCCCTTTCCTTGAGCCCCGCCCGGCGGCCGGGTCCATTCCCCGCCATCCGGCTGGGTTCAGCGTCCACTCTAATTTCCCCTGTCCTTAGGTGCTCCGCCCGGCGGCCGGGTATAATCTCCGCCATCCGGCTGGGCGCCCGTACATCTCCCTTAGTTAGTTAGGTTTCCTTCTCGTTTCCCCCGAAGTTTCCTGGTGCTTCGCCCGGCGGCCGAGATTGTTTCTCCGCCATCCGGCTGAGCACTGCCATTATTATATTACTCCTCACTGGTTGCTGGTTTCTCCGGTGCACTTCTGCAGTCCATCCATTCCGGGCCCATCTATACATTACTTATGGGGTTTTAGTGTGGACCAGAGTTTGGTGCATATCCAGGCGCCTCCTCGCAGAATCACGGTAACAGCGCTGTGCGCTGCCTTTTCAATATATATATTTGGTGATTACCTTGCATGAAGATCTGAATGTATTTCCTGTTTAACAGTTGTTATTGCAAGATACAAGGTATTGGCTCAAGCACATATCCACAGAAATATCCCAGGATATTCCAAGAACATACAGAGGCACAATGAGCGAACAGAAGTACACCATATCTTAGTGGAGAGTGTTCTCTCTATCACTCTACGCAGCGCAGGACATTGCCTTACCGTGTTGCATTGTGTTATGTTGCACTGCGTGAAATGTTAGTGAATCCAGGCCTGGATTTGTGCCAAGGTGGCAATGGCCGTTCTGGCTGTGGTCTCCACAGTACTTTAGAGCATGTCTTGAAAGTGCATTGACCAGGTATCTTGTTTGACTTTTGTACTCAAGGACATACCTAAAGTACAATTTTGATGTGAACCGCAACGCAACTATGCTAATACATTTCATGTCATTAGATAGCTTTGCAAAAATGACTCTTAATAGGAGTATATGATACATATGTTTGCACACTCCTGGATATAAAAAAATATAACATTGAAATGTTCCAGAAAACGAATTATAAATTGATAAAAACACTACATTGATTCAGGGTGAGTAGCATTTTACAGGCATCAAGCTACAGAGCGCATGTGTAAATACACGACATGAAGTGGCAGGTGGATACTATTAGCACTGCACTTATGAGTAACAATGGCTAAGAGTAAGTATTTGTGAGAAGGTTATTCCTCTGCCCGTCTGTTCAGCTGATGCCTCCCCCACCAGGTGCACCCAAGGAAAAAGGCCTGCTGGCCAGGGTGGGGAAAAGAGTCACTGTGATAATACATCATGTTGATAATACATCATGTTTTGATGCTGGGAGTAACTGTGTCTACATATCAGAGAGAGAACAGAAGGAATGCAATAGACGCCCTCACTACAAGCTTGATATGTGTGTGGAATGCTTTAGAGGCCCTCACTACAAGTTTGACATGTGTGGAATGCATTAGAGGCCCTCATTACAAGCTTGTAAATCTAGTAGTATTTGTATAGCGCACCGAATCGACCCCCGAAGGGGTTTCTCAGGTGCTTGTACGCATACCGCTGTGGAACCCTTCCTGGCTTTTCCCTGTGAAGTGCCCACTCCTGGGCACCCCCAAGGTGAAGCCAGGCATCCTAGCATTGTTGGGGCCTTTGTGGAGATTAAGCAAGCTATTGCCCAGAGTTGCAGAGTGGGACCCATGATTAGAATAGGCACCGAGGCGAGAATTATCAGGTCCGCGGAAATTGAGCCCAAGACCCGCCGAGGCGGGAATTGAACCCTGGTCCCGGGCTAGACCTCTGCATCAGGGTCTGCCGCTCTAACTATTGAGCCACACTTCTCCACAAGCTTGACGGGTGTGAAATGCATTAGAGGCCCTCACTACAAGCTCAACATGTGTGGAATGCATAAGAGGCCCTCACTACAAGCTTGAAGTGTTTAGAATGCATTAGAGGCCCTCGCTACGAGCATGACGTGTGTGGAATGTATTAGAGGCCCTCACTATGAGCTTGAAGTGTTTAGAATGCATTAGAGGCCCGAACTAGAAGCTTGACGGGTGTGGAATGCATTAGAGGCCCTCGCTACGAGCTTGACATGTGTGGAATGCATTAGAGGCCCTCGCTACGAGCACGACGTGTGTGGAATGTATTAGAGGCCCTCACTATGAGCTTGGCGTGTGTGGAATGCATTAGAGGCCCTCCCTACAAGCTCGACAGGAGTGGAATGCATTAGAGGCCCTCACTACAAGATTGATGTGTGTGGAATGCATTAGAGACCCTCACTACGAGCTAGATGTATGTGGAATACATTAGAGGCCCTTGCTACGAGCTCAAAATGTGTGGAATGCATTAGAGGCCCTTGGTATGAGCTCGACGTATGTGGGATGCATCAGAGGCCCTCACTAGAATCTCAAGGGTTGTGGAATGCATTAGAGGCCCTCACTACGAGCTCGATGTGTGTGGAATGCATAAGAGGCCCTCACTAGAAGCTCAACGGTTGTGGAATGCATTAGAGGCTCTCATTACAAGCTTGACATGTGTGGAATGCATTAGAAGCCCTCGCTACAAGCTCGACGTGTGTGGAATGCATTAAAGGTCCTCAGTACAAGCTCGACGTGCGTGAAATGCATTAGAAGCCCCCGTTACAAGCTCAGCATGCGTGGAATGTATTACAGGCACTCACTACGAGCTCGACGTGCCTGAAATGCATGAGAGGCCCTCGCTATGAGCTCGACATGTGTGGAATGCATTAAGGCCCTCACTACGAGCTTGACATGTATGGAATGCATTAGAGGCCATCAATACAAGCTAGACGTGTGTGGAAGGCATTAGAAGCCCTCACTAAAAGCTCGGCATGTAAGAAACACATTAGAGGCCCTCACTACAAGCTTGATGTGTGTGGAATACATTAGAGACCCTCACTATGAGCTAGATATATGTAGAATGCATTAGAGGCCCTCGCTTCGAGCTTGACATGTGTGGAATGCATTAGAGGCCCTCGCTACAAGCTCGACGTGTGTAAAATGCATTAGAGGCCCTCACTATAAGCTCGACGTGCTTGGAATGGATTGGAGGCCCTCACTACGATCTTTATGTGTGTGGAATGCATTAGAAGCGTTCGCTACAAGCTCGACGTGTGTGGAATGCATTAGAGACCCTCACTACAAGCTGGACGTCCGTGAAATGCTTTAGAAGCTCTCACTACCAGCTTGACATGTGTGGAATGCATTGGAGGCCATCAGTACAAGCTGGACATGTGTGGAAGGCATTAGAAGCCCTCACTGTAGGAGAGTAGGGTCTGCTTCTTATGGTCACCCCAACTTTTTGCTGTGACTCGCTGGTTTTTAGATCTTAGTGTGGCTGTGGGCCTGCCAATCAGACCCACCCCAGCTGTTCTCTCTCTAAAATGATACCATGTACTTTAGGTACATACCAGATTGGTTCCTGGGTCACTCATTTGAGCCCCTGTATAGTGTACCATAGGTACCAAGGGCATAGGTGCACCCTAGGCCTACCAGGGGCTGCAGTATGTATTGTGCCACCCCTGGTTTGCTTTCCAAACTGACACCACAGGTCAGTTCACACAGCCTGGGTAATGTGGTGTAATCACCCCTTACTTAGATATAGTATACCTATATCTACCTTTATATATAGACACATATACACCTATAAGCCAATCCTATGGTAGGCCACAACAATCCTGGAGGCAGAGTGCTTGGTTTTATGTGAGAGGGTGCCCTAGAATGAGCTGAGCCCCTCTGCAGATTTTGGAACCATCTCCTTGTAGCTGTTCTATGATATAGCCATACCATATACTCTTAAGTGCATTATAATCCTCATGGTTGCCACAGACATGAGTCTGACCTTCTGTTGTTGGGCGAAACTCTGGAAGGGGAGGCCTGGACAATAGGTTTCCTGTCCAGGGAGGTGCTGGCACCTCCCCAGACAGGGGTTTTGTGTATTGGGGCAGGGAGTGCTGCATTCAGTGAATGCATCTAGACACTGCCTGGGGCACGCAAGGTACTCCATGCATAGCCCGGTTCAAACCGGTTGCTGGACAAAGGGAAAGTGGTGTAACCAGTCCCTTCTCAGGTCCACCCATAGGAGGGACCTAATCGGGTAGTCGAGCCCCCATTCTTATTATAAGTATAGGAGTTGTGTCCCTAGGACTTTAGATTATCCTGGACAAATCTTTGAAAGACATATCCTGGACCTTTGATATTCCATTCTGACTGTAAGACGAAAGACATCTCCCTTGTGGTCAAGGAGTGACCACCCTGTTCAAACAGGCACCAACAGCAACTTTTCCGGTCTGCATTTTTGAGGCTCCTGCCAGATCCCGAAGAATCTGTGACACAGACTTCCAGACTTCACTGACCCCGACCCACATCCACAGCAAAATTGAGATCGGTGGTGAGAGATGTGGGACCGGAACTCCTGGTGAGGTTCCGTGACAATTGTAAGTGGTGTTTTCGACTCGCACGAATATGGTCGAGTCTGGTATCTATGAACCGCAAATGACGAGTTTAGTAAGTGTGCGCAGTTTCGCTGTGCTAACTTAAACCGTTCGTTTGTTATGTGGGTTTTTCATCTGTACCCACGGGTTCCATCTTAGATACGGCATCCATTTTGTCTCTTGCCCTCAAGTAGCCAGCGAACGGACGCTGTCCGCTTCGCGACCCTGGGACTCCCAAGATATTTGCGGAAGACACATGTTCTTTGAAAGTGTCTTTATGACGAGGGGGTTGCTACTGTAAGGCAGATGGCGCCGCTCGAGGCTCATCTTGCCGCACGGACTTATTACCTCAGCCGTGCATCTCATTAGGCACGTCCCTTTGATGCCTGTATCTCGTGTTTCCCGATACCTTCCCTTTTACACCCTTTCCGATCTCCCCACTGTCTCCGTCTTCCTCTGCACCTGTCTTCGTTCCTATTTCGATTTATTTTACTGCTGATTGGAATTCACTAATGGTGGGAAGATGGTTTTTACAGTTGGGAATCGCCAAATGTTTTCGCACTTATGTTCCGGACCTTGTGTGTTTCAAAGTGACCAAAGCGACCCCTCTGGGGGATAATTGTGGGAACCGGGTTGTAAACTTTTGTGCTCAATGTAATCCTATGGGTAAAAACTGTATAAAAGGAGCGATCCACAGAACCAATTTGAAGCAGTCTCCCCAAGTTGCACGCTGTGTACTTGTCGTGATCTCTGTGTTCCCTGCAGCAAATAAACCTTGAATCTTTGACGTCAAAGGAAGTGTCCCGTGTCTCTGTGACTTGTACGCCGGAGCAGGTTACCCACGAAGGTTTCAGGTGTTGTGCCCTGGCACCGCTGGGTCTTAAAGAACCCAGTCCTTCAGTTGGCGCCCACGTGGGGCTGCATCAGTGGTACCGGTCCAAGCCCGACGATCGTGAGGAACTTCGTGTGAAATCTCCGAGGGAAGGTGCACTCCGCTTCATCGATCCTGTTGTCGAAATAAGTGGCCCGAAGACTTTTCCCGCGAAGATTCCCGCCTCCTGACGGCTGCGACGGACTGCTGCCCTGACTGTAGACCTGTTTTGGCGCCTGGCGTAGACCTTGGTATAGCGAGACGATTGACGGGCCTTCCTGGTGACGCCATCGATCTTTGAGTTAAGTATTTGTGGGTCGCTCCCAGAGTTCTTGGTTGTTGACACTTTAGCGAGTGTTTTTGTTGTATACGCTGTGTGAGTGTTTTTGTCGGTGACACTTTGCTAGCGTACTTTGTTGTGTTGTTTGACGACTGCAGCCGCCAAAAACCGAGGGTTTTGTTCTTTGCTGGGACTTGGTAAATCCCGTAACCCTTGAAGTTTGTGAAACTCGGCTAGTGTGCAAGATGCCTGGTCGCAGTACTTTGTTCAGTTGTTTTAGATCTTGTGGTGCGGATTCCCGACTGGAGGACTCGTGTCCGATACCTCCGGTTGGAACTCCTACTTATGACTTGTATAGCAAACACGGGCTAGGCCCGATTACCTTTAACGATTATTGGATTAAATATACAAAGAAAGACGGCGACCTTCGTTGGCCACCTCACGGTAGCTTCGAGGCGTCGATCTTAGATAATCTAGAAATAAAGTTGTTCGAACGTAAATCAAGGCCGGCCATGTTTGATGCCTTTCGGTTGTGGCGCAAAGAAGCCCGACAGAAAGAGATCAGACAGAATAAACGTAGTCAGCGAGATAATGTTGCTACCATAGTGAAGAAAGCTGAGCAGTTCCAGCGTGATAAGGAGGATAAGGATAAGGAAGTGTTTGAAAGACTACAGCGTATGTCCATAGATAAATGTTATCCTGCTTTGCCTACGGAGTCGGATAAGAAGGAAGAGGCAGTTGAGGATCCTTTAATGTCCTATCTTATGAAGTCGCCACCTCCGTACGTACAGGGTACCACAGCTCCTGTGGTCCCTGCCGTACCTGTTCTTCCACCTATTGTTCCTCCGCCTGTTCCTCAACCTGCACCCGTTCTTCCGACTGTTCCTGTTCCTTTGTCTGTTTCTATTCCTACTGCTCCTCCGCTTCCACATACTTCTGTTCCTGCTACTGCTCCTGTTTTGTTAACTCCTGCTGTTGCTACTGTTTCTACTCCTTCTCTTGTTAGCCCTGTGTCTTATTCTTCTCCCTCTACTCGTAGTCGCAATTCTCCCCTTGCGGCTAGCTTCTTTCAGTCACTCGGACCTGTTCACGGGTCTGCTGGTTCCGATGGTCCTCAGAGACGTAGTCAGCTTCCTGGAAACAGAGAACGCGTTGCGCTATATAATATGGCAATGGGTTGGATGGTAAACCCTCTTAGAAATCCACCCCGTGTTGTCCTCGAAACGTTTAGTCAATTCAACATACCAACTCAGAGATATGTGTTTGACGAAATGTGCAAGTTCCTACATGATCAGATAGCGGCTGATGCGCCTGACGAGGTGCTGACCGCCCTGTCTGAACTTCGGCTTCAGTTCGCAACTGGACTGATAGTAGATACTAATGTCCGACGTGCTATTGAGCGGTTGCTATCTCTTCGTCCCGCTCCCATTCCTTATGCACTGTTTGTTGAGGATATTGAAAAACAAGACGAGTCTGGCCAATACCCTATGCGGGAAGTTCCACCAGTGTGGATGCCAGGCGATGCTACTGCTATTCCTATTGTTCCGCCGCATTTCCAGAGAGTATGGATACATCTCCCATGGAAAAGATCGGAAGTGTTACAGGTGAAGCAGTCTTTGCCTGACCCTCGCAAGAATCCTGCAGGGTATTACAAGGAATTGTCGCAGCTCGTAGATGCTACGATAATGAATCTTGCTGATATCGATATGTTGTTTGGTAATGTCGTGCCGCAACCGGTATGGGCTAAGATTCGTCACCAAGATCACGCAAATGAATTAGGCGGTGATTGGGCGGCCCTTATAGCGGCGGATGGGTTGCAAGTTGGTGGTGCAAAGCCTGAGCAGTTGATTGCTGCTCTTCCCCAGCGAATCATTACACTGATGAAGACTCTTATGCCAGCTATGAGGGTAAACTGGGACAAGTTATCAGCTTGCAAACAAAAGAAAGACGAGAGTGTCTCGGACTTCTTTACGAGGTTTGAGGAAGCATTCATTGACCACAGTGGACAGGATATGGGTACTGAGGGTGGACAAAGGTTGTTTGTGGATAAATTTGTGTCGAACTTATTGCCCGATTTGAGCAATAAATTAAAGAATTCGGAGAGTGCATGGGCCGTTTCTACCTCAGCTCAGATATTGGCTACGGCACAATATTATGAGAATAGGGAGAAAGAGGAGAATGACCGCGCTGACAAAAAGACGAAAGAGCTGAAAACTAAAGTGTTGTTGCAACAAGCGTATCCGCCGCGTTCTAATCAGAATGCGCCCCAACAGAATAGATCACAGTCGCAATCGAACAGATCTCAAACCCGTAATGATTCCTCCTTCCAAAGATCCTCGTTAGGGTACAATCAATGTGCTTATTGTAGACAGGAAGGACACATTAAATTCAATTGTCCTGCTTTGAATGAACGTACTAGTGGTAACTCGTCTAAAGGAGGCCGTGGTGGTTCACAGCACGCATCACGTGGTAGAGGTCGTGGTGCTCAAAATGATCGTTTAGACACCTCATCAAATTCTAATAACTGTTTCGATCAACGTGGATCATCGCAAGGACGATCTGCGCAGTATAATGTAGACGATTATTACGTCGATCAGGGAACTGACGACAGTAATTACTAGGACAGCCATAGACAAGGAGAGGGAGTGGTATCAGTTCCGGTTGATCAGAGAGGGCCTTACGTCGCAGTTGCTACATCGGGCGTCGTTGAGCCTTTTCTGTTGGACATGGTGCAGCGAAAAGTTCTATCATGCATTCGAAACTCCCTGGCGCACCTTTGTCTGGCTTAACAAATGTTTCCGTTGGATTCTCTGGCGCCCCTGTTAGCAATCCAGTTTCACGCCCTTTGCCCCTTCAAATTGGGCCACGTGAGCTCCAAGCTCCGTTGATTTTGACTACCGGTTGTGGTGAGAATCTTTTGGGCCTGGATTTGCTTAAACGTTTGTATGCAACTTTGTACTGTTCTCCTGCGGGTGTAAAGCTTACGTTAGGAGAGAGGGTTGTCTCTCCCATGTATTTGTCCATCGATAAGCTCCCACCGGAATTGAGTTCTCTTCCTGCGTCTTTGTGGGCAACAGGTCCAAATGACGTGGGCCTGCTTAATATCTCCCCTTATGTTGTTCAGTTGAAATCCAATGTGCGATTGCCACGTATTCCCCAATATCGTATCTCCCTTGATGGTGAACGAGCACTGTTGGCGATCATCTATGATCTGATCGAGAAAGATGTTATTGAAGAGACTCGGGGGAACGTGTGCAATAGCCCTGTACTGCCCATTCTTAAACGTACAGATCCTACAAAACCGCCTGTTTATCGTTTTGTTATCGATTTACGGGAGGTAAATAAAATTGTGGTTCCTCAATTTCCTGTTGTGCCTGACATCACGGCGCTACTGACTCTGATTCCAGCTACTGCATCGTGGTTTTCGGTGATTGACTTGAAAAATGCGTTTTTCAGCATCCCGATTGCCGAAGAGAGCAGGGACCTTTTCGGTTTCTCTCTCGGTGGACGTAGCTTCCGGTTCAAACGCGCTCCTCAGGGCTACTGTGAAAGTCCATCTATTTACAGCCAAGCCTTGAAGAGTCAACTGGATGCGTTTAGGTTGCCAGTTGGTGCGGCTTTAATCCAATACGTCGATGACTTATTGGTGGCTGCTGATACTCAGGACATTTGCAAAATTGCTACGGTGTCGTTGCTGCAACATCTCTGTGAATTAAATCACAAGGTGTCACCTTCTAAACTCCAATATTGTTGTCAAGAAGTAACCTATCTAGGTCACTTATTGTCAAAGGAGGGAAGGAGATTGACCCCAGAGAGAATTGCAGCGATTGCGCGAATGGCTGTGCCGCAAACCCAAAGAGATGTGCGTGCCTTTCTAGGTATCACGTCGTACTGCAGGCAATGGATTCCTAATTTTTCATTGCTAGCGAAACCATTGGTGGCTCTTACGTGTAAGGATGTTTCAACTCCTTTACCATGGACGGAAGAATGTCAGAAAAGTTTTTCTGAACTACGTGATTCATTGTGTTCGGCTCCTGTGTTAGGTACCCCTGACTACGGTAAACCGTTCACGTTATATGTTCACGAGAGAGAAGGTTGTGCTTTGAGTGTCTTAACGCAACCTTTTGGTGGTAAGCAGCGTCCATGTGCATATTTTTCCTCGACCTTAGACCCAGTAGCTAGAGCATTGCCGAGTTGTTTGAGAGCAACTGCGGCAGCTGCGGTCTCCATCCGACAATCAGCAGGATTGGTCATGGATAATATGCTTACGGTGATGGTTCCGCATGCAGTCGATACTCTTTTGAATCGAACGAAAACTCAGCATTTGACGAGTGCGAGGTTGTCTGGGTACGAATTGACGCTCTTGGCAAGCCATATTCAGATAAAACGTTGTAATGTCCTAAATCCGGCAACTTTGTTACCAATTAGTGCAGAGTCAGATGAAGTAGCAGAACATGACTGCTACTTGAGGACTGAAGAGGAAACGAAAGGTCGAGTGGACCTTAAAAACACCCCATTGGAAGATCCGGATGGCACTCTGTATGTGGATGGGTCATGTTTTAAGTTGCCGAATGGCGATGTGACTACTGCTTATGCTGTTGTAACGTTGAACACTGTTGTTGAAACTGCAAGGTTGAATCAGAATTCTGCCCAAGCTGCGGAGTTGATTGCTCTTACCAGAGCATGTGTGTTGGCGAAAGGGAAACGTGTGAATGTGTACACTGATAGTCAATACGCTTTTGGTGTAGCGCATAGTTTTGGACGATTGTGGAGAGAGCGTGGTTTTTTGACATCGCACGGTACGAAGATACAGCATGGCCAGCTTGTGAACGATCTTTTGGATGCATTGACTTTGCCTACACAAGTTGCGATTGTTAAGTGTAGTGCGCATCGTAAAGTGACGGATGATGTTGGTCGTGGTAATGCGTTTGCGGATGAGACTGCTAAGGAGACTGCCCGGAACCTTAGCACTCGAATGTATGTGACGAGTTTGGTTAGGTGGCCTACAGAATCGAGTATGTGTGAAGACACTATTGAGAGCGTGAAAACAATTCAGAATGAGGCCACTGAGATTGAAAAGACGAAGTGGAAAGAAAGTACGGGAAAGGTGGATGCGAATGGTTGTTGGATTGATTTGTCGGATCAGAAAAGATGGATGTTGCCTGATGCGTATGTGCTGGCTGTTGTGACAATGGCACATGGGTTAGCACATATTAGCGCGAAAGGTATTTGTAAGTTGCTGGCTGCTGTGTGGAAGAATGATGGTATTACGAAATGTGCTGAACGTCTGGTGAAGAATTGTATGGTGTGTATAATGTACAATCCTGGCAAAGGAACCCCAACTCCCCCTGGCAGTTTTGCTCCTCCTTCGTATCCCTTTGAGGTGATTCAATTGGACTTCATCCATATGGAGCGATGCAATAACCTGAAATACGTTTTAGTTGTGGTTTGCGCATTCTCCCGATGGATCGAGGCCTATCCTCTTAAAGACAATACTGCTTTGTCTACTGCGAAAATCCTACTGAAGGAATATTTTCCTCGGTATGGAATGCCTAGAGTCGTGTGGTCAGATAACGGAAGTGAGTTTGTTGGAAGTGTGATGAAGAGTGTGTGTAAGGGCCTTGGAATTAATCAGAAATTCCACAGCGCCAATCATCCCCAGTCAGCTGGATTAGTTGAGGGGTATAACGGCACCCTTAAACTGAAGTTAGCAAAGATTCAGGCTACGACTGGTCTTTCGTGGCCTGACGCTTTACCCTTAGCATTACTGTCAACTAGGGCGACTGTACACTCCCGAGTAGGGCTTAGTCCCTATGAAATAGTGTTCGGCCGCCCTGCGAATGTGTGGGGGGTTCCTAGACCAGGAATGTTTTCTGATCTTGAGTATCCAATGCTGATTGACTATTTACATGACTTGACTGCTAAACTGAGGTTAATTCACCAACAGGTTTACGACGCATTGCCGACGCAGACGGAGGGTCCAGGCCACCAGCTCCAGCCCGGAGACTGGGTGGTAACTCGCAACTTTTCACGCAAGAATAATCTGGACCCAAGATTTACTGGACCTTACCAGGTGCTCCTGGCCACGAGGACTGCCGTCCGTCTTGAGGGGCGTAAAAATTGGGTGCATGCTACGCACACCAAGCGAGTCCCTATCCCTTTGTCGGCAGACCCGTGGGTAAGGAAAGGCATTGCGTCAACAGAAACAGAAACATTGCCGGCGTTTGTGCCTTTCAGCGACGCACAGCCTGTTGGAGAATCCTCAGCGCAGCAGAAAGCCACTGTTGAAAGATTGTCAGCAAAAGACTCAAGACCATCAACTGATCAGCAGGACGCTGTCTCTTCAACGGATCCTTTGTTTGACGAGCAGGCACGTCCCGGGAAACACCGATATTCTCTGCGATCTCGCACTAAGGACAAATAAAATTTTCCTTGCTTTGCTGAAACTGACAACTGCATTATCCTCGTTTCCCGTGATCAGTTTTGAACATTCGTATCACTGTGAATTGTGTATATATATATACATTGAGTTTCCTTCCTTGCAATCTTTTTACTTCCACAGCTGAGAGACTTTGTGCTTGTATATACATATTGTGTATTGAAGGCCGTAGGGCCGCGCGCGTACTTCCTTCTGGACAGTAGGTCTTGACGCTAGGTTAAAGGCCGTCGGTTCCTAGGAACTCCTGGGGATTGACTATTGCTGCACAGAACGAAGTGCGTCAAGAAACGTTGCGGACGGTCGTAGGGAATGGCATTCTCGAAGCTGAATGATTTGGAGGGAGCTCAAGTCTATAGATTCAAGCTGCAGCAACTTAGTCGTACTAAATGTTTCATGTTTCAATTGTTTGTAATGTTTTTGACTGCTTCTGCACTACTGGCGGGTGGGGTGTATTACACGATGTCTTATTTCTTACCGATTACACCTACTCCTACTCCTTACCCTAATCTTACCTCGACTGTTTCTCCCCATTCCTTTCACATGTTACCGGAACACGAGCAGGCTAGACGTGTAGAATTCCGCAACAATTCCTTTATCCAGCTCCTCCATCAGCATCAGTTAGTGGTTAACACTACTAATTGTTGGGTGTGTGGGTTGATGCCACATACTACGGATAAGGGAATTCCATATCTGGTGCTACCGTATAGTTCCCAAGGGTCAGCTCGAGCATTTCAAACAATGTTTCGAAGCGCACTGGGTTTCCACCCCATTCGAGAACCACGTTCCCCCTACTCTGGTCCTACCTCGTATCAGAAGCCTTTATCGATAGCCATAGAGGATTTAGATAGTGAGATCTATGATCCTTCGCTCATCCCAGAAGAAGAGGTACAAGCCTATAAGGTCCTAAGTAGAGGTGAATATAGTGTGTTCACTAGTGAAAAGCAGCTTAAAAGCTCGCCTCCAATATGGGTCGTACCCCACACTGGTAATTTCTGTCTTATGGGTCGTGGCCGAAGATCGCAAGCCCGACTTGGAGCAAGTGCTTGCACTGAAAATTACATTCTGCCAATGTTCTCGTCCCCTGTGTTTCTGGCTGCCAAGGGTACATACTTTATCTGCTATGATCGTGCATACACATGGTTGCCCGCTGACTTCATGGGCTCATGTTTCATTGCAAATCTGTTGCCTCCGACGTTCACTGTAGATGCCGATTATCATAAGACTAGAGTTGTGCGAGGCGTAATTAGTGAAGAGGATACTGCCGGTCAAGAGGCAGGAGACTTTTTCAAGGGTTTCCTCCCGTTTTGGGGACCTATGGTTAATAGTAGGAACCTGAGACAGTTGACTCGAGTGGTAGAATCGACAGCTAATATTACTGCCAGTGCCCTTGGTAATATCACCACAGAACTTCAGGCGGAGAGACTTATGACGTTACAAAACCGTATGGTTTTAGATGTCATTTTAGCAGATCGCGGTGGGGTATGTAAGGTGATCCATTCGAGCTGCTGCATTTTCATTCCAGATAATGCTCCTACTGTCTATCAAGCCATCTCGAGGTTGCATAAGATCTCCGAATCCATACACGTGGATGTAGGGGATTGGACGCTACTTGGATGGTTTTGGGGCCTGATGTCGACTTGGGGTTGGAAAATTCTGATGATCATCGGAGTTGTGGTAGTGTTCCTGTTCACGTGTTGCCTTTGTGTGCAGTGTGGTCCTGCCTTATGTGGCCTCTGTGCTACAACGTGTATGAGACAACCATCTGTTACCAAGGGGACTCGGTTGGACAGAGCTATGCTACAGCAACATTTCGATGGTCTGATGAATATCGAATATGATTCCGACTAGTGCTTGCCTACATGAGGGCAAAAGGAGCGTCTGAGGTTCCGTGACAATTGTAAGTGGTGTTTTCGACTCGCACGAATATGGTCGAGTCTGGTATCTATGAACCGCAAATGACGAGTTTAGTAAGTGTGCGCAGTTTCGCTGTGCTAACTTAAACCGTTCGTTTGTTATGTGGGTTTTTCATCTGTACCCACGGGTTCCATCTTAGATACGGCATCCATTTTGTCTCTTGCCCTCAAGTAGCCAGCGAACGGACGCTGTCCGCTTCGCGACCCTGGGACTCCCAAGATATTTGCGGAAGACACATGTTCTTTGAAAGTG
This sequence comes from Lissotriton vulgaris, assembly GCF_964263255.1. NCBI lineage: Eukaryota > Metazoa > Chordata > Amphibia > Caudata > Salamandridae > Lissotriton > Lissotriton vulgaris. The sequence continues at coordinate 44,784,985 of NC_141699.1, forward strand.
TCTTTATGACGAGGGGGTTGCTACTGTAAGGCAGATGGCGCCGCTCGAGGCTCATCTTGCCGCACGGACTTATTACCTCAGCCGTGCATCTCATTAGGCACGTCCCTTTGATGCCTGTATCTCGTGTTTCCCGATACCTTCCCTTTTACACCCTTTCCGATCTCCCCACTGTCTCCGTCTTCCTCTGCACCTGTCTTCGTTCCTATTTCGATTTATTTTACTGCTGATTGGAATTCACTAATGGTGGGAAGATGGTTTTTACAGTTGGGAATCGCCAAATGTTTTCGCACTTATGTTCCGGACCTTGTGTGTTTCAAAGTGACCAAAGCGACCCCTCTGGGGGATAATTGTGGGAACCGGGTTGTAAACTTTTGTGCTCAATGTAATCCTATGGGTAAAAACTGTATAAAAGGAGCGATCCACAGAACCAATTTGAAGCAGTCTCCCCAAGTTGCACGCTGTGTACTTGTCATGATCTCTGTGTTCCCTGCAGCAAATAAACCTTGAATCTTTGACGTCAAAGGAAGTGTCCCGTGTCTCTGTGACTTGTACGCCGGAGCAGGTTACCCACGAAGGTTTCAGGTGTTGTGCCCTGGCACCGCTGGGTCTTAAAGAACCCAGTCCTTCACTGGACATCCTGAATTTTGCAAGCAGCTCTCCTTCAACAAGGTATCCCAAAGTTGTGCTTCGGGGTGCTTGAAGACCCAGCCCCAAGCACCATTTGCACTAAATCCCAGGCCCCCACACTCTGCGAGTGTTCCGTGGGCCCCACTTTTGCATTTGAGCTTGATGCATCTTCTAGGTTCCTTGCCAATTGGCTAGTGAGCCCCCTGAAGACCTTTCTTTGAACCTACCTTGCTTTCCTGGTTACTGCATGCTTGCCCCAGCTTCCCTGAAAAGGAGAAGAGCCACAGACCTTGCTGATTTGCTACAGATCCAATCTTGACATCCTGTGTGGGTTGTGGTTGCCAAGGCCTATTGGGTCCAATCCGCATACCGACACCGCAGTCTACTAGATCCTTTGTGGGTCAGCTTGAAGCCAGTGCCTGGTCATCGTCGATGCCTCCTGTACATCGTGGCTGAAGAGACAAGTTCAACTACTTCACCTGAAATCACCCGACATCGCCTGGTTCCTTCCCGGTTCCTTCCTGATCAAAGGCTAGTGACCCAGACTCTGTCCCATCTGTTTTCAGGTTCTTCAGATCTTCGATCCACCCTTGGATCCACCTGGACACTTTTTGTCTCTGTTCACCTGCAGCAGTTCTTTGCAGCTCTCCATAGAAAACGACGACTAAACCCGACACCAAAAGACACCTCTGCACCCGGCTTCCCTGGGTGAGGTAACACCAGTACTCCGGTGCTCCAGTGGGGCTTGACTCACCAAGTGTCCTACTTTAAAAGAGTTCCATCCTAGTCCATCTGTAAGTGTCCTTAAATTGTATATTTGTAACTTCTACGATCTCCATAGAAAGTCAATGGTAACCCGCGTCTGTGTTTAGACACTGCACGCGTCTCCGGTGGGCCTCCTACTTCCTAACCTTTGGTTGATTAGTGTAGCCCCAGCGATTCCACAGGCCCCAGGCCTGCTTTCTAATTCTCTCGTGGTTCTTTTACCACTTTCTTAGTATATGGTTTGTGAGGCCCACAGGGCATAACGTATACTGTGCAACTTATCGTATATTAACTGTATGACTTGTATTGTATTTTTACCTCTGAGCTCATAAAGAGTGCAGAGGGGTTGTGTTTAGATTACATATACATATATATTTGAAATATACCTTGTGTGGTGTCCCTTCATTTGGTACACAAGGGATTATAATTGGAAAAACAACTTGCTTAACTCGCCTACTGCAGTCTTCGCCTGAAGATTGCTGGTTCATGCTACTACTAGGATAGCTTTCTATAAGGTTGACTTTACAACCACCATCAGTAACGGTCAATTAGACTGGTACAAGGTGCCCATTAGAACTAGTGGTACAAAAGGGGGTGGTGATGGACGGAGCATCTGAACCAATCAAAAACTCACACCAATTCAAGAGATCTGGGTTTAAGCCATCACCGTTCTTTAGCCCACTCTGCCACCCCAGTTCAGACATGGCCATCTACAAATCAGTCTGACCCTGTGCCTTAATGGAACAGTCCAGCCCAAACTGCCATGCCATGCCTTCCCTGGACTGGAAACAAGCTTCCTAGGACCGGTTTCTGGCATTACAGCCGTCTTCAGCCAGACTTGCTTGAATTAAGTGGCAAAGTGAGCAAGGGACTCACGTCTGAGCATACCCTGCCAACTAATGGTGAACAAAGCGGTACAAAAGGGGGTGGTGATGGACGGAGCATATGAACCAATCAAATACTCACACCCAGTCAAGAGATCTGGGTTTAATCCATCACCGTTCTTTAGCCCACTCTGCCACCCCAGTTCAGACATTGCCAATGTGCAAATAAATCTTACCTTATAAATTTATAAATCGATGCCTTTTTAACTAATTTATATGAAGATTTTATTGTACTGAGTTCCTAACTGTATCCATGTTATCTTTAAAATCCTTAATTCCCCCATATAGATTAAGTATTATGCAATGATTGTTTTTATGTATCTTTTATGGATCTATTGTGCCAAAATAAAGATTATAAATGAAATGAAATGATCAGAGCTTGCAATTGTTTTACCAAATAATCTTGAGATATCATCTGACAGATCATATCAAGGTACCTGTAGGTACATATAAATCAAGTCTTATATATACATTAGTTCTACTGAACTTAGTAGTTGTAGGTGGTAATGGCTTAGCACACCCTGACTACAACTCCTAGAGAGGTTCTAGTGGGAAACCGAGTAGTGTAGGTAGGAGCACACACCACACCTCACTAGCAATGTCCTATGAAGCAGGGCCTAGTGATCCTCTGCAAGAAGACAACCTTCTAAGTATGACTCATTCACTTTTCAGGAATTGAGAAGCTTGTGTGCAGTCAGAAAGCTGAGGCAAGGACGGAGTCCAATCTTTACCCACCTGGTAGATATCTTAGTGGCTCATGATGTAGAGAATGCATTAGACCCAGGTAGCCAAGGAGGTAGAGAGGGGGGGGCATCTATCAATAGAAGAGAATACAACTGGGGAGGATCCAGTGGTCTCTGATGATGATGTAGGTGATGACCAGGATGAGGTTGATGCAATTGACCTGGGCAACTCAGGACTATATGGAGGTGGAGAGGGCTATGGTAGACCCCCTCTAACCTTCCAAATAGGCCTAACAGTGGAAACAGAAGGCGGAGATCACTTTCCAGTGGTTCTGAGCATTCTGATTCCTCAGTAGGGACCAATGTCTCTGCTCAGAGGAGGATGACTTCCCCTCAGAGGAGAGAGCATAAAGCTAGAATGAAAGAGATCAAGCTGAGGATCAAGAGGCAAGAAGTTGTCCTTGCAAAAGAGACCCTAGCTCTTGAGAGAGAGAAGAAATTGTGTGGACTAGAGCCCACTGGTGACGGCATAATTCCTAGAGATAGGGCATAGTCTCATTACCATAGAAACCTGAACAAGATTGTCCCTCTCTATCAGATTGGGGATGACATCCACAAATAGATAACTGCTTTGGAGAGGGCTTGCAAAGTAAAGCAGGTACCCCAAAGTCAGTGGGCAGCAATCTTGTGCCTCTCCTTTGCAGACAAAGGAAGAGACAAGCTCCTCACTGTTAGAGAAGAGGATGCTGACAACTACTATGTCCTGAACAGTGCTCTGATAGATGGATTTGGCCTAACCAATGAGCAGTACAGGTTGCTGTTCAGGGATACGGTTGGACTTGGCCCTTCTGGCAGGTTCACCCCTAAACTTTTTGCTTTTAAAATATGATCTGTGTTGATGATTTTTGGTCTCTGTGCTCTTTTTCCCTGTGTCCCAGAGTAAAGTGCGTGCATGTAGTTAGGCTGGCCTGCTCTCCCATAGGAATGCATAGGGAAGGTGTGTGTCCCTGGTAGTTCCTGATGCGTGGGGAGTGCAGGCTTGAATTTGGTATGTGCGAACTCGTGAGAGTGAATGCTTCGCAATGACGTATGGCATGAGTGTGTCTTGTGCGGAAGTGCCACTTCTAGGAGTTGGCATATTAGTGTAAAATATGCCTTGCGTGTGATTGGCTGGAGCTGGCTGGTGAGCCTGGTTCCAGGAAGGCTGGATGGGTCTGCCCGGTGGTGAGTGTGAGATTAGCATGTTGATGGCTGGGGAGGGCTGTACCTGGTTCCTGATGGGGCTGAGCTTTCCCCACACAATGCTGGCTCCGCCCCCTGTGGTGCGACTGATGACCCTAGCCTCCCCTGTGAATGAAAGGAATGGTTGAGCCATCAAGGGTGCTCCAAAACCAGCTGCGACTGGTTTCTCCCCCACCCTGCACCCTTAGACAAAGGATTTAGTGTTATAAGAAGGGGCTGTGTCCCCATACAAAATGTTCTGCTTTTGGATCCTAGCTGAGGGGGCTGCTGCTGTTGCTGGGGCCAGGAGGACCGCTACTTGGACTGTCTCCCTGCCTGGAGACCCAGTGAGCTGGCTCTGAGCCCAATCTTGCCCCCTGCCTGCCTCCAGACCTTGCTGGAGCTTTTGCTTTTGCCCTTGCGCTTAAGAACGCTTTATTCTACTGACCTAGTGCTACGAGCGCTTTAATTGCTCCTAGCGCTTGGTGAGCGCTTTATGGTCCAGGCAGGTGCCCACCCTGCTTTTCGGCCTGCCATAAAACTTGCCACTTATTTTACTCGTTTTATTTAATTATTTAAAGCCGGTGCCCACCCGGCATTGCCCGTGAAAATCACCGCCGCCGGCCCGGGTACCCTCTGCGAGGCGCTGTCCCGCCTCCATACCCCCAGGGCCATGCTGCCATTGGCGGCCCCAGGGGCGAATCGCCGCGCTGCCACTGGCTGTCCTCGAAGCGGAAGCCAGGCGATTGCAGCGTGACGGGGCCAGGCCGGAGAAGCAGGAAGCAGCCTGCCGCGTCTTGCCGAGGCTCCCGAGTGAGAGGAGAGCCCCGGAGTAGCAGAGAGGAGCAGCGCGAAACCCGCAGGAAGCCCCCGCCAGAGTAGCCCGGTAGGTGAGGAGGGCTAGGGGAGGCTCCGTGTGGCAGGGTTTCGCTGTCTCGAGCTCCTGAGAGGCTTCAACGCCGGGCCACACTTGTTCTCGAGCTCCAGAGGGTGAGCCTCCACCGACGCCCGGCCAGTTCCTTTTTGTTGAGCCGCAGAGGCTCTTGTGTGGCAGCATTTCCTTCTCCTCGAGTCCCCGAGTGGGACTCCAACTACAGCGGGCACATTTAGTATGGAGAGCCCGAGAGGCTTAGGTCGCCATTTGTGATTTACGAGCCCCGAGAGGCTCCCGCCCATAGTGTTGCAGAGCCCCGAGGCTCTGAAGTGCCATTCCGTTTTCGAGCCCACGAGGCTCCACACCCACAGTAGTTTTGCGAGCCCAGAGAAGGCTCGAGGGGGCACATTGATTCTACAAGCCCGGCGAGGCTCTTGGGGGACACAGGCAGTTAGTTAGAGCCCCGTGGCTCCCACGCTGTGTTTTCGTCCCACCCGTGTTCTTGAGCCCACGAGGCTCCAACATTGGCCATCATTGATTTACAACTGTCCAGCACCCAGTGGACAGTTTCTACGTTTAGGCTTGTGTTCTTGGCTGCCTGCGCAGCCTCCCTGACATTTGGACTCAGGGCATTTCAGCCCTTGCGAGGCCAGTTGGCCTGAGGGACAGTTCTAGTATTGTGCTACGTGCACCCTGCGCATTTAAGGTTTACTTGCTTATGTGATTCCTGCACAAATGTTCTACCTGCACCTCTGAATGTGTGTTAATGCCTCATGTGCAATGTGTTTTATGTTTTATCCCCTTTGCTAAAAGCGACCTGCTTAGAGGATTGTTGATGTCTTATTACCTTTGCTAAAAGTGACCTGCTTAGGTGATTGTTTATGTTTTATCCCCTTTGCTAAAAGTGACCTGCTTAGAGGATTGTTTATGTTTTATTACCTTTGCTAAAAGTGACCTGCTTAGGTGATTATTCTATGTTCCTTCCCCTTTGCTAAAAGTGACCTGCTTAGAGGATTTTTTATGTATTACCTTTGCTAAATGTGACTTGCTTAGGTGATTGTTTATGTGCCTATAGGTCCTGATAATAAGGCCCTAGTTCCCTGCGTGATTTTCCTACAGTGTTTAGGGTTGCGTAGGAGGTATTTACCCTTACCAGTGATTACTGGTTGTGTGCTACATTTACTATTTTGGTGCTACAGTCATTATATGTTTATGTGCTAAGTGTTATACCTACAAGTGCTAATTCTAAAAGTGCCTACCCCTGACAGTGGTTCATGTGGCCCTGTCCTGTACATAATCCCTTGTAAATTCTGCCCGTGCCTGTTGGCACATTGTAAAGTGTGTGGTGTTTATCTAATTTGATTTTACTATAATACAAGGCTATTTTTTATATAACCTTGTGTGGAGTTTCCTTTGTGGTGGGCCTTGGGTGTTATTGCAGGGTGCGTGCGCAAACGCTTTACACATCGCCTCCGAGATTAGCCTTGCTGCTCGCATCACGTTACCTAGAGGATGAGCAGGGGTTAGCTTGGTGTGTAACTCCCTTGCCCTGACTTAGAAATGGTGATCTCTGACTGACTTGGCGCGAGCCTTGGCCAGCCAGGGATCCCGTGTCTAACATTGGTGGCAGCGGTGGGATTGGACTTGCGTTTGCGCTGTACCACAGTGGCGACAGGCCGGACTACAAAACTCTACATTTTTAGATAACCACATTTTGGGGATTATTGTTTTTTAGGTGAAGTCTCAGTATTGCTTCTCCTAAAAGGTGTCATTTGGTAATTGTGTCCAGTACCTTGTTCCCCGCCCTGCTCCCAGATTGGTACCTGTGTCACTTATGGTCAGGTTAAGAAATCAGGGGTGGTAGAAACTGCCTTACCAAGGGGGGGGGTGAATGAGTGGTGTGTTACACTGGACAGAGGAGTGCAAGTTATCCAAGATAGGGAGCTTGCTGAATTTTGTTAATTCTGTACTCCTGTTAAGCTCAGACCCCCAGGTTCCCTGTGCCAAACTTTTCTTGAGAACGTCCACCAAAATGGAGCCTGCTTTTGATCTCTGTGGTCTTTTTAGTTACAGTAGGTTAGAGCTGGTCAGATTCTGTGAAAAGGGAGGCATAGAGGTGAGTGAGTCGGATACTCAGTCCCAGCTTTGGGACAGCCTGATCCTATGGCAAAAGGATCAGTGGGATCGTGAGCACAGTGAGAGAGATAGGGCCCGGGGCGCACGCCATGAGGGTGGTGAGTCTGTGGGGAGACCTGAAGAATTTGAAGTGGATGAGGATGACAGTGAATGGGCACCAGCAGATAGTGAGGACCCCATAGGTAGGGAGTCCCTTGCTGGGTCCAGTGTCAGTACCAGCGCCCCATCCCTTGTCCTGTCCCCAGAGGAGTGGTTGGATAGGAAGGAAGAGCGGGAGCATCAGCTAGCGATCGAACAGCTCAGGTTAGAGCATGCCAAACTAGAGGCTGAACGGGCCTTATTCAGGGAGAAGATAACCCTAGAGAGTAGGTTGTCCCCTGAGCACAGTTTGAATTTTCTGGATTCCCCAGGGAGGGTTGAGTCCAGTGGTGGCAGCTATTTAAATTTCAGTGTAGACAGTCCCACTCTCAGTTCTCCAAGTATGGTACCTGTTTCCCCAGCAGAGGAGCTCAGGTTGAAGTTCAGGAGAATAAGGAAACTGTCTCATCAGTCTTGGGAAGACTTTGAGGATGAATGTTGTGGGGCACTGTTTGATTGGGAAAAGGCTCACACGAAAGACGAGTCTAACGGATTGTTCAGCATGATTGTCACAGAGCACCTGCTCAGTTATTGTTCACCAGGGTTGTGCCAGCACCTGTTGAGGTTTGAATCCTTTAGTCTATGTGAGCTTGCAGCGGAAGCAGACCGCTGGGACAGTGCAAGAGGTTCTTTAGAGTCACTAGTGAGTGATTCCAACAATAGTGGATCAGGTGTCCTCCAGCCCAGCGTGGTGGAGGAGGGTGAGAGTAGCCCAGCTAGGTCCCAGTATAGTGAGGAAGGTGTAGGGGCTTAGTGCCTGTCTCAGTGGAGCGGGAGTGAGTGTGAGACCGAGAGTCCCCAGACGCCCGAAGCCCTGCCTCAGAGCCTGGGTGGTTTCTTAAGGAAACACCAGGATGGGAACCTAAGCTTGCCTGTTAGTTCACTTGAGGGAGATCTCCTAGTGTGTAGAGGACCTGGAGCATCTGTAAGCAGAGCTTCTATGGTTACAGAGTCTGGCAGTACTGCTCCAGTAGGGAGGGTACAGGAGTCCAGCGAAAGGAATGATTGGGGAATAGTATGTGAGTCCCCAGAAGTCCTGGAGTGCCAGGCATTGGTTCCACCAAAGGTTTTAGACCAGAGGGTGGATGGCCAGGTTCCGGATTCACCTGACTTGAAGGATGGGACTACTGTGATCAGTGTCCTGACCAGTTCTTCCTCTAGAGGTACCGCCCTGGTTGGGAGGGAGCAGGACTCTGGAAGGGGGTGCAGAGGGTGGGAGAGCCCACCTCTGACCCCGGTACCACCTGAGGGGTTAAACCCTAGGTTGGGAGAATCGTGTTTTGAGGGTACCCCTCGCAGGAGGAGGAGGAACCCTAGGAGAAGAGGTAGGGGGAGGAGAGCCTTCCCTGAGACTCCTGGTCCACCTAAGGTTGTAGACCCTAGGCTAGAGAACCAGTGGCAGTCTAGCCCTGTCTTGCAGACAGGAAGAGTAGAGAATGGCTATTATGTGCCAGGGGTTACTACCCCCCTACTTTGTGAGTAGGCAGGAACCAGTGGCACCCGGGTGGCCTAGGGCCTAGTCCTGGCCGAGGGCAGCTGGAGAGTACCAGTGGGGTAGTCCAATTAGTCCCTACAGTAGTTTTAGAAAGAAAGGGGTTCACCATGTCATAATACAGGAGGGTGTCCCTGCAGTTGCGGGCCCGCGTCCGTGTTTTATCGCCCCAAGCAGGGAAGCCCATCACGGTGGTGATTGGTTAATGTGTTTTATGTAGGAACCCGATCAATGTTTGGACCTTATGCCCCTATACGGCTATAATCAATAAATATCTCTATAATGGCATAATAATCAGAGCCATATTTCAGTAACTCGCATCTGCAGTCCATGACACAGCAGAAGCCACTTCCTTAGATTCCTAGAGAACACACCGAGTTCTTTCGACACACCAAACCCCCAGCAACCTGGGAAAGCCCTGCTTGCTTTGTTTTGATTAGTAATAGAACTCCTGCGAGCACTGTAAGAACGACCAGTTCTTAGTAACATCTTTATTGACGTCTTATGTCCAAAACTTACGTCAAACTCAGCACCTTTCAGGTATAAATATACCAACGTTGCCTTAAGCAAACACGCGGTGGTGGTGAATACTGGAGCAGAACAGCTGTCCCCTTGCAGAGAGCCCAGCAGATGCGATAAGCCCAAGGACGCTGCCCCTCCTCTTTGACGGGCTGAGAAAGACGCTGTCTTTTCTCCTGTCGAGAAAATCCAGCTCCGGCGTTTCCAGCCTACCCTTGCTGGTGACTGGGATATCGGGTCCTGAGAGGGAGATACCAGACCTCCTACTTTCTATTCCAGAGGTACGGTGCTGACTGAACCCTTAGAGAGAATTCTTGAATCAAACTCTTGGCAAAACCAACTTAACTGAAACTGCTACTAACTCCCTCCCACGTATTAGGCTTAGGTCAGGTACACCGGGGTAGGCGTAGTTAGAAGCACCAGTTGAGGTCGTTAGCCAATGTATATATGAATGTATATATTTTATTCATTTTAACTATCTTATGGCTAAGAAACCATATCAATGCTTTTACGGTATTATTTCATAATACTCCTTTTACTGTACGCACTTTTCATTATAACAAGTCTTGCAATTGTGGCAATTCATTTCTCTTGCATGAGAAGGAAGACTGCTCAATAAATAATATCTTTAATTGAAAACGCCAGTCTCTCTATTCCCTGCACTCTGGTGAAACTAAGAACGCACGTCTGACTGAGTGAAATAGCTGTCTATTGTTTCACACGACTCTAGAGTAAGCATGGGCGAATTTTGCGAATCTGGCGTTCGCGAATTTTGCGAATTTGCGAACTCGCAATCCGCAAAATCTGCAAATTCTCGCGAATTTGCTGATTTGGGTTTTTTTTGTGTTCGCAAGGGTTTCTGCCAGTTCGCGAGGGTTTGGTACTAGTTCGCAATTGCGAACTTACTTGTCGGCTCGCAACGGTCGTGACTATGTTGTTTCTACGTCTGGTTCATCATCACAGGTTCCCAGCACCCTCTGTTTCACCACTGCCACCCTCTGTTTCACCCATGCCACCCTCTGTTACATCAATGCCACCCTCTGGTTCATCAGCACTGTAGATTATGGGGGGGAAAAGCAAGCACACCTGCCCTGCTTCAACTGACATGAATTAATTTGGGGTTAGTTTATTGATGTGTCACTGTTTTAAAATTCCAGGTCTGGCACCTGCTTCCTTATCAGTAATTTGCTTTCTGTTGCAGTGCAATTTTTTTTTCCGGGACCTTTGTGACCTACTTATAGCTATTCTATGAGCCTGCCGTGAGGGTCAGAGCAGGGTCATACAATTGTTGCAACTAGCAACTGAACTCTGGAGGGGCCCCAGTCAGGAAGCACTACAGGGAATGGTTACTAATGATGAGTTTGAACTCTTGCACCTGCCGAGTGCGTTCAGTTTTGAAAAACTCGTTTTTCTGCAATTTCGCGGGATTCGCGGGGCGCGAACACGCGCGAGATCGGATTTGGAAGCCGCGAATTTGTGTGAATATGCGATTTATTTTTTTGCGGCGTGTTAGTTCGCAAGGTTTTGTGCGTTTTCGCAAGCCGCTTGTAGCGCAAGGCGCGAAGTTACCCTCGTGGTCGTTCAAGGGCGTGGCCATCTTGTTTGTATGACGTATTTCCGTTTCCGGGCGCGAAGTGTAATCTCGCAAAGTGTGCGGCTCGCACGTACAATTTTGCGAGTGTTTGCGAGGAAAATCTCGCGCGAACTTACCCACGCGGTCGTGAACGGGCACGGCCATCTTGTTTCTCATTCATTGCTATGGTTCTGGGCATACTTTTTGTATCCTCTCTAAATCTCTGCCATCCTTTGCTTGTTTGAAGTTTTTTTTAATCTATTTTACTTATTATCTATCCCTCTATTTTTCTAGCCCTATATTTTTGTGTTTACTGCTACTTTTGGTTAAGTTTAAACTACTTTTTTAAACTCTTTTCTTTTCTTCTCTTCCCTATTCTATTTTCTTTATTCCTTTCCGCCCAGACCATGGTGAAGGGAGCCGGGAAGTATCCCGAGAAGGGGAAGGGTCCCGCACCCCGTGCCCGGCTCCCGTGCGGGCGTTTGAGGGGGGAGCTAGTGATGCCACGGGAGATCTTCAGCGCGGAGGAGGTGGCCGCACTAGTGTTCTATGTACAGCACCACCTCCCCAGGACCATCATGGCTGGCGGCAAGATCGGAGGCGGGTACGGGATCCGGGAGCGCCGGCAGCGGTGGGAGAAGGTGTGCCGGGCCATGTACCACCACTCTCGGGTCCGGCGCACCTACAACCAGGCCACCCACCGCTGGACGGATGTCCTGACCCGTGAACGAGATCTGCTTGACCTGCTTGGCCTCGAGATCGCCGGGCTTGGTGAGTAGTAGTAGCTATTTCTTTACTACTCTGTTTTCTCCTGCTGTGTTATTATATTGCAAATTTTTGTTTTTTACCAAGAGCAATAATGCTGCTCATTACATTGTAGGTAAATTATATTTCAAAATCTTTTGTGCATTTCAGGTGCACTGCTCTCCTTCTCAGTAGTGTTGCTACTATGCTTATTTGTTTTCGATTTTGTGTTCATTTCATTGGCCTGTGAAATTATGTATGAGTGTAGTTTAAAGAACTGCGTAATGCTACACACTAAGGTTCAGATTTTTAATTACCGGCGCATCGCTGCAAAGTTGCAGGGATGCGCCAGTAATTGTGCGCCACGCCACTATCACCCATGGTGCGCCGTATTTACAATGCGGCGCACCATGGGCCTAAAACGTCACCAAAGCGTTACGCATCTGTGCTGTAAGGGCGGCGCATTGCTGGAGTTGCGTCGCAACAATGGTGCAGCTCCATCAATGCTCTGGGGTGCCCTATCTCCCCAATGCTGCTTCAAGCCGTACGTCTGCTTCAAGCAGGCGCAGGGTTTGAGTCACGCATCATTGTCGTTAAAGTGAGTGATTGAAATCTTGTAGATTTGCCTCAGCCACTTTTAGGATGCGTTCCTGCGCAAGAACGCCCTCCCTTGTGCCGGAACCGCCCTGATGGCGCAGGGCTTTACAACGTGATGCATCTCCCATATGCGTCACGTTGTTAATATACGCCGCACCATTGTGCCTCTTTTGTGCTGCCGCTGCGTCACAAAAGTCACGCAACAATGGAGCAAAAGAGCCGCAAGGGGCTTCTAAATCAGTCCCTACAGACTCAAGTCCAGTCCTTCCTTTGTACACATGGCGATAAGAGGAAATAGTGGTGGTGGATTGATAGTTTGAGTATTTTAATGACTGATTAATGTAGTAGGAAACTTTAGTGTTGTCGCTGATCTGCAATCACGATGGACTTTGGCTGTCACTTCGCGTGCTGCGGACTGCTGCCTGCCAATTCTAGGCAAACCTTTTTAGTACTTTGTTTAGTGAGTTACGTAAGAAGTTTCCAATTCAACGGTCCGCAAATCAAGCAATACTAGTAGACCACATGAGATTGGTCAATAATATATCCCGTGGAATAGTTGTCTATTTGCTATTTCGCCAAAATATTTTGTTAGTTCTTTTGAAATGTTTGATTTGGTTGACAAATATCATCCATGTTTTCTGTTTTTCTGTCTTTCATGTTGTGCATCAGCTTCCCCCAGGGGCAAGAGGAGGACACAGGAGGAGGAGGAGGAGGAGGGTGCTGTTGAGGATGCAGGCCAGGATCGGGCAGGCGAGGGCTCCTTTGCTGGCCCCAGTAAGTTTTATTTTTAATATAGAGTACTTACTTTTTTCCCGGCGTTCCTCATTCGATTTTTTCTAAATCGTCTTTGATCTTCTTGTAGACTGGATCTAAATTCTTATCATGCCTCGACTATGACTCCGTGTGGTATTACTAGATTATTCTTATTAGTCTGTCTGTGTAGCTAACTAAGATTGCACATTTGGCAATTCCATTGGACTCCCATTCTAGTCAGCAATAGCTCTATGCACTGAGTGCAGTCCTCTGGGATTGTCCATAATGTCTTTTCAAGTCTTCTAAATGTTTATGCTTTGACAATTGCCAATAATAAAAAGGTGAATGACCACCAAGAAAGAATAAGATACTACTTTACTTTTGTTTTGGATAGGAGGACAATCCATTCTACTACTGTTGCAGGGACAAATCTGCACAAACAGAACTATGGACACTAAATAATGCGTTGCTTAGCTTATCAATTATAATAGGTGTTGTTAGACTTTCCACATACCTCAGTGATAACAGACTTTGTAGTTGAACCCCCAATCTCCTTACTGACTAGATAGTGTGGCAGAGTCATTTAGCTCCCAAAGTCACCGATGATTATTCCCCAATGATGTCAGAGGCACGGACTCATGCTTGCAAAAATTGCAAAACCTTTAGCTCATCCACTCTAGTCTGGTGGACCAAAAACCACAGAGTCTATTTAAGTTTAAAAGCTTTATTAAAAGTAAACACATTTATTAAAATCAAGTTTGTCATAAAAGTAAAGGTTTAACTGAAAATGGAAAAGTGCTTAGTGCTGACGATTAATTGGACACATTTCTTGTGGTCTAGCCGAGCTCTCACCTGGTTTGAACTTGATCCTGCTCGTGTTCTTAGAAGTCAAGCTTCTGTCTGTTAGGAGAAAAAGTGGTGCGTGTTAAAAATAAAAAGCAAGCATTCAACAGTTGTGCCAAAAAGTGCAGCAAGACAACAGCCTTCCCTGGAAAAAGGGACATTTTTACTTTAGAGTAGACAGTCACAAATTATTAAATTGTATACTGTTTTTTCACATTTCTTTCTTCCTCCTAGACCAAATATTATATAGTACTGAGTGGTGTATTCTAACATTATTAAATGTACTTTGTAGGTGGAACATCTGGAGGCGGGGCCAGCGCGGAGGTGGGGGTGGCATTGGACGAGGACAACTCTGGGGAGGAGGCGGTGGAAGTGCCGGACAATTCTGTGGGGGGTGACACGGTGGTGGCGGGCAGAGGTAAGCTATATATTCCTTACTTATTGAGATTGAAGACTGCAGAGTGTGCTTTCTGCACGGGTGTATTATAAATAAACCAGGTAGTAGCCTCCTCTAAATGTACTTCGACTTAGCTGTGAAGTTTTTGGCGAGAAGAATCCCAATCAGATCTGAGATGAACTTGATGGATGGGATGAATGAAAAGCGAAAGAAGAGTGTAAGTAAGTGTGGAAGGAAGAGAAATGTAATGATGACTGGCAAAGAAGAATGATATGTGTTTGCTTGGTCCCCGAGGTGGCTGGGAAGGAAAGAATATGGTATGGTGCATGGCTGGGTGAATGATGAAGCAAGGATGGGTGGAAGGAGAACAGCCTGGGTGGGTGAAACAGAAACTGTATGTGTGCATATACTTTGAATGGATGGATGCCTGGATCATTCATGGTACAGTCTGACTCTTAGATAGCATATGTGTATCTAGAGAGAGTAGACAGTCACTGGATGAACTAAGTGTTACTTTGAAGAGCATGTAACACCGCACCCGCACGTCCGTTCCAGTGTAGGAAAGGCAAGGAAAAGAAGTTGTAATTTTGTCCAAATACTACCATGAATAGTAGCAGTAGTTTGTATTGCAACGGCAAGCACAGCATATATCCGGTTATTACGGTGGACACTCCCTACCTCTCTACCTCTCTTAATAACTTTAGTTTAGTAGTAGTACGTCATTCATGTGTGGGTGTATCACTGTTCACTCAATAATAAGCAAAGCACCTAAAGTCATCCCATATGTCATAAAATACATCCCATGTGAAGTGATAGATATTCAGATTATTTAGCTTCTTCATTTTCCTTTTCTAATACTAATTTGCACTGTAGGGTGAAAGCTAAATTAATTAGGCAGTAGCCCTTTTAACAGAGTATACTCAGTGCCACCCGTAATAGAAAAGTAAGAGCTTCACCACCTGCATGTACTGGACCGGTACAGTAACGCAAGTCTGTCTCACTCACCATGGTGTGCGTCTGTTTTTCTCGGGTGCAAGTTCACTGCGCTGGCATTATGCCGGCTTGCATAAGATAACGTACCAATTTTCCTAAACAAGAGAGAAGAGGAAGAATAAGACTGGTGTACTGTCATAGTCGACTGTAATGGAAGTCCATGGTGCTCGTAGAATTTGTTCCTTAAACTCCCACTAATGTTAGAGCAAGGATGAAGAAGTCGGAGGTTACATAGATACTGTCCTCAATAGTTATGTACTGTGCTTTCAATTTGCTACTTGTACTGTGACAACTTTCTGCTCAATCATTTTGTGTTATTCTAAAGGAGCATTGGTTACAGACTATGTCTTTCTTTCTTCATATAGTTGCTCCTTCCAAATCCAAGAGACCATCAAGGAGGAGGGAGCTGGCTCGAATGGCCCGGCAACGGAGGCTGGATGCCACTGTCGCTGAATATCGGCGGCTGGTGGCCCTGGAGGAGGAGGAGACGCAGTCTGGTACTACAACAACGTCCACTGGGATAGCTGCATCCTCCACCGTGCGGGCCACCAGCCAGCGCAGTGCTCCAGCGGTACGGAGCCGGGCTACCAAAGCCAAACGCTACCGCCAAGCAGCAAAGACAGCAGCTGCCCCCCACAGGATTAGCAAGGCTCGCCGGCGCCGCTTATCCCTCAGACTGTCCTACCTGGAGCAGGAGGTCCTGAACTATAAGAACTTGGTGGAGGGCCTCCGCTTTTAACATGCCACCCTCCGCAAGGAGCATGATGCCCTGGCTGCTAAAGTCTACAGCACCCTGTCCCTTAGAGACTTTTGGGGGGTGGGAATTGGGAGTTGGGTTTTTTGGGGACTTTTGAAGGACAATCGTTGGGGTTAGGGAGGGTCTTGCGGGAGATTATTTTGTTAGGGCTATAAAAATATACTTTTTGAAACTTTATCTGACCATTCCTGTTTTTTACTGCTTTTGAGTCTAATGGGTGGGGGTTTAACAGTAAGTTTGTTTTCCTGAATAGTCCTAGGACTTTAGTAGTACTACCGTCAATTTCTCGTCTCTCCTAATACTCCATTATACTACCTCCAACCAAACGCTTATCTTACCTGTAATTTCTGTTTGAAAGTAGGGCTAGGCCCAGGGCTGGCTCCACGAGAAATGGCGATTAAGGTTGCAATCCAGTGCGGCTGAAATTTCCTCCTCATTGCGGTGGTACTAGTGGTGTGACACAGTGGCAGTTGCATGGCTATGGAAAAAAAAGAAAATGAAACCTGGTTTGTCCTTACTGTAGCATTACAACGGTACGATAGAAAATATAGCAGGTGACAGTACACTAGACTACAACAGTGCCACAATGTAGCCTAACAAATGGTAAAGTATTGATAATATAACTTGTACTTGTATAGGATTTCTTTGACATTGGCTACTACTACAAGAAATAGTACTGAAGCTGAGTAAGTCTAGAATATATCCTCGGATTCCTTCACCAGCCTGTTGCTATGACCTTATCCTCCCCAGCAAGTGTGTGGAATTATTGATGTCATTTAGTCACACATCAAGCAAAACCACACAACCCGGGGGAAGAGTGTTAGGGTTTGTAAAATGGATGGGAATGGGGGTTTCTTTTTGGGTAGGTTTTGTTGAGAGAAAAAAAAAAGCACAGCATGGACAAACAATAATTGAACATAAAGAATTTTTTGGGTACAAAGCTAACCATAAATCTTTTACGTGACATAAAGGAAGTGCATGCACTACTGAATGCATTGTTACAGAAAAGTAAGTAGTACTTTTGACAACCGTGAATGACAGAATGCAACAGTACAGGGCTACATTAAATTAGGTTTAAAAAATAGCCGAAGTAAAACCTATAGAATGGCTGTAGGGATCAATTTAGAAGCAGAGAGAGATCCAAGAAATGCAGTCACACACACTCATTGAAGAAAAGAATGGATACTGTATCTGTATTGTTGTAGATGTCCTGTTGAATTTGGTAAGTAAGTTGCATGCAGCAAACAATTCCTCTTATTAGCGGCACTCCTCCATTCCAGCTGATGCTTCGTCCATCAATGTTGGTGACCAGAAGACCCCCTGTCCACTGCCTGCCTGGCGGATGCTGAATTGCGTCTCGCTAATGTGAAGCCTGACTCCATCCTTTTTTCCCCATTGCACAGACTGAGACCCGGCCTGTAATTATTGAGAGAAAAACAGCACTGATAAATAAATATTAGGTATGTACGCTGTGTAGTGCAAAAAGTCACACTTTGATTTTCCTAATAGACAGTACAACATTTTTGAAAGTGCGTACTCTGTCTGAGTCACCTTTTGAAGAATAAATAAGTATGGGCAAATTAATTTAGCGGATCTTTCCCCTCAAGCTAGGTGTACTGTAAACTGTGTTTTAGAACAAAATTAGACCTTCCCAGCAGTGCTTCCACCCAGACCCTTACTAAAGCCAGTTGCAAAAATGTAGAAGACCCCCAATCAGATCTCAAAAAATGAGGCCTAGGAGAAAACTGGTGACAAAATGTACTTCGAAAGTAAAAGTAGGCCCAAATACCCCCTTACCCACCGTGGATTGTATTCAAACCACTTGCAAGCAAGCAAAAGTATCTATAGCCAGCATCGCTCCAAGACTCGAAAACCCCCCCACCCAAACACATGCAATAGAAATACTGCTAACCCTAACGAGCCCTAAGTTAAGAATAGTGGCAGAGGCTTTCTTTAACTATGCCAAATCCCCCCTTTCCCACCATGGATTTTCTTCAAATGTCTTGCAACCAAAATTACACATTCTCACGAGTGCTCTAAGACCCCAGAACTCAGTTGCAAAAATCTAGAACACCCCAAAACACATGCAATCCTGCTGCTAGGGCTAACCCTAACGAACCCTAAGTTACAAAAAGAGCCAAAAGGATTTCCCTTATGGATTTTGTCCCGACCACTTCTATCCGGTATTAGACCTTCCCAGGAATGCCCCAAGACCCGACAACCCCCCGCCAAAAAGCAGAACACCCCCAAACATCCCAAAAGCAAAATCTCATACTTACAATATTTCTCGGCCTTCGGTCCAAACGCGCTGTGCAGCTAGGCCATAACTCCAGTTTTCCACCACCGATTTCCTGAAAAGCAAATGCAATCAAGATTAGAGTGTCCCAGTAGTGCTCCCAGACCCCGAAACCCACCCACAAACAGCCGGAAACCCCCCAAAGAGCTCCTCAAATGCAAGCAAGTCAGCAAAAACACAAAAAAAATTCTGCCTCCGATTTGGTCCAAACCACTTTTATCCGGTATTAGAGCTTCCCAGCAATATGGCCCCAGAGCCGTCAACCCAGGAGAAAACGAGTAGAAGACCCCCAAACAGCCAAAGGGCAAAAGTACAAAAATGGGGACTTAGTAATTTTTTTGCCAATTTCCCAAATCACTCTGCGCGCGCTCTGCAGCTAGGCCCTAACTCCCCTCTGCCACCATGGATTTGCTTCAACCCTCTTGCAAACTAAAGTATCCATAGCCAGCATTGCTCCCAGACCCCGAAACCCACCCACAAACACCAGGAAGCCCCCCAAACAGCCCCCCGAAAACGCTACATTGAGCAAAATGTCAGAAATAGCAAAAAAGAAAATCAGCGTGGATTTTGTCCCAACCACTTCTATCCGGTATTAGACCTTCCCAGGAATGCCCCAAGACCCGCCAACCCACCCGCCAAAAAGCACAACACCCCCAAACAGCCCAAAAGCAAAATCTCATACTTACAATATTTCTCGGCCTTCGGTCCAAACGCGCTGTGCAGCTAGGCCATAACTCCAGTTTTCCACCACGGATTTCCTGAAAAGCAAATGCAATCAAGATTAGAGTGTCCCAGTAGTGCTCCCAGACCCCGAAACCCACCCACAAACAGCCGGAAACCCCCCAAAGAACTCCTCAAAGGCAAGCAAGTCAGCAAAAACACACAAAAAATTCCGCCTCCGATTTGGTCCAAACCACTTTTATCCGGTATTAGAGCTTCCCAGCAATATGGCCCCAGAGCCGTCAACCCAGGAGAAAACGAGTAGAAGACCCCCAAACAGCCAAAGAGCAAAAGTACAAAAATGGGGACTTAGTCATTTTTTTGCCAATTTCCCAAATCACTCTGCGCGCGCTCTGCAGCTAGGCCCTAACTCCCCTCTGCCACCATGGATTTGCTTCAAACCTCTTGCAAACTAAAGTATCCATAGCCAGTATTGCTCCCAGACCCCGAAACCCACCCACAAACACCAGGAAGCCCCCCAAACAGGCCCCCGAAAACGCTACATTGAGCAAAATGTCAGAAATAGCAACAACAAAAAATCAGCGTGGATTTTGTCCCAACCACTACTATCCGGTATTAGACCTTCCCAGGAGTGCCCCAAGACCCGCCAACCCACCCGCCAAAAAGCACAACACCCTCAAACAGCCCAAAAGCAAAATCTCATACTTACAATATTTCTCGGCCTTCGGTCCAAACGCGCTGTGCAGCTAGGCCATAACTCCAGTTTTCTACCACGGATTTCCTGAAAAGCAAAATGCAATCAAGATTAGAGTGTCCCAGCAGTGCTCTCAGACCCCGAAACCCACCCACAAACAGCCAGAACCCCCCCAAAGAGCACCTTAAAAGGCAAGCAAGTCAGCAAAAACACCAAAAAATTTCCGCCTCGGATTTGGTCCAAACCACTTTTATCCGGTATTAGAGCTTCCCAGCAATGGCCCCAGAGCCGTCAACCCAGGAGAAAACGAGTAGAAGACCCCCAAACAGCCAAAGAGCAAAAGTACAAAAATGGGGACTTAGTAATTTCTTTGCCAATTTCCCAAATCACTCTGCGCGCGCTCTGCAGCTAGGCCCTAACTCCCCTCTGCCATCATGGATTTGCTTCAAAACTCTTGCAAACTAAAGTATCCATAGCCAGCATTGCTCCCAGACCCCGAAACCCACCCACAAACACCAGGAAGCCCCCCAAACAGGCCCCCGAAAACGCTACATTTAGCAAAATGTCAGAAATAGCAAAAAAAAAATCAGCGTGGATTTTGTCCCAACCACTTCTATCCGGTATTAGACCTTCCCAGGAATGCCCCAAGACCCACCAACCTACCCGCCAAAAAGCAAAACACCCCCAAACAGCCCAAAAGCAAAATCTCATACTTACAATATTTCTCGGCCTTCGGTCCAAACGCGCTATGCAGCTAGGCCATAACTCCAGTTTTCCACCACGGATTTCCTGAAAAGCAAATGCAATCAAGATTAGAGTGTCCCAGCAGTGCTCCCAGACCCCAAAACTCACCCACAAACAGCTGGACCCCCCCAAATAGCACCTCAAAGGCAAGCAAGTCAGCAAAAACACAAAATAATTTTCGCCTCCGATTTGGTCCACACCACTTTTATCCGGTATTAGAGCTTCCCAGCAATGGCCCCAGAGCCGTCAACCCAGGAGAAAACGAGTAGAAGACCCCCAAACAGCCAAAGAGCAAAAGTACAAAAATGGGGACCTAGTAATTTTTTTGCCAATTTCCCAAATCACTCTGCGCGCGCTCTGCAGCTAGGCCCTAACTCCCCTCTGCCACCATGGATTTGCTTCAAACCTCTTGCAAACTAAAGTATCCATAGCAGCATTGCTCCCAGACCCCAAAACCCACCCACAAACACCAGGAGCCCCCCCAAAAAGGCCCCCGAAAACGCTACATTGAGCAAAATGTCAGACATAGCAACAAAAAAAATCAGCGTGGATTTTGTCCCAACCACTTCTATCCGGTATTAGACCTTCCCTGGAATTCCCCAAGACCCGCCAACCCACCCGCCAAAAAGCACAACACCCCCAAACAGCCCAAAAGCAAAATCTCATACTTACAATATTTCTCGGCCTTCGGTCCAAACGCGCTGTGCAGCTAGGCCATAACTCCAGTTTTCCACCACGGATTTCCTGAAAAGCAAATGCAATCAAGATTAGAGTGTCCCAGCAGTGCTCCCAGACCCCAAAACTCACCCACAAACAGCCGGAACCCCCCCAAAGAGCACCTCAAAGGCAAGCAAGTCAGCAAAAACACAAAAACAATTCCGCCTCCGATTTGATCCAAACCACTTTTATCCGGTATTAGAGCTTCCCAGCAATGGCCCCAGAGCCGTCAACTCACCCGCAAAGAAGTAGAACACCCCCACAAGTGCTGAGTCTTTCTTTATTGGGCGTAAACCAGCCCTCTGCTTTGATGGAAATAGGAGCCTGGAGGAGGAGGATAGAGGAGCATGTTCTTCTGAACTTGTGAACCTGAGGAATGCAGACTGCGGCACCTTCAAAGCAATAAGCAAACAAGTGAAGACAGTTCTGCTGATGGGCTTGTTTTTGTGATTAGGTGATTAAAGTTTGAATTATATTAACTGTGCACAACAAAGAAAGACAGACACACAGGAATAAAAGTGAATAAGGATGAAAAAGAAAGTTATTGATTCATTGTCTCATTTTCAGGGCTCGGTGTCAGGGTCCACGAATAAGAATAAGGCTTTGTCATCATACTCTGCGAATTCAAGCAGGGTGAGCTCAGTGTCACCTGGCAGAGTAGAAATTCCCTCATCTACGTTGCTGTCCACCTCGTCTTCATCCGGCGTGCTTTCTCGTACTCTGTAATCTGGTGGTATGAGGTGCTGATTCATCTTGATCATTGTTAACCTCTCCACATTTTTGGGCGAGAGGCGGCTCCGTTTGGAAGTTACAATGCCACCAACAGCACTGAAAACACGTTCAGAAGACACGCTTGCGAGTGGGCAAGACAAGTAGTTTAAAGCCAGGTTGGAGAGCTGTGGCCACAATTCTTTTTTCCCATGCCAATACGCCAATGGGTCAGCATTAACATAGACCTCTGTTGAGTCATTCAGATAGTCCTTCACCATCGACTCAAGGTCCTCCTCCAAGGTTCCTCCACTTTCCTTAGCTGTTGCTGTGACCTTTTGAGAAGCAAACCCAAGCCGAGCTAGCCAATCCTCTTCAGCCTCCAATGTTACTGTTGTGTCTGGTGCAGATGATCCGGTTGCCGGTGTCTTTAATGGCTGAGAGGTCACTTGTGCCACAGCCACAGGTGCAGAAGTGGATTGTTTTGACTGGGGATGGCCTGCTGATGCTGATGTACTGCCTTTTCCTTCAATTTTCTGCCGTTCTCTTTCATACCTCTTGGCTGAGAAGGCTAGCCACTGTTTGTACTTTGTAGCATCTTCATCAGCAAAAGGAAAGAATGCTCGGCCTGCCAGCGCCTTTTTGTAGCGTGGATCCAGAATAGTAGCACAAATGTAATGCTGGTTGGAGAGGATCATTTTAAGACGTTCATCACCTTGTAGGCGCTCTAATAATTACTCCGCCAAAACAAAAGGGTCTTAGTTTTTTTCATCTTTTTGAAACACAGAACACACCTCCTTCAGTTGGTGCTCCAGCATGTACAACAAGGGGATAGCTTTTCCCAAATTACAGTCCTCCTTGCTGACTGCACGCGTGAAGACCTGAAAAGGACGAAGCATGCGTGTCAGGCTTTTAACTATGTCCCATTACACCGCACCCATCCTCAGGTCCTCCTTCTGAGCTGTACCCTGTGTTAAGAAATAGTGATCGAGTACCCTATACTGCTCATACAGACGCT
The DNA here is from genome assembly GCF_964263255.1 of Lissotriton vulgaris. Lineage (NCBI taxonomy): Eukaryota > Metazoa > Chordata > Amphibia > Caudata > Salamandridae > Lissotriton > Lissotriton vulgaris. Next base: position 44,807,839 of record NC_141699.1, read on the forward strand.
CAAGCATGTAGAAGGTTGAGTTCCAACGTGTTGCCACCTCCTGGATGAGTGCTTTCACTGGTATTCGACGTTCATGTAGCAGGCTCCTCAGATGCTTCCGGGCCTTAAAAGAATGGCTGAAATGGTTGCACATTTTTCAGCAGGTGTCCACCACCCTGTACGCTGCACTTTCTTTATCACTCAAGAATTTTTTGACAACCAGGTTTATACAGTGCGCCAAACACGGCACTCTGAAATAGTCACCCAGCTCCATGGCCTTAACTACATTGCGCCATTATCCGTGGAAACATAACCAATCTGGCGTTTTTTTGGGGACAGCCAGTCAAGGACCTTTGTGTTAAACTGATCCAAAATGTTTTCTGCTGTGTGACGTTTCTCCAAACCAAACATTGCTAGTGTTGCATGTTTCTGAGCAGCTTTAAAAACTTGGTCCGGGTCAACACCTGCGTTTAGCTTTGCTTTAACCCCTGAAAAAGAGACCCAGTGTGCAGTGATGTACATGTAATCAGCGCCTGCGCCACTGGTCCACATGTCTGCTGTCAGATGTATAGTGTGAACAGCACTCTTCTGCAAAGCTGCCCCAATCACCTCCAGAACATCTTCATGTAGTGCTGGAACCGCAACTCGGGCAAAATAGAACCGGCTAGGAACCTTCCATTTAGGGCAGAGCGCTACCACTAATTCTCGAAAACCAACCCCTTCTACAAAAGAAAAAGGGAGAAGGTCCAGAGCTAGCATTGTAGCCAGCTTAGTGTTATACAGACGCGTCAGTGGGTGGTTGCGTTCATATTGCGCTTCTGTAAACAACATCTTTTTAATGTTGCCCTGGACCAAGCATTTACGGGATAATGATGATGATGATGATATCTTCGACCCAGTTACGCTCGCTGATGAACTTTTTCGCATTGGTGTCTCACTCTCTCCCACACTCTTAGTGTGGCTCACATGGGGTGTGCTGCTGACAGGGGTACTGGGTGTAAGTGAAGTGTTTGACACGTCTTCTTCCTCCTCGTCATCATCAGATGAAAAATCAACGTTTTCATTACGTGCAATTAGGGCTTCCTTGATCGCCTGTAGGTGCGCAAACCATTGGACAGGGTGCTGTCTCTTAAGATGACCTCTCTGGCCTCCGGTACCATAGTTGGTACCAAACTTACCACGACTAACTGCAACCTTACAAATGCTACAAATGGCGAAGTTTTCCTTTTTGGGCAAACACTAAAGAAGTCCCAAGCTGGGGACTTGAATTGTCTGTGGGGGCCGGAGGAGGCGGCGATACTGGTGCCGGTGGTCTTGCTGCTAATGCCAGATGAAGTGGAGGATGTGGATTGCCAAACTTTAGTACGTTGTGCACTTTCACCACCACTAATTGAGGTCGAGGTGGATGGAGGTCCCTTCTTGCAAGGAAGAAATATGGAAGCGGTACGTGTTAGTGTACTAGTTAACTCCAATGGTTGTTGAGTTTCCATTGCCTCCTCGTCGACATCATCATCACGCTCGGCAGCTTCTCAGGCTAGGGTCAAAATGTCTCTTTGCTGCATGCCCGCTGGGGCTGCAGTGACCTTTATGATGACTGGCTCGTCGTCGTGAGAGGCTTGATCAGCAGCAGTATCCGCCACTTCTTGTTGAGCTTCATCACACTCCATAACTATGAGTTTTTCGACGACCTTCCTTTTACGCTTAAGTACCTTTGTCAGATCATGGTGTGCCTCACTCTCAGACAGCCGTGGTGGTTCCCAATTTTCATCCAGTTCATCAGAAGGAGGTGGGCTTGAAGAAGATGTAGACACCCCCCTTGATCTTTTCCTTGCTAGGGATGTAGAAGACAATGAATGATCATCAGGAGGAGTGGCTTACTCAAATGATACCTCGGCTTGATTGTCGATTTCCTGATGTGCCCCTACTTCGGGAGGAACAACTATTGTGGGCACTTGTGACCCTCAATGCACCTCTGCTTGCGCGTCTCCTTGCGCTGCCTCTCCTTCCACATGTACTTGGGCTTGTTCTTGCACATGTGGTTGTTGTTGCGGCTGTGGTTGTTCAACACTTGTCAGATGAGTTACAACAACCTGTGTTGATTCAGGGACATTGCTGCTACTTTCTTGCGATGAGCCAACATCACTGGTCGATGGTGATTGAAGAAGTACACTGACTGCCTCTGCAGCACTCAAGGGCTTGGACTTAAGTTGGCGTGGTGGTGGCGGCACTGAGCCCAATGGAGCGGGGGTGCTGCTCCCAGCTTGGTCCCCAGCAGATCCCGCTGCTGCTGCAGGCGTACTTGTTCTTTACTCCCAAAAAACGTGGCGGCCGGCACACCAGCCTCCTTGGTAACTTGCTTCTTCTGCTCCTTACTGGCAACTTTCTTGCTAGAGGAGCTACGGGGACCTGTTTTTGGGGCCATCTTCTTCAGAGCAGGTCAGAACAGCAGGCCACAGTTGCACGAGTTGCAGAGTTGTCTGTGGCCAGACGTGACGTCGCGTGACGTTATGCTGCACACACACACCGCTGCAGGACTTCTTCCTGGTACTGGTGGTTCTCTTGAGTCTTGTGCACCTAAAAGCAATGGAAGACAGAGGAACATCAGTTCAGTTATACACCCCAAAAAAATCGAAAAAACACAGAAAAATCAGCACAATCCCATGCCCTCCATGATGTTTAAATTCAAGACACCCCACAGAAAGACTAGGCCCATGCAACACTCACTACCCCTGGTGAAAATGCCACAACAACAGGCCAAAAAAACGAAAATCACAGACAAATCAGCACAATCCCAAGCCATCCAACCCCTCCATGATGTTTGAATTCAAGACAACCCACAGAAAGACTAGGCCCATGCAACACTCACTACCCCTGGTGAAAAGGCCACAACAACAGGCCAAAAAAACAAAAATCACCGAAAAATCAGCACAATCCCAAGCCATCCAGCCCCTCCATGATGTTTAAATTTAAGAAAACCCACAGAAAGACTAGGCCCGTGCAACACTCACTACCCCTGGTGAAAAGGCCACAACAACAGGCCAAAAAAACGAAATTCACAGCAAAATCAGCACAATCCCAAACCATCCAGGCCCTCCATGATGTTTAAATTCAAGACACCCAACATAAAGACTAGGCCCATGCAATACTCACTACCCCTGGGCATGAAGGTTGAAAACTAGGCAAAATGGTTGCAGGCCTAACAACACTGCCTGCATTCAAAATGGCCCCCTCCCTCCCAGCACACGGCCAGGGCCTGTAGCAGCACTCAAAATGGCCCCCACCCACATGGCCTGTCCCCATGAACACCCCAAAAAATCGAAAAACACAGAAAAATCAGCACAATCCCAAACCATCCAGACCCTCCATGATGTTTAAATTCAAGACACCCCACAGAAAGACTAGGCCCATGCAACACTCACTACCCCTGGTGAAAAGGCCACAGCAACAGGCCAAAAAAACGAAAATCACAGAAAAATCAGCACAATCCCAAGCCATCCAGCCCCTCCATGATGTTTAAATTCAAGACAACCCACAGAAAGGCTAGGCCCATGCAACACTCACTACCCCTGGTGAAAAGGCCACAACAACATGCCAAAAAAACGAAAATCACAGAAAAATCCGTACAATCCCAAACCATCCAGGCCCTCCATGATGTTTAAATTCAAGACACCCCACAGAAAGACTAGGCCCATGCAACACTCACTACCCCTGGGCATAAAGGTTGAAAACTAGGCAAAATGGTTGCAGGCCTAACAACACTGCCTGCATTCAAAATGCCCCCCTCCCTCCCAGCACATGGCCAGGGCCTGTAGCAGCACTCAAAATGGCCCCCACCCACATGGCCTGTCCCCATGAACACCCCAAAAAATCGAAAAACACAGAAAAATCAGCACAATCCCAAACAATCCAGACCCTCCACGATGTTTAAATTCAAGACACCCCACAGAAAGACTAGGCCCATGCAACACTCACTACCCCTGGTGTAAAGGCCACAACAACACGCCAAAAAAACGAAAATCACAGAAAAATCAGCACAATCCCAAGCCATCCAGCCCCTCCATGATGTTTAAATTCAAGACAACCCACAGAAAGACTAGGCCCATGCAACACTCACTACCCCTGGTGAAAAGGCCACAACAACAGGCCAAAAAAAACGAAAATCACAGAAAAATCAGCACAATCCCAAGCCATCCAGCCCCTCCATGATGTTTAAATTCAAGACAACCCACTGAAAGACTAGGCCCATGCAACACTCACTACCCCTGGTGACAAGGCCACAACAACAGGCCAAAAAAATGAAAATCACAGAAAAATCTGCACATTCACAAACCATCCAGGCCCTCCATGATGTTTAAATTCAAGACACCCCACAGAAAGACTAGGCCCGTGCAACACTCACTACCCCTGGTGAAAAGGCCACAACAACAGGCCAAAAAAACGAAAATTACAGAAAAATCAGCACAATCCCAAGCCATCCAGCCCCTCCATGATGTTTAAATTCAAGACAACCCACAGAAAGACTAGGCTCATGCAACACTCACTACCCCTGGTGAAAAGGCCACAACAACAGGCCAAAAAAACGAAAATCACAGAAAAATCAGCACAATCCCAAGCCATTCAGCCCCTCCATGATGTTTAAATTCAAAACACCCCACAGAAAGACTCAGTGCACCCACCACTGAGTACCCCTGGGCAAAAGGCCCCAAAACAGCCCAAAAATCGAAAATTCCAAAATTGTAGTTGCAGCAACTGTAATGCCCCAAAAATTACTTGTCAAATTTCTAATCCAAAAGTGATCCAAAGAAAGTCAAAAAGGCCTCAAATCCAAATATCCAGCAGCATCCACAAAAAGTAATCCTTCCAGCTCCAGATCCAAATGAAAAGTGACCAGGAGATGGACAAAGCACTGGGAGGAGCCTGCTGGACAGGAACAGGAAGTTGAAGACTGTGGGGCACTTCTTTCCTCCCACCCCCCCTCCCCAAAATGGACTCCTCGCAAAAAAAGTGCAGGCAAATGTCAACCTGAGAAGTTATTCAGATAAAAATCATAATTTCCAGAAGTTTTATGCTGCTTGCTGGTGGATTTCTTGTGCAGAATTGCAAATTTTGTATTTTCACGAGTGCGAGATTGTTGCTGCTCGCCACATCTACAAGCTCCCAATTGCGAAGTCCCGCGATACGTGATCACGGCGTACTCGCGTTGACAAACTCTCGCTGTGCAAGTTCGCAAGCCGCGATGACGTAATCGCGCTCGCCAAATTCCCGCGGGATCCCGCAGCAAGATCTAAAGTGGCGCAGCACTCGCAAAATATCGAGGAAAACAACTCGGCAAACGCTGAATGACGGTAAGTAAACGCCGCACGCCGCAAAATTGAATCACCAAGAAAAAAAAAATCCGCTGCGTGCCAATTTGCGGATTTTTGGTAAATTCGCGAGCATTTGCGGATTGCGAATTTACCGAAAATCCGCAAAATCCGCGAGCGTAACGGATTTTCCGCCCATGCTTACTCTAGAGATTGACTCTTATTCTGGGGAGCAAAGTTGTCATGTTTATGCGGTTGTCGGAAGCTGAATCCCTTCTTGTCTGAGCCAGGGAAGCTGATCACTTCCTATTTCAGTCAAGAAAGTTTCCAGTGATCTCTGAGCTAGCTGGCGCAAGCCTAAATTAAGTCTAACATAGTCAGTAGAGACCTAGAAGACCTCAGTCCTACGTCTACACTACTGTTTATGTTATTCCAATGCGCAGGGCCTATAGGGAAAATAGGAACTACACTACATGGCGCCAAACGTTTGGTTAGGCGATAAAACTAACGCAAGACGTTAAGAGTAACTCAGTCGTGCTTTTTCACACAGACCCTTTCTCCCGTAAATACTCCAATAGACATCTGGAGTGGGTGAAAGGTTAAAATCCGCCGGAACTTAGTAGGAAGAGATTCCTATGTAGAGTTTCTGGTTTAGTCAACGTTGAAGGATACAGTGTTCCAAAATATTGTGCACCCAATCTTTTGTTTCCTTGAAACCTGATCTGCAACAAAAAACCTTTCTGACAATAAAATGCCAGATAGTGATGAGGAAAGGGATGCTGCTATATTAGCAAATCAACTAATGGAGGACGACACAAGTCTCCTACAGAATGACCAGAATGCAATCCTCATTCCGGTCAACATAAGAAAAACTATAACTTTAAAACTTATAGAAAACAGGCTGACAGCACGAGGTGGTACAGTCATTTTCGTGATAGAGGCACACGAAAATCGGCAGACAGAGGTATTCTATTCATGGATAAACTTTCCAGCGGCAAACGCTACAACACACGAGTTCCACTATTACAAAATAGAGGAACCACCGGACGAATACGCTCCATTCGAGGAGATTGAAATCCCATTAAAATACCAAGAGCACCTGCTCTGGTTTAAAGGCGCCCTAAAACATAATGATCACATCACCAGGCTCGGTCCACTAGGTAGACCAGGAGCAACGTGGCCGGTTCTAGCCAGCTACAGACCACATCCAGACATCGAAAAAATGTCAAGAGAAGAACTTTTAGCACAGCTAAAATTATTAATTAAAATACACAGACAGTTAGTCCAATATGTAATGCGGACTGCAACAGTCCAAACAGCTGTCAATATTCCACAGCTAACCTCTCATCAGGGGAACACAAATAAAATCACACCACTGAGCATACAATCATGACTTGGAAAAACACCTGCAAAACGGGAACAAATTCCATTCTGGCTAGCACAAAAAATAACTCAAATAGAGGCAGTATTCCCGAATACTACCCCTATTGAGAAACAATGGGGGTCGCACCACATGTGGAGGACTGTGACACTTGGGGCACAGTCTTTGCTTCCATTTACACAAAAACACATGGTGTTCCGTCCATAGCGGTAATACCAGATGTGCTAAAACAAATTCAGAATGAATACGGTCCAGAACCTGCTTTAACTCTTGGTATGAAATTACTGAAAGACTTCAAGCAGGTCTCGGCTATATTACTAGCCAACATAAAAGGAGAAGCAGCATCTGTGGCGATCCGCCAGAAATTGAAAGAAACAGATATATCAGAACAACCAATTGAACTTGCCAGAATCATAGAAAAATGCTATGAAGAATTAGGTAGAGATAGTTTGGGTGGGAAACCAGTAAAACCCCAACTACTTGAAAATCATGAAAAAATATTTATTAAAAATAATCTACACAATCCTAAAAAAAGTTGGGATAGAAATAAACAATCCACTCCCAAAGAAAACGTTTTCCAGTCCAGAGGAAGGTCTCCTCGGCGGAGAGAAAGAACACCAGTCTCCCCAGAGGGAGCACTCTGAGAATAGATATAACCTTAGAAATAAAACCTGATAGATATCAAAGTATTGATACACGTCTCTCTCGATCTTTTTCGCAGAAATCGGAAAGAAGAGGACGGTCAGAACCAAGGGAAGAGCACACCAAGTCCAAAGACAAGGAACCTGCTCAAAGTAAAAAATTACAATTTCCAAGAAAGAAGGTAGCCAGTATTAGAGTAATAGAGCATGTCGAGAATACTGAGGACACAGCTGAAAAGCGGAGAGTGGGCACAGACAATGCTAGACAGCGCAGCAGAAATCAGCATAGCTCGCAAGATCCTAATGATTCATCTGGAGACAGTGGACAAGAATGAATACATTCAAGTAGAAACTGCAGACACCAGAGTTAGCGAGCCTCATAAGATATACGAAATAACACTGCGTATAGAGGGAGATAAGACTAGGAAAATAAGGGGTCTATTTTGGGATAACCTCTCAAAAGGCTATGACATCATGTTAGCCGAGAAAGATTGGCCCCCAGAGTTTGTCAGAGAGTGCCCTCATGGCGAACAAATGATTGTGCCTGCCTTCTCAAATCATATTCCAATTCACACTAAATATATATATGCAAGGAAATGGGCAGTAGCTCAAGCACCAGCATTATATAAAAATCATGCAGGATGGGATGAGGACTCTCCTCCTCACAAAATCCAGTTAAAATGTCAACCAACTGCACAAAGGCAGTACCCAATTAAGCAAGAAGCTAAAAAACAGGTCATGGAGATTTTAGATCAACTTGAATACCAAGGGGTAATTGAAACATACACCTCTCAAATGAACAATCCTTTGTTTCCTGTCTCCAAACCAGACGATTCGTATCATCTAGTCTTGGACTACAGACACCTTACTCATATTGCAAATCATTTGTGGTACAAAATTCGCACAGTGCTGCACTAATGAATAACATTGTTCGCAAAAAATACAAAACAACATTAGACATATCTAATGGGTTCTTTTGTCAAAATATTGCACCAGAAAGCAGGTACTTGACCGCTTTCTCAATAATGGGGTCACAGAAAAATTTCTGTAGGCTCCCACAATGATTCAAGAATAGCCCAGGACTATTCTCAGCCAGAGTAACAGAGTTACTACAAATATATGATGATGAGGCATTATCTTATGTCGAAGACATCTATGTCACAGACGACGACTTGGATACTCACTTGAAAAGAGTGAACACCATAATACTTGGGTTCGTAGCAGAGGTTTACAAATTCTACTTTAAAAAGTCACAAATTGCCCATCTAACAGTCCTATTTTTAGGATACGAATTACCAAGTGAAGGCAAAAGCCTAGCGGACAACTTCTTAGAGAAGTGCGCTGCACTCCAAGCCATTTGTGATTTACGAGCCCCGAGAGGCTCCCGGCCATAGTGTTGCAGAGCCCCGAGGCTCTGAAGTGCCATTCCGTTTTCGAGCCCACGAGGCTCCACACCCACAGTAGTTTTGCGAGCCCAGAGAAGGCTCGAGGGGGCACATTGATTCTACAAGCCCGGCGAGGCTCTTGGGGGACACAGGCAGTTAGTTAGAGCCCCGTGGCTCCCACGCTGTGTTTTCGTCCCACCCGTGTTCTTGAGCCCACGAGGCTCCAACATTGGCCATCATTGATTTACAACTGTCCAGCACCCAGTGGACAGTTTCTACGTTTAGGCTTGTGTTCTTGGCTGCCTGCGCAGCCTCCCTGACATTTGGACTCAGGGCATTTCAGCCCTTGCGAGGCCAGTTGGCCTGAGGGACAGTTCTAGTATTGTGCTACGTGCACCCTGCGCATTTAAGGTTTACTTGCTTATGTGATTCCTGCACAAATGTTCTACCTGCACCTCTGAATGTGTGTTAATGCCTCATGTGCAATGTGTTTTATGTTTTATCCCCTTTGCTAAAAGCGACCTGCTTAGAGGATTGTTGATGTCTTATTACCTTTGCTAAAAGTGACCTGCTTAGGTGATTGTTTATGTTTTATCCCCTTTGCTAAAAGTGACCTGCTTAGAGGATTGTTTATGTTTTATTACCTTTGCTAAAAGTGACCTGCTTAGGTGATTATTCTATGTTCCTTCCCCTTTGCTAAAAGTGACCTGCTTAGAGGATTTTTTATGTATTACCTTTGCTAAATGTGACTTGCTTAGGTGATTGTTTATGTGCCTATAGGTCCTGATAATAAGGCCCTAGTTCCCTGCGTGATTTTCCTACAGTGTTTAGGGTTGCGTAGGAGGTATTTACCCTTACCAGTGATTACTGGTTGTGTGCTACATTTACTATTTTGGTGCTACAGTCATTATATGTTTATGTGCTAAGTGTTATACCTACAAGTGCTAATTCTAAAAGTGCCTACCCCTGACAGTGGTTCATGTGGCCCTGTCCTGTACATAATCCCTTGTAAATTCTGCCCGTGCCTGTTGGCACATTGTAAAGTGTGTGGTGTTTATCTAATTTGATTTTACTATAATACAAGGCTATTTTTTATATAACCTTGTGTGGAGTTTCCTTTGTGGTGGGCCTTGGGTGTTATTGCAGGGTGCGTGCGCAAACGCTTTACACATCGCCTCCGAGATTAGCCTTGCTGCTCGCATCACGTTACCTAGAGGATGAGCAGGGGTTAGCTTGGTGTGTAACTCCCTTGCCCTGACTTAGAAATGGTGATCTCTGACTGACTTGGCGCGAGCCTTGGCCAGCCAGGGATCCCGTGTCTAACATTGGTGGCAGCGGTGGGATTGGACTTGCGTTTGCGCTGTACCACAGTGGCGACAGGCCGGACTACAAAACTCTACATTTTTAGATAACCACATTTTGGGGATTATTGTTTTTTAGGTGAAGTCTCAGTATTGCTTCTCCTAAAAGGTGTCATTTGGTAATTGTGTCCAGTACCTTGTTCCCCGCCCTGCTCCCAGATTGGTACCTGTGTCACTTATGGTCAGGTTAAGAAATCAGGGGTGGTAGAAACTGCCTTACCAAGGGGGGGGGGGGTGAATGAGTGGTGTGTTACACTGGACAGAGGAGTGCAAGTTATCCAAGATAGGGAGCTTGCTGAATTTTGTTAATTCTGTACTCCTGTTAAGCTCAGACCCCCAGGTTGCCTGTGCCAAACTTTTCTTGAGAACGTCCACCAAAATGGAGCCTGCTTTTGATCTCTGTGGTCTTTTTAGTTACAGTAGGTTAGAGCTGGTCAGATTCTGTGAAAAGGGAGGCATAGAGGTGAGTGAGTCGGATACTCAGTCCCAGCTTTGGGACAGCCTGATCCTATGGCAAAAGGATCAGTGGGATCGTGAGCACAGTGAGAGAGATAGGGCCCGGGGCGCACGCCATGAGGGTGGTGAGTCTGTGGGGAGACCTGAAGAATTTGAAGTGGATGAGGATGACAGTGAATGGGCACCAGCAGATAGTGAGGACCCCATAGGTAGGGAGTCCCTTGCTGGGTCCAGTGTCAGTACCAGCGCCCCATCCCTTGTCCTGTCCCCAGAGGAGTGGTTGGATAGGAAGGAAGAGCGGGAGCATCAGCTAGCGATCGAACAGCTCAGGTTAGAGCATGCCAAACTAGAGGCTGAACGGGCCTTATTCAGGGAGAAGATAACCCTAGAGAGTAGGTTGTCCCCTGAGCACAGTTTGAATTTTCTGGATTCCCCAGGGAGGGTTGAGTCCAGTGGTGGCAGCTATTTAAATTTCAGTGTAGACAGTCCCACTCTCAGTTCTCCAAGTATGGTACCTGTTTCCCCAGCAGAGGAGCTCAGGTTGAAGTTCAGGAGAATAAGGAAACTGTCTCATCAGTCTTGGGAAGACTTTGAGGATGAATGTTGTGGGGCACTGTTTGATTGGGAAAAGGCTCACACGAAAGACGAGTCTAACGGATTGTTCAGCATGATTGTCACAGAGCACCTGCTCAGTTATTGTTCACCAGGGTTGTGCCAGCACCTGTTGAGGTTTGAATCCTTTAGTCTATGTGAGCTTGCAGCGGAAGCAGACCGCTGGGACAGTGCAAGAGGTTCTTTAGAGTCACTAGTGAGTGATTCCAACAATAGTGGGTCAGGTGTCCTCCAGCCCAGCGTGGTGGAGGAGGGTGAGAGTAGCCCAGCTAGGTCCCAGTATAGTGAGGAAGGTGTAGGGGCTTAGTGCCTGTCTCAGTGGAGCGGGAGTGAGTGTGAGACCGAGAGTCCCCAGACGCCCGAAGCCCTGCCTCAGAGCCTGGGTGGTTTCTTAAGGAAACACCAGGATGGGAACCTAAGCTTGCCTGTTAGTTCACTTGAGGGAGATCTCCTAGTGTGTAGAGGACCTGGAGCATCTGTAAGCAGAGCTTCTATGGTTACAGAGTCTGGCAGTACTGCTCCAGTAGGGAGGGTACAGGAGTCCAGCGAAAGGAATGATTGGGGAATAGTATGTGAGTCCCCAGAAGTCCTGGAGTGCCAGGCATTGGTTCCACCAAAGGTTTTAGACCAGAGGGTGGATGGCCAGGTTCCGGATTCACCTGACTTGAAGGATGGGACTACTGTGATCAGTGTCCTGACCAGTTCTTCCTCTAGAGGTACCGCCCTGGTTGGGAGGGAGCAGGACTCTGGAAGGGGGTGCAGAGGGTGGGAGAGCCCACCTCTGACCCCGGTACCACCTGAGGGGTTAAACCCTAGGTTGGGAGAATCGTGTTTTGAGGGTACCCCTCGCAGGAGGAGGAGGAACCCTAGGAGAAGAGGTAGGGGGAGGAGAGCCTTCCCTGAGACTCCTGGTCCACCTAAGGTTGTAGACCCTAGGCTAGAGAACCAGTGGCAGTCTAGCCCTGTCTTGCAGACAGGAAGAGTAGAGAATGGCTATTATGTGCCAGGGGTTACTACCCCCCTACTTTGTGAGTAGGCAGGAACCAGTGGCACCCGGGTGGCCTAGGGCCTAGTCCTGGCCGAGGGCAGCTGGAGAGTACCAGTGGGGTAGTCCAATTAGTCCCTACAGTAGTTTTAGAAAGAAAGGGGTTCACCATGTCATAATACAGGAGGGTGTCCCTGCAGTTGCGGGCCCGCGTCCGTGTTTTATCGCCCCAAGCAGGGAAGCCCATCACGGTGGTGATTGGTTAATGTGTTTTATGTAGGAACCCGATCAATGTTTGGACCTTATGCCCCTATACGGCTATAATCAATAAATATCTCTATAATGGCATAATAATCAGAGCCATATTTCAGTAACTCGCATCTGCAGTCCATGACACAGCAGAAGCCACTTCCTTAGATTCCTAGAGAACACACCGAGTTCTTTCGACACACCAAACCCCCAGCAACCTGGGAAAGCCCTGCTTGCTTTGTTTTGATTAGTAATAGAACTCCTGCGAGCACTGTAAGAACGACCAGTTCTTAGTAACATCTTTATTGACGTCTTATGTCCAAAACTTACGTCAAACTCAGCACCTTTCAGGTATAAATATACCAACGTTGCCTTAAGCAAACACGCGGTGGTGGTGAATACTGGAGCAGAACAGCTGTCCCCTTGCAGAGAGCCCAGCAGATGCGATAAGCCCAAGGACGCTGCCCCTCCTCTTTGACTGGCTGAGAAAGACGCTGTCTTTTCTCCTGTCGAGAAAATCCAGCTCCGGCGTTTCCAGCCTACCCTTGCTGGTGACTGGGATATCGGGTCCTGAGAGGGAGATACCAGACCTCCTACTTTCTATTCCAGAGGTACGGTGCTGACTGAACCCTTAGAGAGAATTCTTGAATCAAACTCTTGGCAAAACCAACTTAACTGAAACTGCTACTAACTCCCTCCCACGTATTAGGCTTAGGTCAGGTACACCGGGGTAGGCGTAGTTAGAAGCACCAGTTGAGGTCGTTAGCCAATGTATATATGAATGTATATATTTTATTCATTTTAACTATCTTATGGCTAAGAAACCATATCAATGCTTTTACGGTATTATTTCATAATACTCCTTTTACTGTACGCACTTTTCATTATAACAAGTCTTGCAATTGTGGCAATTCATTTCTCTTGCATGAGAAGGAAGACTGCTCAATAAATAATATCTTTAATTGAAAACGCCAGTCTCTCTATTCCCTGCACTCTGGTGAAACTAAGAACGCACGTCTGACTGAGTGAAATAGCTGTCTATTGTTTCACACGACTCTAGAGTAAGCATGGGCGAATTTTGCGAATCTGGCGTTCGCGAATTTTGCGAATTTGCGAACTCGCAATCCGCAAAATCTGCAAATTCTCGCGAATTTGCTGATTTGGGGTTTTTTTGTGTTCGCAAGGGTTTCTGCCAGTTCGCGAGGGTTTGGTACTAGTTCGCAATTGCGAACTTACTTGTCGGCTCGCAACGGTCGTGACTATGTTGTTTCTACGTCTGGTTCATCATCACAGGTTCCCAGCACCCTCTGTTTCACCACTGCCACCCTCTGTTTCACCCATGCCACCCTCTGTTACATCAATGCCACCCTCTGGTTCATCAGCACTGTAGATTATGGGGGGGAAAAGCAAGCACACCTGCCCTGCTTCAACTGACATGAATTAATTTGGGGTTAGTTTATTGATGTGTCACTGTTTTAAAATTCCAGGTCTGGCACCTGCTTCCTTATCAGTAATTTGCTTTCTGTTGCAGTGCAATTTTTTTTTCCGGGACCTTTGTGACCTACTTGTAGCTATTCTATGAGCCTGCCGTGAGGGTCAGAGCAGGGTCATACAATTGTTGCAACTAGCAACTGAACTCTGGAGGGGCCCCAGTCAGGAAGCACTACAGGGAATGGTTACTAATGATGAGTTTGAACTCTTGCACCTGCCGAGTGCGTTCAGTTTTGAAAAACTCGTTTTTCTGCAATTTCGCGGGATTCGCGGGGCGCGAACACGCGCGAGATCGGATTTGGAAGCCGCGAATTTGTGTGAATATGCGATTTATTTTTTTGCGGCGTGTTAGTTCGCAAGGTTTTGTGCGTTTTCGCAAGCCGCTTGTAGCGCAAGGCGCGAAGTTACCCTCGTGGTCGTTCAAGGGCGTGGCCATCTTGTTTGTATGACGTATTTCCGTTTCCGGGCGCGAAGTGTAATCTCGCAAAGTGTGCGGCTCGCACGTACAATTTTGCGAGTGTTTGCGAGGAAAATCTCGCGCGAACTTACCCACGCGGTCGTGAACGGGCACGGCCATCTTGTTTCTCATTCATTGCTATGGTTCTGGGCATACTTTTTGTATCCTCTCTAAATCTCTGCCATCCTTTGCTTGTTTGAAGTTTTTTTTAATCTATTTTACTTATTATCTATCCCTCTATTTTTCTAGCCCTATATTTTTGTGTTTACTGCTACTTTTGGTTAAGTTTAAACTACTTTTTTAAACTCTTTTCTTTTCTTCTCTTCCCTATTCTATTTTCTTTATTCCTTTCCGCCCAGACCATGGTGAAGGGAGCCGGGAAGTATCCCGAGAAGGGGAAGGGTCCCGCACCCCGTGCCCGGCTCCCGTGCGGGCGTTTGAGGGGGGAGCTAGTGATGCCACGGGAGATCTTCAGCGCGGAGGAGGTGGCCGCACTAGTGTTCTATGTACAGCACCACCTCCCCAGGACCATCATGGCTGGCGGCAAGATCGGAGGCGGGTACGGGATCCGGGAGCGCCGGCAGCGGTGGGAGAAGGTGTGCCGGGCCATGTACCACCACTCTCGGGTCCGGCGCACCTACAACCAGGCCACCCACCGCTGGACGGATGTCCTGACCTGCTTGACCTGCTTGGCCTCGAGATCGCCGGGCTTGGTGAGTAGTAGTAGCTATTTCTTTACTACTCTGTTTTCTCCTGCTGTGTTATTATATTGCAAATTTTTGTTTTTTACCAAGAGCAATAATGCTGCTCATTACATTGTAGGTAAATTATATTTCAAAATCTTTTGTGCATTTCAGGTGCACTGCTCTCCTTCTCAGTAGTGTTGCTACTATGCTTATTTGTTTTCGATTTTGTGTTCATTTCATTGGCCTGTGAAATTATGTATGAGTGTAGTTTAAAGAACTGCGTAATGCTACACACTAAGGTTCAGATGTTTAATTACCGGCGCATCGCTGCAAAGTTGCAGGGATGCGCCAGTAATTGTGCGCCACGCCACTATCACCCATGGTGCGCCGTATTTACAATGCGGCGCACCATGGGCCTAAAACGTCACCAAAGCGTTACGCATCTGTGCTGTAAGGGCGGCGCATTGCTGGAGTTGCGTCGCAACAATGGTGCAGCTCCATCAATGCTCTGGGGTGCCCTATCTCCCCAATGCTGCTTCAAGCCGTACGTCTGCTTCAAGCAGGCGCAGGGTTTGAGTCATGCATCATTGTCGTTAAAGTGAGTGATTGAAATCTTGTAGATTTGCCTCAGCCACTTTTAGGATGCGTTCCTGCGCAAGAACGCCCTCCCTTGCGCCGGAACCGCCCTGATGGCGCAGGGCTTTACAACGTGATGCATCTCCCATATGCGTCACGTTGTTAATATACGCCGCACCATTGTGCCTCTTTTGTGCTGCCGCTGCGTCACAAAAGTCACGCAACAATGGAGCAAAAGAGCCGCAAGGGGCTTCTAAATCAGTCCCTACAGACTCAAGTCCAGTCCTTCCTTTGTACACATGGCGATAAGAGGAAATAGTGGTGGTGGATTGATAGTTTGAGTATTTTAATGACTGATTAATGTAGTAGGAAACTTTAGTGTTGTCGCTGATCTGCAATCACGATGGACTTTGGCTGTCACTTCGCGTGCTGTGGACTGCTGCCTGCCAATTCTAGGCAAACCTTTTTAGTACTTTGTTTAGTGAGTTACGTAAGAAGTTTCCAATTCAACGGTCCGCAAATCAAGCAATACTAGTAGACCACATGAGATTGGTCAATAATATATCCCGTGGAATAGTTGTCTATTTGCTATTTCGCCAAAATATTTTGTTAGTTCTTTTGAAATGTTTGATTTGGTTGACAAATATCATCCATGTTTTCTGTTTTTCTGTCTTTCATGTTGTGCATCAGCTTCCCCCAGGGGCAAGAGGAGGACACAGGAGGAGGAGGAGGAGGAGGGTGCTGTTGAGGATGCAGGCCAGGATCGGGCAGGCGAGGGCTCCTTTGCTGGCCCCAGTAAGTTTTATTTTTAATATAGAGTACTTACTTTTTTCCCGGCGTTCCTCATTCGATTTTTTCTAAATCGTCTTTGATCTTCTTGTAGACTGGATCTAAATTCTTATCATGCCTCGACTATGACTCCGTGTGGTATTACTAGATTATTCTTATTAGTCTGTCTGTGTAGCTAACTAACATTGCACATTTGGCAATTCCATTGGACTCCCATTCTAGTCAGCAATAGCTCTATGCACTGAGTGCAGTCCTCTGGGATTGTCCATAATGTCTTTTCAAGTCTTCTAAATGTTTATGCTTTGACAATTGCCAATAATAAAAAGGTGAATGACCACCAAGAAAGAATAAGATACTACTTTACTTTTGTTTTGGATAGGAGGACAATCCATTCTACTACTGTTGCAGGGACAAATCTGCACAAACAGAACTATGGACACTAAATAATGCGTTGCTTAGCTTATCAATTATAATAGGTGTTGTTAGACTTTCCACATACCTCAGTGATAACAGACTTTGTAGTTGAACCCCCAATCTCCTTACTGACTAGATAGTGTGGCAGAGTCATTTAGCTCCCAAAGTCACCGATGATTATTCCCCAATGATGTCAGAGGCACGGACTCATGCTTGCAAAAATTGCAAAACCTTTAGCTCATCCACTCTAGTCTGGTGGACCAAAAACCACAGAGTCTATTTAAGTTTAAAAGCTTTATTAAAAGTAAACACATTTATTAAAATCAAGTTTGTCATAAAAGTAAAGGTTTAACTGAAAATGGAAAAGTGCTTAGTGCTGACGATTAATTGGACACATTTCTTGTGGTCTAGCCGAGCTCTCACCTGGTTTGAACTTGATCCTGCTCGTGTTCTTAGAAGTCAAGCTTCTGTCTGTTAGGAGAAAAAGTGGTGCGTGTTAAAAATAAAAAGCAAGCATTCAACAGTTGTGCCAAAAAGTGCAGCAAGACAACAGCCTTCCCTGGAAAAAGGGACATTTTTACTTTAGAGTAGACAGTCACAAATTATTAAATTGTATACTGTTTTTTCACATTTCTTTCTTCCTCCTAGACCAAATATTATATAGTACTGAGTGGTGTATTCTAACATTATTAAATGTACTTTGTAGGTGGAACATCTGGAGGCGGGGCCAGCGCGGAGGTGGGGGTGGCATTGGACGAGGACAACTCTGGGGAGGAGGCGGTGGAAGTGCCGGACAATTCTGTGGGGGGTGACACGGTGGTGGCGGGCAGAGGTAAGCTATATATTCCTTACTTATTGAGATTGAAGACTGCAGAGTGTGCTTTCTGCACGGGTGTATTATAAATAAACCAGGTAGTAGCCTCCTCTAAATGTACTTCGACTTAGCTGTGAAGTTTTTGGCGAGAAGAATCCCAATCAGATCTGAGATGAACTTGATGGATGGGATGAATGAAAAGCGAAAGAAGAGTGTAAGTAAGTGTGGAAGGAAGAGAAATGTAATGATGACTGGCAAAGAAGAATGATATGTGTTTGCTTGGTCCCCGAGGTGGCTGGGAAGGAAAGAATATGGTATGGTGCATGGCTGGGTGAATGATGAAGCAAGGATGGGTGGAAGGAGAACAGCCTGGGTGGGTGAAACAGAAACTGTATGTGTGCATATACTTTGAATGGATGGATGCCTGGATCATTCATGGTACAGTCTGACTCTTAGATAGCATATGTGTATCTAGAGAGAGTAGACAGTCACTGGATGAACTAAGTGTTACTTTGAAGAGCATGTAACACCGCACCCGCACGTCCGTTCCAGTGTAGGAAAGGCAAGGAAAAGAAGTTGTAATTTTGTCCAAATACTACCATGAATAGTAGCAGTAGTTTGTATTGCAACGGCAAGCACAGCATATATCCGGTTATTACGGTGGACACTCCCTACCTCTCTACCTCTCTTAATAACTTTAGTTTAGTAGTAGTACGTCATTCATGTGTGGGTGTATCACTGTTCACTCAATAATAAGCAAAGCACCTAAAGTCATCCCATATGTCATAAAATACATCCCATGTGAAGTGATAGATATTCAGATTATTTAGCTTCTTCATTTTCCTTTTCTAATACTAATTTGCACTGTAGGGTGAAAGCTAAATTAATTAGGCAGTAGCCCTTTTAACAGAGTATACTCAGTGCCACCCGTAATAGAAAAGTAAGAGCTTCACCACCTGCATGTACTGGACCGGTACAGTAACGCAAGTCTGTCTCACTCACCATGGTGTGCGTCTGTTTTTCTCGGGTGCAAGTTCACTGCGCTGGCATTATGCCGGCTTGCATAAGATAACGTACCAATTTTCCTAAACAAGAGAGAAGAGGAAGAATAAGACTGGTGTACTGTCATAGTCGACTGTAATGGAAGTCCATAGTGCTCGTAGAATTTGTTCCTTAAACTCCCACTAATGTTAGAGCAAGGATGAAGAAGTCGGAGGTTACATAGATACTGTCCTCAATAGTTATGTACTGTGCTTTCAATTTGCTACTTGTACTGTGACAACTTTCTGCTCAATCATTTTGTGTTATTCTAAAGGAGCATTGGTTACAGACTATGTCTTTCTTTCTTCATATAGTTGCTCCTTCCAAATCCAAGAGACCATCAAGGAGGAGGGAGCTGGCTCGAATGGCCCGGCAACGGAGGCTGGATGCCACTGTCGCTGAATATCGGCGGCTGGTGGCCCTGGAGGAGGAGGAGATGCAGTCTGGTACTACAACAACGTCCACTGGGATAGCTGCATCCTCCACCGTGCGGGCTGCCAGCCAGCGCAGTGCTCCAGCGGTACGGAGCCGGGCTACCAAAGCCAAACGCTACCGCCAAGCAGCAAAGACAGCAGCTGCCCCCCACAGGATTAGCAAGGCTCGCCGGCGCCGCTTATCCCTCAGACTGTCCTACCTGGAGCAGGAGGTCCTGAACTATAAGAACTTGGTGGAGGGCCTCCGCTTTTAACATGCCACCCTCCGCAAGGAGCATGATGCCCTGGCTGCTAAAGTCTACAGCACCCTGTCCCTTAGAGACTTTTGGGGGGTGGGAATTGGGAGTTGGGTTTTTTGGGGACTTTTGAAGGACAATCGTTGGGGTTAGGGAGGGTCTTGCGGGAGATTATTTTGTTAGGGCTATAAAAATATACTTTTTGAAACTTTATCTGACCATTCCTGTTTTTTACTGCTTTTGAGTCTAATGGGTGGGGGTTTAACAGTAAGTTTGTTTTCCTGAATAGTCCTAGGACTTTAGTAGTACTACCGTCAATTTCTCGTCTCTCCTAATACTCCATTATACTACCTCCAACCAAACGCTTATCTTACCTGTAATTTCTGTTTGAAAGTAGGGCTAGGCCCAGGGCTGGCTCCACGAGAAATGGCGATTAAGGTTGCAATCCAGTGCGGCTGAAATTTCCTCCTCATTGCGGTGGTACTAGTGGTGTGACACAGTGGCAGTTGCATGGCTATGGAAAAAAAAGAAAATGAAACCTGGTTTGTCCTTACTGTAGCATTACAACGGTACGATAGAAAATATAGCAGGTGACAGTACACTAGACTACAACAGTGCCACAATGTAGCCTAACAAATGGTAAAGTATTGATAATATAACTTGTACTTGTATAGGATTTCTTTGACATTGGCTACTACTACAAGAAATAGTACTGAAGCTGAGTAAGTCTAGAATATATCCTCGGATTCCTTCACCAGCCTGTTGCTATGACCTTATCCTCCCCAGCAAGTGTGTGGAATTATTGATGTCATTTAGTCACACATCAAGCAAAACCACACAACCCGGGGGAAGAGTGTTAGGGTTTGTAAAATGGATGGGAATGGGGGTTTCTTTTTGGGTAGGTTTTGTTGAGAGAAAAAAAAAAGCACAGCATGGACAAACAATAATTGAACATAAAGAATTTTTTGGGTACAAAGCTAACCATAAATCTTTTACGTGACATAAAGGAAGTGCATGCACTACTGAATGCATTGTTACAGAAAAGTAAGTAGTACTTTTGACAACCGTGAATGACAGAATGCAACAGTACAGGGCTACATTAAATTAGGTTTGAAAAATAGCCGAAGTAAAACCTATAGAATGGCTGTAGGGATCAATTTAGAAGCAGAGAGAGATCCAAGAAATGCAGTCACACACACTCATTGAAGAAAAGAATGGATACTGTATCTGTATTGTTGTAGATGTCCTGTTGAATTTGGTAAGTAAGTTGCATGCAGCAAACAATTCCTCTTATTAGCGGCACTCCTCCATTCCAGCTGATGCTTCGTCCATCAATGTTGGTGACCAGAAGACCCCCTGTCCACTGCCTGCCTGGCGGATGCTGAATTGCGTCTCGCTAATGTGAAGCCTGACTCCATCCTTTTTTCCCCATTGCACAGACTGAGACCCGGCCTGTAATTATTGAGAGAAAAACAGCACTGATAAATAAATATTAGGTATGTACGCTGTGTAGTGCAAAAAGTCACACTTTGATTTTCCTAATAGACAGTACAACATTTTTGAAAGTGCGTACTCTGTCTGAGTCACCTTTTGAAGAATAAATAAGTATGGGCAAATTAATTTAGCGGATCTTTCCCCTCAAGCTAGGTGTACTGTAAACTGTGTTTTAGAACAAAATTAGACCTTCCCAGCAGTGCTTCCACCCAGACCCTTACTAAAGCCAGTTGCAAAAATGTAGAAGACCCCCAATCAGATCTCAAAAAATGAGGCCTAGGAGAAAACTGGATTGTATTCAAACCACTTGCAAGCAAGCAAAAGTATCTATAGCCAGCATCGCTCCAAGACTCGAAAACCCCCCCACCCAAACACATGCAATAGAAATACTGCTAACCCTAACGAGCCCTAAGTTAAGAATAGTGGCAGAGGCTTTCTTTACTATGCCAAATCCCCCCTTTCCCACCATGGATTTTCTTCAAATGTCTTGCAACCAAAATTACAAGTTCTCACGAGTGCTCTAAGACCCCAGAACTCAGTTGCAAAAATCTAGAACACCCCAAAACACATGCAATCTTGCTGCTAGGGCTAACCCTAACGAACCCTAAGTTACAAAAAGAGCCAAAAGGATTTCCCTTATGGATTTTGTCCCGACCACTTCTATCCGGTATTAGACCTTCCCAGGAATGCCCCAAGACCCGACAACCCCCCGCCAAAAAGCAGAACACCCCCAAACATCCCAAAAGCAAAATCTCATACTTACAATATTTCTCGGCCTTCGGTCCAAACGCGCTGTGCAGCTAGGCCATAACTCCAGTTTTCCACCACCGATTTCCTGAAAAGCAAATGCAATCAAGATTAGAGTGTCCCAGTAGTGCTCCCAGACCCCGAAACCCACCCACAAACAGCCGGAAACCCCCCAAAGAGCTCCTCAAATGCAAGCAAGTCAGCAAAAACACAAAAAAAATTCCGCCTCCGATTTGGTCCAAACCACTTTTATCCGGTATTAGAGCTTCCCAGCAATATGGCCCCAGAGCCGTCAACCCAGGAGAAAACGAGTAGAAGACCCCCAAACAGCCAAAGGGCAAAAGTACAAAAATGGGGACTTAGTAATTTTTTTGCCAATTTCCCAAATCACTCTGCGCGCGCTCTGCAGCTAGGCCCTAACTCCCCTCTGCCACCATGGATTTGCTTCAACCCTCTTGCAAACTAAAGTATCCATAGCCAGCATTGCTCCCAGACCCCGAAACCCACCCACAAACACCAGGAAGCCCCCCAAACAGCCCCCCGAAAACGCTACATTGAGCAAAATGTCAGAAATAGCAAAAAAGAAAATCAGCGTGGATTTTGTCCCAACCACTTCTATCCGGTATTAGACCTTCCCAGGAATGCCCCAAGACCCGCCAACCCACCCGCCAAAAAGCACAACACCCCCAAACAGCCCAAAAGCAAAATCTCATACTTACAATATTTCTCGGCCTTCGGTCCAAACGCGCTGTGCAGCTAGGCCATAACTCCAGTTTTCCACCACGGATTTCCTGAAAAGCAAATGCAATCAAGATTAGAGTGTCCCAGTAGTGCTCCCAGACCCCGAAACCCACCCACAAACAGCCGGAAACCCCCCAAAGAACTCCTCAAAGGCAAGCAAGTCAGCAAAAACACACAAAAAATTCCGCCTCCGATTTGGTCCAAACCACTTTTATCCGGTATTAGAGCTTCCCAGCAATATGGCCCCAGAGCCGTCAACCCAGGAGAAAACGAGTAGAAGACCCCCAAACAGCCAAAGAGCAAAAGTACAAAAATGGGGACTTAGTCATTTTTTTGCCAATTTCCCAAATCACTCTGCGCGCGCTCTGCAGCTAGGCCCTAACTCCCCTCTGCCACCATGGATTTGCTTCAAACCTCTTGCAAACTAAAGTATCCATAGCCAGTATTGCTCCCAGACCCCGAAACCCACCCACAAACACCAGGAAGCCCCCCAAACAGGCCCCCGAAAACGCTACATTGAGCAAAATGTCAGAAATAGCAACAACAAAAAATCAGCGTGGATTTTGTCCCAACCACTACTATCCGGTATTAGACCTTCCCAGGAGTGCCCCAAGACCCGCCAACCCACCCGCCAAAAAGCACAACACCCTCAAACAGCCCAAAAGCAAAATCTCATACTTACAATATTTCTCGGCCTTCGGTCCAAACGCGCTGTGCAGCTAGGCCATAACTCCAGTTTTCTACCACGGATTTCCTGAAAAGCAAAATGCAATCAAGATTAGAGTGTCCCAGCAGTGCTCTCAGACCCCGAAACCCACCCACAAACAGCCAGAACCCCCCCAAAGAGCACCTTAAAAGGCAAGCAAGTCAGCAAAAACACCAAAAAATTTCCGCCTCGGATTTGGTCCAAACCACTTTTATCCGGTATTAGAGCTTCCCAGCAATGGCCCCAGAGCCGTCAACCCAGGAGAAAACGAGTAGAAGACCCCCAAACAGCCAAAGAGCAAAAGTACAAAAATGGGGACTTAGTAATTTCTTTGCCAATTTCCCAAATCACTCTGCGCGCGCTCTGCAGCTAGGCCCTAACTCCCCTCTGCCATCATGGATTTGCTTCAAAACTCTTGCAAACTAAAGTATCCATAGCCAGCATTGCTCCCAGACCCCGAAACCCACCCACAAACACCAGGAAGCCCCCCAAACAGGCCCCCGAAAACGCTACATTTAGCAAAATGTCAGAAATAGCAAAAAAAAAATCAGCGTGGATTTTGTCCCAACCACTTCTATCCGGTATTAGACCTTCCCAGGAATGCCCCAAGACCCACCAACCTACCCGCCAAAAAGCAAAACACCCCCAAACAGCCCAAAAGCAAAATCTCATACTTACAATATTTCTCGGCCTTCGGTCCAAACGCGCTATGCAGCTAGGCCATAACTCCAGTTTTCCACCACGGATTTCCTGAAAAGCAAATGCAATCAAGATTAGAGTGTCCCAGCAGTGCTCCCAGACCCCAAAACTCACCCACAAACAGCTGGACCCCCCCAAATAGCACCTCAAAGGCAAGCAAGTCAGCAAAAACACAAAATAATTTTCGCCTCCGATTTGGTCCACACCACTTTTATCCGGTATTAGAGCTTCCCAGCAATGGCCCCAGAGCCGTCAACCCAGGAGAAAACGAGTAGAAGACCCCCAAACAGCCAAAGAGCAAAAGTACAAAAATGGGGACCTAGTAATTTTTTTGCCAATTTCCCAAATCACTCTGCGCGCGCTCTGCAGCTAGGCCCTAACTCCCCTCTGCCACCATGGATTTGCTTCAAACCTCTTGCAAACTAAAGTATCCATAGCAGCATTGCTCCCAGACCCCAAAACCCACCCACAAACACCAGGATCCCCCCCAAAAAGGCCCCCGAAAACGCTACATTGAGCAAAATGTCAGACATAGCAACAAAAAAAATCAGCGTGGATTTTGTCCCAACCACCTCTATCCGGTATTAGACCTTCCCTGGAATTCCCCAAGACCCGCCAACCCACCCGCCAAAAAGCACAACACCCCCAAACAGCCCAAAAGCAAAATCTCATACTTACAATATTTCTCGGCCTTCGGTCCAAACGCGCTGTGCAGCTAGGCCATAACTCCAGTTTTCCACCACGGATTTCCTGAAAAGCAAATGCAATCAAGATTAGAGTGTCCCAGCAGTGCTCCCAGACCCCAAAACTCACCCACAAACAGCCGGAACCCCCCCAAAGAGCACCTCAAAGGCAAGCAAGTCAGCAAAAACACAAAAACAATTCCGCCTCCGATTTGATCCAAACCACTTTTATCCGGTATTAGAGCTTCCCAGCAATGGCCCCAGAGCCGTCAACTCACCCGCAAAGAAGTAGAACACCCCCACAAGTGCTGAGTCTTTCTTTATTGGGCGTAAACCAGCCCTCTGCTTTGATGGAAATAGGAGCCTGGAGGAGGAGGATAGAGGAGCATGTTCTTCTGAACTTGTGAACCTGAGGAATGCAGACTGCGGCACCTTCAAAGCAATAAGCAAACAAGTGAAGACAGTTCTGCTGATGGGCTTGTTTTTGTGATTAGGTGATTAAAGTTTGAATTATATTAACTGTGCACAACAAAGAAAGACAGACACACAGGAATAAAAGTGAATAAGGATGAAAAAGAAAGTTATTGATTCATTGTCTCATTTTCAGGGCTCGGTGTCAGGGTCCACGAATAAGAATAAGGCTTTGTCATCATACTCTGCGAATTCAAGCAGGGTGAGCTCAGTGTCACCTGGCAGAGTAGAAATTCCCTCATCTACGTTGCTGTCCACCTCGTCTTCATCCGGCGTGCTTTCTCGTACTCTGTAATCTGGTGGTATGAGGTGCTGATTCATCTTGATCATTGTTAACCTCTCCACATTTTTGGGCGAGAGGCGGCTCCGTTTGGAAGTTACAATGCCACCAACAGCACTGAAAACACGTTCAGAAGACACGCTTGCGAGTGGGCAAGACAAGTAGTTTAAAGCCAGGTTGGAGAGCTGTGGCCACAATTCTTTTTTCCCATGCCAATACGCCAATGGGTCAGCATTAACATAGACCTCTGTTGAGTCATTCAGATAGTCCTTCACCATCGACTCAAGGTCCTCCTCCAAGGTTCCTCCACTTTCCTTAGCTGTTGCTGTGACCTTTTGAGAAGCAAACCCAAGCCGAGCTAGCCAATCCTCTTCAGCCTCCAATGTTACTGTTGTGTCTGGTGCAGATGATCCGGTTGCCGGTGTCTTTAATGGCTGAGAGGTCACTTGTGCCACAGCCACAGGTGCAGAAGTGGATTGTTTTGACTGGGGATGGCCTGCTGATGCTGATGTACTGCCTTTTCCTTCAATTTTCTGCCGTTCTCTTTCAAACCTCTTGGCTGAGAAGGCTAGCCACTGTTTGTACTTTGTAGCATCTTCATCAGCAAAAGGAAAGAATGCTCGGCCTGCCAGCGCCTTTTTGTAGCGTGGATCCAGAATAGTAGCACAAATGTAATGCTGGTTGGAGAGGATCATTTTAAGACGTTCATCACCTTGTAGGCGCTCTAATAATTACTCCGCCAAAACAAAAGGGTCTTAGTTTTTTTCATCTTTTTGAAACACAGAACACACCTCCTTCAGTTGGTGCTCCAGCATGTACAACAAGGGGATAGCTTTTCCCAAATTACAGTCCTCCTTGCTGACTGCACGCGTGAAGACCTGAAAAGGACGAAGCATGCGTGTCAGGCTTTTAACTATGTCCCATTACACCGCACCCATCCTCAGGTCCTCCTTCTGAGCTGTACCCTGTGTTAAGAAATAGTGATCGAGTACCCTATACTGCTCATACAGACGCTCAAGCATGTAGAAGGTTGAGTTCCAACGTGTTGCCACCTCCTGGATGAGTGCTTTCACTGGTATTCGACGTTCATGTAGCAGGCTCCTCAGATGCTTCCGGGCCTTAAAAGAATGGCTGAAATGGTTGCACATTTTTCAGCAGGTGTTAACCACCCTGTACGCTGCACTTTCTTTATCACTCAAGAATTTTTTGACAACCAGGTTTATACAGTGCGCCAAACACGGCACTCTGAAATAGTCACCCAGCTCCATGGCCTTAACTACATTGCGCCATTATCCGTGGAAACATAACCAATCTGGCGTTTTTTTGGGGACAGCCAGTCAAGGACCTTTGTGTTAAACTGATCCAAAATGTTTTCTGCTGTGTGACGTTTCTCCAAACCAAACATGGCTAGTGTTGCATGTTTCTGAGCAGCTTTAAAAACTTGGTCCGGGTCAACACCTGCGTTTAGCTTTGCTTTAACCCCTGAAAAAGAGACCCAGTGTGCAGTGATGTACATGTAATCAGCGCCTGCGCCACTGGTCCACATGTCTGCTGTCAGATGTATAGTGTGAACAGCACTCTTCTGCAAAGCTGCCCCAATCACCTCCAGAACATCTTCATGTAGTGCTGGAACCGCAACTCGGGCAAAATAGAACCGGCTAGGAACCTTCCATTTAGGGCAGAGTGCTACCACTAATTCTCGAAAACCAACCCCTTCTACAAAAGAAAAAGGGAGAAGGTCCAGAGCTAGCATTGTAGCCAGCTTAGTGTTATACAGACGCGTCAGTGGGTGGTTGCGTTCATATTGCGCTTCTGTAAACAACATCTTTTTAATGTTGCCCTGGACCAAGCATTTACGGGATAATGATGATGATGATGATATCTTCGACCCAGTTACGCTCGCTGATGAACTTTTTCGCATTGGTGTCTCACTCTCTCCCACACTCTTAGTGTGGCTCACATGGGGTGTGCTGCTGACAGGGGTACTGGGTGTAAGTGAAGTGTTTGACACGTCTTCTTCCTCCTCGTCATCATCAGATGAAAAATCAACGTTTTCATTACGTGCAATTAGGGCTTCCTTGATCGCCTGTAGGTGCGCAAACCATTGGACAGGGTGCTGTCTCTTAAGATGACCTCTCTGGCCTCCGGTACCATAGTTGGTACCAAACTTACCACGACTAACTGCAACCTTACAAATGCTACAAATGGCGAAGTTTTCCTTTTTGGGCAAACACTAAAGAAGTCCCAAGCTGGGGACTTGAATTGTCTGTGGGGGCCGGAGGAGGCGGCGATACTGGTGCCGGTGGTCTTGCTGCTAATGCCAGATGAAGTGGAGGATGTGGATTGCCAAACTTTAGTACGTTGTGCACTTTCACCACCACTAATTGAGGTCGAGGTGGATGGAGGTCCCTTCTTGCAAGGAAGAAATATGGAAGCGGTACGTGTTAGTGTACTAGTTAACTCCAATGGTTGTTGAGTTTCCATTGCCTCCTCGTCGACATCATCATCACGCTCGGCAGCTTCTCAGGCTAGGGTCAAAATGTCTCTTTGCTGCATGCCCGCTGGGGCTGCAGTGACCTTTATGATGACTGGCTCGTCGTCGTGAGAGGCTTGATCAGCAGCAGTATCCGCCACTTCTTGTTGAGCTTCATCACACTCCATAACTATGAGTTTTTCGACGACCTTCCTTTTACGCTTAAGTACCTTTGTCAGATCATGGTGTGCCTCACTCTCAGACAGCCGTGGTGGTTCCCAATTTTCATCCAGTTCATCAGAAGGAGGTGGGCTTGAAGAAGATGTAGACACCCCCCTTGATCTTTTCCTTGCTAGGGATGTAGAAGACAATGAATGATCATCAGGAGGAGTGGCTTACTCAAATGATACCTCGGCTTGATTGTCGATTTCCTGATGTGCCCCTACTTCGGGAGGAACAACTATTGTGGGCACTTGTGACCCTCAATGCACCTCTGCTTGCGCGTCTCCTTGCGCTGCCTCTCCTTCCACATGTACTTGGGCTTGTTCTTGCACATGTGGTTGTTGTTGCGGCTGTGGTTGTTCAACACTTGTCAGATGAGTTACAACAACCTGTGTTGATTCAGGGACATTGCTGCTACTTTCTTGCGATGAGCCAACATCACTGGTCGATGGTGATTGAAGAAGTACACTGACTGCCTCTGCAGCACTCAAGGGCTTGGACTTAAGTTGGCGTGGTGGTGGCGGCACTGAGCCCAATGGAGCGGGGGTGCTGCTCCCAGCTTGGTCCCCAGCAGATCCCGCTGCTGCTGCAGGCGTACTTGTTCTTTACTCCCAAAAAACGTGGCGGCCGGCACACCAGCCTCCTTGGTAACTTGCTTCTTCTGCTCCTTACTGGCAACTTTCTTGCTAGAGGAGCTACGGGGACCTGTTTTTGGGGCCATCTTCTTCAGAGCAGGTCAGAACAGCAGGCCACAGTTGCACGAGTTGCAGAGTTGTCTGTGGCCAGACGTGACGTCGCGTGACGTTATGCTGCACACACACACCGCTGCAGGACTTCTTCCTGGTACTGGTGGTTCTCTTGAGTCTTGTGCACCTAAAAGCAATGGAAGACAGAGGAACATCAGTTCAGTTATACACCCCAAAAAAATCGAAAAAACACAGAAAAATCAGCACAATCCCATGCCCTCCATGATGTTTAAATTCAAGACACCCCACAGAAAGACTAGGCCCATGCAACACTCACTACCCCTGGTGAAAAGGCCACAACAACAGGCCAAAAAAACGAAAATCACAGACAAATCAGCACAATCCCAAGCCATCCAGCCCCTCCATGATGTTTGAATTCAAGACAACCCACAGAAAGACTAGGCCCATGCAACACTCACTACCCCTGGTGAAAAGGCCACAACAACAGGCCAAAAAAGCAAAAATCACCGAAAAATCAGCACAATCCCAAGCCATCCAGCCCCTCCATGATGTTTAAATTTAAGAAAACCCACAGAAAGTCTAGGCCCGT
This sequence comes from Lissotriton vulgaris, assembly GCF_964263255.1. Taxonomy (NCBI): domain Eukaryota; kingdom Metazoa; phylum Chordata; class Amphibia; order Caudata; family Salamandridae; genus Lissotriton; species Lissotriton vulgaris. Next base: position 44,836,941 of record NC_141699.1, read on the forward strand.
GCAACACTCACTACCCCTGGTGAAAAGGCCACAACAACAGGCCAAAAAAACGAAATTCACAGCAAAATCAGCACAATCCCAAACCATCCAGGCCCTCCATGATGTTTAAATTCAAGACACCCAACATAAAGACTAGGCCCATGCAATACTCACTACCCCTGGGCATGAAGGTTGAAAACTAGGCAAAATGGTTGCAGGCCTAACAACACTGCCTGCATTCAAAATGGCCCCCTCCCTCCCAGCACACGGCCAGGGCCTGTAGCAGCACTCAAAATGGCCCCCACCCACATGGCCTGTCCCCATGAACACCCCAAAAAATCGAAAAACACAGAAAAATCAGCACAATCCCAAACCATCCAGACCCTCCATGATGTTTAAATTCAAGACACCCCACAGAAAGACTAGGCCCATGCAACACTCACTACCCCTGGTGAAAAGGCCACAGCAACAGGCCAAAAAAACGAAAATCACAGAAAAATCAGCACAATCCCAAGCCATCCAGCCCCTCCATGATGTTTAAATTCAAGACAACCCACAGAAAGGCTAGGCCCATGCAACACTCACTACCCCTGGTGAAAAGGCCACAACAACAGGCCAAAAAAACGAAAATCACAGAAAAATCAGCACAATCCCAAGCCATCCAGCCCCTCCATGATGTTTAAATTCAAGACAACCCACAGAAAGACTAGGCCCATGCAACACTCACTACCCCTGGTGAAAACGCCACAACAACAGGCCAAAAAAATGAAAATCACAGAAAAATCAGCACAATCCCAAGCCATCCAGACCCTCCATGATGTTTAAATTCAAGACACCCCACAGAAAGACTAGGCCCATGCAACACTCACTACCCCTGGGCATAAAGGTTGAAAACTAGGCAAAATGGTTGCAGGCCTAACAACACTGCCTGCATTCAAAATGGCCTCCTCCCTCCCAGCACATGGCCAGAGCCTGTAGCAGCACTCAAAATGGCCCCCACCCACATGGCCTGGCCCCATGAACACCCAAAAAAATCGAAAAACACTGAAAAACCAGCACAATCCCAAACCATCCAGACCCTCCATGATGTTTAAATTCAAGACACCCCGCAGAAAGACTAGGCCATTGCAACACTCACTACCCCTGGTGAAAAGGCCACAGCAACATGCCAAAAAAACGAAAATCACAGAAAAATCCGTACAATCCCAAACCATCCAGGCCCTCCATGATGTTTAAATTCAAGACACCCCACAGAAAGACTAGGCCCATGCAACACTCACTACCCCTGGGCATAAAGGTTGAAAACTAGGCAAAATGGTTGCAGGCCTAACAACACTGCCTGCATTCAAAATGCCCCCCTCCCTCCCAGCACATGGCCAGGGCCTGTAGCAGCACTCAAAATGGCCCCCACCCACATGGCCTGTCCCCATGAACACCCCAAAAAATCGAAAAACACAGAAAAATCAGCACAATCCCAAACAATCCAGACCCTCCACGATGTTTAAATTCAAGACACCCCACAGAAAGACTAGGCCCATGCAACACTCACTACCCCTGGTGTAAAGGCCACAACAACAGGCCAAAAAAACGAAAATCACAGAAAAATCAGCACAATCCCAAGCCATCCAGCCCCTCCATGATGTTTAAATTCAAGACAACCCACAGAAAGACTAGGCCCATGCAACACTCACTACCCCTGGTGAAAAGGCCACAACAACAGGCCAAAAAAAACGAAAATCACAGAAAAATCAGCACAATCCCAAGCCATCCAGCCCCTCCATGATGTTTAAATTCAAGACAACCCACTGAAAGACTAGGCCCATGCAACACTCACTACCCCTGGTGACAAGGCCACAACAACAGGCCAAAAAAATGAAAATCACAGAAAAATCTGCACATTCACAAACCATCCAGGCCCTCCATGATGTTTAAATTCAAGACACCCCACAGAAAGACTAGGCCCGTGCAACACTCACTACCCCTGGTGAAAAGGCCACAACAACAGGCCAAAAAAACGAAAATTACAGAAAAATCAGCACAATCCCAAGCCATCCAGCCCCTCCATGATGTTTAAATTCAAGACAACCCACAGAAAGACTAGGCTCATGCAACACTCACTACCCCTGGTGAAAAGGCCACAACAACAGGCCAAAAAAACGAAAATCACAGAAAAATCAGCACAATCCCAAGCCATTCAGCCCCTCCATGATGTTTAAATTCAAAACACCCCACAGAAAGACTCAGTGCACCCACCACTGAGTACCCCTGGGCAAAAGGCCCCAAAACAGCCCAAAAATCGAAAATTCCAAAATCTTAGTTGCAGCAACTGTAATGCCCCAAAAATTACTTGTCAAATTTCTAATCCAAAAGTGATCCAAAGAAAGTCAAAAAGGCCTCAAATCCAAATATCCAGCAGCATCCACAAAAAGTAATCCTTCCAGCTCCAGATCCAAATGAAAAGTGACCAGGAGATGGACAAAGCACTGGGAGGAGCCTGCTGGACAGGAACAGGAAGTTGAAGACTGTGGGGCACTTCTTTCCTCCCACCCCCCCTCCCCAAAATGGACTCCTCGCAAAAAAAGTGCAGGCAAATGTCAACCTGAGAAGTTATTCAGATAAAAATCATAATTTCCAGAAGTTTTATGCTGCTTGCTGGTGGATTTCTTGTGCAGAATTGCAAATTTTGTATTTTCACGAGTGCGAGATTGTTGCTGCTCGCCACATCTACAAGCTCCCAATTGCGAAGTCCCGCGATACGTGATCACGGCGTACTCGCGTTGACAAACTCTCGCTGTGCAAGTTCGCAAGCCGCGATGACGTAATCGCGCTCGCCAAATTCCCGCGGGATCCCGCAGCAAGATCTAAAGTGGCGCAGCACTCGCAAAATATCGAGAAAAACAACTCGGCAAACGCTGAATGACGGTAAGTAAACGCCGCACGCCGCAAAATTGAATCACCAAGAAAAAAAAAATCCGCTGCGTGCCAATTTGCGGATTTTTGGTAAATTCGCGAGCGTTTGCGGATTGCGAATTTACCGAAAATCCGCAAAATCCGCGAGCGTAACGGATTTTCCGCCTATGCTTACTCTAGAGATTGACTCTTATTCTGGGGAGCAAAGTTGTCATGTTTATGCGGTTGTCGGAAGCTGAATCCCTTCTTGTCTGAGCCAGGGAAGCTGATCACTTCCTATTTCAGTCAAGAAAGTTTCCAGTGATCTCTGAGCTAGCTGGCGCAAGCCTAAATTAAGTCTAACATAGTCAGTAGAGACCTAGAAGACCTCAGTCCTACGTCTACACTACTGTTTATGTTATTCCAATGCGCAGGGCCTATAGGGAAAATAGGAACTACACTACATGGCGCCAAACGTTTGGTTAGGCGATAAAACTAACGCAAGACGTTAAGAGTAACTCAGTCGTGCTTTTTCACACAGACCCTTTCTCCCGTAAATACTCCAATAGACATCTGGAGTGGGTGAAAGGTTAAAATCCGCCGGAACTTAGTAGGAAGAGATTCCTATGTAGAGTTTCTGGTTTAGTCAACGTTGAAGGATACAGTGTTCCAAAATATTGTGCACCCAATCTTTTGTTTCCTTGAAACCTGATCTGCAACAAAAAACCTTTCTGACAATAAAATGCCAGATAGTGATGAGGAAAGGGATGCTGCTATATTAGCAAATCAACTAATGGAGGACGACACAAGTCTCCTACAGAATGACCAGAATGCAATCCTCATTCCGGTCAACATAAGAAAAACTATAACTTTAAAACTTATAGAAAACAGACTGACAGCACGAGGTGGTACAGTCATTTTCGTGATAGAGGCACACGAAAATCGGCAGACAGAGGTATTCTATTCATGGATAAACTTTCCAGCGGCAAACGCTACAACACACGAGTTCCACTATTACAAAATAGAGGAACCACCGGACGAATACGCTCCATTCGAGGAGATTGAAATCCCATTAAAATACCAAGAGCACCTGCTCTGGTTTAAAGGCGCCCTAAAACATAATGATCACATCACCAGGCTCGGTCCACTAGGTAGACCAGGAGCAACGTGGCCGGTTCTAGCCAGCTACAGACCACATCCAGACATCGAAAAAATGTCAAGAGAAGAACTTTTAGCACAGCTAAAATTATTAATTAAAATACACAGACAGTTAGTCCAATATGTAATGCGGACTGCAACAGTCCAAACAGCTGTCAATATTCCACAGCTAACCTCTCATCAGGGGAACACAAATAAAATCACACCACTGAGCATACAATCATGACTTGGAAAAACACCCGCAAAATGGGAACAAATTCCATTCTGGCTAGCACAAAAAATAACTCAAATAGAGGCAGTATTCCCGAATACTACCCCTATTGAGAAACAATGGGGGTCGCACCACATGTGGAGGACTGTGACACTTGGGGCACAGTCTTTGCTTCCATTTACACAAAAACACATGGTGTTCCGTCCATAGCGGTAATACCAGATGTGCTAAAACAAATTCAGAATGAATACGGTCCAGAACCTGCTTTAACTCTTGGTATGAAATTACTGAAAGACTTCAAGCAGGTCTCGGCAATATTACTAGCCAACATAAAAGGAGAAGCAGCATCTGTGGCGATCCGCCAGAAATTGAAAGAAACAGATATATCAGAACAACCAATTGAACTTGCCAGAATCATAGAAAAATGCTATGAAGAATTAGGTAGAGATAGTTTGGGTGGGAAACCAGTAAAACCCCAACTACTTGAAAATCATGAAAAAATATTTATTAAAAATAATCTACACAATCCTAAAAAAAGTTGGGATAGAAATAAACAATCCACTCCCAAAGAAAACGTTTTCCAGTCCAGAGGAAGGTCTCCTCGGCGGAGAGAAAGAACACCAGTCTCCCCAGAGGGAGCACTCTGAGAATAGATATAACCTTAGAAATAAAACCTGATAGATATCAAAGTATTGATACACGTCTCTCTCGATCTTTTTCGCAGAAATCGGAAAGAAGAGGACGGTCAGAACCAAGGGAAGAGCACACCAAGTCCAAAGACAAGGAACCTGCTCAAAGTAAAAAATTACAATTTCCAAGAAAGAAGGTAGCCAGTATTAGAGTAATAGAGCATGTCGAGAATACTGAGGACACAGCTGAAAAGCGGAGAGTGGGCACAGACAATGCTAGACAGCGCAGCAGAAATCAGCATAGCTCGCAAGATCCTAATGATTCATCTGGAGACAGTGGACAAGAATGAATACATTCAAGTAGAAACTGCAGACACCAGAGTTAGCGAGCCTCATAAGATATACGAAATAACACTGCGTATAGAGGGAGATAAGACTAGGAAAATAAGGGGTCTATTTTGGGATAACCTCTCAAAAGGCTATGACATCCTGTTAGCCGAGAAAGATTGGCCCCCAGAGTTTGTCAGAGAGTGCCCTCATGGCGAACAAATGATTGTGCCTGCCTTCTCAAATCATATTCCAATTCACACTAAATATATATATGCAAGGAAATGGGCAGTAGCTCAAGCACCAGCATTATATAAAAATCATGCAGGATGGGATGAGGACTCTCCTCCTCACAAAATCCAGTTAAAATGTCAACCAACTGCACAAAGGCAGTACCCAATTAAGCAAGAAGCTAAAAAACAGGTCATGGAGATTTTAGATCAACTTGAATACCAAGGGGTAATTGAAACATACACCTCTCAAATGAACAATCCTTTGTTTCCTGTCTCCAAACCAGACGATTCGTATCATCTAGTCTTGGACTACAGACACCTTACTCATATTGCAAATCATTTGTGGTACAAAATTCGCACAGTGCTGCACTAATGAATAACATTGTTCGCAAAAAATACAAAACAACATTAGACATATCTAATGGGTTCTTTTGTCAAAATATTGCACCAGAAAGCAGGTACTTGACCGCTTTCTCAATAATGGGGTCACAGAAAAATTTCTGTAGGCTCCCACAATGATTCAAGAATAGCCCAGGACTATTCTCAGCCAGAGTAACAGAGTTACTACAAATATATGATGATGAGGCATTATCTTATGTCGAAGACATCTATGTCACAGACGACGACTTGGATACTCACTTGAAAAGAGTGAACACCATAATACTTGGGTTCGTAGCAGAGGTTTACAAATTCTACTTTAAAAAGTCACAAATTGCCCATCTAACAGTCCTATTTTTAGGATACGAATTACCAAGTGAAGGCAAAAGCCTAGCGGACAACTTCTTAGAGAAGTGCGCTGCACTCCAAGCACCAAAAACGATGAAGAACTTACAATCGATTCTAGGCTTCCTGAATTTCGGAAGAACTTACATTCTAAATTATGCAGAGAGGATTAAACCTTTTTATGAATTAATAAAACCTGATTTTAAACCAATCAACTGGACTCAAAAACACACAGAAATTTTGAGATCACTGCAAACAGACATGTTAGCTAAAACAAAATTAGAAACACGTGACAATACACGCAACCTTGTAATCCGGGTCATCCCAGGAAGATGCGGATTCACGTACCTGACCTCTAATGAGGGAGAAACGGTACAAATAGCTTACAAATCACATTTGTACACACAAGCAGAAAAAACATTCAGTCTCACAGAAAATATTGTAAAGGCAGTGCAAACTGCTGTAGCGAGAGAACGAGTACAAGCCCAAGGCAAAAGAATAACTATTTTTACAGCAAAATCAGCCTTCGAGGCGCTTTTCAGCCCAGTATATCTAAAAACAGTGGCACTAGATCCGAAATGGATACAGTGGGAAAATTCTCTTGCTGCAGAAGAAGTGACATACTATTTTGTCCCGAACATGAAAAAACTGAATGATTTAAAATATGAAAAAGAATATCCTCTGCCAATCGAAATTCCCCCTCTTGAACAGTACTCTTGTATAATATATACAGACAGATTTGTACAGCATTACAATGTAGAGGATAAATCCTACGATGCAGCCTGCGCGATTGTTAAAGGTCGCTGGCTCTGCGGTAAATTCAGACCGAAAATAACAAAAACTGAATCACTGAGAAAATGTTCGGCTCAGCGAGCTGAAATCAGATCTTTAAAGATGGCGCTTGAAAATGCTGAACGTGAATTCCCGACACTAATCGTGTGCGATTCGCACTTTTGCGTAAATTCTTACAATAATGATTTGCAGAACTGGGTTCAAAATGATTACAAAGATGACACAGGTGCTACAATCAAGCATAAAATGCTTTGGAAACAAGTAGTTCTTTTACAGAAAGGACTACAAAAGACTAATGTGATACACACTCTGAGTCATCAACGTGATGGCGTTCACGTTGCAGGGAATTCATTGGCTAATACAGCCACAGCGAAAGCAACTAAACCGGCTTCCGTAGCCACAAAAAAGCGTTCAGAAAAATACATAGACGGGGAAACCATGCTGGCGATAAAAACGTCTTCAAAAGACAACTGTGCAGCACTACCTGTGAACTATCCACTCAATTATAGATACATAATTGATGCAAACTCTGTTCCTTTTGCTTGAATCCCTGGAGTGGGGGATAGGGTAATTCCAAACACGAATCGGAGAATCTTTTTAATAGCAGACGCACACATGGGATTGGGTTAGAGGCACAAACAGATGAAGGAATCTCTAACAGAATTACAATCAGAACACTGGTGGCCGGGGATGAGCCTGCAACATTATAAATTTGCGAAGAGCTGTCCAGACAGCAACAGAGACGGCAGTAACGAGTCAACCGGAGTAATGCCATGGCCATGAAATCCAGCGTCCTATTAATTCTTTTTAAGACTATAAACACTTAAAAATGTGGCCCCAGCGCTCGGCTGACGCCAGAACTGTTATAAAAGATTTGTGAGTCTTTATCAGCACATACGCAATAGCCATGCTTCATTTTGACCAGGGTCCTGCTTTTAGCTCTCGAGCTTATAAGGAGGCCATGACCAGCATGGGAATTGGATTGCGGTTCTCTTGTCCCTTCCATCCTGAGGGAAATGGGGTAGTGGAAAGAAAAAACAGAGACATAAAGCAATCTATAACGGCAAAGGTATTAGGTTTGGGTGATGGGTGGGTCCAGTATTTAACAAGTGTCCAACGTAGTCTTAACAACTTGCCAAGAAATTCTCTAAAAGGTTTCAGCCCGTACGAACTATTGTTCGGAACTAGAATGTATGTTCAGGACTTAGATAGTCATGCTTCAGTGGTAGAAGATAAGAAAAAAGGCTTTGACATCAAAGATCGTTTGGCTGTTTTACAGGACTTAAATGAAACAAGAAAAGCCCTGAGCAACATAAAGTTAAAACAGCCAACAACCACTGAAGATACACCACCTGTCCCAGCAAGACCTGTCTGGATTCCAAAGATTGGGGATCTTGTCAGAGAAAAAATAGTGGTGAAGAAGGAATTTGGGCCTTCCTACAGAAAAGCAGTACCTGTCTTAGCAATCAACGGAACAAGATTAGTTGTACTACTGCCCCTTGCTGGTAAAAAGGAGAACCGAGTTGTATCCATCGACCTTTTAAAACCACAATCATGTGGCCTATAATAAATAGTAGGCCCAGTGGACTCCCAAGAAGTAACAGAATACCCAAATTTGCTAGTATCCAAGAGGTTTAAACTGAAAGACTAATCACATTTGATAAACCTGCAGTGAATAAAAAAGGACTATGCAGAAATGCCATGGAACTTGTGCCTCGTGAAACCCAAATTGAAACAGTTTGTCATGAAACACCAGTCTACAATGATGTAGCATCAGAATGTGCTAATGAAAGCCAAATGGAGAAAACAATTCCAACAATCGGCAGGACTGCATCTGGCTACTTCATCAATTTCGATAACTTTTCTGAAGATCAAAGCGACCCTAAGTGACGCCAGCAACAAAGACTTTTAAAGAAAAAGCAACAAACTATTTAATCAACTCAAAGAAGCATATCTAAATGCACCACTGATTGAACATTGGATTGCATCAGGGGTACTTATACTCCTACTATGCCTAATTTTAGTTTTAATTTTAGGAAAATTACAGTACAATGGACACAGCAAGTCAGAACATCAACTTAGTTCAGAAGCCTCACAAATCATCTCACATCGAGAAAAGAGAACTATCATCAGCGAATGTCACAGCCATTCCAATACCCGGCGGGGTAGTTTGGGACAAAACAGACTACGAAATATATGGCCCGGTCAAACTCTTGAAATATCCTCATCAGTTTAAGGTTTCATTAAGTGACTGTATAAAACCAAGTACATTCTCTGATGATTGGGACTTTGAAGCATAAATAATATGATGTCGGATTTAGTTTTGTCAGCAAAATTTACAGAACATGATTATTTGCAAGGATCATCGAATTATGAACAGATGTACTGTTTTACTCATTATGCAGACCACTATTTACATAAATCTGCTCAACCTAAAAATGTTTTTAAATATAACCAATGGGAACATTGTGCTACTCCACCCAAAAGCAGTTCAAAAACATTCTATGAGAAATTTCAATACTTCTCAGGCTTTAACACAAGTGATGCAGAAACATTTTATTATAAACTGTTAGATAAAACAGGGACAAAAACCATGCTGACAAATACTAAATTGATATATTCAGAAGCATTTTATGAAAAAATGATTACATTTGGTTTTGATTTCTGGAAAAACAACATTGAAACAAAAACCATCTGGGGTACAAAAGATTGGCAGGTACAAGGCCTAGAAGCATTATTTCGAGCCTGCATTATCCCAGAACAAATAATGTTCTTGAATGACACAATTCAACAAACCACCTGTCTTGGCCTAGCCAAGATTAAAGACCTTAACAAACCGTCTATTCCAAAGCCAATACCTGATAATGCAACCACAGATATAGAAGTAGACGTATCCCAAATTTTAAAGGAAAACAGAACACATCCTGATTGGAAAAAGTGGTTAATCTGGCCTACAGACACGAATAACTGTCAAGATAGATTCCTGAACAAAATACAGGGGTTAAAAATGACCAGACCAGACCCTAGATACTCCCAGAGATGACATCCAGGGATAGTAACAACATACAGTGTAGGGAAACTATGCCTTGAATGGCTACAAACATCCACACTGGCACAAATTAAGTAACACTTGTCTTTACTTAAAGATGGTGCTGATTTGCACGACTTCATAATGGGACCTCGCAAACAGCGTCAAAAACGATTCATAACGGCCAGTATATATGCCGCTTACAACAAGGCATGGAAAGTGACTCAAATTGAGACAGCAGAAAAAATACGAGAAATTGATCGTATTAATTTGGAAAAATCACTTTCTGTTGTGGACAATGGGTTAATGACTCTGTCCTCCAGAATATATTCACTGGACAGTATTGTATCATCTGCTATCGATATAATAGACCAGGACTTGCTAATGTTACAACATGGCCAGTCCCAATTACGTTCTATTGTACAGCTAGGCTGGACATTGCAAAACCTCCGTTCAGGCTATGAGCCATGGCGTTTAATCAGCACAACGTCATTGTTTTCTATCATTAACCTTACTGATAAACAAATCAGTTTGGCACAGAAAGGAGCAGACTATACAATCCTGAGCATTGAAAAACTTGAGAGATTACCATTGGCAATGTCAGAAAGACCTGTCATTGAATGGATAATACACGGAATAATCACAATTCCGATAACAACTTTCCAATTTAAAAATTGCCTAGAGTATATTCCAGCAGGCCAGTATGAAAGGTTGGGTAAAGGATACAATAAGTCATCATGGAAATTACCTTATACACACACATGTTATAGTGACAATAACAAAAATGTATTTCTTAGTGGTAATGAGTGTAAACAATCACTAAGCGGTATACTTTTGTGCCCAGGTATTAACTTGCATGGGGCCTGTGAGGGGACTTCAAATAACCTTTCATGCCACCAGCACGGCACACCTGCAACACAGATAGAGCCATTCTTTAGACAACCTTCTAATGGGAGTTACGTTCTAATAACGGATCACAGCTGTTGTGGCTTGGTGCCAGGGAAAGCATCTCTCTTAAGCATCAGTTCCATGGTCACTTGCTGTATGCAAGCATTGTATCAAAATGGCCCTGGAGACTCAGTGGCTCCGATTTGGCCTCCTTTGAATATCTCTTCTATACAAATTGATACTTTAAGCAGAATGAAGTCTGTGGTTTTACAGACAACAGTGCACATCACGTCATCAAAAGAGACGTATGATCTCCAAGTTGCAAGGACAACTGCAGAGATACATACACTTTTATCAACAAATTGCCCCGTACATTTCATAGAAATGTTAAGCCAAATCCTAAACATGTCGAATGCCAGTGGTATCTCGAATGTATTTAAGACAATTTTTTCGGGACTGTTAACACCCTTTGAAGCAGTCCTGGGCATCTTTCCCAATTTTGTCCATTCGGTCTTTGGTGGCCTACCACTACGTTTGGGACTCGTAGCAGGTATTTTATTTTTTACCCTCCTGCTCCGATATGGCAAGCCAAAACGCAGACATGACTCCGGAAAGGATGGAAGAAACGATCCTAGCAATACGCTACCGGGACCGCATAACTAAAGTCCTTGGACTAGCCCGGCTAAGAGATCTGAATATGACCTGGTTTCTTTCATTCAGACCTATATGGCAGACCTGCATCTTACCTGTGCTTCGATGTCTGCTATGCGGAGAGGAATGCGTGTTAGACACCTGTCTTGCACTACAATCAGCAGTACCAATAGATATCGATACTTTGCTAAGTCCTGTAACGGCTCATGCATCGTGTTGTCCCCAGCGGTTACCAATCCTGATGACGGCATTCGTTGAGACTCCTGCGCTACGACTAGGTGGTGGCAGTGAAGCAAGACATGAAAGCAACATCACCCAGGTACGACCCTCTGTGAGCATTGCTGATCCTGAAATCGATGATAGCAATCATTCTCACAACTGCCAAGTTACAGCATTATCGAACTTGGTTGAACTGTCACCTGAATATGTAGACCAATTCTTTGCAAGCCTGTCTTAAATGATGTTCTCCCCTGAACAGAAACAATAACTTTTGGAAAACAATCCGGCACACAGCGTTCCCATGAACTCTGAATTCGGCCTTCGGCTTTGATAAACAAAAGCTACTGAAAAGCGTTTGGAACTATTTTTGCCCCGCTCATCATGAAATTATTTTTTTCCAAAAAATTCCAAAATATTTACCTTTTTCTGGCTTAAATTAGAACTATTCATAAAGAACAGAGCTTCTATTTTTAGTAGATCTAGAGACAAAATATTACCTCAGCCTCTAGCACATTTTACAGCAATTGTATTTATATGTGATGAATTAGTCTTGCCCTTCTTTTCTGTATTGAGGGACATTTCATGTGTAATTTTTGCAAAATTGTTCAACTGAATATATATGCAAAAAATTTTTTAAATGATTACTCTGCTTAAAACGTACAGTACCTATTATCATTTTCATGTATTTCGTATACACCATTTCAAATGCAAAATGTATTTTGGGGTGGGTAGGAATACACATGCATCTTATTGGTTAAGTTTTTAGTAATTGATGGACATAAAATCGTGGAGTGGATGATGTGTTTTATCTAGGAACCCGATCAATATTGTGACCTTATGCCCCTATACGGCTATAATCAATAAATATCCCTATAATTGCATAATAATCAGAGCCATATTTCAGTAACTCGCCTCTGCAGTCCATGACACAGCAGAAGCCACTTCCTTAGATTACTAGAGAACACACCGAGTTCTTTCGACACACCAAACCCCCAGCAACCTGGGAAAGCCCCGCTTGCTTTGTTTTGATTAGTAATAGAACTCCTGCGAGCACTGTAAGAACGACCAGTTCTTAGTGACATCTTTATTGACGTCTTATGTCCAAAACTTACATCATACTCGGCACCTTTCAGGTATAAATATACCAACGCTGCCTTAAGCAAACACGCGGTGGTGGTGAATACTGGAGCAGAACAGCTGTCCCCTTGCAGAGAGCCCAGCAGATGCGAGAAGCCCAAGGACGCTGCCCCTCCTCTTTGACGCGCTGGGAAAGACGCTGTCTTTTCTCCTGCCGAGAAAATCCAGCTCCGGCTTTTCCAGCCTACCCTTGCGGGTGACTGGGATATCGGGTCCTGAGAGGGAGATACCAGACCTCCTACATTCTATTCCAGAGGTACGGTGCTGACTAAACCCTTGGAGAGAATTCTTGAATCAAACTCTTGGCAAAACCAACTTAACTTAAACTGCTACTTACTTACTCCCTCCCACGTATTAGGCTTAGGTCAGGTACACCAGGGTAGGCGTAGTTAGAAGCACCAGTTGAGGTCGTTAGCCAATGTATATATGAATTTATTTATTTTGTGTCTTTTATAGAGCGCGCAGCTACCCCAACGGGGTGTCCCGGCGCTATGTGATTGCGGATCTCAAGAGGGGACCAGAGATGGGCGATTAACGGCAGAACAGGAAGGTTTTCAGAGCGCGACTAAATTCTTGTTCAGTCTTGCTCATGCGTAGTTTAAGAGGCAACCTATTCCATCGCGGGGCCGCACCTAGTTCAAAGGTTCTTCCTCCAGAGCGGGATTTTTTGAATCTCGGAATGACCAATAAGCCCTTGGAATTAGAGCGTAGAGAGCGGGAATTACAATAAGGACGAAGAATTGATCTAAGGTGGGCAGATCCTTTACCCTGGGTGGAGCGATAGGCGAGTGTCATTGCCTTGAACTCGATTTGTTTGCTCATGGGGAGCCAATGCAAGTCATGAAGGTAGGAGGAGATGTGGTGTCTCCGAGGAAGACCACCTATCAATCGAGCAGCAGCATTTTGGGCGGTTTGAAGTTTATGACAAAGGCCAGCTGAAAGTCCTAAGTAAAGTCCATTAGCATAGTCCAAATGAGAGATGATCAAAGCGTGGACTATTGTCTTTCTATGGTCAATTGGAAGGTAATTAATCAGTTTTTTAAAGATTTTAATCTTGGAAAAACAGGCAGCTACGACTGATTGGACTTGACAGTTCAAGGATAGCTGTTGATCCCAGCGAACTCCAAGATTCCTAACTGATTCTTCAGGGCTAGGAGCTGGGCTCAGGTCGACCGGCCACCAGATGTTAGGGTCGAGGGTAGAAGGTTGGTTGAAAGAAAGCACTTCCGTCTTAGTGGCATTCAGTCTCAAAGAGTTGCGATCCATCCAGTGAGCAATGTCATGGATACAGGATTTGAGGGGGTCAAAAGTGGTGGTAGAAGGGTTATCAAAAGTAAAAATCAATTGAATGTCATCCGCGTAGGATGTAGTTCTGATGACGGTTTTAGAGATCATCTCAGCTAACGGAGAAAAGTAAACATTGAAAAGTAGGGGGCTTAATGAAGAGCCCTGAGGGACACCCCATTTCAATGGCTTAGGGGAGGACTTAAAGGGGGGAGTGTGCACTAATTGAGTGCGGTCTGATAAAAAAGAACTGATCCATTTGAGCACATTGCCCTGGATTCCAATGGATTTCAGACGATCCAGTAGGATTGGGTGAGAGACGGTGTTGAATGCTGCTGATAAATCCAGCAGCACCAACACCGCTCGCAATCCTCTATCTAGGGCCCAACGTACGGAGTCCGCCATCTCTATGAGGGCAGACTCAGCACTGTATCCTTTATGGAAACCATGTTGGGAATCGTGAAAAAGATCATGGGTCTCATTGAAATTCGCAATTTGCTGATGTGAGAGCCGTTCAAGTATCTTAGCCGGGGCCGGGAGAAGGGATATTGGCCTGTAATTAACTGGATTACCAGGGTCGGAGTTGGCTTTTTTTGAAAGTGGGACAAGATAGGCTTGTTTCCATTCTTCTGGGTAATGGCCTGTGCTGAGGGAAGCGTTCCATATTGTTTTAAGGTTGGGTTGAGGAGAGGGGCCAAGGCTTTAAATTGTTTTACTGGCCAAGGATCTATGGGGATCCAGATCTGCATCTTAACAGCTCCTGTAAGGAAGCCTCTTCTGATATAGTATCAAAATCAGTGAGGATAAGACCAGACGTGGAGATTTCGGTACAATTCTCAGAGTGATTGGTATTATCGCTGATGGGGAATGAGGCCTGTATCTGAGCAATCTTGTCCTCAAAAAATTCGGACAACTGGGAACAGAGTTCTTGAGTGGTAGGTTGTTGTCGAATCAAAGCCTGAGGGTCGGTGAAGGATCTAACTATAGAGAAAATTTCTCGTGGGGCATTGCTAGCTTTATTAATTCTCTCCGCTAAGAAACCTCTTTTGTGCTTAATGATTTGTTTTCGGTAGTCTTTAAGGGCCTTACGGTACACCAGTTTACATTCTGCAGAATAACCAGATCTCCACCGCCTTTCCAGTGCTTTACAAAGTGATTTTTGTTGACTTAATTCGTCAGAGTACCAGGGGGCTGCAGGTGAGGCCCTGAAGGTCTTAATTGATCTGAGGGGGGCTAATGTATCAATTGCATTAGTAATCCAGGTGTTCAAGTTGGTGATACAAGAATCCAAATTGATAGCAGGGAGGGGGTTGCTGTCTTTAAGATGTTCTTCCATAGAGGACAGGGACACTTTACTCCAATTTCTTCCTTGTACTCTTGGGATGGAGGTAGGACGGTCTAGGCGGGTCAATAGGATAGAAAAAGGGACTAGACAGAGATCCGACCAAATTACTGGAACGGGGGCTTCTATTGTTATATCTGGGAGATTGGAAAAAATAAAATCCTGATTATGGCCTTCCTTGTGGGAGGGATAGGCGACCAGCTGTTTCAGATTACAGGCAGCCAGAGAAGATAGAAAATTAGAGCTGGCTAAACAGGAGAGGTCGTCAATGAGTAAGTTGCAGTCTCCGAGTACCGAGAAATTAGCGTACCGGGCACAGGACTGGGTGATGTAATCTAAAAGAGCTGGAAGGTGAGAGAGGCTAGAAGAGGGGGGTCGGTATAGATGGGGACCTGAAAGGGATATAGAGCCCGAGAATTTCACGCAAAAAGGAAGCCCATCGATATTATCGATAGGGTCAAAAGTCATGGATGAGATGGCCCACTTGTTTTTATAGATGATGGCCACCCCACCCCCCTTTTTGCCACCTTGGCGGTTAGCACAAATAATGCTATAACCCTCTGGGATGGCCAGAGAGATGGCAGGGTTGGTATCCTCAGTAAGCCATGTCTCAGTCAGAAAACCTGATCCAATCGTTATCCGATAGAGATTCATGGATGTCGAAAGAGTGCTTGACTAATGACCGGCAATTAATCAGGGCGAGTTTAATGGATATAGATACGTTAGGAGCTCTGGATCGTATCCGTCTGGGAGATTTAATAGGGGCAGCTAAAGTGTTAAAAAAGGAGTCACAGGATAGACAGTGGTTGTTCCCTCGGTAAAGATCTAAAGGGTTGAGTAGATGCTCGACACATTCCGTGGGACGCAAGGAGAGTAATGTCCCTCGGTTGTAGACGATTCTTACCGGACTTGTGTATCCATCAGCGAGGAAGGCCCCGGCCACGAAATGGTCGCGGACGGGCGCAGGCGGGCTGCACTTAGCGCGACTTCGGCGCACTGTCGGCGCGCCCGCTGTTCGCGTCCGCTGCGCGGCTGGGAAGGAGGGGACATTTTATGCAATGTGGGGCGTGGGAGGGAAAACAACTAGAACTCCACCCCCAGCCTCGCTCCAATATGGCGGCTCCACTTAGTTAAGATGCTTCCTGCCTCAGCGCCTTAATCGGCTGAGGGGAAGAATGACAAGGGTCAGAGGAATGTGCAAATATGTGGGTAGGTAAAATCAGGGGTCCAAATAAGCAAATACGTTTTTTTTTTTTAAACTGCGAGCGTCTCTGTCCTCGATGTGTTGCTTCCCACCTCACTGCCAAAATCGGCTGGGGAGAAGGATGTCATACAGTGGATCAGGATACTGTGCAAATATGCGGGCAAATACAATCAGGAATCACAGAGTAAAACAATATTTTAAAAGTGCGAGCGCCTATGTCCCCGGCTCCCACCTCAGAGACCAACAACAATCAATTTCACCATGAGGACAGAACCGCCTTTTATGCAATGGGGGGCGTGGGAGGGAAAACAACTAGCACTCCACCCCCAGCCTCGCTACAATATGGCGGCTCCGCTTAGTTTAGATGCATGTATATATTTTATTCATTTTAACTATCTTATGGCTAAGAAACCATATCAATGCTTTTACAGTATTATTTCGTAATACTCCTTTTACTGTACGCACTTTTCATTATAACACGTCTTGCAATTGTGGCAATTCATTTCTCTTGCATGAGAAGGAAGACTGCTCAATAAAGAATATCTTTTATTTAAAACGCCTGTCTATCTATTCTCTGCACTCTGGTGAAACTAAGAACTCACGTCTGACTGAGTGAAATAGCGGTCTATTGTTTCATAAGACTCTAGAGATTGATTCTTATTCTGGGGAGCAAAGTTGTCATGTTTATGCGGTTGTCGGAAGCTGAATCCCTTCTTGTCTGAGCCAGGGTAGCTGATCACTTCCTATTTCAGTCAAGAAAGTTTCCAGTGACTTCTGAGCTAGCTGGCGCAAACCTAAATTAATTCTAACATAGTCAGTAGAGACCTAGAAGACCTCAGTCCTACGTCTACACTACTGTTTATGTTATTCCAATGCGCAGGGCCTATAGGGAAAATAGGAACTACACTACATGGTCTGCCCTGCGTTTTGGTTGGAAGGGGGTTGTGTTGGATTTGGCCCTTCTGGCAGGTTCACCCCTAATCTTTTTGCTACTAATATATGATCTGTGTTGATGATTTTTGGTCTCTGCGCACTTTTTCCCTGTGTCCCAGAGTAAAGTGCGTGCATGTAGTTATGCTGGCCTGCTCTCCCATAGGAATGCATGGGGAAGGTGTGTGTCCCTGGTAGTTCCTGATGCGGGGGGAGTGCAGGCTCGAATTTGGTATGTGCGATCTCGTGAGAGTGAATTCTTCACAATGATGTATGTGGCCTGAGTGTGTCTTGTGCGCAAGTGCCACTTCTAGGAGTTAGCATATTAGTGTAAAATATGCCTTGCGTGTGATTGGCTGGAGCTGGCTGGTGAGCCTGGCTCCAGGAAGGCTGGATGGGTCTGCCCGGTGGTGAGTGTGAGATTAGCATGTTGATGGATGGGGCTGCACCTGGTTCCTGATGGGGCTGGGCTTTCCCCACACACTGCTGGCTCCGCCCCCTGTGGTGCGACTGATGACCCTAGCCCTGCTAGTGAATGAAAGGGGTGGTTGAGCCATCAAGGGTGCTCCACAACCAACTGCAACTGGTTTCTCCCCCACCCCGCACCTACAGACAAAGGATTTAGTGGTATAAGAAGGGGCTGTGGCCCCATACCAAATGTTCTGCTTTTGGATCCTAGCTGAGGGGGCTGCTGCTGTTGCTGGGGCCAGGGGGACCGCCACTTGGACTGTCTCCCTGCTTGGAGACCCAAGTTGCCCTTGCTCTTAAGAGCGCTTTATTCTACTGACCTAGTGCTGAGAGCGCTTTAATTGCTCCTAGCGCTTGGGGAGCGCTTTATGGTCCAGGCAGATGCCCACCCTGCATTTCGGTCTGCCACAGACCTTGCCACTTATTTTACTCATTTTATTTAATTATAGAAAGCCGGTGCCCACCCGGCATTGCCCGTGACAATCACCGTTGCCGGCCCGGGGACCCTCTGCGAGGCGCTGTCCCGCCTCCATACCCCCAGGGCCGCGCTGCCATTGGCAGCCCCAGGGGAGAATCGGCGTGCTGCCATTGGCTGTTCCCGAAGCGGAAGTCAGGTGGATTGCAGCGTGACGGGGCCAAGCCGGAGAAGAAGGAAGCACCCTGCCACGTCTTGCCGAGGCTCCCGAGTGAGAGGAGAGCCCTGAAGTAGCAGAGAGGAGCAGCGCGAAACCCACAGGCAGCCCCCGCCAGAGTAGCCCGGAAGGTGAGGAGGGCTAGGGGAGGCTCCGTGTGGCAGGGTGTTGCTGTCTTGAGCTCCTGAGAGGCTCCAACGTCAGGCCACACTTGTTCTCGAGCTCCAGAGGGTGAGGCTCCACCGACGCCCGGCCAGTTCTTTTTTGTTGAGCCGCAGAGGCTCTTGTGTGGCAGCATTTCCTTCTCCTCAAGTCCCCGAGTGGGACTCCAACTACAGCGGGCACATTTAGTATGGAGAGCCCGAGAGGCTCAGGACGCCATTTGTGATTTACGAGCCCCGAGAGGCTCCCGTCCATAGTGTTGCAGAGCCCCGAGGCTCTGAAGTGCCATTCCGTTTTCGAGCCCACGAGGCTCCATGCCCACAGTAGTTTTGCGAGCCCAGAGAAGGCTCGAGGGGGCACCTTGATTCTACGAGCCCGGTGAGGCTCTTGGGAGACACAGGCAGTTGGTTAGAGCCCCGTGGCTCCCAAGCTGTGTTTTCGCCCCACCTGTGTTCTTGAGCCCACGAGGCTCCAACGTTGGCCATCATTGATTTACAACTGTCCAGCACTTAGTGGACAGTTGCTACGTTTAGGCTTGTGTTCTTGGCTGCCTGCGCAGCCTCCCTGACATTTGGACTCAGGGCATTTCAGCCCTTGCGAGGCCAGTTGGCCTGAGGGACAGTTCTAGTATTGTGCTATGTGCACCCTGCGCATTTAAGGTTTACTTGCTTATGTGATTCCTGCGCAAATGTTCTACCTGCACCTCTGAATGTGTGTTGATGCCACATGTGCAATGTGTTTTATGTTTTAGCCCCTTTGCTAAAACTGACCTGCTTAGAGGATTGTTGATGTCTTATTACCTTTGCTAAAAGTGACTTGCTTAGGTGATTGTTTATGTTTTTTCCCTTTGCTAAAAGTGACCTGCTTAGAGGATTGTTTATGTATTACCTTTGCTAAATGTGACCAGCTTAGGTGATTGTTTATGTGCCTATAGGTCCTGATAATAAGGCCCTAGTTCCCAGTGTGATTTTCCTACAGTGTTTAGGGTTGCGTAGGAGGTATTTACCCTTACCAGTGATTACTGGTTGTGTGCTACATTTACTATTTTGGTGCTACAGTCATTATATGTTTATGTGCTAAGTATTATACCTACAAATGCTAATTCTAAAAGTGCCTACCCCTGACAGTGGTCCATGTGGCCCTGTCCTGTACATAATGCCTTGTAAAACTATGCCCGTGCCTGTTGGCACATTTTAAAGTGTGTGGTGTTTATCTAATGTGCTGTTACTATAATACAAAGGCTATTTTTTATATAACCTTGTGTGGAGTTTCCTTTGTGGTAGGCCTTGGGTGTTGTTGCTGGGTGCGTGCGCAGATGCTTTACACATCGCCTCCGAGATTAGCCTTGTCACGTTACCCAGAGGGTTAGCAGGGGTTATCTTGGTGTGTAACTCCCTTGCCCTGACTTAGAAATGGTGATCTCTGACTGACTCGGCGCGAACCTTGGCCAGCCAGGGATCCCGTGTCTAACAGATACTCAAAAGACAAATACTCAGGACTGGACTGATTTTGTTGATTGTGCTACTAAGGCTCTGGAAGGCTGGTTGCTGGGCAGTAAAGTAAGTCCCTATACAGGATTGTATAACCTTATTATGAAAGAACAAATTCTTAACAACTGTCAAAACAAGTTATTGCATCAGCACTTGGTTGACTCTGATCTGACCTCTCCCCAAGAATTGGCAAAGAAGGCAGACAAATGGGTCAGAACCAGGGTAAAGCAGAAGGTACAGAACCAAGGTGGTGATCAGAAGAAGCAAGACCAAAAGGGTGGGTAGAAAGCAAAAGACCAGAAGTCTTCACCAGGTCCCCAAAAAGCTTATAATGAGGGGGGTTCCAAGAAATCCAAAAAGAAAGAAGGTCCAAAGAAACCATGGTGTAATTTTTGTAAAAGTAATTCTCACTGGACCAGTGATTGCACCAAGAAGGAGGCAGCTCCAGCCACCATAACCCTAAGTCAACTGTTCCCCCTAGTACAGCTAATAGTGGTGGTTCTCAACAGAGGGGTGTAGTAGGGTTTACCCTGGGAACTGAGATGGATTCTGGACTAGTCAGAATACCCACTCAGGCTGTTCTTGTCCGTGATGTGGACATGGCTATGTCCTCTACTGTGAGCCCCAGTAACCTGGGCAAGTACAGACAGACTCCTTTTATTAATAATAAAGTGGCTCAGGCCTACAGGGACACCTGTGCCATTGTCACCATGGTGACGCCTAACTTTGTGGACCTTGGTCAGATAATACTAGGTGACAATTACCTAGTGACCAATGCAAGAAATGTCACTTTACCACCCATAGTATGGCAATTGTCAATTTCTCCTGGGGAGGGGTAACTGGCCTCAAAAGAATTGTTGTTAGTTCAGACCTCCCTGTAGAATGTCTGCTTGGCAATGATCTGAAATCTGCAGTCTGGTCTAAAGTGGAATATAGGACTCATGCAGAGATGTTAGGCATATCAGCAAATGTCCTTGCTGTGACCAGGACACACACCAAAATGTGCAAAACTGAACAGGCCCTGGATCCTGAAACTATGGACCAGTTGCCTAACAAGAGAAAGAGCAGTAGGGTTAAAGGCAGTGCCTACCCCCTTGCCTCAGGAAGAGGATCAGTCTTCCAAGGAAGCTGACTGTGAGAACCAATAAGGAACTGTCCCGAAGAGCTTGAGCCTGATCAGGTTGAGTTTCTTGGGACAGGGGGACCTTCAAGGGCAGACCTGAGGCAGGCGCAATTGGACTGCCCCTCTATTAAACCCCTCAGACCGCAAGCTGCTGCTGAGGCTGCTGGGAATGCTACAGGTACACATAGAACTTATTGGGATGAAGGGCTCCTGTATTCAGAGGCTAGCGACCCCAAGTCTGGAGCTTTCAGGAGGTTGGTCATCCCTTTGGCATTCAGGGGCTTCCTTCTTACCTTAGCCCATGATATTCCCATAGCAGGACATCTTGGCCAGAACAAGACTTGGGACAGGCTTGTCCCTCACTTTCACAGGCCCGACATGTCAGAATATACAAAGGAGTTTTGTCGCTCTTGTGTCACCTGCCAAGCCAGTGGCAAATTAGGTGGCACCACAAAGGCCCCCCTAATACCATTACCTGTGGTGGGGGTTCCCTTTGAAAGAGTTGGGATAGACATTGTTGGTCCAATGGATCCCCAAACAGCACCTGGGCACAGGTTTATTCTGGTGGTAGTGTATCATACCACCAGATACCCAGAAGCTATTCCCCTAAGGACCACAACAGCCCCTGTTGTGGCAAGAGCCCTCCTGGGAGTTTTCTCAAGAGTGGGTTCTCCGAAGGAGGTTGTCTCAGACAGAGGTGCAAAATGTATGTCTGGGTATCCAACTGGTATGTGGAAAGAGTCTTGAGTGAGCTACAAGTTCACCACGCCCTACCATCCACAGTGCAATGTTCTGGTTGAAAGATTTAACAAGACCTTAAAGGGCATGATCAAGGGTTTACCTTCTGCCCTGCCTTTTGTTTGCTTACAGAGAGGTCCCACAGAAGGGGGTTGGCTACAGCCTTTTTGAACTTCTATTTAGGAACCCTGTAAGAGGACCCCTGTGTCTGGTGAAGGAGGGATGAAAGTTACCTCTTAAAGCTTCAAAGCAAGACATAGTGGATTAAGTACTTGGTCTCCGCTCCAGGATGGCTGAGTATATGAAAAAGGCATCCAAAAACTTCGCAGCTAGCCAGAAACTCCAAAAAGCCTGGCATGACCAAAAGGCTGTGCTGACTGTTTACCAGCCAGGGCAGAAAGTGTGGGTGTTGGAGCCAGTGTTGTTGAACTGAAAGGAGAGGTAACCTATTTGGTTGACCTTGGAACTCCTAGGAGCGCCTACAGGTTGCTTCATGTCAACAGGCTGAAACCATATGTTGACAGGGCAGACGTGGGCTTGCTCATGGCTACAGATGAGGGACAGGAGGAGGAGAGGGACCCTCTCCCAGACCTGCTTTCTCAGAACCCTGATGATGGTTCAGTTGTTGGTGTAGCCTTGGCAGGCCGCTTCAGGGACCAACAGCAACAGGACTGCAGACAAGTTTTACAGTCCTACAGACATATGTTTTTACTGACTCCAAGTCAGACAAACTGGTGCACTCATGAGGTGGACACTGGTGACAGTCTGCCTTTGAAGAGACAGAGGTCCAAAAGATGTTGGAGTTGGGAGTCAATGAGCCCTCTGAGAGCCCTTGGGCCAGACCTGTAGTCCTAGTGCCTAAATCTTACAACCAAGATGGTAAGAGAGAGATGAGGTTTTGCGTGGATTACAGAGGTCTCAATGCTGTCACTAGGACAGATGCCCACCCAATACCTAGAGCAGATGAACTCATTGACAGATTGGCTTCTGCCAAGTTTTTGAGTACATTTGATCTAACAGCTGGCTACTGGCAGATCAGACTAGCTGATGATACAAAAGCCAAGACAGCATTCTCGACCCCTGGAGGTCATTATCAATTAGTGGTGATGCCCTTTGGCTTGAAGAATGCACCTGCCACATTCCAAACGTTGGTGAACCAAGTCCTCTCATGTTTGGATGACTACTGTGCAGCTTATCTTGATGATATTGCTGTCTTTAGCTCCACTTGGGAAGATCACCTGATCCACCTAAAGAATGTTTTGGAGGCCCTGCAAAAGGCAGGCCTAACTAGCAAGGCTACTAAGTGCCAGATAGGGTAGAGTAAGGTTGTGTACCTGGGCCACCTTGTAGGTGGAGGTCAGTTTAAACCATTGGAGTGCAATATCCAGACCATACAGGACTAGACTCCTCCCACCACCCAGACACAGGTAAGAGCTTTCTTGGGCCTGACTGGGTACTCCAGGAAGTTTGTTAAGTACTAGTGGGACACCCCCGTGCCACACGGCCACCAGCTTCTGCGTGTGCCCCTTGCCTGCCCTCTGCCTCGCTGCCTGCCTCGTTGCCGGCTGCCGGCTGCCTCCGCTGTTGTTGTTTTTGCCTTGTTGTTACTGTAATTTGTGCCTGTTTTTATTTATTTCGTTGTGCCTGTGTTTTGGTTTTCCTTCCTTGCTGTCCGCCTACCTCGCCGCCCTCCGCTCTCCCTTCCCGCCACCGCCGCTTTCCCGCCCCTTTTTCTATTCTGTACCCTCCCCGCTCCCGCCTCCCAGCTGCTCCGCCCACCCGCGCACTTCGCCTTAAATGCCGACCGTGCAAACGCGCAGCGGTCACGCGCAGCGGGTGCGCCGTTTGTGCGCCGAAGGCGCGCCAAAGGTAAGCCCGTCTGCGCCCGTCCGCGCCTGGACCGCGCCCAGTGCCAGGACCCCTGGCCCACGAGGACCCCGACCGACCCGCCTGACGTACTCCGCCGCCACCCTCACCGCACTCAACACCGGCCGACTCCCAGATTGCCATCAAGCCACTCCACGACGTACCCACAGACCTTTCAGCTGCCACGCCTGCAAGTTCACCTGCATCCGGACCAGCCTCGCACCAGCACCCGCCAAGTCGAACACCAGCAGCACCCACCTCAAGTGCATCCTGCTCAACACCCGCTCCGTCCACAGACACGCCATCGAACTCTGGAACCTTCTAGACGCCACAGCCCCTGACGTTGCCTTCCTCACGGAGACCTGGATGAACGCCTCTTCAGCTCCCGACATCGCCATCGCTATCCCAGAGGGCTACAAGATCGTCCGGAGGGACCGAAACGCCAACCAGATGGGAGGAGGCATCGCCATCATCCACAGGAACACCATCCGTCTCACGACCAGCACCGACAACACCCTGACCAGCGCCGAACACCTGCATTTCCAGATCCACACCAACCCGAACACCACCCTCAGAGGCACCCTGATCTACCGACCCCCTGGACAACGCACACAATTCAGCGAGGACATCGCCGACTTCGTCAGCCCGCATGCCCTCCCCTCCGCTGACTACATCCTCCTGGGAGACCTCAACTTCCATCTGGAGAACAACAACGACCGCAACACCAGCACCCTGCTCGACAACCTCGCCAACCTTGGACTCAAGCAACTGGTGTCCACCCCCACCCACCTCGCCGGACACACACTCAACGCAGTCTTCTCTTCCATCACAGACATCGACTTCAGCCACGCCACAGAGCTTCAATTGACGGACCACAGCTGCGTCCACTTCACCTTCAAGAGAACGACGACCCACCAACACCAGCAACAGGCCGCCCGCAGAAGCTGGAACAAGATCACAGCAGACCAGCTCGCCACCTCCCTGAGCCAGCACCCTCCTGCCAGCTCAGCGAACCCCAGCCAGGCCGCCGACAACCTCACGAAGTGGATCAGCATCTGCGCGGACGAACTCGCCCCGCTGAGGACCCCGCCCAGCAGACCCGGCAGCAAGAAAGCCCCGTGGTTCACCGACGAACTCAAGAGCTCCAAGAAGAACTGCCGAGCCCTCGAGAAAGTCTGGAGAAGGGAACCGACACCGGACAACAGGACCTCCTTCAAACTGGCCACCCGGAAGCACCACCAGCTGATCCGCGCCGCCAAGAAAACAGCATTCAAGGACCGGTTGGACAACAACGCACACAACTGCAAGGAACTCTTCAACATCGTGAAAGAGCTCTCCAACCCCAGCGCAGGAAACAACGACATCACCCCATCGCAAGACCTCTGCAACTCCCTCGCTTCATACTTCCACAACAAGATCGCGGACATACACAACAGCTTCAACAACCAACCAACGCACACCATGACCGAACAACCACCCCCCACCACCACCCTCCACACCTGGACCCCGATCAGCACCGAAGACACCATCTGCACGATGAACTCCATCCACTCCGGATCACCGACCGACCCCTGCCCTCACCACGTCTTCAACAAGGCCGACGCTGTCATCGCACCCCACTTGCGAGACATCATCAACACATCCTTCGACACCACCATCTTCCCTGAGAGCTGGAAACACGCCGAACTCAGCGCTCTACTCAAGAAACCAACAGCGGACCCCACCGACCTCAAGAACTACCGCCCCATCTCGCTCCTCCCGTTTCCAGCCAAAGTCATCGAGAAGACCGTCAACAAGCAGATGGCCGCCTTCCTCGAGACGAACGGATCCCTCGACCCCTCACAGTCCGGCTTCCGAGCCAATCACAGCACCGAGACCGCCCTCATCGCCGCCACCGATGACATCCGAGCCCTGATGGACAATGGAGAAACAGCGGCCCTCATCCTCCTAGACCTCTCCGCGGCATTCGACACGGTCTGCCACCGCACCCTAGTACGGCGCCTCAGCAACATCGGAATCCAGGACAAGGCGCTGGAATGGATCATCTCCTTCCTCGACGGAAGAACACAGAGAGTCCGCCTACCACCGTACAAGTCAGAGGCCTCCGAAGTCATCTGCGGCGTCCCTCAAGGATCATCTCTGAGCCCCACCCTCTTCAACGTCTACATGAGCCCCCTCGCGGCCATCGTACACAAACACAACCTCAGCATAATCTCCTACGCCGACGACACCCAGCTGATCCTCTCCCTGACCAACGACCCCGCCTCCGCCAGAGTCAACCTGCACGAAGGGATGAAAGAGGTAGCCGAGTGGATGACGACCAGCCGCCTGAAACTGAACTCTGACAAGACGGAGGTCCTCATCCTGGGCTCTTCACCCTCCGCCTGGGACGACTCCTGGTGGCCTCCCGCCCTGGGCACTGCACCCAAACCGACAGACCATGCACGCAACCTGGGCTTCATCCTGGACTCCTCCCTCTCCATGACCAGGCAAGTCAACAACGTCTCCTCGGCATGCTTCAACATCCTACGCATGCTACGGAAGATCTTCTGGTGGATCCCCACCGAGACCAGGAAGACCGTCACCCAGGCCCTCGTCACCAGCCGACTGGACTATGGCAACGCCCTCTACGCCGGTACCACCGCCAAGATCCAGAAGAGACTCCAACGGATCCAGAACGCCTCAGCCAGACTCATCCTTGACATCCCACGAACCAGCCACATCACCGGACATCTGAGAGACCTTCACTGGCTCCCCGTCAACAAAAGAATCACCTTCCGCCTCCTCACCCACGCACACAAAGCCCTACACGACCAAGGCCCGAGCTACCTCAACAGCCGGATCAACTTCTACGCTCCCAAACGCCACCTCCGATCAGCCAACCACGCCCTCGCCGCAGTCCCCCGCATCCGAAGAGCGACTACAGGAGGAAGGTCCTTCTCCTACCTGGCCGCCAAGACCTGGAACTCCCTCCCGACCGACCTGCGCCTGACCCAAGACCACCTCTCCTTCAGGGAGAAGCTGAAGACCTGGCTGTTCGAGCAGTAGCGCCCCCCCCCCCCCAGCGCCTTGAGACCCTACGGGTATGTAGCGCGCTTTATAAGTGTCACTGATTGATTGATTGATTGATTGATGGGTCCATTGTGACACTACGTAATGACCTAACCTCAAAGAAAATGCCAAAGAAAGTTCAGTGGACAGTAAGCTGTCAAAAGGCATTTGATGACCTGAAGCAGGCCATGCGCTCTGCACCTATTCTGAAAAGTCAAGATTACTCCAAAGAATTCATTGTCCAAACAGATGCTTCTGAGTTGGGTGTGGGAGCTGTTCTTCCACAATTGAATAAAGATGGTCAAGACCAGCCAATAGCTTTTATTAGCAGAAGGCTGACCCCTAGAGAGAAACATTGTTCAGCTATTGAGAGGGACGCCTTTGCTGTGGTTTGGGCTCTGAAGAAGCTGAGGCCACACTTGTTTGGTACCCACTTCAAGATTCAGACAGACCATAAGCCCCTCTTGTGGCTAAATCAGATGAAGGGTGAACATCCGAAACTGCTCAGGTGGTCCATTTCCCTACAGGGGATGGACGTTACAGTGGAACATAGACCTGGAACTGACCATGTTAATGCAGATGGACTCTCCAGATACTTCCACTTAGAACATGAAGACTCAACTGGTCAAGGTTAGTTTAATGTCTCTGTGTTTGGGGGGGGGGGGTTGTGTAGGAGAGTAGGGTCTGCTTCCTATGGTCACCCCCATTTTGTGCTGTAATACTCTGGTTTTTGACTTTAGTGTGGCTGTGGGCCTGCTAATCAGACCACATCCCAGCTGTTCTCTCTCTAAATTGATACCAAGTACTTTAGGTACATACCTAATTGGGAATTGGGTCACCTTTGTGAGCCCCTGTATAGTGTACCATAGGTACCCAGGGCATAGGTGCATCCAAGGTCTACCAGGGGCTGCCGCATGTATTATGCCACCCCTGGCTGGCCATCCAAACTGACACCACAGGCTGATCACTCAACTTGGGCAAGGTGGTGTAATCACCCCTTGCTTAGATATAGTATACCTATATCTACCCTTATATATAGACGCATAGATACCTATAAGTCACTTCTATGGCAGGCCTTGACAATCCTGAAGTCAAAGTGCTTGGTTTTATGTGGGAGGGTGCTCTAGCATGAGCTGAGCTCCTCTGCAGCTTTCGGAACCATCTCCTTATAGCTGTTCTATGATATATCCATACCATATACTCTTAAGTGCATTATAATCCTCACGGTTAATGCTAACTTTGGTTTGGCTTCATCAAAACATTTCATGTAAAGTCAAGCACTTTGGAATACTACCCCCTCCGACCCCGCCAATCCTGGCGACGGGGGTAGCATTCCACCCTTCTAGAGGGAGAAGACATGTAGTTACTGCTTTACCCGGTCAAAGTTAAACAGAGCCTCAGCATCACAAAATGGATGCTGTTGCCATGGACACAAGTCTGACCTCCAGCAGCTGGGGAAACTCCAGCAAGGGAGGCCTGGACAATAGGTTTCCTGTCGAGGGAGGTGCTAACACCTCCCCAGACAGCCTGTAGTGTAATGGGGCAGGGTAGGTTGAATGGAAAGATGCTTTTCCAGACACTGCCTGGGGCAAACAAGGTGCTCCATGCATAGCTTGGTTCAAACCAGTTGCTGGGACACTCCAGCCCCACTCTGGGTTGAAACTGGACAAAGGGAAAGGGGTGTAACCACCCCCTTCTCAAGGTCCACCCAGAGGAGGGAGCTAGCAGTTAATCCAGCACCTTAAATCAGTATAAAGATAGGAGCTGAGTTTAGATTAATCCTGGAAGAAACTTTGACACAAACTCTTGGACCTTCAACGTTCCATATCGACTGGAAGACTGAAGACATCTCCTTTGTGCTCAAGGAGTGACCACCCTGTGCAAACAGGCACTACCAGTAACTTGCTGGTTTGCTTTGTCGATGGTCCTGACGGACCCCCGAAGATTTAGCTACTCAGGAATTGGACTTCCATACTTCACCGACTCCGATCCACATCCACAGCAAAGCTGAGACCCGTTGCGGACACTAGAGACGTGGGACCGGACAGCCTGTACACCCTGCATTTTGCTAACAGTGCAGCTTCAGAGGCATCCTCGAAGTTGTGCATTGGGGTTTGAGAAGCCCCAGACCTGAGCACAATTTTTCACCCAAGCTCAGCTCTCCACTCTCCATGAGTGCCGCATGGGGCCTGCTCCTGCATTTCAGCTTGACACGTCTTCTTGGTTGCTAGCCTATTGGCTAGTGAGCCATCCGAAGACTAACCTTCAAATCTGAACTGCTTTCCTGGTTGCTCCAGGGTTGCTCCAGCTTCTCCCCAAAGGAGAAGCCCTCAGACCTTGCTGGTCTGACTCAAAGCCAATCTTCATTTCCTGCGTGGGTTGCGGTTACCAAGTCTTGTTGGGTCCAGTCCAGATACCTACACCGCAGTCACCTAGATCCTTTGTGGGCAGCTCGAATCCAGCTCCTGGTCATCGTCGAGGCCTCCTGGTCCTCCTGGCTGCCGAGACAAGCTTCACCTCTTCACCTGAATCAACTTTACATCTACTGGTTCCTTCCTGGTCACTGGCTAGTGACCCAGACTCTGTCCCCTCTGCTTTCAGGTTCTTCTCCTCTCCGATCCACTCTTGGATCCACCTGGACACTTTTCATCTGGTCGCCTGCAGCACTTCTTTGCAGATCTCCAATAGAAACATCGACGAAACCCGACACGAAAAGACACCTATGCACCCGGCTTCCCTGGGTGAGGTAACTCAAGTACTTCGGTGCTCCCGTGGGTGTTGACTCTCGAAGTGTCCTTTGTAACTTTTACATTATCCATTATAAGTCAATGGTAACTTGCGACGGTGTTTAGACACTGCACGCGTCTCCTGTGGGTCTCCTACCTCTTATCCTTTGGTTGTCTATTGTAGCCCCAGCGATTCCCTAGGCTCTAGGCCTACTCCCTATTCCTGAAGTGATTCTTATTCCACGTACTTAGTATATGGTTTGTGAGTCCCCTAGGGCAGAATTGTACTTTTGCAACTTATAGTATGCTAAATGCATAACTTGTAATGCATTTCGATATCTAACCTCATAAAGTGTTCAGAGGGGCTGTGTTAATAATAAATACATATATATTTGATATATATACCTTGTTTGGTGTCCTTTCATTTGGTATTCAAGGGATTATTATTGGTCAAGCAACTTGCTTCACATGCTCTCTGAAGTTTTAGCCTAAGACTGCTGGTCCATGCTACCACTAGGTAGCTGATCTATAAGGTTGACTTTACAACCACCATCATGAGGGTCGTTTAGACTGGTGCAAGGTGCCCACTAGAATAGTGGACAATATATGCCAGGCTAACTTCTCACAATCACCCCTTACTTAGTTATAGCATACCTACATCTACCTTTAGATATAGTTCGGGCTGGACTGTTCCCATGAGGCACAGGGTCAGACTGATTTGCATATGGCCATTTCTGAACTGGGGTGGCAGAGTGGGCTAAAGAACGGTGATGGATTAATCCAGATCTGTTGACTGGGTGTGAGTGTTTGATTGGTTCAGATGCTCCGTCATTCACCACCCCCTGTTGTACCTCTTTGTTTGCCATAAGTTGGCAGGTTATGCTCAGACATGAGTCCTTTACTCACTTTGCCACTGGATTCAAGCAAGGCTAAAGATGGCTGAAATGCCAGAAACCGGTCCGAGGAAGCTTGTTTCCGGTCCAGGGAAGGCATGGCTTGGCAGTTAGGACTGGACTGTTACCATGAGGCACAGGGACAGATTGATTTGCTTATGGCCATGTCTGAACTGAGGTGGCAGAGTGGGCTAAAGAACGGTGATGGATTAAACCCAGATCTATTGACTGGGTGTGAGTGTTTGATGCAGGAGCCTCGAAGTTGTTGGTGACCACAAGTCCCGGCGAGACCCGCAGCCTGACGCCTGACGCCGCCCACGTTGAACCAGCGCCCGGTGGCATATAAAAAGCACTGAGGGGTCTGGTGGAGCGGGAGCCTCGAAGTTGTTGGGGGCACTTACTTTTGGCCAGATACCACCGCTGATGACCTGCCACCCAGAAGGGCAACAAAAAAGGTTTGGGTCCTATCTCTGACCGGCTTGGACCTCAACTATCTTGCGAAACAGAACAAAATAACCAGTAAGGATTACTTTTCTAGTGATTTAGGAGGCACCCAGCCTGTCTGTACTGAGTGATCCACAAGGTTGTTTAGAAAAGATTTTTTTTTTTGTGAAATTTGATTAACTTATCAGCATGTTTTCAAAGACACATTTATCAAAACAATCAAGTAAACATTCAGACAAAAATGTGCGCAATATATACAAGTGTTGAAACTGTACACAATAAATACTCAAAATTCAGGAACACTAAAAACAAAACTATAAACAAATCAATTGAGGCATGAAAAACATTTAACATAAAGAACCAGTCCTTGAAATTGTAAACCAAAAGACAGGCGGACACAGGGATTCAATTCTACTGCCTGCCTGTCTCAATAGGCCTGTGATTGGGTGATTTTAGGATTGGACAACTAGGGAGAGAGAGTGGTATTAGTGGGTCCCTAGCTGCACCCTTCTTCCTTGTCACAGGTTGGGGGTTAACGCGTTTCGAACCACCGATGAGTTATGGGTTCTCCTCAGGACCTGGACTGGGTAAATCCATTTCTAAAAAATAAGGGATTTGGTGTAAATGTTGTGTTGCGGAAACATAGTAATGACCTCTCTGACTGCAATATTGGTTGAGAAAAACTGTACCTGCAGGAAGCACGCAGGGGCTGCAAGGATGAGAAGCAGCTTCATGCGGTGTGGAGTTTCTGAAAACAATAATATGTGGAAATGACGGATCCAAGGCCAAGCGGGGCAGAGCAAGGTGCGAAATTGTTTGAAAATGCTGTCTATAATCCTACCTGAATTTGAAAACAAATGAGATGACATGTTAGTGGATAAGAACACCCAGTGGTTAGTCCGGAGGTCAGGGAGGGGCACTGCTTGCCTTCAATTGGAAACTGAATGAAAAAAAGGGATGAAACAGGGGGTTACCAAACGTGCAGGGCCTGGAACTGGCATGGTACAGCTAGAGTTCATTGATGGAATTCATTTGTGTACTCACTCTGGCGGGAACTCGACTGAATCCATTCCGCGGTCTCCGGCATGTGGCGTGTAACGCTGCTGGCCAACTGGAGTTTTTTTTATAAAATAGTGGACTACTCCAAAAATGGAGATGAAAAGCGGATCGAGCTCAGGGGTTGTTGGTACTTGTAGTTCAGACCCACCGCGATGGACGTTCGATTCCGGACAGAGTCAGTGACTGAAAAGTGAGGAAAAATTATTAAAGCCAACAGCACGGCCCGATTGGTTTTAAGTTTTGAGTTTTAAGATGTCGCAGACAAAGATAATAATGGGGAGTGGAGGAGCATAATGTCCTCGAAGCTCGGAATGATGACATATTACAGGTTCCCCAGGTCGGACTGTTCGTTCAGACCTGAGTTGGCTGTATCGAACTTGAGAATGAGGTAAGCCTCTTTTTGAGACCGTCGTGTGTCCAGATCTCCACTGCCACCCTTAATTACTGCCAAAACAGTCCATCTTATGTCATTGGCTGAATGTTTGTGTTGCAGGAAGTGAGACACCAGTGGTGCTGTCAGATTTTTGTTGTTAATTCTCGATCGGTGTTGGATGATCCTGTGTCGTACCTCCTGTGTGGTCTTTCCAATGTACACCTTGTTACAGGGACACTGGCGTACACTGTATTTTTTGTTTTGCAGTTCGTATGTTCATCGTGATGCCAAAATGTAGTCCCGTCTGTGAAGAGGGTACCCTCCATTGTGAGATTACAGATGGTACATGTACCGCATTTGCGGTGTCCCTTGACTGGACTGACACTGAAGATGGTACTTTGGGTGTCCTTTTTGACAAGTGGATGTGTAGATGTTATCAACTGTCCAATACTTCGATTTTTCTTCAAGGCGAAGAGTGGTAAACCAACATCTGGCAAGATTTCTTCAACGAGGTGCCAACTCTTCCTGATGATTTTCTGGAGCGGATCAGTGTGGGGACCGAAGGTAGATACACACACGATTCTTTGTGTAGGTGATCTGGATCTTTTTTCCAGGAGATGCTCCCTTGGCGTCCATCTGGCCCTTTTCATGGAATGCTTCAACAGCTTCCGTGGATATCCTATTTCCTGCAATTTGTTGCTCAGCGCCTGGCCATGTACATCAAAATCCTGCACTCTGGAGCAGTTCCGCCTCACCCTAAGGAACTGCCCGTAAGGGAGATTGTTCTTGAGACTCCTAGGGTGGTAGCTCTTATAGTGCAACACATTGTTTTTATCAGTCTTTTTTTGATACAGGGAACAGGACAATCTATCAGATGTTGCCATAATTTCCACATCCAGAAATGGCAACAATTTGGAATCGTGACACAAGCTGAACTTGATGTTAGGACTTCTGTTATTGAGCCACACATGAAACTCCTCTAGCAATTGTGATGTCCCGTTCCAGACGCACCACACGTCGTCTATATATCTGAGCCATTGCTCAATGTGATCTCGGTATGGATTTTTGTTGTACACATACTTCTCTTCGTATTGGCCCATATATAGAATTGCCATTTTGGGCGCGAAAGGGCAGCCCATCGCTGAGCCCTTAACTTGCAGAAACATTTCATCCTCGAAAGTGAAGAAGTTTCTTTTGAGTGCCAGTGAGGCAAAGGAGATGATGAGTTCGGTCGGCACCCTGTGTGGACGGGGTCTGGTTTCCAGATATAATTCGATGACGTCAAGACCATCTTGTTGAGGAATTTGTGTGTGCAAAGAAGACACATCCATTGTTGCCAACAGTTGAATCGATGGATCAATTTTGAGACCTTCGACTTTGTTGATAAAGTCCATGGTGTCCCTCAAATAGGATGGAACCTGGACAATCAAAGGTTTCAGGAATATATCAACAAATTGTGAAAAAGACTCAAGGACCGAATCGCAGCCGGACACAATAGGTCGCCCGGGAGGTCTTGTGGTGTCCTTATCTACTTTCGGCAGAAAGTAAAGATGGGGAGTCCGAGGGTATTTTTTCACGAGATATTCCGACTCCTTGGGTCCTAATATTCATTTGTCTCTGGAATCCTTCACTAGTACTGAGATTTCTTCCAATATCTGTGAGGTGGGGTCTTGTGTTATGCGGCGGTACCATTCCTGGTTGTACACATGGCTTGGTCCTTCTGTTCTGTAGAGATCTTTGGACCATAAGACCACTGCACCTCCCTTATCCTGAGGTCTTATAATGGCGTCCTGTTGGTTCTTTAATTCACAAATTGCCGCCCAGAGCACTGTGACCACTAGCGTTGCATTATTCGGATTACAAGTCCCGGCGAGACCTGCGGCCTGACGCCTTACGTTGCCCATGTTGAGCCTGCGCCCAGTGGCGCAAAAAAAGCACTGAGGGCTCTGGTGGAGTGGGAGCCTCGAAGTTGTTGGGGGCACTTGCTTTTGGCCAGATACCGCTGTTGCTGACCTGCCCCCCAGAGCACTGGGAACACTAGTGTTTCATTATCTGGACTACAAGTCCCAGCAAGACCTGGGGCCTGATACCTGACGCCGCCCACGTTGACCCTGTGCCCGGTGACACATAAAAAGCACTGAGGGCTCCGGTGGAGCGGGAGCCTCGAAGTTATTGGGGGCACTTACTTTTGGCCAGATACCGCTGCTGCTGACCTGCCGCCCAGAGCACTGGGACCACTAGCGTTGCATTATGGGGACTACAAGTCCCGGCGAGACCTGCGGCCTGACACCACCCAGGTTGACCCTGCGCCCGGTAGCGCATAAAAAGCACTGAGGGCTCCAGTGGAGCGAAAGCCTCGAAGTTGGTGGGGGCACTTACTTTTGGCCAGATAGCGCTGCTGCTGACCTGCCGCCCAGAGCACTGGGACCACTAGTGTTGCATTATCCAGACTACAAGTCCCGGCAAGACCTGCGGGCTGACGCCACCCACGTTGACCCGGTGGCACATAAAAAGCACTGAGGGCTCCGGTGGAGCGGGAGCCTCGAAGTTGTTGGGGGCACTTACTTTTGGCCAGATACCGCCGCTGCTGACCTTCTCGCCCAGAGCACTGGGACCACTAGCGTTGCATTATCCGGACTACAAGTCCGGGCGAGACCTTCGGCCTAGCACTGCCTACGTTAACCCTGCGCCCGGTGGCGCATAAAAAGCGCTGAGGGTTCCCGCGTCGCGGGACGCGTGCGGGCTGCGCCAGGAGAACCCCGAGACAAGGGCGGGGCTGTCTGCGGCCATCAGAGGCCGAAGGAGGCTGGGCAGGGCCACCCCTTTCAGCCATTGCATCCAAAAATAACTATCGAACCTACTATGTATGTTTTATAAGAATTAATTCATGATGACATTTGTTTTTAACCCTTTTTGGACTGATCTGCTTTCAATTCAAGCTGGGTTGCGAGATATGAGTACGCTGAATTGTGGTTTTTATTACTGGATGTCCCTTGCCAGCTAATCTTACTAGTAAAGTATCGGGGGCGAAGGGGAGGGAGCAAATTATATTGGTCATACTGGTTGTGAACGTTGTTGTTGAGTTGTGACACCCCAACTGTTAAACAGGCAACAGCTTACTCTATTCTCTGTGTGAGTAAGGTTAATCCCCGTTAGTCAAGACCAGCGAGAAACTTCATTAAAGTATTCCCATACTACAGCTTAAGCATAGCATATCATCATGAGTAAAAAAAAATGTATAACGGGGACTCTGGATAACTTTATTTTAAGGGCAGAATCAATTACAACCCACGAAATTGCTCTTGCTGAAAGAAGGTTATCTTTAGATCCGTCTAAACTACCAACATATACCGAATCTGGACAATTAGCTTCAACAGTCTCATTGCAAACGTTAACGAGTGATTCCATTGCATCCCCCTCCCACACCTTAGGGAGTTCTGTGGTATATCATACTCGTAATGACTATGACCAGCCAGAGCTGGAAGCGCAGTCAACTTCATCGATGGCGACTAGGCATCGAGGGGCAAGGCAAGGGGGTTTGGAGAAAAGCAATCCAAAGAATACAACACAAGGGAAACAGAATGATATTAAAAATGGGGTAGTTGGCCGGCCAGGGATGTCGAACAAAAGCCAATTAGAATTAGCTGAACATATGAGGCCTGAAAGTAGATCCTTTGGAACTCAAACTGAGATTGACAATTCCTTACATTCTAGTAGAACAGATAGCATGGCGGAGACGTTAGAACACATTGTTGCAGATATTTTTAAGACCATCTTAGACTCTTTCCAGGTGCAAATAAATGATTCCATGGGCGTTAGATTGAGGGATTTAGATGATACAAGGCCATGAGGTGGCTTGAATCTTTCCTTAGGGATAGATTTTTCAAGGTGTTTGCGGACAA
Organism: Lissotriton vulgaris; assembly: GCF_964263255.1. Classification (NCBI taxonomy): domain Eukaryota; kingdom Metazoa; phylum Chordata; class Amphibia; order Caudata; family Salamandridae; genus Lissotriton; species Lissotriton vulgaris. Next base: position 44,873,492 of record NC_141699.1, read on the forward strand.
CAGCTGCTCCCAACCGGTTCCGTTGCAGTGTGGGGTGCCGCAAGGCTCCTCCCTCAGCCCCATACTGTTTAACGTGTTAATGGCTACCCTGGCAGAGATAGTGGCCCCTTTCGGGATTCAACTGGTTAGCTACGCTGATGACACTCAGCTGGTGGTTTCCTTGAACCAGGAAGAACATCCTCCTATGAACCTGTGCAACTGTCTGGAAGCAGTCACAAGCTGGATGGACCAGTCCCATCTCAAGCTGAAGGGCGGAAAGACTGAGCTGATGTTACTCGGAAGACGGGCCACATTTGACAACTCTATATCCTGGCCCCTCTGTATGGGTCCTGGCCCGACTCCTAAAACTGAGATTATGAGCCTTGGCTTTTGGCTTGATGCAGAACTGTCATTCAAGCCCCAGGCAAGAAAAACAGCGGCCACTTGCTTCGGGCCATTAAAGAAAATCCGCAAAATCCTCCCTCAATTGCCAGAAAAAGCCAAAAAATTCTAATCCAGTCATTAATTCTTTCTAGGATAGATTATGGCAATGCAATCTACTTAGGAGCTCTAGCATCGGTGACCCAGCAACTTCAGATCGTTCCGAATTCGGCGGCAAGACTGCTAACGGGCACCAGTCATCACTCCTCAGCTAGACCCGCGTTGAACGCCCTTCACTGGCTTCCGGTGAAGAAGCGGATCCATTTTAAGACACTCTGCATGGCACATAAAACTTTCTATGGGAAAGGCCCTCCTATTTTAGATAGGATGGTCACACCATACAAAGCTCTTAGAAACCTTCGTTCCAATGATCTGAATCTTGCAGTGATCCCTAGAATTAACAAGTCCCGCTCTGGTGGCCGTCTTTTTCCATATAATGCAGCAAAATTGTGGAACTCCCTTCCTCCATCTTTTCGCCAGGAGCCCAATTTGCTTGCATTTCAGAAAAAGTTAAAAACCTGGCTCTTTCCTAGGACCTGGAGCCTCTTGCCCTGGCCCTCTGCACTTTAATTCCCCTTGGGCCTTTCCTAAGTGCTGGGATGCTCCCGAGTAGCCATGCGCTATAGAAGAGTCTTTTTCATTAATTTCATTTCATTTCATAACATTGTCCAAATAAATCAGGCTACAACCAAATTAGACATTATGCTTGAGAAGGAGAGAGACAACATTGAAAAAGGGGCTAAACTACTTGCAGAGTATAGGATAAGTTAATATAAAAATAAAGAAGCGATCCCTGATGGAAACATCCTAGCTCACCTGAGAATAGCCCCCCTGAATGAAACTCGCAGTGCGGGAGAAAGAGTACAATCACTAAAAAATAAGGAACCCCAAAGCAACTTCACCCGTTTAGGAGAGAGAAGAACAGATCAAACCACAAAGAGACCAGATCATCCCTGCATTAGTAATATACGGGTAACAGTACCTAGTCCCGACAAAATCGATCTGAACTCCAATTGCGACAATATAAGTCTACCCCCAGCCCTATGCCCGTAAGTCTTAATACTAACTGGCGTACCGGCTATAAGGGGGGATCAAACTGAAACGTGTTTAACCTCAAAAATAAAGTTGTAAATTGGCTCCAAAAGTATAATAGATTCAGCCCACAAAAAATAAATGAAATCATAATGGTGCATAGGGTAGGATGGGTGGGGGACCAGAGGAAAAACATTGATGGCGACTGTATAGTCGTAGGTTTTAGGTGCCCTCACATAGTTCGTAATCTAATAAGAACAAGTGAGGAGACCCTTACCGAGAACACCAACATCCACGCCCTCCCTCTGGGGTACTTTTACAGACCGAATGAGGATGTAACACGTAGGTAGTGTGATAATTCCTTCCCTCTTTATACCTCCAATAGATTCCAAGATTTATCCTCCTTGGAGGCTGTTGATTGAATGTAACCAGCAATAGCCCAAGGAGAAGGAATAGTGGCTGTACAAACAGGAATAGAGACAAAAGAGACAAAGGTTCCACCAGTCATTGAACCACGGATAAATGTATTGATGGTGGAAAAGGTAGATATGGGATTAGGTGGGCCTGCGATTCAAAATTTCTCACTGACTTCGTGTGGAGAAGTAGTATTGCCAGAAGCAAATACATGTACACGTGATATTTTGTCAGACGGACCTCTCATAGCCATGAGTGACTGCAATTCCCTAGGTTTAAAGTTAATCTCATGGAACAGAGCTGGGCTTAGGAAGAATGTTAGCGACCCAGAGTGGAGTAATTACATTGAAACAAGTGATATTTGTATCCTGCACATCAAACTTGAGCGTTAAATACCCTGCATAGAGTGGGATACAGAACATTTAATATTGATGCAGTTCCCTCTGTTAGAGGTAGGCCTTCGGGGGGGCTTTTAATATGGATAAAAGTAACACTTGAGATTCGAATATCAATATTAAATATTAACTCAATGGATATTCTCGGATTAAGAATAATTACGAAAGAAGGAAGCGTGCTATATTTATTCAATGTCTATATTAGACCATGCCCCTTACCAAAAGAGTCAGTGATATTGGAAAAGTTGGACTCCTTCCGAAACCGCATGGAGGAGAAACCAAGTATAATACTAGGTGGCGACCTTAATTGTAATTATGAGCCAATTAAAGGCCTTGGAGAAATCTTTGAAGATAAGGATAGGGCTAATAATATCCCCATATTACATAATATCGATCCGGTCCAGTGTACCGTATTGGAAGTTCAAATCATGAGGTTGACAGCCACGCATGGATTGAGAGCATGCAATGGTCGACTACCATCAGTTACAATAAAGGCCCGACTTTTAAAAAGGAATAATTCCCAAAGTAAAATTGACTTTGTTATGGTTTTCCTTGACATCCGGTCTCATGTAATTGATCTTGAGATTATGCCTAGGATTGAGAGTGACCATCGTGCACTCCAAATGCTATTTTTCACCAGCCTACTGTCCAATGTAAGTTCAAAAAATCAAAGCAGTCAACGTAGCCAGCATAACTAATGATGTTATATTAGCCAGCAACAATTGACGTTCTCTAAAATGGGCCCATATATTGAAGCATGGAGAAGCGCTAGCGGAAATCTATAGATTACTAGCTGACACGTTTACTAGATATCTAAGCATACCACCCGAGGGGAGTACTTTTTGTTGGTCTACACAATGGGTTTTTCAAATCACTAATACTATTGGTAACCAAAATGCCAAAAAACCCCAATCAAAATATAAATAATATTCCAAGTAGGAAACCCTGGTACGGCAAGGATTGCCGTCATGCCAAGGCTAGACTACTACAAGCAATAAAAAATAAAACTCCTGTCGAGATTAAGGAGGCTAGAAAAGATTACAAGACGATGCAAGAGAAGGCGAGAATAAATTGGGATGAGGAAAGTTGGTCCGAATTGCTTATGGCAGCTAAGATTAAGGACCAAGTGGGGTTCTGGAGATTGGTGGTGAAGGGGAACCATACTAGAGGAGTGGTCAGGGATGTGTTTCTTGATGAAATGACTTGGGTCGAACATTTTTCCCTGTTATATAGGGCTCCAGAAAATATAGGGGGGATTGGAAAAGGATATATTATGGACACGCCACAGTGTAGCCAAACTGGAGTTTGAATTAGAGGAAATAGTGCTAGCAATTAACGCAGTCAGAAACGGAAAGGCACCCGGACTAGATAAAATCCCGGTAGATTTATATAAGCATGAAATCAATGTCTGGGCGCCTTACATTAATTCTTTATGCAATGTCCTAGCAGCAGGCATAGATTTTCCGGATAACTGGAGGGGTGCGGAAATCGTACTAATTTTTAAAAAGTGCAATAGGAATGAGCCAGCAAACTATCGCCCCATTAGTTTAATGGATATTTTACAAAAAAAATATGCAAGGCACTGTTAGACCCGTCCGCTTCTGAGAGTCCCCTCACCACTATGATTTCTTTTGTTCCCCTGTACCTCCCAAAATTTGTCGCTCCTCTTTGTCTACCAGGACCTTTTGTGTGCTGTTCATGGGGCTGGATGTTCCTTGACGCCCAGTTGTTCACAAGGTTTTTGGCACCTATTTACAAGGAACCTGTGACATTATAAACTGGGATTGACAACCTGTATGAATGGCCTCAAAATGGTGGCCATCTATTTTCCTCATGTGAGTGACTCCCCTTGGAGCCTCCATGTACCTTGACCTTTCAAGGTTTTGGCGCCCTTTTGCTTGGCGCGCATTCCTGACAATAATTACTTTATTTCCCTCAGGTACACAAAATGGCTGCTCTAGAACCCCAGTATGGTGGCTGTTAGGATCCCAAATACCCCAGAAGTGCCATGTCATTGGCCTAGCCCAAAGAAGGTTCTAGAACCTAGTGGCACGAGCCAGCACTCCAGGGCACTGGCTATATATAGGTCCAGTCCCTGGCGGTTATTTTAGATGACTAGAAGACTAGATAGGATAATGATGTTCCAGATCTAGGTGAAGAAGGAGATTCCAGACTTGACACCAGATTGACACCTGCCCTGTTGACCCCTGAAGCGGCTGGTAGTGCAGGCAGTAGAGCAAGCAAGGGTTACTGGCGTGGACCCTGACTGGCGTTCCAGTCAGCTGTGTGTACGGTGACCTTGCGCCTACAGCACCTACCCAGCGAGTGCCTCGTCACCCCCAAGAGACTGTGGCCATTTCCGTGTGCCTCCCCGGAGGTGAATTACGACAGACTCGGGTCGCGAGGCGAGAGCAAGTTTGCCGCGACCGAGAGCGTCCTCTGTGCCTCCTTGTGACAGGCGCCTCCAGCGAGGATCTCGGACGTCTCCGAGCTCCACCGGCGTAGAGTGCTTCCAGCGCAGACTGAGGTGAGGTGGTGCGCCGGGGCAGGGAAAGGCCGGCCTTCGTTGGGCGGGACTACTGTCTCTGCCCCTCCCCAGTGACTCGGCGGCTGTAGCTGTGGGCGGGAACCATCCCTGTTTGAGGAAGTCGGAGGGAGGTCCGTGGAGCCCCTGAGAACCCGTCGCTGGCGAGAGAAGTGCTGATATTGACTGAATCGCTTTTCGATTGCAGCCGATGTGAGGTGGGAAGCGCTGTTGTAAAGGAACTGTGAACCGGCATTTACTTGACTGAGCGCGAAGATTGTGTGACCTCTTCGGCAGCCCCGTTCGGCAGTCTAAAGACTTGGAACTGGTGCCGCCTGAGTGCTAGCGGTGGTAGAAACCCCTAGGCGCGCTTAGACCCCCACCGGCAAGCAGAGATCTCAACCCGGTGGCAGCGAGTGTAAATGAAGTGTTCACTGTCTTTCCTTGCCTTTTTGATATACGCGCATAACCCCTGTGTGATTCTTAAAGAGTCCGAGTACTCCCTTCTGTGCCCAGAGAAGCCTGTGTACATTAGTGGTGAAAACGTCATAAACTGTAAGAGTTATCTTTCCAACCTGAAATGTATTTACAAATGTAGTGTTCCTGAACTATTTAATTGGTGGCAGCGATGCCAGAAACAATATGTGGTTGTCTATTTAACTGAACCAGTGTTTCTTCTGCTAAACAGAAATATTTATGCTATTTATTGAAGATATTTATTCCCGATAATTATTCTATTTATTGACTCTATTTATTATTCTATTTATTGACAATATTTATTCCTGATATTCATTCTATTTATTGATGAACTGTACTCCTAAGCTTATTTATTGAATCTATTCCAAAATCGAAACCCAGCAAGTTATGACCAAAAGAAATGTAAATGTGCTTTCCTAATTGATCCCGATTCACAACAGAGAATTTTTACATAAAGGAATCGTATTTTTCTACAACAGTGGTGTGGTGTCCTTCTTTTTGGTGGTTGTACAAGGAGATATTATTGGGTCAAAGCCGGCTTAACACGACAGCCTTCACTTGCCTTGACACTTGAGCCAAGCTACCCCCTTTGTGCTGGGCTTGCCCATCACAGGTCCAACAGGCACATTTTAACAAGTGTGAATATATGGATGGAGGAATATTCTGTACTCACTAAGTTCCAATCTGGCTTTAGACCCAGAATAAGCACTATAGATCAGGTTTTTAGATTTTGCTGCTTATGTTGGAAATATGAATAAAGAAAGGGCATCTTTACGTTGCATTTGTAGATCTTAGGGCTGCCTTTGATCTCGTTTCACGTGACCTTTTATGGGAGTCTTTATATTCTCAAGGGCTTCCGGTTTGTCTTCTGCAACAATCATAACGTTGCACAAAAATAACTATGCCAAAGTAAGATGGGGGCCAAATGGCGAACTAACGAATGCTATCCCAATTAAGCGAGGAGTCCGCCAAGGATGTGTGCTGGCTCCCACATTATTCTCAATGTTTGTCAATGACATCCCATCATACATAGAGGGCTGCAATATTGATGCACCGGAACTGAATGGAGAAAGGGTTCCAGCCCTTTTATTTGCAGACAACACTATTTTGATATCTCAAACGCCCAGAGGTCTGCAATCTCTTTTACATTCATTCCAAACATATTGCAACAGGAAAGGTCTTGAGATTAATACTAACAAGACTAAATGTATGGCCATAAAACCTCATAACATTTTTAGGGGGAATCTGTTTCTGAATGATCAAAAACTAGAATCTGTACAGAATTTTACTTACTTGGGAGTTTCACTGGACTCAAAACTCTTGTGCAAAACCCAAGTAGAAAAAATTTAAATGATACTTATGTCGTAATTTGACCACCCCTAATAGCGAAATGTATGTAAAATTTGGCATCCCCCCTATTTTATATAGTACATTGTGGCACAAGTACACGAAAGCTGATTCTGAATTGCAATGGCCACTACAGGGGTCGTTTGATTTACGAAAGGATCAGTATGTAGAGCAATGTTTGTTTCAGCGTAGGTCTAGACAAGATATGTTTGATTGTGTACGTATGTGGGAGAAAGCGGTGCGTGAACGAATGAAGCGTGAAATAGCCTTGGCGGACAAAGATCAGCGGAAGGAAAAAGAGTTGCAGGAGAAGAAAGAGAGGGAGGCACGGGAACGTAATTTGCAAACGAATGGTTAATTCCCTATTTGACGTCCTCTTTATCCTGTCCTTACTTATGAAATTGAGGATTTTTCCTTATTAGATCGCTGCCCGCCTCCGTATGTTCTGCCTACGGCCCCAGATGAGGATTCAGACGGAGATGGTCAAGGGAGTAGTCGTGTTAGGCTAAGTGCTAGTGAAGCTGCGGAATTGCGCAGTTTTGCCCGTAAACTCAATTTGAGCAAAATAACTATGTCAGAGATTAATGATGAAATGAGTAAGTGGTCCGAGCGAGAACGGTTGTATTTCTTGAGTCAGTTTGGAGACGAAGTTTTAGAACGATTTAGGAAAAATTCAACTGATTTAGAGCCTAAGGATATATCAGTTAGTTGTGAGAACATGCGTAAAGGTCTTTTTGTTATTGCAGATGCGGATCGGTTTTTCCAACGGTTGGTCCAGCTACGGGATGAGCCGTCAAAATTACGGGAAGCGAGGAAAGCATCAGAGGCGCCTGCGCCGGGATGGACAGAGATATCCAAAGAGTGTTCTATCTTTGGAGCAGATAAGAGTTCTATGGTTCATGTTATGCCTATGCGTGAAGCTGCACCTTTGTATGTCCCTCCTAAAGGGCAAGGTACAAGTGACGACAAATTGTCCGGGGATGCAAAGGGTTATTTTGTATATAATTGGGTTTATACACCTTGGAATAGAGCAGATGTTATGGCACTGAAGAATGCTTTGCCTGACCCCCGTAAGAATCCAGCAGCTGTCTATGAAGGAGTGGAAGGGGCTATTTCTTCGTGTGTTATGACGTTAGTTGATATTGACCTTTTCTTTGGGTTAATATTGCCCCCTGATATGTGGTGAGCAATTCGAAAGTTCGATGATGGAGCGGTTCTGGGGGCGGATTGGAAAACTTTATCCCAAGTTGATTTAGATAGGGAGCCTGCATGTATGCCATGTCAATTAATTCTAGATCTCCCGACGGCTATTTTGAATAAATTAAAAACGCTCGTCCCCCCTAAAAATATTGATTGGACCATGCTAGCCTCTTGTAAGCAGAAGGCGGATGAGTCGGTGTCTGACTTCTTCTCATGTTTTGAAGAAGCATTTCATGATTACAGTGGGCAGTTACTAACAGATGATACGGGTAGGCAGCGAATCTCCTACCAGAGATCGCAAAACGCTTAAAGACTAGTGAAGGTTCCTGGATTACGGCGACCCCTGCTTCTTTGCTTACTATGGCTCAGTATTATGAACAGGAATTAGAGGCTAAAGAAAGTACTGATAAGAAAGCGAAGGAATTGAAGACTAAAGTGATGTTGGCTCAGGTTTATGCTACACAGCCGAGAGGGAATGATAGAGGTAGGCGTGGTTCGTATGGTATGTCTTCTGGTCGTACCGACATTGCTGAGGATCAGTGTGCATACTGTAAAGAGTTTGGACATTGGGCCTCAGATTGTCCGGTGCTTCGTGAACAACGTAATCAGCGTGGGCGAGGAGGTGGAAGGACACGGAATAGTTATTCAGGAGCAAGGGGAGGAGCAAGCGATCGAGGCAGGTTTGAAGCGAGGGGTCGTGGTCAGGCTGATAATAATACTTTTGATCGGCGGAATCAGTATCAGATATCGGAAGGTGAGAATGTGGAGTCTCAGGACTATATACATGCATAGGATTGCGTAGGATGGGGTGTGGAATCGGTTGAAGTACCAGTAGATCAAAGAGGTCCATACGTATTAGCGGGCGTTTTGGGTTCTACTGATCAGTTCCTGGTTGATACGGGAGCTACTCGTAGTGCTCTGTCTAAAAACTTGGTTCCAAGGGCTCCCCTGTCTTACGAAATGATTACATCCATAGGGTTCGATGGAACACCCTCTCTTAGCCCATTGTCACAACCCCTTACATTTTACATTGACAGATTCTTTGGTCCGTGCCCGTTTTTATTGTCACCGAATACTCCAGACAATATTATGGGAATAGATTTGCTCAAATACTTTCGAGCAACAATACGCTGCGCTCCTGAAGGAGTGCGGGTTATTTTGAATGACAATTACCCAGATGTAGAGAGATTGTGCACCATGCAAGAGATTGAAGCGTTGGCCTCTCTCCCGCAAACGTTATGGGCTACTTCAGACACGGATGTGGGACAGATGCTCATTCCCCCTATTTGAATAACTGTTAAGGAGGGTGTGTCTCTGCCACGTGTACCACAGTACAAAATCTCCAGGGAAGGTGAAGTTGCCTTAACTCACATTGAACATGACTTGATTATTGCAGGCGTTGTGGAGGAAGTTCCCTATAATGTCTGTAACAGCCCTATTCTTCCGATCTTAAAGAAAGATACTGATGACAAAATCTATCAATTTATTATCGATTTGAGGGAAATTAATAAGATTGTAGTGCCCCAGTACCCGGTGGTGTCTGATATTACCACCTTACTTACTCTGATTCCGCCCACTGCCACCACATTTACCGTGATTGATCTGAAAAATGCCTTCTTTTCCATTCCCATCCTTCCTGACAGCAGATACTTATTTGGCTTCACATTAAAAAATAAATCGTGTAGATTTTGTCGAGTTCCTCTTGGCTATACGGAAAGTCCTTGCATTTATAGCCAGGCTTTAAAAAGACAGCTTGATTCTTTCGATTTGCAGCCTGGAGTGGCTCTCATTCAGTAAGTTGATGATATTCTACTTGCAGCAGACACGTATGAACAATGTGAGGAGAGTGGTCTTGCTTTGCTTTCCTTTCTTGCTCAGAACAATCACAAGGTTTCTAGGAAAAAGCTCTAATATTGTAGACCAAAGGTGACCTACCTCGGTCATCTTTTGTCTAAGGAGGGACGTGCATTAACATCTGATCGAATCCAAGCAATTTTAGACACACCAGTCCCCCGTACTCAGAGAGATGTGCGTGCTTTTATAGGCTTAACGTCTTTTTGTAGACAGTGGATAATGGGATTTTCACATATTATAAAGCCTTTGTTAGCACTATTGTCTAAGACTACACCAATGCCCCTTGAATGGACAGATGAATGCCAGAACGCTTTTGAACAATTGAGACAAGTCCTTTGTTCTGCACCAGTGTTAGGTACACCAGATTACACGAAGATTTTTACATTGTATGTACACGAGAAGGATGGGTGTGCATTGTTAGTCCTAGTGCAGACACACAGGGATAAACAGAGACCTTGCGCGTATTTTTCGGCAACACTTGACCCCGTAGCACGAGGATTACCTGGGTGTTTTCGAGCAGTTGCAGCAACAGCAGTGGCCATACGACAGAGTGAGGGAATAGTTTTGTCGCACAAATTGTTTGTGTTAGTTCCCCATGCAGTAGACGCTCTGCTAAACCAAACGAAAACCCAGTACCTCACGAGTGCACGTTTAACAGGATATGAGCTCACACTGTTGGCGCCACATATCACACTGAAGAGATGTGCTACCCTGAACCCTGTTACTTTATTACCGTATCCAGTTGCTGAGGGCCAGGAGGAAGAACACCATGATTGTGTTTTCCTGACTGAAGAACAAACAAAGGGTCGTGTCGACTTACAGGATACGCCACTTCCAGATGTGGATGGGGAACTGTGGGTTGATGGATCGTGTTTGAGGCTGCCAGATGGTACATCTTCCGCAGCATATGCGATCACGACACTTAAGACAGTGGTAGAAGCAGCACGAATACCACAGATATCGGCCCAAGCAGCGGAACTGTTAGCCTTAACAAGAGCATGTGAATTGAGTGCTGGCTTGTGTGTGAACATCTACAGTGATAACCGGTATGCCTTTGGAGTAGCACATGATTTTGGCCTACTCTGGACAGAGCGAGGGTTTTTGACTTCGCATGGAGTGCACATCATGCACGGAGAATTAGTGCGTGATCTCCTGAATGCGTTACTTTTCCAAAGAAAGTGGCGATAATCAAATGCAGTGCACATAAGAAAGTGACGGACAAAGTAGGACAAGGAAACGCTTTTGCAGATAGCAAAGCGAGGGAAACTGCTATGTTACGAAATGCCTCGCCAATGTATGTAGTGAAATCGCAGGCTGAGCGATGGCACAATGCTAGAGAGGAGATACTAGATATTCAGAAATCAGCGTCTGAAGCAGAACTCGCAACCTGGGCAGCGGAGGGAGTGCTGGATGATGAGGGTTGTTGGAGAAGCAAAGATATGGAAAGATGGAAATTGCCTGCAGCTTACTTGCAAGCAATGGTCCAAATGACACATGGATTGGCACATGTTGGAGCTCTCGCAATTACTAGATTGCTTACGCGAGTCTGGGAGCATCCTGAGATTGCCAATACGGCCAAAATAGTAGTGCAGACCTGTCTGATATGCTTGCAGCACAATCCTGCCAAAGGGACGCATACTCCGGAAGGAGGGTTTGTTCCACCTACTGCGCCATTCGAAGTGCTACAAATGGATTTTATCCAGCTTGAGCGTTGCAATAATCTTAAGTATGTCTTAGTGGTGGTGTGTGCTTTCATTAAATGGATTGAGGCCTTCCCCACGAAGGATAATACAGCGTTGACAACAGCTAAGGTTTTGCTCAAGGAGTACTTCCCACGCTATGGTGTTTGTAAATTTTTGTGGAGCGATAATGGTCCTCATTTTATTGGGAAAATTGTGGAATACGTTATGAAGGGATTGGGAATTCAGCAGAAGTTCCATGCTGTATTCCATCCGCAGTCAGCAGGTCTGGTGGAAAGGTATAACGCTACTTTGAAATTGAAGCTAGCAAAGATTGTGGCATCCACGTCTTTGAAATGGCCGGATGCTTTGCCTTTGGCATTGCTATCTATTAGATTAGTGCCCCATTCCCGAACTGGCCTCACACCTTATGAAGTGGTGTTTGGAAGGCCTATGAATATATGGGGAATTCCTAAGCCTCGATTGCTACATGATGTGCCTTGTATAATGATGAACGATTATTTGGCACGATTAACAAATGATTTACTTTCTATTCATCAACAGGTTCGAGAAGCGCTCCCCGACAATTCCATTGGAGAGGCTCACAATCTTCGTCCTGGCGACTTTGTAATGGTCAGATCCTTTGAGAGAACAAGCAGCTTGGAGCCGAGGTGGCGTGGACCCGAGCAAGTGCTACTAGCGACTCGCACGGCTGTACGAGTCACAAACAAGAAGCGCTGGGTGCATTCCACTCATTGTCGCCGAGTCTCTCCGGATCAGGTGAACCCAACTGTGTTGTCTGATTATCGAGACATCTTAGACGAGTAGAAGAGCCCAGCTGTTGCGTCTACTGAATTGGAGGGAGCCTTCCCGGAACACACCGTCTCTGGAAGAGAGAGCTACAATCTACGACCAAGAAAAGCAGTTGTTTTGTGCGAGACTGGTTGAGTTACCGCTCCAGGTTTGTGAAACGGAAGCCGGGAATATTAAGGGGGGGGATCAGTTCTGCCAAGTGTAGCGACACCCGTCTTGAATCTCGGAGAAGAAACCAACGGCTACCTCAGAGCTCAGCACTCATATTTTTATTTTTTAGTTGCTTTCCTCTTTTGAGACATTTTGAACTTAGAACTATGGCATCTACTACAATGCGAAATAAGAGAATTCTTGGTGCAGTACTCTTTGTTATGACAATTGTAGTGATAGCAGTTATAGCTTGGGTGGTAGAATTGCTGGTGCCGGCAAGAGAACATTTATTGCCAACCACCCCTATTCCATCCGAACATTTTCATTTTACTTTGCCTTACCATGAAGAACGACACAGACAGACTTATTTGAATAACAGTTTCATCCAGATTCTGCATCATACTCATAATATGACGAACACTTCGAACTGTTGGGTATGTGAGATGTTGCCTGGACATCAAAAGAAAGGAGGCACTCCGCTTATCCCACTCCCATTCTCTCACAATGGTTCTTGCAATGCTTGGTATACTCTTTTATTTACTTCGCGATGGCCTACAAAAGGTGGGCTGCTTTTCCGACTCAACAAGGTCTGCTTTAATGATCGAGATGGTTATCCACAAGCTGAAGGAACTAAGTTTGAATGGGAAGAATATCGACCTGATAATGTATCCTCGCCACAAATTTATAGTAACCAAAGAAATGTAAACATGTCTAGTCTGCATGTAATTACCGTCATTGATACGAAAGCCAATTTGTGTGTCCGAAATAAAGGTACAATCCCAGTAGGAAGAAGTGAATGTAACACCACTCTCACCTTTGAGCCTCCAAATGGTATCACCTTTGTGGCTTCACGAAACACTTACTTTATTTGTGGAAATAAAGATTATCACTGTCTCCCTATAGGATGGTTAGGAACATGCTATATATCCTTTGTATTACCCCCGTGTTTATTGCCCCACCTATGTACCATCATGACTTCATCCTGTACCATGATTTTATACTGAATAGAGTGAAGAGAGCATTAGTTCTCGATGAAATAGATCAAACTGACACTTCTCTGCAACAGTATGTTGATTTTAATTTAGGTCTCTTTTCATTTATTGGGGCTGCCTTAAACAGCCGAAAAATAAGACGACTGACACGTGTTGTAGAAGCTGTTGCTAATGAGACAGTTTTTGCTTTAGGAAACTTGACTGAGGAACTTCAAATTACCAGAATTGTAACGCTCCAGAACCTAATGGTTCTAGATGTAGATATTAGCTGATCGTGGGGGTGCATGTCGCATTATCGGAAGTAGTTGCCGTGTATACGTGCCAGATAATTCGCCCTCTGTATATGATGCAATATCTAAGTTACACAAGATAGCTGCTGAGACACATCCTGATAATGGTACTTGGACACTTTCGGGGTGGTTTTGGACGTTACTTAGTACTTGGGGTTGGAAGCTGCTAACAATCCTATGTGTGATAATTGGGATACCGTTTTTTTTATGTCTCTGCATTCAATGTGGCCCTATGTTATGTTCCATGTGCCTTTCTGCTTGTATCCCATCCAAACGAGCTATTGTCAAGAATGAACAAATGATTCATAGAGAAATAGCAAATATTATGTCCATTGATATCGATGATGAATACCCTGATTATGTCCACTATGAGGTAGCTTCAGCTAAACGCTAAAAGGGTCGTCTGTCGTAATTTGACGGTGATCGGGTTAGCGTTAAGCTTCGCCACACGAATTTCCCCTTAACTTCACTATGGTGTTCGGAAGCCATTTTGAACACACTGGCGGCCATTTCATATGAATGCGTTGCCTCATGGTCAGCATACCCTTTGTCCTTTCTCTGTACCACTGACCACTCGAATTTGCCCAGCAACAGGCTATTTTTAGTATTGGTCAAGCTCGCACATGCGCAGTTAAACCCTCTGTACTAGTGGACAGTCCTCATTTAGGAATGTTCTTCAAACTGACCAGTGGTGTTGTAACCTCTCCCATGAGTTGACTGTGTTCCAAAAATGACCTTATATGTACCTAAACTTTGTAAATGTGTTCTGCCTACACTTTTTATTACTGTAAAACTGTATAAAAGAGGCCTCGCACCGATGTTCGGTGTGATACTTCTTGCATTGCCGAAGGGTGCTGTAGGAATGTACCACCACCCCATGGGGTCTTAATAAACTTGTCTTTTGCATTTTCCAGTTTCTGTGTCAACATCTATTTTATGGTGTAACGGGTTTTGCGGAATATGTAGGCCTGGAGAACCCAATACCACACTTACACAGAACACACTGCCAATCATGAAAAAACACGGGGGGAGTCTTAGTAAGTCTGGTTCCATGGCACTTGAGGTTTTTATGTTCAAGGCTGAGTCCGCTGCATTATATGGGGCAGAAATATGGGGCCAATGTGTAGGAATGTTTCCGTGAATAGCGAAAACAAATTTTATAGGACCCTTTTGAGGATGCCAACAAGTACACCATTAATACCCCTAATGCTGTGGAGTGGTGTGGCTCACTGGTTAGAGGCGGCAGACCCGGAAGCAGAGAACGGCCCGGGACCAGGGTTCAATCCCGACGCGGCAGGGTCGTGGACCAGGGTCAGCGGACTCGATATTTCTCGTCTTGTGCCTACTCTAACCAGGGATCACACTCGGCAACTCTGGGCATTAGCTTGCCTCATCTCTACAACGGCCCCCCACATTCGCAGGGGATGCCTGGTTTCACCTTGGAGATACCCAGTAGGGACTATCTCACAGGGATAGCCAGGACGGGTTCCCCAGCGGTCTATAGCGCCAAGACGCCTCAGGGCAGCAGTGCGATTTACAAGACACATGCATACACACATGCATACATAATGCTTGACATAAACATGAAGCGCACGGATCACTATGCTACCCTGAGACCTTTATCGCTATGGGTGAGACTCTGGTATACACCTGAGCTAGTTGATTATAAAAATGGACTTCAGGAAATAAGGAGACTAGATCCAAACACTTCAAATATTTGGCTAAAACATGTGCGAACATGGTTAAATAGAATTGGGTTGGCACAGTTCTGGGAAAAGCCTCTGAGCTTAATGTAAAATTCAAAAAAATTGCTGAAAACTGCCTTTTGGGCATTCATTGACCATAGCTTCTCAAATGACCAAGCAGGTGTTTTTAAAGACAGTCCCCATTTTGAACAGTTCTTAGATGAGGTCCAACCACCACTGGCTAAAACTTTATATGTGAAATTCAGGAATGGGACTTTGAAAACTAACAAGACCTTAGCCAGGTGGACAAGCACTTGTAAAGAAAAGACTAGTGATCTATGTACTATGTGCCAAAGCAACACAAAAGAAGACGAGTCTCATATCCTCTTTTTTTGCCCTGCTTATGAGGCGGCCAGGAAAAGATGGATTAAGCTTCTTTGTCTTAACTTAGGAGTGCGCTCATATAAAGAAGCGGAAAGGATCTAGGCAGATGATAGTTTTTGGTGTTAGCAGATCTCTTTTTGCAATAGGCTTTGTATGTAAAAAAGTGGGCCTGAAGCTATAAAAGGAACTGTAATGTCATCTCTTTTTAGCATCTAAATATATAACGTTGTTGTTATTTTGCGTTCACCAAATTGTCTATATATATTCACAAATTTTAAAGTGATTAGCAATTGGAAAAATTATGAGATGAATTTAAGCAATGTTTCCTATGTGCTTTTTATAAATTTATAAATCCATGCCTTTTTAACTAATTTATATGAAGATTTTATTGTACTGATTTCCTAACGGTATCCATGTTATCTTTAAAATCCTTAATTCCCCCATATAGATTAAGAACTATGCAATGATTGTTTTTATGTATCTTTTATGGCTCTATTGTGCCGAAATAAAGATTATAAATGAAATGAAATGATCAGAGCTTGCAATTGTTTTACCAAATATTCTTGAGATATCATCTGACAGATCATATCAAGGTACCTGTAGGTACATATAAATCAAGTCTTATATATACATTAGTTCTACTGAACTTAGTAGTTGTAGGTGGTAATGGCTTAGCACACCCTGACTACAACTCCTAGAGAGGTTCTAGTGGGAAACTGAGTAGTGTAGGTAGGAGCACACACCACACCTCACTAGCAATGTCCTATGAAGCAGGGCCTAGTGATCCTCTGCAAGAAGACAACCTTCTAAGTATGACTCATTCACTTTTCAGGAATTGAGAAGCTTGTGTGCAGTCAGAAAGCTGAGGCAAGGACGTAGTCCAATCTTTACCCACCTGGTAGATATCTTAGTGGCTCATGATGTAGAGAATGCATCAGATCCAGGTAGCCAAGGAGGTAGAGAGGGGGGCCATCTATTAATAGAAGAGAATACAACTGGCGAGGATCCAGTGGTCTCTGATGATGATGTAGGTGATGACCAGGATGAGGTTGATGCAACTGACCTGGGCAACTCAGGACTATCTGGAGGTGGAGAGGGCTATGGTAGACCCCCCTCTTACCTTCCAAATAGGCCTAACAGTGGAAACAGAAGATGCAGATCACTTTCCAGTGGTTCTGAGCATTCCTATTCCTCGGTAGGAACCAATGTCTCTGCTCAGAGGAGGATGACTTCCCCTCAGAGGAGAGAGCATGAAGCTAGAATGAAAGAGATCAAGCTGAGGATCAAGAGGCAAGAAGTTGTCCTTGCAAAAGAGACCCTAGCTCTTGAAAGAGAGACGAAATTGAGTGGCCTAAAGCCCACTGGTGACAGCATAATTCATAGAGATAGGGAAAGGTCTCATGGCCATAGAAACCTGAACAAGATTGTCCCTCCCTATCAGATTGGGGATGACATCCACAAATGGATAACTGCTTTGGAGAGGGCTTGCAAAGTAGAGCAGGTACCCCAAAGTCAGTGGGCAGCAATCCTGTGGCTCTCCTTTGCAGAGAAAGGAAGATACAAGCTCCTCACTGTTAGAGAAGAGGATGCTGACAACTACTATGTCCTGAACAGTGCTCTGATAGATGGGTTCGACCTAACCACTGAGCAGTACAGGTTGCTGTTCAGGGATACCCAAAAGACAAAGACTCAGGACTGGACTGATTTTGTAGATTGTGCTACTAAGGTTCTGGAAGGCTGGTTGCTTGGCAGTAAAGTAAGTGCCTATACAGGATTCTATAACCTTATTATGAGAGAACAAATTCTTAACAAATGTCAAATCCAGTTATTGCATCAGCACTTGGTTGACTCTGATCTGACCTCTCCACAAGAATTGGGAAAGAAGGCAGACAAATGGGTCGGAACCAGGGTGAAGCAGAAGGTACAGAACCAAGGTAGTGATCAGAAGAAGCAAGACCAAAAGGATGGGGAGAAAGCAAAAGACCAGAAGTCTTCACCTGGTCCCCCAAAAGATTATAATGAGGGGGGGTTCCAAGAAATCCAAAAAGAAAGAAGGTCCAAAGAAACCATGGTGTAATCTTTGTAAAAGTAATACTCACTGGACCAGTGATTGCACCAAGAAGGAGGCAGGTCCAGCTACCATTGCCCCTAAGGCAACTGTTCCCCCTAGTACAGCTAAAAGTAGTGGTTCTCAACAGAAGGGTGTAGTAGGGTTAACCCTGGGAACTGAGATGGATTCTGGCCTAATCAGAATACCCACTCAGGCTGTTCTTGTCCATGATGTGGACATGGCTATGTCCTCTACTGTGAGCCCCAGTAACCTGGGAAAGTACAGATAGACTCATTTGATTAATAATAAAGTGGCTCAGACCTACAGGGACACATGTGCCAGTGTCACCATGGTGACGCCTAACTTTGTGGACCTTGGTCAGATAATACTAGGTGACAATTACCTAGTGAACAATGCAAGAAATGTCACTACCACCCATAGTATGGCAATTGCTAATTTCTCCTGGGGAGGGTTAACGGGCCTCAAAAGAATTGTTTTTAGTTCAGATCTCCCTGTAGAATGGCTGCTTGGCAATGATCTGGAATCTACAGTCTGGTCTAAAGTGGAGTATAGGACTCATACAGAGATGTTAGGCATATCAGCACATGTCCTTGCTGTGACCAGGTCACACACCAAAATGTGCAAAACTGAACAGGCCCTGGATCCTGAATCTATGGACCAGTTGCCTACCAAGGAAAAGAGCAGTAGGGTTAAAGACAGTGCCTTCCCCTTGCCTCAGGAAGAGGATCAGTCTTCCAAGAAAGCTGACTGTGAGACCCAAGAAGGAACTGTCCTGAATAGCTTGAGCCTGATCAGGTTGAGTATCTTGGGACAGGGGGACCTTCAAGGGCAGACCTGAGGCAGGCTCAATTGGACTGCCCCTCTCTTAAACCCCTCAGACAGCAAGCTGCTGCTGAGGCTGCTGGGAATGCTACAGGTACACACAGAACTTATTGGGATGAAGGGCTCCTGTATTCAGAGGCTATAGACCCCAAACTTGGACCTTCCAGGAGGTAGGTCATATCTTTGGCATTCAGGGGCTTCCTTCTTACCTTAGCCCATGATATTCACTTAACAGGACATCTTGGCCAGAACAAGACTTGTGACAGGCTTTCCCCTCACTTTCACAGGCCCAGCATGTCAGAAGATACCAAGGAGTTGTGTTGCTCCTGTGTCACTTGCCAAGCCAGTGACAAATCAGGTGGCACCACAAAGGCCCCCCTAATACCATTACCTGTGGCGGGGGTTCCCTTTGAAAGAGTTGGGATAGACATTGTTGGTCCAATGGATCCCCAAACAGCATCTGGGCAGAGGTTTATTCTGGTGGTAGTGGATCATGCCACGACAAACCCAGAAGCTATTCCCTTAAGGACCACAACAGCCCCTGTTGTGGCAAGAGCCCTCCTGGGAGTTTTCTCAAGAGTGGGTTTTTCGAAGGAGGTTGTCTCAGACCAGTGGGTACCTAACTGGTATGTGGAGTGAACTACAAGTTCACCACGCCCTACCATCCACAGTGCAATGGTCTGGTTGAAAGATTTAACAAGACATTAAAGGGCATTATCAAGGGTTTACCTGACAAGCTTAAGTGAAGATGGGACATCCTTCTGCCCTGCCTTTTGTTTGCTTACAGAGAGGTCCCACAGAAGGGGGTAGGCTACAGCCTTTTTGAACTTCTATTTTGGAACCCTGTAAGAGGACCCCTGTGTCTGGTGAAGGAGGGATGAAAGTTACCTCTCAAAGCTTCAAGCAAGACATAGTGGATTATGTACTTGGTCTCCGCTACAGGATGGCTGAGTATATGAAAAAGGCATCCAAAAACCTCGAGGGCAGCCCGGAACTCCAAAAAGCCTGGAATGACCAAAAGGCTGTGCTGACTGTTTACCAGCCAGGGCAGAAAGTATGGGTGTTGGAGCCAGTGTTGTTGAACAGAAAGGAGAGGTAACCTATTTGGTTGACCTTGGAACTCCTAGGAGCCCCCACAGGGTGCTTCATGTCAACAGGCTGAAACCATATGTTGACAGGGCAGACATGGGCTTGCTCATGGCTACAGATGAGGGATAGGAGGAGGAGAGTGACCCTCTCCCAGACCTGCTTTCTCAGAACCCTGATGATGGTTCAGTTGATGATGTAGCCTTGGCAGGCAGCTTCAGCGACCAACAGCAACATGACTTCAGACAAGTTTTACAGTTCAACAGACATATGTTTTTACTGAATCCAAGTCAGACAAACTGGTTCACCCATGAGGTGGACACTGTTGACAGTCTGCCTTTGAAGAGTAAAATGTACAGGCAACCTGATCATATCAGGGACTGTATCAGGACAGAGGTCCAAAAGATGTTGGAGTTGGGAGTCAATGAGCCCTCAGAGAGCCCTTGGTCCAGACCTGTAGTCCTAGTGCCTAAACCTCACAACCAAGATGGTAAGAGAGAGATGACAGATGCCCACCCAATACCTAGAGCAGATGAACTCATTGACAGATTGGCGTCTGCCAAGTTTTTGAGTACAATCGATCTAACAGCTGGCTACTGGCAGATCAGACTAGCTGATGATGCAAAATCTAAGACAGCATTCTCGACCCCTGGAGGTCATTATAAATCAGTGGTGATGCCCTTTTGCTTGAAGAATGCACCTGCCACATTCCAAAGGGTGGTGAATCAAGTCCTCCCAGGTCTGTATAACTATTATGCAGCTTATCTTGACGATATTGCTGTCTTTAGCTCCACTTGGGAAGATCAATTGATCCACCTAAAGAATGTTTTGGAGGCCCTGCAAAAGGCAGGCCTAACTATCAAGGCTACTAAGTGCCAGATAGGGCAGAGTAAGGTTGTGTACCTGGGCCACCTGGTAGGTGGAGGTCAGGTTCAACCATTGGAGTGCAATATCCAGACCATACTGGACTCCTCCCACCACCCAGACACAGATAGGAGCTTTCTTAGGCCTGACTGGGTACTCCAGGAAGTTTGTTAAGAACTATGGGTCCACTGTGACACTACGTGATGACCTAATCACAAAGAAAATGCCAAAGAAAGTTCAGTGGACAGTAAGCTGTGAAAAGGCATTTGATGACCTGAAGCAGGCCATGTGCTCTGCACCTATTCTGAAAAGTCCAGATTACTCCAAAGAATTAATTGTCCAAACATGTGCTTCTGAGTTGGGTGTGGGAGCTGTTCTTTCACAAATAAATAAAGATGGTCAAGACCAGCCAATAGCTTTTATTAGCAGAAGGCTGACCCCTAGAAAGAAATATTGGTCAGCTATTGAGAGGGACACCTTTGCTGTGATTTGGGCCCTGAAGAAGCTGAGGCCACACTTGTTTGGTACTCACTTCAATATTCATACAGACCATAAGCCCCTCTTGTGGCTAAATCAAATGAAGGGTGAACATCCAAAATTGCTCAGGTGGTCCATTTCCCTACAGGGGATCGACTTTACAGTGGAACATAGACCTGGAACTGACCATGTTAATGCAGATGGACTCTCCAGATATCTATCTAAATTGATACCATGTACTTTAGGTACATACCTAATTGGGAATTGGGGCACCTTTGTGAGCCCCTGTATAGTGTACCATAGGTACCCAGGGCATAGGTGCATCCAAGGCCTACCAGGGGCTGCCGCATGTATTATGCCACCCCTGGCTGGCCATCCAAACTGACACCACAGGCTGATCACTCAACTTGGGCAAGGTGGTGTAATCACCCCTTGCATAGATAAAGTATACCTATATCTACCCTTATATATAGACACATATATACCTATAAGTCACTCCTATCGCAGGCCTTCACAATCCTGGAGGCAGAGTGCTTGGTTTTATGTGAGAGGGTGCCCTAGCATGAGCTGAGCCTTTCTGCAGCTGGCGGGGGTAGCATTCTACCCTTCTAGAGGGAGAAGACATGTAGTTACTGCTTTACCCGGTTAAAGTTAAACAGAGCCTCAGCATCACAAAATGGATGCTGCTGCCACAGACACAAGTCTGACCTCCTGCTGCTGGGGGAAACTCCAGCAAGGGAGGCCTGGACAATAGGTATCCTGTCGAGGGAGGTGCTAACACCTCCCCAGACAGCCTGTAGTGTATTGGGGCAGGGTGGGTTGAATGGAAAGATGCTTTTCCAGACACTGCCTGGGGCACACAAGGTGCTCCATGCATATCCCGGTTCAAACCAGTAGCTGGGGCACTCCAGCCGCACTCTTGCTTGAAACTGTACAAAGGGAACGGGGTGTAACCACCCCCTTCTCAGGTCCACCCATAGGAGGGACCTAGGCAGGTATTCCAGTCCCCATCCTTAGTATGAGTATAGGAGCTGTGTCCCTAGGACTTTAGATTATCCTGGACCTTCGACCTTCCATTATGACTGGAAGATGAAAGACATCTCCCTTGTGGTCAAGGAGTGACCACCCTGTTCAAACAGGCACCAACAGCAACTTTGCCAGTCTGCATTTTTGAGGCTCCCGCTGGATCCTAAACAATCTGCGACACAGGAACTGGACTTCCAGACTTCTCTGACCCACATCCACAGCAAAGCTTAGACCCGTGGCTGACACGACAGACGTGGGAGTGGAACTCCTCGAAAACCTGCATTTTGCAAGCTGCACTCCTTCAACAAGAAATCTTGAAGTTGTGCTTTGAGGTGCTTGAAGCCCCAGCCCTAAGCACCATATGCACCGAAGCCCTGGCCCCCACACTCCGCGAGTGTTTAGAGGGCCCCTCATTTGCATTTGATCTTTATGTGTCTTTCCAGTTCTATGACCATTGGACAGTGAGCCCCCTGAAGACCTTTCTTTGAACTTAACTTGCGTTCCTGGTTGCTCCAGGCTTGCTCCAGCTTCCCTGAAAAGGAGAAGCAACACAGGCCTTTCTTGACATCCTGCGTGGGTTTCAGTTGCGAAGGCTTGTTGGGTCCAATTTGGATTACGACACCACAGTCAACTAGATCCGTTGTGGGACAGCTTGAATCCAGTGCTTGGTCATCATCGATGCCTCCTGGACCTCGTGGCTGAAGAGACAATTTTGACTACTTTACCTGAAATCACCCGACATCGCCTGGTTCCTTCCCGGTTCCTTCCTGGTCACTGGATAGTGACCCAGACTCTGTCCCTTCTGCTTTCAGGTTCTTCAGATCTTCGATCCTCACTTGGATCCACCCGGACACTTTTCCTCTGGTCGCCTGCAGCACTTCTTTGCAGCTCTCCATAGAAAACGACGACGAAACCCGACACGAAAAGACACCTATGCACCCGGCTTCCCTGGGTGAGGTAACACGAGTACTCCGGTGCTCCCATGGGTCGTGACTCTTGAAGTGTCCTAGTATAAAAGGGTTCCATCCTAGTCCACCCAGAAGTGTCCTTAAATTGTATATTTGTAACTTTTACGATCTCCATAGAAAGTCAATGGTAACCCGCGCCTGTGTTTAGACACTGAACGCGTCTACCGTGGGCCTCCTACTTCCTAACCTTCGGTTGATTAGTGTAGCCCCAGCGATTCCACAGGCCCCAGGCCTGCTTTCTAATTCTCTTGTAGTTCTTATACCTCTTTCTTAGTATATGGTTTGTGATGCCCCTAAGGCATAATGTATATTCTGCAACTTATCGTATATTAACTGTGTGACTTGTATTGTATTTTTACCCCTGACCACATAAAGAGTGCAGAGGGGTTGTGTTTATATTAAATACATATATATTTCATATATACCTGGTGTGGTGTCCTTTCATTTGGTACTCAAGGGATTATAATTGGTAAAACAACTTCCTTAACTTGTCTACTGAAGTTTTAGCCTGAAGTCTGCTGGTTCATGCTACCACTAGGATAGCTTTCTATAAGGTTGACTTTACAACCACCATCAATAAGGGTCGATTAGACTGGTGCAATGTGCCCACTAAAACTAGTGGACATCTTATGCCAGGCTAACTTCCCACACTCACTACCAAGCTCCATGTGTGAGAAATGAATTAGAGGCCCTCACTACAAGCTCGATGTGCGCAGAATGCATTAGAGGCCCTCACTATAAGCTTGACATGCGTGGAATGCATTAGAGGCCCTCACTACAAGCTCGATGTGCGTGGAATGCATTAGAGGCCCTCACTACAAGCTTGACGTGTGTGGAATGCATTAGAAGACCTCCCTACAAGCTTGACATGCGTGGAATGCATTAGAGGCCCTCACTAGAAGCTTGACGCTGTGGAATGCATTAGAGGCCCTCACTACGAGCTCGATGTGTGTGAAATGCATTAGAGACCCTCACTACGAGCTAGATGTATATGGAATGCATTAGAGGCCCTCGCTACGAGCATGACATGTCTGGAATGCATTAGAGGCCCTCGCTACAAGCTCAACATGTGTGAAATGTATTAGAGGCCCTCGCTACTAGCTCGAGGTGTGTGGGATGCATTAGAGGCCCTCACTACGAGCTTTACGTGTGTGGAATGCATTAGAGGCCCTCATTACAAGGCTGACATGTGTGGAAAGCATTAGAAGCCCTCGCTACAAGCTCGACGTGCGTGGAATGCATTAGAGGCCCTCACTACGAGCTCGATGCGCATGGAATGCATTAGAAGCCCTCACTACAAGCTCGATGTGCGTGGAATGCATTAGAGGCCCTCACCACAAGCTTGACGTGTGTGGAATGCATTAGAAGACCTCCCTACAAGCTTGACATGCGTGGAATGCATTAGAGGCCCTCACTAGAAGCTTGACGGTGTGGAATGCATTAGAGGCCCTCACTACAAGCTCAATGTGTGTGAAATGCATTTGAGACCCTCACTGCGAGCTAGATGTATGTGGAATGCATTAGAGGCCCTCGCTACGAGCATGACGTGTGTGGAATGTATTAGAGGCCCTCGCTACAAGGTCAACATGTGTGAAATGTATTAGAGGCCCTCGCTACTAGCTCGACGTGTGTGGAATGCATTAGAGGCCCTCATTACAAGGATGACATGTGTGGAAAGCATTAGAAGCCCTCGCTACAAGCTCGACGTGCGTGGAATGCAGTAGAGGCCTTACTACAGCTTGACGTGCGTGAAATGCATTAGAAGCTCTCACTATAAGCTGGACGTGCGTGGAATCCATTAGAGGCCCACACTACGAGCTCAACGTGTGTGGAATGCATTAGAAACCCTTGCTACAAGCTCGACATGAGGGAAATGCATTAGTGGCCCTCGCTACGAGTTTGACATGTGTACAATGCATTAGAGGCCCTCACTATGAGATTGACGTGTGTGAAATGCATAGAGGCCCGCACTACAAGCTCAACGTGTGTGTTAATCCCTGAACTAAAGGGCATCCGGATGGCTTGGGTCTTGAGTTGCCCTCCCAGCAGACTTCCCCAGGTTCAGTCATAGTAGTTCAGGGGGCGTTTCTTCTCGGCTCTAGTGATCAGGGAGTGGAACCCCCTTCTTGTCCAGTTATACCACACTAACAACGAGTCATCACTCAAAGACATCCTTAAAAGAACAGTATTCACTGCGATTTCATCTGGAATTGGTGAGTGGATTTCTATGCCTTTAGAACAGCGCAGACACATCCCTCGGAGGAGCTGTCACGCTTTACAAAACCTTTCATTCATTCATTCATTCATTCATTCATTCATTCCTGTTAACACACACACAAGAGTTATGAGTTTTGTGTCTTTATCAGGCTCACGAGCTAGAAAAAGTGCACACCCTGTTAACAGGTGAAAGGTCACACCATGACATGTAGAGTTTCTTGTGGTAAGCACAAAAGTGTGCACATTTCACCTCATAAACCAACAATAGACAGGTCTCAACGCACCCAATATTCAACAACTTGGGGTCAGAGTTCACATGTATGATAACATCCGATGACGTGTGAATCATAATGAGGGCCTTTATCTCATGTGATTTCTCCTGACAGTTACTCAGGGGTGAGGGTTCACTAACGCTGATGCTCCCCTGACATCAGGATTCCTGACACCCTCAACACCCTAGCAGGGCCCCATTTTAGGGCCATTACAGAAGGTTCTTGACAGTCACTCAGGGGTGAGGGTTGACTAACGCTTCCTTCCCCCTGACGTCAGTATTCTTGACACCCCCAAGACACCTTTTAGGGCCACCACAATAGGATCTTCACAATCACTCAGGTGTTCGGGTTCACTAAGGCTGCAGACTCTCTGCCTTCAGGATTCCTAACACCCCCAAGACCCCTGCAGGGCCTCTTTTAGGGCCACTGGGGAGGACTATGCATTTAAAGCTGCTTCGACCACAGCATGGAATGTGGCTAGAAGCCTACAGGTCTGTCTGCAAGTGCCCTGGTTACACCTCACAGGCTCAGCTCCACCTGGAGCAGCGTAAATAAAAGCTCTTTTCTGAAGATGTGCCTTAGATTCAGATCAGCCGAGGTTTCCTCGCCTGCTTTACTTGTCTGACTGAAATCAACATTCAGTTGTTTCTCCGAAGACGCCTTGGAGTCACTACAAATAACCAATCTATGGTAGGTCCAGGTGTCAAGCAGAGAATAAAAAAAATGTTCATAACACTTCCAGTCTTCTCTCCCTGCAAGATGATAAAGTGACCCTAAAACTAGAGTTCTATTCTCACCCTGGTGTTTTGTTTCATATTGGTACCCTGATATAGGCCCAGGTAATATCATACACCTTCACCTACATTACCTTCCTTATACTACCCAGTAACAAGCCTTTAGGATTGAATCTTTACCTAGTTCTAGTCCTGGGCACAGAAGTTTTTTTTTCCCTGAGCAATAGCGCCCTAGAACTTCATCAATAGACTCATACAGTATGAATGAATATTCATAAAGGTTCTTGAAAACCAGGCAGAGGCTACACCACCTGGATAATATCTACGTACAAGGTTAATCCCATACTTCATCCTCAAATCCAACAATGGCTAATACAAGGAACATGGGACAAAGAAACCCTAGATACTTTCTGTATGAATACAGCACATATTGCTATGGTTGGGTAGAGGAGACGGATACTTCCAGGCCGACACACTGACCAGAGACGCTGAGGCTCTTGCATGCAGACTGACATGCACTGCCAGCTGACAGTGGTATAACACATCCCTCGCGGGGTGTCCAACTCGAGACCAGGATGGGGTCCCACACTCTCTCACGCCAGGAAATGGGAGTAGACTAAATCCTAGCGGGTTTCTTGGCTTCACACATACTCACATGCTAGGTACACTTATGTGCATCTAGATAGGCATCGTAGGAGTACACACACTTTTATCATGCATTTTACATTGCTGTAGGTCTTCATATTTATAGCAAGATGGTAGAACTGTGCTATCATTTTATTTTCACTGTACAGCTAATCATATTGCAGCACATCAATTTTACACAAGAAGAACAACTGTGAAATAAATTCTTATTCTAACACTCCTGACTGTGTCTTCTGTGTAACTCTCTGAGACCGAATAAGTGAGCACGAGTGACTGAGCGAAAAGTAGTATATTGTTTCCATCATTCTGAGGGATCAGGGTTGTCATGTTTTGAGGTTGCCAAAAACAAACTTCTCCTGGATAAGAGGAGAGTCTAGAGGCACTGTGAGCTATCTAATGCAAACAGGCTAACATTCTCGGTGGGGTGCTCAGAGCCAGTCTGCCACCAAACCCACAGTTTATGTTATCCGGAACACGCAGATCCTGTATAGGTAATATAGGAACTACACAACACTAGGCCCCATATCAGATAAAACTCAAGGTTATGTGTCTTCATTTAGGAATTCAACCAGCTCTGGAGCAACCGCCTGCCTGGTTAAAAACTGCAGAGAGCGCAGAATATAGACACTGTCCTGGAAAAGGGGCGCCTCACACTCATTGAGCCAATCCACTGGAAGGATGAAAGATGCTGACATTCTCCAGCCAAGCGACCGGAAGGATGGAAGATGCTGACATTCTCCAGCCAAGCCACTGGAAGTATGAAGATGCTGCCATTCTCTAGCAAAGCCGCTGGAAGGATGAAATATGCTGCAATTCTCCAACCAAGCCACACCAAGGATGAAAGATGCAACTTTGAGCTCTCAGATAAGCCACTGGAACGATGAAATATGCTGGGTGGAACCCTCAGCCAAGCTGCTGAAGGGATGAAATATGCTGCCTTTCTCCAGCAAAGCCGCTGGAATTATGAAAGATGCTGCATGGAGAACTCATGCAAAAATAATAGTTGATGGACAGAATGCAGAACAATGTCATACATCTACCCCAGTACAGAGATCTGGGCCTAAATCCATTGTTTTGTGTTCCCATGTCAATCAAGTTTGAACCCAGCAATATGCAAATCAGTCTTGTACCTGTGCTCCATGGGAACAGTCCAGCCTGAAATGCCAAGCCAGGTCCTCCCCGGAAAGGAAAAAAGCATTCTAGGACCGGTTTTAGGCTTTCAGACCTCAACAGCCAGAATAGCTAGATTCCAGTGGCATGGAGAGAACGAGACTCACGTCTGAGCATACCCGTCCCACTCAGGGTGACAAATGCAAAAACAACAATTGCTGGACAGAATGCAGAACAATGTCATACATTCACCCCAGTACAGAGATCTGTCCCTAACTCCATTGTTTGTTTGCTCATCATGCCATTCCAGGTTGATCCAATTGTGTGTCTTTTGCTTTCTCGCCCTAAGTGTGCCAGGTATGCCCAGACATGGGTCCCAGGTTCACTGTGCCACTGGAATGAAGCTATCCTGCCTGAAGAGGGGTGAAACCCTGAAACCGGTCCTAGGATGCTTGTTTCTAGTCCCGGGAGGACCTGGATTGGCAGTTCTGGCTGGGCTGTTCCCATGAGGCACAGGGTCAAGACTGATTTGCATATGGCCAGGTCTAAACTGGGGGAGGCATGGGGCGTGGCTTGGACGCCGATCGGGATGGCGGCGTGAGCTTGCAGCTCCGCGCAGGGTCCCGCTATTTCTCCTGAAATCAGCACCCGGAGCGACCCCTGGTCGGCCTGACTGGCCTACGAAGAAGCGGGGAGCCACTGGGGAGTGGCGGAAAGCACTTTTGGGGTTCGCTGGCCCCGTGGAGACATCGTAAGACGACAGCCGAGGTGTTGCCCGGAGTGTGAAGAAAATGGCGGCGGCACGGACCGCTGGCCTGGGAAACCGAAACTGAACGGAATTGGCTTCGACTGGCGGGGTGGCCCGCTTCTACGAGATCGGAGCTGTGGGAGCTGAAGATGTGGTCTTGAAGGCGGTAAGTTTGGTGCCCTGCATTTGTTCGGGCGACTGGGGACGACCACTCGTCTCTACTCCTTCTCCCCCTCCCCCACCCACCAGACCTGGCGGCAGTGAAGTGAACGGCGCCGGTCCTCCAGCTCCCTGGAGTTGCGGGCATTGTGGTGGCACTCTGTCGAGATCATTGCTGAGACGCACGTCCCAGTGGACGGTGGTGGTGGGGACTTGGCGAGGCCCTCAGCCCGGGCAGAGGCAAAGGAGCAACCTAAGATGGCGGCTGCTGGGGGAACGACTACCAAAGAGCAGGGCCAGGAGGAGATGGCCGCACTAACCCAGGTCGGCGAGGGCCCCCCTCCTATGATGGAGCAGGAGCAGAGGCTACACCGACGCTTGGATGCCATACTAGATGCTATCACCTCGACCAAGGAGGCATTGCAGCAGGACATTGCGCAGGTCGCTACGGGACTGGGGCTCCTGCGAGCGGATTACGCCAAGTTGGCGGATAAGGTGAAGGACCATGAACAGCTCTTATTGGACCTGAAAATGGCGGTGGTGACCGCGGAACATAAGATAACAGATATCCTGACCCGGCTGGACTTGCTGGAACGACGGGCGGAGGACGCCGAAAGCGGTAACAGACGGAACAACGTGCGGGTCGTAGGCCTGCCGGAACGGATTGAGGGGGAGGATGCGGTGGCCTACATGGAGGAATGGTTCCGGACTGTGGTGGCGCCGGAGGGACTTACTTCCTTCTTTACATTGGAACAAGCTCACAGGGTGCCGGCTCGCCCGCCAGCGCTTGGCCGCCCCCCCCCCGACCGATGGTGGTGAGGCTCCTTCATTATAAGGATCGGGACCTCCTAATCCAGAGAGCTCGGGCTTCGGGCCCATATGAGGTGGAAAACAGCAGGGTTACGATCTTCCCGGACTACACTCAGGCGGTCCAGAAGAATAGGGCATCATTTCTGGCAGAGAAAAAGGAACTGAGGGAGGAGGGCATTCAGTACTCCTTGCTCTTCCCGGCCAAGCTGCGGATAATCCTGGATGGGGCCACACACTTTTTTCAGACCCCGGATGAAGCGTGGCTGTGGTTGGAATCATACAGAGCTGGCACGGACAGGAGTCACAAAAGTCGGCGAGATCAACCTAAACCGCCTCGGGTCCGGCAGTCCCAAAGGATCCGCTCCCGCAATAGGCGCCAGCGAGAGAAGCGGGAGGCCCAAATGGCTGCAGACAAGAGAGAGGCGCTCGCAGCGACGGCGGCCATTACAAGATCGCAGCCGGAGAGTGAACTAGCAGCGACGGACGCTGGCGACGATGGCAGCAGGACCGGTGAGGAACTTTCGGAGGTGGAAAGCTTAAAGGGGCCGGTGGTAACCCCCCAGACGTCTGATGGGATTTTTCATGGCTGATTTTTCATTGGGACTTGGATATGATTTTTGGTAGGGTGGCAATCCTGTTGGATCTGGGTGGGTTGCAGGGTAGGGTGCTGCGTTGGCATGGCGGGATGGAGGGCGCGGGGCGCGGGCTCCGCTAGCCGGGGTCGGCGATAACTCACCCCCCCTGGGCCCTTAAGGCCTTCTGTGGTGGCGACCACAGGTTAGTCGGATGTGTGTTTGGTTTCAGGTTTGGATCGGGGCTGACACTGGGTTTGTGGGCTCTGTCCTGGGGAGAGGGGTTCGGGGAGTTTTCTTTTCAATAGTTTGTTCTGGGGGGGGCAACTGCTATGGTGTGGACATTGACCGGCTGCATTTGAACTGGATCGCTCTATGCTGGTATGGGGACGTTACCTAATTTGAAATGCCTGACGTGGAATGTCCGAGGGCTGCGAACTATGGTCAAACGCCGCAAAGTGCATGCGTATTTGGTGAGGAGGGGGGTTCAGGTTGCCATGCTGCAGGAGACTCATCTAACGAAACAGGAATGCACCGCACTACAGAAGAGATGGCAGGGTCAGGTGTTTGGCACCACTTACTCAGCGTTCGCTAGAGGGGTACTGATATGGGTGAGGGCGGGGATACCGTTTCAGGTGCTGAATCAGGTGCTGGATCCCAAGGGCAGATATGTGGCGGTGGAGGGGAGGTTATATGGTCGGGATGTGGTTCTCAGCTGCATGTATGCTCCGAATGTTGATCAGGCCCGCTTTTTCGATTGTTTGTCCGGGTCGTTGGCCTCCTTCCTAGCAGGCCCTGTGATATTGGGGGGGACTTTAATTCGATCACGGATGTGGCCTTAGACAGATCTCACCCTCCCTTGGTAGACTCCCCGGTACGCAAGCTGGCCATGCGTAGGAAGGACTGGCAAGATAGGTGGGGGCTGTTGGATGTGTGGCGGGAACAACACGGGGATGTTAGGGACTACTCCTTTTTCTCAGCACTCCATGCTCTACATGTTAGAATTGATTCAGTATTGTGTAACGGGTCCTTAGCTCCATTGGTCTCTCATACGGAGTATCTGGCCAGGACCATTTCGGATCACAATCCTCTGCTGGTGCATGTCCAATGGCAGCGGGAGTGCTCGGCGATCCCAACATGGC
The DNA here is from genome assembly GCF_964263255.1 of Lissotriton vulgaris. Lineage (NCBI taxonomy): Eukaryota > Metazoa > Chordata > Amphibia > Caudata > Salamandridae > Lissotriton > Lissotriton vulgaris. The sequence goes on from NC_141699.1 coordinate 44,904,871, forward strand.
GGCTCAGGCCCAACACGCTTGAGGACTCGGTGTTCAGTGGCGCAGTCCAACAGGGCATTGATCAGTATTTCAGTGAGAATGAGGGCACAGCTACATGCAGGTCCACTGAATGGGATGCGATGAAAGTGGTGGTGAGAGGTGTATGCTTGGGTAGGTTTTCAAATGCGCGATTGTCGGTGCTGAATGCGCTTGCCAGTGCGGAAGAGAAACTGAGGGAACTGGAGCGGCGAAGGCCGACCCAACCGGAATTGCAGGCCCGGTTGATGGAGGCGAAGGAGGTGGTTGCCACCGAAACGGAACGGCTCCGGAGCTATGACTACAGGCAATATGCCATTAGAGCACATGATGAAAGGGATAAGGTGGGTACGCTCCTGGTCAGACTTGCTAATCCCGAACTCAGAGGCTGCCCGGTCCTAAGCATCAAAAACGCGCAGGGGGAAACGGTGTATTCCCAATCGGCGGTGCTGGAGTGCTTTCGGGCCTATTATGCGGAGCTGTACGAGAGTCAGCTGGGAGTAGAGGCCCACGAAATCGCAGCATATCTGAAGCCAGGGCAGCTTCCGGTCCTGGACGATGACAATGCAAAAAACTTGGGTGGGCCTATCACGCTGGCTGAGGTCAGGGCGGCCATTAAGCACATGGCGCAAAATAAAACGCCTGGTGTGGATGGCCTGCCTATAGAGTTCTATCAAAAGTACGTTGATAGTTTGGCGCCCAGACTGTTGGTGGTGTACACGGAGGCTTACAGGTTAGGGGGTCTGCCCGGGTCAATGAGGGAAGCACTGATAGTGCCGTTGCTAAAGCCCGGTAGGGAAGCGACTGATGTGAGGTCCTACAGGCCATTGTCCATGCTGACGGTGGACTACAAGATATTGAGCCGGATCTTGGCCACCAGGTTGGCCCCACACATGACCGGCCTGGTACACAGGGACCAGGCGGGGTTTATCCCCACGAGAAGCACGGCGTTAAATATTCGTCGCCTGGTCGGGATATTGGATGGTACAGTGGATATGGATGGTGCCCAGGCGGTGTTGTCTGTAGACATTGAGAAGGCTTTCGATAGTTTGGAATGGGTCTATCTGGATGAAGTGCTAGTGAGGTTTTTAATTGGTGAAGGGTTCCGCAGGTGGACGAAGGTGCTGTATTCCTCGGCAACGGCGCGAGTACGCCTGGGCAATTTGGTGTCCGCGTCTTATCCAGTTGGTAGGGGTACGCGTCAGGGGTGCTCCCTTTCCCCTCTTTTGTTCGCACTGGCGATGGAACCCTTGGCGGTGCGTGCCAGATCGGGAGACGGGTATGCAGGGATTGCAAGCGGTGGGCGGCTGCACCACATTTCGCTGTACGCGGATGACCTGCTGCTATATCTGGAGGACACGGAACGGGCTCTGGAAGGGGCGATGGGAATGCTGTCTGAGTTTGGCCGGTTGTCGGGCCTCAGGGTTAACTGGACGAAGACCTGTGTCTTTCCGCTCCGCGCGGACACACCTTACCCCGCACGTGACTTGGGGGTGGTCTGGGAGCCATCTTGCTTTACTTATTTGGGAGTCCGTATCTATCACGAGGCCGCGGACCTATTATAGGGCAATATTGGACGGTGCCTACGGGCGCTGAGAGGTTGTATGTCCTTTTGGGCATCCCTCCCCCTCACGGTGTTAGGTAGGATTGCTCTGTTGAAAATGGTAGCGCTCCCACGACTCCTGTATTATTTTCGAACGCTGCCCGTTTGGATTCCTCAGAGGATCTTTCGGGACTTGCGGACGATGGTTATTGACTTCCTTTGGGGGCATGGCCGCCGTAGAGTGGCACTTAACACGTTGCTACGCCCCAAGATTGAGGGGGGAATGGCCGTCCCTGATTTTGAGTTGTATTACCTGGCGGCGCAGCTTCAGATTCTTACACAGCACGTGGCTAGGGTGTTCAGAGGGCCGGAGTGCGACCGAGAGTTGGGGATACAATGCCATGTCCTGGCCTATATCGTTATGCAGCAGGATTTGGAACTGCGAGGCCTCACTATGGAGGAGCGAACGCTCAGGTCGTGCTGGCAGAGGAGTCTGAGGAGGGTGAAGGCGGCCCGACCGTACGCACCAGAGATACCGATAGGCATGTGGACTGCACTGCCGCATGGGGGCGATTGGTCCCCATTGTCGGAATGGGAAGAGTTGGGACTGCAAGTGGTGGGGGACCTGTATGTTGACGGACCTTGGTGCCCTTCGGGGTGCTGCAGGAACAGTTTGGGTTGCCGGAGGGGAGCTTCCTCTTGCATGCGGCGGTGGTGGCGGCCATTCAGAAGCACTGGAAAGGGGGGCTCATTGAACCAGACACGACTATGGCATGCCAGTACGTAGTGATGGCCGCTGGTACCTTTAAGGCGGTGACCTGCCTACATAATAGGATGCTGCATGAGGGGTTGGAGCCGCTCCTGGGGCTGAAAGCGAAATGGGAGGCGAGCGTAGGTAGGCCCATTCCGGACACGGTGTGGAGCCATATTCTTAGGCGCACGTGGAAGGGCACGAGGAACGCGCGCTTCCAGCAGGTGCACTTTTTTGTATTACATAGGGCCTACTTGACTCCGGAGAAGATCAAACGGTACTTCCAGGTGCAGGAAGCGCGGTGTCCGAGGTGTTTGGCGCCGGAGGCAGATATGGATCACCTGTTCTGGGGCTGCCCGAAACTAGAAGATTACTGGACAGAGGTAGGGGAACTTCTCAATGCAGTGACCGATAGGTAGGTGGAGTTTGATATGGCGGCGTGTTTGTTGCTCTGGTTCCCACACACCAAACACACTAAGGTGACGAGCAAGTTTATTGACCTAGGGCTGATACTGGCGCAGCGAGAGATTACTTGGCACTGGAAGTCCAGGGAGGGACCGTCTGTGAGGAGGTGGACGAATGACTTGTTGAGGTGGTCCGAGTGCGAGAGTGTGCTCCGAATGAGGCAGGCTGTCAAGCTTGATAATGAAAAGACCTTGGAATCGGTGCGTGCATGGGAATTGATAGTGCAGGCCTTGCGTGATTCATTGGTGGAGGATGAGGACTGAATGGATAGGACTCAAGGACAGCGCGAGGCTTACGGGCACGGAGGTATCAGCGGATCTGTAGCGAGACCCAAGCAATAGTCAGGAACATGGCACACACCATTAGCGGTTGCAGGCGGGGTGGGACTAGGGGTTGTTTAGGGGTTGTTGAGGGGTGGGCTAGGAGCCGGGAGGCAGATTGAATACGGCAACGATTCTGGATTGGAACTGCTCACTGGGTCTGTGGAGAGTGGGTGGATAGCGGGGGGCGGCAGGGAAGCGTGAGATGGACGTGACGAGGCCCTCGTAGGGAATGGGGAACGGGATTGCAGCGGCTCCGTGGCACTGAACTGGTGGACTAGGATGGCTGATGTTGGGGATAGGTTAGGGGTTGGGGGGGTAAAATGCAGATACGTAAAGCGATTTCGACCATTGTCCCTCAGGGACGCTCACCATGATGTCTTGCTACTAACTGGGACACTGTGCCGCCCGGCCTCCGGGATGCGGGCTGAATGGCTGTGTATGATCTAAGCATGGGTGTACTGGTTGAGAAATTGTATGCAATGGTTTCTAATTCTGCAATAAAAACATATTTTAAAAAAAAATAAACTGGGGGAGGCATGGTGAGCAAAAGAATGATGGATTTAACCCAGATCTCTTGACTGGGGGTGAATGTTTTGATTTCTTCTGCATTCAGTCCATCAATTGTGTGTCTTTTGCTTTCTCTCCCTAAGTGCGCCAGGTATGCCCCGACGTGGGTTCTGGGCTCATTGTGCCACTGGAATCAAGTTATCCAGGCTGAAGAGGGGTGAAACCCCAAGACCGGTCCTAGGATGCGTGTTTCCAGTCCAGGTAGGACCTGGCTTGGCATTTCGGCCGGGTCTGTTCCTATGAGGCACAGGGTTAATACTGATTCGCATATGGCCAGGTCTAAACTTAGGTGGCATGGTGAGCAAAATAATGATGGATTTAACCCAGATCTCTTTACTGGGGGTGAATGTTTTTGTTTGTTCTGCATTCCGTCCATCACTTGTGTGTCTTTTGTATGGCGAATTCAGCCAAGCCACTCCAAGGATGAAAGATGCACCGTGGAGCTCTCAGCCAAGCCACTAGAAGGATGAAAGATGCTGCTGGATCTCTCAGCCAAGCCACTAGAAGGATGAAAGATGCTGCGTGGATCTCTCAGCCAAGCCGCTCGAAGGATGAAAGATGATTTAATTCTCCAGCCAAGCCACTGGAAGGATGAAAGATGCTTCGTGGAGCTCTCCACCAAGCTAATGGAAGGATGAAAGATGCTGCCATTCTCCAGCCAAGCCGCTGGAAGGATGAAAGATGCTGCCATTCTCCAGCCAAGCCACTAGAAGGATAAAAGATGCTGCCAATCTCCAGCCAAGCCACTGGAAGGATGAAAGATGTTGGGTGGCTGCAGTCAGACCCTAATCCAGAACATAGACACCTAAATATTAGGGCTGGGTGTAGTTTGCGAAGTAGCGCTTCGGGAAGCTACGCGAATTGCACTTCGCACTACGTGAGCTACGCGTAGCACTATGCGAACTGCTTAGTAGCATGTTCACAATGTGCAAGATGCCGTTTTCAATGATTGCACAGTGCCGACAAGCATCCGGCACTGTGCAATCATTGAAAACGGCATCTTGCAAAGTGGAAGCTGTAGTTTTCTGCCGCTCAAGGAGATTTTTCCTTGAGCTACAGCTTTCCCAACGCGGACTAGTAGTTTCTCATCACGAGCGGTCGTAAGCATACACGACCACTCGCAATAAGAAAACAGACCTCCCAGCGTTGAGAATCTCACAGAGAGGTTTATTTTCCAGGCTCGCGATCGGCAACTTGATGTTGCTGATTGCGAACGAGGAAAAAGTCTCACCAGGGTGTCATTCTGCTTGCTCGCGGTCGCCAACATGACGTTGAGGACTACGAGCAAGCAAATAATGACCACTACACCTCGCTACTCTACGCTACACGTGTTCGCACTGTGCTACCTGCAGCTCTCGTTGTACGAAGTTGCGCAAACTTCGCACAATACGCGAGCGTAGCGTAGTGCTTCGCCCAGGCATACTAAATATACAACTGATCGGGTTTTCAAGTGAGCCGGATCCTGTCGATGCTCAGCATCAGCATCTCTAAAAAGCAGGTGGCGAGACGGGTCCCTATTGGGATCTCCATTCTTGCCCTCAACCTCAGAGAAGAGATAAATCTCAACTCTGCGGCAGTGCTACCCTTCACTGTAACTTGAAGCACTTTCAATATTCTAGCCTACAAACCCGTTGTTGTTACTTATTTATCTTATTGAACTAACAACCTCTGACAGAGCAACTAGTCATGGAGTAGGTGTAATGTTACTTGCTGTATTATAAATCTAAATGCAACAACAGAAACAGCAACATGCAAGAGGGGCTGCACACCATTATGCTAAGCACAGATTTTTTAGCTAAGGTGTTTTAAGGTGTTTTAAGTCACGCCCTTATTTACATTGGCCACGCCCCTAGTTGCCCTTTACCAAACTCCCCTTTGAGGGACCCTCCAGTTTATTCATCCCACCTAAAGCTGATCAATAGCCTAAGAATATTCAAAGCCACAACAAATGCCAACGTGGTTGTGGTGATGAGCTAGTTGTCTCACCACTGACCACGTGTTGACCGCGATGTATGAACTGCAGAAAGGCTTTAAGAGGCCCTGGTCCACAGCAGGACTTAGGCCACCCTTAAATGGTAGCGATCCCTCAAGGCTGCGGTTGTGACTCATTTATTCAACATCTGCAGTAGAAAGGGCACATATCTGTGACACGTTCAATAGAAGCACTAGGGCCAGCGAAGGACGACATGGCCAAGCTCGGACACTTTAGCGAATTGTTACAAAAATATAGTTCATCCTATGCCCTTGATTGCAGTCTAAGTCTTGAACTGTATATTTTTATCTTTCAATGTTTTAATGTGTGAAAGTAAAGTGATTTAGTTAACTTTGCCATTGAAATACATTTGACACTAAACCTGCAGTTGGAATCCTCTGTTGAATCCGCAGTGGAATCCGAGGACCAGATATATGAAAAATCTGTTTTGCAATTTCCTAATTGGGATTTTAGCCATTCAAACTTAGGAAATTGCAAAACGGCATTACAGAACTTGGCAGGACTCAAATTGAAACTCGGAAACAATTAGCTTCACAAAACAAGTAATTGTTCTTTGCGATTACCTAGTTGGTTGCAAATAGCGACACATTAAAACAAGCATTTGCAATGCAGTAGGTCTCGCATTAGGAAAGTTTGAGCTATTGGTATTGTAAATTACACAGTTTTTATTTATGTGTTAGTTTTGAAAATAGAGAACTTAATAGCTTTGTCATTTACAATGCTAATAGTTTTAACTTTCGCAAATGTGACACCTATAGCATTTGTAATGCAATATGTGTTGTATTTACGTGACTTAGATCTATTGATATTACAAATAACAATGGCTTTTACATTTTTTTATATTTAATACTTAAATATAAGATATTGCCATTTATAATGGCAATAGCTTAAACTTTTGTAAATATTTTTTGGGAAGATTATGTTAATTGTATTTTATTGTGACGAAAATCCAAGAACAGAAGTGAAATATTAACATCTTTTTGTGACATTTCTAACAAAGCTTGAAACATTGAGAGAACATATTTGAACCAGTTGTTGAATCGTTGCACAGATTGATGCTGTGGTGGTGCTGAGTGATGTGGTGGCTATGAGTGATGCTGTGACGTTCAGTGATGCTATGGCAGCGCCTAGTGATGTTGTATTTCCCATGAGTGATGTTGTGGTGGTGCTGAGTGATGCTGTGGCGAAGCGATAGATAGATAGAGGGAGGGCGATAAATAGATAAAGGGAGGGTGATAGATAGATAGAGGGAGGGCAAAAGATAGATAGACAGAGTGATGGCAATAGATAAAGTGAGTGAGTGCGATAGATGGAGTGTATTTATGTTGCATTGAGTAGTGTAAGTATGAGGTGTGTAAATATATGGCACTGAGTGGTATTATGTGGAGTGTATTTACGTTGCATTGAGAATAGTAATTATATGGCATGTAATTATGAGGCATTGAATGGTAATATGGGGAGTGTATGTTATATTCAGTAGAGTAATTATGTGGCACTGAGTGGTATTTGGAGTGAATGTTGCATTGAGTGCAATGTAATTATGTGGTGTGTATTGTGTGGCACTCAGTGGTATTTGGAGTGTATGGTGCATGGAGTGCAGTGTAAATATGTGCTGTGTAATATATGGCACTGAGTGGTATTTGGAGTGTATGTTGCATTCAGTGTAGTGTAATTATGTGCTGTGTAATTATGTGGCACAAAGTGGTATTTGGAGTGTATGTCGGATTGAGTGCAGTGTAATTATGCGGCGTGTAAATTTGTGGCACTGAGTGGTATTTGGAGTGTATGTTGCATTGAGCGCAGTGCAATTATGTAGCATGTAATTATGTGGCACTGAGTGGTATTGTGTGGAGTGTATGTTGTATTCAGTAGAGTGTTATTGTGTGGCATGTAAGTTTGTGGCACTGAGTGGTATTGTTTGAGTTGTATGTTGCATTGAGTGCCTTTGTAATTATGTAGCATATAATTATGTGGCACTGAGTGGTATTGTGTGGAGTGTGTGTTGCATTCAGTAGAGTGTAATTATGTGGTGTGTAATTATGCGGCACTGAGCTGTATTTGTAGTGTATGTTGCATTGAGTGCAGTGTAATTATACGGCAGTGCAGTGTGTGTGAGGCAGCGCAGTGTGTGTGTGAGGCAGCGCAGTGTGTGTGTGTGTGTGTGTGTGTGCCATAAATGTGTAGTGAGTGTGTTGGCAAAGGGTCATCTAGTTTGGCTTGGGCCTGTCTCTGGAGCGAATGAACAATATTCTTGTGGAGAAGGAGTGCTGTGGCAGATCTGGTAGCCTGGTGTCACATGAGCCTTCCTTGCGCATCATTAGTCGTTTACTTTCATGAAAAGGAGGTGCTAAGAAATTTGAATCTGGGAGGTTTGGCAAAGAAGGTTAGATGGACTTGTGTGAACGAGGTCAACCATTGTACACAGAGTATGCAGACCTTATGGGGAATTAAAAATATAATTGGGAGTTGAGGAATAAGCATTGCTACGTTGCGGGATCGGAGAAGACAAGAATTTTGATTTTGATCTGTCCAGTGTTTAATTGCTACAAGGCAATCCAAGAGTTTCTTTTAGAGGTGGGGGATACAGAGAAAAAGATCTGTGTGTCATCATTAAGGAATTAAAAAGAGAATGCACAAAATAACATGGTTCACGGTGCAAAATGAGAATAGAAGAGACTTAGGGACCGATTCTAGGCAAATGGTAAGGAGGGAACTAGGGCAGTGATAAACAGCCAGGGGTGGTGAAACAGCAGTTTAAATGGTACTTCATTTTAACTCTGTGCGAACAATGCCTTAAGTAAGTGGCAAGGATGGTGTGATGTACACTTTTTCAATAACTAGATAGAGGCTAAAGAGGATGAGACATGAGGTGGTGGCGGACAGATGCTTGCGCAGTCGCCATCTCGGTTTAACACAATTGGCCAAAAACAGATTGAAGTTGATTTGGTAGGTTATGATGATAGGCAATTAGTGAGTTGGATGAGCAATAATCGCCTAAGTGTTTTCAGAGGAATGAGCGTAGAGATAATGTCAAGTAGCTATTTGGATATGATGCGCACCTACGACTGTTTTCTACACCGTACTTTGGTTGGATGTCTTTCATTTATTGGAGCATGCAACTTGGGGCATTAAAGGAAGCTAGCAGACAAAACCAGACCACACGTTATCTTCTGGTGAGGAAATATTATGGGGTGTGCTGGCAAAAGAAGTGGTAAAGAGCTACAAATAATCGTGTGATGCACGAATAATTAGAGATTTCTAGCAAACAATCAGTTTTGTATATATACTCAAATGATATATTTATTCTATTTGGCCACTGAATATATTTCTTTTGAAAAAATCAATAAAATACTTGAACCAGTCCTGCGCTGGATAAAGGGCTGTGAAAGCCTTGTGAAACTAAATCACCTGCAGCAGTCGGTTCTCAGCAATGGATACATGAGCCGACTGCACTACGTTTCCGGTTTACCACAGCCTGCATGTGAAGAGCATTGTGGTGTCTACGCTCCATTTGCTCACCCCAGGGGTAAATTAGTAATGTAAGTCTTGGAGCATAGGCTGCAAGAGGGGCGGGGGGAGGAGGCTTCGGTTTGCGAGGGAGCCCGATGCACACTTGCAAGCACGGTCAGTAAGTGACTCGCTCTGCATCCGGCTTCAGGAAACAACACGCCACCAGCAGCGTACACACACACCTCTATACTGCACGCGCTTAGCCCACTCAGCTATCTCACAGGTGGACTTGTGATCCAGAAGTTGCACAACAATCTCCGCAGCAGCGTCGGAAACCAGCTTCCACGGGGGGAGGGAGGGGGTGCAAGGAAGAGCATGAGAAGGGCATCACCTCTGAAGGAATGCAGAAGAAGCAGTATACCGAGCCCGGGAGGCAGCACAGCTCGGGTGGGCAGGGGCGGAGGAGGGGCAGGCAGTGATCTCACTGCAGCTGCTCTCTCCTCATAAACAGAGGCGCGTGACCTGTCCACACAGGTTTTATGACAAAAAGAAAGCAAGCTACCTTGTCCGGAAGGACGTTCTAACAAGTGCCACCACACATAATAATGTATTCTTCTATCTTGGACGGCACCGTGCGCGGCAGCTAATTAAGAGAAGCAAGTGTGTGTTAGTCGTCTCAGGGATGCAGTCATTGTTAAACGCTCAGTGAACACGCTGAATACACTACTTAACCCTTTCGATGCTGATGACGAGCTCAGCTCGTCATGATGCACAGTTGAGCTGTGCTGATGACGAGCTGAGCTCGTCATAAATAAAGTAAAAAAGCAATTTCCAGCATAGGAGGGGGAAAACACCTAGCAGCCAAGGTGTTAAGGTAAATTTTAAAAACATCAATGGCGCTCGTGCAAGATGCTTTAGACCCGGCCCTGTCAACAAATTAATCACTGAGGGAGCCTACCCCTCGTGTGTCCCCCCGCATCACCGCCGCGGCCCGGTACAAACCGAACATCGCCGCCGGCCTGTGACCAGGAAGTCAGGCAGGCCGGGCGGGACAACCGGAAACCGGAAGTAGGAGGGCGGGAGCCTACCCCGCCTCCCACGGAAGAGCTGCGGCTGTTTTGAGCACCGGAGCAGGTAGGAGCCTACCCTGCACCCTGGTGCACTCACCCTGAGATGGAGGGAGGAAGAGTCCTGCTGCCGGCGCCTTCCACGAGGCTTCCAGGAGTGAGGGAGAGCCTGTGATAACCGGCATAGAGGAGCCCTGCAGCTGCCGATGAGAGGAGAGCCGCCGCACCAAGGAAGCCGGTGAGAGGGGCTTTGCCTTGTTGCTGAGCTGCGAGGGCGGGGGGCATGTGTGTGTGCGGCGGCGGAGGGCTCTGTATGTGTATGAGCGTGCATGTGTGTATATGTCTTGGAGTCCGTGTGTATGCGTGTGTGTATGCGTGTGTGTGTTTAAAAGAGGCCGATGACTGTGGGGGGGAGGGGGTGTGCGCGAGCGAGTGTCTGTCTGTGTGTGTATGCGCATGCATGTGAGCGAGCGAGTGTCTGTCTGTGTATGCGCACGCATGTTGCTGAGAATGGGGAGGGAGCCGACGTGCGCATTCGTGCACCCGAATCCGGCACAAAAGCTTGTAACACCCTCTTGTACTTCATTCCCCCGAGACGGGCAGCTATAAGTCTCCATCTGGACACATCCTTCGGATGCTATTCCAGGCGAGACCTAAAAATAGTGAATCTGCTTCCTTGTTCAAGGAGATGCCCCCTGAAACAGGAAGAGCAGCATCCCAGTAGCCAGGAAGGGAGGCAGAGAGATGCTGGAAAGCTGCAGAGCACAGGCAGTGATTTGAGGACACCAAACCCCAGTCACCCAACACCAGGAATGGCCGTCCAGGAGCAGGAGAAGGAGGCAGGGGGAGGAAGCTGAAGTCACTCAAATCCCAGAATCTTATCATTTTGAACCAATGTTAAGTCTCTATGCCCCCGTGTTGAGTTTATTGTCTTCACCCTCCTATCACAAAAAAGTGCCATGACGTGGCCAGCGCTTGCCTCATCACTGAACCTTTTCATGGGAGCGTGGTTTGGAAGCCGATGCAGACACCAGCGTGAGCGCCGAGCTCCGCTAGGGAGACCCCGCAAATATCTTGAATTGGTATTCCCTTGACCCCCCTGACACCACCCGGGGGCTGGACAGCGGAGGAGAGCTGCACTGCGGCACTTTCGCTCCCAGGGGAGGCAAAATCCGAGCCCTAGAAGGGGTTCTCTGAGCTGGAATGGCCGACTGCTCTAAAATGGCGGAGCTGAACTCATAAAGGGCTTCCGAGCTGCGTGACGGGACCTATGAATTGCTGCCTTGGTCTGAGCTGTGAAGCGGACTGTACCTGGGCACGGAGTGGCATTGGTGGTGAGACTACGTCGGCGGCTACGGTGCGAAGAACGTCCCGCATCGGCTGGCACTCTGGAAGTCCACCGCGGCTTCGCTTGGCACTGAGGAGGGAGAGTACACCGGAGTCGGGTGTGCGGAAAACCTGGGGGCCCCCCTGAGGGCTGAACAGTGTGCCAGGGGGCGCCGCAGTGGCTATCGAGCTGACTGGAGAATGGGAGTCACCGGGCCCGGCACTGGTGAGTGGGGCACGGCGACAGCTGGGGCTGTGGGCCGCGGAGGCGGACCTGTAGCCCTAGAGCGCCGCTGTCTGCGAATTGCGGCGGGGATAGAGTACGGCGGCCTAGGACTCTTGCTGATGCCCAAAAAACGGAGAGTGAGGCTGCAGCTGGCAGGGCCTGAGCCAGATGTGATTGGGAGGAGGCCCTGAGGATGTGGCAACGATCTGGGTGGCCTGAGGTTGCGGCAGAAAAGGGGCCCAACTCCTGTGCGTGATCAAAGGCAGAATTACCAAGAAGCTCTGAGCCAGGAGCGCTACTAGGACACTGAGAACACCTTTAGGTGCTGGAGTGGCACAGCAGGGTGAGGCAGTGGAAAACTGGGACTTGTGCCACCATAACAGCAGGGATTGGATGAGGATCCCCATATCTTTGTGTCGGGAGATAGTGGAAGGGATGCAGGACTTGTGACCAGGTGCACGCTAGCTTGTGCGTTGCTGCTGCTCTTACCCCGAGCTGACCCTTGCGGATGGCGCAATTGACAAGAGGTGCTCACTAGCAACATTGATAGGGGCGGCATCAGCGGTGGATGAACCCAGCTGGTAAATCGAATATTGGCAGTCTCTCTCCTGGTGATTAGTCCTCGCAACCACCTAATAAATAACGGTTGGTCTAGCACTGCAGGCCCTTTGGGCGCGATCTGGCAGGTGTTACCATTGACAAGCCATGAGGGAGGAAGGAGGAGGCACGCCAGCTTTTAGATACTGAGACCCTATCCCAAGCAGAACAAGACTCACAAGACCTGCATCAGGTACCCGGACTACAGCAACAACTTGATAAGTTCCTGGCGGCCATCGCGGACACTCGTACTGCGCTGCAACAGGATATTGCGCAGCTGGTGACGGGTGCGAGTGGACCACTCTAAGTTGGCTGATAGGGTGAAGCACGTGGAGGGGTAGTCCAGGAGATGGCGCCAGCACAGACTGTACTGGCTGCTATGGTGACGAATGCCCTGGATCAGATTGCTTTAGAAGACAAAGGTCCTTAGCTTATCAAAATTTAAAAACGAGAATGAAATATAGGCCATGATAGGAAGCTATATTTGTCCTCTGTCCAGCCGGACAGGGTATTATGTAGCTGTTAAGGGACACCTTCATGAGCAAGATGTAACCCTCTGCAGTGTCTATGCCCCTAAAGTGGAACAGGCGGCTTTCTTTGCACACTTATCGGACGCCCTGGCAGTTTATTTTATGCCCCTAATGTGGAACAGGCGACTTTCTTTGCACACTTATCGGTCGCCCTGGCAGTTTATTTCACGAACCCAGTGCTATTGGGAGGGGACTTCAACTCCATTACAGATGTGACCATGGATAGAACCCGCACTCCGCTACCTACTGCTCCAATTCATAAATTATCAAAGATTCAAACCCAATGGTAGGAAAGTTGGGGATTTGTAGATGTCTGGCGAGCGCAACACCCCGTGGAACACGATTATTCTTACTTCTCGGCTTTGCGTGATCTGTATGTGCGGCTTGATGCGGTTTTATGCAGTGCTGGTCTGGCCGCTATGGTAGCCGGCAGCGAGTACCTATTGCGCACCATTTCAGATCATAATCTGCTACTGGTGAGTTTCTGCTGGGCCCTGGAGCGCCCTACTGTCCCGACCTGGCGGTTGCGCCCGGCATTGCTGGAAGACCCAGTCTTCCGAGCCGAGCTGGAAACAGGGATAGAGCAGTATTTTGTTGAGAACGAAGGCACGGCTACGACGACCGCCTTGGAGTGGGACGCCTTCAAAGTGATGATCTGTGGGTTTTGTATAACTAAATGGGTGGGTGTGCGTAAGATGCTATTGCAAGAAATAGACACTGTAGAGAGAGCCCATAGGGAAGCAGAGCGGGCCCACTCTATTAACTCTGTGGCGCGGGAGCTGGTCCTGACCTCGAAAGAAGCTGTGGCAGTGGTTGGGGAGCGCTTGAGGTGCTTTGACCACAGGGCTTATCAGGCCCGCGCACATGCTGAGAGGGACAAGGTGGGTACTTTACTGGCATGGCTGGCCAACCCCTTCCCTAAATGTGTTCCTATTTTGGCGCTGACCTCCTTGTCTGACCATCTAGAATACACCCAACATCAGATAAATACCCAATTTCGTAACTATTATGCTGATCTTTATGAAAGCCACTTGCAGGCCGGAGAAGCGGAGATGCATGCTTTCTTGGAAGATCTGGAGCTACCAACCGTTGATACCGAGCAGGCGGATTCCCTCGGCCAAGATATCACGCTTGCTGAAATTCTATGCGCTATTAAACAGTTGGCGCGCAACAAAACTCCGGTAATTGATGGGCTACCCATCGAGTTTTACTCAACTTATGTTCACATTCTTGCTCCTAGGTTACTGGTGGTTTTTAGGGAGGCCAGACGGCTTGGGGTGCTGCCAACTTCGACTAGGGAGGCCGTCATCATTCCCCTAATTAAACCAGGGAAGACCCCTACGGACCCATCTGCATTTCGGCCACTGTCGATGCTCACCACCGACTATAAGATTCTGAATTGTATTCTGGCTACTCGGCTCCTTCCCCATATGACACATCTGGTTCATCCTGATCAGGCCGGATTCTTTCCTACTCGTAACACCGCCGTTAGTGTACGCAGGCTGATACGCATATTGTGTGGGGACCATGGCGGGGACTGTCAGGTGATGGTCCTCTCGGTGGACATCGCAAAAGCATTTGATAGCTTGGAATGGCCTCATTTGTTTTTTGTTATGAGAGCCTTTGGGCTTGATGAGGGTTTTGTCCGCTGGACTGAAATTTTGTCTTCATCTGCGAGCGCCAGGGTCAGGGTGGGTAGGGTCATCTCCTCCTCATACCCTGTGGGGCGCGGCACTAGGCAGGGTTGCCCGCTCTCCCCGTTGCTATTTGCCCTTGTCATAGAACCACCAGCGATACGAGCTAGATTGGGGGGAGCATTTCAGGGACTGCGACTTTGCAGTCAGATGCATTATATTTCATTGTATGTAGACGACCTTTTGCATTCTTGAAGGATGCCGGGGAGGCATTGGAGGGAGCTAGTGCTCTCCTCCACGGGTATGGAGATATCTCTGGTTGTTGTAAGCAAACCTCAGCTAGGCTTACTTAGTGCAAGGGCTCGCCCTTCTCTGCACAGAGTCCTCGGGCCATAGTAAGAAGTTGGCAATTACACTTGAAAATACAAGAGCAAAGTTTATTAAACCTTTAAAGGTGGTACTACAGTCCACACAACACTCCACAGTATTGTATCGAGTAGTACAAAGAACTGAAGCACATGGCCCCTTTTATACACAATGAGGGGGCTCAAGAAAAGGCGGTACAAAAGACAAGAGCAGATTTATGACCACACAAGGACATTTTGGAATGCACAATCGATAGGTGGGCGGAGTTAACAGTCTTCGATCACATTCCATGTCTGGACATGTTGGAAGCGGAGACTACTAAAAATAGCCAGGCGCAATGAACAAGGAGGTAGGACCAAGCGCATGGCGAGCACATGGCAATGTATGGCACACAAAATGGCCGCTACAAATTCAAGATGGAGTCGGCACATTTGTTACGATAATGGTACAACAAAGCATGTCTTCTGCTAATGCTTAACCTAATCGCCGTTGATTTACAACACTGGCAACAGGACAAAACACACTGTGGAATACGCCAGCAGTCCAGGGATATTATCCATGTAGCACATGCACTGTTTGTCCACAAATGAGGCACACTACAGAGGTAGCCACTAGGGAAAGTATAAATTATGGTTAAAGGATCAAAATGTACCTTTGCACCCTCAGAATGTGATATGTTGGGGACTGTGCACCTTATGTTGCTTGTTCATACTGAAGAATCAGCCTTCACCAATGGAACAGTATTGTGCTAAGTCTCCTTTCAATCTGTGCAGTTTAGGACACAGAAAGGGTAAAGTAGGCTCACAGTGGCACAGTCCTTTAATGTCCCCTTCACAAGTTCAACCTTCTGGATGCACAGATGCACGTTCGGTCCCAGCTAAATTGGCTAGAAGGTGCTCTTTGCTCAAAGTGGCTCATTGCTGGTCAGGGCGATGTCCTCCAGGCAGGTCTTTGGGATATGGCTGTTTACTTTAACTTGTCAGAGCATCTTGCACCACTGTTCACTCCAAGGAATCACCGGTAGGAAGTAAAATAAAGTGCCGCAAAAATGCAGCAAAATTTCCATATTTGTGCCGCTAAATTTCCATTTCTGTGCCGCTGAATTTGCTAATCCATGCCGGTAAATCCTGAAGGGTCTGACTTTATACAATAACATTATGCTTTCTAAATTTCCATTTTATGAGGATTTTTACATCTGCACGGGGTTATGCATTGATGCTGTAATTAAGAAAGCACCGTTCTTTGGCCCTAAGTTCTGTGCGTGGGTCCGCCTGCTTTATACCGGGCCTCTGGCCCAGATTGCAGCTAATGGTCACATCTCCAGGGACTTCCCGCTTGGACGCGGCAGGGCTGCCCGTTGTCCCCCTTGTTGTTCACGCTAGTCCTTGAGCCTTTGGCGATTTGGGTACGGTGGGAGCCGTCCATCAGGGGTATCAGATCTTTATTGCAGCGAGGCAAGGTTAGAGCAATCCCTGATCACTCTCCCAGACCCCAAGACAGTGCCCATGCCACCTGAACCCGTTGATTATTTTATACTCTCTGAAGTCCACTCAGATATCAAAAGCATAACCCGTGGGAAGGCTGCAGGCCCAGATGGGTTGCCAGGCGACCTAATTCTTCATGACCCCATACTACGGGCCAACCTTATCCTTCATTTGATGAATTTATTGTTAAAGGGCTACCCTGTCCCAGATTCATGGAAGGGAGCAGAGGTGGTCGCAATTCACAAGAAGGGGCGAAAGAGGACCCTGCCAACTACAGACCAATAAGCCTAATTGATGTCATCCAAAAGGTGGTTGGCAGGGTTCTTATCTCCAGAATGGGGGACTGGCTCGAAGAGGGGGACATTTTAGCACACTTACAAGTGGGTTTTAGACAAAAAATAGGTACAATGGACCAAGTATTTAGATTCACAGCGACCTATTGGAAGACCGTTTCTATTGGCAAAGGGTCGTTATACCTGGCCTTCATTGACCTCAAAACCACATTTGATTTGGTCCCCCGGGTAAAATTGTGGCAGGTACTGCACGAAATGGGCATTCCACGTTACCTCTTGGAACTAATCAAAAGATTGCATGATGGTACATATGCGAGAATCAGATGGGGGAGCGAAGGTCAGCTGACAGAGAGAATACCCCGTGCAGAGGGGGGTCGGCCAGGGGTGTGTGATGGCTCCGACTTTGTTCTCCCTCTTCATAAATGGGGTGGCAGACCATTTGAGGGAGGACTCAGCGGATGCACCCACCCTGGCCGGGGAAAAAACACCTACCCTCTTCTTTGCTGATGATACTCTCCTCATGTCTAAAACCCCCTCTGGTCTCCAGAAACTTCTAGACAGGTTCAGTGGCTTTTGTAAAGATCGTGGCCTTACAATCAACACCACCAAAACTAAACTGATGGTTTTGTCTAGAAATAAAAAAATGAAGAAAATCCACATTGCATTGGATGCTACTTTATTGGAGGAGGTTGATGCATTTGACTACCTTGGGGTCAGAATAAATCGCAAGATGAATTGGGATGCTCATATTTCCAAGATGCAGCTTAACTTTAAAAGGGTGACAGGAGCAATTGCCAGAGACCATCGTTTGACATCCAGCAAACCCATTAGTCCTGTCCTAGCAGTGTACGAGGGCAAGGCGATGTCTGCTGCAACCTATGGCTCCGAACTTTGGGGGTCTGAAAGAGTTACTGTTCTAGCTACAGTTGAGCACAAATTTATGAGAGAGCTAGTGGGTCTCGCGGTCTCCACCCCTATTAAACCTTTACTCCATGACCTAGGACGCCACTCAATCAAAGACATTGTGGGTCTCCGACCTTTATTATTTTGGGTCCGCCTAAGAAAGACGCCGGATCTCAGCCATTACGCTGCAGTCCTTGATGAACTTATTGAGTTGGATGGTTTTGGGATGATTCCGTGGTTGAAAAATTTAAGGGACTTGGTGTTTAACATGGGTCTTAAAGAACAATGGCTATCACAGCAGCCCCCACCGAAAGACACTGTTAAGAAGTTGTATTGGGAGAGGATCCAAGAAAGGGACTTGTTAAACCCAAAGTGGGGTGCACTAACCGACCAATTTCTATTACACAAGCCTATCCCGAGACTGGAGCCATTCCTTGATTTTATTACCTCACCCAGAGACAGATCTTTGTTCCTTAAATTGAGGCATGGCACTTTACCTCTGAATATCTTTACCAGCAGGTGGAAAAACTTTAAACATCACCAAATGGCATGTCCGGGGTGCCCAAATCCCACTGAAACGCTTGGGCACTTTCTGTTTGCCTGTAGGGCATACAAGGGGGCAAGGAAAAGATGGCTAAGCCCAGTGTGTAGAGAACTGGGGGCATGGCAGTGCTCAGTGGCCCTTTGCATCCTGACAACTGACACTTCCTCCATGATGATAATTGCCGGGGTTGCAACATTTCTGGGGAGTGCATGGCAAATATGATCCAAGCTGGTGCGATTGAGTACGGGGTAAACGTTTAAATTCTGTTAAACTGTTTGAATTAGCACTTTACTTACTAGCACCTTCTTTTGCTGTGACACACCCATTTGGTCTCTTGTCCTTTTTACTAACTATGAATTTTTAGAAAAACCTCTTTTTAAACAAAATTTATATCTGAACACTTTTTTAGCAACTTTTATTCTTTTTATGATGTAATCGTATTTTAATTCCATTTATGATGTATTTACTTTTATGAAACCTTGCTATCAAATAAAGTATTACAATACTGTATCAGATGGTCTCCGTCATGGGAGGATCGGATATCTCTCTAAGCGGATGACATCCTTCTTTATTTGACCTCCCCTAAAAAATCGATCCTAGAATTGCTTAATGTTTGCGAGAAGTTCGGGAGAGTCTCTGGATACAGAATTAACTGGGCTAAATCAGTCCTATACATCCTTACTGGTTGCCCGCCACCACTCCCGGCTGACTGTCCACTGCGATACACTGACACTCCCATCAAATATCTGGGAATCCATATGTCCCCCAACCCAGACGAGTTCCACGCACTAAATTTGAAACCCCCTTTGGAACATTTCAATCGAGGCGTAAAGGTATGGCGGTCCCTCCCTCTCACCCTCCTGGGCAAGGCCGCGTTATTTAAAATGATGACAATGCTCCGGTTTCTTTACCTCCTTGAGAATACCCCGTTCCCAGTCCCCTCCTCCTACTTCAGGGCCATCGCAGCAGCGGTCTCTACTTTGCTGTGGGATGGGAAGCCGGCGAGGATTGCACAATGTAAACTGGTGAAAGATTGGTACGATGGGGGCATAGCGCTCCCTAATATCGAACTGTATTACTGGGCTGCCCATTTCAAGCAAATCAATTATTGGCTGCACGCCCCACAGATGGAACCCACCTTTATGGCGGACAGGCAGAGTATCGAACCCAGGGGGCTGTTAAGAGACCTATATAGTCGTAGTGCCCCAACTGACCTTCTGGGTCCAACCCGTCACACGGTTCAGCTTTGGTACAAGGCACATAGACATCTTCAGTGCGCGAACATTGTCACACAAATCACACCCCTATGGGACTCGCACAGGCTGGGCTTCATGGGCAATAGTAAAGGGTTTCGGGCATGGGACTCCATAGGTATATCAGCGGTGGGTGACCTTTGAAAAAAAACAACATAGTGGATTTCGCATATCTACAAACCAAACACGATATGGCACAATCAGAGTACTTTAGGTATATGCAGATACGACATGCGCTTCTATCAGCCGTTCCGATGGGAACGAAACTGCAGGAGTCCACCCCTCTAGAAGACAGGCTACTGACAGAACATATGTCCCACAAAGCGACGTCCTACACATTCAGGAAACTCTGACATGCTGTCCAAACTACGTCTAACTTGGGTGGTTGATATAGGTGAACTCGATGACTTGGAATGGCAGGAGGCTCTCTCATCATCCCGAGAAACTGCAATTCCTTCCAGACTTAAGCTGGTTCAGTTAAAGGTGCTGCACCGCACATACTATACCAGGACGGTCCTTTGCAGAATAGGGAGAGCTTCCCACGAATATTGTCTCCGAGGTTGTGGTGAAAGAGAAACGTTCTTCCATACTGTTTGGGACTGTAGCCGGATGGCCGTGTACTGGGCAGCGGTGATGCGAACCATCTCACAGACCATGGATGTCTCCCTGCTGCCCAACCCACGCACTGCCTATTGAACATCTGGGACGCAGAAGACCTGACTCATCGACAGCAGGACTGGGCTATGTTAGGAATGTTGGTAGCGAAACGTAACATTGCGACACTGTGGGGCTCCCACGTGCTGCCCACGTTGAGAGACTGGTGCAAGGACATGGATGAAGCAATGGTGGCGGAGAAAGCAGTCTTTATTCATCAGGGGTGCCCCGCAAAGTGGGGACAAATCTGGGGGGCTTGGAACAAATTTAGAGGGGACATATGCAAGCCGCCACGAGCCGACCTGGATGAGTGTCTTTCAGATTAAAGCCTGGGTCTGAGTTGCGCGTGTATTGAAAGGTATCGCCTGTTATGATGTACTCTGTCCTATTGACTATATGCCGTTAGATGATAGAGGGTGGGTCAAAGGTTGCACTGCCAATGTTTACTACGTTGTTTACTTGAACATTGTCTTGTCGCTAGGAAAGAAATGAACGCTATTGATTCATTTTTTCATTACAGCACGGTTTTGTTGTGGGGTTAAAACAAAAAACCATAGACCTAAGCCATATCGCATATTCCTATCGTCTGCATTATGGTACAGCATACTTTTATTTGCCGCCGGACCCCCGGTTGTCGGCTAAACGGCTGTGTAATCCTGATAATGTTGCTGATGACTAAATTGCTATCGCTGCCAGCCCAGGAGGTTGTAGGCCCTACACTGTGCTATATTTGAAATGTACAATAAAGGTCTTTATAAAAAAAAAAAAAAGCACCGTTATTTTTTCATAACTTTTCAGTGTACTCATATAATTGTTGCTGCTTTATTGGTTCGCGCTGCAACACCATATGGTTACTACGTTCATTTTCAATTTTTAGCTCTACGCCACAAATAAACATCTATTGCAGCTTTTTTACTGAAAGCAGATTACATGCCGAACTGAAATGATACTTTCCAGCTTTTCCTTAACTGTCACCGTTTATTTGATTGCGATGCTTGACACAGGGCTGTAAAGGTATATTTCTTATAGCTGGTGAAAAAGTTTTTAATACCATATTCTCAGCATATATGACATTCGCAATGGTATTTATATCACGGGTCTTCAGCTAGTGACAAAACCTTTAAACATCGCATGTTCGGCGCAAACTACATTTCCCAACTTTTCTCACTCTAGGTGTAGTTCTAAAAGACGGACACGTCATGCGTCATTTAACCGTGACGCTAGTCACGTGGTTATGTATCGTTTACAGGTGCGGGCAGTTACTGCTATCTGAGAGCTGTAATTAAGCCCTCGCCCCGGCCAGAGGTTACCTCCTGCGACTCTCAGGATCAGGCCCGGGGTAACGACGGAGTAGGTAAGAGCAACAGCTGTTACACCGTCGTGTTTTTAGGCCTCGCCTGCTGATGAGCTTGAGCATAGCTGGAGCGCTATATTGTGGCTTAAACAGAGCTTAACCATCTCGGCGATTTGTTGCAGTGCCCAAGAGCACGTGCACATCAAGCCAGCAGCCTCCTCAGGCATCTCAAGCTTACCCAAGCTGGTATTTCTCCTCCCCTAATTATTCACTGCACGGCCGGCCGGCACATCAAAGGCTGCTGCTTCCGGCCCCTATTCTTCCCTTCTTGCTTCTCCCCGCCCCCCCTTCCCACCACAGCAATGCCGAGGGCTTCTTTATATTGCAGCCTAACCATCTTGCACGCTGCTCTTGAAACAATAACCGTTGTAGGTCATGATATAATTAAACGCTCTAATTATTTTATCAGGGCCACAGAGAATTTTATAAAGTCTATTGCAGGCATTTGCGTTTTATGCTGATTGCTATTTTACACCTTTCACATGCTGGCGATTTGCTTCAAAAGAATACATTCATCCTGAATCCCGTTACTAGAGCTTTCTCCTCTTCTGCTATATATGGTTTTAGTTGAATTTCTTTGATCTCTTTTACTAATGATTTATAAAATGTGCCACTCACCACACAGCTCCACCCACACAGTTCACTGATGCACCCACCACAAAGCTCCACAGATGAGTCCACCACACAGCTCCAACGATGCACCCACCACACAGCTCCACAGATGCACCCACCACACAGCTCCACAGATGCACCCACCACACAGCTCCACAGATGCACCCACCACACAGCTCCACAGATGCACCCACCACACAGCTTAATAGATGCACCCACCACCCAGCTCCACCGATGCACCCAGCACACAGCTCCACTGATGCACCCACCACCCAGCTCCACCGATGCACCCACCACACAGCTCCACCGACACAGCTCCACCGATGCACCCACCACACAGCTCCACTGATGCAACCACCACACAGCTCTACCGACACAGCTCCACTGATGCAACCACCACACAGCTCCACCGACACAGCTCCACCGATGCACCCACCACAGAGCTTCACAGATGACCCCACCACACAGCTCCACTGATGCACCCAAGACACAGCTTCACCGATGCACCCAAGACACAGCTTCACCGAGGCACCCACCACACAGCTCCACCGAGGCACCTACCACATAGCTCAACCTCTGCACCCACCACACAGCTCCACCGAGGCACCTACCAAACAGCTCAACAGATGCACCCACCACACAGCTCCACAGAGGCACCCACCACACAGCTCCACCGATGCACCCACCACACAGCTCCACCGAAGCACCCACCACACAGCTCCACTGATGAACCCTCCACACAGCTCCACCGATGCACCCACCACACAGCTCCACCGAGGCACCCGCCACACAGCTTCACCGATGCACCCACCACACAGCTTCACCGATGCACCTACCACACAGCTCCAGTGATGCAGCCACCACACAGCTCCACCGAAGCACCCGCCACACAGCTCCACCGATGCACCCACCACACAGCTCCACCGAGGCACCCACCACACAGCTCCACAGATGCACCCACCACCCAGCTCCACCTATGCGCCCCCCACAGCTCCACAGATACACCCACCACACAGCTCCACAAATGCAACCACCCCCCAGCTCCACTGATGCACCAACCACACAGCTCCACCGATGCAACCACCACCCAGCTCCACAGAGGCACCCACCACACAGCTACACTGACACAGCTCCACCAAGGCACCCACCACAGAGCTCCACAGATGACCCCACCACACAGCTCCACTGATGCACCCAAGACACAGCTCCACTGAGGCACCCACCACACAGCTCCAACGAGGCACCAACCACACAGCTCCACCGATGCACCCACCACACAGCTCCACCTATGCACCCACCACACAGCTCCACCGAGGCACCCATCACAAAGCTCAACAGATGCACCCACCACACAGCTCCACAGAGGCACCCACCACACAGCTCCACGGATGCACCCACCACACAGCTCCACCGAAGCACCCACTACACAGCTCCACCGATGTACCCACCACACAGCTCCACCGATGCACCCACCACACAGCTCCACCGAGGCACCCACCACACAGCTCCACCGATGCACCCACCACACAGCTTCACCGATGCACCCACCACACAGCTCCACTGATGCAACCACCACACAGCTCCACCGACACAGCTTCACCAATGCACCCACCACACAGCTCCACCAATGCACCCACCACACAGCTCCACCTACACAGCTCCACTGATGCACCCACCACACAGCTTCACCGATGCACCCACCGCAACGTTCCACCGAGGCACCCACCACACAGCTCCACCAATGCACCCACCACACAGCTCCACGAGGCACCCACCACACAGCTCCACTGGCACAGCTCCACCAATGCACCCACCACACAGCTTCACCGATGCACCCACCACACAGCTCCCCTGAGGCACCCACCACACAGCTCCACCAATGCACCCACCACACAGCTCCACTGATGCACTCACCACACAGCTCCAACGATGCTCTCACCACACAGCTTCACCGAGGCACCCACCATACAGCTCCACCACGGCACCCACCACAAAGCTCCACCCATGCACCCACAACACAGCTCCACGGAGGCACCCACCACACAGCTCCACAGATACACAGACCACACAGCTCCACGGATGCATCCACCACACAGCTTTACAGATGCACCCTCCACACAGCTCCACAGAAGCACCCACCACACAGCTCCGCCAAGGCACCCACCACACAGCTCCGCCGAGGCACCCACCACACAGCTCCGCCGAGGCACCCACCACACAGCTCAACCTACACAGCTCCACCGATGCTCCCACCACACAGCTCCACCGATGCACCCACCACACAGCTCCACCGAGGCACCCACCACACAGCTCCACTGATGCAACCACCACACAGCTCCACCGATGCACCCACCACACAGCTCAACCTACACAGCTCCACCGATGCTCCAACCACACAGCTCCACCGATGCACCCACCACACAGCTCCATCGAGGCACCCACCACACAGCTTCACCGATGCACCCACCAGACAGCTTCACCGATGCACCTACCACACAGCTCCAGTGATGCAGCCACCACACAGCTCCACCGAAGCACCCGCCACACAGCTCCACCGATGCACCCACCACACAGCTCCACCGAGGCATCCACCACACAGCTCCACAGATGCACCCACCACACAGCTCCACAGAAGCACCCACCACACAGCTCCGCCAAGGCACCCACCACACAGCTCCGCCGAGGCACCCACCACACAGCTCCGCGGAGGCACCCACCACACAGCTCCACTGATGCAACCACCACACAGCTCCACCGATGCACCCACCACACAGCTCAACCTACACAGCTCCACCGATGCTCCCACCACACAGCTCCACCGATGCACCCACCACACAGCTCCACCGAGGCACCCACCACACAGCTCCACTGATGCACCCACCACACAGCTCCACTGATGCAGCCACCACACAGCTACACCGATGCAGCCACCACACAACTCCACCAACACAGCTCCACTGATGAACCCACCACACAGCTCCACCGATGCACACACCACACAGCTCCACCGAGGCACCCACCACACAGCTTCACCGATGCACCCACCACACAGCTTCACCGATGCACCTACCACAAAGCTCCAGTGATGCAGCCACCACACAGCTCCACCGAAGCACCCGCCACACAGCTCCACCGATGCACCCACCACACAGCTCCACCGAGGCACCCACCACACAGCTCCCCAGATGCACCCACCACCCAGCTCCACCTATGCACCCCCCACAGCTCCACAGATACACCCACCACACAGCTCCACAAATGCAACCACCCCCCAGCTCCACTGATGCACCAACCACACAGCTCCACCGATGCACCCACCACCCAGCTCCACAGAGGCACCCACCACACAGCTACACTGACACAGCTCCACCGAGGCACCCACCACAGAGCTCCACAGATGAACCCACCACAGAGCTCCACTGATGCACTCAAGACACAGCTCCACTGAGGCACCCACCACACAGCTCCAACGAGGCACCAACCACACAGCTCCACCAATGCACCCACCACACAGCTCCACCTATGCACCCACCACACAGCTCCACCGAGGCACCCATCACAAAGCTCAACAGATGCACCCAGCACACAGCTCCACAGAGGCACCCACCACACAGCTCCACGGATGCACCCACCACACAGCTCCACCGAAGCACCCACTACACAGCTCCACCGATGTACCCACCACACAGCTCCACCGATGCACCCACCACACAGCTCCACCGAGGCACCCACCACACAGCTCCACCGATGCACCCACCACACAGCTCCACCGACACAGCTTCACCAATGCACCCACCACACAGCTCCACCAAGGCACCCACCACACAGCTCCACCTACACAGCTCCACTGATGCACCCACCACACAGCTTCACCGATGCACCCACCACAACGTTCCACCGAGGCACCCACCACACAGCTCCACCAATGCACCCACCACACAGCTCCACGAGGCACCCACCACACAACTCCACCGAAACACCCACCACACAGCTCCACTGATACACCCACCACACAGCTCCACCGATGCAGCCACCACACAGCTCCACCGACAGAGCTCCACCAATGCACCCACCACCCATCTCCACCGATGCACCCACCCCAATGCTCCACCGGCACAGCTCCACCAATGCACCCACCACACAGCTCCACCGATGCACCCACCACACAGCTCCACCGAGGCACCCACCACACAGCCCCACCAATGCACCCACCACACAGCTTCACTGATGCACTCACCACACAGCTCCACCGATGCTCTCACCACACAGCTTCTCCGAGGCACCCACCATACAGCTCCACCACGGCACCCACCACAAAGCTCCACCCATGCACCCACAACACAGCTCCACGGAGGCACCCACCACACAGCTCCACAGATACACCCACCACACAGCTCCACGGATGCATCCACCACACAGCTCCACCGATGCACCCACCACACAGCTCAACCTACACAGCTCCACCGATGCTCCCACCACACAGCTCCACCGATGCACCCACCACACAGCTCCACCGAGGCACCCACCACACAGCTCCACCGATGCACCCACCAAACAGCTCCACTGATGCACCCACCACACAGCTACACTGATGCAGCCACCACACAACTCCACCGACACAGCTCCACCGATGCAGCCACCACCCAGCTCCACAGATGCACCCACCATACAGCTCCACCAACACAGCTCCACCAATGCACCCACCACACAGCTCCACCGATGCACCCACCACACAGCTTTACCGATGCACCCACCACACAGCTCCACCGAGGCACCCACCACACAGCTCCACCGATGCACCCACCACACAGCTTCACTGATGCACTCACCACACAGCTCCACCGATGCACTCACCACACAGCTCCACCGAGGCACCCACCATACAGCTCCACCAAGGCTCCCACCAAACAGCTCCACCCATGCACCCACCACATAGCTCCACCGAGGCACCCACCACACAGCTCCACCAATGCACCCACCACACAGCTCCACAGATGCATCCACCACACAGCTCCACAGATGCACCCACCACACAGCTCCACAGAAGCACCCACCACACAGCTCCACCGATGTACCCACCACACAGCTCTGCCGATGCACCCACCACACAGTTCCGCCGATGCACCCACCACACAGCTCCGCCGAGGCACCCACCACACAGCTCCGCCGAGGCACCCACCACACAGCTATACCGAGGCACTCATCACACAGCTCCTCCGATGCACCCACCACACAGCTCCACTGATGCACCAACTAAGCTCCACCGATGCACCCACCACACAGCTCAACCAATGCACCCACTAAGCTCTACTGATGCACCCACCACACAACTCCACTGATGTACCCACCACCCAGCTCCACCGATGCACCCACCACACAGCTCCACCGACACAGCTCCACCGATGCACCCACCACACAGCTCCGCCAAGGCACCCACCACACAGCTCCACTGATGCACCCACCACACAGCTCCACTGATGCACCAAATAAGCTCCACCGATGCACCCACCACACAGCTCCATCAATGCACCCACTAAGCTCCACCGATGTACCCACCACACAGCTCCACTGATGCACCGACCACACAGCTCCACTGATACACCCAACACAGAGCTCCACCAATGCACCTACCACACAGCTCCACTGATGCTCCAACTAAGCTCCACCAATGCACCCACCACACAGAACCACCAATGCACCCACTAAGCTCCACCGATGCACCCACCACACAGCTTCACCTATGCACGCACCACAGTGCTCCACCGAGGCACACACCACACAGTTCCACCGATGCACCCACCACACAGCTCCACCAATGCACCCACCACACAGCTCCACCAATGCACCCACCACACAGCTCCACCTACACAGCTCCACCGATGCACCCACCACACAGCTCCACCGGGGCACCCACCACACAGCTCCACTGATTCACACACCACACAGCTCCACCGATGCAGCCACCACACAGCTCCACCGACACAGCTCCACCAATGCACCTACCACCCAGCTCCACCGATGCACACACCACACAGCTCCACGGACACAGCACCACTGATGCACCCACCACACAGCTCCACCGATGCACCCACCACACAGCTCCACCGAGGCACCCACCATACAGCACCACAAAGGCACCCACCACACAGTTCCACCGATGCACCCAGCACACATCTCCACCGAGGCAGCCACCACACAGCTCCACAGATGCACCCACCACACAGCTCCACAGATGCACCCACCACACAGCTCTACCGAAGCACCCACCACACAGCTCCACCGGTGCACCCACCACACAGCTCCGCTGATGCACCCACCACACAGCTCCGCCGAGGCACCCAACACACAGCTCCACCGATGCACCCACCACACAGCTCCACCGATGCTCCAACTAAGCTCCACCAATGCACCCACCAAAAAGCTCCACCAATGCACCCACTAAGCTCCACCGATGCACACACCACTCAGCGCAACCACAGCATCACTCAGAGCAACCACAGCATCACTTAGCACCACCACAGCATCACTCAGCGCAACCACAGCATCACTCAGCGCAACCACAGCATCACTGGTTCAAATATGTTCTTTCAATGTTTCAAGCTGTTTTCAAGCTTTCACGCTTTATTACAAATCACAAAAAGATGTTAATATTTCAATTCTGTTCTTGGATTTTCGTCACAATAAAAAACACTGAACATAATCTTCACAAAAGTTATTTACAAAAGTTTAAGCTATTGCCATTACAAATTAAATAAATTATTTAAGCATTAATTATTTTAAAAAATGAAAAGCCATTTTTATTTGTAATATCAATACATCTAAGTCACGTAAATACAAAACATGTTTCATTACAAATGCTATAGGTGTCACATTTGCGAAAGTTACAACTATTGGCATTGTAAATGACAAAGCTATTAATTCATCTATTTAAAAATAAACATAAATAAAAAAAAATCATAATTAAGACAAATAGCTCAAACTTTCCTAATGGGAGCCCTATTGCATTTCCAATGCTTGTTTTGTCTTGGTGACACTTTTTTCTGCTTTGCCTTGCGTGATGGAGGTTTGAGATGGAGCATACCCTTACACTAGAGCGTTCGTAGTCTTCACAGTTTACTCTCCACTATTTGCAGGGCTTGCTTGTACACCATTGAAGTTTTGGTACATCTCTGAATTGCCTAATTTCTATGCTATTTTAAAGGTCAACTGCAGTGCACAACATGTCTGCTTTCCACTCTTAATACTGTTTGTAATACACTTATGATGGTGCTATTGTTAAACCCTGATGAACCCACATGATTATAAAAATGAAAACATTTATAGTGGTTGTGCACTGCGGGCCTACCACTTGTTACTAATGTCCCCAATATCTGTGGGCTTAGTTTTTTTTTCTTCTTTCATTATTTATTCACAGAGCGTTGCCTCATGCCCTGAGCTGTTGCCAGGAGTGGTAGGTTTCCCTCCTGATTTGATACGGGTAAGGCGTTTTAATATAGAGTTCTTATTTGTCCATTCTTGAGGACTTTAGCATGTTCACATTGCAATATAATGTGTCCTGTATATATAGATATAGACTTATTTCTAGCATGTACATATGAATTTCTCTCTTTCTCAACAGGAGTGCAACACGTATGCCAACATATTGATGTATATATGTATATGGTTGTATCGTTCCCTACATTTCAAATAAATTTTTCACATACTTAAAAGTGCAGTAGTTACAACTAGGTCCTGAAAAAAGCCATGATCATAGTTAGATCTGTATTGTTTGAAACATGTAGACCACTTTATTAGCGCGCTCGCACATATATTTGCATTGCGCCCTCACTGCTTTTTAACCATTGACACCACGGGATACCTAATAAACGTATTCTCTCCCGGTAGTCAATTTAAATTCACTTTTCACACTGAATTACATCTTCACCATACTGCCTTATGCTTCATCGATCCCAGGGGATCTAGTTCTGAATTACATAAAAAAAATCAGTGAGCTACTCCTTTACATCAGCAAAGAGTTGTAGCTCCTTAGTTGCAAGTGCTTGCAGCCAAGAGATCCCAAATGATGAAACATGCCACTTCGGTGGGTG
Source organism: Lissotriton vulgaris (assembly GCF_964263255.1). Lineage (NCBI taxonomy): Eukaryota > Metazoa > Chordata > Amphibia > Caudata > Salamandridae > Lissotriton > Lissotriton vulgaris. The sequence goes on from NC_141699.1 coordinate 44,934,908, forward strand.
ATGGGAATCCGTCCTCTTAATTGAGACTCATTTTTTGATTGTACTCCTTTGAGGAGTGTACGGCTGAATCGTCTGTCTATATATTCCTCCTTTTTTCTTTTAAAAGCGCGGATCTCTTGTTGTTGTCATATTTGGATTGGGGACTTATCCACGCAGGTCTATAAACTTCCTTTGGACCCTATCTTTACATGGTAATCTACTAGTGCTTTGAGGACCCCAAACCCCGGTCACCCAACACCAGGAATGGCCAGCCAGGAGCAGGGGAAGGAGGTGGGGGGAGGAGGCTGAAGTCACTGAAATCCCAGAACCATATCATTTTTAACCAACGCCAAGTCTCTACGCCCCCGGGTTGAGTTTATTATATACCTCCACCTATCACAAAAAGTGCTATGACCTGGACTGCGCTTGCCTCATCATTGAACCTTTTCAGTGACTTTCAGCCATGCTAAGCATGCTGAACAAACAGCGGATGTGCTGCTAGACAACATGGCTAAACATTCACATTGAAAAGGCCAATTGCTTGGACATCGGCAAGATGCATTGGATTTGCCATTGCCTGTTTGGTGTTGATGGGGTCTTGCTAAACGCAATATGGAAGTGTTATTGAAAAATAGTAAAAGTTCTTTGAAGTGAAGTGAGTGTGTGGTGTAATGACCAGAGCTGCCAACAGGGGAACCAGGTTTGAATTTTGAGGTCGGCTGAATAATTTGTAATTCTGAGCAAATCTCTAACACTTCTCCCTGCGTACAGCAATTAATGTGTCATTGTATAATGTAGCTGGTGAGCACCTAAGGCACTCCAGTACCATCAGCTGGTGTTAGCAGTATGATGGGTCATGGGAAAAAAAGCAGAAGCGACGAGGGAGGTAGTGGGAGACGTGTCAAGCATGGAAGCAGGAGGGGTTGGAGAGATGGGCAAGCAACGGCAGGCGGGCGCCGGAGGAAGCAACAATGAAGGGGTATAAAAAACCTTAACTGAAGCAGGATCAGGGGCAAAATAAATGTTTTGTTTTAGAATGTAACCTTTGAGCACTAAAAGGGCTAAAATATCATTGGCTTGTGTTCACACTATGGTAAGACGGAGGACGGAGCGAGAGCTCCAATACCATTAGATTGTGCAAAAGTGCAGAAGTGTCAGGTTTAAATAGTCACATAGCAGAATAATATCAAGTAGAGACTGTTGTAGGGATTCTGCACCTACACCGAACTATGCGCAGAAGACAGGACTTCAGTGTATAGGGGTGTACCAACCTTTCACCTTAGTACCCAACAACCCCAAACCGACTAGCTATAGTGGCTCATTTGTTCTCCTCCAAAAATCACAAAGCTACAAATGATTAGACAACCCAGAACATGACTCTCTCTCAGGACTGTTGTAGCAAGACATACTCTTTCTCTCACGCACTCGTACTTGTCCACAGTGAGAATAGGCAGAGTCCCTGTAATAGTTGAAAATGTTTATTCTAACTATTGTGCTCTACAATACAGTTTGCGAGCCACTACCAGCAGCAAATTGCATAAACTAAGAATGGTTAGCATTGTTACAATTCCGTAAAATACATAGGGAGAAGTCATTTTATAAAGACAGTGGAATAAGGTATTTAAGGTCTAACCACCCTCCACTTGGCTAAAAGACGTTTATTTATATAAATGAAGATCTCTGGGCTTTGACAGCAGACCCCATACCTTAAAGCCTAGATGGAAGGATTACATCATAGGAACAGCATAGCTCTTCTCCAAGGAAAGGTCTCTCTCCAAGTGTGTGTGAACAACATGCATCCCCGTAATATCAAAGCACGAGTCTCCAGTGTTTAGCATGTTATGTCTAGGTGCTAGGGACTGACCAGAACAGAATAACAAGGGGAATTGTTTATCGACCTGGTACAACGTGTTCAGACAATTCCAGGAGCACAGAAGAGAACGTAAAAAAGCAGACGGTTCTCATGTGAAAGACATAAACAGAGTCTTTTAAAAATAAAGTCATGTAGTATCGTGCGCAAAAGCAGCATCAAGGCAGCGAAGCTCCTGCTAACTTAGCAATGTAGACAATGTCCCCAAGGGCCATGTAACAAGACTCATTTAATACAACATTTTTGTGGAACACAAATATTGATCACAATCCTTCCATAGTTTTATGTTTTTGTAACTCCCCCTTGGTCCTTCTTCTTCATCCCAGTTTAAACAATGAGATGGCTCCGCCCCTTTCCTTTGCAAGATGCCAACAATCTCTACACTTCTCTGAGTATTTATTTTCTTTTAACGGAAATACTCCCCATCTTCCCTGTATCCTCCCTCTTCCCTCTATCGACAACCTGCAAATGCCAAGCTTATAGAGATGCCAAAGAAAAAGACAGTGAGATGGAGGGAGGGAAGGAAGGAAGGAGGGATGGAGGGTGGGAAGGAAGTACGGAGGGAGGGTAATGCAGAGGGAAAGCGGGAATAGCGGGAAGGAAGGAGGGAAAGAAGGAGTGATGGAGGGTAGGAAGGAGAAAAGGGCAGAGGGAGGATGGAGAGAGGGATGGAGGGAGGGAACGGCATAGCTAAGGAAGAAGGGATTGAGGGTGGGAAGGAGGGAAGTACAAAGGGAGGGGAATGCAGAGGGAAGGTGGGATGGAGGGAGGGAAGGAAGGAGGGAAAGAAGGAGTGATGGAGGGTAGGAAGGAGAAAAGGGCAGAGGGAGGATGGAGAGAGGGATGGATGGGGGGAGGATGGAGGGAAGGACGGAGGGAAGGATGGAGGAAGGGATGAAGGGTAGGAAGGAGGTAAGTGTGGATTGATGGAAGTGCCAAGGAAAGGATGGAGGGAAGGACAAAGAGAGGGTAGGAAGAAAGTGCAGAGGGAGGGTAGAGTGGAGGGAAGGCTGGATGGAGGGAGAGAAGGGTGGAGGGATGGATGGAAGGAGGGGTGGCGGGTGGGTAGGAAGGAAGGAAGGTCAGAGGAAGGGAAGTGCGGAGGGACGGGCTGGAGGGAGTGAAGAGCAGTGGGAAGGATGGAGGGAAAAACAGAGGAAAGGTGGGCAGGACAAAGGGGGGAATGGAAGGACGGAGGAAAGGAGGGAGGAAATGACAGGGATGGGAAGGTCAGAGGTAAGGATAGAGAGAGGGATGGAGAGAGATAAAGCAGATCAATGGAGAGAGGGAAGTGTGGAGAGAAGGATGGCGGGCAGGATGGAAGGATGGTGGAAAAGAATGAGGGAGGGCAAGAGGGCTGGACACTGGTAAGGATGGAGGGAAGAAAAGAGGGTCAGAGGGAAGACGGGATGGAAGGAGGGACGGATGGGAGGAATGATGGATGGAATGAGAGAGGATGGGAGGGATGGAGGGAGGAAAGATGGAGGGAATGAGGGAGGGCGGGAGGGATGGACAGAGGGAAGGATGGAAAGGCAGAGGGAGGGAAGGATGCTGGGAAGGAGGAAGGGAATGAGTGAGGGCCGGAGGGATGGACACAGGTAAGGATGGAGGGAAGGACAGAGGAAAGGATGGAGGGGGGAATGAGGGAGGGTGGGAGGGATGGAGGGAGGGAGGATAGAGGGAAGGACAGAGGGAAGGATAGAGGGAAGGATGGAGGGAAGGGGACTGTGATGGGGAAGACTAGAGTGCAGGGTAGTAGACATTGTCGCTAAGTCTTAGGATCATTGCTAAGTGCTTATACTAAAAAAAAAAATGCCTCAGTGAATGGTGCAAACTAGGCTCCGGAAGAAAAATCATAATATCTGCTTCTAGGTGGCTCAACAGAGGGCAGGGATTGACTTGTGAAACCCTCCTTCCCAAAGGAGTCATGAGCATTGGGAAGATACAGAAAGCAGGAGCAAGCAGCAAGCACATAGGCAGGAAGGGGGGTCGCAAGTTCCCCCTTGGCTCCAAAGTGCATAATTATCTGCTTGAAAATATTTCATGAAGGGTCTTCATGGTTCATCCAGCCCCACCTGATGAAGTGCTTGCCACCAGCGGTCACTTTTGTATTTTGACAGAAGTGAATTATGTCTTCATTATGCTTTTAAGCTTGTTTTACACTCAGCTTACACTTCTTACCTGCACAGGTCACTCCAGCATTCCTCCCTGTTGGACAGGTAGTAACACTCCAGCCTCGCTGTGCGCATTTCCACAGGATTGACTCATTTCCTTGGCATTGAACATTACTCATCAGAACTGGCAAAGGGCTGATCCCGAATGATGAATTATACTGATAGCTTTGTACAGCTCCACATACAAGCTGTCTGCAGATCACCGACGCGTCCTTCTGATCCCAGGCGTCATCACAGACTTTACCCCACACCCCATTGTGCCTGACCTCCACTCTTCCAGCACAGAGAGAGGGGCCGTTCACCAACCGGACCTGATCAGGACCTGGGAAGAGATTAAAAAGGCATTGGAAAGGAATGCAAACAAAAGGAACTAAGAAAATATAACATCTTTTTCATCAATAATAAGTTATTATTCAGTGACAAATGAGGTGCTGTGGGAATACATCCGTCAAGCATGTGAACGTTCTTTTTCCAGTCTCTCAGCAGATATGTTGACAGCATCTCCCACTACTCCTCCCCACATGGATGTAATTGGCCAATGGGATCAAAGGCCTGGGAGTAGAGTCCATGATCGATACATTGGGCGCCTCTTTGAACACAGCTCCACTCATCTGCTTTTTACCACGGTGGCCCCAGTAATACAACCATTCCGACAAATACATTGGTAGTTGGTCAGCGATTATTCCCTTTTCACCCTCACACTTCTAAGGCATCTCAACTGTGAGGTTCTAAAATATGTCCATATGGCCCTGAGAATAAACCTTTCTGATGGACTTTGAATGTGGAGTCAAGTGGGCTTTACCCAAGTGTACATGTTTGCTGTCCTGCCTCTATCTTAACTTTCAATATTTACTCAATCCTTGGGGAATGTGAGTTACTCAGTCATTGATACCTGTTATGTGCAGATAAAACTTATCATCAACAGAACACTCTCACTGTGATGTGGTTATAAGGGTGTGTGAATGGTTTTGAGTGATGTGAGTAGGTATGTGTGGCTGTATGGGTGTATATGTGTATGTTTGAGTGGCCATATGAGTGTATGAGTGGGTGTACTGGTGTGTGAGTAAGTGTGTCAGTGACTCTATGGGTGAGTGATTGGCTGTGCGAGTGGCTATATGGAGGAGTGAGTTGTTGTGCAAGAACTTGCTTCTCTGTGACTGGTTTCCTGAGTTTTTGAGTGGGTATGTGAGATGTTGTATATGGGTATGAGTGGGTGTTTGAGTGGTTCTGTGGCTGATATCATCTGTGATGTGATTAGTGATGTTAATTTAGAAACCATCAGTGATGTCACTGACAATGTCATGAGTGATTTAATATGTGAGGTCATAAAGAGTGCACTGAGGGGGCATAAGTTATAGTTTGCTCAGTTAGCTATAACTGCTGAATCAAAATGGTTTTGTACAAGTGAAGTCTGAGCCTAACTTTAATGTCCCGGTAATCTTTGCTTTTGTGATTTCCTAACTATAATGTCCTGTAACCTTTGGTAGTTTAAGTGAATTTCTAAGGTTTTAAAAGAAAGAAATCCTAGCTGTAACTTGTTACCTTTGAAAGGGAATATGTGAGTGAGCTCATGACTGTCTCAAAGGGTCTGTTGTTGGGGGTGAGATTGTCTGAGCTGGTCTGTTAGTGGGTGTGTGAGTGTCAATCAATCGATCAGGAGGTTTGAAGTGCACTACTCACCCAGGAGGGTCTCAAGGAACTGGGGGCTGCAGCTCCGGATCGGCCTAAGAGCCAGGTCTTGAGGCTCTTCCTGAAGGTGTGCAGAGTAGGGGATTGTCTGATGCCGACTGGAAGCTCGTTCCAGGCTTTGGCATTGATGTAGAAAAGGGCTCTTCCACCTGCTTTGATTCTGCGAATAAGGTGAGTTACTGCCAGGGCGAGGTCGGTGGAGCAGAGGTTCCTTGTGGGTGTTTAGAACAAGACTTTTTGATTTAGGTACTTGGGTCCATTGTTGTGGAGGGATTTGTAGGCCAGGGTGAGTAGTTTGAAGGTTACTCTCTTCTTGACGGAGAGCCAGTGGAGGTCTTGCAGGTGTTTAGTGATGTACTCATGTCGAGGGATTCTGGGGTTGAGTCTGGCTACAGTGTTCTGGATGCTCTGGAGATTGCATAGCAGGGATTTGTTGATTCCAGCTTAGAGGGCGTTTCTGTAGTCAAACCTGCTAGGTATGAGTGTGTGGGTAACAGTCTTTCCAGCAACAAGGGGGATCCACTTAAAAGTATTGCAGGGATGCAGAGAGTGTTGAAGCAGGTGGAGGAGATGGTGTTGATCTGCCAGGTCATGTGGAGGGAGGAGTCTAGTATGATGCTGATGTTTCGAGCGTGGTCAGTGGGTGTAGGGGGTGCCGCGTGCAGAGCGACACCAGGAGTTGTCTCATGCAGCGGGGTAGGTTCCAAGTACTCAGACTTCTGTCTTCTCAGAGTTGAGTTTCAGACAGCTGCTGCCCATCCAAGCTGCAACGTCCTTCGTTTCTTCTTAGAAGCTGAAACTGGTGGTTTTGGGGTCCTTCGTGAGGGAGCGGATGAGTTGGGTGTCATCGGCGTATGATACAATGCTGAGTCCATGCTCTCTGACGATGGCGGTGAGAGGGGCCATGTAGATGTTGAAGAGCTTGGGACTGAGCTATGATCCTTGTGGTACTCCGCAGTTGATCTCAGTGGGTTCGGAGAGAAAAGGCAGCAGTCTTATCCTTTAGGTTCTGTCTGTGAAGAAGGAGCGGAATTAGTCGAGGGTGGTTCTTGTATCCGGATGTCGGGGAGCTTGACTGCAAGGATGCGGTGCGAGACTGTGTTGAAAGCTGCAGAGAGGTCAAGTAGGGTGAGGGCTGCGGTGCGGCCTTGGTCGAGGAGTGTACGGATGTTGTCAGTGGCGGTGAGGAGGGCAGAATTGATACTGTGGTTGCTGCTGAAACTGGATTGGGAGGGGTTAAGGATGAAGTTATCTTCAATGAAGTTTGTCAGCCAGAAGTTGATGATCTTCTTGGTAACTTTGGCCGCGGGGGGAAGGAGAGAGATGGGTCAGTAGTTCTCCAGGTCCATCGGGTCTTCCGAGGGTTTCATGAGGATGGGCTTGACTTCTACATGTTTCCAGTCACCTGGGAAGGTGTTTGATTTGAAGGTGGCATGGATGGTGCATCGTAGCTGCGGGTCAATGTCGGCGACGGCTCTATGGAAGATGTGTGGAGGCCAAGGGTCTATGGGGGCTTCTGAGTGGGTGCTCTTCATGGTGGCGGTGATATCTTCAGTGGTGACCAGGCTCCATGTGGTGATGGTGTGCCAGTTGTCATCACTGGAGGAAAGGGTGGTTTCTGGAGTCTTCTCACTGAAGTGGTCATTGAGGGATTTGATTTTCAGGTGGAAGAAGGAGCCGAGCTTGTTGCAGAGATCTTGGAAAGGCAGCGACATCTGTGGCTTCACTGTGTGCTGGAGTAGGTGAGGATTTTGTTCCGGATGAAGGTCTCCTTTTTGAATCTTATGCGTTGGAGGTAGTCTGTCATTGCGTTCTTTTAGGTGGTCAGGTCTTCTGTGGTTTCTCTGCATAGGTAACTTCGTGGTCGGCGCGCTGAAAAAAACACTGCGAACACGCAAAAAAAATCCACAAATTTGCGGATTATGCGGACCGCAAATTCGCTTTCGCACTAATTTGTGTACCGCAAATTTGCAAATTTCACCCATACTTAGTTTAAACTATTACCGGTCAGACCAGTTAGTACATGCTTCTCCTCAAGAAGGGTGGAATTCTACCCCCACTGCCAGGACTGGCAGGGGGGTAGGATTCCAAAGTGTTGACACCAAACACGACATGTTTCGATGCAGCCATTCCAAAGTTAGCCTTTACCGCGAGGTTATACTGCACTTAGGAGTGTATGGTATGGCTGCATCACAGAACAGCCTCAGAGAATAGATTACAAAAGCTGCAACGGGGTCCTGATTATGCATGAGCACCCTCTCTCACAAAACCAAGCACTCTGCCTTCAGGATTGATATGGCCTGTCAGTGATTTAAAGATAGATATAAGTAACCCATATCTTAGTAAGGGTTGCATGCATCACCTAACCCACGCTGCAGTTGCAGACCTGTTGTGCCATTTTGGAAGACTTCCCAGGGGTGGCATAATACATGCTGTAGGCCCTAGCAGGCCTATTGGGTTCCTATGCCCTTGGTACCTAAAGTACCATATACTAGGGACTCACAAGTGTACCCCAGTAACCAAACTGGAGTGTACCTAAAGTACATGCAAGCATATTAGAGAGGAAGCAGCTAGGCTGGAGTCCTGATTAGCAGGGCCCCAGCCAGACTAAAGTCGAAAAACATTGAAACACCAGCAAAAAGTGGGAGCAACCATAGTAAGCAGATCCTACTCTCCAACACAACCCCCCAAACGCAGAGACATTAAACTAAACTTGACCAGTTGAGTCTTCATGTTCTAAGTGGAAATATCTGGAGAGTCCATTTGCATTGGCATGGTTAATCCGAGGTCTATGACCCACTGTATAGTCCATCCCCTGTAGGGAAATGGACCACCACAAAAGATTGGGGTTTTCACCCTTGATCTGTTTTAGCCATAAGAGGGGCTTATGGTTAGTCTAAACAGTGAAGTGAGTGCCAAACAAGTATGGCCTCAGCTTCTTCAGAGCCCAAACCACAGCAAAGGCCTGCCTCTCAATAGCTGACCAACGTTTCTCTCTAGGGGTCAGCCTTCTGCTAATGAAAGCTACTGGCTGGTCCTTACCGTCCTCATTCAATTGTGACAGCACAGCCCCTACCCCCAACTCAGATGCATCTGTTTGGACAATGAATTATTTGGAGTAGTTAGGACTTTGCAGAATTGGTGCAGTGCACGTGGCCTGCTTCAGGTCACCACATTTCTTTTGGCGCTAACTGCCCACTGAACTTTCTTTGGAATTCTTTTAGAAGTTTAGTCATTCAGGGGTGTCACAATGGATCCATACCCCTTGAGAAATCTTCTGTAGTACCCAGTCAGGCCCAAGATAGCTCTGAACTGAGCATTGGTAGTTGGAGCAACCCAGTCCATGATGGTCTGGATTTTGCTCTGCAATGGTTGAACCTGGCCTCCACCTACAAGGTGGCCCAGGTACACAACCTGACTCTGCCCTATCTGGCACTTATTAGCCTTGATAGTTAAACCTGCCTTCTGCAGGGCCTCCACAACATTTCTCAGGTGGACCAGGTGATCCTCCCAGGTGAAGCTAAAAACAGCAATATCATCTAGATATGCTGCACTATAGTCTTCCAGGCCTGTTAGGACTTTGTTCACCAACCTTTAAATAGTGGCAGGTGTATTTTTCAAACTAAAGGGCATTACCACAAAGGGGTATCAAATGAGCTCAGAAATTTGGCTGAGGCCAACATATCTATAAGCTCATCTGCTCTTGGGATTGGATGGACATCAGTCCTAGTGACTGTATTGAGACCCCTGTAGTCAATACAAAACCTCATCTCTCTTACCACCCTGGGTGTGAGGTTTTGGTACCAAGACCACTGGACTAGCTCAAGGGCTATCTGACGGTTCAATAGCTCCCAAATCCAACATTTTCTAGACTTCTGTCCTGATGCAGTCCCTGCCATGATCAAGTTGCCTGTAAATCCTATTTTTAACAGGAAGACTGTCCCCAGTGTCTACTTAAGAGAAAACAGGAGTCAGAGAAAACATGTTCCTATACTGATTGAGTACCTGCCTACAATCAGCTTGTTGCTGAGTAGTGAGGCTGGCTGCCAGGGCTACACCATCAACTGACCCATCATCAGGGTTCTGTGAGAGCAGTTCAGGGAGTGGATCCCTCTCTTCCTCCTGTCCCTCATCAGCCCATGTCTGCCCTGTCAACATAAGGTTTCATTCTGTTGACATGAGGCACCCTATGGGGGCTCCTGGGAGTTCCAAGGTCCACCAAATAGGTAACCTCTCCCTTCTGTTCAACAATAGTGTGGGGGTCACTCCACTTGTCTTGGAGAGCTGCTGGGGCCACAGGCTCCCACACCCACTCTTTCTGCCCTGGCTGGTAAACAGTCAGCACAGCCTTTTGGTCATGCCAGGCTTTCTGTAATTCCTGGCGAGTCTCAAGGTTTTTAGCCTCAAGGTTTTTAGTTGCCTTTTGCATATATTCAGCCATCCTGGAGCGGAGACCAAGTACATAGCCCACTATGTCCTGTTTAGAGGGTTTGAAAGGTAACGTCCATCCCTCCTTCATCAAACACAAAGGGCCTCTTACAGGATGCCCTAACAGAAGTTCAAAAGGGCTGTAGCCAACCCCCTTCTCAGGAACCTCCCTGTATGAAAATAAAAGGCAGGGTAGCATGATGTCCCATCTCCGCCTAAGCTTTTCTGGGAGACCCTTGATCATAAACTTTAAGGTTTTGTTGAACCTTTCAACTAAACCATTGCATTGTGGGTGATAGGGTGTGGCGAATTTGTAATTCACTCCACACTCCATCCACATTGCAGTCAAGTAGCTAGACATAAAATGTGCATCTCCGTCAGAAACTACCTCCTTAGGGAAACCCACTCTTAAGAACACTCATAAGTGGGCTCGTTCCACCACAGGTGCTATAGTGGTCCTAAGGAGAAATGCCTCTGGGCACCGAGTGGCATGGTCTACCACCACTAGGATAAACCTGTGCCCAGATGCTGTCTGAGGATCCATTGGTCCAACAAGGTCAATCCCCACTGTCTCAAAGGGAACCCCCACCACAGGTAGTGGTATCAGGGGGGCCTTTGTGTCGCTTAACAAGTGACACAGAAATGACAAACCTCCTTTGTGTTCTCAGATGTATGGGGCCAATGAAAGTGAGGGACAATTCTTTCCCAAGTCTTGTTTTGGCCCAGGTGTCCTGCTAAGGGAATATCATGGGCTAGTGTCAATAGGAAGCCCCTGAATTTCAAAGGTATAACCAACCTCCTGGCTGCAGCATGCTTGAGGTCTCTACTCTGAATACAGGAGTCCATCATCCCAATAAATCTTTTGGGTGCCACTAGCATTCCCAGCAGCCTTAGCACTACCCTGCTGTCTAAGGGGTTCAAGAGAAGGGCAGCTCAGCTGCTCCTGACTCAGATCTGCCCTGGAAGGGCCCCCTGTCCCCAAGAACTCAACCTGATGAGGCTCAAGCTCCTCTGGGTCAGTTCCTTCTTCAGGAGCACAATCTTCTCCCTCAAGAGACTGATCCTCACTCTGAGTCAGGGGGGAAGGCACTGCCTTTACCCTACTGCTTCTTTTCTTGGAAGTCACCTGGGGGCATATTAGCAAGGGCAATATCGCTGCTTTAGCGGAACTTTTTGCCACTAAAGCGGCGATATAATTATCGCCCTATCAGCAAGCTGTCACTAACAACTGTTAGCAATTGGCAGAAGCGACTGTTTTGGGGGCCACTTTGAATGTCAGTGATATTTATCGCTAATGACATGCAAAGTAGGCGTACCCGACTAAAAGACCACGGAAACAGCCGCTAACAGATCTAACGCCTATTAGAAATGAGGCCCGTTAGCGATGTAAAAAGTTGCGCTAACCGGGCTTATCGCAGCTATTTTTACATCTGCTAAAATCCTGACTTAGTCATTATTCTCTATGGGAGGTGGATTCTAAGGCTGAATCCTCCCCTGCCTATTAGTAAGGTTTACGTTAGCAATAAAAGTTTTATCGCTGTTTTACTATCCCTGGATCTTTTATTGCGTTGGAGAAAAACGTTGATAATAACGCACTATCTCCGCGATGAGATCCATCGATAGACAGCGATAAAAAAATATGCGCTAAGTGTGATTTGCGATATTTATCGCACACCCTTGCTAATATGCCCCCTGGTCTCTTATTCCAGAATCCAGGGCCTGTTCAGTTTTAGACATTTTGGCCTGTGACCTAGTCACAGCAAACACATGTCCAGAGATTCCTAACATTTCTTCGTGGGTCCTTAACTCCACTTCAGACTAGGCTGAAGACTCTAGATCAATGCCAAACAATCATTCAACAGGGAGGTCCGCACTTACCACAACCTTCTTGAGGCCAGTTACCCCTCATCTGGAAAAATTAACAACTGCCAGGGTATGGTTGGCCCTGACATTGCTAGCACTGGTCACTTGGTAGAGTTTACCAAGTATGATCTGTCCAGGGTCCACAAGGTCTTGTGTCACCATTGTAACACTTGCCCCTGTATCCCTGTAGGCCATAGCCTCTTTTCCATTTATCAAAGGCTGCTGTCTGTTTTACCCAAGTTACTGGGACTCACAAAGGAGGACATATCCATGCTTCCATCCCAGATCAGATCATCCTGAGTTGGAACTCTGACTAGACCAGAGTCCACCTCAGAACCCAGGGTTAACCCCATTACACCCTTCTGCTGAGTACTACCACTTGGAGCTGAACTAGGGGGAACAGTTGCCTTAGGGGCAGTGGTGGCTGGAGTTGAATCTTTGGACCTAGTACAATCACTAGTCCAGTGGGTGTTCTGCTTACAGACATTACACCCCGGTTTCTTTTGACGTTTCTTCTAGGAAGATCTTGAATCCCTACCATTAGAAGATTTTCCGCGACCTTGTGAAGACTTCTGGTGTTTACCCTTCTCCCTACCCTTATTAGGATCATGCTTCTTCTGGTCACCACCTTCGTTCTGTACCTTCGGCTTCACCCTGGTTCTGACCCTTTTGTCTGCTTTCTTTCCCAATTCTTGGGGGAGGTCAGAGTCTACCGGTATACAACCTTTAGCACGCATTTTTTACAACGCACTACCATTACAACGCAGGCATTACCACGCATACCATTACAACGCATTGCACTGGGGGGCGCTCTAGGATAGGGAATAAGTTTAATTTTCTATCCAACACCTTCCCTAGTGTCCACGGGGACTGGAGTTGGAATAGAAAATTATACTTACCACTATCCAGCACCTCTAAGCGCTATGCGTTGTAACGGTATTCGGTGTAAATACCGCGTTCTAAAGGTATGTGTGGTAATAGTATGCGTGGTAACGTCATACATCCGAGTCTACCAGGTGCTGATGCAACAGCTGATTCTGACAGTTATTAAGGATCTGCTCCCTCATAATCAACCTGTATAATCCTGTATAATAACACACTTTACTGCCCAGTGATCAGCCCTCCAGAGCTTTAGTAGCACAATCAAAGTAAACCCAGTCCTGAGTCTGAGCCTTTTGGGTATTTCTGAACTTTATTCTATATTGCTCAGTGGTTAGGCCAAACCCTTCGATCAGAGCACTCTTCAGGACTGTATAATCATCAGCATCCTATTCCCTTACAGTTAGGAGCTTATCTCTACCTTTGTCTGCAAAGGAGAGCCACAAGATAGCTGCCCACTGCTCCTGGGGTACCTTCTCACCTTTTTAGGCCCTTTCCAGTGCAGTTATCCAATTTTATGGATGTAATCCCCACTCTGGTAGGGAGGGACAATCTTGTTTCAATTCCTGTGGTCATAAGAGCTTTCTCTACCACTAGGGAAGTTGCTGTCATCATGGTACTCTAGTCCCATCTATTTTTCAAGCTCTAGGGACTCCCTTTCTAAGGCTACTTGCTGTCTCCTTATCCTCAGTTGAGCCTCTTGCAGTCTCATCAGATTCTTCTCTTCTACTGGGAGGTGTCCCTCCAATTAGAAGAGACAGAAGTCCCTATAGATACACTAGAGGAAGATCTAGGCCCTGGGGGACAAAGAAGGGATCCACTGTGCCTCCATCTCCATCCCCAGTAGGAGCTGCTCTATCCAGGTCAAGGTCATTTTCCCCTTCCTGGTCAGCATCAGAGTCTGGTTCCTGTGGGATTGGACCACTTGGATCTTCCTCATCTGCTGCTCCCACCCCATTGCCTCCCCTTTCAGGCTCTGAAGCCTTGCTCAGGTCATCTAACTGTAATTCCTCTCTGAGGTATTGGGTGGTGGCGCCTTTGCCTGTCTTCTTTTTCCTCAGAGTACACAGAGCCCTTAACTCCAAGAAAGGGAATGAGTCATACTTGGATGTCTGTTAAGTATTGACATCTGGCAATGACACAATAGGTCCTGGCACTCAAGACATTACTAGTAAGGTGTGGTGTATGCATCTGCCTACTATAGTTGTTATCTACTTAACTCTCTTGAGTTGTAGAAAGGGTGTGCTAAGCCCCTGACACACAACTCTAAGTTCAGTAGAACTTACTGTATTTAAGCTTGTACTGGTAGCTCAATCCCCCAATCTACTATTTTTAACAGAAACATGGCTAACTAATGATTTCTCTGCCATTTTGACTCTGACCCTACCTCCTGGCTATTCGATACATACCCAGAACAGACCCAAGAAAAGAGCGGGCGGACTAGCTGTGATTTTTAAATCCATCTATTCCTGCTCTCTCTCTCCCATTAACATAGTTAACTGTGAATGTTCCCTTTTTAAGATAAAGGTCTCAGATATCTTCAACTTCACAGGGCTCCTGATCTATTGCCTGCGGGCCCCGCAAGCGCCTTCTAGGAATCTTCGACGTCTACTATTTCTACACTAGCGTTACAGTCTGCGAACTTCAGCATACTGGGGGATCTGAATCTCCATCTCAAGTGCTGTGAATCCCCTGCTGTACGAGAGCTTCTGGGCGATCTTGAGGCCTGCCAACTCACTCAGCTAGTCAAAGGGCCATCTCACTTGGCTGGCTATCTGCTTGACCCGGTATTTTCAAACATTCCTGGCATCTTGGCCTCTATTCCCAGTCCCCTCAATTGGTCGGATCATTTCCTGGTTCAAATTCTTATTAAGATCCCAGTCAGTTCCAGGGAACAGCCCCTCCCGCCTCTTTGGAGGCGCCCATGGCACAAACTAGATGGTGCCTTGTTCGAGACTAGACTGAAAAACTCCTGCCCAGATTGGCCTGAGGATCTGGAGGAAGCTGACATAGTATACAAAGAGAGGGTTAATTCGTCACTTGACTACCTCATCCCCAAGAAACTGTCCAGGCCCAAGCGCGAGCAATCCCACCCCTGGTACTCTGTGGCATTGGCTGATCAGAAAAAGCAATGCAAGCGTACCTGGAGGCGATCCTATGATCCTCTGGCGAAAGCCAACTTCGAATCGGCTAACAAAGCTTATCATAAACTCATAAAGAAAGTCAAGGCTAACTACTATACTGAACTGATCAGTTCTAGCACAAATTGATCCAAAACCATCTTCTCTTTAGTGAAGGACATGACTAAGTCACCGGAGGGACTTAACTGCACAATAGCATCTGACCTGCAAAGTGAAGAGATTGCTGGTTTCTTCGTCAGTAAAGTCCAAGGGATCTATAATTCTTTTAAATCTGATAAGTCTGTTTTGACCTTACACCAAGCCTCAGATTTACCGGAACCCCCTCATTCCCTTCTTACCCTCCCTCTTATCCCACAGACTAATATGGAACTTCTAGCTGTAAAAATTAAGTCCAGGTCCCCGGAGGACCCTGTTAAACCTAAAATGTTTAATCTATTTCAAGATTCCATTTTGGCGGAGGGTCGGGAGCTGATTAATAAATCCTTTCAGACTTCCCCCATCCCTAAATTGTGGAAACACGCTAAGCTTGTTCCTTTACTAAAAAAGCCCACCTTGGATCCCTCCAGGCCTGAAAGCTTTAGACCCATCTCCTCGCTTCCCTACTTGGCCAAGGTGGCAGAAGCGCACATGAATGACATCTTGACCAACTACTTGGAGAGCAATGAGATTCTAGATGATTCACAAAATGGATTACGGCCTAACCATATCACGGAATCCACCCTGCTGGCCATCACTGAACAACTGAGGGCGACACAAGATCTGGGTGGCACGTCGGCTTTGGTCCTGCTGGATTTGAGTGCGGCGTTCTACACGGTCTCCCATAGGGTTCTAGTTAGAAGACTATGGGAGATCGGAGTCCGAGATGGAGCCCTGGATTGGTTCGCGTCTTTTCTATCAGACCGCTCCTTCCAGGTCCATGCTCCATCGTTCTCATCCAGCAGGTTTCCACTGAGCTGCGGTGTTCCGCAGGGGTCGGATCTCAGCCCCACGTTGTTCAACGTATACGTCCGCCCTCTGGCAGTGTTGGCCAGAGAACGTAAGATCAAATTAATTTCATACGGGGACGATACGCAGCTAATTTTTTACTTCTCCAACGACATCGAAATGGACCAATCCAAATTTCAAGATGACATCCTGGCCATCTCTAGTTGGATGACCATGAACTGCCTGCAGTTAAATTCATCAAAAACTGAGGTACTTCAGATTGGCAAAGAAAACACACAAGTGGGATGATCACTGGTGGCCCCCCACCTTAGGCCCTCCCCCCATCCCTAAGAAGGAAGTAAAAAACCTGGGTGTGACTGTGGACGACTCACTCTCCCTAGAGTCACATGCAAAAAGAGTGGCTGGCGTGTGCTATGGTCGCCTACGGTCGCTTAAACCTATTTTGGGCTTTTCAGAACCACCTGTACGCCAGACAATTGTCCAAGCCCTTGTTCTATCGCATATAGACTACTGTAACATATTAATGCTGGGCTCTAACCGGACAGCCATCAACAGACTCCAAAGGGCCCAAAATGCGGCTGCCCGCATTTTGTTCGCCCTTCCCATACACTGTCATACGTCCCATATTCTGCGGCGCTTACACTGGCTACCGGTGAAACAACGTATCCAATTTAGGGCCCTTTGTCTACTTCATAAAATCCTTCATTGCTCTGGTCCCCTAATCTTGTGAGGTTTGTGTTCCTCTTACGTTTCCACACGTGCCCTCCGTTCAGCAGATCTTCACCTTGCCTGTCCCATTAAAAACGGTGGCTGTTCCTTCAGGTATTTGGCACCGAAATTGTGGAATTCGATCCCCCCGGAGGTGCGTGCTACAAATAACTATCTGTCATTTAGAAAGCAAATTAAAACCTGGCTGTTTCCTTCTACCTAGGGTTTCTAAGTAGCGCTACATGTCATCTCCTGGGAATAGGTTGCTTTGTTTTCAAACTGTCTGCAAGCGCTGGGACGCCCCGTTGCTGGGGTAGCCATGCGCTATATAAGCATTTTTAACATTAACATTAACATATGTACCTCTGGTACCTTTAGTGGTTTTCAAATGATCAATCACTTGAGATTATCTGGTAAACCAATGGCAAGTTGGAATCCCACACGCTGCACACCAATGTGAGAAGTTGGCCTGGCTTATGCTGTCCACTATTCTAGTGGGCACCTTGCACCAGTCCAATGACCTCTTATTGATGGTAGGTTAAAGACAACCTTACTCGAAAGCTATCCTAGTGGTAGCTGTGGAGAGCAGCCTTCAGGCTAAGTCTTGAAGAAATGTAAAGCAGCTTGTTTTACCAGTCTATAATCTTGTGGATGACCAAATGAAAGGAGAACCACACCAGGTTAATATAAAATATACTTATTTATTTATTATTCTAAACACATCCCTCTAGTCTCTTTATTAACACCTTCGCTGCGGGGGTAATTCTCCCACTGTGCTGGGGGGGCGCGCACAGTGCCCCCATTCTCATGACAAGCTCAGCTCGTCATGAGCCACGGCGCTCCTGTGCTCATGATGAGCTGAGTTCGTTACAGCTGCACCCGTTCCTGCGGAACGGTTAGCAGAGCGGGGGAATTATCCCAGCGTGTGAGCGTTCCACGGCTTATGACGAGCTGAGCTTGTCATGAGCACCGGAGCGCCGTGCCTCATGACAAGCTCAGCTCATCATGAGCATGGATGGTGTTAGGGGTAGGCGGACATTTCCGTTCCGCCCACAGAATGTGCGTGAATATGCACCTTCCGCCTCCCGCTTCCCGCCCGCCTCCCGCATGCCTTATTAAAGTATATTTAAAGGTTAAACTACATCTTCAATAAAACTTACCTTATTAGGCAGCAAAGGTCCCCATCGCAGCTTGATTTTGGAAACTGCGCATGTGCGGGAGACTGCTCATGCGCGGGAGCCTGCGCATGCGCTGTCCTCGCCAGGACTTACCAATGTTTATCCAATGGGAGGTGGATAATCAGGTTAAGTCCTCATTGGCGTTAACACCTGAATGCCTGAATATCACTGGATTTCCAGCGATATTCACGCAATGAGCCACTATCGCCGGATATTTTAGCGCATTGGAGATAAACGTTGCTAATAGCAAGTTATCTCTGCGATAATATCCGGAGATAGGCTGTGATAAAAAAATAAATATCGCTATTTGTTGCTAATATGCCCCACAGTGTCCTTTAAGCTTGATCAACCAACAGCTAATAAATAGGATTTTTCGCCTACTCAGCTGTGGCGGAGTTTGTGCCCACCCACTCCAGACGTCTCTGGTGTTTGTGAGTAATGGTCTCTGAGAATAGCACAACTGAACTACTCAGATTCTACTGTTAAATAGGTACCCAACCAAAGTTGGTGGCACCATGTCGTGTAGTTCCTATATATCCTATACAGGGTCTGCGTGTTCGGTAAACATAAACTGTGGGTTTGGTGGCAGACTGGGTTTGAGCACCCCCACCGCATATGTTAACCTGTTTTGCATAAGCTAGCTCACAGTGCCACTAGAATCTCCTATCAGGGAGAGAATAGTTTCTGGCGACCTCAGAACATGACATCCCTGATACTCCCAGGAACGTGGAAACAATATACCACTTTTCGCTCAGTCACTCATTCTCACTGAGTTTATCTTAGAAACACACAGAGTAAACAGTCTGGGCATTTCAATCAGAATTTATTGAACAGTTGTTCTTCTCATGTAAAATAGATGTGCTGTAAAAACCTTCAGACAGCAGCAGATATATATGGTTAGAAGTACTACCAACGTAAAGGGATTGTACAGTTCTACCATTTTGCAGTAATCATGAATCCTTTGATTTCTGTCATGAAACCTGACAATACATATCATTTAGTTATAGATTACAGACATTTAAACACTTGCACTAAGACATTCACAGTCCAAAATGCACACAGTTCTGCATTAATGAATAACATTGTGCGGATAAAATACAAAACAACACTTGATATCTCAAATGGATTTTTCTGCCAATATAAAGCGACTTAAAGCAGGTACTTATCAGCATTCTCTGCACTAGGGTTCCAGCTGCAATTTCAGTGACTCCCCCAAGGGTACAGGAACAGCACAGGGTTGTTTTCAGCTAGAGTAACCAAGCTACTGCAAAAATTGGATGAAGAGGCATTGTACTATGTGGATTATATTTATCTAACAGACGATGACCTAGATGAACACTTGAACTGGGTGAATACCATGGTTTTGAGATCTGCATTTGAGGGGTTCAAATTAAACTTTAAAAAATCAAAAATATTCCACCAAAGTGTCCTGTTTTTAGGATATGATTTTTAAAGTAGAGGAAAAAGCCTGGAAGGCAATTTTCTTTAATGCGCGCTGCTCTAACCTCAAAATCATTAAAAAATCTACAATTACTACTGGGAATCCTACATTTTGGTAGGACATAAATTTTGGAATATGCAGAAAGAGTAAAACCTTTCTACGACTTAATAAAACCTGATTTCTCAGCAAGAAACTGGACACAGGGACCCACAGATACACTTTGTGCCTTACAAGTTGATATGATAGCTTCAAAACACTTACAGACACGCGTAAACTTATCCAACCTGGGGATCTGTATAATTGCGGGTCAATCAGGGTACATCTATCTAACATATAATGAAGGTGAAACAGTACCAATTGCGTACAAATCACATTTGTGCACAGATGCCGAGATGCGCTTTGCATCCACTGAAAAGATTATAACAGCAGTACAAACTGCTGTAGTGAGAGAAAGAGCACTGGCTCAGGGGAAACAAATATTTGTAGTGACTACGGTTCTAGCCATAGAGGTTGCAACAAAGGCAAGCGTTCCTAACGCTAAAGCATTACTCCTGAGAGGGATAAAAGGGGCTAATTCTCTTTCTGCAACAAATGTAGAATACAGGTAGGACCCACATTTAAAAACACAAGCATTCCTGCAATATAAACTAGAATATTCTCTACCTAAGGAAATAATGCCTCCGGATCAGTATGACTATATTATATTCACTGACTGATCTGCTCAACCAGCCATAGGGAGTAAGCAACAATACAGCGCAGTATGTGCTATTGTTAAGGGTCGGATGCGAGATGGAAATTTCTATCCGAGTTGCATTAAAAGGCAATTTCTGGGAGACTGCATGGCACAGTTCACAGAGTTCAAAGCAGTGATACTGTCACTTGTAAATATGGATCGAGAATTCCCCGCACTAATTGTGTGCGATTCCTTTTACTGTGTACAGTAATATAATAAATACTTGAATTACTGGGTACAATGTGTTCAAAGACGTAAAAGGTGGCACAATTAAGTATAAAAATGCTATAAGAGCAGTTAGTGGAGTTGAAATCCGAACTACCAAGGACTTGCATGATACGCTGAGTCATCAACATGATGGCGTTCACATTGAAGGGAATTCTTTGGCTGATGAAGCCGCGAAAGGGGCTGTACGTACGGGTTCCGTAACTGCAATCAGTCATTCTAAAAGTAGAATAGATTGTGAGATTATGGTGGTTGTTATTGCTTCAAGCAAAAACAGCGCTGCAGTACCAAAAAGATTCAAACTCAATTACTCCTACAAGTTAGATGCTAATACCATTCCATTTCCTCAGATTCCTGGAGTGCGGGATAGAATAATTCCAAATATAGATCATAGGTTAGCTTTAATACTAGCAGCATATGAAAGGATTAGTTCTGCACATGCAGGAATTACAGTGACAGTTTCATTGTTGAAACAACACTATTGGTGGCCTGGTTTAACAAAGCAGGCTAAAGACTACATCTTGAAATGAGACATCTGTCAGCAGATGAAAGGTTCTACTGTAACACGTCTTGCACAGACACTGTTATTAATAGTTGACAAACCACAAGTGTGTGTTTACCTAGACCACTGTGGCCCCTTAAAAAGGGATAGGGCTAAAAGAAATATTGTGGTCGCAGTGAATTCCTCCTCGAAGTTCCTATTGGGGTGGCCCTATTGCTCGGCAGACGCTCAAACTGTTATTAAAGATTTGCGACTCTTCATAGGGACATACGCAATTGGTCAAAAACACACGAGGGTCCCTGAAAATAAGTATTAGGGGGAGGAGGCAGGGAAGAACTATAATCAAAAACAAGAGGACCCCCCCTCAGACTAAATCTATTAAATGGCGAACACTCTAGTCCATAACAGACATCATTGTAGTCCCACACAGAGAGTATTTATTTGAAAAACATATATATCTATTTATTATTATTTTCCGAAATTTTCATTTATAGGTCATACAATAATAAAGGCACAAATGTATATACAAAATATATTTACATATCAAAATATATGCTGCACATACCCTCTCACATCTTCAAAGTAACCACCAATCACACCCATACAAACCATCATCAGTCATACCAATCAGCAATATATACAAAAAGTACAAACACTTTACAAAAAATGTACACCATTAGAAACAAACATACACAACTGAAACAAAGCAAAACAGAAAAAGAAGAAAAGCGCTGACACGCATTTCGGAACAGGACCGATATTCACCAATCCTTCCTCAGGGCGCAAACAATTACAGGTATTCTCTTCTGTGTGTTTTCAAAAACAGTTCCATAGGTTTGAAGTATACATCAATAGTCATAAACAGTAGTATGTAGAGAGCTAGACTCAGGGCTGCCGCTTCCTATCACAATATTCAGTCATTAGACGGTATCCCTGTCCACAAACATGGGATTGCGTGGAAATGTAAACAAGAAGTCAAAATACTTCACAACGGAATAAGAAAGAATCGCAATACGAGTGATGAAAGGAAACAACTTGGGTCCGTTTCTAACACATGGAGGAGTCTCCTTCCGATATCAGGAAACCACTCTTCCCCTCTCAAACGATATTTCCGGTAGAGAACCCTCGCAATCGAGCGGGGCACAGATTCCCAGGCAGGCTTCTATGCATAGGGGTACTAATAAATCAATCAAAAGCGGCCTGAGTTCTGACACGATCGTGTGGGCGGCAGAGTGTCGCACGTCCCTCAAATGCAAAGTCGTGGCCGGGACCTTCCACATACGCAATTGGCACATTACATATTGACCAGTCCCTTCATTTAGCTCTCTGGCTTACAAGGATACAATGGGAAGTTTGGGTGTAGCATTGCGGTACTCATCTCTGTACCATCCAGAGGGAAAATCGGTAGCGGAGAGAAAAAAACAAGACTTAGAGCTATCTTTAGCAGCTAGAGTTATAGGCACGGGCGAAAGTTGGGTAAAACATCTTTATGGAGTCCAGCGGGCTCTCAATAACATGCCAATCTTAGCAATTAAAGGAATAAGAACTGTACTTCTACCGCCTCTTGCCGGAAAAAAAGAGAAAAGATTTGTCTCAATTGACCTAATCAAACCACACTACGTGGCCGATACTAAGCAGTAGGCCACATGGTCTCCAAAGTAGCAGACGGCCTCCTCTCTCTACAATCGAAGCAGTTCAAAGTGAAAGACTCATCACGTTCGATGAGTCACCTATACGGAAATGATGGACTATGCAACAATGCTATAGAACTCATTCCTCTTGAACCTGAAGTTCGACTTCAAAATGAAACTCAAAATAACGCACAAGTTGCTATTCGACCGAATACAGACGTTTACGTCAACCTGCCTCGACAAGAGCAAAGAACAATTTCAACAAATCCTAATGCAATTCAAACAATTGATTGAACTACTTCAGGCCACTTCATAAACTTTGATACGTTTTCTTTGGATCGAAGTGAATCTGAAACGCCCCCTGCCCAAAAACCGCGCAAGCAGCAAGTTAAAGACTTTCTGAAGTTTCTTAAAGGAACATACCTGGTATCACTGTGGGTAGAACTATGGATAATTACTTGGGTACTTTTCTTTCTTTCTAGTTAGGCTTAGTAATAGTTTTTAACATGCATATTAATGGCCAATACATTTGGCAAAGCTCTGCAGCCCAAAAGGTAAATATAATTTGAAAACCACATCAATCATCTCATCGAGAACAAAGAGACTTGTCATCAGTGAACATCACAGCAGTTCCTGTACTGGATGGTATAGTTTGGGAAAAGGTTGATTTTGATATATTTGGCCCAAAAGAAATTAAAAAAATTGACATTTATTAAAAATATCATTGAATGATATCATTACCACAAGTAAATTTTCTGATGATTGGGATTCTGAAACTGTAAATAACATGTGGTCTGATTTAGAAAAATCTGCTGCATTTTCTAATAGCGAAACATTGGAGAGATCAACAGAGTATGCATCAATATATTGCTATTAGCACTGTTTTTATAATTTGTGCATAAATCTGCTAATCCTAGAAATGTGTTTACATACCATCAGTGAAGACATTGTCCAAAGCCGCCAAAAGGCAGTTCAAAAATATTTTCACAGAAATGTCCTTATATTTCAGGGTTTAATATTTCAGACACAGACTCATATTATTTATATGGTTGCACCAACATCAGCACAGAAAAATATGTTAACAAACACCGAATAGATTTATTCTGCATCCTTTATTGCCCAGTTGTCTGAACAAGGTTACAACTTATGGAAAGACACCATGGACTTAAAATCAGTCTTGGGTTCTAGAGAATAGCAAGATCAGGGAACAGAAGATTTATTTAGAGGGTGCCTTATCCCTCAACAGATCATGTTTTTGGCCGAGACAGCACAACAGACGTCTTACCTTGGACTAGCCAAGAACAAAGACTTGAACACACCTTAGCTGCCAACACCATCACTGACAGGGGGTAATGAAACATCACAAGAAGGGGTTACATTAGATGACATCACACAATACAACAGATCAGACCCTGATTGGAAGAAATGGTTGATTTGGCCCACAAACACCAATGGTTGTCAGGAACGATTCAAGGGTAGAACCGAAGGGTTTAGTATCCATAGTGCAGTTCCATGTTATGTACAGAGACAACATCCAGGGGTAGTGACGTCATGCAGTGTTGGGAAATTGTGCCTTAATTGGCTATACAACCTCAACACTCACAGAGGTGAAACATCTCTTATCCTTACTCACACAAGACATGGATCTTAGGTACTTTTTACTAGGTCCCAGGAAACCACGGCAAAAACATTTCATATATGCTGCCTACAATGACATTTGGAAAATATGGAAAATATCCAAACAAGAGGCCGCAGAGATAAAACGGGAAATAGACCGTATTAATTTAGAGAACTCTCTAGCAGTGGTAGACAATGGGTTAACAACATTGAGGTCCAGGATATATTCCTTAGGCAACATTGTATCTTCTGCGATAGACATACTAGAACAAGATTTGGCCATATTACAACACAGGCAATCTCAGTTGCATTCTATTACGTAATTCAGCTGGCTGCTGCAATATTTGCATGCAGTCTATGTGCCTTGGCATTTCATCAACAGTATGTCTCTGTTTTCTAATTATAATCTAACAGATAAACAGATTGAAATGGTACGAAGGGGAGCTAAATATACAATGCTGCATATCAAAAAACTGGATACATCACCGTTCACAGTGCAGAATCACCCCACAAAGAATGACTAATCAATTATTTTTCAGTTTCAATATTTTCTTGAATAAAAGCAGGCAGGCAGATATGAACAAATGGGTAAGGAATACATTAAGGAATCTTGGGAATTACCATACAGATTTCGATGCCGGAGTGGGGATCGAGAAGTGTTTCTCAGTGGTACAAACTGTGAGAGCGCTTTAAGTGGATTGCTCATATGTCAGGACATTCTACTGCATGGGGCTTGTAATGGTTCCATGGCGAACTTGTCCTGTCATCTGAGGGGTGCCTCAGCTACCGTGATTACTGCTGCATTTGGGTTACTGATTGATTGAGCTTTTATTCGATATGCAAGATATCTTGTAAGCGTACACAAAATACAGCCATTTACAAAACTACAAAGACATTATTTAAAAAGCAATATTAAATGCACATTTAAAAAAGATAAAAGGACATATAATGCCAGAATAAATTAGCTAAAAGTGAATTAAACAGCTATTGACAGTCTCTTGCATCTAATCAACCAAAACTGTTTTAAAAATTTGGCTATACCACAAACAAAAGGGGGGGAAGTGTCCGTCATTAGGATGCGCAGGGCTGCTAGATAACTATGTGTGCCCATATTGCGGCAAAGAGGTTTAAGCCAAAAACTCCTGGGCTTTACATAGTCCGGACATTCGAATAGGATATGCGTAATGGACTCTATCCTAGTGGGACAACATGCACAAAAAGGGGACGTGTGAGCACCTGATTTCCACTTAGACACCAGAGCCCCAACTGGAAGGGAGCCCACTCTAAATTTAAAATACAGTGCTCGATCAACTGGAAGAGTAATTAAGTCCAGATAAGGCTCGTAGACTACTGTATCTTTTACTGTTAAAAAGTCAGCTGTGGATTTACAATGTTCAGAGTTTGTAATTAGCTGTTCCGCAACCCATTTCCAGTATAGTCTCTTCACAACCTCTTTTGGTGGAGCCGATCTTGATAACCAACAGTCCCCCAGTCCAATTTCCTCCAAAAGTTTTTTGGTATCTCTCAACCATCTAATTTTTGCCCAACCGCCCAAGCTCATTATCTCCGCCAACCCTTCAGCATACGATTTTACCTCTTCACCCCTCCAGATACATGTCCATAAAAGGAGTGGGCGAAGCCGGGCTTGGTCTTTAATGTTCTTACAACCTGTATCCAGCAGCACAGGTACTGTTGGAGTGCTCGGAGGGATGGCGATTAAGGATTTCAAGAGCTTGCTCTCTGCTGTTGCCAAGGAGTTCAGACAGCAATGACCCCACAGTTCGGCCCCATACAAGGCTGATGTTACTACCTTAGCCTTGTAGATGTCAATTACTGGGGTAAGGGACCTCCTTGGTGATGCCCGGAATTCCCTCAGGAGGGCACCTCCTACTCTCTTATGGTTGAGGACCATCTTAGTAATGTGAGGTGACCAGTTCATGCTATCCGTGATCCGAATTCCAAGGTAGTCAAATTCGGATATTTTCTCCAAGGCAACAGAATTGAGAATTGGAGGGCGGCCCAGTTTCCTTGGAGGATTTAGGACTAAAAACTTGGTTTTATCCACGTTGATTACTAGGCCCTTTGCAGCACAGAAGTTCTGGAAACGGGTTAGCAGTTTCTGGAGGCCTTGCGGAGTCTTAGAAATCAGGAGCGTGTCGTCCGCAAAAAGCAGGGTGGGGATCCGCACTCCTCCGAGACAGGGGGCGTCAGCTGGTTCTTGCTGGAGATATTCCACCACCCCATTCACATATAATGAGAAAAGGGTGGGCGCCAGAACGCATCCCGGTCTCACCCCCCTAGACACTGGTATTTTCTCTGTTAGCTCTCCATTTCTTCGCCAGCGGACCTGAGCAAAGGTATGGGCGTGAAGACTAATATGGAGGGACAAGAGGAAAGGAGGGAGTCCCAGCCCATAAAGCACCCTCCATAGCTCCTCCCGGGGGACTAGGTCAAAGGCAGTCCTCAGGTCTATAAAAGCCAAGTATAGACTGCCCTTGCCTAGCTCCACCACCTTCCACCCAAGAAGTGCCAACCTAAACACCTGCTCTATCGTCCCCATTCCTGCCCGAAAGCCTGCCTGGAAGTCTGATAATATTTTATTTTCCTCCACCCAATGGAGAATCCTACCAAGGATAGCTTTTTCTGCTATCTTTTGGGTGGAGTCTATCAGGCTTATGGGGCGGTAGTTCCCCGGGATTTCTCTGCATCCTTTTTTATAGATCAGGACCACCACCGCTCCCTTCCAGGAATCGGGCACTGGCCCTCACATCATAATGTCATTTAGGAGAGCTGCGATAACCCTTCCCCACGCCACTGGATGTGCCCGCATGAGATCCCCCGGTAGACCATCTGGACCTGCTGCCTTGCGGGGGCTACCCACCCAATTACCTTTTCGATCTCTAACGGTGTAAAGAAATTATAGGTATGGGGTTCGGATACCAGTGGAGAGGTCACCCTGACATTTAGTTCCCCATCTGCCGGGAGGCATAAAGCCCCAAAGTGTTTTACCCAGCTTTGTGGGGGAATATTACAGGGTCTCATAGTTTCCTCGGGCCTGTTCCGGGAGCCTACAAGGTTCCAGAAGCCCCTTGAATCTTTACTTTTGCTAGCATGGAGTAGGTCCTCCCAAAATTTCTCTTCCCGCTCCATCCTAGCAACTTTAAGGGATCTATTGTAGGCCTTCCTTGCTTCCAGTATTTCGCTATGGGATGTATGCTTCACTGCCTCTAAAAGACTTGTTTTATGTACCCTACATGTTTGTGTGTACCAACCATTACCTTGCTTTTTACCTCGTTTATTTCCTAACTTGCTAGAAGGGATGGTAAACACGTTTGTCAAAGCCTCTACTAGAGAGACAAAGACCCCGCTCGCCCTACCCACCCCTTCCGAGAGAGACCCCAGATTTGACACTGCTTGATTTAAGAGGGTTGAGATTTCTCCAACCCTTTACTCTGAGAGGACCAATTTAGCCCATTTTCGGCGCCTTCCACAGAGAGAGACTACAGACTCTTCGGGGGGAGCTACTACGTGATTAGTGGGACCCTTTTTGGAAGACACCACCACTGGGCCATGGTTAAGGAAAGTGGGTTGTGGTCACTTTCAATTGTCGGGACCACAACCATGTCCCTCACTTGGCTCCAGAGACATACATCTAGTAAGATATAGTCTATTCTAGAGGTGTGTCCTGGTCTATTATATGTATGCCCCCCCCCCCCTATCCGAAGTTGTCCTTCCATTCGCTGCCCTTAGGTTTAGTTCAAGGCTTAGGGAGTATAGCTGTAATGCCACCTCTGACCATCTCCTAATGGGAGGAATCTCTAAAACAGGGATCCCTATCATAGTATCCTCCTCGTCCTGGTCTAGGGCAACGTCCGAGCCCAAGGGCTCGATCGTACAGTTCATGTCTCCCGCGACCAGGATACATGACTTGTGAGGAGTTGTATTCAGAAGGGTCTCTAGGAGAGATTAGTCCCTCTGGCGTAGACATTAAAGACATTTATTATTATTCGACCCCTTGGGTCTCTTAAAATAACATTTTGGATGTCCGGACAACCTGCCTGTGCCTCCTCTATTCTGCAGTCTAAGGAGGCTGCTACCCATATGAGCAGGCCACCCGAAGGGCGTCCTCTCCCTGTTTCCGAGGTTAGCGCAGGTACCGAGTAGGAGGAGAATCCCACCCTATGTACCAACTCCAGCTCCAGGTCTCTTGGAAGATGCATAAAGAGTGCTCATCAACCAAGGCATTCCAATCTGGGAGGGCCAACTTTCTTGCGATCCCTGCGACATTCCAGCTGAAAACCTTAAAGACTAGGTCCGTCACAGCTGATGTGTCGCTGGTCGCGAGAACACTACTGTCCGCAGACCTCACAGAAGGAACTTGCAAATGACAATCTAGAGTAATGGGCAGAGAGGCTACCAACCCACTGACGCTTATAATTGAGGGTGAGGCTGTTCGGGGTGGTGATGCTACCATTGGGTCTATTCTATTTACAGTTGCAGTATCTGCAACTGCAACTGTAATTTCCCTTGTGTCGCCCTCCTCCAGTCAACAACTCCCTGGCACCCAAGGGGGGTTCAGCCCATTGCCCCCTAGGCCCCCAACCCAGCGTGTGTCCCAGTTTTGACAAAAGCCAAGAGTACTAGGACCCTCCCATGGTGACATAGCAATTTGCCTTGGGTAGAAAAAGGTTAAGTCCACTACTTTAACCCCTACTGAATCCATGTTTTTTATAGGACTACAGATGGTGCTCACTACTCTGGGATCTTGGAAGTTTATTATTATACAGTCCCCCTCCTGTGTTTTTTTCCCCTGCCCTACCCACCCTACTCTGCGAACACTAAGGATAAGCCCATCCACGCCAGTCGGAATTGGCTTATTTGACTTAAGCCAGTGGATGCACTTATTCTTAAGAGATTGGTGGTTCTCCAACTGGCCTTCCTTCAGAGGGGGAACATTTACTAATATGGCGACAAAAGGTTGGCAATCTGGAGGGAGGTTTACAGGGGGGATCCGCCGTGTGAGATTTCGAGGGGACACTGTAGTAACAGCTGGGGCTATAGATTGGGGAGCAGTTTTGGCGACGATTCCTGTCGCTGTTCCCTTGACTTTATCTTGCATACCAGGTGTTTGGCTAGCTTTTACTTTACCTCTGCTTGCCTGGGGCTGCACTTGTGGAAGTGGCTTAGGTGTAGTTTTGGCAACCTCTATGGGTGTTGGCGTTCCCTTGGGATGGGGCCCTACTGTAGGAGGGGAAGGAATTTTAGGTGCTAGGGCTTGCGCTCTGCTAGTTTCAGCCTTATTTGACCTGTTTGGGGGATTAGAATCTACCTGTGGTGGTAAGGAAGCTACTGGGGGCGCACTCCCCTTTGGTCCCAAGTCCTGATTGTCACTCACTCTTTTTAGCTGTTTAAATGTAGTTTTAAGTGAGTAGAACCCATCGAGGGTTGATTGCTCTAGTTTATCTATTCTAGCCCCCAGGCCCTTAACCTGAATCAGTAAGGGCATCAAGAGACTATTTACCCTCTCCAAAATGGTATCATTAGTCATGGGATCAATAAGTTTGGGGACATTATCAGTACTATTACTAGTGTGTGGGCAGTTATTTTAACCTATGTGCGAGACCAAAGCATCCCCCTCCTCCTCAACCTTATCCTCTGGGAACAGGCCCTTTGCGTCTTTCCCGCCTTGGCCAAAAGGCTTTCTTGTTCGTTTGTAGAGCGCGGCCTGTCTCACCAGCCTGCCCTTAGTATGGTTACCTGCCTTTTTGCTTTTAGCCCTTTTATTCTGCCTACTTGCGTCAATTACAGAAGGCACCCCATCTGGGATTACTATGGTGGGGGTGGGCGATATTGGCAATGGTGACTGAGTTGTAGCTTTGTTTAGGGGCGTATGAGGTGCGGGTGGAGGTGATGTGCTTAGGCCACCCTCTTCCTCAATGCCACTAGGAAGAAGCGCGGCCAGATGTTCCAACCTGTCTATGTTTTGCCCTATTTCCAGAAGTTGGGGTGGGTCTAGAGAGCAGCCAGGGACAGCAACAGGGGGGACAGATTGGACCCGCTCACTAGCCGGTGTCAAGGCCTGTGCAACGGCCCCCAAGGATGAGCGTCTGGAAGGGAGATAGACATCTGATAGACGGCGTTCAGACATAGCAATCTCCTTTTCTATGACTGCCACCACTCTGGTGATAAAGCGGTCCATAGTTCCAATCACTGGGCTCCCACCAGCAACTCCCCTTTCGCCCTCACTCCTGAGCAATTTGCCGGAACGGGTTGACATGGTTTGGGAAAAACCATAGGGAGTCACACACGGCCCACCTGTGCTCGTTGCTGGATGTAAGAGACGTGGCCCAGCCCAGCCTCTGTCAGCCCCTGACTGCCACAGACTGCCCGCCCTTTGCTCGGGCTTCGCTCGGCGTCCCGCTCGCGTCCCGCTGAGCGTCGTGCAGAAGGTGAAGTAGGCGCGTTGCAGGCGGGGGGCGTGTCTCTTGGTGGGCGCTTCCGAGTCCCTGCTACAGCGCCGTTTGATCCTCAAGTCCTTCCACTGCCCAGCGCCTCACAGGCAGTTCTCCCTCGCTGGAAGTCGCGAAGCAGCACCCGCGGAGCGGGTGCGGCGAGAGGCGGCGGCAGCACAGCACAGCACTCGGTCCCGAGGTCAGAGGGACAAGCAGCAACCTCCAAACGCTCCCAGGTGAGTCCCAACAAGGAAGGAAAAACGCGCCTTTTTCACTCTGGCCAGGCGGGGGGCGTGTCTGTTGGTGGGCGCGTCCGCGCGCACCTGAGGAAGCAGGGACTCCTGGACTTGCGAGTCCCTGCTACAGCGCCGTTTGATCCTCAAGTCCTTCCACTGCCCAGCGCCTCACAGGCAGCTCTGCCTCGCTGGAAGTCGCGAAGCGGCACCCGCAGAGCGGGTGCGGCGAGAGGCGGCGGCAGCACAGCACAGCACTCGGTCCCGAGGTCAGAGGGACAAGCAGCAACCTCCAAACGCTCCCATGTGAGTCCCAACAAGGAAGGAAACACGTGCCTTTTTCACTCTGGCCAGGTGGGGGGCGTGTCTGTTGGTGGGCGCGTCCGCGCGCACCTGAGGAAGCAGGGACTCCTGGACTTCCGAGTCCCTGCTACAGCGCCGTTTGATCCTCAAGTCCTTCCACTGCCCAGCGCCTCACAGGCAGTTCTCCCTCGCTGGAAGTCGCGAAGCGGCACCTGCGGAGCGGGTGCGGCGAGAGGCGGCGGCAGCACAGCACAGCACTCGGTCCCGAGGTCAGAGGGACAAGCAGCAACCTCCAAACGCTCCCAGGTGAGTCCCAACAAGGAAGGAAAAACGCGCCTTTTTCACTCTGGCCAGGCGGGGGCGTGTCTGTTGGTGGGCGCGTCCGCGCGCACCTGAGGAAGCAGGGACTCCTGGACTTGCGAGTCCCTGCTACAGCGCCGTTTGATCCTCAAGTCCTTCCACTGCCCAGCGCCTCACAGGCAGCTCTCCCTCGCTGGAAGTCGCGACGCGGCACCCGTGGAGCGGGTGCGGCGAGAGGCGGCGGCAGCACAGCACAGCACTCGGTCCCGAGGTCAGAGGGACAAGCAGCAACCTCCAAACGCTCCCATGTGAGTCCCAACAAGGAAGGAAATACGTGCCTTTTTCACTCTGGCCAGGTGGGGGGCGTGTCTGTTGGTGGGCGCGTCCGCGCGCACCTGAGGAAGCAGGGACTCCTGGACTTCCGAGTCCCTGCTACAGCGCCGTTTGATCCTCAAGTCCTTCCACTGCCCAGCGCCTCACAGGCAGCTCTCCCTCGCTGGAAGTCGCGAAGCGGCACCCGCGGAGCGGGTGCGGCGAGAGGCGGCAGCAGCACAGCACAGCACTCGGTCCCGAGGTCAGAGAGACAAGCAGCAACCTCCAAACGCTCCCAGGTGAGTCCCCTGTCACTTTACTTTCAAATGGGATTTACTTGATGCTGAACAGTCAAGGCTGCTGCGGAATGCTCCCGGGCAGCGTATATCTGGTAACCTTAAGTTCCAGGGTTACTTGGTGTGTGCAAGTATTGTTTCCACCGACACATACATTCAGGGAGGCGCTAATATGGCCTGCACTGAATGTTTCTTTCATACGGTTTATACTCTAGGCAGAATGAAAGCCATGCTTTTACAGATCTCTATGCCCATAATCTCCGCTCAAGACTTTTGATCTCAAGATCGCAAGGTCTTCAGTTTGAGATACAGGCACTTATCCATACAAACTGCCCTTTCCATTTCGTAGAAATGGTAAATCGTATCTTTAACATTTCTGATACGACTGGCATTGTCCAAATATTTAAGACCATCCGTTAGGGACTTCTAAGCACCTTTCAGACGGTACTTGGAGTTATCCCAAACGTCATACACTCCAGGGCAGATTTACAATAACTGGCGCATCCCTGCACATCAGCAGAGATGAGCCAGTTATTGTGTGTCATGGCTCTGCCACCATGGATGCACCGCATTTACAATGTGGCGCACCATGGGGCAAAAACGGACAGATGCGTGATGCATCTGTGCCGTAAAGGCGGCGCATTGCTGGAGGTGCAATGCAGCTCCAGCAAAGCTCGGGGGTGCCCTATCTTTACAATGCTGCGTCAATCCTCACGCCTGCCTCAAGCAGGCGCAGGGCTTTGATGCAGCATGGGCTCAAAGTGACTCCGTGAAATCTTGTGAATTTCACTCAGCTACTTTTAGGAGGCGTTCATGTGCCAGAACGCCTCCCCCCTGTGCAGGAATTCCTACTTCTGGCGCAGGGCTTTACAACGTGACGCATCTCCAGATGCGTCACGTTGTAAATACCCCATAGCATGGTGCTGGTTTTGCGCCTCTGATGCATCACAAAAGTGACACAACGGCGGCATAAAAGAGGCGCAAGGGGCTTGTAAATATGCCCCCCGTATTCGAAAGCATCTTTGGAGGACTACCGCTAATCCTGTTTCTAATAGCACATATCGTATAGGAACACAACAACCTGAAGGACTACATTTTCCTGACTGTCCAGTTAGCCATTCTCAACTGGATCAGCAGGTGGCCATTCTCAACTTGGTCAGCACTGCACCTAGTTTATCACCTTTACTGATATGCCCTAAACACCCTCAGACCCTCCAGTGAACCATGGTATCCTTTGGTAAAGAGTTGAAGAAAAGGGAGTTACGCCTGCAAAATGTGGATGTTTAGAAAAAATTCTGCCTCCAAGCTGCTGGAGGACTGTCACCAACCATCAGAGTCGATCCAGATAAGGTGCGATCTCGCTGGCCTAAAGAAACAGATTCCTCCCACTTTGACTGATATTCCACGTGCCTAATTTATACTGCATTATATCCTATAGTACTTGTTTTTAAGCAGATTGGAAATCCATCTGTCAAACTCTAACATAGGCCCTAAATCTGAATATAGCTCTTAACCCTTTTGTTGTATACGCCCTCGGTATCCATCTTGCTTTGCCCAAAAGTGTGCGTAGCTTCTGGTCTACTTTGGCCATAGACTTAGTGCTTTTCGGAGCTATTTTCACTTAAAACTTCAACAAGTTATATCTATTGTTCTCCTTATTAGATTATTGATATTGTGAACACATTATTTTTTACTAAAATCTACTCTATTATTCACATTCAGTTTGGACTTTTCATTCTTTGTTGTTTTGACTTTATTACTCTTTTGATACTGCATAAATACTTTCTACATTGCTCTAACTTGAACCTGTCTGCTCGGTGCCATAGCTACAATGAGGTTGAGATCAGGATAGTTTAGTTGCTTTGTATTTTACCCTGAGAAGTTTGCTTTATTATTGCTCGAGTTGGGTAACTGCCAACCCAAAATATGAATCCCCTTTGTTTCTTACTTGCAGTGTGGAGCTGCAGCTTGAAATACATACAAATTATTCAAGGTTTTTAATTATAAAAGCAAGACTGCCTCCTTTCTTGTCAATTGGGGCATATTCTTAAGAACGTGTGATAACCATTGCAAAAGCAACTTACGCAAATCCCAACATCGCAGTCTATCGCAGGAAAATTACGCTGTGATAACGAAGCATTCTCAACATGGCGTCCCCAGGCGATAGTCCCCAGATAATGCGTCAATTGACCACGGTAAAACCAATGCCATGCCGCAATAATGCAAAACACGAACGCAAAAAATCCCGCGATGAGGCCAACCGTGGTACAAAAAGCAACAAAAACCAGCGACAGGCCTGCACATCCCACGCGTCTAGTGGGACAATGCACTATAAAAACAACAGAAGCAAACAACCCCCACAGACCACCAGCAAAAAGCAACAGTGTTGGCCAAGGAGAAGAGGAAGAGGAAGACGTGGTGCAGATCAGCCTCACGGAGATGACAGAACAGTACCAGCAACTGACCCACAAGAAGACTACTGGGAATGCAGTCGGAGTGTCGACAAGGCCAAGACGCGCTGGCATTAAGTGAGAAACTAAACCAGGCACAAATCCGCTGCCAACAGGAAGGCAGCAACAGTGACAGGAGGTGGGAGTCCTGTGCCACATGAGGAGCTGGAGGAAATGGTGGCCACAGTCAACAGTGTGGAGATGGTGCAAGGAGTTGGGAGTACGGACACAGCTTGAGAAGACTTAACACAACACCAACAGGGTGAGTAACGACCAGGGCCTGGGAGGACGGGGGGAGAAGTGCACAATGGCACACATGCACAAGGATGTGTAGCACACTGCACACCCACAATGACCCTGGATTATGACCCTGATCCTCGTAGCACACTCCAGCACACACACATAGAAGGAACAGCACTTCCACATTGAGGACAATGTGGTACAATACGCAAACCCGACACTGCAGAACAGAGAACACAACAGGCTCTGCACATGCGCAGAAACAAGCCCACTACATCTAACAGATCTGGAAACAGTGAAATGGAAACGTACGCGTACAACCTCACATCCATCATGAAGTCCAAATGTACACAGTCCCGCCTCCAAATCCTGCACCTCTCAGACAGTCACATTGTAATTTTTCCTACAGTCTACATGTAAACAAGAACAACATGCCAACATACATGTCAACACAATGTCACCATGCATCTCCCCACACACAACACCCCCAGCAGAGCACAGAAGATTACACATCAGTGATACCGGAGAGGACTACCACACTTACGATACTGACGCCCTACAACAGCCCATGGACATCCCACGCAACTCATCACCAGGACAGCCAAGCCACTTAGAAGAGAACACAGACCCTGCAACAGACCACACAGCAGGAAGCACCCGCAAGCACGGCTGGCTCACAATACTTCACCAGCCCACACATGGCAGCCAAAAGCCAGGTGTCAGAATGGCAACACCCCAAAAAGGAGACCCACACTGCAATAGAGACACATGCAGATGCACATTCCAAGTACAGAACCACGCCCAGGGGCACGCAAATAGCTGTCACACACCCACGTTGGCTCTGTGTACGATGGCCCAGGCCCCTTCCCTTACGAATTGAGTAGGTGACGAAAAAGCTACATGTTCAAGGTCTAACCCAATGGCTGTGGTGACATGTCTGCACTCGCTGTACATAGCATAATGGAATGTCATAGGCCCAGGGCCCTCATACATTCAGCAAGACCACAGGGACACACGCAGATATTATGTTGAACTGGCTACGGGCACGTGCGCCCGGCTTCTTTATTGGCAGGGCCACATGTACAGTGACGCCTGAGCTGGATGTGTGTGGGGTGAGTGTAAGCCAGCCCGCAGGGAGTGCATGGTGCTGGCAACAACTTGAACAGTGAACACCATTAAAATGGAAACTGAAAACACCAGCATTACAGAGACAACTGCTGAACAACATGGAGGGAGCTGGAGCGAGTACAGAGGGCACCCAACATGCAAACAGAAGTGTCCGTGAGTTGCAGTCCACTGAGTTTGGGGCACTAGAGCTGAGCTCACACATGTGATGAAAATGACTAGAATTGTGTCCATTTGGGAGATCCCTGATGCTGATGCAGTGGGGTGTGTTAGACCTGCATCATCTTCCTCATCAAATTCACAGGTCTCCCACACTGCCTGAGGTGACATTGCCGCTCAACCTCTCCACAGCACAAAACTCAATCAGCAACAGTCCATGGGTTGCAGTGCACTGAGTCAGTGGCACATGGGGTGCTGAGCAGGGGATCAGGCAGATGATGGCATCCACCACAGGTGTGAGCAACTCCTTCAGTCTGCTAGTACTACTGTTTCAACTCTGGCAGATGGCTGTTGGAGGTGGTCCTGGCGATGGTGGCATGTGCCTCTTGCGGGGATGCCACGTCTGGGCCAGTCTGGACTCGATTTGATGTGTGAGCCCTGGTGGGCCGCATTTGTGGCCGGAGGCAGTGGACAGCGCAAGGCCACAGACATATGGTGTTGATGACCCCAAGACCATCGCCTTGGAGGCCATCCAATATCTCAGAAGAAGGGGTCCCGGACCTGACTATCACAGAGTGTGTGGCCCCGGATGCACAGCGGCCAGCAGAGGCCCCTGCCACGAGACGGTGACTTGCGGTCCACTGAGGTGGGGCCACTTGAACTGAGCGGGTCCTTGTTGAGGTCCAAGCGGATTGTGGCAGAGGGTTGCAGGGGACAGTGGAAGGTGTCATCCAGGGCATGATGCAGAGGTCTGATCTCATCCGGAAACAGCAAATGGGGGAGTGGAAATCAACAGCCTTGTTACCACCACCAATTTTGTGTCAGCTGCATGAGGATGTAAACTACCCCCTAGTCAATAGACTCAGATGCCACAAATGTTCGACCAGAGGGTGTCCATGAATTTCTGGGAACAGAGTTTGTGGCAACGGGGCTGAGAGGTGATACAGTCTGCGAGGATGCCGGTACACTGATATGAACTCCGCCATTGCTAAATCAGGACTCTGTGACTTACTTGACCGCAGTGTAGGCCAGAAGAAGTGGTCAGCAGTGGCCCACAGCCACGCCTCATAGGCTCGCGATGCACGGAGTTAGTGACACCAGGGCAGTTGTCGGTAGTATTCGATCTCCTCCATAACGATGATCCGTTTTTTCCCTCCTGACTGCAATGCATCATCCTCTTACACCTTGCATGCCATTATATGTACTCTGCCTTTGAATAAACAATGTTCAGTTCCATTCCTGTGACCTACTCGAGCGCAGAGTAGGCCGCGGGCAGTAGTCCGCGTGGGCCCACATGCACATGTGGTTGTGATGCTATGCACAGGCTTGGTGGCGCCACATCAAAAGGAGTATAGTGATTTCGAGGCAGCCATAAACATCGGCCTCTGCCATGGTGTAATCAATCAATACTCAGTTCCAAATGTATAAGCTGGTAGAGTATGTGAACGAGAAAGGAGTACTGTGCGCCTTGCTCGCAGAGGCTGCGATGGTTGTAGCAGGTTGCCAGGATTGCGGGCATTGGGCTTGGAGCATGCACCGCCACGTGGTGGAACCTCTTCAACACACACCGGTGTTGGCAGGTTGGCATTGTGGCCTGGGTGCGCAGGGGTGGGTAAGACTGGTCCCCGGGTGCTGCAGGCGCACAGCCACAGGATCACAGGCAACCCCGCTCACGGCGGCGGCATCAGCCTCGGGGTGGGGTGAGAGGCTCCGCCCTGGTCGAGACGTAGGCCATTCTGGAAGAGGACCATGCCCAGAGTTATGTGCCTTTTATTCACACCGCTACGCGAGGCTGGCATACTCCGGGCCAGTCAACTCCACTCATGGTTACAGGGAGCACCATAACAAGTTACATTCCCTCGATCTTCACCACTGGCTGGGGTGACATGGTTGCGTCCACTGTCCACAACACTCCAAACACCATTGATGTGTGTCGACATGGATATGTGTGTGTGGTCTGCATACCACAGTCTGGCCCTCACATCCATGCCACACATCCATGCTAAAAGTGGACAATGCCTCTGACACCATGGATCTCACAAATTATTTTAAGTCAATGTCCTATTTATTGACAATGAACGCTTAAATACTTTAAGCACCTTAATTTACACTTTTTTTCAAATAGGTACACATTGGGTGTAAACATTTCATTTTGATTATCTCCTTATATCATGTAGCACATTCGACATATATTTACAACAACTAATAACTTGCTGACTTAAAGAATAAATCAACGTGAAACAAATAACCAATACATAGTGATTGAAATTAATAGATTCATATATCGACAATACACAGTGATAGAATTAATAACAAGGTCCTACTGTAGGACCTTGTTATTAATTCTATCACTGTGTATTGATCCACAATCCTCAGAGGCATTGTCCACTTTTATCATATTTACTTTGATTCCAGCCTCTGATTACCTTAACAGAATCAATCCCCTGTGATTTTTGTTACACATCCATGCTGCACTTCTCATTCATTGCTCAATTGCCTTCTTCGCACATGCCTGGTCCCCACCTCTTCTCACATTCTGTTATTGTGTGGCTGAGGTGCCATGACGTTGATGGCTAATGTACATGGCTAGGCCCCGTTCCCACAGTGAGTTGTGCTGTCGTGGCTGATGGGTGTGCATGTTGTATGTGAGCTTGTAACATGTGCATTTCATGTGTTGTGAGTTGAATGATTGTGGAGTTGAGGTGTGTGGTGTGTGCATTTGGCATCTGGCCAACGAGCAGCTAATTTCTGTGTGTGTCATCATGGTAGCACCGGTTTATGATGGACTGTCAGAGGTGTATGCATCATGCACACTGCCTGGGTGGTTGGTAGCGACGTTGGCGGAGATTCTCCGGTGGTCCACGAGTGTCTACACATTGGTGGGATATGTGCGCTTTCTGTTGCGCTTATTGTGAGCAGTGTTGCCAGGGGGCACAAGTGGGACATGTGTGCAGTCGATTGCCCCCTGAACAGTGCTGGATTCCAGCTGTGGTGTACATGTCTTGCTTGGTCTCCAGATGTTCCTGCGCAGTGTGGGGGAAGTATTGGTACAGGGGTACCAAGCTGTTGGTGGCATCCATGACCGTTGTGAGAGACTTGGATTGGCCTGGCTCTGTGACTCCGCCGACACGGGCGGTTATTGGTTGAATGGAACCAGAGGCCAACAGCAGCATCACGACCAGCAGCTTTGTCTTACGTGGGATTTTGGTTGTTTGCTGTGTTGGTACCATCAGCCGGTGGCCAATGTGGTAAGGATGCAGAGGTGGGTTGTCCCTTTGAGCCTGTACTGGGCAATGACATACTCTGGTGTTGGGCCTGTGAGGTTGGTGCATTTTCTGGGGTCGCAGTGTTTGTCTGCGGTGCCTCAGTGTTGTTCCCGGGGGGTGATGGGTGTTCGGGGTGGGGGGGGGGTCCTGGGTGTGGTGGTGGTGGGTGTTGTTCCCCTCTTGGGTGTCCGGCCCGCATGTTCAGTGGCTCCATGGCGTCTGATGTTCTTCAGGTGTGGCTGTGGGCTGGGCTCCCTTTTCTGGTGCAGGCTGTAGTCCGACTTTGCACCAGAGCAGGAGTTAGGTTCCTGATGCTAATGCGCCTTATCACACGTTTTGTGGTCGTATCGCTGATCTGGCTGGTCGTTGAGAATGTTGTGGAGTGGTGTTGTTGCGGCTTTTGCACAGGAATGCCTGTTCTGCATCTCATTAGCGATAGTTGCCGGGGTCGTCTGTGGCGATGTTTTTTGCGGCTGCTATCGCGGGTAAACGTGTGCTATGGGCTGTTAACACCAGCTTGAGAATTGGGTGATAAATTTATCCCAACTTTGGCTGCGATAAAGTGCCATTAGCTCAGCCATGACTCCTTGAGAATATTTCCCATTGAGTAGTTCTCCAGTTTGAGACCTTTGCAAAGGTCTGATGTAGAGTTGATAATCCAGATTTCAGTGTTTAAAAAAAAACACATCTTTTTATTGTTTTAACACAAACAAGACATCAAGGTGGGCCATCACAAGCATTCAATATCCAATAACACATCTTGACAGAGAACAGTACAGTACACGTATAATAAATCAACATTCTTGGGTCCTGTTCTGAAGCCCTCTTCACCATGTTCAGTTCTCTCAATAAATGTGTCTCCATTCCCAAGCCCTAGGTCAAGGCATATAACAGTGCTCTATGCGTGGCCCCCCCACCGTCCATAACAACTCCCACCCCCCTCACCTGCTGCCAAAACCATGAGCTAAGTAAAGTGTGTGAATAGTGTACTGCTCTGGAGTATATTCTGTGTACTAGATTCTTGCCCTTCACATCAAGAACCGCGGTGTTTGCCCTGAAGTCGAGGATCCAACCTCCCACTAAGCCCCTTGAAGTCATAAGAATCCGCCTACTCCTGCCCCTGCACCTGCTCCTCCACTATGGACACATCTGATTCTGATTCCACATCTGTATCAAGCAACCTAAATTCTAACACCAGTGCCTCCCACACCCGCGCCGCCTCCAGCGCCCTATCGTTATTGGACTTATGTGCTTGCTGTAGGCGAACAACAGAGCTCTCGCTGCCCGCCCACTTAAGAAACTCTGCCTTCCATTAGCATAACTGGGGCCATTCGCTGCCTTCC
Source organism: Lissotriton vulgaris (assembly GCF_964263255.1). Taxonomy (NCBI): domain Eukaryota; kingdom Metazoa; phylum Chordata; class Amphibia; order Caudata; family Salamandridae; genus Lissotriton; species Lissotriton vulgaris. The sequence continues at coordinate 44,975,390 of NC_141699.1, forward strand.
AGCGTGACGTAATTTCCCTTTTAGCAAGGATTAGGCCCAAGTCCATAAATTTGCTAGTAATTTTATTTCTGCTAGGGTGAGGGAACCAGTGCAGCAGGCACGTGCCCTTATCCATGTCCTCCAGCCATGCGGTTACTCTACCAAGGTGAGGTTCCGTGACGGTTCCGTGACGACTTGAACCCGTGTTTTCAAGTTTGTCGGAAATATATAATATTGGTATCAGTGAACCGCAAATGATCCATTTAGTATATCCTGATGTTTTCGCTACGCTACGAACAAGAGCACTCCTTTTATAAACACATTTCTGATCTACCCATGGCATCCATCTTAGATCATGGCCGCCATTTTGTGATTCTTGCCCTCACATATGCAATAGCCTCTGATCACTTCATTTCGATTAAGGACACGTAACCTTAGCCGGAGATTCACCTCTTTCATAACACGTGCACCTTAAACCAGATCACGCTGTAGCTGCATGACTCGACAAAGGCTGCCTCCTCTGCCCGAGGCCAGCCCTGCCAAACTGGTCTTCGTGTCCATTGTACCTGATCATGATTAGGCGGCCGAAGCCGGTAGCCTTGCCCATTTACAACCCACAAACATCCCTTATCCCACTTTTCTATCTTCCACACCTGGCTCTGTTTCTTTCTTTCTGAATCTTTATTAGGGGGAGGTAACGAACTTTACGATGAGGCGGTCCGGGTCCTGAATGCAATATTGACAGGGAATTGTGACAAACTAGTGGGAACCCCTCTCTTCGCAATGTTTGGCCTCAGATATTATCGACGGTTCCTGTGTAACGCCAAATATTTATTGTTTTAGACACAAAGGTTTTGGGAATGTATTACATGTAAAGAATTCGCCCCCAGCTTAAAATTTCGTATATAAGGAGCAACCCGCTTTGTACAAATCGAACAGGCTCCTGATTACTGCCCGTGTGTAGTATCTGTGACTTCTGTGTCCCTGCAGTAATAAACCTTTGGTCTTTGACGCCACCATCGAGAAGCCCGTGTTTCTGTTCATTTGTGCACCAAGGCAGGTTGGAACTCCGGGGTCTTTGGGTGTTGTACCCTGACACCTCTGGACGGAACCAAAAAGTCCAGAACTCCAATTGGCGCCCAACGTGGGGCGACGTCATTCGGTACCGGTCCAAAAGCCTGAAGAGTTCGAGAAGCTTCGTGTGAAGATTCCTGAGGGAGGCGCCCCACTTCATCGATCCCGGCATATCGCAAAAGTGGCCCGAAGTTCTCTTCCACGAGGGTTTCCCGTTCAGGACGGCTGCAGTGGGCCGTTGCCTTGACCGTCGCCCTGTCTTGGACCCGAGGTGCAGTCCTTAGTACGGCGAAACGTGACGGGTTTCTCCTTGGTGACGTCTTCAGTGACTCAGTTAAGTATTTAGTGATAGCTAGCTGGTTACTTTGTGAGGATTGTTAAAAATCCTTGATCGGTTCTTGGTTTGGTTTGGTTTTGTCAGATTATCACTGGTCGTTCTAGTTACGATAATCTATCTGGTTTAGTTTGGGTATCGATACATCAGTTCGTTTTGGTAGGCCTAAGTTCTTGGTTCGAGTGCACATATTTGTTCCGTGTTTGTTTGTTTTGTGTTCCGGACTGAAAATGGTAAGTCGGAAAATGTTGTCTTGTTTTAGTTGCAACAGTGACTCACGATTGGAGGACTCTTGTCTGGTTCCTCCGATTGGGACTCCCCTATATGATTTATATTGTAAACATGGCGTGGGTCCTATATCTTATAATGAGGTATGGGTCCGTTATTGTAAGAAGGATGGTGTCCTTAGTTGGCCACTGCATGGTAGTTTTGAACCTGAGATTCTCGACAACTTAGAAGCGAAATTGTTCAGGAAGAAAGCCCGGCCGGCAATGTTTGATTCTTTCCGTTACTGGCGAAAAGAATCCAAACAGAGAGAAATGAAAAGGTTGAAGAAAGAACAGAAAGAACAAGAAGAGTTAACTCTAGAGCAAGCGGCTAAACAGTTGCAGGCTAACGAGTGTGAAAAGGCCATAGATGTAGCTATTCGAGAGCATAATTTAGCGATTGACAAGTGCTATCCTGCCTTGCCATCGAAAATGGCTAAGATACTGGAGGATTCTGAAAACGATCCTCTGCTATCTTATCTGTTAAGGTCACCTCCACCGTATGCACAAGGTGCTACGGCTCCGCCTGTCCCGAATGGTCAATTGCCGGTTGCTGGACAACCTGGTGTTCCTGCTCCTGTCCCTCAGAATCAAGTTCCCGTACCTCCTGTGATAAATGTGAATGTTCCTACAGCTCCTTCTCTACCTGCACTGCCAGCTTCCATACCTACTTCTGTACCTACTGCTCCAGAAACTATTTTTCTCGATACTCCTACTGTTCCGTTATCTATTCCTACCTCTACTGCGTTCTCTATGTCTGCGAGTGTGCTAACTCCACTTTCTGTTCGTCGAAGAATCACTGATTCTGTTACTAATATGCTGTCTCCTTTATATAAAACTTTAATCAAGACTCCTACTCCTGATTCTGTTCAGAGACGGAGTCAGCTTCCAAGTACTGAGGAACGAGGAATTTTAGATTCCACGGCTCTCAGATGGATTTCGAAGAGTAGAAGATATAGTACGAGAGATGTGTTAGACACATTTATGCAGTGGAACGAACCAACGCAACGGTACGTCTTTGATGAGATGTGCTCGTTGTTACGTGAGGAAATAGAAGAAGATGATGTCGAATCAGATTTGGAAGATTTAATTAGGATTCAAAAAGAGTTCGCTGCTGGAATGATAGTGGGTGAGAATATAAAGGAAGCGATGGAACTTATTTTAAGTTTTAGGAATGATCCATCTCTTCGTTCACCGAGAGACTTAGAAAAAGGTAAAATGAAGCCAAGTCGCCAATATCCTATGAGGGAGGTTCCTCCAATTTGGCGCGAAGCAATACAACGTGATGATAATGCAGGTATTGCAGCTGCTCCAGCACAGTTCCAACGAGTATGGATACACATTCCATGGAAGCGAGCTGAAGTGTTAGCGGTGAAACAGGCCTTGCCAGATCCACGTAAGAATCCAGCTGGATATTACAAGGAATTAACACAGACAGTTGAGGCTTGTATAATGAACCTAGCCGACATCGATATGTTGTTTGGTAACGTAGTTCCGCAACCAGTGTGGGCTAAAATCCGTAGAGAGGATCATCAAGCTGCCTTAGGTGGTGATTGGGCAGCTATCACTGCAGCAGATGGTCAACAAATAGGTGGTGCAAAACCCGAACCTCTGATTGCTGATCTTCCAGGTAGAATAATTGATCTAATGAAGACTCTGATGCCCGCATTACGTGTAAATTGGGATAAGTTGTCAGCATGCAAGCAGAAGAAAGACGAAAGTGTCTCCGACTTCTTCACGAGGTTCGAAGAGACTTTTGTAGATCATAGTGGTCAGGACATGAGTACAGAAGGAGGGCAAAGACTGTTTGTAGATAAATTTGTGCATAATTTGTTACCTGAATTATGCAATAAATTAAAGGATTCAGAAAGTGCGTGGGCTGTATCTACGACAGCGCAAATACTTGCGACTGCACAGTACTACGAAAATAGAGATAAAGAGGAAAAGGAGAAATCAGAAAAGAAAACGAAAGATTTAAAAACTAAAGTTCTTTTGCAGCAGGCGTATCCGCCTCGCACGAATCAGACTAATACGCAGCAAGGTTCATACCAAAGGACAGATTATGGTTCATCAAGACCTCAATATCAGTGGAATCAGTGTGCGTACTGCAAGAAAGAGGGTCACTATAAAAATGAATGTCCGATCTTAGCGCAAAATAATGCAGCAGCAGCTCAGAGAGGTCGTGGTGGTTTTGTGCAGAATTCTAGAGGACGAGGACGAGGTGCTATGCCTCCACAAACGAATGATCGTCCCTCCAATCACTTTGATCAGCGAAATGGACAATCTGCTCAGCAAAATAGATCTCAACAGTATCTTGTTGAGGACTATAATGAAGTAGATGAGGGTTTTCAGCAAAATGGGTACTAGGACAGCCATGGACAGAGAGAGGGAGTAGTATCAGTTCCAGTGGATCAGAGTGGGCCTTATGTCGCAGTAGCAACATCAGGTGTAGTCGAACCGTTTCTGTTGGATACTGGTGCCGCAAAAAGTTCTATCATTCATGCGAAACTCCCTGGCGCACCTTTGTCTGGCTTAACAAATGTTTCCGTAGGTTTTTCAGGCGCCCCTGTTTACAACCCGATATCTGGTCCTTTGTCTATTTCTGTTGGACCGTGCCAATTGAAAGCACCCCTGATTTTGACGACAGGTTGTAATGAAAATCTGCTTGGTTTAGATTTGTTAAAACGACTATATGCGACATTGTACTGTTCTCCGGAAGGAGTACAGCTTACGTTGGGTAAAAATATCATCTCTCCGATGTACTTGTCAATGGATGCACTCCCGCCGGAGCTACATTCACTCCCTGATTCTCTTTGGGCGACTGGTCCTAATGATGTTGGTCTCCTAGAAATTCCACCGTATGTGGTAACTTTGAAAACAAATGTGAAATTTCCAAGAATTCCCCAATATAAAATATCGAGTGAAGGTGAGCGTGCACTTTTATTGATTGTGCAAGACTTGATTAAGAAAGGTGTGGTTGAAGAAACTAGAGGTAATGTCTGTAACAGTCCTGTCTTACCGATTCTGAAGCGAACTGATCCTACAAAACCTCCAGTTTATAGGTTTGTCATAGACCTTAGAGAAGTTAATAAGATTGTAGTCCCGCAGTTTCCTGTAGTGCCAGACATTACTGCCTTGTTAACATTGATTCCTGCCACAGCTACATGGTTCTCAGTTATTGACTTAAAGAATGCCTTTTTCAGCATTCCGATAGCCGAAGAAAGTAGGGATATTTTCGGCTTCTGTCTAGGAGGTCGTAGTTTCAGATTTAAACGCGCTCCACAAGGCTATTGTGAAAGTCCATCCATTTATAGTCAAGCATTAAAAAGCCAGTTAGATTCTTTTGTCCTTCCTCCAGGTTCTGCCCTAGTACAGTACGTAGACGATCTTCTAGTGGCTGCAGATGACAAGGAAACTTGCAAAGCAGCCACAGTCTCCCTATTGCATCATTTGTCTAATTTGAATCACAAGGTGTCTCCTTCCAAAATGCAATACTGCTGCCAAGAAGTGACCTACCTAGGTCATCTCTTGTCAAAGGAGGGAAGGAAGTTGACCCCAGAAAGAATAAAAGCCATTACGCAGATGAGTGTTCCACGCACACAGAGAGAAGTACGTGCCTTCCTAGGTATTACCTCTTACTGTAGGCAGTGGATTCCAAATTTTTCTCTTTTAGCAAAACCATTGGTAGCTTTGACTGGGAAAAATGTTCCGAGTCCGGTGCCATGGTCTGATGAATGTCAAGAGAGTTTTACTGAATTACGAAAAGCATTGTGTTCAGCTCCTGTATTGGGTACACCTGATTACAGTAAGCCATTCACGCTCTACGTTCACGAAAGAGAAGGTTGCGTGTTGAGTGTTCTGACACAGAAGTTCGGTGATAAACAACGCCCTTGTGCGTATTTTTCATCAACATTAGATCCGGTAGCTAGAGCGTTACCTAGTTGTTTGAGAGCTACAGCGGCAGCTGCAGCTTCCATTCGACAATCTGCTGGTTTGGTGATGAATAACATGCTAGTGGTCATGGTTCCTCATGCAGTGGATACACTCATGAACCGAACGAAGACTCAACACCTTACTAGTGCGAGATTATCTGGTTACGAGCTGACATTACTAGCGAGTCATATTCAGATCAAAAGATGCAATGTATTGAATCCAGCAACATTATTGCCGACTGATCAAGAGTCGAGTGATTCCGAGCCACATGATTGCTATTTCAGAACGGAGGAAGAGACAAAAGGACGCATCGATTTGAAAGATACTCCCCTATCAGATCCGGATGGTACGCTGTATGTGGACGGGTCATGTTTTAAATTGGAAAATGGTGATGTGACTGCTGCTTACGCAGTAACGACTTTGAAGACGATTGTGGAGACTGCAAGAGTAAGTCAGAATTCTGCCCAAGCTGCAGAATTAATAGCTCTAACGAGAGCGTGTGTTTTAGCTGAGGGAAAGAGAGTGAATGTGTTTACAGATAGTCAGTACGCATTTGGCGTGGCCCATAGTTTTGGCCGGTTGTGGAGAGAAAGAGGTTTCATTACGTCCCATGGGACTAAGATCCAGCATGGTCAGCTAGTTAACGACTTGTTGGAATCTCTAACCTTGCCGACTGAAGTTGCGATTGTGAAGTGCAGTGCTCATAAAGCAATCACGGATGATGTTGGTCGTGGGAATGCTTTTGCTGACGAAATCGCTAAACAGACAGCTAGAGACACGATGAGCAGAATGTATGTTGCTACGTCTGCAAGATGGATTGCTGAGTCTGGAATGTGTGAGGATACTATGGAAAGTGTGAAAGAGATTCAGAAAGAAGCGACTGAGGAAGAGAAACGTGTATGGAGAGAAAGTACGGGCAAGTTGGACTCGAATGGATGTTGGATTGATTTGACAGAACAGCAGCGTTGGATGTTGCCCGATGCGTATGTGCTTGCAGTAGTGACGATGGCGCATGGAGTAGCGCATATAAGTTCTAAAGGGATATGCAAGATGTTAGCTCCGGTCTGGAAGAATGAGGGAATCAGTAAGTGTGCAGAGAGAGTGGTGAAAAATTGTATGGTGTGCTTGATGCATAATCCTGGCAAGGGAACTCCAACTCCAGCTGGTCATTTCGCTCCTCCTTCCTGCCCCTTTGAAGTAATTCAGTTAGACTTCATTCACATGGAACGCTGCAACAATTTGAAATATGTCCTGGTGGTAGTTTGTGCTTTTTCCAGGTGGATAGAAGCATACCCACTAAAGGACAACACTGCCCTATCTACTGCCAAAATTCTTCTCAAGGAATTTTTCCCTAGATATGGAATGCCACGGATTGTATGGTCAGATAACGGAAGTGAGTTTATAGGGAAAGTTATGCAGAGTGTGTGTGCCGGCCTAGGATTGAAACAGAAATTTCACAGTGCAAACCATCCCCAGTCTGCTGGTTTAGTTGAGGGTTACAATGGCACCCTCAAGTTGAAAATAGCCAAAATACAAGCATCCACAGGTTTAGCCTGGCCAGACGCACTTCCCTTGGCCTTGTTATCAACGAGAGCAACAGTACATTCTAGAATAGGGCTTAGTCCGTACGAGATAGTCTTTGGCCGCCCAGCAAATATCTGGGGTGTGCCAAGACCTAAACAATTTTGCTCCATTGAATATCCTATGTTGATAGACTACCTTTACGACTTGACTGCTAAATTGAGTCTTATTCATCAACAGGTTTTCGATGCTTTGCCAAAACCTCCGGAGAGTCCAGGGCACCAGCTGAAACCGGGTGACTTCATTGTAATCAAGAACTTCGCGAGGACGAAGAACCTTCAGCCAAGATTTGTGGGGCCTTTTCAGATCTTACTGGCAACAAGGACAGCAGTTCGTGTAGCTGGCCGCAAGCACTGGATACACGCCTCTCATGTAAAGCGTGTTCCTTTGCCGCTCCCTTACGACGACTGGGTGAAAAAGGGAATTGGTGCCTCCGAATCTGAAATCACACCGAAGTTCATCTCTTTCAGCGATGCCGAATTGATTACTGACACTTCAAAACCTGACTCTCCTCCAGAAAAGACTCCTTTGAACATTGAACATTTGTCTCCAGCATCAGAAGAAACTTTGTTATCTGCGAACTTAAACTCTGCAACAGCTGCTAGTGATACGCTATTTTCCGATCAGACAGTACCAGCGAAGCAGAGATACAACCTAAGAAGCCGTAAAATGGACAAATAAAGCAGGCAACTGCATATTGTGATTTTGATATATTGAACTTTTGCCTTCAGCCAGGAAGTTTACTATTGTTTATTGTTTTTAAAATTGCCTTGCCGTCTGGGTAGCCGTAGGGTCGTGGCTGTGTGCCTAGTTTGAATTTGCAGGGGTCTGACACAAGGTCGATCTTTCTGTTGGTTCTGGGAACTCCCAGGGCTGATAGAGGCATTTTCATCTACGTACACATCATCAGTGGTCGCGAGCGGATTGTAGAAGATGGAGCTTCCTGCGCTGCAACGAGAAAATGTGATTTATGTTCGCAGAAACAGACTTAATAGAATTCTTCATAGCAAATGCTTTTTGATGCAATGTGCCATTACATTTTTGATTATTTTAGCAACATTGGTGGGTGGAATCGTCTTTAGTGTAAATTTGATTTTTGTGCCAGTTACTACAGTACCTCCCCTTGATCCTGCTATTTCTACTGTTTCTTCTATACACTCTTTTCACTCATTTCCGGAACATGAGCAAGCCAGACGCTCAGAGTTCATTAACAACACTTTTGTACAGCTCTTGCATCAACACCAACTGGTAGTTAACACTACAGACTGCTGGGTGTGTGGCTTGATACCCCACACTATGGATAAAGGTATTCCCTATCTGGTTTTGCCTTACAGCTATAATGGATCCTTTCAGGCCTTCCAAACCATCTTTGCTTATGCCCTTGAAACCTATCCTCCACGTCCACCGCGTTCCACTAAATATAACTCTGCCAACAAAGCCTTAGTCCAGGGAATTATTGACATGGTCAAGGACGTCAATAATACTCCATCTTACCCTAGAGACGAATTGCGAGTATATTTAAGTTGGAATACTTCAGAGTATCGCCTTAGTTTAGGAGAAAGCAAGCGTAAAAGCTCAACTCCAATCTGGGTCGTACCTCACCGAGGTCAGGTCTGTTTGCAAGGTAATGGGAGAAATCCGAGAGCTCAGCTAGGGAGGAGTGAGTGCGTAGAGACTTATGTGTTTCCGGCTAACTCTTCCCCTGCCTTTCTTACTGCTAGGGGTACCTACTTCATTTGTCGAGACAGAGCATATACATGGTTGCCTGCCGACTTTTCAGGATCATGTTACATTGCTCGATTGTTGCCTCCGACATACACTGCTTCATCTGATTACCACAGAACCAGAATAGCGAGAGGTGTCTTCAGCAAGGAAGATACCGCTGGTCAGGAAGCTGGAGACTTCTTCAAAGGCTTCCTTCCGTTCTGGGGACCTATGGCCAATAGTAGAAACATACGTCAGCTAACACGGGTAGTTGAATCTACTATTACCGAAACTGCTGGTGCCCTTAGCAATCTGACAGCTGAGCTTCAGGCGGATAGGCTCATGACGTTGCAGAACCGTATGGTTCTAGACGTTATACTTGCAGATCGAGGTGGGGTATGTAGAATGATCCAGTCGAGCTGCTGTGTCTTTATTCCTAATAATGCTCCAACAGTCTATGAGGCGATCTCTAAGTTGCACAAGATTTCAGATTCCATACATGTAGACAAGGGAAACTGGTCCTTCATGGAGTGGTTTTGGACTCTGATATCAGCGTGGGGATGGAAGGTTCTGATGGTCATTGGTGTCATCTTAGTATTCCTATTCTCATGTTGTCTGATTATCCAGTGTGGTCCTGCTCTGTGTAGTCTTGGTGCTGCAACTTGTCTCAGAAAACCACCTGCGTTTGGAGAAAAGACACGAGAAAGGATGATGATACAACAGCATGTCACTGACCTGATGAGCATAGAACTAGATTCTGACATAGACTGAGTAATTGCCTATGTAAGGGCAAAAGGAGGGTCTGAGGTTCCGTGACGGTTCCGTGACGACTTGAACCCGTGTTTTCAAGTTTGTCGGAAATATATAATATTGGTATCAGTGAACCGCAAATGATCCATTTAGTATATCCTGATGTTTTCGCTACGCTACGAACAAGAGCACTCCTTTTATAAACACATTTCTGATCTACCCATGGCATCCATCTTAGATCATGGCCGCCATTTTGTGATTCTTGCCCTCACATATGCAATAGCCTCTGATCACTTCATTTCGATTAAGGACACGTAACCTTAGCCGGAGATTCACCTCTTTCATAACACGTGCACCTTAAACCAGATCACGCTGTAGCTGCATGACTCGACAAAGGCTGCCTCCTCTGCCCGAGGCCAGCCCTGCCAAACTGGTCTTCGTGTCCATTGTACCTGATCATGATTAGGCGGCCGAAGCCGGTAGCCTTGCCCATTTACAACCCACAAACATCCCTTATCCCACTTTTCTATGTTCCACACCTGGCTCTGTTTCTTTCTTTCTGAATCTTTATTAGGGGGAGGTAACGAACTTTACGATGAGGCGGTCCGGGTCCTGAATGCAATATTGACAGGGAATTGTGACAAACTAGTGGGAACCCCTCTCTTCGCAATGTTTGGCCTCAGATATTATCGACGGTTCCTGTGTAACGCCAAATATTTATTGTTTTAGACACAAAGGTTTTGGGAATGTATTACATGTAAAGAATTCGCCCCCAGCTTAAAATTTCGTATATAAGGAGCAACCCGCTTTGTACAAATCGAACAGGCTCCTGATTACTGCCCGTGTGTAGTATCTGTGACTTCTGTGTCCCTGCAGTAATAAACCTTTGGTCTTTGACGCCACCATCGAGAAGCCCGTGTTTCTGTTCATTTGTGCACCAAGGCAGGTTGGAACTCCGGGGTCTTTGGGTGTTGTACCCTGACACCTCTGGACGGAACCAAAAAGTCCAGAACTCCAAAGGGATGAGGTTACCTCCTCCCAATACGTTCCCACACGAGGGCAGTCCCACAACATGTGGCATAGATTCGCTCCCTGCAATTGACAAAGGGGGCAGTGCGCTGTGTCCACCCGAAAGTATTAATTAATTTTAGCTGGTGTGAGGTATGCCCTATGCAGTATAAATTATTGGATGAGTTGGAATCTAGTGTTTCTAGTGCCCGTCCATGCTCTTTTGAGTATCTGTAACCAGGTTGCATCAGGGATATCCTTGCCGAGGTCCGCCATCCAGTGCTCTCTCAGTTTTTGCAGCGGGTTAGCATCTTCTCCAGGCATCCTTTTGTAAAGGCAGGTAACAGCCTTATATGTGCCTGCCGCCATCGCAACATATTGACAAGCCTCACTCAGAGGCGGGTCCGAGAGGCCAGCGCCCCAGTGCTTTTGTATTGATGTTAACAACGCTGCATGCAGCAAATAGTGGCCAAGTGGAAGACAAAAGGTTTCCTGCAACATTTCATATGGTAGAAGAGCACCATCCTCATACAAGTCACCTACCATCTGCAGTCCCAGTTCTTCCCACTCCACTACCCCAGACCAGTCACCCCCATGAGGGAAGGCCGTGCACATACCTAGTGGTAGTTCGGGAGTGTACGGGCGTTGTACCCCAATTCTAGTATGAAAACGCTTCCAACAGTACCTCAGGGTGCACTCGGTTAACGATAGATCCACAATCCTCAGCAGTTGCTATAGAATTATAAAGGAGAGAAAATGTCTCTGTATTTCCGGGACGACTCTCCTCTCCGGCCTGCGGAACTCCAGTGCCACCGCCTGCGTCAGAACCTGGAATTGCGCAGCCAGATAGTACAACTCGAGGTCGGGAGCGCTAGACCGCCTTCAATTCTCGGTCTCATCAGTGTAGCTAGGGCTACCCTACAACGACCTGCGCCCCAATTGAAACTGCCCATTGCAGATCGCAATCGTTGGAAAAATGCAGCCGGTACCCTTATAGGCAGGGTCCAGAAGAGGTATAGCAGTCGAGGCAGTGCCACCATCTTTAAGAACGCAACTCGGCCTGACAGCGGCAGTGTCTTCCAAAATTTCATGCTACTCCTCAGGCCCCTCATTGCCCTCTCGATATTTTCCTCCAGAAGATCTTGGTGATCATGGTATATTCGTGTGCCCAGATAAGGAAGGCATCTCGGCTCCCACTTCAATTCAGGCGGCAACTGTGGCGGAGCGCATGTGCCTGATATTAGGAAAACGCAAGTTTTAGTCCAGTTAACTCGTAGTCCTGAGAGGCTCCCAAACCGGGTCAGCAGGTTGCTCGCCCCAGCCAATGCATCTTCTGCGTCTGCTAAGAACATGAGAAGATCATCCGTGTAAAGCGAGATGTAATGTGATTGACCTCAGAGTAGTAAGCCGTTCTACGCTTCTCCCCTCTGGGCGCATGCCGCCAGTGGTTCAATCGCTAGGGCAAAGAGCAACAGGGACAAGGGGTAGCCCTGCCTGGTGCCCCTTCCTACTGGGTAGGAGGAAGAGACAGCCCTACCAACACGTCGCCGATGAATATAATATTTCAGTCCAACGGACATATCCAGCACCAAGTACAAATTGTGCCATAACTGAAAAAAGAGAGGGCCATTCCAGGCTATCAAATGGCTTAGCAATATCCACTGATAGGACCAATACCTGTCTCACCCGTTCACTATCTCCATCTAAGAGTCCCAGCAAGAGGTGCATGCTACCGGGAGTGTTGCGCGTAGGAATGAATCCAGCCTGATCTACGTGTTTCAGCCGATTCATGAACAGGAGGAGCCTGGTAGCCAACACGCGGCTCAATATTTTATAGTCAGTTGTGAGCATGAACAGAGGTCTGTAGGCAGCATCAGTTGGTACCATATCCGGTTTGAGGAGTGTAATTATGATGGCCTCCCTGGTCAAATCCGGTAACATCCCTGTTCTCCCAGCCTCCTGGAACATCAATAACAATCTGGGGGCCAAGAGGTCAAAATAAGTTAAATAAAACTCAATAGGTAATCCGTCGCTACCCGGCGTTTTATTACGCGCCAACTGCTTGATGGCGCAGCGAACCTCAGCTAGTGTAATGTCCTGGAATTGCGCCTCCGCCTCATCCTCCTCAAGAGTGGGTAGGGTGAAGTCCTCTGAAAATGCTTGCATATCGTCTTCACTAGTCTGTAACTGACTCGTGTAGAGCTCCGCATAGAAGGACCGGAAGCGGTCAGTTATACGATGTTGCTCAAATTCAAAATTCCATGTCTCTGAGGATAGCGCCATAATGAGCATGCATCTTGGGGCACGTTCCGCCAGCCAGGCCAGGAGCGTACCCACAGTGTCCTGTTATGCATGGGCACAAGCCAAGTAGGCCTTGTGATCAAAGCATCGTAGACGCTCAACCCCCGCAGCCACAGTTTCCTTCTGGGCCAGGACCCTCTCACGTGACCCTGAGCCTTCCGAATGGGACCTTTCAGCCTCCTGCAGTGTCCGTTGATTGTCGTCCACCTCCCGCAGCAGCAGATTTCTAACTCCCACCCATTTGGTGATGCATAACCCTCAGACCACTACCTTGAAAGCGTCCCATTCAAGGGCAGTCGTTGCAGCCATGCCTGCATTCTCCGCAAAGTAGTGTTCCACCCCAACTCTCAACTCCGTCCAAAAAACCTGGTCCTCCAGTATCTCGGGTCGCAGCCTGCTCCAATTAGGAATCGTAGGGCACTCCGCCCTCCAACAGAAACTCACCAGTAACGGATTAGGATCCGATATGGTCCGTGCTAAATATTCGCTGCTAGCCACTAGGGGTGCCAGGGTAGAACTACACAAGATGGCGTCTAGTCTGATGTGTAGGCCATGTAACAAGGAATATTATGAGTAATCTCTATCGTGCGGGTGCTGTATTCTCCAAACATCTAGAAGCCCCCAATTATCCTGCCATTGAGTTCTTGTACTCGCCAACTTATTAATCGGGCCGTGGGTGTCTCCTGTAATAATGCTATCTGCACACCTGTGCGTACAAAATACAAGTGTATCCTATGTCTACGCTGCATGGAGTGTAATCCTCGAACATTCCAGGTTATGCACTTAACATCAGGTTGCGAATCAGTAACACAGGTGAACCAGACACCCTTGGCAGCCCTTCCTCCCTGGCCGCTGGGTGAGTAACACTTCAGATGTACACTCAACACTCAATAACAATAGTCCGTAAAATACTCTAATGGCAGATAAGTCCCCTTAGAAACTCAAACCCCAACCCCCAACTCCCTCTTCCCACCCAACACAGGACCCACCCCCACAAGAACAGGCACTAACATAGTGAATCCCATCCAAAATGCCACAAAGGTAAGCCCTACGCAACCTAAGGCACAATGAAAATTCCACCTGGTGGGGGTGGGATAGAGCCTAACAAGCGACTTGCAGAAGAGCTTAAGATATATTCAGTGCTCGCCCCAATACCCCTTCCGCACCCCGCCTCCCAGGTCCCTCCAGAGTCCCCACATCAATCATCCGCAGTCTAGAGTTAGGCTATGCGCTCGCACCCCCGATCCCCGCCCCATCAGCACCCCAGTCACAGCAATTCTCAAAGGTTAGGAAGCGCTACCAAGAATAACATCCTGTCGCCGGTCCCCATCATAAATAGTACACCCCCACCGCTCCCCACCCAGGCCCAGTAACACAGCCCCCAGCCCAAGCCAGAGGTCCAGCCCAGCCGATATAACAAAGGTTACCCATCCAGCAACCCATCCGCCGTCCCAGGAGTGACCACTGGTAGACGTTGATAATCTGACACATAAGTCTCTGCTTCTGAACGAACTTTATCACTGCCAATTTCTGAGGCTTTCGGCGTGATTTTCAGTAACTCCACAGATATTGCCGATACCGCTTCCAGGGCCCCTTTGCGCTCCATAGCCGTCTGTGAGAGTGAAGGCTTCCGTATGCCCCTCCTTCGACGCCGCAATCTCTGCGATCTCCGAGGTTGAGAGTCCGCCGCCAGCTCCTGCGTCCCTGCTTCTCGGCCATCTTTTCCCGCTTTATACACTTCCAGCCAATGTCGTATTTGGCATGGCCGCGTTAGCGATTAGCTGAAACTACACGTTGTCCTCTTTAACATGGCTGAATACGAGAACGCCATTTTGAATACTGCAGCGGCCATCTTAGATCATAAGCGGCCTCGTGACCGGCGAGCCCTTTAGTCCATTGTCCGTTTCACTGACCACTTCAGTCTGCCCAGCAACAGGCTATTTTTAGTACTGGTCAAGCTTGCACATGCGCAGTCCCAACTGACCAGTAAGCCTTTAGGAATGTGCGCCAAACTGACCAGCGGAGTTGTGCCCCCTCCAATGAGCTGGCGGTGTTCCAAAACATGACCATATATGTCTCTAAAATGTGTTCTAACTTGTGCCGCCTATCTTTTATTGCCCCAAAACTGTATATAAATCGGGGTCACACCGGTGTTCGGTGTGATACCTCTTGCATTACCGAAGGGTGCTGTTTGAGTGTACCACCACCCCATGGGGTCTTAATAAACTTGTTCTTTGCCTTTTACAGTTTCCGTGCCAACAGTTCTTGAGTGTAAGTGGGTTATCTTCGGAGCATGTAGGCCTTGGGAACCCTGATTTACTTCAAATTGGCGACCACGAAGGGACTCATCGGCGACTCGGATGCCCGAAGTAGAGGTCGTGACGAAGGCTTGGAAACTCGCCATGGACGCGCGCTGCCACGAGTGACCCGAGTCTTGGCTGCCACGGTGTTTCTTCCTTTCCTTCCGATCTGACCTTCCAGGTGGCGCCGGTCTCCGACTGAGTTTTCGAGTGTCTGCGTTGCTGAGAAAGTGCCGTTTGGCTGATTTGGCTTACAAGACCTTGGCAGTTGGAATCTGGACATTTGAGAATTTGGGTAAGATTTGTGTTCGGTAAGATAGTC
The DNA here is from genome assembly GCF_964263255.1 of Lissotriton vulgaris. Lineage (NCBI taxonomy): Eukaryota > Metazoa > Chordata > Amphibia > Caudata > Salamandridae > Lissotriton > Lissotriton vulgaris. Next base: position 44,990,942 of record NC_141699.1, read on the forward strand.
TTTGGACGCTTACTGAAGTTCTATGATTTGTGATCGGTAAGGTAGTCCTCGGACGCTTGCCGAAGTCCTACGATCTACGTTTTGATTTGAGTTAGCTAACATTGTGATTTTGTGATCTTTGAACTTATATGTGTAGTGCACTTCACATAGGCAGGCATGTAGAGATGTTTCTCTAACTTTGTTTTTTTCCTCTGAGCGGCACAGTTGTGTGAAGTACTGTAAGTGCCATTTTGTACGGTGTCACGCTTTCGTGATACTTTTTGAACATGCCTGTTTTCAGCACACTCCGAGGGATGTGCTGTTTTGGAGAGGGTACCACAATTAGGTTAGCGGAAGCACAGCCGGCTCCCCCAGAGGGAACACCAAATCGTGAGATGTACATCAAACATGGCCTTCCCCCTATTATGTACAGTAAATTATGGCATAAGTACACAAAGGCCGATCCTGAATTGCAATGGCCTCTACATGGGTCGTTCGATTTACGTAAAGTACAGTTTGTAGAGCAATGTTTGTTCCAACGCAGGTCTAGACAAAACATGTTTGACTGTGTGCGAATGTGGGAGAAAGCGGTGCGCGAGCGAATGAAGCGTGAGGTTGCCTTGGCGGACAAAGAGCAGCGCAAGGCTGCTCGGGATAAGGCTTTACAGCTTGAGGGAAAGGAGGCTCAGGAGCAGAAAGAAAGGGAGGAACGAGAACGTAAATTACAGACGACTGGTCAATTTCCTATCCGCCGACCACTCTATCCTGTCCTTAATAATGAAATTGATGATTTTTCTTTGTTAGATCGGTCACCGCCTCCGTATGTTTCGCCGACGGCTCCAGCTGCGGATTCAGAGGACGATGGACAGGATAAGTCGGATCAGAAGGGTGTATCCGCTCTCAGGTTTACTACTGCGAGGTCCGCTCATTTACGTAGTTGGGCTCGGTCACCGCCTCCGTATGTTTCGCCGACGGCTCCAGCTGCGGATTCAGAGGACGATGGACAGGATAAGTCGGACCAGAAGGGTGTATCCGATCTCAGGTTTACTACTGCGAGGTCCGCTCATTTACGTAGTTGGGCTCGTAAAGTGAATAAGAATTGTGTTTCTCAGGATCAGTTGATTGCGGAGAAGAGGGAGTGGTCGGATTTTGAATTAATGTATTTTCTGTCTACTTTGGCGGATGAAGTTGTTGCCGCGTATCGGGAACTTTCAGACACGTTAGAACCTAAATCGTTGTCAGTGTATCGTGAGAATTTGGTTAAAGGTGTATTTGATCTTGCAGATGTTGACGACCTATTCCAGCAACTGATCCAGCTGCGAGACGAGACAACCGGATTGCGGGAGGAGCGAAAAAGGAGGCAAAAGGAGTCCGAATCGGGAAATAATGGGCAGATTAAGGAGTGTTCTCTCCGTGGTTCAGATAAGAGTTCTGCATTGCATGTTATGCCTATGCGTGAAGCCGCGCCCTTGTATGTTCCACCAAAAGGGGAAGGTACAGATGATGATAAATTGTCAAAAGATGCGAAAGGGTATTTTGTATATAACTGGGTATACACGCCTTGGAATAGAGCAGATGTTATGGCATTGAAAAATTCTCTACCTGATCTTCGGAAAAATCCGGCGGCATTTTATGAAGGGGTGGAAGGGGCTATTTCGTCTTGTGTGATGACAACATTGTAAATAGCTCCCTGGCTACAGCCAATGTCCCCTCAGAGTGGAAAATAGCAGCAGTGAAGCCCCTTCAAAAGAAACAGCTCCCTGACCCCACCACTTTATCTAATTTGCGTCCCATTTCTTTACTTCCTGCTCTATGCAAAATCACAGAATCCACGGTCAATCAACAACTGACCAGGTTCTTAGAAGAGAGTGAAGCATGGCATCCTAACCAGGCAGGTTTTAGAGCACAACACTCAACGGAGTCTGCTTTCTTGTATACCGCAGATACCATCCGTTCAGCCCTAGACCAAGGGAAGAAGGCCGTACTGATTTTATTAGACCTATCGGCGGCCTTCGATACGGTCTCACATATCATTCTGATAGACCGCCTGAAATCCTTTGGCATCACTGGTGTGGTACTTGAATGGCTCAAGAACTTCCTGAGTGGAAGGAGACAAGTAGTGACGCTAGGAGAATTTCAATCTAGGGAGAGAAGACTCACGACAGGAGTACCTCAGGGCTCTAGTCTTAGCCCGACATTGTTTAATGTCTACACCGCACCTCTAATTAGCTTGATTGCTTCGTTTGGCATAGAAGCTATAGCCTATGCCGACGACACGCAACTGATCCTGACCATGGACAAAGACAACCAGGACTGGGAAGAGAAACTCAAAGGCTGCCTTACGGCGACCTTTGACTGGATGAGAACCAATCATTTGAAATGCAACACTGGGAAGACAGAGATAATACCGATGGGCCCAAACAATGATTTCATACCCAGACTGTGGTGGCCTGAGAAAGCAGAAATTCCACCCAACACTGCCATCACGGCCCGCAACCTGGGAGTGACCTTTGACAGAAATCTGTCCTTTAAACAGCAGGCACTGAAAGTGGCAGGTACGTGTTTTGGTGTTATAAAGAGTTTGAGAAAGTTCTTCGATCTTCTTCCTTTGGAAGCCAGGAAAACAGTGGTGGTCGCATTGGTTACATCTCATCTCGATTACTGCAATGGACTATATGCAGGCACCAATAAGGAGGTCACCCATAGGCTCCAAATGGTGCAGAATTCGGCGGCCAAACTCATATTAAAGTGGCCCAGAAGATCATCAGCGACAGAAGCCCTCAAAACTTTACATTGGCTGCCTATCATCAAGAGAATTCTATTTAAAATATTGCTCATCACCTTCAGAGCATTTCACAAACGTGGACCACTGTACCTGCAGAAAAAATTCACCAGATATCATCCAACCCGAACTCTCCGCTCGACCAACGCCAATCTTCTGGCAGTTCAACCATTTAGGCGTAAGACCCGTGGAGGTAAGTCCATCGCGGTATTAGGTGCAAAAGCATGGAACATTCTCCCACCCCACATAAGAGCGCTGGACAGAGAAACTGAATTCAGGAAACAACTAAAAACCTGGATCTTTACCCTCCCGGACATTACTGCCAGATCCCTAGTGTAAGATTTCTATCTGATCAGCTACACAATTGGGCGCCAAGATGCTCCTTGGAGCGATAGTTGCGCGGTATAAATAAATCCTTACATTACATTACATTGTGGATATAGATTTGTTCTTTGGGCTAATTTTACCACCTGATATGTGGAGGCAAATTCGTAAAAATAATGATGAAACAATATTGGGGGGCACATGGAAAGAAATAAATGCTGCCGATTTAGATAGGGAACCGGCATGTAAGCCTTGTCAGTTAATTTTAGATCTTCCGGCGGCTATCTTGATTAAATTAAAGACGCTTGTTCCCTCTAAAAAGATTGATTGGACCATGCTAACGTCGTGCAAGCAGAAACCCGATGAAACGGTCTCAGATTTCTTTACACGTTTTGAGGAGGCGTTCCATGATTACAGTGGTCAATCTTTAACAGACGATACGGGTCGGCATCTGTTTGTCGATAAGTATGTGGCTAATCTCCTACCGGAGATTGCAAAACGATTGAAGTCGAGTGAAAGTTCCTGGGCCACGGCGACCCCTGCGTCCTTGTTAACTATGGCTCAGTATTACGAGCGGCAGGAATTGGAGGCTAAGGAAAGTATTGAGAAAAAGGCGAAGGAATTGAAAACGAAGGTGATGTTGGCGCAGGTTCGGGGAACACAGGGTAGAGGGAATGATAGAGGTAGACGGGGTGGAGGAAATACGTCGTATGGTCGTACGGACATTGCGGAGGATCAGTGTGCTTATTGTAAGGAGTTTGGGCATTGGGCCGAAGATTGTCCGGTACTTCGTGAGCAGCGTAGTCAGCGTGGTCGAGGAGGTGGTAGGTCGAGAGGAGGTTATACGGGAGTGAGAGGTGGCGGTAGTGATCGTGGAAGGGTTGAGGAGAGGGGCCGTGGCCAGGATGAACGAAACACGTTTGATAGACGGAATCAATATCAGATTTCGGAGGGTGAAAATGTGGAGCATCAGGATTATGTGCATGCATAGGACTGCGTAGGATGGGGTAAGGAATCAGTTGAAGTGCCGGTAGATCAGCAGGGTCCATATGTAACAGCGGGTATTCTGGGTTCTACTGATCAATTTCTAGTCGACACAGGAGCTACACGAAGCGCTTTGTCGAAAAACTTGGTTCCGAGGGCTCCCCTGTCTGGCGAAATGATTACATGTGTAGGGTTCGACGGCACACCCTCCCCTAGCCCATTGTCAAAGCCCCTTGCACTATGTCTTGACAAATATTTCAGTTTTGGTCAATTCTTGTTATCGCCCCATACACCAGATAATATCTTGGGTATTGATTTGCTTAAATATTTTCGAGCAACGATACGTTGCGCCCCTGAGGGAGTGCGGGTTATCCTGAATGACAATTATCCTGACCCCGATAGGTTTTACGCCATCTTAGATGTTCCAGCTTTGGCCTCTCTACCGCATACGTTATGGGCGACCTCAGATACGGATGTGGGAGAGATGCGTATTCCACCAATACACATTACTGTTAAGGAGGGGGCTCCTCTACCACGAGTGCCACAGTATAAGATCTCGACAGAAGGTGAAATTGCGTTGACACATATTGCTCAGGATTTAATTTCTGCAGGGGTAGTGGATGAGGTCCCTTATAATGTTTGCAACAGTCCTATTCTTCCGATTCTTAAGAGAGATACTGACGACAAAGTCTATCGCTTTATTATTGACTTGCGAGAGATCAACAAAATTGTCATTCCTCAATACCCGGTGGTGTCTGATATTACGACCTTGCTTACATTGGTTCCACCCACGGCCACTACGTTTAGCGTAATTGATTTAAAGAATGCGTTCTTTTCTATCCCTGTTCATTCTGATAGCAGATACCTGTTTGGCTTTACGCTAAATAATAAATCGTATAGATTTTGTCGTGTTCCCCAAGGTTATACTGAAAGCCCTAGCATCTACAGTCAGGCTTTGAAAAGGCAGCTGGATTCTTTTAAATTGCAGTCTGGCGTTGCTCTCATCCAGTACGTGGATGACCGTCTGCTTGCTGCTGACTCTTATGCACAATGTGAACAAAGTACACTTGCGTTGCTTTCCTTTTTGGCACAGAACAATCATAAGGTTTCGAAGAAAAAGCTTCAATACTGTAGACCTCAGGTGACCTACCTCGGTCATCTGTTGTCTAAGGAGGGGCGTGCATTAACATCTGATCGAATTCAAGCGATTTTAGACACACCAGTCCCCCGCACGCAGAGAGATGTACGTGCCTTCATAGGGTTGACGTCTTTCTGTAGACAATGGATCATTGGGTTTTCACATATTATAAAACCTTTGCTAGCGCTACTGTCCAAAGCTACACCAATGCCCCTTGAGTGGACAGATGAATGTCAGATGGCTTTTGAACAGTTGAGGCAGGCCCTTTGTTCCACACCCATGTTAGGCACACCAGACTACACAAAACTTTTCACATTGTACGTGCACGAGAATGATGGGTGCGCGTTGTCAGTGTTAGTGCAATTACACGGGGATAAGCAGAGACCATGTGCATACTTCTCTGCCATTCTGGATCCTGTAGCACGAGGGTTGCCTGGGTGTTTTCGAGCGGTAGCAGCAACGGCAGTGGCCATACGACAGAGTGAGGGAATAGTGCTATCGCACAAACTGCTGGTGTTAGTTCCTCACGCAGTGGATGCTCTGCTAAACCAAACAAAGACCCAATACCTCACGAGTGCACGGCTAACAGGATATGAGCTGACACTTTCGGCGCCACATATTACACTGAAGAGATGTGCTACTTTGAACCCTGCCACTTTATTGCCCTATCCGGCCGAGGAGGGTCAGGAAGAAAAACATCACGATTGTGTTTTCCTGACCGAGGAACAGACAAAGGGTTGTGTCGACTTACAGGATGTCCCACTTCCAGATGTGGATGGGGAACTGTGGGTTGATGGATCGTGTTTAAGGCTGCCAGATGGTACGACTTCCGCAGCCTATGCGATCACGACACTTAAGACGGTGGTAGAAACAGCTAGGATACCACAAAAGTCGGCTCAGGCAGCAGAGATGATAGCCTTAACAAGAGCCTGCGAATTGAGTACTGGTCTATGTGTGAACATATACACGGACAGCCGGTACGCCTTCGGAGTGGCACATGACTTCGGGCTACTCTGGAGAGAACGTGGGTTTTTGACATCACATGGAGAGCACATTATGCACGGAGAGTTAGTGCGTGATCTCCTAAATGCGCTGCTTGGCCCAAAGAAAGTAGCGATAGTGAAGTGCAGTGCCCACAAAAAGATCACGGATAAAGTGGGCCAAGGAAATGCCTTTGCAGACAGCATAGCAAGACAAACGGCTATGTCCCGAACTAGCTCCCCCATGTACGTGATACAATCGCAGGCTGAGCGATGGAGTGATGCTAGAGCAGAAATATTGGATATTCAAAAATCAGCTACTGAATTTGAACTTGCGGCATGGGCAGCAGATGGGGTACTAGATGACGAGGGTTGTTGGAGAAGCAAAGACATGGGGAAGTGGAAATTGCCTGCGGCTTACTTGCAGGCGATGGTCCAGATGACACATGGACTGGCGCATGTCGGAGCTCTTGCAATCACTCGGCTTTTAAAACGAGTTTGGGAACATCCTGAGATTGCTAATACTGCGGAGAGAGTAGTGCAGACCTGCCTGGTTTGTTTACAGCACAATCCCGGAAAGGGGACCCATACTCCGAAAGGAGGGTTCATTCCACCTTCTGCACCATTTGAGGTACTCCAAATGGATTACATCCAACTCGAGCGCTGCAACAACCTGAAGTACGTCCTAGTGGTGGTATGTGCTTTTAGCAAATGGGTTGAGGCCTTCCCCACGAAAGACAATACGGCTTTGACAACAGCTAAGGTGTTGCTTAAGGAATTCTTTCCTCGCTTTGGAGTTTGTAAATTTCTGTGAAGCGATAATGGGCCTCATTTTGTTGGAAAGATTGTGGAATATGTACTGAAGGGGTTAGGGATTCAGCACAAGTTCCACGCTGTATTCCACCCTCAGTCAGCAGGTCTGGTCGAGCGGTACAATGCTACGTTGAAGCTTAAACTGGCCAAAATTGTGGCGTCTACATCGTTGAAGTGGCCAGACGCTTTGCCGCTAGCACTACTCTCTCTTAGATCAGTACCCCATTCACGAACTGGCCTTACACCCCTACTAGGTGGTGTTTGGGCGCCCCATGAATATCTGGGGGGTGCCAAAGCCGCGATTAATACATGATGTGCCTTGTGTTATGATGAACGATTATTTGGCACGATTAACAAATGATTTGCTTTCTATTCATCAACAGGTTCGAGAAGCGCTTCCTGACAACTCTACTGGAGAGGGCCATGATCTCCGCCCTGGTGACCACGTGATGATTCGGTCGTTTGAGAGAGCAAGCAGTCTGGAGCCCAGGTGGAAGGGCCCCGAACAGGTCCTCCTTGCAACCCGAACTGCTGTACGAGTGGCCAACAGAAAGCGGTGGGTGCATTCGACACACTGCCGCCGTGTCTCTCCGGATCTGGTGACTCCTGCTGTGCTGACCGACTACAAAGAGATCTTGGAGAAAGAAAAGAGCCCAGCTGTGACGTCGACCGAAGTAGAGGGAGCCTTCCCGGACCACGCTGTTGCCGGACGAGAGCGCTACAACTTGCGCCCTTGATAAGAAGATTTTTGTTTTTTATGACTGGTTGGTTACCGCTCCAGGTTTGTGAAACGGAAACCGGGAATTCCAAGGGGGGGGGATCAGTTCTGCCAGTGTAGCGACACCCGTCTTGGCCCGGAGAAGAAAACAACGGCTACCTCGGAGTTCAGCACCGCATTTTTCCTTTTTTTAGGTATACACGCACGTGTATCTGAGACTTTGTGAACAATTTGTGCTATTTGAGATTTTGCACGAACATTTCTGAACTATGGCATCAACGACATCACGAGATAAAAAAGTATTGGGTGCCTTTCTTTTTGTCCTGACTATTGTGGTGATAGCTGTTATAGCCTGGGTAGTCGAACTTGTGGTGCCTGTACGTGAACATTTGCTGCCGACTACCCCGGCTCCGTCTGAACATTTTCATTTTACATTACCCTTTCATGAAGAACGACATAGGCAAACGTATCTAAATAACAGCTTCATTCAGATTCTTCACCACACACATAACATGACCAATACCTCAAATTGCTGGGTGTGTGGGATGTTGCCAGGACACCAAAAGAGAGGGGGCACCCCACTTATTCCACTCCCGTTTTCACATAATGGATCATGCAACGCCTGGTACACCCTCCTCTTTACTTTGAGATGGCCAACCAAAGGGGGGGTGCTTTTCCGTTTGAATAAAGTATGTTCCCATGACAAGGATGGGTTTCCATGGGCTGAGGGTACTCGATTTGAATGGGAAGAGTATAGGCCCGATAACGTGTCTGCCCCATGTGTGTACAGCAACCAGAGGAATATTAATGTATCCAGCGCACATGTCATTAATGTCATTGCTACAAAAGCCGATTTATGTATCAGAAATAAGGGCTCGATTGCAGTGGGGAAAAGCGAATGTAATACTACTCTCACCTTTGATAGCCCGAATGGCATCTCATTTGTTGCATCACGGAATGCGTATTTTATTTGTGGAACGAAGGGTTATCATCAGCTTCCATTGGGGTGGTTGGGCACGTGCTACGTATCGTTTGTGTTACCTCCTGTATTCATTGCCCCACCAATGTATCACAATGATTACACTTTATACCACGATTTCGTCTTGAATAGGGTTAAGCGAACTGTTGTTCTGGATGACATCGACCAGACCGACACTGCTTTGCAACAGTATGTGGACTTTAATTTGGGAAACATCACTGAGGAACTACAGATTTCTAGAATCGTTACGCTCCAAAACAGGATGGTGTTGGACGTAGTTTTGGCTGATCGTGGGGGGGCATGTAGAATTATCGGAAGCAGCTGTTGTGTATACATTCCAGACAATTCTCCATCTGTTTATGATGCGATATCTAAGCTCCACAAGATCGCAGCTGAGATACATCCGGACAATGGAACTTGGACACTTTCAGGATGGTTCTGGTCCATGCTTGCTACCTGGGGCTGGAAACTGTTGACAATTCTATGTATAATCGTGGGAGCAATGTTTTTTATATGCCTATGTATTCAATTTGGCCCAGCCTTATGTTCTATGTGCCTGTCAGTTTGCATACCATCACGACGAGCTCTTGCCCATGACAAAGTGATGCTTCATAAAGAGGTAACTCAAATAATGTTAATTGACATCGAGGACGAACATCCTGATTATGTTCACTATGAGGTAGATTCAGCTAAACGCTAAAAGGGTCGTCTGTCGTATTTGGCATGGCCGCGTTAGCGATTAGCTGAAACTACACGTTGTCCTCTTTAACTTGGCTGAATACGAGAACGCCATTTTGAATACTGCAGCGGCCATCTTAGATCATAAGCGGCCTCGTGGCCGGCGTGCCCTTTAGTCCATTGTCCGTTTCACTGACCACTTCAGTCTGCCCAGCAACAGGCTATTTTTAGTACTGGTCAAGCTTGCACATGCGCAGTCCCAACTGACCAGTAAGCCTTTAGGAATGTGCGCCAAACTGACCAGCGGAGTTGTGCCCCCTCCAATGAGCTGGCGGTGTTCCAAAACATGACCATATATGTCTCTAAAATGTGTTCTAACTTGTGCCGCCTATCTTTTATTGCCCCAAAACTGTATATAAATCGGGGTCACACCGGTGTTCGGTGTGATACCTCTTGCATTACCGAAGGGTGCTGTTTGAGTGTACCACCACCTCATGGGGTCTTAATAAACTTGTTCTTTGCCTTTTACAGTTTCCGTGCCAACAGTTCTTGAGTGTAAGTGGGTTATCTTCGGAGCATGTAGGCCTTGGGAACCCTGATTACTTCACCAATCCCAAGCATATTCAGGTGAATCATGAAAGTGTGCTTTTCCATCCACTTTAATGCGCAATCTGGCTGGGAAGAATAAAGAATATTGAATTCCTTCCGCTCGCAATTCCTTCTTCATTGCTTGAAAGGACATGTGGCAACGTTGCGTGTCAAATGAATAGTCCGGTAATATGGTAACACTGCTGTTGTCTACTTTTTACAGGCCGTCACTGCGGGCTTTCCGGAGGAGTAGGTCACGATCCCGAAAGTGCAGTAAGCACGGCACCACCGGCCATGGGGGCGTCCCTGCATGGGCGGTTTCGCCAGCACTCGTGTAGGTGTAGAAAGTTGATAGCCCCTCCGGGGCCACAACTGTTTGTAGCCAATGTTCCAGATAGCTCACCATATCCGATCCCTCAATTTTCTCTGGCAGACCTACTACGTAAATGTTGTTGCGCCTGTTCCTGCCTTCCGCATCTTCAGCTCTCCGCTCGAGTTCCTCAAGGCGGTTCAGGACCCCCGTCATAGAGGTGGACAGCGCAGTCTGTGCAGGTTCCATCTTTTGAATCGTAATCTCGGTTTGCTTTACTCGGTCCTCCAGTTTCGAATGGTCTGCGCGCAGCAAACCCAGCCCCGTTGTGACCTGCACGATGTCTTGCTGGAGAGCCGCCCGGGTGTCATTTATGGGCATCAAAATCCTATCCAATTGGAGCTGTATTCTGGGATTCCTGGAGGAGTCCGGTTCGCCACTATTCTCCTGGGGCGGAGACTCCGCCCCTGAGGGCTGGGGGTCTTCTTCCTTCTTACCTCGAGGCTTACCCTTAATTGCTGCGGTTGCTTCTGGGCAACTGTACTCCACAGTGTCTCCTGCACCCCCTCCAGGCCCGCAGCGATGCGCTCTTTACTCCTCCCAATGAACTTAGGGGGTCATTATGATTGCGGTTTTTCCACATCCTCGGGGCCGGCGGAAGCCACCGCCGGCCCCGAGGATGCGGAAAAACCGCAGCGGACTGACCAAAGACCCACCGCCAGATTAGGATGGCTGGTGGGTCCTGGTTTCCGTCTGCAGCTTTTCCGCCGCGGTCGGATTACAACTGCGGCGGAAAAGCTCTAATATGGTGTTGGTGTCTTCCAGACACCATCCACCATATTAGGATGGCCAGTAAATTATGCTTTTCTGCGGCGGGTTTTCCGCCGTGGAAAAGCATACGGAACTTCACTGCGGGGGCCCGTTGCGGGCCCCCTAGGTGAAGGGGGGGTGGGGGGTGCACATGGGCGATACCTATGGTACCCCCTGCATTTGCATGCAGAAAGCGGCAGGCACCGCGCGGTGCCTGCCTCTTTCTGCATGCAAATGCAATGCGTGCATTTTTAACATTGCCGCGGGTGCAGCTTGAAGCTGCACCCGCTGCAATGTTAAAAATAGAGGATGTGACTGCCAGGGTGGCGGTCACATCCTAATTGCACAGGAGGGAACTCCGCATGCCATGCGGAGGTTCCCTCCTGCTCTGGGGTCTTGGACGAACGCAAGTCCGTCCGCGATCCTAATCGACCCCCTAGTGTGGTCCACTCCCCAGGGCGGCATCACTCAGGAGAGGTCCCAGTTCAATCAATCTGGCCAGGCAAGAGTATGTGCAGGTTCGCAGCCTCCTTATGTAGGCATTCCAGACCTCGCAGCACGCCCGCGCCCCAATGAGAGGTCCCTATTCGAGTGGTGCAGGTAAAGCCTCTCCTGTGCACCCCGGTTCCCCAAGCACGAGGGCAAGGAGGGGAGAAAAAGAGATGGAAAGTCCCATCCACAAGTTCAGGCGCACTCTGTACCTCCACGTCGTCGCACTCTTCCAAATGTCTTTAGTCCAGCTGTTAAGCACCCAGGTCCCGTGCCGGAGGCGGGGGTCAGGAGCAACGCCACGCAATACCCAGGACACAACCCTTGAGAGGGAGGGGGGGGGCCCTTCCAGTTGATGGTGCCGTGCTTCCACCGCCTTTACAATGTCCACATTCAGCATAGGTGGCCGGAGGGGTGGGAGAACAGGTCTGTCGTGCCCCCAGCACTGTTCCCAATCACACTGCAGAGACCAGCCACCGGCCCGCCGGAGCCCAGAGACGTCCCGCCAGAGTGCACCTCCAATGCATCGCCCGCCTGGCAATGTCCGCTGTCTTCCACAATCCTGCAGTCTCACCCAGGCACTGCGAGAGGGGGGGCAGGGGGCCGCTGGTGGAGAGTCCCCCACCGATCTTCTGGGCCCATAGGTGGTGTCACTAATCAAGGCACGGGGTACACCCCCCGGGTGGCGGTGGCACGTCCCCGGGGCCCCCGACAAACGAGGCACCCGTAATAGTCAGGTCCCCGCAGCTCACCTCCAGTGCCCTGGCTCCAACATCACGTCGGGGGGCCCGGGTGTTTCTTCCGGTGGCACGGGGCCCCGCTCGCAGCCAGCCCGGAGGGGCCTCCGCCTGCGCACAGTTCTCTCCTCCTTCGACTCCCAGCCAGGGCCAGGCGATGCAGCCGGATGTTCGTTCGGCGGGTCGCGGCTCACTGCGGAGTCAATTATCAGCGAAGGCCGCCACAATCAGCTCCCGCTTCGCAGGACAGGCCGCCTCAGCTTCTCTGCTCAGGGCTCCAGCCCTCCGTGGCTCCGTCACTGCAGGCACCCGAGGCACCAAGGGGCCAGCGCTCCGCCACCGGGAAGGGTCGTCCAACACTAGGCCCGGTCAGAGACAATGACCACCACCTGCGCCATCTTGACCCGCTCGGCCACCACCATCATCGCTCCGAATCGCAGGGAACTCTGTCCGTTCCGCTCCCAGTACAGCAGGTCTCAGTGCCCCCTCCTTCAGCTCGGCTTCACACATTTCCTGGACGAGTCTGGGGACCCAGGAGGCACTCAAAACAGGAGAATGCGGGTTAATGGGCACGGAGCTCAATGCTCACGCAGCCTTTCCCATTGGCTCACAAGCCACGCCCCTTCAGATTTCAGTGTTATATGAAATAACTAAGTTAAAATCCAGAATAATTACTTTAAGAGAGGTAGCATTTCGAAAAGATGATCAAGCATTAATGAAGGACTATATATCATACAGATATGACAGGATACAAAGAGAGGAAGAGGAAAAGGAGGTGGAATTATTTCAACATTCAGACCTAGATCCCTTAGAGTTGATATAAATCCTCCGTCAACCCCATATAGCTGGCCAATTTTTGCAGAATCTGAGTTTGGGGTAAAAAATGCAAACCTTTTAATATAAACTTCACTTTTTGAATCTATAGTGTATGCCCACTATTGGAAAAGATGTTTCAAGAGGGCACAAAATGGAAGGACAATAACCAGGAGAGACAGATCTTTACTGCCAACTGAATAACTTTCCGCCAGGTTAGAATTCGGGAAGTGGGAGAGAATGAAGAGTTTGTGTAGAACAAACCCAAGAAACACAACTGTCACAAACCAAAAGTGTACAATTTACTCCAATAGCTTTTCACCCACATTTTGACTCAATGTCTGATTTGTCAGAATTACTCTGTGGGATCTGACAAGATTCTTACCTGTGCAGTGTACGGACGCATCCCTTCTTTGGTTACAATATGGTGGTGGGTTGGTGCCAGAGGAACACTGTAACACACTGGACTCATCTCCTCTGCAGCCCACATTGTATATTATAGGAAAGATGTTTCGGATGGTTCCAAAGACAGACCCTCCAGGGGCTGAGATTGGCACTCCGCACCCTAGCTGTCTGCAGACCACTGCGGCATCGCTCATATCCCAAGACCAGTCACAAATTGTTCCTTCAAAGCCATTTATAGTAACCAGCACAACCCCAGCACAAGGATCCGCAGCATTAGAGAGACGAACGACATCTGTATCAGCTGCAAAGAAACAGAGAGAAATCAATTATTTACTGTATTTCAAACCATAAATGTATATATTAAGTGCAACTCCCAGCACAGTATTCTCAAATCAATCTCACCCAATCACAGGGAGGCAGGGAGGAGGGAGAGAGAAAGAGAAAATGGAAGAGACAGAGAAAGAGAAAGATAGAGCAAGAGGTAGAGTGAGGGAGAAAAAGAGAACAAGAGTAAGCAGGAGAAAAAAGAGGGTGAGACCAAGAAAGAAAGAGAAAGAATGAGAGAAAGTGGGGAGAGAACAAAGACAGAGAAAGAGAGAGGATAAGACAAGCTGGGGTGAGAAAAAGGTAGAGACGGTGAGAGAACCGGTAAGATAGAGAGATGGATATGGAGGAAGAGAGAGACAGATTCGAACAGAGGTAGTGAGAACAAGAGAATGGAGGGCGAGAAAAAGACCAAGAGACAGAAAGAGATAAGATAGAGAACAAGAGAAGAAAATAGAGATGAAGGATAACAAAATGTGAAGGGAGAGAGAGAAAGAGAGTGGGAGAAAAAGGAAGATAATTAGTGACAGATCAAGAGAGAAAAAACAGAAGTGTGAAACAGGGAGAGAACAGAAAGAGAAGTGGAGAGAGCATGAGAGAAGAGAGAGGGTGAAATAAAAAAGTGTGAGAGAGAGAGAAGAGAGATGTGAGAGAAAGAGAAAGTGAGAGAGAGCAAGAGACAAATGGAGCAAAGAAGAGAGAGAAAGAGGGAAAGAAAAAAAGGAGGGCGAACACAAGCAAACATGAACAATAGAGAGGGCAGAAGAAGAGAGAGAAAGGGAGAGAGAAAATTAGAGAGAAGGGGAGAGGCCATGAGAGGCAGAGAGAAAGAGAGATATTGAGAAGGGTGTGGAAAAAGTGGGCCTCATTTATGAGTTATTGCCACAGGCCTTCCTGCTGCGCTTCCTACAGCAAGAGAAAAGGGCTGGAATGTGCCGTATCTATAAGATACAACAACAAACAAGGGCTTTGACTCATCCACAGTAAAGCAGAGTCCAATACTAGAGTAAACAAAAGAAGTGCAAATACTGTGGCTGATTTACCAGACCACAACCAACTAAATTGGAACCCAGACTAACAATGACTCAATTGCTAGTCGGTTTTTGAAATGAATCAATTGTATTTATTTTTATATTCAGATATACCTTATTTTTTGTATAGACAAACAAACATTGGCAAAATACTTTTTGTATTTATATATATATATAAAAAGACAGACGAAAGATGAGTGAAATAAATTGCAGAGTAGGACAGGCAGTCCGTGCTGTGAACATAAAACTTTCACGCATCAGTCATTCCACATTCACACTCCTATTCCTTCCATACCATAACAAACATTGTGCATGTGAAATAAGACAAAACAAAGAAGGTCAAGCAAGCAGAGTCAAGAGCAAATCAGAAATAACACTAAAAATGCTGAAAAGATACTTAATATCACAACAATTGTATGACAAACATAATATGTACAATTCCTTTCTGACCAAAAAACCTAACAACAAAAGGTACACAAGGTCGACGCGTTTCGAATCGGACCCTTTGTCCGATTCTCATCAGGACCAGAGAATCTGTGTGTATTCAGTGTTAAGTCACGGAGGTTGCTGCATCAAGTGTTTTAAACATCGGATGTTTAATCCAAAAGGGGCTGCGTGGAGTCGGAGTTGTCAGGGAGCCATCGTGAAAGGACGCTTTTTAAATGAAGGCTCTAGAGCGTGACGAGTTGCTCGAGGTGCGGTTTCAGATAGTTTGAATGGGGTGGCCGATCAGCAATTCACAGCCGCTGGCTTATGTGAACTCCTTTCGCAGCGTAGACCGGTGGCGTCTCTTTGTATTCATGCACGCCGGTCTTCATCATGATGAAGTCCTTTCACGATGGCTCCCTGACGACTCCGACTCCACGCAGCCCCTTTTGGATTAAACATCCGATGTTTAAAACACTTGATGCAGCAACCTCCGTGACTTAACACTGAATACACACAGATTCTCTGGTCCTGATGAGAATCGGACAAAGGGTCCGATTCGAAACGCGTCGACCTTGTGTACCTTTTGTTGTTAGGTTTTTTGGTCAGAAAGGAATTGTACATATTATGTTTGTCATACAATTGTTGTGATATTAAGTATCTTTTCAGCATTTTTAGTGTTATTTCTGATTTGCTCTTGACTCTGCTTGCTTGACCTTCTTTGTTTTGTCTTATTTCACATGCACAATGTTTGTTATGGTATGGAAGGAATACGAGTGTGAATGTGGAATGACTGATGCGTGAAAGTTTTATGTTCACAGCACGGACTGCCTGTCCTACTCTGCAATTTATTTCACTCATCTTTCGTCTGTCTTTTTATATATATATATAAATACAAAAAGTATTTTGCCAATGTTTGTTTGTCTATACAAAAAATAAGGTATATCTGAATATAAAAATAAATACAATTGATTCATTTCAAAAACCGACTAGCAATTGAGTCATTGTTAGTCTGGGTTCCAATTTAGTTGGTTGTGGTCTGGTAAATCAGCCACAGTATCTATAAGATACGTCACATTCCTGTCCTTCTCCCCTGCGCCGGCGCACAATGGGCAGCCTGCCCACAACGGGCTGCCTGCGCCAGCGCAGGCACCTTTGCACCATGGTTCAAGGGTGCCTGCGCTGTGGGGATGATTATTTTTGTACAGGAAGGGTAACCTCTCTAAACAAAAATAATCACAAGAGGCTTTTCCTCTTTCTAGGTGTGGTGCAGACTGCAGCACACATAGAAAAGGGAAAAACGAGGAGGAATAAAGACATTTCTCCCCGTTGCGCCTCCCTTACGCCTCCCCTGCGAAGGGGTAAGCTTTTGGCGCTGCCTCATATTTACGATTTCTCGTAAATCAGGGGCAGTGTCAAAGGCCATGGGTGTTGCTGGAAACGCCCCCAGCAACACCCATTGCACACCCGTTTAACACAGAACACTGCATTAAAGGGACTGATATTTATCAGGCAGCAGTACGACAAAAAAAGTGGCTTAGTGCTGCCTGATAAATATCACGCAGGCATCTGCGCAACCGGAACAGCACAAACAGTGACATTCCGATGGCGCAAATCTTTACTGTTCACAACACTAAGAGATAGAATGTTAATGTCATGGATGAAGAGATCAGAATATTGAATACAATCCATATTCATATCTGTATTGTGAGTGTTGTGATATTTACAAAAGCAAGCACTGAGGGGAATAACACACAGACATAGTGCATAGACTCGGTGTTTTACGTCACATGCCCATACTTTTTAACCACAGCACAGGATTTCTGGTGGCTCTGTTCTTACTTCTTTTTTTCTCCCCTCCCTTACTGGTTGGATATATATATATATATATAGGTGACTGACCATCAATGTTTTTTCTTTTCACCTGATTTACCACTCGTACTTTGACGAGTGTACAGGTTGGTAATCCATAGGTACCTACACCCTGACTTTCCCATTCTTGAATCTGGGTAAGGACAGGCATTCATTTTTATTAAACTATCACTGGGTCATGATGAAATGCTATAAAACCTTCCTGAACTAATAGGGCGTGAAACATGTCGACCCAACTCACATCACTCGCACTCATGATTAAACTGTGTTTCCTCATTGCTTGGAAGTACAGTTTGGCTTTTGTTTTTCACCTTACCAGAGGGACCCAGGAATACATTTCTCCTTTTCGGTTACCACTGTGGTATTTTTAATCCACAGTTCTATCCGCTCAGCACACTTGCACTCACCATCACACCATTTTTTACTTTAAAAGATCTGTGCCAAAGAGCCCTCTCATGGTCCCCATGGGGTATTGCAGCCTTGACCCCACAAGGAGCAACAAGCATTTGCAATGCAATAGGTCTCGCATTAGGAAGTTTGAGCTATTGGTATTGTAAATGACAAATATTTTATTTATGTGTTGGTTTTGAAAATTGCGAAATTAATAGCTTTGTCATTTACAATGCCAATAGTTTTAACTTTCGCAAACGTGACACCTATAGCATTTGTCTCTATAACATGCAAACTCATCTTGAAACAAACGTACACTGCTAGGCTAAACAGGGACTTACAGGACAACTTTCACATAATGCAATCGCAGGTCCAAATGCAATTCTGACTCAGTAGCGTCAAGAAGGAAACGCTGGAAAAAAATCTGATAGTTTCACTGACAATTACTGCAGGCAGAAAGAGTGCAAGATAAGACACGCAACAGTTGATTCCGCACTGTCAGGATGGGGCGGGTCTGATGCGCTGATGATGGGGAATAAAAAAACATGTATCAAACGGGCTTGTTCTTTTACAAAATATTATTTCTCAAGAAATATAGTTTGATAACTAGTTTTAAATGCGTGCATGCTGTTTGCGAGGAATGCAGCTAGAGAAAGCAAATTTAAAATACAAAACACGTGTGCAATGTTATCAAGTGGATTCTTGACGTAAAAACAGTGTTCAGTAAGTGTCAAATACTGACCAAAGACAAATACTGCAGCTTTCACATAGGACATGCAAAAGAATTGTCAATGGCAACGGGCGCCGACTAGCAGGAAATGCAGCAGGAGGTGGTGCGGGACAGCACGCAGCGTCCCAAAAAAATAAATAAATAAATACCGCAAATCACCGCCGTCACTCTGCCGGCCTGCGACCAAGAAGTCAGGCAGGCCGGCGCGACAACAGGAAACAGGAAGTAGGAGGGCGGGAGCCTACCCCGCCTCCCACGGAAGAGCCGCGATTGGATGGAGCCGTGTTTGGAGCACCGGAGCAGGCAGGAGCCTACCCTGCGCCCCGGTGCCGAAGGAGGGAAGAAGAGTCCTGCTGCCGGGCCCTGCAGCTGAGGAGAGCCGTGGGTTGCTGGGGGGGGGGGAAGCATGTGCGCGCGTGTGAGTGCGGGGGGGGGGAAGCATGTGCGCGAGTGCGGGCGGGGGCGGGCGGGCGGGCTTTGTATGTATGTGTGTGTGTGTGACTGTGGGGGAGGGGGGTGTGTGTGTGTGAGCGAGTGTCTGTGTGCCTGTATGTGTGTGCCTGCGTGTGCATGCGCTCGCCTGTGTGTGCGTGCGTGCATGCAGAGGGGTGGGGGCTGCCTGCCTGCGTCTGTGTGAGCAAGGGCTGTGAGTTACTCTGCGCATGCTCGGGTACTCTGCGCATGCGCGGGTCAGACGCGCGCTCCCGTGGTGAAAACTGCGAGGAAAAATGCTCGTAACAGATTGGTGTCCTCATTCCCAATAACGGGCGACAAAAGGTCTGAAGCAGACACTCTCAATGCTCACGCATTGAGAGTAAGGTCTGCTCGACCTAAAAACGCCCAATATTGAAGCATGACACCCTGACGGGTGTGTGAGGGCAACACCTCCTAATAAGGAAGCCCCCTTCTTTTCTGCCCTCGCCAGCATCCTTACCGTATTCTCCCACCTGCATTTCTCTGTCTTCTTAGGAACAACTACCCCTCTGTGTATTACATACCTGTTTTTGGAAGCTAGGGTACTGACCTCTTTGCGCTCCCCGTCCCCATTATTTCTGTTGCACATTCTCACGCAAAGGGATGAATTTTCCCAATACTTTCAGTGTGTACCAGGCAAGCTGTGACCTCCCAGGAGTGTTGGGCCTGAGTTCCAGGTTTATTTTATTCTTACTGAAATCTTCAGATTTCCTTGAAAATCGGTTATCTTTATTTTGGTAATTTCCCATAATGGAGTTATCTCAGCCTACGTTTGTCAGGCCTTCAGTTTCTATCATGGGAAATTGTCAAATTCAGGTAGAATCATATGTGATTACTGAGGAGCCCATTCACAAAAGTACATTTACATATGAGTAAATCTGCATGTGCAAAATGACTCTTACACGTTCCAGTGAATTTACTGCATAGGGATTTTCACGGTTTCCAAGTGTGAATGCACTCCAAAGTATCAACTTACATCTCTCCACCCAATGAAACCAAGGGGATGAGATAGATATACTAGTGTAAGGTTACTACTTGTAATGTTTGACACATGACCGGAGTAGGGAGCCATGTTTGCTTAGTTACTCATGCCTCTTTCTTTGCTTACAACTTGGGCGGACACTATTTTGTGGAGACAATGAATGTGTGTGTGTGTGTGAGTATGTTTGTGTGTGTGTGTGTGCGTGTGTGTGTGTGCGTGTGTGTGTGTCATCGGTAGCCATGTTGTCTTAGTTCTCCATGCCTACTTTGGTTGCCATGTGAGTGACAATCATTTTTGTGGAGTGTTTTTGTGGAGGGACTCACGTCTGAGCATACCCTGCCAACTTAGGGCGAACAAAGCGAAACAAAAGGGGATGATGGACGGATCGAATGACAAACTCTGGTTGCAATGAAGAAGATTTCTTTGTAAGTGACCAAATCTTTTCACCCACTAAATACAGAGGTGCATGCATTCTCTTATAATCAGCATTAAACAGATAAGCTGCTTTAGCCTTTCTCAAAGGTTCATGAGCCGGTTTCTGAATATCAATGAACTCAAGGTATTACTCTTGCCCAGAAGAGCTCTATTGGCTCCACGTCCTGAAGAGATGCCATTTAAAGCTTCAGACCAACGCCCACAAATCCCTCCATGACCAAGGACCAGCCTACATGAACCACGGAATGCAATTCCACCGACAAACCAGGAATATCTTCTCCGCACAACTCACACTTGAACAGATACATGTATTTGCCATTGCCATTCCTGAGGATGTGCCTTCTTTCACCATGCCACCAAAGCCTGAAATGCCCTCCCCTTTCACCTCCGCACTGCACTCTCACTGACCCACTTCACAAAGGGACTCAAGACCTGGCTCATCGACTGCAACCTGAAGGACAGTGCCTGAATACCCTCTGGTGTGATGCAATCAATCAACCGGGGTTTGTACGGCATGGCTACTTACCATGAGGGTTTCAAGATGCTGAGGGGGCCATGGGGGCTGCTGGTTCAACTGGGTATGGAGGTTCATTCGAGGAACCAGGCTTTGAGTCCTTCTTGAATTGTGGAACAACACAGATTACATGAGGTGAAGGCGCAGGGCATTCCAGGTTTTGGTGATGAGGCAGGAAAAGGATCGTCCTCTGGATCTAGTCTTGTGGATTTGAGGGATGGAGGCCAGGATGAGTTGGGCAGAACAGATCTGTCTGGCAAGTTGGGAGCTTGATGGTGATTCTCTTGTTGACTGGGAGCCAGTGGAGTTGTTGGAGGAGTTGTGTGATATGACTGCAGCAGGGGATGACGAGGACCAGTCTGGCTGCGGCTTTTTGAATGTTCTGTAGTTTCCTGAGCTGTTTCTGTGTAACACCTGTGTAGAGGGTGCTACAGCAGTTGAGTCTGCTGGTGATGAGGGTGCGGGTGACTGTCTTTCTGGAGTCTGTGGATATCCATCTCAATGTCTTTTGAAGTAGTCAGGGTGTGTGGAAGCAGGGTGATGATACTGCGTTGATTTGTCAGTTAATTGTGAGTGAGGAGTCAAGTATGATGCGGAGGTGTCACGCGTGGTCCATAAGGTTAGGAGGAGTTACCAGTGCATCGGTCCATCAGAAGTCATCCCAGGCTGATGGGGTTGCTCCAAGATGAGTACTTCGGTGCTGTCCTAGTTGAGCTTGAGGCAGCAATCTTTCATCCAGGTAGCAACGGCCTTCATCTGATTCTGAAATTTGATTCTGGCAGATGTGAGTTATTTGGTGTAGGAGAGGATCAGCTGTGTGTTGTTGGAGTAGGAGACAATTTTGAGTCCATGGTTTGTGACCATGGTTGCGAGGAGGGGTATGTAGATGTTGAAGAGAGTTGGGCTCGGTGAGGAACCCTGGGGCACTAAACAGATGATTTCTATAGAATCAGAGAACAACAAGGGTTGTCTGACTTGCTGTGTTCGGCCTATGAGGTACGGTTGGATCCAGTCCAGTGCCTTGTCATGGACGTCGGCATCATGGATTCTCGTGATTGGGGTGTGTTGAGTGACGTGTTGAAGATGGCTGAGAGGTCCTGTAGGATGAGAGTTGCGGTTTCACCCCAGTCAAGTAGGGAGCAGATGTAATCGGTAGCAGTGAGGAGTGCTGTCTCAGTGCAGTGGTTGCTTTGGAAGCTGGTTTCAGGAGGTGTCCAGGACATGGTTCTCTTCCCTGAACTCAGACAGTTGGAGGTTGACGACCTTCTAAATGACCTTGGCTGGGAAGTGGAGTAGGAATTTGGGTCTTAAGTTCTTGGGGTCTGTCGGATCAGCAGATGGCTTCTTCACAGAGGGTTTATCTCAGAACATTTCCAGTCATAGGGGAAGGTGGAAGTTTTGATGAAGCAGTTGATGGTGCAGCAAAGATGTGGTGTGATGGAGGCGGCTGCTCAGTGGAAAATGTGGTTTGGGTAAAGATCCAATGGGGCTACTGAATTGATGCTCTTTATGGTCTTAAGTGAGTTGTCTGTGGTGAGTGGAGTCCAGTTCAGCATGATCTGTTGAAGTCAGCATGGTTGCGTGCAGTGGTGGTGGCTGTAGTGGCCGGGTCTTGGGTATCGGAGCTGTCATAGATGTGCCTGATCTTGTTGTGGAGGAAGGCACCAAGTTTGATGCAGAGGTTTAGGTAGGGTGGGACAACTATGGTCTTGCTGTTGGGCCTGGTGAACTCTCTGAGGTTAGTGAAGAGTTCTTTGCTGCTGTTTGTGTTGGTGTTGAATCTATCCTGGAAGGCTGTTTTGCTTGTGGTTTTGAGACAAAGATCTGTGTGTTGACAACGGATTTCAAGGTTGAGTGGGTTTCCGGGGTTTTATTGTTCCTCCATCTCTTCTCCTGTAGTCTGCAGGTGCACCTGGACTCGTGAGGGGTGGGAGTGAACCAGCTGGCATTCTTGGAGTGTTACTTGCCTGGTGTCTTCTTGAGGGATACCAGCATGTAGGTGCAGCTGGAGATCCACCGGTGAAGGTCGAACACTGCAGTGTTAGCGTCTATTGTTTTGGCAGAGTGGTTGTACTGAGTAAGTCGACAAGAAGCTCTTCATGACCTTGTTCCAGTTGAGATGTGGGGCAATGAGGCCAGCGGTGTATGGTGGGTGTGGTGAAGGCGAGGTGGTCAGTCTAGGGGAGTTCAGTGGTGTGGCTGTAGGTGATGTTCCTGCTTACGGAGACGATGGGGTTGAGCATGTGTTCGTCTCTGTGGGTCGGTGCGGTAACTAGCTGCTTGAGTCCAATATTAGCAAGGTTCTTCAAAAGGGAAGTGGTGTTCTGGTCGCTGGGGTTGTCCAGGTGGAAGTTAAGGTCTCCGAGTAGGATGTAATTAGTAAATTTGAGAGCCTGGGGTGCGATGAGATCTACGATGGTGTCGGTGAGGGTGGTTGGCGGCTGGGGGGGCCTGTAGAAGAAGGTGCAGATGAGAGTGGTGTTGGGGTTGCTCTGGATCTGGAAGTGGAGGTGTTCCATGGTTGTTTTTGGGTCATTTCAGTTTGTACAATTCGGTGGGTGTTCTTGTGGATGATAGCGATGCCTTATCCTGGTCGGTAGGCGAGGTCCTTACAGGCAATTTTTTGGCCTACAGGGATGGCGATGGCGAAGTCTGGTCCAGACAGCGGTTGGTCCAGGTTTCCGTCATGAAGGCGATGTTGGAATCGTGTTGCAAGCGCAAGGCAACTTCAGCAATTCAGGGGGAGGCCTATCTGCATTGTACTGCATCACTCCTTACCCGTTGCATCCTAGAAGTCATGCAGTGAAATCTTGTAAAATTCACTAAGTCACTTCTACGAGGCTCTTTTGCGTTGGATCGCCTTCCTGCATACATTATACCTGATGCAGTAATAATGGGACGCAAGGCTTTGCAACGTGACGCATCTCACTAGATGCGTCATGTTGTAATTGGGCCGTAATTTTAGGCTGCGTCACAAAAAGTGATGCAACTGCGGCACCTAAACGACACAAGGGGCTTGTAAATCTGCCCCATTGTATTTAGCGCTTTTTTTTTGCACAAAAATGCCCTTTCACCTCCAACCTATATGCCAGAATGCATTTTCTGCTAAGACAAAGCACTAACTGTGACTCGTGAATAGCGAGCAGCCATTCACCCCTACTACATATTAACTTGTGTGAGGATTTTCCACCAACTTACTCCCAGCAGTTGATTCTAGTTTCTTAACCAAAATGCACCCTCACATTCAAAATGTAAAAGAGAATGTATTTTGCGCTAAGAAAATATAACTGAATGCAAAAGAATGGAAGCAGGAACTTGAGCAGCCGCACGTGCTCCTGAGGAAGGATTGCTTCTTACAACTAACTCTTGTTGGACTTGGCCCTTAAGGCAGGTTCACCCCTAATCTTTTTGCTTTAGATATGTGATCTGTATGGATGATTTTCTGGTCTGTGCGCACTTTTTCCCTGTGTCCCAGAGTAAAGTGCGTGCATGTAGTTAGGCTGGCCTGCTCTCCCATAGGAATGCATGGGGAATGTCTGTGTCCCTGGTAGTTCCTGATGCGTGGGGAGTGCATGCTCGAATTTAGTATGTGCGAGCTCGTGGGAATGAATGCTTCGCAACGGTGTATGTGGCATTTGTGTGTCATGTGTAGAAATGCCACTTCTAGGACTTGGCATATTAATGTAAAACATACCTGCTGTGTGATTGGCAGGAGCTGGCTGGTGAGCCTGGCTCCAGGAAGGCTGGATGGGTCTGCCCGGTGGTGAGTGTGAGATTAGCATGTTAATGGCTTTAGAGGAGTGCACCTGGTCCCTAATGGGCCTGGACTTTCCTCACACAATGCTGGCTCCACCCCCTGTAGTGCGACTGATGTCCCTAGCCCTGCCAGTGAATGAAATGGGTGGTTGAGCCATCAAGGGTGCTTCAAAACCAGCTGCGACTGGTTTTCCCCCACCCTGCACCTACAGTCAAAGGGAATTTACTGTATAAGAAGGGGCTGTGTCCCCATACAATTTGGTTCTGCTTGTGGATCCTTGCCAGAGGGGGCTGCTGCTGCTGCTGGGGCCAAGAGGACCGCCACTTGGTTGTCTCCCTGCCTGGAGACCCAGTGTGCTGGCTCTGGCCCTGCCTTGCCCCCCTGCCTGCCTCCAGACCCTTGCTGGAGTGATACTTTGCTTAAAGCGCCTGGAAGCGCTCTTATTTTGACTTATAGTGCTAGGAGCGCTTTATTTTCCTTTTAGAGCTGAGTGCGCTTCACCTTGCCTTGAGAGCGCTTGGGAGTGCCCCGAGTGCCGAGCCGGTGCCACCCGGCGTTTGCCCGCTTTATTGCCGATTTTCGGCATAGCGAGTGCCTACCTAGCTTTATATTTATTTCAGGCCGGTGCCTACCCGGCATTGCCTCGCTTTTATTTACTTATTTAAAAGCCGGAGCCCACCCGGCATTGCCCCGTGATCACCGCCACGGCCGGGGACCGAGAGAGTGCAGCCGCTGACGTCACCCAGAGAGCCGCGCTGTGATTGGTTACGACTGCCGGAGGCTCGCCGGGTGACTCGCGCTGTGATTGGCTGCTGGGCGGACCGAGGACCGGAGAAGCAGGAAGCAGCCTGCCGCGTCTCGACGAGGCTCGCGTGTGAAGAGGAGCCCCGCCCGCGGCCCAAGGAGAGCCGTCCCGCCAATAGGACAGCCGGTGAGTGCGCAGTGGGGCCAGGAGAGCGAGTGCAGGGAGGAGGGCGTCAGGGCACATTGCCGGTGCCCGCCCCTTCCCTGCAGCACACGGGCCAGAGAGAGGCCCAGAGGTGTTCGAGCCCTGAGAGGCTCGTGGGGCATTATTTAATTCTGAGTCCTCCGTAAGGGACTCCAACAAAGGCGCAGTTATTTGGTTTATGAGCCTGAGAGGCTCAGGGTGTCGCAATTTGACGATGGCTGGGTTAGCGCTTAGCTTTGCTACACGTTATTACCCTTATCTTGGCCTTACTAGAAAACGCCATTTTGTATGTTACGGCGGCCATTTTAGAGAATGAGCCACCTCGTGGCCAGCGTGCCCTTTAGTCCTTTGTCCGTGCCACTGACCACTCGAGTTTGCTCAGCAACAGGCTATTTTTAGTAATGGTCAAGCCTGTACATGCGCAGTTCCGACTGACCAGTCACCCCTTAGGAATGTTCCGCCAAACTGACCAGTGGTGTTGTAACCCCTCCCAGGAGTTGGCTGTGTTCCAAAAATGACCATATATGTACCTAAAACTCTGTAACCATGTACCGCCTACCTTTCTTATGTTTGAAAACTGTATAAAAGAAGGACTCGCACCGATGTTCGGTGTGATACTTCTGGCATTGCCGAAGGGTGCTGTAGGAATGTACCACCACCCCATGGGGTCTTAATAAACTTGTCTTTTGCATTTTCCAGTTTCCGTGCCAACAGTTCTTACAGTGTTGTGGGTATTCTGCGGAGTATGTAGGCCTGGAGAACCCAATACCACAAATTGGCGACCACAAAGGGACTCATCGGCGACTCGGATGCCCAAAGGAGAGGTCGTGACGAAGGATTGGAAACTCGCCATGGACGCGTACGCTGCCACTGAGTGACCCGAGTCTTGGCACCCACAGTGTTTTCTTCCCTTCCTTCTGATCTGACCTTCCAGGTGGCGCCGGTCCCCGACTGAGATCCTGCTCGTTTGCGTTGCGGTACAGTGCCTGTTTGGCTGATTCGATCAAAGACCTTGGCATTTGGAACCTGGACATTTGAGATTTGGGTAAGAATTGTGATCGGTAAGGTAGTCTGCGGACGCCTACTGAAGTTCTATGAATGTAACTATGATTTGAGTTAGCTAACATTTGAGTTTGTGAATTTCAACACATATGTGTAGTGCACTTCACATAGGCAGGCATGTAGAGATGTTTCTCTAACTTTGTTTGTACTTTGAGCGGCACATTTGTGTGAATTATCGTAAGTGCCATTTTGTACGGTATCACGTTTTCGTGGTACTTTTTGAACATGCCTGTTTTAAGCACACTCCGAGGGATGTGCTGTCTTGGAAATGGTACTACCTATAGGTTAAATGAATCTCAGCTGGCTCCCCCAGAGGGGACCCCTAATCGCGAAATGTATGTGAAGTTTGGCCTTCCCCCTATACTGTACAGTAAATTATGGAACAAATATACCAAATCTGATCCCGAGTTGCAATGGCCACTACATGGGTCGTTTGATTTACGAAAGGTTCAGTTTGTGGAGCAATGTTTGTTTCTGCGCAGGTCTAGACAGGACATGTTTGATTGTGTGCGAATGTGGGAGAAAGCGGTGCATGAACGTATGAAGCGTGAGATTGCCTTGGCGGACAAAGAGCAGCGCAAGGCTGCTCGAGATAAAGCTTTACAGCTGGAGGAGAAGGAGTCGCAGGAGAAGAAAGAGAGGGAGGCACGGGAACGTAATTTGCAAACGACCGGTCAATTTCCTATTCGTCGTCCGCTTTATCCTGTCCTTACTAACGAAATTGATGATTTTTCATTACTAGATCGGTCACCACCTCCGTATGTTCAGCCTACGGCCCCGTCCGAGGATTCCGGTGATGACAGTCAGGATAAGACGAGTACGAGGTTAACTGCTGAGAGAGCTTCGGAATTACGAGGGTTTGCTAGAAAATTGAATTTGAATAGAATTACTCTGTCAGAACTTAATGCTGAAAGGAAAATGTGGTCGGAACGAGAACTGATGTGTTTTTTAGGTACTTTTGCGGTTGAAGTTATTGAGCGGTTTTGTAAGAATTCAGAGGACTTAGAACCTAAGGAAGTATCAGTCTATCATGAACGAATGCGTAAGGGTTTATTTGATATTTCAGATGCGGATACCTTTTTCCAACGATTGGTCCAACTACGGGATGAGGCGTCCAGATTGCGGGAAGCACGAAAAAGAGCAGAGAAGCCAGCGCCGGGGTCGACGGAGTTCACCAAAGAGTATTCTATCTTTGGAGCAGATAAGAGTTCTAAAGTGCATGTTATGCCTATGCGTGAAGCTGCACCTTTATATGTTCCCCCTAAAGGGCAAGGTACAGACAATGATAAAACGTCCGTAAATGCGATAGGGTATTTTATATATAATTGGGTGTATACGCCTTGGAACAGAGCGGATGTTATGGCATTGAAAAATGCTTTACCCGATCCCCGTAAAAATCCGGCAGCTTTTTATGAAGAGGTGGAGGGGGCTATTTCTTCTTGTGTTATGACTCCTGTTGATATAGATCTTTTTTTTGGACTAATTCTTCCCCCTGATATGTGGAGAGCGATTCGTAAGTTTGATGATCAAGCAATGTTTGGGGCAAGGTGGAGAGATATAGGCCAGGCTGATTTAGACAGGGAGCCTGCATGCAAACCATGTCGGTTGATTTTAGACCTTCCAACAGCTATTTTGAATAAATTAAAAATGCTTGTTTCCCCTAAAAAGATTGATTGGACCATGTTAGCATCGTGCAAACAGAAAATAGATGAATCGGTTTCTGACTTTTTCACACGTTTCGAAGAAGCGTTTCATGATTACAGTGGGCAATCGTTAACAGATGATACGGGTAGGCATCTGTTTGTAGATAAGTATGTGGCTAATCTCCTACCGGAGATTGCAAAAAGATTGAAAACAAGTGAAAGCTCCTGGACCACAGCGACCCCTGCGTCTTTGTTAACTATGGCTCAGTATTACGAGCGGCAGGAAATAGAGGCTAAAGAAAGTGTTGATAAGAAAGCGAAGGAATTGAAAACGAAGGTGATGTTGGCGCAGGTTCGTGGTGCGCAATCTAGAGGGAATGATAAAGGCAGGCGAGGAGGGGGTAATGCGTCATACGGTCGTACCGATATTGCTGAGGACCAATGCGCATATTGTAATGAGTTTGGGCATTGGGCTGACGATTGTCCGGTGCTTCGGGAGCAACGTAGTCAGCGTGGTCGAGGAGGTGGAAGGTCGCGGAATAGTTGTTCTGGAGCGAGAGGTGGTGGAGGTGATCGTGGTAGGTTTGAAGCGAGGGGTCGTGGTCAGGATGAACGAAACACCTTTGATCGGCGGAATCAGTATCAGATATCGGAGGGTGAGAATGTGGAGAATCAGGATTATGTGCATGCATAGGATTGCGTAGGATGTGGTGTGGAATCGGTTGAAGTGCCAGTAGATCAAAGAGGTCTATATGTATCAGCGGGCATTTTGGGTTCTACTGATCAGTTTTTAGTTGACACAGGAGCTACTCGTAGTGCTTTGTCTAAAAACTTGGTTCCAAGGGCTACCCTGTCTGGCAAAACGATAACATGTATAGGGTTTGATGGCACACCCTCTCCAAGCCCATTATCACAACCTCTTGCATTTTGTATTGACAAATTTTTTATTTTTTGTCCATTTTTGTTGTCGCTCCACACTCCAGACAACATTATGGGCATTGATTTGCTCAAATATTTTCGAGCAACGATACGCTGCGCTCCTGAAGGAGTGCGGGTAATTTTGAATGACAATTATCCAGACTCAGGCAGATTTTGTACCATGAAGGAAATTGAAGCATTAGCCTCTCTCCCACACACATTATGGGCAACCTCAGATACGGATGTGGGACAGATGCTTATCCCGCCTATTCAAATTACTGTTAAGGAGGGAGTCTGTTTGCCACGTGTACCGCAGTACAATATATCTAGGGAAGGTGAAATTGCCCTGACGCATATCGTTCAGGATTTGATCATTGCAGGAGTAGTGGAGGAAGTTCTGTAACAGCCCTATTCTTCCGATCCTTAAAAAAGACACAGACGACAAAGTCTATCGATTTATTATTGATTTGAGAGAAATTAACAAAATTGTCATTCCCCAGTACCCGGTGGTGTCTGATATCACGACATTGCTTACCTTGGTCCCCCCAACTGCAACGACCTTCTCTGTTATTGACCTTAAAAATGCGTTCTTTTCCATTCCGATTCATCCTGACAGCAGATACCTATTTGGCTTCACGTTAAATAATAAATCCTATAGATTTTGTCGTGTTCCTCAAGGTTACACAGAGAGTCCTAGCATTTATAGCCAGGCCTTAAAAAGACAGCTTGACTCCTTTGAATTGCAATCTGGAGTAGCCCTTATACAATATGTTGATGATCTCCTGTTGGCTGCAGACACCTATGCACAATGCGAGGAAATTACACTTGCCTTGCTTTCCTTTTTGGCTCAGAATAATCATAAAGTCTCTAAGAAAAAGCTACAATACTGTAGACCCAAGGTGACCTACCTCGGTCATCTTTTGTCTAAGGAGGGGCGTGCATTAACATCTGATCGAATTCAAGCAATTTTAGATACACCAATCCCTCGCACTCAGAGAGATGTACGTGCCTTCATAGGATTAACGTCCTTCTGTAGACAGTGGATAATGGGGTTTTCGCACATTATCAAACCTTTGTTAGCGTTATTGTCCAAAACTACACCAATGCCCCTTGAATGGACAGATGAATGTCAGACTGCTTTTGATCAATTGAGACAGGCCCTTTGTTCTGCACCCGTGTTAGGTACACCAGATTACACAAAGATTTTCACGTTGTACGTGCACGAGAAAGATGGGTGCGCGTTATCAGTGTTAGTGCAGACACACGGGGATAAGCAGAGGCCATGTGCGTATTTCTCAGCCATTCTTGATACTGTAGCGCGATGGTTACCTGGGTGTTTCCGAGCGGTTGCAGCAACAGCAGTAGCTATATGGCAGAGTGAGGGAATAGTTTTGTCGCACAAATTGTTGGTGCTAGTTCCCCATGCAGTAGATGCCCTGTTAAATCAAACGAAAACATAGTATCTTACGAGCGCACGTTTAACAGGATATGAGCTCACACTTCTGGCGCCACATATCACACTGAAAAGATGCGCTACCCTGAACCCTGCCACTTTATTACCATATCCGGTTGTTGAGGGCCAGGAGGAAGAACACCATGATTGTGTTTTCCTGACCGAAGAACAAACAAAGGGTCGTGTCGACTTACAGGATATGCCACTTCCAGATGTGTATGGGGAACTGTGGGTGGATGGATCGTGTTTGAGGCTGCCAGATGGCACAATTTCTGCAGCATATGCGATCACGACACTTAAAACGGTGGTAGAAACAGCACGAATACCAAAGAAATCGGCCCAAGCAGCGGAGCTGATAGCTTTGACAAGAGCCTGCGAACTGAGTGCTGGCTTATGTGTGAACATCTACACAGACAGCCGGTACGCCTTCGGAGTAGCGCATGACTTCGGCCTACTCTGGAGAGAGCCTGGGTTTTTGACTTAGCATGGAGTACACATTATGCACGGAGAGCTAGTGCGTGATCTCCTAAACGCGTTACTTTGTCCAAAGAAAGTGCCGATAATCAAATGCAGTGCACATAAGAAGGTCACTGACAAAGTGGGACAAGGTAATGCTTTTGCAGACAGTATAGCAAGACAAACAGCTATGTCACGAAATGACTCCCCCATGTATGTAGTCAAGGCACAGGCCGAGCGATGGCATGATGCTAGAGCGGAGATATTAGACATCCAGAAATCAGCTACTGAAGCTGAACTTGCAACTTGGGCAGCAGAGGGAGTATTGGATGATGAGAGTTGTTGGAGGAGCAAAGATATGGAGAGATGGAAATTGCCTGCAGCTTACTTGCAAGCGATGGTCCAGATGACACATGGGTTGGCACATGTTGGAGCTCTTGCAATTACTCGATTGTTAACACGAGTTTGGGAGCATCCTGAGATTGCCAACACGGCCAAGAGAGTAGTGAAGACCTGTTTGATATATTTACAGCACAATCCTGCAAAAGGGACGTATACTCCGAAAGGAGGGTTTGTTCCACCTTCTGCACCATTCGAGGTACTTCAAATGGATTACATCCAGCTTGAGCGTTGCAATAACCTTAAGTATGTCTTAGTGGTGGTATGTGCTTTTAGCAAATGGGTTGAGGCCTTCCCCACGAAGGATAATACAGCTTTGACAACAGCTAAGGTTTTGCTCAAAGATTACTTCCCTCGATATGGCGTTTGCAAATTTTTGTGGAGCGATAATGGTCCTCATTTTGTTGGGAAAATTGTGGAATACGTGCTGAAGGGATTGGGGATTCAGCAAAAGTTTCATGCTGTGTTCTATCCTCAGTCAGCAGGTCTTGTCGAACGGTACAATGCCACTTTGAAACTAAAGTTGGCTAAGATTGTGGCATCCACGTCTTTGAAGTGGCCGGATGCTTTGCCGTTAGCGTTACTCTCTATTAGATCAGTGCCCCACTCTCGAACTGGTCTCACACCTTATGAAGTGGTGTTTGGAAGACTGATGAATATATGGGGGGTTCCTAAGCCTCGATTGTTACATGATGTGCCTTGTATAATGATGAACGATTATTTGGCACGATTAACAAATGATTTACTTTCAATTCACCAACAGGTTCGAGAAGCGCTCCCTGACAATTCTATTGGAGAGGCTCACAATCTTCGTCCTGGTGATTTTGTGATGGTTAAATCCTTCGAGAGAGCGAACAGCTTGGAACCGAGGTGGCGTGGCCCCGAGCAAGTCCTGCTTGCAACTCGAACGGCTGTGCGAGTGACCAACAGGAAGCGGTGGGTGCATTCAACTCACTGCCACCGTGACTATCCCGACCTGGTGAATCCTACTGTGCTATCTGACTACAGAGATATCTTGGACGAGGAAAAGAGCCCAGCTGTGACGTCGGTCGAATCGGAGGGAGCCTTCCCAGACCACACTGTTTCTGGACAACAACGATACAATCTGCGGCCACGGTAGGAGGAAGATTTTTTTTCTGGTGCGAGACTAGTTGAGTTACCGCTCTGGTGTTTGTGAAACGGAAGCCGGGAATCTCAAGGGGGGGGATCAGTTCTGCCAAGAGTAGCGACACCCGTCTTGACCCCGGAGAAGAAAACAACGGCTACCTCGGAGTTCAGCACTCACATTTACATTTTTTTAGTTGTATATTTGAGACATTGTGAACTCTTTTGAACTATGGCGTCTTCTGCATCACGAGACAAAAGAATTCTTGGTGCTAAATTGTTTGTAATGACAATTGTGGTGATAGCTGTGATAGCCTGGGTAGTAGAACTTGTGGTACCTGCACGAGAACATTTGCTGCCGACTACCCCGGCTCCATCTGAACATTTTCATTTTACCTTACCATATCATGAAGAACGGCATCGACAGACATACTTGAACAATAGCTTCATTCAAATTTTGCATCATACTCACAATATGACGAACACTTCTAACTGTTGGGTATGTGGGATGTTGCCTGGACATCAGAAGAAAGGAGGCACACCGCTTATCCCGCTCCCTTTTTCCCACAATGGTTCTTGCAATGCCTGGTATACTCTTCTGTTCACTTTGCACTGGCCAACAAAAGGGGGGGTGCTTTTCCGTTTAAACAAGACATGTTATCATGATCGGGATGGCTATCCACAAGCTGAGGGTACTCGGTTCGAATGGGAGGAGTACGGCCCTGACAACGTATCTGCGCCCCGAATTTACTGCAACCAACGGAACATTAACATGTCCAACTCTCATGTCATTAATGTCATAGATACTAAGGCTGATCTCTGTATACAAAATAAAGGTACAATACGGTTGGCAAAAGTGAATGTAACACCACACTTACCTTTGACAGTCCGAATGGCATCTCATTTGTAGCATCCCGAAATACATACTTCATATGTGGCAATAAAGGTTATCATCGTCTCCCGTTAGGATGGTTAGGCACATGTTATATCTCTTTTGTATTGCCCCCTGTATTCATCGCCCCACCAATGTACCATAATGATTATGTCTTATATCACGACTTTGTGCTAAACAGAGTAAAAAGAGCTGTAGTCCTTGAAGATATTGACCAAACCGATACTGCACTGCAACAATATGTAGATTTTAACTTAGGGTTGTTTTCATTTGTGGGAGCTGCTCTAAACAGTCGGAAAATACGACGATTAACTCGTGTTGTTGAAGCTGTTGCTAATGATACTGCTTTTGCATTGGGGAATATAACTAAATAGAACTTCAAATATCTAGAATTGTAACACTTCAGAACCGGATAGTTCTAGATGTAGTTCTAGCTGATTGAGGGGGGCATGTAGAATTATCAGAAGTAGCTGCTGTGTTTACGTGCCAGACAATTCACCATATGTATATGATGCCATATCCAAATTACATAAAATCGCTGCTGAAATACATCCGGACAATGGTACATGGACCTTTTCGGGGTGGTTCTGGTCAATGCTTAGTACATGGGGCTGGAAGCTACTGACAATCTTATGTATCATAGTTGGGATATTATTCTTCTTATGTTTATGCATACAATGCGGCCCTGCATTATGTTCTATGTGTTTATCAGCTTGTATTCCATCTAGACAAGCTTTTGCCCAAAATGAATTAATGCTTCATAAAGAAGTGGCCCAGATTATGTCGATTGATATAGAGGATGAGTGTCCTGACTATGTTCACTATGAGGTAGCTTCAGCTAAAAGGGTTGTCTGTCGTCATTTAGCGCTTAGCTTTGCTACAAGTTATTACCCTTATCTTGGCCTTACTTGAAAACGCCATTTTGTATGTTACAGTGGCCATTTTAGAGAATGAGCCGCCTCGTGGCCGGCGTGCCCTTTAGTCCTTTGTCCGTGCCACTGACCACTCGAGTTTGCCCAGCAACAGGCTATTTTTAGTAACGGTCAAGCCTGTACATGCGCAGTTCCGACTGACCAGTCACCCCTTAGGAATGTTCCGCCAAACTGACCAGTGGTGTTGTAACCCCTCCCAGGAGTTAGCTGTGTTCCAAAAATGACCATATATGTACCTAAAACTCTGTAACCATGTACCGCCTACCTTTCTTATGTTTGAAAACTGTATGAAAGAAGGACTCGCACCGATGTTCGGTGTGATACTTCTTGCATTGCCGAAGGGTGCTGTAGGAATGTACCACCACCCCATGGGGTCTTAATAAACTTGTCTTTTGCATTTTCCAGTTTCCGTGCCAACAGTTCTTACAGTGTAGTGGGTATTCTGCGGAGTATGTAGGCCTGGAGAACCCAATACCACAAGGGGGCACTTCCTTCCTTTGCGAGCCCCGGGAGGCTCGTTGGGCATTTTCCTCATTTTAGGGCGCGGAAGCTCTTAAGCGCCATTTGGATTTGTTTAGAGTCATGAGAGACTCTCAGGGGGCACGTTTGCTTATTTAGAGCCTGCAAGGCTCCCCCCATTATGTTGCCCTCACCATCGTTCTTGAGCCCACATGGCTCCAACGTGTGCCCAGCATTATTCACAACTGTCCAGCACTTAGTGGACAGTTGCTACGTTTAGGCTTGTGGGGTGTGCTGCCTGCGCAGACCCCCTGACATTGAGACTCAGGGCGTTCAGCCCCTTGCGAGGCCAGTTGGCCTGAGGGACAATCCTAGTGTTGTGCTACATGCACCATGCGCATTGTAATTTACTTGCTATTTTGATTCCTGCGCAAATGTTCTACCTGCACCTCTGAATGTGTTTAATGCTCATGTGCAATTGTTTATGTCCCTTTACCTTTGCTAAAAGTGACCTGCTTAGTTATTTTATGTTTATTCCCTTTGCTAAATGTGACCTTGCTAAATGTGACCTGCTTAGAGGATTGTTGATGTCCCATTACCTTTGCTAAAAGTGACCTGCTTAGGTATTTTATGTTTACCCCCTTTGCTAAATGTGACCTGCTTAGAGGATCGTTGATGTCCCATTACCTTTGCTAAAAGTGAACTGCTTAGGTATTTTATGTTTACCTCCTTTGCTAAATGTGACCTGCTTAGGTGATTGTTTAGGTGTCCTTCCCTTTGCTAAAAGTGACCTGCTTAGGTGATGGTATTCCTTCCTTAAGTCCTGATGATAAGGTCCTAGTTCCCTGCGTGATTTTCCTACAGTGTTTAGGGTTGCGTAGGAGGTATTTACTCTTTACCAGTGATTACTGGTTGTGTGCTACATGTACTATTTTGGTGACAGTCATTATATGTTTATGTGCTAAAGTGTTATACCTACAAGTATTATTTCTAACAAGTGCCTACCCCTGACAGTGGTCCATGTGGCCCTGTCCTGTACATAATCCCTTGTAAATTCTGCCCGTGCCTGTTGGCACATTGTAAAGTTTGTGTGTTATCTAATGTGTTTTTACTATAATACAAAGGCTATTTTTTTATATAACCTTGTGTGGAGTTTCCTTTGTGGTGGGCCTTGGGTGTTGTTGCTGGGGTGCGTGCGCAAATACTTAACTCATACCGCCTCCAACTTTAGCCTTGCTGCTCGCGCCACGTTACCTAGAGGGTGAGCAGGGGTTATCTTGGTGTGTGACTCCCTTGCCCTGACTTAGGAGTGGTGGTCTATGACTGACTTTGGCGCAAGCCCTGGCCAGCCAGGGATCCCGTTTCTAACAACTCTGAATTATGTGAGTGGGAATAATCGCATCTTTATCAGTAATTCAGCTTCAAAGAGTAATGCGGGATAGCTGGAATTACTCTGATGACTCTGGCATAACTGATATTCCACCCGGGTCTAATCAAAATATCATCTAAATAGCCAATACGAAACACATCAGGAAACCTCCTAATATGTCATCAATAAAACACTCAAATACTGCAGGAGCCTAAAAGGAATGACCTGGTAATGTGTTAGTCTGAACTTATAATGGACACTAGTTCCTATTGAAAGCCTCCAGAACCCTGACTGGGTCAAAACTCCTTTTAAGATGTAACTTAACCTTTCTGATCTGATCTAATAAATCAAATGGCTCCCACTTATTCATTACAGAAAAGAATCAGTAAGGGGTGAAGACTGAGGGCTTAATAAGGCCATAAATCCAAGCAATGCCCCTAAAATCTGGAACTCCATACCAACAAACATCTGGACACACCTCTCCTTCTTGAGCTTTCAGAGACAGCTAAAAGCTCTGTACTCAACAGGCACCTCAACTGGGGGGGTCATTAATCGCCCAATGTGGACCGGCTCTTTATCCCATGCTCTCTTCATACCTCACCCAGGCTACTTCTCTCCTTCTGTGCTCAACCAATTACAGGATTGAACATAAAGCAGCTGTCCTGATTTTGTGTAAACTGAGTGTATGAGCTGTAGAGCGCTCTTATACCCTTTGATACTTAGTAGCGCTATTTAAAACTCAACATTTTTTTGCCAGATTTCATCTTGATACTTTTTGGAATATTTTGCATCTGATTAAAAAAGTACACGTACTTGACTGTAAGGAATTTCTGCAATTTGCTCCAAATCGATCTTGCAGTCATAACATTTTTGCAGTAGTAGACAAGTTCTGTTTCCCTTACAAAAAATCATTACACAAGTCTTTATAAGAAGTGGGTAAATATATAAAACACCCAATAGCTGGCATAACACCCAATCCTGAGAGTATCTTAGCAGCATGATTAGTTCCACCGGGCCTGGAATCAGTAACAGCACAGACCAGTATAGAATGGCGGGGGTCGTCCAACGGTTGGAGTCTGATGACCTTCAGACAATATTAGCTTTATTTACTCTCTGCAACAGTGTGCTACAGAAAAACTCTCTCCATAGAGTAAACAATGCTAAGAGTATCCACTTTTCTATGTATATCCCCTTCAGTTCTCATTATAGGTTCAGTAGCTGTCAGGAATTTGATGCAGGTAAAACCTGTCAGTTGGAGGCATTAGTTACGTAACAGAGTTTTAGTGTCTGAGGAGCTTGGTTTTCCCAGGGCAGTTGTGTACAGATTGATCATTGTATGCAAGATAGGTTACTGTTTCATCTGCGGTTCGTCGGCGCCATGAACTCAGATATGCATGAAGTGTCTGGTACCGGTCAATGCTGCGCATAACACTCCCTTGCTACATCTTTTGGGGTTGAATACATGACAGCAGCAATGATGCTTCATACTATTCTGAGCTATTCTGCACTTACTTTCATAGCTCTAATGCTATCCCATTTATAGAGCAATTGAATGATGCCTTTAGTGGTGTAATCAGTAAGGTCATCAATGATGTCATTTGAGATGTCATCAGTGATGTTATAAATGATGTCATAGAACATGTCATGAGTGATGTCATTTGCAAGACCATAAACAGTCAATGGCGGAGGCACAAGTTATAGTTAGCTATGCTAACTGTAACTGGTGAATATATGTCGTTTCAGTTCAATATGTTAATGTTGTCACTGGCATAGCCAGTGAACTATAATGTTACTTTAACCTTTAGTTCCCTATATGCATATGTATTGGCAAAAATCTCTTTCTCTCTCTTTTTTTTTTTTTCTTTTTCTCTCTTCTTTTTACAAGGTTATGATTTCACGGGTTATATGGCCAAATGTTGTATAGCAAAATAGTCTGCTATGATTCTTAGTTTTTTCTGTGTACCTCTGCTGTATCATATGTGTTTTGTTATGTATCTTCATGGATTTTTCAATAAAAAAAAAATAAAAAAGAATATCAGTGACCAGAAAATCGACCTGACGGCAGGAACTATTGTTTTTGTTAATACCAAAGTCAGTTATATCTTTTGTAAAAATATTGTTTTAAATAATATCTAAATTGGGCTTTTTTATCCTGAACAAGAATGACAATGGGGACAATGGCATACCTGTAACCTTTGTAAGCGGCTACCGGAAGTCAACAATAGACTTCAAAATAATGAGCGAAAATTTGATAACGAGCGTGAGTTCATTTTCGGTGGGGCAACGCGTGGAAAGTGATCACCTTCCACTAATTACCAAAATAAAAATGCTGGTTAGTAAGACCGAAAAACAAAACACCAGCGGTCAGTATACTGAAAAATTCAATCTGCGTAAACTGAAATGGGGAGAAAAGGACATAAAACCAACAATGGAAAAATTCAAAAACGAACTGCTCAGACTAACATCGGAGGAAAAAGAAAACCCAATAAAAACATGGGAATACCTATGTGAAGTCATAACAAGATGCCCCCCAATCAAAAACCATAATGCGAGAAGAATCAGTAATGGGAAAAAGCCTTGGTATAATATTACCTTGAGAGAGGAAAAAAGGAAAATCGCACGAGAATTCCGGAAGCAGGTATTAATGATTAAAAGTGGAATAAAACCAGACAAGTTGAAATTGAAAGCCATGCGGAAAAGATACAAGACCATGCTGAGTATCGCAAAAACATCACACCAAAATGAAATCTGGACTAAATTACTAATTGCCGGGAAACATAAAAACGCCCGAACATTTTGTGGTATCATCAACAAATTGACAAAGGGTTACACCCTAAGACAGGAGGCAGGTACTGGAGAATGTAAGTGGATCCAACATGTCAAAAACATGTTTATTGATAGGGCAGATGGTCAAAACCGGCAATGTATATCAGATTGTAAAACTTGCACTAGAAACTCCGAACATGCGGGTACTATCTTAAGAACAGGAAACAGACCACCAGAAGAAACTCCGAAGATAACTGCGGGTTGTGAATATTGGAAATCTGAAAACACTTTCACTAGTAAATCAGAAAAATTTGTAGATACAGTGCCCGACACCCTGGTAACAACAGACCAGATAAAAACAATAAAAAATCGCCTGAAAAAAAGAGGGGGCAGCGGGTCCCATCGGGCTTCTAAACTCCATCTTCAAACATTCTCCTGATTCTGGGCAGAATATTTAACACCACTTTTTAACACAATTTACAACCAGAAAACACTGCCCAGATGCTGGAACGGGAGCATAATTCACCCCATTTTCAAACAAGGTGATCACAATGTACCTGGGAACTACAGGCTCATTTCACTGACGGATGTGGAGGCAGAACTATGTGGGTCATGCTTATTATCACACCTTCAAGACTGGATGGAATACACAAATATAATACCAATGTTCCAAACGGGTTTCCGACCAAGAACCGGTACACTAACAAACCTGATAACCCTGTCTCTGTTGAAAGAAAAAGCAGAAAAAAGGAAGACAAGACTGTACGCTTGTTTTATAGACCTGCGAGCAGCCTTCGACAGGGTGAACAGAACCTGACTATGGGGAAAACTAAGATTATGGGGCCTCCCGAAGAAATTACTGGAGGCAATTATAAGCTTGTATAGTAACACCTGGGCTCGAGTTAAATTGTGAGACGGTTGTAGCGTCACGGACGAAATTTCAACACAACAGGGCCTGAAACAAGGATGTGTACTGGCACCAAGTTTATTCAACCTATATATGGCAGACATTGTCAGTCACATGAAAGCCGGGGAAGGTCATCCACCCTACCGATCAAAAATCCCAATCCCCTTCATGCAGTATGCGTATGACATTGCCGTTCTGAGTCAAACGCCAATAGGCCTGCAATGGATGATTAACAACTTGGTAATTTATTTGGAACACGAATGCTTGGAACTAAATAAAGATAAAACCAAAGTGGTCCGCATCGTGGATTCAAAACAGCCAACATTCAAATGGTACGCAAATAGTACCCCAATAAAGGAGGAAAAATCGTATAAGTACCTAGGAATGAAACTGGGGCGAGGCCAAACGAACAAAGAACACAAAACAGATCTAAAATCAAAAACACAGTCTTTGATCTACGCATACCGACAATTGCAAAAAAAACTAAGCTGCCCAAATTACAGACATCTGCTTGAAGTGATGTAAGCACAATCCCTACCCACCTTGCCATATGCATTGGTCACCTGGTGTGGCAAAGAAGCAGTGCTGTTAAACGGCTAGCAGACAAATATATACAAAGCAGCCCTAAACGTCCCAAAATCTGCAGCAGCGGCGCAGGTTCATCTAGAATTTGGCCTGAACCAGAAGTTTCGCAGCATGGGAACCTTTGTGAAACTCTGCCATAAAATACGAACGTCAGAAAAAGGCTCACTGGACAACCTGTGTTGGGAAGAAATCACTACCCAGCAGAAACAACACATGCCAAACAGTTGGGGAGACTTTTTGTCCCAATCCTTGATCTGTTTAGGAATTGAAGAAACTTGGGATTCAATGCCAGATAGAAATACCTTTGACAAAATCGCAAACAACGCGGTCAAATGGGAATCCTATCTTGAAGATAAAACAAGTACCGCAAAACAACGATACGGGTGGACCGTAATAAATTCATATTCCAGGATAAAGCCACGTAAGTATCTGGGAATTCATTTCAATAGGTTCCTAAAACAAAGATATATAAAACATCGATTAGGCCTATAGTTTTCAAAGGACTTGTTACCATCCTGGCAAAATTGATATATTGACTCTCATTGTCGTTTTCGTGGATATCAAAATGAATCATTAACTTACTTATTATGTGCTTGCCCGGCGCTTAAGGATTTGAAGAGACGGCTTTAGAAGGCCATTTTTAACCAATTGAACATTCGGACATGTAGGCAAGCAGTAATTCGATGGCTAGATGGATCATCTCCTATGTTGGCTTGCAGGGGGGTTAAATATATGATGAAAGCGCAATCCCTCCTACAGAAATCCGAACAGGGAATTATATGAACAAACTGAAATATATGTCATTTTATTCTTCATATTGCCAAAAGACTCTAATATAAGTAATAGCTACAAAATGTATTTTGTAATAATTTTTAATAATTGATACAATAAAAATTGACTTGACTATATCTTAATTTATTTTAGTGTTATATATTCTAGTATGTTTTTTATATGTATGTGTCCTCTATTGTTTGTTAAGTAATGAATTTTTTTAAATATATGTATTACATTTCTAAAAGATACAGATTCTTTTCAGTAATTTTTGCGTTTTAGTACCATAGCGGGGTTGTGGGTTTACAGGGGAATAGGGTGGGAGGTAATTTAATTATAGTAAATTGAATAATAGTTTTTAGAAGTTATTAAATGTTTGTTAATACAGTTAGTGTTTTAGTTCTGCAGCAGGATGTGGGTTTATAGGGGAATAGGGTGGGATGTAATTTAATTATAATGCAGAAATAATTCATTTTTATTTTGTAGTATTGATAATTAATGTAATGTTAATTAATTAATAATTGGTAATTCATTTTAATTAATTAATTGATAATTATATCAATTGTGTTAATTTATTTTAGGAACAGGTTGTCGATTTTTTAGGGGAATAATGTGCTAAGTAATTTAATTTTAATAAAGTAATTTTTAATTGTAATGTATTGGTATTAATAAATATGTTATTGTTAATTAATTATTAATTGGTAATGTCATTTTTTTTTTAAATTGATAAGCATGTTAAATGCAACCCTCTGCTATCTACCACTTTCCCAACAGTTACACTCTCTGGAGTTAGAATAGTAATGTATACCCCTTCCCTATCCAACACTTTCCCTACTGTTGCACTCTCTGGAGTGGGAATAGTCATTTTTACCCCTACGCTATCCAACGCTTTCCCTACTGTTGCACTCTCTGGATTTGGAATTTTAATTTTTACCCCTACGCTATCGAACACTTCCCCTACTACTTCATTCTCTGGAGTTGGAATAGCAATTTTTACCCCTACACTATCCATCACTTTCCCTACTGTTGCACCCTCTGGAGTGAGAATAGTAAGTTTTACCGCTACGCTATTCAACACTTTTCCTACTGTTTCACTCTCTGGAGTGCTAATCGTAATTTTTACCCCTATGCTATCCAACACTTTCCCTACTGTTGCACTCTTTGGAGTGGGAATAGTAATTTTTACCCCTACGTTATCCAACACTTTCCCTACTGTTGCACTGTCTGGGCTATGAATAGTAATTTTACCCCTATGCTATCCAACACATTCTCTACTGTTGCACTGTCTGGAGTGGGAAGAGAAATTGTTACCCCTATGCTATCCAACACTTCCCTACTGTTGCACTCTCTGGAGTGGGAATAGTACTTTTACCCCTAGGCTATCCAACACTTTCCCTACTTTTGCACTGTCTTGAGTGGGAATAGTTATTTTTACCCCTACGCTATCCAACACTTTCCCTACAGTTGTACTCTCTGGAGTGGGAATAGTAATTTTTACTCCTACGCTATCCAACAATTTCCCTACTTTTACTTTCTTTAAATAGGAAATGTAATCTTTACCCCTACGCTATCCATCACTTTCCCTACTGTTGCACTCTCTGGAGTGGGAATTATTAATTTTTACCCCTACGCTATCCAACACTTTGCCTACTTTTGCACTCTCTGGAGTGGGAATAGTAATTTTTACCCCTACGCTATCCAACACTTTCCCTACTGTTGCACTCTATGGAGTGGGAATAATATTTTTTCCCCTGCACTATCCAACACTTTCCCTACTGTTGCACTCTTTGGAGTGGGAATAGTAATTTTTACCACTACGCTATCCAACACTTTCCCTACTTTTACTTTCTCTGGAATGGAAATAGTAATTTTTACCTTTATGCTATCCACCACTTTTCCTATTGTTGCACTCTCTGGAGTGGGAATGGTAATGTTTACCCCTAGACCATCCAACACTTTCCCTACTGTTGCACTCTCTCGAGTTGTAATAGTAATTTTTACCCCTATGCTATCCAACACTTTCCCTAATGTTGCACTCACTGGAGTTGAAATAGTAATTTTTACCCCTACGCAATCCAATATTTAGGTGCCTATAAGGATGGCGGACTTTAATCCGCCTGTCACCCTAGCGGTGCTGGGACCGGCCACCAGTTGTGCGGCAGTTCTGCAACGGCAAATAGGATGCCACCCCCACGGTGGCGGTTCATCACACATCCACAACATTGTGGCGGGCAGTGCAACCTGCATCACCCAC
This sequence comes from Lissotriton vulgaris, assembly GCF_964263255.1. NCBI lineage: Eukaryota > Metazoa > Chordata > Amphibia > Caudata > Salamandridae > Lissotriton > Lissotriton vulgaris. The sequence continues at coordinate 45,034,323 of NC_141699.1, forward strand.
CATAATGCTATGGATGCACCTTATTTTTTTCATCTAAAACAAGCAGCGCTTGACAGGATAAGCTCACACAAGTCCATAAATGCCCCCTAGGTAATAGGTTTAATTTTTGGGGAGGTGGATATTTTTTCCAATTTTTCTTCCTGCTGTTTTCAAATAAATATAAAAAATAAATAAATTGTTCAAAATCTTTTCATAGCTGTAGTGTTATTGTTAGAAATGGAGCTACCTCATAACCCTAAACCCCTTGGTGTATGTCAACCCTCTCCTTCAATTCTGGTGCTCTCTGGCTCTGTGTATTACTCCCTCAGCATTAGGCACTATGGGGCATATTACCAAGGGCATTATCGCCGCATTAGCGGGACTTTTTCCCGCTAATGCGGCGATAATTTTATCGCCCTATTACCAAGCTGCCGATACGGAGTGGTTGACGACGGCTTTCTCACTCACGCCATTAAGTGTTGCGAGTGACTTGGATTAATGCCTAAATCTCGCCCTTGGTCTATATCGATTTTTACATAATACATGAATTACTGGATTTAGAATTCGAATATTGGGAGATAACATCTACATTCATAGACATTAGGTTTATGCAGTGCATAACCCTATGACTTCCGGCTGGAGGTCCTGGATTAATATGTGCAGCGTATGGTCCTGAAGATGGTCCTATGGATTATTTTAACCAATCAAGGACCGAAAAGTCGACTCCTGGCAACGCTTTGCTCATTGCTGTTTCATTATTTGAGTACTAAATGACTGTATAGCTATAAGTACTGTTTTTGACATGATATTTATTGTTTCATGTATATAGCAAAAGTTGCCTGATACTACTGAGAATTCTGTTGCTTACATAGTACTATTTTTGTTGCCATATTTTAGATTTGTGTATGAAAGAAGATCCAAAAGAATTTTTTTTTTGAGTAATAAAAAACAGTTTAAATCTGTTTTCTTTTCTCCTTGCTCTAGTTTAAATCGTTGACCACTTTTGTGGCAATATTGTTAATCTACTGAATAGAATTGAAATAATTCCTTCAGGGACATCTGTTTAATTGTTATTGATAATACCCAGTCCCTTTGGGAATATTGGGTGGCTCTATTGTATGTAAACACTATTACCAAGCTGTCGCTAACACCAGTTAGCAACAGCTTGTAGGCGATAGCGGGCATTTACGGGCCCACTTTGCATGTCAGCGATAATTATCGCTAATGACATGCAAAGTGGGCGTGGCAAGATGTTAGCGACTAATGGAGTGGTGTGGCTCACTGGTTAGAGGCGGCAGACCCGAGAGCAGAGAACGGCCCGGGACCAGGGTTCGATTCCCGACGCGGCAGGGTCTTGGACCAGGATCAGCGGACTCGATAATTCTCACATTGGTGCCTACTCCAACCAGAGATCACACTCAGCAACTCTGGGCATTACCTTGCCTCATCTCCACAACGGCCCCTCGCAAACGCCGGGGATGCCTGGTTTCACCTTGGAGACTCCCAGGAGGGACTATCTCACAGGGAAAGCCAGGACGGGTTCCCCAGCAGTCTATAGCGCTACGAGGCCTGTGGTGCGGGTAGAAGTGCGCTTTACAAGACACACACAATTTCAATATCTCTAACTCCTATTAACAGCTTTTGGAAATATTTGCGGTAAGCGCGAATATCTCCAAAAGCTAACGCCTGCTAAAAGCAGTTCTTAGCCATGTTATCCAATGGAAGGTGGATAACATGCCTAAGAGCATTGTCACGATAATGCATGAATATCGCAGATTTTTCAGCGATATTCATGCATTTCGCAGGATTTTTACCGCTTTTGAGATAAACCTTGATAATATCAAGGTATCTCAGCGGTAAAGATCCTCGGTGCTCGGCAATATTTTTTTCCCGCTAACCAAGCAATAGCGATAATTATCGCTATTGCTTGGTAATATGCCCCTATATTTTTACTGCTACCATCTGAGCTGGTCTCCACCCACCCGGCTGTCACCTCTGAATCATCAGAACTCACTTTCTGAGCTGCCCACTTTTCCTTTTTCTTTTCTAAGACACTCATGGTCACAAGCCTTTTAAACTCATCATCAAGCTCTTTCATTCTCATCTCATGTGACTGGATCAATCTTCTTCTCTTTCAATGCATACACATTCTTGCTGACCTCTGTCTTTGCCTGGAGCCTCATGACCTCCAACTCATAATCTCAGGCAGTTTACCTTTTCTCTAAATCCTCTGGTGAAAAATTCATGGAAGAATGATTGCTGCCAGCCACAGAGGCTGCTCTTCAATAAGGCAAACCCTGGGATCTGTAGCTGCTCTCTGACACACCCCCATCTGCATCATCTGTCTCCCCAGCTTCTCTGTCCTCCCACCAGGCAGTCAAGGCCTTCTGCAGCCCCTCTTTCCTTGAGGTGCTTCTAGTGGGGCATCCACTGATTTTGCCAAATTGCATGAGCTGCTCAACATTGTAGGTATGCAACATGTCAATGCTAAACTCCCATTCTGCTTCTTCTTCTGGTTTGCCATTTAGCAGCATGGTGCGTGGATACTTCAAGGGTCACATCAAAAATAGAACCAAAATTAAAACACAGTATTTGGCTGCATAGTTGTTTGCACTAAACTAGTGATGCACACAATCACTGAGGGTCAAGTACAAATACAACATCAAATCATCATCGCTGACAAAGTTAGAAAAGGGGGTCTCTAGGTGGCAGAGGTAGGTACCTTTGTCCAAAAAGGGACCCTTGCTTTTAGGCAGGGTAAGGAGGACACATACTTTAGATAACCCCTGCTCACCCCCTGGGTAGCTTGGTGGTAGGAGCAGACAGGCTTATCCCAAAGGCAATGTGTAAAGTATTTGTACTCAAAACACAGAGTAGTATGGTGATAATACCGCAAATGGACACCAAACCAGTTTAGAAAAATAAAGTATATATCTAAACTCAACAAGATCAAAACAACAACAAATCAAACATAGAGGTAAAATAAATATGTCTTTTAGAATAGTTACTGCAAAAATAAAGGTTGTAGAAAACAAACAGCTCCACCTGAGTCTATTGCAACATCGTGACAGCAATAAATCCATAGAATGGCGCTGACAGCGAGGAGTGCAGCATCAGGCACAGCGTCATACGGACCCCAAAAACAAACAGTACTGTGGAAGCTATGTTTATGACAATGGAAGGCATTGTGGAGGTGGGGAATCAGTGCTGAGGTCATAGCGGGCTCCCTGACGGCAACGGGGGAGGCAAGGCATCATATCCACAGGGAGGCCACAAGTCATGTCCCGGACAGGGGAAGATGGTTGTGTCGTCATTGAGACATCGGTTCCAGTGATAATGCAAAGTCAGTATTTTTTTGGAGTCACCCTCAGCAGTTATCGGCACCATGATAATAGGATGCAAACGCTGACAATGAGGGACTTGGTGCGAGCATTCACAAACTGCAGACATCGGCAGGTATTGAACTGTGTCGGAGCTGCGGTGCAGGCCAGGCGGTGCATCCTGTACTTTACGAATGGTGACTTAAGCCTTGATACAGGTCACAGCGTCACAGCGCCATCACTGATGGTGCCGGACACAGGTGCTTACTTCTCTTAGGTTAGGGGCCAACAGCAGGAACAACCTCCAGAGGCCTAACACTGGAATAGCCAACTCTCAGCAGTAGAGTACAAGGAGAGACTAAGCACAACACACTTGATAACTTACCTTTGCTGGCCATGCGTGAGAGGCTATTCTGCTTGCGAAGCGCAGGATCACCATACATATATCAAAGCCATCCCGCAGTGGGGAAGACTAAGCCTATCGCACTTTGATAACGGACCCTTCCCATAGCACATCGCACTTTGATACCAGGCGCTTGCTGGCCCTGTGAGGAGGAGCTATGCCATGTGCAAGGCACTGGAGTACCATCAATACATCAAAGCTGTGCTGCAGTACGAAATATTAAGCACATTGTACTTCGATAACAGACCCTTGCCATAGCATATCGCACTTTGGTACCGGACCCTTGCCCGCCCTGTGAGGAGGGGCTACACAGGATGCGAGGTGCAGGAGCACCATAAATACATCAAAGCTGTGCCACTGCACGTGACATGAGCAGACGTGACCGGGTTCAGCCTGGGCCAAGACGGGCCCGTCTTAGCCCATCTTAGACTGGAGGACCCCGGGCCAGGCCCACCATTTGGGTCTATTGTTCTACGGACGGTTCCCTATTCATGGGTGGTGGTGAGTCCTTGCCCTCTGTACAACTTTTCATAAACTGGGAGATAACCTCGGCTCACCATATGTAGGCCTTGCGGCCCTTGTGTGGAGGGGGACATTGTGAGTCTTAATACAAAAATATCTCCATATAATATTTTAACTCTATCTCCTCCTGTTGGTGTGGGAGCAATCTCTGGTTACATAATTTTACAGCTTGTTTTTCTAGCTTTTATAGTGCACTGTGAATGTTGAATGATTTTATTAATATGATTCATCCTTGTGAACCCATAAAATTACGTATTAAGAACTGGCTGGAATTTAGCATATAACCCTTAGCTTAAAGAGTGATTCACCAGTATCAACCTAGTTTTAACAAATAGACGCTGTGGGACTGGAATGCGTTAGGACCAAAAAAGTGTGAACTGAAATATATCAAGATCTAGTCCTCTTATGTTGGGAAAAAGAAAGGCAGCTACTCTGCCAAAGCCTGCCGGGGGTCCACACCTGACATTAATGAACTACCTTACTGGGGCAATTGGGCTATTGAAAAGCAGATTACCTCTGTGAAGGAGACCCTGAATTCAGAAAAACAGGGGCAGAGTTGACGTTGAGTAGTGGGGCCACAGTAGAAAAGGTTAGTTGTGAATGTCAAACAGAGGTTTCAACTAGTCAGTTACTTCAAAATGGCTGTGTTCAAAATGTGTTCGATCATATAGTTGTTAGCGACCAGGAATGTGATTCCCAACCACCATCAAAGCACCCCAGAAATATTCACGTATTCACTTCTTAAGGCAGCTATATAGTGACACAAAAGCAAGGGTTCATTATGGGACCAGCGGGGTGTGTACTGCTATGTTCAAAATATGAAGATGGGTAAGACAAGGATGTGTCTTGGCACCTTTTTTATTTACATTGTATATCTATGAATCAGGTAACATCCTGGTGTATCAGTGCCAGGACCTGCCACTTATTGATAAGCGTCCTACACCCATCCTACTGTATGCGGACGACGCTGTTTAGATGTTGCAAACGCAATTGGGGCTTCAAAGGGTTGTGACTAGTTTTTCCATTTTTACGCATAACTTGGGCCTTAGAGTGAACACCTCTAAAACGTTATCATGATATTCGGGAAAGGTCGCACCAAATGCAGAGACGTACTTATTGATAATAAGAAGGTTGAATTTACCAAAAGATTCTCTTATCTAGGCATTCTTTTCGACAAGGAAACCCCTAGTAAATATAATCTTAACCTACCACCGAAGCATCCCCATTAGTGGCTGTCTTTATAGGGGCTCCCCCGCTCTTGAAAGGCGAGGAGGAAACCACCCTGGATCTCATGGCCAAGACCAACAGGTGGTGCTCGGATACATGTTGCAGGGAGAACATCGCTGCTATGATTATCTATGCAAGGAGGGTGGGTTGGATTGGTAAACAGCAGAAAACCACTCAGGGGGACTGTGTGGTCATTAATTTTAGAAGGGCTGACCTGGCGGATAGACTCTTCTGGGATGGCTCTGCTATTTCATTAAGGGACCACCTGAGACCTGTCCCCCTGGGTTTTTTCTACCCACCCCCAGTCCCTACTATACAAACTGTCCGCTTCTGGGGGAGTAGGTTGGGTGGGAGGTTTCCCCAAGGAGAGGGCCGCCCCCATGGTCACACATCATTACAACCCCCAAAGCGACCAACTATCCTGTCAACTCGCTACCCCCACGATCACCAGAGGGTTGTGGGCTGGCCATGAATAACCGTTTTGCCCCCCTGTCTGGTCTGGAGGACATAGACTGACTAGCAGTCGATCCACCCCCCCCCCCCGACTGAGGAGGGAGGTAATACAAACAATGAGGTAGGGATGTGTAAAATGCTTAGCTGGAACGTGGCAAGAATCAGTTCCAAAAGAGATGATAGGGAGTGGACTAGATTTGTCTCTGGGCAGAATGTCATCACGCTACAAGAAACATGGGACACATCCTCTAGCTTCTGTTTGGATGGGTTTACCAGCTTTGTCGTGGCTGCCATCCCTAGTAACGCTGGTAGAGCCAGGGGAGGCCTTTCAACTTTATTCTCTCTAGAACTTAAAGGGACTCTTAGACAAATTAAAAATGCTTCCCCTAATTTTCTTATCATTGAAAGGGAAATTAGCCCCACTAAGAGGACATTATATGTCAACTTCTACAACTCTTGGAATAGGGACACTGGTGATAACAATATCGCCAGTTTAGATTCAGTTTTAACTTCAGTCAGTCTCAACATACATATCAATTTTGAGTGCGTATTACTGGGCGATTTTAATATTCACCCCTGCAAGCTTATGTGCGATTCAAGTAATATAGAGGGGGGAGTAGGACCTGAGGGACCTCACTTTGAGCACACCACATCAGGTGAGGAGTTGGAAGATCTCTTGGCTAATTTTAACCTCTATGAACCACTGTCTACTGAGGTGGGATCTAGAACACCTACCTTTAAAGGGACCGACCCTGGAACAATCATCGATTACATATTTGTAACCCCAGGTGTTTTAAACAGGGTGAGCTCCTATTGCACAGTTCCCTCTCGCTATAGTGACCATAACCCTGTCCTACTTGAGGTCGCATGGGGAGATTTTATGGGGCCCATGCCGGGGCTAGTAAAACCAGGACATATTCTATGCCCAGTCGATCAGGGAAGAAGGCTCAAATGGGAGAAGGTGATTCCGGATAACTTTTATGAGGAAGGATTTCCGAAAATTGAGGCTCATGTGGGGATATGCCAAAATCCAAATGCTTTAGATAGCAAAATCATAGGGGCCTTCCAAGCAATTTGTGGACAGGTCTCGCAGGACTTAACGGTTAAAACCAGGAAGGGAGTCTTTAATAAGCAGTGCTGGTTCGACGCCACTTGTTCAAAAACACACAAATCCCTAATGGCAGCCTTAAAGATAAAACCCAGGCCGAGGGCAGATATTGCCATATTGAGGAAGGAATACAAGCGAGCGGTCAAGTCCAGACAGGATAATATTAAGAACAAATCCTGTGAGAATCTTCTTTCAACGGCCGTCCTGCTGGACAGTAGGCAATTTAGGGCCATAATCAACCAGCCCTTCTTTTCTGATTCAGCCAATGCCGCCACAGATTGTGTTATCCCCGACGACAAATGGTTGGCTAATTGTAGAACAGTGTATGGAGACAATGAGACGGACCGTCAAGTTTGTCATCTGGCGGTCCTGGATGCACCTCCCATATGTTTTAACAGGGCTGAGGTTGAGAAAGCCATTTTGGCCACCACCAAGAACAAGGCACCCGGCCTTGATGGGGTACCTTCTGACTTTTATATACACTCACCCAAGTTATGGGCAGGAGTTTTGGCCAATGTCTTCACCGCCGTTAATGGCAACCCCCTTCCAACCACCAGGGCAACTTCTACCATTGTCCCCATTTTCAAGAAAGGCCAGCGTGATGACCCCGGGTGTTACAGGCCCATATCCCTCCTGGACTCTGCAGTTAAGATCCTAGGCAGAGTCCTTTTGGTCAAGCTGAGGGATAGCGTTGAGAGCTGTGGGGGGCTGGCCGATATTCAATACGGGTTCAGGGAGAGGATAGGTACGGTAGAGCAATGCTCCAACTTGCATCTGTTGATTTCTAAATATACGGTGGCCAAGGAGGGGTCTTTATTCCTAGCGTTTATGGACCTCTCCTCGGCCTCCGACCTGGTGAACAGGTCTAAGTTGTGGGCCACTCTCCTGAGGATGGGGATAGATGAGGCACTGGTTAGGTATATGGCTTCACTTCACCAAGAACTATTTGCAGTTGAATTAAGGGGAGATCTAAAACCTTTAAATGCAAAGGAGAGGTTGTCACCAGAGTCCCTGCTTTCCACTACCTGGAGGTCCTTTTTGATGAAAGGAGCTCTTGGGGACCCCAGGTTAGGGCTAGGAGCCTGGCTGTGATTAGATCCTCAGCAGCCCTCATGGGCTTTGCAAACAGGTTGGGTGCTAGGCCGATGGAAGCCCTTTTAAAGATCTATTACAGCAATTCTGTTCCACTGGCTCTATACGGTTCACCCATTTGGGGTTATGTAAATCTTGAACCGATACAGAAGGCGGAAAACAGATTTTTACGCTCTCTGCTGTCCGTCCCACAGTCCACACCGACCTTCTCCATACATATAGAGGTGGGCCTGGACTTCGTCATTGATAGACTGAACATGGCACCTTTGATTTTTTGGCTAAAGACGTGGCTCAATGAGGAACTGTCCCTTAATCACAAGATCATGACTGATGTCATGTCTCTAGACCACTCTAAAAGGGTGCCATGGTTGGCCTACCTGAAGAAGTCTTTTACAGATCTGAGAAGCCTGGAACTCTTTACATCACCTTTGGACATCAAGAAACAGGATGTAGACACAATCAAGAAGCAGTTCATGAGCAGGGCAAGAGCTGGGTGGGAGGAAAGGGAATTGCTTAAACCGTCGGTCACGAAACATTATTTGCTTGTATATTCTATGGCACTAGCACCTTACCTGAGTCTGGTTACAAAACCATTTCACAGGTTTCTCCTCACCAAGTTTAGGTTTAACCTGATACATTTTTATTTGGGTAATTTCAAAAATTGGGAAAAAACAGAATTAGCCCCCCCCCCCCCTGTTGCTGTGATAATAACACCCGCATTACATTTTACATGGCCAATTTCCTGAAGGCGGCAGCTAGAATCAAAAAATGTAATATAGTAATGGGCCTGCCCAAATGAGTTTTATTTTTAACCTCGTATAAAATGAATTAAGTCACCCTTTTTATACACTGTATGGAAAAAGAATCTTATTATACGCACTGATTTGTATGGAATTGTAAATAGCTTTTTATTTGTATATAAATGTTTATATCTCTTTGTATGATTTTTAACTAAATCGAATAAAGATTATTGACTGACTGACAGAATTCAGCCGTATATTAACTCCATCTTAGATGGTTATGGTAGAATGGTGTTGACCCCCTTCAGATTTGGGATCATTCAAAGGCTAACTAGTTTCCCCATCACAAACGATTGGCCTAGTACCATGAGTATGTGCCCATGTGATGATAAGCCTCTCCAAACAACAACACATGTTCTTTTATTTTGTAAATGCTACTCTGTTCCAAGAAAGAGGCAGTATTTACCAATTATAAGGCTAGTTGGTCTTAGAAAATGTTGTCCTGCGTTTTTAGTATTACAATTTTTAGCGAATGAATATTTTACAATGTCAATAGCTTTGTTCTTATAAAGTGTAACTAAAAACATGAACGCTGTTTTTTTATGAATTTCCCGTAATATGTTATCTACAGTTGGGCTTTTAATTTATGTTATTGTCAGTACTTTTAATGACATTCTTAAGCTGTTCTTTTTTATATTATTATGTGATATCATGTGCTTATATTATTTTTTTGCAAAGATAGAATAAAGCTCTTTTGAATTTAATAGTATTGACTTCAAGTTAGCTGGGGGGAAAGTCTTTGTGTCCCTGAGACTTCAGAACAAGATGGCAACACACTCAGGCATTTGGAGATTACTCTTCAAGCTTGTTCACAGCAAAGTTCCAGTCCTTGACATTTCCTTGGCAGAACCAGCAACTGCAGTCCAAACCCACACAGCACACAGGAATGCCCTCACTCGTGCAGTTTGACCACAGGGGGAGAAGACAGCATTGTGCAAGGGAGACAGGCCCTATTCAGGTGCAAGGAAATCTCCTCCCACTACTCTAAATTCAGCCAAGTCCCATTAGGCTAAGCTCTGAGTCATCTAGGAAGGGCCAGGCACACATCAACCTCAACAGTGGCTGTCTACAGTGAATGCACACCTCCAACCCCTGTCACTCCACAACCGGACAGTCACTCCACAAACAGGAAGAGGCACACAGAATGGTTAAAGAAGAAAATGCCTACTTTCTTAAAGTGATGTTTTCAAACACATAATTTAAAAAATATCTTTACTAAAAGATGTGTCATTAAATTATGTGTTAAGAGAGTCTAAATTCTACTTCGCTATCTTGTCCCAATGGAAAGTTATTCTTGTAAGATGTTACAAAGTATCTCCCATCCTATCCAATGGGACAGATAGCCTTTCAAAAGTGAAAAACAAAATTGGCAGTATTTCACTAGCAGGACATGTCACACATCCCAGTACATATCTTGCTTTCCAAACACTGCACCCTGCCAATGGGGGTACCTCGGGCCTACCATAGGGGGGTACTTGCCAGGTCTACATGACAGTTAAAACTGTGCTCAGACACTGCATTGGCAGGTCTGAGGTACCTTTTCAGAGCTAATCATGTGGGTGGCATAATCAAATCAAATCAAATCAAATCAAAATAATCTTTATTCAGTTTCAGATATTAAAACCATAAAAGCACATGTTAAAATATAATAATATATTAATAACATCTGATAAAAAAGCATCCTCACAGGGATAAACCAGTAAATAAAAATCACTTGGATCAGTGGATATGCATTGATTTAATGGATCCAATATCACTCAAACTATACAAATAAAACAAATCAATCAAGGTTGGTACAGTAAAATACAGCTCAAAAGAAATGACATACAGAAGAGCGAGACCTTATAAAATACATGATGCCACAAAAGGGATAAAGGCTGGCTAATCACAACGAGATCTGAGTCTGATGGCAGATTTTTTTTTAGTTGAGTACACTAAAGTCATTACCACCTGTCAGCATTTGTAATAAAAATAAAAGCTGGTGCACTGCCTAAAATTATCCTTTTCTAGGGTCAGAATTAAGAAGGACTTTCTTGGAGTGTCATAAAAACTACAAAACTTAATTAAATGAATAATGCCCTTTGGAGAATGACCATCGCAGCCACAGGACAGAAATCTTTGGTCCTTACTCTGACCCCTGGCATGGGCAAGGATGAGATACAAAAGGTTATATTGAAACCTCATCAACAGAAATCTATCGTATAAGTTTATTAACCCCAGTCGGTATGGTTCTGTCAATATGGGATGCTCGAAGGATATTCCTCCACACCTTTTAAACTTCCCTGTGGGGTACCGCACGGGTACTCCTTAAGTCCACTGTGATAGAGAGCATCCTATCACCTGATCTGCCAGGAACTTCAAGATGGTGTCCAGTCGTCCACTCCAACCAGAAGAGTTGAGCAGTCTCGTCTGCGGCGCAAAGGAGGAGCAGGGGCCGGGGTAGAAGCTAAAAGAGAGCCGTTGGCTCATCTGTGGGCCACCGGGTGATAGGAGATCCGGAGGAGGCGAGGCTGCGATGGACGGCTGCTCAGACACTGCATTGGCAGGTCTGAGGTACCTTTTCAGAGCTAATCATGTGGGTGGCATAATCAAATCAAATCAAATCAAATCAAAATAATCTTTATTCAGTTTCAGATATTAAAACCATAAAAGCACATGTTAAAATATAATAATATATTAATAACATCTGATAAAAAAGCATCCTCACAGGGATAAACCAGTAAATAAAAATCACTTGGATCAGTGGATATGCATTGATTTAATGGATCCAATATCACTAAAACTATACAAATAAAACAAATCAATCAAGGTTGGTACAGTAAAATACAGCTCAAAAGAAATGACATACAGAAGAGCGAGACCTTATAAAATACATGATGCCACAAAAGGGATAAAGGCTGGCTAATCACAACGAGATCTGAGTCTGATGGCAGATTTTTTTTTAGTTGAGTACACTAAAGTCATTACCACCTGTCAGCATTTGTAATAAAAATAAAAGCTGGTGCACTGCCTAAAATTATCCTTTTCCAGGGTCAGAATTAAGAAGGACTTTCTTGGAGTGTCATAAAAACTACAAAACTTAATTAAATGAATAATGCCCTTTGGAGAATGACCATCGCAGCCACAGGACAGCAATCTTTGGTCCTTACTCTGACCCCTGGCATGGGCAAGGATGAGATACAAAAGGTTATATTGAAACCTCATCAACAGAAATCTATCGTATAAGTTTATTAACCCCAGTCGGTATGGTTCTGTCAATATGGGATGCTCGAAGGATATTCCTCCACACCTTTTAAACTTCCCTGTGGGGTACCGCACGGGTACTCCTTAAGTCCACTGTGATAGAGAGCATCCTATCACCTGATCTGCCAGGAACTTCAAGATGGTGTCCAGTCGTCCACTCCAACCAGAAGAGTTGAGCAGTCTCGTCTGTGGCGCAAAGGAGGAGCAGGGGCCGGGGTAGAAGCTAAAAGAGAGCCGTTGGCTCATCTGTGGGCCGCCGGGTGATAGGAGATCCGGAGGAGGCGAGGCTGCGATGGACGGCTGCAGGAGATGAGACGAAGCTACGCAGGACAGAGCATCTGACGATGGAACACGTGGAACTGGAGCAGAGAGTCCAGACGCTGGAGACACGGAGGAGGTGAAACGGAGCGGCGGAGCTGACCCACGGGAGGTTTCCCCAACACACACCGCGCTTGTATCCGGCTGTCCCTCCAAGCAACAGGACACCGCAATACCCATTGCCACGGTCACTGGGGACCGTTAGCCCCAGGCAAGTAACGTGGGGAGAACAGTGGAGGAGGAGGTTGGAGGGCACAGGACTGTTGGGCTTATGGCATAAATAAAGCGGTGCACGCTGCATGCGAAACACGCTTTCCTTTCCATTTCCCATTCCCCACTACTCTGACTCTTCCTCCTTAATATAGATATCACGAGACTCGGTGACCCCAAGTTCTTGGTGACGGGTGCACGTATAGAGCTTTAAGAATATATATAGTTCGTGACGGTAGTGTTCCTCTGTTTGCCTTTTGGGAGACGTTGGTACGAGTGTCCCACGGGGAAGAGTGACCAAGCAAAAGGTAGAGACTGAAGACTGTTTTGCCGAAACTCCAAAGACCGCACCCTGCACACTTTGTTATCTACTGCCAAGTATTTTGAAACTGTTTAACAATTTAACACGTGAATAACACGCTTATTGTTACTTCAGGACGAAGTAGGAAAACGCTTACAGTGGTGTCAAAAGTGGGATACTGTCATTTGATACAAGATGACGCAACCAGTGACTGTGCAAGATATGATAACGCAGCTGGCAGAAGGTCAGAGACATTTACAGTTAGTGATTGAAGAACAGAATAGGAATGCCCAAAAAGAAAGAGAGTCATTTCAAGAGGCTTTGAAAGAGCAAGCAAAATTGTTGACAAGTAACCCAAAAGTCCAAGATACAGATATTCGCCGCCTTACAGATGCGATTTCTAGTGCCCGTGTCCACCCTAACATCCCCGGCAGTGTGTTAGAAAAGTTCCAAGAAGGAGAAGATCCGGACTTCTTCTTCACAAATTTTGAGAGAGTTGCTACCACAGCTACATGGCCTGCAGACAGGTGGGAACAATATGTAGCGCCGTTATTGTCTGGAGAACTACAGGCGGCGTACCAAGCAGCTAACCCAACTGGAGTAACTCCTTATTCCGAGATAAAGAAGGCAATTCTCGAGAGATTAGGGTGTGACCGCTAAAGAACAGTTATGGATTAAACCCAGATCTTTTGACTGGGTGTGAGTGTTTGATTGGTTCAGATGCACCGTCCATTATAACCCCCTTTTGTACCGCTTTTGGCCGCCATAAGTTTGGCAGGGTATGCTCAGGCATGAGTCCCTTGCTCACTTTGCCACTGGATTCAAGCAAGCCTGGCTGAAGACTGCTGGAATGCCAGAAACTGGCCCTCGGAAGCTTGTTTCCGGTCCAGGGAAGGCATGGCTTGGCAGTTCGGGCTGGACTGTTCCCATGAGGCACAGGGTCAGACTGATTTGCATATAGCCATGTCTGAACTGGGGTGGCAGAGTGGGCTAAAGAACAGTGATGGATTAAACCCAGATCTTTTGACTGGGTGTGAGTGTTTGATTGGTTCAGATGCTCCCTCCATTACCACCCCCCTTTGTACCGCTTTTGGCTGCCATAAGTGTGGCAAGGTATGCTCAGACATGAGTCCCTTGCTCACTTTGCCACTGGATTCAAGCAAGCCGGGCTGAAGACGGCTGGAATGCCAGAAACCGGTCCTCAGAGGCTTGTTTCATGTCCAGGGAAGGCATGGCTTGGCAGTTCGGGCTGGACTGTTCCCATGAGGCACAGGGTCAGACTGATTTGCATATAGCCATGTCTGAACTGGGGTGGAAGAGTGGGCTAAAGAACAGTGATGGATTAAACCCAGATCTTTTGACTGGGTGTGAGTGTTTGATTGGTTCACATGCTTCCTCCATTACCACCCCCTTTTGTACCACTTTTGGCTGCCATCATTGTGGCAGGGTTTGCTCAGACATGAGTCCCTTGCTCACTTTGCCACTGGATTCAAGCAAGCTGGGCTGAAGACGGCTGGAATGCCAGAAACCGGTCCTCAGAAGCTTGTTTCCTGTCCAACGAAGGCATGGCTTGGCAGTTCGGGCTGGACTGTTCCCATTAGACACAGGGTCAAACTGATTTAAATAGCCATGTCTGAACTGGGGTGGCAGAGTGGGCTAAAGAACGTTGATGGATTAAACCCAGATCTTTTGACTGGGTGTAAGTGTTTGATTGGTTCAGATGCTCCGTCCATTACCACCCCCTTTTGTACCGCTTTTGGCCGCCATAAGTGTGGCAGGGTATGCTCAGACGTGAGTCCCTTGCTCACTTTGCCACTGGATTCAAGCAAGCCAGGCTGAAGACAGCTGGATTGCCAGAAACCAGTCCTCGGAAGCTTGTTTACGGTCCAGGGAAGGCATGGCTAGGCAGTTCGGGCTGGACTGTTCCCATGCGGCACAGGGTCAGACTGATTTGCATATAGCCATGTCTGAACCGGGGTGGCAGAGTGGGCTAAAGAACAGTGATGGATTAAACCCAGATCTTTTGGCTGGGTGTGAGTGTTTGATTGGTTCAGATGCTCCGTCAATTACCACCCCTCTTTGTACCGCTTTTGGCCGACATAAGAGTGGCAGGGTATGCTCAGACTTGAGTCCCTTGCTCACTTTGCCACTGGATTCAAGCAAGCCGGGCTGAAGACGGCTGGAAATCCAGAAACCGGTCCTCAGAAGCTTGTTTCATTTCCAGGGAAGGCATGGCTTGGCAGTTCGGGCTGGACTGTTCCCATGAGGCACAGGGTCAGACTGATTTGCATATAGCCATGTCTGAACTGGGGTGGAAGAGTGGGCTAAAGAACAGTGATGGATTAAACCCAGATCTTTTGACTGGGTGTGAGTGTTTGATTGGTTCAGATGCTCCGTCCATCACCACCCCCTTTTGTACCGCTTTTGGCCGCCATAAGTGTGGCAGGGTATGCTCAGACGTGAGTCCCTTGGTCACTTTGCCACTGGATTCAAGCAAGCCAGGCTGAAGACAGCTGGATTGCCAGAAACCAGTCCTCGGAAGCTTGTTTACGGTCCAGGGAAGGCATGGCTTGGCAGTTCGGGCTGGACTGTTCCCATGAGGCACAGGGTCAGACTGATTTGCATATAGCCATGTCTGAACCGGGGTGGCAGAGTGGGCTAAAGAACAGTGATGGATTAAACCCAGATCTTTTGACTGGGTGTGAGTGTTTGATTGGTTCAGATGCTCCATCCATTACCACCCCCTTTTGTACCGCTTTTGGCCGCCATAAGTTTGGCAGGGTATGCTCAGACGTGAGTCCCTTGCTCACTTTGCCACTGGATTCAAGCAAGCCGGGCTGAAGACGGCTGGAATGCCAGAAACTGGCCCTCGGAAGCTTGTTTCCTGTCCAGGGAAGGCATGGCTTGCAGTTTGGGCCGGACTGTTCCCATGAGGCACAGGGTCAGATTGATTTGCATATAGCCATGTCTGAACTGGGGTGGCAGAGTGGGCTAAAGAACGGTGATGGATTAAACCCAGATCTTTTGACGGGGTGTGAGTGTTTGATTGGTTCAGATGCCCCGTACATTACCACCCCCTTTTGTACCGCTTTTGGCCGCCATAGGTGAGGCAGGGTATGCTCAGACATGAGTCCCTTGCTCACTTTGCCACTGGATTCAAGCAAGCCGGGCTGAAGACGGCTGGAATGCCAGAAACCGGTCCCCGGAAGCTTGTTTCCGGTCCAGGGAAGGCATGGCTTGGCAGTTCGGGCTGGACTGTTCTCATGAGGCTCAGGGTCAGACTGATTTGCATATAGCCATGTCTGAACTGGGGTGGCAGAGTGGGCTAAAGAACGGTGATGGATTAAACCCAGATCTTTTGACGGGGTCTGAGTGTTTGATTGGTTCAGATGCTCCGTACATTACCACCCCCTTTTGTACCGCTTTTGGCCACCATAAGTGAGGCAGGGTATGCTCAGACATGAGTCCCTTGCTCACTTTGCCACTGGATTCAAGCAAGCCGGGCTGAAGACGGCTGGAATGCCAGAAACCCGTCCTCGGAAGCTTGTTTCCGGTCCAGGGAAGGCATGGCTTGGCAGTTCGGGCTGGACTGTTCTCATGAGGCTCAGGGTCAGACTGATTTGCATATAGCCATGTCTGAACTGGGGTGGCAGAGTGGACTAAAGAACGGTGAAGGATGAAACCCAGATCTTTTGACTGGGTGTGAGTGTTTGATTGGTTCAGATGCTCCATCCATTACTACCCCCTTTTGTACCGCAAAAGTATTATAGGGCACGCTTTCGCAAGGAAAATGGGTTACAGGTGATAATCCCTGAGCATTGTTTTACAGGGTCAGAGAGTTGGGGAACAGGTGGCTGCAGCCTCATACGGCCACCATGGAAGAGGTGACGGAACAAATTTTTCTAGAACAGTATTTGGATGCTTTACCTGCCAATACTAGAGCATGGTTAAAACAACATCCTGGTCTAACGTCCCAATCTGCTATCGAACTCGCCTGTGCTTACCATAGGTCTCCCGACTTCAAAGTTCCTACTGGGAAAACCCCCATGGTATTCACTAAACCTACACCCATAGTTTCTAATGACAGTGTAGAAAAACGCCCTTTTCCTACCACTAAACCCGCCCCAAAACCCTTTCCAAAAATCAACTCCCCTGTTCAGGTAGGACCTCAATGCTTTAGGTGTGCAGAGTGGGGGCATATCTCACGAAACTTTCCATTGAACAATGACGGCTCTGAACCAATGGAAGTTGACTGGTCATGAGGGCGAGTTTTGGTTACAGGTCTACTTGTAGGACGTCCCCGCGCCGCACGGCCACCAGCTGCTGCGTGTGCCCCCGCCTGCCGCTACTGTCTGTCTCGCAGAGCCTTCCCGCCCTCGGGTCCGCCCTCAGGCCACGCCCCCGCCTGTTGTTTTGCCGCATTTTGTTCCGCTGTCCTCCTGTGCTCGTTTCTGCTGTTATTTAAATTTAGTAGTCTGTACCCTGTAACTTGTTGTTGTCCCCGTGCTGCTCTCTGTACTTGTATCTCCCCCCTGTGCGCTGACCCCTGCACCCGCTCCCCGCTGCCGATTCCCGCCGCCGGGGAGTGTAGCCATGCCCCCTTCCTTCCCGCTCCCGCCTCCCAGCTGCCCCTCCCTCCCTGCACTTGGCCATAAATGGCGACTGTGCGGCACAGGTGAGTGTGACCTACTTTTAGGACACCCCCGCGGCGCACGGCCACCAGCTGCTGAGTGTGCCCCCGCCTGCAGCTACTGTCTGCCTCGCAGAGCCTTCCCGCCCTCGGGTCCGCCCTCGGGCCACGCCCCGCCTGTTGTTTTGCCGAGTTGTGTGCCGCTGTCCTCCTGTGCTCGTTTCTGCTGTTATTTAAATTTAGTAGTCTGTACCCTGTAACTTGTCGTTGTCCCCATGCTGCTCTCTGTACTGGTATCTCCCCCCTGTGCTCTGACCCCTGCACCCGCTCCCCGCTGCCGATTCCTGCCGCCGGGGAGTGTAGCCACGCCCCCTTCCTCTCCGCTCCCGCCTCCCAGCTGCCCCTCCTTCCCTGCACTTGGCCATAAATGGCGACCGTGCGCATGCGCAGCGGTGACGCGCAGCGGGCGCGCCGATTGTGCGCCGAAGGCGCGCCAAAGGTAAGCTCGTCTGCGCCCTTCCGCGACCAGACCGCGCCCAGCGCCAGGACCCCTGGCTCCCACTGACGCAAGACGACCTCACAGACCTACAACACCACCGAACTCAACGCACTCAACGCTGCCAGACTCCCGGGTTGCTACCAAGCCACCCCGAGACGCACCCACGGGCCCTTCTGCTGCAACTCATGCAAGTTCACCTGCATCTGGACCCGCACCACTCCAGCAGTGCCCAAGACCCCGACGAGCAACAACAGCAGCCACCTGAAGTGCATCCTGCTCAACACCCGCTCCGTCCACAGACACGCCTTCGAGCTCTGGAACCTGATCGACACCACAGCCCCAGACGTCCCCTTCCTCACAGAAACCTGGATGAATGCCTCTTCAGTGCCCGACATCGCCATCGCCATCCCGGACGGCTTCAAGGTCATCCGGAGGGACCGCGTCAACCAGACAGGAGGAGGCATCGCCATCATCCACAGGAACTCCATCCACATCACGACCAACACCGACAACACCCTCGCTGTCGCTGAGCACCTGCACTTCCAGATCCACATCGACCCCAAGACCACCCTCAGAGGCACCCTCATCTACAGACCCCCGGGACCACGCACACAATTCACCGAGGACATCGCCGACTTCATCACCCCGCACGCCCTTCCCTCCACTGACTACATCCTCCTCGGGGACCTCAACTTCCACCTGGAGAACAACAACGACCGCAACACCACCACCCTGCTGGACAACCTCGCCAACCTCGGTCTCAAGCAACTGGTGACCACCCCCACCCACTACGCCGGGCACACACTCGACCTCGTCTTCTCATCCAGCAAGGACATCGCCTTCAGCCACGCCACCGGACTCCACTGGACGGACCACAGCAGCGTCCACTTCAGCTTCAGAAGGACCACGTCCCACCACCACCAGCAACAGGTGGCACGCAGAAGCTGGAACAAGATCACAGCCAAACAGCTCGCAACTTCCCTGAACGAGAGCCCACCCACCAGCGCAACGAACGCCAGCCAAGCGGCCACCAACCTCACAAAGTGGATCAGCAACTGCACGGACGACCTCGCCCCTCTAAGGACCCCGCCTAGCAGACCCGGCAGCAAGAAAGCTCCTTGGTTCACCAACGAACTCAAGTGCTCCAAGAAGAACTGCAGAGCCCTTGAGAACGCCTGGCGCAGAGACCCAACACCGGACAACATGACTGCCCTCAAGCTCCCCACCCGAAAACACCACGAACTGATTCGCACCACCAAGAAGACGGCATTCAAGGAACGACTGGACAACAACGCACACAACAGCGAGGAACTCTTCAACATCGTTAAGGAGCTCTCCAATCCCAATGCCGGAAACAACGACATCACCCCTTCGCAAGACCTCTGCAACTCCCTCGCCTCCTACTTCCACAACAAGATCGCTGACATACACAACAGCTTCAGCACGCAACCGACGCACGCCACAACCAAACCACCACCCCCCACCACCACCCTCCGCGCCTGGACCACGATCAGCACCGAAGACACCATCCGCACGATGAACTCCATCCACTCCGGATCTCCGACCGACCCCTGCCCCCACCACGTCTTCAACAAGGCTGATGTTATCATCGCACCTCACCTACGGGACATCATCAACACCGCTACCTTCCCGGAGAGCTGGAAGCACGCAGAACTCAGCGCCCTACTGAAGAAGCCATCAGCCGACCCCACGGACCTCAAGAACTACCGACCCATCTCGCTGCTCCTGCTTCCCGCAAAAGTCATCGAGAAGACCGTCAACAAACAGCTGGCCACCTTCCTCAAGACGAACGGATCCCTCGACCTCTCGCAGTCTGGCTTCCGAGCTACCACAAACAAAACAGGTGATGGACAGAATGTGGATCAATGTCACACATTCACCCCAGTCCGAAGATCTGGGCCCAAATCCATCGTTTTTTTGCACTCCACACCACCCTGGGTTAGACAATGGCGATATGCAAATCAGCTCTGACCCTGTGCCCCATGGGAACAGTCCAGTCCGAACAACAAAAGCCATGTCCTTCCCAGAACGGAATCAAGCATCCGAGGACCGGACCGGTTTCGAGGTAACACCTCTCATCAGCCCGGCTAGCTTGACTCCAGTGGTGTGGAGTGCCTGGGACCCACGTCTGAGCATCCCCCAGCGCACTTAGGGCGGAATTTGCAAACAAAACAGGTGATGGACAGAATGTGGATCAATGTCACACATTCACCCCAGTCCGAAGATCTGGGCCCAAATCCATAGTTTTTTTGCACTCCACACCACCCTGGGTTAGACAATGGCGATATGCAAATCAGCTCTGACCCTGTGCCCCATGGGAACAGTCCAGTCCGAACTACAAAAGCCATGTCCTTCCCAGAACGGAATTAAGCATTCGAGGACCGGACCGGTTTCGAGGTAACACCTCTAATCAGCCCGGCTAGCTTGACTCCAGTGGTGTGGAGTGCCTGGGACCCTCGTCTGAGCATCCCCAGCGCACTTAGGGCGGAATTTGCAAACAAAACAGGTGATGGACAGAATGTGGATCAATGTCACACATTCACCCCAGTCCAAAGATCTGGGCCCAAATCCATCGTTTTTTTGCACTCCACACTACCCTGGGTTAGACAATGGCGATATGCAAATCAGCTCTGACCCTGTGCCCCATGGGAACAGTCCAGTCCGAACTACAAAAGCCATGTCCTTCCCAGAACGGAATCAAGCATCCGAGGACCGGACCGGTTTCGAGGTAACACCTCTCATCCGCCCAGCTAGCTTGACTCCAGTGGTGTGGAGTGCCTGGGACCCACGTCTGAGCATCCCCAGCGCACTTAGGGCGGAATTTGCAAACAAAACAGGTGATGTCACACATTCATCTCCGGTCTGGGAAAGATATGGCTGTGTAGTTCGGACTGGACTGTTCCCATGGGGCACAGGGTCAGAGCTGATTTGCATAAAGCCATTATCTAACCCAGGGTGGTGTGGAGTGCAAAAAACGATGGATTTAGGCCCAGATCCTTGCACTGGGGTGAATGTAAGACATTGATCTACATTCTGTCTATCAAATTGTTTTTTGTAATTTTCTTCCGAGCCAACCACAGCACCGAGACCGCCCTGATCGCAGACACCGATGATATCCGAGCCCTGCTCCACAACGGAGAAACGGCGGCCCTCATCCTCCTAGACCTCTCCGCAGCCTTCGATGCAGTCTGCCACCGCACCCTAGTACAGCGCCTCAGCAATGTCGGAATCCAGGAGAAGGCACTGGAGTGGATCATCTCCTTCTTCGCTGGAAGAACACAGAGAGTCCGCCTCTCCCCGTTCAGATCAGAAGCCACCGAAGTCATCTGCGGCGTTCCTCAAGGCTCCTCGCTCAGCCCAACCCTCTTCAACATCTACATGAGTCCCCTCGCAGCCATCACACGCCAGCACCTCAACATCATCTCCTACGCCGACGACACCCAGCTGATCCTCTCCCTCACCAACGACCCCGCCACTGCCAGAGCCAACCTACACGAATTAATGAAAGAGGTAGCCGAATGGATGAAGAACAGCTGCCTGAAACTGAACTCTGATAAGACGGAAGTACTCATCTTGGGATCCTCATCCTCCTCCTGCGATGACTCCTGCGATGACTCCTGGTGGCCCCCCGCCCTGGGCAGCGCACCCAAACCAACGGACCACGCACGCAACCTGGGCTTCATCCTGGACACCTCCCTCTCCGTGACCAGACAAGTCAACGCCGTCTCCTCATTATGCTTCAATACCCTACGCATGCTACGCAAGATCTTCTGGTGGATCCCCACCGAGACCAGGAAGACGGTCACTCAGGCACTCGTCAGTCGTCACCAGCCGATTGGACTACGGCAACTCCCTCTACTCCGGAACCACCGCCAAACTCCAGAAGAGACTCCAGCAGATCCAGAACGCCTCAGCACGACTCATCCTGGACATCCCCCGCTGCAGCCACATCTCCGGACACCTGAGAGACCTGCACTGGCTCCCGGTCAACAAGCAAATCACCTTCCGTCTCCTCACCCATGCACAGAAAGCCCTGCACAACCAAGGCCCAGGATACCTCAACAGCCGCCTCAACTTCTATGCTCCCAAACGCCTGCTTTGATCGACCAGTCACGCCCTCGCCGCCGTTCCCCGCATCCGAAGAGCCACCACAGGGGGAAGGCCCTTCTCCTACCTCGCCGCCAAGACCTGGAACTCCCTCCCGACCCACATCCGCCTGACCCAGGACCACCTCGCCTTCAGGAAGCAGCTCAAGACCTGGCTGTTCGAGCAGTAGCGGACCCCCTCCCCCCTAGCGCCGTGAGACCCCTCGGGTGAGTAGTGCGCTATACAAATGCTTGATTGATTGATTGATTGGTCTATGCAGGAAAACATACAAGAAAGCCATCCAATTAAATGAGAAACCTATTGAAGCTATATTAGACACAGGATGTCACCATACGGTAGTAGTGCAAGACTTGGTACCCCTGAATTCTCTATGTTAAGGAGAAACCATTCTAGTTTCCTGTGTTCATGAAGACGTTAAGGAATATCCTTTAGCAGAAGTCTTACTGGAAATAGACGGTTATCCACAAGTCCGGAGAGTAGGGGTAGTTCCCGACTTCCTGAAAATATTTTTTGGGAACAGATTTGCCTAAATTTCATGATTATTTAATGGAGGCCTCGGAGCAAGAAGCCAGAGCAGAGTGGTTACAGGAGGCTCCCTTTTCTAGCGAAAACCTAGTTCAACCCAGAGTCCGAGAACATAAGTCAAAAAATGAGAAAAGAAGGGACAAAGAGCGGTATACCAGTGCCTGTCAGTCTTTTGCTTATTGTTTACTTTCTTTACCAGAGCATGGAGACACTCCTGCACGAAGCTTCCGTGTTGCCCAGAAAGATGACAGCACCCTCACGAATGCCTGGAATCAAGTACAAGAGAATGACCCAGAGAAGGTAGGACCCTATTTTTGTATAAAACAGGGATTACTATATCGAGTAAGTGAAGGGACAAGTGGAAGGGTAGAACAGTTGTTGGACCCAGTAGCCTTTCGAGAGCAAGCTTTGCAATTTGCACACACCCAGATGGGTGGGGGTCACTACGGGCAGGAATTAACCCTGAAATATTTACTGGATCGTTTTTACTGGCTGGGAGTGTATAGAGAAACTGCTAGATTTTGTACCACCTGTCCATAGTGTCAGTTGATAAATCCCTCCAAAGACAAGAAAGTACCCCTCTGTCCTTTATCCATTATTGACGTTCCATTTCAGCATGTAGGGATGGATCTGACATCTGATAGGTCCATTAATTCCCTCAGCCAGGGGGCATCAGTATATATTAGTGCTAGTGGACTATGCAACAAGATATCCGGAGGCTATACCTCTGACAAGCATGACTACGCTAACTGTGGCTCAAGCTATGATATCCTTCTTCTCCCGAGTAGGATTTCCGTTGGAACTTTTGACAGACCAAGGAACTCCTTTTATGGAGAAACTCATGCACTAAGTATGTTCACTTTTGGGAGTCCAACAGATTAGAACGGCAGTCTATCACCCACAAACCGACGGTTTAGTGGAAAGGTATAACCGAACGATTAAAACCATCCCGAAGAAGCTAATAAACAAGACAGGGAAGGATTGGGATAGGAAGTTACCTCTCGTACTCTTTGCTATTAGGCCACATGAACAGAACTCCACGGGATTCTCCCCATTCGAGTTGCTATTTGGGAGGAAACCCCGTACCTTGCTCGACATGGCTGCCGAGCAGTGGGCGGAGGAGGAGGCTGAAGGGAAACCGCTGTTAGGATACATGCAGACCCTTAAAGACACTTTAGCCACCATCTGGGATACCGTCCACCAAAACATGGACAAAGCCCAAAGTAGATAAAAAGAGCAATATGACTAGAAAAGCCAGTTGAGGGAGTTGAGAGTGGGAGACAAGGTATTGATACTACTTCCCTCCTCTGATAAGAAATGATTGGCTACATGGCAAGGACCATATACCATTACTCAGAAAGTTACATCCGTTTCATATAGAGTAGCAGTACCACACACTAACAAGGTGGGGCAAACGTACCACAATAACTTATTAAAGAAGTGGGAGGAACCAAACACAGGATCCCAAGGAGCTGAGATAGTCCAATCCATAAATCATGTAACCATCACACCACTAGAGTTACCTCAGGAGATGGGGAGGGGCGAACAGGAGGAACGGCCAGCTGTGGGTCCCCGATTATCTGTAGAGGAAAAATGGCAGTTAGAGCAACTGCTTGACCAATACTCTACCCTTAGTTCAGGAAAACCGGGGAAAACGTCCCTGGTAGCCCACGATATTATTACCCCAATGGGAAGAGTGGTAAATGTGAGACCCTATCGCATACCTGAAGCTAGGAGAGAGGCGGTAGAACAGAAAATAGAAAAGATGCTACAGGCAGGTATTATTGAACCTTCCAAAAGTAACTGGCGTTCCCCCATCGTTTTAGTGCCGAAACCGGATGGCAGTATCCGTTTCTGCATTGACTTTCACCAAGTAAATGCCAATTCTAAATTAGACAACTATCCAATGCCTAGAGTGGACGAGCTAATTGAAAAACTAGGAGAGGCTAGAGTGATGTCCACCATTGACTTGACGAAGGGATATTGGCAAATACCCCTGACCGAGGCAACTCAAGAGAAGACAGCTTTCTCTATGCCCTCAGGGTTGTACCAATTCAAAGTAATGCCATTTGGGTTACATGGAGCACCGGCCACCTTTCAGAGACTTATGGACATTTTACTAAAACTCATCAAAATTATGCCGTTGCTTACCTAGATGACATCGTTGTGTATAGCCCTGATTGAAAAACCCATCTAGAACACCTACAGAATGTATTTGAGACCTTGAATCAGGCAGGATTCACTATGAATCCAAGGAAGAGCACTCTGGGAACCCATCAAATAAACTATTTAGGTTACACCATCAGTGAAGGAACCCTAAAACCCCAGATTGACAAACTGGAAGCTATTAAAAATATTCCCAGACCAACCACCAGGAAAGAGGTACGAGCCTTCCTAGGATTAGTTGGGTATTATCGAAGATTCATTCCCCAATTATCTGACGTGGCCAGCCCCCTCACGGACTTGTTGAGAGGAAAACCTTCAAGAGCAAAAATCGGGTGGGGTCCAACGCAAGAGGAAAGCTTTGAAGACTATACTCTGCAAGGCCCCGATTTTAACTTGTCCCGACTACAAAAAGACATTTGTGCTGCAAACAAACGCCTCAGATAAAGGACTGGGAGCTGTATTATCACAACCAGATAATCAAGGACTGCTTAAACCAGTGCTGTTTCTGAGTCGCAAACTGTTTCCGAGGGAGACACGCTATGCCACCATCGAAAAAGAATGTTTGGCCATCAAGTGGGTCATGGAATCCTTACAGTACTATTTGTTGGGGAGGACTTTCTTTTTAGTTACCGATCATGCTCCCCTAACGTGGTTAGCAACCAATAA
Organism: Lissotriton vulgaris; assembly: GCF_964263255.1. NCBI lineage: Eukaryota > Metazoa > Chordata > Amphibia > Caudata > Salamandridae > Lissotriton > Lissotriton vulgaris. Next base: position 45,059,913 of record NC_141699.1, read on the forward strand.
GGAAACCAATGCTAAAGTAGTAAGATGATTTTTAGCCTTACAGCCTTTTTCATTTCAGACTCTGCACATGCCGGGGAAGTTCCGAGGAAATGTAGATTATCTCTCCAAATTCTGATAGCTGAATGGCCCGATCGTCCATCTCCATAAGAGAGGCAATGTGATAGAGAGCATCCTATCACCCGATCTGCCAGGAACTTCAAGATGGTGTCCAGTGGTCCACTCCAACCAGAAGAGTTGAGCGGTCTAGTCTGCGGCGCAAAGGAGGAGCAGGGGCCCGGGTAGAAGCTAAAAGGTTGGCTCAACTGTGGGCCACCGGGTGATTGGAGATCCGGAGGAGGCGAGGCTGCGACGGACGGCTGCAGGAGAGGAGATGAAGCTACGCAGGACAAAGCATCGGATGACGGAACACGTGAAACCGGAGCAGAGAGTCCAGACGCTGGGGACACGGATGAGGTGAAACGGAGCGGCGGAGCTGACCCACGGGAGTTTTCCCCAACACACAACGCGCTCGTATCCGGCTATCCCTCCAAGCAACAGGACACCGCGATACCCATGACTACAGTCACCGGGGACCGGAGCCCCAGGCAAGTAACGTGGGGAGAATGGTGGAGGAGGAGGTTGGGGGGCACAGGACTGTTGGGCTTATGGCATAAATAAAGCGGTGCACGCTGCATGCGAAACACGCTTTCCTTTCCATTTTCCATTCCCCACTACTCTGACTCTTCCTCCTTAATAAAGATATCACGAGTCTTGGTGACCCCAAGTTCTTGGTGACGGGTGCACGTATAGAGCTTTAAGAATATATACAGTTCGTGACGGTAGTGTTCCTCTGTTTGCCTTTTGGGAGACATCGGTACGAGTGTCCTACGGGGAAAAGTGACCAAGAGAAAGGAAGAGACTGAAGACTGTTTCCCCGAAACTCCAAAGACCGCGCCCTGCACACTTTGTTATCTACTGCTAAGTATTTTGAAACTGTTTAACAATTTGACGCGTGACTAAAATGCTTATTGTGCTACTGTCAATGACTGTTTTGATACTTACGATATAGTTACTTTAGGACGAAGTAGGAAAACGCTTACATCCACCTCTTTTTAATACGTACATCACCCCGCATATTTCGCTGATCATATGGTTTTTTGATCTGTTCATACGCTGATGACACACAGTTAGTGGTAGCAGTCTCATTTAATCCAGATAGAGTAGCCATGCAGTTCAGCACATGTATGAACAGTATTGCACAATCATGCAACTGAATGCTTTTAAGCTCACCTCTGATAAAACTGAGGTGCTGATGTTTGATGAAAACAACACCTTCTGGAACTCCACCTGGTGGCCATATAATCTTGGTTCACACCAATTCCAGCTCAGAAGACAAGAAATATTGATGTCATTTTGAGAACTGCTTCACCTTTATTTCAGGTGACCTCCTCTTCCTTCTTCATGTAAAAAACTTTTAAAAAGATCTTACCATTTTTAACATTAGTATATAGAAAAGCAGTAATAATTGCTTTGGTAATATCAAAAATGTATTATTGTAATACACTGTTCGCTGGCTGCCAAGCACGTCTCCTTAATAAACTTCAGCCTCTGCCAATTCCGGCATCTAGAGTTCTGTTGAATCTACCAAAATTCTGTTCAGTTTCCAATTCCGTTAAGGAACTTCACCGGCTTCCAATTAGGGAGCGTATTCAATGCAAAGCGTCTGCTGGGTTCACAAGGGACTTCATCGAGATGGTCCATTCATCCTGCAGGAAATGTTTCACTGGTACTCCCCCCCCACATACCTCACGATCACATACTGCCAACAAAGCACAAATAACCAGAATAAAAAAGGCCACCTGGGGTGGCAGAAATTTTACCTATACGGTAGCAAAGTGGTGGTATTTACATCTATGAAATCAATCAGACCTTTTGAAATTTAAAAAGTGTCTTAAAAATTGTTTTTTTCCTTAACCAACGGGCCTGTAGTTCTGAAAAGATTGGATTGCTTTGTTTTTAATTATTGACAATGCTTTGAGTTCTTGCGACTATCACCAAGACACCTCTTTGGTTATAAGCGCGCTTTATAAAATCTTTTAACATACCATAAAATAACATAACACATGGGTACTGATTCATTTCTTTTACAACAACTTTATTTTTATTTTATAGTCGTTACTAGGCCTGGGTTGAGCTTGCGGAGTTCCGCTATGGAAAATCAGCAGGAACTGCACCATGCACAGTGCAAGCGGGCGCTTCTTCTTTCTTCTTCGAAAGTAGATTTTGTGCTCTAGTAGCAGCTTCCTCAACGCAAACGAATGGTTTATCAATGCGAGCGGTCCTGACCATCTGCATCTGCCCGTGTCGAGAAAACTCACTGAGAGGTGGTCTAGCATTTATTGCACTTGCCAAGTAAATTCTAGATTGGATTATGGCAATGCCCTTTACTTGTTGTTGCAACATTTCTACTAAAAAGACTTCAGATGGTTCAAAATGTGGCAGCTAGACCACTCCTTCACCAACCAAGATATACTTCTTCTGCCACTTTGCTTCACATTCTTCATTGGCTGCCTGTTGATCTCGGATATAATGTAAAGCGCCTTTACAACTCAGGACCCCTGTATCTGTGCTCATTGGACTCATGCCACACACCCACCCATTTGCCCCACTTCAGTTTTGAGAACATAGAAAAGGTCCCCAGAATTAAGAGAACACGTCAAGTTGGTCGGTCACTTGCTTTTCTTGGACCTAAGCTATGAAATACCCTTCCGGATTCTTTAACAAACTGCTAATTACTCACAGCGTTCCACAAATCTACTAAAACTTGACTGTGTCCATCCTTTCCTTTGCACTCGGTGGAGGGTTTGTTAGGTCCACTAACAAGATCAGCGCAGGGAAACCTTGATTGGCAGCCATGCGCTTTACAAATCTCTCAAAAAATCTAATATGTACGTGTGGACAGCATCATGATGTCTTTTGCTAATTTTGGTTACAAATTTAACTTTGTCAAGTCACACATTGCCTATTTGGCAGTCATTTGTTTATGATCTTAATAATGAAGGTAGGGGCTTAGCCCCCCATGTTCTGGAGAAATGTGCACAATTGCAGCCTCATCCCACAAATTGCAATCTTTCCTGAGTTTTTTGAGTTTCGAGAGGACTTGCATTCCAGATTATGCCCAGCGTATCATAGGTCTTTGCTCTTTGAACAACTTGGCTTCCTGTTGGCTTCTGGAACACACCGCAATTCTTCAATCTCTGTAGTCTGATCTGCTTGCGACCAATTTTTTGTTAAAACAAAACAAATTCGCATAATTTTGTAATAAGAATTGTACCATGAGCATTTACTTGGTGTTCAATGAAGGGGATGCAGTCCCCATTGCTTACAAATAACATTTGTAGACTTCTCCTGAGATGCATTTCTTTCCTACAGAAAAGCCTTGACGGCTGTCCAGATGGCGATTCTGAAGGAGCGCTCTTCGGTTCAGGGTAAACAAATTTTTCTGGTTTCACATGTACCTGCCTTCGAAACACTTACAAAGGCTAATATTCCAAACGCCAAAGCCTTGCCTCTGAGTTGGGCACAATGTGCTTGTTCTTTGACATTGGCTGATGTCAATTTTGGCTTTGATCCTTCTTTGCAGACACTAGAGTTTTTACTTCCTCTGGATCAAGATAAGTGTATATTTTATACTGACGGTTATGTGCAACCATCTATAGGGTCAATGCATACTTATTCTGCAGCCTGCTCTATTGTAGCGGTACAGATAGTTGATGGTCCTCTTTGGTTCATACACTGTCCCTTGGTGATTGCACAGCTCAATTGGTGGAGCTACGTGCTTTGATTTTGGCTCTTGAATTTGCTGATCCAGAAATTCCTACGCTTATAGTATGTGATTCATTTTAGTGTGTACAATTCTTCAATGACAACTTATTTTTCTGGAAACAAAATTATTTCTGTGATTCTAAAGGTAGTGCAATTAAGCATAAAATGGTTTGGGTTCGAGTGGCCGCTCTAAAGGAATGTCTGCCACTCACACATGTCATCCACACTTTGGGTCATTACCCCGTTGGAGCTCATGCTGTTGGTAATTCTCTGGCTGAAGAGGCTGCCAAATTTGCAAAAGCCACTTGTTCAGTTGCAGAAGTCACTAGGACCATTAGTAAAATTGACGATGATATTCTGGCGGCAATTGCTGCAACGATTTAGGGAACATAACTTCTCCAAGGTTTTCCTGTTATACATATGATATCACATGTCCTCTGGTCATGTCCCATTTGCAACTATTCCATCTGTTGAGGATCGGCTGATTCCCAATGAGGACGAAGTCTTTCTTTTATCATTGCCGCACATGAAGGCGTAGCTTCTGCATATGCCGGAGTGACAGCAACAGTGTCTCTTTTACAGCAAAGTTTCTGGTGACGGGGTTTGTATCAGCAGACAAGAAAATACGTTCTTTCTTGGGACATCTTTCAACAGATTAAGCCCTCCACTGTTGCTTATCCAGCACACACTGAACTTTACATTTCCAAAGAACTGTTAGATTGTATGTATCTTGATCACTGAGGTCCTTTGTCTTCAGACACTGCTTTCAAAGATTTGGTTGCAGTGAATTTGTGCTCTTGATTCATTTAGGTTTGGCCGCAACGTAGTTGTGTTGCTCGAATTGTCATTAAGGATTTGTGACATTGTCAGGATGTTTGCCTGTGGCACCTTCCCTTCTGAATAAAGGTCCTCTATGGCTTACAGGGATGCGATGAAGTCAATGGGGTGCAGGTGCAATATTCGTCCCCATACTAGCCTGAGGGCAATTCAGCTGTGGAGCGAATGAACCTTGACTTAAAGCAATCTTTGACAGCAAGGGTCTTTAGGTACTGGCAGGGGTTGGCTAACTCAAATCTATGGAGTCAAACGTGTACTAAATAATCTCCCAAGAAGATCTTTTGGTGGGTAGACCCCATGCAAAATGCTCTTTGGCATTACAATGTGTAGCATTCTAAGTTCCTCCAAGTGTCTCAGTATGCCGAGAATGTTGTTATTCAAAGCTGTGAAATGCAACCGTTACTTGGATGCTTCTGCTGAACCTGGCAAGTGTTGATTCACAGATGTGTAGTTATCTACAATAAATCTTAATTCAACTTGACTGTGCTCTGGTTATTTACTACAATCTTCTGGCGAGTAGACTACACGGCCAAACCCGCAGTGTGAGACTTCGCACCTTTCAAACCTCCCATCAATTCTTTTGGGCCATGGATTATTTCATTTCTACTCTCCATCAACAGGTCACTTGCCTATCTTTCCTGTACCTGTCACCCGAAGAACACTGGTGAATCTTTCATCTTTTCAAGGCGGACTCCTCCAACTACTGATGGATTTTTCTTTGCTGCATTCAAGGTCGTCTTTCAATCCTCTCGGACTTTCAAAGGTGGCCTCCATCGGTTACAGTAATCTTTCCTAGGAGTCGTCAAGGGTGTTTTCAAGTGTGGCTGCTTTTCGTCAAGTCGTCACTTTGGACTTTTCAAGCAGCTGTCTGATACTGTCTACATCCTGCTTACGGAGCTCCCCACACTGCCTCTGTGAGTGTCCTGCTTCCTTCCACTGTTTCGAGGGATCATGCTGTGAGACTTTGGGAAAATGTTATATTTACTTTACCTGTTTCTCTTGCCGCGCTAGAGCTGCTTCTGTACAGAGCGCATGCGCACATCACGCTCATGTCTGTGCTTCGCATTGACTGCTCACGTGACAGATCCCCTGTTAATTCCTTAGCTATTGCCATAGCAACCGTCCAGTGCTTCACTGCAGCTGTTTCACAACGCAGAGTGCACATGCATTTTACGCTCATGCTTGTGTATTGATGGCTTAATAACTGTTCATTGCCTCTCAACAGCTGTTTCCTCACACACAGTACACACGCGTTTTAGGTTTCTACAGGTACTTGCACTTTGACGACATATCATTTGTTCTTTGTGTCTTTTTGTCAATTCTGCAGCTTCAGAAACCACTTCATTTATATCTAACTCTGCAACTTTGACTCAACTCAGTTCTTTTTCAATATTATACCCACGGAAATCATTCATTTGGAGTTCTACTCATGAACAATTTTTAGTGTTTATGTATGTTTGCCATTTTTCAATTTTCTTCGTGGGTGTCTCCTTTCAACATCTTCAACAATTCACTATTCACATTTCAGCTTGAAAGTGAGTATTTGTAACCCCGTTCATTCGAACACCATTTCATGCATATTACTGTTTTCATATTCCTTTACCAATTTGTGGATCACAGTGATTCACGCACTTTCCACTTATCTCAACTACTCGTGGATCACAGTGATTCACACACTTCCAACTGTGTATACATTGTACTGCAGTTTTTTTTTTTAAACGTGGATCGGTGATTCACACACTACTTCTTTTAAAAACTTTAACAAACTTTGCATATTCTATTTTTATAGTATTCACAAACCTGTCATATTGCATTTATATATATCCTAATTTTACTGCCATGTGTACCATGCAAGCTGTTTCTCCACCTCCTTCATTTCTAGATGCTCCTGGAGAACCACCTGTTAAATGGCAAGTCTGATTTAAAGCGTTTGAAACGTACTTAGGTGCGATTGGCGCTCTAAGATTTGGTGCAGAAAGGAAGAAGTGTCTATTACTTCACATTTTAGGTTTTGAGGGTAGGTCAATTTTTGAGCATTTAGGGGCTGATTTAAGAGCCCCATTTGCCACATTTGCGCCACCGCTGCATCTCTTCTGTGACGCAGCGGTGGCAAAAGCATGCGCCATGTTGCACCCTATTTACAACGTGACGCATCTAGGGAGATGCCTCACGTTGTAAAGCCCTGCGCCACATGAAACTTGACCCGGGTTTTATGTAGGCGTTTCGGCGCAGGGGGGGGGGGGGGGGGGGGGGCGTGCTGTCGCAGGAGCGCCTCAGAAAAGTACCTGAGTGAAATCTACAAGATTTCACTCAGTCGCTTTTCCAACTGCACTGCGTCACAACCTTGAGCCTGCTTGAAGCAGGCGTAAGAACTGACGTGCCATGTTGAGGATAGGCCAGGTTGGAACAGTACTGGAATTGCGGTGTGCCCACAACACAACTCCAGTACTGCGCCAACCTTACGCAACACGCATCTATTTATCCTTGCTCCTTGATGCACTGCATTGTAAATGCGACGCATCTGTGGTGGCGCAAGGGTAAACGTGCATCACACATCTTTCCTGACGCATCCCTGATGATTTGCAGGGATGTGCCAGAAAACATAAATCTGCCCCTCAGTGATTTGGCTTTAGCCAATAATGAAAATATTGATGTATACCAAGAAACGGTACACATTCTCAAAATTCAATTTGACTAACAACCTAGTTTAATGATTTTGAGGCATATGTTTTTTAAGAGGAAAGAAGCTGAAAGTGAAGATGTTGATGCCTATATTTCTGTTCTTAGGAGGTTAGCTTCAGGATGTATATTTAAGAATTTCACTGAACAACCTATCAGAAATCAGTTTGTTTTCCAGTGCAAAGACTAACATATTAGACAGAAGCTTCTTGCTGTGGGTAACCCTTCTTTCAATGAGACCATGAAAGTAGCCACAAGCATTGAGATTTCACAAGTTTCATTGAAAGAACTTGATAAAAAAACTCCTGAAAATGTAAATGCTTTTGGGGTCACCAATAGAACCAAATAAAAAAGGTCATAAGCAATAGCAACAATACTACTAGATATAAATGTGATATTAGCATCCCAAACAATGTTTGTTTATGTTGTGGAAATCCTCCTCACTCCAAAGGTAGTAGATGTCCTGCTACAAATGTTATGTGTAACCTTTGTAAAAAGATGGGTCACTTTGCTAAAAATTGTCTTAAGAAGAAATTTCAAACGAAAACTGTACTTGTGTTGTAGAATCTGATCATGATTCAGACTCAGAAATCATCTCTGTTGTTTCAGATAATGATAATTCTTCAAGTTTTGAGATGACTGAACCTGTAACTGGTACTCCTTCTTTATGTGTTGACCCCATTGTTGAGATATAAGTTGGAAATAAAAAACTCCAGCTGTTGGTTGATTCCAGTGCTAGGATTACCATGATAACTCACCAAACCATGGGGTGACAGAGAATGACTGCCTCCTGGTCGCTCACCAGTCTCTTGTGAGGGATCTAAAATTGAACTATTGGGTTTTGTTGATGATGTTTTGATGTTCAAAGGGAGAAGGATCAAAGACAAAATGTATGTTGCTGTCAAGGGCCTTAACATTCTTGGGTGGTTCTACCAGGGATTTTTGGGGATGATAATCAAGCCAGGCACTAAAGAACACGTTATGCTTGTAACATGTGAAGAAGAGGGCACAAAATGGAAAACCTCTGTTTTCAGTGATGCGTTGGGAAACGTTTCTGAGTTCAAGCACAAAATCATTTCAAGGGATGGTGAGATTCCAGTCAAGCATAAACTCAGAAGTGTCCCATTTAGTGTTAGAGATGATCTTAACAAAGAAATCAAAAGCTTGTGTTACAAGGGCATCATTAAACCAACAGAATCATCTTAGTGGTTGTCACCTTTATTTGTGGCTCACAAGAGAGGTGAACAAAATTGCATATGTGTGGACCTTAGATCCCTCATGAAGGAAATCTGCATTGATGCTCACCCGTTGCCTAAAATCAATTATCTTTTCATATGTGTGAAAGGTGCCCAAGTGTTCTCCAAGTTAGACCTGGCTAGTGCATACCATCGGATCGAACTGCATCCTGACGGGTTCTCTCACTGCTTTTGTGTCTCCTCTTGGAACATTTCGATATCGAAGGATGCCTTTTGGCTTAACCTGCGCAGCATTGGTGTTCCAGAGAGTCGTGCAGAACCTTTTCAGATGATGTGTTGATTTATGCCAAGGAAAATGATTCACATGACACTATCCTTAGAAGGGTGCTCAATATTTTCAAGAAAAAGTGAGTTGTTCTTAAGGCTGAAAAATGCAAGTTTCTCTGCAAAGAGATTGAATATCTTGGTCATTTGCTATCAGATCAAGATATTAGACCTAGACAAGGACTTTTTGATGCCATTACCAATGTTTCTATAACCCAAAGACAAGACTGGCGTCAAGACTTTGTTAGGTTTGTTTGAATATTATTTAAGGTTTCATCCTAATTTTGCTTCCATTGTAGGACCCATAAGCAATTTACTCAAGATGGAAGTCAGATTTGAATGGTCGAAGAAAAGTGATGCCCTCAAGCCATTTGACCCTGATTTGCCTTGTTGCATAGCTGTAGATGCTAGCCAAGTTTGGTTGGGGGCAATTCTCACACAGAGTGGTGGATACAAATAAAACACTGTTGTTTTTGCATCAAGGGTGTTGAGGAGTGCTGGAATTCAGTAATCTGTAATTGAAAAGGAATTACTTGCATGTTTGTGGGCCATTGAGAAGTATGGTCCCTATGTGCGGGGAAGACGCTTCAAATTAGTTACTGACCACAATCCCCTGGTATCCATCCTTGGTTCAGTTCCCAGTAGGTGCTGCACACTTAGGATAACAAGAATGGTTAGCAACTTGTTATAATATCAACTTGATATCTTACATATTCCTTTTGGGAGAAATTGAAGGTCAGATTATCTGTCTCGCTTTCCTCAAAGCAAGGATGGATGTGAAGGTACTAGTTTTCAAGAACTGTGTGAGGAAGATGCCGAAGATTGTTTTGTGGCTGTTATGGACATTTCTGATCTTGTTGTGGGATCAGAAGAGGATTGGAGAGCAGCCTTATTTGAGGATAACCTTCCACAACAAGTAAGTGTGTTAGTCAGAGAGGAGTGGCCTAGAGAAAAGGTTTTGTCCCCTCTGTTACAGCCTTATTGGAAAGTATAATCTTTAATCTCACTAGAGGATGTTATAGTCATGAGATGTGATAAACATATTCCTCCTCAGTCTGTAAGACCTACTATTGTCAAGAAAGCTCATAAAGGACACTTGGGTGTCACTCTCACTAAACATCAGACAGCCATTTTGTGTGTTGTACCAGTGTGGCCCTTTGCCATGTGCTTGCATGGATAGTTGAGCAATGAGATAGCAGTTTAACAAACTCAAATGAATAATACGCTTGAGAATAATGTCATCTATTTATAATAATTTTAATGTTACTTTTTTTCGATTATATTTAACTTTTTTTTACCATTTTTAGGGGTGGGCGGAATTTGCGTAGTCACGCTACGTAAAGCTCAGCGAAACAGTAAAAATCTCAGCGAGCACGCAAAAGTTCTGCGAACACATGTAATTGCTTGTTCCGCCCGTTCGCAATGCATTTTTCTTGTTCATGAATGCTGTTTGCGTGCTCGTTGAGAAATATCTTGCGAACACGCATTTTGTAAGCACGAACAAGCAAAGAATTCCGCTAAGCCAAAGATCGGGGATTTTTTGGCAATTACACATTCTCTGTGGAAAGCGACATTACCAAAATTCCGCACGCGGAATTGAATTTACCACCCAGGCCTAACCATTTTCATAACATCCGGCATCATTGAATCAACCCCATGTCAGCTACAGGTTCACAGGAGCAATCATTGTGTAAGGAGTATTCGATTGCCCATGCATTTGTCAGCTACACCTCCCTGCGTGCCACATCCACTTACATGGATCTACTTTTTAATGCAATAGCTGCAGGGGAGAGATTCCAGATACCCACAGAGCAGTGGAAATAATCCTGATCTTAAAAAAAGGGCGACGCTGGATGCCCGTCAAACTGTAAGTCTATATAGTTGACTAGATAATCGCAAAAAAATATTTTCTATGCAGCTCTTGAATAGAGGGCAAGATGAGATGGATCCTCAGAATATATTAATTCACTTTCAGGCATGATTTGCTACTAAAATTAGCACACTAGTTCAGGTGTTTGAGTTTGCGCTTTTTCATTGGAAATATGTCCTGTTAGGCATCTTTATGTGGCATTCATCGATTTGCGTGCCACATTCGACCTGATACCTTGGGAGAACCTTTAGAGGATACTGGCAGATATGAAAATGCCCAGTGGCTTAATTGAACTATTCCCAAGACTGAATGAAAATAATTTTGTGCAGGTTAGGTGGGGTGACAGCAAGGAGTTGTCTAAACGTATCTCAGCTGCAAGAGGGGCTTGCCAGGGGGGGAGTTTGGGCGACCCCGTGTTCTCCTTATACAATACTGACGAAGGAATTTATAAAGAGTGCTAATGACTCTCCTATCCTGTACTGGCCCAGAACATCTATACTCTTGTTTGCAGATAATTGTCTTTTAATTTCAAAAACCTCAATAGGGTAACACAATCTCCTTAATAATTTCCTTGAGTTCTGTAGTAACAGGGGTCAGGAATTAAAAGCAGGAGCACCTAGGTTTATGGTTTTTGGTGAGAGTATTTAGAGCTTCTCTGTAAGGGCTGGAAAAGACCATTTTAAACTGATTTTTAACTTTGATTATCTGGGGAAGGCCCTGTCTGATACATTTAAGTGGGGCCACCAAATAAATAAGGGAGAATTCTAAATATACATCAAAAGCAAATCTCAGCATTCAGAAGAATACATACTTGTATTCTATTTTTCCTGCCCTGGAACCTTATTGTGCCAAAGCCCAAAGTGGTGCTTTGTATGGAGCAGACATCTGGGCTACATAGACAGTAATAGGCTCACTGTAGTGGAGAACAATTTCATTAAATCATTGCTATCTGTTCTGGTTTGCATCCCCTTTGTACCACTTTATTTTAATATTGGAATGAAAAGAGTGTCAGACCTGGCCCAAGTAAAACCCTCATTATTTTGCACTTTAACTTGGACAACCACTTATCTAGCTGAATACAGAGCTTACTTGAGAGATGTGAAGGAATTGGACCATGTTTTGGAGGTTCCCTGGCTACGATTTATTTGTGACTGCTGTAAAAGACTGGGCTTGCTCAAACTATGGGATTCTCCTGAAATGATCTCTATGGCAGACAAGATGGTTTTAAAATTGACCTTCTTGTATTTTGTGCATGAAGAGGACATTTCTAGGGGCTCCCCGGGTCAATTAACGGAGCAGTTTTTTGTCATTTAAATTGACCTTAGCCTTTGAAAGCCATATGGATAGTAGAATACCAACACTAAGAGCTTGTGTATACAAATTGGAGTGATGACCTTGCTACTGATTCATGCCCAGCATGAATCATGAGCCCTGCGACCCCTGACCATATTATGTCTGCGTGTCCTGAATATTGTGGCGCGTGCACATGATGGCTGTGACCGATGATGAAGAGAAGAGAAAGCCAATATTGATGGCTGACATAAATTTTTCCTTGTCTATTGCTAGCCAAATGACGGAAAGGATCCCCACCATATACCACTCTGTTCTCAGGTTGGTAATGAGTAATTGGTGAGGAGGGGTGTTAATGAGATTTCCCTTCTACGCTTACGCCAACAGACACTTGAATTCTATATGTGCACAATATTACGTGATTAATGGGAGAAAAGCACACATGCACAGCAAAGGACATTAACATAAAAGATACTCACCCATAAAAAATAACCGAAAAACACACATAATTAAATAAATCAGGAAGAACATTGTTTTTGCCAAAGAAACACATACTAAAAGATACATACTGCAACCTGTGTAAGCTGGTGCTTGCACCACTTACTTAGATATAGGTTCACTATATTTATTGGTCACTACACTTAAAACATATAAGTTACCCCTATAGCAGGCCTTAACAATCCTGAAGTCAGGGTTCTGGGTTTGAGGTGAGAGTGTGCCCCTGCATGAACAGAGCCTCTCTGCAACCATCGGAGACTATTCTCCAGGGTTGTCTCTGACTCAGCTGGATATATAGTTTGAGGTGCATTATAACCTTGCGGTAAATGCTATCTCGAAAACAGCTGCATAAAAACATATTGTGTTTTGTATCAAACACCTTGGAATCATTACTCCACACTAGTGACTAGGGTGGGAGGTATGATTCCACCCTTCAGAAGCAAGCTTCATGGGGTCACTGGTCAAACCTGTGCCAGCCTTCTTGACCTGGACAGCACAAAATGAATGCTACTGACCAAAGACACATTTCTGCCCTCCTGCTGCTGAGCCAATGTTTTATGTTTTAGCATCACTGTTGCTAAAACATCAAATAACTGCGAGGCTCATTGTGTGCTGTGTGCTTATTGTCATCATATTTTTTAACACAGATACCGGTTGGCATGAACTCATCGTTTACTATAATGCTGATAGCAATTGGATTTTTTTTTTCTCGACAGTTGTTCACTATCACTTAGAAGATTAGTGCATTCAGCATACTATTCAGATGTCAACAAGGAAAGTTATTATTGCAATTTCTGAGTGAGAATACAATAGGATATTGAGACAAGTTTGTTATACACCGTGTGTTATTAAAACTGGATTGACAAAGAATGCCATCTCGGCAGCAAACAGTGAGCCTCGCAGTTATTTGATGTTTTAGCAACAGTGATGCTAATTGTGTGCAACAGGAACATTGTAGTGAGTTTAATGTCTACATCCTGTATGTTTCGTTTTTTAACAGATGGAAGTTGGTCTGCGCATAGTCTTGCTACGATTACGTTACATTTGAAGATTGACTTAGGATCGAGGAGTACAGGTAGACCATCATACCGGCTGGCTATATAGTTAATATGCGGGCACATGTGTTTTAATCACGCGTGAATAATCTCTCAATTACATTTTAGCATGGGCAACATAGACATCCATTGGTATTGGCACTAGTTGTCTTCTTAAAACTCTCTTTTGAGCACTTACCAAGACACATTTAACATAAGAGCACCACAGGATGGTAACCTTAAACAGATCTAGCACCCTCTCTTCTTTAAGAACACTTCCTGATGATTATAGAGCATGACACCTATATCCTTAGGCACATCCCACCCAACAACACCCTTCTGAGTGTCTATTTTATATTAATCACCTAAAATATATCAAAGTTTTTTTGTTTCAGGAATTTTCCCCTGAGAAAGGGAAAAACCATTTCCCGAAATGCATTGGACTTCGGACTTCCTGATACCATAAGTCATATGAAACTGAAAGAAATACAATGTTATGAATTTTTGATGTCATCATAAATATGAATTATTGATTGTTAAAATGTACCCTTACATCAATGGTTATGCTGATCTAACATGAAAAGAGAAATGTTGATAGAACTGCATAAAATCCATAGTCACAATGATGTAATTGTTGGACTTATATGAAATATTGGAATATTTGAGATAAACACATGTAGAGTTCAATATTATATAAGTAATTTCAACATATAGAGGAATATAGTTTTCCAAAGAACAGTGCACACTGTTTGCAGGCTGTAGTCTGCATCTTTATACTGTATGTGCAGCCAACACATTTATGTAGTGTAGCACCCATAACAAAACACTAGTTACAGTATATGATTTAGAAAAGAAACAAGATTTACTAGTGAGTGCACCTCATTTCTTCTCTTTCCTGGTTGCTCCAGATGTGCCCTGACTCACAATTGCTTGGTGAGTCTCCTGGACCTTACTGTTCCACACCGTAACCTGCTCGACCTTCCTACGTTTGTTGCTTTTGCCAAGACTTGTTGGTGCTCCCGCCGGACAACGACCCCTCAGCACTCAATATCCTTCGTGTGACAGCTCACCTCATGCTCCTGGTCATCCTCGACATCTCCTGGGCGTCGCCGCTGCAGAGTCATGCATTCCTTCTTCGCACCTGAAGCACCCAACATCGGTGGACATTCGTCTCCCAAGCCACTGGTCACTCAGAAGTGACCCAGGCTTTGTCCCCTCTGCTTTCAGGTTCCTTCCTTCCAGAATCCAGGTTTGGATTCCACTTGACCCTTTTCACCTTCATGGCAGCAGTACTTCTTCACAGCCCTCGATTGAGAACGACTAGAGTTTCCGACGCCACTTCAAACCTATGCACCCGGCCGCTCTAGGATAGGTAACTCGGGTACTACAGTATCTGCAGGTGGCGTGGCTCTTCAAACCCTTAAGTTCCAAAGGGTTCGCTCAAAGTCCTCCTAGAAGGGTCCTTAAACTTTACCTTTCCAACCGCGACTTTCCCACGGAGCACACAGTCGTGTTTCCCCACTGCACCCGTCCTCCGTGGGCTCCCTGTGTCATTACCTTGGGTGGTTCCTTGGGGTCCCAGCGTTTTATGTGCACTAGGCACTGATTGTTATACCACTATTTTAGTATATGGTTTGGCCTTCCCTCGGGAGCACACTGTTTATTGTAATACATACAACTTTTCTATTGATCTCGTATTGTGTGCTTTGTGTTCTATTCTCATGTAGAGGATAGTAGAGAGTGTTATATTAATAAATACATATTTTTATATAACTACTGTGTGGTTCTCCATCATTTAGTCATTCAGGAGGTGATATTCTGGTAAAACACGCTGCTTTACATTCCTTCAAGATTAAGCCTGAAGGCTTCTCTCCACAGCTACCACTAGGATAGCTTTCTAAAGGTTATGTTTGACCGCATACATCATAAAGGTCATTTGGACTTTTGCAAGGGGCCCACTTCAATTAGTGGACAGCATATACTAGGCTAACTACTCACAGCCAGAACCAACCACAACAGGGCAAATTTAAGCCTTATACATGTCCTCCTCTTTAGGATAGGAATATGCCCAACAGACACTCCTTTATAGCGACTTCTATTTGTATTGTCGGCCCAGAGTGGAGAGTCTCTAGCAATTGGTTCCGGTACAGCTGCAACTGTATGCAAGTCCATGACATATGGAGGAATGGGGCATGGTCCGTGCCACATCGAGGACTGGAGGGGACCAGCCCCCGGGTAAACTGTGAGCAGCACTATGAGGTCAGATATGTGCAATGCAAATAATGGAATTGGATGAGCTTTCATCCGGCATTACTTGTTACTTCAGCCTCCTGGGCCAGAGCTCTCCTCCTTTCCCCGTCTGCCAATGGGAGTGGTAGGTCTTCATCCCATTTCCCCCTGGAAACTGATAAATTGGCTATGCGGTCGTCCTTCAGGGCTTAGTATGTACATGAGATTAGGGCCCTTGTAGAACCCTGGTCTAACAGTGTTGCCAATGTCCGCAACTCCTGTGCCTCCTCTGGGCAGGTGGTCCATATCTCACGGACCGTATGTGAGATTTAGGCATACTGGTAAAAATGTCCTGCTGGTACCTTGAAGCAATCCTGTGCTTCATCAAAGGTCAGGAAGTTTTCATTGTGGTACAGATCTCCTGCTGATACGCATCCTCCCTCATACAAGTTAGAAATATCCATAGATGCCTGGATACTCTGAAATCCCCGTAGCCATCGGATCGGGAGGGCCACAGCATAAGGTGCCTTACTAAGTAGCAAAGTGACTGCTTGTTCCCAGGACACCGCTACTTGTCTCACTATGTGGGGGCATTCCCTGGGGTCCTTGGATCCCATCATTACATACCTTTGTAACCGAGACCCATCGCTCCACTCCACAAGTAACTCTTTATCTATTGTACGAACTTCCATACACCACTGCGCTGTATATTGTAACAATCCTGCCATATAAAATAACCTAAAATCAGGTAAACCCAATTCCTAGAGTTTAAGACCAGCGTGTGCATTTCTAACTTAACTCTACTCCTTCCACCTGCCCACACCGGAGAAATGAGTAAACTATTAAGCTTTTCAAATGTGGATTTCGGTATACTGCAGAAAGAATTCTGCAAGGCAGACGAGGTAACATCAACATTTTTGACACAGCCATCTAGGGTCCCAATGTTTACATACCTAGGGGTTTTATTTGATCAAAGGGGGACATGGAGACCTCAGCAGCTCCAAAAAAGTAATGCTCTGACTAGATCAGCCTCTGCTGTTTTAGCGTTTGCAAAAAAACTAGGAGCAAAACCAATTAAGGCCCTTCTTAACATCTACAAATCCAAATGTCTTGCAATAGCGTCTTATGGTTCCTGTATTTGGGGATATACTGCCCATACTAAAATTCAAACCTGTGAAAACAAGTTCCTAAGAACATTGCTGGGTCTTCCACATTCCTCACCCACCTTCTCAGTGCATACTGAGTTAGGAGTAGGATACGTGACGGACCAGCTTAGACTGGCACCTCTCACTTGCTGGGCCAAGACCTGGCTTAATCAGGAAATATCACTAAACCATCAAATCCTGACGGATTGTATTGCGTTAGACAGGGCGAATGCAATCCCTTGGTTGTTGTATCTTAAAACCATGTTTACGCAATTGGGACGCCCTGAGATCTATACCACCCCCATTTGTATCACCAAAGAGGATGTTGGGTGGATAAAGGTACAATTCCTGAACATGCTCAGTACGGAACGAGAGGAGCAGGAGCTTAAGAAAGTCTCTGTGAGGGCAAACTTTTTATTATTAACATCCCCCTCAACTGAACCTTATCCGACCATAGTCAATTGACCTTTCCACAGACAGCTTTTATCGAGGTTTCGTTTTAATTTGATACACCTAACTTTGGGTGAATTTCCAACCTGGGGTAAGCCAGAAATCTGTAACCCTTGTAAATGTGATAACTTTTCAACCCAGGACACGCATTTCGTCATGTTTTGTGACTTTTATCAAGAAATGAGAGGTAAATATCTGCTACCGCTGTTGAAAGAGGCCGGCTTTATACAAGTCAGACCAGCTCTCTTATATTTACAAATGTTAAGTTGTCCTCGGGTCATGTTTGTGTTGCGAGTTTTCTGGTGGCTGCGGTCCGGAAAAATAATACATTAGATAGATTGGTAAATGCTATGTAGGGGAAAAATTCTTTTATTGATTTGTCTTCCTTTATTTACCTGGCACTTTGCACTTTGTATACATATGATGAGATTAGGTCTGCTAGATGCATTAAGTGATGCAATGTGTATTATGTCCATATGAATTACCTCTATTTTAAATTATATTTTTAGCTTGAATTTTAATGAAACTGTTAATCTCTCTGTTTTACGCAACCAGACATCTGAATATATTGTGATCACGTACATTTTTATTTTTCCTATTACACTGTACATAAAATTCATGACTGATTTATGTAATTAACTATATGTATATATATGTATATATGTATATATGTTCATGATTGTCTTTTTATGATTTTTAATAATCGAAATAAAATGCTTTGACTGACTGACAGAGCCACCCTTCCCATAAAAGACAGCAGGAGCTTGTTCCAGAATTGTATTGACTTTTTAAGTCCTGCAAGGACCCTAACCATATTTAGCTTGTGTTGAGCATTTGGCAAATGTTCTACCTGAATGCCCAGATATCTAAAATGATCCACCTCCCAAGTCGGTCCCACCTCAGGAAGGTCTAGTGGCGCCCCCCTCATGAGGGCAGCCGGGGGGAACAGTATTGACTCCCGATGATTGATGTAGAGACTAGAGGCATCACCAAAGGAGGCCAGTATCTCCAGATGTACTGGGATTGCCTCCTCCAGCTGTCTAATGCATAGGAGCGCATCTTCAGCATACAATGAAATCACGTGTGTGCGGCCATCTACAACTATACTCCATGGTGCCATGTCACTCCTCAGTCTCAAACCCAGTGGTTCCATCACCAGTGCAAAAAGCAGTGGCGATAGAGGGCACCCCTGTCGCGTACCTCTTTCAATTGTTATAATCTCCTGACCTCCATTTCGCTTTTTCAATATGCAGGGCAACAACTGCCGCCACAGAATGAAAGACATGAGACAACCGGCATGTATTCATGTGCATATCCCTTCTAGGTAAGAACACACACTGATCAACATGAACCAGGGAGGTCACAACTCTGCTCAATCTTTTGGGTAGCAAAATTATCTGAGCCTCCCTCATGGACCACGGTCGACACCCATCCTGTTTAGCCTCCTGTAAGGTTTCTAATAGGCGTGGAAGCAAAACGTTGGCATACGCCTGGTAGAATTCCATAGGAATTCCATCTGGCCCTGGTGACTTAAGCCAGGCCATGGCCCGCAATGCATCCTGCAGTTCCTCTAGGCAGATCGCTGCCTCCAAATCTTCCTTCTGTTCTCCTGTGAGGCGTGGGAGGGGGACACCTTTGAGATGACCCCTATCTACAGGCAGTTTTTGCTCTGGGATCTCACCATATATTTTCAATAGGGGGTGGAATAGCACCTGGTTAATATTGACCTCTGTAGTTACCATATTGCCGCTAGGGCAGGGCAATGTCAATATAAGTGGGGGTGGCCACTCCTGCTTCAACAACAACACCAACAGTCTCTCAGATCAGTCACCCGCTCCATGTAAAAGTTGGCAATATTCCCTGCGAACGAAACAGTTCAAACATATCCCAATTCTCTCCGACCCCGTGTTGTGCCTGTAGGAATGAACCATGATCCTATCCTGACACTCTCTCTCTGTGTTGTATCATAGCCAGCCTATCCTCTGCAGTTGCCATTTCTGACTCCAATATTTTCCTGGTGCCACCCACCCTGGATTGGGAAAAAGGCTTAGCACTGGGCAGGAGTGCTACTTGTGCATATGTGTTACAACTATATCATAGGTATACAAACAAAAGCTATACTACACACACAAAATATGCAAAAGATATCTTTTTTTAATTTTATTTTACTATTTCTCTCATTGGTTTTTGGTTATTATCAAAGAATCTAAGTTGAGATCTCATACAAATAAACAACAATAAAATCACAATGGAATTTTTTTTTAAAGAAAAATGTCATTGATATATCTGTTTTCCTAATGAAGTATGACCACACAAGGACAATCCAAAAAAATTATAATTATTGACAAGAACAATAATATGTTGCTAAATCCTGAGTTTAGCAAATGGAACTGAATGTAAATATCCAATAATATATGGGAAACACTGGTTGAAAGACACGATTGGCCACTCCTGCTTCAATAACAACACCAACAGTCTCTCAGATCAGTCACCCTCTCTATGTAAAAGTTGGTGATATTCCCGGCAAACGTAACAGTTCAACTTATCCCAAATCTCTCCGACCCTGTGTTGTGCCTGTAGGAACGAACCATGATCCTGTCCTGACACTCTCTCCCTGTGTTGTATCATAGCCAGCCTATCCTCTGCAGTTGCCAATTCTGACTCCAATCTTTTCCTGGTGCCACCCACCCTGGACACATGGTCCCCTCTTGTAACTACCTTGAATGCATCCAATTCAACACCCCTAGCACTGGTGGTCAAATAATTAGAGGCGAAATAACCCGCAATGACCCCTCTGAGCTCCTCTCTAAAAAACAGATTTTGTAGCGTAGTCAGCTGCAAATGCTACAGTGGAGCTCTCAGCCTATACCCCACTGGTCCCCACTCCAACAATACCAGAGCATGGTCCGATAATTGACTTTGACATTGACTTCAGCCACGCCACAGAACTCCACTGGACGGACCACAGATGCATCCACTTCACCTTCAGAAGAACGACGATCCACCACCACCAGCAACAGGTTGCTCGAAGAAGCTGGACCAAGATAACAGCCGACCAGCTCGCCGCCTCCCTGAGCCAGCACCCTCCGGCCAGCTCAGCAAACCCCAGCCAGGCCGCCGACAACCTCACGAAGTGGATCAGCAAATGCGCAGACGAACTCGCCCCTCTGAGGACCGCCCAGCAGACCCGGCAGTAAGAAAGCCCCATGGTTCACCGACGAACTCAAGAGCTCAAAGAAGAACTGCCGAGCCCTCGAGAAAGTCTGGAGAAAGGAACCCACACCGGACAACAGGACCACCCTCAAGCTCGCCACCCGGAAACATCACCAACTGATCCGCACCGCCAAGAAAATGGCTTTCAAGAACCGACTGGACAACAACGCACACAACTGCAAGGAACTCTTCAACATCGTGAAGGAGCTCTCCAACCCCAACGCCGGAAACAACGACATTACCCCATCGCAAGACCTCTGCAACTCCCTCGCCTCCTACTTCCACAACAAGATCGCGGACATACACAACAGCTTCAGCACCCTTCCGACCCACGCCACGACCACAGCAACGCCGCCCACCACCACCCTCTGAGCCTGGACCCCGAGCAGCACCGAAGACACCATCCGCGTGATGAACTCCGTCCACTCCGGATCTCCGACCGACCCCTGCCCTCACCACGTCTTCAACAGGGCCGACACTGTCATCGCACCCCACCTGCGGGACATTATCAACACCTCATTCGACACCGCCACCTTCCCCGAGAGCTGGAAGCACGCCGAACTCAGCGCTCTACTCAAGAAACCTACGGCAGACCCCACCGAACTCAAGAATTACCGCCCCATCTCTCTACTCCCGTTTCCAGTCAAAGTCATCGAGAAAACCGTCAACAAACAGCTGGCCGCCTTCCTCGAGACGAATGGATCCCTCGACCAATCGCAGTCCGGATTTCGTGCCAACCACAGCACCGAGACCGCCCTCATCGCCGCCACCGACGACATTCGAGCCCTGATGGACAACGGAGAAACAGCGGCCCTCATCCTCCTAGACCTCTCCGCGGCTTTCGACATGGTCTGCCACCGCACCCTAGTACAGCGCCTCGGCAACGTCGGAATCCAGGAGAAGGCACTGGAATGGATCGCCTCCTTCCTCGACGGAAGAACACAGAGGGTCCGCCTACCACCGTACAAGTCAGAGGCCACCGAAGTCATCTGCGGCGTCCCTCAAGGATCCTCCCTGAGCCCTACACTCTTCAACGTCTACATGAGCCCCCTCGCGGCCATCGCACGCCAACACAACCTCAACATAATCTCCTACGCCGATGACACCCAGCTGATCCTCTCCCTGACCAACGACCCCGCCGCCGCCAGAGCCAACCTGCACGAAGGGATGAAAGAGGTAGCCGAGTGGATGATGACGAGCTGCCTGAAACTGAACTCAGACAAGATGGAGGTCCTCATCCTGGGCTCCTCGCCCTCTGCCTGGGACGACTCCTGGTGGCCCCCCGCCCTGGGCACCGCACCCAAGCCGACGAACCACGCACGCAACCTGGGCTTCATCCTGGACTCCTCCCTCTCCATGACCAGGCAAGTCAACGCCGTCTCCTCGTCGTGCTTCAACATCCTGCGCATGCTTCGGAAGATCTTCTGGTGGATCCCCACGGAGACCAGGAAGACCGTCACTCAGGCCCTCGTCACCAGCCGACTGGACTACGGCAATGCACTCTACGCAGGAACGACCGCCAAGCTCCAGAAGAGACTCCAGCGGATCCAGAACGCCTCAGCCAGACTCATCCTCGACATCCCACGGAACAGCCACATCTCCGCACACCTGAGAGACCTGCACTTGCTCCCCGTCAACAAAAGAATCACCTTCCGGCTCCTCACCCACGCACACAATGCCCTACACGATCAAGGCCCGAGCTACCTCAACAACCGAATCAACTTCTACGCTCCCAAACGCCACCTCCGTTTTGCCAGCCACGCCCTCGCCGCCGTCCCACGCATCCGCAGAACCACCACAGGAGGAAGGTCCTTCTCCTACCTGGCCACCAAGACCTGGAATTCCTTCCCTGCCGACCTGCGCCTGACCCAAGACCACCTCTCCTTCAGGAAGAAGCTCAAGACCTGGCTGTTCGAGCAGTAACGGCACCCCCCCCCTTAGCGCCTTGAGACCCTACGGGTAGGTAGTGCGCTCTATAAATGTCTTTGATTGATTGATTGATTGATTGATAATAAATGACCCAACATCATAGTCCATTCTACCGCACCACATGCCTCTCGAGACAGCAGAAAATGGTTGACTCTGACATTCCATGGTATAATTTCGCATTGTCTCATGTCATCCAGCCTATACCTGTCCTATTCAATGTGCATACGGCCTGTGTACTTCCCTCAATACTGCTAGTGAGAAATATTAACAGAACATTCAAACCAACCCGGCACCCCCCAGACACAAACTGCATCCAACAAGTGCACCACCCTAACCCTGGTCATCACTCACACTCCTCCACTCACCTATCAACATAACGCACTCACAAAATCATATCTATAACCAAAACAAAAAATAAATAATTGAAAAACAATACTACAAGATGACTAAGAGAAAATTAGACAAATAAAAAGGAGAACAGAAGAAGAAAAAGAAAAGAAATCGAAGGCATCATCTGCCCATTAATCTGAATATCTGTCCCAGGTCAGCGCTCCATTTGTCAAGGTGCAGAGCACATCATTCAAGGGGGTAGCAAGTCCATGGCACAATCCTCCATTGATTCTAGCATCACCCTTGATTCATTCAGGGACGTCCCATCTTTGGGGTATCTTCAACAATGTCTCCAGTACTGGTCTCTGAGCCTTTAGCTGTTACCACCTCCACCAGTGCCAAAGTGGTCTCTTGTTCAGCCTGTTGTGCCAGTTGGTCAATTCAGGGAGACCTACTGCCTTCAGTCTACTCTTTCCAGCTCCAAGGAGCCATCCCCACGTTCCACCACCTGTTGTGTGGATCTGGAGGATTTCTGGGACTACCTGCAACGGCTACCACTTTTTCCTCCTCTGGGCTTGACTGTGGATCTCCCCACCTCTCAACCCTATGCGGCATCCACTCATCACCATGTACCTCCAACCAATCCCAAGCTGCATCCAGGGTCGTAAAAATGTGCGTATGATCAGCTTTGCAGGGTAAAGGAGCATATATTGTAGATTCATGGCTCGCATCTTTTGTTTCACTCCGATAAAGGATGTTCCCTGCTGCTGAACCAAACAAGTGTAATCTGGGACTATACAGATCTTTTGAATAGGGAAGGCAGGGTCTCCTTCATGTCTGGCTGCTTTAAAAATGGAATCTCTGTCCTTAAAGTTTAAGATTTTTGTTAATAAAGTCCTGGGTTGAGCCACGATGGCAGCGGCGCCATAAGTACTCAGTGTGCCCGCTCCACAATAAAGATCGAGGAGAGCACTGCTGTGGGGAGTGCCTCCTTGACACATTTCTCAAAAAGTGTTTCTGGCTCTTTCCCCTCCTAACCCTCGGGGAATCCTACAAAGTGCAGATTATATCTGCGGGAGCGCCCCTCAGCATCTTTGACCCTGCGCTCCAGAGCTACCGTCTTGCGTGAGAGTTCAGTCACATTTGCCTTTAGTGTACCAATTTTGGTCTGTATCTCACTGACTGTCTGCTCCATGGCCTAGGAGCGGTCTGCAGCAGTGCGGAGGTCAGCACGCAACAATCCTTTATCCGTTGATACTGCATCATTTTTTGTCTGGACAGTCGCACTAGAGGCTTCAATTTCTGCAAGAATCTGTGCCCTTGTAGGCTCAGGTCGATCGGCATTAGCCCTAGTCTGCACCACTTGTATCTGATCAGCTCTCTGAGGGGTCCCCTGTGCCGTATACGGGTCTATTTTTGTCTTCAGCGCCCCCTTTCAGGTCTATCTTTGCCCATAGTGCAGCTCTCCTCCAAACACCAGAGGATTCGGATGACCCCCAAGCACCCTAATTCTACATGGGAGAGGTGGGCCTTATTACCTTTTGACATCCTTTATTGGCCACGAGTACAGTGGGTAGGGGCTCTGATTCACCTGCAGGAGGAGTAGCAGACTTGGGGGCAACCTCCATCCTATATGTGAACTGCACACTATTGGTTAGTTGAATATATGTCCTTTGGACCTTCGGCACCCCGTTTTATTGTTCTAGTCTGCTAGGCTACAGTAGGGTTCATAGCATTCACCAAGGTAACTTTTTTATTTCAATGGAGACTCCATTGTGTACCCGATCATTCTGTTTGGGCCTTCTATCCCGGTTGCAGTCACCCACCCGACATGTGCTGCAGTCTCTCTAAGCCCTGGGACTTCTCATAGCCTTCAAGCCCAATCGCTGCCACTGGAAGAAATGCGCATGCCCAGAGTGTAGTTCTGGAGCTGGGGCAACCGCCTCATTCACTTACATTTCTTTATTGGTCGTTTGATTGACCTACGCCGTCAATTCACAGCTGAGGCCCTTGCTCCACTGGGCTCACCAGGATTAGTGTTTCTACCCTAGGCCCACTCTCCTCACCTTTACCATAGGGATCCAGGATCAGGTCTCATAATCTGTGTGTGCCCTCACATCGTGTAGGACCACTGCCCCCAGCACTGCTGAGACTTCTCCGGGCCAGCTATGCAAGCATGATCCTTTACTGCAACGGTGCCCAATATCTAAGCCAGTCCCAGCCACCAGTGGAGGGTGCTTCTCCATCCCCGAATCCAGTGTGCCCTTGTTGATTTCTCAGGTCCAGGGATCAGGACAACACTAGACGATCTCAGGCCTCGTAAACTTCAAGCGCACCTTCACCCAACTAGCCGGCATGTTTCTGACACCATTTGCGGGCAGTTAGTCCGTGTTCCTCCGGTGTACAGCCTCCACCTGCGCGAGCGCAGGGAGCAAGATTTCAAGCGGAGAGGCAGCAAAGAATATTCACAGCCCCCACCCCATCAATCAGAGGCAGGGAGTCCAGCAGTCCCGTCCCGAGGTCAGATGGCCCCCGTCATGCCCTCAGCCATGACTCAGTTTGCTCTGTGCCCAGGGAATCGTGGGCCCAACACCCCCCAATACCATGTCCAGCCTGCAACAGGTAGCCGCTCAACCCTTCGATTCTTTGTGTTTATTCCTCTACACTGCCGGATACCTCATTTAGGAGAATATGGACCAAGGCAGGCAGGATAATTCAGGATTATTGCATGGGCAGCAGAGGAGTTCCTTAAACTTCGACCACTCCAGTCACCATCTTGGCTATGCCCCCATGTTGGACACAATGAGTTAAAGTCCAAGTCGGGTAGGTATATACAGTAACGTGTTCCATCCTCAGATGTGAATAAAACATTTTAAGATGTAATCATGTATCCATCAATTTGAGCTTTATATATGTATATATATCTTCGACTTCCGATTTCCTTCACAGGCTGAGAACAGTATGATGGACAGACCATACAAAAAGATACATAGTGGACACCATTAGAATGTATTAAGCTGGTTTGTACCGTATATACAAAACATATAAAAATGTCCAAATTTTGGATACATTAAGTAAAAGTCTGAGTTGGGTAGGTTTATACAGTGATGTGTCCCATCCTCAGATGTGATTAAAAGATTTTAAGATGGAATCATATATCAACCGATTTGTGCTTTTTATTTATATAACTTCGACTTCCTATTTACTTCACAGGATGAGCACAGTCTGAGGGACAGACCAAAAAAGAAAGAGACAAGAAAAATTGATTGATAACAGAATAAAGAGAAAGGGAAAAAAAACAAGAACAGGCTGAGACCAGCATTTAGAGCAATTGGGGATACAAGTATACAAATGTCCCTTAGTTCATGGTGGTCTCACCTTAAGAAGTAGTATAAACAATCGTAGTCCTCACAAGTAAAGTAATCATGTTCCAGATCCAAAGGGTTAAATGATAAGCGTATGACCAAAGCCCGGTGTATGGACACCACCATTGGGAAATATATAGAACTACCACGGTCATCTAGCCCACATTACGAGCCTGGATATGTGAAGGAACTCCATGGAGGAAAGTCAAAACACTTCATGGTGTGTTGCCCAAAGCGCTCAGCCAGCCTTAGGGGTTTACAGCATAATTGATCAGAGTGTCCCAGTAACTCCATAATATTGGCGTGCCACCATAATGCCCTTATACAGCGTTGTTGAAATGGGTCATACAGCCCCATTATCCCTATATACAAGGAGCACAGGCTTAAGATGATGCCAGTACAGCCCTCCTGTAGCAAGCAATGAGCCCGGTGTATGATGGGGATCCTTTCAGCCATTTGACTAGCATAATACAAGGAAAATTAAAGTTTTTGTTTGTCCTGTGTGGGTTATAATGTATTTTATATTCATACATGTTGTTTGGTTTGTGTACATGTTTTTGATTAGGCTTTAATGCCAATTGGTTTTCAGCCCTGAAGAAGTTCGCACATCTGGGAATAAAACGCGTTGGCTGAGCAGAATATGAATAAAGTTGTTTTTAAAAATACTACGTCGGGCTTGACTTCATCACCTGACACACCTCCCATTGCTTCACGGACTAAAGATCTGGAAAACAGGGGCACTGTACAACAGCGGGAGCCGGAGTGACTGTGCGCAGGATAATTCACAAAAAAATAAAACTAGTGTGAGGGGCAGATTGGAAAGTCCGCCATTGGGCTCTGTTCAGTTGATAACTTTAATAGCTATTAGTCCAATCCTAATGATGGCACCTTTTCATTCTCAGTGCAACTTTACCTTTATGATATGATATGGTATAGATGCGTTTTACACATTTTAGATTGTGGGATGGTCTTTATAATTAATTGTGGTACTGTATCGGCAGTTATTGACATGTGGGAGTATCTCTGTATTTATTGACCAGCAACAATTGTAATATAAGCATAATTTACTTGAAGTCTACAGCAAGTTGTATGAAAGTTAAGGATTTTTAACATATTAATGACTGAAGTATGATGATATCTCAAATTACATCATTGATGACCTCACTGATGACCTCATCCAATGAGTGTGTTAGTTTGTTTATAGTTTTCATTTCGGCAGGTAAATACCATAATACTTTTCTACCTGATTGTGTTCAGCCTCGGTGCAGCTAATGGGTGTGAGTGTGTGGGATTATTGAATATGTTTGTATCTTTGTATTGAAGGCAACCCTATGTGACGGTGATGATTTGTGTTCACAATGTTCCACCCAAGTTTCTTTGGTACAGCAGAAAAATGTTTTTAAAGTCTTTTAAGCAGCCTTGAGCTGTTCTACAAAATTGTCTCATTCAGACCATGTCTACTTAACATAGGACTGTATGTGATGTTATAAATGATGTCATCAGTGATGTATTGTGTGAGGTCATACGCAGTGCATGGTGGGAGTGGAAGTCACATATACCTAACTATAACATCCCCTTAACCTTTGTTTTTTTCAGTGAATATGTATATAGATACCTATGTATTATAATAAGTTATATTATGTCATTGCAATATAATGTAATGTTATTCTTTGCTGTGGTATGTTGTTATGGTAAGTCATAATGTGTCATGCAATATTATGTCACACCAGCATTCTTTACCTCACTGTCCTAGAGTCATTGAGCACTCATCCTGATTCTTTTGGTGCCCGGCAGAGGACGCGAGGTGACAAATGTTTTTTCTGCACAAAACTAACAATACAAACATACAGACAGTAGAGCCTCATTTTACTCTTCCACTTAAAGCTGTACATGTACAAATCATCAGACAGTGGCAGTGACCTGCCTGACAAACAGCACTCAACTCACCACAGTCAGGGCAGAACACTGCAGATGCCCTCAGGGCAAGAAGCAGGAACACAATGTACCCCAACATTTGAAGATCTGAAAGAGAGGGAACACGTTGGCAATGTTAGTGAGAATGTCGCAGTTTGCACCTGCGTCTTAGCGTCTCTCGATTGGAGAAGTCATAGATTGAATAATTGTGGTTATCATTCATGTCAAGGTGCACACTGCACCTCTCCTGCCTTTGTACAATCCTAGTGACTTAGAAGCATGAGGTGCCGGTGAGAGTGTCAGTGCTGTGTGAGATGAGCCTCAGCACTTCGAGTCCACGGTTCATGTCTGCCCATGGACTCTGAGATTTGAGATGGAGCCAAGGACGACATGGGTCCATTACAGACATGACAAGCACGACTCAGAGGCATACATGCACACTAGACATACCAAGGCTAATTGACAACTTTGGTGTGTGTAGGTGTAAGGGGTAAGAAGGTGGGTGTTTTCTAAAGTTGTGAGAGTATGAGGTAGGCATTAGTTATATGTACATAGGTGTTCGTAGGGGTAAATTGCTTATAAATATGTTATAATAGCAGCTAATACATGTATGATTTATTAGAACACACCAGCTCACCATATGCTAGGATATAATGTCGAGTCCTACCGCTAGCATATCTTGCTCACAGAGTTAAATGTCAGGGACTTAATCTCCTGTTCTCTCTGTAGCACTGCAGTCACCGCGGTTACCACTCTGAGAGAAAACAGCAACTCACTGCGCAGGAATCTCCCATGCAGTCCATTTCTCTGTTGTTGCTTAATCGAAGAGGTTCATGGACCATACTAAGGGCCAGATGTAGGTAATAGCAGTTTAGCGAGTTCTTAACATTGATTTTTAGGGAATCGCTATTAGGGACTCGCAAAATGCTATGTAGGTAGGAATCGCAATAACTTTTGTGATGCTTACATATTGCTTATTTGCGACTCGCAAATTGCGAGTCACAAAGAAGGAATGGCTTCCTATTCATTCCTATGGACCAAGAGGCCCATAGGAATGAATGGGAATTGTGTGCCCACTTTCAAGGGTTCCAAAAGGAAACCCTGTTGCACCCCTGAATTGGGCGAATGTGTGCCACATGTCACTTTGGAAAAAGCAAAAAAGTGCTTTTTGAAAGGAAATCGCAACTTAACACCAACTTTAACTTTGTGGTAATTTGCGATTCCTTAAGGCATTATCGCAATTCGTGATGCCAATTAGCATAAAATTTAGGGAATCGCAAATTGCGATTCTCTAAATGCTTGCGCAAAAAGAGGAATCACAATTTTTGCGATTCCTTATTTTGAAAGTTGGTATTTACCTACATAGCACACAGCTAAATTGCGATCACAAACACTGATATTCTGCGAATGTCAGCATTTTTGATTGCTATTTCACTTCTACATCTGACCCTATATCTGGTATTCTGCGAGGTAAACACCTCCTACTCACTCTGCTGTCATTCCCTTAGAAGATAAGTACCTCCTACTCGCTATACTGTTTCTCCCACAGAGAAGTAAACAACTCACTCTGCTATTGCTCCTGCAGAGAGGTACATAACTCCTTCACACTGTGTGGGAATCTGCATCATCTCAGGCACTTCTATTTCTTTGCAAAGAGTTAAAATATTCCTACTTGATGTCTCAAATCCACAATAAAGCATACCACTTGTTTATCCATTTTTCAGGGAGTGTAAGAAAAGAAAAACTGCTCTTCATGTTGGACTCAATGGTGCTAAATGTGTGCTGTGGGGTGTCCTGTATCTAATATTGACCTGTTTTTCTGAGGAAGTTAAATGGCACAAACTCACTGTCTCTAATCTCCTGTGATATATCCAACTCTTCCATCTCTTCATATTGAGTTAAATGCCTCATTTCCACTGCCTCTCTTCTCTTGTGTCCTATACTTACTGTATTGAGTCTCTTGTACCCAAAACTGACTGTCTATAATCTCCTGCACTGCCTGTAATATTTCCATTTCTTATCATATTATATACCCCATGCTCACTGCCTCTAATCTCTTATACCCCATACTCACTATCTGGAAACTCCTGCACTAATCCCAATGCTATCATCTCTTCCCTATTGAGTCAAATACCCCATAGTCACAGTTTCTATTCTCCTCTACTCCATACTCATGTTCCCTACACTCCTGTACTCCCTAGTCATTATCTGCAATGTCCTATATCTCAGACCCACTGTTTCCAATCTCTTGTACCCCATACTCACTGTCTGTAATCTCCTGCACTACCTCCAATGCCGCAATCTCTTCCTTATTGTGTTAAATACCCAATACTTACTCTCTCTACTTGATACTCCATACTCACTGTATCTACTCTCCTGTATCTCATACTCACTCTCTCTAGGCTAATGTATGCCCAATTCATTGCCTGTAATCTCGTATGCCACATACTTATTGTCACTAATGTTTTGTACCCTGTACTGACTGTCTTTGATCTTGTGCACTTCTTCCAAAACGGCCATCTCTTTCTTATCAAATGAAATACCCCATACTCAGTGTCTTTAATCTCCTATATTCACTGTCTCTAGCCTTCTGCACCCAATACTCACTATGTCTACTCTCTTTTACCCAAACTCACTGTCTGTAACCCTGTACCCCATATTCACTGTATCTAATCTCCTGTATCCCATAGTCATTGACTCTAATCTCTTGTCTCCCATATTCACTGCCAGCTGTGCCCCACATTACCTTAATTACTACCATCTTATTCTTAATGAGTTAAATGCCCCATACTCAACACCTCTTATCTTCTGTACCCCATACTCACTGTCTCTAATCTCCTGTACCCCATATTCACTGCTGTATTCCCACCATTGCTGATATCTCTTTCTTATTGAGTTACATATCCCATACTGACTGTCTCTAATCACCTGTACCCAGTACTTACTTTGGTAAAAATAAATAAACTCTGAGGCGCTCATAAGGAGGACACCCCAGCTCGCACCACTCATTGCCACTGCCAGAGGAGCAACCAATGACAGCACATGCACAACTGCCAGCCACCACACTGTGGCAATTCAAACTGTTCAAGGCCCCCAAAGTAAGGAGAATGGCTTAGGAGGCAGGTACTATTAGTTTTAATGTCTATTTGATTAATAAAAAAACTCTTGTTGTGTTCATCTCTATATTACACAAACATGTGACAGCTGCCATAAGTGCCGGTGTTGACAATTAAGCACTGGTGCCATGCACAGGACACCACTGGTTCAAATTAAGCACATCATGTACCCCATGTCCACTGCCTTTAATCTCTTGAATCCCATACTCACCGTCACCAATCTCATTTCCCATACACTCTGTCTGTAATCTCCTTTCTCATACACACTGTCTGAAAATCTCCTTTCCCTTACACACTGTCTGTAATCTCCTTTCCCAAACACACTGTCTGTAATCTCCTTTCCCATACACACTGTCTGTAATCTCCTTTCACAAACACACTGTCTGTAATCTCCTTTCCCAAACACACTGTCTGTAATCTCCTTTCCCAAACACACTGTCTGTAATCTCTTTTCCCAAACACACTGTCTGTAATCTCCTTCCCCAAACACACTGTCTGTAATCTCCTTTCCCAAACACACTGTCTGTAATCTCTTTTCCCATACACTCTGTCTGTAATCTCCTTTCCCATACACACTGTCTGTAACCTCCTTTCCCATACACACTGTCTGTAATCTCCTTTCCCAAACACACTGTCTGTAATCTCCTTCCCATACACACTGCCTGTAATCTCCTTTCTCATACACACTATCTGTAATCTCCTTTCTCATACACTCTGTCTGTAATCCCCTTTCCCATACACACTGTCTGTAATCTCCTTTCTCATACACACTGTCTGTAATCTCCTTTCTCATACACTCTGTCTGTATTCCCCTTTCCCATACACACTGTCTGTAATCTCCTTTCCCATAAACACTGTTTGAAATCTCCTTTCCCAAACACACTGTCTGTAATCTCCATTCCCATACACACTGTCTGAAATCTCCTTTCCCAAACACACTGTCTGTAATCTCATTTCCCAAACAAACTGTCTGTAATCTCTTTTCCCATACACTCTGTCTGTAATCTCCTTTCCCATACACACTGTCTGTGATCTCCTTTCTCATACACACTGTCTGTAATATCCTGTCTTACCTCCAAAGGTGCCCTCTGCCATCTCCTTCTTATTACATTCCCCATATTCATTGTTGGGAATCTCCATTCATATCTGACATGTTAATTTCCTGCTCACACTGTGAAGTGTGGCACATTCTCAACATCCAGCTCTCTCCCTCAGGGTGATCTCTCCCAGTTCCATCTCATCCTATTGGATTGAAACACATACTCACTCTCCGGAGCTCCACAGGTCTGTCCGGTACCCACAGGTGTGCAGTGATGGCTGGGGTGCTCTATACTTTAATTTGAGGCAGACTGCCCTTATATACCTGACCCTGCACTTGGGGAGGGATCTGCTGCTCCCCCAGCGACCAATCATATTCCTTATTTGTTTCAATCCTTTGCAGCTTCATGGCTGACATCAACTCCACCCACCTACATCTGTTTGAACATGTGGATCTCATCCAAGCATGACCTACCTGGGAAAAAAATTATTTTCATGAGCACATGAAGACACACACAGAACACCATACACACACACACTCACACAAGTGTGTGCACATAAGAACAGATACACACAAACATGTATATAGACAGGTACATTCACAGGAAGAAACATGCTCCTTTTAAGATCTCGCAATTGGTTATTAAACCATGGCTCCTTCCAGGTTTCTATTTTCTTTTGTCGTCCTGGAATAGCTGGGAATTTGTGAATGAGAAACTGCCCAAGAGTTCCCAATTCTTGGGTGCTTCTTCTTCTTTATGTATCCCTTGTGTCTTCACATAATCCTGAATTGTGTCTATTAATATATTTGTATCTTGTCCTTGCCACTTCAGTTTCCTCAGATTATATTTTGCTGGATATTGTGCCGGAAAATTTAATTTTTGTGTTTGGGTTAGAGTAATGTTAATTTTCGTAATCTGTGGAAAATTATCACTTTCTGGACGTGGGCAGATTTGGGAGCAATTTATCATAGGAAAGAGATTATTACTGACAATGGTGAAGTCTATAATTGATTGGCTGGGCGCTGGTCTTTCTCCAGTTACGTTACTGATACCGTTCAAGGTGATTAAACCTAAAGCTTCCAGCTCTTGGATTTTTGATTTAATTCCTGGGGCATCCCTCCTCTTACTTCTGGACTGTTAGCTGTTTGTAAGATTAGTATTAAAATCTCCTGAAATTATCAAATTACTTAGGGGCAGATTTACAATAACTGGCGCCTCCCTGCATATCAGCAGGGATGCGCCAGTTATTGTGCATCATGGCTGCGCCATCATGGATGCGTCATATTTACAATGTAGCGCACCATGGGGCAAAAATGGAAAGATGCGTGACGCATCTGCTGCCGTAAAGGCTGCGCATTGCTGGAGTTGCATCACAGCTCATGCAAGGCTCTGGGGTGTCCTCTCCTTAAAATGCTGCATCAATCCTTACGCCTGCTTCAAGAATGGTCTTAAAAGTGGCTGAGTGACATCTTGTAGATGTCACTCAGCCTCTTTTAGGAGGCGTTCCTGTGCTGGAACACTCCCCCTGCGCCGGAACGCCTACATGTGGCGCAGGGCTTTACAACTTGACGCATCTCCCAGATGCATCACATTGCAAGTATCCCGCACCATGGCGCTGGTTTTGCGCCACCACTGCATCACAAAAGTGACACAACAGTGACGTAAAAGAGGCGCAAGGGGCTTGCAAATCTGCCCCTAAATTTTTTGAGAGGTATCAGTTTTCAGTATTCTTTCTGCCTCAATGGGACCTAATGCCCATATTTCGGCAAATGGTTTTGATCCTTTTCTTCCTAGATTTAGCATAAGCAGGGCAAAAGAATAATATGTGTAGGTCATGTTCTCGAGTATCAGTTTGGCATAATACACAGCACTCCATATTGGTCTCTCCTTATTTACGGACCCATTTTGATGTGTTTGAGCTGGTTTGCAGAACACTAAATCGAAATTACATGTATAGTGATTTTGCTAACTGTGGCTGCACTTCATCCAGAAATGGCTCAAAATTCGAAGTTGGCTTCATAAGAAGAAACTAAGTTGTTAGTGTACCAATAGCCGAGTTATGGGACTCACTGTTTTGGATGTACGCCCAAAAGGTGGATGTTAGACCTGTCTGCCCTTTGGGTAGTCCCTCTTAATTATTTATTTATTTTGTCCCCTTTTTGCCCCTCATAACCTTTTTCACTTTTTGTGTCCACTGGATTATTTTTTACGGTGTTGTCCTAGGGGTTAGGTGTTCTTGCCCTCACGGTCCTTTTTCTTGAGGCCTAGGAGTCTTTCCTGACTAAAAACTGAAGGATACCTAAAATGGTGGCTATTAACTGCCATAACTG
This sequence comes from Lissotriton vulgaris, assembly GCF_964263255.1. Lineage (NCBI taxonomy): Eukaryota > Metazoa > Chordata > Amphibia > Caudata > Salamandridae > Lissotriton > Lissotriton vulgaris. The sequence continues at coordinate 45,094,506 of NC_141699.1, forward strand.
CCAACCTCTGAGGAAGCCCCATAGGATAGCATAGAGACCTTCCAGAATGTTCCGGACCCTACTGGACCCTGTGTGGTTAGTCTATAAAAGGACAGGGGCAAGGTAGCCATTTGGGTAGAAAGTGACCAGAGGGAGAGCGAGGTGGACAGGGACAGGAGGGAGGCGATCTCGTAAGGAGGACAGCGCTTCCGCAGGGATAGACCGACCTGTGGGCCGGCTGATTTCCTAAACCGACGCTGCCCCTTGTGAACTGATCAAACCCTGACCTGAGGGATCCAATACCAAATCTTGGAAGAGACCTCGCATTCGTTCCCCTGAGTCTTGTGAATGGAGAACTGAAACAAAAAGACTGACAAGCGGTGAGAGATTGCCACCGAGAGATCGCCTGTTGTCATAAAGACAAGAACTCCACACAAAACTGACTGTGGAGATTGCACAGTTATTGGCGGAGAACGCACAGTGTGCGCAGACACAGCACTCACTGGCGGATGACATGAGGCGTCAGCTGTCATCACTTCAGCGGGCTGGTTGCCCCTTCCCATTGAGTCAGTTTCCGACCGCTGTGAAGTAGGAGGCGCGGCTTGGCGGAAGCCGCCGGAGAGGAGGTGGAGTTCTGCGGTGACGTCGAGAGAGAGAGGCGGAGAGACGCTGAGCGAGGCCGAGAGGAGTCAGGGACCTGACCCAGGAAGTCTTCGTTGTCATCTAGAGAGACGGAGCCTACATCGGAGGACTCCCCAGACGTGGAGCAACGCGAGCGAGGAAAAGCGGCCCCCGTGAACCTCAGAGGAGCCTCTCCATCTCCGGCGGGAAAACGAGTGACCGGAGCACATCAGAACCTTGAGTTGGGCCAGTTCACTAGTGCGAAGTAAGCTGGGAAACTTGTGGGGGAAGCGGGGGGTGGCACAGCGAGAGACCTGGGAACTGTGAACCGCCGGAACAGAAAGTAACTGCAACTAGACTTACAGGCTTTGGAACAATGCTTGCTAGTGATCGGATTCTATAAATTAAGGAGCTGTGGAGGTGTTGAGGGTGTGAGGAGGGATATGGTGCTCTGAGAAACAGCCCCCCTTCCACAAGAGATAGAAATCAGGACTGTAGGGCTACATTAGAGGCCAAAGAACAGTGTTCTAGAAATTCCTCGGTGGTTGAGGTGCCCTTAAGAGCCAGATTTTTCCCACTAAACTAGAGCTCGAGTAAAGCCATAAGAAATGTATGAGTAATTTGCCTATCTTCTTTTGATTGTATAGTTGGCTGTAACCCTGGCTGGGGACGCTGCTGGGGGTAGAACACGGTGTAGCTGTAACTCAAGCTAACTTGGACCCTGAGTTCTTGTGGGTAATGTACTTGACCGGTTACATATCGAAGAGCCTTAACCTGGTACTGTGACCTAACCAATCTACACTGTTTAGGCTGAAGAGGAGGTCCTAGCTGGAAATGTTGCTGATTAATCTAAAATGAATGTATTCTCTATTGAAATGAAGAAGTCAATGAATATTGCTAATTGATTGTGAAAACCTCTAATGAACTGAATGTATGTACTATCTTGAACTAAAAGTAGAGAAAAAGGTACAAAGAGAAACTTTTATAAAAGGTACTGGTATTTTTCTACATTGGTGTGGTGTCCTTTATTTTTAGTGGTAAGACATTAAGTTACTGTGAGTGAATTGTAAGCATTACACAAAAGCTTCGGAGATTAGCTGTTTCCACTCTGTGCCAGGCTACCCTATGTAGTCTAGGATTTCTAGGTCTAACAGTGGATTTTAATATTTTCTTAAAAGCCAGTGCCAGTTGAGTAGGTTCTTCAGAAAAGTGCTTCAGCTCGAGCATATAAACCCAACAGAAAACATGCTTAAGCCACTGTAGACTCGTACTTTGGTCAAACCTTAGAATTTCTTCCAGGCCATCTTTATAGTGGGCAAGTTCTGTTGTAGACCACAGGTGCACCCAAAGCAATAAGGGTCTCAGTAAGGCTTGATAAACTATACGTTTAACATTTTGGTCCTTAACAAATAGGGATTAGAGGTCTGCGCACTAGGAGATATAATAGCTTCCGTAAAAAAAAATTCCCCTACTGCGAAGGTATTCTTACATGAGGGCCCCCATATTTCCACCCCATAAAGGGATGCTGATTGTGCCCTGTACTTGTATACCTGAAGGTCAAAGGATACTGCCTTGGAAGTACTAACCTCGTGTTTCTTTACTATCGGTAGGGAATTTTGGAGCAAGATAGTCTTGCTTTTCTCCAATTGCAGTATCCAGGTCATTTTGGTATCCAAGGTTATGCCTAAATAAATACAAATTTGCACATATTCTAGCTTCCAATTTTTAAACCCTTAAATTTGTTTTAAAAGATTTATGTGGGTTGACTGCCATGTATTTTGTTTTGCTAGAATTTCTAGGCCCTTAGTATCACAATATGCACTGAAAGAGTCTATTAGACAGTGTAAACCTTTTGGGGTTTGAGATATTAAAATAGTGTAATCTGCGAATAAAAGGGCTGGTACTTGCGCCGCCGCTAACTTAGGTGAATCATGTGCGCGACCCAATAAATGCTCTGGGATATCGTCTACGTACAATGAAAATAGGGTGGGCACAAACACACACCCTTGCCTTACGCTCCTTTGTACTGGAATTGCTTCAGTGAGTTCGCCCCTCGGACCCCATCTAACTTTTGCATAGTTATCCTCATGCAATCTTATTATTTCCATGAGGAATTCTCCTGGTACCCCTTGATCTGTTAATGATTGCCAGAGTAGGTTTCTAGGGATGAGGTTGAATGCGGCCCTCAGGTCGACAAAGGCAATATACAGATGACCTTTCTTTAAAATTGTATATTTCCAGCTCATACTGAGAAGTCTAAAGACCTGGTCAATTGTGCTGGTTCTGACTGTAAATCCAGCCTGATATTTGGAAAGAATGCATTTCTCCTTAATCCTGTCATTTATTTTTGTTAAACTTGGCCTTGCATACATTTTTTGTAAAATATCTATTAACCTCATCCGTGCTGCCCGATTTACCGCCGGTGCTGGGCCCCAATGTTAATGGGTGTGGTCATGACGGAACGGTTCCGTCATGAGCATCGAAAGGGTTAAACTAATCGGTCGATAACTTGAAGGGTCTTGGCAGTTATCTTTTTTAAAAATGGTGGTAATTCCGGCTCCTTTCCATGATTCTGGGATTGGTGCACCCGCAGCTACTGAATTACAAACAGAATTAATGTAAGGGCTCCAAACAGTTTTAACCCACTGTGTAAATGTCACACCCTTTGGTGCAGTTTTCTGTGTCAAAGGAGACTGCGGTGGGTGCTGCTGTGGGTGGACCCGGGCAACACCCATTGCTCTTCGACGCGGCCCCAGATTGACATGGAATAGTCAATCTGAGGCAGCGCCAAAAGCGAGCGCCATTGAAAGTGTGGCGTTACAATGGCGCAACTCGGAAAAATACTGTTATTTCTCCTCGTTTTTTGCTCTGTCCAGTATGCTGCATCAGCGCACATATAAGGAGCAAATTGCCATTAAAGATTGTTTAAGTGCAGGAAGGTGCCCCTTCCTCCACATAAACATTCATCCCTAAAACGGAGGCGCCCATGCGCCATGGTGCAAGGGTGCCTGTGCTGGCAGCTCTTTCAGCGCAAGTGAAACAACAGGGGTGCACTCTGTTTTTGTAAATACGGTGCAAGCCTGCGTTCTTTTAAATGACGCAGTGTCGTGCAGTGCAGTTGAATTGCTTGAAGCCCTGCGCCATTTCTTTGTGGATATTCCCCTTCGTAACTCAAAGCTGAGCATTGCGCTGCCTTACGTTAACTTCGTCAAGGAGGCGTCCCATGGGTGGTGCATGGGTGGCGTCCCATGGGTGGTGCATGGGTGGCATCCCATGGGTGGTGCATGGGTGGCGTCCCATGGGTGGTGCATGTGTGGCGTCCCATAGGTGGTGCATGGGTGGCGTCCCATGAGTGGTGCATGGGTGGCGTCCCATGGGTGGTGCATGGGTGGCGTCCCATGGGTGGTGCATGGGTGGCGTCCCATGGGTGGTGCATGGGTGGCGTCGCATGGGTGGTGCATGGGTGGCGTCCCATGGGTGGTGCATGGGTGGCGTCCCATGGGTGGTGCATGGGTGGCGTCCCATGAGTGGTGCATGGGTGGCGTCCCATGGGTGGTGCATGGGTGGCGTCCCATGGGTGGTGCATTGGTGGCGTCCCATGGGTGATGCATGGGTGGCGTCCCATGGGTGGTGCATGGGTGGCGTCCCATGGGTGATGCATGGGTGGTCTCATTTAAACTCATATGAGTTTTGAGGCAAATCTACAACGAGATGCTGATGGATTTTCACCAAAATCCTGCACCTCCTCTATACCTATGATTCACCCTCTCAGCACTTGTGCTGGAGTCTACAGAAAAAGTGGGAAACACCCTCAAGCATAGTCTTTGGACTGGAAGGAAGTCCATTCAGTAGAAAACGCTACACTGAACGCAAAGCAGACACTGTGACGCGCGGGTGCCTGTGCAGGTACCCGGCTGTCAGAAGGGTGCCTGCGAAGGGAGAGATAACAGAGCCTCATGTTAGTAGATCTGGTGCTGTACTGATCTCTCTCCCATTCATGCAACGCAGCACTGTGCAGCGCTGCAACTTCACTTGCTCTGCTGAGTTGTGTACATTTTATGTACATCTGGGCGTGGGTGTTTTCTTTGGAAAATCCCACTTTAGATAAACATAACAGATTTAAAGATGGGTGTTAAATGTAAAGTTTAATACCAACAATTCTGCTTCCACCTGAAGCCACTCCTTGGTAAAATATTTAATTATAGAGTTAATGTCAGGTACGGGCACAGGAGATCATATAATAAGTAGCGGTGAGCATAAGTGGTGTCATTCTCTCGAGTTTAATTTCTCACAAATACAGCAAAATACATGTCATTATGAGCAATTACATGAGAAGCATATTCCAGCAATTAGCATCGTTTTCTTGGTAGAAAATGCACCCTCGCTTCCAAAATGGGTCAGAGGATGCATTTTACCCTGAGACAATAACACTAGATGCTACAGGACATGAACAGCTGTCCCCAGCTGCTGCTCACTCTTAGATTATTGTCCCTGTGCTCATGCAGTAGGATGTTGGCCCCAAATTACAATTGATTCCTCTTGTTTGTTTCATTACATAATTTCTCAATTTCTGTATCACAAGAGTAAAGCGCGAGTACTGAAATTACTCTGATTAATTCCAAGTGTAATATTAACATGCTCAGATGCTTTATTCAAGTCTAAACACTCAGCTCCATCAATACAGGTGGTTTGTGAGCCCAGAGCCAATCCAAGACGGTTCACCAGCTGCACGGAGCTGATCTCAGGGAAACAAACTATGCCCCTCAGGGCAGAAATATTCTAGTAGTCTGACTGCATTGTGCTAGTAGTGTCCTGGTCACAATGTCACTTATGCACAGTACACGCCGACCATGCAAGCCCACTCTGCTTTGTTTGCTTTCATCTGTCATTACTAGGTGCCAATCAGGCATTAATTTCCTAGACGTCATTGCTAAATGGCTAGAAGTGCCCTCAGTGCCGCTGGCAGGGACATGTCATCCGCAGTGCCACCGGCAGGGACAGAAAGTCTCCAACAGTCTTTACACCACCTTCTGTTTGACGCAGTAGCAAGCAGTGGCCACTATACAACTTTAAGGGGAAGAACAAACCAGCAGAACTAGAATTTCTCACCTATCTTTTTTTCTTCAATTTAGAACAACTTATTTATTTCTCACTGTTAGGAGTTGTAACATTCACTAACTAAACCTGAACTTAACCCCCTTATACCTTTGTCACAGAGCATACAAGCTCAACTTAGAGGTAATGTGTGAAGTATGTATTTATTAAAACAATAATGAAGTCAAAGAGCAAAGTAATAAAAATCCAAAATGGAATTCAAAAATATAAAGTAAAGATTAATAAACAAAATGGCAAGAAAATGACAAAAAATCTAATAAGGGAAGGTTTGAAGCAAAAATGGAACCATGAAGCACAAGGTGCTAATGATAGTCAACGGCCGTGTTAAAACGGGACCTATGTTCCATTTGAAGATTGTGAAAAGTGCACGGGTCAGATACACGAACAAGGTTTATACTGGTCAAAGATTTTACAGTCTTATCTTTAGTCATTGAAGTCCCAATTTACCACAGGAGTACACTACTAAAGCCCCCAAAGACCAAAAGGGAGGCACAGAGAAAGCAGCAATGTGTCAGGCACAGTCTAAACAGCAGGGCCCAGTACAGGTCTAGTTATCACCGGTCAACGGGGCAGATGCGGGAAAAGTCCTCCTAAAGATTCTTTTATCCGTGTAGCTTTAACAAGAGATCAGCCTTATGACCATTGGAGTTTACTTCTTTGTTCTGGGCACAATGGGAAGAGTAGCTCCAATTTATTATAACATATAGCTGCCTGATTGTTCATGAAACATTTTTAGGTTTCGCCTGGCCGTAGCAAGCGAAATTTAATGTTATCTCAGTATTGGGGACTTGAACCGGCCCCTTCTTCCATTGGCTAGCTCCATAAATGGAGGATAGCCATTGGAAGACATCGTTGTCAATTACTCTTTCCCCATCAGGACGCGATTTGGGGCGTTTCTGGGTCTTTTTTTAAGTCCCGCCCTCTCCTCTTCCCATTGGCTGGAATTTTACCTTCCAGCCAATGGGAAGGGGAGAGCAGGCAAACACGCCCCCGAATCCCGAAAGGACCTGTTGCTCTGTTCCAGACGTGTCTTAAATAAAGCAGTATATCACTAATAATATCTGAGTTTGGGAGTCCCCATACAGAGCAAGACCTAGGCTGGTGTAATATTGGTTTTGGGGGGCTGGGGATGGCAGTGAGGGCAAGACGAGCCTCAAGTTGCTTTCTGAAGAGCAGCAGGTTGGGTTCAGATGTTTGACGAGCGCTTTCTTCCGCGTGTGCTGTGAACATTTACACTGGAGGACTTGAGGCATTTGTTTAAAGGTTTGACCAGATGCTGGTGTGAGTGATAACCTGTCTACCTTTGCCCTTAACCCAGACATAAATCGTAATCTTTGCCCCAACCATATCTCTAACCCCGATTCTGTCCCTCAACCTAGTGTTTGCCCAGCCTAACATTTACATGTTGCCCTATTCTGTAAGTTGCAGGAGGTTCCTTATCACTGATGACATTGTGCTCAACTCGTGGACTTTTCTTAAACAAATCATCTTCAGGTGGGTTAGTTAAATGGTCTTATCTAAAGGGGCCCCCATTGTTGTAAATAAAACAGCGATAATGTTAAGCATTTGCTGAAGACATGCTATTCTGTCTTCATTCTAGTTTTCCCTCTCAAACTCGGAAATACGGCCGGACTCCATTTTGCTTTCTGGTGTCCATCTTGTATGCTACACTTCGCCATGTGCTCGCCACGAGGCAAGTCCTACTTCACTGACCGTCACCCCTGGAGTTTGCCCAGCAACAGGCTATAAATAGTTCCAGCTTGCCTAGCGCATGCCCAGTATGTGTAACATCTGTTTCTGCTTATAGGGGATTGGAATGTGCATTCGAGGGGTTCCATGAATCATTAACTCCACCCATGTATCAATCATGTTTAAGAAATGTCCATATATGGCTGTAAATCATGCTTTTGAGTTGTAACCGCCCACTTATGAGCCACTTCTTTGTGTATAAAAGGGGACCCCATGTCCAAGTTCTGTGTGCTACCTTGTACAATACTGTAGAGTGTTGTGTGGGCTGTAGTACCACCTTTAAAGGTTTATTAAACTATGTTTTTGTATTTCCAGTTTCCGTGCAAATTTCTCATGTAGTCTGAGGACTTTGCGTACAGAAGGGCCAACCCTTTCGCACTCACGGGCCTTGCTGAGGCCTGTACTTATCAATTGGCGCCCGTCACGTGGGGCTCATCGACGACTCGGATGCTCGAAGGACTGGTCGTGACGAAGGATTGGAACCTTGCCGGGGACGTGATGACTGCCAGTGGCACCTTTAGTCATGGCATCCCGAGGTATTCTTCCTTCCCTTCCGATTTGACCATCTGGGTGGCGCCGGTCATTGACTGAGACCTTTTCTGTTGGTTTGCCGCATAGTGGCCGTGTCGGCGAATTCGGAACTTGCCCGTTGGAATCTGACTCTTGATTGGTAAGAATCGTTGTACGATGCTTGCTCCGAACCTTTGATAGTCTTGTTTGGCAAGGCAGTTTTATACGCTTGCCCCGACTAATTTGTTTGTTTGATTGGAATGACTAGTCATATTATTGCTCAGTGAATTCATATATGAGTTGCAACCCATATAGGCTGGCAAAGTGGAGATATTTCTCCTGATCTGTGAATTTGAGCGGCGCAACGCTTAAGTGCCATTTAATTATAACATTGCATATTCTGCATTATTTTTAGACATGCCTGTTTTTAGCGCACTCCGTAAGTGGTGCTGCTGTTTTGGTAATGACCGGTTTGTACTTGAAGAATCATAGCCGGCTCCCCCAGAGGGGACGCCGAATAGAGATATGTATGTGAATTTTGGTCTTTCCCCCATAATGTACAGCAAGTTGTGGAGGAAATACACATAGAAGGATCCTGAGTTGCGATGGCCTATGTATGGATCGTTTGATTTGAAGAAAATTGAGTATGTGGAGCAGTGTATGTGTAAGCGGCGAGTGAGGCAAGATATGTTTGAATGTATAATAATGTGGGTGAAAGAGGTGCGAGAGCGTGAGAAGCGTGAGCAAGCACTGATTGAGAAAGAGCAGCGAAAGAGTGAGCGTGAGAAGGCGCATGAGGCGAAAAAACGTGAAGCAAAAGAATTAGAAGAGAAGCAGGAGAAAGAACGCCGGTTGCAATGATCTGGCCAGTACCCTGTTCGACAGCCTCTTTATCCTGTCCTTAATAAATCGAATGATGATTTTTCGTTATTAGATCGCTCACCACCCCCGTACTTTGGTCCGTCTGCCCCGAGAGGAGGAGATCAAGATTCTAGGCCGCCCGGACAGAAGGTGGATACGCGGTCTATGTTATCGGCCGACCGTATCGGGTCAACAAAGATACTATGCCCCTTACCGATCTATTGTAAGAGCTTGAGGCATGGGAAGATAGGGAGAAACTATATTTTGTTGATTTTCTCTCTAATGAAATAGTGTCAGCCTTTCGGAAATATTCCGAGGTTCTTGAACCAGCGGATGTGATAGCTGATGCAAAGGAACTGCGTAAAGGTCTTTTTCTTTCTTCCCAGGTACCCGATGCAATCCGACGGCTATTTGCCCCTACTGCGAAGGTATTCTTACATGAGGGCCCCCATATTTCCACCCCATAAAGGGATGCTGATTGTGCCCTGTACTTGTATACCTGAAGGTCAAAGGATACTGCCTTGGAAGTACTAACCTCGTGTTTCTTTACTATCGGTAGGGAATTTTGGAGCAAGATAGTCTTGCTTTTCTCCAATTGCAGTATCCAGGTCATTTTGGTATCCAAGGTTATGCCTAAATAAATACAAATTTGCACATATTCTAGCTTCCAATTTTTAAACCCTTAAATTTGTTTTAAAAGATTTATGTGGGTTGACTGCCATGTATTTTGTTTTGCTAGAATTTCTAGGCCCTTAGTATCACAATATGCACTGAAAGAGTCTATTAGACAGTGTAAACCTTTTGGGGTTTGAGATATTAAAATAGTGTAATCTGCGAATAAAAGGGCTGGTACTTGCGCCACCGCTAACTTAGGTGAATCATGTGCGCGACCCAATAAATGCTCTGGGATATCGTCTACGTACAATGAAAATAGGGTGGGCACAAACACACACCCTTGCCTTACGCTCCTTTGTACTGGAATTGCTTCAGTGAGTTCGCCCCTCGGACCCCATCTAACTTTTGCATAGTTATCCTCATGCAATCTTATTATTTCCATGAGGAATTCTCCTGGTACCCCTTGATCTTTTAATGATTGCCAGAGTAGGTTTCTAGGGATGAGGTTGAATGCGGCCCTCAGGTCGACAAAGGCAATATACAGATGACCTTTCTTTAAAATTGTATATTTCCAGCTCATACTGAGAAGTCTAAAGACCTGGTCAATTGTGCTGGTTCTGACTGTAAATCCAGCCTGATATTTGGAAAGAATGCATTTCTCCTTAATCCTGTCATTTATTTTTGTTAAACTTGGCCTTGCATAAATTTTTTGTAAAATATCTATTAACCTCATCCGTGCTGCCCGATTTACCGCCGGTGCTGGGCCCCAATGTTAATGGGTGTGGTCATGACGGAACGGTTCCGTCATGAGCATCGAAAGGGTTAAACTAATCGGTCGATAACTTGAAGGGTCTTGGCAGTTATCTTTTTTAAAAATGGTGGTAATTCCGGCTCCTTTCCATGATTCTGGGATTGGTGCACCCGCAGCTACTGAATTACAAACAGAATTAATGTAAGGGCTCCAAACAGTTTTAACCCACTGTGTAAATGTCACACCCTTTGGTGCAGTTTTCTGTGTCAAAGGAGACTGCGGTGGGTGCTGCTGTGGGTGGACCCGGGCAACACCCATTGCTCTTCGACGCGGCCCCAGATTGACATGGAATAGTCAATCTGAGGCAGCGCCAAAAGCGAGCGCCATTGAAAGTGTGGCGTTACAATGGCGCAACTCGGAAAAATACTGTTATTTCTCCTCGTTTTTTGCTCTGTCCAGTATGCTGCATCAGCGCACATATAAGGAGCAAATTGCCATTAAAGATTGTTTAAGTGCAGGAAGGTGCCCCTTCCTCCACATAAACATTCATCCCTAAAACGGAGGCGCCCATGCGCCATGGTGCAAGGGTGCCTGTGCTGGCAGCTCTTTCAGCGCAAGTGAAACAACAGGGGTGCACTCTGTTTTTGTAAATACGGTGCAAGCCTGCGTTCTTTTAAATGACGCAGTGTCGTGCAGTGCAGTTGAATTGCTTGAAGCCCTGCGCCATTTCTTTGTGGATATTCCCCTTCGTAACTCAAAGCTGAGCATTGCGCTGCCTTACGTTAACTTCGTCAAGGAGGCGTCCCATGGGTGGTGCATGGGTGGCGTCCCATGGGTGGTGCATGGGTGGCATCCCATGGGTGGTGCATGGGTGGCGTCCCATGGGTGGTGCATGTGTGGCGTCCCATAGGTGGTGCATGGGTGGCGTCCCATGAGTGGTGCATGGGTGGCGTCCCATGGGTGGTGCATGGGTGGCGTCCCATGGGTGGTGCATGGGTGGCGTCCCATGGGTGGTGCATGGGTGGCGTCGCATGGGTGGTGCATGGGTGGCGTCCCATGGGTGGTGCATGGGTGGCGTCCCATGGGTGGTGCATGGGTGGCGTCCCATGAGTGGTGCATGGGTGGCGTCCCATGGGTGGTGCATGGGCGGCGTCCCATGGGTGGTGCATTGGTGGCGTCCCATGGGTGATGCATGGGTGGCGTCCCATGGGTGGTGCATGGGTGGCGTCCCATGGGTGATGCATGGGTGGTCTCATTTAAACTCATATGAGTTTTGAGGCAAATCTACAACGAGATGCTGATGGATTTTCACCAAAATCCTGCACCTCCTCTATACCTATGATTCACCCTCTCAGCACTTGTGCTGGAGTCTACAGAAAAAGTGGGAAACACCCTCAAGCATAGTCTTTGGACTGGAAGGAAGTCCATTCAGTAGAAAACGCTACACTGAACGCAAAGCAGACACTGTGACGCGCGGGTGCCTGTGCAGGTACCCGGCTGTCAGAAGGGTGCCTGCGAAGGGAGAGATAACAGAGCCTCATGTTAGTAGATCTGGTGCTGTACTGATCTCTCTCCCATTCATGCAACGCAGCACTGTGCAGCGCTGCAACTTCACTTGCTCTGCTGAGTTGTGTACATTTTATGTACATCTGGGCGTGGGTGTTTTCTTTGGAAAATCCCACTTTAGATAAACATAACAGATTTAAAGATGGGTGTTAAATGTAAAGTTTAATACCAACAATTCTGCTTCCACCTGAAGCCACTCCTTGGTAAAATAATTAATTATAGAGTTAATGTCAGGTACGGGCACAGGAGATCATATAATAAGTAGCGGTGAGCATAAGTGGTGTCATTCTCTCGAGTTTAATTTCTCACAAATACAGCAAAATACATGTCATTATGAGCAATTACATGAGAAGCATATTCCAGCAATTAGCATCGTTTTCTTGGTAGAAAATGCACCCTCGCTTCCAAAATGGGTCAGAGGATGCATTTTACCCTGAGACAATAACACTAGATGCTACAGGACATGAACAGCTGTCCCCAGCTGCTGCTCACTCTTAGATTATTGTCCCTGTGCTCATGCAGTAGGATGTTGGCCCCAAATTACAATTGATTCCTCTTGTTTGTTTCATTACATAATTTCTCAATTTCTGTATCACAAGAGTAAAGCGCGAGTACTGAAATTACTCTGATTAATTCCAAGTGTAATATTAACATGCTCAGATGCTTTATTCAAGTCTAAACACTCAGCTCCATCAATACAGGTGGTTTGTGAGCCCAGAGCCAATCCAAGACGGTTCACCAGCTGCACGGAGCTGATCTCAGGGAAACAAACTATGCCCCTCAGGGCAGAAATATTCTAGTAGTCTGACTGCATTGTGCTAGTAGTGTCCTGGTCACAATGTCACTTATGCACAGTACACGCCGACCATGCAAGCCCACTCTGCTTTGTTTGCTTTCATCTGTCATTACTAGGTGCCAATCAGGCATTAATTTCCTAGACGTCATTGCTAAATGGCTAGAAGTGCCCTCAGTGCCGCTGGCAGGGACATGTCATCCGCAGTGCCACCGGCAGGGACAGAAAGTCTCCAACAGTCTTTACACCACCTTCTGTTTGACGCAGTAGCAAGCAGTGGCCACTATACAACTTTAAGGGGAAGAACAAACCAGCAGAACTAGAATTTCTCACCTATCTTTTTTTCTTCAATTTAGAACAACTTATTTATTTCTCACTGTTAGGAGTTGTAACATTCACTAACTAAACCTGAACTTAACCCCCTTATACCTTTGTCACAGAGCATACAAGCTCAACTTAGAGGTAATGTGTGAAGTATGTATTTATTAAAACAATAATGAAGTCAAAGAGCAAAGTAATAAAAATCCAAAATGGAATTCAAAAATATAAAGTAAAGATTAATAAACAAAATGGCAAGAAAATGACAAAAAATCTAATAAGGGAAGGTTTGAAGCAAAAATGGAACCATGAAGCACAAGGTGCTAATGATAGTCAACGGCCGTGTTAAAACGGGACCTATGTTCCATTTGAAGATTGTGAAAAGTGCACGGGTCAGATACACGAACAAGGTTTATACTGGTCAAAGATTTTACAGTCTTATCTTTAGTCATTGAAGTCCCAATTTACCACAGGAGTACACTACTAAAGCCCCCAAAGACCAAAAGGGAGGCACAGAGAAAGCAGCAATGTGTCAGGCACAGTCTAAACAGCAGGGCCCAGTACAGGTCTAGTTATCACCGGTCAACGGGGCAGATGCGGGAAAAGTCCTCCTAAAGATTCTTTTATCCGTGTAGCTTTAACAAGAGATCAGCCTTATGACCATTGGAGTTTACTTCTTTGTTCTGGGCACAATGGGAAGAGTAGCTCCAATTTATTATAACATATAGCTGCCTGATTGTTCATGAAACATTTTTAGGTTTCGCCTGGCCGTAGCAAGCGAAATTTAATGTTATCTCAGTATTGGGGACTTGAACCGGCCCCTTCTTCCATTGGCTAGCTCCATAAATGGAGGATAGCCATTGGAAGACATCGTTGTCAATTACTCTTTCCCCATCAGGACGCGATTTGGGGCGTTTCTGGGTCTTTTTTTAAGTCCCGCCCTCTCCTCTTCCCATTGGCTGGAATTTTACCTTCCAGCCAATGGGAAGGGGAGAGCAGGCAAACACGCCCCCGAATCCCGAAAGGACCTGTTGCTCTGTTCCAGACGTGTCTTAAATAAAGCAGTATATCACTAATAATATCTGAGTTTGGGAGTCCCCATACAGAGCAAGACCTAGGCTGGTGTAATATTGGTTTTGGGGGGCTGGGGATGGCAGTGAGGGCAAGACGAGCCTCAAGTTGCTTTCTGAAGAGCAGCAGGTTGGGTTCAGATGTTTGACGAGCGCTTTCTTCCGCGTGTGCTGTGAACATTTACACTGGAGGACTTGAGGCATTTGTTTAAAGGTTTGACCAGATGCTGGTGTGAGTGATAACCTGTCTACCTTTGCCCTTAACCCAGACATAAATCGTAATCTTTGCCCCAACCATATCTCTAACCCCGATTCTGTCCCTCAACCTAGTGTTTGCCCAGCCTAACATTTACATGTTGCCCTATTCTGTAAGTTGCAGGAGGTTCCTTATCACTGATGACATTGTGCTCAACTCGTGGACTTTTCTTAAACAAATCATCTTCAGGTGGGTTAGTTAAATGGTCTTATCTAAAGGGGCCCCCATTGTTGTAAATAAAACAGCGATAATGTTAAGCATTCGCTGAAGACATGCTATTCTGTCTTCATTCTAGTTTTCCCTCTCAAACTCGGAAATACGGCCGGACTCCATTTTGCTTTCTGGTGTCCATCTTGTATGCTACACTTCGCCATGTGCTCGCCACGAGGCAAGTCCTACTTCACTGACCGTCACCCCTGGAGTTTGCCCAGCAACAGGCTATAAATAGTTCCAGCTTGCCTAGCGCATGCCCAGTATGTGTAACATCTGTTTCTGCTTATAGGGGATTGGAATGTGCATTCGAGGGGTTCCATGAATCATTAACTCCACCCATGTATCAATCATGTTTAAGAAATGTCCATATATGGCTGTAAATCATGCTTTTGAGTTGTAACCGCCCACTTATGAGCCACTTCTTTGTGTATAAAAGGGGACCCCATGTCCAAGTTCTGTGTGCTACCTTGTACAATACTGTAGAGTGTTGTGTGGGCTGTAGTACCACCTTTAAAGGTTTATTAAACTATGTTTTTGTATTTCCAGTTTCCGTGCAAATTTCTCATGTAGTCTGAGGACTTTGCGTACAGAAGGGCCAACCCTTTCGCACTCACGGGCCTTGCTGAGGCCTGTACTTATCAATTGGCGCCCGTCACGTGGGGCTCATCGACGACTCGGATGCTCGAAGGACTGGTCGTGACGAAGGATTGGAACCTTGCCGGGGACGTGATGACTGCCAGTGGCACCTTTAGTCATGGCATCCCGAGGTATTCTTCCTTCCCTTCCGATTTGACCATCTGGGTGGCGCCGGTCATTGACTGAGACCTTTTCTGTTGGTTTGCCGCATAGTGGCCGTGTCGGCGAATTCGGAACTTGCCAGTTGGAATCTGACTCTTGATTGGTAAGAATCGTTGTACGATGCTTGCTCCGAACCTTTGATAGTCTTGTTTGGCAAGGCAGTTTTATACGCTTGCCCCGACTAATTTGTTTGTTTGATTGGAATGACTAGTCATATTATTGCTCAGTGAATTCATATATGAGTTGCAACCCATATAGGCTGGCAAAGTGGAGATATTTCTCCTGATCTGTGAATTTGAGCGGCGCAACGCTTAAGTGCCATTTAATTATAACATTGCATATTCTGCATTATTTTTAGACATGCCTGTTTTTAGCGCACTCCGTAAGTGGTGCTGCTGTTTTGGTAATGACCGGTTTGTACTTGAAGAATCACAGCCGGCTCCCCCAGAGGGGACGCCGAATAGAGATATGTATGTGAATTTTGGTCTTTCCCCCATAATGTACAGCAAGTTGTGGAGGAAATACACATAGAAGGATCCTGAGTTGCGATGGCCTATGTATGGATCGTTTGATTTGAAGAAAATTGAGTATGTGGAGCAGTGTATGTGTAAGCGGCGAGTGAGGCAAGATATGTTTGAATGTATAATAATGTGGGTGAAAGAGGTGCGAGAGCGTGAGAAGCGTGAGCAAGCACTGATTGAGAAAGAGCAGCGAAAGAGTGAGCGTGAGAAGGCGCATGAGGCGAAAAAACGTGAAGCAAAAGAATTAGAAGAGAAGCAGGAGAAAGAACGCCGGTTGCAATGATCTGGCCAGTACCCTGTTCGACAGCCTCTTTATCCTGTCCTTAATAAATCGAATGATGATTTTTCGTTATTAGATCGCTCACCACCCCCGTACTTTGGTCCGTCTGCCCCGAGAGGAGGAGATCAAGATTCTAGGCCGCCCGGACAGAAGGTGGATACGCGGTCTATGTTATCGGCCGACCGTATCGGGTCAACAAAGATACTATGCCCCTTACCGATCTATTGTAAGAGCTTGAGGCATGGGAAGATAGGGAGAAACTATATTTTGTTGATTTTCTCTCTAATGAAATAGTGTCAGCCTTTCGGAAATATTCCGAGGTTCTTGAACCAGCGGATGTGATAGCTGATGCAAAGGAACTGCGTAAAGGTCTTTTTCTTTCTTCCCAGGTACCCGATGCAATCCGACGGCTATTTGCCCCTACTGCGAAGGTATTCTTACATGAGGGCCCCCATATTTCCACCCCATAAAGGGATGCTGATTGTGCCCTGTACTTGTATACCTGAAGGTCAAAGGATACTGCCTTGGAAGTACTAACCTCGTGTTTCTTTACTATCGGTAGGGAAATTTGGAGCAAGATAGTCTTGCTTTTCTCCATTTGCAGTATCCAGGTCATTTTGGTATCCAAGGTTATGCCTAAATAAATACAAATTTGCACATATTCTAGCTTCCAATTTTTAAACCCTTAAATTTGTTTTAAAAGATTTATGTGGGTTGACTGCCATGTATTTTGTTTTGCTAGAATTTCTAGGCCCTTAGTATCACAATATGCACTGAAAGAGTCTATTAGACAGTGTAAACCTTTTGGGGTTTGAGATATTAAAATAGTGTAATCTGCGAATAAAAGGGCTGGTACTTGCGCCGCCGCTAACTTAGGTGAATCATGTGCGCGACCCAATAAATGCTCTGGGATATCGTCTACGTACAATGAAAATAGGGTGGGCACAAACACACACCCTTGCCTTACGCTCCTTTGTACTGGAATTGCTTCAGTGAGTTCGCCCCTCGGACCCCATCTAACTTTTGCATAGTTATCCTCATGCAATCTTATTATTTCCATGAGGAATTCTCCTGGTACCCCTTGATCTTTTAATGATTGCCAGAGTAGGTTTCTAGGGATGAGGTTGAATGCGGCCCTCAGGTCGACAAAGGCAATATACAGATGACCTTTCTTTAAAATTGTATATTTCCAGCTCATACTGAGAAGTCTAAAGACCTGGTCAATTGTGCTGGTTCTGACTGTAAATCCAGCCTGATATTTGGAAAGAATGCATTTCTCCTTAATCCTGTCATTTATTTTTGTTAAACTTGGCCTTGCATAAATTTTTTGTAAAATATCTATTAACCTCATCCGTGCTGCCCGATTTACCGCCGGTGCTGGGCCCCAATGTTAATGGGTGTGGTCATGACGGAACGGTTCCGTCATGAGCATCGAAAGGGTTAAACTAATCGGTCGATAACTTGAAGGGTCTTGGCAGTTATCTTTTTTAAAAATGGTGGTAATTCCGGCTCCTTTCCATGATTCTGGGATTGGTGCACCCGCAGCTACTGAATTACAAACAGAATTAATGTAAGGGCTCCAAACAGTTTTAACCCACTGTGTAAATGTCACACCCTTTGGTGCAGTTTTCTGTGTCAAAGGAGACTGCGGTGGGTGCTGCTGTGGGTGGACCCGGGCAACACCCATTGCTCTTCGACGCGGCCCCAGATTGACATGGAATAGTCAATCTGAGGCAGCGCCAAAAGCGAGCGCCATTGAAAGTGTGGCGTTACAATGGCGCAACTCGGAAAAATACTGTTATTTCTCCTCGTTTTTTGCTCTGTCCAGTATGCTGCATCAGCGCACATATAAGGAGCAAATTGCCATTAAAGATTGTTTAAGTGCAGGAAGGTGCCCCTTCCTCCACATAAACTTTCATCCCTAAAACGGAGGCGCCCATGCGCCAAGGTGCAAGGGTGCCTGTGCTGGCAGCTCTTTCAGCGCAAGTGAAACAACAGGGGTGCACTCTGTTTTTGTAAATACGGTGCAAGCCTGCGTTCTTTTAAATGACGCAGTGTCGTGCAGTGCAGTTGAATTGCTTGAAGCCCTGCGCCATTTCTTTGTGGATATTCCCCTTCGTAACTCAAAGCTGAGCATTGCGCTGCCTTACGTTAACTTCGTCAAGGAGGCGTCCCATGGGTGGTGCATGGGTGGCGTCCCATGGGTGGTGCATGGGTGGCATCCCATGGGTGGTGCATGGGTGGCATCCCATGGGTGGTGCATGTGTGGCGTCCCATAGGTGGTGCATGGGTGGCGTCCCATGAGTGGTGCATGGGTGGCGTCCCATGGGTGGTGCATGGGTGGCGTCCCATGGGTGGTGCATGGGTGGCGTCCCATGGGTGGTGCATGGGTGGCGTCGCATGGGTGGTGCATGGGTGGCGTCCCATGGGTGGTGCATGGGTGGCGTCCCATGGGTGGTGCATGGGTGGCGTCCCATGAGTGGTGCATGGGTGGCGTCCCATGGGTGGTGCATGGGTGGCGTCCCATGGGTGGTGCATTGGTGGCGTCCCATGGGTGATGCATGGGTGGCGTCCCATGGGTGGTGCATGGGTGGCGTCCCATGGGTGATGCATGGGTGGTCTCATTTAAACTCATATGAGTTTTGAGGCAAATCTACAACGAGATGCTGATGGATTTTCACCAAAATCCTGCACCTCCTCTATACCTATGATTCACCCTCTCAGCACTTGTGCTGGAGTCTACAGAAAAAGTGGGAAACACCCTCAAGCATAGTCTTTGGACTGGAAGGAAGTCCATTCAGTAGAAAACGCTACACTGAACGCAAAGCAGACACTGTGACGCGCGGGTGCCTGTGCAGGTACCCGGCTGTCAGAAGGGTGCCTGCGAAGGGAGAGATAACAGAGCCTCATGTTAGTAGATCTGGTGCTGTACTGATCTCTCTCCCATTCATGCAACGCAGCACTGTGCAGCGCTGCAACTTCACTTGCTCTGCTGAGTTGTGTACATTTTATGTACATCTGGGCGTGGGTGTTTTCTTTGGAAAATCCCACTTTAGATAAACATAACAGATTTAAAGATGGGTGTTAAATGTAAAGTTTAATACCAACAATTCTGCTTCCACCTGAAGCCACTCCTTGGTAAAATATTTAATTATAGAGTTAATGTCAGGTACGGGCACAGGAGATCATATAATAAGTAGCGGTGAGCATAAGTGGTGTCATTCTCTCGAGTTTAATTTCTCACAAATACAGCAAAATACATGTCATTATGAGCAATTACATGAGAAGCATATTCCAGCAATTAGCATCGTTTTCTTGGTAGAAAATGCACCCTCGCTTCCAAAATGGGTCAGAGGATGCATTTTTCCCTGAGACAATAACACTAGATGCTACAGGACATGAACAGCTGTCCCCAGCTGCTGCTCACTCTTAGATTATTGTCCCTGTGCTCATGCAGTAGGATGTTGGCCCCAAATTACAATTGATTCCTCTTGTTTGTTTCATTACATAATTTCTTAATTTCTGTATCACAAGAGTAAAGCGCGAGTACTGAAATTACTCTGATTAATTCCAAGTGTAATATTAACATGCTCAGATGCTTTATTCAAGTCTAAACACTCAGCTCCATCAATACAGGTGGTTTGTGAGCCCAGAGCCAATCCAAGACGGTTCACCAGCTGCACGGAGCTGATCTCAGGGAAACAAACTATGCCCCTCAGGGCAGAAATATTCTAGTAGTCTGACTGCATTGTGCTAGTAGTGTCCTGGTCACAATGTCACTTATGCACAGTACACGCCGACCATGCAAGCCCACTCTGCTTTGTTTGCTTTCATCTGTCATTACTAGGTGCCAATCAGGCATTAATTTCCTAGACGTCATTGCTAAATGGCTAGAAGTGCCCTCAGTGCCGCTGGCAGGGACATGTCATCCGCAGTGCCACCGGCAGGGACAGAAAGTCTCCAACAGTCTTTACACCACCTTCTGTTTGACGCAGTAGCAAGCAGTGGCCACTATACAACTTTAAGGGGAAGAACAAACCAGCAGAACTAGAATTTCTCACCTATCTTTTTTTCTTCAATTTAGAACAACTTATTTATTTCTCACTGTTAGGAGTTGTAACATTCACTAACTAAACCTGAACTTAACCCCCTTATACCTTTGTCACAGAGCATACAAGCTCAACTTAGAGGTAATGTGTGAAGTATGTATTTATTAAAACAATAATGAAGTCAAAGAGCAAAGTAATAAAAATCCAAAATGGAATTCAAAAATATAAAGTAAAGATTAATAAACAAAATGGCAAGAAAATGACAAAAAATCTAATAAGGGAAGGTTTGAAGCAAAAATGGAACCATGAAGCACAAGGTGCTAATGATAGTCAACGGCCGTGTTAAAACGGGACCTATGTTCCATTTGAAGATTGTGAAAAGTGCACGGGTCAGATACACGAACAAGGTTTATACTGGTCAAAGATTTTACAGTCTTATCTTTAGTCATTGAAGTCCCAATTTACCACAGGAGTACACTACTAAAGCCCCCAAAGACCAAAAGGGAGGCACAGAGAAAGCAGCAATGTGTCAGGCACAGTCTAAACAGCAGGGCCCAGTACAGGTCTAGTTATCACCGGTCAACGGGGCAGATGCGGGAAAAGTCCTCCTAAAGATTCTTTTATCCGTGTAGCTTTAACAAGAGATCAGCCTTATGACCATTGGAGTTTACTTCTTTGTTCTGGGCACAATGGGAAGAGTAGCTCCAATTTATTATAACATATAGCTGCCTGATTGTTCATGAAACATTTTTAGGTTTCGCCTGGCCGTAGCAAGCGAAATTTAATGTTATCTCAGTATTGGGGACTTGAACCGGCCCCTTCTTCCATTGGCTAGCTCCATAAATGGAGGATAGCCATTGGAAGACATCGTTGTCAATTACTCTTTCCCCATCAGGACGCGATTTGGGGCGTTTCTGGGTCTTTTTTTAAGTCCCGCCCTCTCCTCTTCCCATTGGCTGGAATTTTACCTTCCAGCCAATGGGAAGGGGAGAGCAGGCAAACACGCCCCCGAATCCCGAAAGGACCTGTTGCTCTGTTCCAGACGTGTCTTAAATAAAGCAGTATATCACTAATAATATCTGAGTTTGGGAGTCCCCATACAGAGCAAGACCTAGGCTGGTGTAATATTGGTTTTGGGGGGCTGGGGATGGCAGTGAGGGCAAGACGAGCCTCAAGTTGCTTTCTGAAGAGCAGCAGGTTGGGTTCAGATGTTTGACGAGCGCTTTCTTCCGCGTGTGCTGTGAACATTTACACTGGAGGACTTGAGGCATTTGTTTAAAGGTTTGACCAGATGCTGGTGTGAGTGATAACCTGTCTACCTTTGCCCTTAACCCAGACATAAATCGTAATCTTTGCCCCAACCATATCTCTAACCCCGATTCTGTCCCTCAACCTAGTGTTTGCCCAGCCTAACATTTACATGTTGCCCTATTCTGTAAGTTGCAGGAGGTTCCTTATCACTGATGACATTGTGCTCAACTCGTGGACTTTTCTTAAACAAATCATCTTCAGGTGGGTTAGTTAAATGGTCTTATCTAAAGGGGCCCCCATTGTTGTAAATAAAACAGCGATAATGTTAAGCATTCGCTGAAGACATGCTATTCTGTCTTCATTCTAGTTTTCCCTCTCAAACTCGGAAATACGGCCGGACTCCATTTTGCTTTCTGGTGTCCATCTTGTATGCTACACTTCGCCATGTGCTCGCCACGAGGCAAGTCCTACTTCACTGACCGTCACCCCTGGAGTTTGCCCAGCAACAGGCTATAAATAGTTCCAGCTTGCCTAGCGCATGCCCAGTATGTGTAACATCTGTTTCTGCTTATAGGGGATTGGAATGTGCATTCGAGGGGTTCCATGAATCATTAACTCCACCCATGTATCAATCATGTTTAAGAAATGTCCATATATGGCTGTAAATCATGCTTTTGAGTTGTAACCGCCCACTTATGAGCCACTTCTTTGTGTATAAAAGGGGACCCCATGTCCAAGTTCTGTGTGCTACCTTGTACAATACTGTAGAGTGTTGTGTGGGCTGTAGTACCACCTTTAAAGGTTTATTAAACTATGTTTTTGTATTTCCAGTTTCCGTGCAAATTTCTCATGTAGTCTGAGGACTTTGCGTACAGAAGGGCCAACCCTTTCGCACTCACGGGCCTTGCTGAGGCCTGTACTTATCAATTGGCGCCCGTCACGTGGGGCTCATCGACGACTCGGATGCTCGAAGGACTGGTCGTGACGAAGGATTGGAACCTTGCCGGGGACGTGATGACTGCCAGTGGCACCTTTAGTCATGGCATCCCGAGGTATTCTTCCTTCCCTTCCGATTTGACCATCTGGGTGGCGCTGGTCATTGACTGAGACCTTTTCTGTTGGTTTGCCGCATAGTGGCCGTGTCGGCGAATTCGGAACTTGCCAGTTGGAATCTGACTCTTGATTGGTAAGAATCGTTGTACGATGCTTGCTCCGAACCTTTGATAGTCTTGTTTGGCAAGGCAGTTTTATACGCTTGCCCCGACTAATTTGTTTGTTTGATTGGAATGACTAGTCATATTATTGCTCAGTGAATTCATATATGAGTTGCAACCCATATAGGCTGGCAAAGTGGAGATATTTCTCCTGATCTGTGAATTTGAGCGGCACAACGCTTAAGTGCCATTTAATTATAACATTGCATATTCTGCATTATTTTTAGACATGCCTGTTTTTAGCGCACTCCGTAAGTGGTGCTGCTGTTTTGGTAATGACCGGTTTGTACTTGAAGAATCACAGCCGGCTCCCCCAGAGGGGACGCCGAATAGAGATATGTATGTGAATTTTGGTCTTTCCCCCATAATGTACAGCAAGTTGTGGAGGAAATACACATAGAAGGATCCTGAGTTGCGATGGCCTATGTATGGATCGTTTGATTTGAAGAAAATTGAGTATGTGGAGCAGTGTATGTGTAAGCGGCGAGTGAGGCAAGATATGTTTGAATGTATAATAATGTGGGTGAAAGAGGTGCGAGAGCGTGAGAAGCGTGAGCAAGCACTGATTGAGAAAGAGCAGCGAAAGAGTGAGCGTGAGAAGGCGCATGAGGCGAAAAAACGTGAAGCAAAAGAATTAGAAGAGAAGCAGGAGAAAGAACGCCGGTTGCAATGATCTGGCCAGTACCCTGTTCGACAGCCTCTTTATCCTGTCCTTAATAAATCGAATGATGATTTTTCGTTATTAGATCGCTCACCACCCCCGTACTTTGGTCCGTCTGCCCCGAGAGGAGGAGATCAAGATTCTAGGCCGCCCGGACAGAAGGTGGATACGCGGTCTATGTTATCGGCCGACCGTATCGGGTCAACAAAGATACTATGCCCCTTACCGATCTATTGTAAGAGCTTGAGGCATGGGAAGATAGGGAGAAACTATATTTTGTTGATTTTCTCTCTAATGAAATAGTGTCAGCCTTTCGGAAATATTCTGAGGTTCTTGAACCAGCGGATGTGATAGCTGATGCAAAGGAACTGCGTAAAGGTCTTTTTCTTTCTTCCCAGGTACCCGATGCAATCCGACGGCTATTTGCGTTACGGGATGAAGTGATTCGGCTACGGGACGAGGGACAGAAACGGAAAGCTGGCGAGGAGCAATTGAATCTGACTGGTGGCGGGAAGCAGTCATCCATCTTTTACTCAGATAAGATCAATGCAGTGCATGCTAAACCAATGCGGGATGCGGCGCCTTTGAATGCTCCTCCTAAAGGAGCGGGTACTAGTTCAGATAGAGGGTCAGCGGAGGCTCAAGGGTATTTTATCTACAGTTGGGTTTATACTCCTTGCAATAGGGCAGACGTTATGGCATTGAAGGCAGCATTACCTGACCCTCGAAAGAATCCCGCAGCCTTTTATTAGGAAGTTGAGGGGGCTTTGAATTCTTGTACCATGACTCTGGCCGATATTGACTTATTCTTCGGGCTTATATTACCCCCAGATATGTGGAGATCAATACATAAGGTTGATGATCTTCAGGCATTTAAAGCTCGATGGGGGGATCTTGAGGATGAGGACAGGGAGAGAAAACCCGCACAGAAGCCGCCCCAGTCGATTTTAAACCTTCCTGCTGCTATTGTAGCTAAATTGAAAACGCTTATCCCCCCTAAGAAATTCATTGGACTATGCTAGTGTCATGTAAGTAGAAGGTAAATTAATCGGTTTCAGATTTCTTTACATGATTTGAGGAAACTTTTCATGATTTTAGCGGTCAGTCGCTCACGGACGACACGGGCCGGCACCTTTTTGTTGATAAATATGTTTCAAATTTATTACCAAGTATAGCAGCTCGATTAAAAGCGAGTGAAAGTTCTTGAATGACTTCGACACCAGCATCCCTCCTGACGATGGCTCAGTATTATGAGCGTCAGGAACTAGAAGCGAAGGGTAGTGAGGAAAAGAAATCCAAAGATCTGAAAATGAAGGTTATGTTAGCGCAGGTATATGGGCCGCCTTCAAGAGGTAATGATCGGGGGGGCAGGATTTTTTTTAGCTCTCCTTCAGGCCGTACTGATTTGGCCCGGGATCAATGTGCGTATTGTAGGCAGAAAGGCCATTGGGCGAAGAAGTGTCCGTTGTTGCGTGCACAGCGCCAGGAGCGTGGGCAGGGATCTATGAGGGGTAGAGGAAATTTTTGAGGCCCTAGGGGCAACACGAATGATCGAGCTAGGTTTGACTCTAATGTACAACCCTGAGATGAGTCCAATGTTTTTGATCGACGAAACCAGTATCAAATGTCTGATTATGCACCTCCTGAGCAGCATGATTCACAGTATGCATAGGATTGCGTAGGAAGGGGTAAGGAACCAGTTGAAGTGCCAGTAGATCAGAGGGGTCCTTATGGTACAGCACATGTTTTGGGCTCTACTGATCGGTTCCTGGTTGATACAGGAGCTACTCGTAGCGCTTTGTCAAAAAAATTGTTTTCGAGGGCTCCCCTGTCTGGCTCAACAATTACGTCAATAGGGTTCGATGGAACACCTTCTGTTACCCACTATCACAACCTCTTGTACTTTATGTAGATCAGTTTGCTGCACCATGTCCATTCCTACTCTCCCCAAAAACATCCTGATAATATCATGGGCCTAGACATGCTCAAATATTTTCGGGCCACGATACGGTGCTCCCCTGAGGGAGTACGTGTTATTCTGAATGATAATTATCCACCCATGGAGAGGGTGTACATGATTACCGTAGAGGCTGCACTGGCCTCTTTGCCTGAATCTTTGTGGGCCACGTCCGATACTGATGTGGGACAGATGATTATCCCTCCAGTAAACATCAGTGTTAAGGAGGGAGCTGTGCTGCCACGCCTGCCTCAGTATCGGATATCACAGGAGGGGGAGGAGGCGCTCATACAGATAGTGCAGGACTTGATTAAAGTAGGGGTGGTTGAAGAAGTTCCATATAACGTGTGCAACAGTCCTATCCTACCGATTTTGAAGAAAGACACTGACACCAGGATTTATCGATTCATTATCGATTTGAGGGAGGTTAACAAGATATTGATACCTCAATACCCAGTGATTTCTGATATTACGACACTCCTCACTCTGGTCCCGCCAACTGCAACAACGTTCTCTGTTATAGACTTGAAAAATGCCTCCTTTTCGATCCCTATTCACCCTGACAGCCGATATCTTTTCGGTTTCATGTTGAATAATAGATCGTACAGATTCTGTAGGGTTCCTCAAGGCTATACTGAGAGCCCAAGTATTTACAGTCAGGCACTGAAATGACAATTAGATTCTTTTGTTTTACCTGACGGTGTGGCGCTTATACAATATGTCAATGGCATCTTGTTGGCCGCCGACACCCCTGAGCAATGTGAAGAGTGCACTTTATGTAGATCAGTTTGCTGCACCATGTCCATTCCTACTCTCCCCAAAAACATCCTGATAATATCATGGGCCTAGACATGCTCAAATATTTTCGGGCCACGATACGGTGCTCCCCTGAGGGAGTACGTGTTATTCTGAATGATAATTATCCACCCATGGAGAGGGTGTACATGATTACCGTAGAGGCTGCACTGGCCTCTTTGCCTGAATCTTTGTGGGCCACGTCCGATACTGATGTGGGACAGATGATTATCCCTCCAGTAAACATCAGTGTTAAGGAGGGAGCTGTGCTGCCACGCCTGCCTCAGTATCGGATATCACAGGAGGGGGAGGAGGCGCTCATACAGATAGTGCAGGACTTGATTAAAGTAGGGGTGGTTGAAGAAGTTCCATATAACGTGTGCAACAGTCCTATCCTACCGATTTTGAAGAAAGACACTGACACCAGGATTTATCGATTCATTATCGATTTGAGGGAGGTTAACAAGATATTGATACCTCAATACCCAGTGATTTCTGATATTACGACACTCCTCACTCTGGTCCCGCCAACTGCAACAACGTTC
Source organism: Lissotriton vulgaris (assembly GCF_964263255.1). Classification (NCBI taxonomy): domain Eukaryota; kingdom Metazoa; phylum Chordata; class Amphibia; order Caudata; family Salamandridae; genus Lissotriton; species Lissotriton vulgaris. The sequence goes on from NC_141699.1 coordinate 45,120,994, forward strand.
TCTGTTATAGACTTGAAAAATGCCTCCTTTTCGATCCCTATTCACCCTGACAGCCGATATCTTTTCGGTTTCATGTTGAATAATAGATCGTACAGATTCTGTAGGGTTCCTCAAGGCTATACTGAGAGCCCAAGTATTTACAGTCAGGCACTGAAATGACAATTAGATTCTTTTGTTTTACCTGACGGTGTGGCGCTTATACAATATGTCAATGGCATCTTGTTGGCCGCCGACACCCCTGAGCAATGTGAAGAGTGCACTTTGTCCTTGCTCACCTTTTTGGCATCTCACAATCACAAAGTATCGAAGAAGAAACTGCAATATTGTAGACCAAAGGTGACCTATTTAGGTCACCTTTTGTCTAAGGAGGGGCGTGCTCTTACACCAGATCGTATTCAAGCCATTTTACATACACCAGTACCATCCACGCAGAAAGAAGTTTGAGCCTTTTTGGGTCTTACCTCCTTTTGTAGACAGTGGATATTAGGGTTTTCATATATAGTTAAACCACTGTTAGCCCTTCTGACAAAGGATACCCCAGTTCCTCTTCCATGGACAGATGAATGTGAGAATGCTTTTCGCCAATTACGCCAGGCCCTTTGTTCAGCACCAGTGTTAGGTACCCCTGATTACACAAAGCCCTTTACATTGTATGTGCATGAGAGAGATGGATGCGCGTTATAAGTGTTAGTGCAGATGCACGGCGATAAGCAGCGCCCTTGTGCATATTTCTCGGCAGTACTTGATCCTGTTGCTCGAGCGTTTCCTGGGTGTTTTCGCTCAGTTGCGGCGACAGCTGTGTCAATTTGCCAGAGTGAAGGGATAGTTTTATCTCATAAGCTGTTGGTGTTGGTCCCCCATGCTGTTGCTGCCCTTTTGAATCAGACAAAGACGCAGCATTTAACCAGTGCTCGTCTGACCGGATACTAGCTGACGTTGTTGGCTCCTCATATAACTTTGAAGAGATGTGCAACGTTGAATCCAGCTACATTGTTGCACTTTCTGAGGTACTGGGTTTTGGGTTTTTCAGAACCGGTACTGATCCGGTAACCCAGCGGTGTCAGGGGCAACACCCAAAGACCTCGAGTACTTTCCTGATTCAGACCACAGAAACACGAGTCTTCTAGGTGAAGTCAAAGATCGAATTTATTGGCTGCAACCAAGTAACAGGCGTCCCAGAAGTACAACAACACGGTGTGTATATTCTCAGGAGACTGCTCGTTTTTACAGAGCCGGCCTTCTCTTTTTGTACACGATATTACACTTCAGGCAAAAATTATTGGTTTTACAATTCGACCATAAACATATTTTCACAATAAAGAAAAAACAAAGTCATGAAGGCAAGCCCATATTTTTGTTTGTCCAGTTCGTGATAGATTACCTGGCCAGGCCCAGAACTTCAATCAGATATCGATGAAACCCCAATAAAATCGGGCACCTCCTCCTTGTAAAACTAGCCATAAAGAAGAAACAGGGACAGGTGTGTGTATGATAAAGAGTGGTTTGTATGCGGTAAATGGTTTATGACATGTTGTGCCTTGATGCTAATCTTGCTCGGCCACTGGGTTGGGGACTGCCCAAACAGGTTTGGCTGGAGGCAGTGGAGGCAGCTCGTCCAGGTCACAGAGGAGTCAGGAAAGGTGGACGTGTCCTTTCAGCTCGAATTTGGCCTTGGTCAATTGACTATGTAAGGGCAACCACAGGATGGATGCTGCTCACAAAATGGATCCGAGGGTTCAACACAGGAAGTATGATTTAGGGGTGTTCTTGTCACTCAATCGTGACGCAAATGCACAGTTATAATGTCCTAATCATTATCGGTCTGCCAATACCAAATTCGTCATGGTATGATGATATTTTCTGACACGAATGTTGGGCTTCGATACCATATATTAGCAGGGTCCAAAATTCTCAGAACCACAGACCCTCCTTTTGCCCTTATATAGGCAATAACTCATGCTAATCTGAGTCTAAATCTGTATTCATGAAGTCATGGAGTTGCTGCTGTAGCATCATCCTGTTGCTTAGTTCGTCCCTTGGCACAGGCTTCCTTACACATTATGTAGCACAGAGGCCACATATTGCAGGAGCGCACTGCACACACAGGCAGAACAGAAACAGGATGGCTAAGATCATTCCAATGAATATCAGAATTTTCCATCCCCAGGCAGATATCAGTTCCCAGAACCACCCCAGCAAGGACCAGTCTCTTTTGTCCACATGAATGGACTCAGAGATCTTGTGCAGTTTGGAGATGGCCTGGTATACTGTCGGAGCATTGCCAGGGATGAAAAAGCAGCAACTGGATTGGATCACTTTACATACCCCACCACGGTCTGCAAGTATGACATCTAGGGCAACCCTATTCAGAAGAGTCATAAGGCGGTCAGACTGGAGCTCCGCAGTCAAGTTATTAAGTGCACCAGCTGTTTCAATCACGGCGGATTCAACTACCCTCGTCAGTTGGCGAATGTTCCTGCTGTTCACCATAGGCAGAAAACCTTTTGCAAAATCCCCAAACTCTTGTTCCGGAGTGTCGTCTTTACTCACGACACCCCTAACTGTCCTTGTCCTGTGGTAATCTGCCTCTGCCGTGTAGGTGGGTGGCAACAGGAACGAGATAAAACATGTGCCCGAAAAGTCAGGGGGCAACCATGTATATGCTCTGTCGTGGCAGACAAAGTAGGTACCCTTAGCTGGTATGAGTGAAGGGGATGTCTGAGACGAGAAAACATAAGCCTCAGTACAGACACTCTTCCCTAACTGAGCTCTGGGGTTTTTGCCATTTCCCTGCAGACATAGGTGACCTTGATGGGGTACTATCCAGATTGGGGAGGATCTCTCGCTTTCTGGCTCTCACTCAAGGAAATCCCATACTTAGTTATGTTCCATCGACTGTAAGGCTCCAATTCCTCTCTGGGAATCGTCCTATATGTGTCAATATCCCTGCTCATATTTCTGATTCCTGCTACTAGTGCCTTGTTGCTTGAATTGCTTCCTGCTGGGCGCGGGGGATACGGTTCTATGGCAAACAGGAACATTGTCTGGAAAGCCCACAGAGAACCATAGTAACTAAATGGCAGGACAAAATACGGGATACCCTTGTCTGTCGTGTGTGGCATAAGTCCACATACCCAACAATTTGTTGTGTTCATTACAGACTGGTGCTGGTGTAAGAGCTGAACGAATGAGTTGTTTACAAATTCTAATCTTCTGGCAGACTCGTGTTCAGGTAGAGGGTGAAAGGAATGCGGGGAAACAGTAGGAGGAGGTGTGGGCTGAGTATCGTGTACAAGTGTAACTAGAAAGGTGAACAAAGTATAGCCCACCAAAAACATCTTTATGCTACAGAACATTAAAATGCATATTTTCAAAAATTGTTTTCTTGCCATCACAGTGCATATTGTCTTTTCAAAGTTCGCTGGTCTAGCAGGTCTCTCCATCTTTGGAAACTCCATCCTCTAAGTTGCTGCCCGCAGTGGGAGATTGATTCTGCTAAGGAGTGCTTCTGTTCAGTCCAGGGTAACTCCCTTAGACCAACCAGAACTGTCGACCTAATCGTCTCCAGCTGCACTCCAAAGACTGTGGCAACCGCAACCCTATCAGCAGAACCGGATGGCGGTTCAAAAATCAAAAATAAGCAAGTTTCTCAGACGGGAGAGCTGCGTTCTCAAAAATAGTACTTAGGGAAAAATGTTATTAGTTCATTTTTATTAGTTCGTATTTCTCGGCCTCAGATTGAACCGTTGTCTTCCCGGTATTGTATGGTCTTGAAACAAGGCTTCAGATTCTGTAGTGTCCAATCGGGCCGATGATGGTACGGCTGATTGCAAAATATTGTCACTCTCTTGTTCTGTAATTGTCCCTTTCACACGAGCATCACTGAAAGGTACAAATCGTGGCAGAGATTCGGTCTCTGAGTCGGCGATACCCTCCTGGACCCACCGGTCATAGGGCAGAGGCAGAGGGATCCGCTTGCAGTGGATCCCGTGGATCCAGTTCTTCTTTCCTTCCACACGAACGGCTGATCTTGTGGAAAGAAGGACGAGGTATGGGCCGGTCCACCGGGGCTGTTCGTTCTTTGTTCGCTGGAAGTTTTTCACCAATACCCATGATCCAGGATCGATTTGATGTCCTGGAGCTTCAGAGACCGGTGGCAGAGAGTCATGGACCTGTTGGTGTAAAACACACAATTTAGCCGTCAATTTGTACAAATAGTCAAGCAGTACAGGATGCTCTATCTCACTGAGCTTTTTGGGCCTTGGCACTCCCCATATGTCCGCTGGGCGGCCGAACACTATTTCATGGGGACTAAGTCCCACCCTGGAGTGAACAGTCATTCTTGTCGACAGGAGTGCTGAAGGCAGGGCGTCAGGCCATTTAAGACCCGTGCTTGCTTGAATCTTGGCTAACTTTAGTTTTAGGGTGCCGTTGTAACATTCTACTAATCCAGCTGATTGGGAGTGATTTGCAGCGTGGAACTTCTGTTGTATGCCTAGACTCTCACACACTCTCTTCATCACTCGTCCCACGAATTCACTCCCATCATCACTCTAAACCATTCTAGGCATTCCAAATCTGGGGAAGAATTCTTTCACAAGGGCTTTTGCTGTGGACAAGGCAGTATTTTCCTTGAGGGGATATGCTTCTACCCATCTTGAGAAGGCACAGACAACAACGAGTACGTATTTTAAATTGTTGCACCTCTCCATGTGTATGAAATCTAGCTGCAAAACCTCAAACGGATACGTAGGAGGTGCAAAATGACCAGCTGGATTTGGGGTTCCCCTACCAGGGTTGTGTTTCAAACACACCATGCAGTTCTTGACCACATTCTCTGCACATTTAGGGATTCCATTGTTCTGCCATACTGGAGCCAACAACTTACAAATCCCTTTCACACTGATGTGGGCCATTCCATGAGCCATTGTCACCACTGCAAGCACATACGCATCGGGTAGCAGCCATCTCTGATGCTCTGACAATTCCACCCAACAGCCATTCGCATCCAATCTACCCTTGCTTTCTCTCCATTCATTCACCTCTTTCTCAGTGGCCTCGGATTGTATAGACTTCACACTCTCAATCGTGTCTGCACACATACCAACATCACCAATCCATTTCGCAGGGTCTGCAACATACATTCTGTTCATCACATTCCTTGCAGTTTCTTTTGCAACTTCATCAGCAAATGCATTTCCACGACCAACATCATCAGTCACTTTCTTGTGAACACTAAATTTTACAATCGCAACTTGTAAAGGCAAGGTCAGTGATTCAAGAAGCTCATTCACCAACTGAACATGCTGGATCTTGGCACCATGCGACATCAGGAACCCACGTTCATGCCACAATCATCAAAAACTGTGAGCCACACCAAATGCATACTGACTGTCAGTGTACACATTCACTTTCATTCCACTTGACAACACACACGCCCTTGTAAGTGCAATCAATTCTGTCGCCAGAGCTGAGTTATGTGGAATACGTGCAGTTTCAACAACTGTATGCAAAGTGGTGACAGCATATGCTGCAGTCGTGTCACCATTCGGGAGCTTGAAGCATGGACCATCCACCCATAAGATACCATCGCATTCAACAAGAGGAATATCTTGGAGGTCTATTCTCCCTTTTGTTTCTTCTTCTGTTCTAAGAAACCAATCATGCTGCTCTTCAGCATTCCCTGTCTCAACTGGAATTGGTAACAATGTGGCTGGGTTTAGTGTGCTGCATCTTTTGATGTGCACATGACTCGCTAACAAAGTTAGTTTGTAACCTGACAATCGAGCACTAGTTAAGTGCTGTGTCTTAGTTCTGTTTAACAACGTGTCCACTGCATGTGGAACCATTACCACTAACGTGTTATTCATCACTAACCCAGGAGACTGTCGGATAGAAACAGCTGCTGCGGGCGTGGCTTTTAGACAACTCGGCAACGCCCTAGCTACCGGATCCAAAGTCGACGAAAAATATGCACATGGACGCTGCTTGTCTCCAAACAACTGTGTCAACACTGATAATGCACAACCTTCTCGCTCATGGACATACAATGTAAAGGGCTTACTGTAGTTGGGGGTACCCAACACAGGAGCCGAACATAATGCTGTGCGCAATTCAGAAAAACGTTTCTGACACTCTTCAGACCAAGGCACAGGATTGGGTGTACCTTTACATGTTAATGCCACCAATGGTTTGGCCAGTAAAGAAAATTTGGAATCCACTGTCTACAGTACGATGTAATACCCATGAAAGCACGCACTTTTCTCTGTTTTTTTTGCACACTTAATTTTGCTATTGCCTGGATTCTTTCTGGGGTCAGTTTCCTTCCCTCCTTTGATAAGAGATGCCCTAAGTAGTTTAGACAGGAACACTTTGTGATGCAGATCACACTAATGACGCAACAATGACAACGTGGCTTCTTTACATATTTCCTCAGAATCTGCAGCAATAAGCAAGTCATCAACATACTGAATGAGTGTAGCACCTTCAGGTAAAACAATCGTATCAAGCTGTGTTTTTAGAGCTTGACTATATATTGATGGACTTTCACAGTAGCCCTGGGGAGCCTGTTTAAAGCGGAAGCTTCGTCCTCCTAAACTTAAGCCAAAAATATCCCTACTTTCTTCAGCAATTGGGATGCTGAAGAAAGCATTCTTCAAGTCAATTACCGAAAACCAGGTTGCAGAGGCTGGGATCATAGTCAACAGAGCAGTAATGTCAGGAACAACTGGAAATTGTGGCACTACTAATTTATTCACCTCTCTAAGGTCAATCACAAATCTGTACACAGGTGGCTGAGAGGGGTCGGTTCTTTTCAAAACAGGCAGAACAGGACTATTGCAAACGTTGCCTCTTGTCTCTTCAATCACATCTTTTTCAATCAAATCATAAATGATCGCTAACAACGTTTTTTCTCCTTCACTAGAAATTTTGTATTGGGGAATTCTTGGCATCCTAACATTAGCTTTTAATGTCACAACATATGGTAGTATTTCTAAGAGACCCACATCGTTAGGACCAGTAGCCCAAAGTATATCAGGGAGAGAGAGCAATTCTGTCGGAATTTTATCCCTCGTCAAATACATTGGAGAAACCACTTTCTTACCTAGTGTAAGTTGTACTCCCGAAGGAGAACAGTACAAAATCGCATACAATGTTTTTATCAGGTCCAATCCCAACAAGTTCTGACCACAACCTGTTGCCAGAATGAGGGGTGCTTCGAATTCACAAGGTCCAACAGACAAGGACATAGGACATGAAATCGGGGCACCAGAAAAACCTACAGAAACATTCATTTCGCCAGACAAAGGTGCGCCAGAAAGTTTTGAGTGCATCATAGAACTCTTTGTAGCACCAGTATCCAACAGAAAAGGTTCTGACACACCTGATGTAATCACCTCAACGTATGGTCCACTCTGATCTACTGGAACTGAAACAACTCCCTCTCTTTGTCTATGGCTATCCTAGCAATCATTACCTTCCATATACTCGTCTTCTGCATAGTAATCATCAGCGTAGTACTGAGCTGTTCTACCAGATGCATTATTCTGCTGATCAAACTTATTTATAGAATTTTGAGGTGTAAAGGAGCGTGTATTCTGAGGGATATTTCCATGTCCTCTACCTCTAGGTGTTTGCTGAACACCTCTACCGCTTGTGTTTGACACACCATTTGCGCGCTGTAACAAGATAGGGCAACTATATTTAAAATGACCTTCCTCCTTGCAGTACAAACACTGATTGGGACCTACAGGAATGTGTGGCTGATTGTACTCTATTCTTGGTTTTTAGAACTGTGGAGGTTGCTGATAATTATTCTGATAGTTATTCTGCCCACCAATATTCTGACCACTACCACCACGTGGGGGGTATGCTTGCTGTAACAGGACCTTCGATTTTAACTCTTTAGTTTTCTTTTCTGCTCTTTCTTTCTCATCTTTGTCTCTATTTTCATAATATTGTGCAGTAGCCAATATCTGTGCTGAAGAGGAAACTGCCCACGAACTCTCTGAATCCTTCAACTTTTTACACAACTCTGGAAGTAGGTTGTGTACAAATTTATCAACGAACAGTCGCTGACCACCTTCTGTACTCCTGTCTTGACCTCTGTGGTCGACAAACGTTTCTTCAAACCTGGTGAAGAAATCAGACACCGTTTCATCTTTCTTCTGCTTACACGCAGACAACTTATCCCAATGTACACATAATTCTGGCATCAAAGTCTTCATATATGTAATAATTCTACCAGGGAGTTCTGCTACTAAAGGCTCAGGTTTAGCACCACCAACTTGTCTAGTATCAGCAGCAGTAATATTTGCCCATGTGCCGCCTAGCTCTTGATCAAGATCCGTGTGACAAATCTTTCCCCATAAAGGCTGTGGAACATCATTCCCAAATAACATATCGATATCAGCTAAATTCATGATACAGGAGCCTGCAGTCTGTGATAATTCTTTGTAATATCCTGCAGGATTTTTACAGGGATCAGGCAATGTCTGCTTAAGGGCTAATACTTGAGCTCTTTTCCATGGGACATGTACCCACACACGCTGAAAATGAGGCTGAATAGGTGGGTTAGCTGCTAGGTCCCCCTCCCTCCATTGTGGGGGAACTTCTCTCAGGGGATATTGTCTTCCTTTCTTCTTGGTAGAAGAATCATAATCAAACAACGACCTGGAAACTCCTTCAGTTCCAAGTGATAACAACGTCGCAACAGCTTCCCAACATATGAACCCACAATTGTAACTTTTGAAAATTTGAACCGTACATGGCTTAACTCAGGCGGATTAGAGTCTAACAGTATAATTCATGAAGCTGAATTCGGCTCGCAAAGGGCCAGATTCTGAGAATCTGGCCCTTTGCGAGTGAGATTTTTGCATTTGGGATTCATCATCCCAAATGCAAAAATCGGTAATTGAGTTTTCGCAAATTTGCGATGGATTACATTTAAGGAATCTCTATTTGAGATTCCTTAAATGCAATTCATCATCCATTTAAAAATTGCGAAATCGCATTTTCGGGCCACTATTTACCGCGAGGTCAAACTTCGTGGTAAATAGCGATAACTCAGAAAAATGCGTTTAAAAGCATTTTTCTGAGTTGCATGCTGCACACACACATGCCCATTGGACATGTGTGTGCACAACCCCTGTTCATATTAGCATTTAAGGGGTGCTACAGGGTGTCCTTTGGACACCCCTGGCACCCTTTCAATCGCTATCTTATTTGCGATTAGCTAATTGCTAATCGCAAATAAGGAATACTCCCCATTCATTCCTATGGGCCTTTTGGCCCTTAGGAATGAATGGGGAGTTATTCCTTATTTGCGATTAGCAATTTGCTAATCGCAAATAAGGAATTAGTAGGAATCGCATTTTTTTTGCATATTCCTAAATGAATCCCGTTTTGCGAGTCCTTATAGCGATTCGCTATGAATCGCTATTAGGGGCTCGCAAAACGGGAGTATGATGAATCAGGCTGTAAATCATTCTCTTCTAAATCTTTGCATAGAAAAACACACATTTTATCGAAAACGTACCTCTGCTTTGATGATTCCCACTGATGGAAAACATCCATAACAGATTCTAGATCATATTTTGTCGGGTTAGTCACCCATCTATGTGCCAAACGATCCAATACTTCTTTCTCCCTAGAATCAGGCAGGAGGCTACGCAACTTTTTGTGTTCAGGGGTATTAGTCGGGCCTGCCGCTCCAAACAAAGGATATAGAAGACTAGAAACAGTGCTTGCCACTCTTTGGCGGACAGAAGGAGAAGTTGATGAAAAGACAAGTGGGAAGGCAGGGTGAGATGAGGCAGATGCAGAGGCAGTGTCAGGAGGAGTACCAGGAGTGGTAGTCGATACAGTAGTTAAAGTTGCAGGATGTATAGGAAGAGCAGGTGTAAAGGCCGGTGACCCTTGGGAAGGCTGCACCGGAGGAATAGGAGCCAGCTGAAGAGTAGCTGGTGGGTGCTGTGGAGGAACAGGAGGTATAGCAACCATGGGTTGCACAACTAAAGTTTGTGGAGGTGCTGTAGCATTTTGCGCATAGGGGGTGGTGAACTTAACAAATGCGACATTAGGGGATCTTTTTCTAGCTCTTTTGCTGCTTCTTGCTGAAGATGCGGCAAAACTGGGTAGCATTTATCTATTACCATTTTACGTTGCCTGTGCAACTGCTCACTCATCTGTTCTTCTTCATTGTCTTTATGCTGCATAGCAGCTTGCATTATAGAGATACCCCTTTCTCTCTTATTTTTCTTTGCTAATTTAATTCCCTTTTGTTTGGCCTCCTTACGCCATAGGCAGAAAGAGTCAAACATTGCCGGCCGGGCTTTCTTCTTAAAAAGTTTAACTTCGAGATTATCTAGGATTTCAGTCTCAAAGCTACCATATTGGGGCCATTTTAAAACACCATCTTTTCTGGTGTATTTTATCCACACTTCATTGTATGTTGAGGGGCCTACTCCATGTTTCACATATAATTCATAGGTTGGAGTTCCAATCGGAGGAACCGAACACGAGTCCTCCAGTCGGGAGTCCCTATTATTACAACCAAGACAAAACAAATTTCCAAGTCTGCTAAGACCATGCATCTTCGCTCTCTAGTCTAGCTTCAAACTTTAAAGGGTTATCGATTATGATATTTCTCGTGAATACACGAGTCCTTCGGCTTTGGCGCTTGCAAGTTCCAAATCAAAGCGGTCCCACAAAGGGAACACCAAACAAACTAAGGACTGGGAGACGCTCCACTTATACTTAACTGAGGTATCGATGACGTCACCAGAAGACTCGTCTATCGGTTCGCTCTACCAAACATCAAGGGTCCAAATCAGGGCGATAGTCAGGGCAGCAGTCCTTTGTAGCCGTCGGGACGCGGGGAACCTCACAGCAAAGACCTTCGGAACCATGTCGACATACAGGGGTCGCTGAAGTGGCTGGCCGTCCTCTGAAATTTTCACACAAAGCTCCTCACGAACCTCTGGCTTGGACCGGTACCGCTGATACCGCCCACGTTGGGCGCCAAATGAGGTACTGGGTTTTTCAGAACCGGTACTGATCCGGTAACCCAGCGGTGTCAGGGGCAATACCCAAAGACCTCGAGTACTTTCCTGATTCAGACCACAGAAACACGAGTCTTCTCGGTGAAGTCAAAGATCGAATTTATTGGCTGCAACCAAGTAACAGGCGTCCTAGAAGTACAACAACACAATCAATCAATCAATCAATCAATCAATCAATCAATCATCGTATTTATATAGCGCACTACTTACCCAGAGGGTCTCAAGGCGCTGGGGGGGATCCGCTACTGCTCGAACAGCCAGATCTTGAGTTGCATCCTGAAGGCGAGGTGGTCCTGGGTCAGGCGGAGGTGGGTGGGGAGGGAGTTCCATGTCTTGGAGGCGAAGTAGGAGAAGGACCGTCCCCCTGTGGTGGCTCTGCGGATGCGGGGGACGGCGTCGAGGGCGTGGCTGGTCGAGCGAAGCTGGCGTTTGGGCGCGTAGAAGTTGAGGCGGCTGTTGAGGTATCCTGGGCCTTGGCTGTGTAGGGCTTTGTGTGCGTGGGTGAGGAGACAGAAGGTGATTCTCTTGTTGACCAGGAGCCAATGCAGATTTCTCAGGTGTCCGGAGATGTGGCTGCGACGGGGGGTGTCCAGGATGAGTCGTGCTGAGGGGTTCTGGATCCACTGGAGTCTCTTCTGGAGTTTGGCGGTGGTTCCGGCGTAGAGGGTGTTGCCGCAGTCCAGACGGCTGGTGACGATGGCCTGGGTGAACATCTTCCTGGTCTTTGGTGGGGATCCACCGGAAGATCTTACGTAGCATGCACAGGATATTGAAGCACGACGAGGAGACGGCGTTGACTTGTCTGGTCATGGAGAGGGAGGAGTCCAGGATGAAGCCCAGGTTGCGTGCGTGGTCTGTTGGTTTGGGTGCGCTGCCTAGGGCGGGGGGCCACCAGGAGTCGTCCCAGGCGGAGGGTGAGGATCCCAGGATGAGGACTTCCGTCTTGTCCGAGTTCAGTTTCAGGCGGCTGTTCTTCATCCATTCGGCTACCTCTTTCATCCCTTTGTGAAGGTTGGCTCTGGCGGTGGTGGGGTCGTTGGTAAGGGAGAGGATCAGCTCGGTGTCATCGGCGTAGGAGATGATTTTGAGGTTGTGCTGGCGTGCGATGTCTGCGAGGGGGCTCATGTAGATGTTGAAGAGGGTTGGACTGAGCGAGGAGCCTTGAGGGACGCCGCAGATGACTTCGGTGGCTTCAGATCTGAACGGGGGAAAGCGGACTCTCTGTGTCCTACTGGCGAGGAAGGAGATGATCCACTCCAGTGCCTTCTCCTGGACTCCGAAGTTGCTGAGGCGTTGTACTAGGGTACGATGGCAGACAGTGTCGAAGGCTGCGGAGAGGTCGAGGAGGATGAGGGCCGCTGTTTCTCCGTTGTCGAGCAGCGCTCGGATGTCATCAGTGACTGCGATCAGGGCGGTCTCGGTGCTGTGGTTGGCCCGGAAGCCAGACTGCGAGGGGTCGAGGGAGCGTTTGTCTCGAGGAAGGCGGCCAGCTGCTTGTTGGCGGTCTTTTCGATGACTTTTGCAGGAAACGGGAGCAGTGAGATGGGGCGGTAGTTCTTGAGGTCGGTGGGTCAGCCGATGGCTTCTTGAGTAGAGCGCTGAGTTCGGCGTGCTTCCAGCTCTCCGGGAAGGTAGCAGTGTCGAAGGAGGTGTTGATGATGTCCCGCAGGTGGGGTGCGATGATAGCGTCGGCCTTGTTGAAGACGTGGTGAGGGCAGGGGTCGGTTGGATATCCGGAGTGGATGGTGTTCATCGTGTGGACGGTGTCTTCGGTGCTGATCGGAGTCCAGGCGCGGAGGGTGGTGGTGGGGGCCGGTGGTTTGGTCGTGGTGCTCGTCGGCAGAGTGCCGAAGCTGTTGTGTATGTCTGCGATTTTGTTGTGGAAGTAGGAGGCGAGGGAGTTGCAGAGGTCTTGCGAAGGGGTGATGTTGTTGTTTCTGGCATTGGGGTTGGAGAGCTCTTTGACGATGTTGAAGAGTTCTTTGCTGTTGTGTGCGTTGTTGTCCAGTCGTTCCTTGAATGCAGTTTTCTTGGTGGCGCGGATGAGTTGGTGGTGTTTCCGGGTGGCGAGCTTGAGGGCAGTCATGTTGTCCGGTGTTGGGTCTCTGCGCCAGGTTCTCTGGAGGGCTCGGCAGTTCTTCTTGGAGCTCTTGAGTTCGTTGGTGAACCATGGGGCTTTCTTGCTGCCGGGTCTGCTGGGGGGGGTCCTTAGGGGGGCGAGCTCATCTGCGCAGTTGTTGATCCACTTCGTGAGGTTGGTGGCCGCATGGCTAGGGTTCGTTGTGCTGGTGGGAGGGTTCGTGCTCAGGGAGGATGGGAGCTGGTCGGCTGTGATCTTGTTCCAGTTCCTGCGTGCAGCCTGTTGCTGGTGGTGGTGGAACGTGGTCCTTGCGAAGCTGAAGTGGACGCAGCTGTGGTCCGTCCAGTGGAGTCCGGTGGCGTGGCTGAAGGCGATGTCTTTGCTGGAACACGGTGTGTATATTCTCAGGAGACTCCTCGTTTTTACAGAGCCGGCCTTCTCTTTTTATACATGATATTACACTTCAGGCAAAAATTCTTGGTTTTACAATTCGACCATAAACATATTTTCACAATAAAGAAAAAGCAAAGTCATGATGGCAAGCCCATATTTTCGTTTGTCCAGTTCGTGATAGATTACCTGGCCAGGCCCAGAACTTCCATCAGATATCGATGAAACCCCAATAAAATCGGGCACCTCCTCCTTGTAAAACTAGCCATAAAGAAGAAACAGGGACAGGTGTGTGTATGATAAAGAGTGGTTTGTATGCGGTAAATGGTTTATGACATGCTGTGCCTTGATGCTAATCTTGCTCGGCCACTGGGTTGGGGACTGCCCGAACAGGTTTGGCTGGAGGCAGTGGAGGCAGCTCGCCCAGGTCACAGAGGAGTCAGGAAAGGTGGACGTGTCCTTTCAGCTCAAATTCGGCCTTGGTCAATTGACTATGTAAGGGCACCCACAAGATGGATGCCACTCACAAAATGGATCTGAGGGTTCAACACAGGAAGTATGATTTAGGGGTGTTCTCGTCATTCAATCGTGACGCAAATGCACAGTTATAATGTCCTAATCATATCGGTCTGCCAATACCAAATTCGTCATGGTATGATGATATTTTCTGACATGAATGTTGGGCTTCGGTACCATATAATAGCAGGGTCCAAAATTCTCAGAACCACATTTCCAGCGACTCAGCCTGAAGCGCAAGAGACACATGACTGTGTCTTTGTGACCGAGGAACAGACAAATGGTCGTATTGATTTACAAAATACGCCCTTTACAGATGTGGATGGAGAGCTGTGGGTGGATGGGTCCTGTGTAAAGTTACCAGACGGAACCACTTCTGCAGCATATGCAATTACTACATTACACACGATAGTGGAGACAGCACGCATACCATAGAAATCAGCTCAGGCAGCAGAACTGATAGCGTTGATACGAGCTTGTGAGCTTAGTGCAGGATTATGTGTGAATGTTTACACAGACAGCAGCGCACGATTTTGGCCTGCTCTGGAAGGAAAGGGGTTTTTTGACATCACATGGAACCCAGATAATGTATGGAGAATTAGTACAAAATCTCTTGACTGCACTGACGCTCTCTAAAAGGACAGCTAGAGTGAAATGTAGTGCACACAAGAGTGACAGATAAAGTGGGACAAGGAAACGCTTGCATAGATCGAGTGGCGCGTGAAACTGCGATGCAGCCCGGCTCCACTTCGATGTATGTTGTGAAGTCACAACCTGAACGGTGGAATGATGCAAGGGAAAGGTATTAGAAATGCAAAAGACTGCTACTGAGAAAGAATGAGACCAATGGTCCAAAGATGGAGAGTTGGACGATGAGGGTTGTTGGAGAAATAAACAGATGGATAGGTGGAAGTTACCTACAGCTTTCGTACAACCCATGGTTCAGATGGCACATGGGCTAGCACATGTTGGAGCTTCGGCAATTGTGAAATTGCTTACGCAAGTTTGGGAGCATCCAGAAATTGCTAGCACGGCTAAGAGAGTGGTACAGACCTGCATGATTTGCCCTAAATATAATCCAGGAAAAGGGACACGAACTCGGCAGGAGGATTTGCAGCACCCACTGCACCTTTTGAAGTACTACAAATGGATTATATTCAGCTGGAACGCTGTAATAATCTGAAGTATGTCCTGGTTGTGGTTTGTGTATTCAGTAAATGGATTGAAGCATACCCTACTAAGGACAATACTGCCATTACTACTGCTAAGGTGCTTCTGAAGGAATTCTTTCCGCGTTTCGGTGTTTGCACATTGTTGTGGAGTTATAACGGGCCCCATTTTGTGGCGGACGTTATTAAGTTTGTCCTGAAGGGATTAGGCATCGTGCAGAAGTTCCACGCAGTATTCCACCCTCAATCAGCAGGGTTGGTGGAAAAGTACAACGGCACACTTAAATTAAAGATTGCGAAAATACAGGCTTCTACTTCTCTGACTTGGTCAGATGCTCTGCCTTTGGCATTGTTGTCTATCAGATCAGTACCACATTCTCAGACGTGCTTTACGCCCTATCAAATATTTTTCGGGCGCCCCATGAATATATGGGGGATGCCCAAACCAAGTTCAGTCTGGAGCCAAGATGGTGTGGCCCTGAACAAGTCCTCCTAGCCACGATAACAGCAGTACGAGTGACGAATCGCAGGACCTGGATCCATTCTATTCACTGCCGGAAAGTGCAATCTGATCTGGTGGAACCTGCTGTACTGACTGACCATCGAGATATCCTGACTATGGAGAGAGGCCGTGCTGTGGTACCTGACGATGCTGAGGAGTTCTTCCCGGACCAGACAACGCCTGCATCGAGAAGATACAATCTACGACCAAGGAAAGAATCTGCAATTGTATGAGAAGTTGTCAGAACGGTCCCTAGGTTTGTGAAACGGAGAGCCAATGAAGCAAGGGGGGGGGGATCAGCCATGCATTAGAGTAGTGACACCCGTATTGGCCCGATGGTGAAGAAAACAATGGCTACCTATGGGGTAAGAGTTCTGACAACACTTTAGTTTCAGGAAGATATGTGTACATTTGCTCGAGATGGATAAAAGAAAGATGTTTGGTTCTGTAGGGTTCATTTTTCTTATAGCAGTCATTGCTACAGTCATGTGGTTTGTTGAGGAGAAAGCTCCTGCCCGTGAACTGTATGTTGCTTCTACTCCAGTCCCTGATGAGCACTTTTTTTATACACTCCCATATCAAGAGTTGAAACATCGACAGTCATATTTGAATAACACCTTTATTCAGATGTTGCATCATATCCATGTTGCTACAAATCCCACAGACTGCTGGATATGTGGGATGATGCCAGCGCATCAAAAGAAAGGGGGGACACCGTTCATACCACTTCCCTTTTCACACAATGGCTCTTGTTGTGCGTGGTACACTTTGCTTTTTGCTACAAGGAAGCCTACAGTAGGACGATTGATTTTCAAACTGAACAAGGAATGCCATCAATATAAAGACGGCTATCCACAAGCCAACGGAACTATATGGGAGTGAAAAGAATATCGACCGGACAATAAATCGACCCCTTATGTCTTCACGAACACTAGATACACTGTTGGGCAAGAGAAGTTTGTGATTTCGGTGGCCCAAGCGCAAGCTGATTTATGTGTTCAGAGAGTAGGCCACATTCCTGTGGGTGTTAGTGATTGTATTGTTGTATTGAAAATTGATGGCCTGAATAACAGTATTTTCCTTGCTTCACATAACACCTATTTTGTATGTGGGAATAAGGGTTATTATCGATTACCAGCCAGATGGTCTGGAGTATGTTATGTATCGATTCTATTGCCACCTGTATTCTTGGCACCTGCATCATATCATAAAGACTTGAAGCTGTTGAATAATGTAACTGTGAACAGATTCAAGCAAACTTTATCTGTAGATGATGTTGATCAGACGGACACTAGTCTGCAACAATATATAGATTTCAACTTAGGATTGTTTTTCTTTGTGGGAGCTGCTCTGAATAGCAGGAAGATACGGCGATTAACAAGAGTAGTGGAAGCTGTTACTAATCAAACTGCTGCGGCTCTTGGGAACCTTACTGAAGAGCTATAAATTACTAGGTTTGTTGCGTTGCAGAACCGGATGGTTCTCGACGTTATGCTAGCAGATAGAGGTGGAGCTTGTAGAATTATTGGAAGCAGCTTCTGCGTGTTTATACCTGATCACACTTCTTCTGTGTATAAAGCCATTAACAAATTACAGAAGAATGCAGCTGATATACATCTAGAAAATGGATCTTGGACTTTCTCTGGGTGGTTCTGGACCTTGATTTCTACACAGGGTTGGAAGGTCCTCACTGGAATATGTATAATTGTTGCCATATTATTCACCTGCTGTTCATGCATTCAATGTAGCCCTATGATATGCTCGTTGTGTGTCTTACTTTGTGTACCTAATAAACAAGCTGTTGCAGATGCTGCCCATAAGAAAACTATAACAAGAGAGATAGCGGATATGATGAGCATCGATATAAACGATGAGTATTTAGATTATCCAAGAAAACCGAATGTCTTCAGCAAATGCTGAAAGGGTTGTCTGTTGTAAATAAAACAGCGATAATGTTAAGCATTCGCTGAAGACATGCTATTCTGTCTTCATTCTAGTTTTCCCGCTCATACTCAGAAATACGACCGGATTCCATTTTGTTTTCTGGTGTCCATCTTGTATGCTATACTTCGCCATGTGCTCGCCACGAGGCAAGTCCTACTTCACTGACCGTCACCCCTGGAGTTTGCCCAGCAACAGGCTATAAATAGTTCCAGCTTGCCTAACGCATGCCCAGTATGTGTAACATCTGTTTCTGCTTAGAGGGGATTCGAATGTGCATTCGAGGGGTTCCATGAACTGTTAACTCCACCCATGTATCAATCATGTTTAAGGAATGTCCATATATGGCTGTAAATCATGCTTTTGAGTTGTAACCGCCCACTTATGAGCCCCTTCTTTGTGTATAAAAGGGGACCGCATGTCCGAGTTCTGTGTGCTACCTAGTACAATACTGTAGAGTGTTGTGTGGGCTGTAGTACCACCTTTAAAGGTTTATTAAACTATGTTTTTGTATTTCCAGTTTCTGTGCCAATTTCTCATGTAGTCTGAGGACTTTGCGTACAGAAGGGCGAACCCTTTCGCACTCACGGGCCTTGCTGAGGCCTGTACTCATCACCATGTGGCGACAGAGCAGGGGTGGCGCCTCCACCAAGACTGTGAGCGGGAGAGCCCCACCCGCTCCTGCTGCGGGGCTTGTCTCGTAGTTTGCGTTTTTTCCTTTCTTCGGGCTCACGACTGCGCCGCCTTCCACGTCTGTGTGTGCCGCTCCACGCCTGGCAGCGTGCCGGGCCTGGTGGTGCCCGCGGGAGGCCTGGGATTGGCATGGAGCCGCCCCCCGCTCCGGGGGCAGCTTTCCGCGGCGCTGCATGCATTGTTCCCAGATTAGGAGGACTGCCAGGCAGCTAAGGGCCGGTGAGTCGGCGCCCAGGGGGTTTCAGGCCGGGCCCCGCTGTGCTGTGGGCTCTGGTCAGCTGGAACAAAGCCCTGCCTCCCGCAGCACACCTTGTGTTCACCCCACAGCCCCCTCGCCTTCTGACACGAGGGGTGCAGGGCCGGGTGGGTGACTGGAAGGAAGGGGTGGAGATGCGTATGAGCGAGTCGTGGAGTGTTTGGTATGAGGTGGGGTGGGGTGCAAGGCAGGTGTGGGGTAGAGGGAACACACAGTGGCTAGTTCAGCAGTGCCCGGAAGCATATTTGAGTGTGCCAGCAGGATGTGAACTCAGTGTGTGGATGGTTGTGTGGTGTGGTTGGTGCTAGGCCTGGAGGAAGCAGATGGGGGTAAAGGTGGGTGTTCTGCGGGCCTGGGTGTGGAAAAGGGCAAAGGTGAGAGGGCCCTTGGGTGTGACCAGGCTGCTTGTGGCTGGAGTGGTGTGGGTGTGAAAGACAAAGGGATGGGGCGACGAGGAGGGCTTCAGCAAGGGGTGGTGTGAAAGTGTGCATGGTGCGTCGACAGCACTTAAATAAGAAACAGGAGAGGTTGCCTTATTGTAGATTGAGGGACACGCGGTGTGCCTGGGACCCTCTTGTATTCATGGCTGACATGAATTACACCATATTTTTGCTGTTTTTCTGTTTTTAATAGCGTAAATTCGACCCGAAGGCATTGATGCGCTTTACATGAACACCAGTTACATTACACAAATACACAGTCATTTTTTGCAGGCACAGGGATATTAAATGATTTGCCCAGAATCACAGAGTTGACCCGACGAAAGACTTGAACCCGGTTCCCTAGTTTCAAAGTCGTCAGCTCTGGCTATTAGCCCACATCATAAGTATACTGTACTCCACAGACCTAATCTTCCTCTGGTGCTCACAGATAGTGTGTAGTTTTAAGACCCTTGGTCTGTGTTTCCTGCCTGGGACTCTCCTCAAGATCTCTTGTGTGTATTTCCTTTCCCAGGGGTGAGGCAAGCCCTCCTCCGACAATCCAGCTCCTTGTAGAAGCCCACTTTGCCTGCCAGGGGACTTGTTTAAAGTGCAGAGGACACGGTTGGGAGGCGTGTGCCAGCGCCGGTGTGGGGGCTCCCATTTGGAGAGGCCCCCACTCAAGCACAGCGGGAGGTCCTGGAAGTTAAGTGTCAAATGCGGAGTGAAAGCTAAGTGTGGACAAGGCAGGGCAGTGGCTTCTCCACTCTTGGACTGTCTTTAGTGCTCACTCGCTTGTCCATGCTGGTTCATGTTGGTGTTGCCTGCTCTCGTCCTATCCGGAGAATCACAAACAGCAGAGCTATACCTCACGTTGCACAGGTTCAAGTCCATCATAGCCCTGCTCCTGCTCGTGTTGAACAGATCACCTTGTTTAATCCTCCTTTGGTTAATGTCCACGCTATATAAAAATGCCCTAAATAAAAATAAATAAATACTGCTGCGCTGGTCCTTTCGGAACTCCGACCCTGCTGCCCCTCCCTTAGTACCGGCGGAAGTCGTTCCTGTCCATTGCAAAGCCATAAGCTGTCTTTGAGCTGGAAGGGCGCAGAGTGCTCTGGGACAGTGGTTTTGTGTTACCTGTTTTCATTACTTTTGGTAGATATGTGTGTGTATTTGGTGCGTGTGTTTAGTTTGTATTTGGTGTTTTGCCATACATGTCTTGTATGCTAAACTGCATTGGTGCGCCTTTGAAAGTTTGTGCTTGCTGCTGTCCTGCCCCCGTGTTCGTGCTTGCTGTCCTGCCTTCCCCCCCCCTCCCGCTGTCCGTGTCCCCGTTCACACCCCCCCTCCATTGCTTTTTTAATGTTCCTTTGGGTAATGTCAGCGCTATATAAAAATGCCCTAAATAAAAATAAATAAATACTGCTGCGCTGGTCCTTTCGGATCTCCGACCCTGCTGCCCCTCCCCTAGTACCTGCGGAAGTCGTTCCTGTCTGTTGCAAAGCCATAAGCCATCTTTTAGCTGGAGGGGTGCAGTGTGCTCTGGGCCAGTGGTTTTGTGTTACCTGTTTTCGATACTTTTGGTAGATACGTGTGTGTGTTTGGTGCGTGTGTTTAGTTTGTATTTGGTGTTTTGCCATACGTGTCTTGTATGCTAAACTGCATTGGTGCGCCTTTGAAAGTTTATAATTGTGTTCAATGTATGTTTTGGGTATGTGCGCATGTCGTTTTGATATGTACATGTCTATGTGACATAAGAGTGTTCCGTGTGTGTCGAATGTATGCATTATGTATGAGTGATTGGTTGTGCTTCTATCGCTGTGATTTGTGTTACATATGTTTGTAAGTTTTTGTTTGTGTTTTGTGGTTGTGTGCCTACCCCGAATGCACAGTAGTTTGTATTGTTATAGGCGTGCATGGTTTGATTGCTGTATGTGTGTGCTTCGGTGAAGTATTCCTGTAATTGTGTTTTGGGCTCACACATTCTTTTGATTGTGTGTACTTTGAGTGTACGTGTTTGCGTGAATGTTGGGTGTTCATGCTGGTGTTGTGTTGTTTGAGCGCCTTGCTTCTGTGGCCCTGTTTGTGTGTGCGTGTGTGTATATGTGGCAGAGAAAGGGACGCGGGAGCAGGGATGAGGTGTGCCTCGGCCCAGGGGCAGCAGAGCTGGCCTTGTTTCTGGCCCTGCAGTCCCCTCGACACCACCCCAGAGCTGACATTACCGCAGGCATTATCTGTGTAATTGGGTTTGCTCGGTCCATCTTAATGGGTTTAAGGAAACGCAATACCAAGGATACAATGGATTGCTTATGGAGTGGACCTGGGAACTTTAAGATTAGGGACAGGGGTAATAGGCATCACAATTTGATTTCATTCCCCTGCAGGCAATGACACTTTGGGAGCTCGGGGTTGACTCCCATGTGGTAATTCGCTTCACACCTTATTTTCGCAAGGGAAACAGACCCTACAGCTAACACACAAGATTTGGTTTAGTTTATGTTTGCTTCAATGAGTATGTTAATGGGAGGCCGAATATGCCAGACCACCTAGCTAGAGTGGTGTACGAATTATTCACACATTCAATCTCTAATACACTTGTGCATTCTTCCACAAATGCTCACAGACACACACTTAAACCAGTGCACATGCACGAACACACACGTACATTTTGGTTTATGATTGCATAGATGAGCAGGAGACTGAGTTGCTGACATTTGTTGCATATTGACACCAGCCCTTCAAGTCCTTTTGCACACCATCTCTCACTTTCACACACTTACCCTCACACATGCACGCACCACTTTCAACACATTGCCACAGATACAAACATATGCATTCTGACATTCACTTGCTTTCACTCACACATGCAGTAAACATTGTTTCTGGTCCATGATTGCCTCAGAGGGCATGATGAAAAAATCCTTGCAGACCAACGAACTAGAGTGCCACATACATTTTCATGCCTTGTGGATCCATGCATATGCGCACTCACTCACATGCGCACATTCATACACGCTCGGGAAAGTTCATTCACACAATAATCATGCACACACACCCGTGCACATGTGCATACTCACGTGCACACGCGCACACACACCTACAAACACACACATCATCACTCAGGGAGCTCCTAATTGAATGTGAGCATTGCATGTCAGCAATACACACGTGCGCACACACACACACACACCTACAAAACACACACCATCACTCAGGGAGCTCCTAATTGTCAGCAAGCTCTTTAATGACTGCAACTTAAGGCAGGGTTTTTGGTCCTTTGATAAGAAGGAGGTTAGTTATTATTAATCATTTTTACTGTTTGCAAGAGATTAAGCTATTGGCATTGTAAATGGTAATGCCATTTATTTATCTGTCTTCAAAACCAACACATAAATAAAAAATGTGTCATTTACAATGCCAATAGCTCTAACTTTTATAAAGGTGAAACCGTTGCATTGTAAATGCTTGTTTCAATATATTCCTACAGTTATTAAAATACAGTAGTACGATGTTTTTCATATTCGTTCCCAACTTCCCTTACTGCCGTGGCTCGTACTACCTGTTGCCCTCAAGTGTATACTCTTCATGCCACGTTTTAAGTAATAACTAATGACACATTCTTCCTAGCATACAAATCATCCCATAAAAATTATGACATTCCACAACAAATCTCTAATGTTGGTAATGATTGCAAAAACAAGTATACAGGAAAGCATTATGGGAAACATAATTGTATAATCATCGGAAAGACATACCGTTTCCTATATTGGGTATAAAATCTACAAAAATGATCCACATTTTAGAGTGATGGGCATGCCAATGGCTACTGGCCCCTTCACTTGTATTTGTTCGATGTTGTTGAATTATGCTGGCTTCCTCTGACGTTTTTATTTAATTTGGTTTGCTTTGTTTTCTGTGTGAGGTGTTTTAGAAGTAATGATTGCGCAGAATCTATTGTTCATAACTAATGCGCGGAATGTTAAGGAATGTGTACTTTTTTAATTTGCGTTGCTTTGTTTTTTGTGTGAGGTGTTTTAGAAGTAATGCACGCACTGAATGTAATGTTTTTAAAGTTACAGAACACAGAATTTTTATTTTAACCCTTCCCATGCTCGTGACGGAACCGTTCCGTCACGAGCCTCGGGTGGGCTGTGCTGGTGACGGAACGGTTCCGTCACGGCACGCTCGCCGCGCCTGCGCGGCATGAATTACGCGCCTGCGCTGACGTTCTGAATAGTGGGCGGGGCGTGACAGAACCGTTCCATCACAAGCACAGCTCACCTGCAGGCTGTGACGGAGCGGTTCGGTCACGAGCACAGGACCACTGCGCGGCCCCGCCTCCCCCGTAGCCCTGCGGCGGAATAGCAGCCGCAGCAAAGGGGTTAACAAATGTTTTGTATTTGTCTGGTTTTGTATGTTGTTTTATGGATTGTAATATTTGTAGTTTTGTATGAGGTGTTTGAGAATTATTGTGCACGATAATTTCGAAGTGCTTAACCTTAGGATATTTACCCTTTTTGTATGTTGCTATGTTTTGCGTTTGTTTTTCTGAAGAATATTGAGTTTGAAAATAGCAATCCTTCCAGTAAAAGTGATTCTTAGCATATAACAGAATTTGTCAAAGTTTGTAAAGTGGCCTCTACGATCGTAGCGTTAAATACAATGTGTATAATTTTACGAAACAAGTATTTGTATTATAATAAATGCACTTTAATTGATTTAGAAAAAGATTAATATTTCCAAAGTGCCACCATGTGAAAATAACATGATGTGCTTATTTGCACTTTATGTATGTTGCTTCAATTTTGGAAAAATTATGTTGATTTTAAAACTAACAATCCAGTAAAAGTAATTTTTAGCCTTTAACAGAATTTGTCACATGTTGCAAAAGTGGCCTCTACTACTCGGAGCGTTAAATGCAATGTATGTCGTTTTACGGATAAATGCACTAATAACAAACTGCTGTCATACATTTTTTAAAAGATTCATTTTTGCAAAAGTGCCACCATGTGAAAAAACGCAATGTGCCTAACCTCTGTATTTTTTCTTATGTTATGTTGCTATATTTATTAACCCCTTCTGTGTTAAGGACGTAACGTTATGTCCTCGGCAACGGTAGAGCTGTGCCGAGGATGTAACCATTATGTCCTGGCACTGGCCCACATGGGAAGCACTCCATGGGGATGATTATTATTTCCTCCATGTTTCAGCCCCCCTGGGGCTAGATTAGCCATTTTGCTTGCTGATCTAGCCTCCAGTGGGGTCGAAACCCACTAGATGCCAGGGAGTCATTTTTTAATAATTACTGGGAGCAATCCCTTGGGCAAGGATTGCTCCCCTTTTGGGGATGAATGGTTTAGCCATTTCTGCCGCCTTTGGGGCAGATTAGCTTTATATTTTCGGTTCATCTGCCCCCAAGAGGGGCAGAAACCTCTAGACCACCAGGGATATTTTATGTATACACATAGAAATGTTTTGGGGAGTGGCCCCTTGGGCAAGGGTTACTCCCCTTTTAATGGTAAATATTCTGGCTCTTTATGCCCCCATAGGCTTTGTAGTTTTAAGTCGCTCCCACAGACATGATCGAGGTGGCTCTATCCAAATTTAAGCTGGCTATCCACACAGCAGTAGAAACTATTGCCCCTCTGAAACTTTTTAAGCCTCGACCTGCGATTAAGCAGGAAGTATGGATCTCCGAGCATCTACGGTCCCTTAAGCGAGCTTGCAGGAAGCTTGAAAAGGCTTGGAGATCATCTCATGTAGAGGCTGATAGGAGCTGCTACTGTGAGGCCTTGACATCTTATCACAAAGTTATTGGATAAGTCCGCAATAATCACATTGCCTCCCAACTTATGGCAGCAGGCAATGCTCCTAAGGTTCTGTATCAGATCTTGCAGACATTTACAAAACCAGTAGCCTGTGAGAGTCTGGCCATATCGTCACAGAAATTATGTGACAATATCTCCCTCTATTTTTCAAGTAAAATAGACAGAACCTATAGCTTCACCTCAGGTCATGAGGGGAGCAAACTCTGGAGGGCTTACTATGTTTCCCGCCATCGCTTTGAAGGAGGTGGAAGATTTGGTGAGCTAAATTAAGAGTGGCTCTCCATCTGACCGCATTCCGGCCAGAATTATGCCAGTGGTTGGCAAGGTGCTCGGTCCTGGGATCCAGCGCTTGGTCAACCTCCTGCTTGCCGAAGGCCATGTCCCACTGGAGTGGAAGAAGGCACTGATGAGGCCTATTCGGAAAAAAACACCTCCATTGCATGGACAGATTTGTCTAACCTCAGGCCGATATCTCTGCACCCGTACCTGAGCAAACTCACAGAGAAGCATGTAAATAAACACCTTTCAAATTTTATCAAACAATCAGGCAGTCTGGACTATTCGCAGTCCGGTTTCAGGCCGAATTACAGCACAGAGTCGCCCCTGCTGTCGGTAACGGACAATCTCCACATGTACCAGGACAAGGGTTATTCAGTGGTCCTTTTGCTGCTGGATGTGTCGGCAGCATTCGATACCATATCTCACAACATCTTGCTCGGACGTCTTGCAGAGATTGGCCTTGAAAGTATGCCCCTTCTAGATCTCCCTCTAAACCCCTCCTAGACAAACTGCACTGGCTGTCAGTTCGCCAAAGGGTCAAATTCAAGACCAGTTGTGTAATCTATAAGGTCTTACACGGACTAGGACCCTCATATTTGGCAGAAAAATGTATGCCATATAATCCCGTCTGTACCCTCAGGTCCAGCAACCAACTCCTCTTCCGAGTGCCCACTGTAAAGAAGACTAGACTGGGCGGCAAAGCCCTGTCAGTGGTTTGTCCGGTACTATGGAATAAACTTCCTCTCCAGCTTAGGCAGTGTTCGGACCATCTCACTTTTAGAAAAAAGTTGAAAACCTTTCTGTTCCAGAATTAGCACTCTACTATTTTTCATGGACTGATCGCTCCAGGTGTTTGTGCGCAGAGATATTCCTTAGGGAGTCGATTCAAGCGTGGTATAAACCCGTAAATAAATAACATAAATAAACAATGTGCCCCCAGAAAATGTTTGTGTTAAATGTAGTTCAACCGATGAACTGCATGTTTTGCCATTATTTGTGATCAGAACTTTTTTTTTCGCTGTTTCATTTTAGTGCAAAGTCTTTGTTTTACTTTGGTGTAACTTGTGAGTGTGATTTTGCCACTGGCAGAGCTGCAGCTAGTTTATTTGCCAGTGTTTGGTAAGGAAAAATTTTTAATATTGTTTACTACAGATGTCTATCAATGACCTGCATTAATGTGCTTTGGAAATGTTGGAATAATAGCAGCCTATTTAGCTTCTGTTTGACTGTGTGTGATATTCCCCTTGTATTTGGGCATAATGTGTATTGTGTTGCTTTTTGTGTAATTTTCTCTTGTTTTCGTATTTAATGAGATATATGTGCTTGCTGTGTCTGTGCAGAGTAGGTGCTGGTGACTCTAGCTCCCTCTGGCAAGTGAGTGGTATTGTTTAACAGTATAATGGTCTTTGGGTGCTTTGCATTGATTGACTATACTGTGCAAGTGAAGGATTCTAATTTCTTAAAGTCGGACTATACTTACTAATAGTCCAAGGATATATATATCAATATATATACAATCAAGGAATAACCAAGCAGTCGGCAATGGAGAAGGTCGAATCGTTTATTGAATCAAAATACAAGCCCTGACAGGGGAGCCTCTGTCTACACGACCCATGGAGGTGCGCAGAGGAGACTAACGAAATACACATAACACAAGGTATATATACGTTTTACATATTCTGGTTAACACCAAGAAAGGAAATACACAAGTTGTCAGTTAGTCTACCGGAACACCCATTTAAGGTTCTGACACATTTGGCAATAGCTAAGCTAAAAGCTATTCCAAGGGTAGGTAAGTGAGGTGCCCTTCTAGTCTATCTTGGACCCGTGGAGTACAGAAACTGACCTCGCTATAATGTATGCGTCCTACGAGAAGAGCAAGTATGACCTTGGGTTTCCCTGAGCCATGTTCTAAGAGAAAGAGAGGCATACTTAAACGGTTTAACCTGTTTTCGTATTCTGTGTTATACAATGAAGTATCGAAACTCTTAAGGATAGACGAAGGGAGATAATACCAAGTAGTCCTAACTACATTAATAGGACAGAACAACATTCTATAACCTATCATTAGGTCATCATACAATAATGTTTTATTGTGAATCATGAATACGTGTATGCGGTTATATGGTGCATAGTGGGACAATCACGTTTATATAATTTTATATTCCAACACAAGGGCTACATGCCTGGAATTTTTCTTTTTGTTTTATAAATCCACACTTTGTTTATTTCTTTTTTACACAGCTTGAAATAATGTTGACTTATTTGTCAAGTTACTTGTATAACTAGGGATTATGGCTAGCTGCAGGATGCCCGCTCAGTAGGTTGTAGCGATGCTCTTCTAGTCTTCTTCTGACCATGATTATGAGACTGACTCTGCTTCTGAGGCAGAGGAGGTAGAACACGATTCTAGCTCCGAATTTTCTGTTAGAGAGAAATACTCTGATGATAAAGCTACTCTCAGTGCTGATGAAGTGCTTGTTTTAGAGGAGGTGCCGATACTGCAGCAAGAGACATCTGGATTGCAGCCTGGGGCTGCAAGGCTTCCCATTGGAAGAGCTAGACTCTGGGTTGACCTAAACATGATGCAGCTGGTGGTTTCTGTCTTTAGTGGTGTTGGACGGTGTAGAGTGAATTGTGAAAACCTTTTGCCGATAAATTAGTTTCAGTGGTTTATAGATGATGTTTTTTTGGCTGAGATTGTTGAACAGACCATTTTGTATGCTGAACAGTATTTGAGGGATAACAGTGCCAGACTCTAGTGCTACGTGGTGGAGTCTCACAAATTTGCATGAGCTGAAGAGGTTCTTGGGTTTAACTTTTTGATGGGTCTGATTACAAAGCTATTGCTGTCTTTATATTGATCTACTAATCTCTTGATGGCAACAGCTACATTTTTGGCAACCATGAGTTGTAATTGGTATTTGTATCTTCTTTGGATGTTGCATTTTGTTGATAATACTTTTGTGTTTTCCCCCGAGATCACCCTGATTGAGACCGTCTTTTTGAGGTTCGGCCTTTGATTGTTCACTTTGCTGTCGGGGAAGAAATACCTGTGAATGAGCAGGCATTTCTGAAAATTAGACACCCAGGCAAACCCAAGGATGTGTAGCTTGCTTGGATCCCCAACATTTTCTTACTCAGAATCCCTTGTAAACCTCAAATTTTACTAGAACATCACATTTTTCTCATATTTCTCAGGGGGAAATGCTGTGCTGGCACAAATTTCCTATCACCCAGCATTCCCCTTGATCTCCCAAGTAAAATGATACCTCACTTGTGTGGCTGTCTAATGCAGAATCAGCTTTTTTTAAAGTGTAGCGCTTAAAATTTGCTGTGCTATACCCTTAATCCCAATGCTTTTGGGCCTTCCCAGTCACAGGCCCTTGTCCCACCCACATAAGTGAGGTATCATTTTACTCGAAAGAACAAGGGGAACGCTGGGTGATTTTGTTTAGCACATTTTGAGGTTCACAGGGGATCCTGGGCAAGAAAACATTGGGGGATTCATGCAGGCCGCCATTCTTGGCCTTCCCCGGGTGTCTAGTTTTCAGAAATTTCTGGGTTTGGTAGGTTTTTCTACATGGCCGCCAAGCCCGGGGCCAAAAACGAAGGCTACCACCTTACAAAAGTAGGTCCTCTGGGTGTCTAATTTTCAGAAATGTATAGGTTTGCAAGGTTTTCCTCGGTTTAAAATCCACAACTAGGCACATTGCAAAAAAAGGGTGAGTTCCACTGGAAAAATGGGATGTGTCCACGTTGTGTTTTGGGCTGTTTTCTATTGTAAGCACTAGGCCTACCCACACAAGTGAGGAACCATTTTTATTGGGAGACTTTAGGAAATACCAGGTGGGTGGAAGTTTGAGGCTCCCAATGGATTCCAGAACTTTTCATCACAGAAATGTGAGGAAAATGTAATTTTTTTACAGAGTTTAAGGTTTGCAAGGGATTCTCGGGAACAGAACCTGATGAGAGCCACAGAAGTACCACATCCTGGATTCCCTTGGGTTTCTAGTTTTTTAAAAATGTAATGGTTTGCAAGGTTTCCTCAGATGCCATCCCAGCCAGGGTTTAAAATCCACTTCTAGGCACAGTGCAAAAAAGGGTCCGTTTTCACTGGCAAAATGTGATGTGGCCACATTGCACTAGGCCTACCCACACAAGTGAGAACCATTTTTATCGGGAGACTTTGGGAAAGGCCAGGTGGGTAGAATTTTTTTTGGTTCCCTGCAGATTCCAGAAATTTTCCATCACAGAAAAGTGAGGAAAATATGTTTTTATTTACAAAGTTTGAGGTTTGCAAGGGATTCTGGGTAACAGAATCTGGTGAGAGCTACAAAGGTCAACCCATCCTGGATTCCCCTCAGTGTTTTTTTACAAATGTATGGGTTTGCTAGGTTTTCATAACTGCCGGCTGAGCTAGGGTTGAAAATCTACAGTTCAGTTTTGACTGGAAAAATGTGGTGTGCATATTGCTTTGGTCTGTTTCCTGTGTCAGGCACAGTGCCTTTCCACACAAGTGAGGTATCATTTTTATTGGGAGACTTTAGAGAGTGCTGGGTGGGTGGAAGTTTATTGCTCAGCACAGATTCAGGAACTTTCCATCAGGGAAATGTGAGAAATAATGTGTTTCTTTGACAAAGTTTGACATTTATAAAGGATTCTGGGTACCAGGACCCTGTGAGAGCCACACAAGTCACCCCATCCTGGATTCCTCTGGATGTCTACTTTTCTCAAATCTATAGGTTTTCCTAAGTGCCGCCTGAGCTAGGGTCCAAAATCCACACCAAGACACATTGCATAAAAAGGGTTTGTTTTCACTGGAAAAACTGTGATGTATTAAGGTTGCGGTTTGGTCAGTTTTCCGTTGTGCGCACAGTGCCTACTGTTGTGAAGTAACTTACCTGCAGTTGTCCTTACATAGTGTTTACCTTACCTTATGATGGAGCCCTCTTGTCTCTGCGTTCTGTGTTCTTTAGATTGTTAAGCTGACGGCACTCGAAGTTTGCCAGTTGATGCTGGATCGTAGAGGTGGTCAGATGCCAGGTTGTGTTCCTAATAATTCTTCTCTTCAACCTTACCTGCTTTCTGAAGATTTATTCTACATGCCTTTTTAACAATTTTAGTGATGATTTTGTGTCTTCCTCGACTGTCCAGATGACCACAACCTGGTGATCCACGTTTTGCTGTTTTTTCTTCTTGCTGGCTCTGCGTGCTACTTCTTTGTTGCTTTGGGAAAGTCTTTGATGGATCTGCTAACTATTTCTCAACCTTTTAAGGTACAGTTTTGCCTCCCTTAAATATTGGTATCGTGCTGCGGTTGAGCCATGCACTGCTGTTTAATTGCGTGCCTAGTCTCGAGCACAACCATCATCTGGTTACATCACTATCCTGCTGGAACGCATGGCGTAACTTACGTTCACTCTTCAGTGCATGTTTCACGTACGTCGAGCACAACGTCTGTCACTTGATTTACGTGCTGCTATTTTGTTGATCATTAATTCAATTTCCTAATTTCAGCCGGTCAGCATTTGTGAAAGCAGTTCTGCATGAGTGCAAGTTTACTTCATATCGCCACCGCCAATTTATTTTCCTCACATGCAGTTTCTACCTTGCTGCAGTGATCTGCACACCCTTCTAGAGTTATTGTCATCATTTCAAGTTGATTGCTTGTGTGTTTATTTTGCTTATATCTCCAGCGCCTCAGTTTCTCTGCTCCTCACTGCTGTGCTGTGCTGTCATTCTTCAGTGATCTGCACACCTTGGAACTATTTACAAGCATCATTCTTTTTTTTTAACTATATATATATTTTTTCCTTTATTACATTTTGACATTTGTACCTGATTTTCTTAGATTTTCTTTTTCTGTATTGAGTCATGTGTGAGTCACATCCTCATGTTATTATGCTACCTTTGTTTTTACCTTTGCCTGGAACGCCCATGATTATATGGGAAGACTGGTTTGAGAAAACTATATCATAGCACTTGATGGTATTAATTTTTCACCTGCAAGGAAGAATGCTTTATTACTTGGTGCCTTAGGAAGTGAAGGTCAGCGTGTGTTTAAATATCTTCCTGTTGCCATGGGTGCAAATGGTCAACCCATGGTTGAAGTTTACAAACAAGCCATTAACTTCTAGAAACCAGGTTTGCTAAAGAGGTAAATTTAGTAATGGCAAGATATACATTTTTCACCCAACCTCAATCGGAGGGTGAAACTATTGATGACTTTGTAGCCAGATTATGAGAACTGTCAGTAAAATGTTGTTTTGGGACAATGTCTGAAGAATTAATTTGTGACCAATTTATCGTTCAAAGTCGAGATAGAAAGATCCAAGATAGACTTTGGGCCGCTAAAGATGCTTCACTCATAGAAGCTATTGATTCAGCTAAAGTAATCAAGGAATCCCAGAAAAGTATTAAAGAGTTAAGCAAGAGAGATAAAGCTGTAAATGAAATTGCTAATGTTGAATTTTGTAAGGATGAAGAGATTGATGTCAACGTAGTTTCTAAAAAGTTGTGAAAAATGTGAATGCTTTTAGGCCTGTATTTAAATCCAAGAATGGAGAATGTTTAGGATGTGGTAGTCAATATCATTCGGCGGATTAAAAAAAATGTTTCGCATTAAACCAAGTTTGTAGAAAGTGTGATCATAAAGGGCACTATGCACACATGTGCAAATCGTCTGATACTTTTGATAAATTTAAATCTAAAGTTAATGTTGTCCAACATTCTCATGATTTTGTACAGGCAACCAACCAGGTGTTGGTTTTGGAAGAAGGTTCTGGTTGTTTTCGCTATGAAATTAACCAGGATCTATTATTATTATTATTATTATTGGACATTTATTAAGCGCCTGGTTACGCCACTGGCGTGTCCCCGCGCTATGACAAGTGAAGTGGCTGTCCCCCCTCCTCCCACAAAAGCTATCTGCTGAAAAGATGCGTTTTAAGTTTTTTTCTGAACAGGACTTCGGAAGGTTCGAGTCGAAGTTCCAGCGGAAGATTATTCCAGCGCTTGGGAGCAAGGTATCTAAAGGATCTACCTCCCATACGCGCTTTGAATACTCTTGGGACTTTTAACAGCCCAGTCTGAGAAGACCGAAGACTGCGTGCGGGCTCATAATGGGATACTAGGCTCCGGAGCGGAAGAGGTGCTTTGACGCTCAGGATACGGTGACATGTGGCAAGGGCCTTAAACTCCACTCTCCTCTCAATGGGGAGCCAATGGAGGGCCCGTAGAGCTGGTTTGGCGGAATTAACTGGACCTTCTGCTGAATTTTGTGTGCGTGGACAATATTTTACTTTCATGGTTGACTCAGGCTCTCTGTTAACCATTATTCCTGAGTCTCTATTTCTCACATATTGGAAGGGTGTTGCTCTATCAAATAAGGACATCAATCCTGTTAGTTATCAAGGAGAGTCAACTGACATTTTAGGTTACATGTATGATCCCATTAAATTTGGTTCTAGGTGCACTCAAGGCAAGATTTACATTGCAAAGGATGGCCCACCAATTATTGGTTGGATGCACCAATGTGATTTACACATAATCATTGATCCAAGGTCCCCTAACCAAATTATCGTTGTTGAAGATGACATACAGATTGACCACATTTTACAAGATGCTCATAGAGTATTTGAGGACAGACTTGGCTGTGTACAGGGTTATCTTCACAAAATAATCCTTAAACCTTCTGCTTGTCTAGCACAGCACAAACAGAGGAAAGTACCATTATTGGTAAAGCAGGGTCTTAAAGATTTTCCAGAAGATTTATTAAATTATGGTGTTATGGAACCTGTAGAGGCATCTTCTTGGATCTCTCCAGTGGTTTGGACACTTAAATCTGATGGCCGTTTGAGGTTTTGTATTGATTTAAGAGCGCTCAATTGAGACATTATTATGGATACGTTTCCCTTGCCCAATATTAATGAGTTACTACAATCTGTAGGTAGTGGCAAGTACTTCTCTAAAATCGATTTTAGAAGTGCGTATCACCAGATAAAATTTCATTAAAAAACCGGAGGCTACATTATACATTATGCATTTACCTTTAATGCAGACCCAAGCAGCGGCATACATCACAATATAAACATTCTAAATAGAACAAAGGCAACAGGTAAAGTCCAAGAGTCAACTACAAACAGCCTCTTTTAAATGCGGCTCCCAAGAAGATAAGTTGAACTTTATCTCTGTTCCTTATAATGTATTTTATAATATATTTTTTGTGCTTTATTGATTGTTTATAGGTAATGATGTGGTTTATAGGTGTGTTCATGATGTGGTTTTGATCCCCCCCAACTTTTGCACACCTTCCCTCTACTAATCTCCAATTTACCCTGTCTGCGTGCGATTGTACACAAGTCTATTTACCCTAGTCACTTGGTTAATTGTTCAGATATTGCCAACTATTGCCGTCTCACTAGTGTCATTGTTTTACGTAAACCGTTAAATACCGTCTATGGCCAATATTTTACCACAGCTCGTCTAGTACCGCATGTTGTTTGAGGCACTACGTACTCTTGATTGCCTGCCTTTACAGATCCTTATCCCGCTGGGCACATTGATAGGTATAACCAATTGGCCTTCTTTGCCTTGCTTCCCGCTTAGCGCCGCGCGTTATTTAACAAATTCTACAATGCTCGTTTGTCACACATCTACCATCAGATGAGTTATCTGGCGATAAACATCATTTTATTTACCTTCTTAGAAAACTTATTTATCTCCGTGTTGCCAGCATCCCTGCTCCTCTCGACTTGGACGCTTAGAGGAATGGCTGGTAGCAAGGTCGATGTCCCATCGTCCTGTTGCTAAGCACATTCCTCTCTTCTCCACTGGCCCTCGCTAACTCGACCTGAGGCCGGGGGAGGGTTACCATAGCAACCACTCAAGCTTTTCTCTCGAGCACACTGATCCTCTGTATAGGTGGCAGTTGGCAATCTTTTGGCTCCGTTCTTACTACGGATAGCAATCTTTTGGCTCCGTTTTTACTACGGATATTATTCATATCTCCCTTAATATTACCCTCTAAATTATATCTAGGAGAAAGTGGAAAACACACCTCATTCAAAATATTTGTTTATTACTGGCTCCCCTTTTCAATCCTTCCTTATTACTTCCTAATGTCTACCACGGATTTGGATGAGGTTTCTGCCCCTACTGCGAATCTAGATAAGGATTCCTTCAAGAAAATGCTCCATTCAGAGGTAAAATCATGTATGATGGAATGCCTCTCCCATCTTATATCTTCTAAGCGTCCGTCCCCAGACAAGGAAGTAACACGTCTTTTACAATCTGGCCCTGGAGGTAAAAGGTTGGGAAAGAGCAATCATGACAACATGAGCATGGGAGGTCTTAGCACCTCAAATGAATAAAGGAGGTCATAGCGCCTTTGGAGTGATGGAGGTCTTCGCACCTCGAACCCTATGGGTGTCCTTGGCGGCACAAAAGATACAGGTGTCCAAGGCGACACACATGCAAGAAATGCTCATTTTGGCAATTACGATGGTGATTCAGACAACTCTGAATTCATAGATGAATATGTCCTCAGCCTCAACAAGGAGGACCAGGATTTTGGTGACGCAATTGAGGATGCTCCATCCACCTCAAAAGACGTTATCCATAATCCCTTGGGTGAAGAAATGCTCTAACCTCAGAATTTGGGACATCCACGGAGCTCTGAATGGTGCCCCAAGGAACATGCTGCAAATTTTTTGAGAAAATGGGTTAGAATAGAAATCCCTTAGAAAGGGAAACACACAACATTCTGAGGGCAGAATGTTCAAGGCCCTCTGTAGGGGACAAGACGTGTTATACCCCCAACCTAGACCCTGATATGATTAAGTTCCTTTTTAAACTGGGGCGTGACCCTAGAAAGGGTATGGAAAAATCCTGTAAGACCTGTCGGGATCGTCTCCTTGATTTCTTTGGTCCTCTGACAAGGATCCTCGACTCGGCTGA
The DNA here is from genome assembly GCF_964263255.1 of Lissotriton vulgaris. Taxonomy (NCBI): domain Eukaryota; kingdom Metazoa; phylum Chordata; class Amphibia; order Caudata; family Salamandridae; genus Lissotriton; species Lissotriton vulgaris. Next base: position 45,156,093 of record NC_141699.1, read on the forward strand.
AGAGAGCTATGCTCCGGCCACCAGTCTCGATTCAGATATGATAAGGGGATGAAGCCAAAGTGCCATTATACTTTTAGGAAACACAAATGAAAGCATCCACGCCGAGAGGCGTAGAGTTGTCCTTACTAGGATCAACCCAAAACTTGGTGATCTTGCAGATAAGGAACCCTCTAAAAACCATAAAGGTTTACTTTTTGGTGAAGAACTGATAAAATCTATAGGGAAGTATGTTTCTACATTCACTGCACTTGACTAGGCACAACAGAACATGCGCAAAGTGTTCAACAGTGGTAATAACCTTTTTGAAGGGCCGGAAGACTGGGCCTACCTTCCGGCCGGTATAACCAAAGGGCCAACTTCAGAGGTCCTTGGTTTGGTTGAGGCTACCAGCAATACCAACAATACCATAACCCACAGTTCTACCCCCAAAGAGGTAGAGGACAACGAAGCAGGGGATTCAGATCACGCGGATCAAACCAACAAAACAATCCCTCAGGTGAGTGTTCCCCCTCCACTTCCCCATTTTTTTCCTTAAAGGTAGGCGGCAGGCTAAAATATTTTCTAAAAAATTTGGAAATTGATTACTCAGGACCGTTGGATTCTAAACACAGTAAGAGGTTTCAAGATAGACTTCGAACATACACCCACACAGGTTTCTTTCCCAAAGGAAATTCCCCTGTCATCAGATCAGCAAAAAAATCATAGAGGAAGAAACATCAATGATTCAGAAAGGTGCAATTTTGGAAGTCCCTATCAAAGAACTAGGCTTTATAAGCAACCTTTCCTGGTCGAAAAGAAGGACAAAGGTTGGAGACCGGTCATAAACCTGAGAGAACTCAACAAGTTCCTTTCCTATTCACAATTCAAGATGGAAGGCATCCATTTTCACAGGTACTTACTCCTAGAAGGGGATTGGCTGGTCAAACTCTACCTGAAGGACGCCTATTTTACCATTCCTATGGCAAAAATTCATCAACACTTCCTTCAGAGTTTTTGGAAGGGTCATCTATACCAGTTTCAAGCTCTTCCTTTTGGCCTTTCTTCAGCCCCTTGGTGTTTCACCAAGGTGATGAGAGCCGTGGTCTCTTATTTGAGGTCAAGGGGCATTCGTCTGATCATGTACCTGGATGATATTCTCATTATGGCCCAGGATCGCTCACAACTCAGCAAAGATCTAAAATTTGCTGCGAATCTCTTAGAGAATCTGGGTTTCATCATAAACAAGGAAAAATCATGCCTGATTCTGTCAAGATCTCCAGAATTTCTGGGCTTCACGGTCGATACAATTAATTGCCTTCTGCTTCTTCCCTGAAAGAAAATATCAAAGATAAAAAAGCAATTAAATATGTCCTAAAACACAAGGACCTATCCCTCAGGGACTTGGCGAGACTCCTAGTCCTTCTTTCTTCCTTTATACAAGCAATTTTTCTGGGTCCCCTCAATTATCGAGCTCTTCAGGGAAACAAAGCGAGGGCTCTGAGATCTGGACTTTGGTATGGGGATCGTATCTCCCTGGAACAAGATTCCCGTTTGGAGCTGAATTGGTGGTTGGACAACCTAGAGGCTTGGAACAGGAAATCTATCTTTGGCTCTACCCAGAATTTGTCTTGGAATCAGATGCCAGCCTTCATGGCTGGGGTACTTGCCTTCTAGATCAGAACTCTGGAGGCCTCTGGTCTCAGGAAGAATCTCTTTGGCATATAAATTACCTGGAATTGACTGCCGGTCTTTACGCTCTTCTGAGCTTCAGACATTCCCTCCAAGGGAGGTCTGTCCTTCTAAAAATGAACAATGTATCAGCTGTGACCTATATTAACTGCTTAGGAGGGACAAAATCTGCAGACCTCTCAGACCTAGCCAAGAAGCTCTGAAAGTTTTTGTCTAGAACACAAAATTGCGCTCAGAGCGGAGTACCTCCCTGGGTCAGTAAACACTTCTGCAGATTGGAACTCGAGATTCCTCATAGACTTCAGCGATTGGAAACTGAACGTTTCGGTTTTCAACACTTTGAATCAAACTTTGGGGCCCACTAGAGGTAGACCTTTTTGCAAGCAGACTGACCTTTCAAAACCAGAATTATTTCAGCTGGATGCCCGATCAGGGTGCTCTGGCAGTCAATGCCTTCCTTCAATCATGGAAGGAAATACAAGGTTATACTTTTCCCCCTTTCGCAATGGTTCATTGGGTCCTTCAGAAGGTGAGACTGGAACAGTGTTCTCTCGTTCTGATAACTCCCTTCTGGCCTTCCGAGGCATGGTTTCCGACCGCTCTGGAAGTGACTTGCAGTATTCCTTTCTTGATTCCTTCCATAAGGAATCTACTTACAGACATAGACTGTCAATTTCATCTTCTAATTCAGAACGGGAGTTTATCCCTTCTTGCCTGGAGAGTGTCAGGAGATCTAACAAAATCTCTGGCGTTTCGAAAACGGCTTCAACTCTCCTCAGAGAATCTTGGGCACCAGGCACACACTACAGATATAATAGAATCTGGAAATTTTCGGTGCGTTGGCGCTTGGAAAGGGACCTGGATCCTTTGGAGGCCCCTATTGTTGACATAAGCAACTTCCTTCTTGAACAATTTGAAAGGGGACTTAGCCACAGATCTATCAACTGTTTTAGATCTGATATTTCTGCTGGTCACTCTCCCGTTAACGGGAAGACTGTTGATAAAAATGTCATAATTTGTAGAATTATGAAAAGTATACATCTGAGGAAACCTCGTAAACTCAGATATGAAACGCTTTGGGATATTAATTTGATTCTCAATCTCTTCAACAATTGGCCTTCTAATTCTCACCTTAGTAGGAAGAATCTCTCTATTAAACTAGCTACACTCCTATGTCTAGTTTCTTGTGGAAGAAGTTCCGATGTTAGGGCTCTAGATGTAACTAATTGCTCTTACAAGGTGTAAGAGCATAAGAGAACGAAGACAATGTCTGATTCAATATGTTAGCCTCGTTTTCATCTTTGCCCAAATCTCTGCGTTGTCCAATGCATGAGAGAATACGATCTTAGAATGTCTGATCGCCACCCTGCAGGTGTATATCAATTGCTTATTTCTTTCATTAAACCTCATAAGGGAATTAGCTCCTTCTCTATCCCTAGATGGATCAAGACCACTATGAGTTTGGCGGGTATAGATTTAAATACATTTCAAGCTCATTCCCTTAGAGGTGCTATGGCCAGTAAATCCCTTTGGTCTGGAGGTAAGTTGGATGACATCCTGAAGGCCGCAGACTGGTCTAATGTCAGTACGTTTGCACGTCACTATTGTAAACCTATTCAACACATGTCTGATGTTGTTTTAGAGAGCTACCAACATGCATAATGTAGCCTCCGGTCTTGTAATGAAATTGCGATTTTCATTTTAACATGACTAGAGAATCTGGATTTCATTAAAGACTCGGAGGCTGACATTATCCCACCCTCCCACCTCTTGTGAAATTTCAATTCACAATGTTATCTTATACATTTATTGTAATGCATTTTGTCTTTCGATGTGTTTTACAATTCCTATGTTTATGAATACTTGAATTTTTACTCTCTTTATACTTGGACTAATTTCCTTATCTTTTCAGATAATCCTTGATTACGGACCTTATCTCCACATCAACGTTGGATTTTACTCCATGGATTGCTTCACTTCTACCTTCCTCTTTCCATTCAAGTTTTGAAGAATGTTTTTCAAGTTATAAAGGATATCTCAAGTTTTACGTCTGATTTTATCTAGAACTTATCTACTGCTCATTTAAAAGAGGCTGTCTGTTGTTGCCTCTTGGACTTTACCTGTTGCCTTTGTTCTGTTTGGAATGTCTATATTGTGATGTATGCGGCTGCTTGGGTCTGCATTAAAGGTTAATGCATAATGTATAATGTCAGCCTCCGAGTCCTTAATGAAATCCAGATTCTCTAGTCCTGCTAATATGAGAATTGCAATTACACCCTGATTTCAAGTCATGTACTGCTTTCATTACCACCGAGGGCACTTTCCAATTCACTCGCATGCCGTTCAGGTTTGCATCGGCTGCGAGTGTTTTCCAGAGAATGATGTCCAACATGTTTAAAGGGCTGTTGGGGTGGTTTACTTCCAAGATGACATTCTTATTTCTGGACAAACTGTAGAAGAGCATAACGCTCTTCTTAGACAAGCTCTTTGGAAACTTGAACAGGCTGGTTTAACAGTTAATAAGGAGAAATGTACATTTTTAACTGAACAAGTGGAATTCCTTGGGTACACCATTTCCAGTGGAGGAATAGCTCCCAAACGAAATTTGTTGGAAGCTATAAAAAATGTACCTTGTCCGAAGGACAAAGATCAACTCGGATCTTTTCTAGGGTTAGTGGAATACTATTCCAAACTCTTGGGAGCTTTTGTTGACATTTCTGAACCTCTGAGATGTCTGTTGCGAAAAGGAACCAAATATGTGTGGAAAAAGGAACAGCAAGATGCGTTCACGAATATTGATGCTGGATCGTCGAGGTGGTCGGATGCCAGGTTGTGTTCCTAATAAATCTTCACTTCAAACGTACCTGCTTTCTGAAGATTTATTTCACGTGCCTTCTTAACACCTACCCACACAAGTGAGCTAACATTTTTATCACAATACTTTGGAGAGTGCAGTGTGGGGGAAGTTAGTGGCTCCCCCAGATTCTAGAACTTTCCATCATAGAAATGTGAGGAAAATGTCATCTTTGTTTACAAAGTTTGAGGTTTCAAAGGATTCTGGGTACCAGGACCTATTGAGAGCCACACAAGTTACCCCATCCTGGATTCCCCTGGAAAAAGTTGATGTGTCCAAGTTGTGTGTTGGAATGTTGTCTGTCACATGCAAAAGTCCTACCCACACAAGTGAGGTACCATTTTGACTGGGAGACATAGAATAGTAGAGCATGTTTTAATAGTAGGGGTGGGCGGAATTTGCGTAGTCACGCTACGCAAAGCTCTGCCAAATGGTAAAAAATCTCTGCGAGCACAAAAAAGTTCCATAAACATGTGGAATTGCTTGTTCCGCTCGATCGCAATGCTTTTTACCTGTTCGCAAATGCTGTTTGTGTGCTCGTGGAGAAATATTGCGCGAACACGCATTTTGAAAGCGCGAACACAAAAAAAATTCCACGAAGCCGCGGATTGCGGAATTTTGGGCAATTCTGTGTTCTCTGCGGAATGCGAAAGTAACCAAATTCTGCAAGCAGAACGTAATTTTCCGCCCAGGCCTAGTTATTACCAATTCACTTTCTTCATATTTCTGCCTTTCAAATGTAAGAACATTTATAAAACAATAAGCCATTTTGTAAAATGCTGTCAATTTCAAATACTTGTATGGGACCCACAATTTTGGGGATGTGCAAATAACCAATGATTCTAAACTCTGTATTTTGCTCCCATTTCAGAACTATATAGATTTCCTTTGTACTTATTTTTCACTGTTTATATTTTACTAAATTAATTGCTATACAGTGTTACACAAGGAAAACATATTTCAAGACAGAGCTCAGTTATGGGCTATGGGTTCCTCAGGTTCCTGGTGAACCTAAAAGTCCTATATATCCCCACAGCCAGAAGGGTCCTGGAAATCTAACTGGCTACTGTTAGTGCCGCTCATGTCACAGGTTGCTTGCTTGTCTCACCAAATCCTTGCCACACGCTGCAGGAGCAGCTTACTTGCTCACCTGCAACTCTTCAAGATCCAAACCACTGCCGGGAGGAGCAGCGCGGGAGCGAGGCCGCAGAGGAGGCGAGAGGTGCGGCCCGGGACTGCGAGGACCAGCAACCAACACCAACAGCTGGTCCTCTTCCCGAGGGAGCCGCGCCCCCTCCCAGTGCCACACCCCCAGCCAGCGCCAATAACTTCTCGCGGCCCCCGCTTCGCGGGAGCCGCTCGTGTCAGAGGTTGCTTGCTTGTCCCACCAATCTTTGCCACACGCTGCAGGAGCAGCTTACTTGCTCACCTGCAACTCTTCAAGATCCAAACCACCGCCGGCAGGAGCAGCGCGGGAGCGAGGCCGCAGAGGAGGCGAGAGGTGCGGCCCCGGGACTGCGAGGACCAGCAACCAACACCAACAGCTGGTCCTCTTCCCGAGGGAGCCGCGCCCCCTCCCAGTGCCACGCCCCCTTTTGACCCCAGAGCTACTTAAGAAAGACTACCTCACGCAACGCGGGACGCGCGCGGGTCGCAGCCCGGGCGAAGTTAGGGCCAAGGGCGGGCCCGTTGTTGCCCGTTAGTGCCCGGTAGCGACCGGACCGGGCCACCTCCCTTTCATCACTGGAACTCTACCCAGCAGAACCCATCATGCCGCCGAAAACCAGAAGCACCTCAAGGACCAAACCAAACACGCTCAGGAGGTAGCTCAAATAACGGGACCCATTGACTTATTCATCTCACGAACCCATGAGGTAATCAATCAGAGTATCACCCTCCTGGAAAAGAGAGTGTCACTAGACCTAATGAACGCGAATGCGAAACGATCTTCCCTAGGCGCCATAGCAAATGCCACCTCTCCTATTCACCTCAACTCCCAAAACTGTTCCCTTCCCGTGACCGTGTCAGCTCCCGACATAAACACAGTTCCATCTATAGTAGATCTCTCAGTCCGAGTCTGACCTCTCACTAACTTCGGATAACTTGGAGGTAACCCCTGATCTGGCGGCCTGTCAAACTCAGGAGGAAGCCCAGACAAACACTAATCTGCACCTTCAAGGAGAAAGGGAAGGAGCTATCCCAAAACAATATATCACGGAAACCGCAGCCAATCCAGCAACCATAGCTTCTTGTACAGAGCATGCTACAATCCACCCAAACCTCACAAAGCAACAAAACATACTACTCCCTTCCGTACCCAACCCCATTCACTTGACAATTCCAAACGAGGTTACCGATAACCTCTGTAAAACATGCAAAGTCACCTCACAAGTTCTGACCACAACAAAAGACCTTTTGTTCCAATACCTGAAACCCATTCAACTCAGCATTAGAAACTTAGAAGCCCAGTTGACTATAATCTCTGCAACACTCCTCGACACCAACACGCGCATAGAAACACAGGGCAAGCGAAATCCTCCGCAGCCCCCTAAAACACACTTTCAAGCGCAAGCACCCAAGGCACCAAAACGTTCAAATCAAACTACCTTACCCACAAAAAGCCACAAACAAAACACTACGAATCAAAATCTGCCAATTACAACGCCTCAACTACAGCGGAGCAAAACCACTGCTGTATCAAACCAACAAACTCAAAGCATAGATTCGGCCACCGTAGATACTCCAGGACCAGCCCCAAACAATCTTAGCAAAGTTCATCCTGCAAAAAAGCCAATACCTCTCCCACCGAAACCAGGGGCCCCCCAGCCGTCTCCTAAAAACACAACCAACAAAACATCAGTAACCAGACGTCCAGCCCACATGCCTCCGGAAGCCACTCCCTACACAATAGTACTCACAGGCGTACCAGAGCTAACCGATGATACACCCGAAACTGCATGGTCACTCAAAAACAAGGTCATGCAATGGTTAAGCATTAACAGACCCCTAGAACCCCATCTTTATGGAGGGATCTCCACAGTCCGCAGGGTAGTCTGGGTAGGCAAAACAACAAAAACGACCCGCGGAGATTGTATCATAGTAACCTGTAGAGACCCCTCCGCAGTGGACTACATTTGCGCCTGGCCCTCGCTGGAAAAAAAGGGGGGATCGATGCCCGACATCTCTCTTTCTTCTACCCTCCAGCGAGACAACATCGTAACACCCCACCCTGGTCCTGGCACCAGATCCCTAAAGAACCTTGGAACCAAGAGCCATGGAACCAGACGGAGTATACATACGACCACGGAGGCAGAAATGCATTCGACCTAGGTGGCAGATATGGCCCGAGAGAACGGTCGAGGCAATATAGGCAAGACAGACCCTTTCAATCTTATGAAGGCTGGCAGGGCTTTCCAACACAAAACCATTTTGATTGTCTAGAGATGGTCGATTGACCATCCAGGGCCGAACCTAGACATACAAACATCACCACCACACAACAACCAACTAATTTAACACAGCACCTAGCACCACTAGAGCCCTCTCCTGACAACCATAAAAACCCATTCCAGGAACTGCTAACTATTTCCCCAAGTACTCCTAATAAACCTACCCACACAACCCTCCCAGTTGAAGACGGAATCACCTCCGGTTTGCTCCACCGGCCAATTGAAGCTTCTAATGTTCCCATCAAACCTCTACAGGCCCAACCACAACAACTGCCAGAAACCCAGATCGTAAATATCCCGTCAACTCCATCACATGTCTCGGCAGACACCACAAACCTGAGCTTCTCCATCGCATATTGGAACATTGCAGGCTTGACTTCAAAAATAACACTGGCCTTATGGCTTGACACAGCTAAGCAACATCAGATACTGTGTCTGCAAGAAACCTGGTGCACAATCCCATTACATCTTGCGGGTTATAAAACTTAATTCACCCCTGCAGTACCTGGAAACATGAGTAGACCAAAGGGGGGCTCACGACCTACGTTGCTAATACCCTTCCTCTCAGTGTGAAACTACTAAAGGAATCATCTACTTTTCAAATCATCCAAATCATGCAGTTAACAGCACCCAAAGACAATAACTATATACTCATCAACTATTACAATAACTCTGGTACCTCTGAATGCTGGTCAAACTTAGAAGAGATAGCTACTTTCCTAACCTCACCTCAAATTGAAAACCGCATATCTTCAATTCAACTCATTTGGGGCGGCGACTTCAACTTCCCTCTATGCCCAAACCACAAAAATGGAAACTGTGGTCTCCAGAATGAACTTGGGAATCCTACTCCTCACTTTGCCCACTCGACATGTGGTAACAAACTTAATGAAATCCTATTCTCCCTAGATATGGACTATGTCAATGAACTGGTTGACCCGCAGCAGGATTACTTACCCACCTTCCATGGGCGAGGCTATTCCACAACCATAGACTATATAATAGCCTCAAACTCACTCAAAGGGCAATTAACGAACTTTGAAATTGGATCAAACCCAATAAGCGACCATTATCCTCTCAGCATGGAAATCAACATCAAATGGTCAGGAGCACACCCTGCAAAGCCCAGTTCGCTAAATCAGCATCTATTGTCCATGAACAAACTGAACGGGTATATAATTAAATGGGCAAAGATCGACCCAGAAGAGATGACTCAGAGGGTCCTCGAAAAAACAGACCAATGGCTATCCAAATGTATGTCTCTGGATACACCACCGCAAATAATTGTCAGTTGTTTCCAAAGCATCCAGGAAACAATAAGGGATGAGTTATTCGTCAACTTAAAAAACAAGACCAAGTCCCCCACCACGAGATGGTTCGACACCGCTTGTCGGAAGGCACTCACATCCCTCAAAGAAGATCTGCGTAAGCCTTCGAGAGACCCCCAGGAAATCTCTCACCTGAAGAAAAACTATAACTCTGCTCGGCAAGACCGCAAAAAACAAATCAAACAAGATCTCTGGTTACGCTTACACGATAGTGCCCGAAAGAAAGACAGCACTGCATTCTGGCAAACCATTAGATCTCCTTTTTTGGCCAATAGCACAGACCCTGAACATCTTGACGTGGCAATAACTGAGGGCGATTGGGTCTCCCACTTCACAAAAATCTTTGGAACACCATCAGACCCCGCAGTAAACAATCCAACGCGAGAAGCCCGGCTGGCGGAAAACAACATCTATCCGATTAAGATACATTTTTCCCTAAACGAAATCACAAAAGCAATCAGGGCCTCAAAAACGGGCAAGGCCCCCGGCCCCGATGGGGTTCCAATGGACCTGTTCCTCCACGACGTAGACTTTTGGTCAAAAATCATCACAAGGGTCATGTCAGCAGTAGTTTCAACCGGCCTTTTTCACTCATGGTCAACCTCAATTTTACTACCCATCTTTAAAAAAGGTGACCGCAATGATCTCGTCTGCTACAGACCAATCTCCCTTCTGGACTCCATGGGTAAGATCGCAGGTCGATTACTCCTGGGCCGACTACAATCTTGGGCCCGGGAGGATAACATCATAACCGACCTGCAATACGGTTTCCAGAAGGGACTCGGGACCGTGGAGCAGGCCCTCAACCTTGTTCTTCTTGCTGGCAAATATGCTCACGCTAAAGGAGGTAACATCTTCCTCTTCTATGTCGACCTAAGTGCGGCATTTGACTGCGTCCAGCATGCGAAGCTTTGGCAAATATTAACTGACCTTGGTGTGGACCCCCCGATATTAACATTCCTGAGAGAACTCTACTCAAATGCTGAAGGCCGAGTAAGATTTGGTACCAGCGGCGAACTGTCACGACCCTTTCAAATAACGAAGGGAGTAAGGCAGGGATGTGTACTGGCTCCCTTCCTGTTCAACCTTTACACAAATGGGCTTGAACAGGCTATGCTGGAAGGGAGTCAGGATCTGCCCCAGATAAACCATCGCCCGATACCCACCCTTCTGTATGCTGACGATTCAGTAATCTTAGCACGGACCTTAAATCAACTCCAGCTACAACTTAACAAATACACAGCATTTATGGATTCACTCGGTCTCAAAAACAATATCAAGAAAACCTTCACAATGAACATCGGCCCTAGGATTAAAAACTCCAAACCCATAACGGTCAATAACATCAAACTGGAGAAAACCCCGGTCTATCCATACCTGGGCATCTTAGTGGATGATGCAATGAACTGGAAAAAGGCAATCGAAGCCAGAAGTCATCATTTTCGCCGTGCAACCTCAGCACTAACCTCCTTCTCGAGGAAATTGGGAAAACCAGCTCCACCTGAACTCCTGACCATATACTACGCAAAATGCCATAGTGTGGCCACCTACGGAGCTGTAATTTGGGGCTATGGACGTATTGACCAGCTTCAGGTCACCGAAAACGCTTTTATAAAGTACATTCTAGCCCTCCCTCAAAGTTCCCCGGTATTAGCCTCACACCGGGAGCTTGGTATGGAGTACATCATTGACACCATTCGATGCCAGCCCATCTTACTGTGGCATCGAATATGGTGCAATCCCGAAAGCTATCTTACTCGCTCCCTCATCACTGACTGTTTGGGCCTGACAAACTGGCGAAAAATCCCATGACTAAACTACATATATAATTTCTTTAAGGACCTGGACCGTGAACAATACTTCAATGAACCTCCCTCAGTGGAAGATATTTCCAGGAAACAACTAAAACTAATGTGTTTGGGCCATCTGAGGGACCTTCGAAACCAGGCAGAGATTGTTAAACCACAAAACGAAATAATCTGTGCACTACAGCCTGGAAAATGCATCCACCCCTACCTGACATACTTTTTATCCAACCATGAAAAGTTTTTAATTACAAGACTACGCTTTAACATTTTTTTCCGTTTGGTTTCATTTCCGGAAATGCAAAACTGGTCCCGTAACTTGACGAGGTGTCCCTGTGATGGAATCTCTCTACAATCCACGATCCATGTAGTCCTTTTTTGTAAATATTATAAACTACCAAGGAAAACATGGATTATCCCTATTCTTCGAACCAGTGGACTCAGACAATCCTACCCAGCATTCTTTTATTTGCAATCTTTAAAATCGCCACATGAAGCCAAACTTACAGTGACTTTTCTTAAAGCAGTCATAACAATACGTCGTAATATCTCTAGCTAAACTAGAACTGCTAAAAATTGCAAAAACTATTTCACTGTTTTAAAATGCTTTTTTCCTGCGACTTAAATTCTCTGCGACTTTATCGTTTTTTCATTTATGTTCTTAAAACTTTTTTAACATGTACTTTTCATGATTATTCAATTGATAATCGAATAAAAGTTGATGAAACTGAGACTGAACTGTATACTGCTTTCAACAATCAGTTTTAGGTGAAAACGTTTGCAATTACAAAATTAAATATTTTTTTATTTACAACTGTTATTTTCTTTTAAATAAATCCTTGAAGGATCAACATACATTACACCTTGCTGAATTCAGACTTTTGTCTCCTTTTCAGAAATGTATAGCTTTCCAGAATCCATTATTTGTTTCACACACATTTCTACAACTAACTGGAAGTTGGAAGTACAAAAAATAGGAAAAATATGCTAAGTCGCAGCAAAATGACAAAACTGTTTAGAAAACTTTGTTTTCCTTCCAGTAGTTTTGCAGTCCATGAAAGCTATGAGGATGGGGATTTTAGCACCACATAGCTTTTGTTGATACCATTTGCAGGCTAAAAAATGGACGCTTTTATCTGCAGCACATTTTTCGAGTTTATGGCCCCAAATTATTTTTTTTTATCTGTATTTTGCCTAATTTCTTGGTGTCTTCCATTCGAATCCACAAATCCTTGGTCTGTTTGCAATTCTCAAGATGTTGGAGAAAAAGGACACAAATTTGGCATGGATACCTTATGTGGACAATAGGTTATGGGGGCCTAAGTACGAACTACCCCAAATTGCCAAAAAAGGCATGGCACAGGGGGGAGGGGAAAAGGGGGGGGGGGTTAAAACTATCAATTAGTTGCTCTAGTAAAAACAATTCAAAGCCATATAAAAAATCTGTTACATGTTGCAAAAGCAAGCCCTATTTTTTCTTTAAAGTAAAAAAACAAAAACAACAGATGTTGCTTTGCACTTACGATATACTTGCTTTGTGAATAGTCTGCAGTCTCTTCAAAGCTTTCTCTGGTATGTTTTATGGCTTGTTAGTTACTGTATCCATGTGAATTATATACACATTTGGATACAATCTGGATAGTAACTGTGTCTGTTCTTTCTGTCATTTTCTGTTTCCTTTCACTTCACACTCTTTATTTCTGCAGCCATCTCCGTTGGATTAGGTGTACACTGAGCTCACACTTTAAACAGTTTTCTGCTTTGTGGCACAGATGACGTGTTGGTTGACTTGAGGCATTAACACTCTATATTTGTTATGTTGCTAACAGGAATACAGCATTATAACCGTAAAAATAATGTTGTAATTGTGCTGATGTATAGTTGGTCAATGAATATATTAATGTTTGTTTCTTAACTGGCTGTGGGTAAAATAAATTCGAACAACAGTTTAAGCTTCCTAGGAAAACACAAGTGAATTGCAAAAAAACCCACTAAATACAAAAGGATTATGCCGTCATTTTATAAATTATGCACTTTTATTCCTCACAGCTACTGTGGTGGTATTGGCAAGGTTTTCAGAGGATAGGTTGGAAATTGGGCAGTTTGGTTGATTTTTGGGTGTGTTCTCCTAGGAGAAGGTGGGGGTATTTGTGTAAAAAGTTGTACTTCTTTCCATGAATTGGTGGGGTTGTGGCTTGTTAAGATACTTGTGAATAGCTGGAATTAGTATTTTACCGAGTTTAAATAGGATCAAGGCGGGGGAAGTGGTAAAAACAGTGGGGCCAATGGACAAAGGAAACCTGAGCGAAAAGTCTAACTTTACGACTTTTGGTATTCACAGTAGTCACTTACGACTTTTGGTATTCACAAAAGTAATTTCCGACTCCTATCTTTACTCACACACTCAGGCCGGAATATCCGCACTCGGGCTGAATTCCCACACCGGGGCCATAAATTCCGCCTCTGAGTCGGAATCTCCGCCTCTGAGCTGGAATCTAAGCATCCGGGCTTGAATCTCTGTATCTGGGGCGAAATCTTCAGGTTAGGGCTGGATGATCATTGTCTCCAATGCTAAACACCTGTGCAAGTACTTACCATTCCCCAGCATGCTCCAGATAAAACACAGAAGCTCAACAGACAATCCCAGCCATGCAGCACATATAAATTAAGAGCTGACATACACACATTTGCAGACAACGGCAATCCATCAATGTGCTGGCTGTTTGTGTTGCCAGTGGTAGATTCATTTATGTGCATGCAGTGTTTCCAGGCAGTACCAATGACAGCTTTGTTTTCTGTGTGTCACCTCTTGCCCGGCGGATGGCTGCAGGACAATTTGGCAATAGGTGGCTAATGGGTGATTACCAAGCACAAAACATGTGGGATATGTATGAATGAAATGTCTGAATGCCATCTCACATTAACAGCCATTATTTATTAAGAATCATCATGCCACATACGTGGCCTCAACAAAAACTGCATGTATTAAAGTATAGATCATATTCTGTACAAATTTAGGATGGAAATGTAACCTATTGCCCTATTTTCCCTCTTCAGGTGATGCTGGGTATGCACTCTCCTATCACATCCTCACACAATACAGGCGTGCAACTACTATACCTCAGCATAGGTACAATAGGGAAACGTGCATACTCGAGCCATCATACAGCGTACTTTTGGTCTTTTGAAGTAGTGATTCAAATGTCTTGACGGTACAGGGGGTATGCTGATGTACTCTCCTGAGGTAGTGTGCAAGATCATATCAGCCTATTGTATTCTGGGCAACAGGGCCACTACCTTGGGAAAGGCTTATCAGTGGAACGCTGCGCTCTATACTCTTTGTGCGCTGGTGCACGCTTATCTGTAAGGCAGAGCGCGTTTTTTAAAATATTATTCCCGATTTGCTTATTTTATTTAAAAATTGTTTCTTAACCCCTGATTTTACTAGGACCACTTTCCACACACTTGCACTGTAATTGTGCCCCTCATCGCTGCCTTAGCGGGCTGACCTGTGGCTCCTCGCGTTTTCCGCCATCTTGGGGGTAGCTGGGGAGGTCTGGTGGCGCCATTCTGCTGAGCGCTCTAGTGTTCAGGCGTCCAGGTGAGGTGAGCTCCCTATTTAACATGACTTCTTCGGTCAGTCGGTCTTGGGAAAGGCTTATCAGTGGAACGCTGCGCTCTATACTATTTGTGCACTGGTGCAAGCTTATCTGTAAGGCAGAGCGCGTTTTTTAAAATATTATTCCCGATTTGCTTATTTTATTTAAAAATTGTTTCTTAACCCCTGATTTTACTAGGACCACTTGCAACACACTTGCACTGTAATTGTGCCCCTCACCACTGCCTTAGCGGGCTGACCTGTGGCTCCTGGCGTTTTTCGCCATCTTGGGGGTAGCTGGGGAGGTCTGGTGGCGCCATTCTGTTGAGCGCTCTAGTTCTCAGGCGTCCAGGTGAGGTGAGCTCCCTACTTAAACCTCCCATGCAGACGTGCAGCGGTGACGCGCAGCGGGCTCGCCTGACTCGCGCCGGAGTCGAGCCAGAGTCCTGCCCGTCTGCACCCGTCAGCACCACGGAGGCAGCAGAGGCGGGGGACTCTGCGCTGTTCAATGCCCCGCGTAACGGTATTGTCACTTCAGGAATGTCTAGGAAGATACTATATTCCCATAACATGCCTCATATGCACTGTCATGAGGTCCTAAACCCTGTTGGTTGGTATGGACCCGTTTGTTGTGGCCAGTGTAAGTCTATGCTGACTCCAGAGTCTGCCCTGGATGTGCTCTCACAAGCTCCTGTGCTGCGAGGAGGACTTATTAATGCCCGATCACTCTGTAGAAATGCCCAAAGTATTAATGATCTGATTGTGGAGACTAATTTAGATTGGCTCCTGGTTACAGAATCATGGCTGAAACCTTGGTGTAACCCTGATTTAGCTGTCGCTCTTCCTCAGAATTTTCTGATACAGCGTTTGGATAGGAGGGAACAACGGTGGGGGGGGGCCTGGCCATTATTTACCGCAACTCACTTAAATGTTCCACCTATGAGTTGGTCGACATTAAAGGGGCTGAGGCCTTGGCCTTTTGTTTGGGTATCCATGACTCCTTCACCTTTTCTGGTGCCCTTATTTATTGCCCCCCTGGGTCTCCCACCGAGTTCCTAGAAAGTGTATGGGATACACTGAGTGATTTGGCGCTTAGATTCTCCCATTTTACGGTGTTAGGGGACCTGAATCTGCACCTAGACTCTCCTAAAGAGCCAGGAGTAGGTTGTTTTACAGACATCATTAATATTCTTGGCCTCACTCTACTCAATCGAGAACCCACACATATAGCAGGTCATTTATTGGATTGTATCTGCTCCAACTCAACTAGGCTAATAGTTAAACCCCCCTGTCCTCAAACCTGGTCCGATCATTATTTCATTCCGTTTGACATTGCGTTGAAACATAATGTCTTGGCAATTACTACAAAAAATAGGAGACCCGATGACAGTTATAAACCTAATTGGAAGAAATTATCCAGTAGACCTGATCTCATAGGAATGCTGAAAGAAAGTACACCCGTTCTTATGGGTGATACTTCCACTGACAATCAGAAATTTTGTGATTGGATAGCAACTGCTGGCGTCTCATTAGGTCCAGTTGGCAAGATGAAAAATTCTGGTCTCACCAAAAGCAAAAGAAGTGCGCCATGGTTCTCGCCAGCCCTGAAATTAGAACTAGGGGAAGTGAGAACATTGGAGCGGAGGTGGCGCAGGAACTATGAAGTAGCCGCCCGCAATGTTTACAAATCGTCCAGAAAGAAATACCATGCAGGGATTAAGTTAGCTAAGAAAGACCACTATCTGCAAGCTATATCTACTGCGGGTAACGGACAGAAAGAAATTTTCAAAATAGTAAATGAGTATACCAATCCTTCTGCCCTTTCACAGATCCCTTCGTCTCAAAATCTTTGCAATATGATTGCTCATTATTTTGAACATAAGATTCTCGATATTGTGAAGATCTTTCCTCCGATATCTTCTATTTCAGGGAATTCAGAACGGATAGAGGGGGAGAAGACAATAACTAGGTTTCCTCGTTTTGATTCATTCACCCCTGTTTCCCTTGAGGATACCTTTAAAGCCATCTTGGTCAGTAAATCTGGATCACCGTTTGATTCTTGCCCACCATCAGCCTTGCAGACGTTAGTGGAGGTGGTTAACCCCACCATCAACAGCATCATAAATTCATCGTTGGCCACGGCAGAAATCCCCAATGAATGGAAGCTTGCAGCTGTCAAGCCTCCCCAGAAAAAAGCCCTATCTGACCCGACCACCCTCTCCAACCTGCGTCCTATCTCCCTGCTCCCATTGGTGTTCAAACTGGCGGAACAGTTTGTCAATAGCCAACTTACGAACTTTCTGGAGGAGAACAATATCCTACACCCAAACCAGTCAGGGTTTCGGTCAAATCATTCTACCGAGTCTGCCCTGCTTTTTACAGCAGAGACCCTGCGAATGGCCATGGACCAAGGAAAGAAGGCTGTCCTGGTATTACTTGACCTGTCGGCAGCCTTCGACACGGTCTCACACACCATCTTAGTGAACCGGCTGGCTACGGCAGGAATAGGAGGGGTGGTTCTGGCTTGGCTCAGAAATTTTCTTAACAACAGACGCCAAGTCACAGTGTTGGGCCCATTCCAGTCTAAAGCTAAAGTCATCAGCTCTGGGGTCCCTCAGGGCTCTAGGTTAAGCCCATTACTCTTTAACCTATATATGGTACCCCTTATTGAGCTAATTGCGTCATTTCAGATTATCACAATATCATATGCTGACAACACACAGCTCATTCTGGTGCTGGATAGAGAATTGCCTGGTGCCGAGGAAAACTTGAAAAATTGCTTGATGGCCACGTTTGAATGGATGACCAGTAATCATCTCAAATGTAACTCCCGCAAGACGGAAATCCTGCCATTCGGCAATCAAAATCTGTTTTCCCCAAAACACTGGTGGCCTGATGATGCTGAAGACCCCCCAATACCATCTCGTCTGCCCCAAATCTGGGCATCTAATTTGACGACCAACTGTCTTTTAAACAGCAAGCGGTGGCCCTAGCCGGTATGTGTTTTCACTTAATCAAATCTTTGAGGAAGTTTTTTGATCTTCTTCCTCTGTCAGCAAAGAAAACGGTTGAAGTCGCTTTAATAACCTCGAGGCTGGACTACTGTAATGGCCTATATGCTGGAGCTAATAAGTCCGTACTCCACAGGCTACAGATGGTTCAGCATGCAACTGCCCGGCTGGTGCTACGTTGGCCCCGCAAGTCATCTGCTTTGGCCGCACTGAATGCGCTTCATTGGTTACCAATTGGCAAAAGGATCCTATTTAAGATTCTTTTGATTACCTTTAGAGTCTTTCAACAGCAAGGGCCCAAATATCTGTCCAATGGCTTTAAACTGTACCATCCCACCCGTTGTTTGAGGTCTGCTAGTCAGACCTACTAATAATCCCCAGATTTAGTCTGGCAACTAAAGGAGGGAAATCCCTTTCCGTTCTGGGCGCTAAGGCCTAAAACAAGCTTCTGCCCTACCTTTGGTCATTGTCCCATGAAAATCAGTTTAGGAAAGCCCTAAAAACCTGGGTATTTTCCCTCACAGATGCCGCCTGCAGAGCACTAGTGTAAAGTTTATTCCACCGAGCTGCTTTCTTCCCTCCAATCTATTTCATCTGGGTTGGTTAAGCGCCAAGATACTCCTTGGAGTAATAGGAGCGCTATAAAAGTGTCCATTACATTTACATTTACACATAACAGAGGTCAGGGTATGCAAGTCTGTGATCAGCTGGTTGATACTTTTTTCAAATGAGCAACCTGTTGTGTTATGGACAAAATGTGGATTGCAGTCTGTTGTCAATGATGAAAGTTGGATAATTACAACTCAGTCCAAGAACTCCATCCTGAGACTACTTTGCAAGCCACACTAAACTAAATGTATGTAAACCACAGCTGTTGACGAGTCAAAAGATTGGCCATGCATCGGGTCATGTGCAGATGTCAGCAATTATTGTTGTAATTATTAAGTTGATCTGATCCCAAACACATTTCCGAAAGTCATGAACAAAAGGACATGTTTTAGGTCAGCGTGTTTTAAAGAGCAAGACCAGCATGCATCTGATACATCAGTGTTCATCCTATGTAAAGTTGTGGGAGGGAAAATAAGCTTATTCTATATATTATATATTTTTTAAAGTCTGTGTTAAGTTTGCTGCTCTAGAGGTTTTCCTAATGTTAGTCCAGATTTTATTGCATGCATTGCATCAAATCTTGTTCCTATATTAACTCAACTATGGTTTTGTCTCTAGGGATACTAGACGTGCGCAAATGAGAGTATATGGTGGAAGCCTTAGGATTACATGTTTGACTGATGGTTGTAATAGTAGGGATAGGAGATTAATTGAATTGGGCAAAAGCAAAACATAAACCATTTTGTAATCGTTGATATTTGTTCAGAGAAGAGGAAGAGAGGCCAAATAAAAGAGGCCAAATAAAAGGCGGGCATGAGAAAATTACATGACAGTTTTATTATCGAGTAACTGATTCACCCAAATTAGATCTTTCTGTCTCCATGCTTTCAAATAAAAAGATTTATTTTAATGAGAATGAATTTGTTGAGCTATATAGTGGATTTGAGAAGCATTTCAGAATCCATAGGCAGGCGAGCTACAACCGATTGAAATAGCTTACTCGAACACTTACAAATAGGAGTGGATAAATGTTGAGGCTTACAAGTGAATGACAAATATTCTTGAAAAGAGAAAGGAAGAAAGTAAGATTGTTCAAGTGAGACTCATAGTGGAGAATCAAATAACGAATCTGAAATCCAGGATTGGCGTAACCGAAATGCATATATTCTCCTATTTTCGGGTGCAAAGGTTTTGGTTTATTGTTCCAGAGAAAAGTGGATAGTATAGAATAGATTTTCGTAAAGGACTTAAAAGGTATAGCAATTGGTATTAGAGATAATATAAAGTATGATTGGGATAACATCATCTTAATAGTATCCAAATGGGCACACCAGGAGAGATAGAGAGGATGCCATTTATCAGTTAAAGCAAACAACTTAAGTAAGCATTTTTCTATGTTTATGGAAATTGATGTCTTGATTGAGGGCGCAAAATATAGTCCCAAAGATTTTATATGTTGAGGACTCCATACAAAATTGGACACATTAAAATCATCATTAAACATAATTTTGGTTAAGGTTAATATCTCACCTTTATCATTATTTAGTCTATAACCAGAAACAGATGAATATGAAGTCACTTCTTGTGGAAAAGCAGGGAGGGAGGATTGGGATTGCGAAATAAATATTAAAATACCATCTGATTATGCTGCTAATTTAATTTGTAAGTTATTAGATTTAAATCCATGAATTTCCAGATATTTACTTATTTTAGGAAGAAAAGGTTCCAATGCTAGGTTAAAAAGAAAAGGGGTTAGGTGAATCCTTGTCTGACACCTCTGTTAAAGTAAAATATGAGTAGGTGAGGCCATTACCTAGAGATGCCGCTTTAGGGTTCGAGTAAAGAAGAGAGATCAAGGTTGTAATTTTTGGACCAAAACCAAACCATTTAAGGGTTTAAAAGAGAAAAGGTTAATAGACCCTATAAAATGCTTTCTCTGCTTCCAGTGCAATTGCAGCAATGGAGTCCGATGTATGGGCGGTTTTGGATAATATTTAAAGAAATAAACAATTGTTACCTGTGATGAAACGTTCTCTAACAAAACCAGATTGTTCCCTGACAACAAGGCCAGGAAGATACAATTCCAACCTCTAGGCCAAAGCTTTGGAAACATTTTAATAGACTGTATGACCTAAAGAAATGGGTCTTCAGTTTCTGCAATAGAGAGATCCTTACCTTCTTTTTGAATAACGCATAATAAAGCATCCAAAAAGGATCCGTAAGATTCACCGGTATGTGAAAAGGAACAGAGATAAGTGTACAGAAAATTCTACAGTAAACTCACCTGGATCCGGAGCTTTATCTTTTTTGAGTGCATGTAGTGCAGTCTGTAATTCATAATGTGGAACATCAGACTCTAATGGGTCAAGGTTTAGTTGTGCATCAAAGGATTTTTTGATAGCAGAAAGTCAGTCTGTGATATGAGTATCTGAAGGTGAAGTTTCTGGTGTATATAAAGATTTGTAAAATAGATGATATTCCTCTATGATTTATGAATCTTATATTTGGAATTCTGTTTAGCATATACAACTGATTCTATGTTCAGCTTATTGTATTTGACCTTAAGATAATTTGTCAGCAATTTGCCTGATTTATCCTGATCCCCATATACTCTTGTGTGCGACTTTAATACATATAATGAAGCATTGTCTTTGGATTCTTCATTACATTTAAACTTAGTTGCTATGAATCAGTGAAGCATTCTATTGATTTAGTTTTGTAGTATTAATGTTCCGGTCTCTTTAATTTTACAAAATTCAGTGGCAAGTTTGCAGACATTATGGGGTTGTTTCCGATTCGGCAAAAAAACGTCGGTATGATTCGTATTTGAAGCCCTCTCCGTACGAATCGTAAACATGCTGTTCGACCCGACGAGGATGATCCAGAACGGGGTATGAGGACGCGATTTGTACGGTCCACGTCATGTAAGGGTGATTCGTGTGGAAAAGCACACAATCAGATACACACTGTACGGTCCGTAAAACCCCATGATCGCGGGGTACGGTGCGTACCCCTGCGATCATGGGGGGTACGCACTGTACCCCTGCGATCGCAGGGTTTATGCACTGGACACCCTGCGAACATGGGGTACGGTCTGTACATACCATAATCGAGGGGTAGGGTGCATACACCCCATGATTGCAGGGGTACGCACTGTACAGCTGCGATCATGGGGGGTACGCTCCGTACACGGGTGGGCCTTTCCGTACCTGTTTTGAGGTGAACTCTGCTTTCACGGCTGTTTTCAGCTCCCGTAGTAAAAGGGTCGTACGGTGTGTACCCGACATGAATCGTACTTGCTGATTTTGAAAAACCAGCCGCGAACCATACGGGTGTCGCGTACAGCGGGTTCCGAGGGAGAATCGTATGGGGATTTGATTCGTACAGTCTCTGTACGATTCGTACGGAGTCCAGCTCCTGGTACAAATCGTACTTCGTTGTACGCATGGGGGCCGTTGCAGGGTACGATTCATTTGGGAAAAACGCTCCGAACGGCTATTCGGAGCGTTTTTTCCCGAATCGGAATCGAGCCCTATGTCTTTTTTTAAACATAGTTAATAATAAAGTTGCAGGCAGTTGCTTTAAAAGCGTACCAAACAGAATGAAAACATAAATTCTCTGATTCATTAAAATGAAAATTTTCATTAAAAAAGACGCAAAGGAAGAAGTAAATGTAGGGCCCAGGAGCAGGGAATTATTCAAATGCCAACACTTAGACATCCTATATAAACCAAATTTATCTAACAAAATAGAAATAGGGGCATGAGCAGATATTAGACCCAATATCAGCAGATTGTACAGATTGAGAAACATTATGAGATACAAAACAATACTCAATACGTGATTCCGTATGGGGTACTGGGTAAAAATATGTAAATTCCATTAGGGTGGGGTTACAGAGTCTCCAGACATTCAATAGATTTTGCTGCTTGATGGGTTGTACAAACAACTTATGAGCTTTATTTAGTGTGAAGGAAGTCAAGGAGTTGTGATCGATAAAGGGATCTATAATCTAGTTACAATCACCAGCTAAAATGCGATTGTCATGAGAACACTGTAGAAGTTTTTTGTAAGGTTAGACAAAAAAATATAGTCACCAGTAATTGGGGCATAAATGTTGAATAAAGAGAGTTTAACCTTTCCAATCAACAGTTCAGTAATCAGCCAGCGACTCACATTGTCATATTCCTAAGAAACTAGCCTAACACAAAAAGATTTATGACATATGGTAGCAACACCACCCACCCAGTCCCTTTTTAATTTTAAAGATTGGTTTTCCATAAGATGCGTCTCTTGTTTTAGGGCTATGTCACCACACTGTCTTTTAATAATAGAATTCAAACCTTGTACTTTCAATAAAATAATTTTCAATGACATAAAAAATGTATTATGTAGAGGAGATAAACTGAGCCAAACCATGTTATAAGAATAGTACAAGGCGAACCATGTAAACACAATTATGAACCTGAATATAACAGAGAACAGAAGGAATAGAAGAAAAGCAAAATAGAGATAAGAAAACAGGAAAAAATACTGATAAGGAAAGTGTAACAGGGACAAGAAGAAGGGGTAAATTGAAAAGGAAAGAATTGGGAAAGAAGTAGGGTATAAACATAAAAGGGAAAACACATACCTAAAACGTCCCAAAAAAGACAGGGGGATGAGACCACATGGACAAATGGCACAACTATATTCTGTGGAAGGAGCACACGGATGGCTGCAATCGAGATATGAGACATCAACAAGCACAAACAGAAGAAAAAATATCAGTTATAAAAAAATACCAATGATTTAGAGAATGAAGGATCACACTGCAAGCATCCAGGAAGAGTCTCAAGATCTGGCTGCAAATGAGCAATACATAAAAATCTATAAAGTTCAAAAAGAAAACCACTTCTGGATATCAACGGAATCCTGAACTTTAAACTAGAATGATATGCTAAAGTTCCAGAGGTGTCCATAGTTTCTATCTTGCAAGAGTTAATAAAGCTGTTCAATTTAACAGGATCTTCATAGGTGGTCGTTATTATTCCTGTAAGTAACTATGATACGGCAGGGGTGGAAAAGACCATAATGAGCCCACAGAGAGCGAAGATTTGGCCTCATATCTAAAAAATCTCTGCATCTGTCGGATGTACTCTTGGGATAACCTTGAGAAAAAAACTGAGGGGCATATTACCAAGGGCCTTATCGCCGCTTTAGCACCACTTTTTAGCACTAAAGCAGCGATTTTTTTATCGCCCTATCAACAAGCTGTCGCTAACAGTCATTAGCGACAGCTTTCCGGCGATAGCGGCCGGTTTGGGTGCCGCTTTGCATGTCAGCGATGTTCATTGCTAATGTCATGCAAAGTAGGCATTCCCGATCAACAGACCTAGTAAACAGCCGCCAACAGGCCTATAACCTATTAGCAAGGAGGCCCTGGTTAGCGACGTGAAAAGTCGCCCTAACCGGAGTCGTTGTAATTTTTTTTACACCTGTTATTTTCCTGACTTCACCATAGCTAACATGGGGGGGTGGTGGATTATGCTGATACGACCACAGGGTCGTATCAGCTAGGTTTTTCCCCTTCACCTTGCAACATCGCTAGTTTTGTCACGATGTTGGCCCTTCTCTCCCGCTATGCTGGAATACATATCACCATAGCGCTAATTGTTGCTAATACAGCTTAAGCGTGGTGATATATTCCAGCGATAGCTGGTGATGAAAATGTTTGCGCTGTGCGCGCTCTGAGATATTTTTTGCAGTTTCTTGCTGAGTGGGTCCTGACCAAGTAATATGATTTATTGATTTAGACACCGCAAGAACTTTAAGGAGAATTGTATATTCCAAGAAATCGGGGTTACACCTTTTGGGCTCTTGAAGAAGAGGTGGTAACTGGTTGACGCCCGAGTCTGTGTGCACAATGAGGGCCTCATTTATGAGGTTTTGCCGTAGGGAAGCGCAGCAGGGCTTCCTGCTGCGCTTCCCTACGGCAAAAGAAAAGGGCAGGAATGCGCCATATCTATAAGATACGGCGCATTCCTGTCCTTTTCCCCTGCGCCGGCGCACAATGGGCTGCTGTGCACCAGCGCAGGCACCCTTGGGCAATGGTGCAAGGGTGCCGGCCGTGCAGGGATGATTATTTTTGTACAGGAAAGGAAACCTTTCTGTTGAAAAATAATCACAAGAGGCTTTTCCTCTTACCATGAGTGCTGCAGAATGCAGCACACATGGAAAAAGGAAAAACGAGGAGAAATATAGATATTTCTCCCCGTTGAGCCTCCCCTCCGGCTCCCCTGGGAGGCATAAGCTTTTGGCGCTGCCTCAGATTCACGATTTCTCGTAAATCTGGGGCAGTGTCAAAAGGCCATGGATGTTACTGGGAACGCCCCCAGCAACACCCATTGCACGCCCTTTTAATGCAAATAACAGTGTTAAAGGGACTGATATCTATCAGGCAGCAGTACGCCATAAAAAGTGGCTGAGTGCTGCCTGATAAATATCATGCAAGCTTCTGCGCCAAGGAACTTCACAATAAGTGAAGTTCCGATGGCGCAAGGGGCCTCATAAATGAGGCCCTGAATGTTTAAAGAGGTACCTTCAGGCAAATGTAGCATCTCAGGAAGGACATTTGTGAAGAAGGTTGGAGGATCCGACCCTACTGCGTTCTCTGGTAAACCATACATGCGCAAGGTATTTCTTCTGTTTTCCAAATGTACCCCTTGTTTCTGCTTACAGGAGACTTGAGATTAAAGAGAGTTTACTTTTCTTTTGGTAATACCATAAGAAGAGATGTTTTGCTCCACAGCGAGTGGCCATTCATCCATTTGAGACCATCCTTCAGTGCGGTGTTGTAGTTTGACATTGGTTTCCTCCATGAAAGGGCGTTAACCATGGATTTCTTTAGGCAGCAGGTCCAGAGAGGCAGGGAGATGACTTTGTGGGAGATGGCAGGTCTTAGTTTCAATCACTTCATAAAAGCTTTCTGAAAAGATGAAGAATCCAAGAAAGTAAAGTTCAATCTCTTTATTTGCGAAGAGAGATATAGTAAAGCGACCGGCCAGAGCATCAGTGCACTACAACTGCTGTTCTGTCCATTCTACCACCCACCATTCTAAAAGAACACAGGTAAAGTAGAATGCGCAATCATTCAAATATAAACACCTATTAAAGATGCACATTTAAAGATACACACATTAATTAGATAGAACCAAAACATGTTTCCCCTTAAACAAAACAAATGAATCTAATTAAAGCAAAATGAATGTAAAAGAATAACAGTTACAAATCACGAGTTGACGTAATCCGTAAACCAAATGGGAGGTTTACGTTCCCTTGTACAACTTCTGAAACCCAGATCACCATGCATATAATAATAATAATAATCTTTATTCGGTTTTTACAGTTTGAAAAAGCCATAAAAGATAACATAGTTTTAAAAAACATTCAGTTAATTTAAAAGGAGATTTTACAATTGATTTTTAAACTCGGAAAAGTTATTTTTGCCAGTTTGATACGAAAAGCGAAAAGATGGTAAATTTCAATTACAGGTTATTTCTGTGTCTCATAATGCATTTTAAAAAATTTAATACATGATATACCGTGCCTTCTGAGTCCAAAAATTGGAGTGATAACATCGCTGGGCGGCATTGTCTGTGACCCCATTTTTTTAATAAGGGAATAAGCCATGTCTTTCGGTGTGGGTGATAGAACTTACAAAAAAGTACTGTATGGATGGTGGACTGTTGGGAATGTTCGTCACAGGGGCACAAGACCATTTCGGTACTCCAAGTATTCTTTTCAGGGAAGGTCACCAGTCTGAAAAATAAGTTCAACCTGAACCTTGTTAGGAGCATCTTTTCGTAGGTAGAAATCCCTAATGTAAGATATGGCTGAATTTTCAGAGTCTGCTGAATACTGATTGCATGCGTAACAGATTTTTTTGTGGCCAGCGTTGATAGTCTCAGGGAGTCCAAGTGGCTCAATGCTATTTGTTTTAATTCTTTTTTAGAGATTTCCTTCATTAGTTCTGGATTGTAATAGTATTTCTCGATCCCCAGATCGTGGAAGAAATTTCTAATGTAGGAGATCCAAGGTATTTTTTTAGCATGGTCCAACTCCATAATATCTCGTAGAATGTTTTTGGTCAGGTTGTTTTCCTCGGATAACCAAACTCTTCTCCAAAGCATTAGAGGTTGGATTTTGATCAAATCTTCAATAAACGGGATTCCCAGTTCTATATGCGAGGCATAAATGGAAGTGCCGCGTGGTATTGATAGAAGGAATCTCGTGAAGATGTTTTCCTCTTTTTGAATTGGGCCAGTGTTTATATGTCCCCAAATCCCAGCACCGTATAATGCTGTGGATTGGCACTTCGCAGCATATATTTGCAGCAGTTCCATTTGCGGTTTTTTCCCTAGTCTATTTAAAAATTTCATTAGTGCCATAATTGCTCTTTTAAAAAGATGTCTCCTAGCTTCTACCGCCGCTTTCCAATGTTGGGCATCATCTATCATGATGCCCAAATAGGGGTATTGCGAGGTTCTTTCAATTTTTTTTTCTTTCAGAAAGATGGTCTTTACGGGTTTTTTTGTACCACCGACCACCATAACAAAGGTTTTCTTAATGTTTATATGCAGGTCCAAGGCAGCCATAAAATCTGCATATTTGGTTAGTGATTTCTGTAGTTCATTTGGGGTTTGGGCTAAAATGACAGCGTCGTCCACATAGAGCAGGGCGGGGATCAGGCGATCTTTTACTTTTGGAAGGTCTCTTCCCCCCTTCAGCATACACTCTTCGAGACCGTTGGTGTATAATGAAAAAAGAAAGGGGGCGAGGACACAGCCTTGCCTCACTCCCCGCTCTACCCCAAATGGTGCCGTCAGTTCTCCTCTTGTCCCGAACCTCACTCTCGCTGTGGCCCCGCTGTAGAGTTCCCTTAGAAAGTCCAAGAGAGGAGGGTCTACTCCCATCTTGCTTAGCAGCGACCAGAGCTTAGTATGTGAGACACAGTCGAATGCGGAGGACAAATCCACATATGTCATAAAAATAGTACCTGTTTTTGCAAGGGTATACTTGGATATAAGCAAAGAAAGATTTAATGCTTGCTCAGTAGTTCCAAAGCCCTCCCTGAAGCCGAACTGTAGGTCTGAAAGGATGTTTTCGTCAGCCACCCACTGTTGCAACTTGCCAAGGAGGACTCTGCCAACGACTTTGCCCAGAGAATCAAGAAGGGAGATTGGGCGGTAGCACTTGACATCTTGCCTGTCCCCCTTCTTGAAAATGGGGACCATTATTGATGATGACCATGAGTCTAGCAGTCCAAGTTCCATAGTTGCGATACAAACTCGCGTGATTATTGGGGTCCACAGGTCGGGGAGGAATTTAAATAAATCGACAGGGACCCTGTCAGGACCGGGGGCTTTTCCGGGCCTACTTAAGGATAACGCTTTTTCAACATCTTGTAGGTCAACTTCCAGAGAGATTGGGAAGGTGACTGGGTTGCTTGTAGACTGATACGGACCGCTATTAGGTGTGGATTGAAAGATTTTCGAGAAATGACTCATCCATGTAGCCTCGTCTATGGCCACATCTATTTTTGGTCCGGTGGAGTCAGTTAAAGAGGGAGATTTGACTATTTTCCAGAAAGCCTGAGAGTCCTTCGAGAGTGCGCTCTCGTGCAAGGCCTTCCACAGGGATGTTTTTAGTTCTTTTTTCCTCGTCTTTCTGGCAATAGTATATTCTCTTCTGAGACCTTGGATCTTTATTACGTCTCTGTTAGGTTCTCCAAGAGCTTTCCTCAGGTTAGTCTGTGCTTTCGTGCAATCTCGATTAAACCAACCTGTGGTCTTTTTCTTATTTTGGTTGAAAGTTCTGGTTAACAGGCTTTTGACATGTTCTATGATGGTATTGAAATTTTCCAGTATTTGATTCGCCTCCGCTTGGGGATCAAGACAAATCGAGATATTTTTATAAGCAAGAGTAACTAGTCTCTTCGTAAGGATATTGGGGTCCACTTTTTCCCATTTGATTGTGAAGCCATTGGTCTTATTCAACTCGAGCCTGTTCTGTGATAAAGTGTTGGCTATGGTTACCATCAGAGAGTTCGAGTGATGTAATTGGAGACTTAGACTTAGAGCGGAGTGGTCACTAAGGCAGTTTTCCAGGATTTTAAATGTTCCGATTTGCGGTTTTAGGGCTTCTGTAACTAGTATATAATCCACTGTGGTCTCGTGGCCCCTTCCTCTATATGTAGGCTCTAGTTTATTGGTTGTTTGTTGTGTGGGATTCAAAATTTGCAAGTCCAAGTCTGAGAGTATTTTGTTCATAGCGGACCCCACTCCTGAGTGGATGAAGTGAGTTAAAGGACTGTCAGACTCGTCTACTATTCCACAGGTGTCAATAATGGGGCAAGGGTGCAAATTAAAGTCGCCACCCCAAATTACGTGAGCAGTGTCCCCTTTCTGTTTGAAGTGAGTATGTTCAGTTATTTTGCTTTGAATTTGATCAAGAACATTCACAAAATTGTCAGGATCCAAGTTGTTGTATGTATTTACTATTGAGATACGGGTTTTTTTCCCTACAGAAAATGTGAGAATCTGGAAGTTCGAAAGGAGGTCTGTCTTGATGATCTTTATGTCTACAATTGTGTTAGCCATGTAGATTACCAGACCCCCCTTAGGTCTGCCTGAGGTGCTGGGAAGGGCGGGAGAGGTAAATGTTCTGTATCCCACTAGATGGAGGGCAGCCATTGCCCATGTTTCTTGAATAGAAATGATTTGATAGTCCTTCAAGAAAACCGCTGCCGATCCATCCTCAATCTTATTTCGGAGGCCGGCCACGTTCCAGAAGACCATAGAAAACTGGGTGGATTCACATTTTTGTGCAACATTGTACTTGTGTGGTATAGATAGGGTAGGCGCTGAAATTGGGTGTGAAGATACTACTGTAGTTGATGGGGGCTCTGGTGGTTTAGTTGTTTGTCAATCGACCATTTCCAGGCCGCTGAACCTGTTCGTGGTCGGGAAGCCTAACCAGTGTTGCCCATTACTAGTGTCTTCATAGTTAGAACCAAAAGGTTGGTAAGGTGGTCTCTCCCAATGCTCCCAGTTTCCAAACCTGTTTTGGGGGCCCACGATCTGCCATGGGACTTCTCTCTGGTGATAGCTCCGATTAAGTGGATACCGAGAGTTAATGGGTTCAGTAGGTCGCATTACAGGATTGGTGGCAGCAGTTTCTAGCTCCCATGGTTGCGGAATTGGCTTCCTCCACATGTTGTCAGAGTTACGTTGGTAGTTGTTATTATTGAACCTTTTCGGGTAAAAGTAAGACAAGGGTCTTGTTACAATCCCCCCAGGGGAGTTGTTGCGTTCCCAGGAGCATATATAATCGGCTATGCTGGGATCCTCAAACGTAATGACTATGCAGTCTCCTCGAATTGTTTTTTTTCTGTAACCTACCCACGAGGTCCGGGATACTGAAGCTATTTTACTTTTCCAAGGTGGCGGGACGGGACGGTTTGTATTCAACCAGTACTGGACCTTGTTCTTTAACGACCAGTTGGGTTCGGTTCCCTCACCTGTAAGTTCGGGGACCCCCGTCATAACTACCACATATGGAGTGGCCTCGGGTGGTAAATTTAGGGTGGGTGCTTGTTCGGTTGTCCCCCTCGGGGCATTTTTTGTTTGGGGTGGTTTAGTGTTTGTTGTTACGGGTGTTTTAGGTGCCGGTGTTTTAGGAACAGGAATTTTTGTGGAAGTAGAGTTTGCAGTTGGTATTGATTGGGAACTAACTTGTGGGGGGATAACCAGGGGCGTGGGAGCTGACTTTTGTGAAATGGCGGTGTTTGCTGGAAGGATTAGTGTGGTTTGCTTTTTGGACTTTGGCGGAGGTACAGTTACAGTTTTCTTGGAAACAGGATGTGTGGGCTCTGGATTTGAAGGAGGCTTGGTATGAGGTTGAGGGGATATGGATTGTAAAGAGCCAATAATTTTTGTTAGCTGCCTCTCTATATTACTGAGTCTTGTTTCTATGAGAATTTAAAAGAAAGGCTATCTCTGTGATTAGTCTTGCTGATTCTCTTTGTCTTCCTGTGTTTTGTGAGCTTAACGAATCTGGCATTAAGGCATCACAGAGATAACGCGGTACATGGTGAATTGTTACCACGTTATTAGTTGGGGGAGCAGGGTGATTAGAAATCACTGAAACGTTTGTGTCGGTGACCGATATCGGATGTTTGGATGTTATGGAATTTGTAGCATGATCTGATTTACTCTTTGCGTTCCTTTTTTTTACAGCCCCCTCCCGCTTGCCTCTCATTTGTCTGGTTTCTTCGGGTGTGGGGTGGGGAAAAATATCGGGGGTATTCTCAAGATCGGATTCTGAGAGGGTTACAGATATTTGGGATGCTGACAAATCGACATTATTGGGTAGGCTAAGTCTGTTTGTGGTCACCGCCATTTGCGTTGAGGCTGGCTGTATTTCTTGAGTTTTTGCTGTTGCAAGTAATCCCATTGATGAACGACGTGCAATTGCCAGTTCAGTAGAAACTCTACCCTCGATTAGGCTTATACTCTGGTCGATGAAGGTATTTGCTTTGGCCAGAAAGTCGTCCATTGGACCTAGTAGTTGATCACCTATACCATTCTTTTTTGTTTTTTTCTGCCTGGTGGATCGCGTGTTCATTTTGCAATGAGTGTTCACCTGGAAAGGGTACTGGGTTGATGAATTGTAGGGGGAGTCAAGATGTTTATGAATGCCTGTAGTGGGGTGGCCGGGGTATGGTTGTTAGAGGGGTGGGCCGGACCGGACTCTCCCGTCCTCGAACGGCCTCAAACGGCCCTGTCTTTGCCCAGTCTTAGCCCGGGCTGCGTCCCGCGCTGCGGGAGTGAGTTGGCTTTTTGTAAGAGGCGCCAAAAGGGCAGGGGGCGGGCCAGCAGGGAGAGCGGACCGGAAGCTCTTCCTTGGTCTCGCAGGGACTTCTGGGAAATGAAGTCCCCGCACGCTCGCAGCCCTGCTGGTGCCTCGAGCCCCTTACCGCCTTGACGCTGATAGTCCTTGCGTGTCCTCCAGAAAGGCTGCTGGCGCTGTGACCCAGCAGCGATGCGGCACCCGCGAAGCGGGTGCGGCGAGGAATGGGCAGGAAGCCTCGTGCGCCGATGGACCAAGTGCCCTGGTGCACTTGAAAGCCTCGTTTCTCTGGGTCTGGGTCCTCCGTTCAAGAATGAAAGAAAGTAAGTGTCCCCACCATGCATATCCTCAGAACTACTTTTGGGACACTCATTGGCATTGAGATTACCAGGTACAGTTTGTTTGGATAATCTCTCCATATTCCACCATTTGCCATTACTCAGTCTAACAGATCTGTTTTTAATGAATGTCATTTGTAAAGAATTTGAAAACTTGGAATATCCCTTAGCTGTATGTCCAGGCAATCTCACTTTAACCCAATCACCTACTTTAAAAGCAAACTGTTTTCTCCCTTTATTTGGTATGTTCGTGATATACTTATTTTGTGCCTTAAGACGTTCAGCCTTTACCTTATCTAGATCTACCTTAGAAATGCTGAGAAAGCAAGTCCAGTTCTTGGGATAGTTCCTTCCTCATGGCCAATGGAACTCATCTAGATTTGCGCACTACAGGCTGTGCATCATGCTTTAGAACAATCTGATGAGGAAAACCTTTAATGCAACCAAGAGTTTCACTAAAGACTGTAGGAAAAGACGTTTTCCAATCCTTGGCATGAACACCATCAGTAGAGATTGTAAAATGATCTTTGAGTAAGACTTGGTCTGTATTTTTAGGGTCTGAAATGATTCCCAAATTCTTTTGCTCTAGCCAACCCAACAGAGAAGATTTATCCTCAGCCACATAAACAATAGCTGGAGTAGAACGCCATTTAAATGATAAGATACAATCAAATTCACCTAAAACTTGAATAGGTTTGCCACCATAGGCGACCGGTTTAATCAAGGACTTTCTTAAAGGAACCTGTTTTAGTTTGTTCCAATCTTCAGGTCTAATTAATGTGAAAAAGGAACCTGAATCAGCCATCATAGGAATGTGTATATCATTAATCTCTACTTGACAATATGGACGTTTTATATTGGAAGAATGGAGTTCCACAACTTGAACCATGTTTTTTGACAAATTAGAAAGTGTCATGTTATTTTGGGAATCAATGGTTACTAACTCATCATCACAAGATAACATCATGATTTAATTTCCTTCAGCGCTATCTGCATCAGGATCTACTTCAGACTTGGTTTCAATGGAAACAAACTTTTTCGTACTAGGTTTAAAATTGGAAACATAAGGTCTGGACTTACACACTTATGAAAAATGACCTTTCTTTTTGCACTAGGTACACACTTTGTCAATAGCAGGGTAAGAAGGAGCATTTCCTAAAAGGTTTCTACTACCACACTTATAACATTCCAGTGGTTTCCGTTTATCATATTTTGTTTCTTTTTTAGAAACAACTTTATCAACAGCTAATGCATGTACTTTGCTGTCCAAAGTCATTTGATCCATGTATAATGCAGTTGCTTCAATAGTCTTAGCTATTTCTAAGGCCTTATCTAATGTTAAATCAGGGGTGGTTAGTATTTTTTCTTGAATCTTTTTACTATTAGCTTTTTATATCAACTGATCTTCTAACATTTCATCATGAAAGGTTTTATAGTCACAAGTAGAAGCTAAAGCCCTAAATCACTTACACAAACCTATACTGTCTCATTAGGTAATTGTTTCCTCATATAAAATTCATGTCATTTCATAATAACATTGCCTTTCTCTTTAAACCTGGTTTCTAACACTTTTATGGCAGATGCATATTGATCCACTGAATCACTGGCATCACCTTCACTCATAATTTCCACAGGAGGTAAGTGTTTTAACACGTTTATACCTTCAGTACCTAAAGTATGTTGCAGTAGCGCAAACTTTTTTTTTTTAGTAAATACTTTGGCTTCAATGGCTTCTAAATAAGCCTCGAAACCCTCTAACCACAATTCCCATTCTAAATAAGGATTTCCAGGAGTGGACAGAAAAGGAGGAGGTGGACGTACCGACTGTTGCATGAAGGTATGTAATATGTGGGCAGAAGCAGTTAAATGTTAAAATATTGCAGACAAAAATATCTATTACTCTGTAAAGGAAAAACAATTATGGTAAATAATCCAATGCAAATTCACAATATTAGTAAGTTGTGCAGTGTGACACATACAAGGTTGATAAGAATTGTAAAAATAAACTGGTTAAAAGCTGTGCATATCAGCGGTTAATATGCACGTTGTGACTTAAATATGTAAGAGTTGTAAGTTGCAGCTGTGTGCATCAGCGTGAATACGCGATGATGCACTAATGATTTGAAGACTTTCAAAGTCAGCTGATTTAGCTGTGTGTATCAGCGTGAACTTGCAGATTCACGGAAGACCAGAGAATCAGGCATGAAAGACAGTTCCACGAGGTGTTCTTTACCAAGCGAAGACCAAATTCAGCCGCGATTTTGTTAAATGGTGTTCCGGTTAAAGATTACCATGGAAACGATAATAGCAACAACAGTGACGTGACGATCACTTGCCTGACGAAGTACCTCACAAAAGGCACCGCTCCAGGAAACTGCATAGCTAGCGCATAACTACGCGCGTCAGCACGTACGGATGAAACAGTGAAGCCAATTAAGATTGAAATGCACACAAAGACACGCACGCGTTTAATTAACAGGCACTCCAGATGAGGGTCAGAGGTGCTCGAAATCTGAAAAAGAGATGAAGGGGCTGACAACTCACAATTGTCGGAAAGCTCAAACAATATCCGCTCCAAACAATTTCCGCTTCACAGGAAGACAGCAAACAAGATGAATCCAGGAAAGACAGGAAAATCCCAAAAAACGATGAAATCCGAGCCACCAGGAAGACCAGATGCTCTCCACCGGTCCACATTGCCGCCAATAAAAAGATGAAGAATCCAAGAAGGTAAAGTTCAATCTCTTTTATTTGTGAAGAGAAATATAGTAAAGCGACCGGCCTGAGCATCAGCACATTACAACTGATGTTATGTCCATTCTACCACCCACCATTCTAAAAGAGCACAGGTAAAGTGGCATGCACAATCATTCAACTATAAATACCCATTTAAGATCCACATTTAAAGATACACATATTACTTACATAGAACCCAACACTTTCCCAGAAGTCGTTGGCACAGGAGCCGTATTTGTAGATGCACCATTCTTTGAAAGAATACCTAAAGAAGCTTCCATGGATGCAAACATCGTAAATACCGTAGAATTTTTAACAAATCTATTCTTTAAAGATAGGACAAAGGAATCAAATCCCTTCACTCTTCCCATATGCCAAGCATGAGAACAAAAAAAGAAATACTAACAGCAGATGTAGAGATAGCTGAAAAACAAAAGAAGTTGCAGTAGATATTTGGTGAATACAGCTCAAGATACCATACCAAAAAGAAAAATTAATAGGGAGCAAGAATGATATATATCTTTTTTTTAGCTGTCCAGAACTGCCAAAAAGTTTTTTTCAAAAAGGCTCTTGAAAAGTGATGAAAAGGCCTACCTTTATACATATTATCATTAGCAAAGACGGTTGAAAAGGTTTTCCTTAAACTCATCAGCTTTGAGAACCCTTTGTTTAATTTGTTAGAACATTTTGCCCTCTAGTGGCAAAATGTTCTAATAGCCTTATAGCCCTTCGTAGCAGGGATATATTGGCAATTAAAGTCCCGCTGTCTCGTTAAAGTCCCTCGCCTTCAGCTCGGGCCATTAATGATTCAGCGGGCCTTTAATAGCCGGTATAGCCCGCTACGGCAGGCTATAAGGCTATATTATGATTTCATGTTTTGTTGTGCACACGAGTCAACTGTTGCAGCGATTCCTCCACTCACACCAGGTGTTTATCTGCAGGTGCCACACACTCCAGAACCACCCCAACTACGCAAATGGATCCCAATAACACAATTACTTTAAAAGTTAGGGGCATTCACATACCTGCGCCAGACACTCTCTTCCTATCTCAGGCTCATATTGTCCTCTTGCAGGAATCACACTTGATGCTACCTGAGATCACTGGACTTCAGAGGCTCTAGCGGGGAAGCTCTTTGCAACAGGGAGCATTGGTGTGGTTCAGGCCTCTGCAGTGGATTACCGTGGCTAGTGGCCCTAGATTGATCATTGCCCTGCTCCCAGGTTCTTGCTCCACGGGCACTGTGGAATTGGCTGAAGCATTGGCGGTTGGTGGATGTCTGGCAACACAGCAAGTTCACAGGCAAAGTCTACTCGTGCTTTTTGGGCTCTCATCAGCTACATGTTTGACTGGACAAAACTGTGTGTACCTCTACCTTTGCTTCATCAGTGATACGGACTCACTCCAACCACAAGCAATTCCTGCAGAAGTTCCCCAGCAGTCCCTGTATCCCACTAGACTGCTTAACTAAAGACCAGCACTCAATTGGCCTGGAGGCGCCAGCGGGCTGCGAGAGACACAATGTGTCATCTGTTCTCTGCCCGCGGCGCTCCCCGCGCTCGAATTGCAAAGGTCATTAAAATGAGGCAATTCAAAAAGGATTCCCCAGCGCAATATCGCGCTGCAAATAAACAAAAAGGTACACAGGCTTCAGCACGTCCTGGCACTCACGGTATTCGGAAATGCAGCAAATGTCAGCGCGACCTTGCGCGTAAAGTAAACAACCAGGAGAACAGGCTCTGGGGCGTCCTCGCCTCTGGGGAGGCAGGAAAGCAGCGGACTTCAGCAGGCCCAGGGTGAATAAAGAACTGATCAGGGACTAAGTTTACACAAAAAGGCTTTCGCAAGAAGAATCCTCTAAGGTACAGCAGCCTTGGGGCTGGAAGGTTCCCAAACGATTTCAAAGAGGCAGGAAGGGTGTGGTCCTAGACGGGAAGAAAGCCAAGCACCGGAGAATGGGGGTTGACGGCCTATGTGACGTAGAGGTCACCTGACCTAAACTAGTGCAGCATGGGAAAGCATACAGTGTAGCACCCGCCGCAGTGCATCATGGGAATGGTAGTCTTGGGCCATTATCAAGCAGAGACAAGGTACAGGAAGCCTGGCGGTCAGCATCAGTCATCCACCGCGACTCCCCAGGCCGAGTTTCTTTCTACGCTAGAACTACCGCACTTTACCCCATAACAATGGGCGGACCTGGGTGAGCGCTCACTCGAGAGGAAATACAGTAGTTACCTGCTTAACTGCTTGTTGCTGACTCACATGACGCCCCAACTGGCACACCTGGGAACTCCCTGGAAGGTGGATCTTGCTCGACCCTATACAGAGAAGAACCGGAGGGCCTACCCACATCTCACAGAATGTGAAATTCTGGCTAATGCAATTTTA
This sequence comes from Lissotriton vulgaris, assembly GCF_964263255.1. Taxonomy (NCBI): domain Eukaryota; kingdom Metazoa; phylum Chordata; class Amphibia; order Caudata; family Salamandridae; genus Lissotriton; species Lissotriton vulgaris. Next base: position 45,192,768 of record NC_141699.1, read on the forward strand.
CCTCATGCATGGAGCACACCTTACCATAGTCAAAACACATCTATATTTGTATCAGACGAACGCTGCCTTCCCCTGATGAGCTATAGTTGAGGCTGATCTGCTCCACATGTTATGAGACTGTCATCCTTACACACCTATTGGCAAGATATCACGACCCGACTATCCTGCTGTACGGAGCGTCCAGCATTACACACTTGGGAGGCGTGTGTGCTGGGTCAACTACCTAGGACCATAAAACACAAGATTACTTACTGATTCCTTTTTAACTGTCAAGCGACTCATAACTCACCAGTGGAAGTCCCCAGACCTTCCCTCAGTCAAGGCCTGGATACAATCAATCCTTGTGTGGGCGCTCCACAGCGAGGACGCCAGAGGGCTGCGCAAATACCTGGTAGCTCAAAACTGGGATGCAATACTGGTGGAATTCAGATCATCGATACAGGTCCCGGAAGAGGGCACACGCGATTGATGGGGGGGTTGGAGTTGACTGGATGGAATGAACTCCCCATGAGATATTAGTGGACTGACTTACCTCTTCGTTGGTGTCAGACATGCAGGAGGGTGGTCCTGCTCCAACATCCATGATCACAGACGCGCACCAACGCTGCTGGTTTTGGGATGGTAAATGACACAGTTGCGTATTACTCTACTTTCAGACTCTAGATGGTCACTTCATTGAGTTTTCTTCTTAGCATGAATCAGAATCTTGCAATATATGCTATTTCAGAACGTTGTTTAGATGATTGCACAATATATGTACTCTGACATCCTTACAGAGGCAGGATGGGGGCAATTGTCTTAGATAAACCTGACTCCATGTTGAAACTGTCATTTGCTGATCTGGACACATCAGTTATGTGCTTGTTGTAACCGGAAGCGGGAGATATGTCTCTTGCTGTATTGTCCTGCAAGCAGTTAATGTACTATATTACTAACAGAAAATGCAATAAAATGATTCAAACAAAAAAATCAAGGCAAAGAAAAAAACGAGTGCTGGAATCTCTCACTTATATTGCGGAAATGTGTTAAAACATTGTAAGAGGATAGATCTCACTGCAGCATACATGCCAACATTTCAGGAGAGCAAAGTGGGAGATTTAAAAAAATTAATCGGGAGAATGGGGCCTTGAATCGGGTTACTGGCATGTATGGGCTTTGGGAGTGGCTGCTGCAGGATCGGACAGTTGAAACGTAAATGCACGTTTTTTTCATACCTTTCGGAACCATGGAGCATAATGACAGGCAGAGAGAGGGCGATGTAAGTGTTGGGCACTGGCCTGGCAGATTGTTGGTGGTGCATGCACCCCCTCACCCCCCTGTTGCAGCCCGGGCTGAAACAGCCCCCCCCCAAGTACTTCGCAGGTTTTTGAAAGACGATTCCCAAGTTAATGACGCTCTGTTTGTTTTTCACCCCTTCGAGAGTCCCTGCATCGCCACTCTTTGTTGGAAGAATTGGCACTTTACACAAGACCAAGCCCTGTCAGCTGGAACCCCCGGGGAATCGGGTTTTTGCTTGTACGAATCGGGAGGCGGGAGACTAGACCTTCAAATCGGTAGTCTCACGCCTGAATCGGGAGGGTTGGCATGTCTGCACTGCAGTTGCATGTCCGAATAATAATTTCTAAAATATTCTCAGATATTAATTTAGTGGCCTAAATATCTTTTAAAAAAATGATGCTCTATTGATTGTAGATTTTCTATTGCAGTTTCTTTAGTCACTGCAAAAAGGGTGACAGAGGCTTGCTGTGTTCCGCCTCTGCTTTCACTGTCGCCACTCTCACCAGCCGCTCTCACCGGCTAGCAGCAGCCACTTTTGAAAGCTTTCAAAAGCTGAAGCCGGAGCCGGAGCAGGAGCAGGAGCATGCGGCCCCCGGGGGAAGCGAAGGTCGCAGATCATCTTCCCCCAGGGTTTTCGCGCAATGGGGAAGGACAAGGTGGAGGGCGGGACTACAGGGGTTAAAGGAAGGGGTGGGATGGGGGAGGGCATATAAGGTGTCAGGAGAGGAAGATCCGGCCTCTTCTTGACACCTGAGCACCACCGGGACGGTGTTCTTAATTTTGTGGTTGCGCTGTAGGGGTTTTGAAGGGGGGCCGATTTGTCGATCGGCTGCCCTGATAGTGTTACCATCCCATTGTGTAGCTACTTGGAGATGCCCTGGGGAGTCTTTCAGCATGGCTGGGGTTTCGCCCCGAGGAGACGGCGGAGCTCGGACTGGCTGGGTGGAGAGGCCGCGGCGGGCGTGTCCAGCATGCGCGGCCCCTGGCCTGGAGGGGAGTTTCCTCAAGTAGTAAGGGGAGTGCGTGTTGGGATCGGCCAGGCGCGGTCAGGGGGGTCTGGCCTGCGACGCGGCTACTGCTGTGCACGTTGGTGCTGGCTGCTAGAGGGGGGACACCCTGTCGGGAGCGGGCGGGGCCCTGCGCCGCGTGCGTCTGGTTCTCCTCCCCATAGGCTTTCCCGGGGTATCTGGGTGCGCTGCCGGTATCCGCGAGGGGTGTGGGGGGGGGGGGAGGTGGCCGGTGCGAGGCTGATGACGGCCCCGCAGCGGGGGGGGGAGGGCGGGTGTCCTGGCTTTGCCTGCGGTCCCGAGGGGGGGGCTTGCTGTGGGGTGCCTGGGGGGGGAGGGTGGGCGGGACCCGGCCCCAGTTTGTTCTCGGGGTGGGTTTTGGACTTGGCTGCTTCTGGCATTCCAGTGGCTCCCCTTCCTCATTGCAGACGGGCGGGCCTCAGTTTTGGCGGGCATTTAGCAACAGGGGTCGGGCAGTGGGGCGGGGCTTCGCATGTTGACGACGTCGCCCAGGGCTGGCTGTGGTCTCGCTGACCCACTATCCCTCCCCCCTCTTTTTGGCTGCAGCGTGATGGGGGTGTGGGCCCGTCCCTATGGGGAGCCTGCGCTGTTCGGGTTGATCACTGGGCAGTGCTGACAGCTGGGAGGGGGGCGGGACTGGGCCCCTGGGGAATTGATTGGCGGCACTGCGTAGGGTATCAGGGACATGTGTGAGGGACGGCCATGACGGCATGAGGCCCGGTGGTGTTTGGGCCCACCTAGTTCTGGTGACCCGGTGGGGGAGGTGAACTGAGGATGGCGGTCCAACTCGGCAGCAGGTGTGACACCAGCGGGGCGCACTACAGCCTCCTAACGCCGGTCCGAAGCAGTAAGGGGGTCCGCGGCGGCCTGCCCTCCGTCGGGGGATTCGCACAGCATCCAATGCAATGTTTTTATCCAGACAATGTTTTAATATGTACGGTGTGACCTGTTTAGTTTGTGCGGTGCGAGAGGGGATATGTTTGTCGCGATAGAAGTGCTGGGGGTCAGTGGGTGTGATAGGAGTTGTGGGGCTCTGTGGGTGTTGTGGGCTCTGTGGGTGTGGTGTGGTGGGGATGTTGGGTCGATTGGAAGTTGGTGCGAGCAGGGCTAAGTGGGCCGTTTGGTGGTTTCGGGGAGGTAAATGGTGGCTGAGCGGTTTTCTATGGTTGCGGGGGTCTAGGGCGGCTGGTGGGGTATGCGGGCACAGCTGGGATGGGCATGGCGCCCAGGAGCAGGAGGCGTTGTGCTGGAGCAACTCTTAGGTACACGTTGTGGCTGGGGCCTGTGGGAGGGGTAAGAAATGCGGGGAGCATGGCGCTTCTGATGAGGGGCGCTGCAGGTGTGGGGGTGTCCTGGGGGATACCAGTACTGCTGCTGGATGGAGTGATGATGGGACCCGGTGTGGGTGGCGACCTTCACAGTGGATATGACAGCAACGGGGTTGACAGGGATGGCCGGTCGGCTCCCATTTCATCATTTGGTGGCGTGACATTTGGTTCTCGGGTTGGTGGGGCTCCGGGGTTGGATGTTTGTACCGGGGGGAGTGCTCCGCAAGATACAACGCTGCCCTCCCCATGACAGGCGGGCCGGCGTGGTGGCATCACGTGGGCGCAAGATTGGAGTGGAGAAGGTAGAGGCGGGGCTAGATGCTCCTGGGATGGTGGCCAGGTTGGGTGTACCATGTAGGTGGAGGACTGCTGCACATCTTGACTTAGCGGATGCACAAAGGGGGGGCTGGTCGAGGGGGGGGCTGCTCAAGCACGGGCAGGGGGATGGTTGTGAAGGGCTGTGCCGGGATTTCAGAGGTTTTTAGTTTTCAGGGTTTGGTGGTATGGCATTTATGGGGCTTGGGGGTGTCTCATGAACGGAGTGCAGGAGGGACTGCACAGCCTATGTCAGCCTGTACAGGTTGTAAGGGGGCTGCGCGGGGGTTCTTGTGGGGGTGCGCGTTGTTGGGTGACGAGCGTGTGATACGGCGGGGGTGCTGTTTTGCAGGAAGGTTTGGGGGGAGGTGAGTTTGGCGGTAGTGTGGAGTTTCCTGGAGGTGGGGGCGGGGTGCTGTAACACGGTGGAGAGGTATCGGGCCGCTGTGTGCTGAAGTATATGTGAGTTTGTTCTCATTTTGACCTGGGGTTTGGTACTGCTCGCCGGGGAGGTGGAGCGTGTGGTTCGTAGGTGGTGCGGGTTGGAAGGTGCTGTTGGGAGATTAGGTGGGGATTGCGACAGGGCAGTTGGTAGTGCCAAATTGGGGCTCGGACTTTTTGGAGCGGGGGGCGATAGTTGTGAAGGCAGTAGGCCTGGATAGGAGGAAACTGCGGGCCGGGTGTAGCGGCGTATTGGTGTCGATCTGTTTGGGGCAAGGGCGTGTGGTGAGGTCGCAGGGGACCGTGAATGGAGGAGGTTTGGAGTGCAGTAGAAGTTTTTTCCAGCAAGGGGGAGTCATTTCTCCTGGTCGTGGGCCTGGGGCGTGCTCAGGCTGTGCTTTGGCGGGACTGCCTGGCGGAGGTGTGTGGTTTCTTGGTTGCGCGGGTGGGCCGCGACAGCTGTGGTCACTGGGTGGGTCCTGGGGGTGGCGCTGACGGGGTGGCGGGTGTACAGTGAGATGTCTGTGGCGACATGGGTACTGGTGGTGTGGGCTTTTGCTTTGCAGTGGTGTTTTCAGCTGGCGGCTGTAGGGTTGCATATCTCTGGAATATAGAAGTTAGTCTGTAAGAACTGTAGGAGTGTCTTATACACGATTCTGGGAGTCTTGCCGGGTCTGCTCTCTACATGACGCTGGCAGCGATTTTCATGCCTGTTCTTTACTTTCCTTGACTAAGCCATAAGGAGGCTGGGGGAACACCATGTATTTCTTGCGGGACTAATTCTTCTTTTCTACCAGGGGGTTGGGAGGCATAACAGGAGCCAGGGTTGTCGCCTGGAGGGGGGGGTTTCTCCCAGCAGGTGATCAACACAAGAGGTGCGCTGCGGGGGTGGGGACGTTTTTGGGGCAGGTTCCCCGATGATTGAGTGGTGGACGGTAGGGGACTGGGCGAAGGACATTGGAAGGTGTTGGCGCCATTACGTTTGCCGTACGGCGCTGGGGAGGTACGGTTGCCTTGATTTGGGGACTCATGCAGGGGAGAGGTTGCTGGGATGTGGCAGGCTGGCGATATCCTGAGGCCTGGAAGGGGAGGTGTTTCCAAGGAACGGACCATGGGGCGTCCTGGTCGGCGCAGGGTTGTGCTTGGAGGTCTAAGACATGACGCTTTGGGTGATGGGGACGGTCCGGTGTGACTTAATGGAGGGGGCCCTTGGTCAAAGGGAGCCGCCTGTCTTGGTCCACGAATGGTGGGGGATTGTTGCTCAGGTACATGGGTGTGACGGTACAGGCAGTGGATGGTCGTCCACGGGGGGGCGCCTAGCATGGTCCGGATTGGACGAGGACCATTTTGGGTACGGAATGCAGGCACGGATTGGTGAATGGTCGTTCACTAAGTGTGGTGGGAGCCACAGTACATTATCCGACACATGGGGGAGATAAGAGATGTGGATGACCGTGCAGGTTTTCGGTTCTTAACAATGATCAATTTGGGTTTGCTTGGGGATTCCTTTTATGGACCGCGAGCGGTCTACGGATGCTATTGTTTGCCAAGGGAGGCAAAGGATGGGGGTGCATGGGGTGGATGGTCGTTCACCTCGAAAATGGTGGTGGGACACCTTGGGTGCCTAATGTATGGCCCGGGCAGGTGGTGGTTTGGTGAGCCAAGGACACATGGTGGACGGTCGTTCACCGCGAGGGGGGGGGGGAATGTACGATACGCGTAGATATACTGGATGACGTGAGGGAACGAGGCGGGGTTTTTTTCATGCTTACCTAAGTACAAAATTTTTTCGTTGGCATCACTCAAGCATCTGATGTTCGCGTCACACTCTTGAATGCTTCTTTGTCTTCATGAGCGTCTAGGGTTACTCATTCTTTACAGGAGGGATGCACTTACATATGGGGTAAAATATGCTTGCAGGTTACTCAGCTTTTGGGGGGGGGCTCCTTTATGGGCCAGGGGCGGTCAGAATAGTTTGTTGGCTGCCGGAGGGGAAATGGATGGTGGCGCAAGGGGTGGATGATCGTTCACCTCAGAAAGGGGGGGCACATTGGATGGACAATGAGGGGTCCGGAGCGGTCGCTTGTCTTGCTGGACATGAGTACGGGTGGTGGAGGCAGGCCTGGTGGTGGATGGCCGTTCGCCACGGGGGGGGGGAGGACCATTTTTCGGTTCACAGGATTGGGACCGGACATGTGGCTGGTCTATTTGGGCGTTGGTCCAGGTGGTGGATGGCTGTTCACTGCATTGTGGGGGGTGCTGTTTTTCCAGCTGGGGGAGGCTTGCCCGACACACAGGCACAGGTGGGAGTGATGGAATATCACTGCATTGCGACCAACTTTCATGGTGGGGTTTGTCCCGGGGACGTTCCTGCCTGGCAGGGGACGCATGTTGGGTGGACGGTCGACCACCAGGTGCTGCTGAGGGGGGCTGCCTTTCGGCACAGGAAGGACGGGCGCGTGGGCCCCTTCTGTAAAAGGGCACCTTTCGCGATTCATGTTGGCAACGAGAGTGGTGCTTTGCTGCAGGACGCAGGGGGAGGTGGTGGATTGTCGTCCACTGGGTGGCTGTAGGGTCGCTGGCAGGTGGCGAAAGGTGCGCAGGGCAGGGGGGGGTGGGGCAGGTAACCACCCTCCGGGGGTTCCCTGGGTGGCGGTACTTTGGAGGGGTGGGGAGTCACATACGGGCAGATCCACCCCTCGGGTGGGGGAAAAACGGTACACAGGTGACTGATAGTGGGGCATGGGAGGAAATGAGCAATAAAGGCAAAGTCAACAGAGGATGCTTGGAGGGCAAGTGTAGGTGAGAATGGGGAAAGGAAGGAGGTTATCGAGTGAATGGGTGAAGAGTCAAACAGGTGAGATGGTTTTGGAAAGGCAGAATGGAGAATGCGTGGGTATGGGATGGAAATGTATTTGTAATGCATTGATGTACTGTTAATAAGTCTAAATGATTATGGAAATGTATATTTCATGCATTGATGTACTGTTAATAAGTCTAAATGATTGCAACCTTGTCCTAATAAATGGCCTTTTACGCTTCAAATAACAGCGTGGAGTGTAGTTATTGCGCGATGCGGCCCCCGTGGGAAGCGAAGGTCGCAGACCAGTCTTCCCCCGGGGTTTTTGCGCAATGCGGAAGGACAAGGTGGAGGACGGGACTACAGGGGTTAAAGGAAGGGGTGGGATGGGGGAGGGCATATAAGGTGTCAGGAGAGGAAGATCCAGCCTCTTCCTGACACCTGAGCACCACCGGGAGGGTGTTCTTAATTTTGTCCACCCGTCCACCCTGCAGGTTTTAGGGAAGGACCGGGGGTGTTTCAAGGGTTGGGGTGCCAGTTTAGGGCAGGTTGCAGAGCAGAGGCGGTACGGTACTTTGGAGGGGTGGGGAGTCACATACGGGCAGATCCACCCCTCGGGTGGGGGGAAAACGGTACACAGGTGACTGATAGTGGGGCATGGGAGGAAATGAGCAATAAAGGCAAAGTCAACAGAGGATGCTTGGAGGGCAAGTGTGGGTGAGAATGGGGAAAGGAAGGAGGTTATCGAGTGAATGGGTGAAGAGTCAAACAGGTGAGATGGTTTTGGAAAGGCAGAATGGAGAATGCGAGGGTATGGGATGGAAATGTATTTGTCATGCATTGATGTACTGTTAATAAGTCTAAATCATTATGGAAATGTATATTTCATGCATTGATGTACTGTTAATAAGTCTAAATGATTGCAACCTTGTCCTAATAAATGGCCTTTTACGCTTCAAATAACAGCGTGGAGTGTAGTTATTGAGCGATGCGGCCCCCGGGGGAAGCGAAGGTCGCAGACCAGTCTTTCCCCGGGGTTTTCGCGCAATGCAGAAGGACAAGATGGAGGGCGGGACTACAGGGGTTAAAGGAAGGGGTGGGATGGGGGAGGGCATATAAGGTGTCAGGAGAGGAAGATCCGGCCTCTTCCTGACACCTGAGCACCACCGGGAGGGTGTTCTTAATTTTGTCCACCCGCCCATCCTGCAGGTTTTAGGGAAGGACCGGGGGTGTTTCAAGGGTTGGGGTGCCAGTTTAGGGCACGTTGCAGAGCAGAGGCGGTACGGTACTTTGGAGGGGTGGGGAGTCACATACGGGCAGATCCACCCCTCGGGTGGGGGAAAAACGGTACACAGGTGACTGATAGTGGGGCATGGGAGGAAATGAGCAATAAAGGCAAAGTCAACAGAGGATGCTTGGAGGGCAAGTGTAGGTGAAAATGGGGAAAGGAAGGAGGTTATCGAGTGAATGGGTGAAGAGTCAAACAGGTGAGATGGTTTTGGAAAGGCAAAATGGAGAATGCGTGGGTATGGGATGGAAATGTATTTGTCCTGCATTGATGTACTGTTAATAAGTCTAAATGATTATGGAAATGTATATTTAATGCATTGATGTACTGTTAATAAGTCTAAATGATTGCAACCTTGTCCTAATAAATGGCCTTTTACGCTTCAAATAACAGCGTGGAGTGTAGTTATTGCGCGAGGGGAGTTTCGTGCTCGGCCACCAAGCTGCTCCCAGGACTCAAGCGTTGCTGCTTGCTAGGGTGCTGCCGCCGGTGTTTTTCTGCACTCGGCCAGCAAGCAAGTCTACAAGCCTACAATCCTCTGGTTCTCGAGCACTGCTGCCATCTTCTGTCGCCGGTATCTAATCAGCCACCACACTTCAAATACTTTCGGATACGGCTCCCCTCCCTCCGCCCTGCCACAAGGAGCGCCCAGAGAGCTCACAGAGAGCAGGAGAGGTAGATATCAACCTTCGGAAAAACGCGACACCAGGAAAAATCGCGGTCACAATAGATAGTCAAGACAACTACTTCAACCTAATCAGCCCATAGCATCCCGCACGCAATAATGCCGTCCGGAAAGCCAAGGCAGCAGGCACCAGTAAACCCTGCCAAAAGAACGAGGCGAGCAACCAAGAAGGCACTAAAAAAGGGAAGCGCCGAAGCACGCGGGAGGTCAAAAGACGGAGCCTACAATCTAATCCCTCCGCTTCTTACCAGCCCTGAACGGCCGACAAGCGGGATGGCAAATAGTTCAACCAGTGACTCTTACTTCAAGTCAACTGACCAGGAGGAGTGTGGCTCAATGGTTGGAGCGGCAAACCCTGATGCAGAGTTCTGGCTAGGGACCAGGGTTCGATTCCCGCCTCGGCGGGTGTCGGGCTCAATGTCCGCGGACCTGATAATTTTCACCTCGGTGCCTATTCCAATTATGGGCCCCACGCTTCACCTCTGGGCAATAGCTTGCTTAACCTCTACACTGGCCCCAACAGCGCGAGGGTGCCTGGCTGCACCTTCGGGGGGCCCAGGAGTGGACACTTCACAGGGAACGCCAGGACAGGTTCCACAGCGGTATGAGTAATAGCGCCAGGAAACCGCTTGGTCGCAGTGCGCACTACAAATACCTTGACATTTACATTTACAGTTTTACATTTAACCAAAAATTTACAAACAAATTTTGTTCCTAAAGGATGTTGGGCCGGTACTGTGTTTAAATAGCAGTAAAGTAACTAACCTACCCAATCCACTCCAACCTCTCAATGCACACCAAACAGAACACCAGATGGCACAACAGCAGCAGCAATGGCAGAAGCTTATCAGTCGCCGGCAAAAGCTTTGGTAGTGGGTATGCAAGCCCTAAACACACCAGCAATAATCAAGGAGACAAAGACCCAGGGAAACAAGGAAAACAATCACCTGGGATTCCACGTCCTGAGTCAATTGCAGATTTTCCTGCCTATAAACATAGCAATAGGCAATGAGCACAGGCACAACATGCCCGGACAGGCGTCGAGCCGCAGAGCAACAACTGCAGAGGGAGGAACTGAAGGTATGAAGGAAAAAAGGGGGAAAGCACCTACAACAGCATCCCCTATAAGTACGTCAAGGACGTCAAGGATGGATCCTTGGATAAAATGTTACCACAGCATTTGGGAGGAGAGGCGGAAGCTTCCGAAAACCATAAGCACAGCACAGCTCTTCATGGTTCCTTACAGCGACCAGATACGCCACCGCAGGCCAAAAAAGAAGATGACTCCAATGATAACCCTCTCACTTTGGGTGGTTTTTATCAGGATTTACCGGAGAGACTTGGGACATGCAAGTACAAGGAGGCGTGCACAGCTAACATTTACCCGGCTTACATGAGTAAAGTAGATAGCATATGTGGTAAGTTGGCCTGGTATATGATGCTCACTAGTTCTAGTGATCACCTTGTACCATGCCAAGCAACCCTTATGATGATTGGTTGTAAGTCAACCTTATAGACCAGCTATCCTAGTAGCGTGGACAAAGCAGTCTTAGGCTAAACTCTGTAAAGGCATGTGAAGCCAGCTGCTTTACCATACACAATCCCCTTGAATACCAAATGAAAGGACACCACACAGATATATATTGAAAATATATATATATATTTATTAACTACAAATATCCCCTATACTCTTTATGAGCACAGAAGCAAATGCGTTAAAACAAAACACAGTTTAAATACACAAAAGTTGCACAATATGGATGAGCCCTAGGGGCCACCTAAACCATATGCTAAAATAGTGGTATAAGAACTACCTAGCTGAAAGGAAGTAGGCCTAGGGCCTTGGGAATCGCTGGAGCTGTTCGGGACTAACAGTGAAGAAGTCGGGAAAGGCCAGCGGGACTCGGGTGCAGCGCTTAAAGCACACGCATGCACCAATGCAATGTCAATGGTGCGTAAAAGTTATAAAGTTACTGTTTAAGGAACCTTCCGAGTGACCTAGAAGGACAAAACTTAAGACCTAGACACTAGAGGTGTATACCAGTGTAGGAACACCGGCGTTGCTGAGTTAGCTCACCCACAGGAAGCGGGTGCACAGGTGAAAAGTAGTATCGGGTTTCGTCACGCAGGTCGATGGTGCCTGAAGATGAAGATGCTGCAGGTGGGTCGTCGAGGAGGGTTCCGGTGGATCCAAGGGTGAATCTGAAGAGGTGAAGACCTGAAAGCAGAGGGGACAATGTTCAAAGTCACTAGCCAGTGACTACTGTGGAACCAGGATGGAACCAGGCGATGTTGGGTGCAAACAGGCGAAGAGGTGAAGATTGTCTCTGCAGCCACATGGACACGAAGAGGTCAAGGACATCCAGGCGTTGGTCACGAGCTTTCCCACAAAGGCTCTAGCGGTTGGCGGCGTCGGCTTCTTGATCTGAGCAAACAGGCCTTGGCTAATGCAAGCCACGCAGGCAACGATGCAAGCTTCTCACTCGGACCAGCAAGGTCAGATCGGGTGCTCCTTTTCAGGAGAGCGAGGGCTAGTCTGGAGCAACCAGACCAGCAGTATTGTTTGTAGGTTTTGTCACCAAGATGGCCGCTAGCCACGTGGCAAGTGGCTGGGATGACGCGTCGAGTGGCAAAGTGCAAAAGGGTCCCACGCAGATCGTGGAGATGCTGATCTTCAGTGCAAATGCTGCTCGGTGGTGGGGCTTCTCAAACCCCAAAGCACAGCATCGAGGGTGCCTCGGGTGCTGCGCATTCAGCTTCTCAGGGGTTTTTGAGATGTCCGGTCCCACGTGTCTCGGTGCCTCCACGGGTCTCTTCTTTGCAGGGACTATGGATCGGGCTCTGAGATGTCTGGGAGTCTGGGTCTCGTCGGGCTCTGGGCTCGGGCAAAGCAGACGTGGAAGTTGCTGGATGGTGCCTGTATTCCCAGGGTGGTCACTCCTTGGCCACAAGGGAGATGCTCTTCAGTCTTCTGTGCAGCAGAATTTCGAAGTCCAGTTTTCTTCTTTGATTCAAGTTGATTTCAGGATGATCTGAAGTCTTGGGACACAGCTCCTCCTCTTATTCCAAATCTGAGGGGTGGATCACCTGCTAGGTCCCTCCTCTGGGTGGGGCCAGGAAGGGGGGCCTGCTCCTGTGGCCTGGTCGCCCCCACGCTCCTCCTGCAGCCATCTCCTTTGCCTGCCTCCTGCCCGGGCGACCCAGCCTGCGCTGAGCTGCCCGCCTGCACCAGAGCACCAGAGTTTCCCGCAGCTGCCTCCCTGCGGCCCCGCCCCCCCGACAGCCCATTCGCCGACCCGCCGCCAACCCACCTCCTGGCTGCCCTCTTATGTCACCCCCACGCCCGCGCAGTGTTCACGCGCAGCGGGCGCGCCGATTGTGCGCCGAAGGCGCGCCAAAGGCAAGCCCGTCTGCGCCCGTCCGTGCCTGGACCGCGCCCAGCGCCAGTACCCCTGGCTCCCTGCTACAGCTGCCCAGCACTTAGTGGGCAGCTGCTTAGTTTAGGCCTGAACCTTTGCACACCCTTCTCTTTGGCTGCCTGCGCAGCCTGCCCTGACTTTTCCCGACATAGGACGTTTCAGCCCGTGAGAGGCCAGGTTGGCCTGGGGTCAGTTCCGACTACTTTTTGGCGCATTTGTGATTACCTGTCTAATGTGATTTATGCAGCATGTGTAAAACGTCTTGCCCATTTCTCTGAATGTGTTTTTATGCATCATGTGAAAAGCTTCCTGCCTATACCTCTGAACGTGTTTTCATGCTTAGGACGTTGTTTTTCCTAGTATAGGTTATGCTAGTGAGTTTATGATTCCCTGCATGATATTTGCCTAAGGTGTTTAGGATTGCATAGGTGGTACTCACCTGTTACCAGTGATTACTGGTTGTGTGCTACATTGGCTAGTTGGTGCTACAGTTATCATATGTTCTATGTGCTGATAGTTATTTCTACAAAGTGCTAGTTCTACCAAGTGCTTGTTCCTGACAGTGGTCCATGTGGCCCTGTCCTGTACATATATCCCCTGTAAATTCTGCCTATGGCACATTGTAAAGTGTGTGTGTCGCCTACCCGACCTACAAACTACAGTTCCCATGATCCTTCCCAACCAGGAAGGTACTAAGCGACTCCACGCGCATGGGCAGATGCGCGTAATTCTGTTTGGTTCCAGTTCATCGCTGGAGGTCCGGAGGAACGGGTCTCTCTACTCATGGTGGCTGTTTCCTGCCTCTGTGGTTCAGAGGCTTCCCTTTGCCCTAGCTCCTTGGTAGGGTGAGTGGCGGACTTGTAGCTCCTCCTTGTCGTCAACGGAACGTAGTGTGTCATCCCGGCCACACGTTACCGTGTTTCCCTTGCTTCTGGCCTCGGGGCACCGAGGTCTATTTGTTCAGCGCGGCTGCGCTTTCGTTACTGCAGAACGCCATGTGTCGGCTGGCCATGCATTCCTGCAGAGTGTTTCCAGTGATATTATCCTGATCACGGAACATTGTGGTGCTGCCACATGTTACCGTGTTTCCACAGTTCCTTATTTCCTAAAGCGGAGCGCAGTGAGTTCATGCCACGCGCTACCGTTAATGAGTACTCATTCGGCGTGTGTAGCGGAGCAAGGTGTGTTGGCTAACCACTTGTTGCCGTGAACCCTGGGGTGGAATTACTCTTCTTCTGAAGTGATTTTGTAGAGGCAGTTGCCCCATTTCATTCAGATTGTCCTTGGTTACTGCTGGAAGCAACCTCATCCTTATCTTCGTATTAATCACTAACTGGATATGGCATTATAATATCCAGTTGCTCAAGGAGCTTATTGTTTCTTATGGAACTAGTTACTTTACTATTAAGTGTCTCAGTATGTACTGTGAATCAGAGGCTCTTTCAAGAGGAAAGCGCTGAGACACCTTCCTTGTTTTCCTGCTGGGTGTATTTGGACTCTGTGTATCAGGTGTGTTATTTGCGCAAGCAGGCGCTTCACTCTTAGCGAGAATTGATGAGAGTAGACATATTATGGTTATGTTGTGTTTATCCGTGTATCCTGTGTTTATATCATTTCAGAGCCTTTGTCCCAGCAGTCCCTTCCCCATTCCTGATTTCCCTCGCCTAATGGTTCCAATTCCCTGTGTTATACAATCAGGGAGATGGTAACGTTAGGAGGTGGACCCCCTTTAGCAAAGACCGGATCCTGTGGAACGTAATCTTGACAGAATTACGCGCCCACGAATTGTGTTCCACCCGATCCGGTGGTTTTGGGAATCATGCCCACCATGAACGATGTGCTCCAAGCTCTGGTTTTAGTGCAGCAGGAATTAATCGCCTCTAAGTCTGAAGCAGCTGCTTTGCGCGACAAGGTAGACAAGTTAGCTAGGAATCCTTTTGACGCCACTACTGCTGCTCTTCCTATTCAGGTTACGGTGCCCCCCCCATTCCTTTGGCGAATCCCGAAAGGTATTCCGGCGACCCAACCAAAACTCAGGTTTTTCTGACTCAAGTATTAATGCATTTTTCTTGCAAGCCTTCTTCATTCCCTTCCAATCATTCACGTGTGGCGTTTGCGGTTTCATATTTAAGTGGGGATGCAGCGGATTGGGCAGTACCTCTGGTGCGGAATGACGATGCCATCTTCTCTAATTGGATGGGTTTCCGTGCTGAGTTTGAGAAGGTGTTTGATAGGAGGTCCACCACCTTTTGCGTTGACAGAGAGCTGCTAGAGTTAAAGCATGGGAGACAAGATCTGGTAACCTACCTTACTACTTTTAACAGTTAGTAGCAGAAACAGCGTGGCCTGAAGAGAAGAGAATGTCCATATATTATCATGGGTTACGCAAGGGTTTAAAGGATGTCATAGCACAGATAGATCCTCAGCCCCTCACATGCTCTGACATGATTAACTTTTCTCTATTTCTGGATGGGAGGCTTACAGAAAGGGGGGGAGAGAGACGCAAGGCTGAGAGAGGGTACTACCGTTCTGAGTACTCCCCTCGCAAGGTAAACCAACCCCCTGACACAGGCAGTGAACCCATGGAAATAGGAGCTGTAAGGGCACCTTGGTCTAGAGCAGAGCGGGAAAGTCGTAGAGTCCTTTGTCTGTGTATGTGTAGGAACTGGGGTCGCCAGTTTCCCGGGGGTAGCCTGGCACAAGCAGATAGGTACCCGAAAGCTTAGGTGTAAAGTGACCATACAGCACACACATCCAGAGACAATAAAATGCACGCAATGACTGACGCCACTCCAGTGTGTTTGATTAAAAATCAAATAACTTTTAGATACGATTAAGGTTCAGGAGTGGAAAATCACAGTATCATTTAGTCATTAAAGCATTTCATAGGAGGGGAGAAAAGGGAGCAGTTCAACAATCAATATAGCATGTCGCAGTAAACATTTCTTAGAAGGATTAGCATTTCCTTGGTTAACAATGAACCTTTCATGAAAGGATTCAGCATCCTATTAAACAGGTGTAAAACATCTCATTAGGTATGGAGAAATCACCATGTCATCCAGTAAGGAACCTGGTCCGCAGGTGACGCAGTTAACCTCTCACCCAACCCGGGTGAACTGTACTTAAACTCCTTGGCAGGATTAGAACATATCCTTCAGCAGGAATAAGCAGGGCAGTAAATGCGGATAGAACATTTAATTAAATATAGAACATTTCATGCAGAATAAACATGTCCTCAATCAGAGGGAACACCCCATAAGGTAAACATGACCATTGCATCATCAATGCAGCACCTCTTAATAATCATTTCCCTGCAGGAGTAAGGGTGTGATTCTGTAATCACCACAGCATATCGCCATAACCCTGTCAGGAAAGAAAATATATTTATTGACACAACAATAAACTTGTAAGTAGGACAGAATCAGCATTACGGTACCTACACTAAGCAGGCATAAATATTTCTGCGCCCAAGAGTAACCCTGCTGGTAGGTAGTAGTTAGAACACAGGGGCAGGAAGAACCGTCAGTTCAGCAACAGCAAACCATCCCATAAGCATGGGAAAAATACTTAATTAACTGGGCTATATTAGCCAGGCATCTCCTAACAGCCCCTAATCAGGGTAGAATCAGCATCTCGATATCCTAGAATAAGCCAGGTGCCAGGGATAAACACTTTATGGCGTACTGAGGGCATAAGGGATATGCAGCATCCACATCTCATTTAATAGTAATGACCCATTAAACATTTCATCAAGTACTTTCAGTACAACAGATAACTTCAAAGAACACAGCCTGTCACAGTATGTTACTCAGCAGGCAAAAAGGTAATTTCATAGATCCTAGATTAACCTGTAGGGAACAACCACAAGCATTTCTTCTTCTGAATACTGATAGTCTTGCGACCCAGAATCAGATCATCAGAATACCATTAGAATGAACCAAGAAGTATCACAGTTCGATCCCCTCAGGAACTGTAGAAGCCCACCCCTGCAAGAAATTCAGTACAGGGAAAAGGTCATCATCTTATAGCAGGCATGAAGACATTTAAGCCAGTATGAACAGTAAAGGCAGCATAAGACTGCCACCATGCACCAAAAGTCAATGACGTGGATTATTTGTTCACCAAACATTAACTTGCAGTTCAATTACCAGGCTCCAAGCCTAAAACTGGCAATAAGGCAGTTCAATGGGGAAAGTATGTGTTCCTAAGCCTCCCAGCTACGCAAGGCACGTTGGGTACTAATAAATGAGGCCTCCAGCAGAGGTGGAATATTTAATTAAATCAACAACGCCTGCAGTGAACATTTCAGTATGTCAGGGAACAGCAGGCACAAACATTTCATTTACCAGGAATAAACGTATCCTCAGGTGAGAATAAACCTATCATTAGATTGGAATGAAGGAGCATTTCATTACTCAAGGGTAAACAATTCATTTAGCAAGAAGTACCACCTTTTTCGGGTAACCCAACATTCCCTTAGGCCAGAATAAACATTTGAGTAATCACTTCCAGTAGGAATAGGCATTTCATGGATCAGGACCACACATTTCATTAAATGGGAACACCCAACTCATTGTGCAGGAATGAACATCCCGTTTCCAACCCAGTGCAGGTCCTGGCCTGGAAGCACAGGATCCTATAATGGTACTGGCCCGGCTCAGGGGCCTGGCAGGCTGGTCCTGGCCCTGTTCAGTTTCTCTTAGGCCAATTAGGGCCAGTGGGGCCCAACAACAGTGTTCCCCAGGGGAGGGGCAGTTTTGGGGCCTCACTCCGGCTTCTCAGAGGCCTCGTGGACACTCCAGCGAGCCGCCCTCCTCCCTCTGGGAGTTACCTTCACTCTTCAGGCTTCCTTAGCCCCTTGCGGAGGTTCCTGGCCTGCACTGGCAGGTGGGGGGGGGGCTCGGACTCTCTTGGAGCCCTCTGGCGATGTCAGTGGTGGGCGGGGGCTCTGGTGCACTTCCAGAGCTTGCGCCGGTTGGTGGGGGGGCCCGTCGGAGTCTGCTTGCTGTTCCCGGGCCTGCCGTGGGTTCCCCGGCCCGGGTACCAATCAGGAGGCGGGACCCGGGGGTGTGTCAGCGGCAACCAATGGCTGCGCGGCAAAGGGGCAGGGGCGCGGCCGATGATGTGCCGGGCGCCCCCGTCACGTGAGGCGGTTGGCCTGGCTTCCAAGGCCTAGCGTGGCCTTCTTGCTGATCGCCGCGGCCTCCTCAAGGCTCCAGGGACCACCGCGAAGACTGCTCACAACCGGGCTGGCGCGGCTCTCTCCAATACGGTGGCGGCCCTCTCCTGGCACCGAGGGCCGCCGGGGGTCAAATCACAGCTCTCCGCAGGGCAGCCTCGGCTGCGCGGACCACTGGGGCTGCGGCGGTGATGTCAGCCCTCAGCAATGTGGCGGCAGCCCCCTCCTGGCACCGGGGGCCACCCGGGGCAAAACACAGAGGACACCAGCCCCGCGATAGCGGTGAGTACCGCAGCGCGCTCAGTCTCCTCAGCGCTGCGGGGGCAATCACAGCAATAGCGTCTCAGGAGTACAGCGCTTCAGGAACACCACAGCGCTTGGGTGAAACACGATGCAGGACAGCAGTCCCCAGCGCTTCTCTGGGGGTGATTACCACAGCGATAGAGCTTCTATGGTACAGCAGATGAGTGCTTTGCCAACAGACAGTTCAAACAGTTTAGGCAGGACAGGTAGTTTAGTCAAGGGGAGCTAGGCAGGACAGCGCAGGCCAATACCTGGTTGACTCCCCAGCAGTCCTGTGGTAATTTGAAGGTCTTCTTTTTCTTGTCGCTTGATAGTTTTTGCGCCCTTGTAATTATCAGTTCCTTGTTACTTGAAGGGGGGTTGAGTTGGGGGGCTGCAGGCAGGCTTCCTCTGCAGGTCACTGTAGATGGTCCCTGGGGTTCCCTACTGCTGGGCCAGCTCAGGGGGCTAGCCTAGGACACCTCACCCAGCTTAAGAGGCAGCACCTAAATCCTGTCACTCCCAGTAGCATAGGTTCCTAACTAGGCCCTCCTGCCTAAAACTCCTGCGTGGGTTCCCCAGGTCAGTGATGCCCCAACTGACTGGAAAGTTTCCCTCCCTTTCCTTATATAGGCCCAGGTCAGGTGACCACCCGCTAAGGCGGCAAAACTAAGCTCCGCCCTTATTCTAGAAGGTGCCAGGAGCTTCCCTACTCTAACTGTGAGCAGGCAAGGCAGGCTGGAATGGCAACAATGTTTGGGGTCTCTGCCAGCTTCTGGCAACTAGAATGCGCCTTAACAAGACCACACTGCAGTAACAGGGGCCTATGGCAGCCATGTTGAAGGTAGAGGGCACCTGCACCTAGCATGGGTTTTAACATTACTCAGGGCATTTTAACCTCGCAGGGCCTATACAATCACATTATAAATGGGGGACATCCTGAATTAGGGGAAGCAAAAAGCAAAAAAATGTCAGTGAAAAGGGCCAAGTTCAACAGTATGTATTGTGAGATGAAGGGCCATTACGTCAAAGAATGTCCCACGAAACCCAAGGCTACGGGGACTTGGTCAAGAGCAAGAAAGTGGCAGTATCCTCAATATCTACAGAGGAAGTAATCCCAGAGGAAAGGGAGGTTAAGAACTGGAAACTCCCTTCTCTCACTGCCCCCAAGATACAAGAACATGAATCGCACATAGTGCTCCCTATGTCCCTGAAAAACCAGGCTCAGATTCACCAAGTTATGGTAATGGTGGACTCAGGGGCTACGGGGAATTTTGTGGATAGCGGATTAGTGACATCTCTGGCCTTAAGCAGAATTCGGAGAAACAGTCCAGAGGAAGTCTGGGCAGTCAATGGAAAACCGTTGAAATCAGGCCTTATCACTGAAAGAACAGAAGACCTGGTGTTATCTTTGCCTGTCCCAGGAGGGGTTCATAGCGAGGCGATACATCTAAACATCATAGAGGCACCTCAATATGAAGTAATCTTGGGTATGCGTTCAAACAACCGCAAAGGTGCACCACAAAACATAAAACAGTAGTAATATTAATGATATCTCTCAGAGATGTTGGAGTTCTTTTTCAAATCTTTTATTTTCAAACAGTAGTCAAACACATACAGCCGACGCGTTTCGTCCCAAACTGGGACTTCTTCAGGGCTGTCGGTAAAAAACATATATACATATAATCAGTATTGTATGTACATGAATAAATTTACAATTTAAAAACATTTAGAAAACAAAAACCTATTAAAAACACTTTACTACCATAGACGTGGAGCCTATGCATTTGTTTGATGTTAAAGCATTAGCTCACTGCCAATCTGACAGCAGGGTAGTATGAGATGGCCTAATGCTATGTACACGTGTATAAACAATGTTTATTTGTGAAATCTACAACACTACAATTCAAATATACAAAATTGGAAAGTGCACATATATCTTACAATTTCAAGAGATGGGAAACAGAATTGTGCACATGGCATGAGGCCCATGTGTCTGACCATGACACAACGAGGTGCACTGGGAAAAAGCACCCTGTATATAAATAGAGGAGAGCATAGTAAGAGTTTAAGTAATTGGCCCAAAGGGGATTGAGGATCCTATTATGCCTGGCCCTACTACTAGTACATGGGGTCCACAAACTCATTTACCTTTAAATTGGTTGGACGTCGCGTGCGGGGAAGAAAATGGAAGCGGGATCCAGGGGTCACCTTCCCAGCTACAATTATCCTATTATTTAGGTTCTTTCCGACGCTGTTTTTATATCTGGGACATGAAAAGAAAGAGATATCTATGTGAACATACCAGAATATGTTCTTGTGTTTATACACAGCAGAGTTTAGCAGAGTTTGGTGAGCCTTGTTGCCTCGTGAAGGGGCGCGTCAGGCTCCCTAAGTCAAAGTTTAGTTCTTCTTAAAACAAAACTACTTACTAAATGTATGCTAGCGGGAGACAGCAATAAAATTTCCTTAAAATTCTTCGGTGGTATAACGGGTTG
The DNA here is from genome assembly GCF_964263255.1 of Lissotriton vulgaris. Lineage (NCBI taxonomy): Eukaryota > Metazoa > Chordata > Amphibia > Caudata > Salamandridae > Lissotriton > Lissotriton vulgaris. The sequence goes on from NC_141699.1 coordinate 45,213,309, forward strand.
TGCCACCTTACTGTAAAGACTGTCTCAGTCCGTATGCTGAAAGATATGAAAAAGCAAGAAAAAAGCTTGTACCCTGTGCAATGGCTCATTCTATTGATGTATATAGACATTAAATCGTTGATGGCCAAGGGTCAATTGCAAAGGGAAGATAACTCTCAAATATCGGTTACCTGAGTCAGATATGGAAATGGTGTTGGACTGAAGGTCCTGTGAGTCCAATGGAGGAGGGTGTGGGCACTGTATCCCAGCAGGCCTGTTAATGAAAAGTAAGTAAGATTCTGTTTGTAAAATGCATCTAGCTCCAAGAACATGAAAGACCACCATTCTGCACGTATTTATGTAGTTAGGTGTGACCTATGGACATACGGTCCCAGATTATACCGCCCCAGGTTTAGAATCAGAAATGCAAATAGCATGTGCCAAATTATGCCGCCCTGAGTTTAGGATCAAAAGATGCAAATGTCATGTGCCAAACCCTTAGTAATTAGCTGGTAAGTATTTATTATCCATTAAAGGGTTGTTTGCAAGGGGGAGAAGAACCCAGAATTTCCTAACCAAAGGTGCTGTTGTGGAATATTGTCCCCAAAGTCTAAAAAACGCACTGTCCCCATTTGTGGAAGAAAAGCCCAAAGCCTAACCTAAACTAAGGACCAATGGTAAGTCTGCAAAGATCAGCAAGGCTCTGCCGGGTACAAGTAAACTCACCGTTAAAGTAGAAGCGGCCGGCGCCCAACCACAGCCCTCGTCCTGACCAACACCCGCAGCGACGTCGTGTGCTAATGTTGTGGGCCCATGCTGCTCCCTTTATAGCAGGAGAGATTGAACTAATGGCTTGCACCTGTCCAAAAATTCCCGCCATCGCGCGAACGCGATGTGCGGAAAGGCGGTGGACAAAACATATAGCCGACTATAATGAAGACGGCGGCCATATTGGAGTGTCTAAGGGGAGCGTTAGTTTCAATGGTCCAGAACGCCCAAAGCCCAATGTGCTTTCTGGATTCCATCCACTGAGTTAGCCGGTATATCTAATCATGGGAGTCAATGTTTCCTACGAAATGTGACCGCATTCGGTGTGGCGGCTCCATAAATGAAATCCGCACGAGAAAAACAATAATTAAGATCCCTTATTCTAGAAGGTGCCAGGAGCTTCCCTACTCTAACTGTGAGCAGGCAAGGCAGGCTGGAATGGCAACAATGTTTGGGGTCTCTGCCAGCTTCTGGCAACTAGAATGCGCCTTAACAAGACCACACTGCAGTAACAGGGGCCTATGGCAGCCATGTTGAAGGTAGAGGGCACCTGCACCTAGCATGGGTTTTAACATTACTCAGGGCATTTTAACCTCGCAGGGCCTATACAATCACATTATAAATGGGGGACATCCTGAATTAGGGGAAGCAAAAAGCAAAAAAATGTCAGTGAAAAGGGCCAAGTTCAACAGTATGTATTGTGAGATGAAGGGCCATTACGTCAAAGAATGTCCCACGAAACCCAAGGCTACGGGGACTTGGTCAAGAGCAAGAAAGTGGCAGTATCCTCAATATCTACAGAGGAAGTAATCCCAGAGGAAAGGGAGGTTAAGAACTGGAAACTCCCTTCTCTCACTGCCCCCAAGATACAAGAACATGAATCGCACATAGTGCTCCCTATGTCCCTGAAAAACCAGGCTCAGATTCACCAAGTTATGGTAATGGTGGACTCAGGGGCTACGGGGAATTTTGTGGATAGCGGATTAGTGACATCTCTGGCCTTAAGCAGAATTCGGAGAAACAGTCCAGAGGAAGTCTGGGCAGTCAACGGAAAACCGTTGAAATCAGGCCTTATCACTGAAAGAACAGAAGACCTGGTGTTATCTTTGCCTGTCCCAGGAGGGGTTCATAGCGAGGCGATACATCTAAACATCATAGAGGCACCTCAATATGAAGTAATCTTGGGTATGCGTTCAAACAACCGCAAAGGTGCACCACAAAACATAAAACAGTAGTAATATTAATGATATCTCTCAGAGATGTTGGAGTTCTTTTTCAAATCTTTTATTTTCAAACAGTAGTCAAACACATACAGCCGACGCGTTTCGTCCCAAACTGGGACTTCTTCAGGGCTGTCAGTAAAAAACATATATACTTATAATCAGTATTGTATGTACATGAATAAATTTACAATTTAAAAACATTTAGAAAACAAAAACCTATTAAAAACACTTTACTACCATAGACGTGGAGCCTATGCATTTGTTTGATGTTAAAGCATTAGCTCACTGCCAATCTGACAGCAGGGTAGTATGAGATGGCCTAATGCTATGTACACGTGTATAAACAATGTTTATTTGTGAAATCTACAACACTACAATTCAAATATACAAAATTGGAAAGTACACATATATCTTACAATTTCAAGAGATGGGAAACAGAATTGTGCACATGGCATGAGGCCCATGTGTCTGACCATGACACAACGAGGTGCACTGGGAAAAAGCACCCTGTATATAAATAGAGGAGAGCATAGTAAGAGTTTAAGTAATTGGCCCAAAGGGGATTGAGGATCCTATTATGCCTGGCCCTACTACTAGTACATGGGGTCCACAAACTCATTTACCTTTAAATTGGTTGGACGTCGCGTGCGGGGAAGAAAATGGAAGCGGGATCCAGGGGTCCCCTTCCCAGCTACAATTATCCTATTATTTAGGTTCTTTCCGACGCTGTTTTTATATCTGGGACATGAAAAGAAAGAGATATCTATGTGAACATACCAGAATATGTTCTTGTGTTTATACACAGCAGAGTTTAGCAGAGTTTGGTGAGCCTTGTTGCCTCGTGAAGGGGCGCGTCAGGCTCCCTAAGTCAAAGTTTAGTTCTTCTTAAAACAAAACTACTTACTAAATGTATGCTAGCGGGAGACAGCAATAAAAATTTCCTTAAAATTCTTCGGTGGTATAACGGGTTGTGCCACCTTACTGTAAAGACTGTCTCAGTCCGTATGCTGAAAGATATGAAAAAGCAAGAAAAAAGCTTGTACCCTGTGCAATGGCTCATTCTATTGATGTATATAGACATTAAATCGTTGATGGCCAAGGGTCAATTGCAAAGGGAAGATAACTCTCAAATATCGGTTACCTGAGTCAGATATGGAAATGGTGTTGGACTGAAGGTCCTGTGAGTCCAATGGAGGAGGGTGTGGGCACTGTATCCCAGCAGGCCTGTTAATGAAAAGTAAGTAAGATTCTGTTTGTAAAATGCATCTAGCTCCAAGAACATGAAAGACCACCATTCTGCATGTATTTATGTAGTTAGGTGTGACCTATGGACATACGGTCCCAGATTATACCGCCCCAGGTTTAGAATCAGAAATGCAAATAGCATGTGCCAAATTATGCCGCCCTGAGTTTAGGATCAAAAGATGCAAATGTCATGTGCCAAACCCTTAGTAATTAGCTGGTAAGTATTTATTATCCATTAAAGGGTTGTTTGCAAGGGGGAGAAGAACCCAGAATTTCCTAACCAAAGGTGCTGTTGTGGAATATTGTCCCCAAAGTCTAAAAAACGCACTGTCCCCATTTGTGGAAGAAAAGCCCAAAGCCTAACCTAAACTAAGGACCAATGGTAAGTCTGCAAAGATCAGCAAGGCTCTGCCGGGTACAAGTAAACTCACCGTTAAAGTAGAAGCGGCCGGCGCCCAACCACAGCCCTCGTCCTGACCAACACCCGCAGCGACGTCATGTGCTAATGTTGTGGGCCCATGCTGCTCCCTTTATAGCAGGAGAGATTGAACTAATGGCTTGCACCTGTCCAAAAATTCCCGCCATTGCGCGAACGCGATGTGCGGAAAGGCGGTGGACAAAACATATTGCCGACTATAATGAAGACGGCGGCCATATTGGAGTGTCTAAGGGGAGCGTTAGTTTCAATGGTCCAGAACGCCCAAAGCCCAATGTGCTTTCTGGATTCCATCCACTGAGTTAGCCGGTATATCTAATCATGGGAGTCAATGTTTCCTACGAAATGTGACCGCATTCGGTGTGGCGGCTCCATAAATGAAATCCGCACGAGAAAAACAGTAATTAAGATCGCGCTAATAAATAGGTCCTTTTTATGATGCTGCAAAGGAACGGACACTGCTTATTGATACGCGGAGGGAAAGGGCTATGCAAGTGAGGAAAACCTCTCTTGCAGACCGCGATCTGTATAAACGTAACGATGGCGGCCATCTTGGAGTGTCTGGGGTGGGTACATATCTCTAAAACGGGTTAAGATTAGAGCCCGATTGGATATGGGTATACGGTATGAACACCACTCCCAGTGCTTGGCTCACTAATACTCGGAGAGCCTTTCTGTCGGTGAGTTAACTCCGGAAATAATGGGGCGGCCAGGTGGAAAGGGGCCTCCTTTATGAATCTTGGGGAGTATGTATATGCAGGGATAAGAGGGGGTTATTACTGTCAGATATTGGCACTCCTCGACACTTTGTAAGCCTATCTCACGCCATTCTGTAAGTTTCATGTTTATAAAGGATGTGAGGGCTTCAATGGGGTTATGGCCAGGTGCAAGCCATTAGTTCAATCTCTCCTGCTATAAAGGGAGCAGCATGGGCCCACAACATTAGCACACGACGTCGCTGCGGGTGTTGGTCAGGACGAGGGCTGTGGTTGGGCGCCGGCCGCTTCTACTTTAACGGTGAGTTTACTTGTACCCGGCAGAGCCTTGCTGATCTTTGCAGACTTACCATTGGTCCTTAGTTTAGGTTAGGCTTTGGGCTTTTCTTCCACAAATGGGGACAGTGCGTTTTTTAGACTTTGGGGACAATATTCCACAACAGCACCTTTGGTTAGGAAATTCTGGGTTCTTCTCCCCCTTGCAAACAACCCTTTAATGGATAATAAATACTTACCAGCTAATTACTAAGGGTTTGGCACATGACATTTGCATCTTTTGATCCTAAACTCAGGGCGGCATAATTTGGCACATGCTATTTGCATTTCTGATTCTAAACCTGGGGCGGTATAATCTGGGACCGTATGTCCATAGGTCACACCTAACTACATAAATACATGCAGAATGGTGGTCTTTCATGTTCTTGGAGCTAGATGCATTTTACAAACAGAATCTTACTTACTTTTCATTAACAGGCCTGCTGGGATACAGTGCCCACACCCTCCTCCATTGGACTCACAGGACCTTCAGTCCAACACCATTTCCATATCTGACTCAGGTAACCGATATTTGAGAGTTATCTTCCCTTTGCAATTGACCCTTGGCCATCAACGATTTAATGTCTATATACATCAATAGAATGAGCCATTGCACAGGGTACAAGCTTTTTTCTTGCTTTTTCATATCTTTCAGCATACGGACTGAGACAGTCTTTACAGTAAGGTGGCACAACCCGTTATACCACCGAAGAATTTTAAGGAAATTTTTATTGCTGTCTCCTGCTAGCATACATTTAGTAAGTAGTTTTGTTTTAAGAAGAACTAAACTTTGACTTAGGGAGCCTGACGCGCCCCCTTCACGAGGCAACAAGGCTCACCAAACTCTGCTAAACTCTGCTGTGTATAAACACAAGAACATATTCTGGTATGTTCACATAGATATCTCTTTCTTTTCATGTCCCAGATATAAAAACAGCGTCGGAAAGAACCTAAATAATAGGATAATTGTAGCTGGGAAGGTGACCCCTGGATCCCGCTTCCATTTTCTTCCCCGCACGCGACGTCCAACCAATTTAAAGGTAAATGAGTTTGTGGACCCCATGTACTAGTAGTAGGGCCAGGCATAATAGGATCCTCAATCCCCTTTGGGCCAATTACTTAAACTCTTACTATGCTCTCCTCTATTTATATACAGGGTGCTTTTTCCCAGTGCACCTCGTTGTGTCATGGTCAGACACATGGGCCTCATGCCATGTGCACAATTCTGTTTCCCATCTCTTGAAATTGTAAGATATATGTGTACTTTCCAATTTTGTATATTTGAATTGTAGTGTTGTAGATTTCACAAATAAACATTGTTTATACACGTGTACATAGCATTAGGCCATCTCATACTACCCTGCTGTCAGATTGGCAGTGAGCTAATGCTTTAACATCAAACAAATGCATAGGCTCCACGTCTATGGTAGTAAAGTGTTTTTAATAGGTTTTGGTTTTCTAAATGTTTTTAAATTGTAAATTTATTCATGTACATACAATACTGATTATATGTATATATGTTTTTTACCGACAGCCCTGAAGAAGTCCCAGTTTGGGACGAAACGCGTCGGCTGTATGTGTTTGACTACTGTTTGAAAATAAAAGATTTGAAGAAGAACTCCAACATCTCTGAGAGATATCATTAATATTACTACTGTTTTATGTTTTGTGGTGCACCTTTGCGGTTGTTTGAACTGATTCAAAATTCCCTAGGGAAAAGGCACAGTGATGATGGGTGCCATTCAGTGTGCACACAGCCCCCTTGTTTAAACTTAAGGGTTAAGATACCGCACGGGGGAAAGTTAGTCAGGTGCTTACTCTAGGAAGGGTCCATCATCTATTCAGTTTCTAATCTTGGGTATGCCTTGGCTGAGTTATCACAACCCTTTGGTTAATTGGAGAGAAAAGACACTAAGGTTTGTAGATCCTAGTTGTAGGGCCCATATTGTGTCGGAACAAGCCCCCCATGTCGTAGCGTTAACTTACTCCCATTGTCTAGCTACTGCGGCAGAAAAGGTGGTGGTCCTGCCTCCCTGTTATCATGAGTTTCAGGATGTGTTTAGTGAAGTCATGGCCGAACAGTTACCCCCACACAGGGAATACGACTGCCGTATAGACTTGGTAGACGGGGCAGTGGTACCCACGTGTGGGGTATATGCACTATCAGACCCCGAAACAAAACATTTGAAGGGTTATCTAGAGCATTATACGAAAATTGGTTTTATCAGGCCTTCTCGCTCTCCTTCTGCATCTCCTTTGTTTTTCATATCGAAGGAGAATGGCGATCTACGCGCTTGCGTGGATTATCTCAAGCTCAATAAGGTGACTGTGCGAGATAGATACCCATTACCCCTCATTACAGTATTGTTGGATCAGGTTCGGAATGCCAAGATATACCCCAGGCTTGACCTCCGAGGTGCTTACCATCTAGTCCGCGTCAGAGCAGGGGATGAGTGGAAGACCGCATTTAAGACCCATTATGGCCTGTATGAATATCTGGTCATGCCATTTGGGCTTTGCAATGCCCCTGCCGCTTTTCAGTTTTTTCTGAATGACGTGTTGAGGGAGTATATGGACATCTGTGTTGTTGTATATATAGACGACATTTTGATCTACTCTGAGGAGGTGGATACACATACAGATCAGGTCATCATGGTTCTCCAGAAATTGAGAGAACATAAACTGTATTGCAAGTTAAGCAAGTGCGAGTTCGGGGTGGACTCTGTGGAGTTCCTGGGGGTGATGTTTCACCCCAAAGGGTTGCGCATGTCTGACTGTAAAGTCTTCAGAAAAGGGGGTGGTGATGAACAGAGTGTCTGAATTAAGCAGACCACTCTTACCCAGTCCAAAGATCAGGGCTTGATCCATCACCGTTATTTATCTCACTGCCCCATCCCAGCTCAGAACCTGGCTATATGCAAATCAGTCTGTCCCTGGCCCAGTGCATCATGGGAACAGGGCAGACTAAACTACCAAGCCAATTCTTCACCAGAAAGGAGACAAGCTACCGGGGACCGGTTTCTGGCATTTCAGCCGTCTTCGGCCCGGCTTGCTTGAATCCTGATGGAGCAGTGAGAAAGGGACTCATGTCTGAGTATACCCTGCCACCCCTATAGTGGCCAAAAACGATTCAGAAAAGGGGGTGGTGATGAACAGAGTGTCTGAATTAAGCAGACCACTCTTACCCAGTCCAAAGATCAGGGCTTGATCCATCACCGTTATTTATCTCACTGCCCCATCCCAGCTCAGAACCTGGCAATATGCAAATCAGTCTGTCCCTGGCCCAGTGCATCATGGGAACAGGGCAGACTAAACTACCAAGCCAATTCTTCACCAGAAAGGAGACAAGCTACCGGGGACCGGTTTCTGGCATTTCAGCCGTCTTCGGCCCGGCTTGCTTGAATCCTGATGGAGCAGTGAGAAAGGGACTCATGTCTGAGTATACCCTGCCACACCTATAGTGGCCAAAAACGATTCAGAAAAGGGGGTGGTGATGAACAGAGTGTCTGAATTAAGCAGACCACTCTTACCCAGTCCAAAGATCAGGGCTTGATCCATCACCGTTATTTATCTCACTGCCCCATCCCAGCTCAGAACCTGGCTATATGCAAATCAGTCTGTCCCTGGCCCAGTGCATCATGGGAACAGGGCAGACTAAACTACCAAGCCAATTCTTCACCAGAAAGGAGACACTCTGTTCATCACCACCCCCTTTTCTGAATCATTTTGTCCACCATAAGCCTGGAAGGGTATACTCAGATGTGAGTCCCTTGCTCATTGCACCATCAGGATTCAAGCAAACCGGGCCGACGACGGCTGAAATGCCGGAAACCGGTCCCCGGAAGCTTGTTTCCTTCCCAGTATAAGAATTGGCTTGGTAGTTTGGTTTGCCCTGTTCCCATCATGCACTGGGACAGTGTAGGAAGGGGGAGGCTCTAGTTGGCGCAGTGCAACACTAGCGACAAGCAGGGACTCTCTCTTCCTCGTCAGGGCTGAGGGTTACCTTCCAGACAACCTCTGCTTACCCTCTAGGTAGTGTGGCTTAAGCAGTCGTAGGCTAATCGTTGGGGCACATAGGGTTAAACACTTGCAACAGTACACCTTCACAACCAACCCACCACACAACGAGACCAGACTGTATTCTTGTAAAAATATATCTCTTTATATAGACTTTACGCAGGCTTGTGAATACAGTCAATAACTTTATGGATACGGTTGCAGGATATTAGCTTTAGGTTACCACAGTTCTTATCGTAGTTCTTGTGAGGCCCGTAGGCCGGCGTTAAACAAAGTTCTTTGTGGAGCCAGCGGCTTCCAGGGGATCTGTCCCACGTCGCGTTGCCTTCCCGGTGTCGCTGATCGTTGCGGCTCTTCGGCCGAGCAGGTCACTGGTCGTCCGGGGCAGCGGTGCTCTGTGGCGGCACGGTCCTCTCTTCGTCGTCTGCTCCGACCTTGGAGACGGCGGCTGTGCGGCGGTGACAAGTGGCAGTACGGTCCCCAAGTGCAGGACGTACCCAGCCAAATGTCGATGCAGCTGTGGGCTCACAGCTGGGCTGTCGGGCAGGCTACCGACCTTGTGGATTCTCGTAGGGCAATGGTCTGTCCTTGCAGGTGAGGGACGGCTCGCTATGCGGTCGCCTCGATAGCTCGGACCGGACGGGCCCTCCTTTGCTTTGCTCTTGGGCTCCCAGCGCAGTTGTGGTCACGATGTTCGGGCCAGCGGCGGCTGGTCCTCACTGTGCTTCCGCTGTTGCTTTGGGCCCCGGTCACGGTGGTCGGGAGGGTGTGGATGCCTTAGAGGAGCTTCCTCTTTGTCGGTGCTGCGGCGATGGTCAGCACCCGCAGTCGCTTTCTTCCAAGGGGGTTAGCGTCCACTGGTCCTGGGACGCTGGTCAGGGGGCAAGTTCAATTCCAAGCCCTTGGAGATCTCTTCGCAGAGTTTGGCACAAGTAGCACAAAAGTCTTTTCGTAGTCTTTTTGTCTTCCTCTCCTTCAGCAGCAAGGCACCAGACACAGGCAAGAGTCAGCACCCTTCCTTGTCTTCTCGCGGTCCTTCTCGTAGGGCAGAGTCGTTCTGTGGCCCAAACTGGATCTAATTTTCAAGGAGCAGGGCTCCGTCTTTTATAGGCCAATTCCTTTGTTCTCGCAGGCCAGGGGGGCCTTTGCATAGCCACTCTCAGTTCTGGAGTACCCCGGCGGGTGTGCTCCGGCTCCTGCTTTCAGTGTGAGGGGCAGGCGCATCAGACGCCCCACAGGAGGTGGAGCCAGCATTGTCCTGACAGGGGTGGCCAGAGTACCTTGTTGATGGGGGCTTCGCCCTTCCTGGGCCAGGTGCCGGCAGAGTCATCCGCCGCTCCCCAGGAGGGTGGAGCCAGCATTGTGGTGGCCGAGCACAGTGACAGTTCGAGTCAAGAGGCACTCCTACCTCCCACTAAGGTGTAATCTGCGCATTCACCACCTGTCATCCCTCCAGCCCTGTCACTCACACATCCCAGACAGTCGGATACACATACTGGCAGAGGCAACTGAAATGGTTAGGCAAGCAAATGCTAACTTTCTAAAAGTAGCATTTGCAAACCCAGGATATTGAAATAAACTTGTCTACAAGAAATATCTCATCATCCTGAGTTCAGGCATACTAAACATGACTCACTACCATGCTCCTTGAGCCTGCGGGGATTATAGGTCGTAATAATCCTCGCAGCTCAGTCTGGCCTAATGGAGCAGGTAGCCTTCAGTAGTGAAATACGGTCTTCGTTGTAAGTCACTACCAGGACATGCCACGCACATCAGGGCTTGTCCTACCTTACACCTACAATGCACCCTGCCCGCAGGCCTACCATAGGGGTGTCTAATATGCAGTCAAGGGAAGGGTCGGTGCGGGCAAGTGGGGACACTTGCCCAGCTAGCGTGGCAGTACGAGACCGCACGCGGGTTCTGCGGTCGCAGTTCCCAGACACATCTTTTACGGCTGCCTTGGTGGGTGGCGCAACCAGCGCTGCAGGCCCACCAGCAGTATTGGCATCTACAAGCCCCGGCACTCTCTCGTGCGCTTTACTAGGGACTAACAGTAAATCCAATGCACCAATCATGGATACCAATCGTATGTACAGGTTACAGTAGGGAGCACTTGCACTGCGGCACGGATCAGCCGTGGCGCAGTGCCCTGAGTATCGGAAAACCAGCAAAACATCGGAGGCACATCAGCAAAAAGTGGAAGGGAGACTCACGCCAAGGTGCCAGGTCTAACATGTGTCCCCTCCAGCTGAAATGTGGGGGGAACTACCCTTCCCCAGGGAGTTCCACATCACTAAGGCGGAAAAATCTGGACAGACCGTCAGCGTTGGCGTGATCGGTGCCAGGGCGGTGTTCCACCGTAAAGTCCATACTCTGTAGAGAAATGGACCACCTCAACAGTTTCGGGTTCTCACCCCTCATTTGCATCAACCATCTGAGGGGCCTGTGGTCCGTCTGAACTCGGAAGTGAGACCCAAACAAGTAGGGTCTTAGCTTCTTCAGCGCCCAGACCACAGCAAATGCTTCACGCTCTATTGCACTCCACCTACTTTCCCGTGGAAGTAACCTCCGACTTATGAAGGCTACGGGTTGGTCAAAGCCCTCCTCAGTCATCTGTGAAAGAACAGCCCCTACACCATGCTCTGAAGCGTCTGTTTGCACAATGAACTCTTTGGAGAAATCAGGGGCCAGGAGCACGGGCGCCGTGCACATGGCAGTCTTCAGGGTGTCGAAAGCTTTCTGACAGGTGTCAGTCCAAATCACATTCCTGGGCTGCTTCTTCGAAGTCAGCTCTGTCAAGGGGGTCACGATCGTGCCATAGCCCTTGACAAACCTCCTGTAATACCCAGTGAGCCCCAGGAAGGCTCTCACTGCAGTCTGGGTCTTGGGGGGTTCCCAAGCCAGGATGGTTTCGATTTTGGGCTGCAAGGGGGCTACCTTGCCACTCCCAACTTGGTGTCCCAAGTACACCACTGAACCCTGCCCAATCTGGCACTTGCTTGCCTTGATTGTGAGGCCTGCTCTGCGCAGGGCCATCAACACTTCCCAAAGGTGTCGCAGGTGTTCGGGCCAGGTGCCGCTGAACACCGCGATGTCATCCAGGTAGGCGGCACTGAACTCGTCCAGTCCAGCCAACACCTGGTTGACCAATCTCTGAAAGGTGGCAGGGGCATTCTTCATTCCAAATGGCATAACCCGGAACTGGAAATGCCCATCTGGTGTAGAGAATGCCGACCTCTCCTTTGCCCCATCGGTCAAGGCGATCTGCCAGTACCCAGACGTCAAATCAAACGTGCTGAGAAACTGGGCAGCCCCTAGCCGATCAATGAGCTCGTCAGCTCGGGGGATGGGGTGCGCGTCAGTCTTCGTGACTGAATTGAGTCCTCTGTAGTCCACACAGAACCGGAGTTCGGGTGTGGCTCCCAGCGCAGCAGCCTTCGGAACCAAGACCACGGGGCTGGACCAAGGACTGCTGGAAGACTCAACCACCCCGAGGGCAAGCATCTTGGAGACCTCCTCCTTGATGCAGGCCCGTACCCTGTCAGTCACTCGGTAAGCCTTATGCTTCACCGGTAAGCTGTCTCCAGTGTCCACATCATGGACGCACCAATCTGTGACACTCGGAACCAGGGAAAACAGGTCTGGAAACTGCCCCAGCAACTGGCGGCAATCCTCCTGTTGTTCGGCGGTCAGGGAGGGTGAGAGGTTAACTCCATCCACTGACCCATCCTTCTCACAGGCCACCAAGAGGTCCGGTAGAGGCTCTGACTCCTCCTCCATTCCGTCATCGGTTGCCAACAACATGCCCACTTCGGACCTTCGCAAGTGGGGCTTGAGGCGGTTGACATGTAGGACCCGCAAAGGGTTCCTGGGCGTCTTCATGTCCACCAAGTATGTCACGGGGCTCTTCCGCTCCACAACCTCAAATGGACCTGTCCACTTATCTTGAAGGGCACAGGGCTCCACTGGGGCTAAGACATACACCTCTTGTCCAGGCTGAAGCTCGACCAGAGTGGCATTCTGATCGTACCACCGCTTCATTTCTTCCTGGCTCGCTTCCAGATTTGCCTCGGCAAGTTGTCTGAAGCGCCTGGTCTGGTTTCTGAAGGCCAGCATGTAGCTATATACATTCTGGGGAGGTTTCCTGGGAGATTGCTCCCAGCCTTCCTTTACCAAACTCAGTGGTCCTCTTACGGGGTGACCGTACAGCAGTTCAAAGGGGCTGAACCCTAGGGACTTCTGTGGTACCTCGCGATATGCAAACAGCAGGCATGGTAAGAGGACGTCCCACTTACGCCTCATCGGACCTTCCAGGCCCATGATCATGCCTTTGAGGGTTCGGTTGAATCTTTCAACCAACCCGTTACCTTGGGGATGGTAGGGTGTGGTGAACTTGTACGTTACGCCACACTCTTGCCAAAGGGACTTCATATACTTCGATATGAAATTGGTCCCCCTGTCGCTCACTACCTCTAGAGGGAATCCTACTCGTGAGAAAATTCCCATCAGTGCACGCTCCACCACGGGAGCCGTCACTGTCCTCAGAGGTATGGCTTCAGGGTACCGGGTGGCATGGTCCACCAAGACCAGGATGAACCTGTTGCCCATGGCTGTCTTGGGGTCCAGAGGCCCAACGATGTCAATACCCACTCGCTGGAATGGCGTACCGACCACAGGGAAGGGTTGGAGGGGAGCCTTGTTCTTCCCTCCCGTCTTCCCACTTGCCTGGCAAGTTGGACAGGTTCTGCAATACGTATCGGAACTCTTGTGCATCTGGGGCCAGTAAAAGTGGGTGACAAGCCTGTCATAGGTCTTGTCCATCCCCAAATGTCCTGCTAAAGGCACATCATGAGCCAGACCCAGTAGGAAGGCTCTGAACTTCTGGGGTACCACCAGCACACGGGCTGACCCAGGTTCAGCAGCCTTAGGCTCCGAATACAGGAGGTCGTTCTCCCAGTACACGTAATGTGTTTTGGCCTGAACACCATTGGCCTGGTCTGCAGCCTGCTGCCGCATACCTACGAGAGAAGGGCATTCTTTCTGCTCCCTGCAGAATTCCTCCCTGGAGGGTCCTCCTTCTTGCTGCCAATGGGTCAGCTCAGGCAGGTCCCCCAGTTCAGCGATCTGTTCCCCTGTAGGCTCCAGGGCATCCCCCTCAAGGTCTGCCTCCTCCTGGACCGTAGGAACTTCCGGGGCCGGTTTCCCGCGCCCCCTGCGCCTTCTCCCTAAGGCCGGTTCCTGGGCCTCTCCATCAGGCCCCAGGACCTCTCGATCACCCTTACTGGCTGCCATCGACCGTGTGGTCACGCACGCCCAGTCAGGCAGACCCACCATCCGCAGGTGAGTCGTTTTCTCCACCTTTTCCCAAGGGGAGTGCTCCAAGTCGTTCCCTAGCAAACAGTCAACAGGCATGGTTTTTCTCACACAGACCTGCAGAGTACCAGAGACCCCCCCCCACTCGAAGGGAACTTGAGCCATCGGACACTGGCTCTCGGAATTATCAGCATTGATAACCCTACAGTAGGCATGGGGTACAACCTGCTCTTGAGACACCAGGTGCTGCCTCACTGCAGTCACACTGGCTCCTGTGTCTCTAAGAGCCTCGGCTTCCTTACCATTGATGATCACCACCTGCCCATATTTTTTAGTGTTAGAGGGCAGGTAGTTCGTAGGGATCATCTCGCTGTCTCCTAACGAGACCAGGGTCATGTGAACGGGATCTCCACCCCCCGGGACCATCATTTCTTCTCCCAGGTGAACGCTAGTCACCTGTCGGGGCGGAGCACCAGTGGGTGCGGGTTTTCCAAATAGGCGACACTTGGGGTCACTGGATATGTGCCCAGGCTCGCCACATTTGAAACAATTGAAGGGCCCCTTTGGAACAGGTTTACCTGTCGGGGCCCCATTCTGCTTCGGGGGTGGGGGAGGCTGAGAACCCTGCTGCGGATTCCCTTGGGAACTACTTTGGGGGCCTTTTTGGAACCCTTTCTGTTTTCCCCCTTTGTCCCCCCCACTCTTCTGCTGGGGACCCTGCCCACTCTTGGCGGAATCTCCCACGGGACCCTTGTGGACCCTGGTGCTGAGCCAGCGGTCCGCCTCCTCAGCAAGCTTCCTCGGGTTGGACAGCTTGCTATCGATCAGATGTTGGCGTAACTCAGGAAAACAGTGATCAGACAAGTGCTCCCATGCAATTAAATCAAAGAGACCTTGAAAATCATTCACTTTGTTACCTTTCACCCAACCATCCAGTGCTCTGCAAAAGTAAGTCACATATTCCACATACGTATTCCCAGGCCGCTTAGTACATCCCCTAAACTTCTGTCTATACATCTCAGGGGTAAGCCCGTACCTGTTCAACAAAGCTTCTTTCATGTGGGTATAGGACCTCTGACTCTCAACGGGCAAATCTAGCAAGGTATCTCTCCCTTCGCTAAGGAACCTTCCCCACAACCCCGCTCCCCAATCCTTTTCAGGGACCCGGTGGGAGGACATGGCTACCTCATATGCCCTAAACCATTGTCCTATGTCATCCCCCTTAAAGAACTCCTTGACTACGTCCTTCGGGATATGCACTCTTGACTCTACCTGCACTGGCGATGTGCTGCCACCAGAGGGAGGCCGATCCAAGTCTCTCTCTTTGAGACTCATCTCCCTCATCTTGATTTCGTAATTCATTTGGTGCTTTCGTTCTTCCAGCGCCATTCTTTTTGTTTCCAGCTCCAGCTGGATTTTCAATTCTGCCAATTTCCTTTCGTGATTCCGGGTTTCCTTCCTGTCCGCCAGCTCCTCTGGCGACAGGCCTTTACCCAAGCTGTGCTCGCTGTCTTGTCGCTCGAGATCGATCAGATCCCCAAGTGCATTCTGCTCCTCCGTTGCATTCTGCTCCTCTGTTGCATTCTGCTCGGCGAGGACGTCTTGCTCTTCCGGGGTCTTTCTGGACTCCACCCAGGCTTTCAGGGCCTTGTAGAGCTCCGGCTTGTTTTTGCAACCAGCGTGCGGAACCTTTAGTTTCCTACAAAAAATCTTCAGCTCCATCTTTGAGTATTTGTCCAGCTTCGCGGCGTCCCATTCTATCTCCAAGACCTCGGAGGTCGTGGACTCCGCTCCATCCAGGCTCTTTGTGCCCGGCATGGTTTCGGCACTCGGAATCTTCTTTCAAAAGGCAAAGTCTGTGGTTTAGTAACTGTACCGTAATCCTTGTGTAGCGGTCAGAAGCTCAGGTATAACTATCGCAAGTGTAAATTCGAAAATCCTCACCGCTGCGTCCAATGTAGGAAGGGGGAGGCTCTAGTTGGCGCAGTGCAACACTAGCGACAAGCAGGGACTCTCTCTTCCTCGTCAGGGCTGAGGGTTACCTTCCAGACAACCTCTGCTTACCCTCTAGGTAGTGTGGCTTAAGCAGTCGTAGGCTAATCGTTGGGGCACATAGGGTTAAACACTTGCAACAGTACACCTTCACAACCAACCCACCACACAACGAGACCAGACTGTATTCTTGTAAAAATATATCTCTTTATATAGACTTTACGCAGGCTTGTGAATACAGTCAATAACTTTATGGATACGGTTGCAGGATATTAGCTTTAGGTTACCACAGTTCTTATCGTAGTTCTTGTGAGGCCCGTAGGCCGGCGTTAAACAAAGTTCTTTGTGGAGCCAGCGGCTTCCAGGGGATCTGTCCCACGTCGCGTTGCCTTCCCGGTGTCGCTGATCGTTGCGGCTCTTCGGCCGAGCAGGTCACTGGTCGTCCGGGGCAGCGGTGCTCTGTGGCGGCACGGTCCTCTCTTCGTCGTCTGCTCCGACCTTGGAGACGGCGGCTGTGCGGCGGTGACAAGTGGCAGTACGGTCCCCAAGTGCAGGACGTACCCAGCCAAATGTCGATGCAGCTGTGGGCTCACAGCTGGGCTGTCGGGCAGGCTACCGACCTTGTGGATTCTCGTAGGGCAATGGTCTGTCCTTGCAGGTGAGGGACGGCTCGCTATGCGGTCGCCTCGATAGCTCGGACCGGACGGGCCCTCCTTTGCTTTGCTCTCGGGCTCCCAGCGCAGTTGTGGTCACGATGTTCGGGCCAGCGGCGGCTGGTCCTCACTGTGCTTCCGCTGTTGCTTTGGGCCCCGGTCACGGTGGTCGGGAGGGTGTGGATGCCTTAGAGGAGCTTCCTCTTTGTCGGTGCTGCGGCGATGGTCAGCACCCGCAGTCGCTTTCTTCCAAGGGGGTTAGCGTCCACTGGTCCTGGGACGCTGGTCAGGGGGCAAGTTCAATTCCAAGCCCTTGGAGATCTCTTCGCAGAGTTTGGCACAAGTAGCACAAAAGTCTTTTCGTAGTCTTTTTGTCTTCCTCTCCTTCAGCAGCAAGGCACCAGACACAGGCAAGAGTCAGCACCCTTCCTTGTCTTCTCGCGGTCCTTCTCGTAGGGCAGAGTCGTTCTGTGGCCCAAACTGGATCTAATTTTC
Source organism: Lissotriton vulgaris (assembly GCF_964263255.1). Classification (NCBI taxonomy): domain Eukaryota; kingdom Metazoa; phylum Chordata; class Amphibia; order Caudata; family Salamandridae; genus Lissotriton; species Lissotriton vulgaris. The sequence goes on from NC_141699.1 coordinate 45,230,461, forward strand.
AAGGAGCAGGGCTCCGTCTTTTATAGGCCAATTCCTTTGTTCTCGCAGGCCAGGGGGGCCTTTGCATAGCCACTCTCAGTTCTGGAGTACCCCGGCGGGTGTGCTCCGGCTCCTGCTTTCAGTGTGAGGGGCAGGCGCATCAGACGCCCCACAGGAGGTGGAGCCAGCATTGTCCTGACAGGGGTGGCCAGAGTACCTTGTTGATGGGGGCTTCGCCCTTCCTGGGCCAGGTGCCGGCAGAGTCATCCGCCGCTCCCCAGGAGGGTGGAGCCAGCATTGTGGTGGCCGAGCACAGTGACAGTTCGAGTCAAGAGGCACTCCTACCTCCCACTAAGGTGTAATCTGCGCATTCACCACCTGTCATCCCTCCAGCCCTGTCACTCACACATCCCAGACAGTCGGATACACATACTGGCAGAGGCAACTGAAATGGTTAGGCAAGCAAATGCTAACTTTCTAAAAGTAGCATTTGCAAACCCAGGATATTGAAATAAACTTGTCTACAAGAAATATCTCATCATCCTGAGTTCAGGCATACTAAACATGACTCACTACCATGCTCCTTGAGCCTGCGGGGATTATAGGTCGTAATAATCCTCGCAGCTCAGTCTGGCCTAATGGAGCAGGTAGCCTTCAGTAGTGAAATACGGTCTTCGTTGTAAGTCACTACCAGGACATGCCACGCACATCAGGGCTTGTCCTACCTTACACCTACAATGCACCCTGCCCGCAGGCCTACCATAGGGGTGTCTAATATGCAGTCAAGGGAAGGGTCGGTGCGGGCAAGTGGGGACACTTGCCCAGCTAGCGTGGCAGTACGAGACCGCACGCGGGTTCTGCGGTCGCAGTTCCCAGACACATCTTTTATGGCTGCCTTGGTGGGTGGCGCAACCAGCGCTGCAGGCCCACCAGCAGTATTGGCATCTACAAGCCCCGGCACTCTCTCGTGCGCTTTACTAGGGACTAACAGTAAATCCAATGCACCAATCATGGATACCAATCGTATGTACAGGTTACAGTAGGGAGCACTTGCACTGCGGCACGGATCAGCCGTGGCGCAGTGCCCTGAGTATCGGAAAACCAGCAAAACATCGGAGGCACATCAGCAAAAAGTGGAAGGGAGACTCACGCCAAGGTGCCAGGTCTAACAGACAGGAACAGACTAATTTGCATGTAGCCAGGTTCTGAGCTGGGATGGTGCAGTGAGCTAAAAAACGGTGATGGATCAAGCCCTGATCTTTGGACCGGGTAAGAGTGGTCTGCTTAATTCAGACACTCTGTTCATCACCACCCCCTTTTCTGAATCATTTTGTCCACCATAAGCGTGGAAGGGTATACTCAGATGTGAGTCCCTTGCTCATTGCACCATCAGGATTCAAGCAAGCCGGGCCGGCGACGGCTGAAATGCCAGAAACCGGTCCCAGGAAGCTTGTTTCCTTCCCAGTATAAGAATTGGCTTGGTAGTTTGGTTTGCCCTGTTCCCATCATGCACTGGGACAGGAACAGACTAATTTGCATGTAGCCAGGTTCTGAGCTGGGATGGTGCAGTGAGCTAAAAAACGGTGATGGATCAAGCCCTGATCTTTGGACCGGGTAAGAGTGGTCTGCTTAATTCAGACGCTCTGTTCATCACCACCCACTTTTCTGAATCATTTTGTCCACCATAAGCGTGGAAGGGTATACTCAGATGTGAGTCCCTTGCTCATTGCACCATCAGGATTCAAGCAAGCCGGGCCGACGACGGCTGTAATGCCAGAAACCGGTCCCCGGAAGCTTGTTTCCTTCCCAGTATAAGAATTGGCTTGGTAGTTTGGTTTGCCCTGTTCCCATCATGCACTGGGACAGGAACAGACTAATTTGCATGTAGCCAGGTTCTGAGCTGGGATGGTGCAGTGAGCTAAAAAACGGTGATGGATCAAGCCCTGATCTTTGGACCGGGTAAGAGTGGTCTGCTTAATTCAGACACTCTGTTCATCACCACCCCCTTTTCTGAATCATGACTGTAAAGTCTTAGGAGTTCAAGAATGGCCTACTCCTAAGTCAGTAAAGGAGGTGCAGAGCTTCTTGGGCTTTGCTAACTACTATCGGCGGTTTATTGTGGGGTTCTCGCAGTTGGCAGTTCCATTGACTCGCCTGCTCAGGAAGGGAGCGAGTTTCTGTTGCTCGTTGGAGGCTGAACAGGCTTTTGGGTGCTTGAACCAGGCATTCACTTCAGTAAGCATGGGCGAATTTTGCGAATCTGGCGTTCGCGAATTTGCGTATTTGCGAACTCGCAATCTGCAAAATCCGCGAATTCTCGCAAATTTGCGGATTTTCTTTTTTTTTGCGTTCGCAAGTGTTTCTGCCAGTTCGCGAGGGTTTTGTACCAGTTCGCAATTGCGAACTTACTTGTCGGCTCGCAACGGTCGCGCCTTTGTTGTTTCTACGTCTGGTTCATTCATCACAGGTTCACAGCACCCTCTGTTTCACCACTGCCACCCTCTGTTTTACCCATGCCACCCTCTGGTACATCAATGCCACCCTCTGGTTCATCACTGTAGATTATGGGGGGGAAAAGCAAGCACACCTGCCCTGCTTCAACTGACATGAATTAATTTGGGGTTCATTTATTAATGTGTCACTCTTTTAAAAAGCACCTGCTTCCTTATCTGTAATTTGCTTTCTGTTGCAGTGCAATTTTTTTTCTCCAGGACCTTTGTGGCCTACTCGTAGCTATTCTATGAGCCTGCTGTGAGGGTCAGAGCAGGGTCATAGAATAGTTGCAACTAGCAACTGTACTCTGGAGGGGCCCCAGTCAGGAAGCACTACAGGGAATGGTAACTAATGATGAGTTTGAACTTTTGCACATACTGAGTGCTTTCAGTTTTGCAAAAACTCGTTTTTCTGCAATTTCGCGGGATTCGTGGGGCGCAAACTTGCACGAGATTGAATTCGGAAGCTGCAAATTCGTGCAAATATGCGATTTGTTTTTTTGCGGCGTGTTAGTTTGCAAGGTTTTGTGCGTTTTAGCGAGCCGCTTGTAACGCAACGGCGCGAGGTTACCCTCATGTTCATTCACGGGTGCGGCCATCTTGTTTGCATGACGTATTTCCGTTTCCGGGCGCGATGTGTAATCTCGCAAAGTGTGCGGCTCGCTAATACAATTTTGCGTGTGATCTCGAGGAAAATCTCGCGCGAACTTACCCACGCGGTCGAGAACGGGCGTGGCCATCTTGTTTCTCATTCATTGCCACGGTTCTGGGCATGCTTTTTGTATCCTCTCTGAATCTCTGCCATCCTTTGCTTGTTTGAAGTTTTTTTTGATCTATTTTACTTATTATCTATCTCTCTATTTTTCTAGCTCTATATTTTTGTGTTTTCTGCTACTTTTGGTTAATTTTAAACTACTTTTATAAACTCTTTTCTTTTCTTCTTCCCTATTCTATTTCTTCTTTATTATTTAGCTTGCTTTCTGCCCAGACCATGGTAAAGGGAGCCGGGAAGCATCCCGAGAAGGGGAATGGTCCCGCACCCCGTGCCCGACTCCCGTGCGGGTGTTTGAGGGGGGAGCAGGTCGCACCCCAGAAGATCTTCAGGGCAGAGGAGGTGGCCGCACTAATTTTTTATGCTCAGCACCGCCTCCCCAGGACCATCATGGCAGGCGGCAAGATCGCTAGCGGGTACGGGATCCAGGAGCACCGGAAGCGGTGGGAGAAGGTGTGCCGGGCCATGTACCAACACTCTCGGGTCCTGCGCACCTACAACCAGGCCACCCACCGTTGGACGGATGTCCTGGACCGGGAACGCGATCTGCTCGACCTGCTCGGCCTTGAGATCCCCGGGCTTGGTGAGTAGTAGTAGCTATTTCTTTACTACTCTGTTTTCTTCTGCTCTGTGTGTTATTATATTGCAAATTTTTGTTTTTGACATTGTAGGTAAATGATATTTCAAAATCTTCTGTGCATTTCAGGTGCACTGCTCTCCTTCTCAGTAGCGCTGCTACTATGCTTATTTGCTTTCGATTTTGTGTTCATTTCATTGGCCTGTGAAATTATGTATGAGTGTAGTGTAAAGAACTGCGTAATGCTAAAAATTGATACTTGCTAGACACTAAGCGTCAGATTTTTAATTACCGGCACATCCCTGCAAAGTAGCAGGGATGCGCCAGTAATTGTGCGCCACGCCACCACCACCCAAGGTGCGCCGTAATTACAATGCGGCGCACCATGGGCCCAAAACGTCACCAAAGCGTTACGCATCTGTGCCGTAAAGGCGGCGCATTGCTGGAGTTGCGTCGCAACGATGGCGCAGCTCCAGCACTGCTCTGGGGTGCCCTATCTCCCCAATGCTGCGTCAAGCCGTACGTCTGCTTCAAGCAGGCGCAGGGTTTGAGTCACGCATCATTGTCCTCAAAGTGACTGATTGAAATCTTGTAGATTTCCCTCAGCAACTTTTAGGATGCGTTCCTGCGCAGGAACGCCCTCCCTTGCGCCAGAACGCCCCCTGATGGCGCAGGGCTTTACAATGAGATGCATCTCCCATATGCGTCACGTTGTTAATATACGCCGCACCATGGCGCCTCTTTTGTTCTGCCGCTGCGTCACAAAAGTCACGCAACAATGGAGCAAAAGAGCCGCAAGGAGCTTCTAAATCAGCCCTATAGACTCAAGTCCAGTCCTTCCTTTGTACACATGGCGATAAGAAGAAATAGTGGTAGTGGATTAATAGTTTGAGTATTTTAATGACTGGTTAATGTAGTAGGAAACTTTTTTGTGTTGTCGCTGATCTGCAATCACGATGGACTTTGTCTGTCACTTCACGTGCTGCGGACTGCTGCCTGCCAGTCCTAGGCGAACCTTTTTAGTATTTTGTTTAGTGAGTTACATAAGAACTTTCCAAGTCGACGGTCCGCAAATCAAGCAATACTAATAACATAGTAGACCACATGAGATCGGTCAATATATCCAGTGGAATAGTTGCCTATTTGCTATTTCGCCAACATATTTTGTTATTGTTCTTTTGAAATGTTTGATTTGGTTGACAAATATCATCCATGTTTTCTGGTCTTTCTTTCTTTCATGTTGTACATCAGCTCCCCCCAGGGGCAAGAGGGCATTGGAGGAGGCTGCTGCTGCTGCTGAACAGGATGGGTTAGGCGAGGGCTCCTTTGCTGGCCCGGTAAGTTTTAATTTGAATATAGAGTACCTATTTTTTCCTAGCGTTCCTCATTCGATTTTTTCTAAATCGTCTTTGATCTTCTTGTAGACTGTATCTAAATTCTTATCCTACCTCGACTATGACTCCCTGTGGTATTACTAGATTATTCTTATTAGTCTGTCCGTGTAGCTAAGTAAGATTGCACATTTGGCAATTCCATTGGTCTCCCATTCTAGTCAGCAATAGCTCTATGCACTGAGTGCAGTCCTCTGGGATTGTCCATATTGTCTTTTCAAGTCTTCTAAATGTTTATGCTTTGACAATTGCCAATAATAAAAAGGTGAATAACCACCAAGAAAGAATAAGATACTACTTTACTTTTGGTTTGGATAGTAGGACAATCAATTCTACTACTGTTGCAGTGACAAATCTGCACAAACTGAACTATGGACTCTAAATAGTGCATTGTTTATCAATTATAATAGGCGCAGGTAGACTTTCCACATACCTCAGTGATATCAGACTTTGAAGAACCCCCAATCTCCTTACTGACTAGATAGTGTGGCAGAGTCATTTAGCTCCAGAATTCATCGATGATTGATCCCCAATGATGATTATCCAACGCAGGACAAGAGTAAGGAGTCAGAGTCCAGAAGTGTCAGAGGCACGGGCTCATGCTTGCAAATTGCAAAACCTTTTGCTCATTCACTCATGACCAAAAACCACAGAGTCTATTTAAGTTTTAAAGCTTTATTAAAAGTAAAAATATTTATTAAAATCAAGCTTGTCATAAAACAGAAACGGTTGATTAAAAATGGAAAAGTGCTAATAGTGATTTATTTCACACATTTATTGTGGGCGAGCCGAGCCCTCACCTGGTTTGAACTTAAATTTTTCTTTTTGGTGATGAATCGTTGGTCCCTCTGTCCTAGTGGTGATGATGATGATTTTTTCTAAGAAGTGAAGCTTCTGTCTGTTCTGAGAAAAATGGTGCGTGTTAAAAAGCAAGCATTCATCAGTTGTGCCAAAAAGTGCAGCAAGACAAGACCCTTCCCTGGAAAATTTTACTTTAGAATAGACAGTCACAAATTATTAGATTGGTTTCTGTATTCACATTTCTTCATTCCTAGACAAAATTCTAGTGAGTGGTGTATGTCTATGACATCTAACATTCTTAAATGTACTTTGTAGGTGGAACATATGGTGCTGGGCCCAGCGCGGAGGTGGAGGAGGAAAGCTCTGGGGAGGAGGCGGTGCAAGTGCCAGAGCCGGACCGAACTGCTGTGCAGGTTGCCACGGTAGTGGCGGGCAGTGGTAAGCTCTTATATTCCTTAGTGATTGAGATTGCAGACTGCATAGTGTGCTGCTCCCCGTGAGAAAACGTAAGGTTTGTCCAGATGAGAGACATGAAGAAGAATGATTGACATTTAGGGGCCTATTATGATGGCGGACGGACCTGAGTCCGTCCGCCACCATAGAGTAGGAGGAACCTTCCGCAGGTGCAGTGGTGGTCCCTCCGTGGTAATTAGGATGTGACCGCCGCCCTGGTGGTCACATCCTGTATTTTTATCATTGTGGCGGGTGCTGCTTGAAGTAGCACCCGCCGCAATGATAAAAATGTAAGTTGTGTATTTGCATGCACAAAGCGGCAGGCACCGCGAGGTGCCTGCCGCTTTGTGCAGGCAAATGCAGGGGGGAACCATAGGTACCCCCCATGTGCACCCCCCACCCTCCCTTCACCTCTAGGGGCCCGCAACGGGCCCCCAAACAAAAATGCGTATTCCCTTGCACGTCGGAAATGCCGCCATGTAAAGGCATGTGTTCCTCCAGACATCCTAATATGGCTGGCGGTGTCTGATAAACACCGCCTGCCATGTTAGTGCTTTTCCGCCGCGGACAGGAGGCGACCACGGCGGAAAAGCTGCGGACTGAAAAACGATCCCCCAGCCATCATAATCTGGCGGAGGGTCTTTTTCAGTCCGCTGCGGATTTCCTGCATCCTCCGGGCCGGCGGTGGATTCCGCTGGCCCGGAGGATGCAGGAAATCTGCAATCCTAATCTGCCCCATAGTTTGAATGGATGGATGCCTGGATCACGGTACTATCTGACTCTTAGATAGCATATGTGTATCGAGAGAGAGTAGACGGTCACTGGATGAACTAAGTGTTACTTTGAAGAGCATGTAACACCGCACCCGCACGTCCGTCCCAGTGTAGGAAAGGCAAGGAAAAGAAGTTGTAATTTTGTCCGAATACTACCATGTATAGTAGCAGTAGTTTGTATTGCAAGCACAGCATATATCCGGCTATTACGATGGCCACTCACTACCTCTGTTAATAAGTTTAGTAGAACTCGGTCATTCATGTGTGGATGTATCACTGTTCACTCAATAAAAAGCAAAGCACCTAAAGTCATCCCATATGTAAGTAAATACATACCATGTGCAGTGATAGATAATCAGATTATTTATCTTCTTAATTTTCCTTATCTAGTATTCATTAGCACTGTAGGGTGAAACTTAAATTAATTAATCAGTAGCCCTTGTAACAGTTTATTCTCAGTGCCACCCGCAATAGAAAAGTAAGAGCATCACCACCTGTATGTACTGGACTGGTACAGTAACGCAAGTCTGTCTCACTCATCATGGCGGGCGTCTGTTTTCCTCGGGTGCAAGTTGACTGCACTGGCATTATGCCGGCTTGCAGAAGTTAACGTACCAATTTTGCTAAACAAGAGAGAAGAAGAAGAATAAGACTGGTGTACTGTCATAGTCGACTCTAATGGAGTGAGTCCATAGTGCTCGTAGAATTGATTCCTTAAACTCCCACTAATGTTAGAGCAAGGGTGAAGAAGTGGGAGGTTAGATAGATACTGGCCACAATAGTTGTGTACTGCACTTGCAAGTTGCTAGTTCTACTGTGACACAACTTTCAGCTGAATCATTTTTTGTTAATCTTAAAGAGCATTGGTTACAGACTATGTCTTTCTTTCTTCATATAGATGCTCCTTCCAAACCAACCCGGAAGGAGCTGGCTACACGGGCCCGGCAACGGAGGCTGGAGGCCACTGTCGCTGAATATCGGCGGCTGGTGGCCCAGGAGGAGGGGGACACGCAGTCTACCACTACATCTACAGGGACTGCTGCATCCTCCTCCGCACTCCCTGGGTCACCCAGACGGCGCAGGTCTCCAGCGGTACGGAGCCGGGGTACCGCAGCCACCCGCCACCGCCAAGCTAAGAAATCAGCTGCCCCCCACAGCAGTTGCAAGAAACGTATGCACCGCCTTTCCCTGAGGGTTTCCTACCTCGAGCAGGAGCTGCTCAACACCAAAACCCTGCTTGAGACCCTCCGCAAGGAGCATTCCGACCTGGCCTGGAAATTCAACAGCAGCATCCAGCAGTAGGAGGAGACTGTCCCTTGCCCCTTTTTTAAAGACTTCCGGGGGGTGGGAATTGGGAGTTGGGTTTTTTCACTTTTTTGGACTTTTCATGGACATTCGTTGGGGTTAGGGAGTGGGGGTGGGTTGGGTCTTGTGGGAGATTATTTTTGTCAGGGATGTAAATATACTGTAAACTTTATCTTAGCATACGTGTTTTTTTTACTGCTTTTGAGGCTGGTGGGTGGGGGTTTAACAGTAACTTTGTTTTGGTGACACTTAAGTAGCATCTTGATTCGAGTTGTGTAATTAATTGCCCAAATGTTTTCAAAACTAAGTGCCTCTCACAGAGTAAGTGAATTCAATAGTCCTAGGACTTTACTAGTACTAGTGTCAGTCTCTCGTCTCTCGTAATACTCCATTATACTTCCTCCCCCCAAACGCTTATCTTACCTGTAATTTGTGTTTGGAAATAGGGCTAGGCACAGGGCTGGCTGCACGCCAAAGGGCGATATGGCAATCCTGGGCGGATGAAATGTCATCATTGCGTTGGTACTAGTGGTGTTACACAGTGGCAGTTGCAGCATCTGAAAAAAAAAGAAAATGAAACCTTGTTTGTCCTTACCGTAGCATTAGAACGGTACGATAGAGAATATAGTAGGTGACAGTACACTAGAACAGTGCCACAATGTAGCCTAACAAATGGTAAAGTATAGAAAGTATAACTAGTACTTGCGTTGAATTTCTTTGACATTGGCTACTACCAAAAGAAATAGTACTGAAGCTGAGTAAGTCTAGAATATATCCTCGGATTCCTTCACCAGCCTGTTGCTATGACCATATCCTCCCCAGCAAGTGTGTGGAATTATTGCTGTCATTTAGTCACACATCAATCAAAACCACACAGCCCGGGGAAAGAGGGTTAGGGTTTGGAAAATGGATGGGAATGGGGGTTTCTTTTTGGGTAAGTTTTTACTGAAAAGTAAGTAGTACTTTCGACAACCGTGAATGTCAGAATGCGACAGTACAGGGCTGCAGCGTTTTCACTTGCCTATCTCTGCACTCTAAATTAGGTTTAAAAAATAGCCGAAGTAAAACCTAATGAATGGCTGTAGGGATCAATTTAGAAGCAGAGAGAGATCCAAGAAATGCAGAGTCACAATCATAGAAGTTCACAGCAATAACATTACTTAAAAAATAATTTGAAAACAATGGATACTGTACCTGTATGTTGTTGTAGTTGTCCTGTTGAATTTGGTAAGTAAGTTGCACGCATCAAACCATTCCTCTTATTAGCGGCACTCCTCCATTCCAGCTGACGCTTTGTCCATCAATGTTGGTGACCAGAAGACACCCGGTCCACTGCCTGCCTGGAGGGTGCTGAATTACGGCTCGCTAATGTGAAGCCTGACTTCATCCTTTTTTTCCCATTGCACAGACTGAAACCCGGCCTGTAATTTATTGATGGAAAAACAGGAAGTGATATTAGAACACCACTGATAAATAAATATAAGGTATGTACGCTGTGTAGTGCAAAAAGTCACACTTTGAGTTTCCCAATAGACAGTACAATATTTTTGAAAGTGCGTACTCTGTCTGAGTCTCCTTTTGAAGGATAAATAAGTATGGGCAAATTAATTTAGCGGATCTTTCCCCTCAAGCTAGGTGTACTGTAAACTGTGTTTTAGAACAAAATTAGACCTTCCCAGCAGTGCTCCCACCCAGACCCATACTAAAGCCAGTCGCAAAAATGTAGAAGACCCCCAATCAGATCTCAAAAAACGAGGCCTAGTAGAAAACTGGTGACAAAATGTACTTTGAAAGTAAAAGTAGGCCCAAATACCCCCTTACCCACCATGGATTGTATTCAAACCACTTGCAAGCAAGCAAAAGTATCCATACCCAGCATCGCTCCAAGACTCGCAAACCCCCCCACAAACAGCCCCCCACCCAAACACATGCAATACAATTACTGCTAACCCTAACGAGCCCTTAGTTAAGAATAGTGGCAAACGCTTTCTTTAACTATGCCAAATCCCCCCTTTCCCACCATAGATTTTCTTCAAATCACTTGCAACCAAAATTACACATTCCCACGAGTGCTCTAAGACCCCAGAACTCAGTTGCAAAAATCTAGGACACCCCGAAACACATGCAATCCTGCTGCTAGGGCTAACCCTAACGAACCCTAAGTTACAAAAAGTGCCAAAGGCTTTTCCTCATGGATTTTGTCCCAACCATTTCTATCCGGTATTAGACCTTCCCAGCAATGCCCCAAGACCCGCCAACCCACCCGCAAAAAAGCACAACACCCCCAAAAAGGCCAAAGAGGAAAATCTCATACTTACAATATTTATCAGCCTTCGGTCCAAACGCGCTGTGCAGCTAGGTCATAACTCACGTTTTCCACCATGGATTTCCTGAAAATCAAATGCAATCAAAATTAGACTGTCCCAGCAGTGCTCCCAGACCCCAAAACCCACCCACAAACACCCGGAACCCCCCAAATAGCACCTCAAAGGCAAGCAAGTCAGCAAAAATGCAAAAAAAAAATTGCCTCCGATTTGGTCCAAACCACTTTTATCCGGTATTAGAGCTTCCCAGCAATGGCCCCAGAGCCGTCAACACAGGCAAAAACTAGTAGAAGACCCCCAAACAGCCAAAAAGCAAAAGTACAAAAATGGGGACTTAGTCATTTTCATGGCAATTTCCAAAATCACTCCGCGCGCGCTCTGCAGCAAGGCCCTAACTCCCCTCTGCCACCATGGATTTGCTTCAAATCTCTTGCAATCAAAAGTATCAATAGCCAGCAGTGCTCCCAGAGCCCGAAACCCACCCACAAACACCAGGAAGCCCCCCAAACAGGCCCCCGAAAACGCTACATTGAGCAAAATGTCAGAAATAGCAAAAACTTTTTCCTCATGGATTTTGTCCAAACCACTTCTATCCGGTATTAGACCTTCCCAGCAATGCCCCAAGACCCGCCAACCCACCCGCAAAAAAGCACAACACCCCCAAACAGCCAAAAAGGAAAATCTCATACTTACAATATTTATTGGCCTTCGGTCCAAACGCGCTGTGCAGCTAGGTCATAACTCCCGTTTTCCACCACAGACTTCCTGAAAAGCAAATGCAATCAAAATTAGACTGTCCCAGCAGTGCTCCCAGACCCCAAAACTCACCCACAAACACCCGGTACCCCCCCAAAGAGCACCTCAAAGGCAAGCAACTCAGCAAAAACGCAAAAAAAAATTTGCCTCCGATTTGGTCCAAACCACTTTTATCCGGTATTAGAGCTTCCCAGCAATGGCCCCAGACCCGCCAACTCACCCGCAAAGAAGTGGAACACCCCCACAAGTGCAGAGTCTTTCTTCATTGGGCGTAATCCAGCCCTCTGCTTTGAGGGAAATAGGAGTCTGGAGGAGGAGGATAGAGGAGCATGTTCTTGTGAACTTGTGAACCTCAGGAATGCAGAATGATTAACCTTCAAATCAATAAGCAAACAAGTGAAGACAGTTCTGCTGATGGGCTTGTTTTTGTGATTAGGTGATTCAAGTTTTAATTATATTAACTGTGCAAAACAAAGAAAGACAGACACACAAGAATAAAAGTGAATAAGGACGAAAAAGAAAGTTATTGATTCATTGGCTCATTTTCAGGGCTCGGTGTCAGGGAATAAGAATAAGAGTTCGTCCTCATACTCTGCGAATTCAGGCAGGAGTAGGTCAGTGTCACCTAACAGAGAAGAAATATCCTCATCTAAGTTGCTGTGCTCCTCGTCTTCATCCGGCGTGTGTTCTCATACTTTGTAATCTGGTGGTATGAGGTGCTGATTCATCTTGATCATTGTTAACTTCTCGACATTTTTGGGCGAGAGGCGGGTCCGTTTGGAAGTTACAATGCCACCAGCAGCACTGAAAACACGTTCAGAAGACACTCTTGCTAGTGGGCAAGACAAGTAGTTTAAGCCAGGTTGGAGAGATGTGCCCACAATTCTTTTTTCCCATGCCAATTCGCCAATGGGTCAGCATTAACATAGACCTCTGTTGAGTCATTCAGATAGTCCTGCACCATCGACTCAAGGTTCTCCAAGGTTCCTCCACTTTGCTTACTTTTTGCTGGGACCTTTTGAGAACCAAACCCAAGCCAAGTTAGCCAATCCTCTTCTTCACCCAATGTTACTGTTGTGTCTGGTGCAGATGATCCGGTTGTGTCTTTAACGGCTGAGAGGTCACTTGTGTCACAGCCACAGGTGCAGAATTGGATTCTTTTGACTGGGGATGGCCTGCTGATGCTGATGTACTGCCTTTTCCTTCAATTTGCTGCCGTTCTCTTTCAAACCTCATGGCTGACAAGGCTAGCCAATGTTTGTACTTTGTAACATCTTCATCATCAAAAGGAAAGAATGCTCGGCCTGCCAGTGCCTTTTTGTAGCGTGGCACAAATGTAATGCTGTTCTGAGTGGATCATTTTAAGACGTTCATCGCCAAGTAAGTGCTCTAATAATTTCTCCGCCAAAACAAAAGCGTCTTGCTTTTTTCAATCTTTTTGAAACATAGAAGACACCGCCTTCAGTTGGTGCTCCAGCATGCGCAACAATGGGATAGCTTTTCCCAAATTACAGTCCTCCTTGCTGACTGCACGCGTGCAGACCTAAAAAGGACGAAGCATGTCTGTCAGGCTTTTAACAAGGTTCCATTGCCCCGCATCTAGCCTCAGGTCCTTCTGAGCTGTACCCAGTGTTAAGAAATAGTGATCGAGTACCGTATACTGCTCATACAGACGCTCAAACATGTAGAAGGTTGAGTTCCAACGTGTTGGCACCTCCTCGATGAGTGCTTTCACTGGCATTCGACGTTCATGTAGCAGGCCCCTCATATGCTTCCGGGCCTTAAAAGAATGGCTGAAATGGTTGCACATTCTTCGGCAGGTGGCCACTAACTCGCACGCTGGACTGTCTTCATCACTCAAGAATTTTTTAACAACCAGGTTTATACAGTGCGCCAAACACGGCACTCTGAAATAGTGACCCAGATCCATGGCCTTAACTACATTGGCGCCATTATCCGTGGAAACATAACCAATCTGGTGTTTTTTGGGGACAGCCAGTGAAAGACCTTTGTGTTAAACTCATTCAAAATGTTTTCTGCTGTATGACGTTTCTCCAAGCCAAACATGGCTAGTGTTGCATGTTTCCGAGCAGCTTTAAAAACTTGGTCGGGGTCAACACCTGCGTTTAGCTTTACTTTAACCCCTGAAAAAGAGACCCAGTGTGCAGTGATGCACATGTAATCAGCGCCTGCGCCACTGGTCCACATGTCTGTTGTCAGATGTATAGTGTGAACAGCACTCTTCTGCAAAGCTGCCCCAATCACCTCCAGCACATCTTCATGTAGTGCTGGAACCGCGACTCTGGCAAAATAGAACCGGCTAGGAACCTTCCATTTAGGGCAGAGCGCTGCCACTAATTCTAGAAAACCAACCCCTTCAACAAAAGAAAAATGGAGAAAGTCCAGAGTTAGCATTTTAGCTAGCTTAGAGTTATACAGAAGCGTCAGTGGGTGGTTGTGTTCATATGGCGCTGCTGAAAACAACATGGTTCTAATGTTGGCCTGGACCATGCTTTTACGGGATGATGATGATGATGATGACTTCTTCGACCAAGTTACGCTCGCTGATGAACTTTTTCTCATTGGTGTCTCACTCTCTCCCACACTCTTAGTGTGGCTCACAGGGGGTGTGCTGCTGACAAGGGTACTGGGTGTAAGTGAAGTGTTTGACACTTCTTCCTCCTCGTCATCATCAGATGAAACATTAACGTTTTCTTGACTTTCAATTCGGGCTTCCTTGATCTCCTTTAGGTGCGCAAACCATTGGACAGCGTGCTGTCTCTTAAGATGACCTCTCTGGCCTCCGGTACCATAGTTGGTACCAAACTTACCACGACTAACTGCATGCTTACAAATGCTACAAATGGCGAAGTTTTCCTTTTTTGGGCAAACACTAAAGAAGTCCCAAACTGCGGACTTGAAATGTCTGTGGGGGCCGGAGGAGGCGGCGATACTGGTGGTGGTCATGCTGCTAATGCCAGATGAAGTGGAGGATGTGGATTGCCGAACTTTACTACGTTGTGCACTTTCACCACCACTAATTGAGGTCGAGGTGGATGGAGGTCCCTTCTGGCGATGAAGAAATATGGAAGCGGTAGGTGTTGGTGTACTAGTTAACTCCAATGATTGTGGTGTTTCCATTGCCTCCTCGTCGACAAAATCATCATCACGCTCAGCAGCTTCTCGGGCTAGGGTCAAAATGTCTGTTTGCTGCATGCCCGCTGAGGCTGGAGTGAAGCCTATGATGACTGCGTCGTCGTCGTGAGAGTCTTCATCAGCAGGAGTATCCGCCACTTCTTGTTGAGCCTCATCACACTCCATAACTATGAGACTTTCGACGACCTTCCTTTTACGCTTAACTACCTTTGTCAGATCATGGTGTGCCTCACTCTCAGACAATAGTGGTGCTTGTTCCCAATTTAGATCCGTATCATCAGAAGGAGGTGGACTTGAAGAAGATGTAGACACCACCCTTGATCTTTTCCTTGCTAGGGATGTGGAAGACAATGAATGATCACCAGGAGGAGTGGCTTCCTCAATTGATACCTCGGCTTGATTGTCGATTTCCTGATGTGCCCCTACTTCGGGAGGAACAACTATTGTGGGCACTTGTGACCCTCCATGCACCTCTGCTTGCGCATCTCCTTGCGCTGCCTCTCCTTCCACATGTACTTGGGCTTGTATTTGCGCATGTGGTTGTTGTTGCGGCTGTGGTTGTTCAACACTCGTCAGATGAGTTACAACAACCTGTGTTTATTGAGGGACATTGCTGCTACTTTCTTGAGATGAGCCAACATCACTGGTCGATGGTGATTGAACAACTAGACTAAGTGTCTCTGCAGCACTCAAGGGCTTGGACTTAAGTTGGCGTGGTGGTGGTGGCACTGAGCCCAATGGTGCGGGGGTGCTGCTCCCTGCTTGGTCCCCAGCAGATCCCGCTGCTGCTGCAGGCGTACTTTTTTTTTTACTCCCAAAAAATGTGGCGGGCGGAACACCAGTCTCCTTGGTAACTTGCTTTTTCTGCTCCTTACTGGCAACTTTCTTGCTAGAGGAGCTACAGGGAACTTTTTTAGGGCCATCTTCTTCAGAGGTCAGAACAGCAGGCCGCAGTTGCACGAGTTGCAGAGTTGTCTGTGGCCAGACGTGACGTCGTGTGACGTTATGCTGCACACACACACACCGCTGCAGGACTTCTTCCTGGCACTGGTGGTTCTCTTGAGTCTTGTGCACCTAAAAGCAATGGAAGACAGAGAAACATCAGTTCAGTTATACACCCCAAAAACTCGGAAACCACATAAAATCAGCACAATCCCATGCCATCCAAGCCCTCCATGATGTTTAAATTCAAGACACCCCACAGAAAGGCTAGGCCCATGCACCACTCAGTACCCCTGGTCAAAAGGCCCCAACAACAGCCCAAATATCGAAAAACACAGAAAAATCAGCACAATCCCATGCCATCCATGCCCTCCATGATGTTTAAATTCAAGACACCCCACAGAAAGACTAGGCCCATGCACCACTCACTACCCCTGGGCATAATGGTTGAAAGCTAGGCAAAATGGGTGCAGGCCTTAGAACACTGCCTGCATTCAAAATGGCCCCTTGCCTCCCAGCACATGGCCAGGGCCTGCCTGTACCAGCACTCAAAATGGCCCCCACCCACATGGCCTGTCCCCATGAACACCCCATAAAATCGAAAAAAACAGAAAAATCAGCACAATCCCATGCCATCCATGCCCTCCATGATGCTTAAATTCAAGACACCCCACAGAAAGACTAGGCCCATGCACCACTCAGTACCCCTGGTCAAAAGGCCCCAACAACAGCCCAGAAATCGAAAAACACAGAACAATCAGCACAATCCCATGCCATCCACGCCCTTCATAATGTTTAAATTCAAGACACCCCACAGAAAGACAAGCCCCCTGCACCACTCAGTACCCCTGGTCAAAAGGCCCCAACAACAGCCCAAAAATCGAAAAACACAGAAAAATCAGCACAATCCCATGCCATCCATGCCCTCCATGATGTTTAAATTCAAGACACCCCACAGAAAGACTAGGCCCATGCACCACTCACTACCCCTGGTCAAAAGGCCACAACAACAGCCCAAAAATTGAAAAACACAGAAAAATCAGCACAATCCCATGCCATCCATGCCCTCCATGATGTTTAAATTCAAGACACCCCACAGAAAGACTAGGCCCATGCACCACTCACTACCCCTGGGCACAATGGTTGAAAGCTAGGCAAAATGGTTGCAGGCCTAAGAACACTGCCTGCATTCAAAATGGCCCCTTGCCTCCCAGCACATGGCCAGGGCCTGCCTGTACCAGCACTCAAAATGGCCTCCACCCACATGGCCTGTCCCCATGAACACCCCAAAAAATCGAAAAACAGAAAAATCAGCACAATCCCATGCCATCCATGCCCTCCATGATGTTTAAATTCAAGATACCCCACAGAAAGACTGGGCGCATGCACCACTCAATACCCCTGGTCAAAAAGCCCTAACAACAGCCCAAAAATCGAAAAACACAGAAAATTCAGCACAATCCCATGCCATCCATGCCCTCCATAATGTTTAAATTCAAGACACCCCACAGAAAGACTAGGCCCATGCACCACTCACTACCCTTGGTCAAAAGGCCCCAACAACAGCCCAAAAATCGAAAATTCCAAAATTGTAGTTGCAGCAACTGTAATGCCCCAAACAAACTTACTTGTGAAATTTCTAATCCAAAAGTGATCCAAAGAAAGTCAAAAAGGCCTCAAATCCAAATATCCAGCAGCATCCACAAAAAGTAATCCTTCCAGGTCAAGAATCCGAATAAAAGTGACCAGCACATGAAGAAAGCACCGGGAGTAAGCATGGGTGAATTTTGCGAATCTGGCGTTCGCGAATTTTGCGAATTTGCGAACTCGCAATCCGCAAAATCCGCGAATTCTCGCAAATTTGTGGATTTTTTTTTTGTGTTCGCAAGGATTTCTGCCAGTTCACAAGGATTTCTGACAGTTCGCGAGGGTTTTGTACCAGTTCGCAATTGCGAACTTACATGTCGGCTCGCAACGGTCACGATTATGTTGTTTCTACGTCTGGTTCATCATCACAGGTTCCCAGCACCCTCTGTTTCACCCCTGCCACCCTCTGTTTCACCCATGCCACCCTCTGGTACATCAATGCCACCCTCTGGTTCATCATCACTGTAGATTATGGGGGGAAAAAGCAAGCACACCTGCCTGCTTCAACTGACATGAATTAATTTGGGGTTGATTTATTGATGTGTCACTGTTTTAAAATTCCAGTCTGGCACCTGCTTCCTTATCTGTAATTTGCTTTCTGTTGCAGTGCAATTTTTTTTTCCAGGACCTTTGTGGCCTACTTGTAGCTATTCTATGAGCCTGCTGTGAGGGTCAGAGCATGGTCATACAATTGTTGCAACTAGCAACTGAACTCTGGAGGGGCCCTTGTCAGGAAGCACTACAGGGAACGGTTACTAATGATGAATTTGAACTTTTGAACCTGCTTTCACTTTTGCAAAACTTGTTTTTCTGCAGAACAGCATTACAGCAACTGTAATGCCCCACCAAGCTTATATGAGAAAGTTGATTTCTAATCCAAAAGTTATCCAAAGAAAATCAAAAGGCCTCAAATCCAAAAAAGTGCAGTCAAATGTCAACCTGAGGAGTTATTCTGATAAAAATCATCATTTTCAGAAGGTCTATGCTGCTTGCTAGTAGATTTCTTGTGCAGAATTGCAATTTTTTGTAATTTCTCGAGTGCGAGATTGTTGCTGCCCGCCGCACCTACATGTTCGCAATTGCGAACTTACACCGCACGCCGCAAAATTGTATCACCAAGAAAAAAAAATCTGCTGCTTGCGAATTTTCGGTAAATTTGCGAGCGTTCGCGGATTGCGAATTTACCGAAAATCCGCAAAATCCGCGAGCGTAACGGATTTTCCGCCCATGCTTAACTTGGAGGAACCTGCTGGACAGGAACAGGAAGTTGGAGACTGTGGGGCACTTCCTTCCTCCCACCCCCCCCCCCCTAAAATGGACTCCTTGCAAAAAAAAGTGCAGGCAAATGTCAACCTGAGGATTTATTCTGCTAAAAATCATCATTTTCAGAATGTTTATGCTGCTTGCTGGTGGATTTCTTGTGCAGAATTTCAAATTCTGCATTTCGCGAGTGCGAGATTGTTGCTGCCCGCCGCATCTACATGTTCGCAATTGCGAACTCTCGCGATGCGTGCTGCGTAATCGCGGTCGCCAAACTCCCTCGGCATCCCGCAGCAAGATCCAAAATGGCGCAGCACTCGCAAAATATAGAGAAAAACAGCTCGGCAAACGCTGAATGACGGTAAGTGAACGCCACAAGGCGCAAAATTGAATCACCAAGAAAAAAAATCCGCTGCGTGCAAATTTGCGGATTTTCGGTAAATTCGCGAGAGTTTGCGGATTGCGAATTTACAGAAAATCCGCAAAATCCGCGAGCGGAACGGATTTTCCGCCCATGCTTACACTTCAGCCCCTGTGTTAGCCCATCCTAACACCGATTTGCCTTTCATCGTAGAAGCGGATACCTCCGATGAAGCTCTCGGGGCGATCCTTTCACAAAGAGATTCTGAGACAGGACAGCTGCATCCGGTGGCATACCTTTCCAGGAAATTGAATCCGACCGAAAAGAACTATACAATCTCAGAAAAAAAACTCTTGGCAGTGAAGAGAGCCTTCCAGGAATGGAGACAATATCTTTGGGGTGCTGAAAACCCAGTGACGGTGTATTCAGATCACAGGAATCTTCAATTCATGCAAACGGTCAGGCATTTGTCTCAATGCCAGATGAGATGGATGTTATTCTTTGCTGAATTCAACTTTGTTATCACGTACAGACCAGGTAGTGAGAACAGAAAGGCAGATGCTCTATCCAGACAGGACGAAGGCGAAACCGCAATCGTTCCGGCATTGGAATCCATTATAGAACCTGCAAAGGTGGTTTGCGTACTCAGCGCAGAGACTTTTTTGAATAAAGTAAGAAATGCAAAAACTCTTTCTCTTTGGGATTCCTGGGCTGCCCAGGACAGTCATAGATCTATGAAAGAAGGTTTGCCTTTTGTTAACTCCCAGCTGTTCTTGCCATTGATTGCCTTACAACAAGAAGCCTTTCGGTGGTGTCATGTGGCTCCTCTCGCAGGCCATCAAGGAGTGCTCAAAACTATGCACTTGGTCCAGAGACATTTCTGGTGGTTAACCTTGAGGAAAGATGTCACCTCTTGGGTAGCCCGTTGTGAGGTTTGTGCACAGTCAAAGACCGACAGTAGAATGAAGACTGGAAAGCTGATGCCCATGCCTACACCCAGAAGACCCTGGCAAACGATAAGTTTGGATTTTGTTACTGGGTTGCCATCGGATGAGGGCAAGTCTGCAATTCTGGTGGTAGTGGACAGTCTGACCAAACTGGGACACTTTATACCCTGCATCAATTTACCCACGGCTGGTCAAACGGCACAACTGCTTCTTACGGAGGTGATCCGTTTATATGGAGTGCCTGAGGTCATCGTCTCAGACAGGGGCCCACAATTCATAGCCAGATTCTGGAAACACTGGTGCACTGCATTACAGATCAGGTCTTCGCTGTCCACAAGCTCACAACCTCAGACGGATGGCCAAAAGGAGAGGCTAAAGCAGACACTAAAGGAATATCTCCGTTGTTATGCCAATGTGGCACAGGACTCAAGGGTGTCCCTGTTGTGGATGGCAGAACTGGCATACAACAACGCTTGGCATTGCTCTGCAGGCATTTCCCCTTTTTATGCCACGTATGGAGTAGATGCCAACATCCTTCCAGTCAAGATAACGGAGAGCGTATCAGCTCAGCCCTCCGTGTACAGCAGGGTGAGGAAGCTACACGCGGTACAGAAGCAGCTCATCACACACCCGAACAAGGCTAAGGAGTGGGCCGATGTTCATCGTAGGGATACTCCTGACTATCAGGTGGGAGATCGGGTCTGGCTCTCTACCAGGAACATAAGATTCAAACTGCGAAGTGTGTTCCATCCTCGTTACATCGGTCCATACGTCATCATCAAGAAAGTGAATCCTGTGGCTTTCAAGTTGAAACTACCAGCGAGCATGCAAATCCACCCGGTATTCCACTGCAGTCTTTTAAAGACTGCTCTGGCTTGTGGCAGGAGAGCGGCACCCCCAGTAGCAGTTGATGGTGGGGATGAATACGAAGTGAGGTGCATTTGAGACTCTAAATGGAGACGTGGCGTCCTGTGGTACTTGGTTGCCTGGAAAGGGTATTCGGCTGAGGACGATACGTGGGAGCCACATCATAACGTGCATGCTCCGGCGGCGGTACATCGGTTCCATTCTCGGTTCCCGGCCAAGACTGGCCCTAGGAGGCGCTGAGGAGGAGGACCTACTGTCAGGATTCGGGCTCCCCTTGCGCCTACCCGACCTACAAACTACAGTTCCCATGATCCTTCGCAACCAGGAAGGTACTAAGCGACTCCACGCGCATGGGCAGATGCGCGTAATTCAGTTTGGTTCCAGTTCATCGCTGGAGGTCTGGAGGAACGGGTCTTTCTACTCTTCGTGGCTGTTTCCTGCCTCTGTGGTTCAGAGGCTTCCCTTTGCCCTCGCTTCTTGGTAGTGTAAGAGGGGGACTTGTATCGCCTCCTTGTCGTCAACGGAACGTAGTGTGTCATCCCGGCCACACGTTACCGTGTTTCCCTTGCTTCTGGCCTCGAGCTCCGAGGTCTATTTGTTCAGCGCGGCTGCGCTTTCGTTACTGCACAACGCCGTGTGTCGGCTGGCAACGTGTTCCTGCAGAGTGTTTCCAGTGATATTATCCCGATCGCGGAACATTGTGGTGCTGCCACATGTTACCGTGTTTCCACAGTTCCTTATTTCCTAAAGCGGAGCGCAGTGAGTTCATGCCACTCGCTACCGTTAATGAGTACTCATTCGGCGGGTGTAGCGGAGCTAGGTGTGTTGGCTAACCACTTGTTGCCGTGATAAGCATGGGCGGAAAATCCGTTACACTCGCGGATTTTGCGGATTTTCGGTAAATTCGCAATCCGCGAACGCTCGCGAATTTACTGAAAATCCGCAAATTCGCATGAGCAGATTTTTTTTCTTGGTGATACAATTTTGCGGCGCGCGGCGTTTACTTACTGTCATTCAGCATTTGCCGAGTTGTTTTTCTTGATATTTTGCGAGTGCTGCGCCATTTTGGATCTTGCTGCGGGATCCCGCGGGAATTTGGCGAGCGCGATTACGTAATCGCGGCTTGCCAACTTGCACAGCGAGAGTTTGTCAACGCGAGTATGCCGTGATCACGTATCGCGGTACTTCGCAATTGCGAGCTTGTAGATGCGGCGAGCAGCAACAATGTCGCACTCGCGAAAATACAAAATTTGCAATTCTGCACAAGAAATCCACCAGCAAGCAGCATAAACCTTCTGGAAATGATGATTTTTATCTGAATAACTCCTCAGGTTGACATTTGCCTGCACTTTTTTTGCGAGGAGTCCTTTTTGGGGAGGGGGTGGTGGGAGGAAGGAAGTGCCCCACAGTCTTCAACTTCCTGTTCCTGTCTAGCAGGCTCCTCCCAGTGCTTTGTCCATCTCCTGGTCACTTTTCATTTGGATCTGGAGCTGGAAGGATTACTTTTTGTGGATGCTGCTTGATATTTGGATTTGAGGCCTTTTTGACTTTCTTTGGATCACTTTTGGATTAGAAATTTCGCAAGTAAGTTTGTTTGGGGCATTACAGTTGCTGCAACTACAATTTTGGAATTTTCGATTTTTGGGCTGTTTTGGGGTCTTTTGCGCAGGGGTACTCAGTGGTGGGTGCACTGAGTCTTTCTGTGGGGTGTTTTGAACTTAAACATCATGGAGGGGCTGGATGGCTTGGGATTGTGCTGATTTTTCTGTGATTTTTGTTTTTTTGGCCTGTTGTGGCCTTTTCACCAGGGATAGTGAGTGTTGCATGGGCCTAGTCTTTCTGTGTGGTTTTCTTGAATTTAAACATCACGGAGGGGCTGAATGGCTTGGGATTGTGCTGATTTTTTTGTGATTTTCGTTTTTTTGGCCTGTTGTGGCCTTTTCACCAGGGGTAGTGAGTGTTGCATGGGCCTAGTCTTTCTGTGGGTTTTCTTGAATTTAAACATCATGGAGGGGCTGGATGGCTCGGGATTGTGCTGATTTTTCTGTGTTTTTCGATTTTTTGGGGTGTTCATGGGGACAGGCCATGTGGTTGGGGGCCATTTTGAGTGCTGCTACAGGCCCTGGCCATGTGCTGGGAGGGAGGGGGCTATTTTGAATGCAGGCAGTGTTCTCAGGCCTGCACCCATTTTGCCTAGCTTTCATCCATTATGCCCAGGGGTAGTGAGTGGTGCATGTGCCTAGTCTTTCTGTGGGTTGTCTTGAATTTAAACATCATGGAGGGGCTAAATGGCTTGGGATTGTGCTGATTTTTCTGTGTTTTTCGATTTTTTGGGGTGTTCATGGGGACAGGCCATGTGGTTGGGGGCCATTTTGAGTGCTGCTACAGGCCCTTACCATGTGCTGGGAGGGAGAGGGCCATTTTGAAAGCAGGCAGTGTTCTCAGGCCTGCACCCATTTTGCCTAGCTTTCATCCATTATGCCCAGGGGTAGTGAGTGGTGCATGGGCCTAGTCTTTCTGTGGGTTGTCTTGAATTTAAACATCATGGAGGGGCTGGATGGCTTGGGATTGTGCTGATTTTTCTGTGATTTTCGTTTTTTTGGCCTGTTGTAGCCTTTTCACCAGGGGAAGTGAGTGGTGCATGGGCCTAGTCTTTCTGTGGGTTGTCTTGAATTTAAACATCATGGAGGGGCTGGATGGCTTGGGATTGTGCTGATTTTTCTGTGATTTTCGTTTTTTTGGCCTGTTGTGGCCTTTTCACCAGGGGTAGTGAGTGGTGCATGGGCCTAGTCTTTCTGTGGGTTGTCTTGAATTTAAACATCATGGAAGGGCTGGATGGCTTGAGATTGTGCTGATTTTTCTGTGTTTTTTGATTTTTTGGGGTGTTCATGGGGACAGGCCATGTGGTTGGGGGCCATTTTGAGTGCTGCTACAGGCCCTGGCCATGTGCTGGGAGGGAGGGGGCCATTTTGAATGCAGGCAGTGTTCTCAGGCCTGCACCCATTTTGCCTAGCTTTCATCCATTATGCCCAGGGGGAGTGAGTGGTGCATGGGCCTAGTCTTTCTGTGGGTTGTCTTGAATTTAAACATCATGGAGGGGCTGGATGGCTTGGGATTATGCCGATTTTTCTGTGATTTTCGTTTTTTTGGCCTGTTGTGGCCTTTTCACCAGGGGTAGTGAGTGTTGCATGGGCCTAGTCTTTCTGTGGGTTGTCTTGAATTTAAACATCATGGAGGGGCTGGATGGCTTGGGATTGTGCTGATTTTTCTGTGATTTTCGTTTTTTTGGCCTGTTGTTGTGGCCTTTTCACCAGGGGTAGTGACTAGTGAGTGTTGCATGGGCCTAGTATTTCTGTGGGGCTTCTTGAATTTAAACATCATGGAGGGCATGGGATTGTGCTGATTTTTCTGTTTTTTTTTAATTTTTTTGGGGTGTATAACTGAACTGATGTTCCTCTGTCTTCCATTGCTTTTAGGTGCACAAGACTCAAGAGAACCACCAGTGCAAGGAAGAAGTCCTGCAGCGGTGTGTGTGTGCAGCATGACGTCACGCGACGTCACGTCTGGCCACAGACAACTCTGCAACTCGTGCAACTGCAGCCTGCTGTTCTGACCTGCTCTGAAGAAGATGGCCCCAAAAAAAGTTCTCCGTAGCTCCTCTAGCAAGAAAGTTGCCAGTAAGGAGCAGAAGAAGCAAGTTACCAAGGAGGCTGGTGTGCCGGCCGACGCGTTTTTTGGGAGTAAAAAAAAAAGTACGCCTGCAGCAGCAGCGGGATCTGCTGGAGACCAAGCTGGGAGCAGCACCCCCGCTCCATTGGGCTAAGTGCCTCCACCACCACCACCACGCCAACTTAAGTCCAAGCCCTTGAGTGCTGCAGAGGCAGTCAGTGTACTTCTTCAATCACCATCGACCAGTGATGTTGGCTCATCGCAAGAAAGTAGCAGCAATGTCCCTGAATCAACACAGGTTGTTGTAACGCATCTGACAAGTGTTGAACAACCACAGCCGCAACAACAACCACATGTGCAAGTACAAGCCCAAGTACATGTGGAAGGAGAGACAGCGCAAGGAGATGCACAAGCAGAGGTGCATGGAGGGTCACAACAAGTTCCCGCAATAGTTGTTCCTCCCGAAGTAGGGGCAAATCAGGAAATCGACAATCAAGCCGATGTATCATTGGAAGCCACTCCTCCTGATGATCATTCATTGTCTTCCACATCCCTAGCAAGGAAAAGATCAAGGTTGGTGTCTACATCTTCTTCAAGCCCACCTCCTTCTGATGATCTGGATGAAGATTGGCAACCATCACGGCCGTCTGAGAGTGAGGCACACCATGATCTGACAAAGGTACTTAAGCGTAAAAGGAAGGTCGTCGAAAAACTCATAGTTATGCAGTGTGATGAGGCTCAACAAGAAGTGGTGGATACTCCTGCTGATGAAGACTCTCACGACAATGACGCAGTCATCATAAAGGTCACTGCAGCCCCAGCGGGCATGCAGCAAAAAGACATTTTGACCCTAGCCCAAGAAGCTGCTGAGCGTGATGATGTTGTCGACGAGGAGGCAATGGAAGAAACACCACAATCATTGGAGTTAACTAGTACACCAACACCTACCGCTTCCATATTTCTTAGTCGCCAGAAGGGACCTCCATCCACCTCGACCTCAATTAGTGGTGGTGAAAGTGCAAAACATACTGAAGTTCGGCAATCCACATCCTCCACTTCATCTGGCATTAGCAGCAGGACCACCACCACCAGTATCGCCGCCTCCTCCGGCCCCCAAAGACATTTCAAGTCCGCAGTTTGGGACTTCTTTAGTGTTTGCCCAAAAAAGGAAAACTTTGCCATTTGTAGCATTTGTAAGTTGGCAGTTAGTCGTGGTAAGTTTGGTTCCAACTATGGTACCGGAGGCCAGAGAGGTCATCTTGAAAGAAAGCACGCTGTCAAATGGTTTGCGCACCTACAGGCGATCAAGGAAGCCCGAATTGCACGCAAATCTGTTTCATCTGATGATGACGAGGAGGAAGAAGACGTGTCAAACACTTCACTTACACCGGCCAGTACCCCTGTCAGCAGCACACCCCATGTGAGCCACACTAAGAGTGTGGGAGAGAGTGAAACACCAATGCGAAAAAGTTAATCAGTGAGCGTAACTGGGTCAAAGATATCATCATCATCCCGTAAATGCTTGGTCCAGGGCAACATTAAAAAGATGTTGTTTACAGAAGCGCAATATGAACGCAACCACCCACTGACGCGTCTGTATAACACTAAGCTGGCTAAAATGCTAGCTCTGGACCTTCTCCCTTTTTCATTTGTAGAAGGGGTTGGATTCCTAGAATTAGTGGCAGCGCTCTGCCCTAAATGGAAGGTTCCTAGCCGGTTCTATTTTGCCCGAGTTGCGGTTCCAGCACTACATGAAAATGTTCTGGAGGTGATTGGGGCAGCTTTGCAGAAGAGTGCTGTTCACACTATACATCTGACAACAGACATGTGGACCAGTGGCGCAGGCACTGATTACATGTGCATCACTGCACACTGGGTCTCTTTTTCAGGGGTTAAAGCAAAGCTAAACGCAGGTGTTGACCCGGACCAAGTTTTTAAAGCTTCTCGGAAACATGCAACACTAGCCATGTTTGGTTTGGAGAAACGTCACACAGCACAAAACATTTTGGATGAGTTTAACACAAAGGTCCTTGACTGGCTGTCCCCAAAAAAACGCCAGATTGGTTATGTTTCCACAGATAATGGCGCCAATGTAGTTAAGGCCATGGAGCTGGGTCAGTATTTCAAAGTGCCGTGTTTGACGCACTGTATAAACCTGGTTGTCAAAAAATTCTTGAGTGATAAAGAAAGTCCAGCGTACTAGGTAGTGGAGACCTGCCGAAAAATGTGCAACCATTTCAGCCATTCTTTTAAGGCCCGGAGGCATCTGAGGAGCCTGCTACATCAACGTCGAATGCCAGTAAAAGCACTCATCCAGGAGGTGGCAATACGTTGGAACTCAACCTTCTACATGCTTGAGCGTCTGTATGAGCAGTATACAGTACTCGATCACTATTTCTTAACACAGGGTACAGCTCAGAAGGACTTGAGGATGGGTGCGGCGCTATGGGACATAGTTAAAAGCCTGACACGCATGCTTCGTCCTTTTGAGGTCTTCACGCGTGCAGTCAGCAAGGAGGACTGTCATTTGGGAAAAGCTATCCCATTGTTGTACATGCTGGAGCACCACTGAAGAAGGTGTGTTCTGTGTTTCAAAAAGATGAAAAAAACAAAGACCCTTTTGTTTCGGCGGAGAAATTATTAGAGCGCCTACAAGGTGATGAACGTCTTAAAATGATCCACTCAAACCAGCATTACATTTGTGCTACTATTCTGGATCCACGCTACAAAAAGGCGCTGGCAGGCCGAGCATTCTTTCCTTTTGATGATGAACATGTTCCAAAGTACAAACGTTGGCTAGCCTTGTCAGCCAAGAGGTTTGAAAGAGAACGGCAGAAAATTGAAGGAAAAGGCAGTACATCAGCATCAGCAGGCCATTCCCAGTCAAAACAATCCACTTCTGCACCTGTGGCTGTGGCACAAGTGACCTCTCAGCCGTTAAAGACACTGGAAACCGGATCATCTGCACCAGGCACAACAGAAACATTGGAGGCTGAAGAGGATTGGCTAGCTCGGCTTGGGTTTGGTTCTCAAAAGGTCACAGCAACAGCTAAGCAAAGTGGAGGAACCTTGGAGGAGGACCTTGAGTCGATGGTGAAGGACTATCTGAATGACTCAACAGAGGTCTATGTTAATGCTGACCCATTGGCGTATTGGCATGGGAAAAAAGAATTGTGGCCACAGCTCTCCAACCTGGCTTTAAACTACTTGTCTTGCCCACTCGCAAGTGCGTCTTCTGAACGTGTTTTCAGTGCTGCTGGTGCCATTGTAACTCCCAAACGGAGCCGCCTCTCGCCCAAAAATGTGGAGAGGTTAACAATTATCAAGATGAATCAGCACCTCAAACCACCAGATTACAGAGTATGTGAAAGCGCGCCGGATGAAGACGAGGTAGACAGCAACGTAGATGAGGGAATTTCTACTATGTCAGGTGACACTGAGCTCACCCTGCCTGAATTCGCAGAGTATGATGACGAAGCCTTATTCTTATTCCTGGACCTTAAAACCGAGGCCTGAAAATGAGACAATGAATCAATAACTTTCTTTTTCGTCCTCATTCACTTTCATTCCTATGTGTCTGTCTTTCTTTGTTGTGCGCAGTTAATATAATTCAAACTTTAATCACCTAATCACAAAAACAAGCCCATCAGCAGAACTGTCTTCATTTGTTTGCTTATTGATTTGAAGGTGCCGCAGTCTGCATTCCTCAGGTTCACAAGTTCAGAAGAACATGCTCCTCTATCCTCCTCCTCCAGA
The DNA here is from genome assembly GCF_964263255.1 of Lissotriton vulgaris. NCBI lineage: Eukaryota > Metazoa > Chordata > Amphibia > Caudata > Salamandridae > Lissotriton > Lissotriton vulgaris. The sequence continues at coordinate 45,258,689 of NC_141699.1, forward strand.
CTCCTATTTTCATCAAAGCAGAGGGCTGGATTACGCCCAATGAAGAAAGACTCAGCACTTGTGGGGGTGTTCTATTTCTTTGCGGGTGAGTTGACGGCTCTGGGGTCATTGCTGGGAAGCTCCAATACCGGATAAAAGTGGTTTAGACCAAATCGGAGGCGGAATTCTTTTGTGTGTTTTTGATGACTTGCTTGCCTTTGAGGTGCTCTTTGGGGGGGTTCCGGCTGTTTGTGGGTGAGTTTCGGGGTCTGGGAGCACTGCTGGGACAGTCTAATCTTGATTGCATTTGCTTTTCAGGAAATCCGTGTTGGTAAACCGGAGTTATGGCCTAGCTACACAGCACGTTTGGACCGAAGGCCGAGAAATATTGTAAGTATGAGATTTTGCTTTTGGGCTGTTTGGGGGTGTTTTGCTTTTTGGTGGATGGGTTGGCGGGTCTTGGGGCATTCCTGGGAAGGTCTAATACCGGATAGAAGTGGTTGGGACAAAATCCACGCGTTTTTTTGTTGTTGCTATTTCTGACATTTTGCTCAATGTAGCATTTTTGGGAGCCTGTTTGGGGGGCTTCCTGGTGTTTGTGGGTGGGTTTCGGGGTCTGGGAGCATTGCTGGCTACAGATACTTTAGTTTGCAAGAGGTTTGAAGCAAATCCATGGTGGCAAAGGGGAGTTAGGGCCTAGCTGCAGAGCGCGCGCGGAGTGATTTGGGAAATTGGCAAAAAAATGACTAAGTCCACATTTTTGTACTTTTGCTCTTTGGCTGTTTGGGGGTCTTCTACTCGTTTTCTCCTGGGTTGACGGCTCTGGGGCCATTGCTGGGAAGCTCTAATACCTGATAAAAGTGGTTTGGACCAAATCAGGGGCAGAATTTTTTTTGTGTTTTTGATGACTTGCTTGCCTTTGAGGAGCTCTTTGCGGGGGTTCCGGCTGTTTGTGGGTGAGTTTCGGGGTCTGGGAGCACTGCTGGGACAGTCTAATCTTGATTGCATTTGCTTTTCAGGAAATCCGTGGTGGTAAACCGGAGTTATGGCCTAGCTACACAGCGCGTTTGAACCGAAGGCCGAGAAATATTGTAAGTATGAGATTTTGCTCTTGGGCTGTTTGGGGGTGTTGTGCTTTTTGGCGGGTGGGTTGGCGGGTCTTGGGGCATTCCTGGGAAGGTCTAAAACCGGATAGAAGTGGTTGGGACAAAATCCACGCGTTTTTTTTGTTGTTGCTATTTCTGACATTTTGCTCAATGTAGCGTTTTCGGGGGCCTATTTGGGGGGCTTCCTGGTGTTTGTGGGTGGGTTTCGGGGTCTGGGAGCAATGCTGGCTACGGATACTTTAGTTTGCAAGAGGTTTGAAACAAATCCATGGTGGCAGAGGGGAGTTAGGGCCTAGCTGCAGAGCGCGCGCGGAGTGATTTGGGAAATTGGCAAAAAAATGACTAAGTCCACATTTTTGTACTTTTGCTCTTTGGCTGTTTGGGGGTCTTCTACTCGTTTTCTCCTGGGTTGACGGCTCTGGGGCCATTGCTGGGAAGCTCTAATACCGGATAAAAGTGGTTAGGACCAAATCGGAGGCTGAAAATATTTTGTGCTTTTGATGACTTGCTTGCCTTTGAGGAGCTCTTTGGGGGGGTTCCGGCTGTTTGTGGGTGAGTTTCGGGGTCTGGGAGCTCTGCTGGGACAGACTAATCTTGATTGCATTTGCTTTTCAGGAAATCCGTTGTGGTAAACCGGAGTTATGGCCTAGCTACACAGCGCGTTTGGACCGAAGGCCGAGAAATATTGTAAGTATGAGATTTTGCTTTTGGGCTGTTTGGGGGTGTTGTGCTTTTTGGCGGGTGGGTTGGCGGGTCTTGGGGCATTCCTGGGAAGGTCTAATACCGGATAGAAGTGGTTGGGACAAAATCCATAAGGAAAAGCCTTTTGGCACTTTTTGTAACTTAGGGTTCGTTAAGGTTAGCCCTAGCAGCAGGATTGCATGTGTTTTGGGGTGTTCTAAATTTTTGCAACTGAGTTCTGGGGTCTTAGAGCACTCGCGAGAATGTGTAATTTTGGTTGCAAGTCATTTGAAGAAAATCCATGGTGGGAAAGGGGGGGATTTGGCATAGTTAAAGAAAGCCTCTGCCACTATTCTTAACTTATGGCTCGTTAGCGTTAGCAGTATTTCTATTGCATGTGTTTGGGTGGGGGGTTTTCGAGTCTTGGAGCGATGCTGGCTATGGATACTTTTGCTTGCTTGCAAGTGGTTTGAATACAATCCACGGTGGGTAAGGGGGTATTTGGGCCTACTTTTACTTTCAAAGTACGTTTTGTCACCAGTTTTCTGCTAGGCCTCGTTTTTTGAGATCTGATTGGGGGTCTTTTACATTTTTGCAACTGACTTTAGTAAGGGTCTTGGTAGAAGCACTGCTGGGAAGGTCTAATTTTGTTCTAAAACACAGTTTACAGTACACCTAGCTTGAGGGGAAAGATCCGCTAAATAATTTGCCCATACTTATTTATCCTTGAAAAGGTGACTCACACAGAGTACGCACTTTCAAAAATGTTGTACTGTCTATTAGGAAAATCAAAGTGTGACTTTTTGCACTACACAGCGTACATACCTTATATTTATTTATCAGTGCTGTTTTTCGTTCAATAATTACAGGCCGGGTTTCAGTCTGCAATGGGAAAAAAAGGATGGAGTCAGGCTTCACATTAGCGAGCCGCAATTCAGCATCCGCCAGCCTCCAGGCAGGCAGTGTACAGGGTGTCTTCTGGTCACCAACATTGATGGACGAAGCGTCAGCTGGAATGGAGGAGTGCCGCTAATAAGAGGAATTGTTTGCTGCATGCAACTTACTTACCAAATTCAACAGGACAACTACAACAATACAGATACAGTATCCATTCTTTTATTCAATGAGTGTGTGTGACTGCATTTCTTGGATCTCTCTCTGCTTCTAAATTGATCCCTACAGCCATTCTATAGGTTTTACTTTGGCTATTTTTTTAACCTAATTTAATGTAGCCCTGTACTGTCGCATTCTGGCAATCACGGTTGTCGAAAGTACTACTTACTTTTCTGTAACAATGTATTCAGTAGTGCATGCACTTCCTTTATGTCACGTAAAAGATTTATGGTTAGCTTTGTACCCAAAAATTTCTTTATGTTCAATTATTGTTTGTCCATGCTGTGCTTTTTTTTTTTTCTCTCAACAAAACCTACCTGTTAGAAATGGGATCCCTGGCTGGCCAGGGCTTGCGCCAAAGTCAGTCAGAGACCACCACTCCTAAGTCAGGGCAAGGGAGTTACACGCCAAGATAACCCCTACTCGCCCTCTAGGTAACGTGGCGCGAGCAGCAAGGCTAATCTTGGAGGCGATATGAGTTAAGTATTTGCGCCCGCACCCCAGCAACAACACCCAAGGCCCACCTCAAAGGAAACTCCACACAAGGTTATATATAAAAATAGCCTTTGTATTACACCAAAACACATTAGATAAAACACACACTTTACATTGTGCCAGGGGCACGGGCAGAATTTACAGGGGATATTTACAAGACAGGGCCACCTGGACCACTGTCAGGAATCAGCACTTTTAGAACACAATACTTGTAGGCCTAGAACTTAAACATAGAGCTTAACGGATAGTACCTCCCGACCTGGTTGCAGGGATAATGCGAGTGACCTCCTTAGTAAACTTGAGCGGGCGGCCCAGCGAAGCGGCACGACTCAGGGGAGAGTGGTGCGGCTCGAGGCTTGAGCGGGCCACCGGCAAGGTACAAGCGTTTCTCTGGGGCGACCAATGTGTGCGGCTCAGAAGAGGAGGGGAAGGCAGGATGCGGGCGGCCCAGCGAAGCGGCGCGGCTTAGGGTAGAGCGGCGCTGCTCGAGGCTTGGACGGGCTGCCGTGCACGAGCTGCCGAGGGGAATGAGCGAGGCACATTTCAGCGAGGCCCCAGGGGCCCAAGAGAGATCAGACAAGTCCCAGCAATTTGTCAGGGCAGGCACAATAGAGTCCACTGGTCCTGGGACTCTGGTCAGGGGGCGAGCTCAGTACCACGCCCTTGGAATAGCACTTAGAATATAACAGAAAATCACTGTAGCTCAATACAAGTAACTACTGGTAATCAGGTAAGTACCACCTACGCAATCCTAACCACCCTAGGAACAGGTCACGCAGGGAACCAGGACCTCACTAGCACCACCTGTACTAGCAAGAACAACCAACTAAATATCACCATACATTTAGGGGTATAGACCTGGGGACAAAACACATGATGCATAAACATACATTCAGCGGTGCAGGGAAGGAAAACACATGATGTATCAACAACACATTCAGCGGTGTAAGGAACACATGACGCATCAACATACGTTCAGCGGTGTAAGGAACAAGGCACATGATGCATCAACAACACATTCAGAGGTGCAGAACACAGGGTGCGCAAAACATACTACACATTGTACATTTCCTAGCACCCAAAAGCAATAGGACATAGATCATAACAGCATCTAAACCTCAGTTAGCGCATAAATCACCTTTAGCGCAGAACTCACAAAGTCCAGGTTGCGCCACTTGCGCCAGAACCTAAACGTAGCAGCTGCCCACAAAGTGCTGGGCAGTTGAGGGACAGAACAGGGGGCCTAAACGCTGCAGCTGGCACTAAGTGCTGCGCAGCTGGGGAAAGGCCAGGGATGAAGGAGTGCGCCTCACTCCTAAAGTCCAGAGTACATGTCCCTAGGAAGCAAAAATACCTAAACGGTGCAGCTGCCCACTAATTGCTGGGCAGCTGAAGACAGAACTGCGACAGGGCTCTTACTAGCCCTCTGGGACAAAGATGCGCCAAGACGTGGGAGCCCTCTAGGCTCTTGAAGAACTGGGCCCCTTGGAGCACTCTGGTTCCTCTACCACAAATGCTGCGCAAGCTGGGAGCCTACTAGGCACAACCACTTGCCCATCGTGGGAGCCCTCTGGCTCTAGAATCAACTGGCTCCTAAATACTGATGCCCCAAAACGTGGGAGCGGCCCGCTGCCATCGGGGGCCGCTCAGTGCATGAAGAGGGGGGCACTGTGCCTTGAAGGCACCAACAACATAGGGCCCGCTTCACTGGGGCTCTGCAGGGGACAACCGTCGGGGCAGCCCTCTATCGACCCGGGCTGCCCTGGAAAGGAAGCACCGACCAGGTCTCCCGCCCCCCCCCGGGCAGCTCTACTCACCGGCGGAGGCGGCGGGGGACACCGTCTCCTTTCAGCAGTCTGCCGGGACTCTCCCTCACCTCATGGGAGCCCCGCCTGCTCTCTCGTTCGTCTTCACCCGGTCCCCCATCTCGGGACCGGTACTCAGCTCCAGGCTCAGTCTTTCTGACGGCGCTGGCCAATCCCAGCGCGGCGGCGGGCGGGACTTCCTCCGGCAAACCGGAAGTCCCGCCCCGCGTCAGGCGCCGTAGCGCCTGACTTCCTGTTTTGCGGCGCTCGGGCCGCGGCGGTGAATCTCAGGGACATTTCAGAGGGGTGGCACCCTCGAGATGAAATAATACGGAATCAAGCGAGGTAGGCACTCGCTGGGGGTCAGGGACCCCTCACAGAACGGGAAAATGCCGGGTGGGCACCGGCTCGAATGAACAGCGCTCCCAAGCGCTGTGGGCAGAAATACAGCGCTTCCAGCGCTATATGCAGGATAAAGCGCTCCCAAGCGCTAGGAAAGAAATACAGCGCTCCCAGCGCTATGAAGGCACAAAAAGCAACAAGTCCTTCAGTATTCCAGCATCTCAGCAGTCCAGGGGCTGGGCAGGGCTCAGGGAGGCAAGCCTTTCCCTGAGCCCCAGCAGCAGCACGCCCCTGGCAAGATTCAAGGTGGGAACAAGAACATCTTCATGGGGTCACAGCCCCTCTTTTATACACCTTTTTCTTTTGTCTGTAGGTGCAGGGTGGGGGCAGAACCAGTTGCAGCTGGTTTTGGAGTACCCTTGATGGCTCAACCACCCCTTTCATTCACCAGGCAGGCTAGGGTCATCAGTCGCACCACAGGGGGCGGAGTAAGCAATGTGTGGGGGAAACCCAGCCTCATTCAGGACACAGGCGCAGCCCCTCCCTCACATCAGCATGCTAATCTCTCCATTCACCACCGGGGCAGACCCACACAGACTCCTGGAGCCTGGCATCCCAGCCAGCTCCAGCCAATCACACGCCAGCAGCACCTTCACAGCACATACACAGCCATGTCTAGAAGTAGCACTTCCGCACAAGACACAACCATGTCACATACATCGTTGCGAAGCATTCAATCACACGAGTTCGCACATACCAAACTTGACCATGCACGCCTCACGCATCAGGAACTACCAGGGACACAGATATTCCCCATGCATTCCTATGGGAGAGCAGGCCAATCTCACACACGCACTCAGGGAGAGCACGCACTTTACACTGCGCCACAGTGTCAAAGTGCGCAAAGACCAGAAATCACTAGGCAAAAAGTTCAGGGGTGAACCTGCCAGAAAGGCCAAGTCCAACACAACCCCCTTCCAGCCAAAACGCAGGGGAGAACAATCACCACCGTGATGGACTTCCCTGCTTGGGGCGATAGAACACGGACGCGGGCCCGCACTGCAGGGACACCCTCCGGTTCTACGCCATGTTTATCCATAAGACAAGCACATACTTAAAAAAAAAAAACAGGCCCAACTAGGCTACCCCACTGGTACTCCTTAGTTGTCCACGGCTAGGACCAGGCCCTAGGCCACCCAGATACCACTGGTCCCTACCAATCCACAGAGTGGGGGGTGGTAACCCCTGGCCTACATAGCCATTCTCCACTCCCTTTCTCAGTGTAGTTCCAAACTACCACTGATCCTTCAACCTAGGGTCAGCACCCTCAGGCTGGCCAGAGGTCACGGGCAAGAATGCCCCACCCTACCTCTACTTCTGAAGCACCCTCCAGAACACAACTCTCCCACCAGTTCGGGACCTTTACTCCCTCAGCAGCAGTGACCACGGTCAGACCAGCACAACATCGGTGTAGTGAGGCGTCGCACGTTGCGGTGCCCCCCAGTTGCGGTGCAGCCTATGGCTCGTTGACGGCGTTGAGACGGCGTCGGTGAGCGCAGAGGCGGCGTTGCTCGAGGGGGACGTTGCTCAGTGCGGTGCCTACAGGACACCAGGCTGGTCATGACAGAGTCACAGCTCCCTTAACTGGTCTACCACCTGGGATTCGAATTCACTCCTCCTTCAGCAGCAAGGCAACCACTGCAGGTCAATCCCCCATACAGCTTACCCGGTTCCTTCTCTTCAGGCAGGAGTTCCTTTAGGACACTACATACAGTTGCCCTTACGTCCAGATCCGGACACACCGGCTACTGGCTCCCCAACCGAGGGACATACCCCTTTGGTCAGACGCCTGGCGCACCAGGACTTCCTTGAGGGTGACACAACTAATGTGTCGTGTACAAGTCTGCCTGACACTCAGGACAGAAGTGGCAGCACCATGGTCACTCCCTGGTTACTCCACTGGGGAACCTATCCCCCTCGCACCCCTCCATCTGGACTTCTGCACCCTCCCAACTGGAGCGGTACTGCCAGATAACAGAACTACTAGAGCCCTGCTTACAGGCGCTCCACGTTCTCTTCACACTGGGAGATCTCCCTACAAGGACGCTCCATACGGACATGCTAGGCTCCCTCACCTGGTGTTCCTAAGAAAAAAAAACACCCAGACTACGAAGACCAGGCTTGTGCTCCTCTGAGCCACTTCCACCACACTGGGCTGGAAGACCAGAACCTTTCCTTAGGGTCACTCCCCAACAATTAACACAATAGCACAGGGGCAGGGGAAACTCCCATGAGCTTCAGGCCCACCCATGAAATCATGTTCACTGATGTTCTACATTCTTCAAAAACTCTGGGAGATCTTCCTCAAATGACCTATTGGTACAGCCTAGGCCCCTGACCTGATGTTCCCTTCAGAAACATTCTAGGCCCTGACACTGGGTTTCGGGCACCTGGAGACATGCAGTCCCACCCACTCCTTCTCCTCTGAGACAGGACGTGAGCCCCTACACCGAGACCTAGCTGGGCCACACAACCTCTTCCACCACACTGGGCTGGAAGACACCTCAGCCACTCCTTTTGGAATCACTCCATCCCCTATGCCTCTCTCCTCCCAGAACATTACCAACTCCAAACATCTGTCTCTAAATAGACCACAGAAATCAAAAGCAGGCTCCACTGTCTGCAGACGTTCTTGGGAAAAGTTTAACACACGGAACTTAGGTATCTGAGCAAAACAAGAGTACACAAGCATTCAGCAAGCTCCCCATCCAGAGAACTCACACACACGTCCAGTGCCACACACTTTTCATCCACACACACCCCTCCCCAGACTGGTAAGGCAGTTTCTACCACCCCTGATTTCTCAACCTGACCACACGTGACACAGGTACCATTACTCCAGGGCAGGAACGGGGGACACATGCACTGAACACATTTATGCTGCCACCACTGGATCCCACCCTCATGGTGAATCCAGAAACACACTGCACTTAGGGGGATGATCTACCCTCCCGAGCTAGGGACACCTAACTCAAAGTGCACAAGAAACACATTTCCACAGAAATTACATTTTTAGCAAACTCCATACAATAATCCCCAAAATGTGATTTATCTAAAATGCAGAGTTTTGTAGTGTGGCCTGTCGCCACTGTGGTACAGCGCAAACACAAATCCTTATCCTCACCGCTGCGTCCTATGTTAGAAATGGGATCCCTGGCTGGCCAGGGCTTGTGCCAAAGTCAGTCAGAGACCACCACTCCTAAGTCAGGGCAAGGGAGTTACACGCCAAGATAACCCCTACTCGCCCTCTAGGTAACGTGGCGCGAGCAGCAAGGCTAATCTTGGAGGCGATATGAGTTAAGTATTTGCGCCCGCACCCCAGCAACAACACCCAAGGCCCACCACAAAGGAAACTCCACACAAGGTTATATATAAAAATAGCCTTTGTATTACACCAAAACACATTAGATAAAACACACACTTTACATTGTGCCAGGGGCACGGGCAGAATTTACAGGGGATATTTACAAGACAGGGCCACCTGGACCACTGTCAGGAATCAGCACTTTTAGAACTCAATACTTGTAGGCCTAGAACTTAAACATAGAGCCTAACGGATAGTACCTCCCGACCTGGTTGCAGGGATAATGCGAGTGACCTCCTTAGTAAACTTGAGCGGGCGGCCCAGCGAAGCGGCACGACTCAGGGGAGAGTGGTGCGGCTCGAGGCTTGAGCGGGCCACTGGCAAGGTACAAGCGTTTCACTGGGGCGACCAATGTGTGCGGCTCAGAAGAGGAGGGGAAGGCAGGATGCGGGCGGCCCAGCGAAGCGGCGCGGCTTAGGGTAGAGCGGCGCTGCTCGAGGCTTGGACGGGCTGCCGTGCACGAGCTGCCGAGGGGAATGAGCGAGGCACATTTCAGCGAGGCCCCAGGGGCCCAAGAGAGATCAGACAAGTCCCAGCAATTTGTCAGGGCAGGCACAATAGAGTCCACTGGTCCTGGGACTCTGGTCAGGGGGCGAGCTCAGTACCATGCCCTTGGAATAGCACTTAGAATATAACAGAAAATCACTGTAGCTCAATACAAGTAACTACTGGTAATCAGGTAAGTACCACCTACGCAATCCTAACCACCCTAGGAACAGGTCACGCAGGGAACCAGGACCTCACTAGCACCACCTGTACTAGCAAGAACAACCAACTAAATATCACCATACATTTAGGGGTATAGACCTGGGGACAAAACACATGATGCATAAACATACATTCAGCGGTGCAGGGAAGGAAAACACATTCAGCGGTGTAAGGAACACATGACGCATCAACATACGTTCAGCGGTGTAAGGAACAAGGCACATGATGCATCAACAACACATTCAGAGGTGCAGAACACAGGGTGCGCAAAACATACTACACATTGTACATTTCCTAGCACCCAAAAGCAATAGGACATAGATCATAACAGCATCTAAACCTCAGTTAGCGCAGAAATCACCTTTAGCGCAGAACTCACAAAGTCCAGGTTGCGCCACTTGCGCCAGAACCTAAACGTAGCAGCCGCCCACAAAGTGCTGGGCAGCTGAGGGACAGAACAGGGGGCCTAAACGCTGCAGCTGGCACTAAGTGCTGCGCAGCTGGGGAAAGGCCAGGGATGAAGGAGTGCGCCTCACTCCTAAAGTCCAGAGTACATGTCCCTAGGAAGCAAAAATACCTAAACGGTGCAGCTGCCCACTAATTGCTGGGCAGCTGAAGACAGAACTGCGACAGGGCTCTTACTAGCCCTCTGGGACAAAGATGCGCCAAGACGTGGGAGCCCTCTAGGCTCTTGAAGAACTGGGCCCCTTGGAGCACTCTGGCTCCTCTACCACAAATGCTGCGCAAGCTGGGAGCCTACTAGGCACAACCACTTGCCCATCGTGGGAGCCCTCTGGCTCTAGAATCAACTGGCTCCTAAATACTGATGCCCCAAAACGTGGGAGCGGCCCGCTGCCATCGGGGGCCGCTCAGTGCATGAGGAGGGGGGCACTGTGCCTTGAAGGCACCAACAACATAGGGCCCGCTTCACTGGGGCTCTGCAGGGGACAACCGTCGGGGCAGCCCTCTATCGACCCGGGCTGCCCTGGAAAGGAAGCACCGACCAGGTCTCCCGCCCCCCCCGGGCAGCTCTACTCACCGGCGGAGGCGGCGGGGGACACCGTCTCCTTTCAGCAGTCTGCCGGGACTCTCCCTCACCTCATGGGAGCCCCGCCTGCTCTCTCGTTCGTCTTCACCCGGTCCCCCATCTCGGGACCGGTACTCAGCTCCAGGCTCAGTCTTTCTGACGGCGCTGGCCAATCCCAGCGCGGCGGCGGGCGGGACTTCCTCCGGCAAACCGGAAGTCCCGCCCCGCGTCAGGCGCCGTAGCGCCTGACTTCCTGTTTTGCGGCGCTCGGGCCGCGGCGGTGAATCTCAGGGACATTTCAGAGGGGTGGCACCCTAGAGATGAAATAATACGGAATCAAGCGAGGTAGGCACTCGCTGGGGGTCAGGGACCCCTCACAGAACGGGAAAATGCCGGGTGGGCACCGGCTCGAATGAACAGCGCTCCCAAGCGCTGTGGGCAGAAATACAGCGCTTCCAGTGCTATATGCAGGATAAAGCGCTCCCAAGCGCTAGGAAAGAAATACAGCGCTCCCAGCGCTATGAAGGCACAAAAAGCAACAAGTCCTTCAGTATTCCAGCATCTCAGCAGTCCAGGGGCTGGGCAGGGCTCAGGGAGGCAAGCCTTCCCCTGAGCCCCAGCAGCAGCACGCCCCTGGCAAGATTCAAGGTGGGAACAAGAACATCTTCATGGGGTCACAGCCCCTCTTTTATACACCTTTTTCTTTTGTCTGTAGGTGCAGGGTGGGGGCAGAACCAGTTGCAGCTGGTTTTGGAGTACCCTTAATGGCTCAACCACCCCTTTCATTCACCAGGCAGGCTAGGGTCATCAGTCGCACCACAGGGGGCGGAGCCAGCAATGTGTGGGGGAAACTCAGCCTCATTCAGGACACAGGCGCAGCCCCTCCCTCACATCAGCATGCTAATCTCTCCATTCACCACCGGGGCAGACCCACACAGACTCCTGGAGCCTGGCATCCCAGCCAGCTCCAGCCAATCACACGCCAGCAGCACCTTCACAGCACATACACAGCCATTTCTAGAAGTAGCACTTCCGCACAAGACACAACCATGTCACATACATCGTTGCGAAGCATTCAATCACACGAGTTCGCACATACCAAACTTGACCATGCACGCTTCACGCATCAGGAACTACCCGGGACACAGATATTCCCCATGCATTCCTATGGGAGAGCAGGCCAATCTCACACACGCACTCAGGGAGAGCACGCACTTTACACTGCGCCACAGTGTCAAAGTGCGCAAAGACCAGAAATCACTAGGCAAAAAGTTCAGGGGTGAACCTGCCAGAAAGGCCAAGTCCAACACTACCCAAAAAGAAACCCCCATTCCTATCCATTTTACAAACCCTAACCCTCTTCCCCCGGGTGTGTGGTTTTGCTTGATGTGTGACTAACTGACATCAATAATTCCACACAATTGCTGGGGAGGATAAGGTCATAGCAACAGGCTGGTGAAGGAATCCGAGGATATATTCTAGACTTACTCCGCTTCAGTACTATTTCTTGTAGTGTTAGCCAATGTCAAAGAAATCCTACGCAAGTACAAGTTATACTATAAATACTTTACCATTTGTTAGGCTACATTGTGGCACTGTTGTAGTGTAGTATACTGTCACCTGCTATATTCTCTATCGTACCGTTGTAATGCTACAGTAAGGACAAACCAGGTTTCATTTTCTTTTTTTCCATAGCCATGCAACTGCCACTGTGTCACACCACTAGTACCACCACAAGGAGGAGGAAATTTCAGCCGCCCTGGATTGCAACCTTAATCGCCATTTCCTGTGGAGCCAGCCCTGGGCCTAGCCCTACTTTCAAACACAAATTACAGGTAAGATAAGCGTTTGGTTGGAGGTAGTATAATGGAGTATTAGGAGAGACGAGAGATTGACGGTAGTAGTAGTACTACTAAAGTCCTAGGACTATTCAGGAAAACAAACTTACTGTTAAACCCCCACCCACTAGACTCAAAAGCAGTAACAAACAGGTATGGTCAGATAAAGTTTCAAAAAGTATATTTTTATAGCCCTAACAAAATAATCTCCCGCAATACCCTCCTTAACCCCGACGATTGTCCTTCAAAAGTCCCCAAAAACCCAACTCCCAATTCCCACCCCCCAAAAGTCTCTAAAAAAGGGGCAAGGGACACTATGGCAGGGTGCTGTTGACTTTAGCAGCCAGGGCATCATGCTCCTTGCGGAGGGTGGCATGTTCGAAGCGGAGGCCCTCCACCAAGTTCTTATAGTTCAGGACCTCCTGCTCCAGGTAGGACAGTCTGAGGGATAAGCGGCGCCGGCGTGCCTTGCAAATCCTGTGGGGGGCAGCTGCTGTCTTTGCTGCTCGGCGGTGGCATTTGGCTTTGGTAGCCCGGCACCGTACCGCTGGAACACTGGGCTGGCTGGCAGCCCGCACGGAGGAGGATGCAGCTGTCCCAGTGGACGTTGTTGTATTACCAGACTACGTCTCCTCCTCCTCCAGGGCCACCAGCCACCGATATTCAGCGACAGTGGCATCCAGCCTCTGTTGCTGGGCCATTCGAGCCAGCTCCTTCCTCCTTGATGGTCTCTTGGATTTGGAAGGAGCAACTACATGAAGAAAGAAAGACATAGTCTGTAACCAATGCTCCTTAAGATTAACACAAAATGATTGAGCAGAAAGTTGTCACAGTACAAGTAGCAAATTGAAAGCACAGTACATAACTATTGAGGACAGTATCTATGTAACCTCTGACTTCTTCATCCTTGCTCTAACATTAGTGGGAGTTTAAGGAGCAAATTCTACGAGCACTATGGACTTCCATTACAGTCGACTATGACAGTACACCAGTCTTATTCTTTATCTTCTCTCTTGTTTAGGAAAATTGGTACGTTATCTTATGCAAGCCGGCATAATGCCAGCGCAGTGAACTTGCACCCGAGAAAAACAGACGCACACCATGGTGAGTGAGACAGACTTGCGTTACTGTACCGGTCCAGTACATGCATGTGGTGAAGCTCTTACTTTTCTATTACGGGTGGCACTGAGAATACTCTGTTAAAAAGGCTACTGCTTAATTAATTTAGCTTTCACCCTACAGTGCAAATGAGTATTAGAAAAGGAAAATGAAGAAGCTAAATAATCTGATTATCTATCACTTCACATGGGATGTATTTGATGACATATGGGATGACTTTAGGTGCTTTGCTTATTATTGAGTGAACAGTGATACACCCACACATGAATGACGTACTACTACTAAACTAAAGTTATTAAGAGAAGTAGGTAGTGTCCACCGTAATAACCGGATATATGCTGTGCTTGCAGTTGCAATACAAACTACTGCTACTATTCATGGTAGTATTTGGACAAAATTACAACTTCTTTTCCTTGCCTTTCCTACACTGGAACGGACGAGCGGGTGCGGTGTTACATGCTCTTCAAAGTAACACTTAGTTCATCCAGTGACCGTCTACTCTCTCTAGATACACATATGCTATCTAAGAGTCAGATAGTACCATGAATGATCAAGGCATCCATCCATTCAAAGTATATGCACACATACAGTTTCTGTTTCACCCACCCAGGCTGTTCTCCTTCCACCCATCCTTGCTTCATCATTCACCCAGCCATGCACCATACCATATTCTTTCCTTCCCAGCCACCTCGGGGACCAAGCAAACACATATCATTCTTCTTTGCCAGTCATCATTACATTTCTCGTCCTTCCACACTTACTTACACCCTTCTTTCGCTTTTCGTTCATCCCATCCATCAAGTTCATCTCAGATCTGATTGGGATTCTTCTCGCCAAAAACTTCACAGCTAAGTCGAAGTACATTTAGAGGAGGCTACTACCTGGTTTATTTATAATACACCCGTGCAGAAAGCACACTCTGCAGTCTTCAATCTCAATAAGTAAGGAATATATAGCTTACCTCTGCCCGCCACCACCGTGTCACCCCCCACAGAATTGTCCGGCACTTCCACCGCCTCCTCCCCAGAGTTGTCCTCGTCCAATGCCACCGTCACCTCCGCGCTGGCCCCGCCTCCAGATGTTCCACCTACAAAGTACATTTAATAATGCTAGAATACACCACTCACTAATATATAATATTTGGTCTAGGAGGAAGAAAGAAATGTGAAAAAAACAGTATACAATGTAATAATTTGTGACTGTCTACTCTAAAGTAAAAATGTCCCTTTTTCCAGGGAAGGCTGTTGTCTTGCTGCACTTTTTGGCACAACTGATGAATGCTTGCTTTTTATTTTTAACACGCACCACTTTTTCTCCTAACAGACAGAAGCTTGACTTCTAAGAACACGAGCAGGATCAAGTTCAAACCAGGTGAGAGCTCGGCTCGACCACAAGAAATGTGTCCAATCAATCGTCAGCACTAAGCACTTTTCCATTTTCAGTTAAACGTTTACTTTTATGACAAACTTGATTTTAATAAATGTGTTTACTTTTAATAAAGCTTTTAAACTTAAATAGACTCTGTGGTTTTTGGTCCTCCAGACTAGAGTGGATGAGCTAAAGGTTTTACCATTTTTGCAAGCATGAGTCTGTGCCTCTGACATCATTGGGGAATAATCATAATCATCGGTGACTTTGGGAGCTAAATGACTCTGCCACACTATCTAGTCAGTAAGGAGATTGGGGGTTCAACTACAAAGTCTGTTATCACTGAGGTATGTGGAAAGTCTAACAGCACCTATTATAATTGATAAGCTAAGCAATGCATTATTTAGTGTCCATAGTTCTGTTTGTGCAGATTTGTCCCTGCAACAGTAGTAGAATGGATTGTCCTCCTATCCAAACCAAAAGTAAAGTAGTATCTTATTCTTTCTTGGTGGTCATTCACCTTTTTATTGTTGGCAATTGTCAAAGCATAAACATTTAGAAGACTTGAAAAGACATTATGGACAATCCCAGAGGACTGCACTCTGTGCATAGAGCTATTGCTGACTAGAATGGGAGTCCAATGGAATTGCCAAATGTGCAATCTTAGTTAGCTACACAGACAGACTAATAAGAATAATCTAGTAATACCACACGGAGTCATAGTCGAGGCAGGATAAGAATTTAGATCCAGTCTACAAGAATATCAAAGACGATTTAGAAAAAATCGAATGAGAAACGCTGGGAAAAAATAATTAAAATTAAAACTTACTGGGGCCAGCAAAGGAGCCCTCGCCTGCCTGTTCCTGGCCTGCATCCTCAACAGCACCCTCCTCCTCCTCCTCCTGTGTCCTCCTCTTGCCCCTGGGGGAAGCTGATGTACAACATGAAAGAAAGAAAAACAGAAAACATGGATGAAATTTGTCAACCAAATCAAACATTTCAAAAGAACTAACAAAATATTTTGGCGAAATAGCAAATAGACAACTATTCAACGGGATATATTATTGACCAATCTCATGTGGTCTACTACGTTATTAGTATTGCTTGATTTGCGGACCGTCGAATTGTAAACTTCTTATGTAACTCACTACACAAAGTACTAAAAAGGTTTGCCTAGGATTGGCAGGCAGCAGTCCGCAGCAGGCGAATTGACAGCCAAAGTCCACCGTGATTGCAGATCAGCGACAACACTAAAGTTTCCTACTACATTAACCAGTCATTAAAATACTCAAACTATCAATCCACCACCACTATTTCTTCTTATCGCCATTTGTACAAAGGAAGGACTGGACTTGAGTCTGTAGGGGCTGATTTAGAAGCCCCATGCGGCTCTTTTGCTCCATTGTTGCGTGACTTTTGTGATGCAGCGGCAGCACAAAAGAGGCGCAATGGTGCGGCGTATAATAACAACGTGAAGCATAAGGGAGATGCATCACGTTGTAAAGCCCTGCGCCATTAGGGGGCGTTCCGGCGCAAGGGAGGGCGTTCCTGCGCAGAAACTCATCCTAAAAGTGGCTGAGGGAAATCTACAAGATTTCAATCACTCACTTTAACGACAATGATGCGTGACTCAAACCCTGCGCCTGCTTGAAGCAGACGTACGGCTTGACACAGTTTTGGGGAGATAGGGAACCCCAGAGCATTGATGGAGCTGCGCCATCGTTGCGACGCAACTCCAGCAATGCACCGCCCTTACGGCACAGATGCGTAACGCTTTGGTGACGTTTTGGGCCCATGGTGCGCCGCATTGTAAATACGATTCAGAAAAGGGGGTGGTGATGAACAGAGTGTCTGAATTAAGCAGACCACTCTTACCCAGTCAAAAGATCAGGGCTTGATCCATCACCGTTATTTATCTCACTGCACCATCCCAGTTCAGAACCTGGCTATATGCAAATCAGTCTGTCCCTGGCCCAGTGCATCATGGGAACAGGGCAGACTAAACTACCAAGCCAATTCTTCACCAGAAAGGAGACAAGCTACCGGGGACCGGTTTCTGGCATTTCAGCCGTCGTCAGCCCGGCTTGCTTGAATCCATCACCACCCCTTGTTGTTAAATATTTTGTCCACCCTAAGCGTGGAAGGGTATACTCAGATGTGAGTCCCTTGCTCATTGCACCATCAGGATTCAAGCAATCCGGGCCAACGACGGCTGATATGCCAGAAACCGGTCCCCGGAAGCTTGTTTCCTTCCCAGTGTAAGAATTGGCTTGGTAGTTTGGTTTGCCCTGTTCCCATCATGCACTGGGACAGGAACAGACTAATTTGCATATAGCCAGGTTCTGAGCTGGGATGGTGCAGTGAGCTAAAAAACTGTGTTGGATCTAGCCCTGATCTCTTGACTGGGTGAGAGTATTCTGCTTAATTCAGAAACTCTGTCCATCACCACCCCTTGTTGTTAAATGCATTGTAAATACGGGGCACCATGGGTGATAGTGGCGTGGCGCACAATTACTGGCGCATCCCTGCTACTTTGCAGGGATGCGCCAGTAATTAAACATCTGAACCTTAGTGTGTAGCATTACGCAGTTCTTTAAACTACACTCATACATAATTTCACAGGCCAATGAAATGAACACAAAATCGGAAACAAATAAGCATAGTAGCAGCACTACTGAGAAGGAGAGCAGTGCACCTGAAATGCACAGAAGATTTTGAAATATAATATACCTACAATGTAATGAGCAGCATTATTGCTCTTGGTAAAAAAAAAAAATTGCAATATAATAACACAGCAGGAGAAAACTTAGTAGTAAAGAAATAGCTACTACTACTACTCACCAAGCCCGGGGATCTCGAGGCCAAGCGGGTCGAGCAGATCTCGTTCACGGGTCAGGACATCCGTCCAGCGGTGGGTGGCCTGGTTGTAGGTGCGCCGGACCCGAGAGTGGTGGTACATGGCCCGGCACACCTTATCCCACCGCTTCCGGCGATCCCGCATCCCGTACCCGCCTCCGATCTTGCCGCCTGCCATTATGGTCCTGGGGAGGTGGCTCTGTACATAGAACACTAGTGCGCCCACCTCCTCCCGGCTGAAAATCTCCCGGGGTGCGACTGTCTCCCCCCTCAAACGCCCGCACGGGAGCCGGGCACGGGGTGCGGGACCCTTCCCCTTCTCGGGATGCTTCCCGGCTCCCTTCACCATGGTCTGGGCGGAAAGGAATAAAGAAAATAGAATAGGGAACAGAAGAAAAGAAAAGAGTTTAAAAAAGTAGTTTAAAATTAACAAAAAGTAGCAGTAAACACAAAAATATAGGGCTAGAAAAATAGAGGGATAGATAATAAGTAAAATAGATCAAAAAAAACTTCAAACAAGCAAAGGATGGCACAGATTTAGAGAGGATACAAGAAGCATGCCCAGAACCATAGCAATGAATGAGAAACAAGATGGCCGCGCCCGGTCACGACCGCGCGGGTAAGTTCGAGCGAGATGTTCCTCGCGAACACTCGCGAAATTGTACTTGCGAGCCGCACACTTTGCGAGATTACACTTCGCGCCCTGAAACGGAAATACGTCATGCAAACAAGATGGCCGCGCCCTTGAACGACCGCGAGGTTAACTTCGCGCCTTGCGCTACAAGCGGCAGGCAAAAACGCACAAAACCTTGAGAACTAACACGCCGCAAAAAAGGAAATCGCATATTCGCACGAATTCGCTGCTTCCGAATCCGATCTTGCGCATGTTCGCTGTGAGAAGTTGGCCTGGTATATAATGCTCACTAACTCTTAGTGATCACTTTGTACCATGCCAAGCAACCCTTATGATGATGGTTGTAATTCAACCTTGTAGACCAGTTATCCTAGTGGTAACGTGGACAAAGCAGTCTTAGGCTAAACTCTGAAAGGCATGTGAAGCCAGCTGTTATACCATACACAACCCCCTTGAATACCAAATGAAAGGGACACCACACAGATATATATTGAAAATATATATTGATTTATTAACTATAAAATCCCCTGGACTCTTTATGAGCACAGAAGCACAAGCGTTAAATCACAAGACAGTTTAAAATACACAAAAGTTGCACAATATGGATGAGCCCTAGGGGCCACCTAAACCATATACTAAGAAAGTGGTATAAGAGATACCAGGAGGAAAGTAAAGAGGCCTAGGGCCTTGGGAATCACTGGAGCTATTTGAGACTAGCTGTGACTAAGTCGGGAGAGGCCCACGGGACTCGGGTGCAGTGTTCAAAGTGCACGCACTTTCCAATACAAAGTCTATGGTGCGTAAAAAGTACAAAGTTAGAAAGTTAGGAACCTTCCGAGTGACCTACGGAGCTGAAACTTAAAACACAGGCCCTTGGGATGTGTACCAGTGCAGGAGCACCGGCGGAGCTGAGTTACCTCACCCACAGGAAGCGGGTGCACAGGGTCGAAGTCGTGTCGGGTTTCGTCACGCTGGTCGATGGTGCTTGGAGCTGAAGATGCTGCAGGCGGCTCGATGAGAAGAGTTCCGGTGGATCCAAGGGTGGATCTGAAGATGTGAAGACCTGAAAGCAGAGGGGACAATGTTCAAAGTCACTAGCCAGTGACTACCGTGGAACCAGATTGGAACCAGGCGATGTCGGGTGCAAACAGGCGTTGTCGGGTAGCTTCTTTCTGCAGCCACGTGGATACCCGGGGTCGAGGACGTCCAGGAGTCGGTCACGAGCTGTCCCACGCAGGCTTCTCGCTGTTGGCGGTGTCGGCACCTCGATCGGAGCAAACAGGCCTTGGCAAAGGCAAGCCAGGCAGAAGTTGAAAGATGCTTAACACTCAGACCAGCAAGGTCAGAGCGGGTGCTCCTTTTCACAGGAGCTTGGGTAGGTCTGGAGCAACCAGACCTGCTGTGTAAATCTTCGGTTTCGTCACCAAGATGGCCGCTGACCACGTGGCTAGTGGCCGGGATGGCGCGTTGAGTGGCACAATGCAAAAGGGCCCCACGCAGATCGTGGAGATGCTGAAGGGCTGATCTTCGATGCAAGGGCTGCTCGGTGGTGGGGGTTCTCAGTCCCCAAAGCACAACGTCGAGGATGCCTCAGAAGCTGCGCAGTCAGCTTTTCGAGTGTCTTCCAAGAGGTCCGGTCCCACGTCACTCGGTGCCTCCACGGGTCCCTTCTTTGCAGGGACTGTGGATCGGGCTCCGAGAGGTCTGGGAGTCTGGTTCTTGTCGGGCTCTGGGCTCGGTCTCCAGCGGGAGGCGGCGGCAAAGCAGACGTCGAGTTGCTGGTTGGTACCTGTGTTCACAGGGTGGCCACTCCTAGGCCACAAGGGAGATTCTCTTCAGTCTTCTGTGCAGCAGAATGTCGAAGTCCAGTCTTCTTCTTGTTTAAAGTTGATTTCAGGATGATCTGCTGTGCAATGGCACTGCTCCCGCTCTTATTCCCAATCTGAGGGGTGGATCACCTACTAGGTCCCTCCTCTGGGAGGAACCAGGAAGGGGGGCGGCTACACCCCCTTTCCTTTGTCCAGCTCCTCGCCAGGACTGGGGCTGGAAGGCCCCAGAACCGGTTTGGACTGGCCTATGCACGGGGACACCTTGTGTGCCCCGGGCATGTCTGATTCTATTCAACCCTGTCCTACCCAATACACAAAATCCTGTCTGGGGTGGTGCTCGCACCTCCCAAGGCAGGAAACCCTTTGTCCAGGCCACCATCTGCCGAGTTTCGGTCAGCAGCAGGAGGCCAGACTCGTGTCTGTGGTGGCAGCATCCATTTTGTGATGCTGAGGCTCTGTTTAACTTTAACCGGGGTTAAGGCTACACACATGTCGTGTCCCTCTAAACGGTGGAATGCTATCCCCGTCGCCAGAATTGGCGAGGGGATAGTATTCCAATTCGTATGACACCTTACTCAACATGTTTTGATAAAGCCAAACCAAAGATAGCAAATAACCGCGAGGATTATAATGCACTTAAGAGTATATGGTATGGCAATATCCCGGAACAGCTTAGGGAGTGGTTCCCGACAGCTGCAGACAGGCTCAGCTCATGCTAGAGCACCATCTCACATATTTCCAAGCACTCTGCCTCCAGGATTGATGAGGCCTTCCATAGGAGTGGCTGATAGGAACATATGTGTCCAGTTTAGGGTTAGGCACAGACATACTGTACCTAAGTAAGAGGTGGTTACACCGACTTACCCCAGCTGAGTGATCAGCCAGTTGTGTCAAATATGGAGGCCAGGCCAGGGGTGGCACAATACATGCTACAGCCCCTGGTAGGCCTTGGATACACCTATGCCCTGGGCACCTAGGGTGCACTAATACAGGGGCTCATAAGGTGAACCAGTTCCAATTCGTAATGCACCTAAAGTGCATTGGCAGTAATTTAGAGAGAGAACAGCAGGCTGTGGGTCTGATTAGCAGGCCCACAGCCACATTAAGTCAGAAACCAGTGAAGCAAAAAGCAAAAATTTGGGGTGACCATAGGATAGCAGACCCTACTCTCCTACATAACCCCCCCCCCAAACGCAGGGACATTAGACTAACCTTGACCAGTTGTGTCTTCATGTTCTAAGTGGAAGTACCTGGAGAGACCATCTGCGTTGCCATGGTCAGTCCCTGGGCGGTGCTCCACTGTAAAGTCCATCCCCTGTAGGGAAATGGACCACCTGAGTAGTTTGGGGTTTTCACCCTTCATCTGATTAAGCCATAGGAGGGGCTTATGGTCGGTCTGAATCTTGAAGTGAGTGCCAAATAAGTATGGTCTCAACTTCTTCAGGGCCCACACCACAGCAAAGGCCTCCCTCTCTATAGCTGACCAACGTTTCTCTCTGGGGGTCAACCTTCTGCTAATGAAAGCAATGGGCTGGTCCTGGCCATCTACATTAAGCTGTGAAAGCACTGCTCCCACTCCCAACTCAGAAGCATCTGTTTGGACAATGAACTCTCTTGAGTAGTCAGGACTCTTCAGGATAGGTGCAGAGCACATGGTCTTCTTCAGGTCATCAAATGCCTTTTGACAGATTTCTGTCCACTGAACCTTTTTGGGCATCTTCTTGGATGTCAGATCATTAAGAGGAGTCACAATGGACCCATAGTTCTTAACAAACTTCCTGTAGTACCCAGTCAGGCCCAAGAAAGCTCTGACCTGAGTCTGGGTAGTTGGAGGGGACCAGTCCTTGATGGTCTGGATCTTACTCTCCAGTGGTTGAACTTGGCCTCCACCTACAAGGTGGCCCAGGTATACAACCTTGCTCTGCCCTATCTGGCACTTTGTTGCCTTGCTAGTGAGGCCTTCCTTCTGCAGAGCCTCAAGTACTTCCTTCAGGTGGACCAGGTGATCCTCCCAGGTGGAGCTAAAGACAGCAATATCGTCCAGATAAGCTGCACAAAAGTCATCCAACCCAGTGAGGACTTGATTCACCAACCTTTGGAAGGTGGCAGGTGCATTTTTCAAACCAAAGGGCATCACCACAAACTGATAATGCCCACTAGGGGTAGAAAATGCTGTCTTGGCTTTAGACTCCTCAGCTAACCTGATTTGCCAGTAGCCAGCTGTCAAGTCAACTGTGCTCAAATATTTGGCAGAAGCCAACTTGTCAATGAGCTCATCTGCCCTTGGAATAGGGTGTGCATCTGTCCTGGTGACAGCATTGAGTCCTCTGTAATCCACACAGAACCTCATCTCTCTCTTGCCATCTTTGGTGTGAGGTTTGGGGACCAGAACCACTGGGCTAGCCCAGGGGCTCTCTGAAGGCTCAATGACACCTAATTCCAGCATCTTTTGCACCTCAGTCTTTATACAGTCCCTGACGTGGTCAGGTTGCCTGTAAATTTTGCTCTTTACAGGAAGACTGTCACCAGTGTCCACCACATGTGTACACCAGTTAGTCTGACTGGGTGTCAATGAGAACATATGCCTGTATGCCTGTAGAACTTGTCTGCAGTCATGTTGCTGATGTTCAGTGAGGCTGCCACCTAAGGCCACACCATCAACTAAGCCATCCTCAGGGTTCTGAGTGAGCAGGTCTGGGAGAGGGTCACTCTCTTCCTCCTGTCCCTCATCTGTAGCCATGAGCAAGCCCATGTCTGCCCTGCTGACATATGCCTTCAATCTGTTTACATGGAGCACCCTGTGGGGGCTCCTGGGAGTTCCTAGGTCCACCAAGTAGGTAACCTCACCCTTCTTCTCCAGAATTGTATGGGGTCCAGACCATTTGTCTTGGAGTGCTGCTGGGGCCACTGGCTCCAACACCCATACCTTCTGTCCAGGCTGAAATTCAACAAGGACAGCCTTTTGGTCATGCTGTGAAAGTTGAAGAAATTGATGTACATAGACAGCATTCATTCCCCTTCTTCTCCCACTCCTCTCCCTGTGAGCACCATGAATACCGTAGACTATTGACCGTATCACCCTGCTAGTAAGAGCCCATACCCCTATGCATATGTACAGCCATTCTAGGCACCATGGCCTTTTACCCATTGGAATCCCCGGCTTCCCTCCTGCGCGTATCTTAAAACCCCCTCTCTCATGCATAGACCATGAAACCCTCTCCCTCTGCACGACCCTGCTGTGAAAGGCAACTCTCCTGCTTGACCCGCACAAACCCCCCCCCCCCATTCCCTCTTGAAGAGGCATCCTTCGCCCTGGCTGACGTAGCCCTCCCCAACTGCACCCGACTGCCCCCGCTCTCTCATGTACGGGTCATCAGATCTCTCTCTCTCTCTGTGTGACTCCGTCCCTGTGTCCACCCTGGCTACCCCTCCCTTCTCCTCACATGGGCAAGTCATAAACCTTCTTCTTCTTCTGCAAGGCCCTGTCCTTGAGAGTCACGGCCGCGCCTGACCAACACCCCCTTTCCTTCCATGAATACCCCTCTGTTGACGAGCCTTCCCTCCGTGCCCGATTGTCCACGCGGCACGAATACCACTCCTTTGATGACCCCTTCCCCCGAGTCCGGCTGACCACACATGTCCGAGGCCATCGCCTAAGCCAGGAGATACCATTTACTGCCCTTATTGTATGAAGTCACTCCTCTTCAAAGGATCCACTATTGATCCTAGCCACCCCACCCCCGGGGCTATGATCAGGCGTACACATCCTACGGAACACTCAGCTGCGTGATTGCCCTCCCCTCTTATCAGCAGGTCAAGGGTCCCCATTGTGAACATATGTGGGGTAGGATTGACACGAGGATTATAGGGATGTCTTTCTTTTGCGTCATACTGTTCTGATTGTACTATCAAGTGTTTGGTAAGGTATAAAAGCAAGAGTCTCAGCTCACTTGTTAGAGCACCTCCTGAAAGACACCGTGTTTCGTGTCCGAAATGACTGGCTCTCCTCATGAGAATTAAACTCTGTTCTTGATTCCTGCTTCCAGCGCCCGTCTCTTTATTTTGGTAACTATTCAACATGGGAACTGAGAGGCGGTTTGCGCCAGCGGCCTAGGCACTGATAGAATTATGGGCTCATGTTTCACAATTGGCGTCCCAACGCGGGGTCCATCAGTGACATAAGGTTCGGTAAGAGAGATCCAGACGAAGAAGTGAACATCTAAAATGATCGGGGTATGCCTGCCTTGAGAGGGCCCTCGCCCGGCTGCCGATCAAAAGAACTTCACCAATTCTGAATGGACCTCTCTTGAGTGACCTATTGTCCTGACTGGAATCCCACAGGAATGCTACATGGAGTAAGAGAACGATCGGGCGCTGGAGGAGGAAGTCGAAGAACTGTCCGTATGGTCCGGTCCGGGTAAGATTAAGTAGGGTGTTTTTACGCCTGATTGGTAGGGTGGTTCTATCCACCTGATTGATTGATTGTTTGTATTGAAATCGGTATTTGTATACTGATATTGTTGGTATTGGTTCATTTAGCTTTGAATGCTACTTGACATATTGGTTCTCTTTTGAGAACGAGACATTCTCTGTTTGCAAACAGCGGCGAATAGGAACGTCGTCCCTCTTTGCAGATAGAGAAGGGTAGGTAATGCAGACTTTTGTCCCCGTTGTAATCCGTCATGCCTACCTTTCTCCCCACTGATTGTTTGAAATCGATTAATAATCGATTGTTGCTCTTTGAGATCTTCCCTGTCTACAAACTGAGACGAGTAGAAATATTCTGTCTTCCTTTCTGGATAGCGAAGGGCAGGTAATGCAGACGTTTGTCCCCGTTGTAATCCGTCATGCCTGTTTTTCTCCCCACTGATTGGTTGGTTGCCTGGACATTGTTGTTCCAGGAATTGTTTCGTTTGAGGTATTTTCTGCCTGCAAACAACGTGGAATAGAAATATTCTGTCTAGTCTTTGCAAGTAGTAAAGGGTAGGTTATGCCCCTTTGTGAATTCGTCAGTCCTACCCACTCCCCACTGTTTGGGGGGTAGCTCGCATGGTCCGCCCAGGAGACTACCCTTATGGAGGACATATGCTCCCCGCTCATGGGCCATTTAATGGAAGTAGACCATCTGGTCCGTCCAGGAGGCTACCCTAGTAAGTGGAAGTACATCGCTCGGTCTGTCCAGGATGATACCCTAATGAAGGAATATATGTCCCCCTTTTGATCGATAATCTCGTTCCACCCCGGACCA
Source organism: Lissotriton vulgaris (assembly GCF_964263255.1). Taxonomy (NCBI): domain Eukaryota; kingdom Metazoa; phylum Chordata; class Amphibia; order Caudata; family Salamandridae; genus Lissotriton; species Lissotriton vulgaris. Next base: position 45,284,261 of record NC_141699.1, read on the forward strand.
TTTATTGGAGGGAACTCGTCTGGTCCGTCCAGAAGTACCCCCCTAGTGAAAAGGACACATAAAAATATGAAGTGATCACCGTTCCCTACTAACAGAAAGCTTTAGCTCGAAACACGCTAAGGAAGAGAAAGAAAAATAAAAAGAAATCAGGCTAAGTCAGTAACCCCCTGATGAGCTTTTGACTTCACTAAAAATAAGAAACATTAGAAATAGTTCGTAACAAGAAATATAAAATGGCGAAAAGTTTGGCAGCAAAAATAGCCACGAGGTAGCTAGGCTTCACTGCCTATTCCTGCTCCCAACATGTCTGCCCCACTTCCCGCCACGCCCAAATAACGGTCACATGAAATAGAAACAATTCAATAGGTACCTACCCCCATTCCGGAGGCTCCCGAAATGCAACAGGTCCCCGGTGACGCCCATCCGGAAGGCGAGGCCTCAAGACACGAGGGGCTCGCCTGGCCACGGTCAGGAGGAGATGATGTTGGGCAGGCGGTCCAAAGAATGGCAAGGACCTCTCCATCTCTTCTCTTCTGCCGCCCTGCAGGCCGCGAGGAGAGAGGAGGCTGTCTTGCCTCAGCCACCGACCACCCCTCTCTCTCACCCGATCCTGCTTTCGTTGATGGGCGAAGCCAAAGCAAGGATGGCGGCATTTCTTTGCGCTATAATGGCGGCAACTGCACCCAACGCCTGGATAGTTACAGGTAGTCCAGCCACATGTCGACGCCTGGACAGTTCCAGGTAGTCCCGCCACATGTCAAGAGAAAAGGGGGGGATGTCTTGCCTCAGCCACCGACCCCCCCCCCCCCATCTTCAATGGCTGGCACGGCCAATATCGAAGCGGCGGAGCCGAGGAACGGCGCGGGGTCGCTGGAAGGGAGAGGCGGCGCGAACGAGCCTCCCCCACCTCCCTCCAGGTGGAGGCTTCCAGCGACACCCCAATGCTCTTACTTAAAGAGGGTCAACATCAAAAAGCGGTCTTCTGCCCAGGACGGGCACACGTCCCATGCCTTCTCTCCTCAACCTTGAAGATTCTATAAGAGCCGGGGGGCACCCCGATCCCTCCGCATGGGCGCCCCCGCCCCCTTCCCTGGGAACCACGACGTCGGTGCAACTCCTGCCGGCGCCAGCCTCGGATTGGAAATGGCTAAAGTGCAGCCACGGCACAGACTTGTTCAGTTCCGGAGGAACACCGGAATGACCCGGTAGGAAAATTGTTGCCGCCCTCCCCACTCTTTGACTAATGGTCCATATTGTCAGAACTGTTAACCACATGATTCAGAACTTTTTGAACTTCCAACGGAAGGCTCCGGTCCAACCATACGAGACTGGAGACATTCTGACTGTGCTGGAACTCGCCTGACCCCACCCAAAATGGCGCCGACACAAAATGAGACGTTTTGAATAAACTTTGTTGCACCCTGATTGCGCAGCTTTTTGTCCCGAGATATATATGCAGTTTTTGGATAATGAAAGTAGATATGAAGGATACTGAGTACGTGCTTGGACAATGAACTGACTTAGGGTGGGTACTGATTATGATTTGGAAAATTAATTGGTGTAATTTAGGTAATGAATGAACATTGGATAATGAATTTATTAAAGATGAATTACTGACATGCATCATGCTTGCTCTGTAGGGAAGTTTAATACTATTTTATTGCACTGCTGCACTTTACGCAATGAACTGCCACCAACTTCGTTCTTCTTATGTACAGTTTCAATCTGCTTCGTAGCCGGCCCACTGAGTTGTGGGCCTGTATTTGTACCTCAACGCTTTTTATTAAAAGTATTTTGAAAAAGAAAGCATGGTTGTAGCAGTTGCATTAATGAGTTTTGGATGTCTTACTACTGTGAGCGAAAAATAAGTATGATGAAAGATGTAGATCAAAAGGGATCAGATATTTAGCAGCTACATTATGTGTCACAGACAGCCAGAAAAGTGTTTTAGACGCCCTTAAAACGACACCATAGAAATGCCACCTGACCGTCACCCTTGCACCCAACAAAGAGGGTTGCGACCAAGTAACTCATGTAGATTCGCAGATCGTCGATGATTATCTATCTGACCACTGGTCCCTCTGGGCTTAAACGCCGAGATGGTAACGAAATGCAGTACATGGAGATAGGTCGAGTAAGTGGTAGGTAAAAACGTTTTCGGACTACTGCATGCTGATGTGTTTTGAATGCTGCCCCCCTACCCCTTCTTTCTCCTCCCTTCTGCAGGTCACGTCAGGACGTCGACTGAAGTGTGGGAGAGCGATGGTCGAACCACCGACGAAAAGGGAAAGAGGGAATATGTGTGTAGTCGTTATAACGATAAGTTTTTAAAAGACGTAGACTCAAACATGACTGTCCCTCCTTAGAACATAGCGACTGGGAGGATGGACTGACATAGAAACTGGACAGGTACTGAATGATGAAAAAATTGACTAAGAAATGACGTGTTAAACAATGTAACTGGACGTTTGACTAGGTAGGGAAAGGACAAAGAAAAATATACGGGTAAGGGTTATCACGGCACCGCCCGTCTGGGAAGTTAGAAATGTTGCTGATGTTCAAAATGCACTGCCCCCCTTTCTCACACTCTTATAGATATAGCCAAGCTGTCCGACTGTTCTCCCGATCAATACTTGCCGTTGCCTCAGCCTGGAGAACTTCCCACCAAAGGAAGGAACTGAAAATGGTTTAAGATCCAACCATGGGTAACTACCACGACCAGGTTAATTTCTGATCGACCAACTGAGGTGTGAGTATTGGCAATTGGGAACGCTCGCAGACGTGGCAAGCAAGAAGAAAAAGGAGGGAAGGGTAAAAAGAGCTAAGCACGTAGATAAATAGGATAGTAAAGATACGTAGGATACAAAACAAATCTTGTTGGCTAACAATTGTTTCCTGTCTTGTCGTGAATGTCTTATACATGTGTAATGCAGGTGCTGTCTTCCTTGTCTGAGTTTGTGTGTGTGTGTAATGTATGGATTTATGTCTTCCCTCTGTCTGTATCTGCGTGTTACCTGACCTTTACTGTTCTGTGTTGTGAGCGCACTAAATGACCTATTTTCGTACACGTCTCTCTCTCTCTCTCTCTCTCACCACCCTCTTATCCCTCTCTCTCTCTCTCTCTCTCTCTCTCTCCCTCTCTCTACATGTCATACGTGTACCGAATGGCTTGTTTAGATTGCGGACGACTCTCGCTCTCTATGAGAGTCTCCCTATTTTCTCTCCCTCTTTTTGGTAAAATTGTGCCCCACCGGCACCTGTCTGATTTGATACATATTGAACGCGAAGGTGTTCAGCGAAATTGAACGAAACTAAAATGATTGTATCTCGCCATGTTACTGCCTCTCCTTTCTGCAAAATGAATGAACTTGAATTGGCTGAAAAGGAAAGGACAGGCAAGACGACTAAAGTCCCCCAAATCTGGCCATTTATAGGGGAACTGTATGTCAATGGCACCTTATGTCTGTTCTTCAGAGACGAACGCCAACGTCTAGATTGACCCCCAATGCCCAGATTGCCCCACCCCCCTTTTTGCACCTAAGCGCGAGCGCCCGGAGCATCCCCGCCCCATTTTGATAGACCCCAGTTGCTGTCCTGAATATAAACATGATGACCATGAGTAACTGTCGTCCCTCGAGAAAAACTTGTTTTGCCTGACTCTCGATGATGGCACCCCCGCCCTGGTTGAAAAGGTTAGCCAGCCCTGAAGGGAAATGCTCTGTAATGTTGAATATGATGTAATGAACAGTTGATGGGAATCTTATTTATCCTCACTTGAGTTATAAATAGGACGATGAATAAACCTGCCATGAACTCAGTAGGAATGCTGACACATGCACTGCTTGGTAATGGACCTCTGATTGTGACCAATGAGCGTATCCCCCAAATGCATAGAATTGAGGGAGGAATTCACATGCGTAGATATCTTCTTCTGCCATTTCTCTAAAACCTTGTTTTGTACCTATTCAAAGATTCACGATCACCGAAGGAGATGGGTCAGACGTGACGTACAGCCTGACTGCAGATCTTGGGACACGTGTGACCTCGACCAAAGGTGGAGCTGCAGAGCAACAAGATACGGGACGAGACCGCAATTTCAACGTGGAAAATGAAAAATGACGGACCGCCTTGAAGCCCTCCGTCTGTTAACCCACGTGTGCCTGGAGTCTCCGTCCCCCTTCTTTGGGCCCGATTGATGGGCCTGCCTGCTTGTTATCCTTTGCTCCCTTGGTCCCTTTTGTGCGTCCCAGGAACTCTGACCCAACTCCGCTCTCTCTCCTATCGACTATTTGAACCATGCTCACCCTCTTTTCCACGTGACTTTTTGCCAAAAGGAAGAACTGCCTGCATATGGGAATAGGGTGCTGCCACGGAAATATAGGTGCCGAGCATAAGGCGCCGCCAAACGGATTGTTTAGGGAACAGGACTGTGGTCTAACAGCAGAGGACTGACCGCACCCTGCAACGCGAAAGGATAGAACTGAGCTGGACCTATAGCTCCACCGCCGGTGCTCAACAGCGCCAACGAGAGTACACGGACTAGAGCCTACCAGTGATGGCTCAATGATAAAAAGACACTGTGACGAAGAAATCTTGTGTATTGAACTGAATTCCGCTCCCAACTACCTGGTCAAAACTGTTCATTGGTCACATTTTTTTTTAGTTAGAAAGATTTATGCTATGTAGTGCGTTTAATTGTCAGGAACACAACGAGATGCAATTTCCTATGTGCTGCATTCTGCCCATCACCTCAACTGTCTATGATTGTACGCCAAATGTTAGTATCGACAAAATGCTAATTCATCAACGATGCCTGTCTACCTGTAACCCCATCAATTGCAAAAATGACTGCTGTTATGTAAAAAGGGGCGACTGTGAAAGTTGAAGAAATTGATGTACATAGACAGCATTCATTCCCCTTCTTCTCCCACTCCTCTCCCTGTGAGCACCATGAATACCGTAGACTATTGACCGTATCACCCTGCTAGTAAGAGCCCATACCCCTATGCATATGTACAGCCATTCTAGGCACCATGGCCTTTTACCCATTGGAATCCCCGGCTTCCCTCCTGCGCGTATCTTAAAACCCCCTCTCTCATGCATAGACCATGAAACCCTCTCCCTCTGCACGACCCTGCTGTGAAAGGCAACTCTCCTGCTTGACCCGCACAAACCCCCCCCCCTCACCCCCCCCCATTCCCTCTTGAAGAGGCATCCTTCGCCCTGGCTGACGTAGCCCTCCCCAACTGCACCCGACTGCCCCCGCTCTCTCATGTACGGGTCATCAGATCTCTCTCTCTCTCTCTCTCTCTCTCTGTGTGACTCCGTCCCTGTGTCCACCCTGGCTACCCCTCCCTTCTCCTCACATGGGCAAGTCATAAACCTTCTTCTTCTTCTGCAAGGCCCTGTCCTTGAGAGTCACGGCCGCGCCTGACCAACACCCCCTTTCCTTCCATGAATACCCCTCTGTTGACGAGCCTTCCCTCCGCGCCCGATTGTCCACGCGGCACGAATACCACTCCTTTGATGACCCCTTCCCCCGAGTCCGGCTGACCACACATGTCCGAGGCCATCGCCTAAGCCAGGAGATACCATTTACTGCCCTTATTGTATGAAGTCACTCCTCTTCAAAGGATCCACTATTGATCCTAGCCACCCCACCCCCGGGGCTATGATCAGGCGTACACATCCTACGGAACACTCAGCTGCGTGATTGCCCTCCCCTCTTATCAGCAGGTCAAGGGTCCCCATTGTGAACATATGTGGGGTAGGATTGACACGAGGATTATAGGGATGTCTTTCTTTTGCGTCATACTGTTCTGATTGTACTATCAAGTGTTTGGTAAGGTATAAAAGCAAGAGTCTCAGCTCACTTGTTAGAGCACCTCCTGAAAGACACCGTGTTTCGTGTCCGAAATGACTGGCTCTCCTCATGAGAATTAAACTCTGTTCTTGATTCCTGCTTCCAGCGCCCGTCTCTTTATTTTGGTAACTATTCAACATGGGAACTGAGAGGCGGTTTGCGCCAGCGGCCTGGGCACCGATAGAATTATGGGCTCATGTTTCACAATGCCAAACTTTTTGTAATTCTTGGCTAGCCTCAAGGTTTTTTGATGCCTTTTCCATGTACTCTGCCATCCTGGAGCGGAGACCAAGTACATAGTCCACTATGTCTTGCTTAGGCTTTTTGAGAGGTAACTCCCATCCTTCCTTCACTAGACACAGGGGTCCTCTTACAGGGTGCCCAAACAACAATTCAAAGGGGCTGAAGCCAACCCCCTTTTGTGGGACCTCTCTGTAAGCGAACAAAAGGCAGGGCAGAAGGATGTCCCATCTTCGCCTGAGCTTTTCAGGTAATCCTTTAATCATGCCCTTTAGGGTCTTGTTAAATCTCTCAACAAGCCCATTGCATTGTGGGTGATAAGGAGTGGTGAACTTGTAGTTGACACCACATTCCTTCCACATAGCTGTCAAATATCCAGACATGAAGTTGGCACCTCTATCTGATATTACCTCCTTAGGAAACCCCACTCTGGAGAAAACTCCAAGTAAGGCCCTGGCCACAACAGGAGCTGTTGTGGTCCTAAGGGGAATTGCCTCTGGGTACCTGGTGGCATGATCCACTACCACCAGTATGAATCTGTGCCCAGATGCTGTAGGGGGATCCATTGGACCAACAATATCAATCCCCACTCTTTCAAAGGGAACCCCCACCACAGGTAGTGGTATTAGGGGGGCCTTTGTTGTTCCACCTGCTTTACCACTGGCTTGGCAGGTTTCACAGGAGCGACAAAACTCCTTGGTGTCTTCAGACATGTGAGGCCAGTGAAAGTGAGGGACAAGCCTGTCCCAGGTCTTGTTCTGGCCTAGGTGTCCTGCTAAAGGAATATCATGGGCCAAGGTGAGTAGGAAGCCCCTAAATTGCAGAGGTATAACCAACCTCCTGGTAGCACCAGGCTTGGGGTCTCTAGCCTCTGAATAAAGGAGTCCATCATCCCAATATACTTTATGGGCACCTTGAGCATTCCCAGCAGCCTCAGCAGCAGCCTGCTGTCTGAGGGGTTCAAGAGAAGGACAGGTTAACTGAGCCTGCCCCAAGTCTGCCCTAGAAGGTCCCCCTGTCCCCAGAAAATCAACCTGATCAGGTTCAAGTTCTTCAGGGACAGTTCCTTCAGGGGTCTCAAGATCAGTTTCCTGTGAAGCCTGATCCTCACTTGTAGGCAGTTGGGAAGGCGCAGCCTTAACCCTCCTGTTCTTCTTCTTGGAAGGTACTTGGTCCATTGTTCCAGGATCCAAGACCTGAGGTTCAGAGAGGCACTTTTTGGCCTGTGACCTGGTCACAGCAAGGACATGTGATGATATCCCTAACATCTCTGCATGAGTCCTGTACTCAACTTCTGACCATAGAGAGTTCTCCAGGTCATTGCCCAACAAACATTCTACTGGGAGATCAGCACTAACCACAACTTTCTTTAGGCCAGTTACCCCTCCCCAGGAAAAGTTAACAAGCGCCACACTATGTGTAGTAGTGACATTGCTGGCATTGGTCACCAGGTAATCATCGCCTGGCATGTATTGTCCAGGGTCCACAAAGTTAGGTGTCACCATAGTGACACTGGCACATGTGTCCCTGTAAGCTTGAGCCACTTTATTGTTGATCAAAGGTGTCTGTCTGTATTTGCCCAGGTTACTGGGACTTATGTCAGGGGTCAACTCTATGTCCCCTTCACAAACCAGAACAGCCTGTGTAAGGGTTCTGACTAGGTCAGAATCTCCTTCAGTTCCCAAAGTGATACCCACTAATCCCTTGGTTTGAGGACCAACACTGCTAACTGTACTAGTGGGTGCAGGTGCCTTAGGGGCTGCAGTGCTGGGGGCTCCACCCTTTTTACACTCACTTGTCCAGTGAAAGGTGTTCTTACAAGTTTTACACCAGGGTTTCTTCTGACCTTCTTTCTTCTTCTTCTTGGAAGTTTGGGACCCACCCTCTGTCTCATTTTGGGGCCCTGTTGAAGACTTCTGGTATTTAGCTTTCTGCTCCCCACCCTTCTGGTCTGTTTTCTTCTGGTCACCACCCTGGTTCTGGTTCTGGTTCTTTTGCTTAACTCTGGTTCTTACCCATTTATCTGCCCTCTTTCCCAATTCTTGGGGAGAGGTCAAATCTGAGTCAACCAAATGTTGATGCAACTGCTGGTTCTGACAATTATTTAAAATTTGTTCTCTCATCAGCAAATTATACAATCCTTCATAGTCTGTAACCTTGCTTCCCAGCAACCATCCCTCCAGAGCCTTAGTGGCACACTCAACAAATTCAGACCAGTCCTGAGTCTGTGTCTTCTGGGTATCTCTGAACATTAACCTGTACTGTTCAGTGGTTAAGCCTAACCCATCAATCAGAGCACTCTTCAGGACCAGGTAGTTTCTAGAATCCCCATCACTAACTGTGAGGAGTCTGTCTCGGCCTCTACCTTCAAAGGAGAGCCACAAGATTGCTGCCCACTGCTCCTGAGGGATCTGCTGTACTCTGCAGGCTCTCTCCATTGCAGTAATCCATTTATGTATATCATCCCCAGCTTTGTAGGGGGGCACAATCTTACTCAGGTTTCTGTTATCAAAAGACCTGTCTTTATCCTTGTGGATATTGCTGCCACCAGTGGGTTCTATTACCCCACTCTCTCTAGGCTGTCTTGCTCTAGCAAGTTTCTCCTTGGCCAGGGCAACCTCTAACTCTTGCCTCTGGATCCTAAGCTCAGCCTCTCTCATCTTGGCCTCATGTTCCCTTCTCTGAGGGCTAGTCATCTCCTTCCTGGAGTGACCATGAGAGCCTCTAGAGACATGGGAGGTATTGGATTCACCTGAGTGATTCCTCCTCCTCCTATGCCCCTGGTTGAGTCCACCTGGGGGTCTGAATGGGTTGTTACCTGATTCATTCCCAAGTTGGCTTAAGTTAGCCTGGTTCAGCCTACTGACCAGCACCTGACTATCTCTGTCATCATCTGACTCACTGCTTTCCACCTCCTCCTCTTCCTCCTCTTCCTCTACATCTACCTGAGGAGCTCCAGTTCCCCCAGGTCACCCGAGTTACCAATTCCTTTACACGCACTGGGCCCTTGGCGTGAAAAAACCTTTTATTATCACACTATTTTGTTTGGGTGAACCGGGTGAGGATTTCTCCTCCTGCACGCTGCTAAGAGTAATCAAGTTTGGATTTATCTCTGCTTACCATGTACCCGACTTACCACAGGTACAACTCTTATGACGGACCTAGAGCTATCAGGGAAAATAGTAGACAGGCCTAACATCAAGTACTCTTTATAATCAGAAAAATACTTTCCACAATTCTGTAAAATGACCACAGACACCTGATGACGTTTAAAACTTTATATAAGAATTCAAAGAGAAGATGCCAAGATAATAAGCGATACACAGAATAATATATCAAACATTAAAATCAACACCAATAGGTAACTTTGCATCAAAAATATGACCATTAGGATATATGGGAAAACTAAAGGAAGAAGTTTTTGGAACAAAACTAGTCACTGCAATTTTATACTAGAACATAGGAATGGGGATGAGACCTAGAACATGTACTAAACCTAAGTGTTTAAGCTATTCTTGCTAAGTTCACTGCAATCCGCTAAAAGAAAGGGAAAAACGGGAACATGCTATTGCTTTATAAAATCAATGAACTCCTAAAGGAGAGGGGGAGAGAAGGAACCAACTAAAATTTCAGACACATATATTTGATATATCAACGGCAATAGAGCAATATCACAGGTAAAAAGGCTTTAACAGATCAGACAAAAGAGAGAGAGAGAGAGATACGCAAACCCACAATTAATAATTACCTAGTTCAGATTGAAGACCAACCCTGGCCACGGGTCAGTTGGGAAGACGGGGACAGGGACCCTCAGAAAAGGAATGCCAGGATGCGAGCAGGTACAGCTCACGGACAGTAAGGACGGGATACCCCTCAGGTTCAGGTCAAAGGACTGGGCCTCCCAGGGTACGACCAACACCCACAGCTTCGGACAGCAACGCCTGCGTTACCCCCTCCTGCAAGTAATCCGCCAGAAACCCCGATTGGATTTTCGAATTCCCCAGCAAAGTGCTTCGCCAGCACTTAGGATTTTCCACCCCTTAGGAGATTGTGGAAAGTATGGACAAAGTGCTCCGCAGCACTTTCAGAATGAGCACCTATTGAGATCGTAGGGTCAGTGACAGGTCTGCTACTCGGACAAGTCGGACAATTTTTCTAAGCTAAACTAGGGCAATTATACTGTTTTGGGGACCCTCAGACCACCCACTAATGTTGCAAGTGACAGTTTCCCACATTGTGATTGGTCAGGAGAGGTGGTGCGGTCATTACCACCTCCTAGAATTCAACGTTCCCATCATAATTATTCAGTTTTGCACACCCGCCCCCCTGGTTCACGTTCCCAGGCATAGGAATGCAGAAGACAATGCAAGAGTCCAGCATATAGCAACAGTGTATGACAATTCAAGGTGTAATCTTGCATCTTCGGGATGGGTTCCCAGGCGCATCGGGCTTCAGGAGCCAGCTGGCTAGTTTTAGCTTCTGCGCAGTTAGGACTCTCCCTGGTCAGCTGACAGGGTTCAGAGGAGCCTCGGCATGGCGTCGCTCATGTATGCCCCAGCCCACAAAGACGCGGTACATGAAAAGTAAGCGAAAACAAATTAAAATCATACATAAAAATGATCGCACTGTATACCATGATAAAATCTAACCAACCCTTATTTTATAATGACTATAGCATTATGGATTAGTGCGAAAAGACAGATAGGCTAAAGCAGCAGTAGCAAGCAGAGAGCGTGGTGAGAGACAAGCGGCCATATTTTGCATCAGTGCGCATGAGCACAGAATCCCTCCAGAATGCGAGTGCGTCACATCACATGGGTATGACCGACGCATGCGCAGACTGAATCTCAGCGAAGCAGCCATTTTCAGTGCAAGCTTCGTTTTAGTACGGAAAAAAACAAACAAGCAAGCATCCTGGGGACACCCGCGTGTTGGGAAAACACTTTATAAATGACGAACAATGGTGTTAATATTATTATGCGGTTTAGACAAGGGTTTGCATACGAGCAAGGCGCTTTACATGCGAATCCTTGCTCCATCAATCCCCTCTTTGATGATATTTACTATCATCACTACATGAAGGAAACAGATGCCAACTTTTCTCATTCATCCACATCGTCCATTTCAATTTCAATAAACTTATTGTTTAGTTTTCTTTCAGCTTCCCTATGAGAGTGGTGATTTTTCGCCTTTTTGTAAATTGCACTCTTTAGCTCTTCTAGTTCTAGTTCGTCAATGTTTCTTTTCACCCCCCTCGGATTTACTGTATATTTCTTTTTGCACTTTTGGCATTTGCAGCAGATAAACAGGATCAACACAATTACACCTATTATAACTATTGGCATCAGTATTTTCCACAAAAGATTTTTACCTAAGTTAGTAAACCAACTACCTATAGAGGAGAGACCTCCAGTCAGTCTCGTCCAGGCACTGTCAACCTCCAATGGTTTGAGTTCCCTTTCCAAATTAGTTATGTTCTTCACATATTGTTTTAATTCGATACTTTTATCAGGAATGTAAGTGCAACAATGTTGCGCTTTCAGCATTCTACAGACTCCGCCCTCTTTTGCTAATAGGGTGTCAAGGGCAAGACGGTTTTGTAAAACCATTGATCTGATCGCAACCATTTCCGTATTGACCAGCAGGAAACCAGCAGCAGTGTCCGTTGATAACCGGTCCACTACTGTAGACAATTTGCAGATTCTATGAGTGTTCAGAACTACCCCCATTCCAGGTATCAGTGCACTAAAGATATCACCTATAATTTCACCTACACTTTCACGTCTACTACGCACTAAACCATTAGTTTCTTCATCGCTTCCAGCTGCATTATTCACATGGTATATTTTCGGGAAAACAATGCCAAAGTAGCAGCTTCCATACCAGTGATCCGGCAATTTGAAATACGCCTTGTTCCCACATATATAATATATTCCGGGAAACACAGGTTCTGACCCATTTTTGAATCCCCAACCTCCAATTACCTTGTAATTATGTTCACACTCGCTGGAACCGATGAATACATTGTTATAGTACTCTGTCTTTTCCCTATGGATACAAAGTTTCCCCTTTCGTTCAAAATCCAGCAACAAGGCAGGACTAGCTTCGCCTTCCGAGGTGTTATCCATGTGCTCAGCCCACCTAGGGACTCTATCCTTCTCGTCATTTGCCTTCTTCTGAAACTTTTCTCTCCTTCTGTCTGCCATCTTTATAAACATCTTTTCCTGCTCTTGCAGTGAACAGGTCAGGTTATCTTCTCTTGCTTGATCTAAATCTATGTTACCTATAGTCAGGAAATATTCTCCCATATAGCGTGTCACGTCACTTGTAGTATGTACACGGTTCAAGTGTCCTCTAACAGGAAGTTCAGAGAATACTACGTCATCATTTGAATAATAGTACTGCAAGGTGCTTCTATAGAACAGGCTAGCTAATATACTACAGGAGATTCCATAGGTCAAAGGTAGATGGTGGTATGTCACGCCTTCAGCCACTGAGGTTGGTAGCTTCATGCAGACATAGCAGTCCTCTATTTCCATAGCTTCTACATAATGCACTAATAAGTTAGCAAAAACATTTAGATGCGTCCTGTTTTTCATTTTGTGAAAATGTAGTCCATCCTCATCTGGTGCTTCTAAATTAGGTCGTGTGTGTGTCAGTCCTACTCTTTTGTCGTGTCTTACTAGGCTTCGTGGTGTTTCTGCAGTCTGTACAACCCCTACATCTACTGCTTCGGGTTCAGTAGGGGACAAGTTTGGATCTTTACTTATCATAAAAGGTAGGAAAACAGTTAGTCCTATCCACATTACTATTAGCATGGCTATACTACATAAGCATATCTTACAACAGGTTTTGAGACACCCACACCGGGATCTCCCAGAGACATTCGAATCAGACATATTTAGCTTACAGGTGGCTTTTGCTACCCCTCTTTGTTTCTTTGCACCAAAGGCTCACTTCGGGGCTTCACTCAAGGAGGGTCTTCGTCCGAACTCCGATCAGCAATGGACTCGTCGTCACTGTTGCCACTGGGGTGTGGCTCGTCAATTTCCTCCAACACAAAGTACGTCCACTCAGGGCTCCGATACAGTCGGTTCTGTTTCTTTATTCTGTCGCTCTTTCTCAGCGACTTGCCTTGGGCTGCATTTCTTTCACTTTGAGCCCTTTTCCGGTCTTTATCGTTTTCTTCGACTGTCTTTAGTCTGAGCCTTAGTCTCTTGACGTATCGGGGTGCACTTCTTCCTCCGTGCCTCCCAGTGGTTGAGGAGACTTCGCCTTCTTCGTGCACTCTTTTCACCTTTTGTGGTGGCGTCTCTGTTTTCCTGCCTGTCTGACTAGGTCCAGGTCTTTCGTCTATTTCTTCTGCCTGGTCCCTATTCTGACCCTGCTCAGATTCAAAACGCACTTTCTTCTTATTTCTGGTTACTGTTGTTTCCGTTGTCTGAGCACTTTGATCTAGTTCTATCTGTTCCTGTTCATGCTCTTCGATCTCTTCACTTTCTTCTGCATGAACGTCAGCTCTAATTTCTAACTGTCCCTTTCTCGGCACCGGAGTTTCAGGAGGAGTCTCGAGGTCTTGATCTGACCCTACTTGGCCTATGTCCTGATCAGGTGTGTTGTGGCTTTCGTTGACCTGACCTTCTTCTTCTATTTCTGACTCACCTGGACTATCCCACTCACTGTCTAAGTAGGAATATTTCCTGGTCCGTATTGGATCATGAACTGGTTCGTCGGCGGGATACCATTCAACGTCTCGACTTGTGCTCGGCAGTTCGATGTCAGCTAGCTCCGGACTCTCTTCCTCTGAAGACTCTTCAGCTGCGCTGCCTTCAGCTCCAGTCGCGTTTTCTCCAGATACCCGCTTTGTGTGGCTGGCGTGGATCCACTTCGGTACACCAGCACACTTCACAGCAGTGGTAGTGACGAGGATCACTTGTCGTGGCTTTCCCCACCTTGGCTTCAGGCAACTGCTCCGGGTGTGTTTCTTTAACACCACCCAGTCTCCTGGTTGCAGATTGTGTGCTGGAGTCTTTGGCCACTCGTCTTCTGTCTCTCCAATCTGCTGAGAGAGAGAACGCACTTGGTCACCCAGCTGCTTGCAGTATTCTAGCACCATATCATCAGAAATGCTTAGCAGTTTGTTTCCGGGTACCCATGCCTGGCGCATCACTCTTCCCATCAACACTTCATGGGGACTTAGGCCAGTCTTTCGGTTCGGGATACTTCTCAAACTCATCAGCACCAGGGGTAAAGCCTCTATCCAGTTCATTTTTGTGGAATCACACATTTTTCCCAATCTGGACTTCAGGGTGCCATTTATTTGTTCCACTACCCCAGAAGCCTCTGGATGGTAGGCGCAGTGCAATCTTTGCTTCATTTTGAATGCTTTACAGAGTTCCTCTAGGACATCGTTGGCAAAATGCCCACCTTGGTCCGTTTCGATTGTCTCTGGGATCCCATACCTAGGTATCAACTCCCTGAGCAATAATTTGGCTGTGGTGATAGCGTCATTTTTCTTAGCTGGATATGCTTCCACCCACCTGGAGAATAGACAAACTATGACTAAGATATATCTATATCCTTTGCATCTGGGCATGGTTATGAAGTCTGCCTGCATTCTAACGAAGGGCCCTACTGCCTTTCCAATAGTGCTCTGTTCCACTACAGTCTTCTTTCCTGCATTGAATTGCTGACACACTAGGCACCTCTGGCAAAGCCTTTCCGCCTGGTTCCTGAACTTTGAATTACAGAACACCTGTTCAAACACCCGACACATCGCGTCTCTTCCCATATGTGTTGGCTCATGTATCATTCTGATCATGGGGTCGATCAAACTATCAGGCAGTACAGGCACCCCAGTCGGATTTACCACCACACCATCTTCTCTCAACTCGCATCCATTTGCGGCCCACCTGCCCTTTTCTGCCTGTCTGTGGCTTGTTGTAACTCCTTTAATTCTTCCCACGTTGACACATTCTCAAACAACATAAGTTGGCAGCTGGTTCCATCCCACAGTGCAATTTGTAGGGACATATGGTGTCGGGCACAAAACTGTGCAATTTGGTCAGCGTACCTATTACCGGCAGTCACATCATCATTTCCAGATCTGTGAGCCGCACACTTGACCACAGCCAATTCTTTGGGTAATTGGATAGCTTCCAGTAAGTCATGCACCACCTTCCCATTTCGGATAGGTGTGCCTGAGGAAGTCATGAATTCTCTTTGTAACCACAATTGGCCGAAGTCATGAACGACCCCAAAACAATACTGGCTGTCTGTGTAAACAGTTATTCTCTTGTTCTTACCCCTCTTACAGGCTCTGGTTAATGCGATGAGCTCTGCCACTTGTGCAGATTTCACCTCGCGCATGTAAGATGCCTTGATGGTTCCTGTCAGTGTAACCACAGCATAGGCAGCACTCAGACTCCCACTCTCATGTCTCAAACACGAGCCATCCACGAACATTGTTTTATCCCCGTCAAGTAGTGCTATTTCACGGATGTCGGGACGGGGTTTTGTGCTATATTCAGTTAGATCGATGCAATTATGTTCCCCGTCCTCATCAGTTTCTACATCCAGAGGGATAGGTAACAGTGTCGCAGGGTTTAGGACATTGCACCTGCAAATAGTTACATTTTCAGCACCAATCAAAATTCTCTCATACTTAGTCAGCCGACTAGGCGTGAGGTACTGGGTCTTAGTTCTAGTCAGTAGGATGACAACAGAGTGAGGAACATAGACAGTGACGGGATGTCCCATGACAATGTTCTCACTCTGTTCCAGACTGACGCAAGTAGCAGCAACGGCTTTTAAGCATCCAGGCAGTCCAGCAGCCACTGGATCTAGGGTGGCCGAAAAGTAGGCTACTGGTCTTCTGACTAATCCGTGCTCCTGGGTCAGGACCGAAAGAGCACAATTCTCTCTTGTGTCACAGAACAGCTCAAATGGCTTAGTGTACTCAGGCATACCCAATGCAGGTGCGGTACATAGACAGTTTCTCAGAGTTACCCAAGCATTCATGCTTTCACTGTCCCAATGGACGGGGTCTTCTACTCCTTTCTTTGTCATATTTATCAGGGGTCGGGCTAGAGCCGCAAATCCTACAATCCATTGTCTGCAGTAACCCACAACTCCCAAGAACATTCTCACCTCTTTCTGTGTTCTGGGCAGTTCCATTGCTTTGATTATTTTGATCCTTTCGGTAGTGACTTTTCTGATTCCTTTTTCTATCTGGTGCCCCAGATACTTTACTGAGTTTCTACAGAATTGTAATTTGTCAGGCGACACTTTATGTCCTCCTTTTCCTAGGTGATTCAGCAAGGCAATTGTGTCAGTGACACAGTCAGTCTGGGTTTTAGATGCCACTAACAGGTCATCTATGTACTGTACCAAAACAGACTCTCTTGTCAGCACTAGGGATTCAAGGCACTTTTTCAGTATCTGGTTGAAAATCGATGGACTTTCGGTGTACCCCTGGGGGACACGATTCCAGACATAGATATGGCTGTCAAATTCAAAACTGAAAAGGAATTTGCTTTCTGGATGTAAGGGGATGGAAAAGAATGCGTGGCACAGATCGATGACAGTGAACCATTCTGCATTCCAGGGAATCTGGTATAGTATCACTGCAGGGTTGGGTACAATAGGACAGCAAGGCACGACAATTTGGTTTACCTTGCGCAAATCTTGCACCACCCGGTACTTCCCACTAGGCTTTTTGATCCCAATGATAGGCGAATTACAGGGGCTGCTCAACACTTCTTCTATTATTTCTGCTTCGAGCAGCCTCGTAATTTCAGTCGCTACTCCTGCCTTTACTTCTGCACTCATTTTGTACTGTCTGGTTTTCGGGTAGATAGCATTTGTTTTTATTGCTATTTTAACTGGGTCCACATTTGCCATCAGGCCTACATCTTTTCCTGTGAAATCCCACACTTCTGGTACTACCCTTAACTGGAGCTCTTCAGGTAAATCCTCAATTGTCAAAGGCTTGATATCAGCATCTTGTCTGACTAACATCAGTTTGTACAGGCCATCTTCATCGGGGGTCTGAATCTCGACGCCATTTGGTGTGCAGAAAATGGTACAACGCATCTTGCACAATAAACCACGTCCTAGCAGGTTTACAGGACTGGAATCACAGACCACAAATCTGTGCATTTCCTTGAAATTTCCTATAGAAATTTCCATTGGTTCAGTTACAGGGGTACTTATTATCTGATTTGAGACTCCCACTACTTGGATTGCTTCTCCCGAGAGGGGTAGGTTAGGAACATCCACTGTTCTTACAGTAGATCGGGTAGCACCAGTGTCCAACAGAAAGGTGACGTCTTTTCCCTCTACCTTTCCTTCAATGTATGGTCCAGTCTGGTCTACCGGTAAGGAGGCGCCAAGTACGCACTCCTCATCCTCCCCTCTCAGGCCCCGTCAATCTTGATCCTCACAAAGGAAGGTATCATTTAGCAAGTACTGTGGAATGACTGCGTTTCTTTCACTCTCAACCTCCCATACTTCCGCCCTTTCATTCTGCTGACCCTGACTCTTAAAATTCTGTCTAGGAGCGCGAGGTACTGGAGGTAATTTTACCTGTTGCTGGTTCTTTCTCGTCCACTCTTTCGGTACCTGTGGATTTAAACCATTTACAGGGGCATTACCGGCCTGTAGGTGTGGACACTCGTCTCTCCAATGCCCCATCTGGCCGCACCCATGGCACGGAAACTTTTTCATGGCCTCTTCACGACTCATTTTAGGTCTGGGCTTTCCTCCCCCCCCAGTATTGGTATTCTGAACATTATTATCAGAAGTCATTTTACTTAACTGTTTTTCTTGCTGTTCAGCTAATTTCACCTGTGCCCACATGACTTTTTCCTTCAGGGCCTTCTTTTTATTTTCGATTTCATCTTCGCAGTATTTTTCATATTTCAGGACATCATCTATGGGTTTTCCCTGCCAACTTATTTTGTTATCTCGAATCCATTGTGAGATTTCAGGCCTTAATCCTAGCACAAACCTATAACTGAAATGGGTCATGTCTTTCATGCCTACATTATCGATACCACTGTAAGTTTTGAATACCTGCAGTAACCTTTCATAAAATGAATGCACCGTTTCATCACGTTCCTGGGTGGTTCTATCTATTCGGGTCCAATCTGTCTCCTTTGCTGGTACCTTTTTCTTGAGGTATTGTATGACTTGCTCATATTTCCTCATTACTTCAGGTGCGGGAGCTCCTGTTTTCTCATCTCTGGGAAATTCCTCACTGGGCCAATCAATTTCAATTTTACAGTCGGTCCACAAATCTACAGGGACCACAATGTCGAAAAACCCATCCAGGTCTTTCAGTAGACACTTCTGAACTTTTATGAAACGTTCTACCTGTCTGTACCAGTCAACTGGTTTCTCACGTAATTTCGGGAAGTCGTTTGTAAATGACACAATGTCTTGTCTGGACCAAGGGACATGGACATATTTTCCTCCCGGGACCTCTCTCATGGGGCACAATTTTTCTGTTGGGGTTACTTCCTTTAATACGAATTCTGAAGTTACTGACCCAGCCCTGCTGCCTTCCTTTTTCTTTGCCCACCTGGTTCTCCATTTCCCCACTTCGCCCCATTTCTGCAAGATTTTCAACAATTCTCTTACTTGGATCTGTTTTCCCATCACATTCAGGCTTTCTAAATCCTTGTCTGAGAAGTCCACTCTGTAGGGTTTCTGAAGAATTTTGGAGCGACTAACATCAACTCCCATTTCTGTGGCGGCATCCATTATCTTTTCATGGAGCACCCTAGCACTCCGGGTAAGATTTTTACTGATGAATAGTAACTCTTCTTCATTATACGAGCTTAGGCGCTCAACTCCCACGTTCCCAGCCATCATTTCTTCTATTTCTATTCTTAATTTATATATTTCCAATGCTTTAGGTTGGGGAGTGGTCTCCTTCTCTAGCTCCTTTGTCCATCTGTCCAATTCTTCAGGGGAAACTAAAGTGGCACTCCTAACTCCAGTTGCACTTTCAATCACCACCTCCTTTTGTCTGGGCTGACTTCTCGTCCCTGCTATACTGGCCCTCGACTCCCTTATGGGCAGATCCATCAGAACCACAGATTCACACTCACTTTCCTGATCCTCATCTATGAATACTTCCTTCCTCGGGGTCTGGATGCTAGGAGTAGGCAGTATTGGGGTGATAACAGGAGGATGGGGACTAGTCAGGTCATTTCTATACATTGGAATAGCAGGACCAATAGTTACCGGAATGGTCAAGGAATCAGGATGGGGATGCATCTGGGCAATGGTTCTAACTAATTCCTCTCGCTGTTTAGTCAGGGCTTCTTTCTCTTTTTCCTGCAACCCCCTTTCAGCAGAATTGCCATGCAATACCTGAGGTACTAAGGACGGATAAATACTCGGGGCAGTCGGAGCAACCAATCGAGGTGGACTTTCTCCGAATGGCTGATAATTTGGGACTGTGGACTTAGGTCTGCAAAACCCATCCCTTTCACTAGTTTTACTGCCTGTAGCTGTTCCGTCTGTATCACTTTCCCTCCTACTTCGGGGGTAATTTGTAAAGGGATTTTGAGAATGCACCGGTTCTAATTCTGCAACATAGGGAGGTGGATTCTTCATTAACAAATCTTCCAGGTGTTCATCTTCTATGTCCCCCATAGGTGCTAGGTGATGGGTCTTTTCTTTACACTTTCCTCTCTTCTCTTCTGATACCCCCATCATAGGGAACAGCCCTTCAGTTAACATAGATTGCCTCCACTGTTTCATTTTCTGCTCTTTGGTTGGCGTTGGAAGCCTGGGATACCACTTACTCACTCCCTTATCCATTCGGGGTTTATCTCGCTCTGCAGCCTCAATCTCCCATTCCTCCAAAGCTTCGTACTGGGTCAACCTAGGTCTAGGGTGTAATTCATTCATGCGGGTCCTTAAGTTAAACAGGATCCGACCATTAAATGTACCTTCAACAGGGAATGCTAGGACTCCGTCATCTACAGTATACTTTGCCCAATTTTCTAGCCAGACACAAGTGTGATACCCTTTATCAAACAACATGAAAGAAGCAGGGGTATTTGGCGGGGGAATAAGTACGCCTTCCCTCGTTCTAATGGGCTTGTCAGTTTTGAAAAAATTCTTTACTTTATCGGAAAATGACAATTTTCTCTTTATTCCATACATCATGTGCGGTCTACCTCGTACAATCTGCTCTTTATGAAATCCTAGGTATTTGGGATTTGGTATGAAGTCTGGATACCACATACAACTCTCCAGACTCGCTTCTAGCTCGGCTGGATTAATTTTGTTTACCTTTGTGCTTCCAATGCTAGCGCGACTTTTATTTCGCACCACCCAATCAGGTCAGAAAATACAAATACTGTTAACCAATGGGTGCGCGGCCTTTTCGCAAGACAGAGTCTCACGCTTCGGCACTCACCCCTCCTTTACAAATTCAGCTCCACTACCCACCCGCTGTTTTGACCAATACCAGCGCGGCACGGAGTGACGTCAGAGCAGCTCTCCGACTGACTCCCTCCTTCACAAGGTAACGGAAACTTTTTACTCTCTCTAAAGTGCGAGTGCAAGTTTTAGTTAATAACACGCAACGTTTGCCACTATGTCTGAGTGTTCTAAAAAGAGAAAAGACTTTTCTTTCGCTACTAGTAAACCACTTCTGTCTACTTTTCATTCACTCTGGATAGACTTCTTTGCCTGTCCCTTCACACTAGTAACATAGAACCCGTTATTCTTCTGGCTCATCCACCTTAGTCGGGGATATGTACTGAGCCAGGATTTCACCAGCGAACTATTTTACTTACCAGACAAGCCTCGGAGACCCTACTACTCCTTCCGTATGCGACCCTTACTAGGTGATATCGCAATGAAAGTTTTATAACGGACTCGTAGCTATCATTCACTCCAGAAACAAAGGTCCTAATTAGTGCTTCCAGTTACTCCTTTAACCCTGCACTAATGCCTCGAACTTAGTGACTTCAACAGCTAACCGGATTCTACTCACCGTTAGCTAAAATACTTCCCCGGGGATTCAGACTACACTGAACACTTACAAACAATTCTGGGTTAATTCAACATGCAATATTTATAGCAGCAATGCAAAATCATGCACATTTACATATAAATCCTTAAAACATTTCAAAATTTTGAATCAATACAGTAGAAAATCAGCAGCACACTTAATCTTCACGGTTTGTTTATGACCTATCCTGTCTACCTAATCTAACTAGTCCAAACCATCCTCTGGCTGCCAGAAAATTACTGCTAGAGCGCGCAGTTCCCCCAGGTCACCCGAGTTACCAATTCCTTTACACGCACTGGGCCCTTGGTGTGAAAAAACCTTTTATTATCACACTATTTTGTTTGGGTGAACCGGGTGAGGATTTCTCCTCCTGCACGCTGCTAAGAGTAATCAAGTTTGGATTTATCTCTGCTTACCATGTACCCGACTTACCACAGGTACAACTCTTACGACGGACCTAGAGCTATCAGGGAAAATAGTAGACAGGCCTAACATCAAGTACTCTTTATAATCAGAAAAATACTTTCCACAATTCTGTAAAATGACCACAGACACCTGATGACGTTTAAAACGTTATATAAGAATTCAAAGAGAAGATGCCAAGATAATAAGCGATACACAGAATAATATATCAAACATTAAAATCAACACCAATAGGTAACTTTGCATCAAAAATATGACCATTAGGATATATGGGAAAACTAAAGGAAGAAGTTTTTGGAACAAAACTAGTCACTGCAATTTTATACTAGAACATAGGAATGGGGATGAGACCTAGAACATGTACTAAACCTAAGTGTTTAAGCTATTCTTGCTAAGTTCACTGCAATCCACTAAAGGAAAGGGAAAAACGGGAACATGCTATTGCTTTATAAAATCAATGAACTCCTAAAGGAGAGGGGGAGAGAAGGAACCAACTAAAATTTCAGACACATATATTTGATATATCAACGGCAATAGAGCAATATCACAGGTAAAAAGGCTTTAACAGATCAGACAAAAGAGAGAGAGAGAGAGATACGCAAACCCACAATTAATAATTACCTAGTTCAGATTGAAGACCAACCCTGGCCACGGGTCAGTTGGGAAGACGGGGACAGGGACCCTCAGAAAAGGAATGCCAGGATGCAAGCAGGTACAGCTCACGGACAGTAAGGACGGGATACCCCTCAGGTTCAGGTCAAAGGACTGGGCCTCCCAGGGTACGACCAACACCCACAGCTTCGGACAGCAACGCCTGCGTTACCCCCTCCTGCAAGTAATCCGCCAGAAACCCCGATTGGATTTTCGAATTCCCCAGCAAAGTGCTTCGCCAGCACTTAGGATTTTCCACCCCTTAGGAGATTGTGGAAAGTATGGACAAAGTGCTCCGCAGCACTTTCAGAATGAGCACCTATTGAGATCGTAGGGTCAGTGACAGGTCTGCTACTCGGACAAGTCGGACAATTTTTCTAAGCTAAACTAGGGCAATTATACTGTTTTGGGGACCCTCAGACCACCCACTAATGTTGCAAGTGACAGTTTCCCACATTGTGATTGGTCAGGAGAGGTGGTGCGGTCATTACCACCTCCTAGAATTCAACGTTCCCATCATAATTATTCAGTTTTGCACACCCGCCCCCCTGGTTCACGTTCCCAGGCATAGGAATACAGAAGACAATGCAAGAGTCCAGCATATAGCAACAGTGTATGACAATTCAAGGTGTAATCTTGCATCTTCGGGATGGGTTCCCAGGCGCATCGGGCTTCAGGAGCCAGCTGGCTAGTTTTAGCTTCTGCGCAGTTAGGACTCTCCCTGGTCAGCTGACAGGGTTCAGAGGAGCCTCGGCATGGCGTCGCTCATGTATGCCCCAGCCCACAAAGACGCGGTACATGAAAAGTAAGCGAAAACAAATTAAAATCATACATAAAAATGATCGCACTGTATACCATGATAAAATCTAACCAACCCTTATTTTATAATGACTATAGCATTATGGATTAGTGCGAAAAGACAGATAGGCTAAAGCAGCAGTAGCAAGCAGAGAGCGTGGTGAGAGACAAGCGGCCATATTTTGCATCAGTGCGCATGAGCACAGAATCCCTCCAGAATGCGAGTGCGTCACATCACATGGGTATGACCGACGCATGCGCAGACTGAATCTCAGCGAAGCAGCCATTTTCAGTGCAAGCTTCGTTTTAGTACGGAAAAAAACAAACAAGCAAGCATCCTGGGGACACCCGCGTGTTGGGAAAACACTTTATAAATGACGAACAATGGTGTTAATATTATTATGCGGTTTAGACAAGGGTTTGCATACGAGCAAGGCGCTTTACATGCGAATCCTTGCTCCATCAGGTTGTTACCTGATTCATTCCCAAGTTGGCTTAAGTTAGCCTGGTTCAGCCTACTGACCAGCACCTGACTATCTTTGTCATCATCTGACTCACTGCTTTCCACCTCCTCCTCTTCCTCCTCTTCCTCTACATCTACCTGAGGAGCTCCAGTGGTGGAGGCTTCCTCATCTACCAGGATGATAGAGGCAGGGGTGTCTACAGTGTCATCCTCTGAAGGATGGCCTCCTTCAGCATCCCCTGTGGGGTTTGCTTTAGAGGGCTTTAGAGTCTCAGACTGGTCTAAGAGCTCTCTTAGGTGGTCTGTAGTAGGGGAAGGCCCTGTCTTCAGACCCCTTAAGACACAATGCTGTCTTAATTCCTTAAAGGAAAAAATAGCAAATTTGGATGGTGCCCTTGGAGGGTCACTCTCAACAGGAGTAAGTCCACTGGACCCTTCTGCTCCAGACATTGCTCTAGTGTGGGTGGATGTGTTGCAATCTACCTACACTGGTGTTTACCTACTAAACCTATCTAGTAGTTATAGCTAGGGTGTGCTACTCCCTTTGCTCTACAACAACTAAGTTCAGTAGAACTTAAGTATACTAGTCTTGTTTTATATGTACCTAGCAGGTACCTGTATGATCTTTCAAATGATAATCTCAAAGATTGTAATGGTAAAACAACAGCAAGCTCAGATCCCAATCCGCTGCTCACCAATGTGAGAAGTTGGCCTGGTATATAATGCTCACTAACTCTTAGTGATCACTTTGTACCATGCCAAGCAACCCTTATGATGATGGTTGTAATTCAACCTTGTAGACCAGTTATCCTAGTGGTAACGTGGACAAAGCAGTCTTAGGCTAAACTCTGAAAGGCATGTGAAGCCAGCTGTTATACCATACACAACCCCCTTGAATACCAAATGAAAGGGACACCACACAGATATATATTGAAAATGTATATTGATTTATTAACTATAAAATCCCCTGGACTCTTTATGAGCACAGAAGCACAAGCGTTAAATCACAAGACAGTTTAAAATACACAAAAGTTGCACAATATGGATGAGCCCTAGGGGCCACCTAAACCATATACTAAGAAAGTGGTATAAGAGATACCAGGAGGAAAGTGAAGAGGCCCAGGGCCTTGGGAATCACCGGAGCTATTCGAGACTAGCTGTGACTAAGTCGGGAGAGGCCCACGGGACTCGGGTGCAGTGTTCAAAGTGCACGCACTTTCCAATACAAAGTCTATGGTGCGTAAAAAGTACAAAGTTAGAAAGTTAGGAACCTTCTGAGTGACCTACGGAGCTGAAACTTAAAACACAGGCCCTTGGGATGTGTACCAGTGCAGGAGCACCGGCGGAGCTGAGTTACCTCACCCACAGGAAGCGGGTGCACAGGGTCGAAGTCGTGTCGGGTTTCGTCACGCTGGTCGATGGTGCTTGGAGCTGAAGATGCTGCAGGCGGCTCGATGAGAAGAGTTCCGGTGGATCCAAGGGTGGATCTGAAGATGTGAAGACCTGAAAGCAGAGGGGACAATGTTCAAAGTCACTAGCCAGTGACTACCGTGGAACCAGATTGGAACCAGGCGATGTCGGGTGCAAACAGGCGTTGTCAGGTAGCTTCTTTCTGCAGCCACGTGGATACCCGGGGTCAAGGACGTCCAGGAGTCGGTCACGAGCTGTCCCACGCAGGCTTCTTGCTGTTGGCGGTGGCGGCACCTCGATCGGAGCAAACAGGCCTTGGCAAAGGCAAGCCAGGCAGAAGTTGAAAGATGCTTAACACTCAGACCAGCAAGGTCAGAGCGGGTGCTCCTTTTCACAGGAGCTTGGGTAGGTCTGGAGCAACCAGACCTGCTGTGTAAATCTTCGGTTTCGTCGCCAAGATGGCCGCTGACCACGTGGCTAGTGGCCGGGATGGCGCGTCGAGTGGCACAATGCAAAAGGGCCCCACGCAGATCGTGGAGATGCTGGAGGGCTGATCTTCGGTGCAAGGGCTGCTCGGTGGTGGGGGTTCTCAGTCTTCAAAGCACAACGTCGAGGATGCCTCAGAAGCTGCGCAGTCAGCTTTTCAAGTGTCTTTCAAGAGGTCTGGTCCCACGTCACTCGGTGCCTCCACGGGTCCCTTCTTTGCAGGGACTGTGGATCGGGCTCTGCGAGGTCTGGGAGTCTGGTTCTTGTCTGGCTCTGGGCTCGGTCTCCGGCGGGAGGCGGCGGCAAAGCAGACGTCGAGTTGCTGGTTGGTACCTGTGTTCACAGGGTGGCCACTCCTAGGCCACAAGGGAGATTCTCTTCAGTCTTCTGTGCAGCAGAATGTCGAAGTCCAGTCTTCTTCTTGTTTAAAGTTGATTTCAGGATGATCTGCTGTGCAATGGCACTGCTCCCGCTCTTATTCCCAATCTGAGGGGTGGATCACCTACTAGGTCCCTCCTCTGGGAGGAACCAGGAAGGGGGGCGGCTACACCCCCTTTCCTTTGTCCAGCTCCTTGCCAGGACTGGGGCTGGAAGGCCCCAGAACCGGTTTGGACTGGCCTATGCACGGGGACACCTTGTGTGCCCCGGGCATGTCTGATTCTATTCAGCCCTGTCCTACCCAATACACAAAATCCTGTCTGGGGTGGTGCTCGCACCTCCCAAGGCAGGAAACCCTTTGTCCAGGCCACCATCTGCCGAGTTTCGGTCAGCAGCAGGAGGCCAGACTCGTGTCTGTGGTGGCAGCATCCATTTTGTGATGCTGAGGCTCTGTTTAACTTTAACCGGGGTTAAGGCTACACACATGTCGTGTCCCTCTAAAGGGTGGAATGCTATCCCCGTCGCCAGAATTGGCGAGGGGATAGTATTCCAATTCGTATGACACCTTACTCGACATGTTTTGATAAAGCCAAACCAAAGATAGCAAATAACCGCGAGGATTATAATGCACTTAAGAGTATATGGTATGGCAATATCCCGGAACAGCTTAGGGAGTGGTTCCCGACAGCTGCAGACAGTCTCAGCTCATGCTAGAGCACCATCTCACATATTTCCAAGCACTCTGCCTCCAGGATTGATGAGGCCTTCCATAGGAGTGGCTGATAGGAACATATGTGTCCAGTTTAGGGTTAGGCACAGACATACTGTACCTAAGTAAGAGGTGGTTACACCGACTTACCCCAGCTGAGTGATCAGCCAGTTGTGTCAAATATGGAGGCCAGGCCAGGGGTGGCACAATACATGCTGCAGCCCCTGGTAGGCCTTGGATACACCTATGCCCTGGGCACCTAGGGTGCACTAATACAGGGGCTCATAAGGTGAACCAGTTCCAATTCGTAATGCACCTAAAGTGCATTGGCAGTAATTTAGAGAGAGAACAGCAGGCTGTGGGTCTGATTAGCAGGCCCACAGCCACATTAAGTCAGAAATCAGTGAAGCAAAAAGCAAAAATTTGGGGTGACCATAGGATAGCAGACCCTACTCTCCTACATTCGCGCCCCGCGAATCCCGCAAAATTGCAGAAAAACGAGTTTTGCAAAACTGAAAGCACTCGGCAGGTGCAAGAGTTCAAACTCATCATTAGTAACAATTCACTGTAGTGCTTCTTGACTGGGGCCCCTCCAGAGTTCAGTTGCTAGTTGCAACAATTGCATGACCCTGCTCTGACCCTCACAGCAGGCTCATAGAATAGCTAGAAGTAAGCCACAAAGGTCCTGGAAAAAAAAATTGCACTGCAACAGAAAGCAAATTACTGATAAGGAAGCAGGTGCCAGACCTGGAATTTTAAAACAGTGACACATTAATAAACTAACCCCAAATTAATTCATGTCAGTTGAAGCAGGCAGGTGTGCTTGCTTTTCCCCCCCATAATCTACAGTGATGATGAACCAGAGGGTGGCATTGATGTAACAGAGGGTGGCATGGTTGAAAGAGAGGGTGGCAGTGGTGAAACAGAGGGTGCTGGGAGGCTGTGATGATGAACCAGACGTAGAAACAACATAGTCGCGACCGTTGCGAGCCGACAAGTAATTTCGCAATTGCGAACTAGTACCAAACCCTCGCGAACTGGCAGAAACCCTTGCGAACAAAAAAAATAAAAAATCCGCAAATTCGCGAGAATTCGCGGATTTTGCGGATTGCGAGTTCGCAAATTTGCAAAATTCGCGAACGCCAGATTCGCTAAATTCGCCCATGACTTAGCCGTGAACCCTGGGGTGGAATTACTTTTCTTCTGAAGTGATTTTGTAGCGGCAGTTGCCCCATTTCATTCAGATTGTCATTGGTTACTGCTGGAAGCAACCTCATCCTTATCTTCGTATTAATCACTAACTGGATATGGCATTTTAATATCCAGTTGCTCAAGGAGCTTATTGTTTCTCATGGAACTAGTTACTTTACTATTAAGTGTCTCAGTATGTACTGTGAATCAGAGGCTCTTTCAAGAGGAAAGCGCTGAGACACCTTCCTTGTTTTCCCGCTGGGTGTATTTGAACTCTGTGTATCAGGTGTGTTATTTGCGCAAGAAGGCGCTTCACTCTTAGCGAGAATTGAGGAGAGTATACATGTTATGGTTATGTTGTGTTTAACTGTGTATCCTGTGTTTATATCATTTCAAAGCCTTTGTCCCAGCAGTCCCTTCCCCGTTCCTGATTTCCCTCGCCTAATGGTTCCAATTCCCTGTGTTATACAATCAGGGAGCAAGTAACGTTAGGAGGTGGACCCCCTTTAGCAACGACCGGATCCTGTGGAACGTAATCTTGACACTAATGTGTTTGGTATAATACAAAGGCTATTTTTACATATAACCTTGTGTGAAGTTGCCTTTGTGGTGAGCCTGGGATGTTGTTGCTGGTAGATGCATGCGCAAATACTTAACCTACATTGCCTCCGGATAAGTCTTACTGCTCGTGTAACGTTACCTAGAGGGTGAGCAGGGGTGATCTTTGGTGTGTAACTCCCTTGCCCTGACTAGAGTGGTGGTTTCTGCCTGGCTTTGGCGCAAGCCTTTGCCAACTGGAAATCGCCATTTCTAACAAGCATGAACAAACCAGCAGAACTAGAATTTCTCACCTATCTATTTTTTTAAATTTACGCCATTGTGTGGGCGTCACTGTGTTTTCCGCAGGCTGTGAATGAGTAATTACCAGTTGTGACTGCACGTCACCTCTAAGTTCACGTAACAAAGGGCAAAAAATCACGTCATCTGGAATCCACTGATCATACAGAAGAGTGGGAGGTGGCACAAGTGGGTCCTGGACCCGGGCAGACAATAGGCGCATGACATGATGTCATCACATGCAGACGTGTTGTCAGATGCAAGGACCAGGCCTCAGTCAGGCGAGGCCTTCTTCACCCTGCTGTCTGCTCAAATGAGCCCCGCGTCCCACCGTCATTGCTAGCACAAGTGACGTCCAGGGCCAGGCCTCAGTCGGGCAAAGACTGCTTCACCCTGCTGTCTGCTGAAATGAGCCCGTCATTGCTAGCACAAGTGACTTCAAGGACCAGGCCTCAGTCGGGTGAAGCCTGCTTCACCCTGCTGTCTGCTCAAATGAGCCCGTCATTGCTAGCACAAGTGAAGTCAAGGACCAGGCTTCAGTCGGGCGAGGCCTGCATCATCCTGCTGTCTGCTCAAATGAGCCTGTCATTGCTAGCACAAGTGACCTCAAGGACCAGGCCTCAGTCGGGCGAGGCCTGCTTCACCCTGCTAACTGCTCCAATGAGCCTGTCATTGCTAGCACAGGTGACGTAAAGGACCAGGCCTCAGTCGGCAGAGGCCAGCTTCACCCTGCTGTCTGCTCAAACGAGCCCGTCATTGCAAGCACAAGTGATGTAAAGGACCAGGCCTCAGTCAGGCGAGGCCTGCATCACCCTGCTGTCTGCTCAAATGAGTCCCGTGTGCCACCGTCATTGCTAGCACCAACGACGTCCAGGACCGGGCCTCAGTCGGGCGAGGCCTGCTTCACCCTGCTGTCTGCTCAAATGAGCCCGTCATTGGTAGCACAAGCGACTTCAAGGACCAGGCCTCAGTCAGGTGAGGCCAGCTCCACCCTGCTGCCTGCTCAAATGAGCCCATCATTGCTAGCACAAGTGATGTCAAGGACCAGGCCTCAGTAAGGCGAGGCCTGCTGCACACTGCTGTCTGCTCAAATGAGCCCGTCATTGCTAGCACAAGTGACGTCCAGGACCAGGCCTCAGTCAGGCGAGGCCTGCTTCACCCTGCTGTCTGCTCAAATGAGCCCGTCATTGCTAGCACAAGTGACGTCAAGGACCAGGCCTCAGTAAGGCGAGGTCTGCTTCATCCTGCTCTCTGCTCAAATGAGCCCGTCATTGCTAGCACAAGTGTCGTCAAGGACCAGGCCTCAGTCGGGCGAGGCCTGCTTCACCATGCTGTCTGCTCAAATAAGCCCGTCATTGCTAGCACAAGGGACCTCAAGGACCAGGCCTCAGTCAGACGAGGCCTGCTTCACCCTGCTGTCCGCTCAAATGAGCCCGTCATTGCTAGCACAAGTGACGTCAAGGACCAGGCCTCAGTAAGGCGAGGTCTGCTTCATCCTGCTCTCTGCTCAAATGAGCCCGTCATTGCTAGCACAAGTGTCGCCAAGGACCAGGCCTCAGTCGGGCGAGGCCTGCTTCACCATGCTGTCTGCTCAAATAAGCCCGTCATTGCTAGCACAAGTGACGTCAGGGACCAGGCCTCAGTCAGGAGGGGACTGCTTCACCCTGCTGTCTGCTCAAATGAGCCCGTCATTGCTAGCACAAGTGACGTCCAGGACCAGGCCTCCGTCGGGCGGGCCTGCTTCACCCTGCTGTCCGCTCAAATTAGCCCGTCATTGCTAGCACACTTGACGTCAAGGACCAGGCCTTAGTCAAGCGAGGCCTGCTTCACCCTGCCGTCTGCTCAAATGAGCCCGTCATTTCTATCACAAGTGACGTCAAGTACCAGGCCTCAGTCAGGCGAGGCCTGCTTCACCCTGCTGTCCGCTCAAATGAGCCCGTCATTGCTAGCACAAGTGACGTCCAGGACCAGGCCTCAGTCGGGCGAGGGCTGCTTCAACCTGCTGTCTGCTCAAATGAGCTCGTCATTGCTAGCACAAGTGACGTTAGGGACCAGACCTTAGTCAGGCGAGGCCTGTTCACACTGCTGTCTGCTCAAATGAGTCCCGCGTGCCACCGTCATTGTTAGCACACGTGACGTCAATGACCAGGCCTCAGTCGGGCGAGGTCTGCTTCACACTTCTGTCTGCTCAAATGAGCCCGTCATTGCTAGCACAAGTGACGTCAAGGACCAGGCCTCAGTCGAGAGAGGCCTGCTTCACACTGCTATCTGCTCAAATGAGCCTGTCATTGCTAGCACAAGTGACGTCAAGGACCAGGCCTGTCAGGCGAAGCCTGCTTCACCTTGCTGTCTGCTCAAATGAGCCCGTCATTGCTGGCACAAGTGATGTCAAGGACCAGGCCTCAGTCAGGAGAGGTCTGCTTCACCCTGCTGTAAGCTCAAATGAGCCCGTCATTACTAGCACTCTTGACGTTAAGGACCAGGCCTTAGTCAAGCGAGGCCTGCTTCACCCTGCCGTCTGCTCAAATGAGCCCGTCATTTCTATCACAAGTGACGTCAAGGACCAGCCCTCAGTCAGGCGAGGCCTGCTTCACCCTGCTGTCCGCTCAAATGAGCCCGTCATTGCTAGCACAAGTGACGTCCAGGACCAGGCCTCAGTCGGGCGAGGGCTGCTTCAACCTGCTGTCTGCACAAATGAGCTCGTCATTGCTAGAACAAGTGAGGTTAGGGACCAGACCGTAGTCAGGCGAGGCCTGCTTCACACTGCTGTCTGCTCAAATGAGTCCCGCGTGCCACCGTCATTGCTAGCACACTTGACGTCAAGGACCATGCCTCAGTCGGGCAAAGTCTGGTTCACCCTGCTGTCTGCTCAAATGAGCCCGTCATTGCTGGCACAAGTGACGTCCAGGACAAGGCCTCAGTCAGGTGAGGCGTGCTTCACCCTGCTGTTTGCTCAAATGAGCCCGTCATTGCTAGCACAAGTGACGTCAAGGACCAGGCCTGTCAGGCGAGGCCTGCTTCACCCTGCTTTCTGCTCAAATGAGCCCGTCATTGCTAGCACAAGTGACGTCAATGACCAGGCCTGTCAGGTGAGGCCTGCTTCACCCTGCTCTCTGCTCAAATGAGCCTGTCATTGCTAGCACAAGTGACGTCAAGGACCAGGCCTCAGTCGGGCGAGGCCTGCTTCACCCTGCTGTCTGCACAAATAAGCCCGTCATTGCTTGCACAAGTGACGTCAAGGACCAGGCCTCAGTCGGGAGAGGCCTGCTTCACCCTACTGTCCGCTCAAGTGAGCCCATCATTGCTAGCACAAGTGACGTCCAGGACCAGGCCTCAGTCGGGCGAGGCCTGCTTCACCCTGCTGTCTGCTCAAATAAGCCCGTCATTGCTTGCACAAGTGACGTCAAGGACCAGGCCTCAGTCAGGAGGGGACTGCTTCACCCTGCTGTCCGCTCAAATGAGCCCGTCATTGCTAGCACACTTGACGTCAAGGACCAGGCCTTAGTCAAGCGAGGCCTGCTTCACCCTGCCGTCTGCTCAAATGAGCCCGTCATTTCTATCACAAGTGACGTCAAGGACCAGGCCTCAGTCAGGCGAGGCCTGCTTCACCCTGCTGTCCGCTCAAATGCGCCCGTCATTGCTAGCACAAGTGACGTCCAGGACCAGGCCTCAGTCGGGCGAGGGCTGCTTCAACCTGCTGTCTGCTCAAATGAGCTCATCATTGCTAGCACAAGTGACGTTAGGGACCAGACCTTAGTCAGGCGAGGCCTGTTCACACTGCTGTCTGCTCAAATGAGTCCCGCGTGCCACCGTCATTGTTAGCACACGTGACGTCAATGACCAGGCCTCAGTCGGGCGAGGTCTGCTTCACACTTCTGTCTGCTCAAATGAGCCCATCATTGCTAGCACAAGTGACGTCAAGGACCAGGCCTCAGTCGGGAGAGGCCTGCTTCACCCTGCTATCTGCTCAAATGAGCCTGTCATTGCTAGCACAAGTGACGTCAAGGACCAGGCCTGTCAGGCGAAGCCTGCTTCACCCTGCTGTCTGCCCTATGAGCCCGTCATTGCTAGCACAAGTGACGTCAAGGACCAGGCCTCAATCAGGCAAGTCCCGGTTCACCCTGCTGTCTGCTCAAATGAGCCCGTCATTGCTAGCACATGTGACGTCAAGGACCAGGCCTCAGTCAGGCGAGGCCTGCTTCACCTTGCTGTCTGCTCAAATGAGCCCGTCATTGCTGGCACAAGTGACGTCAAGGACCAGGCCTCAGTCAGGGGAGGTCTGCTTCACCCTGCTGTAAGCTCAAATGAGCCCGTCATTACTAGCACTCTTGACGTCAAGGACCAGGCCTTAGTCAAGCGAGGCCTGCTTCACCCTGCTGTCCGCTCAAATGAGCCCGTCATTGCTAGCACAAGTGACGTCCAGGACCGGGCCTCAGTCAGGCGAGGCCTGCTTCACCCTGCTGTCCGCTCAAATGAGCCCGTCATTGCTAGCACAAGTGACGTCCAGGACCAGGCCTCAGTCGGGCGAGGGCTGCTTCAACCTGCTGTCTGCACAAATGAGCTTGTCATTGCTAGCACAAGTGAGGTTAGGGACCAGACCGTAGTCAGGCGAGGCCTGCTTCACACTGCTGTCTGCTCAAATGAGTCCCGCGTGCCACCGGCATTGCTAGCACACTTGACGTCAAGGACCATGCCTCAGTCGGGCGAGGTCTGGTTCACCCTGCTGTCTGCTCAAATGAGCCCGTCATTGCTGGCACAAGTGACGTCCAGGACCAGGCCTCAGTCGGGTGAGGGCTGCTTCACACTTCTGGCTGCTCAAATGAGCTCGTCATTGCTAGCATAAGTGACGTCAAGGACCAGGCCTCAGTCGGCAGAGGCCTGCTTTACCCTACTATCTGCTCAAATGAGCCCGTCATTGCTAGCACAAGTGACGTCATGGACCAGGCCTCAGTCAGGCGAGGCCTGCTTCACCCTGCTGTCTGCTCAAATGAGCCTGTCATTGCTAGCACAAGTTATGTCAAGGACCAGGCCTGTCAGGCAAGGCCTGCTTCACCCTTCTGTCTGCTCAAATGAGCCCGTCATTTCTATCACAAGTGACGTCAAGGACCAGGCCTCAGTCAGGCGAGGCCTGCTTCACCCTGCTGTCCGCTTAAGTGAGCCCGTCATTGCTAGCACAAGTGACGTCCAGGACCAGGCCTCAGTCGGGCGAGGCCTGCTTCACCCTGCTGTCTGCTCAAATAAGCCCGTCATTGCTTGCACAAGTGACGTCAAGGACCAGGCCTCAGTCAGGAGGGGACTGCTTCACCCTGCTGTCCGCTCAAATGAGCCCGTCATTGCTAGCACAAGTGACGTCAAGGACCAGGCCTTAGTCAAGCGAGGCCTGCTTCACCCTGCCGTCTGCTCAAATGAGCCCGTCATTTCTATCACAAGTGACCTCAAGGACAGGCCCTCAGTCAGGCGAGGCCTGCTTCACCCTGCTGTCTGCTCAAACGAGCCCGTCATTGCTAGCACAAGTGACGTCCAGGACCAGGCCTCAGTCGGGCGAGGGCTGCTTCAACCTGCTGTCTGCACAAATGAGCTCGTCATTGCTAGCACAAGTGAGGTTAGGGACCAGACCGTAGTCAGGCGAGGCCTGCTTCACACTGCTGTCTGCTCAAATGAGTCCCGCGTGCCACCGTCATTGCTAGCACACTTGACGTCAAGGACCATGCCTCAGTCGGGCGAGGGCTGCTTCACACTTCTGTCTGCTCAAATGAGCACGTCATTGCTAGCATAAGTGATGTCAAGGACCAGGCCTCAGTCGGAAGAGGCCTCCTTTACCCTACTATCTGCTCAACTGAGCCCGTCATTGCTAGCACAAGTGACGTCAAGGACCAGGCCTCAGTCAGGCGAGGCCTGCTTCACCTTGCTGTCTGCTCAAATGAGCCCGTCATTGCTGGCACAAGTGACGTCAAGGACCAGGCCTCAGTCAGGGGAGGTCTGCTTCACCCTGCTGTGAGCTCAAATGAGCCCTTCATTACTAGCACTCTTGACGTCAAGGACCAGGCCTTAGTCAAGCGAGGCCTGCTTCACCCTGCTGTCCGCTCAAATGAGCCCGTCATTGCTAGCACAAGTGACGTCCAGGACCGGGCCTCAGTCAGGCGAGGCCTGCTTCACCCTGCTGTCCGCTCAAATGAGCCCGTCATTGCTAGCACAAGTGACGTCCAGGACCAGGCCTCAGTCGGGCGAGGGCTGCTTCAACCTGCTGTCTGCACAAATGAGCTCGTCATTGCTAGCACAAGTGAGGTTAGGGACCACACCGTAGTCAGGCGAGGCCTGCTTCACACTGCTGTCTGCTCAAATGAGTCCCGCGTGCCACCGGCATTGCTAGCACACTTGACGTCAAGGACCATGCCTCAGTCGGGCGAGGTCTGGTTCACCCTGCTGTCTGCTCAAATGAGCCCGTCATTGCTGGCACAAGTGACGTCCAGGACCAGGCCTCAGTCGGGTGAGGGCTGCTTCACACTTCTGTCTGCTCAAATGAGCACGTCATTGCTAGCATAAGTGACTTCAAGGACCAGGCCTCAGTCGGCAGAGGCCTGCTTTACCCTACTATCTGCTCAAATGAGCCCGTCATTGCTAGCACAAGTGACGTCATGGACCAGGCCTCAGTCAGGCGAGGCCTGCTTCACCCTGCTGTCTGCTCAAATGAGCCTGTCATTGCTAGCACAAGTGATGTCAAGGACCAGGCCTGTCAGGCAAGGCCTGCTTCACCCTGCTGTTTGCTCAAATGAGCCCGTCATTGCTAGGACAAGTGACGTCCAGGACAAGGCCTGTCAGGCGAGGCCTGCTTCACCCTGCTGTCTGCTCAAATGAGCCCGTCATTGCTAGCACAAGTGACGTCAAGGACCAGGCCTGTCAGGTGAGGCCTACTTCACCCTGCTCTCTGCTCAAATGAGCCTGTCATTGCTAGAACAAGTGACGTCAAGGACCAGGCCTCAGTCGGGCGAGGCCTGCTTCACCCTGCTGTCTGCTCAAATAAGCCCATCATTGCTTGCACAAGTGACGTCAAGGACCAGGCCTCAGTCGGGAGAGGCCTGCTTCACCCTGCTGTCCGCTCAAGTGAGCCCGTCATTGCTAGCACAAGTGACGTCCAGGACCAGGCCTCAGTCGGTGGAGGCCTGCTTCACCCTGCTGTCTGCTCAAATAAGCCCGTCATTGCTTGCACAAGTGACGTCAAGGACCAGGCCTCCTTCAGGAGGGGACTGCTTCACCCTGCCGTCCGCTCAAATGAGCCCGTCATTGCTAGCACACTTGACGTCAAGGACAAGGCCTTAGTCAAGCGAGGCCTGCTTCACCCTTCTGTCTGCTCAAATGAGCCCGTCATTTCTATCACAAGTGACGTCAAGGACCAGGCCTCAGTCAGGCGAGGTCTGCTTCACCC
The DNA here is from genome assembly GCF_964263255.1 of Lissotriton vulgaris. Classification (NCBI taxonomy): domain Eukaryota; kingdom Metazoa; phylum Chordata; class Amphibia; order Caudata; family Salamandridae; genus Lissotriton; species Lissotriton vulgaris. The sequence continues at coordinate 45,320,170 of NC_141699.1, forward strand.
TGCTGTCCGCTCAAGTGAGCCCGTCATTGCTAGCACAAGTGACGTCCAGGACCAGGCCTCAGTCGGGCGAGGCCTGCTTCACCCTGCTGTCTGCTCAAATAAGCCCGTCATTGCTTGCACAAGTGACGTCAAGGACCAGGCCTCAGTCAGGAGGGGACTGCTTCACCCTGCTGTCCGCTCAAATGAGCCCGTCATTGCTAGCACAAGTGACGTCAAGGACCAGGCCTTAGTCAAGCGAGGCCTGCTTCACCCTGCCGTCTGCTCAAATGAGCCCGTCATTTCTATCACAAGTGACCTCAAGGACCAGCCCTCAGTCAGGCGAGGCCTGCTTCACCCTGCCGTCTGCTCAAACGAGCCCGTCATTGCTAGCACAAGTGACGTCCAGGACCAGGCCTCAGTCGGGCGAGGGCTGCTTCAACCTGCTGTCTGCACAAATGAGCTCGTCATTGCTAGCACAAGTGAGGTTAGGGACCAGACCGTAGTCTGGCGAGGCCTGCTTCACACTGCTGTCTGCTCAAATGAGTCCCGCGTGCCACCGTCATTGCTAGCACACTTGACGTCAAGGACCATGCCTCAGTCGGGCGAGGGCTGCTTCACACTTCTGTCTGCTCAAATGAGCACGTCATTGCTAGCATAAGTGATGTCAAGGACCATTCCTCAGTCGGGAGAGGCCTCCTTTACCCTACTATCTGCTCAAATGAGCCCATCATTGCTAGCACAAGTGATGTCAAGGACCAGGCCTCAGTCGGGTGAGGGCTGCTTCACACTTCTGTCTGCTCAAATGAGCACGTCATCGCTAGCACAAGTGACGTCATGGACCAGGCCTCAGTCAGGCGAGGCCTGCTTCACCCTGCTGTCTGCTCAAATGAGCCTGTCATTGCTAGCACAAGTGATGTCAAGGACCAGGAATGTCAAGCGAGGCCTGATTCACCCTGCTGTTTGCTCAAATAAGCCCGTCATTGCTAGCACAAGTGACGTCAAGGACCAGGCCTGTCATGCGAGGCCTGCTTCACCCTGCTCTCTGCTCAAATGAGTCCGTCATTGCTAGCACAAGTGACGTCAAGGACCAGGCCTCAGTCGGGCGAGGCCTGCTTCACCCTGCTGTCTGCTCAAATAAGCCCGTCATTGCTAGCACAAGTGACGTTAAGGACCAGGCCTCAGTCAGGAGGGGACTGCTTCACCCTGCTGTCTGCTCAAATGAGCCCATCATTGCTAGCACAAGTGACGTCCAGGACCAGTCCTCCGTCGGGCGGGCCTGCTTCACCCTGCTGTTTGCTCAAATAAGCCCGTCATTGCTAGCACAAGTGACGTCAAGGACCAGGCCTGTCAGGCGAGGTCTGGTTCACCCTGCTGTCTGCTCAAATGAGCCCATCATTGCTAGCGCACACGTGACGTCAAGGACCAGGCCTTAATCAAGCGAGGCCTGCTTCACCCTGCTGTCTGCTCAAATGAGCCCGTCATTGCTGGCACAAGTGATGTCAAGGACCAGGTCTCAGTCGGGTGAGGGCTGCTTCACACTTCTGTCTGCTCAAATGAGCCCGTCATTGCTAGCACAAGTGACGTCAAGGACCAGGCCTCAGTCGGGAGAGGCCTGCTTCACCCTGATATCTGCTCAAATGAGCCTGTCATCGCTAGCACAAGTGACGTCATGCACCAGGCCTCAGTCAGGCGAGGCCTGCTTCAACCTGCTGTCTGCTCAAATGAGCTCGTCATTGCTAGCACAAGTGACGTCAAGGACCAGGCCTGTCTGGCGAAGCCTGCTTCACCCTGCTGTCTGCTCAAATGAGCCCATTCATTTCTGGCACAAGTGACGTCAAGGACCAGGCCTCAGTCAGGGGAGGTCTGCTTCACCCTGCTGTCTGCTCAAATGAGCCCGTCATTGCTGGCACAAGTGACGTCAAGGACCAGGCCTCAGTCAGGGGAGGTCTGCTTCACCCTGCTGTCGGCTCAAATGAGCCCGTTATTGCTAGCACACTTGACGTCAAGGACCAGGCCTTAGTCAAGCGACGCCTGCTTCACCCTGCAGTCTTCTCAAATGAGCCCGTCATTGCTAGCACAAGTGACGTCCAGGACCAGGCCTCAGTCGGGCGAGGGCTGCTTCAACCTGCTGTCTGCACAAATGAGCTCGTCATTGCTAGCACAAGTGAGGTTAGGGACCAGACCGTAGTCAGGCGAGGCCTGCTTCACACTGCTGTCTGCTCAAATGAGTCCCGCGTGCCACCGTCATTGCTAGCAAACTTGACGTCAAGGACCATGCCTCAGTCGGGCGAGGTCTGGTTCACCCTGCTATCTGCTCAAATGAGCCCGTCATTGCTAGCACAAGTGATGTCAAGGACCAGGCCTCAGTCGGGTGAGGGCTGCTTCACACTTCTGTCTGCTCAAATGAGCCCGTCATTGCTAGCACAAGTGATGTCAAGGACCAGGCCTGTCAGGCAAGGCCTGCTTCACCCTGCTGTTTGCTCAAATGAGCCTGTCATTGCTAGCACAAGTGACGTTAGGGACCAGAGCTTAGTCAGGCGAGGCCTGTTCACACTGCTGTCTGCTCAAATGAGTCCCGCGTGCCGCCGTCATTGCTAGCACACGTGACGTCAATGACCAGGCCTCAGTCGGGCGAGGTCTGGTTCACCCTGCTGTCTGCTCAAATGAGCCCGTCATTGCTGGCACAAGTGATGTCAAGGACCAGGTCTCAGTCGGGTGAGGGCTGCTTCACACTTCTGTCTGCTCAAATGAGCCCGTCATTGCTAGCACAAGTGACGTCAAGGACCAGGCCTCAGTCGTGCGATGCCTGCTTCACCCTGCTGTCCGCTCAAATGAGCCCGTCATTGCTAGCACAAGTGACGTCAAGGACCAGGCCTGTCAGGCAAAGCCTGCTTCACCCTGCTGTCTGCTCAAATGAGCCCATTCATTTCTGACACAAGTGACGTCAAGGACCAGGTCTCAGTTGGGTGAGGGCTGCTTCACACTTCTGTCTGCTCAAATGAGCCCGTCATTGCTAGCACAGGTTACGTCAGGGACCAGGCCTCAGTCAGGGGAGGTCTGCTTCACCCTGCTGTCTGCTCAAATGAGCCCGTCATTGCTAGCACAAGTGACGTCAAGGACCAGGCCTCAGTCAGGTGAAGCCTGCTTCACCCTGCTGTCTGCTCAAATGAGCCTGTCATTGCTAGCACACGTGACGTCAAGGATCAGTCCTCAGTCAGGCGAGGCCTGCTTCACCCTGCTGTCTGCTCAAATGAGCCTGTCATTGCTAGCACACGTGACGTCAAGGATCAGGCCTCAGTCAGGCGAGGTCTGCTTCACCCTGCTGTCTGCTCAAATGAGCCCGTCATTGCTAGCACATGTGACGTCAAGGACCAGCCCTCAGTCAGGCGAGGCATGCTTCACCCTGCTGTCTGCACAAATGAGCTCGTCATTGCTAGCACAAGTGAGGTTATGGACCAGACCGTAGTCAGGCGAGGCCTGCTTCACACTGCTGTCTGCTCAAATGAGTCCTGCGTGCCACCGTCATTGCTAGCACACTTGACGTCAAGGACCATGCCTCATTCGGGCGAGGTCTGGTTCACCCTGCTATCTGCTCAAATGAGCCCGTCATTACTAGCACAAGTGATGTCAAGGACCAGGCCTCAGTCGGGTGAGGGCTGCTTCACACTTCTGTCTGCTCAAATGAGCCCGTCATTGCTAACACAAGTGACGCCCAGGACCAGGCCTCAGTCAGGCGAGGCCTGCTTCACCCTGCTGTCTGCTCAAATGAGCCTGTCATCACTAGCACAAGTGATGTCAAGGACCAGGCCTGTCAGGCGAGGCCTGCTTCACCCTGCTGTTTGCTCAAATAAGCCCGTCATTGCTAGCACACGTGACGTCAAGGACCAGGCCTGTCAGGTGAGGCCTGCTTCACCCTGCTGTCTGCTCAAATGAGCCCGTCATTGCTAGCACAAGTGACGTCAAGGACCAGGCCTCAGTCAGGAGGGGACTGCTTCACCCTGCTGTCTGCTCAAATTAGCCCATCATTGCTAGCATAAGTGACGTCCAGGACCAGGCCTCCGTCGGGCGGGCCTGCTTCACCCTGCTGTCCGCTCAAATGAGCACGTCATTGCTAGCACAAGTGACGTCAAGGACCAGGCCTTAGTCAAGCGAGGCCTGCTTCACCCTGCTGACTGCTCAAATGAGGCCGTCATTTCTATCACAAGTGACGTCAAGGACCAGCCCTCAGTCAGGCGAGGCCTGCTTCACCCTGCTGTCCGCTCAAATTAGCCCGTCATTGCTAGCACAAGTGACGTCCAGGACCAGGCCTCAGTCGGGCGAAGCCTGCTTCACCATGCTGTCTGCTCAAATGAGCCCATTCATTTCTGGCACAAGTGACGTCAAGGACCAGGCCTCAGTCAGGGGAGGTCTGCTTCACCCTGCTGTCTGCTGAAATGAGCCCGTCATTGCTGGCACAAGTGACGTCAAGGACCAGGCCTCAGTCGGGCGAGGCCTGCTTCACCCTGCTGTCTTCTCAAATAAGCCCGTCATTACTAGCACATGTGACGTCAAGGACCAGGCCTCAGTCAGGCGAGGCCTGCTTCACCCTGCTGTCTGCTCAAAAGAGCTCCTCATTGCTAGCACAAGTGATGTCAAGGACCAGGCCTCAGTCGGGCGAGGCCTGTTTCACCCTGCTGTCTGCTGAACTGAGCCCGTCAGTGCTAGCACAAGTGACGTCCTGGACCAGGCCTCAGTCAGGCGAGGCCTGCTTCACCCTGCTGTATGCTCACATGAACCCGTCATTGCTAGCACACGTGACGTCCAGGACCAGGCCTAAATCAGGCGAGGCCTGCTTCAACCTGCTGTCTGCTCAAATGAGCCTGTCATTGCTAGCACAAGTGACGTCAAGGACCAGGCCTCAGTCAGGCGAGGCCTGCTTCACCCTGCTGTCTGCTCAAATGAGCTTGTCATTGCTAGCACATGTGTCCTCAAGGACCAGGCATCAGTCGTGCGAGGCCTGTTTCACCCTGCTGTCAGCTGAAATGAGTCCGTCATTACTAGCACAAGTGACGTCAAGGACCAGGCCTCAGTCAGGAGGGGACTGCTTCACCCTGCTGTCTGCTCAAATGAGCCCGTCATTGCTAGCACAAGTGACGTCCAGGACCAGGCCTCCGTCGGGCGGGCCTGCTTCACCCTGCTGTCCGCTCAAATAAGCCCGTCATTGCTAGCACACTTGACGTCAAGGACCAGGCCTTAGTCAAGCGAGGCCTGCTTCACCCTGCCGTCTCCTCAAATGAGCCCGTCATTGCTAGCACATGTGACGTCAAGGACCAGGCCTCAGTCGGGCGACGTCTGGTTAACCCTGCTGTCTGCTCAAATGAGCTCGTCATTGCTAGCACAAGTGACGTTAGGGACCAGACCTTAGTCAGGCGAGGCCTGTTCGCACTGCTGTCTGCTCAAATGAGTCCTGCATGCCACCCTCATTGCTAGTACACGTGACGTCAATGACCAGGCCTCAGTCGGGCGAGGTCTGGTTAACCCTGCTGTCTGCTCAAATGAGCCCGTCATTGCTAGCAAAAGTGACGTCAAGGACCAGGCCTCAGTCGGGAGAGGCCTGCTTCACCCTGTTGTCTGCTCAAATGAGCCTGTCATTGCTAACACAAGTGACGTCATGGACCAGGCCTCAGTCGGGAGAGGCCTGCTTCACACTGCTATCTGCTCAAATGAGCCCGTCATTTCTATCACAAGTGACGTCATGGACCAGGCCACAGTCGGGAGAGGCCTGCTTCACCCTGCTGTCTGCTCAAATGAGCCCGTCATTTCTATCACAAGTGACGTCATGGACCAGGCCACAGTCGGGAGAGGCCTGCTTCACCCTGCTGTCTTCTCAAATGAGCCCGTCATTTCTATCACAAGTGACTTCATGGACCAGTCCTCAGTCAGGCGAGGCCTGCTTCACACTGCTATCTGCTCAAATGTGCCCCTCATTGCTAGCACACGTGACGTCCAGGACCAGGCCTCAGTCGGGGGAGGCCTGCTTCACCCTGCTGTCTGCTCAAATGAGCCCGTCATTACTAGCACACATGACGTCCAGGACCAGGTCTCAGTCGGGCGAGGGCTGCTTCACACTTCTGTCTGCTCAAATGAACCCGTCATTGCTAGCACAAGTGACGTCAAGGACCAGGCCTCAGTCAGGCGAGGCCTGCTTCACCCTGCTGTCTGCTCAAATGAGCCCCTCACTGCTAGCACAAGTGACGTCAAGAACCAGGCCTCAGTCAGGCGAGGCCTGCTTCACCCTGCTGTCTGCTCAAATGAGCCCGTCATTTCTATCACAAGTGACGTCAAGGACCAGGCCTCAGTCAGGCGAGGCCTGCTTCACCCTGCTGTCTGCTCAATTGAGCTCCTCATTGCTAGCACAAGTGACGTCCAGGACCAGGCCTCAGTCGGGTGAGGGCTGCTTCAACCTGCTGTCTGCTCAAATGAGCTCGTCATTGCTAGCACAAGTGACGTTAGGGACCAGACCTTAGTCAGGCGAGGCCTGTTCACACTGCTATCCGCTCAAATGAGTCCTGCGTGCCACCGTCATTGCTAGCACAAGTGACGTCAAGGACCAGGCCTCAGTCAGGTGAGGCCTGCTTCACCCTGCTGTCTGCTCAAATGAGCCTGTCATTGCTAGCACAAGTGATGTCAAGGACCAGGCCTGTCAGGCGAGGCCTGCTTCCCCCTGCTGTCTGCTCAAATGAGCCCGTCATTGCTAGTACAAGTGACGTCAAGGACCAGGCCTGTCAGGCGAGGCCTGCTTCACCCTGCTGTTTGCTCAAATGAGCCCGTCATTGCAAGCACAAGTGACGTCAAGGACCAGGCCTGTCAGGCGAGGCCTGCTTCACCCTGCTGTCTGCTCAAATGAGACCGTCATTGCTAGCACAAGTGACGTCCAGGACCAGGCCTCCGTCGGGCGGACCTGCTTCACCCTGCTGTCCGCTCAAATGAGCCCGTCATTGCTAGCACACTTGACGTCCAGGACCAGGCCTCAGTCGGTTGAGGCCTGCTTCAACCTGCTGTCTGCTCAAATGAGCTCGTCATTGCTAGCACAAGTGACGTTAGGGACCAGACCTTAGTCAGGCGAGGCCTGTTCACACTGCTATCCGCTCAAATGAGTCCTGCGTGCCACCGTCATTGCTAGTACAAGTGACGTCAAGGACCAGGCCTCAGTCGGGAGAGGCCTGCTTCACCCTGCTGTCTGCTCAAATGAGCCCGTCATTTCTATCACAAGTGACGTCAAGAACCAGGCCTCAGTCAGGCGAGGCCTGCTTCACCCTGCTGTCTGCTCAATTGAGCTCGTCATTGCTAGCACAAGTGACGTCCAGGACCAGGCCTCAGTCGGGTGAGGGCTGCTTCAACCTGCTGTCTGCTCAAATGAGCTCGTCATTGCTAGCATGTGAGAAGTTGGCCTGATATGTAGTGTTTCCAATTCTAGAACCACTTGGTATCAGTCCAAACAAACCCCAAAGATGTCTGGTTGTAAGTCAACCTTGTTAGACAAGCTATCCTAGTGGTAGCATGGACTAAGCAGCCTTAAAGGCTTAACTTAAGAGGTCGTGTTAAGCGAGCTGTTTTACCACATACAATCCTGTAATCAAATGAAAGGACACCACACAAGTATATATTATATAAATATATGTATTTATTTCTAAATTACTCCCCAGTACTCTTTATGAGGAAAGGGGCACAAGCGTTAAATCAAAAGCACAGTAAAACATATAAAGTTGCACGATTATGGATGAGGGCGGGTGGCCACTCAAACCATATACTAAAAAAGTGGTATAAGGACCACCAATCGAACAATGGTTAGGCCTAGGGCCTAGAGATTCGCTGGGAGCAGTCAGGACTAGCAATGCTGAAGTCGGGAGTAGCCCACAGGAGACGGGTGCAGCACGGAAAGTGCGGCTCGCACCAATGCAATGTCAATGGTGCGTAAAAGTTACTTAAAGTGAGTTAAAAGATACTTCCGCTGAACCTAGAGGAACAAAACTTTAGACACAGACCCTAGAGGTGTGTACCAGCGTGGGAACAAAGGCGTTGCAATGTTACCTCACCCACAGGCCGTGGGTGCACAGGGTCGAAGTGGCGTCGGGTTTTGACACGCAGGCTCTTGGTGCTTGAAGCTGTTGCAGCTGCAGGCGATGTGAAGCAGAAGTGTCCGGTGCGATCCAAGGGTGGATCGAAGTAGAAAAGTACCTGAAAGCAGAGGGGACAGAGTCTGGGTCACTCAGCAGTGACCAGGGTGGAACCAGGACGGAACCAGGCAATGTCGGGCGCAATCAGGTGGTTGTTGATAGGCTTCTCTCCGCTGTCACGTGGGCTCTGGGGCATCTGCGACGTCCAGGAGCGGGTCACGATCTGTCCCACGTAGGCTCTCGCCGTCAGCACCGTCGGCTTCAAGATTGCAGCAAACAGCACTTGGCAAAAGCAATCCACGCGGAACCGGGAGATTGCTTATCACTCAAACCAGGAGGGTCAGAGTGGGGGCTCCTTTTCACAGGAGCTGGTGCAGATCTGGAGCAACCAGAAAAGCAAGTCGTATTTCGGTTTTCGTCAGCACAGGGGCCACAAGCCGGCTGGCAAGTGACCGGGCCAACGCGTCAAGCCGCCACAAGCAGAAGGGCCCCACGCAGCACTCGTCGAGTGTGGAGGGGGTAGCTTTGGTGCAAGTGTAGCTCGGGGTGGGGGCTTCTCAAACCCCGGTGCACAGCTTCGAGGATCACTCGTGGGCTGCACGGTCAGCGTCTCGTGGCCTTTTCAAGATGGCGTGCCCCACGCTTCCGGTCGCCTCCACTGGTCTCAGCTCTGCAGGGACTGTGGATCGGGCTGGGAGAAGGCAGGCAAGCTTGATCTCGTCGATCTCTGTCGCTCAAGTTCCGGCGGGAACTGCAACAAAGCAAGGGTCGAGGGCTGGATGGTACCTGTTTGCACAGGGTGGTCACTCCTTGACCACAAGGGAGATTCTTCAGTCTTCTGCGTTGAGTAGAAAGTCGAAGGGTCCAGAATTCGTTTCTTATGTTTCTTCAGGATGATCTGAGTTGCATTGGCACTGCTCCCACTCTTATTCGAATCTGGTGGGCTGGACATCCTGCTAGGTCCCCTCCTATGGGTGGGACCCAGGAAGGGGGTGGTTACACCCCTTTCCTTTGATCCAGGCCGCGCTGGGACAGGGGCTGGGAGGCCCCAGAACCGGTTTGGCCGGATTATGCAAGGGGCAGCCTTGTGCTCCCCAGGCAGTGTCTGGTTTCTTTGAAACCTCCCTACTACAATCCACTATCTCCTGTCTGGGGTGGTTTGACACCGCCCTGCGACAGGAAACTCTTTGTCCAGGCCACCATATGCTGAGTTTCGGTCAGCAGCAGGAGGCCAGACCCGTGTCTGTGGCAGAGGCATCCATTTTATGGATCTGAGGCTCATTTTAAATCAACCGCGTTTCAGTAAAGTAACATGTCTTATCCCTCTAGAAGGGTGGAATGCTACCCCCGTCGCCAGAACTGGCGAGGGGGTAGTATTCCAATTCGTATGACACCTTACACGACATGTTTTGATAAAGCCAAACCAAAGTTGCTATATAACCGCGAGGATTATAAGGCGTGTAGGAGAGTAGGGTCTGCAATCCTATGATCACCCAGATTTTTTGCTTTTGTTTCACTGGTTTACGACTTTCTCTGGCTGTGGGCCTGCCAATCAGACCCACAGCCTGGCTGTTCTCTTTCTAAATTACGACATGTACCCTAGGTGCATTTACCAATTGGTACTGGGCCGCCTTATCAGACCCTGTAACCCAGGGCATAGGTGTACCCAGGGCCGCCAGGGGCTGCAGCATGTATTATGCCACCCCTGGCTGGCCTCCTAAATTTGACACAACTGGCTGCATGACAGCTGGGGCGAAGTCGTGTAATCACCCTTTGCTTTAGATATAGTAGCTCTATATCTAACCATACAATGGACACCCGAGTCCCTATCAGACACTCCTATGGCAGGCCTTGACAATCCTGAAGGCAGAGTGCATGGGCTCGTGTGAACTAAGCTCTGGCCCGAGCCGAGCCCGGTTGCAGCTTGCGGAATCAAGACCCAATGGCTGTTCCATGATAACGCGTACCACATCGGTAACTTCGGTGTCGCGTTATCCAGACATGTCGAGTAAGGTGTCATACGAATCGGGATGCTGCCCTCTCACCAACTCTGGCGACGAGGTTAGCATTCCGCCCTTCTAGAGGGACACGACATGTACGTAACTGTGAACCCCGGTTAAAGTTAACGAAAGCCTCAGCTCCACAAAATGGATGCTGCCACCACAGACACGAGTCTGACCTCCTGCTGCTGGGAGTCCTTCCAGCGAGGAGCACTGGACAAAGGGTTTCCTGTCGAGGGCGGTGTTCGCACCGTCCCAGACAGGGTTTGTGTATTCTGGGTAGGTAGGGCTTTTGCGAGAAGGTGACTGCGGAGTGGCACCCCGGTGCTCACTACGCATCTGCCGGTTAGAACCAGTTCCAGGGGCGACAGCCCTGGCCTGGGGAAAGTCCGGCAGGGGAGAGGGGTGTAACTACCCCCCTTCCTGGTCCCACCCTTAGGGCAGGACCTAGTCATGTACCCACCCCTTTCTTTAGGATAAAGGCCGGAGCGGGGACCCTTCCAAATTAGATCATCTTTGAATCAAGAATACTTTCTACGAAAGGACTTCAAGACTCTTCTCAAGATTTCTCCCTTGTGGCTAAGGAGTAGTCACCCTGCATCAGCGGGCACCATCTAAGAACTCTGCGGTTTGCTGTAAGTCCTTCCTCAAGGAATCCGACGGCCCAGCTCGACGAGAACCGGCTTCCCTGGCACCTCTGACCTCTACCCACGTCATCAGCTCAGCTGTGATCTGTGGGTGCGACGAGACCTCGAGGGACCGGCCATCATCAGAACCTGCACGCTCTTAAAAACCAGCACGACCATCGAGGTAACTCTCTGGTGAGTGCTCTGGGGTCCGAGAAGCCCCGACCCTGAGCCGCTCCAGCACCGAAGTGCGGTCTCCCAGCATCTCCACGATCTGCGTGGGGCCCTTCTGCTTGCTGCTCAGCACGTTGTCTGGTCACTAGCCGCTGGCTTGTGTCCTTCTGTGACGACATCCGAGAATCAACACTGCCGGTCTGGTTGCTCCAGACTGGCCCTTGCTTCCATCTTTTCGAGAAGCACCCCGGACCCTCCTGGTCCACTCAAGACGCCGACAGCGACATCCGTCGGGGGACAGCTCGCACCTCCACCGTGGTCGCCGACAACGCCTCCTGGTCCGTGAGACTGCAGAGCCTAGCGTCGCCCACTCACCTGGTCGAGGTGACGGCCAACCGGTGCCTTCCTGGTACCCTCTGACTACTGGCTAGTAGTACGAACTTGGTCCCCTCTGCTTTCAGGTTTCATCAATCTCTACGAACTATTCATCACTGGTCGCCGGCCAGCAACTCCTTTTCTTCCGGCTCCTGGCTCGTCAGCGAAGACCCCGACGCCTGTAAGACTTGCAGCCGCAGCCCTCGTGGCTAGGTAACTCGGCATTTCGGTGCCCGCATAGCCTCCTTACTCTAGGGTCCCGAGTCCCTCGCTTCCGACGTGCCTTAACCTTTCCGTGTCCTAGGACACTTGTTTTAAACTGTGCACTTGAAGTATTTGCTAAAGAGATTTGGTTTGTGCTTAGTACCCTGTCCTCATAAAGAGTACAGGGCTGTTGTGATTCTTAATAAATATACTGTTTATTTTCATAACACTTGTGTGGTGTCCTTTCACTGGGTGTTCAAGGGGTACATGTGTGGTAAACAGCTGGCTTAACGCGCCCTCTCGAGTCTTTAGCCTTAGACTGCTCGTATCCACGCTACTAGGATAGCTGGTCTATAGGTTGACTTACAACCAAACACCATAAGGGTCGTTGGAACGATACATAGCGGTCGCTAGAATAGCGAACGTTGCATATCGGGCCAACTTCTCACATTGGTGAGCAGCGGTTGGGATTTGAGCTTGCTGTTGTTTTACCACACGTATCCTAAGAATATCTTGTTGAAAGATCGCACAAGTACTGTTAGTACATATAACTAAAGCTTAGAATACTCTGAGTTCTACTGAACCAGCTGTTGTAGCTCCTCAAGGCTTAGCACACCTTGGCTACAACTCTTAGCAAGGGTACAGTAGGAAAACACATAGTGTAGGTAGGTGCATCACTTACACCACACTAGAAACAGTATGTCGGGCCAAGGAGGAAACTCTGAGTCTCCCCTTGTGTCAGTTGACCCTCCACAGGTCATCCCTTCAGGATATACTGTGCTGAGCTTCAAGGAGTTAAGACGACTGTGTCACTCCCGGAAGATTCAGCAGGGGTCTAACCCCACAACGTCCTTTCTGATTGGTCTCTTGGAGACTTATGATGCCAGGAGAGCTGAGAAACTTCGTAGCTCTTCTAATCCAGAAGGAGACATGCCTCCCCTCGAGGGAACCCGAGACGATCCTGACCTCATTCATCTCGCAACCGAGAACGAGGATGTGGAGGAGGATGAGGATGAGGATCTCTCAGGGGACGAGGCAGATAAGGGACAGGTAGAAGTCGCCAGACTAACACGGTCCAACTTGAGCAGACACGATAGTGGTACTGGGGGAACCCCGGCGCTACTGTCGGTTCCGCTTAACATGGGGAATGGACGAGCCAGATCTCTATCAAGAGGCTCTGGCAGATCCCTTCATACCAACGGCTCTCACAACTCTTCTCAAAGAGGGATGACGTCCCCTCAGAGGAGAGTGTACGAAGCGAAGGAAAGGGCAGCTAATCTGCGGATCGAAAGGGAAGAACTTGCCCTGGCCAAGGAAAAGCTTGCTTTCGCTAGAGAGCAACAGTTAAGTGGGGCAATCCCCACTGGTGGCAGCAATGTACCTAGTAATAGGGAAAAGAGTTTCGATACGAAACACCTTGGGAAGATAGGGCCCGATGTAGGTAAACGGGATTTTCCGATTTCAAAATACCGAGGCGGGCCGAATCGGTATTCTGAAATCGGAAAACGAGATGTAGGAAAAAAATACCGAATGAAAACCGATTCGGTCGGCATCGGTAATGAGATTCGGTACGTTCCGATTCAGCTAGGTCCGAATCGGAAATTACCGAATCGGCCAACAACGAATCGGAAAATACCGAATCGGCTACCACCGAATCGGATATTTCCGATTCGGCGAATACCGAATCGGTAAATGCCGATTCGGTAAAAACCGAATCGGCAATCATAGACCCATGGCGAAAAAGCCCATAGGAATGCATTGCATGACCCGATTCGGCTTTTACCGAATCGGATAATACCGAATCGGATTTTACCGATTCGGATTTTACCGAATCGGTAAAAGCAGACTCGGCAATAGGCGATTCAGCCAATGAGGTGGCTCCCCCTCCCCCACCCAAACAGGGAGTGGCAACCCTGGCAGGTGCAGCCAATTAAGAAGTTTCTAGAAGTTTCTGGAAAGCCTGCCTGAGCCCAACACACAGTTAGCAGCAGTGGGAGAAGGAGGTTGCAGACTGAGCAGGAGCAAGAGAATATGGCAGATCAGGCAGGAAGCCAGAAGTCCTCCCAAAAGAGGAAGCCAAAATTCACCACCACAGAACTACAGGTGCTGGTTGAGGAGGTGGTGAGGGTGCACCGCCAGCTCTTTGGCAAGCTGTCCCTCAACGTGCCAGACAGCACCAAGAGGCGATTGTGGGCAGACATCGCCCAGAAGGTCAATGCTGCTGGAGTCACCCCCAGGTCCATTGAGGAACTTAAGAAAAGGTTCTATGACCTCCGCAGCCTCACCAAGAGGAAGCTGGCCGACCTCCAAAGGCAGGCAGGACACACCGGAGGAGGCAAGAACCCGGCGCCACCCCTCACCGAGCTGGAGGAAATTGTCTCCAGCACCATCGAGAGGGAGAGCATTGTAGGGATCGGGACCCTGGACAGCACTGCGATGGCCACAGCTACAGGTAAGAAGCATGCGCATCATGACACACCCTACCAGACACCTCCCCATTAGACACAATGCATAGGCAAACACCAGCACTGTACTGTCACCAACATACAAGAGACAAGCATCATGGTACATGTAGTCAGCAGAAGTTAGCCAAATATGTCAGTGCAGAATCACAAGACAGGAAACAGTGTGACACGGTGTAAGGAGATGCAAGGACATGTGGAATGCCATAATTGTACTGACTGTAATACATCGGCACTCAGTTTACAAATGCTTCTTTGTACCTAGGGGCACCATCAGGCGGCACCACTGTGGCAGCAGAGGGAGCTTCCACATCACATACTGCAGTGGCAGGGCCGAGCACCAGCCAGCCTGGCCAGGAGGAGGAGGAAGAGGATGAGGAAGGAGACACCCCAGGGCTTGGAATGGAGGGAGTCCTGGTGATTGATTTCCAGGCAGTGCACTCCCCAGTACTGCCCAGCTCACCCCCCTTGCAATTTTCACCATGCAACTCCCCAACAAGGCAGACCATTCCGCCGACAACAGCTCCTGCCACAACCGTGGCCTTGCCACCCGTCCTACCTGTCCTGGGAGCAGGGGCTCCGGGACCGGCCAGCACCACACCACCACCAGTGGCACCCCAGCCCACTCAGCAGGCCGGAGGCAGCAGTGCCAGACGCCGTGCCACCACCACCACCACCACCACCACCACTGCTGCACCAGCACGGGAGGGCAGTGTGTTCCTGGGCCTGGAGGGCCAGATGGTCAAAATCCAGCGCCAACAGGCCAGATCCACCATGGCCTGCCAACGCCAGCTCCTGCAGCACAACCTGCAGATGGGGGAGTTGGTGAAGGGGTTCCAGGCTGTTGTGGACAGCAACAAGGAGGTGGCAGCAGGGTTGGGCAGGCTGACCACTGCCATCACCCACTCCTCTGCCAGGCAGGAGGAGCATGAGGTTGCGCGCAGGAGGGATGCCCGGGTGCTCAACCGGGCCATGGCCCGCCTTGCAGCGGCGACTGCACAGCTGTGCCAGCGTAGCGCAAATCAGGAGTCGGTGCAGAGTCAGCATACTGCTGAGCTGACCAGGGGGATGGCCAGGATCACCACGGCCATGGAGGCCATGTTAATATCGAACGCCGCCTCCAATCCTGCCCTGGACCTGGGTGATGCTGGTGACAGCAGCAGCCGCAGCAGCCCGGCCAGCGCTGCATCAGAGCCAAGGAGGAGCACCAGGCGCTCCGCTGATGCTGCTGGCCATTCGGAGGGGGCCGAGGGACACCCCAGTGGGTCTGGAAAGCGGGCCAAAAAATAGGCTGGCAAGGGGGGATGATCATACCAGAACCCTGGACTTTATTTGTTTTGACAGACTCCATTTTTTTATGCACTTCAGTGATGTAACTGTGGTGCATCACTATTAAAAAGTTTATTTTCCAAGCAACATTTAGCTGTCTTTGCATCTGTACTCAGTCAGAAATAGTTCTCAGTGATCTCCTCACGTCTGTATCTGCCATCACATGGCGTACACACCCCAGCTGGCTGTGTCAGTGGCACAGCTTCGTCGTCGTCATAGTCCTCGTAGTCAGACAACTCCACCTCAGTGCCCTTCTTGACCGCAAGGTTGTGTAACATTGCACATACAGCTATGATCTTGCAGCAGGTGATGGGGGTATACTGCCTTGCACCTCCACTCTTGTGCAGGCATCTGAATCTACTTTTCCAGATGCCAAAGGTCCGTTCAACAACATTCCTGGTGCGTATGTGGGCACGGTTATACCTCCTTTGGCTGGGTGTGGAGGGGTTGAGGTAGGGGGTGAGTATGAATGAGCGGAGGGCATATGCACTGTCGCCTGGAAGAGAAAGGGGTCACATTAGACACATGCATACATGTATTACACCTACCTACTATGTGTTATGGGGGTCTGATGATGTGGCTCACCTAGGAGGTATCCTTCTCCAAAATCGCCAGCCATCAGCCGTGCATATATGCCGCTCTGTTGGAATATATAGGAGTCATGGGTACTCCCTGGAAATTTTGCTACCAGGTCTGTGATGGTGTACTTGGCATTGCAGATCACCTGCACGTTGATGGTGTGTGTCGATTTCCGATTGCGGTATATGTATTCGGTGTCCGCTGGTGGGCAAATCGGAATATGCGTGCCATCTATGCAACCGATGACTTGGGGAAAGTGTGCCATCTGGTAGAAGTCCGCTTTGGTTTGTAGCAGTTCTGCGTGGGTTGCAGGGAATGAGATGTATTGGTCCATCCTGTCTATCATGGCGTCAAGGAATATGTGGAAGAACCTTGACAGGCTGCTCTGGCTCACCCCTCCTGCTGCTGCTACTCCACTTTGATAGCTGCCAGACGCTACCAGGTGTAGGCTGCATAGCACCTGGACGTGGGCAGGGATGGCGTGTGCCCTTGGGGTGTGGTGGTCCAAGTATGGCTTAAGGTCCCTGATGAGCTCAAGTATGGTGTCAGAGTCCAGCCTGTATCTCTGTAGGATCTCAGCCTCAGTGAGCATGAACAGGGTTATCCTCTGTCTGTAGACCTGTTCATTTCTTAGCCATTCCCTCAGTCCTTCCTGCTGTAGCCGTAGCCGCCTCGCAATGACATAGAAAGCTGCCATCCTGCAAGTTGCAATGCATTTTGGGACTGTTTATGTGGGTTGGAGTTGGTTACCACCTGATTGCAATCCATGGTAAATACCGAGTGAATTCTACCGATTTTGAGCCGATTTCGGTGTTTCTGTGCCTCCCTACATCTCCCCAACTGTCGGAATCGGGGAATTTCCCGATCGGAGAATCATACGAATCGGCATGTTTTCCGATTCGGAGCATGTCCGAATCGGTATTTTTTCCGATTCGGTACATGGACCGAATCGGTGATTTTCCGAATCGGTGTCACTAACGATTCGGTAGTGGGACCGAATCGGTGATTTTCCGAATCGGTGTCACTAACGAATCGGTAGTGGGACCGAATCGGTGATTTTCCGATTCGGTGTCACTAACGAATCGGTAGTGGGACCGAATCGGTGATTTTCCGATTCGGTGTCACTAACGAATCGGTACATGGACCGATTCGGTCTTTGTAACCGAATCGGTGTTTTTCCGATTCGTTACATATCCGATTTTCGGTATGTACGTATCGGATTCTTTCCCATTCGGTACACATTCCGAATCGGTTTTCTATCCGATTCGTTCTGTTTTTGCTTCCCTACATCTCGATGGCTGTTTACCGATCGGTAAGGGCCAAAAATCGGTATTTTCGGCCGATACCGATCGGTAAAGCCCTACCTACATCGGGCCCATAGTGCCCCCCTTTAAACAAGGGGACGACATCCACAAATGGATTACTGCTTTGGAGAGGGCCTGCACTGTGCAAGGCGTTCCCCGGAGTCAGTGGGCAGCTATCTTGTGGCTCTCCTTTGAAGGTAAAGGAAGAGACAAGCTCCTCACCACAAGGGTAGAGGACGCTAACAATTACCAAGTCTTGAAGAATACACTCGTTGAAGGGTTCGGCCTAACCACTGAGCAGTACAGGGTGCTGTTCAGGGATACCCCGAAAACGCAGTCTCAAGATTGGTCTGATTTTGTCGATTGTGCCACTAAGGCTTTTGAGGGCTGGTTGCTGGGCAGTAAGGTTACTGATTACAAAGGATTGTATAATTTGATGATGAGAGAACAAATTTTAAACAATTGTCAGAACCAGTTGTTGCATCAGCATCTTGTCGACTCGGATCTGACCTCTCCTCAAGAATTGGGGCAGAAGGCAGACAAATGGGTTCGTACGAGAGTTAAACAGAACCAGGGCCAGAATCAAGGTGGTCAGAAGAAAGCAGACCAGAAGGGTAAAGATTCTAAAGGGGAACAAAATGACCAGAAGTCTTCGACAGGTCCCCAACAACCCAAAGAGGGTGGGGGTCAGGCTCCCCAAAAGAAGAAAGAAGGCCAATCCAAAAGATGGTGCCAGTACTGTAAAAGTAAATCTCACTGGTTTAGTGAGTGCACCAAGAAAGGAGGAGGGCAGACTCCTGCCACTGCAGCCCCTAAGGCACCTGTGCCCCCTAGTACAGTCAGCAGTGGTAGTGCGCCTCCCAAGGGTTTAGTAGGGTTAACCCTGGGTTCTGAGGGGCGTGACGACTTAGTTGGCACACTCACTCAGGCTGTCCTTGTCAGTACGGGGGACGCGGACGTGTCCCCTGACATAAGTCCCAATACGCTGGGCAAATACCGACAGACGCCTTTCATAAATGGAAAGATGGCTCAGGCCTATAGGGACACTTGTGCCAGCGTCACCATGGTGACGCCTAACTTTGTGGACCCTGGACAGATCATGCCAGGTACAGAATTCCTGGTGACCAATGCAAGCAATGTCACTACCAATCACAGTATGGCAATTGTAGCTTTCTCCTGGGGAGGGGTAACTGGCCAAAAGAAGGTTGTAGTTAGTCCAGACCTCCCAGTGGATTGTTTGTTGGGCAATGATTTGGAGTTGTCACAATGGTCAGAAGTGGAGCACCGGACTCACATGGAAATGTTAGGTTTGCCAGCACATGTGTTCGCTGTGACTAGGTCACAGGTCAGGAAATGCCCCACTGAACAGGTGCTGGATCCTGGAACAACGGACCAGACACCGCCCAAGAAAAAGAGCAGTAGGGTTAAGGCTACGCCTTCCCCCTTGCCCCAGGTCGAGGATCAAGTCTCAGAGGAGGCTGACCTACAGGAATTGAGGGAAACTGAGCCTCGGGAGTTCGAACTTGATCAAGTTGAATTCTTGGGCTCAGGGGGACCCTCAAGGGAAGACCTGGGGAAGGACCAGTTAGACTGCCCTTCTCTTGAACCCCTCAGACAGCAGGCTGCTGCTGAGGCTGCTGGGAACGCCACAGGTACCCACAAGGTATACTGGGAAGATGGACTCCTGTACACTGAGTCAAGAGACCCCAAGCCTGGCATGACCAGGAGGCTGGTCGTCCCCTTGTCTCAGCGTGGTTTCCTACTTACCTTGGCCCACGAGATTCCCTTAGCAGGTCACTTAGGCCAGACGAAAACGTGGGACAGGCTTGTCTCGCACTTTCACTGGCCTCACATGAATGAAGATACCAAGGAGTTTTGCCGCTCCTGTGTCACTTGCCAAGCCAGTGGTAAGTCAGGTGGCACGACAAAGGCCCCCCTTATACCAATGCCTGTGGTGGGGGTGCCCTTTGAACGGGTGGGGATCGACATCGTCGGTCCCATGGAACCACCGACAGCATCAGGGCACAAGTTTATACTGGTGGTAGTGGATCATGCCACCAGGTATCCTGAAGCTATTCCCCTTAGGACCACTACAGCACCTGTTGTGGCAAGAGCCCTAGTTGGAGTATTCTCCAGAGTGGGCTTCCCTAAGGAGGTCGTCTCCGACAGAGGTGCAAACTTTATGTCGAGCTACTTAACTGCTATGTGGAAGGAATGTGGTGTCAACTACAAGTTCACTACACCCTATCATCCACAATGCAACGGGCTTGTTGAGAGGTTCAACAGGACCCTAAAAGGGATGATTCATGGACTACCGGAAAAGCTTCGGCGTAGATGGGACGTCCTGATCCCCTGCCTCTTGTTCGCCTACAGAGAAGTCCCACAGAAGGGGGTTGGCTACAGCCCTTTTGAACTTTTGTACGGGCATCCTGTAAGAGGACCCCTGTGTTTGGTGAAGGAAGGATGGGAGAGACCTCTCAAAAAGCCGGCAACCAACATAGTGGACTATGTGCTCGGCCTCCGCTCGCGGATGGCTGAGTACATGGAGAAGGCATCCGAAAGCCTTAAGGCCAGCCAAGAACTCCAAAAAACTTGGCATGACCAAAAGGCTGTCTTGACTGTTTACCAGCCCGGACAGAAGGTGTGGGTGTTGGAGCCAGTGGCCCCAGCAGCACTCAAGGACAAATGGTCCGGGCCCCACACCATCCTGGAGAAAAAGGGAGAGGTCACCTACCTGGTCGACCTGGGAACTCCCCGGAGCCCCCACAGGGTGCTTCATGTCAACAGGCTAAAAGCATATGTCGACAGGAAGGACATGAGTTTGCTCATGGCCCTAGATGAGGGACAGGAAGAGGAGAGTGACCCTCTCCCCGACCTGCTCACTCAGAATCCTGACGATGGCTCGGTAGATGGTGTTGTCTTTTGTGGCAGCCTCTCCGAACATCAACAGAGCGACTGTAAACAGGTTCTTCAGTCGTTCCGACATCTGTTTTCTCTGACACCCAGTCAGACCGATTGGTGCACCCATGAGGTCGACACTGGTGACAGCTTGCCCGTAAAGAGTAAAATCTACAGGCAGCCTGATCACGTTAGAGACTGCATCAAAAGTGAAGTGCAGAAAATGTTGGAGCTTGGAGTCATTGAACCCTCGGATAGCCCTTGGGCTAGTCCCGTAGTTCTAGTGCCGAAACCTCACACCCAGGGTGGTAAGAGAGAGATGAGGTTCTGCGTAGACTACAGGGGTCTCAATGCAGTCACTAAGACTGACGCCCACCCAATACCAAGGGCAGACGAGCTTATTGATAGGCTGGCTTCGGCCAACTACTTAAGTACGTTTGACCTGACAGCTGGGTATTGGCAAATCAGGTTAGCTGAGGACGCCAAGCCTAAAACAGCATTTTCAACCCCTGGTGGGCATTATCAGTTCGTGGTGATGCCCTTTGGTCTGAAAAATGCACCTGCCACCTTCCAACGGTTGGTGAATCACGTCCTTACTGGGCTGGATGACTTCTGTGCGGCGTATCTTGACGATATTGCTGTCTTTAGCTCCACCTGGGAGGATCACCTGGTCCACCTGCGGAAGACATTGGAGGCGCTGCAAGCAGCAGGCCTCACTATCAAGGCCACCAAGTGCCAGATAGGGCAGACACAGGTTGTATACCTGGGCCACCTTGTGGGTGGAGGTCAGGTTCAGCCACTGGAGAGCAAGATACAGTCAATCAGGGACTGGGCTCCTCCAACCACCCAGACTCAGGTTCGAGCTTTCTTGGGCCTGACTGGTTACTATAGGAAGTTTGTCAGGAACTATGGTTCCATCGTGACACCATTAAATGAACTGACAAGTAAGAAAATGCCCAAAAAGGTTCAGTGGACAGCGAGCTGTCAAAAAGCATTCGATGACCTAAAGCAGGCCATGTGCACGGCGCCTATCCTCAAGAGTCCGGACTACTCCAAACCATTCATTGTCCAAACAGATGCTTCTGAGTTGGGTGTGGGAGCTGTTCTTTCTCAACTGAATTTTGATGGTCAAGACCAGCCCATTGCTTTTATAAGCAGAAGGCTGACCCCTAGAGAGAAGAATTGGTCAGCTATCGAGAGGGAGGCCTTTGCTGTGGTTTGGGCCCTGAAGAAGCTGAGGCCATACTTGTTTGGCACTCACTTCAAGATTCAGACCGACCATAAGCCCCTCTTGTGGCTAAATCAGATGAAGGGTGAAAACCCCAAACTGCTTAGGTGGTCCATTTCCCTACAGGGGATGGACTTCACAGTGGAACATAGACCTGGTACTGATCATGGCAATGCCGATGGGCTCTCCAGATATTTCCACTTAGAACAAGAAGACTTACCTGGTCAAGGTTAGCTAGTTGTTCCGACGTTTGGGGGGGGGTCATGTAGGAGAGTAGGGTCTGCAATCCTATGATCACCCAGATTTTTTGCTTTTGTTTCACTGGTTTACGACTTTCTCTGGCTGTGGGCCTGCCAATCAGACCCACAGCCTGGCTGTTCTCTTTCTAAATTACGACATGTACCCTAGGTGCATTTACCAATTGGTACTGGGCCGCCTTATCAGACCCTGTAACCCAGGGCATAGGTGTACCCAGGGCCGCCAGGGGCTGCAGCATGTATTATGCCACCCCTGGCTGGCCTCCTAAATTTGACACAACTGGCTGCATGACAGCTGGGGCGAAGTCGTGTAATCACCCTTTGCTTTAGATATAGTAGCTCTATATCTAACCATACAATGGACACCCGAGTCCCTATCAGACACTCCTATGGCAGGCCTTGACAATCCTGAAGGCAGAGTGCATGGGCTCGTGTGAACTAAGCTCTGGCCCGAGCCGAGCCCGGTTGCAGCTTGCGGAATCAAGACCCAATGGCTGTTCCATGATAACGCGTACCACATCGGTAACTTCGGTGTCGCGTTATCCAGACATGTCGAGTAAGGTGTCATACGAATCGGGATGCTGCCCTCTCACCAACTCTGGCGACGAGGTTAGCATTCCGCCCTTCTAGAGGGACACGACATGTACGTAACTGTGAACCCCGGTTAAAGTTAACGAAAGCCTCAGCTCCACAAAATGGATGCTGCCACCACAGACACGAGTCTGACCTCCTGCTGCTGGGAGTCCTTCCAGCGAGGAGCACTGGACAAAGGGTTTCCTGTCGAGGGCGGTGTTCGCACCGTCCCAGACAGGGTTTGTGTATTCTGGGTAGGTAGGGCTTTTGCGAGAAGGTGACTGCGGAGTGGCACCCCGGTGCTCACTACGCATCTGCCGGTTAGAACCAGTTCCAGGGGCGACAGCCCTGGCCTGGGGAAAGTCCGGCAGGGGAGAGGGGTGTAACTACCCCCCTTCCTGGTCCCACCCTTAGGGCAGGACCTAGTCATGTACCCACCCCTTTCTTTAGGATAAAGGCCGGAGCGGGGATCATCTTTGAATCAAGAATACTTTCTACGAAAGGACTTCAAGACTCTTCTCAAGATTTCTCCCTTGTGGCTAAGGAGTAGTCACCCTGCATCAGCGGGCACCATCTAAGAACTCTGCGGTTTGCTGTAAGTCCTTCCTCAAGGAATCCGACGGCCCAGCTCGACGAGAACCGGCTTCCCTGGCACCTCTGACCTCTACCCACGTCATCAGCTCAGCTGTGATCTGTGGGTGCGACGAGACCTCGAGGGACCGGCCATCATCAGAACCTGCACGCTCTTAAAAACCAGCACGACCATCGAGGTAACTCTCTGGTGAGTGCTCTGGGGTCCGAGAAGCCCCGACCCTGAGCCGCTCCAGCACCGAAGTGCGGTCTCCCAGCATCTCCACGATCTGCGTGGGGCCCTTCTGCTTGCTGCTCAGCACGTTGTCTGGTCACTAGCCGCTGGCTTGTGTCCTTCTGTGACGACATCCGAGAATCAACACTGCCGGTCTGGTTGCTCCAGACTGGCCCTTGCTTCCATCTTTTCGAGAAGCACCCCGGACCCTCCTGGTCCATTCAAGACGCCGACAGCGACATCCGTCGTGGGACAGCTCGCACCTCCACCGTGGTCGCCGACAACGCCTCCTGGTCCGTGAGACTGCAGAGCCTAGCGTCGCCCACTCACCTGGTCGAGGTGACGGCCAACCGGTGCCTTCCTGGTACCCTCTGACTACTGGCTAGTAGTACGAACTTGGTCCCCTCTGCTTTCAGGTTTCATCAATCTCTACGAACTATTCATCACTGGTCGCCGGCCAGCAACTCCTTTTCTTCCGGCTCCTGGCTCGTCAGCGAAGACCCCGACGCCTGTAAGACTTGCAGCCGCAGCCCTCGTGGCTAGGTAACTCGGCATTTTGGTGCCCGCATAGCCTCCTTACTCTAGGGTCCCGAGTCCCTCGCTTCCGACGTGCCTTAACCTTTCCGTGTCCTAGGACACTTGTTTTAAACTGTGCACTTGAAGTATTTGCTAAAGAGATTTGGTTTGTGCTTAGTACCCTGTCCTCATAAAGAGTACAGGGCTGTTGTGATTCTTAATAAATATACTGTTTATTTTCATAACACTTGTGTGGTGTCCTTTCACTGGGTGTTCAAGGGGTACATGTGTGGTAAACAGCTGGCTTAACGCGCCCTCTCGAGTCTTTAGCCTTAGACTGCTCGTATCCACGCTACTAGGATAGCTGGTCTATAGGTTGACTTACAACCAAACACCATAAGGGTCGTTGGAACGATACATAGCGGTCGCTAGAATAGCGAACGTTGCATATCGGGCCAACTTCTCACAAGGCGCTTAAGAGTATATGGTATGGCATTATCCCGGATCAGCTTAGGGAGTTGTTCCCGACAGCTGCAGACAGGCTCAGCTCATGCCAGAGCTCCATCTCACATAAAACCACGCACTCTGCCTCCAGGATTGATGAGGCCTTCCATAGGAGTGGCTTACAGGCTATATATGTGTCCAGATATAGGTGTAAATATAGGTATACTATATCTAAGCAAGGGGTGATTACACCCACTTGCCCCAGCTGAGTGATCAGCCAGTTGTGTCAATTTAAGAACCAGCCAGGGGTGGCAAAAGCTATGCTTCAGCCCCTGATAGGCCTTGGTGGCACCTATGCCCTGAGCACCTATAGTGCATGGTACAGGGGCTGACAAGGAGTCCATTTCCAATTGTGGTATGTACCTATAGCACATGTATTATAAATTTAGAGAGAGAACAGCAGGCTGGGGGTCTGATTAGCAGGCCCACAGCCTCAGTAAGTCGAAAACCAGTGAAGCAAAAAGCAAAAATTGGGGTGACCATAGGATAGCAGACCCTACTCTCCTACACAACCCCCCCCCCCCCAAACGCAGGGACATTAAACTTAACCTTGACCAGATAAGTCTTCATGTTCTAAGTGGAAGTACCTGGAGAGACCATCTGCATTACCATGGTCAGTCCCTGGGCGGTGCTCCACTGTAAAGTCCATCACCTGTAGGGAAATGGACCACCTGAGCAGTTTGGGATTTTCACCCTTCATCTGATTTAGCCACAAGAGGGGCTTATGGTCTGTCTGAATTAGGAAGTGAGTACCAAACAAGTATGGCCTCAACTTCTTCAGGGCCCAAACCACAGCAAAGGCCTCCCTCTCAATAGCTGACCAACGTTTCTCCCTGGGGGTCAGCCTTCTGCTAATAAAAGCAATGGGCTGGTCTTGACCATCTTGATTAAGTTGTGAAAGCACAGCTCCCACCCCCAACTCAGAAGCATCTGTCTGTACAATGAACTGTTTGGAGTAGTCAGGACTCTTCAGGATAGGTGCAGAGCACATGGCCTTCTTCAGGTCATCAAATGCCTTTTGACAGCTAACTGTCCACTGAACCTTTTTGGGCATCTTCTTGGATGTCAAGTCATTCAATGGTGTCACAATGGACCCATAGTTCTTTACAAATTTTCTGTAATACCCAGTCAGGCCCAAGAAGGCTCTGACTTGTGTCTGGGTAGTTGGAGGAGCCCAGTCCTGTATGGTCTGGATCTTGCTCTCCAGTGGTTGAACTTGACCCCCACCTACTAGGTGGCCCAAGTACACAACCTTGCTCTGCCCTATCTGGCACTTAGTAGCCTTGATAGTCAGGCCTGCCTTTTGCAGGGCCTCCAGAACCTTCTTCAGGTGGATCAGGTGATCCTCCCAGGTGGAGCTAAAGACAGCAATATCATCTAGATATGCTGCACAAAAGTCATCCAACCCAGCAAGGACATGATTCACCAACCTTTGGTAGGTGGCAGGTGCATTCTTCAAACCAAAGGGCATTACCACAAATTGATAATGTCCACTAGGGGTAGAGAATGCTGTTTTGGCTTTTGACTCCTCAGCTAGTCTGATTTGCCAGTAGCCAGCTGTCAAATCAAATGTGCTCAGAAACTTGGCAGAAGCCAATTTATCAATGAGCTCATCTGCTCTTGGAATGGGATGAGCATCTGTCCTAGTGACAGCATTGAGACCTCTGTAGTCCACACAAAACCTCATTTCTCTCTTCCCATCTTTGGTATGAGGTTTTGGCACAAGGACCACTGGGCTAGCCCATGGGCTCTCTGATGGCTCAATCACTCCAAGCTCCAACATCTTTTGCACCTCAGCCTTTATACAATCCCTGACATGGTCAGGTTGCCTGTAGATCTTATTCTTCACAGGCAGACTGTCACCAGTGTCCACCTCATGGGTGCACCAGTTAGTCTGGCTGGGTGTGAGTGAAAACATATGTCTGTGGGCCTGCAACACCTGTCTGCAATCCACCTGTTGCTGCTCAGTGAGGCTGCCTGCCAAGGCTACTCCATCAACTGAACCATCATCAGGGTTCTGGGAAAGCAGGTCTGGGAGAGGGTCACTCTCTTCCTCCTGTTCCCCATCTGTGGCCATGAGGAGACTCATGTCCTCCCTGTCAACAAATGCTTTCAATCTGTTTACATGGAGCACCCTGTGGGGGCTCCTAGGGGTGCCAAAGTCAACCAAGTAGGTGACTTCTCCCTTCTTTTCAATGATAGGGTAGGGTCCAGTCCATTGGTCCTGGAGAGCTGCTGGCCCCACTGGGTCCAACACCCACACCTTCTGTCCTGGCTGGTACTCAACCAGAACAGCCTTTTGGTCATGCCAAGCTTTCTGTAATTCTTGACTTGCCTCAAGGTTTTTGGATGCTCTCTCCATGTATTCAGCCATCCTGGAGCGGAGACCAAGTACATAGTCCACAATGTCAAGTTTAGGCTTTTTGAGAGGTAACTCCCATCCTTCCTTCACCAAACTCAATGGACCTCTTACAGGGTGGCCAAACAAAAGTTCAAAAGGGCTGTAGCCAACCCCCTTCTGTGGGACCTCTCTGTAAGCAAAGAGCAAGCAGGGTAAAAGGATGTCCCATTTCCGCCTGAGCTTCTCTGGTAAACCTTTTATCATTCCCTTCAGGGTCTTGTTGAACCTTTCAACAAGCCCATTGCACTGTGGATGGGAGGGTGTGGTAAACTTATAGTTTACTCCACACTCTTTCCACATTGCTTTTAAGTATCCAGACATAAAGTTGGTACCTCTGTCTGAAAGAACCTCCTTTGGAAAGCCCACTCTTGAGAAAACTGCAATGAGGGCTTGTGCCACCACAGGAGCTGTGGTGGTCCTCAGGGGAATTGCCTCTGGGTACCTGGTGGCATGATCCACTACCACCAGTATAAATCTGTGCCCAGATGCTGTTGGAGGATCCATGGGACCCACAATGTCTATTCCAACTCTTTCAAAGGGCACCCCCACCACAGGTAGTGGTATCAGGGGGGCCTTTGTTGTGCCACCTGACTTACCACTGGCTTGGCAAGTGACACAGGAGCGACAAAACTCCTTGACATTTTCTGACATGTGAGGCCAATGAAAGTGTGGAACAAGCCTGTCCCAAGTCTTATTCTGGCCTAGGTGTCCTGCAAGGGGAATATCATGGGCCAGGGTAAGAAGGAAACCCCTAAACTTCAAAGGTATAACCACCTCCTGGTTGTGCCAGGCTTGGGGTCTCTAGCCTCTGAATAAAGGAGTCCTTCATCCCAATACACTTTATGGGTACCTTGAGCATTCCCTGCAGCCTCAGCAGCAGCTTGCTGTCTGAGGGGTTCAAGTGAAGGGCAATCTAATTGGGCCTGCCCCAGGTCTGCCCTTGAGGGTCCCCCTGTCCCCAGAAACTCAACCTGGTCAGGTTCAAGCTCCTCTGAGACAGTCTCCTCTTGGACTACAGAATCAGTTTCCTGTGAAACTTGATCCTCAACCTGGGGCAAGTGGGAAGGCACAGCCTTAACCCTCTTGCTCCTTCTCTTGGGTTGTGGTTGGTCTATTGTTTCAAGATCCACCACTGGTTCAGGAAGGCACTTCTTAGCCTGAGACCTTGTCACTGCAAGGACATGAGCTGAAATCCCTAGCATTTCTGCATGAGTCCTGTACTCCACTTCTGACCAAACTGAGCTTTCAAGATCATTGCCTAACAGACAGTCTACTGGGAGGTCTGCACTCACAACAACTTTCTTTAGGCCACCTACCCCTCCCCAGGAGAAGTTCACAACAGCCACACTATGGGAAGTAGTGGAGTTGCTTGCATTGGTCACTAGGTAACTTTCACCTAGTACAATCTGACCAGGGTCCACAAAGTCAGGTGTCACCATTGTGACACTGGCACAAGTGTCCCTGTAGGCCTGAGCCAGTTTCTCATTGATTAAGGGAGTCTGCCTATATTTGCCCAGGTTACTGGGGCTTACTGCAGTGGTCAAAGATAAGTCCACATCATATAGGAGAACTGCCTGTGTGGGGATTCTGACTAGGCCAGATTCCACCTCAGTACCCAGGGTCAACCCTACTAAACCCTTTGGCTGTGTACCACCACTGCTAACTGTACTAGGGGGTGCATGTGCTTTAGGAGCTGCAGTGGTGGGGACTGGATTTTTCTTAGTGCATTCACTGCCCCAGTGTGAAACTGATTTGCAGGTATTACACCAAGGTTTCTTTGGGCCATCATTCTTCTTTTTCTTGTTTCCATTTTGGGAACCCCCCTCCTTATTGCTAGTTTGGGGGCCTGAAGACTTCTGGTCCTTTTCTTTATCTTTCTGATTCCCACCCTTCTGGTCTGTTTTCTTCTGGTCACCTTGGTTCTGGTTTTTCTGCTTAATCCTTGTTCTGACCCATTTGTCTGCCTTCTTTCCCAATTCTTGGGGAGAGGTCAAATCAGAGTCAACAAGGTATTGATGCAACAGCTGGTTCTGACAGTTATTAAGGATCTGCTCTCTTATCATAAGATTGTACAATCCTGTATAGTCTGAAACTTTACTTCCCTGCAGCCAACCCTCCAGAGCCTTAGTGGCACAATCTACAAAATCAGTCCAGTCCTGAGTCTGTGCTTTTTGGGTGTCTCTGAACAACAACCTGTATTGCTCAGTGGTTAGGCCAAACCCTTCAATAAGAGCACTCTTCAGAACAGAGTAGTTTTTGGCATCCTCAGGTCTAACAGTGAGGAGCCTGTCCCTCCCTTTCTCAGAAAAGGAGTACCATAAAATTGCTGCCCACTGATCCTCAGGGACCTGCTGTACCATGCAGGCCCTCTCAAGAGCAGTCATCCATTTGTGGATGTCATCCCCTTCCTTGTAGGGGGGCACAATCTTTGTCAGGTTTCTATTGTCATAGGCCCTGTCCTTTTCTTTAGGAACTTTGCTGCCACCAGTGGCATCTAAGCCACTTAATTTCTGCTCCCTTGCCAAGGTAAGTTTAGCTTGAGCCAAGGTAAGCTTAGCTTGAGCCAGAGCTACCTCCTCCCTCTCTATCTGGAGTTGGACAGCCCTCATTCTGGCCCTATGCTCTTTCCTCTGGGAGGGAGTCATCCCTCTCTGAGATTCTCTTGAGGCACTAGAAAGATGAGAATCCCCTGATTGAGATCTCACCCTCCTGTTACCTGGGAGAATTTGGTTATGAGATCTGGAGTGGTGCTGGCCCTCTCCATTCTCATGTAGGTCTAGGTTGGCCTGGTTAAGCCTGGCAACCTGTACCTGGTTTCCCCTCTGATCCTGATCTTCAGGCTCTTCTAAATCTGAGCCTTCCTCTTCCTCTTCCTCCTCCTCTTCTTCTTCATCTGGAAGATTCTCATTCTCAGGGGAGTGTATCCCTTCACCTGATTCTAAGGGAGCCTGACTCACCTTATCTAAGTCATCCTTTTCTAGGAGAGCTACTAGGGAAGGAATGGTAGGGCCTCTGCCCTTTTTTAGCCCCCTGGCTGTGCACAAGGCACTCAGGTCTTTGTGGCTAAGGTTGTCATATCTGGATGTTGTCCCTATAGGATCAACTATTACAGGAGCAGAGCCTGAGGCTCTACCTGTATCAGACATGACTGCTAGTGAGGTGTAAGTGATGCACTTACCTACACTAAGTGTTTTCCTCCTGTACCTTGCTAGTGAGTTGTAGTCAGGGTGTGCTAATCCCTTTAATCTACAACTACTAAGTTCAGTAGAACTTAATATGCTAAGCTTTTGATTTATATGTACCTAAGGTACTTGATGTGATCTTTCAATTTGATGTAAAGATTGCAATGGTAAAACAAACAGCAAGCTCAAATCCGCACCGCTGCACACCAATGCGAGAAGTTGGCCTGATATGTAGTGTTTCCAATTCTGGAACCACTTGGTATCAGTCCAAACAAACCCCAAAGATGTCTGGTTGTAAGTCAACCTTGTTAGACAAGCTATCCTAGTGGTAGCATGGACTAAGCAGCCTTAAAGGCTTAACTTAAGAGGTCGTGTTAAGCGAGCTGTTTTACCACATACAATCCTGTAATCAAATGAAAGGACACCACACAAGTATATATTATAAAAATATATGTATTTATTTCTAAATTACTCCCCAGTACTCTTTATGAGGAAAGGGGCACAAGCATTAAATCAAAAGCACAGTAAAACATATAAAGTTGCACAATTATGGATGAGGGCGGGTGGCCACTCAAACCATATACTAAAAAAGGGGTATAAGGACCACCAATCGAACAATGGTTAGGCCTAGGGCCTAGAGATTCGCTGGGAGCAGTCAGGACTAGCAATGCTGAAGTCGGGAGTAGCCCACAGGAGACGGGTGCAGCACGGAAAGTGCGGCTCGCACCAATGCAATGTCAATGGTGCGTAAAAGTTACTTAAAGTGAGTTAAAAGATACTTCCGCTGAACCTAGAGGAACAAAACTTTAGACACAGACCCTAGAGGTGTGTACCAGCGTGGGAACACCGGCGTTGCAATGTTACCTCACCCACAGGCCGTGGGTGCACAGGGTCGAAGTGGCGTCGGGTTTTGACACGCAGGCTCTTGGTGCTTGAAGCTGTTGCAGCTGCAGGCGATGTGAAGCAGAAGTGTCCGGTGCGATCCAAGGGTGGATCGAAGTGGAAAAGTACCTGAAAGCAGAGGGGACAGAGTCTGGGTCACTCAGCAGTGACCAGGGTGGAACCAGGACGGAACCAGGCAATGTCGGGCGCAATCAGGTGGTTGTTGATAGGCTTCTCTCCGCTGTCACGTGGGCTCTGGGGCATCTGCGACGTCCAGGAGCGGGTCACAATTTGTCCCACGTAGGCTCTCGCCGTCAGCACCATTGGCTTCAAGATTGCAGCAAACAGCACTTGGCAAAAGCAATCCACGCGGAACCGGGAGATTGCTTATCACTCAAACCAGGAGGGTCAGAGTGGGGGCTCCTTTTCACAGGAGCTGGTGCAGATCTGGAGCAACCAGAAAAGCAAGTCGTATTTCGGTTTTCGTTGGCACAGGGGCCACAAGCCGGCTGGCAAGTGACGGGGCCAATGCGTCGAGCCGCCACAAGCAGAAGGGCACCACGCAGCACTCGTCGAGTGTGGAGGGGGTAGCTTTGGTGCAAGTGTAGCTCGGGGTGGGGGCTTCTCAAACCCCGGTGCACAGCTTCGAGGATCACTCGTGGGCTGCACGGTCAGCGTCTCGTGGCCTTTTCAAGATGGCGTGCCCCACGCTTCCGGTCGCCTCCACTGGTCTCAGCTCTGCAGGGACTGTGGATCGGGCTGGGAGAAGGCAGGCAAGCTTGATCTCGTCGATCTCTGTCGCTCGAGTTCCGGCGGGAACTGCAACAAAGCAAGGGTCGAGGGCTGGATGGTACCTGTTTGCACAGGGTGGTCACTCCTTGACCACAAGGGAGATTCTTCAGTCTTCTGCGTTGAGTAAAAAGTCGAAGGGTCCAGAATTCGTTTCTTATGTTTCTTCAGGATGATCTGAGTTGCATTGGCACTGCTCCCACTCTTATTCGAATCTGCTGGGCTGGACATCCTGCTAGGTC
Source organism: Lissotriton vulgaris (assembly GCF_964263255.1). Taxonomy (NCBI): domain Eukaryota; kingdom Metazoa; phylum Chordata; class Amphibia; order Caudata; family Salamandridae; genus Lissotriton; species Lissotriton vulgaris. The sequence continues at coordinate 45,351,635 of NC_141699.1, forward strand.
CCCTCCTATGGGTGGGACCCAGGAAGGGGGTGGTTACACCCCTTTCCTTTGATCCAGGCCGCGCTTAGACAGGGGCTGGGAGGCCCCAGAACCGGTTTGGCCGGATTATGCAAGGGGCAGCCTTGTGCTCCCCAGGCAGTGTCTGGTTTCTTTGAAACCTCCCTACTACAATCCACTATCTCCTGTCTGGGGTGGTTTGACACCGCCCTGCGACAGGAAACTCTTTGTCCAGGCCACCATATGCTGAGTTTCGGTCAGCAGCAGGAGGCCAGACCCGTGTCTGTGGCAGAGGCATCCGTTTTGTGGATCTGAGGCTCATTTTAAATCAACCGCGTTTCAGTAAAGTAACATGTCTTATCCCTCTAGAAGGGTGGAATGCTACCCCCGTCGCCAGAACTGGCGAGGGGGTAGTATTCCAATTCGTATGACACCTTACACGACATGTTTTGATAAAGCCAAACCAAAGTTGCTATATAACCGCGAGGATTATAAGGCGCTTAAGAGTATATGGTATGGCATTATCCCGGATCAGCTTAGGGAGTTGTTCCCGACAGCTGCAGACAGGCTCAGCTCATGCCAGAGCTCCATCTCACATAAAACCACGCACTCTGCCTCCAGGATTGATGAGGCCTTCCATAGGAGTGGCTTACAGGCTATATATGTGTCCAGATATAGGTTTAGATATAGGTATACTATATCTAAGCAAGGGGTGATTACACCCACTTGCCCCAGCTGAGTGATCAGCCAGTTGTGTCAATTTAAGAACCAGCCAGGGGTGGCAAAAGCTATGCTTCAGCCCCTGGTAGGCCTTGGTGGCACCTATGCCCTGAGCACCTATAGTGCATGGTACAGGGGCTGACAAGGAGTCCATTTCCAATTGTGGTATGTACCTATAGCACATGTATTATAAATTTAGAGAGAGAACAGCAGGCTGGGGGTCTGATTAGCAGGCCCACAGCCTCAGTAAGTCGAAAACCAGTGAAGCAAAAAGCAAAAATTGGGGTGACCATAGGATAGCAGACCCTACTCTCCTACATAGCACAAGTGACGTTAGGGACCAGACCTTAGTCAGGCGAGGCCTGTTCACACTGCTATCCGCTCAAATAAGTCCTGCGTGCCACCGTCATTGCTAGCACACGTGACGTCAAGGACCAGGCCTCAGTCAGGTGAGGCCTGCTTCACCCTGCTGTCTGCTCAAATGAGCCCTTCATTGCTAGTACAAGTGACGTCAAGGACCAGGCCTGTCAGGCGAGGCCTGCTTCACCCTGCTGTTTGCTCAAATGAGCCTGTCATTGCTAGCACAAGTGACGTCAAGGACCAGGCCTGTCAGGCGAGGCCTGCTTCACCCTGCTGTCTGCTCAAATGAGACCGTCATTGCTAGCACAAGTGACGTCCAGGACCAGGCCTCCGTCGGGCGGACCTGCTTCACCCTGCTGTCCGCTCAAATGAGCCCGTCATTGCTAGCACACTTGACGTCCAGGACCAGGCCTCAGTCGGTTGAGGCCTGCTTCAACCTGCTGTCTGCTCAAATGAGCTCGTCATTGCTAGCACAAGTGACGTTAGGGACCAGGCCTGTCAGGCGAGGCCTGCTTCCCCCTGCTGTTTGCTCAAATGAGCCCCTCATTGCTAGCACAAGTGACGTCAAGGACCAGGCCTGTCAGGCGAGGCCTGCTTCACCCTGCTGTTTGCTCAAATGAGCCCGTCATTGCTAGCACAAGTGACGTCAAGGACCAGGCCTGTCAGGCGAGGCCTGCTTCACCCTGCTGTCTGCTCAAATGAGACCGTCATTGCTAGCACAAGTGACGTCCAGGACCAGGCCTCAGTCGGTTGAGGCCTGCTTCAACCTGCTGTCCGCTCAAATGAGCCCGTCATTGCTAGCACACTTGACGTCCAGGACCAGGCCTCAGTCGGTTGAGGCCTGCTTCAACCTGCTGTCTGCTCAAATGAGCTCATCACTGCTAGCACAAGTGACGTCAAGGACCAGGCCTGTCAGGCGAGGCCTGCTTCACCCTGCTGTTTGCTCAAATGAGCCCGTCATTGCTAGCACAAGTGACGTCAAGGACCAGGACTGTCAGGCGAGGCCTGCTTCACCCTGCTGTCTGCTCAAATGAGACCGTCATTGCTAGCACAAGTGACGTCCAGGACCAGGCCTCCGTCGGGCGGACCTGCTTCACCCTGCTGTCCGCTCAAATGAGCCCGTCATTGCTAGCACACTTGACGTCCAGGACCAGGCCTCAGTCGGTTGAGGCCTGCTTCAACCTGCTGTCTGCTCAAATGAGCTCATCATTGCTAGCACAAGTGACGTTAGGGACCAGACCTTAGTCAGGCGAGGCCTGTTCACACTGCCATCCGCTCAAATGAGTCCTGCGTGCCACCGTCATTGCTAGTACAAGTGACGTCAAGGACCAGGCCTCAGTCAGGCGAAGCCTGCTTCACCATGCTGTCTGCTCAAATGAGCCCATTCATTTCTGGCACAAGTGACGTCAAGGACCAGGCCTCAGTCAGGGGAGGTCTGCTTCACCCTTCTGTCTGATCAAATGAGCCCGTCATTTCTATCACAAGTGACGTCAAGGACCAGGCCTCAGTCAGGCGAGGCCTGCTTCACCCTTCTGTCTGCTCAAATGAGCCCATCATTGCTAGCACATGTGACATCAAGGACCAGGCCTCAGTCAGGCGAGGCCTGCTTCACCCTTCTGTCTGATCAAATGAGCCCGTCATTTCTATCACAAGTGACGTCAAGGACCAGGCCTCAGTCAGGCGAGGCCTGCTTCACCCTTCTGTCTGATCAAATGAGCCCGTCATTGCTAGCACAAGTGACGTCAAGGACCAGGCCTCAGTCCGGTGAGGCCTGCTACACACTTCTGTCTGCTCAAATGAGCCCGTCATTGCTGGCACAAGTGACGTCAAGGACCAGGCCTCAGTCAGGGGAGGTCTGCTTCACCCTGCTGTCTGCTGAAATGAGCCCGTCATTGCTGGCACAAGTGAAGTCCAGGACCAGGCCTCAATCAGGCGAGGCCTGCTTCACCCTGCTGTCTGCTCAAATGAGCCTGTCATTTCTATCACAAGTGACGTCAAGGACCAAGCCTCAGTCAGATGAGGCCTGCTTCACCCTGCTCTCTGCTCAAATGAGCGCGTCATTGCTAGCACAAGTGACGTCAAGGACCAGGCCTCAGTCAGGCGAGGCCTGCTCCACCCTGCTGACTGCTCAAATGAGCCCGTCATTGCTAGCACACGTGACGTCAAGGACCAGGCCTCAGTCAGGCGAGGCCTGCTTCACCCGGCTGTCTGCTCAAATGAGCACGTCATTGCTAGCACAAGTGACGTCAAGGACCAGGCCTCAGTCAGGTGAGGCCTGCTTCACCCTGCTGTCTGCTCAAATGAGCGCGTCATTGCTAGCACAAGTGACGTCAAGGACCAGGCCTCAGTCAGGCGAGGTCTGCTTCATCCTGCTCTCTGCTCAAATGAGCCCGTCATTGCTAGCACAAGTGACGTCAAGGACCAGGCCTCAGTCAGGCGAGGCCTGCTTCACCCTGCTGTATGCTCATATGAACCCGTCATTGCTAGCACACGTGACGTCCAGGACCAGGCCTAAATCAGGCGAGGCCTGCTTCACACTGCTGTCTGCTCAAATGAGCTTGTCATTGCTAGCACATGTGTCCTCAAGGACCAGGCATCAGTCGTGCGAGGCCTGTTTCACCCTGCTGTCAGCTGAAATGAGTCCGTCATTACTAGCACAAGTGACGTCCAGGACCAGGCCTCAGTCAGGCGAGGCCTGTTTTACCCTGGTGTCTGCTCAAAGGAGCCCGTCATTGCTGGCACAAGTGACGTCAAGGACCAGGCCTCAGTCAGGGGAGGTCTGCTTCACCCTGCTGTCTGCTGAAATGAGCCCGTCATTGCTGGCACAAGTGAAGTCCAGGACCAGGCCTCAATCAGGCGAGGCCTGCTTCACCCTGCTGTCTGCTCAAATGAGCCTGTCATTTCTATCACAAGTGACGTCAAGGACCAAGCCTCAGTCAGGTGAGGCCTGCTTCACCCTGCTCTCTGCTCAAATGAGCGCGTCATTGCTAGCACAAGTGACGTCAAGGACCAGGCCTCAGTCAGGCGAGGCCTGCTCCACCCTGCTGACTGCTCAAATGAGCCCGTCATTGCTAGCACACGTGACGTCAACGACCAGGCCTCAGTCAGGCGAGGCCTGCTTCACCCGGCTGTCTGCTCAAATGAGCGCGTCATTGCTAGCACAAGTGACGTCAAGGACCAGGCCTCAGTCAGGTGAGGCCTGCTTCACCCTGCTGTCTGCTCAAATGAGCGCGTCATTGCTAGCACAAGTGACGTCCAGGACCAGGCCTCAGTCAGGCCAGGCCTGTTTTACCCTGGTGTCTGCTCAAAGGAGCCCGTCATTGCTAGCACACGTGTCGTCCAGGACCAGGCCTCAGTCAGGGGAGGTCTGCTTCACCCTGCTGTCTGCTCAAGTGAGCCGGTCAATGCTAGCACAAGTGACGTCAAGGACCAGGCCTTAGTCAGGCGAGGCCTGCTTCACCCTTCTGTCTGCTCAAATGAGCCCGTCATTGCCAGCACAAGTGACGTGAAGGACCAGGCCTCAGTCAAGCGAGGCCTACTTCACCCTTCTGTCTGCTCAAATGAGCCCGTCATTGCTAGCACAAGTGACGTCAAGGACCAGGCCTCAGTCAGGAGAGGCCTACTTCACCCTTCTGTCCGCTCAAATGAGCTCATCATTTCTATCAAAAGTGACGTCAAGGACCAGGTCTTAGTCGGGCGAGTTTCTGATTCCCCCTGCTGTCTGCTTGTAGGAGAGTAGGGTCTGCTATCCTATGGTCACCCCAATTTTTGCTTTTTGCTTCACTGGTTTTCGACTTACTGAGGCTGTGGGCCTGCTAATCAGACCCCCAGCCTGCTGTTCTCTCTCTAAATTCATAATACATGTGCTATAGGTACATACCACAATTGGAAATGGACTCCTTGTCAGCCCCTGTACCATGCACTATAGGTGCCCAGGGCATAGGTGCCACCAAGGCCTACCAGGGGCTGAAGCATAGCTTTTGCCACCCCTGGCTGGTTCTTAAATTGACACAACTGGCTGATCACTCAGCTGGGGCAAGTGGGTGTAATCACCCCTTGCTTAGATATAGTATACCTATATCTAAACCTATATCTGGACACATATATAGCCTGTAAGCCACTCCTATGGAAGGCCTCATCAATCCTGGAGGCAGAGTGCGTGGTTTTATGTGAGATGGTGCTCTGGCATGAGCTGAGCCTGTCTGCAGCTGTCGGGAACAACTCCCTAAGCTGATCCTGGATAACGCCATACCATATACTCTTAAGCGCCTTATAATCCTCGCGGTTATATAGCAACTTTGGTTTGGCTTTATCAAAACATGTCGTGTAAGGTGTCATACGAATTGGAATACTACCCCCTCGCCAGTTCTGGCGACGGGGGTAGCATTCCACCCTTCTAGAGGGAGAAGACATGTTACTTTACTGAAACGCGGTTGATTTAAAATGAGCCTCAGATCCACAAAATGGATGCCCCTGCCACAGACACGGGTCTGACCTCCTGCTGCTGACCGAAACCCGGCAGAGGAGGCCTGGACAAAGAGTTTCCTGTCACAGGGCGGTGTCAAACCACCCCAGACAGGAGATAGTGGATTGGAGTAGGGAGGTTTCAATGAAACCAGACACTGCCTGGGGAGCACAAGGCTGCCCCTTGCAGGATCCGGCCAAACCGGTTCTGGGGCCTCCCAGCCCCTGTCCCAGCGCGGCCAGGATCAAAGGAGAGGGGTGTAACCACCCCCTTCCTGGGTCCCACCCATAGGAGGGGACCTAGCAGGATGTCCAACCCCCTAGATTCGAATAAGAGGGGGAGCAGTCCCAACGGACCTCAGATCATCCTGAAGAAACATAAGAAACGAAATCTGGACCCTTCGACTTTCTACACGACGTGAGAAGACTGAAGAATCTCCCTTGTGGTCAAGGAGTGACCACCCTGTGCAAACAGGCACCATCCAGCCCTCGACCCTTGCTTTGTTGCAGTTCCCGCCGGAACTCGAGCGACAGAGATCGACGAGATCAAGCTTGCCTGCCTTCTACCTGCCCGATCCACAGTCCCTGCAGAGCTGAGACCCGTGGAGGCGACCGGAAGCGTGGGGCACGCCATCTTGAAAAGGCCACGAGACGCTGACCGTGCGGCCCACGAGTGACCCTCGAAGCTGTACACCGGGGTTTGAGAAGCCCCAGCCCCGAGCTCCACTTGCACCAAAGCTCACCCCTCCACACTCGCTGAGTGCTGCGTGGGGCCCTTCTGCTTGTGTGCGCTCGACGCGTTGGCCCGGTCACTTGCCAGCTGGCTTGTGGCCCCTGTGCCGACGAACTTTGAAATCCGACTTGCTTTTCTGGTTGCTCCAGATCTGCACCAGCTCCTGTGAAAAGGAGCACCCACTCTGACCCTCCTGGTTCGAGTGATAAGCAATCTCCCGGTTCCGCGTGGATTGCTTTTGCCAAGTGCTGTTTGCTACAATCTTCAAGCCGACGGTGCTGACGGCGAGAGCCTACGTGGGACAGATCGTGACCTGCTCCTGGACGTCGCAGATGCCCCAGAGCCCACGTGACAGCGGAGAGAAGCCTATCGACAACCGCCTGATTGCGCCCGACATTGCCTGGTTCCGTCCTGGTTCCACCCTGGTCACTGCTGAGTGACCCAGACTCTGTCCCCTCTGCTTTCAGGTACTTTTCTACTTCGATCCACCCTTGGATCGCACCGGACACTTCTGCTTCACAGCGCCTGCAGCTGCAACAGCTCCAAGCACCAAGAACCTGCGTGACAGAACCCGACGCCACTTCGACCCTGTGCACCCACGGCCTGTGGGTGAGGTAACTTTGCAACGCCGGTGTCTTTACACTGGTACACACCTCTAGGGTCTGTGTCTAAAGTTTTGTGTTCCTAGGTTCAGCGGAAGTATCTTTTAATTCACTTTAACTGACTTTTACGCACCATTGACAGTGCATTGGTGCGCGCCGCACTTTCCGTGCTGCACCGTCTCCTGTGGGCTACTCCCGACTTCTTCATTGCTTGTCCTGACTGCTCCCAGCGAATCTCTAGGCCCTAGGCCTAACCATTGTTCGATAAGTGTTACTTATACCACTTTTTTAATATATGGTCTGAGTGGCCACCCGCCCTCATCCATAAACGTGCAACTTTATATGTGTAACAGTGCTTTTGATTTAACGCTTGTGCCCCTTTCCTCATAAAGAGTACTGGGGAGTAATTTAGAAATAAATACATATATTTTTATAATATATACTTGTGTGGTGTCCTTTCATTTGATTACAGGATTGTATGTGGTAAAACAGCTCGCTTAACACGACCTCTTAAGTTAAGCCTTTAAGGCTGCTTAGTCCATGCTACCACTAGGATAGCTTGTCTAACAAGGTTGACTTACAACCAGACATCTTTGGGGTTTGTTTGGACTGATACCCAGTGGTTCCAGAATTGGAAACACTACATATCAGGCCAACTTCTCACATTGGTGTGCAGCGGTGCGGATTTGAGCTTGCTGTTTGTTTTACCATTGCAATCTTTATCAAATTGAAAGATCACATCAAGTACCTCTAGGTACATATAAATCAAAAGCTTAGCATATTAAGTTCTACTGAACTTAGTAGTTGTAGATTAAAGGGATTAGCACACCCTGACTACAACTCACTAGCAAGGTACAGTAGGAAACCACTTAGTGTAGGTAAGTGCACCACTTACACCTCACTAGCAGTCATGTCTGATACAGGTAGAGCTTCAGGCTCTGCTCCTGTAATAGTTGATCCTATAGGGACAACATCCAGATATGACAACCTTAGCCACAAAGACCTGAGTGCCTTGTGCACAGCCAGGGGGCTAAAAAAGGGCAGAGGCCCTACCATTCCTTCCCTAGTAGCTCTCCTAGAAAAGGATGATCTAGATAAGGTGAGTCAGGCTCCCTTAGATTCAGGTGAAGGGATAAACTCCCCTGAGAATGAGAATCTTCCAGAAGAAGAGGAGGAGGAAGAGGAAGAGGAAGGCTCTGATGTAGAAGAGCCTGAAGATCAGGATCAGGTGGGAAACCAGGTACAGGTTGTCAGGCTTAACCAGGCCAACTTGGACCTACATGGGAATGGAGAGGGCCAGCACCACTCCAGATCTCATAACCAAATTCTCCCAGGTAATAGAAGGGAGAGATCTCTGTCAAGGGACTCTCACCTTTCTAGTGCCTCAAGAGAATCTCAAAGAGGAATGACTTCCTCCCAGAGAAAAGAGCATAGGGCCAGGATGAGGGCTGTCCAACTCCAAATAGAAAGGGAAGAGGTAGCCTTGGCTCAAGCTAAACTTGCTTTAGCAAGAGAGAGAAAATTGTGTGGCTTAGATGCCACTGGTGGCAGCAAAGTTCCTAAAGAAAAAGACAGGGCCTATGACAATAGAAACCTGACAAAAAGTGTGCCCCCCTACAAGGAAGGGGATGATATCCACAAATGGATGACTGCTCTTGAGAGGGCCTGCATGGTACAGCAGGTCCCTGAGGATCAGTGGGCAGCAATTTTATGGTACTCCTTTTCTGAGAAAGGGAGGGACAGGCTCCTCACTGTTAGACCTGAGGATGCCAAAAACTACTCTGTTCTGAAGAGTGCTCTTATTGAAGGGTTTGGCCTAACCACTGAGCAATACAGGTTGTTGTTCAGAGACACCCAAAAAGCACAGACTCAGGACTGGACTGATTTTGTAGATTGTGCCACTAAGGCTCTGGAGGGTTGGCTGCAGGGAAGTAAAGTTTCAGACTATACAGGATTGTACAATCTTATGATGAGAGAACAGATCCTTAATAACTGTCAGAACCAGCTGTTGCATCAATACCTTGTTGACTCTGATTTGACCTCTCCCCAAGAATTGGGAAAGAAGGCAGACAAATGGGTCAGAACAAGGATTAAGCAGAAAAACCAGAACCAAGGTGACCAGAAGAAAACAGACCAGAAGGGTGGGAATCAGAAAGATAAAGAAAAGGACCAGAAGTCTTCAGGCCCCCAAACTAGCAATAAGGAGGGGGGTTCCCAAAATGGAAACAAGAAAAAGAAGAATGATGGCCCAAAGAAACCTTGGTGTAATACCTGCAAATCAGTTTCACACTGGGGCAGTGAATGCACTAAGAAAAATCCAGTCCCCACCACTGCAGCTCCTAAAGCAACTGCACCCCCTAGTACAGTCAGCAGTGGTGGTACACAGCCAAAGGGTTTAGTAGGGTTGACCCTGGGTACTGAGGTGGAATCTGGCCTAGTCAGAATCCCCACACAGGCAGTTCTCCTATATGATGTGGACTTATCTTTGCCCACTGCAGTAAGCCCCAGTAACCTGGGCAAATATAGGCAGACTCCCTTAATTAATGAGAAACTGGCTCAGGCCTACAGGGACACTTGTGCCAGTGTCACAATGGTGGCACCTGGCTTTGTGGACCCTGGACAAATTGTACTAGGTGAAAGTTACCTAGTGACCAATGCAAGCAACTCCACTACTTCCCATAGTGTGGCTGTTGTGAACTTCTCCTGGGGAGGGGTAGATGGCCTAAAGAAAGTTGTTGTGAGTGCAGACCTCCCAGTAGACTGTCTGTTAGGCAATGATCTTGAAAGCTCAGTTTGGTCAGAAGTGGAGTACAGGACTCATGCAGAAATGCTAGGGATTTCAGCTCATGTCCTTGCAGTGACAAGGTCTCAGGCTAAGAAGTGCCTTCCTGAACCAGTGGTGGATCTTGAAACAATAGACCAACCACAACCCAAGAGAAGGAGCAAGAGGGTTAAGGCTGTGCCTTCCCACTTGCCCCAGGTTGAGGATCAGGTTTCACAGGAAACTGATTCTGCAGTCCAAGAGGAGACTGTCTCAGAGGAGCTTGAACCTGATCAGGTTGAGTTTCTGGGGACAGGGGGACCCTCAAGGGCAGACCTGGGGCAGGCCCAATTAGATTGCCCTTCACTTGAACCCCTCAGACAGCAAGCTGCTGCTGAGGCTGCAGGGAATGCTCAAGGTACCCATAAAGTGTATTGGGATGAAGGACTCCTTTATTCAGAGGCTAGAGACCCCAAGCCTGGCACAACCAGGAGGTTGGTTATACCTTTGAAGTTTAGGGGCTTTCTTCTTACCTTGGCCCATGATATTCCCCTTGCAGGACACTTAGGCCAGAATAAGACTTGGGACAGGCTTGTTCCACACTTTCACTGGCCTCACATGTCAGAAAATGTCAAGGAGTTTTGTCGCTCCTGTGTCACTTGCCAAGCCAGTGGTAAGTCAGGTGGCACAACAAAGGCCCCCCTGATACCACTACCTGTGGTGGGGGTACCCTTTGAAAGAGTTGGAATAGACATTGTGGGTCCCATGGATCCTCAAACAGCATCTGGGCACAGATTTATACTGGTGGTAGTGGATCATGCCACCAGGTACCCAGAAGCAATTCCCCTGAGGACCACCACAGCTCCTGTGGTGGCAAAAGCCCTCATTGCAGTTTTCTCAAGAGTGGGCTTTCCAAAGGAGGTTCTTTCAGACAGAGGTACTAACTTCATGTCTGGATACTTAAAAGCAATGTGGAAAGAGTGTGGAGTAAACTATAAGTTTACCACACCCTACCATCCACAGTGCAATGGGCTTGTGGAAAGGTTCAACAAGACCCTAAAGGGAATGATAAAAGGGTTACCAGAGAAGCTTAGGCGGAAATGGGACATCCTTTTACCCTGCTTGCTCTTTGCTTACAGAGAGGTCCCACAGAAGGGGGTTGGCTACAGCCCTTTTGAACTTTTGTTTGGCCACCCTGTAAGAGGTCCATTGAGTTTGGTGAAGGAAGGATGGGAGTTACCTCTCAAAAAGCCTAAACTAGACATTGTGGACTATGTACTTGGTCTCCGCTCCAGGATGGCTGAATACATGGAGAGAGCATCCAAAAACCTTGAGGCAAGTCAGGAATTACAGAAAGCCTGGCATGACCAAAAGGCTGTTCTGGTTGAGTACCAGCCAGGGCAGAAGGTGTGGGTGTTGGACCCAGTGGGGCCAGCAGCTCTCCAGGACCAATGGACTGGACCCTACCCTATCATTGAAAAGAAGGGAGAAGTCACCTACTTGGTTGACTTTGGCACCCCTAGGAGCCCCCACAGGGTGCTCCATGTCAATCGTTTGAAAGCATTTGTTGACAGGGAGGACATGAGTCTCCTCATGGCCACAGATGGGGAACAGGAGGAAGAGAGTGACCCTCTCCCAGACCTGCTTTCCCAGAACCCTGATGATGGTTCAGTTGATGGAGTAGCCTTGGCAGGCAGCCTCACTGAGCAGCAACAGGTGGACTGCAGACAGGTGTTGCAGGCCCACAGACAATTGTTTTCACTCACACCCAGTCAGACTAACTGGTGCACCCATGAGGTGGATACTGGTGACAATCTGCCTGTGAAGAATAAGATCTACAGGCAACCTGACCATGTCAGGGATTGTATAAAGGCTGAGGTGCAAAAGATGTTGGAGCTTGGAGTGATTGAGCCATCAGAGAGCCCATGGGCTAGCCCAGTGGTCCTTGTGCCAAAACCTCATACCAAAGATGGGAAGAGAGAAATGAGGTTTTGTGTGGACTACAGAGGTCTCAATGCTGTCACTAGGACAGATGCTCATCCCATTCCAAGAGCAGATGAGCTCATTGATAAATTGGCTTCTGCCAAGTTTCTGAGCACATTTGATTTGACAGCTGGCTACTGGCAAATCAGACTAGCTGAAGAGTCAAAAGCCAAAACAGCATTCTCTACCCCTAGTGGACATTATCAGTTTGTGGTAATGCCCTTTGGTTTGAAGAATGCACCTGCCACTTTCCAAAGGTTGGTGAACCAAGTCCTTGCTGGGTTGGATGACTTTTGCGCAGCATATCTAGATGATATTGCTGTCTTTAGCTCCACCTGGGAGGATCACCTGATCCACCTGAAGAAGGTTCTGGAGGCCCTGCAAAAGGCAGGCCTGACTATCAAGGCTACTAAGTGCCAGATAGGGCAGAGCAAGGTTGTGTACTTGGGCCACCTAGTAGGTGGGGGTCAAGTTCAACCACTGGAGAGCAAGATCCAGACCATACAGGACTGGGCTCCTCCAACTACCCAGACACAAGTCAGAGCCTTCTTGGGCCTGACTGGGTATTACAGAAAATTTGTAAAGAACTATGGGTCCATTGTGACACCATTGAATGACTTGACATCCAAGAAGATGCCCAAAAAGGTTCAGTGGACAGTTAGCTGTCAAAAGGCATTTGATGACCTGAAGAAGGCCATGTGCTCTGCACCTATCCTGAAGAGTCCTGACTACTCCAAACAGTTCATTGTACAGACAGATGCTTTTGAGTTGGGGGTGGGAGCTGTGCTTTCACAACTTAATCAAGATGGTCAAGACCAGCCCATTGCTTTTATTAGCAGAAGGCTGACCCCCAGGGAGAAACGTTGGTCAGCTATTGAGAGGGAGGCCTTTGCTGTGGTTTGGGCCCTGAAGAAGTTGAGGCCATACTTGTTTGGTACTCACTTCCTAATTCAGACAGACCATAAGCCCCTCTTGTGGCTAAATCAGATGAAGGGTGAAAATCCCAAACTGCTCAGGTGGTCCATTTCCCTACAGGGGATGGACTTTACAGTGGAGCACCGCCCAGGGACTGACCATGGTAATGCAGATGGTCTCTCCAGGTACTTCCACTTAGAACATGAAGACTTATCTGGTCAAGGTTAAGTTTAATGTCCCTGCGTTTGGGGGGGGTTATGTAGGAGAGTAGGGTCTGCTATCCTATGGTCACCCCAATTTTTGCTTTTTGCTTCACTGGTTTTCGACTTACTGAGGCTGTGGGCCTGCTAATCAGACCCCCAGCCTGCTGTTCTCTCTCTAAATTCATAATACATGTGCTATAGGTACATACCACAATTGGAAATGGACTCCTTGTCAGCCCCTGTACCATGCACTATAGGTGCCCAGGGCATAGGTGCCACCAAGGCCTACCAGGGGCTGAAGCATAGCTTTTGCCACCCCTGGCTGGTTCTTAAATTGACACAACTGGCTGATCACTCAGCTGGGGTAAGTGGGTGTAATCACCCCTTGCTTAGATATAGTATACCTATATCTAAACCTATATCTGGACACATATATAGCCTGTAAGCCACTCCTATGGAAGGCCTCATCAATCCTGGAGGCAGAGTGCGTGGTTTTATGTGAGATGGTGCTCTGGCATGAGCTGAGCCTGTCTGCAGCTGTCGGGAACAACTCCCTAAGCTGATCCGGGATAACGCCATACCATATACTCTTAAGCGCCTTATAATCCTCGCGGTTATATAGCAACTTTGGTTTGGCTTTATCAAAACATGTCGTGTAAGGTGTCATACGAATTGGAATACTACCCCCTCGCCAGTTCTGGCGACGGGGGTAGCATTCCACCCTTCTAGAGGGAGAAGACATGTTACTTTACTGAAACGCGGTTGATTTAAAATGAGCCTCAGATCCACAAAATGGATGCCCCTGCCACAGACACGGGTCTGACCTCCTGCTGCTGACCGAAACCCGGCAGAGGAGGCCTGGACAAAGAGTTTCCTGTCACAGGGCGGTGTCAAACCACCCCAGACAGGAGATAGTGGATTGGAGTAGGGAGGTTTCAATGAAACCAGACACTGCCTGGGGAGCACAAGGCTGCCCCTTGCAGGATCCGGCCAAACCGGTTCTGGGGCCTCCCAGCCCCTGTCCCAGCGCGGCCAGGATCAAAGGAGAGGGGTGTAACCACCCCCTTCCTGGGTCCCACCCATAGGAGGGGACCTAGCAGGATGTCCAACCCCCTAGATTCGAATAAGAGGGGGAGCAGTCCCAACGGACCTCAGATCATCCTGAAGAAACATAAGAAACGAAATCTGGACCCTTCGACTTTCTACACGACGTGAGAAGACTGAAGAATCTCCCTTGTGGTCAAGGAGTGACCACCCTGTGCAAACAGGCACCATCCAGCCCTCGACCCTTGCTTTGTTGCAGTTCCCGCCGGAACTCGAGCGACAGAGATCGACGAGATCAAGCTTGCCTGCCTTCTACCTGCCCGATCCACAGTCCCTGCAGAGCTGAGACCCGTGGAGGCGACCGGAAGCGTGGGGCACGCCATCTTGAAAAGGCCACAAGACGCTGACCGTGCGGCCCACGAGTGACCCTCGAAGCTGTACACCGGGGTTTGAGAAGCCCCAGCCCCGAGCTCCACTTGCACCAAAGCTCACCCCTCCACACTCGCTGAGTGCTGCGTGGGGCCCTTCTGCTTGTGTGCGCTCGACGCGTTGGCCCGGTCACTTGCCAGCTGGCTTGTGGCCCCTGTGCCGACGAACTTTGAAATCCGACTTGCTTTTCTGGTTGCTCCAGATCTGCACCAGCTCCTGTGAAAAGGAGCACCCACTCTGACCCTCCTGGTTCGAGTGATAAGCAATCTCCCGGTTCCGCGTGGATTGCTTTTGCCAAGTGCTGTTTGCTACAATCTTCAAGCCGACGGTGCTGACGGCGAGAGCCTACGTGGGACAGATCGTGACCTGCTCCTGGACGTCGCAGATGCCCCAGAGCCCACGTGACAGCGGAGAGAAGCCTATCGACAACCGCCTGATTGCGCCCGACATTGCCTGGTTCCGTCCTGGTTCCACCCTGGTCACTGCTGAGTGACCCAGACTCTGTCCCCTCTGCTTTCAGGTACTTTTCTACTTCGATCCACCCTTGGATCGCACCGGACACTTCTGCTTCACAGCGCCTGCAGCTGCAACAGCTCCAAGCACCAAGAACCTGCGTGACAGAACCCGATGCCACTTCGACCCTGTGCACCCACGGCCTGTGGGTGAGGTAACTTTGCAACGCCGGTGTCTTTACACTGGTACACACCTCTAGGGTCTGTGTCTAAAGTTTTGTGTTCCTAGGTTCAGCGGAAGTATCTTTTAATTCACTTTAACTGACTTTTACGCACCATTGACAGTGCATTGGTGCGCGCCGCACTTTCCGTGCTGCACCCGTCTCCTGTGGGCTACTCCCGACTTCTTCATTGCTTGTCCTGACTGCTCCCAGCGAATCTCTAGGCCCTAGGCCTAACCATTGTTCGATAAGTGTTACTTATACCACTTTTTTAATATATGGTCTGAGTGGCCACCCGCCCTCATCCATAAACGTGCAACTTTATATGTGTAACAGTGCTTTTGATTTAACGCTTGTGCCCCTTTCCTCATAAAGAGTACTGGGGAGTAATTTAGAAATAAATACATATATTTTTATAATATATACTTGTGTGGTGTCCTTTCATTTGATTACAGGATTGTATGTGGTAAAACAGCTCGCTTAACACGACCTCTTAAGTTAAGCCTTTAAGGCTGCTTAGTCCATGCTACCACTAGGATAGCTTGTCTAACAAGGTTGACTTACAACCAGACATCTTTGGGGTTTGTTTGGACTGATACCCAGTGGTTCCAGAATTGGAAACACTACATATCAGGCCAACTTCTCACACTGCTCAAATGAGCCCTTCATTGCTAGCACAAGTGACGTCAAGGACCAGACCTTAGTCAGGCGAGGCCTGTTCACACTGCTATCCGCTCAAATGAGTCCTGCGTGCCACCGTCATTGCTAGTACAAGTAACGTCAAGGACCAGGCCTCAGTCGGGAGAGGCCTGCTTCACCCTGCTGTCTGCTCAAATGAGCCCGTCATTGCTAGCACAAGTGATGTCAAGGACCAGGCCTCAGTCGGGTGAGGGCTGCTTCACCCTGCTGTCTGCTCAAATGAGCCCTTCATTGCTAGCACAAGTGACGTCAAGGACCAGGCCTGTCAGGCGAAGCCTGCTTCACCATGCTGTCTGCTCAAATGAGCCCATTCATTTCTGGCACAAGTGACGTCAAGGACCAGGCCTCAGTCAGGGGAGGTCTGCTTCACCCTTGTGAGAAGTTGGCCTGATATGTAGTGTTTCCAATTCTGGAACCACTTGGTATCAGTCCAAACAAACCCCAAAGATGTCTGGTTGTAAGTCAACCTTGTTAGACAAGCTATCCTAGTGGTAGCATGGACTAAGCAGCCTTAAAGGCTAAACTTAAGAGGTTGTGTTAAGCGAGCTGTTTTACCACATACAATCCTGTAATCAAATGAAAGGACACCACACAAGTATATATTATAAAAATATATGTATTTATTACTAAATTACTCCCCAGTACTCTTTATGAGGAAAGGGGCACAAGCGTTAAATCAAAAGCACAGTATAACATATAAAGTTGCACAATTTTGGATAAGGGCCGGTGGCCACTTAAACCATATACTAAAAAAGTGGTATAAGGGATACCAATCGAACAGTGGTTAGGCCTAGGGCCTAGAGATTCGCTGGGAGCAGTCAGGACTAGCAATGCTGAAGTCGGGAGTAGCCCACAGGAGACGGGTGCAGCACGGAAAGTGCGGCTCGCACCAATGCATTGTCAATGGTGCGTAAAAGTTACATAAAGTGAGTTAAAAGATACTTCCGCTGAACCTAGAGGAACAAAACTTTAGATACAGACCCTAGAGGTGTGTACCAGTGTGGGAACACCGGCGTTGCAATGTTACCTCACCCACAGGCCGTGGGTGCACAGGGTCGAAGTGGCGTCGGGTTTTGACACGCAGGCTCTTGGTGCTTGAAGCTGTTGCAGCTGCAGGCGATGTGAAGCAGAAGTGTCCGGTGCGATCCAAGGGTGGATCGAAGTGGAAAAGTACCTGAAAGCAGAGGGGACAGAGTCTGGGTCACTCAGCAGTGACCAGGGTGGAACCAGGACGGAACCAGGCAATGTCGGGCGCAGTCAGGTGGTTGTTGATAGGCTTCTCTCCGCTGTCACGTGGGCTCTGGGGCATCTGCAACGTCCAGGAGCAGGTCACTATCTGTCCCACGTAGGCTCTCGCCGTCAGCACCGTCGGCTTCAAGATTGCAGCAAACAGCACTTGGCAAAAGCAATCCACGCGGAACCGGGAGATTGCTTATCACTCAAACCAGGAGGGTCAGAGTGGGGGCTCCTTTTCACAGGAGCTGGTGCAGATCTGGAGCAACCAGAAAAGCAAGTCGTATTTCAGTTTTCGTCGGCACAGGGGCCACAATCCAGCTGGCAAGTGACCGGGCCAATGCGTCGAGCCGCCACAAGCAGAAGGGCCCCACGCAGCACTCGTCGAGTGTGGAGGGGTTAGCTTTGGTGCAAGTGTAGCTCGGGGTGGGGGCTTCTCAAACCCCGGTGCACAGCTCCGAGGATCACTCGTGGGCTGCACGGTCAGCGTCTCGTGGCCTTTTCAAGATGGCGTGCCCCACACTTCCGGTCACCTCCACTGGTCTCAGCTCTGCAGGGACTGTGGATCGGGCTGGGAGAAGGCAGGCAAGCTTGATCTCGTCGGTCTCTGTCGCTCGAGTTCCGGCGGGAACTGCAACAAAGCAAGGGTCGAGGGCTGGATGGTGCCTGTTTGCACAGGGTGGTCACTCCTTGACCACAAGGGAGATTCTTCAGTCTTCTGCGTTGAGTAGAAAGTCGAAGGGTCCAGAATTCGTTTCTTATGTTTCTTCAGGATGATCTGAGTTGCATTGGCACTGCTCCCACTCTTATTCGAATCTGGTGGGCTGGACATCCTGCTAGGTCCCCTCCTATGGGTGGGACCCAGGAAGGGGGTGGTTACACCCCTTTCCTTTGATCCAGGCCGCGCTGGGACAGGGGCTGGGAGGCCCCAGAACCGGTTTGGCCGGATTATGCAAGGGGCAGCCTTGTGCTCCCCAGGCAGTGTCTGGTTTCTTTGAAACCTCCCTACTACAATCCACTATCTCCTGTCTGGGGTGGTTTGACACCGCCCTGCGACAGGAAACTCTTTGTCCAGGCTACCATATGCTGAGTTTCGGTCAGCAGCAGGAGGCCAGACCCGTGTCTGTGGCAGGGGCATCCATTTTGTGGATCTGAGGCTCATTTTAAATCAACCGCGTTTCAGTAAAGTAGCATGTCTTCTCCCTCTAGAAGGGTGGAATGCTACCCCCGTCGCCAGAACTGGCGAGGGGGTAGTATTCCAATTCATATGACACCTTACACGACATGTTTTGATAAAGCCAAACCAAAGTTGCTATATAACCGTGAGGATTATAAGGCGCTTAAGAGTATATGGTATGGCATTATCCCGGATCAGCTTAGGGAGTTGTTCCCGACAGCTGCAGACAGGCTCAGCTCATGCCAGAGCTCCATCTCACATAAAACCACGCACTCTGCCTCCAGGATTGATGAGGCCTTCCATAGGAGTGGCTTACAGGCTATATATGTGTCCAGATATAGGTTTAGATATAGGTATACTATATCTAAGCAAGGGGTGATTACACCCACTTGCCCCAGCTGAGTGATCAGCCACTTGTGTCAATTTAAGAACCAGCCAGGGGTGGCAAAAGCTATGCTTCAGCCCCTGGTAGGCCTTGGTGGCACCTATGCCCTGAGCACCTATAGTGCAGAGTACAGGGGCTGACAAGGAGTCCATTTCCAATATGTGGTATGTACCTATAGCACATGTATTATAAATTTAGAGAGAGAACAGCAGGCTGGGGGTCTGATTAGCAGGCCCACAGCCTCAGTAAGTCGAAAACCAGTGAAGCAAAAAGCAAAAATTGGGGTGACCATAGGATAGCAGAACCTACTCTCCTACAACCCTGCTGTCTGCTCAAATGAGCCCATCATTGCTAGCACATGTGACGTCAAGGACCAGGCCTCAGTCAGGCGAGGCCTGCTTCACCCTTCTATCTGATCAAATGAGCCCGTCATTGCTAGCACAAGTGACGTCAAGGACCAGGCCTCAGTCAGGCGAGGCCTGATTCATCCTGCTGTCTGCTCAAATGAGCCCGTCATTGCTGGCACAAGTGACGTCAAGGACCAGGCCTCAGTCAGGCGAGGCCTGCTTCACCCTGCTGTCTGCTCAAATGAGCCCGTCATTTCTATCACAAGTGACGTCAAGGACCAGGCCTCAGTCAGGCGAGGCCTGCTTCACCCGGCTGTCTGCTCAAATGAGCGCGTCATTGCTAGCACAAGTGACGTCCAGGACCAGGCCTCAATCAGGCGAGGCCTGCTTCACCCTGCTGTCTGCTCAAATGAGCCCGTCATTTCTATCACAAGTGACGTCAAGGACCAGGCCTCAGTCAGGCGAGGCCTGCTTCCCCCGGCTGTCTGCTCAAATGAGCGCGTCATTGCTAGCACAAGTGACGTCAAGGACCAGGCCTCAGTCAGGTGAGGCCTGCTTCACCCTGCTCTCTGCTCAAATGAGCGCGTCATTGCTAGCACAAGTGACGTCAAGGACCAGGCCTCAGTCAGGCGAGGCCTGCTCCACCCTGCTGACTGCTCAAATGACCCCGTCATTGCTAGCACACGTGACGTCAAGGACCAGGCCTCAGTCAGGCGAGGCCTGCTTCACCCGGCTGTCTGCTCAAATGAGCGCGTCATTGCTAGCACAAGTGACGTCAAGGACCAGGCCTCAGTCAGGTGAGGCCTGCTTCACTCTGCTGTCTGCTCAAATGAGCGCGTCATTGCTAGCACAAGTGACGTCAAGGACCAGGCCTCAGTCAGGCGAGGTCTGCTTCATCCTGCTCTCTGCTCAAATGAGCCCGTCATTGCTAGCACAAGTGACGTCAAGGACCAGGCCTCAGTCAGGCGAGGCCTGCTTCACCCTGCTGTATGCTCATATGAACCCGTCATTGCTAGCACACGTGACGTCCAGGACCAGGCCTAAATCAGGCAAGGCCTGCTTCACACTGCTGTCTGCTCAAATGAGCTCGTCATTGCTAGCACAAGTGACGTCAAGGACCAGGCCTCAGTCAGGCGAGGCCTGCTTCACCCTGCTGTCTGCTCAAATGAGCTTGTCATTGCTAGCACATGTGTCCTCAAGGACCAGGCATCAGTCGTGCGAGGCCTGTTTCACCCTGCTGTCAGCTGAAATGAGTCCGTCATTATTAGCACAAGTGACGTCCAGGACCAGGCCTCAGTCAGGAGAGGCCTGCTTTACCCTGCTGTCTGCTCAAAGGAGCCCGTCATTGTTAGCACACGTGTCGTCCAGGACCAGGCCTCAGTCAGGGGAGGTCTGCTTCACCCTGCTGTCTGCTCAAGTGAGCCGGTCATTGCTAGCACAAGTGACGTCAAGGACCAGGCCTCAGTCAGGCGAGGCCTGCTTCACCCTTCTGTCTGCTCAAATGAGCCCGTCATTGCTAGCAAAAGTGACGTCAAGGACCAGGCCTCAGTCAGGCGAGGCCTACTTCACCCTTCTGTCTGCTCAAATGAGCCCATCATTTCTATCAAAAGTGACGTCAAGGACCAGGTCTTAGTCGGGCGAGTTCTGATTCCCCCTGCTGTCTGCTCAAATGAGCCCTTCATTGCTAGCACAAGTGACGTCAAGGACCAGGTCTCAGTCAGGCGAGTTCTGATTCACCCTGCTGTCTGCTCAAATGAGCCCGTCATTGCTAGCACACGTGACGTCAAGGACAAGGCTTGCTTCCCCCTGCTATCTGCTCAAATGAGCCGGTCATTGCTAGCACAAGTGACGTCAAGGACCAGGTCTTAGTCGGCCGAGTTCTGATTCCCCCTGCTGTCTGCTCAAAGGAGCCCTTCATTGCTAGCACAAGTGACGTCAAGGACCAGGCCTCAGTCAGGGGAGGTCTGCTTCACCCTGCTGTCTGCTCAAATGAGCCCGTCATTGCTATCACACGTGACGTTCAGAAAAAGGCCTCAGTCAGGCGAGGCCTGCTTCACCCTGCTGTCTGCTCAAATGAGACCGTCATTGCTAGCAATTGTGACGTCCAGGACCAGGCCTCAGTCAGGCGAGGCCTGCTTCACCCTGCTGTCTGCTCAAATGAGCACGTTATCGCTAGCACACGTGACGTCAAGGACCAGGCCTCAGTCAGGCGAGGCCTGCTTCACCCTGCTGTCTGCTCAAATGAGCCCGTCATTGCAAGCACACGTGAAGTCAAGGAAAAGGCCTCAGTCAGGTGAGGCCTGCTTCACCCTGCTGTCTGCTCAAATTAGCCCGTCATTGCTAGCACACATGACGTCAAGGACCAGGTCTCAGTCGGGCGAGTTCTGATTCCCCCTGCTGTCTGCTCAAATGAGCCCTTCATTGCTAGCACAAGTGACGTCAAGGACCAGGCCTCAGTCGGGAGAGGCCTGCTTCACCCTGTTGTCTGCTCAAATGAGACCTTCATTGCTAGCACAAGTAACGTCAAGGACCAGGCCTCAGTCAGGGGAGGTCTGCTTCACCCTGCTGTCTGCTCAAATGAGCCCGTCATTGCTTGCACAAGTGACGTCAAGGACCAGTCCTCAGTCAGGCGAGGCCTGCTTCACCCTGCTATCTGCTCAAATGAGCCCGTCACTTCTATCACAAGTGACGTCAAGGACCAGGTCTCAGTCGGGCAAGGCCTGCTTCACCCTGCTGTCTGCTCAAATGAGCCCTTCATTGCTAGCACAAGTGACGTCAAGGACCAGGCCTCAGTCGGGAGAGGCCTGCTTCACCCTGCTGTCTGCTCAAATGAGCCCGTCATTGCCAGCACAAGTGACGTTCAGGACCAGGCCTCAGTCATGCGAGGCCTGCTTCACCCTGCTGTCTGCTCAAATGAGCCCGTCATTGCTAGCACAAGTGACGTCAAGGACCAGGCCTCAGTCAGGCGAGGCCTGCTTCACCCTGCTGTCTGCTCAAATGAGCCCATCATTGCTAGCAGAAGTGACGTCCAGGACCAGGCCTAAGTCAGGTGAAGCCTGCTTCACCCTGTTGTCTGCTCAAATGAGCCTGTCATTGCGGGAACACGTGACGTCCAGGAAAAGGCCTCAGTCAGGCGAGGCCTGCTTCACCCTGCTGTCTGCTCAACTGAGCCCATCATTGCTAGCACAAGTGACCTCAAGGACCAGTCCTCAGTCAGGCGAGGACTGCTTCACCCTGACGTCTGCTCAATTGAGCCCGTCATTGCCAGCACAAGTGACGTCCAGGACCAGGCCTCAGTCAGGCGAGGCCAGCTTCACCCTGCTGTCTGCTCAACTGAGCCCGTCATTGCTAGCACAAGTGACGTCAAGGACCAGGCCTCAGTCGGGCAAGGCCTGCTTCACCCTGCTGTCTGCTCAATTAAGCCCGTCATTGCTTGCACAAGTGACGTCAAGGACCAGGCCTCAGTCGGGAGAGGCCTGCTTTACCCTGCTGTCCTCTCAAGTGAGCCCGTCATTGCTAGCACAAGTGACGTCCAGGACCAGGCCTCAGTCGGGCGAGGCCTGCTTCACCCTGCTGTCTGCTCAAATAAGCCCGTCATTGCTTGCATAAGTGACGTCAAGGACCAGGCCTCAGTCAGGAGGGGACTGCTTCACCCTGCTGTCCGCTCAAATGAGCCCGTCATTGCTAGCACACTTGACGTCAAGGACCAGGCCTTAGTCAAGCGAGGCCTGCTTCACCCTGCCGTCTGCTCAAATGAGCCCGTCATTTTTATCACAAGTGACGTCAAGGACCAGGCCTCAGTCAGGCGAGGCCTGCTTCACCCTGCTGTCCGCTCAAATGAGCCCGTCATTGCTAGCACAAGTGACGTCCAGGACCAGGCCTCAGTCGGGCGAGGGCTGCTTCAACCTGCTGTCTGCTCAAATGAGCTCGTCATTGCTAGCACAAGTGACGTTAGGGACCAGACCTTAGTCAGGCGAGGCCTGTTCACACTGCTGTCTGCTCAAATGAGTCCCACGTGCCACCGTCATTGTTAGCACAGGTGACGTCAATGACCAGGCCTCAGTCGGGCGAGGTCTGCTTCACACTTCTGTCTGCTCAAATGAGCCCGTCATTGCTAGCACAAGTGACGTCAAGGACCAGGCCTCAGTCGGGAGAGGCCTGCTTCACCCTGCTATCTGCTCAAATGAGCCTGTCATTGCTAGCACAAGTGACGTCAAGGACCAGGCCTGTCAGGCGAAGCCTGCTTCACCCTGCTGTCTGCCCTATGAGCCCGTCATTGCTAGCACAAGTGACGTCAAGGACCAGGCCTCAATCAGGCAAGTCCCGGTTCACCCTGCTGTCTGCTCAAATGAGCCCGTCATTGCTAGCACATGTGACGTCAAGGACCAGGCCTCAGTCAGGCGAGGCCTGCTTCACCTTGCTGTCTGCTCAAATGAGCCCGTCATTGCTGGCACAAGTGACGTCAAGGACCAGGCCTCAGTCAGGGGAGGTCTGCTTCACCCTGCTGGAAGCTCAAATGAGCCCGTCATTACTAGCACTCTTGACGTCAAGGACCAGGCCTTAGTCAAGCGAGGCCTGCTTCACCCTGCTGTCCGCTCAAATGAGCCCGTCATTGCTAGCACAAGTGACGTCCAGGACCAGGCCTCAGTCAGGCGAGGCCTGCTTCACCCTGCTGTCTGCTCAAATGAGCCCATCATTGCTAGCAGAAGTGACGTCCAGGACCAGGCCTAAGTCAGGTGAGGCCTGCTTCACCCTGTTGTCTGCTCAAATGAGCCTGTCATCGCGGGAACACGTGACGTCCAGGAAAAGGCCTCAGTCAGGCGAGGCCTGCTTCACCCTGCTGTCTGCTCAACTGAGCCCATCATTGCTAGCACAAGTGACCTCAAGGACCAGTCCTCAGTCAGGCGAGGACTGCTTCACCCTGACGTCTGCTCAATTGAGCCCGTCATTGCCAGCACAAGTGACGTCCAGGACCAGGCCTCAGTCAGGCGAGGCCAGCTTCACCCTGCTGTCTGCTCAACTGAGCCCGTCATTGCTAGCACAAGTGACGTCAAGGACCAGGCCTCAGTCGGGCGAGGCCTGCTTCACCCTGCTGTCTGCTCAATTAAGCCCGTCATTGCTTGCACAAGTGACGTCAAGGACCAGGCCTCAGTCGGGAGAGGCCTGCTTCACCCTGCTGTCCGCTCAAGTGAGCCCGTCATTGCTAGCACAAGTGACGTCCAGGACCAGGCCTCAGTCGGGCGAGGCCTGCTTCACCCTGCTGTCTGCTCAAATAAGCCCGTCATTGCTTGCACAAGTGACGTCAAGGACCAGGCCTCAGTCAGGAGGGGACTGCTTCACCCTGCTGTCCGCTCAAATGAGCCCGTCATTGCTAGCACACTTGACGTCAAGGACCAGGCCTTAGTCAAGCGAGGCCTGCTTCACCCTGCCGTCTGCTCAAATGAGCCCGTCATTTCTATCACAAGTGACGTCAAGGACCAGGCCTCAGTCAGGCGAGGCCTGCTTCACCCTGCTGTCCGCTCAAATGAGCCCGTCATTGCTAGCACAAGTGACGTCCAGGACCAGGCCTCAGTCGGGCGAGGGCTGCTTCAACCTGCTGTCTGCTCAAATGAGCTCGTCATTGCTAGCACAAGTGACGTTAGGGACCAGACCTTAGTCAGGCGAGGCCTGTTCACACTGCTGTCTGCTCAAATGAGTCCCGCGTGCCACCGTCATTGTTAGCACAGGTGACGTCAATGACCAGGCCTCAGTCGGGCGAGGTCTGCTTCACACTTCTGTCTGCTCAAATGAGCCCGTCATTGCTAGCACAAGTGACGTCAAGGACCAGGCCTCAGTCGGGAGAGGCCTGCTTCACCCTGCTATCTGCTCAAATGAGCCTGTCATTGCTAGCACAAGTGACGTCAAGGACCAGGCCTGTCAGGCGAAGCCTGCTTCACCCTGCTGTCTGCCCTATGAGCCCGTCATTGCTAGCACAAGTGACGTCAAGGACCAGGCCTCAATCAGGCAAGTCCCGGTTCACCCTGCTGTCTGCTCAAATGAGCCCGTCATTGCTAGCACATGTGACGTCAAGGACCAGGCCTCAGTCAGGCGAGGCCTGCTTCACCTTGCTGTCTGCTCAAATGAGCCCGTCATTGCTGGCACAAGTGACGTCAAGGACCAGGCCTCAGTCAGGGGAGGTCTGCTTCACCCTGCTGGAAGCTCAAATGAGCCCGTCATTACTAGCACTCTTGACGTCAAGGACCAGGCCTTAGTCAAGCGAGGCCTGCTTCACCCTGCTGACCGCTCAAATGAGCCCGTCATTGCTAGCACAAGTGACGTCCAGGACCAGGCCTCAGTCAGGCGAGGCCTGCTTCACCCTGCTGTCCGCTCAAATGAGCCCGTCATTGCTAGCACAAGTGACGTCCAGGACCAGGCCTCAGTCGGGCGAGGGCTGCTTCAACCTGCTGTCTGCACAAATGAGCTCGTCATTGCTAGCACAAGTGAGGTTAGGGACCAGACCATAGTCAGGCGAGGCCTGTTTCACACTGCTGTCTGCTCAAATGAGTCCCGCGTGCCACCGGCATTGCTAGCACACTTGACGTCAAGGACCATGCCTCAGTCGGGCGAGGTCTGGTTCACCCTGCTGTCTGCTCAAATGAGCCCGTCATTGCTGGCACAAGTGACGTCCAGGACCAGGCCTCAGTCGGGTGAGGGCTGCTTCACACTTCTGTCTGCTCAAATGAGCACGTCATTGCTAGCATAAGTGACGTCAAGGACCAGGCCTCAGTCGGCAGAGGCCTGCTTTACCCTACTATCTGCTCAAATGAGCCTGTCATTGCTAGCACAAGTGACGTCATGGACCAGGCCTCAGTCCGGCGAGGCCTGCTTCACCCTGCTGTCTGCTCAAATGAGCCTGTCATTGCTAGCACAAGTGATGTCAAGGACCAGGCCTGTCAGGCAAGGCCTGCTTCACCCTGCTGTTTGCTCAAATGAGCCTGTCATTGCTAGCACAAGTGACGTCCAGGACAAGGCCTGTCAGGCGAGGCCTGCTTCACCCTGCTGTCTGCTCAAATGAGCCCGTCATTGCTAGCACAAGTGACGTCAAGGACCAGGCCTGTCAGGTGAGGCCTGCTTCACCCTGCTCTCTGCTCAAATGAGCCTGTCATTGCTAGCACAAGTGACGTCAAGGACCAGGCCTCAGTCGGGCGAGGCCTGCTTCACCCTGCTGTCTGCTCAAATAAGCCCGTCATTGCTTGCACAAGTGACGTCAAGGACCAGGCCTCAGTCGGGAGAGGCCTGCTTCACCCTGCTGTCCGCTCAAGTGAGCCCGTCATTGCTAGCACAAGTGACGTCCAGGACCAGGCCTCAGTCGGGCGAGGCCTGCTTCACCCTGCTGTCTGCTCAAATAAGCCCGTCATTGCATGCACTAGTGACGTCAAGGACCAGGCCTCAGTCAGGAGGGGACTGCTTCACCCTGCTGTCCGCTCAAATGAGCCCTTCATTGCTAGCACACTTGACGTCAAGGACCAGGCCTTAGTCAAGCGAGGCCTGCTTCACCCTTCTGTCTGCTCAAATGAGCCCGTCATTTCTATCACAAGTGACGTCAAGGACCAGGCCTCAGTCAGGCGAGGCCTGCTTCACCCTGCTATCCGCTCAAGTGAGCCCGTCATTGCTAGCACAAGTGACGTCCAGGACCAGGCCTCAGTCGGGCAAAGCCTGCTTCACCCTGCTGTCTGCTCAAATAAGCCCGTCATTGCTTGCACAAGTGACGTCAAGGACCAGGCCTCAGTCAGGAGGGGACTGCTTCACCCTGCTGTCCGCTCAAATGAGCCCGTCATTTCTATCACAAGTGACCTCAAGGACCAGCCCTCAGTCAGGCGAGGCCTGCTTCACCCTGCTGTCTGCTCAAATGAGCCCGTCATTGCTTGCACAAGTGACGTCAAGGACCAGGCCTCAGTCAGGAGGGGACTGCTTCACCCTGCCGTCTGCTCAAATGAGCCCGTCATTTCTATCACAAGTGACCTCAAGGACCAGCCCTCAGTCAGGCGAGGCCTGCTTCACCCTGCTGTCTGCTCAAATGAGCCCGTCATTGCTAGCACAAGTGACGTCCAGGACCAGGCCTCAGTCGGGCGAGGGCTGCTTCAACCTGCTGTCTGCACAAATGAGCTCGTCATTGCTAGCACAAGTGAGGTTAGGGACCAGACCGTAGTCAGGCGAGGCCTGCTTCACACTGCTGTCTGCTCAAATGAGTCCCGCGTGCCACCGTCATTGCTAGCACACTTGACGTCAAGGACCATGCCTCAGTCGGGCGAGGGCTGCTTCACACTTCTGTCTGCTCAAATGAGCACGTCATTGCTAGCATAAGTGATGTCAAGGACCAGGCCTCAGTCGGGAGAGGCCTCCTTTACCCTACTATCTGCTCAAATGAGCCCGTCATTGCTAGCACAAGTGATGTCAAGGACCAGGCCTCAGTCGGGTGAGGGCTGCTTCACACTTCTGTCTGCTCAAATGAGCACGTCATCGCTAGCACAAGTGACGTCATGGACCAGGCCTCAGTCAGGCGAGGCCTGCTTCACCCTGTTGTCTGCTCAAATGAGCCTGTCATTGCTAGCACAAGTGATGTCAAGGACCAGGCATGTCAAGCAAGGCCTGCTTCACCCTGCTGTTTGCTCAAATAAGCCCGTCATTGCTAGCACAAGTGACGTCAAGGACCAGGCCTGTCATGCGAGGCCTGCTTCACCCTGCTCTCTGCTCAAATGAGCCCGTCATTGCTAGCACAAGTGACGTCAAGGACCAGGCCTCAGTCGGGCGAGGCCTGCTTCACCCTGCTGTCTGCTCAAATAAGCCCGTCATTGCTAGCACAAGTGACGTTAAGGACCAGGCCTCAGTCAGGAGGGGACTGCTTCACCCTGCTGTCTGCTCAAATGAGCCCATCATTGCTAGCACAAGTGACGTCCAGGACCAGGCCTCCGTCGGGCGGGCCTGCTTCACCCTGCTGTTTGCTCAAATAAGCCCGTCATTGCTAGCACACGTGACGTCAAGGACCAGGCCTGTCAGGCGAGGTCTGGTTCACCCAGCTGTCTGCTCAAATGAGCCCATCATTGCTAGCGCACACGTGACGTCAAGGACCAGGCCTTAGTCAAGCGAGGCCTGCTTCACCCTGCTGTCTGCTCAAATGATCCCGTCATTGCTGGCACAAGTGATGTCAAGGACCAGGTCTCAGTCGGGTGAGGGCTGCTTCACACTTCTGTCTGCTCAAATGAGCCGTCATTGCTAGCACAAGTGACGTCAAGGACCAGGCCTCAGTCGGGAGAGGCCTGCTTCACCCTGCTATCTGCTCAAATGAGCCTGTCATCGCTAGCACAAGTGACGTCATGCACCAGCCCTCAGTCAGGCGAGGCCTGCTTCAACCTGCTGTCTGCTCAAATGAGCTCGTCATTGCTAGCACAAGTGACGTCAAGGACCAGGCCTGTCAGGCGAAGCCTGCTTCACCCTGCTGTCTGCTCAAATGAGCCCATTCATTTCTGGCACAAGTGACGTCAAGGACCAGGCCTCAGTCAGGGGAGGTCTGCTTCACCCTGCTGTCTGCTCAAATGAGCCCGTCATTGCTAGCACAAGTGACGTCAAGGACCAGGCCTCAGTCAGGGGAGGTCTGCTTCACCCTGCTGTCGGCTCAAATGAGCCCGTTATTGCTAGCACACTTGACGTCAAGGACCAGGCCTTAGTCAAGCGAGGCCTGCTTCACCCTGCCGTCTTCTCAAATGAGCCCGTCATTGCTAGCACAAGTGACATCCAGGACCAGGCCTCAGTCGGGCGAGGGCTGCTTCAACCTGCTGTCTGCACAAATGAGCTCGTCATTGCTAGCACAAGTGAGGTTAGGGACCAGACCGTAGTCAGGCGAGGCCTGCTTCACACTGCTGTCTGCTCAAATGAGTCCCGCGTGCCACCGTCATTGCTAGCACACTTGACGTCAAGGACCATGCCTCAGTCGGGCGAGGTCTGGTTCACCCTGCTATCTGCTCAAATGAGCCCGTCATTGCTAGCACAAGTGATGTCAAGGACCAGGCCTCATTCGGGTGAGGGCTGCTTCACACTTCTGTCTGCTCAAATGAGCCCGTCATTGCTAGCACAAGTGATGTCAAGGACCAGGCCTGTCAGGCAAGGCCTGCTTCACCCTGCTGTTTGCTCAAATGAGCCTGTCATTGCTAGCACAAGTGACGTTAGGGACCAGACCTTAGTCAGGCGAGGCCTGTTCACACTGCTGTCTGCTCAAATGAGTCCCGCGTGCCGCCGTCATTGCTAGCACACGTGACGTCAATGACCAGGCCTCAGTCGGGCGAGGTCTGGTTCACCCTGCTGTCTGCTCAAATGAGCCCGTCATTTCTGGCACAAGTGATGTCAAGGACCAGGTCTCAGTCGGGTGAGGGCTGCTTCACACTTCTGTCTGCTCAAATGAGCCCGTCATTGCTAGCACAAGTGACGTCAAGGACCAGGCCTCAGTCGTGCGACGCCTTCTTCACCCTGCTGTCCGCTCAAATGAGCCCGTCATTGCTAGCACAAGTGACGTCAAGGACCAGGCCTGTCAGGCAAAGCCTGCTTCACCCTGCTGTCTGCTCAAATGAGCCCATTCATTTCTGACACAAGTGACGTCAAGGACCAGGTCTCAGTTGGGTGAGGGCTGCTTCACACTTCTGTCTGCTCAAATGAGCCCGTCATTGCTAGCACAGGTGACGTCAGGGACCAGGCCTCAGTCAGGGGAGGTCTGCTTCACCCTGCTGTCTGCTCAAATGAGCCCGTCATTGCTAGCACAAGTGACGTCAAGGACCAGGCCTCAGTCAGGTGAAGCCTGCTTCACCCTGCTGTCTGCTCAAATGAGCCTGTCATTGCTAGCACACGTGACGTCAAGGATCAGGCCTCAGTCAGGCGAGGCCTGCTTCACCCTGCTGTCTGCTCAAATGAGCCTGTCATTGCTAGCACACGTGTCGTCAAGGATCAGGCCTCAGTCAGGCGAGGCCTGCTTCACCCTGCTGTCTGCTCAAATGAGCCCGTCATTGCTAGCACATGTGACGTCAAGGACCAGCCCTCAGTCAGGCGAGGCCTGCTTCACCCTGCTGTCTGCACAAATTAGCTCGTCATTGCTAGCACAAGTGAGGTTAGGGACCAGACCGTAGTCAGGCGAGGCCTGCTTCACAGTGCTGTCTGCTAAAATGAGTCCCGCGTTCCACCGTCATTGCTAGCACACTTGACGTCAAGGACCATGCCTCAGTCGGGCGAGGTCTGGTTCACCCTGCTATCTGCTCAAATGAGCCCGTCATTGCTGGCACAAGTGATGTCAAGGACCAGGCCTCAGTCGGGTGAGGGCTGCTTCACACTTCTGTCTGCTCAAATGAGCCCGTCATTGCTAACACAAGTGACGCCCAGGACCAGGCCTCATTCAGGCGAGGCCTGCTTCACCCTGCTGTCTGCTCAAATGAGCCCGTCATCACTAGCACAAGTGATGTCAAGGACCAGGCCTGTCAGGCGAGGCCTGCTTCACCCTGCTGTTTGCTCAAATAAGCCCGTCATTGCTAGCACAAGTGATGTCAAGGACCAGGCCTGTCAGGCGAGGCCTGCCTAACCCTGCTGTTTGCTCAAATAAGCCCGTCATTGCTAGCACACGTGACGTCAAGGACCAGGCCTGTCAGGTGAGGCCTGCTTCACCCTGCTGTCTGCTCAAATGAGCCCGTCATTGCTAGCACAAGTGACGTCAAGGACCAGGCCTCAGTCAGGAGGGGACTGCTTCACCCTGCTGTCTGCTCAAATGAGCCCATCATTGCTAGCACAAGTGACGTCCAGGACCAGGCCTCCGTCGGGCGGGCCTGCTTCACCCTGCTCTCCGCTCAAATGAGCCTGTCATTGCTAGCACAAGTGACGTCAAGGACCAGGCCTTAGTCAAGCAAGGCCTGCTTCACCCTGCTGACTGCTCAAATGAGCCCGTCATTTCTATCACAAGTGACGTCAAGGACCAGCCCTCAGTCAGGGGAGGCCTGCTTCACCCTGCTGTCCGCTCAAATTAGCCCGTCATTGCTAGCACAAGTGACGTCCAGGACCAGGCCTCAGTCGGGCAAAGCCTGCTTCACCATGCTGTCTGCTCAAATGAGCCCATTCATTTCTGGCACAAGTGACGTCAAGGACCAGGCCTCAGTCAGGGGAGGTCTGCTTCACCCTGCTGTCTGCTGAAATGAGCCCGTCATTGCTGGCACAAGTGACGTCAAGGACCAGGCCTCAGTCGGGCGAGGCCTGCTTCACCCTGCTGTCTGCTCAAATAAGCCCGTCATTGCTAGCACATGTGACGTCAAGGACCAGGCCTCAGTCAGGCGAGGCCTGCTTCACCCTGCTGTCTGCTCAAATGAGCTCGTCATTGCTAGCACAAGTGATGTCAAGGACCAGGCCTCAGTCGGGCGAGGCCTGTTTCACCCTGCTGTCTGCTGAACTGAGCCCGTCAGTGCTAGCACAAGTGACGTCCAGGACCAGGCCTCAGTCAGGCGAGGCCTGCTTCACCCTGCTGTATGCTCATATGAACCCGTCATTGCTAGCACACGTGACGTCCAGGACCAGGCCTAAATCAGGCTAGGCCTGCTTCAACCTGCTGTCTGCTCAAATGAGCCTGTCATTGCTAGCACAAGTGACGTCAAGGACCAGGCCTCAGTCAGGCGAGGCCTGCTTCACCCTGCTGTCTGCTCAAATGAGCTCGTCATTGCTAGCACATGTGTCCTCAAGGACCAGGCATCAGTCGTGCGAGGCCTGTTTCACCCTGCTGTCAGCTGAAATGAGTCCGTCATTACTAGCACAAGTGACGTCAAGGACCAGGCCTCAGTCAGGAGGGGACTGCTTCACCCTGCCGTCTGCTCAAATGAGCCCGTTATTGCTAGCACATGTGACGTCAAGGACCTGGCCTCCGTCGGGCGAGGTCTGGTTAACCCTGCTGTCTGCTCAAATGAGCTCGTCATTGCTAGCACAAGTGACGTTAGGGACCAGACCTTAGTCAGGCGAGGCCTGTTCACACTGCTGTCTGCTCAAATGAGTCCTGCATGCCACCCTCATTGCTAGTACACGTGACGTCAATGACCAGGCCTCAGTCGGGCGAGGTCTGGTTAACCCTGCTGTCTGCTCAAATGAGCCCGTCATTGCTAGCACAAGTGACGTCAAGGACCAGGCCTCAGTCGGGAGAGGCCTGCTTCACCCTGTTGTCTGCTCAAATGAGCCTGTCATTGCTAACACAAGTGACGTCATGGACCAGGCCTCAGTCGGGAGAGGCCTGCTTCACACTGCTATCTGCTCAAATGAGCCCGTCATTTCTATCACAAGTGACGTCATGGACCAGGCCACAGTCGGGAGAGGCCTGCTTCACCCTGCTGTCTGCTCAAATGAGCCCGTCATTTCTATCACAAGTGACGTCATGGACCAGGCCACAGTCGGGAGAGGCCTGCTTCACCCTGCTGTCTTCTCAAATGAGCCCGTCATTTCTATCACAAGTGACGTCATGGACCAGTCCTCAGTCAGGCGAGGCCTGCTTCACACTGCTATCTGCTCAAATGTGCCCCTCATTGCTAGCACACGTGACGTCCAGGACCAGGCCTCAGTCGGGGGAGGCCTACTTCACCCTGCTGTCTGCTCAAATGAGCCCGTCATTACTAGCACACATGACGTCCAGGACCAGGTCTCAGTCGGGCGAGGGCTGCTTCACACTTCTGTCTGCTCAAATGAACCCGTCATTGCTAGCACAAGTGACGTCAAGGACCAGGCCTCAGTCAGGCGAGGCCTGCTTCACCCTGCTGTCTGCTCAAATGAGCCCCTCACTGCTAGCACAAGTGACGTCAAGAACCAGGCCTCAGTCAGGCGAGGCCTGCTTCACCCTGCCGTCTGCTCAAATGAGCCCGTCATTTCTATCACAAGTGACGTCAAGGACCAGGCCTCAGTCACGCGAGGCCTGCTTCACCCTGCTGTCTGCTCAATTGAGCTCGTCATTGCTAGCACAAGTGACGTCCAGGACCAGGCCTCAGTCGGGTGAGGGCTGCTTCAACCTGCTGTCTGCTCAAATGAGCTCGTCATTGCTAGCACAAGTGACGTTAGGGACCAGGCCTTAGTCAGGCGAGGCCTGTTCACACTGCTATCCGCTCAAATGAGTCCTGCGTGCCACCGTCATTGCTAGCACACGTGACGTCAAGGACCAGGCCTCAGTCAGGTGAGGCCTGCTTCACCCTGCTGTCTGCTCAAATGAGCCTGTCATTGCTAGCACAAGTGATGTCAAGGACCAGGCCTGTCAAGCGAGGCCTGCTTCCCCCTGCTGTCTGCTCAAATGAGCCCGTCATTGCTAGTACAAGTGACGTCAAGGACCAGGCCTGTCATGCGAGGCCTGCTTCACCCTGCTGTTTGCTCAAATGAGCCCGTCATTGCTAGCACAAGTGACGTCAAGGACCAGGCCTGTCAGGCGAGGCCTGCTTCACCCTGCTGTCTGCTCAAATGAGACCGTCATTGCTAGCACAAGTGACGTCCAGGACCAGGCCTCCGTCGGGCGGACCTGCTTCACCCTGCTGTCCGCTCAAATGAGCCCGTCATTGCTAGCACACTTGACGTCCAGGACTAGGCCTCAGTCGGTTGAGGCCTGCTTCAACCTGCTGTCTGCTCAAATGAGCTCGTCATTGCTAGCACAAGTGACGTTAGGGACCAGACCTTAGTCAGGCGAGGCCTGTTCACACTGCTATCCGCTCAAATGAGTCCTGCGTGCCACCGTCATTGCTAGCACACGTGACGTCAAGGACCAGGCCTCAGTCAGGTGAGGCCTGCTTCACCCTGCTGTCTGCTCAAATGAGCCCGTCATTGCTAGTTCAAGTGACGTCAAGGACCAGGCCTGTCAGGCGAGGCCTGCTTCACCCTGCTGTTTGCTCAAATGAGCCCGTCATTGCTAGCACAAGTGACGTCAAGGACCAGGCCTGTCAGGCGAGGCCTGCTTCACCCTGCTGTCTGCTCAAATGAGACCGTCATTGCTAGCACAAGTGACGTCCAGGACCAGGCCTCCGTCGGGCGGACCTGCTTCACCCTGCTGTCCGCTCAAATGAGCCCGTCATTGCTAGCACACTTGACGTCCAGGACCAGGCCTCAGTCGGTTGAGGCCTGCTTCAACCTGCTGTCTGCTCAAATGAGCTCGTCATTGCTAGCACAAGTGACGTTAGGGACCAGACCTTAGTCAGGCGAGGCCTGTTCACACTGCTGTCTGCTCAAATGAGTCCCGCGTGCCACCGTCATTGTTAGCACACGTGACGTCAATGACCAGGCCTCAGTCGGGCGAGGTCTGCTTCACACTTCTGTCTGCTCAAATGAGCCCGTCATTGCTAGCACAAGTGACGTCAAGGACCAGGCCTCAGTCGGGAGAGGCCTGCTTCACCCTGCTATCTGCTCAAATGAGCCTGTCATTGCTAGCACAAGTGACGTCAAGGACCAGGCCTGTCAGGCGAAGCCTGCTTCACCCTGCTGTCTGCCCTATGAGCCCGTCATTGCTAGCACAAGTGACGTCAAGGACCAGGCCTCAATCAGGCAAGTCCCGGTTCACCCTGCTGTCTGCTCAAATGAGCCCGTCATTGCTAGCACATGTGACGTCAAGGACCAGGCCTCAGTCAGGCGAGGCCTGCTTCACCTTGCTGTCTGCTCAAATGAGCCCGTCATTGCTGGCACAAGTGACGTCAAGGACCAGGCCTCAGTCAGGGGAGGTCTGCTTCACCCTGCTGTAAGCTCAAATGAGCCCGTCATTACTAGCACTCTTGACGTCAAGGACCAGGCCTTAGTCAAGCGAGGCCTGCTTACCCCTGCTGTCCGCTCAAATGAGCCCGTCATTTCTATCACAAGTGACGTCAAGGACCAGGCCTCAGTCACGCGAGGCCTGCTTCACCCTGCTGTCTGCTCAATTGAGCTCGTCATTGCTAGCACAAGTGACGTCCAGGACCAGGCCTCAGTCGGGTGAGGGCTGCTTCAACCTGCTGTCTGCTCAAATGAGCTCGTCATTGCTAGCACAAGTGACGTTAGGGACCAGGCCTTAGTCAGGCGAGGCCTGTTCACACTGCTATCCGCTCAAATGAGTCCTGCGTGCCACCGTCATTGCTAGCACACTTGACGTCAAGGACCAGGCCTCAGTCAGGTGAGGCCTGCTTCACCCTGCTGTCTGCTCAAATGAGCCTGTCATTGCTAGCACAAGTGATGTCAAGGACCAGGCCTGTCAGGCGAGGCCTGCTTCCCCCTGCTGTCTGCTCAAATGAGCCCGTCATTGCTAGTACAAGTGACGTCAAGGACCAGGCCTGTCAGGCGAGGCCTGCTTCACCCTGCTGTTTGCTCAAATGAGCCCGTCATTGTTAGCACAAGTGACGTCAAGGACCAGGCCTGTCAGGCGAGGCCTGCTTCACCCTGCTGTCTGCTCAAATGAGACCGTCATTGCTAGCACAAGTGACGTCCAGGACCAGGCCTCCGTCGGGCGGACCTGCTTCACCCTGCTGTCCGCTCAAATGAGCCCGTCATTGCTAGCACACTTGACGTCCAGGACCAGGCCTCAGTCGGTTGAGGCCTGCTTCAACCTGCTGTCTGCTCAAATGAGCTCGTCATTGCTAGCACAAGTGACGTTAGGGACCAGACCTTAGTCAGGCGAGGCCTGTTCACACTGCTATCCGCTCAAATGAGTCCTGCGTGCCACCGTCATTGCTAGCACACGTGACGTCAAGGACCAGGCCTCAGTCAGGTGAGGCCTGCTTCACCCTGCTGTCTGCTCAAATGAGCCCGTCATTGCTAGTTCAAGTGACGTCAAGGACCAGGCCTGTCAGGCGAGGCCTGCTTCACCCTGCTGTTTGCTCAAATGAGCCCGTCATTGCTAGCACAAGTGACGTCAAGGACCAGGCCTGTCAGGCGAGGCCTGCTTCACCCTGCTTTCTGCTCAAATGAGACCGTCATTGCTAGCACAAGTGACGTCCAGGACCAGGCCTCCGTCGGGCGGACCTGCTTCACCCTGCTGTCCGCTCAAATGAGCCCGTCATTGCTAGCACACTTGACGTCCAGGACCAGGCCTCAGTCGGTTGAGGCCTGCTTCAACCTGCTGTCTGCTCAAATGAGCTCGTCATTGCTAGCACAAGTGACGTTAGGGACCAGACCTTAGTCAGGCGAGGCCTGTTCACACTGCTGTCTGCTCAAATGAGTCCCGCGTGCCACCGTCATTGTTAGCACACGTGACGTCAATGACCAGGCCTCAGTCGGGCGAGGTCTGCTTCACACTTCTGTCTGCTCAAATGAGCCCGTCATTGCTAGCACAAGTGACGTCAAGGACCAGGCCTCAGTCGGGAGAGGCCTGCTTCACCCTGCTATCTGCTCAAATGAGCCTGTCATTGCTAGCACAAGTGACGTCAAGGACCAGGCCTGTCAGGCGAAGCCTGCTTCACCCTGCTGTCTGCCCTATGAGCCCGTCATTGCTAGCACAAGTGACGTCAAGGACCAGGCCTCAATCAGGCAAGTCCCGGTTCACCCTGCTGTCTGCTCAAATGAGCCCGTCATTGCTAGCACATGTGACGTCAAGGACCAGGCCTCAGTCAGGCGAGGCCTGCTTCACCTTGCTGTCTGCTCAAATGAGCCCGTCATTGCTGGCACAAGTGACGTCAAGGACCAGGCCTCAGTCAGGGGAGGTCTGCTTCACCCTGCTGTAAGCTCAAATGAGCCCGTCATTACTAGCACTCTTGACGTCAAGGACCAGGCCTTAGTCAAGCGAGGCCTGCTTCACCCTGCTGTCCGCTCAAATGAGCCCGTCATTTCTATCACAAGTGACGTCAAGGACCAGGCATCAGTCACGCGAGGCCTTCTTCACCCTGCTGTCTGCTCAATTGAGCTCGTCATTGCTAGCACAAGTGACGTCCAGGACCAGGCCTCAGTCGGGTGAGGGCTGCTTCAACCTGCTGTCTGCTCAAATGAGCTCATCATTGCTAGCACAAGTGACGTTAGGGACCAGACCTTAGTCAGGCGAGGCCTGTTCACACTGCTGTCTGCTCAAATGAGTCCTGCATGCCACCCTCATTGCTAGTACACGTGACGTCAATGACCAGGCCTCAGTCGGGCGAGGTCTGGTTAACCCTGCTGTCTGCTCAAATGAGCCCGTCATTGCTAGCACAAGTGACGTCAAGGACCAGGCCTCAGTCGGGAGAGGCCTGCTTCACCCTGTTGTCTGCTCAAATGAGCCTGTCATTGCTAACACAAGTGACGTCATGGACCAGGCCTCAGTCGGGAGAGGCCTGCTTCACACTGCTATCTGCTCAAATGAGCCCGTCATTTCTATCACAAGTGACGTCATGGAACAGGCCACAGTCGGGAGAGGCCTGCTTCACCCTGCTGTCTGCTCAAATAAGCCCGTCATTTCTATCACAAGTGACGTCATGGACCAGGCCACAGTCGGGAGAGGCCTGCTTCACCCTGCTGTCTTCTCAAATGAGCCCGTCATTTCTATCACAAGTGACGTCATGGACCAGTCCTCAGTCAGGCGAGGCCTGCTTCACACTGCTATCTGCTCAAATGTGCCCCTCATTGCTAGCACACGTGACGTCCAGGACCAGGCCTCAGTCGGGGGAGGCCTACTTCACCCTGCTGTCTGCTCAAATGAGCCCGTCATTACTAGCACACATGACGTCCAGGACCAGGTCTCAGTCGGGCGAGGGCTGCTTCACACTTCTGTCTGCTCAAATGAACCCGTCATTGCTAGCACAAGTGACGTCAAGGACCAGGCCTCAGTCAGGCGAGGCCTGCTTCACCCTGCTGTCTGCTCAAATGAGCCCCTCACTGCTAGCACAAGTGACGTCAAGAACCAGGCCTCAGTCAGGCGAGGCCTGCTTCACCCTGCCGTCTGCTCAAATGAGCCCGTCATTTCTATCACAAGTGACGTCAAGGACCAGGCCTCAGTCACGCGAGGCCTGCTTCACCCTGCTGTCTGCTCAATTGAGCTCGTCATTGCTAGCACAAGTGACGTCCAGGACCAGGCCTCAGTCGGGTGAGGGCTGCTTCAACCTGCTGTCTGCTCAAATGAGCTCGTCATTGCTAGCACAAGTGACGTTAGGGACCAGGCCTTAGTCAGGCGAGGCCTGTTCACACTGCTATCCGCTCAAATGAGTCCTGCGTGCCACCGTCGTGACGTCAAGGACCAGGCCTCAGTCAGGTGAGGCCTGCTTCACCCTGCTGTCTGCTCAAATGAGCCTGTCATTGCTAGCACAAGTGATGTCAAGGACCAGGCCTGTCAGGCGAGGCCTGCTTCCCCCTGCTGTCTGCTCAAATGAGCTCGTCATTGCTAGTACAAGTGACGTCAAGGACCAGGCCTGTCATGCGAGGCCTGCTTCACCCTGCTGTTTGCTCAAATGAGCCCGTCATTGCTAGCACAAGTGACGTCAAGGACCAGGCCTGTCAGGCGAGGCCTGCTTCACCCTGCTGTCTGCTCAAATGAGACCGTCATTGCTAGCACAAGTGACGTCCAGGACCAGGCCTCCGTCGGGCGGACCTGCTTCACCCTGCTGTCCGCTCAAATGAGCCCGTCATTGCTAGCACACTTGACGTCCAGGACTAGGCCTCAGTCGGTTGAGGCCTGCTTCAACCTGCTGTCTGCTCAAATGAGCTCGTCATTGCTAGCACAAGTGACGTTAGGGACCAGACCTTAGTCAGGCGAGGCCTGTTCACACTGCTATCCGCTCAAATGAGTCCTGCGTGCCACCGTCATTGCTAGCACACGTGACGTCAAGGACCAGGCCTCAGTCAGGCGAGGCCTGCTTCACCTTGCTGTCTGCTCAAATGAGCCCGTCATTGCTGGCACAAGTGACGTCAAGGACCAGGCCTCAGTCAGGGGAGGTCTGCTTCACCCTGCTGTAAGCTCAAATGAGCCCGTCATTACTAGCACTCTTGACGTCAAGGACCAGGCCTTAGTCAAGCGAGGCCTGCTTCACCCTGCTGTCCGCTCAAATGAGCCCGTCATTTCTATCACAAGTGACGTCAAGGACCAGGCCTCAGTCACGCGAGGCCTGCTTCACCCTGCTGTCTGCTCAATTGAGCTCGTCATTGCTAGCACAAGTGACGTCCAGGACCAGGCCTCAGTCGGGTGAGGGCTGCTTCAACCTGCTGTCTGCTCAAATGAGCTCATCATTGCTAGCACAAGTGACGTTAGGGACCAGGCCTTAGTCAGGCGAGGCCTGTTCACACTGCTATCCGCTCAAATGAGTCCTGCGTGCCACCGTCATTGCTAGCACACTTGACGTCAAGGACCAGGCCTCAGTCAGGTGAGGCCTGCTTCACCCTGCTGTCTGCTCAAATGAGCCTGTCATTGCTAGCACAAGTGATGTCAAGGACCAGGCCTGTCAGGCGAGGCCTGCTTCCCCCTGCTGTCTGCTCAAATGAGCCCGTCATTGCTAGTACAAGTGACGTCAAGGACCAGGCCTGTCAGGCGAGGCCTGCTTCACCCTGCTGTTTGCTCAAATGAGCCCGTCATTGTTAGCACAAGTGACGTCAAGGACCAGGCCTGTCAGGCGAGGCCTGCTTCACCCTGCTGTCTGCTCAAATGAGACCGTCATTGCTAGCACAAGTGACGTCCAGGACCAGGCCTCCGTCGGGCGGACCTGCTTCACCCTGCTGTCCGCTCAAATGAGCCCGTCATTGCTAGCACACTTGACGTCCAGGACCAGGCCTCAGTCGGTTGAGGCCTGCTTCAACCTGCTGTCTGCTCAAATGAGCTCGTCATTGCTAGCACAAGTGACGTTAGGGACCAGACCTTAGTCAGGCGAGGCCTGTTCACACTGCTATCCGCTCAAATGAGTCCTGCGTGCCACCGTCATTGCTAGCACACGTGACGTCAAGGACCAGGCCTCAGTCAGGTGAGGCCTGCTTCACCCTGCTGTCTGCTCAAATGAGCCCGTCATTGCTAGTTCAAGTGACGTCAAGGACCAGGCCTGTCAGGCGAGGCCTGCTTCACCCTGCTGTTTGCTCAAATGAGCCCGTCATTGCTAGCACAAGTGACGTCAAGGACCAGGCCTGTCAGGCGAGGCCTGCTTCACCCTGCTGTCTGCTCAAATGAGACCGTCATTGCTAGCACAAGTGACGTCCAGGACCAGGCCTCCGTCGGGCGGACCTGCTTCACCCTGCTGTCCGCTCAAATGAGCCCGTCATTGCTAGCACACTTGACGTCCAG
Source organism: Lissotriton vulgaris (assembly GCF_964263255.1). Lineage (NCBI taxonomy): Eukaryota > Metazoa > Chordata > Amphibia > Caudata > Salamandridae > Lissotriton > Lissotriton vulgaris. Next base: position 45,391,556 of record NC_141699.1, read on the forward strand.
GACCAGGCCTCAGTCGGTTGAGTCCTGCTTCAACCTGCTGTCTGCTCAAATGAGCTCGTCATTGCTAGCACAAGTGACGTTAGGGACCAGACCTTAGTCAGGCGAGGCCTGTTCACACTGCTGTCTGCTCAAATGAGTCCCGCGTGCCACCGTCATTGTTAGCACACGTGACGTCAATGACCAGGCCTCAGTCGGGCGAGGTCTGCTTCACACTTCTGTCTGCTCAAATGAGCCCGTCATTGCTAGCACAAGTGACGTCAAGGACCAGGCCTCAGTCGGGAGAGGCCTGCTTCACCCTGCTATCTGCTCAAATGAGCCTGTCATTGCTAGCACAAGTGACGTCAAGGACCAGGCCTGTCAGGCGAAGCCTGCTTCACCCTGCTGTCTGCCCTATGAGCCCGTCATTGCTAGCACAAGTGACGTCAAGGACCAGGCCTCAATCAGGCAAGTCCCGGTTCACCCTGCTGTCTGCTCAAATGAGCCCGTCATTGCTAGCACATGTGACGTCAAGGACCAGGCCTCAGTCAGGCGAGGCCTGCTTCACCTTGCTGTCTGCTCAAATGAGCCCGTCATTGCTGGCACAAGTGACGTCAAGGACCAGGCCTCAGTCAGGGGAGGTCTGCTTCACCCTGCTGTAAGCTCAAATGAGCCCGTCATTACTAGCACTCTTGACGTCAAGGACCAGGCCTTAGTCAAGCGAGGCCTGCTTCACCCTGCTGTCCGCTCAAATGAGCCCGTCATTTCTATCACAAGTGACGTCAAGGACCAGGCATCAGTCACGCGAGGCCTTCTTCACCCTGCTGTCTGCTCAATTGAGCTCGTCATTGCTAGCACAAGTGACGTCCAGGACCAGGCCTCAGTCGGGTGAGGGCTGCTTCAACCTGCTGTCTGCTCAAATGAGCTCGTCATTGCTAGCACAAGTGACGTTAGGGACCAGGCCTTAGTCAGGCGAGGCCTGTTCACACTGCTATCCGCTCAAATGAGTCCTGCGTGCCACCGTCATTGCTAGCACACGTGATGTCAAGGACCAGGCCTCAGTCAGGTGAGGCCTGCTTCACCCTGCTGTCTGCTCAAATGAGCCTGTCATTGCTAGCACAAGTGATGTCAAGGACCAGGCCTGTCAGGCGAGGCCTGCTTCCCCCTGCTGTCTGCTCAAATGAGCCCGTCATTGCTAGTACAAGTGACGTCAAGGACCAGGCCTGTCAGGCGAGGCCTGCTTCACCCTGCTGTTTGCTCAAATGAGCCCGTCATTGCTAGCACAAGTAATATCAAGGACCAGGCCTGTCAGGCGAGGCCTGCTTCACCCTGCTGTCTGCTCAAATGAGACCGTCATTGCTAGCACAAGTGACGTCCAGGACCAGGCCTCCGTCGGGCGGACCTGCTTCACCCTGCTGTCCGCTCAAATGAGCCCGTCATTGCTAGCACACTTGACGTCCAGGACCAGGCCTCAGTCGGTTGAGGCCTGCTTCAACCTGCTGTCTGCTCAAATGAGCTCGTCATTGCTAGCACAAGTGACGTTAGGGACCAGACCTTAGTCAGGCGAGGCCTGTTCACACTGCTATCCGCTCAAATGAGTCCTGCGTGCCACCGTCATTGCTAGCACACGTGACGTCAAGGACCAGGCCTCAGTCAGGTGAGGCCTGCTTCACCCTGCTGTCTGCTCAAATGAGCCCGTCATTGCTAGTTCAAGTGACGTCAAGGACCAGGCCTGTCAGGCGAGGCCTGCTTCACCCTGCTGTTTGCTCAAATGAGCCCGTCATTGCTAGCACAAGTGACGTCAAGGACCAGGCCTGTCAGGCGAGGCCTGCTTCACCCTGCTGTCTGCTCAAATGAGACCGTCATTGCTAGCACAAGTGACGTCCAGGACCAGGCCTCCGTCGGGCGGACCTGCTTCCCCCTGCTGTCCGCTCAAATAAGCCCGTCATTGCTAGCACACTTGACGTCCAGGACCAGGCCTCAGTCGGTTGAGGCCTGCTTCAACCTGCTGTCTGCTCAAATGAGCTCGTCATTGCTAGCACAAGTGGCGTTAGGGACCAGGCCTGTCAGGCGAGGCCTGCTTCCCCCTGCTGTTTGCTCAAATGAGCCCGTCATTGCTAGCACAAGTGACGTCAAGGACCAGGCCTGTCAGGCGAGGCCTGCTTCACCCTGCTGTCTGCTCAAATGAGACCGTCATTGCTAGCACAAGTGACGTCAAGGACCAGGCCTGTCAGGCGAGGCCTGCTTCACCCTGCTGTCTGCTCAAATGAGCCCGTCATTGCTAGTACAAGTGACGTCAAGGACCAGGCCTGTCAGGCGAGGCCTGCTTCACCCTGCTGTTTGCTCAAATGAGCCCGTCATTGCTAGCACAAGTGACGTCAAGGACCAGGCCTGTCAGGCGAGGCCTGCTTCACCCTGCTGTCTGCTCAAATGAGACCGTCATTGCTAGCACAAGTGACGTCCAGGACCAGGCCTCCGTCGGGCGGACCTGCTTCACCCTGCTGTCCGCTCAAATGAGCCCGTCATTGCTAGCACACTTGACGTCAAGGACCAGGCCTTAGTCAAGCGAGGCCTGCTTCACCCTGCCGTCTGCTCAAATGAGCCCGTCATTTCTATCACAAGTGACGTCAAGGACCAGGCCTCAGTCAGGCGAGGCCTGCTTCACCCTGCTGTCCGCTCAAATGAGCCCGTCATTGCTAGCACAAGTGACGTCCAGGACCAGGCCTCAGTCGGGCGAGGGCTGCTTCAACCTGCTGTCTGCTCAAATGAGCTCGTCATTGCTAGCACAAGTGACGTTAGGGACCAGACCTTAGTCAGGCGAGGCCTGTTCACACTGCTGTCTGCTCAAATGAGTCCCGCGTGCCACCGTCATTGTTAGCACACGTGACGTCAATGACCAGGCCTCAGTCGGGCGAGGTCTGCTTCACACTTCTGTCTGCTCAAATGAGCCCGTCATTGCTAGCACAAGTGACGTCAAGGACCAGGCCTCAGTCGGGAGAGGCCTGCTTCACCCTGCTATCTGCTCAAATGAGCCTGTCATTGCTAGCACAAGTGACGTCAAGGACCAGGCCTGTCAGGCGAAGCCTGCTTCACCCTGCTGTCTGCCCTATGAGCCCGTCATTGCTAGCACAAGTGACGTCAAGGACCAGGCCTCAATCAGGCAAGTCCCGGTTCACCCTGCTGTCTGCTCAAATGAGCCCGTCATTGCTAGCACATGTGACGTCAAGGACCAGGCCTCAGTCAGGCGAGGCCTGCTTCACCTTGCTGTCTGCTCAAATGAGCCCGTCATTGCTGGCACAAGTGACGTCAAGGACCAGGCCTCAGTCAGGGGAGGTCTGCTTCACCCTGCTGGAAGCTCAAATGAGCCCGTCATTACTAGCACTCTTGACGTCAAGGACCAGGCCTTAGTCAAGCGAGGCCTGCTTCACCCTGCTGACCGCTCAAATGAGCCCGTCATTGCTAGCACAAGTGACGTCCAGGACCAGGCCTCAGTCAGGCGAGGCCTGCTTCACCCTGCTGTCCGCTCAAATGAGCCCGTCATTGCTAGCACAAGTGACGTCCAGGACCAGGCCTCAGTCGGGCGAGGGCTGCTTCAACCTGCTGTCTGCACAAATGAGCTCGTCATTGCTAGCACAAGTGAGGTTAGGGACCAGACCGTAGTCAGGCGAGGCCTGTTTCACACTGCTGTCTGCTCAAATGAGTCCCGCGTGCCACCGGCATTGCTAGCACACTTGACGTCAAGGACCATGCCTCAGTCGGGCGAGGTCTGGTTCACCCTGCTGTCTGCTCAAATGAGCCCGTCATTGCTGGCACAAGTGACGTCCAGGACCAGGCCTCAGTCGGGTGAGGGCTGCTTCACACTTCTGTCTGCTCAAATGAGCACGTCATTGCTAGCATAAGTGACGTCAAGGACCAGGCCTCAGTCGGCAGAGGCCTGCTTTACCCTACTATCTGCTCAAATGAGCCTGTCATTGCTAGCACAAGTGACGTCATGGACCAGGCCTCAGTCCGGCGAGGCCTGCTTCACCCTGCTGTCTGCTCAAATGAGCCTGTCATTGCTAGCACAAGTGATGTCAAGGACCAGGCCTGTCAGGCAAGGCCTGCTTCACCCTGCTGTTTGCTCAAATGAGCCTGTCATTGCTAGCACAAGTGACGTCCAGGACAAGGCCTGTCAGGCGAGGCCTGCTTCACCCTGCTGTCTGCTCAAATGAGCCCGTCATTGCTAGCACAAGTGACGTCAAGGACCAGGCCTGTCAGGTGAGGCCTGCTTCACCCTGCTCTCTGCTCAAATGAGCCTGTCATTGCTAGCACAAGTGACGTCAAGGACCAGGCCTCAGTCGGGCGAGGCCTGCTTCACCCTGCTGTCTGCTCAAATAAGCCCGTCATTGCTTGCACAAGTGACGTCAAGGACCAGGCCTCAGTCGGGAGAGGCCTGCTTCACCCTGCTGTCCGCTCAAGTGAGCCCGTCATTGCTAGCACAAGTGACGTCCAGGACCAGGCCTCAGTCGGGCGAGGCCTGCTTCACCCTGCTGTCTGCTCAAATAAGCCCGTCATTGCATGCACTAGTGACGTCAAGGACCAGGCCTCAGTCAGGAGGGGACTGCTTCACCCTGCTGTCCGCTCAAATGAGCCCTTCATTGCTAGCACACTTGACGTCAAGGACCAGGCCTTAGTCAAGCGAGGCCTGCTTCACCCTTCTGTCTGCTCAAATGAGCCCGTCATTTCTATCACAAGTGACGTCAAGGACCAGGCCTCAGTCAGGCGAGGCCTGCTTCACCCTGCTATCCGCTCAAGTGAGCCCGTCATTGCTAGCACAAGTGACGTCCAGGACCAGGCCTCAGTCGGGCAAAGCCTGCTTCACCCTGCTGTCTGCTCAAATAAGCCCGTCATTGCTTGCACAAGTGACGTCAAGGACCAGGCCTCAGTCAGGAGGGGACTGCTTCACCCTGCTGTCCGCTCAAATGAGCCCGTCATTTCTATCACAAGTGACCTCAAGGACCAGCCCTCAGTCAGGCGAGGCCTGCTTCACCCTGCTGTCTGCTCAAATGAGCCCGTCATTGCTTGCACAAGTGACGTCAAGGACCAGGCCTCAGTCAGGAGGGGACTGCTTCACCCTGCCGTCTGCTCAAATGAGCCCGTCATTTCTATCACAAGTGACCTCAAGGACCAGCCCTCAGTCAGGCGAGGCCTGCTTCACCCTGCTGTCTGCTCAAATGAGCCCGTCATTGCTAGCACAAGTGACGTCCAGGACCAGGCCTCAGTCGGGCGAGGGCTGCTTCAACCTGCTGTCTGCACAAATGAGCTCGTCATTGCTAGCACAAGTGAGGTTAGGGACCAGACAGTAGTCAGGCGAGGCCTGCTTCACACTGCTGTCTGCTCAAATGAGTCCCGCGTGCCACCGTCATTGCTAGCACACTTGACGTCAAGGACCATGCCTCAGTCGGGCGAGGGCTGCTTCACACTTCTGTCTGCTCAAATGAGCACGTCATTGCTAGCATAAGTGATGTCAAGGACCAGGCCTCAGTCGGGAGAGGCCTCCTTTACCCTACTATCTGCTCAAATGAGCCCGTCATTGCTAGCACAAGTGATGTCAAGGACCAGGCCTCAGTCGGGTGAGGGCTGCTTCACACTTCTGTCTGCTCAAATGAGCACGTCATCGCTAGCACAAGTGACGTCATGGACCAGGCCTCAGTCAGGCGAGGCCTGCTTCACCCTGTTGTCTGCTCAAATGAGCCTGTCATTGCTAGCACAAGTGATGTCAAGGACCAGGCATGTCAAGCAAGGCCTGCTTCACCCTGCTGTTTGCTCAAATAAGCCCGTCATTGCTAGCACAAGTGACGTCAAGGACCAGGCCTGTCATGCGAGGCCTGCTTCACCCTGCTCTCTGCTCAAATGAGCCCGTCATTGCTAGCACAAGTGACGTCAAGGACCAGGCCTCAGTCGGGCGAGGCCTGCTTCACCCTGCTGTCTGCTCAAATAAGCCCGTCATTGCTAGCACAAGTGACGTTAAGGACCAGGCCTCAGTCAGGAGGGGACTGCTTCACCCTGCTGTCTGCTCAAATGAGCCCATCATTGCTAGCACAAGTGACGTCCAGGACCAGGCCTCCGTCGGGCGGGCCTGCTTCACCCTGCTGTTTGCTCAAATAAGCCCGTCATTGCTAGCACACGTGACGTCAAGGACCAGGCCTGTCAGGCGAGGTCTGGTTCACCCAGCTGTCTGCTCAAATGAGCCCATCATTGCTAGCGCACACGTGACGTCAAGGACCAGGCCTTAGTCAAGCGAGGCCTGCTTCACCCTGCTGTCTGCTCAAATGATCCCGTCATTGCTGGCACAAGTGATGTCAAGGACCAGGTCTCAGTCGGGTGAGGGCTGCTTCACACTTCTGTCTGCTCAAATGAGCCGTCATTGCTAGCACAAGTGACGTCAAGGACCAGGCCTCAGTCGGGAGAGGCCTGCTTCACCCTGCTATCTGCTCAAATGAGCCTGTCATCGCTAGCACAAGTGACGTCATGCACCAGCCCTCAGTCAGGCGAGGCCTGCTTCAACCTGCTGTCTGCTCAAATGAGCTCGTCATTGCTAGCACAAGTGACGTCAAGGACCAGGCCTGTCAGGCGAAGCCTGCTTCACCCTGCTGTCTGCTCAAATGAGCCCATTCATTTCTGGCACAAGTGACGTCAAGGACCAGGCCTCAGTCAGGGGAGGTCTGCTTCACCCTGCTGTCTGCTCAAATGAGCCCGTCATTGCTAGCACAAGTGACGTCAAGGACCAGGCCTCAGTCAGGGGAGGTCTGCTTCACCCTGCTGTCGGCTCAAATGAGCCCGTTATTGCTAGCACACTTGACGTCAAGGACCAGGCCTTAGTCAAGCGAGGCCTGCTTCACCCTGCCGTCTTCTCAAATGAGCCCGTCATTGCTAGCACAAGTGACATCCAGGACCAGGCCTCAGTCGGGCGAGGGCTGCTTCAACCTGCTGTCTGCACAAATGAGCTCGTCATTGCTAGCACAAGTGAGGTTAGGGACCAGACCGTAGTCAGGCGAGGCCTGCTTCACACTGCTGTCTGCTCAAATGAGTCCCGCGTGCCACCGTCATTGCTAGCACACTTGACGTCAAGGACCATGCCTCAGTCGGGCGAGGTCTGGTTCACCCTGCTATCTGCTCAAATGAGCCCGTCATTGCTAGCACAAGTGATGTCAAGGACCAGGCCTCATTCGGGTGAGGGCTGCTTCACACTTCTGTCTGCTCAAATGAGCCCGTCATTGCTAGCACAAGTGATGTCAAGGACCAGGCCTGTCAGGCAAGGCCTGCTTCACCCTGCTGTTTGCTCAAATGAGCCTGTCATTGCTAGCACAAGTGACGTTAGGGACCAGACCTTAGTCAGGCGAGGCCTGTTCACACTGCTGTCTGCTCAAATGAGTCCCGCGTGCCGCCGTCATTGCTAGCACACGTGACGTCAATGACCAGGCCTCAGTCGGGCGAGGTCTGGTTCACCCTGCTGTCTGCTCAAATGAGCCCGTCATTTCTGGCACAAGTGATGTCAAGGACCAGGTCTCAGTCGGGTGAGGGCTGCTTCACACTTCTGTCTGCTCAAATGAGCCCGTCATTGCTAGCACAAGTGACGTCAAGGACCAGGCCTCAGTCGTGCGACGCCTTCTTCACCCTGCTGTCCGCTCAAATGAGCCCGTCATTGCTAGCACAAGTGACGTCAAGGACCAGGCCTGTCAGGCAAAGCCTGCTTCACCCTGCTGTCTGCTCAAATGAGCCCATTCATTTCTGACACAAGTGACGTCAAGGACCAGGTCTCAGTTGGGTGAGGGCTGCTTCACACTTCTGTCTGCTCAAATGAGCCCGTCATTGCTAGCACAGGTGACGTCAGGGACCAGGCCTCAGTCAGGGGAGGTCTGCTTCACCCTGCTGTCTGCTCAAATGAGCCCGTCATTGCTAGCACAAGTGACGTCAAGGACCAGGCCTCAGTCAGGTGAAGCCTGCTTCACCCTGCTGTCTGCTCAAATGAGCCTGTCATTGCTAGCACACGTGACGTCAAGGATCAGGCCTCAGTCAGGCGAGGCCTGCTTCACCCTGCTGTCTGCTCAAATGAGCCTGTCATTGCTAGCACACGTGTCGTCAAGGATCAGGCCTCAGTCAGGCGAGGCCTGCTTCACCCTGCTGTCTGCTCAAATGAGCCCGTCATTGCTAGCACATGTGACGTCAAGGACCAGCCCTCAGTCAGGCGAGGCCTGCTTCACCCTGCTGTCTGCACAAATTAGCTCGTCATTGCTAGCACAAGTGAGGTTAGGGACCAGACCGTAGTCAGGCGAGGCCTGCTTCACAGTGCTGTCTGCTAAAATGAGTCCCGCGTTCCACCGTCATTGCTAGCACACTTGACGTCAAGGACCATGCCTCAGTCGGGCGAGGTCTGGTTCACCCTGCTATCTGCTCAAATGAGCCCGTCATTGCTCGCACAAGTGATGTCAAGGACCAGGCCTCAGTCGGGTGAGGGCTGCTTCACACTTCTGTCTGCTCAAATGAGCCCGTCATTGCTAACACAAGTGACGCCCAGGACCAGGCCTCATTCAGGCGAGGCCTGCTTCACCCTGCTGTCTGCTCAAATGAGCCCGTCATCACTAGCACAAGTGATGTCAAGGACCAGGCCTGTCAGGCGAGGCCTGCTTCACCCTGCTGTTTGCTCAAATAAGCCCGTCATTGCTAGCACAAGTGATGTCAAGGACCAGGCCTGTCAGGCGAGGCCTGCCTAACCCTGCTGTTTGCTCAAATAAGCCCGTCATTGCTAGCACACGTGACGTCAAGGACCAGGCCTGTCAGGTGAGGCCTGCTTCACCCTGCTGTCTGCTCAAATGAGCCCGTCATTGCTAGCACAAGTGACGTCAAGGACCAGGCCTCAGTCAGGAGGGGACTGCTTCACCCTGCTGTCTGCTCAAATGAGCCCATCATTGCTAGCACAAGTGACGTCCAGGACCAGGCCTCCGTCGGGCGGGCCTGCTTCACCCTGCTCTCCGCTCAAATGAGCCTGTCATTGCTAGCACAAGTGACGTCAAGGACCAGGCCTTAGTCAAGCAAGGCCTGCTTCACCCTGCTGACTGCTCAAATGAGCCCGTCATTTCTATCACAAGTGACGTCAAGGACCAGCCCTCAGTCAGGGGAGGCCTGCTTCACCCTGCTGTCCGCTCAAATTAGCCCGTCATTGCTAGCACAAGTGACGTCCAGGACCAGGCCTCAGTCGGGCAAAGCCTGCTTCACCATGCTGTCTGCTCAAATGAGCCCATTCATTTCTGGCACAAGTGACGTCAAGGACCAGGCCTCAGTCAGGGGAGGTCTGCTTCACCCTGCTGTCTGCTGAAATGAGCCCGTCATTGCTGGCACAAGTGACGTCAAGGACCAGGCCTCAGTCGGGCGAGGCCTGCTTCACCCTGCTGTCTGCTCAAATAAGCCCGTCATTGCTAGCACATGTGACGTCAAGGACCAGGCCTCAGTCAGGCGAGGCCTGCTTCACCCTGCTGTCTGCTCAAATGAGCTCGTCATTGCTAGCACAAGTGATGTCAAGGACCAGGCCTCAGTCGGGCGAGGCCTGTTTCACCCTGCTGTCTGCTGAACTGAGCCCGTCAGTGCTAGCACAAGTGACGTCCAGGACCAGGCCTCAGTCAGGCGAGGCCTGCTTCACCCTGCTGTATGCTCATATGAACCCGTCATTGCTAGCACACGTGACGTCCAGGACCAGGCCTAAATCAGGCTAGGCCTGCTTCAACCTGCTGTCTGCTCAAATGAGCCTGTCATTGCTAGCACAAGTGACGTCAAGGACCAGGCCTCAGTCAGGCGAGGCCTGCTTCACCCTGCTGTCTGCTCAAATGAGCTCGTCATTGCTAGCACATGTGTCCTCAAGGACCAGGCATCAGTCGTGCGAGGCCTGTTTCACCCTGCTGTCAGCTGAAATGAGTCCGTCATTACTAGCACAAGTGACGTCAAGGACCAGGCCTCAGTCAGGAGGGGACTGCTTCACCCTGCCGTCTGCTCAAATGAGCCCGTTATTGCTAGCACATGTGACGTCAAGGACCTGGCCTCCGTCGGGCGAGGTCTGGTTAACCCTGCTGTCTGCTCAAATGAGCTCGTCATTGCTAGCACAAGTGACGTTAGGGACCAGACCTTAGTCAGGCGAGGCCTGTTCACACTGCTGTCTGCTCAAATGAGTCCTGCATGCCACCCTCATTGCTAGTACACGTGACGTCAATGACCAGGCCTCAGTCGGGCGAGGTCTGGTTAACCCTGCTGTCTGCTCAAATGAGCCCGTCATTGCTAGCACAAGTGACGTCAAGGACCAGGCCTCAGTCGGGAGAGGCCTGCTTCACCCTGTTGTCTGCTCAAATGAGCCTGTCATTGCTAACACAAGTGACGTCATGGACCAGGCCTCAGTCGGGAGAGGCCTGCTTCACACTGCTATCTGCTCAAATGAGCCCGTCATTTCTATCACAAGTGACGTCATGGACCAGGCCACAGTCGGGAGAGGCCTGCTTCACCCTGCTGTCTGCTCAAATGAGCCCGTCATTTCTATCACAAGTGACGTCATGGACCAGGCCACAGTCGGGAGAGGCCTGCTTCACCCTGCTGTCTTCTCAAATGAGCCCGTCATTTCTATCACAAGTGACGTCATGGACCAGTCCTCAGTCAGGCGAGGCCTGCTTCACACTGCTATCTGCTCAAATGTGCCCCTCATTGCTAGCACACGTGACGTCCAGGACCAGGCCTCAGTCGGGGGAGGCCTACTTCACCCTGCTGTCTGCTCAAATGAGCCCGTCATTACTAGCACACATGACGTCCAGGACCAGGTCTCAGTCGGGCGAGGGCTGCTTCACACTTCTGTCTGCTCAAATGAACCCGTCATTGCTAGCACAAGTGACGTCAAGGACCAGGCCTCAGTCAGGCGAGGCCTGCTTCACCCTGCTGTCTGCTCAAATGAGCCCCTCACTGCTAGCACAAGTGACGTCAAGAACCAGGCCTCAGTCAGGCGAGGCCTGCTTCACCCTGCCGTCTGCTCAAATGAGCCCGTCATTTCTATCACAAGTGACGTCAAGGACCAGGCCTCAGTCACGCGAGGCCTGCTTCACCCTGCTGTCTGCTCAATTGAGCTCGTCATTGCTAGCACAAGTGACGTCCAGGACCAGGCCTCAGTCGGGTGAGGGCTGCTTCAACCTGCTGTCTGCTCAAATGAGCTCGTCATTGCTAGCACAAGTGACGTTAGGGACCAGGCCTTAGTCAGGCGAGGCCTGTTCACACTGCTATCCGCTCAAATGAGTCCTGCGTGCCACCGTCATTGCTAGCACACGTGACGTCAAGGACCAGGCCTCAGTCAGGTGAGGCCTGCTTCACCCTGCTGTCTGCTCAAATGAGCCTGTCATTGCTAGCACAAGTGATGTCAAGGACCAGGCCTGTCAAGCGAGGCCTGCTTCCCCCTGCTGTCTGCTCAAATGAGCCCGTCATTGCTAGTACAAGTGACGTCAAGGACCAGGCCTGTCATGCGAGGCCTGCTTCACCCTGCTGTTTGCTCAAATGAGCCCGTCATTGCTAGCACAAGTGACGTCAAGGACCAGGCCTGTCAGGCGAGGCCTGCTTCACCCTGCTGTCTGCTCAAATGAGACCGTCATTGCTAGCACAAGTGACGTCCAGGACCAGGCCTCCGTCGGGCGGACCTGCTTCACCCTGCTGTCCGCTCAAATGAGCCCGTCATTGCTAGCACACTTGACGTCCAGGACTAGGACTCAGTCGGTTGAGGCCTGCTTCAACCTGCTGTCTGCTCAAATGAGCTCGTCATTGCTAGCACAAGTGACGTTAGGGACCAGACCTTAGTCAGGCGAGGCCTGTTCACACTGCTATCCGCTCAAATGAGTCCTGCGTGCCACCGTCATTGCTAGCACACGTGACGTCAAGGACCAGGCCTCAGTCAGGTGAGGCCTGCTTCACCCTGCTGTCTGCTCAAATGAGCCCGTCATTGCTAGTTCAAGTGACGTCAAGGACCAGGCCTGTCAGGCGAGGCCTGCTTCACCCTGCTGTTTGCTCAAATGAGCCCGTCATTGCTAGCACAAGTGACGTCAAGGACCAGGCCTGTCAGGCGAGGCCTGCTTCACCCTGCTGTCTGCTCAAATGAGACCGTCATTGCTAGCACAAGTGACGTCCAGGACCAGGCCTCCGTCGGGCGGACCTGCTTCACCCTGCTGTCCGCTCAAATGAGCCCGTCATTGCTAGCACACTTGACGTCCAGGACCAGGCCTCAGTCGGTTGAGGCCTGCTTCAACCTGCTGTCTGCTCAAATGAGCTCGTCATTGCTAGCACAAGTGACGTTAGGGACCAGACCTTAGTCAGGCGAGGCCTGTTCACACTGCTGTCTGCTCAAATGAGTCCCGCGTGCCACCGTCATTGTTAGCACACGTGACGTCAATGACCAGGCCTCAGTCGGGCGAGGTCTGCTTCACACTTCTGTCTGCTCAAATGAGCCCGTCATTGCTAGCACAAGTGACGTCAAGGACCAGGCCTCAGTCGGGAGAGGCCTGCTTCACCCTGCTATCTGCTCAAATGAGCCTGTCATTGCTAGCACAAGTGACGTCAAGGACCAGGCCTGTCAGGCGAAGCCTGCTTCACCCTGCTGTCTGCCCTATGAGCCCGTCATTGCTAGCACAAGTGACGTCAAGGACCAGGCCTCAATCAGGCAAGTCCCGGTTCACCCTGCTGTCTGCTCAAATGAGCCCGTCATTGCTAGCACATGTGACGTCAAGGACCAGGCCTCAGTCAGGCGAGGCCTGCTTCACCTTGCTGTCTGCTCAAATGAGCCCGTCATTGCTGGCACAAGTGACGTCAAGGACCAGGCCTCAGTCAGGGGAGGTCTGCTTCACCCTGCTGTAAGCTCAAATGAGCCCGTCATTACTAGCACTCTTGACGTCAAGGACCAGGCCTTAGTCAAGCGAGGCCTGCTTACCCCTGCTGTCCGCTCAAATGAGCCCGTCATTTCTATCACAAGTGACGTCAAGGACCAGGCCTCAGTCACGCGAGGCCTGCTTCACCCTGCTGTCTGCTCAATTGAGCTCGTCATTGCTAGCACAAGTGACGTCCAGGACCAGGCCTCAGTCGGGTGAGGGCTGCTTCAACCTGCTGTCTGCTCAAATGAGCTCGTCATTGCTAGCACAAGTGACGTTAGGGACCAGGCCTTAGTCAGGCGAGGCCTGTTCACACTGCTATCCGCTCAAATGAGTCCTGCGTGCCACCGTCATTGCTAGCACACTTGACGTCAAGGACCAGGCCTCAGTCAGGTGAGGCCTGCTTCACCCTGCTGTCTGCTCAAATGAGCCTGTCATTGCTAGCACAAGTGATGTCAAGGACCAGGCCTGTCAGGCGAGGCCTGCTTCCCCCTGCTGTCTGCTCAAATGAGCCCGTCATTGCTAGTACAAGTGACGTCAAGGACCAGGCCTGTCAGGCGAGGCCTGCTTCACCCTGCTGTTTGCTCAAATGAGCCCGTCATTGTTAGCACAAGTGACGTCAAGGACCAGGCCTGTCAGGCGAGGCCTGCTTCACCCTGCTGTCTGCTCAAATGAGACCGTCATTGCTAGCACAAGTGACGTCCAGGACCAGGCCTCCGTCGGGCGGACCTGCTTCACCCTGCTGTCCGCTCAAATGAGCCCGTCATTGCTAGCACACTTGACGTCCAGGACCAGGCCTCAGTCGGTTGAGGCCTGCTTCAACCTGCTGTCTGCTCAAATGAGCTCGTCATTGCTAGCACAAGTGACGTTAGGGACCAGACCTTAGTCAGGCGAGGCCTGTTCACACTGCTATCCGCTCAAATGAGTCCTGCGTGCCACCGTCATTGCTAGCACACGTGACGTCAAGGACCAGGCCTCAGTCAGGTGAGGCCTGCTTCACCCTGCTGTCTGCTCAAATGAGCCCGTCATTGCTAGTTCAAGTGACGTCAAGGACCAGGCCTGTCAGGCGAGGCCTGCTTCACCCTGCTGTTTGCTCAAATGAGCCCGTCATTGCTAGCACAAGTGACGTCAAGGACCAGGCCTGTCAGGCGAGGCCTGCTTCACCCTGCTTTCTGCTCAAATGAGACCGTCATTGCTAGCACAAGTGACGTCCAGGACCAGGCCTCCGTCGGGCGGACCTGCTTCACCCTGCTGTCCGCTCAAATGAGCCCGTCATTGCTAGCACACTTGACGTCCAGGACCAGGCCTCAGTCGGTTGAGGCCTGCTTCAACCTGCTGTCTGCTCAAATGAGCTCGTCATTGCTAGCACAAGTGACGTTAGGGACCAGACCTTAGTCAGGCGAGGCCTGTTCACACTGCTGTCTGCTCAAATGAGTCCCGCGTGCCACCGTCATTGTTAGCACACGTGACGTCAATGACCAGGCCTCAGTCGGGCGAGGTCTGCTTCACACTTCTGTCTGCTCAAATGAGCCCGTCATTGCTAGCACAAGTGACGTCAAGGACCAGGCCTCAGTCGGGAGAGGCCTGCTTCACCCTGCTATCTGCTCAAATGAGCCTGTCATTGCTAGCACAAGTGACGTCAAGGACCAGGCCTGTCAGGCGAAGCCTGCTTCACCCTGCTGTCTGCCCTATGAGCCCGTCATTGCTAGCACAAGTGACGTCAAGGACCAGGCCTCAATCAGGCAAGTCCCGGTTCACCCTGCTGTCTGCTCAAATGAGCCCGTCATTGCTAGCACATGTGACGTCAAGGACCAGGCCTCAGTCAGGCGAGGCCTGCTTCACCTTGCTGTCTGCTCAAATGAGCCCGTCATTGCTGGCACAAGTGACGTCAAGGACCAGGCCTCAGTCAGGGGAGGTCTGCTTCACCCTGCTGTAAGCTCAAATGAGCCCGTCATTACTAGCACTCTTGACGTCAAGGACCAGGCCTTAGTCAAGCGAGGCCTGCTTCACCCTGCTGTCCGCTCAAATGAGCCCGTCATTTCTATCACAAGTGACGTCAAGGACCAGGCATCAGTCACGCGAGGCCTTCTTCACCCTGCTGTCTGCTCAATTGAGCTCGTCATTGCTAGCACAAGTGACGTCCAGGACCAGGCCTCAGTCGGGTGAGGGCTGCTTCAACCTGCTGTCTGCTCAAATGAGCTCATCATTGCTAGCACAAGTGACGTTAGGGACCAGACCTTAGTCAGGCGAGGCCTGTTCACACTGCTGTCTGCTCAAATGAGTCCTGCATGCCACCCTCATTGCTAGTACACGTGACGTCAATGACCAGGCCTCAGTCGGGCGAGGTCTGGTTAACCCTGCTGTCTGCTCAAATGAGCCCGTCATTGCTAGCACAAGTGACGTCAAGGACCAGGCCTCAGTCGGGAGAGGCCTGCTTCACCCTGTTGTCTGCTCAAATGAGCCTGTCATTGCTAACACAAGTGACGTCATGGACCAGGCCTCAGTCGGGAGAGGCCTGCTTCACACTGCTATCTGCTCAAATGAGCCCGTCATTTCTATCACAAGTGACGTCATGGAACAGGCCACAGTCGGGAGAGGCCTGCTTCACCCTGCTGTCTGCTCAAATGAGCCCGTCATTTCTATCACAAGTGACGTCATGGACCAGGCCACAGTCGGGAGAGGCCTGCTTCACCCTGCTGTCTTCTCAAATGAGCCCGTCATTTCTATCACAAGTGACGTCATGGACCAGTCCTCAGTCAGGCGAGGCCTGCTTCACACTGCTATCTGCTCAAATGTGCCCCTCATTGCTAGCACACGTGACGTCCAGGACCAGGCCTCAGTCGGGGGAGGCCTACTTCACCCTGCTGTCTGCTCAAATGAGCCCGTCATTACTAGCACACATGACGTCCAGGACCAGGTCTCAGTCGGGCGAGGGCTGCTTCACACTTCTGTCTGCTCAAATGAACCCGTCATTGCTAGCACAAGTGACGTCAAGGACCAGGCCTCAGTCAGGCGAGGCCTGCTTCACCCTGCTGTCTGCTCAAATGAGCCCCTCACTGCTAGCACAAGTGACGTCAAGAACCAGGCCTCAGTCAGGCGAGGCCTGCTTCACCCTGCCGTCTGCTCAAATGAGCCCGTCATTTCTATCACAAGTGACGTCAAGGACCAGGCCTCAGTCACGCGAGGCCTGCTTCACCCTGCTGTCTGCTCAATTGAGCTCGTCATTGCTAGCACAAGTGACGTCCAGGACCAGGCCTCAGTCGGGTGAGGGCTGCTTCAACCTGCTGTCTGCTCAAATGAGCTCGACATTGCTAGCACAAGTGACGTTAGGGACCAGGCCTTAGTCAGGCGAGGCCTGTTCACACTGCTATCCGCTCAAATGAGTCCTGCGTGCCACCGTCATTGCTAGCACACGTGACGTCAAGGACCAGGCCTCAGTCAGGTGAGGCCTGCTTCACCCTGCTGTCTGCTCAAATGAGCCTGTCATTGCTAGCACAAGTGATGTCAAGGACCAGGCCTGTCAGGCGAGGCCTGCTTCCCCCTGCTGTCTGCTCAAATGAGCTCGTCATTGCTAGTACAAGTGACGTCAAGGACCAGGCCTGTCATGCGAGGCCTGCTTCACCCTGCTGTTTGCTCAAATGAGCCCGTCATTGCTAGCACAAGTGACGTCAAGGACCAGGCCTGTCAGGCGAGGCCTGCTTCACCCTGCTGTCTGCTCAAATGAGACCGTCATTGCTAGCACAAGTGACGTCCAGGACCAGGCCTCCGTCGGGCGGACCTGCTTCACCCTGCTGTCCGCTCAAATGAGCCCGTCATTGCTAGCACACTTGACGTCCAGGACTAGGCCTCAGTCGGTTGAGGCCTGCTTCAACCTGCTGTCTGCTCAAATGAGCTCGTCATTGCTAGCACAAGTGACGTTAGGGACCAGACCTTAGTCAGGCGAGGCCTGTTCACACTGCTATCCGCTCAAATGAGTCCTGCGTGCCACCGTCATTGCTAGCACACGTGACGTCAAGGACCAGGCCTCAGTCAGGCGAGGCCTGCTTCACCTTGCTGTCTGCTCAAATGAGCCCGTCATTGCTGGCACAAGTGACGTCAAGGACCAGGCCTCAGTCAGGGGAGGTCTGCTTCACCCTGCTGTAAGCTCAAATGAGCCCGTCATTACTAGCACTCTTGACGTCAAGGACCAGGCCTTAGTCAAGCGAGGCCTGCTTCACCCTGCTGTCCGCTCAAATGAGCCCGTCATTTCTATCACAAGTGACGTCAAGGACCAGGCCTCAGTCACGCGAGGCCTGCTTCACCCTGCTGTCTGCTCAATTGAGCTCGTCATTGCTAGCACAAGTGACGTCCAGGACCAGGCCTCAGTCGGGTGAGGGCTGCTTCAACCTGCTGTCTGCTCAAATGAGCTCATCATTGCTAGCACAAGTGACGTTAGGGACCAGGCCTTAGTCAGGCGAGGCCTGTTCACACTGCTATCCGCTCAAATGAGTCCTGCGTGCCACCGTCATTGCTAGCACACTTGACGTCAAGGACCAGGCCTCAGTCAGGTGAGGCCTGCTTCACCCTGCTGTCTGCTCAAATGAGCCTGTCATTGCTAGCACAAGTGATGTCAAGGACCAGGCCTGTCAGGCGAGGCCTGCTTCCCCCTGCTGTCTGCTCAAATGAGCCCGTCATTGCTAGTACAAGTGACGTCAAGGACCAGGCCTGTCAGGCGAGGCCTGCTTCACCCTGCTGTTTGCTCAAATGAGCCCGTCATTGTTAGCACAAGTGACGTCAAGGACCAGGCCTGTCAGGCGAGGCCTGCTTCACCCTGCTGTCTGCTCAAATGAGACCGTCATTGCTAGCACAAGTGACGTCCAGGACCAGGCCTCCGTCGGGCGGACCTGCTTCACCCTGCTGTCCGCTCAAATGAGCCCGTCATTGCTAGCACACTTGACGTCCAGGACCAGGCCTCAGTCGGTTGAGGCCTGCTTCAACCTGCTGTCTGCTCAAATGAGCTCGTCATTGCTAGCACAAGTGACGTTAGGGACCAGACCTTAGTCAGGCGAGGCCTGTTCACACTGCTATCCGCTCAAATGAGTCCTGCGTGCCACCGTCATTGCTAGCACACGTGACGTCAAGGACCAGGCCTCAGTCAGGTGAGGCCTGCTTCACCCTGCTGTCTGCTCAAATGAGCCCGTCATTGCTAGTTCAAGTGACGTCAAGGACCAGGCCTGTCAGGCGAGGCCTGCTTCACCCTGCTGTTTGCTCAAATGAGCCCGTCATTGCTAGCACAAGTGACGTCAAGGACCAGGCCTGTCAGGCGAGGCCTGCTTCACCCTGCTGTCTGCTCAAATGAGACCGTCATTGCTAGCACAAGTGACGTCCAGGACCAGGCCTCCGTCGGGCGGACCTGCTTCACCCTGCTGTCCGCTCAAATGAGCCCGTCATTGCTAGCACACTTGACGTCCAGGACCAGGCCTCAGTCGGTTGAGGCCTGCTTCAACCTGCTGTCTGCTCAAATGAGCTCGTCATTGCTAGCACAAGTGACGTTAGGGACCAGACCTTAGTCAGGCGAGGCCTGTTCACACTGCTGTCTGCTCAAATGAGTCCCGCGTGCCACCGTCATTGTTAGCACACGTGACGTCAATGACCAGGCCTCAGTCGGGCGAGGTCTGCTTCACACTTCTGTCTGCTCAAATGAGCCCGTCATTGCTAGCACAAGTGACGTCAAGGACCAGGCCTCAGTCGGGAGAGGCCTGCTTCACCCTGCTATCTGCTCAAATGAGCCTGTCATTGCTAGCACAAGTGACGTCAAGGACCAGGCCTGTCAGGCGAAGCCTGCTTCACCCTGCTGTCTGCCCTATGAGCCCGTCATTGCTAGCACAAGTGACGTCAAGGACCAGGCCTCAATCAGGCAAGTCCCGGTTCACCCTGCTGTCTGCTCAAATGAGCCCGTCATTGCTAGCACATGTGACGTCAAGGACCAGGCCTCAGTCAGGCGAGGCCTGCTTCACCTTGCTGTCTGCTCAAATGAGCCCGTCATTGCTGGCACAAGTGACGTCAAGGACCAGGCCTCAGTCAGGGGAGGTCTGCTTCACCCTGCTGTAAGCTCAAATGAGCCCGTCATTACTAGCACTCTTGACGTCAAGGACCAGGCCTTAGTCAAGCGAGGCCTGCTTCACCCTGCTGTCCGCTCAAATGAGCCCGTCATTTCTATCACAAGTGACGTCAAGGACCAGGCATCAGTCACGCGAGGCCTTCTTCACCCTGCTGTCTGCTCAATTGAGCTCGTCATTGCTAGCACAAGTGACGTCCAGGACCAGGCCTCAGTCGGGTGAGGGCTGCTTCAACCTGCTGTCTGCTCAAATGAGCTCGTCATTGCTAGCACAAGTGACGTTAGGGACCAGGCCTTAGTCAGGCGAGGCCTGTTCACACTGCTATCCGCTCAAATGAGTCCTGCGTGCCACCGTCATTGCTAGCACACGTGATGTCAAGGACCAGGCCTCAGTCAGGTGAGGCCTGCTTCACCCTGCTGTCTGCTCAAATGAGCCTGTCATTGCTAGCACAAGTGATGTCAAGGACCAGGCCTGTCAGGCGAGGCCTGCTTCCCCCTGCTGTCTGCTCAAATGAGCCCGTCATTGCTAGTACAAGTGACGTCAAGGACCAGGCCTGTCAGGCGAGGCCTGCTTCACCCTGCTGTTTGCTCAAATGAGCCCGTCATTGCTAGCACAAGTAATATCAAGGACCAGGCCTGTCAGGCGAGGCCTGCTTCACCCTGCTGTCTGCTCAAATGAGACCGTCATTGCTAGCACAAGTGACGTCCAGGACCAGGCCTCCGTCGGGCGGACCTGCTTCACCCTGCTGTCCGCTCAAATGAGCCCGTCATTGCTAGCACACTTGACGTCCAGGACCAGGCCTCAGTCGGTTGAGGCCTGCTTCAACCTGCTGTCTGCTCAAATGAGCTCGTCATTGCTAGCACAAGTGACGTTAGGGACCAGACCTTAGTCAGGCGAGGCCTGTTCACACTGCTATCCGCTCAAATGAGTCCTGCGTGCCACCGTCATTGCTAGCACACGTGACGTCAAGGACCAGGCCTCAGTCAGGTGAGGCCTGCTTCACCCTGCTGTCTGCTCAAATGAGCCCGTCATTGCTAGTTCAAGTGACGTCAAGGACCAGGC
Source organism: Lissotriton vulgaris (assembly GCF_964263255.1). Classification (NCBI taxonomy): domain Eukaryota; kingdom Metazoa; phylum Chordata; class Amphibia; order Caudata; family Salamandridae; genus Lissotriton; species Lissotriton vulgaris. The sequence continues at coordinate 45,411,606 of NC_141699.1, forward strand.
CTGTCAGGCGAGGCCTGCTTCACCCTGCTGTTTGCTCAAATGAGCCCGTCATTGCTAGCACAAGTGACGTCAAGGACCAGGCCTGTCAGGCGAGGCCTGCTTCACCCTGCTGTCTGCTCAAATGAGACCGTCATTGCTAGCACAAGTGACGTCCAGGACCAGGCCTCCGTCGGGCGGACCTGCTTCCCCCTGCTGTCCGCTCAAATAAGCCCGTCATTGCTAGCACACTTGACGTCCAGGACCAGGCCTCAGTCGGTTGAGGCCTGCTTCAACCTGCTGTCTGCTCAAATGAGCTCGTCATTGCTAGCACAAGTGGCGTTAGGGACCAGGCCTGTCAGGCGAGGCCTGCTTCCCCCTGCTGTTTGCTCAAATGAGCCCGTCATTGCTAGCACAAGTGACGTCAAGGACCAGGCCTGTCAGGCGAGGCCTGCTTCACCCTGCTGTCTGCTCAAATGAGACCGTCATTGCTAGCACAAGTGACGTCAAGGACCAGGCCTGTCAGGCGAGGCCTGCTTCACCCTGCTGTCTGCTCAAATGAGCCCGTCATTGCTAGTACAAGTGACGTCAAGGACCAGGCCTGTCAGGCGAGGCCTGCTTCACCCTGCTGTTTGCTCAAATGAGCCCGTCATTGCTAGCACAAGTGACGTCAAGGACCAGGCCTGTCAGGCGAGGCCTGCTTCACCCTGCTGTCTGCTCAAATGAGACCGTCATTGCTAGCACAAGTGACGTCCAGGACCAGGCCTCCGTCGGGCGGACCTGCTTCACCCTGCTGTCCGCTCAAATGAGCCCGTCATTGCTAGCACACTTGACGTCCAGGACCAGGCCTCAGTCGGTTGAGGCCTGCTTCAACCTGCTGTCTGCTCAAATGAGCTCGTCATTGCTAGCACAAGTGATGTCAAGGACCAGGCCTGTCAGGCAAGGCCTGCTTCCCCCTGCTGTCTGCTCAAATGAGCCCATCATTGCTAGTACAAGTGACGTCAAGGACCAGGCCTGTCAGGCGGGGCCCCTAAGCATGAGCGAATTTTGCGGATCTCGCGTTCGCGAATTTGCGGATTTTTGAACTCGCAATCCGCAAAATCCGCGAATTCTTGCGAATTTGCGGATTTTTTTTTTTTTTTGTGTTCGCAAGGATTTCTGCAAGTTCGCGAGGGTTTCGTACCAGTTCGCAATTGCGAACTTACATTTCGTCGCGCAACGGTCGCGAATTATGTTGTTTCTACGTCTGGTTCATCATCACAGGTTCCCAGCACCCTCTGTTTCACCACTGCAACCCTCTGTTACATCAATGCCACCCTCTGGTTCATCATTACTGTAGATTATGGGGGGGAAAAGCAAGCACACCATCCCTGCTTCAACTCAGATGAATTAATTTGGGGTTAGTTTATTAATGTGTCACTGTTTTAAAATTCCAGTCTGGCACCTGCTTCCTTATCTGTAATTTTGCTTTCTGTTGCAGTGCATTTTTTTTCCCCAGGACCTTCTTTGTGGCCTACTTGTAGCTATTGTATGAGCCTGCTGTGAGGGTCAGAGCAGGGTCATACAATTGTTGCAACTAGCAACTGAATTCTGGAGGGGCCCCAGTCAGGAAGCACTACCGGGAATTGTTACTAATGATGAGTTTGAACTCTTGCCCCTGCCGAGTGCTTTCACTTTTGAAAAACTCGTTTTTCTGCAATTTCGCGGGGTTCGCGGGGTGCGAACACGCGCAAGATCGGATTCGGAAGCCGCAAATTCGTGCGAATATGCAATTTGTTTTTTTTGCAGCGTGTTAGTTGGCAAGGTTTTGTGCGTTTTTGCGAGCCGCTCGTAGCGCAAGACGCGAAGTTACCCTCGCGGTCGTGCAAGGGCGCAGCCATCTTGTTTGCCTGACGTATTTCCGTTTCCGGGCGCGAAGTGTAATCTCGCAAAGTCCGCGGTTTGCCAGTACAGTCTCGCGCGTGTTCGCAAGGAAAATCTCGCGCGAACTTACCCGCGCGGTCGTGAACGGGCGCGGCCATCTTGTTTCTCATTCATTGCTATGGTTCTGGGCATGGTCTTTGTATCCTCTGTCAATCTCTGCCATCCTTTGCTTGTTTGAAGTTTTTTTTTATCTATTTTACTTATTATCTATCCCTCTATTTTTCTAGCCCTATATTTTTGTGTTTACTGCTACTTTTGGTTAATTTTAAACTACTTTTGTAAACTCTTTTCTTTTCTTCTCTTCCCTATTCTATTTTCTTTATTCCTTTCCGCCCAGACCATGGTGAAGGGAGCCGGGAAGCATCCCGAGAAGGGGAAGGGTCCCGCACCCCGTGTCCGGCTCCCGTGCGGGCGTTTGAGGGGGGAGCTAGTGATGCCACGGGAGATCTTTACCCCGGAGGAGGTGGGCCAGCTCATTTTTTATGTTCAGCGCCGCCTCCCCAGGACCATCATGGGAGGCGGCAAGATCAGTGCCGGGTACGGGGCCCGGGAGCGCCGGAAGCGGTGGGAGAAGGTGTGCCAGGCCATTTACCACCACTCTCGGGTCTGGCGCACCTACAACCAGGCCACCCACCGCTGGACGGATGTCCTGACCCGTGAGCGAGATCTGCTCGACCTCCTTGGCCTTGAGATCCCCGGGCTTGGTGAGTAGTAGTAGCTATGTCTTTACTACTATGTTTTCTCCTGCTGTGTTATTATATTGCAAATTTTTGTTTTTTTTACAAGAGCAATAATGCTGCTCATTACATTGTAGGTACATTTTATTTCAAAATCTTCTGTGCATTTCAGGTACACTGCTCTCCTTCTCAGTAGTGTTGCTACTATGCTTATTTGTTTTAGATTTTGTGTTCATTTCATTGGCCTGTGAAATTATGTATGAGTGTAGTTGAAAGAACTGCGCAATGCTACACACTAAGGTTCAGATTTTTAATTACCGGCGCATCCCTGCAAAGTTGCAGGGATGCGCCAGTAATTGTGCGTCACGCCACCATCACCCATGGTGCGCCGTATTACAATGCGGCGCGCCATGGGCCCAAAACATCACCAAAGCGTTACGCATCTGTGCCGTAAAGGTGGCGCATTGCTGGAGTTGCGTCGCAACGATGGTGCAGCTCCATCAATTCTCTGGGGTGCCCTATCTCCCCAATGCTGCGTCAAGCCGTACGTCTGCTTCAAGCAGGCGCAGGGTTTGAGTCACGCATCATTGTCCTCAAAGTGACTGATTGAAATCTTGTAGATTTCCCTCAGCCACTTTTAGGATGCGTTCCTGCGCAGGAACGCCCTCCCTTGCGCCGGAACACCCCTATTGGCGCAGGGCTTTACAACGTGATGCATCTCCCAGATGCGTCACGTTGTTAATATACGCCGCACCATTGCGCCTCTTATGTGCTGTCGCTGCGTCACAAAAGTCACGCAACAATGGAGCAAAAGAGCCGCAAGGGCCTTATAAATCAGCCCCTACAGACTCAAGTCCAGTCCTTCCTTTGTACACATGGCGATAAGAAGAAATAGTGGTGGTGGATTAATAGTTTGAGTATTTTAATGACTGGTGAATGTAGTAGGAAACTTTAGTGTTGTCGCTGATCTTCAATCACAATGGACTTTGGCTGTCACTTTGCGTGCTGCGGACTGCTGCCTGCCAATCCTAGGCAAACCTTTTTAGTACTTTGTTTAGTGAGTTACATAGGGTAGTTTCCAATTCGACGGTCCGCAAATCAAGCAATACTAAAGTAATGACGTAGTCGACCACATGAGATTGGTCAATAATATATCCCGTGGAGTCGTTCCCTATTTGCTATTTCGCAAAAATATTTTGTTACTTTGTTAGTTCTTTTTTAAATGTTTGATTTGGTTGAGAAATAAATATCATCCATGTTTTCTGTTTTTCTTTCTTTCATGTTGTACATCAGCTTCCCCCAGGGGCAAGAGGAGGACACAGGAGGAGGAGGAGGAGGGTGCTGTTGTCGATGCAGGCCAGGACCGGGCAGTCGAGGGCTCCTTTGCTGGCCCCAGTAAGTTTTAATTTTAATATAGAGTACTTATTTTTTCCTAGCGTTCCTCATTCGATTTTTTCTAAATCGTCTTTGATCTTCTTGTAGACAGGATCTAAATTCTTATCCCTATGACTCCGTGTGGTATTACTAGATTATTCTTATTAGTCTGTCTGTGTAGCTAACTAAGATTGCACATTTGGCATTTCCATTGGACTCCCATTCTAGTCAGCAATAGCTCTATGCACTGAGTGTAGTCCTCTGGGATTGTCCATATTGTCTTTTCAAGTATTCTAAATGTTTATGCTTTGACCATTGCCAACAATAAAAAGGTGAATGACCACCACCAAGAAATAATAAGATACTACTTTACTTTTGGTTTGGATAGGACAATCCATTCTACTACTGTTGCAGGGACAAATCTGCACAAACAGAACTATGGACACTAAATAATGCATCGCTTAGCTTATCAATTATAATAGGTGCTGTAACTGTTAGACTTTCCACATACCTCAGTGATAACAGACTTTGTAGTTGAACCCCGGCCCCAATCTCCTTACTGACTAGATAGTGTGGCAGAGTCATTTAGCTCCCAAAGTCACCGATGGCAGAGGCACGGACTCATGCTTGCAAAAATTCGAAAACCTTTAGCTCATCCACTCTAGTCTGGAGGACCAAAAACCACAGACTCTATTTAAGTTTAAAAGCTTTATTAAAAGTAAACACATTTATTAAATTCAAGTTTGTCATAAAAGTGAACGTGTAACTGAAAATGGAAAAGTGCTTAGTGCTGACGATTAATTGGACACATTTCTTGTGGTCGAGCCGAGCTCTCACCTGGTTTGAACTTGATCCTGCTCGTGTTCTTAGAAGTCAAGGTTCTGTCTGTTAGGAGAAAAAGTGGTGCGTGTTAAAAAGTAAAAAGCAAACATTCATCAGTTGTGCCAAAAAGTGCAGCAAGACAACAGCCTTCCCTGGAAAAAGGGACCTTTTTACTCTAGAGTAGACAGTCAAAAATTATTAAATTGTACACTTTTTTTCACATTTCTTTCTTCCTCCTAGACCAAATATTATATAGTAGTGAGTGGTGTATTCTAACATTATTAAATGTACTTTGTAGGTGGAACATCTGGAGACGGGGCCAGCGCGGAGGTGGTGGCATTGGACGAGGAGGACAACTCTGGGGAGGAGGCGGTGCAAGTGCCGGAAAAGGACATGCCTGTGAGGGTTCACACGGTGGTGGCGGGCAGAGGTAAGCTATACATTCCTTAGTCATTGAGATTGAAGACTGCAGAGTGTGCTTTCTGCACGGGTGTATTATAAAAAAAGCAGGTAGTAGCCTCCTCTAAATGTACTTCGACTTAGCTGTGAAGTTTTTGGCGAGAAGAATCCCAATCAGATCTGAGGTGAACTTGATGGATGGGATGAACGAAAAGCGAAAGAAGGGTGTAAGTAAGTGTGGAAGCACGAGAAATGTAATGATGACTGGCAAAGAAGAATGATATGTGTTTGCTTGGTCCCCGAGGTGGCTGGGAAGGTAAGAAAATGGTATGGTGCATGGCTGGGTGAATGATGAAGCAAGGATGGGTGGAAGGAGAACAGCCTGGGTGGGTGAGACAGAAACTGTATGTGTGCAATATACTTTGAATGGATGGATGCCTGGATCATTCATGGTACTATCTGACTCTTAGATAGCATATGTGAATCTAGAGAGAGTAGACGGTCACTGGATGAACTAAGTGTTACTTTGAAGAGCATGTAACACCGCACCCGCACGTCCGTTCCAGTGTAGGAAAGGCAAGGAAAAGAAGTTGTAACGTTGTCCAAAGACTACCATGAATAGTAGCAGTAGTTTGTATTGCAACTGCAAGCACAGCATATATCCAGTTATTACGGTGGGCACTCCCTACCTCCCTTAATAACTTTAGTTTAGTAGTAGTACGTCATTCATGTGTGGGGGTATCACTGTTCACTCAATAATAAGCAAAGCACCTAAAGTCATCCCATATGTCATCAAATACATCCCATGTGAAGTGATAGATAATCAGATAATTTAGCTTCTTCATTTTCCTTTTCTAATACTCATTTGCACTGTAGGGTGAAAGCTAAATTAATTAAGCAGTAGCCCTTTTAACAGAGTATTCTCAGTGCCACCCGTAATAGAAAAGTAAGAGCTTCACCACCTGCATGTACTGGACCGGTACAGTAACGCAAGTCTGTCTCACTCACCATGGTGTGCGTCTGTTTTTCTCGGGTGCAAGTTCACTGCGCTGGCATTATGCCGGCTTGCATAAGATAACGTACCAATTGTCCTAAACAAGAGAGAAGAAGAAGAATAAGAGTGGTGTACTGTCATAGTCGACTGTAATAGAAGTCCATAGTGCTCGTAGAATTTGTTCCTTAAACTCCCACTAATGTTAGAGCAAGGATGAAGAAGTCGGAGGTTACATAGATACTGTCCTCAATAGTTATGCACTGTGCTTTCAATTTGCTACTTGTACTGTGACAACTTTCTGCTCAATCATTTTGTGTTAATCTTAAGGAGCATTGGTTACAGACTATGTCTTTCTTTTTTCATGTAGTTGCTCCTTCCAAATCCAAGACACCATCAAGGAGGAAGGAGCAGGCTCGAATGGCCCGGCAACGGAGGCTGGATGCCACTGTTGCTGAATATCGGCGGCTGGTGGCCCTGGAGGAGGAGGAGACGCAGTCTGGAACAACAACAACGTCCACTGGGACAGCTGCCTCCTCCTCCGTGCGGGCTGCCAGCCAGCGCAGTGCTCCAGCGGTACGGAGCCGGGCTACCAAAGCCAAACGCCACCGCCCAGCAGCAAAGAAAGCAGCTGCCCCTCACAGGAATTGCAAGGCACACCGGCGCCGCTTATCCCTCAGACTGTCCTACCTGGAGCAGGAGGTCCATAATTATAAGAACGTGGTGGAGGGCCTCCGCTTCGAACTTGCCACCCTCCGCAAGGAGCATGATGCCCTGGCTGCTAATTCCAACAGCACCCTGCCATAGTGTCCCTTGCCCCTTTTTTAGAGACTTTTGGGGGGTGGGAATTGGGAGTTGTGATTTTTGGGGACTTTTGAAGGACAATCGTTGGGGTTAGGGAGGGTCTTGCGGGAGATTCTTTTGTTAGGGCTATAAAAATATACTTTTTGAAACTTTATCTGACCATACCTGTTTTTTACTGCTTTTGAGTCTGGTGGGTGGGGGTTTAACATAACAGTAAGTTTGTTTTCCTGAATAGTCCTAGGACTTTAGTAGTACTACCGTCAATCAAATCTCTCGTCTCTCCTAATACTCCATTATACTACCTCCAACCAAACGCCTATCTTACCTGTAATTTCTGTTTGCAAGTAGGGCTAGGCCCAGGGCTGGCTCCACGGGAAACAGCAAATAAGGTTGGCAATCCTGGGCGGATAAAATTTCCTCATAGCGGTGGTACTAGTGGTGTGACACAGTGGCAGTTGCTTGCCTATGAAAAAAAGAAAATGAAATCTGGTTTGTGCTCCTGAGCAATACAAAGGTACAATACAGAATATAGCAGGTGACAGAAGTACACTAGAACAGTGCCACGTTGTAGCCTAACAAATGTTAAAGTATAACTAATTCGGTTGAAGTTCTTTGACATTAGCCATGGGTCTTTGTCAAGCAGAGTAAGAATATATCATCGGATTTCTTCACCAGCCTGTTGCTATCACCTTATCCTCCCCAGCAAGTGTGTGGATTTATTGCTGTAATTTAGTCACACATCAATCAAAACCACACAGCCCGGGGGAAGAGGGTTAGGGTTTGAAAAATGGATGGGTACGGGGGTTTTTGGGAAAGGTTTTGGGAGACAAGAAAAAGTAGCACAGCATGAACGAACAATTGTGAACATAAACAAATCTTTGGGTACAAACCTATCCATCAATCTTTGAAAGTGCATACACTACTGTAACTGCATGCATGTCAGTTAAAAGTAATTAGTACTTTCGACAACTGTGGAAGAAAGAATGCGACAGTACAGGGCGTGGGTGGAAATATTGATAACTATATTCAACATAAGGTCTCTGTAGCCAGATACCTGAGAGCCTTGCTGGTCACTATAAATCCATTCACAACAACACTCAATGGGGTTGGTCTGGAAGGTGTCAGGTTTACTCCCCGTGATCCAGTCGATGCAAATATGGTTCCACTTCCAAATGTCACCAACACCCAGAAGTGTAAACACAGGGTGTTCGAGGCATTAGGCGGGGGAGAAAAATAACAAACTAAAATAAAAAATGTGGGATGGGTAAAGGTAGGGTCAGCAGGGAAAGGATACCTGTAACAGAAGACAAGACAGGCATCAGTGAAGTGCTGTCCTAACATACAAGGGTACTCTCATATAGTCTCACTAAATAGTCTGCAAGTCTCCCGCCTACTCATGGGAAATGTAGTTTCATAGTACGGTAGGCGCTTAGGGGCTGCGTAACCTGACAGAAGGTATAGTAGATAGAAAAGGAGAAATTGCTTTTTTTCTAGGTGTCCCCTCACTCACCAGGGTTGCCCCTTGGTGACATGCTTCATCATTGGGGCCATCCCAGTCCTCTACGGCCTGGGGCGTGCTGCGACTTGCGAATTACGTAGGAGCACTTACAAATGACTATGTGTGGTGCAGATGTGATAGTGGAGTGGACTAAGTGATGTGTTAAGGGATCAATGTAGAAGCAGAGAGAGAGCCAAGAAATGCAGTCACAGTCAGAGAAAAAGGCAAGGGATACTGTATCTATGTGGTTGTAGTGGTCCTGTTGGAAGTGGTAAGTAAGTTGCCCGCAGAAAAAAAATCCTCCTATTAGCGGCACTCCTCCATTGCAGCCGACGCTTCGTCCATCGATGTTGGTCACCAGAAGACACCCTGTCCACTGCCTGCCTGATGCTGAATTGTGGCTCGCTACTGTGAAGCCTGACTCCATCCTTTTTTCCCCATTGCAGAGACTGAAACCCGGCCTGTAATTATTCAACGAAAAACAGGAAGTGATATAATATTACAACACCACTGATAAATAAATATAAGGCATGTAGGCTGTGGAGTGCAAAAAGTCACAATTTGTTTTTCCTAGTAGACAGTACAATGTTTTTGAAAGTGCGTACTCTGAGTCACCTTTTGAAGGATGTATGGGCAAATTAATGTATCGGATCTTGCCCCTCAAGCTAGGTGTACTGTAAACTGTGTTTTAGAACAAAATTAGATCTTCCTAGCAGTGCTCCCACCCAGACCCTTACTAAAGCCAGTCGCAAAAATGTAGAAGACCCCCAATCAAATCTCAAAAAACGAGGCCTAGCAGAAAACTGGTGACAAAACTTACTTTGAAAGTAAAAGTAGGCCGAAGTACCCTAATTACCCATTACCCACCGTGGATTGCATTCAAACCACTTGCAAGCAACCAAGCAAAAGTAGCCATAGCCAGCATCGCTCCAAGACTCGAAATCCCCCCCACTCAAACACATGCAATAGAAATACTGCTAACCCTAACGAACCCTAAGTTAAGAATAGTGGCAAAGGCTTTCTTTAACTATGCCAAATCCCCCCTTTCCCACCATGGATTTTCTTCAAATGACTTGCAACCAAAATTACACATTCTCACGAGTGCTCTAAGACCCCAGAACTCAGTTTGAAAAATCTAGAACACCCCGAAACACATGCAATCCTGCTGCTAGGGCTAACCCTAACGAACCCTAAGTTACAAAAAGTGCCAAAACTAAAGGCTTTTCCGCGCGGATTTTGTCCCAACCACTTCTACCCGGTATTAGACCTTCCCAGGAATGCCCCAAGACCCGGCAACCCACCCGCCAAGAAGCGTAACACCCCCAAACAGGCCAAAAGCAAAATCTCATACTTGCAATATTTCTGGGCCTTCGGTCCAAACGCGCTGCGTAGCTAGGCCATAAGTCGGGGTTGGCACGACGGATTTCCTGAAAAGCAAATGCAATCAAGATTAGAGTGTCCCAGCAGTGCTCCCAGACCACGAAACTCACCCGCAAACAGACGGAACCCCCCCTAAGAGCACCTCAAAGGCAAGCAAGTCATCAAAAACACAAAAAAAATTCCGCCTGGGATTTGGTCCAAAACACTTTTATCCGGTATTAGAGCTTCCCAGCAATGGCCCCAGAGCCGTCAACCCAGGAGAAAACGAGTAGAAGACCCCCAAACAGCCAAAGAGCAAAAGTACAAAAATGGGGACTTAGTCACTTTTTCACAAATTTCCCAAATCACTCCGCGCGCGCTCTGCAGCTAGGCCCTAAGTCCCCTCAGCCACCATGGATTTGCTTCAAACCTCTTGCAAAGTAAAGTATATATAGCCAGCAGTGCTCCCACACCACGAAACTCACCCGCAAACACCAGGAAGCCCCCCAAACAGGCCCCCGAAAACGCTACATAGAGCAAAATGTCAGAAATAGCCCAAAAAAAAATCGGCCTGGATTTTGTCCCAACCACTTCTACCCGGTATTAGACCTTCCCAGGAATGCCCCAAGACCCGGCAACCCACCCGCCAAGAAGCGTAACACCCCCAAACAGGCCAAAAGCAAAATCTCATACTTGCAATATTTCTGGGCCTTCGGTCCAAACGCGCTGCGTAGCTAGGCCATAAGTCGGGGTTGGCACGACGGATTTCCTGAAAAGCAAATGCAATCAAGATTAGAGTGTCCCAGCAGTGCTCCCAGACCACGAAACTCACCCAGAAACACCAGGAAGCCCCCCAAACAGGCCCCCGAAAACGCTACATAGAGCAAAATGTCAGAAATAGCCCAAAAAAAAATCGGCCTGGATTTTGTCCCAACCACTTCTACCCGGTATTAGACCTTCCCAGGAATGCCCCAAGACCCGGCAACCCACCCGCCAAGAAGTATAACACCCCCAAACAGGCCAAAAGCAAAATCTCATACTTGCAATATTTCTGGGCCTTCGGTCCAAACGCGCTGCGTAGCTAGGCCATAAGTCGGGGTTGGCACGACGGATTTCCTGAAAAGCAAATGCAATCAAGATTAGAGTGTCCCAGCAGTGCTCCCAGACCACGAAACTCACCCGCAAACACCAGGAAGCCCCCCAAACAGGCCCCCGAAAACGCTACATAGAGCAAAATGTCTGAAATAGCCCAAAAAAAATCGGCCTGGATTTTGTCCCAACCACTTCTACCCGGTATTAGACCTTCCCAGGAATGCCCCAAGACCCGGCAACCCACCCGCCAAGAAGCATAACACCCCCAAACAGGCCAAAAGCAAAATCTCATACTTGCAATATTTCTGGGCCTTCGGTCCAAACGCGCTGCGTAGCTAGGCCATAAGTCGGGGTTGGCACGACGGATTTCCTGAAAAGCAAATGCAATCAAGATTAGAGTGTCCCAGCAGTGCTCCCAGACCACGAAACTCACCCGCAAACACCAGGAAGCCCCCCAAACAGGCCCCCGAAAACGCTACATAGAGCAAAATGTCTGAAATAGCCCAAAAAAAATCGGCCTGGATTTTGTCCCAACCACTTCTACCCGGTATTAGACCTTCCCAGGAATGCCCCAAGACCCGGCAACCCACCCGCCAAGAAGCATAACACCCCCAAACAGGCCAAAAGCAAAATCTCATACTTGCAATATTTCTGGGCCTTCGGTCCAAACGCGCTGCGTAGCTAGGCCATAAGTCGGGGTTGGCACGACGGATTTCCTGAAAAGCAAATGCAATCAAGATTAGAGTGTCCCAGCAGTGCTCCCAGACCACGAAACTCACCCGCAAACACCAGGAAGCCCCCCAAACAGGCCCCCGAAAACGCTACATAGAGCAAAATGTCAGAAATAGCCCAAAAAAAAATCGGCCTGGATTTAGTCCCAACCACTTCTACCCGGTATTAGACCTTCCCAGGAATGCCCCAAGACCCGGCAACCCACCCGCCAAGAAGCATAACACCCCCAAACAGGCCAAAAGCAAAATCTCATACTTGCAATATTTCTGGGCCTTCGGTCCAAACGCGCTGCGTAGCTAGGCCATAAGTCGGGGTTGGCACGACGGATTTCCTGAAAAGCAAATGCAATCAAGATTAGAGTGTCCCAGCAGTGCTCCCAGACCACGAAACTCACCCAGAAACACCAGGAAGCCCCCCAAACAGGCCCCCGAAAACGCTACATAGAGCAAAATGTCAGAAATAGCCCAAAAAAAAATCGGCCTGGATTTTGTCCCAACCACTTCTACCCGGTATTAGACCTTCCCAGGAATGCCCCAAGACCCGGCAACCCACCCGCCAAGAAGTATAACACCCCCAAACAGGCCAAAAGCAAAATCTCATACTTGCAATATTTCTGGGCCTTCGGTCCAAACGCGCTGCGTAGCTAGGCCATAAGTCGGGGTTGGCACGACGGATTTCCTGAAAAGCAAATGCAATCAAGATTAGAGTGTCCCAGCAGTGCTCCCAGACCACGAAACTCACCCGCAAACACCAGGAAGCCCCCCAAACAGGCCCCCGAAAACGCTACATAGAGCAAAATGTCAGAAATAGCCCAAAAAAAAATCGGCCTGGATTTAGTCCCAACCACTTCTACCCGGTATTAGACCTTCCCAGGAATGCCCCAAGACCCGGCAACCCACCCGCCAAGAAGTATAACACCCCCAAACAGGCCAAAAGCAAACTCTCATACTTGCAATATTTCTGGGCCTTCGGTCCAAACGCGCTGCGTAGCTGGGCCATAAGTCGGGGTTGGCACGACGGATTTCCTGAAAAGCAAATGCAATCAAGATTAGAGTGTCCCAGCAATGCTCTCAGACCATGAAACTCACCCACAAACAGACGGAACCCCCCCTAAGAGCACCTCAAAGGCAAGCAAGTCATCAAAAACACAAAAAAATTTCCGCCTCGGATTTGGCACAAACCACTTTTAGTGCTTCCCAGCAATGGCCCCAGACCCGTCAACTCACCTGCAAAGAGGTAGAACAACACCCCCACAAGTGCTGAGTCTTTCTTCATTGGGCGTAAACCAGCCCTCTGCTTTGATGGAAATAGGAGTCTGGAGGAGGAGGATAGAGGAGCATGTTCTTCTGAACTTGTGAACCTGAGGAATGCAGACTGCGGCACCTTCAAATAAATTAGCAAACAAGTGAAGACAGTTCTGCTGATGGGCTTGTCTTTGTGATTATCTGATTAAAGTTTGAATTATATTAACTGTGCACAACAAAGAAAGACAGACACACAGGAATAAAAGTGAATAAGGATGAAAAAGAAAGTTATTGATTCGTTGTCTCATTTTCAGGGCTCGAAGTCGGAATCACGGTCCAGGAATAAGAATAAGGCTTCGTCATCATACTCTGCGAATTCAGCCCGGGTGAGGTCAGTGCCACCTGACAGAGTAGAAATTCCCTCATCTATGGTGCTGGCCACCTCCTCTTCATCCGGCACGCTCTCTCGTACTCTTATATCTGGTGGTATGAGGTGCTGATTCATCTTGATCATTGTTAACCTCTCCACATTTTTGGGCGAGAGGCGGCTCCGTTTGGGAGTTACAATCCCACCAGCCGCACTGAAAACCCGTTCAGAAGACACACTTGCGAGTGGGCAAGACAAGTAGTTTAAAGCCAGGTTGGTGAGCTGTGGCCACAATTCTTTTTTCCCATGCCAATACGCCAATGGGTCAGAATTAACATAGACCTCTGTGGAGTCATTCAGATAGTCCTTCACCATCGACTCAAGGTCCTCCTCCAAGGTTCCTCCACTTTGCGTAGCTCTTGCTGTGCCTCTGGCCTTTTGAGAACCAAACCCACGCAGAGCTAGCCAATCCTCTTCAGCCTCCAATGTTTCTGCTGCCTTTCGTGCAGATGATGCGGTTGCCGGTGTCTTTAACGGCTGAGAGGTCACTTGTGCCACAGCCACAGGTGCAGAAGTGGATTGTTTTGACTGGGGATGGCCTGCTGATGTACTGCCATTTCCTTCAATTTCCAGCCGTTCTGTTTCAAACTTCTTGGCTGACAAGGCTAGCCAACGTTTGTACTTTGTAACATCTTCATCAGCAAAAGGAAAGAATGCTCTGCCTGCCAGCGCCTTTTTGTAGCGTGGATCCAGAATAGTAGCACAAATGTAATGCTGTTCTGAGTGGATCTTTTGAAGACGTTCATCACCTTGTAGGAGCTCTAATAATGTCTCAGCCAGAAGCAAAGAGTCTTTCTTTTTGTCATCTTTTCGAAACACAGAACACACCTCCTTCAGTTGGTCCTCCAGCATGTACAACAATGGGATAGCTTTTCCCAAATTAGAGTCCTCCTTGCTGACTGCACGTGTGAAGACCTCAAAAGGACGAAGCATGCGTGTTAGGCTTTCAACTATGTTCCATTGCGGCCCACCCATCCTCAGCTCCTCTATACCCTCTTTCAAGAAAAATTGATCGAGTTGCGTATACTGCTCATACAGACGCTCAAGCATGTAGAAGGTTGAGTTCCAACGTGTTACCACCTCCTGGATGAGTGCTTTCACTGGCATTTGACTTTGATATAGCATGCTCCTCAGCTGCTTGCGGGCCTTAAAAGAATGCCTGAAATGCTTGCAAATTTTTCGGCAGTTGTCCAATACACTGTACGCTGCACTGCGTTTATTACCCAAGAATTTTTGGACAACCAGGTTTATACAGTGCGCCAAACACGGCACTCTGAAATAGTAACCGTCCCTCATGGCCTTAACTATATTGGAGCCATTGTCTGTGGAAACATAACCAACCTTGCGTTTTAGTGGGGACAGACAGTTAAGGACCTTTGTGTTAAAGACATCCAAAATGTTTTCTGCTGTGTGACGTTTCTCCAAACCAAACATGGCTAGTGTTGCATGTTTCCGAGCACCTTTAAAAACAATGTTAGTGTCAACACCTGAGTTTAGCTTTGCTTTAGCCCCTGAAAAAGAGACCCAGTGTGCAGTGATGCACATGTAATCAGCGCCTGCGCCACTGGTCCACATGTCTGTTGTCAGATGTATAGTGTGAACAGCACTCTTCTCCAAAGCTGCCCCAATCACCTTCAGAACATCTTCATGTAGTGCTGGAACCGCAACTCGGGCAAAATAGAACCGGCTAGGAACCTTCCATTTAGGGCAGAGCACTGTCACTAATTCTAGAAAACCAACCCCTTCTACAAAAGAAAAAGGGAGAAGGTCCAGAGCTAGCATTTTAGCCAGCTTAGTGTTATACAGACGGGTCATTGGGTGGTTGCGTTCATATTGCGCTTCTGTAAACAACATCTTTTTAATGTTGCCCTGGACCAATGATTTACGGGATGAGGATGATCTCTTCGACCCAGTTATGCTCGCTGATGAACTTTTCCGCATTGATGTCTCACTCTCTCCCACACTCTTAGTGTGGCTCCCATGGGGTGTGCTGCTGACATGGGAACTGGGTGTAAGTGAAGTGTTTGAATCGTCTTCTTCTACCTCCTCGTCATCAGCAGATGACAAATCAACGTTTTCATTACGTGCAATTCCGGCTTTCTTGACCGCCTCTAGGTGCGGAAACCATTCGACAGGGTGCCTTCTCTCAAGATGACCTCTCTGGCCTCCGGTACCATAGTTAGAACCAAGCTTACCACGACTATATCGAAGCTTACAAAGGCTACAAATGGCTACGTTTTCCTTTTTTGGGCAAACACTAAAGAAGTCCCAAACTGGAGACTTGAAATGTCTTCGGGGGCCGGAGGAGGCGGCGATACTGGTGGTGGTGGTCCTGCTGCTAATGACAGATGAAGTGGAGGATGTGGATTGCCGAACTTCAGTACGTTTTGCACTTTCACCACCACGAATTGAGGTCGAGGACGAGGTGGGTACCTTCTTGCGAGGAAGAAATATGGAAGCGGTAGGTTTTGGTGTACTACTTAACTCCAAATCTAATGATTCCATTTCCATTGCCTCCTCGCCGACATCATCATCACGCTCAGCAGCTTCTCGGGATAGGGTCAAAATGTCTCTTTGCTGCATGCCCGGTGGGGCTGCAGTGACCTTTGTGATGACTGCCTCGTCGTCATCGTGAGAGGCTTCATCACCAGCAGTATCTGTCACTTCTTGTTGAGCCTCATCACACTCCATAGGTTTGAGTTTTTGGACGACCTTCCTTTTACGCTTAGGTACCGGTGGCAGATCATGGTGTGCCTCTGCCTCACTGTCAGACCGCAGTTGTCGTGGTTCCCAAGACAGATCACTTGCACCAGAACGAGGTGGGCTTGAAGAAGATGTAGACACCCCCCTTGATCTTTTCCTTGCTAGGGATGTGGAAGACAATGAATGATCATCAGGAGGAGTGGCTTCCAATGATACCTCAGCTTCATTGTCGATTTCCAAATGTGCCCCTACTTCGGGAGGAACAACTATTGTGGGCACTTGTGAACGTCCATGCACCTTTGCTTGCGCATCTCCTTTTGCTGCCTCTCCTTCCACATGTACTTGGGCGTGTACTTGCACATGGTGTTGTTGTTGCGGCTGTGGTTGTTCAACACTTGTCAGATGAGTTACAACAACCTGTGTTGATTCAGGGACATTGCTGCTACTTTCTTGCGATGAGCCAACATCACTGGTCGATGGTGATTGGAGAAGTACACTGACTGCCTCTGAAGCACTCAAGGGCTTTGACTTAAGTTGGCGTGGTGGTGGAGGCACTGAACCCAATGGAGCAGGGGTGCTGCTCTCAGGTTGGTCCCCAGCAGATCCTGCTGCTGCAGGCGTACTTTTTTTTTTGCTCCCAAAAAAAGTGGTGGGTGGCACACCAGCCTCCTTGGTAACTTGCTTCTTCTGCTCCTTACTAGCAACTTTCTTGCTAGAGGAGCTACGGAGAACTTTCTTTGGGGCCATCTTCTTCAGAGCAGGTCAGACAGCAGGCCGCAGTTGCACGAATTGTAGAGTTGTCTGAGGCCAGACGTGACGTCGCGTGACGTTATGCTGCACACACACACCGCTGCAGGACTTCTTCCTGGCACTGGTGGTTCTCTTGAGTCTTGTGCACCTAAAAAAAATGGAAGACAGAGGAACATCAGTTCAGTTATAGAGCACAAAAAAATCGAAAAACACTGCAAAATCAGCACAATCCCAATCCATCCATGCCCTCCATAATGTTTAAATTCAAGACAACCCACAGAAAGACTAGGCCCATGCAAGACTCACTACCCCTGGGCATAAATAAAGGTTGAAAAGTAGGCAAAATGGTTGGAGGCCTAACAACAAAGCCTGCATTCAAAATGGCCACTTGCCTGCCAAGCACATGGCCAGTGCCTGTAGCTGCACTCAAAATGGCCACCAGCCACATGGCATGTCCCTCCCCATGAACACCCCCAAAAATCGAAAAACACTGCAAAATCAGCACAATCCCATTCCATCCATGATGTTTAAATTCAAGACAGCCCACAGAAAGACTAGGCCCCATGCACCACTCACTACCCCTGGTCAAGGCCCCAACAACAGGTCAAAAATCGAAAAACACAAAATTTTACAAAAAAAAAAAATCGAAAAACACAGAAAAATCAGCACAATCCCAATTCATCTATGGCCTCCATGATGTTTAAATTCAAGACAACCCACAGAAATACTAGGCCCATGCAAGACTCACTACCCCTGGCATAAATAAAGGTTGAAAAGTAGGCAAAATGGTTGGAGGCCTAACAACAAAGCCTGCATTCAAAATGGCCACTTGCCTGCCAGCACATGGCCAGTGCCTGTAGCTGCACTCAAAATGGCCACCAGCCACATGGCATGTCCCTCCCCATGAACACCCCCAAAAATCGAAAAACACTGCAAAATCAGCACAATCCCATTCCATCCATGATGTTTAAATTCAAGACAGCCCACAGAAAGACTAGGCCCCATGCACCACTCACTACCCCTGGTCAAGGCCCCAACAACAGGTCAAAAATCGAAAAACACAAAATTTTACAAAAAAAAAAAATCGAAAAACACAGAAAAATCAGCACAATCCCAATTCATCTATGGCCTCCATGATGTTTAAATTCAAGACAACCCACAGAAATACTAGGCCCATGCAAGACTCACTACCCCTGGCATAAATAAAGGTTGAAAAGTAGGCAAAATGGTTGGAGGCCTAACAACAAAGCCTGCATTCAAAATGGCCACTTGCCTGCCAGCACATGGCAAGTGCCTGTAGCTGCACTCAAAATGGCCACCAGCCACATGGCATGTCCCTCCCCATGAACACCCCCAAAAATCGAAAAACACTGCAAAATCAGCACAATCCCATTCCATCCATGATGTTTAAATTCAAGACAGCCCACAGAAAGACTAGGCCCCATGCACCACTCACTACCCCTGGTCAAGGCCCCAACAACAGGTCAAAAATCGAAAAACACAAAATTTTACTACAAAAAAATATCGAAAAACACAGAAAAATCAGCACAATCCCAATTCATCTATGGCCTCCATGATGTTTAAATTCAAGACAACCCACAGAAATACTAGGCCCATGCAAGACTCACTACCCCTGGCATAAATAAAGGTTGAAAAGTAGGCAAAATGGTTGGAGGCCTAACAACAAAGCCTGCATTCAAAATGGCCACTTGCCTGCCAGCACATGGCAAGTGCCTGTAGCTGCACTCAAAATGGCCACCAGCCACATGGCATGTCCCTCCCCATGAACACCCCCAAAAATCGAAAAACACTGCAAAATCAGCACAATCCCATTCCATCCATGATGTTTAAATTCAAGACAGCCCACAGAAAGACTAGGCCCCATGCACCACTCACTACCCCTGGTCAAGGCCCCAACAACAGGTCAAAAATCGAAAAACACAAAATTTTACAAAAAAAAAAAATCGAAAAACACAGAAAAATCAGCACAATCCCAATTCATCTATGGCCTCCATGATGTTTAAATTCAAGACAACCCACAGAAATACTAGGCCCATGCAAGACTCACTACCCCTGGCATAAATAAAGGTTGAAAAGTAGGCAAAATGGTTGGAGGCCTAACAACAAAGCCTGCATTCAAAATGGCCACTTGCCTGCCAGCACATGGCAAGTGCCTGTAGCTGCACTCAAAATGGCCACCAGCCACATGGCATGTCCCTCCCCATGAACACCCCCAAAAATCGAAAAACACTGCAAAATCAGCACAATCCCATTCCATCCATGATGTTTAAATTCAAGACAGCCCACAGAAAGACTAGGCCCCATGCACCACTCACTACCCCTGGTCAAGGCCCCAACAACAGGTCAAAAATCGAAAAACACAAAATTTTACAAAAAAAAAAAATCGAAAAACACAGAAAAATCAGCACAATCCCATTCCATCCATGGCCTCCATGATGTTTAAATTCAAGACAACCCACAGAAATACTAGGCCCATGCAAGACTCACTACCCCTGGCATAAATAAAGGTTGAAAAGTAGGAAAAATGGTTGGAGGCCTAACAACAAAGCCTGCATTCAAAATGGCCACTTGCCTGCCAGCACATGGCCAGTGCCTGTAGCTGCACTCAAAATGGCCACCAGCCACATGGCATGTCCCTCCCCATGAACACCCCCAAAAATCGAAAAACACTGCAAAATCAGCACAATCCCATTCCATCCATGATGTTTAAATTCAAGACAGCCCACAGAAAGACTAGGCCCCATGCACCACTCACTACCCCTGGTCAAGGCCCCAACAACAGGTCAAAAATCGAAAAACACAAAATTTTACAAAAAAAAAAAATCGAAAAACACAGAAAAATCAGCACAATCCCAATTCATCTATGGCCTCCATGATGTTTAAATTCAAGACAACCCACAGAAAGAATCAGTCCACCCACCACTGAGTACCCCTGGGAAAAGGCCCCAAAACAGCCCAAAAATCGAAAATCCCAAAATTTTAGTTGCAGCAACTGTAATGCCCCAAACAAACTTACTTGTAAAATTTCTAATCCAACAGTGATCCAAAGAAAGTCAAAAAGGCCTCAAATCCAAAGATCCAGCAGCATCCACAAAAGGTAATCCTTCCAGGTCCACATCCGAATGAAAAGTGACCAGGAGATGGACAAAGCACTGGGAGGAGCCTGCTGAACAGGAACAGGAAGTTGAAGACTATGGGGCACTTCCTTCCTCCCACCCCCCTGCCCCCTCCCCAAAATGGACTCCTCGCTAAAAAAGTGCAGGCAAATGTCAAACTAAGGAGTTATTCACATAAAAATCATCATTTCTAGAAGGTTTATGCTGCTTGCTGGTGGATTTCTTGTGCAGAATTGCAAATTTATATTTTCGCTCGCCGCATCTCAAATCTCGCAAATTGCGAAGTACCGCGAGACGTGATCTCGCCGTACTCGCGTTGACAAACTATCGCTGGCAAGCCGCGATGACGTAATCGCGCTCGCCAATTCCCGCGGGATCATACAGCAAGATCCAAAATGGCGCAGCACTCGCAAACTATCGAAAAAAACAACTCGGCAAACGATGATAAACGCCGCGCGCCGCAAAAATTGTATCACCAACGCCGCGCGCCGCCAAAAAAATCCGCTGCGTGCGAATTTGCGGATTTTGCGGGAAATCCGCAAATCTCGCGGATTGCGGATTTCCCGAAAATCCGCAAAATCCGCGAGCGGAACGGATTTTCCGCCCACGCTTAGGCCTGCATCACCCTGCTGTTTTTCTCAAATGAGCCCGTCATTGCTAGCACAAGTGACGTCAAGGACCAGGCCTGTCAGGCGAGGCCTGCTTCACCCTGCTGTCTGCTCAAATGAGACCGTCATTGCTAGCACAAGTGACGTCCAGGACCAGGCCTCCGTCGTGCGGACCTGCTTCACCCTGCTGTCCGCTCAAATGAGCCCGTCATTGCTAGCACACTTGACGTCCAGGACCAGGCCTCAGTCGGTTGAGGCCTGCTTCAACCTGCTGTCTGCTCAAATGAGCCTGTCATTGCTAGCACAAGTGACGTCAAGGACCAGGCCTGTCAGGCGAAGCCTGCTTCACCCTGCTGTCTGCCCTATGAGCCCGTCATTGCTAGCACAAGTGACGTCAAGGACCAGGCCTCAATCAGGCAAGTGCCGGTTCACCCTTCTGTCTGCTCAAATGAGCCCGTCATTGCTAGCACATGTGACGTCAAGGACCAGGCCTCAGTCAGGCGAGGCCTGCTTCACCTTGCTGTCTGCTCAAATGAGCCCGTCATTGCTGGCACAAGTGACGTCAAGGACCAGGCCTCAGTCAGGGGAGGTCTGCTTCACCCTGCTGTAAGCTCAAATGAGCCCGTCATTACTAGCACTCTTGACGTCAAGGACCAGGCCTTAGTCAAGCGAGGCCTGCTTCACCCTGCTGTCCGCTCAAATGAGCCCGTCATTTCTATCACAAGTGACGTCAAGGACCAGGCCTCAGTCACGCGAGGCCTGCTTCACCCTGCTGTCTGCTCAATTGAGCTCGTCATTGCTAGCACAAGTGACGTCCAGGACCAGGCCTCAGTCGGGTGAGGGCTGCTTCAACCTGCTGTCTGCTCAAATGAACTCATCATTGCTAGCACAAGTGACGTTAGGGACCAGGCCTTAGTCAGGCGAGGCCTGTTCACACTGCTATCCGCTCAAATGAGTCCTGCGTGCCACCGTCATTGCTAGCACACGTGACGTCAAGGACCAGGCCTCAGTCAGGTGAGGCCTGCTGCACCCTGCTGTCTGCTCAAATGAGCCTGTCATTGCTAGCACAAGTGATGTCAAGGACCAGGCCTGTCAGGCGAGGCCTGCTTCCCCCTGCTGTCTGCTCAAATGAGCCCGTCATTGCTAGTACAAGTGACGTCAAGGACCAGGCCTGTCAGGCGAGGCCTGCTTCACCCTGCTGTTTGCTCAAATGAGCCCGTCATTGCTAGCACAAATGACGTCAAGGACCAGGCCTGTCAGGCGAGGCCTGCTTCACCCTGCTGTCTGCTCAAATGAGACCGTCATTGCTAGCACAAGTGACGTCCAGGACTAGGCCTCCGTCGGGCGGACCTGCTTCACCCTGCTGTCTGCTCAAATGAGCCCGTCATTGCTAGCACACTTGACGTCCAGGACCAGGCCTCAGTCGGTTGAGGCCTGCTTCAACCTGCTGTCTGCTCAAATGAGCTTGTCATTGCTAGCACAAGTGACGTTAGGGACCAGACCTTAGTCAGGCGAGGCCTGTTCACACTGCTATCCGCTCAAATGAGTCCTGCGTGCCACCGTCATTGCTAGCACACGTGACGTCAAGGACCAGGCCTCAGTCAGGTGAGGCCTGCTTCACCCTGCTGTCTGC
Source organism: Lissotriton vulgaris (assembly GCF_964263255.1). Taxonomy (NCBI): domain Eukaryota; kingdom Metazoa; phylum Chordata; class Amphibia; order Caudata; family Salamandridae; genus Lissotriton; species Lissotriton vulgaris. The sequence goes on from NC_141699.1 coordinate 45,433,755, forward strand.
TCAAATGAGCCCGTCATTGCTAGTTCAAGTGACGTCAAGGACCAGGCCTGTCAGGCGAGGCCTGCTTCACCCTGCTGTTTGCTCAAATGAGCCCGTCATTGCTAGCACAAGTGACGTCAAGGACCAGGCCTGTCAGGCGAGGCCTGCTTCACCCTGCTGTCTGCTCAAATGAGACCGTCATTGCTAGCACAAGTGACGTCCAGGACCAGGCCTCCGTCGGGCGGACCTGCTTCACCCTGCTGTCCGCTCAAATGAGCCCGTCATTGCTAGCACACTTGACGTCCAGGACCAGGCCTCAGTCGGTTGAGGCCTGCTTCAACCTGCTGTCTGCTCAAATGAGCTCGTCATTGCTAGCACAAGTGACGTTAGGGACCAGGCCTGTCAGGCGAGGCCTGCTTACCCCTGCTGTTTGCTCAAATGAGCCCGTCATTGCTAGCACAAGTGACGTCAAGGACCAGGCCTGTCAGGCGAGGCCTGCTTCACCCTGCTGTCTGCTCAAATGAGACCGTCATTGCTAGCACAAGTGACGTCAAGGACCAGGCCTGTCAGGCGAGGCCTGCTTCACCCTGCTGTCTGCTCAAATGAGCCCGTCATTGCTAGTACAAGTGACGTCAAGGACCAGGCCTGTCAGGCGAGGCCTGCTTCACCCTGCTGTTTGCTCAAATGAGCCCGTCATTGCTAGCACAAGTGACGTCAAGGACCAGGCCTGTCAGGCGAGGCCTGCTTGTAGGAAGGTGGCTACCTGACTATGGTTACCCCAGATTTTTTGCCCTGTGTTTAGCTGGTTTTCGACTTAGTTGGCCTGGTTCCCTGCTAATCAGGGCCCCAGGCTATCTGCTCTCTCTGTAAAATGGATTCCATGTACCCTAGGTGCATAACTAGATTGGCTTGGGTCACCTTATCAGCCCCTGTACAGAGCACTATAGGTGCCCAGGGCATAGGTGCATCCAAGGCCTACCAGGGGCTGCAGCATATCTTTTGCCACCCCTGGCTGGCTATCTAAATTGACACAACTGGCTGATCACTCAGCTGGGGCAAGTGGGTGTAATCACCCCTTGCTTAGATATAGTATACCTATATCTAAACCTATATCTGGACACATATATAGCCTGTAAGCCACTCCTATGGAAGGCCTCATCAATCCTGGAGGCAGAGTGCGTGGTTTTATGTGAGATGGTGCTCTGGCATGAGCTGAGCCTGTCTGCAGCTGTCGGGAACAACTCCCTAAGCTGATCCGGGATAATGCCAAACCATATACTATTAAGTGCATTATAATCCTCGCGGTTATATGTTAACTTTGGTTTGGCTTTATCAAAACATGTCGTGTAAGGTGTCATACGAATTGGAATACTACCCCCTCGCCAGTCCTGGCGACGGGGGTAGCATTCCACCCCTCTAGAGGGGACGACATGTTACTTTTGCTAAAATGCGGTTGATTTTTAAAAGAGCCTCAGATCCACAAAATGGATGCTTCTGCCACAGACACATGTCTGACCTCCTGCTGCTGACCGAAACTCAGCAGAGGAGGCCTGGACAAAGGATTTCCTGTCACAGGGAGGTGTGACACCACCCCAGACAGGAGATAGTGGATTGTAGCAGGGAGGTTTGAATGAAACCAGACAGTGCCTGGGGAGCACAAGGCTTCCCCTTGCATAATCCTGTCAAACCGGTTCTGGGGCAGCCCAGCCCCAGCTCCAGTGAGACCTGGACAAAGGAAAGGGGGTGTAACCACCCCCCTTCCTGGTCCCACCCATAGGGGAGGGACCTAGCAGGAGATCCACCCCTCAGATTGGAATAAGAGGGGGAGCAGTGCCAATGCAACTCAGATCATCCTGAAATCAACTTTAAACTAAGAAGACGACTGGACTTCGACATTCTGATGACAGAAGACTGAAGAGCATCTCCCTTGTGGCCTAGGAGGGGCCACCCTGTGAACACAGGCATCACCCAGCACCTCGACGTCTGCTTTGCCGCCGCCTCCCGCCGGAGTCCGAGTGCAGAGCCTGACAAGACCCAGCTTCCCAGACTTCTCCCAGCCCGATCCACAGTCCCTGCAAAGAAGGGACCCGTGGAGGCACCGAGAGACGTGGGAGCGGCCATCTTGAAAGACCCCCGAGACGCTGACTGCGCAGCACCCGAGGCACCCTCGACTCTGTGCTTTGGGGTTTGAGAAGCCCCACAACCGAGCAGCATTTGCACCAAAGACCAGCCCTCCAGCATCTCCACGATCTGCGTGGGGCCCTTTTGCTTTTTGCCACTCGACTCGCCATCCCGGCCGCTTGTCACGTGGTCAGCGGCCATCTTGGCGACGAAACCTACGATTTACACTGTGGGTCTGGTTGCTCCAGACCTGCCCTCGCTCCTGTAGAAAGGAGTACCCGCTCTGACCTTGCTGGTCCGAGTAATAAGCCTTTTTCACTTTCCCCGTGGCTTGCGTTAGCCAAGGCATGTTTGCTTCAATCGAGTTGCCGACCCCGCCATCAGCTAGAGCCTTCGAGGGACAGCTCGTGATCGACTCCTGGACGTCCTTGACCTCTTCGTGTCCACGTGGCTGCAGAGAGAAGCAACCCCTGATCACCTGTTTGCACCCGACTTTGCCTGGTTCCAATCTGGTTCCACGGTGGTCACTGGTCAGTGACTTTGAACATTGTCCCCTCTGCTTTCAGGTCTTCACCACTTCAGATCCACCCTTGGATCCACCGGACACTTCTGCTTCACCTCGCCTGCAGCTGCAACAGCTTCAAGCACCAAGAACCTGCGTGTCAGAACCCGACGCCACTTCGACCCTGTGCACCCACGGCCTGTGGGTGAGGTAACATTGCAACGCCGGTGTTCCCACACTGGTACACACCTCTAGGGTCTGTGTCTAAAGTTTTGTGTTCCTAGGTTCAGCGGAAGTATCTTTTAATTCACTTTAACTAACTTTTACGCACCATTGACATTGCATTGGTGCGCGCCGCACTTTCCGTGCTGCACCCGTCTCCTGTGGGCTACTCCCGACTTCATCATTGCTAGTCCTGACTGCTCCCAGCGAATCTCTAGGCCCTAGGCCTAACCATTGTTCGATAAGTGTTACTTATACCCCTTTTTTAGTATATGGTCTGAGTGGCCACCCGCCCTCATCCATAATTGTGCAACTTTATATGTTTAACAGTGCTTTTGATTTAACGCTTGTGCCCCTTTCCTCATAAAGAGTACTGGGGAGTAATTTAGAAATAAATACATATATTTTTATAATATATACTTGTGTGGTGTCCTTTCATTTGATTACAGGATTGTATGTGGTAAAACAAGCTCGCTTAACACGACCTCTTAAGTTAAGCCTTTAAGGCTGCTTAGTCCATGCTACCACTAGGATAGCTTGTCTACAAGGTTGACTTACAACCTGACATCTTTGGGGTTTGTTTGGACTGATACCCAGTGGTTCCAGAATTGGAAACACTACATATCAGGCCAACTTCTCACATTGGTGTGCAGCGGTGCGGATTTGAGCTTGCTGTTTGTTTTACCATTGCAATCTTTATCAAATTGAAAGATCACATCAAGTACCTCTAGGTACATATAAATCAAAAGCTTAGCATATTAAGTTCTACTGAACTTAGTAGTTGTAGATTAAAGGGATTAGCACACCCTGACTACAACTCACTAGCAAGGTACAGTAGGAAACCACTTAGTGTAGGTAAGTGCATCACTTACACCTCACTAGCAGTCATGTCTGATACAGGTAGAGCCTCAGGCTCTGCTCCTGTAATAGTTGATCCTATAGGGACAACATCCAGATATGACAACCTTAGCCACAAAGACCTGAGTGCCTTGTGCACAGCCAGGGGGCTAAAAAAGGGCAGAGGCCCTACCATTCCTTCCCTAGTAGCTCTCCTAGAAAAGGATGACCTAGATAAGGTGAGTCAGGCTCCCTTAGAATCAGGTGAAGGGATACACTCCCCTGAGAATGAGAATCTTCCAGAAGAAGAAGAGGAGGAGGAAGAGGAAGAGGAAGGCTCTGATGTAGAAGAGCCTGAAGATCAGGATCAGGGGGGAAACCAGGTACAGGTTGCCAGGCTTAACCAGGCCAACTTGGACCTACATGGGAATGGAGAGGGCCAGCACCACTCCAGATCTCATAACCAAATTCTCCCAGGCAACAGGAGGGTGAGATCTCAATCAAGGGACTCTCATCTTTCTAGTGCCTCAAGAGAATCTCAAAGAGGGATGACTCCCTCCCAGAGAAAAGAGCATAAGGCCAGGATGAGGGCTGTCCAACTCCAAATAGAAAGGGAAGAGGTAGCCTTGGCTCAAGCTAAACTTGCTTTAGCAAGAGAAAGAAAATTGTGTGGCTTAGATGCCACTGGTGGCAGCAAAATTCCTAAAGACAGGTCCTATGATAGTAGAAACCTGACAAAGATTGTGCCCCCCTACCAGGAAGGGGATGACATCCACAAATGGATGACTGCTCTGGAGAGAGCCTGCATGGTACAGCAGGTTCCTGAGGAACAGTGGGCAGCAATCTTATGGTACTCCTTTTCAGAGAAAGGGAGGGATAGGCTCCTCACTGTCAGACATGAGGATGCCAGCAATTACAAAGTCCTGAAGAGTGTTCTGATAGATGGGTTTGGCTTAACCACTGAACAGTACAGGTTAAAGTTCAGAGATACCCAGAAGACACAGACTCAGGACTGGACTGATTTTGTTGATTGTGCAACTAAGGCTCTGGAGGGTTGGCTGAATGGCAGCAAAGTACATGACTTCACAGGATTGTATAATTTGATTATGAGGGAGCAGATCCTTAGTAATTGTCAGAACCAGCTCTTACACCAGCACCTGGTGGACTCAGATTTGACCTCTCCCCAAGAATTGGGAAAGAGGGCAGATAAGTGGGTCAGAACCAGGATTAGGCCTAAGAATCAGGACAATAACCAGAAGAAGGAGTCTACCAAGCCTCAAGATAAGGGTGGGGATAAAAGTAAAGAAAACACTTCCCCAGGGCCCCAAAACTCCAAGAAGGGGGGTGGGTCCCAAGACACTTCTTCAACAGAGAAAAAGCCTTATTGCCATGCCTGTAAACAGGTTGGGCATTACAAAACAGACAGCTGTTGTCCCAAGAATGGCAATAAAGAAAACATACCTCCAAAGCCAGCTCCAACACCTCCTGTTACTGTCAGCAGTAATCCCCCAGGAAGTGGGAGCACACCCAGGAATCTGGGTGGGTTTACTTTTGGAGCCCAAGGGGACCCTGGCCTATCCAGGTCCCCATCCCCAAATGATCTTGTCTATGAGACTGGCATGGGGTTTGCCAACTTCTCTGTTTGCCCAAATACCTTGAGCAAATATAGACAAGAACCCATCATCAATGGTTTGAAAGTTGAAGCTTTTAGAGACACAGGGGCTAGCATCACCATGGTGGCTGACTGTATAGTCCCCTCTAAGCAACTTTTACCAGGTGCCACATACCAGGTAACAAACATTGATGGCATCCAAACAAATCATCCCATGGCAGTAGTAAGTCTCAGCTGGGGAGGTGTCATTGGCCCAAAGAGAGTGGCAGTGTCACCAAACTTGCCTGTAGACTGTCTACTGGGTAATGATTTGGAAATCTCAGCCTGGGCTGAGGTTGAACAGGAAATCCATTTTAGAATGGTAAATTCCAATGGAAAGGTTAGTGGGGCTGTACTGGCTATAGCCCCAATTCAAGATGTCCTTCCTGAAAAGGTTGGTAGGGCTGAGCAACTCTCTGCCCCATCTTTACCAGAAGCTCTTCCAAACCAGAATAGCAAAGCTGTTATGATAACAGCAGAAACCCAAACTGAGTCTCCTCCTGAAAAGGTTGGTGGGGCTGTGATGGCCACAGCCCAAACTCAAACAGATATGTGTGTTGTGAAGCCTGAAATGATGGATCACTCCACCCAAACTGAGAGCATGGAGGAGGAAGAGAAATCTCCCCCTCACCAGACAGTAGGACAGGATCAGCCTCCTCAGGGAACTGATCTTACCCCTGATGAAGGAACTGCCCCAGAGGTTGTTAGGCCTGGCCTGACAGAGCCTCTGATGGCAGTGGACCCTTCTCAGGTGGGATCCAGTCTGGATCAGGTAACCTGCCCCTCTCTACCTTGCCTTAGTCAGCCCAGGGCTGCAGAGGACAAGAAGGACAGTGAGACCCAGAGGGCCCCCTGTCAAATAAAGCGCCCCCATCAACAGATTAGGGGCACCAAAACTAGTAGGCCTAGTAAGGTGAAAACTTTAAAAACTCCTGAGGGAGCCCCCTTAAAAACAGTTAGGGACCTCCCACAGATGGACTCTGTTGGGCACAGCCAAACCTGGGACCCAAAGGGCCCAAACCTGAACTGTCCCTCCAGCAAGCCAAACAGAGGGACCCAGCCTCCAGCTTTAGGTAGCCAGAGGTTGACCCTGAGAGCTCAGTGCAACTCAGTTGAAGAAAGAAAGGCACACATGGTGGAAGATAATTGGAGGAAGTTGAGCCCAAAATTAGTGGAGCCTCACTTCAATACTCCATATCCAAACCAGCCTTTAACTTTGCATAAACACACCCAAGGTAGTGATTCCCTATGGTGGAGACCCTCTAATACCCCTAGGGTGAGGGACTGCTTAGTGGACCATGAGACAGGGGGTACCCATGCTAGTGCAGGTACTTCCTTATATGGCCACTCAGGCAATATAGGCTTACCTGGCCAAGGATAGCCTTATCTCCTTTCGTTTGGGGGGGGGTTATGTAGGAAGGTGGCTACCTGACTATGGTTACCCCAGATTTTTTGCCCTGTGTTTAGCTGGTTTTCGACTTAGTTGGCCTGGTTCCCTGCTAATCAGGGCCCCAGGCTATCTGCTCTCTCTGTAAAATGGATTCCATGTACCCTAGGTGCATAACTAGATTGGCTTGGGTCACCTTATCAGCCCCTGTACAGAGCACTATAGGTGCCCAGGGCATAGGTGCATCCAAGGCCTACCAGGGGCTGCAGCATATCTTTTGCCACCCCTGGCTGGCTATCTAAATTGACACAACTGGCTGATCACTCAGCTGGGGCAAGTGGGTGTAATCACCCCTTGCTTAGATATAGTATACCTATATCTAAACCTATATCTGGACACATATATAGCCTGTAAGCCACTCCTATGGAAGGCCTCATCAATCCTGGAGGCAGAGTGCGTGGTTTTATGTGAGATGGTGCTCTGGCATGAGCTGAGCCTGTCTGCAGCTGTCGGGAACAACTCCCTAAGCTGATCCGGGATAATGCCAAACCATATACTATTAAGTGCATTATAATCCTCGCGGTTATATGTTAACTTTGGTTTGGCTTTATCAAAACATGTCGTGTAAGGTGTCATACGAATTGGAATACTACCCCCTCGCCAGTCCTGGCGACGGGGGTAGCATTCCACCCCTCTAGAGGGGACGACATGTTACTTTTGCTAAAATGCGGTTGATTTTTAAAAGAGCCTCAGATCCACAAAATGGATGCTTCTGCCACAGACACATGTCTGACCTCCTGCTGCTGACCGAAACTCAGCAGAGGAGGCCTGGACAAAGGATTTCCTGTCACAGGGAGGTGTGACACCACCCCAGACAGGAGATAGTGGATTGTAGCAGGGAGGTTTGAATGAAACCAGACAGTGCCTGGGGAGCACAAGGCTTCCCCTTGCATAATCCTGTCAAACCGGTTCTGGGGCAGCCCAGCCCCAGCTCCAGTGAGACCTGGACAAAGGAAAGGGGGTGTAACCACCCCCCTTCCTGGTCCCACCCATAGGGGAGGGACCTAGCAGGAGATCCACCCCTCAGATTGAAATAAGAGGGGGAGCAGTGCCAATGCAACTCAGATCATCCTGAAATCAACTTTAAACTAAGAAGACGACTGGACTTCGACATTCTGATGACAGAAGACTGAAGAGCATCTCCCTTGTGGCCTAGGAGGGGCCACCCTGTGAACACAGGCATCACCCAGCACCTCGACGTCTGCTTTGCCGCCGCCTCCCGCCGGAGTCCGAGTGCAGAGCCTGACAAGACCCAGCTTCCCAGACTTCTCCCAGCCCGATCCACAGTCCCTGCAAAGAAGGGACCCGTGGAGGCACCGAGAGACGTGGGAGCGGCCATCTTGAAAGGCCCCCGAGACGCTGACTGCGCAGCACCCAAAGCACCCTCGACTCTGTGCTTTGGGGTTTGAGAAGCCCCACAACCGAGCAGCATTTGCACCAAAGACCAGCCCTCCAGCATCTCCACGATCTGCGTGGGGCCCTTTTGCTTTTTGCCACTCGACTCGCCATCCCGGCCGCTTGTCACGTGGTCAGCGGCCATCTTGGCGACGAAACCTACGATTTACACTGTGGGTCTGGTTGCTCCAGACCTGCCCTCGCTCTTGTAGAAAGGAGTACCCGCTCTGACCTTGCTGGTCCGAGTAATAAGCCTTTTTCACTTTCCCCGTGGCTTGCGTTAGCCAAGGCTTGTTTGCTTCAATCGAGTTGCCGACCCCGCCATCAGCTAGAGCCTTCGAGGGACAGCTCGTGATCGACTCCTGGACGTCCTTGACCTCTTCGTGTCTACGTGGCTGCAGAGAGAAGCAACCCCTGATCACCTGTTTGCACCCGACTTTGCCTGGTTCCAATCTGGTTCCACGGTGGTCACTGGTCAGTGACTTTGAACATTGTCCCCTCTGCTTTCAGGTCTTCACCACTTCAGATCCACCCTTGGATCCACCGGACACTTCTGCTTCACCTCGCCTGCAGCTGCAACAGCTTCAAGCACCAAGAACCTGCGTGTCAGAACCCGACGCCACTTCGACCCTGTGCACCCACGGCCTGTGGGTGAGGTAACATTGCAACGCCGGTGTTCCCACACTGGTACACACCTCTAGGGTCTGTGTCTAAAGTTTTGTGTTCCTAGGTTCAGCGGAAGTATCTTTTAATTCACTTTAACTAACTTTTACGCACCATTGACATTGCATTGGTGCGCGCCGCACTTTCCGTGCTGCACCCGTCTCCTGTGGGCTACTCCCGACTTCATCATTGCTAGTCCTGACTGCTCCCAGCGAATCTCTAGGCCCTAGGCCTAACCATTGTTCGATAAGTGTTACTTATACCCCTTTTTTAGTATATGGTCTGAGTGGCCACCCGCCCTCATCCATAATTGTGCAACTTTATATGTTTAACAGTGCTTTTGATTTAACGCTTGTGCCCCTTTCCTCATAAAGAGTACTGGGGAGTAATTTAGAAATAAATACATATATTTTTATAATATATACTTGTGTGGTGTCCTTTCATTTGATTACAGGATTGTATGTGGTAAAACAAGCTCGCTTAACACGACCTCTTAAGTTAAGCCTTTAAGGCTGCTTAGTCCATGCTACCACTAGGATAGCTTGTCTACAAGGTTGACTTACAACCTGACATCTTTGGGGTTTGTTTGGACTGATACCCAGTGGTTCCAGAATTGGAAACACTACATATCAGGCCAACTTCTCACACTGCTTCACCCTGCTGTCTGCTCAAATGAGACCGTCATTGCTAGCACAAGTGACGTCCAGGACCAGGCCTCCGTCGGGCGGACCTGCTTCACCCTGCTGTCCGCTCAAATGAGCCCGTCATTGCTAGCACACTTGACGTCCAGGACCAGGCCTCAGTCGGTTGAGGCCTGCTTCAACCTGCTGTCTGCTCAAATGAGCTCGTCATTGCTAGTACAAGTGACGTCAAGGACCAGGCCTGTCAGGCGAGGCCTGCTTCACCCTGCTGTTTGCTCAAATGAGCCCGTCATTGCTAGCACAAGTGACGTCAAGGACCAGGCCTGTCAGGCGAGGCCTGCTTCACCCTGCTGTCTGCTCAAATGAGACCGTCATTGCTAGCACAAGTGACGTCCAGGACCAGGCCTCCGTCGGGCGGACCTGCTTCACCCTGCTGTCCGCTCAAATGAGCCCGTCATTGCTAGCACACTTGACGTCCAGGACCAGGCCTCAGTCGGTTGAGGCCTGCTTCAACCTGCTGTCTGCTCAAATGAGCTCGTCATTGCTAGCACAAGTGAGGTTAGGGACCAGACCTTAGTCAGGCGAGGCCTGTTCACACTGCTATCTGCTCAAATGAGTCCTGCGTGCCACCGTCATTGCTAGTACAAGTGACGTCAAGGACCAGGCCTCAGTCGGGAGAGGCCTGCTTCACCCTGCTGTCTGCTCAAATGAGCCCGTCATTGCTAGCACAAGTGATGTCAAGGACCAGGCCTCAGTCGGGTGAGGGCTGCTTCACCCTGCTGTCTGCTCAAATGAGCCCGTCATTGCTAGCACAAGTGACGTCAAGGACCTGGCCTGTCAGGCGAAGCCTGCTTCACCATGCTGTCTGCTCAAATGAGCCCATTCATTTCTGGCACAAGTGACGTCAAGGACCAGGCCTCACTCAGGGGAGGTCTGCTTCACCCTGCTGTCTGCTCAAATGAGCCCATCATTGCTAGCACATGTGACGTCAAGGACCAGGCCTCAGTCAGGCGAGGCCTGCTTCACCCTTCTGTCTGATCAAATGAGCCCGTCATTGCTAGCACAAGTGACGTCAAGGACCAGGCCTCAGTCAGGCGAGGCCTGCTTCACCCTTCTGTCTGATCAAATGAGCGCGTCATTGCTAGCACAAGTGACGTCCAGGACCAGGCCTCAATCAGGCGAGGCCTGCTTCACCCTGCTGTCTGCTCAAATGAGCCCGTCATTTCTATCACAAGTGACGTCAAGGACCAGGCCTCAGTCAGGCGAGGCCTGCTTCACCCGGCTGTCTGCTCAAATGAGCGCGTCATTGCTAGCACAAGTGACGTCAAGGACCAGGCCTCAGTCAGGTGAGGCCTGCTTCACTCTGCTATCTGCTCAAATGAGCGCGTCATTGCTAGCACAAGTGACGTCAAGGACCAGGCCTCAGTCAGGCGAGGCCTGCTCCACCCTGCTGACTGCTCAAATGAGCCCTTCATTGCTAGCACACGTGACGTCAAGGACCAGGCCTCAGTCAGGCGAGGCCTGCTTCACCCGGCTGTCTGCTCAAATGAGCGCGTCATTGCTAGCACAAGTGACGTCAAGGACCAGGCCTCAGTCAGGTGAGGCTTGCTTCACCCTGCTGTCTGCTCAAATGAGCGCGTCATTGCTAGCACAAGTGACGTCAAGGACCAGGCCTCAGTCAGGCGAGGTCTGCTTCATCCTGCTCTCTGCTCAAATGAGCCCGTCATTGCTAGCACAAGTGACGTCAAGGACCAGGCCTCAGTCAGGCGAGGCCTGCTTCACCCTGCTGTATGCTCATATGAACCCGTCATTGCTAGCACACGTGACGTCCAGGACCAGGCCTAAATCAGGCGAGGCCTGCTTCACACTGCTGTCTGCTCAAATGAGCTCGTCATTGCTAGCACAAGTGACGTCAAGGACCAGGCCTCAGTCAGGCGAGGCCTGCTTCACCCTGCTGTCTACTCAAATGAGCTTGTCATTGCTAGCACATGTGTCCTCAAAGACCAGGCATCAGTTGTGCGAGGCCTGTTTCACCCTGCTGTCAGCTGAAATGAGTCCGTCATTACTAGCACAAGTGACGTCCAGGACCAGGCCTCAGTCAGGCGAGGCCTGCTTTACCCTGCTGTCTGCTCAAAGGAGCCCGTGATTGTTAGCACACGTGTCGTCCAGGACCAGGCCTCAGTCAGGGGAGGTCTGCTTCACCCTGCTGTCTGCTCAAGTGAGCCGGTCATTGCTAGCACAAGTGACGTCAAGGACCAGGCCTCAGTCAGGCGAGGCCTGCTTCACCCTTCTGTCTGCTCAAATGAGCCCGTCATTGCCAGCACAAGTGACGTGAAGGACCAGGCCTCAGTCAGGCGAGGCCTACTTCACCCTTCTGTCTGCTCAAATGAGCCCATCATTTCTATCAAACGTGACGTCAAGGACCAGGTCTTAGTCGGGCGAGTTCTGATTCCCCCTGCTGTCTGCTCAAATGAGCCCTTCATTGCTAGCACAAGTGACATCAAGGACCAGGTCTCAGTCAGGCGAGTTCTGATTCACCCTGCTGTCTGCTCAAATGAGCCCGTCATTGCTAGCACACGTGACGTCAAGGACAAGGCTTGCTTCCCCCTGCTATCTGCTCAAATGAGCCGGTCATTGCTAGCACAAGTGACATCAAGGACCAGGCCTCAGTCAGGCGAGGCCTGCTTTACCCTGCTGTCTGCTCAAAGGAGCCCGTCATTGCTAGCACACGTGTCGTCCATGACCAGGCCTCAGTCAGGGGAGGTCTGCTTCACCCTGCTGTCTGCTCAAATGAGCCCGTCATTGCTATCACACGTGACGTTCAGGAAAAGGCCTCAGTCAGGCGAGGCCTGCTTCACCCTGCTGTCTGCTCAAATGAGACCGTCATTGCTAGCAATTGTGACTTCCAGGACCAGGCCTCCGTCAGGCGAGGCCTCCTTCACCCTGCTGTCTGCTCAAATGAGCACGTTATCGCTAGCACACGTGACGTCAAGGACCAGGCCTCAGTCAGGCGATTCCTGCTTCACCCTGCTGTCTGCTCAAATGAGCCCGTCATTGCAAGCACACGTGAAGTCAACGAAAAGGCCTCAGTCAGGTGAGGCCTGCTTCAACCTGCTGTCTGCTCAAATTAGCCCGTCATTGCTAGCACACATGACGTCAAGGACCAGGTCTCAGTCGGGCGAGTTCTGATTCCACCTGCTGTCTGCTCAAATGAGCCCTTCATTGCTAGCACAAGTGACGTCAAGGACCAGGCCTCAGTCGGGAGAGGCCTGCTTCACCCTGTTGTCTGCTCAAATGAGACCTTCATTGCTAGCACAAGTAACGTCAAGGACCAGGCCTCAGTCAGGGGAGGTCTGCTTCACCCTGCTGTCTGCTCAAATGAGCCCGTCATTGCTTGCACAAGTGACGTCAAGGACCAGTCCTCAGTCAGGCGAGGACTGCTTCACCCTGACGTCTGCTCAATTGAGCCCGTCATTGCCAGCACACGTGACGTCAAGGACCAGGCCTCAGTCAGGCGAGGCCTGCTTCACCCTGCTATCTGCTCAAATGAGCCCGTCACTTCTATCACAAGTGACGTCAAGGACCAGGCCTCAGTCGGGAGAGGCCTGCTTCACCCTGCTGTCTGCTCAAATGAGCCCTTCATTGCTAGCACAAGTGACGTCAAGGACCAGGCCTCAGTCGGGAGAGGCCTGCTTCACCCTGCTGTCTGCTCAAATGAGCCCGTCATTGCCAGCACAAGTGACGTTCAGGACCAGGCCTCAGTCATGCGAGGCCTGCTTCACCCTGCTGTCTGCTCAAATGAGCCTGTCATTGCTAGCACAAGTGACGTCAAGGACCAGGCCTCAGTCAGGCGAGGCCTGCTTCACCCTGCTGTCTGCTCAAATGAGCCCGTCATTGCTAGCAGAAGTGACGTCCAGGACCAGGCCTAAGTCAGGTGAGGCCTGCTTCACCCTGTTGTCTGCTCAAATGAGCCTGTCATTGCTAGAACACGTGACGTCCAGGAAAAGGCCTCAGTCAGGCGAGGCCTGCTTCACCCTGCTGTCTGCTCAACTGAGCCCGTCATTGCTAGCACAAGTGACCTCAAGGACCAGTCCTCAGTCAGGCGAGGACTGCTTCACCCTGACGTCTGCTCAATTGAGCCCGTCATTGCCAGCACAAGTGACGTCCAGGACCAGGCCTCAGTCAGGCGAGGCCTGCTTCACCCTGCTGTCTGCTCAAATGAGCCCGTCATTGCTAGCACAAGTGACGTCAAGGACCAGGCCTCAGTCACGCGAGGCCTGCTTCACCCTGCTATCTGCTCAAATGAGCCCGTCACTTCTATAACAAGTGATGTCAAGGACCAGGTCTCAGTCGGGCAAGGCCTGCTTCACCCTGCTGTCTGCTCAAATGAGCCCGTCATTGCCAGCACAAGTGACGTTCAGGACCAGGCCTCAGTCAGGCGAGGCCTGCTTCACCCTGCTGTCTGCTCAAATGAGCCCGTCATTGCTAGCACAAGTGACGTCAAGGACCAGGCCTCAGTCAGGCGACACCTGCTTCACCCTGCTGTCTGCTCAAATGAGACTTTCATTGCTAGCACAAGTGATGTCAAGGACCAGGCCTCAGTCAGGGGAGGTCTGCTTCACCCTGCTGTCAGCTCATATGAGCCTGTCATTGCTAGCACAAGTGACGTCAAGGACCAGGCCTCAGTCAGGCGAGACCTGCTTCACCCTGCTGTCTGCTCAAATGAGCCGGTCATTGCTAGCACAAGTGACGTCAAGAACCAGTCCTCAGTCAGGCGAGGACTGCTTCACCCTGCTGTCTGCTCAATTTAGCCCGTCATTGCCAGTACAAGGGACGTCCAGGACCAGGCCTCAGTCCGACGAGGCCTGCTTCACCCTGCTGTCTGCTCAAATGAGCCCGTCATTGCTAGCATACGTGACGTCAAGGACCAGGCCTCAGTCAGGCGAGGCCTGCTTCACTGTGCTGTCTGTTCAAATGAGCCCGTCACTGCTAGCACAAGTGACGTCAAGGACCAGGCCTCAGTCCGGTGAGGCCTGCTTCACCGGGCTGTCTGCTCAAATGAGCCCGTCATTGCTAGCACAAGTGACGTCAAGGACCAGTCCTCAGTCAGGCGAGGCCTGCTTCACCCTGCTGTCTGCTCAAATGAGCTTGTCATTGCTGGCACACGTGTCCTCAAGGACCAGGCATCAGTCGGGCGAGGCCTGCTTCACCCTGGTGTCTGCTCAAATGAGCCCTTCATTGCTAGCACAAGTGACGTCAAGGACCAGGCCTCAGTCAGGCGAGGCCTGCTTCACCCTGCTTTCTGCTCAAATGAGCCCATCATTGCTAGCACAAGTGACGTCATGGACCAGGCCTCAGTCAGGCGAGGCCTGCTTCACCCTGCTGTCTGCTCAAATAAGCCCGTCATTGCTAGCACAAGTGACGTCATGGACCAGGCATCAGTCAGGCGAGGCCTGCTTCACCCTGCTGTCTGCTCAACTGAGCCCGTCATTGCTAGCACAAGTGACGTCAAGGACCAGGCCTCAGTCAGGCGAGGCCTGCTTCACCCTGCTGTCTGCAAAAATGAGCCCGTCATTGCTAGCACAAGTGACATCAAGGACCAGTCCTCAGTCAGGCGAGGACTGCTTCACCCTGCTGTCTGCTCAATTTAGCCCGTCATTGCCAGTACAAGGGACGTCCAGGACCAGGCCTCAGTCCGACGAGGCCTGCTTCACCCTGCTGTCTGCTCAAATGAGCCCGTCATTGCTAGCATACGTGACGGGCATACGTGACGGGCGTCCAGGAAAAGGTCTCAGTCAGGTGAGGCCTGCTTCACCCTGCTGTCTGCTCAAATGAGCCTTTCATTGCTAACACATGTGACGTCAAGGACCAGGCTTCAGTCAGGCGAGGCCTGCTTCACCCTGTTGTCTGCTCAAATGAGCCCGTCATTGCTAACACAAGTGACGTCAAGGACCAGGCCTCAGTCAGGCGAGGCCTGCTTCACCCTGCTGTCTGCTCAAATGAGCCCGTCATTGCTAGCAAAAGTGATGTCAAGGACCAGGCCTCAGTCAGGCGAGGCCTGCTTCACCCTGCTGTCTGCTCAAATGAGCCCGTCATTGCTAGCAAAAGTGATGTCAAGGACCAGGCCTCAGTCAGGCGAGGCCTGCTTCACCCTGCTGTCTGCTCAAATGAGCCTGTCATTGCTAGCACAAGTGACGTCAAGGACCAGGCCTCAGTCGGGCGAGGCCTGCTTCACCCTGCTGTCTGCTCAAATGAGCCCGTCATTGCTAGCACAAGTGACGTCAAGGACCAGGCCTCAGTCGGGCGAGGCCTGCTTCACCCTGCTGCCTGCTCAAATGAGCCTGTCATTGCTAGCACAAGTGACGTCAAGGACCAGGCCTCAGTCGGGCGAGGCCTGCTTCACCCTGCTGCCTGCTAAAATGAGCCTGTCATTGCTAGCACAAGTGACGTCAAGGACCAGGCCTCAGTCGGGCGAGGCCTGCTTCACCCTGCTGTCTGCTCAAATAAGCCCGTCATTGCTAGCACAAGTGACGTCAAGGACCAGGCCTCAGTCAGGAGGGGACTGCTTCACCCTGCTGTCTGCTCAAATGAGCCCATCATGCTAGCACAAGTGACGTCCAGGACCAGGCCTCCGTCGGGCGGGCCTGCTTCACCTTGCTGTCCGCTCAAATGAGCCCGTCATTGCTAGCACACTTGACGTCAAGGACCAGGCCTCAGTCAGGCGAGGCCTGCTTCAACCTGCTGTCTGCACAAATGAGCTCGTCAATGCTAGCACAAGTGAGGTTAGGGACCAGACCGTAGTCAGGCGAGGCCTGCTAAACACTGCTGTCTGCTCAAATGAGTCCCGCGTGCCACCGTCATTGCTAGCACACTTTACGTCAAGGACCATGCCTCAGTCGGGCGAGGTCTGGTTCACCCTGCTATCTGCTCAAATGAGCCTGTCATTGCTAGCACAAGTGATGTCAAGGACCAGGCCTGTCAGGCGAGGCCTGCTTCACCCTGCTGTTTGCTCAAATAAGCGCGTCATTGCTAGCACAAGTGACGTCAAGGACCAGGCCTGTCAGGCGAGGCCTGCTTCACCCTGCTGTCTGCTCAAATGAGCCCGTCATTGCTAGCACAAGTGACGTCAAGGACCAGGCCTGTCAGGTGAGGCCTGCTTCACCCTGCTGTCTGCTCAAATAAGCCCGTCATTGCTAGCACAAGTGACGTCAAGGACCAGGCCTCAGTCAGGAGGGGACTGCTTCACCCTGCTGTCTGCTCAAATGAGCCCATCATTGCTAGCACAAGTGACGTCCAGGACCAGGCCTCCGTCGAGCGGGCCTGCTTCACCCTGCTGTCCGCTCAAATGAGCCCGTCATTTCTATCACAAGTGACGTCAAGGACCAGGCCTCAGTAAGGCGAGGCCTGCTTCACCCTGCTGTCTGCTCAAATGAGTCCCGCGTGCCACCGTCATTGCTAGTACACGTGACGTCAATGACCAGGCCTCAGTCCGGCGAGGTCTGGTTAACCCTGCTGTCTGCTCAAATGAGCCCGTCATTGTAGCACAAGTGATGTCAAGGACCAGGCCTCAGTCGGGTGAGGGCTGCTTCACACTTCTGTCTGCTCAAATGAGCCGTCATTGCTAGCACAAGTGACGTCAAGGACCAGGCCTCAGTCGGGAGAGGCCTGCTTCACCCTGCTGTCTGCTCAAATGAGCCCTTCATCGCTAGCACAAGTGACGTCATGGACCAGGCCTCAGTCAGGCGAGGCCTGCTTCACACTGCTGTCTGCTCAAATGAGCTCGTCATTGCTAACACAAGTGACGTCAAGGACCAGGCCTCAGTCAGGCGAGGTCTGCTTCACCCTGCTGTCTGCTCAAATGAGCCCGTCATTGCTAGCACAAGTGACGTCCAGGACCAGGCCTCAGTCAGGCGAGGCCTGCTTCACCCTGCTGTCTGCTCAAATAAGCCCGTCATTGCTAGCACAAGTGACGTCAAGGACCAGGCCTCAGTCGGGCGAGGCCTGCTTCATCCTGCTGTCTGCTCAAATGAGCCCGTCATTGCTAGCACAAGTGACGTCAAGGACCAGGCCTCAGTCGGGAGAGGCCTGCTTCACCCTGCTGTCTGCTCAAATGAGCCCGTCATTGCTAGCACAAGTGACGTCAAGGACCAGGCCTCAGTCACGCGAGGCCTGCTTCACCCTGCTATCTGCTCAAATGAGCCCGTCACTTCTATAACAAGTGATGTCAAGGACCAGGTCTCAGTCGGGCAAGGCCTGCTTCACCCTGCTGTCTGCTCAAATGAGCCCGTCATTGCCAGCACAAGTGACGTTCAGGACCAGGCCTCAGTCAGGCGAGGCCTGCTTCACCCTGCTGTCTGCTCAAATGAGCCCGTCATTGCTAGCACAAGTGACGTCAAGGACCAGGCCTCAGTCAGGCGACACCTGCTTCACCCTGCTGTCTGCTCAAATGAGACTTTCATTGCTAGCACAAGTGATGTCAAGGACCAGGCCTCAGTCAGGGGAGGTCTGCTTCACCCTGCTGTCAGCTCATATGAGCCTGTCATTGCTAGCACAAGTGACGTCAAGGACCAGGCCTCAGTCAGGCGAGACCTGCTTCACCCTGCTGTCTGCTCAAATGAGCCGGTCATTGCTAGCACAAGTGACGTCAAGGACCAGTCCTCAGTCAGGCGAGGACTGCTTCACCCTGCTGTCTGCTCAATTTAGCCCGTCATTGCCAGTACAAGGGACGTCCAGGACCAGGCCTCAGTCCGACGAGGCCTGCTTCACCCTGCTGTCTGCTCAAATGAGCCCGTCATTGCTAGCATACGTGACGTCAAGGACCAGGCCTCAGTCAGGCGAGGCCTGCTTCACTGTGCTGTCTGTTCAAATGAGCCCGTCACTGCTAGCACAAGTGACGTCAAGGACCAGGCCTCAGTCCGGTGAGGCCTGCTTCACCGGGCTGTCTGCTCAAATGAGCCCGTCATTGCTAGCACAAGTGACGTCAAGGACCAGTCCTCAGTCAGGCGAGGCCTGCTTCACCCTGCTGTCTGCTCAAATGAGCTTGTCATTGCTGGCACACGTGTCCTCAAGGACCAGGCATCAGTCGGGCGAGGCCTGCTTCACCCTGGTGTCTGCTCAAATGAGCCCTTCATTGCTAGCACAAGTGACGTCAAGGACCAGGCCTCAGTCAGGCGAGGCCTGCTTCACCCTGCTTTCTGCTCAAATGAGCCCATCATTGCTAGCACAAGTGACGTCATGGACCAGGCCTCAGTCAGGCGAGGCCTGCTTCACCCTGCTGTCTGCTCAAATAAGCCCGTCATTGCTAGCACAAGTGACGTCATGGACCAGGCATCAGTCAGGCGAGGCCTGCTTCACCCTGCTGTCTGCTCAACTGAGCCCGTCATTGCTAGCACAAGTGACGTCAAGGACCAGGCCTCAGTCAGGCGAGGCCTGCTTCACCCTGCTGTCTGCAAAAATGAGCCCGTCATTGCTAGCACAAGTGACATCAAGGACCAGTCCTCAGTCAGGCGAGGACTGCTTCACCCTGCTGTCTGCTCAATTTAGCCCGTCATTGCCAGTACAAGGGACGTCCAGGACCAGGCCTCAGTCCGACGAGGCCTGCTTCACCCTGCTGTCTGCTCAAATGAGCCCGTCATTGCTAGCATACGTGACGGGCATACGTGACGGGCGTCCAGGAAAAGGTCTCAGTCAGGTGAGGCCTGCTTCACCCTGCTGTCTGCTCAAATGAGCCTTTCATTGCTAACACATGTGACGTCAAGGACCAGGCTTCAGTCAGGCGAGGCCTGCTTCACCCTGTTGTCTGCTCAAATGAGCCCGTCATTGCTAACACAAGTGACGTCAAGGACCAGGCCTCAGTCAGGCGAGGCCTGCTTCACCCTGCTGTCTGCTCAAATGAGCCCGTCATTGCTAGCAAAAGTGATGTCAAGGACCAGGCCTCAGTCAGGCGAGGCCTGCTTCACCCTGCTGTCTGCTCAAATGAGCCCGTCATTGCTAGCAAAAGTGATGTCAAGGACCAGGCCTCAGTCAGGCGAGGCCTGCTTCACCCTGCTGTCTGCTCAAATGAGCCTGTCATTGCTAGCACAAGTGACGTCAAGGACCAGGCCTCAGTCGGGCGAGGCCTGCTTCACCCTGCTGTCTGCTCAAATGAGCCCGTCATTGCTAGCACAAGTGACGTCAAGGACCAGGCCTCAGTCGGGCGAGGCCTGCTTCACCCTGCTGCCTGCTCAAATGAGCCTGTCATTGCTAGCACAAGTGACGTCAAGGACCAGGCCTCAGTCGGGCGAGGCCTGCTTCACCCTGCTGCCTGCTAAAATGAGCCTGTCATTGCTAGCACAAGTGACGTCAAGGACCAGGCCTCAGTCGGGCGAGGCCTGCTTCACCCTGCTGTCTGCTCAAATAAGCCCGTCATTGCTAGCACAAGTGACGTCAAGGACCAGGCCTCAGTCAGGAGGGGACTGCTTCACCCTGCTGTCTGCTCAAATGAGCCCATCATGCTAGCACAAGTGACGTCCAGGACCAGGCCTCCGTCGGGCGGGCCTGCTTCACCTTGCTGTCCGCTCAAATGAGCCCGTCATTGCTAGCACACTTGACGTCAAGGACCAGGCCTCAGTCAGGCGAGGCCTGCTTCAACCTGCTGTCTGCACAAATGAGCTCGTCAATGCTAGCACAAGTGAGGTTAGGGACCAGACCGTAGTCAGGCGAGGCCTGCTAAACACTGCTGTCTGCTCAAATGAGTCCCGCGTGCCACCGTCATTGCTAGCACACTTTACGTCAAGGACCATGCCTCAGTCGGGCGAGGTCTGGTTCACCCTGCTATCTGCTCAAATGAGCCTGTCATTGCTAGCACAAGTGATGTCAAGGACCAGGCCTGTCAGGCGAGGCCTGCTTCACCCTGCTGTTTGCTCAAATAAGCGCGTCATTGCTAGCACAAGTGACGTCAAGGACCAGGCCTGTCAGGCGAGGCCTGCTTCACCCTGCTGTCTGCTCAAATGAGCCCGTCATTGCTAGCACAAGTGACGTCAAGGACCAGGCCTGTCAGGTGAGGCCTGCTTCACCCTGCTGTCTGCTCAAATAAGCCCGTCATTGCTAGCACAAGTGACGTCAAGGACCAGGCCTCAGTCAGGAGGGGACTGCTTCACCCTGCTGTCTGCTCAAATGAGCCCATCATTGCTAGCACAAGTGACGTCCAGGACCAGGCCTCCGTCGAGCGGGCCTGCTTCACCCTGCTGTCCGCTCAAATGAGCCCGTCATTTCTATCACAAGTGACGTCAAGGACCAGGCCTCAGTAAGGCGAGGCCTGCTTCACCCTGCTGTCTGCTCAAATGAGTCCCGCGTGCCACCGTCATTGCTAGTACACGTGACGTCAATGACCAGGCCTCAGTCCGGCGAGGTCTGGTTAACCCTGCTGTCTGCTCAAATGAGCCCGTCATTGTAGCACAAGTGATGTCAAGGACCAGGCCTCAGTCGGGTGAGGGCTGCTTCACACTTCTGTCTGCTCAAATGAGCCGTCATTGCTAGCACAAGTGACGTCAAGGACCAGGCCTCAGTCGGGAGAGGCCTGCTTCACCCTGCTGTCTGCTCAAATGAGCCCTTCATCGCTAGCACAAGTGACGTCATGGACCAGGCCTCAGTCAGGCGAGGCCTGCTTCACACTGCTGTCTGCTCAAATGAGCTCGTCATTGCTAACACAAGTGACGTCAAGGACCAGGCCTCAGTCAGGCGAGGTCTGCTTCACCCTGCTGTCTGCTCAAATGAGCCCGTCATTGCTAGCACAAGTGACGTCCAGGACCAGGCCTCAGTCAGGCGAGGCCTGCTTCACCCTGCTGTCTGCTCAAATAAGCCCGTCATTGCTAGCACAAGTGACGTCAAGGACCAGGCCTCAGTCGGGCGAGGCCTGCTTCATCCTGCTGTCTGCTCAAATGAGCCCGTCATTGCTAGCACAAGTGACGTCAAGGACCAGGCCTCAGTCGGGAGAGGCCTGCTTCACCCTGCTGTCTGCTCAAATGAGCCCGTCATTGCTAGCACAAGTGACGTCAAGGACCAGGCCTCAGTCACGCGAGGCCTGCTTCACCCTGCTATCTGCTCAAATGAGCCCGTCACTTCTATAACAAGTGATGTCAAGGACCAGGTCTCAGTCGGGCAAGGCCTGCTTCACCCTGCTGTCTGCTCAAATGAGCCCGTCATTGCCAGCACAAGTGACGTTCAGGACCAGGCCTCAGTCAGGCGAGGCCTGCTTCACCCTGCTGTCTGCTCAAATGAGCCCGTCATTGCTAGCACAAGTGACGTCAAGGACCAGGCCTCAGTCAGGCGACACCTGCTTCACCCTGCTGTCTGCTCAAATGAGACTTTCATTGCTAGCACAAGTGATGTCAAGGACCAGGCCTCAGTCAGGGGAGGTCTGCTTCACCCTGCTGTCAGCTCATATGAGCCTGTCATTGCTAGCACAAGTGACGTCAAGGACCAGGCCTCAGTCAGGCGAGACCTGCTTCACCCTGCTGTCTGCTCAAATGAGCCGGTCATTGCTAGCACAAGTGACGTCAAGGACCAGTCCTCAGTCAGGCGAGGACTGCTTCACCCTGCTGTCTGCTCAATTTAGCCCGTCATTGCCAGTACAAGGGACGTCCAGGACCAGGCCTCAGTCCGACGAGGCCTGCTTCACCCTGCTGTCTGCTCAAATGAGCCCGTCATTGCTAGCATACGTGACGTCAAGGACCAGGCCTCAGTCAGGCGAGGCCTGCTTCACTGTGCTGTCTGTTCAAATGAGCCCGTCACTGCTAGCACAAGTGACGTCAAGGACCAGGCCTCAGTCCGGTGAGGCCTGCTTCACCGGGCTGTCTGCTCAAATGAGCCCGTCATTGCTAGCACAAGTGACGTCAAGGACCAGTCCTCAGTCAGGCGAGGCCTGCTTCACCCTGCTGTCTGCTCAAATGAGCTTGTCATTGCTGGCACACGTGTCCTCAAGGACCAGGCATCAGTCGGGCGAGGCCTGCTTCACCCTGGTGTCTGCTCAAATGAGCCCTTCATTGCTAGCACAAGTGACGTCAAGGACCAGGCCTCAGTCAGGCGAGGCCTGCTTCACCCTGCTTTC
Organism: Lissotriton vulgaris; assembly: GCF_964263255.1. Lineage (NCBI taxonomy): Eukaryota > Metazoa > Chordata > Amphibia > Caudata > Salamandridae > Lissotriton > Lissotriton vulgaris. The sequence goes on from NC_141699.1 coordinate 45,456,300, forward strand.
TGCTCAAATGAGCCCATCATTGCTAGCACAAGTGACGTCATGGACCAGGCCTCAGTCAGGCGAGGCCTGCTTCACCCTGCTGTCTGCTCAAATAAGCCCGTCATTGCTAGCACAAGTGACGTCATGGACCAGGCATCAGTCAGGCGAGGCCTGCTTCACCCTGCTGTCTGCTCAACTGAGCCCGTCATTGCTAGCACAAGTGACGTCAAGGACCAGGCCTCAGTCAGGCGAGGCCTGCTTCACCCTGCTGTCTGCAAAAATGAGCCCGTCATTGCTAGCACAAGTGACATCAAGGACCAGTCCTCAGTCAGGCGAGGACTGCTTCACCCTGCTGTCTGCTCAATTTAGCCCGTCATTGCCAGTACAAGGGACGTCCAGGACCAGGCCTCAGTCCGACGAGGCCTGCTTCACCCTGCTGTCTGCTCAAATGAGCCCGTCATTGCTAGCATACGTGACGGGCATACGTGACGGGCGTCCAGGAAAAGGTCTCAGTCAGGTGAGGCCTGCTTCACCCTGCTGTCTGCTCAAATGAGCCTTTCATTGCTAACACATGTGACGTCAAGGACCAGGCTTCAGTCAGGCGAGGCCTGCTTCACCCTGTTGTCTGCTCAAATGAGCCCGTCATTGCTAACACAAGTGACGTCAAGGACCAGGCCTCAGTCAGGCGAGGCCTGCTTCACCCTGCTGTCTGCTCAAATGAGCCCGTCATTGCTAGCAAAAGTGATGTCAAGGACCAGGCCTCAGTCAGGCGAGGCCTGCTTCACCCTGCTGTCTGCTCAAATGAGCCCGTCATTGCTAGCAAAAGTGATGTCAAGGACCAGGCCTCAGTCAGGCGAGGCCTGCTTCACCCTGCTGTCTGCTCAAATGAGCCTGTCATTGCTAGCACAAGTGACGTCAAGGACCAGGCCTCAGTCGGGCGAGGCCTGCTTCACCCTGCTGTCTGCTCAAATGAGCCCGTCATTGCTAGCACAAGTGACGTCAAGGACCAGGCCTCAGTCGGGCGAGGCCTGCTTCACCCTGCTGCCTGCTCAAATGAGCCTGTCATTGCTAGCACAAGTGACGTCAAGGACCAGGCCTCAGTCGGGCGAGGCCTGCTTCACCCTGCTGCCTGCTAAAATGAGCCTGTCATTGCTAGCACAAGTGACGTCAAGGACCAGGCCTCAGTCGGGCGAGGCCTGCTTCACCCTGCTGTCTGCTCAAATAAGCCCGTCATTGCTAGCACAAGTGACGTCAAGGACCAGGCCTCAGTCAGGAGGGGACTGCTTCACCCTGCTGTCTGCTCAAATGAGCCCATCATGCTAGCACAAGTGACGTCCAGGACCAGGCCTCCGTCGGGCGGGCCTGCTTCACCTTGCTGTCCGCTCAAATGAGCCCGTCATTGCTAGCACACTTGACGTCAAGGACCAGGCCTCAGTCAGGCGAGGCCTGCTTCAACCTGCTGTCTGCACAAATGAGCTCGTCAATGCTAGCACAAGTGAGGTTAGGGACCAGACCGTAGTCAGGCGAGGCCTGCTAAACACTGCTGTCTGCTCAAATGAGTCCCGCGTGCCACCGTCATTGCTAGCACACTTTACGTCAAGGACCATGCCTCAGTCGGGCGAGGTCTGGTTCACCCTGCTATCTGCTCAAATGAGCCTGTCATTGCTAGCACAAGTGATGTCAAGGACCAGGCCTGTCAGGCGAGGCCTGCTTCACCCTGCTGTTTGCTCAAATAAGCGCGTCATTGCTAGCACAAGTGACGTCAAGGACCAGGCCTGTCAGGCGAGGCCTGCTTCACCCTGCTGTCTGCTCAAATGAGCCCGTCATTGCTAGCACAAGTGACGTCAAGGACCAGGCCTGTCAGGTGAGGCCTGCTTCACCCTGCTGTCTGCTCAAATAAGCCCGTCATTGCTAGCACAAGTGACGTCAAGGACCAGGCCTCAGTCAGGAGGGGACTGCTTCACCCTGCTGTCTGCTCAAATGAGCCCATCATTGCTAGCACAAGTGACGTCCAGGACCAGGCCTCCGTCGAGCGGGCCTGCTTCACCCTGCTGTCCGCTCAAATGAGCCCGTCATTTCTATCACAAGTGACGTCAAGGACCAGGCCTCAGTAAGGCGAGGCCTGCTTCACCCTGCTGTCTGCTCAAATGAGTCCCGCGTGCCACCGTCATTGCTAGTACACGTGACGTCAATGACCAGGCCTCAGTCCGGCGAGGTCTGGTTAACCCTGCTGTCTGCTCAAATGAGCCCTTCATTGTAGCACAAGTGATGTCAAGGACCAGGCCTCAGTCGGGTGAGGGCTGCTTCACACTTCTGTCTGCTCAAATGAGCCGTCATTGCTAGCACAAGTGACGTCAAGGACCAGGCCTCAGTCGGGAGAGGCCTGCTTCACCCTGCTGTCTGCTCAAATGAGCCCTTCATCGCTAGCACAAGTGACGTCATGGACCAGGCCTCAGTCAGGCGAGGCCTGCTTCACACTGCTGTCTGCTCAAATGAGCTCGTCATTGCTAACACAAGTGACGTCAAGGACCAGGCCTCAGTCAGGCGAGGTCTGCTTCACCCTGCTGTCTGCTCAAATGAGCCCTTCATTGCTAGCACAAGTGACATCAAGGACCAGGTCTCAGTCAGGCGAGTTCTGATTCACCCTGCTGTCTGCTCAAATGAGCCCGTCATTGCTAGCACACGTGACGTCAAGGACAAGGCTTGCTTCCCCCTGCTATCTGCTCAAATGAGCCGGTCATTGCTAGCACAAGTGACATCAAGGACCAGGCCTCAGTCAGGCGAGGCCTGCTTTACCCTGCTGTCTGCTCAAAGGAGCCCGTCATTGCTAGCACACGTGTCGTCCATGACCAGGCCTCAGTCAGGGGAGGTCTGCTTCACCCTGCTGTCTGCTCAAATGAGCCCGTCATTGCTATCACACGTGACGTTCAGGAAAAGGCCTCAGTCAGGCGAGGCCTGCTTCACCCTGCTGTCTGCTCAAATGAGCACGTTATCGCTAGCACACGTGACGTCAAGGACCAGGCCTCAGTCAGGCGATTCCTGCTTCACCCTGCTGTCTGCTCAAATGAGCCCGTCATTGCAAGCACACGTGAAGTCAACGAAAAGGCCTCAGTCAGGTGAGGCCTGCTTCAACCTGCTGTCTGCTCAAATTAGCCCGTCATTGCTAGCACACATGACGTCAAGGACCAGGTCTCAGTCGGGCGAGTTCTGATTCCACCTGCTGTCTGCTCAAATGAGCCCTTCATTGCTAGCACAAGTGACGTCAAGGACCAGGCCTCAGTCGGGAGAGGCCTGCTTCACCCTGTTGTCTGCTCAAATGAGACCTTCATTGCTAGCACAAGTAACGTCAAGGACCAGGCCTCAGTCAGGGGAGGTCTGCTTCACCCTGCTGTCTGCTCAAATGAGCCCGTCATTGCTTGCACAAGTGACGTCAAGGACCAGTCCTCAGTCAGGCGAGGACTGCTTCACCCTGACGTCTGCTCAATTGAGCCCGTCATTGCCAGCACACGTGACGTCAAGGACCAGGCCTCAGTCAGGCGAGGCCTGCTTCACCCTGCTATCTGCTCAAATGAGCCCGTCACTTCTATCACAAGTGACGTCAAGGACCAGGCCTCAGTCGGGAGAGGCCTGCTTCACCCTGCTGTCTGCTCAAATGAGCCCTTCATTGCTAGCACAAGTGACGTCAAGGACCAGGCCTCAGTCGGGAGAGGCCTGCTTCACCCTGCTGTCTGCTCAAATGAGCCCGTCATTGCCAGCACAAGTGACGTTCAGGACCAGGCCTCAGTCATGCGAGGCCTGCTTCACCCTGCTGTCTGCTCAAATGAGCCCGTCATTGCTAGCACAAGTGACGTCAAGGACCAGGCCTCAGTCAGGCGAGGCCTGCTTCACCCTGCTGTCTGCTCAAATGAGCCCGTCATTGCTAGCAGAAGTGACGTCCAGGACCAGGCCTAAGTCAGGTGAGGCCTGCTTCACCCTGTTGTCTGCTCAAATGAGCCTGTCATTGCTAGAACACGTGACGTCCAGGAAAAGGCCTCAGTCAGGCGAGGCCTGCTTCACCCTGCTGTCTGCTCAACTGAGCCCGTCATTGCTAGCACAAGTGACCTCAAGGACCAGTCCTCAGTCAGGCGAGGACTGCTTCACCCTGACGTCTGCTCAATTGAGCCCGTCATTGCCAGCACAAGTGACGTCCAGGACCAGGCCTCAGTCAGGCGAGGCCTGCTTCACCCTGCTGTCTGCTCAAATGAGCCCGTCATTGCTAGCACAAGTGACGTCAAGGACCAGGCCTCAGTCACGCGAGGCCTGCTTCACCCTGCTATCTGCTCAAATGAGCCCGTCACTTCTATAACAAGTGATGTCAAGGACCAGGTCTCAGTCGGGCAAGGCCTGCTTCACCCTGCTGTCTGCTCAAATGAGCCCGTCATTGCCAGCACAAGTGACGTTCAGGACCAGGCCTCAGTCAGGCGAGGCCTGCTTCACCCTGCTGTCTGCTCAAATGAGCCCGTCATTGCTAGCACAAGTGACGTCAAGGACCAGGCCTCAGTCAGGCGACACCTGCTTCACCCTGCTGTCTGCTCAAATGAGACTTTCATTGCTAGCACAAGTGATGTCAAGGACCAGGCCTCAGTCAGGGGAGGTCTGCTTCACCCTGCTGTCAGCTCATATGAGCCTGTCATTGCTAGCACAAGTGACGTCAAGGACCAGGCCTCAGTCAGGCGAGACCTGCTTCACCCTGCTGTCTGCTCAAATGAGCCGGTCATTGCTAGCACAAGTGACGTCAAGGACCAGTCCTCAGTCAGGCGAGGACTGCTTCACCCTGCTGTCTGCTCAATTTAGCCCGTCATTGCCAGTACAAGGGACGTCCAGGACCAGGCCTCAGTCCGACGAGGCCTGCTTCACCCTGCTGTCTGCTCAAATGAGCCCGTCATTGCTAGCATACGTGACGTCAAGGACCAGGCCTCAGTCAGGCGAGGCCTGCTTCACTGTGCTGTCTGTTCAAATGAGCCCGTCACTGCTAGCACAAGTGACGTCAAGGACCAGTCCTCAGTCAGGCGAGGCCTGCTTCACCCTGCTGTCTGCTCAAATGAGCTTGTCATTGCTGGCACACGTGTCCTCAAGGACCAGGCATCAGTCGGGCGAGGCCTGCTTCACCCTGGTGTCTGCTCAAATGAGCCCTTCATTGCTAGCACAAGTGACGTCAAGGACCAGGCCTCAGTCAGGCGAGGCCTGCTTCACCCTGCTTTCTGCTCAAATGAGCCCATCATTGCTAGCACAAGTGACGTCATGGACCAGGCCTCAGTCAGGCGAGGCCTGCTTCACCCTGCTGTCTGCTCAAATAAGCCCGTCATTGCTAGCACAAGTGACGTCATGGACCAGGCATCAGTCAGGCGAGGCCTGCTTCACCCTGCTGTCTGCTCAACTGAGCCCGTCATTGCTAGCACAAGTGACGTCAAGGACCAGGCCTCAGTCAGGCGAGGCCTGCTTCACCCTGCTGTCTGCAAAAATGAGCCCGTCATTGCTAGCACAAGTGACATCAAGGACCAGTCCTCAGTCAGGCGAGGACTGCTTCACCCTGCTGTCTGCTCAATTTAGCCCGTCATTGCCAGTACAAGGGACGTCCAGGACCAGGCCTCAGTCCGACGAGGCCTGCTTCACCCTGCTGTCTGCTCAAATGAGCCCGTCATTGCTAGCATACGTGACGGGCATACGTGACGGGCGTCCAGGAAAAGGTCTCAGTCAGGTGAGGCCTGCTTCACCCTGCTGTCTGCTCAAATGAGCCTTTCATTGCTAACACATGTGACGTCAAGGACCAGGCTTCAGTCAGGCGAGGCCTGCTTCACCCTGTTGTCTGCTCAAATGAGCCCGTCATTGCTAACACAAGTGACGTCAAGGACCAGGCCTCAGTCAGGCGAGGCCTGCTTCACCCTGCTGTCTGCTCAAATGAGCCCGTCATTGCTAGCAAAAGTGATGTCAAGGACCAGGCCTCAGTCAGGCGAGGCCTGCTTCACCCTGCTGTCTGCTCAAATGAGCCCGTCATTGCTAGCAAAAGTGATGTCAAGGACCAGGCCTCAGTCAGGCGAGGCCTGCTTCACCCTGCTGTCTGCTCAAATGAGCCTGTCATTGCTAGCACAAGTGACGTCAAGGACCAGGCCTCAGTCGGGCGAGGCCTGCTTCACCCTGCTGTCTGCTCAAATGAGCCCGTCATTGCTAGCACAAGTGACGTCAAGGACCAGGCCTCAGTCGGGCGAGGCCTGCTTCACCCTGCTGCCTGCTCAAATGAGCCTGTCATTGCTAGCACAAGTGACGTCAAGGACCAGGCCTCAGTCGGGCGAGGCCTGCTTCACCCTGCTGCCTGCTAAAATGAGCCTGTCATTGCTAGCACAAGTGACGTCAAGGACCAGGCCTCAGTCGGGCGAGGCCTGCTTCACCCTGCTGTCTGCTCAAATAAGCCCGTCATTGCTAGCACAAGTGACGTCAAGGACCAGGCCTCAGTCAGGAGGGGACTGCTTCACCCTGCTGTCTGCTCAAATGAGCCCATCATGCTAGCACAAGTGACGTCCAGGACCAGGCCTCCGTCGGGCGGGCCTGCTTCACCTTGCTGTCCGCTCAAATGAGCCCGTCATTGCTAGCACACTTGACGTCAAGGACCAGGCCTCAGTCAGGCGAGGCCTGCTTCAACCTGCTGTCTGCACAAATGAGCTCGTCAATGCTAGCACAAGTGAGGTTAGGGACCAGACCGTAGTCAGGCGAGGCCTGCTAAACACTGCTGTCTGCTCAAATGAGTCCCGCGTGCCACCGTCATTGCTAGCACACTTTACGTCAAGGACCATGCCTCAGTCGGGCGAGGTCTGGTTCACCCTGCTATCTGCTCAAATGAGCCTGTCATTGCTAGCACAAGTGATGTCAAGGACCAGGCCTGTCAGGCGAGGCCTGCTTCACCCTGCTGTTTGCTCAAATAAGCGCGTCATTGCTAGCACAAGTGACGTCAAGGACCAGGCCTGTCAGGCGAGGCCTGCTTCACCCTGCTGTCTGCTCAAATGAGCCCGTCATTGCTAGCACAAGTGACGTCAAGGACCAGGCCTGTCAGGTGAGGCCTGCTTCACCCTGCTGTCTGCTCAAATAAGCCCGTCATTGCTAGCACAAGTGACGTCAAGGACCAGGCCTCAGTCAGGAGGGGACTGCTTCACCCTGCTGTCTGCTCAAATGAGCCCATCATTGCTAGCACAAGTGACGTCCAGGACCAGGCCTCCGTCGAGCGGGCCTGCTTCACCCTGCTGTCCGCTCAAATGAGCCCGTCATTTCTATCACAAGTGACGTCAAGGACCAGGCCTCAGTAAGGCGAGGCCTGCTTCACCCTGCTGTCTGCTCAAATGAGTCCCGCGTGCCACCGTCATTGCTAGTACACGTGACGTCAATGACCAGGCCTCAGTCCGGCGAGGTCTGGTTAACCCTGCTGTCTGCTCAAATGAGCCCGTCATTGTAGCACAAGTGATGTCAAGGACCAGGCCTCAGTCGGGTGAGGGCTGCTTCACACTTCTGTCTGCTCAAATGAGCCGTCATTGCTAGCACAAGTGACGTCAAGGACCAGGCCTCAGTCGGGAGAGGCCTGCTTCACCCTGCTGTCTGCTCAAATGAGCCCTTCATCGCTAGCACAAGTGACGTCATGGACCAGGCCTCAGTCAGGCGAGGCCTGCTTCACACTGCTGTCTGCTCAAATGAGCTCGTCATTGCTAACACAAGTGACGTCAAGGACCAGGCCTCAGTCAGGCGAGGTCTGCTTCACCCTGCTGTCTGCTCAAATGAGCCCGTCATTGCTAGCACAAGTGACGTCCAGGACCAGGCCTCAGTCAGGCGAGGCCTGCTTCACCCTGCTGTCTGCTCAAATAAGCCCGTCATTGCTAGCACAAGTGACGTCAAGGACCAGGCCTCAGTCGGGCGAGGCCTGCTTCATCCTGCTGTCTGCTCAAATGAGCCCGTCATTGCTAGCACAAGTGACGTCAAGGACCAGGCCTCAGTCGGGAGAGGCCTGCTTCACCCTGCTGTCTGCTCAAATGAGCCCGTCATTGCTAGCACAAGTGACGTCAAGGACCAGGCCTCAGTCACGCGAGGCCTGCTTCACCCTGCTATCTGCTCAAATGAGCCCGTCACTTCTATAACAAGTGATGTCAAGGACCAGGTCTCAGTCGGGCAAGGCCTGCTTCACCCTGCTGTCTGCTCAAATGAGCCCGTCATTGCCAGCACAAGTGACGTTCAGGACCAGGCCTCAGTCAGGCGAGGCCTGCTTCACCCTGCTGTCTGCTCAAATGAGCCCGTCATTGCTAGCACAAGTGACGTCAAGGACCAGGCCTCAGTCAGGCGACACCTGCTTCACCCTGCTGTCTGCTCAAATGAGACTTTCATTGCTAGCACAAGTGATGTCAAGGACCAGGCCTCAGTCAGGGGAGGTCTGCTTCACCCTGCTGTCAGCTCATATGAGCCTGTCATTGCTAGCACAAGTGACGTCAAGGACCAGGCCTCAGTCAGGCGAGACCTGCTTCACCCTGCTGTCTGCTCAAATGAGCCGGTCATTGCTAGCACAAGTGACGTCAAGGACCAGTCCTCAGTCAGGCGAGGACTGCTTCACCCTGCTGTCTGCTCAATTTAGCCCGTCATTGCCAGTACAAGGGACGTCCAGGACCAGGCCTCAGTCCGACGAGGCCTGCTTCACCCTGCTGTCTGCTCAAATGAGCCCGTCATTGCTAGCATACGTGACGTCAAGGACCAGGCCTCAGTCAGGCGAGGCCTGCTTCACTGTGCTGTCTGTTCAAATGAGCCCGTCACTGCTAGCACAAGTGACGTCAAGGACCAGGCCTCAGTCCGGTGAGGCCTGCTTCACCGGGCTGTCTGCTCAAATGAGCCCGTCATTGCTAGCACAAGTGACGTCAAGGACCAGTCCTCAGTCAGGCGAGGCCTGCTTCACCCTGCTGTCTGCTCAAATGAGCTTGTCATTGCTGGCACACGTGTCCTCAAGGACCAGGCATCAGTCGGGCGAGGCCTGCTTCACCCTGGTGTCTGCTCAAATGAGCCCTTCATTGCTAGCACAAGTGACGTCAAGGACCAGGCCTCAGTCAGGCGAGGCCTGCTTCACCCTGCTTTCTGCTCAAATGAGCCCATCATTGCTAGCACAAGTGACGTCATGGACCAGGCCTCAGTCAGGCGAGGCCTGCTTCACCCTGCTGTCTGCTCAAATAAGCCCGTCATTGCTAGCACAAGTGACGTCATGGACCAGGCATCAGTCAGGCGAGGCCTGCTTCACCCTGCTGTCTGCTCAACTGAGCCCGTCATTGCTAGCACAAGTGACGTCAAGGACCAGGCCTCAGTCAGGCGAGGCCTGCTTCACCCTGCTGTCTGCAAAAATGAGCCCGTCATTGCTAGCACAAGTGACATCAAGGACCAGTCCTCAGTCAGGCGAGGACTGCTTCACCCTGCTGTCTGCTCAATTTAGCCCGTCATTGCCAGTACAAGGGACGTCCAGGACCAGGCCTCAGTCCGACGAGGCCTGCTTCACCCTGCTGTCTGCTCAAATGAGCCCGTCATTGCTAGCATACGTGACGGGCATACGTGACGGGCGTCCAGGAAAAGGTCTCAGTCAGGTGAGGCCTGCTTCACCCTGCTGTCTGCTCAAATGAGCCTTTCATTGCTAACACATGTGACGTCAAGGACCAGGCTTCAGTCAGGCGAGGCCTGCTTCACCCTGTTGTCTGCTCAAATGAGCCCGTCATTGCTAACACAAGGGACGTCAAGGACCAGGCCTCAGTCAGGCGAGGCCTGCTTCACCCTGCTGTCTGCTCAAATGAGCCCGTCATTGCTAGCAAAAGTGATGTCAAGGACCAGGCCTCAGTCAGGCGAGGCCTGCTTCACCCTGCTGTCTGCTCAAATGAGCCCGTCATTGCTAGCAAAAGTGATGTCAAGGACCAGGCCTCAGTCAGGCGAGGCCTGCTTCACCCTGCTGTCTGCTCAAATGAGCCTGTCATTGCTAGCACAAGTGACGTCAAGGACCAGGCCTCAGTCGGGCGAGGCCTGCTTCACCCTGCTGTCTGCTCAAATGAGCCCGTCATTGCTAGCACAAGTGACGTCAAGGACCAGGCCTCAGTCGGGCGAGGCCTGCTTCACCCTGCTGCCTGCTCAAATGAGCCTGTCATTGCTAGCACAAGTGACGTCAAGGACCAGGCCTCAGTCGGGCGAGGCCTGCTTCACCCTGCTGCCTGCTAAAATGAGCCTGTCATTGCTAGCACAAGTGACGTCAAGGACCAGGCCTCAGTCGGGCGAGGCCTGCTTCACCCTGCTGTCTGCTCAAATAAGCCCGTCATTGCTAGCACAAGTGACGTCAAGGACCAGGCCTCAGTCAGGAGGGGACTGCTTCACCCTGCTGTCTGCTCAAATGAGCCCATCATGCTAGCACAAGTGACGTCCAGGACCAGGCCTCCGTCGGGCGGGCCTGCTTCACCTTGCTGTCCGCTCAAATGAGCCCGTCATTGCTAGCACACTTGACGTCAAGGACCAGGCCTCAGTCAGGCGAGGCCTGCTTCAACCTGCTGTCTGCACAAATGAGCTCGTCAATGCTAGCACAAGTGAGGTTAGGGACCAGACCGTAGTCAGGCGAGGCCTGCTAAACACTGCTGTCTGCTCAAATGAGTCCCGCGTGCCACCGTCATTGCTAGCACACTTTACGTCAAGGACCATGCCTCAGTCGGGCGAGGTCTGGTTCACCCTGCTATCTGCTCAAATGAGCCTGTCATTGCTAGCACAAGTGATGTCAAGGACCAGGCCTGTCAGGCGAGGCCTGCTTCACCCTGCTGTTTGCTCAAATAAGCGCGTCATTGCTAGCACAAGTGACGTCAAGGACCAGGCCTGTCAGGCGAGGCCTGCTTCACCCTGCTGTCTGCTCAAATGAGCCCGTCATTGCTAGCACAAGTGACGTCAAGGACCAGGCCTGTCAGGTGAGGCCTGCTTCACCCTGCTGTCTGCTCAAATAAGCCCGTCATTGCTAGCACAAGTGACGTCAAGGACCAGGCCTCAGTCAGGAGGGGACTGCTTCACCCTGCTGTCTGCTCAAATGAGCCCATCATTGCTAGCACAAGTGACGTCCAGGACCAGGCCTCCGTCGAGCGGGCCTGCTTCACCCTGCTGTCCGCTCAAATGAGCCCGTCATTTCTATCACAAGTGACGTCAAGGACCAGGCCTCAGTAAGGCGAGGCCTGCTTCACCCTGCTGTCTGCTCAAATGAGTCCCGCGTGCCACCGTCATTGCTAGTACACGTGACGTCAATGACCAGGCCTCAGTCCGGCGAGGTCTGGTTAACCCTGCTGTCTGCTCAAATGAGCCCGTCATTGTAGCACAAGTGATGTCAAGGACCAGGCCTCAGTCGGGTGAGGGCTGCTTCACACTTCTGTCTGCTCAAATGAGCCGTCATTGCTAGCACAAGTGACGTCAAGGACCAGGCCTCAGTCGGGAGAGGCCTGCTTCACCCTGCTGTCTGCTCAAATGAGCCCTTCATCGCTAGCACAAGTGACGTCATGGACCAGGCCTCAGTCAGGCGAGGCCTGCTTCACACTGCTGTCTGCTCAAATGAGCTTGTCATTGCTAACACAAGTGACGTCAAGGACCAGGCCTCAGTCAGGCGAGGTCTGCTTCACCCTGCTGTCTGCTCAAATGAGCCCGTCATTGCTAGCACAAGTGACGTCCAGGACCAGGCCTCAGTCAGGCGAGGCCTGCTTCACCCTGCTGTCTGCTCAAATAAGCCCGTCATTGCTAGCACAAGGGACGTCAAGGACCAGGCCTCAGTCGGGCGAGGCCTGCTTCATCCTGCTGTCTGCTCAAATGAGCCCGTCATTGCTAGCACAAGTGACGTCAAGGACCAGGCCTCAGTCGGGAGAGGCCTGCTTCACCCTGCTGTCTGCTCAAATGAGCCCATCATTGCTAGCACACGTGACGTCAAGGACAAGGCCTCAGTCGGGAGGGGCCTGCTTCACCCTGTTGTCTGCTCAAATGAGCCTGTCATTGCTAACACAAGTGACGTCATGGACCAGGCCTCAGTCGGGAGAGGCCTGCTTCACACTGCTATCTGCTCAAATGAGCCCGTAATTGCTAGCACAAGTGACGTCATGGACAAGGCCACAGTCGGGAGAGGCCTGCTTCACACTGCTATCTGCTCAAATGTGCCCCTCATTGCTAGCACACGTGACGTCCAGGACCAGGCCTCAGTCAGGGGAGGCCTGCTTTACCCTGCTGTCTGCTCAAATGAGCCCGTCATTACTAGCACACATGACGTCCAGGACCAGGCCTCAGTCAGGCGAGGCCTGCTTCACCCTGCTGTCTGCTCAAATGAGCCTGTCATTGCTAGCACACGTGACGTCAAGGATCAGGCCTCAGTCAGGCGAGGCCTGCTTCACCCTGCTGTCTGCTCAAATGAGCCCGTCATTGCTAGCACACGTGACGTCCAGGACCAGGCCTAAGTCAGGCGAGGCCTGCTTCACCCTGCTGTCTGCTCAAATGAGCTCGTCATTGCTAGCACAAGTGACGTCCAGGACCAGGCCTAAGTCAGGCGAGGCCTGCTTCACCCTGCTGTCTGCTCAAATGAGCCCGTCATTGCTAGCACAAGTGACTTCAAGGACCAGGCCTCAGTCAGGCGAGGCCTGCTTCACCCTGCTGTATGCTCAAATGAGCTCGTCATTGCTAGCACAAGTGACGTCCAGGACCAGGCCTAAGTCAGGCGAGGCCTGTTTCACCCTGCTGTCTGCTCAAATGAGCCCGTCATTGCTAGCACAAGTGACGTCAAGGACCAGGCCTCAGTCAGGCGAGGTCTGCTTCACCCTCCTGTCTGCTCAAATGAGCCCGTCATTGCTAGCACAAGTGACGTCAAGGACCAGGCCTCAGTCAGGCGAGGTCTGCTTCACCCTCCTGTCTGCTCAAATGAGCCCGTCATTGCTAGCACAAGTGACGTCAAGGACCAGGCCTCAGTCAGGCGAGGCCTGCTTCACTGTGGTGTCTGCTCAAATGAGCCCCTCATTGCTAGCACAAGTGATGTCAAGGACCAGGCCTCAGTCAGGCGAGGCCTGCTTCACCCTGCTCTCTGCTCAAATGAGCTCGTCATTGCTAGCACACATGACGTCCAGGACCAGGCCTCAGTCAGGCGAGGCCTGCTTCACCCTGCTGTCTGCTCAAATGAGCCCGTCATTGCTAGCACACATGACGTCCAGGACTAGGCCTCAGTCAGGCGAGGCCTGATTCACCCTGCTGTCTGCTCAAATGAGCCCGTCATTGCTAGCACAAGTGACGTCCAGGACCAGGCCTCAGTCAGGCGAGGCCTGCTTCACCCTGCTGTCTGCTCAAATGAGCCCGTCATTGCTAGCACAAGTGACCTCATGGACCAAGCCTCAGTCAGGCGAGGCCTGCTTCACCCTGCTGTCTGCTCAAATGAGGCCGTCATTGCTAGCACACATGACGTCCAGGACCAGGCCTCAGTCAGGTGAGGCCTGCTTCACCCTGCTGTCTGCTCAAATGAGCCCGTCATTGCTAGCACAAGTGACGTCCAGGACCAGGCCTCAGTCAGGCGAGGCCTGCTTCACCCTGCTGTCTGCTCAAATGAGCCCGTCATTGCTAGCACACGTGACGTCCAGGACCAGGTCTCAGTCTGGAGAGGCCTGCTTCACCCTGCTGTCTGCTCAAATGAGGCCGTCATTGCTAGCACACATGACGTCCAGGACCAGGCCTCAGTCAGGTGAGGCATGCTTCACCATGCTGTCTGCTCAAATGAGCCCGTCATTGCTAGCACAAGTGACGTCAAGGACCAGGCCTCAGTCGGGAGAGGCCTGCTTCACCCTGCTATCTGCTCAAATGAGCCTGTCATCGCTAGCACAAGTGACGTCATGCACCAGGCCTCAGTCAGGCGAGGCCTGCTTCAACCTGCTGTCTGCTCAAATGAGCTCGTCATTGCTAGCACAAGTGAAGTCAAGGACCAGGCCTGTCAGGCGAAGCCTGCTTCACCCTGCTGTCTGCTCAAATGAGCCCATTAATTTCTGGCACAAGTGACGTCAAGGACCAGGCCTCAGTCAGGGGAGGTCTGCTTCACCCTGCTGTCTGCTCAAATGAGCCCGTCATTGCTGGCACAAGTGACGTCAAGGACCAGGCCTCAGTCAGGGGAGGTCTGCTTCACCTTGCTGTCGGCTCAAATGAGCCCGTTATTGCTAGCACACTTGACGTCAAGGACCAGGCCTTAGTCAAGCGAGGCCTGCTTCACCCTGCCGTCTTCTCAAATGAGCCCGTCATTGCTAGCACAAGTGACGTCCAGGACCAGGCCTCAGTCGGGCGAGGGCTGCTTCAACCTGCTGTCTGCACAAATGAGCTCGTCATTGCTAGCACAAGTGAGGTTAGGGACCAGACCGTAGTCAGGCGAGGCCTGCTTCACACTGCTGTCTGCTCAAATGAGTCCCGCGTGCCACCGTCATTGCTAGCACACTTGACGTCAAGGACCATGCCTCAGTCGGGCGAGGTCTGGTTCACCCTGCTATCTGCTCAAATGAGCCCGTCATTGCTAGCACAAGTGATGTCAAGGACCAGGCCTCGTTCGGGTGAGGGCTGCTTCACACTTCTGTCTGCTCAAATGAGCCCGTCATTGCTAGCACAAGTGATGTCAAGGACTAGGCCTGTCAGGCAAGGCCTGCTTCACCCTGCTGTTTGCTCAAATGAGCCTGTCATTGCTAGCACAAGTGACGTTAGGGACCAGACCTTAGTCAGGCGAGGCCTGTTCACACTGCTGTCTGCTCAAATGAGTCCGCGTGCCGCCGTCATTGCTAGCACACGTGACGTCAATGACCAGGCCTCAGTCGGGCGAGGTCTGGTTCACCCTGCTGTCTGCTCAAATGAGCCCGTCATTGCTGGCACAAGTGATGTCAAGGACCAGGTCTCAGTCGGGTGAGGGCTGCTTCACACTTCTGTCTGCTCAAATGAGCCCGTCATTGCTAGCACAAGTGACGTCAAGGACCAGGCCTCAGTCGTGCGACGCCTGCTTCACCCTGCTGTCCGCTCAAATGAGCCCGTCATTGCTAGCACAAGTGACGTCAAGGACCAGGCCTGTCAGGCAAAGCCTGCTTCACCCTGCTGTCTGCTCAAATGAGCATATTCATTTCTGACACAAGTGACGTCAAGGACCAGGTCTCAGTTGGGTGAGGGCTGCTTCACACTTCTGTCTGCTCAAATGAGCCCGTCATTGCTAGCACAAGTGACGTCAAGGACCAGGCCTCAGTCAGGTGAAGCCTGCTTCACCCTGCTGTCTGCTCAAATGAGCCTGTCATTGCTAGCACAGGTGACGTCAGGGACCAGGCCTCAGTCAGGGGAGGTCTGCTTCACCCTGCTGTCTGCTCAAATGAGCCCGTCATTGCTAGCACAAGTGACGTCAAGGACCAGGCCTCAGTCAGGTGAAGCCTGCTTCACCCTGCTGTCTGCTCAAATGAGCCTGTCATTGCTAGCACACGTGACGTCAAGGATCAGGCCTCAGTCAGGCGAGGCCTGCTTCACCCTGCTGTCTGCTCAAATGAGCCTGTCATTGCTAGCACACGTGACGTCAAGGATCAGGCCTCAGTCAGGCGAGGCCTGCTTCACCCTGCTGTCTGCTCAAATGAGCCCGTCATTGCTAGCACATGTGACGTCAAGGACCAGCCCTCAGTCAGGCGAGGCCTGCTTCACCCTGCTGTCTGCACAAATGAGCTCGTCATTGCTAGCACAAGTGAGGTTAGGGACCAGACCGTAGTCAGGCGAGGCCTGCTTCACACTGCTGTCTGCTCAAATGAGTCCCGCGTTCCACCGTCATTGCTAGCACACTTGACCTCAATGACCATGCCTCAGTCGGGCGAGGTCTGGTTCACCCTGCTATCTGCTCAAATGAGCCCGTCATTGCTCGCACAAGTGATGTCAAGGACCAGGCCTCAGTCGGGTGAGGGCTGCTTCACACTTCTGTCTGCTCAAATGAGCCCGTCATTGCTAACACAAGTGACGCCCAGGACCAGGCCTCATTCAGGCGAGGCCTGCTTCACCCTGCTGTCTGCTCAAATGAGCCCGTCATCACTAGCACAAGTGATGTCAAGGACCAGGCCTGTCAGGCGAGGCCTGCTTCACCCTGCTGTTTGCTCAAATAAGCCCGTCATTGCGAGCACAAGTGATGTCAAGGACCAGGCCTGTCAGGCGAGGCCTGCCTAACCCTGCTGTTTGCTCAAATAAGCCCGTCATTGCTAGCACACGTGACGTCAAGGACCAGGCCTGTCAGGTGAGGCCTGCTTCACCCTGCTGTCTGCTCAAATGAGCCCGTCATTGCTAACACAAGTGACGTCAAGGACCAGGCCTCAGTCAGGAGGGGACTGCTTCACCCTGCTGTCTGCTCAAATGAGCCCATCATTGCTAGCACAAGTGACGTCCAGGACCAGGCCTCCGTCGGGCGGGCCTGCTTCACCCTGCTCTCCGCTCAAATGAGCCTGTCATTGCTAGCACAAGTGACGTCAAGGACCAGGCCTCAGTCAGGCGAGGTCTGCTTCACCCTGCTGTCTGCTCAAATGAGCCCGTCATTGCTAGCATACGTGACGTCAAGGACCAGGCCTCAGTCAGGCGAGGCCTGCTTCACTGTGCTGTCTGTTCAAATGAGCCCGTCACTGCTAGCACAAGTGACGTCAAGGACCAGGCCTCAGTCCGGTGAGGCCTGCTTCACCGGGCTGTCTGCTCAAATGAGCCCGTCATTGCTAGCACAAGTGACGTCAAGGACCAGGCCTCAGTCAGGCGAGGCCTGCTTCACCCTGCTGTCTGCTCAAATGAGCTTGTCATTGCTGGCACACGTGTCCTCAAGGACCAGGCATCAGTCGGGCGAGGCCTGCTTCACCCTGGTGTCTGCTCAAATGAGCCCTTCATTGCTAGCACAAGTGACGTCAAGGACCAGGCCTCAGTCAGGCGAGGCCTGCTTCACCCTGCTGTCTGCTCAAATAAGCCCGTCATTGCTAGCACAAGTGACGTCATGGACCAGGCATCAGTCAGGCGAGGCCTGCTTCACCCTGCTGTCTGCTCAACTGAGCCCGTCATTGCTAGCACAAGTGACGTCAAGGACCAGGCCTAAGTCAGGCGAGGCCTGCTTCACCCTGCTGTCTGCAAAAATGAGCCCGTCATTGCTAGCACAAGTGACATCAAGGACCAGTCCTCAGTCAGGCGAGGACTGCTTCACCCTGCTGTCTGCTCAATTTAGCCCGTCATTGCCAGTACAAGGGACGTCCAGGACCAGGCCTCAATCCGACGAGGCCTGCTTCACCCTGCTGTCTGCTCAAATGAGCCCGTCATTGCTAGCATACGTGACGGGCATACGTGACGGGCGTCCAGGAAAAGGTCTCAGTCAGGTGAGGCCTGCTTCACCCTGCTGTCTGCTCAAATGAGCCTTTCATTGCTAACACACGTGACGTCAAGGACCAGGCTTCAGTCAGGCGAGGCCTGCTTCACCCTGTTGTCTGCTCAAATGAGCCCGTCATTGCTAACACAAGTGACGTCAAGGACCAGGCCTCAGTCAGGCGAGGCCTGCTTCACCCTGCTGTCTGCTCAAATGAGCCCGTCATTGCTAGCAAAAGTGATGTCAAGGACCAGGCCTCAGTCAGGCGAGGCCTGCTTCACCCTGCTGTCTGCTCAAATGAGCCCGTCATTGCTAGCAAAAGTGATGTCAAGGACCAGGCCTCAGTCAGGCGAGGCCTGCTTCACCCTGCTGTCTGCTCAAATGAGCCTGTCATTGCTAGCACAAGTGACGTCAAGGACCAGGCCTCAGTCGGGCGAGGCCTGCTTCACCCTGCTGTCTGCTCAAATGAGCCCGTCATTGCTAGCACAAGTGACGTCAAGGACCAGGCCTCAGTCGGGCGAGGCCTGCTTCACCCTGCTGCCTGCTCAAATGAGCCTGTCATTGCTAGCACAAGTGACGTCAAGGACCAGGCCTCAGTCGGGCGAGGCCTGCTTCACCCTGCTGCCTGCTAAAATGAGCCTGTCATTGCTAGCACAAGTGACGTCAAGGACCAGGCCTCAGTCGGGCGAGGCCTGCTTCACCCTGCTGTCTGCTCAAATAAGCCCGTCATTGCTAGCACAAGTGACGTCAAGGACCAGGCCTCAGTCAGGAGGGGACTGCTTCACCCTGCTGTCTGCTCAAATGAGCCCATCATGCTAGCACAAGTGACGTCCAGGACCAGGCCTCCGTCGGGCGGGCCTGCTTCACCTTGCTGTCCGCTCAAATGAGCCCGTCATTGCTAGCACACTTGACGTCAAGGACCAGGCCTCAGTCAGGCGAGGCCTGCTTCAACCTGCTGTCTGCACAAATGAGCTCGTCAATGCTAGCACAAGTGAGGTTAGGGACCAGACCGTAGTCAGGCGAGGCCTGCTAAACACTGCTGTCTGCTCAAATGAGCCCCGCGTGCCACCGTCATTGCTAGCACACTTTACGTCAAGGACCATGCCTCAGTCGGGCGAGGTCTGGTTCACCCTGCTATCTGCTCAAATGAGCCTGTCATTGCTAGCACAAGTGATGTCAAGGACCAGGCCTGTCAGGCGAGGCCTGCTTCACCCTGCTGTTTGCTCAAATAAGCGCGTCATTGCTAGCACAAGTGACGTCAAGGACCAGGCCTGTCAGGCGAGGCCTGCTTCACCCTGCTGTCTGCTCAAATGAGCCCGTCATTGCTAGCACAAGTGACGTCAAGGACCAGGCCTGTCAGGTGAGGCCTGCTTCACCCTGCTGTCTGCTCAAATAAGCCCGTCATTGCTAGCACAAGTGACGTCAAGGACCAGGCCTCAGTCAGGAGGGGACTGCTTCACCCTGCTGTCTGCTCAAATGAGCCCATCATTGCTAGCACAAGTGACGTCCAGGACCAGGCCTCCGTCGAGCGGGCCTGCTTCACCCTGCTGTCCGCTCAAATGAGCCCGTCATTTCTATCACAAGTGACGTCAAGGACCAGGCCTCAGTAAGGCGAGGCCTGCTTCACCCTGCTGTCTGCTCAAATGAGTCCCGCGTGCCACCGTCATTGCTAGTACACGTGACGTCAATGACCAGGCCTCAGTCCGGCGAGGTCTGGTTAACCCTGCTGTCTGCTCAAATGAGCCCGTCATTGTAGCACAAGTGATGTCAAGGACCAGGCCTCAGTCGGGTGAGGGCTGCTTCACACTTCTGTCTGCTCAAATGAGCCGTCATTGCTAGCACAAGTGACGTCAAGGACCAGGCCTCAGTCGGGAGAGGCCTGCTTCACCCTGCTGTCTGCTCAAATGAGCCCTTCATCGCTAGCACAAGTGACGTCATGGACCAGGCCTCAGTCAGGCAAGGCCTGCTTCACACTGCTGTCTGCTCAAATGAGCTCGTCATTGCTAACACAAGTGACGTCAAGGACCAGGCCTCAGTCAGGCGAGGTCTGCTTCACCCTGCTGTCTGCTCAAATGAGCCCGTCATTGCTAGCACAAGTGACGTCCAGGACCAGGCCTCAGTCAGGCGAGGCCTGCTTCACCCTGCTGTCTGCTCAAATAAGCCCGTCATTGCTAGCACAAGTGACGTCAAGGACCAGGCCTCAGTCGGGCGAGGCCTGCTTCATCCTGCTGTCTGCTCAAATGAGCCCGTCATTGCTAGCACAAGTGACGTCAAGGACCAGGCCTCAGTCGGGAGAGGCCTGCTTCACCCTGCTGTCTGCTCAAATGAGCCCATCATTGCTAGCACACGTGACGTCAAGGACAAGGCCTCAGTCGGGAGGGGCCTGCTTCACCCTGTTGTCTGCTCAAATGAGCCTGTCATTGCTAACACAAGTGACGTCATGGACCAGGCCTCAGTCGGGAGAGGCCTGCTTCACACTGCTATCTGCTCAAATGAGCCCGTCATTGCTAGCACAAGTGACGTCATGGACAAGGCCACAGTCGGGAGAGGCCTGCTTCACACTGCTATCTGCTCAAATGTGCCCCTCATTGCTAGCACACGTGACGTCCAGGACCAGGCCTCAGTCAGGGGAGGCCTGCTTTACCCTGCTGTCTGCTCAAATGAGCCCGTCATTACTAGCACACATGACGTCCAGGACCAGGCCTCAGTCAGGCGAGGCCTGCTTCACCCTGCTGTCTGCTCAAATGAGCCTGTCATTGCTAGCACACGTGACGTCAAGGATCAGGCCTCAGTCAGGCGAGGCCTGCTTCACCCTGCTGTCTGCTCAAATGAGCCCGTCATTGCTAGCACACGTGACGTCCAGGACCAGGCCTAAGTCAGGCGAGGCCTGCTTCACCCTGCTGTCTGCTCAAATGAGCTCGTCATTGCTAGCACAAGTGACGTCCAGGACCAGGCCTAAGTCAGGCGAGGCCTGCTTCACCCTGCTGTCTGCTCAAATGAGCCCGTCATTGCTAGCACAAGTGACTTCAAGGACCAGGCCTCAGTCAGGCGAGGCCTGCATCACCCTGCTGTATGCTCAAATGAGCTCGTCATTGCTAGCACAAGTGACGTCCAGGACCAGGCCTAAGTCAGGCGAGGCCTGTTTCACCCTGCTGTCTGCTCAAATGAGCCCGTCATTGCTAGCACAAGTGACGTCAAGGACCAGGCCTCAGTCAGGCGAGGTCTGCTTCACCCTCCTGTCTGCTCAAATGAGCCCGTCATTGCTAGCACAAGTGACGTCAAGGACCAGGCCTCAGTCAGGCGAGGTCTGCTTCACCCTCCTGTCTGCTCAAATGAGCCCGTCATTGCTAGCACAAGTGACGTCAAGGACCAGGCCTCAGTCAGGCGAGGCCTGCTTCACCGTGGTGTCTGCTCAAATGAGCCCCTCATTGCTAGCACAAGTGATGTCAAGGACCAGGCCTCAGTCAGGCGAGGCCTGCTTCACCCTGCTCTCTGCTCAAATGAGCTTGTCATTGCTAGCACACATGACGTCCAGGACCAGGCCTCAGTCAGGCGAGGCCTGCTTCACCCTGCTGTCTGCTCAAATGAGCCCGTCATTGCTAGCACACATGACGTCCAGGACTAGGCCTCAGTCAGGCGAGGCCTGATTCACCCTGCTGTCTGCTCAAATGAGCCCGTCATTGCTAGCACAAGTGACGTCCAGGACCAGGCCTCAGTCAGGCGAGGCCTGCTTCACCCTGCTGTCTGCTCAAATGAGCCCGTCATTGCTAGCACAAGTGACCTCATGGACCAAGCCTCAGTCAGGCGAGGCCTGCTTCACCCTGCTGTCTGCTCAAATGAGGCCGTCATTGCTAGCACACATGACGTCCAGGACCAGGCCTCAGTCAGGTGAGGCCTGCTTCACCCTGCTGTCTGCTCAAATGAGCCCGTCATTGCTAGCACAAGTGACGTCCAGGACCAGGCCTCAGTCAGGCGAGGCCTGTTTCACCCTGCTGTCTGCTCAAATGAGCCCGTCATTGCTAGCACACGTGACGTCCAGGACCAGGTCTCAGTCTGGAGAGGCCTGCTTCACCCTGCTGTCTGCTCAAATGAGGCCGTCATTGCTAGCACACATGACGTCCAGGACCAGGCCTCAGTCAGGTGAGGCATGCTTCACCATGCTGTCTGCTCAAATGAGCCCGTCATTGCTAGCACAAGTGACGTCAAGGACCAGGCCTCAGTCGGGAGAGGCCTGCTTCACCCTGCTATCTGCTCAAATGAGCCTGTCATCGCTAGCACAAGTGACGTCATGCACCAGGCCTCAGTCAGGCGAGGCCTGCTTCAACCTGCTGTCTGCTCAAATGAGCTCGTCATTGCTAGCACAAGTGAAGTCAAGGACCAGGCCTGTCAGGCGAAGCCTGCTTCACCCTGCTGTCTGCTCAAATGAGCCCATTAATTTCTGGCACAAGTGACGTCAAGGACCAGGCCTCAGTCAGGGGAGGTCTGCTTCACCCTGCTGTCTGCTCAAATGAGCCCGTCATTGCTGGCACAAGTGACGTCAATGACCAGGCCTCAGTCAGGGGAGGTCTGCTTCACCCTGCTGTCGGCTCAAATGAGCCCGTTATTGCTAGCACACTTGACGTCAAGGACCAGGCCTTAGTCAAGCGAGGCCTGCTTCACCCTGCCGTCTTCTCAAATGAGCCCGTCATTGCTAGCACAAGTGACGTCCAGGACCAGGCCTCAGTCGGGCGAGGGCTGCTTCAACCTGCTGTCTGCACAAATGAGCTCGTCATTGCTAGCACAAGTGAGGTTAGGGACCAGACCGTAGTCAGGCGAGGCCTGCTTCACACTGCTGTCTGCTCAAATGAGTCCCGCGTGCCACCGTCATTGCTAGCACACTTGACGTCAAGGACCATGCCTCAGTCGGGCGAGGTCTGGTTCACCCTGCTATCTGCTCAAATGAGCCCGTCATTGCTAGCACAAGTGATGTCAAGGACCAGGCCTCGTTCGGGTGAGGGCTGCTTCACACTTCTGTCTGCTCAAATGAGCCCGTCATTGCTAGCACAAGTGATGTCAAGGACCAGGCCTGTCAGGCAAGGCCTGCTTCACCCTGCTGTTTGCTCAAATGAGCCTGTCATTGCTAGCACAAGTGACGTTAGGGACCAGACCTTAGTCAGGCGAGGCCTGTTCACACTGCTGTCTGCTCAAATGAGTCCGCGTGCCGCCGTCATTGCTAGCACACGTGACGTCAATGACCAGGCCTCAGTCGGGCGAGGTCTGGTTCACCCTGCTGTCTGCTCAAATGAGCCCGTCATTGCTGGCACAAGTGATGTCAAGGACCAGGTCTCAGTCGGGTGAGGGCTGCTTCACACTTCTGTCTGCTCAAATGAGCCCGTCATTGCTAGCACAAGTGACGTCAAGGACCAGGCCTCAGTCGTGCGACGCCTGCTTCACCCTGCTGTCCGCTCAAATGAGCCCGTCATTGCTAGCACAAGTGACGTCAAGGACCAGGCCTGTCAGGCAAAGCCTGCTTCACCCTGCTGTCTGCTCAAATGAGCATATTCATTTCTGACACAAGTGACGTCAAGGACCAGGTCTCAGTTGGGTGAGGGCTGCTTCACACTTCTGTCTGCTCAAATGAGCCCGTCATTGCTAGCACAAGTGACGTCAAGGACCAGGCCTCAGTCAGGTGAAGCCTGCTTCACCCTGCTGTCTGCTCAAATGAGCCTGTCATTGCTAGCACAGGTGACGTCAGGGACCAGGCCTCAGTCAGGGGAGGTCTGCTTCACCCTGCTGTCTGCTCAAATGAGCCCGTCATTGCTAGCACAAGTGACGTCAAGGACCAGGCCTCAGTCAGGTGAAGCCTGCTTCACCCTGCTGTCTGCTCAAATGAGCCTGTCATTGCTAGCACACGTGACGTCAAGGATCAGGCCTCAGTCAGGCGAGGCCTGCTTCACCCTGCTGTCTGCTCAAATGAGCCTGTCATTGCTAGCACACGTGACGTCAAGGATCAAGCCTCAGTCAGGCGAGGCCTGCTTCACCCTGCTGTCTGCTCAAATGAGCCCGTCATTGCTAGCACATGTGACGTCAAGGACCAGCCCTCAGTCAGGCGAGGCCTGCTTCACCCTGCTGTCTGCACAAATGAGCTCGTCATTGCTAGCACAAGTGAGGTTAGGGACCAGACCGTAGTCAGGCGAGGCCTGCTTCACACTGCTGTCTGCTCAAATGAGTCCCGCGTTCCACCGTCATTGCTAGCACACTTGACGTCAATGACCATGCCTCAGTCGGGCGAGGTCTGGTTCACCCTGCTATCTGCTCAAATGAGCCTGTCATTGCTCGCACAAGTGATGTCAAGGACCAGGCCTCAGTCGGGTGAGGGCTGCTTCACACTTCTGTCTGCTCAAATGAGCCCGTCATTGCTAACACAAGTGACGCCCAGGACCAGGCCTCATTCAGGCGAGGCCTGCTTCACCCTGCTGTCTGCTCAAATGAGCCCGTCATCACTAGCACAAGTGATGTCAAGGACCAGGCCTGTCAGGCGAGGCCTGCTTCACCCTGCTGTTTGCTCAAATAAGCCCGTCATTGCGAGCACAAGTGATGTCAAGGACCAGGCCTGTCAGGCGAGGCCTGCCTAACCCTGCTGTTTGCTCAAATAAGCCCGTCATTGCTAGCACACGTGACGTCAAGGACCAGGCCTGTCAGGTGAGGCCTGCTTCACCCTGCTGTCTGCTCAAATGAGCCCGTCATTGCTAGCACAAGTGACGTCAAGGACCAGGCCTCAGTCAGGAGGGGACTGCTTCACCCTGCTGTCTGCTCAAATGAGCCCATCATTGCTAGCACAAGTGACGTCCAGGACCAGGCCTCCGTCGGGCGGGCCTGCTTCACCCTGCTCTCCGCTCAAATGAGCCTGTCATTGCTAGCACAAGTGACGTCAAGGACCAGGCCTTAGTCAAGCGAGGCCTGCTTCACCCTGCTGACTGCTCAAATGAGCCCGTCATTTCTATCACAAGTGACGTCAAGGACCAGCCCTCAGTCAGGCGAGGCCTGCTTCACCCTGCTGTCCACTCAAATTAGCCCGTCATTGCTAGCACAAGTGACGTCCAGGACCAGGCCTCAGTCGGGCGAAGCCTGCTTCACCATGCTGTCTGCTCAAATGAGCCCATTCATTTCTGGCACAAGTGACGTCAAGGACCAGGCCTCAGTCAGGGGAGGTCTGCTTCACCCTGCTGTCTGCTGAAATGAGCCCGTCATTGCTGGCACAAGTGACGTCAAGGACCAGGCCTCAGTCGGGCGAGGCCTGCTTCACCCTGCTGTCTGCTCAAATAAGCCCGTCATTGCTAGCACATGTGACGTCAAGGACCAGGCCTCAGTCAGGCGAGGCCTGCTTCACCCTGCTGTCTGCTCAAATGAGCTCGTCATTGCTAGCACAAGTGATGTCAAGGACCAGGCCTCAGTCAGGCGAGGCCTGTTTCACCCTGCTGTCTGCTGAACTGAGCCCGTCAGTGCTAGCACAAGTGACGTCCAGGACCAGGCCTCAGTCAGGCGAGGCCTGCTTCACCCTGCTGTATGCTCATATGAACCCGTCATTGCTAGCACACGTGACGTCCAGGACCAGGCCTAAATCAGGCGAGGCCTGCTTCAACCTGCTGTCTGCTCAAATGAGCCTGTCATTGCTAGCACAAGTGACGTCAAGGACCAGGCCTCAGTCAGGCGAGGCCTGCTTCACCCTGCTGTCTGCTCAAATGAGCTCGTCATTGCTAGCACATGTGTCCTCAAGGACCAGGCATCAGTCGTGCGAGGCCTGTTTCACACTGCTGTCAGCTGAAATGAGTCCGTCATTACTAGCACAAGTGACGTCAGGGACCAGGCCTCAGTCAGGAGGGGACTGCTTCACCCTGCTGTCTGCTCAAATGAGCCCGTCATTGCTAGCACAAGTGACGTCCAGGACCAGGCCTCCGTCGGGCGGGCCTGCTTCACCCTGCTGTCCGCTCAAATGAGCCCGTCATTGCTAGCACACTTGACGTCAAGGACCAGGCCTTAGTCAAGCGAGGCCTGCTTCACCCTGCCGTCTGCTCAAATGAGCCCGTTATTGCTAGCACATGTGACTTCAAGGACCAGGCCTCAGTCGGGCGAGGTCTGGTTAACCCTGCTGTCTGCTCAAATGAGCTCGTCATTGCTAGCACAAGTGACGTTAGGGACCAGACCTTAGTCAGGCGAGGCCTGTTCACACTGCTGTCTGCTCAAATGAGTCCTGCATGCCACCCTCATTGCTAGTACACGTGACGTCAATGACCAGGCCTCAGTCGGGCGAGGTCTGGTTAACCCTGCTGTCTGCTCAAATGAGCCCGTCATTGCTAGCACAAGTGACGTCAAGGACCAGGCCTCAGTCGGGAGAGGCCTGCTTCACCCTGTTGTCTGCTCAAATGAGCCTGTCATTGCTAACACAAGTGACGTCATGGACCAGGCCTCAGTCGGGAGAGGCCTGCTTCACACTGCTATCTGCTCAAATGAGCCCGTAATTTCTATCACAAGTGACGTCATGGACCAGGCCACAGTCGGGAGAGGCCTGCTTCACCCTGCTGTCTGCTCAAATGAGCCCGTCATTTCTATCACAAGTGACGTCATGGACCAGGCCACAGTCGGGAGAGGCCTGCTTCACCCTGCTGTCTTCTCAAATGAGCCCGTCATTTCTATCACAAGTGACGTCATGGACCAGTCCTCAGTCAGGCGAGGCCTGCTTCACACTGCTATCTGCTCAAATGTGCCCCTCATTGCTAGCACACGTGACGTCCAGGACCAGGCCTCAGTCGGGGGAGGCCTGCTTCACCCTGCTGTCTACTCAAATGAGCCCGTCATTACTAGCACACATGACGCCCAGGACCAGGTCTCAGTCGGGCGAGGGCTGCTTCACACTTCTGTCTGCTCAAATGAACCCGTCATTGCTAGCACAAGTGACGTCAAGGACCAGGCCACAGTCGGGAGAGGCCTGCTTCACCCTGCTGTCTGCTCAAATGAGCCCGTCATTACTAGCACACATGACGTCCAGGACCAGGTCTCAGTCGGGCGAGGGCTGCTTCACACTTCTGTCTGCTCAAATGAGCCCGTCATTTCTATCACAAGTGACGTCATGGACCAGGCCACAGTCGGGAGAGGCCTGCTTCACCCTGCTGTCTGCTCAAATGAGCCCGTCATTTCTATCACAAGTGACGTCATGGACCAGGCCACAGTCGGGAGAGGCCTGCTTCACCCTGCTGTCTTCTCAAATGAGCCCGTCATTTCTATCACAAGTGACGTCATGGACCAGTCCTCAGTCAGGCGAGGCCTGCTTCACCCTGCTGTCTGCTCAAATGAGCCCCTCACTGCTAGCACAAGTGACGTCAAGAACCAGGCCTCAGTCAGGCGAGGCCTGCTTCACCCTGCCGTCTGCTCAAATGAGCCCGTCATTTCTATCACAAGTGACGTCAAGGACCAGGCCTCAGTCAGGCGAGGCCTGCTTCACCCTGCTGTCTGCTCAATTGAGCTCGTCATTGCTAGCACAAGTGACGTCCAGGACCAGGCCTCAGTCGGGTGAGGGCTGCTTCAACCTGCTGTCTGCTCAAATGAGCTCATCATTGCTAGCACAAGTGACGTTAGGGACCAGGCCTTAGTCAGGCGAGGCCTGTTCACACTGCTATCCGCTCAAATGAGTCCTGCGTGCCACCGTCATTGCTAGCACACGTGACGTCAAGGACCAGGCCTCAGTCAGGTGAGGCCTGCTTCACCCTGCTGTCTGCTCAAATGAGCCTGTCATTGCTAGCACAAGTGACGTCAAGGACCAGGCCTCAGTCAGGTGAGGCCTTCTTCACCCTGCTGTCTGCTCAAATGAGCCCGTCATTGCTAGTTCAAGTGACGTCAAGGACCAGGCCTGTCAGGCGAGGCCTGCTTCACCCTGCTGTTTGCTCAAATGAGCCCGTCATTGCTAGCACAAGTGACGACAAGGACCAGGCCTGTCAGGCGAGGCCTGCTTCACCCTGCTGTCTGCTCAAATGAGACCGTCATTGCTAGCACAAGTGACGTCCAGGACCAGGCCTCCGTCGGGCGGACCTGCTTCACCCTGCTGTCCGCTCAAATGAGCCCGTCATTGCTAGCACACTTGACGTACAGGACCAGGCCTCAGTCGGTTGAGGCCTGCTTCAACCTGCTGTCTGCTCAAATGAGCTCGTCATTGCTAGCACAAGTGACGTTAGGGACCAGGCCTGTCAGGCGAGGCCTGCTTCCCCCTGCTGTTTGCTCAAATGAGCCCGTCATTGCTAGCACAAGTGACGTCGAGGACCAGGCCTGTCAGGCGAGGCCTGCTTCACCCTGCTGTCTGTTCAATTGAGACCGTCATTGCTAGCACAAGTGACGTCAAGGACCAGGCCTGTCAGGCGAGGCCTGCTTCACCCTGCTGTCTGCTCAAATGAGCCCGTCATTGCTAGTACAAGTGACGTCAAGGACCAGGCCTGTCAGGCGAGGCCTGCTTCACCCTGCTGTTTGCTCAAATGAGCCCGTCATTGCTAGCACAAGTGACGTCAAGGACCAGGCCTGTCAGGCGAGGCCTGCTTCACCCTGCTGTCTGCTCAAATGAGACCGTCATTGCTAGCACAAGTGACGTCCAGGACCAGGCCTCCGTCGGGCGGACCTGCTTCACCCTGCTGTCCGCTCAAATGAGCCCATCATTGCTACCACACTTGACGTCCAGGACCAGGCCTCAGTCGGTTGAGGCCTGCTTCAACCTGCTGTCTGCTCAAATGAGCTCGTCATTGCTAGCACAAGTGATGTCAAGGACCAGGCCTGTCAGGCGAGGCCTGCTTCCCCCTGCTGTCTGCTCAAATGAGCCCGTCATTGCTAGTACAAGTGACGTCAAGGACCAGGCCTGTCAGGCGAGGCCTGCTTCACCCTGCTGTTTGCTCAAATGAGCCCGTCATTGCTAGCACAAGTGACGTCAAGGACCAGGCCTGACAGGCGAGGCCTGCTTCACCCTGCTGTCTGCTCAAATGAGACCGTCATTGCTAGCACAAGTGACGTCCAGGACCAGGCCTCCGTCGGGCGGACCTGCTTCACCCTGCTGTCCGCTCAAATGAGCCCGTCATTGCTAGCACACTTGACGTCCAGGACCAGGCCTCAGTCGGTTGAGGCCTGCTTCAACCTGCTGTCTGCTCAAATGAGCTCGTCATTGCTAGCACAAGTGACGTTAGGGACCAGACCTTAGTCAGGCGAGGCCTGTTCACACTGCTATCCGCTCAAATGAGTCCTGCGTGCCACCGTCATTGCTAGTACAAGTGACGTCAAGGACCAGGCCTCAGTCGGGAGAGGCCTGCTTCACCCTGCTGTCTGCTCAAATGAGCCCGTCATTGCTAGCACAAGTGATGTCAAAGACCAGGCCTCAGTCGGGTGAGGGCTGCTTCACCCTGCTGTCTGCTCAAATGAGCCCGTCATTGCTAGCACAAGTGACGTCAAGGACCAGGCCAGTCAGGCGAAGCCTGCTTCACCATGCTGTCTGCTCAAATGAGCCCATTCATTTCTGGCACAAGTGACGTCAAGGACCAGGCCTCAGTCAGGGGAGGTCTGCTTCACCCTGCTGTCTGCTCAAATGAGCCCATCATTGCTAGCACATGTGATGTCAAGGACCAGGCCTCAGTCAGGCGAGGCCTGCTTCACCCTTCTGTCTGATCAAATGAGCCCGTCATTTCTATCACAATTGACGTCAAGGACCAGGCCTCAGTCAGGCGAGGCCTGCTTCACCCTTCTGTCCGATCAAATGAGCCCGTCATTTCTATCACATGTGACGTCAAGGACCAGGCCTCAGTCAGGCGAGGCCTGCTTCACCCTTCTGTCTGATCAAATGAGCCCGTCATTTCTATCACAAGTGACGTCAAGGACCAGGCCTCAGTCCGGTGAGGCCTGCTTCACACTTCTGTCTGCTCAAATGAGCCCGTCATTGCTGGCACAAGTGACGTCAAGGACCAGGCCTCAGTCAGGGGAGGTCTGCTTCACCCTGCTGTCTGCTGAAATGAGCCCGTCATTGCTGGCACAAGTGACGTCCAGGACCAGGCCTCAATCAGGCGAGGCCTGCTCCACCCTGCTGACTGCTGAAATGAGCCCGTCATTGCTAGCACACGTGACGTCAAGGACCAGGCCTCAGTCAGGCGAGGCCTGCTTCACCCGGCTGTCTGCTCAAATGAGTGCGTCATTGCTAGCACAAGTGACGTCAAGGACCAGGCCTCAGTCAGGTGAGGCCTGCTTCACCCTGCTGTCTGCTCAAATGAGCGCATCATTGCTAGCACAAGTGACGTCAAGGACCAGGCCTCAGTCAGGCGAGGTCTGCTTCATCCTGTTCTCTGCTCAAATGAGCCCGTCATTGCTAGCACAAGTGACGTCAAGGACCAGGCCTCAGTCAGGCGAGGCCTGCTTCACCCTGCTGTATGCTCATATGAACCCGTCATTGCTAGCACACGTGACGTCCAGGACCAGGCCTAAATCAGGCGAGGCCTGCTTCACACTGCTGTCTGCTCAAATGAGCTTGTCATTGCTAGCACAAGTGACGTCAAGGACCAGGCCTCAGTCAGGCGAGGCCTGCTTCAACCTGATGTCTGCTCAAATGAGCTCGTCATTGCTAGCACAAGTGACGTCAAGGACCAGGCCTGTCAGGCGAAGCCTGCTTCACCCTGCTGTCTGCTCAAATGAGCCCATTAATTTCTGGCACAAGTGACGTCAAGGACCAGGCCTCAGTCAGGGGAGGTCTGCTTCACCCTGCTGTCTGCTCAAATGAGCCCGTCATTGCTGGCACAAGTGACGTCAAGGACCAGGCCTCAGTCAGGGGAGGTCTGCTTCACCCTGCTGTCGGCTCAAATGAGCCCGTTATTGCTAGCACACTTGACGTCAAGGACCAGGCCTTAGTCAAGCGAGGCCTGCTTCACCCTGCCGTCTTCTCAAATGAGCCCGTCTTTGCTAGCACAAGTGACGTCCAGGACCAGGCCTCAGTCGGGCGAGGGCTGCTTCAACCTGCTGTCTGCACAAATGAGCTCGTCATTGCTAGCACAAGTGAGGTTAGGGACCAGACCGTAGTCAGGCGAGGCCTGCTTCACACTGCTGTCTGCTCAAATGAGTCCCGCGTGCCACCGTCATTGCTAGCACACTTGACGTTAAGGACCATGCCTCAGTCGGGCGAGGTCTGGTTCACCCTGCTATCTGCTCAAATGAGCCCGTCATTGCTAGCACAAGTGATGTCAAGGACCAGGCCTCGTTCGGGTGAGGGCTGCTTCACACTTCTGTCTGCTCAAATGAGCCCGTCATTGCTAGCACAAGTGATGTCAAGGACCAGGCCTGTCAGGCAAGGCCTGCTTCACCCTGCTGTTTGCTCAAATGAGCCTGTCATTGCTAGCACAAGTGACGTTAGGGACCAGACCTTAGTCAGGCGAGGCCTGTTCACACTGCTGTCTTCTCAAATGAGTCCGCGTGCCGCCGTCATTGCTAGCACACGTGACGTCAATGACCAGGCCTCAGTCGGGCGAGGTCTGGTTCACCCTGCTGTCTGCTCAAATGAGCCCGTCATTGCTGGCACAAGTGATGTCAAGGACCAGGTCTCAGTCGGGTGAGGGCTGCTTCACACTTCTGTCTGCTCAAATGAGCCCGTCATTGCTAGCACAAGTGACGTCAAGGACCAGGCCTCAGTCGTACGACGCCTGCTTCACCCTGCTGTCCGCTCAAATGAGCCCGTCATTGCTAGCACAAGTGACGTCAAGGACCAGGCCTGTCAGGCAAAGCCTGCTTCACCCTGCTGTCTGCTCAAATGAGCATATTCATTTCTGACACAAGTGACGTCAAGGACCAGGTCTCAGTTGGGTGAGGGCTGCTTCACACTTCTGTCTGCTCAAATGAGCCCGTCATTGCTAGCACAAGTGACGTCAAGGACCAGGCCTCAGTCAGGTGAAGCCTGCTTCACCCTGCTGTCTGCTCAAATGAGCCCGTCATTGCTAGCACAAGTGAAGTCAAGGACCAGGCCTCAGTCAGGTGAAGCCTGCTTCACCCTGCTGTCTGCTCAAATGAGCATATTCATTTCTGACACAAGTGACGTCAAGGACCAGGTCTCAGTTGGGTGAGGGCTGCTTCACACTTCTGTCTGCTCAAATGAGCCTGTCATTGCTAGCACAGGTGACGTCAGGGACCAGGACTCAGTCAGGGGAGGTCTGCTTCACCCTGCTGTCTGCTCAAATGAGCCCGTCATTGCTAGCACAAGTGAAGTCAAGGACCAGGCCTCAGTCAGGTGAAGCCTGCTTCACCCTGCTGTCTGCTCAAATGAGCCTGTCATTGCTAGCACACGTGACGTCAAGGATCAGGCCTCAGTCAGGCGAGGCCTGCTTCACCCTGCTGTCTGCTCAAATGAGCCTGTCATTGCTAGCACACGTGACGTCAAGGATCAGGCCTCAGTCAGGCGAGGCATGCTTCACCCTGCTGTCTGCTCAAATGAGCCCGTCATTGCTAGCACATGTGACGTCAAGGACCAGCCCTCAGTCAGGCGAGGCCTGCTTCACCCTGCTGTCTGCACAAATGAGCTCGTCATTGCTAGCACAAGTGAGGTTAGGGACCAGACCGTAGTCAGGCGAGGCCTGCTTCACACTGCTGTCTGCTCAAATGAGTCCCGCGTTCCACCGTCATTGCTAGCACACTTGACGTCAATGACCATGCCTCAGTCGGGCGAGGTCTGGTTCACCCTGCTATCTGCTCAAATGAGCCCGTCATTGCTCGCACAAGTGATGTCAAGGACCAGGCCTCAGTCGGGTGAGGGCTGCTTCACACTTCTGTCTACTCAAATGAGCCCGTCATTGCTAACACAAGTGACGCCCAGGACCAGGCCTCATTCAGGCGAGGCCTGCTTCACCCTGCTGTCTGCTCAAATGAGCCCGTCATCACTAGCACAAGTGATGTCAAGGACCAGGCCTGTCAGGCGAGGCCTGCTTCACCCTGCTGTTTGCTCAAATAAGCCTGTCATTGCGAGCACAAGTGATGTCAAGGACCAGGCCTGTCAGGCGAGGCCTGCCTAACCCTTCTGTTTGCTCAAATAAGCCCGTCATTGCTAGCACACGTGACGTCAAGGACCAGGCCTGTCAGGTGAGGCCTGCTTCACCCTGCTGTCTGCTCAAATGAGCCCGTCATTGCTAGCACAAGTGACGTCAAGGACCAGGCCTCAGTCAGGAGGGGACTGCTTCACCCTGCTGTCTGCTCAAATGAGCCCATCATTGCTAGCACAAGTGACGTCCAGGACCAGGCCTCCGTCGGGCGGGCCTGCTTCACCCTTGTGAGAAGTTGGCCTGATAGGTAGTGTTTCCAGTTCTGGAACCACTGGTTATCAGTCCAAACAAACCCCAAAGATGTCAGGTTGTAAGTCAACCTTGTAGACAAGCTATCCTAGTGGTAGCATGGACTAAGCAGCCTTAAAGGCTTAACTTAAGAGGTCGTGTTAAGCGAGCTTGTTTTACCACATACAATCCTGTAATCAAATGAAAGGACACCACACAAGTATATATTATAAAAATATATGTATTTATTACTAAATTACTCCCCAGTACTCTTTATGAGGAAAGGGGCACAAGCGTTAAATCAAAAGCACTGTTACACATATAAAGTTGCACGTTTATGGATGAGGGCGGGTGGCCACTCAGACCATATATCAAAAAAGTGGTATAAGTAACACTTTACGAACAATGGTTAGGCCTAGGGCCTAGAGATTCGCTGGGAGCAGTCAGGACAAGCAATGAAGAAGTCGGGAGTAGCCCACAGGAGACGGATGCAGCACGGAAAGTGCAGCGCGCACCAATGCACTGTCAATGGTGCGTAAAAGTCAGTTAAAGTGAATAAAAAGATACTTCCGCTGAACCTAGGAACACAAAACTTTAGACACAGACCCTAGAGGTGTGTACCAGTGTAAAGACACCGGCGTTGCAAAGTTACCTCACCCACAGGCCGTGGGTGCACAGGGTCGAAGTGGCGTCGGGTTCTGTCACGCAGGTTCTGGGTGCTTGGAGCTGTTGCAGCTGCAGGCGCTGTGAAGCAGAAGTGTCCGGTGCGATCCAAGGGTGGATCGATGTAGAAAAGTACCTGAAAGCAGAGGGGACAGAGTCTGGGTCACTCAGCAGTGACCAGGGTGGAACCAGGACGGAACCAGGCAATGTCGGGCGCAATCAGGCGGTTGTCGATAGGCTTCTCTCCGCTGTCACGTGGGCTCTGGGGCATCTGCGACGTCCAGGAGTAGGTCACGATCTGTCCCACGTAGGCTCTCGCCGTCAGCACCGTCGGCTTGAAGATTGTAGCAAACAGCACTTGGCAAAAGCAATCCACGCGGAACCGGGAGATTGCTTATCACTCGAACCAGGAGGGTCAGAGTGGGTGCTCCTTTTCACAGGAGCTGGTGCAGATCTGGAGCAACCAGAAAAGCAAGTCGTATTTCGAAGTTCGTCGGCACAGGGGCCACAAGCCAGCTGGCAAGTGACCGGGCCAACGCGTCGAGCGCACACAAGCAGAAGGGCCCCACGCAGCACTCAGCGAGTGTGGAGGGGTGAGCTTTGGTGCAAGTGGAGCTCGGGGCTGGGGCTTCTCAAACCCCGGTGTACAGCTTCGAGGGTCACTCGTGGGCCGCACGGTCAGCGTCTCGTGGCCTTTTCAAGATGGCGTGCCCCACGCTTCCGGTCGCCTCCACGGGTCTCAGCTCTGCAGGGACTGTGGATCGGGCAGGTAGAAGGCAGGCAAGCTTGATCTCGTCGATCTCTGTCGCTCGAGTTCCGGCGGGAACTGCAACAAAGCAAGGGTCGAGGGCTGGATGGTGCCTGTTTGCACAGGGTGGTCACTCCTTGACCACAAGGGAGATTCTTCAGTCTTCTCACGTCGTGTAGAAAGTCGAAGGGTCCAGATTTCGTTTCTTATGTTTCTTCAGGATGATCTGAGGTCCGTTGGGACTGCTCCCCCTCTTATTCGAATCTCGGGGGTTGGACATCCTGCTAGGTCCCCTCCTATGGGTGGGACCCAGGAAGGGGGTGGTTACACCCCTCTCCTTTGATCCTGGCCGCGCTGGGACAGGGGCTGGGAGGCCCCAGAACCGGTTTGGCCGGATCCTGCAAGGGGCAGCCTTGTGCTCCCCAGGCAGTGTCTGGTTTCATTGAAACCTCCCTACTCCAATCCACTATCTCCTGTCTGGGGTGGTTTGACACCGCCCTGTGACAGGAAACTCTTTGTCCAGGCCTCCTCTGCCGGGTTTCGGTCAGCAGCAGGAGGTCAGACCCGTGTCTGTGGCAGGGGCATCCATTTTGTGGATCTGAGGCTCATTTTAAATCAACCGCGTTTCAGTAAAGTAACATGTCTTCTCCCTCTAGAAGGGTGGAATGCTATCCCCGTCGCCAGAACTGGCGAGGGGATAGTATTCCAATTCGTATGACACCTTACACGACATGTTTTGATAAAGCCAAACCAAAGTTGCTATATAACCGCGAGGATTATAATGCGCTTAAGAGTATATGGTATGGCATTATCCCGGATCAGCTTAGGGAGTTGTTCCCGACAGCTGCAGACAGGCTCAGCTCATGCCCGAGCACCATCTCACATAAAACCACGCACTCTGCCTCCAGGATTGATGAGGCCTTCCATAGGAGTGGCTTACAGGCTATATATGTGTCCAGATATAGGTTTAGATATAGGTATACTATATCTAAGCAAGGGGTGATTACACCCACTTGCCCCAGCTGAGTGATCAGCCAGTTGTGTCAATTTAAGAACCAGCCAGGGGTGGCAAAAGCTATGCTTCAGCCCCTGGTAGGCCTTGGTGGCACCTATGCCCTGGGCACCTATAGTGCATGGTACAGGGGCTGACAAGGAGTCCATTTCCAATTGTGGTATGTACCTATAGCACATGTATTACAAATTTAGAGAGAGAACAGCAGGCTGGGGGTCTGATTAGCAGGCCCACAGCCTCAGTAAGTCGAAAACCAGTGAAGCAAAAAGCAAAAATTGGGGTGACCATAGGATAGCAGACCCTACTCTCCTACATAACCCCCCCCCAAACGCAGGGACATTAAACTTAACCTTGACCAGATAAGTCTTCATGTTCTAAGTGGAAGTACCGGGAGAGACCATCTGCATTACCATGGTCAGTCCCTGGGCGGTGCTCCACTGTAAAGTCCATCCCCTGTAGGGAAATGGACCACCTGAGCAGTTTGGGATTTTCACCCTTCATCTGATTTAGCCACAAGAGGGGCTTATGGTCTGTCTGAATTAGGAAGTGAGTACCAAACAAGTATGGCCTCAACTTCTTCAGGGCCCAAACCACAGCAAAGGCCTCCCTCTCAATAGCTGACCAACGTTTCTCCCTGGGGGTCAGCCTTCTGCTAATAAAAGCAATGGGCTGGTCTTGACCATCTTGATTAAGTTGTGAAAGCACAGCTCCCACCCCCAACTCA
The DNA here is from genome assembly GCF_964263255.1 of Lissotriton vulgaris. Taxonomy (NCBI): domain Eukaryota; kingdom Metazoa; phylum Chordata; class Amphibia; order Caudata; family Salamandridae; genus Lissotriton; species Lissotriton vulgaris. The sequence continues at coordinate 45,492,114 of NC_141699.1, forward strand.
GAAGCATCTGTCTGTACAATGAACTGTTTGGAGTAGTCAGGACTCTTCAGGATAGGTGCAGAGCACATGGCCTTCTTCAGGTCATCAAATGCCTTTTGACAGCTAACTGTCCACTGAACCTTTTTGGGCATCTTCTTGGATGTCAAGTCATTCAATGGTGTCACAATGGACCCATAGTTCTTTACAAATTTTCTGTAATACCCAGTCAGGCCCAAGAAGGCTCTGACTTGTGTCTGGGTAGTTGGAGGAGTCCAGTCCTGTATGGTCTGGATCTTGCTCTCCAGTGGTTGAACTTGACCCCCACCTACTAGGTGGCCCAAGTACACAACCTTGCTCTGCCCTATCTGGCACTTAGTAGCCTTGATAGTCAGGCCTGCCTTTTGCAGGGCCTCCAGAACCTTCTTCAGGTGGATCAGGTGATCCTCCCAGGTGGAGCTAAAGACAGCAATATCATCTAGATATGCTGCACAAAAGTCATCCAGCCCAGCAAGGACTTGGTTCACCAACCTTTGGAAAGTGGCAGGTGCATTCTTCAAACCAAAGGGCATTACCACAAACTGATAATGCCCACTAGGGGTAGAGAATGCTGTTTTGGCTTTTGACTCTTCAGCTAGTCTGATTTGCCAGTAGCCAGCTGTCAAATCAAATGTGCTCAGAAACTTGGCAGAAGCCAATTTATCAATGAGCTCATCTGCTCTTGGAATGGGATGAGCATCTGTCCTAGTGACAGCATTGAGACCTCTGTAGTCCACACAAAACCTCATTTCTCTCTTCCCATCTTTGGTATGAGGTTTTGGCACAAGGACCACTGGGCTAGCCCATGGGCTCTCTGATGGCTCAATCACTCCAAGCTCCAACATCTTTTGCACCTCAGCCTTTATACAATCCCTGACATGGTCAGGTTGCCTGTAGATTTTATTCTTCACAGGCAGATTGTCACCAGTATCCACCTCATGGGTGCACCAGCTAGTCTGACTGGGTGTGAGTGAAAACAAGTGTCTGTGGGCCTGCAACACCTGTCTGCAGTCCACCTGTTGCTGCTCAGTGAGGCTGCCTGCCAAGGCTACTCCATCAACTGAACCATCATCAGGGTTCTGGGAAAGCAGGTCTGGGAGAGGGTCACTCTCTTCCTCCTGTTCCCCATCTGTGGCCATGAGGAGACTCATGTCCTCCCTGTCAACAAATGCTTTCAAACGATTGACATGGAGCACCCTGTGGGGGCTCCTAGGGGTGCCAAAGTCAACCAGGTAGGTGACTTCTCCCTTCTTTTCAATGATAGGGTAGGGTCCAGTCCATTGGTCCTGGAGAGCTGCTGGCCCCACTGGGTCCAACACCCACACCTTCTGCCCTGGCTGGTACTCAACCAGAACAGCCTTTTGGTCATGCCAGGCTTTCTGTAATTCCTGACTGGCCTCAAGGTTTTTGGATGCTCTCTCCATGTATTCAGCCATCCTGGAGCGGAGACCAAGTACATAATCCACAATGTCTAGTTTAGGCTTTTTGAGAGGTAACTCCCATCCTTCCTTCACCAAACTCAATGGACCTCTTACAGGGTGGCCAAACAAAAGTTCAAAAGGGCTGTAGCCAACCCCCTTCTGTGGGACCTCTCTGTAAGCAAAGAGCAAGCAGGGTAAAAGGATGTCCCATTTCCGCCTAAGCTTCTCTGGTAAACCTTTTATCATTCCCTTTAGGGTCTTGTTGAACCTTTCCACAAGCCCATTGCACTGTGGATGGTAGGGTGTGGTAAACTTATAGTTCACTCCACACTCTTTCCACATTGCTTTTAAGTATCCAGACATGAAGTTGGTACCTCTGTCTGAAAGAACCTCCTTTGGAAAGCCCACTCTTGAGAAAACTGCAATGAGGGCTTTTGCCACCACAGGAGCTGTGGTGGTCCTCAGGGGAATTGCTTCTGGGTACCTGGTGGCATGATCCACTACCACCAGTATAAATCTGTGCCCAGATGCTGTTTGAGGAACCATGGGACCCACAATGTCTATTCCAACTCTTTCAAAGGGTACCCCCACCACAGGTAGTGGTATCAGGGGGGCCTTTGTTGTGCCACCTGACTTACCACTGGCTTGGCAAGTGACACAGGAGCGACAAAACTCCTTGACATTTTCTGACATGTGAGGCCAGTGAAAGTGTGGAACAAGCCTGTCCCAAGTCTTATTCTGGCCTAAGTGTCCTGCAAGGGGAATATCATGGGCCAAGGTAAGAAGGAAGCCCCTAAACTTCAAAGGTATAACCAACCTCCTGGTGGTGCCAGGCTTGGGGTCTCTAGCCTCTGAATAAAGGAGTCCTTCATCCCAATACACCTTATGGGTACCTTGAGCATTCCCTGCAGCCTCAGCAGCAGCTTGCTGTCTGAGGGGTTCAAGTGAAGGGCAATCTAATTGGGCCTGCCCCAGGTCTGCCCTTGAGGGTCCCCCTGTCCCCAGAAACTCAACCTGATCAGGTTCAAGCTCCTCAGAGACAGTCTCCTCTTGGACTGCAGAATCAGTTTCCTGTGAAACCTGATCCTCAGCCTGGGGCAAGTGGGAAGGCACAGCCTTAACCCTCTTGCTCCTTCTCTTGGGTTGTGGTTGGTCTATTGTTTCAAGATCCACCACTGGTTCAGGAAGGCACTTCTTAGCCTGAGACCTTGTCACTGCAAGGACATGAGCTGAAATCCCTAGCATTTCTGCATGAGTCCTGTACTCCACTTCTGACCAAACTGAGCTTTCAAGATCATTGCCTAACAGACAGTCTACTGGGAGGTCTGCACTCACAACAACTTTCTTTAGGCCATCTACCCCTCCCCAGGAGAAGTTCACAACAGCCACACTATGGGAAGTAGTGGAGTTGCTTGCATTGGTCACTAGGTAACTTTCACCTAGTACAATTTGTCCAGGGTCCACAAAGCCAGGTGCCACCATTGTGACACTGGCACAAGTGTCCCTGTAGGCCTGAGCCAGTTTCTCATTAATTAAGGGAGTCTGCCTATATTTGCCCAGGTTACTGGGGCTTACTGCAGTGGGCAAAGATATGTCCACATCATATAGGAGAACTGCCTGTGTGGGGATTCTGACTAGGCCAGATTCCACCTCAGTACCCAGGGTCAACCCTACTAAACCCTTTGGCTGTGTACCACCACTGCTGACTGTACTAGGGGGTGCAGTTGCTTTAGGAGCTGCAGTGGTGGGGACTGGATTTTTCTTAGTGCATTCACTGCCCCAGTGTGAAACTGATTTGCAGGTATTACACCAAGGTTTCTTTGGGCCATCGTTCTTCTTTTTCTTGTTTCCATTTTGGGAACCCCCCTCCTTATTGCTAGTTTGGGGGCCTGAAGACTTCTGGTCCTTTTCTTTATCTTTCTGATTCCCACCCTTCTGGTCTGTTTTCTTCTGGTCACCTTGGTTCTGGTTTTTCTGCTTAATCCTTGTTCTGACCCATTTGTCTGCCTTCTTTCCCAATTCTTGGGGAGAGGTCAAATCAGAGTCAACAAGGTATTGATGCAACAGCTGGTTCTGACAGTTATTAAGGATCTGTTCTCTCATCATAAGATTGTACAATCCTGTATAGTCTGAAACTTTACTTCCCTGCAGCCAACCCTCCAGAGCCTTAGTGGCACAATCTACAAAATCAGTCCAGTCCTGAGTCTGTGCTTTTTGGGTGTCTCTGAACAACAACCTGTATTACTCAGTGGTTAGGCCAAACCCTTCAATAAGAGCACTCTTCAGAACAGAGTAGTTTTTGGCATCCTCAGGTCTAACAGTGAGGAGCCTGTCCCTCCCTTTCTCAGAAAAGGAGTACCATAAAATTGCTGCCCACTGATCCTCAGGGACCTGCTGTACCATGCAGGCCCTCTCAAGAGCAGTCATCCATTTGTGGATATCATCCCCTTCCTTGTAGGGGGGCACAATTTTTGTCAGGTTTCTATTGTCATAGGCCCTGTCTTTTTCTTTAGGAACTTTGCTGCCACCAGTGGCATCTAAGCCACACAATTTTTTCTCTCTTGCTAAAGCAAGTTTAGCTTGAGCCAAGGCTACCTCTTCCCTTTCTATTTGGAGTTGGACAGCCCTCATCCTGGCCCTATGCTCTATTCTCTGGGAGGAAGTCATTCCTCTTTGAGATTCTCTTGAGGCACTAGAAAGGTGAGAGTCCCTTGACAGAGATCTCTCCCTTCTATTACCTGGGAGAATTTGGTTATGAGATCTGGAGTGGTGCTGGCCCCCTCCATTCCCATGTAGGTCCAAGTTGGCCTGGTTAAGCCTGGCAACCTGTACCTGGTTTCCCACCTGATCCTGATCTTCAGGCTCTTCTACATCAGAGCCTTCCTCTGGGTCTTCCTCTTCCTCCTCTACTCCTTCTTGAAGATCCTCATTCTCAGGGGAGTTTATCCCTTCCTCTGTTTCTAAGGGAGTCTGAATCGCCTTGTCTAGGTCATCCTTTTCTAGGAGAGCTATTAGGGAAGGAATGGTAGGGCCTCTGCCCTTTTTTAGCCCCCTGGCTGTGCACAAGGCACTCAGGTCTTTGTGGCTAAGATTGTCATATCTGGATGTTGTCCCTATAGGATCAACTATTACAGGAGCAGAGCCTGAGGCTCTTTCTGTATCAGACATGACTGCTAGTGAGGTGTAAGTGGTGCACTTACCTACACTAAGTGGTTTCCTACTGTACCTTGCTAGTGAGTTGTAGTCAGGGTGTGCTAATCCCTTTAATCTACAACTACTAAGTTCAGTAGAACTTAATATGCTAAGCTTTTGATTTATATGTACCTAGAGGTACTTGATGTGATCTTTCAATTTGATAAAGATTGCAATGGTAAAACAAACAGCAAGCTCAAATCCGCACCGCTGCACACCAATGTGAGAAGTTGGCCTGATAGGTAGTGTTTCCAGTTCTGGAACCACTGGTTATCAGTCCAAACAAACCCCAAAGATGTCAGGTTGTAAGTCAACCTTGTAGACAAGCTATCCTAGTGGTAGCATGGACTAAGCAGCCTTAAAGGCTTAACTTAAGAGGTCGTGTTAAGCGAGCTTGTTTTACCACATACAATCCTGTAATCAAATGAAAGGACACCACACAAGTATATATTATAAAAATATATGTATTTATTACTAAATTACTCCCCAGTACTCTTTATGAGGAAAGGGGCACAAGCGTTAAATCAAAAGCACTGTTACACATATAAAGTTGCACGTTTATGGATGAGGGCGGGTGGCCACTCAGACCATATATCAAAAAAGTGGTATAAGTAACACTTTACGAACAATGGTTAGGCCTAGGGCCTAGAGATTCGCTGGGAGCAGTCAGGACAAGCAATGAAGAAGTCGGGAGTAGCCCACAGGAGACGGATGCAGCACGGAAAGTGCAGCGCGCACCAATGCACTGTCAATGGTGCGTAAAAGTCAGTTAAAGTGAATAAAAAGATACTTCCGCTGAACCTAGGAACACAAAACTTTAGACACAGACCCTAGAGGTGTGTACCAGTGTAAAGACACCGGCGTTGCAAAGTTACCTCACCCACAGGCCGTGGGTGCACAGGGTCGAAGTGGCGTCGGGTTCTGTCACGCAGGTTCTGGGTGCTTGGAGCTGTTGCAGCTGCAGGCGCTGTGAAGCAGAAGTGTCCGGTGCGATCCAAGGGTGGATCGATGTAGAAAAGTACCTGAAAGCAGAGGGGACAGAGTCTGGGTCACTCAGCAGTGACCAGGGTGGAACCAGGACGGAACCAGGCAATGTCGGGCGCAATCAGGCGGTTGTCGATAGGCTTCTCTCCGCTGTCACGTGGGCTCTGGGGCATCTGCGACGTCCAGGAGTAGGTCACGATCTGTCCCACGTAGGCTCTCGCCGTCAGCACCGTCGGCTTGAAGATTGTAGCAAACAGCACTTGGCAAAAGCAATCCACGCGGAACCGGGAGATTGCTTATCACTCGAACCAGGAGGGTCAGAGTGGGTGCTCCTTTTCACAGGAGCTGGTGCAGATCTGGAGCAACCAGAAAAGCAAGTCGTATTTCGAAGTTCGTCGGCACAGGGGCCACAAGCCAGCTGGCAAGTGACCGGGCCAACGCGTCGAGCGCACACAAGCAGAAGGGCCCCACGCAGCACTCAGCGAGTGTGGAGGGGTGAGCTTTGGTGCAAGTGGAGCTCGGGGCTGGGGCTTCTCAAACCCCGGTGTACAGCTTCGAGGGTCACTCGTGGGCCGCACGGTCAGCGTCTCGTGGCCTTTTCAAGATGGCGTGCCCCACGCTTCCGGTCGCCTCCACGGGTCTCAGCTCTGCAGGGACTGTGGATCGGGCAGGTAGAAGGCAGGCAAGCTTGATCTCGTCGATCTCTGTCGCTCGAGTTCCGGCGGGAACTGCAACAAAGCAAGGGTCGAGGGCTGGATGGTGCCTGTTTGCACAGGGTGGTCACTCCTTGACCACAAGGGAGATTCTTCAGTCTTCTCACGTCGTGTAGAAAGTCGAAGGGTCCAGATTTCGTTTCTTATGTTTCTTCAGGATGATCTGAGGTCCGTTGGGACTGCTCCCCCTCTTATTCGAATCTCGGGGGTTGGACATCCTGCTAGGTCCCCTCCTATGGGTGGGACCCAGGAAGGCGGTGGTTACACCCCTCTCCTTTGATCCTGGCCGCGCTGGGACAGGGGCTGGGAGGCCCCAGAACCGGTTTGGCCGGATCCTGCAAGGGGCAGCCTTGTGCTCCCCAGGCAGTGTCTGGTTTCATTGAAACCTCCCTACTCCAATCCACTATCTCCTGTCTGGGGTGGTTTGACACCGCCCTGTGACAGGAAACTCTTTGTCCAGGCCTCCTCTGCCGGGTTTCGGTCAGCAGCAGGAGGTCAGACCCGTGTCTGTGGCAGGGGCATCCATTTTGTGGATCTGAGGCTCATTTTAAATCAACCGCGTTTCAGTAAAGTAACATGTCTTCTCCCTCTAGAAGGGTGGAATGCTATCCCCGTCGCCAGAACTGGCGAGGGGATAGTATTCCAATTCGTATGACACCTTACACGACATGTTTTGATAAAGCCAAACCAAAGTTGCTATATAACCGCGAGGATTATAATGCGCTTAAGAGTATATGGTATGGCATTATCCCGGATCAGCTTAGGGAGTTGTTCCCGACAGCTGCAGACAGGCTCAGCTCATGCCCGAGCACCATCTCACATAAAACCACGCACTCTGCCTCCAGGATTGATGAGGCCTTCCATAGGAGTGGCTTACAGGCTATATATGTGTCCAGATATAGGTTTAGATATAGGTATACTATATCTAAGCAAGGGGTGATTACACCCACTTGCCCCAGCTGAGTGATCAGCCAGTTGTGTCAATTTAAGAACCAGCCAGGGGTGGCAAAAGCTATGCTTCAGCCCCTGGTAGGCCTTGGTGGCACCTATGCCCTGGGCACCTATAGTGCATGGTACAGGGGCTGACAAGGAGTCCATTTCCAATTGTGGTATGTACCTATAGCACATGTATTACAAATTTAGAGAGAGAACAGCAGGCTGGGGGTCTGATTAGCAGGCCCACAGCCTCAGTAAGTCGAAAACCAGTGAAGCAAAAAGCAAAAATTGGGGTGACCATAGGATAGCAGACCCTACTCTCCTACAACCCTGCTCTCCGCTCAAATGAGCCTGTCATTGCTAGCACAAGTGACGTCAAGGACCAGGCCTTAGTCAAGCGAGGCCTGCTTCACCCTGCTGACTGCTCAAATGAGCCCGTCATTTCTATCACAAGTGACGTCAAGGACCAGCCCTCAGTCAGGCGAGGCCTGCTTCACCCTGCTGTCCACTCAAATTAGCCCGTCATTGCTAGCACAAGTGACGTCCAGGACCAGGCCTCAGTCGGGCGAAGCCTGCTTCACCATGCTGTCTGCTCAAATGAGCCCATTCATTTCTGGCACAAGTGACGTCAAGGACCAGGCCTCAGTCAGGGGAGGTCTGCTTCACCCTGCTGTCTGCTGAAATGAGCCCGTCATTGCTGGCACAAGTGACGTCAAGGACCAGGCCTCAGTCGGGCGAGGCCTGCTTCACCCTGCTGTCTGCTCAAATAAGCCCGTCATTGCTAGCACATGTGACGGCAAGGACCAGGCCTCAGTCAGGCGAGGCCTGCTTCACCCTGCTGTCTGCTCAAATGAGCTCGTCATTGCTAGCACAAGTGATGTCAAGGACCAGGCCTCAGTCAGGCGAGGCCTGTTTCACCCTGCTGTCTGCTGAACTGAGCCCGTCAGTGCTAGCACAAGTGACGTCCAGGACCAGGCCTCAGTCAGGCGAGGCCTGCTTCACCCTGCTGTATGCTCATATGAACCCGTCATTGCTAGCACACGTGACGTCCAGGACCAGGCCTAAATCAGGCGAGGCCTGCTTCAACCTGCTGTCTGCTCAAATGAGCCTGTCATTGCTAGCACAAGTGACGTCAAGGACCAGGCCTCAGTCAGGCGAGGCCTGCTTCACCCTGCTGTCTGCTCAAATGAGCTCATCATTGCTAGCACATGTGTCCTCAAGGACCAGGCATCAGTCGTGCGAGGCCTGTTTCACCCTGCTGTCAGCTGAAATGAGTCCGTCATTACTAGCACAAGTGACGTCAGGGACCAGGCCTCAGTCAGGAGGGGACTGCTTCACCCTGCTGTCTGCTCAAATGAGCCCGTCATTGCTAGCACAAGTGACGTCCAGGACCAGGCCTCCGTCAGGCGGGCCTGCTTCACCCTGCTGTCCGCTCAAATGAGCCCGTCATTGCTAGCACACTTGACGTCAAGGACCAGGCCTTAGTCAAGCGAGGCCTGCTTCACCCTGCCGTCTGCTCAAATGAGCCCGTTATTGCTAGCACATGTGACGTCAAGGACCAGGCCTCAGTCGGGCGAGGTCTGGTTAACCCTGCTGTCTGCTCAAATGAGCTCGTCATTGCTAGCACAAGTGACGTTAGGGACCAGACCTTAGTCAGGCGAGGCCTGTTCACACTGCTGTCTGCTCAAATGAGTCCTGCATGCCACCCTCATTGCTAGTACACGTGACGTCAATGACCAGGCCTCAGTCGGGCGAGGTCTGGTTAACCCTGCTGTCTGCTCAAATGAGCCCGTCATTGCTAGCACAAGTGACGTCAAGGACCAGGCCTCAGTCGGGAGAGGCCTGCTTCACCCTGTTGTCTGCTCAAATGAGCCTGTCATTGCTAACACAAGTGACGTCATGGACCAGGCCTCAGTCGGGAGAGGCCTGCTTCACACTGCTATCTGCTCAAATGAGCCCGTCATTTCTATCACAAGTGACGTCATGGACCAGGCCACAGTCGGGAGAGGCCTGCTTTACCCTGCTGTCTGCTCAAATGAGCCCGTCATTTCTATCACAAGTGACGTCATGGACCAGGCCACAGTCGGGAGAGGCCTGCTTCACCCTGCTGTCTTCTCAAATGAGCCCGTCATTTCTATCACAAGTGACGTCATGGACCAGTCCTCAGTCAGGCGAGGCCTGCTTCACACTGCTATCTGCTCAAATGTGCCCCTCATTGCTAGCACACGTGACGTCCAGGACCAGGCCTCAGTCGGGGGAGGCCTGCTTCACCCTGCTGTCTGCTCAAATGAGCCCGTCATTACTAGCACACATGACGTCCAGGACCAGGTCTCAGTCGGGCGAGGGCTGCTTCACACTTCTGTCTGCTCAAATGAACCCGTCATTGCTAGCACAAGTGACGTCAAGGACCAGGCCTCAGTCAGGCGAGGCCTGCTTCACCCTGCTGTCTGCTCAAATGAGCCCCTCACTGCTAGCACAAGTGACGTCAAGAACCAGGCCTCAGTCAGTCGAGGCCTGCTTCACCCTGCCGTCTGCTCAAATGAGCCCGTCATTTCTATCACAAGTGACGTCAAGGACCAGGCCTCAGTCAGGCGAGGCCTGCTTCACCCTGCTGTCTGCTCAATTGAGCTCGTCATTGCTAGCACAAGTGACGTCCAGGACCAGGCCTCAGTCGGGTGAGGGCTGCTTCAACCTGCTGTCTGCTCAAATGAGCTCATCATTGCTAGCACAAGTGACGTTAGGGACCAGGCCTTAGTCAGGCGAGGCCTGTTCACACTGCTATCCGCTCAAATGAGTCCTGCGTGCCACCGTCATTGCTAGCACACGTGACGTCAAGGACCAGGCCTCAGTCAGGTGAGGCCTGCTTCACCCTGCTGTCTGCTCAAATGAGCCTGTCATTGCTAGCACAAGTGATGTCAAGGACCAGGCCTGTCAGGCGAGGCCTGCTTCCCCCTGCTGTCTGCTCAAATGAGCCCGTCATTGCTAGTACAAGTGACGTCAAGGACCAGGCCTGTCAGGCGAGGCCTGCTTCACCCTGCTGTTTGCTCAAATGAGCCCCTCATTGCTAGCACAAGTGACGTCAAGGACCAGGCCTGTCAGGCGAGGCCTGCTTCACCCTGCTGTCTGCTCAAATGAGACCGTCATTGCTAGCACAAGTGACGTCCAGGACCAGGCCTCCGTCAGGCGGACCTGCTTCACCCTGCTGTCCGCTCAAATGAGCCCGTCATTGCTAGCACACTTGACGTCCAGGACCAGGCCTCAGTCGGTTGAGGCCTGCTTCAACCTGCTGTCTGCTCAAATGAGCTCGTCATTGCTAGCACAAGTGACGTTAGGGACCAGACCTTAGTCAGGCGAGGCCTGTTCACACTGCTATCCGCTCAAATGAGTCCTGCGTGCCACCGTCATTGCTAGCACACGTGACGTCAAGGACCAGGCCTCAGTCAGGTGAGGCCTGCTTCACCCTGCTGTCTGCTCAAATGAGCCTGTCATTGCTAGTTCAAGTGACGTCAAGGACCAGGCCTGTCAGGCGAGGCCTGCTTCACCCTGCTGTTTGCTCAAATGAGCCCGTCATTGCTAGCACAAGTGACGTCAAGGACCAGGCCTGTCAGGCGAGGCCTGCTTCACCCTGCTGTCTGCTCAAATGAGACCGTCATTGCTAGCACAAGTGACGTCCAGGACCAGGCCTCCGTCGGGCGGACCTGCTTCACCCTGCTGTCCGCTCAAATGAGCCCGTCATTGCTAGCACACTTGACGTACAGGACCAGGCCTCAGTCGGTTGAGGCCTGCTTCAACCTGCTGTCTGCTCAAATGAGCTCGTCATTGCTAGCACAAGTGACGTTAGGGACCAGGCCTGTCAGGCGAGGCCTGCTTCCCCCTGCTGTTTGCTCAAATGAGCCCGTCATTGCTAGCACAAGTGACGTCAAGGACCAGGCCTGTCAGGCGAGGCCTGCTTCACCCTGCTGTCTGCTCAAATGAGACCGTCATTGCTAGCACAAGTGACGTCAAGGACCAGGCCTGTCAGGCGAGGCCTGCTTCACCCTGCTGTCTGCTCAAATGAGCCCGTCATTGCTAGTACAAGTGACGTCAAGGACCAGGCCTGTCAGGCGAGGCCTGCTTCACCCTGCTGTTTGCTCAAATGAGCCCGTCATTGCTAGCACAAGTGACGTCAAGGACCAGGCCTGTCAGGCGAGGCCTGCTTCACCCTGCTGTCTGCTCAAATGAGACCGTCATTGCTAGCACAAGTGACGTCCAGGACCAGGCCTCCGTCGGGTGGACCTGCTTCACCCTGCTGTCCGCTCAAATGAGCCCGTCATTGCTACCACACTTGACGTCCAGGACCAGGCCTCAGTCGGTTGAGGCCTGCTTCAACCTGCTGTCTGCTCAAATGAGCTCGTCATTGCTAGCACAAGTGATGTCAAGGACCAGGCCTGTCAGGCGAGGCCTGCTTCCCCCTGCTGTCTGCTCAAATGAGCCCGTCATTGCTAGTACAAGTGACGTCAAGGACCAGGCCTGTCAGGCGAGGCCTGCTTCACCCTGCTGTTTGCTCAAATGAGCCCGTCATTGCTAGCACAAGTGACGTCAAGGACCAGGCCTGTCAGGCGAGGCCTGCTTCACCCTGCTGTCTGCTCAAATGAGACAGTCATTGCTAGCACAAGTGACGTCCAGGACCAGGCCTCCGTCGGGCGGACCTGCTTCACCCTGCTGTCCGCTCAAATGAGCCCGTCATTGCTAGCACACTTGACGTCCAGGACCAGGCCTCAGTCGGTTGAGGCCTGCTTCAACCTGCTGTCTGCTCAAATGAGCTCGTCATTGCTAGCACAAGTGACGTTAGGGACCAGACCTTAGTCAGGCGAGGCCTGTTCACACTGCTATCTGCTCAAATGAGTCCTGCGTGCCACCGTCATTGCTAGTACAAGTGACGTCAAGGACCAGGCCTCAGTCGGGAGAGGCCTGCTTCACCCTGCTGTCTGCTCAAATGAGCCCGTCATTGCTAGCACAAGTGATGTCAAGGACCAGGCCTCAGTCGGGTGAGGGCTGCTTCACCCTGCTGTCTGCTCAAATGAGCCCATCATTGCTAGCACAAGTGACGTCAAGGACCAGGCCAGTCAGGCGAAGCCTGCTTCACCATGCTGTCTGCTCAAATGAGCCCATTCATTTCTGGCACAAGTGACGTCAAGGACCAGGCCTCAGTCAGGGGAGGTCTGCTTCACCCTGCTGTCTGCTCAAATGAGCCCATCATTGCTAGCACATGTGATGTCAAGGACCAGGCCTCAGTCAGGCGAGGCCTGCTTCACCCTTCTGTCTGATCAAATGAGCCCGTCATTTCTATCACAATTGACGTCAAGGACCAGGCCTCAGTCAGGCGAGGCCTGCTTCACCCTTCTGTCTGATCAAATGAGCCCGTCATTTCTATCACATGTGACGTCAAGGACCAGGCCTCAGTCAGGCGAGGCCTGCTTCACCCTTCTGTCTGATCAAATGAGCCCGTCATTTCTATCACAAGTGACGTCAAGGACCAGGCCTCAGTCAGGGGAGGTCTGCTTCACCCTGCTGTCTGCTCAAATGAGCCCATCATTGCTAGCACATGTGATGTCAAGGACCAGGCCTCAGTCAGGCGAGGCCTGCTTCACCCTTCTGTCTGCTCAAATGAGCCTGTCATTGCTAGCACAAGTGACGTCAAGGACCAGGCCTCAGTCAGGCGAGGCCTGCTTCACCCTGCTGTCTGCTCAAATGAGCTCGTCATTGCTAGCACATGTGTCCTCAAGGACCAGGCATCAGTCGTGCGAGGCCTGTTTCACCCTGCTGTCAGCTGAAATGAGTCCGTCATTACTAGCACAAGTGACGTCAGGGACCAGGCCTCAGTCAGGAGGGGACTGCTTCACCCTGCTGTCTGCTCAAATGAGCCCGTCATTGCTAGCACAAGTGACGTCCAGGACCAGGCCTCCGTCAGGCGGGCCTGCTTCACCCTGCTGTCCGCTCAAATGAGCCCGTCATTGCTAGCACACTTGACGTCAAGGACCAGGCCTTAGTCAAGCGAGGCCTGCTTCACCCTGCCGTCTGCTCAAATGAGCCCGTTATTGCTAGCACATGTGACGTCAAGGACCAGGCCTCAGTCGGGCGAGGTCTGGTTAACCCTGCTGTCTGCTCAAATGAGCTCGTCATTGCTAGCACAAGTGACGTTAGGGACCAGACCTTAGTCAGGCGAGGCCTGTTCACACTGCTGTCTGCTCAAATGAGTCCTGCATGCCACCCTCATTGCTAGTACACGTGACGTCAATGACCAGGCCTCAGTCGGGCGAGGTCTGGTTAACCCTGCTGTCTGCTCAAATGAGCCCGTCATTGCTAGCACAAGTGACGTCAAGGACCAGGCCTCAGTCGGGAGAGGCCTGCTTCACCCTGTTGTCTGCTCAAATGAGCCTGTCATTGCTAACACAAGTGACGTCATGGACCAGGCCTCAGTCGGGAGAGGCCTGCTTCACATTGCTATCTGCTCAAATGAGCCCGTCATTTCTATCACAAGTGACGTCATGGACCAGGCCACAGTCGGGAGAGGCCTGCTTTACCCTGCTGTCTGCTCAAATGAGCCCGTCATTTCTATCACAAGTGACGTCATGGACCAGGCCACAGTCGGGAGAGGCCTGCTTCACCCTGCTGTCTTCTCAAATGAGCCCGTCATTTCTATCACAAGTGACGTCATGGACCAGTCCTCAGTCAGGCGAGGCCTGCTTCACACTGCTATCTGCTCAAATGTGCCCCTCATTGCTAGCACACGTGACGTCCAGGACCAGGCCTCAGTCGGGGGAGGCCTGCTTCACCCTGCTGTCTGCTCAAATGAGCCCGTCATTACTAGCACACATGACGTCCAGGACCAGGTCTCAGTCGGGCGAGGGCTGCTTCACACTTCTGTCTGCTCAAATGAACCCGTCATTGCTAGCACAAGTGACGTCAAGGACCAGGCCTCAGTCAGGCGAGGCCTGCTTCACCCTGCTGTCTGCTCAAATGAGCCCCTCACTGCTAGCACAAGTGACGTCAAGAACCAGGCCTCAGTCAGGCGAGGCCTGCTTCACCCTGCCGTCTGCTCAAATGAGCCCGTCATTTCTATCACAAGTGACGTCAAGGACCAGGCCTCAGTCAGGCGAGGCCTGCTTCACCCTGCTGTCTGCTCAATTGAGCTCGTCATTGCTAGCACAAGTGACGTCCAGGACCAGGCCTCAGTCGGGTGAGGGCTGCTTCAACCTGCTGTCTGCTCAAATGAGCTCATCATTGCTAGCACAAGTGACGTTAGGGACCAGGCCTTAGTCAGGCGAGGCCTGTTCACACTGCTATCCGCTCAAATGAGTCCTGCGTGCCACCGTCATTGCTAGCACACGTGACGTCAAGGACCAGGCCTCAGTCAGGTGAGGCCTGCTTCACCCTGCTGTCTGCTCAAATGAGCCTGTCATTGCTAGCACAAGTGATGTCAAGGACCAGGCCTGTCAGGCGAGGCCTGCTTCCCCCTGCTGTCTGCTCAAATGAGCCCGTCATTGCTAGTACAAGTGACGTCAAGGACCAGGCCTGTCAGGCGAGGCCTGCTTCACCCTGCTGTTTGCTCAAATGAGCCCGTCATTGCTAGCACAAGTGATGTCAAGGACCAGGCCTGTCAGGCGAGGCCTGCTTCACCCTGCTGTCTGCTCAAATGAGACCGTCATTGCTAGCACAAGTGACGTCCAGGACCAGGCCTCCGTCAGGCGGACCTGCTTCACCCTGCTGTCCGCTCAAATGAGCCCGTCATTGCTAGCACACTTGACGTCCAGGACCAGGCCTCAGTCGGTTGAGGCCTGCTTCAACCTGCTGTCTGCTCAAATGAGCTCGTCATTGCTAGCACAAGTGACGTTAGGGACCAGACCTTAGTCAGGCGAGGCCTGTTCACACTGCTATCCGCTCAAATGAGTCCTGCGTGCCACCGTCATTGCTAGCACACGTGACGTCAAGGACCAGGCCTCAGTCAGGTGAGGCCTGCTTCACCCTGCTGTCTGCTCAAATGAGCCTGTCATTGCTAGTTCAAGTGACGTCAAGGACCAGGCCTGTCAGGCGAGGCCTGCTTCACCCTGCTGTTTGCTCAAATGAGCCCGTCATTGCTAGCACAAGTGACGTCAAGGACCAGGCCTGTCAGGCGAGGCCTGCTTCACCCTGCTGTCTGCTCAAATGAGACCGTCATTGCTAGCACAAGTGACGTCCAGGACCAGGCCTCCGTCGGGCGGACCTGCTTCACCCTGCTGTCCGCTCAAATGAGCCCGTCATTGCTAGCACACTTGACGTACAGGACCAGGCCTCAGTCGGTTGAGGCCTGCTTCAACCTGCTGTCTGCTCAAATGAGCTCGTCATTGCTAGCACAAGTGACGTTAGGGACCAGGCCTGTCAGGCGAGGCCTGCTTCCCCCTGCTGTTTGCTCAAATGAGCCCGTCATTGCTAGCACAAGTGACGTCAAGGACCAGGCCTGTCAGGCGAGGCCTGCTTCACCCTGCTGTCTGCTCAAATGAGACCGTCATTGCTAGCACAAGTGACGTCAAGGACCAGGCCTGTCAGGCGAGGCCTGCTTCACCCTGCTGTCTGCTCAAATGAGCCCGTCATTGCTAGTACAAGTGACGTCAAGGACCAGGCCTGTCAGGCGAGGCCTGCTTCACCCTGCTGTTTGCTCAAATGAGCCCGTCATTGCTAGCACAAGTGACGTCAAGGACCAGGCCTGTCAGGCGAGGCCTGCTTCACCCTGCTGTCTGCTCAAATGAGACCGTCATTGCTAGCACAAGTGACGTCCAGGACCAGGCCTCCGTCGGGTGGACCTGCTTCACCCTGCTGTCCGCTCAAATGAGCCCGTCATTGCTACCACACTTGACGTCCAGGACCAGGCCTCAGTCGGTTGAGGCCTGCTTCAACCTGCTGTCTGCTCAAATGAGCTCGTCATTGCTAGCACAAGTGATGTCAAGGACCAGGCCTGTCAGGCGAGGCCTGCTTCCCCCTGCTGTCTGCTCAAATGAGCCCGTCATTGCTAGTACAAGTGACGTCAAGGACCAGGCCTGTCAGGCGAGGCCTGCTTCACCCTGCTGTTTGCTCAAATGAGCCCGTCATTGCTAGCACAAGTGACGTCAAGGACCAGGCCTGTCAGGCGAGGCCTGCTTCACCCTGCTGTCTGCTCAAATGAGACCGTCATTGCTAGCACAAGTGACGTCCAGGACCAGGCCTCCGTCGGGCGGACCTGCTTCACCCTGCTGTCCGCTCAAATGAGCCCGTCATTGCTAGCACACTTGACGTCCAGGACCAGGCCTCAGTCGGTTGAGGCCTGCTTCAACCTGCTGTCTGCTCAAATGAGCTCGTCATTGCTAGCACAAGTGACGTTAGGGACCAGACCTTAGTCAGGCGAGGCCTGTTCACACTGCTATCCGCTCAAATGAGTCCTGCGTGCCACCGTCATTGCTAGTACAAGTGACGTCAAGGACCAGGCCTCAGTCGGGAGAGGCCTGCTTCACCCTGCTGTCTGTTCAAATGAGCCCGTCATTGCTAGCACAAGTGATGTCAAGGACCAGGCCTCAGTCGGGTGAGGGCTGCTTCACCCTGCTGTCTGCTCAAATGAGCCCGTCATTGCTAGCACAAGTGACGTCAAGGACCAGGCCAGTCAGGCGAAGCCTGCTTCACCATGCTGTCTGCTCAAATAAGCCCATTCATTTCTGGCACAAGTGACGTCAAGGACCAGGCCTCAGTCAGGGGAGGTCTGCTTCACCCTGCTGTCTGCTCAAATGAGCCCATCATTGCTAGCACATGTGATGTCAAGGACCAGGCCTCAGTCAGGCGAGGCCTGCTTCACCCTTCTGTCTGATCAAATGAGCCCGTCATTTCTATCACAATTGACGTCAAGGACCAGGCCTCAGTCAGGCGAGGCCTGCTTCACCCTTCTGTCTGATCAAATGAGCCCGTCATTTCTATCACATGTGACGTCAAGGACCAGGCCTCAGTCAGGCGAGGCCTGCTTCACCCTTCTGTCTGATCAAATGAGCCCGTCATTTCTATCACAAGTGACGTCAAGGACCAGGCCTCAGTCAGGGGAGGTCTGCTTCACCCTGCTGTCTGCTCAAATGAGCCCATCATTGCTAGCACATGTGATGTCAAGGACCAGGCCTCAGTCAGGCGAGGCCTGCTTCACCCTTCTGTCTGCTCAAATGAGCCTGTCATTGCTAGCACAAGTGACGTCAAGGACCAGGCCTCAGTCAGGCGAGGGCTGCTTCACCCTGCTGTCTGCTCAAATGAGCTCGTCATTGCTAGCACATGTGTCCTCAAGGACCAGGCATCAGTCGTGCGAGGCCTGTTTCACCCTGCTGTCAGCTGAAATGAGTCCGTCATTACTAGCACAAGTGACGTCAGGGACCAGGCCTCAGTCAGGAGGGGACTGCTTCACCCTGCTGTCTGCTCAAATGAGCCCGTCATTGCTAGCACAAGTGACGTCCAGGACCAGGCCTCCGTCAGGCGGGCCTGCTTCACCCTGCTGTCCGCTCAAATGAGCCCGTCATTGCTAGCACACTTGACGTCAAGGACCAGGCCTTAGTCAAGCGAGGCCTGCTTCACCCTGCCGTCTGCTCAAATGAGCCCGTTATTGCTAGCACATGTGACGTCAAGGACCAGGCCTCAGTCGGGCGAGGTCTGGTTAACCCTGCTGTCTGCTCAAATGAGCTCGTCATTGCTAGCACAAGTGACGTTAGGGACCAGACCTTAGTCAGGCGAGGCCTGTTCACACTGCTGTCTGCTCAAATGAGTCCTGCATGCCACCCTCATTGCTAGTACACGTGACGTCAATGACCAGGCCTCAGTCGGGCGAGGTCTGGTTAACCCTGCTGTCTGCTCAAATGAGCCCGTCATTGCTAGCACAAGTGACGTCAAGGACCAGGCCTCAGTCGGGAGAGGCCTGCTTCACCCTGTTGTCTGCTCAAATGAGCCTGTCATTGCTAACACAAGTGACGTCATGGACCAGGCCTCAGTCGGGAGAGGCCTGCTTCACACTGCTATCTGCTCAAATGAGCCCGTCATTTCTATCACAAGTGACGTCATGGACCAGGCCACAGTCGGGAGAGGCCTGCTTTACCCTGCTGTCTGCTCAAATGAGCCCGTCATTTCTATCACAAGTGACGTCATGGACCAGGCCACAGTCGGGAGAGGCCTGCTTCACCCTGCTGTCTTCTCAAATGAGCCCGTCATTTCTATCACAAGTGACGTCATGGACCAGTCCTCAGTCAGGCGAGGCCTGCTTCACACTGCTATCTGCTCAAATGTGCCCCTCATTGCTAGCACACGTGACGTCCAGGACCAGGCCTCAGTCGGGGGAGGCCTGCTTCACCCTGCTGTCTGCTCAAATGAGCCCGTCATTACTAGCACACATGACGTCCAGGACCAGGTCTCAGTCGGGCGAGGGCTGCTTCACACTTCTGTCTGCTCAAATGAACCCGTCATTGCTAGCACAAGTGACGTCAAGGACCAGGCCTCAGTCAGGCGAGGCCTGCTTCACCCTGCTGTCTGCTCAAATGAGCCCCTCACTGCTAGCACAAGTGACGTCAAGAACCAGGCCTCAGTCAGGCGAGGCCTGCTTCACCCTGCCGTCTGCTCAAATGAGCCCGTCATTTCTATCACAAGTGACGTCAAGTACCAGGCCTCAGTCAGGCGAGGCCTGCTTCACCCTGCTGTCTGCTCAATTGAGCTCGTCATTGCTAGCACAAGTGACGTCCAGGACCAGGCCTCAGTCGGGTGAGGGCTGCTTCAACCTGCTGTCTGCTCAAATGAGCTCATCATTGCTAGCACAAGTGACGTTAGGGACCAGGCCTTAGTCAGGCGAGGCCTGTTCACACTGCTATCCGCTCAAATGAGTCCTGCGTGCCACCGTCATTGCTAGCACACGTGACGTCAAGGACCAGGCCTCAGTCAGGTGAGGCCTGCTTCACCCTGCTGTCTGCTCAAATGAGCCTGTCATTGCTAGCACAAGTGATGTCAAGGACCAGGCCTGTCAGGCGAGGCCTGCTTCCCCCTGCTGTCTGCTCAAATGAGCCCGTCATTGCTAGTACAAGTGACGTCAAGGACCAGGCCTGTCAGGCGAGGCCTGCTTCACCCTGCTGTTTGCTCAAATGAGCCCGTCATTGCTAGCACAAGTGACGTCAAGGACCAGGCCTGTCAGGCGAGGCCTGCTTCACCCTGCTGTCTGCTCAAATGAGACCGTCATTGCTAGCACAAGTGACGTCCAGGACCAGGCCTCCGTCAGGCGGACCTGCTTCACCCTGCTGTCCGCTCAAATGAGCCCGTCATTGCTAGCACACTTGACGTCCAGGACCAGGCCTCAGTCGGTTGAGGCCTGCTTCAACCTGCTGTCTGCTCAAATGAGCTCGTCATTGCTAGCACAAGTGACGTTAGGGACCAGACCTTAGTCAGGCGAGGCCTGTTCACACTGCTATCCGCTCAAATGAGTCCTGCGTGCCACCGTCATTGCTAGCACACGTGACGTCAAGGACCAGGCCTCAGTCAGGTGAGGCCTGCTTCACCCTGCTGTCTGCTCAAATGAGCCTGTCATTGCTAGTTCAAGTGACGTCAAGGACCAGGCCTGTCAGGCGAGGCCTGCTTCACCCTGCTGTTTGCTCAAATGAGCCCGTCATTGCTAGCACAAGTGACGTCAAGGACCAGGCCTGTCAGGCGAGGCCTGCTTCACCCTGCTGTCTGCTCAAATGAGACCGTCATTGCTAGCACAAGTGACGTCCAGGACCAGGCCTCCGTCGGGCGGACCTGCTTCACCCTGCTGTCCGCTCAAATGAGCCCGTCATTGCTAGCACACTTGACGTACAGGACCAGGCCTCAGTCGGTTGAGGCCTGCTTCAACCTGCTGTCTGCTCAAATGAGCTCGTCATTGCTAGCACAAGTGACGTTAGGGACCAGGCCTGTCAGGCGAGGCCTGCTTCCCCCTGCTGTTTGCTCAAATGAGCCCGTCATTGCTAGCACAAGTGACGTCAAGGACCAGGCCTGTCAGGCGAGGCCTGCTTCACCCTGCTGTCTGCTCAAATGAGACCGTCATTGCTAGCACAAGTGACGTCAAGGACCAGGCCTGTCAGGCGAGGCCTGCTTCACCCTGCTGTCTGCTCAAATGAGCCCGTCATTGCTAGTACAAGTGACGTCAAGGACCAGGCCTGTCAGGCGAGGCCTGCTTCACCCTGCTGTTTGCTCAAATGAGCCCGTCATTGCTAGCACAAGTGACGTCAAGGACCAGGCCTGTCAGGCGAGGCCTGCTTCACCCTGCTGTCTGCTCAAATGAGACCGTCATTGCTAGCACAAGTGACGTCCAGGACCAGGCCTCCGTCGGGTGGACCTGCTTCACCCTGCTGTCCGCTCAAATGAGCCCGTCATTGCTACCACACTTGACGTCCAGGACCAGGCCTCAGTCGGTTGAGGCCTGCTTCAACCTGCTGTCTGCTCAAATGAGCTCGTCATTGCTAGCACAAGTGATGTCAAGGACCAGGCCTGTCAGGCGAGGCCTGCTTCCCCCTGCTGTCTGCTCAAATGAGCCCGTCATTGCTAGTACAAGTGACGTCAAGGACCAGGCCTGTCAGGCGAGGCCTGCTTCACCCTGCTGTTTGCTCAAATGAGCCCGTCATTGCTAGCACAAGTGACGTCAAGGACCAGGCCTGTCAGGCGAGGCCTGCTTCACCCTGCTGTCTGCTCAAATGAGACCGTCATTGCTAGCACAAGTGACGTCCAGGACCAGGCCTCCGTCGGGCGGACCTGCTTCACCCTGCTGTCCGCTCAAATGAGCCCGTCATTGCTAGCACACTTGACGTCCAGGACCAGGCCTCAGTCGGTTGAGGCCTGCTTCAACCTGCTGTCTGCTCAAATGAGCTCGTCATTGCTAGCACAAGTGACGTTAGGGACCAGACCTTAGTCAGGCGAGGCCTGTTCACACTGCTATCCGCTCAAATGAGTCCTGCGTGCCACCGTCATTGCTAGTACAAGTGACGTCAAGGACCAGGCCTCAGTCGGGAGAGGCCTGCTTCACCCTGCTGTCTGCTCAAATGAGCCCGTCATTGCTAGCACAAGTGATGTCAAGGACCAGGCCTCAGTCGGGTGAGGGCTGCTTCACCCTGCTGTCTGCTCAAATGAGCCCGTCATTGCTAGCACAAGTGACGTCAAGGACCAGGCCAGTCAGGCGAAGCCTGCTTCACCATGCTGTCTGCTCAAATGAGCCCATTCATTTCTGGCACAAGTGACGTCAAGGACCAGGCCTCAGTCAGGGGAGGTCTGCTTCACCCTGCTGTCTGCTCAAATGAGCCCATCATTGCTAGCACATGTGATGTCAAGGACCAGGCCTCAGTCAGGCGAGGCCTGCTTCACCCTTCTGTCTGATCAAATGAGCCCGTCATTTCTATCACAATTGACGTCAAGGACCAGGCCTCAGTCAGGCGAGGCCTGCTTCACCCTTCTGTCTGATCAAATGAGCCCGTCATTTCTATCACATGTGACGTCAAGGACCAGGCCTCAGTCAGGCGAGGCCTGCTTCACCCTTCTGTCTGATCAAATGAGCCCGTCATTTCTATCACAAGTGACGTCAAGGACCAGGTCTCAGTCCGGTGAGGCCTGCTTCACACTTCTGTCTGCTCAAATGAGCCCGTCATTGCTGGCACAAGTGACGTCAAGGACCAGGCCTCAGTCAGGGGAGGTCTGCTTCACCCTGCTGTCTGCTAAAATGAGCCCGTCATTGCTGGCACAAGTGATGTCCAGGACCAGGCCTCAATCAGGCGAGGCCTGCTCCACCCTGCTGACTGCTGAAATGAGCCCGTCATTGCTAGCACACGTGACGTCAAGGACCAGGCCTCAGTCAGGCGAGGCCTGCTTCACCCGGCTGTCTGCTCAAATGAGTGCGTCATTGCTAGCACAAGTGACGTCAAGGACCAGGCCTCAGTCAGGTGAGGCCTGCTTCACCCTGCTGTCTGCTCAAATGAGCGCATCATTGCTAGCACAAGTGACGTCAAGGACCAGGCCTCAGTCAGGCGAGGTCTGCTTCATCCTGTTCTCTGCTCAAATGAGCCCGTCATTGCTAGCACAAGTGACGTCAAGGACCAGGCCTCAGTCAGGCGAGGCCTGCTTCACCCTGCTGTATGCTCATATGAACCCGTCATTGCTAGCACACGTGACGTCCAGGACCAGGCCTAAATCAGGCGAGGCCTGCTTCACACTGCTGTCTGCTCAAATGAGCTTGTCATTGCTAGCACAAGTGACGTCAAGGACCAGGCCTCAGTCAGGCGAGGCCTGCTTCACCCTGCTGTCTGCTCAAATGAGCTTGTCATTGCTAGCACATGTGTCCTCAAGGACCAGGCATCAGTCGTGCGAGGCCTGTTTCACCCTGCTGTCAGCTCAAATGAGCCCGTCATTGCTAGCACAAGTGACGTCAAGGACCAGGCCTCAGTCAGGCGAGGCCTACTTCACCCTTCTGTCTGCTCAAATGAGCCCATCATTTCTATCAAAAGTGACGTCAAGGACCAGGTCTTAGTCGGGCGAGTTCTGATTCCCCCTGCTGTCTGCACAAATGAGCCCTTCATTGCTAGCACAAGTGACGTCAAGGACCAGGTCTCAGTCAGGCGAGTTCTGATTCACCCTGCTGTCTGCTCAAATGAGCCCGTCATTGCTAGCACACGTGACGTCAAGGACAAGGCTTGCTTCCCCCTGCTATCTGCTCAAATGAGCCCGTCATTTCTATCACAAGTGACGTCAAGGACCAGGCCTCAGTCAGGCGAGGCCTGCTTTACCCTGCTGTCTGCTCAAAGGAGCCCGTCATTGCTAGCACACGTGTCGTCCATGACCAGGCCTCAGTCAGGGGAGGTCTGCTTCACCCTGCTGTCTGCTCAAATGAGCCCGTCATTGCTATCACACGTGACGTTCAGGAAAAGGCCTCAGTCAGGCGAGGCCTGCTTCACCCTGCTGTCTGCTCAAATGAGACCGTCATTGCTAGCAATTGTGACGTCCAGGACCAGGCCTCCGTCAGGCGAGGCCTGCTTCACCCTGCTGTCTGCTCAAATGAGCACGTTATCGCTAGCACACGTGACGTCAAGGACCAGGCCTCAGTCAGGCGAGGCCTGCTTCACCCTGCTGTCTGCTCAAATGAGCCCGTCATTGCAAGCACACGTGAAGTCAAGGAAAAGGCCTCAGTCAGGTGAGGCCTGCTTCAACCTGCTGTCTGCTCAAATTAGCCCGTCATTGCTAGCACACATGACGTCAAGGACCAGGTCTCAGTCGGCGAGTTCTGATTCCCCCTGCTGTCTGCTCAAATGAGCCCTTCATTGCTAGCACAAGTGACGTCAAGGACCAGGCCTCAGTCGGGAGAGTCCTGCTTCACCCTGTTGTCTGCTCAAATGAGACCTTCATTGCTAGCACAAGTAACGTCAAGGACCAGGCCTCAGTCAGGGGAGGTCTGCTTCACCCTGCTGTCTGCTCAAATGAGCCCGTCATTGCTTTCACAAGTGACGTCAAGGACCAGTCCTCAGTCAGGCGAGGACTGCTTCACCCTGACGTCTGCTCAATTGAGCCCGTCATTGCCAGCACACGTGACGTCAAGGACCAGGCCTCAGTCAGGCGAGGCCTGCTTCACCCTGCTATCTGCTCAAATGAGCCCGTCACTTCTATCACAAGTGACGTCAAGGACCAGGTCTCAGTCGGGCAAGGCCTGCTTCACCCTGCTGTCTGCTCAAATGAGCCCTTCATTGCTAGCACAAGTGACGTCAAGGACCAGGCCTCAGTCGGGAGAGGCCTGCTTCACCCTGCGGTCTGCTCAAATGAGCCCGTCATTGCCAGCACAAGTGACGTTCAGGACCAGGCCTCAGTCATGCGAGGCCTGCTTCACCCTGCTGTCTGCTCAAATGAGCCCGTCATTGCTAGCACAAGTGACGTCAAGGACCAGGCCTCAGTCAGGCGAGGCCTGCTTCACCCTGCAGTCTGCTCAAATGAGCCCGTCATTGCTAGCAGAAGTGACGTCCAGGACCAGGCCTAAGTCAGGTGAGGCCTGCTTCACCCTGTTGTCTGCTCAAATGAGCCTGTCATTGCTAGAACACGTGACGTCCAGGAAAAGGCCTCAGTCAGGCGAGGCCTGCTTCACCCTGCTGTCTGCTCAACTGAGCCCGTCATTGCTAGCACAAGTGACCTCAAGGACCAGTCCTCAGTCAGGCGAGGACTGCTTCACCCTGACGTCTGCTGAATTGAGCCCGTCATTGCCAGCACAAGTGACGTCCAGGACCAGGCCTCAGTCAGGCGAGGCCTGCTACACCCTGCTGTCTGCTCAACTGAGCCCGTCATTGCTAGCACAAGTGACGTCAAGGACCAGGCCTCAGTCCGGTGAGGCCTGCTTCACCCTGCTGTCTGCTCAAATGAGCCCGTCATTGCTAGCACAAGTGACGTCAAGGACCAGGCCTCAGTCACGCGAGGCCTGCTTCACCCTGCTATCTGCTCAAATGAGCCCGTCACTTCTATCACAAGTGATGTCAAGGACCAGGTCTCAGTCGGGCAAGGCCTGCTTCACCCTGCTCTCTGCTCAAATGAGCCCGTCATTGCCAGCACAAGTGAAGTTCAGGACCAGGCCTCAGTCAGGCGAGGCCTGCTTCACCCTGCTGTCTGCTCAAATGAGCCCGTCATTGCTAGCACAAGTAACGTCAAGGACCAGGCCTCAGTCAGGCGAGACCTGCTTCACCCTGCTGTCTGCTCAAATGAGACTTTCATTGCTAGCACACTTGACGTCCAGGACCAGGCCTCAGTCGGTTGAGGCCTGCTTCAACCTGCTGTCTGCTCAAATGAGCTCGTCATTGCTAGCACAAGTGACGTTAGGGACCAGACCTTAGTCAGGCGAGGCCTGTTCACACTGCTATCCGCTCAAATGAGTCCTGCGTGCCACCGTTATTGCTAGTACAAGTGACGTCAAGGACCAGGCCTCAGTCGGGAGAGGCCTGCTTCACCCTGCTGTCTGCTCAAATGAGCCCGTCATTTCTATCACAAGTGACGTCAAGAACCAGGCCTCAGTCAGGCGAGGCCTGCTTCACCCTGCTGTCTGCTCAATTGAGCTCGTCATTGCTAGCACAAGTGACGTCCAGGACCAGGCCTCAGTCGGGTGAGGGCTGCTTCAACCTGCTGTCTGCTCAAATGAGCTCGTCATTGCTAGCACAAGTGACGTTAGGGACCAGACCTTAGTCAGGCGAGGCCTGTTCACACTGCTATCCGCTCAAATGAGTCCTGCGTGCCACCGTCATTGCTAGCACACGTGACGTCAAGGACCAGGCCTCAGTCAGGTGAGGCCTGCTTCACCCTGCTGTCTGCTCAAATGAGCCCGTCATTGCTAGTTCAAGTGACGTCAAGGACCAGGCCTGTCAGGCGAGGCCTGCTTCACCCTGCTGTTTGCTCAAATGAGCCCGTCATTGCTAGCACAAGTGACGTCAAGGACCAGGCCTGTCAGGCGAGGCCTGCTTCACCCTGCTGTCTGCTCAAATGAGACCGTCATTGCTAGCACAAGTGACGTCCAGGACCAGGCCTCCGTCGGGCGGACCTGCTTCACCCTGCTGTCCGCTCAAATGAGCCCGTCATTGCTAGCACACTTGACGTACAGGACCAGGCCTCAGTCGGTTGAGGCCTGCTTCAACCTGCTGTCTGCTCAAATGAGCTCGTCATTGCTAGCACAAGTGACGTTAGGGACCAGGCTTGTCAGGCGAGGCCTGCTTCCCCCTGCTGTTTGCTCAAATGAGCCCGTCATTGCTAGCACAAGTGACGTCAAGGACCAGGCCTGTCAGGCGAGGCCTGCTTCACCCTGCTGTCTGCTCAAATGAGACCGTCATTGCTAGCACAAGTGACGTCAAGGACCAGGCCTGTCAGGCGAGGCCTGCTTCACCCTGCTGTCTGCTCAAATGAGCCCGTCATTGCTAGTACAAGTGACGTCAAGGACCAGGCCTGTCAGGCGAGGCCTGCTTCACCCTGCTGTTTGCTCAAATGAGCCCGTCATTGCTAGCACAAGTGACGTCAAGGACCAGGCCTGTCAGGCGAGGCCTGCTTCACCCTGCTGTCTGCTCAAATGAGACCGTCATTGCTAGCACAAGTGACGTCCAGGACCAGGCCTCCGTCGGGCGGACCTGCTTCACCCTGCTGTCCGCTCTAATGAGCCCGTCATTGCTACCACACTTGACGTCCAGGACCAGGCCTCAGTCGGTTGAGGCCTGCTTCAACCTGCTGTCTGCTCAAATGAGCTCGTCATTGCTAGCACAAGTGATGTCAAGGACCAGGCCTGTCAGGCGAGGCCTGCTTCCCCCTGCTGTCTGCTCAAATGAGCCCGTCATTGCTAGTACAAGTGACGTCAAGGACCAGGCCTGTCAGGCGAGGCCTGCTTCACCCTGCTGTTTGCTCAAATGAGCCCGTCATTGCTAGCACAAGTGACGTCAAGGACCAGGCCTGTCAGGCGAGGCCTGCTTCACCCTGCTGTCTGCTCAAATGAGACCGTCATTGCTAGCACAAGTGACGTCCAGGACCAGGCCTCCGTCGGGCGGACCTGCTTCACCCTGCTGTCCGCTCAAATGAGCCCGTCATTGCTAGCACACTTGACGTCCAGGACCAGGCCTCAGTCGGTTGAGGCCTGCTTCAACCTGCTGTCTGCTCAAATGAGCTCGTCATTGCTAGCACAAGTGACGTTAGGGACCAGACCTTAGTCAGGCGAGGCCTGTTCACACTGCTATCCGCTCAAATGAGTCCTGCGTGCCACCGTCATTGCTAGTACAAGTGACGTCAAGGACCAGGCCTCAGTCGGGAGAGGCCTGCTTCACCCTGCTGTCTGCTCAAATGAGCCCGTCATTGCTAGCACAAGTGATGTCAAGGACCAGGCCTCAGTCGGGTGAGGGCTGCTTCACCCTGCTGTCTGCTCAAATGAGTCCGTCATTGCTAGCACAAGTGACGTCAAGGACCAGGCCAGTCAGGCGAAGCCTGCTTCACCATGCTGTCTGCTCAAATGAGCCCATTCATTTCTGGCACAAGTGACGTCAAGGACCAGGCCTCAGTCAGGGGAGGTCTGCTTCACCCTGCTGTCTGCTCAAATGAGCCCATCATTGCTAGCACATGTGATGTCAAGGACCAGGCCTCAGTCAGGCGAGGCCTGCTTCACCCTTCTGTCTGATCAAATGAGCCCGTCATTTCTATCACAATTGACGTCAAGGACCAGGCCTCAGTCAGGCGAGGCCTGCTTCACCCTTCTGTCTGATCAAATGAGCCCGTCATTTCTATCACATGTGACGTCAAGGACCAGGCCTCAGTCAGGCGAGGCCTGCTTCACCCTTCTGTCTGATCAAATGAGCCCGTCATTTCTATCACAAGTGACGTCAAGAACCAGGCCTCAGTCAGGCGAGGCCTGCTTCACCCTGCTGTCTGCTCAATTGAGCTCGTCATTGCTAGCACAAGTGACGTCCAGGACCAGGCCTCAGTCGGGTGAGGGCTGCTTCAACCTGCTGTCTGCTCAAATGAGCTCGTCATTGCTAGCACAAGTGACGTTAGGGACCAGACCTTAGTCAGGCGAGGCCTGTTCACACTGCTATCCGCTCAAATGAGTCCTGCGTGCCACCGTCATTGCTAGCACACGTGACGTCAAGGACCAGGTTTCAGTCAGGTGAGGCCTGCTTCACCCTGCTGTCTGCTCAAATGAGCCCGTCATTGCTAGTTCAAGTGACGTCAAGGACCAGGCCTGTCAGGCGAGGCCTGCTTCACCCTGCTGTTTGCTCAAATGAGCCCGTCATTGCTAGCACAAGTGACGTCAAGGACCAGGCCTGTCAGGCGAGGCCTGCTTCACCCTGCTGTCTGCTCAAATGAGACCGTCATTGCTAGCACAAGTGACGTCCAGGACCAGGCCTCCGTCGGGCGGACCTGCTTCACCCTGCTGTCCGCTCAAATGAGCCCGTCATTGCTAGCACACTTGACGTACAGGACCAGGCCTCAGTCGGTTGAGGCCTGCTTCAACCTGCTGTCTGCTCAAATGAGCTCGTCATTGCTAGCACAAGTGACGTTAGGGACCAGGCTTGTCAGGCGAGGCCTGCTTCCCCCTGCTGTTTGCTCAAATGAGCCCGTCATTGCTAGCACAAGTGACGTCAAGGACCAGGCCTGTCAGGCGAGGCCTGCTTCACCCTGCTGTCTGCTCAAATGAGACCGTCATTGCTAGCACAAGTGACGTCAAGGACCAGGCCTGTCAGGCGAGGCCTGCTTCACCCTGCTGTCTGCTCAAATGAGCCCGTCATTGCTAGTACAAGTGACGTCAAGGACCAGGCCTGTCAGGCGAGGCCTGCTTCACCCTGCTGTTTGCTCAAATGAGCCCGTCATTGCTAGCACAAGTGACGTCAAGGACCAGGCCTGTCAGGCGAGGCCTGCTTCACCCTGCTGTCTGCTCAAATGAGACCGTCATTGCTAGCACAAGTGACGTCCAGGACCAGGCCTCCGTCGGGCGGACCTGCTTCACCCTGCTGTCCGCTCTAATGAGCCCGTCATTGCTACCACACTTGACGTCCAGGACCAGGCCTCAGTCGGTTGAGGCCTGCTTCAACCTGCTGTCTGCTCAAATGAGCTCGTCATTGCTAGCACAAGTGATGTCAAGGACCAGGCCTGTCAGGCGAGGCCTGCTTCCCCCTGCTGTCTGCTCAAATGAGCCCGTCATTGCTAGTACAAGTGACGTCAAGGACCAGGCCTGTCAGGCGAGGCCTGCTTCACCCTGCTGTTTGCTCAAATGAGCCCGTCATTGCTAGCACAAGTGACGTCAAGGACCAGGCCTGTCAGGCGAGGCCTGCTTCACCCTGCTGTCTGCTCAAATGAGACCGTCATTGCTAGCACAAGTGACGTCCAGGACCAGGCCTCCGTCGGGCGGACCTGCTTCACCTTGCTGTCCGCTCAAATGAGCCCGTCATTGCTAGCACACTTGACGTCCAGGACCAGGCCTCAGTCGGTTGAGGCCTGCTTCAACCTGCTGTCTGCTCAAATGAGCTCGTCATTGCTAGCACAAGTGACGTTAGGGACCAGACCTTAGTCAGGCGAGGCCTGTTCACACTGCTATCCGCTCAAATGAGTCCTGCGTGCCACCGTCATTGCTAGTACAAGTGACGTCAAGGACCAGTCCTCAGTCGGGAGAGGCCTGCTTCACCCTGCTGTCTGCTCAAATGAGCCCGTCATTGCTAGCACAAGTGATGTCAAGGACCAGGCCTCAGTCGGGTGAGGGCTGCTTCACCCTGCTGTCTGCTCAAATGAGCCCGTCATTGCTAGCACAAGTGACGTCAAGGACCAGGCCAGTCAGGCGAAGCCTGCTTCACCATGCTGTCTGCTCAAATGAGCCCATTCATTTCTGGCACAAGTGACGTCAAGGACCAGGCCTCAGTCAGGGGAGGTCTGCTTCACCCTGCTGTCTGCTCAAATGAGCCCATCATTGCTAGCACATGTGATGTCAAGGACCAGGCCTCAGTCAGGCGAGGCCTGCTTCACCCTTCTGTCTGATCAAATGAGCCCGTCATTTCTATCACAATTGACGTCAAGGACCAGGCCTCAGTCAGGCGAGGCCTGCTTCACCCTTCTGTCTGATCAAATGAGCCCGTCATTTCTATCACATGTGACGTCAAGGACCAGGCGAGGCCTGCTTCACCCTTCTGTCTGATCAAATGAGCCCGTCATTTCTATCACAAGTGACGTCAAGGACCAGGCCTCAGTCCGGTGAGGCCTGCTTCACACTTCTGTCTGCTCAAATGAGCCCGTCATTGCTGGCACAAGTGACGTCAAGGACCAGGCCTCAGTCAGGGGAGGTCTGCTTCACCCTGCTGTCTGCTGAAATGAGCCCGTCATTGCTGGCACAAGTGACGTCCAGGACCAGGCCTCAATCAGGCGAGGCCTGCTCCACCCTGCTGACTGCTGAAATGAGCCCGTCATTGCTAGCACACGTGACGTCAAGGACCAGGCCTCAGTCAGGCGAGGCCTGCTTCACCCGGCTGTCTGCTCAAATGAGTGCGTCATTGCTAGCACAAGTGACGTCAAGGACCAGGCCTCAGTCAGGTGAGGCCTGCTTCACCCTGCTGTCTGCTCAAATGAGCGCATCATTGCTAGCACAAGTGACGTCAAGGACCAGGCCTCAGTCAGGCGAGGTCTGCTTCGTCCTGTTCTCTGCTCAAATGAGCCCGTCATTGCTAGCACAAGTGACGTCAAGGACCAGGCCTCAGTCAGGCGAGGCCTGCTTCACCCTGCTGTATGCTCATATGAACCCGTCATTGCTAGCACACGTGACGTCCAGGACCAGGCCTAAATCAGGCGAGGCCTGCTTCACACTGCTGTCTGCTCAAATGAGCTTGTCATTGCTAGCACAAGTGACGTCAAGGACCAGGCCTCAGTCAGGCGAGGCCTGCTTCACCCTGCTGTCTGCTCAAATGAGCTTGTCATTGCTAGCACATGTGTCCTCAAGGACCAGGCATCAGTCGTGCGAGGCCTGTTTCACCCTGCTGTCAGCTCAAATGAGCCCGTCATTGCTAGCACAAGTGACGTCAAGGACCAGGCCTCGGTCAGGCGAGGCCTACTTCACCCTTCTGTCTGCTCAAATGAGCCCATCATTTCTATCAAAAGTGACGTCAAGGACCAGGTCTTAGTCGGGCGAGTTCTGATTCCCCCTGCTGTCTGCACAAATGAGCCCTTCATTGCTAGCACAAGTGACGTCAAGGACCAGGTCTCAGTCAGGCGAGTTCTGATTCACCCTGCTGTCTGCTCAAATGAGCCCGTCATTGCTAGCACACGTGACGTCAAGGACAAGGCTTGCTTCCCCCTGCTATCTGCTCAAATGAACCCGTCATTTCTATCACAAGTGACGTCAAGGACCAGGCCTCAGTCAGGCGAGGCCTGCTTTACCCTGCTGTCTGCTCAAAGGAGCCCGTCATTGCTAGCACAAGTGACGTCAAGGACCAGGCCTCAGTCGGGCGAGGCCTGCTTCACCCTGCTGCCTGCTCAAATGAGCCTGTCATTGCTAGCACAAGTGACGTCAAGGACCAGGCCTCAGTCGGGCGAGGCCTGCTTCACCCTGCTGCCTGCTCAAATGAGCCTTTCATTGCTAGCACAAGTGACGTCAAGGACCAGGCCTCAGTCGGGCGAGGCCTGCTTCACCCTGCTGTCTGTTCAAATAAGCCCGTCATTGCTAGCACAAGTGACGTCAAGGACCAGGCCTCAGTCAGGACGGGACTGCTTCACCCTGCTGTCTGCTCAAATGAGCCCATCATGCTAGCACAAGTGATGTCCAGGACCAGGCCTCCGTCGGGCGGGCCTGCTTCACCTTGCTGTCCGCTCAAATGAGCCCGTCATTGCTAGCACACTTGACGTCAAGGACCAGGCCTCAGTCAGGCGAGGCCTGCTTCAACCTGCTGTCTGCACAAATGAGCTCGTCATTGCTAGCACAAGTGAGGTTAGGGACCAGACCGTAGTCAGGCGAGGCCTGCTTCACACTGCTGTCTGCTCAAATGAGTCCCGCGTGCCACCGTCATTGCTAGCACACTTTACGTCAAGGACCATGCCTCAGTCGGGCGAGGTCTGGTTCACACTGCTATCTGCTCAAATGAGCCTGTCATTGCTAGCACAAGTGATGTCAAGGACCAGGCCTGTCAGGCGAGGCCTGCTTCACCCTGCTGTTTGCTCAAATAAGCCCGTCATTGCTAGCACAAGTGACGTCAAGGACCAGGCCTGTCAGGCGAGGCCTGCTTCACCCTGCTGTCTGCTCAAATGAGCCCGTCATTGCTAGCACAAGTGACGTCAAGGACCAGGCCTGTCAGGTGAGGCCTGCTTCACCCTGCTGTCTGCTCAAATAAGCCCGTCATTGCGAGCACAAGTGACGTCAAGGACCAGGCCTCAGTCAGGAGGGGACTGCTTCACCCTGCTGTCTGCTCAAATGAGCCCATCATTGCTAGCACAAGTGACGTCCAGGACCAGGCCTCCGTCGAGCGGGCCTGCTTCACCCTGCTGTCCGCTCAAATGAGCCCGTCATTTCTATCACAAGTGACGTCAAGGACCAGGCCTCAGTAAGGCGAGGCCTGCTTCACCCTGCTGTCTGCTCAAATGAGTCCCGCGTGCCACCGTCATTGCTAGTACACGTGACGTCAATGACCAGGCCTCAGTCGGGCGAGGTCTGGTTAACCCTGCTGTCTGCTCAAATGAGCCCGTCATTGTAGCACAAGTGATGTCAAGGACCAGGCCTCAGTCGGGTGAGGGCTGCTTCACACTTCTGTCTGCTCAAATGAGCCGTCATTGCTAGCACAAGTGACGTCAAGGACCAGGCCTCAGTCGGGAGAGGCCTGCTTCACCCTGCTGTCTGCTCAAATGAGCCCTTCATCGCTAGCACAAGTGACGTCATGGACCAGGCCTCAGTCAGGCGAGGCCTGCTTCACACTGCTGTCTGCTCAAATGAGCTCGTCATTGCTAACACAAGTGACATCAAGGACCAGGCCTCAGTCAGGCGAGGTCTGCTTCACCCTGCTGTCTGCTCAAATGAGCCCGTCATTGCTAGCACAAGTGACGTCCAGGACCAGGCCTCAGTCAGGCGAGGCCTGCTTCACCCTGCTGTCTGCTCAAATAAGCCCGTCATTGCTAGCACAAGTGACGTCAAGGACCAGGCCTCAGTCGGGCGAGGCCTGCTTCACCCTGGTGTCTGCTCAAATGAGCCCGTCATTGCAAGCACACGTGACGTCAAGGAAAAGGCCTCAGTCAGGCGAGGCCTGCTTCATCCTGCTGTCTGCTCAAATGAGCCCGTCATTGCTAGCACAAGTAACGTCAAGGACCAGGCCTCAGTCGGGAGAGGCCTGCTTCACCCTGCTGTCTGCTCAAATGAGCCCATCATTGCTAGCACACGTGACGTCAAGGACAAGGCCTCAGTCGGGAGGGGCCTGCTTCACCCTGTTGTCTGCTCAAATGAGCCTGTCATTGCTAACACAAGTGACGTCATGGACCAGGCCTCAGTCGGGAGAGGCCTGCTTCACACTGCTATCTGCTCAAATGAGCCCGTCATTGCTAGCACAAGTGACGTCATGGACAAGGCCACAGTCGGGAGAGGCCGGCTTCACACTGCTATCTGCTCAAATGTGCCCCTCATTGCTAGCACACGTGACGTCCAGGACCAGGCCTCAGTCAGGGGAGGCCTGCTTCACCCGGCTGTCTGCACAAATGAGCCCGTCATTACTAGCACACATGACGTCCAGGACCAGGCCTCAGTCAGGCGAGGCCTGCTTCACCCTGCTGTCTGCTCAAATGAGCCTGTCTTTGCTAGCACACGTGACGTCAAGGATCAGGCCTCAGTCAGGCGAGGCCTGCTTCACCCTGCTGTCTGCTCAAATGAGCCCGTCATTGCTAGCACATGTGACGTCCAGGACCAGGCCTAAGTCAGGCGAGGCCTGCTTCACCCTGCTGTCTGCTCAAATGAGCTCGTCATTGCTAGCACAAGTGACGTCCAGGACCAGACCTAAGTCAGGCGAGGCCTGCTTCACCCTGCTGTCTGCTCAAATGAGCCCGTCATTGCTAGCACAAGTGACGTCAAGGACCAGGCCTCAGTCAGGCGAGGCCTGCTTCACCCTGCTGTATGCTCAAATGAGCTCGTCATTGCTAGCACAAGTGACGTCCAGGACCAGGCCTAAGTCAGGCGAGGCCTGCTTCACCCTGCTGTCTGCTCAAATGAGCCCGTCATTGCTAGCACAAGTGACGTCAAGGACCAGGCCTCAGTCAGGCAAGGTCTGCTTCACCCTCCTGTCTGCTCAAATGAGCCCGTCATTGCTAGCACAAGTGACGTCAAGGACCAGGCCTCAGTCAGGCGAGGTCTGCTTCACCCTCCTGTCTGCTCAAATGAGCCCGTCATTGCTAGCACAAGTGACGTCAAGGACCAGGCCTCAGTCAGGCGAGGCCTGCTTCACCGTGGTGTCTGCTCAAATGAGCCCCTCATTGCTAGCACAAGTGATGTCAAGGACCAGGCCTCAGTCAGGCGAGGCCTGCTTCACCCTGCTCTCTGCTCAAATGAGCTTGTCATTGCTAGCACACATGACGTCCAGGACCAGGCCTCAGTCAGGCGAGGCCTGCTTCACCCTGCTGTCTGCTCAAATGAGCCCGTCATTGCTAGCACACATGACGTCCAGGACCAGGCCTCAGTCAGGCGAGGCCTGCTTCACCCTGCTGTCTGCTCAAATGAGCCCGTCATTGCTAGCACAAGTGACCTCATGGACCAAGCCTCAGTCAGGCGAGGCCTGCTTCACCCTGCTGTCTGCTCAAATGAGGCCGTCATTGCTAGCACACATGACGTCCAGGACCAGGCCTCAGTCAGGTGAGGCCTGCTTCACCCTGCTGTCTGCTCAAATGAGCCCGTCATTGCTAGCACAAGTGACGTCCAGGACCAGGCCTCAGTCAGGCGAGGCCTGCTTCACCCTGCTGTCTGCTCAAATGAGCCCGTCATTGCTAGCACATGTGACGTCCAGGACCAGGTCTCAGTCTGGAGAGGCCTGCTTCACCCTGCTGTCCGCTCAAATGAGGCCGTCATTGCTAGCACACATGACGTCCAGGACCAGGCCTCAGTCAGGTGAGGCCTGCTTCACCCTGCTGTCTGCTCAAATGAGCCCGTCATTGCTAGCACAAGTGACGTCCAGGACCAGGCCTCAGTCAGGCGAGGCCTGCTTCACCCTGCTGTCTGCTCAAATGAGCCCGTCATTGCTAGCACACGTGACATCAAGGACCAGGCCTCAGTCGGGCGAGGCCTGCTTCACCCTGCTGTCTGCTCAAATAAGCCCGTCATTGCTAGCACAAGTGACGTCAAGGACCAGGCCTCAGTCAGGAGGGGACTGCTTCACCCTGCTGTCTGCTCAAATGAGCCCGTCATTGCTAGCACAAGTGACGTCCAGGACCAGGCCTCGGTCGGGCGGACCTGCTTCACCCTGCTGTCCGCTCAAATGAGCCCGTCATTGCTAGCACAGGTGACGTCAAGGACCAGGACTCAGTCAGGGGAGGCCTGCTTCACCCTGCCAACTGCTCAAATGAGCCCGTCATTTCTATCACAAGTGACGTCAAGGACCAGGCCTCAGTCAGGCGAGGCCTGCTTCACCCTGCTGTCCGCTCAAATGAGCCCGTCATTGCTAGCACAAGTGACGTCCAGGACCAGGCCTCAGTCGGGTGAGGGCTGCTTCAACCTGCTGTCTGCTGAAATGAGCTCGTCATTGCTAGCACAAGTGACGTTAGGGACCAGACCTTAGTCAGACGAGGCCTGTTCCCACTGCTATCCCCTCAAATGAGTCCTGCGTGCCACCGTCATTGCTAGTACACGTGACGTCAATGACCAGGCCTCAGTCAGGCGAGGCCTGCTTCACCGTGCTGTCTGCTCAAATGAGCCCGTCATTGCTGGCACAAGTGACGTCAAGGACCACGCCTCAGTCAGGCGAGGCCTGCTTCGCCCTGCTGTCTGCTCAAATGAGCCCGTCATTGCTGGCACAAGTGACGTCAAGGACCAGGTCTCAGTCAGGCGAGGCCTGCTTTGCCCTGCTGTCTGCTCAAATGAGCCTGTCATTACTAGCACAAGTGACGTCAAGGACCAGGCCTCAGTCGGGAGAGGCCTGCTTCACCCTGCTGTCTTTTCAAATGAGCCCTTCATCGCTAGCACAAGTGATGTCAAGGACCAGGCCTCAGTCAGGGGAGGCCTGCTTCACCCTGCTGTCTGCTCAAATGAGCTCGTCATTGCTAGCACAAGTGACATCAAGGACCAGGCCTCAGTCAGGTGAGGCCTGCTTCACCCTGCTGTCTGCTCAAATGAGCCCGTCATTGCTAGCACAAGTGACGTCAAGGACCAGGCCTCAGTCAGGCGAGGCCTGCTTCACCCTGCTGTCTGCTCAAATGAGCCCGTCATTGCTAGCACAAGTGACGTCAAGGACCAGGCCTCAGTCAGGCGAGGCCTGCTTCACCCTGCTGTCTGCTCAAATGAGCTCGTCATTGCTAGCACAAGTGACGTCAAGGACCAGGCCTCAGTCAGGCGAGGCCTGCTTCACCCTGCTGTCTGCTCAAATGAGCTCGTTATTGCTAGCACATGTGACGTCAAGGACCAGGCCTCAGTCAGGCGAGGCCTGCTTCACCCTGCTGTCTGCTCAAATGAGCTCGTCATTGCTAGCACAAGTGACGTCAAGGACCAGGCCTCAGTCAGGCGAGGCCTGCTTCACCCTGCTGTCTGCTCAAATGAGCTCGTCATTGCTGGCACAAGTGACGTCAAGGACCAGGCCTCAGTCAGGCGAGGCCTGCTTCATGCTGCTGTCTGCTGAAATGAGCCTGTCATTGCTGGCACAAGTGACGTCAAGGACCAGGCCTCAGTCAGGCGAGGCCTGCTTCACCCTGCTGTCTGCTGAAATGAGCCCGTCATTGCTGGCACAAGTGACGTCAAGGACCAGGCCTCAGTCAGGCGAGGCCTGCTCCACCCTGCTGACTGCTCAAATGAGCCCGTCATTGCTACCACAAGTGACGTCAAGGACCAGGCCTGTCAGGTGAGGCCTGCTTCACCCTGCTCTCTGCTCAAATGAGCCCGTCATTGCTAGCACAAGTGACGTCAAGGACCAGGCCTCCGTCGGGCGGACCTGCTTCACCCTGCTCTTTGCTCAAATGAGCGCGTCATTGCTAGCACAAGTGACGTCAAGGACCAGGCCTCAGTCAGGCGAGGCCTGCTTCACCCTTCTGTCTGCTCAAATGAGCCCGTCATTGCTAGCACATGTGACGTCAAGGACCAGGCCTCAGTCAGGCGAGGCCTGCTTCACCCTGCTGTCTGCTCAAATGAGCCCGTCATTGCTAGCACAAGTGACGTCAAGGACCAGCCCTCAGTCAGGCGAGGCCAGCTTCACCCTGCTGTCTGCTCAAATGAGCCCGTCATTGCAAGCACAAGTGACGTCCAGGACCAGGCCTCAGTCAGGCGAGGCCTGCTTTACCATGCTGTCTGCTCAAATGAGCCCGTCATTGCTAGCACACGTGACGTCAAGGACCAGGTCTCAGTCA
This sequence comes from Lissotriton vulgaris, assembly GCF_964263255.1. Taxonomy (NCBI): domain Eukaryota; kingdom Metazoa; phylum Chordata; class Amphibia; order Caudata; family Salamandridae; genus Lissotriton; species Lissotriton vulgaris. The sequence continues at coordinate 45,529,423 of NC_141699.1, forward strand.
GGCGAGTTCTGATTCCCCCTGCTGTCTGCTCAAATGAGCCCGTCATTGCTAGCACACGTGACGTCAAGGACAAGGCTTGCTTCCCCCTGCTATCTGCTCAAATGAGCCGGTCATTGCTAGCACAAGTGACGTCAAGGACCAGGTCTCAGTCGGGCGAGTTCTGATTCCCCCTGCTGTCTGCTCAAATGAGCCCTTCATTGCTAGCACAAGTGACGTCAAGGACCAGGCCTCAGTCAGGCGAGGCCTGCTTCACCCTGTTGTCTGCTCAAATGAGACCTTCATTGCTTGCACAAGTGACGTCAAGGACTAGTCCTCAGTCAGGCGAGGACTGCTTCACCCTGACGTCTGCTCAATTGAGCCCGTCATTGCTAGCACAAGTGACGTCCAGGACCAGGCCTCAGTCAGGCGAGGCCTGCTTTACCCTGCTGTCTGCTCAAAGGAGCCCGTCATTGCTAGCACACGTGTCGTCCAGGACCAGGCCTCAGTCAGGGGAGGTCTGCTTCACCCTGCTTTCTGCTCAAATGAGCCCGTCATTGCTAGCACAAGTGACATCAAGGACCAGGCCTCATATGGGAGGGGCCTGCTTCACCCTGCTGTCTGCTCAAATGAGCCCGTCATTGCTATCACACGTGACGTTCAGGAAAAGGCCTCAGTCAGGCGAGGCCTGCTTCACACTGCTGTCTGCTCAAATGAGCCGGTCATTGCTAGCACAAGTGACGTCAAGGACCAGGTCTCAGTCGGGCGAGTTCTGATTCCCCCTGCTGTCTGCTCAAATGAGCCCTTCATTGCTAGCACAAGTGACGTCAAGGACCAGGCCTCAGTCCTGTGAGGCCTGCTTCACCCTGCTGTCTGCTCAAATGAGCCCGTCATTGCTAGCACACGTGACGTCAAGGACCAGGCCTCAGTCAGGCGAGGCATGCTTCACCCTGCTGTCTGCTCAAATGAGCCCGTCACTGCTAGCACAAGTGACGTCAAGGACCAGGTGTGAGAAGTTGGCCTGATATGTAGTGTTTCCAATTCTGGAACCACTTGGTATCAGTCCAAACAAACCCCAAAGATGTCTGGTTGTAAGTCAACCTTGTTAGACAAGCTATCCTAGTGGTAGCATGGACTAAGCAGCCTTAAAGGCTTAACCTAAGAGGTCGTGTTAAGCGAGCTGTTTTACCACATACAATCCTGTAATCAAATGAAAGGACACCACACAAGTATATATTATAAAAATATATGTATTTATTTCTAAATTACTCCCCAGTACTCTTTATGAGGAAAGGGGCACAAGCGTTAAATCAAAAGCACAGTAAAACATATAAAGTTGCACAATTATGGATGAGGGCGGGTGGCCACTCAAACCATATACTAAAAAAGTGGTATAAGGAACACCAATCGAACAGTGGTTAGGCCTAGGGCCTAGAGATTCGCTGGGAGCAGTCAGGACTAGCAATGCTGAAGTCGGGAGTAGCCCACAGGAGACGGGTGCAGCACGGAAAGTGCGGCTCGCACCAATGCAATGTCAATGGTGCGTAAAAGTTACTTAAAGTGAGTTAAAAGATACTTCCGCTGAACCTAGAGGAACAAAACTTTAGACACAGACCCTAGAGGTGTGTACCAGTGTGGGAACACCGGCGTTGCAATGTTACCTCACCCACAGGCCGTGGGTGCACAGGGTCGAAGTGGCGTCGGGTTTTGACACGCAGGCTCTTGGTGCTTGAAGCTGTTGCAGCTGCAGGCGATGTGAAGCAGAAGTGTCCGGTGCGATCCAAGGGTGGATCGAAGTAGAAAAGTACCTGAAAGCAGAGGGGACAGAGTCTGGGTCACTCAGCAGTGACCAGGGTGGAACCAGGACGGAACCAGGCAATGTCGGGCGCAATCAGGTGGTTGTCGATAGGCTTCTCTCCGCTGTCACGTGGGCTCTGGGGCATCTGCGACGTCCAGGAGCGGGTCACGATCTGTCCCACGTAGGCTCTCGCCGTCAGCACCGTCGGCTTCAAGATTGCAGCAAACAGCACTTGGCAAAAGCAATCCACGCGGAACCAGGAGATTGCTTATCACTCGAACCAGGAGGGTCAGAGTGGGGGCTCCTTTTCACAGGAGCTGGTGCAGATCTGGAGCAACCAGAAAAGCAAGTCGTATTTCAGTTTTCGTCGGCACAGGGGCCACAAGCCAGCTGGCAAGTGACCGGGCCAACACGTCGAGCCGCCACAAGCAGAAGGGCCCCACGCAGCACTCGTCGAGTGTGGAGGGGGTAGCTTTGGTGCAAGTGTAGCTCGGGGTGGGGGCTTCTCAAACCCCGGTGCACAGCTTCGAGGATCACTCGTGGGCTGCACGGTCAGCGTCTCGTGGCCTTTTCAAGATGGCGTGCCCCACGCTTCCGGTCGCCTCCACTGGTCTCAGCTCTGCAGGGACTGTGGATCGGCCTGGGAGAAGGAAGGCAAGCTTCATCTCGTTGATCTCTGTCGCTCGAGTTCCGACGGGAACTGCAACAAAGCAAGGGTCGAGGGCTGGATGGTACCTGTTTGCACAGGGTGGTCACTCCTTGACCACAAGGGAGATTCTTCAGTCTTCTGCGTTGAGTAGAAAGTCGAAGGGGCCAGAATTCGTTTCTTATGTTTCTTCAGGATGATCTGAGTTGCATTGGCACTGCTCCCACTCTTATTCGAATCTGGTGGGCTGGACATCCTGCTAGGTCCCCTCCTATGGGTGGGACCCAGGAAGGGGGTGGTTACACCCCTCTCCTTTGATCCAGGCCGTGCTGGGACAGGGGCTGGGAGGCCCCAGAACCGGTTTGGCCGGATTATGCAAGGGGCAGCCTTGTGCTCCCCAGGCAGTGTCTGGTTTCTTTGAAACCTCCCTACTACAATCCACTATCTCCTGTCTGGGGTGGTTTGACACCGCCCTGCGACAGGAAACTCTTTGTCCAGGCCACCATATGCTGAGTTTCGGTCAGCAGCAGGAGGCCAGACCCGTGTCTGTGGCAGAGGCATCCATTTTGTGGATCTGAGGCTCATTTTAAATCAACCGCGTTTCAGTAAAGTAACATGTCTTATCCCTCTAGAAGGGTGGAATGCTACCCCCGTCGCCAGAACTGGCGAGGGGGTAGTATTCCAATTCGTATGACACCTTACACGACATGTTTTGATAAAGCCAAACCAAAGTTGCTATATAACCGCGAGGATTATAAGGCGCTTAAGAGTATATGGTATGGCATTATCCCGGATCAGCTTAGGGAGTTATCCCGACAGCTGAAGACAGGCTCAGCTCATGCCAGAGCTCCATCTCACATAAAACCACGCACTCTGCCTCCAGGATTGATGAGGCCTTCCATAGGAGTGGCTTACAGGCTATATATGTGTCCAGATATAGGTTTAGATATAGGTATACTATATCTAAGCAAGGGTTGATTACACCCACTTGCCCCAGCTGAGTGATCAGCCAGTTGTGTCAATTTAAGAACCAGCCAGGGGTGGCAAAAGCTATGCTTCAGCCCCTGGTAGGCCTTGGTGGCACCTATGCCCTGAGCACCTATAGTGCATAGTACAGGGGCTGACAAGGAGTCCATTTCCAATTGTGGTATGTACCTATAGCACATGTATTATAAATTTAGAGAGAGAACAGCAGGCTGGGGGTCTGATTAGCAGGCCCACAGCCTCAGTAAGTCGAAAACCAGTGAAGCAAAAAGCAAAAATTGGGGTGACCATAGGATAGCAGACCCTACTCTCCTACACAACCCCCCCCCAAACGCAGGGACATTAAACTTAACCTTGACCAGATAAGTCTTCATGTTCTAAGTGGAAGTACCTGGAGAGACCATCTGCATTACCATGGTCAGTCCCTGGGCGGTGCTCCACTGTAAAGTCCATCCCCTGTAGGGAAATGGACCACCTGAGCAGTTTGGGATTTTCACCCTTCATCTGATTTAGCCACAAGAGGGGCTTATGGTCTGTCTGAATTAGGAAGTGAGTACCAAACAAGTATGGCCTCAACTTCTTCAGGGCCCAAACCACAGCAAAGGCCTCCCTCTCAATAGCTGACCAACGTTTCTCCCTGGGGGTCAGCCTTCTGCTAATAAAAGCAATGGGCTGGTCTTGACCATCTTGATTAAGTTGTGAAAGCACAGCTCCCACCCCCAACTCAGAAGCATCTGTCTGTACAATGAACTGTTTGGAGTAGTCAGGACTCTTCAGGATAGGTGCAGAGCACATGGCCTTCTTCAGGTCATCAAATGCCTTTTGACAGCTAACTGTCCACTGAACCTTTTTGGGCATCTTCTTGGATGTCAAGTCATTCAATGGTGTCACAATGGACCCATAGTTCTTTACAAATTTTCTGTAATACCCAGTCAGGCCCAAGAAGGCTCTGACTTGTGTCTGGGTAGTTGGAGGAGCCCAGTCCTGTATGGTCTGGATCTTGCTCTCCAGTGGTTGAACTTGACCCCCACCTACTAGGTGGCCCAAGTACACAACCTTGCTCTGCCCTATCTGGCACTTAGTAGCCTTGATAGTCAGGCCTGCCTTTTGCAGGGCCTCCAGAACCTTCTTCAGGTGGATCAGGTGATCCTCCCAGGTGGAGCTAAAGACAGCAATATCATCTAGATATGCTGCACAAAAGTCATCCAACCCAGCAAGGACTTGATTCACCAACCTTTGGAAGGTGGCAGGTGCATTCTTCAAACCAAAGGGCATTACCACAAATTGATAATGTCCACTAGGGGTAGAGAATGCTGTTTTGGCTTTTGACTCTTCAGCTAGTCTGATTTGCCAGTAGCCAGCTGTCAAATCAAATGTGCTCAGAAACTTGGCAGAAGCCAATTTATCAATGAGCTCATCTGCTCTTGGAATGGGATGAGCATCTGTCCTAGTGACAGCATTGAGACCTCTGTAGTCCACACAAAACCTCATTTCTCTCTTCCCATCTTTGGTATGAGGTTTTGGCACAAGGACCACTGGGCTAGCCCATGGGCTCTCTGATGGCTCAATCACTCCAAGCTCCAACATCTTTTGCACCTCAGCCTTTATACAATCCCTGACATGGTCAGGTTGCCTGTAGATCTTATTCTTCACAGGCAGACTGTCACCAGTGTCCACCTCATGGGTGCACCAGTTAGTCTGGCTGGGTGTGAGTGAAAACATATGTCTGTGGGCCTGCAACACCTGTCTGCAGTCCACCTGTTGCTGCTCAGTGAGACTGCCTGCCAAGGCTACTCCATCAACTGAACCATCATCAGGGTTCTGGGAAAGCAGGTCTGGGAGAGGGTCACTCTCTTCCTCCTGTTCCCCATCTGTGGCCATGAGGAGACTCATGTCCTCCCTGTCAACAAATGCTTTCAATCTGTTTACATGGAGCACCCTGTGGGGGCTCCTAGGGGTGCCAAAGTCAACCAAGTAGGTGACTTCTCCCTTCTTTTCAATGATAGAAAGGGGCCAGTCCATTGGTCCTGGAGAGCTGCTGGCCCCACTGGGTCCAACACCCACACCTTCTGCCCTGGCTGGTACTCAACCAGAACAGCCTTTTGGTCATGCCAAGCTTTCTGTAATTCTTGACTTGCCTCAAGGTTTTTGGATGCTCTCTCCATGTATTCAGCCATCCTGGAGCGGAGACCAAGTACATAGTCCACAATGTCTAGTTTAGGCTTTTTGAGAGGTAACTCCCATCCTTCCTTCACCAAACTCAATGGACCCCTTACAGGGTGGCCAAACAAAAGTTCAAAAGGGCTGTAGCCAACCCCCTTCTGTGGGACCTCTCTGTAAGCAAAGAGCAAGCAGGGTAAAAGGATGTCCCATTTCCGCCTAAGCTTCTCTGGTAAACCTTTTATCATTCCCTTTAGGGTCTTGTTGAACCTTTCAACAAGCCCATTGCACTGTGGATGGTAGGGTGTGGTAAACTTATAGTTTACTCCACACTCTTTCCACATTGCTTTCAAGTATCCAGACATTAAGTTGGTACCTCTGTCTGAAAGAACCTCCTTTGGAAAGCCCACTCTTGAGAAAACTGCAATGAGGGCTTTTGCCACCACAGGAGCTGTGGTGGTCCTCAGGGGAATTGCCTCTGGGTACCTGGTGGCATGATCCACTACCACCAGTATAAATCTGTGCCCAGATGCTGTTGGAGGATCCATGGGACCCACAATGTCTATTCCAACTCTTTCAAAGGGTACCACCACCACAGGAAGTGGTATCAGGGGGTCCTTTGTTGTGCCACCTGACTTGCCACTGGCTTGGCAAGTGACACAGGAGCGACAAAACTCCTTGACATTTTCTGACATGTGAGGCCAGTGAAAGTGTGGAACAAGCCTGTCCCAAGTCTTATTCTGGCCTAGGTGTCCTGCAAGGGGAATATCATGGGCCAAGGTAAGAAGGAAACCCCTAAACTTCAAAGGTATAACCAACCTCCTGGTTGTGCCAGGCTTGGGGTCTCTAGCCTCTGAATAAAGGAGTCCTTCATCCCAATACACTTTATGGGTACCTTGAGCATTCCCTGCAGCCTCAGCAGCAGCTTGCTGTCTGAGGGGTTCAAGTGAAGGGCAATCTAATTGGGCCTGCCCCAGGTCTGCCCTTGAGGGTCCCCCTGTCCCCAGAAACTCAACCTGGTCAGGTTCAAGCTCCTCTGAGACAGTCTCCTCTTGGACTGCAGAATCAGTTTCCTGTGAAACTTGATCCTCAACCTGGGGCAAGTGGGAAGGCACAGCCTTAACCCTCTTGCTCCTTCTCTTGGGTTGTGGTTGGTCTATTGTTTCAAGATCCACCACTGGTTCAGGAAGGCACTTCTTAGCCTGAGACCTTGTCACTATAAGGACATGAGCTGAAATCCCTAGCATTTCTGCATGAGTCCTGTACTCCACTTCTGACCAAACTGAGCTTTCAAGATCATTGCCTAACAGACAGTCTACTGGGAGGTCTGCACTCACAACAACTTTCTTTAGGCCATCTACCCCTCCCCAGGAGAAGTTCACAACAGCCACACTATGTGAAGTAGTGGAGTTGCTTGCATTGGTCACTAGGTAACTTTCACCTAGTACAATCTGACCAGGGTCCACAAAGTCAGGTGTCACCATTGTGACACTGGCACAAGTGTCCCTGTAGGCCTGAGCCAGTTTCTCATTGATTAAGGGAGTCTGCCTATATTTGCCCAGGTTACTGGGGCTTACTGCAGTGGTCAAAGATAAGTCCACATCATATAGGAGAACTGCCTGTGTGGGGATTCTGACTAGGCCAGATTCCACCTCAGTACCCAGGGTCAACCCTACTAAACCCTTTGGCTGTGTACCACCACTGCTAACTGTACTAGGGGGTGCAGGTGCTTTAGGAGCTGCAGTGGTGGGGACTGGATTTTACTTAGTGCATTCACTGCCCCAGTGTGAAACTGATTTGCAGGTATTACACCAAGGTTTCTTTGGGCCATCATTCTTCTTTTTCTTGTTTCCATTTTGGGAACCCCCCTCCTTATTGCTAGTTTGGGGGCCTGAAGACTTCTGGTCCTTTTCTTTATCTTTCTGATTCCCACCCTTCTGGTCTGTTTTCTTCTGGTCACCTTGGTTCTGGTTTTTCTGCTTAATCCTTGTTCTGACCCATTTGTCTGCCTTCTTTCCCAATTCTTGGGGAGAGGTCAAATCAGAGTCAACAAGGTATTGATGCAACAGCTGGTTCTGACAGTTATTAAGGATCTGCTCTCTCATCATAAGATTGTACAATCCTGTATAGTCTGAAACTTTACTTCCCTGCAGCCAACCCTCCAGAGTCTTAGTGGCACAATCTACAAAATCAGTCCAGTCCTGAGTCTGTGCTTTTTGGGTGTCTCTGAACAACAACCTGTATTGCTCAGTGGTTAGGCCAAACCCTTCAATAAGAGCACTCTTCAGAACAGAGTAGTTTTTGGCATCCTCAGGTCTAACAGTGAGGAGCCTGTCCCTCCCTTTCTCAGAAAAGGAGTACCATAAAATTGCTGCCCACTGATCCTCAGGGACCTGCTGTACCATGCAGGCCCTCTCAAGAGCAGTCATCCATTTGTGGATGTCATCCCCTTCCTTGTAGGGGGGCACAATTTTTGTCAGGTTTCTATTGTCATAGGCCCTGTCTTTCTCTTTAGGAACTTTGCTGCCACCAGTGGCATCTAAGCCACTTAATTTCTGCTCCCTTGCCAAGGTAAGTTTAGCTTGAGCCAAGGTAAGCTTAGCTTGAGCCAGAGCTACCTACTCCCTCTCTATCTGGAGTTGGACAGCCCTCATTCTGGCCCTATGCTCTTTCCTCTGGGAGGGAGTCATCCCTCTCTGAGATTCTCTTGAGGCACTAGAAAGATGAGAATCCCCTGATTGAGATCTCACCCTCCTGATACCTGGGAGAATTTGGTTATGAGATCTGGAGTGGTGCTGGCCCTCTCCATTCTCATGTAGGTCTAGGTTGGCCTGGTTAAGCCTGGCAACCTGTACCTGGTTTCCCCTCTGATCCTGATCTTCAGGCTCTTCTAAATCTGAGCCTTCCTCTTCCTCTTCCTCCTCCTCTTCTTCTTCATCTGGAAGATTCTCATTCTCAGGGGAGTGTATCCCTTCACCTGATTCTAAGGGAGCCTGACTCACCTTATCTAAGTCATCCTTTTCTAGGAGAGCTACTAGGGAAGGAATGGTAGGGCCTCTGCCCTTTTTCAGCCCCCTGGCTGTGCACAAGGCACTCAGGTCTTTGTGGCTAAGGTTGTCATATCTGGATGTTGTCCCTATAGGATCAACTATTACAGGAGCAGAGCCTGAGGCTCTACCTGTATCAGACATGACTGCTAGTGAGGTGTAAGTGATGCACTTACCTACACTAAGTGTTTTCCTACTGTACCTTGCTAGTGAGTTGTAGTCAGGGTGTGCTAATCCCTTTAATCTACAACTACTAAGTTCAGTAGAACTTAATATGCTAAGCTTTTGATTTATATGTACCTAAGGTACTTGATGTGATCTTTCAATTTGATGTAAAGATTGCAATGGTAAAACAAACAGCAAGCTCAAATCCGCACCGCTGCACACCAATGTGAGAAGTTGGCCTGATATGTAGTGTTTCCAATTCTGGAACCACTTGGTATCAGTCCAAACAAACCCCAAAGATGTCTGGTTGTAAGTCAACCTTGTTAGACAAGCTATCCTAGTGGTAGCATGGACTAAGCAGCCTTAAAGGCTTAACTTAAGAGGTCGTGTTAAGCGAGCTGTTTTACCACATACAATCCTGTAATCAAATGAAAGGACACCACACAAGTATATATTATAAAAATATATGTATTTATTTCTAAATTACTCCCCAGTACTCTTTATGAGGAAAGGGGCACAAGCGTTAAATCAAAAGCACAGTAAAACATATAAAGTTGCACAATTATGGATGAGGGCGGGTGGCCACTCAAACCATATACTAAAAAAGTGGTATAAGGAACACCAATCGAACAGTGGTTAGGCCTAGGGCCTAGAGATTCGCTGGGAGCAGTCAGGACTAGCAATGCTGAAGTCGGGAGTAGCCCACAGGAGACGGGTGCAGCACGGAAAGTGCGGCTCGCACCAATGCAATGTCAATGGTGCGTAAAAGTTACTTAAAGTGAGTTAAAAGATACTTCCGCTGAACCTAGAGGAACAAAACTTTAGACACAGACCCTAGAGGTGTGTACCAGTGTGGGAACACCGGCGTTGCAATGTTACCTCACCCACAGGCCGTGGGTGCACAGGGTCGAAGTGGCGTCGGGTTTTGACACGCAGGCTCTTGGTGCTTGAAGCTGTTGCAGCTGCAGGCGATGTGAAGCAGAAGTGTCCGGTGCGATCCAAGGGTGGATCGAAGTAGAAAAGTACCTGAAAGCAGAGGGGACAGAGTCTGGGTCACTCAGCAGTGACCAGGGTGGAACCAGGACGGAACCAGGCAATGTCGGGCGCAATCAGGTGGTTGTCGATAGGCTTCTCTCCGCTGTCACGTGGGCTCTGGGGCATCTGCGACGTCCAGGAGCGGGTCACAATCTGTCCCACGTAGGCTCTCGCCGTCAGCACCGTCGGCTTCAAGATTGCAGCAAACAGCACTTGGCAAAAGCAATCCACGCGGAACCGGGAGATTGATTATCACTCGAACCAGGAGGGTCAGAGTGGGGGCTCCTTTTCACAGGAGCTGGTGCAGATCTGGAGCAACCAGAAAAGCAAGTCGTATTTCAGTTTTCATCGGCACAGGGGCCACAAGCCAGCTGGCAAGTGACCGGGCCAACGCGTCAAGCCGCCACAAGCAGAAGGGCCCCACGCAGCACTCGTCGAGTGTGGAGGGGGTAGCTTTGGTGCAAGTGTAGCTCGGGGTGGGGGCTTCTCAAACCCCGGTGCACAGCTTCGAGGATCACTCGTGGGCTGCACGGTCAGCGTCTCGTGGCCTTTTCAAGATGGCATGCCCCACGCTTCCGGTCGCCTCCACTGGTCTCAGCTCTGCAGGGACTGTGGATCGGGCTAGGAGAAGGCAGGCAAGATTGATCTCGTCAATCTCTGTCGCTCGAGTTCCGGCGGGAACTGCAACAAAGCAAGGGTCGAGGGCTGGATGGTACCTGTTTGCACAGGGTGGTCACTCCTTGACCACAAGGGAGATTCTTCAGTCTTCTGCGTTGAGTAGAAAGTCGAAGGGGCCAGAATTCGTTTCTTATGTTTCTTCAGGATGATCTGAGTTGCATTGGCACTGCTCCCACTCTTATTCGAATCTGGTGGGCTGGACATCCTGCTAGGTCCCCTCCTATGGGTGGGACCCAGGAAGGGGGTGGTTACACCCCTCTCCTTTGATCCAGGCCGCGCTGGGACAGGGGCTGGGAGTCCCCAGAACCAGTTTGGCCGGATTATGCAAGGGGCAGCCTTGTGCTCCCCAGGCAGTGTCTGGTTTCTACTACAATCCACTATCTCCTGTCTGGGGTGGTTTGACACCGCCCTGCGACAGGAAACTCTTTGTCCAGGCCACCATATGCTGAGTTTCGGTCAGCAGCAGGAGGCCAGACCCGTGTCTGTGGCAGAGGCATCCATTTTGTGGATCTGAGGCTCATTTTAAATCAACCGCGTTTCAGTAAAGTAACATGTCTTATCCCTCTAGAAGGGTGGAATGCTACCCCCGTCGCCAGAACTGGTGAGGGGTAGTATTCCAATTCGTATGACACCTTACACGACATGTTTTGATAAAGCCAAACCAAAGTTGCTATATAACCGCGAGGATTATAAGGCGCTTAAGAGTATATGGTATGGCATTATCCCGGATCAGCTTAGGGAGTTGTTCCCGACAGCTGCAGACAGGCTCAGCTCATGCCAGAGCTCCATCTCACATAAAACCACGCACTCTGCCTCCAGGATTGATGAGGCCTTCCATAGGAGTGGCTTACAGGCTATATATGTGTCCAGAAATAGGTTTAGATATAGGTATACTATATCTAAGCAAGGGGTGATTACACCCACTTGCCCCAGCTGAGTGATCAGCCAGTTGTGTCAATTTAAGAACCAGCCAGGGGTGGCAAAAGCTATGCTTCAGCCCCTGGTAGGCCTTGGTGGCACCTATGCCCTGAGCACCTATAGTGCATAGTACAGGGGCTGACAAGGAGTCCATTTCCAATTGTGGTATGTACCTATAGCACATGTATTATAAATTTAGAGAGAGAACAGCAGGCTGGGGGTCTGATTAGCAGGCCCACAGCCTCAGTAAGTCGAAAACCAGTGAAGCAAAAAGCAAAAATTGGGGTGACCATAGGATAGCAGACCCTACTCTCCTACACCAGGCCTCAGTCAGGCGAGGCCTGCTTCACCCTGCTGTCTGCTCAAATGAGCCCGTCATTGCTAGCACAAGTGACGTCAAGGACCAGGCCTCAGTCAGGCGACGCCTGCTTCACCCTGCTGTCTGCTCCAATGAGCCCCTCATTGCTAGCAGAAGTGACGTCAAGGACCAGGCCTCAGTCAGGCGAGGCCTGCTTCACCCTGTTGTCTGCTCAAATGAGCCTGTCATTGCTAGAACACGTGACGTCCAGGAAAAGGCCTCAGTCAGGCGAGGCCTGCTTCACCCTGCTGTCTGCTCAATTGAGCCCGTCATTGCCAGCACAAGTGACGTCCAGTACCAGGCCTCAGACAGGCGAGGCCTGCTTCACCCTTCTGTCTGATCAAATGAGCCCGTCATTGCTAGCACAAGTGACGTCAAGGACCAGGCCTCAGCCGGGAGAGGCCTGCTTCACCCTGCTGTCTGCTCAAATGAGACTTTCATTGCTAGCATGTGAGAAGTTGGCCTGATATGTAGTGTTTCCAATTCTGGAACCACTGGTTATCAGTCCAAACAAACCCCAAAGATGTCAGGTTGTAAGTCAACCTTGTAGACAAGCTATCCTAGTGGTAGCATGGACTAAGCAGCCTTAAAGGCTTAACTTAAGAGGTCGTGTTAAGCGAGCTTGTTTTACCACATACAATCCTGTAATCAAATGAAAGGACACCACACAAGTATATATTATAAAAATATATGTATTTATTTCTAAATTACTCCCCAGTACTCTTTATGAGGAAAGGGGCACAAGCGTTAAATCAAAAGCACTGTTACACATATAAAGTTGCACGTTTATGGATGAGGGCGGGTGGCCACTCAGACCATATATTAAAAAAGTGGTATAAGTAACACTTTACGAACAATGGTTAGGCCTAGGGCCTAGAGATTCGCTGGGAGCAGTCAGGACAAGCAATGAAGAAGTCGGGAGTAGCCCACAGGAGACGGGTGCAGCACGGAAAGTGCGGCGCGCACCAATGCACTGTCAATGGTGCGTAAAAGTCAGTTAAAGTGAATTAAAAGATACTTCCGCTGAACCTAGGAACACAAAACTTTAGACACAGACCCTAGAGGTGTGTACCAGTGTATGGACACCGGCGTTGCAAAGTTACCTCACCCACAGGCCGTGGGTGCACAGGGTCGAAGTGGCGTCGGGTTCTGTCACGCAGGTTCTTGGTGCTTGGAGCTGTTGCAGCTGCAGGCGCTGTGAAGCAGAAGTGTCCGGTGCGATCCAAGGGTGGATCGAAGTAGAAAAGTACCTGAAAGCAGAGGGGACAGAGTCTGGGTCACTCAGCAGTGACCAGGGTGGAACCAGGACGGAACCAGGCAATGTCGGGCGCAATCAGGCGGTTGTCGATAGGCTTCTCTCCGCTGTCACGTGGGCTCTGGGGCATCTGCGACGTCCAGGAGCAGGTCACGATCTGTCCCACGTAGGCTCTCGCCGTCAGCACCGTCGGCTTGAAGATTGTAGCAAACAGCACTTGGCAAAAGCAATCCACGCGGAACCGGGAGATTGCTTATCACTCGAACCAGGAGGGTCAGAGTGGGTGCTCCTTTTCACAGGAGCTGGTGCAGATCTGGAGCAACCAGAAAAGCAAGTCGGATTTCAAAGTTCGTCGGCACAGGGGCCACAAGCCAGCTGGCAAGTGACCGGGCCAACGCGTCGAGCGCACACAAGCAGAAGGGCCCCACGCAGCACTCGTCGAGTGTGGAGGGGTGAGCTTTGGTGCAAGTGGAGCTCGGGGCTGGGGCTTCTCAAACCCCGGTGTACAGCTTCGAGGGTCACTCGTGGGCCGCACGGTCAGCGTCTCGTGGCCTTTTCAAGATGGCGTGCCCCACGCTTCCGGTCGCCTCCACGGGTCTCAGCTCTGCAGGGACTGTGGATCGGGCAGGTAGAAGGCAGGCAAGATTGATCTCGTCGATCTCTGTCGCTCGAGTTCCGGCGGGAACTGCAACAAAGCAAGGGTCGAGGGCTGGATGGTGCCTGTTTGCACAGGGTGGTCACTCCTTGACCACAAGGGAGATTCTTCAGTCTTCTCACGTCGTGTAGAAAGTCGAAGGGTCCAGATTTCGTTTCTTATGTTTCTTCAGGATGATCTGAGGTCCGTTGGGACTGCTCCCCCTCTTATTCGAATCTCGGGGGTTGGACATCCTGCTAGGTCCCCTCCTATGGGTGGGACCCAGGAAGGGGGTGGTTACACCCCTCTCCTTTGATCCTGGCCGCGCTGGGACAGGGGCTGGGAGGCCCCAGAACCGGTTTGGCCGGATCCTGCAAGGGGCAGCCTTGTGCTCCCCAGGCAGTGTCTGGTTTCATTGAAACCTCCCTACTCCAATCCACTATCTCCTGTCTGGGGTGGTTTGACACCGCCCTGTGACAGGAAACTCTTTGTCCAGGCCTCCTCTGCCGGGTTTCGGTCAGCAGCAGGAGGTCAGACCCGTGTCTGTGGCAGGGGCATCCATTTTGTGGATCTGAGGCTCATTTTAAATCAACCGCGTTTCAGTAAAGTAACATGTCTTCTCCCTCTAGAAGGGTGGAATGCTACCCCCGTCGCCAGAACTGGCGAGGGGGTAGTATTCCAATTCGTATGACACCTTACACGACATGTTTTGATAAAGCCAAACCAAAGTTGCTATATAACCGCGAGGATTATAAGGCGCTTAAGAGTATATGGTATGGCGTTATCCCGGATCAGCTTAGGGAGTTGTTCCCGACAGCTGCAGACAGGCTCAGCTCATGCCAGAGCACCATCTCACATAAAACCACGCACTCTGCCTCCAGGATTGATGAGGCCTTCCATAGGAGTGGCTTACAGGCTATATATGTGTCCAGATATAGGTTTAGATATAGGTATACTATATCTAAGCAAGGGGTGATTACACCCACTTGCCCCAGCTGAGTGATCAGCCAGTTGTGTCAATTTAAGAACCAGCCAGGGGTGGCAAAAGCTATGCTTCAGCCCCTGGTAGGCCTTGGTGGCACCTATGCCCTGGGCACCTATAGTGCATGGTACAGGGGCTGACAAGGAGTCCATTTCCAATTGTGGTATGTACCTATAGCACATGTATTATGAATTTAGAGAGAGAACAGCAGGCTGGGGGTCTGATTAGCAGGCCCACAGCCTCAGTAAGTCGAAAACCAGTGAAGCAAAAAGCAAAAATTGGGGTGACCATAGGATAGCAGACCCTACTCTCCTACATAACCCCCCCCCAAACGCAGGGACATTAAACTTAACCTTGACCAGATAAGTCTTCATGTTCTAAGTGGAAGTACCTGGAGAGACCATCTGCATTACCATGGTCAGTCCCTGGGCGGTGCTCCACTGTAAAGTCCATCCCCTGTAGGGAAATGGACCACCTGAGCAGTTTGGGATTTTCACCCTTCATCTGATTTAGCCACAAGAGGGGCTTATGGTCTGTCTGAATTAGGAAGAGAGTACCAAACAAGTATGGCCTCAACTTCTTCAGGGCCCAAACCACAGCAAAGGCCTCCCTCTCAATAGCTGACCAACGTTTCTCCCTGGGGGTCAGCCTTCTGCTAATAAAAGCAATGGGCTGGTCTTGACCATCTTGATTAAGTTGTGAAAGCACAGCTCCCACCCCCAACTCAGAAGCATCTGTCTGTACAATGAACTGTTTGGAGTAGTCAGGACTCTTCAGGATAGGTGCAGAGCACATGGCCTTCTTCAGGTCATCAAATGCCTTTTGACAGCTAACTGTCCACTGAACCTTTTTGGGCATCTTCTTGGATGTCAAGTCATTCAATGGTGTCACAATGGACCCATAGTTCTTTACAAATTTTCTGTAATACCCAGTCAGGCCCAAGAAGGCTCTGACTTGTGTCTGGGTAGTTGGAGGAGCCCAGTCCTGTATGGTCTGGATCTTGCTCTCCAGTGGTTGAACTTGACCCCCACCTACTAGGTGGCCCAAGTACACAACCTTGCTCTGCCCTATCTGGCACTTAGTAGCCTTGATAGTCAGGCCTGCCTTTTGCAGGGCCTCCAGAACCTTCTTCAGGTGGATCAGGTGATCCTCCCAGGTGGAGCTAAAGACAGCAATATCATCTAGATATGCTGCACAAAAGTCATCCAGCCCAGCAAGGACTTGGTTCACCAACCTTTGGAAAGTGGCAGGTGCATTCTTCAAGCCAAAGGGCATTACCACAAACTGATAATGCCCACTAGGGGTAGAGAATGCTGTTTTGGCTTTTGACTCTTCAGCTAGTCTGATTTGCCAGTAGCCAGCTGTCAAATCAAATGTGCTCAGAAACTTGGCAGAAGCCAATTTATCAATGAGCTCATCTGCTCTTGGAATGGGATGAGCATCTGTCCTAGTGACAGCATTGAGACCTCTGTAGTCCACACAAAACCTCATTTCTCTCTTCCCATCTTTGGTATGAGGTTTTGGCACAAGGACCACTGGGCTAGCCCATGGGCTCTCTGATGGCTCAATCACTCCAAGCTCCAACATCTTTTGCACCTCAGCCTTTATACAATCCCTGACATGGTCAGGTTGCCTGTAGATCTTATTCTTCACAGGCAGATTGTCACCAGTATCCACCTCATGGGTGCACCAGTTAGTCTGACTGGGTGTGAGTGAAAACAAATGTCTGTGGGCCTGCAACACCTGTCTGCAGTCCACCTGTTGCTGCTCAGTGAGGCTGCCTGCCAAGGCTACTCCATCAACTGAACCATCATCAGGGTTCTGGGAATGCAGGTCTGGGAGAGGGTCACTCTCTTCCTCCTGTTCCCCATCTGTGGCCATGAGGAGACTCATGTCCTCCCTGTCAACAAATGCTTTCAAACGATTGACATGGAGCACCCTGTGGGGGCTCCTAGGGGTGCCAAAGTCAACCACATAGGTGACTTCTCCCTTTTTCTCAATGATAGGGTAGGGTCCAGTCCATTTATCCTGGAGAGCTGCTGGCCCCACTGGGTCCAACACCCACACCTTCTGCCCTGGCTGGTACTCAACCAGAACAGCCTTTTGGTCATGCCAGGCTTTCTGTAATTCCTGACTTGCCTCAAGGTTTTTGGATGCTCTCTCCATGTATTCAGCCATCCTGGAGCGGAGACCAAGTACATAGTCCACAATGTCTAGTTTAGGCTTTTTGAGAGGTAACTCCCATCCTTCCTTCACCAAACTCAATGGACCTCTTACAGGGTGGCCAAACAAAAGTTCAAAAGGGCTGTAGCCAACCCCCTTCTGTGGGACCTCTCTGTAAGCAAAGAGCAAGCAGGGTAAAAGGATGTCCCATTTCCGCCTAAGCTTCTCTGGTAAACCTTTTATCATTCCCTTTAGGGTCTTGTTGAACCTTTCCACAAGCCCATTGCACTGTGGATGGTAGGGTGTGGTAAACTTATAGTTTACTCCACACTCTTTCCACATTGCTTTTAAGTATCCAGACATGAAGTTAGTACCTCTGTCTGAAAGAACCTCCTTTGGAAAGCCCACTCTTGAGAAAACTGCAATGAGGGCTTTTGCCACCACAGGAGCTGTGGTGGTCCTCAGGGGAATTGCTTCTGGGTACCTGGTGGCATGATCCACTACCACCAGTATAAATCTGTGCCCAGATGCTGTTTGAGGATCCATGGGACCCACAATGTCTATTCCAACTCTTTCAAAGGGTACCCCCACCACAGGTAGTGGTATCAGGGGGGCCTTTGTTGTGCCACCTGACTTACCACTGGCTTGGCAAGTGACACAGGAGCGACAAAACTCCTTGACATTTTCTGACATGTGAGGCCAGTGAAAGTGTGGAACAAGCCTGTCCCAAGTCTTATTCTGGCCTAAGTGTCCTGCAAGGGGAATATCATGGGCCAAGGTAAGAAGGAAGCCCCTAAATTTCAAAGGTATAACCAACCTCCTGGTTGTGCCAGGCTTGGGGTCTCTAGCCTCTGAATAAAGGAGTCCTTCATCCCAATACACTCTATGGGTACCTTGAGCATTCCCTGCAGCCTCAGCAGCAGCTTGCTGTCTGAGGGGTTCAAGTGAAGGGCAATCTAATTGGGCCTGCCCCAGGTCTGCCCTTGAGGGTCCCCCTGTCCCCAGAAACTCAACCTGATCAGGTTCAAGCTCCTCTGAGACAGTCTCCTCTTGGACTGCAGAATCAGTTTCCTGTGAAACCTGATCCTCAACCTGGGGCAAGTGGGAAGGCACAGCCTTAACCCTCTTGCTCCTTCTCTTGGGTTGTGGTTGGTCTATTGTTTCAAGATCCACCACTGGTTCAGGAAGGCACTTCTTAGCCTGAGACCTTGTCACAGCAAGGACATGAGCTGAAATCCCTAGCATTTCTGCATGAGTCCTGTACTCCACTTCTGACCAAACTGAGCTTTCAAGATCATTGCCTAACAGACAGTCTACTGGGAGGTCTGCACTCACAACAACTTTCTTTAGGCCATCTACCCCTCCCCAGGAGAAGTTCACAACAGCCACACTATGGGAAGTAGTGGAGTTGCTTGCATTGGTCACTAGGTAACTTTCACCTAGTACAATTTGTCCAGGGTCCACAAAGCCAGGTGCCACCATTGTGACACTGGCACAAGTGTCCCTGTAGGCCTGAGCCAGTTTCTCATTAATTAAGGGAGTCTGCCTATATTTGCCCAGGTTACTGGGGCTTACTGCAGTGGGCAAAGATAAGTCCACATCGTATAGGAGAACTGCCTGTGTGGGGATTCTGACTAGGCCAGATTCCACCTCAGTACCCAGGGTCAACCCTACTAAACCCTTTGGCTGTGTACCACCACTGCTGACTGTACTAGGGGGTTGTGAGAAGTTGGCCTGATAGGTAGTGTTTCCAATTCTGGAACCACTGGTTATCAGTCCAAGCAAACCCCAAAGATGTCAGGTTGTAAGTCAACCTTGTAGACAAGCTATCCTAGTGGTAGCATGGACTAAGCAGCCTTAAAGGCTTAACTTAAGAGGTCGTGTTAAGCGAGCTTGTTTTACCACATACAATCCTGTAATCAAATGAAAGGACACCACACAAGTATATATTATAAAAATATATGTATTTATTACTAAATTACTCCCCAGTACTCTTTATGAGGAAAGGGGCACAAGCGTTAAATCAAAAGCACTGTTACACATATAAAGTTGCACGTTTATGGATGAGGGCGGGTGGCCACTCAGACCATATATCAAAAAAGTGGTATAAGTAACACTTTACGAACAATGGTTAGGCCTAGGGCCTAGAGATTCGCTGGGAGCAGTCAGGACAAGCAATGAAGAAGTCGGGAGTAGCCCACAGGAGACGGATGCAGCACGGAAAGTGCAGCGCGCACCAATGCACTGTCAATGGTGCGTAAAAGTCAATTAAAGTGAATAAAAAGATACTTCCGCTGAACCTAGGAACACAAAACTTTAGACACAGACCCTAGAGGTGTGTACCAGTGTAAAGACACCGGCGTTGCAAAGTTACCTCACCCACAGGCCGTGGGTGCACAGGGTCGAAGTGGCGTCGGGTTCTGTCACGCAGGTTCTGGGTGCTTGGAGCTGTTGCAGCTGCAGGCGCTGTGAAGCAGAAGTGTCCGGTGCGATCCAAGGGTGGATCGATGTAGAAAAGTACCTGAAAGCAGAGGGGACAGAGTCTGGGTCACTCAGCAGTGACCAGGGTGGAACCAGGACGGAACCAGGCAATGTCGGGCGCAATCAGGCGGTTGTCGATAGGCTTCTCTCCGCTGTCACGTGGGCTCTGGGGCATCTGCGACGTCCAGGAGCAGGTCACGATCTGTCCCACGTAGGCTCTCGCCGTCAGCACCGTCGGCTTGAAGATTGTAGCAAACAGCACTTGGCAAAAGCAATCCACGCGGAACCGGGAGATTGATTATCACTCGAACCAGGAGGGTCAGAGTGGGTGCTCCTTTTCACAGGAGCTGGTGCAGATCTGGAGCAACCAGAAAAGCAAGTCGTATTTCGAAGTTCGTCGGCACAGGGGCCACAAGCCAGCTGGCAAGTGACCGGGCCAACGCGTCGAGCGCACACAAGCAGAAGGGCCCCACGCAGCACTCGTCGAGTGTGGAGGGGTGAGCTTTGGTGCAAGTGGAGCTCGGGGCTGGGGCTTCTCAAACCCCGGTGTACAGCTTCGAGGGTCACTCGTGGGCCGCACGGTCAGCGTCTCGTGGCCTTTTCAAGATGGCGTGCCCCACGCTTCCGGTCGCCTCCACGGGTCTCAGCTCTGCAGGGACTGTGGATCGGGCAGGTAGAAGGCAGGCAAGCTTGATCTCGTCGATCTCTGTCGCTCGAGTTCCGGCGGGAACTGCAACAAAGCAAGGGTCGAGGGCTGGATGGTGCCTGTTTGCACAGGGTGGTCACTCCTTGACCACAAGGGAGATTCTTCAGTCTTCTCACGTCGTGTAGAAAGTCGAAGGGTCCAGATTTCGTTTCTTATGTTTCTTCAGGATGATCTGAGGTCCGTTGGGACTGCTCCCCCTCTTATTCGAATCTAGGGGGTTGGACATCCTGCTAGGTCCCCTCCTATGGGTGGGACCCAGGAAGGGGGTGGTTACACCCCTCTCCTTTGATCCTGGCCGCGCTGGGACAGGGGCTGGGAGGCCCCAGAACCGGTTTGGCCGGATCCTGCAAGGGGCAGCCTTGTGCTCCCCAGGCAGTGTCTGGTTTCATTGAAACCTCCCTACTCCAATCCACTATCTCCTGTCTGGGGTGGTTTGACACCGCCCTGTGACAGGAAACTCTTTGTCCAGGCCTCCTCTGCCGGGTTTCGGTCAGCAGCAGGAGGTCAGACCCGTGTCTGTGGCAGGGGCATCCATTTTGTGGATCTGAGGCTCATTTTAAATCAACCGCGTTTCAGTAAAGTAACATGTCTTCTCCCTCTAGAAGGGTGGAATGCTATCCCCGTCGCCAGAACTGGCGAGGGGATAGTATTCCAATTCGTATGACACCTTACACGACATGTTTTGATAAAGCCAAACCAAAGTTGCTATATAACCGCGAGGATTATAATGCGCTTAAGAGTATATGGTATGGCATTATCCCGGATCAGCTTAGGGAGTTGTTCCCGACAGCTGCAGACAGGCTCAGCTCATGCCAGAGCACCATCTCACATAAAACCACGCACTCTGCCTCCAGGATTGATGAGGCCTTCCATAGGAGTGGCTTACAGGCTATATATGTGTCCAGATATAGGTTTAGATATAGGTATACTATATCTAAGCAAGGGGTGATTACACCCACTTACCCCAGCTGAGTGATCAGCCAGTTGTGTCAATTTAAGAACCAGCCAGGGGTGGCAAAAGCTATGCTTCAGCCCCTGGTAGGCCTTGGTGGCACCTATGCCCTGGGCACCTATAGTGCATGGTACAGGGGCTGACAAGGAGTCCATTTCCAATTGTGGTATGTACCTATAGCACATGTATTACAAATTTAGAGAGAGAACAGCAGGCTGGGGGTCTGATTAGCAGGCCCACAGCCTCAGTAAGTCGAAAACCAGTGAAGCAAAAAGCAAAAATTGGGGTGACCATAGGATAGCAGACCCTACTCTCCTACATAACCCCCCCCCAAACGCAGGGACATTAAACTTAACCTTGACCAGATAAGTCTTCATGTTCTAAGTGGAAGTACCGGGAGAGACCATCTGCATTACCATGGTCAGTCCCTGGGCGGTGCTCCACTGTAAAGTCCATCCCCTGTAGGGAAATGGACCACCTGAGCAGTTTGGGATTTTCACCCTTCATCTGATTTAGCCACAAGAGGGGCTTATGGTCTGTCTGAATTAGGAAGTGAGTACCAAACAAGTATGGCCTCAGCTTCTTCAGGGCCCAAACCACAGCAAAGGCCTCCCTCTCAATAGCTGACCAACGTTTCTCCCTGGGGGTCAGCCTTCTGCTAATAAAAGCAATGGGCTGGTCTTGACCATCTTGATTAAGTTGTGAAAGCACAGCTCCCACCCCCAACTCAGAAGCATCTGTCTGTACAATGAACTGTTTGGAGTAGTCAGGACTCTTCAGGATAGGTGCAGAGCACATGGCCTTCTTCAGGTCATCAAATGCCTTTTGACAGCTAACTGTCCACTGAACCTTTTTGGGCATCTTCTTGGATGTCAAGTCATTCAATGGTGTCACAATGGACCCATAGTTCTTTACAAATTTTCTGTAATACCCAGTCAGGCCCAAGAAGGCTCTGACTTGTGTCTGGGTAGTTGGAGGAGTCCAGTCCTGTATGGTCTGGATCTTGCTCTCCAGTGGTTGAACTTGACCCCCACCTACTAGGTGGCCCAAGTACACAACCTTGCTCTGCCCTATCTGGCACTTAGTAGCCTTGATAGTCAGGCCTGCCTTTTGCAGGGCCTCCAGAACCTTCTTCAGGTGGATCAGGTGATCCTCCCAGGTGGAGCTAAAGACAGCAATATCATCTAGATATGCTGCACAAAAGTCATCCAGCCCAGCAAGGACTTGGTTCACCAACCTTTGGAAAGTGGCAGGTGCATTCTTCAAACCAAAGGGCATTACCACAAACTGATAATGCCCACTAGGGGTAGAGAATGCTGTTTTGGCTTTTGACTCTTCAGCTAGTCTGATTTGCCAGTAGCCAGCTGTCAAATCAAATGTGCTCAGAAACTTGGCAGAAGCCAATTTATCAATGAGCTCATCTGCTCTTGGAATGGGATGAGCATCTGTCCTAGTGACAGCATTGAGACCTCTGTAGTCCACACAAAACCTCATTTCTCTCTTCCCATCTTTGGTATGAGGTTTTGGCACAAGGACCACTGGGCTAGCCCATGGGCTCTCTGATGGCTCAATCACTCCAAGCTCCAACATCTTTTGCACCTCAGCCTTTATACAATCCCTGACATGGTCAGGTTGCCTGTAGATTTTATTCTTCACAGGCAGATTGTCACCAGTATCCACCTCATGGGTGCACCAGCTAGTCTGACTGGGTGTGAGTGAAAACAAGTGTCTGTGGGCCTGCAACACCTGTCTGCAGTCCACCTGTTGCTGCTCAGTGAGGCTGCCTGCCAAGGCTACTCCATCAACTGAACCATCATCAGGGTTCTGGGAAAGCAGGTCTGGGAGAGGGTCACTCTCTTCCTCCTGTTCCCCATCTGTGGCCATGAGGAGACTCATGTCCTCCCTGTCAACAAATGCTTTCAAACGATTGACATGGAGCACCCTGTGGGGGCTCCTAGGGGTGCCAAAGTCAACCAGGTAGGTGACTTCTCCCTTCTTTTCAATGATAGGGTAGGGTCCAGTCCATTGGTCCTGGAGAGCTGCTGGCCCCACTGGGTCCAACACCCACACCTTCTGCCCTGGCTGGTACTCAACCAGAACAGCCTTTTGGTCATGCCAGGCTTTCTGTAATTCCTGACTGGCCTCAAGGTTTTTGGATGCTCTCTCCATGTATTCAGCCATCCTGGAGCGGAGACCAAGTACATA
Source organism: Lissotriton vulgaris (assembly GCF_964263255.1). Lineage (NCBI taxonomy): Eukaryota > Metazoa > Chordata > Amphibia > Caudata > Salamandridae > Lissotriton > Lissotriton vulgaris. The sequence goes on from NC_141699.1 coordinate 45,552,566, forward strand.
ATCCACAATGTCTAGTTTAGGCTTTTTGAGAGGTAACTCCCATCCTTCCTTCACCAAACTCAATGGACCTCTTACAGGGTGGCCAAACAAAAGTTCAAAAGGGCTGTAGCCAACCCCCTTCTGTGGGACCTCTCTGTAAGCAAAGAGCAAGCAGGGTAAAAGGATGTCCCATTTCCGCCTAAGCTTCTCTGGTAACCCTTTTATCATTCCCTTTAGGGTCTTGTTGAACCTTTCCACAAGCCCATTGCACTGTGGATGGTAGGGTGTGGTAAACTTATAGTTTACTCCACACTCTTTCCACATTGCTTTTAAGTATCCAGACATGAAGTTGGTACCTCTGTCTGAAAGAACCTCCTTTGGAAAGCCCACTCTTGAGAAAACTGCAATGAGGGCTTTTGCCACCACAGGAGCTGTGGTGGTCCTCAGGGGAATTGCTTCTGGGTACCTGGTGGCATGATCCACTACCACCAGTATAAATCTGTGCCCAGATGCTGTTTGAGGATCCATGGGACCCACAATGTCTATTCCAACTCTTTCAAAGGGTACCCCCACCACAGGTAGTGGTATCAGGGGGGCCTTTGTTGTGCCACCTGACTTACCACTGGCTTGGCAAGTGACACAGGAGCGACAAAACTCCTTGACATTTTCTGACATGTGAGGCCAGTGAAAGTGTGGAACAAGCCTGTCCCAAGTCTTGTTCTGGCCTAAGTGTCCTGCAAGGGGAATATCATGGGCCAAGGTAAGAAGGAAGCCCCTAAACTTCAAAGGTATAACCAACCTCCTGGTGGTGCCAGGCTTGGGGTCTCTAGCCTCTGAATAAAGGAGTCCTTCATCCCAATACACCTTATGGGTACCTTGAGCATTCCCTGCAGCCTCAGCAGCAGCTTGCTGTCTGAGGGGTTCAAGTGAAGGGCAATCTAATTGGGCCTGCCCCAGGTCTGCCCTTGAGGGTCCCCCTGTCCCCAGAAACTCAACCTGATCAGGTTCAAGCTCCTCAGAGACAGTCTCCTCTTGGACTGCAGAATCAGTTTCCTGTGAAACCTGATCCTCAACCTGGGGCAAGTGGGAAGGCACAGCCTTAACCCTCTTGCTCCTTCTCTTGGGTTGTGGTTGGTCTATTGTTTCAAGATCCACCACTGGTTCAGGAAGGCACTTCTTAGCCTGAGACCTTGTCACTGCAAGGACATGAGCTGAAATCCCTAGCATTTCTGCATGAGTCCTGTACTCCACTTCTGACCAAACTGAGCTTTCAAGATCATTGCCTAACAGACAGTCTACTGGGAGGTCTGCACTCACAACAACTTTCTTTAGGCCATCTACCCCTCCCCAGGAGAAGTTCACAACAGCCACACTATGGGAAGTAGTGGAGTTGCTTGCATTGGTCACTAGGTAACTTTCACCTAGTACAATTTGTCCAGGGTCCACAAAGCCAGGTGCCACCATTGTGACACTGGCACAAGTGTCCCTGTAGGCCTGAGCCAGTTTCTCATTAATTAAGGGAGTCTGCCTATATTTGCCCAGGTTACTGGGGCTTACTGCAGTGGGCAAAGATATGTCCACATCATATAGGAGAACTGCCTGTGTGGGGATTCTGACTAGGCCAGATTCCACCTCAGTACCCAGGGTCAACCCTACTAAACCCTTTGGCTGTGTACCACCACTGCTGACTGTACTAGGGGGTGCAGTTGCTTTAGGAGCTGCAGTGGTGGGGACTGGATTTTTCTTAGTGCATTCACTGCCCCAGTGTGAAACTGATTTGCAGGTATTACACCAAGGTTTCTTTGGGCCATCGTTCTTCTTTTTCTTGTTTCCATTTTGGGAACCCCCCTCCTTATTGCTAGTTTGGGGGCCTGAAGACTTCTGGTCCTTTTCTTTATCTTTCTGATTCCCACCCTTCTGGTCTGTTTTCTTCTGGTCACCTTGGTTCTGGTTTTTCTGCTTAATCCTTGTTCTGACCCATTTGTCTGCCTTCTTTCCCAATTCTTGGGGAGAGGTCAAATCAGAGTCAACAAGGTATTGATGCAACAGCTGGTTCTGACAGTTATTAAGGATCTGTTCTCTCATCATAAGATTGTACAATCCTGTATAGTCTGAAACTTTACTTCCCTGCAGCCAACCCTCCAGAGCCTTAGTGGCACAATCTACAAAATCAGTCCAGTCCTGAGTCTGTGCTTTTTGGGTGTCTCTGAACAACAACCTGTATTGCTCAGTGGTTAGGCCAAACCCTTCAATAAGAGCACTCTTCAGAACAGAGTAGTTTTTGGCATCCTCAGGTCTAACAGTGAGGAGCCTGTCCCTCCCTTTCTCAGAAAAGGAGTACCATAAAATTGCTGCCCACTGATCCTCAGGGACCTGCTGTACCATGCAGGCCCTCTCAAGAGCAGTCATCCATTTGTGGATATCATCCCCTTCCTTGTAGGGGGGCACAATTTTTGTCAGGTTTCTATTGTCATAGGCCCTGTCTTTTTCTTTAGGAACTTTGCTGCCACCAGTGGCATCTAAGCCACACAATTTTTTCTCTCTTGCTAAAGCAAGTTTAGCTTGAGCCAAGGCTACCTCTTCCCTTTCTATTTGGAGTTGGACAGCCCTCATCCTGGCCCTATGCTCTATTCTCTGGGAGGAAGTCATTCCTCTTTGAGATTCTCTTGAGGCACTAGAAAGGTGAGAGTCCCTTGACAGAGATCTCTCCCTTCTATTACCTGGGAGAATTTGGTTATGAGATCTGGAGTGGTGCTGGCCCCCTCCATTCCCATGTAGGTCCAAGTTGGCCTGGTTAAGCCTGGCAACCTGTACCTGGTTTCCCACCTGATCCTGATCTTCAGGCTCATCTACATCAGAGCCTTCCTCTGGGTCTTCCTCTTCCTCCTCTACTCCTTCTTGAAGATCATCATTCTCAGGGGAGTTTATCCCTTCCTCTGTTTCTAAGGGAGTCTGACTCGCCTTGTCTAGGTCATCCTTTTCTAGGAGAGCTATTAGGGAAGGAATGGTAGGGCCTCTGCCCTTTTTTAGCCCCCTGGCTGTGCACAAGGCACTCAGGTCTTTGTGGCTAAGATTGTCATATCTGGATGTTGTCCCTATAGGATCAACTATTACAGGAGCAGAGCCTGAGGCTCTTTCTGTATCAGACATGACTGCTAGTGAGGTGTAAGTGGTGCACTTACCTACACTAAGTGGTTTCCTACTGTACCTTGCTAGTGAGTTGTAGTCAGGGTGTGCTAATCCCTTTAATCTACAACTACTAAGTTCAGTAGAACTTAATATGCTAAGCTTTTGATTTATATGTACCTAGAGGTACTTGATGTGATCTTTCAATTTGATAAAGATTGCAATGGTAAAACAAACAGCAAGCTCAAATCCGCACCGCTGCACACCAATGTGAGAAGTTGGCCTGATAGGTAGTGTTTCCAATTCTGGAACCACTGGTTATCAGTCCAAGCAAACCCCAAAGATGTCAGGTTGTAAGTCAACCTTGTAGACAAGCTATCCTAGTGGTAGCATGGACTAAGCAGCCTTAAAGGCTTAACTTAAGAGGTCGTGTTAAGCGAGCTTGTTTTACCACATACAATCCTGTAATCAAATGAAAGGACACCACACAAGTATATATTATAAAAATATATGTATTTATTACTAAATTACTCCCCAGTACTCTTTATGAGGAAAGGGGCACAAGCGTTAAATCAAAAGCACTGTTACACATATAAAGTTGCACGTTTATGGATGAGGGCGGGTGGCCACTCAGACCATATATCAAAAAAGTGGTATAAGTAACACTTTACGAACAATGGTTAGGCCTAGGGCCTAGAGATTCGCTGGGAGCAGTCAGGACAAGCAATGAAGAAGTCGGGAGTAGCCCACAGGAGACGGATGCAGCACGGAAAGTGCAGCGCGCACCAATGCACTGTCAATGGTGCGTAAAAGTCAATTAAAGTGAATAAAAAGATACTTCCGCTGAACCTAGGAACACAAAACTTTAGACACAGACCCTAGAGGTGTGTACCAGTGTAAAGACACCGGCGTTGCAAAGTTACCTCACCCACAGGCCGTGGGTGCACAGGGTCGAAGTGGCGTCGGGTTCTGTCACGCAGGTTCTGGGTGCTTGGAGCTGTTGCAGCTGCAGGCGCTGTGAAGCAGAAGTGTCCGGTGCGATCCAAGGGTGGATCGATGTAGAAAAGTACCTGAAAGCAGAGGGGACAGAGTCTGGGTCACTCAGCAGTGACCAGGGTGGAACCAGGACGGAACCAGGCAATGTCGGGCGCAATCAGGCGGTTGTCGATAGGCTTCTCTCCGCTGTCACGTGGGCTCTGGGGCATCTGCGACGTCCAGGAGCAGGTCACGATCTGTCCCACGTAGGCTCTCGCCGTCAGCACCGTCGGCTTGAAGATTGTAGCAAACAGCACTTGGCAAAAGCAATCCACGCGGAACCGGGAGATTGCTTATCACTCGAACCAGGAGGGTCAGAGTGGGTGCTCCTTTTCACAGGAGCTGGTGCAGATCTGGAGCAACCAGAAAAGCAAGTCGTATTTCGAAGTTCGTCGGCACAGGGGCCACAAGCCAGCTGGCAAGTGACCGGGCCAACGCGTCGAGCGCACACAAGCAGAAGGGCCCCACGCAGCACTCGTCGAGTGTGGAGGGGTGAGCTTTGGTGCAAGTGGAGCTCGGGGCTGGGGCTTCTCAAACCCCGGTGTACAGCTTCGAGGGTCACTCGTGGGCCGCACGGTCAGCGTCTCGTGGCCTTTTCAAGATGGCGTGCCCCACGCTTCCGGTCGCCTCCACGGGTCTCAGCTCTGCAGGGACTGTGGATCGGGCAGGTAGAAGGCAGGCAAGCTTGATCTCGTCGATCTCTGTCGCTCGAGTTCCGGCGGGAACTGCAACAAAGCAAGGGTCGAGGGCTGGATGGTGCCTGTTTGCACAGGGTGGTCACTCCTTGACCACAAGGGAGATTCTTCAGTCTTCTCACGTCGTGTAGAAAGTCGAAGGGTCCAGATTTCGTTTCTTATGTTTCTTCAGGATGATCTGAGGTCCGTTGGGACTGCTCCCCCTCTTATTCGAATCTAGGGGGTTGGACATCCTGCTAGGTCCCCTCCTATGGGTGGGACCCAGGAAGGGGGTGGTTACACCCCTCTCCTTTGATCCTGGCCGCGCTGGGACAGGGGCTGGGAGGCCCCAGAACCGGTTTGGCCGGATCCTGCAAGGGGCAGCCTTGTGCTCCCCAGGCAGTGTCTGGTTTCATTGAAACCTCCCTACTCCAATCCACTATCTCCTGTCTGGGGTGGTTTGACACCGCCCTGTGACAGGAAACTCTTTGTCCAGGCCTCCTCTGCCGGGTTTCGGTCAGCAGCAGGAGGTCAGACCCGTGTCTGTGGCAGGGGCATCCATTTTGTGGATCTGAGGCTCATTTTAAATCAACCGCGTTTCAGTAAAGTAACATGTCTTCTCCCTCTAGAAGGGTGGAATGCTATCCCCGTCGCCAGAACTGGCGAGGGGATAGTATTCCAATTCGTATGACACCTTACACGACATGTTTTGATAAAGCCAAACCAAAGTTGCTATATAACCGCGAGGATTATAATGCGCTTAAGAGTATATGGTATGGCATTATCCCGGATCAGCTTAGGGAGTTGTTCCCGACAGCTGCAGACAGGCTCAGCTCATGCCAGAGCACCATCTCACATAAAACCACGCACTCTGCCTCCAGGATTGATGAGGCCTTCCATAGGAGTGGCTTACAGGCTATATATGTGTCCAGATATAGGTTTAGATATAGGTATACTATATCTAAGCAAGGGGTGATTACACCCACTTACCCCAGCTGAGTGATCAGCCAGTTGTGTCAATTTAAGAACCAGCCAGGGGTGGCAAAAGCTATGCTTCAGCCCCTGGTAGGCCTTGGTGGCACCTATGCCCTGGGCACCTATAGTGCATGGTACAGGGGCTGACAAGGAGTCCATTTCCAATTGTGGTATGTACCTATAGCACATGTATTACAAATTTAGAGAGAGAACAGCAGGCTGGGGGTCTGATTAGCAGGCCCACAGCCTCAGTAAGTCGAAAACCAGTGAAGCAAAAAGCAAAAATTGGGGTGACCATAGGATAGCAGACCCTACTCTCCTACAGGGGTGCAGTTGCTTTAGGAGCTGCAGTGGTGGGGACTGGATTTTTCTTAGTGCATTCACTGCCCCAGTGTGAAACTGATTTGCAGGTATTACACCAAGGTTTCTTTGGGCCATCATTCTTCTTTTTCTTGTTTCCATTTTGGGAACCCCCCTCCTTATTGCTAGTTTGGGGGCCTGAAGACTTCTGGTCCTTTTCTTTATCTTTCTGATTCCCACCCTTCTGGTCTGTTTTCTTCTGGTCACCTTGGTTCTGGTTTTTCTGCTTAATCCTTGTTCTGACCCATTTGTCTGCCTTCTTTCCCAATTCTTGGGGAGAGGTCAAATCAGAGTCAACAAGGTATTGATGCAACAGCTGGTTCTGACAGTTATTAAGGATCTGTTCTCTCATCATAAGATTGTACAATCCTGTATAGTCTGAAACTTTACTTCCCTGCAGCCAACCCTCCAGAGCCTTAGTGGCACAATCTACAAAATCAGTCCAGTCCTGAGTCTGTGCTTTTTGGGTGTCTCTGAACAACAACCTGTATTGCTCAGTGGTTAGGCCAAACCCTTCAATAAGAGCACTCTTCAGAACAGAGTAGTTTTTGGCATCCTCAGGTCTAACAGTGAGGAGCCTGTCCCTCCCTTTCTCAGAAAAGGAGTACCATAAAATTGCTGCCCACTGATCCTCAGGGACCTGCTGTACCATGCAGGCCCTCTCAAGAGCAGTCATCCATTTGTGGATATCATCCCCTTCCTTGTAGGGGGGCACAATTTTTGTCAGGTTTCTATTGTCATAGGCCCTGTCTTTTTCTTTAGGAACTTTGCTGCCACCAGTGGCATCTAAGCCACACAATTTTCTCTCTCTTGCTAAAGCAAGTTTAGCTTGAGCCAAGGCTACCTCTTCCCTTTCTATTTGGAGTTGGACAGCCCTCATCCTGGCCCTATGCTCTTTTCTCTGGGAGGAAGTCATTCCTCTTTGAGATTCTCTTGAGGCACTAGAAAGGTGAGAGTCCCTTGACAGAGATCTCTCCCTTCTATTACCTGGGAGAATTTGGTTATGAGATCTGGAGTGGTGCTGGCCCCCTCCATTCCCATGTAGGTCCAAGTTGGCCTGGTTAAGCCTGGCAACCTGTACCTGGTTTCCCCCCTGATCCTGATCTTCAGGCTCATCTACATCAGAGCCTTCTTCTTCTTCCTCCTCTACTACATCATCTTGAAGATCCTCATTCTCAGGGGAGTTTATCCCTTCCTCTGTTTCTAAGGGAGTCTGACTCACCTTATCTAGGTCATCCTTTTCTAGGAGAGCTACTAGGGAAGGAATGGTAGGGCCTCTGCCCTTTTTTAGCCCCCTGGCTGTGCACAAGGCACTCAGGTCTTTGTGGCTAAGGTTGTCATATCTGGATGTTGTCCCTATAGGATCAACTATTACAGGAGCAGAGCCTGAAGCTCTACCTGTATCAGACATGACTGCTAGTGAGGTGTAAGTGGTGCACTTACCTACACTAAGTGGTTTCCTACTGTACCTTGCTAGTGAGTTGTAGTCAGGGTGTGCTACTCCCTTTAATCTACAACTACTAAGTTCAGTAGAACTTAATATGCTAAGCTTTTGATTTATATGTACCTAGAGGTACTTGATGTGATCTTTCAATTTGATAAAGATTGCAATGGTAAAACAAACAGCAAGCTCAAATCCGCACCGCTGCACACCAATGTGAGAAGTTGGCCTGATATGTAGTGTTTCCAATTCTGGAACCACTGGTTATCAGTCCAAACAAACCCCAAAGATGTCAGGTTGTAAGTCAACCTTGTAGACAAGCTATCCTAGTGGTAGCATGGACTAAGCAGCCTTAAAGGCTTAACTTAAGAGGTCGTGTTAAGCGAGCTTGTTTTACCACATACAATCCTGTAATCAAATGAAAGGACACCACACAAGTATATATTATAAAAATATATGTATTTATTTCTAAATTACTCCCCAGTACTCTTTATGAGGAAAGGGGCACAAGCGTTAAATCAAAAGCACTGTTACACATATAAAGTTGCACGTTTATGGATGAGGGCGGGTGGCCACTCAGACCATATATTAAAAAAGTGGTATAAGTAACACTTTACGAACAATGGTTAGGCCTAGGGCCTAGAGATTCGCTGGGAGCAGTCAGGACAAGCAATGAAGAAGTCGGGAGTAGCCCACAGGAGACGGGTGCAGCACGGAAAGTGCGGCGCGCACCAATGCACTGTCAATGGTGCGTAAAAGTCAGTTAAAGTGAATTAAAAGATACTTCCGCTGAACCTAGGAACACAAAACTTTAGACACAGACCCTAGAGGTGTGTACCAGTGTATGGACACCGGCGTTGCAAAGTTACCTCACCCACAGGCCGTGGGTGCACAGGGTCGAAGTGGCGTCGGGTTCTGTCACGCAGGTTCTTGGTGCTTGGAGCTGTTGCAGCTGCAGGCGCTGTGAAGCAGAAGTGTCCGGTGCAATCCAAGGGTGGATCGAAGTAGAAAAGTACCTGAAAGCAGAGGGGACAGAGTCTGGGTCACTCAGCAGTGACCAGGGTGGAACCAGGACGGAACCAGGCAATGTCGGGCGCAATCAGGCGGTTGTCGATAGGCTTCTCTCCGCTGTCACGTGGGCTCTGGGGCATCTGCGACGTCCAGGAGCAGGTCACGATCTGTCCCACGTAGGCTCTCGCCGTCAGCACCGTCGGCTTGAAGATTGTAGCAAACAGCACTTGGCAAAAGCAATCCACGCGGAACCGGGAGATTGCTTATCACTCGAACCAGGAGGGTCAGAGTGGGTGCTCCTTTTCACAGGAGCTGGTGCAGATCTGGAGCAACCAGAAAAGCAAGTCGGATTTCAAAGTTCGTCGGCACAGGGGCCACAAGCCAGCTGGCAAGTGACCGGGCCAACGCGTCGAGCGCACACAAGCAGAAGGGCCCCACGCAGCACTCGTCGAGTGTGGAGGGGTGAGCTTTGGTGCAAGTGGAGCTCGGGGCTGGGGCTTCTAAAACCCCGGTGTACAGCTTCGAGGGTCACTCGTGGGCCGCACGGTCAGCGTCTCGTGGCCTTTTCAAGATGGCGTGCCCCACGCTTCCGGTCGCCTCCACGGGTCTCAGCTCTGCAGGGACTGTGGATCGGGCAGGTAGAAGGCAGGCAAGCTTGATCTCGTCGATCTCTGTCGCTCGAGTTCCGGCGGGAACTGCAACAAAGCAAGGGTCGAGGGCTGGATGGTGCCTGTTTGCACAGGGTGGTCACTCCTTGACCACAAGGGAGATTCTTCAGTCTTCTCACGTCGTGTAGAAAGTCGAAGGGTCCAGATTTCGTTTCTTATGTTTCTTCAGGATGATCTGAGGTCCGTTGGGACTGCTCCCCCTCTTATTCGAATCTCGGGGGTTGGACATCCTGCTAGGTCCCCTCCTATGGGTGGGAGCCAGGAAGGGGGTGGTTACACCCCTCTCCTTTGATCCTGGCCGCGCTGGGACAGGGGCTGGGAGGCCCCAGAACCGGTTTGGCCGGATCCTGCAAGGGGCAGCCTTGTGCTCCCCAGGCAGTGTCTGGTTTCATTGAAACCTCCCTACTCCAATCCACTATCTCCTGTCTGGGGTGGTTTGACACCGCCCTGTGACAGGAAACTCTTTGTCCAGGCCTCCTCTGCCGGGTTTCGGTCAGCAGCAGGAGGTCAGACCCGTGTCTGTGGCAGGGGCATCCATTTTGTGGATCTGAGGCTCATTTTAAATCAACCGCGTTTCAGTAAAGTAACATGTCTTCTCCCTCTAGAAGGGTGGAATGCTACCCCCGTCGCCAGAACTGGCGAGGGGGTAGTATTCCAATTCGTATGACACCTTACACGACATGTTTTGATAAAGCCAAACCAAAGTTGCTATATAACCGCGAGGATTATAAGGCGCTTAAGAGTATATGGTATGGCGTTATCCCGGATCAGCTTAGGGAGTTGTTCCCGACAGCTGCAGACAGGCTCAGCTCATGCCAGAGCACCATCTCACATAAAACCACGCACTCTGCCTCCAGGATTGATGAGGCCTTCCATAGGAGTGGCTTACAGGCTATATATGTGTCCAGATATAGGTTTAGATATAGGTATACTATATCTAAGCAAGGGGTGATTACACCCACTTGCCCCAGCTGAGTGATCAGCCAGTTGTGTCAATTTAAGAACCAGCCAGGGGTGGCAAAAGCTATGCTTCAGCCCCTGGTAGGCCTTGGTGGCACCTATGCCCTGGGCACCTATAGTGCATGGTACAGGGGCTGACAAGGAGTCCATTTCCAATTGTGGTATGTACCTATAGCACATGTATTATGAATTTAGAGAGAGAACAGCAGGCTGGGGGTCTGATTAGCAGGCCCACAGCCTCAGTAAGTCGAAAACCAGTGAAGCAAAAAGCAAAAATTGGGGTGACCATAGGATAGCAGACCCTACTCTCCTACATAGCACAAGTGACGTCAAGGACCAGGCCTCAGTCAGGGGAGGTCTGCTTCACCCTGCTGTCTGCTCAAATGAGCCCGTCATTGCTAGCACACGTGATGTCAAGGACCAGGCCTTATTCAGGCGAGGCCTGCTTCACCCTGCTGTCTGCTCAAATGAGCCCGTCATTGCTAGCACAAGTGACGTCAAGGACCAGGCCTCAGTCAGGGGAGACCTGCTTCACCCTGCTGTCTGCTCAAATGAGCCGGTCATTGCTAGCACAAGTGACGTCAAGGACCAGTCCTCAGTCAGGCGAGGACTGCTTCACCCTGCTGTCTGCTCAATTTAGCCCGTCATTGCCAGTACAAGGGACATCCAGGACCAGGCCTCAGTCCGACGAGGCCTGCTTGACCCTGCTGTCTGCTCAAATGAGCCCGTCATTGCTAGCATAAGTGACGTCAAGGACCAGGCCTCAGTCAGGCGAGGCCTGCTTCACTGTGCTGTCTGCTCAAATGAGCCCGTCATTGCAAGCACACGTGACGTCAAGGACCAGGCCTCAGTCAGGCGAGGCCTGCTTCACCCTGCTGTCTGCTCAAATGAGCCAGTCATTGCTAGCACAAGTGACGTTCAGGACCAGGCCTAAGTCAGGCAAGGCCTGCTTCACCCTCCTGTCTGCTGAAATGAGCCCGTCATTTCTAGCACAAGTGACGTCCAGGACCAGGCCTTAGTCAGGCGAGGCCTGCTACTCCCTGCTGTCTGCTCAAATGAGCCCTTCATTTCTAGCAAACGTGACGTCAAGGACCAGGCCTCAGTCAGGCGAGGCCTGCTTCACCCTGCTGTCTGCTCAAATGAGCTTGTCATTGCTAGCACAAGTGACGTCAAGGACCAGGCCTCAGTCAGGCGAGGCCTGCTTCACCCTGCTGTCTGCTCAACTGACGCCGTCATTGCTAGCACAAGTGACATCAAGGACCAGGCCTTAGTCAGGCGAGGCCTGCTTCACCCTGCTGTCTGCTCAAATGAGCCCGTCATTGCTAGTACAAGTGACGTCAAGGACCAGGCCTCAGTCAGGCAAGGCCTGCTTCACCCTGCTGTCTGCTCAAATGAGCCTGTCATTGCTAGCACACGTGACGTCCAGGAAAAGGTCTCAGTCAGGTGAGGCCTGCTTCACCCTGCTGTCTGCTCAAATGAGCCTGTCATTGCTAACACAAGTGACGTCAAGGACCAGGCCTCAGTCAGGCGAGGCCTTATTCACCCTGCTGTCTGCTCAAATGAGCCTGTCATTGCTAGCACACGTGACGTCCAGGAAAAGGACTCAGTCAGGTGAGGCCTGCTTCACCCTGCTGTCTGCTCAAATGAGCCTTTCATTGCTAACACAAGTGACGTCAAGGACCAGGCCTCAGTCAGGCGAGGCCTGATTCACCCTGCTGTCTGCTCAAATGAGCCCGTCATTTCTAGCACACGTGACGTCAAGGACCAGGCCTCAGTCGGGCGAGGCCTGCTTCACCCTGCTGTCTTCTCAAATGAGCCCGTCATTGCTAGCACACGTGACGTCAATGACCAGGCCTCAGTCAGGGGAGGCCTGCTTCACCCTGCTGCCTGCTCAAATGAGCCCGTCATTGCTAGCACACGTGACGTCAAGGACCAGGCCTCAGTCAGGGGAGGCCTGCTTCACCCTGCTGCCTGCTCAAATGAGCCCGTCATTGCTATTACACGTGACGTCCAGGACCAGGCCTCAGTCAGGCGAGGCCTGCTTCACACTTCTGTCTGCTCAAATGAGCCCGTCATTGCTAGCACACGTGACGTCCAGGAAAAGGTCTCGGTCAGGTGAGGCCTGCTTCACCCTGCTGTCTGCTCAAATGAGCCTGTCATTGCTAACACAAATGACGTCAAGGACCAGGCCTCAGTCAGGCGAGGCCTGATTCACCCTGCTGTCTGCTCAAATGAGCCCGTCATTGCTAGCACACGTGACGTCAAGGACCAGGCCTCAGTCGGGCGAGGCCTGCTTCACCCTGCTGTCTTCTCAAATGAGCCCGTCATTGCTAGCACACGTGACGTCAAGGACCAGGCCTCAGTCGGGCGAGGCCTGCTTCACCCTGCTGTCTGCTCAAATGAGCCCGTAATTGCTAGCAAAAGTGACGTCCAGGACCAGGCCTCAGTCAGGCGAGGCCTGCTTCACCCTGCTGTCTTCTCAAATGAGCCCGTCATTGCTAGCACAAGTGACATCAAGGACCAGGCCTCGGTCAGGCGAGGCCTGCTTCACCCTGCTGTCTGCTCAAATGAGCCTGTCATTGCTAGCACAAGTGACGTCAAGGACCAGTCCTGTCAGGCGAGGCCTGCTTCACCCTGCTGTCTGCTCAAATGAGCCCGTCATTGCTAGCACAAGTGACGTCAAGGACCAGGCCTCAGTGAGGCGAGGCCTGCTTCACCCTGCTGTCTGCTCAAATGAACCCGTCATTGCTAGCACAAGTGACGCCAAGGACCAGGCCTCAGTCAGGCGAGGCCTGCTTCACCCTGCTGTCCGCTCAAATGAGCCTGTCATTGCTAGCACACGTGACGTCCAGGACCAGTCCTCTGTCAGGCGAGGCCTGCTTCACCCTGCTGTCTGCTCAAATGAGACCGTCATTGCTAGCAATTGTGACGTCCAGGACCAGGCCTCAGTCAGGCGAGGCCTGCTTCACCCTGCTGTCTGCTCAAATGATCCCGTCATTGCTAGCACACGTGACGTCAAGGACCAGGCCTCAGTCAGGCGACGCCTGCTTCACCCTGCTGTCTGCTCAAATGAGCCCGTCATTGCTAGCACATGTGACGTCCAGGACCAGTCCTCAGTCAGGCGAGGCCTGCTTCACCCTGCTGTCGGCTCAAATGAGCCTGTCATTGCTAGCACACGTGACGTCCAGGACCAGTCCTCAGTCAGGCGAGGCCTGCTTCACCCTGCTGTCTGCTCAAATGAGACCGTCATTGCTAGCAATTGTGACGTCCAGGACCAGGCCTCAGTCAGGCGAGGCCTGCTTCACCCTGCTGTCTGCTCAAATGATCCCGTCATTGCTAGCACACGTGACGTCAAGGATCAAGCCTCAGTCAGGCGAGGCCTGCTTCACCCTGCTGTCTGCACAAATGATCCCGTCATTGCTAGCACACGTGACGTCAAGGATCAAGCCTCAGTCAGGCGAGGCCTGCTTCACCCTGCTGTCTGCTCAGAATGAGCCCGTCATTGCTAGCATACGTGACGTCAAGGACCAGGCCTCAGTCAGGCGAGGCCTGCTTCACTGTGCTGTCTGCTCAAATGAGCCCGTCATTGCAAGCACACGTGACGTCAAGGACCAGGCCTCAGTCAGGGGAGGCCTGCTTCACCCTGCTGTCTGCTCAAATGAGCCAGTCATTGCTAGCACAAGCGACGTTCAGGACCAGGCCTAAGTCAGGCGAGGCCTGCTTCACCCTCCTGTCTGCTGAAATGAGCCCGTCATTTCTAGCACAAGTGACGTCCAGGACCAGGCCTTAGTCAGGTGAGGCCTGCTACTCCCTGCTGTCTGCTCAAATGAGCCCTTCATTGCTAGCACAAGTGACGTCAAGGACCAGGCCTCAGTCAGGCGAGGCCTGCTTCACCCTGCTGTCTGCTCAACTGAGCCCGTCATTGCTAGCACAAGTGACATCAAGGACCAGGCCTTAGTCAGGCGAGGCCTGCTTCACCCTGCTGTCTGCTCAAATGAGCCCGTCATTGCTAGTACAAGTGACGTCAAGGACCAGGCCTCAGTCAGGCGAGGCCTGCTTCACCCTGCTGTCTGCTCAAATGAGCCTGTCATTGCTAGCACACGTGACGTCCAGGAAAAGGTCTCAGTCAGGTGAGGCCTGCTTCACCCTGCTGTCTGCTCAAATGAGCCTGTCATTGCTAACACAAGTGACGTCAAGGACCAGGCCTCAGTCAGGCGAGGCCTTATTCACCCTGCTGTCTGCTCAAATGAGCCTGTCATTGCTAGCACACGTGACGTCCAGGAAAAGGACTCAGTCAGGTGAGGCCTGCTTCACCCTGCTGTCTGCTCAAATGAGCCTTTCATTGCTAACACAAGTGACGTCAAGGACCAGGCCTCAGTCAGGCGAGGCCTGATTCACCCTGCTGTCTGCTCAAATGAGCCTGTCATTGCTAGCACACGTGACGTCAAGGACCAGGCCTCAGTCGGGCGAGGCCTGCTTCACCCTGCTGTCTTCTCAAATGAGCCCGTCATTGCTAGCACACGTGACGTCAACGACCAGGCCTCAGTCAGGGGAGGCCTGCTTCACCCTGCTGCCTGCTCAAATGAGCCCGTCATTGCTAGCACACGTGGCGTCAAGGACCAGGCCTTAGTCAGGGGAGGCCTGCTTCACCCTGCTGCCTGCTCAAATGAGCCCGTCATTGCTATTACACGTGACGTCCAGGACCAGGCCTCAGTCAGGCGAGGCCTGCTTCACACTGCTGTCTTCTCAAATGAGCCCGTCATTGCTAGCACAAGTGACATCAAGGACCAGGCCTCGGTCAGGCGAGGCCTGCTTGACCCTGCTGTCTGCTCAAATGAGCCCGTCATTGCTAGCAAAAGTGACGTCCAGGACCAGGCCTCAGTCAGGCGAGGCCTGCTTCACCCTGCTGTCTTCTCAAATGAGCCCGTCATTGCTAGCACAAGTGACATCAAGGACCAGGCCTCGGTCAGGCGAGGCCTGCTTGACCCTGCTGTCTGCTCAAATGAGCCTGTCATTGCTAGCACAAGTGACGTGAAGGACCAGGCCTGTCAGGCGAGGCCTGCTTCATCCTGCTGTCTGCTCAAATGAGCCCGTCATTGCTAGCACACATGACGTCCAGAACCAGGCCTCAGTCAGGCGAGGACTGCTTCACCCTGCTGTCTTCTCAAATGAGCCCGTCATTGCTAGCACAAGTGACATCAAGGACCAGGCCTCGGTCAGGCGAGGCCTGCTTGACCCTGCTGTCTGCTCAAATGAGCCTGTCATTGCTAGCACAAGTGACGTGAAGGACCAGGCCTGTCAGGCGAGGCCTGCTTCATCCTGCTGTCTGCTCAAATGAGCCCGTCATTGCTAGCACAAATGACGTCCAGGACCAGTCCTCCGTCGGGCGGGCCTGCTTCACCCTGCTGTCTGCTCAAATGAGCCCGTCATTGC
Source organism: Lissotriton vulgaris (assembly GCF_964263255.1). Lineage (NCBI taxonomy): Eukaryota > Metazoa > Chordata > Amphibia > Caudata > Salamandridae > Lissotriton > Lissotriton vulgaris. Next base: position 45,568,228 of record NC_141699.1, read on the forward strand.
TAGCACACATGACGTCCAGAACCAGGCCTCAGTCAGGCGAGGTCTGCTTCACCCTGCTGTCTGCTCAAATGAGCCCGTCATTGCTAGCACACATGACGTCCAGAACCAGGCCTCAGTCAGGCGAGGTCTGCTTCACCCTGCTGTCTGCTCAAATGATCCCGTCATTGCTAGCACAAGTGACGTCAAGGACCGGGCCTCAGTCAGGGGAGGCCTGCTTCACCCTGCTGTCTGCTCAAATGAGCCCGTCATTGCTAGCACAAGTGACGTCAAGGACCAGGCCTCAGTCCGGCGAGGCCTGCTTCACCCTGCTGTCTGCTCAAATGAGCCCGTCATTGCTGGCACAAGTGACGTCAAGGACCAGGCCTCAGTCAGGCGAGGCCTGCTTCACCCTGCTGTCTGCTCAAATGAGCCCGTCATTGCTAGCACAAGTGACGTCAAGGACCAGGCCTCAGTCAGGCGAGGCCTGCTTCACCCTGCTGTGCACTCAAATGAGCCTGTCATTGCTGGCACAAGTGACGTCAAGGACCAGGCCTCAGTCGGGCGAGGGCTGCTTCACACTGCTGTCTGCTCAATTGAGCTCGTCATTGCCAGCACAAGGGACGTCCAGGACCAGGCCTCAGTCCGACGAGGCCTGCTTCACCCTGCTGTCTGCTCATTTGAGCCCGTCATTGCTAGCATACGTGACGTCAAGGACCAGGCCTCAGTCAGGCGAGGCCTGCTTGCCCCTGCTGTCTGCTCAAATGAGCCCTTCATTGCTAGCGCACAAGTGACGTCAAGGACCAGGTCTCAGTCAGGCGAGGCCTGCTTCACCCTGCTGTCTGCTCAAATGAGCCCGTCATTGCTAGCACAAGTGACATCAAGGACCAGGCCTCAGTCAGGCGAGGCCTGCTTCACCCTGCTGTCTGCTCAAATGAGCCCGTCATTGCTATCACATGTGATGTCAAGGACCAGGCCTCAGTCAGGCGAGGCCTGCTTCACCCTGCTGTCTGCTCAAATGAGCCTGTCATTGCTAGCACAAGAGACGTCAAGGACCAGGCCTCAGTCAGGCGAGGCCTGCTTCACCCTGCTGTCTGCTCAAATGAGCCCGTCATTGCTAGCCAAGTGACCTCAAGGACCAGGCCTTAGTCAGGCAAGGCCTGCTTCACCCTGCTGTCTGCTCAAATGAGCCTGTCATTGCTAGCTCACGTGACGTCCAGGAAAAGGTCTCAGTCAGGCGAGGCCTGCTTCACCCTGCTGTCTTCTCAAATGAGCCCGTCATTGCTAGCACACGTGACGTCCAGGACCAGGCCTCAGTCAGGCGAGGCCTGCTTCACCCTGCTGTCTGCTCAAATGAGCCCGTCATTGCTAGCCAAGTGACCTCAAGGACCAGGCCTCAGTCAGGCGAGGCCTGCTTCACCCTGCTGTTTTCTCAAATGAGCCTGTCATTGCTAGCACAAGAGACGTCAAGGACCAGGCCTCAGTCAGGCGAGGCCTGCTTCACCCTGCTGTTTTCTCAAATGAGCCTGTCATTGCTAGCACAAGTGACCTCAAGGACCAGGCCTCAGTCAGGCGAGGCCTGCTTCACCCTGCTGTCAGCTCAAATGAACCCGTCATTGCTAGCACACGTGACGTCCAGGACCAGGCCTCAGTCAGGCGAGGCCTGCTTCACCCTGCTGTCTGCTCAAATGAGACTGACATTGCTAGCAATTGTGACGTCCAGGACCAGGCCTCAGTCAGGCGAGGCCTGCTTCACCCTGCTGTCTGCTCAAATGATCCCGTCATTGCTAGCACACGTGACGTCAAGGATCCAGCCTCAGTCAGGCGAGGCCTGCTTCACCCAGCTGTCTGCTCAAATGTGCCCGTCACTGCTAGCACAAGTGACGTCAAGGACCAGGCCTCAGTCAGGCGAGGCCTGCTTCACCCTGCTGTCTGCTCAAATGAGCCCTTCATTGCTAGCACAAGTGACGTCAAGGACCAGGCCTCAGTCATGCGAGGCCTGCTTCACCCTGCTGTATGCTCAAATGAGCATGTCATTGCTAGCACAAGTGACGTCAAGGACCAGGCCTCAGTCAGGCAAGGCCTGCTTCACCCTGCTGTCTGCTCAAATGAGCCCGTCATTGCTAGCCAAGTGACCTCAAGGACCAGGCCTCAGTCAGGCAAGGCCTGCTTCACCCTGCTGTCTTCTCAAATGAGCCTGTCATTGCTAGCTCACGTGACGTCCAGGAAAAGGTCTCAGTCAGGCGAGGCCTGCTTCACCCTGCTGTCTTCTCAAATGAGCCCGTCATTGCTAGCACACGTGACGTCCAGGACCAGGCCTCAGTCAGGCGAGGCCTGCTTCACCCTGCTGTCTGCTCAAATGAGCCCGTCATTGCTAGCCAAGTGACCTCAAGGACCAGGCCTCAGTCAGGCGAGGCCTGCTTCACCCTGCTGTTTTCTCAAATGAGCCTGTCATTGCTAGCACAAGAGACGTCAAGGACCAGGCCTCAGTCAGGCGAGGCCTGCTTCACCCTGCTGTTTTCTCAAATGAGCCTGTCATTGCTAGCACAAGTGACCTCAAGGACCAGGCCTCAGTCAGGCGAGGCCTGCTTCACCCTGCTGTCAGCTCAAATGAACCCGTCATTGCTAGCACACGTGACGTCCAGGACCAGGCCTCAGTCAGGCGAGGCCTGCTTCACCCTGCTGTCTGCTCAAATGAGACTGACATTGCTAGCAATTGTGACGTCCAGGACCAGGCCTCAGTCAGGCGAGGCCTGCTTCACCCTGCTGTCTGCTCAAATGATCCCGTCATTGCTAGCACACGTGACGTCAAGGATCCAGCCTCAGTCAGGCGAGGCCTGCTTCATCCAGCTGTCTGCTCAAATGAGCCCGTCACTGCTAGCACAAGTGACGTCAAGGACCAGGCCTCAGTCAGGCGAGGCCTGCTTCACCCTGCTGTCTGCTCAAATGAGCCCTTCATTGCTAGCACAAGTGACGTCAAGGACCAGGCCTCAGTCATGCGAGGCCTGCTTCACCCTGCTGTATGCTCAAATGAGCATGTCATTGCTAGCACAAGTGACGTCAAGGACCAGGCCTCAGTCAGGCAAGGCCTGCTTCACCCTGCTGTCTGCTCAAATGAGCCCGTCATTGCTAGCACAAGTGACGTCAAGGACCAGGCCTCAGTCAGGCGAGGCCTTCTTCACCGTGCTGTCTGCTCAAATGAGCCCATCATTGCTAGCACAAGTGACGTCAAGGACCAGGCCTCAGTCAGGGGAGGTCTGCTTCACCCTACTGTCTGGTCAACTGAGCCCGTCATTGCTAGCACACGTGACCTCAAGGACCAGGCCTCAGTCAGGCAAGGCCTGCTTCACCCTGCTGTCTTCTCAAATGAGCCCGTCATTGCTAGCACACGTGACGGCCAGGACCAGGCCTGTCAGGCGAGGCCTGCTTCATCCTGCTGTCTGCTCAAATGAACCCTTCATTGCTAGCACAAGTGACGTCAAGGACCAGGCATCAGTCAGGCGAGGCCTGCTTCACCCTGCTGTCTGCTCAAATGAGCCCGTCATTGCTAAAACAAGTGACGTCATGGACCAGGCCTCAGTCAGGCGAGACCTGCTTCACCCTGCTGTCTGCTCAAATGAGCACGTCATTGCTAGCATAAGTGACGTCAAGGACCAGGCCTCAGTCGGGAGAGGTCTGCTTCACACTACTATCTGCTCAAATGAGCCTGTCATTGCTAGCACAAGTGATGTCATGGACCATGCCTCAGTCGGGAGAGGTCTGCTTCACACTGCTATCTGCTCAAATGAGCCTGTCATTGCTATCACACGTGACGTCAAGGACCAGGCCTCATTCAGGCGAGGCCTACTTCACCCTGCTGTCTGCTCAAATGAGCCCGTCATTGCTAGCACATGTGACGTCAAGGACCAGGCCTCAGTCAGGCGAGGCCTACTGCACCCTGCTGTCTGCTCAAATGAGACCTTCATTGCTAGTACACGTGACGTCAAGGACCAGGCCTCAGTCAGGCGAGGCCTGCTTCACGCTAATGGCTGCTCAAATGGGCCCGCCATTGCTAGCACAAGTGACTGTCTGCTCAAATGAGCCCGTCATTGCTAGCACAAGTGACGTCCAGGACCAGGCCTCAGTCAGGCGAGGCCTGCTTCACCCTGATATCTGCTCAAATGAGACCTTCATTGCTAGCACAAGTGACGTCAAGGACCAGGCCTCAGTCAGGGAAGGTCTGCTTCACCCTACTGTCTGCTCAACTGAGCCCGTCATTGCTAGCACATGTGACGTCAAGGACCAGGCCTCAGTCAGGGGAGGTCTGCTTCACCCTACTGTCTGCTCAACTGAGCCCGTCATTGCTAGCACAAGTGACATCAAGGACCAGGTCTTAGTCAGGCGAGGCCTGCTTCACCCTGCTGTCTGCTCAAATGAGCCCGTCATTGCTAGCCAAGTGACCTCAAGGACCAGGCCTTAGTCAGGCAAGGCCTGCTTCACCCTGCTGTCTGCTCAAATGAGCCTGTCATTGCTAGCTCACGTGACGTCCAGGAAAAGGTCTCAGTCAGGCGAGGCCTGCTTCACCCTGCTGTCTTCTCAAATGAGCCCGTCATTGCTAGCACACGTGACGTCCAGGACCAGGCCTCAGTCAGGCGAGGCCTGCTTCACCCTGCTGTCTGCTCAAATGAGCCCGTCATTGCTAGCCAAGTGACCTCAAGGACCAGGCCTCAGTCAGGCGAGGCCTGCTTCACCCTGCTGTTTTCTCAAATGAGCCTGTCATTGCTAGCACAAGAGACGTCAAGGACCAGGCCTCAGTCAGGCGAGGCCTGCTTCACCCTGCTGTTTTCTCAAATGAGCCTGTCATTGCTAGCACAAGTGACCTCAAGGACCAGGCCTCAGTCAGGCGAGGCCTGCTTCACCCTGCTGTCAGCTCAAATGAACCCGTCATTGCTAGCACACGTGACGTCCAGGACCAGGCCTCAGTCAGGCGAGGCCTGCTTCACCCTGCTGTCTGCTCAAATGAGACTGACATTGCTAGCAATTGTGACGTCCAGGACCAGGCCTCAGTCAGGCGAGGCCTGCTTCACCCTGCTGTCTGCTCAAATGATCCCGTCATTGCTAGCACACGTGACGTCAAGGATCCAGCCTCAGTCAGGCGAGGCCTGCTTCACCCAGCTGTCTGCTCAAATGTGCCCGTCACTGCTAGCACAAGTGACGTCAAGGACCAGGCCTCAGTCAGGCGAGGCCTGCTTCACCCTGCTGTCTGCTCAAATGAGCCCTTCATTGCTAGCACAAGTGACGTCAAGGACCAGGCCTCAGTCATGCGAGGCCTGCTTCACCCTGCTGTATGCTCAAATGAGCATGTCATTGCTAGCACAAGTGACGTCAAGGACCAGGCCTCAGTCAGGCAAGGCCTGCTTCACCCTGCTGTCTGCTCAAATGAGCCCGTCATTGCTAGCCAAGTGACCTCAAGGACCAGGCCTCAGTCAGGCAAGGCCTGCTTCACCCTGCTGTCTTCTCAAATGAGCCTGTCATTGCTAGCTCACGTGACGTCCAGGAAAAGGTCTCAGTCAGGCGAGGCCTGCTTCACCCTGCTGTCTTCTCAAATGAGCCCGTCATTGCTAGCACACGTGACGTCCAGGACCAGGCCTCAGTCAGGCGAGGCCTGCTTCACCCTGCTGTCTGCTCAAATGAGCCCGTCATTGCTAGCCAAGTGACCTCAAGGACCAGGCCTCAGTCAGGCGAGGCCTGCTTCACCCTGCTGTTTTCTCAAATGAGCCTGTCATTGCTAGCACAAGAGACGTCAAGGACCAGGCCTCAGTCAGGCGAGGCCTGCTTCACCCTGCTGTTTTCTCAAATGAGCCTGTCATTGCTAGCACAAGTGACCTCAAGGACCAGGCCTCAGTCAGGCGAGGCCTGCTTCACCCTGCTGTCAGCTCAAATGAACCCGTCATTGCTAGCACACGTGACGTCCAGGACCAGGCCTCAGTCAGGCGAGGCCTGCTTCACCCTGCTGTCTGCTCAAATGAGACTGACATTGCTAGCAATTGTGACGTCCAGGACCAGGCCTCAGTCAGGCGAGGCCTGCTTCACCCTGCTGTCTGCTCAAATGATCCCGTCATTGCTAGCACACGTGACGTCAAGGATCCAGCCTCAGTCAGGCGAGGCCTGCTTCATCCAGCTGTCTGCTCAAATGAGCCCGTCACTGCTAGCACAAGTGACGTCAAGGACCAGGCCTCAGTCAGGCGAGGCCTGCTTCACCCTGCTGTCTGCTCAAATGAGCCCTTCATTGCTAGCACAAGTGACGTCAAGGACCAGGCCTCAGTCATGCGAGGCCTGCTTCACCCTGCTGTATGCTCAAATGAGCATGTCATTGCTAGCACAAGTGACGTCAAGGACCAGGCCTCAGTCAGGCAAGGCCTGCTTCACCCTGCTGTCTGCTCAAATGAGCCCGTCATTGCTAGCACAAGTGACGTCAAGGACCAGGCCTCAGTCAGGCGAGGCCTTCTTCACCGTGCTGTCTGCTCAAATGAGCCCATCATTGCTAGCACAAGTGACGTCAAGGACCAGGCCTCAGTCAGGGGAGGTCTGCTTCACCCTACTGTCTGGTCAACTGAGCCCGTCATTGCTAGCACACGTGACCTCAAGGACCAGGCCTCAGTCAGGCAAGGCCTGCTTCACCCTGCTGTCTTCTCAAATGAGCCCGTCATTGCTAGCACACGTGACGGCCAGGACCAGGCCTGTCAGGCGAGGCCTGCTTCATCCTGCTGTCTGCTCAAATGAACCCTTCATTGCTAGCACAAGTGACGTCAAGGACCAGGCATCAGTCAGGCGAGGCCTGCTTCACCCTGCTGTCTGCTCAAATGAGCCCGTCATTGCTAAAACAAGTGACGTCATGGACCAGGCCTCAGTCAGGCGAGACCTGCTTCACCCTGCTGTCTGCTCAAATGAGCACGTCATTGCTAGCATAAGTGACGTCAAGGACCAGGCCTCAGTCGGGAGAGGTCTGCTTCACACTACTATCTGCTCAAATGAGCCTGTCATTGCTAGCACAAGTGATGTCATGGACCATGCCTCAGTCGGGAGAGGTCTGCTTCACACTGCTATCTGCTCAAATGAGCCTGTCATTGCTATCACACGTGACGTCAAGGACCAGGCCTCATTCAGGCGAGGCCTACTTCACACTGCTGTCTGCTCAAATGAGCCCGTCATTGCTAGCACATGTGACGTCAAGGACCAGGCCTCAGTCAGGCGAGGCCTACTGCACCCTGCTGTCTGCTCAAATGAGACCTTCATTGCTAGTACACGTGACGTCAAGGACCAGGCCTCAGTCAGGCGAGGCCTGCTTCACGCTAATGGCTGCTCAAATGGGCCCGCCATTGCTAGCACAAGTGACTGTCTGCTCAAATGAGCCCGTCATTGCTAGCACAAGTGACGTCCAGGACCAGGCCTCAGTCAGGCGAGGCCTGCTTCACCCTGATATCTGCTCAAATGAGACCTTCATTGCTAGCACAAGTGACGTCAAGGACCAGGCCTCAGTCAGGGAAGGTCTGCTTCACCCTACTGTCTGCTCAACTGAGCCCGTCATTGCTAGCACATGTGACGTCAAGGACCAGGCCTCAGTCAGGGGAGGTCTGCTTCACCCTACTGTCTGCTCAACTGAGCCCGTCATTGCTAGCACAAGTGACATCAAGGACCAGGTCTTAGTCGGGCGAGGCCTACTTCACCCTGCTGTCTTCTCAAATGAGCCCTTCATTGCTAGCACAAGTGACGTCAAGGACCAGGCCTCAGTCGGGAGAGGCCTGCTTCACCCTGCTGTCTGCTCAAATGAGCCGTCATTGCCAGCATGAGTGACGTTCAGGACCAGGCCTCAGTCAGGCGAGGCCTGCTTCACCGTCCTGTCTGCTCAAATGAGCCCGTCATTGCTAGCACAAGTGACGTGAAGGACCAGGGCTCAGTCAGGCGAGGCCTGCTTCACCCTGCTATCTGCTCAAATGAGCCCGTCATTGCTAGCACAAGGGACCTCAAGGACCAGGCCTCAGTCAGGCGAGGCCTGCTTCACCCTGCTGTCTGCTCAAATGAGCCCGTCATTGATAGCAATTGTGACGTCCAGGACCAGGCCTCAGTCAGGCGAGGCCTGCTTCACCCTGACGTCTACTCAATTGAGCCCGTCATTGCTAGCACAAGTGACGTCAAGGACCAGGCCTCAGTCCTGTGAGGCCTGCTTCACCCTGCTTGTGAGAAGTTGGCCTGTTAGGTAGTGTTTCCAATTCTGGAACCACTTAGTAACAGTCCAAACAAACCCCAAAGATGTCTGGTTGTAAGTCAACCTTGTTAGACAAGCTATCCTAGAGGTAGCATGGACTAAGCAGCCTTAAAGGCTTAACTTAAGAGGTCGTGTTAAGCGAGCTGTTTTACCACATACAATCCTGTAATCAAATGAAAGGACACCACACAAGTATATATTATAAAAATATATGTATTTATTTCTAAATTACTCCCCAGTACTCTTTATGAGGAAAGGGGCACAAGCAATAAATCAAAAGCACAGTAAAACATATAAAGTTGCACAATTATGGATGAGGGCGGGTGGCCACTCAGACCATATACTAAAAAAGTGGTATAAGGAACACTTATCGAACAGTGGTTAGGCCTAGGGCCTAGAGATTCGCTGGTAGCAGTCAGGACTAGCAATGCTGAAGTCGGGAGTAGCCCACAGGAGACGGGTGCAGCACGGAAAGTGCGGCTCGCACCAATGCAATGTCAATGGTGCGTAAAAGTTAGATAAAGTGAATTAAAAGATACTTCCGCTGAACCTAGAGGAACAAAACTTCAGACACAGACCCTAGAGGTGTGTACCAGTGTACGTACACTGGCGTTGCAATGTTACCTCACCCACAGGCCGTGGGTGCACAGGGTCGAAGTGGCGTCGGGTTTTGACACGCAGGCTCTTGGTGCTTGAAGCTGTTGCAGCTGCAGGCGATGTGAAGCAGAAGTGTCCGGTGCGATCCAAGGGTGGATCGAAGTAGAAAAGTACCTGAAAGCAGAGGGGACAGAGTCTGGGTCACTCAGCAGTGACCAGGGTGGAACCAGGACGGAACCAGGCAATGTCGGGCGCAATCAGGTGGTTGTCGATAGGCTTCTCTCCACTGTCACGTGGGCTCGGGGGCATCTGCGACGTCCAGGAGCGGGTCACGATCTGTCCCACGTAGGCTCTCGCCGTCAGCACCATTGGCTTCAAGATTGCAGCAAACAGCACTTGGCAAAAGCAATCCACGCGGAACCGGGAGATTGCTTATCACTCAAACCGGGAGGGTCAGAGTGGGGACTCCTTTTCACAGGAGCTGGTGCAGATCTGGACCAACCAGAAAAGCAAGTCGTATTTCAAGTTTCGTCGGCACAGGGGCCACAAGCCAGCTGGCAAGGGACCGGGCCAACGTGTCGAGCCAAAACAAGCAGAAGGGCCCCACGCAGCACTCGTCGAGTGTGGAGGGGGTAGCTTTGGTGCAAGTGTAGCTCGGGGTAGGGGCTTCTCAGACCCCGGTGCACAGCTTCAAGGATCACTCGTGGGCTGCACGGTCAGCGTTTCGTGGCCTTTTCAAGATGGCGTGCCCCACACTTCCGGTCGCCTCCACTGGTCTCAGCTCTGCAGGGACTGTGGATCGGGCTGGGAGAAGGCAGGCAAGCTTGATCTCGTTGATCTCTGTCGCTCGAGTTCCGGCGGGAACTGCAACAAAGCAAGGGTCGAGGGCTGGATGGTGCCTGTTTGCACAGGGTGGTCACTTCTTGACCACAAGGGAGATTCTTCAGTCTTCTGCGTTGAGTAGAAAGTCGAAGGGTCCAGAATTCGTTTCTTATGTTTCTTCAGGATGATCTGAGTTGCATTGGCACTGCTCCCACTCTTATTCGAATCTGGTGGGCTGGACATCCTGCTAGGTCCCCTCCTACGGGTGGGACCCAGGAAGGGGGTGGTTACAACCCTTTCCTTTGATCCAGGCCGCGCTGGGACAGGGCTGGGAGGCCCCAGAACCGGTTTGGCCGGATTATGCAAGGGGCAGCCTTGTGCTCCCCAGGCAGTGTCTGGTTTCTTTGAAACCTCCCTACTACAATCCACTATCTCCTGTCTGGGGTGGTTTAACACCGCCCCTCGACAGGAAACCCTTGTCCAGGCCTCCTCTGCCGAGTTTCGGTCAGCAGCAGGAGGCCAGACCCGTGTCTGTGGCAGGGGCATCCATTTTGTGGACCTGAGGCTCATTTTAAATCAACCGCGTTTCAGTAAAGTAACATGTCTTCTCCCTCTAGAAGGGTGGAATGCTACCCCCGTCGCCAGAACTGGCGAGGGGGTAGTATTCCAATTCGTATGACACCTTACACGACATGTTTTGATAAAGCCAAACCAAAGTTGCTATATAACCGCGAGGATTATAAGGCGCTAAAGAGTATATGGTATGGCATTATCCCGGATCAGCTTAGGGAGTTGTTCCCGACAGCTGCAGACAGGCTCAGCTCATGCCAGAGCTCCATCTCACATAAAACCACGCACTCTGCCTCCAGGATTGATGAGGCCTTCCATAGGAGTGGCTTACAGGCTATATATGTGTCCAGATATAGGTTTAGATATAGGTATACTATATCTAAGCAAGGGGTGATTACACCCACTTGCCCCAGCTGAGTGATCAGCCAGTTGTGTCAATTTAAGAACCAGCCAGGGGTGGCAAAAGCTATGCTTCAGCCCCTGGTAGGCCTTGGTGGCACCTATGCCCTGAGCTGAGGTTCCGTGACAATTTGAACCCGTGTTTTCAATATTGTCGGAAATACCAAATATTGGTATCAGCGAACCCCAAATGATCCATTTAGCATATCCCGGTGTTTTCGCTACGCTACGAGCAAGAGTACTCCTGTAATCAACCGCATTTCTGATCTAACCATGGCATCCATCTTAGATCATGGCGGCCATTTTGTGTTTCTTGCCCTCACATACGCAATAACCTCTGATCACTTCATTTCAATTAAGGACACGTAGCCTTAGCCGGAGATTCACCTCTCTAGTGACACGTGCACCTTAGACCAGAACACGCCGTAGTTGCATGACTCGACAAAGGCTGCCTCCCCTGCCCGAGGCCAGCCCTGCTGAACTGGTTCTCGAGTCCTTTTGCCTGATCACGATTAGGCGGCCGAAGTCGGTAGCCTTGCCCATTTACAACCCACAAACATCCCTTATCCCGCTTTTCTATCTTCTGCACCTGGCTCTGCTCCTTTCCTTCTGGGCCTTTATTAGGGGGAGGTAACGAAATTTACGATGAGGCGGTCCGGATCTTGAATGAAAAGTTGACATGAGATTATGATGGAAAAGTGGGAACCCCTCGTTCGTAATGTTTTGACATCAGATATTGTCGACGATTCCTGTGCAACGCCATCTATTTATTGTTTAGGACACAAAGGTTTGGGAATGTACTAACATGTGAAGAATTTGCCTGAAGCCCAATTAACAGTATATAAGGAGCAACCCTCTTTGTACAAATCGAACAGGCTCCTAGACACTGCCCATGCGTGGTTTCTGTGACTTCTGTGTCCCTGCAGTAATAAACCTTTGGTCTTTGACGCCACCATCGAGAAGCCCGTGTTTCTGTTTATTTGTGCACCAAGACAGGTGGAACTCCGGGGTCTTCGGGTGTTGTTCCCTGACACCTCTGGACGGAACCAAAAAGTCCAGAACTCCAATTGGCGCCCAACGTGGGGTGACGTCATTCGGTACCGGTCCAAAAGCCTGAAGAGTTCGAGAAGCTTCGTGTGAAGATTCCTGAGGGAGGCGCCCCACTTCATCGATCCCGGCATATCGCAAAAGTGGCCCGACGTTCTCTTCCACGAGGGTTCCCGTTCAGGACGGCTGCAGTGGGCCGTTGCCTTGACCGTCGCCCTGTCTTGGACCCGAGGTGCAGTCCTTAGTACGGCGAAACGAGACGGGTTTCTCCTTGGTGACGTCTTCAGTGCCTCAGTTAAGTATTTAGTGATTGCTAGCTGGTTACTTCGTGAGGGTTGTTAAAATCCTTTTTGGTTCTTGGTTTGGTTTGGTTTCGTAAGATTATCACTGGTTGTTGTTTTGGTTACGATAATCTATGTGGTTTAGTTTGGGTATCGATACATCAGTTCGTTTTTGGTAGGCCTAAGTTCTTGGTTCGAGTGCACATTCTTGTTTGTGTTGTTTGTTCTGTGTTCCGGATTACAAAATGGTAAGTCGGAGAAATTGTATGTTGTCATGTTTTGGTTGCAACAGTGATTCACGATTGGAGGACTCATGTCTGGTTCCTCCGATTGGGACTCCTTTATATGATCTTTATTGTAAGCATGGTGTGGGTCCTATATCTTATAATGAGGTTTGGGTCCGATACACTGAAAAGGACGGTGTCCTCAGTTGGCCACTGCATGGTAGTTTTGAACCCGAAATCCTTGATAATTTAGAAGCGAAATTGTTTAGGAAGAAAGCCCGGCCGGCAATGTTTGATTCTTTCCGTTACTGGCGAAAAGAATCTAAACAGAGAGAGATTAAAAGGTTGAAGAAAGAACAGAAAGAGCAAGAGTTGACTTTAGAACAAGCGGCTAAGCAGCTGCAAGTTAACGAGTCTGAGAAGGCCATAGAGGTGGCCATTAGAGAGCATAATTTAGCGATTGACAATTGTTATCCTGCCTTGCCATCGAAAACAGCTAAGATACTGGAGGACCCCGAAAACGATCCTCTGTCGTCTTACTTGTTACGGTCACCTCCACCGTATGCACAAGGTGCTACGGCTCCACCTGCACCAAATGTTCAATTGCCGGTTGCTGGACAACCTGGTATTCCTGCTCCTGCCCTTCAGAATCAAGCTCCTGTACCTCCTGTAGTCAATGTTAATGTTCCTACGGCACCTCCTCTTCCTGGGTTGCCAACTTCTTTACCTATACCTGTGTCGCTTACACCTACTGTTCCACAGGCTATCTTCCTTGATACTCCTACTGTCCCGCTATCTGTTCCAACTGCTACTGTGTTCTCTGCATCTGCCAGTATGTTGACTCCGCTCTCTGTTCGTCGAAGAATCACCGATTCTGTCTCTAGCATTCTATCTCCTTTCTATAAAACTTTAATTAAGACTCCTACTTCTGACTCTGTACAAAGACGTAGTCAGCTTCCAAGTACTGAGGAACGGGGAATATTAGATTCCACGGCTCTCAGATGGATTTCGAAGAGTAGGAGATATAGCACGAGAGATGTACTAGATACATTTATGCAATGGAATGAACCAACGCAACGATATGTTTTTGACGAGATGTGCTCTCTTTTACGTAAGGAACTAGAAGAAGATGACTCTGAATCGAATTTAGAAGAATTAATTAAGGTTCAGAAAGAGTTTGCTGCAGGAATGATAGTAGGTCAAAATATAAAAGAAGCGATGGAACTGATTTTAAGTTACAGAAATGATCCATCACTTCGTTCACCGAGAGACTTAGAGAAAAGTAGTATGAAGCAAACTCGCCAATATCCAATGAGGGAGGTTCCTCCAATTTGTACAAGCTGATGCTGCCAATGGTATTGTAGCCGCTCCGGCGCAATTCCAGAGAGTGTGGATACACATTCCGTGGAAGCGAGCCGAAGTGTTAGCAGTAAAACAGGCCTTGCCAGATCCGCGTAAGAATCCTGCTGGATACTATAAGGAATTAGCACAGACAGTTGAGGCTTGTGTAATGAATCTGGCGGACATTGACATGTTATTTGGCAATGTAGTTCCGCAACCAATTTGGGCTAAGATACGTAAAGAGAATCATCCAGTTGCCCTAGGTGGTGATTGGGCAGCTATCATTGCAGCGGATGGTCAGCAAATAGGTGGTTCCAAACCCGAACCTCTAATTGCTAATCTTCCAGGTAGGATAATAGACTTAATGAAGACTCTGATGCCCGCATTGCGTGTTAATTGGGACAAGCTGTCCGCATGCAGGCAGAAGAAAGACGAAAGTGTCTCCGACTTTTTCACGAGGTTCGAAGAGACTTTTGTAGATCATAGTGGTCAGGATATGAGCACAGAAGGAGGACAGAGATTGTTTGTTGATAAATTCGTGCACAATTTGTTACCTGAGCTATGCAATAAATTAAAAGATTCCGAGAGTGCGTGGGCTGTTTCTACAACTGCGCAAATACTTGCAACTGCACAGTATTATGAAAATAGGGATAAAGAAGAGAAAGAGAAATCAGATAAGAAAACGAAAGACTTAAAGACTAAAGTTCTTCTGCAGCAGGCGTATCCGCCTCGCATGAATCAGACTAATACACAGCAAGGTTCGTATCAAAGGACAGATTATAGTTCACCTAGGCCGCAATATCAGTGGAATCAGTGTGCGTATTGTAAGAAAGAAGGTCATTATAAAAATGAGTGTCCAGTCCTAGCGCAAAATAATGCAGCAGCAGCTCAGAGGGGTCGTGGTGGTTTTGTGCAGAATTCTAGAGGTCGAGGAAGAGGTGCTATGCCTCCACAGACGAATGACCGCCCTTCCAATCACTTTGATCAACGAAATGGACAGTCTGCTCAGCAAAATAGATCTCAACAGTATCATGTTGAAGACTATTGTGAAGTGGATGAGGGATTTCAGCAAAATGGGTACTAGGACAGCCATGGACAGAGAGAGGGAGTAGTATCAGTTCCAGTGGATCAGAGTGGGCCTTATGTCGCAGTAGCAACATCAGGTGTAGTCGAACCGTTTCTGTTGGATACTGGTGCAGCAAAAAGTTCTATCATTCATGCGAAACTCCCTGGCGCACCTTTGTCCGGCTTAACAAATGTTTCTGTAGGTTTTTCAGGCGCCCCTGTTTACAACCCCATATCTGGTCCTTTGTCTATTTCTGTTAGACCGTGCCAATTGAAAGCACCCCTGATTTTGACGACAGGTTGTAATGAGAATCTGCTTGGTTTAGACTTATTAAAACGACTATATGCGACATTGTACTGTTCTCCGGAAGGAGTACAGCTTACATTGGGTAAAAATATCACCTCTCCGATGTATTTGTCAATGGATGCACTCCCGCCAGAGCTGCATTCACTCCCTGATACTCTTTGGGCGACTGGTCCTAACGATGTAGGCCTTTTGGAAATACCACCATATGTAGTCACTTTGAAAGCAAATGTAAAATTTCCACGAATTCCTCAATACAAAATATCTAGTGAAGGTGAACGTGCACTTTTATTGATTGTACAAGATTTGATTAAGAAAGGTGTGGTTGAAGAAACTAGAGGAAATATCTGTAACAGTCCTGTATTACCGATTTTGAAACGAACTGATCCCACAAAGCCTCTAGTGTATAGGTTTGTCATTGATCTCAGAGAAGTTAATAAGATTGTGGTACCGCAGTTCCCTGTAGTTCCAGATATTACTGCCTTGTTAACATTAATTCCTGCTACAGCCACATGGTTTTCAGTCATCGACTTGAAAAATGCCTTTTTCAGCATTCCGATAGCCGAGGAAAGCAGAGATATTTTCGGCTTCTGTCTAGGAGGTCGAAGCTTCAGATTTAAACGTGCTCCACAAGGCTATTGTGAGAGCCCATCCATTTACAGTCAGGCATTAAAAAGTCAGTTAGATTCCTTTGTACTTCCTCAAGGTTCTGCCCTAGTGCAGTATGTAGACGATCTTCTAGTGGCTGCCGATGACAAGGAAACTTGCAAAGCAGCTACGATTTCGTTATTGCATCATTTGTCCAATTTGAATCACAAGGTATCACCTTCGAAAATGCAATACTGCTGCCAAGAAGTGACCTACCTAGGTCATCTCTTGTCAAAGGAGGGAAGGAAGTTGACCCCAGAGAGAATAAAAGCAATTACACAGATGAGTGTTCCTCGCACGCAGAGAGAAGTACGTGCCTTTTTAGGTATTACCTCTTACTGTAGGCAGTGGATCCCAAATTTTTCTCTTTTAGCAAAACCGTTGGTAGCTTTGACTGGGAAAAATGTTCCGAGTCCGGTGCCATGGTCTGCTGAATGTCAGGAGAGTTTTTCTGAGTTACGAAAAGCATTGTGTGCAGCTCCTGTTTTGGGTACACCCGACTACAGCAAGCCATTCACGCTCTATGTTCACGAGAGAGAAGGTTGCGCGTTGAGTGTTCTGACACAGAAATTTGGTGATAAACAACGCCCTTGTGCGTATTTTTCATCAACATTAGATCCGGTAGCTAGAGCGTTGCCTAGTTGTTTGAGAGCTACAGCGGCAGCTGCGGCTTCCATTCGACAATCTGCTGGTTTGGTGATGAATACCATGCTAGTGGTCATGGTTCCTCATGCTGTGGATACACTCATGAATCGAACCAAGACGCAACACCTTACCAGTGCGAGATTATCTGGCTACGAGCTGACACTGCTAGCGAGTCATATTCAGATCAAAAGATGCAATGTATTGAATCCAGCAACATTGTTGCCGGCTAATCAAGAGTCGAGTGATTCCGAGCCCCATGATTGCTGTTTTAGAACCGAGGAAGAGACAAAAGGACGAATTGATTTAAAAGACACCCCATTGTCAGATCCAGATGGCACGTTGTATGTTGATGGGTCATGTTTTAAATTGGAAAATGGTGATGTGACTGCTGCCTATGCGGTAACGACTTTGAGAACGATTGTGGAGACTGCAAGAGTGAGTCAGAATTCTGCCCAAGCTGCGGAATTAATAGCTCTAACAAGAGCGTGTGTCTTAGCTAAGGGAAAGAGAGTGAATGTGTTTACAGATAGTCAGTACGCATTTGGCGTGGCCCATAGTTTTGGCCGTTTGTGGAAAGAAAGAGGTTTCATTACGTCCCATGGGACTAAGATTCAACATGGTCAGTTAGTTAACGACTTGTTGGAATCTCTAACCTTGCCGACTGCAGTTGCGATTGTGAAATGCAGTGCTCATAAAGCAATCACGGATGATGTTGGTCGTGGGAATGCTTTTGCTGATGAAACCGCTAAACAGACAGCTAGGAATATGATGAGTAGAATGTATGTTGCAACATCTGCAAGATGGATTTCCGAGTCTGGAATGTGTGAGGATACAGTGGAAAGTGTAAAAGAGATTCAGAAAGAGGCAACTGAGGAGGAAAAACGTGCATGGAAAGAAAGTACGGGCAAGTTGGATTCGAGTGGGTGTTGGATTGATTTGTCAGAACAACAGCGTTGGATGTTGCCTGATGCGTATGTGCTTGCAGTGGTGACAATGGCGCATGGAGTAGCGCATATAAGTTCTAAAGGAATCTGTAAGATGTTAGCTCCGGTCTGGAAGAATGATGGGATCAGTAAATGTGCAGAGAGAGTGGTGAAAAATTGTATGGTATGCCTGATGCATAATCCTGGCAAGGGAACCCCAACTCCTGCTGGTCACTTCGCTCCTCCTTCCTGCCCCTTTGAGGTAATTCAGCTAGATTTCATACACATGGATCGCTGTAATAATCTGAAATACGTCCTGGTGGTAGTCTGTGCATTCTCCAGATGGATCGAAGCATATCCACTAAAGGACAATACTGCCCTATCAACTGCAAAAATTCTTCTCAAAGAATATTTCCCTAGGTATGGAATGCCACAGATTGTATGGTCAGATAACGGAAGTGAGTTTATAGGGAAAGTTATGCAGAGTGTGTGTGCCGGTTTGGGCATTAAACAGAAATTTCACAGTGCAAACCATCCCCAGTCTGCTGGTTTAGTGGAGGGTTACAATGGCACCCTCAAACTAAAACTAGCTAAAATACAGGCATCCACGGGTTTATCCTGGCCAGACGCACTACCCTTGGCTTTGTTATCAACGAGAGCAACTGTACATTCTAGAGTAGGGCTTAGTCCTTACGAAATTGTTTTTGGCCGTCCGGCGAATGTTTGGGGAGTGCCTAGGCCAAAGGAGTTTTGTTCTCTAGAATATCCTATGTTGATCGATTACCTTTACGACTTGACTGCTAAATTGAGTCTTATTCACCAACAGGTTTTCGATGCATTGCCAAAGCCTCCGGAGAGTCCAGGGCATCAGCTGAAACCCGGTGACCACGTTGTGGTCCGAAATTTCGCGAGGACAAAGAACCTTCAGCCCAAGTTTGTCGGACCTTTCCAAGTGCTGCTTGCAACAAGAACTGCCGTTCGTGTGGCTGGATGTAAGCACTGGATACACGCAACTCATGTCAAACGTGTACCTTTGCCACTTCCTTACGACGACTGGGTGAAGAAGGGAATTGGTGCCTCTGAATGCGAGCAAACACCCAAGTTTATCCCTTTCAGCGATGCCGAATTGGTAACTGACACTCCGAACTCTGACTCTCTCCTGAAAAGACTCCTTTGAACTCTGAACATTTGTCATCTGCGAACCTGAACACTGCAACAGCTACTAAGGATACATTATTTTCCGATCAAACAGTTCCTACAAAACTCAGATACAACTTACGACCTCGTAATATGGACAAATAAAGCAGGAAACTGCCTATTGTGATATTTTGAAATTTTGAACTTTTTGCCTTCAGCCAGGAAGTTTGCTATTTATTTTATTGTTTTTAATAATTGCCTTGCCGTCTGGGTAGCCGTAGGGTCGTGGCTGTGTACCTAGTTGAATCTGCGGGGGTCTGACACAAGGTCGATCTTTCTGTTGGTTCTGGGAACTCCCAGGGCTGATAGAGGCATTTTCATCTACGTACACATCATCAGTGGTCGCGAGCGGATTGTAGAAGATGGAGCTTCCTGCGCTGCAACGAGAAAATGGGATTTATGTTCGCAGAAACAGACTTTACAGAATTCTTCACAGCAAATGCTTTCTGATACAATGCGCCATTACATTTTTGATTGTTTTGATAACGTTGGTGGGTGGAATCGTCTTTGGTATGAGTTTGATTTTTATGCCAGTAACTACAGTACCTCCCCTTGATCCTGCTACTTCTACTGTTTCTTCTATACACTCTTTTCACTCGTTTCCTGAACATGAGCAAGCTCGACGCTCAGAATTTATCAATAACACTTTTGTACAGCTCTTGCACCAACACCAACTGGTAGTTAACACTACAGACTGCTGGGTGTGTGGCTTGATACCCCACACTATGGATAAAGGTATTCCCTATCTGGTTTTGCCTTTCAGCTATAATGGATCATTTCAGGCCCTTCAAACCATCTTTGCTTATGCCCTTGAAACCTATCCTCCACGTCCACCACGTTCCACTAAATATAACTCTGCCAACAAAGCTTTAGTCCAGGGAATTATTGACATGATCAAGGACGTCAATAATACTCCATCTTACCCTAGAGACGAATTGCGAGTATATTTGAGTTGGAATTCTTCAGAGTATCGCCTTAGTTTAGGGGAAACCAAGCGTAAAAGCTCAACTCCAATCTGGGTCGTACCTCACCGAGGTCAGGTCTGTTTGCAAGGTAATGGGAGAAATCCGAGAGCTCAGCTAGGGAGGAGTGAGTGCGTAGAGACTTACGTGTTTCCGTCTAACTCTTCCCCTGCTTTCCTTACTGCTAGGGGTACCTACTTCATCTGTCAAGATAGAGCGTATACATGGTTGCCTGCTGACTTTTCAGGTTCATGTTATATTGCTTGATTGTTGCCTCCAACGTACACTGCTTCATCTGATTATCACAAGACCAGAGTAGCAAGAGGTGTTTTCAGCAAGGAAGACACCGCTGGTCAGGAAGCTGGAGACTTCTTCAAAGGCTTCCTTCCGTTCTGGGGGCCTATGGCCAATAGTAGAAACTTACGTCAGCTAACACGGGTAGTTGAATCTACTATTACCGAAACTGCTGGTGCCCTTAGCAACTTGACAGCTGAGCTTCAGGCGGATAGACTCATGACGTTGCAGAACCGTATGGTTCTAGACGTAATACTTGCAGATCGAGGTGGGGTATGCAGAATGATCCAATCGAGCTGCTGTGTCTTTATTCCCAATAATGCTCCAACAGTCTATGAGGCGATCTCTAAACTACACAAGATTTCCGACTCTATACACGTAGACAAGGGAAATTGGTCCTTCATGGAGTGGTTTTGGACTCTGGTCTCAGCGTGGGGATGGAAGGTTCTGATGGTCATTGGTGTCATCTTAGTATTCCTATTCTCATGCTGCCTGATTATCCAGTGTGGTCCAGCTCTGTGTAGTCTTTGTGCTGCAACCTGTTTTAGGAAACCACCTGCGTTTGGAGAAAAGGCGCGAGAAAGGATGATGATACAACAGCATGTCACTGACCTGATGAGCATAGAATTAGACTCTGACATAGACTGAGTAATTGCCTATGTAAGGGCAAAAGGAGGGTCTCAGGTTCCGTGACGATTTGAACCCGTGTTTTCAATATTGTCGGAAATACCAAATATTGGTATCAGCGAACCGCAAATGATCCATTTAGCATATCCCGGTGTTTTCGCTACGCTACGAGCAAGAGTACTCCTGTAATCAACCACATTTCTGATCTACCCATGGCATCCATCTTAGATCATGGCGGCCATTTTGTGTTTCTTGCCCTCACATACGCAATAACCTCTGATCACTTCATTTCAATTAAGGACACGTAGCCTTAGCCGGAGATTCACCTCTCTAGTGACACGTGCACCTTAGACCAGAACACGCTGTAGTTGCATGACTCGACAAAGGCTGCCTCCCCTGCCCGAGGCCAGCCCTGCTGAACTGGTTCTCGAGTCCTTTTGCCTGATCACGATTAGGCGGCCGAAGTCGGTAGCCTTGCCCATTTACAACTCACAAACATCCCTTATCCCGCTTTTCTATCTTCTGCACCTGGCTCTGCTCCTTTCCTTCTGGGCCTTTATTAGGGGGAGGTAACGAAATTTACGATGAGGCGGTCCGGATCTTGAATGAAAAGTTGACATGAGATTATGATGGAAAAGTGGGAACCCCTCGTTCGTAATGTTTTGACATCAGATATTGTCGACGATTCCTGTGCAACACCAACTATTTATTGTTTAGGACACAAAGGTTTGGGAATGTACTAACATGTGAAGAATTTGCCTGAAGCCCAATTAACAGTATATAAGGAGCAACCCTCTTTGTACAAATCGAACAGGCTCCTAGACACTGCCCATGCGTGGTTTCTGTGACTTCTGTGTCCCTGCAGTAATAAACCTTTGGTCTTTGACGCCACCATCGAGAAGCCCGTGTTTCTGTTTATTTGTGCACCAAGACAGGTGGAACACCGGGGTCTTCGGGTGTTGTTCCCTGACACCTCTGGACGGAACCAAAAAGTCCAGAACTCCAGAGCACCTATAGTGCATGGTACAGGGGCTGACAAGGAGTCCATTTCCAATTGTGGTATGTACCTATAGCACATGTATTATGAATTTAGAGAGAGAACAGCAGGCTGGGGGTCTGATTAGCAGGCCCACAGCCTCAGTAAGTCGAAAACCAGTGAAGCAAAAAGCAAAAATTGGGGTGACCATAGGATAGCAGACCCTACTCTCCTACACAACCCCCCCCCCCCAAACGCAGGGACATTAAACTTAACCTTGACCAGATAAGTCTTCATGTTCTAAGTGGAAGTACCTGGAGAGACCATCTGCATTACCATGGTCAGTCCCTGGGCGGTGATCCACTGTAAAGTCCATCCCCTGTAGGGAAATGGACCACCTGAGCAGTTTGGGATTTTCACCCTTCATCTGATTTAGCCACAAGAGGGGCTTATGGTCTGTCTGAATTAGGAAGTGAGTACCAAACAAGTATGGCCTCAACTTCTTCAGGGCCCAAACCACAGCAAAGGCCTCCCTCTCAATAGCTGACCAACGTTTCTCCCTGGGGGTCAGCCTTCTGCTAATAAAAGCAATGGGCTGGTCTTGACCATCTTGATTAAGTTGTGAAAGCACAGCTCCCACCCCCAACTCAGAAGCATCTGTCTGTACAATGAACTGTTTGGAGTAGTCAGGACTCTTCAGGATAGGTGCAGAGCACATGGCCTTCTTCAGGCCATCAAATGCCTTTTGACAGCTAACTGTCCACTGAACCTTTTTGGGCATCTTCTTGGATGTCAAGTCATTCAATGGTGTCACAATGGACCCATAGTTCTTTACAAATTTTCTGTAATACCCAGTCAGGCCCAAGAAGGCTCTGACTTGTGTCTGGGTAGTTGGAGGAGCCCAGTCCTGTATGGTCTGGATCTTGCTCTCCAGTGGTTGAACTTGACCCCCACCTACTAGGTGGCCCAAGTACACAACCTTGCTCTGCCCTATCTGGCACTTAGTAGCCTTGATAGTCAGGCCTGCCTTTTGCAGGGCCGCCAGAACCTTCTTCAGGTGGATCAGGTGATCCTCCCAGGTGGAGCTAAAGACAGCAATATCATCTAGATATGCTGCACAAAAGTCATCCAGCCCAGCAAGGACTTGATTCACCAACCTTTGGAAGGTGGCAGGTGCATTCTTCAAACCAAAGGGCATTACCACAAATTGATAATGTCCACTAGGGGTAGAGAATGCTGTTTTGGCTTTTGACTCCTCAGCTAGTCTGATTTGCCAGTAGCCAGCTGTCAAATCAAATGTGCTCAGAAACTTGGCAGAAGCCAATTTATCAATGAGCTCATCTGCTCTTGGAATGGGATGAGCATCTGTCCTAGTGACAGCATTGAGACCTCTGTAGTCCACACAAAACCTCATTTCTCTCTTCCCATCTTTGGTATGAGGTTTTGGCACAAGGACCACTGGGCTAGCCCATGGGCTCTCTGATGGCTCAATCACTCCAAGCTCCAACATCTTTTGCACCTCAGCCTTTATACAATCCCTGACATGGTCAGGTTGCCTGTAGATCTTATTATTCACAGGCAGACTGTCACCAGTGTCCACCTCATGGGTGCACCAGTTAGTCTGGCTGGGTGTGAGTGAAAACATATGTCTGTGAGCCTGCAACACCTGTCTGCAGTCCACCTGTTGCTGCTCAGTGAGGCTGCCTGCCAAGGCTACTCCATCAACTGAACCATCATCAGGGTTCTGGGAAAGCAGGTCTGGGAGAGGGTCACTCTCTTCCTCCTGTTCCCCATCTGTGGCCATGAGGAGACTCATGTCCTCCCTGTCAACAAATGCTTTCAATCTGTTTACATGGAGCACCCTGTGGGGGCTCCTAGGGGTGCCAAAGTCAACCAAGTAGGTGACTTCTCCCTTCTTTTCAATGATAGGGTAGGGTCCAGTCCATTGGTCCTGGAGAGCTGCTGGCCCCACTGGGTCCAACACCCACACCTTCTGCCCTGGCTGGTACTCAACCAGAACATATAAATAAACAAGGAGAATCCTACTACCAGTGTGAAAGGAAAGAGGAACGAAGGGGGGACACACAGTGTTGTGTAAAATACCCCTCACACACCAACAGGCCCCTTGGTGTCATGCTTCATCATCGGGGTCTTCGCACCCCGCTAAGGGGATGCGGCACGCTTCGACCTGCGACTACGCGGGAGCGTTGACAAATCAGACTATGTGTGGTGTGTGTTGAGTGCAAGTGAAGGGAATTAGATGTGAGTGGGAGGTGTAGTGAGAAATTAAAAAGTACCTGGCTAGTGGGTAAAATGGAAAAAAACTTTATTTCGTACCCCTGGCTGGTGCTGTTAAAAAATGTGCAAAGGAACGAGGCTTCTTGTCTTATTTAGGGACAAAACCTCTGGTGTGCGTCGACATGTTTCGGTACAGGTGTACCTTCTTCAGGACGGGGCACAACTCCCAACCCTACTCACGTTTTTCTAAGGAAAATAGGTTTTGTTTTACTTTTTCTAAAAAGTGATAACACTCATTAAAGGTGGCTACAATGTGCCTACAGCGGTTCTCTGGAACATGTATTAATTTCTCACTACACCTCCCACTCACATCTAATTCCCTTCACTTGCACTCAACACACACCACACATAGTCTGATTTGTCAATGCTCCCGCGTAGTCGCAGGTCGAAGCGTGCCGCATCCCCTTAGCGGGGTGCGAAGACCCCGATGATGAAGCATGACACCAAGGGGCCTGTTGGTGTGTGAGGGGTATTTTACACAACACTGTGTGTCCCCCCTTCGTTCCTCTTTCCTTTCACACTGGTAGTAGGATTCTCCTTGTTTATTTATCAGTGCCCGTGGAGTGGGAATCCTACGTTGTACTCTACCTCCCTTCCTTGTTAAGTATACTCAACCAGAACAGCCTTTTGGTCATGCCAAGCTTTCTGTAATTCTTGACTTGCCTCAAGGTTTTTGGATGCTCTCTCCATGTATTCAGCCATCCTGGAGCGGAGACCAAGTACATAGTCCACAATGTCTAGTTTAGGCTTTTTGAGAGGTAACTCCCATCCTTCCTTCACCAAACTCAATGGACCTCTTACAGGGTGGCCAAACAAAAGTTCAAAAGGGCTGTAGCCAACCCCCTTCTGTGGGACCTCTCTGTAAGCAAAGAGCAAGCAGGGTAAAAGGATGTCCCATTTCCGCCTAAGCTTCTCTGGTAACCCTTTTATCATTCCCTTTAGGGTCTTGTTGAACCTTTCAACAAGCCCATTGCACTGTGGATGGTAGGGTGTGGTAAACTTATAGTTTACTCCACACTCTTTCCACATTGCTTTCAAGTATCCAGACATAAAGTTGGTACCTCTGTCTGAAAGAACCTCCTTTGGAAAGCCCACTCTTGAGAAAACTGCAATGAGGGCTTTTGCCACCACAGGAGCTGTGGTGGTCCTCAGGGGAACTGCCTCTGGGTACCTGGTGGCATGATCCACTACCACCAGTATAAATCTGTGCCCAGATGCTGTTGGAGGATCCATGGGACCCACAATGTCTATTCCAACTCTTTCAAAGGGTACCCCCACCACAGGTAGTGGTATCAGGGGGGCCTTTGTTGTGCCACCTGACTTACCACTGGCTTGGCAAGTGACACAGGAGCGACAAAACTCCTTGACATTTTCTGACATGTGAGGCCAGTGAAAGTGTGGAACAAACCTGTCCCAAGTCTTATTCTGGCCTAGGTGTCCTGCAAGGGGAATATCATGGGCCAAGGTAAGAAGGAAACCCCTAAACTTCAAAGGTATAACCAACCTCCTGGTTGTGCCAGGCTTGGGGTCTCTAGCCTCTGAATAAAGGAGTCCTTCATCCCAATACACTTTATGGGTACCTTGAGCATTCCCTGCAGCCTCAGCAGCAGCTTGCTGTCTGAGGGGTTCAAGTGAAGGGCAATCTAATTGGGCCTGCCCCAGGTCTGCCCTTGAGGGTCCCCCTGTCCCCAGAAACTCAACCTGGTCAGGTTCAAGCTCCTCTGAGACAGTCTCCTCTTGGACTGCAGAATCAGTTTCCTGTGAAACTTGATCCTCAACCTGGGACAAGTGGGAAGGCACAGCCTTAACCCTCTTGCTCCTTCTCTTGGGTTGTGGTTGGTCTATTGTTTCAAGATCCACCACTGGTTCAGGAAGGCACTTCTTAGCCTGAGACCTTGTCACTGCAAGGACATGAGCTGCAATCCCTAGCATTTCTGCATGAGTCCTGTACTCCACTTCTGACCAAACTGAGCTTTCAAGATCATTGCCTAACAGACAGTCTACTGGGAGGTCTGCACTCACAACAACTTTCTTTAGGCCATCTACCCCTCCCCAGGAGAAGTTCACAACAGCCACACTATGGGAAGTAGTGGAGTTGCTTGCATTGGTCACGAGGTAACTTTCACCTAGTACAATCTGTCCAGGGTCCACAAAGTCAGGTGTCACCATTGTGACACTGGCACAAGTGTCCCTGTAGGCCTGAGCCAGTTTCTCATTGATTAAGGGAGTCTGCCTATATTTGCCCAGGTTACTGGGGCTTAATGCAGTGGTCAAAGATAAGTCCACATCATATAGGAGAACTGCCTGTGTGGGGATTCTGACTAGGCCAGATTCCACCTCAGTACCCAGGGTCAACCCTACTAAACCCTTTGGCTGTGTACCACCACTGTTAACTGTACTAGGGGGTGCAGGTGCTTTAGGAGCTGCAGTGGTGGGGACTGGATTTTTCTTAGTGCATTCACTGCCCCAGTGTGAAACTGATTTGCAGGTATTACACCAAGGTTTCTTTGGGCCATCATTCTTCTTTTTCTTGTTTCCATTTTGGGAACCCCCTCCTTATTGCTAGTTTGGGGGCCTGAACACTTCTGGTCCTTTTCTTTATCTTTCTGATTCCCACCCTTCTGGTCTGTTTTCTTCTGGTCACCTTGGTTCTGGTTTTTCTGCTTAATCCTTGTTCTGACCCATTTGTCTGCCTTCTTTCCCAATTCTTGGGGAGAGGTCAAATCAGAGTCAACAAGGTATTGATGCAACAGCTGGTTCTGACAGTTATTAAGGATCTGCTCTCTCATCATAAGATTGTACAATCCTGTATAGTCTGAAACTTTACTTCCCTGCAGCCAACCCTCCAGAGCCTTAGTGGCACAATCTACAAAATCAGTCCAGTCCTGAGTCTGTGCTTTTTGGGTGTCTCTGAACAACAACCTGTATTGCTCAGTGGTTAGGCCAAACCCTTCAATAAGAGCACTCTTCAGAACAGAGTAGTTTTTGGCATCCTCAGGTCTAACAGTGAGGAGCCTGTCCCTCCCTTTCTCAGAAAAGGAGTACCATAAAATTGCTGCCCACTGATCCTCAGGGACCTGCTGTACCATGCAGGCCCTCTCAAGAGCAGTCATCCATTTGTGGATATCATCCCCTTCCTTGTAGGGGGGCAAAATTTTTGTCAGGTTTCTATTGTCATAGGCCCTGTCTTTTTCTTTAGGAACTTTGCTGCCACCAGTGGCATCTAAGCCACACAATTTTCTTTCTCTTGCTAAAGCAAGTTTAGCTTGAGCCAAGGCTACCTCTTCCCTTTCTATTTGGAGTTGGACAGCCCTCATCCTGGCCCTATGCTCTTTTCTCTGGGAGGGAGTCATCCCTCTTTGAGATTCTCTTGAGGGACTAGAAAGATGAGAGTCCCTTGATTGAGATCTCACCCTCCTGTTACCTGGGAGAATTTGGTTATGAGATCTGGAGTGGTGCTGGCCCTCTCCATTCTCATGTAGGTCCAGGTTGGCCTGGTTAAGCCTGGCAACCTGTACCTGGTTTCCCCTCTGATCCTGATCTTCAGGCTCTTCTAAATCAGAGCCTTCCTCTTCCTCTTCCTCCTCCTCTTCTTCATCTTCTGGAAGATTCTCATTCTCAGGGGAGTGTATCCCTTCACCTGATTCTAAGGGAGCCTGACTCACCTTATCTAGGTCATCCTTTTCTAGGAGAGCTACTAGGGAAGGAATGGTAGGGCCTCTGCCCTTTTTTAGCCCCCTGGCTGTGCACAAGGCACTCAGGTCTTTGTGGCTAAGGTTGTCATATCTGGATGTTGTCCCTATAGGATCAACTATTACAGGAGCAGAGCCTGAGGCTCTACCTGTATCAGACATGACTGCTAGTGAGGTGTAAGTGATGCACTTACCTACACTAAGTGTTTTCCTACTGTACCTTGCTAGTGAGTTGTAGTCAGGGTGTGCTAATCCCTTTAATCTACAACTACTAAGTTCAGTAGAACTTAATATGCTAAGCTTTTGATTTATATGTACCTAAGGTACTTGATGTGATCTTTCAATTTGATAAAGATTGCAATGGTAAAACAAACAGCAAGCTCAAATCCGCACCGCTGCACACCAATGTGAGAAGTTGGCCTATTAGGTAGTGTTTCCAATTCTGGAACCACTTAGTAACAGTCCAAACAAACCCCAAAGATGTCTGGTTGTAAGTCAACCTTGTTAGACAAGCTATCCTAGAGGTAGCATGGACTAAGCAGCCTTAAAGGCTTAACTTAAGAGGTCGTGTTAAGCGAGCTGTTTTACCACATACAATCCTGTAATCAAATGAAAGGACACCACACAAGTATATATTATAAAAATATATGTATTTATTTCTAAATTACTCCCCAGTACTCTTTATGAGGAAAGGGGCACAAGCGTTAAATCAAAAGCACAGTAAAACATATAAAGTTGCACAATTATGGATGAGGGCGGGTGGCCACTCAGACCATATACTAAAAAAGTGGTATAAGGAACACTTATCGAACAGTGGTTAGGCCTAGGGCCTAGAGATTCGCTGGGAGCAGTCAGGACTAGCAATGCTGAAGTCGGGAGTAGCCCACAGGAGACGGGTGCAGCACGGAAAGTGCGTCTCGCACCAATGCAATGTCAATGGTGCGTAAAAGTTAGATAAAGTGAATTAAAAGATACTTCCGCTGAACCTAGAGGAACAAAACTTCAGACACAGACCCTAGAGGTGTGTACCAGTGTATGTACACCGGCGTTGCAATGTTACCTCACCCACAGGCCGTGGGTGCACAGGGTCGAAGTGGCGTCGGGTTTTGACACGCAGGCTCTTGGTGCTTGAAGCTGCAGGCGATGTGAAGCAGAAGTGTCCGGTGCGATCCAAGGGTGGATCGAAGTAGAAAAGTACCTGAAAGCAGAGGGGACAGAGTTTGGGTCACTCAGCAGTGACCAGGGTGGAACCAGGACGGAACCAGGCAATGTCGGGCGCAATCAGGTGGTTGTCGATAGGCTTCTCTCTGCTGTCACGTGGGCTCGGGGGCATCTGCGACGTCCAGGAGCGGGTCACGATCTGTCCCACGTAGGCTCTCGCCGTCAGCACCGTCGGCTTCAAGATTGCAGCAAACAGCACTTGGCAAAAGCAATCCACGCGGAACCGGGAGATTGCTTATCACTCAAACCAGGAGGGTCAGAGTGGGGGCTACTTTTCACTGGAGCTGGTGCAGATCTGGAGCAACCAGAAAAGCAAGTTGTATTTCAAGTTTCGTCGGCACAGGGGCCACAAGCTAGCTGGCAAGTGACCGGGCCAACGCGTCGAGCCAAAACAAGCAGAAGGGCCGCACGCAGCACTCGTCGAGTGTGGAGGGGGTAGCTTTGGTGCAAGTGTAGCTCAGGGTGGGGGCTTCTCAGACCCTGGTGCACAGCTTCGAGGATCACTCGTGGGCTGCACGGTCAGCGTCTCGTGGCCTTTTTAAGATGGCGTGCCCCACGCTTCCGGTCGCCTCCACTGGTCTCAGCTCTGCAGGGACTGTGGATCGGGCTGGGAGAAGGCAGGCAAGCTTGATCTCGTCGATCTCTGTCGCTCGAGTTCCGGCGGGAACTGCAACAAAGCAAGGGTTGAGGGCTGGATGGTGCCTGTTTGCACAGGGTGGTCACTCCTTGACCACAAGGGAGATTCTTCAGTCTTCTGCGTTGAGTAGAAAGTCGAAGGGTCCAGAATTCGTTTCTTATGTTTCTTCAGGATGATCTGAGTTGCATTGGCACTGCTCCCACTCTTATTCGAATCTGGTGGGCTGGACATCCTGCTAGGTCCCCTCCTATGGGTGGGACCCAGGAAGGGGGTGGTTACACCCCTTTCCTTTAATCCAGGCCGCGCTGGGATAGGGGCTGGGAGGCCCCAGAACCGGTTTGGCCGGATTATGCAAGGGGCAGCCTTGTGCTCCCCAGGCAGTGTCTGGTTTCTTTGAAACCTCCCTACTACAATTCACTATCTCCTGTCTGGGGTGGTTTAACACCGCCCCTCGACAGGAAACCCTTTGTCCAGGCCTCCTCTGCCGAGTTTCTGTCAGCAGCAGGAGGCCAGACCCGTGTCTGTGGCAGGGGCATCCATTTTGTGGATCTGAGGCTCATTTTAAATCAACCGCGTTTCAGTAAAGTAACATGTCTTCTCCCTCTAGAAGGGTGGAATGCTACCCCCGTCGCCAGAACTGGCGAGGGGGTAGTATTCCAATTCGTATGACACCTTACACGACATGTTTTGATAAAGCCAAACCAAAGTTGCTATATAACCGCGAGGATTATAAGGCGCTAAAGAGTATATGGTATGGCATTATCCCGGATCAGCTTAGGGAGTTGTTCCCGACAGCTGCAGACAGGCTCAGCTCATGCCAGAGCTCCATCTCACATAAAACCACGCACTCTGCCTCCAGGATTGATGAGGCCTTCCATAGGAGTGGCTTACAGGCTATATATGTGTCCAGATATAGGTTTAGATATAGGTA
The DNA here is from genome assembly GCF_964263255.1 of Lissotriton vulgaris. Taxonomy (NCBI): domain Eukaryota; kingdom Metazoa; phylum Chordata; class Amphibia; order Caudata; family Salamandridae; genus Lissotriton; species Lissotriton vulgaris. The sequence continues at coordinate 45,598,150 of NC_141699.1, forward strand.
TACTATATCTAAGCAAGGGGTGATTACACCCACTTGCCCCAGCTGAGTGATCAGCCAGTTGTGTCAATTTAAGAACCAGCCAGGGGTGGCAAAAGCTATGCTTCAGCCCCTGGTAGGCCTTGGTGGCACCTATGCCCTGAGCACCTATAGTGCATGGTACAGGGGCTGACAAGGAGTCCATTTCCAATTGTGGTATGTACCTATAGCACATGTATTATGAATTTAGAGAGAGAACAGCAGGCTGGGGGTCTGATTAGCAGGCTCACAGCCTCAGTAAGTCGAAAACCAGTGAAGCAAAAAGCAAAAATTGGGGTGACCATAGGATAGCAGACCCTACTCTCCTACACTGCTGTCTGCTCAAATGAGCCCGTCATTGCTAGCACACGTGACGTCAAGGACCAGGCCTCAGTCAGGCGAGGCATGCTTCACCCTGCTGTCTGCTCAAATGAGCCCGTCACTGCTAGCACAAGTGACGTCAAGGACCAGGCCTCAGTCAGGCGAGGCCAGCTTCACCCTGCTATCTGCTCAAATGAGCCCATCACTTCCATCACAAGTGACGTCAAGGACCAGGTCTCAGTCGGGCAAGGCCTGCTTCACCCTGCTGTCTGCTCAAATGAGCCCTTCATTGCTAGCACAAGTGACGTCAAGGACCAGGCCTCAGTCGGGAGAGGCCTGCTTCACCCTGCGGTCTGCTCAAATGAGCCCGTCATTGCCAGCACAAGTGACGTTCAGGACCAGGCCTCAGTCAGGCGAGGCCTGCTTCACCCTGCTGTCTGCTCAAATGAGCCCGTCATTGCTAGCACAAGTGACGTCAAGGACCAGGCCTCAGTCAGGCGACGCCTGCTTCACCCTGCTGTCTGCTCCAATGAGCCCCTCATTGCTAGCAGAAGTGACGTCAAGGACCAGGCCTCAGTCAGGCAAGGCCTGCTTCACCCTGTTGTCTGCTCAAATGAGCCTGTCATTGCTAGAACACGTGACGTCCAGGAAAAGGCCTCAGTCAGGCGAGGCCTGCTTCACCCTGCTGTCTGCTCAATTGAGCCCGTCATTGCCAGCACAAGTGACGTCCAGTACCAGGCCTCAGACAGGCGAGGCCTGCTTCACCCTTCTGTCTGATCAAATGAGCCCGTCATTGCTAGCACAAGTGACGTCAAGGACCAGGCCTCAGTCGGGAGAGGCCTGCTTCACCCTGCTGTCTGCTCAAATGAGACTTTCATTGCTAGCACAAGTGACGTCAAGGACCAGGCCTCAGTCAGGGGAGGTCTGCTTCACCCTGCTGTCTGCTCAAATGAGCCCGTCATTGCTAGCACACGTGATGTCAAGGACCAGGCCTTATTCAGGCGAGGCCTGCTTCACCCTGCTGTCTGCTCAAATGAGCCCGTCATTGCTAGCACAAGTGACGTCAAGGACCAGGCCTCAGTCAGGCGAGACCTGCTTCACCCTGCTGTCTGCTCAAATGAGCCGGTCATTGCTAGCACAAGTGACGTCAAGGACCAGTCCTCAGTCAGGCGAGGACTGCTTCACCCTGCTGTCTGCTCAATTTAGCCCGTCATTGCCAGTACAAGGGACGTCCAGGACCAGGCCTCAGTCCGATGAGGCCTGCTTGACCCTGCTGTCTGCTCAAATGAGCCTGTCATTGCTAGCATACGTGAAGTCAAGGACCAGGCCTCAGTCAGGCGAGGCCTGCTTCACTGTGCTGTCTGCTCAAATGAGCCCGTCATTGCAAGCACACGTGACGTCAAGGACCAGGCCTCAGTCAGGCGAGGCCTGCTTCATCCTGCTGTCTGCTCAAATGAGCCAGTCATTGCTAGCACAAGCGACGTTCAGGACCAGGCCTAAGTCAGGCGAGGCCTGCTTCACCCTCCTGTCTGCTGAAATGAGCCCGTCATTTCTAGCACAAGTGACGTCCAGGACCAGGCCTCAGTCAGGCGAGGCCTGCTACTCCCTGCTGTCTGCTCAAATGAGCCCTTCATTGCTAGCAAACGTGACGTCAAGGACCAGGCCTCAGTCAGGCGAGGCCTGCTTCACCCTGCTGTCTGCTCAAATGAGCTTGTCATTGCTGGCACACGTGTCCTCAAGGACCAGGCATCAGTCTGGCGAGACCTGCTTCACCCTGGTGTCTGCTCAAATGAGCCCTTCATTGCTAGCACAAGTGACGTCAAGGACCAGGCCTCAGTCAGGGGAGGCCTGCTTCACCCTGCTGTCTGCTCAACTGAGCCCGTCATTGCTAGCACAAGTGACATCAAGGACAAGGCCTTAGTCAGGCGAGGCCTGCTTCACCCTGCTGTCTGCTCAAATGAGCCCGTCATTGCTAGTACAAGTGACGTCAAGGACCAGGCCTCAGTCAGGCGAGGCCTGCTTCACCCTGCTGTCTGCTCAAATGAGCCTGTCATTGCTAGCACACGTGACGTAAAGGAAAAGGTCTCAGTCAGGCGAGGCCTGCTTCACCCTGCTGTCTTCTCAAATGAGCCTGTCATTGCTAGCACACGTGACGTCCAGGAAAAGGTCTCAGTCAGGTGAGGCCTGCTTCACCCTGCTGTCTGCTCAAATGAGCCTGTCATTGCTAACACAAGTGACGTCAAGGACCAGGCCTCATTCAGGCGAGGCCTTATTCACCCTGCTGTCTGCTCAAATGAGCCTGTCATTGCTAGCACACGTGACGTCCAGGAAAAGGTCTCAGTCAGGAGAGGCCTGCTTCACCCTGTTGTCTGCTCAAATGAGCCTTTCATTGCTAACACAAGTGACGTCAAGGACCAGGCCTCAGTCAGGCGAGGCCTGATTCACCCTGCTGTCTGCTCAAATGAGCCCGTCATTGCTAGCACACGTGACGTCAAGGACCAGGCCTCAGTCGGGCGAGGCCTGCTTCACTCTGCTGTCTTCTCAAATGAGCCCGTCATTGCTAGCACACGTGACGTCAACGACCAGGCCTCAGTCAGGGGAGGCCTGCTTCACCCTGCTGCCTGCTCAAATGAGCCAGTCATTGCTATTACACGTGATGTCAAGGAACAGGCCTCAGTCAGGGGAGGCCTGCTTCACCCTGCTGCCTGCTCAAATGAGCCCGTCATTGCTATTACACGTGACGTCCAGGACCAGGCCTCAGTCAGGGGAGGCCTGCTTCACCCTGCTGCCTGCTCAAATGAGCCCGTCATTGCTATTACACGTGACGTCAACGACCAGGCCTCAGTCAGGGGAGGCCTGCTTCACCCTGCTGTCTGCTCAAATGAGCATGTCATTGCTAGCACAAGTGACATCAAGGACCAGGCCTCGGTCAGGCGAGGCCTGCTCCACCCTGCTGTCTGCTCCAATGAGCCCCTCATTGCTAGCACAAGAGACGTCAAGGACCAGGCATCAGTCGGGCGAGGCCTGCTTCACCCTGCTGTCTGCTCAAATGATCCCGTCATTGCTAGCACAAGTGACATCAAGGACCAGGCCTAAGTCAGGCAAGGCCTGCTTCACCCTGCTGTTTGCTCAAATGAGCCCGTCATTGCTTGCACAAGTGACGTCAAGGACCAGTCCTCAGTCAGGCGAGGACTGCTTCACCCTGACGTCTGCTCAATTGAGCCCGTCATTGCTGGCACAAGTGACGTCAAGGACCAGGCCTCAGTCAGGCGAGGCCTGCTTCACTCTGCTGTCTGCTCAAATGAGCCCGTCATTGCTAGCACACATGACGTCAAGGACCAGGCCTCAGTCAGGCGAGGCCTGCTTCACCCTGCTGTCTGCTCAAATGAGCCCGTCATTGCTAGCACAAGTGACGTCAAGGACCAGGCCTCAGTCAGGCGAGGCCTGCTTCACCCTGCTGTCTGCTCAAATGAGCCCGTCATTGCTGGCACAAGTGACGTCAAGGACCAGGCCTCAGTCAGGCGAGGCCTGCTTCACCCTGCTGTCTGCTCAAATGAGCCCGTCATTGCTAGCACAAGTGACGTCAAGGACCAGGCCTTAGTCAGGCGAGGCCTGCTTCACCCTGCTGTGCGCTCAAATGAGCCTGTCATTGCTGGCACAAGTGACGTCAAGGACCAGGCCTCAGTCGGGCGAGGGCTGCTTCACACTGCTGTCTGCTCAATTGAGCTCGTCATTGCCAGCACAAGAGACGTCCAGGACCAGGCCTCAGTCCGACAAGCCCTGCTTCACCCTGCTGTCTGCTCATTTGAGCCCGTCATTGCTAGCACAAGTGACGTCAAGGACCAGGCCTCAGTCAGGCGAGGCCTGCTTGCCCCTGCTGTCTGCTCAAATGAGCCCTTCATTGCTAGCGCACAAGTGACGTCAAGTGCAGGGCCTCAGTCGGGCGAGTTCTGATTCACACTGCAGTCTCCTCAAATGAGCCCGTCATTGCTAGCACAAGTGACCTCAAGGACCAGGCCTCAGTCGGGAGAGGTCTGCTTCACCCTGCTGTCTGCTCAAATGAGCCCGTCATTGCAAGCACAAGTGATGTCAAGGACCAAGCCTCAGTCAGGCGAGGCCTGCTTCACCCTGCTGTCTGCTCAAATGAGCCCGTCATTGCTAGCACAAGTGACATCAAGGACCAGGCCTCAGTCAGGCGAGGCCTGCTTCACCCTGTTGTCTGCTCAAATGAGCCCGTCATTGCAAGCACAAGTGATGTCAAGGACCAGGCCTCAGTCAGGCGAGGCCTGCTTCACCCTGCTGTCTGCTCAAATGAGCCCGTCATTGCTATCACAAGTGACGTCAAGGACCAGGCCTCAGTCGGGAGAGGTCTGCTTCACCCTGCTGTCTGCTCAAATGAGCCCGTCATTGCTAGCACAAGTGACGTCAAGGACCAGGCCTCAGTCAGGCGAGGCCTGCTTCACCTTGCTGGCTGCAAAAATGAGCCTGTCCTTGCTAGCACAAGAGACGTCAAGGACCAGGCCTCAGTCAGGCGAGGCCTGCTTCACCCTGCTGTCTGCTCAAATGAGCCCGTCATTGCTAGCCAAGTGACGTCTAGGACCAGGCCTCAGTCAGGCGAGGCCTGCTTCACCCTGCTGTCTGCTCAAATGAGACTGACATTGCTAGCAATTGTGACGTCCAGGACCAGGCCTCAGTCAGGCGAGGCCTGCTTCACCCTGCTGTCTGCTCAAATGAGCCCCTCATTGCTAGCACACGTGACGTCCAGGATCAAGCCTCAATCAGGCGAGGCCTGCTTCACCCAGCTGTCTTCTCAAATGAGCCCGTCATTGCTAGCACACATGACGTCCAGAACCAGGCCTCAGTCAGGCGAGGCCTGCTTCACCCTACTGTAAGCTCAAATGAGCCTGTCATTGCTAGCACACGATACGTCAAGGACCAGGCCTCAGTCAGGCGAGGCCTGCTTCACCCTGCTGTCTGCTCAAATGAGCCCTTCATTGCTAGCACAAGTGACGTCAAGGACCAGGCCTCAGTCATGTGAGGCCTGCTTCACCCTGCTGTAAGCTCAAATGAGCATGTCATTGCTAGCACAAGTGACGTCAAGGACCAGGCCTCAGTCAGGCAAGGCCTGCTTCACCCTGCTGTCTGCTCAAATGAGCCCGTCATTGCTAGCACAAGTGATGTCAAGGACCAGGCCTCAGTCAGGCGAGGCCTGCTTCACCCTGCTGTCTGCTCAAATGAGCCCGTCATTGCTAGCACAAGTGACGTCAAGGACCAGGCCTCAGTCAGGCGAGGCCTGCTTCACCCTGCTGTGCGCTCAAATGAGCCTGTCATTGCTGGCACAAGTGACGTCAAGGACCAGGCCTCAGTCGGGCGAGGGCTGCTTCACACTGCTGTCTGCTCAATTGAGCTCGTCATTGCCAGCACAAGAGACGTCCAGGACCAGGCCTCAGTCCGACAAGGCCTGCTTCACCCTGCTGTCTGCTCATTTGAGCCCGTCATTGCTAGCATACGTGACGTCACGGACCAGGCCTCAGTCAGGCGAGGCCTGCTTGCCCCTGCTGTCTGCTCAAATGAGCCCTTCATTGCTAGCGCACAAGTGACGTCAAGTGCCAGGCCTCAGTCGGGCGAGTTCTGATTCACACTGCTGTCTGCTCAAATGAGCCCGTCATTGCTAGCACAAGTGACCTCAAGGACCAGGCCTCAGTCGGGAGAGGTCTGCTTCACCCTGCTGTCTGCTCAAATGAGCCCGTCATTGCAAGCACAAGTGATGTCAAGGACCAAGCCTCAGTCAGGCGAGGCCTGCTTCACCCTGCTGTCTGCTCAAATGAGCCCGTCATTGCTAGCACAAGTGACATCAAGGACCAGGCCTCAGTCAGGCGAGGCCTGCTTCACCCTGCTGTCTGCTCAAATGAGCCCGTCATTGCAAGCACAAGTGATGTCAAGGACCAGGCCTCAGTCAGACGAGGCCTGCTTCACCCTGCTGTCTGCTCAAATGAGCCCGTCATTGCTATCACAAGTGACGTCAAGGACCAGGCCTCAGTCGGGAGAGGTCTGCTTCACCCTGCTGTCTGCTCAAATGAGCCCGTCATTGCTAGCCAAGTGACGTCCAGGACCAGGCCTCAGTCAGGCGAGGCCTGCTTCACCCTGCTGTCTGCTCAAATGAGACTGACATTGCTAGCAATTGTGACGTCCAGGACCAGGCCTCAGTCAGGCGAGGCCTGCTTCACCCTGCTGTCTGCTCAAATGAGCCCCTCATTGCTAGCACACGTGACGTCCAGGATCAAGCCTCAGTCAGGCGAGGCCTGCTTCACCCAGCTGTCTTCTCAAATGAGCCCGTCATTGCTAGCACACATGACGTCCAGAACCAGGCCTCAGTCAGGCGAGGCCTGCTTCACCCGGCTGTCTGCTCAAATGATCCCGTCATTGCTAGCACACGTGACGTCAAGGACCAGGCCTCAGTCAGGCGAGGCCTGCTTCACCCTGCTGTCTGCTCAAATGAGCCCTTCATTGCTAGCACAAGTGACGTCAAGGACCAGGCCTCAGTCATGTGAGGCCTGCTTCACCCTGCTGTAAGCTCAAATGAGCATGTCATTGCTAGCACAAGTGACGTCAAGGACCAGGCCTCAGTCAGGCAAGGCCTGCTTCACCCTGCTGTCTGCTCAAATGAGCCCGTCATTGCTAGCACACGTGACCTCAAGGACCAGGCCTCAGTCAGGCAAGGCCTGCTTCACCCTGCTGTCTTCTCAAATGAGCCCGTCATTGCTAGCACACGTGACGTCCAGGACCAGGCCTGTCAGGCGAGGTCTGCTTCATCCTGCTGTCTGCTCAAATGAACCCTTCATTGCTAGCACAAGTGACGTCAAGGACCAGGCATCAGTCATGCGAGGCCTGCTTCACCCTGCTGTCTGCTCAAATGAGCCCGTCATTGCTAAAACAAGTGACGTCATGGACCAGGCCTCAGTCAGGCGAGACCTGCTTCACCCTGCTGTCTGCTCAAATGAGCACGTCATTGCTAGCATAAGTGACGTCAAGGATCAGGCCTCAGTCGGGAGAGGTCTGCTTCACACTACTATCTGCTCAAATGAGCCTGTCATTGCTAGCACAAGTGAAGTCATGGACCATGCCTCAGTCGGGAGAGATCTGCTTCACACTGCTATCTGCTCAAATGAGCCTGTCATTGCTATCACACGTGACGTCAAGGACCAGGCCTCATTCAGGCGAGGCCTACTTCACCCTGCTGTCTGCTCAAATGAGCCCGTCATTGATAGCACATGTGACGTCAAGGACCAGGCCTCAGTCAGGCGAGGCCTACTTCACCCTGCTGTCTGCTCAAATGAGCCCATCATTGCTAGCACATGTGACGTCAAGGACCAGGCCTCAGTCAGGCGAGGCCTACTTCACCCTGCTGTCTGCTCAAATGAGACCGTCATTGCTAGTACACGTGACGTCAAGGACCAGGCCTCAGTCAGGCGAGGCCTGCTTCACGCTAATGGCTGGTCAAATGGGCCCGCCATTGCAAGCACAAGTGACGTTAAGGACCAGGCCTCAGTCAGGCGAGGCCTGCTTCACCCTGATATCTGCTCAAATGAGACCTTCATTGCTAGCACAAGTGACGTCAAGGACCAGGCCTCAGACAGGCGAGGCCTGCTTCACCCTGCTGTCTGCTCAAATGAGCCCGTCATTGCTAGCACAAGTGACGTCCAGGACCAGGCCTCAGTCAGGCGAGGCCTGCTTCACCCTGATATCTGCTCAAATGAGACCTTCATTGCTATCACAAGTGACGTCAAGGACCAGGCCTCAGTCAGGGGAGGTCTGCTTCACCCTACTGTCTGCTCAACTGAGCCCGTCATTGCTAGCACATGTGACGTCAAGGACCAGGCCTCAGTCAGGGGAGTTCTGCTTCACCCTACTGTCTGCTCAACTGAGCCCGTCATTGCTAGCACAAGTGACATCAAGGACCAGGTCTTAGTCGGGCGAGGCCTACTTCACCCTGCTGTCTTCTCAAATGAGCCCTTCATTGCTAGCACAAGTGACGTCAAGGACCAGGCCTCAGTCGGGAGAGGCCTGCATCACCCTGCTGTCTGCTCAAATGAGCCGTCATTGCCAGCATGAGTGACGTTCAGGACCAGGCCTCAGTCAGGCGAGGCCTGCTTCACCCTGCTATCTGCTCAAATGAGCCCGTCATTGCTAGCACAAGGGACCTCAAGGACCAGGCCTCAGTCAGGCGAGGCCTGCTTCACCCTGCTGTCTGCTCAAATGAGCCCGTCATTGATAGCAATTGTCACGTCCAGGACCAGGCCTCAGTCAGGCGAGGCCTGCTTCACCCTGCTGTCTGCTCAAATGAGCCTGTCATTGCTAGCACACGTGACGTCCAGGACCAGGCCTCAGTCAGGCGAGGCCTGCTTCACCCTGCTGTCTGCTCAAATGAGACCGTCATTGCTAGCAATTGTGATGTCCAGGACCAGGCCTCAGTCAGTCGAGGCCTGCTTCATCCTGCTGTCTTCTCAAATGAGCCCGTCATTGCTAGCAATTGTGACGTCAAGGACCAGGCCTCGGTTAGGCGAGGCCTGCTTCACCCTGCTGTCTGCTCAAATGAGCCCGTCATTGCTAGCAATTGTGACGTCAAGGACCAGGCCTCAGTCAGGCGAGGCCTGCTTCACCCTGCTGTCTCTTCAAATGAGCCTGTCATTGCTAGCACAAGTGATGTCAAGGACCAGGCCTGTCAGGCGAGGCCTGCTTCCCCCTGCTGTCTGCTCAAATGAGCCCATCATTGCTAGCACATGTGACGTCAAGGACCAGGCCTCAGTCAGGCGAGGCCTGCTTCACCCTTCTGTCTGATCAAATGAGCCCGTCATTGCTAGCACAAGTGACTTCAAGGACCAGGCCTCAGTCAGGCGAGGCCTGCTTCACCCTGCTGTCTTCTCAAATGAGCCCGTCATTGCTAGCACAAGTGACGTCAAGGACCAGGCCTCAGTCAGGTGAGACCTGCTTCACCCTGCTGTCTGCTCAAATGAGTCCGTCACTGCTAGCAATTGTGACGTCAAGGACCAGGCCTCAGTCAGGCGAGGCCTGCTTCACCCTGCTGCCTGCTCAAATGAGCCCGTCATTGCTATCACACGTGACGTCCAGGACCAGGCCTCAGTCAGGCGAGGCCTGCTTCACACTTCTGTCTGCTCAAATGAGCCCGTCATTGCTAGCACAAGTGACGTGAAGGACCAGGCCTCAGTCAGGCGAGGCCTACTTCACCCTTCTGTCTGCTCAAATGAGCCCATCATTGCTAGCACAAGTGACGTCAAGGACCAGGCCTCAGTCAGGCGAGGCCTGCTTCACCCTGCTGTATGCTCATATGAATCCATCATTGCTAGCACACGTGACGTACAGGACCAGGCCTAAGTCAGGCGAGGCCTGCTTCACACTGCTGTCTGCTCAATTGAGCTCGTCATTGCTAGCACAATTGACGTCAAGGACCAGGCCTCAGTCAGGCGAGGCCTGCTTCACCCTGCTGTCTGCTGAAATGAGCCCATCATTGCTAGCACAAGTGACGTCCAGGACCAGGCCTCAGTCAGGCGAGGCCTGCTTCACCCTGCTGTCTGCTCAAATGAGCCCGTCATTGCTAGCACACGTGACGTCAAGGACCAGGCCCAGGTCAGGCGAGGCCTGCTTCACCCTGCTGTCTGCTCAAAGGAGCCCGTCATTGCTAGCACATGTGACGTCAAGGACCAGGCCTCAGTCAGGCGAGGCCTGCTTCACCCTGCTGTCTGCTCAAATGAGCCCGTCATTGCTACCACACGTGAAGTCAGGGACCAGGCCTCAGTCAGGCGAAGCTTGCTTCACCCTCCTGTCTGCTCAAATGAGCCCGTCATTGCTAGCACAAATGACCTCAAGGACCAGGCCTCAGTCAGGCAAGGCCTGCTTCACCCTGCTGTCTTCTCAAATGAGCCCGTCATTGCTAGCACACGTGACGTCCAGGACCAGGCCTGTCAGGCGAGGCCTGCTTCATCCTGCTGTCTGCTCAAATGAACCCTTCATTGCTAGCACAAGTGACGTCAAGGACCAGGCATCAGTCATGCGAGGCCTGCTTCACCCTGCTGTCTGCTCAAATGAGCCCGTCATTGCTAAAACAAGTGACGTCATGGACCAGGCCTCAGTCAGGCGAGGCCTGCTTCATCCTGCTGTCTGCTCAAATGAGCCCGTCATTGATAGCACATGTGACGTCAAGGACCAGGCCTCAGTCAGGCGAGGCCTACTTCACCCTGCTGTCTGCTCAAATGAGCCCATCATTGCTGGCACAAATGACGTCAAGGACCAGGCCTAAGTCAGGCGAGGCCTGCTTCACCCTGCTGTCTGCTCAAATGAGCCTGTCATTGCTAGCACACGTGACGTCAAGGACCAGGCCTCAGGCAGGCGAGGCCTGTTTCACCCAGCTGTTTGCTCAAATGAGCCCATCATTACTAGCACATGTGACGTCAAGGACCAGGCCTTATTCAGGTGAGGCCTGCTTCACCCTGCTGTCTGCTGAAATGAGCCAGTCATTGCTAGCACACGTGACGTCAAGGACCAGGCCTCAGTCGGGCGAGGCCTGCTTCACCATGCTGTCTGCTCAAATGAGCCCATCATTGCTGGCACAAATGACGTCAAGGACCAGGCCTAAGTCAGGCGAGGCCTGCTTCACCCTGCTGTCTGCTCAAATGAGCCCGTCATTGCTGGCACAAATGACGTCAAGGACCAGGCATCAGTCGGGCGAGGCCTGCATCACCCTGCTGTCTGCTCAAATGAGCTCGTCATTGCTAGCACAAGTGACGTCAAGGACCAGGCCTCAGTCAGGCGGGGCCTGCTTCACCCTACTGTCTGCTCAAATGAGCCCGTCTTTGCTAGTACTCGTGCGTGACGTCAAGGACCAGGCCACAGTCAGGCGGGGCCTGCTTCACCCTGCTGTCTGCTCAAATGAGCCCGTCATTGCTAGCACAAGTGACGTCAAGGACCAGGCCTCAGTCAGGGGAGGTCTGCTTCACCCTGCTGTCTGCTCAAATGAGCCCGTCATTGCTGGCACAAATGACGTCAAGGACCAGGCCTAAGTCAGGCGAGGCCTGCTTCACCCTGCTGTCTGCTCAAATGAGCCCGTCATTGCTGGCACAAATGACGTCAAGGACCAGGCCTAAGTCAGGCGAGGCCTGCTTCACCCTGCTGTCTGCTCAAATGAGCCCGTCATTTTTAGCACATGTGACGTCAAGGACCAGGCATCAGTCGGGCGAGGCCTGCATCACCCTGCTGTCTGCTCAAATGAGCTCGTCATTGCTAGCACAAGTGACGTCAAGGACCAGGCCTCAGTCAGGCGAGGCCTGCTTCACCCTACTGTCTGCTCAAATGAGCCCGTCTTTGCTAGTACCCGTGACGTCAAGGACCAGGCCACAGTCAGGCGGGGCCTGCTTCACCCTGCTGTCTGCTCAAATGAGCCCGTCATTGCAAGCACACGTGACGTCAAGGAAAAGGCCTCAGTCAGGCAAGGCCTGCTTCACCCTGCTGTCTGCTCAAATAAGCCCGTCATTGCTAGCACACGTGACATCTAGGACCAGGCCTCAGTCAGGCGAGGCCTGCCTCACCCTGCTGTCTGCTCAAATGAGCCCGTCATTGCTAGCAATTGTGACGTCAAGGACCAGGCCTCAGTCAGGCGAGGCCTGCTTCACCCTGCTGTCTGCTCAAATGAGCCCGTCATTGCTAGCACAGGTGACGTCCAAGACCAGGCCTCAGTCAGGCGAGGCCTGCTTCACCCTGCTGTCTGCTCTAATGAGCCCGTCATTGCTAGCAATTGTGACGTCAAGGAGCAGGCCTCAGTCAGGCGAGGCCTGCTTCACCCTGCTGTCTGCTCAATTGAGCCCATCATTGCTAGCACAAGTGACGTCAAGAACCAGGCCTCAGTCAGGCGAGGCCTGCTTCACCTGACTGTCTGCTCAAATGAGCCCGTCATTGCTAGCACACGTGAAGTCAAGGAAAAGGCCTCAGTCAGGCGAGGCCTGCTTCACCCTGCTGACTGCTGAAATGAGCCCGTCATTGCTAGCACACGTGACGTCAAGGACCAGGCCTCAGTCAGGCGAGCCCTGCTTCACCCTGCTGTCTGCTCAAATGAGCTCATTGCAAGCACACGTGAAGTCAAGGAAAAGGCCTCAGTCAGGCAAGGCCTGCTTCACCCTGCTGACTGCTGAAATGAGCCCGTCATTGCTAGCACACGTGACGTCAAGGACCAGGCCTCAGTCAGGCGAGGCCTGCTTAACCCTGCTGTCTGCTCAAATGAGCCCGTCATTGCTAGCACACGTGACGCCTAGGACCAGGCCTAAGTCAGGCGAGGCCTTCTTCACCCTGCTGTCTGCTCAAATGAGCCTGTCATTGCTAGCACACATGACGTCCAGGACCATGCCTCAGGCAGGCGAGGCCTGTTTCACCCAGCTGTTTGCTCAAATGAGCCTGTCATTGCTAGCGCACGTGACGTCCAGAACCAGGCCTCAGTCAGGCGAGGCCTGCTTCACCCTGCTGACTGCTGAAATGAGCCCGTCATTGCTAGCACACGTGACGTCAAGGACCAGGCCTCAGTCAGGCGAGGCCTGCTTAACCCTGCTGTCTGCTCAAATGAGCCCGTCATTGCTAGCACATGTGACGTCAAGGACCAGGCCTCAGTCAGGCAATGTGAGAAGTTGGCCTGATATGTAGTGTTTCCAATTCTGGAACCACTGGGTATCAGTCCAAACAAACCCCAAAGATGTCTGGTTGTAAGTCAACCTTGTTAGACAAGCTATCCTAGTGGTAGCATGGACTAAGCAGCCTTAAAGGCTTAACTTAAGAGGTCGTGTTAAGCGAGCTGTTTTACCACATACAATCCTGTAATCAAATGAAAGGACACCACACAAGTATATATTATAAAAATATATGTATTTATTTCTAAATTACTCCCCAGTACTCTTTATGAGGAAAGGGGCACAAGCGTTAAATCAAAAGCACTGTTACACATATAAAGTTGCACGTTTATGGATGAGGGCGGGTGGCCACTCAGACCATATATTAAAAAAGTGGTATAAGTAACACTTATCGAACAATGGTTAGGCCTAGGGCCTAGAGATTCGCTGGGAGCAGTCAGGACAAGCAATGAAGAAGTCGGGAGTAGCCCACAGGAGACGGGTGCAGCACGGAAAGTGCGGCGCGCACCAATGCACTGTCAATGGTGCGTAAAAGTCAGTTAAAGTGAATTAAAAGATACTTCCGCTGAACCTAGGAACACAAAACTTTAGACACAGACCCTAGAGGTGTGTACCAGTGTAAAGACACCGGCGTTGCAAAGTTACCTCACCCACAGGCCGTGGGTGCACAGGGTCGAAGTGGCGTCGGGTTCTGTCACGCAGGTTCTTGGTGCTTGAAGCTGTTGCAGCTGCAGGCGCTGTGAAGCAGAAGTATCCGGTGTGATCCAAGGGTGGATCGAAGTAGAAAAGTACCTGAAAGCAGAGGGGACAGAGTCTGGGTCACTCAGCAGTGACCAGGGTGGAACCAGGACGGAACCAGGCAATGTCGGGCGCAATCAGGCGGTTGTCGATAGGCTTCTCTCCGCTGTCACGTGGGCTCTGGGGCATCTGCGACGTCCAGGAGCAGGTCACGATCTGTCCCACGTAGGCTCTCGCCGTCAGCACCGTCGGCTTCAAGATTGCAGCAAACAGCACTTGGCAAAAGCAATCCACGCGGAACCGGGAGATTGCTTATCACTCGAACCAGGAGGGTCAGAGTGGGTGCTCCTTTTCACAGGAGCTGGTGCAGATCTGGAGCAACCAGAAAAGCAAGTCGTATTTCAAAGTTCGTCGGCACAGGGGCCACAAGCCAGCTGGCAAGTGACCGGGCCAACGCGTCGAGCGCACACAAGCAGAAGGGCCCCACGCAGCACTCGTCGAGTGTGGAGGGGTGAGCTTTGGTGCAAGTGGAGCTCGGGGCTGGGGCTTCTCAAACCCCGGTGTACAGCTTCGAGGGTCACTCGTGGGCCGCACGGTCAGCGTCTCGTGGCCTTTTCAAGATGGCGTGCCCCACGCTTCCGGTCGCCTCCACGGGTCCCAGCTCTGCAGGGACTGTGGATCGGGCAGGTAGAAGGCAGGCAAGCTTGATCTCGTCGATCTCTGTCGCTCGAGTTCCGGCGGGAACTGCAACAAAGCAAGGGTCGAGGGCTGGATGGTGCCTGTTTGCACAGGGTGGTCACTCCTTGACCACAAGGGAGATTCTTCAGTCTTCTCACGTCGTGTAGAAAGTCGAAGGGTCCAGATTTCGTTTCTTATGTTTCTTCAGGATGATCTGAGGTCCGTTGGGACTGCTCCCCCTCTTATTCGAATCTGGGGGGTTGGACATCCTGCTAGGTCCCCTCCTATGGGTGGGACCCAGGAAGGGGGTGGTTACACCCCTCTCCTTTGATCCTGGCCGCGCTGGGACAGGGGCTGGGAGGCCCCAGAACCGGTTTGGCCGGATCCTGCAAGGGGCAGCCTTGTGCTCCCCAGGCAGTGTCTGGTTTCTTTGAAACCTCCCTACTCCAATCCACTATCTCCTGTCTGGGGTGGTTTGACACCGCCCTGTGACAGGAAACTCTTTGTCCAGGCCTCCTCTGCCGGGTTTCGGTCAGCAGCAGGAGGTCAGACCCGTGTCTGTGGCAGGGGCATCCATTTTGTGGATCTGAGGCTCATTTTAAATCAACCGCGTTTCAGTAAAGTAACATGTCTTCTCCCTCTAGAAGGGTGGAATGCTACCCCCGTCGCCAGAACTGGCGAGGGGGTAGTATTCCAATTCGTATGACACCTTACACGACATGTTTTGATAAAGCCAAACCAAAGTTGCTATATAACCGCGAGGATTATAATGCGCTTAAGAGTATATGGTATGGCGTTATCCCGGATCAGCTTAGGGAGTTGTTCCCGACAGCTGCAGACAGGCTCAGCTCATGCCAGAGCACCATCTCACATAAAACCACGCACTCTGCCTCCAGGATTGATGAGGCCTTCCATAGGAGTGGCTTACAGGCTATATATGTGTCCAGATATAGGTTTAGATATAGGTATACTATATCTAAGCAAGGGGTGATTACACCCACTTGCCCCAGCTGAGTGATCAGCCAGTTGTGTCAATTTAAGAACCAGCCAGGGGTGGCAAAAGCTATGCTTCAGCCCCTGGTAGGCCTTGGTGGCACCTATGCCCTGGGCACCTATAGTGCATGGTACAGGGGCTGACAAGGAGTCCATTTCCAATTGTGGTATGTACCTATAGCACATGTATTATAAATTTAGAGAGAGAACAGCAGGCTGGGGGTCTGATTGGCAGGCCCACAGCCTCAGTAAGTCGAAAACCAGTGAAGCAAAAAGCAAAAATTGGGGTGACCATAGGATAGCAGACCCTACTCTCCTACATAACCCCCCCCCAAACGCAGGGACATTAAACTTAACCTTGACCAGATAAGTCTTCATGTTCTAAGTGGAAGTACCGGGAGAGACCATCTGCATTACCATGGTCAGTCCCTGGGCGGTGCTCCACTGTAAAGTCCATCCCCTGTAGGGAAATGGACCACCTGAGCAGTTTGGGATTTTCACCCTTCATCTGATTTAGCCACAAGAGGGGCTTATGGTCTGTCTGAATTAGGAAGTGAGTACCAAACAAGTATGGCCTCAACTTCTTCAGGGCCCAAACCACAGCAAAGGCCTCCCTCTCAATAGCTGACCAACGTTTCTCCCTGGGGGTCAGCCTTCTGCTAATAAAAGCAATGGGCTGGTCTTGACCATCTTGATTAAGTTGTGAAAGCACAGCTCCCACCCCCAACTCAGAAGCATCTGTCTGTACAATGAACTGTTTGGAGTAGTCAGGACTCTTCAGGATAGGTGCAGAGCACATGGCCTTCTTCAGGTCATCAAATGCCTTTTGACAGCTAACTGTCCACTGAACCTTTTTGGGCATCTTCTTGGATGTCAAGTCATTCAATGGTGTCACAATGGACCCATAGTTCTTTACAAATTTTCTGTAATACCCAGTCAGGCCCAAGAAGGCTCTGACTTGTGTCTGGGTAGTTGGAGGAGCCCAGTCCTGTATGGTCTGGATCTTGCTCTCCAGTGGTTGAACTTGACCCCCACCTACTAGGTGGCCCAAGTACACAACCTTGCTCTGCCCTATCTGGCACTTAGTGGCCTTGATAGTCAGGCCTGCCTTTTGCAGGGCCTCCAGAACCTTCTTCAGGTGGATCAGGTGATCCTCCCAGGTGGAGCTAAAGACAGCAATATCATCTAGATATGCTGCGCAAAAGTCATCCAACCCAGCAAGGACTTGGTTCACCAACCTTTGGAAAGTGGCAGGTGCATTCTTCAAACCAAAGGGCATTACCACAAACTGATAATGTCCACTAGGGGTAGAGAATGCTGTTTTGGCTTTTGACTCTTCAGCTAGTCTGATTTGCCAGTAGCCAGCTGTCAAATCAAATGTGCTCAGAAACTTGGCAGAAGCCAATTTATCAATGAGCTCATCTGCTCTTGGAATGGGATGAGCATCTGTCCTAGTGACAGCATTGAGACCTCTGTAGTCCACACAAAACCTCATTTCTCTCTTCCCATCTTTGGTATGAGGTTTTGGCACAAGGACCACTGGGCTAGCCCATGGGCTCTCTGATGGCTCAATCACTCCAAGCTCCAACATCTTTTGCACCTCAGCCTTTATACAATCCCTGACATGGTCAGGTTGCCTGTAGATCTTATTCTTCACAGGCAGATTGTCACCAGTATCCACCTCATGGGTGCACCAGTTAGTCTGACTGGGTGTGAGTGAAAACAAATGTCTGTGGGCCTGCAACACCTGTCTGCAGTCCACCTGTTGCTGCTCAGTGAGGCTGCCTGCCAAGGCTACTCCATCAACTGAACCATCATCAGGGTTCTGGGAAAGCAGGTCTGGGAGAGGGTCACTCTCTTCCTCCTGTTCCCCATCTGTGGCCATGAGGAGACTCATGTCCTCCCTGTCAACAAATGCTTTCAAACGATTTACATGGAGCACCCTGTGGGGGCTCCTAGGGGTGCCAAAGTCAACCAAGTAGGTGACTTCTCCCTTCTTTTCAATGATAGGGTAGGGTCCAGTCCATTGGTCCTGGAGAGCTGCTGGCCCCACTGGGTCCAACACCCACACCTTCTGCCCTGGCTGGTACTCAACCAGAACAGCCTTTTGGTCATGCCAGGCTTTCTGTAATTCCTGACTTGCCTCAAGGTTTTTGGATGCTCTCTCCATGTATTCAGCCATCCTGGAGCGGAGACCAAGTACATAGTCCACAATGTCTAGTTTATGCTTTTTGAGAGGTAACTCCCATCCTTCCTTCACCAAACTCAATGGACCTCTTACAGGGTGGCCAAACAAAAGTTCAAAAGGGCTGTAGCCAACCCCCTTCTGTGGGACCTCTCTGTAAGCAAAGAGCAAGCAGGGTAAAAGGATGTCCCATTTCCGCCTAAGCTTCTCTGGTAAACCTTTTATCATTCCCTTTAGGGTCTTGTTGAACCTTTCCACAAGCCCATTGCACTGTGGATGGTAGGGTGTGGTAAACTTATAGTTTACTCCACACTCTTTCCACATTGCTTTTAAGTATCCAGACATGAAGTTAGTACCTCTGTCTGAAAGAACCTCCTTTGGAAAGCCCACTCTTGAGAAAACTGCAATGAGGGCTTTTGCCACCACAGGAGCTGTGGTGGTCCTCAGGGGAATTGCTTCTGGGTACCTGGTGGCATGATCCACTACCACCAGTATAAATCTGTGCCCAGATGCTGTTTGAGGATCCATGGGACCCACAATGTCTATTCCAACTCTTTCAAAGGGTACCCCCACCACAGGTAGTGGTATCAGGGGGGCCTTTGTTGTGCCACCTGACTTACCACTGGCTTGGCAAGTGACACAGGAGCGACAAAACTCCTTGACATTTTCTGACATGTGAGGCCAGTGAAAGTGTGGAACAAGCCTGTCCCAAGTCTTATTCTGGCCTAAGTGTCCTGCAAGGGGAATATCATGGGCCAAGGTAAGAAGGAAGCCCCTAAACTTCAAAGGTATAACCAACCTCCTGGTTGTGCCAGGCTTGGGGTCTCTAGCCTCTGAATAAAGGAGTCCTTCATCCCAATACACTCTATGGGTACCTTGAGCATTCCCTGCAGCCTCAGCAGCAGCTTGCTGTCTGAGGGGTTCAAGTGAAGGGCAATCTAATTGGGCCTGCCCCAGGTCTGCCCTTGAGGGTCCCCCTGTCCCCAGAAACTCAACCTGATCAGGTTCAAGCTCCTCTGAGACAGTCTCCTCTTGGACTGCAGAATCAGTTTCCTGTGAAACCTGATCCTCAACCTGGGGCAAGTGGGAAGGCACAGCCTTAACCCTATTGCTCCTTCTCTTGGGTTGTGGTTGGTCTATTGTTTCAAGATCCACCACTGGTTCAGGAAGGCACTTCTTAGCCTGAGACCTTGTCACTGCAAGGACATGAGCTGAAATCCCTAGCATTTCTGCATGAGTCCTGTACTCCACTTCTGACCAAACTGAGCTTTCAAGATCATTGCCTAACAGACAGTCTACTGGGAGGTCTGCACTCACAACAACTTTCTTTAGGCCATCTACCCCTCCCCAGGAGAAGTTCACAACAGCCACACTATGGGAAGTAGTGGAGTTGCTTGCATTGGTCACTAGGTAACTTTCACCTAGTACAATTTGTCCAGGGTCCACAAAGCCAGGTGCCACCATTGTGACACTGGCACAAGTGTCCCTGTAGGCCTGAGCCAGTTTCTCATTAATTAAGGGAGTCTGCCTATATTTGCCCAGGTTACTGGGGCTTACTGCAGTGGGCAAAGATAAGTCCACATCATATAGGAGAACTGCCTGTGTGGGGATTCTGACTAGGCCAGATTCCACCTCAGTACCCAGGGTCAACCCTACTAAACCCTTTGGCTGTGTACCACCACTGCTGACTGTACTAGGGGGTGCAGTTGCTTTAGGAGCTGCAGTGGTGGGGACTGGATTTTTCTTAGTGCATTCACTGCCCCAGTGTGAAACTGATTTGCAGGTATTACACCAAGGTTTCTTTGGGCCATCATTCTTCTTTTTCTTGTTTCCATTTTGGGAACCCCCCTCCTTATTGCTAGTTTGGGGGCCTGAAGACTTCTGGTCCTTTTCTTTATCTTTCTGATTCCCACCCTTCTGGTCTGTTTTCTTCTGGTCACCTTGGTTCTGGTTTTTCTGCTTAATCCTTGTTCTGACCCATTTGTCTGCCTTCTTTCCCAATTCTTGGGGAGAGGTCAAATCAGAGTCAACAAGGTATTGATGCAACAGCTGGTTCTGACAGTTATTAAGGATCTGTTCTCTCATCATAAGATTGTACAATCCTGTATAGTCTGAAACTTTACTTCCCTGCAGCCAACCCTCCAGAGCCTTAGTGGCACAATCTACAAAATCAGTCCAGTCCTGAGTCTGTGCTTTTTGGGTGTCTCTGAACAACAACCTGTATTGCTCAGTGGTTAGGCCAAACCCTTCAATAAGAGCACTCTTCAGAACAGAGTAGTTTTTGGCATCCTCAGGTCTAACAGTGAGGAGCCTGTCTCTCCCTTTCTCAGAAAAGGAGTACCATAAAATTGCTGCCCACTGATCCTCAGGGACCTGCTGTACCATGCAGGCCCTCTCAAGAGCAGTCATCCATTTGTGGATATCATCCCCTTCCTTGTAGGGGGGCACAATTTTTGTCAGGTTTCTATTGTCATAGGCCCTGTCTTTTTCTTTAGGAACTTTGCTGCCACCAGTGGCATCTAAGCCACTTAATTTCTGTCCCCTAGCCAAGGTAAGTTTAGCTTGAGCTAAGGTAAGTTTAGCTTGAGCCAGAGCTACCTCCTCCCTCTCTATCTGGAGTTGGACAGCCCTCATTCTGGCCCTATGCTCTTTTCTCTGGGAGGAAGTCATTCCTCTTTGAGATTCTCTTGAGGCACTAGAAAGGTGAGAGTCCCTTGACAGAGATCTCTCCCTTCTATTACCTGGGAGAATTTGGTTATGAGATCTGGAGTGGTGCTGGCCCTCTCCATTCCCATGTAGGTCCAAGTTGGCCTGGTTAAGCCTGGCAACCTGTACCTGGTTTCCCCCCTGATCCTGATCTTCAGGCTCATCTAGATCAGAGCCTTCTTCTTCTTCTTCTTCCTCCTCCACTACATCATCTTGAAGATCCTCATTCTCAGGGGAGTTTATCCCTTCCTCTGTTTCTAAGGGAGTCTGACTCACCTTATCTAGGTCATCCTTTTCTAGGAGAGCTACTAGGGAAGGAATGGTAGGGCCTCTGCCCTTTTTTTAGCCCCCTGGCTGTGCACAAGGCACTCAGGTCTTTGTGGCTAAGGTTGTCATATCTGGATGTTGTCCCTATAGGATCAACTATTACAGGAGCAGAGCCTGAAGCTCTACCTGTATCAGACATGACTGCTAGTGAGGTGTAAGTGGTGCACTTACCTACACTAAGTGGTTTCCTACTGTACCTTGCTAGTGAGTTGTAGTCAGGGTGTGCTAATCCCTTTAATCTACAACTACTAAGTTCAGTAGAACTTAATATGCTAAGCTTTTGATTTATATGTACCTAGAGGTACTTGATGTGATCTTTCAATTTGATAAAGATTGTAATGGTAAAACAAACAGCAAGCTCAAATCCGCACCGCTGCACACCAATGTGAGAAGTTGGCCTGATATGTAGTGTTTCCAATTCTGGAACCACTGGGTATCAGTCCAAACAAACCCCAAAGATGTCTGGTTGTAAGTCAACCTTGTTAGACAAGCTATCCTAGTGGTAGCATGGACTAAGCAGCCTTAAAGGCTTAACTTAAGAGGTCGTGTTAAGCGAGCTGTTTTACCACATACAATCCTGTAATCAAATGAAAGGACACCACACAAGTATATATTATAAAAATATATGTATTTATTTCTAAATTACTCCCCAGTACTCTTTATGAGGAAAGGGGCACAAGCGTTAAATCAAAAGCACTGTTACACATATAAAGTTGCACGTTTATGGATGAGGGCGGGTGGCCACTCAGACCATATATTAAAAAAGTGGTATAAGTAACACTTATCGAACAATGGTTAGGCCTAGGGCCTAGAGATTCGCTGGGAGCAGTCAGGACAAGCAATGAAGAAGTCGGGAGTAGCCCACAGGAGACGGGTGCAGCACGGAAAGTGCGGCGCGCACCAATGCACTGTCAATGGTGCGTAAAAGTCAGTTAAAGTGAATTAAAAGATACTTCCGCTGAACCTAGGAACACAAAACTTTAGACACAGACCCTAGAGGTGTGTACCAGTGTAAAGACACCGGCGTTGCAAAGTTACCTCACCCACAGGCCGTGGGTGCACAGGGTCGAAGTGGCGTCGGGTTCTGTCACGCAGGTTCTTGGTGCTTGAAGCTGTTGCAGCTGCAGGCGCTGTGAAGCAGAAGTGTCCGGTGCGATCCAAGGGTGGATCGAAGTAGAAAAGTACCTGAAAGCAGAGGGGACAGAGTCTGGGTCACTCAGCAGTGACCAGGGTGGAACCAGGACGGAACCAGGCAATGTCGGGCGCAATCAGGCGGTTGTCGATAGGCTTCTCTCCGCTGTCACGTGGGCTCTGGGGCATCTGCGACGTCCAGGAGCAGGTCACGATCTGTCCCACGTAGGCTCTCGCCGTCAGCACCGTCGGCTTCAAGATTGCAGCAAACAGCACTTGGCAAAAGCAATCCACGCGGAACCGGGAGATTGCTTATCACTCGAACCAGGAGGGTCAGAGTGGGTGCTCCTTTTCACAGGAGCTGGTGCAGATCTAAAGCAACCAGAAAAGCAAGTCGTATTTCAAAGTTCGTCGGCACAGGGGCCACAAGCCAGCTGGCAAGTGACCGGGCCAACGCGTCGAGCGCACACAAGCAGAAGGGCCCCACGCAGCACTCGTCGAGTGTGGAGGGGTGAGCTTTGGTGCAAGTGGAGCTCGGGGCTGGGGCTTCTCAAACCCCGGTGTACAGCTTCGAGGGTCACTCGTGGGCCGCACGGTCAGCGTCTCGTGGCCTTTTCAAGATGGCGTGCCCCACGCTTCCGGTCGCCTCCACGGGTCCCAGCTCTGCAGGGACTGTGGATCGGGCAGGTAGAAGGCAGGCAAGCTTGATCTCGTCGATCTCTGTCGCTCGAGTTCTGGCGGGAACTGCAACAAAGCAAGGGTCGAGGGCTGGATGGTGCCTGTTTGCACAGGGTGGTCACTCCTTGACCACAAGGGAGATTCTTCAGTCTTCTCACGTTGTGTAGAAAGTCGAAGGGTCCAGATTTCGTTTCTTATGTTTCTTCAGGATGATCTGAGGTCCGTTGGGACTGCTCCCCCTCTTATTCGAATCTGGGGGGTTGGACATCCTGCTAGGTCCCCTCCTATGGGTGGGACCCAGGAAGGGGGTGGTTACACCCCTCTCCTTTGATCCTGGCCGCGCTGGGACAGGGGCTGGGGGGCCCCAGAAATGGTTTGGCCGGATCCTGCAAGGGGCAGCCTTGTGCTCCCCAGGCAGTGTCTGGTTTCTTTGAAACCTCCCTACTCCAATCCACTATCTCCTGTCTGGGGTGGTTTGACACCGCCCTGTGACAGGAAACTCTTTGTCCAGGCCTCCTCTGCCGGGTTTCGGTCAGCAGCAGGAGGTCAGACCCGTGTCTGTGGCAGGGGCATCCATTTTGTGGATCTGAGGCTCATTTTAAATCAACCGCGTTTCAGTAAAGTAACATGTCTTCTCCCTCTAGAAGGGTGGAATGCTACCCCCGTCGCCAGAACTGGCGAGGGGGTAGTATTCCAATTCGTATGACACCTTACACGACATGTTTTGATAAAGCCAAACCAAAGTTGCTATATAACCGCGAGGATTATAATGCGCTTAAGAGTATATGGTATGGCGTTATCCCGGATCAGCTTAGGGAGTTGTTCCCGACAGCTGCAGACAGGCTCAGCTCATGCCAGAGCACCATCTCACATAAAACCACGCACTCTGCCTCCAGGATTGATGAGGCCTTCCATAGGAGTGGCTTACAGGCTATATATGTGTCCAGATATAGGTTTAGATATAGGTATACTATATCTAAGCAAGGGGTGATTACACCCACTTGCCCCAGCTGAGTGATCAGCCAGTTGTGTCAATTTAAGAACCAGCCAGGGGTGGCAAAAGCTATGCTTCAGCCCCTGGTAGGCCTTGGTGGCACCTATGCCCTGGGCACCTATAGTGCATGGTACAGGGGCTGACAAGGAGTCCATTTCCAATTGTGGTATGTACCTATAGCACATGTATTATAAATTTAGAGAGAGAACAGCAGGCTGGGGGTCTGATTGGCAGGCCCACAGCCTCAGTAAGTCGAAAACCAGTGAAGCAAAAAGCAAAAATTGGGGTGACCATAGGATAGCAGACCCTACTCTCCTACAGGCAAGGCCTGCTTCACCCTGCTGTCTGCTCAAATGAGCCCGTCATTGCTAGCATTTGTACTCCTGGGGCACAGCCGGGAGCTCTGTTTGAAATTGTGTCATTTTTAAAAATATTGTGTGTGAATTGATTTTAAAAATTTACGCTTCTTTCCCTCACCTGCCAGGCTGGTTGGGGCACTCATCCTGTTACTAATTACCCGTGCAGCCGATCGAAACGCTGCCACGGGGTAGGAAATTGCAAGCACCGCCATCAGCGAGCGAGCCTGCTCACAGGCCATGCCCACTTCTCCAGGCCATGCCCCCTTTGATTATATAAAGCGAGCCTGCCCACAGGCCACGCCCACTTCTCCAGGCCACGCCCCTTTTGATTATATAAAGCGCCGACGCCCAGCCCTTCCCAGAATCTGTACTCCTGAGGCACAGCCGGGAGCTCTGTTTGAAATTGTGTCATTTTTAAAAATATTGTGTGTGAATTGATTTTAAAAATTTACGCTTCTTTCCCTCACCTGCCAGGCTGGTTGGGGCACTCATCCTGTTACTAATTACCCGTGCAGCCGATCTGAACGCTGCCACGGGGTAGGAAATTGCAAGCACCGCCATCACCGAGCGAGCCTGCTCACAGGCCACGCCCACTTCTCCAGGGCACGCCCCCTTTGATTATATAAAGCGAGCCTGCCCACAGGCCACGCCCACTTCTCCAGGCCACGCCCCTTTGATTATATAAAGCGCCGACGCCCAGCCCTTCCCAGAATCTGTACTCCTGAGGCACAGCCGGGAGCTTTGTTTGAAATTGTGTCATTTTTAAAAATATTGTGTGTGAATTGATTTTAAAAATTTACGCTTCTTTCCCTCACCTGCCAGGCTGGTTGGGGCACTCATCCTGTTACTAATTACCCGTGCAGCCGATCTGAACGCTGCCACGGGGTAGGAAATTGCAAGCACCGCCATCAGCGAGCGAGCCTGCTCACAGGCCATGCCCACTTCTCCAGGCCACACCTCCTACGTCCTTTTCTCTGGATAAAACTATGTGTAACACCCGGACGCGCAGCGGACAGGCGCAGCGGGCGCGCCAAAGGCAAGCCCGTCTGGGCCCGTCCGGGCCCAGCCGGCCCCAGGCCCAGGAACTCTGCCGGATCCGCTGTAGAAACGTGTGGTGTATACAAGTGACATGCTTCGAGCCCTTCGCAAAGGAAAAAAAGCAGGACTGTAACTACGTCCATGCTGAAGGTAAACCCTTCGCCAACTGTGTACGATGTAACCCAGCCGAACAAGGCTTGGGAAAGCCGGGGCTACAGATTGGCCTCCTTAACTGCCGCTCCCTCCCTAAGCATGCGGACGAAATCAACTTGTTGATACAGGATCATGGCCTGGACGCGCTGTTTCTCACAGAAACTTGGCTCTCTGCTAGCACGGACTCGGATATTGTCATTGCCCTTCCCCCAGGCTACCTCATTCAAACTTTACATAGACTTAAAGGGAGAGGAGGGGGGCTGGCAATTATCCACAGAGAACATCTCGCCTGTAGGACTAGCAACGCCAACATTGCAGACTGCGAAAGCTGCCATTTCGCCCTTCAAATCTCCCCAACACACTCCATCTCAGGACTGTTGATTTATCGCCCTCCGGGGACAACAGGGAATTTCCTCAACGCCGTCATTGACATGGTATCACAATCAGCCTCCTCTGCCTCGAACTTCCTCCTCGTGGGCAATCTCAACCTTCACCTTAACGACCCCACCGATCCCTTAGCTTTGGATCTCCTGCAGGACCTTAGGTCATTTAACATCCGACTTGTCAACAACGAACCCTCCCACGACAAAGGACACCTTCTGGACCCCGTCCTGACCAATATTGGGGATATCACCTCAGATCCCCTCATCCCCCTTCCGTGGTCAGACCACTTTCTTGTTCCCTTCTCCTGGGACCTTGCCACAGCACTCCCCCAACCCCCCAAAATCCGAGAGACGGACCGACGTTGGCACAAGCTTGAACCGGCAGAGTGGGCCAGCTTACTCTCAGATTCGACACCTGCCCTCTCCATGGATCCGGTGACGGCCGACGAACAATTCAATTCCTGGCTCACATCTTCACTAGACCAACTCCTCCCGAAAACCACCACTCTTAAACACATAAAAAGAGTGGCTCCCGCTCCCTGGTATACTCCGGCGCTCAAATCTCTGAGACAGGAATGCAAGAGATCAGAACGCTTTTGGAGGAAGGACAAATCTAACAAAAATAAGGAAGCCTATCACAAATTTACAAAACCGCCCTCCGCAAAACCAAAAGTCTATTCTTCCAAGAGAGAATAGAACACTCCGCTAGCTCCAGTAAAGAATCTTTTACCATTTTAAAAGAACTCCTCAAAGTCCCTGACTCGGGACCGAGAGACCCACCAGACCCCAAAGCTGATGAGGAAAAGGGCCACAAGCTGGCTAACTTCTTCAAGGAGAAAATCCCAAAAATCCTCGACTCTATTCCACCTACTAGCTCGAGCGAGGAGAGAGAAGCCAGCAACTCTCCTACCCTCCCATGCATGAATTCCTGGGGACAAGTGACAGTAGAAGAAGTCGAAGATACGCTGCAAGTTATTAAAAGCGGATCTCCCAGGGACCCTGCCCCTTTACGTATTCTCAAAAAGGTAGCACCCTTGATCGCCCCTTCTCTCACTCACCTCATCAACGCCTCCCTTCAACAAGGAGTCGTCCCCCCTAGTTGGAAGGCGGCAGTCGTCAAGGCACTTCTAAAAAAACCCTCCCTTGACCCTGTCGACCTGGCAAACTATAGACCAATCTCCCTCCTCCCGGGAATCAGCAAGATCGCGGAAAAAATGGTGAACAGAAAGCTGTCACAATTTTTGGAGAACAACAACCGTCTAAAAAACTCGCAGACAGGTTTCCGCCCCGGGCAGGGCACCGACATTGCCCTTCTCATGGTGGTGGAGGAGGCCAGAGCACTCTTAGACGAAGGAGGATCAGTGGCAGTGATCCTCCTCGACCTCAGTGCGGCCTTCGACACAGTCAACCATCAGCTCCTCATCCAACGACTCATGAGCGTCGGTGTGGAAGGAACTGCTCTGTCCTGGATATCGTCCTTTTTGAGTCAACGCTCCTTTCAAATCTGGGAGAATAACACCTGCTCCTCCGACACTCCCCTCCAATGTGGCGTGCCTCAGGGCTCCTCCCTGAGCCCCACATTATTTAACATCTACATGTCCCCATTGGAGGAGGTTGTTATCCCGTTCGGAGTGAGCATCGTCAGCTATGCCGACGACACTCAGTTAGTGGTGTCCCTTTCTCATCCGAAACAACAACCTGCGGACCTTTACAACTGTCTGACGCAGATACAAGGATGGATGAATAGATCGTCTCTGAAACTCAACGGCTCAAAGACTGACATTCTCCTCCTTGGCCAGAAGGGACCCACTTCACTTCATAACATCTGGCCACCCTGTTTAGGCCCGATCCCAGATCCGAAACCAGAGGTAAAAAGCCTGGGTGTCTGGCTCAATAAGGAATTATCTTTTGCAACACAGGCAAAAAAGATAGCCGGTACGTGTTTTGGACTGCTCAGGTCAATTCGAAAGATCCTGCCCCTACTCCCCCACAACTCTCAAACACTGCTGATCCAAGGACTGATTCTTTCTAGGCTCGACTTTAGTAATTCCATCTACTTAGGGGCCCTGGAGGCAACCCTGAATAAACTACAAAGGGTCCAAAATGCAGCTGCCCGGATCCTTACTAACTCCCCGGCCAGAGCCTCAGCCAAACCAGCGCTGAAGTGTCTCCATTGGCTTCCGGTTAGAGAACGTGTGATGTTCAAGGCCCTCTGCCTAGCACACAGACTGCTCCAAAACAATGGTCCCCCAAGCCTAAAAAAATTTATCAAACCATACAAACCCCTAGATCCCTCCGCTCCGACCAGGAACACCTCATTGTCACCCCCAGAATTAAGAAGGCCCGAACAGGAGGAAGACGTTTCTCGGTTCACACCGCACGTCTCTGGAACGCCTTACCGCACTACCTGAGAACCGAATCCAACTACCTACGGTTCAGGAAGCAATTGAAAACCCACCTCTTCCCTTAAACTGTCTCTCCCCTTCCCTTGCTGACTCCTAGTTGTACTGATTTTAGCGCTGAGATACTTACGGGTGACTACGCGCTCTATAAAATTAAATAATAATAATAATAATAATAATAGCACACGTGACGTCAGAGACCAGGCCTCAGTCAGGCGAGGTCTGCTTCACCTTGCTGTCTGCGCAAAAGAGCCCATCATTGCTAGCACACGTGAGGTCAAGGACCAGGCCTCAGTCAGGCGAGGCCTGCTTCACACTGCTGTCTGCTCAAATGAGCCCGTCACTGCTAGCACAAGTGACTTCAAAAACCAGGCCTCAGTCAGGCGAGGCCTGCTTCACCCTGCTGTCCGCTCAAGTGAGCCCGTCATTGCTAGCACAAGTGACGTCAAGGACCAGGTTTCAGTCAGGCGAGGCCTGCTTCACCCTGCTGTCTGCTCAAATGAGCCCGTCATTGCTGGCACAAGTGACGTCAAGGACCAGGCCTCAGTCAGGCGAGGCCTGCTTCACCCTGCTGTCTGCTCAAATGAACCCGTCATTGCTAGCACACGTGACGTCAAGGACCAAGCCTCAGTCGGGCAAGGCCCTGGTTCACCCTGCTGTCTGCTCAATTGAGCCCATCATTGCTACACAAGTGACGTCAAGAACCAGGCCTCAGTCAGGCCAGGCCTGCTTCACCCGGCTGTCTGCTCAAATGAGCCCGTCATTGCTAGCACACGTAACGTCAAGGACCAGGCCTCTTGGAATGTGTTTTGCTCGGTGATATTGGATGAGGGTTGAAGCGTGCATCCTTTGGTTTAATTGACGTCGTGTCAGGTATTCCAGTTGTTTGAGTTGCTGGGTTATTGATCCCCCATGAACATCCATGCTTTTGACTTCCTTGATTAGAGTGTAAATTTTATCCGCTTGTTCTGTGGTGTAAGCCAATGTGCTGGCTCTATTATCGGTCATTCCTGTGATAGTTTCAAACTGCATATTATTACTAACACATGTGACGTCAAGGACCAGGCCTTATTCAGGCGAGGCCTGCTTCACCCTGCTGTCTGCTCAAATGAGCCCGTCATTGCTAGCACACGTGACGTCAAGGACCAAGCCTCAGTCGGGCAAGGCCCTGGTTCACCCTGCTGTCTGCTCAATTGAGCCCATCATTGCTAGCACAAGTGACGTCAAGAACCAGGCCTCAGTCAGGCCAGGCCTGCTTCACCCGGCTGTCTGCTCAAATGAGCCCGTCATTGCTAGCACACGTAACGTCAAGGACCAGGCCTCTTGGAATGTGTTTTGCTCGGTGATATTGGATGAGGGTTGAAGCGTGCATCCTTTGGTTTAATTGACGTCGTGTCAGGTATTCCAGTTGTTTGAGTTGCTGGGTTATTGATCCCCATGAACATCCATGCTTTTGACTTCCTTGATTAGAGTGTAAATTTTATCCGCTTGTTCTGTGGTGTAAGCCAATGTGCTGGCTCTATTATCGGTCATTCCTGTGATAGTTTCAAACTGCATATTATTACTAACACATGTGACGTCAAGGACCAGGCCTTATTCAGGCGAGGCCTGCTTCACCCTGCTGTCTGCTCAAATGAGCCCGTCATTGCTAGCACACGTGAAGTCAAGGAAAAGGCCTCAGTTAGGCAAGGCCTGCTTCACCCTGCTGACTGCTGAAATGAGCCCGTCATTGCTAGCACACGTGACGTCAAGGACCGGGCCTCAGTCAGGCGAGCCCTGCTTCACCCTGCTGTCTGCTCAAATGAGCCCGTCATTGCAAGCACACGTGAAGTCAAGGAAAAGGCCTCAGTCAGGCGAGGCCTGCTTCACCCTGCTGACTGCTGAAATGAGCCCGTCATTGCTAGCACACGTGACGTCAAGGACCAGGCCTCAGTCAGGCGAGGCCTGCTTAACCCTGCTGTCTGCTCAAATGAGCCCGTCATTGCTAGCACACGTGACGCCTAGGACCAGGCCTAAGTCAGGCGAGGCCTTCTTCACCCTGCTGTCTGCTCAAATGAGCCTGTCATTGCTAGCACACATGACGTCCAGGACCAGGCTGTTGCGTGTTTATCTAGGTTCCTGATCGATACTGTGACCTTATGCCCCTATTCGGCTATAAATCCATTTATTCCCTATATTGGCATAACCGTTCAAGTGCGATTTTCTGGAAAGTCATCTCTGGCCTCACACGAACAGAGCCACATTCCAGCATGACTCTCTGCTACTTCCTTTGCGACCAATTAGTGCAATGACAGTGCAGCAGTCCCTATCTGATATTCCTAGATAACACTCCGAGTTCTTCAACAAGATAAAAACTTAGCAAACCTGGAAATCCCCGCTTGCTATGTTTTGATTAGTAATGGAACTCTAATGAGCAACTGATAACTGTCACTTCCTAGTGACATCTTTAATTGACGTCTTATGTCCAGCAAACTTGCGTCAAACCCGGCACCTGTCAGGTATAAATATTACCAACGTTGCCTTAAGCAATGTGAGTTCGTTGCCTGTTGCTGATGCCAGCTGCCTGCATGACCCTGTGTTGGTAAAAACTAGCACTCTGTCGCTGCAGCCTGCTATCCTGTGGTGGTGAAGCTGCTGATTACCATTATCGCCGCTAAAGCGCGACCTATGGTGCAGTACGCTTAAGGAGCTGAACAGCCGTCCTCTGCGAAGACATCCAGCAGATTCCAGCTGCCCGCGGACGCTGTCACCCCTCCTTCCTCGACGCGCTGAGAGAAGCCGCTGCCTTTCTCGTGCAGAGAAATCCAGTCCCGGCGCTTCCGGTTTACCCTCGCGGTTGACTGGGATATCGAGAGAGACCCCTGAAGGAGATACCAATCCTCCATCATTCTATTCAGAGGTATGGTGTTGACTAAACCCTTAGACGAGAATTCTTGAAACAAACCTTGGCAAAACCAACTTAACTTAAAGCTACTTACTTGCTCCCCTTTTCACGTGTTAGGCTTAGGTCAGGCACACTGGGGTAGGCTTAGTTAGAAGCACCAGTTGAGTATGTTAGCCTAATGTATATATGACTGTATATATGTTTTATTACTTTTAAACCATTGTATGGCTAAGAAACCATATCAATGCTTTTACAGTTCTATTTCGCAATACTTATCTTACTGTACGTACTTTTTATAATAACAATTATTGCAATTGTGGCAATACATTTCTCTTGTACGAGAAGAAAGACTGTTCAATAAATGTTAACCCTTTATTGACAAACGCCCGTCTCTCTATTCTCTACATCTCGTGAAAGTAAACTGCACTAGACTGACTGAGTGAAATCTATGTCTATTGTTTCACACGACCCTAGAGATCGACTCTTGATCTGAGGAGCAAAGTTGTCATGTTGCACGGTTGTTGGAAAACTGAATCCCTTCTTGTCTGTGCCAAGGAAGATGATCACTTCCTATGCAGAGAAGAAAGTTTCCAGTGACCTCTGAGCTAGTTGGTAACACAACCCAATTAAGTTTAGCATAGTCAGTGGAGGCCTGGAATATAAGCAGTTCCACGCCGATACTACTGTTTATGTTATTCCAATGCGCAGGGCCTAGTGGGAAACTAGGAACTACACTACAAGGCCTCAGGCAGGCGAGGCCTGTTTCACCCAGCTGTTTGCTCAGAAGAGCCTGTCATTGCTAGCGCACGTGACGTCCAGGACCAGGCCTCAGTCAGGCGAGGCCTGCTTCAACCTGCTGTTTGCTCAAATGAGCCCGTCATTGCTAGCAATTGTGACGTCAAGGACCTGGCCTCAGTCAGGCGAGACCTGCTTCACCCTACTGTCTGCTCAAATGAGCCTGTCATTGCTAGCATACATGACGTCCAGGACCAGGCCTCAGGCAGGCGAGGCCTGTTTCACCCTGCTGTCTGCTCAAATGAGCCCGTCATTGCCAGCACAAGTGACGTCAGTCAAGGACCAGGCCTCAGTCAGGCGAGGCCTGCTTCACCCTGCTGTCTGCTCAAATGTGCCCGTCATTGCTGGCACAAGTGACGTCAAGGACCAGGCCTCAGTCAGGCGAGGCCTGCTTCACCCTGCTGTCTGCTCAAATGAGCCCGTCATTTCTAGCACATGTGACGTCAAGGACCAGGCCTCAGTCGGGCGAGGCCTGCTTCACCCTGCTGTCTGCTCAAATGAGCCCGTCATTGCTAGCAAACGTGACGTCAAGGACCAGGCCTCAGTCAGGCGAGGCCTGCTTCACCCTGCTGTCTGCTCAAATGAGCCCCTCATTGCTGGCACAAGTGAAGTCAAGGACCAGGCCTCAGTCGGGCGAGGCCAGCTTCACCCTGCTGTCTGCTCAAATGAGCCCGTCATTGCTAGCAGACGTGACGTCAAGGAAAAGGCCTCAGTCAGGCGAGGCCTGCTTCATCCTGCTGTCTGCTCAAATGAGCCCGTCATTGCTAGCACACGTGACATTAAGGAAAAGGCCTCAGTCAGGCGAGGCCTGCTTCACCCTGCTGTCTGCTCAAATAAGCCCGTCATTGCTAGCACACGTAACGTCAAGGACCAGGCCTCAGTCAGGCGAGGCCTGCTTCACCCTGCTGTCTGCTCAAATGTGCCCATCATTGCTAGCCCACGTGACGTCAAGGAAAAGGCCTCAGGCAGGCGAGGCCTGCTTCATCCTGCTGTCTGCTCAAATGAGCCCGTCATTGCTAGCACACGTGACATTAAGGAAAAGGCCTCAGTCAGGCGAGGCCTGCTTCACCCTGCTGTCTGCTCAAATGAGCCCATCATTGCTAGCACACGTGATGTCAAGGACCAGACCTCAGTCAGGCGAGGCCTGCTTCACCCTGCTGTCCGCTCAAATGAGGCCGTCATTGCTAGCACACATGACGTCAAGGACCAGGCCTCAGTCAGGCGAGGCCTGCTTCACCCTGCTGTCTGCTCAAATGAGCCCGTCATTGCTAGCACACGTGAAGTCCAGGACCAGGCCTCAGTCAGGCGAGGCCTGCTTCACCCTGCTGTCTGCTCAAATGAGCCCGTCATTGCTAGCACACGTGACGTCCAGGACCAGGCCTCAGTCAGGTGAGGCCTGCTTCACCCTGCTGTCTGCTCAAATGAGCCCGTCATTGCTAGCACACGTGACGTCCAGGACCAGGCCTCAGTCAGGCGAGGCCTGCTTCACCCTGCTGTCTGCTCAAATGAGCCCGTCATTGCTGGCACACATGATGTCAAGGACCAGGCCTGTCAGGGGAGGCCTGCTTCACCCTGCTGTCCGCTCAAATGAGCCCGTCATTGCAAGCACACGTGAAATTAAGGAAAAGGCCTCAGTCAGGCGAGGCCTGCTTCACCCTGCTGTCTGCTCAAATGAGCCCGTCATTGCTAGCACACGTGATGTCAAGGACCAGGCCTCAGTCAGGCGAGGCCTGCTTCACCCTGCTGTCCGCTCAAATGAGGCCGTCATTGCTAGCACACATGACGTCAAGGACCAGGCCTCAGTCAGGCGAGGCCTGCTTGACCCTGCTGTCTGCTCAAATGAGCCCGTCATTGCTAGCACAAGTGACGTCAAGGACCAGGCCTCAGTCAGGCGAGGCCTGCTTCACCCTGCTGTCTGCTCAAATGAGCTTGTCATTGCTAGCACAAGTGACGTCAAGGACGAGGCCTCAGTCAGGCGAAGCCTGCTTCACCCAGCTGTCTGATCAAATGAGCCCGTCATTGCAAGCACACGTGAAGTCAAGGAAAAGGCCTCAGTCAGGCGAGGCCTGCTTCACCCTGCTGTCTGCTCAAATGAGCCCGTCATTGCTAGCACACGTGACGTCAAGGACCAGGCCTCAGTCAGGCGAGGCCTGCTTAACCCTGCTGTCTGCTCAAATGAGCCCGTCATTGCTAGCACACGTGACGCCTAGGACCAGGCCTAAGTCAGGCGAGGCCTTCTTCACCCTGCTGTCTGCTCAAATGAGCCTGTCATTGCTAGCACACATGACGTCCAGGACCAGGCCTCAGGCAGGCGAGGCCTGTTTCACCCAGCTGTTTGCTCAAATGAGCCTGTCATTGCTAGCGCACGTGACGTCCAGGACCAGGCCTCAGTCAGGCGAGGCCTGCTTCACCCTGCTGTCTGCTCAAATAAGCCCGTCATTGCTAGCACACGTAACGTCAAGGACCAGGCCTCAGTCAGACGAGGCCTGCTTCACCCTGCTGTCTGCTCAAATGTGCCCGTCATTGCTAGCCCACGTGACGTCAAGGAAAAGGCCTCAGTCAGGCGAGGCCTGCTTCATCCTGCTGTCTGCTCAAATGAGCCCGTCATTGCTAGCACACGTGATGTCAAGGACCAGACCTCAGTCAGGCGAGGCCTGCTTCACCCTGCTGTCCGCTCAAATGAGGCCGTCATTGCTAGCACACATGACGTCAAGGACCAGGCCTCAGTCAGGCGAGGCCTGCTTCACCCTGCTGTCTGCTCAAATGAGCCCGTCATTGCTAGCACACGTGAAGTCCAGGACCAGGCCTCAGTCAGGCGAGGCCTGCTTCACCCTGCTGTCTGCTCAAATGAGCCCGTCATTGCTAGCACACGTGACGTCCAGGACCAGGCCTCAGTCAGGCGAGGCCTGCTTCACCCTGCTGTCTGCTCAAATGAGCCCGTCATTGCTGGCACACATGATGTCAAGGACCAGGCCTGTCAGGCGAGGCCTGCTTCACCCTGCTGTCCGCTCAAATGAGCCCGTCATTGCAAGCACACGTGAAATTAAGGAAAAGGCCTCAGTCAGACGAGGCCTGCTTCACCCTGCTGTCTGCTCAAATGAGCCCGTCATTGCTAGCACACGTGATGTCAAGGACCAGGCCTCAGTCAGGCGAGGCCTGCTTCACCCTGCTGTCCGCTCAAATGAGGCCGTCATTGCTAGCACACATGACGTCAAGGACCAGGCCTCAGTCAGGCGAGGCCTGCTTGACCCTGCTGTCTGCTCAAATGAGCCCGTCATTGCTAGCACAAGTGACGTCAAGAACCAGGCCTCAGTCAGGCGAGGCCTGCTTCACCCTGCTGTCTGCTCAAATGAGCTCGTCATTGCTAGCACAAGTGACGTCAAGGACCAGGCCTCAGTCAGGCGAAGCCTGCTTCACCCAGCTGTCTGATCAAATGAGCCCGTCATTGCAAGCACACGTGAAGTCAAGGAAAAGGCCTCAGTCAGGCGAGGCCTGCTTCACCCTGCTGTCTGCTCAAATGAGCCCGTCATTGCTAGCACATGTTACGTCCAGGACCAGGCCTAAGTCAGACGAGGCCTGCTTCACTCTGCTGTCTGCTCAAATGAGCCTGTCATTGCTAGCACACGTGAAGTCAAGGAAAAGGCCTCAGTCAGGCGAGGCCTGCTTCACACTGCTGTCTGCTCAAATTATCCCGTCATTGCTAGCACACATGACGTCAAGGACCAGGCCTCAGTCAGGCGAGGCCTGCTTCACCCTGCTGTCTGCTCAAATGAGCCCGTCATTGCTAGCACACGTGACGCCTAGGACCAGGCCTAAGTCAGGCGAGGCCTTCTTCACCCTGCTGTCTGCGCAAATGAGCCCGTCATTGCTAGCACACGTGACCTCCAGTTCCAGGCCTCAGTCAGGCGAGGCCTGCTTCACCCTGCTGTCTGCTCAAATGAGCCTGTCATTGCTAGCACACGTGACGTCCAGGACCAGGCCTCAGGCAGGCGAGGCCTGTTTCACCCAGCTGTTTGCTCAAATGAGCCTGTCATTGCTAGCACACGTGACGTCCAGGACCAGGCCTCAGTCAGAAGAGGCCTGCTTCACCATGCTGTCTGCTCAAATGAGCCCGTCATTGCTAGCAATTGTGACGTCAAGGACCAGGCCTCAGTCAGGCGAGGCCTGCTTCACCCTGCTGTCTGCTCAAATGAGCCCGTCATTGCTGGCACAAATGACGTCAAGGACCAGGCCTAAGTCAGGCGAGGACTGCTTCACCCTGCTGTCTGCTCAAATGAGCCCGTCATTGCTAGCACACGTGATGTCAAGGACCAGACCTCAGTCAGGCGAGGCCTGCTTCACCCTGCTGTCCGCTCAAATGAGGCCGTCATTGCTAGCACATGTGATGTCAAGGACCAGGCCTCAGTCAGGCGAGGCCTGCTTCACCCTGCTGCCCGCTCAAATGAGGCCGTCATTGCTAGCACACATGACGTCAAGGACCAGGCCTCAGTCGGGCGAGGCCTGCTTCACCCTGCTGTCTGCTCAAATGAGCTCGTCATTGCTAGCACAAGTGACGTCAAGGACCAGGCCTCAGTCAGGCGAGGCCTGCTTCACCCTACTGTCTGCTCAAATGAGCCCGTCATTGCTAGTACTCGTGACGTCAAGGACCAGGC
Organism: Lissotriton vulgaris; assembly: GCF_964263255.1. Lineage (NCBI taxonomy): Eukaryota > Metazoa > Chordata > Amphibia > Caudata > Salamandridae > Lissotriton > Lissotriton vulgaris. Next base: position 45,634,268 of record NC_141699.1, read on the forward strand.
CACAGGCAGGCGGGGCCTGCTTCACCCTGCTGTCTGCTCAAATGAGCCCGTCATTGCAAGCACACGTGACGTCAAGGAAAAGGCCTCAGTCAGGCAAGGCCTGCTTCACCCTGCTGTCTGCTCAAATAAGCCCGTCATTGCTAGCACACGTGACATCTAGGACCAGGCCTCAGTCAGGCAAAGCCTGCCTCATCCTGCAGTCTGCTCAAATGAGCCTGTCATTGCTAGCACACGTGACGTCTAGGACCAGGCCTCAGTCAGGCGAGGCCTGCTTCACCCTGCTGTCTGCTCAAATGAGCCCGTCATTGCTAGCACAGGTGACGTCCAAGACCAGGCCTCAGTCAGGCGAGGCCTGCTTCACCCTGCTGTCTGCTCTAATGAGCCCGTCATTGCTAGCAATTGTGACGTCAAGGACCAGGTTTCAGTCAGGCGAGGCCTGCTTCACCCTGCTGTCTGCTCAAATGAACCCGTCATTGCTAGCACACGTGACGTCAAGGACCAAGCCTCAGTCGGGCAAGGCCCTGGTTCACCCTGCTGTCTGCTCAATTGAGCCCATCATTGCTAGCACAAGTGACGTCAAGAACCAGGCCTCAGTCAGGCGAGGCCTGCTTCACCCGATTGTCTGCTCAAATGAGCCCGTCATTGCTAGCACACGTAACGTCAAGGACCAGGGCTGAGTCAGGCGAGGCCTGCTTCACCCGGCTGTCTGCTCAAATGAGCCCGTTATTGCTAGCACACGTGACGTCAAGGACCAGGCCTCAGTCAGGCGAGCCCTGCTTCACCCTTCTGTCTGCTCAAATGAGCCCGTCATTGCAAGCACACGTGAAGTCAAGGAAAAGGCCTCAGTCAGGCGAGGCCTGCTTCACCCTGCTGACTGCTGAAATGAGCCCGTCATTGCTAGCACACGTGACGCCTAGGACCAGGCCTAAGTCAGGCGAGGCCTTCTTTACCCTGCTGTCTGCTCAAATGAGCCTGTCATTGCTAGCACACATGACGTCCAGGACCAGGCCTCAGGCAGGCGAGGCCTGTTTCACCCTGCTGTCTGCTCAAATGAGCCCGTCATTGCTAGCAATTGTGACGTCAAGGACCAGGCCTCAGTCAGGCGAGACCTGCTTCACCCTGCTGTCTGCTCAAATGAGCCCGTCATTGCTAGCACACGTGACGTCAAGGACCAGGCCTCAGTCAGAAGAGGCCTGCTTCACCATGCTATCTGCTCAAATGAGCCCGTAATTGCTAGCAATTGTGACGTCAAGGACCAGGCCTCAGTCAGGCGAGACCTGCTTCACCCTACTGTCTGCTCAAATGAGCCTGTCATTGCTAGCACACATGACGTCCAGGACCAGGCCTCAGGCAGGCGAGGCCTGTTTCACCCTGCTGTCTGCTCAAATGAGCCCGTCATTGCCAGCACAAGTGACGTCAGTCAAGTACCAGGCCTCAGTCAGGCGAGGCCTGCTTCACCCTGCTGTCTGCTCAAATGTGCCCGTCATTGCTGGCACAAGTGGCGTCAAGGACCAGGCCTCAGTCAGGCGAGGCCTGCTTCACCCTGCTGTCTGCTCAAATGAGCCCGTCATTTCTAGCACATGTGACGTCAAGGACCAGGCCTCAGTCGGGCGAGGCCTGCTTCACCCTGCTGTCTGCTCAAATGAGCCCGTCATTGCCAGCACAAGTGACGTCAGTCAAGTACCAGGCCTCAGTCAGGCGAGGCCTGCTTCACCCTGCTGTCTGCTCAAATGTGCCCGTCATTGCTGGCACAAGTGGCGTCAAGGACCAGGCCTCAGTCAGGGGAGGCCTGCTTCACCCTGCTATCTGCTCAAATGAGCCCCTCATTGCTGGCACAAGTGACGTCAAGGACCAGGCCTCAGTCGGGCGAGGCCAGCTTCACCCTGCTGTCCGCTCAAATGGGCCCGTCATTGCTAGCACAAATGACTGTCTGCTCAAATGAGCTCGTCATTGCTGGCACAAGTGACGTCAAGGACCAGGCCTCAGTCGGGCGAGGCCTGGTTCACCCTGCTGTCTGCTCAATTGAGCCCATCATTGCTAGCACAAGTGACGTCAAGAACCAGGCCTCGGTCAGGCCAGGCCTGCTTCACCCGGCTGTCTGCTCAAATGAGCCCGTCATTGCTAGCACACGTAACGTCAAGGACCAGGCCTCAGTCAGGCGAGGCCTGCTTCATCCTGCTGTCTGCTCAAATGAGCCTGTCATTGCAAGCACACGTGACGTCAAGGAAAAGGCCTCAGTCAGGCGAGGCCTGCTTCACCCTGCTGTCTGCTCAAATGTGCCCGTCATTGCTAGCCCACGTGATGTCAAGGAAAAGGCCTCAGTCAGGCGAGGCCTGCTTCACCCTGCTGTCTGCTCAAATGAGCCCGTCATTGCTAGCACAAGTGACGTCAAGGACCAGGCCTCAGTCGGGCGAGGCCAGCTTCACCCTGCTGTCCGCTCAAATGGGCCCGTCATTGCTAGCACAAATGACTGTCTGCTCAAATGAGCTCGTCATTGCTGGCACAAGTGACGTCAAGGACCAGGCCTCAGTCGGGCGAGGCCTGGTTCACCCTGCTGTCTGCTCAATTGAGCCCATCATTGCTAGCACAAGTGACGTCAAGAACCAGGCCTCGGTCAGGCCAGGCCTGCTTCACCCGGCTGTCTGCTCAAATGAGCCCGTCATTGCTAGCACACGTAACGTCAAGGACCAGGCCTCAGTCAGGCGAGGCCTGCTTCACCCTGCTGTCTGCTCAAATGTGCCCGTCATTGCTAGCCCACGTGACGTCAAGGAAAAGGCCTCAGTCAGGCGAGGCCTGCTTCATCCTGCTGTCTGCTCAAATGAGCCCGTCATTGCAAGCACACGTGACGTCAAGGAAAAGGCCTCAGTCAGGCGAGGCCTGCTTCACCCTGCTGTCTGCTCAAATGAGCCCGTCATTGCTAGCACAAGTGACGTCAAGGACCAGGCCTCAGTCAGGCGAGGCCTGCTCCACCCTGCTGTCTGCTCAAATGAGCCCGTCATTGCTAGCACAAGTGACGTCAAGGACCAGGCCTCAATCAGGCGAGGCCTGCTTCACCCTGCTGTCTGCTCAAATGAGCCCTTCATTGCTAGCACATATGACGTCAAGGACCAGGCCTCAGTCAGGCAAGGCCTGCTCCACCCTGCTGTCTGCTCAAATGAGCCCGTCATTGCTAGCACAAGTGACGTCAAAGACCAGGCCTCAGTCAGGCGAGACCTGCTTCACCCTGCTGTCTGCTCAAATGAGCCCGTCATTGCTAGCACAAGTGACGTCAAAGACCAGGCCTCAGTCAGGCGAGACCTGCTCCACCCAGCTGTCTGCTCAAATGTGCCCGTCATTGCTAGCACAAGTGACGTCAAAGACCAGGCCTCAGTCAGGCGAGGCCTGCTTCACCCTGCTGTCTGCTCAAATGAGCCCGTCATTGCAAGCACACGTGAAGTCAAGGAAAAGGCCTCAGTCAGGCGAGGCCTGCTTCACCCTGCTGTCTGCTCAAATTAGCCCGTCATTGCTAGCACACATGACGTCAAGGACCAGGCCTCAGTCAGGCGAGGCCTGCTTCACCCTGCTGTCTGCTCAAATGAGCCCGTCATTGCTAGCACACGTGAAGTCAAGGAAAAGGCCTCAGTCGGGCGAGGCCTGCTTCACCCTGCTGACTGCTGAAATGAGCCCGTCATTGCTAGCACACGTGACGTCAAGGACCAGGCCTCAGTCAGGCGAGGCCTGCTTAACCCTGCTGTCTGCTCAAATGAGCCCGTCATTGCTAGCACACGTGACGCCTAGGACCAGGCCTAAGTCAGTCGTGGCCTTCTTCACCCTGCTCTCTGCTCAAATGAGCCTGTCATTGCTAGCACACATGACGTCCAGGACCAGGCCTCAGGCAGGCGAGGCCTGTTTCACCCAGCTGTTTGCTCAAATGAGCCTGTCATTGCTAGCACACGTGACGTCCAGTACCAGGCCTCAGTCAGAAGAGGCCTGCTTCACACTTCTGTCTGCTCAAATTAGCCTGTCATTGCTAGCACACGTGACGTCCAGGACCAGGCCTCAGTCAGAAGATGCCTGCTTCACCCTGCTATCTGCTCAAATGAGCCCGTCATTGCTAGCAATTGTGACGTCAAGGACCAGGCCTCGGTCAGGCGAGACCTGCTTCACCCTGCTGTCTGCTCAAATGAGCCCGTCATTGCTAGCACACGTGACGTCAAGGACCAGGCCTCAGTCAGGCGAGGCCTGCTTCACCCTGCTGTCTGCTCAAATGAGCCCGTCATTGCCAGCACAAGTGACGTCAGTCAAGGACCAGGCCTCAGTCAGGCGAGGCCTGCTTCCCCCTGCTGTCTGCTCAAATGAGCCCGTCATTTCTAGCACATGTGACGTCAAGGACCAGGCCTCAGTCGGACCAGGCCTCAGTCGGGCGAGGCCTGCTTCACCCTGCTGTCTGCTCAAATGTGCCCGTCATTGCTATCCCTTGTGACGTCAAGGAAAAGGCCTCAGTCAGGGGAGGCCTGCTTCATCCTGCTGTCTGCTCAAATGAGCCCGTCATTGCAAGCACAAATGACATTAAGGAAAAGGCCTCAGTCAGGCGAGGCCTGCTTCACCCTGCTGTCTGCTCAAATGAGCCCGTCATTGCTAGCACACGTGATGTCAAGGACCAGGCCTCAGTCAGGCGAGGCCTGCTTCACCCTGCTGTTCGCTCAAATGAGGCCGTCATTGCTAGCACACATGACGTCAAGGACCAGGCCTCAGTCAGGCGAGGCCTGCTTCACCCTGCTGCCTGCTCAAATGACCCCGTCATTGCTAGCACACGTGACGTCCAGGACCAGGCCTCAGTCAGGCGAGGCCTGCTTCACCCTGCTGTCTGCTCAAATGAGCCCATCATTGCTAGCACACGTGATGTCAAGGACCAGGCCTCAGTCAGGCGAGGCCTGCTTCACCCTGCTGTCCGCTCAAATGAGCCCATCATTGCAAGCACACGTGACATTAAGGAAAAGGCCTCAGTCAGGCGAGGCCTGCTTCACCCTGCTGTCTGCTCAAATGAGCCCTTTATCGCTAGCACAAGTGACGTCAAGGACCAGGCCTCAGTCGGGCGAGGCCTGCTTCACCCTGCTGTCTGCTCAAATGAGCCCTTCATCGCTAGCACAAGTGACGTCAAGGACCAGGCCTCAGTCGGGAGAGGCCTGCTTCACCCTGCTGTCTGCTCAAATGAGCCCTTCATCGCTAGCACAAGTGACGTCAAGGACCAGGCCTCAGTCGGGCGAGGCCTGCTTCACCCTGCTGTCTGCTGAAATGAGCCCGTCATTGCTAGCACAAGTGACGTCAAGGACCAGGCCTCAGTCAGGCGAGGCCTGCTTCACCCTGCTGTCCGCTCAAATGAGCCCGTCATTGCAAGCACACGTGACATTAGGGAAAAGGCCTCAGTCAGGCGAGGCCTGCTTCACCCTGCTGTCTTCTCAAATGAGCCCGTCATTGCTAGCACACGTGACGTCCTGGACCAGGCCTCAGTCAGGCGAGGCCTGCTTCACCCTTCTGTCTGCTCAAATGAGCCTGTCATTGCTAGCACAAGTGACATAAAGGACCAGGCCTCGGTCAGGCGAGGCCTGCTTCACCCTGCTGTCTGCCCAATGAGCCCGTCATTGCTAGCACAGTGAGGTCCAGGACCAGGCCTCAGTCGCGCGAGGCCTGCTTCACCCTGCTGTCTGCTCAAATGAGCCCGTCACTGCTAGCACACGTGACGTCAAGGACCAGGCCTTAGTCAGGCGAGGCCCGGTTCACCCTGCTGTCTGCTCAAATGAGCCCATCATTGCTAGCACACGTGACGTCCAGGACCAGGCCTCAGTCAGGCGAGGCCTGCTTCACCCTGCTGTCCGCTCAAATGAGGCCGTCATTGCTAGCACACATGACGTCAAGGACCAGGCCTCAGTCAGGCGAGGCCTGCTTCACCTTGCTGTCTGCTCAAATGAGCTCGTCATTGCTAGCACAAGTGACGTCAAGGACCAGTCCTCAGTCAGGCGAGGCCTGCTTCACCCTGCTGTCTTCTCAAATGAGCCCGTCATTGCTAGCACACGTGACGTCCAGGACCAGGTCTCAGTCGGGAGAGGCCTGCTTCACCCTGCTGTCCGCTCAAATGAGGCCGTCATTGCTAGCACACATGACGTCCAGGACCAGGCCTCAGTCATGCGAGGCCTGCTTCACCTTGCTGTCTGCTCAAATGAGCTCGTCATTGCTAGCACAAGTGACGTCAAGGACCGGGCCTCAGTCAGGCGAGGCCTGCATCACCCTGCTGTCTGCTCAAATGAGCCCGTCATTGCTAGCACACGTGACGTCCAGGACCAGTCCTCAGTCAGGCGAGGCCTGCTTCACCCTGCTGTCCGCTGAAATGAGGCCGTCATTGCTAGCACACATGACGTCCAGGACCAGGCCTCAGTCAGGCGAGGCCTGCTTCACCTTGCTGTCTGCTCAAATGAGCTCGTCATTGCTAGCACAAGTGACGTCAAGGACCGGGCCTCAGTCAGGCGAGGCCTGCTTCACCCTGCTGTCTGCTCAAATGAGCCCGTCATTGCTAGCACAAGTGACGTCAAGGACCAGGCCTGTCAGGCGAGGCCTGCTTCACCCTGCTGTCTTCTCAAATGAATCCGTCATTGCTAGCACACGTGACGTCCAGGACCAGGCCTCAGTCAGGCGAGGCCTGCCCCACCCTGCTGTCTGCTCAAATGAGCCCGTCATTGCTATCACACGTGACGTCAAGGACCAGGCCTCAGTCAGGCGAGGCCTGCTTCACCCTCCTGTCTGCTCAAATGAGCCCGTCATTGCTATCACACGTGACGTCAAGGACCAGGCCTCAGTCAGGCGAGGCCTGCTTCACCCTTCTGTCTGATCAAATGAGCCCGTCATTGCTAGCACATGTTATGTCCAGGACCAGGCCTAAGTCAGACGAGGCCTGCTTCACCCTGCTGTCTGATCAAATGAGCCCGTCATTGCTAGCACAAGTGACGTCAAGGACCAGGCCTGTCAGGCGAGGCCTGCTTCACCCTGCTGTCTGCTCAAATGAGCCCGTCATTGCTAGCACATGTTACGTCCAGGACCAGGCCTAAGTCAGACGAGGCCTGCTTCACCCTGCTGTCTGATCAAATGGGCCTGTCATTGCTACCACAAGTGACGTCAAGGACCAGCCCTGTCAGGCGAGGCCTGCTTCACCCTGCTGTCTGCTCAAATGAGCTTGTCATTGCAGGCACACGTGTCCTTAAGGACCAGGCATCAGTCAGGCGAGGCCTGCTTCACCCTGCTGTCTGCTCAAATGAGCCCGTCATTGCTAGCACAAGTGACGTCCAGGACCAGGCCTCAGTCAGGCGAGGCCTGATTCACCCTGCTGTCTGCTCAAATGAGCTCGTCATTGCTAGAACAAGTGACATCCAGGACCAGGCCTCAGTCAGGCGAGGCCTGCTTCACCCTGCTGTCCGCTCAAATGAGCCCGTAATTTCTAGCACACGTGACGTCAAGGACCAGGCATCAGTCAGGGGAGGTCTGCTTCACCCTGCTGTCTGCTCAAATGAGCCCGTCATTGCTAACACAAGTGACATCAGGGACCAGGCCTGTCAGGCGAGGCCTGCTTCACCCTGCTGTCTGCTCAAATGAGCTCGTCATTGCTAGAACAAGTGACATCCAGGACCAGGCCTCAGTCAGGCGAGGCCTGCTTCACCCTGCTGTCCGCTCAAATGAGCCCGTAATTTCTAGCACACGTGACGTCAAGGACCAGGCATCAGTCAGGCGAGGCCTGCTTCACCCTGCTGTCCGCTCAAATGAGGCCGTCATTGCTAGCACACATGACGTCAAGGACCAGGCCTCAGTCAGGCGAGGCCTGCTTCACCCTGCTGTCTGCTCAAATGAGCCCGTCATTGCTAGCACACGTGTCCTCAAGGACCAGGCCCCAGTCAGGCGAGGGCTGCTTCACCCTACTGTCTGCTCAATTGAGCCCGTCATTGCTAGCACACGTGACGTCCAGGACCAGGCCTCGGTCAGGCGAGGCCTGCTTCACCCTGCTGTCTGTTCAAATGAGACACGCGCGCCTCCGTCATTGCTGGCACAAGTGATGTCAAGATTAAGAAGCTATAGCAGCAGCAAATTACTTACAACAGGAGCCTTGAGCTGAGAAGCCTGCAGCTGCATCATTTTCATTGGGTGGCGTCAGCCTTTATGCTAAACGCTGGCTTCCCATTGAAAATGATGCTTCTGAACCACTGTCCTTTCTTCCTTTTGGGCGGCCCATCCGGACTTGGTCGTCTCCTTCACGGTTGTCGTGAATCACTTTCTTATCGTTAGGGGGCCATCTGTTTTCACTCAGGCACATGCTTATTTTGGCATCATGCCTTCACTTAACGTGAAAGCGAAAGCATGATGCAAATATAAACAAGCAGCTGAGTGAAAACAGATGGCGAGCGCTTGTTTACTTCTGCCGTCCACGTTGTGACCTTTTTCCGTCTTGCCTTTTCTTCCACGAAGTTTCTAAATCATATAATATGTAGTGCAGTAGTGTGGCTCACCGGTTAGAGGCGGCAGACCCGAGAGCAGAGGACGGCCTGGGACCAGGGTTCGATTCCCGACGCGGCAGGTTTCTGGACCAGGGTCAGCGGACTCGATAATTCTCTCGCCTCGGTGCCCACTCTGATCAGCGATCACACTCGGCAACTCTGGGCATAAGCTTGCCTCATCTGCACTAACGGCCCCACCAGACCGCCGGGGATGCCTGGTCTCACCCTGGAGATACCCATTAAGGGACCATCTCTCAGGGAAGCCAGGAAGGGTTTCGCAGCGGTCGAAGCGCGGAGATACTCCTCCGGGAGTCTATCCTAGCGCTATATAAACCCACAATTAATTAATTAATTAATTAATTAATTAATTATAATGACTAGAAAGTTGTTGAAAAGGGACAGTGTAGGAGAGTAGGGTCTGCTATCCTATGGTCACCCCATTTTTTTGCTTTTTACTTCACTGGTTTTCGACTTGCTGAGGCTGTGGGCCTGCTAATCAGACCCCCAGCCTGCTGTTCTCTCTCTAAATTCATAATACATGTGCTATAGGTACATACCACAATTGGAAATGGACTCCTTGTCAGCCCCTGTATCATGCACTATAGGTGCTCAGGGCATAGGTGCCACCAAGGCCTACCAGGGGCTGCAGCATATATTTTGCCACCCCTGGCTGGTTCCTAAATTGACACAACTGGCTGATCACTCAGCTGGGGCAAGTTGGTGTAATCACCCCTTGCTTAGATATAGTATACCTATATCTAAACCTATATCTGGACACATATAAACCTGTGAGCCATTCCTATGGAAGGCCTTACCAATCCTGGAGGCAGAGTGCGTGGTTTAATGTGAGATGGAGCTCTGGCATGAGCTGAGCCTGTCTGCAGCTGTCGGGAACAACTCCCTAAGCTGATCCAGGATAATGCCATACCATATACTATTAAGTGCCTTATAATCCTTGCGGTTATATAGCAACTTTGGTTTGGCTTTATCAAAACATGTCGTGTAAGGTGTCATACGAATTGGAATACTACCCCCTCGCCAGTTCTGGCGACGGGGGTAGCATTCCACCCCTCTAGAATGAGAAGACATGTTACTTTACTTAAACACGGTTGATTTTAAAAGAGCCTCAGATCCACAAAATGGATGCCTCTGCCACAGACACGGGTCTGGCCTCCTGCTGCTGACCAAAACTCAGCAGATGGTGGCCTGGACAAAGGGTTTCCAGTCGCAGGGCAGTGTCACACCACCCCAGACAGGAGATAGTGGATTGTAGCAGGGAGGTTTGAAAGAAACCAGACACTGCCTGGGGAGCACAAGGCTGCCCCTTGCATAATCCGGCCAAACCGGTTCTGGGGCACACCAGCCCCTGACCCAGCACGGCCAGGATCAAAGGAAAGGGGTGTATCCACCCCCTTCCTGGGTCCCACCCATAGGAAGAGACCTAGCAGGTAATCCAGCCCACCAGATTCGAATAAGAGTGGGAGCAGTGCCAATGCAACTCAGATTATCCTGAAGAAACATAAGAAACAAAACTCTGGACCCGTCGACATCCTACTCAACATAGAAGACTGAAGAATCTCCCCTGTGGTCAAGGAGTGACCACCCTGTGCAAACAGGCACCATCCAGCATCTAGACCCTTGCTTTGTTGCAGTTCCCGCCGGAACTCGAGCGACAGAGATCGACAAGATCAAGCTTGCCTGCCTTCATCCAGCCCGATCCACAGTCCCTGCAGAGCTGAGACCCGTGGAGGTGACCGGAAGCGTGGGGCACGCCATCTTGAAAAGGCCACGAGACGCTGACTGCGCAGCCCACGAGTGACCCTCAAAGCTGTGCACCGGGGTTTGAGAAGCCCCAACCCTGAGCTACTCTTGCACCGAAGCCACCCCCTCCACACTCGACGAGTTCTGCGTGGGGCCCTTCTGCTTGTGTTGGCTCGACGCGTTGGCCTGGTCACTTGCTAGCTGGCTTGTGGCCCCTGGGCCGACGAAAACCTTAAACCGACTTGCTTTTCTGGTTGCTCCAGATTTGCACCAACTCCTGTGAAAAGGAGCACCCGCTCTGACCCTCCTGGTCTGAGTGAGAAGCAATCTCCCGGTTCCGCGTGGATTGCTTTGCCAAGTGTTGTTTGCTCCAATCTTGAAGCCGACGGCGCTAACGGCAAGAGCCTGCGTGGGACAGAACGTGAGCTGCTCCTGGACGTCGCAGATGCCCCAGAGCCCACTTGACAGCGGAGAGAAGCTCCTCGACAACCATCTGATTGCGCCCGACATTGCCTGGTTCCGTCCTGGTTCCACCCTGGTCACTGCTGAGTGACCCAGACTCTGTCCCCTCTGCTTTCAGATACTTTTCGACTTCGATCCACCCTTGGATGACACCGGACACTTCTGCTTCCCATCGCCTGCAGCATCTTCAGCTCCAAGCACCAAGAGCCTGCGTGTCAAAACCCGACGCCACTTCGACCCTGTGCACCCGCTTCCTGTGGGTGAGGTCACATTGCAAAGCCGGTGTTCCTACACTGGTACACACCTCTAGGGTCTGTGTTTTAAGTTTTGTTCCTCTAGGTTCAGCGGAAGTATCCTTAAACTAACTTTGTGTAACTTTTACGCACCATTGACTTTGCATTGGTGCAAGCCACACTTTACGTGCTGCACCCGAATCCCGCAGGCTTTTCCCGACTTCAGCATTGCTTGTCCCGACTGCTCCCAGCGATTCCCTAGGCCCTAGGCCTAACCACTGTTCGATTGGTATCTCTTATATTACTTTTTTAGTATATGGTCTGAGTGGCCACCCGCCCTCATCCATAATTGTGCAACTTTGTATGTTATACTGTGCTTTTGGTTTAACGCTTGTGCCCCTTTGTTCATAAAGAGTACTGGGGATTATTTTAGAAATAAACACATATATTTTTATAATATATACTTGTGTGGTGTCACCATAAGGGATTGTTTGGACTGATACAAGGTGGTTCCAGAATTGGAAACATCATATATCAGGCCAACTTCTCACAGACAGGGTGGAAAATTAAAAACAAATCTCACAGGATCAGACAAAGGTGCTTGAACTCCAGAATCGCAGGTGCATGCAGGAAGCGTGCTCCTCCGACCGCTCCAGTCCCGCGGCCACAGGTAGGAACGTTGATAAATCCCAGCGCTTCGAAGCCTGGCCGTATGCCAGCAGGTATCCTTTTCTCTGCAGCAGCTAATCACGCTTGTGCCTATTAGAAAATTTTACGCTGATCAGTCATGGCAGCTATTGGTGCTGGGAGAGTGGAGGATGACCCCGCCCTTACAGTTTCACAAGCAGCCCATTGTCTGGCACCAGAGGAGGGCTTGCCCTCTCTTCTCGTGGCCAGATTGGACTGAAGAGATAGCCTTGCTTGCAAGCCTACAGGAATCTGTGTCATATAAGGACAGCAACGAGGCGAAGACCCTCTTACAAACGCACCTCAGTGAGCGCAAACGCTGACCATGCTGTGGATTGGTGAGTGCCATTTTGTGAATTAGGTAAATTGAAAATCAGGGCGCGCTGTTATCGCGTTTCCCATTTGCACACACACTTTAATTGCCCGCTGCATATCGTAGCTGGTATATTCGAGGTGTGGGTGTTATTAATTATCTGTGCGGATCCGGGAGAACCATGTGACGAAAATCTGCGAAAATCGAAATGTCCTATTTGGGACGCACTGCTCCTTCAGACTGCTGGACAAGGCGATGTGACTCTTACAGGACCCCCGCCGTTGCATTGAAAGAGGGTTCTTGCGTTTTTATGGCTTTTAAAAATCCTGGCTAGATTATTTTTTACACGTGACAAGCTCACCTTCAGAAGGGAGTGTAGATCCCTTCACACACCCACCACCCCCTTGCGTTAGTGTGTATTTTGACAGAGACGTGTGCATTCCTCACCTGTTTATTGCAACATTTTAGGGCACATGCAACTTCCTTGAGCAAGGTAGGGTTCATCGCTTTCGTGTCTCAGAGTCAAGCAGCGTGTGCAGCACGTCATGGACTTGCATATGACAGCTACACCCCTACCTTTTGAGAAAAAAGCCAAACTACGGATTCGTCATCAGGGCTGGCACTTTAATAAGGAGTCTGTAGATAGATGGCCCATGGCACCAGCACAAGAGATTCAAAGAGTGCCCAAGAAAGCAAAAAAAGCTTTCAAAGACAGCCTTGTTGCACGGGTGGGAGAGCACTCAAAGGATACAATACTATTTTGTTTGGAGCTCTGATAATCCTTAGACTGAAGCCACACCTTTGGAGCTCTGATAGTCCTGACCTTGCACTGAAGCCTCACAGTTGGAGCCCTGATAGTCCTAACCTTGCACTGAAGCCACACCGTTGGAGCCCTGATAGTCCTGACCTTGCACTGAAGCCACACCGTTGTAGCCCTGATAGTCCTGACCTTGCACTGAAGCCACACATTTGGAGCTCTGATAGTCCTCACCTTGCACTGAAGCCACACATTTGGAGCTCTGATAGTCCTCACCTTGCACTGAAGCCTCACCTTTGGAGATCGGATAGTCCTGACCTTGCACTTAAGCCACACCTTTGGAGCTCTCATGGTCCTGACCCTGCACTGAAGCCACACCTTTGGAGCTCTGATATTCCTGACCTTGCACTGAAGCCGCAACTTTGGAGCTCTGATAATCCTTGCACTGAAGCCTCACCTTTGGAGCTCAGATAGTCCTGACCTTGCACTTAAGCCACACCTTTGGAGCTCTCATGGTCCTGACCCTGCACTGAAGCCACACCTTTGGAGCTCTGATATTCCTAACCTTGCACTGAAGCCGCAACTTTGGAGCTCTGATAATCCTTGCACTGAAGCCTCACCTTTGGAGCTCAGGTAGTCCTGACCTTGCACTTAAGCCACACCTTCGGAGCTCTCATGGTCCTCACCTTGCACTGAAGCCACACCTTTGGAGCTCAGATAGTCCTGACCTTGCACTGAAGCCACACCTTTGGAGCTCTGATAGTCCTGACCTTGCACTTAAACCACACCTTTGGAGCTCTGATAGTCCTGACCCTGCACTTAAGCCTCACCTTTGGAGCTCAGATAGTCCTGACTGAGGTTCCGTGACGATTTGAACCCGTGTTTTCAACATTGTCGTAAACTCATAATTTTGGTATCAGTGAACCGCAAATGATCCATTTAGCATATCCTGGTGTTTTCGCTATGCTACGAGCAAGAGCACTCCTGTTATGAACACATTTCTGGTTTACCCATGGCATCCATCTTAGATTACGGCAGCCATTTTGTATTTCTTGCCCTCACATAGTCAATGGACACGCAGTGACCTCTTTCACTTAAGGACACGTAAGCTTTAGCCGGCGATTCACCTTGCTAGTGACACGTGCACCTTAGGACAGAAAACGCCATGGCTGCATGACTCGGCAGAAGCTGCCTCCCCAGCCTGAGGCCAGCCCTGCTATACTGGTTCTCGTGTTCGTTGGCCTGATCATGATTAGGCGGCCGAAGCTGGTAGCCTTGCCCATTTACGACCCACAAACATCTCTTATCCTGCTTTTCTATCTTCTGCACCTGGCTCTGCTCCTTTCCTTCTGGGCCTTTATTAGGGGGAGGTAACGAAATTTACGATGAGGCGGTCCGGCTCTTGAATGAAAAGTTGACATGGGATTATGATGAAACAGTGGGAACCCCTCGTTCGTAATGTTTTGACATCAGATATTGTTGACGATTCCTGTGTAACGCCAAATATTTATTGTTTAGGACCGAAGGTTTAGAAATGTACTAGCATGTAAAGAATTTGCCCCAAGCTGAAATTTTAGTATTTAAGGAGCAACCCACTTTGTACAAATCGAACAGGCTTCTAGATACTGCCCGTGTGTAGTTTCTGTGACTTCTGTGTCCCTGCAGTAATAAACCTTTGGTCTTTGACGCCACCATCGAGAAGCCCGTGTTTCTGTTTATTTGTGCACCGAGACAGGTAGAACTCCGGGGTCTTCGGGTGTTATCCCTGACACCTCTGGACGGAACCAAAAAGTCCAGAACTCCAATTGGCGCCCAATGTGGGGCGACGTCATTCGGTACCGGTCCAAAAGCCTGAAGAGTTCGAGAAGCTTCGTGTGAAGATTCCTGAGGGAGGCGCCCCACTTCATCGATCCCGGCATGTCGCAAAAGTGGCCCGACGTTCTCTTCCACGAGGGTTCCCGTTCGGACGGCTGCAGTGGTCCGCTGCCTTGACTGTCGCCCTGTCTTGGACCCGAGGTGCAGACCTTAGTACGGCGAGACGAGACGGGTTTCTCCTTGGTGACGTCTTCAGTGACTCAGTTAAGTATTAAGTGGTTGCTAGTTGGTTACTTCGTAAGGGTTTGCTTCTGTTTGGATAATCCTTTTAATTCTTGGTTTGGTTTGGTTTCGTAAGATTATCACTGGTTGTTCTAGTTACGATAATCATTTGGTTTAGTTTGGTTATCGATACATTTGTTCGCTTTGGTAGGCCTAAGTTCTTGGTTCGAGTGCGCACCTTTTGTTTGTGTTTGTTCTGTGTTCCGGATTATAAAATGGTAAGTCGGAAAAATTGTATGTTGTCGTGTTTTGGTTGCAACAGTGATTCCCGGTTGGAGGACTCATGTCTGGTTCCTCCGATTGGAACTCCTCTTTATGATCTGTATTGTAAGTTCTGAGTGGGTCCTATATCTTATAATGAGGTGTGGATCCGATATACAGAGAAAGACGGTGTCCTTAGTTGGCCACTGCATGGTAGTTTTGAACCCGAAATTCTTTATAATTTGGAAATGAAATTGTTTAAGAAGAAAGCCCGGCCGGCAATGTTTGATTCTTTCCGTTATTGGCGAAAAGAATCCAAACAGAGAGAAACTAAAAAGTTAAAGAAAGAACAGAAAGAGCAAGAGTTGACTTTAGAACAGTCTGCCAAGCAGCTGCAACTCAACGAGTCTGAGAAAGCGATGGAGGTGGCCAATAGAGAGCGTAATTTAGCGATAGACAAGTGCTATCCTGCCTTGCCATTGAGTACAGCTAAGATAGTAGAGGACCCTGAAAAGGATCCCCTGTTGTCTTACTTGTTGAGGTCACCCCCACCGTATGCGCAGGGCGCTACAGCTCCACCTTTACCGAATGTGCAATTACCGGTTGCTGGACAGCCTGGTATTCCTGCTCCTGCTCCCCTGAATCAAGCTCCTGTACCTCCTGTGGTCAATATTAATGTTCCTCTGGCACCCCCTCTTCCAGGGTTGCCGGCTCCTTTGCCTATGCCTGCACCGCTCATACCTGTTGTTTCACAAGCTACTTTGCCTGCTACTCCTACTGTTCCTGTTTTATCTGTTCCGACTGCTACTCTACTTACGGCTTCTGCTAGCATTATGACTCCGCTTTCTGTTCGTCGGAGAATCACTGATTCTGTCTCTAATATTCTATCTCCCTTCTATAAAACTTTAATGAAGACTCCCGCCTCTGACTCCGTTCAGAGACGCAGTCAGCTTCCCAGTATTGAAGAACGGGGAATATTAGATTCCACAGCTCTTAGATGGATTTCAAAAAGTGGCAGATATAGTGTAAGAGATGTATTAGATACATTTATGCAATGGAATGAACCGACACAGCGATATGTGTTTGATGAAATGTGCTCCCTTTTGCGTGAGGAATTGGAAGAGGATGACTCTGAATCAATTCTAGACGAATTAATTCATTGTTCAGAAAGAATTTGCTGCAGGTATGATAGTTGGTCAGAGTATAAAGGAAGCGATGGAACTGATTTTAAGTTATAGGAATGATCCATCCCTTCGTTCACCAAGGGAGTTAGAAAAACGTAGTACGAAACAAGGTCGCCAATATCCTATGAGGGAGGTTCCTCCAATTTGGCACGAAGCTGTACAAGCTGATGCGCACCGTGGTATTGCTGCCGCTCCGGCCCAATTCCAGAGAGTGTGGATACACATTCCGTGGAAACGAGCCAAAGTGTTAGCAGTGAAACAGGCCTTGCCAGATCCGCGTAAGAATCCAGCCGGATACTACAAAGAGTTAGCGCAGACAGTTGAAGCTTGTGTAATGAATTTAGCGGACATTGACATGTTATTTGGCAATGTAGTTCCCCAACCAATTTGGGCTAAAATTCGTAGAGAAAATCATCCAGTTGCCCTAGGTGGTGATTGGGCAGCTATAATAGCGGCAGATGGTCAACAAATAGGTGGTTCTAAACCCGAACCTCTAATTGCTGATTTGCCCGGCAGAATAATCGACTTAATGAAGACTCTGATGCCAGCATTGCGCGTTAACTGGGACAAGTTGTCCGCATGCAGGCAGAAGAAAGACGAAAGTGTCTCCGACTTTTTCACAAGGTTTGAAGAAACTTTCGTAGATCACAGTGGTCAGGATATGAGCACGGAAGGAGGACAGAGATTATTTGTTGATAAATTTGTGCACAATCTATTACCAGAGCTCAGTAATAAATTGAAAGATTCTGAAAGTGCGTGGGCTATCTCTACGACTGCGCAAATACTTGCAACTGCCCAGTATTATGAAAATAGGGATAAAGAGGAGAAGGAAAAGTCAGATAAGAAAACGAAAGATTTAAAAACTAAAGTTCTTTTGCAACAAGCATATCCGCCTCGCACAAATCAGACTAACACACAGCAAGGGTCATATCAGAGGACAGATTATGGTTCACAGAGACCGCAATACCAATGGAATCAGTGTGCTTATTGCAAGAAAGAAGGTCATTATAAAAATGAGTGTCCAGTATTAGCACAAAACAATGCTGCAGCAGCTCAGAGAGGTCGTGGTGGTTCTATGCAAAATTCTAGAGGTCGAGGACGAGGTGCTATGCCTCCACAGACGAATGATCGCCCTTCTAAATATTTTGATCAACGAAATGGACAGTCTGCCCAACAAAATAGATCTCAACAGTATCACGTTGAAGACTACTGTGAAGTTAGTGAGGAATTTCAGCAAAGTGAGTACTAGGACAGCCATGGACAAAGAGAGGGAGTAGTATCAGTTCCAGTAGATCAGAGTGGGCCTTATGTCGCAGTAGCAACATCAGGTGTAGTCGAACCGTTTCTGTTGGATACTGGTGCAGCAAAAAGTTCTATCATACATGCGAAACTCCCTGGCGCACCTTTGTCTGGCTTAACAAATGTTTCTGTATGTTTTTCAGGCGCCCCTGTTTACAACCCCGTATCTGGTCCTTTGTCTATTTCTGTTGGACCCCGTCAATTGAAAGCACCCTTGATTTTGACGACCGGTTGTAATGAAAATCTGCTTGGTTTAGACTTGTTAAAATGCCTGTACGCGACATTGTACTGTTCTCCGGCAGGAGTACAGCTTACATTGGGTAAGAGAATCATCTCTCCGATGTACTTATCGATGGATGCGCTCCCACCAGAGCTGCGTTCTCTCCCTGATACTCTTTGGGCGACTGGTCCTAACGATGTAGGTCTTTTAGAAATTCCACCATATGTAGTCACTTTGAAAGCGAATGTAAAATTTCCACGAATCCCACAATACAAGATCTCTAGTGAAGGTGAACATGCGCTTTTATTGATTGTGCAAGATTTGATCAAGAAAGACGTAGTAGAAGAAACTAGAGGAAATGTCTGTAACCGTCCTGTATTGCCAATTCTGAAACGCACTGATCCTTCAAAGCCTCCAGTCTCTAGATTTGTAATCGATCTTAGAGAGGTTAACAAAATTGTGATTCCACAGTTTCCTGTGGTTCCAGACATTACTGCATTGTTAACGTTGATTCCTGCTACAGCCACATGGTTTTCAGTTATCGACTTGAAGAATGCCTTTTTCAGCATTCCGATAGCCGAGGAAAGCAGAGATATTTTCGGCTTCTCTCTAGGAGGTCGAAGCTTCAGGTTTAAACGTGCTCCACAAGGCTATTGTGAGAGCCCGTCTATTTACAGCCAGGCATTAAAAAGTCAGTTAGATTCCTTTGTACTTCCTCCTGGTTCTGCTTTAGTGCAATATGTCGATGATCTTCTAGTGGCTGCCGATGACAAGGAAACTTGCAAAGCAGCTACAATTTCCTTATTGCATCATTTGTCTAGTTTGAATCACAAGGTGTCGCCTTCGAAAATGCAATACTGTTGTCAAGAAGTGACCTACCTAGATCATCTCTTGTCAAAGGAGGGAAGAAAGTTGACCCCAGAGAGAATAAAAGCAATTACGCAGATGAGTGTTCCTAGCACACAGAGAGAAGTGCGTGCCTTTTTAGGTATTACCTCATACTGTAGGCAATGGATCCCAAATTTTTCTCTTTTGGCAAAACCATTGGTGGCCTTGACTGGGAAAGGTGTTCCGGGTCCGGTGCCATGGTCTGCCGAATGTCAGCAGAGTTTTTCTGAGCTACGAAATGCATTGTGTTCAGCTCCTGTATTGGGTACACCCGACTACAGCAAGCCATTCACGCTTTATGTTCACGAAAGAGAAGGTTGCGCGTTGAGTGTTCTGACGCAAAGATTTGGTGATAAACAACGCCCTTGTGTGTATTTTTCATCAACATTAGATCCGGTAGCCAGAGCGTTGCCTAGTTGTTTGAGAGCTACAGCAGCAGCTGCAGCTTCCATTCGACAATCTGCTGGTTTGGTGATGAACAACATGCTAGTGGTTATGGTTCCTCATGCTGTAGATACACTCATGAACCGAACCAAGACACAGCACCTTACCAGTGCTAGATTATCAGGCTACGAGCTGACACTGCTAGCGAGTCATATTCAGATCAAAAGATGCAATATATTGAATCCAGCAACATTGTTGCCGACTAGTCAGGAGTCGAGTGATTCGGAACCACATGACTGTTGTTTCAGAACAAAGGAAGAGACAAAAGGATGAATTGATCTTAAAGACACGCCGTTACCAGATCCAGATGGCACGTTGTATGTTGATGGGTCTTGCTTTAAATTGGAGAATGGTGATGTGACAGCTGCTTACGCAGTAACAACTTTGAGTACGATTGTGGAGACTGCAAGAGTGAGTCAGAATTCTGCCCAAGCTGCAGAATTGATCGCACTGACGAGAGCGTGTTTTAGCTAAGGGAAAGAGAGTGAATGTGTTCACAGATAGTCAGTACGCATTCGGCGTGGCCCATAGTTTTGGCCGTTTGTGGAAAGAGAGAGGTTTCATTACGTCCCATGGGACTAAGATTCAACATGGTCAGCTAGTTAATGACTTGTTGGAATCTCTAACCTTGCCGACTGAAGTTGCGACTGTGAAGTGCAGTGCTCACCGAGCAATCACGGATGATGTTGGTCGTGGGAATGCTTTTGCTGATGAGACCGCTAAACAGACAGCTAGGAATATGATGAGTAGAATGTATGTTGCAACATCTGCAAGATGGATTTCTGAGTCTGGAATGTGTGAGGACACAGTGGAAAGTGTGAAAGAAATTCAGAAAGAGGCGACTGAGGAGGAAAAGCTTGCATGGAAAGAGAATACGGGTAAATTGGACTCGAGTGGGTGTTGGATTGATTTGTCAGAACAGCAGCGTTGGATGTTGCCAGATGCGTATGTGCTTGCAGTAGTAACGATGGCGCATGGAGCAGCACACATCAGTTCTAAAGGGATTTGTAAGATGTTGGCTCCAGTCTGGAAGAATGATGGGATTAGTAAGTGTGCAGAGAGAGTGGTGAGAAATTGCATGATATGCCTGATGCATAATCCTGGCAAGGGAATCCCCACACCCGCTGGTCACTTCGCTCCTCCTTCTTGCCCCTTTGAAGTGATTCAGTTAGACTTCATTCACATGGATCGTTGCAATAATCTAAAGTACGTCCTAGTGGTAGTCTGTGCTTTTTCCAGATGGATCGAAGCATATCCACTAAAGGACAATACTGCCTTGTCCACTGCCAAAATCCTTCTCAAAGAATACTTCCCCAGGTTTGGAATGCCACGGATTGTATGGTCAGATAACGGAAGTGAATTCGTAGGGAAAGTTATGCAGAGTGTGTGTGCCGGTTTAGGGATAAAACAAAAATTCCACAGTGCGAATCATCCCCAGTCTGCTGGTTTAGTTGAGGGTTACAATGGCACCCTCAAACTGAAACTTGCTAAAATACAGGCCTCCACGGGTTTGTCCTGGCCAGATGCACTACCTTTGGCTCTGTTATCCACAAGAGCGACTGTACATTCTCGAGTAGGGCTTAGCCCTTATGAGATTGTATTCGGTCGACCTGCGAATATTTGGGGGGTACCTAGACCGAAGGAGTTTAAGCAGCTGGAATATCCAATGTTAATTGATTACCTTTTCGACTTGACTGCTAAATTGAGTCTTATTCACCAACAGGTTTTCGATGCATTGCCAAAGCCACCGGAGAGTCCAGGTCATCAGCTGAAACCGGGTGACCAAGTGGTCATCAGAAACTTTGGACGGACGAGAAATCTCCAACCCAAATTCGTCGGACCATTCCAGGTCCTGTTGGCGACGAGGACTGCTATACGTGTGGCTGGCAGAAAGAACTGGATCCATGCGACGCACGCTAAACGTGTACCCCTTCCACTTCCTTATGACAACTGGGTGAAGAAAGGAATCGGTGCCTCTGAAACTGAACCAGTCCCCAGGTTCATCCCTTTCAGCGATGCAGAACTGATCACTGATTCACCGAACTCTGACTCCCCTTCTGAAACTGCTCCTTTGAACTCCGAACATTTATCCTCTGCATCAAAAGAACATTTGCCATCTGCGAACCTGAACATTGCAACCTCTGCTGAAAATACACTGTTTCCGGATCAGACAGCTCCAGGAAAATTGAGATTCAACTTACGATCTCACATAAAGGACAAATAAAGCAGGAAACTGCCTAGTTTACATATTTGAATTTTGATACATTGCCTCCAGCCAGGAAGTTTGCTAATATTTTGTATTGTTATATTGTTTTAAATTGCCTTGCCGTCTGGGTAGCCGTAGGGTCGTGGCTGTGTGCCTAGTTGAATCTGCGGGGGTCAGACACAAGGTCGATCTTTCTGTTAGTTCTGGGAACTCCCAGGGCTGATAGAGGCATTTTCAACTACGTACACATCATCAGTGGTCGCGAGCGGTTGTAGAAGATGGAGCTTCCTGAGCTGCACCGAGAGAATGTAATTTATGTTCGCAGAAATAGACTTTACAAAATTCTTCATAGCAAATGCTTTCTGATGCAATGTGCAATTACGTTTTTGATTGTTTTAATAACGTTGGTGGGTGGAATCGTCTTTTGTATGCATTTAATTTTTACACCGGTAACAACTACAGTGCCTCCCCTTGATCCCGTTTCTTCCACTGTTGCTTCTTATCATTCTTTTCACTCGTTTCCTGAACACGAACAAGCTCGACGCTCAGAATTCATTAATAACACTTTTGTACAGCTCTTGCATCAACACCAACTGGTAGTTAACACAACAGACTGCTGGGTGTGTGGTTTGATACCCCGCACTATGGATAAAGGCATCCCCTATCTAGTCTTGCCTTTTAGCTATAATGGATCATTTCAGGCCTTTCAGACCATTTTTGTCTATGCCCTTGAGACCTATCCTCCGCGTCCACCACGTTCCACTAAATATAACTCTGCCAATAAAGCTTTAGTCAAGGGAATCATTGACATGATTAAAGACGTCAATAACACCCTATCTTACCCTAGAGATGAATTACGGGTATATTTGAGTTGGAATTCTACAGAGTATCGCATTAGTTTGGGAGAAAGCAAGCGTTAGAGCTCCGCTCCAGTCTGGGTCGTACCTCACCGAGGTCAAGTCTGTTTGCAAGGAAATGGGAGAAATCCGAGAGCTCAGCTAGGGAAGAGTGAGTGCGTTGAGACTTACGTGTTTCCGTCTAACTCTTCCCCTGCCTTTCTTACTGCTAGGGGTACCTACTTCTAAGCATGGGCGAATTTTGCGGATCTCGCGTTCGCGAATTTTGCGGATTTGCGAACTCGCAATCCGCAAAATCCGCAAATTCCCGCGAATTTGCGGATTTTTTTTTTTGTGTTCGCCCGTGTTTCTGCCAGTTCGCGAGGGTTTTTACAATTTCGCAATTTGCGAACTTACCTGTCGGGTCGCAAGTTTTGCGAACTTGTTGTTTCTACGTGTCCAGCCTGTTTGGGACACTCTTCTTCATCACTGCCACTCTCTATCACCACTGCCACTCTCTGACTACTCATGCCACCCTCTGGCCCACCCATGCCACCCTCTGTTTCATCACCACACCCTCTGGTTGTCCAGTGTACATTATTTTCGGCAAAGCAAAGCACACCTTCCCTGCCTCAAGTGACCTGAATTAATTTGGGGCTGATTAATGTGTCACAGAATATTTTTTTAGCTGGCACCTGCTTCCTTAGTGCGCCCTGATTAGTGATCTTTTGCACTTGCTAAGTGCTTTCATTGTTGCAAAATTAGTTACAACACCTGCCCTGCCCCAACTGACAATAATGAATTAGGGGCTGCTTAATGGATTTTAACTTCCAGCCTGGCTCCTGCTTGTCTCCCTTAGCTGTAATTCAGGACCTTTGTGGCATATGTGTAACTATTCTGAGGTTCAGAGCAGGGTCACATAATAGTTGCAACTGGCAACTGAACTCTGGAGGGGCCCCTCAGGAAGCACTACAGGAAATGGCTACTAATGATGAGCCTGAACTTTTGAACCTGGCAAGTAGTTTCAGTTTTGCTAAGATCGTATTTCTGCAATTTAGCACTTATTCGCGGGGCGCGAAGTTGTACTGGGAAGCCGCGAACTCACGCGAACAGTGCGAGCAGTGCGAGCAAAATCCGCTGCTCGCGGATTTGCGGATTTTGCGGGAGATTCGCGAATCTCGCGGATTGCGAATTTCCCGAAAATCCGCAAAATCCGCGAGCGAAACGGATTTTCCGCCCATACCTACCTACTTCATCTGTCAAGACAGAGCATATACATGGCTGCCTGCTGACTTTTCAGGTTCATGTTATATTGCTCGACTGTTGCCTCCAACATACACTACTTCTTCATATTATCACAAGACCAGAGTAGCAAGAGGTGTTTTCAGCAAGGAAGATACCGCTGGTCAGGAAGCTGGAGACTTCTTCAAAGGTTTCCTTCCGTTCTGGGGGCCTATGGCCAATAGTAGAAATCTACGTCAGCTAACACGGGTAGTTGAATTTACTATTACAGAAACTGCTGGTGCCCTTAGTAACTTAACAGCTGAGCTCCAGGCGGATCGTCTCATGACGTTGCAGAACCGTATGGTTCTAGACATAATACTTGCAGATCGAGGTGGGGTATGCAGAATGATCCAATCGAGCTGCTGTGTTTTTATTCCAAATAATGCTCCGACTGTATATGAAGCGATCTCTAAGCTACACAAGATTTCCGACTCTATTCACGTAGACAAGGGAAACTGGTCCTTAATGGAATGGCTCTGGACTCTGCTATCAGCGTGGGGATGGAAGGTTCTGATGGTCGTTGGTATCATCCTAGTATTCCTGTTCTCGTGCTGCCTTACTATGCAATGTGGTCCCGCTTTGTGTAGCCTCTGTGCTGCAACCTGTTTCAGAAAACCACCTGTGTTTGGAGACAAGGTACGAGAAAGGATGATGATGCAACAACATGTCACTGACCTGATGAGCATCGAAATAGACTCTGACATAGACTGAGTAATTGCCTATGTAAGGGCAAAAGGAGGGTTCCGAGGTTCCATGACGATTTGAACCCGTGTTTTCAACATTGTCGTAAACTCATAATTTTGGTATCAGTGAACCGCAAATGATCCATTTAGCATATCCTGGTGTTTTCGCTATGCTACGAGCAAGAGCACTCCTGTTATGAACACATTTCTGGTTTACCCATGGCATCCATCTTAGATTACGGCAGCCATTTTGTATTTCTTGCCCTCACATAGTCAATGGACACGCAGTGACCTCTTTCACTTAAGGACACGTAAGCTTTAGCCGGCGATTCACCTTGCTAGTGACACGTGCACCTTAGGACAGAAAACGCCATGGCTGCATGACTCGGCAGAAGCTGCCTCCCCAGCCTGAGGCCAGCCCTGCTATACTGGTTCTCGTGTTCGTTGGCCTGATCATGATTAGGCGGCCGAAGCTGGTAGCCTTGCCCATTTACGACCCACAAACATCTCTTATCCTGCTTTTCTATCTTCTGCACCTGGCTCTGCTCCTTTCCTTCTGGGCCTTTATTAGGGGGAGGTAACGAAATTTACGATGAGGCGGTCCGGCTCTTGAATGAAAAGTTGACATGGGATTATGATGAAACAGTGGGAACCCCTCGTTCGTAATGTTTTGACATCAGATATTGTTGACGATTCCTGTGTAACGCCAAATATTTATTGTTTAGGACACGAAGGTTTAGAAATGTACTAGCATGTAAAGAATTTGCCCCAAGCTGAAATTTTAGTATTTAAGGAGCAACCCACTTTGTACAAATCAAACAGGCTCCTAGATACTGCCCGTGTGTAGTTTCTGTGACTTCTGTGTCCCTGCAGTAATAAACCTTTGGTCTTTGACGCCACCATCGAGAAGCCCGTGTTTCTGTTTATTTGTGCACCGAGACAGGTAGAACTCCGGGGTCTTCGGGTGTTATCCCTGACACCTCTGGACGGAACCAAAAAGTCCAGAACTCCATGACCTTGCACTTAAGCCACACCTTCGGAGCTCTCATGGTCCTGACCTTGCACTGAAGCCACACCTTTGGAGCTCAGATAGTCCTGACCTTGCACTGAAGCCTCACCTTTGGAGCTCGGATAGTCCTGACCTTGCACTTAAACCACACCTTTGGAGCTCTGATAGTCCTGACCCTGCACTTAAGCCACACCTTTGGAGCTCTGATAGTCCTGACCTTGCACTGAAGCCACACCTTTGGAGCTCTGATAGTCCTGACCTTGCACTTAAGCCACACCTTGGGAGCTCTGATATTCATGACCTTGCACTGAAGCCGCACCTTTGTAGCTCTGATAATCCTTGCACTGAAGGCACACCTTTGGAGCTCTGATAGTCCTGACCTTGCATTGAAGCCGCACCTTTGGAGCTCGGAAAGTCCTGACCTTGCACTGAAGACACACCTTTGGAGCTCTGATAGTCCTGACCTTGCATTGAAGCCACACCTTTGGAGCTCGGATAGTCCTGACCTTGCACTGAAGCCACACCTTTGGAGCTCTGATAGTCCTGACCCTGCACTGAAGCCACACCTTTGGAGCGCTGATAGTCTTGACCTTGCACTGAAGCCACACCTTTGGAGGTCTGATTGTCCTGACGTTGCACTGAAGCCACACCATTGCAGACATGATATTCCTGACCTTGCACTGAAGACTGACTTTGGAGCTCTGATAGTCTTTCGTTGCACTGAAGTCACACCATTGCAGCCCTGATATTCCTGACCTTGCACTGAAGCCTCACCTTTGGAGCTCGGATAGTCCTGACCTTGCCCTTAAACCACACCTTTGGAGCTCTGATAGTCCTGACCTTGCACTGAAGCCTAACCTTTGGAGATCGGATAGTTCTGACCTTGCACTGAAGCCACACCTTTGGAGCCCTGATATTCCTGACCTTGCACTGAAGCCACACCTTTGGAGCTCTGAAAGTCCTGACCCTGCACTGAAGCCTCGCCTTTGGAGCTCTGAAAGTCCTGACCCTGCACTGAAGCCACACCTTTGGAGCTCTGATATTCCTGACCTTGCACTGAAGCCACACCTTTGGAGCTCTGAAAGTCCTGACCCTGCACTGAAGCCACACCTTTGGAGCTCTGATATTCCTGACCTTGCTCTGTAGCCACACCTTTGGAGCCCTGATATTCCTGACCTTGCACTGAAGCCACACCTTTGGAGCTCTGAAAGTCCTGACCTTGCACTGAAGTCTCACCTTTGGAGCTCTGATAGTCCTGACCTTGCACTTAAGCCACACCTTTGGAGCTCTGATAGTCCTGACCTTGCACTGAAGCCACACCTTTGGAGCTCAGATGGTCCTCACCCTGCACTTAAGCCACACCTTTGGAGCTTTGACATTCCTGACCTTGCACTGAAGCCGCACCTTTGGAGCTCTGATAATCCTTGCACTGAAGCCTCGCCTTGGAGCTCTGATAGTCCTGACCTTGCACTGAAGCCTCGCCTTTGGAGCTCTGATAGTCCTGACCTTGCGCTGTATCCACACCTTTGGAGCTCTGATAGTCCTGAACTTGCACTGAAGCCTCACCTTTGGAGCCCTGATAGTCCTGACCTTGCACTGAAGCCACACCTTTGGAGCTCTGATAGTCCTGACTTTGCACTGAAGCCACACCTTTGGAGCTCTGATAGTCCTGACCATAGCACTGAAGCCGCACCTTTGGAGCTCTGATAGTCCTGACCTTGCACTGAAGCCACACCTTTGGAGCTCAGATAGTCCTGACCTTGCACTGAAGCCTAACCTTTGGAGATCGGATAGTTCTGACCTTGCACTTAAGCCACACCTTTGGAGCTCTGATTGTCCTGACCTTGCACTGAAGCCACACCTTTGGAGCTCTGATATTTCTGACCTTGCACTGAAGCCGCACCTTTGGAGCTCTGATAATCCTTGCACTGAAGTCACACCTTTGGAGCTCTGATATTCCTGACCTTGCACTGAAGTAGCACCTTTGGAGCTCTGATAGCCCTGACCTTGCACTGAAGCCACAACTTTGGAGCTCTGATAGTCCTGACCTTGCACCTAAGCCACACCTTTGGAGCTCTGATAGTCCTGACCTTGCACTGAAGCCACACCTTTGGAGCTCTGATAATCCTTGCACTGAAGACTCACCTTTGGAGCTCTGATATTCCTGACCTTGCACTGAAGCCACACCTTTGGAGCTCGGATAGTCCTGACCTTGCACTGAAGCCACACCTTTGGAGCTCGGATAGTCCTGACCTTGCACTGAAGCCACACCTTTGGAGCTCTGATAGTCCTGTCGTTGCACTGAAGCCACACCATTGCAGCCCTGATATTCCTGACCTTGCACTGAAGCCACACCTTTGGAGCTCGGATAGTCCTGACCTTGCACTGAAGCCACACCTTTGGAGCTCGGATAGTCCTGACCTTGCACTGAAGCCACACCTTTGGAGCTCTGATATTCCTGACCTTGCACTGAAGCCACACCTTTGGAGCTCGGATAGTCCTGACCTTGCACTGAAGCCACACCTTTGGAGCTCGGATAGTCCTGTCCTTGCACTGAAGCCACACCTTTGGAGCTCTGATAGTCCTGACGTTGCACTGAAACCACACCATTGCAGCCCTGATATTCCTGACCTTGCACTGAAGACTCACCTTTGGAGCTCTGATATTCCTGACCTTGCACTGAAGCCACACCTTTGGAGCTCAGATAGTCCTGACCTTGCACTGAAGCCACACCTTTGGAGCTCGGATAGTCCTGACCTTGCACTGAAGCCACACCTTTGGAACTCTGATAGTCCTGTTGTTGCACTGAAGCCACACCTTTGGAGCTCTGATAATCCTGACCTTGCACTGAAGCCACAACTTTTGTCCTGGCTGCACCCCTTGAACTGCAGTACAGCTCTCCCCTCTGCCCCCCTTCCTGGCTGCACCCCTCTCCCCTGCCCCTCCTGCTTGCAGCCCTTTTCCTGGCTGCAACCCTCAGACTGCAGTACAGCTCTCCCCTCCACCCCCTGTCTGGGCTGCACCCCTCAGACTGCAGTACAGCTCCCCCCTCCACCCCCTGTCCGGGATGCACCCCTCAGACTGCATCACAGCTCTCCCCTCCACCCCCTGTCCTGGCTGCACCCGTTCAACTGCAGTACAGCTCCCCCCTCCACCCCCTGTCCGGGCTGCACACCTCAGACTGCAGTGCAGCTCTCCCCTCCACCCCCTGTCCTGGCTGCACCCGTTGAACTGCAGTACAGCTCCCCCCTCCACCCCCTGTCTGGGCTGCACCCCTCACACTGCAGTGCAGCTCTCCCCTGCCCCCCTGCTTGCACCCCTGCCCTCACCGCACCCCTTGGACTGCAGCACAGCTCTCCCCTCTACCCCTTGTCCTGGCTGCACCCCTCAGATTCCAGTACATCCCTAACCTCCACCCCCTGTACTGGCTGCAGCCCTCAGACTGCAGTACAGCTTTCTTCCGGCCCCCTGCTTGCACCCCCTGTCCTGGCTGCACCCCTAAGACTGCAGCAAAGCTCTCCCCTCTGAGGAAATATAAATTTTGGTCATGTTGTGTTCCCTAGCGCGCACCCCACCGTCTCCATGTACCAGCTAAAAGTGCATGTAACTTCCCTCCTGTGTCAGTTATGAAGACGCAAATACATTTGCGTCCAACGTTAACTTGTCCTCTTTCAGATCCACCCTGAATGGATTAAATAGTCCGTTCCTAAGTATGCTATGCCAACGTCTTTTTGTAGTGTACCTTACATGTTTTTCCTGCCCTGGCAAAGTAGGCCCTGAATTTCTGCCATCGAGCCTCTTTTCTGGCTTCTGTCTCTGACAGCCTCAGCCCAGGCTGCCTCTGTACCCGTGAACTCTGACTTACTTCCAGCGCGGCCCACCGCGCTCAGCTCAGCCTGTTTTCTGCCAAGACTGACTATAACCTTCGAGTTATCTGTTCCGCTCTTCGAAAATGCATTCCTGCCTACTAGCTTCAGTAAACATCCTCCCCAGCTGCAGAGCCAAAGGGCCGACCTGTCTCAGTGCAAGTAATTCATAGCTTCTGTTGCCATGCTTCCATGGAAGGCCCCTTGCCCCCACGCTTCTCATGCAGACACTTAGGCGCTTATACACGCATCCACAGTTAGTATAGAATAGCTTCTACCCTAGAGACCTTTCCGTCCAGATAATATGGTTCCTAAACATCAGATATCAGATATGATAGAAGTACAAGTTGATCTGACATGCCAGACTTTCTGTCTCTTTCCGTCAGTGTAAATGTCAAGTCCCCTGCACCCCTCCAGTTTCACGTCTATCACACGTCATGCAGCTGCGCGCGCATCCAAGCTTCCGATTTCTGCTGACATTGCAACATTTCCGTTAGTGCCACCCCTTCTGTGACACCTACCTGGTGATGTTTCTAACACACACCTCCAGTTCACGCCCAGTCCACGCCTTCTGATTACGTACTAGTAACACGTGGATACTGTTATCTTGTCTTCTCTCAGCTGTTACGCCTACTATACTGTTTCCTATGACATGAATTAAGTATATAAGCTATGTACTGTCAATAAAATGTAGCGCTCTATCCCTTCTTCTACCCCTGCGGTAGGAAGAACATGATATTATGGTCCTGACCATTCCTTTTTGAGGAATAAAACCCCTAAAAACTCTAACACCACGGACTCTGGTTCTTTCTTTCCGATTTGAGTTATTATTGATTAAGTACTTACCTGCATAGAAATTAAGAGAGTAAATTATATATTTACGTCATTTTGGCGCCCGAACAGGGACTCCTCCCCCACCTCACGCGCCGGTTGGTGCGTTGCAAGCTCTGTCCCCTGCCATCAGTTAGATGGAAACTACGCGTACCGGCAGGATTTCCTGCATCTCCCTCTGACCCACGGAGGTGACGAAGACTGCGATCAGTGCCCAGACGAGGCGGTGAGGAGTGCGGAGGATCCCGACCAGAACCTAGCCGAAAGAAGCAAGGTCCGAGGTGTCAAGAGGCCCGCCAGGTTTCCGAAGTTTTCCGAAGTTTTCCGAAGTTTCGAGTCGAGTCCAGTCGAGTTTTCCGAGGCCTTCTGTTTCCGTGCTTCCCGGTGAGTACCATTGCTGGGACGTATCTAGACGGGTTTGGGTACACAAGTCCGGTCTGCACTGTTTCTAGGCAGTGTATCTGTACTGTTTAGCAGTATATCTAGTATTCTGAATTTCTGCACTGTTACACCAGTGTATCCGTACTGTTTAGCAGTACATCCAGTATAGGGGGCAGTCATCTATGTCTCAAATGTCTTTTCATGTGATTAATGTCGTGGTATGAATGTGACCGTTTTAATGTGCATTATTGTGTTTCTTGTGTAAACTAGCTGTATCCAGTATTAAGTAGTAAGGATTGAGCATTCAGTAATAAGTAAACAAGATGCCGTTTTTCAACAAGCTAAAGCAGATAGGAACTAGGAAAGGGATACTGGAGGAAGAAATTCCTATTCCCCCTAGGGACACTCCAGGTAACTTTATGTATCACAAACATGGCATAGATGCCATATTGTATCTAGAGTTATGGGCCGACTATACCAAGCATCTAGACGAAAGACACAGATGGCCTGTTACCGGAACATGGGATGCCGAGTGCATCATGAAGGTAGAGGAAGTGCTATGGAAAAAGAAAGCTAGACAATCTCAGAAAGACGCCATAGAATTTTGGCGTAAGGAATCACATAAGCGTGCTGAGAAAGCACTCCGTAGAGAAGACAGACTTAAAGAATCAGAAAAAGCCCAAGAAAACGAATTGGTTACTGAAGGGATCCGAGTAAAAACAGAACAAATAGACCGTGCCCGAAACAATCTCGTAAACGGTATGTATCTTGCGGCCGAGGGTACACCTGAGGCCCTATCAGAAATACCGAAAAACTTACCGCCGCCATTAGTTCCAACTAAAGTAATGCATAAGACTACTAAAGACATATTCCTAAATTCTTATCTAGAGGATGTAGCACCGGCTTACACCAATCTGCCTGTTCGTGCCTTGTCTACTGACAGGGACGGGGGTGGCAACCCGCCCCCAGATCATGTTCCGCCGGTACCGCGACAGACCTCCCCCGTTCCGCCAGCCCCACCACTTCCCGCACCCAAAATTGACCTACCGAAACCACGTCTACCTGATCCTACTAAACGACAAATTCAAGTTCAGATACAGACTCCACAGGGAGATAATGCCCAAGCCTCCGCTTCAGGAGGTGCGACCGCGGGTCTTCGAACCCCGCCATTAACACACAGATTCAATCTCAGGGATATGCAGAGTCCTCTCACGTTCAGGTCACCCCGCCTTGACGCATTAAAAGAAAACCTTTCAGTTTGCAGATATGATCCAGTACCCGGAAAAGACGATCTAATGATATTGGCATCACTACGGTTAAGATCTGCTACTGATATCTTGTTATGCTATGTAGGAATGAAGGACCGTCTAGATAGAATATATGAGTTTGTTCAGACAGGGAAAGACCCTGACAGTATCAAGGATGCCATGGAGAAACAGAAAGTTGACGTTCAAGCACAAATACTACGATTTTTCATAAATTGTCTAATAAGAGAACGAGACAGGCCTGGAACAGATCAGAGTGAATTAGATGCACTGAACAAGTGGGGTCAAAATATAGCTGAAGGAAAACATGACAAGGGGACTTGCATAGCCAGTATGTACAAGAAAATTAGAAAAGCAGTGATAGCAGTACACCAAAAAGAGAAAGAAAAAGCTTCCTCCGAGGAGGAAGAAGAACTTGAAGAACCAGAAAGGACTACAGATACTATAGCGTATGTAGGTAAGGGAACTTACCTTAGGAAGGGCATCCGTCCGGAAAACAAGAGAGTTTTTCTCTCTGCTTTAACAAACCCGAATTCTTCTGAACATCAGTTCCAGGAGACTGATAAAAGACTACGAGAAAGAATGGGGTACCATGTACTCAATTCAATGGATGAACAAGAACTAGCCCGGTCAGCCATATTATGGGCTGAAAATCCGGATATGTATAATGATGATACACTAGCACAGACGTTTCTGAACCTTTCCCCAGACGAACAGAAATTAGCAGGTGTATACATGATTCAGCACCTCCTCACGAAATACAGAAACCAACATTCCGATCCAGGTCCCTTACACGAAACATTAGAAGCATTACTCCTGGATAGATGGAGAGGTTTCAGTACCAAGTTAATACAAATTCTAGAACAACGACATAAATATAACACTTTCGTAAGCTCTGAATATGTTCCCGCCCCGCCTCCAGAAAGGAAAATGTACCACATGCAATGCGGGAGTGGCATTGAAAGCCAGAACCCCTTACGAGAAGTACACCCAGTTATGGGTGCGGATCACCTCTTGAAACGTGTATATGTACACACGCCACTGACTAAGTTAGAACTGTTAGAAATGAAGAAACTAGTCCCGTGTCATGATAAAGACCCTGCAGGTTTTCACAGAGAGCTTAAAGACATGTTACTAATGGGGGATTACACGTATGAGGATATCATGAAAATGTTGAAGGTGCTGTTGCCTACGGGCATCTACGAGAAATTAAAGGAAAAAGAATGGGAGGTGGGGGACAAAAAGATTGTATGGGCAGAAATAGAAGATGAAGAAAGTAAACGTGTCCCAGGGGTAGGCCTTGGGGATAAGACTAAAGCATTACCCGGTTTAATAGTACAGGTCCTGCCAAGATTATTGACAACTAGAAAAGAAGATTGGGACGCCATCTCGTCCTGTAAACAGAAAAATGATGAAGATACTAGTGACTTCTATTCAAGATTCGAGAAATGTTTCATTATTAATAGTGGCCTAAAACCATGTAGCGAGTCATATCCGCACCTTTTTGTATCAAAATTAGTCGAGAACTCCCTACCACTAGTTAAAAACCGAGTGTACAAAGTTGAAAGTACTTGGCAGGCAAATACGCCATCCCAGATGTTACAGATGCTACAATACCATCAGAACAGAATTAGAGAAGAACAAGATCAGGAACAGAAACGCATGAAAGACACAAAGATGAAAATGTTAGTAGCTCAGACGGTCCCAGCCGACGGTCAAAGGAAGGGTGGGACCCAGACAAGTCACACTACAGCTCCCGTTAAAGGGACATGCAATTACTGCAAGCAGCCAGGTCATTACGTACATGAATGCCCCGTCCTGAAACATAACATAGCAACAGGTAAAACTAAAGAGAGACCGCATCCACCTAGACAAGATCAGGTTCAGCATCAGACCTCACAGAATGTACAGCCCATGCAGAACACACAGCCTATGCATGCTTCATGACATCCCATACAGCACAGACAGTAGCAGTACCACAGCCCATTGCCGCGACTCAGCAAGTTTCACAACAGATGTACCAGTATGCCCAATCTGCATATCCAGATTACCCCCGATATACATGAAACAGCCTAGAGAGGGAAGGTGGCTTGCCTCTTATTGAAACTCCTGTAGATCAAGAAGGTCCTTATGTACACAGTCACGTATTGGGAAAAGACAGAAAGTTTTTAATTGATACGGGGGCAAGTCGCACCACAATCAGCCATAATGAAGTCCCAGGGGCACCCCTCTCAGGCTCACAGAATGTTTCCCTTGGTTTTTCAGGACAGCCTATTGTAAATGAAGTATCGGAACCAGTACCCTTGGCTGTGGGTCCATTATCACGAGTTACAGATGTGTTACTTACGAACTCATGCCCAGAAAATCTGTTAGGAATTAAAACATTGAAGGCTCTAGGAGCTATAATCTGCTGTTCCCCGGAGGGAGTTAGACTCTTTCTACGGGATTTCAAGGGTCATTATGTGTTGCGAGAATTCGATGTCAGATTGAAAAATGTACCAGATCACCTATGGGCAAAAGGCCCAACTGATGTAGGTTGTATGCATATCACACCATACCGTGTTACACTCAAGACAGGAGTTGTTCTACCACGAATTAGACAATACAAGTTACCACCCGATGCTGTAGTGGCTTTACTGGAAATCATTGAAGAGCTTATAGCACAGGGAGTGGTCGTAGAGACTGACTCCAATATCTGTAATTCACCTATCATTCCAATTCTTAAACGTACTGACCCCAATGCACCGCCAGTATATCGGCTGGTGATTGATCTTCGAGAGCTGAATAAATGTATTGTACCACAGTACCCAGTGGTCCCCGATATCTCTTCCCTATTGACTGCTATTGATTCAGAAGCAACGTTCTTTACTGTAATTGATCTCAAGAACGCTTTCTTCAGTGTACCTATTGATCCGGAGAGCCAATATCTCTTCGGATTCAGTTTAAATGGACGAAGTTTCAAATTTTCCCACGCACCTCAAGGATTCACGGAAAGCCCCAGCATCTATAGTCAAGCACTGAAAAGGCAACTAGATTGTATTCAAATGCCAGTTAACACAGCCTTACTGCAATACGTCGATGATCTGTTGATCACCGCACGAAGTGAGCCCGAATGTGAACAAGCATCGCTGACAGTTCTACATTTTCTGGCAGACAAGGGACACAAGGTGTCTCCTTCGAAGCTGCAATTCTGTGTTCAGCAAGTTGTGTACTTGGGTCACTTGCTGTCCAAAGTGGGGAGACAGCTCACTCCCGATCGCATTCAGTTAATTGTAAATATGCCACGACCCCAGACACAAAAGGAAGTGCGGGCCTTCATAGGCCTCACCTCGTACTGCAGACAATGGATTCCTCAATATGCATTTCTAGCTAAACCACTCATCCAGTTAACGACGCAGGAGGCAGCAACCTCGACTGTCCTCCCTTGGACTCAGGAACATACACAAGCCTTTGAGGAATTAAAGAAAGCATTATGCCAAGCACCAGTTTTAGCGACACCATGTTACAGCAAACCGTTTACACTTTTTGTTACAGAACGTGATGGTACAGCATTGTCTGTCCTCACTCAAGATCAAGCAGGTTCACATAAGCCTTGTGCTTATTTCTCTAGTACATTGGATTCAGTAGCCCAGGCACTCCCTGCATGCTTAAAGTCAGTAGCAGCAACAGCGTTAGCAATAAGACAGAGCGATTCAATTGTTTTAGGCCATCAGTTAACAGTACAAGTTCCACACTCTGTAGAGGTTCTTTTAAACAGAACTCAGACTCAACACTTGACTATAGCACGACTGACAGGTTATGAATTAACGCTATTCCAGCCACACATAGAAATAAGACGCTGCAGCATTCTGAACCCCGCAACACTGCTACCTATAATTATGACAGATCCAGCCCCGCATGATTGCATAGAGATCATTAATGCAGTAACAAAGCCCAGACAAGACTTAACAGATGTTCCATTGACAAATCCAGACCTGACACTTTATGTGGATGGTTCATGCATGCGAACAAGTACAGGAGAATTAGTGGCCGCATATGCCGTGACCACTGAAACCGAAGTTAAAGAAACACATCGTATCGATACACTGTCTGCTCAAGCGGCAGAGCTTATCGCTCTGACCCGAGCCTGTATTCTAGCCAAGAACAGAAATGTCAATATATATACTGATTCCCGTTATGCGTTCGGAGTTGTACACGACTTCGGCATGTTATGGCAAGAACGAGGTTTTCTGACCTCTCACGGTGCCAAGATCCAACATGGTCCCCTCATTCAAGCACTGTTAGAAGCAATACATCTGCCTTCAGGCATATCCGTCATGAAGTGTAAAGCACATACTAAAGTCACAGATTCTATTTCCCAGGGTAACGACCTGGCAGATCAGACAGCAAAACATACAGCATTGACTCACACTCAGACAACTGACATGACAAAGACAACCGGACCGACACATTGTATGACAGTCAGAGATCCCACACTAGATGTTATCGATATTCAGACACATGCTACCCCAGAAGAAATAAAGAAATGGATTGAACTAGGAGGGATCCAGACAGATCAAGGTTGGATGACGAAGGGAAAATCTACATGGTTTCTCCCTGACTCTATGGTTCAAGTCATGATTAATACAGCACATAGTCCAGCACATCTAGGAGAGAAAGCGATGTTAGACAGTTTACAAAATCTTTGGAACAATAAACACTTACGAGCAGCAGCGAAACAGAAAGTGCGTACTTGCATGATCTGTTGTCAGTTCAATCCAGGTAAAAGCGTCCCTGTAGAGCAAGGTGGATTTCATCCTCCCGATCACCCTTTTGAAGTCCTCCAGATGGATTATATCCAGATGGACCGTTGTCGAGGATTTAAATATGTTCTCGTAGTTGTTTGTGCTCTGTCCCGCTGGACCGAAGCATACCCAGTCCCAGATTACACTGCTCCGACCACTGCCAGGCAGTTGGTTCATGAATTTTTCCCACGGTACGGCTTGCCTCGTGTCGTGTACTCAGATAACGGTCAGCCATTCTCATCCGCATTAATGAAAGAAGTTTCTTTATTGCTAGGATACCAGTGGAAATTCCATTGTGTCCGACACCCCGAAGCCGCAGGCCTTGTAGAGAGGCATAATCAGACATTGAAAATACGACTTGCTAAAATATGTAAAGAGAAAGGGGTCGACTGGATAGTCGCCCTGCCAGTGGCACTATTCTATATGAGAATGGTTGCCCATTCGAGATCAGGGCTATCCCCGTACGAAGTGGTTTTTGGCAGACCACCGAATATGTGGGGGACGCCCATTCCGAAAAGAATTACTGATGTTGATTGCAATATGTTGACAGATTACCTTGCCTCCTTGATGTCTGCACTCCAATCATGTCGTTCACAGGTTGCCGCAGCCTTCCCTGACAACACTGATGTAAAGCCACAAGATGTCCGTCCTGGGGACCTAGTATTGGTGCGAAACTTTGATAGGAAGAGTCCGTTGGAGCCCCGCTGGAAATCACCGAAGACCGTCCTTCTCACCACGAGGACCGCCGTGAAGATCGAAGGGAGAAAGGGGTGGGTCCATACGAGTCATGTGAAAAGATTCCATGAACTGAAACCAGACCTAGACTCGTCCACCCCCATCAAAGACTGTGTTGAGGAAAAAGACTTTACAGTATCTGAACGAGAAAAAACTCCCCAAGAGGAGTACCGATCGAAACTCCGATCTAGCAAGTCAGACAGTTTAATTGTTTAAGTCCTCCCCTAGGTGAATCGGTTAAATAGTTTCTGACATGTATCCCCTAGATCGAGACAGAGAGAGAGAATTCAAGAAACGTACATACTGTAAATCACTGCGTAGTCACTGTATAGTGACATTGTTAATAATGTTTTTTCTAAGTCTTCTGATCATAGTTGCCAGTATACTTCTCCCTATCTACTACCCTATTTTCAGGCGTGAACAATCTGTTTACAATGTCTCTGCTGAACACACTTTTAGCGAGTTGCCTCCTCATGAACTCCCCTACAGACTTGCGCTGCGCAACAACACATTCATTAGTATGCTACACCATTCCCATCAAACTAACAATGCTACAGACTGCTGGATATGTGGCCGACTCCCTCCCTACCAGAATTACAAGGGAGCTCTGCCCCTCTTTCCGTACCCGTTCACTCACAATGGCTCCTGTGGTGCATGGTTTAAAATAATTAATTCCTTAGATCCTGATATTGCTGTTTTCGACGGGGGTTGGGTTTGGGGAAACCTGAACTTGGTCCTGCTCGACGTCTGTTACCCTGATAAGGAGGGACTCCCCACTAGAATAGGAACTGATCTAGAAAATGAAGTGTATGGATTAGGTAATTATACAATTAGCCTTATGATTCTTACTGTTGAATCCGAAGCCACACCTGTTATACCCACTATGTCAGTATTGCCAGTCACTGGCGAATTATGTATCAGGAAGAAAGGTTCAGTACACTTAGGTCATAGTAAATGCACTACTGTGGTCGAATTCAGTGATCATGGAAAATCGTCCTTTAAAGCTATCAGTCATTCCTATTTTGTTTGTGGTCATACCGCATACATACGTCTACCTCCAGATTGGGATGGTACCTGTTATATTGCATTCCTTCTGCCACCTGTTTTCCTAGCTCCTCCTGATTACCACAGAAATACAAATCTAGTAAAGAATAGACCCAGAAGAGATATCCCACTTGTCGACTACACAGAAACGGCATGGGAACAGTATACCGATTTTAATAAAGGATTCTTTTTCTTTTTAGGACCTGTTCAAAATAGTAAACTAATACGCAGATTAACGAGAACACTTGAAGCAGTAGTGAATGAAACTGCCTCCGCCTTAGGTAACTTAACAGAAGAGCAGTCCGCCATGCGGGTTGTTGTCCTTCAGAATCGTCTTGTTATTGAGGTCATCTTGGCAGATAGAGGTGGAGCCTGTAAGGTCATCGGGTCAAGTTGCTGTGTTTTCATACCACAAAACGCACCATCTGTATATCAAGCTATTACACGTCTCCATAAAATTGCGAATCAGATACATCAGAATCCAGGCACCTGGACTTGGTCCGGTTGGTTCTGGACAACGTTAACCGCTTGGGGATGGAAGATCCTATCCTTCCTAGGCATTGGCCTAGTCCTAGTATTCAGTTGCTGCCTGTGCCTGCAGTGCGGGCCAGCGATTTGTGGACTGTGTGCCACCTCTTGTATTGAACATTCCAGTTTCCTTTCAAGCCGTCAAAGAAAGAAAGATGAGCAAATGATGCTGCAAGAACAAACTGATCGATTCATGAGGATCGAGATTTCATGAAGGGTCCGTAGGGAACAAGGAGGGAATGAGGAAATATAAATTTTGGTCATGTTGTGTTCCCTAGCGCGCACCCCACCGTCTCCATGTACCAGCTAAAAGTGCATGTAACTTCCCTCCTGTGTCAGTTATGAAGACGCAAATACATTTGCGTCCAACGTTAACTTGTCCTCTTTCAGATCCACCCTGAATGGATTAAATAGTCCGTTCCTAAGTATGCTATGCCAACGTCTTTTTGTAGTGTACCTTACATGTTTTTCCTGCCCTGGCAAAGTAGGCCCTGAATTTCTGCCATCGAGCCTCTTTTCTGGCTTCTGTCTCTGACAGCCTCAGCCCAGGCTGCCTCTGTACCCGTGAACTCTGACTTACTTCCAGCGCGGCCCACCGCGCTCAGCTCAGCCTGTTTTCTGCCATGACTGACTATAACCTTCGAGTTATCTGTTCCGCTCTTCGAAAATGCATTCCTGCCTACTAGCTTCAGTAAACATCCTCCCCAGCTGCAGAGCCAAAGGGCCGACCTGTCTCAGTGCAAGTAATTCATAGCTTCTGTTGCCATGCTTCCATGGAAGGCCCCTTGCCCCCACGCTTCTCATGCAGACACTTAGGCGCTTATACACGCATCCACAGTTAGTATAGAATAGCTTCTACCCTAGAGACCTTTCCGTCCAGATAATATGGTTCCTAAACATCAGATATCAGATATGATAGAAGTACAAGTTGATCTGACATGCCAGACTTTCTGTCTCTTTCCGTCAGTGTAAATGTCAAGTCCCCTGCACCCCTCCAGTTTCACGTCTATCACACGTCATGCAGCTGCGCGCGCATCCAAGCTTCCGATTTCTGCTGACATTGCAACATTTCCGTTAGTGCCACCCCTTCTGTGACACCTACCTGGTGACGTTTCTAACACACACCTCCAGTTCACGCCCAGTCCACGCCTTCTGATTACGTACTAGTAACACGTGGATACTGTTATCTTGTCTTCTCTCAGCTGTTACGCCTACTATACTGTTTCCTATGACATGAATTAAGTATATAAACTATGTACTGTCAATAAAATGTAGCGCTCTATCCCTTCTTCTACCCCTGCGGTAGGAAGAACATGATATTATGGTCCTGACCATTCCTTTTTGAGGAATAAAACCCCTAAAAACTCTAACACCACGGACTCTGGTTCTTTCTTTCCGATTTGAGTTATTATTGATTAAGTACTTACCTGCATAGAAATTAAGAGAGTAAATTATATATTTACGTCACCTCCACCCCCTTTCCTGGCTGCACCCCTCACACTGCATGCAATACAGCTCTCCCCTGCACCCTGGCCCCCAGCTTGCACCCCCTTTCTTGGCTGCACTGAGGTGCCGGGTTTTTAGAGACCCGGTGGTGCCAGGGGACCACACCCGAAGACCTCTGGGTTCTCCCTGTTCTGGACTACAGAAACACAGAGTCTTCTAGTTGAAGTCAGAGATCGAGGTTTATTGGTTGCAACCAAGTAACATGTGTCCTAGAATTACAACAGCACGGGCTGTAAGTTCTCAGAAGACTGTTCGTTTTTACAGAACCAGCCTTCTCCTTATATACAGAAATAACAGCTGCGGGCAAGAATTCTTGAGTTTATGATATGGTTATACACATATTTCTACAATAATACAAAGAGCGAAGTCATGCTGGTCAGCACATATTTTAGATGTCCGGATCGTGATGGATTACCCTGCCAGGCCCAGAATTCCCATCAGATATCGATGAAACACCAATAAGGTCGGGTACCCTCCCGTGGTAAAACTGGTCATAAACAAGAATCATGGACAGGTGTATGTGTATGGAAAACATGGTCTGTATGTAGTGAATGGTTTATGGCATGTTGTGCCTTGATGATATCTTACTCGGCCACTGGGCGAGGAGCTGCCCAAACAGGTTTGGCTGGAGGCAGTGGAGTCAGCTCGGCCAGGTCATGGGGAAGTCAGCTACGGTGGACGTGTCCTTTCAGATCAAACTCGGCCTTAATCAATTGACTATATGAGGGCAAGTCATAAGATGGATGCCGTTTACAAAATGGAGTCTGAGGGTTCGGAACGGAAACCACGATTTAAGGGTGTTAGTATCATTCAATCATGACGCAAATGCATAGGGATAATGTCCTAATCATTACTGGTCCGTCGATACCAAATTCGTCATGGTACGACGATATTTTGTGATACGAGTGTTTGGACCTCGATACCGGTGGAACATCAGGGTCTGGAATTTCAGTACCACAGCACCCCTCAGACTGCAGTACAGCTCTCACCGGCCCCCTGCTTGCACCCCCTGTCCTGGCTGCACCCCTCAGACTGCAGCACAGCTCTCCCCTCCACCCCCTGTCCTGGCTGCACCACTCAGACTGCAGTACAGCTCTCCCCTCCACCCCATGTCCTGGCTGCACCTCTCAGACTGCAGCACAGCCCTCCCCTCCACCCGCCCCATGCTTGCACCCCCTGCCTAGCTGCCACCTGGGACTGCAGCACAGCCCTCCTCTCCACCCCGGCCCCTGCTTGCACCCCCTGTCCTGGCTGTACCCCTCGGACTGCAGCACAGCCCTACCCTCCACCCTGCCCCCTGCTTGCACCCCCTGTCCTGGTTGTACCCCTCAGACTGCAGTACATCTCTCTCCTCCACCCCCTGTCCTGCCTGCACCCCTTAAGCTGCAGTACAGCTCTTCCCATGACCCCCACCACCCTGCTTGCACTGCCTGTCCTGGCTGCATCCCTCAGACTGCAGCACAGCTCTCTCCTCCACCCCCTGCCTGGCTGCAACCCTCAGACTGCAGCACAGCTCTCCCCTTCACCCCCTGTCCTGGCTGAACCCCTAGAGTGCAGTACAGCTCTCCCCCCACCCCCTGACCTGGCTGCACCCCTTGAACTGCAGTACAGCTCTCCCCATGACCCCTGTCAACCTGCTTGCACCCCCTGTCCTGGCTGCACCCCTCAGACTGCAGCACAGCTCTCCCCTCCACCCCCTGTCCTGGCTGCACCGCTCACACTGCAGCACAGCTCTCCTCCGCCCCCCTGCGTGCACCCCAGTCCTCATTGCACCCCTCACAC
Organism: Lissotriton vulgaris; assembly: GCF_964263255.1. Lineage (NCBI taxonomy): Eukaryota > Metazoa > Chordata > Amphibia > Caudata > Salamandridae > Lissotriton > Lissotriton vulgaris. The sequence continues at coordinate 45,676,067 of NC_141699.1, forward strand.
TGCAGCACAGCCCTCCCCTCCACTCCGTCCCCTGCTTGCCCCATGCCGTGCCCTCACTGCACCCCTCGGATTGCAGCACAGCTGTCCCCTCCACTAACTACAGCACAGCTCTCCCCTCCTCCCCCTGTCCTGGCCCCCTGCGTGCACCCCAGTCCTCATTGCACCCCTCAAACTGCAGTACAGCTCTCCCCTCCACCCCTCTGCCTGCACCCCCTGTCTTTGCTGCACCCCATGCATTCCAGCACATCCCTCCCCTCCACCCCCGCTCTCCTGCTTGCACCCGCTGTCCTGGCTGCACCCATTAAACTGCATTATAGCTCCCCCTTCCACTCCACCCCTCTGCTTGCACCCCCTGTTCTGGCTGCACCCATTGACCTGCAGTACAGCTCCCCTTCCACCCACACCCCCTGCTTGCACCCCCTGCCCTGGCTGCACCTCTCAGACTGCAGTACAGCTCTCCCCGCCCCCCCTGCTTGCACCCCCTGTCCTGGCTGCACCCCTCGCACTGCAGTACAGCTCTCCCCTCCACCCCCTGTCCTTGCTGCACCCCTCAGACTGCAGTGCAGCTCTCCCCTGCCTCCCTGCTTGCACCCCTGCCCTCACCGCACCCCTTGGACTGCAGCATAGCTCTCCTCTTCACTAACTGCAGTACAGCTCTCCCCTCCAACACATGTCCTAGCTGCACCCCTCAGACTGCAGTACAGCTCTCCCCTCTACCTCCTGTCCTGGCTGCACCCCTCAGACTGCAGTACAGCTCTCCCCCGCCCACCTGCGTGTACCCCTGCCCTCACTGCACCCCTTGGACTGCATCGAAGCTCTCCTCTTCACTAATTGCAATACAGCTCTCCCCTCCACCTCCTGTCCTGGCTGCTCTCCTCAGAACGCAGTACAGCTCTCCCCTCCACCCCCTGGCCTGGCTGCACCCCTCAGAATGCAGTACAGCTCTCCCCTCCACCCCCTGTCCTGGCTGCACCCCTTAGACTGTTGTACAGCTCTCCCCTCCACCCCCGCCCCATGCCCTGCCCTCACTGCACCCCTCGGACTGCAATACAAGTCTCCCCTACACTAACTGCAGTACAGCTCTCCCCACCACCTTCTGTCCTGGCTGCACCCCTGAGACTGCAGTACAGCTCTCCCCTCCACCCCCTGTCCTGGTTGCACCCCTCAGACTGCAGTACATCTCTGCCTGGCCTCCCAGCGTGCACCCCTACCCTCACTGCACCCCTTGCACTGCAGCACAGCTCTCCCCTTCACTAACTGCAGTACAGCTCTCCCCTCCACCCCCTGTCCTGGCTGCACCCCTCAGACTGCAGTATAGATCTCCTCCGCCCCCCGTGTTCACCCCTGCCCTCACTGCACCCCTTGGACTGCAGCACAGCTCTCCCCTTCACTAACTGCAGTACAGCTCGCCCCTCCTCCTCCGGCCCCCCAGCTTGCACCCCCGTCCTGGCTGCACCCTTTTGTAGTAATCAAAAATCCACTTTTGAGGGGTTCCACTGATACTTAGTCCATTTAAACCAACAAAGAAGAAATTGGCACAGAAGCCGAAATATAACAGAGACTTTTATTAACCTCATATGAGATGAGACTACGTCACACAGAAGCCTTAACAACTGAATGAGGCAGTCGAGCAGTACAGAACAGGGTTACATGCTCAGCATAAAAGCAAGGGGCAGTCCTGGCTCATGTAAGCCTGCAAAATGACCAAGATGGGCATGCAAAATATACTTGCTCAACAAAGTGGGAGGAGAGTTACTTCTTTTTAGAAATGGGATCTCTGGCTGACCAAGGCTTGCGCCACAGTCAGTCAGAGACCACAATTCTACGTCAGGGCAAGGGAGTTACACGCCAAGATAACCCCTGCTCACCCCCTTGGTAAAGTGACACGAGCAGTAAGGCTAAACTTGGAGGCTATGTAAGTTAAGTGTTTGCGCACGCACCCCCAGCAACAACACCCAAGGCCCACCACAAAGGAAACTCCACACAAGGTTATATAAAAAATAGCCTTTGTATTGTACAAAACACATTAGATAATAAATACACACTTTACAATGTTCCATAGGCACGGGCAGAATTTACAGGGGCTTAGGTGCATGGGACAGGGCCACTCGCACCACTGTCAGGTAGAAACACTTTTAGAACTAGCACTTGGTAGAATTAGCAGTCTGTAGGGATAACCCTTAGCACATAGAAAAATTGTAGAACCAAATAGAAAATAAAGCACACAACCAGTAAACACTGGTAACAGGTAAGTACCACCTACGCAACCCAAACCACCTTAGGGAAATATCACGCAGGGAACCAGGACCTCACTACCAACACCTGTACTAGGAAGAACAACCACCTAAGTATCACTATACATTTAGGGGTATAGGCATAAGAATATTACACATGTTGCATAAACATACATTCAGCGATGTAGCAAAGAACAAGTGCGCAGACATTACATAAGCCACAACCTGTGACTGTCCCCAGGCTAACTGGCCTCTCTTGGGCTTGGATGCCCTGTGTCCCAAATGTCAGGGCAGGCTGCAGGCAGCCAAAGAAGAAACCTAAACAAGGCAGCTGCCCACTAAGTGCTGGGAAGCTGTAGTAGTGAGCCTGGCACCAGCGTGCCTCCTGGCTCTCTGCGGGGCTCCTAAACAAACAATCAATGGGGCCAAGAATCACCTGTGAGCCTTGCAGGCTCGGTGGCCACAACAACTATGCCCCTGGGAGCCTCGTGGGCTCTAATCGATGCTGCCACCACTGGGGGAGCAGCCCGCTGACAGCTGGGGCCGCTCTACCACCAGGAATGCCGGGGATCGTTGAAGCCTTGTAGGCTCGAAGAAAAATGCCCCCGTGATTCTGGAGCCTCGTGGGCTCTAAATAAAGAATGCCCGAAACGTTGGAGTCCCACTCGGGGGACTCGAAATGCCAAAATGCACCCCAAGAGACTCGGGGCTCAAAATCGCATATGCCCCCTCACGACGATGGAGCCTTTCAGGTTCAGAACAAATAACTGCCCGGGCCCCCACAGGGCCTTTCAAGAATGATGATGTCCCTGTCACTGGTGTCCTCCCTCTCTGGGGGACTTGCACACAATCGCCCCCTGCTCCACTCACCGGTGTCGGGCGGGGCGGGAAACACGGTCGGTGTGCCTCTTCAAGCAGCGAGGGGCTCTCCTTCAACTCTGGAGCCCAGCCTGCATTTTCAGCTGCTCAGTGGGGCCGCTCTGGGGAGATGCACCGGCGGGGTGCGTTGCCTCACTCTACCCCCCCAGCCGGCTTTCACTCACCAGCTTTCTTTGGTGGGGGGGCTCCTCTCCTCTGCACTCGTCGGTGCACTCTGGGGCTCCCCTTCACATAGGGACCTCGCTGACTGCGGCCGGGGACACTGCTGGTCTCCCTCTCCACACGGGGGACCGGTGATTCCCAGCACAGCTTCCAGAGGCTCACGCAGGAGCGCGGGGTCGGATCCCGTTGCTTCCTGCTTCCGGTTCAGGCAGTCGGGGCTCTCCCTCGTGAGCGCCTCGCCGACACGACGCGGCAGGTTCCTTCCTCTGAGGCTGCGGGGGCGGGACTTCCGGCCCTTCTCCGGGGGCCACGCTGCGATTGGCCGGCCAACAAGCTGCTTCCGGGTTGCCGTGGGCAGAGCGGCGGCCCGAGGGAATGCTTTCCTCATCGGTGTCAATCCGGGGTAGGCTCCCGGTTGAAATATCAAGAATTGCCAGCAGGTCCCTGGCGGGGTGGGCACCCGTCAGGGGCAAATCAAGGGCGGTAAACATGGCAACATGTGGCATGGGCAGCCGCAAAAGTGGAATAAAAGCGCAACCAAGCGCTTAGGGGCAAAAATTGAATGCTCCCAGGCTCTTGTGTAAAATAAAGCGCTCACAAGCGCTAGGGGCCAAAATAAAGTGCTCCCAGGTGCTAGTGGCCCAACAGTCAGCAACAAAGTCCTTCAAGGGTGCGGGGGGCAAGGCTGGGCCAGGGCCAGCTCACAGGGTCCTCCTAGGCAGGGAGGCAATCCCCAGTGGCAGTTTTCCTGGCGCCCAGCAGCATCAGCAGGCCCCCCTTGCCTGGATCAAAAAGAAGAACCTTTTGTAAGGGGACACAGCCCCTTTTTATACAGTAAAAAACTTTTGTCTGTGTGTAGGGTGGGGGAGAAACCAGTCTCATCTGGTTTTGGAGCACTCTTGATGTGCTCAGCCACCCTTTCTATTTACTAGTTAGGCTAGGGTCATCAGTCGCATCACAGGGGGCGGAGCCAGCATTGTGTGGGGAAAGCCCAGCCCTATTCATGTCCCAGGTGTACTCCTTCCTCGCATCACTCATGCTAATCTCAACACTCACCACCGGGGCAGACCCATCCTGACTCCTGGAGCCTGGCACACCAGCCAGCTCCAGCCAATCACATGCCAGACATAAATTACACAAACATGCCAACTTCTATAAGTGGCACTTCCACACTAGACACAATCACGCCACATACATCATTGCACAGCATTTAATCACACGAGCCCGCACATACCAAACTCGAGCCTGCACACCTTACGCATCAGGAACTAACATGAACACATACATTCCCCATGCATCCCTATGGGAGGGCAGGCCAAACTCACCACACTCACTCAGAGTGCGCACGCACTTTCCACTGGGACACAGTGAAAGTGCGCAGAAGCCAGAAATCACTAGCACTAAGTCACATCCATAAGCAAAAAGTTTGGTGGTGAACCTGCCAGAAGGGCCAAGTCCAACACAACCCCCTTCTAGCCAAAATGCAGGGCAGACCAATCACCACTGTGATGGGCTTCCCTGCTTGGGGCGATGGAACATGGACGCAGGCCCGCAACTGCCGGGGCTCCCTCCTGCTCTACGCCACGGTGAACCCTTGGGGTTCCTTCCAAAACCACTGTCTGGAACAACTGGGCTACCCCACTGGTACTCCCAAGCTGCCCGCGGCCAGGACCAGGCCCTGGGCCACCCAGGTGCCACTGGTTCTTGCCTATTCACAGAGTGGGTGGTAGTAACGCATGGCACATAGGAGCTATTTTCCACTCTTCCTGTCTGTAAGACAGGGCTAGACTGCCACTGGTTCTCCAGCCTAGGGTCTACACCCTCAGGTGAACCAGGAGTCCCAGGGGAGGATCTCCTCCCCCTACCTCTCTGTCTAGGGTTCCTCCTCCTCCTGTGAGGGGTACCCCTGGCATGCCATACTCCCTACCTTGGGTTTAACCCCTCAGGTTGCACCGGGGTCAGAGGTGGGCTCTCCCACCATCTGCACCCCCTTCCGGAGTTCTGCACCCTCCCAACTGAAGTGGTACCCCTGGAAGAAGCACTGGTCAGGACGCTGGTTACAGACGTCCCACCCTTCAGGTCAGGCATATCCTGAACCTTAAAACAACCAAAGGTACCAGAGGGTCTGAAATCAAAAAAAGTTCAAACGTGTTCGATAGCCACCTAACCAACCACAGTCCCTCATTCACCCAGGGGTCAAAATGATCGACACAAAGGCTCTCAAGGGATGAGGAAAATACCCATCAGTCACCATACGGATCCGCCCTTCATCATTTGGGATTTTATCCGGACCACCCGTCTGAGAAAATTAGTGTCACAATCAAAGGATGACCTGGTGGTAAGGAGGTCCCTTATGTTGTTTTTAATAACAGTGTGGTCTACCACTCGATATTAATGAGTGGAAAAAAGGCATGGGACTGGGGTGTGCAGTGCAAATAACTGTGAGTGAGAAAAAGAAAACAAAACAAGAGAGTGTGTTAAAATTGGTCAAAAGAGCACGGAACAACCTTTATTCTGTGTATGCTCTCAATACCAAGATTAAAAATATATAACCTTAGGCAGTCAAATTAGGTAGACCGTCTGAGGTGAGGTCGACATGTTTCAGCAAACATGGACTATTGTGTCCTTGCTTTCATCAGGACCAGAAATATGATGCTAGTGCTACTGCACAATGTGAAATAAATCATAAAGTGACAGAGTGACAAAAGGAAAAGAGAAACAAGTGCAAAAAGTCACCTGTATGATCCAAATACCATTACAGTAAGTGCTGTTCACTGTGGAAAAAATAAAGGAAGTGAGTGTCAGGTTAGGCTATCTATACTCTTTGAACTACAAAATAAGTCCATCATCTATGGATCAACAAGAGAATTACATCAAAATGATGTTGATCTATGCTCTCTTATTATTAGAGGGTCAGTTATCATCCATTCGGAAATACATATTATTAACCAAACGTCATTCAGTTCTTACCTTAATCTGTAATGTAGAATTGCCTCACCCCACCTGGCAGCGGCTCAGGGGAAAATGAAGCACCGCTCTAGAAAACATGTAAAGCACATGTAAACATAGTGTGCACAACAAAAAACAAACCCCTCTCTACTATCAATGACCGGAAATAGCAATACTCGCACTGACAAATAATGCTACCGTTCCTAGTTGCGACCAGATCTAAAGGAAGAACAGACTCCCTTACGCCAAACGGGCTCTTTGAAACGGAGCATAGCAGCGAGTAATTCGGCAGAACAGACTCCCTTACATCAAACGGGCTCTTTGAAACTGAGCATAGCAGCGAGTAATTCGGCAGGAAACAGCTCGTCTTACCTATCCGTCGGTACTCCGTGGCCGGCGTCCTAGCCGACTGGGGAGGTACCGGATGGCAGTTTCGAGGCTGTTTATCAACCGCGCTTCCATTGGTTGCCAGGTCACGTGGTGTGCACGGACGCGCGATCTCATTGGGTCTGCTCGCGTAAAACGTCTTACAAGCTTACCCATTGGTGGTCTCAGGGTAAACAAGCAATCCGATAGGCGGAAGGGCGGCCAAACTGAACAGGGTCTAATTATGTGTGTGGATTATCAAGGTAACTGTGGGGACAGTGTTACTGAATGCAATACCAGACTCTTATGTACAAGGTAAAGTCCTCAACAGATTCAGATGACAACACTCATGTCATGAGTTGTCATAAATTCCAAAATGGGTGTGAACTGAAAGAGATCCACTCTAGAAGGGATGGAAGGTCCAATAAAGTGGACATAAGGCCAACGTAAACCGTGAAGGTTTGAAGGGTTATTACTGTATAGTTGAGCGTAATTAAACAATGCGCTCATGTACTTTGTCCACGTGGTGGACATATGGCCCCGATAGGGTGGTTAATATTAATCAGGGGAGAAGTGTGCAGAAGGCAAAACAGGTTAGTAATGACATATTCATTAGGTTGATTATATCTCAGATTAGAACACTCATTGTAATATGACAGACTACAAGGTGGACCATGGGATTTCATCGTTCAGGCCTTCATGATGTGTGTTAAGTTTTAGTACCCATTTTTGTTCTTTGATCAGTAGGTACTTAGCCACATCCGCTGTGTGTGATGGAATGAAGGGTTGTTCAAGGACGGTCCACTGAAAATCCGTAGCTAGATGTTTTGCTTCCAGAAAATGGGTGGTTAATTTCGTGGCCTGTCTGGCACATCGAATGGTGCTTTTGTGCTCCGATATCCTTATGCGGACTTTACGTGTAGTCATACCCACATACTTATATCCACAAGGGCAGGTTATCAGGTAGATCAGACGGTCACTATTGCAGTTAGTAAACTTCGTCTGCTTCCAGGGTCTTGATGTACCAATATCAATTTCGACCGATTTAGTTGTCTGTGCACAAACTTGACAATTCCTGGGACTGGAGGGAGGTTCCATAGTGACCCTACAGCTCTTGGTTGATCTTCAAGTGGTCTGGTATGTACCAGTCTGTCTTTCAGATTGGGACCCCTTTTGAAGGAGACTAGGGGACGTGGAAGGGTCAAACGTCCTGAATTCAGAATCGGCCAGTGTTTCCGGACCATACTCTGGATCTTGTTGGAGAGATTACCAAAAGTATGAACGAAAGTTAGTCGATCCAGTGTATCCTTGGGGGGTCTGGGTTCCAACAGAGCTTGCTGATTATTGTTCATAGCTCGTTTCATGGATTGTTGGACTAGTCTGGGGGGTATTTACGGGCAACCAGTTGAGTGCTCAAGATACTGGAGTGTTTTTTATATGCTGTGGTTGTGGAACAGTTTCTTTGAACCAGTAAAAACTGACCAAAAGGAAGATTCTCCTTCAGAGATTTCGGGTGGTGGCTGTCAAACAATAATAGTGAATTTCTGGAGGTGGGTTTCCTATAGACCTCTGTTTGTAGGCCCTCTGGTTTAGCAATGATTAATAGGTCAAGAAATGCAAGTTCATATTGACCTATCTCAACGGTGAACTTCAAATGTGTGTTTCTGCTGTTGAGCCAACTCAGGAATTCTAGACATTTTTCTTTGGTACCTCTCCATGTGTCAAAAATGTAATCGATATACCTTTTCCAGGTCCTCAGGTTATCGATATAGGGATTGCGATCATTCAAGATGTGTTCTTGCTCGAATGAGTGAACGTATAAATTCGCTAGGCTGGGAGCATAAACGCTCCCCATGCTGGTTCCAGATGTTTGTAAATAGACCTGCTCTTCAAATTGAAAGAAGTTCTGTTTCATGGCCAATGTGGCGCAGGCCATTATAAACTGCACTGGTGAGATAGGTCAATATGAACTTGCATTTCTTGACCTATTAATCATTGCTAAACCAGAGTCGGCACATACCAAACTCGAGCCTGCACACCTTACGCATCAGGAACTAACATGGACACATACATTCCCCATGCATCCCAATGGGAGGACTGACCAAACTCACCACACGCACTCAGAGTACGCACGCACTTTCCACTGGGACACAGTGAAAGTGCGCAGAAGCCAGAAATCACTAGCACTAAGTCACATCCATAAGCAAAAAGTTTAGGGGTGAACCTGCCAGAAGGGCCAAGTCCAACACTTCTCCATACAGCAGCAAAAATAGCCTGCCAGTAATACTAGAGAGGCGGGTGCATTCTACTAGCTAGGCCCTTAAGGGCATGTGCGAAGTGGAGGATGCTGAATATAGTTTGTCTCTAGGCAGGCTACAAGAGCAGTGAACAGAAAGGTGGGACAGAGCACATGGCAGACAAAATGGCCGCCAGAAACACAAAATAGCTTTCAGCTCATGCTAACAAATCTGTCCAATATTTAACAGAAGGAACTTTTAGCATGAGCTAAAGACATTCCTATGATCCAGTAGGAACATAGAAAATATTTGTACATTAATTTTTAATACATTTATTAATATCCTAATTCATTGCTAGGTGGGCATTTTCCATTCTAAACATTTCATTAAGCTTGTATGAGCAGGAATACAAAGAGTACAAAGCATCGGTTCATCATTAACATTCAGATAGCAGAAGAAAGTAATGACCACTATAGAATCATAATTTTTCTAGTCCTAAGCAAAAGCAAGTCCTAAAATCATCTGGGAAATATTTTCAAGTCTCCTATGTATTTCAGTGACTTATATACTCAGGTGAGACAGTGGCGATCCTTATCAATGCTCTCAGGGAAAATGGGAATACTCTTCATCAGAGAAGAGACAGAACGCTACTTTAAAACAATGCCAGCCGAACAGTAAGAACAGTCACACAAATTTACTTATGGCGGACCATTTTTGGATGCTAAGGGCAGAGCCACTAGAGGCTATTCCTCTTCCATGGCAATTCAGTCAAATGGGAACATATCCAACACCCACTTGTATACAGTGGCACTGAAAACAATTGTGCAACTTATGCCAAAGTCTGTTCTAAGCCTCTTTGGTAGGCTTCTGTCATCCATCAAATCTGCTTCCGTTGTCTTCTTCCGCATTGGGCTTCTTGATCCAGGCCTTCCATGAAAATAATGCTTCTCAGTATCTGTTGGAGTGCCCTCCTGGCAAACACTCACAGCTCACTCGAAAGTCTCAATGTCTCAATGCAGTGGACCAGTGTCTCTCCTCTGCGGCAGGCACTACAGATATTGTGCTCTTTGTTGGTCATGGGCACAGATCATCTCGTGCAGACCCAGGTACTGCTTAAACAGAAAAATCAATAACATTTAATCTTCAGCTACATTCCCAGGCTCCAACACTCATTAATCAGTGGGCTGCCACAATGTAGTGCCTTTTGCCAATCTTTGATCCTCCGGTGCACTGCCCTTCTGTTGGAGCAATGAAAAGGGGTTGCAAAAACACAGGCCAAGGGGCTAAAAGGACTGCACACTGTCAGAGGTTACCAGCACATGACAGGTAGAAAACTGAATCCTCAAAACAACCCTGCCATCAACAACAGGGATCCTTCTCTTTCGCTGTTTGGCACTGAAACTCTGGTTATGTGGCAAACAGGGAGCCAGCTCCAACTTCTTGTCTGATGTCCAACGCCGTCTGATGGAGCAAGAACGATGCTTTGGAGATACCATTGATGGTGCGCTGGTGATCGCTGTCCAGCCTTGCTACTTTCTGGGTACTGGGACTGTAGGTCCAAGACGTCTGCCCTTCATCTGTAGCTGTCACTGATGAGAATTAGGACTCGTCTTTATCTTTGTTCTGCAGGTTATTATGACTCTTCCTTTTACTCTGGAAAATCCAGCAGAACCTAGTAATGTAGGAAATATGATACAGTTGTTAGTTTCCTTCAAATTAGCCTAAAACAGATCATTGTATTTACCATGGGACTGCAAGCAGGTGGCCTGCAATCTGCGAGGGAGTGGCCAGAAGCCATGAGACAACTCTGGTCTAAAATGCACTGTCACTATCAAAGGATACAAAGGCAAAGGCAGTACTTCTAGTCTCTTCAATTGGGTACTTCTCATATCCTCACTAACCTCAATGTGAGAGCATTATCCTTTTTCATCTAAGGGTTCATAGCTACATGGGAATTCTATCTAAATGTGTGTCCTCACACATAGTGGCATTGTCTAATGGGATAAATTCCTTATCTAGAACACCTCAAAAAAGGAAATCACATGATACAGATTATCAGGGACATGTAGATACCTCCCTTTAATAATTGTGCATCAGGTGAACTATGCAATAAACAGGCTGATGATCAAAATATGGAAACAAAAGACAAGAACTACAGAGTCCTGGTATTTCCATGATTAGAACACATCTGATCCCACCAAAAATTAAAGCAGCAGGAACAAAAGGATAAAAAACCAAATTTAAATAGGCATTAACAATGTGTCATGTTAAAGAAAACGTAAGGTATCTCCTATTGAGGTGGAAAACTTGTCTTACTATAGTATTGAGTTAGTTAACCAGTCTATCAAAACCCTGACAGTCACACTGGAAAACATGAAAGTGGGGCGCAGCGGCAAAAAAAAAATATATAGGAAGAACAAGAAATTACTTGGGTAATAGTCAGGCATGTAACACAACACCAAGAGTACGGGTGATACACTAAAGACCAAAATAGTACACAAATTTAACTCTACCACTGGCTGCTACACCATATACTGTAATATCGGCTACTGTTCCAGTTCCTTCCTTAGGTTCCAATCAAGGAACATTTAATCAAGGGCTGCCTGTTCCCTAACCCCTTTGCTGCTGATGACGAGCTCAGCTAGTCATCAGCCACGGTAGTCGTGTGCGGATAACGAGCTGAGCTCGTCACGTAACGTGGCTTTTCGTAAATTGCTGCACACAGCGGGAAAAGCCGCCGGAGCGATGTGGTTAAGGCAGTAACATGGCTAACTGCAGGTGACACACTTTTAATCCTGTATATCTCTTTTTCTTTTCTTCAATGCCATTGTAGCCAAATAGATATACACTGATGAAGTGTCGTTTTTCATGTTCACAGCATGAAGTATCATATCTGTGGAATTTAGTAACCAGAACAAGTCCAATCAACTGTTGCGTAGCGATGGGCATCGTCATGACCATCCCCTCACAACACAGGGGAGCTTGTAATAGTATCAAAAGTAAAATTATCAAAATAACGCAAAAGAAACCCACGCATAAAATAAAAACTCACATGTCAAGCCTTCAGGTATACGCGCTGTATATCAAGCACAGAAAGCATAGACAAATTACAATAGCATATGTAAATGAGCGGTGACGCACCACACAATGTCATGCACTTTATGCACTGTGATCCTGAGGCCCAAACCCCAATATTCTGGCCTGCTTAATTTGTCAGTCTTAAAATTAATATTTAATTTTCTTTTACTTTCCTCAATTTTCTTTTACTTTCCTCACCCTCCTTTTGACAACAGGTCACCTTAGTGGTGATCGGCTGTCAAATACAACTTACTGTGTCACTTCTGACACACAGGACCAGCAGAAACAACATGTAAGCATGTTAAGCCACCTTAATTTTGACTGTCCAAAAGTAAAACTGTTGTTCCTTGCGTCACAATTTTTCCTGTGAAAAATAAATCTGAATTTGCTAATCATTTTTACCTAGGCATGTAGCCCAAAAAATTCTAAGAAAGAGCTTCATCTTATTTTCTGTCTAAAACTAATGCAACATTTTTTTTTCTGTTAAATTAAGGCAACTACGTGGACATTATTTTTTAAGAGCAGAAGCAGTGTGTACTATACTTCTATTACAATCCAGAAGTCAGCTATTTGTATTATACCTAAATGTATGCAGTTACTGAAGCCTAAGGCACTTTAAAGCTACTGTAAATAGCAAGAATGCTGTTTAAATAGTCTATTTAACCCAATTTCGACTTTGATATTTGGGGCACTTAAAAATAAATATTCTATAATTGTGTTACATATTAATCATCCTCAGAATGTTCTTTACAGATTGCCGAGATTGGACATTAGACATATCTCATGTAAATCCTTAGAAAAATGAGTTTTGTACGCCTGCGCCAAGTGAAATTCCATATGCAAATGTCCTCATTATGCAGTACAACACAAATTAAATTACATTGTAATGCTAGGAGGTCACAGTATGAGTATTAAGCTTTATAAATCTTAAAAAACGATTTTAAAAGCATTTATTTAAAGAAAAACAAAATTGTCATAATTAATAATTATTTTTAATAAAACCAATAATTTTTGATAATTCCACATATAAAAGCAAGCTTCCTCTCTTGCCTATCATATTGAGATGCATTCATTCACAAGCCTAAGCACAGAAGCCTAACTTGAAACATGACAAATTCTTGCGCCACTTTAAAAGGACAATTATTATTTAGCAACAGAACCAAGAATGTGCTTACAAAAATGCTTCAAGAGAGGAAAACCGTAATTCAATCAATCAATCAATCAATAATAACACTTGTATAGCGCACTACTCACCCGGAAGGGTCTCAAGGCGCTTGGGGGAAGGGGTCTGCTACTGCTCGAACAGCCAGGTCTTGAGTTGTCTCCTGAAGGCGAGGTGGTCCTGGGTCAGCCGAAGGTGGATGGAGAGGGAGTTCCATGTCTTGGCCGCCAGGTAGGAGAAGGATCTGCCTCCGGCGGTGGCTCTTCGGATGTGTGGTACGGCGGCGAGGGCGACGCTAGTAGACCGTAGCTGGCGAGTGGGCGTGTAGAAGGTTAGCCGGTCGTTGAGGTACTTGGGGCCCAGGTCGTGGAGAGACTTGTGTGCGTGGGTGAGGAGCCTGAACGTGATCCTCTTGTTGACGGGGTGCCAGTGCTGGTCCCTCAGGTGGCCGGAGATGTGGCTGCGTCGGGGGATGTCCAGGATGAGTCGGGTGGAGGCGTTCTGGATGCGTTGGAGTCTTTTCTGTAGCTTGGCTGTGGTTCCGGCGTAGAGGGTGTTTCCGTAGTACAGTCGGCTGGTGACGAGGGCCTGGGTGACCGTCTTCCTGGTTTCGGTCGGGATCCATCGGAAGATCTTGCAAAGCATGCGAAGGATGTGAAAGCATGATGAGGAGACGGCGTTGACTTGTCTGGTCATCGAGAGAGAGGAGTCCAGGATGAAGCCCAGGTTGCGTGCGTTGTCTGTTGGCTTGGGAGCGGTGCCCAGGGCTGGGGTCCACCAGGAGTCATCCCAGGCGGAGGGCGATGGTCCCAGGATGAGGACCTCCGTCTTGTCTGAGTTCAGTTTCAGGCAGCTGTTCTTCATCCACTCGGCGACGTCTTTCATCCCTTCGTGTAGGCTGGTTCTGGCGCTGTCGGGGTCTCTGGTGAGGGAGAGGATCAGCTGGGTGTCCTCGGCATAGGAGATGATGTTGAGGTTGTGTTGGCGTGCGATGGCAGCGAGAGGTCTCATGTAGACGTTGACGAGGGTGGGGCTGAGTGATGATCCTTGCGGGACGCCACAGATGACTTCATTGGCCTCGGATCGAAACGGTAGGGGGCTGACTCTCTGTGTTCTTCCGGCGAGGAACAAGATGATCCACTCCAGTGCCTTCTCATGGATGTGGGTGTTGCTGAGGCATTGGACTAGGGTGCGGTGGCAGACAGTGTCGAAAGCTGCAGAGAGGTCCAGGAGGATGAGTGCCGCTGCTTCCCCGTTGTCGAGCAGGGCTTGGATGTCGTTGGTGGCTGCGATGAGGGCGGTCTCGGTGCTGTGGTTGGCTCTGAAACCAGACTGCGAGGGGTCGAGGGATCCGTTTGTCTCGAGGAAGGTGTCAAGCTGTCTGTTGATGATCTTCTCGATGACTTTGGCAGGAAAAGGGAGGAACGAGATGGGGCAGAAGTTTTTGAGGTCGGTGGGGTTCGCTGTTGGTTTCTTCAGTAGGGCGCTGAGCTCGGCATGCTTCCAGCTCTCCGGGAAGGTGGCGGTGTTGAAGGAGGTATTGATGACGTCCCGGAGTTGGGCTGCGATGGTGGAGTCGGCCTTGCTGGGGCAGGGGTCGGTTGGAGATCCGGAGTGGATGGTGTTCATCGTGCGGGCTGTGTCTTCGGTGGTCACTGTGGTCCAGGTGCGGAGGGTGGCGGTGGGGTGCATTGGTTTGACGGTTGGGTGCATGAATGGTGCGCCAAAACTATTGTGGATGTCGGCAATCTTGCGGTGGAAGAACGAGGCGAGAGAGTCGCAGAGATATTGTGAAGGAGTGATGTTGTTGTTGCCGGTGCTCGGGTTGGAGAACTCCTTGACGATGCTGAAGAGTTCCTTGCTGTCGTGGGCGTTGTTGTCCAGTCGCTCCTTCAGTGATTTCTTCTTGGTGGTGCGGATTAGCTGGTGGTGCTTGCGGGTGACGTGTTTGAGGGCGGTCATGTTGTCAGTGGACTGGTCGAGAAGCCAGGCTTTCTCGAGGGTGCGGCAGGTCTTCTTGGAGTCCTTGAGTTCGTCGGTGAACGAGGGGGCCTTCTTGCTTCTGGGTCTGTTGGAAGGGTTCTTCAGTGGTGCAAGGTCATCGGCACAGGTGGTCAGCCACTGCGTGAAGTTGCGGGCTGCTTTGTTGGGGTCCGTTGTGCTGGCAGGTGGGTTCTGGCTGAGGGAGGTGGTGAGCTGGTCAGTGTGATCTTGCTCCAGCTCCTGTGAGGAGCCTGTTGCCGGTGGTGGTGGGCTGTGGTTTTTCTGAAGGTAAAGTGGACGCAGCTGTAATCGGTCCAGTGGAGTGGCTGAAGGTGATATGCTTGCTGGATGAGAAGACGGGATCAAGCGTGAGCCGGCGTAGTGGGTGGGGGTGCTGACCAGTTGCTTGAGTCCGAGGTTGGCAAGGTTGTCCAGCAGGGCGACGGTGTTGCGGTCCTTGTTGTTCTCCAGGCGGAAGTTGAGGTCTCCTAGGAGGATGTAGTCGGCAGAGGGGAGGGCGTGTGGGCTGATGAAGTCTGTGATGTCTTCGCTGAATTGTGTGCGTGGTCCCGGGGATCTGTAGATGAGGGTGCCTCTGAGGGTCGTCTTTGGGTCGGTGTGAATCTGGAAGTGGAGGTGCTCGGTGGCGGCGAAGGTGTCATTGGAGTCGGTCGTGATGCAGATGGTGTTCTTGTGGACGATGGCGATGCCTCCTCCGGTCTGGTTGACTCGGTCCCTCCTGATGATCTTGTACCTGTCCGGGATGGCGATGGCGATGTCGGGGGCTGAGGAGGCGTTCATCCAGGTTTCCGTGAGGAAGGCGATGTCTGGTGATGTTGTGTCGAGGAGGTTCCAGAGTTACATGGCGTGTCTGTGGACGGAGCGGTTGTTGAGCAGGATGCACTTGAGGTTGCTGCTGGAGCTTGGCTTGGCGGGCGCGGTGCAGGTTCGGAGGCAGGTGAACTTGCAGGTTCTGCAGGTGAAGGGTCCTTGAATGTATTTCAGGGCGGCCCGGCAGCAGGTGGGGTTCCGGCCGGCATTGAGTGCGTTGAGGGCAGCAGCATCGTAAGTCTGTCGGGTCATCTTGCATCGGTGGGGGCCAGGGGTCCTGGCACTGGGCGCGGTCCAGGCGTGGACGGGCGCAAACGGGCTTGCCTTTGGCGCGCCTTCGGCACACAATTGGCGCGCCAACTGCGCGTCAACGCTGCGCGTGGGCATGGGCGTTATAAGTAAGGAGCCGGGAGGGAGGATCAGCTGGGTGGGGGGAGCGGGGCGGCGAATGGGCAGGAGGTGGGCGGAGCCGCAGGGAGTCAGTGGCGGGAAAGGAGGTCTGAGGGCAGCACAGCGGTGGCTGGGTCGTCCGGGGGGGTGAGAAACGAGTGAAAAAAGGGGGCAGAACGAAGGCAACAGCACACAAGGCAAGGGGAAGGAAAAGCGAAATGGAGGGAGAAACGAAGGCAGCAGTACACAAGGCAGGCAAACGAAGGCAGCAGTACACAAAGCAAGGGGAAGGAAAAAACGAGATGGAGAGAGAAACAAAGGCAGCAGTTCACAAGGCAGGCAAACGAGGGCAGTGGTACACAAGGCTGGAAAACAAGGCAGCGGTGTGTGGGGGCGACCTCGCCTGGTTACAGGTTCAGCGGTCGTTTTACAAATAATGAACCTTTTTTTTAAAAGAGCATTCTGAAATGCAAAGTTTCACCCGTGTTTAACTGAGGAGGTCCTGGCTGAGTAAACATTCCTGTCTATTTGTGGCCTCCAAAAAAAGACAGCTGTTTGCTTAGCGGCAATAAAAGCCTGTCTCTCAGTGTTGTAACATGAGCACGGTGGCAGTCTTATTTAAAACCGACATTTCAAGCTTTAAAATGCGTGTGCAATACAGAAAAATCCAATGTATTCAGATGATGTGTTTGCCTGTTAATATCTAATACAATGCATCCAAGGAAAATGCGTTATAATTGTTTAATTATTATAAAACACACAATTTCGTTTTTGAGGCTGTTTTATATCTATTGAATGTGATTTTTAATTTTATCTTGTAAGCATTTAACAGTTTGTACATGTGCGTAATTGCTCACTCTATAAATTAAATAGCAACATATAGCTATTATAGCATATCATATGGTTAATTTCAGAATTTTTATTTAATTTCTGCTAAATATTAATTAACTAAAATTTTACCTAACAGACTGAAGACAACAAGAAAGTCCACAAACACATACTGATCTCTTTTCAGACATATACAGAAAGGGGTCAAACACTCAGGACACACAATACCGCGCGCTTAATAGCCATCATTTCATAAATAGCGCCATCGCTATCTACTTACAGAAGTTGCACTAATAGGAAAACCACACAGACATTTAAACACACATTTAACCCACAGATCAACACTTATGACAGAAACAAAGGACAGCCCACAGACTGTACTTAAACCAAACCATTTGTAAATACTAGTTGTAAGTCATATTTACAAGAAGCGCTTCTCAATAGTATTCCAAAAGACTGCAAAAACAGCTCAACAAACTGTTTTATTTCCAATAAGCCAAAATACACTCAACTCACTAGCTTTGGCTGGCAGAACACCAAAAATCGCTCTGCATATCTCATTCATAAAATTGCGCAGAAAAAGGATCCTTGTATGTATTTTGTCATATTTTAATTCTCTGGGGATGCAGAATCACCAAGGAAGAAATATGTTTTTATACCTAAACCTATTTAAATATTCCCTCAAGGGGCCGGCTAATTCAATTTATATTTCACTATGGTACCTTTCAAAAAGCAACGCATTCTTCTATGTGTGCTTGAAACAGGCATGCCAAAAATAGTGCATTGGAGTAGAGAAAAATCTCCTCATTACCTGCCTATATGTGTTGCATCACATACATCTACAAATTCAAATTCATAGGGCTAACTCAATATTTGGCCAATTTCAAATGCATATCATATTCATATTCAAAATCAAGCTCCCGGGTAAGTGTACCTAAACTAAGCTTACCAATCGGGTCCCGGGTAAGTGTTCCTAGACTACCTTACCAATCGGGTTTCAAACCTATACAAGTGCCACAAAACGGCTATTATCAAACAAATGGTTATCCAAATTCTAACTGCCAAGTTCTAAATGACCTAATGGTCTTTTTAAAATACTCACGCCAAAAAGGTTCTCAGTCAGAATCAAAATCAGGAAGATCAGAAATATACTGGGCTGCAGAGACAGAGAATCCCCAGAATCTCCGTGCACAGAGAAAATGTAAAAGTATTTGAGCTTATATAGCGCACAGCTACCCGCAGTGGGTTTCCCGGCGCTTGCTTAGGGAACCCGTCCTGCCCAGAGTCGCAGAGTGTGAACCCGTGAGTCCAAAAGGCACCGGAGCGAGAATTATCGAGTCCGTGGAATTTTTATCCCAAGATCCGCCAAGGCGCGGAATTGAACCCTGGTCCAGGGCCGATCTCAGCTTCCGGGTCTGCCACCTCTAACCCCTGAGCCACACTTCTCCACAAGAGTACCCCCTTAGTAGAATCCTGTTCTCTCCTCCACAGTAGATTTCTGTCTCCTGACAAGATTACTCCCTCAGATAGTCACTTCTGATGAGGTCCACGTTGGCACGCCAAACTGCCAGAAATCATAAATCCACTTCTCAGGGGTTCTGCTGATACTTAGTCCGTTTAAACCAACAAAGAAGAAATTGGCACAGAAGCCAAAATATAACAGAGAGTTTTATTAACCTCAAATGAGGTGAGACTACGCCACACAGATGCCTTAGCAACTGAATGAGGCAGTCTAAGGAGTACAGAACACTGGGGCCTTATATATGTGAGGGTTGCATACTCAGCATAAGACCAAGGGGCAGTCCTGGCTCAAGTAAGCATGCAAAATGACCAAGATGGGCATGCAAGATCTACTTGCTCAACAAAGTGGGAGGAGAGTTACTTCTCCATACAGCAGCACAAATAGCCTGACAGTTATACTAGAGAGGCAGGTGCATTCTACTAGCTAGGCCCTTCTGGGCATGTGCCTAGTGGAGGATGCTGAATATAGTTTGTGTCTAGGCAGGCTACAAGAGCAGTTAAAAAAAAAGGTAAGACAGAGCACATGCAGACAAAATGGCCGCCAGAAATACAAAATGGCTTTCAGCTCATGCTAACAAATCTGTTCAATATTTAACAATATGGCCTGCAGTACAGCTTTCCCCTCCATTCCTGGAGCTCTTCCCTTGCCCTTACAGGTCTCTTCCTGCCCCCCCTTCATACTCTTCACCTCTCACCAAATCTTTTGGTCCAGCTATACCTCTTAGCACAATCCAGGTCCCATCGATCTAGAAACCCTTCCCTCCCCCAACAAAATATTCCTCTTCTATAGTGCTCCTGCACCTTTAGGTAATATCAGCGCTATGTGATTATGCATAAATAAATAATACATACCAAGCATTTGCAATGCAATAGGTCTCGCATTTACGCAGGTTTCAGCCATTGGCATTGCAAATGACAATGCCTTTGAATAATGTTTTGGATTTTAAAACACAAATAAAAAAAGGCAATGCCATTTACAATGCCAAAACTTAAACTCGTGTGAATGCGAGACCTGTTGCATTGCAAATGCTTGTTTATTTGTGTTTTAAAAACCAAAACATGATTCAAAGATATTGTCATTTGCAATGCCAATGGCTCAAACTTGTATAAATGCGAGACCTATTACATTGCAAATGCTTGTTTAATGAAGCACCACAGCATTGCTGGTGGTACTTTGGACCATGCCTCCCTAGCATCTTAATCCCCAAAGGGCACCACTGAACTCCCACTGCAAGTTTCGTTTTGCTACATGTGTTTTCCTTCCCATAGGCTAACATTGTAGAGTTTGATGCTCACGCCTCAAACCCGTAATTTGAACTATTTTGCGATTTTCTTCCATAATCGATATCTACAAATGTACTAAAGTTATTCTAAAGACTTTGGTTTCTAAATTCATATAAAAATCTAATTTGTTTTTATAAATTGCTCTCAGATATCTCATTCAGTGTGTGAACCATTTATTGAGTGCACAACAAATGCTTAGACTTCCCTTTGATAAGCCTAAGCTGTTCGGCCACACTACCACAAATAGAGCACCTGGGATTATTAAAGTATGTCTTGTAAACCAATAAGGGTTGTCTGGACTTTTTGCATAGTGTGTTCTTATATTGGCATCACTGCATAAAATGTCAGCTTCCTACCATGTGGAAGTTGAGATGAGGGCACCATAGATACAAAGGCTGGCACTTTACCATTGACGAGTGTGTGACTACAGAAAGTGCCCACTCACCATGACATCCAGTTAATCCATATTAGGGCTTTCCAGCAGTGAAAAGAAACCAAGAGTGTGACTACAGGGAAGTGCCCTCTTATCACAACCATGAAAACTCGTTAACCCATATTAAGGGTTTCCAGTTGTGAAAAGAAACCCAGATGTGAGAGCTCTTGCCTCGTTAATAGCATAGTTCGAGAGCGTTTAGATAGGGAATATGGAGGACAACTCGGACGAAGGCTGTTTGACCCACATGGACAAGGATCTTACCAAAATATGTTATCTAAATATACACATAAATGAGCAGAATAGAAAGTCATCGTATACCAACAACTATCCATATTATTGTTTGTTATTAATCATATCAAGGTATCAAGGTATCAAGGTGACCCAATCAACAAAGAAGAAAACTATATGGGATTACCCAAGATGTTTTAAGTACTGGATCCTTGTCTTTCAAGTACTCCCGGCATGTTATTGAGCCCGCCGTGGTGGTATTATCCCTACCACGGTGTAGTGTAGTTCCTATATTCCCAATAGGCTCTGCGCATTGGAATAACATAAACAATAGTATAGACGTAGGACTGAGGCCGACTGGGTCTCTATTAAATATGTTAGACTTAATTGTGTGTGTGCCAGCTAGCCCAGAGGTCACTAGAAACTTTCTCAAGTAAACAAGAAGGTGTTAACTTTCCTGAATAGACAGGAAAGGATTAGCTTCTGACAACCATATAACATGACAACTTTGTTCCCCCTGAAATAAGGAATATCTCTAGAGTCCCGAAAACAATAGATAGCTATTTTGCTCAGTCAATCGTGCATGCTTTGTTTCACCAGAAGTGCAGAGAAATAGAGAGACGGGCATTTTCAATAAAAGGGTTATTTATAAAGCAGTCTTCTTTCTCATGCAAGAGAAATGAATTTCTACAATTGCAATACTTGTCATAAAGTAAAGTGCGTACAGTAAAATGAGTATTATGAAATAATACTGTAAAAGCATTTATATGGTTTCTAAGCCATAAGATACTTAAAATGAATAAAATAAATACAATACGCCTACCCCAGTGTACCTAACCTAAGCCTAGTACAGGGAAGGAGTAGATGAGTTACAGTTTTTGCCAAGAATCTGAATCAAGAATTCTCTGTGGGTCTAATCAGCTCCGTACCTTGGTTACAGAATGAAGGAGGTCTTGTATCTCTTTCTCAGGACTCGATCTCCCAGCAACCGCAAGGGTGTCAGGGAAACACTGGAGCTGGACTTCTCGGCAGGAGAAAAGACAGTGTCTCTCTCAGTGCGTCAACAGGGAGGGTCGGCTTCCTTTGGCACTCGCATCAGCAGGGCGTTGGGCAAGTAGATAGCCGATCTGCTCCAAACCACCGTGTGTTGCTTAAGACAGATGCTGGTATATTTATACCTGGAAGGTGCCGAGTTTGACGTAAGGTTGGACATAAGACGCCACTAAGAACTCGCAGTTCTTTCAGGACTCCAGTTGTTCCAGGACAAATCAATACAAAAGCAGGGGGTATTCCCGGGCTGCTGGAGGCTTGGTTTGTTTAAGAACGCGTTGTGCTTTCTAGGAGTCTATGGGAGTAGCCTTGCTGTATTTGGACTGCATTGTCTATGACTTAATATGGATATGATTCTTATGCCTTTATAAGGATATGATTTGATATAACCACATAAGGGCATAAATCGGGAATGTTTTAATTAGGGTCCTAGATACATTCGCAACACCCACTCCACGTATAATGTCCATCATTACTAAATACTAAGCAATACTAAACATATAACGATGCATGTGTTCTCCAGCCCACCCCAAAATACATAGTAAGCATTTCAAATGGTATTTACATGAAAAATGAGTATAATACTGTACGTTTTTAGTAAGCAGTGGTGTCATTCAGATAATGAATATTTTGTACATTTAGAATGTTGACTGAATGAATCACGAAATTTACATTTATGAAATGGCTCTTAATACAGAAGAGAAGGTCGAGACCATTTCATCACATATTTATACAAGACGGTATATGTGCTAGAGGCTAAGTCAAAATATTGTCTCTAGAGAATTTAAAAATAGAAATCTTGTTCTCTAAGAATAGTTCTACTATAAGCTAATATTTTGGGAACTGGAGAAAAATAATTTCGCTTTCGGGAAGAAAAATAGTTCCAATGTTTTTTAGCAGTTCTGTTTATCAAAACTGAAGGCCGAATTCAGAGTTCAGGGAACGCTGTGTGCTCGCTTTTTCAAAAGTTATTCTCGTTGTTAGGAGAGAAAATGAACTCAGTTAGGCTGGTAAAAAAAATTTCTACAACAGTAGGTGAAAGTTGGACCAGGTCCGAAAAAGTAAAAATAGTGCATATGTGCAAAGCATTGCCATCATCGGTGTCTAGATCAGCAATGGTCACGGAAGTTTGTACCTGTGTGCCGCTTTCATCTCGTACCTCACCGCCACCTAATCGTAATGATGAGGTCTCAACGAATACCGTCAGCAGAATGGGTAGCCGCTGGGGATAACACATTGCATGAGCCGTTACCGAACCAAGCAAAGTATCGACATCCATAGGTACTGCTGATGGGAGTGTGAGACAGATGTCTAACACGCATTCTTCTCCGCAAAGCAGGCTTCGTAGAACAGGTAAAATGCAATCTTGCCAGATTGGTCTGAATGAAAGAAACCAGGTAGTATTCAGATCTCTTAGCCGAGCCAAGCCGAGGACTTTAGTAATCCGCTCTCGGTATCGCATTGCTAGGATCGTATCTTCCATTGTAGCCTGAGTTTTGTCTGTGACTTGACTTGCCATATCGGAGCAGAAGGAACAAAAATAAGATACCTGCTACGAGTCCCAAGATGAGAGGCAGGCCGCCGAACACAGAATGTACGAAATTCGGGAAGATGCCCAGGACTGCTTCAAAGGGTGCT
The DNA here is from genome assembly GCF_964263255.1 of Lissotriton vulgaris. NCBI lineage: Eukaryota > Metazoa > Chordata > Amphibia > Caudata > Salamandridae > Lissotriton > Lissotriton vulgaris. The sequence continues at coordinate 45,699,323 of NC_141699.1, forward strand.
AACAGTCCCGAAAAGATTGTCTTAAATACATGTGCGATGTCACTGGTATCTGACATGTTTAAGATTTGACTTAACATTTCTACGAAATGCACGGGGCAATTTGTCTATAATAATGCATGTATCTCCAAGTTTGGCTCAGTGGAGAAGTGTGGCTCAATGGTTAGAGCGGCAGTCCCTGATGCAAAGGTCTAGCCCGGGACCAGGGTTCAATTCCTGACCTCGGCGGGTCCACGAACCTGATAGTTCTCGCCTCAGTGCCTATTCCAATCATGGAGTCCCACTCTGCAACTCTGGGCTATAGCTTGCTTAATCTCCACAACGGCCCCCACCACGCTAAGGATGCCTGGCCTCCACCTTGGGGGTGCCCAGGAGTGGACGCCTCACAGGGATAGACAGGATGGGTTCTACAGCGTTATTCGTACAAGCGCCTTGAGACCCTTGCCGGTGAGTAGTGCGCTATACAAGTATCAATTTTTTTTTTGCTGCTGTCCTTGCAACTTGCAGATCATACGTTTCTCTAGACGAGGTTAAAGGCACAGTTGTTTGTAAAAGAATAGACTTCATTCTGCTTAAAGTATTAATTCGAATAGAAGAGCTATTCAAAGAAGGCCATATTGCCGCCTCCATGTCTGGTTTGTTGTTTGGAGACAATACTTGCATACAGCAAGTGACCCTGGAAGTAACGCTCATGAGATAGGCCGTTCCTGGCGCCATGCCACAACAGCTGTGGTCACTTATTATAACATAGCTACCGTTGGAAAGCTTCCTGAAAAAAGGCTCTATCTGTGTAGTAGGGGTGCTGTACAGGTGACATGAAAGGTTATTTGATGAACCTTCGCAGGCTCCATGCAAGTTAATTCCTTGACACAGAAGTTTACCGCTTAGTGAATTTTTACAGACGTTACCACTAAGAAATACCTCTTTCTTACCCCCACTCCAACATCTATGTGTATAAGGTAAATTCCAGGTTGACTTGATGTACCCTTTACCCAACATTTCATACAGGCCTGCTGGTATATACTTTTGGCAGTATTGAAACTGAAAAGTCGATATCAGAATTGTAAAGGTGCCATGTATTATCCATTCAATGACAGGCTTTTCGGAGACTGTCAATGGCAATCTTTCTAGTTTTTTAATGCTTAGCACCGTATAGTCTGCCCCTCTTTGTGCCAAAGAGATTTGTTTATCAGTAAGGTTAAAGATAGAAAATAATGACGTTGTTTTGATTAGACACCATGGCACATAGCCTGAACTCAGATTTTGTAACGTCCAGCTTAACTGTACAATAGAACATAATTGGGACTGGCCATGTTGTAACATTAGCATATCCTGTTCTATTATATCAATAGCAGAAGATACAATGCTGTCCAGTGAATACATTCTGGAGGACAGAGTCGTTAACCCATTGTCCACTGCAGACAGTGATTTTTACAAATTAATACGATCAATTTCTCGTATTTTTTCAGCAGTTTCAATTTGTGTTACTTTCCAAGCTTCGTTGTAAGCTGCGTATATACTGGCGTATATGAAACATTTTTGACACTGTTTGCGAGGTCCCAGTAAGAAATCTCGCAAGTCAGCACCTTCTTTAAATAAAGTCAAGTGTTGCTTAATTTCAGGTAGTGTGGATTTCTGTAGCCATTCGAGGCATAGTTTTCCTACACTGTATGTTGTTATTATCCCTGGATGATGTCTCTGGGAATATCTTGGGTCTGGCCTGTTCTGTTTGAACCCCTGTATTTTGTTCAGGAATCTATCTTGACAGTTATTTGTGTCTGTGGGCCAGATCAACCATTTTCACCAATCAGGATTAGTTCTGTTTTGTTTTAAAATATAGGACACATCTAACCCCTCATCTGTAGTGTTATTTCTATCAGGCATAGGCTTTGGTATAGACGGGTTGTTTAAATCTTTTATCTTGGCTAGGCCAAGACAGGTTGTTTGTTTAATGGTGTCATTCAAGAACATTATTTGTTCTGGGATCATGCAGGCTCTGAATAATGATTCTAGACCTTTTACCTGCCAGTCTTTTGTACCCCAGACAGTTTTTGTCCTAATGTTGTTTTTCCAAAATTCAAAACCAAATGTAGACATTTTTTCATAAAATTTTTCAGAATAAATCAGTTTTGTGTTTAACATGTTTTCATTCCTGTCTTATTCATAATTTTCAAATAAAACGTTTCTGAATCAGTGATATTAAACCCTGAGAAGTATAGGAATTTCTCATAAAATGTTTTCGAAACTGCCTTTTGGCGGAGTTGGACAATGTTCCCTTTGATTATAACTGAAAACATTTCTAGGATTAGCAGCTGTATGCAAATAATGATGCCCAAAATGATTAAAGCAATACATTTCTTCATAATTCGATGAACCTTGTAAATAATCATGTTCTGTATATTTTGGTGACATTTCTAAATCTGACATCATATTATTATTATTTTCAAAATCCCAATCATCAGAGAAAGTACTAGGTGATACAAAGTCACTTATAGGAATCTTGAACTGATGTAGATATTTCAAGAGGTCAACCGAGCCATCGATGTCGTAATCAGCAGTGTCCCACGCTACACCACCAGGTATAGGAATAGCTGTGATGTTCACTGATGATAGTTCTCTTTTTTCAATGTGAGATGATCAGTGAGGTTTTAGAACCAAGTTGATGTTCTGACTTGCTGGGTCCATTGTACTCTATTTTCCATCAATCATTATTCCCAAGCTTAAAACTAAGATGAGCCAGAGCAGGAGGAAAAGTACACCTAACACAATCCACAGTTCAATCAAGGGTGAAATCAGATATGTTTCTCCAAGTTGATGAAAGAGTTCTGTAATTTTGTCTTTGAAAGTTTTGTTTGCTGGCTTGTCTCCATGTTCACTTGGATCATCAGGAAAGTAATCGAAATTGATAAAGTAGCCAGATGCAGTTCTGTCAATTGTTGGAATTGCTTCCGGATTTTCATTAATCTTTGAGTTTGCTTCTTCCTTTGTCTTATTAGAATAGTCTGAGGCTACATCATTGTAGACAGGTGTTTCTTGATGAACTGATGCAATTTGGATTTCAAGAGGCACAAGTTCCATGGCTTTGTTGCATAGTCCTTTTTTATTCACTGCAGGTTTATCAAATGTGATTAGTCTTTCAGTTTGAACCTCTTGTATTGTAGCAAGGTTTGGTCTTCTGCTACATCTTGGGAGTCCACTGGGCCTACTACTTATTATTGGCCACATGGTTGTGGTTTTACCAGGTCGATTGATACAACTCGTTTCTCTTTTTTACCAGCAAGGGGCGGTAGTACTACTGATCTTGTTCCGCTGATAGCTAAGACAGGTACTGCTTTTCTGTAAGAAGGCCCAAATTCCTTCTTCACTGCGATCTTTTCTCTGACCAGATCCCCAATCTTTGGAATCCAGACAGGTCTTGCTGGGACAGGTGGTTTTTCTTCAATGGTTGTTTGCTTTAGCTTTGTGTTACTTAGACTTCTTCTTGTTTCATTCAAGTCCTGTAAAACAGCCAAACGATCTTTGATATCAAAAGCTTTTTGTTCCACCATTGAAGTCTGACAATCGAGGTCTTCGTTTATCATTCTTGTACCAAACAAAAGTTCATACGGAGTGATTCCACCCAGAGAATTTCTTGGCAGATTGTTAAGACTACGTTGGACACTTATTAGATGTTTGACCCACCCATCACCCGAACCTAATACCCTCGCTGTTATAGATTGCTTTATGTCAGGGTTTTTTCTCTCCACTACCGCATTTCCCTCAGGATGGAATGGACTAGAGTACTGCAATGCAATGCCCAAGCTGGTCATGCCCTCCCTGTAAGCTCGAGAGCTAAACGCAGGACCCTGGTCATAATGTAGCATGCAAATTGCGTATGTGCCGATAAAGACTCGCAAATGTTTTATAACAGTTCTGGCATCAGCCAAGCGCTGGGGCCACATCCAAATGAATCTCATCTTAATATTTATGGGATCGCATTTGTCCAGTCAGACGCCTGCGTGTAGATAGTCTAATGCTGTCTAATAGAGGTGTCTGGGCTGGTCTTATTGTGCTCGAGTCAGATATCTGGTCCGATTCATAACTGCGATCTCTGTTGCAGTCCTGACAATACATTGCAAAGTTATAAATTTGCACGCTCATTCCCGACCACCAGTATTTTGATTGCAATTCTATTAGAGATTTCAGGATCTCTTGGTGCCTCAGACCCATTCCCAGGTGTGCTTCCTGAATCAAGTAAGCACTCCGGTTCGTGTTTGGAATTACTCTATCCCCCACTCTAGGGATTTGAGCAAACGGAACGGAGTTCGCATCAATTATGTATGTATTTCCGAGTGGATAGTTTAGAGGTAACGCCGCATAATTGCCTACCATTGAGGCTCTTACTGCTAGTAGCATTTCTCCATCTATTTGTTTTTAGAACGCTTTTTTGTAGCTACGGAAGCCGGATGACCAGCTGCCGCTGTGGCTTTATTAGCCAATGAATTCCCTGCAACGTGAACGCCATCACGTTGAATACTCTGTGTATGTATCACGTGAGTCTTTCGTAGTTCTGTCTGTAAAAGAACTATATGTTCCCATAGTTTTTTATTTTTTATTGTGTCACCTGTCTCATCTTTGTAACCTTTTTTAATCCAGCTCTGCATGGAATTATTGTAAGATTCGACGCAGTAATGTGAATCGCACACTATTAGTGTGGGGAATTCGCGATCTGAATTTTCAAGCGACATCTTCAAAGTTCGTAGTTCAGCTCGCTGAGCTGTACAATTTCTGATTGATTCAGTTTTAGTGACCATTGGTCTGAATTTACCTAAGCGCCAGCGACCTTTAACAATCGTGCACGCATCATTGTAAACTTTTTTATCCACAACGTAGTGTTGTGCAAATCTATCTGTGTAGATTAAACAGGTGTACTGTTCCAGAGGTAGAATTTCGATCGACAGAGGACATTCTTGTTCGTATTCCAGATGTTCAAGCTTTTTCATTTTGGGATCAAATGCATGTATCACGTCAGTTGTAGCAAGATAATTAACCCATTGTATCCATTTTGGATCTAATGCCATAGCATTTGGAATGCTCGGTCTTGTTACTGCTTCAAGGGCTGATACTGCTGTTAAGACAGGTATCCTCTTCCCATGAGCTAAGGCATTTTTTTTTTGCTACAGCCGTTTGAACAGCAGTTAGAATTTTTTCAGTAGAACGAATTTCATTTCAGCTTGTGTCTACAAGTGTGATTTATAAGCTGTTGGTATCATTTTTCCCTCATTAGAGGTATGGTATGTGAATCCGCATCTTCCTGGAATGACTCGGATTACAAGGTTGCGTTCGTTTGCGCGTGTTTGCAGTTTTGTTTAAGTTACCATGTTTATTCGTAATGATCGTAAAATTTCTGTGTGTTTTTGAGTCCAAATATTGGTTTGAAATCAGGTTTTATTAATTCGTAGAGCGGTTTAACCCTCTCCGCATAATTTAGAATGTAAGTTCTTCCGAAGTTCAGGGAACCTAGAATTGATTGTAAGTTTTTCAGCGTTTTTGGAGCTTGGAGTACTGCACACTTCTCTAAGAATTGTCTGCTAAGCTTTTGCCTTCACTTGATAATTCATATCCTAAAAATAGGACAGTCTGGTGGGCAATTCGTGACTTTTTAAAGGTGAATTTGTACCCTTCAGATGCGAACCCAAGTATGATGATGTTCACTCTTTTCAAGTGTGTCTCCAAGTCATTGTCTGTAAGATAGATGTCATCGACATAAGATAATGCCTCATCATCATATATTTGTAGTAACTCTGTTACCCTGGCTGAAAATAATCCTGAGCTATTCTTGAATCCTTGTGGGAGACGACAAAATTGCTTTTGGGTCCCCTTGCTTGAGAAAGCGGTTGAATACCTGCTTTCTGGTGCAATGTTTTGACAGAAAAAAACATTTCAAATATCTAATATCGTTTTATATTTTTTTTGCACGATATTATTCATTGGTGCTGCACTGTGTGAGTTTTGTACTGCAAATGTTTTGCAACAAGAGTTTAAATGTCTGTTGTCCAATACTAGACGATATGAATTGTCTGGTTTGGAGACAGGAAATAAAAGATTGTTCATTTGTGATGAGCATGTTTCAACCACCCCCTAATATTCGAGTTGATCTAAGATCTCTCTGACTTGTTTTTTAACTTCTTGCTTAACAGGATACTGCCTCTGTGCAGTAGGTTGATTTTTTAACTGGATTTTATGGTGAGGAGAATCCTCATCCCATCCTACATGATTTTTATATAATGCAGGGGCTTGGACCACTGCCCATTTTCTTGCATATGTGTATTTTTTATGAATTATAATGTGATTTGATAAGGCAGGCATAATCATTTCTTCGCCGAGTGGGCACTCCCTAACAAACTCTGGTGGCCAGTCTTTCTCTGCTAGAAGGATATCATAGCATTTAGATAGATTCTCCCAAAAGAGACCATTTATTTTCCTAGTGTTGTCCCCCTCTGTACATAATGTTATTTCATATAATTTATGGGGCACGCTAACTCTGGTGTCTGCAGTTTCCATCTGAAGGTATTCATTAGAGTCCACTGTCTCCAGAAGATTCATCAGGATCTTGCGAGCAGGACCCTGGTCATAATGTAGCATGCAAATTGCGTATGTGCCGATAAAGACTCGCAAATGTTTTATAACAGTTCTGGCATCAGCCAAGCGCTGGGGCCACATCCAAATGAATCTCATCTTAATATTTATGGGATCGCATTTGTCCAGTCAGACGCCTGCGTGTAGATAGTCTAATGCTGTCTAATAGAGGTGTCTGGGCTGGTCTTATTGTGCTCGAGTCAGATATCTGGTCCGATTCATAACTGCGATCTCTGTTGCAGTCCTGACAATCCATTGCAAAGTTATAAATTTGCACGCTCATTCCCGACCACCAGTATTTTGATTGCAATTCTATTAGAGATTTCAGGATCTCTTGGTGCCTCAGACCCATTCCCAGGTGTGCTTCCTGAATCAAGTAAGCACTCCGGTTCGTGTTTGGAATTACTCTATCCCCCACTCTAGGGATTTGAGCAAACGGAACGGAGTTCGCATCAATTATGTATGTTTTTCCGAGTGGATAGTTTAGAGGTAACGCCGCATAATTGTCTACCATTGAGGCTCTTACTGCTAGTAGCATTTCTCCATCTATTTGTTTTTAGAACGCTTTTTTGTAGCTACGGAAGCCGGATGACCAGCTGCCGCTGTGGCTTTATTAGCCAATGAATTCCCTGCAACGTGAACGCCATCACGTTGAATACTCTGTGTATGTATCACGTGAGTCTTTCGTAGTTCTGTCTGTAAAAGAACTACATGTTCCCATAGTTTTTTATTTTTTATTGTGTCACCTGTCTCATCTTTGTAACCTTTTTTAATCCAGCTCTGCATGGAATTATTGTAAGATTCGACGCAGTAATGTGAATCGCACACTATTAGTGTGGGGAATTCGCGATCTGAATTTTCAAGCGACATCTTCAAAGTTCGTAGTTCAGCTCGCTGAGCTGTACAATTTCTGATTGATTCAGTTTTAGTGACCATTGGTCTGAATTTACCTAAGCGCCAGCGACCTTTAACAATCGTGCACGCAGCATTGTAAACTTTTTTATCCACAACGTAGTGTTGTGCAAATCTATCTGTGTAGATTAAACAGGTGTACTGTTCCAGAGGTAGAATTTCGATCGACAGAGGACATTCTTGTTCGTATTCCAGATGTTCAAGCTTTTTCATTTTGGGATCAAATGCATGTATCACGTCAGTTGTAGCAAGAGAATTAACCCATTGTATCCATTTTGGATCTAATGCCATAGCATTTGGAATGCTCGGTCTTGTTACTGCTTCAAGGGCTGATACTGCTGTTAAGACAGGTATCCTCTTCCCATGAGCTAAGGCATTTTTTTTTTGCTACAGCCGTTTGAACAGCAGTTAGAATTTTTTCAGTAGAACGAATTTCATTTCAGATTGTGTCTACAAGTGTGATTTATAAGCTGTTGGTATCATTTTTCCCTCATTAGAGGTATGGTATGTGAATCCGCATCTTCCTGGAATGACTCGGATTACAAGGTTGCGTTCGTTTGCGCGTGTTTGCAGTTTTGTTTAAGTTACCATGTTTATTCGTAATGATCGTAAAATTTCTGTGTGTTTTTGAGTCCAAATATTGGTTTGAAATCAGGTTTTATTAATTCGTAGAGCGGTTTAACCCTCTCCGCATAATTTAGAATGTAAGTTCTTCCGAAGTTCAGGGAACCTAGAATTGATTGTAAGTTTTTCAGCGTTTTTGGAGCTTGGAGTACTGCACACTTCTCTAAGAATTGTCTGCTAAGCTTTTGCCTTCACTTGATAATTCATATCCTAAAAATAGGACAGTCTGGTGGGCAATTCGTGACTTTTTAAAGGTGAATTTGTACCCTTCAGATGCGAACCCAAGTATGATGATGTTCACTCTTTTCAAGTGTGTCTCCAAGTCATTGTCTGTAAGATAGATGTCATCGACATAAGATAATGCCTCATCATCATATATTTGTAGTAACTCTGTTACCCTGGCTGAAAATAATCCTGAGCTATTCTTGAATCCTTGTGGGAGACGACAAAATTGCTTTTGGGTCCCCTTGCTTGAGAAAGCGGTTGAATACCTGCTTTCTGGTGCAATGTTTTGACAGAAAAAAACATTTCAAATATCTAATATCGTTTTATATTTTTTTTGCACGATATTATTCATTGGTGCTGCACTGTGTGAGTTTTGTACTGCAAATGTTTTGCAACAAGAGTTTAAATGTCTGTTGTCCAATACTAGACGATATGAATTGTCTGGTTTGGAGACAGGAAATAAAAGATTGTTCATTTGTGATGAGCATGTTTCAATCACCCCCTAATATTCGAGTTGATCTAAGATCTCTCTGACTTGTTTTTTAACTTCTTGCTTAACAGGATACTGCCTCTGTGCAGTAGGTTGATTTTTTAACTGGATTTTATGGTGAGGAGAATCCTCATCCCATCCTACATGATTTTTATATAATGCAGGGGCTTGGACCACTGCCCATTTTCTTGCATATGTGTATTTTTTATGAATTATAATGTGATTTGATAAGGCAGGCATAATCATTTCTTCGCCGAGTGGGCACTCCCTAACAAACTCTGGTGGCCAGTCTTTCTCTGCTAGAAGGATATCATAGCATTTAGATAGATTCTCCCAAAAGAGACCATTTATTTTCTTAGTGTTGTCCCCCTCTGTACATAATGTTATTTCATATAGTTTATGGGGCACGCTAACTCTGGTGTCTGCAGTTTCCATCTGAAGGTATTCATTAGAGTCCACTGTCTCCAGAAGATTCATCAGGATCTTGCGCGCTATGGTCACTTCTGCTGCGCTGTCTAGCATTGGTTGGGCCCACTCTCCATTCTTGAGTTGTGTCCTCAGGATCCTCGACATGTTTTTTCTTTATGCTTGCTACCTTCTTTTTGGGAAATAGTAATTTTTTATTTTGATGAGCAGGTTCTTTGTCTTTGGACTTAACGCGCTCTTCTTAATGTTCTGAAAAGATCGAGAGGGACGTGTATCAATATCTTGATATCTGTCAGGTTTTCTCAAATTGTCCCTATTTCTAATGTTATATCTTTTTTTAGAGGGATCCGGTTGGGGAGACCTACCCCCCCGGTCCGAAGACCTATCTCTCCGTTGGGGAGACCTTCCTCTGGTCTGGAACTGTTTTTCCCTGAGAGTGGTTTGCTTATTACCCTACCACTTCTTTTTAGGAGTTATTAAGTTATTTTTAATGAAAGTCTTTTCAGGATTTTCAGTTAGTTGTGGTTTTAGTGGTTTCCCACCCAAACTATCTCTACCTAATTCTTCATAGGATTTTTCAATTATTCTGGCAAGTTCAAAAGGTTGGTCTGCTATATCTATTTCTTTTACTTTTTGTTGGATCGCCACGGATGCTGCTTCTCCTTTTATGTTGGCTAGTAGTATAGCCAAGACTTGCTTAAAGTCTTTCCGTAATTTCATACCTATATTTAAAGCAGGTTCTGGACCCTATTCATTTTGAATCTGTCTTAATACGTCTGGTATAACCGCCATGGATGGAACACCATGTGTTTTTGTGTAGATTGAAGCAAAAACTGTTCCCCAAGTGTCACAGTCCTCCACATGTGGTGCAATCCCCATTGGTAGGCAGATTGTCAGAATTCTGTGTTTTTCTTGAGGGGTAGTATCAGGAAATACTGCCTCTATTTGAGTAATTTTTTGAGCTAACCAGAACGGAATTTGTTCCCGTTTTGCGGGTAATTTACCAATGACTGATTGTATGGTCTGTGGTGTAATTTTATTTGTGTTCCCCTGGTGAGGGGTTTGCTGTGGAATTTGTATTGCTGGTTGGACTGTTAAAGTCTGCATGACATATTGTACTAATTGTCTATGTATTTTAATTAGTTGTTTTAGCTGAACTAAAAGTTCTCCGCTTGACATTTTTTCAATGTCAGGATGTGGTGTATAGCTGGCTAGAACCGGCCATGTGGCTCCTGGTCTACCTAGTGGACCGAGCCTGGTAATGTGATTTTGATGTTTTAGGGCGCCTTTAAACCAGAGCTGATGCTCTTGGTAAGTTAATGGAATTTCAACTTCTTCAAAAGGCGTGTATTCCGCTGGAGGTTCCCCTACTTTGTAGTAGTGGAACTCGTGTGTTACAGCATTAGCTGCTGGAAACGTTATCCATGAATAGAATACCTCTGTCTGCCGATATTAATGTGCCTCGACAACAAATATGACTGTGCCATCTTTTGATGATACTCCATTTTCTATAAGTTTTATAGTTAAAGGTTTTCCTTACATTTACCGGGATGAGTATTGCATCTGGTCGATTTTCATTTGTAGGAGAGTAGGGTCTGCTTTCCTATGGTCACCCAATTTTTTGCTTTTTGCTTCACTGGTTTTCGACTTAATTTGGCTGTGGGCCTGCTAATCAGACCCACAGCCTGCTATTCTTTCTCTAAATTCACATCCATGTACTTTAGGTACATAACCAATTGGACATTGGGTTACCTTATCAGCCCCTGTACAGTGTACTATAGGTACCCAGGGCATAGGTGCATCCAGGCCCCTAAAATAATACTAAAGATGGGGGAGTCCCAAAATGGAAAGAAGAAGAAGAATGATGGCCCAAGGAAACATTGGTGTAATTACTGTAAGTCAGTTTCTCACTAGTTTAGTGAGTGCACTAAAAAAGCTGGAGCCCCTGCCACTGCAGCCCCTAAGGCAACTGCACCCCCTAGTACAGTCAGCAGTGGCAGCCCCCAAACTAAAGTGATAGTGGGGTTAACCATGGGTACTGAGATGGAGTCTGGCCTAGTCAGAGTTCCTACACAGGCAGTCTTGATCTGTGATGGGGACATGGACATGTCCCCTACTATGATTCCCCGTACTCTGGGCAAGTACAGGCAAACACCTTTGATTAATGGTAAAGTGTCTCAGGCCTACAGGGACACATGTGCCAGTGTCACCATGGTGACACCTAACTTTGTGGACCCTGGACAATTTATACTGGGTGATAATTACCTGTTGACCAATGCTAGCAATGTCACTACTCCCCATAGTGTGGCAGTTGTTAACTTCTCCTGGGGAGGGGTAAATGGCCTCAAGAGAGTTGTGGTAAGTGCAGACCTCCCAGTTGACTGTCTTTTGGGCAATGATCTAGAGGATTCAATGTGGTCAGAAGTGGAGTACAGGACTCATGCAGAGATGCTAGGTATTTTAGCACATGTCCTTGCTGTGACCAGGTCCAAGGCCAAAATGTGCTTACCTGAACCTGTGCTGGATCTTGGAACAATAGACCAAGCACAACCTAAGAGAAAGAGCAAGAGGGTTAAGGCAGTGCCTTCCCACTTGCCCCAGGTTGAGGATCAAACCTCACAGGAGGCTGATTCTGTGATCCAGGAGGAGGCTGTCCCTGAAGAGCTGAAACCTGATCAGGTTGAGTTTCTGGGGACAGGGGGACCCTCAAGGGCAGATCTGGGGCAGGCTCAATTAACTTGCCCTTCTCTTGAACCCCTCAGACAGCAGGCTGCTGCTGAGGCTGCTGGGAATGCTCAAGGTACCCATAGAGTGTATTGGAATGATGGGCTTCTTTATTCAGAGGCTAGAGCTCCCAAGCCTGGTGCTGCCAGGAGGTTGGTCACACCTCTGCAATTTAGGGGCTTCCTTCTTACCTTGGCACATGATATTCCTTTGGCAGGACACTTAGGCCAGAACAAAACTTGGGACAGGCTTGTCCCTCACTTTCACTGGCCTCACATGTCAGAAGATATCAAGGAGTTTTGTCGCTCCTGTGTCACCTGCCAAGCCAGTGGCAAGTCAGGTGGCACTACAAAGGCCAACCTCATACCACTACCTGTGGTGGGGGTACACTTTGAAAGATTGGGGATAGACATTGCTGGACCAATGGACCCCAAACAGCATCTGGGCACAGATTTATACAGGTGGTAGTGGATCATACCACCAGGTATCCGGAGGCAATTCCCCTGAGGACCACAATAGCTTCTGTTGTGGCAAGGGCCCTACTTGGAGTTTTCTCCAGAGTAGGCTTTCCAAAGGAGGTTCTTTCAGACAGAGGTACCAACTTCATGTCTGGATATCTAAAAGCAATGTGGAAAGAGTGTGGTGTTAACTACAAGTTCACTACACCCTACCATCCACAGTGTAATGGGCTTGGTGAAAGATTCAACAACACCCTAAAAGGGATGATAAAAGGGTTACCTGAAAAGCTTAGGCGAAGATGGGACATCCTTTTACCCTGCATTCTCTTTGCTTACAGAGAGGTCCCACAAAATGGGGTTGGCTACAGCCCTTTTGAACTTTTGTTTGGGCATCCTGTAAGGGGTCCCTTGTGTCTTGTGAAGGAAGGATGGGAGTTACCTCTCAAAAAGCCTAACCTTGACATAGTGGACTATGTACTTGGTCTCCGCTCCAGGATGGCTGAATACATGGAGAAAGCATCCAAAAACCTAGAGGCTAGCCAAGAACTCCAAAAAGCTTGCCATGACCAAAAGGCTGTGCTGACTGAGTACCAGCCAGGACAGAAGGTGTGGGTGTTGGAGCCAGTGGCCCCAGCAGCTCTCCAAGACAAACGGTCTGGACACCACACCATCATTGAGAAAAAGGGAGAGGTCACCTACTTGGTGGACCTTGGCACCCCTAGGAGCCCCCACAGGGGGCTCCATGTAAACAGATTGAAAGCATTTGTTGACAGGGCAGACATGAGCTTGCTCATGGCTACAGATGGGGAACAAGAGGAAGAGAGTGACCCTCTCCCAGACTTGTTATCCCATAACCCTGATGATGGTTCAGTTGATGGTTTGGCCTTGGATGGCAGCCTCACTGACCATCAGCAACAGGACTACAGACAAGTTTTACAGTCTTTCAGACATATATTTTCATTGACACCTAGTCAGACTAACTGGTGCACCCATGAGGTGGACACTGGTGACAGTCCGCCTGTGAAGAGTAAGATCTACAGGCAACCTGACCATGTCAGGGACTGTATAAAGACTGAGGTGCAGAAGATGCTTGAACTTGGAGTAATTGAGCCATCAGAGAGCCCCTGGACCAGCCCAGTAGTCCTTGTGCCAAAACCTCATACCAAAGAGGGAAAGAGAGAAATGAGGTTTGCTGTGGACTATAGAGGTCTCAATGCTATCACTAGGACAGATGCTCACCCCATTCCAAGAGCATATGAGCTCATTGAAAAATTCGCTTCTGCCAAGTTTCTGAGCACATTTGATTTGAAAGCTGGCTAGTGGCAAATCAGGTTAGCTGAGGCGTCAAAGGCCAAAACAGTATTCTCAACCCCTAGAGGCCATTATCAATTTGTGGTAATGCCCTTTGGATTGAAGAATGCACCTGCCACTTTCCAAAGTTTGGTGAACCAAGTACTTTCTGGGTTGGATGACTTTTGTGCAGCTTATCTAAATGATATTGCTGTCTTCAGCACCACCTGGGAGGATCACCTGATCCACCTGAGGAAGGTTTTGGAGGCCCTGCAAAAGGCAGGCCTAACTATCAAGGCAACAAAGTGCCAGATCGGGCAGAGCAAGGTTGTGTACCTGGGCCACCTGGTAGGTGGGGGTCAGGTTCAACCATTGGAGAGTAAGATCCAGACCATACAGGACTGGGCTCCTCCAACCACCCAGGCACAGGTCAGAGCTTTCTTGGGCCTGCCTGGGTATTACAGAAAATTTGTGAAGAATTATGGGTCCATTGTGACACCATTAAATGATCTGACATCCAAAAAGATGCCAAAGAAGGTTCAGTGGACAGTTAGCTGTCAAAAGGCATTTGATGACCTGAAGAAGGCCATGTGCTCTGCACCTATCCTAAAGAGTCTTGACTACTCCAAAGAGTTCATTGTCCAAACAGATGCTTCTGAGTTGGGGGTGGGAGCTGTGCTTTCACAACTTAATGTAGATGGTCAAGACCAGCCCATTGCTTTCATTAGCAGAAGGCTGACCCCTAGAGAGAAACGTTGGTCAGCCATTGAGAGGGAGGCCTTTGCTGTGGTTTGGGCCCTGAAGAAGCTGAGGCCATACTTGTTGGCATTCACTTCAGAATTCATACAGACCATAAGCCCCTCTTGTGGCTAAATCAGATGAAGGGTGAAAATCCCAAAATGCTTAGGTGGTCCATTTCCCTACAGGGGATGGACTTTACAGTGGAGCGCAGACCAGGGACTGCCCAGGGCAATGCAGATGGTCTCTCCAGGTATTTCCACTTTGAACATGAAGACTTATCTGGTCAAGGTTAAGTTTAATGTCCCTGTGTTTGGGGGTGGGGGTATGTAGGAGAGTAGGGTCTGCTTTCCTATGGTCAACCCATTTTATGCTTTTTGCTTCACTGGTTTTCGACCTAATGTGGCTGTGGGCCTGCTAATCAGACCCACAACCTGCTGTTCTCTCTCTAAATTCACATCCATGTACTTTAGGTTCATAACCAATTGGACATTGGGTCACCTTATCGGCTCCTGTACAGTGTACTATAGGTACCCAGGGCATAGGCGCCTCCAAGGCCCGCCAGGGGCTGCAGCATATCTTTTGCCACCCCTGGCTGGCTATCCAAACTGACACAACTGGCTGAACACTGAGCTGGGGCAAGGTCGTGTAATCACCCCTTGCTTAGATATAGTATACTTATATCTAAACCTATATCTGGACACATTTACACCTATAAGTCACTCCTATGGCAGGCCTTATCAATTCTGGAGGCAGAGTGCTTCATTTTATGTGAGATGGTGCTCTAGCATGAGCTGAGCCTGTCTGCAGCTTTCGGGACCAACTCCCTTAGCTTTTCTGGGATATTGCCATACCATATACTCTTAAGAGCATTATAATCCTCGGGTTACTTGCTAAGTTTGGTTTGGCTTTATCAAAACATGTCGTGTAAGGTGTCATACGCTTTGGAATACTACCCCCTTGCCAATTCTGGTGACGGGGTAGCATTCCACACTTCTAGTGGGAGAAGACATGTTACTTTGCTTAAACGCGGTTAAATCTAACCAGAGCCCCAGCATCACAAAATGGATGCTGCTGCCACAGACACAAGTCTGGCCTCCTCCTGCTGACCGAAACTCCGGCAGGGGAGGCCTGGACAAATGGTAGCCTGTCACAGGGAGGTGTTACACCACCCCAGACAGGAGATAGTGGATTGTAGCAGGGAGGGTTGAATGAAACTAGACACTGCCTAGGGCGCACAAGGCGTCCCATGCATAGCCTAGTTCAAACCGGTGCTGGGGCACTCCAGCCCTAGCTGTGGCACGAAACTGGACAAAGGGAAAGGAGTGTAACCACCCCCTTCCTGGGTCCCACCATAGGAGGGACCTAGGTGGGGATCCAGCCCCTTGATTTGGAATAAAGGTAGGAGCTGTGCCAATGCAATTTAGATCATCCTGACTGAAACTTTGAAACAAAACTCTGGACCCTTCGACATCCTACTCAACATAGAAGACTAAAGAATCTCCCTTTTGGTCAAGGAGTGGCCATCCTGTGCAAGCAGGCACCATCAGCGCATCAAGACTTCCTTTGCCATTGCTCCCGTCAGAGCTTGAAATACAGAGGCCAACAAGACCTAGACTCCCAGACTTCCAACAGCCCGATCCACAGTCCTAGCAAAGCTTAGACCCGTGGAGGCGACGAGAGACGTGGGACCGGCCATCTTGAAAAGTCAACGAAGTGCTTCCAGCGCAGCTCCCGAGGCACCCTCGACATTGTGCTTTGGGGTTTGAGAAGCCCCAGCCCCGAGCAACCTGTGTTCCAAAGATCACCTCTCCAAACTCTCCGATTGCTGCGTGGGGCCATTTTGCACTTTTCTTGCTCGACGCGTTGTCTGGTCGCTTGCCCGTTGGCTAGTGGCCTCTGTGACTACGAAACATCAAAACTACACTGCTGGTCTGGTTGCTCCAGGCTGGCCCCTGCTCCCCTGAAAAGGAGCCATCCTGTGGGCCTCTCCCGACCTAACTTTTGTTAGTCCAGTGTAGGCCCAGCGATTCCCTATGCCCTAGGCCTGTTCATTGTTCGTGACGTGGTACTTATACCACTTTCTTAATATATGGTTTGAGTGGTCATCCGGCCTATCCATAATTGTGCAGCACATTGTATGTTATACTGTGTTCTTTGTTTAACGCTTGTGCTCCTGTGCTCCTAAAGAGTTAAGGGGATTATTCTAGAAATAAATACATATATTTTGTAATATATAACTTGTGTGGTGTCCTTTCATTTGGTATTTTAAAGGATTGCATATGGTAAAACAGCTGGCTTCACATGCCTTCTTGAGTTTAGCCTGAGACTGCTTATGTCCATGCTACTATTAGGATAGCTGGTCTATAAGGTTGACTTACAACCAATCATCATAAGGGTCGTTTGGACTGGTGCAAGGTGCTCACTAGAATAGTGTACACCATATACCAGGCCAACTTCTCACATCATTAAATCCTGTAACGTCTGAACCCGGTTGATTCGCATCTACTGCAGTTCCACCGGTTGCGTTGTTGTCGCCGTTAGTTGACATTGTTTAATGAAAATTTGCAGATCAAGTTTCAAGGAAACAAAGATTAGGTGCACAATATTTTGTAACACTGTATCCTTCAACGTTGACTAAACCAAAAACTAATACATAGGATTCTCTTCCTACTAAGCTTTGGCGGATATTAAACTTTTACCCACTCCAGATGTCTATTGGAGTTTTTTCGGGAAAAAGGGGTCTGTGTGAAAAGCACGACTGAGTTACTTTAGTCTCGAGAGTTAAATCATCGCCTTACCAAATGTTGGGCGCCATGTAGTGTACTTTCTATATTACTAATAGGCTCTGCGCATTGGAATAACATAAACGATAGTGTAGACCTAGGACTGAGGTCGACTAGGTCTCTATTGAATATGTTAGACTTAATTGTGTGTGTTTGCCAGCTAGCTCAGAGGTCACTAGAAACTTTCTCGAGTAAACAAGAAGGTGTTAACTTTCCTGAATAGACAAGAAGGGATTAGCTTCTGACAACCATATAACATGACAACTTTGTTCCCCCTGAAATAAGGAATATCTCTAGAGTCCCGGAAACAATAGATAGCTATTTCACTCAGTCAATCGTGCATGCTTCGTTTCACCAGAAGTGCAGAGAAATAGAGAGATGGGCGTTTTCAATAAAAGGGTTATTTATTGAGCAGTCTTCTTTCTCATGCAAGAGAAATGAATTGCCACAATTGCAATACTTGTCATAAAGTAAAGTGCGTACAGTAAAATGAGTATTATGAAATAATACTGTAAAAGCATTATATGGTTTCTAAGCCATAAGATACTTAAAATGGATAAAATACATACAATGATAAAATAATGACTAAACGTACTCAACTGATGTTTCTAAGATACGCCTACCCCAGTGTACCTAACCTAAGCCTAGTACAGGGAAGGAGAAGATGAGTTACAGTTTTTGCCAAGAATCTGAATCAAGAATTCTCTGTGGGTCTAATCAGCTCCGTACCTTGGTTATAGAATGAACGAGGTCTTGTATCTCTTTCTCAGGACTCTATCTCCAAGCAACCCGCGCGGGTGTCAGGGAAACAATGGAGCTGGATTTCTCGGCAGGAGAAAAGACAGCGTCTCTCTCAGTGCGTCAACAGGGACGGTCGGCTTCCTTCAGCACTCGCATCAGCAGAGCGTCGGGCAAGTAGATAGCCGATCTGCTCCAAACCACCGTGTGTTGCTTAAGGCAGATGCTGGTATATTTATACCTAGAAGGTGCCAAGTTTGACGTAAGGTTGGACACAAGAAGTCATTAAGAACTTGCAGTTCTTTTAGGACTCCAGGAGTTCTAGGACAGATCAATACAGAAGCAGGGGGAATTCCCAGGCTGCTGGAGGCTTGGTTTGTTTAAGAACGCGTTGTGCTTTCTAGGGATCTATGGGAGTAGCCTTGCCATATTTGGACTGCATTGGCTATGACTTAATATGGATATGATTCTTATGCCTTTATAAGGATATGATTTGATATAACCACATAAGGGCATAAATCGGGAATGTTTTAATTAGTGTCCTAGATACATTCACAACAACGGTGGGGTTAGGTCAACGATCATGAAGCATGCCACAAGTCTGTGGGTGAGGTCACCTGTCCATTTTTCCTAGATACCTGGAGGGCTTTAGGTAATTGTCGTAATTTGACAATGGCCGGGTTAGCGCTTAGCTTTGCTACACGTTATTTCCCTAACTTGGCTTTACTTAAAAACGCCATTTTGCATATTGCGGCGGCCATTTTAAGGAATGAGCGGCCTCGTGGTCAGCATGCCCTTTAGTCCGTTGTCCGTACCACTGGCCACTCGACTTTGCCCAGCAACAGGCTATTTTTAGCAACGGTCAAGCCTGTATATGCGCAGTTCCAACTGACCAGTCACCCCTCAGGAATGTGCTGCCAAACTGACCAGTGGGGTTGTAACCCCTCCCATGAGTTGGCTGTGCTCCAAAAATGACCATATATGTACATAAACTCTGTAACCTCGTACCGCCTATCTTTTTATTGCTTGTAAATTGTATAAAAGAAGGACTCACACCAACGTTCGGTGTGATACTTCTTGCATTGCCGTAGGGTGCTGTAGGAATGTACCACCACCCCATGGGGTCTTAATAAACTTGTCCTTTGTACTTTTCAGTTTCCGTGCCAACAGTTCTTTCGGTGTAAGTGGGTTATCTACGGAGCATGTAGGCCTTGGGAACCCGATACCACAAATTGGCCACCACAAAGGGACTCATCGGTGACTCGGATGCCCGAAGGAGAGGTCGTGACGAAGGATTGGAAACTCGCCATGGACGCGTATGCTGCCACTGAGTGACCCGAGTCTTGGCACCCACGGTGTTTTCTTCCTTTCCTTCTGATCTGACCTTCCAGGTGGCGCCGGTCTCCGACTGAGATCTTGATCGTCTGCGTTGGTGTACAGTGCCTATTTGGCTGATTCGATTAAAGACCTTGGCAGTTGGAACCTGGATATTTGAGATTGGGTAAGATTTGCGATCGGTAAGGTAGTCTACGGACGCCTACTGAAGTTCTAAGATTTGTGATCGGTAAGGTAGTCTACGGACGCTTACTGAAGTTCTATGATTGTGACTATGATTTGAGTTAGCTAACATTTTGATTTTGTGAACTTTGAATATATGTGTAGTGCACTTCACATAGGCAGGCATGTAGAGATGTTTCTCTAACTTTGTTTAGTATTCTGAGCGGCACATTTGTGTGAAGTACTGTAAGTGCCATTTGTATGGTATCACGCTTTCGTGGTACTTTTTGAACATGCCTGTTTTCAGCACACTCCGAGGGATGTGCTGTCTTGGAAATGGTACCACAATTAGGTTAGCGGAATCTCAGCCGGCTCCCCCAGAAGGAACTCCAAACCGTGAGATGTACGTCAAATTTGGCCTTCCCCCTATACTGTACAGTAAATTATGGCATAAATATACTAGAACCGATCCCGAGTTGCAATGGCCACTACATGGGTCGTTTGATTTGCGAAAGGTTCAATTTGTGGAGCAATGTTTGTTTCAGCGTAGGTCTAGACAGAATATGTTTGATTGTGTGCGAATGTGGGAGAAAGCAGTGCGTGAACGTATGAAGCGTGAAGTTGCCTTGGCGGACAAAGAGCAGCGCAAGGCTGCTCGAGATAAGGCTTTACAGCTTGAGGAAAAGGAGGCACAGGAAAAGAAAGAGAGGGAGGAACGGGAACGTAATTTGCAAACGACCGGTCAATTTCCTATTCGACGACCACTTTATCCTGTCCTTAATAATGAAATTGATTATTTTTCGTTGTTAGATCGATCGCCGCCTCCTTACGTTCCTCCTACGGCTCCGACTGAAGATTCTGGCGATGAAGACCAAGATAAAACGGATAAGTCGAGTGTCAGGTTATCTGCTCAGAGAGGAGCGGAGTTGCGGAGTCTTGCTAGGAAGTTGAATTTGAATCAAGTTACTGTAACAGAAGTTGTAACTGAAAGGGGTAAATGGACAGACCGAGAATTGTTGTGTTTTATGAATACTCTTGCAACTGAAGTTGTTACTCGATTTCGTAAATATTCAGACACCCTAGAGCCTAAAGCTGTGTCGGTTTATTGTGAGAATTTGGATAAAGGTTTATTTATCCTTTCAGATGTTGATGACCTTTTCAAACAACTGCTCCAGCTACGGGATGAGGCGTCCAGATTGCGGGAAGAAGGGAAAAAGGCTACGGAGTCTGTGCCGGGGTCGACGGAGCAGTCCAAACTGTGTTCTGTCCGGGGTTCGGATAAGAATTCTAAAGTGCATGTTATGCCTATGCGTGAAGCTGCACCTTTGTATGTCCCCCCTAAAGGGGACGGTACAGATGAGGATAAAACATCGAAGGATGCAATGAGGTATTTTGTGTATAATTGGGTATATACGCCTTGGAATAGAGCGGACGTTATGGCATTGAAAAATTCTTTACCCGATCTTCGTAAAAATCCTGCCGCATTCTATGAAGGGGTGGAGGGGGCTATTTCTTCCTGTGTTATGACTCTTGTTGATATAGATCTATTTTTTGGGTTAATTCTTCTGCCCGATATGTGGAGATCGATTCGAAAAACTAATGATGAAACGGCGTTTGGGGGAACTTGGAAAGAAATAAACAGGGCTGACTTAGATAGGGAACCTGCATGTAAACCATGTGATTTGATTTTAGACCTTCCAGCGGCTATCTTAACTAAACTAAAAACGCTTGTTCCTTCCAAAAAGATCGATTGGACTATGTTAGCCTCGGGCAAACAAAAGTTGGATGAATCGGTATCAGATTTCTTTACACGTTTTGAAGAGGCGTTACACGATTACAGTGGTCAATCGTTAACAGATGATACGGGTAGGCATCTGTTTGTAGATAAGTATGAGGCTAATCTCCTACCGGAGATTGCAAAATGATTAAAGACGAGTGAAAGTTCCTGGGCCACGGCGACCCCTGCGTCTTTGTTAACTATGGCTCAGTATTATGAGCGGCAGGAAATAGAGGCTAAAGAAAGTGTGGATAAGAAAGCGAAGGAATTGAAAACGAAGGTGATGTTGGCGCAGGTCCGCGGGACACAGTCTAGAGGGCATGAGAGAGGTAGACGAGGAGGGAGTAATGCGTCGTACGGTCGTACCGATATAGCGGAGGACCAGTGTGCATATTGTAAAGAGTTTGGGCATTGGGCTGACGATTGTCCGGTACTTCGTGAACAGCGTAGTCAGCGTGGTCGAGGAGGTGGTAGGGCGAGGAATACTTATTCAGGAACGAGAGGTGGCGGAAGTGATCGTGGTGGGTTTGAGACGAGGGGCCGTGGCCAGGATGAACGAAATACTTTTGATAGACGAAATCAATATCAGATCTCGGAGGGTGGGAATGTGGAGCATCAGGATTATATGCATGCATAGGATTGCGTAGGATGGGGTACGGAATCAGTTGAAGTGCCAGTAGATCAAAGTGGTCCATATGTATCAGCGAGCATTTTGGGTTCTACTGATCAGTTTTTAGTCGACACAGGAGCTACTCGTAGCGCTTTGTCCAAAAACTTGGTTCCAAGGGCTCCCCTGTCTGACGAAACAATAACATGTATAGGGTTTGATGGCACACCCTCTCCTAGCCCAGTATCTCAACCTCTTGCACTTTGTATTGACAAGTTTTTCAGTTTTGGTCCATTTTTGTTGTCACCTCACACCCCGGATAACATTCTGGGTAATGATTTGCTCAAATGCTTTCGAGCAACGATACGCTGCGCTCCCGAGGGAGTGCGGGTTATTTTGAATGACAATTACCCAGATTCAGACAGATTTTGTACCATGAAGGAAATTGAAGCATTAGTCTCTCTCCCTCACACGCTGTGGGCGACCTCAGACACGGATGTGGGACAGATGCTTATTCCACCTATTCGAATTACTGTAAAGGAGGGAGTACTTTTGCCACGTGTACCACAGTATAAGATTTCCAGGGAAGGTGAAATTGCCCTGACGCTCATTGTTCAGGATTTGATCATTGCAGGAGTGGTGGAGGAGGTTCCTTACAATGTTTGTAACAGCCCTATTCTTCCGATCCTTAAGAAAGACACTGACGACAAGGTCTATCGATTTATTATTGATTTGAGAGAAATTAACAAAATTGTCATTCCCCAATACCCGGTGGTGTCTGACATCACGACGTTGCTTACATCGGTCCCCCCCACAGCGACGACCTTCACTGTAATTGACTTAAAAAATGCATTCTTTTCCATTCCCATCCACCCCGATAGCAGGTATTTGTTTGGCTTTACGTTAAATAATAAATCGTATAGATTTTGTCGTGTTCCTCAAGGTTACACTGAGAGTCCTAGTATCTATAGCCAGGCCTTAAAAAGACAGCTTGATTCTTTTGAATTACAATCTGGAGTAGCCCTTATACAGTATGTTGACGACCTCCTGTTGGCTGCAGACACTTATGCACAATGTGAGGAGAGTACGCTTGCCTTGCTTTCCTTTTTGGCTCAGAACAATCATAAGGTTTCAAAGAAAAAGCTTCAATACTGTAGACCCAAGGTGACCTACCTCGGTCATCTTTTGTCTAAGGAGGGGCGTGCATTAACATCAGATCGAATTCAGGCGATTTTAGACACACCAGTCCCCCGTACTCAGAGAGATGTACGCGCCTTCATAGGATTAACGTCCTTTTGTAGACAGTGGATAATGGGATTTTCACACATTATAAAACCTTTGTTAGTGTTATTGTCCAAAAATACACCAATGCCCCTTGAATGGACAGATGAATGTCAAAATGCTTTTGAACAATTGAGACAGGCCCTTTGCTCTGCACCCGTGCTAGGTACACCAGACTACTCAAAGATTTTCACATTGTACGTGCACGAGAAAGATGGGTGCGCGTTATCAGTGTTAGTGCAGGCACACGGGGACAAACAGAGGCCATGCGCGTATTTCTCAGCCATTCTTGATCCTGTAGCACGAGGGTTACCTGGGTGTTTTCGAGCAGTTGCACCAACAGCGGTAGCTATACGGCAGAGTGAGGGAATAGTATTATCGCACAAACTGTTGGTGCTAGTTCCCCATGCAGTAGATGCTCTGTTAAATCAAACAAAGACTCAATATCTTACCAGCGCACGTTTAACAGGATATGAGCTCACGCTTTTGGCGCCACATATCACACTGAAAAGATGTGCTACCCTGAACCCTGCCACTTTATTGCCCTATCCGGTTGAGGAGGGTCAGGAAGAAAAACATCACGATTGTGTTTTCCTGACCGAGGAACAGACAAAGGGTTGTGTCGACTTACAGGATATGCCACTTCCAGATGTGGATGGGGAACTGTGGGTTGATGGATCGTGTTTGAGGCTGCCAGATGGTACGACTTCCGCAGCATATGCGATCACGACACTTAAGACAGTGGTAGAAACAGCACGAATACCACAGAAATCGGCTCAAGCAGCAGAGCTGATAGCCTTGACAAGAGCCTGCGAACTGAGTGCTGGCCTATGTGTGAACATCTACACAGACAGCCTGTACGCCTTCGGAGTAGCGCACGACTTCGGGCTACTCTGGAGAGAACGTGGTTTTTTGACCTCTCATGGAGTACACATTATGCACGGAGAACTAGTGCGTGATCTCCTAAACGCGCTGCTCTGTCCAAAGAAAGTAGCGATAATTAAGTGCAGTGCACATAAAAAGATCACTGATGAAGTAGGACAGGGCAATGCTTTTGCAGACAGTATAGCAAGACAAACAGCTATGTCTCGAAATGACTCCCCCATGTATGCAGTGAAGTCGCAGGCCGAGCATTGGCACGATGCTAGAACAGAGATACTAGATATCCAAAAATCAGCGACAGAAGCAGAACTTGTAACATGAGCAGCCGAAGGGATACTGGATGACGAGGGTTGTTGGAGGAGTAAGGACATGGAGAGATGGAAATTGCCGGCAGCTTACTTGCAGGTGATGGTTCAGATGACACACGGGTTAGCGCATGTGGGTTCTCTCGCAATTACTCGATTGTTAACGCGAGTTTGGGAGCATCCTGAGATTGCCAATACTGCTAAGAGAGTAGTGCAGACCTGTCTGATATGTTTACAACACAATCCTGCGAAAGGGACGCATACTCCGAAAGGAGGTTTCGTTCCACCTTCTGCACCATTCGAGGTACTTCAAATGGAGTATATCCAGCTTGAGCGCTGCAATAACCTTAAGTATGTCTTAGTGGTGGTGTGTGCCTTTAGCAAATGGGTCGAGGCCTTCCCCACGAAAGATAATACAGCTTTGACAACAGCTAAGGTTTTGCTCAAAGAGTACTTCCCTCGATTTGGAGTTTGCAAATTTTTGTGGAGCGATAATGGTCCCCATTTCGTTGGGAAAATTGTGGAGCATGTACTGAAGGGGTTGGGGATCCAGCAGATGTTTCATGCTGTGTTCCACCCTCAGTCAGCAGGTCTTGTCGAGCGGTACAATGCTACGTTGAAGTTGAAACTGGCTAAGATTGTGGCGTCCACGTCATTGAAGTGGCCTGATGCCTTGCCGCTAGCATTGCTTTCTCTTAGATCAGTGCCCCACTCTCGAACAGGCCTCACACCGTATGAAGTGGTGTTTGGAAGGCCTATGAACATATGGGGAGTGCCTAAGCCACGATTGATACATGATGTGCCTTGCATAATGATGAACGATTATTTTGCACGATTAACAAATGATTTGCTTTCTATTCATCAACAGGTTCGAGAAGCGCTCCCTGACAATTCTACTGGAGAGGCTCACAATCTTCGTCCTGGCGACTTTGTGATGGTGAAGTCGTTTGAGAGGGCAAATAGCTTGGAACCGAGGTGGCGTGGCCCCGAGCAAGTCCTCCTGGCAACTCGAACAGCTGTGCGAGTGACCAACAGAAAGTGGTGGGTGCACTCAACTCACTGCCGCCGCGTCTCTCCAGATCTGGTGAATCCTACTGTGCTGTCCGACTACAAATAAATTTTGGATAAAGAAAAGAGCCCAGCTGTGACATCGGCCGAATCTGAGGGAGCCTTCCCGGACCACACTGTTTCTGGACGACAGCGCTACGATCTGCTGCCAAGATAGGAAGAAGATTTTTGTGCAAGACTTGTTGGTTACCGCTCTGGGGTTTGTGAAACGGAAGCCGGGAATCTCAAGGGGGGGGGAATCAGTTCTGCAAAGAGTAGCGACACCCGTCTTGACCCCGGAGAAGAAAACAACGGCTACCTCGGAGCTCAGCACCACTGTTTTGTTTTAATTTTTGTAGTTGTATATTCAAGACTATTTGAGACATTGTGTACTTTGAACTATGGTTTCCTCTGCATCACGAGACAAGAGAATCCTTGGTGTTATCTTGTTCGTACTGACAATTGTGGTGATAGCAGTAATAGCCTGGGTAGTAGAACTTGTGGTGCCTGTACGAGAACATTTGCTGCCGACTACCCCGGCTCCATCGGAACATTTTCACTTCACCTTACCCTACCATGAAGAACGGCACCGACAGACTTACTTGAACAATAGCTTCATTCAGATCTTGCATCATACTCACAATATGACGAACACTTCTAATTGTTGGGTGTGTGGGATGTTGCCTGGTCATCAGAAGAAAAGGGGGCACTTCACTCATCCCACTCCCATTCTCACATAATGGTTCCTGCAATGCCTGGTATACTCTTCTATTCACTTTACGATGGCCAACAAAAGGGGGGGTGCTCTTCCGTTTGAACAAGATTTGTTACCATCATCGGGATGGGTATCCACGAGCTGAGGGTACTCGATTTGAATGGGAAGAGTACCGCCCCGATAATGTGTCTGCACCCCGTGTTTACAGTAATCAAAGGAATAATAATATGTCCAGTTCACATGTTATTAATGTCATCACTACCAAGGCTGATCTCTGCATACGTAATAAAGGTACAATCCCGGTGGGGAAAAGTGAATGTAACACTACACTTACATTTGACAGTCCGAATGGCATATCATTTGTGGCATCTCGAAATACCTACTTTATCTGTGGTAATAAAGGCTATCATCAGCTCTCTTTAGGATGGTTAGGCACATGTTACGTATCTTTTGTATTGCCCCCTGTATTCATTGCCCCACCAATGTACCATAATGATTATGTGCTCTACCATGATTTTGTACTAAATCGTGTTAAACGTGCTGTGGTCTTGGATGATATTGACCAGACCGATACTGCCTTACAACAGTATGTAGACTTTAATCTGGGATTGTTCTCTTTTGTGGGGGCTGCTTTGAATAGTCGGAAAATACGACGACTGACTCGTGTAGTTGAGGCTGTGGCTAATGACACTGCAATTGCCCTAGGGAATATCACAGAAGAACTGCAAATTTCTAGGATTGCTACGCTTCAAAATCGCATGGTTCTTGATGTGGTTCTAGCTGATCGAGGGGGGGCATGTAGAATCATCGGAAGTAGCTGCTGCGTGTACGTGCCAGATAATTCGCTGTCTGTTTATGATGCAATATCAAAGCTTCACAAGATAGCTGCTGAAATACACCCGGACAATGGCACTTGGACTCTTTCAGGGTGGTTCTGGTCAATGCTTAGCACATGGGGTTGGAAGCTGCTGACGATTTTATGTATTGTAGTTGGGATACTATTCTCTGTATGTTTATGTATACAATGTGGCCCTGCCTTATGTTCTATGTGTTTATCAGCCTGTATTCCATCCAGACGAGCTCTTGCCCAAAAAGAAATGATGCTTCATACAGAAGTAGCTCAAATAATGTTAATTGATATTGAAGATGAGCATCCCGACTACGTCCACTATGAGGTAGCTTCAATTAAACGCTAAAAGGGTCGTCTGTCGTAATTTGACAATGGCCGGGTTAGCGCTTAGCTTTGCTACACGTTATTTCCCTTAACTTGGCTTTACTTGAAAACGCCATTTTGCATATTGCGGCGGCCATTTTAAGGAATGAGCGGCCTCGTGGTCAGCATGCCCTTTAGTCCGTTGTCTGGCCACTCGACTTTGCCCAGCAACAGGCTATTTTTAGCAACGGTCAAGCCTGTATATGCGCAGTTCCAACTGACCAGTCACCCCTCAGGAATGTGCTGCCAAACTGACCAGTGGGGTTGTAACCCCTCCCATGAGTTGGCTGTGCTCCAAAAATGACCATATATGTACATAAACTCTGTAACCTCGTACCGCCTATCTTTTTATTGCTTGTAAATTGTATAAAAGAAGGACTCACACCAACGTTCGGTGTGATACTTTTGCATTGCCGTAGGGTGCTGTAGGAATGTACCACCACCCCATGGGGTCTTAATAAACTTGTCCTTTGTACTTTTCAGTTTCCGTGCCAACAGTTCTTTCGGTGTAAGTGGGTTATCTACGGAGCATGTAGGCCTTGGGAACCCGATACCACATAATGACAATTAATAACAGTGTTACTCCCCATTCCCTAGCATTCATTGTTGTTCTATCAAATGTTGAAGTTGGCCATGGACAATAACAAGGAGCCTTTCAAGTCAAAGGTAGTCACGTCACATGTTGAGAAGAAGTTCAAAGCTTACCCAAGCGACCCCCTCCACATATGTGTCTAGGTCCACCAAGATTCCCTGTTGGTGCACACAGTGTAGAAGCAGGCCTCATCTCAAGATACAGATGATGCCGCACCCCCTGCAGAAAAAGAGATCAAGCGCTTTGAAGCCACTGGCACAAACAAGGTTGTTGGAGCAGTCACCCAGTGGCATATTGCCAATTTGGTTGCCTTTCTGTTAATGTATGTGAGGAAATGTCGTTTTTGCATGCCCGCCACCAAAGTTTTGGACTCATGCTGGTGTTTTTTTTACTTTGAAGGTGCACCTAGGCCTGCTAACTAGAGCTCGATGCCAGTACTTGGACCCTCAAAATTTAATGTTTGATTGGCTTAAATTCAATTGCAATACGGTAACTTGCATACAAGCCAGAGTTTATCGTTTAATGCTACCCAGGGCTTGTAAGCTAAATTGTCCCTAAATGGGAAGCAACACTTCATGTACCACCCTAATTCTGACAAAGTAAAATGTGTTTGACAGCCTGCCACTGCACACTGGTAAAGTAGTTTTGAACTGCTAACACAATATATTTAACCCAATAACAATGTTCAGACCTCGATTTTTAAGTTAAATAAGTCACCCTTCGGGTAGGCTTGACGAGCTCTAAAGCAGGGTGCTGTATATTAAAAAGTAAGACGTGTAATTTTATGTCCGAACAGTTAAAAAAATAAATTGTCATTTTTAGTTTGGGAAGGCTAGGAGCCCCAATGGCAAGTACAAGGTACATGCAAACAACTCAGCTGACTCCTGAATGCGATTACTAAAGTTGGTACTCCAAGTTGATTTTAGTGCAACTTTTGAACAAAAGGCAACTTTAGAAAATTGCTGCTCTGAGCCCAAGTTTAACAGTAGCAATTGGTAGATACAAATTACACAACAGCCTTCTGTCCCAACGGGGAGAGGTGTGAACATCTACCAGAAAAGGACAACATGGAGGCAGGTGTTACCTCTTCCTGGCTGAAAGATTTATGTTTCTAAATTGGTGCTGGGTTTCTTTTGGGTCACATTTCTTTCCTATTCATTTGTTTTGATACTTCTAACTGCTTTGCACTTGTTCCTTTGTTAAATTCGAGCTCAGGTTTTCCAACAAGCAGCTCCTTAGCCTCTGGTAACTCTCTTGCTAACTGGAAGGAGCTCTCCTGTATTTAGCCCAGCCTACTAAATTAGAAGTTTTTGCTTGGTTGAATTATCATATGTGCACCAAACTTCTGAAGCGTGTATTTTAGATTAATATGTATTTAGGTTCAGAACTCATGAACTGATGTTTTGAGGCAAAATGGACTTCCAAAATATATTTAAAGTTGTTATTTGAGTGATACATCAGCAGCTATGGAGAGACTTGATATTAAGATTACTACCTTGACGACAAATAATAGTAGCTTGGGATGCTTTCCTTTCATCATAAGTGGCTTTTATTTACAGAAAGGGGGAGACCCCTGGTCTAGCTACTTGAAGCCACAGCTACGCAGGTTTGAGCTAAGGTTTCACTCACTAGCTAGACTGTACCCAAGGCAGTTTACTGATTTTATTACCTGGTGAGGTTGCACACCCACACCATGTAATTAACCACATTTCCCCACAATGTGTGACTGGTTAAATTGGCAGGAGATGCCTCCCTGAGACCTATAGGAAGAGGGGGAAAAGCCTGTGACTGAAGGAGATTATCTCCAATGCCAGTATCTGCTGTACCCTCAATGCTGCCGAACCAGCCTCACTTTTGATGAACCCCAGAATCTCACTCCACCACCGTGCATGGCTGTGCGTCTTAGGGTTTAAGCCAAAGGTACAAAACTACCTCAGCAGCATTCGTGTGATGTGGAATATTTCTCTGGGCCCCAAGTATACGAGGCGTAATAAAATAAACTTTACCTTGCCAAGTCCACTGGCGTTGTAGTCTGCCACTCCTGTGGTTGTCTTTCTTTGGCAGTAACACACTGGTGGGCCCAGCTCACACTCTGGCCAGGCACAAATATACCAGTTTCAACCGCAGACCCTTCATGAATCTTAGCAGGATGAGGTTATACCGTGGGTGGCTACCAGAGTATGAATGGCAGTAATAGAGGCGTCCCTGACAAAGGAGAACAACTCCCAACCACTGTCTCAGTCACACCCTCACGATCCTACAACACCTATCAGAGTCTAAAATAGTTCACCCTCCTACATTTAGAAGCAGGAATGAAACTCTTTCTCGCCAGCTGTGTGTTAGCACATGAAATCTTTCTCTAGACAATCTACAACCAGTTCAATCTCCTATTTATTTTGGAGTTGCATATAGAACTAGCTAGACCTGAAGGTATCCAAGGCTTTGCAGGCTATGCACACAAGTTTCCTCGAGCTACATGCGAGGAGTCATATGGGTCAAATCAGTCTAGTACAATATAGCATTAAAGTAGTAAAATAAGTCACAAAAGTATATTGTAATTGCATTTACATAGCCCTTACTACCCCTGATGAGGCGTTGGAGCGCTTTTCGACAAGTAGCCCGCTACTCCGGAACCCGAAAAGGATTAGTGGCAAATTAGTATAGGGGAATATGAATTTTTTTTGGGTGGTAGACATCTGAGTCTGTTATTTGGATTAAATAGGATTGTGGAGGGATAGAAGAGGTAGGGGTTTGTATTTATATAGAGCTTGGCATGCCTGATGAGGTATCACAGCGCATTCGAGGAGTAGCACACTACTCCGCAACCCAAACAGGATTAGTGGTGAATTAGAATAGGGAATTAATTTGAGCAGCCGATATGTAAGTCTTTTAGTTGGATTGAACAGGATAGTGGAGGGATAGAGAGGGAAGGGTCTAGAAATTGTTTATTTGGAGATCATAGCAGCAGGAGCAGGCTTGTGATGAGCAGGTACCAAGAGGACTGAACCCAACAGTGGAGGAATCACTGAAGGGGGGCGGGAGTCTGTTTGAAGACCATATATAGAGAAGCAGATGCCATAGAGACTGGTGCCTCGCCTGGGGCTCTGGGTCCCACTTGTTCATGCAGGACAGATGCTTAGGGACAGATTAGAGACTGAGCGAGCCAGGCAACCACTCATGTGGTCCTCTCGATGAGGGTTGGATCTTTTGGAAACACAGCTCAGTTTATGACCTTGTTGAAGTTGTTAAGCAGTATCAATTTGATGTCTTCGTTTGAAGCAGTAAAAGGAGGGGTTGCAGCGGAGATCCTTGGAGAGTGAGTTCCAAATCTCTGTGCTTTTCCGAAGAAACAGCAGGCTTGGGATAATTTCTTCTTCAGCTTAGGAGGTATGAGAAGAAGTGAATTGGAGCTTCTTGATGCCCAGTTTCTTCCTGCTCTCCATAGTGTAGCTACTAGGTGTTTGGGTGTCAGGACTATCAGGTCACGCAGTAGCAAAAGACACCTGGCAAACACTATAGGTCACAAGACTCTTTTTGGTAGAAATAATTCATTGGGACTTTTCAAGCATTGGGCTCATGCAGATTCTAAGATGGCCGCCAAGAGAGGTGGTTTTCAGCACGGAGTCAGCGATTTAGCATTCAGCTGCAATTGTGGAGTTTCAGGTATCGGGCCCGCGCTGTGGCGCACTTTACCTGGAACTAGAGGAGAAACAGTCACCTCAGATTTGGGGCTGCGAAGGTAGTCAGGGAATTTAGTGTCGTGGGTTAAAATAAAGATTTCTTACCGTCGGAAAGCCTTCGGTGAAACCTGCAAATTCAAGTAAGACTGTTCCGCATTGAATGCTGATGTTTTGAGCATGCGCATATCGACGACTGTGGAAACAACTTTCTCTTGGTCTTGCGCATTTGAATTGAAGTTGGGTTCTGAGCATGCTCATTGTTAACAGACATTCCACGTGAGGAGCAAAGGGTAGAGTCAGCACAAGTTTTAGGTGTGCTAGGCCTGTCTTAGATGGGATAGTATGGGATGCTGTTACATTTAAAATCCATGGCCTTACAGAGGTTATAAATGTCCCCAATGTACTTCGTGTTTCAATAGGGGATGTTGTAAAACAGAACATACGCTCTGATGATTGGGATGTCCAAGCCGTAGAGGCTCTGATTTAAAATATTATGCTGCCTTTGATGTCGAAGATTTGTATTTAGATTCAACTAATTATGCAGACTTATTCTGCTACCAGCACTATGGAAATCATTTTCTACATAAAGCTAACAAGTTTAGAAATGTGGTTAATTATACACGGTAACAAGACAAAATATCAAATTCAAAATATAGAATTACCAAAATATCGAAGTCAAAATATAGAATGGATAAAATATCGAAAGGACAGAATATAGTGGTGAAAAAAATCAAATTGAAGGGAAGTAATTTAATATCGAATAATAATTTTTACCCCTACCCTATCCAACACTTTCCCTACTGATGCACTCTCTGGAGTGGGAATAGTAATTTTTACCCCTACGCTATCCAACGCTTTCCCAACTGTTGCACTCTCTGGAGTGGGAATAGTAATTTTTACCCCTACGCTATCCAACGCTTTCCCTACTGTTGCACTCTGTGGAGTGGGAATAGTAATTTTTACCCCTACACTATCCAACGCTTTCCCTATTGTTGCACTAACTGGAGTCGTAATAATAAATGTTTTATTTATTATTTCATTCATTTTAAATTACTTTTAAGACATTTACAAAAATTCAATATTTTGACTAACTATATTTTTTAAAACTATATTTTTGATTCACTATTTTTGTACTTACCTGTTTGTAGATAGGAATTCAATATTTTTGCATTCTATATTTTTTCTTCGATATTTTGGTAATTCTATATTTGTGTATTCGATATTATGTCAGTGATCCTTATACACAATGGGTCTAGCACCAATTGAGGGCAGCTCAAAAACCCTTTTGAAAAAGAATTCTTATTTTACTGATTTTAATCAATCAAATCCTGACGCATTTTATTTTAAGATGACTGTTGAGTCCTCTTCCAAAGTTAGACTCACCCACACTAAGGGCCCGATGTAGGTGGCCCAATACCGATCGGTAACGGCCGAAAATACCGATTTTTGGCCCTTACCGAGCGGTATCCAGCCATTGGGATGTAGGAGCCTGAAATCCGGCCAAATCGGTATTTTTTACCGAATCGGTATAGATACCGAATCGGTAAAAAACCGAATCGGAAATACACCGAATCGGTAAATGAACGAATCGCTAACATACTGAATCGGTAAATATACCGAATCGGACCATTTACCGAATCGGTAGAGTTACCGAATCGGTAAATAGTCCGAATCGGACCATCTACCGAATCGCCTCCAACTCGAATCACCTCCAACTCATCCAGAGAAATTTTTCGGATAGCCAAATTCTTGATTGGTACCCCCGACTCCTACTGATCCTAGTAAAGCTCAGGCTCGCTGTGATAGTCAAGCTGAATACTTTCATAGTAAAATACAGAAAATTGCCTCTGCTTTTGAACCACCAAATCTATTCCAGGACACAGGAACTACCTCACTAAACACCATGACTCCAACACTAGATGAGTTTCCTTTGTTAGATGAGAACTCACTTGGGGCTATCATGCTGAAAATTAAATCTGGATCTCCTACGGACCCCGCCCCCCCCTGCCAGTTAGTAACAATTGAGAACACCATCAAACCTGTTATTCTTAATATTTTGAATGCTTCTATTACTACAGGCTCAGTGCCTACTGTGTGGAAATGTGCCCAAGTTAAGGCTTTACTGAAAAAACCTACCCTGGACCCGGAGAACATGGCCAACTACCGACCTATTTCTCTCCTTCCGTGGGTCAGTAAACTTTTAGAAAAACACATTAACACGTCCATTACTCAATTCTTAGAGAATCATCATCTTCTCCATGACTCCCAAGCTGGTTTCCGTCCCAAATTGGGAACTGAGGTGGCTCTCTTGGCGGTTACTGAGTTGGCTAGGAAACAAATGGATCAAGGCGGCACTACAGCAATCATGCTGCTCGACCTTAGTGCCGCCTTCGACACTGTCAACACCAACATTCTCCTTCACCGTCTGTCTCAAATGGGAATTTCTGGGAAGGCCTTGCACTGGCTCCAGTCTTTTCTGAAGAACCGCTCCTTTAAGGTTGTTGAGGGCACCACCCATTTAAAAATCTGGCCCTTGGATCAAGGTGTGCCCCAGGGCTCTGCTTTGAGCCCTACTCTTTTTAATATTTATATGCAGCCTTTAGCTGATATAGTGCAATCATTTGGCCTTGACATAGTGACTTACGCCGATGATACGCAATTAGTCGTATCTATGAACCAGTCGGACTCTTCCTCGCCTAACCTAAGCAACTGTCTGGTAGCGGTTGCTCAGTGGATGGCTACCTCGCATTTAAAATTAAATGGCGAGAAAACGGAGCTCATGATGCTAGGCAACCCAGCCATTCCCAGTCCTCTGTTGGATTGGCCTCCGTGTATGGACCCCCCGCCCCAACCAAAGTCCCATATAAAGAGTCTAGGCATCTGGCTGGACACTAACCTCAGCTTCCTGCAGCAAGCTACTACTCTGTCCGCCATATGCTTTGGGCTCATGCGTATGCTGAGAAAGGTGTTACCACTTCTCCCCTTTGAAGCTCGCAGAATAATGGTGCAAGCCATTATTTTGTCCCGCTTGGACTATGAGAACTCCCTATATTTAGGGGCTCCCACCTCCACAATAAGGAAGTTGCAGGTGACACAAAATGCTGCAGCTCGCCTTTTATTAGGCCTCAACAAACGGCAATCAGGCACCATGGCCCTGAGGAAACTGCACTGGCTTCCCATTAAGGCCAGAGTGTTGTTCAAATCCTTGTGTATTATGCACAAAGCCATGTGGAAGACTGCCCCTACCATGATCTGCTCCCTAGCAAACCCCTACCTCACAGATCACTGCGATCTAGTACTGCTTTCCTGGCTACTGTCAATAAGATCAGACGTACCAGATGGGGTGGGCTTTCCTTCTCCTGGAATGCCGCAAAGGAATGGAACTCTCTGCCCACTCTCCTTTGCAGTGAACCCAGCCTTCTAAAATTTCGGAAGGATCTGAAAACTTACCTGTTCATTTAACTTTCTTCCCCTTTTAATAGTATGACTGTACACAGCGCTACGAGGCCTCCGGGTTGTTTGCGCTTTATAAAACCCGATTAATAATAATAATAATAATAATAAAGTTACCGAATCGGTAAATAGTCCGAATCCGACCATCTACCGAATCGGTATAGTTACCGATTCGGACAGGCCAAAACTCTGATAGAGATGTAGGGAAGCACAGAAATACCGATTTTGCCTCAAAATCGGTATTTCAAAATCGGTATTTACGATGGATTGGAATCAGGTGGTAACCAACTGCAACCTATAAAATGAGACCCAAAATGCAATTCAACTTGCAGGATGGCGGCATTTTATGTCATTGCAAGGCGGCTACAGCAGGAAGAAGAGAGGGAATGGCAAAGAGAGGAGCAGGTCAACAGACAGAGGATCACCCTGTTCATGCTCACAGAGGCAGAGATCCTACAGAGGTACAGGCTGGACTCAGACACCATTCTGGAGCTCATCAGGGACCTAAAACCAGTGTTGGACCACCCCACCCCAAGGGCACACGACATCCCAACGTACGTGCAGTTGCTATGCAGCCTACACCTACTTGCGTCTGGCAGCTATCAATGTGCAGTTGCTGCAGTAGGAGAGGTGACCCAGAGCAGCCTGTCAAGGTTTTTCAACAAATTCCTTGACGCCATGATACAGAGGATGGACCAATACATTTCTTTCCCTGCAACCCATGCGGAACTGGTACAAACCAAAGCAAACTTTTACCAGATGGCACGATTTCCCCACATCATCGGCTGCATTGACGGGCACGCACATTCCGATTTTCCCCCCTGCTGACACAGAATACAAATACCGCAATAGGAAGTCTACGCACACCATCAATGTGCAGGTGATTTGCAATGCTAAGTGCACCATCACAGACCTGGTTGCAAAATTCCCAGGGAGTACCCACGACTCCTACATATTCCAAAACAGCGGCATCTATGCACGGCTGACGGCTGGGGAATTTGGTGAAGGATACCTCCTAGGTGAGACACATCATCAGACCCCCATAACAAAATGTAGCACTGTGAAGTACATGTATGCATGTGAGTAATGTTACCCCTTTTTCCTTTTAGGCGACAGTGCATATGCCCTCCGCTCATTCATACTCACCCCCTACCTCAACCCCTCTACACCCAGCCAAAGGAGGTATAACCGGGCCCACAAAAACACAAGGAATGTAGTAGAATGGACCTTTGGCATCTGTAAAAGCAGGTTCAGATGCTTGCACAAGAGTGGAGGTGCAAGGCAGTATACCCCCATCACCTGCTGCAAGATCATAGCTGTCTGTGCAATGTTGCACAACCTTGCGGTGAAGAAGGGCACTGAGGTGGAGTTGTCAGACTACGAGGACCATGACGACGACGTTGCTGTGCCACAAACACAACCTGCTGGGGTATCTACACCAAGTGATGGCAGATACAGACGTGAGGAGATAACAGAAAACTAT
This sequence comes from Lissotriton vulgaris, assembly GCF_964263255.1. Taxonomy (NCBI): domain Eukaryota; kingdom Metazoa; phylum Chordata; class Amphibia; order Caudata; family Salamandridae; genus Lissotriton; species Lissotriton vulgaris. The sequence goes on from NC_141699.1 coordinate 45,735,881, forward strand.
TTCTGAGTGAGTACAGATGCACAGACAGGTTATGAATGTGAAAAAATAATTGTATAATGTTGGCACAATGTTACAGCACTGATGTGCAACAAATGAAATAATTACAGAAAAGGTGGGGAATGGAAATGGGCCGGGTTGCCTCACCCACACTGGCAGTGTCATTTCCTGCTGCGCTTTGCTGAACCACTGGGATGTGGCTCCCCCCCTTCTGCATGGCCGGCGGCCTCAGCGGAGCGCCTGGTGCTCCGGCACGGCTCGGACACAGCGCTGGCCGGGCTGCTGTGGCTGCTGCTGTCCCCAGCCTCGGCCATGTCCAGGGCAGGATTTACCACAGTGTTTGAAATAATGAGGGCCTCCATGGCAGTGGTGATGCGGGCCATGCCCCGGGTCACCTCCGCAGTGTTTTGAGTGAGGCAGTCTTCCATATTTGCCCCTCGGCGGCATAGCAGGGCCGTTGCTGCGGCAAGCTGGTTGATTGCCCGGTTTTGTACACGGGCATCCCTGCGCCTAATGTGCTCATGCTCCTCTATCTTGGCACACAGCTGTGTTATGGCAGTTGTCATGCGACCCAGTCGTGTTGCAATTTCCCTGTTACTTGCCACAAAATCAACAAATCCCTTTGATATTTCCACCATCTGCAGGTTGTGTTCCCGCAATTGGCGCTGGCAAGTCAGGATGGACTTGGCCTGCATCCGCTGGATCCGCACCATGCTCCCCTCAAGCCCTTGGAAGACGGTGCCCTCCCGTGCTGGTAAAGCACTGCTGGAAGTGCGTGGGCAGCGGCGATTGGTGCTGCCCTGCTGGGAGGCCTGCTGTGCCACAGGTGTCGCAGCTGTGGGTGCTGGTGCCTGACCCGCAGCTCCCTCCATGATGGTCAATGGGGCCACAATAATCCTCCTGGCAGGAGATGTGGCAGGTGCTGGCTGGGACCGTGTGGGTGAGTTCTCTGGTAAGAACTGCAATGTGGGAGATTGTGACAGTACGGGGGAGTGGGGAAATGAGAGGGCATGTCCTGGGTCATCCTCATTGGCCATGGCACTGCTGTCCTCCTCCTCCTACTGCGACGGAACCATGCTGCTTGACCCTGCCACCGCACTGTCCGCTGTTGCTGGAGCTGTCGCTTGTGGAGCTGCAGCTCCACTGCCTGATGGCGCCCCTAGGTATAAAGAAGCATTTGTGAACTGAGTGCAAATGTCTAACAGTCACTACAGTAAAAGCATTGCACATGTCATTTTCATTACTCTGAATCTTTTTTTTAAGTGCATTGCAGTTTAATGTGCACTGACATTTGTTCCTACATTAGCTGACTACATTTCCCATGATGCATTGCTCATGTATGTTGCTAGCAGTACTGGACTGGGGTTTGGCTGTACATTGAGGCTAAAGGGGAGGTGTCTGGTAGGGTGTGTCATGCTGCGCATGCTTCTTACCTTTTGATGTAGCTCTGGCTGAGCTGTCCAGGTCCCCAACTCCCACCACACTCTCGGTCTCGATCAATGTGGACACCAGTTCCTCCAGTTCAGTGAGGGGGGGCGCGGGGTTCCTGCCTCCACCAGTCAGGCCTGCCTGCTTGTGGAGCTCCGCCAATTTCCTCTTGGTGAGGCTCTGGATATCATAAAACCTCTTCTTGAGGTCCTCCAGGCTCCTGGGCGTCACACCAACTGCATTGACCCTCTCACTGATGGCACTCCACAGTTTCCTCTTGGTGGACTCAGGGACTGTGATGGACAACCTCCCAAACAGCTGCCTGTGGACCCTCACCACCTCCTCCACCAATACTTGCAGCTCCATGCTGCTGAACTTGACCTTGCGCTTTCGCTCAGCCTTCTGGCTCTCAGAGCTGCTTGCCATTTCCGCTGTGCTCACAAATCAGCTACCACTCTCTCTGCTGCTCACTCTGACTGCTCAGCTCTGGCTGCCTCTCCAGAAAGTTCTAATGAGTTGCACCTGCCCTGGTAGCCACTCCCTGCTAGGGTGGGGGGAGGGTGGTTCCACCTCATTGGCTGTTGTCATTAGTTTCACTTTTACTTGCTTGCCGATTCGGTATTTACCGATTCGGTATTTACCGATTCGGTATTTACCGAATCGGTATTTGCCGAATCGGTAATTACCGATTCGGTATTTACAATGCATTCCTATGGGCCTTTTGGCCCATAGGGTTGTATTGCCATTACCGAATCGGTATTTACCGATTCGGTATTTACCGATTCGGTATCTACCGTTTCGGTGAATACCGATTCGGTAAGTATCGAAACACGATACCGATTGTTTCCGAATCGGTATTTTACCGATTTTTTTTCTGTACATCTCATTTTCCGATTTCAGAATACCGATTCGGTAAAAATCAGTATTTTAAAATCGGTAAATGACTTTTACCTACATCGGGCCCTAAATTATTTGCATTGTGCATGTCTCATCCCTAACCATATGTTGTTTTTGAACTCCACTATTTCGCAAACTACTTGCTTTGGATTGGCCACTGCAAAAAAATGAAATGCTCCTTCCATTCCTAATTTGAGATGTTGGACCCGGGACCCCGGCTGGCCAAGGCTCACGCCAAAGTCAGTCAGAGATCACCATGTCTAAGGTCAGGGCAAGGGAGTTACACACCAACATAACCCCTGCTCACCCTCTAGGTAACGTGACACGAGCAGCAAGGCTAATCTCGGAGGCGATGTGTAAAGCGTTTGCGCGCGCACCCAGCAACAACACCCAAGGCCCACCACAAAGGAAACTCCACACAAGGTTATATAAAAAAAATAGCCTTTGTATTATAGCCAAAACACATTAGATAAACACCACACACTTTACAATGTGCCAACAGGCACGGGCAGAATTTACAAGGGATTATGTACAGGACAGGGCCACATGGACCACTGTCGGGGGTAGGCACTTTTTAGAAATAATACTTGTAGGTATAACACTTAGCACATAAACATATAATGACTGTAGCACTAAAATAGTAAATGTAGCACACAACCAGTAATTACTGGTAGGGGTAAATACCTCCTACGCAACCCTAAACACTGTAGGAAAATCACGCAGGGAACTAGGACCTTATCATCAGGACCTATAGAAGGAAAACCATCACCTAAACAGGTCACTTTTAGCAAAGGGAAGGAAACCTAAACAATCACCTAAGCAGGTCACATTTAGCAAAGGTAATAAAACATAAACAATCCTCTAAGCAGGTCACTTTTAGAAAAGGGGATACACATAAACAATCACCTAAGCAGGTCACTTTTAGCAAAGGTAATAACATAAACAATCCTCTAAGCAGGTTACTTTTAGCAAAGGGGATAAAACATAAAACACATGCAGGTAGAACATTTGCGCAGGAATCACATAAGCAAGTAAACCTTAATGCGCAGGGTGCATGTAGCACAACACTAGAACTGTCCCTCAGGCCAACTGGCCTCGCAAGTGCTTAAATGCCCTGAGTCCAAATTTCAGGGAGGCTGCGCAGGCAGCCAAGAACACAAGCCTAAACGTAGCAACTGTCCACTAAGTGCTGGACAGTTGTAAATCAATGATGGCCAACGTTGGAGCCTCGTGGGCTCAAGAACACAATGGGCAGAACACAGCGTGGGAGCCACGGGGCTCTAACCAACTACTGCCCCCAAGATCCTCTCTTGGCTCTAAAACAAATATGGCACCGGGATCCTTTCTGGGCTCGCAGAACAACTGTAGGCTTGGAGCCTCGTGGGCTCGAAAACAAGGAACTGGCACTCGAGCCTCGCAGGCTCGTAAACCCGACTGCGGCACTGCTGAGCCTCTCGGGGCTCTGAATCAAATAGGGGCGGGAGCCTCGGGGCTCTGCACACAACTGCGTGCACGGGGGACTCGGGAACAGCCAAGTGCGGCGCCGCTGTAGTTGAAGTCCCACTCGGGGACTCGAGGAGAAGGAAATACTGCCACACAAGAGCCTCTGCGGTTCAACAAAAAGGAAATGGCCGGGCGTCGGTGGAGCCCCACCCTCTGGGGCTCAAGAACAAGTGTGGCCCGACATTGGAGCCTCCCAGGAGCTCAAGACAGCGACACCCTGCCACATGGAGCCTCCCCTAGCCCTCCTCACTTACCGGGCTACTCTGGCGGGGGCTCCCTGCGTGTTTCGCGCTGCTCCTCTCTGCTACTCCGGGGCTCTCCTCTCACTTGGCAGCCTCGGCAAGACGTGGCAGGCTGCTTCCTGCTTCTTCGGCCTGGCCCCGTCATGCTGCAATCCGCCTGACTTCCGCTCCGGGGACAGCCAATGGCAGCGCAGAGATTCTCCTCTGGGGCCGCCATTGGCAGCGCGGCCCTGGGGGTATGGAGGCGGGACATCACCTTGCAGAGGGTCCCCGGGATGGCGGCGGTGATTTTCACGGGCAATGCCGGGTGGGCACCGGCTTTCTTAAATAAATAATCAAATTGAGGTGGGCACTCGATCGTGGCAGAAAAGCGCTATTAAGCGCTCGGGGAAATAAATATCAGCGCGCCCAGCACTATAAGCAAGGTAAAGCACTCCCCAGCGCTAGCAGAGAGAGGAAAGCGCTCCTAAGCGCCAGGGGACAGAATCAAGCACCCAGAGCGCTATGGGTCAACAGCAAAGCGCCTTGAGACCCTATGGGTGAGTAGTGCGCTATACAAATTTCTGAACTTGAACTTGAACTGGAGGCAGGCAGGATGCAAGGCTGGGCCCAGAGCCAGCTCACTGGGTCTCCAGGCAGGGAGACAATCCAAGTGGCGGTCCTCCTGGCCCCAGCAACAGCTGCATCCCCCTCAGCTAGGATCCAAAAGCAGAACATTTTGTTAGGGGACACAGCCCCTTCTTATACTGTAAATTCCTTTGTCTGTAGGTGCAGGGTGGGGGAGAAACCAGTCGCAGCTGGTTTTGGAGCACCCTTGATGGCTCAACCACCCCTTTCATTCACTAGCAGGGCTAGGGTCATCAGTCGTACCACAGGGGGCAGAGCCAGCATTGTGTGGGGAAAGTCCAGGCCCATTAGGAACCAGGTGCAGCCCTCCCCAGCCATCAACATGCTAATCTCACTCTCACCATCGGGCAGACCCATCCAGACTTCCTGGAGCCAGGCTCACCAGCCAGCTCCAGCCAATCACACGCCAGGCATATTTTACATTAATATGCCAATTCCTAGAAGTGGCACTTCCGCACAAGAACTAAATCTGTTGGCTAGGCGCACAGCTGGTGCTTGGTTGAGGTTAATGATTTGGTTTGTAGTGTTTATTAGAAAGGTTGGGTGCTCCAACAAGTGGCGTAACCGTCCTAATACGCCCAAATTAGTTACTGGTTGAGTGCGTTATACGCTGTAAACGCATCCTTGAAATTGGGCACATCGTTTGGTTCGTCATAAAAAGACAGACTCCTTGTAAGTTGATGAATGATCAGTTTATTTCATCACTGATTTATACTTGTTTTTTTTGTAACAAGTTCATATACATCAGTTTTTCAAGAAATGGTTGTTTTCCAAGTGATTTTTACATTTAGAACCATCCTAAAGGATAATTTGCAATCCTGCTCCAAAGCATTTCGGGCATTACTTGCCCTTTTTCCAGGAGCTCTGTAAACACAATAGCACACATTTACTATTCGAACCATTACTCACATGGTGTAGCACATTACAAGGTAAATACTTTGTTTCAATGATTGAAAGAACATTGTGTCTGATAACATGCGGGAGGTGTTTGCCTTATAACCCTGAATGTGTGGAACCTGGAAAAGGATTTGGGAGTGGGGAGAGTGGCAAAAAACACTTACGTGTCTTGTTCTAGGCAAGTGGTAGAATAATCTATGCGGAACAAAAACAGGTAAAAATATCTGTTAGATGCGGTAAGACCCGAGTTTGACAAGCAACACGGGTCAATGACGGAGCTCCGACTTACTTGGCTAAGCGTGGAGTTTCAATTTGAGGGTTCGTGGCTGTTCCCACCACCTCCACAAACCTCCTTGAACTTGAAGTAAGTACCTTTAAACTAACTTGGAAGGTACGCTTACCACACTTCTTTGAAAAAGTGCTTCCACCATCCACTGAACCAAAAACAGACCAACTACTGGGCTTAAAAACAACTAGCTCTAACATGCCACCGTGGAGTTATAAGAGCATCGACACGTTTGAGACACTTGTCAGACAAGACATATCCAAAATCAACTTCTCTAAAAATTCAAACAAAACATCACCATGAAGGACTAAACTACTCTTCAAAGAATTGCCAGCAACAAAACCATTAAATGTGTGAAAGCAGATAAAGGTGGCGCAATCGTCATTCTTAACACCAGTATGTATGATGCCAAAATCATGGAACACATCACTGACCCAGCAACTTACATGTTATTACAAAATAACCCAACTGATCAATACAAAATTGAACTCACAGAACTTGTAACCAAAGCATATGAAGATGGTACCATCGATGACCGAACCAAAAAATACCTCATCGTTGAACACCCCAAGAGTCCGACCATAACTATGTTGCCCAAAATACACAAAGATCCGGTGGACCCTCCGTTTCAACCCATTGTGTCAACCAGAGGGTCACTCCATGAACCCATCGTAACTAGTCTTAATAGCTACATCAAAGACACCACCGACTTCCTAAAAAAACTGGCTGAGATAAACATAGACCCTGAAGAAACCATTATCTTTTGCACAGCTGACGTCAAAAGTCTCTATACATCCATTCCACACGATGGCTGAATAGAAGCCATAGAAAAAGCCCTCATGAACAGCAATATCACCAATCCTCTACAAATTTTCCTCATGGAACTTATGGTATTTACTTTATACCATAGCTACTTTACACATAACCATCTCCTGATGTCCGGCATGTCTGTGGGCAATTGTGCAGCACCGACCTATGCTAACATTTACATGTCAGAATTTGAATCCACCCACATTTACGCCAATTCCAAATGGACAGACAACCTGAAACTATATGTTCGTTATATTGACGATTTATTTTTAATCTGGAAAGACACCCGAGAAAACCTTGAGTCAGCCTTGTTCGATCTTAACACCAAAGATAACCGAATAATCCTCACATGGAACATAGATGAACATGCCATCACTTTCCTTCACGTTGTGATTAAATTGACAGAAAATGGATTGGAAACAGACTTATTTCGTAAACCCACTGATCGCAACAACACAGTTCATCACACAAGCTTCCACCAGAACTCCCTCAAAAGAAATTTACCATTCAGTCAAATGTTACGAGTCAAACGAATTGTCTCTGACCCTGAAAAATGCAAGATACAAATGAATGAGATGGCGAGTAGATTTCTACAAAGAGGCTATCCACAAGAAATCATAACTGAAGCAATTACCAGAGCATCTATCACCACCCGCCAGGAAGCCTTAACAGGTTCCTCCAAAAAAGATGAAAAAAGAACTGTATTAGTTTCCAAATATTCCACTTTTAATAAAACCTACAAAAGCATTATTGTTATCTGAACCTGACTTCGGCAACATGTTTGAAAATCCTCCCATCTTTGCCTACACCAGGTCTGTAAACCTGAAAGAAATCTTATCAAAACAACCCATGGAACAACTGTCTTACACCGGCACAAGGCCGTGCCTAAATTGCAACAACTGCAACAACATCATCGAGGGAAATATCATCAAACACCCCATGAGAGGATTTCAAATTAAACTAAAGGTCAACGCCACATGCGACTCAACGAATCTCATCTACCTACTCAAATGCCCATGTGGAATGATATACGTGGGAAAAACCACCAGAAAAATAAAAGTTTGTCTGAACGAACATAAGTCAAATCTCCGCACTAAAAACCAAAAATCAAGCATAGCTACACATTTCAATGACTTACACCGTAATGTAGCACAGATGAAATTTTTGGTGCTTGAAACTGTGCGAAAACAAGAAGGAACGGCTAACAACAAAAGACTCTTACAACGAGAGACTTCCTGGATATACAGACTCCAGGCAATGAAACCGTACGGTCTCAATGACCGCATTGATTTTAGTAGCTATTTGTAATGCCGGCTGGCATTTATGTTTCCTCGTTTCTTTTGTACATAATGCTTTAGGATACTGTAATCCCTTTATGAACATTGTTTCACCCATCCATTTACATACACACCAACCCCCCTCTAAGATGGCCGCCTCTTTCCCGTTCACTCTGGTCCATCGCTTGTTTCTATGATCGCAACCCATCACTTGTTATCCCACCACCACCCACCCACTTCCTGACAACCACTTCGCCAACTACGCGGAACTCCGCAGCCGTGAACCCTCGAATTGAATCTCCACGCTTAACCAAGTAAGTCGGAGCTCTGTCATTGACCCGTGTTGCTTGTCAAACTCGGGTCTCACCGCATCTAACAGATATTTTTACCTGTTTTTGTTCCGCATAGATTATTCTACCACTTGCCTAGAACAAGACACGTAAGTGTTTTTTGCCACTCTCCCCACTCCCAAATCTTTTTCTGGGTTCCACACATTCAGGGTTATAAGGCAAACACCTATCGCATGATATCAGACACAATGTTCTTTCAATCATTGAAACAATGTATTTACCTTGTGATGTGCTACACCATGTGAGTAATAGTTCGAATAGTAAATGTGTGCTATTGTGTTTACAAAGCTCCTGGAAAAAGGGCAAGTAATGCCCGAAATGCATTGGAGCAGGATTGCAAATTATCCTTTAGGATGGTTCTAAATGTAAAAATCACTTGGAAAACAACCATTTCTTGAAAAACTGATGTATATGAACTTGTTACAAAAAAACAAGTATAAATCAGTGATGAAATGAACTGATCATTCATCAACTTACAAGGAGTCTGTCTTTTTATGACGAACCAAACAGATGTGCCCAATTTCTAGGATGCGCTTACAGCGTATAACGCACTCAACCAGTAACTACTTCCGCACAAGACACACTCATGCCACATACATCATTGCGAAGCATTCATTCTCACGAGTTCGCACATACCAAATTCGAGTCTGCACTCCCCACGCATCAGGAACTACCAGGGATACACACATTCCTCATGCATTCCTATGGGAGAGCAGGCCAGCCTAACTACTTGCACGCACTTTACTCTGGGACACAGGGAAAAAGTGCGCAGAGACCCAAAAATCATCAACACAGATCACAGATTAAAAGCAAAAAGATTAGGGGTGAACCTGCCAGAAGGGCCAAGTCCAACATGGGAGAATACACTACATGGTACAATCACACTGATAGGTCCATTGTAGTCATGGGCGGAAAATCCGTTCCGCTCGCGGACTTTGCGGATTTTTGGTAAATTGGCAATCCGCAAACTCTCGTGAATTTACCGAAAATCCGCAAATTTGCACGCAGCAGATTTTTTTGCTTGGTGATACAATATTGCGGCGTGCGGCGTTCACTTACCGTCATTCAGCGTTTGCGGAGTTGTTTTTCTCGATATTTTGCGAGTGCTGCGCCATTTTGGATCTTGCTGCGGGATCCCACAGGAGTTTGGCGACGCATCGCGAGAGTTCGCAATTGCGAACATGTAGATGCGGCGGGCAGCAACAATCTTGCGCTCGCGAAATTACAAAATTTGCAATTCTGCACAAGAAATCCACCAGCAAGCAGCATAAACCTTCGGAAAATGATGATTTTTATCAGAATAACTCCTCAGGTTGACATTTGCCTGCACTTTTTTGGATTTGAGGCCTTTTTGACTTTCTTTGGATCACTTTTGGATTAGAAATCAACTTTCACAAGTAAGTTTGTTTGGGGTATTACAGTTGCTGTTCTGCAGAAAAATGAGTTTTGCAAAACTGAAAGCACTTAGCAGGTGCAAAAGTTCACTCATCATTAGTAACCATTCCCTGTAGTGCTTCCTGAGGGGCCCCTCCAGAGTTCAGTTGCCTACGTTTGTTTGGGGCATTACAGTTGCTGTTCTGCAGAAAAATAAGTTTTGCAAAACTGAAAGCACTCAGCAGGTGCAAAAGTTCAAAGTCATCATTAGTAACCATTCCCTATAGTGCTTCCTGAGGGGCCCCTCCAGAGTTCAGTTGCCTACTTGCAACTATTCTATGACCCTGCTCTGACCCTCACAGCAGGCTCATAGAATAGCTACAAGTAGGCCACAAAGGTCCTGGGAAAAAAATTGCACTGCAACAGAAAGCAAATTACAGGTAAGGAAGCAGGTGCCAGACAGGAAGTTTAAATTCAGTGACACATTAATCAACCCCAAATTAATTCATGTCAGTTGAAGCAGGGCAGGTGTGCTTGCTTCCCCCCTCCCATAATCTACAGTGATGAATCAGAGGGTGGCAGTGATGTACCAGAGGGTGGCATGGGTGAATCAGAGGGTGGCAGTGGTGAAACAGAGGGTGCTGTGAAACTGTGATGATGAACCAGACGTAGAAACAACAAAGTCGTGACCGTTGCGAGCAGACAAGTAAGTTCGCAATTGCGAACTGGTACAAAACCCTCGCGAACTGGCAGAAACCCTTGAGAAAACACAAAAAAAAATCAGCAAATTCGCGAGAATTCGTGGATTTTGCAGATTGCGAGTTCGCAAATACGCAAATTTGCGAACTGCAGATTCGCAAAATTTGCCCATGCTCAGTCCATTGATGATTTGTAACTCGGGCGTAGTTCGCAAAGTAGTGCTACGCAAAGCTATACGTAGTACACTTCGCCCTACACGAACTGTGTAGTACCCTGTTCGTGATGATTGCACAGTGCCGGATACTTGTTCACAATGTGCAATCATTGAAAACGGCATCTTGCACAGTGCAAGCTGTCTTTTTCTTCCGCTCCAGTAGATTTTTCCTCGAGCAGCATCTTTGCAAACGCGGACAGGTAGTTTCTCATGGCGAGCGGTCGCGAACATACACGACCACTTGCAATGAGAAATCTGACCTCCCCGCATTGAGAATCTCACGGGAGGTTTATTTTCCATACTCGAGATCAGCAACTTGATGTTGCTGTTCGCAAACGAGGAAAAAGTCTCGCCGGGATATCATTCTGCTTGCTTGTGGTCGCCAACTTGACGTTGATGACCGCGAGCCAGCAAAAAATGAATGCTGCACTACGCTACGCTTATTTGCACTGTGCTACGTGTAGTTCGCATGGTGCGAAGTAGCGCAAACTTCACAAATTACGCGAGTATAGCATAGTGCTTTGCCATGGTTAATGATTTTTAGTCCCTGATAGCAAATTCCTACTTTAATATTTCCAGCTTGGATCCCGAGGGTTGGTTGTTATGGCAAAGAAGTGCAGATTCATGCCAACATCGTTTTCTGGGTCTGGCCCCTGGCTATACACAGGTTAGGGTGGATCCCCGTTTGAAACCATCCATTCTGTTACTACCTATTTAGTAGGCATGTTATGTCAGAACTGGTTTAAACATTCCACTTTAGCGTCAGTTAAACTTCACTTATCCAAATTATCTGACGATGTTGATTTGAATGACTTAGTTAAAGACCATTGGACAGCTCGTATCTCCATGAAGTTTTGTCTCTACCATTTACCTATTGGTGCCTGAGGGAGGGTAAAGAAGTTTATTTAAAAGGGGAAGACTGCACTTCTACACCTGAATACTCACTGGTTTACAAAAACTTGCAATTGCACGGCTCTTGTAACACGCAGGCTCCCAATTTAGTCTTGCATTTTAAAGGGAGTCCGGTCCCAGCTATTACACCGACTTTCACATTGCTTGCAAATGGTAGCTATTTACTTTTAAATAATGAAGATTGCTGTGGTGTGCTGGCAGGGATTCCGTATTTATAACTGTCTCCCAACTTGTAGTCTGCTGTAAGAATGTGCTGTTTCTCCCTCAGCATCGGAAGCTCGATGCATCCATCTGGCCTTCCATTCCGACATTGAAAGCAGAGTTCAACAAGATGAGAAGAATAAGGGCTCTATTGTCTCAAAAAGAGGTTTCCCTTACTTCATTGCGTGAAACATTTGTCCATCACATGGCAAAGACCCGCACTGAAGTGCATCCACTTTTAAATACTGATCTCCCACTGCATTGCAGCACTTTGATTCACACTATATTCAATGCCTCGTTGACCTTTTGGTTCGGCTCGTTTTTTTTTTTTAAAGTAGTAAGCTCTGTCCTTGTGACCTCATTCCAAACTATATTTGGGGTGATACCAGCATTTTTTCATTCTATTTTTCCCGGCCTCTTCAGCGGCTTACCATTGATTCTCGACCTGGCTGCTGGTGTGCTGCTTATAATTTGCCTGCTCCAAAATGGCTGTACATCCTGTGTCACAAGACAACGTGCCCCGCCTGCTCCAGCTTCCTAATCAGATGCTTGAATATTATGGAATGCGACCCCTAGCGACTTTGAGTGTGGCATGGATTGTCCTTCCGGTTCTCCTACTTTACTTGCATGCAACTTGTTTTCCATTACGTGGATTGCTGTTTTGAATGGGCTCTGGATTTGTGCCTCTGAAATATGGTGTCTTTTAACCCGGATTATGATCTGCTGGTGAGTCCCTTAGTTGCTCATGAGTTAGATTGTTCTGATATAGGAATACTGGCCTGTGCAGCTGCACATGGAGTCCTAGGCAATTGGGACATATGGGCTGCAGCCAAGTTATCTCGAAGTACACCCGAGCTGTCCTCTGATTGTGCTAGAGGTTCTGGAGGTCGAAGAATATGTATGTTCCTTCACGTTATTGGATTGGATGGCTGAAATGTTTTCAGATAATAACAATGACTTCCTCTTGGAGGCAGTTGCAACATACTGTGCATGCATGCTGTTGTATTGATTTGGTGTCTGTCCAGCTTCATCGCAGCGAATGCTCAAACAATTATTTCCCTTTTATTTCTGGGTAACAAACGCCCCTTTTTTTATTTTTCAATTTGCTTTACTAATCTGAACTTATTACTCACAATTATACGTTTTGGCAAATTTTTGAACTTGATTCTGTCTCACTCAAACTTGAACTCTGCATTCCTAAATTGCCTCCCTTTGTGTGCATGTTCCGATCAAGGGAGGGTGTAGTGAAGGCAGGGCCTTGCATTCACACATTGCTTTGTTAGCTTAGTTTTAATAATGGTTTAAACACCATTTTGCCACTTTGCAACTTTTGCACAAGACACTGCATATATCTGGTATTGTAAGTTAGACCGCTTGACTTTTCTTCACATGAGAAAACCTTGTTTTCGACATCCCTAGACTTACACCGTGATCTCTTTCTGTACAGTGTGTGCAGAAGCCTCCAAGGTTAACAAAATAATGTAAGCTGTTATTTTGGCTGATAAGCCCACGCTCTAGACACAACATGCACACAGCTGTGGCTGACTAAAATTCCAGTGCCTTTAATATTGCAGTGCATGCCTGATTAGAATACTTGGAGAAAATCAGTTTCCAGAGAGAGAGAGTGTTAGATTTGGGGGTCTTTAGTTGGCACAGGTAAGAACTTGTGACATATAGGGACCCTCTTCTCTAGTCAGGACAAGGGGATTACACTCCTAAAATAATCCATGCTCACCCTCTAGGGCAGAGGTCTTCAATCTGTGGGGCGCGACCCCCAAGGGGGGTCCTTGGAAGGGGGTCTGAGATTCTGTCGGAGCATGCAGTTCCTGGCGTTGGTCTGATTGAGGGTGCTCACGGCGGAGGCCTAATTCGCACCGAGGGTGAAAAACATTAAAGACTCATTAACAAGTAAAAGGTCTTTTAAAGACCTGTGAAGTACTCGGGTCTGGCTGTGTGTTTGCATCTGAAGCTGTTTCAGCCAGGCTCACATACACGAGCTGGGGGGCTGGATGAGGAGGAGGCTGTAGCCCTTTGAGTTCAATGGACATTGCGTGCCTGGAGCTGTGGGTCCCATAAATCATTGTTTCAAGTCCCAGGAGTCCTCATATCTGATGCCTGTGCGGGAGAAATGTGACTGATAATCTGTTCTTCATGGTGAGATGTTGTTACAGCCTATATGCCCCCTCCGCCCCCCCCATCCCCAGCAGGGAGGTAAAGAGATGCCCTCCCATGAGCGGGAAAGAAGAAGGAAGATGACGCAGAGAGATGTTGATCACCCCCCATGAGAGAGGCACAGAAAAGCTGGATGGTTGAATGATTGGTGGATTAATGGATGAAAGGGTAGACTGATGAAGGATGGATGGATGGATGTAAGGATGAAGGATGGATGGATGTGTGAAAAGGTGGGTGGATGAATGATGAGTGGATGGATGAAAGGGTAGATGGATGGATGAAAGGGTGGATGGATGAAGGATGGATGGATGGATGTAAGGATGAAAGGGTAGATGGATGAAGGATGATGCATGGATGGATAAAAGGTAGCATGGATGAATGATGGATTGATGGATGTGTGAAAGGTTGGGTGGATGAATGATGGATGGATGGATGAAGGATGGATATATGGATGGAAGGATGAAAGGGTGGATGGATGAAGGATGGATGTATGGATGGATAAAAGGTTGCATGGATGGATGTATGAAAAGGTGGGGGGATGAATGATGGGTGGATGGATGGATGGAAGGGTGGATGGGTAAAGGATGGATGTATTGGTGGAAGGATGAAAGGGTAGATGGATGAAGGATGGATGTATGTGTGAAAGTGTGGGTGGATGAATGATGGATGGATGTGATGAGGTCTAACAGGAGCCTTTATGGTTGTCAAAAGTTGATGAAGAGGAGTACCAGTTTCTAGAAACTTTTGTCGGAAGGGGGTCCTTACGCCTAAAAAGGTTTTACAAGGGGGTCTCGGCATTAAAAAGTTTGAAGACCTCTGCTCTAGGGTGAGCGTGGCACAAGCAGTCAAGGCTTATTTCAGAGGTGTTGTAAGTTAAGCATTTGTGACCACATACAGTAACCCAGTGCCAACACTACAAATGGACACCACACAAGTTTTATATAAAATATAAGTAGACTTTATATAGAATTACCACAAGACCATAAACGACAAAAATATACACTATGATTACTTTAAGATGGTATATTTCAGCTTAGTTCAGTTCAGTTCTTAGATGCGACACTCTGCGTCAATGTACCTTAGGTTGCGTTGCGCTTTCATGACAAGCAATGTCGCAGGGATGGGAAATGCGGCAATGTTCAGATACAAAGAAATAAATACGTGAAGATCTTCCAGATGCGGCACGCTGCTCGGGGATGCGAGAAACTCTCAATTCGATGCGTGGACTGCAGCGGCGACACCCTTACGATGCGACGGCAACAGCTCCAGCTGCGACACTCTTCTCTACGATGCGTGAAGCTTCCGCTTGATGCGGCAACTACAGCGGCGACATCCAAGATGCGACGGCAGCAGCTCCGACAAAGGCGCGCTTCTCGGGGATGCGAGGTGCTCTTGGTTGATGCGGTGCAATGCGACAGTTCCAGCGGCGACACCCTCCTGCTTCGGAGTTGCGACAACAGGCACAGCGACGGCGACACGCACCGACCTCGTTGCAAGATTCTTCACATGATGCGGTGCAGTGAGACCGCTTCAGCGGTGACACCCTCCTTCTTTGGAGTTGTGGCAGCAGCAGCAGCGATGGGGACACGCTTCCTCTTCCTTGTGGCACGCTTCACTCCGATGCGATGCAGTGCGACAGTTCGAGCGGTGACACCCTTCTTCGGGGTTGCGACGGCAGGCACAGCGACACGCTTCTTCTCGTTGAGTCACGCTTCCAGCTCCTTGCGACATGCAGTTCTGCAGAGGCTAAAAACAGCAGCAGGCACTTCCAAAAGAACTCTGGGGAACTGGGGGGTGAAGCCTGTTGTCCCTGAGACTTCAGCAGGAGGCAAACTCTTTTCCAAGCCCTTGGAGATCCTTCACAAGTTGAAAGCTAAGTACACAAAGTTCCTTTACCCTTCCTTTGGCAGTAAGGCAACCGTGCAGGCCAATCCCACTAGCAGCACTTCAGCTTGGGAATAGTCTCTCCTCAGTTTCTTCAGGTTCCTCTCCTCATTAAAGGTTTCTTCTTGTAGTCAAAAGTGATCTAATTTCTTAGGATCAGGATCCCAATATTTATACCCCAAAATCCTTTGTTCACTGAGGGGAGAGGGGCCTTTGCCCAGTCCAAACCAGTTCTGAAGCACTCTGTTTACAGACTTCTTCTTTCCTTTCACAGTTCAGGGCATGCACATCAGACGCCCCACAGTAGGTGAAGCCAGCATTGTGGAAGGCAAGTACAGTCCTGGAGCATTTTGTTTACAGGACTCGCTCTCCTCTTTCAGTGTGCCGGGCAGAGACATCAGCCGCTTCCCTGGGGGTGGAGCCAGCATTGTGGAAGTCAGGCACAGCCCTATTCAAGGTTCAGGTGCAACTCTTCCCTCCCATCTAGATGCATATCTCTCTATTCATCACTGGGTGACTCAGCCTGTCTCCTGGAATACCCCAGCCCCTGTCACTCACAAAAATAGACATAGGAATACACTATCAGAGGCAGGTTTGAATGGTTAGACAAGCATATACCTACTTTCTAAAAGTGGTATTTGCAAACACAGAATATTAAAATAAACTTTACTAAAATATGCATTTTATTATTCTGAGTTTAGGCATACTAAACTCGAATTTCCACCATGTCTGGCCTACGGAGAACAGGTAGCCTTGCAAGAGTGAAAAATTAGGACAAGCGACACACGTCAGGGCTTGTCCTACCTTATACTTACAATATACCCTGCCCTTGGGCCCACCACAAGTGTGACTGATATGAAGAAAAGGGAAGGTTTAGGGACTGGTAAGTGGGTGTACTTGCCCAGTCAGCATGACAGTACCAGACTGCAAGCAGGCTCTGCAATGGCAGACCCATTTTACAAGTCTGCTTCTGTGGGTGGCACCACCAGTGCTGCAAGCCTACCGGCAGCATTTGGATTTACATGCCCTGGGCACACTCAGTGCACCAGACTAGGGTCTGACAGGTAAACCAAATAGCCAAACATGGAACCACTGATTAATACATCAATTTACAGTAGAGAGCACTTGCACTGTGGCACTGAATAGCAGTGGCACAGTGCCCAAAGCATACAACACCAGCAAAAATACATTAGGTAAGAGCGAAAAATTAAAGGGAGACCCACACCAATGATGCCAGGTCTAACAGAGAGCTTGTTGCAGATCTGATGTGATTCACTTCTGCTAAGCAGTAAGGTAGTATCAGTGGACAGTGTAAAGCATTTGTTGTACACACTCAGTCAGCACATGGTCTCACACACTCAAGAACTGAACTCTAGGACATTTGTTTTGTATATAAAAATATATTGTTTATTTTAGAACCACAAGTAGGTATCATAAATACTTTCTCAGAATGAGATGTTGCACTTTAATATTTTCAAATAGCAGAAGACTTTAGAATGCAATAGATACGGCTGTTGCAATATGCAACATAAACATAACACAATAATAACATTGAACTCAATGGGAAGTTTAACCCCTTGGATGCTGATGACGGAACGGCTCCATCATCAGCTGCGGGTGCGCTGTGCTGATGACGGAGCGGTTCCGTCATGGCCCACTCGGAACGCCTGCGCGGTGCGGATTCCGCACCTGCGCTGAACGTTCTATTGAGCGGGGCGGCCCATGACGGAACCGCTCCGTCATGAGCACAGCTCAACCGAGGCTGGTGACGGAGCGGTTCTGTCACCAGCATGCGGCCACCGCGCGGCCACCCCGCCCCCTTAGCACTGCGACGGACTAGCCGCCGCAGTGAAGGGGTTAAAGAAAATGCAATAAAATCACTTTAAAAAAGTTTCTCTTACTCAGGGCTGGATCTTGGATTCAGCCCTGGTGCATTTCCTGTAAACAGTTGAAAGAAATCGTTTTTGTTACACAGGCGATTTTTAAGGAATATTTGTAAGTTTTGAAAATTAACACAAGAAATTTGGGTGAAAACTAAACAATGCAATCCAATGGAGGAAAATCAAGTTAACAGTAAGTTACAGTCATAATGACTTTTTAGGGTCAGTGCTGGGCACAAAGATCCAGCACTGGAATCTCTCCTGGTTACAGGTGAGTAATTTTGTTTTCGCTGTTCATATGATTTTTAAAGAATATTTCAAAGTTTTGAGTAAATACTCGACTGGCAGAGTTAATGTTCTGGGGTAAGACTCAAGGGTCTCGCAGGGTCAGATAGGTAAAGTTGTTACACCATCAGCGGCACAGGTGCAGCAGGGTGCAGAGTGAGTAGGCCCACTGTTAGCCTATGGCGGGTAAGGGGCCTTTGGTTGGTGGCTGCTATCAGGCAGGCCACACGGCTGTGGGAGCTGAGCTCCTGGTCACTTACACAGGGCAAGTAGAATAGAACAGATGCTGCACCTCCAGTGGCACTCGGGTGGCTGGGTGCAGGGTCCTTTTGGTCCGTCGGGTGCCCAATGTATTTCAGTGGAAAAGCAGGAAGTTGAACAAAGGCTGCAGGCTCAGGGACGGAGATTCTTCAGGTGCGACCACCACTTGTGAGGTTAGTTGGGAAGCTGCAGGTTAGGTCGGCACCCCAGAGGAGGGGGCCGCAGGGCACCGGGTGCAGGGGTGTCTTTTAGTGTTGGGAAATCTTACCCTCAGCTAGTCGCGGTTGGAGGGGTCCCTGGTTGTGAGTCTGCAGGCGTTGTCAGGAGTGTCGAGGAGGGTCCTTGGGTCCTGGGTTCTGGATCACGGTCACTGGGGGGACGTCCTCGTGGTCTTTGTCCACTCAGGCAAACGCTCGGCTCAGCGGGTGCAGAATGTGCTGGATTCACAGTTCCTGGTTGGCACCAGGGGTGTTGCTTGTTTGAGCATTACCACTGCTTGTGGGAGTCCAAGTCTTTAGATGAGCAAGGCAGTCAGGTCCTCCGGGGTATTTTAGGTTGCTGACCACAGGAGACAGATATAGCAGGAGCGGGTTTAAGGATCGACAGGCCGGTAGGGCTGGGGCCAAGTCAGTGGGTGTCCTCCTCTTGTTAGCAGCTGCACAGCAGGTCTTCTTCTTCTTGCTCTTCTTTCTTGTTTCAGAATCGGGATCTGAGGAAGGAAGGTTCAGGGTGCCCCTAAATACTACACTTAGGGGTGTTCTAGGTAGGGCAAAAGGCAGGGACAAATGGGTGGAGGAGTGTGGCTCAATGGTTAGAGCGGCAGACCCTGATGCAGAGTTCTGGCCAGGGACCAGGGTTCAATTCCCGCCTCGGCAGGGTCTCGGGCTCAATTTCCTCGGACCTGTTAATTCTCACCTAGGTGCCTATTCAAATCACGGGCTCCACGCTGCAACTCTGGGGAATAGCTTGCTTAGCCTCCACACCGGCCTCAACAGCGCTAAGGATGCCTGGCTTCACCCTGGGGGTGCCCAGGAGTGGACACTTCAGAGGGAAATCCAGGAGGGGTTCCACAGCGGTATGAGTATCAGCGCCAGGAAGCCGTATAGGCGACACCGCAAGGTGACGTCTGGTGACAGTGCGCTCTGTAAGTACCATGACATTTACATTTACATTTTATATTTTGCCACTCTCCAGTGGAAGGGGAGAGGAGCCTATCTCTGATTGGGTAGGGCTCCCCATTGTCAAAATGGTGAGAGCCAGGAGCTTTACCTCGCCTCCCCCCCTTGAGGAGTGGGGTTGGCAGAGGCTGGCACACCCCCGTTCATTCCTTTGTTTTTCCTGCCTATCTTCCTGTCAGAGTGGGGGACAGAACCGGCGGGGGCCAGTTGCTGAGTACAGCAAATGGCCTGAAGAAGCTCACAAAGGACGCTGGTTGTGGGTACTCTAAGTTGCCCTCTGTCGTGTATTTTACATTAAATCCCACACTGACATCATTGTGGATTTAATGTGCAGAGAAGTTTGATACCAAACTTGTCAGTCTTCAGTGCAGACATTATGGTGCTGTGGAGTTCGTAATGGCAACCTCCAGGCACCACATACTCTTAATGGCCTCACTGCACTTACAGTCCCCAGGAATGGCCCTGGGTACTGTAGGGGACAGGGCTCATGCACTCGTGCCCACACCACTGGCATAGGGCACCCAGCTGGAGGGGTGACTGAGGGCAGTGTGTTTGTGGGCATGACACAGAGGGAGTATGTCATGTCGACTCTTTGTTTTGTTCTGCACCTAGACACTCAGTCTGCAGAGGCAGTGTGTGTGTTTAAGGGATCAGGGCCTCTAAAGGTGGCACAATAAGTGCTGCAGCCCTTAGTGCCTTCTCAGGTCACAGTGCCCTGGGTACCTAAGGTACTATTTACCTGGGGCTAACATGTGGCCAGAGATGCCAATTGGGTTCAAGCTTTAGTACAGTTTTTAGGAAAGGAACACAGGCCCTGGGTATCTTATTGGCATGGATCCAGGGCACACCAAGGAGAAGTGCATCAGTCATCAGACAAAAAGTCGTCCCAGGCGGAGCGTGAAGATCCCAGTATGAGGACTTCCGTCTTGTCCGAGCTCAGTTTCAGGCGGCTGTTCTTCATCCATTCGGCTACCTCTTTCATCCCTTCGTGAAGGTTGGCTCTGGCGGTGGCGGGGTCGTTGGTGAGGGAGAGGATCAGCTGGGTGTCGTCGGCGTAGGAGATGATGTTGAGGTTGTGCTGGCGTGCGATGGCTGCGAGGGGGCTCATGTAGACGTTGAAGAGGGTCGGGCTGAGCGAGGAGCCTTGAGGAACGCCGCAGATGACTTCGGTGGCTTCTGATCTGAACGGGGGGAGGCAGACTCTCTGTGTCCTTCCGGCGAGGAAGGAGATGATCCACTCCAGTGCCTTCTCCTGGATTCCGACGTTACTGAGGCGCTGTACTAGGGTACGGTAGCAGACAGTGTCGAAGGCCGTGGAGAGGTCTAGGAGGATGAGGGCCGCTGTTTCTCCGTTGTCGAGCAGGGTTCGGATGTCATCGGTGGCTGCGATCAGTGCGGTCTCGGTGCTGTGGTTGGCCCGGAAGCCAGACTGCGCGAGGTCGAGAGAACCATTCGTCTCGAGGAAAGCGGCCAGCTGCTTGTTGACGGTCTTCTCGGTGACTTTTGCAGGAAACGGGAGCAGCGAGATGGGGCGGTAGTTCTTGAGGTTGGTGGGGTCGGCTGATGGTTTCTTAAGTAGAGCGCTGAGTTCGGCGTGCTTCCAGCTCTCCGGGAAGGTAGCGGTGTTGAAGGAGGTGTTGATGATGTACCGCAGGTAGGGTGCAATGACAGTGTCGGCCTTGTTGAAGACGTGGTGAGGGCAGGGTTCGGTCGGAGATCCGGAGTGGATGAAGTTCATCGTGCAGACGGTGTCTTCGGTGCTGATCGGGGTCCAGGCGCGGAGGGTGGTGGTGGGGGGCGCTGGTTCGTCGTGGCGTGCGTCGGTTGAGTGCTGAAGCTGTTGTGTATGTCCGCGATCTTGTTGTGGAAGTAGGAGGCGAGGGAGTTGCAGAGGTGTTGCGAAGGGGTGATGTCGTTGTTTCCGGCGTCGGGGTTGGAGAGCTCTTTAACGATGTTGAAGAGTTCCTTGCTGTTGTGTGCATTGTTGTCCAAGCGTCCCTTGATTGCAGTTTTCTTGGTGGCGTGAATCAGTTGGTGGTGTTTTCGGGTTGCGAGCTTGAGGGCAGTCATGTTGTCCAGTGTTGGGTCTTTGCGTCCGGCTTTCTCGAGGGCTCTGCAGTTCTTCTTGGAGCTCTTGAGTTCGTCGGTGAACCATGGGGCTTTCTTGCTGCCGGGTCTGCTGAGCTTGGTCCTCAGAGGGGCGAGGTCGTCTGCGGAGTCGCTGATCCACTTCGTGAGGTTGGTGGCCGCTTCGCTGGGGTTCGTTGCGCTGGTGGGTGGGTTCTTGCTCAGGGAAGTTGCGAGCTGGTCAGCTGTGATCTTGTTCCAGCTTCTGCGTGCAACCTGTTGCTGGTGGTGGTGGATCGTGGTCCTTCTGAAGCTGAAGTGGACGCAGCTGTGGTCCGTCCAGTGGAGTCCGGTGGCATGGCTGAAGGTGATGTCCTTGCTGGATGAGAAGACGGGGTCGAGTGTGTGTCCAGCGTAGTGGGTGGGGATGGTCACCAGCTGCTTGAGTCCGAGGTTTGCGAGGTTGTCCAGCAGGGTGGTGGTGTTGCGGTCGTTGTTGTTCTCCAGGTGGAAGTTGAGGTCCCCGAGGATGATGTAGTCAGCGGAGAGGAGGGCGTGCGGGCTGACGAAGTCGGCGATATCTTCGCTGAATTGTGTGCGTGGTCCCGGGGGTCTGTAGATGAGGGTGCCTCTGAGGGTCGTCTTTGGGTCGGTGTGGATATGGAAGTGGAGGTGCTCGGCAGGTGCGAGGGTGTCGTCGGTGTTGGTCGTGATGCGGATGGTATTCTTGTGGATGATGGCGATGCCTCCTCCATTCTGGTTGACGCGCTCCATCCGGATGATCATGTAGACGTCTGGGATGGCGATGGCAATGTCGGGCGCTGAGGAGGTGTTCATCCAGGTTTCCCTGAGGGAGGCGACGTCTGGGGCTGTGATGTCGAGCAGGTTCCAGAGCTCGACGGCGTGTCTGTGGATGGAGCGGGTGTTGAGCAGGATGCACTTGAGGTGGCTGCTGCTGTTGCGTGTCGTGGTCTTGGTCAGTGCTGGAGTAGTGCAGGTCCGGATGCAGGCGAACTTGCAGGAGTGGCAGCAGAAGGGTCCGTGGGTGCGTCTCGGGGTGGCTCGGTAGCAACCTGGGGTTCGGCCGGCGTTGAGTGCGTAGAGTTCGGTGGCGTCGTAGGTCCGGCGGGTGGGCTGGAGTCTGCGGGGGCCAGGGGTCCTGGCACTGGGCACGGTCCAGGCGCGGACGGGCTTACCTTTGGGGCACCTTCAGCGCTCAGTCGGTGCTCCCGCTGCGCGCGTCCGCTGCGCGGTCGCTGACGGGGCGTCATAGTCATAAGAAGGGAGCCGGGAGGGCGGGTCAGCTGGAAGGCGGGAGCGTGGGAGCCAATCGGCTGGTGGGGGGGCGGGGCCGCAGGCAGGCAGCGGCGTGAAAAGCAAGTGCGGGCTTGGCGGGCTTGGCGGGCGGCCCTGCGGCGGCTGGGGTGCTCGCTGACGGCATAGGCGAGCAGGCAGGCAGGCACAGCAGCAGGAGGCAGGTGGCAGGAGCAGGAGGTACTAGGAGCGTTGGGGTGACCAGGCCGAGGCGCAGTGGTCACTCCCGAGATGGAGATGGGTTCCCCTTAAGAAGGGAGCCGGGATGGCGGGTCAGCTGGGAGGCGGGAGCGTGGGATCCAATCGGCTGGTGGGGAGCGGGGCCGCAGGCAGGCAGCGGCGGGAAAAGCGAGTGCGGGCTTGGCGGGCGGCCCTGCGGCAGCTGGGGCGCTCACTGATGGCGTAGGCGAGCAGGCAGGGAGGCAGAGCAGCAGGAGGCAGGTGGCAGGAGCAGGAGGTACTAGGAGCGTTGCGGTGACCAGGCCGAGGCGCAGTGGTCTTCACCCCATCTTTTTATTTTGACTTCAGAGGTGCCTACCTCTGCAAAGTCTAACTTAGATAGGGCAAAGCCCAGCTTACCTATAGAGGTTACCCACAGTTTGAGCAACCCCACCATGACCAATATGGTCAGAGGGTGTAGCTTGCTATTTGGCAGGGGGTTGGGCCACCATACCAAGGATAGGGCTGCCATGAAGGCTAACACCCAGCAGAGGCTACTAACAGTGGTCAGTGCCCAGACCCACAGCTTTAGCTCCTGACTGGCAAGTGAAGGGATTATTTTATAGGTCTCTGTGGGTCCCGGCTGTCTGTCTGTTCTTTTAGGGTGTGGGGTCACTATACTTTGTAGTGAACACCCTTCCTCCACCCTGTGTTCTGTCAGTTGTGGAGCCACCAACTCAGACTGGACGGTTGCCTGACTAGCCAGGTCTTTTTGTTGGCTAGGGGTGGCTTTACTAGGGCCACTTTTGGAGTTTTCCCTCACTGGCCTTCTGGAACTGTGGATAACAATTGCCTACCTTTCCTACCTTTTTTTGCCTTACTCTTTGGCGGCTTAGCTGCACTGACTGCAGGTTGAGCCCCCCAGGTTTCTTGAGTGAGGCCTGGCATTGGGCCAGTGCCTCTCTTTGGCTCAGATCCACCTCTAAGTGGTAATTCCCCAGGAGGCGATCAAGGGGGAGGTCTTTACTGACTACAACCTTTCTCCATCTAAGGGACCCAGCTATGGCTAGGGGCACTACAGCCACATGCCTAACAGTGACTCCCCCTGGGACAACCCTTACTCTTCTACTTTCCCCTGGGACATACTGGTGTCGGAGTACCAACATGTCATGCACCACAGTGCGACTGGTACAGGTATCTCTCAGGGCAGTGGCTGGGATTCCATTCACCGGTAGGTGGTGGAAGTGTCTACTCCCCTCTGGGATCTCAATCTTACCTCTTGGGCCCATTTTCCAGTTAAAAGCTAGGAGGACATCCTCATCTGAGGACACCTTCCTCCAGAGCTACAGTGGCAACTCTTGTGGATACACTAGTCACCCCTGGAACTGTACTAGGGATCTTGTTTTTAGGACAGTTAAGGTCCTTGGTCTGGTGTTCTGACTTCTGACAGTTGTGACACCATATTCTGTTGGGATCCCAATTCTTACCTTGATGCACTGGTTTAGTTTGTGAGGTGTCTTTGGGCCCACCCTCCTGGACAGGTTGTTGGGGGGCTACCTGGGACTCCTTACTTTTATCCTTAAGGGGTTCACTATCTTTCTACTGGGGAGGCTTTGTTACCCCTTTCTTTGGTCACCACCAGTGGATGTCCTAGTTTCCCTTGTTTTGACCCAGTGGTCTGCCTTCCTTCCCAATTCTTATGGGGAAAGTGGACCTAGGTTTACCAGATACTGATGCAACTTTTCATCAATGCAGTTACTTAAAATGTGTTTGAAAGGGGTTGTAAATTCATTAAAGTCATGCATATTGTTTTCAATTAACCGGCCACCCAGTGTCTTTACTGAGTAGTCTACAAAATCAATCCAGGATTGGTTTTGGGTTTTGTGAGCCCCCTGAATCTAATTCTGTATTCCTCAGTGGTGAGTCCAAATCCCTCAATCTGAGTCTTCTTCATGAGATCATAGGACCCTGCATCTGGTCCAAAGAGGGTCAGAAGCCTGTCTCTGCAGTTACCAGAGAACAGTTCCCACAGGAGTGTCCCCCAGACCATCTTTTTCACCCTCCTGGTGAGCAGTGAGCAGCGGATATATTCATTGGAGACATGCAGTTGTTGTGCAGACAAGGGTAGGACATTGGTTTTTCATCTATTTTTCCTGTACCTTTTTTTAAAATTACAGAATGTTTTAAGTGATCTTTTGATAAACGTTGAAAACAGCTGGGGCTCAAGATGCAAGAACTGTTCACAAACCAGTGGGTGCTAATTAAACACAGACTCTTTTGCAAACAGGGCTTCATTTTGTAATTATTCATGTGTACTATAATCAGTTGTGTTGCTAAATGTATATGTGCAGGTGGTCACAAAACCAATTGACTCTTGAATAGCTATGAGGCAGCAGGCATTTTGTAAACCCCGTAATGTCCACTCAGGATGGAGGCCTGTGAAGAACAGCAAATGGCCTTCCATACCTCATGATTCCAAGGGGACAGTTGTGGAGAAGTGTGGCTCACTGGTTAGAGGAGGCAGACTTGGAAGCAGAGGTCAGCTCGGGACCAGGGTTCAATTCCTGGCTAGGTGGGGTCTTGAGTCCTGAAATGTCCATGGACTCGACAATTCTCGCTCCGGTGCCTACGGGATTCATGGGTTCACACTCTGCGACTCTGGGCAATAGCTTGCTTAATCTCCACAACGGCCCCTCGCGGTGTTTCACCTGGCGGATACCCTGCCGGGGTTATCTCACACGGGAATACCAGAATGGGTTCCCTAAGCAAGCGCTTAGAGACCGGTTGGTGATTTGGGCTATATAAATTCCTGTACATTTACATTTACATTTGTACATTTACATTTTAAAGCAAACTGTGTGCCCTAAAGGGACATGGGCTGTTCAAAAGAGAAACAAAAGTAAATAAATGTCTTCCAGGATGTGCATACACCGCTCACTGTGCCTCTGTTTATTCTACACCACTTCCCATGAATCCTTGAACAGGCTGTCCCTTGTGGAACCAGTTACCCCACTTTCGGTGTCAGAAGCTGATTAATCTTTTACAATTACAGTTTGAAGCCACTGATCCATTTTATGACATTCACAAATAATGGAGAGAATCCCCTCTCAGCTCCTGGCTTATTGCTATACAGAATGCACTTCGAACATTAAATAAAGTCAGAAAAAAAGTCTGATTCACATAGTCATTTTAGTACATTTTCATATAGCTTTTTGTGGGAGCAAGGCCTGTGATCTGTGGCAGTTGCAAGCTTCACAAATGCAAAAAAGCTTTTGTATAAGAGGCCATAGCTAACAGAAATATAAAAAAGCTAAGCTCACATGTGACCTGTGTGACAAAGCTTCTGTTTGTTGAGTAACTTCTTTCATATTGCAGGGATGACTTTGTCAATTTTGTGCGGCGTCGGAGGGCTGACTGGGAGCAGACATTGCCACATTTGTAAGGCAATTGTGGTATTGAAATCCTACAACACAAGCAGACTTTTTCAATTGAATACCAGTATTTAATAAATATTTAAACCATGCTATTACCTGAGATGCAAATGTGCTTGAATGGAGTGCTAAGGTCCCATGTGAAAAGAGCGCTGTCATATTGAGTTATTATGGCAGGTAATGTTGGGTGTGACGCTGACACTAGGCTTGGTATCGTTGTTAACCCCACTGGACCTTGTTAACCCCATCTTGTCTGCTGAGACGCTTCCAGTGGCTGAACTCTGGGGCCATCAGATTCTTAGTGATGCTTCTGGCACAGGGTTCTTAAAGGATGAGGTGTTGGATCAAACAGTGAACTCCAGTGAATCTGCTTAGGATGGTGCAAAGGTAAACAGTGGCATTCAACAGGCTGTCCCCATAAATCTGCTCTTTCCTAAGCGTGGCTATGAGCCAAGGCATCTCCTAAAGAATAACAAAACTCTGTAGACCTCTTGAGCTTGGATGATGTGTTAACATTACCATGGGAATATCATGATTAGAACATATGACCATGTATGGGCTCTAGCAAAGAATGGGCAGATCCAACTAACTCCACTAATTCAAGGTGGCATTAATTAAGGGTCAAAGTTAGGAGCAGCTACTTCTTTTTTTTGCTGTTGCAATTGTTTATTTATTTGAATCGTTGCGCAAGAACGATGCCAATAATTCCGCTGAGTGATACAGGAAGTGGTTGGCAGCGATAGCACATTTGCTCCATGGGGTAGTTAGCTACACAAACCTATAGTAGCAGATCTATGCTTGGGTCAGGACCAGAAGGCATAAAAAAGAACAAAAGATAGATTAGGGATTGGGAATGTATTTTTCCAGTTAAGGTGTTGGGGAGAGGGTGAGAGGAGATGGGAGAGGGTAACGGTGCAATGGGGAGGGGGAATGGAACCAGAGGTGAGGGAGCACAGGTGGGGGTTTGCGATAAGGCTCGCCGCAGAGGAGCATGGGGGCATCCTTGTGAAGCTTTCGGTTAGCGCTGCCCAGGCTGACTGTTTGCCTCAGCCTGCAGCTACATTTCACCTGGCACCCGCAGCCATGCCCCACTGATCCTCTGGACCTGGATCGTGGAGGGACGCAGGGAAACCCTTGCTGCCAGGAACGCTAATGCCACGCGGAGAGGCATGACGCCACTGGACGATCAGGGTTGCAGCATGGTCTGTGGCTTTGGGGGCCTTGAATGCGACCCTTCCACCGTGCTCAGGTAGAATCCATGGAGCGGCTGCCACCATGGACCAGGGCACAGTACCCTGCATGGGACCCTCCTGACTGCGGCGGAACAGATACCTGGGGGCCTTGGCTGTTGTGCCCCGGCTGTGGGACAGCAGCAGCATGCCTTTTTTTGTATAAAAGTTCTTTATTCAGGTTAATCTCATAAAGGAACCACAACAGAGGGCAGGGTACAGGATATACCAGCAAAGACCAGCAGAGTTGTGCCCAGCTTGGCACCTACGGCCTCCCAGATGGGTCGCCAGTCTGGCAATCATAGAGGAAGTGGACCAGGTCACAGATTACTGTCACAGTGGCAGCAGTGAGAATGGGGCATCAATCCCTCTGCCTGCAATTCCGTTGTGGTCCACTGCATTTAGAAGAGTTTCTCTCCTTTTACAGCTCGAATAGTAAGTCTCTTGTCATGTACTGTCCACCAATCAGTAGGAACTGCACATTTGCGGGCAACATACTTAGGACGGTGCCAGAATGAATCCATGCACGCCCGCTGGATATGTTGTTCTTTGACCAGATAGTTCACTGTGCCACTGCTAGACCTCCCTAATCTGAACAGGGAGTGAACAGTATAGAAACCACTGAACATGACCACTCTGTTCCCTCGGGAACCGTGGTGACAGACTACAAACTTCCCCTTTGTTGCTGGTGCTTTCTGTTGCTCATGGAAATATACAAAGAATACACAAAGGGCGTTTTCAATATCTATTGAACCAGAGTGATTCTTTTATAGAATATATGGGCTGTGATGATTAATAGACAGAAGCGGATACAAGTTATGAGTGGCAACACAGACAATAATACAAAAAGCTGCACCATCTTATTGAGGCAGGTTATAAATGTGTACATATAAAAGATTATAACAATCGATAGTACTCCTACGATGCCAACTCTTACCTACTTGTCTAAGGTGTGAATGTATGGTTTGCCAAGAAAACCCCCATCTGGATGATCTAACTCTTTTACCTGATGGGTAAGAGTGTATGACTGTGTCTTGGTCAGGAACGGGACACCCCTCACAGACATGTCAGTCAGCTGCTAGGCAAAAGCTGCAGCATTCAGCGACCCTTCAAGATCAGTAGAAGTGTCTCCTGAATATTTTAGGAAACAAAAGGCTGCATTTGGAAAATGGCATCCTTGCCTCGGGTTGGGATTGTAATCGGGCAACCATTGTTTGTGTTCTACAGATAGCTGTGCTGCCATATGAATGTTATAATTTAATCACATTTGTATTACGCACGTGAGAGGCCTTGCACCAAATGCCAGGGCTGTGAGATAGGATTTTCACAAAGTGTTCTGTGTTAGGAAGGTCGGTGTTTCTGTGAAACCAATCCAAGGGTCACAAATGCAAAATGTGTGTCAAACGTTAATTTGGAAAAGATGGCAACTTCAGGAACAAACTTTTGCAATGCAATAGGTCTCGCATTATTAAAGTTTGAGCTATTGATGTTGCATTATTTACCAATGCCAATAGCTCAAACGTTATTAACGCTAGACCTATTGCATTGCAAATGCTTGTTACTATCTGTTATAGGCTCAGGGGCCCCCTTCCGTGTGAGTGACTGGTCTACTGTACCCCTACCCTTCCTGAAACCATACTGTACATCTAGCAATATGTTATTTGACACTGCCCATTCTGCCAACCTGTGTAACAATAGGCGCCCATTAGTTTTGTGTTGGAATCAAGCAACACACTTGGTCTATAGATTTTGGGGGTGGACTAGGCTCCCTTTTTGTAGATGGGGACAGTTACCGATTGATTCCAAGATGCCAGAGTGCTAACCTTTACTGTGGCATTAAGCACAACCACCAAGAGTTGAGCCCAGAGATTCTGGTCCTCAATAAAAAGACATCCATCGGTACCCCTTAAGGCTACTGCATTCCCCCAAAGCCTTCTTTACCTCCTTCAAGTAAAAAACCAAGGAGGAATCACCTTCGCCGGGGACGGGTTCATTTGCAGACCCAATGGGACCAGTGCTATGCTGATAAATCTGCGAAAACTGATCTAGCCTTAAATGATCTGGACTTAGATGGTTTAGAAAGGGCCCCTTCTTCTCTATTAGTTAAGGATTTAGTAGGAGCCCCTTGTTTGAAATTGCATTTGCTTTTACCAGGGGGACTACAAATGAGGGAGCCCATGAGGATGTTTCTTAGGGGGACAGAATTGGCTGGAGCAGATCTCTGGACAGGTGTATGGTGAATTGACATATTAATCGGTTGGTCTCATAATGCAGGCACTAAACCATCTTCCCATACTGCTACCATCTGGTCATCTAGCTTGTCAACTGTCTGATGAGGGGAGGGGCTAGAGGTCTCACTCAGGTTGATCTCCTTAACTCTCTCTGCTCTTGTTAAAAAAGAATCAAGGGTTGTGACAATTCCACCAACTTACTTAGGGCTTACAACTACCCTGCCTTCGGTCCCCACGAAGCTTTCTCTTTACCATGATTCAGCTAAAAGATACAATGAGGTGCAAAAGTGGTGTGATTATAGCTCTATCCGTTCTACACCTCCTAACTAAATCTCACCATGCAGCAAGATGGCAAAACCAAGACAGGTGAACACAGCCCAGACTCCACCGGTCGCTGACAGGCCCACCCCGGGCCCACCCCGGGCCTACCCCGGGCTCACCTCGGGCTCACCCCGGGCTAACCCCAGGCCCACCCCGGGCTCACTGCGGGCCCTCCCCGGGCCCGCCCAGGGCACTCCCTGGGCCCGCCCTGAGCTGTGGGGCAATGCAGCATATTAAATACGCAGCAAATGCACTGCAGGTGAGCTAACAACAGGGGACTATGGGGCGTGTAGTTCCCCAGCAGTGGTGTTCGTACCTGCAACATCGCTCTCCGAGCACTTGGATTGTGCCTCAAGTCCTTCTTTCCATCCCGGTCACCATGTTCTGAAAGCAGGACTCCCTAGCTCACTCTTGCTACTGGATAAGGTAGATTTGATGCAGGCACAGCCCCGCGTAAAACAAGCACAGTGAGAAACTCACACTGCCTTCAGCCTGAACTCCAGTCCTCTCTCAATCGTGGCCCTTTATAAGGCTTTAGAGGCGATTCTGTTCTAAGCATGCACTATACAAGATAATGTGTTACATTGGAAAAAAATACAATAAAACATCTGGATCAGCTAACACTTTTAGCAAATTCAAAATTATGTAAAATATGTCAAATATACACAGAAACTGAATCGCTGACATGGATTACCTTAACGTTTTTTTGGATTTATTGTTCAGAAATCAGTTTGAATGTCTTTTTTTAATTACTACGAGGTCTGAGAGTCGGTTCTCACTTCCTGCCGAACCACCACAAACACCACGTATGAAGCTGTTACTGTACTAGCCCAGACGTGACACTACTTACTGCCTTTCACTTAGACCTACAATAGGGTATTTCATCAGTAAACTGCTTTCTCAGCCTTACATTGAATTCAGCTCATGACCCCGGAGCTCAGTGTCAATGTGAGATACCCCATTACCAACTGCACGGGAGAACACAGACCACAGTCCGCGCCTTTGAATGTCAAGCAGAGGGTAGCAGTAGCCGCTGCTCCGTGCACCACTTTGCCGGCCTGACCTGCAGCTCCACCCGCTGCACGCACTACCGCACGTCGGCTCCAGTGCCAAGCTGGCCCAGGGGCCAGGACAGGTTGTAGGAGGCAGGTGGAGGCACGCTTGGACTGAAGACGGGTCACTGCCACAGCAACGGGTGATGCCTTCAGAGTCTGGGTCTGGCACCGCCTCGGGAGGAGGAGACGGAGACAGACAGGTTCACCACCTCCTGGCTCCACTCCGACTGCAGCATCTTACCTCTTTCCCTTCTCCATGCTGCTGCTCTTACCAACCCTTACACCTGTTGACCGCTGGCAGACGGAGGAAGAAGAAGGCTACTGTTCCAGGGGAGGGACAGTGACATCCATGCAGCTAGAAGGGGTTATGCAAAGCCCTGCCGAGGTCCACCGCATGAGCAGAGAGAGCAACCATCACATGGAAGAAGGAGGGTACTTGGGTGACACTGCGAGCAGGGAGCGTGCACCACACTGCGAGCTCAACGGGCGGAAAGCACACCCCAAGCTGCAAACAAGTGGTGCGTGTGCACCACAGCCACACACGTGGTTTCAATTATCGTGCCAGTGTCTGGGCACAATAATTATAACCACATGGCCTATTGGTGTCTATTACGCGGACCAAGCGCGTAATAGACACTAATAGGCCATGGGTGGAGCAATGCGCCCGCCTCTGGCCAATGGCGTGCAGTCTTTAATAAAAAGACGCACGCAAAGGCCAATCGCATAGCACAGAAGGAACCGCACATGCACGAGCAATATCCCGTTTTGCACCTACTAAATGTCTCGCCCTGCACGTGCACTGCTGCACAGTGCACCGCTAGGCGCGAGACCTAAAAAGGATTTGTGTACGTGCAAGAATTATACTAATTCCTACTGAGCCTAACTGTTCTTTCTTCCCCTTCTACTCTCCCTTTTTGTATAGAAGTTATTTACTAGTGTAATTTTTGCAACATATTTGTCCTTATGATGCCCCTGGTAAATTTTACAGCTGGGCTGAAAGGTCGACCTGCATTTAATTAAGCTGGACTGCCTTAAGTGTACCCTGTACCTGCTTTGCATATACTGTTTAATTCTTAGATTCAAGCATTTGTATGGCGTTGTTGTTTATTCAGTGGCAGTCATTATTTCTGGATAGTTTATATCAGATTTATATGTGTTGCTCTGTAAATCGTTTTTTTATTATTATTAAAACATTTCTTCATATTCACTTTTTGACTTTTGGCATGTAAAGCCTTGAGGCCAAGAATATATAGGTGGGAATAACTGTATAGGAAAATCAAGTTTTATGGTTTAATTAATTTTTTTGTCTCTGGGAGTGTATTTCTCTTGTATTAGGCTTTATGAATTTTTTTATTATTTTGTCATATGTAGGTTTAATTTTATAGCTTGACTCCAATGGGTTTACGATATCCCAAGTTAACCATAGTCGTTTGGTCTAACATAATTACCCTGTTTCTTAGGGTTACTGGGTTGGCTCTGTAAATTTTTACCAACTTGCTAATTATTGTTGGTAGTGAGGTTCTGTATCTGATGGTTCATTTTATGTTTTGTCTTATAATTAACATTTTTTCATGTGTTTATTGTTGAATGTGACTATGTCCACCATGGATACCCGCCAATAATTTGCTGAGTTGTTGACTACATCTAATTTTGTTCCAATTGCAGAAGAGCCTCAAACTTCGACTTTGCAAGAGAAGATACTGAAACTAGAAAGGTTTAAAAAGAAATTGATTCACACTAAGATGTATGGCCGCCTTATGACTGGCTACCTTAAAGGAAATACTATACTGATAGGTTCACACATCAGAAATATTCCAGTTATCTTAGTGTGTGAGCCAAGATACAGAGATTTCAGTCATATCTCTTATCAGTGCTGTAGGAACTGGATGGTCTTGGGCATCGACACGGCCAGTAGATAAATTGATCAGCTAAACAAAAAAATTCCAGATCCAGAAAGAGACACTTTGGATGATCAAAGTCTTCAGGGAGCCAATGACGCATGGTCTAAGCTTCATTGAAAGATCTTGGAATTCGAGATGAGCAATCTAAATAGAAAGTGCTCGGTAAGCTTCAAAAAGATTACTAGCTACAACCGGAATCAGACATAGCCATTTTTGTCTGATACCTTTTACCAATCTAACATTACCAACTTTCACCAAAGGGGTTTACCCACATGAAAACAGGTCACATTCTCAGATTCTACTTTGTCTGGTGACTCTGAGACTGAGATTGACCCTCAGCCCAATAGAAGCTCTGTTTGGTCTGTCTCTCTTCATTTGTTTCACCACACTCAGTTACATTACCTTCCCAACATCCACCCCCTATTTTTTTAGTTGGAGGCCGAGGATGACGGACATTCCTCCCTCACAAGACCTCTGCAACACACTTGGCACCTTCTTCGACTACAAAATCAGGAACATCTACAACAACTTCAAGGAAGACAACCAACACACGGAACCATACCAGCCGCCCTCGACACCCTGAAGCCAATGATTGACAGCTAGACAGCCCTCACCACCGAAGACACACTAAATACAATGAAGGCAATCCACTCCAGGGCCCACATGGACCCCTGCCACACCACATCTTCAACAGAGCCGCCGTCACCATTGCACTCAGGCTTCGTCACACCTTCAACCGCTCCCTGGCGAAAGCCCCCTTCCCCGACGACTGGAAACACGCCCAGACCAACACCCCCCCCCCCAAAGAAGCTCACCAAACTCAAAAACTACAGACCCATCTCCCTGCTCCCGTTCCCAGCTAAAGTCATTGAGAAAGCCATCAACAGCCAACTTGCCACCTTCATTGAAGAGCACAACATCCTTGACCCGTCACAATCCAACTTCAGAAAAAACAACAGCACAGAAACCACCCTCTTTGCCGCAACAGATGACATCCGCTTCCTTGGAAAAAGGAGAAACAGTAGCCCTCATCCTCCTCAATCTCTCAGCATTCTTCGACAAGGTATCCCACTGCACCCTAATATGCAGACTCCACAACGCAGGTATCCGGGACAAGGCCACTGACTAGATCCACTTGTTCCTTCTCCGACAGAACGCAGTGGTTCAGACTCCCCCCTTTTCTCTTGGACCCTACACTAGCCACCTGCAGAGTCTCCAATGGGTCATCCCTCAGCCCAACCCTCTTCAATGTCCACATGGCTCCTCTCGCCCCCATCGTCAGATCCTATGGACTCAACATTGTTTCATACACAGACGACACCCAACTCATCCTCTCCCTATCCAACAAAGCCAACACAGCCAAACACAACTTCCAAGAAGGCATGAAAGCTGTCTCCAAATGGATGAAAAGCAGCTGCCTACAACTCAGCACAGACAAAACAGAAGTGCTCATTATGGGCCCACACCCCGGTACCTGGAACGACATCTAGTGGTCCCTTATCCTCGGTAGTCCACCCACCCCCACGGAACACACATGCAAGCTTGGAATCATCCTAGACTCCGAGCTCAAAATGGACCACCAGATCAACTCAGTAACATCCTCCTGCTTCCACATCCTCCGCCTCCTGCGTAAGAACTTCAAATGGATGCCTCTCGAGTACAGAAAAACGGTCACCCACGCCCTCGTCACTAGGAGACTCGATTACGGCATTGCACTCTATGCCAGAATCAACAAAAACCTCGCCCCCAAGCTACAAAACATCCAGAATGATGCCGCAAGACTGTCGTCAACCTAACATGACACTGCCACATCCCCCAACACCTGTGCACACTTGTAACGGCCGGATTCTTGGACCAGATAGGATCAGCTCCTCAGAGCACCACCAACCCAGCCGAAACGTAACCACCTCCCTCCTCAGTACCCATCTATCCAGGCACCTAGGTACCTACCTGAGGATGGGGAACTCGCAATATACAAGCTCATATTATCAGAAACACCACTACATCTATAGGGATTACTAGGAATACTCACTGATAACTAAGGACGTCCATGCCCTACACCACACTCATACCTCATAGTCTCGTGACCACATGGGTCCAGACTAATCTACCCTGGGGCAGTTCTGATTATTTACCATTACACACTGACAAGCAAGTCAAGTCAGAAAATGTATATAGCGCACTACATACCCAGAGGGTTTCAAGGCGCTTAGAAAGGGGTGGAGGATTACTTGTCAAATATCCACGTTTTAAGTTGCTTTCTGAATGCCAGGTGGTTCTGGGTAAGGCGAAGGTAAGCGGGGAGTGAGTTCCATGTTTTAGCAGCCAGGTATGAGAAGGATCTGCCTCCCATGGTGGTCTTGTTGATGCGAGGTACAGTGGCGAGGGCTTGGCTGGAAGAACGTAGTTGGCGGGGGGGGGGGTGTAGAAGGACAGTCGTGAGTTGAGGCATTCTGGTCCGATGTCGTAGAGTGATTTGTGTGCGTGGGTTAGCAGTCGGAAAGTGATCCTCTTATTGACGGGTAGCCAGTGGAGGTCTTTAAGGTGACCAGAGATGTGTTCGTAGCGTGGGATGTCTAATATGATCCTGGCTGAGGCGTTTTGGATTCGTTGGAGTTTCTTCTGGAGTTTAGCGGTAGTGCCTGCGTAGAGAGTGTTTCCGTAGTCCAGACGGCTCGTGACCAGAGCATGGGTGACTGTTTTCCTTGTTTCGGTGGGGATCCAGCGAAATGTTTTTCTGAGCATGCGAAGAATGTTGAAGCAGGAAGAGGATACGGCGCTGACTTGTCTGTTCATTGAGAGTGAAGAATCCAGGATGACGCCTAGGTTCCGTGCGTGGTCTGTCGGGATGGGAGCTTTTCCGAGGGCTTCCGGCCACCAGGAGTCGTCCTATGCAGAGGGGGATGTACCTAAGATGAGGACTTCTGTTTTGTCTGAGTTCAGTTTCAGACGGCTTTGTTTCATCCATTCGGCAACTTCTTTCATTCCTTCGTGTAGGTTAGTTTTGGCGGTTCTGGGGTCATTGGTGAGAGAAAGGATCAGTTGAGTGTCATCCGCGTAAGAGATGATGTTGAGGTTGTGTTGGCGGGCGA
The DNA here is from genome assembly GCF_964263255.1 of Lissotriton vulgaris. Lineage (NCBI taxonomy): Eukaryota > Metazoa > Chordata > Amphibia > Caudata > Salamandridae > Lissotriton > Lissotriton vulgaris. Next base: position 45,772,055 of record NC_141699.1, read on the forward strand.
TGGCCGCGAGGGGGCTCATGTATACGTTGAAGAGGGTGGGGCTGAGTGGGGATCCTTGTGGCACGCCACAGATGACTTCAGTGGCCTCGGACTTGAATGGTGGGAGGCGGACTCTCTGGGTTCTTCCGGTGAGGAACGAGGTGATCCATTCAAGTGCTTTTCCTTGGATTCCGATGTTATTGAGGCGTTGTAAAAGGGTGCTGTGGCAGACTGTGTCGAATGCTGCAGAGAGGTCGAGGAGGATGAGGGCGACTGTGTCTCCATTGTCCAGTAGAGTTCGAATGTCATCTGTGGCTGCGATGAGGGCGGTCTCAGTACTGTGTTTTGCTCGGAAGCCAGATTGTGAGGAGTCGAGGGATTTGTTGGCTTCGAGGAAGGCGGCGAGCTGGTTGTTGACGGCTTTCTCGATGACTTTGGCCGGGAATGGAAGAAGCGAGATGGGGCGGTAATTTTTGAGTTCGGTGGGGTCCGCTGTGGGTTTTTTCAGAAGGGCGGTGAGTTCAGCGTGTTTCCAGCTTTCCGGGAAGGTGGCGGAGTTGAAGGAGCAGTTGATGACGTCTCGGAGGTGCGGTGCTATGACGGAGTCTGCTTTGTTGAAGATGTGGTGAGGACATGGGTCTGTGGGGGATCCTGAGTGGATGGAATTCATCAGGCGGATTGTGTCCTCAGTGGAGATTGGGTTCCAGTCGATAAGGGTGTTCACGGGGGGAGAATGTTCAGCAAATGGTAGGGTGGGTTGGTTTCCGGGTTCGTTGTCGAAGCTGTTGTGGATGTCCGCAATTTTGTTGTGGAAGAATGATGCTAGGGAGTCGCAGAGGGCTTGAGAGGGGGTGATGTCGTTGGAGTTGGCCGAGGGGTTGGAGAATTCCTTGACGATGTTGAAAAGTTCCTTGCTGTTGTGGGCGTTGTTGTCAAGTCGATCCTTGAATGCTGTTTTCTTGGCCTTTCGGATTAGTTGGTGGTGAGTGCGGGTGGCGTTTTTGAAGGCGTCCTTGGTGCTAGTGGTTGGGTCTTTTTTCCATGCCTTTTCAAGGGAGCGGCAGAGTTTCTTGGACTTCTTAAGATCATCGTTGAACCATGAGGCCTTTTTGCTGCCAGGTTTGCTTTGATGTTTCTTCAGTGGTGCTAAGGTGTCGGCGGTGTTGGATAACCATAGGGTGAGGTTGGCGGCGGCTTCGTTAGCGTTAGAAGAGTGGGCTGGGGTGTTTAGAAGGAGCGATGCGGAGATCTGGTCCGTGGTGATTTTGTTCCAGTTTCTTTGCAGAGTTGGTTGGAGGTGGTTGGTGGGTTTGGGTTTGTTGTAGGTGAAGTGAACGCAGCTGTGGTCAGTCCAGAGGAGATCCGTAGTGTGGCTGAAGGAGACATGATTGCTGGAGGTGAAGATGGGGTCAAGTGTGTGACCTGCGATGTGGGTGGGGGAAGTGACCAGTTGTTTAAGTCCGAGGTTGGCGAGATTGTCCAAGAGGGTGGTGGTATTGCGGTCATTGATCTTTTCAAGGTGAAAGTTGAGGTCTCCCAGAAGGATGTAGTCTTTGGAGGGGAGCGCGTGAGGAGTGATGAAGTCCGTGATGTCTTCACTGAATTTTGCGCGGGGTCCTGGTGGTCTGTAGAGGAGGGTGCCTCTGAGTGTGGTCTTGGGGTCGATGTGGATCTGGAAGTGAAGGTGTTCGGAGTTAATGAGGTTGGCGTCGGAACTGGTTGAGATGCGGATAGATTTCTTATGGACGATAGCGATTCCACCTCCTGTGTGGTCGGTGCGGTCCTTGCGTGTGATCTTATAGTCTTCGGGGATGGCAATAGTGATGTCTGGGGCGGAGGAAGCGTTCATCCATGTTTCTGTTAGGAAGGCGACGTCTGGAGAGATGGTGTCTAGTAGGTTCCAGAGGTCAATGGCGTGCCTGTGGACCGAGCGGGTGTTGAGAAGGATGCACTGTAGGTGGTTGGGGTTAGGAGTCTGTGGTGTGGTCGTAGCGGAGATGTTGTCGGTGCCGATGAATTTGCAGGAGTAGCAGGAGAAAGGTCCATGGGTGTGTCCAGGAGCAGCTTGGACGCAGTTGGGGGCGCGACCGGGGTTAAGGGCTAGGAGGGTGGAGGCGTCGTAGGTAATGCGGGGGGGCTGAGAGGGACGGGGGGCAGGGGGTCTGGCGCTGGGCGCGGTCCAGGCGCGGACGGGCGTAGACGGGCTTACCTTTGGCGCACCTTCGGCGCGGATTGGGCGCGGTCGCTGCGCGTAAACGCTGCGCGCAAATGCTACTGACATATGTGGATAGCGGAAGGGGAGGGGCGAGGGAGGGTCTGCAGGGAGGCGGGGTGGAGTCAACAACAAACAAAATGGCAGCAGTAAGCAGGCAATAGCAAAACAACACAGGGGCACAATGGAGGCGAGCGCGATGCAAAAACACAGCACAATTGCAGGCAATAATGTATTGTCAGGCAGCACACACTCGGCGCTTCTCTAAAATAATGCTACTTATTAAAATGAATGCTCGGCGGTCTAGCGCTAATAAAGCTGGTTGTCTCAAAAATGCACGGCGGTCTAGCGCTAATCACAGAGTAGGCGCTTCACACCACAGTCAGTGCTCGCTCGGCAAGTTGCAATCCTGCGTGCCTACACACTAGTCTGCAGCCCTAGTGCTCTCTTCCTCACAGCCTGGTCCACAATCCGGTGGACCTACACACCAGGCTCACCCCTGGTGCTCTCTTACTCACAGCCCGGTACACAATCCGGTGGACCTACACATCAGGCTTTCACCTGATGCTCTCTCACTCACAGCCCGGTCCACAATCCGGCGGCCCTACACGCCAGGCTTCCACCTGGTGTTCTCTTACTCACAGCCCGGTCCACAATCCGGCGGACCTACACACCAGGCTCACACCTGGTGCTCTCATTAACGCCGCTTACCAACGACGATCACTTTCCTATGAATACCTTTGGAAGGAATCTCTCATTGGCTACTCGGGATATGATACTACAATATTAGGAATTACCACAACTTACCAAATTAGGAGATGTGCAATCTAATCTTCACATCTAGGGGCCCCTCTCTCCCTCATTGCTCAGTCACTACTTACCTGACCGGGAATTACATCCGTTCATGAAAACAATGCCTGACTAGAAGAACAGGTTACCCTGATTGAACAAGAATACGAGGCACATGCTGGTTCACTACTACAATAATATTATGGAATGGCCGAATTACTTAGTGTATAACTATTTCCCTAGCTCAAGGGCTCCTCTCTCTCCCTAATTATTCAGTGGCTACTTACCTGATCAGGGGCAGCATCTGTTCTGGCTGGAAGACCTGACTAGAAGGAAAGGTTACCTGCGATTTAAGATTAAGAACAAGAGACACACACTGTATGCAAAAGTTATTCCCTGATTTAAGCGCTCCTATTTCCTTTTGAGAAAGGTTAGTGTTGGGATTTAGAACGGGTTGCGTCCAGTCCTCTCTCTGTGCACATGCTGTCGATTACACCCCTCCCTCTTGACCCATGTGATCGCATTTAAGGACAAGAAACCGGGCAGTCAGTGCTTGGTTTAGTTACAGGTCACGTTGTCTTTTCTGGTGACCGAGCTACGTGGGATTATCGGCTGTGTTCGTGTTGGATTACTGGGAGATACTTTGCGTGCTTAGCGAGGCTTCGCTCTGATAAGGATACATCCTGTATCTGGATTGGGAGTACGGACTTTGTTGGGTAAATTACCTGATTTAGGCATTGGAGTTTGTACGCGGCTGCGTGCGGACATTTTTAAACGCCAGTGCATTCATTTCCGGATTTTAGACCTCACTCGATATCCTTTTGTGTTATTCGGGTTCATTTTACGAACCAGCTGCTAGTTGGCGGGGTTTTTCCCTTTTGCTTTTTGTGGCCACTGAATTTTCAGGTTGTTGGGAAGCGGGACGTTTTGTTTGTGTACACATATCCAAGAAGGAAGGGGTTTTTTATGTCGGAAGACTTTTTCCCCTAATGTGTATAAAGTATCCCGGAAGCTACTATAGAGTGGAGTTAACTCTAGAAGATTTCTATACTAAGGAAGAGGCCCGGCGTCTCCTGTCCAGCGATACTGACACCTTCAGCGGGTAATACGAGAGGGGTTGTTGTGGTTCCGAAACCTTGGATGTGCATAGAGAGAGTACAGGGGGTGTGAATTCTCATTTGTATTCTTTCTGTTTATCTCTCCTCTGCAGGGTGTGTTTCTCTCTGTACCCCTAGAGATCCATAAGAACTGGAGACGTACTGGGTCCTCTGAAGTCTTCCTCTTCCCCGGGACGGGTTCTTTTATATCCTGACCCCTCTCCTGGCGCAGGCTGTAGTGCGTAGTGATATCCTTATTGCGGGTTGCGGTCTGTGTAGGGATAGAGGGCTGGGAATATCGTCGCTCCTGCAGCGTGGTTCCTAGTGGGAGACAATCTGACAAAAAACCAAGCCTACGAATAGTTGCGCTGCCCGAGCGAGGATGGATGTAGATAAGACCGAGGAGATTGGGCAGGAAGAGAGGGTCCCCACTATGCAGGAATTAATGGGTGACATAACTGCTTTACAAACACAATTGCAGGATTTAAAACAAGAGAATCAGGGGTTGCTTAGGGAGTTGGATGTGGCTAGGTCCCGAGAACAGGGAAGCTGGGGAGCAGGTAAACCTGTGATACAACCCGCCACTTTCCAATATGACCGAGGCGCTAGTAATAGCTCTGCTCCTATGACAGTCAATGTTACCACCCCTACTCCTGTCCCTTTAGCGGTCCCTGAACGCTTTACGGGTGACTCGAATAAATTCGCTGTCTTTATGAATCAGTGCCATCTCCACTTCTTGTGCAGGCCCGCAGCTTTCCCTAACGATTCCGCCAAAGTGGCATTTGTGATCTCCTATTTGGCAGGGACTGCAGCTACCTGGGCTGTGCCGTTAGTGGAGAATGACGATCCCGTCTTGAACAATTATGATACGTTCAAAGAATTGATGCATGCCCTATTTGCTAAACATGCGTTTATGCAGGCCAGTGACGCTGAACTATTGAAGTTACGGCAAGGGAAGCAAGATCTACTCACATATGTTTCCACCTTCAATAGATTGGTGTCCGAAACGCATTGGCCTGTTGATAAACGTACATCCGTTTTTTATCAGGGGTTATGCGAGGAATTAAAGGATGTGGTCTAATTGTACGGAGTTTATTGATCTGGTGGTGAAGTTGAATCACCGGTTATTGGAAAGGAAGGGAGAAAGAACTAGACACTTTCTGTCACGACCTCTGCCTATTCGGAGTGAATCACGGGGAACAGGGGGGGAGGTAAAACAGACCCCTGAACCGATGGAAATAGGTGGAGTCAGAGGACCGTTGTCATCAGTAGAAAAAGAAAGGCGTAGATCCAACAACCTGTGCTTATATTGTGGCCATGAGGGACATTATGCAACTGATTGTCCTGTGAAACCCTCTAAGGAATCTTCGCGTAAGGCGGTGGCTTGTGTGCACAGGGACGCCCTGCTTAAGGACTCTATGGTTCCATGTACCCCGTATCAAATACCCGGCATAGTGAAGAGGATCCCCAGACATTTTACTATCACCGTCTGTTTGGTTTTATCAAACAACCATAGGGCTCCAGTGTCGGCTTTATTAGACTCCGGTGCTACGGGGAACTTTATGGACATCAAGCTGGCCGAGAGAATTGGAGTTCCCTGGGTTTACAAGGAACAACCGGAACCGGTAAGGGCCATTGACGGTACTGAATTGTCATCTGGTACAAACACACGTCAGACCGAACCTCTATGTATGATAGGAGATAATGGTCATTCAGAGGAAATAGGTTTTGATTTGATCGATACCCCTTCTTTCGGTGTGGTTTTGGGAGTACCGTGGTTGCAGACACATAATCCCAAAATAGATTGGATAAGGAGAACAGTGACCTTTGACTCCGTTCATTGTTTGCAGAATTGTTACAAGGTCGCGACCGATTGGATAACCCCCTTGACTTGTGCTGGGAGTTCTGGGGGAACGGGGAAGCGTTGGGAGTCTCTGAATCTTATTCGGCTTTTAGTGATGTATTTGATAAAGGGAAAGCTAGAGAACTTCCCCCGCACCGCTCTTTTGATTGCCGGATCGACCTGATTCCAGGGGCTACGTTACCTTGTAGTCGTGTTTATGCCTTGTCGGGCCCTGAGGAACAGCATTTGAAGTAGTACATCGAAGAGATGCTGGAGAAAGGGTTCATCTGTTCTCTTCCTCGCCTGTGTCATCGGCTATCTTCTTTATTCCGAAGAAGGAATGTGGACTTCGGGCGTGTGTAGACTATAGAGCGCTCAAAAAGGGTACGATTAAGAACAAGTACCCTCTTCCCTTGATACCTGTGTTGCTTGATCAACTGAAGCATGCAACGGTTTTCACCAAGATAGATCTCAGGGGTGCTTACCATCTCATCCGCGTCCGTGAAGGCGATGAATGGAAAACTGCCTTCCGGACCAAATTCGGCCTTTATGAGTATTGCGTTATGCCTTTTGGGCTATGTTACGCTCCGGCTGCTTTTCAGTATTCATCAACGAGGTATTGAGGGAATTTTTGGATTTGAGCGTCATAGTCTACATTGACGATATCCTTGTGTTTTCTACCACTGTTGAGGAACACGAAGTCCATGTAGGGCAGGTCTTGCAGTGTCTGAAGGAACATCAGTTGTATGTTCGACTTGAAAAGTGTAGCTTTCACACGCCTAAAGTGGAGTTTTTGGGATTTGTGATTTCCAAACAGGGGATCATGATGGATCCCAAGAAAACAGAAGCTATCACTTCTTGGCCGTCTCCAACTTGTGTGAGAAATATTCAAGTCCTACTTGGGTTCGCCAATTTCTATCGGCGGTTTATTTCGCATTTCTCAGAGATCATAGCCCCCATGACGGTGTTGTTACGGAAGGGGGTGCCTTTTGTTTGGTCTGATCATGCTCAATCTTCTCTAGATCTATTAATCGAAAGGTTCACTACAGCACCTGTTTTGGTTCATCCTGGCCCTACATTGCCTTTTTTTGTGAAAGCGGATGCTTCTTTGTGTGCTGTGGGGGGGGGGGTGTTGTCCCAGAGAGACGTGGAGAATAGATACATGCATCCGATTGCCTTTTTTTCTAAGACCTTGCTGCCCGCTGGGAGGAATTACACCATGGCGGAGCGTGAATTGTTGGCCATCAAATTGTCATTTGAAGAGTGGCGCCATCATTTGTGGGGTGCTCGGCATCCGATAACTATCTTCACTGACCATAAAATCGTGGAGTTCTTCCGGTCAGCACGTGCCTTAACCCCTCGACAGATGAGGTGGGTCTCATTTTTTAATGAGTATGATTTCATCATTACTTAGAGGCCCGCGGTGCAGCAGTTAAAATCAGATGCATTGTCCCGTATCCATGTGAAACACACTAACCTGACAGTTGAGAAAGAGAGGTGTTCCTTCATAGCTCCTGAAAGAATAGTGGGCAGCATTTCCATTGAGGACTTTAACGAATTGGTTTGGGAAGAACTGGCTAAGATCGATCTTACACCTTGGTTGTCGCAGCCTTTGATTTCCTTAAGAACTGGGTTGCTGTATCATGAGGACAAACTGTTTATTCCCCCTGATCTTCGAGATATGGTCTTGGAATGGTGTCATTCTTCATCTCTTGCTGGGCATCCTGGTTCCACCAAGACCATGGAGTTTTGTTTGCGGTGGTTCTGGTGGGAGTCAGTGGCTAGAGACGTACAGTCGTATGTAAAGGCCTGTCCTGTGTGTGCAGTGAATAAACCAACTCATGCTAAGCCCTCAGGATTGTTGCATCCTCTCCCTGTCCCCAAGGCTCCCTGGCAAACAATAAGTATGGATTTTGTGACTGACTTACCTCTGGAGTCTGGTTTTACAGCCATATTAGTTGTGGTTGATTCATTCAGTAAGATGGCACATTTCATACCCTTAGCTAAGTTGCCTACTGCAGGGAAATTGGCCACGATCTTTTTGTCTTCAGTGGTACGCCTGCATGGATTGCCTCTGGCCATTGTTTCAGATAGGGGGGCTCAATTTGTTTCTCATTTTTGGACTGAATTGTGTGCTGCCTTACGGATGAAACTATGTCTGTCCTCCGCATATCATCCTCAGTCGGATGGTCAGACGGAGAGCACCAATCAGACCATAGAGCAGTATTTGAGGTGTCTGGGAACATCATTATCTTGTAATTGGGTTGTGGCTCTCCCGCTGGCTGAATTTGCCTATAACAACAGTGTGCATTCAGCAGTGGGAATGACCCCTTTCTTTTGTTCCATGGGGTTTCACCCTCGAGCAATCCCCATTCAGCCTTCAGGCCAGGTACCGGCAGTGACTGCCTTAGGTCTCTCTTTGGTTCAGATTTGGAATACGGCTTTGGAACATCTAGAGAAGGCCAAGGTTGACATGAAGAGGCAGGCAGATAAACATAGGGCCCCTGCTCCTTCCTATCTAGTGGGGGATAAGGTGTGGCTTTCCACCAAGAATTTGAGATTAGGGGGGTCGCGAAAATTACAGCCTAGATTTGTGGGTCCTTTTCCTGTTCTCAAGGTAGTTAATCCTGTAGCAATGAAGTTGGGGTTACCTGATGAGTATGGGATCCATCCTGTCTTTCACACCTCCCTCTTGAAACCCTATGCCGTTACCACACAGGTTTTGCCCCCTCCTCCCCCGGTGATGGTAGGTGAGGAAGAGGAGTTTGAGGTTAGTGCTATCTTGGATTCCAGGAGAAGGAATGGGAAACTCATGTATCTGATAGACTGGAAGGGATATCCCCCGGAGGATCATACTTGGGAGGCAGCGAGTGGGGTCCATGCTCCTAGATTAGTGAGGCTTTTTCATTTGCGCCACCCATCCAAGCCCCGTCCGGTTGGGAGGCCTTTGAGGGGAGGTACTGTTGGGATTTAGAACGGGTTGCGTCCAGTCCTCTCTCTGCGCACATGCTGTCGATTACACCCCTCCCTCTTGACCCATGTGATCGCATTTAAGGACAAGAAACCGGGCAGTCAGTGCTTGGTTTAGTTACCGGTCACGTTGTCTTTTCTGGTGACCGAGCTACGTGGGATTATCAGCTGTGTTCGTGTTGGATTACTGGGAGATACGTTGCGTGCTGAGCGAGGCTTCGCTCTGATAAGGATACCTCCTGTATCTGGATTGGGAGGACGGACTTTGTTGGGTAAATTACCTGATTTAGGCATTGGAGTTTGTACGCGGCTGCGTGCGGAAATTTTTAAACGCCAGTGCATTCATTTCCGGATTTTGGACCTCACTCTATATCTTTTTGTGTTATTCGGGTTCATTTTACGAACCAGATGCTAGTTGGCGGGTTTTTTCCCTTTTGCTTTTTGTGGCCACTGAATTTTCGGGTTGTTGGGAAGCGGGACGTTTTGTTTGTGTACACATATCCAAGAAGGAAGGGGTTTTTTATGTCGGAAGACTTTTTCCCCTAATGTGTATAAAGTATCCCAGAAGCTACTATAGAGTGGAGTTAACTCTAGAAGATTTCTATACTAAGGAAGAGGCCCGACGTCTCCTGTACAGCGATACTGACACCTTCAGTGGGTAATACGAGAGGGGTTGTTGTGGTTCCGAAACCCTGGATGTGCATAGAGAGAGTACAGGGGGTGTGAATTCTCATTTGTATTCTTTCTGTTTATCTCTCCTCTGCAGGGTGTGTTTCTCTCTGTACCCCTAGAGAGCCATAAGAACTGGAGACGTACTGGGTCCTCTGAAGTCTTCCTCTTCCCCGGGACGGGTTCTTTTATATCCTGCCGCCTCTCCTGGCGCAGGCTGTAGTGCTCAGTGATATCCTTATTGCGGGCTGCGGTCTGTGTAGGGATAGAGGGCTGGGAATATCGTCGCTCCTGCAGCGTGGTTCCTAGTGGGAGACAATCTGACAGTTAGCTCTATCATAAGAACAACACATGCACACTTGTTCACTAAGAACTGGGGTACCTTTATTACAATAACAATAACATGGGAATAGACACATACACAGATCTGCGGGGTCTCTGTAACTAACAGGAACTGTAACACACCGCTGAAAGAAAAAGGATTAGACATATAGTATAAGGACAAGGTTAAGGTGTAAGTGTAAAGCAAACTAGTTCAGACTACCTCACCTATTAGAAGGAATGTTTCTCTCTCTCTCTGGTGGAATCAGGGCTCTCTCTCTCTCCCTCCGTCACCACGGTTTCACTCCTCTGGCTCAACTGCTCCAGCTGGCAGCTTCAACTCCTCCAGCTGCTTTAATGCATTCTGATAAACTGGCAGCCCCAGCTGATAGTTCCAACTTTGTTCATGTGACTGCTCTCTCCAGCTTCAGCAATTATCTGCCTTCTCTCTCCATTCCAGAAAACCAATTGAACTGAACTATACTCTTCAGCTCCAGCAAACATCCTACTCTTCTCTCTTCAAGAACCAAACTGACCCCCCTCCTCTCCTGCAATTCGCTAATATGGAATTTTCTCTTCTAGTGGAAAGTTCCAGCCAGTAGCCTCCTCCCACCAGGTCCATGCACCGGGCTCCTTGCTCTAGACGCTCCCACAGTGATCAGCTGCTTGTTTCGTCTAGAGACCTGAGCCCAGGGACACTTCCTGATTAGATTTAGCTCTGGCCGGTTCTCTCCGGTTCGCTTAGGACGAACAACAGCTCAAAACTAAAATATTATTTTTACCCTACAAGCATCTCAGTTCTGCAGGGATAGAAAGCAAAATGGAGTCTCTCTAGTTCTGGGCCTTGTAGGCCTGAGAAGGATGAAATAACCCTTAGCTCTGTCAGAGTACCTAAACAAACCATACCAATATGTAATATAAAGTCAGGACTACAAAGGACACATAAATATGTCAAAGCCAATAGGCAATAGATGGATTAGAGTCAAGAATAAGGGGTCTATCATCATATAAAGCAGCTATCCTCTTCTAGGTCTGGAAGAAAGGGCTTAAAAGGGCCAACACAAGGTAAGAATACAGATTATAGATGTTAGCAAGCTTAAAGTCATCAGCACTCCGAAATAGAGCCAAAAACCATGTCAGAACATTCCACCCTTGACTTTATCTTGCGAACATCTATCAACAACAACAAACAAATAAACAAACATCAACATAATCTATCAACAAAACCAAAAACCAAAAGACTCTCTAAAATAAATGACAACTTAAGGAAATACCACCTAAAACTTGACGTAGGTAATACAAATCTAACAACCAACTGAAAACATATCAAAGCACCCTTGACCTGAACGCTGAAATGCATCTGATAACAACAGAAACTAACCAAAGCACCCTTGAACTAAATGTGCCTCAACTTCTAGTGATAACTGATGAAATCTATTGATGTAGGGATATGTTTGTGGAATGAAAACAACAAGGGGCCTAAATGAGGCCTACCTACTTTGGTCAACTTAAGAAGGGATTTTGGTAATTTCTGACAAATAAACATGACAAAGGGTCCCCAAGGTCTGGGCAACTATAACTAATAGATGTAGGACATAACCTGACTAAAAGACACACCTCCCAGGACAACTTAAAGTCTAGGGTGACCACCCTTGGAACTAATCCCACTGTTCTAATTAAGAGTTGATGAATCAAAGTGAAAGTGTAATAACAGGAAAATAAGGATAACCCCATTCCAACAAAATAGCTGGTGTAGCACTATGCTTATCAAGCAATAAGTCAAAGAAAGTTATCTGAGTGTGGTGTATACATTTGTTTTCTAAAAGATCATAGAATTAAATTTGAACCATGCCAAAGGCAATAGGTAAAGATCACAAATCATCTAACTCAGGAAACAGTTTGCACCTAGTTCCTCTCTGTATCATGCTGTGGAACACATGTGTGCACCATCATTTAAAACATTATTATCTTTCCAGTGACAAGACTGTTTTGCAGAAAACAGGAAAACTATGAAATAGGTGAAAGATAAACAAGTGTATCAATAATGAAATAGTGTAGCATACTAAAAGCAAAATATATATGAATCATTACATTAATGTGGCACTGCATCATCAAAACCATGAACAGGACTGGGATTCTTTTTTTTCAAGTAGGGCCTGTATATGGTAACTGCAAAAGTGGCATAATGTCCATCTGAAATAGAAACATGGGAAAAATGCAAGGCTCAAGAATGCAGGCCAAGGAATTACATTTCAGGTCAATGAAGATTTTTTTACAAAAGTTGAGTATATGGAATTTGAACCTGACTGCTGAGGCAGTCAATCGTCAATTATAATATTGATTGTCATTATAGGTAGTGCTTTTCTATAGTTGGTCTCTTCTTAGGAAAAGTTCATCTGCAAAGGCCATGATTCTCCATCTTCATCTGTATCCGGTGCCAAGAACGCACACCCTCCAGTCTGGTCAGCCTGGTACGTCTGCTTCTAATCCTGGATTCAGCCGAGTACGTCTGCTTCTAATCCTGGATTCAGCCTCGGGGGTTTTGGGGGTTGGGGACAATCATTCCGAAAACAAAAAAAAACACATCACTCCAAAATAAGAAAATCACACTCATCCAGGGCCCCCACACGATAAAGCCATCTGAAACAAGAAACACGCATCATCAATCTTGCAAAAATACATTTTCCATTTAAAAAGCACCCCAAGTGCTTTTTATTTTTGAAAGAAACCTCCTAATTCATGAAAAGAATTCTTCTAAATCCAAGGAATGATTTAAACATTCTATATATACAATATTCCTTAAATTTGTTTGGGCAAAATCTAATTTTGTCATACACAGCCAGAAGGGCTGGGGCCTAGCTACTCCTCACTCCTCTGAGAATCAGCCCCTCCCTCTAGAAAGATGTTTGCGCTCAGAGTTTTGAATCAGCTCCAACCATAACAAGCAGGAGCCGGGCTACACTGCCATGTAATTTTGAATCACTGCCAAATGCTGATCTCATTGCAGGAGCAAAGCTACTGCCAATTATTCTGTTTAAGCATCTTCTAATCTCTAGTCAGGGAAGCTTTCAGTGCCTACCATATTTATTTAACTCCAAGGGCCAAGCGTCTGCCAATTATTCTGCATGTGCAAGCATCCCTTATCTGAAGTCAATGAAGCTGTCTGCGCCAACAGCAAGGAAGAGCGACTTGACCCCCGCTTATATAAACATTTCTCCGCGGAAAGAAATTGTAACATAGCCAAGAATAACAAGCTGGCTTTCTCTGCTCTCAGAAATCACCCACGGAGCCTCCACCCTTTCAAAATCTGAGCCGCGAACAGATGGCGGGCTCATATCAGCCAAGGTCAAAGCAAATGCCTTCAAACTGAAAACATACAGCCGTTCCCAGGCCAGAAACACTGACCATTAATTCTAACTAACTGAAGCAGATTTAAACGTGGTAAAAAGCATATTTGTCTGTAACATAGTCACATGCTAGCATTTTAAAATAATTCTGTCATAATGTACTGCTACTTGCTGCTGGAAAGGAAAAATATTAGAACAACATTGCATGCAGACACATTTCATTTTTTTTAAATAACATGTGAAACACCATCAAATTAAACAAGGGGCATAACCAAGAATTCATAATTTAGTGTGCAAGCTTTTCTATTCTACCTATTAAAAGGGCCAGATTATTTTTTTTCAAATAGCCATTTTTTCTAACTGAGTGGGTTTATTCACACAATGGTCTGCTACATATCATGTGCAAAATACAGAACTTTAGAGAAAAGGGCAGCTTGCATTAGAAAAATAATCATGTATATTTTCTAGAACATTTTTTTTTAAAAGCACACGGTTGCATTTCACTAATTAAAAGCACATTCTATGATGGGTCTGTTTTATATTTTCTTCTCAACCGTTAAAGCACTAATTCTAAAACACTGTTTTGTGTACCATCCACAGCTGAAAACCCTTATCTCAATCCGACTGGTTGATTTATAACTTTGCGACCTCCGAGTCAGACACATTAAATCATGTGTTCAAAGGCAAACCCACACAAATTCGTGAACGCATTTCAAATAGAATGTTAAATGAACACTGCTTTCTGTTCTCCATACAAGATGTTACCATTCTGTCAGCAAGCTGACAAAGCACATAGGCAGACCCAGCAACCAATGAAAAAGTCAAATCAAACCACCATTAATCTAAACAGTCACTGACTTTTAGTGTCAGCTCACATAACCATGCATGTCAAACAGCATGTTAAAATAAATACTGCCGTCTCAATCCAAGATATTAACCCTTTGGCAGCTCAAACACAATCATTCCCCAATGTATGCAGTACATGGGAAATTCAAGAACTTATCACTCCACGTTTTCAAATAACACGTGCGCACATCTTCAAAACAATTTCTCCAAGCAATTGAAAGAGATCCAGCTCTCTCCTGCGTAACATAATAATAGCATGCTCTGTACAAGCCATAACCACATGGCGCTATTCACAAGCCATATTTACAAAAAAGTCAACAAGTCCAAATATTGACATGCTCTTCACAAGGCATATATACAAGGCGCAATTCACAAGAAACATAGCCAGTCAAAATGAGAACATGCTCCTCACAAGCCATATTTACAAGGAGCTATTTACAAGGAACTCCATTGAACACATTTCACATTGCACAGCATAAGCAAATGCAGCAAGCAATTTAATGGGCAATTTAAAAGCATTTTTCACACACATATGTACAATTGCATCATCACCAAGATGGAATTGGCTCCCTCATGTAATGTCACCCTTCAAGCCTGACAGTTTAAACACTAAGATGAAAAGCATTTCTTCCACCCTGCATAAGTCAAATGCCATGAGATACTGCAATCTCCTTACACTACAACTGTTCAAGCCCATAGATCAGGCACTACACCTCACCATGCAAGTCACAGACTGTTCCCAGATGTCAAATTTAAAGGGGTTTGAAGTCCAAATACATGTCTAGGGCACCCTCCTCTGCGCTTAATTCAAAACTGCCCGACTACGCCAGATGTAACTGGCGATTAGGGCACTCCCCCACAACTTATGGGAAACTATCCAAAGACATGTCCAGGGCACCCTCCTCTGCGCTTAATTCAAAGCTGCCGACTACGCCAGATGTAACGGACGGATTCTTGGACCAAATAGGATCAGCTCCTCAGAGCACCACCAACCCAGCCGAAACGTAACCACCTCCCTCCTCAGGGCCCATCTATCCAGGCACCTGGGTACCTACCTGAGGATGGGGAACTCGCAATATACAAGCTCATACTATTAGAAACACCACTATATCTATAGGGATTACTAGGAATACTCACTGATTACAAAGGACGTCCATGCCCTACACCACACTCATACCTCATAGTCTCGCGACCACATGGGTCCAGACTAATCTACCCTGGGGCAGTTCTGATTATTTACCATTACACACTGACCACAGTCAGTGCTCGCTCGGCAAGTCGCAATCCTGCGTGCCTACACACTAGTCTGCAGCCCTAGTGCTCTCTTCCTCACAGCCTGGTCCACAATCTGGCGGACCTACACACCAGGCTCACCCCTGGTACTCTCTTACTCACAGCCAGGTCCACAATCCGGCAGACCTACACATCAGGCTTCCACCTGATGCTCTCTTACTCACAGCCCGGTCCACAATCCGGCGGACCTGCACACCAGGCTTCCACCTGGTGCTCTCTTACTCACAGCCCGGTCCACAATCCTGCGGACCTACACACCAGGCTCACACCTGGTGCTCTCATTAACGCTGCTTACCAACAACAATCACTTTCCTATGAATACCTTTGGAAGGAATCTCTCATTGGCTACTCGGGATATGATACTACAATATTAGGAATTACCACAACTTACCAAATTAGGAGATGTGCAATCTAATCTTCACATCTAGGGGCCCCTCTCTCCCTCATTGCTCAGTCACTACTTACCTGACCGGGAATTACATCCGTTCATGAAAACAATGCCTGACAAGAAGAACAGGTTACCCTGATTGAACAAGAATACGAGGCACATGCTGGTTCACTACTACAATAATATTATGGAATGGCCGAATTACTTGGTGTATAACTATTTCCCTAACTCAAGGGCTCCTCTCTCTCCCTAATTATTCAGTGGCTACTTACCTGATCAGGGGCAGCATCTGTTCTGGCTGTAACACCTGACTAGAAGGAAAGGTTACCTGCGCTTTAAGAACAAGAGACACACACTGTATGCAAAAGTTATTCCCTGATTTAAGCGCTCCTATTTCCTTTTGAGAAAGGTTAGCTCTATCATAAGAACAACACATGCACACTGGTTCACTAAGAACTGGGGTATCTTTATTACAATAACAATTAAATGGGAATGTGGATTAGACATATAGTATAGGGACAAGGTTAAGGTGTAAGTGTAAAGCAAACTAGTTCAGACTACCTCACCTATTAGAAGGAATGTTTCTCTCTCTCTCTGGTGGTATCAGGGCTCTCTCTCTCTCCCTCCGTCACCACAGCTTCACTCCTCTGGCTCAACTGCTCCAGCTGGCAGCTTCAACTCCTCCATCTGCTTTAATGCATTCAGATAAACTGGCAGCCCCAGCTGATAGTTCCAACTTTGTTCATGTGACTGCTCTCTCCAGCTTCAGCAATTATCTGCCTTCTCTCTCCATTCCAGAAAACCAATTGAACTGAACTATACTCTTCAGCTCCAGCAAACATCCTACTCTTCTCTCTTCAAGAACCAAACTGACCCCCCTCCTCTCCTGCAATTCGCTAATATGGAATTTTCTCTTCTAGTGGAAAGTTCCAGCCAGTAGCCTCCTCCCACCAGGTCCATGCACCGGACTCCTTGCTCTAGACGCTCCCACAGTGATCAGCTGCTTGTTTTGTCTAGAGACCTGAGCCCAGGGACAGTTCCTGATTAGATTCAGCTCTGGCTGGTTCTCTCCGGTTCGCTTAGGATGAACTACAGCTCAAAACTAAAATATTATCTTTACCCTACAAGCATCTCAGTTCTGCAGGGATAGAAAGCAAAATGGAGTCTCTCTAGTTCTGGGCCTTGTAGGCCTGAGAAGGATGAAATAACCCTTAGCTCTGTCAGAGTACCTACACAAACCATACCAATATGTAATATAAAGTCAGGACTACAAAGGACACATAATTATGTCAAAGCCAATAGCCAATAGATGGATTAGAGTCAAGAATAAGGGATCTATCATCATATAAAGCAGCTATCCTCTTCTAGGTCTGGAAGAAAGGGCTTAAAAGGGCCAACACAAGGTAAGAATACAGATTATAGATGTTAGCAAGCTTAAAATCATCATCACTCCGAAATAGAGCCAAAAACCATGTCAGAACAACACTCCACTAGCTCCCCTTCGAGGCTAGAATCACCTTCAAGATCCTCACCCATGCACACAAATCTCTCTACAACAACAGACCGCATACCTCAACAGCCGAATCAACTTCCGCGCACCCCAAAGAACCCTACGATCAGCTCAGCACTCCTACACCATGGTCTCCCACACCGGAAAGACCAGATCAGGAGTCCATACCTTCTCCTTCCTTACGGCCAGTGCATGGAACACCCTACCGCTCCACCTCAGGCAGACAACATCACTCCCCTACTTCACGTCAGCCCAACACTGAATTGGTATGGGAACTGCCCATTGGTCGGTGGTTATGCATACTTAATTACAATGCAACTGCACATGGTAAGGTTGCAAACTCCCATTTTCCTGTGGGAACTTGTGCTCCAGCCGTAAATTGTCTGCAGAATAAACTTCATTAGAGAATTGAGAGTTTGTGTAAATCCCTGCACCATGTGGCAGGCACCTCATGGTGCCTGCCACTAGGTGCAGGGATCCACAGGGGGGCACCATAGGTGCCCCTCAGCCCCAAACTGGAGGCTGCAGGGAGAAGTGATGTCACTTTCTTTCAGGCTTTCTCTGTCAGAAATCCCGGCATGGAAAGCCTGCCTGAAACCGACATCGTAATCCCTACAACAGAAATAACATCCATAGCGATTACATGCCAGTCTCCAACTGGCCAACAGGCTCCTTGAGACCATCAGATTCCAGCCATAATTACCAACCGGTTTCACTTTTGACCGCCTGTATCATATTTCAGGGGTCAAACTAAAACCGCGATGAGCCTGGAAAAGCCTCTGACCTGAGTTCGGAGGCTTTCCGAGTCTCTTCATAATCGGGCCCCAATTCCTTATATGCTAACATTACTCAAGAGGAGGCTCTGAAGGTGATTCCAGTGGCAGTCCCTACAGATTTTCTCATTCAGGCCCACATGCATCAAGCATTTTTGGAGTCGCAAACGGTGCGATTCCTTAAAATCGGCCGTTTGCGATTCCAAAAATGCTTTTTGGAATGCATCAAGCATTTTTTGAAATCGCAACATTTTTGCGATTTCCAAAAATGCGATTGCTTTTAAGAAATCGCAAATTTGCGATTTCTTAAAAGCAATGCATGAATACTTTTGAAATTGCGAATTCGCAATTAGAGGGATAAATTTACCGAGTAGTTGAACTACTAGGTAAATTTGCAAAAAGTGTAATTAACACAGAAAACGCATTTTAAAAGCATTCATGTTATGGACACACATGTCCTTAGGACATGTGTGTGTGCAACATGATGCGAAAAATACATTTCAGGGTTGCAGGGGGGTTTTATTTGAACCCCCCTCACCACCCTTGAAATGCAATCAGGATTTGCGATTTTGAAATTGCGAATTCGCAATTCCTATTCATTCCTATGGGCCTTTTGGCCCATAGGAATGAATGGGAATTGCGAATTCGCAATTTCAAAATTGCATTTTTTATGCGATTCGGTAGAAATAGCGATTTCTACCGAATTGCATAAATATTTAAAAAATAATCATGCATAGGCTTTTGCGATTTCTAAATTGCGAATCGCTTTTTATCGCAATTTAGAAATCGCAAAAGCCGGGATTGATGCATGTGGGCCTGAGTTACTGAGTATCGTTATGCAAAATATTTATTTTTTTAATTCTGTGGCGATTCTTTTTTTTTTTACAAATTATGGGAGTTGCCATGGGAGCTTCTTTTGCACCAAATTTGTCTATACTCTATATGTTTGACTTTCAACAAAAGTTCTTGCTAAATGATTAACGTTTTCTGGGCCAGGATGCCGACCCGGAAGCGTTATATTGATGCTGTATTTTTTATTTGGTCAGGATCATCATATAACCTATATTCCTTCTTCGATGGTTTAACCAGAAGAGTCCACATATTCAACTTACTATGTCATCTAGTGTCCAGGAGATAAATTTCCAGGATCTGATGGTAAAACACGACCAGGGAAGAATTTATTTATATCTCTTGAGGAAACCAACCAAAATAAAATATACACTGCAGTATTCCAGTTTCCACCTGCATAGTCTAAGGGATAACCTCTCCTTTGGGCAGTTCCTTTATAGTCGGCAGAACTGTTCGAAGGAGGATTTCTTTCATGAGTCAGATTCTTATTTTGTGGTTATTAGAGAGAGGACATCCCAAGCTTCTTCTCAATAGAACATGAAAAAGAGCTTCATACTCTCATAGAGACATTCTGGGGCTGAAGGTAATGTTATTCAACAGTTATATGGATGGAATGCACTTTCAGTGTGTGCAAACCTACTAACTTGCATGTTTTAAGGGTTTTCACCAACTCTTTTCTAATCTTTTCCCATACCGAGAAAGAGTGGAAATGTACTTCTGACAATGGCAGACATCAAACTTCTTCCAGGGTTGGGAAAAAAAGTGATTGGAGGGAAAGTGAACACTCAGATTTTGAATGAGCAAATCTACACCTGCACATTCACTCATCCTAAAATGCAGCATTCACACGGACACAAATATTACATTAACTGCAGTCAATACCTTTACCTAATCCATAATGTGGTACTGTAAACTGGCAGCCTAAGGGTTTGTGTGGTAGGAGGTTGGGCCTACTTGTCCCAAGGACAAAATACACATCAAAACTTGTTGCCCTTGATGGAGCAAGGTTTCATATGTACAGAAACGTGCTCGTATTCAAACCTCTCGAAATAACATGTAACTTATTAACCAACATGTTTTGTGATTACTAAAACCGCACTATACAACATTTCTAGTATCTAGGGGAAGCTTTCCTATGTGCTTTTACTAACAGTAACGCTAATATGGCCGCCGAAAATGCGGGAACCTTTCTGCACATGCGTCTATTATATCTACATAGTGAGACCTATCTATGCTTTTGGCGGGAACTCTTTGCAGCTGCGTACTAGTGCCAAAGATGGCCGCTTCATGCTTCATATACTAATGCACATGCTCTTGCTCGAACTAAAACTTGTATGTTCTGCTTAATTATTAATGCTATAGTTAAAATAAAGTAATGGCGTTTGAGTAGAAATAAGTGGTATACAGTGCATTCATGTATTTTTGTATTCTAATGTGTCTCTCTTTTGACTTAATTGATAGCTCATATTTGGGCCTAAAGGGGACTGCAAACTCCATTTTGAAATCACATGGTTATGCGCGGATGACATCAAAGTCCTCACAGCTTTGACATTGAATTGATGCCAGTTCCCATCTTATTCTTGACGCTTGTGGGAAACTTACCTAGTCACCCGGAGCAAGAGGAAGAGAAAGCACAGAACTTTATACATTGTATGTGAATTGAAATATTGTTGCTGGGTGGAATAAAAGCATGGGAAAGTAAATTATGGGTGGTAACATAGATCAACTATATAGAAGAGAAACTATCTCATACTGGTATGGTTTGATGACCTCTCCTCGTCTTTCTGACCAATCAAATGAAGGAATTACATAGAATTTGCAACATTAAGGTGGTTGTACACACGCTGAAATGGTTTAACTAAGGTAGGTTTAGTCAGTTAGATTGTCCGACGTGTCACAGACCTGTCACTGACCCAACGTATGCTGAAGGAGAATCGAGAGCAGAGTGCTAGTCGAGGACTTTGACGGAGAATTGGGAGTTTTGCTGAGGGAGAAGAATCAATCTACCCAGTCGGGTCTGAGAGTAGCCATGGAGAGGGTGTGACGCTGGTGTTGCACTTAGCGGAGGTTGCCTGTCCTATCCCTGCACCTGTTCTGTCCGGTTGGCATCTGATTAGTCGGGAGCCTTTCTCTCGTCCCAGCCCGTGACCAGGGTTGATCTTCACAACATTCTAGGTAAATATAATCTGTGTGATATGTCCTTGTACCGTTTTCCCTTTTTCACCCTTCCCAGGTACCAATGTTTAAAAGTGTTTTCCAAAAGTCCTGCACATTTTATGCTTTATTAGTTATTTTATTACTTGGAAAATCCTTACTCTCACAGTCATTGCATCTGGCTTACAAAATATTCAATAGATAAATGTAGTATTTTATGGCTCTGTCCATACTTGTCCTTCTCCTCTTTCATCACATGCAATGTGTTTCCTAGGACTTTTTGTTTCACTCAGTATTTTCTGGCAATCCACAAACTGTGTTTCCATATGATGCCAATCGCTCTGCATGGCCTCAAATGTTTGAAGGCAACTCTATTGTTCGATATGTGACCAGTGTCACACTTTGTGACATGCCGTGTTTGCCTGGAACAAGTGTGGACAGCTGTTCATGTGCAGTGTCGGAGCGGCATGCACAACACCAGAGTGGCGTTTTCCAGTGTGTCGGTTTAACATGAACTGACTTGGCACAACATTACTAGTGTCTCTATGCGGCTTTCGGGTAAGCCTATTTTGTCCTGTTTGAACACTGTTCATGAGCCACCTGTTGTGCATTCTCCCTGTGCGTTCCTTATTTCAAAAGTTGCATCTCTAAAGCCTCTGCACCTGGAGTCTTACCAGTTTCCAGCAAAACCACGTGCATCCCATGTGATGTCTTTCTTTTGGAATCTTCAATGAGGTCTTCGTGACCGCCGGCTTGACGTATTTATGTATTAACGTGCTGTGATCCACCCGACACTACGTGCAAAATGGGCCGCCATCTTGTGTTTGGCTGAGGTACATAATTCTTCACTGTGTTTTCCTTTTGTTTCTGCCAACCACACTCCAAAAGTGGCAGTTCACCTCACTTTTTCGAGTCTGCTACTTCGTTGTCATGGACGTTTCTTCTCTTCGACCTGTCAGTCAAGGTGTCCTTATTTTGGGTCTATCCTCCAGCGTCATTGAAGCCTTCATCAGTTCTCATGACTCAAAGTGTAGTGGACCTTCAACTTTCTTCAAGTTCAGGCAGTGAGTGAGAGTTGTTTCTAGTGTCAGGTTTGTCTGTCTTATTGCAGTCACAATGGATGTCTCTCTTGAACAGATATAGTATGTGTCTCCTGGGTGTCATCCTTTTGCTTGTACCCTCTCCAGTAAGGCCACAAGTTTACTTTTGCACTGCTTCAACACTCTGGATGTACTTCAGTTTTACTATTTACTTCACGTCTTTGCAAGCATTCTTCGACGACAGTTCCTCAAGTGTACAACTGTTCAATTTTAAAATTATCTTTAATACCCATGGACAGAGATCAATATTTCTGCAGAACATTTTGATCTAGTGCTGTCACTTTGTTCACTTTCTTACTCTGTCGATTTCTTCACCCTTGGTGTTTGTTCAAATTCTATGTATGCCCTTTTTACTGTTATGTATCTTTGTGTTTCAGTTCCCTCAATTATTTTCTTAATTTTTATTCTTTTGTGAGATTGCATGTGTGTAATTTCGATCTACCTCTATTGTGTGCATATTTGCACCTTAATTACACACTCTCAGTCTTCAATTACTCTGTTTTTCGAAATATTACATTTGTGCAACTTTACTCAATTTCAACGTTTGCAGTATTCTCAAGAGGTGTTGCAAATTTCAACCACTCGAGTTTTTAAACTTTTATAGGGGTGCGCTCTGCAACCTTTCTATTGACAGAGCCAGTTTCTTTATGGTATTGAAACCTTTTCTGTGTTTAGTTGGACTTATTGTACAATTTAGGGGATGTGACTGGTCCCATTTTGTGTTCAAGTCAAGTCAAGTCAAGTCAAAAGTACTTTATTCGGTTAAAAAATAATAACCATAAAAGTTCACAACATGATTTACAGTTTACACAGGGAAATTTTTATAAAAACCATTCCATTACATTTAATTAAAACCAATTGTTTTCCGCAATTTAAAAATGAGTTTAAAAAAGCCTAAAATTACAGCAACAGTTAAAACAGTGTCTATTTTCTGAAGTTCTAAAAAAGCTGGGCGGCATTTATTTAAATTCATTTCTTAGAGAATCGGGATAAGGAATTTTCTACGAGGTAAAATATAAAATTTACATAAAAATAAAATATGGATATCAGATTGGGGCGACGATTCATCGCATGAACACATAGGCAAATTTTGAGACCATGAATTCATTTCTGGGAAGGACAAGAGTCTGAAAACAATATTTAGTCTAAAACGGGTCAAGAGAAATCAATCATAATTGGACATCCGTAGCGTTAGATAGGACTGTATCTTATCTCCAGTTGTTACTAGGAGATGCAAGGTAACTGTCTTTTTTATCATTTCATCTCGCCTTCTCCTCTCCTCTAGGTGTTCCATACATTGCTTACTCAACATTTTCCTAGATATGTTAACCATAGTGAGTGGATCATCGTAATATTGTTGGCGACCAATTTCAACAAGCAAACGTTTTACGTACTCTAGCCACTCAAGCCTACCCACATTTTCCAATTTTAACATATCCTGGAGCATAGCCCGATTCATAACACACTCATTCATTGTCCACACCCTGTGCCACAAAAGGATGGGTTGTGTTCTGATTATATCTGATATATGAGGTTGTCCTAGCTCAGTGTGGCAGATATAAGTCACCACACTTTGTGGTACTGCTAGCACATCCCTCAAAAACTTGTTTTCGGCTATTTGGATTGAGTTTATGTTCGAGTATCCCCATAGACCCGAGCCATACAAAGCTACCGATCTACACGTGGCATTATATATAGTTGAAATTTCTCTTATCGGCTTTTTACCCAGCTTTTTAATAAAATTCTTTAAGGCCATTATTGTTTTTAAGAATAGAAGAGTTCTGGCCTTGACTGCACTTGTCTAGCCCCCTGATTCATGGAACAGAATGCCAAGATAAGGGAAAGAAGAGGTGTTTTCCAAGGGAACATTATTTATATGCATTCTTCTCATTTACTTTCTAGTTCTTTTGCCACAGTTCATGGAGAAGGTTTTACTACAGTTAATTTTCAGATCCAAACTCATCATGAACTTTTCAAAGGCTATTATCAAGTTTTGAAGGGCCAAGGGGGACCGAGCCATCAGGACTGCATCATCTGCAAACAAGAGTGCAGGTATAGATCTCTTACCAATCCTAGGCATATCCCTGCACTCTTGCAGCAGATGATGCTCTAGTCCTTTAATGTAAACCAGAAATAAAAAAGGAGCCAGGACACACCCCTGGCGTACTCCTCGTTCAACACCAAATTTTCTGGTACATTCGCCCCCCCTTACCATAGCCGTAGCTCCCGCATATAATTCTCGTAAAAAGCAAATGATTGAGGGTTCCACACCCAAACCTTTTAAAATTTCCCACAGTTTCACATGTGACACACAGTCGAATGCCGACGTAAGGTCAACAAGCGTAATATACAGGTGTTCGCCCTTTACCCTTCTGTATTTTTGTTGGACAATCATTAAATTTAAACATTGTTCGATTGCGCCTTTGCCCTTCTGAAATCCAAACTGTAGATCACTCATTATCTCATTCTCTTCAGCCCAGCTTTGGAGTCTTGCCAGGATGACTGCCAAGGATTTTTATGGAGGAGTCCAAGAGGGAGATTGGTCTATAGCAGGCACAGTCTTGCCTATCTCCCTTCCTGTAAATCGGTACAATGACCGAAGTAAACCAAAACGGGTTCAACCCCCTTGCTAATGCTGCATTAAGGAGTTGTACTAGCATAGGGCTCCAGATCTCGCTATTGGCTTTCTATAGGTCTGCTGGGATGCCTACAGGGCCTGCGGCCTTGCCTCCTTTAGTTGCTTTCAGGCCTGACATGACTTCCTCCAATGTTATCACCAGTTTCTCATCCCCTGGCACTGTATTGTCCATTACATTTGGGCCTATTGTAGGACTATCATCTTGGCACCTATAAAGGTTAGAAAAATGTTCCACCCAGTCCTCCTCAGCAATGGCAATCTCTATTCGTGCCTTGCAATTGTCATTTACGGCCCTCCAGAAAGCAGACACATCTTTTGACTGTGATGCTACGCATACAGCTTCTAGGGCCTCCTTTTTTATAACATCTTTCCTTTTCTTTAGGGCCTCATTATATATTTTCCTAAAAACTCTCATTTGTTGGGGATCTCGGGGTGTGCTGTGAATAGCATGTTTCAAATCAGTTAGTGCCCTTGTATATGCTTTGTCAAACCAACTTTTATTACCCTTAACCTTATTTTTTGCCTCCACCCACAAGCAGTTTCTGATTTTGGAAGCTATAATGTTGAAGTGCTTTATAATCTGTTTGCTGTTAGACTGCTCGTTCAAGCATATTGCAAAGCTATCCGATCAGGCATTCAACTGTTTTCCTAGGAGCATTTCTGGGACCACCCTTCCCCAATTTAGAGAGTACCCATTCTGACTCCCAAGAACAACATCGGTAACTATACATGAACGGTGCATGTCATCATGCTGCTCCGGAAATGGGTTTTCAACCTCCATTATTTGGGGCAGATGGTCACTTAAAGGTACCTCCATAATCTTTGGCCCCTTGATATTGTGACTATAGCTATTTGAGGAAATTATAAAATCAATTGTGGTAAAAGCTCCTCTACCTATAAATGTGGGGGCAAAAGGGGTTGGGTTTTGGGCAATTTCATTAGCATATCCCAAATTGTACATAAACAATATTTCATTTAAACTATTCCCCAGCAAAGAGTGATCAAAGTGCGTTAAGTTGATGTCCTGTTCTAACATTAGGCCACAGATGCCCTGTTTGCCCTTTTTGCAGAGTGGACAGTTAAAATACCCCTCCCATAAAAGTGTTAGTTCCATGTCTTTTTTATCAATTTCATGTTGTATATCCTCCCTCAGCATTGTAAAAGTGCTAAGGATTTCGTTTTTAGGGATATTATTATAAACATTTATCAGAACCAGGTTAATTCCCTTATTATTTAACCTGATTACTTGATAATAACTAGATTTGAGGATAAAATGTACCTGCTCATACTTAAGCGGATTTGAAAGGAACGTAATTAATCCGCTTTTTGCTCTCCCGGGTTGACCCCCCATGGCGGGGGTGAAAAAGGTTCTATACCCATTTAAGAACACTGGATCAGTGGTCCATGTTTCTTGTGGAAAAAAAGAAAAAAAGCAATAGAAGGGGGTTCCCCAGGGTAGATGAGTGATATAGGCAGGAACGAAGGGGAAAAATCGCAAACCAATAGAACAAATCACCCTGCCAAACTTGGTAAATGGTGGTCCCAGCGTGGGATCCAGTTCTGATTAAGGGGGGACAATATCCAGTGAATAACCAAGACCAAGACAGATCGCAATTAAATCATTCTATGAAGAAAATCAATGTTTTTCTTTTCAATTTTTTTTAATTTATTATATATTTGATTTAGTGCATATAGTCATCTTATCAAAATAGTCAGAATAAAGTGAATGCAAAAGTAGATAAAATCAGTGGTCCAATTCATCATTTTGTCAGAGAGGGTAAATTAAAGGGGAATAATACAAGTAGGGATAAATGTACAGTGTTCCACTCACTCAAAGGGGTAGAGACAGGGGGCTCAACAGGCACTCACATATAACTAAAACCATTCATACTCCAGCATATTCAATCACTTCATACGGGTAATTCATAAAAGGCCTGCAACAGAGAAGGGTGGACTTGTGGTTGCATGAACGTGGGTGCAACTAGGGGAAGGCAAGAAGTTGGAGAGTAGTTGCCGTTCCTGATGGTAATGCCGTAATAACGCCAACGCGCATTTCGGTGTGGAGCACCTTCGTCAGGGCTGGCAAGGATGGGAGAGGGAGGGGAACACACAAGCTGAAAAGGATACAATACTGAATATTATATTACATCAAGGGTTATAAAAACAGGATGCATATCAAGTTGGTATTATTCAGGACAATATGTTTTTCAAAGATTTAGCAGCAATTCATTAAAGTTAGAAAATCATGACAGGGCATGTAGGGCGTATCAAGAGTATAAGTTTCTTCAATAAATCGTCTCGGTCTGGGCATTCACTGGAGGTTCTCAGAATCTCACAACCCGGGGATTGAGGATTAGTCTAATCCGCCGGGGTTAATATGGTGAAGCCACAGACATCTCTTACAGTACTACATACATTTCTCAGTCATACTTCCAGTTACACATTCTCAGATTCAGGGTCCCTTTGTCTAACAAGAAGACTGGGACAAATGCCCTAGGGTCATACCTGTGATAATGAAAAACGGTGGATTTAGATGGGAAGATCCTTTCGGGGGGGTCGAGGAAGGGAGTGGCAGGATCTCAGGGTATAGACAGAAGCACCACTCTGAAAGAAAAGATAGTGTGCTATGATAGGGCTCCCAATGGGATCTGAGGTTACTACGAGAACGGGCATTCAGGTGGGGCATAAGGGGATTCAGGCGATGGGGGGCCGAGGGGAACACTCACCTGATGGATAGATTACTGAAGGCTCGACCGCCGTATTTCAGAAAAAGGAGGGGTTTTTTCGGGCTCCGTTGTAAGAGTGGTCGTTATCCAAAAAAGGGGGCACTGGATAATGGAGACAAGTTCAAGGAAAGGATATTAGTTCAAACGAGGTAGGTACAGGCTGGATGTACAGCAGCGATAACATTGAAGGGGAGAGGTTTTATAAACTGGACTCACCAGAGAGTGCTCACAAGCGCGCAGCCGCGTCAAGATATGGGTCAGCTGGGGGGTCGTGATATGTGCCGTTTCGGGTAATGGGAGGGGTAGGTGCAATGAAAACACAGAGAAAGAGATGCGATAGTGAAGAAAGTTATTATGGTATAGGGGGGCTCTTGATGGGCAGGTCGGGCATAACGGTCATGCCCCGGCGCAAGGCTCACCTAGTAAACAAAGAACTTCAGGCTGCCAGATGGAGTCTGGAGACGGCGAGAATCTCTTTCCAGGGCGGGTATGGAAGGCTGGGAGGCCGGTTCTAGGGGGACAAGATAGACAGGGAGAGATGCAGAAACATTATCGAAGGGCAGGATCAGCGATTCGGAGGGGGGGGGTTTAACTTACCTCATTCGGTCTCGGGGCGACTCGAGTCCATGACGCGGGGTGTTACGGTCCAGGAGGGGCTCGCGGCGTCGAGATACCCTGGATGAGATGGGTGGGAGGAATCGCTCTTTTAAAGGTGGATATAATTGCTCAGATGCGGATCACCTGGGTAATCTGGGTCGCGCTGACGCGGAAAATTTAGAAGAGGGACTAGCAGTATGGCCGTCCGTAAGATTTTGGGCGCCATTCTGGAATGGGATATGGCTGTACAAAGGGTAAAGATTTTAAGGGGGTGAGCATCAGGAAAGGATAAGGGAGGCATGGAAAGGGTACGTGACGATGCCAATGTGCCCAGGGTTACCCTCTGTAAACAGGCCATTAAAGAACGATGTTACAAACGGCTAAGGCCAGCGGGTAAATTTAGAGGGATAAAGAGATGGCATCTGGAGGAGGCGGGGATGAGGAAAATGTGAGAGGGATAACGACAGCGTGATAAAAGACACGTCAGGAGGCGAAGGGGGGGACCGGATAAAAAGGGGGGCCCGGACGCGACTGGGAGGCGGGGGTCCTGGAATGCAGGGGCATTAACACCGTCACACAGGTAGGTAGACTGATGACCGGTCTCAACACAGTGAGAGACCTGTATAGAAGGGCCACAATGGTGCATAAAGGGGAGTTTTATAGGAAGGTGTTCTGCCAAGGACATTCTTCATTGAGGCCTTTGGTAACAGCATTGGTTAGAAAGATCCAAAAGACCTCTCTTTTTTTGCGGAGGTTGACGGGGTCAGTACCGGGTCAGGCCTTTATTTTTTCCAGTATGAACCAGCGCAAGTCGTTTTCAGTGTGTCCCTTTTCTATCCAATGGGATACGATGGGGGCGGAGGTCTTGCAGTTCCGAATGTTGGACTTGTGTTCACGGACTCTCACCCGGCATTCACGTCCAGTTTCCCCCACATATGGGAGGTTGCACGGGCATAGGATGACGTACACCACATTAGTGCTTCGACAGTTGGTAAATGTCTTATTCCTGGCCACTGAGATGGTTTGCTCTGTGGTGGTAATGGAGTCGCCAATTATGGCCTGTGGGCATGCGTGGCATGAGCCACATCTGTGGTTCCCGAACACCGGTTTCATGCTGGGTATGGCGCCTTGAGTGCCAGTAGGTGTCTCAGATACCTTCCCGCGAACAAGGTGGTTTCTCAGATTCTTATTCCTCTTGAATGCGAAGATCGATGTAGGTAGGGGGGTCCTGTTCTTTTCCAAGTTCAAAAGGTGCCAACTGGAGTTGATTGCTTGACGCACTTTGTGATTTAAGTTAGAGTGTCGGGTAATGCATACCAGTTGGTAAATATTCTCAGTTGGTTTAGGTTGGAACATATTCTCCCTGTTGGTGTATCTTGCTGTTTTGAAGGAGTCCTTGACCAATTTGGGGGGATACCCACGGTGTGTAAGCTTTTCTTTGAGAATGTCAGATTGGGCAAGGAAGTCGTGAATGTCCGAGCAGTTTCTCCGAATGCGGAGAAATTGGCTGTAGGGGATACTCTCCTTCTGACAGCGTGGATGGAAACTGCTGAATTGAAGGAGAGTATTCTGAGCAGTCGGTTTGGTGTATAGCGATACTTTGATGGCTTGATTATGATGTTCGATCCAGATGTCCAGAAATTCTTGGTTATTTACTGGATATTGTCCCCCCTTATTCAGAACTGGATCCCGAGCTGGGACCACCATTTACCAAGTTTGGCAGGGTGATTTTTTTCTATTGGTTTGCCAGGTTTCTTGTAGTGCCAGAATATCTGATCCATTTATGTACAGGATTTTTATTCTCATTTACTGGGCGATCACCGACTGGTATATTAGTCAAATCCTTGCAACCTGTCAGTTGGCATGCTATTCTACGCCTCCCCCCTTCTTTTAAGTCATGGTTACTGGTTATCATACAGCCTACCTCTTCATTGTAACCATGAGTCACAGTGGGTACAGTAGCAGGTTGAATAATGTTTTCGTCGCCTTCCCGTGACCCCTGATCTATTCTAATCTCCCTGAGTTCATTACTATTCTCCCCTAATCCTAATGTTTTGATTGGAGAAGTATCCTGTTTTTGTCAATCCACATAATCAAGGCCCGAGAGTACGTCAAACTGGTTGTGGGCAGGAATGTTATAAACAGGTGGAGCTATGCCTCTGTTATCCCAAAAGTAATTATTCCTAGAATTAAGGCCTGGGATTGGTAGATAATGCTGCCTAGGATAGAAATTGGGTAATCTCCGAGGTTGGAAGGGACAGTTCTGAGCATATCCAAAATGATTAGAACCAAACCTTTTTGTGGACTGCCTTTGTGGTTCATAAGTTTTAGGATATTGGGCTGAAACATATGGATAGAAGTAGCTAAGATAGTGTGTAGAAATAGAGTCACTACTTATTGGCTCATACCAATCCCCAATATGCCTGCAGCTCTGTGATCTTTAAAGTTTATAGTGATTACATCCCCTTTCCTGTCTTTTGGTCGAGAGCCCACCCATGTTGACCGCCTAACATTTAAAATTTCCCCATCAATGTGGGCAGGCAAGGGCTGTTGTTCCGTAACTAATAGGTAACTTTATTTCTTAAGTCTCGGTGGTCTTCCTTAGCGTCTAGAGGAAGCTCAGGGACACCCGCCATGACAATCACATAAGGAGCAGCTTCAGGCGGTAAGTCTACTATTCTACGTGTTTGCCAGTTTGTATTATGCGTACTCCTATCCTCATTATCCTTAGTAGCCTTACTTTGCGGGAGTTCTACCTTATCTTTTAAAATCACATTTTTTCCCCCCGATCGGCGTCTGATCACTCACTTTAGATGTAGGTTGAGCTATAATTTCTGGCTTCTTCTTTGACCGAAGGGGTGTCTGCGCCTTGTTGGCTTTTGTGGAAAGGGTACAATGTACTGGGATTTGTTCTACTTGTGGCAACGTTTTCCCGGGCTTTACTATAGTGTTTATATTAATCAGCCCCTTCGTCAAGTCTGAGAGTAGAATTGCATTACGTTCTACTTTTTTATCAATTGAGTCTAGGTGCGTGTTAATCACCCTAGTCTTTTCTAGTAGGGGGTGCATAAGAGTTTCTATCAGAGTTACAATTTTTTCCAACAGGCCATCTTCCCCAGAAAGGCGATTTGTTGTTATTAAGGGGGGCATAGAGGGGGTCAGTAAATCTACCGCATTCAGCGATGTTAAGGTCAACGCCTTCTTTTGTATTTTAGCTTCCCTAGTCTTTAAGGGCCCACCCCCTCTTATTTTAGATTTTACCTTGAGTGGTGTAATGTCGCTGATATTGGAAGGGGATGGGGATGGAGTGGAAAATCTTGGTGAATTTGATAATCCTTCGTCATCAATGCTATTGAATGATCCTAGCATGGACAAGTCGGGAATGGTGGGAGTACACAGCAGAGGACGATCAATGTTAGGATTAGACGACATTTCTACTTTACCCTCCATATCTCCAGAAGTCACCAACCCACTATGTCCTCCTGCCTGGTTTGTAGAATTTGGCGACATTATAATCCCTATTTGCCCCAAGGATGATCGTTTTCCAGTCGTTAACTTCAGGGCGGGTCCCCTCTTTGGTTCAGCTACATCTACTCTTTTCTTACAGTGCCTCCCCCCACGTCTTACATGCGCTTTTCCATATTTTCACACCGATTTTGGGGCTAACGGAGTATGATCTGAATCTTTAATAGGAATCTCAGGACAGTCTTCATGCCTCTCAGCATGCACTTGTGCTACAATAGTCATGACCTTCCTTACTCCGATTTCAGGATTAATTGGCGCAACTTTATCCACCACTATGAGGGGGGTTTCTTCTTGTATCATATTAGGACTCCCTCGACCTAGTGAAGCCCTTCTTTCATGGTTGATCTGGTTTACCTTTTTAATTAGGTAATTGTCCATAGTGCCTAAACCAAAAGCAATGTTATCGTTTTTAGCCCGGGACATCTAAAAGCCTTATAGCTACAATTAGTGTGTCTTCTAATGTAGGGGTACAGTACCAAAGCGTGCACATACACTAATACACCAACACCTTATATTAGATAGAGTCTTATTCAATATATACCATTCTCCACAACAAGATCAAAGTCTCTGGCCCAGTCAAGTCTCTTCAGGCCTCTGAGGGCCTAAGAGGGCCCGCCCTTTGCCCGGGCTTCACCCGGCACCCACCCGCATGGGTCCCGCGTCGCGGGGGCTGTCGCTGTAATTTATGCGCCCCTGGCGTGGTATCCTGGCGCTAGGGCTGCTGGGAAATGTGGTCCAGCAGGCCCGCGCTCCACTCGGCGGCCGCTTCCTGGTTGTAAAGTGCGGAGGCGGGAGGCGAGCCCCTGTGACCACGGGTCAAGTCTGGAAAAGAACACGTTGCTGGTGAATTCCTCCAAAAACCGTGGTAAGTCAAAGTACAATCCAAGTGAAATGTAGACTAATGCAAATATTTATATTACTGTTTTTAAATGTATTCCTTCACAGGATTTTTACACTGTGTTATTTCCATTCAACTCAATTCTATTGCTCTATTGCTCAATCATTTCAATGTGCATGCATGCGTGCTGTTTTCCATAGCTGGGATTGTACACCTCAATTTGCGCCCATTCTACTTGTATTCTTTAGTTGAGATCACAATGGGTAAATACACTACTCATGGTTTTGAATGGTCAAATCTATTTTCGAATGGTTTTGCACTAAGTATATTGTGTGGTTTCTTATCAATTTCTCAATTGTTAATTCTTCCTGTGCTTTGTCGTTCACAATATTGTATTGGATTCAACAATGCATTCAAGTTCAAGTCTGTGCCAGCTCTGCATCTATGTACACTTTATTTGTGCCAGTTCACTGTCAAATACTGTTTCTTTCAAAGTTAAGTGGTTTTGGCTGCACTATTATTGCTGAGTCGTCCTGTCTGTTGCATGAGAACTGACCGACTTGTGAAGCAAAGTACAATTTTATTCATTTTTTAGTGTTTTTATTTTCCTCTACAACGCATGCACAAGCATACAGTTGCGCTTGGTTTTCCAATTCAAATGGCTCACGCACTTTACCTCGCTGATGGTGTCACGCGCAATCATTCAAGAGACTTCCATTATGTCTATCCTGTCTTCAACCCTGTCGCCTGGCGCTTTACAGAGCATGCTAGGAGTCTCTCAGCGTGCATTTTCTGTATGTACTGCCATTTTCTGGCTGGCGGCTCCAACGATATACAGTTTTGTATCTGCCCACCATATATCAATGCCAACCTTGTTCTTCACTTGGCAGTTCAATTATGCTCAATATTTTCTATGTTTGACCTCTACCAGATTGTCGCTATGGGGTCATTCCCCTCCACAGGCTTAATTTTAATTGATGTGCACCGTTTGCAAATGGTCTAGTGTTACTGTTTATGTAATGTACACGATTGTAGGTCAAGTCAATTCTATTTATGTCTACGGAGTACATTTTTGCATCCTGATTTGATTGCTCTATTATATCAATGTACATGCCTGTGTTTAGTTACTCTATTTTATCCCTTGTTCGTGATTGCATTTCTCAATTTGCATGCATTCCAGTAGAATTCCCTAGTTGGGATTACATTGTGTTGTACTCTGCACTGTACTCACGGTTTCAAATGGTCACCCTAAACAGTTCAATGACTCAATTTTTATTCTATGTTTTTTTCAATGTGTGACCTTTACCAAGTTTTCAATTTGGGGTTTCTGCCTCTCAATTTTTCAAAGTGTGACCTTTATGAGGTTGTCGATATGCGGGGTTTATCCCTCTCAATTCTTTAATAATTTTCAATGTTTGACTTTTATGAGGTTGTCGACATGGAGTTACTCCCTCTATTTATCAATATATTTTCTATGTTTGACGTTTACCAGGTTGTCACTATCGGGGTCATTCTTCTCAATTTTTCAATGTGTGACTCTTTACGAGGTTGTCTGGTATGCAAGGGATGTGAGTTTTATCTCTTTTCTTTTGCTCAATATGTGGCATGTTACATTGTAAGGCTCTATTCTAAAGTTATCTACATTATATTTTATTGCTGTTCTAGGGTAGTATGAAGGATCTTTTGGAGTTCCTTCCTCTGCTTCTCTATTAGCTATTTCCATTTCCTCGATGCCTGTCTCCTTTCATACTTTTCCTGTCAGTGGGTGTGTCTGGAGCAGTTCTTAGGGTTTCTTCTCCCTTTTTCTTTCTCGTTGTTTTATGGGAAAGGGAGGATGAGTACTTATTTATATGTTTGTACCTTTCGGTGGTCTCTTCCCACTCTTTCTACCTTCTTTTGTCTTTCCCTGCAGTTTTTCTCTATTTACCAGTATTTTATACCTCTGTCCACACGTTTTCTTCTCGTCTTTCATTACATGCAATGCCTCTAGAATGTTACAGTGTTATGATGCTCTGTGGAATGTTTGGTGTCTCTCAAGAAAGGCCCAGTTGAGATGGGCTGAGCTACCTGCTGGCTGCTCCTGGTGGGGCATGTACTTTATTACATCTGGACTCAACTACTTATCTTCAATAAACCAACCTGACATACTTCAACTTGTCCGGTTTCATTAATACAATAAAGTGTTTAAAACTTTCCCGATTCTGTGGTTTCTTTTTCATGAAGTAAATGTTATTCTCTACCTATTATTCTAACTCCCTTAATCCTTAGATTTAGGATTTAGCACACAAGTGACAAGGATTTGGTAAGTCATGGTGTACAGGTATAAGTCCTAAGGGGAATAAAACTCTCCCGATTCTGTGGTTTCTTTTTCATGAAGTAAATATTATTCTCTACCTATTATTCTAACTCCCTTAATCCTTAGATTTAGGATTTAGCACACAAGTGACAAGGATTTGGTAAGTCATGGTGTACAGGTATAAGTCCTAAGGGGAATAAAACTCTCCCGATTCTGTGGTTTCTTTTTCATGAAGTAAATATTATTCTCTACCTATTATTCTAACTCCCTTAATCCTTAGATTTAGGATTTAGCACACAAGTGACAAGGATTTGGTAAGTCATGGTGTACAGGTATAAGTCCTAAGGGGAATAAAACTCTGATAGGCAGGAAGTTAGGATGGATTACTGTGTCAAAGTGTGAATGTTATGGGCCCAGGTGAGTATGATTAACTGAGCCGGTAATTCCGTGCCATCAGTTATTTTCCTGGTAGCAGAGGTACGGTTAGGGTTTAGTTAAGATAGGTAGTTAATTATGTATTGATTTGTATTGATATAACGTATAAACGAAAAACCCGTTTATATTTGATATATGTTGTCTGGAAATCCCCCGGGGATATTGAATAGCTGGTGGTAAAAGTAAGCCACACTGCAGTGAGGTAAAGTTAGATAAAACTTGAAGCACTAGTAAGGGATTATTTTCGTATAGTAGTGAGAGTGATTGATAGCAAAGGAGTTCGCTGGTGAGACTTTGGTCTTATATCACATAGAAAGGGTAAGTCTAAAGGAGTAGCAGGTTCGTTTTGCTTGGGTGAAGAGTAAGCAGAAGAGGTTTTACTTGTAGTGCGTGAAGGGTAAACGGAAGAGTTTTACTTGCTGTGAGAAAAATTGTCTTTTCTTTGAATTTAGTCAATCAGGCACTGTAGCGAATGTTAATGAAATGTATATTTAAATTGAAAATACATTGATTTGTTGTATTACCTTTCAAAGGAGGGGTCAGTCGCAAGTGCTGCACTGACATCACTCTGAGCCGCGCTGGAATTGGTTGAAACAGCATGTGTGTAACAGGATATTTTGTAAACAAGGGCTGAGTGCAGAGAGCAAAACTCACGACACAGAAAATCTGCGTAAGCATTGGTTAATGCAGTGCTGAAAATCAAATGTTGATTGGTCAATAAATTAAGAGACGCACTGTTGTTGGAGAAGCATTTTTGGAAAAGTAAACAATTGATTAACTTGCAAAAATTGAATTTTCAGTATTAATAGATAGTGGTGATTATATGTGGAGCTCTGATCCAACAAATATAGGGACTTGGCCAGATAGAAGGTACTTAGGTTTTGCTCACGAGCAATATATCAGAGGGAATATTGTCATTTCTGAAGAAAATTAAGAATTATTTTAAAAAGTATCAGCCCGTTAAAACAAGAAAAGGTATTATTATTCCACCTCCAAAAACGCCTGCGTCATACATGATGATAGAAAGAGGCTACCACACATGTGTATGGTTAGAAAATTGGATAGAGTACACAAAAGATGATGAAATATTGGTTTTCCCAGAGTATGGAACATTCAATGGTAGAATCTTATATAATTTGCGAACTCGCATGAATGAATTAAAACCCAGACCTAGATTAATACAGTATGAATCTTTAGAAGAGTGGGTGACTGAGGCTTTTGAACGAGACTGACTTTGGTGTGACAGGAATTTAAGTACATTTTATCCCAGGTTTCCCCAAGAGACAAGAGATAAGCAGATGAAACAATGGAGACCGTCTATGTTAGTGGAAGGATTATATCCTGTATTTACCACAGAAGAACAGACCAAAAGTAAAAATACTGAGAAAACAAAATATTTAATGACTAGTAGTGGTGATTCAGAAGATGATTGTTTTGAGGATTTATTAATGAAAAATCCCTTATCAAGAAGAAACAAATAGAGTTACCCCTAGTAGTCCATTTTTAAAACCACCCTTGGTTCCACAGATTGTACATGAGATCACAACAGAAAAGATACTACAAGAGAAAGAAAGGGAAGCAATAAATAAATAGCGTAATGAATTAATACAGAAAATAACCCAACTGAGTACAAGCCCTGAAGCTGTAACGATACCAGTAACGAAAAGAGGAAAACAAGAACATAAGAACCATCCTCCCTTCTATACACAAAAACAAAGGCAAGAAGAGGAGATGAGGAAACGCGATTGACTGCCCCAAAACACACCCACTGGCCAGAACAGGAATGTAAGGAGTCTTAAAAATGAAAAACCAACAGAGGAAGAAAGCCCAACAGAAAAACAGAAGGAAGCTCAGAATCCACACGAGACACCAGGAAGGTGACAACCGAGGAAAACAGAAAAAAGAAACAAGAACGATGAGGAAAAGTATAAGGATAATCCTCACCCAAGAAAAACACCATCATCAATACAAAATGAAAAATATAATGTAAAGACAACAGTGTAAATATAAAATTCTATATACCAATAACATACCTATGTAGTTTCGGAGGACTATCGCCCAAAAGCAACCCCAAAAAGATAAGGGATTAAAGAAATAACAGATGGGACTAAGACCCATAGGAACATAGTCCTTGTAAAATTGACATCGTGAAAACAAAGAGAGGTTGAGGGAAAAAAATCCAGATCTGGGTAGGGACCCATATGATAATGTGAGTGATGTCAGAAAACAGATATGGATAGGGACCCTTATAAAAATGTGTTAGAAACCAAATATATAGTAATGCAAAAGGGAATGACACCCTTGAAACCAGAACTGAGTCATGCACAAAATGGGAAAACTCCCCTTACACACCCTATGTAGGGTAACAATAACCTTGTAAGGACAAACTTTGTGTGGAACTTCCACACCGTGCACTGGAGTAATGTAACTGTGTTAATAAAGCACATATGAGTAGGAACTCATGACATATCCCAAACAGTGAAAGTAATATTATATTGAATATAAATGTGATGGGACCAAGGCCCATAGCGTACACCCTGTGTGGGGTATACTATATGGTGTCTGTATACTCAATGTGGGTGTGACTTAAATATGGGTAGGAACCCATATACATGGGTAAGAACCCGAGAGTCAAATGTGGGTAGGAACCTGTAAGCAGCCTCTAGTTTAGAGAAAGTTACATACGCAACAGGACTGATACATTTGCATAGATCCTCTATGAAGGGTAGACAAGTGTAGTACACAAAAAAACAGACAAACATATGAATGTACCAAGTGTAGATGGGACTAAAACACCCTGCGATCCCAGGTAGGGAAGACTAAAATGTGTAAACGGACATGGGTTACTGTGAGAAATCACACACCAACAGGAAAAACTGTAGAGAACAAACATTTGAATGCAAGTAAACTGCACCATAAACTTAGTGGAAGACATTGGTGTGCCCATCACCATGGTAACACAGGCAGACATAAATAAATCTTGGAAGTGTCCGGACCAAGTAAACGCCATACATAGACACACTCGGAGGTTGTGAGGAAGTTAATTTAGCGCATCGAGGAGGGAGCCAGACCCTGCGCTGAGCATAGGCAATAGGATCGAGCTGAACACGCACGGGATCAGCGCTGGTCAGGAGAGCCGATTGCCTAATTAGGCGGTGCGAGGTAGTGTGCAGGCCTTTGGGGCAGCGGGGGAGAGAGGAACGGCTCATCGGAGCGTGCGGGAGGCACTGCACAAAGTCGGCAAAATTCTGAGTAGTACAAAGCAGGGTCGGTTGGGTCAGCAGCTGGAGAGGAGACCTGGGTAGTTTTTTTATAAATTCGCACCAAAATGTATTTTAATAGTCTGATGCAAAGGAAATATTGTTTTTTACCCTCTCATGTTCAGGTTGTGGCAGCAGTATAAGTATCTAGACTCTTTTTGCAAGAGCTAGGTCAGGTAAATAAATTTGAAACAAGGATAGGTGTGGGGAAGTGTGATTCTGGGCAAATCACTAAACTCACTGTGCCTAATAATTTTAAGGTGTTCTCTATTATTGTATTCCTGTATGCTGATGCAAGTCGAATAGGCATTCTACACAATTGTTTATAAGGCGTGATTTCGGGCAAATCACTTAATCTCACTGTACTTAACAAAGTGAACTATGTTTTCTTTCTGCAACAGCTTGTTTTTACATTAGCATATCTTCTGATTCAGGCCAAGTTTTTACACTGCAGTGTTGCACAACAGCTTCTTTTGCATTAGTATACTGTTTGCTACATCCCCGTGGTAGCCTTGTTTGAGTAAGGGATCAGTGGGGAGCTAAATAGTCATTGAAATCAGGCGGTGCGATTTAATAATATCAATCTAAAGCATTTAGAGAGCATTTACACAGTTTGGGACAAAAAATTCCACAATTTTGAATAGCCTGAATTAGGGTTTTAACAATTTTCTCATTTTAGGAGCAAAAGACAAGGGCCGCTGCGGACCGGGTAGCTGAGGAGCTCACGGTGGACGGCGGTTTCTTAGAACACAGGCAGGCCAGCATTTCACGCTTCTGGCGAGCCACAGGGCTAGAGTTCGCTCGCCCAAACACTCCAGGCTAGCTGGTGTGTGCTGTCACAGTTGCGTGGTGCCTACGGCCAGCTCGTGAGCCTCCGACTAGGGCAGGTACAGGGCACATTGTGCCGGTAGCTAACAGAACGCCCTGCGCAGTGTAGGTGTAAGAGCAATATGTCTGCCAGACGGGGGGCAGGGAATTCGCGCATGGAACTAATGTTTCGAACAATGATGCGCAGAATGTCAGCAATGAACAAGAGATTGCGGAAGGTGGACAAAATGGATAGGACTGTCGCTGAGCTGGATGCGAGGGTTGAGGCACAGGTACGGCCGACGGGAAGGCCTAAACAGACCATAGTACCACCCAGACCAAGGGGGGATTTCGAGACACCACCGAAACGTAGCAGAACTAGGAAGGGTAGTGGTCGCCCTCCCAAGCCCACTGTGGGTGGGGGGTCCCCGAGGCCAGTACCAAGTAGAGAGCCTGTGGCACCTGGGTCACCCACGCCCGCTCCGCAAGTTCCAGTTAGCATACCAATAACGTCTGTCACGCCACCCATTAACCCAGTCCCTGTCATTGTCCCGCTGCCGGTCGCGCCACCGAGTAACCCAGTCCCCGTTATTGTCCCGCCGGTAATTCCAGCAAGCCCATCACCTGGGGCGGGCCAGGTGCCACCAGAATTAGCGGCACAGATAGCTGCGGTGCTTCCATGGTTGGGGATTGGGGGAATGTTACCTGCAGCAGCTGATCCTAGTGCAGAGGCACAGAGAATGGTTGCACAAATCATGCTGGCAAGGGGTGAAAGTAGCACACCGGGTGCACCAATTTCTCCCCAAACAGGTTCAGCGAATGGTGGGGGCGCAGTCAAGACCGCTGAACCAACGCTACCCACCGAAAGTGGTAAGGAGGTTGCCCTGCCGGTACTGCGCGAAGGCGCAATTCCCTCCAGGGGTGAAAGTTTGGCGCAGCATGTATCTCAAAGTGTGAAGGAATTGATTTGGGCAGATAAATATATTATTATTTTCTCATTGCTGATTGACAACAGGGAATGGGAATATGCTAAAACACAGAAAGAGATGATGCTGCCTAGTGAATGGCGATCTCAGTTGTACAAATTTAGAGTAGAGGAGACGCTCATCAATTGGATCAGGGCTTTTTCTGTGTTTTGTGCAGTTACCGCCGAACGTTACCCTGGTACGCAAGCGGAGATGGCTTGCTATCAGAGCAGGATTACAATGTTTAATGAGAATCATGGGGGGGATGCTTGGAAAGAATATGACATAGCTTTCAGGAAATCAAGGGAATTTAACAGATCTTTAGCTTGGGACAAAGTCGACTCTATTTCCTGGCATTCACAGTTTGAGGGGCAATCTGCAGGTACTAGCACAAACTGGAACAAAAGCTACTCCCTATAAACACAAGTTTATCCCTTAAGGTAAGAAAGTTTATGTCATAAGGTCCTATGAACACACTTAGCCATGAGTCATTCAATTTCAATCATACATTCTGATGATCTACAGTGAAAATTTCACAAAAAGATTAGGTTGTCGAAAGAGGTTTAGGTAAAAAATATATATATATGATTATATATATATAGTATTTTATTAAAAAAAGGTTTAAAAACACATATTTCAATACACAGTAATTTATACAACAAATCAATAAAAAAAATATTAATAATGATCCGACAAAAACATACAATAGTGCAGGAGAAATCACAACTAAAAAGACAATAAAATCTGTCTTATGTATAGTTAATTTATACACAGTTGGTTCAACAGAGGTTTGGTAACATTTCCTGATCCCCTCATGGGTGTTGACCACTATAAATTTCACTTGCAATACAGCGTCGACGTGTTTCGGCGGTCTATAAATGATTTTAACCACCTTCCTCAGGACAATTTTATGTTACTTCTCCTTTTCAATCAGCATTACCTAATCAAAAAACACAAATATATTCAGTGTTCCAGTCGTATACATCTTATACAACATTATTTATGCAGTATAGATTTATTTATCCTAAAGCGGTTTATCACGTAACCACTAAACATAATTCCAATCTACCATACAGTACTTAAACCGCACTTCTACATAATCTGCAAGTTGTTAATATTTTGTCACCTTTCCTATTTCACTTGGATGTCACTCGATACACACTGAATATTGTTCATTTCTTATCATCACAGATAATTTCTGTCCGTTCTGCTGGCCTGTGGCGGTAAGGTCATAATCGGTGAGCAGCAATTTAAGGTCCTTAGGGGGCGGCACCATTAACGTATTGGGCTTCCCAGGGGGAGGGGCCAATGGTCTCTCCTAGTACTTCAGGGGCAGGATATCCGCTTGCTTGGAAGGGTGCAGGGGAGGGAGTCACGCTTTCCTCGGGCTGGTAGCCACCTGGCACATACACTATGACGTCAGCAAATGGCCCTCCTTTTTGGTTAAATGGAGTTCACGGAGCGTATGACGGCAACCAGGAGAGGGAAAAACTCTCCCAGTAATCGGGCCCTTGTCGCGCATGCGCACTCAGACGTTAGGGCATAGCTGGGTAAAGGATCTGACAACGGATAGGACCAGAAATTATTAGAATGCAAAATTGCTATGTAGGATGTTAGATTCGGTTAGGAAACACGCTGTATTAGACATTTGTTAAGGTTAGCCCATCATACCTGTCTAACTCGCTGTAAATCTAATGTCTGAATTTTGCATTTAATAATTATGTAAATAATGTTATTTTATTTAATTTTGATTTGTTTTCATATTTTAATAAATACGGCCGGGGGTCGTGAGACCCCCTGCCTTCCAAAGAATTCTGTTGTTTGACTGATAAGTGTTTATGATAGTTTGCATAATAAGACGGGGTGGCCGGCAGTCCCAGACCATGACCAAACAAAGACTTTAACTCACCGTCCAAAGGAAGGAAAGAAATGGCACAAATCCGGCATTCCAAAAATGGCGGCACGCAGCAAGACGCCAAGCCGGATGGCTTGCAGCAACAACATATGTTGAAACGTCTCCCACAGCACAGCGATAAAAAAGTGTCCAGACGTGACAAAAGGAAGGAGGGAGGCAATGGCAGTGAGGTTAAGATTGCGCGCGTTCAGAATGTGGACACGGTGAGGGGCTCGTGCTGTATTCAAATGTAAACACCCCAACAGCCATGTTGCAGCACCATCTGCTAACGGCCTCCAAAACACCAAAACAAAATACCTCCACTCACCGGTAGATAGGAACTAAACACCCTAAGTTCACAAGTGGAAAGGTGACATGAAAGGCCAGTAGAGAACTCCTCACCAACACGACTCCCCAAGAGATCGGCCTCCCCACAGTTTAAATAAACAACGTGACCACAGCTGACCTTGCCATCACATGTCCGTTTTTTAAAGTGCACAAGAAAATGCTCCAGCAAAGCACCTCCTCTTGTTGAAGGGCACACAGGATACCGCTGAGCTGACCAATAGGGAAAATACACTTTGACTGGAACTGCCTGGAAGGACAGGCGGTTCAATTACCTCGTTTGAGGATATGGTGTATCCACAGGAAGAACTGTCTTGAGATAACAGAATCCCAGAAGGTCTCTTCTTCCAAGGTAGCATAGATGTTGATAAGTGGAACAGACATCCAGATAGTAGTAGACACCTTGGCTGGCGCACATATATAACAGCACACTTCTTCCTCAGACAG
Source organism: Lissotriton vulgaris (assembly GCF_964263255.1). Lineage (NCBI taxonomy): Eukaryota > Metazoa > Chordata > Amphibia > Caudata > Salamandridae > Lissotriton > Lissotriton vulgaris. The sequence continues at coordinate 45,814,968 of NC_141699.1, forward strand.
TGTGAAGACGTAGATATGTGGCAGTTGAACACACTAGATTAGGCTTACCCTCACTGAAGGCACAGCACAGGTGTCAGGAACCACAGGATAGCCACTGTTTGTAGGGCTTTAGGACCTGCTATAAGACGTCCCGTGTGTAAGCCTAGTAAAGTGAGCATTTGGTTCCCCTGCAGCAGTAAGAAAGATCTCCCCCAAGATGGCCGCCACAGTGGCCGTCTTCCTCCCTATTGAGGTTGCAGTTTAGTGTATCTGGGTCTTGTGCGCGTTTCTAACTGCGCACTTCAATCACGACCCTGAGCTGTGAGGCAGCGTTTCCCGCATCTCCGCGTCAAGAATTTGTGACAGGAGAGTGCGGAATTCTTGGGGAGCAAGTCGGGTGCAGAATTTCCTGCGACTGGCAAGCTCAAGTGAGCCAGAGTTCAAGACTATATTTCCAGAGAAGTTTGGAGTTCAGAATTCCATGAACAGCAAATCTCCAGTTTCCTGTAAAAACTCCGGCTGTAGCAGGTGAGAGTTTCTTGCTGTTACTAAGCCCGAGTGCTTGATGAAAGAAGACTTATAGGTCAGGACAAGCTTACGAAGTAAGGGTCTAAGCAGCACCAGAGTATTACGGAATCATAAAGTTACTCAGCGCTTCAGAGTGTGAACTCAGGCAGTCTACTTGCATTGCTTTTGTGAGAGAACATTTGAACCCAGTGTGAGGAACTTCGTCCTGCCAGCATTTTCAGAAGGAGTAACTGAACAGTATCATTATTTAAATCTGTAAGAAGGTCGAGCACTTCCAGCAGCGTTTCCCCCTCGCTCCCCTTGTCATTGTGCTTGCCCTAGTTTTTTCCCATTCCCTATCTTGCCTTCCTTTTCCCTTTTTGCGCGCTTGAGGATTTTGGAGACTGAACCTGCTTGAGTGTTGGAACGACCTGCTATACAAGACCCCCAGTTAATACCTCTGCAAGAGAGTAACAGGTATTGGAGAATTCACGGGTTATTATAGAGAAGGTCATGGCAGAAAATTAGTTTAAATACTAAATCAGCTTTCTCTTCCCCACCCCTTCCACTTATTTAGAAAGAACTCTTCCTGCAGAGAGAAAATTCAAATGAAGAGATGCATTGCCTTGGGAACTCCTGGTAGGACCAGTTTTGATTCTTTACATAGAGCCAATGTACTGTAGAGGTGAGATCTTATGTTTCCCTGTACTGTGCATTAGGTATTCACGAGGTGCGGAGGCTGAGAAGCACTTCTTCTCACAACTACCAAGAGAGTACCAGGTGTCCGCTGATTACAAGGTGTCTCTTCTCTCTATCCACTTCCCCTTTCCCCCCTGCTAGTGACACTGCTCTTGCAGCGGTGGTACTGGAGGGTGGGGCATCTGGGATAAGCATCATTCTGCTCTTGCGAGGATTCTGGAAGCTTCTGACAACAGGACGCAGATGTTGTTGAATGTAAGGCTTACCCTCACTAAAGGCGCAGCACAAAGGCGTAGTGATGATGGAGAGTAGACGCCCAAAACTGAAAGGGCAGCTCCTGAAGTAGCACTTCCCCAGATGCACAGGAACAACTGGCAGACTGGTGTGGGTGACCGATGGTAGGTCACTGGTGGGGTCAAGGATGCCCGTTGAGGTAAATGCTTAGCTTGAGTTACTGTAGAGTCTGTTTTTTGAGTTGCATGAGGTTTGAAGATGTGACAGACGCAGGTTCTCTTCAGGATCGTCACCAAAAACTTGTAGTGATTGAGTCAGGTGCAAGTGATAATTTTTATGTAGTTTTATTCAAGATTAGAAAAGACCCAATCTAGACCCCACCAGGAGCAGCCAGCAGGCTGCTCCGCCCAGTTACCTGTGACTATTTGATTTCCAACATATCATAGCATGTCATCACTATAAGATTCTACAGGTAGGGCATGAATAGCATTGAACTCAGGAAATAAGAGCATTCTGTGGGTATTACGTGGGTGCTCCCCCTCTTTTTATGTGTGTTGCAGAATGCAGGACACATAGAAAGAGGACTATGCCTCCCTGCACAAAAGCCATTCTGAGAGGCGTTTTCATCTTCCGATATGTGCTGCAGAATGCAAAAAATATTTCTCTTCATTCTGCCTGCTCTGGAGAGGTTTAAAGTTTTGGAGCTGCCCGGGGTCTACATCATTAAGTAAAAATCTATGGCTGCTGCGTGGGAAAGATACACTGCAATGCCCATGGAAAGCCTCCTTGATGCAGAGTACGGTGGAAATAGCACATGTATTGGTTACTTACTTTAAATTAACGCTTCTTTCTTCCATGATGTCTTCAGCATCATCTTTATATATCCTTTCTCATGACATTGATTGAGTTATTGTATCAAAAACATGCCTAGAGCCCGCTATTGCTTTTTATTATAGAATTTAAAAAAACAATCTAAGTTTGAAAAGAAAAAACAAATCTGTTCCAACTCTTGGTTGTGCCTTGAGATCGAGGCGTCTTTACCTTATAACCTGCACATACTGAAGGGACAGAAGTGACAGGGTCTGATGCTAAATGTAAGTTATCTGCATATAGGGTTGTTGCACTAGTTCTTCTTCTACTTTATTTGCCTTCAAAGACTTTGCAATCTCTGAAGGACATCGCTGGACTCTCCAGCTCCTAATAAATCCAATCCAGTTTGCCAAATTACTTTTCTGCATCAAGTAAGATGAATATTTTCTTGTTTCATTCATTTTTCTTTTGATTTTCGATAGTAATGTGTTGTTGTTATGACTTGTGCATTTTTTGATTAATCCAACTCTACTTTTTTAATTAGTGTGTGACTTTTCGATGGAGTTGAAGGATTGCTGTTGGCTTCTCTTACCACTGCACTGCACTCCACCATCACTCTTCCACGTGCAGCTGTTGACTCCCCAGGATGCGCGTGGACAATCGAAGAGAGACGTTTCTGCTCCAGTGCACCTGACGTCATTCATGCACACGGGGAAGACTCCATTTAGATATAGTTCATTTCTTGTTTCTGCTCTGGATGCTGATCCACAGTTGAGTTGTCTACAGACCACCTCAGCATCCTGCTTGCCCCAGTCGCTATCACAGACTGTCCCCCAGCGATTCTCGTGTTTGATCTCCACCCTCCCACGGCAGAAATCACCAGAATTCACCAACCGGACAGTATCAACTCCCCCTGTGATCAAAGGACCAGAAAGAACAGGTTAGATTGATTGCAAAGGAATCTAATGTGTGAGAACAATTGTCATCAATTCTTTTGCGCCCCCATTGTTCTCTCTTTGTGACTACTGTGGCATGTGTGCTACCAGATCACACTCAAAACTTAGTGCTCATAATCAACTCTTAACTCTTTCAGGCTACCCAGCTGATTTCAGGATGTGTATATTAACATTTTGGATAGTTTATGATGACTCAGTTGACTGCCTGGTGTCCAATACTTGACACAGCCATAGAAAGCACAAAATATGTGTGTCCTTTTGGAGGAACTCTTCTTGATGAACCCTCAGATTGATCACCTCCCTACAAACTTGTTTAAGAAAAGCACCTCCCTCTCTCCCTCTTCAGACCTGCCAGTAGGTCTAGGTGAATAATTAAAATCCAGCTCAGAATGTGAAATTGAGTGTATCTGGTGGCCTCAAATAAAGTCAGAAATGACAGATTTATGAGGGTTCAGAGGGTGGGATGAGTGATGTTCGTGCAATGGGGGATAAGAACTCTGCTGAGATAGAGGAGACCCCCTTCTGAAGTGAACAAAAACTGTTCTTTAAAGGACGCACTTTACACAAGCCTCGTGGGTACATTCGTCTTAACCCTTTAAGTGCTGCCGTCGGCCAACGGTCGTCGCGAGCACTACCTTGCCAGTGCTGCGCACGACCGTTGGCCGACGGGGCCGCACCCATTGTTCGAACGTTCAGCACTGGGCGCTGAACGTTCGACGCTCCTAAGGTCTTAAACATCTTAAGCATATATGTTACATTTTACATCATAACAAACTGTTGAAGTTTCACAATTTGTGTTCAATGATTAAACTTCTCAAACAATTTTGTTTTTAATTCTTTACAAAAACATTTTCAATGCATCAACAATCTTTCTTGGTCTGCTTTTTATTTCTTCATACAATTGCTTCTTATTGTTTTCATATCGTTGCCAAACATATAAGTCATGACATCCTTATTTTTCCCAATGCATTTCGGTTGTTAACCTTGATTAGGGGAAAAGTAATGCCATAAATAAAAAACATGTGTATCAAAACTGATTACTTCTTAATCCTTCTTACAATAAAAGAAAGGGTTAGGACCCATTCCACTATACTTGTTGTACATTGTAGACATGCTCACCGAGCAGTGAATCCAGTAATGCAAGTTACCCTAAGTGTATTATCCATGTGATGTGCCGATAATATACCCAAATGTGATGCACTCTGTCCTGTAAACCTTTCATATTGGAAACCATGCTTAACTAACCTATATGCTGGCCATATAACCTGTGTCTGCGAAACAGAAAGTGTGTGCAAAATAAACTTACATGTTTTTCTATTCAGCAAAAAACCTGCCATATATCTCTCAAAACCACTTGATACATACTTTCGCCCAACACTGCTACGAGCCGCGTTTACAGAAACTGTACCCAAACTGCTGTCAGGCAAGTCTTAAATTCTGCAGGGTGAACAAATGTACCAACTTTTATAGCCTCCTATGAAAATAGTATAATCAGCGATACAAAAAGCATGTCTATGCGACCACGCCACCGTACCTCTTACTTTATGTTCCAAGCCATTTTCTTACTCCACCGCGACAAGATCCAAACGTTACCTCCGTACAATCTTCACCTCCAAGTGCTTAGATATTTAACCGCGCCCACTATTGGCGTCTGACATAACACGCGTGTGGGTAATCAAACTAAACAATGGACTTCCATGTGCTATTACTGGCTCCCCTTGGTGACGTGTAACGTTATTCTTAACAGCCGAGCCAAACAGCGGACTCCTGACTAAATAACGGATTCCTAACATGCTGCCTTCGATCTTACTTTGCCATTGCACATATGAGTCTTAAACAGTCCTAAAATGACGCTGCTGCATATTTAATTCAACCAAAGAGTTAAATGTGAGAAAATGCAAATTAATGTATAACAATATTAAAAAACTGCAAACTAAATATATACATAAAACCCTAACTTAAGTTCCCAAACAGTGCCTAATATGTGAAAAATGTGTAATCTCCTTAAAAATTGTACACTATAATGGATTAACATTTTAATGTTCAGGCCACATTGTATTACAACCTAATATAGATTTACATGCTAACTTAGATGACATGCTTGCTATGCAATCATTATATAATGTGAAAAATGAGTACAGCACGAGTGTATACCTAAACGTGGCGAAACAGGTACAGGACTCTCGGTGAAGGGAAACAGCGTCGGTCTGCAGGTGGGTCGAGTACCGAACACCTGCCTTGCCTAACGGAAACGTGCAGCCTGCCAAGGACGTTGCTAACCCCTTGATTTGAAGCCTGCTCCTGCCGCCGAGCCTCGCCGGACCCGCTACGCGGGTCCCGCTTCGCGGCGTGTTGCTGCATTTAATCTCAGCCTCTCTAAAGGGACAACCTCGGACCCACCGGCAGGGCTGCGAGCGACAGCGGGGGACTCCGAGGACCAGGAGTCCCCGCGCGCCCATAGAACACCTGGGCTGCTCTCCCTGCCGGCCCCTCCCACCCTTCTCCAGTGTTAAAAAAGCGCTGTGACCGGGTGATCAGTGGATTGCCTAACGGAAACGTGCAGCCTGCCAAGGACGCTGCTAACCCCTTGATTTGAAGCCTGCTCCTGCCGCCGAGCCTCGCCGGACCCGCTACGCGGGTCCCGCTTCGCGGCGTGTTGCTGCATTTAATCTCAGCCTCTCTAAAGGGACAACCTCGGACCCACCGGCAGGGCTGCGAGCGACAGCGGGGGACTCCGAGGACCAGGAGTCCCCGCGCGCCCATAGAACACCTGGGCTGCTCTCCCTGCCGGCCCCTCCCACCCTTCTCCAGTGTTAAAAAAGTGCTGTGACCGGGTGATCAGTGGATTGCCTAACGGAAACGTGCAGCCTGCCAAGGACGCTGCTAACCCCTTGATTTGAAGCCTGCTCCTGCCGCCGAGCCTCGCCCGACCCGCTACGCGGGTCCCGCTTCGCGGCGTGTTGCTGCATTTAATCTCAGCCTCTCTAAAGGGACAACCTCGGACCCACCGGCAGGGCTGCGAGCGACAGCGGGGGACTCCGAGGACCAGGAGTCCCCGCGCGCCCATAGAACACCTGGGCTGCTCTCCCTGCCGGCCCCTCCCACCCTTCTCCAGTGTTAAAAAAGCGCTGTGACCGGGTGATCAGTGGATTGCCTAACGGAAACGTGCAGCCTGTCAAGGACGCTGCTAACCCCTTGATTTGAAGCCTGCTCCTGCCGCCGAGCCTCGCCGGACCCGCTACGCGGGTCCCGCTTCGCGGCGTGTTGCTGCATTTAATCTCAGCCTCTCTAAAGGGACAACCTCGGACCCACCGGCAGGGCTGCGAGCGACAGCGGGGGACTCCGAGGACCAGGAGTCCCCGCGCGCCCATAGAACACCTGGGCTGCTCTCCCTGCCGGCCCCTCCCACCCTTAGCTACCCATTTGAACAGCTACATAAAGGAAGCATCGCTCCCGCTGCGCGGGGGCGCGCGGGAGAAGCCCGGGACAAGGGCGGGACCGTCTGTGGCCGTCCGTGGTCGGACGAGGTTGGGTTGGGCTTAGAGTCCTGGTTCTCCGTACATATAATATCTTGTTACACTGCACACTACATTTTTTGTTATATTGTGGCACCATTACTAGTTCCTAATTATGGCCCTAAGATCGGGCAAACAGCGCCTAGTGCATATCCAAACCTCAAAGGGTGTTGTTTCAGGCCCTCTTGATGCTTTTATCACCCGAGCCACAGGGATATTAGAAAAAGAAATTGAACTAGTTGAGCACAGATTGTCCCTGGACTTAGTTACTGGGAAACGCTCATCTATTGGTGCCCTGGCCCGTGCTAAAAGCCCTTTAACTAATGCTGCTTTTCATTGTATCTCTACATCAGAGACCGAAGTGATAGTTCATGTAGATGGGGACGGAGACCCAACATCCACGTCCAATGATAACATGGAACTGAAATCTGATAACAACCTGACCTGCTTAGAAGCGGATAGCCAAAACACGGAGGACGATGAGAGTAGCTTGTCCAGAACCCCACAATTATACGTTCCCACTTTACCCAGTATGCCCGTTTTGCCACCAGTAATTACCAACCATGTTACTAACCAGGTTTCACGGAAAAGAAAGCACGCTTCAAGCCCACAGGGAGAAAAAGTACAAAAACAACCTAAAATAGATCATGTTAATAGTCCCTCTCACTCGCAGACCATACAAGAACCCCCAATAGTGTACTGTCCTTCATTGGTCCACTCAGGGTCTTCTAATCCTTGCCCAACATGTTTTAGTAGTGATGATGTCTTGTTGGCAAAAAAGGAAGCAATGATTAAAACCTTATTGCTTCCGGTCTTAGAAAGTACCAGGATAATGTCCGCTAAAATAGATGTCCTGGAAGCAGCGGTCAATATCAATATGGACCTCTTGCAAAACTTAACAACTACTAGTTCCAAGACAAGGGGCCCTAACCCCACAGGGGGTGCTAACCAAAAAGGGGGGACAACCACAACTATCCCCGTAGGGACATCATCTACCACTATTAATAAGAAACCACAAATAGGGGCAAAAACTACAGCTGCCACATTGACTACTGCTAGCAGAGCCCCTACTAAAGAAACACCAAAGGCTAAACGCCCAGTGGCAACTAACAACACACAGGGGAAAAAACCTCCAGCAAATGGTGCAGTAAACCAACCAAATAACACTCCAGCACAGACATCTATAATGGGTAGGGAGAGGAAAACCACTCACCAAGAACGGAAACCGAGGACAGATAACAGAAATCCACGACACCCTCCCAGAGTTAACTTACCTCCTGAAGCGTCACAATATACCATCGTTCTAACCGGAGTGGCCCCCCTAAGAGAGGGTATTAAAGAATCACAAGGGGATCTGCGGAATAAGGTCATTTTCTGGCTAAACAAACATCGCCCAATCCCTCCGTCATCTCCCACTGAAATCCTCTATGTAAGGAGAGTGGAATGGGTAGGTAAGGGCGAAAAAGATCTGGAAGGTGACTGTATTTTAATCTCATTTAGAGACCCCTGGGTGGTGGAAAGAATCCAAAGGAAAGCTAGATTTGCCCGTTTGGGTGATGTACAGACCTTACACCTTGGTTACTTTTACCCCCATACGTACCCAATTAATCAAACGGGCCTCAATCATTGGAAACTCAAAGGGGGAAGGCCCCGGGAGCCCATAATCCATCACCCCCATTACTACCCTCCTCTCTTCAACCATTTCGAGGCACTGTCAGACCTAGAATGGGTTGACTGACTATGTGCACCGACCCAGTCATCGAACACAGCTATAGTGAAGGGGGAGGGAGTGCGCTTCCCATTCAACCCTACCTCGGAATCAGTAAAGGAGCAACAGTCCCTGTTCCATAACAACATTAGAATGCCGAGGGGGCTGAGTGAGGAAGAGGCTTCCACCTCTAATATAGATGAGACCAGTTTAACAAATGCCATCTTACCGAGCTCCCATTCCCCTCCCATTGTTAGCAATAACCTTGTAGAAGTAGACTCATTAATTTCACATATGGTATCTTGGAATGTTGCCGGAGTCAAGACCCGCATGATTTCCGAGGATTGGTTGGACTTTATAGGCAAACATGAGGTTGTGCTCCTGCAAGAAACATGGGCTACAGCCCCGTTTTACATGGTTGGATTTACAAACTTTTTCAAACCAGCAATAAAAGGCACTAAAGGGCGGGCGTCAGGGGGACTGACCATTTGGGTAAAACAGGCCTGGTTTTTTTCAGTTTCCGAATTGTATGTGGATAATCCCGACATATTGGCTATAAGGCTGAGGGAAGCAGGGGGGCAGGAAATGCTTATTATTAACATATACTCTAGAGGCCTCCCTGGCGGACGTTGTCCCAAGCTGATAGGTGCCCTAGATACATTACTAACGGGCTGGAATAAAGGCTCATTTATTATAATAGCGGGTGATATTAATTGTACAATTGAACCACTGTACTTGCCGGAAGATAATTGGGGGTTTGAAGAAGATGGGACCTGGAAAATCCCCGAACTTTCTAACAAAATACCAGTTAAAGCAACGGAGGCTGCTCTGAATTGGACTGCTTTTTGCCTCACTTGGGGATTAAGGGCCGCAAACGGACGCACCAAATCGGACATTGGAGCCAATCCCACTTTTGACAATGGTGTGAGGAAAAGTCGCATTGACTACATCTTCATAAAAATGGAATATTGGAGCCTAATTGTTGATATGGAAATTGTAATGCGTCCGGAGAGTGACCATAACCCTCTGTCCCTGAAATTCAAAATGTATGGCATGAAAAGATTAGCGGAACCAGATCCAAGGGGGCAAGGGGTTGTAACCGTATCAAATGACCGGAGGAGACTGAAATGGTCAATCATATCAAATGATGTAATGCTACAGGCCAACATTGAAAATGTGGTGACTAACGCTTTAAATAATGTGAGGTCTGTTGTTGTTGAGAGGGGTCAGGGTGAATTAGATAAGATCATGGGCATTCATGACAAATGCTTCTCTGAGCTTAAAACTATTCTCTCAAAACCATGTAAGTCTAACACCGGGCACCAGAATGCTCCAAGAGCAAAATGGTACAATAGAGAGTGTAGAGAGGCTCATAGTCACCTAATAGAGAAAGTTAAAACCAGAGACCTAAGTGCAGTAAAAGTGGCCAGACAAAGGTATAAAAGAGTTCAATGGGAGGCAAAGAGGGAATGGGAAGATGATTTTTGGGCAGACCTTTTGGACGCTAGCAAATCCAACAATCAGACCAAATTCTGGGATATTGTTAAATGTGGAAAAGACGGTGAATTTCGTACTCCATCTAACAACGTATCCCCGGAAGTCTGGATAAATCATTACTCCTCCCAATTTTGCACAGTAGTTGTTGACCCTACGTCTGCATCGAATCTGCTACCTGCAATACCCCCTGGCAACGAGACTATGTCCTTTACAGAAGCGGAAACGGAGCTTGCATTAGGCCTAACCAAGAGAGGGAAAGCCCCTGGGTTGGATCAAATTCCAGCAGACCTATTTAAGTTAAACTTGGGTCTTTGGGTGCCTTATTTAACTAGCATAGCTAACACCATATACCCAAGACTTGGAAGGGGGCGGAGATCCTCCCTATACACAAAAAGGGTGATAGATCGAACCCAGGGAACTATCGCCCTATCAGCCTAATTGACTGCTTTCAGAAAGTTTTTGCCCGCATGATCCTGGCGAGGGTCCAAGGGTGGATGGAACTAGAAGGAATACTGTCTCCGCTACAGGTGGGCTTTAGATCTGGTACAAGTACCATTGACCAGGTTCTGAGGTTCTGCATGATCTTTTGGAAGGTCGTTATACTGGGGGGTGGCACCATCTTTGCTGCTTTCATAGATTTGAAATCAGCTTTTGATTTGGTGCCGAGGGGAAAATTATGGCAGGTACTAAGGGACCTAGGAATGCCGGGGGAATTGGTGGAGATGATTATTAGACTACACGAAGATAACTTTGCCAGGGTAAGATGGGGGTTACAAGGGCAATATACCGTATTTTCCGGCGTATAGGACGACCCGGCGTATAAGACGACCCCCTACTTTTCATGATGAAATGTAGGTTTCGTCCTATACTCGCCGTATAAGACGACCCCCACTTCCGCCGGCTGGAACCTTCTGAAGTCCCCTTTCCATGTTCATGAACTCAGTAGATGACGTGCGCTAGTGACGCTCCTCTACTTCCGATGAACGTGAGGATTATGGCGCCAGATCAGCGCATACACCGCTGTGTCTCTAGGCTCAAGACGCAGGAAGAAAATAACGAAATGCCCCGTGAGACCCTCTCCCAGCACTACGGGACTGTAAGTAACTTTGCACTATTTTGAAATCATGTGCAATTTTTTATTACGGTACGTAATGTAGCGGTAAACGTGTACTTCTCTTCATGTACGTGTCATTGCCGGTCCTATTGTGAAGCGTAAGAGCCCAGGTCATATTGGAGGGTTCGTGGGGGCAAATTCATAGTCGGTAGAGCGTTGCTTGCACTCTGAAAATTTGGTATCCGGCGTATAAGACGACCCCGACTTTTGAAAACATTTTAAGGGGTTAAAAAGTCGTCTTATACGCCGGAAAATACGGTACTGACTCATTTCCGGTTTCACGGGGAGTCCGCCAGGGGTGCGTTCTCGCCCCCACCCTCTTCTTACTCTTTATAGATCAGGTAGTGAAATTCTTCGGGTCTACCAATACTGATGCACCGTCCTTGGCGGGGACTAAATTCCCAATGTTGATCTTTGCTGACGACACCCTCCTCCTTTCAAAGACCAGGGGAGGTTTACAGTTGGCTTTAAATCACTTTGAGGAATACTGTAAACAGAATGACCTTCAGATAAATGTGGGGAAAACTAAGTTTATGGTTTTCTCCAGGAAAAAACCAATACGTAGTAGTGTACAACTAAACAGGGTTAACCTGGAGCAAGTTGACACAATGACGTACCTGGGGGTCACTCTGGATTGCCGACTGTCTTGGAAACCACAAATAGAGACCCAACAGCTAAAACTTGCCCAACTGACTGGTTGTCTCTTGCGTGAGCAAAAGAAATCAATCACCAAAAGGGTTGTCCCCGCCCTACAAATCTATGATGTTAAAATTAACGCTGCGACACTCTATGGGGCAGAGTTATGGGGTTTCATGGACCTCTCGAGTTTGTATAGGATCCAGTGTAGGTTTCTTCGCAACCTGGTGGGGCTGCCCCAATCAACCCCACAGATCCCACTTTGCCACGACATGGGTTGCCTTCCAATAACGGACATGGCAAGATACAGAGTAGTGTCCACTTGGAGGCGCCTATGGACTTCGGAGGATTTGGCTCTCTTTGCAAAGGAGCTAACCGAGGTGAAGGCTATGGGGGGTTCGGAGCGAATCCCATGGCTTCGCTCAGTGAAAAGGAGCCTGTATGATATGGGCTTGAGTCATCTGTGGGTCTCGCCAGGCACAAACAACTTCCCCTCGAAAAAGGAATTTAAGGGTTTATTCTGGGCCTCAACTCGCCTTCCCTTGGCACACGCCTCTAGCTCTGAAAACTTGACGGGGCGTTTTTTAAGTTTTAAACTGGATTCAGCCCGGGAGGCATACTGGGACCTTATCTCCAGGCCAATGGATAAAAAAACTATACCACCAATTCCGGGTGGGCTCACTACCCCTAAATTCCTTTACCTCATCTTGGGGCAATAGCTCCACTAACTTTTGCAGTCGTTGCCCCGGATGTAAGGAAACTGAGGGTCACTTTTTGTTCGCCTGTCCTCAATACAGAGAACCCCGTTTAAAATGGTTAAAACCCATTTTTAAACGCATGACATGTAAAAAATCCTCGGACGCTATTTGGGCTTTAAAAACAAACACCTCTGATTTTATCGTGATTTGGTTGGCTAAGTATTTAGGCTGGGCATGGGCAATCAGAGCCAGATGGAACTTAACTGCCTCTTGATCACAAAGTGCAATGTGCATAGTGTTTACCTGTATATGTCAAACCAACTTTTATGATTAGCTATATCTAATGTCTTGTTTCGTCTCAATAACTGTTTAATAATTTTTTAACTGTGGTTTTTAGGCTGACTGTATATTTGATAATATATTGACATTATCCTTTTAATATGATTTTGTATAATGTGGAGACTTTGAAACTGTCTTTAAATATTTTGTTAAAATTGTCTTTTATGATTTTATCATCGAAATAAAGACATTAAAACCTGAACCTGAGTACACAATAAGAAAAAACTGTTACAGAAAGCAAAGCATCTCAATCTTATCGTTCAGCCCACCGGGGATCAATGTATTCAAATACCGTATCCAATATGTTTCTCTCTGTGACAAAAATCTGTTGATGTCAGCATGTTCGGACTCAATAACCTTTTCAAGAATGGTAAACCTTAGTTGTGGTATTGTATGCTGATTTTCTCCCCAGTGTACAGCTAAGTTTGATTTAGTATTTGCAGTCCTGCTCATACTCTTATGTTCCGTGATGCAGATTTTTACTTTTCTTGTTGTCCGGCCTATATATACTAGCCCGCACGGACATTTGATGGCATAAACCACCATGCTGGAGTTACAATCTGCTGAATGCCGTAATTGAATATGTTTACCTGTGTGTGGATGAATGAAGCTATTTCCAACAATGACGTTCCCACAGTGTCCACAATTATGGCATTTCATCATTCCCTTCTGCCATCACAAGAGGACCACCACCCTTATCTAGAGCTCTGTGCCTGCCTGGCAGGGAGAACTGGGCAGCCAGTGGCTCCACCAGAGCATGGGATGCCCCCAATGCTGACATGGCCACAGTGCTTCCTTTAACCCTTTCAGCATGTATTCAGTGCTCACATGCACACTCCCAATGCAGAGTTTATATGGGGTCTTCTTTTTATTCTATCCCTGAGAATGCCAAATCAGTCAAAGTTGTCCCACCTTAGATGGGACGGGGTATGCCTGAAATGTTTTACTTTTTATGGAACTTGGGACACGAACAAGCTGTTTATTAGCACCTTACTACATGTGCAGGCTATTAAACATGGTCGCCATTTTGGTTAATATTAATAAAGTGACATATTTTGCTTTAGTGTGAGTCTGTCGTAAGTACACGAAGGGGCAGATTTACAAGCCCCTTGCAACACATTTACGCATCTGTTGCAACTTATTTACAATGTGACGCGTCTAGGGAGATGCGTCACATTGCAAAGCCCTGCGCAACATTAAACCTGCGTCAGGCCACCATATCCTCTGTTATGACTTACATCTTCAACACTAAGGGGCCGATTCTAATCCGGGTCGGAAAGCTCTCCAAGCAAGCCCGATCCGCAGTGTTCTCTAACCGAGCTGGACCCCTGTAGTCCGACCGAGCAAGTACGATGCAGAAGCATGCTGCCGGACTCTATTCGGTCGGACTCCCATAGAAGTCAATGGGTCCGGTGGTACGATGCGTACATGGGTTCCCATTGACTGAATGGGGACATCTCGCACAAGGGCGCCCCCTACAGTGGGTACGCATCGGTGCCATCCGCACCGTACATGCCTGTGTTGGGGAGACCCTTGGGTCTTCCCCTGTGTCCGAGACGTAAGGCTGTGGGTGATGGGGGGGTCTGACGCAGACCCCCAAATGCAGAAGAAGTCTAGGGTTTACACCCGAAAGACGAAACACATGTTGGCTGGAGTTTGTGATGTTTCTGTATTAAAATGGGAAAAAAGAACATTTGCATTGAGACTAGACTTTTTTGGCTTTGTAATTTGGATCAGATTTTCCAAACCACACATACGTGTGTGCACAGGATTTGACTGCTTTGCATTTTGGACCTTGTGGTCCTCATTGGAGGGTTTTAGGGGTTTCTCCCTCACCTGTTGAACCGTTTCACTACTGTACTAATTGACGAAAAATGACACACTGCTGGTGCCATAATTTCCTGTGTTATTCAATACCCTCTTCTGGTTACATAAATTGTAATTATACCAGAGTAACCAGTGTAATTTCAGTAATTACGCATTACCTTGAGATGCAAAATTACCCAAATCATGCTATTACTCTGGCTTGAGTAATAAAGAGTGATTTGGGAAAGAATTGCTGTCGCGGGAGCACAGGAACAACAAACTAAGAAAGAGCAAGTAGTTGCTGGCTACAGCTCTACGTGCCCTGCAGCGCATTAGCACAAAATGCATTCACTGGCCCATTTTTTTTGCAAGGATGCATTTTACACTAAAAAATAGCTTTAAATGCTGGATTGAGCTTCTCTCATTATTATGCACAATTTCAAGTAATTTTGCAGAAATTAGAGAAAATTACAGCACTCATTCCCACCCCTGCATGTAACAGGCGTAGATGTGTCTAATAATTTCTGCCATGAACTCTTAGGAGGGACAATTAGCAATCTCCTTGCTCCCCCTCCCCCCACATTTCTATCAGATCATGAAAGGTGACATAGTGGTCAACCATGACAAGAAAACAAAAACACCCCAACTCCAATCCCTGATGGGGGCCACAGAACTTGCCTCTCAATGTAGTAAGCATGGGAAAAACTTTGTGATTTCCTGTTTAGGCATCATAACATACAGTATCCTGAAGTCTTATGGTCTGTTCAGCGGCCATAGAAGTAAGATGTTGGCCACCTCTTAAGGCTGCCATGGAATCCTTGGCTTCTGTTACATCCTCTCCTGAGGGGAAGCCTCTTTGTCACTCGTTGCCCTCACTTCAGGGCTATACTGTGATTCTTCTTCCTCTCCTTCTTTTGCTGTTCTCTAGTGGTTTGCTCCGAGGTGGATTTATTGCACATTCTCTTAAATGCTGTTCGACTGCCCTTCTTGGTATGTCATCCAGCATCGGAGTCCAGATGGCCATTTGGTCAATGCTTCCCTTTGGACTCAAGCCAAGGTCAGATCTCAATTGAGGTGGTGAAGTATCTAGTGATACTGCCATCCAGTATGCGAAATTTAGCCAAGAGCGTCAATGAATAGTGTAAGTTCAGTTGTTGATGTAGTTTCTTGACCTCCAGGAACAATTTGTGTCTCTTTCTGGACCTCAGTCCAGCCACGGCCCGTGCAGGTAAGAGCGGTGGGGAGGAGGGAGGTGGGGTCCTTTAGGGGGATTTTTAACAGGCGAGGACCAGGAAAAATTAAATGAATAATTAATTTTCCCTCGTCATCGTCCATTGAAATTCCTTCAGGCCCCGCCACTCTGACCTGCAAGGGCTGCGACTGCCTCAGTCATTAAATCGCAAGGTATGTGCACTTTGCACTTCTCAACAGTCCAGGAGCCCTTGCTCTGAGAGACCTGGAGGATTTTGTTTCTATTCCGGTACTTAACTAGCTGCGCAACCCCTGGTCTGGGAGTGGCCTAGGTTGCCCCAGGTAGTGGTGATTATCGAGAGACCCTGCATGCTTGCTCTATGGAGAAGAACCTGGATTGATTACTGGCTGGCACTGTTGTGGGGCCCTTTTTCCAGTTAAAAATCTGTGTTGAGGCCCTCTACTCTCTCTGGTACCCCAACATGCGTGCATTATTCATTCAAGAGCGACCACTCGACCACCTGCTATATCCACTTTTAGCACCTGAATTTGTGTCTGCATGACTTACACTGAAGGTCTCATGGTTGCTATTGCAGATTCATTGATTGCCACATGATGTTCCGACAATTTTCTGTGATCCACTCTTACTAACCCTAGTTCTAGGGCCACTGCATCTATTTTTTGCTCCAACGTAGACTTAACATCCAATAAGGCTAGCAGGATAGCCTCAAATGTACAATATGTTCCTTAAGGCTACTGTATCAGTAGTTGGGGGGGAGTCATTCACCTCCATCACAACCGGATCACTGTCCCCATGTGCCCACCTCTTCTGGACCCTTAAGCTTACCCTTTATTGCTCAGAAACCCAATGAGGCCATACCTTGACCGTTCTCAAATCAGTCCTCCAAATATGGAGGGGGGCAGCTAAGGTCAGTGCTCACAATGATTCTGTGGAGGCAAGTATCACTAGCAGCTATTAATTTCCCCATAAGTTCAACTTTTTGATGTGGCTCCAGTCGGAGGCCCAGGATTCATGGTGCAGTATATTGCTGGATAAACAGTCTAAATATCGACTTTTTTATGTCAATAATATCGACTTCAAAATTTCTAGATTTGTTAATATCGAAGTTAGTAATATCGATAGCAAAAATATCAATGTTACTAATATCTATATTAATATTAGTGTTATGTATTTTATTTTATATGTTTATTATTATAATTTTTGTCAATTATTGAACACGTTTTATTCATTTTAATTAAATATTTTTTAAGAATTATTAAATATTTTTAAATGCATTTTGTGTTTTAGTTCTGTAGTGCGTTGTGGGTTTATAGGGGAATAGGGTGGGAAGTAATTTAATTGTAATTAAGTAAATATATTTTGTAGTGTTGTGTATTGATAAATAAATTATTGTTAATCAATTATTACTTGGTAATACATTTTTACAAATAATTTAATTTTTTTAAATTATTCTTTATTAATTATTAATTGTAATAACATTTTCTTTTTCATAATGTATTGGTATTTATCAATAATTTGTTGTTAATTAATTATTAATTGCTAAATGTCTTTTAATAATTATTGTTTTTTGGTTTTGAAATGTATTTATTTTTTATTTTTTTGTTATTTATTAACCATTTTGTAATAATTAATTGTATTTATTTTAATTGTTGTTTTTAAAAAAAAATTATTTAAAGGTTCACAGCAGTACATGGATACATCATAATATTGAAAGCCAAAACATTATATAAGCCGTATATACAATAAAACATAATTCATCACAGGAGAAAGTAATCAGTACTATACATATGCCAAGTAAAATAACGAATCAGTGTAAATCCATTATTAACAAATACAATTCAAATTTGGATAAATTCTCAATCCTCATAATAAACTGAAAAGGCACCCCAGATTTTCATGACCATTTTCCTTTTCCTCCTTGATCCACTAATTGAAAAAAGCCCCCCCTCCAATTTATATAAATTATACATTCTTGATTGCCATTGTTGGTAGAGAGGCGGCTTTTCCTGAAGCCACTCGGTAGCAATACACAATCGTGCCATAGTCATTGAAAAGAAAATAAAGTGGCGATAGGGATATAGCCTTTCCAAGGGGCTATCTGTGGGGATTTTCCCCAGGAGCAACATAGCGGGGGTAGTAGTTACGGGAATGTTAAGCACTAAAGAAACACATTTTTCAATTCCTCCTATAAAACCATAAAGCCTAGGGCAGGAGAAAAAAATATGGGTACTGTCTGCTTGGTCAGCTTTGCATCGAAAGCATTTGCCGTCGAATCATCCAACCCACTTGGTCATGCGTTCAGAGTATAATATAGGTCAAACAAAGTTTTAAAAGATTGGGCTTTTAAATTTGCAGACATGAATGCCTCTTATGACAGTACTATAAGATCTTCCACCACTATTTCTGAATCTCCTATATTGTTGGCCCACTTTGCCCTCACTTTCTCAAGATCATCTATTTTCCCGCCTGATAATGTTTGATACAAAGAGCCTATTTTCACTTGCCTAATAATCCCTTCTATGACTTGATTAATTTGTAAGATTAGCTAATTTCTTTAAAAAAATCCCGTATTTGCAGAAATTTAAAAAAATAAGCTCTGGGGAGAGAAAACTGCTCTCTTAACTCCTCAAAGGATTTACATGTGCCGTCTTCCAAACAAATATCACCCAGCCACCTCATTCCCTTTTTTTGCCAAGTTTGTGACATTCCATCCGAGAATATCGTAGGCAATATCTTAGATGCTCTGAAGGGTGTATAATACGAAAACTTCCCAATAGCCATTGTTCTAACTAGCCATCTCCAAGTCTTATAAGCACCCAATAGCACCTTAAAGTGAGTTCGCTTGTAGTAACTACCATCAATTTCAATAAATAAGCTCTGCTTCGCGCAGGGCCCTAGCAAAATTTCGAAAATTGATGGGTGATTGAACATATGGTCAGTTGCTCCCCCTGTTATCAGTATCCTCATTTTCAATAGGAAACAAACTGTGTAATAAAGAAAAAAGTCTGGGACCCCTACCCCCCCCTCTCTGTAGGTAACATCATGTGCTTCATGGCCCGCCTTGGCTTTCCAGGACTCCAGATACATTTTCCACATAAGGATTACAAAGCCTGTTTCCTGTACTTGGGGATACGCAATTCTCGGATTCTACTGACAAAGGAATTCACCTTCCTTCTTGGTTATCCAGTTGTGGGCTAGTGCTTACTCCACCATAGTGTTAATTTTCACTTGGACTTTTTTTCGGGTGGGTCAGTCCTCAGTATTTCATGATTACGCTGATCCTGCAAGAGTCTAACACATTTGTTCTCATATTGTTGTTTGCTCTGAATAACCGTTGCACCCCCTATATCTGCGGGTTTTATTATTAAATCTGTGTTGTTACTCAGTTCCTGCAGGGCTTGTCGTTTTGCATTGGGGATGTTTTGCCCTCCTGTCCCTCGCATCTAGGTTGTTTAAGTCCTTCATGACCGTTTTTTCAAGAGTAAGAACTTCGACTGGAAGGGTGTTATCCATGGGTATGAAGTTGGACTTTGGTCTCATTCCAGAATCGCCCTTTTGGGTTTCCATATCATTTTCTTTCTCTTTGTCCTTGAAGAAAATTTGGATTTTCAAACGTCTCACGAATTCTTGTACTTCTTTGCAGAGAAGGAATTTGTCCATGTTTGCTGTAGGAACATAACCCAAGCCTTTTTCCAAGACTCTTTTCTGTGCATCAGATAGAGTGAAGTTGGTTAGGTTCACAATGAGTCAAACCACCTGAAAAACCACCATGACCATTGGTCATGGTTTAAGAAAGAAAAAATGGGCCATTACCCTACAAAAAATAAACTATCCATTTTGTAGCAATGCAATTACATCGACACGGCTTAGCTGAAACAATTGGTCTGTCCATCGTTCATTGAGGATGTGTTTTCACCGAAAGATTTTTCATAACACTGCCTGTGATGAGCTCACATCTAAACTAGCATAGCATGAACTTTACCTTCTGGGAGCTCCATCGCGTCAATGCCTGAGTATGACAATCGGACCATTCTAATACTGATAATGCAGATGTATCGAGGTACTCAATCTCGTTAAGTTTTGAGTAAGACATTGGGTAATGGTAAAAATGAGAATGGATGTTCCCTCAGGGTTATCATCATTCATAGGCAGTAAGTGTTACGAATAGCGTTGATACCAGGCTCAAGACAGCTCAGCGTGATGTCCAAAATAGAACTTTTATCATCACTATTTTTTACTTTGTTATTTTTTATTCCTGCAAAAACATTTAGACTAAACGAAGGTTATTATTATTTTTTCACATTTCAGAGCAAAGAAGATCTTTTTGCTTCAGAATAACATTTACTTTGCACCACAATCATAACGAGAGTAGACAGACTTCCCGACCGGCACGCTGTTTCTACTCACTAGCGTCCGATAGAGTGCGGCCATTTTTGTTAGCAGTCTGGCCTTCACTAGGTTTGTCCTAGTAACAATGACACAGCCCTTCAGACAGCTTCCAGTACAAATAGAAGGGGCCGGGCGAGCCACCGGGAACCCACGGAGCTGCTGCAGGGAATGGATTGAAACAGAATAGTTAAAGCGGTCACATAAGTCAGACCTAGACCATGGGTCTTTAAAAACCGGGTCACACGCTACTGTGGGGCTGGAATGGGGATTAAGCAACACTCGTTCACCAATACCTCGAGTGATTCCATCATGCTTTTTTCTCCATAGTACACCGCCGACTTAATCCCTAAAGATGCAAGCTCTTGCGGCAAGCAACTTTTGAATAAACTGTATGTATTGTTCGGGGCATTTATGTAATGGGTATGTGCCTTTATTTCCATGCCGTTTTTGGAGCCCATATTTTTTAAAAAAAAAGGGCCAATGACCAATCTAAGGACATTTTCGTTTATCCATTGGCCAGTACTTTAACGGAACTTCATAGGGGAACTCCCCCTTTTCTCTACAAGCGGACCCACATAGAACGGGTCCCCCGCAAGGTGTATGTGTGACGTGTGCCGAGGTCTGTGCTTTTGTTAGTGTGAGTGTTTGGAGGGCGACTTTGCCCACGGACCAGAATTATGAATTATATATTACTGGTTCTCTGTTGAACAATAGAATCATTTAAAGCATATTAAGTCTAACATGCATTTGGATACTATGCCACAATGTGACTCACGCAACAAATGGGTATTGAGAACTATGTGAAAAATCTTTACTCGTATATGAATTACAAATTATATTTTTCTCTATTTTTCCTTTTTCTTTCCACAGGGACCACAACAGGTCATATTGTTCTTTTCACGTCTCAACAGGGCCCACTCAAGCCCAGAGGCAAAACCAGGCAACTTATTTTTGCTACCAGGTTTTAGGACTGTAGGCATATAATATATATTTACAACTGAGTATTTTTAGTAGGGACCAATAGTGGTCCTGAGGAGTAGGCAGGAGGGGACTGCCTACTAAACATGTCATGTCGACCAAGTAGACAACACATTTAGCGCTACTTATCAACCCCCTTTTAACTTTCCCAGCCAGCAAATCCATTAAATGAATTTTTTCGACTAGCCAGGGAACTTTTAAAATATTTTTACACCACTTTTTCACGTATATAGGTCCCTACACCCCTATCACCTATCCCTGTCCTCACATTACACATAGCCTATCATCAAAAACTTAAGTGCTCCCACGTAGTCCTTAGGTCGTAGCACGCCCCGCCCCGTAGAGAGACGGGAAGACCCCTATGATGAAGCATGACACTATGGGATTCATAGTGTGTTAGGGGTATTTTAAAAGCACATAGTGCTCTCTATCTGTCATCTGCAGAGAGGGCTTCTCTCACCCCAAAGACAGTAGGTCTTCACTTTTAATAATTGAAAAATACAAATAAAATAATCACATCTACCACATTGATAGAATCTCATTGTTTAGATACAGCGTATAGGAGGGTGATTCTATCACTACTGCCTCTGCACTTCCTCATTTTTTTTTTAGCTTAGAGATTGCCCAACTGGTTGCCCCAGTTTCTCTGTGCTCTGGATGGCTTTCTTCTGTCAAGACAGGATACTGACCTGCTACCAGGCAGTGTGATAACTCCCAGGAGTCAGGAGTTAGGCCTTAGCAGGAATGAGGTCACATATCGTCCCTCCCTGGTAGGCTCGTGAAGTGGCACATCAATGTGGTAAGCTTCAAAGGCTGCACAGCCTCTGATAGGCATCCAGGCTTTCTCCCACAGGAGTAAACAGCTCTCCTACTGCCCCAGGCACAATTGCACCTGGGTAGTTGGGAAAGTTAGGTATCCTTCAGGTGTACACCCCGGGAAGGTTACCCACATCTCTAGGGTGGGCTGCTTGACTTTACACAGAGGAAGAGTTCTGCCATTTTTAAAAAGTGGTAGAAATAGTGTTTTTGGTTAGAAAAGTTAATCTACAACCCCAGATATGATCATCTCAGTTGTGGATTGCCTGCAGGGACGAGCAGCCCATTGGCCACTAGCTCGTATATTTCTAACCTCTCTTAAATCTAGGATTTAAGTGACCCTCCATTACCAGAACCTCAAATATGACCCAACTGCATCAAAGAGGACACCTGAAGAGACCTAGGTTGACGTCAACAGGACTTTTCACAAAGCAAAAGAGGAATACTCTATCTATGTGTCAACACACCTGGAACTGTCTCACCAAGACTTGTCCTAAGCAATTTCTTGGATCCCTGAAGCATTGGAACCCCTGTGAGCACCTGAAGTTCCCTCAGACACCTTTGCACAAGGGGCTCTAGTCCCCTGCAAACTCCAGGTAAAACAACTCTCTGGATCAGAAAAATGGCTAGCCATCAGGCCCTTAAAGGTGTTGCACACATCTAGATAGTCTAGTGCATTGTGGGAACTATAGTCCTGCCTTTCTCAAAGTTTTAGGCAGTTACTGTGTTCCCTGGGACCACAGGACATCAAAGTAAACATGCGCTCTAGGCTTGTTTCTTGCCAGTTACTCAATGCTGAACCAAGAGAGAACTCCATCATACATTCGTCTGACATCAGCAGTGACCACACTATTTTGTTTTTACATCTTGTTCTCAGCAGCAATGTCTAAGTGGTAAAGGGAGCTCTCAAGCGGCTCCTGTTCAGCACCAAAGACAGCCAGGACACCTCTGCACCGGGGCCCTACGGGCCGGGAAAAACGAAACCGACTGTTGTGGCTTTACCCAGTAAGGGTTCCAAGCAGCTCTACATGCAAGCGACCAATTTTCTCTGGTGGCTTTTCCCATTGACCGCAATGATAAAGTTTCACTGTATTTTTTTGCACAAATTTTATATTGCTTCTAAAATCCATAACTCTTAATACATGTATGCCATCCGATTTTTTAAAATCTAAATTAAGATAAAAAATAAAATGTATCTGATTTCTATTGAGTGATGTCAATGACTTATTGTCCATGTTGATACTCTGAAATGCTTAACACTTGTACCTCCAGTAAAGTGTAACTGCTCTTTGCCGCACTACCAGGACTGAGCTAAAGATGTAATAATGTTAATCCAGGGACCATCTTTGGGGTCTGTGAGAGTATTACACAATACTCCACCTTCCTACCGGAGGGCTGACACCTCTGGAGTGCCATCCACATAAGGCATCCGTGCACCCACAGCAAAGGGTCTGCAGCTGCATCTTGTCCCCGGCCCGCTTCTCAATAGTCCCCGCTCCTGCAGATGCAGCTGCCGGCCTCACCGCTCTTTTGTGGTCTGCTCTTTCTTTTCTGATGACTGCATAATTCCCAGTCCCGGCAGCAAAAAGAGGAGCAACATATAGTAGGAGGAGAGAAAATACCTCCATGATGATACATGTGGGGGGAATCTTGTAACTCACTCGTCTGCTATCTTGACATGCCCCCAATGCACTGAATAGTTCTAAGATTCTTCTGGTACCATACACGTTGCACACCAACAGATCTTTTCTGTCGTGCCATTCGCTTGAGTTACTCATTAGTACCTTTAGATCTCATTTGTTAATGCTCACTACACATATGTGTTATGAGTATGCTGTAACTCTACTTCACATTCTGTCCATAACTGTTAATTTGTGGTTGTCGTGGGTGTTGCTCTACACTCTCCATTTCCACTCTTCATTTCAGTGGGGACATTGAGATGCATTGCCTTGAATTTGTGGTGAAAAAAATATACAAAGCACTGTCTTGCACTGCAAAGTTTTACGCAGGAGCGGCTCCTCCAATAGGGTAGGGGAGCAACGCACCTCTGCTTTCTCGTAGTGCGAGGAAGCCAGAACATAAAATGGTAATACCTTTCAGTTCTTACCATTTTATGTTTGTTGTGCCCATTGAAGGCGGGTGGGTGGGGCAGCTCTGCTCTTTGAGTCATGCAAACTCTGCCCTTCTCCATTCAGGCTGCATTGCAAGGAGATCATGGCTACCCCATTAGCCCCTGGCTGGGTGCCATCCCGATCAATCGATGAACTCAACAGAAAGGATGTTTTTTTGTATTATGAGCCCCCTGCCCGTGTGACCCCCCTCCCTGCGTGACCCCCTCCACACCGGCCCCACCTCCTGCGAGCCATGCCAGGCGCTACTGGTTTTACACTCCATCAGGGAGGAGTTTGTATTTATTTGATGTATTTACTAAAGCAGCAAACCCTATAAGATGGTACACCCTCCCAAGAGAGGTGTAACAAGGAGAAACATCTTCAATTCTCCTCATTACTACCTCTGATATTCTGCAGCAGACATAGAAAGAGGAGTATGTCTCTCAGGATTTTGTTTTGTGCAAGACGTTATCCCTGCCTGTAACGTAGGTAAAATGAGCGAACAGAAGTACACCATATCTTACCTTATCTACGCAGCGCAGGACGTTGTCTTGCTGTGTTGCATTGTGTTATGTTTCACTGCATGAAATGTTAGTGATTTCAAGCCTGGATTTGTGCCTAGGTGGCAATGGCCGTTCTGGCTGTGGTCGCCACAGTACCTTAGAGCATGTCTTGAGAGTGCATTCACTAAGTATCTTGTTTGACTTTTGTACTCAAGGACCAACCTCACGTGCAATTTTGATGTAAACCTCAACGCAACTGAACTGTATTTCATGTAATTAGCATAGCTTTGCAAAAATTAACCCTTAATAGGAGTATATGATACATATGTTTTTCATATTCCTGGATGTAAACATTTTCAAAATTGAAATGTTGCAGAAAAGAAATAATACATTGATAAAAGCACTACATTCATTCAGGGTTAGTAGGATTTTACAGACATCAAGCTATACAGTGCATGTGTGAAAAGAAAACATGAAGTGGCAGGAGGATCCCATTAGTACTGCACTTATGAGTAACAATGGCTAAGAGTAAGTCTTTGTGAGAAGGTCTCTCCACTGCCCGTCTGTTCAGCTGATGCCACACCCACCAGGTGCACCCAAGGAATCGAGACAAGGCCTGCTGACCAGGAAGGGAAAGAGAGTGACTGTAATAATACATTATCTGTTGATGCAGGGAGTAACTGTGCCACTCTGACGTCTACATATCAGAGACAGAACAGAAGGTATGCAATAGAGGCCCTCGCTACAAGCTCAATGGGTGTGAAATGCATTAGAGGCCCTCACTACAAGCTCGACGTGTGTAGAATGCATTAGAGGCCCTCAGTAGAAACTCGACCGGTGTGGAATGCCTTGGAGGCCCTCACTATGAGCTTTACGTGTGTGGAGTTCCTTAGAGGCCCTCATTACAATCTCCACATGTGTGGAATGCATTAGAGGCCCTCAATACAAACTCGACGTCCGTGAAAAGCATTAAAGGCCCTCGCTACGAGCTTGACGTGTGTGGAATGCATTAGAGGCCCTCATTACAAGCTCAACGTGTGTGGAATGCATTAGAAGACCTCGCTACAAGCTCGACATGCATGGAATTCATTTAAGGCCCTCACTACAAGCTCGACATGCGTGGAATGCATTAGAGGCCCTCACTACAAGCTCGATGTGTGTGTTAATCCCTGCACTGAAGAGCCTCCGGGAGGCTTGGGTCTTGGGGTGACCTCCCAGCAGACATCCCCAGGTTCAGTCATTCTAATTCAGGGGTGTTCCTTTTCAGCTACGGTGATCGGGGAGTGCAACTCCCTTCTTTTCCAGCTATGCCACACTAACAATGAGTCATCACTGAAAGAGATTCTTAAAAGAACAGTATTCACTGCGATTTCATCTGGAATTGGTGAGTGGATTTCTGTGCATTTAGAATAGCGCAGAGACACCCCTCGGAGTTGCTGTCAGCTCTATAAAACCTTTCATTAATACATTCCTGTTAAGACCCACACAAGAGTTATGAGTTTTGAGTCTTCATCAGGCTCATAAGCCATAAAAAGTGCACACCCTGTTAATAGCTGAAAGGTCACTCCGGGACATGTAGAGTTTCTTGTGGTAAGCTCAAAAGTGTGCACATTTCACCTCATAAACCAACAATAGACAGGCCTCAACGCACCCAATATTCAACAACTTGGGGTCAGAGTTCACGTTTATGATAACATCCGATTATGTGTCACTCATAATGAGGGCTTTTATCTCATGAGATTCCTCCTGACAGTCACTCAGGGGGGAGGGTTCACTAACGCTGATGCCCCACTGATATCAGAATTCCTGACACCCTCAAGACCCTTGCGGGGCCCCATTTTAGGGCCACAACAGAAGGCTCCTGACAGTCACTCAGTGGTGAGGATTCACTAATGCTGCCTTCCCCCTAACATCAGGATTCCTGACACCCCCAGACACCTTTTAGGCCCCTACGGTAGGATCTTGACAGTCACTCATGTCTGAGGATTCACTAATGCTGCAGTCTCTTTGCCTTCAGGATTCCCGCAACCCCCAAGACCCCTACATGGCCCCTTTTAGGGCCACTGGGGAAGGCTATGGCGTTGAAGCTGCTTCGACCACAGCAGGGAATGTGGCTAGAAGCCTACGGGTCTGTCTGCAAGCACCCAGGTTACACCTCACAGGCGCAGCTCCAGCCAGAGCAGGGTGAATAAAAGCTCTTTTCTGAAGATGTGCCATCGATTCAGATCCGCTGAGGTATCCATGCCAGCTGCACGTGTCTGACTGAAATCAACATTCAGTTGTTTCTTAGAAGACGCTTTGCAGTCACTACAAATCACCAATCTATGGTATGTCCAGGCGTCAAGCAGAGAATGAAAAGAAATACTTCATAAAACTTCCAGTTTCCTCTCCATGCAAGAAGACAAAGCGACCCTAAAACTGGAGTTCTATTCCCACCCTGGTGTTATGTTTCCTGTAGGTACCCTAATAGAGGGCTGGGGAATATAATACATCTTCACCTACATTACCTCCCTTATACAACACAGTAACAAGCCTTTAGGAATGAACCTTTATCTAGTTCTAGTCCTCGGGCAGAAGGTTTTTTTTCCCCTGAGCAATAGCGCCCTATAACTTCATCAATGGACTCTGTTGGATTTGGCACTTCTGGCCCTTCTGGCAGAGAGGCTAGAGATTTAGAAGGTCTTAGCGCAGGAAAGGGATGATTATCAAAGAGCAGTTGCTCAGTGTTTGTTGTCCAGAGTTGCGCCAACACCTGTTGGAATATGGGTCTCCTTCTTCAGAGCAGCTTGCCGCGGAAGCAGACCGCTGGGAGAGGGCCAGAGATTCTTTAGAGTCCATAGTGAGTGAGTCCAAAAGAAGTGGTTCAGGTATCTTCCAGCCCAGCGTGGTGGAAGAGGCTCAGTGGAGCCCAGCTAGGACCCAGTATAGTGAGAGGGGTGTAGAGGCTGACTACCTGGCTCAGTGGAGCAGGAGTCAGTGGGAGGCTGAGAGTCCCCAGAGGCCCGAAGCCCTATCTCAGAACCTGGGTGGTTTCTGGAGGGAACACCAGGTTGGGAACCTAGGTTGTCCCATTTGTACACTTGAGGAGAATCTCCTAGTGTCCTGGAGCATCTGTAACTAGAGCTCCAGGGGTTCCAGTGTCCGGCAGTGCTACTCCAGTTGGGAGGACACAGGAGTCCGAAGTCTGTAGCGATTGGGGGAGTTCCCCAGTGGAAGGACCAGTGGGTCAGGGACTTCCCAGTTGGGCTAGGATCCCATGTAGTGACCATGGTGACACCACTTCTGTGCTGGCAGGTCTTTGCGTACTGTCAGGTGGACAGGAGACGTGAGATCCGCGCCAGGCAGACTGTCACACGACACATGGGTCATGTGTCAGCCTCAGGAGGATGGTGTGTGAGTCCCCAGAACTCCTGGAGTGCCAGGCAATTATTCCGCCAAAGGTTTTAGACCGGAGGTTGGGAGGCCAGGTTCAGGTTCAGCCTGACCTGAAGGGTGGGACGACTGTAATCAGTGTCCTGGCCGGTGCTTCTTCCAGAGGAACCGCTCCAGTTGGGGGAGGGCAGACCTCTGGAAGGGGGTGCAGAGGGTGGGAGAGCCCACCTCTGACCCCGGTGCAACCTGAGGGCTTAAACCCTGGGTTGGAGTGGCGTTGTAAGGGTACCCCGTGCAGGAGGAGGAGGAACCCTAGAAGAAGAGGTAGGGGGAGGAGAGCCTTCCCTGAGACTCCTGGTCCGCCTGAGGGTGTAGACCCTAGGCTGGAGAACCAGTAGCAGTGTAGCCTTGTTTTACAGACAGGAAGAGTGGAGAATGGCTACTATGTGCCAGGGGTTACTACCCCCCGCTCTGCGAATAGGCAAGGACCGGTGGCACCTGGGTGGCCCAAGGCCTGGTCCTGGCCGCGGACAGCTTGGGAGTACCAGTGGGGTAGCCCAGTTAGTCCAGACAGTGCTTTGAGAAGGAATCCCATGGGTTCACCGTGGCGTAGAACAGGAGGGTGTCCCTGCAGTTGCGGGCCCGCGTCCGTGTTCTATTGCCCCAAGCAGGGAAGTCGAATCACGGTGGTGATTGGTCTGCCCTGCGTTTTGACTGGAAGAGGGTTGTGTTGGACTTGGCCCTTCTGGCAGGTTCACCCCTAAACCTTTTGCTTTGTGAGTATGAATTGGAGGTAGTGATTTTTTGGTTTCTGCGCACTTTCACTGTGTCCCAGTGGAAAGTGCGTGCACACTCTGAGTGCGTGGAGTGCGGTTGGTCTGCCCTCCTATAGGAATGCATGGAGAATGTCGGTGTCCCTGGTAGTTCCTGATGCGTGAGGGGTGCATGCTCGAATTTGGTATGTGTGAACTCAGGGAGAGTGAATGCTTCGCAATGATGTATGTGGCATGAGTGTGTCTTGTGCGGAAGTGCCACTTCTAGACATGGCTGTGTATGTGCTGTGAAGGTGCTGGTGTGTGATTGGCTGGAGCTGGCTGGGATGCCAGGCTCCATGAGTCATGATGGGTCTGCCCGGTGGTGAGTGTGGAGATTAGCATGCTAATGGCTGGGGAGGAGTGTACCTGTGTCCTGAATGAGGCTGGGTTTTCCCTAGACAATGCTGGCTCCGTCCCCTGTGGTGCGACTGATGACCCTAGCCCTGCCAGTGAATAAAGTGAGGTGATGAGCACATCAAGGGTGCTCCAAAACCAGCTGCGACTGGTTTCTCCCCCACCCTGCACCTACAGACAAAGGAATGTGGTATATAAAAATGGGGCTGTGTCCCCACAGAAATTGTTCTCTTCCAGGATCCTGCCTGAGGGGGCTGCTGCTGTTGATGGGCCAGAGGACTGCCACTTGGAAAGTCTCCCTGCCTGGAGACCCAGTGAGCTGGCTCTGGGCCCAGCCTTGCCCCCCGCCTTGCTGAAGGACTCTGCCTGGACTTTGGGGGCCTGAACTTTCCCCTAGCGCTTGGGAGTGCTTGATTTCGGCCCCCAGCGCTTAATAGCACTTTATTTGCTACTTTTGCGCAGGAGGCGCTTTAAAAATTCATCTATCTCTTGGGAGCGCTTTTTGGTCCTCAGCCGGTGCCCACCCGGCATTTGCGCTGTTCATTGCCGATATTTTGAAGCCCCTAGGCAGGTGCCCACCCTGCCAAGGACCTTGCCTCCACAGCGAGTGCCACCTCGCTTTATAGTTAGTTAACACAGGAGCTCACCCCGTGTTGAAATCACCGCCACCAGCCCGTGGATCTACTGTGAGGCGCTGTACCGCCTCCATCCCCCTAGGGCCGCGCAGCCATTGGCGGCCCCAGGGAAAGGATTTCAGCTTGGTGATTGGTCCCCGGCCGCAGGGACTCTCGTCGCGTCATCTTGGGGACGCGCAGGGATTGGCTCGACCTCGAGGGCTTCCCCACGCGCACCCGGAAGTATGGAGAGCCCGGCAGGGAGTGGAGGGGAGGCCACCCCGCGCCCCTGCCTTGTGAGGAAGTCTGCAGCAACCGCCGGAAGGAGCCCCCACCTGCTGAAGTGCCAGTAAGTGAAGCCGGCTGGGCGGGAGCTCCAAGTCCAGGACAGATGGGAGAGAGGGGGGTCGTCGGGGCACATTGCCGGTGCCCGCCCCCCCTCCAGTGTGCAGAGCCCCGGGGCTCCAACGACCGTGGCATTTTTGTTGTCAGAGCCACGGAGGGCTCTGGGGGCAATTAGTCATTAAAGAGCCCACGAGAGGCTTAGGGCCCATTTGTTGTCGAGTCCCCCGAGAGGGACTCCACCAGTCTTGGGGGCATTTTCGATTCCCGAGCCTAAGAGAGGCTCCAACGAGCGGGGGCAGTAGTGTCGGACCCCAGAGGGTCCCGGGGGGCCTTATTACTGATCCTGAGAGGCTCAAGAAGGTGCCACATTTGTTTAGGGTCCCAGAGAGGCTCAGGGGCATTGCGTGTTTTGTGCCCAGCGAGGCTCCAACGACGGCCATTCTGGTGTAGATCCCTGGGAGGGCTCAGGGGGAAGTGCTTTTAGCCAGAGCCTGCGAGGCTCCAACGTTGTCCCCACCAGCATTGCTTCACCAGTTGCCCAGCACTTTGTGAGCAACTGCTCCGTTTAGGCACCCTTGACACTGGGACACAGGTAGTCCTAGCCCCCACAAGTCCAGTTGGCCTATGGACAGTCACAGGTGGTGACTTATGTGAGTTTGGCACAATTGTTCTTTTGCTGCACCTCTGAATGTGTTTTTATATGTCAGGTGCCTTGTTCTTACACCTCTGAATGTGCTGTTGATGCATCATGTGTCTTCCTTCCTTACACCTCTGAATGGATGTTTATGCATCATGTGTTATGTGCTTATACCCCTACAGGTATTGTTTTACTTAGGTGGTTGTTCTTGCTAGTACAGGTGGTGCTAGTGAGATCCTAGTTTCCTGCGTGACCTGTTGCTAAGGTGGTTAGGATTGCGTAGGTGGTACTTAACCTTTACCAGTGATTACTGGTTGTGTGCTTTATGTTCTATTTTGTGCTACAGTGATTTATATTCTATGTTCTAAGTGCTAATTCTACCTAGTGCTAAGTTCTAAAGTGCTGATTCCTGACAGTAGTTCATGTGGCCCTGTCTTGTACATATCCCCTGTAAATTCTGCCCGTGCCTGTATGCACATTGTAAAGTGTGTATTTTATCTAATGTTTTTTGGTGTAATACAAAGGCTATTTTTATATATAACTGTTATATCCTGATCATCTCTTTCCCTGCTGCTCAGCCTGTGTGCGTGTGATGTCATTAGAATGTTCGTGTATGCATGGTTTGAATGTGTGATCAGTTTGAATGAGTGGGGCTGAGCAGCTGGATGCTGCTCCCGGTGGGGCCTTCCTATTTACCAACTTTTAACTAATAAACATCTATTTAAGAACACCTACGACTACTGGATCTACTTACATTACAAAGTACATTTAGCATTGCAACAATGGCGATGATGGAGAAAGAACTACGTGTGCAGGAACTATATTTGAAACATGGAACTACAAGATGTGAAGAAAAGCTTTTTAAAGAAGACAAGCAACGCCTTTTGATGCCCCACCGGTGTCATGATACATCTGACAGCCTACTGAATACATCTTTTCTAAAGGTATGTTTTGGGCGTTGGACAATGTTTGACTCATATTACTTTAAATCAACCTTCATAAATATGCTGTGTCAAATTCAAAAACAAGGATTGATGAGGTTTCACGTAGTTTAAACCATCTTCACAAACCTGTTCCTATTTTTAAAACGTTAATTCAGTTTGCACTGTGCTGATTCATAAGCCTGCAGTGTGTTTTCAAGGAGACAGTTGTTAAGTGAAAGCTACACTTGACTTTATTTTTGGTATAAAGCCCC
This sequence comes from Lissotriton vulgaris, assembly GCF_964263255.1. NCBI lineage: Eukaryota > Metazoa > Chordata > Amphibia > Caudata > Salamandridae > Lissotriton > Lissotriton vulgaris. Next base: position 45,846,808 of record NC_141699.1, read on the forward strand.
TGTGTGAATCTCCGTGGATTCCTGAAACTTAAAGAGTTAACTGCCTGGACACCGGCTTGATTTTGTAAAGGGGAAAGGCTTCATTATTGCACCCGCCCGAGTCATGGGTTTTATCTGTCATCATCTGTTTTTGCTGTGCCCTTTCCGACCCTGCTTGTCTGATGATTACAGATTTATGGGGCAACTGGTCGAAGTGAAGGCATTTGAAGAGCTTTTCACTTCGTTCGTGATATGTTTTTTCCTACATAAACAATATTTTGGAAAACTGTTCAAGCGTGCTGTGGTCAAGTTTATAAACTTTTGTCAAGCAGCTTGTGTGTGGAAAACCTAATGTTTCCTATTTTGAAAAGGAGCCGTCACACTCAGTAAGCTTTATTTGCCTTTCATCAAAAACTCTGACACTCACCATCCGGTTGGCAGATGACAGTTGAGTTGTCAGTTGGTTTGCAGCGATCTTTGCCCCTTCCCTTCCTCAGTGTGATTGATGACGTCTTCTGAGGGCTTCGAGGAGTTAGCGAAGTGAAGCTCTCCTCGCGTTTTGCTGCTGTGATGTCAGACTATGAGTCACCGCCTTTGTCCATTCGGAATTTTCTTCTGTCAGCACATTTTCGCCGTGAGCCATCTGGTGAAGACGTGACAGCGTGATGCTTGCTGCGTGCTGTCGTCATCAATCTAACGCTTTCATTGTGTTTTTATTTCCTTGCCAACATCGTTTTCCTTTCTAGTGGTTTGCCTGCTTTACTTACGGAGGTCTCAATCAAGTCTGCCATCGCATCTCACCATCGTCCTACAGCGATAGGCACGCTTTATCATATTTGCCTATTTCATTTCTTCAAATTTCTTACAGCGACTGGCACGCTATCTTTTCTTTGAAACCCTGCATTCCACAAGTCTCTGGGATGTTTTGTTCTATTTTCATCGAGACAAGTTACTGTTTATTTCTTCATGATTTACAACATCTAGCATGTTTTCCGGTTGACAACGGTGACTACTTTTATTATTTTAGTTTCTTATTTTCAATTATTTGCTAAACACATGTGTATTTATTTACATGTTTGTGTTCAGAGTGACTGACTTATTTACTTTTACTGCGTGGAACTGTTATGTGCTGAAATATTTTATTCAAGTGCTTCTTTACTGTTATTTTGATGGATTATACTGTATGTTTTGATGAACCACTTATTTCATAGTGCTCTATTCTAATAGAGGGTGTTCACATTTTTACTGCGAAGAGTCGTGCAGGGACTACATTTATTGCTTTGAACCACTTTAAGTGCTCAAATGTTTTGAGGTGTTCAATTCTAGTGTGTATTTTTCTGAAGATTTGCTCTCCAGTTTGGATTTTTAGTATGCATATTTTGCGGAGCCACATAGGTGCTCATTGTTTGAGGCGCTCCATCTGTTTCAGTGTATTTTCTGAAGATTAATTCTCCAGTTTGGACTTTTAGTATGCATATTTTGCGGAGCCACGTAAGTGCTCATTGTTTGAGGCACTCCATCTGTTTCAGATTGAATTATATGAGGTTGCAGAGTCCTCAGTCCTGTTAATGCTCAGTTGTATACATGATTTATTTTGTTGAACCACGTAAGTGCTCTATTCATTTAGAGGTGTTCATTTATACAGAGTGCCGTTGGGAAGTCATATACTCCGTGCATTTTATTTAGTTGGGTTCCCTGTTTATTGCTTTTCGTGACAGTCTGGCCAACTGGCATGATTGGTGATATTTTGGGTTTGGTTTGTGATGGGGGATGGTGGTTATGTGATTTTGCTTTGGTTTTGTGCGAGAGGATATTATTCCTCTTTTCGTGTTTTATGCAACAATTCTTAGATTATGCTATATTGCTATTTCATAATTTTTATTTACAGTCATTCATTTTCTTATGTTGACTGCTTATTTGAAATCCTGACCTTGTCATCATCAGGGCATACTGAATTTATTTTCTCTTGCTTTCTTTTGTGTTCATTGTTTTAAAAGAGGGAGATGTGTTATATCCTGATCATCTCTTTCCCTGCTGCTCAGCCTGTGTGTGTCTGATGTCATTAGAATGTTCGTGTATGCATGGTTTGAATGTGTGATCAGTTTGAATGAGTGGGGCTGAGCAGCTGGATGCTGCTCCCGGTGGGGCCTTCCTATTTACCAACTTTTAACTAATAAACATCTATTTAAGGACATCTACGACTACTGGATCTACTTACATTACAAAGTACATTTAGTATTGCAACAATAACCTTGTGTGGAGTTTCCTTTGTGGTGGACCTTGGGTGTTGCTGCTGGGGTGCGTGCGCAAATACTTAACTCACATCGCCTCCAAGTTTAGCCGTGCTGCTCGCGCCACGTTACCTAGAGGGTGAGCAGGGGTTATCTTGGCGTGCAACTCCCTTGCCCTGACTTAGGAGTGGTGGTCATTGACTGACTTTGGCGCAAGCCCTGGCCAGCCAGTGATCACATTTCTAACAGACTCATACAGTATGAATGAATATTCACAAGGATTCTTGGAAACCAGGCAGAGGCCACACCACCTGAATAATATCTACGTACAGGGTTCATCCCATACGTCATCCTCAAATCCAACAATGGTTAATACAAGAAACAAGGGACCAAGAAACCCTAGATACAGCACATCTTGCTACAGTTGGGAGAGCAGACCGAGACTTCTAGGCCGACACATTGACCAGAGGCACTGAGGCTCGTGCATGCAGATGCTCCAGCTGACAGTGGTCTAACACATCCCTCGCGGGGTATCCAACTTGAGACCAGGATGGGGTCCCACACTCTCTCACTCCAGGAAATGGAGATAGACTAAATCCTAGAGGAATTCTTGGCTTCACACCTACTCACATGCTAGGTAAATGTAGGTACATCTAGATAGAAAAGTATCGTAGGAGTACGCACATTTTTTATCATGCATTTTACATTCATGTATGTATTCATGATTATTGCAAGATGGTAGAACTGCACTATCATTTTAATGTCACTGTACTGCTAATCAGATATATCTGCTACTGTCGAGCTGTTGCAGTACATCGATTTTACACTAGAAGAACAACTGTGAAATAAATTCTTATTCTAACACGCCTGTTGCAGGATGTTATGACTTACGGAGACACGGTGTGAAGGTAAAGCCGGTTTTATTGGTTTCAGTAAATGCCGGCGGCGAAACACACTACGGTAGTAGGGGGGAGGGGGTTCAGAGTCTCTCCCGCTTGGAGACAGCCACTCCTTCCAGTGCTCCGGTCCGGCTCTTTTCCTTTCCCGGGTGCTTCTGGGTGATGTAGTCTTCCGTTCCTCCGTCGTGGTAGCCACAGTCACTCAGGCAAAAAACAGAAAAAGGTAGACTTTCTTCAGTCGGGTGCTCTTTTATGTACAGTGGTAAGGGAAAGGGAGCGAGGATCCACACGCGTGCACAAAGTTTTAGCTCAAAGGCAGTGCTATACGTAGTGCCGGTGGTGCGGGGGATAGGGATAAGGAAGTGCAGGGGACAATCGAGTGAGCGTTCATGGTGGTTTAAACTCCTTTCTACCCACCCAGCCCACAATACGGGCACGTACCTGGGAGAGCCATGCTTCCCTTGAAGCATGGCTGGGTGCTGCGCCTTGTAGTTGGCCTCCTGGCTCCTCGGGTTGATGAATCGCCGCCGCTTTCGGGTCCCCTTCTCTCGACTCCTTCCTCATGCTGTCCTCTACTCCTCCGCTTTTGCTCGCTCTCTTGCTTCCTCCTTCTCCACTCCTCTCGCTTTCACTTCCTCCGTGTGATGAACACACAGGTGTAGTATAGTTTCCCGTATTTACTCCCTTGAGTGTGTCATCTCTGGGGGTGTGTCTCTGCTCGAATGTCGCCATATTAAAGAAGCAGTGTTCATCTTTACTTCCTAGTTCGGGTACTGCAATGTCTGTTGTCTGTCTCCAATTCTCCGTTTCCTATATGAACAAAAGGGAGAAGGTATTGTTCACCTGTCCATGGAGTTTATATTAATACAAGGGCTCGTCCTGCTCCCCCTGTCACAAAGCCTGACTGTTTCTTCAGTGTAACTCTCTAAGACCAAATAAGTGAGCACAAGTGACTGTATGGGATCAGGGTTGTCATGTTCTGAGGTTGACAAATACTAGCTTCTCCCCAATAAGAGGAGAGTCTATAGTGGCACTGTGAGCTATCTAATGCAAACAGGCTAACATTCTCTGTAGGGGTGCTCAGAGGAAGTCCGCCACCAAACCCACAGTTTATGTTATCTGGAATGCACAGATCCTGCATAGGTAATATAGGAACTACACAACACTAGGACCCATCTCAGATAAAACTTTGTTTAGGAATTCAACCAGCTCTGGAGCAACCACCTGCCCGGTTAAAAACTGCATTGATTGCAGAATATAGACTCTGGCCTGGAAAAGGGGAGCCTCACACTCATCTAACCAATCCGCAGGAAGAATGAAGGATGCTTCCATTCTCCAGACAATCGGCAGGAAGGATAAAAGATGCTGCCATTCTCCAGCCGAATGCAAAAACAACAGTTGATGGACAGAATGCAGAACAATGTCATACATTCATCCCAGTACATAAATCTGGGCCTAAATCCATTGTTTTTTTGCTCAGCACACCACCCAGTTCAGACATGGCCATATGCAAATTGAGTCCAGGGAAGACATGGCTTGACAGTTTGGGCTGGACTGTTCCTCTGGCTACTTCTCCGTGTAATTTCCTATTCATGCCATTGCACGGCTCTTTCATTGATTGTTCGTCCCCTTTTTCCGCCAGTATTGTCCGGATCCTTGTGACTCGTCAGCCCTGGTACCGATTACACGGCTACCCACTGTGGTTGGTAAGCCACTCTCCGTCCTTGTACGAGTCCTTTCACTTTCACTTGCCTCGCTTGCATACGGCTTAAACCTGTGGTTATTCCTTCTTAGAAGCCGTGGATTACCTCCTTATCTGGCCTCACGGAACTGCTTGAGTCCGTTTATCAGGTAGCCATGCTAACTCCTTAGACCTTCACTTATATAAACCTTTCACTGGGTAGCTTGTTTCACACCAACTGTGACTGCTCCATAGATTTTCACTTTTGCTGATCACTCATGTCGATAATTCTTAGTCCACTGTGCCTCTGCTGATGGACGCTCATTCCTCCTGCACTGCATTTCTTCGCGCATCATTGTGATTACTCGTGCACGCTAGTTTTGCATGTGACGGTTGATGTTTTTTGTAGACAATGTACTCTCATAGACACTCGCTGTCATTTCCTATGATTCCCACTTACAGGACTGCGCATGTGGTTAGATCATTGTTTCCCTTATGGAACTTTTAATTCACATTCAGTGGATGTCACTTAAGATTTTTTGCTGTAAATTCTATCTCGATGATATTGTCTATTCTTCCCTCCTTTTTCCTTAGGCTATTGTGTCCAAAACTCTTTAGGCATAATTCTTGTCTTGATGATGATCCCATGTATTATGTTTAAGGGATCGAAACGCCGTTGACTTGTTGAAACACCATATATTTAAATGTATACCAAATGTGATATGCGTATATGGTGCAATTGAATTTCTGTCATTCTCTCATTTTCAGAAATCATTCACTCTTTGCCTAAAAACTCTCTTTTCTGCCTTTTACTACCCTATCACTTTGCCAATTTGTAAGCGTGAGGGCACAGGCTTGTGTCTCACTCTTTTGAATGTAAGGTATTACTTTAATTACTTTATTTGATAGTAAAGATTTGTGATCCCTGTCCGGCTGGACAAATCACCTTACTTAATATAGCTCCATTGTGTCTATATTTATTTTTCCTTGTAGCTATTTATGCATGGGACCATTGTTGCTTGAGAAATATGTTCCCAGAGGTCCTATGCTGACTCGTTTGTTGTTTCTGATATGTAATTAGCGCAATCACACGATTGCAAGGGCATTTGCTGTCCTTCCACTTCTTGGAGTTTTTCACTGTCCTTCTGCCCTCCCGTTGGTCTCATTGACAAACCTCACTCCCTCCCCCTTTTCCTGACACAGATATTCTGATATGTCTGTCCCACCTCCCCTATACTCAGATGAATATATTAATAAAATCTGTGCAGGACTCTTCACAGACCAAGACGAAACCACAGTGGTTGACAGCTCTAATCTACTTGATGATTTAGAGAAACAGAAGAAAAAATGTGTACAGTTAGAATTAATGACCTTAATGCTAATAGAATACTTGAGATCTAAAACAATTCCACTAGGGCTTCAAGTACGAAATATTCCAGGGATTTTTACTGATAACCCTAGGTATATCACCGGTTTTAGCCACATTGGTACAACATGCTCGAGGCATTGGCTAGTTCTGGGTATTGAGACAGCTGGGGAGGAACTGAAGAAATTTGCTGATATTATTAAAGATCTTGAGAAACAAATTTCTGAGAACGATAATATCACGGACGCTAAGAAATTGTTAGAAAATATTGAAAAAAACATTACTGAATACCATCGTATTGAACGAAATAAAAAATCAGTAAAAGTGAAAAAGGACATCAAATCCTATACTGCCGAAAGAACTTACCCCTACCTTCAAAAAGATTTTTATACCAATCGCAACTTTAACCAAAACCCTCAGAATCCAAGACCCTGGGGTAGGTTCAACCAGAGAAATACAGTGGTAGGGTTTACTGACTTCTCTGCTGATTCCTCTGACAACTCAGACGCAGGTGAAGGCTCCAGTTCTACTTACCGTAATCCGAACCCTCATTTTTTAGGGCGAGCAACCGGGAGAGGGGAAGCACCCAAGAGGGGCAGAGTGAAACAGCAAGCTCGTTGGCACAATCAGCCGGGAGAACGACAAACGAGACAGAAGTTTTACAAATGGTAAACAGCCCTGATACTTCAGACATGTCTATTCCATTATTCAATTTGTCTCATCACAATCTTTCTTCACAAGAGATCTCTTTACTTAGTAAGGGACTCTCATTTGTGCCTACCACCTACCCCAATTTTTTGGAAATACAATCTGAGTTACTGGCATTTTTTCACAAAATTAGACTACGTGCTTTTTTTTAATTGAACCCAACCCAACCCAAGATCACAATAACCCCCTTCAAACCTCCCTCTACTTTCTCACCCACGGCCAATATGATCCCGAAGGAGATCATTACTTTTGAAAAAGTCATCCTCAAGAAGACTACCAGCCTAGCCCAAGCTCACACGTTCATCCCCTACAACATCACTCTAGATGAGAAGAATGCGATTAAATCGCTGCAAGATAAAAGTGAGTTGGTTATTAAACCGGTGGACAAAGGTGGTGGCATTGTATTACAAAATATAGATAGCTATAAAACTGAACTATCTCGCCAAGTTTCCAACACAGACCATTACAGTAGACTCCGCACCAACCCAACTAAAGAACTTCAATGCCTGATAAGACAGGTGACTTCTGAGGCCTTAGATACTGGTTTCATCTCTAAACATGAATTCAATTTCCTTAATGTAAGTCACCCTAGGATACCGGTCATTTATACACTACCTAAAATCCATAAACGCCTTACTGACCCCCCAGGTCGCCCCATTGTCTCTGGCTGTGGCTCTGTGTTGGAACCTCTTGGTCACTATGTCAACTTCTTTCTGAGAGACTTTGTACCCATCACAACTTGCTATGTTAGGGACAGCATGTGTATGATAAACCTTGTTGAAAATCACCCTTTTGATCCTGATTCTGAAACCCTGTGTACGTTAGACGTTGAGTCACTTTACACGAACATTCCACAAAGAGACTCCCTATTGCTAATAGAAGAAATATTGAATAAACATCCCCGTCCACATCCTGTACCCACTTTGTTCATTATTCAGCTTTTAGAAATCTGCCTGACCTGAAACTATTTTATGTTTGAAGATGAGTACTACCAACAAAATAAGGGAACTTCCATGGGGGCAATTTTTGCTTCCACCTTAGCCATCCTCTACATGGATTGGCTACAATGTACTACCATCCTCCCAGTCACTAATCCTTTTCACCATGGCGTCCACTTGTGGAAACGCTACATTGACGACGTCTTCATGATATGGGGGGTCCTGTTGAAATCCTCCCGACCTTTTTCATTGGTTGAACAGCAATTGCAATGGGCTTACTTTTACTATAGATCATAGTAAAACCAGCATCCCATTTCTGGATCTCTGTGTCCAACACAAAGATGGCCTATTGTTCACCTCCTTGTTTCGCAAACCAACTGAGAGAAATACACTACTGAGTTATGATAGCTGCCACCCTCAAGCGCTTAGAGACAGTCTTCCTTATTCACAGTTTTTAAGACTGAGAAGAAACTGTTTCCAAAAAACGGACTACTTTCTTGAGGCTAACACCCTTGCTAATAAACTTAGACTCAGAGGATACCCTAGACGTCGGGTTAGGAATGCCATGAAAAGGGCATGGTATTGCCCCCGAGAGACATTACTTGAACCTAAAGCTAAAAAAGAATCTGATAAGCTGGTTTGTGTAACCACTTTCTCCTCTGTATCTAGTAAGATAAAGAAAAGTATCAAAAGAAATTGGCACATCATCAACTCTGGAAACTTGTCCTTGGAAACAACTTTATTTGCTTTCAAACGCAATAAAACTTAAGGGACCAGCTGATTAGAGCAGCCCTGCCCCCATCTAAAATGGCCAGTACTACTTTGCATGATCTTTGGTCACTTCCCCCTTTAAGGGGCAATTCTAAATCTGGCTCATGTGTGGTGTGTGATTTTTGCATTGAAAGTAAGGAATATGTGTTTTTAAAGATATCAAAAATGTTCTGAATACTTTCACTAATTGTAACAGCTGCAATCTAATTTATGCAATTCTGTGCCCATGTGACATGATCTATGTGGGACAAACGAAGCAAAAGATCAAACTCAGGATATCCCAACATCGGAGCCGAATCAGGTGTAAAACTGCAAATGCTCCCCTTGTTGAACATTTTTTGGAAAAAGGACATTCGGAGAACCAAATTAAATGGACTATGATCAGCCAAGTTACTCTACGTTTGCAAATGGGTATTCTAAATGTGAATTCTTTTATGTACGCTTTATATAATCCCCCCAATGAGAGATTTTGTTTTCATATTTTTAACTTCTTTAAATGTTTTTTAGAAATTTTTTGAAGACCGGCATGTTTAATAAGGTGTCACTCTGTGTTCCAGTAATTGTCATTGCTATGATTTGCCTACTTTCTCTGAGAATGGTATTTTGTATTGTACTTTTTCTTTATGTGGACCTCTAACGAGTTCCAAAGCATAATAAAGATTGAAATTGAAAATACCACCCAGAGGAGGTGACTTGTCCAGGATGCTCAACAAAGAAGAACTCAAATGGATATTAAGGACTGATAGTCTGAATACGGGGCTTAATTTATAAGAAGACTGGACCAGTCTATTGTAATTGGGTCATTCATAATTCTGTTTTGATATATCTGGTTGTGTGCTCACACTGATACTTTATTCACTCTGCGCTACTGCAGGTTTCTCTGTGCATGGTTTCACTCACTTAGACTCACTTAAGATGGCCGCCGCTTGTCCTTCACTTATTTTCATGCCCAGTGTGGTTGGTTCTATCCACCTATCAGCTCTCACTCCCTACGTTAACTTTCTGCTTCAGTGTAAACCTCTGCCAATACCAGGGTCCATACACGAAGCCTTCATTGCTGGTAAGTGCTGCAAACGCTGGCGGCCGCCGCGTGTGCCTATACTTTCAGGTTGTCTCCCTAACCACACGGCTCCTGTTTCCTTTCCACCCCAGGCTTGTCTGATCGCGCCTTATTTTGGCGCATGATTAATTCCTCTCTGCGGGATACTACGCGGAAAACTGTGGTCGTTTTGGGGAACCTCCCAACGGCCCAGAAGTGTTGACAGACCATTAACCTAGTCCCCAATGTGGGCCGAGTCCATTTCTGCCATGTTTTAACGGGTAAGCCTCTGACTACTTCTACGTGTAATTTCCTATTCATGCCATTGCACGGCTCTTTGTTCGTCCCCTTTTTCTGCCAGTATTGTCCGGATCCTTGTGACTCGTCAGCCCTGGTACCGATTACACGGCTACCCACCGTGGTTGGTAAGCCACTCTCCGTCATTGTACGAGTCCTTTCACTTTCACTTGCCTCGCTTGCATAGGGCTTAAACCTGTGGTTATTCCTCCTTAAAAGCCGTGGAATACCTCCTTATCTGGCCTCACGGAACTGCTTGAGTCCGTTTATCAGGTAGCCAGGCCAACTCCTTAGACCTTCACTTATATAAACCTTTCACTGGGTAGTTTGTTTCACACCAACTGTGACCGCTCCATAGATTTTCACTTTTGTTGATCACTCATGTCGATAATTCTTAGTCCACTGTGCCGCTGCCGATAGCCGCTCATTCCGCCTGCACTGCATTTCTTCGCGCATCATCGTGATGACTCGTGCACGCTAGTTTTGCATGTGACGGTTGATGTTTTTTGTAGACAATGTACTCTCATTGACACTCGCCGTAATTTCCTATGATTCCCACTTACAGGACTGCGCATGTGGTTAGATCATTGTTTCCATTATGGAACTTTTAATTCACATTCACTGGATGTCACTTAAGATTTTTTGCTGTAAATTCTAAAGAATAGATGATATTGTCTATTCTTCCCTCCTTTTTCCTTAGGCTATTGTGTCCAAAACTCTTTAGGCATAATTCTTGTCCTGATGATGAACCCATGTATTATGCTTAAGGGATCGAAACGCCGTTGACTTGTTGAAACACCATATATTTAAATGTATACCAAATGTGATATGCGTATAATGGTGTAATTGAATTTCTGTCATTCTCTCATTTTCAGAAATCGTTCACTCTTTGCCTAAAATCTCTCTTTTCTGCCTTTTACTACCCTATCACTTTGCCAATTTGTAAGCGTGAGGGCACAGGTTTGTGTCTCACTCTTTTGAATGTAAGGTATTACTTTAATTACTTTATTTGATAGTAAAGATTTGTGATCCCTGTCCGGCTGGCCAAATCACCTTACTTAATATAGCTCCATTGTGTCTATATTTATTTTTCCTTGTACCTATTTATGCATGGGACCACTGTTGCTTGAGAAATATGTTCCCCGAGGTCCTATGCTGACTCGTTTGGGTGCCCTTGTTGTTTCTGATATGGACTGTTCCCATGAGGCACAGGGTCAAGGCTGATTTCCATATGGCCATTTCTGAACTGGGATGGCTTGGTGAGCAAAATAACAATGGATTAAACCCAGATCTCTGACTGGGGATGAATGTTTTGCCAATGTGCAACATTCAATCCATCATCTTGTGTGTTTTGCTGTTCACCCTATGTGGGAATGGTATGCCCAGACGTGGGTCCCCTGCTCATTAAGCCACTGGAGTTAAGCTATCCTGGCTGAAGACGGCTGATAGCCAGAAACCGGTCCTAGGATGCTTGATTCCGGTCCAGGGAAGACATGGCTTGGCAGTTCGGGCTGGACTGTCCTCATGAGGCACAGGGTCAGACTGATTTGATGGATTAAACCCAGATCTGTGACTGGGGGTTAATGTTCTGCCGTTGTTCAACATTCCGTCCCATCATCTTGTGTGTTTTGCTATTCTCCAGCCAAGCCGCTGGAAGGATGAAATATGCTTCCATTCTCCAGTCAAGCCACTGGAAACATGAAATATGCTGAGATTGGATGCAGGGCTTTCATATCGGTGAAAACAAATTTTGTTTTTGCAACAGTTTTTTGGGATGTCATGCTTTTGGATTTTGGAGAACAAGGATTCACATGACTCCATTTCAAGCACAGATTAGAATTGTAATTGTTTTTAAACACATATGATTTTTGGGTTTTCCTATTTAGTTTTGGGATTGCATTTTTTACATCAGAGACAATGTAATAACTAGTATGTTATTGTTAATGATGTTTATGTCACTCTGTGTTTCTATTTTTTGAATGGGAATTTCTAGGAATAATGGTTAATCACTGTGGTTTATTGGAGTACATATTGGTGACAGGAGGATTTTAAACATCACCAGAAGTTGAAGAAAGAAGACATCTGTAAGTAGGAACCCTGTCAGCCCTATGACATGCAAAGTAAATAATGTCTCGCTCGCTCGAGTCAATATCTTTGATTGATAGTAGGTCTTCAATAAGCCCGTTAAGAAAAAGGGAGAAGAGGGTGGGGGCAAGGACACAGCCCTGCCTAACCCCTTTCTCAACCGGGAAGGGCCCTGTTAGCTGACCATACTTCCCAAAGCGCACTCTGGCTTAGGTGCCATCATGTAGGTGTTTGAATTGGCGACATAAATAGGGTGGCCCCCCATTGATGATAAAATTGCCCAGAGTTGGTTATGATCAACCATATCGAACGCTGACTTTAGGTCCACAAACGTTAGATATAAGCTTCCCCGGTCCAGGATAACATGCTTCCAATAAAGAACTTGGAGCCGGAAGAGTTGATCGATGGTAGATGTTTTGGCCCTATAGCCTGCCTGGAGGGGAGTCAGTATATTGTTATCGTTTACCCAGTCCTGTAGGCGTTGTAAAAGTAGTCTTGCATAGATTTTCTGACTGACATCGATAAGGCTAATGGGCCTGTAATTTGATGGTTCTAACGGAGAACCCTTCTATAATCTGTAACAAAGGATATTTTGATATTTTTCACCAATATGCCTGTGAAAAGTGAAAAAAATGCCCTTGAGTTTGGGTTACCAGATATATTTAAGTACTGCTATTAAACACAGAGGGTTCAAAATCAACCAACACCTTTCTAGGACTTTTATTTACAGATTTAGTTTTTATCACTGACAAAAATTCAGAGTAGGTTGAAGCTTGCTCATCATGACGTAAACTGCACACTAAGGGGTATATTCACAAGAATGTGTGATTACTACCTCAAGAGTAGCGTAAGACAATTTTCAATATCGCAGCCCATCGCGGGAAAATAACCCACTGACAACGTGGGATTCACAACAAGGCAGTAGAATGCGATAGTCCGCCAAAAGCGTAGACAATGTCTGCGATAAAACACCTTTATGGAGATAACAACACAAACCACAACACCAAAAAACCTGTGATGGGCCAAAGCGCGATGAGGAAATCAGTGATAAGCAGTGCCAGGCCTGCAACACACACCTTGCTGGTGGGAAAGATCTCCATGAAAGCAGAAAAACACCCAACCACAAACTGACCAACACCCAAGCACTATGGAGACAGCGGAGCAGGCGCAGAGGACGAGAGCAACCCTACAAGCACCCCAGATGACCAGCCTAGGACTTCGGGGAAATGGAAGAGCAAGGACAAGAAGACGAGAAAGATGAAGTTCAGTCTGCAGGTGAATAGGATCATAGTCAAGGAGGTGTTGGAACACCATCAACAAATCTTCGTCACCTCCAACGTGTCACTGGGCACCAAAACTGCAATATGGCGGGATCTTGTCGACAAGGTGAATACCGCCGGAGAGCACATGCGGACAATGGACGTGGTCAAGAGGTGATGGAATGACATCAGGTGGAAGACCAAGAAGAATCTCTCCGCCAACCAGAAGGGAGCAAAGCTGACCAGAGGTGGAGGCCAGGCGCCCTGGTGTCGACAGTAATCAGTGTGGAGACTGTGGCCGGAGTCATGGGAGAGGACACTGCTCAACAGGACACAACACAACCGCAACAGGGTGAGTGACCACCAGGTACTGGGGGGATGGGTGGAGATGGTCACAATGTCACACATGCACAATCAAGCAGAGCACAGTGCACACCCACAATGACTCTGGTTCATCGCCCAGCTCTACAGACTGTCACAATGTACAATGCCATGCTGTCTGAATGTCAACCTGTACCATGCGTCTACACACATGTGAACAAATTGTACTACACCATCTCCCCTTCACATTGCAGGGGCACCGTCAACACCTCCTGCAGAACAGCCCCAGCGGATGACAAGGAGGACAACGCCAGCATCGACACTCAAACCATCCAAGACATCATTGACCTCATCCGCCAATCACTGCCAGGATCAGGGCAGCCCAGCAACATCGATGAGATGCCCCCCACCACCCAAACAACCCAGCTGGAGGCCCGTACAGCCCCGTCACCCTCCAAAGACTTCCAGGAACAACCCATGGCCTTCCAACGCCGTGCGCTGGAGGCCAGATGGAGTCGGCTGAGCTGGTGCGGGTGGGCTTCATCATGATGGCTGCCAAACTGGACGCTATCCTTGGCTGTCTATATCCGCACCATGGTCTACAACAAGCCCTTACTGACATCGCTGGAGTCATGACATGGAGAGAAGAACAACTGTCCGCTCAGAGGGGCTCCAGCAATGGCAGCCGTGATCTGGCACACATATGAAGGCTCATGGAGGCCACTGCACATCATCGAAATGTAGCTTGGATCTATCAGGCTGTACAGACCTCCTTCATGGCATTGCCTCCACAAGGCAAGGAACTGATGAATGCTGCTGCCCCCACACCATCCACATCCCCACCCCGTGGTGTGTTAGTGCCTCCCTGTGCGGCAGCCGGATCCACTCAGGCCCCTGATGTGTCAGTGGCACGCAGTGCGGCAGCCGGTTCTGCAACAGGCACAGGTGGGGCAGGGCACACACCCGGGGATGAGGACGTGGATGGTATTGTGGTTAGAAGGACCAGGCACTAGCATTCATTTCCGCCACCTGGCCTGTTTCAGCTTGGTCCTGCACATGGCCTCATGACCTTCCACTGACCCACAATACACTCCGATACACTCACCTTGGACAGCGACTGCCACTTGCGGATTGATGACCAATAAACGGCGACCAGGCTGCGGACTGTACCCTTACCTTCAGCAGGACTTGTCATCCCCATATGGACTCTGGCTGGCTCTCCACGGGCCCATATTGTGTAGTGTGCTGGGCATTGTCCTGAACCGCTCCAACTGCATAACTGTACTGAATGGGCAATAAACATCCATTGACGCACTGCTGTGCCATGTCATTCATCAGTCATGTATGTATGCATGGATGAATGGAGGGACAGTGATTTCCATTGAGTCAATGATGCACATCCTGTGGGATGCCAGTCAGAGGGTGCTACATTGCATTTTGTGTACCGGGTCCCGTGGGCACCACAACAGGGACACATGCATCACTCACTTCCTTGTCCGGACATGGACTGAAACACGCCCAGAGCCCACGCGTCATTGTGGCAAGCCCTGTGCTGGTCCAGCGTACGGCAGGCCAGACCAGAGAAGGGGCCCTCATTGCTTCCCGTCGCAGCGAACTCGCTGGTGGTGTGCAGTTCACTGGTCTACTTGTCAGCATTTCACAACCATTCCTTGAGGGCAGTTTGAATGCACACCACACGCATCCGCAACAGGCATCACAGGCCATGTAACTCCACCAACATAAGGGGCCGACGATGTCGCATTCTCCTCTGCCCGTGGTGACTGGATGACAGACGCCACAGTTCCCAATCATCAAGGGGCACAAGAGTTTTGTTGCACACAAGTTTAGTGGGAACCCAGGCCTACATACAGCATGGGCCGAGACCACCACATGGCACTGACTGGGGTGGCACATGGTTAGTCGCACCCGGCCCATTGTGGCAGGCACAGGCACCCCACCACGGGACGGTGACTTTGGGTGCACTGAGTCAGTGGCAACTAAAGATGCTGAGCGGGTGGGCACCCTGCGATGATGCCCCGTCCAGCTGGTCCAGGCAACTCAGGTTTTGTGTACCTTGCAAGAGCCAGTGGGCAGCACGGGCCTACCGTGACATGGCCTTGCTTCCGGGTCAGAGAGTTAGTGGCACCTATTGGGCTAATCGGGTGTGCAAAAGACGCACAATTGATGTATTTAATGCTGAACAAATCAGAAATGAACGGGTGTGCAGCCTGCGATGTTGCCGCGTGCACTGGTATGTCTTCTGCCATGGAGTATTTAAGGCTCAGCACCAAACGTGAGACCTGGTATCCTGCGGAGTGTGGCTGCATGGTGTGAGGGTGACATGTCTGTGGGCTGGGGTTGGTGGCTTGAAGCGGCACATGGTGGCACATCCTGTCTACACGCCGGTGGCAGAAGGTGAGCAGTGAGGCCTGGGTGTGCATGGGCGGGCATTCTCCATGGGCGGCGGGTGCCTTTGTGAAGCCTCTCCCTGGGTGTGCATGGGCGGGTAGGCACTGTTATCTTGTGCAAGTGTGTGTACTGTGCCAGTCATGTATCTGGACTCTGTTTCAGATGACGGATCTGACTCGGATGTGTCTTGGTTTACTACTATACATACCAGCATGTGGTTGGAGACACACTGGCGGCAGCAAGTGAGCAGTGTGGCCTGGGTGCGCAGGGGCAGCTCTATTTTTTTCTTTCTCTCTCTCTCCCTCTCTTCTTTTCTCTCTCTCTCTATTTCCCTCTCTCCTTCTTCTCTCTCTCTCTTATTATCTCTCTCTTCTTCTCTCTCTCTCTCCCTCGCTTCTTTTCTCTCTCTCTTTCCCTTTCTTCCCCTTTCTCTCACCTTTGCTCTCTCTCTGTCCTTTGATGTGTGCAAGACACACCTTCTCATCATGTTTTGTTTTAATTTCAGTGTTCATTTTAGTAAAGTTTTATTTGTTGCTTCAAAAAGTGAATATGTGATGCTCATTTCTGTGACGACACATGCATTTCATCTGTTGTGATTGTGCGACATCATGCAGATTATTTTGTACATGTTTTGTTGTAGCTGACGTGGCATGTCTTTGTGCGGGGGGGTGCCAGGGAGGGGTGGTCCAGGGGGTTGTGTCTGTGGGTGTAGTGGCCCTCTTGGGTGTCCGGGCCACATGATGTGTGGCTCCATAGCATCTGTTGCACTTCCAATAAGGCCCTGGGTTGTGCTCCCTTTTGTGGTGCTGGCTGCCGTCCGACTTAACACCAGGTAAGAGCAGGTGTAGATTTCCTTGTGCTAATGCACCTTATCGCCAGTTTTGTGTTCTTACCAGTGGTGTGGCTGGTCGTTGAGAATGTAGAGGAGTGGTGTTGTCATGGCTTTTGGCAAGGGAATGCCTACTCTGCATCTCATTAGCGATAGTTGCGGGGAACCTCTGTGGCAATGTTTTTTTGCAGCTGCTATCGCGGGTAAGCTGGTGATGTGGGCTGTTAGCACCAGCTTGTGAATGGGGGGCTAAATTTATCACAACTTTGGCTGCGATAAAGCGCCTTTAATTTGGCAATAGCTCCTTGTGAATATGGCTCTAAAAGTGTTAGAAATTTTGCCATGAATAGTGTATATTTAGCAGAAGGGATGGGGGTGGACTGAAAGGTACCATCTACCATCCAAATTTTGGCAAGGTTAAGGGGAGGTGCTAAAAATTATTATTATTTGCTGTCATGTAAAATGAAAGATTCAGTAGTAAAAGTTACTGTTAATTTATCAGGGATGTTAATATCTGAGTAGGTTTGAGGTGTTGCACGTTGTGGGTTACTTGCCTATTTGTGTCTCTTCATAATAAGACGCAGATTATGAGCTGTAGGCATACAACTACCTATTTGAATAGGTATGTTTTGGAAAACCTCTCTTAAAACTGTCCAGCAAGGTTAATTGAAGGTGGATGCAAGAGTTTTCATTTGTTCAAAATTTTGTTGATCTCCTATATCCATTGCAGAGGCAGAGTTGTTATGTATTTTTTTTCAACATTGTCACCAAGAGTAACCACTTCACCTGTGTAATGGGATGCATAATACTGTGCTTGCCTCCTGCTGAAGTCTCAGGGCCAAAAGACTTCACCTCCAACTCCCTCCTGAATTTCCTTGCTGGGAATTCTGAATCCAGTCACTTGCATGCCACTGGGAGCTGGAAGTGCGACGCATCGAAAAAAAGTGTATCGCCGCCGCAGCTGAAATCATCGCAACTCCGGAGAAGCGAGCCTTCGCCCCTTCTCCCTGGAAGCGTGTGTTCATCGAAGCTGCCTGCTGTCGCATCACCAGAGAAGCGTGATGCCATCGAGAGAGTCGCCATCGCATCACCAGAGAAGCGTGTTGCAGGGCCTGTCGCAGCTCCAAGGTACAGAGTCGTCGCAAGGCTGCCAGGGCATCATGGCATCGTCATCGCATCGCCGCATCAAGGGCACCTTCTTTTCGCATTGCATCCGGAACATCGCATCGCATCAAAGCGCCATCTTGCGCACCGCAACGGGCCCTCAGCCCGAGAATCTACGCATCACCTCCGCACCGATGAGGCTCGCAACGAGTCCCCTACTCTGCGCAAGCATTGAGGAAAGATGCAACCGTTCCCACAGGTCACAGAACCAACGCATCTCCCCTTCTGTGAACCTTTTTGTTTACTTTGCGTTACGCATCCAGGTACTTTGTTGAGAACTTTGTCGCATTTACCATCAACTTGAACTAAGAGACTTTAATCATCTTTGGAAAGAGAGAGATTAAGAATGGAGCATGAAAGAATGTTGAGAGAGTTAGAGATCAAGGCCAAGGGCTTAGAGATCAGTTCCTCTGGTGGCAGCGCACCATCTGTGCTTTCAGAAGGCAGGGTACATATTCCCAAGGATGTCATCAAAGATTTTCGCAAAGGTGAAGATATTGGTAAGTGGTTTGCAGCCTATGAGATAGCAATGTTGGCCCTCCGGGTCCCTGGGAAGGATTGTGGAGCGGGGTTGTGGGGCCGCTTTGTCATTGAAGGTAGGGATACTTTGTAAGACTTGCCCAGTGATCATAGGATGTCGTATCACCACATGAAGGAAGCACTAATGACAAGGTATGGGTTAACTCCAGAACTCTATAGACAGATGTTCAGGAATTGTAGGAAACTGGAGGGAACCACTTGGGTAGAATATTTGTCTTTCTTTTGCAGAGCTATGGATGGTTGGGTCAGCGAAGATAGCAGAAGATCGAAAGACGATGCATCGCGAACATTTAACTACAATGACCAGAGTCCTTAGGGGCGACCCCGCCGGTGTGTGAGTAGTGTGCGACCCCAACCTCATTTGTAACCTTATTGATAGCAAGTTGACTAACCCTAGAAAGCTTGCTGAGGAGGTGGACCGCTGGGTCAGTACCAGGGTCCACAAGGGTATTGTGGTAGACTCTGCTAAAGGTGAGCAGGGTCCCCAGCAGAAGAGTGGGGGGAACAAGGGTAAACAGAGGGAGTTCCAAAAAGGTCCCCAAAATAATTCCCAAGTTAAAGGTTCCCAGCCTCTCCCTGAAAAGAAGTCAGGACCCCCAACAGGTAAACTTGTTCATAGGGGGCCTGTTACCTGCTTTCAGTGTAAGTAGGTGGGACACCGTTGGTATGATCCCCAGTGTCCTCAGAAAGGACAATATGTGCCACCCTGTGCACAACCCCGTCATTTGGCCATTGTAGCTCTGTGTGGGGAGGAGATGGGTGCCAAAGGTCCCGCAGAAATGTCCCTTGTCTCAATAGGAGACTTTGAGATGGTCCTTAGAACTCAGCTGCCTGATAGCACTAGAAAATACAGGCAGTGGGTGACTATCAATGGCCATAGAGTAGAGGCTCTCAGAGACACAGGAGCAAGTGTGACAGCTGTCAATAGTCACCTGGTCGCTGAAGAGCAGGTAGTCCCCAATGCATTCTTCCCAGTTGTTGCTGCTACCAAGCCATTGCAAGGTGGCTCAAGTTCCCTTTGAGTGGGGGGGGCTCAGTTACTCTTCAAGTAGCTGTGAGGCCATCCATGCCTGTTGATTGTCTGTTAGACAATGAAATAGAAAGCTCCCCTTGGGCTAAGGTGGAGAGGAAGGCGCATTTAGAGATGTTGGGTCTGCTTGAGTGGGCTTGTGTGACCACTCGGTCTATGGCAGCTAAGGGCATTCAAGAGACCCTGGAACCTGAAAGTATGGCCCAGGGACCTGCCTTAAAGAGAAGAGGTAAATGGCGTGGGAAACCGGCCTCTATTATTCCCACGGTCCAGGAGGAGGCAGACCTTAAGGGGGATTTGCCAGAACCCACTGGTGAGCAAATTTGTGAACCGGGGAACATACCTGAGATGACCCATTGGTAGCAAGAAGGGGATCCCTCCAGGGAGAAATTCTGTGAAGAGCATAAGAAGTGCCCTTCTCCTGTGGGTTTGAAGCAACAGGCCACTAATCAGGCAGCAGGTTATCAGTCTGGATGACATTGGATCTACTGGGAGAATGTTCCTCTGTATAGCGAGCCTAAGGTTGCTGAGCCTGGGTCAGCCTGTGTGCTGGTGGTACCCCAGCGCTTCAGAGCCTTCCTACTGGATTTGGCTCATGATGTTCCTTTAGCTGGTCATCTGGGGCAGAACAAGACCTTTGAAAGGCTTGTTTCCCACTTTTATTGGCCCCAGATGAGGAAGAGTTCAGATACTCATTGTAGAACTTGTCAAACTTGCCAGGCAAGTGGGAAAAGTGGAAGGAGGCACAAGGCCTCTCTCCAACCTTTCTCTGTAGTCAGTACCCACTTTTAATGGGTGGGCATTGACATTGTGGGGCCACTGGACCCCAAAACAGCCATGGGCAACAGGTTTATCCCGGTCTTGGTGGACCATGCTACCCGGTA
Organism: Lissotriton vulgaris; assembly: GCF_964263255.1. NCBI lineage: Eukaryota > Metazoa > Chordata > Amphibia > Caudata > Salamandridae > Lissotriton > Lissotriton vulgaris. Next base: position 45,867,238 of record NC_141699.1, read on the forward strand.
CCACAGCTATTTCGCTCAGGACAGTGACGGCCCCCGTTGTGGGACACACACTGATGGGGATCTTCTCCCGTGTGGGGTTCCCCAGAGGGGTTGTGTCTGACCAAGGTACAAACTTCATTTCTAATTATATAAATTCTCTGTGGAAGGAGTGTGCTGTTACCTACAAGTTCACCACTCCTTATCACCCACAAGGTAATAGTCTAGTTGAAAGATTTAACCAGACTCTTAAGGGCATGATCATGGGTCCTAAAGAACCAATGAGGCGTAAGTGGGACGTCCTCTTGCCATGCCTTCCGTTTGCCTACTGAGAGGTGCCACAAAAGTCTCTAGGGTTCAGCCCCTTTGAGTTTTTGTATGGTCACCAGGTAAGAAGACCTTTGAGTTTGGTCAAGGAAGGCTGGGAGCAATGTCCCAGGAAACCTCCCCAGGATGTATATAGCTACATGCTGGCCTTCAGGAACAAGACTCGGCGTTTCAGGGATCTCGCTCAGGCGAATCTGGAAGCCAGCCAGGAAGAGATGAAGCGGTGGTACGATCAGAATTCCACTCTGATTGAGCTTCAGCCTGGACCGAAAGTTTGGGTCATGGCCCTTGTGGAGCCTTGTGCACTCCAAGACAGGTGGACTGGTCCATATGAGGTGGTGGAGCGCAAGAGTGATGTCACCTATCTGGTAAACTTGCGGTCTCCCAGGAACCCCTTGCGGGTACTGCATGTTAACAACCTGAAGCCTCACTTAGAAAGGTCCGTAGTGGGCATGCTCCTAGCGACAGATGAATGAATGGAGGAGGAGACCTAGCCTCTTCCTGACTTCCTGTCAGCTGCAGAGCAAGATGTATCAGTGGATGGTGTCAGCCTCTCTGCCACACTGACCCCTGATCAGCAGCAAGATTGTCGCCAACTGTTGGGGCAATTCTCTGATCTATTTTCCTTGGTTCCTGATGTCACAGAATGGTGCATCCATGATGTGGACACTGGCGACAATCCTCCTATGAAGCACAAGGCTTACAGCGTGACTGACAAGGTTAGGGTTTACATACATTAAGGGGGAAATCTCCAAGATCTTTGCTTTGGGAGGTCATTGAGTCCTCCCACAGTCCTTGGGCCAGCACAGTGGTCTTGGTCCCAAAGGCTGCCTCGCCGGGTGCCACGCCTGAACTCTGGTTCTGTGTGGACTACAGAGGGCTCAATGCAGTCACCTGGACTGATGCACACCCCATCCCCGGAGCTGATGAGCTCATTTATCGGCTTGGGGCTGCCCGCCATCTCAGCACATTTGATTTGACGTCTGGGTACTGGCAGATCGCCTTGACTGATGGGGCTAAGGAGAGGTCAGCATTCTCCACACCTGATGGGCACTACCAATTCTGGGTTATGCCCTTTGGGATGAAGAATGCCCCTGCAACCTTTCAGAGGTTGGTCAACCAGGTGTTAGCTGGACTGGAGGATTTCAGTGCCGCCTACCTGAATGACATTGCAGTTTTCAGCGCCAGTTGGGAGGAACACTTGCAGCACCTCTGGGACGTGTTGATGGCCCTGCGTAAGGCAGGCCTCACGATCAAGGCAAGTAAGTGTCAGATAGGGTAGGGCTCCGTTGTGTACTTGTGTCACCAGGTAGGAAGCGGCAAGGTAGTGCCCGTACAACCCAAGATTGATTCCATCCTGGCATGGGAACCCCCCAAGTCTCAGACACAGGTGAGAGCTTTTTTAGGACTCACAGGGTACTACAGGAGGTTTGTCAAGGGGTATGGCAACATTGTTGCACCCTTGACTGAGCTGACTTCCAGGAAGCAGCCCAAGAAAGTGAACTGGACTGACACCTGTCAGAAAGCTTTTGATGCCCTGAAGACTGCCATGTGCACAGCACCCATGCTTCAGGCACCCAACTTCTCAAAATAATTCATTGTACAGACAGGCGCTTCAGAGCGTGGTATTGGGGCTGTTCTATCACAGATTACTGAAGGGGGCTTTGACCAGCCTGTAGACTTCATCAGTAGGAGGTTACTTCCACAGGAACAGAGGTGGAGTGCAATTGAGCGTGAGGCATTTACTGTGTCATGGGCACTGAAGAAGTTGAGACCATACTTGTTTGGGACTCACTTCCGGGTTCAGACCGACCACAGGCCCCTCAGATGGCTGAAGCAGATGAGGGGTGAGAACCCAAAGTTGTTGAGGTGGTCCATTTACCTACAGGGTATGGACTTTATGGTGGAACACCGCCCTGGTACAGAACACGCCAACGCTGATGGTCTGTCCAGATTTTTCCGCCTTAGTGAAGAGAACTCCCAAGGGGAAGGGTAGTTCTCCCCACATTTCAGCTGGAGGGGACACTTGTTAGACCCTTCCATTTTTGACGGATTGCCTCCTCTGTTTTGATATGTTTTTGCTGGATTTATGCTTTGGGCACTGTGCCACAACTAATCAGTGCCACAGTGCAAGTGCTCCCTATGATAAATTGATGTACTAATTGGTTATTCCATGATTGGGTTATTTGATTTACTGTCAGCCCCTAGTACAGTGCACATGTTTGTCCAGGGCTTGTAAATCAAATGCTGTGTAGTGTAGTTCCTATTTTCCCTATAGGCCCTGCGCATTGAAATAACATAAACAGAAGTGTAGACGTAGAAGTGCGGTCTACTGACTATGTTAGACTTAATTGGGTTTGTACCAACTAGCTCAGAGGTCACTGGAAACTTTCTTGACTGAATAGGAAGTGATCAGCTCCCCTGGCTCAGACAAGAAGGGATTCAGTTTTCCAGCAACCGCATAAACATGACAACTTTGCTCCTTAGAATAAGAGTCAATCTCTAGAGTCGTGTGAAACAATAGACAGCTATTTCACTCAGTCAGTTGTGCAGATTACTTTCACCAGGATGCAGAGAATAGAGAGACGGGCGTTTTCAATTAAAGGTATTATTTATTGAACAGTCTTTCTTCTCATGCAAGAGAAATGAATTGCTACAATTGCAAGACTTGTTATTATAAAAAGTGCGTACAGTAAAAAGAGGATTGCGAAATAATACTGTAAAAGCATTGATATGGTTTCTTAGCCATACAATGGTTAAAATGAATAAAATATATACATTCATATATACATTTACCTAACGTACTCAACTGGTGCTTCTAACTACGCCTACCCCAGTGTACCTGACCTAAGCCTAATACGTGGAAGGGAGTAAGTAAGTAGCAGTTTAAGTTAAGTTGGTTTTGCCAAGAGTTTTCTGCAAGAATTCTCTCTAAGGGTTTAGTCAACACTTTACCTCTGGAATAGAATGTTGGAGGTCTTGTATCTCCTCTCAGGGCTCGATATCCCAGTTACCCGCAAGGGTAGGCTGGAAACGTCGGAGCTGGATTTTCTCAGCAGGAGAAAAGACAGCGTCTTTCTCAGCGCATCAAAGAAGAGGAGGGGCAGCGTCTGTGGGCTTCTCGCATCTGCTGGGCTCTGCAAGGGACAGCTGTTCTGCTCCTGTATTCTCTACCACCACCGCTATGTTTGCTTAAGGCAACGTTGGTAATATTTATACCTGGAAGGTGCCTTGTTTGACGTAAGTTTTTGGACATAAGACGTCAATAAAGATGTCACTAAGAACCGGTCGTTCTTACAGTGCTCATTAGAGTTCTATTACTAATCAAAATATAGCAAGCGGGGCTTTCCCAGGTTGCTGGGGGTTTTATCTGTTGAAAGAACTCGGTGTATAATCTAGGAATCTTAGATAGTGGCTTCTGCTGTGTCATATACTGTAATGAGCTGCAGAGGCGAGTTTCTGAAATATGGCTCTGATCGTTTATGCCATTATAGGGGTATGGATGGATTATAGCCGTATAGGGGCAAAATATTGATCGGGGTCCTAGATAGAACACGACACCCACTCCACGAATTTATGTCCATCAAATTACTAAAAACTAAAGCAATAAGATGCGCGTGTAATACTTCCCACCCCAAAATACATATTTGCATTTGAAATGGCGTATTTGAAATACATGAAAATATTGGTACTGTACGTCTTTAAGCATAGAAATCATTCAAAAATTATAGCATATGTAATCAGTTGAAAGATTTTGCGAACAAATTACACATGAAATATCTCTTCATACAGAAAAGAAGGGCGAGATTATTTCATCGCATATAAATGCATTTGCTGTAACACGTGCTAGAGGTTGAGGTAAAGTTATTATGTCTCTAGATCTACCTAAAAATAGAAGTTCTGTTCTTTATGAATAGTTCTACTTAAAGCAAAGGTTTTTGTGCCAGAAAAAAGGTAAATATTTTGAAAAAGTGTTCGATTCCCCCCAAAAATGTTTTCATGGTGAACGGGGGAATAGAGTTCCAAACGCTTTTTAGTAGTTTTTGTTGATCAAAACTGAAGGCCGAATTCAGAGTTCATGGGAACGCTGTGCGCCGGAATGCTTTTCAAAAAATTCATTGTTGTTGTTCAGGGGAGAACATCATATCAGACAGGCTCTTAAAGAATAGGTCTACATATTCAGGTGACAGTTTGACCAAGTTCGATAACGCTGTAACTTGGCAGGTGTGAGAATGATTGTTATCATCGATGTTTGGATCAGCAATGCTCACAGAAGGCCGTACCTTGGTGATGTTGCTTTCTTGTACCGCTTCACTGCCGCCACCTAGTCATAGCGCAGGAGTCTCAACGAATGCCGTCATCAGGGTTGGTAGCCGCTGGGGACAACATGATATGTGAGCTGTTACAGAACTTAGCAAAGTATCGATATCCATTGGTACTGCTGATGGTAGTGCAAGACAGGTGTCTAACACGCATTCTTCTCCGCATAGCATACATCGAAGCACAGGTAAGATGCAAGTCTGCCATATCGGTCTGAATGAAAGAAACCAGGTCATGTTCAGATCTCTCAGCCTGGCCAATCCAAGGACTCTAGTTATGCGGTCCCGGTAGGGTACTGATAGGATAGTTTCTTCCATTCTTGCCGGAGTCATGTTTGTGTTTTGGCTTGCCATATCGGAGCAGGAGGTTCAAAAATAAAATGACTGCTATAAGTCCCAAAGTCAGTGGTATGCCGCTAAAGACTGAATGGACAAAATTAGGAATAATTCCTAGGATTGCTTTAAATGGTGTTAACAGTCCCAAAAAAATTGTCTTAAATACGCCTGAGATACCTTCGGCATCTGACATATTTAGAATTTGGCTAAGCATTTCTGTGAAATGCACGGGGCAATTTGTTGATAAAAGGTCATGTATCTCTGATGTTGTTCTTGCAACTTGGAGATCATACGTCTATTTTGATGACGTTATGGTCACTGTTGTCTGTAAAAGCACAGACTTCATTCTGCTTAAAGTATCAATTTGTATAGAAGAGACATTCAAAGGAGGCCACATCGGCGTCTCGGAATCTTCAGGGCCGTTTGGAAACAATGCTTGCATACAGCAAGTGACCATGGAAGTTACGCTTACGAGATATGCTTTTCCTGGTAGCAAGCCACAACAGCTGTGATCCGTTATTAAAATGTAACTCCAGTTAGAGAGTTGCTTAAAGAAAGGCTCTATCTGCGTTGCAGGTGTGACATGTTGGTGGCATGAAAGGTTGTTTGAAGTTCCTTCACAGGCCCCGTGCAAATTAATACCCTGGCACAAAAGTATACCGCTTAGTGAATGTTTGCAATTTTCACCAATAAGAAATACATTTTTGTTGCTGTCACTATAGCATGTGTGTGTATATGGTAATTTCCATGCTGACTTAATGTACCCTTTACCCAATCGTTCATACTGGCCAGTCGGTATATATTCAAGGCAATTTTTAAATTGGAAAGTTGTTATCGAAATTGTGATAATCCCTTGTATTATCCATTCAATGACAGGTCTTTCTGACATTGTCAATGGTAATCTCTCAAGTTTTTCGAGGCTCAGGATTGTATAGTCTGCTCCTTTCTGTGCCAAGCTGATTTGTTTATCAGTAAGGTTAAAGATGGAAAACAATGATGTTGTGTTGATTAAACGCCATGGCACATAGCCTGAACAAAGATTTTGCAGCGTCCAGCCTAGCTGTACAATAGAACGCAAATGCGACTGGCCATGCTGTAACATTAGCAAGTCTTTATCTATTATATCGATGGCAGATGATACAATACTGTCCAGTGAATATATTCTGGAGGACAGAGTCATTAACCCATTGTCCACAACAGAAAGTGATTTTTCCAAATTAATACGATCAATTTCTCGTATTTTTTTAGCTGTTTCAATTTGAGTTACTTTCCACGCCTCGTTGTATGCCGCATAGATGCTGGCCACTATGAAGCATTTCTGACGCTGTTTGTGTGGTCCCATAATGAAATCGCGCAAATCAGCACCATCTTTAAGTAAAGATAAGTGTTGATCAATTTCTGCCAGTGTGGATGATTCTAGCCATTCAAGGCACAGCTTCACTACACTGTATGTTGTTACTATCCCTGGATGTTGTCTCTAGGAGTATCTAGGGTCTGGTCTGGTCATTGTTAACCCCTGTGTTTTGTTCAGGAATCGATCTTGACAGTTTTTCGTGTCAGTAGGCCAGATTAACCACTTTTTCTAATCAGGATGTGTTCTGTTTAGATGTAAAATGTTAGATACGTCTATTTCAATATCTGTTGTTGCATTATCAGGTATTGGCTTTGGAATAGACGATTTGTTAAGGTCTTTAATCTTAGCTAGACCAAGACAGGTTGTTTGGTGAATTGTTTCATTTAAGGATCTAAAAAGTTTTGAGCAGGGAGCTACCCTTTCAGACAGGAAAAGGATTGGGTCACCAATTATACAAAGTACAGAATTCCTTCTCCTGGATTTAGTAAATCTTGAATGAGGTACATCCTTAAGAGGACGTTCTCATTGGGAAACAAGGGATTTGCAGTGTTATACGGGTTACCAAATTTACACCTGAAACAATCTGTCGGACCCACACGTACTATAAAAACCTCATGTACAAGGACAAAAGTTTATGTAAAATATCATTCATTTATTTTGTAAAAGTTAAAAAATTCATAATAGCATGAGATACGTTATCTGAACCAACAAGCAGTACATTTCAAATTTTTGCAAAAATATACACTCAAATGATTAAAAAGGTTGTGAGATTAAAAATGCTATAATAGCACTGTCTACATCAACATATTAAAAACATCTCATTTATTGGTCAAACAATGGTAAAGGAACAAACTGTTGACGCGGCGTTTCGGTGCCCTTTGTTTTATTCTTGCACCTTCTTCAGGACTCGTTCCCTGTATTTGTCACATCTACGAAAATCATAGTACATTTCATTAGGTCCCATACTTTTATTACATCAATTGCACTTAGATTGCTATAACTATTTAGTTTTCCCTAATATTTGGTAACCCACATACATAGCAATACAAAGGTCATTGTATATTGCTAACAAGCATCTCCAATGTAATGCTTATTTTCTTAAGTATTTGTATCTAGGACTTATATCATGTTATTGTACTCTAGATACATGTTGGATGTTTCATTAATTAACACCACAGACTATTTATCTTATTGACTCTATATTCACCCTGGCGGTTGACTTACCCAGGGGATTTTATTTCCTGGATCTGATGTCTGAGCCTGTTTCTATCCGCTCTTTACACTGTTTCTTTGTTTATGCTAGAACAACAAACCTTTTCATATAGTTATTCCTGCTGACTTATGTGGACATTTATCAGAAAAACTATAGTTCTGATCTTTATCTCATGTGCTGGTTAATTTCCGGTTTTCACTCTATTTTTATGGAAGGGACCCACTTTAATCCTAATTGGAAAAAGACATATTTTTATAACACTACCCTTTTGCTTGCATTAGTCAGACATGTTAGTGTGCTTAGATTCTTACCGGTCCACTTTCCATATCACTTTGCGTGGTGGGAAGGACGCCTCTGGGAGCTACCTTTTCTTTTCCTTATATCTTTCTAGCTGTATTATATCAAAAAACAATTCATGGTTTTAGTGGTTTTAATCTAGGTTTTTCTAGGACATCTGGTGCTCTATCTTATATCTACAGTAATCCTCTTACCTCACTGGTTAGATAAGGAGTTGCTTTCTGTTTAGTTCACTCTCTTATTTGTCCAAATCTTAAGGTTATGCAGTGTCTCAGTTGAAGCTTTTTTTTTAAATTTTTAGCTGTCAACTCTAGGGAAACAAATAGAAAAAAGAATAGGGAAAATAATGTTATACCCATCTTCTCTCTAAAGTTAGAACCCCCTCTTTTTGTCCTACTTACTTGGTATAGGTAGCTGAACTGCGTGGCGCCTTCCTCTTCCCCGGTTTTTTTCAACTGGTTAACTCACCTACTGTTTTCAGATTATATACCCTTGTTGATTAGTTAATTGCTATCACCTGGTATCTGTTTATTGTTAGTTAGTTCGTTTGATTTGGGTTTTAGCGCTGCCATCTTGTAGTGTGTTTGATTGTTTATATATCTGGTACCAGCCCTCCTATTTAGTTCATAAAGCATACTTACTGTCCACGATTTGATATTTCATTATTTTATAAGCATCCAGTCCTATTTATATGGACTAGATGTCTGGACGTCTGACAGATTGTTTCAGGTGTAAATTTGGTAACCCGTATAACACTGCAAATCCCTTGTTTCCCAATGAGAACGTCCTCTTAAGGATGTACCTCATTCAAGATTTACTAAATCCAGGAGAAGGAATTCTGTACTTTGTTTCATTTAAGAACATTATTTGTTCTGGGATCATAGAGGCTCGAAATAATGCTTCTAGGCCTTGTACCTGCCAATCTTTTGTACCCCAGATGGTTTTTGTTTCAATATTATTTTTCCAAAAATCAAAACCGAATGTCATCATTTTTTCATGAAATGCTTCAGAATATATAAATTTAGTATTTGTCAGCATGGTTTTCGTCCCTGTTTTATCCAATAGTTTATAATAAAACGTTTCTGCATCACTTGTGTTGAACCCTGAGAAGTACTGGAATTTCTCATAGAATGTTTTCGAACTGCTTTTAGGTGGAGTAGCACAATGTTCTCATTGGTTATATTTAAAAACATTTCTAGGTTGTGCAGATTTATGTAAGTCATGGTCTCCGTAATGTGAAAAACAGTACATCTGTTTATAATTAGACGAACCTTGTAAATAATCATGTTCTGTAAATCTTGCTGACAACACTAAATCAGACATCATATTATTTATACTTTCAAAATCCCAATCATCAGAAAATGTACTTGGTTTTACAAAGTCACTTAATGAAACCTTGAACTGGTGAGGATATTTCAGGATTTCGACTGGGCCATATACTTCATAGTCAGTCATGTCCCACACTACCCTGCCGGGTATGTGAATGGCTGTGTCATTTACTGATGATAGTCCTCTTTTCTTCACGTGGGATGATTTGTGTGGTTTTAGAACTAAGTTGATGTTCTGACTTGCTGTGTCCATTGAATTGTGATACATTTTCCTAAAATTAAAACCAATATTAGGCCTAGTAGGAGTCTAAGTACCCCTGATATAATCCAATGCTTAATCAATGGTGCATCTAGATATACTTCTTTGATTTTATGAAAGAGTTTTGTTGCTTTTTCTTTAAAATTCTTTGTTTCTGGCATTACTTCAGGGTCGTTTTGATCTTCAGAAAAGGTATCGAAGTTGATGAAGTACCCAGAGGCAGTTCTGTCAATTGTTGGAATTGTTTCCTCAATTTGTCTTTCGGTAGCACATTCTTATGCCACATCATTGTAGACTGGTGTTTCATGACAAACTGTTTCAATCTGTGTTTCAAGAGGCACGAGTTCCATGGCATTATTGCATAGTCCCTCTCTGTGCACTGCAGGTTTATCAAATGTGATTAGTCTTTAAGTTTGAACCTCTTGGATTGTTGCAAATTTGGGTATTCTGTTGTTTCTTGGGAGTCCACTTGGCCTACTGTTGATTATAGGCAACATGATTGTGGTTTTATCAAGTCAATTGATACAACTCGGTTCTCCTTTTTACCAGCAAGAGGCGGTGGTACTACTGATCTTGTTCCGGTGATTGCCAAGACAGGTACTGCTTTTCTGTAAGAAGGCCCAAATTCCTTCTTCACCGCTATTTTCTCTCTGACTAGATCCCCAATCTTTGGAATCCAGACAGGTCTTGCTGGGACAGGTGGTGTGTCTTCAGTGGTAGTTGGCTGTTGCTTTAACTTTATGTTGCTTAAGGATTTTCTTGTTTCATTCAAGTCCTGTAAAACAGCCAAACGATCTTTGATGTCAAAGTCTTTGATCTTATCTTTTACCACTGAAGCCTGACTATAGAGGTCCTGAACATGCATTCTAGTTCCGAACAATAGTTCGTACGGGCTGAAACCTTTTAGAGAATTTCTTGGCAAATTATTGAGACTAAGTTGGACACTTATTAAATGTTTGACCCATCCATCACCCGAACCTAATAACTTCGCTGTTATAGATTGCTTTATATCTTGGTTTTTTCTTTCCACTACACTGTTCCCCTCAGGGTGTGATGGACAAGAGTATCGCAACCCAACGCCCATATTGGCCATGGCCTCCTTATAGGCTCGAGAGCTGAAAGCAGGACCCTGGTCAGAATGGAACATGGCAATTGCGTATGTGCCGATAAAGACTCGCAGATCTTTTATAACAGTGTTGGCGTCAGCTGAGCGCTGGGGCCATGAATGTAGTCTTAAACAATTATTAGGACGCTGGTTTGTATATAGACAGCATTACCCTGTCTATAAACGGTAACTGGGCAACAGACTGGACTAGTTCAGTACTGCGATCTCTGTCACAGTCGGGACAGTTCTTTACAAATATTTGATGTTGCACGCTCATCCCCGGCCACCAGTACTCTGATTGTAATTCGGTCAGAGATTCCTTCATCTGTATGTGCCTTGGACCTTCACCCATGTGTGCGTCTGCTAATAATTACTTTCTCCGGTTCGTGCTTGGAATTACCCTATCCCCCACTCCAAGGATTCGAGCAAAAGGAACGGAGTTTGCATCAATTACGTATGCATAATTGAGCGGATAGTTTATGGGTAGCGCTGCACAGTCACCTTTTAAGGACGTCTTTACTGCCAGCATGGTTTCCCCGTCTATGTATTTTTCTGAACGCTTTTTTGTGGCTACGGAAGCCGGTTTAGTTGCTTCCGCTATGGCTGTATTAGCCTATAAATTCCCTGCAACGTGAACACCATCACGTTGATGACTCAGAGTGTGTATCACGTGAGTCTTTTGGAATTCTTTCTGTAAAATAACTACCTGTTTCCAAAGCATTTTATGCTTGATTGTGGCACCTGTGTCATCTTTGAAATCATTTTGAATTCAGCTCTGCAACTTATTATTGTAAGAGTTGACGCAAAAATGCGAATAGCACACGATTAGTGTCGGGAATTCACGTTCTGCATTTTCAAGCGCCATCTTTAAAGATCTGATTTCAGCTCGCTGAGCCGAACAGTTTCTCAGTGATTCAGTTTTTGTTATTTTCGGTCTGAATTTACCGCACAGCCAGCGACCTTTAACAATCGTGCAGGCTGCATCGTAGGATTTATTTTCTACATTGTAGTGCTGTACAAATCTGTCTGTGTAGATTATACAGGAGTATTGTTCAAGGGGCAGAATTTCAATTGGCAGAGGATATTCTTTTTCATAAGTTAAATCATTCAGTTTTTTCATGTGCGGGGCAAAATAATATTTCGCGTCTTTCGCGCCAAGAGAATTTACACACTGTATCCATTTTGGATCCAGTGACACTGTAGGCAGGTTTACTGGGCTGAACAGCGCCTTGAAGGCGGATTCTGCCGTAAGGACAATGATCCTTTTGCCGTGTGCTAGTTCTCGTTCATTCGCTATTGCAGTTTGTACTGCTTTCACAGTATTTTCTGTGAGACTGAATGTTTTTTCTGCTTGTGTGTACAAGTGAAATTTGTAAGCAATTGGTACCGTTTCTCCCTCATTAGAGGTCAGGTACGTAAATCCGCATCTTCCAGGGATGACTCGGATTACAAGATCGATTGCATTGTCACGTGTATCTAATTTTGTTTTTGCTAGCATGTCTGTTTGCAGTGATCTCAACATTTCTGTGTGTTTTTGAGTCCAGTTGATTTGTTTAAAATCAGGTTTAATTAGTTCGTAGAGAGGTTTAATCCTCTCCGCATAATTTAGAATGTAAGTTCTTCCGAAATTCAGGAAGCCTAGAATCGATTGTAAGTTCTTCAGCGTTTTTGGTGCTTGGAGTACAGCGCACTTTTCTAAGAAGTTGTCCGCCAGGCTTTTTCCTTCACTTGATAATTCCTATCCTAAAAATAAGACTGTCAGAGGGGCAATTCGAGACTTTTTAAAGTTGAATTTGTAACCCTCTGCTGCTAACCCAAGTATTATGGTGTTCACCCTTTTCAAGTGAGTCTCCAAGTCGTCGTCTGTTAGATAGATGTCATCGACGTAAGATAATGCCTCATCATCATATATTTGTAGTAACTCTGTTACTCTGGCTGAAAAAAAATCCTGGGCTGTTCTTGAATCCCTGTGGGAGCCTACAGAAATTTTTCTGTGACCCCATTACTGAGAAAGCGGTCAAGTATCTGCTTTCTGGTGCAATATTTTGACAAAAGAAACCATTAGATATGTCTAATGTCGTTTTATATTTTTTTCGAACTATGTTATTCATTAGTGCAGCACTATGCGAATTCTGTACTGCAAATGTTTTGCAACATGAGTTAAGGTGTCTGTAGTCCAAGACTAGACAATATGAATCATCCGATTTGGAGACAGGAAACAAAGGATTGTTCATTTGAGAGGTGCATGTTTCAATCACCCCCTGGTATTCAAGTTGATCTAAAATCTCCCTGACTTGTTTTTTAGCTTCTTGCTTAATTGGATACTGCCTTTGTGCAGTCGGTTGACTTTTTAACTGGATTTTGTGAGGAGGAGAGTCCTCATCCCATCCTACATGATTTTTATATAATGCTGGTGCCTGGGCTACTGCCCATTTTCTCGCATATACATCTTTAGTGTGAATCGGAATGTGATTCAAGAAGGTAGGCATAATCATTTCTTCACCACGAGGGCACTCCGTGACAAACTCCGGGGGCCAATCTTTTTCAGCTAACAAGATGTCATAGCCTTTTGAGATGTTATCCCAAAATAGACCCCTTATTTTCCTAGTCTTATCACCCTCCATACGCAGTGTTATTTCGTATATCTTATGAGGTTCGCTAACTCTGGTGTCGGCAGTTTTTACTTGAATGTAATCATTCGTGTCCACTGTCTCCAGATGACTCATCAGGATCTTGCGGGCTATCGTGATTTCTGCTGCACTGTCTAGCATTGTCTGTGCCCACTCCCCGTTTTTCAGCTGTGTCCTCAGTATTCTCGGCATGTTTGATTACTCTAATACTGGCTACCTTCTTCTTTGGAAATTGTGATTTTTTTTACTTTGAGCAGGTTCCTTGTCTTTGGACTTGTTGTGCTCTCCTGGGTCTGACTGTCCTCTTCTTTCCGATTTCTGCAAAAAAGATCGAGAGGGACGTGTATCAATACTTTGATATCTATCAGGCTTTTTCAAGTTATCCCTATTTCTAAGGTTATATCTTTTCTCAGAGGGCTCCCTCTGGGGAGACTGGTGTTCTCGAGTCGGAGTTCTTTCCCTCCGTCGAGGAGACCTTCCTCTGGACTGGAAAACTTTTTCCTTGGGAGTGGATTGTTTATTTCCATCCCTGCTGTTTTTAGGAGTGCTTGAATTTTTTTTAATAAATAATTTTTCGGAATTTTCGAGTAGTTGGGGTTTTACTGGTTTCCCACCCAAGCTGTCTCTACCTATTTCTTCATAACATTTTTCTATAATTCTGGCAAGCTCAATTGGTTGATCTGTTATATCTGTTTCCTTCAATTTCTGGCGGATCACTACAGATGCTGCTTCTCCTTTTATATTGGCTAGTAATATAGCCGAGACCTGCTTGAAGTCTTTCAGTAATTTCATACCAAGTGTTCTGGACCGTAATAATTCTGAATCTGTTTTAGCACATCCGGTATTACCGCCATTGACGGAACACCATATGTTTTTGTGTGAATGGAAGCAAAGACTGTACCCCAAGTGTCACAGTCCTCCACATGTGGTGCGACCCCTCCTTGGAAGGCAGATGGTCAGAATTCTGTGTTTCTCAATAGGGGTAGTATTCAGAAATACTGCCTCTATTTGAGTAAATTTCTGCGCTAACCAGAAAGGAATTTGTTCCCGTTTTATGAGTGTTTTACCAAGACATGATTGTATGTTCTGTGGTGTAATTTTATTTGTGTTCCCCTGATGAGGGGTTAGCTGTGGGACATTAACAGCTATTTGGACTGTTGCAGTCCGAATTACATATTGGACTAATTGTCTATATATTTTGAATAATGTTTTTAGCTGTGTTAAAAGTTCTTCTTTTGACATTTTTGCAATGTCCGGATGTGGTGTGTAGCTGGCTAGAACCGGCCACGTTGCTCCTGGTCTACCTATTGGACCGAGCCTGGTAATATGATCATTGTGTTTTAGTGCGCCTTTTAACCAGAGCAGGTGCTCTTGGTATTTTAATGGGATTTCAATCTCCTCGAAAGGAGCGTACTCTTCCGGAGGTTTTTCTATTTTGTATTAGTGGAATTCGTGTGTTGCAGCGTTTGCCGCTGGAAATTTTATCTAAGAATAGAATACCTCTGTCTGCCGATATTCGTGTGTCTCTATCACGAAGACGACTGTGCCACCTTGTGTGGTCAGTCCATTTTCTATAAGTTTTAAGGTTATAGTTTTTCTTATGTTGACCGGAATGATTATCGCACCCGGTTCATTAACACCGGTGTCCCGTTGATTCGCATCTACTGCGGCTTCAGCGGTCCTGCTGTCTAGTACTGACATTATATAAATGAAAGTTTTTCAGAGCAGGTCTCCAAGGAGACAAAGATTAGGTGCACAATATTTTGGAACACTGTATCCTTCAACGTTGAATAAACCAGAGCTTTACATAGGATTCTCTTCCTACTAAGTTCGGGCGGATTTTAACCTTTCACCCACTCCAAACGTCTATTGGAGTATTTACGAGAGAAAGGGTCTGTGTGAAAAAGCACGACTGAGTTACTCTAACGTCTTGCGTTAGTTTTATTGCCCTATCAAACGTTGGGCACCATGTAGTGTAGTTCCTATTTTCCCTATAGGCCCTGCGCATTGGAATACCATAAACAGCAGTGTAGACGTAGAAGTGCGGTCTTCCAGGTCTCTACTGACTATGTTAGACTTAATTGGGTTTGTACCAACTAGCTCAGAGGTCACTGGGAACTTTCTTGACTGAATAGGAAGTGATCAGCTCCCCTGGCTCAGACAAGAAGGGATTCAGTTTTCCAACAACCGCATAAACATGACAACTTTGCTCCTTAGAATAAGAGTCAATCTCTAGAGTCGTGTGAAACAATAGACAGCTATTTCACTCAGTCAGTTGTGCAGATTACTTTCACCAGGATGTAGAGAATAGAGAGACGGGCGTTTTCAATAAAATGTATTATTTATTGAACAGTCTTTCTTCTCATGCAAGAGAAATGAATTGCCACAATTGCAAGACTTGTTATTATAAAAAGTGCGTACAGTAAAAGGAGGATTGCGAAATAATACTGTAAAAGAATTGATATGGTTTCTTGGCCATACAATGGTTAAAATGAATAAAATATATACATTCATATATACATTTAGCTAACGTACTCAACTTGTGCTTCTAACTACGCCTACCCCAGTGTACCTGACCGAAGCCTAATACATTGAAGGGAGTAAGTAAGTAGCAGTTTAAGTTAAGTTGGTTTTGCCAAGAGTTTGCTGCAAGAATTCTCTCTAAGGGTTTAGTCAACACTGTACCTCTGGAATAGAATGTTGGAGGTCTTGTATCTCCTCTCAGGGCTTGATATCCCAGTTATCCGCAAGGGTAGGCTGGAAACGCCGGAGCTGGATTTTCTTGGCAGGAGAAAAGACATCATCTTTCTCAGCGCGTCAAGGAGGAGGAGGGGCAGCGTCCGTGGGCTTCTCATATCTGCTGGGCTCTGCAAGGGACAGCTGTTCTGCTCCTGTATTCTCTACCACCACCGCTGTGTTTGCTTAAGGCAACGTTGGTAATATTTATACCTGGAAGGTGCCTTGTTTGACGTATGTTTTTGGACATAAGACGTCAATAAAGATGTCACTAAGAACCGGTTGTTCTTACAGTGCTCATTAGAGTTCTATTACTAATCAAAACATAGCAAGCGGGCTTTCCCAGGTTGCTAGGGGTTTTATCTGTTGAAAGAACTCGGTGTGTAATCTAGGAATCTTAGATAGTGGCTTCTGCTGTGTCATATACTGTAATGAGCTGCAGAGGCGAGTTTCTTAAATATGGCTCTGATCGTTTATGCCATTATAGGGGTATGGATGGATTATAGCCGTACAGGGGCATAAGGTCACAATATTGATCGGGATCCTAGATAGAACACGACAGCTGCTAGTGGGCTTGCAGCACTGGTTGTGCCAGCAACAGAAGCAGCTTGTAAAATGTCTCTCAGGCCTGCCATTGCAAGGCCTGTGTGTAGTCTGTGACTACCATGTCGACTTGGCCAAGTGCACCCACTTGTCAGTCCCTAGACCTTCCCTTTGCTTCATATTGGACACCCCTATGGTAGGATCAGGGTGCATTGTAAGTATAAGGTTGGACATGCTCTGATTTGTGTAGCATGTCCTAATAGTGAATTGCAGCCATTTTTGTTTTTCACTATGGAAGGATACCTGTTCTCATAGGCCAGCATGGGCAGTTAAGATTGTTACATTCTTACAATCCTAACTGACTCAGGGAACATTGTAGAAATTCAAATTTAGTATGCCTGAAGTCAGATTAATAAAACGCATATTTTAGTAAAGTTTATTTTAATATCCTGTGTTTGCAAATGCCACTTTTAGAAAGTAGGTATTTGCTTTCCTAACCATTTGAGCCTGCCTCTGCTGAGTTGTGTATTCCTTGTCTGGGTTGTGTGTGACAGGGCTGGGGAATTCCAGGAGACAGGCTGAGGCAGCCCAGTGGTGAATAGAGAGATCATCATCCAGGTGGGAGGGAGGAGTGCCCCTGGGACCTTAATAGGGCTGGGCCTTCCATCTACAATGCTGGCTCCACCCCTGTGGCTTGTATGAAGTCTCTGCCCTGCACTGTGAAAGGAGAGAAGGAATAATGTCAACAGAGTGCTCCAGAGCTGTATCTTCCCTCCCCTGTGCTGGCTCCACCTCCTGTGGGGAGGCTGATGTCTCTGCCCTGCACAGTGAAAGGAAGAAGAGAGTCATGTAAACTAAGTGTTGAGGAGCTGATTTGGACTAGGCAGAGGCCTCTCTGCCTTCAGAGAACAAAGGATTTTGTGGTATAAATATTGGAACAAAGTCCCAAGAACTTTAGATCACTTCTGGAACAAGAACACTTTCTGCCAAGGAGAAGAACCAAGGAAGCTGCAGGAGTTGGACTGCCCCTCTGCCAGTGTGCTGTTTGCTGGGTTGTACAGAAAAAAATGGGCAACCCAATATACCCTTTAGGGTTTGGGCAAAATTGTATGTTAAAGTAAAAATGCCTTCAAGGGATTTTGCTCAACAACGTTTGTTTGGGAATTATTTCGTTTCTTAGTTGTTAGACCCAAAGTCAATGAAAGTCTTGTTACATCGATAAGCAACTTTGTTAATCTTTTCAAGAGAGTTGTGCTAAATATCACAAAATATGGAATTATTAGTCTCAGAACAGAAATGGAGTGTAGTGGTAGGTGAAGATAGAAAAAATACATTTTATATGTAAATTTTCATAGCATAGGGTACAATACAGTGTATCAAGCACAATGTTACATGAAGTACATAATACAGATTTTGAATTAACTTCTCTGTAACAAGAGTACAAGTTTTTCTTCATAAAAATTAAAATACAGTTGTGGAAGAAAAAGTGTTGGTCGACGTTTCGGTCTTCAGTAATCAATATGCAAGACCATCCTCAGGACCATATGGGAGACATACTCGACCCCTTGATAATGTTAGCTCAAGTGCGTTAATGGTTCCGCGTTGATAATGGCAGTGTGATGACTATTTGAGATCTTGTATGTCAAAAAATGGAACGAATCACTGCGGCTGTCCTTTTTGGATCAATTTCTTTTTGAGCGGCAGTATCTGCACAGTGACAGACCTCGTTGTTCTATTGGATAAATTACTTTTTGAGCGGCAGTATCTTCACTAGAAAAATCAATCGCTTGTCTTGTTTTCTTCAGACAGGGCGAGAAGTCTTCGGTTTTGTAGTAATCCGTGTGCGTGATCTCCTTTGTTTTAGCCTAAGCATTTGCTGGGTTGGCCTGCAGTGGTTGCTTCATTGCCAAGGGAAAGGAGAAGGAACTTTGTAAGGACTTCCATCTACAGAATATTCTCCAACGGCGTGAACTGTGCTTGTCTCCTTCTGAAGTCTCAGGGCCAAAAGACTTCCCCTCCAGCTCCTTCCTGAATTTCCTTTCTGGGAATTCTAACTCCAGTCACTTGTGTGCCGCTGGGAGCTGGAAGTGCGACGCATCGAAAAGCAGCTGAAATCATTGCAATTCCGGAGAAGCGAGCCTTCGCCGCATCTCCCTGGAAGCGTGTGTTCATTGAAGCTGTCGCATCACCGGAGAAGCGTGACGCCATTGAGAGAATCGCCATCGCATCACCAGAAAAGCATGTCTCAGTGCCTGTTGCGGCTCCAAAGTACAGAGTCATCGTAAGGCTGCCAGGACGTCATCGCATCGCCGCATCAAGTGCGCCATCTTGCACACCGCAATGAGCCCGCAGGCCGAAAATCTACACATCACCTCCGCACCGGTAAGGCTCACGACGAGTCCCCTACTTTGCGCAAGCATTGAGGAAGGACGCAACCGTTGCCCCGGTTTACTGAACCGACGCATCCCCCCTTCTGCGAGCCCTTGTGCATACTTTGCATTACGCATCCAGGTACTTTGTTGAGAACTTTGTCGCGTCTACCATCAACTTGAACTAAGAGACTTTAATCATCTTTTAAGTAACCTTAAGTGTAGTATTGTGGATTTTTGTCGTTTGTGGTCTTGTGCTAAGTCTATATTAAGAATACTTATTTTTATAAAACCTATGTTGTGTCCATCTGTAGTGTTTTCACTGTATTACTGTGTATATTCACAAATGCTTAACCCACTGCCTCTGCAATTAGCCTGTCCGCTTGTGACAAGCTACCAAGTGGGTGAGCAGTGGTTATTAAGGAGTGTAATCCCCTTATCCTGACTTATAAGTAAGGGTCCCTATTTGGACAAAGGTGAATACCATTGACATCTAGAGACCCCCAAATGTAACACACTGTAACTCAATTCTGTTTACCCTGCCTGTATGATATAGCTTGCCTGATTTCTTGCTCCCATTCTTTATCTGCAGGCAGGAAGAAGAAAAAGGTTACAAAAATATTGTATTGATTTGGTATATAAATGTGTTTTTTATATTAACCTGCAAGGGAAAATGTTTAAAAATTACTTATGTTACATTCTACAATTCTCTTTTATAACAAAGGATACATTCAATAGGCAGTGCTAGGTTTGAATTCAAATGCATTTGAACTTGGGGTTGGCTACTTCATGTTTATGTACTGGATCTGTGAGAAGGGGCGTTTTCCTTTTCTCTGGAATGTCGTTGGGGAATGAGACAGTTTACTGCATGTGTGCATGGCGGGCAGGGCTGCTGCTGTCCTTTATGTCATCAGGACAAGCCACAAGCACCATTGCTCACACAGAGAAGAAGCCTGATTCTAGGGAGTTTAAAAGGTACAGCCAGGGCAACTCGGGTGGGTGTCCCGGGGATTGCTTGATAATCTGTCTTCTCCGGGAGGGCGAGTCGAGGATAGAAATTCAAGTGCAGTGATTGCTATATGATGAACCAGTTCAGCTTTCATGGAACAAGCAAACCACAATAGGAACAGCCAGACCAGCTGTGACACAATGTACCAGGTACAACAAACACAGTTGGGGCCTATAGGTAATGGGTATGTCCCTGGTTTGGGATCATGCAAGACCCAAACACATCTAGGAGCTCCATCTTCATCTGACTGCGATAATATGGGGGGATCAGAGGCCTAGACCCCACTTAAATCTCCCTGCAGGGACAATCCACATATCACCGCACACACGTGGGTAGACAGCAGCTTTCATGTTGCCCATCACACGATCCCTACCGTAGGGAAGACTACACTCTCTGACCACCCTACGTGACCCCTCAAGCCCAATGGCAGAGCCTCCGCAGGAGACCTCCTTTTTCAGACTCATGCATGCACTAAAAGCACATTCACCCACTGCACACACATTCACACACTGCCTGCGCACTCACACACAGGACCTGTATGGCACAATACCCTGTCCCACACTAATAATAACACATATGGTGCACACAGGATGCCATTCTTCTATGGTAGTCCGCGTGACAGTACAAAAGGTGAGTGTTCGGAGATGGAAATAATATAAGGGTGAAAAGTAGTGCAATGAATGTACAGAGCATTGGAGGGCGGCACACATGTCCATTCAATAAACATTAATTGTATATAGGTCACCAGGATACATAATGTAGAGTTTGAGCCTCAGGCCCACATGGTGAGAAGTAACTGACACACCCACTCGTTACTCTGGTGCAGTAACTGGCCCGGGCACGTGCGCCCGGCCACTTCTTATTTACAGGATCACCTGACCGGTGATGCCTGTGGTTGGGTGGGTGTAATGTGTGTTACATTAGCAAGCGGAACACTAGGCCGTGTCTAGCTAGACACTACATCCCCCACCTTAATAAAAGAAAAAAAAGAACAGAAGTTTAACCTAGAAGAGAAACAAACAACAAATAGCACTAATTGAAATTCTTCAGGCCATCAGCCAGGCGTCACTGGAGCCTTGGTCTGCGTGGTCTTGATGTTTTAGTTGGCCCTGGCAAAGAGTTTTATACCGGTCTGATCTCTCAGTGTCAAAGTCCATGTACAAAGTCCAGCATTAGTGCCCTGGGAGTTGTGGTGGGGTCCACTCCAGAAGATCTCTGTGTGTGAGGCCTTCCTCTCCTGGTCTTCGGGTTAGCAGTCTTTGACTGTGACCTTCCCGAATCTTGTGTGTGTCGAGGAGCTGCTGCTGACTCATTTCTCCTGTTCAGACTCCCATTTCACGGGAACTCGGCCGAGGCCCCTTGCCCCTGGATTTCCACGTGATCAAGTGTGCTGTGCAGGCCTTTGAGTAGGCTAAACTTAGGGGTCGCGGAAAGAACTTCCCTCAGGGCCGCAGCTTAGTCTTGCGTAATCCCAGGGGTGGATCTTCCAATGGTCGGGTGCCCTCTACTTCAGTATGCTACAGGTTAACGGGGGCACACACACACAGTTCTTGGGTGAGTCGCTCATAGAACTACGGTTATCTGGAGTGTGTGGATTCATGTTGATAGTGTGAGGCTTCTTGGTGGTGATGATAAGCGGTGGTTGTTTCTCAGTTTGTCTTGCGTGTTTGTGGAACAAGAAGGGCTACAGGGAACTTAACAGCTTGCCTTTATCTTGCTGAAGTTTTCCTTTCACCAGTGTCTTCTGCCGTGGGACGCAGGGTGGACATCTGACTTATCCCGTCGGTATTTGGGACTGCATGGTTGCGCAGGGAAACGCTGGAGATACTGGCTTTACGCTGGCAGCTCACGTTTGGTTCTCCTAGTTGGGCTGTCTCCAGAGACGTCGGTCTGGCTTCAGGATTGGACGGTCTCACTGGAACACTTTGGAGAGAAACTCTGTTCGTGCTAGCTGCAACTTCCAGTTGGGTCATCTCAATGGGCTGTCCCTCTGGATGTCGGACCGGCTGGTGGTTGCCTGGTGTCTCTGGGTGTGCTCCTCTGGTGGTGGTACGAGTCTTCTCCGATGTTGTTCTGCTCCTTTCCTACAGTACGCCTGCAGTGGTCATTTACTGTGGCATTGTGCCACTGTTCCTTCTCTCTCCGCAGAGTGACATCATGTCATTATCTTCTTTTTCATTCAACCAGGATCTCACTTGGAGGTGGCATCCTGCCACACGAGACGGTCTCACCTTCCCTGTGGACTTGTCTCAGGTCTGTTCTGTCGGTAGGACTTGTACTTCCTCTTGGAAACTTTGTTGGCACCATCTCTCTGACAAGGTCTTGCTCTTCTGCCCTATTCGGGGTCTTCTTCGAGTCTGCCCTCTTAGGGGTCTTCTTCGACTCTGCCCTCTTCGGGGTCTTCTTCGAGTCTGCCCTCTTCGGGGTCTTCTTTGAGTCTGCCTTCTTCGGGGTCTTCTTCGACTCTGTCCTCTTCGGGGTCTTCTTTGAGTCTGCCCTCTTCGGGGTTTTCTTCGAGTCTGGCCTCTTTGGGGTCTTCTTTATCGTGGCCTGGGGGTCTCTCCTGTGCACTGTGCATTCATGAGCTTGGCTGCTGTTTAGTCTTCTGTTCCTGAGACTGTAGCAGCTATTCTTGTGCTGATGTGCACTTGTTTGATGCAGGGTTTCCTTTTCAATATCTACCTATGGAGTTGCCTCTCGTTTTTCAGTCTTTACTGTGTCCTCACAGTTCCTTTCTTGCCGATGTCCTGTTCACTGTCAATGGATTTGAGAGTCACTGTCCTTGCGCTGCCTTTCACCTTGAATTTCTTTTCAGGGTTCACTTAATACCATCATCTTGCTCTTGATCTGGATAGGAATCAGCTGTTTCTCCCCACCTTCTCCAGCACTAATCTCAGGTAGTCTGAAGCAATTGGTTCCCTTGTTGCAGACTTGTTCTTTAGAATATACTGTCTTGCACCTACTAACTGTGGTAGCAGAAAATGGCCACTACATGGCGCTGCAGGGCTAATATTGGGATTTTCTTTCTGGAAGCTCCCTCGGTTCCTAAACCAAGCTGCAGACACTTCTGTGCTTTGGTGAATCCTGTCTGGGATGCAGTCAACTTTTCAGAGACTGGATCCGCCTCAGCAATTGTTTGCCCATCCTGGGTGCCTCGTTTCAGCAGTCATGGCCAATGGCGACTGTCCAAATGCACTTTGCGGGGGACTCCGAAGTCACCGGACTTCACCGAGGGGCTCCCTTGGCACCGCGGCGAGTGTCTCTTTCTTTAATGCTGTTTCATTTACTAATGCGGGCGGGGAGGGGTGAAACTCGCAGGCTGTTTCTCTCGCCCACTTCCATCTTGCCTCACTGCTCCTGGAACGCCCGCTTCCTCAGGCATTTCGTTTTCACAGTGTATTTCCTCTGTTTTCCGATTGTGAGCAGGGCCCCGGCACACACCTTAGAGGCAGTTCACTCGAGGCC
Source organism: Lissotriton vulgaris (assembly GCF_964263255.1). Classification (NCBI taxonomy): domain Eukaryota; kingdom Metazoa; phylum Chordata; class Amphibia; order Caudata; family Salamandridae; genus Lissotriton; species Lissotriton vulgaris. The sequence goes on from NC_141699.1 coordinate 45,890,504, forward strand.
TCCTCCTTCTCTAGCCCCAACCACCTTCAAAAGAACAGAAGGACACGCGGGGACATCCCACCCTCGTCGCCAGTGTAGAGTTTGGGCCTCAGGCCCACATGGTGAGGAGTGACTGACACACCCACTCGGTAGTCTGGTGCAGTAACTGGCCCTGGGCACGTGCGCCCAGACTCTATGGGGCAGATTTATGATAACTGGCGCATCCCCAGGGATGCGCCAGTTATTTTGCGCCGCTGCTCCGCCACCCATGGTGCGCCGCATTTACAATGTGGCGCACCATGGGGCAAAAACGGCACAGATGCGTGACGCATCTGTGCCGTAAATGTGGCGCTTTGCTGGAGTTGCATCGCAAGCGCGACGCAGCTCCAGCAAGGCTCGGGGGTGCCCCATCTTTACAATGCTGCATCAAGACCTACGCCTGCTTCAAGCAGGCGCAGGGTTTTGACGCAGCATTGGCCTGAAAGTGACTGAGTGAAATCTTATAGATTTCACTCAGCCACTTTTGCGAGGCGCACCTGCCCCGGAACGCCCACCCTGCGCCGGAACGCCCACAAGTGGCGCAGGGCTTTACAACGTGACGCATCTGCCTAGATGCGTCACGTTGTAAATGGGTCGTAGGGATGCGCCACGTTTACGCCGCAGTTGCGTGACGCAAACGTGGCGCATTCCCAACATAAATCTGCCCCTTTGTATTTACAGGATCACCTGACCGGTGATGCCTGTGGTGGGTGGGTGTAGGGTGTGTTACATTAGCAGGCGGAACACTAGTCCGTGTCTAGCTAGACACTACACACAACTTACCTGGTCCTGTGCACCGGAAATGAGCTCCACCTTGCGGCACTCGCTCTAATCGGCTCCCTTCTGTGGGACTGGAGCGAAGCCACTGTCAATCGCGCTGCCCCATGACCGCTCTCAGCACCCCAGCATGTCTCAAAAAGTATCCTAGAGTTTCCAAGTGGAGCACGGAGCAGTCATACCTCTTTGAACTCCATGGGCGGAGTGAATATTACCACTCACTCTTGATTTCCGCCTCACACCTGTGAAAAAGAGTTATTATTGGTAATAATTGAGTTTTTTTTAGCTTGAATGAGTTTTGTTTTGTGTGAATAGAAACTCCTGAAGGTGATAGATGCTTTTCTGATTTTTGGGGGAGATGTATTCCTCCAACAGGTGGTCTGCTATGGATTGTTCTGTAGATGAATGTTAAGAAGACATAGATATATAGCATTTTCTGTATTAATTTTCTATGGGTGTATGGTTTTAATTACACCTGTTAAAGAAACGATGGGGCAGATTTATGATAACTGGCGCATCCCCAGGGATGCGCCAGTTATTTTGCGCGGCTGATCCGCCACCCATGGTGCGCCGCATTTACAATGCGGCGCACCATGGGGCAAAACGGCACAGATTCGTGACGCATCTGTGCCGTAAAGGTGGCGCATTGCTGGAGTTGCGTTGCAAGCGTGACACAGCTCCAGCAAGGCTCGGGGGTGCCCCATCTTTACAATGCTGCGTCAAGACCTACGCCTGCTTCAAGCAGGCGCAGGGTTTTGACGCAGCATTGGCCTGAAAGTGACTGAGTGAAATCTTATAGATTTCACTCAGCCACTTTTGCGAGGCGCACCTGCCCCGGAGCCCCCACCCTGCGCCGGAACGCCCACAAGTGGCGCAGGGCTTTACAACGTGATGCATCTGCCTAGATGCGTCACATTGTAAATGGGTGGTAGGGATGCGCCACGTTTACGCCGCAGTTGCGTGACGCAAACGTGGCGCATTCCCAACGTAAATCTGCCCCAATTACTTTGCTATGGTTAGTTTGTATGCACTGCATTTACTGTGACACATTCGTTTATTTTTTTTAAGGTAGATTTGAATTGGAGATATATTATATTTTCCTTTAAATATTGCTACTGATGTTGATACTTTATGGAATTAAAAAGTATTTAACATCATTTTTACCTGTTGATCTCTCTCAATATTCTTAAACTCTTTGGTAGGTTTGATTTCTGTTCTCTTGTGGTATTGGGTCCTTTTATTTGGACGGTAGAAATGCAAATTTCTTTTAAAAAAAGGATAATGTAACTATTATTTATTGCTCATACTTTCGTTTTCATAGTGAAGTAAAGTTGTATACATTCTTTGGAGGACAGCACCCAGAGGAGTATGAATTCTTTACTGATCTAAACACATGTCAGAGTAGGGATAGTAAATTTGCCCCCCACTACTATCAGGCGCCCACCCTGAGGCAAACATCTGTCAGAGTAGGAATAGTACATTTTATCCCACCACCATCCGACTCCTTTCTTGAGGTAAACTGAGCAGTAACTTCGAAATGACAGCCCCTGGCGTAGTACCATTAGTCATTTAAAAAAAAATGTTTTTATTGAAGAAAAAACAGTTGTAGATATGACAGTGAGCATATATGCAGATAAGTTTGATTAGTAAATCTAATGTTATTGAATAATTCGTTTGACAGCAGTTATGTTAAATCAGCAATGCGTATATAATTTTACAATCCCCAAGACAGTCGTTACATCATACAATGTACCATTAAATAGGCAGGTCTTCCAACATGTTGCCACCACTACGCCTCTGAGTCTTCTTCATCCGAACTATCTAGATCTTCCTCTGGTAGCATCTCACGGAGGTTCCCCCTGTAATTGTTCCTCGGCGCCCAAATTTTGTTCCATTTGCGCAGGCATCCCCTGGTCTTATAAACTGTGCGCTCTGTTACCATGATCATATCCTTATTTCTACACGATAATGCTAGCATAGGGGGGCCTTGCGCTACCCACTTCTGCGCAATGTCTCTCTTAGCTACTATGAAGCCGAGTGTCACCCAGGTTTGTCCCTGGCGAGCGAGGTCAGTGGGGTCCCATATATTCAGAATACACCTTCGTGGTTCAGGCAAGAGAGAGACATTTAATGTCTGTGTCATAGTACGCAGTACCTGTCGCCAGTATTCGGTTATCACTGGACAGTCCCATAGGGTGTGAAAAAGTGTGCCTTCCTGCCCGCATCCTCTAAGGCAGAAGGGATGTGTCGCTCGTCGTATTTTGTGTAGGGTGGGTCTGGTGTAATATACTCAATGTAATATTTTGAGTTGCACCAGCCGGAATTTAGCCGATATGCCCACCTCTTTAGGGGATGCCAGGGCCATCAACCAGTCCGTGTCGTCCATTTCTCCCACTTCGACCGTCCATTTTTCACAGAGTGCCAGTGTAGGGTCGGGCATATTGTTAAGTAGTTTCCGGTAAGTGAGTGACGTTGCGCGTTGCTGCATGAAATCTGTGAGTAGACAGTTCTCTAGTGGTGAGGCTTCCGGAATGTCAGTGTCAGTTGGGAGTGTAGTCAACAATGCATGCCTAATTTGCCCACATCTATATGTTTCATTCTGACCCAAGTCATATAGTTGTTGGAGTTGTGTAAATGGGATCACCATCCCTTTATCCCACATGTCACCTACCGTGGAGATCCCAATAGTGTCCCATTGTGTGAAGCCCTTGCTGTTCCGTAATTGTCCCAGTGCTTTGGTGTCCCATAGTGGGGTGAGTTTGGTGATAGTGTTTTTCCACCCCAGTTTCGCCAGTGCTGCATACCATAATGCTACTGTCTGTTTTGTAAGTACCATTAGTCATTTTTAACACCACCATCATAATTTAGTTGATCTCATTAAAAAAAAGTAGATGAAAATATATTGTAGAAATCAATGAAGTCTCGTAGACAGCTCTTGTAGTTGGTAGTTTATTATTCAAGTTACATCTTAGTAAATTCCAATGTAAGCCCCACCAGGAGCAGCCTCCTGGCTGCTCAGCCCATCTTCTCCAAAAGCTCCCCCTTCAAGTACAAACATTCATAACATTCAAAATAACATCATCTAGCTAGAGCATCAGGCAATGAACCAGGGCCAGGGAGATGCATTACATAAGAAGCAGATTACTACACATCTTCCCCTTTATAATATTTAACAAAATTAAATAGTATACACATATATAAACATAGGAAGAGAAGATAAACATTCCAGAAGTAAACATAAAAGAACACCATAATAACAGGAGACAAACTCTTCTTATGTAATAATATTAACACCTTAGCTGCGTGTAAATATCCCTCCCCAGTGCTGCGCTGTCCATTGGAACTAGTGCTGAATGGGCGTCCAATGGACGTGCGCAGCACTGGGGAGGTAGGGCTGCTGACGACCGTTGGCCGTCAGCAGCACTTAAGAGGTTAACAATGTAAAAGTAATGCAATAATGAGAAAATAGTAATGTAAGTAATAAAATAGCCTTCCCTATGTAAAAATAATAATAACGATGCAATAGTAATAGTGTAAGTAATAAACAGTAAGACAGCCTTCTCTATGTAATAATAATGATAATAATAATGACACTGGGCCCGATTCACAGAACTAACTTAAGACAAAATCCTAAACTTGCTACTTTTGGAATTCACAGAATTTCGGATCCTGTCTTAAGTCTGTCTTAAGTTTGTCTTAAGACAAACTTAAGACAAAATCCTTACTTCTGTGAATACCAAAAATAGTAAATTTAGGATTTTGTCTTAAGTTAGCTCTGTGAATCGGCCCCATAGTAAATGTAGTAAAAGTAATCAATACTACTATTATAAAGAGAGAACTTGCACCTTTTGGCAAGGTAAACTGGGGAACCACAGCGCCAATCTACACACCCGATACACCGTTGAAATCGGCAGGGTGTGTAGATGGTCATAGGCTTTAAAAATGTAAAACATAAACGTTATATAAAAAGTTGAATTTTTACAAAAAGTAGTTCCCCCAAAGTAGCGCCGGCCGCGACGTGCGTCGTCATGTCAGGAGCAGGGGAGGAGCAGCGTCCCAGGCTGGCCGTGCTCAGATTTCCCCATCAGGACATTACTAGACCAAGATTCAGGTAGGTGGGGGAGTTATCAGAGTCCAGATAACACCTGTGTCCCTGCATCAAGATTTCCTTAAGCTAGGACCTAAGAGCAGGAGAGAGGGCAAAACTTGGAAAATAGTGAAGCACGTACAGACGTAGCCCAATGCGTTGTCAGCGGAACCCAAAGTGCCCCGCATTTTGTTTTGCGTTCCCCATAGCAGCCAGCCACCACTGCAAATTATGTCAATATGGCTGAGATACCCGCCACCCCCTCTCAACACAATCCCCAAGGATGGGAAACCGGAAACAGTTCTGAACTTTTGGAAGGCGGGAGGGAGTTACCCTCCCGGCCGTATTTATTAAAATATGAAACAAAATTAAAAACATTAAAATAACGGTTTCATATCATGTACAATTTCATTTCCACATTACGATGTTTTGGCTAACCTTAACATATTTCTAATACAAAGGTTCTCCTAGCAGAAACTAACATCCTACCAATACATTTTTAACTTGAAATTGTACATCCTAACGTTAAGGGCCAACGGCAAGGTCGTAACCGGTGTCAGATCCCTAAACCAGAAATACCCCCTCACTTGCGAGGGGCGAACGCACAGAGGGCTGTACCTCATGTGCACATACCAATTTCCCTTGTCTTGACGGGGGCCCCAATTAACTCGACGCCATTTTATGGTCGTCCGAGGACTCGTGTGAGGTGTCTAGAAGGTAGCGTAGACCCCCCTCCCCACCCCTTACAACTTACCACATCTGCCGTCGCAGATGTCCTGGCCCCGGGAAATTCCCAGGAGGGGCCCGTAGCCCCTCCTATCCAGGGAGGGGCCTTGACCGCCTTCCCTTTCCTTTCGGCGTCCCATCCTTAGAAGGGACCGCCTCCCCGTTGAGGGGCCAATGGCCACCTCCCCCCGGGCGCTCCCATCCGTAATGGGTGACGCCCCCCCATAGGGATCTTCCAATTACTGCTCACCGATCATGACCTTACCGCCCGACCGAAATAAATACGACATTAAACTAGAAATACTAAAACTAAAAGACAACAGATGCTCAAAGTATGACTATTGAAACATCACTGATCAACACTGGTGCAAATACTTTATTCGATAGAATATACTGTAAGGAATTATCCACTTTATTGCATACTGAATCACTACTTTAATCACAACAACCTGTAGGAAAATAGAGTTAGCACATCAAAACTTTATTTCAAAACCGCTTGCTGTCTCCAGGGGCTGGTGGGTGGGTCAAAATGGCTCTTCGTTCCGTCTCGAGCTCACGTGCAGCGGGGAGGTGCAGCTTCAGAGCACAGGAACAAGAGGATGCTTCTTTGGCTTGTTGCTCCTTTTATCCTTCTTCGGGCGGGCGTAAACCCGCCTCCGCCCGCCTCCGGGGGCGTGGCTGGCGGCTTCAGTGTCTAGGACAACCCACTCTAGGGCGGGAAAAAGCGCGCCCCGGCTACGCCGCTTCGGGCATACCAGCCGAGACTCGCCTCCCGCCCAAGATGGCTTCCCGGGGGGATCGGGGTACTCCACCATACGTTCGGGGGGACCGAGTGGTCGCCCCTTTCCATATGGCTGAGATACCCGCCACCCCCTCTCAACACAATCCCCAAGGATGGGAAACCGGAAACAGTTCTGAACTTTTGGAAGGCGGGAGGGAGTTACCCTCCCGGCCGTATTTATTAAAATATGAAACAAAATTAAAAACATTAAAATAACGGTTTCATATCATGTACAATTTAATTTCCACATTACGATGTTTTGGCTAACCTTAACATATTTCTAATACAAAGGTTCTCCTAGCCGAAACTAACATCCTACCAATACATTTTTAACTTGAAATTGTACATCCTAACGTTAAGGGCCAACGGCAAGGTCGTAACCGGTGTCAGATCCCTAAACCAGAAATACCCCCTCACTTGCGAGGGGCGACCGCACAGAGGGCTGTACCTCATGTGCACATACCAATTTCCCTTGTCTTGACGGGGGCCCCAATTAACTCGACGCCATTTTATGGTCGTCCGAGGACTCGTGTGAGGTGTCTAGAAGGTAGCGTAGACCCCCCTCCCCACCCCACACAACTTACCACATCTGCCGTCGCAGATGTCCTGGCCCCGGGAAATTCCCAGGAGGGGCCCGTAGCCCCTCCTATCCAGGGAGGGGCCTTGACCGCCTTCCCTTTCCTTTCGGCGTCTCATCCTTAGAAGGGACCGCCTCCCCGTTGAGGGGCCAATGGCCACCTCCCCCCGGGCGCTCCCATCCGTAATGGGTGACGCCCCCCCATAGGGATCTTCCAATTACTGCTCACCGATCATGACCTTACCGCCACAGGCCGGATAGTTGACCGGCTATCTGGACCCCCCACAAAACTCCTACCTAAAGGTCATGCTGTAAACACTTTAGCCAGGCTACGAGGTCTCCTATGAGTAACGCATTCCCCACCCGGGACAAATGGACCCCATCCTCTAGATACATACTGTCTCCCTTGATACAACCATGAGGAATAGAATGCAATGCACTTGAACGGAACAGTCTACCCAATTTGTTATTCACTTTCTTCACCGAATGATTTATAGCAGACACCGAATTCGCCCCCCGCCACACCTTACGTGAAATCATATGGGACCATGCAATTGTGCACCCTGGAACCCTTCTCGCTAACCAAATTACTGTGGATAGTATCGCCTCGAGAAGAAGTCATCTACCAGTGGTCACTAAATCATTGCCCCCAAGATGCACTATGATTATAGATGGCGGTGACCTTGTCCGCCCTAACAAACCCTCGAAAAAGGATTGAAACTGGTCAATACAGAGCCCGCCCCTTCCGTAGAATGTCACCCTGTACCCGTATTCCCCAGCTATGTGAATCATGTCACCTGCTTTGAATACGTCCGCGTCACGTGGGTGAGAGCCTTCTGCTTAATTCAGAGACTCTGTCCCTCACCACCCCTTGTTGTAAATATTTTTGTCCACCCTAAGCGTGGAAGGGTATTCTCAGATGTGAGACCCTTGCTCATTGCACCATCAGGATTCAAGCAAACCGGGCCAAAGACGGCTGTAATGCCAGAAACCGGTCCCCGGGAGCTTGTTTCCTTCCCAGTGTAAGAATTGGCTTTTGTAGTTTGGTTTGCCCTGTTCCCATCATGCACTGGGACAGGAACAGACTAATTTGCATACAGCCAGGTTCTGAAACTGGGATGGTGCAGTGAGCTAAAAAACGGTGTTGGATCTAGCCCTGATCTTTTGACTGGGTGAGAGCCTTCTGCTTAATTCAGAGACTCTGTCCCTCACCACCCCTTGTTGTAAATATTGAATACGTCCGCGGCACGCCTCACGTATGAGTGGCCCACGACCCACACCACTTTTTCCGCAGCCGGTGATCTCTGACCGCTGGTTCCCAGGTGTCGGGTCGACTGCACAGTCCGCCCCGCCTCATAAGCTTGCGAAACTGTAAACCAAACAAAAACAAGAAGCGTGAGTACATGATATCGGCTTCACAACATGTGCAACCGCACATACCTTTTATAACAATTCGAGGACCAACGCCCCAATTGTTTCACTTTTTCCACACTCAGACCCCTGGCTGTAGCCTCTGTAGCAGCCCCTATCCGAAAGGAATGGGTCCCAAACTCGCCGGGGTTCAAGCCAGCGGCCGAAATTGCCATTGCAAGCACCCGCTGGAACTGAAACCTCGTCAGTGGGGTGGCATCAGCGTGTCTCAACAAGGTCCCCCCCCCATGATGCCACCCTCTGTGCTAAATAATCCTCTACGCAAACAACGGGGCACATGGGAGATCCGGGAATCCGATGTATGACTACGCAGTCCCCGATCGCACCCTGATCAGTCTTGGACCTGAGAAACGAGACACTCATCGTCTCCCCCTTTACCTGAATGTGCTCTCGGCACAGTCCCCCCACCGTATCCTGCTTGTTCTTTGCCACCAGTTCGCTTACTCGCATCGCCCCATGGAATGCTAATGCAAAAGCGGCCCGGAATAACACTGTTTCATACTGGGATGAACATGTCGCAGGGAGTACGGAAAATAACAGGGCCAACCTTTCCAGACCTATCGGGTGCCTTTCATCTACTCTGCGACCCTCAAGGCGTTGCCACCCACGTAGCGCTTTCTGCACAACGAAAGACGCTGTCGGGTCCTGGATCCCATGAGCCCTTGCCATAAAGGAAATGGCGGCCCGATGCCTCTGGGCCGTAGCTACCGATTTGCCTGCCTGATGTAAAGACAGCAAAAATTTCACGACATACTCCTCTTGACCCCAAAGCTCCCCCCTAGCAGAACCCAAAAAAGGACCAATAGGAACGGAACACCCCTTCATATGCCTTCCTTGTCCTGGGTGCTAAACTCTCTCCCACGAGGTTTTGTAGTTCGGGGCACCGAGAGACCAGAGAGCTTCGGGAAAGGGTGCCGCCACCGGGTCCGCTGTGGGCAGAAAACCCCAGAAGGCCTGCATACGGAAACGAGAAAGCGCATCAGCCGCCTGGTTCAGTACCCCCGGTACATGTCTTGCCCTAAAGAGCACGTTCAATTGCATACACAACAACACAATTTCCTTGAGCAATCTCAGAATCCATTTGCAACGTGCTGCCTGACTATTGATACACTCAACCACGGTCATGTTATCGGACCAGAACACCACAGAGTGATCCCGAAACCCCTCAGGCCATGTTTTCAGGGCCACCAGAATAGGGAAAAGTTCGAGAAAAGCAATGTTACTCGTCAGCTCGCACTCGTGCCACCATGACGGCCACTTTTGAGCCGACCATTGATTACCGAATATGGCGCCAAAACCTATACTCCCCGCCGAATCTGTCCACAGCCCCAGCTCCTCGGAGGACACCGCCGGCTTGTTCCAGACAATCCGACCATTGAAATCCGCCAGGAATGCCAACCAAATGCGCATGTCCTGGTGAATCTCTGCCGAGAGCCTCGTGCGGTGGTGTCCCTCTTTAAGACCGACCATGGCTTGTGCAATCGAGCGGGAAAAGGGGCGGGCCATTGGCATTACTCTAAGGGCAAAATTTAACTGACCCACAGTTTGCTGTAATTGATGCAAGTTCACCTTAGTCTCCCGAATACATGTTTCAAGGGAGGCCCTGAATTTCACCACCTTTTCTTTGGGTAACCGGAAGCAACCTTCTTCTGAATCGAGCTCTATTCCAAGAAACTCGAGCGAAGTTGATGGCCCCACAGTCTTACCTGGCGCCAATGGCACACCTAATGACTCATCAGACCACAAAATTCCTTTAAAGCCTGTGCACATTCTGGGTCCCCGGCTGCCCCCAGGAACAGAAAATCATCGAGATAATGCATAACATGCTGAAACCCCGTCTTTCTCGTGAATACCCATTGCAGAAAACAACTGAATTTTTCAAAATAAGCACAAGATATGGAGCATCCCATTGGCATACATTTGTTCATGTAATAGCGACCCTGAAACATAAAACCAAGGAGACGCTGATCGTCTGGGTGTACCGGGAGCAACCGGAACGCTGACTCGATGTCTGATTTGGCCATCAGCGCTCCGGGCCCCAGGCGATTCAACATGGCGACGGCGTCATCGAAAGATGCGTACCGCACCGAACACACCCCCGGGTCTATCGCATCATTCACAGAAAGACCTCGCGGGGCTGACAAGTTATGTATTAATCTAAACTCACCCGGGTCCTTCTTGGGGACCACTCCCAATGGGGAACAAACAAAGTTAGCAACTGGTGGTATGTCGAATGGTCCGGCAACCCGCCCCCGAGTCACCTCTTTCCCAATCTTTACCTGTACCACCGCCGTATTTTGCAGGACCGACAATTGGTTCCTACAATGCGTCTTACCCTGAAAATTCCCCACTGGGATGCGGAAACCATACGAAAACCCGTCTCGCAACACCCCAGCGGAGACATGATCCGGGTATTCATTGAGCCAAGGAATCATTGCCATGGTATCAACCGGGGTAGGTAAAGGCGCCCCTCGGACTATTTCAGACCTGTTTGGCGCTTCCCCTACCTCCGTTATCACCCGTTTTGGCTCTGCACATGGTCTCAGGATGCGAGGACTGTCCACACCCCCCACAGTCGTGCCTAAACTTGCATGACCCCTGGGGCCTTGTACATTTTCCCCTATTAAAATTCCAACAGATTCCCTTTTTACCTGCGTTGCCACTCGACTTCGAGTGATGCTCGTTACCTGCACCCATCCGAAAGGGCGTCCCAGATGAATGGCGGGAAAACTCACCCCCGTTACCCCCCGACAATGGTGCCTTTAAAATGCCTGAATTCACCATCTTTTGCCAAGAAATGGAGTCGTAACAATCCCAGGTCAAAGCTGGGTTGTGCTCCTTGGCCTTCCGAAAAACATTATCATAACACCAGGTCTGCGGTTGGGCATCAACTCGAGCTCTTCCATCTTCTCGACTCACGCCAGCCTGACCTGTTATTCCTCACGGAAACATGGTTCAGGGACGACTCGCTTCCTAGCCTGCTGTCCATTTTGCCCCCTACTTACGCTGCCATTAGGATGGATCGCCCAGGAGGGAAGACTGGGGGAGGCGTGGCCCTGATTACTCGGGCGGACTTCCTTTTTGAAACCCTACCGTATCCCGTGATCCCTGCTGTAGACTGTTTAGTAGTCCGCTCCACTTCCTTTGGGATCCCAATTACCTGTGTGCTTATATATCGCCCGCCCCAGTCTACACCCGGCTTTTTACCTGCTCTTGAAGACCTCCTGGCCACCCTTGTGGTAAATAATTCCGCCATCCTTCTACTGGGAGATTTAAACTATTGGCCGAATGACCCAGCTGAAGATATGCGATCTAAGGAGTTTACGGCTCTGCTCACCAGCCTAAACTTCCTCCCCCAGCTGAGTTCGGCCACCCACACCAAAGGTCATCAACTTGACCAAATTTGGTCCCTTAACATCCCTATGGATCTTCCAATCATTTCCCCTTGTTCTTGGTCAGACCATTTCTTCATTTCCTTCACAGCCAACCGTGGACGGCCACCTAAACCCCCCCTGCCCAAAAACATCTGGGCTAGAAAGTGGGATAAGGCGGTCCTCCCGGCGGTCTGCTCTTCTCTGGAGGCTACTAGCCCGGAGCTCAATGATCTACCCTCTTCCTCCCAACTTTCAGCCATTAACAACTGGCTACTAAAGGCGTGCAATTCCATCGTTCCCCTTAAGAGAGTGACTATTAAACGCGCCCACGCGGCCAACCGATGGTTTACTCCTGCCCTCAGGGAAAAAAAACTTGCGACCCGCAGAGCCGAACGCGCCTGGCGGCGTACCTACTGCCCTCTCCTCAAGGCTAGTTACTGCTTGTCACTAAAAGACTACAAACATGACATATTAAAAGCCAAAACGGAGTATTTCTCTGGCAGAATCTTGGCAGCAGAAAACCAACCCAAGGAGATATTCAACACCATTCATGAGTTGGCTGCTTCTGACAGGGCGATCCCTAAAATCCCCCCGTCCCAAACACTTTGTAATTCCCTTAACTCTTTTTTCTTTGAGAAGATTGCCCTTATTAGGGCCAACATTCCCCCCCCTCCCACGGTACTCTCTGCTGTTCCCCCACCCCCCCCCCCTGCCCCCTCTTTCACTCAGTTTCCCCTCCTCACTCGAGACTCTTTGCTTCCTCTTTTAGCCCGGATCAAATCAGGCTCCCCTCGGGATATTGGTCCTGCTTTTGTTCTAAAAGAGCTTTTTTCTAACTGCTATTCTCCACCACTAACCTTTATTAATCACTCTCTTAACTCTGGTATTGTCCCCCTAGCCCACAAGTCAGCAGTCATCATCCCTATCTTGAAAAAGCCTGGCACCGATCCTTCCGTGCCCGCCAATTACCGCCCTATCTCCCTCCTTCCTTACCTCGCAAAGGTCTCAGAGGCTCATATCACCAGATCCCTGAGTTCCTTTGTGGAATCCACAGGCTGCCTTGCCGCCCGCCAGGCGGGCTTCCGCCCGCTGCACTCTACCGAGAAGGTAGTTGTGTCGGTGATGGATCAACTAAGAGAGGGTATTGATACTGGCCGGCCACAGGCTCTGGTCCTGTTAGATCTGTCCGCCGCGTTCGACACGGTGGACCATGACATCTTGTTGACCCGTGTCGAAGCGGCAGGCATTGGGGGCACGGCCTATGCTTGGCTCCGTTCATTTTTGACGGACAAAGAACAGGCTGTCCATCTTGCCAATTTCACTGCTCCCCTTAGGAGGGTGACTTGTGGAGTCCCCCAAGGCTCTTCCTTGTCCCCTCTGCTTTTCAATTTATACATCTCACCCCTTATTTTTACTTTACAGCAGATGGAGGTCTCGGTGTTTAATTACGCCGACGACCTCCAACTTGTTTTCAATCTTTCCTCCTCCCCTTCCTCAGCTTCTAACTTCCAGAAGGTTATGCTTTTTATCCAAGGGTGGATGAACTGCAACCACCTCAAATTGAACCCGGACAAGACCGAATTGGTCCTGACGGGGGGTGGTTGCAGTCCCTGGTCCCCTTCTTTCTGGCCCTCTGCCCTTGGCCCTTCCCCCCTTCCTGTTTCCAAGGTTAAAACCTTGGGTATTTTCATCAATCCCATGCTTACCCTTCATACGCAGACCAATGCAGTTGTGTCTGCTTGTCTCTTCTCCCTTCGGATTATCCGAAGGGTTGCCCGCTTTTTCTCAACTGCTGCACTCAAGCTCATTCTCATGGCAATGGTGCTTTCGCGCCTTGACTATGGGAACGTCATTTACAACGGTGCGCCGGCCTACTTGCTCCGTCGGCTCCAACAGATTCAAAATCAGGCGGCCCGCCTGATTTACGGACTCCCCAGGTTCAATCATACGACCCCCCTGCTGCAGTCTCTCCATTGGCTTCCAGTGAGGGAGAGGGCCCTTTTCAAGCTTGGATGTATCACCTACCAGGCCAGATCAGGAACCGCCCCCGTTTTCCTGTGTGAAGCCATTTCCCCCTACCTACCTTCCCGAGAACTCCGTTCTACTCATTTGGCCCTTCTGTCAGTTCCTCGTTTTAGAAAACAGAAGTCCGGTGGGGCCAGATTTGCAGTGCTGGCTCCTTCCTTCTGGAACTCACTTCCATTTACCCTTAGGTCGTCATCTTCCTACCTGGAATTTCGCAAGCATCTTAAGACCTTCTTGTTCTCCAGATCTGTAGCTGTATAGCCCTGTTCCCCGCATCCACTGGTCTTCTGCTATCTAGCGCCATGAAACCGATTCTGGTATGAGCGCTCTATAAATATTTTAAAATTCAAATTCAAATTCATAGCAAAACCACTGATTGCCCTCATATGATTGAGAATACTCCATAATACGTGTCTGATATATAGGCAACTCGGTCAACATCTCAGGCCTTCGTTCCCCCATAATTGAAGTGAATATGCCAAACGCTCTGCCCCAGTTACCTATGTTCTCATCGACCTTAAAGGCGGCCATCTTGGCGCGCCAAACACTCGGATGCAGAAACTCTTTTTGACCCTTCACATGCTCGATCTCGTAGTGATCAGTTAGCAAAGAAAACATGTTTACATACTTATCAGCCCAAATCTTTTCCTTGACTTCAATTGGAATATGCTGAGCCACTTTCTCCCTTCGTGAGGGTACAGACCCCTCCCCCGCAATCGGCAGTAGCCGCTTACCTAAATTAGAAGCTGTAGTCGCTGCCGAACTCGTGCCCGCTGCGGTTTCACCCACCGGAGCCTGTGGGGGAACAGAAGAACATGGTGCCTTCGCAGCCTCTCTAGATTCTCGCAATTGCCTCATTACTGCCCTGGCATCATCTGCCGTGGTGCCCTCACTATCTTTCCCCAACCACGCTGCCAGTTGTGCAGCCAACTCGGGAGGCATATCCCCCCCGTTCACAGGGGTGACTACGACGGGGATTGGTTGCCCCTCCTTCGGAACCGGGATTGGCTCCTCAGTCGGTGTATCGGGAACCGGGGCCTCTCCCCCAGATGCCCCCCTTTTGGACCTCTTGCCTCTCCCGCTGGGGACTACTCCCGGCAATGCTGGTCCGACGACTCGCTTAGGGCCTCCTACACCGTTCATTGCAGCCATCTGCTTCTTCATCTCGGCCATGTCTTTTACGAGCATGCGGAGCATCTGATCGGTACCGACCCGCTTTCCGACCTTCTTGCCCGGCATTCTCCAACGATGATATCTGAAAGAACAAGGACAAAATGACAACGCTCAAAAATGGCTCTTCGTTCCGTCTCGAGCTCACGTGCAGCGGGGCGGTGCAGCTTCAGAGCACAGGAACAAGAGGATGCTTCCTTGGCTTGTTGCTCCTTTTATCCTTCTTCGGGCGGGCGTAAACCCGCCTCCGCCTGCCTCCGGGGGCGTGGCTGGCGGCTTCAGTGTCTAGGACAACCCACTCTAGGGCGGGAAAAAGCGCGCCCCGGCTACGCCGCTTCGGGCATACCAGCCGAGACTCGCCTCCCGCCCAAGATGGCTTCCCGGGGGGATCGGGGTACTCCACCATACGTTCGGGGGGACCGAGTGGTCGCCCCTTTCCATTATGCAGGGTCAGATCGCCAACACTCCGGTCTGGGAGCGGTCAAAGCCGAGGAGCAGCTCCGTATTAAAATACAGTAGAGCCTATGTCTAGAATATGCGAGGGCAGTGCGCTGTTTGGTGAGATCCAGGCCACACCACACCTCCCAGCCGTCAGCAGGTAATGGATGCGACAATATCTGTAGCAGCCGTCCCCAGTTGTGTGACAGTGAGTGTACTGGGTAGGGAAGAGCCACGATCTACAGGCGAGCACAGGCGGTCCCAGATTCAGAGCCCCGCCCCATGCTGTGGCACAGCAGACATGAATGGGGGGACCCCCAGGTCGTCATCAGGATCAGGATCAGCTGGGAACAACCAGCCTCATGGCTAAGCACACTGCACCGGACAGTCATCCCGGATCTCAGGCGATTGTAGGCTGGGATGCAGTTTGGAGACACTGCGCACGGAGCGCAGTTGGTATTATAATTCCCAGAGTGCAAAGTAAAAAAGCCAAACAGTAGGAAATACTCACGCATTGAAACTTTATAATTAGTCTTGCTTATCTTTGGTCTGACTGAACGGTTTTCCAAAGATTGCATGACCGTTGGCGTTACAGATATGACGAAGTACAACACCTAGAGCCAAGAAACCCTTCTCAGGTTAAAACTCGCTTTTAATGTCTAATCCGTGCAGGCCTCCCAAGTGAAGATATGGGCTTTAAAAATGAATAAAGGATAACTTTTTTTTTATATTTCAGAATCGGGTAGGGGGGGTTGGTGCGGGAGGGGGTCGGGCGGGAGCAGGTGTACTGCCCCCAGCCCCTTTCTGCCCCAGGCAACGCTGGGGCGGGCTGCTAGTGTAAGTAATAAAGTAGTAATATAGAAGTCGTAAACTTAAACAAACGGCAGGACCAGGGAATACCATACGCCCTCTACTGCACACACTATAATTAGGCTTCCCGGTTTTACGTTTTTACAGATTTTTAAAATAAATACAGACCGAAATCTATATTTCCTTTGTCTGTATTTATATTTAGAAACTGTAAAATACTAGAAAATTTTGCCGCGCTCGAATCCAGAGTTATCGCTATGCCCCCTTCCTGCTGCTGGAAATTCCTTCCCGGACACACACACACACACAGCCGCACCGAGTACTTCACAGGCCTTTTTCACAGTGCTGCAGCAGCACATCCTGGCACACGGCTTAAAACAAATCGATTTCTTATTCGCTGTACAAGAAATAAAGTATGTTGGTCGTGCTCAAATGTTATGAGCCCGTCAAGAGGTAGTCTCAATGAGAGCTTTAAAAATGTAGAAAGCTGGATCACCACACAGATTGTTTAACTAATACTACGATTGATCAGACACGGTGCTAATCCTAGCTTAAATGACTGAAACACCTTTGTAGCAATATTAAAGGTAAAAGTTCTTTAATGTCAGTAATGAGCCCTACACTTGTCACTAAAATATTTACCATCAAAATGGCTATTCTTCTATAAAAAAAATCTTAAATTGTGAATATTCCAAAAGCATCTCCTCAAGTCAAGATGAGCTGCAAATGCATTATGGTCAGAGTATGTTGTTAAATACTTCCAATCAGTTGCTATTAACTTCCATAGCATGCCCTTGAGCATTTATGTATGTATGTGTAAACACTAAGGCCAGGAATATGCAGTGAGTGGCGTAGTACATTTGCCATAAGCAAGAAGGAAATTGGAACCCTTTCTGTCCACAGTTTGGGCGGTGACGTGCAGCTATAGTGGGGTACAGTGGGGCCCCAAGGCTCCGGCGCTGCTGCTCCTGCTGCACCACCGATAGCTGTTCCTCTGGTTAATATTTTGTACCACCCCCTTGATTTTCTTAATTTTGCTTGCAGTACATATATAAATATTAACGTTACATTTATATGGCATGAAAGTCTCATAGCACCCTTTGCAATGTAAATGGTCTACTCTAGCCCCTTAACAATCACTCAATGGTTTAATTCATAGTTAATGATGGAACACATCAAGACTCAATGGTGGTACACGGACGTGCCTGTGAGGGAAAGGAGGGAGAACGAGGGGCAGATTGATAGTGGCAGGGAGGTGAACGAGGGGAGATGGAAGGAATGTCAGACTGCCCAAGACAGAGGTAATGAGGGAAAGGTAAAATGTGAAATGTATGGAATAATAGACAAATATTGCATTTATGTAATGACCGCATCTGTTCTGTCAACCAGCATCAGGTAATTTTTCCCCTGGGGAGCTCTGTCTATATTTAAATTTGAAAGTAAAGCTTGATATGAGGTAGCATTTCATGAGGCAGATCAAATGCAGTTCTTCTGCCATCTAAAAAATATGACTGGTTCAATTTGTCAAAAAATGGCCATATGCTGTGGAATGCCAATTTCACACAGCATTCGGTCTGTGGTTGAGAATGATCATTTTTTGGGTGGCTTCATATGTTCATGCCCTTCAAACTTTGCTGTGGGTGTGAGAAAACATGGATGGAGTGGAATAAGGGACAATTTAATCTGCTCGCTGGGATCAACCTAGAGTGGTTTAGCATCTATTTTCAGTCGGCGAACCTTTGACTGAGATAGTAACTTTCAGGGCACGTGGCTTGTAGCTTGGGATCTATCTGTCTGTCTATCTACACATAAACACACCACCACCGATATAGGTAACCTTACGTACTTTCTGTGTGAAAACCATACACATCTGAAGGCAGATTTCATGCTGGCTTTAGATGGAAATACAGAAGCGCTGGCACATGTTTGCTCCTGATAAGTGCTTCTACTCTATCTTAAAGTGTTTTTATAGCAGAATTGAGAAGCACATGTACTCTCCTTTTCAAATTACTCAGTACTGGACCATTTAGAGCACTGCTAAAGCCACAACAAATCACTAGTTTAAGTGAGCGCATGTGTGCATTGTCAATTTAAATAAATGTGGAAAAATACTAGCTATAACATTGCCTTTTACTTGTGGCAAAAATAAATGTGGATAAATACAGAAAAAATGGCCAAAAAATAAATATGGATAAATACAGACGGAAATGGCAAAAAAATAAATACCACAAAACCGGGAGCCCTAACTATAATATACCGTCCACTTACCAAGAACACCCTCTACTGCATACTATTGCAGGACCAGGGAAATTTACATATTCTCTAATGCACGTAATATAATGTTCTGTCTGCATACTATTGCAGGACCACACACGCATTAATACATAGTAGCCTCCCAATAAGAGATCACATACCTCCTCGTAAAGGGGGAATCCACCTTCCTAGAAACCACCACACACAGTAACCCAAGGGGGAATCCACCTCCCTATAAACCACCACACACAGTAACCCAAGGGGGAATCCACCTCCCTATAAACCACCACACACTGTAACACAAGGGGGAATCCACCTCCCTATAAACCACCACACACAGTAACCCAAGGGGAATCCACCTCTCTATAAACCACCACACACAGTAACCCAAGGGGGAATCCACCTCCCTATAAACCACCACACACAGTAACCCAAGGGGGAATCCTCCTCCCTATAAACCACCACACACAGTAACCCAAGGGGGAATCCACCTCCCTATAAACCACCACACAGTCACCTCCCAAGGGGGAATCCACCTCCCTATTGCCACACACTCGCAGTAACCTCCCAAATAATTGTAAAGGGGGAATCCACCTCCCTATAAACCACACACTCACAGTAACCTCCCAAATAATTGTATAACAGTAACCTCCCAAGGGGGAATCCACCTCCCTATTGCCACACACTCGCAGTAACCTCCCAAATAATTGTAAAGGGGAAATTCACCTCCCTATAAACCACACGCTCACAGTAACCTCCCAAATAATTATAAAGGAGGAATCCACCTCCCTATAAACCACACACTCGCAGTAACCTCCCAAATAATTGTATAACAGTAACCTCCCAAGGGGGAATCCACCTCCCAATAAACCACACACTCGCAGCAACCTCCCAAATAATTGTAAAGAGGGAATCCACCTCCCTGTAAACCACCACACACAGTAACCTCCCAAGGGGGAATCCACCTCACTATCAACCACCACACACAGTAACACAAGGGGGAATCCACCTCCCTATAAGCCACCACACACAGTAACCTCTAAAGGGGGAATCCACCTCCCTATAAACCACCACACACAGTAACCCAAGGGGAATCCACCTCACTATAAACCACCACACACAGTAACCCAAGGGGAAATCCACCTCACTATAAACCACCACACACAGTAACCTCCCAAGGGGGAATCCACCTCCCTATAAACCACACACTCGCAGTAACCTCCCAAATAATTGTAAAGGGGGAATCCTCCTCCCTATAAACCACCAGACACTCGCAGTAACCTCCCAAATAATTCTATAGGGGAATCCACCTCCCTATAAACCACAGACTCGCAGAAACCTTCCAAATAATTTTAAAGGGGAAATCTACCTCCCTATAAACCACATACTCGAAGTAATCTCCCAAATAGTTGTAAAGGGGGAATCCACCTCCCTATAAACCACAGACTTGCAGAAACCTCCCAAATAGTTGTACAGGGGGAATCTACCTCCCTATAATAATACTGTAAAATGAAAATCCCATTGAGTATCAATTTAGAATGACACGTTGCAAATCAAAAGCAGATGTACATTACATTAGCATATATCACCAAATTCAATGCAGTGTCACTAAGCTGTCATCACATGCACCACAACAAACAAGTGAGTAACTTAATACTTAACAATCATCTCACACAGTAAAGTTCTGGGTTTCCTATTTCTTTTGACCCACACTCTAACTCCTTATAGAAAAATTTCATTACTGTTCCAATTTTGAATCCTCTTTTCTCTGAGCGCACCAGTTAATTCCATTTCTTGGTGCAATTGCGCTCCATAGCCAGAAGATGGCGCTGTTGCACTAGTTCTAACTTTTCAAAAGCGACATTCTCAGTAATATGTAGTTTTCAATGAGTGTAAATGACAGTACCTGTGACGGTCTTCGGGCAGCAATGCTCATGGCAACCCTCACATTAAAATCATCTTTATCACCAGTACTTGACTCACAAAATTAACTCTGATGGCAATCCAGGTCAGCTACAGAGCACATAGACACACCAACAAACTGGGGCCTTCTTGCAATTCCATTTCAATACCATGGAGACACCAGTTGTGGTTGGCAAACACTGCACAGTTACAATAGACTGTGCAAAGGCCTGTAGACTACAATCCAACGTTTTCTCCACATTTGTTTTCTGTCACATTTTTTACAGCGGGGCTTGATGATTCTTTAAAAGCATGTGATCAAAATCTGCCCCCGATTATTTTCTACCATGTGCAGCCACTTATCAGGGCACACCGGAGCCTTGTCAGCATTCAACACCGGGGCATGACCTTCGCCCCTACCGGGGCTCGATGTGTGCCCCCGACATCACTACATCACACTCCATTTTAACACAGCGCTCCATGCCCATTCTGCATTAGTGACAATTTGAGGTTGATTTATCACATACCTCCTCATTAGATTTCACAGTTTTAAAACAGGACTGCAGATATACTTTACAGTTTCATACACAGGTGGATCTGGCACCTAAAATTATTTAGGGCGACCTTTGTCAGGGTCACTGGTGGGCGGGTGCCAGAAAGCTTAAATAGTTCAATGTCTTTAGTAATATTAGTACCTTAAGTTCCAGTAGCCATCAAATAGCCTTCTTTTCTCCACGTGTAAGTTCTTTTCCTTTTAAATCGTCTCCAATGTAGAAATCAATGAAGTCTCATAGACAGCTCTTGTAGTTGGTAGTTTATTTTTCAAGTTACATTTTTTAGTAAGTCCTAATATAAGCCCCACCAGGAGCAGCCTCCTGGCTGCTCAGCCATCGTCTCCAACAGCTCCACCTTCAAGTACAAACATCCATAACATTCCAAATGACTTCATATAGCTAGAGCATCAGGCAGAGAACCAGGGCCAGGGAGATGCATTACATAAGAAGCAGGTTACTACATATATATATTGCATAGACTTACTTTTGTAAGTGTTCAGTGAATGCTGTTATTTTCAAGACTGCAGATAGTCTGTGAAATGTCTATGGATTACTTAAAAATATGTTATTACCAAATGCTTATGGCTTTACTTCTTTATTTGTATGTGTGTTTATTGTAACTGAATTACTTACTCACTCTGAGGGTGGCACTGTCTCTTTCTTTTCCTCCTCAATCCGATGTGTGAGGACACCTGCGAAGTCAGTGTTCCACTATGCTCCATTTATACGCTTTGTGTGGTGAATAGTAAATTAAAACAATACATGATTTCAAATGTATTGTTAACTGGGATTCTAATTCTGTCAAAAAGCTATATTTGTTGAGAACTGTTTAGAAACACTGATTCTTTATTTCCTGTTTAGAATGATAGCCATTGTGGTAGACAGCATCAAGACATAGAGTAAAAATAGAGAAAGGACATCTGGAAAGTTGCTTTTCTAACGTCCCTGCTGTTTTTGCTTGCAGTGTTACATTGATAACATTTTTTATCATTGATGTATACAAAACATATTCATTATTAGAACATTGGAATGTTGGGAGCTCTATGGCTTCTAATGGCTGGAATAAGCCCGGAGCTCCAAAATTCCAATGCTTCTTTGTTCACAGCTCTGGTTGTGAACAAAGGCTTCAGAGAGGCTGAGTGGATTTCAATCCCCTCGCGCTCCCTGAAGCCTTTGTTTAATTTGTTAGCACATTCTGCCCTCTAGTGGCAGAATGTTCTAATTGCCTTATAACCCTTCGTGGCAGGGCTATACCAGCTATTAAAGTCCCGCTGTCTTGTTAAAGTCCCTCACCTTCGGCTTGGGCCTTTAACGCTGCAGCAGGTCTTTAATAGCCGGTATAGCCCGCTACGGCAGGCTATATGGCTATGTCGTATTCTTATTCCTACTGGGATCTCAAAAAGTAGTGTTTCAATATGTATATATATCTTTGGGGCTTAAAAAACACTATTTTGGCATCGTTTCCGAAGTCTCATTTTAAAAGTATGTGTTGTAACATCATACAACCATACCACGATTTGCCAAAATTGTAATCAGGCACTATATGTATGGTTGAAACACGTTGACTATTTAGAAGATGTAGTTCAAGTTCAAGTTCAGGGATTTATGTAGCGCACTACTCACCCAGAGGCTCTTAAGGCGCTTGGGGAAGGGGGGGTTCAATTATTTTTCGAATAGCCAGGTTTTAAGTTCTTTTCTGAAGGATATGTGGTTTTGAGTAAGGCGGAGGTGAGTGAGGAGTGAGTTCCAGGTCTTGGCAGCAAGGAAGGAGAAGGATCTGCCACCCATGGTGGACTTTCGGATGCGCGGGACTGCCGTGAGGGCTTGATTGGACAACCTAAGTTGACGGGTGGGTGTGTAGAAGGACAGTCGAGTGTTGAGGCATTCGGGTCCTAGTTTGTAGAGGGCCTTGTGTGCGTGGGTGAGAAGACGGAATGTAATTTTCTTGTTGACGGGAAGCCAGTGGAGGTCTTTTAGGTGTCCGGTGATGTGATCTTGGCGAGGGATGTCCAATATGAGTCTCGCTGATGCGTTTTAGATGCGTTGGAGTTTTTTCTGTAATTTTGCTGTGATTCTGGCATATAGTGTGTTTCCATAATCCAGTCGACTCGTGACCAGTGCGTGGGTGACAGTCTTTCTTGTTTCGAGGGGGATGCAGTGGAAGATCTTTTTGAGAATACGAAGTACGTTGAAGCAGGAGGATGAGACTGCGTTGACTTGTCTGGACATCGAGAGAGAGGAGTCTAGGATGAAGCCCAGGTTGCGTGCGTGGTCTGTGGGTGTGGGTGTGGGTGCTGTGCCCAGAGCGGAAAGCCACCAAGAGTCGTCCCAGGCAGAGGGGGAGGATCCTAGGATGAGCACATCCGTTTTGTCTGAGTTGAGTTTTAGGCGGCTATGTTTCATCCATTCTGCTACTTCTTTCATGCCTTCGTGAAGATTGGTTTTGGCAGTGCTAGGGTCTTTGGTGAGGGAAAGGATTAACTGGGTGTCGTCGGCAGAAGAGATGATGTTAAGGTTGTGTTGACGCGCGATGGAGGCGAGTGGACTCATGTAAACGTTGAAGAGGGTGGTACTGAGTGATGATCCTTGTGGTACTCCACAGATGACTTCAGTGGCCTCTGAGTTGAATGGGGGAAGTCAGACTCTTTGAGTTCTACCGACGAGGAATGAGATGATCCAGTCCAAGGCTTTTTCTTGTATGCCGATGTTGCTGAGGCGATGTATAAGGGTGCTGTGGCAGACTGTGTCGAAGGCGGCGGAGAGGTCGAGTAGGATGAGGGCCACTGTTTCTCCGTTGTCCAGTAGCGTTCGGATGTCGTCTGTAGCTGCGATGAGGGCAGTTTCGGTGCTGTGTTTGGCTCGGAAGCCGGACTGTGAGGGGTCGAGGGAATTGTTGGATTCAAGGAAGGCGGCGAGCTGGCTGTTGATGGCTTTCTCAATGACTTTGGCGGGGAAGGGGAGGAGGGATATGGGTCGGTAGATTTTAAGTTCAGAGGGGTCTGCTGTGGGTTTCTTTAAGAGGGCGCTGGGTTCGGCGTGTTTCCAGCTTTCTGGGAAGGTGGCAGAGTTGAACGAGCAGTTGATGACATCATAGAGATGGGGTGCGATGATGGAGTCAGCTTTGTTGATGATGTGGTGGGGGAAGGGGTCGGTTGGCGAGCCAGAGTGGATTGAGTTCATTAGGCGGATGGTGTCTTCAGTGGTGATTGGGTTCCAGGCGCTGAGGTTGTTAGTTGGCGGTGTAGGATCTGAGGGGGGTGGGGAGGGTTGTTCGCAGGGAGTGTTCTCGAAGCTGTTGTGAATGTCGGCAATTTTGTTGTAGAAGAAGGAGGATAACGCATTGCAGAGGTCTTGGGAGGGAGTGATGTCGTTAGATGCTGCGGCGGGGTTGGTGAATTCTTTGACAATGTTGAAAAGTTCCTTGCTGTTGTGGGCGTTGTTGTCGAGACGATCCTTGAAAGCTGATTTCTTGGCGGATCGAATCAGTTGGTGGTGTTTGCGGGTGGCCGCCTTGAGGGTGGCCATGTTGTCGGTGGTTGGGATTTTTCTTCATGTTTTCTCTTGGGTGCGGCATAGCTTCTTGGATTTTTTAAGGTCATCATTGAACCAGGGGGCCTTTTTGCTGCCTGAATTGATCTGGTGCTTTTTCAGGGGTGCTAATTCGTCAGCGCTGTGGGTGATCCATTGCTTGAGGTTGGTGGCCGCTTGGTTTGGGTCCAATGAGAGGGTGGGAGGGTTTTGGTTGAGTGATGTGACTAGTTGGTCGGAGGTGATTTTGTTCCAGTTTCTCCGAGGAATAGGTTGTGGGCAGTTGTGGGTCAAGGTGGTTTTGTAGCTGAAGTGAACACAGCTGTGGTCCGTCCAATGGAGAGCTGTGGTGCGGTTGAAGGAAATGTGCTTGCTGGAGGTGGAGATAGGGTCGAGCGTGTGCCCGGCTACATGGGTGGGGGTGTCCACAAGTTGTTTGAGTCCGAGAATGGCCAGGTTGTCCAGAAAGGAGTTGGTGTTGCTGTCGTGTTTGTTTTCAAGGTGCACCTCACTAATTATACCTGTAGACCTACCATGAAGGGAATGCAAGCTGTGCTAAGATATTTTGAATTCTTTGTAAGACCCCAGTAGGTGATTATCCAAACTGCCTTCTTGAACATGATTGAACTCATCCTGGTTTTAGGGCTCAGGATCAGATCTGATGATGAAGCATGCCACTAATTGAGTGTGTGAGGGTCTAACAACAAAAGAAGCACTCACCCCTTCTATACGGAGCTAAGCATCCTTCATACATTGAAAGATTAGGCCATTTAATGGCAATATAAGTTGTAGGTTACTTGTGAGTGCCAAGTTCAAGTGGGAGGACGAATCCTACTTATTTTTTTGTCTTCCTCTTCCTAAATACCATAACTCCAAGGATGTGGTGAGGTGTGAACTTTTCCTTAGCCTCTGCCTGCCTTATAATGAACGGCAGGTCTATGGACTATGAGATTAAGAGAGCGCTCATGGTTCAATTTAGCCTTGCTTCTATATTTAGCGTCGAGCATCGGTCTTTATTTCATTGTGCCATCAGGCTGGAAAGAGACCGCGATCTGGATTTACCGTCCACCACCTCCTGCTGTCATCCAGAAACCTGGGATTTGTGTACCTCAAAGGAAGGTATTCAAAAGTGATGCCATAGCGCAATGATTCCAGACTTCCTTGTTTCATCCAAGTACTCATTAATTACAACCGAACAATCTGAATAATACCTCCACTCACCTCTTCACTTGGGAATATGCGCAACCTAAAAGTGACCCATTGCAGCTCTCTGATAATTTTACATAAGGCTGGATTCTTATGGGTCATATTTTACGTTTTTTAAAACTATTTTAACTAATGTACACTTTGATGAGGCACTGCAGAATTAAGAACATATTGAAAAAGTGCTTTAAGCATGTGTTCGCCTAGTTTATTTCCATGGGCCCTACGGTTCTCTATCTTCACATAGCACCATGCTGTTAGAAGCGCTGGTCGGTGGTCTTTACTGGTCAGATAGAGCAAGAAACAAAACAAGAAAGATTCATCAAAGATATACAAGCCATCTGCTATTTACCCTCTGTAATGACCTCCTCGATTAAATCTGATGGCCATCTGCACATTAAGACACTAAAACTTAACAGGTCCACTGTATTCGCTAGTTCCCAAACAACCAAGCTTGGCTCAGCCTGCTATTAATCCTCTGCATTGAATGTAAACAGTATCAAAACCATCCTATGTTATATCTATTCAAGTATGGCTCAAAGACATGATATAGAACCTATATTTCACCATTTTATTTGACATAGTTTCATAGTTTATAAGCTTTATTTCGAGAGCTCCTGTCATAAACAGCATATTGAATTAAAACAATGTAGAAGTAAACAATCCATACAACAGCACATTGCAGGTAGATATGTGTAGGCGAGTCATCAAGTGTCCAACAACACCCAGAATACAGTATGCAAATCGACAAGTAAGCGATAAAACTATAAATATTTATTTATTTATGTGTTTTATAGAGCGTGAACTTGAGCGCTTTACAGAGTCATTGAGTTATACAAGAGGCATGGGATCACAAGAGTATAACATACATTAGGGAGGGTGGGGGGGGTACTGAGTACAAGAGTGATGGAAGTATTCAGTACAGTTAGTATTACAGTTTCTTGGTTGGCCGAAGGTAGACAGAGGAAGGCAATAGTCTCTGTGGTGGATGGGGGAACGGGGTGTATCCGAGGAATTTACCCATAAGGAAGGATTTGGCCTCCTGTTTGAAATTTGCAAGAGAAGGGATTCTTCTGATGGCGGGTGGGAAGGAGTTCCATATTCGTGGTGCAGCCCTAGCAAATGCCCGATTATAGTTTATTTTTCCAAAGGCATGCGGGCTTGAGTAGGAGGTCACTGGCAGACCGTGAGTTTCTGATTCCTCCAGATACCACAAGTTTCTGTGCAAGATATGCAGGGGAGTTTGAGTGTAGGGCCTTGTGTGCGATGCATGCTAGCTTAAGTTGTATTCTGGCCTCGAGAGGAAGCCAGTTCAGTGCTTTCAGATATGGAGAAATGTGATCAAATTTCCTGGTGCCGGTAAGTAGTCTGGCGGCAGCATTGAGGCAGGCTTCCAAATGTGCTAGGGAGATCTTGGGTAAACCAGAGAGGGTGGAACAGCCATATTCAAGTCTAGAAATGACTAGTGCTTGGACTGCCAGTTTTAGGTCGGGAGCATCAAGGAAGGGTTTCAGTTTCTATAGGTAGCTCAGGTGGAATCTGGCAGATTTGGCTATTAAGTTGATGTGGTCTCACATGTTCAGGTTGCAATCCAAGGTTATTCCCAGCGATTTGGCTGGGTCCACGATGGTCAGTGGATAATTTAAGGCTGTAATGGCTTTAATCCATGTCTGGATCTCAGGGACGATTTTAGGAGGGGAAATTAGAAGAAATTCTGTATTCTTTGAGTTTAGTTTGTGTTGGTTGGAAGAAAACCATTGGACGGTCAGATTCAGTGCCTCATTCAGGGAGAGATTATCTTCAAGAGATGAGATTTTGATGTAGATCTGAGTGGCGTTTGCGTATATATGATAGGAGATATTTGCGGTGCGAAGGACTTCAGCAAGGGGTTCTAAAAAAAGGTTGAAGAAGGTGGGGGACAGCGTTGAACCTTGAGGGACTCCAACCATGACCGTGGAGGGAACAGACAGGTTACTGGTAATTAGGAATCTCTGAGATCCGTTTTGGAGGAAGGATTTAAACCATTCAAGGATAGGGTCATCTAATCCCATCCTAAATTTGAGGCGTTCGAGTAGCTTCCCATGGTTGACCGTGTTGAAGGCTGAGGATAGATCTAGGAGGATTAGGAGACAGGTTTTGCCTTGGTCAAGGACGTTGAGGGCATCATCAACGATGTGGAGCATGGTGGTTTCAGTGCTGTGTCCGGGACGGAATCCGGATTGGCAGTCATTGAGTAGGTGGAAGTTGTTGATGTGATGACTTAGCTGCAGGTGCATACATTTCTCCAGCACTTTGGCTAATAGAGGAATGTTGGAAATAGGTCTGGGGAGGTTGGATCCAGCAATGGCTTTTTCAAAATGGAGAGGACTTGACCCGCTTTGAGGGAGTCAGGGATTGATCCCGGCCAAAGAGAGGCATTAATTATCACAGTCCAGCAAGGAATAATGGATTGAGCGGCGGCAGCGAGACATAGAGGGCAGTGGGTCGTTGAAATGGTTGTTCAGATTTAAGGTGGAAAGGATTTTGGCAATAGAGTCTTCATCGTAGAGAGTGAAGTTGGTCCAGTGTGCTTGATTCTTAGAAGAGGTCTGCTGAGGCGACGTGGATGGAGAAGGCATGTCAGGGGGCGGTAGAGAGTGTGGGGCGGAACTCAGTTCATTGCCCAATGTTTTGATTTTGTTCATAAAAAATGAGGAGAATTCATCGGATGAAATTAGAGACTTGGGGTTTTCTTTCGATGTTTTGGCCAGTTTGTTAGACTGGTGTTTGATCAGTTCAAAGAGTTTGCCGGGTCTGTTCTGGGTGTTCCCTAGTTCCGATCTGAAGAATAATTTTTTTGAGTTGAGGACATTCCTGTTGTAAGTATTTCTGGCTTGGCGGAGAAGTTTTAGATGAGCAGGAGAGGGGTGCTGTCTCCAGATTCTTTCGGATTGTCAGAGGGATCGCCTCTCATTGTTGAGGGACCCAGTGAACCAGGGGTTTCTATCTTTGACTTGAGTTCTTTTTAGATTTAGCGGGGCAAGGTCATCCAGAATGGTCGACATAGTTGCAGAGTAGTGATCGTTGAGGTCACTGACAGATGTGATATGCGGGGGGAGGGAGGTCAGATTTGCAATGAGGCTCAAGTTCCTTGTGGTCCAGGTTCTTGGTGACTCTGACCTAGCGTTTAGGAAGCACCAGTTGGGGTGCCCTTGACTTGTGGGTACCCGGTAGAAGGATGGTAATGGTGTGGTGGTCTGACCAGACACAGGGGTCTATAGAGATAAGCCTAATGGTAGCTTCCTTGGAGATGATCCAGTCAAGAGTAGCCCCTTTCGAGTGTGTTGGGAGTGAGCAAGCTTGGGTCTGGACTTGATCGGTCAGGAGGTCTTTAATGGCGTTGACATGAGGATCCTTAGGATTGTTGCTGGGCAGGTTGACATCGCCAAGGAAAACGTCTTTGGTGTTGGAGAAGGTCTTTGCTGTGAGAATTTCCATGAGGTAGTCAGTGAAGGAATCCGTCATTCCTGGGGGGTGGTAAAAGATGTGCAGGTTGCACAATAGGGAGGCGTTACTGCAAACTGAGAGAGCGAGGTATTCGCAGGCGTCGGTGGTATCCGCCAGAAGCTCCGTGACAAGAAGGTTAGAGTGGTAGATACAGGCGATGCCACCTCCTTTCTTGCTATGTTGTCTGTCTAGTCTAGCAATGTTATAGTTGTGGGGACTAGGAGGTCTATGCAAGGGGATGAGGACTCATTAAGCCATGATTCTGTTAGAATTGCTAAGTCAAGGTTGTTGTTCAGGATGAGAGCAGCAACATCAGCGGCATGCTTTACTGCCAATCGGCAGTTAATTAGGAGAGCAGTCAGGGAGGTGTCAGACGGGGTGTCGGGAGTCGGGGCAGACAGGTGTACAGGCGCTAAATTACTTCTGATCACACTTTTGTTACTGAGGGGAGCTAGTCTGCAGGGGTTGATAGCGACCGTGCGGATCGGATGTTCTGCCCTCACAAATTCTAGAAAAGGGGTAACTGGGGCTGCTTTGTGGTCCTGGAGAATGGCAAGGATTTCCTTTTCAGTGAGGTCTAACAGGTTTGGTGTGGTGAGGGAAGGGTTGTAGGAGAGGGCGAGAGCTAGGGTTTCCTCTTCGGATAGGTGGCAAGGTTGCTTTCGGGGGTGAAGGTGCCTCATATAAAGCGGCAGTGGGTATTTGGGGAGCTCTAAGATAGGAGGGGAAGTGGTATTCAGCAGGGGCTTGAGGCTGGCGAAGGAGAGTTCGGGGAGGTGAAGGAGGTTCGTTAGATCCCTGATGGAGTGATGGATGCTCTGAATTAATATGGTGGCTTTGAAGTGCAGAGTAACTGTGTCCATAAATGGGGGAGGGCGTGGAAGAGGTGCTATGAGGGTTAGGGTGGGCTGTGTTAGGGAAGATATGAGGCGTGGTTTGTAGGCTAGCAGGGTTAGCTTGCCCTGCATCATAGGTAGTTAGAGGCATACCTGACTCAGAGTCCGAGTGGGGAGCTTGGCGGGAGGAGACTGAGGGTCTCGTGTCGATTGCGTTGGCATGACCGGTACGTGAACTGAGGGGGTTAGGATGAGCTGTGTTAGAAGCTATGGAGACCCTAGGGGGAGATAGAGGGTAAGAGACCAATGGTCTGGGTGCAGTAGTGTTAGCAAGGCCAGTAACTGAACTGGAGGGGTTAGGAGGAGCTGTGTTGGAGACCCTTTGATACAAGGTTTGGGGGGGTTAGTCGCACCGGGCAGGAGGATCGGACGATCGTTAAGGCAGGTGTTGGTCATCTTGCCAGTGTCATGCACATGGTTTCTGAGGAGGGTAAAACGGTCCGCAAATTATTAAGGTTTTTATTTGGGGCTTGGATCAATACAATGCCGCTTTTGTAGAGGGTGATTGTGAGGTCAGCTCACACGATTGCGGAGGGCACTATTGTGAGCTTAGTGCCGTAAGGAATGTTCCTGGTTGAGCATACATTAAGGAGATGCGAAAAGGCATTGCACCAAGAAGGGATTCTTCTGTAGTAGAAGACGAGGTCGTTGATGACTGTTCCGTTGTCCTCACTGAGGCGTAGGTCAGAGATCAGTGTCTCGGGGGGGTTTTTCAGGGTGAGGGGTTGGAAGGTTTTTGTAGCGGTTTTGGAGAGTTTTGGTGGGTAAGCCAGGGTGTATGAGTTTGCCCCATTAGAGGTCAGGCCAGGACCAACCATGTAGGATAGGAAAGGGCACAGTAGGAGAGACCAGGTCAGTAAGTAGCAGATGTCCTTATGACCTTGGTCATTGACATAGTAACTGTTTGGGGGTATGAAATTGGCCAGGTTGCAAGTGAGAAGAAAGCAGAAGAAAATTCCTGGGGCTTTCTCAAGGAGCAATCGGTCTTTTACTGTTGCAGCTGGACAGTACCACTTCAAGATGGCTGCCACCTGAGCAAGTAGGCTAGCTTGTTGTGCTGGTGCCGTCCTATTTATGTTGCCACTGTCTGAGCATGCTAGGCTGGGATACAGCTGTGGGCCCTAATGAGTTTTTAGAGTGCAGTCCTCTGTCTGTGGTCATTGCCAGGAGCTGCCATTTTGTAGGGTAGAGGGTCTGAGGTAAAAATAAATTCACTTACAAGTTTCCACAGAAACCGAGAAAAATCAAGTTTTAAGGTTAATTCTGGGCATGTTTCACAGTTTATAATCACAGTATTGTTCAAAAGTCTTGCACTAACAGATTGGACAACTGCTGGTCATGGTTGTATGCACTCCGATATCACTGCTGGCATGAGCACAATTGTTGTGAGGCACCTTGGAAAAGAGGGGGGGCGAGGCAGCAAACTGCTCCCCAGTGTCTTCATGCGTGCTCTCCCAGCACTCAACCGCGCAAGGCAGCACTGTGAACCGGGACAGGGCAGTGAGGCGAAAAGCTCCCCTGTGCCTCTGCCAGAGCCCGGCGCATCCGTCTCCAGAGGGAGGACTCGCCTCAGGGCCGGCACACCCTCCAAGTTCGCAGATCCGGCAAGCATCCAATGGTCTGTCTCTCCACAGCCCAGCCTCCTAACTTAGTCTGCTAGCTCCAAGAGGCTCCAATCGTCCGGGCTCGAAGGAGAACAACACCACCTTGCGGGTCCTTAGCGTCTCCGAGCGCACTCTCTCAGCGCAAGGAAGCACTGTGACCGGGAAAGGGCAACAAGGCAAAAATCTCCTCAGTGCCTCAGCCGGCGCGTCTGTCACCAGAGGGAGGACTCACCTCAGGCCTGGTACACCTTCTGGCGAGAACACAGGCTCGGGGCCCAAAAGCGATGGAGGCCTACAGAGGGGGAGGGCGAGACTGGACACAACAAGCCAGCAGATCCGGCAAGCGATCACAGTCCATCCCTCAGCAGCCCAGCCCTTGGTCCCAGTCCGGTGGATTTATGAGGCGTCAATCGACTGGGGGCCTGTTTGTCCAAAGCAGCAAGGCAGCGCCTCTGAGCCAACGGTCAGCACCAGTGAGAAATGGCCGACGTCCCAGATGAGGTGAGAGGGGTCCGTCGGGGTTAGTCTGTGCAGTGTTTCAGGAAATAAGTAAACTCTATTTGAATGTGTGAATGCGTGGGAGGGCAGCCGGGTGATGGAAAGGGATGAATGGCTGGGTTATACAGGGATAAAACCCGATAGGTGATCCTTACCCCAGGAGTTCAGTGGAGGGGCTCTCGTCCTGGAGCCATACAATTCAAGAGTAAAAACATACTAAAAACAAGTTAAGATGGGGGAAACAGGCATTGTGATACTTCTTTATCATTTGAACCCATATAACAATCACTAATGGGCCATAGTTGGCATTTCCAACCTTCCTCTTGACAACACTAAGAGCTATAAAGTGCACATGCATAATCTATATATAAAAATCTTCAGGTACAAGCCTCAGAGCCCAACAACAGCTGCAAATAGCCTTCATTCCGCAAGCTGCTATAGGGTTCCTGCCTGGGTCTTCCGTCTAATAAGCCATGCAAGGCTTAAGAACCTGGCTACGCTGCGTGCAAGGAGTGATCTGGGATCTGGTCTGAGAAAGCGCAGGGCAGCCCTGTAGTCCTGTTTGGCCAGCTGCTGGCAGATTGGTTTTAGCAAATTCCTCCTTGGTGTATTATACGCCTGGCAGGCAAACACTTTCTACTGGGGCCCTGCACCATGGACAATCTCTCTGTGTTGGATTACTTGATTAGATGTTTTCTCACAGACGGAGAGTGTGCCAAATCGAAAATGGATGTATAACATCCTGTTCCAAGGGACCTGATTAATATATAGAAAGGGCTTTAAATATCTGGACTGTTTGTCTAGATAAAATTCTGTAGTTAATATCCCCAGGCTTGATTTGCAGGATTCTTGATGATCCACCCATTCCCAAAAGAGACGCTTAATCTCTTCTTTCCAAGATGGGTCCTGCTTGTCCCTTGGAGGCCCAGTGCTAACATCAACTTCCTTACGTTGGAGATTCATCCTACATTTGTTGCATTTATCTATCTGGATGACCACGGATAGGGCTTCGCCATATGGCTTAGAGTCTGGGGTCTGCCTAATGCCAGCCAATCAATCAATCAATCAGTGACACTTATATAGCGCGCTACATACCCGTAGGGTCTCAAGGCGCTGGAAAAGGCAGCCCAGAAGAGCATGGGCATAACCTTGCCATATCACAATGGATCTCCTACCTATGTCTAGCATCAGGGGAGGAAGGGGAGTGTTTTGCTGCAACATACCCAGGTCTCTTAAAAACTTATGTTTGGACCTGCAGAGATCGTGGGCCTAGTCAAATCCTGAAAGCTCTGCTCCATACAGAGCTGTGCTTACAACTTTTGCTTTATAGACCTGTAGAGCTGGGGTTATCAGTCTGCTTAATGAGGAGCAATGTTCTTTTCCAAGAGATCCTGCACCTCGCTTATAACCCATTAGCATCTTGGTTAGGTGGGGTTTCCAAGACATCTTATCTGAGAGTCGGAAACCAGAAAGTCAAAGGTGTCAACTCTTTCCATGGGAGTCCTACCCAGCCATGGACTGCCTCTATAGGACTTATGGGGGTTAAAGGACAAACATTATTTTGTGGTGTTAATAACCAACCCCTTATTGTTGCAGAAGAGTTAGAATCTATTATGTAATCACTGCAACCCTGCTAGAGTCTTTGATATCAGCAGGGTGTCATCTGCAAACAAGAGGGTCGGTACCTTCTCACCCCCCAGGGTTGGTGCATCTGCAGGATCTTCTTGCAGGAAGCTGACCACTCCATTCATATGAAGGAATATAGAGTGGGAGCCAGAACGCAGCCTATCGAACTCTCCTACTGACAGGGATACAATCGGGCAGTTGTCTAGTACCCCCACCATATCTGTGCTTAATTCTCTTCATGTAACCAAACTACCAGGTTAAGAATAAATGGGGGGATGCCCATCTCTTTTAGTGCCAGCCAGAGTTCGCTCCTTGGGACTAAACCAAAAGCAGTCTTCAAATCAATAAAACTAGGTATACACTGCCTTTGCCAATCACCACCACCTTCCAATAAATAAGTAGGAGCCGAAATGCCTGTTCAGTAGTTCCTGTCCTTGAATAAAACCCACCTGATACTGAAATAGTATGCCATTGGCATCTGCCCACAAATGGATTCTCTGCAGGAGGACTCTGCTGAAGACCTTCTTTTCGATCAGGATTATGGGCCTATAGTTTGCAAGGCCATTTCCAGCTCATTTTTTATAAATTGGCACCACCTCTGCACCCTTCCAGGATGCAGGGACTGGGGCACCCTTGGCTACTGTGTTTGCCAAGAGAAGAATATATCTGACCCAGCTTGTGGTGTTGGCTAGGAATAAATAACCAGGAAGGCCATGTGCTCCTCCTGATTTTGATGGCACTATTCTGGCTATTGCAGCCTCTATTTCGCCCAGGGAAAAGAGTTTATCATTTGAAGGATGCCCCTAAAGCTCGACCATTTTCACTGGGGGCATGTTCTCAGAGATTGAATATAGCTTACAAAAGTGGTCATACCACTCCTGGCCAGTGATATAATTAGGGGATGAATATGCTCCTGCTTTGCGACCCCAAGTAACTAGGGATCAGAAGGACTTGACATCCATTGCTATGCTATCTTCCTTGAGTTGCAGTCAGCAGGATTTGTCCTGTGCTAACTTTGCCATACATGGCATTCTTATAACACTTTCTGGCATTGGACATGCATTCTTTTTTTAAAAACCTGGCTATCTTTCCACAGTAGTCCTGATCTAAATGAAGTTGTCCCAAGTGGGTTCAAAATAATTCAGACTAACCAAAACGAAAAATGGGGATATAAAGTAGACAATATTTAAGGTCCACAGCTCACCCAGGCAGTGCTCTACCTCTAATCACCGCAGACCGCGGTTGTAGGCCCTGTGTCTCGCCCCTGGACTGCTCTTGTCTTTTCTGTTAAGTCTAGATTCTCTTTTTATTTCTTTTTCATCTTTTTTCTTCCCTGGTCTGCCTATACTTCCTCCTGTCACACGGTCCTCTGGTTTCAATACCTATTTATTCCCTCTTTTCTCTCTCCCTCTGCATCCTGCCCCTTCTGCCGCTTTCTGGCTGCTGCTGCCCCTGCGGCCCCTCACACTCCTGCTTCTTCCCCACTCCCCCCTCCCAGCTGTTCTGCCCTGCCCGATCTCTGCTTAATGGAGCCCCCTTCGCGTCTGCGCTGCCAGCATGCCGAAGGTGTGACAAAAGCAAGCATGTCTGCACCCGTCAGCGACCCGACCCTGACCAGTGCTGGGAGCTCTGGTCCTCTGACCTGCCAATGATACAGTTCTGCGGCCCACACACACTCAACATCAACAGGAATAACAACTGCAAGCTTTCCTCACATCTTGAAACCCACGGGCCCTTCACTCCCTCATCCTTGTCGAGACCCAGGACCCACCTCCACCCACCAGCAACAGCTCCACCGCAGCCCAAACCCTACAATGCATCCTCAATGTCCACTCCCTTTGGGAGCTCCTTGACTGCACCACTATTTACGTCACTTTTCTTACCGAAACCTGGAATAATGCCTCCACGCGGACCAGACATTGAAATTGCCATCCCCGAAGGATGCAAAATCAATCACCAGGAACACCCAAACCGCCCCGGAGGCACATCGCCATCACCCAAAAGGGCCAACCTCTGCCTGAGCACCTACATTAAGGGACCCACAGACCTAATGGAATACCTTCACATTAAGAATACAGTTCAACCTGTCCTCCGCCCTCTGAGGCACCCTCATTTACAGCCCTCCGGACACCGTGCACCTTTCCATGACTCCATCACCAACATCATCACTCCACATGCCATTATCTCTGCCGACTACACTTTGCTGGGAGACCTTAACTTCCAACTCTACAACTGCCAAGACACCAACTCCACCTTCCTCCTAGAAAATCTTCACATCATCAGACTCAATCAGATGATACGAGGACCTATGCACTAAGCAGGACACACTCTTGACTCAGTCTTCACAGCAGGAAAATTCATCTTCTTCAGCCACACTTCTGAACTTCCATGGATGGACCACCACTGCGTCCACTTCAGCTTCGAAGCTAACATCTCCTGCAGACGCCCACCCCAGCTGTAACTGAAGAATTGGAACAAGATCTCCAATGACCAGCTTGCCGCCAAGCTCAGCTGCTCCGTTCCCACCACCTCAGACAATGACCCTACTACCACTGACTGCACCCTACACAAATGGATCACTGACTGTGCCAACACCATCGCCCCCTGAAGAATTCCTCCAACCAGCTGGTTCTCCACCAAACCCTTGGAATCCAGCCAAACCTGCAGATGCCTCCAACCACCACAAACTCATCAGACACTCAAGAAAGAAAGCTCACCAGGACAGAATCTCCACCAACGCACACAACAGCATAGAACTCTTTGGCATAATTAAAGAGTTCACCCAACCCAACAGTGAGTCCACCATCATCCCATCCTCCCTGGACCTCTGTGACAAACTCAGCGCCTTCTTCCATCACAAAATCAAGACCATCAACGACAACTTTGACGACAACAACCTCCATGGGGAGCCCACACCAACCCCTTCAGACACCACACAGCCAACACTGGACAGATGGACCACCCTCAGCATCGAAGACACCTAAAAACCATGACGAACACCCACTCCAGGCCCCCCATGGACCCCTGCCCCCACTACAACTACAACAGAGCCATAGACCTCAACGCTCCTGAGCTACAAAGAATCATCAACCGCTCCTTAGAGACTGCCTCCTTCCGCGATGACTGGAAACACGCTGAGATCAACCCTCTCCTGAAAAAATTCTCAGCGAACCCCACCGACCTCAAGAACTTCAGACCAATCTCATTACTTCCGAAACCAGCAAAAGTCATTGAAAAAGCTGTCAACAGCCAACTAGCCTCCTTCATCGAAGAGCACAACATCCTCGACTCCTCCCTATCAAGCTTCAGGAACAACCACATCACCAAAACCAACCTCATTGCTGTGACAGGTGACATCAGCACCCTCCACCACAGAGGAGAGACTGTGGCCCTAATGCTCCTGGACCTCTCCGTGGCCTTTGACACAGTTTCATCCAGCACCCTAGCCTGCAGACTCTATGAAGCAGGAATCCGGAACAGAGCCCTCAACTGGGTTCGTTCATTCCTCTCCCACAGAACTCAGTGTGTCAGACTCCCTCCATCCCTCTTGGAACTCACACTGACTACCTGCGGAGTCCCCCAAGGAACATCCATATGTCCCCTCTGTTCAACGTCTACATGGCCCCACTCGCAACCATCGTCAAATACATGGACTAAACATCATATCGTACACAGACGACACTCAACTCATCCTCTCCCAGACCAATGAACCAAACACCGTGAAGCACAACTTTCAAGTAGGAATGGATGTTGTCGCCGGGTAGATGTTTTTGTTTCAAATTCGTAAAGCGCATGGCTGTCCGAAGGCTTCCCAGCTCTAAATCTGGCCATTCGGTGCTTACAAGGAGAACAGCAGAGTTTTTAAGTGTTTTCTAAAAGAGGATTCATTTAGTAGGGTTCTGACTTCAAATGGGAGGGCATTCCACATCTTTGGTACAAGATGGGCAAATGATCTGCCTCCCCACCTACCTCTTTTGGCTCTGGTTGTCCATAAGAGCTGTTGCTGGTCGGGGTGTACCTGGACATCAATTGTCTAAGTTTTAATGGGCTTTTTTTATTGATGGCCCTATAGGCCCTACAGAGGGATTTTAATGTTTTTCTTGCTTCGATAGACAACCAGTATAACTGTTTCCGTGAATTTCTCATACATGAAGAATTTTTAATTTTTTGTGGTAGTCTGGCTGCCGTATTCTGCACTACCTGGAGTCTCTTCGTCACATATTTAGGCACACCCACATAAAGCGAGTTTCCATAGTCCAAGCATGAAATTAAAAGAGACTGAATTGCCCTTTTTTCAGGTGAACAGGGATCACCTCAATAATTTTTATGAACATTTTAAGAAGCGAGAAGCATATTCCTGACAATTTCCTAGACTGGGAGACAAAACCGATGTACTCATCTTAGGCCCACATCCCAAAGCCTGAAATGACACCTGGTAGGCCCCCGAACTCGGGAACCCAGCTCCACATACGGACCACGCATGCAACCTTGGAATCATCCTGGACTCCTAACTCAAAATCGACCACCAGATCAATGCAGTAATCTCTTCCTGTTTTCACACCCTTTGTCTCCTATGAAAAACTTTCAACTGGATTCCCCTCAAACACAGAAAAACTGTCACCCACACCCTCATCAGCAGCAGACTGGACTACGGCAATGAACACCATGCAGGGATTAACAAGAACCTCACTAGCAAACTCCAGAGCATCCAGAATGCCTCTGCCAGACTAGTCCTGAACCTACTGCCCCACTGCAACATCACCCAACACCTGCGGGCACTTCATTTGCTCCCTGTCAAGAAGGGAATCACTTTCAAGCTTCTGACCCATGCCCACAAAGCCTCCACAACAGCGGTCCCGCCTACATGAAAGACTGCCTCTCGTTCCACGCACCCTAAAGACCTCTCGGCTCAGCCCAGCTTTCCCTTACAACGGTGCCATAGATTAAGAAGGCAAGAACAGGGGGCGTGGCCAAGCAAAATGGCTTAGCGGCTGTGATCCACTTCAGCTCTGGACCCTGAGACTGCAACAAATTGTTTCCAACGCACATAGCGGACTTAGCACCGGATGGCTGCATGCGATATACCCTTGCACTGACCAGGATCACAACGGCATGTCCAGAAAGCAGCCCCATAAGCGGAGATCATCCCAGAAGTGGGACATATCAGGAGTCCGAGTACGATCCTAAAATGGTGCATAAGTTTGCTACGAGCGGTGTTGCGCACAACTGAATGCCTACCACCAACGGGCACTTTTGGATGGGGATCCCTTAGCACAGCACACCACCCTGACCTGGCGACGCCACCAGCAACCTGCTGTTGCTCGTCACGGACCCTGGTTGGCACCACTAACCTGGAGGCCAGCTCACACTATGCGAGGCTGCAGCATGGAGACGAAAGGCCATGAGGAGCCGATTGGAGCATCTGTGAAGCAGGCGCCAGAGGCATCTACGGCACAGAGACAGTGAGCGCCAGCTGGGGGGCCTGCCTGTCTGATCGGTCCTCCATTCTTACTCCTTCCATTCAGCGTGCAGCAGGCCTGGTGAATGTTCATGCACATGAAACCTGGCTCACCCTAAAATGGCACCCACACAGTGAAAAAAGGACATGCCTTGACACCAGCGGCAGTGGGAGAAATGAAGCAGGTAAGGAACTTTCCTCCCTTTGTTTCTCCTTTTCTATCTCCTTTTGCTGCCTTACATGGGAGAAAAGGCAGCCCGTCGCCCCAGTACTGCTGCCTCACTCCCTCATCCGGTGGCTGACCCTAAGATGGCTCCCAGGGTTTAACTACAAGCAACAGGCCTGAATCTATGGATGGGAAACCAACGAGTGCAGGGAAGGATTTTTGGCGACGCTGCTTAGAAGGGGTTTTCTTTGCATGTCAGGCGCTGTTCACCGTGCTGCTCCTATGCCGCCAAAGAAGGTGACAAACAAAGTCTCCTGTTACTTTGCCACTGCAGATAGGATCAACCCCCCCATCTAGAAAGACCAGGTGCAGACAATGGCCCTCACCAGGGAATACCTGGTCACTTCCCTCTGAGACTATAAAACATAACTATGTCATGAACTTAAACAAGAGATGTGCATCTCCATGGACCAACTTAAAGCTGACCTAACGGAGAAGATGGCGGAACGCAGGCATGATGTGGATGCGGTGGGCACCAGGGTAGTGGTGGAGGCCGAACAGACGCAGGAGCTTGCAGCCCGCTCTACTAAATTACATGAAGACCAGCACACTCTCCATTCCCAGCAGCAACAAGTGCTTCTGATGGCGGAGGACTTGGAGAACAGAAACCAGAGGGAGAATGTACTCATCCGGGACCTGGAGGACGGTGCGAAAGGTCCAGACTTGGAGGTGTTTGTGGTCAGCCTTTTCTTAGGAATCTTGGCGCCCCGGCAACTGAAGCAAAAAATCGACCCAGTCCATCGGGTGGGCACCCTGCAATGGGGGTACGAAGGCAGACACAAGATGTCCTAGCAAAGATGCACTCCTTCAAAACAAGAGAAGCTATCTTAAGCACCGTAAGAAGAAAGAAGAGACCTCCGTCCTGCATCATTTTCCTGGGGAATGTTGGTGAATTGTTTTTCAGGGGGGGTGGGTTCCTGGTGGTGGTGACGGGGTAGCGGTAGCGAGCAGCACATGGGGTGATCACCTTTTGTATCACGATGTTTCTAGGAGGTGGTGTCCTGACATGATGAGAGCATCAGCCACAGCACAAGAGGGGGAGGTGAGTGAATAGGGGGTTCATTTTCTCTGATGGTCACAATAGCGTCCTGGAACATTAATGGCCTCAATTTGCCCCAAAAGTGC
This sequence comes from Lissotriton vulgaris, assembly GCF_964263255.1. Lineage (NCBI taxonomy): Eukaryota > Metazoa > Chordata > Amphibia > Caudata > Salamandridae > Lissotriton > Lissotriton vulgaris. The sequence continues at coordinate 45,931,077 of NC_141699.1, forward strand.
CCAAAAATCAGGAAATATCTCAACGACCACCAGTTTGAGGTTGTGGCCTTACAGGAAAAACACCTTACAAATTCCAAAGAACTGCGGCTATGCCACAAGGCTTACCCCCTCATCTACAGGTCTTCAGCTAACTCTAAACACAAAGGGGTGGCCCTGCTTTTTCGTAGCACAGCTAAGTTTCAGCCTGAGGCAATTAAAGCCGATCGGGATGGGAGGGTCATCATGGTGAAGGGAATGCTCTGGGGTACCCTCTGCACGTTCATCTCCCTCTATGCACTTAACACAGTACAGTAGGTGTTCCTGACCACCATGTTAGATCTGATTAGTGGATTTGCGGAGGGCCCAGTGGTTTTACTGGTGAATTTCAACTTGACATGGCGCGAGACGCTGGACTGCTCTCACTCTCATAGGACGACACTCAGCAGCTTTACCAAAGCGGTTAAACAGAAAATGCCCACTCTGGGCCTCTGTGATGCTTGGCGTACACCCCACCCCACCTCTAAAGACTACACATACTTCTACCATGAGCACCATTCCTATACAAGGATAGACTATATCTTTATTACTCAATCTCTTTTAGGCCCATTAAAGGCAGCTCAGATATTACCACTCTCACTATCAGATCACAACTTTATTTCCATTAGCCTAAAATGGGGGGGGCCTAAACCAGGCACATCTAGGTGGTACTTCCTGATCTCGCTCACCTGAGACAAGCTGTTGCGGGAGTAATTGAGATCCTCACTGACTACTTTGCTCTTAACAACCCACAGGACACAATCCCCAGAACTCTTGGGATGCTTTCAAAGCAATACTCAGTGTAAATGCATGCAACCTAATGCAGTCCTGAACAAACAGAGGGTTAAAGAACGCACTGCTCTCGAGGAGGAATTAGAGGCAGTGCAGTGGAGAAAGCCCATAAGGAAACACCCACATGCCCGGTGCACTGACAGCTAACAGCGTATCGGGGCAAATTACGCTTTATTTATAATAATAGAGCAGCGTACTCACCGTTGAAGCTACGGCAGACATCCTATGCCTTTGGTGACAAAGTGGGGACCCACTTGGGATGTCAGCTGCAAGAATAGAGGGACAATGCCAAGGCTAATACTTTTGGCAGATTTTATGGGGAGCTCTATTCAGGCACTCCACCCAACATGAACCTACAGCAGCAATACCTTGATTCGATGGACCTTCCCCATCTCTCTCCGGCCTGTGCAGAACCTCTCGCTGCACCCATTATGTCAGAGGAGGTCCGGCGGGCCATTACCAAACTTAAACTTCACAAAGCCCCGGGGCCTGATGGCCTAACAGTGCAGTTTTATAATTATTTTGATTCTGAACTAACCCCTCAACTCACTGACCTGTTCAATTCGATAGCGACAGACTCCAAGGTCCTGCCGTTGAAGGCAAAAACAATCATATCTATTATTCCAAAACCTGGGAAAAATCCTCAGCACTGAGCTTCTTACAGACCCGATGAGAAACTTCATGCAGTGATTTTGGCCACAAGGCTAGAGAATCTGATGCCCACCATGATCAATCTGGCTTCATAAAGGGGGGACAGACACACAACAACATTCGGTGCACTAAACACCTCATTGAGAAGGTGTCCAAATTTAAACTTCCTACAATTCTATTTGGTCTCGATGCCGAAAAAGCCTTTGATAGGGTGGATTGGTCATTCCTCTTCCTCACTATTCAGAAGCATGGCTTTGGAGATAAGTTTCTCCATATGATCAGGGCCAACTATCACCTCCCGCAATCCCGGGTATTAGTTAATGGCTACATCTCACTCAATCTGGCTTCATAAAGGGGGGACAGACGCACAACAACATTCGGCGCACTATACACCTCATTGAGAAGGTGTCCAAATTTAAACTTCCTACAATTCTAATTGGTCTCAATGCCGAAAAAGCCTTTGATAGGGTGGATTGGTCATTCCTCTTCCTCACTATTCAGAAGCATGGCTTTGGAGATAAGTTTCTCCATATGATCAGGGCCAACTATCACCTCCCGCAATCCCGGGTATTAGTCAATGACTACATCTCACTCCCCTTTTCCCTTAGCAGGGGTACGCAGCAGGGCTGTCCACTTTCTCCCCTCTTATTCACCCTTAGTATCGAACCCCTGGCTATTAAATTCCAACTAAAGGAGGGCATACATTTTGCGGGCACGAAACATAAAGTATCCCTCTTTCCAGATGATGTTCTGTTCATGGAACCTACCTCCTCACTTTGGGCGGTACAGGAGGCACTGAGGATCTTCGAACTTGTGACTGGCTTCAAGGTTAACTTATCAAAATCCACCATAATTAATCTTATACTCTCTGATGCTGAAGCCACAATATTGAGGAGTCAGACATCGCTACAATGGGCCAAACACTTCCTTTTATACCCCGGGGTCCACCTCACTCCTAGAATTACAGATCTGCATAAGGCCAACTACCCCCCTCTGGTAACACACCTTCAACAAGATTTTAAGTGCTGGCAGCCTTTATACCTATCCTGGCTTGGATGGATAAACGCTGTCAAGATTACAGTCCTTCCCAAGCTTCTATACTTATTCCAGGTGACAAAAAAAATGATGGTAGTGGATTTTTAAAATTCTTGTAAGTTAAAGAGAGATGAGACAGACTATAAGAACGGGCGGGTGTTAACCTTCGCTCACAAGTTTGACAATATTCAAATGACCTCACAGAAAGAAAGTCAAGAATTAAGCGATCAGGCCAGTGGTATTTTGAACATTGAGTCTGACATTTCAAGCATAAGGAGCGGCATAACTGAAGAGTCGAGTACAAGTATAACAACAGGGAAAGGCAGACAGGATAATACTTCCAATTCTTTTTTATGGGAGGTGGAAAGATTTTGGAAAGGGAACAATGTAGAGTTCAACAAGCGCCAAAACACCACAGTAAGACCCGAAGGTGCTACTACCGCTCAAACAGGAAAAGGAAGGGACGGTTACAACACCAGGTCCAAGACAATGAACAAATAGTTGGTCGGAACATTGAGGATACGGATGCTGTCACTAATGGTGAAGGTGGAATTCTATGCACAAATGAAATTTCGTTTGTAAATTAATCACAACATGTATTATGTTAGGATAAAATAAAGTTACTTTCTAAAGGACTTAATTTGTGTTCAGTGTCTGAACCTAATTTTGACTTGAGGCATGTAGATGTATTTAAATTTGTGCGAAATCTCAAACTAAAGAAGTTTTTGGCTCAAAATCCCAAGGTGACGCCTAATAGGGGTTTAGTTAACAGCAACCCTAGTGACAGAACTATAGAGGACCCGTATAACACACAGACACTACTTTCCATTGAAGAAGATGACCATGATGTTACATCAATACCTCAGATCTTAACAGATCTGGATATTCATACAGATTTAAGTACCAGTAGTAGCTTTATGCCCAAATCCATTTTCCTCCCTGCCTTGGGCAACGACAATGTAATGGAAGCTTTCCAACGTTTAGTTAATATGGATTTGTACGACTGGGAAGACGCTCTTATAAAGAAGAGACCTACAATGAAAGATAACCTAACTAGTGGAGAAAGGCAAACCCTCCAGAAATTGAGACAGCTACCAGAACTAACTATGGTTAGCCAGGCTGTTGAGTATACATAATTTAGAAAGAGCAATCTACTCAAGAAGGGGGAAAAATTCGAGGAAACTTGGTTTGAAAATATGGGAGGCCATAACGAAATGGAAGGAAGAAGGATGATGTATATAGAAAATGTATCTAAATTGCATTTGTATATAAACTGTATATAAATTGTATATAATCGATATTATCTAGTGTATACTCAATGTATAAAAGGATATCAAATCAATATATAAGTTTAGGATACTGAGCTAATCTTAATTATGACTGATGTTATATTTTGTTTTGAAGAATAAGTTTTACCTTACTTTATGTCTGGTATATCGAGATGTACTGTATGAATATTCCATGGCTATGTTGTATTGTTTACATGTTCCACGCCCCCCCTGTGTTCCAGAGGGTGGTAAATATATAAAAATCTTTCAATAAAAAGAATTAAAAAAAAAAAAAAAAAAAGATCTGTTGAACCAATTACAGGACTTCACGTGGACTGATGAGTGTAGTTTTGTAACATTAGACATCAGTTCTATGTATAAATCTATCCCGACCCTAGAAGGTCTGGAAGCTGTCAAATACTACCTGTCCAAACGGGATGCTTCACTGTGGGCACAGACAACTATGCTAATAGAGATGATCACCTTGGTCTTAGAACACAATATATTTCTACACAACGGCTCTTGGTTTAAGGAACATCAAGGAGTTGCAATGGGTTCAAAATCTTCTCCGTCATATGCCAACCTGTTTGTGGCATGGCTTGAGAAATTTTATATTTTATATTTAGTCCAGATGCCCAGATTACTTGATCAATCATGTTATATTTGGGGGTCTTTATATAGACAACGTTTTGTTAATTTAGACAGGGAACAACTTACAACTTGAAGAATTTTGTACCTTCCTAAATTCAATTGAATGCAATAGCCGCTTCACACATCAGTATAACAAATTTCCTAGACGTTAAATTGTACATTAAAGAGAACTGTATACTGTCTGCCCTATACAGGAAAGTAACTGCATGCAATGCAGTAATTGGGGCAAAACGGACAATTGTGTACAAACGGGGTCAAACTCTGCGCAGCATGTTAAGTCCCAGTTTTTACAACCAGAAGAAAACAGATAGAGGTCAAAACTGGTTGGGTAGGGCAGTAGAGGGTTTTCATAAATGTGGCCATTGTTTAGTCTGTCCATATTATTTGGATAAAATGAAGAGTTTCAGATACAATTCTATTACTGAATATAAAATTAAGTCCTTTCATGGGATAGAATCCCTGCTGGACAATCCCAGAGGGGGAGATAGGGTGCACTGCCTGCGCACACTTGAAGCCTCATGGATATGTAAATTGAGAGTAGTGAAATATGGGCTAAATTTTGACAAGGAAATGTTTGTGTTTCTCAAGGATTTAGACTTTAACAATTGACATTGGTCAACTGGAAAGTTTACATGACATGGGCTGTCCTAATAGGATAGTCCATTGGAGTGGGTACTAGAATATGTGTATAAGATAGGCTCAACCAAGGATATGCTTTTGTTCTCACTGCTTTTTTATTTATAATGTATTATGACTTGTTTCTAAGATTAACATCTGTGGGTGTCCTGAATTAGTGCCAAGTTCCTAGAAAAATATGTACTTTTCACAAACTTATTCTGATTGTATAATCGGCCCTATAGGATATTACTGTGTGAACTGGCCATGTGCTTTGTTAACATATTAATCCTACTGTATTTACAGGATTGGTCCTAACTGCAAAGATGAGAAAAGTGATATATATTATAATTTCTATCTGGACCTATGTTGTCCATAGTCATGTTGTAACATTGTCAATATATTGTTTAAACTGCAAACTGATCAACATGTCATGGAAAGAACTATAAAACTTTATTGACTAATTTCGGTAAATCGGGAAAATATCCTATTCACACCCCGATATCATACTTTTCTGTTTTTTCTTAACGCTTCTTTCTCTCGACTAAATGCACAATAGCTACTCGTTGATTACGTGATATTAGAAGGCATGACTATAATGATGACTTGACCATAAACTCTATACACATACATAGTATGCTGCAGCAATTAGTTAAATCACCCAGCTACAACCTTCACCTTCCTCCTACCGGAAACAACGATGTTCAGGTGCTCACCGATCATTACCTCAAATCAATGACCACTATAGTCAAGGAAGTTGCACTCCTTCAGTTAAAGGGAGTCTCCTCCAAAATCTCTAAACCATGGTACGACGGTCTGCTTAACGATGACAGACGATTTATGAGATTAGCTGAACGTAATTGGAGATCTACCCCTTCAGTTTTTCACCTCAATGCACTTAAGAAAAAGAGAAACGCTTACTTCACGAAAATCAAACAATTGAAAGCAGTCTTCTTTAGCCTTCAACTTGACCAAGCAAAAAAACGACCAAAAAAACTCTTTGAACTAATCAAATCGCAATCCATGGATGAACCACAATGATTCCTGAACACATCCAACACCCTACCTTCCTGTCCAGAATTCTCTACCTTCTTCAATCTAAAAACAACCAACATCAAGAATGATCTACTCATTGATCTAATCCTATACTCTAGCCCCCTCAGCAAAACCCCCATCAAACTGAAAAACAATGCGTCCTCGTCATCCTTTGACACCTACACAGAAGATTCCATAGGCAAGATCCTGGGCACCCGGAAACCCTCCAATCACTTCTCGGACCCTCTACCTTCTAACCCTGTAAAGGATCTTATCCCATGGCTTCTACCATTCGACCAAAATCATTAACAGCTCTCTCCAACAAGGATGCATTTCCAGACTCCCTCAAAGTGTGACAAGAATCTCCCATACTCATGAAACCCACAGCTGACCCTACTGACCTTAATAACTATCGCCCTATCACCAACATCCGTACCTTCGTCAAACTGTCAGAAAAATGTGTTCACCTCCAACTGACAAAACACATCGATCACTTTGACCTCCTCAACCGACACCAATCCGGCTTCCATGCAGGCCACAGCACAGAAACAGCCATGACTCACATTATTGATGACGCACTTGAAATTCTTGACCAAAATTGTACCTGCCTCCTCATCCTTCTCGACCTGTCTTCAGCATTCGACACGGTCAAACACGAGAACTTACTCGACCTGCTGAACACCGGAATGGGTCTTTCGAGAACAGTACTCAAATGGTTCACCTCCTTCGTCCACAATCGGACTCAGAAATTCAAAATCAATAACAGTTTCTCCAGCCCTGCCCCAATAACACTTGGTGTCCCGCAAGGATCAGCCTTATCCCCTACACTTTTCAATCTAGTCATGGAGCCACTCACCGTACTGCTTCATGCCTCTAATGTGCAATTCCACATGTATGCTGATGACACCCAACTCTACCCCAAACTACAATCCCCGGATGACATCAAACTTCTCAATTCAACTCTTAAGGAAACACAGTCATGGTTGGCAGAGAACCATCTCAAACTTAATGCTCTAAAAACTGAGTTCTTACTAATAGCTCCCCCCACCAAAAAATCCACACCTCTTTGGATTGGCTTAAACACCTCAATGCATTCAGCGTCCAACCCATCATTGTGGACTCTTCTTGGCTGTGGTGCCCCGTGTGAAAAAAGCCCCCATTGGAGGGCGTTCGTTCAGGCTGCTAGCTCCGCAGCTGTGGAACTCCCTACCTGTGACCCTGCGCTTTACTTCTAATTTGCTGGCGTTCAGGAAGGGCCTAAAGACCTGGCTTTTTACCCGCTAGGGATTTCCTGTCCTAGTTCTTGAACTTAGGGAGCCTTTCTTTCTTTAACTTTCACTGTTATGTTTTGTTTGTTTTCTTTTCAGGCCATGAAACATAAAGCGCCGGTATACTCCTTGGAGTAGCCGTGCGCTATAAAAAAAAAATCTTTAGGTATAACCCTGGACTCCAATCTCAATATGCAACAACATATCAGCAATGCAGCGAAGGGAACTCATTTCCAAATCAACACCTTGAGGAAGCTGCAAACCCGTCCTCCCAGCCAACGACTTCCGAACTGCGGTCCAAGCGCTAGTTATCCCTCGGATTGATTATGGGAGCACCACACTCTGCGGCCTCCCCCTATCTACAACCGCACCACTAAGAGCCTCTACCAATGTTGCAGAAAGACTCATCACTGGATCAAAAAAATGCTCACACATCTCCTCCGACTTAAAATCTCTGAACTGGTTACCCTATGAAGCCAGAATACACCTAATAATCGCGTGCATTAATCATAAGGTCCTACAACACAATTCGCCTAGTTACATCGCACAGAAATTGACAATCTCAGGAGGTTCAAGAACAACAAGAGGTGCACAAGCTCTCCTCCTGAAACCACAAAAATTCCACAAGACAAAAACATACAAATGCTCCTTCTCAGGGATGGCTCCCAGGATTTGGAATGCCCTCCCTCCAGAAATAAGACTTATCTCATCCACTGCATCCTTCAAAAAGGAAGTCAAATCGATCCTCCTGGCTAAAAAACTGTGTAAATATTATTTCACAGTTTCTCTTTCCCCTGTATTACATTGTTTTGGTCTTCTCATTCCATGTAAAGCACTCTGATATCTGTAAGGATCTTGTTTGCGCTAAATAAAACCTTGAATATAAATAAATAAATAACTGACAGTGTGGGGCGCATTAGAATAGACTTGGGCGCTCTCTCTTATTATTGTGGAAAAACTATCTGAAAAGGTAAACAGAGGATATAATGACAGACCTTCTAAAAAACTGTTACTATAGATTATATGCAATAAATATGCTGTGATTGTTCTGCTTTTTGCATATAGCTAAACAATATAATATAAAGGACTACCAATATGGCGACAGGACCCAAACCTCTTAACGCGCGCATGCTCCGTTAAAAGTTTAATATAGCTTGTCCCTTTTCTCTTTCCACGCTGGTTTTCTTCCAGCATGTCACACATCTACACTTGATTTTCGTTATTTATAAACAAAGAGCCCTTCCTTTCTACTGGGCCCATATATTTAATTTTCTTACACAACCATTCCCAAAGTCTCAATCCACAAATTAAGGGATTTATTTCATAGCAAACCTGGCCCCCCTTCCATGTGCCTGTGCATGTCACACATCTATGACATACACTGGCTTGACTAAAAAGCACACAAATCTCACAGACACTGCTAGGGGTGAGTTACAAAAGGGAAACTTTCATTTGGTTAAAATAGAAAAAAAAAATTGAAAAGAATTTAAAAATAGTTTTTTCTCAGCTGGGGTTTGAACCCTTGTCAAAAATCACTCATAGACCCTGTGAACTGCCCCTCTACCATCTGTTCTGCATAGTTTTTCTCTGCCCAAAGCCTTCGTGTCTTTCAAAAAGGGTGATGTCCCTTTTGTGTTTCCAGGCTGGTTTTCTTCCAGCATGTCACAAATCTACATTGGATTTTTGTTATTTATAAACAAAGAACCCTTACTTTCTCCCATTCTGGAACTTGGCCCATGCATTTAGATTTCTTAAACAACCATTCCCAAAGTCTCATTCCACAAATTAAGGGATTTATTTCATGGCACACCTGCCCCCCCTTCCACATGCCAGTGCATGTCACAAATCTCTGACATGCACCGGCTTGACTAAAAAGCACACAAATCTCACAGACACTGCTAGGGTGATTCACAAAAGGGAATCTTTCATTTTGGTAAAATGGAGAAAGAAAATTGAAAAGAATTTAAAAATCGATTTTCCCCATTTGGGGTTTGAACCCTTGTCAAAAACCACTCATAGACCCTGTGAACTGCCCCTGTTCCATCATTTCTGCATAGATTTTCACTGCCCCAAGCCTTTGTGTCTTTCAAAAAGGTTGATGTCCCTTTTCTCTTTCCATGCTGGTTTTCTTCCAGCATGTCACAAATCTACACTTGATTTTGGTTATTTATAAACAAAGAGCCCTTCCTTTCTACTGGGCCCATATATTTAATTTTCTTACACAACCATTCCCAAAGTCTCATTCCACAAATTAAGGGATTTATTTCATAGCAAACCTGGCCCCCCTTCCACTTGCCTGTGCATGTCACAAATCTCTGACATGCACTGGCTTGACTAAAGTGCACACAAATCTCACATATACTGCTAGGGGTGAGTTACAAAAGGGAAACTTTCATTTGGGTAAAATAGAAAAAAAAATTGAAAAGAATTTAAAAATTGTTTTTCCCCAGCTGGGGTTTGAACCCTTGTCAAAAATCACTCATAGACCCTGTGAACTGCCTCTGTACCATCTGCTCAGCAAGTTTTTCTCTGCCCCACAGCCTTTGTGTCTTTCAAAAAGGGTGATGTCCATTTTCTGTTTCCATGCAGGTTTTTCTTCCAGCATGTCACAAATCTACAATGGATTTTCGTTATTTATAAACAAAGAGCCCTTCCTTTCTCCCATTATGGAAATTGGCCCATGCATTTAGTTTTCTTACAGAACCATTCTCAAAGTCTCATTCCACAAATTAAGGGATTTATTTCATGGCAAACCTGCCCCCCTTCCATGTGCCAGTGCATGTCACAAATCTCTGACATGCACTGGCTTGACTAAAAAGCACACAAATCTCACAGACACTGCTGGGGGTGATTTACAAAAGAGAATCTTTCATTTTGGTAAAATGGAGAAAGAAAATTGAAAAGAATTTAAAAATCGATTTCCCCATTTAGGGTTTGAACCCTTGTCATAAACCACTCATAGACCCTGTGAACTGCCCCTGTTCCATCTGTTCTGCATAGATTTTCTCTGCCGAAAGCCTGTGTGTCTTTCAAAAAGGGTGATGTCCCTTTTCTCTTTCCATGCTGGTTTTCTTCCAGCATGTCACAAATCTACACTTGATTTTCGTTATTTATAAACAAAGAGCCCTTCCTTTCTACTTGGCCCATATATTTAGTTTTCTTACACAACCATTCCCAACGTCTCATTCTACCAATTAAGGGATTTATTTCATGGCAAACTTGGCCCCCCCTTCCACGTGCCAGTGCATGTCACAAATCTCTGACATGCACTGGCTTGACTAAAAAGCACACAAATCTCACAGACACTGCTAGGGGTGATTTACAAAAAGGGAATGTTTCATTTTGGGTAAAATGGAAAAAAAAAATTCAAAGAATTTAAAAATCGATTTTCCCCAGCTGGGGTTTGAACCCTTGTCAAAAAACACTCTTAGACACTGTGAACTGCCCCTGTACCATCTGTTCTGCATAGATTTTTTCTGCCCAAAGCCTTTGTGTATTTCAAAAATGGTAATGTCCCTTTTCTCTTTCCACGCTGGTTTTCTTGCAGCATGTCACAAATCTACACTTGATTTTCGTTATTTATAAACAAAGATACCTTCCTTTCTACTTGGCCCATGCATTTAGGTTTCTTACACAACCATTCCCAAAGTCTCATTCCCAAATTAAGGGATTTATTTCATAGCAAACCTGGCCCCCTTCCATGTGCCAGTGCATGTCACAAATCTCTGACATGCACTGGCTTGACTTAAGTGCACACAAATCTCACAGACACTGCTAGGGGTGATTTACAAAGGGAAACTTTCATTTGGTATAATAGAAACAATTGAAAAGAATTTAAAAATCGTTTTCCCCCAGCTGGGGTTTGAACCCTTGTCAAAAATCGCTCATAGACCCTGTGAACTGCCCCTCTACCATCTGTTCTGCATAGATTTTTTCTGCCCAAAGCCTTTGTGCCTTTCAAAAAGTGTGATATCCATTTTCTGTTTCCATGCTGGTTTTCTTCTAGCATGTCACAAATCTACACTGTATTTTCGTTATTTATAAACAAAAAGCCCTTCCTTTCTCCCATTCTGGAACTTGGCCCATGCATTTAGTTTTCTTACACAACCATTCTCAAAGTCTCATTCCACAAATTAAGGGATTTATTTCATGGCAAACCTGGCCCCCCCTTCCATATGCCAGTGCATGTCACAAATCTCTGACATGCACTGGCTTGACTAAAAAGCACACAAATCTCACAGACACTGCTAGTGGTGATTTACAAAAGAGAATCTTTCATTTTGGTAAAATGGAGTAAGAAAATTGAAAAGAATTTAAAAATCGATTTCCCCCATTTAGGGTTTGAACCCTTGTCATAAACCACTCATAGACCCTGTGAACTGCTCCTGTTCCATCTGTTCTGCATAGATTTTCTCTGCTGAAAGCCTTTGTCTCTTTCAAAAAGGGTGATGTCCCTTTTCTCTTTCCATGCTGGTTATCTTCCAGCATGTCACAAATCTACACTTGATTTTCGTTATTTATAAACAAAGAGCCCTTTCTTTCTCCCATTCTGGCACTTGGCCCATGCATTTACTTTTCTTACACAACCATTCCCAAAGTCTCATTCCACAAATTAAGGGATTTATTTCATGGCAAACCTGGCCCCCCCTTCCATATGCCAGTGCATGTCACAAATCTCTGACATGCACTGGCTTGACTAAAAAGCACACAAATCTCACAGACACTGCTGGGGGTGATTTACAAAAGAGAATCTTTCATTTTGGTAAAATGGAGAAAGAAAATTGAAAAGAATTTAAAAATCGATTTTCCCCATTTAGGGTTTGAACCCTTGTCATAAACCACTCATAGACCCTGTGAACTGCTCCTGTTCCATCTGTTCTGCATAGATTTTCTCTGCCGAAAGCCTTTGTGTCTTTCAAAAAAGGTGATGTCCCTTTTCTCTTTCCATGCTGGTTTTCTTCCAGCATGTCACAAATCTACACTTGATTTTCGTTATTTATAAACAAAGAGCCCTTCCTTTCTACTTGGCCCATATATTTAGTTTTCTTACACAACCATTCCCAACGTCTCATTCCACAAATTAAGGGATTTATTTCATGGCAAACCTGGCCCCCCCTTCCATATGCCAGTGCATGTCACAAATCACTGACATGCACTGGCTTGACTAAAAAGCACACAAATCTCACAGACACTGCTAGGGGTGATTTACAAAAAGGGAATCTTTCATTTGGGTAAAATGGAGAAAAAAAAATTCAAAGAATTTAAAAATCGATTTTCCCCAGCTGGGATTTGAACCCTTGTCAAAAAACACTCATAGACCCTGTGAACTGCCCCTGTACCATCTGTTCTACATAGATTTTCTCTGCCCAAAGCCTTTGTGTATTTCAAAAATGGTAATGTCCCTTTTCTCTTTCCACACTGGTTTTCTTCCAGCATGTCACAAATCTACACTTGATTTTCGTTATTTATAAACAAAGAGCCCTTCCTCTCTACTTGGCCCATATATTTACAGCCTGATTCATCAAGCCAAAATCGGCTCGCAAAGGGTCAGATTCTGAGAATCTGGCCCTTTGCGAGCGCTATTTTTGTATTTGGGATTCATGATCCCAAATGCAAAAATCGGTAATTGCTAATTCGCTAAATTGCGAGTAATTACATTTAAGGAATCTCTATTTGAGATTCCTTAAATGCAATTCATCAACCATTTTTAAATTGCTAATTTGCAATTTCGGGCCGCTATTTACCGAGAGGTCAGACCTCTCGGTAAATAGCAGAAACTTAGAAAAATGCTTTTAAAAGCATTTTACTAAGTTGCATGTTGCACACACACATGTCCTTTGGACATGTGTGTGCGCAACACCTGTTTCAATTTGCATTTAAGGGGTGCAACAGGGTGTCCTTTGGACACCCCTGGCACCCTTTAAATCGCTATCTTATTTGCGAGTAGCAAATTGCTAATCGCAAATAAGGAATACTCCCCATTCATTCCTATGGGCCTCTTGGCCCATAGGAATGAATGGGGAGTTATTCCTTATTTGCGATTAGCAATTTGCTACTCGCAAATAAGGATTGTGTAGGAATCGCTATTTATTTAGCAATTCCTACATGAATCCCGTTTTGCAAGTCCTTAATAGCGATTCCTTATGAATCGCTATTAGGGGCTCGCAAAACGGGAGATTGATGAATCAGGCCGTTAGTTTTCTTACACAACCATTCCCAACGTCTCATTCCACAAATTAAGGGATTTATTTCATGGCAAACCTGGCCCCCCCTTCCAAATGCCAGTGCATGTCACAAATCTCTGACATGCACTGGCTTGACTAAAAAGCACACAAATCTCACAGACACTGCTGGGGGTTATTTACAAAAGAGAATCTTTCATTTTGGTAAAATGGAAAAATAAAATTGAAAAGAATTTAAAAATCGATTTTCCCCATTTGGGGTTTGAACTCTTGTCAAAAACCTTTCATAGACCCTGTGAACTGCCCCTGTTCCATCTGTTCTGCATAGATTTTCTCTGCCGAAAGCCTTTGTGTCTTTCAAAAAAGGGTGATGTCCCTTTTCTCTTTCCATGCTGGTTTTCTTCCAGCATGTCACAAATCTACACTTGATTTTCGTTATTTATAGGCAAAGAGCGCTTCCTTTCTACTTGGCCCAATCATTTAGTTTTCTTACACAACCATTCCCAACGTCTCATTCCACAAATTAAGGGATTTATTTCATGGCAAACCTGGCCCCCCCTTCCACGTGCCAGTGCATGTCACAAATATCTGACATGAACTGGCTTGACTAAAAAGCACACAAATCTCACAGACACTGCTAGGGGTGATTTACAAAAAGGGAATCTTTCATTTGGGTAAAATGGAAAAAAAAATTCAAAGAAATTAAAAATCGATTTTCCCCAGCTGGGATTTGAACCCTTGTCAAAAAACACTCATAGACCCTGTGAACTGCCCCTGTACCATCTGTTCTGCATAGATTTCCTCTGCCCAAAGCCTTTGTGTATTTAAAAAATGGTAATGTCCCTTTTCTCTTTCCACGCTGGTTTTCTTCCAGCATGTCACAAATCTACACTGGATTTTCATTATTTATAAACAAAGAGCCCTTACTTTCTCCCATTCTGAAACTTGGCCCATGCATTTAGTTTTCTTACACACCATTACCAAAGTCTCATTCCACAAATTAAGGGATTTATTTCATGGCAAACCTGCCCCCCTTCCACGTGCCAGTGCATGTCACAAATCTCTGACATGCACTGGCTTGACTAAAAAGCACACAAATCTCACAGACACTGCTAGGGATGATTTACAAAAGAGAATCTTTCATTTGCATAAAATAGGAAAAAAAATTGAAAATAATTTAAAAATTGATTTTCACTAGCTGGGGGTTGAACCCTTATCAAAAAACACTCATAGACCCTGTGAAATGCCCCTGTACCCTTTGTTCTGCATAGATTTACTTTGTCCACAGCCTTTGTGTCTTTCAAAATGGGTGATGTACCTTTTCTTTTTCCATGCTGGTTTTTTTAACCCTTGTCAAAAAACACTCATAGACCCTGTGAACTGCCCCTGTACCATCTGTTCTGCATAGATTTTCTTTGCCCAAAGCCTTTGTGTATTTAGAAAATGGTAATGTCCCTTTTCTCTTTCCACGCTGGTTTTCTTCCAGCATGTCACAAATCTACACTTGATTTTCGTTATTTATAAACAAAGAGCCATTCCTTTCTCCCATTCTGGCACTTGGCCCATGCATTTAGTTTTCTTACACAACCATTCCCAAAGTCTCATTCCACAAATTAAGGGATGTATTTCATGGCAAACAATGGCCCCCCCTTCCATGTGCCAGTGCATGTCACAAATCTACAATTGATTTTCGTTATTTATAAACAAAGAGCCCTTCCTTTCTACTTGGCCCATGCATTTAGTTTTCTTACACAACCATTCCCAAAGTCCCATTCCACAAATTAAGGGATTTATTTCATAGCAAACCTGGCCCCCCTTTCATGGGCCTGTGCATGTCACACATCTATGACATACACTGGCTTGACTAAAAAGCACACAAATCTCACTGACACTGCTAGGGGTGAGTTACAAAAGGGAATCTTTCATTTGGGTAAAATGGAGAAAGAAAATTGAAAATAATTTAAAAATCGATTTTCCCCATTTTGGGTTTGAACCCTTGTCAAAAACCACTCATAGACACTGTGAACTGCCCGTGTACCATCTGTTCTGCATAGATTTTCTCTGCCCAAAGCCTTTGTGTCTTTCAAAAAGGGTGATGTCCCTTTTCTCTTTCCATGCTGGTTTTCTTCCAGCATGTCACAAATCTACAATTGATTTTCGTTATTTATAAACAAAGAGCCCTTCCTTTCTACTTGGCCAATGCATTTAGTTTTCTTACACAACCATTCCCAAAGTCCCATTCCACAAATTAAGGGATTTATTTCATAGCAAACCTGGCCCCCCTTCCATGTGCCTGTGCATGTCACACATCTATGACATACACTGGCTTGACTAAAAAGCACACAAATCTCACAGACACTGCTCGGGGTGATTTACAAAAGGGAAACTTTAATTTGGGTAAAATAGAAAAAAAATTGAAAATAATTTAAAAATCTTTTTTACCCAGCTGAGGTTTAAACCCTTGTCAAAAATCACTCATAGACCCTGTGAACTGCCCCTGTACCATCTGTTCTGCATATTTTTTTCTGCCCAAAGCCTTTGTGTCTTTCAAAAAGGGTGATGTCCCTTTTCTGTTTCCATGCTGGTTTTCTTCCAGCATGTCACAAATCTACACTTGATTTTCGTTATTTATAAACAAAGAGCCCTTCCTTTCTCCCATTCTGGCACTTGGCCCATGCATTTACTTTTCTTACACCGCCATTACCAAAGTCTCATTCCACAAATTAAGGGATGTATTTCATGGCAAACCTGCCCCCCTTTCCTTGTGCCAGTGCATGTCACAAATCTCTGACATGCACTGGCTTGTCTAAAAAGCACACAAATCTCACAGACACTGGTAGGGATGATTTACAAAAGGGAATCTTTCATTTGGGTAAAATGGAAAAAAAAATTGAAAAGAATTTAAAAATCGATTTTCCCCAGCTGGGGTTTGAACCCTTGTCAAAAGACACTCATTGACCATGTGAACTGCCCCTGTTCCATCTGTTCTGCATAGATTTTCTCTGCCCAAAGCCTTTGTGTATTTCAAAAAGGGTAATGTCCCTTTTCTCTTTCCATGCTGTTTTTCTTCCAGCATGTCACAAATCTACACTTGATTTTCGTTATTTATAAACAAAGAACCCTTACTTTCTTCCATTCTGGAACTTGGCCCATGCTTTTAGCTTTCTTACACAACCATTCCCAAAGTCTCATTCCAAAAATTAAGGGATTTATTTCATATCAAACCTGCCGCCCCTTCCACGTGCCAGTGCATGTCACAAATCTCTGACATGCACTGGCTTGACTAAAAAGCACAAATATCTCACAGACACTGCTAGGGGTGAGTTACAAAAGGGAAAGTTTCAATTGGGTAAAATAGAAAAAAAATTGAAAATAATTTAAAAATCGTTTTTCCCCAGCTGGGGTTTAAACCCTTGTCAAAAATCACTCATGGACACTGTGAACTTCCCCAGTACCATCTGTTCTGCATAGTTTTTCTCAGCCCAAAGCCTTGGTGTCTTTCAACAAGGGTGATGTCCTTTTTCTGTTTCCATGCTGGTTTTCCTCCAGCATTTCACAAATCTACACTTGATTTTCGTTATTTATAAACAAAGAGCCCTTCCTTCCTCTCATTCTGGCACCTGGCCTATGCATTTCATTTTCTTACACAACCAATCCCAAAGTCTCATTCCACAAATTAAGGGTTTTATTTCATAGCAAACCTGACCCCCCCTTCGTGCCAGTGCGTGTCACAAATCTCTGACATGCACTGGCTTGAATAAAAAGCATTTGTAATACAATAGGTCTCACATTCAAGCAAGTTTGAGCTATTGGCATTGTAAATGACAGTGCCTTTTATTTATGTTTTACAAAGCGAAACATAGATAAAAGGCATTGTCATTTACAATGCCAATAGCTCAAACTCGCTTGAATGTGAGACCTATTGCACTGCAAATGCTTGTTTTAAGAGCGCAATGCTTTTCACGAGCGCTACTGCCTACATGTTAACAGTAGTCCACATATAAGGTCCCAAAGGCGAGACCTATTAGCTATGCTAATGCTTGTGCTGCATATGCTTGCAATAAGAAATCAAAAAATATGTAGCCATCGCACAAGCTTGTCATGGCATAGTGTTTGAATGCTGAACTGCAATAACATCGTTCAGCCAGACTCTTCAAAGACAGAAGTAATGATGAATTAATATTGTATGGTGGGCTCGACTGAGCTTATTGGCCATGTGTAATGCTTTGAAACTATCCTTGGGAAAGAATACTACAGGAGCCATTCAAAAGCAAGTAAAACGATATCCTCTTACATGATGTGGAAGACCAGCTGCCTATTCAGTGGAGCCTTCTCATTTAAAGTTCAGCAGAGAGATGGTAAACAGTTCTCTTTCCAGATATATGTAAAACACTCTGTTGCCCGTTTGGCTGGTCTGCGCTATATATATACTACAAATAAATAAATATTAAAAGACATTGGTTTGTCTCTTTCAGGTCGATGTCAAACAATTAGCAAACCTCTATATAACGGAACCAATGCTAATGATCACAACGAAAAAGATTTATCTCAAAATGGCTAATTACATTAAAAAAAACACACACACACAAAGCAGCACAGGTACAGAATGAGGGACAAATCAATGTGTCTTTCTTATGAAGAACAAAGTATTGGTTTCTTGGTAGCACATGCATCTTAAAGATTTGTGGCCAGCTGCAAATGGTTGTTAATGTATGACCTCATCTAGGACTCCTTGTGAGTTCTGCAAATAAAATATTTCATAATTGCCAGCACTGTTGAAAAAAAATTGCATTATCTTGTATTCAACACCTTCAGGATTAATGACTCTTTGCTACTGACGTCCCTCCGCAGCCGTGGCAACAGCACAGTATTTCTGCCCAGTATGTATTATGTTTGTATGTTTCCACATACCAAGCAATAACTGCTTAGTTTGAAAAAAACGATAACGACCTGAAAGTTGGCTGCACGTGCACACTAGCACTTGAATACTGCTCCACTCTTAGTTAACAGGCACACATTCTGAGGCGCCACAATGAAGATGCTACCCTCCGTCGTTTTTAAATAAGCTGAACATGTTTAAGAGCTTTCACACCGGTTCTTGTTCAGGAATGTCAGTAGAAAGAGACCTTTCAAGAGAGGAGTCTGCTGAACTCGGTGATGACAGCTGCCGATAGCATTTCAATGACGGAACAGAATGATATGCACACTGTCCTTCCAAATAACAGAAACCAGACCATTTGCTTACATAGCACATTTACCTCTCTAAGCCACACTCAAGCAAGCCTATGTGGAGCTGGCACTGGGGTGCCTCGTGCTGCTGCAGCAGACCCTGGTGTCTTTAATCCACCTCGTGTTCCAGTGAGGGTGCAGCACACGTCACGAAGACCTGACGCTGCTTTTCTAGCACTTGTCTGACCTGTCCCTTCACCTCATCGTCCACAATAACCACCTGGGTGGCAGAAGACTGACGAAGGGCACCCGGCGCGGGTCAGTCATCTCTGATTGCAGCTTCCAGACTTTGCTATAATGTTCGCATTGTAATGACAGGGGAAAGTTAAAGCGCTGTATGCGCATGTTTTAGGCACGCAGTGAGCGTGCACATCGCTGTCCGGGCCCAAGCTCAAAGACACGTTGTGAGAGTGCACATTGGCTGACCGGCCACGCTGGGTAATGGGGATGCGACGTGATTGAGAAGCCTAGCCTTGAACTGGGATTTGTCTGGGGATGACTGCAGCACCATGCCAAAAAGTTGAGGCAGAGGTGGCTGTGAGTAGGCTGAGGAGATTGTGAAGCTGCCGGCTGCCAACTGAGCATTAACTACGGTAGGGCCCAACCAGGAGGGTAAGGACAGGGTTTTTAAAAGCGGCTATACGGAATAATTCCAGCGAGCTAGAATGTGCAGGGTGGGGTAAGGTTGCTTGCAATTAATGAAAGCGTTTAGAAAACAAACAGAGCCAAGGACTCGAGGTAAGCACAGGGGGGGGGGTGTGCATGTGTGTGTCTGTGTGCAGTGGGGCTGGGTGTGCATGTGTGTGTGCGCGCCATTACTGCATGCGAGCCAAGTGGAAGCAGGGGCTGTCTGTGCACGTCTAAGAAGCACGGCGACAAACCCAAATCGCCGCGTGCTCCGATCTGTCTCCCTTGGGAGGCAAAACAACAACAATAGGTCTCGCTGGTGAGCCCTAAAAAGGACACAAATCTCACAGACACTGCTAGGGGTGATTTACAAAAGTGCATCTTTCATTTGGGTAAAATAGAAAAAATGGAAAAGAAAATAAAAATCGAATTTCCCCAGAGTGGTGTGGCTTGGCGCTGATAAAGTGAACAGCACAGCGTGCAAGCTCCTGTCAGCCAGCCGCCATCGGACGCCATCCTGACCCCCTGAACGGGAAAGCTTCTGCAGCGCACCCTCATAATCATACAGAGGGTGAGGTGGGTGTTGGAGACGGAGAAACCCATCTCAAAGACCTAAAACAGGGAAATAACAAAATCTAACCATAGCCGGGAGGTGAGCCTAGATGGCAGCGCACATGACGATGTTGTGGAAAACCCATCCGACAGCACTAACCAAGCGGTAGTGTACAGAGACCTAGAGTGTCCCCTCCTGTCCCGCTACAAGCCCTGGAACAGGGCCTGGAGATTCCCCAGAGCTGCACCAGAGGAGCGGAGCGGTGGTGGAAGCAGAACTGCTAGGGATCCCATGTGGTAGGCCTGAGCACAGAGCTTGATAATCACTGGGGAGAGCGATCACGGCAAATCCTGGGGAACGTGGAGCTGGTCCCCAGGATGTGAGTGGACTGCAGCGGTATGGATGTGAGCAGCAGGGTCATCGACTAACAGCCTGAACAGAGGCAGAGGAGGCCTCCTCTCTCCTTCAGTGCGACAGAGCCAGTGTGGCCCTCGAGACTTTGGTGGGCGCTCGAAAGAAAGAGATGCACAGAGAAGCCATGTGAGAGCGGCAAAGACAAGGGATCAGGACCAAGCTTCAGAGGGGCCTGAGCATCCTGGAGACTGGGGGGCCCGAAGATGTTATGGGAGTGAGCCCCTGCAAGGCTCCTAGAAGCGCACCTAGAAGCGCACCCAGAGCCCCACCAGAGGCAACTGTAAATGAGAGTCCAGAGAAGCGGCAGGCTTTCCCAAGTAAGCGGCAAGCAGCAACTCAGGCATTGAGACATGGGGAGAAGGGCAGACGATCAGCCATACCAACAAGGTGGCCTACTATAGCGGAGTGGGCCTAGCGGCGTTGACAGGGTTGGTGAGCGGTCCTAGTGCTTGCCTGTGCCAGGGACTAAATATGCAAAACAAGGGAGAGAACCCCCCAAGGCACGTGACCTCAGGGATCACGCCGGTAGAACACAGAGCCCCCCCAGGTGGGGAAAAAGGGTGACACAAGTGAAGCGGGCAAGCTAACTAGAGTGCTTGCCCGCTTGAGGTGGTGCAAGTGATAACCTGAACAGTGCGAAATGGTGCACAAGGCCAGAACATGGCATTATCTGGAGACCCTTGGAAGACATTGAGGAGAGTGGACTCAGGCCCACACTGAAAACATAAAGTGCACTGGAAAGGCATGGTGAAGAGTGGCGGGAACATTAGCCATAAACAGATGCGACTAGCCTAAGTGCGAGTCTCACTACATAACAGAACGTAGAGCGCTCACCAGAAGAAGAGAACCAACGCGCAACGCAGACTATCTGGAGCGTCCTATGAGCACACGCTGCACTAGAAGCACCGCAGATCAAGAGGACACGATGGGGAAGATTCCCCCAAAAAAGGACACATAAGTGGCCCCAACCGAAAAATCAATGAAGGAGAGGGGGAAGAGCCAACCACAGGCAGAAATCTCTAGAGATCATTCACTGCAGGACATTCTACAGGCCATCACCACCTCTAGCGAGCGCCTGGCAAACAAAATCGACTTGCTGAGTCTAGATTTGGACCTGCTCAGATAAGATCACAAAATGTTAGCAGACCGCGTTAAGACAAACGATGGCCAATTATCCGAGACTCTGCCGGACATAGTCATAATGAAGCAACGATAAGCGGCGCTTGCACATTGGAATTCCAAGCAGAATACTTTGCGAGGAAGCAACCTTAGAAACATAGGTCTAACTGAAAAAATAGAAGCACGCAAAATGTTAGACTACCGGGAAAGATGGCTGCAAGAGGGAGTAGCGCCAGACGGCCTATCGAGCTTCTTCACCCTGGAGAGGGCGCATGGAGTCCCTGTGAAACCACCTATACCAGGAGCGCCACCACGGGTGGTGATAGCGCAGCTCCTCCATTACAGGGACAGGGACGACTTCCCAGATTTTTACCGGGAGGTACAAAGACAGAGAGGATCCTACTGGGAGAGAACAGCACCCAAGGTCGGCGAGCCTTGAGAAAGACTCTAGGCCCCACGCAAAAAGAGGCACAGCTTGCGTGCTGAAACGCGATCCACATGGTGGTATTGATCAGTGGTACAGGGAGAAGCCCAGCAACCCCTAGGAGCATAGAGACTGCAGCACATTCTGGCTCGGTGCAAGGGTCCAGTGACTCAGAGGCACAGAGTGTGGCACTCTCAGACGTAAGAAGGGCGATTAAAGGACCGAGAAATAAGTATAATTAGCATATATACCCCCATTGCAGAACAACCAGCCTTCTTCGCCAGACTGAATCACTGCCTGATGCAATATCTGATGGGCAATACCCTAGTAGGAGGCGACTTTAATAGTGTGGACAACACGCTCCTAGATAGATCTCACCCTCCATTGTGAAATTCCCAAGCAGCGCTCACCACCTGGAGACAAAGTTGGGGATGGATAGATGCCTTGAGGACCTTACACCCCCAAGATAGAGACTACTTATATTTCTCTGCGGTGCACGAGGCACATGCGTGACACAACACTTTCTTATGTGCAGCAGAAATCCAACGCCATGTTGTTGCTGCGGAATATCTTGCATTCACGATATCAGACGACAACCTAATGGTCCTGTCCCTGAGATGGAGGCAGCCTGTATCAACGACCCCCACATAGAGGCTCTGCCCGGACACCCTGGAAGACCAGGTCTTCTGAGAAGAGATTAGGGGGGAGATAGCGCACTACTTTGAGGCCAATGCGGGGATGGCCTCTTCGCTGAATGCAGAGTGGGGCGCTTTTAATGTGGTCCTGGGGGGCCAACATTGGGCTCTAAGATAGAGTTACCGAGAATGCAAAAACACACTTGATGGTGCTTCGCATGCATGCATGCAGAGAACTGGTAGCTGATGATGTGATCTTCTCCTACTGACATTTAGAGGTATGGGCCCGCCCTGCTAAAACCCAAACTAGACCTTCTTGGATATAATATAGTATGCTAAATAGGGTGCACGAAATATAGGTGATACAGATTTCTATAGATTTTTGCATTATTATAATATGTTATCACCGTTTGCTTATTATGGTTTAGTGACTATGCTGATAACCCTGGTTTTATAATATGTCTTCTCGTATTATATAAGATACTGCGTTTGAGAACCTTGCATTCAATAGTAAATATTTCAAAATTGCACGTGTCTTCTTTTACTCCCCGTTCTAGTTTGAGATGATTATAGTAAGAGTGTTCATGTGTTCCACGATACCTGAGGTAACCTAAGTTCATGTTCTGGTTTGTCTAAGTCTAAGTCATTGGGAGTTTGTTACGACCAATGAGACACTGTAGCTAGCTCGGTAAGGGGATTTTGGATACTGAGGTGAGTTTTGGGTCACCCTAATTCACTGAGGTTCCTGATCTCTATGCACAGTTCTGTAAGAGAACGGAATCCCTGCTACATGGCGCCCGTACGTTGTTGGCCTTATAACATGACACTCGAGTAGTAGTAGTAGTATATCATTCAAACCTTAACCCCTTCATTCCCGTTTCCGGAAAACGGTGGTGTAGGAAAAACCTACCTATTTTTGAAATATGTCTTTTTGAGCTTGAATTTATCTAAAACGGTTTCTTTGAATTACTACCCAGTTGTGCTACATAGTATTCTTTGTTTTTTCCTATTCCTGTGCAGTCATGGCACAAGCCGTGGACATCCCGCTGCATAGTCGCATTGCGGTGCGTGATCATTTGCTGGATTATGATGTTCCTGCTGAAGGCTTGGCTGTGGTTCTGGTGGTGAGTGCGGAACATGCTTACCCATACGAACTGTTATATTCGTGGGTGACATTTCCGGCGGTGGACGCTAATTCTGGTGTGTTCCACTTGTACACTGCGTCACCTGTACCTGCTGAATATGCTCCGTACAGAGCACAGGAAGTACCTATTGATGTTTGGCAGCATGGAGTTTGGTTTGGTGGCGCCCTACCACATTCTTTAACCACTCCGATATTAGGTCCTTCGTCCATTCCGGGAGCAAATTGGCCCGCTTTGGCTGGATTTACTCCTCACCCTAATCACGGCAATTGTAACTAAGGTGAACTTCGGTGACTTCATGTAGTCGCTATTGCCGTGATTAGAGCCCTTGTGCATTACACAAATCGTAATGTTCAGGGGGCAGCCCCTAGAGGTGCGGCCCTTCCGGCAGGGCAGGCTGGTTTGAAAATCAGTCCTGTCATGGTGAATTCCTTAATGGGCAAGAAGCCCCAGGATAAGGATGATTTTTCTTTCTGGCTTGCCGAGAAATTCGACCAGCTGGAGGCGGTGTTTCCTAATACGACTCCTGGTGAAAAACACCGGATTCTTACGCTTAGTTTGCTGAAAGGTTTGGCCCCTGAGCTTGTTGACTATGAGACCTGGGGTAAGACTTTTGCGGCAGTCTATTCGAGGTGCTTTGGCTCCCCGTCTGTGTCCAATCTGTCTACGGTCCTTAAACGTGTTCAAGATGATCACGGACCGGAATCGGCAGTTGAGTTGGGTATGCGCCTGTGTGGCTCCTTTGAAGTAGTTTGCGATCTGATCCTTGCGAATGTCAAGGGGGATGCAGTGAACCTTCAGGTGGCTAACGCTTTGGCGCTGGTTCCCAATGCAGAGAAACCCCGACAGTTAGCAAGGATAATTGTGGCGGCTTATAAAACAGTTGGTCGAAATGCTAAGGGTCTTAAGCCTTTTTCTACTAAGGAGAAGAAGCAGCCCCAGGGACAAGCTTCGGAAACGAGCATTCAACCAAAGTCCAAGAACCAAATTGGTCTAAAAAACAGACACAGGGTAAGTAACAGCAACAACAAACACAGGTTTCACGCCCTGCGTCTCCGTTGCCTGCGCAGTGTTTATGATTTGCGCGACCGCGCGATGATTAAATCACCTGAATGTTTTCAGGCTTCTGACCATTGCTCTCCTCGTTCCTTTCAGGACTCATCGGCTCCGTCAACCGGTGGCGGAGAGGGCGGCAGGGGCCGGGGTGGCCAGCAAGGACGTGATCAGCCCCG
Organism: Lissotriton vulgaris; assembly: GCF_964263255.1. NCBI lineage: Eukaryota > Metazoa > Chordata > Amphibia > Caudata > Salamandridae > Lissotriton > Lissotriton vulgaris. The sequence goes on from NC_141699.1 coordinate 45,955,964, forward strand.
CCCGTGCAACCATTCAGACAAGCAGGAGGGCTCTACGCCTCAGAGACAGCAGTTTGCAAAGAAGAAAGTCGCAGCCTTAACGGCGCATCGATATGCCCCAGATTGTGAGAACGCGGCTTCGGAATCTGACGTGAGATCTGACCTTGCTGGACAGCGCGGCGGAGATTGCCATAGTGAGATAGGTTCCCGTCCACTACTAGAGCGACAGCGACTGACACTTATATTGTGATTGAAACAGCTGATACAAGAGTTGCTCCCCCGGATAGACTTTTTGAAATGGTCCTGTTAATTGAAGGTGACATACAGCGTACCATAAAAGGGGTATTTTGGTCTACATATGACATTTTGCTTTCGGAAGCTGACTGGCCCCCACCTTTTGTGCTCACAGCTCCGAGAGGGGAGGAGGTGTCCAACACTGTCTCGAGAGTGAAAGCGCTGCACTTTGCAGAAGAGTGGGCTCTGGCACTTTCACCGGCTGTATACCGCAATCATGTGGCTGGGATAAATTGTCCCCAAGCCACGAGATTCCTTTAAGGTCTCAGCCGCAGCCTCAACCTCAATATCCCATACGACGTGAAGCCAAAGCTTCTGTCGCAGCAATCCTTGAACAATTGGAATATTAAGGTGTAATTGAAACATGTGTGTCACCTATGAATAACCCCCTTTTTACTGTGAACAAGCCGGACGGCTCATATCGTTTGGTTTTAAATTTGGATTTTGGATTACCGGCATTTAAACTCGCATTGCCGTAACTGTGCAGTACAGAATACTCACGGCTCTGCCCTTGTAAATAGTCTTGTGCGTAAGCGGTTCGAAACCACGCTTGACATTTCCAATGGTTTTTATGCCCATTCATTGGACAGTCTAAGTTCCCAATGGACTTCTTTCACATGCGGCGGTGTCCAAAAATTGTTTCGGCGTCTCCCAATGGGCTATAGGAATAGCCCTGGAGTATTTTCCGCCCTTATTGTCTCTCTGTTGGAGAGAGTCGACCCAGATGCTTGTTCTTATGTGGATGACATCTATCTCACAGACGATGAACTTTGGGAGCATTTGTGTCGGGTGAAAAGTATTATTTGTAACTTTGCAGACATGGGTTACAAGTGTAACTTTGCGAAATCGCACATTGCAGAGTACACAGTGTTGTTTCTAGGCTATGAACTGAATAATGAAGGAAAAGGCTTGGCTCCTCACTTCCTGGAGAAATGCGCTCTCCGACAGCACTGAAAAAATTACAATCTTTACTGAGCTTTTTGAATTTCGGAAGGACATACATTCCGGAATATGCCCAGCGTATCAAGCCTTTGTATGCTTTGATACAACCATCTTTTTCCAATCATGCTGGCTGCCTGAGCATTCAGCTATTCTGCAATCTTTGCAAGCTGATTTGCTCACTTCTGAATATTTACAGACTCATGATAGCCAGACCAACCTGGTGATAAGAATTGTCCCTGGGACAGTAGGTTTCACGTACCTAACTTTTAATGAAGGAGATACAGTACCTATGGCTTACAAGTCACACTTGTACACTTCGGCTGAAATGCGCTTTTCCACTGTGGAGAAAATTTTGACGGCTGTGCAGATGGCAATTCTCAAGGAACGTGCCCTGTCACAGGGAAAACGCATGTTGGTTGTTACCCCGTGTCCTGCCTTGGAGGCAGTTACGAAAGCCAGTGTACCAAATTCCAAAGCTTTGCACCCTTGGTGGATTCAATGGGCTGCATCCTTGACATCCCAGGATGTCACGTTTATTTTTGATGCCACTTTACGGTCGCAGGAGTACTTACAGTATGAATTTGTTCATCCTGCTCCTTTAGCAATGTGGCCGTTGGAGGATTTCCATTGCATCATTTACACTGATGGTTCAGCTCAGGTTGCTCATGGCTCTAAACATGCCTACGTTTCCGCATGTGCCATTGTGGTCGGTGCCATGGTAAACAATGATTTCAAGTCCAGTGTTGTGCACACGCAGACGCTTGGGGACTGCACCGCACAATTAGCAGAGCTTCGTGCTCTGATGCTTGCGTTGGAGTACGCAGATCCTAGTGTGACGACTTTGATCGTAAGTGACTCTTACTACTGTGTCCAGTCTTACAATGAAAACTTGTTCTTTTGGATTCAGAATGAATTTCGTGATTCCAAAGGTAGCACAATGAAACATAAAATGATCTGGGTCCGAGTGGCGGAACATAAAGAAAAGTTACCACTCGTGTTTGTGATTCATACTCTTGGCCATCAGCGCGTGGGAGTCCACGCTGTCGGTAACTCGCTTGCTGATGAAGCAGCGAAATCAGCAGTATCAAAATACTTAGTTGCAGCAGTCACGCGGTCCAAAAGTAAGATAGATGATGACATCTTGGCGGCTGTTGCTGCCACTGAGAAGAGAGGTAAATATCCTGCGGGGTTCCCTTCGAAGTACACATACCACTTAAGTCCCGATAAGGTTCCTTATGTGAAAATTCCTGATGTTGGTGAACGATTAATTCCCAACTCGGATCGCAGAGCTACTTTGATTACAGCGGCTCATGAAGGCGCATGCGGGCGTCTCAGAAACTGTAACTCAGCTACAACAGAGGTTCTGGTGGCGGGGACTGTACAAACAGACGCGTGATTATGTCCTTCAATGTGACATTTGCCAGCAGATTAAGCCTTCAACTGCTGCGCGTCCGCCTCAGACACAGTTGTACATTTCTAATAAACCACTGGGATGTGTTTATTTAGATCACTGCGGTCCTTTTTCTTCTGATACTGCGTATAAGTACATCTTAGTAGCAGATGATTCATGCACACGCTTTTTGTGGGTCTGGCCCCATCGGAGCGCTGATTCACGGACTGTCATTAAGGATTTGCGAGTCTTTGTAGGGATTTTTGCCTGTGGTACCTTCCATTCGGATCAGGGTCCGGCTTTCGCCTCTAAGGCGTATAAGGATGCTATGGTTTGGTTGGGGGTCCAAGTCAAGTTTTCGTCTCCGTACAGACCTGAGGGTAATAGTGTAGTGGAACGAATGAACCGTGACTTAAAGCAATCTTCGACAGCTCGAGTTATAGGCACTGGCAGAAACTGGTTGGCCCACCTCAATGGCGTGCAGCGTGCGCTTATTATTCTCCCTAGAAGGTCTCTGGGTGGGCGGACCCCATACGTAATGCACTTTGGTATCGCGATGTATGTCCCTGACCTCGACGGTCTAGACTGCATTGCCCAGGCTGCAGCCTTTGACGTAGATGAACATTGCAATGTTTTACAGGATCTACAAAAGACCAGAGACAGTCTAGCAAAGGAACATTTGCCCTCCACATCGGATGATGCGTTGAAGATCCCGGTAGTTGGCTGGCTACCCCAAGTTGGAGAACTGGTTCGAGAGAAGATCGATAACAACAAGAGTTTGGTCCCTCGTATCGTGCACCGGTTCGAGTTCTTGGAGTGAAGGGCACGAGAACAGTCCTATTACCAGCACTTCCAGGTCGTAAGGAAAACAGATGTATCTCAATTGACAATGTCAAGACACACAGGGTGGCCGATTCTTCATAGCATGACACCGGCTGTTTCCTGTCCTTCCATGGTGAGGCACTCTGTGCTGGCTATTACTTCTGGTGCAGAACCAAAGGTGTCCCTCGAGATGCCTGCTATTTCCAGTCCTTTATTAAATACTATTCCTGTCACTAACATTGATGAGCTGAACTACACCTATCCAACTGATTTATCAATGCCAGATTTGCAGACTCGTTTGGCCGACCAGTCCAGATTCTCTTTTGACTCAGTTTCGGAACATTAAAAGAAACCCTCAACTATTGCAAAATATGCCACTCGATTTAAAAAAAATGTTTTAATTCCCCCTTGGACATACATTTGGTTGATTCTATTTTCATTTTATCTTTTTATGTCCATTGGTTTTGTGTTTTATTTTTTCCGCCTGATCGATGGCCACTATGTCAAAGAAAGAACAGGAATTCGGTACCTTAATGGAACATTGGCCCCTCTTTCCGCTTCACATTCAGCACACAGACTGAAAAGAGACTTGAATACAGTTAACATCACTGCTTGGCCTGTCCTTGATGGGATTGTGTGGGATGCGGTTAGATTTCAAATACATGGCCCCACTGAAGTGATTAATGTTCCAAATGTGCTTAGAGTAAACATGGGTAATGTGATTAAACAAAATATACGTTCTGATGATTGGGATATTCAGGCCGTAGAAGCATTATTCTCTGATTTGAAATACGATGCTGCCTTTGATGCTGAGGATTTATACTTAGATTCTATTAATTATGGTGATTTGTTTTGCTTCCAACATTATGGTAATCATTTTTTACACAAAACAAATTCCAGGAGGGTTGCAGATAATTACACACAGTGGGAACATTGCCCAGCTCCATTGGGAGGCAGCTCAAATACATTTCTGAAAAAATACACTTATTTTACAGACTTTAATCAATCAAATCCTGAGTCATTTTATTTCAAAATGACTCAAAAGTCCATGTCCAAAGTCAGACTTACCGATACAAAATTGCTGTATTCGAAGTCCTTTCTAGACAAGTAAGCTGTAGATGGGTACGAGTTATGGAAAGGAACAATTGACCTTAAATCGGTTTGGGGTACCAAAGATTGGCAGGTACAAGGCACTGAGGCTTTGCACCGTGCATGTCTCATCCCGAATCACATGTTGTTTCTAAATTCTACTATTTCCCAAACAATATGCTTTGGATTGGCGACTTCTAAAAAATTAAATACACCAATTATCCCTGAATCGGAAGAATATTCAGGATGGGGTAATTATACTGAATTGTCCATTCGTGAGTTACAAACTCTATTGCACAATTCATCCTTTAATGTATCCAGTTTGGATCCGAAGGGTTGACTGATGTGGCATAGAAGTGCTGATTCTTGCCAACGTTGTTTTTTGGGTTTGGCTGAAGGGGTTCACACAAGTCAGACCTGATCCCCGTTTTGAAACTGATTATACTGTCACTACTTACTCTGTGGGGAAACTGTGTCAGAATTGGTTACAACATTCCACGTTAGCTGCAGTTAAACTACATCTGTCTCAGTTAAATGATAATGTGGATTTAAATGATTTTTTAAAAGGCCCGGCTAAGGGTAGGTCTAAACGGTGGATTTATGTGGTTTACAATGAAATTTGAAAATGTTCACAAATTGAGGCTGCTAAACGCCTAAGGGCGATTGACCAAGCATATTTGGAAAAAGTGCTTGCAGTTGTCGATAACAGTATTAATATGCTTTCTTCCCGAATTTACACGTTGAATAACAATATAATAATAATACATAATAATAATAATAATAATAATAATAATAATACATAATAATAATACATAATAATACATTCTGTAGTTGACATTGTGAATGATGAGGTGTCTGTATTGTACCATGGTCAAAATCAATTGCGTTCTGTAATGCAGTTTTCATGGACACTACAGACTCTGAAGGCGGGCTGCGTGCCCTGGAGTTACATGAACGTGTCCTCCCTATATGCCCCCTTTAATTTGACTGACAAACAGCGCATGCTTTCCATGCGAGATGCATCATTTTCTATGTTACATATTGAAAAGTTAGAATCTTTACCCTTTTCTGTAGCTGAAGCAGCTGCTGCAACATGGCTTATCCATGGAGTTATGACGTTACCATTTGCTTTGTACAAATTTACTAATTGTATGCGATATATTGCAATAGGGCGATATGAACCATTAGGCAGTGCTTTCCTCCATGAGGCATGGTCTTTACCATACACGTACAGATGTCTGAAAGATGGAAAGGAAGTGAATCTAAATGGTGAAGAATGCACACAGTCGCCTGACCGTTCACTGATATGCAGACACATTCAGTTGCATGGTTCTTGTAATCAGGACCGGCCTAATTTAGCCTGTATTTTAAAAGGCACACCAGTTCCAGCAATAGTTCCCACGTTTACATAATTGACAAACAGTAGTTATTTGCTTTTGAATAACGAGCAGTGTTGTGGGTTAATGGTCGGTATCGCTTATGTGGTTACTGTATCAGAACGTGTGGTGTGTTGCAAGAACGTGTTATATCCACCCACGCATGGGAATTCAGATGTTTCCATCTGGCCGCGCATCCCAACCTTGAAAGCGGAGTTCAATGGTATGAGCAGAATAAGGGCTCTTTTGTCTCAAAAAGAAGTGGCCCTGAGCTCGGCCCGTGAAACTTATGTCCTTCACATAGCTAACACACGCACAGAGGTGCAGGCACTTTTAAATACTGACTTGCCGTTTCATTTCTGCGAATTAGTTCATGAAATCTTTAATGCCTCCTCCACGTCTGGCTTAGCTCACTTTTTTAAATTGGTTAGCAGTGGTCTCGTGACTACTTTTGAAAAGATTTTTGGTGTCATCCACGCTTTCTTCCATTCTATATTTTTGAGTTTGTTTGGCGGATTTCCTGTTTTGCTGGCTTCAGCTGCAGGCGTTTTGATATTATTCTGCTTCCTAAAACATGGATGCCCATCCTGCGCAAGAAGCCGCTCAGTCACTTCTGACACTGTTTCGCAACCAGATGCTTGATTACTATGGCACCCTGCTGCTTGCGACATTAAGCACGGCATTTGGATTATCGTTTCGATTTTCCTATTTCACATGTGTCCAGCCTGTGTTTCATTGCATGAGCTGCGATTTCGACTGGGCCATTGATTTGTGTCTCTGCTTGCCGATCTCGCCTGACGTCGATATTAATCACCTGATGGGCCCTGTAGTTGCTCAAGAGTTGGTTTGTTCTGGCGAAAGGATTATGGCCTTGGCAGCGATGCATGGACTAATGGGTCAGTGGGACATACCTGCAGCGGTGCATGAGTTTCTGGCACATAGCGTTCTTGAGAACCCACCGAGTTGTCCTCTGATGTTGCTAGAGGGTCCAGTGCTGGAGGAGCACGTATATTCTTTCCCATTACTTAATTGGATGGCTGAACTGTTTTCGGATGAGGACAGTGATTTCATGTTGGAAGCTGTTGCTACCTATTTTGCATATTCTATCCACCCATGAGTTGCTTTGGAGACTTTCTTTATAATGGCACGTGACTTTTTAGTAATTCTGAATGGTGCCCTTTTTTACTTGCGAATATTTTACCTTTATATGATCAAGGCCTATGATTTTATATTTGGCCTCAAGTTCAAGACTTTTTATTACATTTTTGTTTGTCCACTATAGGCATTCATACATATTTTTATATACATTTTTTAGCTTGGCTCAATATTGTTGAACTCTGCTTTCATGTTATGCCTTTATTCTTATATTGGCTTGTGAATTTTGACCGTCCTCGGATCATTGGGGGGGTGTCATATAGATGCTGCTATTCTATATACTTTGTTAAGTTAGCATGAGTTTATTAAGTGTTTAAACGACATATTTTCCTTTGGGTTCAGTTTGCACACGACACATAATTGTTATTGTAGCTTTCAACCTAGACGAAAGATGGGATTTATTTGAGAATAATATGTTATTGCTCTGATATCAGTCGTGCTTGGTACACTGTCTGAACAGTGAGTGCGGAAACCTCTAAGAATAACCTAACACAAGGTTGCTGGGAGCTCTGATCCTTGCACCACTAGACATAAAACAAATACAGTTGCTGCCAACATTGGGCTCTAAGCGGGTTTAAGATAGAGTTACTGAGAATGCAAAAACACACTTGATGGTGCTTTGCATGCAGAGAGCTGGTAGCTGATGATGTGATCTTCTCCTGCTGACATTTAGAGGTATGGGCCCGCCCTGCTAAAACCCAAATGAGACCTTCTTAGATATAATATAGTATGGCAAATAGGGTGCGCGAAATATAGGTGATACAGATTTCTATAGAATTTTGCATTATAATATGTTATCACCGTTTGCTTATTATGGATTAGTGACTATGCTGATAACCCTGGTTTTTATATTATGTCTTCTAGTATTATATAAGATACTGCGTTTGAGAACCTTGCATTGAATAATAAATATTGCAAAATTGCATGTGTCTTCTTTTACTCCCCGTTCTGGTTTGAAATGATTATAGAGCGAAAGAGTGTTCATGTGTTCCCCGATACCTGAGGTAACCTAAGTTCATGTTCTGGTTTGTCTAAGTAATTGGGAGTTTGCTACGACCAATGAGACACTGTAGCTAGCTCAGTAAGGGGATTTTGGATACTGAGGTGAGTTTTGGGTCACCCTAATTCACTGAGGTTCCTGATCTCTATGCACAGTTCTGTAAGAGAACGGAATCCCTGCTACAGTACCTCATCCAGGGAAAGAGCCACACAACTATACAGCCTCTAAACTTTTATCCCTGCTAAACATGGATTACAAAATCCTAAGCAAGGTCTTGGCAATGCTCCTTCTCCTCCACATACCCAAATTGGTCCATGCAGACCAAGCAGGGTTTATCACGGGGTGGAATATGGCCATAAATATCAGACTACTCCTGGCTGTCATGGGCTCCAACGAGTACGACAGGCAGGAAGTGGCGGTGCTCACAGGAGACATAGAGAATTTATTTTTGACATTTATAGAGCGCGAACAAATGCCCGTAGGCGTCTTGGCCTTTCATAGCCTTGAGTGGCCCACCTCTGCGAAGTACTGACCAATATGGATGGGACTGGGAGGAAGCTTTCTGGCATGGGTGCGACTACTGCACACATCCCCCATGGCCCAGGTGCGCACAGAAAGGACCTTATAAGCCAGACAGGGGGTGGAGAGGGGTATGAGGCAGGGATGCCCCTGGGGTGCAGGGCAAGGAGTGGGCAGGACTATAATGGCCAGGGGACAGGAGTGGTACAACATTTCATAGCCCTGTATGCAGACAACCTCTTGCTGTTTCTCAGTGACACAGCAGGTGAATTGAGAGGGGCGCTGGGCATGCTAGCCAGGTTCGGTACCATATCTGGCCTCAAAGTTAACTGGTGGAAATCCAGCTTATATCCTATGATGCACAATGCCCTTTTGCCACTTCTCACTGAACTAGAAAAATTGAAATGGGAGCCCAGCTGCCTGAGGAACCTTGGAGTCAAAATATATCACAGCTCAGCATGGTTACTAGAGGGTAACGTGGGTAGAGTGATAAGATCAATGAAGTCTGCGATGGAGTTCTGGGGAAAGCTGCAGTTATCTGTAACGGGACAGGTAGCAATATTAAAGATTTTAGCACTCCTGTGACTATTGTATTACTTCGGGGATCTCCCGGTGTGGATCCCAAGAGGAATATTCAAAGACCTTGACTCACTGATCTCGTTGTTTAGCTGGGGAGCGGAACGCAGAAGAGTATCGTTGACCTCCTTGCAGCGCTCCACAGTGGAGGAACAAATGTAAAAACAACAATTGATGGACAGAATTTCACACAATGGCAAAACATTCACCCCCAGTCACAGATCTGTGTTTAATCCATTGTTATTTTGCTCATCACAGCACTCCAGTTCAGACATGGCCATATGCAAATCAGTCTTGATCCTGTGGCTCATGGGAACAGTCCAGCTCGAACTGCTAAGCCATGTTTTCCCTGGACAGGAATCAAGCATCTAGGACGGAGGGAGGCCTAGCTGTCCCTGTCTGATATTATATAGGTGGCCAGTTGTTCTGGCTGATCCAATGGCTGTTGGCGGAACGTACTCCAGAGAGGAAACGGTACCCGGCTGTACCGGATGCCACAGCCCTAGCGATGATCCTGCTACGGGTGCGACAGAACGCATAAGAAAACACAATGGAAACCGGGGTGGTGGTGCGCTGCTGGGCTAGATAACTGAGTCGGGTAGACGCCAAGATTTCCTACTCCCCGGACCTACTTATCACAGGACTAAGCTGTCTGCCACAGGGAGAGCACTGGACGGGGTTGGAGGATTGGAAAGGGGCAGGCCTGAAAGTGAAAGGGGACATATACCAAGATTCTACACTGCTCCCATTCTAAGTATTACAAGCAGCATATGACTTACCGGGAGGCCAGTTCCAGAAGCATGGTGCCCTTACCAGAATAATTAGAAAACACTGGGGAGTGGGAGGCATGGAGCCCCGAGCAGTAACTTGATGTAGATATTTTGCGCGATCAGCGGGGAGGATCAAGACAGACTCCTGCCTCTACAAGGTAATCAGGCAAGACATGCAAAGGTTGTTAGAGTGCTTGCGTTTACAGTGGGAAGAAGACCAGGGGAAGCAGATCCCAGAGGTGGTATGTGACAAGATCCTAGAGCGCACCTCGCACAATTTAAATTAATCAATTTTTACATGCTGCATAGAGTGTACCTCAACCCATCCCGCATTAGGAGATATTTTGGGACGGAGACAGCTTCATGCCCAAGATGTGTAGAGAGGGAGGCACATATAATTCATATGTTATGGTGCTGCCCCACACTACAATCCTTTTGGGAGGAGATACGGCGAGTGGTGGGTGATCTGATTGTCAAAGAGCTCCCACAAGCTCCGGACCACTTCCTGCTGGGATGGTTCCCACATACTGCCAAAAACAAGGCAAATGGGAAGTTTGAAGACCTGGCCTATGTTCTGGCCAAAAGAGAGATAGCCAGGAATTAGAAGGCATTGGAGGCTTATTGCTTCCTGGGAAAAAGAACACGAAAAGTGGGTGGGAGCAGTAGGTAGACTACTGCTCAGGGAGGCCAGTCGAGGAATAGGTAAAATTTATAGGGCTAGGGCATGGGAAAACCTAGTGATTGAACTAACGGCATATAGACAAGATAATAGTGGGAAGGGCTCCTGTCAGCTGGCAAAGCCTGAACGGGAAAGAGAGAGAGGTGAGCACCCGGAAAAGGGACAATAGGCACCACATCACAATGAAACTAAAAGACTAACTCATGAGAAACCAATAATACCTAGGGATTACATTATGACCACTTCAGCGCAACTCAAGGGGAGACTTTTATGTTAATAGGGGTGTTACATTAAATACACCAGAGAGTAATAATCTTGCGTAAAGTATACTGGATATGATATGAATAATGTTTATGTATGTCAATGATGTCTTAAAAACTCAATAAAATCTGGTTGTAAAAAGAAAATGTTAATTTCCCCAGCTATGGTTTGAACCCTTGTCAAAAAGCACTCGTAGCCCCTGTTAGCTACCACTGTACCATCTATTCTACATGCATTTGCTATGCCCAAAGCTCTTGTTTCAGGTCATGTTGCTTTTACATGCCACAAATCTATACTTGATTTTTGTTATTTATAAACAACGACCCCTTCCTTTCTCTCACTCTGGCACTTGGCCCGTGCATTTATTTTTCTTACACAACCATTCCCAAAGCCTCATTCCACAAATTAAGAGATTTCTTTCATAGCAAACCTTGCCCTCCTTCTACATGCCACAGCATGTCACAAATGTCTGAAATGCACTGGCTTGACTAAAAAAGGCCACAGATCTCAGAGACACTGATATGGGTGATTTACATGGGACATCTTTCATTTGGGTAAAATAGAAACAAAATGGAAAATAATAATAAAATAAAAAAATCCCAGCTGGGGTTTGAACATTTGTTGAAAAGCACTCATACCCAATAAGAGCTACCACAGTACCATCTGTTGTCCTAAAAGAATAAGTTGGCCCAAAGCCATTTTGTCATGGAAGGAGTGTTGCCATCCCTCTTCTATGTCTATGTCATTCTGTCATGGAAGGAGTGTTGCATCCCTCTTCTATGTCTATGTCATTTTGTCATGGAAGGAGTGTTGCATCCCTCTTCTATGTCTATGTCATTTTGTCATGGAAGGAGTGTTGCCATCCCTCTTCTATGTCTATGTCATTCTGTCATGGAAGGAGTGTTGCCATCCCTCTTCTATGTCTATGTCATTTCGTTTTTACATGCCACAAATTCCAAGTCATGACCGGAGGCTCTGATTATGCTTCTCATTTCTTTACTACTAATTTCAGCAGCCAATCACAATAAAGTAAAACACAAACTACATAACCTGCGTTTCCCTGTACCTCCCATGTCACGTGCTCCAATTATATATGAGCTATCCATATAAGTGTAGACGTCACCATTTTGTGTCCTCTTTCTTTACTGCTTCGCAGCCAGATAAGTGCAGTTTAATTATTTAGGCTTGTACTGCCATAATTATAGATATCTCATATCTCTATCTCATAGAATGTTTCTTTTCGATATGCTTGTTATGCCGTAATTATAGGTATTTCATACCTCTATTTGCTGTGAATGTCATGCTTTCTACATGTTGCAGTTCTATGAGGGCAGGAGTGGTAAGATTACCAATCACCCACTGCGTGTGTTATATCGCTGGGTCACTTCCTTCATTTTTTTAATACTTACGGCGGTCGGACTCCTGTGCTGCATTCTGCCTCAGTGGAGCAGTTAGTGGACAGTGCACGTCTCGCTGATGTGTGCAGCATCTTTTACTTGTGAAGAAGGACTACACGACACACATGTGCAGAAATTGAATGCGACACTTAGGGATATTGATCAGCGCGTTTGCTGGCTTTTTCTACATACAACGTGACCCGTCTCTGTATGTGGTGGCAGGGGTGAATGCTCCCCCTAAGCCCTTTCTCACAAGTGTGTCCATGGCTTTATACATTTGCATAGGCTTTGAATAGAGTGGGTTTTTTGGTGCAGGCAGCTCCCTTCACATTTAAATTAAGGCACAATCATTGGCCTGGCAGGGTGTTTTCTACTCACCCTTACTCTTTTAACTCCCAGTAAATTGAGTATGCATGCATAGAGAATTGTACAATGGGATCCCTATATCGTGGAGGAAGACATCTACTATGAACAAGGTGATGACCAGCTACAGCTGGATTTCGTGGATGCACTGGACTGCGCTGTACAGCAATCTGTGAATAAGGCCCTAGTACGGGCACTAGGTCCCTTCACGGGCAGCTGTGTCAGCTTGTATGCCAACAAGGCTGGCAACCCCAACTTCCTCTGGCCAACAATGAGGTGGGCCCATCAAAAAGAGCAAAGTCGAGAGTAAATCACAGCCAGAGGTACATGGAGATGCTTTTGAACAGCTAAGGCACAAGAGAGACACTGAACACTATTATAGCGTCATCCCACAGGGAGAGGCCGCTCAGTCTTACATCTCACTGTACGCAGAGGCCCTAGACTCAGACTGCTCTTCAAACACTGAAGACAGTGATGAGGGTGAGAAGACAAGACCCAGTAAGAGGATATGGGCTCCAGTCCATACCCCTCGAGTGCTCCAATTCGAGCCCAATGAAGTAATTCACCCCAGGGAGTCAATTTTTTTATTTTCATTTATTTATGAAGTTTTATATAGCGCAAACAGGATCTCGAAGGATATTTGAGTGCTTTACAAGAAGGATGAGGATGGAAGGAGGGTAATACATACAATAGCGACCTTAAGTAGGAATAAAAGCAAGAATAATCACATAATTACAAGAAGAATAGGTCAAAGTAGCGTAAAACAGTAAGCAGGTACATAGCGGACTAAACGGGTGGCACACTATGAGATTAAGAAGAGCATCATCCAAAGATGGTCCAATGGTTATATGATCAATGATCTAGTGCAGGTGACCTTAACCCAATTAAGGTAGGAATTTGTTTATTAAGAATCTTTTGACTTCCCATTTGAAAGCAACCGCTGAGGAGATTCTGCGTATTTCCGGTGGCAGAGAGTTCTTTGGGGCGGCACCGGAGACGGCTCTCAGGCAAGTTCTCTTTTTCCTAAAGATTTGAGTTTTCAATAGGAAAGTGTTAGTGCTTCTTGAGGCTCTCCCCCGCAGGATAATTCAAGTTTTTGCGTTAGGTACCAGGGAGTTTGGAAGTGTAGGTCTTGGTGCGCCAGAGCGGCAATCTTGAACTGGATTCGAGCTTCATAGGGTAACCACTTAAGAGATTTTATGACTGGGGATATGTGCACATTTTGTTTAGTACCAGTAACCAGTCTGGCCGCAACGTTCAGTGATGTCCTTAGTGGAGCCATGGTGTATTTGGGAAGAATACAGAGCATAGCGCTGCCATAGTCTGATCTCGGTAAGACGAGCGTTTGAACTACCTGCTTGAAATCCATTTGTGGAAGGAATGGTTTGATATTTCTAAGTGTCCTCATCAAGTGATTTGTTCCTCTACATGTTGCTGGTATGATTATTCATGTTCAGGTGCTTGTCCAGGGTGATTCTGAGAGACTTGGCTGAGCCTATAATGAGGGGAGTACAGTTGAAAGCTGTGAGGTGATTCATCCAATGGTCTAGTTTGGGGATGTGGTTCGGAGGAGAGATGAGAAGGAATTCAGTTTTTGAGATGTTGATGTTATCTGGGGGTAGATTTTCTTTTCTTTTTTTTTTTTTATTGCAAGGAAATACAGCAAGGCGTTATACTAAACAACATAGACAGAAAAAAAACATGTAAATAAAAGGGCAAATTATTTTCAAGAAAAAAGCAAGTTATATGGCAGAATTTTGGCAGAAAACAAAATTGAATAGCGACTGTAAAATACATAGATTTAAATTAAATCCAATCAGCAATTGGTGCCCATATTTTTTCTCCCATAATTCTTTTTTTAACCCCCTTGAGCTTGTAGATAGCCGCTTCCATATTAAACATAAATAATAATTTTTCCTTCCACATAAAAAACGTAGGGGGATCCTGGCTAATCCATTCTTTGGTGATACAAGATCTAATTGCAGCCATACACAGAAAAAGAAAATAAGAGATTGGTCTAGGCCAAATTATAGTATGATCTATACCAAGCAGTACTAATTCATTAGTTATCTTTATGTTACATTTCAGAATAGTAAATAAAAAAGTTTCAATTTCTTGAAACAGCGATGATAACTTAGGACAAAAGAAAAACATATGTAATTCGTCAGCTGCATACAATCCACACCGGCTACAATTCGTGCCTGCCGTCGTGCTCCATTTAATTACTTTTTTAGGAGTATAATAAAGGTTGTGGATACACATAAAGTGTTGGGATTTCATCATCCCGGTTATAAGACATTCTGCAGCCATTCTAATTGACAATAAAACATCAACATTTACTATGCCTAGACTATTGGCCCATTTAGTCTGGCATTGGCCTAGATCATCACCAAATTCCTGCATTAAGCTTAAATATATAGGACCTATTTGAGGTTTTCTTTGTAAAAGCTCTAATAAAGAATTTTTAGTCGGTGGCATAAGAGGGTGGCCCTGTAGGAAACTGCGAAGTTGTAGGTATTTGAAAAAATCATTTCTACCCACGGAAAAGTTGGTTATTAGGTCCTGAAACAAGATCATTTGCCCATTACAAAATAAATCCCCCAAGTGCTTTATTCCTTTCTGCTGCCACCTGTGCATAATTAAATCAAAGAAAACTTCTGGAAATAGCTCCGTTGATATAAGAGGAGTATAGAAATTTAATTTCGCTAGTTTAATATGTTTTCGAATTTTCTGCCAGATTCCAAAAGCAGATTTCAAAGTCTTATATTTAGTTTTTTTTATAGTAACTTGGTTCTACTATTCTCAAAAAGCTACCCTTAGCTTTCTCGCCCAAAAGCGGTTGATAAATTGATGGGGTCTGGCACTCTGCAAGTTCAGTTCTTTCACCCAAAATGAGGGGACCAATATATTGTAAAACAGCAGAAAAGTAATAAAAAAGAAAATACGGTACATTCCAACCGCCACATTCCTTACTAAGAATCATTTTTTTAGCTGCTTTTCTATGGCGTTTATAGCCCCAAAGGAAACGGTTCTTTCTAAGATTTTGAGAGAATGTAATGAGAAATCCAGAGGAATTGTGCGAAATAAATATAAAACCTTCGGTAGGACCAGCATTTTTAAAATGGTAGAACGGCCGAAGAGGGACAATCGCAGATGATCAAGACGCGGGTGTTAATTTGAGCAATAATAGGGTTTAAGTTACGCTCTGGAATTTTTTCTATAGGTAGCGAGATTTTAATACCTAAATAAGTAACTTCAGAAGAAGTGGGGATATTAGCAGGTAGGTTTTCTCCAGAACACAAAACTTGGGTCTTTTCTAGATTAAGTTTGTAGCCCGAAAAGTATCCGAATTGTTTGGCAATTTGATCAATAATGGTATAGCTGTTTGAACGTCTGTAGTAGAAATCACGATGTCATCGGCGTAAGCAAGGACTCGGTAATTAGTATTGGCTAAATGTATGGGTTTAATATCCATTTCCAAAAAAAACCGATTAATTAAGGGATCAATATAAAAAGCAAAAAGTAAAGGAGAACAGGGGCATCCTTCACGGGTACCTCTAGAAATTAATAAGGGTGAAGATAATTGTCCATTAATTTGAATATATGCTTTAGGGGTAATATACAAAGTTTGCAAAGCTTTAACAATCCCCTGACCTAATCCCTTCCTAAGCAAAATTTCCCAAAGATAATCCCAAGCAACCCGGTCAAAAGCTTTTTCAGCATCTAAAAATACTAGTCCAATATTAGACCGAGTTGCTTGGGACCAATCCAAGAAAGAAATCACCCGTCGAATATGATCAGCGGTATCTCTAGCTGGGATAAACCCATGTTGGTATTTAGAGACTAAAGGGGAAATAATATTGGAAAGTCTACCCGCTAGGATTTTAGAAAAGATTTTACTGTCAGAATTTATAAGTGAAATAGGGCGAAAGAAGAGGGCGATAAAGGAGGTTTACCTTTTTTAAGGAACACCATAATGATAGAATCATGCCAAGATTGTGGGGAGTTACCTTGCTGTGCATTTAAACATAAATCTAATAATTCTGTTTTTAATGCATTCCTGAAGTGTTTGTAAAATTCTAGCGGAATGGCGTCAGGTCCTGCAGCTTTTCCTGAGGCTAGGGACATTAAAGAGAGTTCTATCTCCTCCCAAGTAAATGGCAAATCTAGTTTCTCCTTCTCTTCAATAGAAAGAATAGTATTCAATACTGGATTAACAAATTGATTAATCTGGTCTGAGCACTCAGGACGAGCTTCATCCGTATACAATTGAGAATAAAAATCTCTAAAAACTCCCAGAATGTCTTCAGCTCTGCTGACTGTTATCCCTAAATGGTTATCTATTTTATTGATACAAGCATAAGCTGCCTTCTGCCTTGCCCTCTTTGCCAAAATTTTGCCCGAATTTTCACCCACTTCATATAATTCTGTCCTATATGCAGAGGTCTGTTGAGCAAGTTTCATAGCATGTCGTTGGTAAATCGTATTTTTTAGAGCTACTAGTTTCTTTGTAGTATTTTCCGTAGGTAACCCTTGCTTACATAATTGCATAAGTTGAATCTCTAAAGCTCTAAGATTTTTAAGTTCAGAAGTTACCTGGTTTCGGGTCTCTTTTTGTTTACTCAAAGAATAACTAAGTGTTTCACCCCGAACCCCACATTTAAAAGTATCCCAAACTATTTCTAATGATGTAGTATCTTTATTGTTATGAAAACATTTCTGGAATCCAAACGTTCATGCGCTCAACATAGCCTGGGTCATACAGTAATTTACGGTCAAAAGACCATGCACGTGTAGTATTAACCATATTTAGGGCAAGCTTAAGTATTAGAGGATTGTGGTCTGAGATGACTTTTGGGAGAACCTCAAATTCAATTTGTGCTAAATCATCGTATAATCCCTTATAAACAAAAAAGTAATCTAATCTAAAAAATCTTTGATGCGGTGCAGAGAAAAAAGTGTGCCCAAATATGTTTCCTCGCTTCTCATGCCCTACATCAATTAATCTATACTCTTCGATGATCCCTTTAAGTGCTAAAAATACCTTCTTCTTCCTCCCCTTGTATGAAGCCCTACTATTAATGTCAAAAGTTTCTTCCAGATGCAGATTAAAGTCTCCACAAAAGATAATATTGGGTGACCATTGTGCCAGCTCTATATTTAAAAAATCCAATGCACCCGCATCGTCCAATATAGCTCCATACAAGGAGCATATAGTAACTAATAAACCTCCAACTTTAAGTTCTGCAATTATCCACCATCCAGTTGGATCCTCTTTAACTCTTTTAACTTCACCCATTTCACGTCTCTTAAGTATTGCAACCCCATGTGTATTGGAGCCTTGACGAGTGCATCCTACCACTTCCAACCCAAGATCTTTTAGGGTCCCTCTATTGGGCCAAGCGATATGGGTCTCTTGAATGCAAACTACATCCACCCGCATAGTTGATAACATCTGGGCCAATATACCTCTTTTTCTTTTATCATTCAAACCACATATATTAATGGAATATATTGATAATTTAGCCATTATAAAGTATATTTGAGTAATCTAAGCTAAAGATAAACATATGAGCATCACCTGCCAAAATTCGATATCTGCCAAAACTAAGCCTTATACAAAAGTCAGCTAGACATTCCAGCTGTATGACCTTGCACCCCAAAAAAAAAATCTTCCCACCCTCCCACCCCGTTGTTCCCCCCCACCCCTCCCTTCCCACACCACCCCCCCACCAGAAGCGTAAGGGCTAGTGCCCTCATTGATGGAATGTGAGTATCCTCCTGGTAAAAAAATAGCCGAAGAAAATGCAGTAAAGAGAAAAAAAAAAAAAAGAAGCATCTAAACCCAATACTGCTAAGAGGATCTGCCTATTCGGGGTAACTGGATCATAACCGATTAAACATAGCTTTGTTCCTATAGAATTTTACTACATAGTCTCTAGGTATTGTTGAGCTTTCATCTCTGATACAAAAAATATAGTTCTTCCTTTATGCACAACTTTGAGTTTAGCAGGATTAAGTAGGAAGGTTTGACCCCCCTTAGCTTGCATTGGTGCCATCAGCTGTTTTAATCTCCAACGTTGTTGGACAGTTGCAGCACAGAAATCTGGTCTCACAAAAAATTCATGCCCCAAGCCTTTTCTGGGTTTCGAAGGTCTTGCCAAGTCATACAGAATCTCACAGAGAAGATAATTCTGCACACAAATGAGGATAGCTCTTGGATATTTGTTCCTGCCTTCCTAGTCAGTCTTTTGGTTAAATGGGAACCGATGAGCTCTTATAATCTCCTTATCCCAGTCCCATCCAGTGAGATCCTGAAAGGCATCCGCAAACAAGTCTATTACAAAGCGTCGAGTGTCTTTCCCTTCAGATTTTTCTCCAATTCCCAGGACACGCAGGTTATTACGTCGAGCGCGATTCTCTAAGTCAGTTAACTTCCAATCCACGTCTTGCCTGGTGCTATCCAAATCTTTGATTGAATTCTTATGTAGCGTTAGCTCATCTTCTACTGCTGAAATACGCGTCTCCGTCTCTTGCACTCTCACGTTAGTATCCGTGCTAGACTTGGCCAGACGCCGTACTACATTTTGAAGTTTTCGAACTGCTCCCTGAGTCCGAAGACCTTCCGCCTTGGTTTCTTCTCTATGAGTTAATATCATGCGATACATAGAGGCCTGTAGCTTGTATATAGATTTTAAGGTAACCTCCTCAGACTCTTCTAGTAGCTCATGAGTCTCAGAGTTTTCGTCATCAGCTTCATTATTATTAGCACCGGCCCCGTCCCATTGAAGTTGGTCCATAACTGTTGTTTTCTCCTTAGTTTTTCCCTCTATGACCTTGCGGACTGTGTTTGAAACTCCTTCATTGGTTAGAAAGTCAGGGCCTAAGATATCTTCCTCTGTAACTTGATTACACTCCTCCGCCCAATCTTTGAACTGAGAATGTTCTTCACTGAGGAGTTCCTCCTCCATATCGCCTTCCGAAGCAACAGATAAATCAGACATAGAGAAGAATTGGCCCCCAGACTCTACCGATTCTGCGTCATGTTGTTGTTGTGAGTCATTTGGTCTGGGTGAGACTCTAACTCCCTCTACCGCAAGACAAAGCTCTGAAACAGCGTCATCGTTGTTACCTTCCCCCCTTACACCATCTTCATTGCCATTTGAGTTAGCTCCAGCTAAACCAGTGTCATTTTTGGAAGGTTGGTTCAAATTGGATTTATCAGGGTTAGAGCGTTCAGTAGCCCTTGCTGGGGTCGCTTCAGTTGTAGAGCTTTTATTAAGGGTAGTCGTAAGGGTAGTTGTAGGTTTTTTCTTGAATAGCTCAGGTATTGTGGGCTCTTTTAAAACCCCATTACGAGGTTCCAGATCTACTGCTGTGGTGCTGTTTGCAGCATTTGCAGAACTCGAAGCATTTGTGGAATTGGCTCGATTAGAGGCGTTCTTTTTTGTAACTCTGCCTTTGGGAGCCATGTTGTAGCAAGATGGCGGCCTCTACTGCAGCCGTGTGAGGAGCTGCGCGTGTTTCCCCCGGAGATCTGTCCTGTCCTGGCGTGAGAGAGGCGTTTTGCTGCTGCCGACTGTTTCTGTGGAGCTGAGAGGCTTGATGAGTTTCCCTCCGCGGCGCCGAGGAGAAAGAAGAAAGGAGAAGGTTCGGCTGACCCTCCTGTACGCTACGCGAGCCGCCGGTCCCGGCTACTGGATTGTGCTGCCTGCTTTCCCTGCCGGCTGGTGGGGGGCCTGAGTGCTTTTCGAGCGCCCGCGGCGTTCTCAGCCACGTCGCCCGTAGGTTGGAGTCAGCTGTGGGACCGGGTGGACTGAGTCGCGGAATCGCTGCGGAGTTGTTGTGGAGTGTTTGGAGAAAGCAACTCGGGACGTCTGTTGCTACATTGTTGCACTGCGGACAATTGTGGATACTTTGTTGCCAATACCATTTCAAGGAGGATTTGAAGGATTTGGAAGGCGCTTTTGGTTACCGTATAGACGCGACTAAGGTATTTAACAAAGTACTTGCTCAAGCAACTGTAGCTGCTCATAATTGTAGCAACTTTCTTCCTCCTGCTGTATGCTTAATTTTCTACACCTTTGGTGAGTGAGGAACGTATCTTTTTCTTTTGAACTTGCTATACTGTGTGTACTGTGGAACTAGCTACACCTAGCAAAGTACTTTTTCCTTTGGCAGCTTGGCAATTAGCAAACCCTAGATAAATATTGTACTTTTTAGAGAGCATTGAGAAAAAGATTCCTCTGGGGGTAGATTTTCAAGTAGAGTTGTGTATCAACCGCATTCATATATAAGAGAATGTTCATGAAATTAAGTGAGTTTGCTAATGGTTCCAGGAAAAGGTTGAAGAGTATACGAGATAGGGAGGACCCTTGGGGTACACCCATGAGAACTGGGGAGGTCTGGGAGAGAGAGTGGTTTGCCTTAACTCTTTGTGATCTATGGTGGAGGAAGGACGAGAACCATTGTAATGCCCTACCAAAGCCCATCTTGTTCTTTAGAATGGATAGGAAGTTGTCATGATTGACCGTGTCGAATGCGGAGTAAAGGTCGAGGAGGATTCCTTTTGGTCAAGAATTTTTAAAATGTCATCCGTAACGTGAGTGAGAGCCGATTCAGTGCTGTGCCCCTTCTGAAAGCCAAATTGATGCTGGTTCAGGAGTTTGAAGTTCTCAATGTGAGGACAAAGTTGGGTTTGTATGCATTTTTCTTGGAGTTTGGCTAGGGTGGGGATGTTGGAGATAGGGCGTTAGTTATTGAGGTCAGCATTATCTGTGTTCGTTTTTATAAATATTGGTGATAGCTGAGCTGCTTTTAGACAATCTGGGATCATACTTTGTGACAGTGAAGCATTTACAATCCTTGTTCAGGTAGGAAGGAAAACTTTCTTGATTTCTTTGAAGATGGACGGGGGTAGGGGGTCGCTGAAATGGTTAGAAGTGTTGATATTCTGAAGAATCTTGTTGATGTCTTTTTCACTGAAAGGGGTAAAGGTGGCCAATGATGCATTGCTCTTGGTGACCAGACTGATAGGTTTGCGCTTTTCTAAAAGGTGAAATGGTGGAACAGACGCGGAGGATGGCAGAAGCAGCTTCTTGGAGGCGAGTTCAATTTTGATAAGCCTTGATTTCTCAGTAAAGAAAGCAGCCAGTTTGTCGCATTATGGTGGGCTGCCTCCGGTAGGGTGGGTTCCCCCTCCAGGGATTGCAGAATACCTTCATACCCATTTATGGCGAAGCTTTGATAAAGAGGTACATGCATGCCTCCACATGGAGTGCCCCAGCCCAGACCTGGCAGGTAAGGTTGCAGACACGCCAGAGGTAGATCCTATCATGGTCCCTTTTATGAAAAAATATGCAAGGGATCTAAAAAAGGGCCTGGATCGCTCATGTCAGATGTGCCATGATAAACTACCTCACCTGGCAGGAATCTTGACTAAGATCTTAGACTTAGCATACTGAGTCAAAGAGTCCAACTCCCCAGTAAGTACTGACGATCTGATTGGCTGGGCTCAGTAAGCAGTCTGCATGTTAGGAAATGCTAACAGCACCATGTCTATGGCCCGCCGAAGATCTATCCTGATGAGAATGGATCCTCAACTCAATGATCTATCCAATGCGTAAGCCAGTCCAATTGCCGATAGCCTATTTTTCGGGGGCTCCTTTGTTAAGGAACAGTCCAGATTTTGTGCCACCTACTCGACTATATACAAGGTCCAAATGTCGCTAAAAAGAGTATTCTGGAGAGGCCTTTTTGTCAGGGCCGGGTGCCATGGAGGGTACGCTAGGCTGTGGAACCCACCAAAGTTCTCAGCAAAACTACTATGCCTACGGCAAAGGTGATTGGTATGGAGACCAACCAGATCCCACATTCTATCCCACTCAACCCAGAGGTGGCCACCCCAGATTCTGCCAAAGATCCGGACACGGACAATAGAATGCAATCAAGGACACAAGATTTACTGGAATGAGTTATTCCCTTCACAGAAGTGATATTGGAAGGAAGAGTGTCGCTATTAACCACAACTGTAAATGCATATCCATGGACCCATGTGTACTGGAGACCAATCAGGGCTTCAAACTGGAATTTTAAGAATCTCCAACTCAGTCTGGCCCCCCAAGACAAATGTATTTTTTCCAAACACAACAGGTTTTTATATTCAAACTCTCCTAAACAAAGGGGCAATATGCCTGACAACTCCACACCCCAAAGGGTTCATGAGACCCATCTTTCTGTTTGAAAAGAAGGGCAGAGGTCACTACTAGTCCTAAACTTCAAAGATTTCAATGTCTGGATATTGTACTGACATTTCAAAATGGAAGAAATGTTCTTGCTAAGAGATATTCTCCAGGAATGCTACTGGATGGTCAGTCTGATCCTGGAGGATGCCCACCTCTCCATCCCCATATTCCCACCTCACAGATGGTTTCTACAGTTCATATGACGAGGACAGTGCATGGAATTCAAATCCCTTCCATTCGGTCTCTCAGAGGCCTTTGGGGTTTCAATAAATTGATGAGACCAGTCGTAGAAGCACTGAGGGCTTGAGGAGTATGTCTAATTGACTAGACAACCTCTTGTTGATGGCCCAGGACCTTCAGACACTCAGGACTCATCTATCATGGACTATACAACTTCTTCAGAAGCTGGGATTCCTGATTAACTCCCAGAAGTCAGTCCTGTCGCCAGTCCAGCAAATGGCATTTCTGGGTATCCAGATGAAATCAGCCCGAGCACAATTGCTCCTTCCAACCAAAAAGACTTGCAATATCAAGAGGGAATTGAGGTCTGCGTTGTGCAAACAGACTGTATCATTGAGGTAGATTGCCAGAATCATGAGAATCCTGGCCTCATCGATACAAGCAATATTTCCAGGCCCCCTCCATTAAAGAACCCCTTCAGATATTAAACATCCTACTGTTGCATATGTCATATTTTTTATGGTTGTACTGTTTCTTTAACATGCTTTTGCATATTGTTTTCCATTTAAATCCCTGTTGCATGGAGCATGTATGTTCCGTGTTCCAAGCGGAGAAGTTTGGCAGTTACACCTACTCTTCTGGAAGGGTCTATCTTACACAGAACAAGTCCCACTGATGGGCAAAGCCAGAACAGAGATAACATGGTGGTTGGACCACATGGAATCCTAGAATGGTGGAGCCATTTTCAGCACCTCGCTAGAAATAGGGATTGAATTTGAGGCCAGCCGGTTGAGTTGGGGAGTGAGGTGTGGGACTATGTCAACAGGGGATTGGTGGTCGGAGGAGGAGCTAAGGCTCCACATAGATTGCCTGGAACTCCTGGCAGGCTCTTTCGCTATCAGTAGTCTCTCCCCGACAAAGACAGACTAATAATTCTTACTGAGAATGGACAACATCTCAGCAGTCCGCTACGTCAACAAGACAAGATTGCCAAGGACTTCTGTCCCTTCTGACTCGATCATCGCATCTCCCTCATAGTGGAGCATCTACTACGCAAGAGGAACGCCATAGCTGACTGGAACTCCAGACACTTACAAGATTTCAGCGACTGGAAACTGAATTGCTCAGTTTTCCAAGCTCTGAACAGATTGTGTGGCCCGTGTGAAATAGATCTGTTTGCATCATGACTCAATCCGCAACTGGCAAATTGTTTGAGCTTGCGCCCAGATCCAGCTGCCCAGGCGCCAGATTAATTTATCCAGGACCAGGATCAGTTCCGAGGCTATGCCTTCCCCCATTCCTCATGATTCCCTGTGTTCTGTCACAGATCAGTGGGCAAGTAGCAGAATTCATTTTGGTGACACCTTACTGGAGAGCGCAACCTTGGTTCCCAGTAGCTCTAACTGTAGCGAGTGTGCCTCCAGTTCTACTCCCAGTTCATCCAGATCTCCTCCTAGACCCGGAAGGTATTCCTCACCCATTGAATCTATCAAGTAAACTCAAGCTGATGGCTTGGATGGTTTCAGGCAAAAATAGCATACCCAAGGCATTTCACAGCAAGCTACATCCTTCATCAGGCAGGCCTGGCCCGCTAGCCCCCATTAAATATATTCTTTAGCTCAGAGGAGATGGTGTGCTCGGTGCAACACATGGAGTGTTGCTCCCGTGGGGGCACAACATTGTATAGTAATAACATTTCTATCAGAAATAGGATCTTCAGGTTTAGTATACCGAACAGTTCATGCCTTCAGATCAGCAATCTCCGCAGGACTCCTCACAGTAGAGGGTAAACTATTAGATGACCAACCTCTAGTCTGCAAATGGTCAACCCTCCGAGACCAAAGCATACACCCATTTGGGGCGTGAATGTTGTTCTCAAATTTCTGGAGCAATGGCCTGCAAACAAATACTTGTTGTGCAACCAGCTTTCGGGCCAAGCTCACAATGTTATTATGTCTGATATTTTGTGGCTAACAGTCTTGAAAAGTAAAATTGTTTTTGAGGCATGCAAAATACATAAAAAATTGTGGCAGAAACTATACAGAAAGAGTTTGTGAGAAACATATTTATGGGACTGGTCTCAGAATGAAAGAGAAGGAGGGTTATTTATTTATAAAGCATTAAAAGCAAGTGTGGATGAAATTTTTTATAGCTGACGCTTCAAGAATTCTATTAGGACACGGAGGTGAGGAATATGCTTCTCATTTCTTTACTACTAATTTCAGCAGCCAATCACAATAAAGTAAAACACAAACTACATTATCCACGTTTCCCTGTGCCTCCCATGTCACATGCTCCAATCATATAAGAGCTACCCATGTAACTGTGGAATTCACCATTTTGTGTCCTCTTTCTTTGTTAGATTAGTCCAAAAGAACAGAATATTCCAAAGGGAAACAGGATAAAAGTCACCAAAGATCCTTATAGCCCAACGTGGACTCAAAACTTCCAGTGTATCCAACGGGGATGTATATCCACAACCGCATGCCTAAAAAATACTTTTACTTTTCAAGACTCTTAGCCACAAAATATCCATTCATTTTTCTCTGTATGTTGTCTATATTAGGATTGCTAAATGTTTTCAATATGTAAGTGCATTTGAAACATTCTACTGGTCAGTCTAGAACCCTGGATAACAACCAAGCAGCTTCTTAGTTCCTGTATTTTGCCTAAAGGATTTACCATCTAATAACATGAGTGAGGTCAGTTGCGCTGTTGCTATCCCAATGTTTGATTTTATGATGTTGTCTTTTTAACTTTTTAACTGGTGGCTACTTACCATTTACTTTTGTATTTTTACTTGATGGGCTCTCACCTCCACACGCTGGGGAATTTTTTTTTTTCAACATGGTTCCGCCCCATTTCGCCACGGCTGTGTGCTGATTGGGAGGAGGGCATTCCCGAACCAGCCAGACTCTCGTCTCACGGCATGTCCGTATTTTTTGTATTTAAACCCATGCCATGCCATGGTGGCTGTGCCTAAGGCTAGCCTGTATGCGCCCTTCCACGTCCGGACTGGACCAGGGCCAGAACCCCTGCTTGTTTTTGCTTGCAGCCTCAACTCACTTTCTTTTCTCAAGATCTTAGGAGTTTTAAACTCACCCTAATGATGTTCGTCAGGTTCTTGCCCCTGATGCCAGCATCAGGTTCTGCTCTAATTTTTTATTTGATAATATCTTCCCCACTTATTCCCGCCTTGGCCCCCACCCTTCTTTCGAAGGAGAGACTTCCCACCTTTCCAGAGTTGACAATTCTGGCTCACATTCATCTAGGGTTTTCCGCTGTTTCAGTCTCAATTGTCGCTTCCTTCCCAAACACCAGTTGTACCATTTCACTTCCTAGTTGACATGGATCCAGATGTGTTTTTTCAACACACATCTGGATCCACGACAGGTCCATACCAGATGTGATTGCGGCACTACCACAGAATTTTGCTCTATTAGGTATAAATAGACCTCTGAAAACTGGTGGGGGAATTGCAATTATTTAAAAAGAATCTATAGCTGCAAAATTGAGGCACTCACGATTCCCAACTGTGAAGCCCTACTTTTCTGTTCCCATTCTCTTCAAATCTTACCTTTTCTGGTGCCCTCATTTACCATCCCCCTGGCCCATCTAAAAAGTGGCGTTCCCTGTTGACCGAATAACTTTCCCCTCTTGTTCTTCTTGTGACAAATTTTCTGTGGGGACTTGAATTTTCATTTTGATAATCCTAGTAATAAATCTGCTCAAACTCTTTTGGGCAATCTGTTGACTCTGAATCTTTCACTCATCAATTCCTCACCTTCCCATGTAGCAGGTCAACTTTTGGACCCTATTTTGTTTAATTTTCCTGTTGTGTCCACAGCTCCTCCTATTCCGCTGGTCTGATCACCTTGCCATTCCTTTCTTTATTGATTTCCTCTTGGCTTATTGGCTTTGCCCTCCCGCCTTGCCAAAGAAAACTCGGAACTGGTCTCTACTTGATATGAAGGTAGTAAATGAGCTGCTTTGGCAGACTGTTCCTTCCATTTCATCTCAACTGGACTAGGACAAGCTACTTGTCGATCACTGGTTGTCTGAGGCTATCGATTCCATTCTTCCCCTTTCTCCTAAATACCAATCTAGAGTGCTTCCCCTAAATTTAGGAGAGGCTGTGAAGGAAACATTATGCTCCAGAGGCCAAAGCCACTTATCTGGAGGCACACAAAAAAAGATCATGCTCTTTGCAGATCTGCTCGTGTATCCTTTTTTTTTCTTTTTATTGTAATTTTGTTAAAACAACATGCAATCGTCTTCTATATGTATCTCACAATGCAATATCCTATTGGTCCAAATGTCCAGCACAATAGTTCTCAATACAATATGAACATGGTACATGTGCAGTTTAACCATCATATCACATCAGTGGGGTAACCGCATATGGGCTTCAGCACCACCTCATCCAGGAGGGAGAAACAAACAAGGCTGTCAGAGTTGACATCCATCCCTCTCACAGCACCAAACCCGAACACCAACAACCTGTCAGTGGCAACGAACCAGGAGGCCGCAAAGTCTGTAGAATTAAAAACCACACCCCCTACCCCTCATGCGCATGCAACATCAAATCCTCATTACCCCACGTCTGTGGTGATCGAATCTCCGTTACCCAATTCAGCAGTCTCTCTAGCAATGAGATAACATGTGAGGGGGGCCCAGATGACATTCGGCCTGGAAGCCACTGGTAACAACTCCGCATATGTGGCAAGTCGTTCTTGACAGGTAATTAAATCATCAAGCCATGTCTTAAATTTAGGTGCCCGGCCCCTCCCCCATCTGCAGGCCACCCTTCATTTTGCCATGAGAAGTGTCATAGCTACAAACCGCCTGTGTTCTACCTTTACCGGAGTAACAAAACCCAACAATGCCATTAAGGGGTTCGGCATCAGTTTCTCATCAATCATGTGCTGCAATTCCTCAAAAACTTCATTCCAATATTCCCAAATGTACGGACAGTCCCATGACAGATGCAAAAAATCCGCCCCAAGGGCGCAACATCTGTCACAGCGATCGTCCTCACTCAGCTTAAATCTGTGCACCTTAGCAGGTGTATATTATAATCTATGGAGGAACTTATAATGTATGATGTGGAGTCTGCTGCTCGCTGAAACCCTCTCAGTGTGCAGGCAGCAGGTCGCCCATTGTGAGTCTGTCAAGTGTCTCCCTAATTCTGCGTTCCATTTCAGCCGCGCTTGAGCTGCAGATCTCTCTGTTTGCACATGCACTATGTTGTAAATCAGTGAAACTAGGTGCATAGGTTTGGGCCTTTCCAGCACCGCATGCAATGGCGTCAGTCGCGCTGGCTCGTCCGAAAACGTTAGGGTGATAGCTTTCACCCCCTGCCTTAATCTAATATATAGAAACACATCTAACGGCGTCCGCATCTCTTCCGGACACATATGTGCAAGAGCACGGAACTCACTGTCATGGTACATATCCCCCCAATTAACCATTCCATACTTGCCCCTGAATTTCTTAAATACCTCCTCTTGCAGTAGCGGGATATACAGGTGATAGGTGAGGGGCATCAGTGGTGAATATGCCAATGGCACTCCCAACATCTCTGTGATCTTGTGCCACGCCTTAAGTGAATTATAAAGTGCATTCGGTTGCATTTCTCTGGGACTGATTTTGCTGTATATTGCCCCATCGAGCGGGACGGGTGGGCCAGCCAATGTTCCGCTGCTACTTGTGGCATGTAGCAAGGTTGTTTAATCCAAAACCACACAAAGTGTGCCTGTGCCGCTATACAGTATAACTCCAAATCATGTATCCCGAAGCCTCCTTGGGAATAGGGTCTAGTTAACACTTCCCATTGTAGTCGAGGCTGTTTACCTCCACACGCTAGGCGTATTAATTCAGATTTCATGGTTTTGAAGAAGTAGGAGCCCGGGTAGTAGGGTATATTCAGAAAAAAATATAGCACTTGCGGGAATATCACCATTTTAATTAATGAAGCGCGTCCTACCATAGACAGGGGAAGCGCCACTCATCTCATCACACAGTCTCTGATCTTGGACATAATAGTTCCATAATTTTCCCTCATCGATTCCTCCCTATTCCTTGTAACTTTGACTCCTAAGTATTTAAGCTCATCAGCACACCATTCCAAGGGGTAGTCCATTTCAAAATGTTTCACCGCCGTCGTGAGTGGGAAAAAACTAGATTTGGTCCAGTTAATCTGTATACCGGACATGCTTCCAAAGACTATGAATTCCCAGAGTACCGGGTTCAAATTCTGACGTGAGTCACGGATATATAAGGTAATATCATTCACATATAGTTTTAAAGTTCTTCTTAAGCGCACGTATACCAGCGGCTTCTTGGCGCTATAGCTAACGGGGACTGAGGGTGGAGGTAGGGAGGTCAAAGCGGGCAATTAGTCAAAGGATTTTGTAAAAAGATGGGTTTTGAGGTTTTTACGGAATTATGAATAGAGGGGGATGGAGCGAAGTTCAAGGGGAAGGGAATTCCAGAGGGTAGGGGCGAGGACAGCAAATTTAGATCCGCCCCACTTCTTTCTCCGGAAACGTGGGATGGTAAGGAGGGACTGGGTGGAGGATCGTAGAGCCCTAGTAGGGACATAAGAGACGATCTCCGAGGAGATGAAAGCTGGCGCCGAACTGGAGCGGGCCAGGAAAGTAATGCATGCGAGCTTGAATTGAATTCTAGCTCGCACGGGGAGCCAGTGCAGTTGTTTCAGGAGAGGGGTAGAGTGGTGGAATTTGGGGAGATTGAAGGCCAGGCGGGCCGCCTGGTTCTGTATTTGTTGAAGGCGACGCAAACTGTATGCGGGAATACCGGCATACAGGGCGTTCCCGTAGTCCAGGCGGGACACCACCATGGCCAGGATGATGAGTTTAAGTGCGGAGAAAGTGAAGAATCGGGACACCCTGCGAATTGTGCGCAGTGAGAGAAAGGAAGAAGATACCACAGAGCTAACCTGGGAGTGAAGGGTGAGTTGCGAATTGAGTTTAATGCCTAAGGTTTTGACTGAGGGAGAGGGAACAGGAGAAGGACCAAGAGAGGGGGGCCAGAAGAGAGGGGACCAGGGGCTGGATGAACCACCCGTCAACACCAGTTCTGTTTTATCGGGGTTGAGTTTAAGGTGGTTGTGGTTCATCCAGTCCCTGATATGAAGCATAACAGTTTGAAAATTTAGTGTAGCAGAAGGAGAAGAGAGATTGAAGACCAGCTGGAGGTCATCCGCATAATTAAATACGGTGACCTCCATCTGTTGAAGAGAGAAAATAAGAGGGGCGATATACAGATTAAATAGGAGGGGAGAGAGAGAGGAACCCTGGGGAACCCCGCACTGAACTCTTCGGGTGTCCGCTGTGTAGTCACCCAGGCGGACAGCCTGGGTGCGGTCACTCAAGAAGGAGGACAACCAGACCAGGGCACTCCCCCCGATCCCCGCCGCCGCGATACGGGAGAGAAAGGTGTTATGGTCCACCGTATCGAAAGCGGCTGAGAGATCGAGGAGCACAAGCGCCTGGTGCTGATTGGTGTCCATACCCTCCCTGAGGGTGTCAAGGACCGACATAACAACAGACTCCGTGGAGTGTGCGGGGCGAAAACCGGCTTGACGGGGGGCAAGGGCACCGTGTTTCTCCACAAAGGAACTCAGAGCGCAGGTGACATGGCGCTCGAGCACCTTGGCCAGGAAAGGTAGGAGGGAGATGGGGCGGAAATTGGCCAGGACAGAAGGATCTGCCCCCGGTTTCTTCAGAATGGGCACAATGACTGCGGATTTCATAGAGCTGGGAACTATGCCTTGAGAGAGGGAACTAGTGAGATGAGTATCTGGCGCTGAAAGCACCGCAAAGCCTTCTCATTGTGACTCTGCCTCAATTTTGCCACAAGAGGTTCCACCGCCAGTGCGAATAGCAGCGGCGATAGGGGACACCCCTGTCTGGTCCCCCTTGTTATCTCAAACATTTGGGAAGTGTGTCCATTGATCAAAAGCTTGGACATTGGTTTGGTATAAAGTAGTTCAATCCAGGCTAGAAACAAGGGGGGAAACAACCTTTACAACGCAACTTTTACAACGCACTACCATTACAACCAAACTTTTACAATGCAACATCCATTACAACGCATGCATTTACAATGCAACCATTACAACGCATGACACTACAACGCACACCACTAAAACGCATGTCATTACAATGCAGTCATTACAACGCATACCATTACAATGCATAGAATTACAACAAATAGTACCCTTACACTATCAAACACTTACCCTACTGTTGCACCCCCTGGAGTTAGAATAGTAATTTTTACCCCTACACTATCCAACACTTACCCTACTGTTGCACCCCATGGAGTTAGAATAGTAATTTTTACCCCTACACTATCCAACACTTACCCCACTATCCGATGCTTACCTTACATGCAATGTAAAGTTATGCGTTGTAATGGTATGCGTTGTAAAGGTAGTATGCGATGTAATGGAATACGTTATAAAGGTAGTTTTAAAAAATGTTTTGTAAATGCATGTGTTGTAATGGAATGCGTTGTAATAGATGTTGCATTGTAAAAAATGCGTTGTAAAGGTAGGCGTTGTAAAAGTATGCGTTGTAACGTCATACAACCTAACAAGGGTGGGAAGCCCATCCGCTTCATCACCCCAAATAGGTATCCCCATTCAAGCGAATCAAACACCTTAGTAACGTCCCCAAAAATAGCAGCCATAGGGAGGTCAAGGGAGGTGGTGTGCAGGATCGCAAATAGCATCCTTAACCCCTTCAGCGCGGGGCAAATTAGGCTGCAGTGCTGAAGGTTCTAAAGAACCAATAGAACCATGATGGAACAGTTCCGTCATAAGCAAAGGCCAACTGACGCTCATGACGGAACCGTTCCGTCAAGAGCGTTGGAAGGGGTTAAGTTATGAGAGGTTGCCCTGCTAGGCACAAACCCCGACTGGTCTGGGAGGATCAAATGTTCCATCAGCAGACTCAATCTTGTTGCTATCAGCTTAGCTAAACTTTTCACATCACAGTTGAGCATCGAAAGTGGCCTATAGGAGTCACAAAGGCCAAGAGATTTGCCCGGCTTTGCCAAAGACATTATCAGCGAACGTGGCAAGAGCCCCACTTCTAACGCGTCCTCATAAACTTCCCATAGCACCGGAGCCATGATGTCTATATATGTTTTTTAGAATTCCACTTGAATTCCATCGGTGCCTTTGGCCTTGCCCGACTGCATGCTCACGATGGCTTCACGCACCTCATCCAGCTCGAAGGGCGCACATAAGAAAGTCCTCTGTGTGTCGCTCAGCCATCCCAATGTCACATCCCCAAGGAAGTCATCCAGCTGCTCAACCGAGGCGCCCGTTGTGGTATACAGTGCGCTATAATGTTCCAAGAATGTTTTAAGTATATTGTGCGTGTCTCGATTAATGACGCCCCCGAATCCTGTATTTCCGTGACAGCATTGGCACAATGTGGTTTTTTTCTCCTTTTGCGCCAGAATTTTTCCAGACCTGTCTCCTTCTCTATAATTTCTGGCCACCCAGTACTTACTTTTGAATTTTGCCTCCCTCTGCGCTTCTTCCATGTAAAGGGACATTTTTTCCGGAAATACTATTTGTGCTTCTACAGTGGAGGCCACCGCAAGTTCTGCTTCTAGCCGTTTAAGCTCCCTATCAAGAGCCCCGATCATGGCCTGATAGCTTTAAGCACCCCCGCACCTTTCCCTATACAGTATCCCCGTATTGTTACTTTAAAGGCCTCCCAAATCAATTTGTCCTTGTTCCGTGCAAAAAAGTCAAGTATTTCCTCTCTAAGTTCTTCTTGACAGACTGTGTCTAATAAATGTCTAATAAAACGGGCTCCGCGGCACATTAAAGTCCGAGGATGAGAGCGCCAGTAACACCGGCGCATGATCAGAGTAAGTTCTAGCAAGATGCCTTGTGTCTATTATTGATGGTGCAAGTCCTCTAGATACAAAAAAATAGTCCAGTCTGACCCATGAGTGTACCTGCGCTGTGAAATGTGTACCCTCCCGTTCCAGTGGGTGTCTATGCCTCCAAGCATCTATCCAACAATAAGCCTCCTTGATGTCCTTGACTGCAGCCTGCGCTCTAGTGTAGTGATGTGGCGCAGAGTGGGATTTATCTGCACTGGGATTGTACGTGACATTAAAATCACCTCCCCAGACTACGTGTGTGAGCGCTATTTAAAAAATCTTGGCCCATAGGCCATCAAAAAATCTGGGGTCATCCACATTTGGACCACAGCAACACAGTAGTAGGACAGATTGTGTCCCCAGTCTACCCCATGCCATACAATATCTTCCATCTTCATCGCATACGGAGCCTGCCATTTGGAATGGTACCAGCCTTTTGACCAGTATGGCAGTCCCATGGGCGTAGCTCGAGTAGGACGAAAAAAGCCTAGTTTCTGCCCACGTACTTAAAAAAGTAATAGGCCTATTACGCTGGCAGTGAGTCTCCTGTAGCATAGCAATGTGTATGTGGTGACGATCCAAGTATGATAAAACCTGTCTCTTCTTACGGGGATCCCCCAGGCCTCTCACATTCCAAGATAGTATATTAAGGTCAGTGTTACCCGCCCCAGACATCATTTCTACCAATCCACATCTTAAGCAATGGGGAACAAGGTCGGGCCGCCACCCTGCCAGCCTCCCACCTGTCAGTCTCATACCATAGTTCTCTTGGTTCCACTTGTACCTCTGGACCTCTATTCGTTAGACCAAACAATTCGAAGACGATAAACTCTCAAACTATCCCCCGTGACCCACCTCCATCCTCCCCCTCCCACTGAAGCAACCCAATCTTGCCAGCACCCTTTGTCCACCCCCCCTTCCCTACCCATTAGGAACATACAAAATGTAGTTCCACAAAACCCAGAACACTACTAAACATTAGTGGATAAAACCCTCCGGGGACCTACTCTAGAGGGCCTCACAAGTTCTCTGCTCCCATGAAGGACCCCCACAATGAAACACCAGGGACCCTTCACTGCGGGAGAGGTAGGCTTTGTCATTCCCATACTCGCCAGCTGTTCTTTGATTCTCATCCACTCAATGCAGATGTTCGTCTTCTCTGGCCGGTGATGACCTCTGCGACCCATTGCGGCTCTCTCGATCTTGGTTTTTCCGTTTCATTGATCGTAGGTATTCCTTCGCATGGCCAGGATTGGTGAAGAATTTCTGTTTTCCCTGATGCGTCACATGCAGACGAGCTGGATATTGCAGGGAATATTCTATCTGCGCCTCTAAAAGGTTTTTCTTGACGTCTATGAACTTTCTTCATTCTTCTTGTACCATGGAGGTGAAATCAAGATAAATTGAAAATGCATTTTCCGCATAGGTCAATGTTTGTATACTTCTGGCTGCCCGTAGGGCCACATCCCTATCACGAGAGTTAAGTAGCCGTGCAATGATGGGTCAGGGTGCTGCTCCCAGGACAGGTCGCGGGCCCAACGACCTATGTGCCCGCTCAACATTGAATTGCGGGGAGAAGGCATCTTGCCCCACAGGCGAAAGTATTATCTTCTCTACATATTCCTCCATTTTTTCAGTGTTTGTGGATTCCAGAATCCCCACCACGCGTATGTTTGTGCGCCGACTGTGCGCTTCTAAATCCTCATTCTTGGCTGCTATAATCCTCAAGATGTTATCCATGCGAGCCAATTGAGTCGAGTGTCCAGTTGTAATGTCATTATTGTCCGAGATACGCCTTTCTACTTCCACTATTCGTTCCTCGTGTGCGTCCAATTTGTTCGCAATTGCATCCATCCTAGACAACATGCGGTCCACCTTGTCTACAACGGTCGCAAACCTGTGTCGCATTTCTTGCAATATGTGCTCCATGTCCGCATCTTGCGACCCAGTAGCTTGTTCTCCCCCTGTTGCTCCCATGTCAGGCTGCCTGCTTCTGGAGCTGGATTTAGCAGTCTCGAAGGTGAGTTTCGGCTGCCTGGCCTCTGGCTTGCCCATCGTGTCCTCGGGTGTTTCACTATGTGCGAAACAGGAAGTTCTGCGCAGCTTTTACGTTGTGTGTGTACACTCACTAAAGACGTGTCACCAGCTTGCGTGGCGAATTCTACGAACACCGTCAACCAGCAAGCGAGCTTCCGGGACACCACTGCCCACACTGTTCCTGAGGGGAGGAGACCCAACCACCTAGCCACTTCAACTTGGTGATGCTGTGCCCGGCTCGTAGGGGCGCCACCCTGGTGTCTCTTATAGCGTTCTTCCCTGGCAGGCGGCCAGGCTGTGTGTTGTAACGTCGGTCTATAGGGCAATACCAGGGGCGCAGTGGCACCACTGCAGTGTTCCCAAATGAAAAATTAGCGTAACGTTCAGCACCCTGCCTGCACCGCCCAGGAGGCTCTGCTTCCTATGGTGGTCACCGGGGCGGCAGGCACGGGGGGGGGAGGGGGAGGACTCCCCCACAATGGCCCAGTCCCAGCTGTCCCCAGGCAGCATCAGCTACTCTCGCCAATCGTGGTGCAATGGTGGCCCAGTCTTGCCGCCCTCACCTCGACCGGAGGGGACCTCTGGTCTCAGCACCGGGCATCAAGTGCACAGCGCCAGGGAAGATTGTTCCTGGCCCCGCTCGTTGCTCTCCGCTGCTTTCCCTCACCCGGCTGGATCCTGGCTGTATTTCCGATCGGGCGGGAGTCCCGGGCCTTCAATGTTAGGCACTCCCACAGCAGTGTTGGGCACTGGGGAGCCGGACCAAATCTGGCAGGGTCAGGAGGCCTCTGCCGCCGCCCAATGCAGCCTCACATTCGCCCTCCTTCACTGCAGGCTACTCAGCAAGTCTTGCGGCCCCCGACTGCATGAAAGAATGAGCCCCCGTTACTTGGCCCCCGCCCCTCACCAATATGTACGTTGCCACGTAGTGGCAGCCGCGTTTTGTGCCGTAACCACCCTCAGCGCCGCAGCCGCCGCCTCCCAGTCTGTGGGGTCGTCGCCAATGTTCTGGATTGCCCCACCATTAAAAGAATTGGCCCCCACAGTGCGCTGCACCCAGGATGTCGTCCCGCGTCAGCACCGGCCAAACAGGGCACAACTCCACCCAGGATCACGGGCTCCTCCACTCCTCTCGCACATTCATGGGGCCCAGCTTCTGCTTTTCAAACCATGGGCTATCCCAGCTTCTCCTGCCACCGTGCACTTCTGCCAGCCTGCCCCTCTGCAGCTGGTCAGATTACAGTCAGCTCCTGCCTGAGTATGCCTCAGCCGTACCTCTCCGTAGTTTTACTGAGTGTCCTTCAGGCACCAAGGTACGGATCACTCGCTTTTCGGACGCACACCTAAAGTCGTTAGGAGGATAATTGCAGGATAATTATTCTGGACCTCAGTAGCCTCACATGAGTGTGTCCATACAGATGTGCGCCCTCTAGCGCCCCTCCTGCTCGTGCATTCTTCTATATGGATAACATTACTTCCACCCAAAAACCCGATTTAAAGTTGTGTCTGAACTTTCTGCATCCAATGTGTTCTTACCATCCCCCTCCCTTCCACTACACCATTGCAATGAACTTGCACAGTTTTTTCATAATAAAGTTGTGACTATTCATCGTGAGCTTAAGTTGGATTCCTATTCTCATGACAACTTCATCTATCATCTTTACCACTACTACTCAACTTTCTGACCATGCTGTGACTGTTCCCCCTGATTTTGCATCTGATGAATCTTGTCAAGTTAAGGCTTGGCTCCCAATTGATTGAATTCCTTTGATAAATCTAATTGGAAACATCAAGTCTGGCTCCTCACTTTATCCTCTCCCTCCTTCCGAGCTCAGATGCCTGGATGAGCCTTCCCTTGAGGTGATTGCTTAGCTCCTCAATTCCTCCCTAAATCTGGGCCAGTTGCCTCGCAACTTTAAGCACACTCTTGTGTTTCCGCTGTTGAAAAAGACTCGTTTAGATCCCCTCTGCTGGTCTAACTTCAGGCCTATATCTCTTCTCTCCACTTTTTCTAAATATTGGAAACACATTAACTCTCAACTTTCTGCTCATTTGGCGAAACATAAGCTATTTCATCCATTTCAGTCTGGCTTTCGTCCTGGTCACAGTACTGAATAAGCTCTGTTGGGGGTCATGGAGGACCTTAGGCAGCAGCTTGATTGTAGTGGCTAAGCAGCGCTCATCCTGTTTTGATTTCAGCACTGCATTTGATACGGTATCCCATTCCATTCTGGTGTAGCGCCGCGTAAGCTCTGATATTGTAGGTGTAGCCTTGCAGTGACTGATTTCTTTTTTTGAGGATCACTCCTTTCAAGTCTTTTCGCACACCCTGAAATCTAACTCTGTTGCCTTGCCATCTTGAGTTCTACAGGGTTCGATCCTGAGTCCTCCACTTTTTAAACTTTACGTTTGCCCTTTGTCAGAAATTTTGGAAATATCTAGGTTGACCATCTTTTTATACGTTGATGATACGCAGATTATCTTTTCTTTATCCTCTGCTCAGTATCAAGATCCTTCTTCACTTAAACATGGTCTATGTAACATTTCCTTGTGAATGTCCAGCAAAGCTTTCAGGCTACAACGGGGCTGCTCATCCTGGGGAACAATCCTGAGCTTTGAGGAGACAACCACTGGCCTTTATCTTTGGGACCTTTACCCACCCCGGTTCCTAAGGTTAAGAACCTGTGATTTTCCATCGATAGCAAGCTCTCTCTCACTGCTCAGGTCTCGGGAGTTACCTCGGCGTGCTTTGTGGTCCTCAAGAGGTTAAAGAAAATTCTCAGGCTAATACCACCTGCTGCTCTGAGGACTGTACTGCAGTCTGTGGTGATCTCCAGGCTAGATTAGGGTAATGTATGGGGACAAGACCTCTGTACGCCGTCTCCAGCTCATTCAGAATGCAGCTGCCTGCCTACTTTATACTTTGACTTGCCACGCCTCTGTCTCCCCTTTGCCCTATCAAATCCACTGACTCAGGGTTGGCAAGCATATAGAATTTAAGGCTCTCTGCTACATGTTCAGAGCTCAGCACGGCCTGGTCCCCGCATACATACCATATCTTGTCAAGCCCTATTGACCTTCTCGCAATCTGAGATCTGCTAATCTTTTCCTTTTCTCAGTCCCTAGAGTAACGCTGGCCCGTATGGGTGGCCGTTCGTTTTCTTTCCTATGACCAAAATTGTGGAACTCTCTTCTGCTAGAACTCAGGAATTGTCAATCGCTCTTTGCCTTCTGTAAAAAGCTCGAGGCTTTTCTTTTTAGCCAGGCCTAATGCCAACTGAGCTTCGATCTCACTTGTTCTGCTGTCAGCGCCGGGAAACCCTGTTGGGTAGCTGCGTGCTTTATAAATCTTTAAATTAAAAAAACTGCATTATCTTTTCTATTTCAAGTATTAGGGTAATTCATTGATAGGCCTTCCTCTATGCCATGTGACACCCCTGTTTAGCTCCAGTTATTTTGTGAGGTTGTTATCGAATATATTGCCATACAATGGAATAATCTACCACATCAACTACCACTTTTACCTGCTTTTACCTGCTTAAGCTGTGAAAAGTGCCACCTTTCATATGCCGGTTGTGTCACTCATTCAGGAGAATTGCTGACAGAAACAGGATTCTCGCTCAAAACAAAAGAAAGGGGGACCAGGAACTAAATATGGTCTAGTGTCCATGCACCCACTGATAATCCAAAATCAATGAAGACACTGTTCCTAAAACCAGGGTGCAAATATGTCACCCTCACGGTGTCAAGAGAAAAATGGAAAAGAGAGCAGGAAGAAGCAAGAGAGGAGAGAAGAAAGAAAGAGGCAGTGGTTTATAGAATCTGACATAGTCACTCCACATTGTGCCATTAAAACAAAGTAAGCCTAAAGCATGTGCCTGGATCAAGGTCTGTGTGGCCTTAAGATCACTGTCCAAAACCTTCCAAATAACCATGTAGTTACTGTGTAATATGTCAATGTCCTAAATGTGATCCTATCAAAGACACTTTGTCAAACGAACACTGAAATGTGCTCATTGGTGCTTATTGTAAGTTGGTGGCACGAGGTGGGGTATAAAGCGACTCTCTTTTTGGTGAAAGGGAAAATATTTTTATTTCTGTTTTGGCCCAAAGAGAAAGGTCAAAACCCAAGGAAGGAAGAGAACAACAGAAGAGAAAAAGCAGATATGAAATGGAACCTGCAAGAGTGAAATAAAGACACATGAAGTGTATGTTGGTAGATGAAACAGACATGACTTACAGTTGGCAAAACCACTATAGGATGAAGAAAAGCTTTGGTTTGCTAATTGATTAGCAAGTATACCGACATAAACGTACACATATGATAAGACATGGGTGCTCAGTTAGAGTAATTAAGCATGACTACCGAACACAATTGGTGTTTACTTCAGCTGCATGATGATGATACATGGTGATGCACAGAAAAGCCCAGGGAGAGCACTAAAAGGAGTGCATAATTCGTAAAATACTAGTGCTGGTACCTGCAACTTTTATGAGAAGCCCATGGGCCGTGCAATTAAAAGTTGGTGCGTGAAATTCCAAAGCTGGTTGTCTCAAAACTCATGATGCACCTTTACTCCACTGACACACATATGCCTGCCCATTTATTTCACTCTTGCCTATCCTACTTCCTCCCTTTGTGACATTCTATTTTTTCTCTTTCTCTATCTTTCCACTTTTTTCCCTCTTTTGCCTTCTTGAAGCAACAGATGCAAAACAAAATAAGTGCTAGTCCCCAAAAATAAGTAATACTGCCCCACACCGGCAACCACTGGCTCTATTTAAGCGCTGACTGGTGGAAGGATAATCTAACTTTGGGTATTACACAACTATCATGGGGCAATAAACGATTGAGCACAAGCAGCTCTCAAAAAGCAAGTGTTCTGAAGTATACTGCCCATACATAGAACTTTATGGTATCTTATAGTGTTAAGACACACAACAGCAGTTGGGCACGCCTGTTCCCAAAAAGTAGGTAACTGGCGTAGGAGCCATATATCCCTGCTCAGGTTTACACTCCTAGACTGCAGAGATGTAATAGGAACATCCACATTAAGCATAATTCCCTTTTGTATGACATGACCAGACTGTTTCTTTCTCTTAAGACTTTTCTTTAGGCCTATATTTTTGATGCTTTCCAGTCTGACTGTCAGCTTAGTGATAGACTGGTTAACTGACTTAATAGTATAGTAAGAAAAGTTTTCCATCTCAATGGGAGACACTGTATGTTCATTCATGAATGTGAAAAAAGTAATGCCCATTCTAATTAGGTTCTCAGTTCTTTTCTATGCTGTTTTATTATTTGATAGACCACATGTGTTTTAATAATGGAAACATTAGGAGTTTCTACTCTTGTTTTTTCTGCTCTCACATTTTGATAAATAAGCCTTTGTCTGAAACTGTTAGCTCCTCCCACTTGGTTGAACAAAGAGAACTTGTATGTCCATATTAGGTATTTTTTGTGTGCTCACAGGAGCCAGGACTGCCACTTTCGTGTATGTTTACTGTGTAAGTATGAAATGTATTTAAGGCGCCAGCCTTCTGAATTCCTCAGACTGCCTCATTCATTTGCCATGGCTTTTAGACGACGCAGCCTCACCTCATATGAGTGTAATAAACTGTCCTTTGATATTTCAGAGTTCTGTGTCAGTCTCTTACTGCTTTATGGACTACGTATCAGTGACACCCCTGAGAGGTAGCATTTTTCATTACAACAGTTGGACCCATGATTTTCCTCTCTACGTAGTATGGGCGGGTACGGTATGCCTCTCAGGAAGATCAGGATGTAGCGGCTAGCTCTGCTTGTCCCTCAGGATGTACAGATCCCACTCACATCAACAGGCGCCAGTTTGCGCCTTCGGGCGGTTATACAGGCTAGTTTGTGCCTTTGTGCAGTTATTTATGTGAGCCCTGCCTCTGCCACGGCCCAACTCTTCACCCTCCGCCCTGATTCTTATGTTGCTGAAGAGGGCCTGGCCCACAAAAAGCAGCGTGTCTTGCTTGAGATTTTGCAGGTAATGTCCGCTTCAGCCTGTCTTACCAAGTATTACAAGGCAGCAAGTCTGCTCTGCGCCCCAGGATCAAGGCCTCACCATTCCATGCACCAACTCCCGGTGCTGTACAGGTCGCATAGGTCTATCGGCATCCTTCTAGCAGCGTGCCTGAATAGGGTTCTCCTCTTCTGGAATAAGACATTGGGAATGGTTGTGTAAGAAAACTAAATGCATGGGCCAAGTTCCAGAATGGGCGAAAGTAAGGGCTCTTTGTTTATAAATAACGAAAATCCAGTGTAGATTTGTGACATGCTGGAAGAAAACCAGCATGGAAACAGAAAATGGACATCACCCTTTTTGAAAGACACAAAGGCTTTGGGCAGAGAAAAACTATTCAGAACAGATGGTACAGGGGCAGTTCACAGGGTCTATGAGTGATTTTTGACAAGGGTTCAAACCCCAGCTGGGGAAAAACGATTTTTTAATTCTTTTCAAATTTATTTTCTATTTAACCCAAATGAAAGATTCCCTTTTGTAACTCACCCCTAGCAGTGTCTGTGAGATTTGTGTGCTTTTTAGTCAAGCCAATGCATGTCAGAGATTTGTGACATGCACTGGCATGTGGAAGGGGGGGCCAGGTTTGCCATGAAATAAATCCCTTAATTTGTGGAATGAGAGTTTGGGAATGGTTGTGTAAGAAAACGAAATGCATGGGCCAAGTGCCAGAATGGGAGAAAGGAAGGGCTCTTTGTTTATAAATAACGAAAAATCAAGTGTAGATTTTTGACATGCTGGAAGAAAACCAGCATGGAAAGAGAAAAGGGACATCTCTCTTTTTGAAAGATACAAAGGCTGTGGGCAAAGAAAATCTATGCAGAACAGATGGTACAGGGGCAGTTCACAGGGTCTATCAGTGTTTTTTGACAAGGGTTCAAACCCAGCTGGGAAACACGATTTTTTAATTATTTTCAAATTTATTTTCTATTTAACCCAAATGAAAGATTCCCTTTTGTAAATCACCCCTAGCAGTGTCTGTGAGATTTGTGTGCTTTTTAGTCAAGCCAGTGCATGTCAGAGATTTGTGACATGCACTGGCACATGGAAGGGGGGGCAGGTTTGTCATGAAATAAATCCCTTAATTTGTGGATTGAGACTTTGGGAATGGTTGTGTAAGAAAACTAAATGCATGGGCCAAGTAGAAGGGAAGGGCTCTTTGCTTATAAATAACAAAAATCAAGTGTAGATTTGTGACATGCTGGAAGAAAACCAGCATGGAAAGAGAAAAAGGACATCACCCTTTTTGAAAGACACAAAGGCTTTGGGCAGAGAACATCTATGCAGAACAGATGGTACAGGGGCAGTTCACAGGGTCTATTAGTGGTTTATGACAAGCGTTCAAACCCCAAATGGGGAAAATCGATTTTTAAATTATTTTCAATTATTTTTCCATTTTACCCAAATGAAAGTTTCCCTTTTGTAACTCACCCCTAGAGGTGTCTGTGAGATTTGTGTGCTTTTTAGTCAAGCCAGTTCATGTCAGAGATTTGTGACATGCACTGGCACGTGGAAGGGGGGCCAGGTTTGCTATGAAATAAATCCCCTAATTTGTGGAATGAGACTTTGGGTATGGTTGTGTAAGAAAACTAAATGCATGGGCCAAGTTCCAGAATGGGAGAAAGTAAGGGCTCTTTGTTTATAAATAACGAAAATCCAGTGTAGATTTGTGACATGCTGGAAGAAAACCAGCATGGAAACAGAAAAGGGCCATCACCCTTTTTGAAAGACACAAAGGCTTTGGGCAGCGAAAAAGTATTCAGAACAGATAGTACAGGGGCGGTTCACAGGGTCTATGAGTGTTTTTTGACAAGGGTTCAAACCCCAGGTGGGGAAAATCGATTTTTAAATTCTTTAAAACATTTTTTTCCATTTTACCCAAATGAAAGATTGCCTTTTGTAAATCACCCCTAGCAGTGTCTGTGAGATTTGTGGGCTTTTTAGTCAAGCCAGTGCATGTCAGAGATTTGTGACATATACTGGCACGTGGA
The DNA here is from genome assembly GCF_964263255.1 of Lissotriton vulgaris. Lineage (NCBI taxonomy): Eukaryota > Metazoa > Chordata > Amphibia > Caudata > Salamandridae > Lissotriton > Lissotriton vulgaris. Next base: position 45,999,008 of record NC_141699.1, read on the forward strand.
AGGGGAGGCCAGGTTTGCCATGAAATAAATCCCTTACTTTGTGGAATGAGACTTTGGGAATGGTTGTGTAAGAAAACTAAATGCATTGGCCAAGTAGAAAGGAAGGGCTATTTGTTTATAAATAACGAAAATCAAGTGTAGATTTGTGACATGCTGGAAGAAAACCAGCATGGATTGAGAATAGGGACATCACCCTTTTTTGAAAGACAAAAAGGCTTTGGGCAGAGAAAATGTATGCAGAACAGATGGTACAGGGGCAGTTCACAGGGTGTATGAGTGGTTTTTTGACCAGGGTTCAAACCCCAGCTGGGGAAAAACGATTTTTAAATTGTTTTCATGTTTTTTTCTATTTTACCTAAATGAAAGATTTCCTTTTGTAAATCACCCCTAGCAGTGTCTGTGAGATTTGTGTGCTTTTTAGTCAAGCCAGTGCATGTCAGAGATTTGTGACATATACTGGCACGTGGAAGGGGGGGCCAGGTTTGCCATGAAATAAATCCCTTACTTTGTGGAATGAGACTTTGGGAATGGTTGTGTAAGAAAGCCAAATGCATGGGCCAAGTTCCAGAATGGGAGAAAGTAAGGGCTCTTTGTTTATAAATAACGAAAAATCAAGTGTAGATTTGTGACATGCTGGAAGAAAACCAGCATGGAAAGAGAAAAGGGACATCACCCTTTTTGAAAGACACAAAGGCTTTGGGCTGAGAAAATTTAATGCAGAACCGATGGTACAGGGGCAGTTCACAGTGTCTATGAGTTTTTTTTGACAAGGGTTGAAACCCCAGCTGGGGAAAATCGATTTTTAAATTATTTTCATTTTTTTTTTCATTTTACCCACATGAAAGATTCCCTTTTGTAAATCGCCCCTAGCAGTGTCTGTGAGATTTGTGTCCTTTTTAGTCAAGCCAGTGCATGTCAGAGATTTGTGACATGCACTGGCATGTGGAAGGGGGGGGCAGGTTTGCCATGAAATAAATCCCTTAATTTGTGGAATGAGACTTTGGGAATGGTTGTGTAAGAAAACTAAATGCATGGGCCAAGTTCCAGAATGGGAGAAAGTAAGGGCTCTTTGCTTATAAATAACGAAAATCAAGTGTAGATTTGTGACATGCTGGAAGAAAACCAGCATGGAAACAGAAAAGGGACATCACCCTTTTTGAATGGCACAAAGGCTTTAGGCAGAGAAAACCTATGCAGAACAGATGGTACAGGGGCAGTTCAAAGGGTCTACGAGTGTTTTTTGACAATGGTTCAAACCCCAGCTGGGGAAAATCAATTTCTAAATTATTTTCATTTTTTTTTCCATTTTACCAAATGAAAGATTCTCTTTTGTAAATCACCCCTAGAGGTGTCTGTGAGATTTGTGTGCTTTTTAGTCAAGCCAGTGCATGTCAGAGATTTGTGACATGCACTGGCACGTGGAAGGGGGGGCAGGTTTGCCATGAAATAAATCCCTTAATTTGTGGAATGAAACTTTGGGAATTGTTGTGTAATAAAACTAAATGCATGGGCCAAGTGCCAGAATGGGAGGAAGGAAGGGCTCTTTGTTTATAAATAACGAAAATCAAGTGTAGATTTGTGACATGCTGGAAGAAAACCAGCATGGATTGAGAATAGGGATATCACCCTTTTTGAAAGACACAAAGGCTTTGGGCTGAGAAAATCAATGCAGAACAGCTGGTACAAGGGCAGTTCACAGGGTCTATGAGTGTTTTTTGACAAGAGTTCACACCCCAACTGAGGAAAATCGATTTTTAAATTATGTTTTTTTTTAATTTAATCCAGATGAAGATATATCTTAAAAACGATTCCACTAGCACTTAAGGGGGTCTATAACACAATTATACCTCAAACAACATATACACAAAATGTGTCATATGTCATGGCATATGCCACGTGCCAGACTTGGGCTCAAACCCCTTCTCCATCGTGGGTCGAGTATGGTCATTGCAATATAAAATATTGCCACTTTAAACACAGTGGGAATTATTCCAACCCGTCCTAACACGGGCTTTCTAGTAACACGCTTCATTTCAAGGCATCCATATCGCATTCGTGGCACACCATGTAATAGTAATTTTAGCCAAGTTGTGGACCGTCAATCCTTCCCGTCCCGCGTCCAACTCTAGTAAAGAAAATGCGGCGTCTCCCTGGCGTCAAGCTATATTAAACTTTTAACGGAGCATGCACGCTTTAGGAGGTTTGGGTCCTGTTGCCATTTCGGTAGTCCTTTATATTATATTGTTTAGCTATATGCAAATCGCAGGAGAATCACAGCATATTGTTTGCGTATAATCTATAGTAACAGTTTTTTAGAAGGTCTGTCATTATATCCTCTGTTTATCTTTTCAGATAGGTTTTCCACAATAATAAGAGAGAGCGCCCAAGTCTATTCTAATGCACCCCACACTCACTGGCAGTCATTTATTTATTTATATTCAAGGTTTTATATAGCGCAAACAAGATCCTTACAGATATCAGAGCGCTTTACATGGAATGAGAAGACTAAAAAAATGTAATACAGGGGAAAGAGAAACAGTGAAATAATATTTACACAGTTTTTTAGCCAGGAGGATCGATTTGCCTTCCTTTTTGAAGGATGCAGTGGATGAGATAAGTCTTATTTCTGGAGGGAGGGCATTCCAAATCCTGGGAGCCATCCCTGAGAAGGAGCAATTGTATGTTTTTGTCTTGTGGAATTTTTGTGGTTTCAGGAGGAGAGTTTGTGCGCTTCTTGTTGTTCTTGAACCTCCTGAGATTGTCAATTTCTGTGCGATGTAACTAGGCAAATTGTGTTGTAGGGCCTTATGATTAATGCACACGATTATTAGGTGTATTCTGGCTTCATAGGGTAACCAGTTCAGAGATTTTAAGTCGGGGGAGATGTGTGAGCATGTTTTTGATCCAGTGATGAGTCTTGCTGCAACATTGGTAGAGGCTCTTAGTGGTGCGGTTGAAGATAGGGGGAGGACGCAGAGTGTGGTGCTTCCATAATCAATCCGAGGGATAACTAGCGCTTGGACGGCAGTTCAGAAGTCGTTGGCTGGGAGTACAGGTTTCAGCTTCCTCAAGGTGTTGATTTGGAAATTAGTTCCCTTTGTTGCATTGCTGATATATTGTTGCATATTGAGATTGGAGTCCAGGGTTATACCTAAAGATTTTGCTGAGTCTACAATGTTGGGTTGGACGCTGAATGCATTGAGGTGTTTAAGCCAATCCTGAGCGATGTGGATTTTGGCGGGGGGAGCTATTAGTAAGAACTCAGTTTTTAGAGCATTAAGTTTGAGATGGTTTTCTGCCAACCATGACTGTGTTTCCTTAAGAGTTGAATTGAGAAGTTTGATGTCATCCGGGGATTGTAGTTTGAGGTAGAGTTGGGTGTCATTAACATACATGTGGAATTGCACATTAGAGGCATGAACCAGTACGGTGAGTTGCTCCATGACTAGATTGAAAAGTGTAGGGGATAAGGCTGATCCTTGCGGAACACCTAGTGTTACTGGGGCAGGGCTGGAGAAAGTGTTATTGATTTTGAATTTCTGAGTCCGATTGTGGACGAAGGAGGTGAACCATTTGATTACTGTTCCCGAAAGACCCATTCTGGTGTTCAGCAGATCGAGTAAGTTCTCGTGTTTGACCGTGTCGAATGCTGAAGACAGGTCGAGAAGGATGAGGAGGCCGGTACAATGTTGGTCAAGAATTTGAAGTGTGTCATCAATAATGTGAGTCATGGCTGTTTCTGTGCTGTGGCCTGCGTGGAAGCCGGATTGGTGTCAGTTGAGGAGGTCAAAGTGATTGATGTGTTTTGTCAGTTGGAGGTGAACACATTTTTCTAACAGTTTGACGAAGGTACGGATGTTGGAGATCGGGCGATAGTTATTAAGGTCAGTAGGGTCAGCTGTGGGTTTCTTGAGTATGGGAGATACTTGTCACACTTTGAGGGAGTCTGGAAATGCATCCTTGTTGGAGAAGGCTGTTAATGATTTTGGTCGAGTGGTAGAAGCCATGGGATAATATCCTTTACAGCGCTGTCAGGTAGAGGGTCCGAGAGGTGATTGGAGGGCTTCCGGGAGCCCAGAATCTTGCCTATGGAATCTTCTGTGTAGGTGTCAAAGGATGACCAAGACGCATTGTTTTTCAGTTTGATGGGGGTTTGCTGAGGGGGCTAGAGTATAGGTTTCGATCAATGAGTAAATCATTCTTGATGTTCGTTGTTTTTAGATTGAAGAAGATAGAGAATTCTTCACAGGATGGTAGGGTGTTGGATGTGTTCAGGAATCGTTGTGGTTTGTCCTTGGATTGCGATTTGATTAGTTCAAAGAGTTTTTGGGTCGTTTTTTTGCTTGGTCAAGTTGAAGGCTAAAGAAGACGGCTTTCAATTGTTTGATTTTTGTGAAGTAAGCGCTTCTCTTTTTCTTAAGTGCATTGAGGTGAAAAACTGAAGGGGTAGATCTCCAATAACGTTCAGCTAATCTCATAAATCGTCTGTCATCGTTAAGCAGTGGTTTAGAGATTTTGGAGGAGACTCCCTTTAACTGAAGGAGTGCAACTTCCTTGACTATCGTGGTCATTGATTTGAGGTAATGATCGGTGAGCACCTGAACATCGTTGTTTCCGGTGGGGGAAGGAGAAGGTTGTAGCTGGGTGATTTAACTAATTACTGCAGCATACTATGCATAAGTACAGAGTTCATGGTCCAGTCATCATTATAGTCATGCCTTCTAATATCACGTAATCAACTAGTAGCTATTGTGCATTCAGTCGAGAGAAAGAAGTGTTAATAAAAAACAGAAAAGTATGATATCGGGGTGTGAATAGGATATTTTCCCGATTTACAGAAATTAGTCAATAAAGTATTATAGTTCTTTCCATGACATGTTGATCAGTTTGCAGTTTAAACAATATATTTACAATGTTTCAAAACCTAGGTCCAGATAGAAATTCTAATATATATCACTTTTTTTATCTTTGCAGATAGGACCAATCCTGTCAATACAGTAGGAATAATATGTTAACAAAGCACATGGCCAGTTCACACAGCAGTAATACCCTATAGGGCTGATTATACAATCAGAATAAGTTTGTGAAAAGTACATATTTTTCTAGGAACTTGGCACTAATTCAGGACACCCACAGATGTTAATCTTAGAAACAAGTCATAATACATTACAAATGAAAACGCAGTGAGAACAAAAGCATAACCTTGGTTGAGCCTATCTCATACACATATTAGAGTAGGCACTCCAATGGACTATCCTATTAGGACAGCCCATGTCATGTAAACTTTACAGTTGACCAATGTCAATTGTTAATGTCTAAATGCTTGAGAAACACAAACATTTCCTTGTCAAAATTTAGCCCATATTCCACTACTCTCAATTTACATATCCATGAGGCTTCAAGTTTGCGCAGGCAGTGCACCCTATCTCCCCCACTGGGATTGTCCGGCAGGGATTCTATCCCATGAAACTTCAGAAGTGGCAATTCTGCCGAATCATGATTATCATTGAAGTGTACAGCTAGAGGATAGCTTGCATTGCCTTTTCTGATGGCCCGTGTATGTTCTTGAATTTGCTCTTTTGCTGGTAAAATTGTACTGCCCACATAGATTTTTTTACAGATACATATTATACAGTAGACCATGAATCTGTTGTTGTAATTCATGAAAGACTTAATTTTACATTCAGTAATTGCATTGTATCTGAAACTCTTCATTTTATCCAAAGAATATGGACAGACTGAACAATGGCCACATTTATGAAATCCCTCTAGTGGCCTACCCAACCAGTTTTGACCTCTATCTGTTTTCTTCAGGTTGTAAAAACTGGGACTTAACATGTTGCGCAGAGTTTGACCCCGTTTGTACACAATTGTTGGTTTTGCCCTAATTACTTTACTGATGTCTGTGTCAACTCTTAATATATGCCAATGTTTGTTGCTTATTTTATACAATCTATGGCTATGTGTGTTGTATGTTGTTACCAACACCACTTTTTCTTTAAATGCCTTGTCTCTTATTTTCTTCCTAGATGTGTGTATAAGTAGATGTCTACGATCTAAATGTTGTGCCTTCCTTCAGCCTTCCTCAGGATGTCACTTTCATTCCCCCCTATATTCAAACCTCTTGAGTGTATTTTTCATTTCTGGTTTGAAAATCCCATCCTCACTACAATTTCGTCTCACTCTGGTGAGTTCCCTAAAGGGGATTGAGTTGACATGTGATCGAGGATGGGCTGTACCTGCATGCAATACTACATTGCATGCAGTTACTTTCCTAAATAGGGCAGACATTATACAGGTCTCTTTAATGTACAATTTAACATCTAGGAAATTTGTCATGCTGATGTGTGAAGCGGCTATTGCATTCATTTGAATTTAGGAAGGTACAAAATTCTTCAAGTTGTAAGTTGTTCCCTGTCTAAATTAACAAAACGTTGTCTATATAAAGACCCCAAACTATAACATGATTGATCAAGTAATCTGGGCATCTGGACCAAATATAACATTTCTCAAGCCATCACACAAACAGGTTGGCATATGCCGGAGAAATTTTTTAACCCATTGCAACTCCTTGATAATGCTTAAACCAAGAGCCGTTGTGTAGAAATGTATTGTGTTCTAAGACCAAGGTGATCATTTCTATTAGCATAGTCGTCTGTGCCCACAGTGAAGCATCCCGTTTAGACAGGTAGTATTTGACAGCTTCCAGACCTTCTAGGGTCGGGATAGATGTATACATAGAACTGATGTCTGAAGTTACAAAACTACACTCATCAGTCCACGTGAATTCCTGTAATTGGTTCAACAGATCTTTTGAATCTAATATGAATGAAGGTAGGTTTTTAACAAAGGGCTGAAGAAATTTATCAATATATTTTGAATTATGTTTGGTAGAGGAACCTATACCCAAAATAATTGGTCTACCCGGAGGAAAACCTCCCGGTTTATGAATTTTCATGAGTGTGTAAATATATGAAGACACAGTATTGGGGACAAAAAGATATTCACATTCCTGATCATCTGTCAGTCCTTGTTCCCTCCATCCTTTCAATTTGATTGCCAGTGTGTAGGTAATCACTCAAGTAGGATTTCCGGGTAATGCAGCGTCCGCCAACTGTCTGTCAATTTCCATGCGGTAGTCTCTCGTGTCCATCAAGACCAGATTCCCTCCTTTGTCTGCCTCCTTCACAGTTAGTTCTGGTAGCTGTCTCAATTTCTGGAAGATTTGCCTTTCTCCACTAGTTAGGTTATCTTTCATTGTGGGTCTCTTTTTTTATAAGAGCGTCTTCCCAGTCGTACAAATCCATATTAACTAAACGTTGGAAAGTTTCCATTACATTGTCGTTGCCCAAGGCAGGGAGGAAATGGATTTGGGCATAAAGCCACTACTGGTACTTAAATCTGTATGAATACCCAGATCTGTTAAGATCTGAGGTATCGATGTAACATCATGGTCATCTTCTTCAATGGAAAGTAGTGTCTGTGTGTTATACAGGTCCTCTATAGTTCTGTCACTAGGGTTGCTGTTAACTAAACCCCTATTAGGCGTCACCTTGGGATTTTGAGCAAAAACCTTCTTTAATTTGAGATTTCACACAAATTTAAATACATCTACATGCCTCAAGTCAAAATTAGGTTCAGACGCTTTAGAAAGTAACTTTATTTTATCCTAACATAATACATGTTGTGATTAATTTACAAACGAAATTTCGTTTGTGCATAGAATTCCACCTTCACCATTAGTGACAGAATCAGTATCCCCAATGTTCCGACCAGCTATTTGTTCATTGTCTTGGACCTGGTGTTGTAACCTTCCCTTCCTTTTCCTGTTTGAGCGGTTGTAGCCTCTTCTGGTCTTACTGTGGTGTATTTGCGCTTGTTGAACTCTACTTTGTTCCCTTTCCAAAATCTTTCCACCTCCCGTAAAAAAGAATTGGAAGTATTATCCTGTCTGCCTTTTCTTGTTGTTATACTTGTACTCGACTCTTCAGTTATGTCGCTCCTTATGCTTGAATGTCAGACTCAATGTTCAAAATACGACTGGCCTGATCGCTTAATTCTTGACTTTCTTTCTGTGAGGTCATTTGAATATTGTCAAACTTGCGGGTGAAGGTTAACACCCGCCCGTTCTGTCTCATCTGGAATACGTATAGAAGCTTGGGAAGGACTGTAATCTTGACAGCATTTAACCATCCAAGCCAGGATATGTATAAAGGCTGCCAGCACTTAAAATCTTGTTGAATGTGTGTTACCAGAGGGGGGTAGTTGGCCTTATACAGATCTGTAATTCTAGGAGTGAGGTGGACCGCGGGGTATAAAAGGTAGTGTTTGGCCCATTGTAGCGATGTCTGACTCCTCAATCTTGTGGCTTCAGCATCAGGGAGTATAAGATTTAGTATGGAGGATTTTGATAAGTTAACCTTGAAGCCAGCCACAAGTTCGAAGATCCTCAGTGCCTCCTATACCGTCCAAAGTGAGGAGGTAGGTTCCATGAGCAGAACATCATCTGCAAAGAGGGATGCTTTATGTTTCGTGCCCGCAAAATGTATGCCCTCCTTTCCTTGGAATTTAATAGCCAGGGGTTCGATACTAAGGGCGAATAAGAGGGGAGAAAGTGGACAGCCCTGCTGCGTACCCCTGCTAAGGGAAAAGGGGAGTGAGATGTAGCCATTAACTAATACCCGGGATTGCGGGAGGTGATAGTTGGCCCATATCATATGGAGAAACTTATCTCCAAAGCCATGCTTTCTGAATAGTGAGGAAGAGGAATGACCAATCCACCCTATCAAAGGCTTTTTCGGCATTGAGACCAATTAGAAGTGTAGGAAGTTTAAATTTGGACACCTTCTCAATGAGGTGTATAGTGCGCGGAATGTTGTTATGTGTATGTCCCCCCCTTTATGAAGCCAGATTGATCATGGTGGGCATCAGGTCCTCTAGCCTTGTGGCCAAAATCAGTGCATAAAGTTTCTCATCGGGTCAGTAAGAAGCTCAGTGCTGAGGATTTTCCCCAGGTTTTGGAATAATAGATATGATTGATTCTGCCTTCGAAGGCGGTACCTTGGAGTCTGCCGCTATCGAGCACTGCCTCTAATTCCTCCTCGAGAGCAGTGCGTTCTTTTGCCCTCTGTTTGTTCAGGACGGCATTAATTTGCATGCATTTACACTGAGTATTGCTTTGAAAGCATCCCAAGAGTTCTGGGGATTGTGTCTTGTGGGTTGTTAAGAGCAAAGTAGTCAGTGATAGAGGATCTCAATTCATCCCGCAACAGCTTGTATCGGGTGAGCAGGATCAGGAAGTACCACCTAGATGTGCCTGGTTTAGGCCCCCCCATTTTAGGCTAATGTAAATAAAGTTGTGATCTGATAGTGAGAGTGGTAATATCTGAGCTGCCTGTAATGGGCCTAAAAGAGATTGAGTAATAAAGATATAGTCTATCCTTGTATAGGAATGGTGCTCATGGTAGAAGTATGTGTAGTCTTTAGAGGTGGGGTGGGGTGTACGCCAAGCATCACAGAGGCCCAGAGTGGGCATTTTCTGTTTAACCGCTTTGGTAAGCTGCTGAGTGTCGTCCTATGAGAGTGAGAGCAGTCAAGCGTCTCGCGATGCCATGTCAAGTTAAAATTCCCCAGTAAAACCACTGGGCCCTCCGCAAATCCACTAATCAGATATAACATGGTGGTCAGGAACACCTACTGTCCTGTGTTGAGTGCATAGAGGGAGATGGACATGCAGAGGGCACCCCAGAGCCTTCCCTTCACCATGATGACCCTCCCATCCCGATCGGCTTTGATTGCCTCAGGCTGAAACTTATCTGTGCTACGAAAAAGCAGGGCCACCCCTTTGTGTTTAGAGTTTGCTGAAGACCTGTAGATGAGGGGGTAAGCCTTGTGGCATAAGCTGCAGTTCTTTGGATTTTTAAGGTGTTTTTCCTGTAAGGCCACAACCTCAAACTGGTGGTCGTTGAGATATTTCCTTATTTTTGGGCACTTTTGGGGCAAATTGAGGCCATTAATGTTCCAGGGCGCTATTGTGACCATCAAAGAAAATGAACCCCCAATTCACTCACCTCCCCCTCTTGTGCTGTGGCTGATGCTCTCATCATGTCAGGACACTACCTCCTAGAAACCTTGCGACTCAAAAGGCGATCACCCCAAGTGCTGCTCGCTACCTCTACCCCGCCACCACCACCAGGAACCCACCCCCCCTGAAAAACAATTCCCCAAAATTCCCCAGGAAAATGATGCAGGGAGTTCTGCGCAGCTTTTAGGTTGTGTGTGTACACTCACTCAAGACATGTCACCGCCTTGCGTGGTGAATTCTACGAACCCGGTCAACCAGTAAGCGAGCTTCCGGGACACCATGGCCACCCACTGTTCCTGAGGGGAGGAGACTATGGGTGGGCGTAAAATCCGTTTCACAGGCGAATTTGCAGATTTTGTGCGATTTTGCGATCCACGAATCTCGCGAAATCGAGGTAAAATCTGCGAATCAGCGGGGACGAATTTTTCAGCCAAGCAAGGGTTACAGCAGCAGGTGCAAAAGTTGAACCTAATTTCTTTGTAACCTTTTACAAAAGGGTTACAAACAAATTAACTTCAACTTTGCACCTGCTGCTAATTGCTTCCTGGCGCCTCGTTATCTACTTGCAACTATTCTCTGACCCTGCTCTGACCCTTGAAGCAGGGTCAGAGAATAGTTACAAGCAGGCAACAAGGCACCTGTCCAAGGAATTAAACCTCATCAGGAAGCACTTACAGATATAAAAAACAGGAAGAAGGGAGAGGATGGCAAATACACCCATTTTGAGGTGTCAGGAGGGGTTAAACTAAAAGAGACCTTTACAGCACGATTTTCATATGCATTTTGCTAAAAATAAAAAGCTGTATGTTCGTAGGGGAAACTCAGGAATCTGGCCCTTCAGAGATCCGGCCTCTCTATCTATCTATCTATCTATCTATCTATCTATCTATCTATCTATCTATCTATCTATCTATCTATCTATCTATCTATCTCTCTCTCCCTCTCCAATAGACGACTGCATGGGTAACTTTGCTATGCATGCGGCTCACGAAGACGCAAAAAACCCCGCGAACACGCAAAAAACCCCACGAACACACAAAAAACCAAAAATCCGCAAATTCGCGAATTTTGCGGATCGCGAATTCGCAAATCCGCAAATTCGCGGATCGCAAATTCACAAAATTCGCCCATGCTTAACCACCTAGCCACTTCAACTTGGTGATGTTGTGCCGGCTCGTATGGGCGCCACCCTGGCGTCTCTTCTAGTGTTCTTCCCTGGCAGGCGGCCAGGCTGTGTGTTGCAACGTCGGTCTGTAGGGCAATACCAGGGGCGCAGTGGCACCACTGCAATGTTCCCAAATGAAAAATTAGCGTAACGTTCAGCACCCTGCCTGCACCGCCCGGAAGGCTGTGCTTCCTATGGTGGTCACAATGGCCCAGTCCTCAGTGGCTGTCCCCAGGCAGCATCAGCGTCTCTTGCCAATCGTGGTGCAATGGTGGCCTAGTCTTGCCACCCTCACCTCGACCGGAGGGGACCTCTGGTCTCAGCACCGGGCATCAAGTGCACAGCCCCAGGGCAGATCGTTCCTGGCCCCGCTCGTTGCTGTCCGCAGCTTTCCCTCACCCGGCTGTATCCTGGCTGTGTTTCCGATTGGGCGGGAGTCCCGGGCCTTCAATGTTAGGCACTCCCACAGCAGTGTTGGGTACTGGGGAGCTGGACCAAATCTGGCAGGGTCAGGAGGCCTCCGCCGCAGCACAATGCAGCCTCACATTCGCCCTCCTTCGCTGCAGGCTACTCAGCAGGTCTTGCGGCCCCGACTGCACACAAGGATGAGCCCCCGTTACTTGGCCCCCGCCCCTCACCAATATGTACGTTGCCACGTAGTTGCAGCCGCGTTTTGTGCCGCAACCACCCTCAGCGCCGCTGCCGCCGCCTCCCAGTCTGTAGGGTCGTCCGCCGATGTTCTGGCTCGCCGCACCATTAAAAATATTGGCCCCCACGGTGCGCTGCACCCAGGACGCCGTCCCGCGTCAGCACCGGCCAAACAGGGCACAACTCCACCCAGGATCACGGGCTCCTTCGCTCCTCTCGCACATCCACAGGGCCCAGCTTCCGCTTTTCAAACCACAGGCTATCCCAGCCTCTCCTGCCGCCGTGCACTTCTGCCAGCCTGCCCCTCTGCAGCCGGTCAGATTACAGTCGGCTCCTGCCTGAGTATGCCGCAGCCGTTCCACTCCAAAGTTGTACTGAGTGTCCTTCAGGCACCAAGGTACGGATCACTCTCTTTTTCAACGCACACCTAAAGTCGTTAGGAGGATAATTGCAGGATAATTATTCTGGACCTCAGTAGCCTCACATGAGTGTGTCCATACAGATGTGCGCCCTCTAGCGCCCCTCCTGCTCGTGCATCCTTCTATATGGATAACATTACTTCCGCCCAAAACCCCGATTTAAGTTGTGTCTGAACTTTCTGCATCCAACATGTTCTTACCATCCCCCTCCCTTCCACTACACCATTGCAATGAACTCGCACAGTTTTTTCATAATAAAGTTGTGACTATTCATCGTGAGCTTAAGTTGGATTCCTATTCTCATGACAACTTCTTCTTTCATTTTTCCCACTACTACTCAATTTTCTGACCATGCTGTGACTGTTCCCCCTGATTTTGCATCTGATGAATCTTGTCAAGTTAAGGCCTGCCTCCCAATTGATTGAATTCCTTTGATAAATCTAATTAGAAACATCAAGTCTGGCTCCTCACTTGATCCTCTCCCTCCTTCCAAGCTCAAATGCCTGGATGAGCCTTCCCTTGAGGTGATTGCTCAGCTCCTCAATTCCTCCCTAAATCTTGGCCAGTTGCCTCGCAACTGGAAGCACACTCTTGTGTTTCCACTTTTGAAAAAGACTGGTTTAGATCCCTTCTGCTGGTCTAACTTCAGGCCTATATCTCTTCTCTCCACTTTTTCTAAATATTGGAAAACACATTAACTCTCAACTTTCTGCTCATTTGGCGAAACATAAGCTATTTCATCCATCTCAGTCTGGCTTTCGTCCTGGTCACAGTACTGAATAAGCTCTGTTGGGGGTCATGGAGGACCTTAGGCAGCAGCTTGATTGTGGTGGCTAAGCAGCGCTCATCCTTTTAGATTTCAGCGCTGCTTTTGATACGGTATCCCATTCCATTCTGGTGTAGCGCCGCGTAAGCTCTGGTATTGTAGGTGTAGCCTTGCAGTGACTGATTTCTTTTTTGGAGGATCACTCCTTTCATGTCTTTTCTCACACCCTGAAATCTAACTCTGTTGCCTTGCCATCTTGAGTTCCGCAGGGTTCGATCCTGAGTCCTCCACTTTTTAAACTTTACGTTCGCCCTTTGGCAGACATTGCGGAAACATCTAGGTTGACCATATTTTTATACGTTGACGATACGCAGATTATCGTTTCTTTATCCTCTGCTCAATATCAAGATCCTTCTTCACTTAAACATGGTCTGTGTAATATCCCCTTGTGGATGTCCAGCAAAGCTTTCAGGCTAAATGGTTCTACAACGGGGGTGCTCATCCTGGGGAACAATCCTGAGCTTTGGGGAGACAACCACTGGCCTGTATCTTTGGGACTTTTACCCATCCCGGTTCCTAAGGTTAAGAACCTGGGATTTTCCATCGATAGCAAGCTCTCTCTCACTGCTCAGGTCTCAGGAGTTACCTCGGCGTGCTTTGTGGTCCTCAACAGGTTAAAGAAAATTCTCTGGCTAATACCACCTGCTGCTCTGAGGACTGTACTGCAGTCTTTGGTGATCTCCAGGCTCGATTAGGGTAATGTATTGCATCATGGTGGGGACAAGACCTCTGTACACCGTCTTCAGCTCATTCAGAATGCAGCTGCCCGCCTACTTTATAGGTTGCCTTGCCATGCCTCTGTCTCCCCTTTGCTCTATCAAATCCACTGGCTCAGGGTTGGCAAGCGTATAGAATTTAAGGCTCTCTGCTACATATTTAGAGCTCAGCACGGCCTGGCCCCCGCATACATACCATATCTTGTCAAGCCCTATTGACCTTCTCGCAATCTGAGATCTGCTAATCTTTTCCTTTTCTCTGTCCCTAGAGTAACGCTGGCCGTATGGGTGGCCGTTCGTTTTCTTTCCTATGACCAAAATTGTGGAACTCTCTTCTGCTAGAACTCAGGAATTGTCAATCCCTCTTTGCCTTCTGTAAAAAGCTCAAGGCTTTTCTTTTTAGCCAGGCCTAATGCCAACTGAGCTTCGATCTCACTAGTTCCGCTGTCGGCGCCGGGAAACCCTGTTGGGTAGCTGCGTGCTTTATAAATCTTTAAATTAAAAAAACTGCATTATCTTTTCTATTTCAAGTATTAGGGTAATTCATTGATAGGCCTTCCTCTATGCCATGTGACACCCCTGTTTAGCTCAGTTATTTTGTGAGGTTGTTTTCGAATATATTGCCATACAATGGAATAATCTACCACATCAACTACCACTTTTACCTGCTTAAGCAGTGAAAAGTGCCACCTTTCATTTGCCGGTTGTGTCACTCATTCTGGAGAATTGCTGACAGAAACAGGTTTCTCGCTCAAAACAAAAGAAAGGGTGACCAGGAACTAAATATGGTCTAGTGTCCACGCACCCACTGATAATCCAAAATCAATGAAGACACTGTTCCTGAAACCGGGGTGCAAATATGTCACCCTCACGGTGTCAAGAGGAAAATGGAAAAGAGAGCACCTCTCCGCACCATACATTGGCTCCCGGTTGCCCACAGGATTTTATTTAAAATCCTTGTCCTTGCCTATCGAGCTGTCATCAAGCTGGTCCAGTTTACCTGAGGAAAAGATTTTCCCTATATGCTCCCAATCGCCCCCTCAGATCAGCTAATCTGCACCAAATGACTGTCCCAAAATTCAAATACAGCAGGCTCGGCGGCCAATCCATCTCAGTTAGAGCGGCGAGAGCATGGAACACCCTCCCGCAGCAGCTAAGAACAGCTCCCTCCATCTCACTGTTCAAGAAGGGACTGAAGACCCACCTTTTTAACATCATTGTTTAGGGTCCCCCTCTGCCTTGCCTCTCACCCCTTTCGCGCCAGGATACTATTTTTTTAGTAACAGAGCGCGCTATAAAAGCCTATAATAATAATAATAATAATAATAATACGAGCAGGAAGAAGCAAGAGAGGAGAGAAGAAAGAAAGAGGCAGTGTTTTCTGGATTCTGACATAGCCACTCCACATTGTGCCATTAAGACAAAGTTAGCCTAAAGCATGTGCCTGGATCAAGGTCTGTGGGGCCTTAAGATCACTGTCCAAAACCTTCCAAATCACCATGTAGTTACTGTGTAATATGTCAATGTCCTAAATGTGATCCTATCAAAGACACTTTGTCAAACGAACACTGAAATGTGCTCATTGGTGCTTATTGTAAGTCTGTGACAGGAGGTGGGGCATAAAGTGACTCTCTTTTTGGTGAAAGGGAAAATATTTTTATTTGGGTTTTGGCCCAAAGAGAAAGGTCAAAACCCAAGGAAGGAAGAGAAAGACAGAAGAGAGAAAGCAGATATGAAATGGAACCTGCAAGAGTGAAATAAAGATGCATGAAGTGTATGTTGGTACATGAAACAGACATGACTTACAGATGGCAAAACCAGTATAGGATGAAGAAAAGCTTTGCTTTGCTAATTGCTTAGCAAGTATACAGCCATAAACGTACACATATGATAAGACATGGGTGCTCAGTTAGAGTAATTAAGCATGACTACCAAACACAATTGGTGTTTACTTCAGCTGCTTGATGATGATACATGGTGATGCACAGAAAAGCCTAGGGAGAGCACTAGTAGCAGCGCATAATTCGTAAAATACTAGTGCTGGTACCTGCAACTTTTATGAGAAGCCTGTGGGCCGTGCAATTAAAAGTTGGTTCGTGAAATTCCAAAGCTGGTTGTCTCAAAACTCATGATGCACCTTAACTCCACTGACACACATATACCTGCCCATTTATTTCACTCTTGCCTATCCTGCTTCCTCCCTTTGTGACATTCTATTTTTTCTCTTTCTCTATCTTTCCACTTTTTTCCCTCTTTTGCCATCTTGAAGCAACAGATGCAAAACAAAATAAGTGCTGGTCCCCAAAAATAAGTGATACTGCCCCACACCGGCAACCACTGGCTCTATTTAAGCACTGACTGGTGGAAGGATAATCTAACTTTGGGTATTATACAACTATCATGGGGCAATAAACGATTGAGCACTAGCAGCTCTCAAAAAGCAAGTGTTCTGTAGTATACTGCCCATACATAGAACTTTATGGTATCTTATAGTGTTAAGACACACAACAGCAGTTAGGCACGCGTGCTCCCAAAAAGTAGGTCATAGGCGTAGGAGACATATATCCCTGCTCAATGGCCAGGTGTGGCATAAAGGGGGGCGGATGGAGCCAATATATTGTGTAGTGGGCTTGAGCAGCCTGAAAATATAGCTCCATAACTGGGGCCTCAAAACCCCATTGAGGCATGGTTGCGTCATGGTCCTTAATCCCACTCTGGGTTGTTTCTCGCCCCATGCTAGTCTGATGAGTAATGATAGGAGGGTTTCAAAGAAGGGGCGACCCGGGTTAAAGGGTATATTATTGAATATACAATACAATAATTAGGTAATACTATAATTTAGGTATTAGGACCATTTTCATCAAGGCCAATCTGCCAGTGAATGAGAATGGCATTGTGATCCATCAGGACACCCAGTTACTGATGGTTTCAAGCGCAGTGCCACAGTTAGCGCAAAGCATTTCTTATTTATTTCTTGTTATTATCATGCCTAGATATGTTATTTCCATTTCGCACAATTTGAATGAGAACTGAACAGTACTGATTCAGAAAAGGGGGTGGTGATGAACAGAGTGTCTGAATTAAACAGACCACTCTTACCTCAGATGTGAGTCCCTTGCTCATTGCACCATCAGGATTCAAGCAAGCCGGGCCGATGACGGCTGTAATGCCAGAAACTAGTCCCCGGAAGCTTGTTTCCTTCCCAGTGAAAGAATTGGCTTGGTAGTTTGGTTTGCCCTGTTCCCATGATGCACTGGGACAGGGACAGACTAATTTGCATGTAGCCAGGTTCTGAGCTGGGATGGTGCAGTGAGCTAAAAAAACGGTGATGTATCAAGCCCTGATCTGTTGACTGGTTAGGAGTATTCTGCTTAATTCAGAAACTCTGTCCATCACCACCCCCTTTTCTGAATCGTTTTATCCACCATAAGCGTGGAAGGGTATACTCAGATGTGAGTCCCTCGCTCATTGCACCATCAGGATTCAAGCAAGCCGGGCCGATGACGGCTGTAATGCCAGAAACCGGTCCCCGGAAGCTTGTTTCCTTCCCCGTGAAAGAATTGGCTTGGTAGTTTGGTTTGCCCTGTTCCCATGATGCACTGGGACAGGGACAGACTAATTTGCATGTAGCCAGGTTCTGAGCTGGGATGGTGCAGTGAGCTAAAAAACGGTGATGTATCAAGCCCTGATCTGTTGACTGGGTTGGAGTATTCTGCTTAATTCAGAAACTCTGTCCATCACCACCCCCTTTTCTGAATCGTTTTGTCCACCATAAGCATGGAAGGGTATACTCAGATGTGAGTCCCCTGCTCATTGCACCATCAGGATTCAAGCAAGCCAGGCCGATGACGGCTGTAATGCCAGAAACCGGTCCCCGGAAGCTTGTTTCCTTCCCAGTGAAGGAATTGGCTTGGTAGTTTGGTTTGCCCTGTTCCCATGATGCACTGGGACAGGGACAGACTAATTTGCATGTAGCCAGGTTCTGAGCTGGGATGGTGCAGTGAGCTAAAAAACGGTGATGTATCAAGCCCTGATCTGTTGACTGGGTAGGAGTATTCTGCTTAATTCAGAAACTCTGTCCATCACCACCCCCTTTTCTGAATTGTTTTGTCCACCATAAGCGTGGAAGGGTATACTCAGATGTGAGTCCCTTGCTCATTGCACCATCGGGATTCAAGCAAGCCGGGCTGATGACGGCTGTAATGCCAGAAACCGGTCTCCGGAAGCTTGTTTCCTTCCCAGTGAAAGAATTGGCTTGGTAGTTTGGTTTGCTCTGTTCCCATGATGCACTGAGACAGGGACAGACTAATTTGCATGTAGCCAGGTTCTGAGCTGGGATGGTGCAGTGAGCTAAAAAACGGTGATGTATCAAGTCCTGATCTGTTGACTGGGTAGGAGTATTCTGCTTAATTGAGAAACTCTGTCCATCACCACCCCCTTTTCTGAATTGTTTTGTCCACCATAAGCGTGGAAGGGTATATTCAGATGTGAGTCCCTTGCTCATTGCACCATCAGGATTCAAGCAAGCCGGGCCGATGACCGCTGTAATGCCAGAAACCGGTCCCCGGAAGCTTGTTTCCTTCCCAGTGAAAGAATTGGCTTGGTAGTTTGGTTTGCCCTGTTCCCATGATGCACTGGGACAGGGACAGACTAATTTGCATGTAGCCAGGTTCTGAGCTGGGATGGTGCAGTGAGCTAAAAAACGGTGATGTATCAAACCCTGATCTGTTGACTGGGTAGGAGTTGTCTGCTTAATTCAGAATCTCTGTCCATCACCACCACCTTTTCTGAATCGTTTTGTCCACCATAAGCGTGGAAGGGTATACTCAGATGTGAGTCCCTTGCTCATTGCACCATCAGGATTCAAGCAAGCTGGGCCGATGACAGCTGTAATGCCAGAAACCGGTCCCGGGAAGCTTGTTTCCTTCCCAGTGAAAAAATTGGCTTGGTAGTTTGGTTTGCCCTGTTCCCATGATGCACTGGGACAGGGACAGACTAATTTGCATGTAGTCAGGTTCTGAGCTGGGATGGTGTAGTGAGCTAAAAAACGGTGATGTATCAAGCCCTGATCTGTTGACTGGGTAGGAGTATTCTGCTTAATTCAGAAACTCTGTCCATCACCACCCCCTTTTCTGAATCGTTTTGTCCACCATAAGCGTGGAAGGGTATACTCAGATGTGAGTCCCTTTCTCATTGCACCATCAGGATTCAAGCAAGCCGGGCCGATGACGGCTGTAATGCCAGAAACAGGTTCCCGGAAGCTTGTTTCCTTCCCAGTGAAAGAATTGGCTTGGTAGTTTGGTTTGCCCTGTTCCAATGATGCACTGGGACAGGGACAGACTAATTTGCATGTAGCCAGGTTCTGAGCTGGGATGGTGCAATGAGCTAAAAAACGGTGATGTATCAAGCCCTGATCTGTTGACTGGGTAGGAGTATTCTGCTTAATTCAGAAACTCTGTCCATCACCACCCCCTTTTCTGAATCGATTTGTCCACCATAAGCGTGGAAGGGTATACTCAGATGTGAGTCCCTTGCTCATTGCACCATCAGGATTCAAGCAAGCCGGGCCGATGACGCTGTAATGCCAGAAACCAGTCCCCGGAAGCTTGTTTCCTTCTTAGTGAAAGAATTGGCTTGGTAGTTTGGTTTGTCCTGTTCCCATGATGCACTGGGACAGGGACAGACTAATTTGCATGTAGCCGGGTTCTGAGCTGGGATGGTGCAGTGAGCTAAAAAACGGTGATGTATCAAGCCCTGATCTGTTGACTGGGTAGGAGTATTCTGCTTAATTCAGAAACTCTGTCCATCACCACCCCCTTTTCTGAATCGTTTTGTCCACCATAAGCGTGGAAGGGTATACTCAGGTGTGAGTCCCTTGCTCATTGCACCATCAGGATTCAAGCAAGCCGGGCCAATGACGGCTGTAATGCCAGAAACCGGTCCCCGGAAGCTTGTTTCCTTCCCAGTGAAAGAATTGGCTTAGTAGTTTGGTTTGCCCTGTTCCCATGATGCACTGGGACAGGGACAGACTAGTTTGCATGTAGCCAGGTTCTGAGCTGGGATGGTGCAGTGAGCTAAAAAACAGTGATGTATCAAGCCCTGATCTGTTGACTGGGTAGGAGTATTCTGCTTAATTCAGAAACTCTGTCCATCACCACCCCCTTTTCTGAATCGTTTTATCCACCATAAGCGTGGAAGGGTATACTCAGATGTGAGTCCCTCGCTCATTGCACCATCAGGATTCAAGCAAGCCGGGCCGATGACGGCTGTAAGGCCAGAAACCGGTCCCCGGAAGCTTGTTTCCTTCCCAGTGAAAGAATTGGCTTGGTAGTTTGGTTTGCCCTGTTCCCATGATGCACTGGGACAGGGACAGACTAATTTGCATGTAGCCAGGTTCTGAGCTGGGATGGTGCAGTGAGCTAAAAAACGGTGATGTATCAAGCCCTGATCTGTTGACTGGGTTGGAGTATTCTGCTTAATTCAGAAACTCTGTCCATCACCACCCCCTTTTCTGAATCGTTTTGTCCACCATAAGCATGGAAGGGTATACTCAGATGTGAGTCCCCTGCTCATTGCACCATCAGGATTCAAGCAAGCCAGGCCGATGACGGCTGTAATGCCAGAAACCGGTCCCCGGAAGCTTGTTTCCTTCCCAGTGAAGGAATTGGCTTGGTAGTTTGGTTTGCCCTGTTCCCATGATGCACTGGGACAGGGACAGACTAATTTGCATGTAGCCAGGTTCTGAGCTGGGATGGTGCAGTGAGCTAAAAAACGGTGATGTATCAAGCCCTGATCTGTTGACTGGGTAGGAGTATTCTGCTTAATTCAGAAACTCTGTCCATCACCACCCCCTTTTCTGAATCGTTTTGTCCACCATAAGCGTGGAAGGGTATACTCAGATGTGAGTCCCTTGCTCATTGCACCATCGGGATTCAAGCAAGCTGGGCCGATGACGGCTGTAATGCCAGAAACCGGTCCCCGGAAGCTTGTTTCCTTCCCAGTGAAAGAATTGGCTTGGTAGTTTGGTTTGCCCTGTTCCCATGATGCACTGGGACAGGGACAGACTAATTTGCATGTAGTCAGGTTCTGAGCTGGGATGGTGTAGTGAGCTAAAAAACGGTGATGTATCAAGCCCTGATCTGTTGACTGGGTAGGAGTATTCTGCTTCATTCAGAAACTCTGTCCATCACCACCCCCTTTTCTGAATCGTTTTGTCCACCATAAGCGTGGAAGGGTATACTCAGGTGTGAGTCCCTTGCTCATTGCACCATCAGGATTCAAGCAAGCCGGGCCAATGACGGCTGTAATGCCAGAAACCGGTCCCCAGAAGCTTGTTTCCTTCCCAGTGAAAGAATTGGCTTAGTAGTTTGGTTTGCCCTGTTCCCATGATGCACTGGGACAGGGACAGACTAGTTTGCATGTAGCCAGGTTCTGAGCTGGGATGGTGCAGTGAGCTAAAAAACGGTGATGTATCAAGCCCTGATCTGTTGACTGGGTAGGAGTATTCTGCTTAATTCAGAAACTCTGTCCATCACCACCCCCTTTTCTGAATCGTTTTATCCACCATAAGCGTGGAAGGGTATACTCAGATGTGAGTCCCTCGCTCATTGCACCATCAGGATTCAAGCAAGCCGGGCCGATGACGGCTGTAATGCCAGAAACCGGTCCCCGGAAGCTTGTTTCCTTCCCAGTGAAAGAATTGGCTTGGTAGTTTGGTTTGCCCTGTTCCCATGATGCACTGGGACAGGGACAGACTAATTTGCATGTAGCCAGGTTCTGAGCTGGGATGGTGCAGTGAGCTAAAAAACGGTGATGTATCAAGCCCTGATCTGTTGACTGGGTTGGAGTATTCTGCTTAATTCAGAAACTCTGTCCATCACCACCCCCTTTTCTGAATCGTTTTGTCCACCATAAGCATGGAAGGGTATACTCAGATGTGAGTCCCCTGCTCATTGCACCATCAGGATTCAAGCAAGCCAGGCCGATGACGGCTGTAATGCCAGAAACCGGTCCCCGGAAGCTTGTTTCCTTCCCAGTGAAGGAATTGGCTTGGTAGTTTGGTTTGCCCTGTTCCCATGATGCACTGGGACAGGGACAGACTAATTTGCATGTAGCCAGGTTCTGAGCTGGGATGGTGCAGTGAGCTAAAAAACGGTGATGTATCAAGCCCTGATCTGTTGACTGGGTAGGAGTATTCTGCTTAATTCAGAAACTCTGTCCATCACCACCCCTTTTTCTGAATCGTTTTGTCCACCATAAGCGTGGAAGGGTATACTCAGATGTGAGTCCCTTGAAAATTGCACCATCGGGATTCAAGCAAGCCGGGCCGATGACGGCTGTAATGTCAGAAACCGGTCCCAGGAAGCTTGTTTCCTTCCCAGTGAAAGAATTGGCTTGGTAGTTTGGTTTGCCCTGTTCCCATGATGCACTGGGACAGGGACAGACTAATTTGCATGTAGTCAGGTTCTGTGCTGGGATGGTGTAGTGAGCTAAAAAACGGTGATGTATCAAGCCCTGATCTGTTGACTGGGTAGGAGTATTCTGCTTAATTCAGAAACTCTGTCCATCACCACCCCCTTTTCTGAATCGTTTTGTCCACCATAAGCGTGGAATGGTATACTCAGATGTGAGTCCCTTTCTCATTGCACCATCAGGATTCAAGCAAGCCGGGCCGATGACGGCTGTAATGCCAGAAACCGGTCCCCGGAAGCTTGTTTCCTTCCCAGTGAAAGAATTGGCTTGGTAGTTTGGTTTGCCCTGTTCCAATGATGCACTGGGACAGGGACAGACTAATTTGCATGTAGCCAGGTTCTGAGCTGGGATGGTGCAATGAGCTAAAAAACGGTGATGTATCAAGCCCTGATCTGTTGACTGGGTAGGAGTATTCTGCTAAATTCAGAAACTCTGTCCATCACCACCCCCTTTTCTGAATCGATTTGTCCACCATAAGCGTGGAAGGGTATACTCAGATGTGAGTCCCTTGCTCATTGCACCATCAGGATTCAAGCAAGCCGGGCCGATGACGCTGTAATGCCAGAAACCGGTCCCCGGAAGCTTGTTTCCTTCTTAGTGAAAGAATTGGCTTGGTAGTTTGGTTTGTCCTGTTCCCATGATGCACTGGGACAGAGACAGACTAATTTGCATGTAGCCAGGTTCTGAGCTGGGATGGTGCAGTGAGCTAAAAAACTGTGATGTATCAAGCCCTGATCTGTTGACTGGGTAGGAGTATTCTGCCTAATTCAGAAACTCTGTCCATCACCACCCCCTTTTCTGAATCATTTTGTCCACCATAAGCGTGGAAGGGTATACTCAGATGTGAGTCCCTTGCTCATTGCACCATCAGGATTCAAACAAGCCGGGCCGATGACGGCTGTAATGCCAGAAACCGGTCCCCGGAAGCTTGTTTCCTTCCCAGTGAAAGAATTGGCTTGGTAGTTTGGTTTGCCCTGTTCCCATGATGCACTGGGACAGGGACAGACTAATTTGCATGTAGCCAGGTTCTGAGCTGGGATGGTGCAGTGAGCTAAAAAACGGTGATGTATCAAGCCCTGATCTGTTGACTGGGTTGGAGTATTCTGCTTAATTCAGAAACTCTGTCCATCACCACCCCCTTTTCTGAATCGTTTTGTCCACCATAAGCATGGAAGGGTATACTCAGATGTGAGTCCCCTGCTCATTGCACCATCAGGATTCAAGCAAGCCAGGCCGATGACGGCTGTAATGCCAGAAACCGGTCCCCGGAAGCTTGTTTCCTTCCCAGTGAAGGAATTGGCTTGGTAGTTTGGTTTGCCCTGTTCCCATGATGCACTGGGACAGGGACAGACTAATTTGCATGTAGCCAGGTTCTGAGCTGGGATGGTGCAGTGAGCTAAAAAACGGTGATGTATCAAGCCCTGATCTGTTGACTGGGTAGGAGTATTCTGCTTAATTCAGAAACTCTGTCCATCACCACCCCTTTTTCTGAATCGTTTTGTCCACCATAAGCGTGGAAGGGTATACTCAGATGTGAGTCCCTTGAAAATTGCACCATCGGGATTCAAGCAAGCCGGGCCGATGACGGCTGTAATGTCAGAAACCGGTCCCAGGAAGCTTGTTTCCTTCCCAGTGAAAGAATTGGCTTGGTAGTTTGGTTTGCCCTGTTCCCATGATGCACTGGGACAGGGACAGACTAATTTGCATGTAGTCAGGTTCTGTGCTGGGATGGTGTAGTGAGCTAAAAAACGGTGATGTATCAAGCCCTGATCTGTTGACTGGGTAGGAGTATTCTGCTTAATTCAGAAACTCTGTCCATCACCACCCCCTTTTCTGAATCGTTTTGTCCACCATAAGCGTGGAATGGTATACTCAGATGTGAGTCCCTTTCTCATTGCACCATCAGGATTCAAGCAAGCCGGGCCGATGACGGCTGTAATGCCAGAAACCGGTCCCCGGAAGCTTGTTTCCTTCCCAGTGAAAGAATTGGCTTGGTAGTTTGGTTTGCCCTGTTCCAATGATGCACTGGGACAGGGACAGACTAATTTGCATGTAGCCAGGTTCTGAGCTGGGATGGTGCAATGAGCTAAAAAACGGTGATGTATCAAGCCCTGATCTGTTGACTGGGTAGGAGTATTCTGCTAAATTCAGAAACTCTGTCCATCACCACCCCCTTTTCTGAATCGATTTGTCCACCATAAGCGTGGAAGGGTATACTCAGATGTGAGTCCCTTGCTCATTGCACCATCAGGATTCAAGCAAGCCGGGCCGATGACGCTGTAATGCCAGAAACCGGTCCCCGGAAGCTTGTTTCCTTCTTAGTGAAAGAATTGGCTTGGTAGTTTGGTTTGTCCTGTTCCCATGATGCACTGGGACAGAGACAGACTAATTTGCATGTAGCCAGGTTCTGAGCTGGGATGGTGCAGTGAGCTAAAAAACTGTGATGTATCAAGCCCTGATCTGTTGACTGGGTAGGAGTATTCTGCCTAATTCAGAAACTCTGTCCATCACCACCCCCTTTTCTGAATCATTTTGTCCACCATAAGCGTGGAAGGGTATACTCAGATGTGAGTCCCTTGCTCATTGC
Organism: Lissotriton vulgaris; assembly: GCF_964263255.1. Taxonomy (NCBI): domain Eukaryota; kingdom Metazoa; phylum Chordata; class Amphibia; order Caudata; family Salamandridae; genus Lissotriton; species Lissotriton vulgaris. The sequence continues at coordinate 46,023,925 of NC_141699.1, forward strand.
ACCATCAGGATTCAAACAAGCCGGGCCGATGACGGCTGTAATGCCAGAAACCGGTCCCCGGAAGCTTGTTTCCTTCCCAGTGAAAGAATTGGCTTGGTAGTTTGGTTTGCCCTGTTCCCATGATGCACTGGGACAGGGACAGACTAATTTGCATGTAGCCAGGTTCTGAGCTGGGATGGTGCAGTGAGCTAAAAAACGGTGATGTATCAAGCCCTGATCTGTTGACTGGGTTGGAGTATTCTGCTTAATTCAGAAACTCTGTCCATCACCACCCCCTTTTCTGAATCGTTTTGTCCACCATAAGCATGGAAGGGTATACTCAGATGTGAGTCCCCTGCTCATTGCACCATCAGGATTCAAGCAAGCCAGGCCGATGACGGCTGTAATGCCAGAAACCGGTCCCCGGAAGCTTGTTTCCTTCCCAGTGAAGGAATTGGCTTGGTAGTTTGGTTTGCCCTGTTCCCATGATGCACTGGGACAAGGACAGACTAATTTGCATGTAGCCAGGTTCTGAGCTGGGATGGTGCAGTGAGCTAAAAAACGGTGATGTATCAAGCCCTGATCTGTTGACTGGGTAGGAGTATTCTGCTTAATTCAGAAACTCTGTCCATCACCACCCCCTTTTCTGAATCGTTTTGTCCACCATAAGCGTGGAAGGGTATACTCAGATGTGAGTCCCTTGCTCATTGCACCATCGGGATTCAAGCAAGCCGGGCCGATGACGGCTGTAATGCCAGAAACCGGTCTCCGGAAGCTTGTTTCCTTCCCAGTGAAAGAATTGGCTTGGTAGTTTGGTTTGCTCTGTTCCCATGATGCACTGGGACAGGGACAGACTAATTTGCATGTAGTCAGGTTCTGAGCTGGGATGGTGTAGTGAGCTAAAAAACGGTGATGTATCAAGCCCTGATCTGTTGACTGGGTAGGAGTATTCTGCTTAATTCAGAAACTCTGTCCATCACCACCCCCTTTTCTGAATCGTTTTGTCCACCATAAGCGTGGAAGGGTATACTCAGATGTGAGTCCCTTTCTCATTGCACCATCAGGATTCAAGCAAGCCGGGCCGATGACGGCTGTAATGCCAGAAACCGGTCCCCGGAAGCTTGTTTCCTTCCCAGTGAAAGAATTGGCCTGGTAGTTTGGTTTGCCCTGTTCCAATGATGCACTGGGACAGGGACAGACTAATTTGCATGTAGCCAGGTTCTGAGCTGGGATGGTGCAATGAGCTAAAAAACGGTGATGTATCAAGCCCTGATCTGTTGACTGGGTAGGAGTATTCTGCTTCATTCAGAAACTCTGTCCATCACCACCCCCTTTTCTGAATCGATTTGTCCACCATAAGCGTGGAAGGGTATTCTCAGATGTGAGTCCCTTGACCATTGCACCATCAGGATTCAAGCAAGCCGGGCCGATGACACTGTAATGCCAGAAACCGGTCCCCGGAAGCTTGTTTCCTTCCCAGTGAAAGAATTGGCTTGGTAGTTTGGTTTGTCCTGTTCCCATGATGCACTGGGACAGAGACAGACTAATTTGCATGTAGCCAGGTTCCTAGCTGGGATGGTGCAGTGAGCTAAAAAACTGTGATGTATCAAGCCCTGATCTGTTGACTGGGTAGGAGTATTCTGCTTAATTCAGAAACTCTGTCCATCACCACCCCCTTTTCTGAATCATTTTGTCCACCATAAGCGTGGAAGGGTATACTCAGATGTGAGTCCCTTGCTCATTGCACCATCAGGATTCAAGCAAGCCGGGCCGATGACGGCTGTAATGCCAGAAACCGGTCCCCGGAAGCTTGTTTCCTTCCCAGTGAAAGAATTGGCTTGGTAGTTTGGTTTGTCCTGTTCCCATAATGCACTGGGCAGGGACAGACTAATTTGCGTGTAGCCAGGTTCTGAGCTGGGATGGTGCAGTGAGCTAAAAAAACGGTGATGTATCAAGCCCTGATCTGTTGACTTGGTAGGAGTTTCCTGCTTAATTCAGAAACTCTGTCCATCACCACCCCCTTTTCTGAATCATTTTGTCCATCATAAGCGTGGAAGGGTATACTCAGATGTGAGTCCCTTGCTCATTGCACCATCAGGATTCAAGCAAGCCGGGCCGATGACGGCTGTAATGCCAGAAACTGGTCCCCGGAAGCTTGTTTCCTTCCCAGTGAAAGAATTGGCTTGGTAGTTTGGTTTGCCCTGTTCCATGATGCACTGGGACAGGGACAGATTAATTTGCATGTAGCCAGGTTCTGAGCTGGGATGGTGCAGTGAGCTAAAAAACGGTGATGTATCAAACCCTGATCTGTTGACTGGGTAGGAGTTTTCTGCTTAATTCAGAATCTCTGTCCATCACCACCACCTTTTCTGAATCGTTTTGTCCACCATAAGCGTGGAAGGGTATACTCAGATGTGAGTCCCTTGCTCATTGCCCCATCAGGATTCAAGCAAGCTGGGCCGATGACGGCTGTAATGCCAGAAACCGGTCCCCGGAAGCTTGTTTCCTTCCCAGTGAAAGAATTGGCTTGGTAGTTTGGTTTGCCCTGTTCCCATGATGCACTGGGACAGGGACAGACTAATTTGCATGTAGTCAGGTTCTGAGCTGGGATGGTGTAGTGAGCTAAAAAACGGTGATGTCTCAAGCCCTGATCTGTTGACTGGGTAGGAGTATTCTGCTTAATTCAGAAACTCTGTCCATCACCACCCCCTTTTCTGAATCGTTTTGTCCACCATAAGCGTGGAAGGGTATACTCAGATGTGAGTCCCTTTCTCATTGCACCATCAGGATTCAAGCAAGCTGGGCCGATGACGGCTGTAATGCCAGAAACCGGTCCCCGGAAGCTTGTTTCCTTCCCAGTGAAAGAATTGGCTTGGTAGTTTGGTTTGCCCTGTTCCCATAATGCACTGGGCAGGGACAGACTAATTTGCGTGTAGCCAGGTTCTGAGCTGGGATGGTGCAGTGAGCTAAAAAACGGTGAGGTATCAAGCCCTGATCTGTTGACTGGGTAGGAGTATTCTGCTTCATTCAGAAACTCTGTCCATCACCACCCCCTTTTCTGAATCGATTTGTCCACCATAAGCGTGGAAGGGTATTCTCAGATGTGAGTCCCTTGCTCATTGCACCATCAGGATTCAAGCAAGCCGGGCCGATGACGCTGTAATGCCAGAAACCGGTCCCCGGAAGCTTGTTTCCTTCCCAGTGAAAGAATTGGCTTGGTAGTTTGGTTTGTCCTGTTCCCATGATGCACTGGGACAGAGACAGACTAATTTGCATGTAGCCAGGTTCCTAGCTGGGATGGTGCAGTGAGCTAAAAAACTGTGATGTATCAAGCCCTGATCTGTTGACTGGGTAGGAGTATTCTGCTTAATTCAGAAACTCTGTCCATCACCGCCCCCTTTTCTGAATCATTTTGTCCACCATAAGCGTGGAAGGGTATACTCAGATGTGAGTCCCTTGCTCATTGCACCATCAGGATTCAAGCAAGCCGGGCCGATGACGGCTGTAATGCCAGAAACCGGTCCCCGGAAGCTTGTTTCCTTCCCAGTGAAAGAATTGGCTTGGTAGTTTGGTTTGTCCTGTTCCCATAATGCACTGGGCAGGGACAGACTAATTTGCGTGTAGCCAGGTTCTGAGCTGGGATGGTGCAGTGAGCTAAAAAACGGTGATGTATCAAGCCCTGATCTGTTGACTTGGTAGGAGTATTCTGCTTAATTCAGAAACTCTGTCCATCACCACCCCCTTTTCTGAATCATTTTGTCCATCATAAGCGTGGAAGGGTATACTCAGATGTGAGTCCCTTGCTCATTGCACCATCAGGATTCAAGCAAGCCGGGCCAATGACGGCTGTAATGCCAGAAACCGGTCCCCGAAAGCTTGTGTCCTTCCCAGTGAAAGAATTGGCTTGGTAGTTTGGTTTGCCCTGTTCCCATGATGCACTGGGACAGGGGCAGACTAATTTGCATGTAGCCAGGTTCTGAGCTGGGATGGTGCAGTGAGCTAAAAAATGGTGATGTATCAAGCCCTGATCTGTTGACTGGGTAGGAGTATTCTGCTTAATTCAGAAACTCTGTCCATCACCACCCCCTTTTCTGAATCATTTTGTCCACCATAAGCGTGGAAGGGTATACTCAGATGTGAGTCCCTTGCTCATTGCACCATCAGGATTCAAGCAAGCCGGGCCAATGACGGCTGTAATGCCAAAAACTGGTCCCCGGAAGCTTGTTTCCTTCCCAGTGAAAGAATTGGCTTGGTAGTTTGGTTTGCCCTGTTCCCATGATGCACTGGGACAGGGACAGACTAATTTGCATGTAGCCAGGTTCTGAGCTGGGATGGTGCAGTGAGCTAAAATGGTGATGTATCAAGCCCTGATCTGTTGACTGGGTAGGAGTATTCTGCTTAATTCAGAAACTCTGTCCATCACCACCCCTTTTTCTGAACAGTACTGGGCATGAGCTGGAAAATCTGGAATTTACTCCAGTTGATCCCTACCTTGGAGAGGAAACCAAATCTGATAAACGCTCTTAAGCCAGGTTTGAGGCTAATCTGCGGGTCCCCTAAATAAAGGCTGACATCGTCCGCACATAATGATATTAGTACCTGATGTGAGGGGTCTGGTATAGCATGCTCTCCATGATGTTGCCCTACCTTGGCTGTGATGCGTTCGATGACGATAGCAAAAAGCAAAGGGGACAGAGTGTAGCCCTGGCGTGTGACTCGCATAATGGGGTTATATTGGAGTATAGACCATTAATCTGTGTAATGGCCTTAGGCCAGACATACAGCAGCTTTATCCATGCCAGTAATGTCTGTGGAATTCCCATTCTACACAATATTATGAACATGTAATCCCATTTCTCCTGCGCTGATCTCCGGGTCAATGTTGTGTAGTAATGCGAATGTTGTGGTCCCAGGGCCTTGACGGAATGCAGGTTCATTATTGCGGCCCGGATTTCGTCCTCTGCTATAGCGGCAGACAGAAACTCTCTGCGAGAGTTGTTGGTCCACCCAAGAGCAGTGTCCTTTAAGTAAGACGGTATGTCAGGAGGTACTTTTCTAGGCGTGCAAGTTTTGCATAGTCGGCAGTCAAAATATTAAGGATCTCCTACGATTCGATATGCCTAGTGCTTTCCTCATCTATTCTTTATAAAATCTGATTAGCGAATCTAGGGGGTCTGGTTTCCTCGGACAGAGTTCTGCCGGGCTGCCTGCCTTCGCCGAATAATCTGGCCACATGATATTTAGATTGGAATTTAGATTCATGTTCCGCCTCATTGGAATATTCAATTAGTAGATCTTTAAGCTGAACCCTTCTCTTTGGGCTATGGGCAGAAGTTAGGAGTTCCTCTATTTTTTTGATGTCTCTTTATAGTCTATTTAGTGTTCCCTTGATGGAACGTAGGATCCGTCTGCTTTTGGCTATACATAGCCGCTGAATGGTGACTTGGAGCTTTCCCATACACATGCAAGTGTTGAGACACTGTTTTTATTGCGAGGGAAGAATTGAAGAACTTCCTGCTGTATTTCTTCACATAAGGCTCTATCTAGCAAAGTTGCGGGCTGGAGTCTCCAGGAACGATATGGAGATTCATTGTCCGGCGGCTTTAGTCTCAAGAGCAGGGGGATATGGTCTAGGGAGGTTTGCGCCAAGTGCGTCACACCCTGGATCCAAGCGTTAAGTCCCTTCAACAGTAACCATAGGTCTATTCAGGACCAGCTGGAGTGCACGCTAGAATAGAAGGTGCCCTCCCCTCAAGATGGATGGAGGGCCCTCCAGTGGTCAAATTGCTGGTGATCTGTCATGATGCCCGTGAAGTGTTTGGTTGCCTGTGGATGTGAGGATGAGGAGCCATGTGAGCAATCGGAAAGAGAGTCTAGTGCTAAGTTGAAATCAGCTCCCCATATAATGAAAGTGGAACCTATTGCTAATATGCGACCCCATACCATGTCAAAGTAGCTGGCATCATCAATGTTGGGGGTGTAGCAACTAACAAGGGTTACTGTGTGTCCCTCTAATCTGCCCCACATCACGATGAATCTGCCCTCTGTATCTTGTAGTGTCCCTAGAGGGCAGTATCTTATGCTATCTTTGATGAGGATTGCTGTGCCTCTAGCATATGTCGAGTAGGAGGAGAAGCAGCTGTGTGCTGCTCATTTCTTTCCAAAGGTGGGTGCTGCTTTACGGTCCAAGTGTGTTTATTGCAACATAGCCACCTGTACTTGGTGTCTTTCTAAGTATCCTAGGATCTGTCTGCATTTGCGAGGGCCTCAGACTCCTCAAATGTTCCATCTCAGGAAGTGTACACGTGCGTCTTGTCTGCTCTAGGTTCCGCTATATCTGTCTTGTCCTCTCTGGGACAGGAGGGGTCAATGTGTTCTGCCATGGTGAGTTTGTATGGATCGTTCTCTATGCTTTTGTAATTGTATGTGCTCAGTATTAATCTGTGCAGCACCGCTGTGTGTATCAAAAGTAAGACTGCCCCCCACCCATACCTGCAGCCCAAACCTGTAGGTAAATAGTATCCCTCCCAAACCCCCATTATGTGTTCTGCCTGAAGTGTTGTGCAAGGATAGATGTTGGCACCTCCAGGAGAATAGACTCATTAATGACAATTTAGTAACATGCAAGAGGAGTAAGAGCTAAGACTGGTAAAATCAGTATACTAACATATGAGTCAATTAGTAACATAACTTCAACATACTACATCATTCAGGGAATTCCCACTGGTGGAAAGCACCAGAGAGTCTGTCAGCGCACCTCGCAGGAGCGAGGATGCCCGGGAAGTCGGTATTGCTCGGCGATTTCATTGGTCCTGGCAGTACCACCCATGCAGGCTCCATCAGGGTCCGTGCTTAGCCATTCCCCCAGGGTCGTCGCATATTTTCAAACCGATTAGCAATGAAACAAGGAATGCATAGTCCTACCAGTGATGCAGGTGACCAATTCCATACAATGACCTGGCCTTAGTCTTCTTCAGGAGCAGGTGGCGTCCGTCGGGAGCCAGGATCACCATCCTGAGTTATGGGTGATCGTCTTGTTAAAGATGTGTGTCATCCCATGGTAGGTGAATCGCAGTCTGGTGGGGTAGAGCATTAAGTACTGTATGTTAGTTTGCTGGAGTTTCCGCTTGACCGGTAGGAACTTCCTGCACGCTTCTTGTACTGTCGTGCTGAAGTCTGGGTAGATCGAGTGCTTGTTCACTTCGTAAACCAGTTCTTGCTTTTCCCTTGCTAGTCTCAGCACTGTGTTGTGGTCTTAGTAATTGAGTAACCGCACCAGTATGAGCCACAGAGGCGCGCCCCATGGAGGTCTGGCTGCAAGTGAGCGATGAGCTCTCTCCACCACTAGAACTCTGAAGATTGCCTCCGCGCCAAAGATCCCAAGCAACAGTCATTCTACACAGTCTACCATGCAGCCAGTTGTGGTAGTCTCCTGGATCACCACTATAGGCATGTTGTTCCTAAGTCACCGCCCCTCCAAGTCTTCAGTCTTTGCAGCAATCATTTTTAACAGTTTATCAATCTCTTGGAGATGTTCACAGCAGTCAGAGGAAGAGTTTTTGAGGGTGGATATCAGCTGTTCCATTTTGGTAATGCGGCCATCATGCTTCTCCAATGTTTGTGTAATGTAGTCCATGTGCATATTCATGGTGTCCATTTTGGACTCGATAGAAGTGCGGCTTTGACACATCATGAGGAGAAGTTCTTTTATATCTGTATTTTGTGTGGTAGTATTGCTTTTCCAGGCCGGAGTTGGAATTTGGCCTGTTTGCCATCTGTTGGACCCATGATTTTCCCCTCTACGTAGTATGGGCAGGCACGGTATGCCTCTCAGGAAGATCAGGATGCAGCGGCTAGCTCTGCTTGTCCCTCAGGATGTGGAGATCCCACTCAGGTCAATAGGCGCCAGTTTATGCCTTCGGGCGGTTATACAGTCCAGTTTGTGCCTTTTTGCAGTGTGAGAAAGTGACCGTTCTAGAGGATAATCGTACCTTGCCTTGGCCTAAAAGCGGACTGCAACACCCACGATCCTTTGCTGTCTCTACTCAGGAAGACGGAAGCGATGAATACCGTAACCCGGAAGAGGAGGAGAAACAACCCGGATACGGTATGGCAGGATGAATGACGGAACGCTACAAAGAGGCAAGGGCGGAGACAACGGTCGTCCACGCCGAAGACGGAGAAAGGAGTGCAGAGAAGGAGACCGAAGACGAGGGACCCAAGGAGACCCAGTCCAGCCCCGAACAGGACGTCGACGATGACAGCTGGTGCGAGGACTGGGGGTGTCCGGTGGATGCTGGAGAGCAGCCGTGACTCTAGTAAGAGTTACGGCAGGGTTGGTGAGTAATACCGACTCAAGGGAATTGTATCGGGAAGCGGGAGGAAGAAGATACAGGGAGATTGAACGTTCATGACCTTTGTTTGTTAAGGGAATTGTGCAATTGAGTAAAAGCCAAACTACGAGTATCCACACGGGGTATTTAAATGCATGACGTTACATTTATTCTTGACGGCATTTACTTCTATCGACACTGTGCACGTTTGTCGACACTTGCCGAGACCTTGTGAATGTTCCTATGTATGAGCACTTTCAACACTCCTAGGCACTTTAAACTTCTGCAAGTATCCTGAACTTCCCCTATCCTGACTTATCCCAATTTTCCCCTTCCCCTCACGTTACCCCGTTCATTTTTATAGACTCTAGACACAAAAGGTGTGGTGAAGGTCTTACTCCTGTTCCAGGAACTTTATTTAGAGTTCTCACGATACCCTCCTTTATTTCCCTTCTCTTATGAGCCACCGGGGCAAGCCACCACGTCCTGAAGATCTGACAAAAACCACCCGAGCCCTTTCATCGCCTAACACCTCCCCGGGGACCTCGGAGGAAGAAGAAAAGAAGAGGACAAGTTTGAAGACTCCCTACCAAATCCCGTCACCTCATCCTTTGTATTCAATAAACCTGTTTCCTTTAAACCTCCATTACTGCCTCCACGCCTGTTTATCAGACCTGCCCTCTTACAAGTGGTGTCAGAAGTGGGATCTGAAGGCAAGATGGAGGCCGCCATGGCAAAGATGGCCGAAAATCAGGAACACCTGGGAAAAATCATGGAACGATTTCTAAACGTTGTTGAAGAGGACCGGGAAAAGATACAAAAAGTCATTTTGGGTCAAGGACAAACACATGAGGCTGCTATGGGCAAACTTACTGAAGTACTAGGACAACAAAAAGGCCCTACCACCCTACCTTCTGTAGTGCTACAACGATATGTGGCATGAGAAGACCCTGATTTTTTCTTTAATAATTTTGAGAGGATGGCCACTGCAGCCTCCTGGCCGGCCAAAAAATGGGGCCAATACTTAGTAGTTGTTATCAGGAGACTTACAAGCTGCATACCAGGCAGCAACTCTACAAGGAGCAGTACCTTATGCTGACATTAAGAAGTGTATCTTGGAAAGATTAGGTATAGATGAAGAAACATATAGGGTGAAGTTGAGGCAAATTAAAGAAGGGCCAAAAGAAACCCCACGTGCTCTGTACTTCCGAGTAAAGGATATGACAGATCGATGGCTTAAACCTGCTACTACAGATAAGGACAGAATCATGGCCAAGATCTATCTAGAACAATATCTGACATCTCTACACCCTCCAATTCAAAGATGGGTGCGACAACAGGCTAACCTCACCCTAGAAACTGCTGTTGAAATAGCAAGTGCGTATCATAGAGCTTTAGACTTCCAAAAACGGAAAGACGAGACTGCAGGGAAAACTGGTGGCCATACTAGAATTAGGCATCCCCGGCCTCCCATGCAAAACAAACCTGAAACTCTGACTTTCATCCCAAGTCCCCCCCCCCTATGAGTGCTCCATTCCCTATCCGTCGACCAACTACAGGTCCACAAAGTTTTCAGTGCGGAGGAATGGGCCATATAGCGAGATTTTGTCCACAGAAAGAAGAACCTATGGAGATAGGAATGGTCCACAATTACTACTGCTCCCCTACAGAAAGGAAATCACCCACTTACAGATGTACAGTTTCAGTAAATGGACAACCTTTAACTGCTTTAGCTGATACGGGGTGCTTACAAAGTGTAGTCAGACCTCAGGATTTGGGGAATACACTAGGACCCATAGATGGAATGTTGGCTATTAAATGTGTTCACGGGGACACGAAACCCTACCCCACTGCTAAAGTGCAAATTCAACACTCTCAGGATGATGATACCCCCATGACTGTGGGTCTTATACCACGTTTACCGGAACAAATAATCCTAGGGAATGATTATCCTAAGTTGACCCAATTACTACAAAACGCTCCTAGGTCCGAAGACAACTGGCTATCCACTGCACCTTTCTCCACCGATACTGGGAAGGAATGGCCCCCGTCTAAACAACGGAAAAGTAGAAGGCAAAGACGGGCGGAGAAAGGGAGAGTACCAATAGTTTTGCCGATTATTCCTGAAGAGAATCCCTGGGAAACAGACAGGAATTTTCATGCTGCCCAAAGAGAGGATCCCATACTCCAAGAAGCATAGAGTAAAGCCCATGACAGTGAGAAGCCACAACAAGTATGTCCATACTTCTTTGTCAAAGGGGGCTTACTACAGGAAAGGGGGTCCCAGTAAGAAAGCCCAGTTGTTAGTTCCCAAGTTGTTTCAAGATAAAGTATCTAGCACACAGTGATTTATTAGGGGGACATTTTGGAGCAGAGAAAACTGAGAAAACCATTCTAGACGGTTTTATTGGCCCGGAATGTACCTGCAGGTGAAACAATATTGTAGGGAGTGCCCAATTTGCCAGAAACATAGTCGATACCAACCTCCCAGAGTACCTTTGCGTCCCCTCCCTGTTATTGATGAGCCATTTAGTCGAGTAGGCATGGACATAATAGGACCCTTGTTGCCCTCACACAGTGGTTGTTGTTATGTATTGGTGCTTGTGGATTATGCTACGCGGTTTCCAGAAGCAGTACCCCTTCGACGACCAGACACTGCTACCATATCAAAAGCTATGATTGGGATATTTGCTACGGTGGAATTTCCAAAAGAAATTCTAACAGATCAGGGAATTCCTTTTGTTTCCAAAATGATGAGAGACATTTGTACTCAGTTGGGTGTGAAACAAATTAAAACAGCAGCCTATCACTCGCAAACAGATGGCTTAGTGGAAAGATACAATGCCACCATTAAGACCACACTAAAAAAATTACTGGCGGTAGAAGCCCGGAAGTGGGAGGATATACTTCCATTAGCGCTCTAATACCTCTCAGAAAGGAAGATAGGGAAAAAACTGCCTTCTCCACCCCGGATGGATTATATCAATGCAAGGTAATGCAGTTTGGTTTACACAGGGCACCAGCAACCTATCAGGGAGACATGAACATAGTGTTGAGGCCCCATACCAACTATGCTGGGGCCTATATTGACAACATTGTGATATACAGTGATAGCTGGGAACAGCATCTGTCTCATCTTTCTTAAGTGGTACAAACTCCAGGGTCATATGGATTGAGAATAAACCCTGCTAAAAGTCATTTGGCTGCACAGACAGTAAAATATCTAGGGTACCTATTAGGAGAAGGAGTGATAAGACCGCAGAAATCAAAACTGACAGCCGTTTCACAAATACCACTCCCCAGAAATAAAAAAGATTTGAGAGCCTTTTTAGGGCTGTTAGGGTACTATAGAAGATGTATCCCTAATTTTTCTCAGCTGGCTGCTCCTCTAACGGATCTGCTACAGAAAAATAGTCAAACAGAAAAAATCCTGGAAGTCCCTCCTGCTGAGGTAGTAAGAGCTTTTAACACTTTGAAACATTCCCTAACGTCAGATACTGTTTTGATCAGTCCTGATTATACCCGACCATTCATTTTGCAAACAGACGTGTCTGACCAAGGCCTGGGAGCAGTTCTATCACAAGAAACTCAACAAGGGGAGAAACCGATCTTATATATCAGTCGCAAATTATTTCCACGAGAAAAAAACTATGCGACTATTGAAAAAGAGGCCCTCGCCATCAAGTGGGCCATCGAATCCTTGAGGTATTATCTGGAAGGGAGGGAGTTTACACTCTTTACTGATCATGCCCCTCTAGAATGGCTAGCCAGAAACAAAGGCCATAACGAACGGGTACTTAGATGGTTTCTATCTTTACAACCATACAGATTTCAAACCAAACACAGAAAAGGAAAGGAACAAGGCAATGCTGACTACTTATCCCGATATCCCCAAAGTACAGACTCTAGTAGAAGGACAGCAAGAGAAAGGGGATGTAAGGAAGTGACCGTTCTAGAGGATAATCGTACCTTGCCTTGGCCTAAAAGCGGACTGCAACACCCACGATCTTTTGCTGTCTCTCCTCAGGAAGACGGAAGCGAAGCATACCGTAACCCGGAAGAGGAGGAGAAACAACCCGGATACGGTTCGGCAGGACGAATGACGGAACGCTACAAAGAGGCAAGGGTGGAGACAACGGTCGTCCACGCCGAAGACGGAGAAAGGACTGCAGAGAAGGAGACCAAAGATGCGGGACCCAAGGAGACCCAGTCCAGTCCCGAACAGGACGTCGAAGACGACAGCTGGTGCGAGGACTGGTGGTGTCCGGTGGATGCTGGAAAGCGGCCGTGACTCTAGGAAGAGTTACGGCAGGGTTGGTGAGTAATACCGACTCGACTGGAAGAAAATCAGCATGGAAACAGAAAAGGGACGTCACCATTTTTGAAAGCCAGAAAGGCTTTGGGCAGAGAATAATTATGCAGAACAGATGGTACAGGGGCAGTTCACAGGGCCTATGAGTGATTTTTGACAAGGGTTCAAACCCCAGCTGGGAAAAAAACGATTTTTTAATTCTTTTCAATTTTTTTTCAATTTTACCCAAATGAAAGATTCCCTTTTGTAACTCACCCCTAGCAGTGTCTGTGAGATTTGTGTGCTTTTTAGTCAAGCCAGTGCATGACACAGATTTGTGACATGCACTGGCACGTGGAAGGGGGGCCAGGTTTGCTATGAAATAAATCCCTTAATTTTTGGAATGAGACTTTGGGAATGGTGTGTGGCTCACTGGATAGAGGCGGCAGACCCGAGAGCAGAGGACGGTCCGGGACCAGGGTTCGATTCCCAACGCGGCAGGTTTCTGGACCAGGGTCAGCGGACTCGATAATTCTCTCGCCTCGGTGCCCACTCTGATCAGCGATCACACTCGGCAACTCTGGGCATTAGCTTGCCTCATCTTCACTAATGGCCTCACCAGACCGCTGGGGATGCCTGGTCACACCCTGGAGATACCCATTAAGGGACCATCTCTCAGGGAAGCCAGGAAGGGTTTTGCAGCGGTCGAAGCGCCTTGGGACCCTACGGGTAAGTAGTGCGCTATATAAATGCCTATACATTTACATTTACATGGTTGTGTAAGAAAACTAAATGCATGGGCCAAGTAGAAAGGAAGGCCTCTTTGTTTATAAATAACGAAAATCAAGTGTAGATTTGTGACATGCTGAAAGAAAACCAGCGTGGAAAGAGAAAAGGGACATTACCATTTTTGAAATACACAAAGGCTTTGGGCAGAGAAAATCTATGCAGAACAGATGGTACAGGGGCAATTCACAGGGTCTATGAGTGGTTTTTGACAAGGGATCAAACCCCAAATGGGGAAAATCGATTTTTATTTTCTTTTCTATTTTTTTTCTACTTTACCCAAATGAAAGATTCCCTTTTGTAAATCACCCCTAGCAGTGTCTGTGAGATTTGTATGCTTTTTAGTCAAGCCAGTGCATGTCAGAGATTTGTGACATGCACTGGCACATGGAAGGGGGGACAGGTTTGCCATAAAATAAATCCCTTAATTTGTGGAATGAGACTTTGGTAATGGTTGTGTAAGAAAGCTAAATGCATGGACCAAGTTCCAGAATGGGAGAAAGTAAGGGTTCTTTGTTTATAAATAACGAAAATCAAATGTAGATTTGTGACATGCTGGAAGAAAACCAGCATGGAAAAAGAAAAGGGACATTACCCTTTTTGAAATACACAAAGGCTTTGGGCAGAGAAAATCTATACAGAACAGATGGTACAAGGGCAGTTCACAGGGTCAATGAGTGTTTTTTGACAATGGTTCAAACTCCAGCTGGGGAAAATCGATTTTTAAATTCTTTTCAATTTTGTTTCCATTTTCCCCAAATGAAAGATTCCCTTTTGTGAATCACCCCTAGCAGTGTCTGTGATATTTGTGTGCTTTTTAGTCAAGCCAGTGCATGTCAGAGATTTGTGACATGCACTGGCACATGAAAGGGGGGACAGGTTTGCCATGAAATAAATCCCTTAATTTGTGAAATGAGACTTTGGTAATGGTTGTGTAAGAAAAGTAAATTGAAGAAAAGTGGAAAATGACTCACTCTCCCCACCAGGGATCTATCCAGCAGTTTGCATAATAAAGCAGAATAGGAATTGACAGCCAATCTGTAAAATCAAAAGACATCTTTATTATAATTAATTATGAGGCTTCGTCGTCCAACCGTAGTTTTACAATTGAAAGAGGGAGCCCGCCTGAGCTTTCTCAGGCAGGCCTTTTATACAAAAAGTTTGGCCCTAGGCTCACATTCTTGCTGTGAAACACATCATTGTAGGTCGCTCCCATGGTACCATAACAAAGCAGGCTATAATTATGAATTCCATTCTACTTGCCCAAACTGACCAACCCATCTTCCATCATGAACATATGTCAAACTTCACATATTTTCCTGTGCAGGCCGGAGAAGCTCACAATAGACTGGTTTCCTCCCCATCATATAAACAGTCACCTCCCCATTGTAAAAGCCCAGAAGCAGAGAAACAGAGCCAGGTGTGGAAGATAGAAATGTAGGATAAGGGATGCTTGTGGGTCATAAACAGGCATGGCTACTGTATTCGGCCTTCTAATCTTGCTCAGGCCAATGTACACAACAAGTTGCTCAGATCTTTAATATAGATTGACTAGAGGGCATGGACTGGTTTGGTGAGGCCAACATCACGTAGGCAGATTCAGCCTGTTCAGGTCATGGAGAAGTCAGAGAAAGGTGGACGTGTCCTTTGGATCAAATTCAGCCTTTAATCAATTGACTATATGAGGGCAAGACACAAGATGGATGCCGTGGGCTCAGGACAAAAACAGTGATTTAAGGGTGATAGCATCACTCGATCGTGACGCAAATACACAGGCATAATGTCCTGATCATTACCGGTCTATTGATACCAAATTCGTTGTGGTATGATGATATTTTCTGCACAAGTGTTTAGGCCTTGGTACACCATTATGGCGGGGTCCGGAATTTTCAGAACCACAAAATGCACGGGCCAAGTGCCAGAGGGGGAGAAAGGAATTTGGAATTTAAAACATTTGTAAAGCGCAGCATTAACCATACAGTTTCTTGGCGCAAAGGAAGGGCTCTTTGTTTATAAATAACGAAAATGAAGTGTAGATTTGTGACATGCTGTAAGAAAACCAGCATGGAAAGAGAAAAGGGACATCACCCTTTTTGAAAGACACAAAGGCTTTGGGCAGAGAAAATATATGCATAACAGATGGTACAGGGGCAGTTCACAGGGTCTATTAGTGGTTTATGACAAGGGTTCACACCCCAAATGGGGAAAATCAATGTTTAAATTATTTTCAATGTTTTTTTCTATTTTACCCAAATGAAAGATTCCCTTTTGTAAGTCACCCCTAGCAGTGTCTGTGAGATTTTTGTGCTTTTTAGTCAAGCCAGTGCATGTCAGAGATTTGTGACATGCACTGGCATGTGGAAGGGGGGCCAGGTATGCCATGAAATAAATCCCTTAATTTGTGGAATAAGACTTTGGGAATGGTTGTGTAAGAACTCTAAATGCATGGGCCAAGTAGAAAGGAAGGGCGCTTTGTTTATAAATAACGAAAATCAAGTGTAGATGTGTGACATGCTGGAAGAAAACCAGCATGGAAAGAGAGAAGGGACATCACCCTTTTTGACAGACACAAAGGCTTTGGGCAGTGAAAATTTATGCAGAACAGATGGTACAGGGGCAGTTCACAGGGTATATGAGTGGTTTTTGACAAGGGTTCAAACCCCAAATGGGGAAAATCGATTTTTATTTTCTTTTCAATTTTTTTTCTATTTAACCCAAATGAAAGATTCCCTTTTGTAAGTCACCCCTAGCAGTGTCAGTGAGATTTGTGTGCTTTTTAGTCAAGCCAGGGCATGTCAGAGATTTGTGACATGCACTGGCACGTGGAAGGGGGGGCCAGGTTTGCCATGAAATAAATCCCTTAATTTGTGGAATGAGACTTTAATTATGGTTGTGTAAGAAAAGTAAATGCATGGGCCAAGTGCCAGAATGGGAGAAAGTAAGGGTTCTTTGTTTATAAATAACAAAAATCCAGTGTAGATTTGTGACATGCTGGAAGAAAACCAGCATGGAAAGAGAAAAGGGACATCACCCTTTTTGAAAGCCAGAAAGGCTTAGGGCAGAGAAAAACTACGCAGAACAGATGGTACAGGGGCAGTTCACAGGGTCTATGAGTGATTTTTGACAAGGGTTTAAACCTCAGCTGTGGAAAAACGATTTTTAAATTATTTTCAATGTTTTTTCTATTTTACCCAAATGAAAGATTCCCTTTTGTAACTCACCCCTAGCAGTGTCTGTGAGATTTGTGTGCACTTTAATCAAGCCAGTCCATGTCAGAGATTTGTGACACGCACTGGCACGTGGAATTGGGGGCAGGTTTGCTATGAAATAAATCCCTTAATTTGTGGATTGAGACTTTCGGAATGGTTGTGTAAGAAAACTAAATGCATGGGCCAAGTAGAAAGGAAGGGCTCTTTGTTTATTAATAATGAAAATCAAGTGTAAATTTGTGACATGCTGGAAGAAAACCAGCATGGAAAAAAAAGGGACATCACCCTTTTTGAAAGACAAAAAGGCTTTGGGCAGAGAAAATCTATGCAGAAAGATGGTACAGGGGCAGTTCACAGAGTCTATGAGTGGTTTTTCACAAGGGTTCAAACCCCAAATGGGGAAAATCGATTTTTAAATTATTTTCAATTTTTTTTTCTATTTTACCCAAATGAAAAATTCCCTTTTGTAAATCACCCCTAGCAGTGTCTGTGAGATTGGTGTGCATTTTAGTCAAGCCAGTGCATGTCAGAGATTTGTGACATGCACTGGCAAGTGGAAGGGAGGCCAGGTTTGCCATGAAATAAATCCCTTAATTTGTGGAATAAGACTTTGGGAATGGTTGTGTAAGAAAACTAAATGCATGGGCCAAGTTCCAGAATGGGAGAAAGTAAGGGATCTTTGTTTATAAATAACGAAAATCCAGTGTAGATTTGTGACATGCTGGAAGAAAACCAGCATGGAAATAGAAATGGGACATCACCCTTTTTGAAAGCCAGAAAGGCTTAGGGCAGAAAAAAACTACGCAGAACATATGGTACAGGGGCAGTTCACAGGGTCTATGAGTGGTTTTTGACAAGGGTTCAAACCCCAAATGGGGAAAATAGATTTTTAAATTATTTTCAATTTTTTTTCTATTTTACCCAAATGAAAGATTCCCTTTTGTAACTCACCCCTAGCAGTGTCTGTGAGATTTGTGTGCTTTTTAGTCAAGCCAGTGCATGACAGAGATTTGTGACATGCACTGGCAAAGGAAGGGGGACAGGTTTGCTATGAAATAAATCCCTTAAATTGTGGAATGAGACTTTGGGAATGGTTGTGTAAGAAAACTAAATGCATGGGCCAAGTAGAAAGGAAGGGCTCTTTTTTTATAAATAATGAAAATCAAGTGTAAATTTGTGACATGCTGGAAGAAAACCAGCATGGAAAAAGAAAAGGGAAATCACCCTTTTTGAAAGACAAAAAGGCTTTGGGCAGAGAAAATCTATGCAGAACAGATGGTACAGGGGCAGTTCACAGGGTCTATGAGTGGTTTTTGACAAGGGTTCAATGGGGAATGGGGAAAATCGATTTTTAAATTATTTTCAATTTTTTTTCTATTTTACCAAAATGAAAAATTCCCTTTTGTAAATCACCCCTAGCAGTTTCTGTGAGATTGGTGTGCATTTTAGTCAAGCCAGTGCATTTCAGATATTAGTGACATGAACTGGCAAGTGGAAGGGGGGCCAGGTTTGCCATGAAATAAATCCCTTAATTTGTGGAATAAGACTTTGGGAATGGTTGTGTAAGAAAACTAAATGCATGGGCCAAGTTCCAGAATGGGAGAAAGTAAGAGCTCTTTGTTTATAAATAACGAAAATCCAGTGTAGATTTGTGACATGCTGGAAGAAAACCAACATGGAAATAGAAAAGGGACATCACCCTTTTTGAAAGCCAGAAAGGCTTTGGGCAGAGAAAATCTATGCAGAACAGATGGTACAGGGGCAGTTCACAGGGTCTATGAGTGATTTTTGACAAGGGTTCAAACCCCAGCTGGGAAAAAACGATTTTTAAATTCTTTTCAATTTTTTTTCTATTTTACCAAAATGAAAAATTCCCTTTTGTAAATCACCCCTAGCAGTTTCTGTGAGATTTGTGTGCTTTTTAGTCAAGACAGTGCATTTCAGAGATTTGTGACATGCACTGGCACGTGGAAGGGGGCCAGGTTTGCTATGAAATAAATCCCTTAATTTGTGGAATAAGACTTTGGGAATGGTTGTGTAAGAAAACTAAATGCATGGGCCAAGTAGAAAGGAAGGGCTCTTTGTTTATAAATAACAAAAATCAAGTGTAGATTTGTGAAATGCTGGAAGAAAACCAGCACGGAAAGAGAATAGGCACATAACCCTTTTTGAAAGACACAA
Source organism: Lissotriton vulgaris (assembly GCF_964263255.1). Classification (NCBI taxonomy): domain Eukaryota; kingdom Metazoa; phylum Chordata; class Amphibia; order Caudata; family Salamandridae; genus Lissotriton; species Lissotriton vulgaris. The sequence goes on from NC_141699.1 coordinate 46,042,704, forward strand.
AGGCTTTGGTCAGGGAAGATCTATGCAGAACAGATGGAACAAGGGCAGTTCACAGGGTCTTTGAGTGGTTTTTGACAAGGGTTCAAACCCCAAATGCGGAAAATCGATTTTTAAATCATTTTCAATTTTCTTTCTCCATTTTACCCAAATGAAAGATTCTCTTTTGTAAATCACCCCTAGCAGTGTCTGTGAGATTTGTGTGCTTTTTAGTCAAGTAAGTGCATGTCAGAGATTTGTGACATGCACTGGCACGTGGAAGGGGGGGCCAGGTTTGCCATGAAATAAATCCCTTAATTTGTGGAATGAGACTTTGGGAATGGTTGTGTAAGAAAGCTAAATGCATGGACCAAGTTCTGGAATGGGAGAAAGTAAGGGTTCTTTGTTTATAAATAACAAAAATCAAGTGTAAATTTGTGACATGCTGGAAGAAAACCAGCATGGAAAAAGAAAAGGGACATCACCCTTTTTGAAATACACAAAGGCTTTCGGCAGTGAAAATCTATATAGAACAGATGGTACAGGGGCAGTTCACAGGGTCTATGAGTGGTTTTTGACAAGGGTTCAAACGCCAAATGGGGAAAATCGATTTTTCAATTCTTTTCAAAGTTTTTTTCTTTTTTACCCAAATGAAAGATTCCCTTTTGTAACTCACCCCTAGCAGTGTCTGTAAGATTTGTGTGCTTTTTAATCAAGCCAGTTCATGTCAGAGATTTGTGACATGCACGGGCACATGGAAGGGGGGGGCAGGTATGCCATGAAATAAATCCCTTTATTTGCAGAATAAGACTTTGCGAATGGTTGTGTAAGAAAACTAAATGATTGGGCCAAGTAGAAAGGAAGGGCTCTTTGTTAACAAATAATGAAAATCAAATGTAGATTTGTGACATGCTGGAAGAAAACCAGCATGGAAAGAGAAAAGGGACATCACCCTTTTTGACAGACAAAAAGGCTTTGGGCAGAGAAAATCTATGCAGAACAGATGGTACAGGGGCAGTTCAAAGGGTCTATAATTGGTTGTTGACAAGGGTTCAAACCCCAAATGGGGAAAATCGATTTTTAATTTCTTTTCAATTTTTTTTTCTATTTTACCCAAATGAAAGATTCCCTTTTGTAAATCACCCCTAGCAGTGTCTGTGAGATTTTTGTGCTTTTTAGTCAAGCCAGTGCATGTCAGAGATTTGTGACATGCAATGGCACGAGGAAGGGGGGCAGGTTTGCCATGAAATAAATACCTTTATTTGGGGAATAAGACTTTGCGAATGGTTGTATAAGAAAACTAAATGCATGGGCCAAGTTCCAGAATGGGATAAAGTAAGGGCTCTTTGTTTATAAATAACGAAAATCAAGTGTAGATTTGTGACATGCTGGAAGAAAACCAGCACAGAAAGAGAAAAGGGACATCACCCTATTTTAAAGACACAAAGGCTTTGGGCAGAGAAAATCTATGCAGAACAGATGGAACAGGGGCAGTTCAGAGGGTCTATGAGTGGTTTTTGGCAAGGGTTCACACCCCAAATGCGGAAAATCGAATTTTAAATCATTTTCAATTTTCTTTCTCCATTTTACCCAAATGAAAGAGTCCCTTTTGTAAATCACCCCTAGCAGTGTCTGTGAGATTTGTGTGCTTTTTAGTCAAGCCAGGGCATGTCAGAGATTTGTGACATGCACTGGCACATGGAAGGGGGGGCAGGTTTGCCATGAAATAAATCCCTTAATTTGTGGAATGAGACTTTGGGAATGGTTGCGTAAGAAAGTCAAATGCATGGGCCAAGTTCCAGAATGGGAGAAAGTAAGGGTTCTTTGTTTATAAATAACGAAAATCAAGTGTAGATTTGTGACATGCTGGAAGAAAATCAGCATGGAAAGAGAAAAGGGACATTACCCTTTTTGAAATACACAAAGGCTTTGGGCAGAGAAAATCTATACAGAACAGATGGTACAGGGGCAGTTCACAGGGTCTATGAGTGGTTTTTGACAAGGGTTCACACCCCAAATGAAGAAAATCGATTTTTAAATTCTTTTCAATGTTTTTTTTTCTATTTTACCCAAATGAAAGATTCCCTTTTGTAAATCACCCCTAGCAGTGTCTGTGAGATTTGTGTGCTTTTTAGTCAAGCCAGTGCATGTCAGACATTTGTGACATGCACTGGCACATGGAAGGGGGGTCAGGTTTGCCATAAAATAAATCCCTTAATTTGTGGAATGAGACTTTGGTAATGGTTGTGTAAGAAAAGTAACTGCATGGGCCAAGTGCCAGAATGGGAGAGAGGAAGGGCTCTTTGTTCATAAATAGCGAAAATCAAGTGTAGATTTGGGACATGCTGTAAGAAAACCAACATGGAAAGGGAAAAGTGACATCACCCTTTTTAAAAGACACAAAGGCTTTGGGTAGAGTAAATCTATGCAGAACAGATGGTACAGCGGCACTTCACATGGTCTATGAGTGGTTTTTGACAAGGGTTCAAACGCCAAATGGGGAAAATCGATTTTTAAATTCTTTTTAATTTTTTTTTTCTATTTTACCCAAATGAAAGCTTCCCTTTTGTAAATCACCCCTAGCAGTGTCTGTGAGATTTGTGTGCTTTTTAGTCAAGCCAGTGCATGTCAGAGATTTGTGACATGCACTGGCAATTGGAAGGGGGGCCAGGTATGCCATGAAATAAATCCTTTAATTTGTGGAATAAGACTTTGTGAATGGTTGTGTAAGAAAACTAAATGCATGGGCCAAGTAGAAAGGAAGGGCTCTTTTTTTTATAAATAACGAAAATCAAGTGTAGATTTGTGACATCTTGGAAGAAAACCAGCATGGAAAGAGACAAGGGACATCACCCTTCTTAACAGACAAAAAGGCTTTGGGCAGAGAAAATCTATGCACAACAGATGGTACAGGGGCAGTTCACAGGGTCTATGAGTGGTTTTTGACAAGGGTTCAAACCCCAAATGGGGAAAATCTATTTTTAAATGTTTTTCAATTTTTTTTCTATTGTTCCCAAATGAAAGATTCCCTTTTGTAAATCACCCCTAGCAATGTCTGTGAGATTTGTGTGCTTTTTAGTCAAGCCAGTGCATGTCAGAGATTTGGGACATGCACTGGCAATTGGAAGGGGGGCCAGGTATGCCATGAAATAAATCCCTTAATTTGTGGAATTCGACTTTGGGAATGGTTGTGTAAGAAAACTAAATGCATGGGCCAAGTTCCAGAATGGGAGAAAGTAAGGGCTCTTTGTTTATAAATAACGAAAATCAAGTGTAGATTTGTGACATGCTGGATGAAAACCAGCATGGAAACAGAAAAGGGACATCGCCCTTTTTGAAAGACACAAAGGCTTTGGGAAGAGAAAAACTATGCAGAACAGATGGTACAGTGGCAGTTCACAGGGTCTATGAGTGATTTTTGACAAGGGTTCAAACCCCAGCTGGGAAAAACACATTTTTAAATTCTTTTAAATTTTTTTTCCTATTTTACCTAAATGAAAGATTCCCTTTTGTAACTCACCCCTAGCAGTGTCTGTGAGATTTGTGTGCTTTTTAGTCAAGCCAGTGCATGTCAGAGATTTGTGATGTGCACTGGCAAGTGGAAGGGGGGGCCAGGTTTGCCATGAAATAAATTCCTTAATTTGTGGAATGAGACTTTGGGAATGGTTGTGTAAGAAAACTAAATGCATGGGCCAAGAAGAAAGGAAGGGCTCTTTGTTTATAAATAACGAAAGTCAAGTGTAGATTTGTGACATGCTGGAAGAAAACCAGCATGGAAAGAGAAAAGGGACATCACCCTTTTTGAAAGACACAAAGGCTCTGGGTAGAGAAAATCAATGCAGAACAGATGGCACAGGGGCAGTTCACAGGGTAGATGAGTGTATTTTGACAAGATTTTTAAATTATGTTTTTTTTAATTTATTCCAGATGGAAGATATAGCTTAAAAATATTCCAATAGCACTTAAGGGGGTTTGTACCACAATTATACCACAAACAACATAGACAGAAAATGTGTTATATATCATGGCATATGTCACATGCCAGACTTGGGCTCCAACCCCTTCTCCATCGTGGGTCGAGTATGGTCATTGCAATATAAAATATTGAGGCAATGATCGGTGAGCACCTGAACATCGTTGCTTCCGGTGGGGGGAAGGTGAAGGTTGTAGCTGGGTGATCTAACTAATTGCTGCAGCATACTATGCATGTGTACAGAGTTTATGGTCCAGTCATCATTATAGTCATGCCTTCTAATATCACGTAATCAAAGAGTAGCTATTGTGCATTTAGTCAAGAGAAAGAAGCATTAAGAAAAAACAGAAAAGTATGATATCGGGGTGTGAATAGGATATTTTCCCGATTTACGGAAATTAGTCAATAAAGTTTTATAGTTCTTTCCATGACATGTTGATCAGTTTGCAGTTTAAACACTATATTTACAATGTTTCAAAACCTAGGTCCAGATAGAAATTATAATATATATCAATTTTCTTATCTTTGCAGTTAGGACCAATCCGGTCAATACAGTATGATTACTATGTTAACAAAGCACATGGCCAGTTCACACAGCAGTAATATCCTATAGGGCCGATTATACAATCAGAATAAGTTTGTGAAAGGTACATCTTTTCTAGGAACTTGGCACTAATTCAGGACACCCACAGATGTTAATCTTAGAAACAAGTTATAATACATTACAAATGAAAAAGCTATATATGTTACTGTCTAGAAAAGATAAACAGTGAAATGATCACCGCAAATATACTGATTATGAACTTAGTGTCCTTTATATAAGCATATTGAGGCAATGTGTATGATTATTATGTTATGTTGTTTTAGTAATGTTTGTTCTGTTTAACATGGAAGCAGTGTTGATACAATTTGTTAGGGCTGTATAAATCTATACACACTATATTTTTAAGAAGAACTGTATTATGTTGCTGTGATTATTATTTGTAACTAAGAATGGTTCTGTTTAAATTTTTTAGAATTATTGGGAAACTGTCATTACAACTGTCCTGATGAAGGTGGTCTAATTTCTCATTCACCACCGAAACGCGTCGATGCACAAGGATTAGTCCTCAACCTGTACCTCCTTTTTTTATTGGAATGTCTGATTGATTTATTGTATAGAAGTTCCAGCCTGTATGTTTCCCATTTTTTAACAAATATAGTGTATATGAATAAATTGTCTAGATTTACTTTTACTATAGTGTTTTCACTGGTTTTTAATATTGTTTACATTGCTTCCTGTTTGTTCATGTGTTTTGATATGGTGTATCTTTATATGTTTGGTCTGTAAGAACTAGTTGTTCTATGTTAAATCGCCCAAAGGGAATTACACTTTGACTTACTGTGATTAATTTACAAACAAAGTTTCATTTGTGCATAGAATTCCACCTTCACCGTTAGTGACAACATCAGTATCCTCAATGTTCCGACCAGCTATTTGTTCATTGTCTTGGACCTGGTGTTGTAACCGTCCCTTCCTTTTACTGTTTGAGCAGTTGTAGCCCCTTCTGGCCTTTCCAAAATCTTTCCACCTCCTGTAAAAAAGAATTGGAAGTATTATACTGTCTGCCTTTCCCTGTTGTTATACTTGCACTCAAATCTTCAGTTATGTCTCTCCTTATGCTTGAAATGTCAGACTCAAGGTTCAAAATACCACTGGCCTGATCGCTTAATTCTTGACTTTCTTTCTGTGAGGTCATTTGAATAATGTGAAACTTGCGGGCGAAGGTTAACACCCGCCCGTTCTTATAGTCTTTCTCATCTCTTTTTAACTTACGAGACTTTTAAAAATCCACTACCATCATTTGTTTTGTCATGTGGAATAAGTATAGAAGCTTGGGAAGTACTGTAATCTTGACAGCGTTTATCCATCCAAGCCAGGATATGTATAAAGGCTGCCAGCACTTAAAATCTTGTTGAAGGTGTGTTACCAGAGGGGTGTAGTTGGCCTTATACAGATCTGTATTTCTAGGAGTGAGGTGGACCCCGGGGTATAAAAGGGAGTGTTTAGCCCATTGTGGCGATGTCTGACTCTCAATCTTGTGGCTTCAGCATCAGAGAGTATAAGATTTAGTATGGAGGATTTTGATAAGTTAACCTTGAAGCCAGCCACAAGTTCGAATATCCTTAGTGCCTCCTGTACCGCCCAAAGTGAGGAGGTAGGTTCCATGAGCAGAATATCATCTGCAAAGAGGGATGCTTTATGTTTAGTGCCCGCAAAATGTATGCCCTCCTTTCCTTGGAATTTAATAGCCAGGGGTTCGATACTAAGGGCGAATAAGAGGGGAGAAAGTGGACAGCCCTGCTGCGAACCCCTGCTAAGGGAAAAGGGGAGTGAGATGTAGCCATTAACTAATACCCAAGATTGCGGGAGGTGATAGTTGGCCCTGATCATATGGAGAAACTTATTTTCAAAGCCATGCATCTGAATAGTGAGGAAGAGGAATGACCAATCCACCCTATCAAAGGCTTTTTCGGCATCGAAACCAAATAGAATTGTAGGAAGTTTACATTTGGACACCTTCTCAATGAGGTGTATAGTGCGCCAAATGTTGTTGTGCGTCTGTCCTCCCTTTATGACGCAGGATTGATCATGGTGTGCATCTGATCCTCTAGCCTTGTGGCTAAAATCACTGCATAAAGTTTCTCATCGGGTCTGTAAAAAGTTCAGTGCTGAGGATTTTTCCCAGGTTTTGGAATAATAGATATGATTGCTTCTGCCATCAAAGGCTGGACCTTGGAGTCTGCCGCTATCGAGTTGAACAGGTCAGTAAGTTGAGGGGTTAGTTCAGAAGCAAAATAATTATAAAACTGCGCCGTTAGGCCATCAGGCCTCGGGGCTTTGTGAAGTTTAAGTTTGGTAATGGCCTGCCCGACCTCCTCTGACATAATGGGTTTAAGCAGAGGTTCTGCAGCTGCCGGAGAGAGATGAGAAAGGTCCACCGAATCGAGGTATTGCGGCTGTAGAGTCATGTTGGGTGGAGTGCCTGAATAGAGCTTCCCATAAAATCTGCCAAAAATATTAGTCTTGGCATCGTTCCTCTATTCTTGCAGCTGACATCCCAAGTGGGTCCCCACTTTGTCACCAAAGGCATAGGATGTCTGCCGAAGCTTCAACAGTGAGTACTCTGCTCTAATATTATAAATGGAGGGTAATTTGCCCCGAGACGCTGTTAGCTGTCAGTGCAGCGGGCTTGTGGGTGTTTCCTTATGGGCTTTCTCCACTGCACTGCCTCTAATTCCTCCTCGAGAGCAGTGCGTTCTTTCGCCCTCTGTTTGTTCAGGACTGCATTAAGTTGCATGCATTTAAACTGAGTATTGCTTTGAAAGCATCCCAAGAGTTCTGGGGGTTGTGTGTTTCCTGTGGGTTGTTAAGAGCAAAGTAGTCAGTGATTGAGGATTGTAAAAGCACAACATTTTGTGAATAGGGATAAGAAAGGCACATACAAAGTTTCAAAAGAAAGTGGCTTTATTGCCAATGAGCTGCAGCTGAGACAATTTGCAGGACTGCAAAGTGATCTGGTTTTTCAGTGAGGAAATCAGTCTTTATATATGTTTTCACAGACCCCTGATACATTATTCATTAACTACTACATTGTGGTGTGACCATCTCAGCCACGTGTACATTACAACATCATGGTGCATTTCAGAAATATGTCTACGTTCACACTTTACATTATTCCTGATGGATCTGACCATGCAGATGCTGGTTAATCTTTACACCACTACCTCCTGACTCACAGCCTTTGGTCGGTTATCTTTGAAATGTCAATGTGCACTGTTTGCTCTTATCAGCAGAGGCCCGTGTTTTCTGCTTTCCCCATACAAATGACGCACTTGCTATCTGTGCTGAGCAAACACTTTACCCTTTCACTTAACCGGGCAAGGGCAGAGCAAACTTGGCACGTCCTAGGTCAGCGAACCCTTTCTAGGAATTGGCTCGCTGAACTGGCTCTATACACAGGTGAAAGCTAGTGAATCATTAAACAAGTTGGAGTTACAGCAGAATGGGCACGTACACGTTCACTTGCCATTCTTTCTGGTTTCAGTTGAATTTCAGACAACTTAATTTTAACCATTTGTGCAGCATGGAGCTACCTTCCTTTATGAGTGGCTCATATCATTTACAGGCAGATGTCAGGCATAAATTAATATAAACTACGGTTCATTTAAATGTATTCATTGAAGAGGGCCAACTAATTTTTCATCTTTTAAAAAACAACCCTTTGAACCTTAGTTTAAAATAATTTCATCACGAAGCATATCACAATTTAATAATTATATTGTCCATTCTTATCATTGTCAGAAATGTCCATGTTCATCAACTCAGTAGTGACTGTTTGCATCAGCATTCTTTCTTTTTCCTCTAATTTCCTCACTTGGCATTTTATCAGCTGTCCCAATAGTTGACAGCACATTGGCAGGCAATTAATTAATAGACAACAGCCTATTATTAGTAGGAAAATTGTTATGGACACCATTCCTATCTTCCAACCCCATGCGCTCAACCAACTCCAAAGTGAACCTCCTATATCCCATGTACCAGAATCCTGATGCGCTTCTACATCTATATGATGCAATCTTTTTATTGCCTCCCTGACAGTAACAAAGGAGTCAGGGACATAGGTGCAACAGGACGCCCCTATAATTGCACAGACTCCTCCCCTTTCTGCTTGCATCATGTCAAGAATCATTCTAGTTTGTAACGAAACTAATCTCACAGCTTGAAGCTCTACTGTAATATTTTCAAGTATACTTGTTGTTTCATTTATTGTTGCTTCTAGTAGCCTGGACAATCTACGTATATCCCCTGAGTTGATAGATGGACCAATCCATGGTATCACCCCTTTAAATATATCACCTGCTATCTGTGATGCTGTATCTCTTTAATCCACACTTCTCCTGCCTCGTCGTGGTGCATGTCTTTGCATGTCCCTTCGTACTTCCTTTGTGTCTTTTATTGCTATAGCAGGTAATAGAAACCCTAGGTGACAACAACCACTCCAACTTGTTGGAAGCCATGTATAAGCCTTCTCTCCACAAATGAAATAAATTGAGTCACCTACGTAAAGTGGAATGCTAATATTTCTGGCCGTCATTTCAAATGTCATGTTACAATTTGTACTATTGCCCACCTAATAAGTCCCATTACTCTTAATACAAATACTCCCTATTGCATTGTGTTTTCTTAATTTTAACTTCAAAAATGGTATATTCTTATTTGCCTCTTTTGATGGACCTGCTATCCCAGTGCTTGTATTCTGAGTTGGAAAGAGCGGAGTAAAGATGTCAGACAGGGGGAATGTTGCATTCTGTTCTATTACCTCCGTGCATTTCCCCAGCGTCAGAATATCTGCCATATATTTGTTATATAATGTTCCTGCAGGTGGGGCCGTAGTTGTCCCTGCACCAGCAGTACTTTTCTTTAAATTCTGCAAAACAGCTATTAGTTTTATTTTTACTATTGTTATGTAAATGGCATAACAGGATGCTGCAAAAGGCAGTGGGACTTGAACCAGGGGCAAACTTTGGTCCACCGAAGCTGGGAATTGCAAACATATCCAGCAATTTCCCCTTGGTAATATCTTATTTGTATGATGCAAAAAAGTTACAAAGGAATTGTGGTGCATATCTTCTCTGTGGGCTATTTCTTCAGGTGACAAAGTGTATGCAGGTATTGTAGCAGGTGTTGTTGGTGTTGGGATCAACTGTTCCATGGGATAGAACACATCCAATAGATATACAGTAATTATTTCTAGCAATAACAGACATAATATCACCCCAGGTATGCACATTTTAGACTTATCCCATTTTTTTCATTTTTAAAGCTGTATTTTCCCTATCCATGCCTATCTAATCTTATACTTTCTTTAATTGGATGTAGTGCTATTGATGACACTATGTTGTGAATTATCACTATGAATCTTTACTATAATATAAGCTAAACACACAAAAAGCATGAACACATATAAGGTGAGGCTGTAGTATAGAATATATTTGTGAACTGCTATTCATTAATATTTCAGATGGCCTCTGAGAATTTCTTGGTACTTCTCGCCTCCCAAAGATATACATGTAATTCTTGTAATCCACGACCCTTTGGTCACGTATATCAACCGTTAGTGCAGCCTTACTTAATTTTTTACAATGTTGTCCACTGTACCACACCCTAAAGGAGCTTTTCGAAGCAGGCTGTCTTGCCAACCCGTGAAAAAGTTATTTGCTGGTTTCTGCAGCAGCACGGTATGCTCGCAGTGACAGGAGGACTCACAAATACCTCCTGGATCAGTTTATCTACTAATTGCTGCAGTGGCACGGGCACTATGCAGTTACAGGAGGACTCACAAATACCTCCTGGATCAGTTCATCTACTAATAGCTGCGGTGGCACGGGCACTATGCAGTTACAGGAGGACTCGCAAATACCTCCTAAATCAGTTCATCTACTCAACGTTGTACTGGCCCACTTTTTACTAAGAACTCCCTGATGAAGTGTGCTAAACTTTTCCTGTTCTGCAACTGAGCTATTACTCCTGGTGGTAGTGTGCAATATACCTTAGTTGAATTTTCATAGTCAGAAAGTACTCTACTCAAGGCTTCTTGTAATGCTATACTATTTAAATCTCACATTAGTTGGTATTCTAGCCGATCAAATATTTCCTCAAGGTAAAAAAGTGCGTCTTCGTTGTCTTCTACACTGCTATTCTCAAAGTCAAAAATTGTTGTCAAAATATCTGTTAGGATAATATCTAATAGTAGTACTTCATCTATTTCCTGCAGAAGATCAGTTACCAGAATTACTGAAATTTCATCTCCTTCTTCTTTGTAGACCTCAAATTGTACCTTTTTTCCTCTTTGATCAGTTCTGGGGTTGGCATGTGCTGCTGACCTGGGTCTTGGCTGGATGCAGTCTCAGGAGGTGCCCTCTTTATATGGCTGGCGTGTATCCATGATTTGTTGTTGGTGCACTTCACTGCTGTCTTTGTGGCGAGCAGGACTTGCTGCGGACCCTTCCAGCGAGCTTGGAGACAGTTGGACCTCTGGAATGCCTTGATGAGTACCCAGTTACCGGGCTTGAACTTGTGCCCCTCGACCTGCAGTGGCTCTTGAAGGGCTCCCTTCACGTGCTGGTTGATAGAAGCAAGAGTGCATATAAGTGACATGCAGTAATCATTCAACAATTCATTCGTCATCATAGGCAGAGCATTTTTGTCCGGAACTCCCCAAAGTACCATTGGCAACCCAGTGACAATTTCGTGTGCACTGAGTTTGGTCTTGGCATCTGGTGTGCTCCTCATGCTCATTAGGGCAATAGGTAAGGCATCCATCCAGGTCAATTTTGTGTCAGCACATATTTTTGCAATCTTGCCCTTGAGCACGCCATTTTTTCGTTCTACTGCACTAGCGGCCTCTGGATGATAGGCGCAGTGTAGCTTCTGCTGTATTCCCAAGGCTTTGCATGTCAATCTTATTATTTTATTACAGAAGTGACTGCCATTGTCTGAAAATATTGTTTTTGGGACCCCAAAACGTGGGATCACCTCCTTTATCAGGCATTTGGCTGTTGAGATGGCATCATTGTGTTTTACCGGGTATGCCTCTATCCATTTTGAATACATGCACACCACCACCAGGATATACCTATACTTATTTGTAGGGGGGATCTCCACATAGTCTATTTGCAGGGCTTCAAATGGCATTGTTGGTTTTTGAAAGTGGCCTTTGGGTACTGGAGCAGTCTTACCCACATTGTACTGTGCACATACCATACATGTTTGACATATCTTCTGTGCTATTTTTCTTATGTTCTTGTTCACCCAGAATGTGTCCATACAGTTTATTATGGCATCCCTACATATGTGTGCCGGGCCATGCATGGCCAAACACATGGAGTAGACCATCCTGTCTGGTAACATATATATCTCCTTGGTGTCATTCATCCAACATCCTTGAACAAATGACCCGTCCTTTGACCAACCCATCTGTTCTTCTGCTGTTGCTCCTTGTTGCATTAGTCTTATACCTTCAGTTGTTAGATCTAGTGACTTCACTTCATCAGGTAATTCTTGGGCCGTTAGTACTAGTGCTGAATTATTTCTTGCTGTCTGTTTTGCTTTTATGTCAGCAAATGGTTTTCCCTGGCCTACCTTGTCTGTAACCTTCTTGTGAGCACTGCATTTAACTATGGCCAATTTCTTTCGAAGTTCCAGGAAGTTAAGTAATTTGGTGATAAGCACTCTGTGCTGTATCTTTGTGCCTTGTGAGGTAATAAAACCTCTTTCCTTCCAGAGTCTTCCAAAGGAATGTGCCACATTAAAGGCATATTGGCTGTCTGTATATATGTTAACACACCTTCCTTCAGATAATTCACAAGCTCGTGTGAGTGCCACAAGTTCTGCTGCTTGTGCAGACAACTCAGGTATCTTACAGGACTCAACTACATTTTTATTTGTTACAACTGCATAGGCTGCTGATGTATTTCCATCCTCTGTTCTAAGGCAGGAACCATCCACCCACAAATCTCCTTTAGCATCTGCATAGGGTGTATCAGTCATATTTATTCTCCCTTTTGTTTGCTCCTCAGTTAACAAAATACAATCATGGTCTGAGTCCACTAGATCATCAGTGGGAATAGGTAACAGAGTGGCAGGGTTAAGGACATTGCACTTGTGAAGTGTCACATGTGCTGCACATAAACAGATCTCATACTGTTTGAGCCTGGCATTTGTGAGGTGCTGCGTACATGTCTTATTCAGTATCAGCTCTACGGCATGTGGATCATAGACATCAACTTCATGTCCCATTATTATGCTTTCTGCACGTTGTAGTGATAAGGCAGTTGCTGCAACAGAACGTACACAGGAAGGTAAAGCCTTGGCTACAGTATCCAAGGTGGCAGAGAAATATGCGCATGGTCTTTTGTGGTCACCAAACTGCTGGCATAGAACCCCAAGAGCACTCCTGTCAGACTCATGAACATAGAGTTGGAAAGACTTAGAATAGTCTGGTAGGCCTAAAGCAGGAGCAGAGCAGAGAGCTTGCCGAATGGCAAGAAAGCTTTATTCATGTTCTGGCAACCACTGAAGGGGTTCAGGCGTGTCCTTGTGGGTCAGGGCCAATAAAGGTTTTGAAATCAAGTAAAAGTTAGCAATCCAATGTCGGCAATAACTGGCCATACCTAAAAAGGCTCGCACCTGTTTTTGGGTGCGTGGCACTGGTGTCTGTAAAATCAATTTAATGCGCTTATCATCCAATCTTCTCTGCCCTTTCGACAGGATGTGTCCTAGGTAGGATACATCCTGTTAAACAAATTGTATTTTCTCTGGTGAAACTTTGTGACCACGTTCAGCTAAGAAATTTAACAAATTAATGGTGTCAGTTGTACATTGTGTCTCAGAGATGCTACCAATCAGCAGGTCATCTATATATTGTATTAGCACAGAATTAGGTGATAAATTGAATGTGTCTAGTTCTCTTTTCAAGGCCTGGTTGTAAATGCTCGGGCTTTCTGTGAACCCTTGAGGGATTCTACAGAAACAGAAGGTTCTCCCGCTTACAGAGAATGAAAAGAGGTACATGCTACCCTCATCTACTGGAATTGAGAAGAAGGCATTTTTTGAATCCACTACAGAAAAATATGCCATTTCTGGTGACAATGTTGACAATATTGATACTACATTTGGGACAACCGGGAACTGTGGCACCACCATTTTATTAATTTCCCTGAGATCAACTATGAATCTGTAACTTTTTTCATTAGTATTTCCATCGCTTTTTTTTAAGACCGGAAGAATAGGGCTGTTACAAGGACTGCCTGATATTTCTTTAACAATCCCTTCTTTTAGTAAGTCAGCTGCTATATCCTGCAATCCCTTTAGACCCTCTGGAGCTATTTTGTACTGCGGTATTCTTGGTAATTTTACATTCTGTTTGACTGTAATTGTTACAGGTGTGATGTTCATTTTCCCTGTGTCATTTTTGTGTTTTGCCCATATAATTGAATCTATCTGATCCATTATTTGTGCTGTAATGTTTTGTTTTCCTATTGATAGGAAACAGTTGCTCATTTCCTCTGTCATTGGTCCATCTACTTCCAAGAAAACTCCGTCTGCAGTGCACTTAATTGTGGTATTCATCTTTTTTCGCAAGTCCAATCCCAACAATTTAAATGCACATTTGTCTGATATAAGGAATGAATGTGTGTCCTGAATTAGGCCTATACTGTATTTCAAGGGTGCTGAAATTGGGCTTGTTACAAGTATGTTGGTGAATCCCACTGACTTATTTATTTTTCCCGAGAGAGGAACATCTGGAAACTTTTTCTTTGTTAAGGAGGAATTGGTGGCTCTGTATCTATTAGTAATTCCACAGGTGTACGTTCAATCTTACCCCTCACATATGGTCCAGTGGGATCTACTGGGATTACCATCCTCTGTATTAACTCTCTCGGGCCTCCCTATGGTGCATAATAGTCCCATTCCCCTTGGGGCCCTTCCTGATATATTCCATCATAAGGGTGATGCACCTGCATTTTTGGTATTTGTTCATTATCAAAGAAATTTGTGTTGGGGGGATACCCTGCTGGGCCATGTTGTGAGTCACGTCCTTGCTGTTGATATCCAGCTCTTCCCATGCTCCTTCCCCGGCCTCTTGATCTCCCCATCCCACCCCCTCTTTGTGACTCTTTGACAGGGTGTGGGCATTGAGCTCTCCAGTGATCATGTTCCCCACAATTAAAGCATCCCTGTGTGTGTGTTTGTTCATTTGTGGTGGTATGCTGTGTAGGGGGAGCCGAAAATGACCTTTGTGGGCCTCCCCGGCCTCTTCCTCTCCCCCTGCTTCTTTGTCCTCTGCCGCTATACTGGTTTGCTTGCTGAATCAAAACCTTTGTTTTTAACTCCTTTATTTTGTTATTTTTACTTTCCAAATCCTTTTTCCCTAGCATTCCGTAATACTGTGCTAATTGTAAAATTTCTGTCAGAGGTTTGCATGACCAAGTAGGGTTGTACTCTAGAATCCCTCTTTTAAATGCAGGTTTTAAATTATTTACAAAACAGGAGACAAGTGCGCTTTGTGTTGCTTCTTTTTCAGTATCTAAACCACTTGCAGCTGTGAAGACTTTCTGTATTGGAGCGAAAAACTCAGATACTGTTTTTTCATTATCTTGAATGCATGCATTTAATTTTGACCAGTCTATTTGTTTTCTGGGTACCAGTGTATTTACTTTAGCCATTATTTTTGCTGGTAAGTCTCTAATATCATCCGATATATCCTCTCCTTGTTCCCTTTTTGCTTTAGTAATATTTTCCCATTGTATTTTTAAGTCTTCATCATCCTCTCTCCTTATTTTTCCCCAAATGTCTGGTGGCAATATAATAGAAAACATTTGTTCTATGTCATCCAGGGTGAGAGTGCCAACTCTTAGTATTATTTCTGTCTGTCTATACCATTCTTCTCTGTCTTGTCTAATATCTGGAAACTGAAGTGCAAATCTATGTAATTCAACATTTGGCCATGGTGTGTGCACCTTAATAGTAGTGTGTCCTGGCTGACTTCCTGGTACTTCTCTCAAAGGCATGATGTGATCAGGTGAAAGAACACAAGACTTAGATGGCTGTTGTAGTTCCCCCTCCTCTTTACTTTTCTTAAACCCTTCACATTTTCTTTCTATCATTATCTGTGCGACCACCCATTCAGTTAATATCTGGAGTGCTTCTAATCTCTCTTTTTCTATTGCTGCTGTGTCTTCTAGTACAGTTAGTAAGTTGTTATATATTTTATTAGGCAAATTTTCAACACGTGGGTATCCAGCAGAGGAGGGCCAAAACCTCTCCCAACTCCTAAATCTGTGAAACGCCTTGGTGTCCAAATCTATCAAAGCAAAATGTTGAAAAGCTGGTGTGTAATGCGCTGGGAATGAGCACCTTTCATTCAACCACAATGAGTACCCTTTCTTCATAACTTCATCTACCCATGCCTGTACCTCACTCTGTTCTTTCTGTGAAAGTGCTAATTGTGATCACAGACCCCTTTTTCCTATAGGGGTACCAGATACTTCTTTCTGTTTTACAGTAGTTGTGTATTTTTGTTCCTGTGATGCATTTTGTGATGTTTGTGGGCTATATGGAGGAGGAGTCGTTAATAATGCTTCCAATTACAGGATCCTCTGTGTCTTCCTGTTCTAAGGGAGCATTAAGTGGAGTGGGGTACACATCTGGTATTGGTTTATGAACTGTGAAGCATTTGTCTATTTCCATTTCTTTGTCCCTACAATTAGTTACACGTCGTTCTTGTGCCTTCTCTCTATCATGTTCTATGGTCTTTGCCCCCTTGTTGTAGGTTCCCCTGACCATCTATTGGCGGCATATGTTTGCCATGCATGAAATGCATCCCATTGTAATAAATGTACTTTCTTCCATTTCTTTTCACATTCCCTTAAACAATCTTCTAAATAAAGCATTTTAGCTCTATCAAACGTGCCATATTCTGGCCATTGTAAATCAGGATTTTTCCTGGTATAATGAGTCCATTGATCTAGATGAACAGCTGTATGGTACCCTTTTTTCCGTGACACGTACCATGCTGGTGTGCCACGAGGAAGTGTCGGTTGGGTGACATCTAAGGCTGCCCTGCGGCCTTTAGCTGTGCTCAGAAATAATTTGCTAAGCATTTTTAATTTTATTCAGTTACTAATTTAATTGTTTTTCTTCCTTTGTCACTTTTTATTTTTTTTCTAGAAATACACTGTTGAACACCTTACTTCAACAATATGCATATTTTTTAGACGTCTTTCAGAAGCATGCTCTGTCTTGAGGCAACCTCCCACGGTCCGTCTGAGGCAACCTCCCACGGTCCCTCTCCTGTCCTTGGGATCCTTATGATCTTTCACAGGTTGGACAGTCCTCCTCAAGCACCTATCTTAAAGGCACCTTCAGACCTCCCCTAGAGACTCCTAATGAATCTCAGTGTGTACCCTCTGATGTATTTAGTAAAACAACATTCAATTGATAAAATTGAGTTCAGTGCAGTTAAGCACTGCCTACCTGATCATCATACCAGTAATGCTGTTGTATGCGTCCTTCTTTGCTGTGGCAAAATCACCTGATGGCTCAAAGGAAGCTGGTGGTGTCTATTGTCAAAGGCTTATCAACGGGAGCCTTCCTGTCTGGGCCTTGCAGGAAACTATGTCCAATCAGCAGCTGCGCAGCATACACCGAGACTGGAAGGCCCCTGCAGAGTCCTGAGACCGCAGTTCTTTACCCCCTGCAGAGACCATCAGTTCCCAGCGAGTCACTGCACCATCTGTAAAAGCACAACATTTTGTGAATAGGGATAAGAAAGGCACATACAAGGTTTCAAAAGAAAGTGGCTTTATTGCCAATAAGCTGCAGCTGAGACAATTTGCAGGACTGCAAAGTGATCTGGTTTTTCAGTGAGGAAATCAGTCTTTATATTTGTTTTCACAGACCCCTGACACATTATTCATTAACTACTACATTGTGGTGTGACCATCTCAGCCACGTGTACATTACAACATCATGGTGCATTTCAGAAATATGTCTACGTTCACACTTTACATTATTCCTGACGGATCTGACCATGCAGATGCTGGCTAATCTTTACACCACTACCTCCTGACCCACAGCCTTTGGTCGGTTATCTTTGAAATGTCAATGTGCACTGTTTGCTCTTATCAGCAGAGGCCTGTGTTTTCTGCTTTCCCCATACAAATGATGCACTTGCTATCTGTGCTGAGCAAACACTTTACCCTTTCACTTAACCGGGCAAGGGCAGAGCAAACTTGGCGCGTCCTAGGTCAGTGAACCCTTTCTAGGAATTGGCTCGATGAACTGGCTCTATACACAGGTGAAAGCTAGTGAATCATTAAAAAAGTTGGAGTTACAGCAGAATGGGCACGTACACGTTCACTTGCCATTCTTTCTGGTTTCAGCTAAATTTCAGACAACTTAATTTTAACCATTTGTGCAGCCTGGAGCAACCTTCCATTATGAGTTGCTCATATCATTTACAGGCAGATGTCAGGCATAAATAATATAAACTACAGTTCATTTAAATGTATTCATTGAAGAGGGCCAACTAATTTTTCATCTTTTACAGGATCACAATTACTCCCGCAACAGCTTGTCTCGGGTGAGCGAGATCAGGAAGTAACACTTAGATGTGCCTGGTTTAGGCCCCCCCATTTTAGGCTAATGGAAATAAAGTTGTGATCCGATAGTGAGAGTGGTAATATCTGAGCTGCCTGTAATGGGCCCAAAAGAGATTGAGTAATAAAGATATAGTCTATCCTTGTATAGGAATGGTGCACATGGTAGAAGTATGTGTAGTCTTTAGAGGTGAGGTGGGGTGGGGTGTACGCCAAGCATCACAGAGGCCCAGAGTGGGGATTCTCTGTTTAACCGCTTTGGTAAAGCTGCTGAGTGTCTCCCTATGAGAATGAGAGCAGTCCAGCGTCTCGCGCCATGTCAAGTTAAAATTCCCCAGTAAAACCACTGGGCCCTCCGCAAATCCACTAATCAGATCTAACATGGTGGTCAGGAACACTTACTGTCCTGTGTTGAGTGCATAGAGGGAGATGAATGTGAAGAGGGTACCCCGGAGCCATCCCTTCACCAAGATGACCCTCCCATCCCGATCAGCTTTGATTGCCTTAGGCTGAAACTTAGCTGTGCTACAAAAAAGCAGGGCACCCCTTTGTGTTTAGAGTTAGCCGAAGACCTGTAGATGAGGGGGTAAGCCTTGTGGCATAGCTGCAGTTCTTTGAATTTTTTAAGGTATGTTTCCTGTAAGGCCACAACCTGAAACTGAAGGTCGTTCGAGATATTTCCTGATTTTTGGGCACTTTTGGGGTGAATTGAGGCCATTAACGTTCCAGGATAATATAGTGACCATCAGAGAAAATGATCCCTCCATTCATTCGCCTCCCCCTCTTGTGCTGCGGCTGATGCTCTCATCATGTCAAGACACCACCTCCTAGAAACCTTGTGACTCATAAGGCGATCACCCCATGTGCTGCTCGCTACTGCTACCCCGTCACCACCACCAGGAACCCAACCCCCTGAAAAATATTTCCCCAACATTCCCCAGAAAAATGATGCAGAGAAGCCAACGGGCCCTCGATCCTTAAAATGAAGAAGAATAAAGGAATTCTGGGCGGTACAGACAAGGACCGCACCATCCACTGCCATGTGGTAAGAACATAGAGAACATTTGAAAATAGCAGAGTTGACTTAGAACGTTGACCGCTAACACCAACTGTTCTGGAGTGACATCTTGGTTAGTCCATTGTACCAGGACTACAGCCATGAGAGGCGCATCGGTGGAACTCCATGGCTGCACACCGTGAGCGACAGATAGACTGTCTTCATCATCACCCAGAGAGGTTCTTTTTGGTGTCTGCCTGCTTTTCGTAACCGTTTACCAGGACCGAGTTTGCCTCCGTAGCTGTCCTGAGTCGGTTGAAGGACCTGCACCACTGTCGTCCTCTGGCACAGGTAGGCCCAGGATGTGCAGTCCCTCACTCAGGGGCCGATTCACAGAACTTACTTATGACAAAAGCCTAAGCTTACTACTTTTGGTATTCACACAAGTTAGGATTTTGTCTTAACGTTGTCTTAAGACAGACTTAAGACAGACTTAAAACAAATTTAAGACAAAATCCTAACTTAAGTCTGCCTTAAGTCTATCTGAATTCTGTCTTAAGACAAACTTAAGACAAAATCCTAACTTCTGTGAATACCAAAAGTAGTAAGTTTAGGATTTTGTCTTAAGTTAGTTCTGTGGATCTGGCCCCAAGCTCGGTTATATGATGCGATTTATTCTTGTTCTCAAAGGCCAGGCCAAAAATAAATGTCCAGCGATACTGCGTGTTGGCTTTGCGTAGCTTTGACTTGACAGGGCGAAACGACTTTCTGCATACCAAAGTGGACAGGCAAAGTCCTGGAAGAGCGTGCATTTATATCCTTGGACGGAGGTCTATTTCTTCTTCCTTATGGTGCTTACGATAGCTTCTCTTGTTTTGAAGGAGTGCATCTTTGCTAGGACATCTTGTCTCTGCCTTCGCTCCCCTATTGCAGGGTGCCCACCCGAAGGACTGGGTCGATTTTTAGCTTCAGTGGCCGGGGTGCCAAGATTCCTAAGATAAGGCTGACCACAAACACCTCCAAGTTTGGCCATTCCACACCATCTTCAAGGTCCCGGATGAGTACATTCTCCCTCTGGTTTCTGTTCTCCAAATCCTCCGCCATCAGAAGCACTTGTTGATGCTGGGAATGGAGAGTGTGCTAGTCTTCATGTAATTTAGTAGAGCGGGCTGCTAGCTTCTGCGTCTGTTCAGCCACCACCACTACCCTGGTGCCCACCGCATCCACATCATACCTGCGTGCCGCCATCTTCTCCGTTAGCTCAGATTTAAGTTGGTTCATAGAGCTCCACATCTCTTGCTTAAGTTCATGACACAGTTAAGTTTTAAAGTCTCAGAGGGAAGTGACCAGGTATTCCCTGGTGAGGGCCATTGTCTGCACCTGGTCTGTCTGGATGGGGGTTGGTCCTATCTGTGGTGGCAAAGTAAAGGGAGACTTTGTTTGTCACCTTCTTTGGCGGCATAGGAGCAGCACAGCACACAGCGCCAAGACATGCAAAGAAAACCCCTTCTAAGCAGCGTTGCCGAAAATCGATCCCTGCACTCGTTGGTTTCCAAGCCATAGATTCAGGCCTGTTGCTTGTAGTTAAACCCTGGGAGCCATCTTAGGGTCAGCCACCAGATGAGGGAGTGGGGCAGCAGTACTCGGGCGACAAGCTGCCTTTTCTCCCATGTAAGGCAGCAAAAGGAGATAGAAAAGGAGAAACAAAAAGAGGAAGGTGCCTTACCTGCTTCCTTTCTCCCACTGCCACTGGTCAGCTCCTAGTACAGTGCACATGTGTGCCCAGGGCTTGTAAATTGAATGCTGCTGGTGGGCTTGCATCACTGGTTGTGCCACCCACAGAAGCAGCTTGTAAAGTGTGTCTCAGGCCTGCCATTGCAAGACCTGTGTGTAGTCTGTGACTACCATGTCGACTTGGCCAAGTGTACCCACTTGCCAGTCCCTAAAACTTTCCTTTGCTTCATATTAGACACCCCTATGGTAGGCCAAAGATCAGGGTGCATTGTAAGTATAAGGTTGGACATGCTCTGATGTGCTTAGCATGTCCTAATAGTGAATTACAGCCATTTTTGTTTTTCACTATGGAAGGCTACCTGTTCCCATAGGCCAGAATGGGCAGTTAAGATTGTTACATTCTAACAATCCTAACTGACTCAGGGAACATGGTAGAAATTCGAATTCAGTATGCCTGAACTCAGAATAATAAAATACATCCTTTAGTAAAGTTTATTTTCATATTCTGTGTTTGCGAACACCACTTTTAGAAAGTAGGTATTTGCTTGCCTAACCATTTGAGCCTGCATCTGCCGAGTTGTGTATTCCTTGTCTGGGTTTGTGTGTGACAGTGCTGGGGAATTGCAGGAGACAGGCTGGGGAAGCCCAGTGGTGAATAGAGAGATCAGCATCCAGGTGGGAGGGAGGAGTGTCCCTGGGACCTGAATAGGGCTGGGCCCTCCCTCTGCAATGCTGGCTCCACCCCCTGTGGCTTGCCTGATGTCTCTGCCCTGCACTGTGAAAGGAGAGAAGGAATCATGTCAACAGAGTGCTCCAGAGCTGCATCTTCCCTCCCCTGTGCTGGCTCCACCTCCTGTGGGGCGGCTGATGTCTCTGCCTTGCACAGAGAAAGGAAGGAGAGAGTCATGTAAACAAAGTGTTCAGGAAGTGGTTTGGACTAGGCAGAGGCCTCTCTGCCTTCAGATAACAAAGGATTTTGAGGTATAAATATTGGGACCCAGTCCCAAGAACTTTAGATCACTTCTGGAACAAGAAACCTTTCTGGCAAGGAGAAGAACCAAGGAAGCTCCAGGAGTTGGACTGCCCCTCTTCCAGTGTGCTGTTTGCTGGGTTGTACAAAGAAAAATGGGCAACCCAATATACCCTTGAGGGTATGGGCGAAATTGTATGTTAAAGTAAAAATGCCTTCAAGGGAATTTGCTCAACAAAGTTTTTTGAGGAATTATTTAGATTCTTAGTTGTTAGACCCAAATTCAATGAAAGTCTTGTTACATCAATAAGCCACTTTGTTAATCTTTTCAAAAGAGTTGTGCTAAATGTCACAAAATATGGAACTATTAGTCTCAGAACAGAAATGGAGTGTAGAGGCAGGTGTAGATAGAAAAACACATTTTATATGTAAATTTTCATAGCATAGGGTACAATACAGTGTATCAAGCACAATGTTACATGAAGTTCATAATACAGATTTTAAATCAACTTTTCTGTAACAAGAGTACAAGCTTTTCTTCATAAAAATTAAAATACAGTTGTGGAAGAAAAAGCGTTGGTCGACGTTTCTGTCTTTAGTAATCAATATGCAAGACCATCTTCAGGACTATATGGGAGAGATACTCGTTGACCCCTTGATAATGTTAGCTCAATTGTGTTAATGGTTCCACGTTGAGAATGGCAGTGTGATGACTTTTTGAGATCTTGTATGTCACAAAATTGAATGAATCACTGCGGCTGTCTTTTTTGGATCAATTACTTTTTGAGCGGCAGTATCTGCACAGTGACAGACCTCATTGTTCTGTTGGATCATTTTTTGTTGAGCGGCAGTATCTTCACTTGAAAAATCAATCACTTGTCTTGTTTTATTCAGACAGCGCGAAAAGTCTTCGGTTTCAAAGTAATCCGTGTGCGTGATCTCCTTCATTTTAGCCTAAGCATTTGTTGGGTTGGCCTGCAGTGGTTGCTTCATTGCCAAGAGAAAGGAGAATGAACTTTGTAAAGACTTTCATCAACAAAATATTCTCCAACGGCTTGAACTGTGCTTGTCTCCTGCTTGAATGAGTTTTGTTTTGTGTGAATAAAAACTCCTGAAGATGATAGATGCTTTTCTGATTTTTGGGGGAGATGTGTTCCTCCAACAGGTGGTCTGGTACGGATTGTTCTGTAGATAAATGTTAAGAAGACATAGATATATAACATTTTCTATATTAATTTTCTATGGGTGTACGGTTTTAATTACACCTGTTAAAGAGACAATGTCTTTGCTATGGTTAGTTTGTATGGACTATTATTTATTGCTCATACTTTCGTTTTCATGGTTAAGTAATGGCATAGTATCATCAGTCATTTTTAACAGCACCTTCGTAATTTAGTTGATCTCATTAAAAAAAAAATAGCTGAAAATATATTGTAGAAATCAATGAAGTCTCGTACACAGCTCTTGTGGTTGGGAGTTTATTCTTCAAGTTACATCTTAGTAAATTCCAATGTATGCCCCACCAGGAGCAGCCTCCTTGCTACTCAGCCCTTCTTCTCCAACGGCTCCCCCTTCAAGTACAAACATTCATAACATTCCAAATGACATCATCTAGCTAGAGCATCAGGCAGAGAGCAGGGCCAGGGAGATGCATTACATAGGAAGCAGGTTACTACACATCTTCCCCTTCATAATATTTAACAAAATGAAATAGTATACACATATATAAACATAGGAAGACAAGATAAACATTCCAGAAGTAAACGTAAAAGAACACAATAATAACAGGAGACAAACTCTCCTTATGAATTAATAATAATAATGTAAAAGTAATGCAATAATGGGAAAATAGTAATGTAAGTAATAAAATAGCCTTCCCTAGGTAAAAATAATAATAACGATGCAATAGTAATAATGTAAGTAATAAACAGTAAGACAACCTTCTCTATGTAATAATAATAATAATAATAATAATGACACTGGGCCCGATTCACAGAACTAACTTAAGACAAAATCCTAAACTTACTACTTTTGGTATTCACAGAAGTTCGGATTTTGTCTTAAGTCTGTCTTAAGTTTGTCTTAAGACAAACTTAAGACAAAATACTAACTTCTGTGAATACCAAAAATAGTAAATGTAGGATTTTGTCTTAAGTTAGTTCTGTGAAACGGCCCCATAGTAAATGTAGTAATAGTAATGTAGGTAATAAAGTAGTAATATAGAAGTCGTAAACTTCAACAAATTGCAGGACCAGGCAATACCATACACCCTCTACTGCAAACACTATAAATAGGCTTCCCAGTTTTATGTTTTTACGGATTTTTACATATAAATACAGACCAAAATCTATATTTCCTTTGTCTCTATTTATATTTATAAACTGTAAAATACTGGAAAATGTTGCTGCGCTCGAATCCAGAGTTCTTGCCATGCCCCCTTCCTGCTGCTGGAAATTCCTTCCGGGACAGACACACACACAACCGCACCGAGTACTTCACTGGTCTTTTTCACAGTGCTGCAGCAGCGCATCCTGGCACACGGCTTAAAACAAATCGATTTCTTATTCGCTGTACAAGAAATAAAGTATGTTGGTCATGCTCAAATGTTATGAGCCCGTCAAGAGGTAGTCTCAATGAGAGCTTTAAAAATATAGAAAGCTGGATCACCACACAGATTGTTTAACTAATACTAT
Organism: Lissotriton vulgaris; assembly: GCF_964263255.1. NCBI lineage: Eukaryota > Metazoa > Chordata > Amphibia > Caudata > Salamandridae > Lissotriton > Lissotriton vulgaris. The sequence goes on from NC_141699.1 coordinate 46,067,252, forward strand.
GATCGATCAGACATGGTGCTAATCCTAGCTTAAATGACTGAAACACCTTTGTAGCAATATTAAAGGTAAACGTTCTTTAATGTCAGTAATGAGCTCTACACTTATTACTAAAATATTTACCATCAAAATGGGTATTCTTCTATAAAAAATCTTAAATTGTGAATATTCCAAAAGCATCTCCTCAAGTCAAGATGAGCTGCAAATGCATTATGGTCAGAGTATGTTGTTAAATACTTCCAATCAGTTGCTGTTAACTTCCATAGAATGCCCTTGAGCATTTATGTATGTATGTGTAAACACTAAGGCCAGGAATATGCAGTGAGTGGCGTAGTACATTTGCCATAAGCAAGAAGGAAAATGGAACCCTTTCTGTCCACAGTTTGGGTGGTGACGTGAAGCTATAGTGGGGTACAGTGTGGCCCCAAGGCTCCGGTGCCCCTGCTCCTGCTGCACCACCAATAGCTATTCCTCTGGTTAATATTTTGTACCACCCCCATGATTTTCTTAACTTTGTTTGCAGTACATATATAAATATTAACTTTACATTTCTATGGCATGAAAGTCTCATAGCACCCTTTGCAATGTAAATGGTCTTGCCCCTTAACCTCTTCTGTGCTCATGACGAGCTCAGCTCGTCATGAGGCAGTGCTCGTGTGCTCCTGACGAGCTAAGCTTGTCATGACCACCCCCATCTTCATTGACTTCCAGCACAGGGGAGGAAAATCGTGAGCAGCCAAGCTGTTAACAATCACTCAGTGGTTTAATTCATAGTTAATGATGGAACACATCATGACTCGTCGGTGGTACACGGACGTGCCTGTGAGGGAAAGGAGGGAGAACGAGGGGCAGATTGCTAGTGGCAGGGAGGTGGACGAGGGAAGGTGGAAGGAATGTCAGACTGCCCAAGACAAAGGTAATGAGGGAAAGGTAAAATGTGAAATGCATGGAATAATAGAAAAATATTGCATTTATGTAATGACCGCATCTGTTTTGTCAACCGGCATCAGCTAATTTTTCCCCTAAGGATCTATGTCTATATTTTAAATTTGAAAGCGAAGCTTGATGTGAGGAAGAATTTCATGAGGCAGATCAAATGCAGTTCTTCTGCCATCTAAAAAATATGACTGGTTCAATTTGTCAAAAAATGGCCATATGCTGTGGAATGCCAATTTCACACAGCATTCGGTCTGTAGTTGAGAATGATCATTTTTTGGGCGGCTTTATCTGTTCATGCCCTTCAAACTTTGCTGTGGGTGTGAGAAAACATGGATGGAGTGGAATAAGGGACAATTTAATCTGCTCGCTGGGGTTAACCTAGAGTGGTTTAGCATCTATTTTCAGTCGGTGAACCTTAGACTGAGATAGTAACTTTCAGGGCACATGGCGTGTAGCTTGGGATTTATCTGTCTGTCTATCTACATATAAACACACCACCACCAATATAGGTAACCTTACGTACTTTCTGTGTGAAAACCATAGACATCTGAAGGCAGATTTCATGCTGGCTTTAGATGGAAATACAGAAGCGCTGGCACATAATTGCTCCTGATAAGTGCTTGTAATCTATCTTAAAGTGTTTTTATAGCAGAACTGAGAAGCACATGTACTCTCCTTTTCAAAATACTCAGTACTGGACCATTTAAAGCACTGCTAAAGCCACAACAAATCACTAGTTTAAGTGAGCGCATGTGTGCAATGTCAATTTAAATAAATGTGGAAAAATACTAGCTATAGCATCGCTTTTTACTTGTGGCAAAAATAAATGTGGATAAATACAGAAAAAAAGGCCCAAAAATAAATATGGATAAATACAGACGGAAATGGCAAAAAAATAAATACCACAAAACCGGGAGCCCTAACTATAATATACCATCCACTTACCAAGAACACCCTCTACTGCATACTATTGCAGGACCAGGGAAATTTACAAATCCTCTAATGCACATTATATAATGTTCCGTCTGCATACTATTGCAGGACCACACACACATTAATATACAGTAGCCCCCCAATAAGAGATCGCATACCTCCTCTTAAAGCGCCTGAAAGGGGAAGACCTCTGTCCCTTTCAGCGTCGCTGCATCACGTGACACGGGGCCACGCCCACCCTCGTTAGCCACGCCCACTCCTCTCTCCTCCCATTACTATGCTCACTACCCGACAGCGCAGCGGTCGAGCGCAGCGGGCACACCTTCAGCACGCCGAAGACACGCCAAAGACTAGCCCGTCTGTGCCCGTCCGTGTCAGGACGGGGCACGAGGCCGAGGCTCTCTCTCCAACTGCACCCCCCAGATTGGTAAGAACGTCCTCCGCATTGAGAGCGCTGCGCCCTACCCCTAAACCGAACTGCTCTCTGCCCAACCTTCACATAGTCGGAACCCATGTTTGCTCCGAGTGTAATTTATCCACTGACGTCCACAAACCCTACTCTGACCCACCTAGGAGACGCAGGAAATGTAAAATCCCACGTAATAATGTACAGCCAACATACGTATTCTACAGTACAAACTGCAGATCATTGCCCAAACACAAGCATGAAATTTTTAATCTCCTCACTGAAGAATGTCCTAGCGCCATCTTCCTAACCGAGACATGGTTACATGACAGCGCTGGCCCTGACGTTGCTATTGCCCTCCCTGACAACTACGCCATTGCCAGACTCGATAGGGAAAAACAGGTTGGGGGCGGGATAGCCATCATTTTTAACAGAGAACACAAATGCACTTTGGAATCTGTTCCAATTCCAGATTGTGAAGCGGGTCTTTTTAAAATTACCTTGAACCCCAATTTCACCATGTCAGGCCTTCTGATCTATAGCCCACCAGGAAACCCCTCTCAATGGGTATCAAACTTCGCAAATCTTATTACCCCCTACTATATGTCATCTACCAATTTCTCTCTGCTAGGTGATTTAAATCTACACCTGGAAGATCCCACCATCCCCTCATGCTATAATTTTCTGGAAGATCTAGCTGCATTGAATTTATCTATTATCAACTCCAGCCCTACTCATATAGCTGGCCACTTGTTGGACCCCATAATAACTAACGTCAGTGAACTCACGTACATCGCCACCGTACCTTCTGGCTGGTCCGACCATCACCTCATCAGCTTTAGCATCTCTTTTCCACCTTCCCCTAGAGCGAAACAAAATACTATTGCCACTAATAGAAGGAACTGGAAGTCAGTCGACATAGATGCCTTAAATGCGGCACTCAAACTAAACCCTCCAAGCCCAAACTCCAACATGGACCACGTAGCAATTGAGACACAAAATTGGCTAACAAATGCCGCTAATAGCTGTCTGCCTTCTACTCACACCAAAGGGAGTAGGCATCGTCCCCCGGCTCCATGGTTTAACGACAGCCTTAAAACCGAAAAGTCAAGATGCAAAGTATTAGAACGTAAATGGCGTAAAAAGTACGACCCTAATGCCAAAAAATGCTATCATGAAGCCAGAAACCATTATCATGCGGCGTGTACAAAGGCAAGAGCGGCCTTCGTCTCAAAAAGAATCACCGAAGCAACTAACATGCCCAAAACCCTTTTTTCTAAAGTTAAGGAATTGGCGGGCGCACATACTACAGCCGCTGCACCCCCCTTAAGCGCCCAACAATGTCAGGCGTTAGCTTGCTTCTTTACTGAGAAAATCGACAAAATTATCTCAGACATCAACACTAAAATATCTAACGCTGATCCTCCCCCTCCATCTAACCCCAGCCTACCTCAACCCACTGCTGTTGACAAAAACCTGCTGGAATCCTGGCCGAATCTCTCATTAGAGAATCTCAAAGGGATCCTAAAAACTGTCAAATCCGGTTCCCCTAGGGACCCCATCCCTATTAAAATTATAAAACAATTGGATGACCAGTCCCTGAATATCATTGCCAACCTCTTAAACTTGTCCCTCGACCTCGCCACTGTCCCGGCCTTATGGAAGCACGCCATGGTGACACCCCTCTTGAAAAAGCCAAATGCTAACCCAGAAATACTGGCCAACTATAGGCCTATATCTCTGCTTCCTGCTTTTTCTAAGTGCCTCGAGAGACACGTACACTCCACGCTAGCCACTTTTGCAGAAGGAAACCTCCTACTCCACCCTTCGCAATCTGGTTTCAGGGCTGGGTTCTCGACGGAGACCGCCCTGTTAGGTGTCACTGAAAATATCCGACAACTTCTTGACCAAGGCCAAACGGTAGCACTTGTGCTGTTGGATCTAAGTGCGGCGTTCGATACCATCTCCCACGAAACGCTCCTTAGAGAACTACACACAAATGGCATAAGAGGAAAGGCTCTGGAATGGATCAAATCCTTTCTGGCAAACAGAACCTTTCAGATCGCATCAGAACAGGCCGAATCAGACACCTTACCCGCAGCTCATGGAGTGCCACAGGGGTCCATCCTGAGCCCTCTGTTTTTTAATATCTATCTAAAACCGCTGGTAGAACTTGTTGAGAAGCTAGGGCTCACGCTCAGGAACTACGCTGACGACACCCAAATCATTTTTTCCTTGTCTAATTCTTGTCCCCACTCCCCGTCACTACTCAAGGAAGGATTACTAAAAATACTGAACTGGATGACAGCAAACCAATTAAAACTGAACGGGGACAAGACGGAAATTCTGATTTTGGGAAAAGATAAAGATCTCTGGAACCCCGCGCACTGGCCAGAACAGATGGGCATCCTTCCTACCCCAGTGTCCCATGCTCGAACTCTGGGTTTTGTACTAGACAACGCCTTATCCATGGATAAGCAGGCCAGTAAAGTTACTGGATTGTGTCTCACCATAACCAGATGGTTGAGGAAAATCCTGTGGATGTTGCCTATGTCAACTCAGAAGACCGTAGTCAATGCCCTTATCACATCAAGGCTTGACTACGGCAACATCCTATATTTAGGTGCAAATAAATCTGTCATTGGACGACTACAAGTGGCGCAAAACGCTGCGGTCAGACTCCTGTGTAAGATTCCTAGGAATGCCGGAGTCTCGAATCACCGCCGGGACCTTCACTGGCTCAGGATAGAGAACAGAGTTCGCTTCAAGGCCTTGAACTACATGTTCAAAATAAAAACAGGAGGAGCCCCAAAATACCTCCAATCCCTTGCTTGCCTCTACACACCAAAGAGAAACCTCCGGTCCCAGACAGCAGCATGGTTCTGTATACCAAGGTTCAAACGTGCAAGATCAGGGGGCAGATCTTTTGCCTATCTTGGACCCTCCCTGTGGAACAAACTTCCTCCAAGCATTCGGAAGGAAGATAACTACCATAGCTTTAGAAAGCTTGTAAAGACCTGGCTGTACGACCAATAATCCCTCAAAATCTCCTTCCGTTTCTGTCTTTTCGTCTCTAGCTGTGTCTAGGCGCCGGGAAACCCTTCTTGGGTAGCTGTTGCGCCCTATAAATTGACAAAATAAATAAATAAATAAAGGGGGAATCCACCTCCCTATAAACCACCACACACAGTAACCCAAGGGGGAATCCTCCTCCCTATAAACCACCACACACAGTAACAAAAGGGGGAATCCACCTCCCTATAAACCACCACACACAGTAACCCAAGGGGGAATCCACCTCCCTATAAACCACCACACACAGTAACACAAGGGGGAATCCACCTCCCTATAAACCACCACACACAGTAACCCAAGGGGGAATCCACCTCCCTATAAACCACCACACACAGTAACCCAAGGGGGAATCCACCTCCCTATAAACCACCACACACAGTAACCCAAGGGGGAATCCACCTCCCTATAAACCACCACACACAGTAACCCAAGGGGGTATCCACCTCCGTATAAACCACCACACACAGTAACCTCCCAAGGGGGAATCCACCTCCCTATTGCCACACACTCGCAGTAACCTCCCAAATAATTGTAAAGGGGGAATTCACCTCCCTATAAACCACATGCTCACAGTAACCTCCCAAATAATTATAAAGGGGGAATCCACCTCCCTATAAACCACACACTTGCAGTAACCTCCCAAATAATTGTATAACAGTAACCTCCCAAGGGGGAATCCTCCTCCCAATAAACCACACACTCACAGTAACCTCCCAAATAATTGTAAAGGGGGAATCCACCTCCCTATAAACCACCACACACAGTAACCTCCCAAGGGGGAATCCACCTCACTATAAACCACCACACAAAGTAACCCAAGGGGGACTCCACCTCCCTATAAGCCACCACACACAGTAATCTCTCAAGGTGGAATTCACCTCCCTATAAACCACCACACACAGTAACCCAAGGGGGAATCTACCTCACTATAAACCACCACACACAGTAATCCAAGGGGGAATCCACCTCACTATAAACCACCACACACAGTAACCTCCCAAGGGGAAATCCACCTCCCTATAAACCACTACACACAGTAACCCAAGGGGGAATCCACCTCACTATAAACCACCACACACAGTAACCTCCCAAGGGGGAATCCACCTCACTATAAACCACCACACACAGTAACCTCCCAAGGGGAAATCCACCTCCCTATAAACCACACAATCGCAGTAACCTCCCAAATAATTGTAAAAGGGGAATCCTCCTCCCTATACACCACCAGACACTCGTAGTAACCTCCCGGTAGGGAGGTGGTGGCAGCGTCCCCCGACCCGCTGTTGTGAACGAAGGTAAAGATACTGACTGCTTGCTTGTCCTGATTGCGAGGGCTGCGAGGAGTTAGGAAAGAGAACGACACGCTAGGCATTTTAATGTAGAATAGCGGTGATTTTAAATACTTGCTGGAATTGATTTAAAAAATCCGCAATTATTAGTTTTTGCTGCCTAAATTCCTGATACTCTCCCCCGCATTGTCCGCATTGTGTGGTTCAATACTGAAGCCTGTCCGCCCCGGTCCGACTCGGCAATTATTGCCGTTGAGCGGAGGGCGGCCAGGTAAGAACCAGGCATTAGAATTCACACTTCCGCTAGAGCGGAGGTCAGCGCTCTAGCTGTCACCGCCCTCAGGGCTATTTAGCAACGCCCTTCCAACAAGCGCGCAGTGGTTGCGCGCAGGGGGCGCCTTCGAGCGCGCCTAAGAAGCGCCGAAGAAAAGCCCGTCTGCGCCCATCCGCGACAGGACGGGACAAGGGACATGGCGCGACTCTCTGGACCTCTCAATATTCAGGTTAGCACTCCATTATGTTACTCTAGAGATTCTCTTCTCAGTTTAAACACAACCTCTACTGAGACATGTATACGTGACACATGGCCTAACTTTGAAGGTCCCTTTTCCTGCGCTAACTGCCATTTCCAGGCTACAAACACATGCCCAATTAGAGATATCCCCACCAATGTGGGCTCTACAACTGTTACCAAACAGTTTGCTCATACTCTTCCCCTAACCCGAGCTGATAGTACAGGCAACACTACGCATGTTGCCAGGAAAGCATCCCCGGGACTTAAATGTTTCTTATTGAATATACGTTCGCTACCCAAACACGACCATCATTTGTGGGATCTTATTAATTCCGAATTGCCAGATATTTGTTTCCTCACAGAAACATGGCTTAAACCTCATACCATCCCCACAATCAGGTTAGCGATACCTGCCGGGTATAAGATTCTGCACTTAGATCGCCAGATCAAAACCGGAGGTGGGGTGGCCGTTGTCTATAAAGATAACTTAAAGGTCTCAACACTTGACCAGTGTAGCAACGACCAGATGGAATGAATGATTTTTAGATTCTCCTCTTCCCCCAAGGTACAGTGGAAAGGAGCATTATTATATCGCCCCCCTGGCTCCTGTCTGGATTTTTCCTTAAATCTTATGGAACTATTAGCCCCACATTTTAGAGCCAACGAAGACTTTATCCTCCTTGGAGATTTTAATATTCATGTTGATGTATTAAACAATTCTGATACCCGATCTCTACTTGATGATCTATCCAGTTTAGGACTAAAAATTCAAAACAATGGTTCGACACATATACGAGGCCATACACTACACCTAATCCTAACTAACTGCCCTAAAATAACATGCTGTTTGCCTACTCCTATTCATTGGTCAGATCATTACCTACTATCTTTTCAATTACCTGGCTCATACTCACGGTCCCAAAAACCTCTTCCACCCACATGGAAAAGAAAATGGCATAAAATAACACCTGAAGCATTACAACAAATATGGAAAGAACCCAACTTTCTTGAAGAGGATAATATTGAAAGTGGATTGGCCAAAATCAATAAAACACTATTAGAGGCCATTGATCAAATTGCTCCACTAGAATTACATAAACAACGCATTAGGCCAAAGACAGAAATATGGTACACAGAGGAACTAAGAGTCGAAAAACAGAAATGTAGGAGTATGGGGAAAAAATGGAGAAAAACTCACACCCCTGTGAGTAAAACCCTTTATCTAGAAGCCCACTCCAACTACCTTAAAAACATAAAAAAAAGCTCGGAGGCACAAACTAGACACACAAATTAGGGAGGCAGGAAACTCCACTAGGGAGCTGTTCAAAGTTTTACAATCTTTTGTCAAACCTATAGCTTGTGAGAATCCAGATGATTTTAACAAAAACCTATGCGATGAGATCTCGATGTTTTTTGAGAAAAAGATAGACTTAATCTATGACAAAATTACTAAAACTTCACACAACAATAGAGATACCATAGATAGTCCTAGAGATGAATCCACCCATATTGGAACATGTGGACTCACCTTAACTTCGATTCCAGAAATCAGCCATACCGAAGTAGACATGCTCCTTAATTTAATTAAATCTGGATCACCGACTGATGGTTGCACCATTGGGCAGCATTCTGGCTCCAAGTCTCAGAGCATTGATTAATATTTCTCTCAAGGAAGGTAGGATTCCTCATGATTGGAAAATGGCGGTAGTGAACCCCATTCTTAAAAATACCACGCTACCTTTGAGGAAATATGAATTTTTATGATCAATTGTGTCCCCTATCTTAGACCCCAACGACTCCGTGTACATGGTACAAGTACATGTATGTTCCCTCCACTTCCAGCTATGAAGACGCAAATACATTTGCGTCCAACGTTAACATGTCCTCTTTCAGATCCACCATGAATGGGTCGAATATTCCGTTCCTAAGTATGCCTTGCCAACGTCTTTATGTGGTGTACTTTACACGTTTTTCAGCTCTGGTGAAGTAGGCCCTGAATTCTGCCATCGAGCCTTTTCCTGCCTTCTGACTCTGAATGTTTCAGCCTGGGCCTGCATCTGTATCCGTGACCTTTGTCTTACTCCCTGCGCAGCTAACGGTGCTTGGTTCAGCCTGTTGCCTGCCAAGACTGTATTCAACCTTCAAGCTATCTGCTCCGCTCCTCGAAAAATACATTCCTGTCTAGTAGTTCAAGTAAACATCCTTCCAGCTGCAGAGCAAAGGGCCCGGCCTCACTGTCTCCGTGCAAGTAATTCATAGCTCCTGTTACCATGGTAGGCCCATGCCCCCTCGCATCTCATGCAGACATGTAGACGCTTATACACGCACTCTCAGTCAGTATAGAATAGCCTCTGTCCGAGAGACCTTTTCCTTCCAGATAATACAGTTCCTTAAACATAAGATATTAGATATGATTTGGGATTAGGTTGATCTGACATCCCAGACTTCTGTCTCCTCATGTAGGGCTAAATGTCAAGTCCCTTTCACCCTCCAGTTACACGTCAATCACACGTCATGCTGCCTGCGCGCGCATCCTTGTCATGTATTTCTGCTGACACTGCAGGATTCTCTTATGGATCCTCCCACTTGTGACATCTTCCTAATGACGTTTCTAGTACACGCCTTCATGCACGCCTATTGCAACGCCTTTTTCATTATTTATGTGTACTTTTATCTCTCCTCTCAGCTGTTACGCCTTCTGCATCTGCTTTACTGTAATGCATTGACTATATATACGATTAATTGTCAATAAAGTATTGTCTGTCAGTCCCTTCCCGAACCTACGTGGTGACGGAACGGTATGCCACCTTGGTTCGAACCAAATACCAATTCCTTTTTAAGGAATAAAACCCCTATTTGAAAACCTCAAATATCACAGATTTTGCCTCTTCTTTTTGACTGAGTTATTCTTATTGAACTTTACCGCATAAATTAAGTATAGGTAATTAAAATTTACCACATAATTGGCGCCCGAATAGGGACCCCTCCCCCACCCCACGCGCCGGAGGTGCGTTGCAGGCCTAGCCCCCTGCCACAGCCGGACGGACAACTACGCGTACCCGCAGGATTTCCTGTATCTCCCTCAGGCCAACGGAGGTGACTGAGGCTGCGATCAACACCCAGACGAGGCGGTGAGAAGTGCGGAGGATCCCGACCAGAGCCTAGCTGAGAGAGCAAGATCCGAGGTATACAGAGGCCCACCAGGTTCCGAAGTTCCGAAGTATCTACGTCACGAGTCGAGTCCAGTCCGGTCCAGTCCAGTCCAGAGTTTCCGAGGCCTTCCGTTCAGTGCTTCCCGGTGAGTACCATTGCTGGGGACGCATCTAGACGTGCGCATTAATTTGTGCCGGTCAAGACGGGTTTGGGTACACAGACCTGGTCTGCACTGTTTAGCAGTGTATCTGTACTGTTTAGCAGTACATCCAGTAACATGCAGTTAGATAGTTTTATACTAATTATTGTTGTTCGTTTTAGAATGTTTTAATGTGTCTCAAAATGTCGTGGTATGAGTGATTGTTCGATTTTCATTATTGTGGTTATTGTGTTAATTGTGTTCATATCTAAGTAGGACCACGTAGCTAGATTTTTAAGATGCCGATATTCTCCAAATTAAGACAGATAAAAACTAGAAAAGGGATACTCGAGGAAGCTGTTCCCATTCCACCTAGGGACACTCCAGGGTACTTTATGTACCACAAACATGGCCTAGACGCCGTATTGTATCTTGATTTATGGGTGGACTATACCAAGGAGCTACCAGAGAATCAGAGATGGCCCGCTGCTGGGACATGGGATGCAGATTGCATCGTGAGAGTAGAAGAAGCATTATGGAAAAAGAAAGCCAGACAATCACAGACAGATGCCATTGAATTATGGCGTAAAGAATCACACAGACGTACAGAAAAAGCACACAGAAAAGAAGAGAAAAGTAGAGAGGATTCAGACAAGGCCCGAGAAAACGCATTAGTTGAGGAAGGTATCCGAGTAAAAATAGAACAAGTAGATAGACAACGAAACACTCTTATGAATGGTATGTATCCTCTCCTGACCAAGGGTTTACCTAAGGCCACCCCGGAAGTACCAAAGGATCTGCCACCTCCATTGCTCCCGACTAAAGTACATCACAAAACCGCAAAGGACATTTTCCTCTCTTCCTATCTAGACGATGTAGCTCCCGAATATGTTAATGCCGCATCGCCACGCACACCCCCTACTGGCGGCGCTCGACCCCGAGATGTTCAACCCCCACCTCCGCGACAAGCTACTCCTCCTCCCGTTCCAACCCTTCCGGCTGTTCCTCCTGGTCTTCCAGCCGTTCTTCCACCTCTTCCCGCACCTATTCCTCCTGCTTTACACCCAAACAATCCCTTCGGATCCGGCGCCTCAGGAGGCGCGTCTGGAGGGGCAGCAGGTTTCCAAACACCACCACAAACATATCGATGGACTTATAGGGATTTAGCGCAGCAACGTACACCTCAATCAGTCGATTTTGATATATATAAAGAACGTCTCGCAGACTGTAGATATGATCCAGTACCTGGTAAAAAGAATGACGACAGAATGATGCTCGCATCAATACGATTGCGACGAGTTACAAACTTTTTATTGACACTACCTGGAATGGTCGATCATCTAGATAGAATATATCATTTTGTTCTGACAGGGGAAGGCCCTGAAAGTATTGGCGAGGCCATGGCTTACCAAAAAGTTGATACTCAAGGGAAGATATTACGGTTTTTCGTAAACTGTCTAATAAGAGAAATGTATAGGCCGGGTGCAAACTCGGACGAAATAAAAGCACTTCATAGATGGGGTCAGAATATAGCAGACGGGAATCATGATAAACAGGCTTGTATAGAAAACATGTACCGAAGGATCAGAAACACAGTAATAAAGATACATGAAAGAAGACAGCCAGCACCAGAAATAGATTCAGACAAACTTGAATCCTCAGGGGATGAGGACGCACCAGAAGAGACAGCAGGACAAGCACAATTACCAGTTAGAGAAATTATAGCTTATGTAGGTAAAGGAAGACCCTTTAATAATTCAATGCGTCCGGTACGTCCAGAAAGTAAAAGAATTTTTCAGGAAGCCATGTCTAATCCGAGAACGCTTGAACAGTTATTCCAAGCCACTGACAACAGACTTCGAGAACGAATGGGGTACCATGTACTCGATTCTATGGATGAACAAGAATTAGCTAGGTCAGCAGTACAATGGGCTGACAGTCCTGAGAAATATAGTGATGATGCGTTAGCACACACGTTTTTGAATATGTCTCCAAGTGAACAGCGTTTAGCTGATATGTACATGATACAACACCTACTCATATTATATAGAAGCCAACACTCCGATCCAGGTCCCCTGCCTGATATATTAGTAGAACTACTCAAGAATAAATGGAGAGGTCTAGGTACCGATCTAATTAAAGTAATTCTAGAACATCGGCACAGGTATAGTGCCTTCCTATGTCCACACCCTGATTCAGCGCACTCCATGGAAAGAAAAATGTATTATATAGACAGACAGAATCCGTTACGAGAAGTGCACCCAGTTCAGAATGCTGATAGTACGCTTAGACGCGTGTTTGTGTACACGCCCATAACTAAAATAGAATTATTGGAAATGAAAAAATTAGTACCCAGCCATGACAAAGATCCCGCAGGTTTTCACCGTGAAATAAAAGATATGCTACTCATGGGTGATTACACCTATCCTGACCTTATGAAAATATTGAAAGTACTACTGCCTGCTGGTATTTACGAGAAACTCAAAGAAAAAGAGTGGGAAGTGGGAAATGCAAAGATTGATTGGACTGCATTAGAAAACGAAGAAAATACCCGAGTCCCAGGCCTAGGGCTTGGGGACAAAGTTAAAGCATTACCAGGATTGTTAGTACAAGTATTGCCACGTTTATTAAGTACGAAAAAGGAAGACTGGGGTGCAATCTCAGCCTGCAAACAGAAACCCGATGAAGACACTAGTGATTTTTATTCCCGATTTGAAAAATGTTTTGGTATTAACAGCGGCCTGAAAGCAAGTAGTGAATCATATCCACATCTTTTTGTAACAAAACTAGTCGAGAATTCCCTGCCCCAGGTTAAGAACAGAGTACTGAAAGTCGAAAGCACTTGGCAAGCTAATACTCCTTCACAAATGTTGCAAATGTTACAGTACCACCAGAATAGAATTAGAGAAGAACAAGAACACGAACAAAGACGTATGAAAGACACGAAAATGAAAATGTTAGTTGCCCAGTCAGTTCCAGCTGACGGTCACAAAAAGGGTGCGACCCAGCCCAGTAATTCGACGGCTCCTGTTAAAGGGACATGTAACTATTGTGCAGTTCTGAAACACAATATCTCCACGGGTAAAACCAAGGAGAGACCGCGTCCACCTAGACAAGATCAGGCCCAACAACAAGTACCCCAGAATATACAGCATATACCACCTATGCCAGCTTCACAACAGACCGTAGCAGTACCATAGCCACAGCCTATTGCCGCAACACAAAACACGACACAACAGATGTATCAGTATGCACAAAATGATTACCCCGATTATCAGCGATACACATGAAACAGCCTAGAGAGGGAGGTTGGCTTGCCTCTTATTGAGGTTCCTGTAGATCAAGAAGGTCCTTATGTACACAGTCAAGTGTTAGGGAAAGACAGAAAGTTTTTAATTGATACAGGGGCAAGCAGAACAACAATCAGTCACGATGAGGTTCCAGGGGCACCCCTCTCAGGCTCACAGAATGTGTCCCTTGGATTTTCAGGAAAGCCTATTATTAACGAAGTATCACAACCTCTCCCTCTTGCAGTTGGTCCTTTGACACGGACTACAGATTTATTGCTTACAAAATCATGCCCAGAAAACTTGTTAGGTATAAAGACACTGAAAGCTCTAGGAGCTATAATATGTTGTTCTCCGGAAGGAGTACGATTATTCTTGCGAGATTTTAAAGGTCACTATGTATTGAGAGACATGGATCACCGATTACAGAATGTCCCTGCACATTTGTGGGCACAAGGCCCCACTGATGTAGGTTGTATGCACATTACACCATATCGAGTCACACTCAAAGCAGGAGTGGTATTACCACGAATTCGACAATACAAGTTACCTCCAGATGCTGTAGTGGCTTTACTGAAAATCATTGACGAGCTCATTGCACAAGGAGTGGTTGTGGAAACCGACTCCAATGTATGTAATTCTCCTATCATTCCAGTTCTTAAACGTACTGATCCAAATGCACCACCAGTTTATCGATTAGTTATTGATCTGCGCGAATTGAATAAATGTATTGTACCACAGTATCCCGTGGTTCCAGATATCTCTTCATTATTGACAGCTATTGATTCAGAAGCAACGTTCTTTACTGTAATTGACCTCAAGAACGCCTTCTTTAGCGTCCCAATCGATCCGGAAAGCCAATACTTGTTCGGATTCTGTTTAAATGGACGAAGTTTCAAATTTGCACGCGCACCTCAAGGATTCACAGAAAGCCCCAGCATCTATAGCCAAGCATTGAAAAGACAACTTGACAGTATCCACATGCCTGTTAACACTGCCCTGCTTCAGTATGTCGATGATCTGCTGATCACCGCTCGAAGCGAACCCGAATGTGAGAAAGCATCACTGACGGTTTTGCTTTTTCTGGCCGACAAGGGGCATAAGGGATCCCCTTCGAAGCTGCAGTTCTGTGTTCAGCAAGTTGTGTACCTTGGTCACTTGCTGTCCAAAGTGGGGAGACAGCTCACACCTGATCGCATCCAGTTAATTGTAAACATGTCACCACCCAAGACACAAAAGGAGGTGCGGGCCTTTATAGGCCTCACTTCGTACTGCAGACAATGGATTCCCCAATATGCATTTCTAGCAAAACCACTCATTCAGTTGACAACCCAGGAGGCAGCGACATCAACTGTCCTTCCTTGGACTCAGGAACATACACAAGCTTTTGAAGTCTGTTTGGTAACTTCCTGTGGCGTGGCAAGAAAGCCAGGATTGCACTAAAAAAGCTGCAATTAGCGAAAGATAAAGGCGGCCTGGGCCTGCCCTCTTTCAGGAATTACCAGACAGCATTCCTCTGCAAACAAGGTGCCCAATGGTTGACAAATTCCCCTCTCTATACTCCGATATGGATCAATATTGAGGAATCCTTAGTAAATCATGCCCCTCTTGCATCCTTCCTCACTATGGACCTAAAACATTTACCACACTCCAAATATATAATCCTGAATACTAGACGGGCGTTACTTAGACTAGACCTCACACACAAAACAAGGTTAACATTCACTAGGTCGTCTTTCTTGTCCTTGTGGGGAAACCCCTATCTTAAGCATAACGTAGATAGACTGGGCTGGGAATCATGGTCCGGGAAGGGCATTAACTTAGCAAAGGATTTGTATGATGATAAAGGTCCAATCCCGTTCTCGACCTTGCAACAGAAATATGACCTTACTCCGATGGAATTTTATGAATTCTTGAAAATCAAAGCTGCTCTGACCGCTCGTAACTTCTCTCCCTACACCCCTTGGTTAATACTCCATCTCCCTCGATTTATGTATGCGGGTCACTTTGTCTCTAGGGTTTATAAATTGTTATTACCTCTACCCACGAAAGCTCATAAAAAGGTGGAATTGAAATGGGAGGCTGAACCGAACCCAACGGGAATATGTTTTGATTGGGAAATAATCCATAAGGCTGCTCTTACCCATAAAGTATCTCCCATCCTATTCCAGACAAAATATATGCTTATAAACCGGGCGTTCTGGACTCCGGATAGACTCTTTAAATGTAAATTAGGAGACTCATCAACATGCTGGAACTGCCAGTCAGGTCCAGGGGATCTTGCTCACATGTTGTTTTACTGTCCTGCTCTAGGAGCTTATTGGGATAGAATATTCGACTGCATCTCTTTCGTTTTCAAGATCAAACCTGCACGGTCCTTCGTATATGTGATCTTAGGAGCCCTTGACCCGCAGCTGTCAAATGATCAAGACCGCCTGCTCCTGGACTTAATGCTTACATTGGCCTGTAAGGTGGTTCTGTGCAAGTGGAAAAGTGCGCATGAGGTGCACTTCAAAATCTGGCAGGAGTGGTTATCATTCCTGAGGGGTGCTAGCAATCCGGCCCTTCAGGCATCTACATGGAGGCCGTCAAATAAGAAGCTGTGGAAATCATTGGACGCCTCCTCTTTTCACTATAAGCCTCCCTGAGGCAGTCGCTGTTGTACTGTCACGTTCCCCCTGTAGTATTTGAGAAATGCTCTATTTGTTCTCCTAAGGGCCCTTGCCTCTGTATCCATGCACTGAGCGTTATATATGTACTTGTACCTCAACTTAGCAAGCACTGTCTTACTTTATTTTCATATTCTTTGCTTTTGTGTAATTGTACATCGCTAAATGTATCAGTCATCTCTGTAACGGAAGAATTATTGTACTGTGTTTCTTTTGCTTTCTTCTACTTCAATAAAAATGATTTGAAATAAAAAAAAAAAAGAAAGCCTTATGTCAAGCACCTGTTTTAGCAACACCATGTTACAGTAAACCTTTTACACTTTTTGTCACAGAACGTGAAGGTACTGCCTTGTCAGTACTCACTCAGGAACAAGCAGGTTCACACAAACCGTGTGCTTACTTTTCTAGCACATTGGATCCAGTAGCCCAGGCTCTGCCTGCGTGCTTGAAATCAGTTGCAGCGACAGCTTTAGCAATCAGACAAAGCGATTCCATAGTACTAGGACATCAATTGACAGTGCAAGTTCCACATTCCGTGGAAGTTCTTTTAAACCGTACACAGACCCAACACTTGACTATAGCACGACTGACAGGTTATGAATTGACATTGTTTCAGCCACACATAGAAATCAGACGCTGTAGTACATTAAATCCTGCCACACTTTTGCCATTAAGTGGAATAGACCCATTGGCACATGATTGTATTGAAGTTATTACTATCACGACGAAACCCAGACAAGACTTGACAGACGTTCCATTACCAGATCCAGACCTGACACTTTATATAGATGGTTCATGCATGAGAACAAGTACAGGAGAATTAGTGGCCGCTTACGCAGTCACGACAGACACCGAAGTTATTGAAACCAATTGTATCGACACATTGTCAGCTCAAGCAGCAGAGCTCATCGCTCTGACACAAGCCTGTATTCAAGCCAAAAATAAGAAAGTTAACATATACACAGATTCACGTTATGCATTCGGAGTCGTTCACGACTTCGGAGTCCTTTGGCGAGAGAGAGGTTACTTAACTTCTCACGGTGCCAACATCCAACACGGTCCCCTCATTCAAGCTCTATTAGATGCAATACATCTACCTACTGCGATATCTATCATGAAGTGTAAAGCACATACAAAAGTCACCGATATCATCTCCCAGGGTAACGACCTGGCAGACCGAACAGCTAAGCAAACTGCTCAGAATCGAACTCATGTAACTGATTTGACAAAGACAATAGTTCCGACAGTGACACACTGTATGACAGTTAGGGATCCCGCCCATGATGTAATTGACATACAGACACATGCTACACCAGACGAAATTAAGAAATGGACTGAACTAGGAGGGATCCAAACAGATCAGGGATGGATGACGAAGGGAAAATCTACATGGTTTCTCCCCGACTCTATTGTTCAAGTCATCATTAACACGATACATAGTCCAGCACACCTAGGAGAAAAAGCCATGCTAGATAGTATTCAGCACATATGGTTCAATAAAAACTTACGAGCAGCAGCCAAACAAAAAGTGCGTACTTGCATGATTTGTTGTCAGTTCAATCCAGGTAAAAGCATTCCCGTAGAGCAAGGTGGATTTCAGCCTCCCGATCACCCTTTTGAAGTCCTCCAGATGGATTATATCCAGATGGAACGATGTCGAGGATTCAAATATGTCCTTGTAGTTGTATGTGCACTTTCCCGATGGACAGAAGCATATCCAGTCCCAGATTACACTGCTCCGACCACTGCCAAGCAGCTGGTTCGTGAATTCTTCCCACGGTATGGTTTGCCCCGTATCGTGTACTCAGATAATGGTCAGCCATTCTCATCCGAGCTTGTAAAACACATTACACTCCTGTTAGGCTATCAGTGGAAATTCCACTGTGTCCGGCATCCCGAGGCAGCAGGTCTCGTGGAGCGCCATAATCAGACTCTGAAAATCCGACTTTCAAAAATCTGCAGAGAGAAAGGCGTTGACTGGATAGTAGCTTTACCAGTTGCGCTCTTCTACATGAGGATGATAGCGCATTCTCGAACAGGGCTATCTCCGTATGAGGTGGTCTTCGGTAGGCCACCAAATATGTGGGGGACGCCCATACCTCGTAAAATAACAGATGTTGACTGTATTATGCTGACAGATTACCTTGCCTCCTTGATGTCTGCACTACAATCTTGTCGTTCACAGGTAGCTGCAGCCTTTCCCGACAACACCGAGGTGAAGCCCCATGAAGTGGTTCCTGGCGATTTTGTCTTTGTTCGCAATTTCGACCGGAGAAGTCCGCTGGCAAACGCCGAAGTTGGTTCTTCTGACGACGAGGACCGCTGTGAAGGTTGAGGGCAGGAAAGGGTAGCTACACTCGAGCCACGTTAAGAAGTTTCACGGACTCCCTTCAGACTTGAACTCTCAGCCCTGCCCTCCTCCACAGACTGATTCAAAACTCCCCCTGGTTGAGAAAACCGCTTCCCAGGAATACAAACTGAAACTACGGTCTAGCAAGTCAGACAGTTTAATTGTTTAAGTCCTCCCCTAGGTGAATCGGTTAAATTAGTTTCTGACATGTATCCCCTAGACCGAGATAGAGAGAGAGATAGACAGAGACAACTCAAGAAACGTGCATATTGTAAATCACTTCGTAGTCACTGTATAGTGACATTATTGATTATGTTTTTTCTAAGTCTTCTGATTATTGCTGCCAGTATATTATTGCATATCTATTATCCTATTTTCAAGCGTGCTCATTCTGCTTTCAACGTCACTGCCGAACATTCCTTTAACGAATTACCTCCACACGAATTGTCTTACAGACTTGCGCTGCGCAACAACACATTCATTAGTATGTTACACCACTCCCATCTGACCAACAACGCTACAAATTGTTGGATATGTGGCCGACTCCCTCCCTACCAGAAATACAAGGGAGTTCTGCCCCTCTTTCCGTACCCGTTCAAACACAATGGTTCATGTGGTGCATGGTTTAGTTTGATTAATTCTTTAAATTCTGATACTGTAGTTTATGAGGGAAATTGGGTTTGGGGAAACCTGAACTTAGTTTTACTTAAAGCCTGCTACCCTAACAAGGAGGGACTTCCAGCAAGGACAGGAACTGATCTAGAAAATGAAGTATATGGATTAGGTAACTTTACACTGAACCTCCTGATTTTGAA
Organism: Lissotriton vulgaris; assembly: GCF_964263255.1. NCBI lineage: Eukaryota > Metazoa > Chordata > Amphibia > Caudata > Salamandridae > Lissotriton > Lissotriton vulgaris. The sequence continues at coordinate 46,086,818 of NC_141699.1, forward strand.
TGTAGAATCCGAATCTGCACCAGTTTTACCTGCCATGTCAGTATTACCAGTCACAGGTGAATTATGCATTAGAAAGAATGGTTCAGTACACTTAGGTCATAGTAAATGTACTACTGTGGTCGAATTTAGTGATCAAGGCAAGTCTACATTTAGAGCTACCGGTCATTCCTACTTCATTTGTGGTCATACCGCATATATACGCTTACCTTTAGATTGGGATGGTACCTGTTACATTGCATTCCTTCTGCCACCTGTTTTCCTAGCCCCTCCTGACTACCATAGAAATACCAATCTAGTAAACAATAGACTCCGGAGAGATCTCCCGATTGTCGATTACACTGAAACGGCATGGGAGCAATACACAGACTTCAATAAAGGTTTCTTTCCCTACTTAGGTGCTGTCTTTAATAGTAAACTGATACGCAAATTAACTAGAACCCTCGAAGCAGTAGTGAATGAAACTACCTCTGCCCTAGGCAACTTAACAGAGGAGCAGTCTGCGATGCGGATTGTTGTTCTTCAAAATCGTCTCGTCCTTGACGTCATCCTGGCCGATAGGGGTGGAGCCTGTAAGGTCATCGGGTCGAGCTGCTGTGTTTTCATTCCAGAAAACGCGCCATCAGTATACAAAGCTATAACTCGTCTTCATAAAATTGCAAGTTTGATACATCAGAATCCAGGCACCTGGACTTGGTCCGGTTGGTTCTGGACAACGTTGACAGCCAGGGGATGGAAGGTCCTATCCTTCCTAGGCATTGCCCTTCTCATAGTATTCAGTTGCTGCCTATGTCTACAATGTGGGCCAGCGATTTGTGGTCTGTGTGCCACATCATGTATTCCACATTCAAGTTCTCATTCAAAACGCCATAAGAAGAAAGAAGAGCAAATGATGTTACGTGAACAGATTGATCGATTCATGAGGATCGATATATCATGAAGGGTCCGTAGGGGACAAGGAGGGAATGAGGAAATATGAATTTTTATGATCAATTGTGTCCCCTATCTTAGACCCCAATGACTCCGTGTACATGCTACAAGTACATGTATGTTCCCTCCACTTCCAGCTATGAAGACGCAAATACATTTGCGTCCAACGTTAACATGTCCTCTTTCACATCCACCATGAATGGGTCGAATATTCCGTTCCTAAGTATGCCTTGCCAACGTCTTTATGTGGTGTACTTTACACGTTTTTCAGCTCTGGTGAAGTAGGCCCTGAATTCTGCCATCGAGCCTTTTCCTGCCTTCTGACTCTGAATGTTTCAGCCTGGGCCTGCATCTGTATCCGTAACCTTTGTCTTACTCCCTGCGCGGCTAACGGTGCTTGGTTCAGCCTGTTGCCTGCCAAGACTGTATTCAACCTTCAAGCTATCTGCTCCGCTCCTCGAAAAATACATTCCTGTCTAGTAGTTCAAGTAAACATCCTTCCAGCTGCAGAGCAAAGGGCCCGGCCTCACTGTCTCCGTGCAAGTAATTCATAGCTCCTGTTACCATGGTAGGCCCATGCCCCCTCGCATCTCATGCAGACACGTAGACGCTTATACACGCACTCTCAGTCAGTATAGAATAGCCTCTGTCCAAGAGACCTTTTCCTTCCAGATAATACAGTTCCTTAAACATAAGATATTAGATACGATTTGGGATTAGGTTGATCTGACATCCCAGACTTCTGTCTCCTCATGTAGGGCTAAATGTCAAGTCCCTTTCACCCTCCAGTTACACGTCAATCACACGTCATGCTGCCTGCGCGCGCATCCTTGTCATGTATTTCTGCTGACACTGCAGGATTCTCTTATGGATCCTCCCACTTGTGACATCTTCCTAATGACGTTTCTAGTATACGCCTTCATGCACGCCTATTGTAACGCCTTTTTCATTACGTATGTGTACTTTTATCTCTCCTCTCAGCTGTTACGCCTTCTGCATCTGCTTTACTGTAATGCATTGACTATATATATGATTAATTGTCAATAAAGTATTGTCTGTCAGTCCCTTCCCGAACCTACGTGGTGACGGAACGGTATGCCACCTTGGTTCGAACCAAATACCAATTCCTTTTTAAGGAATAAAACCCCTATTTGAAAACCTCAAATATCACGGATTTTGCCTCTTCTTTTTGACTGAGTTATTCTTATTGAACTTTACCGCATAAATTAAGTATAGGTAATTAAAATTTACCACACCTTGGTCTGACCTCCATAACCTGCGTCCCATATCCCTCCTACCCTACACCAGCAAGATGACGGAGAGACACGTCAACACTCATCTCTCTAAATTCATCGAGGCAGCGGACGGCCTGGACCCTTCTCAATCTGGGTTCAGGCCAAATCATAGCACAGAATCAGCTCTCCTCTCCGTGACCAATACCATCCGAATGGCACAGGATAGAGGAGGCTCTATGATTCTGGTGCTATTAGATTTGTCCACTGCCTTCGACACGGTGTCTCATGACACCTTGATCAGTCGTCTGGAGGGAGTAGGGGTGCAGGGAACTGCCCTATCATGGTTGAAAAGTTTCATCTCCAACCGATCCCAAAACGTTCGCCTGGGCTCTCACTATTCCACCTCTAGAGAGCTCACTAAGGGGGTTCCACAGGGCTCATGTCTAAGCCCCACATTATTTAATGTGTATGTGGCCCCCCTGGCGAAGGTCGCAAGGAAATTTGGGTTTATACCTATATCCTATGCAGACGACACCCAGCTGCTGTTCCTTTTCCAAAATATGACCTCAGCAGTATGGAATTCCTTTGCTGCTGGAATGAGAGCAATAGCCGGATGGATGACCTCCAATTGCCTACAGTGTAATGTGGGCAAGACGGAGGTCATGCTCTTTGGGAATGCCCCAATCCTTTGGTCACCTGAATGGTGGCCTCCAGAACTGGGCACAGCTCTTTGTCATAAGGAAAGTGTGAAAAATCTAGGTGTCAAGTTAGATCAATCCCTGGTATTAAAAGATCATGCCACACAGGTTACGGGAACCTGCATGAGAGTTATTGGCCTACTCAGGAGGGTGTTCCCATACTTAGCCGACTATCATCGTAGAACACTAGTACAAACCTTAGTTATGAGTAGGCTTGACTACTGCAACGGATTGCTTATATCCGCTAATGCAGAACAGCTGAAGAGACTGCAGGTTGTTCAAAATACTGCTGCCAGATTGATCTTTAATGCCCCTGCGAGATCCCCCTCACATCCCTTACTGAGCAAGCTACACTGGCTCCCAATATACCAGAGAGTACAATTTAAGATATGCTGTACCATCCATAAATGCTTGTACAGAACTGGCCCTAGGTACCTGACTGAAATCTTCCAACCCTAACAACCAGGAAGATCTCTAAGATCTGAAAATCAAGCTTTGCTACAGATCCCTAGGATCAAAAGAGAAAGACAAGGAGGCCGGGCCCTGGCATTTAGAGGTCCTACTTTATGGAATTCACTACCCCCTTTCCTAAGACAAAATTCCAATCTTGTTACTTTCAGAAAATACCTAAAGACGTACTTGTTTCCTACTCAGCAATCTTAGATATGTCATACAAATTTTCTGTCCCTACTTATCTTCGGAACAACACAGCGCGGAGATATCTCCTTGGAGATCGAATTCCTGCGCTCTACAAGAAATATAAATAAATAAATAAATAAATATATGTAAAGGGGGAAACCACCTCCCTATAAACCACAGACTCACAGTAACCTCCCAAATAATTGTAAAGGGGAATCCACCTCCGTATAAACCACAGACTTGCAGTAATTTCCCAAATAGTTGTAAAGGGGGAACCCACTGTCAGGCATCCACGGTCTGTCTCATCGGGACTATGCTGAAGGTCCTATAACCTCCCTGATAGAATCCTCCCCACGTCTGAAACACCAATACAGACTATGAGAAACGATTCGACTCGGGAAGAAAAGGAAGGAAAGGATAGGGACGGGGGGAGGGAGAGCTGCAATGACAAAACACAAGACAGATTATTACACTCTGTGCCCTATAGACTCAGGCGTTATCTATACATCTCACATCTAACCCCCCATCTTTTTACCTGTGAAGAAAGTTATGTAGTTTTGTAAATAGAAGATAGACCTTAATGAGGTACCTGGGATATTTCTATTACTGCAAGGAAAAGAACAAGAAGCAGTTGGAATCATCACATAACCACACCATAAGCAAGATCATACCAGTTCTTCATCATACCATTTCACGTTCTAGCATGTACTTGTAATGATATCCCCAATAGTTATGGTACCCCTCTGTCTTATCTCCTATGTAAAGAAAAGAAGAAACAACTTGTGTTCAAATCATATCCAAAAAACGATACAAAGAATATTAATGAGTGCTTAACTCGAGTCTGATAGAGAGTAATCTTCTCTCCCTGAAGTCTATAACACTTAGACCTTCTTTGCGAGTGTCTATTAATACATAGATCCACCTCCGGGCCCAGTACTTGAAAACAGAACTATAATCCCGGAGCTCCGTTACTCACAATACCCCAGGATTTACTTCACCAGAATCTCTCTTACGAGCTTGGAATCCCGCAAGGACAATTGCTTTCTCAGCCGAGAAAGCTTCGATCCGGTTTCTAGAAAGTTCACGCGACAAGCGTGAGATACGGACCGTTATTACCATGTTGGCGTGTTCTTTGTTGTTTCCCAAAGGCAATCCTCACTCTCCAGCTTAACTTTAGCACAAGCACGGCTTCACAACACCCAGCTCGTACATCCAAGACGTTGGTCCATATTAATTGGCATCGCCGATAATTCCCGCAATGCATTTATGTCCGCGTCGCGTTTCCTACGTCGGAAACGGAACTCGCTTCAAGGCATGCCGGGATTTGTAGTTCTTTGGCTGCTCGCTCCATACTACGGACCCGCAAAGCTTATCCATTGCTGAATCCTTACACCCACCTGCCTATAAACCACAGACTCGCAGTAACCTCCCAAATAGTTGTAAAGGGGAATCCATCTCCCTATAATAATACTGTAAAATGAAAATCACATTGAGTATCAATTTAGAATGACACGTTGCAAATCAAAAGCAGATGTAAATAACATTGGCATATATCACCAAATTCAATGCAGTGTCACTAAGTGACTTAGCTGTCATCACATGCACCACAACAAACTAGTGAGTGACTTAATACTTAACAATCATCTCACACAGTACAGTTCTGGGTTTCCTATTTCCTTTGACTTACACTCTAACTCCTTATAGCAATATTTCATTACTGTTCCAGTTTTGAATCCTCTTTTCTCTGAGCGAACCAGTTAATTCCTTTTCTTGGTGCAATTGCGCTCCATAGCCAGAAGATGGCACTGTTGCACTAGTTCTAAGTTTTCAAAAGCGACATTCTCAGTAATATGTAGTTTTCAATTAGTGTAAATGACAGTACCTGTGACGATCTTCAGGCAGCAATGCTCATGGCAACCCTCACATTAAAATCATCCTTATCACCAGTACTTGACTTACGAAATTAACTCTGATGGCATTCCAGGTCAGCTACAGAGCACAGAGACACAACAACAAACTGGGGCCTTCTTGCAATTCCATTTCAATACCATGGAGACACCAGTCGTGGTTGGCAAACACTGCACAGTTACAATAGACTTTGCAAAGGCCTGTAGGCTACAATCCAAAGTTTTCTCCACATTTGTTCTCTGTCACATTTTTAACAGCGGGGCTTGATGATTCTTTAATGCATGTGATCAAAATCTGCAATCATTGCTCACAGTTGAAACTGTAAATTGTTGTTGACTGCAGTTTTCTCCACATTTGTTGCCTGTCACATTTTTAACACCGGGGCTTGATGATTCTTTAAAAGCATGTGATCAAAATATGCCCCCGATTATTTTCTACCATGTGCAGCCACTTATCAGGGCACACCGGAGCCTTGTCAGCATTCAACATCGGGGCATGACCTTCGCCCCTACCGGGCTTGATGTGTACCCCTGACATCACTACATCAAAGTCAATTTCAGCACAGCGCTCCATGCCCATTGTGCATTAGTGACAATTTGAGGTTGATTTAGCACATACCTCTTCATTGGACTTCACAGTTTTAAAACAGGACTGCAGATATACTTTACAGTTTCATACACAGCTGTTGTTTACCCCTCAGGCGGGTGCTGGGGGCTGTTTAGGCTTGTAGGAAATTATTTTAAAACTGTACCCCTTTCGTAAAATTTGCGCTCTTGCACGTTATTGATTTTAAAAATAATTGTATGTACTGTATTGCTTGTTCTAGAAAGCCGAAACTTGCATTTAATCCCTACCTTGCTAACGCCGCTCCTGAACTCTACTCTCTGCACAGCCGATTAGGTGCTGGTGCGAGAGAGGGGAGGACACCATCTTGAGGAGGCACGGCAGGGGTAGCGCTCTAGTCGCTGGCTGACTCCCGCCCCCCCGGTCTATTTAAATCACAATATTACGCGGCCGCACAGATCTAGTGTGCTGTTGTTTACCCCTGAGGCAGATGCCGGGGGCTCTTTAGGCTTGTAGGAAATTATTTTAAAACTGTACCCCTTTCGTAAAATTTGCTCTCTTGCACGTTATTGATTTTAAAAATAATTGTGTGTACTGTATTGCTTGTTCTAGAAAGCCGAAACTTGCATTTAATCCCTACCTTACTAACGCCGCTCCTGAATCCTTCTCTCTGCACAGCCGATTAGGTGCTGGTGCGAGAGAAGGGAGGACGCCATCTTGAGGAGGCACGGCAGGGGTAGCGCTCTAGTCGCTGGCTGACTCCCGCCCCTCCCCCGGTCTATTTAAATCCCGATATTACGTGGCCGCACAGATCTAGTGTGCTGTTGTTTACCCCTGAGGCGGATGCCGGGGGCTGTTTAGGCTTGTAGGAAATTATTTTAAAACTGTACCCCTTTCGTAAAATTTGCGCTCTTGCACGATATTGATTTTAAAAATAATTGTGTGTACTGTATTGCTTGTTCTAGAAAGCCGAAACTTGCATTTTAATCCCTACCTTGCTAACGCCGCTCCTGAACCCTACTCTCTGCACAGCCGATTAGGTGCTGGTGCGAGAAAGGGGAGGACGCCATCTTGAGGAGGCACGGCAGGAGTAGCGCTCTAGTCGCTGGCTGACTCCCGCCCTCCCCCTTTCCTCTCCTATAAAATGACCACCAGTCCCCAATGGCGCAGCAGCTGCACCTTTGGCGCGCCGAAGGACCGCTAAAGGCGAGCCCGTCTGTGCCCGTTCGTGACCGGCAGGGACCAGGGGCCTCGCCCCCTGCATCTTTTCCCCAACAGAAGAGGTATCACAGTTCGGAAATCCTAATTAGCATGAGGGCCACTAAAGATCCAGGTTGTATGCATATATATCCTGCTCTAGAGTTGGCTATGGTATGCCCCTGTTGCAAACACAAGTTGAATATAATTAAACATCAGGATGGAAAGCAGAATTTTAACATGCTCCGTTTAAACTGTAGGTCCTTACCCAGGCACAAGACTGAAATTGCCCTTATGTTGGAGGACTATATGCCAGAAGCAGTCTTTTTAACAGAGACCTGGCTGACAACTGACTCTGACCAAGACGTAGTTCTAGCACTGCCCCCGGGCTTCCAGATTATGTGGAAAGACCGACCCTTAGGGAGAGGAGGGGGTGTAGCAAATATTTATAAAGAGCAGTATCTATGTCGAGGTTTCCCTGATTCTATTCCAGACTGTGAAAGCCTGGCATTCTGTATTGAATTTTCCCCCAATAACTGCTTCTCAGGCACACTCATATATCGACCCCCAGGTCCCTCAAAACAGTTCCATAAGGTCCTCCCCCCCGCTTATTGCCGATCTAGTCACAGCTCCCTCAAACTATACGTTGTTAGGTGACCTTAACTTTCATTTTGACTCTGTCTCCGACCGCATTGCCACAGAGTTGGCGGATGATCTGGCGGCCTTACAACTAGAACAACTGGTCTACTTGCACACCCATATTAAGGGCCATCTCTTGGACCCAGTCTTTAGTTACTGCACAGATTTGAAGGTGGGACATTCCATACGCCTCCCTTGGACTGACCATTCACTTATTCCCCTTACATGGTCCACATGGAAGGCCATCCCCCTGCCTCCCACTGTGAGGAACTCCAGGAATTGGTCCAGACTCCCAGTTGAACAATGGCCCAACAGCCTTATGTCCTCCATACCCCCTCCTAACGGGGATGGATTTCGCACTCTCTTGAGACCATACTTCCTCTCGGCAAAACTACTATGAAGCGATCCCGGAAAACTGCCCCCTGTTACTCTGGGGAACTTAGGAAAAAAGCTGGCGCCTGGAATACGCCCCTGCTAATAAAACCCTATATAGAGAGTTGAACAGAGCCTATAAAGAAGCGATAAAAAATGCTCAATCATCCTATTTCTCAAAGCAAATTATTTCGGCAAAATCAAAACCCAAAGAAATTTTCCAGATTGTAAAAAATCTTACCAAACTCTCCCTCCCTTTCACACCCAGCTGCAAAACGACGGCCTATTGTAATGATCTGGCAGACTTTTTTTTCAAAAACTGCATCAAATTTATATCTCATTCCCTGCCAAGGACCTAACACCTTGCCCTCAGGTAGGGCCGAGGCTGTCTGACGCTTCCACTTGGACCCCTGCAAAGCTGGATCACTTCCCGTTATTAGAACGGGAGGTTTTGGAATCATTGAGACGACAAGTAAAATCAGGCTCGACAAATGATCCAGCCCCACCAGATGTACTGGTCTCAGTAAGCCATGTGGTTCTCCCCACCATCATGAACCTCCTTAATGCCTCCATCTCCTTGGGTATAGTTCCGTCTCCTTGGAAGCAAGCCATGGTGCGTGCACTTCTGAAGAAGCCAAACTTAGACTCAGGTCATTTTAATAACTACCGGCCCAATTCCATGCTCCCCTGGGTGAGCAAACGTCTGGAGAAACATATCAACACATATCTTATGGATTTTCTTGAAAGCAATCAGCTGCTTGACGCCACCCAGACGGGTTTCGGCCAGAAACACGGCACGGAGACTGCCTTATTGGCAGTTACAGAGGAAGCCAGAAGCATTTTGGATCAAGGGGGATCAGTGGCAGTGGTCCTCCTCGATTTTAGCGCAGCGTTTGATACGGTCAATCATGACACGCTGCTGTGCCGCCTTGCCGACCTGGGAATTTCAGGGAGAGCTATGGTCTGGCTTAAATCCTTCTTGAGCAATAGGACCTTTCAGGTCTTTGAGCGTGACATTGTTTCCTCTAGTAAACCTTTGAGCTGTGGGGTCCCGCAGCGCTCATCTTTGAGCCCTGCGCTATTCAATGTCTACATGAGACCACTGGCTGATGTTGTTCGCCCCTTTGGTATTAAGATCATTTAATATGCGGACAACATGCAGCTAGTGGTCTCCCCCGCCCAGGAAAATGGCCAATCCAAACAGTCAGGGTTAATGCAATGTCTGGAGGAGGTAAAAAGCTGGATGTCAACATCTTGTCTTAAACTCAACAGGGACAAAACCGAGCTGATGCTCCTGGGTCCCCCTGCTGCAACTTATATTGACTCCCTATGGCCTTTAAGTCTGGGCACTCCTCCTATGCCCAAGGACAACATTAAAAGTCCAGGGTGTGGCTGGACAAAGCCCTCACCTTTAACATCCAGGACACCAAGCTATCTGCAACTTGTTTCGGACTTCTTAGGATGCTGAAGAAAATCCTCCCTCTTCTTCCTATGGAAGCTAAGCAGATAGCGGTGCAAGCCTTGGTCCAGTCTCAACTGGATTTCAGTAACTCGCTGTACCTAGGGGCTTCTGGCTACACACTGCAGAAATTACAGAATATACAGAACTGTGCGGCGCGCACTCTTCTCCAGCTACCGCGTAGAATGTCAGCTAAACCCGGGCTGAGGAGCCTACACTGGCTCCCGGTGCGGGAAAGAATCTCCTTCAAGGCGATGTGTATAGCTCATCAATATTTCTGGAAAAAGGGCCTGGAGATTGGTCGCGAGCTGATCACCCCGTATCTTCCCAGCAAACACCTCCGCTCTAGTCAGGCCTTTTTGGTGATAGTCCCCAGAATCAAGAGGTCCAGAGCCGGCAGCAGGATGTTCTACTACAATGCCGCCAAGATGTAGAACATGCTCCCCCTTCAGCTTAGCGCCAACCCTAATCTGTTCTCCTTCCAAAAGGAATTAAAGATTTTCCTCTTTAAAGCCAACAACTAGTCCTTCCATCTGTCTTCCTTCGATGAGTGGCTCCTTGGTCTTGCAGCGCTTGGATGCCTCAGTGCAGCATTCGGGCTATTCAAGTCTCCTTTTCATTTCATTTCATTTTCATTTCATTTCAGGTGGATCTGGCACCTAAAATTATTTAGGGCGACCGTTGTCAGGGTCGCTGGTGGGCGGGTGCCAGAAACCTTAAATAGTTCAATGTCTTTAGCAATATTAGTACCTTAAGTTCCAGTAGCCATCAAATAGCCTTCTTTTCTCCACATGTACGTTCTTTTCCTTTTAAATCGTTTCCATTGTAGAAATCAATGAAGTCTCGTAGACAGCTCTTGTAGTTGGTAGTTTATTATTCAAGTTCCATCTTAGTAAGTTCCAATGTAAGTCCTAATATAAGCCCCACCAGGAGCAGCCTCCTGGCTGCTCAGCCCATCTTCTCCAACAGCTCCACCTTCAAGTACAAACATCCATAACATTCCAAATGGCATCATATAGCTAGAGCATCAGGCAGAGAACCAGGGCCAGGGAGATGCATTACATAAGAAGCAGGTTACTACATATATATATATATATATTGCATAGACTTACTTTTGTAAGTGTTCAGTGAATGCTGTTATTTTCAAGACTGCAGATAGTCTGTGAAATGTCTATGGATTACTTAAAAATATGTTATTACCAAATGCTTATGGCTTTACTTCTTTATTTGTATGTGTGTTTATTGTAACTGAATTACTTACTCACTCTGAGGGTGGCACTGTCTCTTTCTTTTCCTCCTCAATCCGATGTGTGAGGACACCTGCGAAGTCAGTGTTCCACTATGCTCCATTTATACGCTTTGTGTGGTGAATAGTAAATTAAAACAATACATGATTTCAAATGTATTTTTAACTGGGATTCTAATTCTGACAAAAAGCTATATTTGTTGAGAACAGTTTAGAAACACTGCTTCTTTATTTCCTGTTTAGAATGATAGCCATTGTGGTAGACAGCATCAAGACATAGAGTAAAAATAGAGAAAGGACATCTGGAAAGTTGCTTTTCTAACGTCCCTGCTGTTTTTGCTTGCAGTGTTACATTGATAACATTATTTATCATTGATGTATACAAAACATATTCATTATTAGAACATTGGAATGTTGGGAGCTCCATTGCTTCTAATGGCGGGAATAAGCCCGGACCTCCAATATTCCAATGCTTCTTTGTTCACAGCTCTGGTTGTGAACAAAGGCTTCAGAGAGGCTGATTTCAATCCCCTCGTGCTCCCTGAAGCCTCTGTTTAATTTGTTAGCACATTCTGTTCTCTAGTGGCAGAATGTTCTAATTGCCTTATAACCCTTCGTAGCAGGGCTATACCAGCTATTAAAGTCCCGCTGTCTTGTTAAAGTCCCTCACCTCCGGCTCGGGCCTTTAATGCTGCAGCAGGCCTTTAATAGCCGGTATAGCACTCTACACAGGCTATAAGGCTATGTTGTATTCTTATTCCTACTGCGATCTCAAAAAGTAGTGTTTCAATATGTATATATATCTTTGGGTCTTAAAAAACACTATTTTGGCATCGTTTCCGAAGTCTCATTTTAAAAGTATGTGTTGTAACATCATACAACCACACCACGACTTGCCAAATTTGTAATCAGGCTCTATATGTATGGTTGAGACACGTTGACTATTTAGAAGATGTAGGTCCATTATTTCCACAACACCTCACTAATTGTACCTGTAGACCTACCATGAGGGGAATGCAAGCTGTGCTAAGATATTTTGAATTCTTTGTAAGAACCCAGTATTTAATTATCCAAACTTCTCCCTTAAACCTGATTGAACTCATCCTGGTTTTAGGGCTCAGGATAAGATCTGATGATGAAGCATGCCCCTAATAGAGTGTGAGGGTCTATCAACAAAAGAAGCACTCACCCCTTCTATACGGAGCTAAGCATCCTTCATACATTGAAAGATTAGGCCATTTAATGGCGATACAAGTTGTAGGATACTTGTGAGTGCCAAGTTCAAGTGGGAGGACACATCCTACTTATTTTTTTGTCTTCCTCTTCCTAAATACCATACCTCCAAGGATGGGGTGAGTTGTTAACTTTTCTTTAGCCTCTGCCTGCCTTATAATGAAAGGCAGGTCTATGGACTATGAGATTAAGAGAGCGCTCATGGTTCGATTTAGCTTTGCCTCTATATTTAGGGTTGAGCATCGGTCTTTATTTCATGGTGTCATCAGGCTAGAAAGAGACCGCGATTTGGATTAAACGTCCTCTACCTCCTGCTGTCCTCCAGAAACCTGGGATTTCTGTGCCTCAAAGGAAGGTATCCAAGAGTTGCCACAGCGCAATGATTCCAGACTTCCTTGTTTCATCCGCGTACTCATTAATTACAACCGTACAATCTAAATAATACCTCCACTCACCTCTTTACTTGGGAATATGCGCAACCTAAAAGCGAACCATTGCAGCTCTCTGATAATTTTACATAGGCTGGATTCTTATGGGCCATATTTTAAGTTTTTTTAAACTATTTTAACTAATGTACACTTTGATGATGCACTGCAGAATTAGGAACATATTGAAAAAGTGCATTAAGCATGTGTTCGCCTAGTTTATTTCCCTAGGCCCTACGGTTCTCTATCTTCACATAGCACCATGCTGTTAGAAGCGCTGGTCGGGGGTCTTTACTGGTCAGATAGAGCAAGAAACAAAACAAGAAAGATCCATCAACGATATACAAGCCATCTGCTATTTATCCTTTATAATGACTTCCTAGATTAAATCTGATGGCCATCTGCACATTAAGACACTAAAACTTAACAGGTCCACTGTATTCGCTAGTTCCCAAACAACCAAGCTTGGCTCAGCCTGCTATTAATCCTCTGCATTGAATGTAAACAATATCAAAACCATCCTATGTTTTATCCATTCAACATGGCTCAAAGAAATGATAAACAACCTATATTTCACCGTTTTATTTGACATAGTTTCATAGTTTATAAGCTTTATTTCGAGAGCTCATGTCATAAACACCATATTGAATTAAAACAATGTAAAAGTAAGCAATCCATACAACAGCACATTGCAGGTAGATATGTGTAGGCGAGTCATCAAGTGTCCAACAACACCCAGAATACAGTATGCACATTGACAAGTATGCGATAAGACTATAAATATTCATTTATTTATGGGTTTTTTAGAGCGTGAACTTGAGCGCTTTACAGAGTCGTAGAGTTGTACAAGAGGCATGTGATCACAAGAGTATAACATACATTAGGGAGGGTGGGGGGGTACTGAGTACAAGAGTGAGGGAAGTATTCAGTACAGTTAGTATTACAGTTTCTTGGTTGGCGGAAGGTCGACGGAGGAAGGCAATAGTCTCTGTGGTGGTTGGGAAAACGGGGTTTAGCTGAGGAATTTACCCATAAGGAAGGATTTGGCCTCCTGTTTGAAATGTGCAAGAGAAGGGATTCTTCTGATGGCGGGTGGGAAGGAGTTCCATATTCGTGGTGCAGCCCTAGCAAATGCCCAATTATATTTTTTTCCGAAGGCTTAAGTAGGAGGTCACTGGCAGACCGTGAGTTTCTGATTCCTTCAGATACCACAAGTTTCTGTGCAACATATGCAGGGGAGTTTGAGCGTAGGGCCTTGTGTGCGATGCATGCTAGCTTAAGTTGTATTCTGGCCTTGAGAGGAAGCCAGTTCAGTGCTTTTAGATATGGAGAAATGTGATCAAATTTCCTGGTGCCGGTAAGTAGTCTGGCGGTAGCATTGAGGCAGGCTTTTGAAGGTGCTAGGGAGATCTTGGGTAAACCAGAGAGGGTGGAACAGTCATATTCCAGTCTAGAAATAACTAGTGGTCGGACTGCCAGTTTTAGGTCGGGAGCATGAAGGAAGGGTTCCAGTTTCCATAGGTAGCTCAGGTGGAATCTGGCAGATTTGGCTATTAAGTTGATGTGGTCTTGCATGTTCAGGTTGCAATCCAAGGTTATTCCCAGCGATTTGGCCGAGGCCACGATGGTCAGTGGACTATTTAAGGCTGTGATGGATTTAATCCATGGCTGGATCTCAGGGACAATTTTAGGAGGGGAAATTAGAAGAAATTCTGTTTTCTTTGCGTTTAGTTTGAGTTGGTTCGAAGAAAGCCATTGGACGGTCAGCTTCAGTGCCTCATTCAGGGAGAGAGTCTCTTCGTGAGATGAGATTTTGATGTAGATCTGAGTGTCTTCGGCGTATATATGATAGGAGATATGTGCAGTGTGAAGGACTTCAGCAAGGGGTTCTAAATAAAGGTTGAAGAGGGTGGGGGACAGCGTTGAACCTTGAGAAACTCCAACCGTGCCCGAGTAGAGAACAGACAGGTTACCATTAATTAGAAATCCCTGAGATCGGTTTTGGAGGAAGGATTTGAACCATTCGAAGACAGGGCCATCTAATCCCTTCCTAAATTTGAGGTGTTCAAGTAGCTTTCCATGGTTGACCGTGTCGAAGGCTGAGGATAGGTCTAGGAGGATTAGGAGACAGGTTTTGCCTTGGTCAAGGGCGTGGAGGGCATCATCAACGATATGGCGCATGGTGGTTTCAGTGCTGTGTCAGGGACAGAATCTGGATGGGCAGTCATCGAGTAGGTGGAAGTTGTTGATGTGATGACTTAGCTGCAGTTGCACACATTTCTCCAGTACTTTGGCTAATAGAGGAATGTTGTAAATAGGTCTGAAATTATCTGGGGAGGCTGGATCCAGTGATGGCTTTTTCAAAATGGGGAGGACTTGGCCCGCTTTGAGGGAGTCAGGGATTGATCCCCACCAAAGAGAGGCATTAATTATCGCAGTCCAGCAAGGAATAATGGATTGGGCGGCGGTACGGAGACAGTTTGAGGGGAACGGGTCATTGAAATGGTTGTTCGGGTTTAAGGTGGAAAGGATTTTGTCGATAGAGACTTCATCATAGAGAATGAAGTTGGTCCAGTGTGCTTGATTCTTAGGACAGCTCTGCTGAGGCAGCGTGGGTGGATGAGGCATGTCAGAGGGCGGTAGAGAGTGTGGGGCGAAACTCAGTTCATTGACCAATGTTTTGATTTTGTTTGTAAAAAATGAGGAGAATTCATCGGATGAAATTAGAGACTTGGGGTTTTCTTTCGATGTTTTGGCCAGTTTGTTAGACTGGTGTTTCATCAGTTCAAAGAGTTTGCGGGGTCTGTTCTGGGTGTTCCCTAGTTAGAATAATATTTTTGAGTTGAGCACATTCTTGTTGTAAGTCTTTCTGGCTTGGCGGAGAAGTTTTAGTTGAGCGGCAGAGGGGTGCTGTCTCCAGATTCTTTCGGATTGTCAGAGGGATTGCCTCTCATTGTTGAGGGACCCAGTGAACCATGGGTTTCTATCTTTGACTTGAATTTTTTTTAGTTTTAGCGGGGCAAGGTCATCCAGAATGGTCGACATAGTTGCAGAGTAGTGATCATTGAGGTCACTGACCGGTGTGATATGCGGGGGGAGGGAGGTCAGATTTGCAACGAGCCTCAAGTTCCTTGTGGTCCAGGTTCTTGGTGTCTCTGACAAGGCATTTAGGAAGTACCGGTTGGGGTGCCCTTGACTTGTATGTACCCGGTAGAAGGAAGGTAATGGTGTGGTGTGGTGGTCAGACTAATCACAAGGGTCTATAGAGATAAGCCTAATGGTTGCTTCCTTGGAGATGATCCAGTCAACAGTGGCCCCTTTTGAGTGTGTTGAGAGTGAGCAAGAGTGGGTCAGGACTTGGTTGGTCAGGAGGTCTTTAATGATGTTGACATGAGGATCCTTAGGATCATTCCAGTGCAGGTTGAAATCTCCAAGGAAAATGTCTTTGGCGTTGGAGGAGCTCTTTACTGTGAGAATTTCCATGAGGTAGTCAGTGAAGGAATGGTTCATGCCTGGGGGGTGGTAAAAGATGTGCAGGTTGCACAATAGGGAGGCGGTACTACAAACTGAGAGAGAGAGGTATTTGCAGGCGTCGGTGGTATCCGCCAGAAGCTCCGTGACAAGAAGGTTAGAGCGGTAGATGCAGGCAATGCCACCTCCTTTCTTGCTATGTTGTCTGTCTAGTCTAGCAGTGTTGTATTTGGGGGGACTAGGAGGTCCAGGCAAGGGGATGAGGACTCATTAAGCCATGATTCTTTTAGAATTGCTAAGTCGAGGTTGTTGTTCAGGATGAGAGCAGCAACATCGGCGACATGCTTTACTGCTGATCAGCAGTTAATTAGGAGAGCAGTCAGGGAGGTGTCAGGAGTCGGGGCAGACAGGTGTACAGGAGCTAAATTACTTCTGATCACACTTCTGTTACTTAGGGGAGCTGGTCTGCAGGGGTTGATAGCGACCGTGCGGATGGGATTTTCTGCCCGCACGACTGCTAGACAAGGGGTAACTGGGGCTGCTTTGTGGTCCTGTAGAATGGTGAGGATTTTCTTTTAAGTGAAGTCTAACGGGTTTGGTGTGGTGAGGGAAGAGTTGTAGGAGAGGGCGAGAGCTAGGGTTTCCTCTTCGGATAGGTGGCAAGGTTGCTTTTGCGGGCGAAGGTGCCTCATATAAAGAGGTAGTTGGTATTTGGGGAGCTCTGAGATAGGAGAGGAAGTGGGATTCAGAAGGGGCTTGAGGCTGGTGAAGGAGAGTTCAGCGAGGTGAAGGAGGTTCGTTAAATCCCGCATGGAGTGATGGGTGCTCAGAAATAATATGGTGGCTTTGAAATGCAGAGTATCGGTGTCCATAAATGGGGGCGGGTGCGGAGGAGGTGCTAGGAGGGTTAGGATGGGCTGTATTAGGGAAGATAGGAGGTTTGGTTTGTGGGCTAGCTTGCCCTGCCTCATAGGTAGTTAGAGGCATACCTGACTCAGAGTCGGAGTGGGAAGCTCGGCGGGGGGAGACCGAGGGTCTTGTGTCGATTGCGTTAGCATGGCCGGTACGTGAACTGCGGGGGTTAGGATGAGCTGTGTTAGAAGATATGGAGACCCAAAGCGGAGATAGAGGGGAGGAGACCAATGGTCTGGGGGCAGTAGTGTTAGCAAGGCCAGTAACCAAACTGGAGGGGTTAGGAAGAGCTGTGTTGGAGACCCTTTGAGAGGAGGCTTGGGGGAGGTTAGTCATCCCAGGCAGGAGGATCGGATGATCGTTAAGGCAGTTGTTGGTCGTATTGCCAGTGTCATGCACATGGTTTCTGAGGAGGGTAAAACGGTTCGCAAATTTATGAAGGTTTTTGTTTGAGGCTTGGATCAATACAATGCCACTTTTGTAGAGGGTGATTGTGAGGTCAGCACGCAAGATTGTGGAGGGTGCTAGTGTGAGCTTAGTGCCGTAAGGAATATTCTTGGTTGAGCATACATTAAGGAGATGCGAAAAGGCATTGCGTCTAGAAGGCATTCTTCTGGAGTAGATGACGAGGTTGTTGATGACTGTGCCGTTGTCCGTACTAAGGCGTAGGTCAGAGATCAGTGTCTCAGGGTGGTTTTTCAGGGTGAGGTTATTTGAAGGTTTTTGTAGCAGTTTTGGAGAGTTTTGGGGGGTAAGCCAGGGTGTATGAGTTTGCCACAGTAGAGGTCAGGCCAGGACCAACCATCTAGGATAGGATAGGGCACAGTAGGAGAGACCGGGTCAGTAAGTAGCAGATTTCCTTATGACCTCGGTCATTGAGATAGTAACTGTTTGGGGGTATGAAATTGGCCGGGTCGCAAGTGAGAAGAAAGCGGAAGAAGACAATTCCTGGGGCTTTCTCAAGGAGCAATCAGTGAACTTCAAGATGGCTGCCACCTGAGCTAGTAGGGTGGCTTGTTGTGCTGGTGCTATCCTATTTCTGTTGCCACTGTCTGGACATGCTAGGCTGGGGTACAGCTGTGGGCCCTAATTAGTTTTTACAGTGCCGTCCTCTTTCTGTGGTCATTGCCAGGAGCTGCCATTTTGTAGGGTAGAGGGTCTCAGGTAAAATTCACTTACAAGTTTCCACAGAAACTGAGAAAAGCATGTTTTAAGGTTAATTCTGGGCATGTTTCACAGTTTATAATCACAGTATTGTTCAAAAGTCTTGCACTAACAGATTGGACAACTGCCAGACATGGCTGTATGCACTCTGATATCACTGCAGGGGTTAGAGGCGGTAGACTCAGAAGCTGAGATCGGTCCTGGACCAGGGTTCAATTCCCCGCCTCGACGCGGGTTGGGCTCAATAATTCCACGGACTCGATAATTCTCGCTCCGGTGCCTACTCGACTGGCGAGTTCACACTCTGCGACTCTGGGCAATAGCTTGCTTAATCTCCACAATGGCCCCTCGCGGCGGGATGCCTGGCTTTCACCTTGTGGATACCCTGCCGGGGATATCTCACAGGGGAATACCAGGACGGGTTCCCTAAGCAAGCGCTTAGATGCCTGCGATGTGGGTGGATTGCGCTATATAAATACATGTACATTTACATTTACATTTACATTTACTGCTGGAATGAGCACAATTGCCAAGAGGAACCTTGGAAAAGAGGGGGGGCGAGGCAGCAAACTGCTCTCCAGCATCTTCAGGTGCGCTCTCCCAGCACTCGGCAGCACTGTGAACCAGGAAAGGGCAGTGAGGCATAAAGCTCCCCAGTGCCTCTGCCGGAGCCTGGCGTGTCCGTCTCCAGAGGGAGGACTCGCCTCAGGGCCGGCACACCCTCCGGTGAGAAAACAGGCATGGGCCCAAAAGAGATGAAGGCCTGCAGTGGGCAGAGGGGAAGGGTGGGACCGAACTCACCAGGTTTGCAGATCCGACAAGCGTCCAATGGTCCGTCTCTCTGCAGCCCAGCCTCTGATCTTAGTCCGCTATCTCCACGAGACTCCACTCGTCCAGGATCGAAGGAGAAGGACACCGCCTCGCGGGTCCTCAGCGACTCTGAGCGTGCTCTCTCAGAGCTAAGCAGCACTGTAACCGGGAAAGGGCAATGCGGCGAAAATCTCCCCAGTGCCTCGGCCGGCATGTCTGTCACCAGAGGGAGAACTCACCTCAGGGCTGGTACATCTTCCGGCGAGAACACAGGCTCGGGGCCCAAAAGCGATGGAGGTCTACAGAGGGGGAGGGCGAGACTGGACCCACCAAGCCAGCAGATCGGGCAAGCGATCACGGTCCGTCCCTCAGCAGCCCAGCCCTCAGTCCCAGTCCGCTGGATTTACGAGGTGTCGAACAACTGGAGTCTGTTTGTCCGCAGCGGCAAGGCAGCGCCTTTGAGCCAACGGTCAGCACCAGTGAGAAATGGCCGACGTCCCATATGAGGTGCGAGGGGTCCGTGGGGGTTAGTCTGTGCCGTGTTTCGGGAGCTAAGTAAGATCTAAATTTGAATGTGTGAATGCGGGGGGGGGGACACCCGGGTGATGGAGAGAGATGGATGGCCGGGTTATACAGGGATAAAAACCGATAGGTGATCCCTAACCCAGGAACTCCGTGGAGGAGCTCTTGTCTGGGGGCCATACAATTCAAGAGTAAAAACATACTAAAAACAAGTTAAGATGGGGAGAAATAGGCATTGTGATGCTTCCTTATCATTTGGACCCATGTTACAATCCCCAATGGGCCCTAGTTGGCATTTCCAACCTTCCTCTTGACAGCACCAAGAGCTATAAAGTGCACATGCACAATCTATATATAAAAATCTTCAGGTACCAGCCTCAGAGCCCTACAACAGGTGCCAATAGTCTTCATACCGCAAGCTGCTATAGAGTTCCAGCTTGGGTCTTCGGTCTAATAAGCCATAGAAGGGTTAAGAACCTGGCTACGCTGCGTGCAAGGAGTGGTCTGGGATCTGGTCTGAGAAAGCGGAGGCCAGCCCTGTAGTCTCGTGTGGCCAGCTGCTGGCAGATTGGTTTTAGCAAATTCCTCCTGGGCGTATTATATGCCTGGCAGACAAACACTTTCTACTGGGGCCCTGCAGCATGGACAATCTCTCTGAGTTGGATTACTTGATTAGATGTTTTCGCACAGACGGAGAGTGTGCCACATCAAAAATGGATGTATAACATCCCGTCCCAAGGGACCTGATTAATATATAGAAAGGGCTCCAAATATCTGGACGGTTTGTCTAGATAAAATTCTGTAGTTAATATCCCCAAGCTAGGTTTGCAGGATTCTTGATGAGCCACCCATTCCCAAAGGAGACGCTTAATCTCTTCTTTCCAAGATGGGTCCTGCTTGTCCCTTGGAGGCCCAGTGCTAACATCAACTTCCTTCCGTTGGAGATCCAAGCTACATTTGTTTCTTTTATCTATCTGGATGACCACGGATCGGGCTTTGCCATATGGCTTGAGGTCCGGGGTCCACCTAATGCCAGCCAAGAAGAGCAGGGGCATAACCTTACTATATCATCAATGGATCTCCTACCTATGTCTAGCATCAGGGGAGGAAGGGGAGTGTTTTGCTGCAACATAACCAGGTCTCTTAAAAACTTATGTTTGGACCTGCAGAGATCGTGGGCCTAGTCAAATCCTGACAGCTCTGCTCCATACAGAGCTGTGCTTACAACTTTTGCATTATAGACCTGTAGAGCTGGGGTTATCAGTCTGCTAAATGAGGAGCAATGTTCTTTTCCAAGAGATTCCGCACCTCGCTTATAACCCCTTAGCATCTTGGTTAGGTGAGGTTTCCAGGACATCCTATCTGAGAGTCGGAAACCAAGAATATCGAAGGTGTCAACCCTTTCCATGGGAGTCCAACCCAGCCATGCACTACCTCTATAGGACTTATGGGACACAGCCGTGAGGGAAACGGCTTCCAGAGCTTCAGGGAGCGTGTGCTCACCATCGCCAGGCCACTTTGCAGGAAGGTCCGCCACCGTGCCGTGAGGGCTACGGCTAGAGGACTACAACCCCCAGGTGCCCCGGCGGCGCACTTGTGACGCGCCCAACAGCGCCCGGAGGCGCTACAAAACAACGGTGCTCACCTCGCCACTCAGGACGCGCGCGGGCGGCACCGGGAGAAGCCCGGGACAAGGGCGGGTCAGTCTTCGTCAGTCATCGGCAGGAAGAGGCAGGGCGGGGCCACCCCCTTTGCATCTAACCAGAACATGGGTAAGCGCAAAAATACTATCTGTACTGATGCTGGGGCTAAAAAAACGAAGGTGCCTAGACACTCTGAAAATATTTTTTCCTACTTGACATCTGCAGTGGGGGCCCTATCTAAAGAGATAGAAACCGCACAACAGGAACTGGGATTACAAGTGACTGTTCCATCATCCTCAGAAACTAATCCCTATCAAGGTGCCACCTTGGAACCTGAAATAACTATATTAAAACCATCACTAACATCTGGGCAAACCGATTCACAAACCAGTGGTATACCAGTGAACCCACCCACCCTACCCACCCTGTCAACTAACCCGGCCACTCTAACTAATCCGACATCTAGAAAGAGGAAGAAAGGAGATGGGGTTCCCACCAATAAATTCATTACAGAAGACACACTTAAAGAACACCTTGAAGCACTCTTTGAGGAACGGATTGAACCCCTCTTAGTGGGGATTGCTAAGGACATTGTCGATACCATGAACACATGCTTGGAAGGGTTATTAAAGAAATGTGTACTTATTGATAACCTAGTTAAGACACTTGAGACATCTGCCCCCTCACAACTACCGACACCCATGGGACCCTGGGGTGGTATTCAATCTGCCCCTAAACCTATGTTGACTATCCCTACGAACAGATCTATGACGGTACAGGGAACAGGGAGGAGTATGGGTGAAAAGAACTGTAAAGTAGGCACCGCACAACCTCCCTCGGTCACATCCAGTAAAGTAGTAGAGCAAAAAACTGTTGCATACTCTAAAGCACATTTACATCTCCCCCCGCTGTTGTACCTTTTGTAGTGGTTTTTGTAGGGGTACCACCACTATTTGAGGGGGAAATAGAATCCACCAATAGCTTAATTGAAAAGGCAAAAGAATGGTGCGTAAACTATAGCTGCGGGGGTATAAATATTTCAAACAGTGTCATCTTTGCAAGAAGGGTGGGATGGGTGGGCCGCCGACCAAAATCTGTGAGGGGTAACTGTGTGGTGGTAAATTTTGAGAACATACAATGTGTAGACAGACTCCTCTGGGACGGATCAGAGATTCAAGAAGATGATATTATTAGACCAGCCACATTAGGTTTCTTCTACCCACCCCACAAAGGCAATTTTCCTCTAAGTACACAGTTTCATGAATTCCCAAAGTCTGGTAAGGGTGGTACCTCATAGCAAACGATACCCTTTAGACGACAACAAGAAAGACACGTTACTGAAAGCCCGCATTCCAATCTGGTACTGGCAAATAGTTTTACCCCCCTAGTGGGCTTAGACGAAAATGACTGACAACCAACATCTACTTAGCCATCGTCATTAGTTTCACTAGGGGAGTGGGAACTCATCCCATGTCAGTTCCTTAGTTGGAATGTGGCGGGCACCAGAGCCAAAAGACTAGCTCCACCATGGATAGATTTTCTAACCAGTAACCATGTAATTGCACTCCAAGAAACATGGGATACTTCACCAACTTTCTGGATGGATGGCTTTTCAAGTTTTACTATACCAGCAATACCAAGCAGCGCAGGAAGAGCCAAAGGTGGGCTAGTTCTTCTTTTTTCACTTAAATTCGCAGGGACGCTTAGGCAACTAGAGTCTGGTTCCCCAAATATTTTAATTATAGAGTGGACTATTTCACCAGGTTGCATCCTAGTAGTTACAAATTTTTATAATTCATGGGTCAGACAAACAGACACAGCCCACGTGGATCACCTGGAAAACGTCCTCAACGACTACAGTCAAAAAACACGCACTAATTTCGAACTTATAATATTAGGCGATTTTAACACACAAGTGCTGTTGAGCACGAAATGCATTGGGTCCAAGGCTCATTTTTGGGATGAATAATTGTGTATTGAGAAATATTGAAAAGACACATGGCTGTGATGTAACAGCTTCACCCTGAAAAAAGGACAGAGCATCCAAACTATAAGTGAATAAATATGTGCAATTGAAAGTTTACCTCAACACATGGTCATCATTGTTTAATAGAGCTGAACTTATGTTGACAAGGGATTGATTTCCCCAAAAGAGTGCGACTGGGTAACCTGTCAAGCTTGGCAGCATTCATTCGTTATTATTGAGAATTCCCTAGGTCAGAGGGAACCAACCGGCCAGCACCTAAGAGACTAAAAGCATTCCAACCGCAATTCACCCACAGAGTGCCACACTTCCCCCTTTTTACTTTTTACGTATCTGTAGGAAGGACAGTGTGGACTCCCCCCCATCCCCACACTCGCTTCCGCCGGAGCGGATATCCGGCCCCCGGGAAATTCGTAGGAGGGGCATCTAGCCGTCTCCCCCCTGGGAGGGGCCTATGGCTGTCTCCCCCTAGGCGACCCATCCTTAGTGGGTGCCGCCTCCCCATGGGAGGGGCCAATGGCCGCCTCCCCCCGGGCGCTCCCATCCATTCTGGGTGGCGCCCCCCTCTAGGGACCTTGAAATTACTGCTCACCGATCATGACCTTACCGCCCGACCAAAAAATAAATACGACAGTTATTTTACCTACTAAGGGGAGAAAAAATCCGCCTAATCTGACACAGCCTTGACGAGTCATCAATTTTACCTTTCTACAAAGGGAAAAAAGTCCTAAAGCAGAAGACAACTTTATTACGTGCAACACTCCTTTACTTTTCAACAAAGGAAAAAAGGCCTATACACGTCTTCTAATCCAGATATCATCCACAACTTTATTCAAACAAGCATTGCAATAGGGGCTGGTGGGTGGGTTAAAATTGCCGCTTGTTCCGTCGAGGGCTCACGAGCATTGAGTGGTGCAGCTTCAGAGCACAGGAACAAGAGGACGCTTCTTCGGATTCCCGCTCTATTTATCCGTCTGCGGGTGGGCGGGGACCCTCCTCAGGTATGCCCACTGGGCGCGGTCTTCTGTGCGGGTGTCTAGGACACCCCTCTTGGACGGGAAAAGGCGCGCCCCGGCTATGCCACTTTGGGCATACCAGCCGAGCCACGCCTCCCGCCCAAAATGGTTTCCGGGGGGGATCGGGGCACCCATCCATACGTTCGGGGGGACCGAGTGGTCTCCCCTTTCCATATGGCCGGGATGCCCGCCACCCCCTCCCAACACCAATTCCCAATGGGAGAATACAGACACAGGTTTGAACTTTTGGAAGGCGGGGGGGGAGTACCCCCCCGGCCGTATTTATTAAAAAATGAAACAAAATGTAAAACATTAAATAAAAACGTTTCCTGCATTATGTACAATTTTGCTTTTATTACATTTTGATGAAGACATGTTCTTTGGCTAACCTTAACAGATCTCTAATACAAAGGTTTCCTAGCCGAGTCTAGCATCCTGATAATGCATACATTCTAAATTAAAATTGTACATCCTAGCATTAAGGGCCAACGGCAAGGTCTTAACCGGTGTCAGATCCCTACTACCAAAATCCCGCCCTCACGGTGTGAGTGACGCATGCGCAGAGGACTTTACCCTCATTGCAAACTGTAACTTCCCTTGTCGTGGGGGCCCCCTTTCACTCGACGCCATCTTAAAGGTCGTCCGAGTTCCCGTGTGAGGTATCTGTAGGAAGGACAGCGTGGACTCCCCACCATCCCCACACTCTCTTCCGCCGGAGCGGATATCCGGCCCCCGGGAAATTCGTAGGAGGGGCATCTAGCCGTCTCCCCCCTGGGAGGGGCCTATGGCCGTCTCCCCCTAGGCGACCCATCCTTAGTGGGTGCGCCTCCCCGTGGGAGGGGCCAATGGCCGCCTCCCCCCAGGCGCTCCATCCATTCTGGGTGGCGCCCCCCTCTAGGGATCTTGAAATTACTGCTCACCGATCATGACCTTACCGCCACAGGCCGGATAGTTGACCGACTACCCGGCCCCCCCACTCCTCCTAAAGGTCATGCTTCCTCAAACCCCTTAGCCATGCTATGAAGTCTCCTATGAGTAAATCATTCCCCTCCCTGGACAGGTGAACCCCATCATTCAGATACATGTGATCACCCCGAATACACCCGTGAGGAATGCTATGCAACTGCGCGGAGCAAAACAATTTCCCAATTTTATTGTTGACCCTCTTCACTGAGTGGTTTAACGCTGACACTGAGAGACCCCCCCGCCCAATCTTCCTGGGGATCATGTGGGACCAGGCAATCGTGCACCCCGGGAGTTTCTTAGCCAACCAGCTAACTGCCGACAAAATGTGTTCTAATAACACTCGTCTTCCCAGCTTCACTAAGTCATTGCCCCCCAGGTGCACTATGACTACAGATGGCGGTGACCTTTGCCGCCCTAAAAGACCCTCCAAAAACGATTGAAATTGGTCAAAACAGAGGCCACCCTTCCCATGGAAGGTCACTCTGTACCCGTATTCCTCAGATGCGTGAATCGCGTCACCTGCCTTGAATACATCCCCGGCGCGCCTCACATATGAGACCCTACGGGTAAGTAGTGCGCTCTATAAATGCCATTGATTGATTGATTGATATGAGTGGCCCACGACCCATACCACTCTCTCTCCAGTCGGTGATCCTCGACCGCTGGACTCCTGATGTTGGGTCGACTCCCAATTCCGCCCCGCGTGATAGGCTTGCAAAACTGTAATTCAAACAAAAGACAAGAAGCGTGAGTGCAAGTCAATTGGCTTTTACAACATGTGCAATCGCACATACCTTTTGAAGCAATTCGAGGACCAACGGCCTAGCTGTTTCACTTCTTCCGCACTCTGACCCTGGGCCGTAGCCTCAGTAGCAGCCCCTATCCTAAATGAGTGGGTCCCAAAATTGCACGGATCCATGCCCGCGGCAGTGATTGTAAGTGCTAGCACCCTCTGAAACTGAAATCTCGTCAGCGGGGTGCCATCATTGTGCCTAAGCAGGCTCCCCCCCATGTAGCCGTCCTTTGTGCCAAGTATTCCTCTAAACACTTTATCGGACAAGTGGGGGATCCTCGTGCGCGCTGCACAACAACACTATCTCCCATAGCTTCCTGGTCTGTCTTGGACCAGGCTATCGAGATTACCATTGAATCACCCCTTATTCTTACGTGATCCCTGCACAAGCCTCCCTCCATATCCTTCTTGTTCCTCGCCACGAGTTCACTTACCCGCATAGCCCCAAGAAATGCCAAGGCGAAAGCTGCCCGGAACAGAACTGCTTCGAAAGGGGAGGAGCACGTCTCATCCAGCTTTGCTAAAAGCAGAGACAATCTGTCTAAGCCAATCGGGCGCCTCGTATCTTGTTTGGGACCCTCGAGGCATTGCTAGTTGCGGAGTGCCTTCCTAACCAAAAAGGAACCCGTTGGGTCACTTATGCCGTGTAGCTGTGCCATAAACGAAATGGCCACCCTATGTCTATTGGCCGTTGCCGCTGGTCGGCCTTCTCTGTGCAGCGCTACCAGGAACCCAAGGAAGGATTCCTCCTGACCCCAGCTCTGTCTCCCTGTCGGACCCAAAAATGTGCAGTAGGAACGAAACGCTCCTTCGTAAGCCTTCCTTGTCCTGGGAGCTAAGTTGGCTGCCACGAGGTCTTGTATTCTGGGGCACCGATTAGCCATAGCGCTTCGGGGAACGGTGCCGCCACTAGGTCTGCTGTGGGTAGATAGCCCCTGAAAGCCTGCATGTGTGAACGAGAGAGTGCGTCAGCTGCATTATTCAGTACACCCGGCACATGTTTTGCCCTGAACTGTACATTCAATTTCATGCAACGTAACACAATTTCTTTTAACAATCTCAAGATCCACTTGCTGCGAGCTGCCTGCTGATTAATGCACTCAACCACAGTCATATTATCACACCAAAACACCACTGAGCGGTCCCTAAAGTCGTCTGGCCATGCCATCAGAGCAACCCAAATGGGAAACAGCTCCAAGAACCCAATGTTACCTGTCAGGCCGCTGGAATGCCATCATGTTGGCCATACTTGCGCCGACCATTGGTTACCAAAAATGGCGCCAAATCCCACGCTCCCAGCTGAATCGGTCCACAAACCCAGTTAATCCGATGATGCTGGTGGTTTGTTCCACACAACTCGACCGTTGAAGTCCGCCAGAAATGCCAACGAAATGCGCATATCCTGGCGAACCCCTGCCGACAGTCTCGTACGGTGGTGTCCATCCTTGAGGCCAGCCATAGCTTGTGCAATAGAGCGTGAGAAGGGGCGGGCCATTGGTATCACCCTTAAGGCAAAGTTAAGCTGACCCACTGTTTGCTGTAACTGGTGCAGGGTCACTTTCTCCTTGCCCAGGCATTGCGTTAAGGAAGCCCTAAACTTGGCCACCTTTTCCATTGGTAAACGGAAACATCCTTCCACAGAATCGAGCTCAATTCCCAGAAACTCCAGTGAAGTAGATGGTCCAACCGTCTTACCTGGTGCCAATGGGACTCCGAACTCCCGCATGAGGTGCAGAAGTCCTGCAGAGCCTGCGCACATTTCGTATTGCCGGCCACTCCCAAGAACAGGAAGTCATCTAGATAGTGCATAACGTGCCTATGCCCTGTGGCCTCGGTGAATGCCCACTCTAAAAAACAGCTGAACATTTCAAAATAGGCACAAGAAATGGAGCAACCCATAGGCATGCATTTATCCATGTAATAACTCCCTTGAAACGCAAAACCTAGCAAGCGCTGGTCCCGTGGGTGTACCGGGAGCAACCTGAACGCCGATTCGATGTCCGATTTCGCCATCAGTGCTCCAGGGCCCAGATGATTCAATAGGGCAACGGCATCGTCAAACGATGCGTACCGAACCGAACAAATATCCAGGTTAATGGCTTTGTTCACCGAGGAACCCCTTGGAGCAGACAGGTTGTGAATGAGTCTAAACTCCCCTGGGTCTTTCTTTGGAACCGCTCCTAGTGGTGAACACACGAAATCCGCCACCGGCGGGCATTAAAAAGGCCCTGCCACCAGCCCCAAGCTGACTTCTTTGGAAATTTTCTTTGCTGCTACGCTTGGGTCATGTTGTACAGATAACTGATTTTTACAAAAGGAGTCCCCCCGAAAATCCCCCGCCGGGATGTTGAAGCCATATAGGAATCCATTCCTCAAAACACCGGAGGATACATTATCAGGAAATTTGTTCAACCAGGGAGTCAGAGCCATGATGTCAACAGGTGTAGGCAATCGGTCCCCAAGCATCACCTTACTCTTGCTTAGATCCCCCTTTTCCTCCCATTCCACCGTTCTTTGATCTACAGCTACTCTCCGGGTGTGAGGAGTTCCCACAACCCGCACACGCATGCCTGAATCTACATATTCCCTGGGGCCTGTTACAGTTGCCTCTATTGAAGCCCCAACAAACCCCCCGTTTGCCGCCATTTCCGCCGGTCTTGGGCTGAAATTCCCCACCGGCACCTGCTCGAAAGGGCAGCACAGGCTTTTGGCGAACTGACCCCGGCCCGCTCCCGCCCGGCGAGGACGTACCCGCCGCACCAGGCAAGAGCTGCTTGTGCCATGAAACTGTTTCGAGCCAGTCCCAGGTCAAAGTTGCATCAAACTCTTCCTGGAGATCATGTGGGACCAGGCAATCGTGCACCCCGGTAGTTTCTTAGCCAACCAGCTAACTGCAGACAAAATTTCTTGTCATAGCCTTCCCCCCCATACATGGTATAAAAATCTATAATCCTATTCTGGTAACAGGACAACTCGGTCATCACTTCCGGCTTTTGTTCACCCATTACTGCCGTAAATATGAAAAAAGCCTTCACTCAGTTTGCTACGGTCTCATCGACCCTAAATTCCGCCATCTTGGCCCGCCATACACTGGGGTGCCATAAATCTTTCTGGGATTTTGCATATTCCATCTCGCGATGGTCAGTCAACAATGAAAACATATTCACATATTTTTCCCCCATATCATTTCCTTTGTGGCCGCTGGGATGTGCTGGGCCACCCTTTCGCGCCTTGAAGGTAATGAACCTTCCCCTACCATTGGCAATGGATGCTTACCGGGTTTAACCGTCGTGTCTGCTGTCTTTTCCCGGCTAACCGTAGGTACTCCTGGCGCCACTTGTGAGGGAACAAAAGGAACATTCGCTGTCCTGGCATCTCTCGACTGCCGTAACTGCTCGATTATTAGTCTAGCCTCCTCGGCCGGGTCCCCCGCGGCCACCGCCCCTCCTACTTTCTTCTTGAGACAGGGCAACACTGCCGCTAACTGTATGGCCAGTTCCGGGGGCATCTGATCATCATTAACCACATGCGCGCTAGAGGAATTTTGCTCCTACGCTGAGATTTTCAAAACCGCATGTTACGTGACGAGCTAGGCTCGTCATCAGCGTGTGAGCGGGCTACACCATGACGAGCCCAGCTCATCATCAGCGTCGAAGAGGTTAACTGGGGCAATTACCACAGGAATTGGCAAGCCTATGTCCGGAATCGGTACCGGGCTGTCCGCCGGCGTGATGGGGCAGCTGGGGGCACCTCCGGGACCTGATCATCCCCGGGAACCGCCCTCCTCTTGCTACGTTTCCCCCTACCCTCAGGGCCGACCCCCGGCAAGGCCGGGCCTATCACTTTCTTCGGACGACCAGAGGGATTGTTCTGGGCCGCTAACTGTTTCTTGACCTCAGCCAAACCTCGAACGATTGAATCCACCTTACCCAATTTGCGGTCCATGATCGCCATTCGGTTCGACAAGGTGCGGAGAACTTTCACCAGCTCGATGCGTTTTCCTGCTTTCTTGCCGGCCATAGCTTTGAGTAATCTGCTCCAGTCGATCGACGAGGTCCCAGATCCTTCGTACTCTGGGTACTGAAAGGAAAACAACAAGATTAAAAGCTCTCAAAATTGCCACTTGTTCCGTCAAGGGCTCACGAGCAAAGAGTGGTGCAGCCTTCAAATCACAGGAACAAGAGGACGCTTCTTCGGATTCCCGCTCTATTTATCCGTCTGCGGGAGGGCGGGGACCCTCCTCAGGTACGCCCACTGGGCACGGTCTTCCGTGCGGGTGTCTAGGACAACCCCTCTTGGGCAGGAAAGGGCGCGCCCCGGCTACGCCACTTTGGGCATACCAGCCGAGCCACGCCTCCCGCCCAAAATAGTTTCCCGGGGGGATCGGGGCACCCATCCATACGTTCAGGGGGACCGAGTGGTCTCCCCTTTCCAAACTTCTCCCACTGATCAAAAAACCTTCAGCGGATCCTCTGATTATTTCCAATTATAGGCCCATCTCCTTGCTCCCTGCTCTAGCCAAGGTCTGTGAGAAGGCTGCCTTTAGGCAGCTAGAGAAGTTTGTGGAATCATCAGGGGCTCTACATCCTGCCCAGTCCGGGTTCCGCACCTCCTTTGGCACTGAGACCGCGCTCGTGGAAGTCACCGAGGCCATTAGGGAATGTCTGGACGGGGGCGGCAGAGCGTCTCTCATTTTATTAGACCTCTCTGCCGCGTTTGACACGGTTCTCCATGTCCAGCTTCTCTCTAGGCTGGAGGATATTGGCATCACGGGCGCGGCCCTTAGATGGGTCAAATCTTTCCTCACAGACAGGTTTCAACAAGTATGGCTGCCCCCTACCATTCATCGAATAGCAGGGTAGATACAGGAGTTCCTCAGGGGTCGACTTTAAGTCCCCTGCTTTTTAATGTTTATTTGACCCCGCTTGTCTGTTTGGCCAAGAGCTTGGGTGCAAAAATAATCGCCTAAACCGATGATACCCAACTTCTCTTCACTTGCAACAAGAAAACCTATGTACCGATGGAGTCCGGCAGTGCTTGTCCTCAGTTTTTGCCTGGCTTTCCCAGGCTTGCCGCACATGTAATGAGGAAAAGTCAGAGATACTTCTGTACGGCCATTTTCTGGTGGCTTTTAAGGAATCCATTTGGCCCAGTGGACTGCCATGCCCCAATGGGGACTGTGGGGTTGCAAAAAATTTAGGGATCTGGTTCGGAGCTGATTTATGCTTCCGGGAACAAATCACGCGGTTGGTGGGTACATGTTTTGGTACCCTAACCACTCTCCGGAAGTTTTTTCCCCTCCTTCCACAGGAGGCAAAAGAAACAGTAGCTAGAGCACTTATTCTCTCGTCTGGACTACGCTAATGCACTTTACATCGGTGCGCCTGACTTTTTGAATCACAAATTACAAGTGGTCCAGAACGCAACAGTGAGGCTCCTCTTTGACATTCCAAGGAGACTCAGCGTACGCAAGCAGCTCAGGGAGATACATTGGCTTCCAGAAGCTCAAAGAGTACGCTTTAAGACCCTGGTTCTGGCTTTTAAATCCCTACATGGCCCGTGCCCGTCCTACTTAAGGGGCAGATTTGCTTTTTACCAACCACCCCGTCAGCTGCGATCAACCACCCTTAGACATTTGGTCATTCCCAGATTTAAGAGAGTTCGTCTAGGGGGGCAATCTCAGATTGTTAGAGCTTCTCAGATGTGGAACAACCTTCCCAACGTACTTAGGCATACGACAAATGTCACATGTTTTAAAAAACATCTGACAACACACTTATTTAGACAAGCCCTGTAGATTCGCTGCTTTTCTTTTACCTGACACCACTATCCTCTCTCGCGCCAGGACAGTTTCGACTAACAGTGCGCGTTACAAGCAACTATATAACATAACATAACATAACATAACAGAACATAACATCAGCTACACCAAAACATGTGAAAAATAATCTGCATGATGTCGCACAATCACAACAGTTGAAATGCATGTGTCGTCACAGAAATGAGCATCACTCATTCACTTTTTGAAGCAACAAATAAAACTTTATTAAAATGAACACAGAACTAAATGAAGACACATGGCGGCTCCCCTCTGGACAGTCAGTAGTTGACAGCCTGCAAGACAAAAAACATGATGAGAAGGAGTGTCTTGCGCACATCAAAAGGACAGAGAGAGAGCAAAGGAGAGAGAGAGGGGAAGAAATGGAAAGAGAGAGAGAAAAGAAGCGAGGAAGAGAGAGAGAGAGAGAGAGAAGAAGAAAGAGAGAGAATAAGAGAGAGAGAAGAAGAGAGAGAGAGAGAAGAAGAAGAGAGGGTAATAGAGAGAGAGAGAATAAAAGAGAGGGAGAGAGAGAGAAAGAAAGAAATAGAGCTGCCTCTACGCACCCAGGCCACACTGATCACTTGCTGCCGCCGGTGTGTCTCAAACCACATGCTGGTATGGATAGCAGTACACCAGTACACATCTGAGTCAGAGCCGTCATCTGAAACAGAGTCCAGATACATGACTGGCACAGTACACACATTTGCACAAGATAACATTGCCTACCCGCCCATGCACCCCCAAGGAGAGGCATCACAAAAGCACCCGCCGCCCATGGAGAATGCCTGCCCATGCACGCCCAGGCCTCACTGCTCACCTTCTGCCACCCGCGTATAGACAGGATGTGCCACCATGTGCTGCTTCAAACCACCAGCCCCAGCCCGCAGACATGGCACCCTCCACACCATGCAGCCACACTCTGCAGGCCACCAGGTCTCATGTTTGGTGCGGGGTCTTAAATACTCCATGGCAGAGGACATACCAGTGCATCAGGCTACATCGCAGTCTGCACACCCGCTCAGTTCTGATTTGTCCAGCATTACATACATCAATTGTGCCTCTTTTGCACACCCGATCAGCCCAATGGGTGCCACTAACTCTGTGACCCGGAAGCAAGGCCACGTGGCGGTAGGCCCGTGCTGCCCACTGGCTCTTGCCTACACTGTGGTCCAGCAAGGTACACGAAACCTGAGTTGCCTGGACCGCCCACCCGCTCAGCATCTTAAGTTGCCACTGACTCAGTGCACCCAAAGTCACCGTCCCGTGGTGGGGTGCCTGCGCCTGCCACAATGCGCCGGGTGTGACTAACCCTGCGCAACCCCAGTCAGTGCCATGTGGTGGTCGGCCCATGCTCTACGCAGGCCTGGGTTCCCACTAATCTTGTGCGCAACAAAACTCTTGTGCCCCTTTATGATTGGGGACCGTGGCGTTCGTCATCCAGTCACCACGGGAAGAGGAGAATGAGACATCGTCGGCCCCTTATGTTGGGAGAGTCACATGGCCTGTGATGCCTGTGCCGGATGGGTGTGCTATGCATGTAAACCTGCCCTCAGGGACTGGCTGTAACAAGCTTACACGTAGACCAGTGACCTGCACACCACCAGCGAGTTCGCCTGCGACGGGGAGCAATAAGGGCCCCTTTTCTGGTCTGGCCTGCCGTACGCTGGACCAGCACTGGGATTGCCACAATGACACATGGGCTCTGGGCGTGTTTCAGTCTATGTCCGGACCAGGAAGTGAGTGATGCGTGTGTCCCTGTTGCAGTGCCCACGGGACCCGGTACACAAAATGCAATGTAGCACCCTCTGACTGGCATCCCACAGGATATGCATCATTGACTCAATGGAAATCACTGTCCCTACATTCATCCACACATGCATACATGACTGATAAAAGACATGACACAGCAGTCCATCAATGGATATTTATTGTACATCCAGTACAGTTATACAGTTGGAGGGGTTCCGGACAATGCCCAGCACACTACACAATATGGGCCCGTGGAGAGCCAGCCAGAGCCCATCCAGGGATGACAAGTCCTGCTGAAGGTAAGGGTACAGTCCGCAGCCTGGTCACCATTTATTGGTCATCAATCCACAAGTGGCAGTCGCTGTCCAAGGTGAGTGTATCGGAGTGTATTGTGGGTCCGTGGAAGGTCATGAGGCCATGTGCAGGACCAAGCAGAAACAGGCCAGGTGGCAGAAATAAATGCTAGTGCCTGGTCTTTCTAACCACAATCCCATCCACGTCCTCATCCCAGGGTGTGTGCCCTGCCCCACCTGTGGCTGTTGCAGAACCGGCTGCCGCACTGCTTGCCACTGACACGTAAGGGGCCTGAGTAGAGCCGGCTGCTGCACAGGGGCGCACTGACACACCAAGAGGTGGGGATGTGGATGGTGTGGGGGCAGCAGCATTCATCAGTTCCATGCCGTGTGGCGGTAATGCCATGATGGAGGTCTGTACGGCATGATAGATCCAAGCTACATTTTGATGATGTGCAGTGGCCTCCATGAGCCTTCAGCCAGTGGAGAAGTTTGGCTCAATGGTTAGAGCGGCAGACCCTGATGCAGAGGTCTAGCCCGGGACCAGGGTTCAATTCCTTGCCTCGGCGGGTCTTGGGCTCAAAATTCCATGGACTCGATAATTCTCGCCTCAGTGCCTATTCTAATCATGGAGTCCCACTCTGCAAATCTGGGCAATAGCTTGCTTAATCTCCACAACGGACCCCCACAATGCTAAGGATGCCTGGCCTCCACCTTGGGGGTGCCCAGGAGTGGACGCCTCACAGGGAAAGCCAGGATGGGTTCCACAGCTGTATTCGTACAAGCGCCTTGAGACCCTTGCGGGTGAGCAGTGCGCTATACAAGTATCAATTTACATTAAATTTACAATTTACATTTACATATGTGTGCCAGATCACGGCTGGGATTGCTGGAGCCACTCTGAGCGGACAGCTGTTCTTCTCTTCATGTCATGACTCCAGTGATGTCAGTCAGGGCTTGTTTGAGACCATGGTGCGGACATAGACACCCAAGGATGGTGTCCCGTTTGGCAGTCTTCATGCTGAAGCCCACCCGTACCAGCTCAGCCGACTCGATATGGCCCTTCAGCGCACGGCGTTGGAAGGCCATGGGTTGTTCCTGGAAGTCTTTGGAGGGTGCCGGGGCTGTAGGGGCCTCCAGCTGGGTGGTTTGGGTCGTGGGTGGCATCTCATCGATGTTGCTGGGATGCCCTGATCCTGGCGGTGACTAGCGGATGAGGGCAATGATGTCTTGGATGGTTTGGGTGTTGATGCTGGCGTTGTCCTCCTTGTCATCCATGAAGAGTGGCTGGGGCTGCTCTGCAGGAGGTGTTGACGGTGCCCCTGTGATGTGAAGGAGAGATGGTGTATTACAATGTGTCCACATGTGTGTAGATGCATGGTACAGGTTGACATTCAGACAGCATGGCATTGTGCATTGTGACAGTCTGTAGAGATGGGCGATGAACCAGAGTCATTGTGGGTGTGCACTGTGCTCTGCTTGATTGTGAATGTGTGCCATTGTGCCCATCTCCACCCATCCCCCCAGTACCTGGTGGTCACTCACCCTGTTGCGGTTGTGTTGTGTCTTGTTGAACAGTGTCCTCTCCCCCATCTCCGGCCACAGTCTCCACACCGATTGGCCTGGCCTGGCCTCTACCTCTGGTCAGCTTTGCTGCCTTCTGGTTGGCGGAGAGTTTCTTCTTGGTCTTCCTACTGATGTCATTCCATCCCCTCTTGACCTTGTCAATTGCTCGCTTGTGCTCTCGGGCTGCATTCACCTTGTCGACGAGATCCCGCCATATTGCAGTTTTGGTGCCCAGTGACACGTTGGAGGTGACAAAGATTTGTTGATGGTGTTCTAACACCTCCGTGACTATGATCCTATTCACCTGCAGACTGGTCATCCGGGGTGCTTGTAGGGTTGCTCTCGTTCTCTGCGCCTTCTCCAGCTGTCTCCATGGTGCTTGGATGTTGGTCAGTTTGTGTTTGGGTGTTTTTTCTGCTTTCATGGAGATTTTTCCCACCAGCCAGGTGTGTGCTCCAGGCCTGGCGCTGCTTATCGCTGATTTCCTCATCGCGCTTTGGCCCATCGCAGTTTTTTTGGTGTTGTGGTTTGTGTTGTTATCTCCATCAAGGTGTTTTATCGCAGACATTGTCTACGCTTTTGGCAGACTATCACATTCTACTGCCTTGTTGTGAATCCCACGTTGTCACTGGGTTATTTTACCCCGATGGGCTGCGATATTGAAAATTGTGTTACGCTACTCTTGAGGTAGTTAACACACGTTCTTGTGAATACACCCCTTAGTGTGCAGTTTACGTCATGATGAGCAAGCTTCAACCTACTCTGAATTTTTTTCAGTGATAAAAACTAAAACTGTAAATAAAAGTCATAGAAAGGTGTTGGTTGATTTTGAACCCTCTGTGTTTTATAGCAGTACTTAAAGATATCTGGTAACCCAAACTCAAGGGCATTTTTTCCACTTTTCACAGGCATATTCGTGAAAAATATCAAAATATCCTTTGTTGCAGATTACTTATCAAACAGTGAACTACAATATCAGTTGAAAAAACTAACAGCTTTATGCTTCATATCACCTGACAGGGTGGATAAATACTACACATTGAGCACTGAATCTGATTACTTTACATTAAACAATGAGAAATTGGGCCCCTTACTAAATTATTTGGAAGACACATGGATTGGCCATTTAAGTAGGTCGGGCCCACAGGAAGAAGCCAAGATATCCAATTGACTGGTGGAACTGTTACTTGAGGGAAGGCAGAACTCCTTCAACAAATCCATTGGAAAAACTCACCCAGACAAAGCAATACAGAGTCGGAGGCATGGCAATACTCCAACTCTGTATTGCTTTGTCTTGGCTCGATCCCAATCCACCTACCTTCCAACAATGGAGGGCTAGGCTACTTGCGACCTGCAGCCTTGAGGTCGCAATCTATAAAAATAAAGGATCTAACATAAGAAGAAAGGGTATGCAGATCTGGGCACCGCTGCTGCAGTGGATTCACAGACATATATAGGCTGCCATATACATACTATCTCGTATTACTATCTATTTATCATGATTTACCTGTTGTCTCCGCATATGTCCTTATGAACATTAATTTATTAATCACCGATTTATGAATGTAATAAGTATTTTCATATATTTTTGGTCTTGGGCGGTGGGGGGTGGGAGGGTGGAGTTTGTGTATATAATGGAAAAAATTGTCAATAAAAAGATTTAAGAAAAAAAAAAGGAAAAACTCACCCAAACTTCTCTCATATCTTAGAAACCTTGAAGAAGGAGCAAAGTTCCCAAGAAATGAGTAATGAGAATAACACAATCTTCAACTGGTAGTATGAATCCAAGTATATCACAAAAAAGTAAAGAAATGTCAGACAAAGAATTATATATTTCTAATGCAATCTAACCCTGTATTCTAACTTACTTGCCTGTTTTACATTTTTTGACATACTTGACATTATTTACTTTGCATGTCATAGGGCTGGCAGGGTTTCTACTTACAGATGTCTTCTTTCTTCAACTTCTGGTGATGTTTAAAATCCTCCTGTCACCAATATGTACTCCAATAAACCACAGTGATTAACCATTATTCCTAGAAATTCCAATTCAAAAATTAGAAACACAGAGTGACATAAACACCATTAACAATACCGTACGAGGGGGGCGTGGCTAGCCGGGCAGCGAAATGGCCACTCTGTGAGCGAGCTCCGCCGGCTGCATCATCTAATCCTGTATTAATCCTGCTCCGAGACCCTGAGGGCCCCTGATCTACCCGGGAGTCGACGATACACACTCTCGAGATCCTGCCACCGAAGTTTGAGACGCACAGCTTGCTGAGTTGCGGAGTGATCGCTGTGAGACGATAGCCCGGAGCGCGCGCCTTTTGGACCCCGCGGCTGCGGAGCCGGGAGCGGGGCGCTGCGACCTACTACAGACCGTGGCTTGCAGGGCCACTGTACACTGGAGGAGCAAAGGCGCGGCCACCTGCCTTTGAGAGGGCTGATGCTATGAGACACATTGGTGAGTCCCCGACGCCTTGAGGACTCGGCCTGTGCCGTGGTGAAGCTGGCGAACAGAGGAGACCTGGGAATCCCCTTTTAAGCGGCGACTCTGCTAAAACCCCAGACGAGGTCGGCCATCTTGGAGACATTGGCGCTCTGCTGCAGGGCCGATAAACCATTGAACTACAGCCACGCGGCTGCTCTGGCTTCAACACCCGACCCACACAGACATTTACACTCCTTTCGCCTGAAATGCACGGCTGCCCGGACAGATCTGGTTAGGTGGGACCCACTCGATGCTGTGACAACGGAGTGTGGAATTGGTGGCCCCGCCATCTTGTGTCCTGCGAGCTCTCCGGTGGTGTGCCCGTCGGAACTTGGCGGCTGAGTGGACTTCTCCCCACTGGGCACTACGCACGGAATACTCTGATAGGTGCGACTTGGAGGTTGACGGTGTGCCCTACATTGGTTGCCGAAATGGGGAAGAACGAAGCTAAACAACCCAAGATAAGCTTCGAGAATAAGCGCCCGCCCAAGCAATTGGCGCCTGAAACGGATGGAGGGGAACAGTCGTCGCAGTCTGCCCCGGCGGACATCGACTTTGGGGCGCTCATAATGGAGGTACGCTCTAGCCTAAAAAGCATCGACTCCAAACTGGATGCAATGTCCTCCCAACTAGAGTCGGTGAAGACCAAGGTGGACGCCCATGAAACCCGACTGGACTGCTTGGAGAACAGGCAGACCGAATGCTGCGAATTTCAACAGCAGGCCAAGCAACATATAACGAATCTGGAGAGGGAGCTGGACAGCCTACGAGCTAAAACGGATGATTTGGAAGCGTGTTCCCGTAGGTCCAACATCCGAATTACTGGAATTCTGGAGACGACGAACATTGGCAAGATGGAGGTGTTTGTGACGGACTTGCTGCACGAACTTTTCGACCCGGACCTCTCGTCGGTCTTCACGGTCGAGAGAGCACATAGATCACTTGGCAAGAAACCTCCGGTGGGCAACCGCCTCGTCCGATCCTTGCAAAACTGCTAAATTTCCAGGACAGAGATCTCATCCTGCGTCTGGCTAGAGAAAAGGGTAAAATCACGCACAAAGGGAACACCATCTCCTTCTTTCCGGACTTTACCCCCCTGGTTCAGGCAGCCCGTAAGGAATTCGTTCCAGCAAAGAGACTATTGGTGCAAGCAGGGGTGCAATACTCCCTGTTATACCCGGTGAAGTTGAAAGTGCTTCACAACAACACTACGCATTTCTTTACGGATGCAAAATCCGCCCTCAAATTTGCTAAACATATCAATGGTTCGGGGGCGAGAAGGAAATCGCTGAGATTGGAAGAAGACTCTACTCAACTCAGTGACAATGATTAATTGTGCCATGACTGTAAGTACTATATGATGATTGCGTTTTGCTCACGCCCTGCTTCGGGGCTTAGGTATTCCCGGCTCTAACTATTGTATGGCGCACGTTGTCTATGGCGGGAGAGTGGACTTGGAAGGATTTCTCCCCACACCTTTGCTGCTCCTGCAGCTTGTATTGCATTACTGGGGGACTGCTGATAGACCCTGGGAGGTGGGTACCCTCCGGGTGCAGGAGCTGCAAACCTACATGCAGCCACCCTGTTCACACAGGGGTGTAAGCCAGGAGCGTCACGCCCTCATGGGGTGTCTCCCACCTTTTTTGCAGTTAGTTTTTCACCCTATTTCACAGGTCTTCATTTGGGATATGTCACAACCTGATTGGGGGGTTGGTGAGGGTGGGGGGTGGTGGGGGGTGTTTGGGAAGTTGTTGTTTCTAGTTGCAACATGGTGCACTGTGAACTGTTCATTACTTTCCGTTTGGTGTGATAGGTCGATGTGTGTACTGTGTGCAGGGCTCAATAAGGAGAGAGTGCGCGGCCTAGGGTTAACCATGCAGCTTCCACGACACGATTGTCATGGGGGGGGTTAAATTGTGGACCTGGAACATTCGGGGCCTTGGGGATTACAAAAAAGCCCAATTACTGCATAGCACACTGGCTAGACATAATGTAGACATCTGTTTTTTGCAGGAAACTCACATTAACACAACCCCTTCGCCCAGGTTGAAACATTCGAGATGGTCAAATGTCTATTCTGCTATATATTAGTGGCTATAATTTTACGTAGGGGGTTGGATTGGCGGGAACATACTTGTGTGCTAGACAAGGAGGGACGTTATGTCATCGTGCATGGCTCTCTGCAGGGGAGACCGATTGTTCTGTCTGCTATCTATGGTCCGAATGTGGATGACCCGGACTTCTTCCGGAGTGTCTGGGCACAAATAGACCTATTGGACTGTCGCTCAATTGTTCTGGGGGGGGATTTTAATGTTGTGTTGAACGATGACATGGACCGGAGAGGGGCGAGCAGGCCCACGCATGCTAAAGCGCGTCAAGCTGTTCTGGATGTCATGGAAGAGGGATTGCTATCGGATGTGTGGAGGGTTAGACATCCTGGGGACAGGGTGGGGACTTGCTATACATGCCATCAGTCTTCCTGGTCCCGCTTAGATTTCTGGCTGGTGTCGCCTGAGGTGGCGACATGGGTAGTGACTGTAGACATACAGGCTAGATCGCTTTCGGATCACGCCCCCTGCATGCTGGAGTTGCGCATTCATGACACTGTACCCAGGGCATTCACATGGCGCCTGCCCCCTCACGCACTAACTGATCTGGTGTTCGTTGAGGAGATCCGCACTGACATTGTCAAATACTTTGCTGAAAACGAAGGCTCTGCTTCTTCGGAGGCCATTGTGTGGGACGCCTTCAAGGCGGTAATCAGGGGCCAATGCATAGCGAGACAGGCGGGGGTATTGCGCACTATCCGTCGGACACTGGCCCAGTTGGAGAGGGAGTTGGTGGACTTAGATCTGGCCTTTTGCAGGGAGCCGACCTTGGAACTGGCGGGCAGCTTAAAATCCAAGATGCTGACATTTAATGAGGAGGCGCAGCACAAGGTTAAGTTCCTGGGGAGGCAAGCTGAAGCCCGCAGATATGGGGAAGGGGATAGGCCCAGTAGGACCCTGGCAAGATTAATAGCTCCACGCACACAGTCGCACTACATTCACACCATACACAATAGTGAGGGTTCCCTAGTCGTGGGGCAAGAAGCTGTTTTGAACGCCTTCACCGAATTCTACACGTCCCTATACACCTCCAGACAACCCGCAGTCCCTGCATCCCTGGAAAGCTTCCTGGACTCTATTGCCCTAGTCTGGTTTAATGATCACCATAGGCAGTACATGGACCTCCCGGTGACTGTGCAGGACATAGTTCAAGTAATCAAAAGCATGCCAGCCAACAAAGCCCTGGGCCCTGATGGCTTGACAACAACCTTTTACAAAACATATGCGGTGGAATTAGCGCCTAGGCTACACTCAGTGTTTGTGGAGGCCCTTGAGCTGAACTCCCTTCTTAGACTCTATGCGCGAGGCCTTAATTATTACGCTGCTGAAGCCTGACACAGATGAGCTGTTCCTAGACTCCTATCGTCCCCTCTCCCTCATTAATGTAGATGCGAAAATTTATGCAAAGGTTATCGCAGACAAACTGCAGCCAATGTTACCTATTATAGCGCTCCCTGACCA
Source organism: Lissotriton vulgaris (assembly GCF_964263255.1). Classification (NCBI taxonomy): domain Eukaryota; kingdom Metazoa; phylum Chordata; class Amphibia; order Caudata; family Salamandridae; genus Lissotriton; species Lissotriton vulgaris. Next base: position 46,128,130 of record NC_141699.1, read on the forward strand.
ATCTGGGTTTATCCCTGGCCGAGCCACTTCACACAACCTCAGGACCATTTTCTCTATCCTACATTATCTACACCCCTCGGTTCAAGCAGCTGTGGTGTTCCTGGACGCCACTAAGGCGTTCGACTCCCTGGAATGGCCCTACCTATTCAGAATCCTGAGCAGGATGGGATTCAGTCGTAACTTCATCACCCTCATACGACTACTGTATGACTCACCCAGAGCCAGGGTAAGTGTAAATGGCCTTGTCTTGCCACCTTTTACCATTACTAGAGGAACCAGACAGGGGTGTCCGCTGTCTCCTCTTCTTTTTGCCATAGCAATGGAGTCGCTGGCGGCCAGGATTCGACAACACCACAAGGCGAGGGGAATTGGATTTAGTTCCCGCAGCCTGTTGATCTCCCTATACGCGGATGATGTCACCCTATATGTCACTAACCCCGCGGACAATATGAACCCACTCCTTTGTGAATTCTAAGCATGGGCGGAAAATCCGTTTCGCTCGCGGATTTTGCGGATTTTCGGTAAATTCGCAAACCGCGAGATTTGCGAATCTCCCGCAAAATCCGCAAATCCGCGAGCAGCGGATTTTATGGCTTGCTCGCACTGTTCGCGTGAGTTCGCGGCTTCCCCGTACAACTTCGCGCCCCGCGAATAGGCACAAAATTGCAGAAATACGATCTCAGCAAAACTGAAACTACTTACAAGGTTCAAAAGTTCAGGCTCATCATTAGTAGCCATTTCCTGTAGTGCTTCCTGAGGGGCCCCTCCAGAGTTCAGTTGCCAGTTGCAACTATTATGTGACCCTGCTCTGAACCTCAGAATAGTTACACATATGCCACAAAGGTCCTGAATTACAGCTAAGGGAGACAAGCAGAAGCCAGGCTGGAAGTTCAAATCCATTAATCAGCCCCTAATTCATTATTGTCAGTTGGGGCAGGGCAGGTGTTGTAACTAATTTTGCAACAATGAAAGCACTTAGCAAGTGCAAAAGATCACTAATCAGGAAGCACTAAGGAAGCAGGTGCCAGCTAAAAAAATATTCTGTGACACATTAATCAGCCCCAAATTAATTCAGGTCACTTGAGGCAGGGAAGGTGTGCTTGCTTTGCCACAATAATGTACACTGACTGGACAACCAGAGGGTGCTGTGATGAAACAGAGGGTGGCATGGGTGGGCCAGAGGGTGGCATGAGTAGCCAGAGAGTGGCAGTGGTGACAGAGAGTGGCAGTGATGAAGAAGAGTGTCCCAAACAGGCTGGACACGTAGAAACAACAAGTTCGCGAAACTTTCGACCCGACAGGTAAGTTCGCGTGTTGCGAAATTGTACAAAACCCTCGCAAACTGGCATAAACCCGCGCGAACACAAAAAAAAATCCGCAAATTCGCGAGAATTCGCAGATTTTGCGAATTGCGAGTTCGCAAATCCGCAAAATTTGCGAACGCGAGATTCGCAAAATTCGCCCATGCTTAGTGAATTCGTACGCTTTGAGGGCCTAGCGGGAGTCTCCATAAACTGGTCGAAGTCTGTGGCGTTCCCTCTGACTGACGGGACTGGTCGGCCACCACCCGACTATCCCCTACGTTGGGAAACTGATGCTGTTAAGTATCTGGGAATATGGGTCAGTAGAGATGTGCAGGAATTATGGTCTCCTAACTTTGGCAGGGCGGTGGACTGGCTGGAGCGAAAGGTAGAGGTTTGGAACAAGCTCCCCCTTTCCCTGGTGGCGCGGATAGCTCTGGCCAAAATGGTGGTTCTCCCAAAATTTTTGTACCTGTTTGTCAACATCCCGCTGCCTATGATGGCACACTTTCACGCATGTGTCAGGTCCCTACTCCTGACTTTGGTATGGGCAGGGGGTCAGGCGAGAACGTCCTGGAACCTGCTAACGCTTCCACTGCGGCAGGGTGGCCTTGGAGCACCAGATTTGAAGTTATACTCCCTATGCGCTCAGGCACAATTCTTGCACTTTTGGGTCTTCCCAACCCCCTACCAACCGCATGTGGCAGTGGAGCTGGCAGCTGTAGCCCCTTCGCTGCTACGTGTGGCGCTTTATGGAAAGGTCACGCGCCCCTCGAGAGACGTGGACACCGTAGAAATGATCCGATGGTCCTGGCGTGAACTGCGTGACAGAGCGGTACTCCCCTTACTCTACGCGCCAGCTATTCCCCTACAGGGCAACCCAATGTTGCCCTGCTTATGTGCCAGGGGTGCCTCCCTCACACTTCGTGGGAAGCGCTTGCACACCTTTGCGGATGTATACCCTGATGGCACATTCGGTGAACTGAGCGCTTGTGAGGATGGCCAGCCTGACTCCTTTACTGATGTGCTCCTATACCACTCTCTTAGGGAATCCTGCAAGAAAATGTGGCCACACTTCCCGGAGGCTCCACCGACACTTGAAGCCCTCCAGAATCTCCTCTCGAGACCGTCACCCAAAAAACTGGTGTCGAGGCTCTATAATTGTATGCAGGAGCAGGCCCCGGGAACGGTCCCGACGGCCAGGCAGGCTTGGTCTGCTGAGCTGACGGACCCTCTGACGGATGAGGTGTGGGAGTGCTGCTGTAAGCAATTGATGGCGTTGTCTCCAAATTACCGTCTCTGACTAATTCATTTTAAATTTCTCCATCGCTATTATCGTACGCCAATACTGCTACACCGTATGGGCATTCGCGCTGATACCTCCTGTTGGAAATGCGGCGGAGAGGATGCATCCTTTCTTCATGTGGCACGGAGCTGCCCCAGTTTAGGGGAGTACTGGTCAGACATATTCACTGCCATTAACCAGATATTGCACAGGACTGATGCACCTTCTCCACTGCTGGGCTTACTAGGCTATGTCAAAGACACGGAACCCTGTGACAGGAAATTACACGCGCTACTGCTCCTTTATGCTAAGCGACAGGTGTCCTTGCACTGGGGTCGGAAGGCTCTGTCAACATTTACAGCGTGGATTCAAGACGTGACATATGGTCATGCGCAGCTCTCGCATTATTGGGAAACAATGCCTACTGCCTCTCGACCTACTGACATCTGGGAGCCCTTCCTACAATTTAATTTTAATTTAAAGGAGCTTGTAGAGCGCCTGGTGACGCCTCCCGGCGTGTCCCCGCGCTGTGGAGAGAGTGTGAGAAGGAGTAGAGGAAACCCATCACCAAGTGAAGAGGCAGGTTTTTAGTTTCTTCCTAAACAGGATTTCATTATTCTCCATCCTGATATCCGCAGGAAGAAGGTTCCATTTCCTGGCCGCCAAAGTCCGGAAGGATTTGCCTCCCATTCTGGCCTTTTTGGGGCGTGTGGTTCTGAGCAGACCCATACCTTTAGACCTAAGCGACCTGCTCGGTTCATAGACAGTAGCCAAATCCGACATGTAGGCCGGTGCTCTGTGATGAATTATTTTATGGCACCACAGCATAGCTTTAAAATCAATCCTCTTCCTGATGGGCAGCCAATGGAGGGCTACAAGAGAGGGGCGAGATGGAGCTCGCCGAGGGAGCCTTAAGACCAGGCGAGCTGCCGAATTTTGTAGCACCTGAAGCTTTTTAATATTTTTCTCAGATGTGCCCATGAGCAGCACGTTTCCGTAATCAATACGGGACGTTATCAGTGCTTGCGTCATGGTACGCCTGGAATTAATAGGTAACAGGTCAAGGGTACGGTTCAGAGTTTTCATTACCCCAAAGCATTTGCCCACCGTTTTTCTTATGTGGCTGTCAAAGGACAGTTTATTGTCCACCCACACACCCAAGTTCTTCGCCTCTCGGGATGGGGAGGGCAAAGGACCAAGGCAGCTGGGCCACCACTCCTTCGTCCATTTAGCCTCATTGCCTCCCATGATGAGGACCTCCGTCTTAGTCCCGTTCAGTTTCAGACAGTGGTCGTTCATCCAAGTGGCAAGTTTAGTCATGCAGACATTGAAATTATCAGCTTCCTTGGAAGGGGCTTGGGTCAGAGAAATAAGGAGCTGCGTGTCGTCGGCGTAGGAGACAAGCTCCACGCCGAACGATTGCACTACCTCTGCCAGAGGGGCCATATATAGATTAAACAGGGTAGGGCTCAGGGCAGAGCCCTAGGGCACCCCCTGCTCCAGCCTCACCCTCAGCCACAATGGACTAGAGAGCGCGCTGGCTCGGATGCTTCTGGAATGTCGCCTGCTGTGGTAGTCTCGGATGACATGGGGTAGGACCTTGTGAATGTGTGACTGTTGATGTTGGTCTGCTGAGTCCGGGCTGAGTATGCTTGCTTTGGAACGTTCCTACATCCCCTGACTCCCGCCTCCAGAGCGTTCTGATACTGCCTTGTATGAACCTTTCCATCCCATCTACGACAGCGAACGTTGATGTTTCGCCTAATTCCTTCATTCCCCCATCTCTCCCCCCCCCCTCCGGGCGGTTGACTCATGGCTCTACCACTGATTGATGCTGCCACATGGTTGCCTGGCACGGGCGCACACGACCCTCTGTATGCGTGCAATGATGTGTGCTTGACGTTACAGACCTGCACCAATGTTCGTTGCTCTTTCTGTTTTGTTTCTGGTTGGGGTGGGATGGGTGAAAACAGTTGCCGTAGACGTGTTTTTCCATACTGCCTGTGCAGCAGGCTGTGGCCTGTTGCTATCTGCAGGGCTACGAGGCAGCAATACCACTTACAGATCCGCCTGGTTGTCTACGGCGCTGACCAAAATGTAAGGCCAATTACCGTGCTAATGTCTCACTGCTGCTATGTGATTTATTCGGTTACAATGTGCCTTTTTTATTATCATGCCATCTGACTGTTTGTGTCACTCCTGAATGTTCTATAATCTCTGTGAGATTTTGATTTTGATAGCGGCCTGCCTCATGACGCAGTGTAACGTTTATCTCTCTTAAGCTAATAAATGCCTTACACCAAAAAAAAAAAAAAAACAATACCGTACTAGTTATTATATTGTCTCTGTTGTAAAAAAATGCAATCCCAAAACTAAATAGGAAAACCCAAAAAGCATATGTGTTAAAAAAATTACAATTCTAATCTGTGCTTGAAATGGAGTCATGTGAATCCTTGTTCTCCAAGATCCAAAAGCATGAAATCCCCAAAAACTGTTGCAAAAACAAAATTTGTTTTCACCGTTATGAAAGCCCTGCATCCAATCTCAGCATATTTCATGCTTCCAGGGGCTTGACTGGAGAATAGCAAAACACACAAGATGATGGGACGGAATGTTGCACAATGGCAAAACTTTCCCCCCAGTCACAGATCTAAGTTTAATCCTTCGTTATTTTGCTCACCAAGCCACCCCAGTTCAGACATGGCCATATGCAAATCAGTCCTGTGCCTCATGGGAACAGTCCAGCCCAAGCTGCCAGGCCATGTCTTCCCTGGACTCAATTTGCACATGGCAATGTCTGAACCGGGGTGGTGTGCTGAGCAAAAAAATTATGGATTTAGGCCCCGATTTCTGTACTGGGGTGAATGTATGACATTGTTCAGCATTCTGTCCATCAACTGTTGTTTTTGCATTTGGCTGGAGAATGGCAGCATCTTTCATCCTTCCAGCAGGTTGGTTGGAGAATGGCAGCATCTTTCATCCTTCCAGCGGATTGGCTGGAGAATGGCAGCATCTTTCATCCTTCCAGCGGATTGGCTCGATGAGTGTGAGGCTCCCCTTTTCCAGGCCAGAGTCTACATTTTGCGCTTTCTGCAGTTTTTAACCAGGCAGGCGGTTGCTCCAGAGCTGGTTGAATTCCAAAACGAAGTTTTAACTGAGATGGGTCCTAGTGTTGTGTAGTTCCTATATTACCTATGCAGGATCTCTGCATTCCGGGTAACATAAACTGTGGGTTTGGTGGCAGACTTCCTCTGAGCACCCCCACAGAGAATGTTAGCCTGTTTGCATTAGATAGCTCACAGTGCCACTAGACTCTCCTCCTATTGGAGAGAAGTTCGTTTTTGGCAACCTCAGAACATGACAACATTGATCTCTCAGAATCATGGAAACAATTTACTACTTTTCACTCAGTCACTCGTGCTCACTTATTCGGTCTCAGAGAGTTACACAGAAGAAACAGTCAGGCTTTGTGACAGGGGGAGCAGGACGAGCCCTTGTATCAATATAAACCCCAAGGACAGGTGAAAAATACTATTAAAAAGTAAAAGATGCTTGATTTATATAAAAATGACAGAATTTATTTATAAGTCATAAGGAGAAGCACAGCACGTCCGTTGTACAGCAGATCCTGGAAGCATAGCAGTTGCAAACAGAATCTGGAACCCAGCATGTAAGATGCAGGCACGCATCATACATTCCAGGCTCCAGCAGAGAATGTAACACATCTTATCCCTAAACAAAAGAAGTTAACACAGGTACCTACTAGGCATTCTTTTCGGTCTAACATCAGCTTTAACCCTAGAGGCAATCGACAAATCATTTTGAAGAGAACCTTGAGGACACTTATTAACATTGCGTATCAACATACCAAAATTATTATCAGGACAAGACATTGGAGAGGTATGTAATTTATAGGAATCAGGACATTTGGCCACTCTACGAACATTGCAAACTCTTCCATCTTGAGTGACAACACTGTTTTTGAAAACTTTAACCACGTTAATGGGGGGATAGAATTTATAAAACCCTTTAACAAAAAAAACAGGTTTTTTTATCCTTACCCATTCCCCAACCACAAAATCATGAACTTTGACATTCATTTTTTAATCAAACAAGACCTTCATACTTTGTTGCTTACCCTCAACACGTTTTGCAATGCTCTCAAGATCAATTTTAGAATCAATTTTGTTCAACTTTTTAATCCACCAGGGACAAATAGCAGAAAAAGGTTCCCTTCCATTCAAAAGTTTGAAAGGACTTACACCAGTAACAGAGTGAGGGGTGATGCGATATGTCCATAACCTTTTCCTGACAACATCCAACCAATCATCATCAGAAGCACTTATACTACTAATACAATCCTTAAGAACTCGGTTGAAACGTTCAACTTGACCATTTTCCCTAGGCTCATATAAGGAGACAGTATGATGTTTAATGCCACAACTCTTAAGGAAATCTTCAACATCAGAAGAAACAAGTTGTGCACCATTATCAGAAATAAAAGTCTCAGGGAAACCTTCTCTAGCAAAAATCTCTTCTAAGAAAATCATAACAACCTGTGAATGGTAATCAACCAAAACCAAAGCAAATCGAGCATTTAATAGCAAATGACTGAAAGGACCAGAGATATCAAAAGCCACTTTCTGCCAAGGAAAATTAGGCCAACTCACAGGATTAAAGGGAGCAGAAGATACATGAAGCATCTTATCACTACTAATACATTGGGAACAGTCCCTCACCATTCTGTCAACCATCTTATCAATGCCAAGCCACCAAAGGTTTTCCCTAATCAGACGTTTCATGGATAACATACCAATGTGACCTTGGTGGGAAAGCAACAACATTTTCTCCTGTAAAGAAGAAGGAGGAATTATCTTACCAGTTTTAAACAAAAGGCCACCAAACTCTTCAATTTCAGAAGCAACTTTACAAAAAGGGGATAACCCTGCAGAAACGCACTTACTGTTTGACCAACCAACTCTTTCATAGTCAAAACCCTGCTGCCACACTGCATCCTTACTCAATTCTTCAAACCACTCTTCTTCACTTAACGTTAGAAACTCTTGAGAAATGCAATCACCTATGGAAGCAACAACATCAACATCCAGATCTATAGTAGGAACCTTTTCATCACTACAGGGTAATCTGGAGAGAAAATCCGCCGTAACATTGCTCTTACCCGGTACATAAACAATTTCAAAATCATATTCCTGAAGACGTGAAGATAACCGGGCTATCCGCGCTGTAGAGTTCCATCCGCCACCAGGAGACAGAATCCCCACCAACGGTTTTTGGTCTGTTCTTAAAATGAACCTATTTCCCCACACATAATTTCTAAAATGTTCCACAGCCCAAATACAAGCAAGCAAGCAGCTCTTTTTCAATAACCAAGTACCTTCTTTCTGTAGGAGATAAGGTTCTTGAAGCGAATGCCACACCCCACTCATCCTTACCCGAACACTGACTCAGAACTCCTCCAATCCCATACAGATTGGAATCCACAGTAACAATGCATTTCTTATTAATGCAGAATGATTTTAGTGTGGGAGCATTGACAATCTCATTCTGGATTTGCTTAAAAGCAATATCTTGTTTGTCCGTCCAAATGAATTTAGCAGAACTCCTGGTCAACTCTCTCAGCGGTTCCATCTTGTTAGCACAATTTTGAATACATTTGCTATAATACTCACATAACCCAGCAAATGAGAGTAATTTCTCTTTATTATCAGGAGCTGGTGCTTTCATAATAGCATCCACAAGATTTTTATTTGGTACAACCCCTTCACCAGAAAGAGTATGTCCCAAATACTCCACAGATTCACAGAAAAATTTACATTTGCTAGCCTTAATCGTCAGACTATATTGTTCTAACTTAGAACAACATCTTTAAGGTGAGAATGGTGTTCAGAATTATTTTTAGAAAAAACAAGTATATCGTCTTGAAAACATTTGACGAATGGCCCTAGATCTTTAAAGATGTGATACATGGCCCTTTGAAAAACTGAAGCAGCCGAAGCCAAACCAAATGGCATTCTCTTGAACTGAAATAACCCATGAGGGGTGATAAATGCTGTGAATTGTTTAGAGTCTTCAGTGAGTTGGATCTGGTGATACGCAGATCTAAGATCTAACGCCGAAAACACACATGCACCATCCAACATATACAACATTTCATTAATGTTGGGAAGTGGGTGACAGTCAGTAACTAAACTCTTATTAAGTGCTCTTAAATCCACACATAACCTAATACTTTTATCAGGTTTAATGGCTAAAACAATGGGAGAAACCCACTCTGATGATTCCGCTTCTTCGATTATATTATCTTTCACCATGGTATCTAACATATCTCTAAGCTCATTCCTAATACTAATAGGAACACCCCTTAGTTTTTGTTTAACCGGGACAGAATTAGGCTTAACCTTAATCCTATGACTAAAACCATTCAGTTTACCTAATTTATCGGAAAACACATTAGGAAAAGAATGAGCAATTTCAGTGAAATCAGGTAAAACATTAGATTTCGCATCAGATATAGCAAGAACTGACACAGGATCTTTTCACCTAGGATTCAATGTAACTCCTAATTTTGCTTGATCTCTCCAACCCAAGACATTCACTCCTTTCCATGCCACATAAAGTTTGATAACAGCAGAACTACTTTTGATAGAAAGTAGAACTTCCTTAAAACCAATAAAATTGATCAAAGTTATAAGCACAAATATCAGGTTTAGACAATGCATTGACATCAATTAGGTCCCCAAAAGATTCTATACAATATTCCTGAGTGATAATAGTCCATGGAGAACATGAGTCCACCATAAGTTCTAATACTTTGCCTAAAACATTAACATAAGTTTTGGGAGAGGATAAAGTATCAGTTTGTGAAATATCAAATGATTCTTGTACAGATATCACAATACCAAATTCCTTAATATCTGCATTATTACTCCCTTCATCATTAACGTATGAGACATTACCAGCCGGGTGTTTAGGGGAATAAAACAAAGATTTTTTAGTGTCTTGGAAAGGCTTTGTAGGAATTTTACACATTTTAGAGAAATGCCCAGTACGTCCACATTTGTTGCATTGTCTAGAAATAGCTGGACACTGTGGAAAAGAAGCAATATGGTCAGGATTGCCACACCTGAAACAAAAAAACTGTTTAGTCTTACCATCGTTTCTATTGGAATAATAATTTGTCTTCGACTCATGAGGTTTAACCACACTGACCTCATTACTAGAAGTAGAAGGAGTAGAAGTAGATGCTTTATCTAAAGATTGTATCCACTTATAAGACTGTTCAAGAGCTTTTGCAGTACTGATAGCTGTTTCTAAGCTAGGGTCACCTAAAATCCATAACTGTTCTTGGACTTTCTTACTTTTAACATGCACAATGATTTGATCCTAGATCATTTCATCTGTCATAAGACCAAAACTACAATGTAATGATAACGCTCGTAAAGCTGTAAGAAAATCATCGAAGCATTCTTTGTCATCCTGAACTCTAGTATAAAACCTGAATCTATTAAGCGCTACACTAGTGAAAGGTTTAAATCTCCCTTCAATCCTAGAAACAGCTTCATCATACACATTACTGTCACCACCAGACCTAACAGGAGGCAAAGTTCTAAATACCAGTTGTCCTTCTGAACCAAGACAATGTAAAAAAAAATCTTTTTTTCTCTCTGCGGACATCCTTTCTCCGTCCATTGCTTTGAGATAAGTAAAAAACTCTTCTTTCCATCTTGTCCATGGAATAGGTAGATCACCTTTGGACTGCAAAAACTTTGATGGAGGATCAAATTGCATCTCAAATATTATATTAATTTACAACTAATGGGTCATTAAAACAAATGAAAATAAAGAAAGAAGAAAAATAATAACAATAAAATGCAGGTTAGAAATAATTTCTAAAAAATATCCAGTAGGTGGCAAACTTGTAAAAACATAAAATGAATTCCTTATGAAGTCTTCACCAGACTGAACTCGAAAGATATAATATAACGTAGATAATGTAGTAAGTCTTAAAATAGAATTGAGCAACAGCTTCTATATTGGAAGAAAATAGTCGTTTTAGTAGAAACAAAAACAAAATTGTTCAAAATAATAATTAATTTCAATGGAACACGCAAAGAATGCAGTAGCATGTAGAAAATGTACCTTTTTAAAATCGGAAAGTAAAAGCGTTCCTGATTTCTCTTCACAAACAGCTAGAACAGGAAAGCTTCGTGTTTCATACTCCGGTAACTCCGGTAACTATGGCAACAAAATGGCGGCTTGGTGCAGAACGTGATGACACCATACGCTAATCCACGTCAATCTTGATGACGCTGGATGCAGTGTCACACAATAGGCCCATAGAATGACGTGAGGAATCTGTCGCGAGAAGACTCGGCAGTTTCACTCGCAAGAGTGCTGAAAATAGAAATAAATGCACCAAAGCTTCTCAAACTCCCGAAACTTCACCGGAGTAAAAAGGAAATGGACAGAATATCAAGCGCTTCACTTCTGGAGCAAGAGATGCAGTCCAAACGGCAATACTACGTGGATTCCCAAAATTCCTGCTCCTGTGCTTCATAAAGGCGGCAGAAATAAGGTAGTGGTCCCTCGTCGCCAATATTAAAAAGTAAAAGATGCTTGATTTATATAAAAATGATAGAATTTATTTATAAGTCATAAGGAGAAGCACAGCACATCCGTTGTACAGCAGATCCTGGAAGCATAGCAGTTGCAAACAGAATCTGGAACCCAGCATGTAAGATGCAGGCACGCATCATACATTCCAGGCTCCAGCAGAGAAAGTAACACATACCTTCTCCCCTTTGTTCATACAGAAAACGGAGAATTGGAGACAGACAACGGACATTGCATTACCCGAACTTGGAAATCTTGGCTTCTTTAATTGGGCGGAGTTCGAGCAGAGACATACTGTTGTAACTTTGCACCTGTTGGTCTCTTCCCTCACTCCCACCCCTCTCCCTTCTTCTCCCATGGTACGGTCCGTGCTGTCTCCTAGAGCCTGTGTTAGAATGTTCACGGACCTTTCCGTCAAGCTGGGAGCACCTGTTTACCTAAGGACTTAATAAATGTTCTTGGAACCCTCTATGTGTGGTGATTTATTACTACATTGTTTGGCGACGAGGAAGAGGAGCTGAGCCAGGGTTAGCGTGGTGCCTCCCCCTGGAGAAATTTGATTAGTCAAGTGGCTACTTAGTGCTACTTTTTAATGGATAAGTACATGATGTTTAAATTGACACCACCTGAGTCATTTAATAAGAAATTTGGTGTTAATTGGGCAGAATGGGGGGGATGGAAGGAACATTTTAACAATTACTTGTCCATTCTTGAGGAAGAGAAAGAGCCTTTTACACCAGAGGAGAGAGTAGAAATGTTGCTACGCTGTTTAGGAGCCGTTGGATGGAGAGTGGACAACAATATGGAAAAAGAGATCAGTAAGGGAAAAGACAGGAATGTATTTGGAAAAGTCATGCAAGTTTGAGATGAACATTGCAAGCAATTAACGAATGGGCATACACATTGGAACACAATATTCGAGGAAGAAGGAGATTTCAAAAAAATAGGGCAAGTAAAGATGAACGGCACTTGAGTATATGATCAACATGGCTGATGTGGAAATTGACATTAAAGTAGACACTGTGTCACCTCACACTGTAACAAGCAAAAGTATATGGAGAAAGAAATTGGGAGTAAAACTAGGGAGTACATTGGAAGAAGCAGATACGTCCCTCGTAACATACTCTGGATTCAACATTAGCTTGGTTGGTAGAAGAATGATGAAACTAGGTTACATGAAGAGAAGTACTTGGGTCCAAGTTTACATTTCAGAAGAAGAGATATCTGTTCTAGGGAGGGATGATCAAAAGAAATTAGGATTTACAGAAAACCCCACAAAAACAGACCCCTTGAGTAAGATGACACGTGACAACTGCCGGGATTTTATAAAGTGGGAGGTGTTAAAGGAGAGAACACCACAGACAGCTATTGATGTGGGAGAGACAAGGGTGGTGAAGAAGAAAGAGAAGACAAGTGAAGCAGAAATGGGGGAATTCAAAATTCACAAAGAAACATCCTTGAGGAATGGAGAGGATGAAAGAATAGACAAAAAACTTGAAGAAAGGGCCTGTGCTGATGTTGGCGCGGAAAAAAAAGAAATGACTAATAGGAGAACTGATAGGGAATCCGTATTCACAAGAGTAAAGAAGGATATGTGTAAATCTTCAAGCCGCAAAGGTGAGAAAGCTTGGCGCTCTACTGCACTGGCCGACTCTAGCCGTTGGACAAGGGAGAAATGTACAAATGACTTTGACCATGCTGGGGCAGATAGTCAGAGCCCAAGTAAATATAAGGGAAGCAAGCAAGGAGAGAACTGGGTCAGGATAAATAGCGAAGTGTCTGATAATAAAATGGAGGAGGCGCATAACCATGCAAATGACTTTGACCATGCTGGAGTAAATAGTCAGAGCCTAAGTAAATGTAAGGGAAGCAAGCAAGGAGAGTACTGGGCCAGGATAAATGGCGAAGTGTCTGATAATAAAAGGGTGGAGGCGCATCACAACGCTAGAAGTTCACACCGCAAAGTTCAACTAGATATGTTCTGGTCACGCAAAGAAGACAGGAGAGTAATTGTGTACAAAAACAGGAAAGACTCAACCTCTTTCTTCAACTGTACTAGCTTCAAGGAATCAGCTGACAGACGGGTCCTTGATGAGGCTGGTACAGCAGGTTTTGCATTTGGCATGGATTCAAAGGACATCAAGAGGAGTCTTGTTGGACCTGACGCTGATCATTGTGATGAGAAGGTAAACTGTCGTAGGAGTAGGGGAAGTTGCAGTGCAACGTGGTTCAGGAAATTCCCCAAGAAAAAGAAGTCTGTGACTGTGGCAACTCACCGGGGTGGAGAAATGGAGCAAGCATTTGGGCAATAATAAACTAGAGTGCCCTGGTTCATCATGACTAGTGACACAGCATACTATTGCAATATTTTTCTTTAATATTGGGGAAAGGACATCTTATATTGGTCACTTTGCTTCCCTCTCCTCACCATGTTTACGGTTATATCACATTTTTATACAGTTGGAATTGGGGGAAAAATATAACGAGTAATGTGTTGTATTTTAACTCTTGCTTTGACTAATTGCATCTTCATTCTTACATGGGATTTCTCAGTCATTTTTGGGGATTAGTCATTTGTTATACTTGTACCCGGTATCCTCATGGGCAGGTGTGGTTATTACCTATTTCTCTTCCTTTTCCTCCTCCTTTCCGGCCTCCTCCCCTCGCCTTCTCTACCCCTCGTTCTGTTTTTGCTTCTCTTCTGGCCAGCTTGCTCCTCCCTTGGCTGGGTCTTGCCTTTTACCTCTCTTCTGTTCTCCTTAGGGGGAAAGGTGTGTTGTAACTTTGCACCTGTTGGTCTCTTCCCTCACTCCCACCCCTCTCCCGTCTTCTCCCATGGTACGGTCCGTGCTGTCTCCTAGAGCCTGTGTTAGAATGTTCACGGACCTTTCCGTCAAGCTGGGAGCACCTGTTTACCTAAGGACTTAATAAATGTTCTTGGAACCCTCTATGTGTGGTGATTTATTACTACACATACCCCCAGAGATGACGCACTTGAGGGAGTAAATACGGGAAACTACACTTCACGTGTGTGTTCATCACCCGGAGGAAGTGAAGGCGAGAGGAGTGGCGAAGGAGGAAGCGAGGGAGCGAGCGAAAGCGGAGGAATAGAGGACAGCAGGAGGAAGGAGTCGAGAGAAGGGGACCCGAAAGCGGAGTCCATTCATCAACCCAAGGAGCCAGGAGGCCAACTACAAGGCGCAGCACCCAGCTACGCTTCAAGGAAAGCATGGCTTTTCCAGGTACGTGCCCGTATTGTGGGCTGGGTGGGTAAAAAGGAATTTAAACCACCATGAACGCTCACTCGATTGTCCCCTGCACTTCCTTATCCCCCGCACCACCGGCAATACATATAGCACTGCCTTTGAGCTAAAACATTTTGCACGCATGTGGATCCTCACTCCCTTTCCCTTACCACTTAACATAAAAGAGCACCCGACTGAAGAAAGTTCCCTTTTTCTTTTTTTGCCTGAGTGACTGCGGCAACCACGATGGAGGAACGGAAGACTACATCACCCAGAAGAGAATCTCTGAAAGGTTTGAAATGTCAGAAGAGCAAAGGGTGCACAGCCTACAGTATGCGCATCAATAAAAAGCATGTTGTGAAATGGTGGTGCAACTGGGGGAGTGGAAAACCCTTAAAAACACTCAAATTAGTAGAGAGAACTACCAATAATGTATAAACAGGAGTACCCTATGCACACACAAATATTCAAAAAGACTTTTGTTACAAACAGTAATACAATGTGAACAGTTAAAGTAAAGTTACAGTAGAAAATAGGAAATCCCGATTAGAAAGCAGTCCACTGGAATCCTTTAATACATTAAACAGCCAGCCGGCACTTGTTTCATCGCCTTTGCGAATCCTCAGGGCTGAAATAACAATAGGTCACAAAGGAACATTTTGTATGTACATGTGCAACAATGTTGATCATGACAACTAAAGGAGTATTAGATCAAAATAAAAGCTTCCATTGTAGAGGACAACATATTCAGAGGTCTAGAAAGTGCACCCACTTATAATCCTGGTGAATGTGCAAATGTAAACCGGCATAAGATTAGTGAGAAGGGTGTATTTGTGAGAGAGGAAGAAGACCGAGATAAAGATTGAAAAGGGGGAAAACATTATGTAGACAGAATATTATGAACAATAGTGTTGTCATTGATCAATATGTGAGTGGAATAGAGATCAGAAATGTAAAATATAGAATCATACAAGCCGGTGTGACTAAGGTGATCGTTTCCTTCATGCATAGTGTAAAATATAGTGAATATAGATGCTGTGTGGGTGCTACTGAAGAAGATAAGGGCGACGCATACCTAAACTTGGCTGTGTCAAAGCAGGAGGTCTGTGTATGAAAATATTTAAGACAAATGGGAGGAAAAGTATAAATAACACTTCTCTCTGAGGGCTGTGACACAGACGTAACCTCAGTGTACGTGATATTTCTGACCCAGCAGGTCCCTTGACCTGGGTTGTAAGTCTTGGGGAAGTGGTGTTCAAACTGTAAGGGATACAAACAATGTGGATAAATAGAAAGAAAATTAAGGATGTGGACCTCTATTAGCCTGGTCTTGATATTAAATAGGGATTCAATAAAATTGACAACTATTTCGAACAGTTACTGAAAGGCACGATGTGCAATTATGTGATATCTGATACTAGCAAAATTCATATGAAACGGTAACGGACACTTGATTGTGTTAAACAAGTAAAAGAAGTATTCAAGAAAATGTGGTATTAATCGAGATGAGCTAGGATAGAAATGAGGATAAATATAAAATGAAGGGCGTTCCTTACCCGAGAAAAAGTAGTAAATGATCATCCCATGATAATGTGTAGAAAAAGCAAGTCGTAGAACCGTGAAAATCGTGCGGTTCTAGAAAGTTAAAAATGAAGAGATTTACTACCCTTGTAGTTTATGCGTTATCGTGTGCAGGTCGGATTAACATTACTATACAGGAGGGATCCAAATGGGTGCCCAGTGGTGTCGGTGCACCTTCTTACCTATATGCCGGTGTAGGGATATATTGAGCCCGGGAGTCGTATCCTATTTCTGTAGGTATCCCGATGTTCCCTTTGGGGTCTAGGAGCAATATTGACAGAGAGTTGTCAGAATTATACGATAGGGCGAGGATTCTGTTTTAATAGTAAAAGGGACAGTACTTAGACTCCGAATACAAGGGTTCTTACCTGATTCAAGGGTGTAGTGAGGCAGAGTCCTCCCGGGTCGCCGTGTTCCTGTATGGACACGTGACCTGGAAGTTTCAAGCAATGTTATAGGGCGACGCCACATCATGAACATTGGTTAGAGACTAGACTGTAAGCCTAGTGGCGTGTGTGCGATGTGATGTAAGTGCGGAAGTGAGTGCCTGTACGGTATTGTCAAACGGCATCGCGTCATGAATGAATGTGAAAATGGGCTGTCACCCAAACTGTGTGCGATCAAAATCCTGTGTGACTCTGGAAGTGGTTGCCTGTAAGTCCATTGCATTCCAGAAGTACTGTAGAGATATAAAAATAGATGTGCAATTCCCGTGCTCAAGTAAAGTCACATAGTGAAGTCACTATAACAAGTCTTTTGTCGAGTAATAAAGCTTTAGTCTGTGATAGAAAGATATGGTATCATTGTAATTAAAGATTATATAGTGAACATGCAGTATTTCATGAGAGCAGATAAGTTCATGCGTGTAGAACCCATGTACACGTGGCTAAATAGTAAGCAATATTGATATCACTTGATAATAGTTATAAAAACAGTTCACATCACATAAAAAAGGGGGGACTTGTAAGACCACATGTTCATAATACGTTCCTAGTCTTATGTCATCACCAATTGATAGTTAATAAACCAATCAAAAAATTATTGTTACAGAGAGAAAAAGACCAGGATATTGCTGGTCCAATGATCAACATATGGTACATGTTAGATTGGCTATGATTGTGTCAGTAGACTGGATGGACAGAAAGTTCAAAGTAACAATTTGAATAGTATGTATGGAAAAAGGATGGAAACAAGTAAAAAGGTGTATATAAATCAATAGAAATATCTAGATCTTTGTTAAAAGGTTATTCTTCGGCAATATGTTGGTCAGTATATGTGTCCAAAATTACAGCTTGACAGATCAGTGGGACATGTGTCTAAGTTAAGTTAATATTTCTTATGGGAAAGAGCAAACAGAACCTGTTAGTCACCCAGGAAATATTGTAGTTCATGGTCGTAACTTAGTCCATGCTCAACCGTACGTAAACGCATGATCCACATGGCCTCCATCCATCGTAGCTTAAGTTCTCTATTACCAACCCATACATCCTGTGGTACTATGCCAATGCCAAAAAACTGTACATGTATGTCATTTTCATCATTCTGGCATGTAGCGACATGTAGAGCCACAGGATACTTAGGGCCACGTTTATAAATAGCTCTAAGATGTTCAGTCATTTGTTTTTTGAGGGGTCTAATTGTACTGCCCACATAGTATCAACCACAATTACATTCAATTATATAAACTACAAATTTTGTGCTACAGTTGATGTTAGATTTGATAGTAAAATCTTCCCCTTTTGGACCAGTGAAATGCGTTGTGCAATGTTTAGCCCATCTGCAACTGGAACAAAACCCACACTTATAAAATCCAAGTCTATGTTGGGTCATCCAGGTTGTGGGATTGGTGTTACGAGGAACAGTAGGGCTTAGTCGAGTCCTTAGTGTGTTGCCCTTCCTAAAAGTAATCTGCTGTTCCCCAGAAATTAACTCTTTAATAATTTTCTCAGATTTCAAAATTCTCCAATGTTAATTCATGCTCTTACGTAATGTCCCATGGAGGGAATTGAAATCCGTGATTAATCTCAAAGTATCTTTTTGTGGTGGTCTTGATGTTTGTGAATGTAGTAAGTCAGGTCTGTTAATTTTTTTAACTCTTTTTTCTGCTTTATGAATTACACTTTTAGGATAGCCTCTTCAAGTAAATCTATCCTTCATGCTGTCAAGGCATTTATTGAACTCAAAGTCCTCAGTGCAATTTCTTTTTGCCCTCAGAAATTCTCCATAGGGTATGGAGTTGATCTGGTGTATAGGATGAGAGCTCGAGGCATGCAAAATTGAATTGCATGCGGTGGACTTTCTAAAAAGCCTATTCTGTAGTGTGTCGTTGGAGACATAAAGTTCAACATCAAGAAACTCGATATGTGTTCTGCTGTGTTTCATTGTGAACTTAATCTCCCATGTGTTGTTGTTTAAATGTTGATAGTAGCTGGTAAGGAGTTCTTCTGAACCCGACCAGAGTAGAATACAATCATCAATATACCTTCCCCAAAAAATAATGGAGTCAATATATTGAGCGCTTTTAGTGCCCCAAATAAGATCTGATTCTAATGTGCCCATAAAAAGATTCGCAAAAGAGGGTGAAAATTTTGAACCCATGGCGACGCCTCTTTTCTGACGATACCATACTTGGTCGAACATAAAGAAATTGTTCCTCAGTATGATTTCCATCATTGTTGATAACATTCCTGTGTGTTGCCATAGTGAAGCTGGTCTATTGTGAAATAGTTTGTTAACTGCCTGTATACCAAGTTCTATATTGATTCTGGTGCACAATGACACTACATCCATGGTGACCAGTAACGTGTTTGGTTGCCACTGAATGTCTGCCAGGGTACTCAAGATATGCTTCGTGTCCTGTATGTAGGAAGGCAAATTTCTCACCAGGGGGCCAAGAAAGAGATCGACGTATTCAGCTATTCTTTCAGTGGGCCCCCCCATGCCAGAGACTATAGGCCTCCCTGGTGGGAAAGGTAGGTTCTTGTGAACCTTGGGTAAGGTGTACAGCCACGGATAAGATGGTCGGAAAACTTTAAGGTACAAGTACTCATCATCATTGATGAGTAATGGCTGTTTCCGGATTAGTAGTTTGGAGTTTATTTCAATTGTTAGTGGACCCATGGGGTTATAAGCTAGGCGCTATTAGAAAGCATTATCAGCTAGTTGGTCAAGGATCTCTTGGGAGTCCACGTGGTCCATTACTACCACGTTACCCCCCTTGTCCGCTTCTTTGATAGTGATCGTGTCAGTGTTAATGAGAGTGGTTAAAGCCCTTCTCTCCCCCTGAGTCAGATTATCTTTGTATTTGAACATTCTGTCTTTTCGCAGGCAATTTAGACTGTCGATGTTTTCAAGTACTCGTTTATAGAATTTGTCGATGACATTACCACCTGTCAAGTTGGGGATTCATCTAGATTTGGATTTTAAACCACTGGCTACTGTAATCAGATTCTATGTGTAATTCTTCCAGTAATGTATCCATATCATAGGGTGTATCTTCCATATCAGTGAGAGACAACAAAAGATGTGTCGTTTGAATGTCCTTTATTGATAATGAGTCAGTATTGGCAAGTGCAGGAATATTTTTAGCCCACCTGTTACTCTTTTCCATCCCAAAAAAATGTTTTCTAAGCTTTAAATTCCTCACAAATTTGAACAAGTCTATCTTCAGTTTACAGATGTCTCCTGTGGAATAAATATTTTAATTGAGACCTTTGCTTAGTAGCGTGATCATATCAGGTGTAAGATGGAAAGAAGAGAGGTTGATTACTTGAACTTACCTGGAACTAGCGCTCTCTATTTCTTGTTTGTTCCTGACCTCAATTTCCTTTTGTACTCTTCTGCGCTCTGGCCTCCTACCCCTCCGGGTTTGAATCTGTTTGATTTCTTTGTGGAATGTACCTGTTGCCTTTCCTGATGCGCAACACTTCGCGAAAAAAGCAGACCCACTTTGTTCCGCCCCTTCAGGAATCCTGGCATCATCCCCAGTGGTGCCGAGTGAGTTAAGTGAAGCGTTGCTGGAGGAGACTGAAACAGGTTCCGTATTGGCTTTATTATTTGAAACCACCCTGGAGGAGCTTTGGATAAGGGAATCATATTTTCTACCTCAGTTGATCTGAATCATCTTCAGAAAATAATTTTTATTCACCCTGCTCTGGGTAGAGCTGCGCCTGTGAGGTGTAACCTGGGCGCTTGCAGACAGACCTGTAGGCTTCTAGCCACATTCCATGCTGTGGTTGAAACAGCTTCAATAACATAGCCTTCCCCAGTGGCCCTAAAAGGGGCTCTGCAGGGGTCTTGGGGGTGTTAGGAATCCTGAAGGCAGAGAGACTGCAGCATTAGTGAATCCTCAGACATGAGTGACTGTCAAGATCCTACCGTAGGGGCCTAAAAGGTGTCTGGGGATGTCAGGAATCCTGACGTCAGGGGGAAGGCAGCATTAGTGAATCCTCACCACTGAGTGACTGAAAGGAGCCTTCTGTTGTGGCCCTAAAATGGGGCCCTGCAAGGGTCTTGAAGGTGTCAGGAATCCTGATATCAGTGGTCAATCAGCGTTAGTGAACCCTCACACCTGAGTGACTGTCAGGTGGAATCTCATGAGATAAAGGCCTCATTATGAGTGGGCCCAAATCCATCGTTTTTTTGCACTCCACACCACCCTGGGTTAGACAATGGCGATATGCAAATCAGCTCTGACCCTGTGCCCCATGGGAACAGTCCAGTCCGAACGATGGATTTAGGCCCAGATCCTTGGACTGGGGCGAGTGTGTGACATTGATCCACATTCGGTCCATCACTTGTTGTGTTTGCAATTTCTGCCATAAGTGCGCTGGGGATGCCCAGACGTGGGTCCCAGGCACTCCACACCACTGGAGTCAAGCTAGCCGGGCTGATGAGAGGTGTTACCTCGAAACCGGTCCGCTCTTCGGATGCTTGATTCCGTTCTGGGAAGGACATGGCTTTTGTAGTTCGGACTGGACTGTTCCCATGAGGCTCAGGGTCGGAGCTGATTTGCATATCGCCATTGTCTAACCAAGGGTGGTGTGAAGTGCAAAATAACGATGGATTTAGGCCCAGATCTATGGACTGGGGCGAGTGTGTGACATTGATCCACATTCGGTCCATCACTTGTTGTGTTTGCAATTTCCGCCATAAGTGCGCTGGGGATGCCCAGACGTGGGTCCCAGGCACTCCACACCACTGGAGTCAAGCTAGCCGGGCTGATGAGAGGTGTTACCTCGAAACCGGTCCGGTCCTCGGATGCTTGATTCCGTTCTGGGAAGGCCATGGCTTTTGTAGTTCGGACTGGACTGTTCCCATGAGGCTCAGGGTCAGAGCTGATTTGCATATCGCCATTGTCTAACCCAGGGTGGTGTGAAGTGCAAAATAACAGTGGATTTAGGCCCAGATCCTTGGACTGGGGCGAGTGTGTGACATTGATCCACATTCGGTCCATCACTTGTTGTGTTTAAAACTTTGGAAAAGGCAGGACTATAGTTCCCACAATGCACTAGCCTATCTGGATTTGTGCAACTCCTCTGAGGGTCTGAGGGCTAGCCGTTTTTCTGATCCAGAGAGTTGTTTTACCTAGACTTTGCAGGGGACTAGAGCCCCTTGTGCAAAGGTGTCTGAGGGAGCTTCAGGTGCTCACAGAGGTTCCAAAGTCTCTGGGGATCCAAGAGATTTCTTAGGACAAGTCTTGGTGAGACAGTTCCAGGTGTGTTGCCACAGAGACAGAGTATCCATCTTTTGCTTTGTGAAAAGTCCTGTTGACGTCAACCTGGGTCTCTTCAGGTATCCTCTATGATGCAGTTGGGTAATATTTGAGGTTCTGGTATTGTGCGGTCACTTAAATCCTAGATTTAAGAACGGTTAGAAATATAAGAGCTAGTGGCCAATGGGCTGCTAGTCCCTGCAGGTAATCCACACCTGAGATGATCATATCTGGGGTTGTAGATTAACTTTTCTAACCAGAAACCACTATTTCTACCACTTTTAAAAAATGGCAGAACTCTTCCTCTGTGTAAAGTCAGGCAGCCCACCCTAGAGATGTGGGTAACCTTCCCGGGGTGTACACCTGAAGGATACCTAACGTTCAAAACTGCTCAGGTGCAAATGTGCCTGGGCCAGCAGGAGAGCCGTTTACTCCTCTGGGAGAAAGCCTGGATGTGTATCAGAGGCTGTGCAGCCTTTGAAGCTCACCGCCTTGATGTGCCACTTCACGAGCCGACCAGGGAGGGAGGATATGTGACCTCATTCCAGCTCCGGCCTAAGCTCCTGCTTCCTGGGAGTTATCAGACTGCCTGGTAGGAGGTCAGTATCCTGTCTTGACAGAAGCAAGCCATCCAGAGCACAGAGAAACTGGGGCAACCAGTTGGGCAAACTCTAAGCTAACCACCTGCGTGTACGCAGAATTGCCATTTGCACGATATTAATGTCAGGGGTCAGAAGGCACGTTGTTGGAAACCAAAATAACCTTGTTTAGGCAATATCATGATGGAGCTACCAGCCCCAGGTCTGCCAGGGTGCAGGTCCATGTTATTCTCTGGGCTGCCTATCATCACTTATAGTGTGCGTTAATGGTAAAGGCCACTATAGGGACATATATACTTGCACTTACATGCCCAAACCTTTAATATAATGCACCCCACCTCCTGGGCTCCAGGGCATGCCTTAGGGGTGACTGACATTCATTAAAAACAGTACATTGACTTTGCCACACATGGTGAGGGAAAAGTCGAAATGGAATAGTTTACACTGTTCCTGCGGTCTCCAGTAGCAGGCCTGCTGTAGGGAGTTTACTTGGGTCACTCAGGTTGGCACGAACATTAATAGAAGCACTAGGGACCCCTTTACCACCCATGCCATGGGTACCACAGGTATGATATACTCAGAACTTATAACAGGGATAAAGTCTTTGCCAATTGGGATTGTTAATTCACACATGCTGGTTTTAGGAGAGAACACTTACCCTGGGGCCTGGACAGCAGGCTCCTGTGCAGTCATAGACATTAGCAAAGGGGCAAAAGTGGGGGGATGATCATCCAAAAAAGGCCCTTTCCTACAACTCCTCAGCCAACCACACCGGACAAGAGGACAGCGAGGCTGCCTACTGAGACCTGAGACAGAAGAGGTGCAATCGGAGCCATATCAGGGCCGGTGAGTGACCAGGACCCTGCAGTGTACTGCCTCTGTTGGCCATGGGCTCGCAACGCCCCACTGGCTCCCTGGGGGAGCAGAACACCCCCTCCTCCTATTGATACCTGAATTGACCAAGCTCCTCTTTACTCGCATAAAGCCTCCATGCAGAATGTGACTGCAGCAATATGAATCACTGACAGAATATCGACGTCGAAAATATCGACATCAAAAATATCAGAGGTGGAATATCGACATAAAAATTATTGAAGTCCTATCTACATTAAGGTAAGTACAAAAATATAGAGAAAAAAATATCTTTGTAACAAATATCGTTGTAAAAAATATCGTTTTTCTAAACATATAAAAATAATATACAATTAAATAAATAATACACATAAGTAAAATAAACATAGTTACAAATATATTTAAAATGATAAGTAATACATATAATGTAAAAAAATTAAACATATACATATAAACTATAATATGTAATTACTTAATAATATTTACAATTAATTACTCTAATAACTTATAAATTGTTAAAAATAATGTATACATTATAAATACATTCATACACATACACATACAACAATAATATTTAAAAAATATCAAAACTAAATTTAACAAATTACATTAAAAAAAAAATACGACACTACAATAACTAAAACAATAAATATTGGATAGTGTAGGGCTAAAAATTACTATTCCAAATCCAGAGGGTGCAACAGCAGGGAAAGTGTTGGATATTGTGGGGATTAAAATTACTATTTCACCTCCAGAGGGTGCAAGAGTAGGGAAAGTGTTGGATAGCGTAGAGATTAAAATTACTATTCCAACTCCAGAGGGTGCATCAGTAGGGAATGGGTTGGATAGCTTAGGGGTAAAAATTACTATTCCAACTCCAGAGGGTGCAACTGTAGGCAAAGTGTTGGATAGCATCGGGCTCAAAATTACTATTCCAACTCCAGAGGGCGCAACAGTAGGGAAAGTGTTGGATAGCGTAGGGGTAAAAATTACTATTCCAACTCCAGAGGGTGCAATTGTAGGGAAAGTGTTGAATAGCATAGGGGTAATAATTACTATTCCAACTCCAGAGGGTGAAACAGTAAGGAAAGTGTTGGACAGCGTAGGGGTAAAAATTACTATTCCAACATCAGAGGGTGCAACAGTATGGAAAGTGTTGGATAGCATTGGGGTAACAATTACTATTCCAACTCCAGAGGGTGTAACAGTAGGGAAAGTGTTCGATACATAGGGGTTCAAATTACTGTTCCAATGCCAGAGGGTGCAACAGTAGGGAAAGTGTTGGATAGCGTAGGGGTAAATATTACTATTACAACTCCAGAGGGTGCAACAGTAGGGAAAGTGTTGGATAGCGTAGGGGTTAAAATTACTATTCCAACTCCAGAGGGTGCAACGAATGTCTGACAAAATATCGAAATCAAAAATATCGAAATACAAAAATATCGGAACAAAAATATCGAAGTCAAAAATATAGGAATCCTATCCCTAACAAGGTAAGTACAAAAATATCGAAAAAATAATATCGTAGTACAAAAATATCGAAATTAAAAATATCGTTTTTTTAAATGTATTAATAATAATGTAAAAATAATTATAAAATACATATAATGTTACAAATATTAAATAAAAATATTAAAACATAATTAAAAAATTAAAACGAATACATATACATTTAAAATAAATTAAAAACTTAATAATTTAATGTAATTCTATATTTTGTAATTTCATTTAATTGATTTAATTTAAATTTATTTTATTTTTACCCTGTACGACTGTACCCCAAAAACCCAAAACTGACCCTGAACCCTAAAAATACCCCTTTACCCAAAAACCCAAAACTGACCCTGAACCCTAAAAATATCCCTGTACCCCCAAAACCCAAAACTGACCCTAAACCCTAAAAATACCCCTTTACCCAAAAACTGAAAACTGACCCTGAACCCTAAAAATACCCCTTTACCCAAAAACTGAAAACTGACCCTAAACCCTAAAAATACCCCTTTACCCATGAACTGAAAACTGACCCTGAACCCTAAATGAACTGAAAACTGACCCTGAACCCTAAAAATACCCCTGTACCCAAAATTAATTAATATTATTTAATTACCAATTAATTATTAATTAACAATAACATTAAAGTAAATATATTAGCACATTTGCTGTAATTAATTTAATTTAATAATTAATATTATTTTGCCCAATTAATTAATTAAGAATAACAATAAATTATATATACAAAATTACTATAATTAATGTAATAAAATAATTAATAATAATTAATTACCAACTAATTAATAATTATAAATATGTAAAAAATTATAATAATTAATTAACTAATTAATATAAATTAATTACCAATTAATTATTAATTAAAATATGTACAAACATATATCAATTAATTAATTATTATTAAATTACTTCCCACCCTATTCCCCTATAAACCCATAACCCGCTACAGAACATATTTATCAATTAATCAATTAATTAAAAATAATTAAAAATTAATTCTCAATTAATGAATTAATAATTCCTACTAATTAATAATTAATTTAACATAATTAAATTACTTCCCACGCTATTCCCCTATAAACCCACAACCCGCTACAGTAGTAAAAGACAATATTTAATTACATTACATTAAAAATAAATAATAAAACATAATAAATACAATATAATATACACTAAATGTATTTAAAAATTGATATTAGTAACATCAAAGTTATTAATTTCGATATTGTTAACATCGATATTTACAACTTCGATATTACTGATATCATACCAATATCGATATTTAGACTGTCGATATTACTTACCTTCGATATTTTTGTATATCGATATTTAAACTTCGATATTTTGGTATATCGATATTTAAAACTCGATATTTTGTCTGTGTACCGGTGCAACAGTAGGGAAAGTGTTGGATAGCGTAGGGGTAAAAATTACTAATCCAACTCCAGAGGGGGCAACTGTAGGGAAAATGTTGGATAGCGTAGGGGTTAAAATTACTGTTCCAACTCAAGAGGGAGCAACAGTAGGGAAAGTGTTGGATAGCGTAGAGGTAAATATTACTCTTCCAACTCCAGAGGGTGCAACAGTAGGGAAAATGTTGGATAGCGTTGGGGTAAAAATTACTATTCCATCTCAAGAGGGTGTAACTGTAGGGAAAGTATTGGATAGCGTAGGTTTAAAAATTACTATTCCAACTCCGGAGGGTGCAACAGTAGGAAAAGTGTTGGATAGCGTAGGGGTAACAATTACTATTCCAACTCCAGAGGGTGCAACAGTAGGAAAAGTGTTGGATAGCGTAGGGGTAACAATTACTATTCCAACTCCAGAAGGTGCAACAGTAAGGAAAGTGTTGGATAGCGTAGGGGTTAAAAGTACTATTCCAACGCCGGAGGGTGCAAGAGTAGGGAAAGTGTTCGATAGCGTTGGGGTAAGAATTACTATTCCAACTCCAGAGGGTGCAACAGTAGGGAAAATGTTGGATAGCGTAGGGGTAAAACTTACTATTCCAACACCAGAGGGTGCAACAGTAGGGAAAGTGTTGCATAGCGTAGGGGTAAAAATTACTGTTCCAACTCCAGTGGGTGCAACTGTAGGGAAAGTGATGGATAGCGTAGGGGTTACAATTACTATTCCAACTCCAGAGTGTGCAACAGTAGGGAAAGTGTTGGATAGCGTAGGGGTCAAAATTACTATTTCAACTCTAGAGGGTGCAACTGTAGGGAAAATGCTGTATAGAGTAGGGGTAAAAATTACTATTCCAACTCCAGAGGGTGCAACAGTAGGGAACGTGTTGGATAGCATAGGGGTCAAAATAACTTACTAATAATTAAAATAATAATATATTTTTTAATTAACAATTTAATTATTAAATTACAACAAATTAATTAACAATACCAATAAATAATTATTTAAAAATAATTACCAATTAAAACTGCATTAACAATTAAAATAAATACAATTAATTATTAAACATTTCTTAATAAATAATAAAAAATAAAAAATAAATACATTTCAAAACCAAAAAACAATAACTATTAAAATACATTTAGCAATTAATAATTAATTAACAACAAATTATTGATAAATACCAATACATTATGAAAAATAAAATGTAATTACAATTAATAATTAATAAACAATTATTTTCAAATATTAAATAGTTAGTAAAAATGTATTACCAAGTAATAATTGATTAACAATCATTTATTTATCAATACTCAACACTACAAAATATATTTACTTAATTACAATTAAATTACTTCTCACCCCATTACCCTATAACCTCACAACACACTTCAATAATAAATGAATGCTTTTAATATAATTACCAATTAACCAATTAATAAAAATGAATGACGAATTAATAAGTAATTAACATAAAAATATTTATCAATACCAATAAATAAAAATTACATATTTACTTAATTACAATTAAATTACTTCTCACCCTATTCCCCTATAAACCCACAACCCGCTACACAACTAAAACGCAAAATGTATTTAAAAATATTTAATAATTCTTAAAAAATATTTAATTATTTACTATAATTAAATTATTTCCACCCTATTTCCCTCTAAACCCACAACGCACTACAGTACTAAAACACATTCTTTACTTAAGTAAAGTATAATTCAAACATTTAATACATATATTTTAAAACTTGTTCAATAATTAACAAAAATTATAATAATAAACATATAAAATAAAATACATAACACTAATATTAATATAGATATTAGTAACATCAATATTTTTGCTATCAATATTACTAACTTCGATATTAACAAAAACAATATTTCTTACCTTTAGGTCGATATTCTGGCCGTCGATATTCTAGATTTCAATATTCTGTCCCTGAAATTTTGAAGTCGCTATTATTGACTGTCAAAATAAAAAGGTGGATATTTAGACTATTTACCCAGCAATATACTGCAACATGCATCCTGGGCCTAAAACTGAAGCAACATCGAAAAGTTGAACTTACAGGAAAATTAATAGCTGCTAGTGATACTTGCCTCCACAGAATCATTGTGAGCACTAACCATAGCTGCCCCCTCCCCTACATATTTGGAGGACTGATATGAGAACGGTCAAGGGATGGCCTCATTGGGTTTCTAAGGAGTCAACGGCAAGGTTAAGGGTCCAGTAGAGGCGGGCACATGGGGACAGTGATCCGGTTGTGATGGAGGTGGATGACTCCCCCCAACTACTGATGCAGAAGCCTTAAGGAACATATTGTAAATTTGAGGATATCCTGCAATCCTTTTTGGATGTTAAATCTACGTTGGAGCAAAAAATAGATGCAGTGGCCCTAGAACCAGGGTTAGTAAAAGTGGATCACAGAAAATTGTCGGAACATCATGTGGCAATCAATGAATCTTCAATAGCAACCATGAGACCTTCAGTGCAAGTCATGCAGACACAAATTCAGGTGCTGAAAGTGGATATAGCAGGCAGTTGAGTGGTCGCTCTTGTAGGAATAATGCACGCATGTTAGGGTACCGGAGAGAGTAGAGGGCCCCAGCACAGATTTTTACCTGGAAAAAGGGCCCCACAACAGTGCCAGCCAGTAATCAATCCAGGTTCATCTCCATAGAGCAAGCATGCAGGGTCTCTAGATAATCACCACTACCTGGGGCAACCTAGGCCACTCCCAGACCAGGGGTTGCGCAGCTATCTAAGTACCGCAATAGAAACAAAATCCTCCAGGTCTCTCACAGCAAGGGCTCCTGGACTGTTGAGAAGTGCAAAGTGCACATACCTTGCGATTTAATGACTGAGGCAGTCGCGGCCCGTGCAGGTCAGAGTGGTGGGGCCTGAAGGAATTTCAATGGACGATGACAATGGAAAATTCATAATTTATTTAATTTTCCCTGGTCGTCGCCCGTTAAAAATCCCCCTATAGAACCCCACCTCCCTCCTCCCCACCGCACTTACCTGCACAGGCCGTGGCTGGACTGAGGTCCAGAAAGAGACACAAATTGTTCCTGGAGGTCATGAAACAATGACAACAAATGAACGTACGCTATTCACTGACGCTCTTGGCCAAGCTCCGCATACTGGATGGCAGTATCACTAGATTCTTCATCACCTCAATTGAGATCTGACCTTGGCTTGAGTCCAAAGGGGAGCATTGACCAAATGGCCATCTGGACTCCGATGCTGGATGACATACCAGGAAGGGCAGTCAAACAGCATTGAAGAGAAAGTGCAATAAATCCAGCTTGGAGCAAACCACCAGAGAACAGCAAAAGAAGAAGAGGAAGAAGAATCACAGAATAGCCCTGAAGTGAGGCCACAGAGTGACAAAGAGGCTTCCCCTTCAGGAGAGGATGTAACAGAAGCTAAGGAGTCCATGGCAGCCTTAAGAGGTGGCGAAATCTTACTTCTATGGCCGCTGAACAGATCATATGACTTTAGGATACTGTTTGTTTTTGTTTTACTGTTCCCCTTTTCTTTCTCAACCACAGAGTCTTGCCTGGTTAAATCTGGTGAACTCTGTACTGTTGCCGATAACAAGCTGCTCTGTATGTCATAATACTCTGTTTCATGTTGGAGGGGGACATTGCATTGACATTGAAGTGGGTGAAACACAGGGAGGCCTAAACAAGAAATCGCAAAGTGTTTCCCATGCTTACTACATTTAGAGGCAAGTTCTGTGGCCCCCATCAGGGATTGGGAGTTGGGGTGTTTTTGTTTTCTTGTCATGGTTGACCACTATGTCACCTTCCATGATCTGATAGAAATGTGGGGGTAAGGGGAGCAAGGAGATGGGTAATTGTCCCTCCTAAGAGTTCATGGCAGAAATGATTAGACACATCTACGCCTGTTACATGCAGGGTGGGCATAAGTGCTGTAATTTTCTCTAATTTCTGCAAAATTACTTGAAATTGTGCATAATAATGAGAGAAGCTTAATCCAGCATTTGGAGCTATTTTCCTAGCGTAAAATGCATCCTTGCAATAAAAATGGGCCAGTGAATGCATTTTGAGCTAATATGCTACAGGGCCCGTAGAGCTGTAGCCAACAACTACTCGCTCTTTCTTAGTTTGTTGTTCCTGTGCTTCTGCAGCAGGAATTCATTCCCAAATCACTTTTTATTACTCAAGCAAGAGTAATAGCATAATTTGGGTAATTTTGCATCTCAAGGTAATGCATACTAACTGAAATTACTCTGGTTATTCTGGTGTAATTAGAATGTATGTAACCAGAAAGGGGTATTAAATAACACAGGAAATTATGGCACCTGTAGTGTGTCATTTTTCGTCAATTAGTACAGAAGTGAAATGGTGCAACAGGTGAGGGAGAAACCCCTAAAACCCTCCAATGACGATCACAAGGTCCAAAATGCAAAGCAGTCAAATCCTGTGCACACACGTATGTGTGGTTTGGAAAATCTGATCCAAATTACAAAGCCAAAAAAGTCTAGTCTCAATGCAAATGTTCTTTTTTTTCGCATTTTAATCCAGAAACATCACAAAGTCCGGCCAACACGTGTTTCGTCTTTGGGGTGTAAACCCTAGACTTCTTCTGCCTTTGGGGGTCTGCGTCAGACCACCCACAGCCTTACGACTCGGGCACAGGGGGTGACCCAAGGGTCTCCCCAGCACAGGCATGTACGGTGCGTATGGCACTGATGAGTGCCCACTGTAGAGGGCGCCCTTGTGTGAGATGTCCCCATTCAGTCAATGGGAGCCCATGTATGCATCGTACGACCGGCCCCATTGACTTCTATGGGAGTCCGACCGAATAGAGTCCGGCAGCATGCTTCTGCATGGTACTTGCTCGGTCGGACTACAGGGGTCCAGCTCGGTTGGAGAACACTCCGGATCGGGCTTGCTTGGAGAGCTTTCCGACCCGGATCGGAACCGGCCCCTAAGCGTTGAAGATGTAAGTCATAACAGAGGATATGGCGCAGGTTTAATGTGGCGCAGGGCTTTACAATGTGATGCATCTCCCTAGATGTGTCACATTGTAAATAAGTTGCAACAGCTGCGTAAATGTGTTGCAAGGGGCTTGTAAATCTCCCCCTTCGTGTACTTATGGCAGACTCACACTAAAGCAAAATATGTCACTTAATTAATAATAACCAAAATGGCGACCATGTTTAAGATCCTGCACATGCTGTAAGGTGCTAATAAACAGCTTGTTCGTGTCGTTCCATCAAAAGTAAAACGTTTCAGGCATACCCCGTCCCATCTAAGGTGGGACAACTTTGACTGATTTGGCATTCCCAGGGATAGAGTACAAGGAAGGCCCCATTTAAACTCTGCGTTGGGAGTGTGGATGTGAGCACTGAATACATGCTGAAAGTGTTAAATGAAGCACTATGGCCATGTCAGCATTGGGGGCGCCCCTGCTCTGGTGGAGCCACAAGCTGCCCAGTTCTCCTTGCCAGGAAGGCACAGAGCTCTAGATAATATGGGTGGTTCATCTCTTGGGATGGCAGAAGGGAATGATGAAATGCCATATTTGTGGACACTGTGGGAATGTCATTGTTGGAAGTAGCTTCATTCATCCACACACAGGTAAACATATTCAATTACGGAATACAGTAGTTTGTAACTACAGCATGGTAGTTTATGCCATCAAATGTCCATGCGGGCTAGTATATATAGGCCGGACAACGAGAAAAGTAAAAATCCGCATCACGGAACATAAGAGTATGAGCAGGACTGCAAATACTAAATCAAACTAAGCTGTACACTGGGGAGAAAAACAGCATACAATACCACAACTAAGGTTTACCATTCTTGAAAAGGTTATTGAGTCCGAACATGCTGACATCAACCGATTTTTGTCACAGAGAGAAACATTTTGGATACGGTATTTGAATACATGGATCCCCGGTGGACTGAATGATAAGATTGAGATGCTTTGCTTTCTGTAACGGTTTTTTCTTATTGTGTACTCATTTTTCACATTATATAATAATTGCATAAGCAAGCATGTCATCTAAGTTAGCATGTAAATCTATATTAGGTTGTAATACAATGTGGCCTGAACATTGAGATGTGAATCCATTATAGTGTACAATTTTTAAGGAGATAACACACTTTTCACATATTAGGCACTGTTTGGGAACTTAAGTTAGGGTTTTATGTATATACTTAGTTTAGCAGTTTTTTATTATTGTTATACATTCATTTGCATTTTCTCACATTTAACTTTTTGGTTGAATTAAATATGCAGCAGTGTCATTTTAGGACTGTTTAACACTCATATGTGCAATGGCCAAGTAAGATCGAAAGTAGCAGTGTTAGGAATCCGTTATTTAGTCAGGATTCCGCTGTTTGGCTCGGCTGTTAAGAATAACGTTACACGTCACCAAGGGGAGCCAGTAATAGCAACACATGGAAGTCCATTGTTTAGTTTGATTAACCGCACGTGTATTACGTCAGATGCCAATAGTGGGCGCGGTTAAATATCCAAGCACTTGGCGGTGAAGATTGTTCTGGGGTAGCGTTCGGATCTTGTTGCGGTGGAGTAAGAGGTACGGTGGCGTGGTCGCATAGACATGCTTTTTGTATCACCGATTATATTATTTTCATAGGAGGCTATAAAAGTTGGTACATTTGTTTATCCACCCTGTAGAATTTACGACTTGGCTGACAGCTGTTAGGGAACGGTTTCTGTACACGCGGCTCGTAGCAGTGTTTGGCGAAAGTATGTATCAAGTGGTTTTGAGAGATATGTGGCAGGTTTTTTGCTGAAAAGAAAAACATGTAAGTTTATTTTGCACACACTTTCTGTTTTGCAGACACAGGTTGTTTGGCCGGCATATAGGTTACTAAAGCATGGTTTTCAATATGAAAGGTTTACAGGACACAGAGTGCATCACATTTGGGTATATTATCGGCACATCACATGGATAATACACTTAGGGTAACTTGCATTACTGGATTCACTGCTCGGTGAGCATGTCTACAATGTACAACAAGTGTAATGGAATGGGTCCTAGCCCTTTCTTTTATTGTAAGAAGGATTCAGTTTAGATACACATGTTTTTTATTTATAGTATTCCCCTGAGGAAGGTTAACAACCGAAATGCATTGGGAAGTATAAGGATGTCATGACTTATATGTTTGGCAACGATATGAAAACAATAAGAAGCAACTGTATGAAGAAATAAAAAGAAGACCAAGAAAGATTGTTGATGCATTGAAAATGTTTTTGTAAAGAATTAAAAAAAAAAATTTGTTTGAGAAGTTTAATCATTGAACACAAATTGGGAAACTTCAACAGTTTGTTATGATGTAAAATGTAACATATATGCTTAAGATGTTTAACACCTTAGGAGCGTCGAACGTTCAGCGCCCAGTGCTGAACGTTCGAACAACGGGTGCAGCCCCGTCGGCCAACGGTCGTGCGCAGCACTGGCAAGGTAGTGCTCGAGATGACTGTTGGCCGAAGGCAGCACTTAAAGCGTTAAGACGAATGCACCCACGAGGCTTGTGTAAAGTGCGTCCTTTAAAGAACAGTTTTTGTTCACTTCAGAAGGGGGTTTCCTCTATTTAAGCAGAGTTCTTATCCCCCATTGCACGAACATCACTTATCCCACCCTCTGAACCCTCATAAATCTGTCATAAATCTGTCATTTCTGAGTTTATTTGAGGCCACCAGATACACTCAATTTCACATTCTGAGCTGGATTTTATTTATTCACCTAGAACTACTGGCAGGTCTGATGAGGGAGAGAGGGAGGTGCTTTTATTAAACAAGTTTGTAGGGAGGTAATCAATCTGAGGGTTCATCAAGAAGAGTTCCCCCAAAAGGACACACATATTTTGTGCTTTCTATGGCTGTGTCAAGTATTGGTCACCCGGGCAGTCAACTGAGTCATCATAAACTATCCCAAATGTTAATATACTCTTCCTGAAGTCAGCTGGGTAGCCTGAAAGAGTTAAGAGTTGATTATGAGCACTAGCTTTTGAGTGTGATCTGGTAGCACACATGCCACAGTAGTCACAAAGAGAGAACAACGGGGGCACATGGATATTCAAAAGTATTGATGACATCAGATTCCTTTGCAATCAATCTAACCTGTTCTTTCTGGTCCTTTGATCACAGGGGGAGTTGATACTGTCCGGTTGGTGAATTCTGGTGATGTCTGCCGTGGGAGGGTGAAGATCAAACACGAGACTCGCTGGGGGACAGTCTGTGATAGCGACTGGGATCTGAAGGATGCTGAGGTGGTCTGTAGACAACTCAACTGTGGATCAGCATCCGGAGCAGAAACAAGAAATGAACTATATCTAAATGGAGTCTTCCCCGTGTGCATGAGTGACGTCAGGTGCACTGGAGCAGAAAAGTCTCTCTTCGATTGTCGACGGGCTT
This sequence comes from Lissotriton vulgaris, assembly GCF_964263255.1. Lineage (NCBI taxonomy): Eukaryota > Metazoa > Chordata > Amphibia > Caudata > Salamandridae > Lissotriton > Lissotriton vulgaris. Next base: position 46,162,687 of record NC_141699.1, read on the forward strand.
CCTGGGGATTCAATAGCTGCCCATGGAGGAGCGATGGTGGAGTGCAGTGCAGTGGTAAGAGAAGCCAACAGCAATCCTTCAACTCCATCGAAAAGTCACAAACTAATTCAAAAAGTAGAGTTGGATTAATCAAAAAATGCACAAGTCATAACAACAACACATTACTATCGAAAATCAAAAGAAAAATGAATGAAACAAGAAAATATTCATCTTACTTGATGCAGAAAAGTAATTTGGCAAACTGATTGGATTTATAAGGGCTGGAGAGTCTAGCGATGTCCTTCAGAGATTGCAAAGCCTTTGAAGGCAATGAAAGCAGAAGGAGAACTAGTGCAGCAAACCTATATGAAGATAACTTATATCTAGCATCAGACCCTATCACGTCTGTCCTTCAGTATGTGCAGGTTATAAGGTAAGGACGGGTCCATCTCAAGGCACAACCAAGAGTTGGAACAGATTTGTCTTTTTCTTTTCAAACTTAGATTGTTTTTTTTATTCTATTTTGAAAAGCACCAGCAGGCTCTAAGCATTTTGTGATACAATAACTCAATCAAAGTCATGAGAAAAGATATATAAAGATGATGCTGAAGACATCATGGAAGAAAGAAGCGTTAATTCAAAGTAAGTAACCAATACATGTGTTATTTCCACCAAACTCTGTGTCAAGGAGGCTTTCCATGGGCATTGCAGTGTTTTTTCCCACGCAGCAGCCATAGATTTTTACTTAATGATGTAGACCCCGGGCAGCGCCAAAACTTGAAACCTCCCCAGAGCAGGCAGAATGAAGAGAAATATTTTCTGCATTCTGCAGCACATATCGAAAGATGAAAACTCCTCTCAGAATTGCTTTTGTGCAGGGAGGCATAGTCCTCTTTCTAAGTGTCCTGCATTCTGCAACACACATAAAAAGAGGGGGAGCACCCACGTAATACCCACAGAAAGCTCTTATTTCCTGAGTTCAATGCTATTCATGCCCTACCTGTAGAATCTTACAGTGATGACATGGTATGGAATGTTGGGAATCAAATAGTCACAGGTAACTGGGCTGAGCAGCATGCTGGCTGCTCCTGGTGGGGTCTTGATTGGGTCTTGTTCTAATCTTGAATAAAACTACATAAAAATGATCACTTGCACCTGACTCAATCACTACAAGTTTTTGGTGACGATCCTGAAGAGAACCTGCGTCTGTCACCTCTTCAAACCTCATGCAACTCCAAATATAGACTCTACAGTAACTCAAGCTAAGCATCTGCCTCAACTGGCATCCTTGACCCCACCAGTGACCTACCATCGGTCACCCACACCAGTCTGCCAGTTGTTCCTGTGCATCTTGGGAAGTGCTACTTCAGGAGCTGCCCTTTCAGTTTTGGGTGTCTACTCCCCATCATCACTACGCCTTTGTGTTGCGCCTTTAGTGATGGTAAGCCTGACATTCAACAAAGTCTGCGTCCTGTGCTGTACCTTCAGTGAGGCCACATATCTACGTCTTCACACTGTCTGAGGAAGAAGTGTGCTGTTATATGTGTGCGCCAGCCAAGGTGTCTACTACTATCTGGATGTCTGTTCCACTTATCAACACCTATGCTACCTTGGAATAAGAGTTTTTCTGGGATTCTGTTATCTCAAGACAGTTCTTCCTGTGGATACACCATATCCTCAAACGAGGTAATGGAACTGCCTGTCCTTCCAAGCAGTTCCAGTCAAAGTGTATTTTCCCTATTGGTTAGCTCAGCGGTATCCTGTGTGCCCTTCAACAAGAGAAGGTGCTTTGCTGGAGCATTTTCTTGTGCACTTTAAAAAACGGACATGTGATAGCAAGGTCAGCTGTGGTCACGTTGGTTATTTAAACTGTGGGGAGGCCGATCTCTTGGGGAGTCGTGTTGGTGAGGAGTTCTCTACTGGCCTTTCACGTCACCTTTCCACTTGTGAACTTAAGGTGTTTAGTTCCTATCTACTGGTGAGTGGAGGCATTTTGTTTTGGTGTTTTGGAGGCCGGTAGCAGATGGTGCTGCAACATGGCTGTTGGGGTGTTTACATTTGAATACAGCACGAGCCCCTCGCCCTGTACACATTCTGAACGCGTGCAATCTTAACATCACTGCCATTGTCTCCCTCCTTCCTTTTGTCACGTTTGGACACTTTTTTATCGCTGTGCTGTGGGAGACGTTTCAACGTATGTTGTTGCTGCAAGCCATTCGGCGCGGCGCCTTGATGTGTGCCGCCAATTTTCGAATGCCGCATTTGTGGCATTTCTTTCCTTCTTTTGGATGGTGAGTTAAAGTCTTCGTTTGGTCATGGTCTGGGACTGCCGGCCACCCCGCCTTATTATGCAAACTATCATAAACACTTATCAGTCAAACAACAGAATTCTTTGGAAGGCAGGGGGTCTCACGACCCCAGGCCGTATTTATTAAAATATGAAAACAAATCAAAATTAAATAAAATAACATTATTTACATAATTATTAAATGCAAAATTCAGACATTAGATTTACAGCGAGTTAGACAGGTATGATGGGCTAACCTTAACAAATGTCTAATACAGAGTGTTTCCTAACCGAATCTAACATCCTACATATCACTTTTGCATTCTAATAATTTCTGGCCCTACGGCAAGGTCGTTAACCGGTGTCAGATCCTTTACCCATCTATGCCCTCACGTCTGAGTGAGCATGCGTGACAAGGGTCCGGTTACTGGGAGAGTTTGTCCCTCTCCTGGTTGCCCTCATACGCTCCGTGAACTCCATTTAACCAAAAAGGAGGGCCCTTACACTCGCCCATTTGCTGACGTCATAGTGTATGTGCCGGGTGGCTACCAGCCCGAGGAAAGCGTGACTCCCTCCCCCGCACCCTTCCACGCAAGCCTGCCCCTGAAGTTCTAGGAGAGACCATTGGCCCCTCCCCCTGGGAAGCCCCATTCGTTAATGGTGCCGCCCCCTAGGGACCTTAAATTGCTGCTCACCGATTATGACCTTACCGCCACAGGCCAGCATAGTTGACCGACTATTTGGCCCCCCCAACTGCCTACACTTAAAGGTCATGTCCTCCTAGCAAAACCTTCTGCCCATGCCAACATGTTCCCTATCAATAGGGCATTCCCTGACTCTGTCAAGTGGACCCCATCCCGCAAGTAGAACTGTTCCCCCCAAATGCACCCATGAGGTATACTCTGTAGATGAGGAGTTCGAAAAAGCTTGCCTATTTCATTGTTGACCCTCTTTACCGAGTGGTTCAACGCCCTGACTGATTCACCCCCCCTCCATTGAAGCCTCGGTATCAACTGTGACCACACTATAGTGCAATCAGGTAACAGTTTCGCCAGCCAACCTGCTGCAGAGATGATTTCTTCCAAAAGGACCCTTCTGCCCAAGTCGACTAAATCATTCCCCCCTGGTGCAGGATGACCACTGAGGGCGGTGAGGGGTGTCTTCTGAGTAAATCTGACATGTAGCCCCTAGGCTGATTAAGGCGGAGCCCCCCTCTGCCATGGAAGGAAAATTTGAGACCCCCACACTCCGCCCTCCGTCTGCCCTCTCCTGCCAGGAAAATTGGTTTAGCACGTTTCACATAAGAATGACCTACTACCCATATTACAGGTGTCTTCTTTTTTTCTTCCTGCTGTTGCCGAGATGTTGATGGTTTACTCCGATGACCCTGAAGAAGTTTCCGCCCGGCGTCACAGGCCCGATAACTTAGAAGATAAGCATAGACAAATCAGTGGTCAGGGGGTGTCGACTGACCTTACAACATGTGCAGCCGCACATAACGCTTATAGGCATTGGAAGACCATATGTGAATTGCAAATGTAAATGTAAATTGATACTTGTATAGCGCACTACTCACCCGCAAGGGTCTCAAGGCGCTTATACGAATACCGCTGTGGAACCCGTCCTGGCTTTCCATGAGAGGCGTCCACTCCTGGGCCCCCCCAGGGTGAAGGCCAGGCATCCTTAGCGTTGTTGGGGGCGTTGTGGAGATTAAGCAAGCTATTGCCCAGAGTTGCAGAGTGGGACTCTATGATTAGAATAGGCACGAGGCGAGAATTATCAGGTCCGTGGAATTTTGAGCCCAAGACCCGCCGAGGCGGGGAATTGAACCCTGGTCTCGGGCTAGACCTCTGCATCAGGGTCTGCCGCTCTAATCATTGAGCCAATCTTCTCCACCATCTCCCAATCCTCTTCACACTATTGACATTCAGACCCCTCGCAATGGCCTCAGTGGCTGCCCCTATCCGGAAAGAATGTGTCCCAAAATCCTTGGGGTTTAAACCTGCTTTGGCAATACACATAGCTAAGACTCTTTGGAACTGAAACCTGGTCAGAGGGGTATCATCTGCATGCATTAGCAATGCTCCACTCGCCTCACCAGCTCATTGCTTGATCAACGCTTCTACCTGTGACACCGGGCAGCACGGGTTATTAGATGCCCGATGTAGTACTAAACTCTCTCCCCTGGCCTCCTGATCAGTCTTGGATTTCCGGATGGTGACCCGCATTGTGTCACCCCGTATACTGGTGTCTCTCAGCTGAAAGCCTCCTATTGTGTCGAGTTTGATGCTAGCAACTAATTCGCCTACACGGAAAGCCCCGTAAAAAGCCAGGGAGAAGGCAGCTATCACCTCTCCCGAAGAACTGCATGTATTGGGCAGGGCGAGGAATACTGCTGGCAACCGTTCTAGACCAATCTGTCTTCTGCTATCGCCGGTGTTCGCCTGTAAGCGCCGCCATCCCTTCAAAGCCTTTTGTATTATGAAGCTGTCCGTAGGATCCCTGGCTCCTGAGGAAATATAAATTTTTGGTCATGTTATGTTCCCTAGCGCGTACCCCACCGACTCCATGTACCAGCTTAAAGTGCATGTAACTTCCCTCCTGTGCCAGCTATGAAGACGCAAATACATTTGCGTCCAACGTTAACTTGTCCTCTTTCAGATCCACCATGAATGGATTATATAGTCCGTTCCTAAGTATGCTATGCCACCGTCTTTTTGTAGTACACCTTACGTGTTTTCCTGCTCCAGCAGAGTAGGCCCTGAATTTCTGCCATCGAACCTCTTTTGTGGCTCCTGACTCTGGCAGCCTCTGCCCAGGCTACCTCTGTACCCGTGAACTCTGACTTACTTTCAGCGCGGCCCCTCGCGCTCAGCTCAGCCTGCTTTCTGCCAAGACTGACTATAACCTTCGAGTTATCTGTTCCGCTCCCCGAGAATACATTCCTGCCTACTAGATCCTGTAAACATCCTCTCCAGCTGCAGAGCCAAAGGGCCGACCTGTCTCAATGCAAGTAATTCATAGCCTCTGTTACCATGCTTCCATGGAAGGCCCCGTGCCCCCACGCTTCTCATGTAGACACTTAGGCGCTCATACACGCATCCACAGTTAGCGTAGAATAGTTTCTGCCCTAGAGACCTTTCCGTCCAGATAGTATAGTTCCTAAACATCAGATATCAGATATGATAGAAGTACAAGTTGATCTGACATGCCAGACTTCTGTCTCTTTCCGTCAGTGTAAATGTCAAGTCCCCTGCACCCCGTCAATCACACGTCATGCAGCTGCGCGCGCATCCAAGCTTCCAAATTCTGCTGACATCGCAACAATTCTGTTAGCACCACCCCTTGGTGCCACCCACTTGCGTCACCTATCAGTGACGTTTCTAGCACACACCTCTGGTTCACGCCTAGTTCACGCCTCTTGATTACGTATTAGTATCACGTGTATACTGTTATCTTGTCTTCTCTCAGCTGTTACGCCTCTTACATTACTTCTTATGGCATAAATCAAGTATATAAGCTATGTATTGTTAATAAACGAAAGCGCTCTATCCCTTCTGACACCCCTGTGGTGGTCAGAACATGATATCCTGGTCTAGACCATTCCTTTATGAGGAATAAAACCCTTAGAAACTCTAACACCACGGACTCTGTCTTTTTTCATCCGATCTGAGTTATTATTGATTAAGTACTTACCTGCATAGAAATTAAGAGAGTAAATTAATTATTTACGTCATTTTGGCGCCCGAACAGGGACCCCTCCCCCACCTCACGCGCCGGTTGGTGCGTTGCAGGCCGTGTCCCCTGCCATCAGTTAGAGGGAACCTACGCGTACTGGCAGGATTTCCTGCATCTCCCTCTGACTCAGGGAGGTGACGAAGACTGCGATCAGTGCCCAGACGAGGCGGTGAGGAGTGCGGAGGATCCCGACCAGAGCCTAGCCGAAAGAAGCAAGGTCCGAGGTGTCAAGAGGCCCACCAGGTTTCCGAAGTTTTCCGAAGTTTTCCGAAATTTTCCGAAGTTCTCCGAAGTTTTCCGAAGTACCGAGTCGAGTCCAGTCGAGTTTTCCGAGGCCTTCTGTTTCCGTGCTTCCCGGTGAGTACCATTGCTGGGTCGTATCTAGACGGGTTTGGGTACGCAAGTCCGGTCTGCACTGTTTTTAGGCAGTGTATCTGTACTGTTTAGCAGTATATCTAGTATTCCGAATTTCTGCACTGTTTTTAGGCAGTGTATCTGTACTGTTTAGCAGTATATCTAGTATTCCGAATTTCTGCACTGTTACACCAGTGTATCTGTACTGTTGAGCAGTACATCCAGTATAGGGGGGTAGTCATCTATGTCTTAAATGTTTTCATGTGATTAATGTCGTGGTATGAATGTGACCGTTTAATGTGCATTATTGTGTTTCTTGTAACAATTAAGTTGTAACCAGTATTAAGTAGTAAGGATCGAGCACTCAGTAATAAGTAAGCAAAATGCCGTTTTTCAACAAGTTAAAGCAGATAGGAACTAGGAAAGGGATACTGGAGGAAGAAATTCCTATTCCCCCTAGGGACACTCCCGGCAATTTTATGTACCAGAAGCATGGCATAGATGCCATATTATATCTCGATTTATGGGCCGATTACACCAAACACCTAGACGAAAGACACAGATGGCCTGTCACCGGAACATGGGATGCCGAGTGCATCATGAGGGTAGAAGAAGCATTATGGAAAAAGAAAGCAAACGAATCCCAGGGGTAGGCCTTGGGGATAGGACTAAAGCATTGCCCGGATTAATAGTACAGGTATTGCCAAGATTATTGACAACTAGAAAGGAAGATTGGGACGCAATCTCGTCCTGTAAACAGAAACAAGATGAAGATACTAGTGACTTCTATTCAAGATTCGAGAAATGTTTCATTATAAATAGTGGCCTACAACCTAGCAGCGAGTCATATCCACACCTTTTTGTATCAAAATTAGTAGAGAATTCCCTACCATTAGTCAAAAATAGAGTGTACAAAGTTGAAAGTACTTGGCAGGCAAATACGCCATCCCAGATGTTACAAATGTTACAATATCATCAGAACAGAATTAGAGAAGAACAAGATCAGGAACAGAAGCGTATGAAGGACACGAAAATGAAAATGCTAGTAGCTCAGACAATACCAGCCAACGGTCAACGAAAAGGTGGGGCCCAGACCAATCATTCTGCAGTTCCCGTTAAAGGGACATGTAATTATTGCAAGCAGCCAGGTCATTATGTACATGAATGCCCAGTCCTGAAACATGACATCTCAACAGGTAAAACTAAAGAAAGACCGCATCCGCCTAGACAAGATCAGATCCAGCAACAGACTTCACAAAATGTACAGCCAATACAGAATACACAGCCTATGCATGCTCCACCTCACACAGCACAGACAGTAGCAGTACCGCAGCCACAGCCCATTGCCGCGACTCAGCAAGTCTCACAACAGATGTACCAGTATGCCCAATCTGCATATCCAGATTACCCCCGATACACATGAAACAGCCTAGGGAGGGAAGGTGGTTTGCCTCTTATTGAAATTCCTGTAGATCAAGAAGGTCCTTATGTACACAGTCACGTATTAGGAAAAGACAGAAAGTTTTTAATTGATACAGGGGCAAGTCGCACTACCATCAGTCACAATGAAGTCCCAGGGGCACCCCTCTCAGGCTCACAGAATGTATCCCTTGGTTTTTCAGGACAGCCTATTGTAAATGAAGTATCGGAACCAGTACCATTAGCTGTGGGTCCATTATCCCGAGTTACAGATTTGTTACTTACGAAATCATGTCCAGAAAATCTGTTAGGAATTAAAACACTGAAGGCTCTAGGAGCTATAATATGCTGTTCCCCGGAGGGAGTCAGACTCTTTCTACGGGATTTCAAGGGTCATTATGTTTTACGTGATTTTGATGTCAGATTGAAAAATGTACCAGATCACTTATGGGCAAAAGGCCCAGCTGATGTAGGTTGTATGCATATCACTACATATCGTGTTACACTCAAGACAGGAGTTGTCCTACCCAGAATCAGACAATACAAGTTACCACCCGATGCTGTAGTGGCTTTACTGAAAATCATTGAAGAGCTTATTGCCCAGGGGGTGGTCGTCGAGACCGACTCCAATATCTGTAATTCACCCATCATTCCAATTCTTAAACGTACAGACCGCAATGCACCGCCAGTATATCGGCTGGTGATTGATCTTCGAGAACTGAACAAGTGCATCGTACCACAGTACCCTGTGGTCCCCGATATCTCCTCCCTATTGACTGCTATTGATTCAGAAGCAACGTTCTTTACTGTAATTGACCTCAAGAACGCTTTCTTCAGTGTACCTATTGATCCGGAGAGCCAATATCTCTTCGGATTCAGTTTAAATGGACGAAGTTTCAAATTCTCCCGCGCACCTCAAGGATTCACAGAAAGCCCCAGCATCTATAGTCAAGCACTGAAAAGACAACTAGATTGTATTCAAATGCCAGTTAATACCGCTTTACTGCAATACGTCGATGATCTACTGATCACCGCACGAAGTGAGCCCGAATGTGAACAAGCATCATTGACAGTTTTACATTTCCTGGCCGACAAGGGACACAAGGTGTCTCCTTCGAAGCTACAATTCTGTGTTCAGCAAGTTGTGTACTTAGGTCACTTGCTGTCCAAAGTGGGGAGACAGCTCACTCCCGATCGCATTCAGTTAATTGTAAATATGCCGCGACCCCAGACACAAAAGGAAGTGCGGGCCTTTATAGGCCTCACCTCATACTGCAGACAATGGATTCCTCAATATGCATTTCTAGCTAAACCACTCATCCAGTTAACGACACAGGAGGCAGCAACTTCGCCTGCCCTCCCTTGGACTCAGGAACATACACAAGCCTTTGAGGAATTGAAGAAAGCATTATGCCAAGCACCAGTTTTAACGACACCATGTTACAGCAAACCGTTTACACTTTTTGTTACAGAACGTGACGGTACAGCATTGTCTGTCCTCACTCAAGATCAAGCAGGTTCACATAAGCCTTGCACTTATTTTTCAAGTACATTGGATTCAGTAGCTCAGGCACTCCCTGCGTGCTTAAAGTCAGTAGCAGCAACAGCGTTAGCAATCAGACAGAGCGATTCAATTGTTCTAGGTCATCAGTTAACAGTACAAGTCCCACATTCTGTAGAGGTTCTTTTAAACAGAACCCAAACTCAACACTTGACTATAGCACGACTGACAGGTTACGAATTGACACTATTCCAACCACACATAGAAATCAGACGCTGCAGTATCCTGAACCCAGCAACACTGTTACCTACAGATATGACAGATCCAGCTCCGCATGATTGCATAGAGATCATTAATGCAGTAACGAAGCCCCGACGAGACTTAACAGATGTTCCATTGACAAATCCAGACCTGACACTTTATGTGGATGGTTCATGTATGAGAACAAGTACAGGAGAGTTAGTGGCCGCGTATGCAGTGACCACTGAAACTGAAGTTAAAGAAACACATCGTATTGATACACTGTCTGCTCAAGCAGCAGAGCTCATCGCTCTGACCCGAGCCTGTATTCTAGCCAAGAACAGAAATGTCAACATATACACTGATTCCCGTTATGCGTTCGGAGTCGTACACGACTTCGGCATGCTCTGGCAAGAACGAGGTTTTCTGACCTCTCATGGTGCCAAGATACAACACGGTCCTCTTATTCAAGCACTGTTAGAAGCAATACATCTGCCTTCAGCCATATCCGTCATGAAGTGTAAAGCACATACTAAAGTCACAGATTCTGTTTCCCAGGGTAACGACCTGGCAGATCAGACAGCAAAACATACAGCACTGACCGACACTCAGATAACTGATACGACAATGACAACAGATCCGACAAACTGTATGACAGTCAGGGATCCTACACTAGATGTTATCGACATTCAGACACATGCTACTACAGAAGAAATAAAGAAATGGATGGAACTAGGAGGGATCCAGACAGATCAAGGTTGGATGACGAAGGGAAAATCTACATGGTTTCTCCCTGACTCTATGGTTCAAGTTATGATAAATACAGCACATAGTCCTGCACATCTAGGAGAGAAAGCAATGTTAGACAGTTTGCAAAATCTCTGGAACAATAAACACTTACGAGCAGCAGCAAAACAGAAAGTGCGTACTTGCATGATCTGTTGTCAGTTCAATCCAGGAAAAAGCGTCCCTGTAGAGCAAGGTGGATTTCATCCTCCCGATCACCCTTTTGAAGTCCTCCAGATGGATTATATCCAGATGGACCGTTGTCGAGGATTTAAATATGTTCTCGTAGTTGTCTGTGCTCTGTCCCGCTGGACCGAAGCATACCCAGTCCCAGATTACACTGCTCCGACCACTGCCAAGCAGCTGGTTCGTGAATTTTTCCCACGATACGGCTTGCCTCGTGTCGTGTACTCAGATAACGGTCAGCCATTCTCATCTGCCTTAATGAAGGAAGTTTCTTTATTACTGGGATACCAGTGGAAGTTCCATTGTGTCCGACATCCAGAAGCCGCAGGCCTTGTTGAAAGGCATAACCAGACACTAAAGATCCGCCTTGCCAAAATATGTCAGGAGAAAGGGGTCGACTGGATAGTCGCCCTGCCAGTGGCACTATTCTACATGAGAATGGTCGCCCATTCGAGATCAGGGCTATCCCCGTACGAGGTGGTCTTTGGAAGACCACCGAATATGTGGGGGACGCCCATTCCAAAAAAGATTACTGATGTTGATTCTAACATGTTGACAGATTACCTTGCCTCCTTGATGTCTGCACTCCAATCATGTCGTTCACAGGTTGCCGCAGCCTTCCCTGACAACACAGATGTAAAGCCACACGACGTCCGTCCTGGTGATACGGTACTCGTCCGAAATTTCGACAGAAAGAGTCCGCTGGAGCCCCGCTGGAAGTCCCCGAAGACCGTTCTTCTAACAACAAGGACGGCCGTGAAAATAGAAGGAAGAAAGGGGTGGGTCCACACGAGTCATATAAAAAAAATTTCTGGACTGAAACCTGACCGAGACTCGTCCACCCCCACCAAAGACTGTGTCAAACAAAAAGACTTTACAGAATCTGAACGAGAAAAAACTCCTCAAGAAAATTATCGCATGAAATTACGATCTAGCAAGTCAGACAGTTTAATTGTTTAAGTCCTCCCCTAGGTGAATCGGTTAAATAGTTTCTGACATGTATCCCCTAGATCGAGATAGAGAGAGAGAAGCAAAGAAACGTACATATTGTAAATCACTTCGTAGTCACTGCATAGTGACACTATTAATCATGTTTATTCTTAGTATTTTAATTATTGTTGTCAGCATCGTATTACCCATCTATTACCCTATTTTTCAAGCGTGAACATTCTGCCTATAATGTATCTGCTGAACACACTTTTAGTGAGTTACCTCCACACGAGCTTTCCTATAGACTTGCGCTGCGCAACAACACATTCATTAGTATGTTACATCATTCTCATCAAACTAACAATGCTACAAATTGCTGGATATGTGGCCGACTCCCTCCCTACCAGAATTACAAGGGAGCCCTGCCCCTCTTTCCGTATCCGTTCACTCACAATGGCTCCTGCGGAGCATGGTTTAAAATAATCAATTCCTTAGATCCTGATATTGCTGTTTTCGATGGGGGTTGGGTTTGGGGAAACCTGAACCTGGTCCTGCTCGACGTCTGTTACCCAGATAAGGAGGGACTCCCCACTAGGATAGGAACTGATCTAGAAAATGAAGTATATGGATTAGGTAATTATACAATTAGCCTTATGATTCTTACTGTCGAGTCCGAAGCTGCACCCGTTCTACCAATTATGTCCGTATTGCCAGTCACTGGTGAATTATGCATCAAAAAGAAAGGTTCAGTACACTTAGGTCATAGTAAATGCACTACTGTGGTCGAATTCAGTGATCATGGAAAATCGTCCTTCAAAGCTATTAGTCACTCGTACTTTGTTTGTGGTCATACCGCATACATACGTCTACCTCCAGATTGGGATGGTACCTGTTACATTGCATTCCTTCTGCCACCTGTTTTTCTAGCTCCTCCTGATTACCATAGAAATACCAATCTAGTAAAGAATAGACCCAGAAGAGACATCCCACTTGTCGACTACACAGAAACGGCATGGGAACAGTACACCGACTTTAATAAAGGATTCTTTTTCTTTTTAGGCCCTGTTCAGAATAGTAAATTAATACGCAGATTAACTAGAACACTTGAAGCAGTAGTAAATGAAACTGCCTCCGCCTTAGGTAACTTAACAGAAGAGCAGTCCGCCATGCGGGTTGTTGTCCTTCAGAATCGTCTTGTTATTGACGTCATCTTGGCAGATAGAGGTGGAGCCTGTAAGGTCATCGGGTCAAGTTGCTGTGTTTTCATACCCCAAAACGCACCATCCGTATATCAAGCTATCACCCGTCTTCATAAAATTGCAAACCAGATACATCAGAATCCAGGCACCTGGACTTGGTCCGGTTGGTTCTGGACAACGTTAACAGCTTGGGGATGGAAGATCCTATCCTTCCTAGGCATTGGCCTAGTCCTAGTATTCAGTTGCTGCCTGTGCCTACAGTGTGGGCCAGCGATTTGTGGACTGTGTGCCACGTCATGTATTGAACACTCCAGTTTTCTCTCAAAACGTAATCAAAAGAAAGAAGAACAAATGATGTTACAAGAACAAACTGATCGATTCATGAGGATCGATATTTCATGAAGGGTCCGTAGGGAACAAGGAGGGAATGAGGAAATATAAATTTTTGGTCATGTTATGTTCCCTAGCGCGTACCCCACCGACTCCATGTACCAGCTTAAAGTGCATGTAACTTCCCTCCTGTGCCAGCTATGAAGACGCAAATACATTTGCGTCCAACGTTAACTTGTCCTCTTTCAGATCCACCATGAATGGATTATATAGTCCGTTCCTAAGTATGCTATGCCACCGTCTTTTTGTAGTACACCTTACGTGTTTTCCTGCTCCAGCAGAGTAGGCCCTGAATTTCTGCCATCGAACCTCTTTTGTGGCTCCTGACTCTGGCAGCCTCTGCCCAGGCTACCTCTGTACCCGTGAACTCTGACTTACTTTCAGCGCGGCCCCTCGCGCTCAGCTCAGCCTGCTTTCTGCCAAGACTGACTATAACCTTCGAGTTATCTGTTCCGCTCCCCGAGAATACATTCCTGCCTACTAGATCCTGTAAACATCCTCTCCAGCTGCAGAGCCAAAGGGCCGACCTGTCTCAATGCAAGTAATTCATAGCCTCTGTTACCATGCTTCCATGGAAGGCCCCGTGCCCCCACGCTTCTCATGTAGACACTTAGGCGCTCATACACGCATCCACAGTTAGCGTAGAATAGTTTCTGCCCTAGAGACCTTTCCGTCCAGATAGTATAGTTCCTAAACATCAGATATCAGATATGATAGAAGTACAAGTTGATCTGACATGCCAGACTTCTGTCTCTTTCCGTCAGTGTAAATGTCAAGTCCCCTGCACCCCGTCAATCACACGTCATGCAGCTGCGCACGCATCCAAGCTTCCAAATTCTGCTGACATCGCAACAATTCTGTTAGCACCACCCCTTGGTGCCACCCACTTGCGTCACCTATCAGTGACGTTTCTAGCACACACCTCTGGTTCACGCCTAGTTCACGCCTCTTGATTACGTATTAGTATCACGTGTATACTGTTATCTTGTCTTCTCTCAGCTGTTACGCCTCTTACATTACTTCTTATGGCATAAATCAAGTATATAAGCTATGTATTGTTAATAAACGAAAGCGCTCTATCCCTTCTGACACCCCTGTGGTGGTCAGAACATGATATCCTGGTCTAGACCATTCCTTTATGAGGAATAAAACCCTTAGAAACTCTAACACCACGGACTCTGTCTTTTTTCATCCGATCTGAGTTATTATTGATTAAGTACTTACCTGCATAGAAATTAAGAGAGTAAATTAATTATTTACGTCACTCCCCTTGCTTGTGCGAAAAAGGAAACTGCTGCCTTATGTCTGCTGGTTGTCGCCGCTGAGCGCCCCTCTTTGTGTAATGTGTCCATGTACCCATTAAAACTAGCCTCCTGATTCCATCTGTCCTCCCAGTTATGTCCCAGAAATTTACAGTAAGACCTGAACGCCCCTTCGTAAGCTGTCCTGGTCCTGGGAGCTAGGCTGGCTGCCACGAGGTCATGTAGTTGGGGGCACCAATCTGCCAAAGTGTCGATGGGAAGTGAGCTGGGGAGGCCTCTACAGCCGGTAGGTGTTCCCTGAATACCTGCAGCTTAAAGCAAGAAAGGGCGTCAGCTGCGTTATTCAAAACCCCTGGGACATGTTTGGCTCTGAAATGTACATTCAATTTCATGCAACTCAGCACAATCTCCTTTATCAGGCGTAATATGAACTTATAACACTACCGTAGATTGGGGGTCAGAAGGGAAAAAAAGTTTATAGATTAGTGGGTGTGTATTCCCTTAACATCAACTACATAAAACAAAACACACCTGTAGTCTTGTCCATGTGTATTAAATCAGTTTATACAATTTTGCCAAACCTCTCTCAAAACTAAGTAAAGTGATATATATCACATGAAGGGAGAAGACATCCTTTAAGGATAAGACCCCTCACTCACCCGGAGGTGACAGGCTTCATCATATGGGTCCTCCTTACCAGTATTGAAAACCTAGTCAACACTGGAAGCTACTACTTCAAGAATTTAAGGAAGGAGCTCAGAGATGTTTTTTAGGAGAAGGATAGTAATCCCATATGTGAGATGATAGGTGTAGTGAGGTTGGCAGTGCTGTGTGAGAAAATAGAAGGTGAATTACAACTGCCTAAGTAGACTCCACTGTTACTCACTTTATTCTAGTGGGCTACCTGACAGGATTAAAAATGAAACAGCACAGTGGTATAGATATATGACCACTGTCACTTATGTGGTCGACATGTTTCAGCCTATTGATCAAAACCCTTTGTATCAGCGGCTTTCTTCAGGACCAGATGTAATTGTGTAATTGCTGCTGCAAACAGTGAAAAATAATAATAAAATGTATACAACACCGGTATTCCTGTTTTTCTTTCTTTATCAGGTTATACCCAGGTTATCTACGGAAAAGAGAATCCAAGAGAGAAACACATAGGCAAAAAACAATAGATCACATGGTTGTATGAACACTGTGCATTAGTCACTATGTCATCCATTTCTTTATACTTTTTATGGTCACATATAAGGACTTACCCTCATCTGTAGGATAGCCCTGCCTCACCTTTACCAGACAGGCTGCTCTGGAGGGAGGCCCCGCTCTGCGGGAAAAAAGGAAAAATAATAAGTAGCGGAAGAGGTGTCAGTATATGTACACCCTTTCCACTACATTCCTAATTACTCTAATGATCAGGAGGTAGGTAAGCACATCTAGGTGTGGCATTCACAGCGACCCTGCGCCAAAAAAGCACTATTGTCTCTATTAGAAGCAAAACAATGGCGAGATATTTTTAAAAGGAAAATTACCAACTGACTTAAAACTTCTAAAGGGGTAATGTTTTCAATTCACTAGAGAGACGTACCTCTTACTAAGTAACGCTAGCGGTCAAGTTTACGCTAACCATATATTCCTGCCCAGATCACTCACCTGTCCGTCTGTACCTCGTCACTCGAAAGAGCTTGCCCCAGGAGGTACCAAACAGCAGGGCGAGAGCGTATTTATGTGTACCCGGCATGATTGCTAGCCGCTGTGATGATGTGGGGTCCTTACGGTGCTAGCTGACCGCCCGCTGCCTGTATTTCCCAACTGCGCATTCGTGACTACTGATGACACTCCACTCCACTCCACGCATGCGCTTGTTGGTAATGATTAGTTGTTACTGAATTTTTGATTACTGATTATTGAAGAAATTTGTAGAACTGCAGAATTCAAACACTTATTAAACTTAGTTATGACACTATTATGTAGCGGGTCTTGCCCTATTTGAGCCAGAAACGTTGTAATCAGCTTTGACGTGCGTTGTTGACACTATTTATCGCACATGCGCATAAGACCCATGACATATTATCATTTATCGTTATCCGCTGTCATCCACTGTAAAACCCTTTGGAAGTTCTATAGTTTATAGGATCAGAGTATCAAGGATACTCTGATCCATACTCGCCCCAAGAAAACGAGCACCCGCCCAGTTAATACACTTTGGGACTTGCCACCGGTTACAGGACATTATCGTTGTGGTTCCTGTGTTGTTTGCCCTCAGACCATCCAAGGTAAAACTATAGAACTTCCAAAGGGTTTTACCTGGCACCTCAACAAGCACACAAACTGCAACAGTGCAAGATGCATCTACATGCTGACATGCCCATGCAAGATGATCTACATCGGCATGACGATGCGCATCGCAAAACTACGCATCATGGAACATAACAGCAACATCCACTGTAAAAAGACACACACCAGGCTGTATGAACACTGTAAACAACACAACCATCTGGTGGAAAATATACAATGGACTATCCTTGAATGCCACCCTTCCATTAACCAACAGGCATTATTCAGAATGGAACAGCGATGGGTGCATCGTCTCCAGACAGATGAACAGGGTCTAAATGACTCTGTGCCTTGGAATATGCTAGCCAGATAATCCAGTCTTGGATTGTCCCTACCCAATACTAAGTACCATCCTTATATACCCATTGAAGGCACCCCTAGCATTCTCCTTATTGGGATCACTCCATTCCAAGATGGCGCCTTACTGCGTTCGCAGGTTTCGGACTGTGGCTGCCCTCTCTTTCCACACCACGCTTGTCCACGTTACCTAGCAACGCTGTGCACACACGCCCACTCACGGCGCCCGCGGCATTCTGCTTCTTAAACAGCTCAGCCACACACCGATTCACCGGCTGTCCTGCGCTCTCGCCGCTGTGGTAGGGGTAGGTGCTTACAAGCCTAGTGCCTCGAGCATAAGGTAAGCTGTGGTCTACGGACACGATGATTCCGTGTGCCATTAATTGGCGATCCCCTTGGCTTAACCACCAGGAATCGTCTTGCTCCGTCAACCACAATCATAACCGGAATATTTCCTCTATTCAGGTAACTACCTTACAGCTCAGGCCCCACAAGGACAGTCAGTGGGGTCCGTCTACCAGGGACTAAGGGTAAGGACCTCTTGAGAATATCCAACCCTGGTGTTCCCGTTTGTTCTTCACCGATTGAAGTGCTTTGGTTCTGATTTTAATCTCCAACACCCAATTTAACGAATACACTACCCCTTGGCTGTAAGACACATATGAGTGACTAAGCATGGAGTGTATATCCTTATGTACATCGAACTTATGCACCCTGACCACTGATGACATTTGGCACTTAGAATGTAAATCCTCTCCCCGATTGCTTTAATTTGTAAGTCTTCTCTCTCTCTCTTGCACTTTCACTTCACTTTGGTAGGGTTCATTGTACCATACCTGTTGTGCATGATGACTCTATTTGTACAAATCTCCAGTTGCAAGGCACAACATTGATTATGCCCTTCTCTCTTTCTTTCCCCACACCTAGGGCGGGAAATCACGTAGGATTCCATCCTGCAATACCCTGCAGGTTGTATATCTAATTTTTGCTAACGGTTGAGAATCCCTGCAAGTTGATGAGCAATTAAGGTCCTGAAGAATTGCCCGAGTGGCATGAAACATGTTGACCGCACCATAGGCGAGGGTTGAACGAGGCCAAATCACCTTACTCTTTGTGCCTCGGTACCCCTCCCTTCACCACTTTTAAACGAGGCAGTGAGACATTTCATTAAAGGTTCTTAATGGACTCTACTGACCTTTTTTAACTTTTCACTCACGCTCACTATTGCACTCCTTTTTGGCCCCTCACACACATGCATCTATTGGCTGAGGAATAAAAGAACTCCACTAAAGAGTAGCACTCAGTGCTACCCGACAGGCATTGCACCACCAGCCTGCCGTTGGAGCAGGAGGCCAATGATGACACAATACAATCATCGGGTGGGATGGCAACAGTCGTCCAACCTTTGAATTGTGTGAGGCATCCTTAATTCCGCTAAGGGATTACCTTATTCCCTATCACATAACTCATTCCAGAGAAAGAATCATTCCCTCAATTTACCCAACCCTCCATGGGGAACTCTGTACACACTTCTGATTTCCACCCATTTATTGCCAAGTATGGCGCCAAACCCTACACTGCCGGTAGCGTCAGTCCATAGTCCTAATTCTTCTGAGGTCAGCGTGGGGGAACCCCACAGTACTCTGCCATTGAAATCCTCCAGGAATGCAATCCGTATCCGCATGTCCTGGCGAACCTCGACTGACAGTCGTGTGTGATGATGCTTGTCCTGCAGGCCCCTCATGGCTTGCGCAATGGAGCGGGAAAATGGGCGTACTATAGATATGACTCTTAAGGCAAAATTTAGCTTGCCAACTGTCTGCTGCAACTGCTGTAAGGTGACTTTCTTTTTCTGCAAACATAGTTCAAGGGTCGCCCTGAATCTCTCAATCATGTCTTTGGGTAACCTAAAACAACCTTCCATGGAATCCAATTCAATTCCCAAGAATTCCAGACATGTCAATGGCCCTACTGTTTTATCCCTGCGCAAGCGGGACCCCAAAAGCACGCATGAGCACGCAAAATTCCTGCAATGCCCACGCGCACTCCTGTGTGCCCGCCATACCCAGGAAAAGAAAATCATCTAGGTAATGCATGACATACTGGTGGCCCAAAGATTGTCTCAGGACCCACTCCAGGAAAGAGCTGAATGTTTCAAAGTAAGCACATGAGATAGAGCAAACCATGGGCATACACCTATGCATGTAATAATTGCCTTCAAATGAAAAACCTAGCAAGTGTTGGTCTGCTGGATGCACTGGAAGTAGTCTAAACGCTGACTCAATATCGGATTTCGCCATCAGTGCCCCAGGGCCCAAAACTCTCAACATTTCAACTGCCTGGTCAAAAGACGCATACTTCACACTACAAATGGACTCATTAATCGCATCATTCAGTGATAAGCCCTTAGGTGCTGACAAATTGTGTATGAGCCTATACTCGTCCTTTTCTTTCTTCAGCACCACTCCTAAAGGCGAGCAAACAAAATCCTGTACAGGGATGTGGGGGAAAGGCCCAGCTACTCTACCTAAGCGCAGTTCCTTCTCTATTTTGTTTGCCACCACTCCGGGATTGTTCTTAACTGACAACTGGTTCCTACACTGCGGTGTCCCGGTATAACTCCCAGCTGGAACCCGGAAACCGTGTGTGAAACCTTCTTGGAGCATGCTTGCAGCAGTAGGGTTTCTATCTATTCATCTAAGGGATCATAGCCGCCACGATAATAGGTGACTGTGCAACAATAGGGTGTCCTCCGTTATTCTGGTTTTCTCCTCCCTCTGTTACCTGACGCACCACCTTTTGACCGGCATGCGTTTCTGGGTGGGAAGGGTGGCCGCATATGTAACATGCATGCCTGAATTTGCAAATGCTCGGTGCCCTGTTGCAGGTTCGCCTATTGAAGTCCCAGCAGACTCCTTTCCCAGCCGTATTGCCTTTGGCCTTATTTGCCATTTCCCCACCTTGAGCTGGCCGAAAGGGCTGCTGAAAGGGCTAGTGTGGATTGGGGGAGTAGCTTTTGTTCCAGTTTGTGCTAGTACCTGCAGATTGCCCCTTCTCAAACTGTGAATGCCAGGAAATAGAGTTGACTTTGTCCCAAGCTAAAGATCTGTTAAACTCCCTCGCTTTCCTGAAAGCTATGTCATATTCTTTCCAAGCGTCCCCCCCCATGATTCTCATTAAACATTGTAATCCTGCTCTGATAGCAAGCCATCTCCGCTTGCATACCAGGGTATCGTTTGGCGGTAAGTGCACTAAACACAGAAAAAGCCCTGATCCAATTGATGAGCGTCTCCTCTACTCTAAATTTGTACAACTGAGATCGCCATTCACTAGGCAGCATCATCTCTTTCTGTGATTTAGCATATTCCCATTCCCTGTTGTCAATCAGCAATGACAAAATATTAATATATTCATCTGCCCAAATCAATTCCTTCACACTTTGAGATACATGCTGCGCCAAAATCTCACCCCTGGAGGGAATTGCGCCTTCGCCCAGTGCCGGCAGGGCAACCTCCTTACCACTTTCGGTGGGTTGCGTTGGTTCCGCGGTCTTGACTGCGCCCCCACCATTCGCTGAACCTGTTTGGGGAGAAATTGGTGCACCCGGTGTGCTGCTTTCACCCCTTGCCAACATGATTTGTGCAACCATTCTCTGTGCCTCTGCACTAGGATCAGCTGCTGCAGGTAACATTCCCCCAATCCCCAACCATGGAAGCACCGCAGCTATCTGTGCCGCTAATTCTGGTGGCACCTGGCCCACCCCAGGTGATGGGCTTGCTGGAAGTACCGGCGGGACAATAACGTGGACTGGGTTACTCGGTGGCGCGACCGGCAGCGGGACAATGACAGGGACTGGGTTAATGGGTGGCGTGACAGGCGTTATTGGCATGCTAACTGGAACTTGCGGAGCGGGCGTGGGTGACCCAGGTGCCACAGGCACTCTATTTGGTACTGGCCTCGGGGACCCCCCACCCACAGTGGACTTGGGAGGGCGACCACTACCCTTACTAGTTCTGCTACGTTTCGGTGGTGTATCGAAATCCCCCCTTGGTCTGGGTGGTACTACGGTCTGTTTAGGCCTTCCCGTCGGCCGTGCCTGTGCCTCAACCCTCGCATCCAGCTCAGCGACAGTCCTATCCAATTTGTCCACCTTCCCCAATCTCTTGTTCATTGCTGACATTCTGCGCATCATTTTTCGAAACATTAGTTCCATGCCCGAATTCCCTGCCCCCCGTCTGGCAGACATATTGCTCTTACACCTACACTGGGCAGGGCGTTCTGTTAGCTACCGGCACAATGTGCCCTGTACCTGCCCAAGTCGGAGGCTCACGAGCTGGCCGTATGCACCACACAACTGTGACCACACACACCAGCTAGCCTGGAGTGTTTGGGCGAGGGAACTCCAACCCCGCGGCCCGCCAGAAGCAGTGAAATGCTGGCCTGCCTGTGTCCTAAGAAACCGTGAGCTCCTCAGCTACCTGGTCCACAGCGGCCCTTGTCTTTTGCTCCTAAAATGAGAAAATTGTTAAAACCCTAATTCAGGCTATTCAAAATTGTGGCATTTTTTGTCCCAAACTGTGTAAATGCTCTCTAAATGCTTTAGATTGATATTATTAAATCGCACGGCCTGATTTCAATGACTATTTAGCTCCCCACTGATCCCTTACTCAAACAAGGCTACCACGGGGATGTAGCAAACAGTATACTAATGCAAAAGAAGCTGTTGTGCAACACTACAGTGTAAAAACTTGGCCTGAATCAGAAGATATGCTAATGTAAAAACAAGCTGTTGCAGAAAGAAAACACAGTTTACTTTGTTAAGTACAGTGAGATTAAGTGATTTGCCCGAAATGACGCCTTATAAACAATTGTGTAGAATGCCTATTCGACTTGCATCAGCATACAGGAATACAATGATAGAGAACACTTTAAAATTATTAGGCACAGTGAGTTTAGTGATTTGCCCAGAATCACACTTCCCCACACCTATCCTTGTTTCAAATTTATTTAACCTGAGCTAGCTCTTGCAAAAAGAGTCTAGATACTTATACTGCTGCCACAACTTGAACATGAGAGGGTAAAAAACAATATTTCCTTTGCATCAGACTATTAAAATACATTTTGGTGCAGATTTATAAAAAACTACCCAGGACTTCCCTCCAGCTGCTGACCCAACCGACCCTGCTTTGTACTACTCAGAATTTTGCCGACTTTGTGCAGTGCCTCCCGCACGCTCCGATGAGCCGTTCCTCACTCCCCCGCTGCCCCAAAGGCCTGCACACTACCTCGCACCGCCTAATTAGGCAATCGGCTCTCCTGACCAGCGCTGATCCCGTGCGTGTTCAGCTCGATCCTATTGCCTATGCTCAGCGCAGGGTCTGGCTCCCTCCTCGATGCGCTAAATTAACTTCCTGACAACCTCCGAGTGTGTCTATGTATGGCGCTTACTTGGTCTGGACACTTCCAAGATTTATTTATGTCTGCCTGTGTTACCATGGTGACGGGCACACCAATGTCTTCCACAGAGTTTATGGTGCAGTTTACTTGCATTCAAATGTTTGTTCTCTAGAGTTTTTCCTGTTGGTGTGTGATTTCTCACAGTAACCCATGTCCGTTTACATATTTTAGTCTTCCCTACCTGGGACCGCAGGGTGTTTTAGTCCCATCTACACTTGGTATATTCATATGCTTGTCTGTTTT
Source organism: Lissotriton vulgaris (assembly GCF_964263255.1). Classification (NCBI taxonomy): domain Eukaryota; kingdom Metazoa; phylum Chordata; class Amphibia; order Caudata; family Salamandridae; genus Lissotriton; species Lissotriton vulgaris. The sequence goes on from NC_141699.1 coordinate 46,185,295, forward strand.
TTTTGTGTACTACACTTGTCTACCCTTCATAGAGGATCTATGCAAATGTATCAGTCCTGTTGCGTATGTAACTTTCTCTAAACTAGAGGCTGCTTACGGGTTCCTACCCACATTTGACTCTCGGGTTCTTACCCATGTATATGGGTTCCTACCCATATTTAAGTCACACCCACATTGAGTATACAGACACAGTCTAGTATTCCCCACACAGGGTGTACGCTATGGGCCTTGGTCCCATCACAATTATGTTCAATATAATATTCCTATCACTGTTTGGGATATGTCATGAGTTCCTACTCATATGTGCTTTATTAACACAGTTACATTACTCCAGTGCACAGTGTGGAAGTTCCACACAAAGTTTGTCCTTACAAGGTTATTGTTACCCTACATAGGGTGTGTAAGGGGAGTTTTCCCATTTTGTGCAGGACTCAGTTCTGGTTTCAAGGGTGTCATTCCCTTTTGCATTAATATATATTTGGTTTCTTACACATTTTTATATGGGTCCCTATCCATATCTGTTTTCTGACATCACTCACAATATCATATGGGTCCCTACCCAGATCTGGGTTTTTTTCACTCAAACTCTCTTTGTTTTCACGATGTCAATTTTACAAGGACTATGTTCCTATGGGTCTTAGTCCCATCTGTTATTTCTTTAATCCCTTATCTTTTTGGGGTTGCTTTTGGGCGATAGTCCTCCGAAACTACATAGGTATGTTATTGGTATATAGAATTTTATATTTACACTGTTGTCTTTACATTATATTTTTAATTTTGTATTGATGATGGTGTTTTTCTTGGGTGAGGATTATCCTTATACTTTTCCTCATCTTTCTTGTTTCTTTTTTCTGTTTTCCTTGGTTGTCACCTTCCTGGTGTCTCGTGTGGATTCTGAGCTTTCTTCTGTTTTTCTGTCGGGCTTTCTTCCTCTGTTGGTTTTTCATTTTTAAGACTCCTAACATTCCTGTTCTGGCCAGTGAGTGTGTGTTGGGGCAGTCAATCGCGTTTCCTCTTCTCCTCTTCTTGCCTTTGTTTTTATGTATAGAAGGGAGGATGGTTCTTATGTTCTTGTTTTCCTCTTTTCGTTACTGGTATCGTTAGAGCTTCAGGGCTTGTATTCAGTTGGGTTATTTTCTGTATTAATTCATTACGCTATTTATGTATTGCTTCCCTTTCTTTCTCTTGTAGTACCTTTTCTGTTGTGATCTCATGTACAATCTGTGGAACCAAGGGTGGTTTTAAAAATGGACTACTAGGGGTAACTCTATTTGTTTCTCCTTGATAAGGGATTTTTCATTAATAAATCCTCAAAACAATCATCTTCTGAATCACCACTACTAGTCATTAAATTTCTCAGTGTTTTTACTTTTGGTCTGTTCTTCTGTGGTAAATACAGGATATAATCCTTCCACTAACATAGATGGTCTCCATTGTTTCATCAGCTTATCTCTCGTCTCTTGGGGAAACCTGGGATAAAATGTACTTAAATTCCTGTCACACCAAAGTCAGTCTCGTTCAAAAGCCTCCGTCACCCACTCTTCTAAAGCTTCATACTGTATTAATCTAGGTCTGGGTTTTAATTCATTCATGCGAGTTCTCAAATTATATAAGATTCTACCATTGAATGTTCCATACTCTGGGAAAACCAATATTTCATCATCTTTTGTGTACTCTATCCAATTTTCTAACCATACACATGTGTGGTAGCCTCTTTCTATCATCATGTATGATGCAGGCGTTTTTGGAGGTGGAATAATAATACCTTTTCTTGTTTTAACGGGCTGATCCTTTTTTAAATAATTCTCAATTTTCTTCAGAAATGACAATATTCCCTCTGATATATTGCTCGTGAGCAAAACCTAGGTACCTTCTATCTGGCCAAGTCCCTATAATTGTTGGATCAGAGGTCCACATATAATCACCACTATCTATTAATACTGAAAATTCAATTTTTAGAAGTTAATCAATTGTTTACTTTTCCAAAAATGCTTCTCCAACAACAATGCGCCTCTTAATTTATTGACCAATCAACATTTGATTTTCTGCACTGCATTAACCAATGCTTACGCAGATTTTCTGTGTCGTGAATTTTGCTCTCTGCACTCAGCCCTTGTTTACAAAATATCCTGTTACACACATGCTGTTTCAACCAATTCCAGCGTGGCTAAGAGTGATGTCAGTGCAGCACTCGCGACTGACCCCTCCTTTGAAATGTAATACAACAAATCAATTTATTTTCAATTTAAATATACATTTCATTAACATTCGCTACAGTGCCTGATTAACTAAATTCAAAGAAAAGACAAGTTTTTACTTTTGGTCTGTTCTTCTGTGGTAAATACAGGATATAATCCTTCCACTAACATAGACGGTCTCCATTGTTTCATCTGCTTATCTCTCGTCTCTTGGGGAAACCTGGGATAAAATGTACTTAAATTCCTGTCACACCAAAGTCAGTCTCGTTCAAAAGCCTCCGTCACCCACTCTTCTAAAGCTTCATACTGTATTAATCTAGGTCTGGGTTTTAATTCATTCATGCGAGTTCGCAAATTATATAAGATTCTACCATTGAATGTTCCATACTCTGGGAAAACCAATATTTCATCATCTTTTGTGTACTCTATCCAATTTTCTAACCATACACATGTGTGGTAGCCTCTTTCTATCATCATGTATGATGCAGGCGTTTTTGGAGGTGGAATATTAATACCTTTTCTTGTTTTAACGGGCTGATCCTTTTTTAAATAATTCTCAATTTTCTTCAGAAATGACAATATTCCCTCTGATATATTGCTCGTGAGCAAAACCTAGGTACCTTCTATCTGGCCAAGTCCCTATAATTGTTGGATCAGAGGTCCACATATAATCACCACTATCTATTAATACTGAAAATTCAATTTTTGCAAGTTAATCAATTGTTTACTTTTCCAAAAATGCTTCTCCAACAACAGTGCGTCTCTTAATTTATTGACCAATCAACATTTGATTTTCTGCACTGCATTAACCAATGCTTATGCAGATTTTCTGTGTCATGAATTTTGCTCTCTGCACTCAGCCCTTGTTTACAAAATATCCTGTTACACACATGCTGTTTCAACCAATTCCAGCGTGGCTAAGAGTGATGTCAGTGCAGCACTCGCGACTGACCCCTCCTTTGAAATGTAATACAACAAATCAATTTATTTTCAATTTAAATATACATTTCATTAACATTCTCTACAGTGCCTGATTGACTAAATTCAAAGAAAAGACAATTTTTCTCACAGCAAGTAACTCTTCCGTTTACCCTTCACGCACTACAAGTAAAACCTCTTCTGCTTACTCTTCACACAAGCAAAACGAACCTGCTACTCCTTTAGACTTACCCTTTCTAGGTGATATAAGACCAAAGTCTCACCAGCTCACTCCTTTGCTATCAATCCCTCTCACTACTATACGAAAATAATCCCTTACTAGTGCTTCATGTTTTATCTAACTTTACCTCACTGCAGTGTGGCTTCCATTTACCACCAGCTATTCAATATCCCCGGGGATTTCCAGACAACATATATCAAATACAAACGGGTTTTGGTTTATACATTATATCAATACAAATCAATACATAATTAACTACCTATCTTAACTAAACCCTAACCGTACCTCTGCTACCAGGAAAATAACTGATGGCGCGGAATTACCGGCTCAGTTAATCATACTCACCTGGGCCCATAACATTCACACTTTGACATGGTAATCCATCCTAACTTCCTGCCTATCAGAGTTTTATTCCCCTTAGGACTTATACCTGTACACCATGACTTACCAAATCCTTGTCACTTGTGTGCTAAATCCTAAATGTAAGGATTAAGGGAGTTAGAATAATAGGTAGAGAATAACATTTACTTCATGAAAAAGAAACCACAGAATCGGAAAAGGTTTAAACACTTTATTGTATTAATGAAACAGGACAAGTTGAAGTATGTGAGGTTGGTTTATTGAAGATAAGAAGTTGAGTCCAGATGTAATAAAGTACATGCCCCACCAGGAGCAGCCAGCAGGTAGCTCAGCCCATCTCAACTGGGCCTTTCTTGAGAGACACCAAACATTCCACAGAGCATCATAACACTGTAACATTCTAGAGGCACTGCATGTAATGAAAGACGAGAAGAACAAGTGTGGACAGAGGTAAAAAATACTGGTAAATAGAGAAAAACTGCAGGGAAAGACAAAAGAAGGTAGAAAGAGTGGGAAGAGACCACCGAAAGGTACAAACACATAAATAAGTACTCATCCTCCCTTTCCCATAAAACAACGAGAAAGAAAAAGGGAGAAGAAACCCTAAGAACTGCTCCAGACACACCCACTGACTGGAAAAGTATGAAAAGAGACAGGCATCGAGGAAATGGAAATAGCTAATAGAGAAGCAGAGGAAGGAACACCAAAAGATCCTTCATACTACCCTAGAACAGCAATAAAATATAATGTAGATAACTTTAGAATAGAGCCTTACAATGTAACATGTCACACATTGAGCAAAAGAAAAGAGATAAAACTCACATCCCTTGCATACCAGACAACCTCGTAAAGAGTCACACATTGAAAAATTGAGAAGAATGACCCCCATAGTGACAACCTGGTAAACGTCAAACATAGAAAATATATTGATAAATAGAGGGAGTAACTCCATGTCGACAACCTCATAAAAGTCAAACATTGAAGAATTGAGTGGGATAAACCCCGCATATCGACAACCTCATAAAGGTCACACTGTGAAAAATTGAGAGGCAGAAACCCCAAATTGAAAACTTGGTAAAGGTTACACATTGAAAAAAACATAGAAAAAAAATCGAGTAATTGAACTGTTTAGGGTGACCATTTGAAACCGTGAGTACAGTGCAGAGTACAACACAATGTAATCCCAACTAGGGAATTCTACTGGAATGCATGCAAATTGAGAAATGCAATCACGAACAAGGGATAGAGTAACTAAACACAGGCATGTACATTGATACAATAGAGCAATCAAATCAGGATGAAAAAATGTACTCCGTAGAGCTAAATAGAATTGACTTGACCTACAATTGTGTACATTACATAAACAGTAACACTGACCCATCTGCAAACGGTAAACATCAATTAAAATTAAGCCCGTAGAGGGGAATGACCCCATAGCGACAATCTAGTAGAGGTCAAACATAGAAAATATTGAGCAGAATCGAACTGCCAAGTGCAGAGCAAGGTTGGCATTGATATATGGTGGGCAGATACAAAACTGTATATCGTTGGAGCCGCCAGCCAGAAAATGGCAGTACATACAGATAATGTATGCTGAGAGACGGTGAACAACATTTACAATGCAACTTTTACATCGCAGAGCCTTTACAACGCAACCATTAAAAGGCAAACTATTACAACGCATTGCTCTGGGGGGCGCTCTAGGATAGGGAATAGGTTAATTTACTATCCAATAACCTTCCCTAGTGTCCACGGGGACTGGAGTTGGAATAGTAAATTAAACTATTCACTATCCAGTGCCCCAAAGCACTATGCATTGTAATGGACTGCGTTGTAATAATTGCGTTGTAAAGGTATGTGATGTAAATGCATGCGTTGTAACGTCATACATCCTGAGAGACTCCTAGCATGCTCTGTAAAGCGCCAGGCGACAAGGTTGAAGACAGGATAGACATAATGGAAGTCTCTTGAATGATTGCGCGTGACACCATCAGCGAGGTAAAGTGCGTGAGCCATTTGAATTGGAAAACCAAGCGCAACTGTATGCTTGTGCATGCGTTGTAGAGGAAAATAAAAACCATAAAAACCAATAAAATTTCACTTTGCTCACCAAGTCGATCAGTTCTCATGCAACAGACAGGACGAGTCGGCAATAATAGTGCAGCCAAAACCACTTAACTTTGAAAGAAACAGTATTTGACAGTGAACTGGCACAAATAAAGTGTACATAGATGCAGAGCTGGCACAGACTTGAACTTGAATGCATTGTTGAATCCAATACAATATTGTGAACGACAATGCACAGGAAGAATTAACAATTGAGACATTGATAAGAAACCACACAATATACTTAGTGCAAAACCATTCGAAAGTAGATTTGACCATTCAAAACCATGAGTAGTGTATTTACCCATTGTGATCTCAACTAAAGAATACAAGTAGCATGGGCGCAAATTGAGGTGTACAATCCCAACTATGGAAAACAGCACGCACGCATGCACATTGAAATTATTGAGACAATAGAGCAATAGAATTGAGTTGAATGGAAATAACACAATGTAAAAATCCTGTGAAGGAAAACATTTAAAAACAGTAATATAAATATTTGCATGGCTTACATTTCACTTGGATTGTACTTTGACTTGAACAAAAAATGGGACCAGTCAACATTCCCTAAATTGTACAATGAGTCCAACTCAACACAGAAAAGGTTCAAATACCATAAACAAACTGGCTCTGTCAATGGAAAGGTTGCAGAGCGCACCCCTATAAAAATGTAAAAATTTGAGTGGTTGAAATTTGCAATACCTCTTTAGAATACTGCAAACGTTGAAATTGAGTAAAGTTGCACAAATGCAATATTTCGAAAAACAGAGTAATTGAAGACTGAGAGTGTGTAATTAAGGTGCAAATATGCACACAATAGAGATAGATCGAAATTACACAATGCAATCTCACAAAAGAATAAAAATTAAGAAAATAATTGAGGAAACTGAAACACAAAGATACATAACAGTAAAAAGGGCATAGATAGAATTTGAACAAACACCAAGGGTGAGGAAATCGACAGTGCATTGAGGTCCCTTTAGAAAGTGAACAAAGTGACAACACTAGATCAAAATGTTCTGTAGAAACATTGATCCCTGTCCATGGGTATTAAAGATAATTTTAAAATTGAGCAGTTGTACACTTGAGGAACTGTCTTCGAAGACTGCTTGCAAAGACGTGAAGTAAATAGTAAAACCGAAGTACATCCAGAGTGTTGAAGCAGTTCAAAAGTAAACTTGTGGCCTTACTGGAGAGCGTACAAGCAAAAGGATGACACCCAGGAGACACATACTATATCTGTTCAAGCGAGACATCCATTGCGACTGCAATAAGACAGACAAACCTGACACAAGAAACAACTCTCACTCACCGCCTGAACTTGAAGAAAGTTGAAGGTCTACTACACTTTGACTCATGAGAACTGATGAAGGCTTCAATGACGCTGGAGGATAGACCCAAAATAAGGACACCTTGATTGACAGGTCGAAGAGAAGAAACGTCCATGACAACAAAGTAGCAGACTCGAAAAAGTGAGGTGAACTGCCAATTTTGGAGTGTGGTTGGCAGAAACAAAAGGAAAACACAGTGAAGAATTATGTACCGCAGCCAAACACAAGATGGCGGCCCATTTTGCACGTAGTGTCGGGTGGATCACAGCACGTTAATACATAAATACGTCAAGCCGGCGGTCACGAAGACCTCATAGAAGATTCCCAAAAGAAAGACATCACATGGGATGCACGTGGTTTTGCTGTAAACTGGTAAGACTCCAGGTGCATAGGCTTTAGAGATGCTACTTTTGAAATAAGGAACGCACAGGGAGAATGCACAACAGGTGGCTCATGAACAGTTTTCAAACAGGACAAAATAGGCTTACCCGAAAGCCGCAGAGAGACACTAGTAATGATGTGCCAAGTCAGTTCATGTTAAACCGACACACTGGAAAACGCCGCTCTGGTGTTGTGCATGCCGCTCCGACACTGCACATGAACAGCTGTCCACACTTGTTCCAGGTAAACACGGCATGTCACAAAGTGTGACACTGGTCACATATCGAACAATAGAGTTGCCTTCAAACATTTGACGCCGTGCAGAGCGATTGGCATCTTATGGAAACATAGTTTGTGGATTGCCAGAAAATACTGAGTGAAACAAAAGTCCTAGAAAACACATTGCATGTGATGAAAGAGGAGAAGGTCAAATATGGACAGAGACTGTGCGATTAAGGATTTTCCAAGTAATAAAATAACTAATAAAGCATAAAATGTGCAGGACTTTTGGAAAACACTTTTAAACATTGGTACCTGGGAAGGGTGAAAAAGGGAAAACGGTACAAGGACATATCACACAGATTATATTTACCTAGAATGTTGTGAAGATCAACCCTGGCCACGGGCTGGGACAAGAGAAAGGCTCCCGACTAATTAGATGCCAACCGGACAGAACAGGTGCAGGGACAGGACAGGCAACCTCCGCTAAGTGCAACACCAGCGTCACACCCTCTCCATGGCTACTCTCAGACCCCGACTGGGTAGATTGATTCTTCTCCCTCAGCAAAAACTCCCAATTCTTCTGTCAAAGTCCTCGACTAGCACTCTGCTCTTGATTCTCCTTCAGCATACGTTGGGTCAGTGACAGGTCTCTGACAAGTCAGACAATCTAACTGACTAAACCTACCTTAGTTAAACCATTTCAGCGTGTGTACCAGCACCTTAATGTTGCAAGTTCTATGTGTTTCCTTCATTTGATTGATCAGAAAGACGAGGAGAGGTCATCACACCATACCAGTATGAGATAGTTTCTCTTCTATATAGTTGATCTATGTTACCACCCATAATTTACTTTCCCATGCTTTTATTCCACCTAGCAACATTATTTCAAATCACATACAATGTATAAAGTTCTGTGCTTTCTCTTCCTCTTGCTCCGGGTGACTCAGTAAGTTTCCCACAAGCGTCGAGAATAAGATGGGAACTGGCATCAATTTAATGTCAAAGCTGTGAGGACTTTGATGTCATCAGCGCATGACCATGCGATTTCAAAATGGAGTTTGCAATCCCCTTTAGGCCCAAAAATGAGCTATCAATTAAGTCAAAAGAGAGACACATTAGAATACAAAAATAAATGAATGCACTGTATACCACTTATTTCTACTCAAATGCCATTACTTTATTTTAACTATAGCATTAATATTTAAGCAGAACATACAAGTTTTAGTTCGAGCAAGAGCATGTGCATTAGTATATGAAGCATGAAGCGGCCATCTTTGGCACTAGTACGCAGCTGCAAAGAGTTCCCGCCAAAAGCATAGATAGGTCTCACTATGTAGATATAATAGACGCATGTGCAGAAATGTTCCCGCATTTTCGGCGGCCATATTAGCGTTACTGTTAGTAAAAGCACATAGGAAGCTTCCCCTAGAGACTAGAAATGTTGTATAGTGCGGTTTTAGTAATCACAAAACATGTTGGTTAATAAGTTACATGTTATTTCGAGAGGATTGAATACAAGAACGTTTCTGTACATATGAAACCTTGCTCCATCAAGGGCAACAAGTTTTGATGTGTATTTTGTCCTTGGGACAAGTAGGCCCAACCTCCTACCACACAAACTCTTAGGCTGCCAGTTTACAGTACCACATTATGGATTAGGGAAAGGTATTGACTGCAGTTAAGGTAATATTTGTGTCCGTGTGAATGCTGCATTTTCGGATGACTGAATGTGCAGGTGTAGATTTGCTCATTCAAAATCTGAGTGTTCACTTTCCCTCCAATCACTTTTTTCCCAACCCTGGAAGACGTTTGATGTCTGCCATTGTCAGGAGTACATTTCCACTCTTTCTCTGTCTGGGAAAAGATTAGAAAAGAGTTGGTGAAAACCCTTAAAACATGCAAGTTAGTAGGTTTGCACACACTGAAAGTGCATTCCATCCCTATAACTGTTGAATACCATTACCTTCAGCCCCAGAATGTCTCTATGAGAGTATGAAGCTCTTTTTCATGTCCTATTGAGAAGAAGCTTGGGATGTCCTCTCTCTAATAACCACAAAATAAGAATCTGACTCACGAAAGAAATCCTCCTTCGAACAGTTCTGCCGACTATAAAGGAACTGCCCAAAGGAGAGGTTATCTCTTAGACTATGCAGGTGGAAACTGGAATACTGCAGTGTATATTTTATTTTGGTTGGTTTCCTGAAGAGATATAAAGAAATTCTTCCCTGGTTGTGTTTTACCATCAGATACTGGAAACTTATCTCCTGGACACTAGATGACATAGTAATTTGAATATGTGGACTCTTCTGGTTAAACCATCGAAGAAGGAATATAGGTTATATGATGATCCTGACCAAATAAAAAATACAGCATCAATATAACGCTTCCGGGTCGGCATCCTGGCCCAGAAAACGTTAATCATTTAGCAAGAACTTTTGTTGAAAGTCAAACATATAGAGTATAGACAAATTTGGTGCAAAAGAAGCTCCCATGGCAACTCCCATAATTTGTAAAAAAAAAAAGAATTGCCACAGAATTAAAAAAAGAAATATTTTGCATAACGATACTCAGTAACTTAATGAGAAAATCTGTAGGGACTGCCACTGGAATAACCTTCAGAGCATCCTGTTGAGTAATGTTAGCATATAAGGAATTGGGGCCCAATTATGAAGAGACTCGGAAAGCCTCCGAACTCAGGTCAGAGGTTTTTCCAGGCTCATCGCTGTTTCAGTTTGACCCCTAAAATATGATACAGGCAGTCAAAAGTGAAACCGGTTGGTAATTATGGCTGGATTCTGATGGTCTCAAGGAACCTGTTGGCCAGTTGGAGACTGGCATGTAATCGCTATGGATGTTATTTCTGTTGTAGGGATTACGATGTTGGTTTCAGGCAGGCTTTCCATGCCGGGATTTCTGACAGAGAAAGCCTGAAAGAAAGTGACATCACTTCTCCCTGCAGCCTCCAGCTTGGGGCTGAGGGGCACCTATGGTGCCCCCCTGTGGATCCCTGCACATAGTGGCAGGCACCAGGAGGTGCCTGCCACATGGTGCAGGGATTTACACAAACTCTCAATTCTCTAATGAAGTTTATTCTGCAGACAGTTTACGTCTGGAGCACAAGTTCCCACGGGAAAATGGGAGTTTGCAACCTTACCATGTGCAGTTGCATTGTAATTAAGTATGCATAACCACCGACCAATGGGCAGTTCCCATACCAATACAGTGTTGGGCTGACATGAAGTAGGGGAGTGATGTTGTCTGCCTGAGGTGGAGCGGTAGGGTGTTCCATGCACTGCCTGTAAGGAAGGAGAAGGTACGGACTCCTGATCTGGTCTTTTCTGGTGTGGGAGACCATGGTGTAGGAGTGCTGAGCTGATCGTAGGGTTCTTTGGGGTGCGCGGAAGTTGATTCGGCTGTTGAGGTATGCGGTCTGTTGTTATGGAGTGCTTTGTGTGCATGGGTGAGGATCTTAAAGGTGATTCTAGCCTCGAAGGGGAGCTAGTGGAGTGTTGTTCTGACATGGTTTTTGGCTCTTTTTCGGAGTGATGATGACTTTAAGCTTGCTAACATCTATAATCTGTATTCTTACCTTGTGTTGGCCCTTTTAAGCACTTTCTTCCAGACCTAGAAGAGGATAGCTGCTTTATATGATGATAGATCCCTTATTCTTGACTCTAATCCATCTATTGCCTATTGGCTTTGACATATTTATGTGTCCTTTGTAGTCCTGACTTTATATTACAAATTGGTATGATTTGTGTAGGTACTCTGACAGAGCTAAGGGTTATTTCATCCTTCTCAGGCCTACAAGGCCCAAAACTAGAGAGACTCCATTTTGCTTTCTATCCCTGCAGAACTGAGATGCTTGTAGGGTAAAAATAATATTTTAGTTTTGAGCTGTTGTTCGTCCTAAGCGAACCGGAGAGAACCGGCCAGAGCTGAATCTAATCAGGAAGTGTCCCTGGGCTCAGGTCTCTAGACGAAACAAGCAGCTGATCACTGTGGGAGCGTCTAGAGCAAGGAGCCCGGTGCATGGACCTGGTGGGAGGAGGCTACTGGCTGGAACTTTCCACTAGAAGAGAGGATTCCATATTAGCGAATTGCAGGAGAGGGGGGGGGGGGTCAGTTTGGTTCTTGAAGAGAGAAGAGTAGGATGTTTGCTGGAGCTGAAGAGTATAGTTCAGTTCAATTGGTTTTCTGGAATGGAGAGAGAAGGCAGATAATTGCTGAAGCTGGAGAGAGCAGTCATATGAACAAAGTTGGAACTATCAGCTGGGGCTGCCAGTTTATCAGAATGCATTAAAGCAGCTGGAGGAGTTGGAGCTGCCAGCTGGAGCAGTTGAGCCAGAGGAGTGAAGCTGTGGTGACGGAGGGAGAGAGAGAGAGCCCTGATTCCACCAGAGAGAGAGAGAAACATTCCTTCTAATAGGTGAGGTAGTCAGAACTAGTTTGCTTTACACTTACACCTTAACCTTGTCCTTATACTATATGTCTAATCCTTTTTCTTTCAGCAGTGTGTTACAGTTTCTGTTAGTTACAGAGACCCCGCAGATCTGTGTATGTGTCTATTACCATTTTATTGTTATTGTAATAAAGATACCCCAGTTCTTAGTGAACCAGTGTGCATGTGTTGTTCTTATGATAGAGATAACCTTTCTCAAAAGGAAATAGGAGCGCTTAAATCAGGGAATAACTTTTGCATACAGTGTGTGTCTCTTGTTCTTAAAGCGCAGGTAACCTTTCCTTCTAGACAGGTGTTACAGCCAGAACAGATGCTGCCCCTGATCCGGTAAGTAGCCACTGAATAATTAGGGAGAGAGAGGAGCCCTTGAGCTAGGGAAATAGTTATACACTAAGTAATTCGGCCATTCCATAATATTATTGTAGTAGTGAACCAGCATGTGCCTCGTATTCTTGTTCAATCAGGGTAACCTATTCTTCTAGTCAGGCATTGTTTTCATGAACGGCTGTAATTCCCGGTCAGGTAAGTAGTGACTGAGCAATGAGGGAGAGAGGGGCCCCTAGATGTGAAGATTAGATTGCACATCTCCTAATTTGGTAAGTTGTGGTAATTCCTAATATTGTAGTATCATATCCCGAGTAGCCAATGAGAGATTCCTTCCAAAGGTATTCATAGGAAAGTGATCGTCGTTGGTAAGCGGCGTTAATGAGAGCACCAGGTGTGAGCTTGGTGTGTAGGTCCGCCGGATTGTGGACCGGGCTGTGAGTAAGAGAGCATCAGGTGAAAGCCTGATGTGTAGGTCCGCCGGATTGTGGACCGGGCTGTGAGTAAGAGAGCACCATGGGTGAGCCTGGTGTGTAGGTCCGCCGGATTGTGGACCAGGCTGTGAGGAAGAGAGCCCTAGGGCTGCAGACTAGTGTGTAGGCACGCAGGAATGCGACTTGCCGAGCGAGCACTGACTGTGGTCAGTGTGTAATGGTAAATAATCAGAACTGCCCCAGGGTATTAGTCTGGACCCATGTGGTCGCGAGACTATGAGGTATGAGTGTGGTGTAGGGCATGGACGTCCTTAGTTATCAGTGAGTATTCCTAGTAATCCCTATAGATATAGTGGTGTTTCTGATAATATGAGCTTGTATATTGCGAGTTCCCCATCCTCAGGTAGGTACCCAGGTGCCTGGATAGATGGGTACTGAGGAGGGAGGTGGTTACGTTTCGGCTGGGTTGGTGGTGCTCTGAGGAGCTGATCCTATCTGGTCCAAGAATCCGTCCGTTACAAGTGGGCACAGGTGTTGGGGGATGTGGCAGTGTCATGTTAGGTTGACGACAGTCTTGCGGCGTCATTCTGGATGTTTTGTAGCTTGGGGGCGAGGTTTTTGTTGATTTTGGCATAGAGTGCAATGCCGTAATCGAGTCTCCTGGTGACGAGGGCGTGGGTGACCGTTTATCTGTACTCGAGAGGCATCCATTTGAAGTTCTTACGCAGGAGGCGGAGGATGTGGAAGCAGGAGGATGTTACTGAGTTGATCTGGTGGTCCATTTTGAGCTCGGAGTCTAGGATGATTCCAAGCTTGCATGTGTGTTCCGTGGGGGTGGTTGGGCTACCGAGGATGGGGGGCCACTAGATGTCGTTCCAGGTACCGGGGTATGGGCCCATAATGAGCACTTCTGTTTTGTCTGTGCTGAGTTGTAGGCAGCTGCTTTTCATCCATTTGGAGACAGCTTTCATGCCTTCTTGGAAGTTGTGTTTGGCTGTGTTGGCTTTGTTGGATAGGGAGAGGATGAGTTGGGTGTCATCTGTGTATGAAACAATGTTGAGTCCATAGGATCTGACGATGGGGGCGAGAGGAGCCATGTGGACATTGAAGAGGGTTGGGCTGAGGGATGATCCCTTAGAGACTCTGCAGGTGGCTAGTGTAGGGTCCAAGAGAAAAGGGGGGAGTCTGACCCACTGCGTTCTGTCGGAGAAGGAACAAGTGGATCTTATCGGGGGCCTTGTCCCGGATACCTGCGTTGTGGAGTCTGCATATTAGGGTGCAGTGGGATACCTTGTCGAAGAATGCTGAGAGATTGAGGAGGATGAGGGCTACTGTTTCTCCTTTTTCCAAGGAAGCGGATGTCATCTGTTGCGGCGAAGAGGGTGGTTTCTGTGCTGTTGTTTTTTCTGAAGTTGGAATGTGTTGGGTCAAGGATGTTGTGCTCTTCGATGAAGGTGGCAAGTTGACTGTTGATGGCTTTCTCAATGACTTTAGCTGGGAACGGGAGCAGGGAGATGGGTCTGTAGTTTTTGAGTTTGGTGAGCTTCTTTGGGGGGGGGGGTTGGTCTGGGCGTGTTTCCAGTCGTCGGGGAAGGGGGCTTTCGCCAGGAAGCGGTTGAAGGTGTGACGAAGCCTGAGTGCAATGGTGACGGTGGCTCTGTTGAAGATGTGGTGTGGCAGGGGTCCATGTGGGCCCTGGAGTGGATTGCCTCCATTGTATTTAGTGTGTCTTCGGTGGTGAGGGCTGTCTAGCTGTCAATCATTGGCTTCAGGGTGTCGAGGGCGGCTGGTATGGTTCCGTGTGTTGGTTGTCTTCCTTGAAGTTGTTGTAGATGTTCTTGATTTTGCAGTGGAAGAAAGTGCCGAGTGTGTTGCAGAGGTCTTGTGAGGGAGGAATGTCAGTCATCCTCGGCCTCCAACTAAAAAAATAGGGGGTGGATGTTGGGAAGGTAATGTAACTGAGTGTGGTGAAACAAATGAAGAGAGACAGACCAAACAGAGCTTCTATTAGGCTGAGGGTCAATCTCAGTCTCAGAGTCACCAGACAAAGTAGAATCTGAGAATGTGACCTGTTTACATGTGGGTAAACCCCTTTGGTGAAAGTTGGTATTGTTAGATTGGTAAAAGGTATCAGACAAAAATGGCTATGTCTGATTCCGGTTGTAGCTAGTAATCTTTTTGAAGCTTACCGAGCACTTTCTATTCAGATTGATCATCTCGAATTTCAAGATCTTTCAATGAAGCTATACCATGCGCCATTGGCTCCCTGAAGACTTTGATCATCCAAAGTGTCTCTTTCTGGATCCGGAATTTCTTTGTTTAGCTGATCAATTTATCTACTGGCCGTGTCGATGCCCAAGACCATCCAGTTCCTACAGCACTGATAAGAGATATGACTGAAATCTCTGTATCTTGGCTCACACACTAAGATAACTGGAATATTTCTGATGTGTGAACCTATCAGTATAGTATTTCCTTTAAGGTAGCCAGTCATAAGCTGGCCATACATCTTAGTGTGAATCAATTTCTTTTTTAACCTTTCTAGTTTCAGTATCTTCTCTTCCAAAGTCGAAGTTTGAGGCTCTGCTGCAATTGGAACAAAATTAGATGTAGTCAACAACTCAGCAAATTATTGGAGGGTATCCATGCTGGACATAGTCATATTCAACAATAAACACATGAAAAAATGTTAATTATAAGACAAAACATAAAATGAACCATCAGATACAGAACCTCACTACCAACAATAATTAGCAAGTTGGTAAAAATTTACAGAGCCAACCCAGTAACCCCAAGAAACAGGATAATTATGTTAGACCAAATGACTATGGTTAACTTGGGATATCGTAAACCCATTGGAGTCAAGCTATAAAATTAAACCTACATATGACAAAATAATAACAAAATTCATAAAGCCTAATACAAGAGAAATACACTCCCAGAGACAAAAAAATTAATTAAACCATAAAACTTGATTTTCCTATACTGTTATTCCCGCCTATATATTCTTGGCCTCAAGGCTTTTACATGCCAAAAGTCAAAAGTGAATATGAAGAAATGTTTTAATAATAATAAAAAAACGATTTACACAGCAACACATATAAATCTGATATAAACTATCCAGAAACAATGACTGCCACTGAATAAACAACAATGCCATACAAATGCTTGAATCTAAGAATTAAACAGTATATACAAAGCAGGTACAGGGTACACTTAAGGCAGTCCAGCTTAATTAAATGCAGGTCGACCTTTCAGCCCAGCTGTAAAATTTACCAGGGGCATCATAAGGACAAATATGTTGCAAAAATTCCACTAGTAAATAACTTCTATACAATCCTGTGTCCGAAAAAAGGGAGAGTAGAAGGGGAATGAAGAACAGTTAGGCTCAGTAGAAATTAGTATAATTCTTGCACATACACAAATCCTTTTTAGGTCTCGCGCCTAGCGGTGCACTGTGCAGCAGTGCGCATGCAGGGCGAGACATTTAGTAGGTGAAAAACGGGATATTGCTTGTGCATGTGCGGTTCCTTCTGTGCTATGCGATTGGCCTTTGCGTGCGTCTTTTTATTAAAGACTGCACGCCATTGGCCAGAGGCGGGCGCATTGCTCCACCCATGGCCTATTAGTGTCTATTACGCGCTTGGTCCACGTAATAGACACCAATAGGCCATGTGGTTATAATTATTGTGCCCAGACACTGGCACAATAATTGAAACCACGTGTGTGGCTGTGGTGCACGCGCACCACTTGTTTGCAGTTTGGGGAGAGCTTTCCGCCCATTGAGCTCGCAGTGTGGTGCACGCTCCCTGCTCGCAGTGTCACCCAAGTACCCTCCTTCTTCCATGTGATGGTTGCTCTCTCTGCTCATGCGGTGGACCTTGGCAGGGCTTTGCATAACTCCTTCTAGCTGCATGGATGTCACTGTCCCTCCCCCGGAACAGTAGCCTTCTTCTTCCTCCGTCTGCCAGCGATCCACAGGTGTAAGGGTTGGTAAGAGCAGCAGCATGGAGAATGGAAAGAGGTAAGATGCTGCAGTCGGAGTGGAGCCAGGAGGTGGTGAACCTGTCTGTCTCCGTCTCCTCCTCCCGAGGCGGTGCCAGACCCAGACTCTGGAGGCATCACCCGTTGCTGTGGCAGTGACCCGTCTTCAGTCCAAGCGTGCCTCTCCCTGCCTCCTACAACCTGTCCTGGCCCCTGGGCCAGCTTGGCACTGGAGCCGACGTGCGGTAGTGCACGCAGCTGCAGGTCAGGCCGGCAAAGTGGTGCACGGAGCAGCAGCTACTGTTACCCTCTGCTTGACATTAAAAGGCGCGGACTGTGGTCTGTGTTCTCCCGTACAGTTGGTAATGGGGTATCTCACATTGACACCGAGCTCCGGGGTCATGAGCAGAATTCAATGTAAGGCTGAGAAAGCAGTTTACTGATGAAATGCCCTATTGTAGGTCTAAGCGAAAGGCAGAAAGTAGTGTCACGTCTGGGCTCGTACAGTAACAGCTTCATACGTGGTGTTTGTGGTGGTTCGGCGGGAAGTGAGAACCGACTCTCAGACCTGGTAGTAATTAAAAAAAGACATTCAAACTGATTTCTGAACAATAAATCCAAAAAAACGTTAAGGTAATCCATGTCAGCGATTCAGTTTCTGTGTATATTTGACATAGTTTACATAATTATGAATTTGCTAAAAGTGTTAGCTGAACCAGATGTTTTATTGTATTTTTTTTCAATGTAACACATTACTCTTGTATAGTGCATGCTTAGAACAGAGTCACCTCTAAAGCCTTATAAAGGGCCACGATTGAGAGAGGACTGGAGTTCAGGCTGAAGGCAGTGTGAGTTTCTCACTGTGCTTGTTTTACGCGGGGCTGTGCCTGCATCGAATCTACCTTATCCATTAGCAAGAGTGAGCTAGGGAGTCCCGCTTTCAGAACATGGTGACCGGGATGGAAAGAAGGACTTGAGGCACAATCCAAGTGCTCGGAGAGCGATGTTGCAGGTACGAACACCACTGCTGGGGAACTACAAGCCCCATAGTCCCCTGTTGTTAGCTCACCTGCAGTGCATTAGCTGTGTATTTAATATGCTGCATTGCCCCACAGCTCAGGGCGGGCCCAGGGAGTGCCCTGGGCGGGCCCGGGGAGGGCCCGCGGTGAGCCCGGGGTGGGCCCGGGGTTAGCCCGGGGTGGGCCCGGGGTTAGCCCGGGGTGATCCCGAGGTGAGCCCAGGGTGGGCCCGGGGTGAGCCCGGTGTGAGCCCGGGGTGGGCCCGGGGTGGGCCCGTCAGCGACCGGAGGAGTCTGGGCTGTGTTCACCTGTCTTGGTTTTGCCATCTTGCTGCATGGTGAGTTTTAGTTAGGAGGTGTAGAACGGATAGAGCTATAATCACACCACTTTTGCAACTCATTGTATCTTTTAGCTGAATCATGGTAAAGAGAAAGCTTCGTGGGGACCGAAGGCAGGGTAGTTGTAAGCCCTAAGTAAGTTGGTGGAATTGTCACAACCCTTGATTCTTTTTTAACAAGAGCAGAGAGCGTCCACGCAAAAGAAATTGATTAAGGAGATCAACCTGAGTGAGACCTCTAGCCCCTCCCCTCGTCAGACAGTTGACAAGCTAGATGACCAGATGGTAGCAGTATGGGAAGATGGTTTAGTGCCTGCATTATGAGACCAACCGAGTAATATGTCAATTCACCATACACCTGTCCAGAGATCTGCTCCAGCCAATTCTGTCCCCCTAAGAATCATCCTCAAGGTCTCCCTCATTTGTAGTCCCCCTGGTAAAAGCAAATGCAATTTCAAACAAGGGACTCCTACTAAATCCTTAACTAAGAGAGAAGAAGGGGCACTTTCTAAACAATCTAAGTCTAGATCATTTAAGGCTAGATCATTTTTCGCAGATTTATCAGCATAGCACTGGTCCCATTGGGTCTGCAAATGAACCCGTCCCTGGCGGAGGTGATTCCTCCTTGTTTTTTACTTGAAGGAGGTAAAGAAGTGTTGGACTTGGCCCGCAGGGCAGGTTCACCCCTAGACTTTTTGCCTTATTTGTGACCCTGTGTCAGTGATTTTTGGGTCTCTGCGCACTTTCCCCTGAGTCCCAGAGTGAAAGTGCGTGCGTGTAGTATGACTGGCCTGCCCTCCCATAGGAATGCATGGGGAATGTGTGTGTCCCTAGTAGTTCCTGATGCGTGGGGAGTACCGGCTCGAGTTTAGTATGTGTAAACTCGTGAATGCTGCAAGATGGTGTCTGCGGCATGTGTGTGTCTAGTTGGGAAGTGCTACTTCTGGACATTGAGATATGTGTGCAGTGAGGGTGCTGGAGCGTGATTGGCTGGAGCTGGCTGGCATGCCAGGCTCCAGGAAGTCTGGATGGGTCTGCCCGGTGGTGAGTGGGAGATTAGCATGAGTGATGTGTGGGAGGAGTCTACCTGGGTCCTGGATGGGCTGGGTTTTCCCCACACAATGCTGGCTCCCCCCCCTGTGGTGTGTCTAACGACCCTAGCCTCCCCAGTGAATGAAATGGGTGGTTGGGCCATCAAGAGTGCTCCAGAACCAGCTGCGACTGGTTTTCCCCCTACCCTGCACATTGTAACAAAGGATTTACTGTATAAAAAGGGGCTGTGTCCCCTTGGAAAATGTTCTACTTTTGAATCCTGCCAGAGGGGGCTTGTGCCGCTGCTGGGGCCAGAAGGACCGCCACTTGGGGAGTCTCCCTGCCTGGAGACCCAGTGTGCTGGCTCTGGCCCAGCCTTGCCCCCCTGCCTGCCTCCAGCCCTGCTGGTGCCCTGTCCTGTCCTCCAGTGCTGGGGAGCACTGAGGACTTCTTGCCTGAGAGCGCTGCTCTCTGCCCTTCAGCGCTGGGAGCGCTGGAATCCCTTGTCTAGCGCTTGAGAGCGCTGCATTTGGCCCGGGGGCGCTTGGGAGCGCCTTTTCTTAGAGGCTAGCGCTGCTAGCGCTTTGAGAGCCAGCCGGTGCCCACCCGGCATCAGCCCGAAATTGCGGTGCCTAGCGAGTGCCTACCTCGCTTTATATGTGCGATGGCGGCGCGGGTGCCACCCCGCTCCTTGCCGCTTTATTTTGCCCGGTTTTATTGATCTACGAGGGAGCCCACTCCTCGGATCATCTGGGAGCCCGCCTGCCTGCCTAAAGCGAGCCACCGCGCTGCCCGCGGCGACCCGGAAGTGGAGAGACGGCCGTCCAATCACCGCGCGGTCCGGGAGAGTCAACCCGGAAGTCCCGCCCCCGCTGCAGAGCCGAGAAGCAGCCTGCCGAGGCTCCCCGAGTGGAGAGGAGAGCCCCGGGACCAGCGGGAGAGACCCGCCTTTGCTGGAGAGCCCAGCGCGAACCCGGTGAGTGCAGGTGCCTGCAGAGGAGGGGGGAGCGTCGGGACACATTGCCGGTGTCCGCCCCGCCCCTCTCTGTGGCGCGACCTCGCGCCTGTAGTCAAAGAGCCAGAGAGGCTCTTAGGGGGCATTTTTGAGCGATCCGAGTCCCCAAGAGGGGGACTCCAACCCGAGCCTAAGAGAGGCTCCAACGAGAGAAAGCACCTCCGCGTTCTTGGAGCCACGAGGTGCCCCGGGGGCACCAGTGGAGTTAGAGCCCAGCGTGGCTCTTGGCAAGCATCATAGCTTTGGGTCCCCAGAGAGGGGGACCCCACAGCCCAGCGAGGCTGCACCTTTTTGTTGCTGGAGCCCTGAGAGGCTCAGAAGCCCCCCTTACTTGTGTAAGAGAGCCTGAGAGAGGCTCCAACGTTGCCCTAACTTTCCCTGCTCCAGTTGCCCAGCACTTTGTGGGCAACTGCCACGTTTAGGCCCTGACATTGGGACACCGGGACAGTCACAGGTGGTGACTTGTGAGTTTGGCGCAATTGTTATTGATTCTGCACCTCTGAATGTATTGTTTATGCGTCATGTGCCTTTACACCTCTGAATGTTACGGCATCATGTGTTTTGCTTTTACACCCCTACAGGTAGTGTGCCGTGTAGGTGGTTGTTTTCTCCCTAGTACAGGTGGTGCTAGTGAGGCCCTGTTACCAGTGATTACTGGTTGTATGCTCTACTTTTATATTTTGTGCTACAGTAATTGCTTCTAAAAGTGCTGATACCCTTGACAGTGGTCAAGTGGCCCTGTCCTGTACAATTATCCCTTGTAAATTCCGCCCGTGCCTGTTGGCACAGTGTAACAAGATGTGTGTTTTATCTGATGTATATTTATTATAATACAAAGGCTATTTTTACATAACCTTGTGTGGAGTGTTCCTTTGTGGTGGGCCTTGGGTGTTGTTGCTGGGGTGCATGCGCAAATACTTAACTTACATCGCCTCCAAGTTTAGCCTTGACTGCTCGCGCCACGTTACCTAGAGGGCGAGTAGGGGTTGCCTTGGTGTGTGACTCCCTTGCCCTGACACTTAGAAATGGCGATCCCTGACTGACCTCGACGCGAGTCTTGGCCGGCCAGGGTCCTGTTTCTAACAAGAAGGCTTTGGGGTAATGCAGTAGCCTTAAGGGGTACCGATGGATGTCTTTTTATTGAGTACCAGAATCTCTGGGCTCAACTCTTGGTGGTTGTGCTTAATGCCACAGTAAAGGTTAGCACTCTGGCATCTTGGAATAAATCGGTAACTGTCCCCATCTACAAAAAGGGAGCCTAGTCCACCCCCAAAATCTATAGACCAAGTGTGTTGCTTGATTCCACCACAAAACTAATGGGCGCCTATTGTTACACAGGTTGGCAGAATGGGCAGTGTCAAATAATATCTTGCTAGATGTACAGTATGGTTTCAGGAAGGGTAGGGGTACAGTAGACCAGTCACTCACATGGAAGGGGGCCCCTGAGCCTATAACAGATAGTAACAAGCATTTGCAATGCAATAGGTCTAGCGTTAATAACGTTTGAGCTATTGGCATTGGTAAATAATGCAACATCAATAGCTCAAACTTTAATAATGCGAGACCTATTGCATTGCAAAAGTTTGTTCCTGAAGTTGCCATCTTTTCCAAATTAACGTTTGACACACATTTTGCATTTGTGACACTTGGATTGGTTTCACAGAAACACCGACCTTCCTAACACAGAACACTTTGTGAAAATCCTATCTCACAGCCCTGGCAATTGGTGCAAGGCCTCTCACGTGCGTAATACAAATGTGATTAAATTATAACATTCATATGGCGGCACAGCTATCTGTAGAACACAAACAATGGTTGCCCGATTACAATCCCAACCCGAGGCAAGGATGACATTTTCTATATGCAGCCTTTTGTTTCCTAAAATATTCAGGAGACACTTCTACTGATCTTGAAGGGTCGCTGAATGCTGCAGCTTTTGCCTAGCAGCTGACTGACATGTCTGTGAGGGGTGTCCCGTTCCTGACCAAGACACGGTCAAACACTCTTACCCAACAGGTAAAGGAGTTAGATCATCCAGATGGGGGGTTTCTTGGCAAACCATACATTCACACCTTAGACAAGTAGGTAAGAGTTGGCATCATAGGAGTACTATCGATTGTTATAATCTTTTATATGTACACATTTATAACCTGTCTCAGTAAGATGGTGCAGCTCTTTGTATTATTGTCTGTGTTGCCACTCATAACTTGTATCCGCTTCTGTCTATTAATCATCGCAGCCCATATATTCTATAAAAGAATCACTCTGGTTCAAGAGATATTTAAAAGGCCCTTTGTGTATTCTTTGTATATTTCCATGAGCAACAGAAAGCACCAGCAACCAAGGGGAAGTTTGTAGCCTGTCACCACGGTTCCCGAGGGAACAGAGTGGTCATGTTCAGTGGTTTCTATACTGTTTGCTCCCTGTTCAGTTTAGGGGGGTCTAGCAGTGGCACAGTGAACTATCTGGTCAAAGAACAACATATCCAGCGGGTGTGCATGGATTCATTCTGGCACCGTCCTAAGTATGTCGCCCGCAAATTTGCAGTTCCTACTGATTGGTGGACAGTACATGACAAGAGACTTACTATTCGAGCTGTAAAACGAGAGAAACTCTTCTAAATGCACTGGACCACAACGGAATTGCAGGCAGAGGGATTGATGCCCCATTCTCACTGCTGCCACTGTGACAGTAATCTGTGACCTGGTCCACTTCCTCTATGATTGCCAGACTGGCGACCCATCTGGGAGGCCGTAGGTGCCAAGCTGGGCACAACTCTGCTGGTCTTTGCTGGTATATCCTGTACCCTGCCCTCTGTTGTGGTTTCTTTATGAGATTAACCTGAATAAAGAACTTTTATACAACAAAAAGGCATGCTGCTGCTGTCTCACAGCCGGGGCACAACAGCCAAGGCCCCCAGGTATCTGTCCCGCCGCAGTCAGGAGGGTCCCATGCAGGGTACTGTGCCCTGGTCCACGGTGGCAGCCGCTCCATGGATTCTACCTGGGCACGGTGGAAGGGTCGCATTCAAGGCCCCCAAAGCCACAGACCATGCTGCAACCCTGATCGTCCAGTGGCGTCATGCCTCTCCGCGTGGCCTTAGCGTTCCTGGCAGCAAGGGCTTCCCTGCGCCCCTCCACGATCCAGGTCCAGAGGATCAGTGGGGCATGGTTGCGGGTGCCAGGTGAAATGTAGCTGCAGGCTGGGGCAAACAGTCAACCTGGGCAGCGCTAACCGAAAGCTTCACAAGGATGCCCCCATGCTCCTCTGCGGCGAGCCTTATCGCAAACCCCCACCTGTGCTCCCTCACCTCTGGTTCCATTCCCCCTCCCCATTGCACCGTTACCCTCTCCCATCTCCTCTCACCCTCTCCCCAACACCTTAACTGGAAAAATACATTCCCAATCCCTAATCTATCTTTTGTTCTTTTTTATGCCTTCTGGTCCTGACCCAAGCATAGATCTGCTACTATAGGTTTGTGTAGCTAACTACCCCATCGAGCAAATGTGCAATCGCTGCCAAACACTTCCTGTATCACACAGCGGTATTATTGGCATTGTTCTTGCGCAACGATTCAAATAAATAAACAATTGCAACAGCAAAAAAAAGAAGTAGCTGCTTCTAACTTTGACCCTTAATTAATGCCACCTTGAATTAGTGGAGTTAGTTGTATCTGCCCATTATTTGCTAGAGCCCATACATGGTCATATGTTCTAATCATGAGATTCCCAGGGTAATGTTAACACATCATCCAAGCTCAAGAGGTCTACAGAGTTTTGTTATTCTTTAGGAGACGCCTTGGCCCATAGCCTCGATTAGGAAAGAGCAGACTTATGGGGGCCGCCTCTAGAATCCCACTGTTTACCTTTGCACCATCCTAAGGAGATTCACTGGAGTTCACTGTTTGATCCAACACCTCATCCTTTAAGAACCCTGTGCCAGAAGCATCACTAAGAATCTGATGGCCCCAGAGTTCAGCCACTGGAAGCGTTTCAGCAGACAAGATGAGGCTAAGAAGGTCCAGTGAGGTTAACAACGATACCAAGCCCAGTGTCAGCTTCACACCCAACATTACCTGCCACAATAACTCAATATGACAGCACTCTTTTCACATGGGACCTTAGCACTCCATTCAAGCACATTTGATTCTCAGGTACTACCTTGGTTTAAATATTTATTAAATACTGGTATTCAATTGAAGAGGTCTGTTTGTGTTGAAGGATTTTAATACCACGATTGCCTTACAAATGTGGCAATGTCAGCTCCCAGTCAGCCCACCAACGCCACACAAAATTGACAAAGTCATCCCTACAATATGAAAGAAGTAACGCAACAAACAGAAGCTTTGTCACACAGGTCACATGTGAGCTTAGCTTTTTTATATTTCTGTTAGCTATGGCCTCTTATACAAAAGCTTTTTTGCATTTGTGAAGCTTGCAACTGCCACAGATCACAGGCCTTGCTACCCCAAAAAGCTATATGAAAATGTACTAAAATGACTATGTGAATCTGACTTTTTTTCTGACTTTATTTAATGTTCGAAGTGCATTCTGTATAGCAATAAGTAAGGAGCTGAAAGGGGGTTCTCTCCTTTATTTGTGAATGTCATAAAATGGATCAGTGGCTTGAAACTGTAATTTTAAAAGATTAATCAGCTACTGACACCGAAAGTGGGGTAACTGGTTCCACAAGGGACAGCCTGTTCCAGGATTCATGGCAAGTGGTGTAGAATAAACAGAGGCACAGGAAGCAGTGTAGGCACATCCTGGAAGACATTTATTTACTTTTGTTTCTCTTTTGAACAGCCCATGTCCCTTTAGGGCACACAGTTTGCTTTAAAACTGTCCCCTTGGAATCCTGAGGTATGGAAGGCCATCTGCTGCTCTTCACAGGCCTCCATCCTGAGTGGACATTACGGGGTTTACAATATGCCTGCTGCCTCATAGCTATTCAAGAGTCAATTGGTTTTGTGACCACCTGCACATATACATTTAGCAACACCACTGATTATAATACACATGAATAATTACAAAATGAAGCCCTGTTTTCAAAAGAGTCTGTGTTTAATTAGCACCCACTGGTTGGTGAACAGTTCTTGCATCTTGAGCACCATCTGTTTTCAACGTTTAACAAAAGATCACTTAAAACATTCTGTAATTTTAAAAAAAGGTACAGGAAAAATAGATGAAAAACCAATGTCCTACCCTTGTCTGCACAACAACTGCATGTCTCCAATGAAGATATCCGCTGCTCACTGCTCACCAGGAGGGTGAAAAAGATGGTTTGGGGGACACTCCTGTGGGAACTGTTCTCTGGTAACTGCAGAGACAGGCTTCTGACCCTCTTTGGACCAGATGCAGGGCCCTATGATCTCATGAATAAGACTCAGATTGAGCGATTTGGACTCACTACTGAGGAGTACAGAATTAGATTCAGGGGGCTCACAAAACCCAAAACCAATCCTGGATTGATTTTGTAGACTACTCAGTAAAGACACTGGGTGGCTGGTTAATTGAAAACAATATGCATGACTTTAATGGAATTTACAACCCCTTTCAAACACATTTTAAGTAACTGCATTGATGAAAAGTTGCATCAGTATCTGGTAAACCTAGGTCCACTTTCCCCATAAGAATTGGGAAGGAAGGCAGACCACTGGGTAAAAACAAGGGAAACTAGGACATCCACTGGCGGTGACCAAAGAAAGGGGTAACAAAGCCTCCCCAGAAGAAAGATAGTGAACCCCTTATGGATAAAAGTAAGGAGTCCCAGGTAGCCCCCCAAAAACCTGTCCAGGAGGGTGGGCCCAAAGACACCTCACAAACTAAACCAGTGCACCAAGGTAAGAATTGGGATCCCAACAGAATATGGTGTCACAACTGTCAGAAGTCAGAACACCAGACCAAGGACCTTAACTGTCCTAAAAACAAGATCCCTAGTACATCTCCAGGGGTGACTAGTGTAGCCACAAGAGTTGCCAGTGTAGCTCTGGAGGAAGGTGTCCTCAGATGAGGATGTCCTCCTAGCTTTTAACTGGAAAATGGGCCCAAGAGGTAAGATTGAGATCCCAGAGGGGAGTAGACACTTCCACCACCTACTGGTGAATGGAATCCCAGCCACTGCCCTGAGAGATACCTGTGCCAGTCACACTGTGGTGCATGACATGTTGGTACTCCGACACCAATATGTCCCAGGGGAAAGTAGAAGAGTAAGGGTTGTCCCAGTGGGAGTCACTGTTAGGCATGTGGCTGTAGTGCCCCTAGCCATAGCTGGGTCCCTTAGATGGAGAAAGGTGGTAGTCAGTAAAGACCTCCCCCTCGATTGCCTCCTGGGGAGTGACCACTTAGAGGTGGATCTGAGCCAAAGAGAGGTACTGGCCCAATGCCAGGCCTCACTCAAGAAACCTGGGGGGCTCAACCTGCAGTCAGTGCAGCTAAGCCACCAAAGAGTAAGGCAAAACAAGGTAGGAAAGGTGGGCAATTGTTATCCAGAGTTCCAGAGGGCCAGTGAGGGAAAACTCATAAAGTGGCCCTATTAAAGCCCCCCCATGCCAACAAAAAGACCTGGCTAGTCAGGCAACCGTCCAGTCTGAGTTGGTGGCTCCACAACTGGCAGAACACAGGGTGGAGGAAGGGTGTTCACTACAAAGTATAGTGACCCCACACCCTAAAAGAACAGACAGACAGCCGGGACCCACAGAGACCCATAAAATAGTCCTTTCGCTTGCCAGTCAGGAGCTAAAGCTGAGGGTCTGGGCACTGACCATTGTTAGTAGCCTCTGCTGGGTGTTAGCCTTCATGGCAGCCCTATCCTTGGCATGGTGGCCCAACCCCCTGCCAAATAGCAATCTACACCCTCTGACCCTATTGGTCATGGACGGGTTGCTCAAACTGTGGGTAACCTCTCTAGGTAAGCTGGGCTTTGCCGTATCTAAGTTAGACTTTGCAGAGGTAGGCACCTCTGAAGTCAAAATAAAAAGATGGGGTGAAGACACTATAAGGCAAGGAGAGGAGCTTTGGGAATTAGGTCCTGAAACTGATAAGGTAGACCAGCACCCCAAAGCGACTGACCTGGACAGAAGGATATTAGGCAGAGTAGGCCCTGTAACTTTCAAACCGCTTCCCCAACTCTTCATCGCCTGACAGACTAGGAAGACTCTCCCAGCATTGGCCGAGTCTCCTGGCCTTGGGGCTGGGAGAGGGCTTGTGTAGGAAAGTGGATTTCTGTTGCAGTAAGCCCCCCCCACTTTTTGTCTGATGACTGATGCACTTTTCCTTGGTGTGCCCTGGATCCATGCCAATAAGATACCCAGGGCCTGTGTTCCTTTCCTAAAAACTGTACTAAAGCTTGAACCCAATTGGCATCTCTGGCCACATGTTAGCCCCGGGTAAATGGTACCTTAGGAACCCAGGGCACTGTGACCTGAGAAGGCACTAAGGGCTGCAGCACTTATTGTGCCACCTTTAGAGGCCCTGATCCCTGACACACACACACACTGCCTCTGCAGACTGAGTGTCTAGGTGCAAAACAAAACAAAGAGTCGACATGACATACACCCTGTGTGTCATGTCCACAAACACACTGCCCTCAGTCACCCCTCCAGCTGGGTGCCCTATGCCAGTGGTGTGGGCACGAGTGCATGAGCCCTGTCCCCTACAGTACCCAGAGCCATTCCTGGGGACTGTAAGTGCAGTGAGGCCATTAGGAGTATATGGTGCCTGGAGGTTGTCATTATGAACTCCACAGCGCCATAATGTCTGCACTGAAGACTGACAAGTTTGGTATCAAACTTCTCTGCACATTAAATCCACAATAATGACAGTATGGGATTTAATGTAAAATGCACGACAGAGGGCAACTTAGAGTACCCACAACCAGCGTCCTTTGTGAGCTTCTTCAGGCCATTTGCTGTACTCAGCAACTGGCCCCCGTCGGTTCTGTCCCCCACTCTGACAGGAAGATAGGCAGGAAAAACAAAGGAATGAAAGGGGGTGTACCAGCCTCTGCCAACCCAACTCCTCAGGGGGGGAAGGCGAGGTAAAGCTCCTGGCTCTCACCATTTTGAGAATGGGGAGCCCTACCCCATCAGAGATAGGCTCCTCTCCCCTTCCACTGGAGAGTGGCAAAATAGGGGGTGTACTCACCCAAGGACAGGGACCCATTGGTCCCTGCCCTTGCCCTACCTGTAACACCCCTAAGTGTAGTATTTAGGGGCACCCTGAACCTTCTTCCTCAGATCCTGATTCTGAAACAAGAAAGAAGATCAAGAAGAAGAAGACCTGCTGTGCAGCTGCTAACAAGAGGAGGACACCCACTGACTTGGCCCCAGCCCTACCGGCCTGTCAATCCTTAAACCTGCTCCTGCTATATCTGTCTCCTGTGGTCAGCAACCTAAAAAACCCCAGAGGACCTGACTGCCTTGGCCATCTAAAGACTGGGACTCCCACAAGCAGTGGTAATGCTCAAACAAGCAACACCCCTGGTGCCAGCCAGGAACTGTGAATCCAGCAAACTCTGCACCCACCGAGCCCAGCGTTTGAGTGGACAAAGACCACGAGGACGTCCCCCCAGTGACCGTGATCCAGAACCCAGCACCCAAGGACCCTCCCCGACACTCCTGACAACGCCTGCAGGCTCACAACCAGGGACCCCTCCAACCGCGACTAGCTGAGGGTAAGATTTCTCAACCCTAAAAGACACCCCTGCACCGGGTGCCCTGCGTTCCCCTGTGCCCTCCTCTGGGGTGCCGACCTAACCTGCAGCTTCTCAACTAACCTCACAAGTGGTGGTCGCACCTGAAGAATCTCCGTCCCTGAGCCTGCAGCCTTTGTTCAACTTCCTGCTTTTCCAGTGAAATACATTGGGCACCCGACGGACCAAAAGGACCCTGCACCCAGCCACCCGAGTGCCACTGGAGGTGCAGCATCTGTTCTATTCTACTTGCCCTGTGTAAGTGACCAGGAGCTCAGCTCCCACAGCCGTGTGGCCTGCCTGCTAGCAGCCACCAACCAAAGGCCCCTTACCCGCCATAGGCTAACAGTGGGCCTACTCACTCTGCACCCGGCTGCACCCTGCTGCCCCTGTGCCGCTGAGGGTGTACCAACGGTACCTACCTGACCCTATGACACCCTTGAGTCATACCCTAGAACAATAACTATGCCTGTCGAGTACTTACTCAAAAGTCGTTAACTTGCATATTTTCCATAGGGTAACATTGGTTGGTTTTCACTTGAACATTCTTCTAAGTGTCGAGTTTTGAAACTTTGAAATATTCTTTAAAAATCATCCGAACAGCGAAAACAAAATGACTCACCTGTAACCAGGAGAGATCCCAGTGCTGGATCGTTGTGCCCAGCACTGACCCTAAAAAGTCATTATGACTGTAACTTACTGTTAACTTGATTTTCCTCCATTAAATTGCATTGCTTAGTTTTCACCAAAATTTCTTGTGTTGATTTTCAAAACTTACAAATATTCCTTAAAAATCGCCTGTGTAACAAAAACGATTTCTTTCAACTGTTTACAGGAAATGCACCAGGGCTGAATCCAAGATCCAGCCCTGAGTAAGAAAAACTTTTTTAAAGTGATTTTATTGCATTTTCTTTAATCCCTTCACTGCGGCGGCTATTCCGTCGCAGTGCTAAGGGGGCGGCCATGCGGTGGCCGCATGCTGGTGACGGAACCGCTCCGTCACCAGCCTCGGTTGAGCTGTGCTCATGACAGAGCGGTTCCGTCATGGCCCGCCCCGCTCAATAGAACGTTCAGCGGTGGCGCGGAATCCGCGCCGTGCAGGCGTTCCGAGCAGGCCATGACGGAACCTCTCCGTCATCAGCACAGCGCACCCGCAGCTGATGATGGAGCGGTTCCGTCATAAGCGTCCAAGGGGTTAAACTTCCCATTGAGTTCAATGTTATTATTGTGTTAGGTTTATGTTGCATATTGCAACAACCGTATCTATTGCATTCTAAAGTCTTCTGCTATTTGAAAACATTAAAGTGCAACATCTCATTCTGAAAAAGTATTTATGATACCTACTTGTGGTTTTAAAATAAACAATATATTTTTATAAACAAAACAAATGTCCTAGAGTTCAGTTCTTGAGTGTGTGAGACCATGTGCTGACTGAGTGTGTACAACAAATGCTTTACACTGTCCACTGATACTACCTTACTGCTCAGCAGAAGTGAATCACATCAGATCTGCAACAAGCTCTCTCTTAGACCTGGCACCATTGGTGTGGGTCTCCCTTCAATTTTTCGCTCTTACCTAATGTATTTTTGCTGGTGTTGTATGCTTTGGGCACTGTGCCACTGCTATTCAGTGCCACAGTGCAAGTGCTCTCAACTGTAAATTGATGTATTAATCAGTGGTTCCATGTTTGGAGTGTGCCCAGGGCATGTAAATCCAAATGCTGCCGGTAGGCTGGCAGCACTGGTGGTGCCACCAACAGAAGCAGCCTTGTAAAATGTGTCTAAGGTCTGCCATTGCAGAGCCTGCTTGCATACTGGTACTGTCATGCTGACTGGGCAAGTACACCCACTTACCAGTCCCTAAACCTTCCCTTTTCTACATATCAGTCACCCTTGTGGTGGGCCCAAGGGCAGGGTATATTGTAAGTATAAGGTAGGACAAGCCCTGACGTGTGTCGCTTGTCCTAATAGTGAATTATATACATTTTCATTTTTCACTCTTGCAAGGCTACCTGTTCTCAGTAGGCCAGAATGGGCTGTTAGAGTTACTACATTTTATAATCCTAACTGTCTTGGAGAACATGGTGGAAATTCAAGTTTAGTATGCCTGAACTCAGAATAATAAAATGCATAGTTTAGTAAGGTTTATTTTAATATTCTGTGTTTGCAAATACCACTTTTAGAAAGTAGGTATATGCTTGTCTAACCATTCAAACCTGCCTCTGTTAGTGTATTCCTATGTCTGGTTTTGTGAGTGACAGGGCTGGGGTATTCCAGGAGACAGGCTGAGTCACCCAGTGGTGAATAGAGAGATCTGCATCTAGATGGGAGGGAGGAGTTGCACCTGAATCTTGAATAGGGCTGTTTCTGACTTCCACAATGCTGGCTCCACCCCCTGGGGAGCGGCTGATGTCTCTGCCCGGCACACTGAAAGAAGAGAAAGAGTCCTGTAAACAAAATGCTCCAGGACTGTACTTGCCTTCCACAATGCTGGCTTCACCTACTGTGGGGCATCTGATGTGCATGCCCTGAACTGTGAAAGGAAAGAAGAAGTCTGTAAACAGAGTGCTTCAGAACTGGTTTGGACGGGGCAAAGACCCCTCTCCCCTCAGTGAACAAAGGATTTTGGGGTATGAATATTGGGATCCTGATCCTAAGGAATTAGATCACTTTTGACTACAAGAAGAAACCTTTAATGAGGATAGGAACCTGAAGAAACTGAGGAGAGACTATTCCCAAGCTGAAGTGCTGCTAGTGGGATTGGCCTGCACGGTTGCCTTACTGCCAAAGGAAGGCTAAAGGAACTTTGTGTACTTTGCTTTCAACTTGTGAAGGATCTCCAAGGGCTTGGAAAAGAGTTTGCCTCCTGCTGAAGTCTCAGGGACAACAGGCTTCACCCCCCAGTTCCCCAGAGTTCTTTTGGAAGTGCCTGCTGTAAGCATGGGCAAATTTTG
The DNA here is from genome assembly GCF_964263255.1 of Lissotriton vulgaris. Lineage (NCBI taxonomy): Eukaryota > Metazoa > Chordata > Amphibia > Caudata > Salamandridae > Lissotriton > Lissotriton vulgaris. The sequence goes on from NC_141699.1 coordinate 46,217,303, forward strand.
CGGATCTCGCGTTCGCGAATTTTGCGGATTTGCGAACTCGCAATCCGCAAAATCCGCGAATTCCCGCGAATTTTTTTTTTGTGTGTTCGCAATTGTTTCTGCCAGTTCGCGAGGATTTGGTACTAGTTCGCAATTGCGAACTTACTTGTCGGCTCGCAACGGTCGCGACTATGTTGTTTCTACGTCTGGTTCATCATCACAGCCTCCCAGCACCCTCTGTTTCACCACTGGCACCCTCTCTTTGACCCATGCCACCCTCTGTTACATCAATGCCACCCTCTGGTTCATCATCACTGTAGAAGATGGGGGGGAAAAGCAAGCCCACCTGCCCTGCTTGAACTGACATGAATTAATTTGGGGTTAGTTTATTAACAACACCTGCCCTGCCCCAACTGACAATAATGAATTAGGGGCTAATTAATGTGTCACTGAAAGAATTTCAAGTTCCAGCCTGGCACCTGCTTGTCTGCTCCTTTAGCTGTAAATCAGGACCTTTGTGGCATACAGTTAAGGTCAGAGCAGGGTCACACAATAGTTGCAAGCAGGCAACCGAATTCTGGAGGGCCCCCTCAGGAAGCACTACAAAGAATCGTTACAAATCATGAGGTTGACCTTTTGCACCTGCTCATTGCTTTTGCTTTTGCTGAAATCGTTTTTCGGGTTTTTCGCGCTATTCGCAGGGCGCGGCGTCGAGCGAAACCGACCGCGGAAGCCGCCAATTCGTGCGAATGAGCATTTTATTTTTTTGCGGCTTGTTGTTTCGCGAGTTTTTTTGCAGTATTCGCGAGCCGCTTGCAGCGCAACACGCGAATTTACCCCAAGGTCGAGTACGGGCACGGCCATTTTGTTTGCATGAAGTATTTCCGTTTCCACCCGCTATGTATAATCTCGCGCAGTAAGCGCATTGCGAGTAGAGGTTCGCACGAGATCGCGCGGGAAATCTAGAGGTTCGCACGAGATCGCGAGGAAAATCTCGCGCGAACTTACTTTCGCCCTCGTAAACGGGCGCCGGCCATCTTGTTTTTCATTCATTTCCTGTGTCTGGGCATGGTGTTTAATCCTCTTGGTATCTTTGCCATCCTTTGCTTGTTTTCAGTTTTTTTTTTACGATTTTGCTTCCTATCTATCCCTTTCTTTTCCTAGCTGTATATTTTTGTCTTTTCTGCTATTTTTCTTTACTTTTAAACTACTTTTTTAAACTCTTTTCTTTTCTTCTTCCCTATCCTATTCTTTCTTAATTTTCTACTTCTTCCTACCTTACCTGCCCAGACCATGGTCAAGCCAGGCGCCGTGAAGCTGCCCAGAAACTTGAGGGCCGCAGCGGCGGCGGGGAGTAGTGCTGGACCCAGTGCCAGGACAGCATGCGGGAGATTGAGGGGGGAGCAGGTGACGCGACGGGAGATATTCAGCCCGGAGGAAGTGGGCGCGCTGGTCTACTTCGTCCAGCGCCGCCTGCCCAGGACCATCGCGGGAGGCGGCAGGATCGCGGCCGGCGGCTACAACATGCGGGAGCGCCGGAAGCGGTGGGAGAAGGTGTGCTGGGCCATATCCCACCTCTACGGGGTCCAGCGCACCTACAGCCAGGTCACCCATCGCTGGACGGACCTCCTGGACCGCGAGCGCGACCTGCTGGACCAGCTCGGCTTGGAGATCCCCGGGCTTGGTGAGTAGTAGTAGCCATTTAATCACTCACTACTATGATGTTTTCTCCTGCTCTGTGTTGTTGTATTGCAAATATTTGTTTTTTACATGGAGCAAGCCAATAATGCCGCTGATGATGATTACATTGTAGTTAAATTATATTTCAAAATCTTCTGTGCATTTCAGGTGCACTGCTCTCCTTCTCAGTGGCGTTGCTACTATGCTTATTTGTTTTCTATTTCGTGGTCTCATTGGCCTGAGTAACTATTATGTATGAGTGTACTTTACAGAGCTGCGTAATGCTAGACACTAGGGGGCAGATTACATTTACAAGCCCCTTGCACCACGTTTACGTTGCCTTGCGTGACGCAACAGAGGCGTAAACGTGCCGCATCCCTGCGAGTCATTTACAGCCATGGGCCTGCACCACAATGGGTGCGTTCCTAGTACGCAGGGTGGGCGGTCCGGCGGCTGTGCGCCTCGCAAAATTGCCTGCGTGAAATCTACAAGATTTAACGCAGGCACTTCTGCGACGCTCCTACGTCAATTCAATTCCTTATGTCTGCTCGAAGCAGGCTAAAGGACTGACACAGCATGTTAAGTATTGGGTGGCCCTGAGCATTACTGGAGTTGCATTGCATTGGCGACGTGACTCCAGCGATGCGCCGCTCTTACGTGACGAGATGCGTCACGCAAGCGCCTACCCTTGCGCCAGGGCGCGCCGCATTGTAAATGAGGCGCATCTGCCGTGTCGCAAGGGTAGTTTTGCGTGACGCATTTGATCTGGCGCATCTCTGGAGATGCGCCAGAACGCGTAAGTAAGTATGCCCCTAAGGGGCAGAATTGCAATTACCGTCGCATCCCTGCAAAGTAGCAGGGATGCGCCATTAATTGTGCGGCCCGCTACCACCACCAAACATGGTGCGCCGTATTTGCAATGCGGCGCACCATGGGCCCAAAACGTCACCGAAGCTCTACTGCTGGAGTTGCGTCACAACGATGACGCAGCTCCAGCAATGCTCTGGGGTACCCTATCTCCCCAATGCTGGGTCAAGCCGTACGTCTGCTTCAAGCAGGTGCAGGGTTTGTGTGACGCATCATTGTCCTAAAGGTGACTGATTGAAATTTTGTAGATTTCCCTCAGCCACTATTAGGATGTGTTCCAGCGCAGGAATGCCCTCCCTTGCGCCGGAACGCCCCCTGATGGCGCAGGGCTTTATAACGGGATGCATCTCCCAAATGCGTCACGTTGTTATAATATTATACGCCGCACCATGGCGCCCTTTTTTGTTTAGCTGCTGCGTCACAAAAGTCACGCAAGAACGGCGCAAAAGAGCCGCAAGGGGCTTAAATCTGCCCCTTCCTTTGTACCCCTGACAATAAGAAAAATAGTGGCGGTGGATTGATAGTTTGACTATTTAAATGACTGGTAATGTAGCAGGCAACTGTTAGTGTTGTCACTGATCTGACTGAAATCACATTGGAGTTTGTCTGTCACTTTGCGTCTTGCCTGCGGACTGCTGCCTGCCAGTCCTAGGTGAACGTTTCAGTACTTTGTTTAGTGAGTTACGTGACTTTCGAAGTCACAGGTCCGCAAATAAATGAAAACTAACCCTAATCAATATAATTTCACGGAAATATTTTGTTATTGTTCTTTTGAAATGTTTGATTTGGTTGACATTGACAAGCAACAATCATCCATGTTTTCTATTCTTTCTTTCATGTTGTACGTCAGCTCCCCCCAGGGGCGAGAGGAGGACACAGGAGCAGCAGGCGGCGGATGCTGTTCAACAGGGCCAGGATCGGGCAGGCGAGGGCTCCTCTGCTGGCCCCAGTAAGTTTTCATTTTAGACTAGTACCTATTTTTCCTAGCGTTCCTCATTTGACTTTTTTCAAAATTGTCTTTGCTCTTCTTGTAGACTGTATCTAAATTCTTATCCTGCCTCTACTATGACTCCCTGTGGTATTACTAGATTATTCTTATTAGTCTGTCTGTGTAGCTAACTAAGATTGCACGGTTGGCGAAACTCCCATGATTCTAGTCAGCAATAGCTCTATCAACTTAGTGCAGTCCTCTGGGATTGTCCATAATGTCTTTTGAAGTGTTCTATCTGGACTCATGCTTGCAAAAATTGCAAAACCTTTCGCTCAGTCACTCTAGTCTGGACCAAAAAACACAGATTGTATTTAAGTTTAAAAGCTTTATTAAAAGTAAACACATTTATTAAAATGAAGTCATAATAAAACTAAACGTTTAACTGATAATGGAAAAGTGGTTAGTGCTGACGATTAATTGAAGACATTTCTTGTGGTCGAGCCGAGCTCTCACCTCGTTTCAACTTGATCTTGTTGTTAGAAGTCCATCTTCTGTCTGTGTGGAGAAAAATTGTGCGTGTTAAAAAAACAGCCTTCATCAGTTGTGCCAAAAAGTGCAGCAAGACAACCTTCCCTGGAAAAAGGGACATTTTTTTTAACTTTAACGTAGACAGTCACAAATTACATTGTTTTCACATGTCTTCATTCCTAGACCAAAGACTAGTGAGTGCTTTATTCTAACATTCTTAAATGTACTTTGTAGGTAGAACATCTGGTGGCGGGGCCAGTGTGGAGGTGGTGGTGCTCGACACGGAGGCGGAGGGCGATTCGTCAGGGGAGGAGGCGGCGGCTGTGAGAGTTGAGACGGTGGTGGTGGTGGCCAGAGGTAAGCTCTTATATATTCCTTACTTATTGAGATTGAAGACTAGCTGGGAAGGCAAGAATATGAGATGCATGGCTGGGTGAATGATGAAGCAATGATGGGTGGAAGGACAACAGCCTGGGTGGGTGACACAGAAACTGTATGTGTCCATATACCTGGATCATGCTACTATCTGACTCTTAGATAGCATATGTGTATCTAGAGCAGGGGTACTCATAGTACGGCCCGCAGGCCGGTGGTGGCCCGGCAAGCCTTCCTTGGCGGTGCGCAGACCTTGCAGACAATCACTGCTCCCCCGGCCCCCACAGAGCAGAGGCTTTTTTGTATTTCACCTGTTAGCGCCCCTGCATCTCCACTCTGACAATCACTGCTCCCCCGGTCCCCACAGAGCAGAGTGGAGATGCAAGGCCACAAAGAGGTGAAATAGAACAAAGCCTCTGCTCTGTGGGGCCGGGCAAGCAATGATTGTCAGGGTGGAGAAGCAGGGGCGCTACAACAAACAAAGCCTCAATAATATGTTAATGGTCTTTTAAAGACATGTTAAGTACTTTGGTGTTGTTGTCTGTGTGTGCGCGTTGAGGAAGCGGTCTCAACCCGGGCTGAAGGCTGACACAGATAGACACACACACAGTGACATGACAGAGGGGGAGGGAGAGGGAGGGCAGGAGGGAGAGAGAGATGGAGAGGGAGGGCAGGAGGGAGAGCAGGAGGGAGAGAGATGTATGTAAATGCTGGGTCTGGTGGCTCAGTGGATGAGGGCATCTGCTGCAGGGACCTGTGTGCAACCTCATGGTCACAAGTTATCGTTTTGCTTTAGCCCCGCCCCCTCTGACTCCGTCCCCACCAGTGCGGCCCTCGGCCCCAAACTACACTGTAAATGTAGCCCCTGAGAGAAAGTTTGTGAGTACCCATGATCTAGAGAGAGTAGACGGTCAGTGGATGAGCTAAGTGTAACTTTGAAGAGCATGTAACACTGCACCCGCACGTCCGTTCCAGTGTAGGAAAGGCAAGGAAAAGAACTTTTAATTTTATCCAAATACTACCATCAATAGTAGCAGTAGTTTGTATTGCAAGCACTGCATAGATCCGGTTATTACGGTGGCCACTCCCTACCTCTCTTAATAAGTTTAGTAGTACTCAGTCATTCATGTGTGGATGTATCACTGGTCACTCAATAAAAAGCAAAGCACCTAAAGTCATCCCATATATAAGCAAAAACATCCCATGTGAAGTGATAGATAATCAGATTATTTATCTTCTTCAATTTTCCATTTCTAGTACTCATTTCCACTGTAGGGTGAAAGTTAAATTAATTAAGCAGTAGCCCTTGAGTTGTAACAGAGTATTCTCAGTGCCACCCGTAATAGAAAAGTAAGAGCTTCACCACCTGCATGTACTGGACGGGTACAGTAACGCAACGCAAGTCTAGGTCACTCCTCATGGCGTGCGCCTCTTTTTCTCGGGTGCAAGTTTACTGCGCTGCCATTATGCCGGCTTGCAGAAGATAACGTACCAATTTTCCAAAACAAGAGACAAGAAGAAGAATAAGACTGGTGTACTTTCATAGTCGACTCCAATGGAAGTCCATAGTGCTAGTAGAATTTGTTCCTTAAACTCCCACTAATGTTAGAGCAAGGATGAAGAAGTGTGAGGTTAGATAGATACTGGCCTCAATAGTTATGTAATGCGTTTGCAAGTTGCTAGTTGTAGTTCAACACAAATTTCTGCTGAATGATTGAGTTAATCTTAAAGAGCATTGGTTACAGACTATATCTTTTTTTCTTCATATAGGTTCTCCTTCCAAACGAACAAGGAGGAAGGAGCTGGCTAGAGCGGCCCGGCAACGGCGGATCGATGCCACTGTGGCCGAATATCGGCGGCTGGTGGCCCTGGAGGACGAAGAAAGTGTGCAGTCGACCACAACAACTACGTCGTCTGCATCGGCCTCCGTTCCCCCACGGGCTGCCAGTGCCACCCAGCACAGTGGTCCACCCAGACTGAGCCGGGCTGCCAAAGCCAAACGCCACCGCCGAGTAGCAAGGACAACAGCTACAGCTTCCTCTCACAGCCGTTGCACCTACAAGGCATTGAAGGCACGCCTGCGCCGCAGTACCCTGATGGTGTCCCGCCTCCAGCAGGAGCTCCACCACTTTTCCAACCAGTTGGAGGGGCTCCGCGTAGAGCACGCCTTGCTCCGCCAGGAGCATGATGCCCTGGCCCAAAAAGTTGACAGCATCCACCCATAGTGTCCCTTGCCCCTTTTTTAGAGACTTTTGGGGGGTGGCAATTAGGAGTTGGGTTTTTGGGGACTTTTGAAGGACAATCGTTGGGGTTAGGGAGGGTCTTGCGGGAGATTATTTTGTTAGGGATATAAATATACTTTTTCAAACTTTATCTGAGCATACCCGTTTCTTACTGCTTGCCTGGCGGGTGGGGGTTTAACAGTGACTTTGTTTTCCTGAAAGTTTAGTTCCATTTTCTTCCTTTAAGTGTAAATGCCCAAATGTTTTCAACACTAAGTGCCTCTCACAGACTAAGTGAAGTGAATCCAAGAGTCCTAGGACTTTAGTAGTACTACCTTCAGTCTCTCGTCTCTCGTACTAATACTCCATTATACCCCCAAACCACCAAACGCTTATCTTACCTGTAATTTGTGTTTGAAAGTAGGGCTAGACCCAGGGCTGGCTCCACGGGAAACAGGGAATAAGGTTGGCAATCTTGGTCGGATAAAATTTCCTCATAGCGGTGGTACTAGTGGTGTGACACAGTGGCAGTTGCATGCCTATGAAAAAAAAGAAAATGAAATCTGGTTTGTCCTCCTGAGCAATTCAACGGTACAACTGAGAATATAGCAGGTGACAGAAGTACAGTAGAACAGTGCCACATTGTAGCCTAACAAATGGTAATGTATAACTACTAATTCGGTTGAAGTTCTTTCACATTAGCAATGGTTCTTTGTCAAGCAGAGTAAGAATATATCCTCGGATTTCTTCACCAGCCTGTTGCTATCACCTTATCCTCCCCAGCAAGTGTGTGGATTTATTGCTGTAATTTAGTCACACATCAATCAAAACCACACAGCCCGGGGGAAGAGGGTTAGGGTTTGAAAAATGGATGGGTACCGGGGTTTTTGGGAAAGGTTTTGGGAGACAAGAAAAAATAGCACAGCATAGACAAAGAATTGTGAACATAAACAAATCTTTGGGTACCAACCTATCCATCAATCTTTGAAAGTGCATGCACTACTGCATGCATGTCAGTGAAAAGTAAGTAGTACATTCGACAACTGTGGAAGAAAGAATGCGACAGTACAGGGCCTGTGTGGAATTATTGATAACGATATTCAACATAAGGTCTCTGTAGCCAGATACCCGAGAGCCTTGCTGGTCACTATAAATCCATTCACAACAACACTCAGTGGGGTTGGTCTGGAAGGTATAGTAGATAGAAAAGGAGAAATTGCTTTTTTTCTAGGTGTCCCCTCACTCACCAGGGTTGCCCCTTGGTGACATGCTTCATCATTGGGGCCATCCCAGTCCTCTACGGCCTGGGGCGTGCTGCGACTTGCGAATTACGTAGGAGCACTTACAAATGACTATGTGTGGTGCAGATGTGATAGTGGAGTGGACTAAGTGATGTGTTAAGGGATCAATTTAGAAGTAGAGAGAGATCCAAATAATGCAGTCACAGTCAGAGAAAAAGGCAAGGGATACTGTATCTATGTGGTTGTAGTGGTCCTGTTGGAAGTGGTAAGTCAGTTGCCTGCAGAAAAAAAATCCTCCTATTAGCGGCACTCCTCCATTGCAGCCGACGCTTCGTCCATCGATGTTGGTCACCAGAAGACACCCTGTAAAAAAAAGCACAGCATAGACAAACAATTGAACATAAACAAATCTTTGGGTACAAACCTATCCATCAATCTTTGAAAGTGCATGCACTACTGCATGCATGTCAGTGAAAAGTAAGTAGTACATTCGACAACTGTGGAAGAAAGAATGCGACAGTACAGGGCCTGTGTGGAATTATTGATAACGATATTCAACATAAGGTCTCTGTAGCCAGATACCCGAGAGCCTTGCTGGTCACTATAAATCCATTCACAACAACACTCAGTGGGGTTGGTCTGGAAGGTATAGTAGATAGAAAAGGAGAAATTGCTTTTTTTCTAGGTGTCCCCTCACTCACCAGGGTTGCCCCTTGTTGACATGCTTCATCATTGGGGCCATCCCAGTCCTCTACGGCCTGGGGCGTGCTGCGACTTGCGAATTACGTAGGAGCACTTACAAATGACTATGTGTGGTGCAGATGTGATAGTGGAGTGGACTAAGTGATGTGTTAAGGGATCAATTTAGAAGCAGAGAGAGATCCAAGAAATGCAGTCACAGTCAGAGAAAAAGGCAAGGGATACTGTATCTATGTGGTTGTAGTGGTCCTGTTGGAAGTGGTAAGTAAGTTGCCTGCAGAAAAGAAATCCTCTTATTAGCGGCACTCCTCCATTGCAGCCGACGCTTCGTCCATCGATGTTGGTCACCAGAAGACACCCTGTCCACTGCGTGCCTGATGCTGAATTGTGGCTCGCTACTGTGAAGCCTGACTCCATCCTTTTTTCCCCATTACAGAGACTGAAACCCGGCCTGTAATTATTCAACGAAAAACAGGAAGTGATATAATATTACAACACCACTGATAAATAAATATAAGGTATGTAGGCTGTGGAGTGCAAAAAGTCACAATTTGATTTTCCTAGTAGACAGTACAATATTTTTGAAAGTGCGTACTCTGTCTGAGTCACCTTTTGAAGGATAAATAAGTATGGGCAAATTAATGTAGCGGATCTTTACCCTCAAGCTAGGTGTACTGTAAAGTGTTTTTAGAACAAAATTAGATCTTCCTAGCAGTGCTCCCACCCAGACCCTTACTAAAGCCAGTCGCAAAAATGTAGAAGACCCCCAATCAAATCTCAAAAAATGAGGCCTAGCAGAAAACTGGTGACAAAACTTACTTTGAAAGTAACAGTAGGCCGAAGTACCCCCTTCCTAATTACCCCTTACCCACCGTGGATTGCATTCAAACCACTTGCAAGCAACCAAGCAAAAGTAGCCATAGCCAGCATCGCTCCAAGACTCGAAATCCCCCCCACTCAAACACATGCAATAGAAATACTGCTAACCCTAACGAACCCTAAGTTAAGAATAGTGGCAAAGGCTTTCTTTAACTATGCCAAATCCCCCCTTTCCCACCATGGATTTTCTTCAGAAGACTTGCAACCAAAATTACACATTCTCACGAGTGCTCTAAGACCCCAGAACTCAGTTGCAAAAATCTAGAACACCCCGAAACACATGCAATCCTGCTGCTAGGGCTAACCCTAACGAACCCTAAGTTACAAAAAGTGCCAAAAGGCTTTTCCGCCTGGATTTTGTCCCAACCACTTCTACCCGGTAATAGACCTTCCCAGGAATGCCCCAAGACCCGCCAACCCACCCGCCAAGAAGCATAACACCCCCAAACAGGCCAAAAGCAAAATCTCATACTTGCAATATTTCTCGGCCTTCGGTCCAAACGCGCTGCGTAGCTAGGCCATAAGTCGGGGTTGCCACGACGGATTTCCTGAAAAGCAAATGCAATCAAGGTTAGAGTGTCCCAGCAGTGCTCCCAGACCCCGAAACTCACCCACAAACACCAGGAAGCCCCCCAAACAGGCCCCGAAAAGGCCACATTGAGCAAAATGTCAGAAATAGCCAAAAAGAAATCGGCCTGGATTTTGTCCCAACCACTTCTACCCGGTATTAGACCTTCCCAGGAATGCCCCAAGACCCGCCAACCCACCCGCCAAGAAGCATAACACCCCCAAACAGGCCAAAAGCAAAATCACATACTTGCAATATTTCTCGGCCTTCGGTCCAAACGCGCTGCGTAGCTAGGCCATAAGTTGGGGTTGCCACGACGGATTTCCTGAAAAGCAAATGCAATCAAGATTAGAGTGTCCCAGCAGTGCTCCCAGACCCCGAAACTCACCCACAAACACCAGGAAGCCCCCCAAACAAGCCCCCGAATAGGCCACATTGAGCAAAATGTCAGAAATAGCCAAAAAAAAATTGGCCTGGATTTTGTCCCAACCACTTCTACCCGGTATTAGACCTTCCCAGGAATGCCCCAAGACCCGCCAACCCACCCGCCAAGAAGCATAACACCACCAAACAGGCCAAAAGCAAAATCTCATACTTGAAATATTTCTCGGCCTTCGGTCCAAACGCGCTGCGTAGCTAGGCCATAAGTCGGGGTTGCCACGACGGATTTCCTGAAAAGCAAATGCAATCAAGATTAGAGTGTCCCAGCAGTGCTCCCAGACCCCGAAACTCACCCACAAACACCAGGAAGCCCCCCAAACAGGCCCCCGAAAAGGCCACATTGAGCAAAATGTCAGAAATAGCCAAAAAAAATCGGCCTAGATTTTGTCCCAACCACTTCTACCCGGTATTAGACCTTCCCAGGAATGCCCCAAGACCCGCCAACCCACCCGCCAAGAAGCATAACACCCCCAAACAGGCCAAAAGCAAAATCTCATACTTGCAATATTTCTCGGCCTTCGGTCCAAACGCGCTGCGTAGCTAGGCCATAAGTCGGGGTTGCCACGACGGATTTCCTGAAAAGCAAATGCAATCAAGATTAGAGTGTCCCAGCAGTGCTTCCAGAGCACGAAACTCACCCACAAACAGACGGAACCCCCCCTAAGAGCACCTCAAAGGCAAGCAAGTCATCAAAAACACTAAAAATTTTCCGCCTGGGATTTGGTCCAAAACACTTTTATCAGGTATTAGAGCTTCCCAGCAATGGCCCCAGAGCCGTCAACCCAGGCGAAAACTAGTAGAAGACCCCCAAACAGCCAAAGAGCAAAAGTACAAAAATGGGGACTTAGTCAATTTTTCACAAATTTCCCAAATCACTCCGCGGGCGCTCTGCAGCTAGGCCCTAACTCCCCTCTGCCACCATGGATTTGCTTCAAACCTCTTGCAAAGTAAAGTATATATAGCCAGCAGTGAGCCCAGACCCCGAAACACACCCACAAACACCAGGAAGCCCCCCAAACAGGCCCCCGAAAACGCTACATTGAGCAAAATGTCAGAAATAGCCAAAAAAAAATTCGGCCTGGATTTTGTCCCAACCACTTCTACCCGGTATTAGACCATCCCAGGAATGCCCCAAGACCCGCCAACCCACCCGCCAAGAAGCATAACACCCCCAAACAGGCCAAAAGCAAAATCTCATACTTGCAATATTTCTCGGCCTTCGGTCCAAACGCGCTGCGTAGCTAGGCCATAAGTCGGGGTTGCCACGACGGATTTCCTGAAAAGCAAATGCAATCAAGATTAGAGTGTCCCAGCAGTGCTTCCAGAGCACGAAACTCACCCACAAACACCAGGAAGCCCCCCAAACAGGCCCCCGAAAAGGCTACATTGAGCAAAATGTCAGAAATAGCCCAAAAAAAAATCGGCCTGGATTTTGTCCCAACCACTTCTACCCGGTATTAGACCTTCCCAGGAATGCCCCAAGACCCGCCAACCCACCCGCCAAGAAGCATAACACCCCCAAACAGGCCAAAAGCAAAATCTCATACTTGCAATATTTCTCGGCCTTCGGTCCAAACGCGCTGCGTAGCTAGGCCATAAGTCGGGGTTGCCACGACGGATTTCCTGAAAAGCAAATGCAATCAAGATTAGAGTGTCCCAGCAGTGCTCCCAGACCACGAAACTCACCCGCAAACACCAGGAAGCCCCCCTAAGAGCACCTCAAAGGCAAGCAAGTCATCAAAAACACAAATTATTTTCCGCCTGGGATTTGGTCCAAAACACTTTTATCCGGTATTAGAGCTTCCCAGCAATGGCCCCAGAGCCGTCAACTCACCTGCAAAGAGGTACAACAACACCCCCACAAGTGCTGAGTCTTTCTTCATTGGGCGTAAACCAGCCCTCTGGTTTGATGGAAATAGGAGTCTGGAGGAGGAGGATAGAGGAGCATGTTCTTCTGAAATTGTGAACCTGAGGAATGCAGACTGCGGCAACTTCAAATCAATTAGCAAACCAGTGAAGACAGTTCTGCTGATGGGCTTGATTTTGTGATTATCTGATTAAAGTTTGTAATATATTAACTGTGCACAACAAAGAAAGACAGACAGACAGGAATAAAAGTGAATAGGGACGAAAAAGAAAGTTATTGATTCGTTGTCTCATTTTCAGGGCTCAGTATCACGGTCCAGGAATAAGAATAAGGCTTCGTCATCATACTCTGCGAATTCAGGCAGGGTGAGCTCAGTGTCACCTGACAGAGTAGAAATTCCCTCATCTATGTTGCTGGCCACCTCCTCTTCATCCGGCACGCTTTCTCGTACTCTGAAATCTGGTGGTATGAGGTGCTGATTCATCCTGATCATTGTTAACCTCTCCACATTTATGGGCGAGAGGCGGCTCCGTTTGGGAGTTACAATGCCACCAGCAGCACTGAAAACCCGTTCAGAAGACACGCTTGCGAGTGGGCAAGACAAGTAGTTTAAAGCCAGGTTGGTGAGCTGTGGCCACAATTCTTTTTTCCCATGCCAATACGCCAATGGGTCAGAATTAACATAGACCTCTGTTGAGTCATTCAGATAGTCCTTCACCATCGACTCAAGGTCCTCTTCCAAGGTTCCTCCACTTTGCTTAGCTCTTGCTGTGCCTCTGACCTTTTGAGAACCAAACCCACGCAGAGCTAGCCAATCCTCTTCAGCCTCCAATGTTTCTGTTGTGTCTCGTGCAGATGATCCGGTTGCCGGTGTCTTTAACGGCTGAGAGGTCACTTGTGCCACAGCCACAGGTGCAGAAGTGGATTGTTTTGACTGGGGATGGCCTGCTGATGTACTGCCATTTCCTTCAATTTTCAGCCGTTCTGTTTCAAACTTCTTGGCTGACAAGGCTAGCCAACGTTTGTACTTTGGAACATGTTCATCATCAAAAGGAAAGAATGCTTGGCCTGCCAGCGCCTTTTTGTAGCGTGGATCCAGAATAGTAGCACAAATGTAATGCTGTTCTGAGTGGATCTTTTTAAGACGTTCATCACCTTGTAGGAGCTCTAATAATTGCTCAGCCAGAAGCAAAGAGTCTTGGTTTTTGTCATCTTTTTCAAACACAGAACACACCTCCTTCAGTTGGTCCTCCAGCATGTACAACAATGGGATAGCTTTTCCCAAATTAGAGTCCTCCTTGCTGACTGCACGCGTGAAGAACTCAAAAGGACGAAGCATGCGTGTCAGGCCTTGAACTATGTTCCATTGCGGCCCACCCATCCTCAGCTCCTCTGTACCCTCTGTAAGGAAATATTGATCGAGTTCCATATACTGCTCATACAGACGCTCAAGCATGTAGAAGGTTGAGTTCCAACGTGTTACCACCTCCTGGATGAGTGCTTTCACTGGCATTTTACGTTGATATAGCAGGCTCCTCAGCTGCTTCCGGGCCTTAAAAGAATGGCTGAAATGCTTGCACATTTTTCGGCAGGTGTCCAATACACTGTACGCTGCACTGGCTTTATTAGCCAAGAATTTTTGGACAACCAGGTTTATACAGTGCGCCAAACACGGCACTCTGAAATAGTAACCGTCCCTCATGGCCTTAACTATATTGGCACCATTGTCCGTGGAAACATAACCAACCTGGCGTTTTAGTGGGGACAGCCAGTTAAGGACCTTTGTGTTAAAGACATCCAAAATGTTTTCTGCTGTGTGACGTTTCTCCAAACCAAACATGGCTAGTGTTGCATGTTTCCGAGCAGCTTTAAAAACAATGTCCGTGTCAACACCTGCGTTTAGCTTTGCTTTAGCCCCTGAAAAAGAGACCCAGTGTGCAGTGATGCACATGTAATCAGCGCCTGCGCCACTGGTCCACATGTCTGTTGTCAGATGTATAGTGTGAACAGCACTCTTCTGCAAAGCTGCCCCAATCACCTTCAGAACATCTTCATGTAGTGCTGGAACCGCAACTCGGGCAAAATAGAACCGGCTAGGAACCTTCCATTTAGGGCAGAGCGCTGCCACTAATTCTAGAAAACCAACCCCTTCTACAAAAGAAAAAGGGAGAAGGTCCAGAGCTAGCATTTTAGCCAGTTTAGTGTTATACAGACGCGTCATTGGGTGGTTGCGTTCATATTGCGCTTCTGTAAACAACATCTTTTTAATGTTGCCCTGGACCAAGGATTTACGGGATGATGATGATCCCTTCGACCCAGTTACGCTCGCTGATGTACTTTTCCGCATTGATGTCTCACTCTCTCCCACACTCTTAGTGTGGCTCACATGGGGTGTGCTGCTGACAGGGGTACTGGGTGTAAGTGAAGTGTTTGAATCGTCTTCTTCCTCCTCGTCATCATCAGATGAAAAATCAACGTTTTCATTACGTGCAATTCTGGCTTGCATAAACGCCTCTAGGTGCGGAAGCCATTGGACAGGGTGCGTTCTCTTAAGATGACCTCTCTGGCCCCCGGTACCATAGTTAGAACCAAGCTTACCACGACCAACTCGAACCTTACAAAGGCTACAAATGGCTACGTTTTCCATTTTTGGGCAAACACTAAAGATGTCCCAAACTGGAGACTTGAAATGTCTTTGGGGGCCGGAGGAGGCGGCGATACTGGTGGTGGTGGTCCTGCTGCTAACGCCAGATGAAGTGGAGGATGTGGATTGCCGAACTTCAGTACATTTTGCACTTTCACCACCACGAATTGAAGTCGAGGACGAGGTGGGTACCTTCTTGCGAGGAAGAAATATGGAAGCGGTAGGTTTTGGTGTACTACTTAACTCCAAATCTAATGATTCCATTTCCATTGCCTCCTCGCCGACATCATCATCACGCTCAGCAGCTTCTCGGGATAGGGTCAAAATGTCTCTTTGCTGCATGCCCGGTGGGGCTGCAGTGACCTTTGTGATGACTGGCTCGTCGTCATCGTGAGAGGCTTCATCACCAGCAGTATCTGTCACTTCTTGTTGAGCCTCATCACACTCCATAGGTTTGAGTTTTTGGACGACCTTCCTTTTACCCTTAGGTACCGGTGTCAGATCATGGTGTGCCTCACTGTCAGACCGCAGTTGTGGTTCCCAAGACAGATCACTTGCATCAGAACAAGGTGGGCTTGAAGAAGATGTAGACACCCCCCTTGATCTTTTCCTTGCTAGGGATGTGGAAGACAATGAATGATCATCAGGAGGAGTGGCTTCCAATGATACCTCGGCTTCATTGTCGATTTCCTGATGTGCCCCTACTTCGGGAGGAATAACTATTGTGGGCACTTGTGAACCTCCATGCACCTTTGCTTGCGCATCTCCTTTTGCTGCCTCTCCTTCCACATGTACTTGGGCGTGTACTTGCACATGGTGTTGCTGTTGCGGCTGTGGTTGTTCAACACTTGTCAGATGAGTTACAACAACCTGTATTGATTCAGGGACATTGCTGCTACTTTCTTGCGATGAGCCAACATCACTGGTCGATGGTGATTGGAGAAGTACACTGACTGCCTCTGAAGCACTCAAGGGCTTTGACTTAAGTTGGCGTTGTGGTGGAGGCACTGAACCCAATGGAGCAGGGGTGCTGCTCCCAGCTTGGTCCCCAGCAGATCCTGCTGCTGCAGGCGTACTTTTTTTTTTTCTCCCAAAAAACGTGGCGGGTGGCACACCAGCCTCCTTGGTAACTTGCTTCTTCTGCTCCTTACTAGCAACTTTCTTGCTAGAGGAGCTACGGAGACCTTTCTTTGGGGCCATCTTCTTCAGAGCAGGTCAGACAGCAGGCCGCAGTTGCACGAATTGTAGAGTTGTCTGAGGCCAGACGTGACGTCGCGTGACGTTATGCTGCACACACACACCGCTGCAGGACTTCTTCCTGGCACTGGTGGTTCTCTTGAGTCTTGTGCACCTAAAAAAAATGGAAGACAGAGGAACATCAGTTCAGTTATACAGCACAAAAAAATCGAAAAACACTGCAAAATCAGCACAATCCCAATCCATCCATGCCCTCCATAATGTTTAAATTCAAGACAACCCACAGAAAGACTAGGCCCATGCAAGACTCACTACCCCTGGGCATAAATAAAGGTTGAAAAGTAGGCAAAATGGTTGGAGGCCTAACAACAAAGCCTGCATTAAAAATGGCCACTTGCCTGCCAGCACATGGCCAGTGCCTGTAGCTGCACTCAAAATGGCCACCAGCAACATGGCCTGTCCCTCCCCATGAACACCCCCAAAAATCGAAAAACACTGCAAAATCAGCACAATCCCATTCCATCCATGCCCTCCATGATGTTTAAGTTCAAGACAGCCCACAGAAAGACTAGGCCCATGCTAGACTCACTACCCCTGGGCATAAATAAAGGTTGAAAAGTAGGCAAAATGGTTGGAGGCCTAACAACAAAGCCTGCATTCAAAATGGCCACTTGCCTGCCAGCACATGGCCAGTGCCTGTAGCTGCACTCAAAATGGCCACCAGCCACATGGCCTGTCCCTCCCCATGAACACCCCCAAAAATCGAAAAACACTGCAAAATCAGCACAATCCCATTCCATCCATGCCCTCCATGATGTTTAAGTTCAAGACAGCCCACAGAAAGACTAGGCCCATGCTAGACTCAAATACCCCTGGTGAAAAGGCCACAAGTACAGGCCCAAAAAACGAAAATCACTGAAAAAAATCAGCACAATCCCATTCCATCCATGGCCTCCATGATGTTTAAATTCAAGACAACCCACAGAAAGACTAGGCCCATGCAAGACTCACTACCCCTGGGCATAAATAAAGGTTGAAAAGTAGGCAAAATGGTTGGAGGCCTAACAACAAAGCCTGCATTCAAAATGGCCACTTGCCTGCCAGCACATGGCCAGTGCCTGTAGCTGCACTCAAAATGGCCACCAGCCACATGGCCTGTCCCTCCCCATGAACACCCCCAAAAATTGAAAAACACTGCATAATCAGCACAATCCCATTCCATCCATGCCCTCCATGATGTTTAAGTTCAAGACAGCCCACAGAAAGACTAGGCCCATGCTAGACTCAAATACCCCTGGTGAAAAGGCCACAAGTACAGGCCCAAAAAACGAAAATCACTGAAAAATCAGCACAATCCCATTCCATCCGTGCCCTCCATGATGTTTAAATTCAAGACAACCTACAGAAAGACTAGGCCCATGCTAGACTCAAATACCCCTGGTGAAAAGGCCACAAGTACAGCCCCAAAAAACGAAAATCACTGAAAAATCAGCACAATCCCAATCCATCCATGGCCTCCATGATGTTTAAGTTCAAGACAACCCACAGAAAGACTCAGTCCACCCACCACTGAGTACCCCTGGGCAAAAGGCCCCAAAACAGCCCAAAAATCGAAAATTCCAAAATTTTAATTGCAGCAACTGTAATGCCCCAAACAAACTTACTTGTAAAATTTCTAATCCAACAGTGATCCAAAGAAAGTCAAAAAGGCCTCAAATCCAAATATCCAGCAGCATCCACAAAAAGTAATCCTTCCAGCTCCAGACCCAAATGAAAAGTGACCAGGAGATGGACAAAGCACTGGGAGGAGCCTGCTGAACAGGAACAGGAAGTTGAAGACTGTGGGGCACTTCCTTCCTCCCACCCCCCTGCCCCCCTCCCCAAAATGGACTCCTCGCTAAAAAAGTGCAGGCAAATGTCAAACTAAGGAGTTATTCAGATAAAAATCATCATTTCTAGAAGGTTTATGCTGCTTGCTGGTGGATTTCTTGTGCAGAATTGCAAATTTTATATTTTCGCTCGCCGCATCTCAAATCTCGCAATTGCGAAGTACCGCGAGACGTGATCTCGCCGTACTCGCGTTGACAAACTATCGCTGGCAAGCCGCGATGACGTAATCGCGCTCGCCAATTCCCGCGGGATCACACAGCAAGATCCAAAATGGCGCAGCACTCGCAAACTATCGAGAAAAACAACTCGGCAAACGATGATAAACGCCGCGCGCCGCAAAAATTGTATCACCAACGCCGCGCGCCGCCAAAAAAATCCACTGCGTGCGAATTTGCGGATTTTGCGGGAAATTCGCAAATCTCGCGGATTGCGAATTTCCCAAAAATCCGCAAAATCCGCGAGCGTAACGGATTTTCCGCCCATGCTTAGCCTGCTGCTGTTTTTAGCCTCTGCAGAACTGCGTGTCGCAAGGAGCTGGAAGCGTGACTCAACGAGAAGAAGCGTGTCGCTGTGCCTGCCGTCGCAACCCCGAAGGAGGGTGTCACCGCTGGAACTGTCGCACTGCATCGCATCGGAGTGAAGCTTGCCACAGCGAAGAAGAAGCATGTCCCCATCGCTGCTGCTGCGGTCACAACTCCAAAGAAGGAGGGTGTCGCCGCTGAAGCGGTCGCACTGCACCGCATCAGGAGAAGAATCTCGCAACGAGGTCGGTGCGTGTCGCCGTCGCTGTGCCTGTTGTCGCAACTCCGAAGCAGGAGGGTGTCGTCTCTGGAACTGTTGCATTGCACCGCATCAACCAAGAGCACCTCACATCCCCGAGAAGCGCGCCTTCATCGGAGCTGATGCCGTCGCATCTTGGATGTCGCCGCTGTAGTTGCCGCATCAAGCGGAAACTTCACGCATCATAGAGAATAGCGTCGCAGCTGGAGCTGTTGCCGTCGCATAGTAAGGGTGTCGCCGCTGCAGTCCACGCATCGAATTGAGAGTTTCTCGCATCCCCGAGCAGCGTGCCACATCTGGAAGATCTTCACGACTTTATTTGTTTGTATCTGAACATTGCCGCATTTCCCATCCCTGCGACATTGCTTGTCATGAAAGCGCAACGCAACCTAAGGTACATTGACGCAGAGTGTCGCATCTAAGAACTGAACTGAACTAAGCTTAAATATACCATCTTAAAGTAATCATAGTGTATATTTTTGTCGTTTATGGACTTGTGGTAATTCTATATAAAGTCTACTTATATTTTATATAAAACCTGTGTGGTGTCCATTTGTAGTGTTGGCACTGGGTTACTGTATGTGGTCACAAATGCTTAACTTACAACGCCTCTGAAATAAGCCTCGACTGCTTGTGCCACGCTCACCCTAGAGCAGAGGTCTTCAAACTTTTTAATGCCGAGACCCCTTGTAAAACCTTTTTAGGCGTAAGGACCCCCTTCCGACAAAAGTTTTTAGAAACTGGTACTCCTCTTCATCAACTTTTGACAACCATAAATTCGCCTGTTAGACCTCATCACATCCATCCATCATTCATCCACCCACACTTTCACACATACATCCATCCTTCATCCATCTACCCTTTCATCCTTCCATCCATACATACATCCTTTACCCATCCACCCTTCCATCCATCCATCCACCCATCATTCATCCACCCACCTTTTCATACATCCATCCATGCAACCTTTTATCCATCCATGCATCCATCCTTCATCCATCCACTCTTTCATCCTTCCATCCATACCGCCATCCATCCATCCACCCACCCTTTCATCCATCCACCCATCATTCATCCCCCCACCTTTTCACACATCCGTTCATGAATCATTTATCCATGCAACCTTTTATCCTTCCATACATCCATCCTTCATCCATCCACCCTTTCATCCTTCCATCCATCCATCCTTCATCCGTACACCCTTTCATCCTTCCATCCATACATCCATTCTTCATCCAACCACCCTTTCATCCTTCCATCCATACATCCATCTTTCATCCATCCACCCTTTCATCCATACATCCATCCATCTATCCATCCACCCACCCTTTCATCCATCCATCCACCCATCATTCATCCCCCCACCTTTTCACACATCCGTCCATGCATCATTCATCCATGCAACCTTTTATCCATCCCTATATCCATCCTTCATTCATCCACCCTTTCATCCTTCCATCCATCCATCCTTCATCCATCCACCCTATCATCCTTCCATCCATACATATATCCTTCATCCATTCACCCTTTCATCCTTCCATCCATATATCCATCCTTCATCCATCCACCCATCATTCATCCACCCAACTTTTCACACATCCATCAATCCATCATTCATCCATGTTACCTGTTATCCATCCATGCATCCATCCTTCATCCATCTACCTTTTCATCCTTACATCCATCCATCCATCCTTCATCCATCCACCCTTTCATCCATCCATCCACCCTTTCATCCATCCACTCATCATTCATCCACCCACCTTTTCACACATCCATCCATCCTTCATCCTTACATCCATCCATCCATCCTTCATCAGTCCACCCTTTCATCCATTATTCCACCAATCATTCAACCATCCAGCTTTTCTGTGCCTCTCTCATGGGGGGTGGTCAATATCTCTCTGCGTCATCTTCCTTCTTCTTTCCCGCTCATGGGAGGGCATCTCTGTGCCTCCCTGCTGGGGTCGGGGGGGGGGGGGGGGAGGGGGCATATAGGCTGTAACAACATCTCACCATGAAGAACAGATTCTCAGGCACATTTCTCCAGCACAGGCATCAGGTATGAGGGCTCCTGGGACTTGAACCAATGATTTATGGGACATGTCGTCGCGGGACCCACAGCTCCAGGCACGCAATGTCCATTGAACTCAAAGGGCTACAGCCTCCTCCCCCAGCCCCCCCAGCTCGTGTATGTGAGCCTGGCCTAAACACCTTCAGATGCACACACACAGCCAGAGCCGAGTACTTCACAGGTCTTTAAAAGACCTTTTACTTGTTAATGAGTCTTTAATGTGTTTCACCCTTGTTGCGAATTAGGCCTCCGTCGTGAGCACCCTCAATCAGACCAACACCAGGAACTGCATGCTCTGACAGAATCTCCGACCCCCTTCCAAGGACTCCCCCCTGGGGGTCACGCCCCACAGATTGAAGACCTCTGCCCTAGAGGGTGAGCAGGGGTTATTATGGGTGTGTAATCCCCCTTTCCCAGACTAGAGAAGAGGGTCCCTATTTGTCACAAGTACTTACCTGTGCCAACTAAAGACCCCCAAATCTAACACTCTCTCGCTCTGGAAACTGATTTTCTCCAAGTGTTCTAATCAGGCATGCACTGCAATATTAAAGGGACTGGAATTTTAGTCAGCCACAGCTGTGTGCATGTTGTGTCTTCAGCGTGGGCTTATCAGCCCAAATAACAGCTTACATTATTTTGTTAACCTTGAAGGCTTCTGCACACACTGTACAGAAAGAGATCACGGTGTAAGTCTAGGGATGTCGAAAACAAGGTTTTCTCATGTGAAGAAAAGTCAAGCAGTCTAACTTACAATACCAGATATATGCAGTGTTGTGTGCAAAAGTTGCAAAGTGGCAAAATGGCGTTTAAACGATTATTAAAACTAAGCTAACAAAGCAATGTGTGAATGCAGGGCCCTGCCTTCACTACACCCTCCCTTGATCGGAACATGCACACAAAGGGAGGCAATTTAGGAATGCAGAGTTCAAGTTTGAGTGAGACAGAATCAAGTTCAAAAATTTGCCAAAGCGTATAATTGTGAGTAATAAGTTCAGATTAGTAAAGCAAATTGAAAAATCAAAAAAGGGGCGTTTGTTACCCAGAAATAAAAGGGAAATAATTGTTTGAGCATTCGCTGCGATGAAGCTGGACAGACGCCAAATCAATACAACAGCATGTATGCACAGTACGTTGCAACTGCCTCCAAGAGGAAGTAATTGTTATTATCTGAAAACATTAAAGCCATCCAATCCAATAACGTGAAGGAACATACATGTTCTTCGACCTCCAGAACCTCTAGCACAATCAGAGGACAACTCGGGTGTACTTCGAGATAACTTGGCTGTAGCCCATATGTCCCAATTGCCTGGGACTCCATGTGCAGCTGCACAGGCCAGTATTCCTATATCAGAACAATCTAACTCATGAGCAACTAAGGGACTCACCAGCAGATCATAATCCGGGTTAAAAGACACCATATTGCAGAGGCACAGATCCAGAGCCGACTCAAAACAGCAAGCCACGCAATGGAAAAAAAGTTGCATGCAAGTAAAGTAGGAGAACCGGAAGGACAATCCATGCCACACTCAAAGTCGCTAGGGGTAGCATTCCATAATATTCAAGCATCCGATTAGGAAGCTGGAGCAGGTTGGGCACGTTGTCTTGTGACACAAGATGTACAGCCATTTTGGAGCAGGCAAATTATAAGCAGCACACCAGCAGCTAGGTCGAGAATCAATGGTAAGCCGCTGAAGAGGCCGGGAAAAATAGAATGAAAAAATGCTGGTATCACCCCAAATATAGTTTGGAATGAAGTCACAAGGCCAGAGCTTACTACTTTAAAAAAAAAAAAACGAGCCGAACCAAAGGTCAACAAGGCATTGAATATAGTGTGAATCAAAGTGCTGCAATGCAGTGGGAGAACAGTATTTAAAAGTGCACGCACTTCAGTGCGGGTCTTTCCCATGTGACGGACAAATGTTTCACGCAATGAAGTAAGGGAAACCTCTTTTTGAGACAATAGAGCCCTTATTCTTCTCATCTTGTTGAACTCTGCTTTCAAGGTCGGAATGGAAGGCCAGATGGATGCATCGAGCTTCCAATGCTGAGGGAGAAACAGCACATTCTTACAGCAGACTACAAGTTGGGAGACAGTTATAAATACGGAACCCCTGCCAGCACACCACAGCAATCTTCATTATTTAAAAGTAAATAGCTACCATTTGCAAGCAATGTGAAAGTCGGTGTAATAGCTGTGACCGGACTACCTTTAAAATGCAGGACTAAATTGGGAGCCTGCGTGTTACAAGAGCCGTGCAATTGCAAGTTTTTGTAAACCAGTGAGTATTCAGGTGCAAAAGTGCAGTCTTCGCCTTTTAAATAAACTTCTTTACCCTCCCTCAGGCACCAATAGGTAAATGGTAGAGACAAAACTTCATGGAGATACGCGCTACCCAATGGCCTTTAACTAAGTCATTCAAATCAACATCATCAGATAATTTGGATAAGTGAAGTTTAACTGATGCTAAAGTGGAATGTTTAAACCATTCTGACATAACATGCCTACTAGATAGGTAGTAACAGAATGGATGGTTTCAAACGGGGATCCACCCTAACCTGTGTATAGCCAGGGGCCAGACCCAGAAAATGATGTTGGCATGAATCTACACTTCTTTGGCAGAACAACCAACCCTCGGGATCCAAGCTGGAAATATTAAAGGAGGGATTTGCTATCAGGGACTGAAAATCATTAACCCTGGCAAAGCACTATGCTACGCTCGCGTAGTTGTGAAGTTTGCGCTACTTCGCACCATGCGAACTACACGTAGCACAGTGCAAATAAGCGTAGCGTAGTGCAGCAGTCATTTTTTGCTGGCTCACGGTGATCAACGTCAAGTTGGCGACCGCAAGCAAGCAGAATGATATCCCGGCGAGACTTTTTCCTTGTTTGCGATCAGCAACATCACGTTGCTGATCTGGAATGTGGAAAATAAACCTCCCATGAGATTCTAAATGCGGGAAGGTCAGATTTCTCATTGCAAGTGTTCGTGTATGTTCGTGACCGCTCGCCATGAGAAACTACCAGTCCGCGTTGAGAAAGCTCCTGCTCGAGGAAAAATCTACTGGAGTGGAAGTAAAAGACAGCTTGCACTGTGCAAGATGCCGTTTTTAATGATTGCACATTGTGGACAAGTATCCGGCACTGTGCAATCATCACGAACAGGGTACTACACAGTTCGTGTAGGGCGAAGTGTACTTTGTATAGCTTTGCATAGCACTACTTTGCGAACTACGCCCCGAGTTACAAATCATCAATGGACTGAGCATGGGCAAATTTTGCGAATCTGCCGTTCGCGAATTTGCGTATTTGCGAACTCGCAATCCGCAAAATCCGCGAATTCTTACGAATTTGCGGATTTTTTTTTGTGTGTGTTCGCAAGGGTTTCTGCCAGTTCGCGAGGGTTTTGTACCAGTTCGCAATTGCGAACTTACTTGTCGGCTCGCAACGGTCGCGACTTTGTTGTTTCTACGTCTGGTTCATCATCACAGTTTCACAGCACCCTCTGTTTCACCACTGCCACCCTCTGATTCACCCATGCCACCCTCTGGTACATCACTGCCACCCTCTGATTCATCACTGTAGATTATGGGGGGGGGGAAAGCAAGCACACCTGCCCTGCTTCAACTGACATGAATTAATTTGGGGTTGATTAATGTGTCACTGAATTTAAACTTCCTGTCAGGCACCTGCTTCCTTATCTGTAATTTGCTTTCTGTTGCAGTGCAATTTTTTTTCCCAGGACCTTTGTGGCCTACTTGTAGCTATTCTATGAGCCTGCTCCGAGGGTCAGAGCAGGGTCATAGAATAGTTGCAAGTAGGCAACTGAACTCTGGAGGGGCCCCTCAGGAAGCACTACAGGTAATGGTTACTAATGATGACTTTTGAACTTTTGCACCTGCTGAGTGCTTTCAGTTTTGCAAAACTCGTTTTTCTGCAGAACAGCAACTGTAATGCCCCAAACAAACTTAATTGTGAAAGTTGATTTCCAATCCAAAAGTGATCCAAAGAAAGTCAAAAAGGCCTCAAATCCAAAAAAGTGCAGGCAAATGTCAACCTGAGGAGTTATTCTGATAAAAATCATCATTTTCCGAAGGTTTATGCTGCTTGCTGGTGGATTTCTTGAGCAGAATTGCAAATTTTGTAATTTTGCTAGTGCGAGATTGTTGCTGCCCGCCGCATCTACATGTTCGCAATTGCGAACTCTCGCGATGCGTCCCCAAACTCCTGCGGGATCCCGCAGCAAGATCCAAAATGGCGCAGGACTCGCAAAATATCGAGAAAAACAACTCCGCAAACGCTGAATGACGGAAAGTGAAAGCCGCACGCCGCAATATTGTATCACCAATCAAAAAAATCCGCTGCGTGTGAATTTGCGGATTTTCGGTAAATTCGCTAGAGTTTGCGGATCGCAAATTTACCAAAAATCCGCAAAATCCGCGAGTGGAACGGATTTTCCGCTCATGACTACAATGGACATATCAGTGTGATTGTACCATGTAGTGTATTCTCCCAGGTTGGACTTGGCCCTTCTGGCAGGTTCACCCCTAATCTTTTTGCTTTTAATCTGTGATCTGTGTTGATGATTTTTGGGTCTCCGTGCACTTTTTCCCTGTGTCCCAGAGTAAAGTGCGTGCATGTAGTTAGGCTGGCCTGCTCTCCCGTAGGAATGCATGAGGAATGTGTGTGTCCCTGGTAGTTCCTGATGCGTGGGGAGTGCAGACTCGAATTTGGTATGTGCGAACTCGTGAGAATGAATGCTTCGCAATGATGTATGTGGCATGAGTGTGTCTTGTGCAGAAGTGCCACTTCTAGGAGTTGGCATATTAATGTAAAATATGCCTAGCGTGTGATTGGCTGAAGCTGGCTGGTGAGCCTGGTCCAGGAAGGCTGGATGGGTCTGCCCGTGGTGAGTGTGAGATTAGCATGCTTGATGGCTTGGGAGGATTGCACCTGGTTCCTAATGGTCCTGGACTTTCCCCACACAATGCTGGCTCTGCCCCCTGTGGTGCGACTGATGACCCTAGCCCTGCTAGTGAATGAAAAGGGTGGTTGAGCCATCAAGGGTGCTCCAAAACCAGCTGCGACTGGTTTCTTCCCCACCCTGCACCTACAGACAAAGGAATTTACAGTATAAGAAGGGGCTGTGTCCCCATACAAAATGTTCTGCTTTTGGATCCTAGCTGAGGAGGCTGCTGCTGTTGCTGGGGCCAGGAGGACCGCCACTTGGACTGTCTCCCTGCCTTGAGACCTAGTGAGCTGGCTCTGGGCCCAGCCTTGCCCCCTGCCTGCCTCCAGACCTTGCTGGAGCTTTCCTGTTGACCCATAGCGCTGTGGGCGCTTGATTCGGTCCCCTGGCACTTGGGAGCGCTTTCCTCTCTCTGCTAGCACTGGGGAGCGCTTTACCTTGCTTATAGCGCTGGGTGTGCTGATATTTATTCCCCCGAGCGCTTAATAGCGCTTTTCTGCCATGATCGAGTGCCCACCTTGATTTGATTATTTATTTAAGAAAGCCGGTGCCCATCCGGCATTGCCCGTGAAAATCACCGCCGCCAGCCCGGAGACCCTCTGCGAGGCGCTGTCCCGCCTCCATACCCCCAGGGCCGCGCTGCCAATGAAGGCCCAAGAGGAGAATCACTGCGCTGCCATTGGCTGTCCCCGAAGCGGAAGTCAGGCGGATTGCAGCGTGACGGGGCCAGGCCGGAGAAGCAGGAAGCAGCCTGCCGCGTCTTTCCGAGGCTCCAGAGTGAGAGGAGAGCCCCGGAGTAGCAGAGATGAGCAGCGCGAAACCCGCAGGGAGCACCCGTCAGAGTAGCCCGGTAAGTGAGGAGGGCTAGGGGAGGCTCCATGTGGCAGGGTGTCGCTGTCTTGAGCTCCTAGAAG
The DNA here is from genome assembly GCF_964263255.1 of Lissotriton vulgaris. Classification (NCBI taxonomy): domain Eukaryota; kingdom Metazoa; phylum Chordata; class Amphibia; order Caudata; family Salamandridae; genus Lissotriton; species Lissotriton vulgaris. Next base: position 46,244,046 of record NC_141699.1, read on the forward strand.
GCTCCAACATCGGGCAGTACTTGTTATCGAGCCCCAGAGGGTGGGGCTCCACCGACGCCCGGCCAGTTCCTTTTTGTTGAACCGCAGAGGCTCTTGTGTGGCAGCAATTCCTTCTCCTCGAGTCCTCGAGTGGGACTCCAACTACAGCGGCGCCGCACTTGGCTGTTCCCGAGTCACCCGAGAGGGACTCCAACGTGCACGCAGTTGTGTGCAGAGCCCCGAGGCTCCCACCCCTATTTGATTCAGAGCCCCGAGAGGCTCAGCAGTGCCGCAGTCGGGTTTACAAGCCTGCGAGGCTCAAGTGCCACTTCCTTGTTTGTGAGCCCACAAGGCTCCAAGCCTACAGTTGTTCTTCGAGCCCAGAAAGGCTTCTGGTGCCATATTTGTTTTAGAGCCCCGAGGCTCCCACGCTGTGTTCTGCCCATTGTGTTCTTGAGCCCACGAGGCTCCAACGTTGGCCCATCATTGATTTACAACTGTCCAGCACTTAGTGGACAGTTGCTAGGTTTAGGCTTGTGTTCTTGGCTGCCTGCGCAGCCTCCCTGAAATTTGGACTCAGGGCTTTTAAGCCCTTGCGAGGCCAGTTGGCCTGAGGGACAGTTCTAGTGTTGTGCTACATGCACCCTGCGCATTAAGGTTTACTTCCTTATGTGATTCCTGCGCAAATGTTCTACCTGCACCTCTGAATGTGTTTTAATGCCTCATGTGCAATGTGTTTTATATTTTATCCCCTTTGCTAAAAGTAACCTGCTTAGAGGATTGTTTATGTTATTACCTTTGCTAAAAGTGACCTGCTTAGGTGATTGTTTAGGTTTTATTACCTTTGCTAAATGTGACCTGCTTAGGTGATTGTTTAGGTTTCCTTCCCTTTGCTAAAAGTGACCTGCTTAGGTGATGGTTTTCCTTCTATAGGTCCTGATGATAAGGTCCTAGTTCCCTGCGTGATTTTCCTACAGTGTTTAGGGTTGCGTAGGAGGTATTTACCCCTACCAGTAATTACTGGTTGTGTGCTACATTTACTATTTTAGTGCTACAGTCATTATATGTTTATGTGCTAAGTGTTATACCTACAAGTATTATTTCTAAAAAGTGCCTACCCCTGACAGTGGTCCATGTGGCCCTGTCCTGTACATAATCCCTTGTAAACTCTGCCTGTGCCTGTTGGCACATTGTAAAGTGTGTGGTGTTTATCTAATGTGTTTTTGCTATAATACAAAGGCTATTTTTTATATAACCTTGTGTAGAGTTTCCTTTGTGGTGGGCCTTGAGTGTTATTGCTGGGTGCGTGCGCAAACGCTTTACACATCGCCTCCGAGATTAGCCTTGCTGCTCGCGTCACGTTACCTAGAGGGTGAGCAGGGGTTATCTTGGTGTGTAACTCCCTTGCCCTGACCTTGGACATGGTGATCTCTGACTGACTTTGGCGTGAGCCTTGGCCATCCGGGGTCCTGGGTCCAACATCCCAAAATAGGGATGGAAGGAGCATTTCATTTTTTTGAAGTGGCCAATCCAAAGCAAGTAGTTTGCGAAATAGTGGAGTTCAAAAACAACATATGGTTAGGGATGAGACATGCACAATGCAAATAATTTAGTGTGGGTGAGTCTAACTTTGGAAGAGTACTCAACAGTCATCTTAAAATAAAATGCGTCAGGATTTGATTGATTAAAATCAGTAAAATAAGAATTCTTTTTGAAAAGGGTTTTTGAGCTGCCCTCAATTGGTGCTAGACCCATTGTGTATAAGGATCACTGACATAATATCGAATACACAAATATAGAATTACCAAACTATTGAAGAAAAAATATAGAATGCAAAAATATTGAATTCCTATCTACAAACAGGTAAGTACAAAAATATTGAATCAAAATATAGTTTTAAAAAATATAGTTAGTCAAAATATTGAATTTTTGTAAATGTCTTAAAAGTAATTTAAAATTAATGAAATAATAAATATAACATTTATTATTACCACTCCAGTGAGTGCAACAATAGGGAAAGCTAGGGATAGTGTAGGGGTAAAAATTACTATTCCCACTCCAGAGAGTGCAACAGTGGGGAAAGCGTTGGATAGCGTAGGGGTAAAAATTACTATTCCCACTCCAGAGAGTTCAACAGTTGGGAAAGCGTTGGATAGCGTAGGGTTAAAAATTACTATTCCCACTCCAGAGAGTGCATCAGTAGGGAAAGTGTTGGATAAGGTAGGGGTAAAAATTACTATTCGATATTAAATTACTTACCTTCAATTTGATTTTTTTCACCACTATATTCTGTCCTTTCGATATTTTATCCATTCTATATTTTGAATTCGATATTTTGTCTTATTACCGTGTATAATTTCCATAGTGCTGGTAGCAGAATAAGTCTGCATAATTAGTCGAATCTAAATACAAATCTTCGACATCAAAGGCAGCATAATATTTTAAATCAGAGCCTCTACGGCTTGGACATCCCAATCATCAGAGCGTATGTTCTGTTTTACAACATCCCCTATTGAAACACGAAGTACATTGGGGACATTTATAACCTCTGTAGGGCCGTGGATTTTAAATTTAACAGTATCCCATACTATCCCATCTAAGACAGGCCTAGCACACCTAAAACTTATGCTGACTCCACCCTTTGCTCCTCACGTGGAATGTGTGTTAACAATGAGCATGCTCAGAACCCAACTTCAATTCCAAATGCGCAAGACCAAGAGAAAGTTGTTTCCACAGTCGTCGATATGCGCATGCTCAAAACATCAAAATTCAATGCGGAACAGTCTTACTTGAATTTGCAGGTTTCACCGAAGGCTTTCCGATGGTAAGAAATCTTTATTTTAACCCGCGACACTAAATTCCCGGACTACCTTCGCAGCACCAAATCTGAGGTGACCGTTTCTCCTCCAGTTCCAGGTAAAGTGCGCCACAGCGCGGGCCCGACACCTGAAACTCCAAAATTGCAGCTGAATGCTAAAGCGCTGACTTTGTGCTGAAAACAACCTCTCTTGGCGGCCATCTTAGAATCTGCATGAGCCCAATGCTTGAAAAGTCCCAATGAATTCTTCCTACCAAAAAGAGTCTTGTGTCCTATAGTGTTTGCCAGGTGTCTTTTGCAACTGCGGACCTGATAGTCCTGACACCCAAACACCTAGAAGCCACACTATGGAGAGCAGGAAGAAACTGGGCATCAAGAAGCTCCAATTCACTTCTTCTCATACCTCCTAAGCTGTAGAAGTAATTATCCCAAGCCTGCTGTTTCTTCGGAAAAGCACAGAGATTTGGAACTCACTCTCCAAGGATCTCCGCTGCAACCCCTCCTTTTACTGCTTCAAATGAAGACATCAAATTGATACTGCTTAACAACTTCAACAAGGTCATAAACTGAGCTGTGTTTCCCAAAGATCCAACCCTCATTGAGAAGACCCCATGAGTGGTTGCCTGGCTCGCTCAGTCTCTAACCTGTCGTCCCTAAGCATCTGTCCTGCATTAACAAGTATGACCCCGAGCCCCAGGGGAGGCACCAGTCTCTATGCCATCTGCTTCTCTATATCTAGTCTTCAAACAGACCCAACCCCCTACAGTGATTCCACCACTGGTGGGTTCTGTCCTCTTGGTTCCTGCTCATCACAAGCCTGCTCCTGCTGCTATGATCTCCAAATAAACACTTTCTAGACCCTTCCCTCTCTATCCCTCCACTATCATTTTCAATCCAACTAACAGACTCACATGTCCACTGCTCAAATTAATTCAATATTTCCCTATTCTAATTCACCACTAATCCTGTTTGGGTTACGGAGTAGTGTGCTACTCCTCGAATGTGCTGTGATACCTCATCAGGCATGCCAAGCTCTATATAAATACAAACCCCTCCCTCTTCTATTCCTCCACAATCCTATTTAACCCAAATAACAGACTCAGATGTCTACCACCCAAAAAAAATCATATTCCCCTATACTAATTCACCACTAATCCTTTTTGGGTTCCGGAGTAGCAGGCTACTTGTTGAAAAGCGCTCCGAAGCCTCATCAGGGGTAGTAAGGGCTATATAAATGCAATTACAATATACTTTTGTGACTTATTTTACTACTTTAATGCTATATTGTTCTAGACTGATTTGACCCATACGAATCTTCGCATGCAGCTCGAAGAAACATGTGCGCATAGCCTGTAAAGCCTTGGATACCTTCAGGTCTAGCTAGTTCTATATGCAACTCCAAAATAAATAAGAGATTGAATTGGTTGTAGATTGTCTAGAGAAAGATCTCATGTGCTAACACACAGCTGGCGAGAAAGAGTTTCATTCTTGCTTCTAAATGTAGGAGGGTGAAATCTTTTAGACTCTGATAGGTGTAGTAGGATCGTGAGGGTGTGGCTGAGACAGTGGTTGGGAGCAGGTTCTCCGCTGTCAGAGACGCCTCTATTACTGCCATTCATACTCTGGTAGCCAACCAAGGTATAACCTCATCCTGCTAAGATTCATGAGGGGTCTGCGGTTGAAACTGGTATATTTGTGCCTGGCCAGAGGGTGAGCTGGGCCCACCAGTGCGTTACTGCCAAAGGAAGACACCGACAGGAGTGGCAGGCTACAACGCCAGTGGACTTGGCAAGGTAAACTTTATTTTATTACGCCTCGTACACTTGGGGCCAAAAGAAATGTTCCACATCACACGAATGCTGCTTAGATATTTTTGTACCTTTGGCTGAAACCCTAAGATACATAAACATTCACGGTGGTGGAGCAAGATTCTGGGGTTCATCATAAGTGAGGCTAGATCGGGAGCAGATACTGGCATTGGAGATAATCTCTTCAGTCACTAGCTTTCCCCCCTCTTCCTATGGGCCTCAGGGAGGCATCTCCTGCCAATTTAACCAGTCACGGATTGTGAAGAAATGTGGTTAATTACATGGCATGGTTGTGCAGCCTCACCAGGTAATAAAATCAGTAAACTGCCCTGGGTACAGTCCAGCTAGTGAGTGAAACCTTAGCTCGACCCTGCGTAGCTGTGGCTTCAAGTAACTAGACCAGGGGTCTCCACCCTTTCTGTAAATAAAAGCCACTTATGATGAAAGGAAAGCATCCCAAGCTTCTATTATTTGTCTTCAAGGTAATAATCTTAATATCAAGTCTCTCCATAGCTGCTGATGTATCACTCAAATAACAACTTTAAATATATGTTGGAAATCCATTTTGCCTCAAAACATCAGCTCATGAGTTCTGAAACTAAATACATATTAATCTCAAATACACGCTTCAGACGTTTGGTGCACATATGTTAATTCAACTAAGCAAAAGATTCTAATTTAGTAGGCTGAGTTAAACTCAGGAGAGCTCCTTCCAGGTAGCAGAGAGTTACCAGAGGCTCACGAGCTACCTGTTGGAAAACCTGAGCTAGACTTTAACAAAGGAACAAGTGCAAAGCAGTTAGAAGTATCAAAACAAATGAATAAGAAAGAAATGTGACCCCAAAGAAACCCAACACCAATTTAGAAAAATGAATCTTCCTACCAGGAAGAGGTAACGCCTGGCCTCCATGTTGTCCTTTCCTGGAAGATGTTCACACCTCTCCCTGTTGGGACAGAAGGCTGTTGTGTGATCTGTATCTACCAATAGCTACTGTTAAACTTGGGCTCAGAGTAGCAATTTTGTAAAGTTGCGCTTTGTTTAAAAGTTGCACTAAAATCAACTTGGATACCAACTTTAGTAATCGCATTCAGGAGTCAGCTGAGTTGTTTGCATGTACCTTGTACTTGCCATTGGGGCTCCTAGCCTTCCCAAAGTAAAAATGACAATTTGTTTTTTTTTACTGTTCGGACATAAAATTACACGTCCTACTTTTTAATATAAAGCACCCTGCTTTAGAGCTCATCAAGCCTACCCGAAGGGTGACTTATTGAACTTAAAAATCGAGGTCTGAACATTGTTATTGGTTTAAATATTGTTAGCAGTTGAAAACGACTTTACCAGTGTGCAGTGGCAGGCTGTGAAACACATGTTACTTTGTCAGAATTAGGGTGGTACATGAAGTGTTGCAGCCCATGAGGGACAATTTAGCTTACAAGCCCTGGGTAGCCTAAAACGATAAACGCTGGCTTGTATGCAAGTTTCCGTACAACTGGAAACCCTTAATATGAGTTAACAAGTTGTCATGGTTGTGATAAGAGGCCACTTCCCTGTAGTCACACTCTTGGTTTCTTTTCACGGTTGGAAAGCCCTAATATGGATTAACTGGATGTCACGGTGAGTGGGCACTTTCTGTAGTCACACTCTTGGTTTCTTTTCACGGTTGGAAAGCCCTAATATGGATTAACTGGATGTCATGGTGAGTGGGCACTTCCCTGTAGTCACACTCTTGGTTTCTTTTCACGGTTGGAAAGCCCTAATATGGATTAACTGGATGCCATGGTGAGTGGGCACTTTCTGTAGTCACACTCTTGGTTTCTTTTCACGGTTGGAAAGCCCTAATATGGATTAACTGGATGTCATGGTGAGTGGGCACTTCCCTGTAGTCACACTCTTGGTTTCTTTTCACGGTTGGAAAGCCCTAATATAGATTAACTGGATGTCATGGTGAGTGGGCACTCTCTGTAGTCACACTCTTGGTTCCTTTTAAAGGTTGGAAAGCCCTAATATGGATTAACTGGATGTCATGGTGAGTGGGCACTCTCTGTAGTCACACTCTTGGTTCCTTTTAAAGGTTGGAAAGCCCTAATATGGATTAACTGGATGCCATGGTGAGTGGGCACTTTCTGTAGTCACACTCTTGGTTCCTTTTAAAGGTTGGAAAGCCCTAATATGGATTAACTGGATGCCATGGTGAGTGGGCACTTTCTGTAGTCACACTCTTGGTTTCTTTTCACGGTTAGAAAGCCCTACTATGGATTAACTGGATGTCACGGTGAGTGGGCACTTTCTGTAGTCACACTCTTGGTTTCTTTTCACGGTTGGAAAGCCCTAATATGGATTAACTGGATGTCATGGTGAGTGGGCACTTTCTGTAGTCACACTCTTGGTTTCTTTTCACGGTTGGAAAGCCCTAATATAGATTAACTGGATGTCATGGTGAGTGGGCACTCTCTGTAGTCACACTCTTGGTTCCTTTTAAAGGTTGGAAAGCCCTAATATGGATTAACTGGATGTCATGGTGAGTGGGCACTCTCTGTAGTCACACTCTTGGTTCCTTTTAAAGGTTGGAAAGCCCTAATATGGATTAACTGGATGTCATGGTGAGTGGGTACTTTCTGTAGTCACACTCTTGGTTTCTTTTCATGGTTGGAAAGCCCTAATATGGATTAACTGGATGTCATGGTGAGTGGGCACTCTCTGTAGTCACACTCTTGGTTTCTTTTCATGGTTGGAAAGCCCTAATATGGATTAACTGGATGTCATGGTGAGTGGGCACTTTCTGTAGTCACACTCTTGGTTTCTTTTCACAGTTGGAAAACCCTAATATGGATTAACTGGATGTCATGGTGAGTGGGCACTCTCTGTAGTCACACTCTTGGTTTCTTTTCATGGTTGGAAAGCCCTAATATGGATTAACTGGATGTCACAGTGAGTGGGCACTTTCTGTAGTCACACTCTTGGTTTCTTTTAAAGGTTGGAAAGCCTTAATATGGATTAACTGGATGCCATGGTGAGTGGGCCCTTCCCTGTAGTCACACTCTTGGTTTCTTTTCACAGTTGGAAAGCCCTAATATCGATTAACTGGATGTCATGGTGAGTGGGCACTTCCCTGTAGTCACACTCTTGGTTTCTTTTCACGGTTGGAAAGCCCTAATATGGGTTAACTGGATGTCATGGTGAGTGGGCACTCTCTGTAGTCACACTCTTGGTTTCTTTTCACAGTTGGAAAGCCCTAATATGGATTAACTGGATGTCATTGTGAGTGGGCACTTTCTGTAGTCACACTCTTGGTTTCTTTTAAAGGTTGGAAAGCCCTAATATGAATTAACTGGATGTCATGGTGAGTGGGCACTTCCCTGTAGTCACACTCTTGGTTTCTTTTAAAGGTTGGAAAGCCCTAATATGGATTAACTGGATGTCATGGTGAGTGGGCACTTTCTGTAGTCACACTCTTGGTTTCTTTTCACGGTTGGAAAGCCCTAATATGGATTAACTGGATGTCACGGTGAGTGGGCACTTTCTGTAGTCACACTCTTAGTTTCTTTTCACGGTTGGAAAGCCCTAATATGGATTAACTGGATGCCATGGTGAGTGGGCACTTTCTGTAGTCACACTCTTGGTTTCTTTTCACGGTTGGAAAGCCCTAATATGGATTAACTGGATGTCAGGGTGAGTGGGCACTTTCTGTAGTCACACTCTTGGTTTCTTTTAAAGGTTGGAAAGCCCTAATATGGATTAACTGGATGTCACGGTGAGTGGGCACTTTCTGTAGTCACACTCTTGGTTTCTTTTCACGGTTGGAAAGCCCTAATATGGATTAACTGGATGTCACAGTGAGTGGGCACTTTCTGTAGTCACACTCTTGGTTTCTTTTCACGGTTGGAAAGCCCTACTATGGATTAACTGGATGTCACGGTGAGTGGGCACTTTCTGTAGTCACACTCTTGGTTTCTTTTCACGGTTGGAAAGCCCTACTATGGATTAACTGGATGTCACGGTGAGTGGGCACTTTCTGTAGTCACACTCTTGGTTTCTTTTCACGGTTGGAAAGCCCTAATATGGATTAACTGGATGCCATGGTGAATGGGCACTTTCTGTAGTCACACTCTTGGTTTCTTTTCACGGTTGGAAAGCCCTAATATGGATTAACTGGATGTCATGGTCAGTGGGCACTTTCTGTAGTCACACTCTTAGTTTCTTTTAAAGGTTGGAAAGCCCTAATATGGATTAACTGGATGTCATGGTGAGTGGGCACTCTCTGTAGTCACACTCTTGGTTTCTTTTCACAGTTGGAAAGCCCTAATATGGATTAACTGGATGTCATTGTGAGTGGGCACTTTCTGTAGTCACACTCTTGGTTTCTTTTAAAGGTTGGAAAGCCCTAATATGGATTAACTGGATGTCATGGTGAGTGGGCACTTTCTGTAGTCACACTCTTGGTTTCTTTTCACGGTTGGAAAGCCCTAATATGGATTAACTGTCTGTCATGGTGAGTGGGCACTTCCCTGTAGTCACACTCTTGGTTTCTTTTCACGGTTGGAAAGCCCTAATATGGATTAACTGGATGTCATGGTGAGTGGGCACTTTCTGTAGTCACACTCTTGGTTTCTTTTAAAGGTTGGAAAGCCCTAATATGGATTAACTGGATGTCACGGTGAGTGGGCACTTTCTGTAGTCACACTCTTGGTTTCTTTTCACGGTTGGAAAGCCCTAATATGGATTAACTGGATGTCATGGTGAGTAGGCACTTTCTGTAGTCACACTCTTGGTTTCTTTTCACGGTTGGAAAGCCCTAATATGGATTAACTGGATGTCACGGTGAGTGGGCACTTTCTGTAGTCACACTCTTAGTTTCTTTTCACGGTTGGAAAGCCCTAATAAGGATTAACTGGATGCCATGGTGAGTGGGCACTTTCTGTAGTCACACTCTTGGTTTCTTTTCACGGTTGGAAAGCCCTAATATGGATTAACTGGATGTCAGGGTGAGTGTGCACTTTCTGTAGTCACACTCTTGGTTTCTTTTAAAGGTTGGAAAGCCCTAATATGGATTAACTGGATTTCACGGTGAGTGGGCACTTTCTGTAGTCACACTCTTGGTTTCTTTTCACGGTTGGAAAGCCCTAATATGGATTAACTGGATGTCACGGTGAGTGGGCACTTTCTGTAGTCACACTCTTGGTTTCTTTTCACGGTTGAAAAGCCCTAATATGGATTAACTGGATGTCATGGTGAGAGGGCACTTTCTGTAGTCACACTCTTGGTTTCTTTTCACGGTTGGAAAGCCCTAATATGGATTAACTGGATGCCATGGTGAGTGGGCACTTTCTGTAGTCACACTCCTGGTTTCTTTTCACGGTTGGAAAGCCCTACTATGGATTAACTGGATGTCACGGTGAGTGGGCACTTTCTGTAGTCACACTCTTGGTTTCTTTTCACGGTTGGAAAGCCCTATTATGGATTAACTGAATGCCATGGTGAGTGGGCACTTTCTGTAGTCACACTCTTGGTTTCTTTTCACGGTTGGAAAGCCCTAATATGGATTAACTGGATGTCATGGTGAGTGGGCACTTTCTGTAGTCACACTCTTGGTTTCTTTTCACGGTTGGAAAGCCCTAATATGGATTAACTGGATGTCATGGTGAGTGGGCACTTTCTGTAGTCACACTCTTGGTTTCTTTTCACAGTTGGAAAGCCCTAATATGGATTAACTGGATGTCATGGTGAGTGGGCACTTTCTGTAGTCACACTCTTGGTTTCTTTTAACGGTTGGAAAGCCCTAATATGGATTAACTGGATGCCATGGTGAGTGGGCACTTTCTGTAGTCACACTCTTGGTTCCTTTTAAAGGTTGGAAAGCCCTAATATGGATTAACTGGATGCCATGGTGAGTGGGCACTTTCTGTAGTCACACTCTTGGTTTCTTTTCACGGTTAGAAAGCCCTACTATGGATTAACTGGATGTCACGGTGAGTGGGCACTTTCTGTAGTCACACTCTTGGTTTCTTTTCACGGTTGGAAAGCCCTAATATGGATTAACTGGATGTCATGGTGAGTGGGCACTTTCTGTAGTCACACTCTTGGTTTCTTTTCACGGTTGGAAAGCCCTAATATAGATTAACTGGATGTCATGGTGAGTGGGCACTCTCTGTAGTCACACTCTTGGTTCCTTTTAAAGGTTGGAAAGCCCTAATATGGATTAACTGGATGTCATGGTGAGTGGGCACTCTCTGTAGTCACACTCTTGGTTCCTTTTAAAGGTTGGAAAGCCCTAATATGGATTAACTGGATGTCATGGTGAGTGGGTACTTTCTGTAGTCACACTCTTGGTTTCTTTTCATGGTCGGAAAGCCCTAATATGGATTAACTGGATGTCATGGTGAGTGGGCACTCTCTGTAGTCACACTCTTGGTTTCTTTTCATGGTTGGAAAGCCCTAATATGGATTAACTGGATGTCATGGTGAGTGGGCACTTTCTGTAGTCACACTCTTGGTTTCTTTTCACAGTTGGAAAACCCTAATATGGATTAACTGGATGTCATGGTGAGTGGGCACTCTCTGTAGTCACACTCTTGGTTTCTTTTCATGGTTGGAAAGCCCTAATATGGATTAACTGGATGTCACAGTGAGTGGGCACTTTCTGTAGTCACACTCTTGGTTTCTTTTAAAGGTTGGAAAGCCTTAATATGGATTAACTGGATGCCATGGTGAGTGGGCCCTTCCCTGTAGTCACACTCTTGGTTTCTTTTCACAGTTGGAAAGCCCTAATATCGATTAACTGGATGTCATGGTGAGTGGGCACTTCCCTGTAGTCACACTCTTGGTTTCTTTTCACGGTTGGAAAGCCCTAATATGGGTTAACTGGATGTCATGGTGAGTGGGCACTCTCTGTAGTCACACTCTTGGTTTCTTTTCACAGTTGGAAAGCCCTAATATGGATTAACTGGATGTCATTGTGAGTGGGCACTTTCTGTAGTCACACTCTTGGTTTCTTTTAAAGGTTGGAAAGCCCTAATATGGATTAACTGGATGTCATGGTGAGTGGGCACTTCCCTGTAGTCACACTCTTGGTTTCTTTTAAAGGTTGGAAAGCCCTAATATGGATTAACTGGATGTCATGGTGAGTGGGCACTTTCTGTAGTCACACTCTTGGTTTCTTTTCACGGTTGGAAAGCCCTAATATGGATTAACTGGATGTCACGGTGAGTGGGCACTTTCTGTAGTCACACTCTTAGTTTCTTTTCACGGTTGGAAAGCCCTAATATGGATTAACTGGATGCCATGGTGAGTGGGCACTTTCTGTAGTCACACTCTTGGTTTCTTTTCACGGTTGGAAAGCCCTAATATGGATTAACTGGATGTCAGGGTGAGTGGGCACTTTCTGTAGTCACACTCTTGGTTTCTTTTAAAGGTTGGAAAGCCCTAATATGGATTAACTGGATGTCACGGTGAGTGGGCACTTTCTGTAGTCACACTCTTGGTTTCTTTTCACGGTTGGAAAGCCCTAATATGGATTAACTGGATGTCACAGTGAGTGGGCACTTTCTGTAGTCACACTCTTGGTTTCTTTTCACGGTTGGAAAGCCCTACTATGGATTAACTGGATGTCACGGTGAGTGGGCACTTTCTGTAGTCACACTCTTGGTTTCTTTTCACGGTTGGAAAGCCCTACTATGGATTAACTGGATGTCACGGTGAGTGGGCACTTTCTGTAGTCACACTCTTGGTTTCTTTTCACGGTTGGAAAGCCCTAATATGGATTAACTGGATGCCATGGTGAATGGGCACTTTCTGTAGTCACACTCTTGGTTTCTTTTCACGGTTGGAAAGCCCTAATATGGATTAACTGGATGTCATGGTCAGTGGGCACTTTCTGTAGTCACACTCTTAGTTTCTTTTAAAGGTTGGAAAGCCCTAATATGGATTAACTGGATGTCATGGTGAGTGGGCACTCTCTGTAGTCACACTCTTGGTTTCTTTTCACAGTTGGAAAGCCCTAATATGGATTAACTGGATGTCATTGTGAGTGGGCACTTTCTGTAGTCACACTCTTGGTTTCTTTTAAAGGTTGGAAAGCCCTAATATGGATTAACTGGATGTCATGGTGAGTGGGCACTTTCTGTAGTCACACTCTTGGTTTCTTTTCACGGTTGGAAAGCCCTAATATGGATTAACTGTCTGTCATGGTGAGTGGGCACTTCCCTGTAGTCACACTCTTGGTTTCTTTTCACGGTTGGAAAGCCCTAATATGGATTAACTGGATGTCATGGTGAGTGGGCACTTTCTGTAGTCACACTCTTGGTTTCTTTTAAAGGTTGGAAAGCCCTAATATGGATTAACTGGATGTCACGGTGAGTGGGCACTTTCTGTAGTCACACTCTTGGTTTCTTTTCACGGTTGGAAAGCCCTAATATGGATTAACTGGATGTCATGGTGAGTAGGCACTTTCTGTAGTCACACTCTTGGTTTCTTTTCACGGTTGGAAAGCCCTAATATGGATTAACTGGATGTCACGGTGAGTGGACACTTTCTGTAGTCACACTCTTAGTTTCTTTTCACGGTTGGAAAGCCCTAATAAGGATTAACTGGATGCCATGGTGAGTGGGCACTTTCTGTAGTCACACTCTTGGTTTCTTTTCACGGTTGGAAAGCCCTAATATGGATTAACTGGATGTCAGGGTGAGTGTGCACTTTCTGTAGTCACACTCTTGGTTTCTTTTAAAGGTTGGAAAGCCCTAATATGGATTAACTGGATTTCACGGTGAGTGGGCACTTTCTGTAGTCACACTCTTGGTTTCTTTTCACGGTTGGAAAGCCCTAATATGGATTAACTGGATGTCACGGTGAGTGGGCACTTTCTGTAGTCACACTCTTGGTTTCTTTTCACGGTTGAAAAGCCCTAATATGGATTAACTGGATGTCATGGTGAGAGGGCACTTTCTGTAGTCACACTCTTGGTTTCTTTTCACGGTTGGAAAGCCCTAATATGGATTAACTGGATGCCATGGTGAGTGGGCACTTTCTGTAGTCACACTCCTGGTTTCTTTTCACGGTTGGAAAGCCCTACTATGGATTAACTGGATGTCACGGTGAGTGGGCACTTTCTGTAGTCACACTCTTGGTTTCTTTTCACGGTTGGAAAGCCCTATTATGGATTAACTGGATGCCATGGTGAGTGGGCACTTTCTGTAGTCACACTCTTGGTTTCTTTTCACGGTTGGAAAGCCCTAATATGGATTAACTGGATGTCATGGTGAGTGGGCACTTTCTGTAGTCACACTCTTGGTTTCTTTTCACGGTTGGAAAGCCCTAATATGGATTAACTGGATGTCATGGTGAGTGGGCACTTTCTGTAGTCACACTCTTGGTTTCTTTTCACAGTTGGAAAGCCCTAATATGGATTAACTGGATGTCATGGTGAGTGGGCACTTTCTGTAGTCACACTCTTGGTTTCTTTTAACGGTTGGAAAGCCCTAATATAGATTAACTGGATGTCATGGTGAGTGGGCACTTTCTGTAGTCACACTCTTGGTTTCTTTTCACGGTTGGAAAGCCCTAATATGGATTAACTGGATGTCATGGTGAGTGGGCACTTTCTGTAGTCACACTCTTGGTTTCTTTTCACGGTTGGAAAGCCCTAATATGGATTAACTGGATGTCACGGTGAGTGGGCACTTTCTGTAGTCACACTCTTGGTTTCTTTTCACGGTTGGAAAGCCCTAATATGGATTGACTGGATGTCATGGTCAGTGGGCACTTTCTGTAGTCACACTCTTGGTTTCTTTTAAAGGTTGGAAAGCCCTAATATGGATTAACTGGATGTCATGGTGAGTGGGCACTTTCTGTAGTCACACTCTTGGTTTCTTTTCACTGTTGGAAAGCCCTAATATGGATTAACTGGATGTCACGGTGAGTGGGCACTTTCTGTAGTCACACACTTGTCCATGGTAAAGTGCCAGCCTTTGTATCTATGGTGCCCTCATTTCAACTTCAACATTGTAGGAAGCTGACATTTATGCAGCGAGGAGTGGTAAGCATTTGTTGTACAAACAGTTAATAAATGTTTCACACACTCAACAAGAAATCTGAAACCAATTAATAAAAATAAAGTAGATTTTTATATGAATTTAGACATCAAGATCTTTAGAATAACTTTAACACATTTGGAGATATCGATTATGGAAGAAAATCGCAAAATAGTTCAAATTACGGGTTTGAGGTGTGAGCATCAAACTCTACAATGTTAGCCTATGGGAGGGAAAAGGCATGTAGCAAAACGATACTTGCAGTGGAAGTTCAGTGGTGCCCTTTGTGGATTAAGATGCTAGGGGAGCATGGTCCAAAGTACCACCAGCAATGCTGTGGTGCTTCATTAAACAAGCATTCAAAATGAAATACGTCTCGTATTTATGCAAGTTTGAGCCATTGGCATTTCAAATGACAATGCCTTTGAATCATGTTTTGGTTTTTAAAACACAAATAAACAAGCATTTGCAATGCAACAGGTCTTGCATTGACATGAGTTTAAGTTTTAGCATTGTAAATGGCAATGCCTTTTTTATTTGTGTTTTAAAATCCAAAATGTAATTCAAAGGCATTGTCATTTGCAATGCCAATGGCTGAAACTTGCTTAAATGCGAGACCTATTGCATTGCAAATGCTTGTTATGTATTATTTATTTATGCATATTCACATAGCGCTGATATTAGCCAAAGGTGCTAGAGCGCTATAGAAGAGGAATATTTTGTTGGGGGAGGGAAGGTATTCTAGGTCTGTGGGGATTGTGCTAAGAGGTATAGCTGGACCAAAAGATTTGGTGAGAGGTGAAGAGTCTGAAGGGGGGGGCGGCAGGAAGAGATCTGTAATGGCAAGAGAAGAGCTCCAGGAATGGAGGGAGAGATGTACTGCAGCTTGAGGGTGTAGCCAAGGCAGGCGGTGCAAGCAGGGGGTGGGGTAGAGGGGGGGGGGCTGTACTGCAGTTAGTGAAGGGGAGAGCTGTGCTGCAGTCCAAGGGGTGCAGCCAGGACAGGGGGTGGAGGGGAGAGCTGTACTGCAGTCTGTGGGTTGCAACCAGGACAGGGGGTGCAAGCAGGGGGGCGAGGGTCATGGGAGAGCTGTGCTGCAGTTCGAGGGGTGCAGTGAGGGCAGGGCATGGGGCAAGCAGGGGAAGGGGGTGGAGGGGAGAGCTGTGCTGCAGTCTGAGGGGTGCAGCCAGGACAGGGGGTGGAAGGGAGAGCTGTGCTGCAGACAGAGGGGTGCAGCCAGGACTGGGGGTGGAGGAGAGAGCTGTGCTGCAGTCTGAGGGGTGCAGCCAGGACAGGGGGTGGAAGGGAGAGCTGTGCTGAAGTCCGAGGGTTGCAGCCAGGACAGGGGGTGGAGGGGAG
The DNA here is from genome assembly GCF_964263255.1 of Lissotriton vulgaris. NCBI lineage: Eukaryota > Metazoa > Chordata > Amphibia > Caudata > Salamandridae > Lissotriton > Lissotriton vulgaris. Next base: position 46,260,033 of record NC_141699.1, read on the forward strand.
AGCTGTGCTGCAGTCTGAGGGTCGCAGCCAGGACAGGGGGTGGAGGGGAGAGCTGTGCTGCAGTCTGAGTGGTGCAGCCAGGACAGGGGGGGAGGGGAGAGCTGTGCTGCAGTCTGAGGGTCGCAGCCAAGACAAGGGGTCACGTATTGGGGACAAGGGGAGGGGAGAGCTGTACTGCAGGCCCAAGGGTGCAGCCAAGACAGGGGTGCAAGCACGGGTGTGGGGTGTGTTCTGAGCAGGATGGCACTTTAGACGTACTTACAGGAGTGTGTGCCAATGACCCGATTGAGCTGCATTTATCTAAACACCAGGGCACGTCCTGAAGGCTCCTATCATACCAGTGCAAGGTCTGGACTATCAGAGCTCCAAAGGTGTGTCTTCAGTGCAAGGTCAGGAAAATCTGAGATCCAAAGGTGTGGGTTCAGAGCAAGGTGAGGACTAGCAGAGCTCCAAAGGTGTGACTGTTCCGATGCCGACCGGCCCAACACCGCAGGAGTGAAGAACGTCCCAATCCTCTACCCACACCATGACCCCCAACACCCGCAATCAAAACGGATGGTGGAGAACACGACACCGGGAGAAGGTGGGTAACAAAACAAGGGAACCCAAGGCCTTGGGGAACACAACTCGTCTCCTCTGGCTTCTTGGCAGCTGACAGCTTGACACAGACGAGACCGCTAAAATGAAAAAAGGGGAAAAGATTAAACACCCCTACTACTATTACCAGTGCCAAGTACACACACGAACTACCGACCTCCCTCCTTACCCCAGATAACAAACGGGAGTGGCTTGATATGAAACAGGAATTCTTCCACTGCAATCGCATTGGTTGTTTCTTGCGTAACCCCAGACCAACCACGCCCCCTCGGGAAACTCCGAGAATGTCAAAGGGGGGTAGAATTCACAATTCTTAAGACAAAAAGGGACAGGGGAAAAAAGGTATCAAGGGAATACGAAAGACACCCAAAAAAACCCTGGAAGCTAAAAAAGAACACGAAGGTAGCACAAAAACGGCCATTATTCAGCTCCTTTGTGAAACCACCCAAACACAACGTACAACAAGATGGTTTGGATACAAAAAGTGATAATAACGGGACGTCAATACTCAAAGGAAATGCAGCCGCGAATCCTAGAATGTCACCGAAGATCAAAAACAGGTCCCCACAAAGGGTTCAGTAATGCCCACGGGAATAGGAAAATAGGGGAACAGGGAAAAAGGGGATCAAAACCCAGCACTGGAAAAGACCGCTGGAACAGAGTTCGAAGGAAGGGGAAGAAGGTAGAACCACAGGAACAGGATTCACACTGCAAGGGACCAATAAAGAAACCAAGCACCTGTTTCCTGTTGGCAACCCCCTTTTAAAGCGAGCCCTAGGGAGTGTCCATAAATTCGCATATCCACTTGGCACTTTTAAAAAACACCACTGAATGGGGATTTAGACAGAAGGCACCAGGCCCCCTTGAACCTCAACAGTACCCCCTCCCGGAAGCCTTCCTACAGGCCTAGGCTTCCCAGGGTGCAGGCGATGAAACAGACGAACTAACCGGGCAGCATGAACCCTACTTGCCGTAACCCAAAAACGGTCCTCTGGGGGGTTACCCTTCTATTCAATAAGGTAATACAGCCATCCCTTCATCCACTTACAATTCAAAACAGTTTTAACCTCATACTCCACGTTATCATCTATTAAAACGGGAGGAGGAGGTCGCAACTCTTGAGAAGTGGTGACGTATGGCTTCAACAAAGAAGTGTGAAATACAGGATGAATACCATACTCAGGCAGTAAAGCCAACCTGATTGCAACTGGATTCACCACCTTCTGGACAGGAAAGGTACCTACAAACCGAGGCTGTAATTTTCTTGGTCCCGGCAACTTCAGATTCTTCGTTGCTAGCCAAACCCTATCCCCAACTGCATACAGAGGAGCTGGCCGTCTATGCCTGTCTGCCTGTACTTTCATGGCTTTCTTGGACTCAAATAATTGCTGTTGGGCTTTCTTCCAGATTTCAATCAAACCCCTACTCAGGGAATCCACTGCTGGTACCCTCTCAGATGGTTGAATAGGAATTGTCTTGGGATGGAACCCCATCGAACAATAAAATGGTGACATGCCCAAAGCTGAGTGCATGCTGTTATTATATGCGAACTCAGCCACAGGAAGGGCTTGTACCCAACTGCCCGTCAGTAACGTTAGCAAACAGCGCAAATACTGCTCCATGGTTTGATTGGTACGTTCTGTTTGCCCGTCGCTTTGTGGATGGTAAGGTGATGACAAACGTACTTCCATCCTTAATGACGACACAGGGCAGGCAAAAAATGTGAAACAAACTGTGCTCCTCTATCTGAAACTATGGCAGTAGGAATCCCATGCAGTCGAATCACTTGGGCCATAAACACATCAGCCAATTCTCTAGATGTGGGTAACCCAGGCAAGGGAACGAAATGAGCCATTTTAGTGAATAAATCCACCACAACTAAAATGGCCAGACACTCTGACCGTATGCCAGGGGGAGGGAGGCACTGGCAATGGGTGCAACAACCCAGATGGAGACATGTGCAAGGACTTACTAACAGCACATATCGGGCATGAGGCTACAAATACCTGTACATCATGGTCCAGAGACTTCCACCAAAACCAACGCATACACAGCTCTTTGGTCTTATTGACCCCTGGATGCCCAACTAAGGACGATGAATGACAATATGTAAGATACATGGCCATAAACAGGACTGCCAATTCTGGGGCAAAAGGGCAGCCCATGGCTACCCCCTTGACTTGGTAATAAAATTCACCATTAAAACAGAAATAATTCTTTTTTAAGGCGAAAGTTGCCAAGTTCACTATGAACTTAGTAGGCACCCGCATTGGTCTAGGCCTAGAGTCAAGAAAGTAAGTAAGTACTGCTATAGCCTCATCTTGAGGGATCTGAGTGTATAATGCAGTAACATCAAGGGTGACAAGCCTGTCACCGCCTTCATTGAAATGTACATTTTCAAGTTTTCTAATGAAATCAGTGGTATCCTGGAGATAGGATCTAACCTCAATCATGAATTCCTTCAAAAAGCAATCCACATATTTTGCCGCAGGTTCTAATACAGAGCCGCACCCTGCCACAATGGGTCTGCCCGGAGGATGGTCCGGGTCTTTGTGTATTTTTGGCAATACATAAAACATAGGGACTTTAGGATGTTTATTTTTCAAGAATTTGGCTTCTTTGGGACCAACGAAACCTAAGTCGAAACCCTCTTGCACAATAGCAAAGAGCTCATTCTGTAGGTCCATGGTGGGATCTTTATTTAGCCCAGGTGAATACTGAGTAGAGGGGACTGATGTTGGTCTTGTGATTAAATGAATCTTGTGTCCTGAGTTCCTCCTAACCCCTTTTCTTTTGTCTTTTCATTTCCTTATAGAAGGCCCTGAAGAGAATCCCTACAAACCATTGGGATTCGAAACGCGTAGGCCCCAGCCATCTCACTGTCTGCTCCAGTGATAAGTGCGAAGCTATAACAACTGTCGCTTATCACTGATCCTTGTACATTATCCTTTTTCAGAAAATCATATAATTATTTTCAAACGCTTAGTTATAGGAATGTACGCCAAAAGTGATTGATTATTGAAAGAATTTATTTAAGTGTTTTTGCAGACACTTGGCTTCTTATGTCTCATGTATAGTATTGTATTATATTGTAAATAGTGTATGTTTTGATAAATTTTGTAGTTCCTCTATTCAATGTCCCCCTTCTCCCCTTGAATGATTGTTTCTCGTTTGGTTGTGATATGAGTGATATGATGAATGATTACCTTTAGTTTTGAGTTTGGTCATTGAATTGTTTTTTATATGTTTGTCTTCAAAAAACAAAAAAGTACTTTTTGATAAAATCACAAATAAGAATAAAAAGCTATTAACTAGCATCCAGTCTTGAATCTTTTCTCAAGTACTGTGTTTTGAATTTATGTTACTGTGATGTTATCAGTGTTGGCAATTTCTCTTTTGTTATATTCCTCAAAAGACAGCTTTATGGCCAATAGTTCCCTCTCGGCGACCGTATAATTCTGCTCAGCAGGTTGTAGTTTCTTTAAAAAATACGCAATTGGATGCATCACTCGGCACTTCAATATGGCCGCTAGAACGTCATACCGTCTTTCTAAGCCTCTTTCAATTTTTAATGTGATCGTCGATCCACTCTCTATAAATGCGAGCAGGTCTACATACGCTTTTTTAGAGCTAAACTTCAAAGAGCCCTGTTTGTAACATTAGTTAGTTTTTTCCGTTTTTCACAGATACTCCATTGCCTGACAAGAAGTGCAGGTAATTTCATGTATACTAGAAGGCAAGATTATTAACAATCGTGTAAAATCGTTAACAAATCTTAGCACTCTTTATTTCATTTCCCTCATTTTTACCAGAACATATATCCGGATGAGCTCGTACTCGCAGAGGCATACACATTTAAATTGCAGCACACTCTGTAAGTGTTTCATAGTCGTATAAGTTAACGCTACGCAACAATGTATCCTTGATTATGGTTCAGCAATAAGAACGTGTACAATTACAGTGCAATAGTTACCAATGCTAAAGTTGTTTGTTATTGATACATAGTCGCCCCTGATAACAAGCATTTACAATGCAATGGTCTCGGCATTATTAAAGGTAGAGCTATTGGCATTGCTTATGACAAATCTTTTTATTTTTATATCATAAATAAATGGCTTTGTCATTTACAATGCCAATAGCTTAATCGCTCGCATATGCATGACCTATTGCACTCACTACAACCATCACCCCCAGCACTCGCTAAAACCCTCACAGAATTCCACTCCAGAACTCACTACAACCCTCGCCCCCAGCTCTCACTAAATACCTCACTGGAACACACTCCCACTCCAGAACTCACTACAACTATCACCCCCAGCACTCACAAAAACCCTCACAGAATCCGACTTCCACTCCAGAACTCACTTCCACTCCAGAACTCACTACAACCCTCGCCCCCAGCACTCACTCAATCCCTCACAGAATCTTACTTCCACTCCAAAACTCACTACAACCCTCGCCCCCAGCACTCACTAAATCCCTCACAGAATCAGACTTCCACTCCAGAACTCACTACAACCCTCACTGCAAAACACACACCCTCCAACACTCACTTAATACCTAACTGGAACACACTCCCACTCCAGAACTCACTACAACCCTCACCCCCAGCACTCACTAAATCCCTCACAGAATCAGACTTCCACTCCAGAACTCACTACAACCCTCACTGCAACCCATTCACCGTCCAGCACTTCCCTCTGCACTGGTGCACTCACTTCAGCCCTCTCTGTCCCTCCCGACCCTCACTGCACCCTCCGAGCCTTCACTCTGCCTGCTCCTCACACTTAAGCTCACTACACACTCCTTCCTCTGCATTAAACCTTTGAATCTCTGTAATTAAAAAAACTAGGCACCCACCATCCTCGGTGCATCAATACAGCCCTCAGTTTACCCTGCCCCTCTCTCACTCTCCCTTCCCTCTCTGCCCCCCCCCCGCCCACAGATGAAACAAAAGTGCCTTGTGCATGATATAGGATAATCCCTACGATGATCTACTCTACTGGCTGCCACAAATATAATGGTGGGATGTTTATTTTCCCACCAACTTTCTCAGGTGAACGGCAGGAGACATCTGACACATTTATTCTGTTTGAGGATCTGCAAATAAAATAAGGCTGATGTGACTGGACCCAAGATCCTGCGCCCCATCAAATGACTGTTCACTGAGGAGAGCGCCCCATCAAATGCCTGGACCAGTGGGGCAGCACCCTCATATGACTGTTCCCAGAGGGCAGCAGACGCTCCTGTGACTGCTCCTCGAGGCTGTGGCTTCTCACGTGGCTGGGGCAGAGGGCCCTCTCAAGGGGTAGTTCACCGTGAAGTGGCTGGACCAGGAGGGCAGAGCCCCCTCAGTTTATTGGACCCAGGGGGGCAGTGCCACCTGACATGGCTGGAACCAGTAGGGGCAGGACCTCCCCCGGCAGCAGGGGTCCCTAATCTGACCCACCTTAAACGAGCCGCATTGCCTGTGATTTGTTGTGGACTTCCTAAAAATGTCGTGCTACTGTGTGGTTTTCAAATTCCTTCGTCTAGCTGATCCCATAAGACACTTCACAAAGTGCACCCAATGTATTTAAAATGCGCTTTGCAGCGTGACCCTCTTGCACCCAGGGGTGGAGGGAGAGTATTTGTGCGTCCCGACACCCTGCCCCTTCTGCTTTGGTTAACCACCACGGCCTACAACGCATGTACTCCAAGCATTTTGTACTGTGCAGGACACCGAAGTTGAGCTTTGAGGGTTGCGCAAAATGGAGGCCAGGGTTAAAATAAGTTTGCTCCAAAGTTTAAAACATATGCCACTGCTTCCTGCTTCTGTGTGTCCTGCTTATTGGCACAACCACTAGTATGCGTAGGCACACTATTCGATGTTTTATTTTGTAAAGGTCTACTCTGAAGGTAACACTGAAAGAAAAGAGAACGCGGGTGGCACCAGATCTGTCTGTGTGAGGGAGGGGGCTGGGCTTCCAAGGGTCTGGATCTAGGGGCTGGTGGGCACTGCATGGATTCTGCCCTTTGCCATTGAGGGTCATGGTTATGTTTGGTGGCAGAGGGTATATTTGTGCGGTGAATTTTAAGTGTCTTTGAGGTCAAGGAAGCCAACAGCACATGCCCGATGCGCTCTGCCCTACCCCCCACCCCACACACTGTGAGTCCTCAGTTCTGCCCCTGGGGTCATAGCTTGTGCTCTGGAGCCCGAGCACGGCCGCTCCCCGCCAGCCTCACAGCTACCTCATCCGTGCGCTCAGACTCCTGCAGCCCTCGGACCTGCCCCCGGAAGTGTGCGCCCTCAAGCGTGCGTCTTCTGTGACCCAAGGTCTGCGGTGCCTTCACACCCGAAAGGTGCGCCCGACCCTTGCACTCCAGGACACCAGACACGTGCTGCCCGCAGACCAGCGCCCTCAGACCGTTCGTTCAGCATCAGATACGAGCTGCCCTCCCTCGGGGCAGTACCCCGTGAACCACCCATGCCCCCAGCCCCACACCGGGAGGGAAACCCTGTCCCGAACCCCCCTTTCTTGACAACTCCACTGGACCCACACGGTGCAAATGCTGCCGAGGGGTTGCGACTTCTGGGTCTTTACTAACTGTACCCATCCCCAGGGGCTCCTTTGCCACAAGGGGGTCTCACACTGCAAAGCATGTTTCAGTATTTCTTTTACGACTTGAATTCCGACGCGCCAGACTCAGCCTCTGAATCGGGAGTTGAAGGGAGGGAAAGAAAAGTGAGTGCGCGGGAGTGGAGCGGAGGAAGTAGGGGTGGTAATGTCGCAGAAAGTTGTGGGGGAGGAGGGCTAACATTATTAGCAATATAACCCGCCCACCGACAAGTCCCCACAGGTTCTATGAACAGGACTCGTTGAAAAACGTGTAGGTTAGTGTTACTGTATCTGTTTTATTTTGCTTACCGGGTTCCAGCAGCGGCGCACCACGGACGAAGCCCGGGAGGAGACACAACCAGAGAGCGGAGGCCCACTGCATCTTGTCGCCTGCGGTCGGTCGTTGGATGGAGCCACCGTGAGCCGTGGTCGCTTTATAGCCGCTCTCGTAACACATTAAAGCGTGGGATAAAAGTCTGAGAGCCGCGCCACCCGCTCCGGTGCGGTACACAAGCACATTTATTAATGCGCAGATAGAGGAAGTCAGGGACATCTGCAGCGGTTTTTAAAGCTACCGTTGCTTTAACATGAAGCTGCACAGTCTGCGTGGACGCGTCTCCGCCGGTGGATCCTCTCTCCCTACAACTCGCAGGGGGGACGGGACTGGCACGGGGGGGGACGGGACTGGCGGGGGGAGGGGACGGGCCTGGCGTGGGGCGTTAAAAAATACATTTAAAAAAAAAGAAAACTTACCTGACTGCCCGTGTCAGAGCAGAGGAAGCCGCACTAGTGTGGGTGGAAAGCGGCAGCATCACCGTACTCGGCGCCGGCTGGGCAACAATGGCTGCCTCGAGCTTCTAAAATTTTTTGGATTTGGGGGCGTGTTTTGCTGTCCTAAGTGACGGACAACGTCACGAGCTAAAGAACAGCAAAAATGACGCCCCCAAATCCGAAAAAGACGGGGCTTGTTTGGAATGACTCACTTCTCTTCCAATGGCTGGCCTCTGTTTAGGAAGCCAGCCAATGGAAGCGAACGGAGCTGAGAGGCGGGACTTAACTGTCTACTACACAACATACGATCTCCTCCCGGAAGCAGGCAAGCCAGCATTTCCGGTCCTCGACCGAAAAAGCATGGGTTGAAGAACGTTATTGACACTTTGTGATGTAATACAAATGAATTGTTCACTGCAGATGAAAATATGAAATGTTTACATGAAATAAGAGCGGTGCGCTCAGAATAAAGTAGTGGCTTATATACAAAAAATGTAAAAATGTAAAAACGTAAAACACATATAATTAATTGGTGCACATGATTTTTTAACAGAGGCCCCTGAGGAAGGGACGAGGGTCCCGAAATGCATCGGGCCAATCCTTTCAACGATCGTCGAAATCCAATGAATTGTTTGTATGATGTTTAATACAACAAATGTACTCTTTAAAGCAATTGATAAGTCAAAATGAAATACAAGTATATGTAAAAATTATTATCTACAATCTACGGGTAGTTCAAATAATTGATTCAAAATAAAAGTAAGCATCAAATGAAACTCGCAACCAGTGTGAATTAGATATTTATTGAAACAATTTGAATAGGTGGAAATACTTTAAAAAGCTGTGCGCCAGGTAGGGTCGTGATATTTTTATCACGTACCATTCCTTTTGAATAATCTTTATAACCTCAGGGACAGGCAGCCCTAAGTTACCTAGCAGCACGCCATAGAAGGACTAAAAACACGGTTTAAAAACAACTCTTTCATATTGCAGGAAATATTGATAAAAAGGAGTGCCCCAGGCCAACTTTCATCTCAGTAAACTACAATGGCTGCCAGAAATACAAAATGGCTTTCACAAAATGGATAAGATGACTTCTAAATACAGGATGGCTTCTGCTAATGCTAACCCATTGCTGTCAATTTACAACACAAGGTCAGCACTATCAGAGCTCCAAAGGTGTAGCTTCAGTGCAAGGTGATGACTATCAGAGCTCCAAATGTGTGGATACAGCGCAAGCTCAGGAATATCAGAGCTCCAAAGGTGTAGCTTCAGTGCAAGCTCAGGAATATCAGAGCTCCAAAGGTGCGGCTTCAGTGCAAGGTTAGGAATATTAGAGCTCCAAAGGTATGGCTTCAGTGCAAGGTAAGGACTATCAGGGCTCCAAGGGTGTAGCTTCAGTGCAAGGATTATCAGAGCTCCAAGCAAAATAGTATTTTATCCTTTGAGTGCTCTCCCGCCCGTGCAACAAGGCTGTCTTTGAAAGCTTTTTTTGCGTTCTGGGGCACTCTTTGAATTTCTTGTGCTGGTGCCATGGGATATCTATCTACAGACTCCTTATTAAAGTGCCAGCCCTGACGATGTTTTTTGTAATTAGGCTTTCCCCAAAAGGTAGGGGTGTAACTGTCATGTGCAAATCCATGATGTGCTGCACAGGCTGCTCGACTCTGAGACACGAAAGCGATGAACCCTACCTTGCTCAGGGAAGTTGCATGCACCCTAAAGTGTTGCAATAACCAGCCAAGGAATGCACAAGTCTCTATCAAAATACACACCACCGCAAGGGGGTTGTGGGTGTGTGGAGGGAGCTACACTCCCTTCTGAAGGTGAATTTGTCACGTTTAAAATAAATCTAGCCAGGATTTTTAAAACCCATAAAAACACAAGAACCCTCTGTCAATGCAACGGTGGGGGTCCTGTCAGCGTCTCATCGCCTTGACCAGCAGTCTGAAGGAGCAGTGCATGACAAATAGGACATTCCTATTTTGGCAGATTTATGTCACCATTCTCTTGGACCCGCACAGATAATTAATAACACCAAACCCCTCTAATATACCAGCTACGATATGCAGTAGGGCAATTAAAGTGTATGTGCAAATGTGAAATGCGATAACAGTGCGCCCTGATTTTCAATTTACCTAATTCACAAAAGGGCACTCACCAATCCACAGCATGGTCTGTGTTTGCGCTCACTGAGGTGCGTTTGTAAGAAGGTGTTCACCTCATTGCTGTCCTTATATGACACACATTCCTGTAGGGTTGTCAGCAGGGCTATCTCTTCCGTCCAATCTGGTCACAAGGAGAGAGGGGAAGCCCTCCTTGGGTCCCAGACAAAGGGCTGCTTGTGAAACTGGAAGGGACGGGACAGCCTTCACCCTCTCAGCCCCAATAGCTGCCATGACGGATCAGCGTAACATTTTCTAATAGGCACACGAGTGATTTGCAGCTGCGGAGAAAAGGATACCTGCTGGCACGTGGCCAGGCTTCAAAGCGCTGGGCTTTATCAACGTTCCCCCCTGTGCCCGCGAGAATGGAGCGGTCTGAGGAGCACGCTTCCTGCATGCACCTGGGATTCTGGAGTTCTAGCACCTTTGTCTGATCCTGTGAGATTTGTTTTCAATTTTCCACCCCTGTCCCTTTTTAGCAACTTTCTAGTCATTATATGATTTAGAAACTTATTGGAAGAGTTTTGAGGCAAGATGGCCGCTAGTGCATTGTAGGGAGTAGTCGCATTTTACTCCCTCTCCTGAACCGGGTTGGAGCTGGACTTCTATAAGGAAAAAAGACGTAGTGAAATCATGCGGATATGTGGATAGTACATTGGGCAGTCCTGAGGCTTCGGAGAGCGGCGCTGACTAAACGCTGGATAGGAGATTTCAGCAGAGAAAAGAAGAGAATGTCATCGTGCTCAAAGGAGGCCAGCGGACCGGGGCCATCCCGAAAGTCCCGCTATCAGGCAGGAAAGCTACTCCAGCATTAAGCGCAACTCAGAAGGTGCAGCAACGGAAGATCGAGAGAGAGAAGAAGGCAGAATTGAAGGCACAGGCTGGAACAACAAGAAGCGTACCGCTGCAAGGAGAGGTATTGAACTCAGCAGTCGACAGAGAAAATAATGAAGACAAACAGAACACCAAAAATGCCAGCGTAGCGAGCAAGGATAAGGATGCAGCGCTGAGACAGCCTACCTTGTCGGAATCATTTGCCAAGAGACCCATGGCAGCTCTGTCCGGCGGACCCATTAAGGATACAAGAGCAGGCTCCGCAGATATCGTCGAGGTGCAGCTAGCAGAGGTGACGAGCAGAGACGGCGGTAGAGGTGAAAGCACTGCCAAGACTGTGGAGCAGACGGCAGAGCGAGCCGGTGGACATCCAGGGAGCAATGGCGTTTGCTCCGTCAGGAGCAGCGCGGAGCAGTGCCTCCTCATTGCCGAGCAACCTGGGAGACGCACAGGAGGGAACACGCCCAGCGCAGAGGAGAACAGAATGCAGAGGAAGACAGGTCGAGTGGTGGAGGCGGCTGAGGCGGCTCCTGCTACAGTACCTGGTACGGGGGAAAGGAAAACCCAAGATGCAAAAGAAAACTGAGGGTCAACACAAAAGGAGGTGGAAGGTATGAATAACACGTTAATGATGGACGCTTTGCTACAGGTAGAGGTTGAGATTAGCAACAACTTGAGGCTGAATTCAGATGCAAATTGGGGAAGTCTGGCGAGCCTAGACTCACAAAAGGAACGCGAAGGGGATACGTTTTTCTCAGTTAATGAGGGGTCAAGCTTGTCCAGTGTGGGAGAAGAGTCAGGGACAATGGAACTATCATCGGAGGAGGAGGAAGTAAGCACTGAATCTGGTGTAGTAACCGCGCAGAAGAAGAAGAAGTCAGCTACAAAGCGTAGTTCATTTGCAAAAACGAACAAAAAACTTCTGTGGGATTACTCCGCCACAATAGGTACTTTTCAAGAGGGCATGCAAGGGAAGGACTTTGCAAGTGAGGAGGACGGGTTGGGGAATCACGCTACCCTGGACTTATTAGTTAATATGCTAAAGCAAATACAGGGAGAGGCCAGGGCAAAAAGCCGCAGAGCCAGGCATGACACAAAGAAAATACAAGCCTCCATAAGGAAGATGAATAAGAAGTATGAGGAAGTGGAGGGGAGAGTGGAGCTGGTAGAGGAAAGGACGGGAAGATTGGAGGACGAGGTTACAGATTGGCAGAAATTTAAGATGGAACAGACAAAGATAGTGGAAGACCTGCAATGGAAAGTGGAGGATTTTGAGAACCGCCAGAGACGGAATAATGCAAGACTTTTGGGACTGGAGGAAGGGGTGGAAGGGCAGGACGCAAGGGGGTAGGTGATTAGGCTACTAAAGGGTGCCTTCCCGGAGGCTAAGTGGCAATGGGAACACGAGGTACAAAGGGCCCATAGGTTTCCACTGACAATTAAAAAAAAGCAAGGAGGGAACCAAGACACTTTGCGTAGGGCGATGCTCGTGTTCTTCTGCAACTTTTTGCCAAGGCAGCAGGTGATGGAAAAAGCCAGGCCTGATTCCAAGAGAACAGTTGAGAGGGTTACATTTTTTGCAAGGCCTGACTTTTGTCATGTCACCATTGAGAGGCGCTGGCGTCTAAGACAATTAATAGCCCCTTTTCAGCAACAAGGCGCAGAAGCATACCTGATGTTCCCGGCGAAACTTAAGATGTTTAATGGCGGCCGCACAAGGATGTTTTTCTCTGAGATAAAAGCAGGAGAGTATCTTGAAGAGCTAACGGAGCAACGCAGGGGGAAGTAAAGAAGATTAATAATACTGTAGAATAAGAGCAACCACGTGGAATTGAATATGGTTTATGGACTATGGACTATATATTCTGAACATTTGGGAGGGAGAGGGAGGGCGACACTACAATGCAAGCAGTCAACACATAGGTCAGGATTGACCTATTTGCCTGTACAAGGGGGGGGAGGGGCAGCAGCGGGTGGAAGGGGGTGGGGGGAGGAAAAGGGCTTGATTAAGTTGGGAAAACAGCACAAAAAGACAAACTGTAAGGAGATAAGATATGCAACAGAACGGAATAAGTGGGTAAAAAGCATGGTAAAAACTTATAACGAAATATGGCACTAAGGGTTGCGCAAGTGAATGTATGTGGCTTAAATGATGGAGGAAAAAGGCAGAAGGCGGCATCCATGTTCAGATTGCTTAGACTAGATATGATTTGTTTACAGGAGACGCACATTATGGGAAAAGAAAAATTTAGACTGGAACAGATGGGATACGAGCTATTGGCTAATACAAGTCAGGATACAAGAACAAAGGGGGTGGCTATCGTAGCAAGGAAAGGGGTTATCAAACTCAGAAGAAAAAAGGAGGATCCTGAGGGGAGATGGGTCATAACCGAAGTGGAAACTAATGCTGGCATTTAAACAATTGTATCTGTATATGGCCCAAATGATGATAACCCTGAAATGTTCGAATGGCTAGATCAGGAGCTTGCACTCTGGACAGAGCCGGTCATTTTTTGTGGAGATTTTAATATTAATGGTTTGCACGGGTTGGGAAGATTAGGAGGGGGGAGATATGACGGGCGGAAAAAGAAAATATGCAATGCAGTAAATAACTTGATGCAGAACAACGCTTTGTCAGATTTATGGACTAAATATAATCCACTTGGGTCAGGGAGCACTTTTTACTCAGCACCACATAGGACGGTCACTAGGTTAGATTATATTTTAGTGTCCAACGATAAATTAAACGGGACCCAGATAGAACAGCTGCCAAGATTGATTTCGGATCACAATATACTGGCATTAACCATGCCAAGGGTGGATAGAGGGAGCCCCAATCCTTATACCTGGACATTTGAGAGAAGATTGCTGAAAGAAGAAGGGTATATCAGCAGGATGAATGAATGGATTGCACAGTTTTGGGAAATTAATAGAGGCTCTGCTACAGCTAATACGATTTGGGACACATTCAAGGCCGAGATAAGGGGGGAAACCCTGAGCTATACTCTAAAGAGGAGCAAGACGGAGAGAACAAGGTTGGATAGGTGGATAAAAGAAATGGACAGACTAGAAGAGCAACTAAATAGGGCAGTGACGTGACAAAGTGCAAGAGATATAGAGGGCCTTTTACTAGAGATTGAAGTCAAGAAAGCAGAAGCAGGGGAAGCCTTGGCGGAGAAGGCAGCAGGGAATTACCTTGCTAAGAAGGAAAAGTGTTATGAGTATAGCGAGAGGGTAAGACACTTACTGGCTATCAGAATTAGACAAAATCTGGCAGCAGGTGAAATTAAAGAAATTAGAAACACCGCAGGGGAAATCGTTAATAAAGCAGAAGAGATTCAGGAGGTATTCAGGGAATTTTATGAGTAATTGTACGACCAGGATATGGATGATATAGGAGAAAGGAGTAGGGATTATCTGACAGGGATACCACATGAGAAATTTGATAGAGAAGAAAGAGCCAAATTAGATCAACCTTTATCATTGCAGGAGCTTAAAATGGCAGTGATTAATCTACCAGGGGGTAAGGCTACAGGGCCAGACCAAATACCAGCCGAGTTTTACAAAACATTCTGGGACAGGCTTGGGAAGGATATGTTGGAGACCTTTAGACAGGCCCAGCTACATAGATTAGCGCCACAGTCTTGGGGCGATGCAAACATTATTGTGATTTTAAAAAAAGACAAACCCCCATTAGATCCAGGGTCATACAGACCTATTACTCTACTTAATGCGGATGCTAAAATGTATGCCAAAGCATTAGCACAAAGACTGAGTAGAGTTATTGAGGGGCTAGTTAGTAAGACACAGCATGGCGTTATCCCCGGGAAAAGGACTACTCAGCACACTAGACAGCTCATCACTATAATGGATGCTGCTGAGGTAGCAGGAGACCCTGTCGCGGCCATATTCCTCGATGCTGAGAAGGCATTCGACAGGGTCTCCAGGGAGTTCTTGTGGAATGTTATGGAGTGGTTTTACATAGTCAAAGGGTATATTAGCGCCATACAGGTATTGTATGAGCAGCCAATGGCTAGGGTGAAAATAAATAAGACTTTTACTAAAATTGTGTGGATAAGACGTGGAACCAGGCAGGGTTGTCCTGCATCGCCCCTACTCTTTGCCTTATACTTAGATCCGCTACTCAGGAGGCTAATCGGTAACAATAATATCTTGCCGGTTGAGTTACAAAATGCAGAATATAAAGTACTCGCCTACGCAGACGACGTGGCATTGATAACTACGGAACCAGGGAGGGCTATAAGAGAGATAGAACAGGAGGCAGCAGACTTCGGGGGTATGTCAGGATACTCGATAAATAAGTGGAAACCCAGATTATTGTGAATAAATATACATCCTACTTAGATCCCAGAGTGGTGAAGGAGGCAGTGTATTTGGGGGTAAGGGTGACAGCAGAATTGGAAGAATTAGTAAAGATAAATATGGAACCATCATTAGCTAAGGTAAAAAACAACATAGAAAGAATACACAACCTACATTTCACGGTAATGGGATGTATAAACGTAATTAAAATGGTCACTTTACCGAAATTTCTTTACCTGTTCAGAGCCATACCTTTTTTCTTTGAACATTGTTGGTTTACCAAGCTAGAAGCAATTCTTAATAGGCTAGTGTGGGCACAAGGGAAAACTAGAAGGGCCTACAGGCATATGACACTCACACGAGAAAAAGGGGGGTGGGGGGCACCGGATTTTAAACTCTATAAAAAGGGAGGATTGCTAGGATTTAAACATTGTAGGTTTTTGGATGACATAGAACAAAGTAAACAGTGCACGATTTGTCAGTTGCATGCAGAACTGTTTGTTTTTAAAATGGATGATAGAGAGAAATTCTCAAAGAAGTGGGTAGAAAAAGTGGGCACCACCCCGGATGGATTTCAGAAGTCCCTAGACTTAGGAAGATCAGTGCTGTGTTCGGCGACGCTGCAATCACAGCATTACAAAACACTATTCTGCCTCTACCATACGCCAGCATGAATAGCGCAGTGGGGCGGGGTGGAAGGTATAACTTGCCCTAGATGCAATACAACTGAAGCTGACATAGTACACATGTTCGCACAATGCCCACAACTGTACACTCTGAAAAGGGCCATCAAAGACTTTTTGGAGAATTCATTGGATATTAAGGCTGAGCAAAGTGATGAATTGATATTGTTTGGGGTGAAGACTGAGGATGAAGTTGGCCCCACAGAGTTTTTGTTTATGGTGGCAGCAGTATTTAGAATTACCATTGCGCGGGCATGGTTAGACAAGACACCTCCAACATTCCAAACTTGGATAGCAAGGTTGTTAGCCTCATATAATTTGGAGAAAGCAATATACGAGAGGAAGGGCAGAAGGGCGAAAAAATTGGGAGGGGAAATGTGGCAACCTATTACGAGATGGAAAATCGGGCAAAATAGGGAAGGAGTTGGGTAAACAGTAGCATGTTGTAAGGGGCGAAATGTAGGGTTAATCCTTTTCTTTGTCATTTTTCTACAGGGCTCTGTTGCAAGACTGTATTTGTATTTGTTTTGTATTATATTGTGTTATGTAAATCCAGTATTTTGTGCTGTAAGGCTGATTGTAATAATTTCGGGGGTAAAAAATGCTGGGAAAAAATGATAATAAAAATATATTTTAAAAAAAAAGAAACTTATTGGAAGGAAAGGCACGATGGAAAAAGGTCACAACGTGGAAGGCAGAAGTACACAAGTTTTCACTCAGCTGCTAGTTTATATTTGCATCATGCTGTCACTTTCACTTTAACCCCTTCACTGCGGCGGCTATTCCGCCGCAGTGCTAAGGGGGTGGGGCGGAAGAGTGGCGGGCGCATGCTGGTGACGGAACCGCTCCGTCAACAGCTTCGGTTGCGCTGTGCTTGTGACGGAGCGGTTCCGTCATGGCCCCGCCTGCTCAATAGAACGCTCAGCGCAGGCGCGGAATTCACGCTGCGCATAAGCGGCGGGCGGGCCATGACGGAACCGCTCCGTCATCAGCACAGCGCCACCGCAACTGATGATGGAGCGGTTCCGTCATCAGTGCTCAAGGGGTTAAGTGAAGGCGTGATGACAAAACAAACACGTGCCTGAGTGAAAGCAGATGGCCCCCTAACGATAAGAAAGTGCTTCACAACAGCCGTGAAGTGGACGACTTAGTCCGGATGGGCCGTCCAAAATTACGAAAGAGGAGTGGTCCAGAAGCATCATTTTCAATGGGAAGCCAGCACTTAGCATAAAGGCTGACGCCACCCAATAACAAACATTTGCAATGCAATAGGTCTCGTATTTACGCATGTTTGAGCTATTGGCATTGTAAATGACAATGCCTTTTATTTCTGTTTTGGTTTTTAAGACATAAATAAAAGGCACTGACATTTACAATGCCAACAGCGTAAACTTGTGTAAATGTGGGACTGCAATGCAGTGCCGGACTGGCCGTAGCGGGCACCGGGCATGTCCTGGTGGGCCGCCAGGCTGGGGGCCGATTTTGTGCCCCTGTGGGGCCAATTCTATCACAAGGCCGTTTGTGCAGCACAGCTGCAATATCGGCTCATGGGACAAAATTGCCCGAAACCGGCCCTGACAAATAGCTCAGCCGCACCCCCCAAACACCTGGGGGGGCAGCAGTGCACTTTTCCAGGGCCAGTTTTGGTTCCCAGTCCGGCCCTGCTTCAATGACATTAAAAGGTTACCAAAAGAGCATTTTTACTCTGCCCCGAAAACGAACAACAAAATTACTTTTGGAAGGCAGCACCCATTTGAAATAAGGCTACGGAAGCAGGAAACCAATGGCTGTACAGCAGTTTCACCAATAAACAATAATCGAAAAAAGTTAAGCCAAGTCACCAAAGGGAAAACCAAAAAGCTAATTATTTGTAACAAAAGCCTGCAACACTACACAAATAATATTAGCAATGTCCAGAGTTAAGCGTCCCAAAATGTTTAAATTTCCCACCGCTTCAAGAGAAAACAATCTATTTTCCAAACGCTTCCTCAATTACCTTTTTTCCACAACATGCTGTAGAAGAAACACCTTCTGTCTCTCGTACCGTTTTTCTGCACCTCACGCCCTCTAGAAAGAGAGACAAGGAGAGAGACAAGTGACGTGCATGCACCACCAGACTCTAAGGGCCAAATTGCTAAAACGTTCCCAAAACAATTTACATTTCAACCTAACGATGGAAAGATGTTTTATATAGGTACTGCTCGGAAGGGGCAAATGTTGATTCAAAATGCAAATGCACGAGGGGAAAGTTTATTTGGTTCTGTGCCAGTACATTCAGCGACATCAGGAGCTAGTTTCTGAACCCAAGAGTGTCTCCTGGGTCAGCCTTGGACATTGTGTGTGTCCCTGGGAAAAGACCAAGCATCTCTGCAGTCCTCATAAAAGTTACTGCAAATGGTCTGGAGTTTTAAACCCTTCCCACACTCTCTTTATTTATTTATTTATTTATATCCAGTATTTATAAAGCGTGACACTCATCCCATGGGATATCACGGCGCTATGAAACGAGGGAGACTGCTGATGGCTATGCTGGGGGATTTCGTTTTTTGGGAAGAGGTGAGTTTTTAATTTTTGCCGGAATTGAAGGTAGGTAGTGCTATGTCTGAGATCTACAGGTAATTCATTCCACCTTTTGGCTGCCAGGTATGAGAAGGCGCGTCCACCCGTTCTTGTCTTGTGGATGCCTTTAGGTTTAGCAAGGGCTAAGTGATTCGATCTTAAGTTCCTGTTGGGGATGTAGAAGTAAATTTTCCCTTGCAGGATGGTGGGGCCAGTCTTGTAGAGAGCTCTGTGTGCATGACAGAGTATTTTGAAAGTGGCCCTCTGGCGCATCGGTAGCCAATTAAGTTTCCGGAGACAAGCGGATGCTGAATCTCGCTTGCCTTTATTGCAGACCAGCTTGGCCGCCTGATTTTGTAAAACCTGTAGGCGGGAGAAAAGTTGCTCATTCATTCCTTCGAAAAGAGCATTGCCGTAATCAAGGCGGCTGACCAAGAGGGCTTGGGTGACTGTGCGTCGGCAATCCAGGGGTATCCAGGGAAAGATTTTTGCCAGAAGCTTGAGAATTGCAAAGCCCTTACCCCAGAGTGATCGTATGTGGTCCTTCATGGACAATGCATCGTCCATGATGATACCTAGATTTCTGGCGTGTTGTTTTGGGGTCAGGGCTGATCCCAATGTGGGTGGCCACCATGTGGCGTTCCATGTCAGTTTTGCTCCTCCAAACAGTAGTATCTCCGATTTGCCGGCGTTTAATTTTAAGCAATGGTTATGCATCCATGATGCCATTTCGGTGAGACAGCTGTGTAGCTTTTTCTTTGTCGTCTCCGATCTGTCATCCATTGTCACCATCAGCTGTGTGTCGTTGGCATAGGAACATATGCCGATGCCCCACTTTCTACCAATGTCGGCCAGAGATGAAACATAGACATTGAAGAGAGTGGGGCTCAGCGAGGCCCCTTGTGGGACCCCACGGCTGATGGGACAGGGTTTCGAGTGAAACTGGCCCATGTGCACTGCCTGGGTACGGTTGCTAGGAAACGATCTAATCCAGTTTAGTGCTGTGGATCGCACTCCTTTACTTAATAGAGTGTTTAGTAGACAGTCGTGGGATACGGTGTCAAACGCCGCTGACAGATCAAGCAGTATCAGAGCCACCGATCCACCTTGATCTGTAATGCATCTGATACTGTCCGATACTGCCAGCAGCATTGCCTCAGTGCTATTATTGGCTCTGAAGCCGGTCTGTGAGGGGTCCAGGAGTGAGTTGTTTTCCAGATATCGGGATAGTTGTATATTGACTAGTTTCTCCAAGGTTTTGGAGAGATACGGGAGCTGAGAAATTGGCCTGTAATTCTCCGGGTTGGAGATGTCAGATCCGGCTTTTTTTAGAAGGGGAGTCACAGATGCGTGTTTCCAGGTTTCTGGGAAAGATGCGGTGATGAGCGATTTATTGAAGAGTTTGGTGATAAGAGGGCAGAGTGTCGGTAAGATTTTGGAGAACACGAAATGGGGACAGGGATCTGCGGGAGAGCTGGATTTAACTGTTTCCAGAACTGCTGATACCTCATCTTCTGAGAATGGTTGGAAGGAGGTTAGGCAAGGAGTGTTGCCTTTGTCTGGTTAGTTGTTGCAATTGTCTGTTGTCGGGGTGAGTTCATCAGGGTTATCAGGAAGGGTAGGAGTGTTTAGAGGGGTGAAGGTAGTGTAGATTTTGTTAATTTTATCGACAAAGAAGGTGCTAATGCGTTCACAGGCCTCTGTTGATGGGGTAAGGGTTTGTGAGATGCTTGACGGGTTGCTGAACTCCTTCACTATTTTAAACAATTCTTGAGCGGGATTGTGGTTTTCATGAATTCGTTGAGTGAAGTATGCTTTTTTTGCGTCTCTAATGGCCAAAAAATATTGTTTTCGTTTGGTGACATAGGCTGCTCTAATTTCCAAGTCTTTTGTTTGTCTCCATCGGTGTTCGTCTTTTTGACATTCCTTTTTGAGGCTCTTTAGGAGAGGGTTATACCATTTCTCCGTGATGATCGTTTTTTTCCTTGATTCCCGCATAGGGGCTAGTTTGTCTAGCGCTTGGCGAATTCCAGAATCTAAAAGGGTGATGTTGTTAGTGATAGAGGGGTCTTCCAGTAGTGTGACATCTGTCTCAAGGAAGTGGGTTTGAAAATTAGAGTCGTTAATTAGCCTCCAGGCTCTATTGGTGACGAGAGGGGTGGATCTAAGCTTTCAGGGGTTTGCCTGGAAGTTTAAATAAAAAGGATAGTATGGAGTGGTCGGACCAGGACAGGGGGAGGATTTCTTTTATGGTAGTTGATTCAATATTGGTAAAAAGAAGATCCAGGGTGTGTCCGGCTACATGCGTGGGGCCCTCGACCCACTGTTTGAGTTGTAGGATTTCCATATCGAATTTCAACTGGGCGGATCCGGGGGCGTCTGTTTTTTCGTAATGGACATTGAAGTCGCCGATGACCATATAGTTTTCCAGTTTTAAACATAATGGTAGCAGTTGGTTCAATATTTTGGCTCTTATACTGGCTTGTTGCCCTGGAGGGTTGTAGACAACTGCGCCCGCAAGAATGATGAGGCCCTGGGATAAGATTTTGAATGGTAATATCTCATGTTCAGGGTACACAATGGTGTTTTCCGCAAGGCATGTCAGGTGATCTCTAAAGATCACGGCAACTCCGCCTCCTTTTTTCTTGCCTTGTCTGTTTTGTGTAATTATTTTGTATTCGGGGGGAAGGGCATTAGCGAGGTCTGGGGTATTAGAGTCCGATAACCATGTCTCAGTAATAAAAACTAGGTCCGGGGTCCTGGATGTCAGCATGTCCCAGATCTCTAGGGCATGTTTAGGTAGGGATCTGGCATTAAGGTATAGGCATTTCAGTTCTAGCTGGTTTTTGGTAGAGTTTGTGCGGAGGTTAGTTGGGGGTTGGCCCATACTCGACCAACGACAGGCGAGACAAGAGAAAGGTCCATACGATAATCCGGGGCCGGTTTGATCACAACGGTGAGATCTAACACCAGTGTTAAGGGCTAGTAAATCGCTACGTGTATACTGGATAAGTATCGGCGCAGATGGATTAAGGCCTGTAGGGGGTATAGCCTAGTCCCGGTCGGTCGCGGACGGGCGCAGACGGGCTTGCCTTAGGCGCGCCTTCGGCACGCAAAAGTCGCGCCCGCTGCGCTCGCCCGCTGCGCGACCGAGAATTGCACATATTTTATACTAATCTGGGGTTGAGGGACGAGGGGGTGTGGCCTGAAAGGGGCGTGATCTCCGCTCGAGGCTCGAGGGGGAGTATGCGTGCAACGTCAGCGCTGGCTCCGCTGCGTGCACTGCTGTATCCCAGTAAATGAAATTAAAACACACTTTAAATCTGTGACAATAATTTCTTAAAACAAATGGTAAACTGTGACACAAAGTTTTAAAATACGAAGCTGCATTACTCCCGGCTTCCGCCTCAGGAGTCACTCTCAGTTTTGCTCGACTGTCTTAACACAGCGCTTTTTATGCGCGGGTGTTTGGGGGCGTGGCCTGAAAGGGGCATGGCCTCCGCTCGTGGCGCGAGGGGGAGTATGCGTGCAACGTCAGCGCTGGCTCCGCTGCGTGCACGGCTGTATCCCAGTAAGTGAAATTAAAACACACTTTAAATCTGTGACAATAATTTCTTAAAACAAATGGTAAACTGTGACACAAAGTTTTAAAATATGAAGCTGCCTTACTCCCGGCTTCCGCCTCAGGAGTCACTCTCATATGACAAATTTGCACATTCGGTCATGCCAAACCTGCCCAGGCACAAAGGGGAGTGCAGTCCGGACCAACATACCTACTCCTCTGGACCCTGACATGAACCCTGCATGTGCAAGGAGTTTAGATCCATATCTATCTAGTGCTTTGCGGGTGTTGCCCTTGGGGTGTGTCTCCTGTAGTAGAGCTATGTCTGCGACATGCCTGCCTAAATATTGAAAGGAGAAGCCACAGGAGTATAACCCATAAACCTAGTTGAGATCTGGGCAGTCATAGCAAAAATACACAACAATATCTCAAATGAATTCAAATCAGGTCCAGTGGGTAGGTGCCAGTCCGCCCTGGGGCCGTCTCAAAATGACCCCTGGCCGCAGACTGTCATGTGGCGCCTCCGCTCAGGGCCTGTGGTCAAGCCTCGGTCCGTCCCGGGGTGTCCGTGGGTGACGCTTGTCTGGGGGTGTTTTCCTGTCTTTAAATTAAATGTGCGCCATCCTTGCCAGAAAAATCATCTACAGAAACGGATAGTTTCCAGGACACGCGTGGCACCAAAAGGGGCGAAAACATTCACCTACAATGGAGACACCGTAATTTAAAAAAAATCAAATGCAGAAAGGGAAAAATGCCCAGCTTTTACATTCCAGAATATAAAAGAAATATGCATCAAGATTTGTAATGTTTCCCTGCAGTACTGTGATTTAAAAATTAAAGCATTGCTTTACCTGTCGGCCGGTCCTTGCAGTCTCCCAGTGTGCGGCGAGACTGTCTGACAATACCCTCTGCCCTCAATGAG
The DNA here is from genome assembly GCF_964263255.1 of Lissotriton vulgaris. Classification (NCBI taxonomy): domain Eukaryota; kingdom Metazoa; phylum Chordata; class Amphibia; order Caudata; family Salamandridae; genus Lissotriton; species Lissotriton vulgaris. Next base: position 46,283,048 of record NC_141699.1, read on the forward strand.
AGTGGCGTTACTCGGCACGGGGCTGGCACGGCGGCAGGGGGTGGGGGTCTGTAGTTCTGGGTCAAGGGGGGATGAGGTTCTGTGGTTCTGGGGCAAGGGGGGGCGGGGTCTGTGGTTCTGGGGCAAGGGGGCTACGAGAAATGTCAGTGTCGGGGCCCGTGCACAGCCCGACAGGGTATGAGGAGGTGTGAAGACCCCTCTGTTCCGCCTGCGATCCCTGGAGCTCCGCCGAAGCACGAGCTGAGCTGCAAGTCTTGACTTGTCCACAGCACATGGTGCACCGGGATCCTTTACACAGCGTCCCCCTGGGCACTGGCAGCAGCTCGAGAATCAGGGGCGGGAATGTGAGGCACGCAGCGGGGATGGGGGCCGGGAGGAGGGTGCACCCAAGGGATGTGCAGCATCAAATTAAACTTAATGGGCCGAAAGCAGATGCTGTACACAATTTAAAACAACCTGCATTAAAATTAAAACACACAGGTGCCATTGCGAGCCACACATTTTAAAAAGATTTACAGGAGCTGTTACTGTCGTGCCGCGTTGTTAGAACGAAAACCGTACACAGTTTAAAAAAATAGAGTAAGGAAAAGAAAGGCGCGGGCCGCTATGGGTGAACCAGGCACCATGGTGCTTAAAAAAAAAACAATGAAGTAGTCCCTAAATTAAACCATACGGCCCTGCAAAACTGTACTTAGTCGGTGCTGCCTGCAATAAACAGAAGTGACGTCTGGGGAGCGCAAGCAAATAATAAACGAGCAACGGAGGAGTGAGCCAATGCGAAGTGGGAGGCGGGATTACACACCAAATACTGTTTACTTCAGGTCTTGCGACAGCGCATGCGCTGTCTAGGCTCGACCTAAAAATTATGGTCGGGTCTTCAAGTCCCCTTCTGAAATCTCATCTCTCACTTTAGATCTTACCGAGCTTGCAGGGCATGCGCTACAACGCTAGGCGAGACCTTAAAAACACACATCTGTGAAAAGGACTGTGCTACTTTCTGTGCTGCTGCAGGCTTCTCAGCCCAAGGCTCCTGTTGTAAGTAATTTGCTGCTGCAGTATCTTCTTGATATCACTTGAGCTAGCAATGATAGAGGCACGCTTGTCTCATTTGAGCAGACACCAGGGTGAAGCAGGCCTCGCCCGACTGAGGCCTGGTCCTGGACGTCACTTGTGCTAGCAATGACGGTGGCACGTGGGGCTCATTTGAGCAGACATCAGGGTGAAGCAGGCCTCGTCTGACTGAGGCCTGGTCCTTGATGTCACTTGTGCTAGCAATGACGGTGGCACGCAGGGCTCATTTGAGCAGACAGCAGGGTGGAGCAGGCCTCTCCTGACTGAGGCTTGGTCCTTGCATCTGACAGCATGTCTGCACGTGGTGACATCATGTCATGTGCCAATTGTCTGCTCAGGGGCCAGGACCCCCGTGTGCCATCTCCCGCTCTTCTGTTTGATCAGTAAAAATTGATACTTGTATAGCGCACTACTCACCCGCAAGGGTGTCAAGGCGCTTGTACGAATACAGCTGTGGAACTCGTCCTGGCTTTCCCTGTGAGGCGTCCACTCCTGGGCCCCCCCAAGGTGGAGGCCAGGCATCCTTAGCGTTGTGGGGGACATTGTGTAGATTAAGAAAGCTATTGCCCAGAGTTGCAGAGTGGAACTCCATGATTGGAATAGGCACCGAGGCGAGAATTATCAAGTCCGTGGAATTTTGAGCCCAAGACCCGCCGAGGCAGGAAATTTAACCCTGGTCCCGGGCTAGACCTCTGCATTAGGGTCTGCCGCTCTAGTCATTGAGCCACACTTCTCCACAGTGGATCAGTGGATTCCAGATGACATGTTTTTACTGCCCTTTGTTACGTGATCCTTGAACTTAGAGGTAACATGCAGTCACAGCTGGTAATTACTCATTCACGGCCTGCGGAACACACAGTGATGCCCACACAATGGAGTAAATTGAAAAAAAATTAGATAGGTGAGAAATTCTAGTTCTGCTGGTTTTTTCATGCTCAGCTTCTTGAAGTTGTATAGTGGCCATCACGTGTTACTGCATCCAAACAGAAGATGATGTAAACACTGCTAGAGATGTTCTGTCCCTGTCATTGGCACGAAGGATGCTCTTTCCCTGGAAGAGGCAAGTAGATGGTCCGCTAACCATCTACCAATGACGTCTATGACAATAATGTATGATGTGTAACTAGTAATGACAGATGAAAGCAAATAAGCAGAGTGGACTCCCCTGGTCAGTGTGTACTGTGTATAGGGAACAGTCGGAACAGGACACTACTAGCGCAATGCGGTCAGGTGTCCAGAAAAGTTCTGCATCTACGGGCATTGTTTTTTGTCTAAGATCAGCGCTGTGCAGCTGGTGAACTGTCTTGGATAGGCTCTGCAAAAACAACAGTTGATGGACAGAATGCAGAACAATGTCATACAGTCACACCAGTACAGGGATCTGGACCTTAATCCATCGATTTTTTGTTCACCATGCCATTCCAGTTTGAACACAGCCATATGCAAATAAGTCTTGACCCTGTGCCCCATGGGAACAGTCCAGTCTGAACTGCCAAGCCAGGTCCTCCCTGGACTGGAAACAAGCATCCTAGGACCGGTTTCGGGCTTTCAGCCCTCATCAGCCTGGATAGCTTGATTCAAGTGGCATAGTGAGAACGGGACTCACGTCTGAGCATACCCGTCCCACTTGGGGTGCAAATTCAAAAACAACAGTTGATGGGCAGAATGCCGAACAATGTCATACAGTCACATCAGTACAGGGATATGGGCCTAAATCCATCGTTTTTTTGCTCACCATGCCATTCCAGTTTGAGCCCAGCCAAATGCAAATCAGTCTTGACCCTGTGCCTAGGAGTGAGCTAAAGAATGTGATGGATTAAACCAAGATCAGTTGACTGGGGGTGAGTGTATGATTTGCTCAAGCGCTCCATCCATCATCCCCTTTCGTATATCTTGGATTGGCTCTGGGCACACAAACCGCCTGTATTGATGGATTTGAGTTGTTAGACTTGACTAAAGCATCTGAGCATGTTAACATTACACTTGGAATTAATCAGAGTAATTTAAGGAATTGTGCATTACTCTTGTGAAGCATAAATTGTGAAATTATGTAATGAAACAAGCAAGAGTATTCAATAGTTATTTTGGGCAAAAATCCTACTGCATGAGCACAGGAACAATAATCTAAGAGTGAGCAGCAGCTGGGGACAGCTGTTCATGTCCTGTAGCATCTAGTGCTATTTTCCTAGGGCAAAATGCATCCTCTGATACATTTTGGAAGCGAGGGTGGCATTTTCTACCAAGAAAATTATTAATTGATTGAATATGCTTCTCATGTAATTGCCCATAATTACATGTCAGTTTGCTGTATTTGCGAGGAATTAAACTAGAGAGAATGACACCACTTATGCTCACCGCTTCTTATTATCTGAGCTCCAATGCCCATACCTGTCATTAACTCTATAATTCATTATTTTACCTAGGAGTGGCTTCAAGGGGAAGCAGAATTGTTGGTATTAAAGTATACATTTGACACCCATCTTTCAATCTGTTATGTTTATCTAAAGTGGAATTTTCCAAATAAAACACCCATGCCCATTTTTTACATAAAATGTACACAACTCAGCAAAGCATAGTAAAGTTGCAGCACTGCACTGCTCTGCACTGCGCTGCGTTGCATGAATAGAAGAGAGGTCAGTACAGCACCAGATCTGCTAACATGTGGCGCTGTTCTCTCTCCCTTCTCAGGCACACTTCTGGCTGCAGTGAACCAACACAGGCACCCGTGCGTCACAGTGTCTGCTTTGTGTGAAGTGTAGCTTTTTCTACTGAATGTACTTCCTTCCAATCCAAAGGCTATGCGTGAGGGTGCTTCCCACTTTTTCTGTAGACTCCAGCACAAGTGCTGAGAGGGTGAATCATAGGTATGGAGGAGGAGCAGGATTTTGGTGCAAATCCATCAGCATCGCGGTGTAGATTTGCCTCAAAACTCATATGAGTTTAGATGAGAACACCCATGCACCACCCATGGGACGCCACCCATGCACCACCCATGGGACACCACCCATGCACCACCCATGGGACGCCACCCATGCACCACCCATGGGAATCCACCCATGCACCACCCATGGGACGCCACCCATGCACCACTCATGGGACGCCACCCATGCACCACCCATGGGACGCCACCCATGCACCACCCATGGGACGCCACCCATGCACCACCCATGGGACGCCACCCATGCACCACCCATGGGACGCCACCCATGCACCACCCATGGGAGGCCACCCATGCACCACCCATGGGACGCCACCCATGCACCACCCGTGGGACGCCACCCATGCACCACCCATGGGACGCCACCCATGCACCACCCATGGGACGCCACCAATGCACCACCCATGGGACGCCACCCATGCACCACCCATGGGACGCCACCCATGCACTACCCATGAGATGCCACCCATGCACAACCCATGGGACGCCACCCATGCACCACCCATGAGACGCCACCCATGCACCACCCATGGGACGCCACCCATGCACCACCCATGGGACGCCTTCCATGCACCACCCATGGGACGCCACCCATGCACCTCCCATGGGACGCCACCCATGCACCACCCATGGGACGCCACCCATGCACCACCCATGGGACGCCACCCATGCGCCACCCATGGGACGCCACCCATGCACCACCCATTGGACGCCACCCATGCACAACCCATGGGACGCGACCCATGCAACACCCGTGGGACGCCACCCATGCACCACCCATGGGACGCCTTCCATGCACCACCCATGGGACGCCTCCTTGTAACCTAGTCCCTATATAAAAAAAAAAAACTCTAACCAAATTGTTTTCAGTGTCAGTAGATACCTGTTTGATGTGGGTATAATAAGAATAAAGGTAGGCTTGACATTTTGGTGATATTATGTACATGTGTGTCATGATTGCCGGCACGGAGTACACAGAAGTGCATACTCCCGCACACTCCCCTGACAGAAACGCATGCGCAGGGTTAGGCAGAGCTCGTTAAAGCCCTGCCTTCCCAAGGGAAAGCGCTTCGATTTCCATTCATCCTGTACCTGTTTCCGTCACATGGCTTCCGGTGCGTCGGGTTCCCTGCACTTCCGCGTTGCTCGGCGTCTATGACTCCTCGTCGGGCGTTTAGTTCCCGGTCCTTTCCTTCTTCAATCACTTCTGGATCCTGATTCCTGCGCATAGAAGGGAGAACCGAAAGAAGAACTATTGACCGTGGTTACGGTATTTCAGCACGTTGCGCTGTCTTATTTATTTGAACAGTTTAGTTGCTTTAAACAAGTCATGTTATTTTAATGAGCAAGCTGCTCTAACAAACCTTGGGAATATTTAGTTGCTTTCCAGTTGGGCATTCGTGAGGAAGGCAAGGCGAGTCAATCTCAAGGTGGACAACCTCAGAGAAAATAAAAATACACGATTATCCTGCGGTAACTTATCACCTATAATTCATATCTTTTGTATTGTAGCAGTACTCAGTCCAGACCCTACACACACTTACATTCCTGATTTCACGAAGGGATCCTCCAATACAGTCCTGAATAGAAGAGAAGTTAGGTATATAATATACTGTTATAAACCATATTCACAGCTTATGGTATACGCACTCTAATGTGTGTCCCCCTTCTTTCCAGTTTTATTTTGCTAACTACTGGTCAGCTGTTTTCTGGGTGGTGATTCACTACCCCTGCAGTTCCTGGGTTATCTCGGAGGAGTGTCTTCCCTTCCATACCTTGTTTTGTTTTCCCTTCTTCCCCTGGTTATCTGTTGATGCCCGTTTTATGCTGGCACAATAGGTGGTTGGTTGAGGTTGCGGACCTCTCTTCAGTTCCTTGGCATTCCTGTAGAAAAAGGGACAGGTGAGATCTTGACATGTGTATTTGGAATTATATTGTCTATTAGGATTGCACTTGCACTTTATAAATCAATGATAGACTAAGAGGAATGTCCTGTTAGTTATATTTGTTGCACTTAAAGCATTTGCACTCTTTGATTAGATTCCCACCAGGAAGCTGCACTTAAAAGATGTAAAGACAGGCACTTGCAGTCCTTGGTTATTTGCAGTGTTATTTGATTCAAGCACTCCTCAAATGCCTTTTATGAACTCAACAATGCCTAGCATTTTTTAATCTATTAATGATATTTTAAAATTGTTAAATAGATGATTGTTTTTAGGTCTCGCCTAAGCAGAACGCATGCACTGCATAGGGGACACCTCTTGGATTCAATCAGCCTTTGGTTCCCAAAAATGTGCACACGTTGCATTGCTTTCAATGGCAACGAGTGCACGTTTGGCGATTTGCTTGCGGAAGCAAGCTTTGGCAATTTGTAATTAACCTCCAAACATATGGTGACCAAGGCTCGCTCCCGCAAGGGAATCACTGTGTGTTCTCTGGGCCGCACTCCCCCCACCCTTTCCACTTGGTAACCTGGAGTACTGTTTCATTTTCGCCGCCGTGGGGCCGCGCTACCGCACGGCCACTCTTCTGTTTCAGCACTTGTCTAAATACACTACTGGTGCCTCCAAATTTCAAAAATGACCTTTGTTATGCAGGGCCAGCATTTATCTTTTTGGGTTTAGGACAAAAAATACATATATTATGCATCGGTAGGTTCCCCAGAAATTAAGTTTTACTAAACAAAATGCAAAGAAAGAAAGCATCAACAACACCAAAACAACGGTATCCAATGCCAGACCAATTATTTGCTTTTGTCAATGTTTGTTTTCTCATACTTGATCTGAGACAAACATGAGGATTGTAACTTATAATCATGCACTGCATTGCACCCATCAGCAGCGCGTACTCTGCGGAGAAAAAGTGCGGGTTATGATTTAGGGCCGATATAAACGTCCCGTTTCCAAGTGAGTTAAAGTGTCCATCGCTCCAGTAAATTAAACCCTGGGAAGCTCTCGAGCTGGGATGAATGGGGCTGCATTTTTCCATATGCTGATGGTTGCTAGGACCCCATGGCTTTTGTAGTTCGGACTGGATTGTTCCCATGGGGCAACAGGGTCAGAGCTGATTTACATATCGCCATTGTCTAACCCAGGGTGGTGTGGAGTGCAAAAAAATGATGGATTTGGGCCCAGATCTTTTGACTGGGGGAGTGTGTGACATTGATCCACATTCAGTCCATCACTTGTTGTTTTTGCAATTGCCGCCCTAAGTGCGCTGGGGATGCCCAGACGTGGGTCCCAGGCACTCCACACCACTTGGAGTCAAGCTAGCCGGGCTGATGAGAGGTGTTACCTTGAAACCGGTCCGGTCCTCGGATGCTTGATTCCGTTCTGGGAAGGACATGGCTTTTGTAGTTCGGACTGGACTGTTCCCATGGGGCAACAGGGTCAGAGCTGATTTGCATATCCCCATTGTCTAACCCAGGGTGGTGTGGAGTGCAAAAAAACAATGGATTTGGGCCCAGATCTTTTGACTGGGGTAGTGTGTGACATTGATCCACATTCAGTCCATCACTTGTTGTTTTTGCAATTGCCGCCCTAAGTGCGCTGGGGATGCCCAGACGTGGGTCCCAGGCACTCCACACCACTTGGAGTCAAGCTAGCCGGGCTGATGAGAGGTGTTACCTTGAAACCGGTCCGGTCCTCGGATGCTTGATTCTGTTCTGGGAAGGACATGGCTTTTGTAGTTCGGACTGGACTGTTCCCATGGGGCAACAGGGTCAGAGCTGATTTGCATATCGCCATTATCTAACCCAGGGTGGTGTGGAGTGCAAAAAAACGATGGATTTGGGCCCAGATCTTTTGACTGGGGAGTGTGTGACATTGATCCACATTCAGTCCATCACTTGTTGTTTTTGCAATTGCCGCCCTAAGTGCGCTGGGATGCCCAGACGTGGGTCCCAGGCACTTCACACCACTTGGAGTCAAGCTAGCCGGGCTGATGAGAGGTGTTACCTCGGAACCGGTCCGGTCCTCGGATGCTTGATTCCGTTCTGGGAAGGACATGGCTTTTGTAGTTTGGACTGGACTGTTCCCATGGGGCAACAGGGTCAGAGCTGATTTGCATATCGCCATTGTCTAACCCAGGGTGGTGTGGAGTGCAAAAAAACGATGGATTTGGGCCCAGATCTTTTGACTGGGGGAGTGTGTGACATTGATCCACATTCAGTCCATCACTTGTTGTTTTTGCAATTGCCGCCCTAAGTGCGCTGGGGATGCCCAGACGTGGGTCCCAGGCACTCCACACCACTTGGAGTCAAGCTAGCCGGGCTGATGAGAGGTGTTACCTCGAAACCGGTCCGGTCCTCTGATGCTTGATTCCGTTCTGGGAAGGACATGGCTTTTGTAGTTCGGACTGAACTGTTCCCATGGGGCAACAGGGTCAGAGCTGATTTGCATATCGCCATTGTCTAACCCAGGGTGGTGTGGAGTGCAAAAAAACGATGGATTTGGGCCCAGATCGTTTGACTGGGGGAGTGTGTGACATTGATCCACATTCAGTCCATCACTTGTTGTTTTTGCAATTGCCGCCCTAAGTGCGCTGGGGATGCCCAGACGTGGGTCCCAGGCACTCCACACCACTTGGAGTCAAGCTAGCCGGGCTGATGAGAGGTGTTACCTCAAAACCGGTCCGGTCCTCGGATGCTTGATTCCGTTCTGGGAAGGACATGGCTTTTGTAGTTCGGACTGGACTGTTCCCATGGGGCAACAGGGTCAGAGCTGATTTGCATATCGCCATTGTCTAACCCAGGGTGGTGTGGAGTGCGAAAAAACTATGGATTTGGGCCCAGATCTTTTGACTGGGGGAGTGTGTGACATTGATCCACATTCAGTCCATCACTTGTTGTTTTTGCAATTGCCGCCCTAAGTGCGCTGGGGATGCCCAGACGTGGGTCCCAGGCATTCCACACCACTTGGAGTCAAGCTAGCCGGGCTGATGAGAGGTGTTACCTCGAAACCGGTCCGGTCCTCGGATGCTTGATTCCGTTCTGGGAAGGACATGGCTTTTGTAGCTCGGACTGGACTGTTCCCATGGGGCAACAGGGTCAGAGCTGATTTGCATATCGCCATTGTCTAACCCAGGGTGGTGTGGAGTGCAAAAAAACGATGGATTTGGGCCCAGATCTTTTGACTGGGGGAGTGTGTGACATTGATCCACATTCAGTCCATCACTTGTTGTTTTTGTAATTGCCGCCCTAAGTGCGCTGGGGATGCCCAGATGTGGGTCCCAGGCACTCCACACCACTTGGAGTCAAGCTAGCCGGGCTGATGAGAGGTGTTACCTCGAAACCGGTCCGGTCCTCGGATGCTTGATTCCGTTCTGGGAAGGACATGGCTTTTGTAGTTCGGACTGGACTGTTCCCATGGGGCAACAGGGTCAGAGCTGATTTGCATATCGCCATTGTCTAACCCAGGGCGGTGTGGAGTGCAAAAAAACGATGGATTTGGGCCCAGATCTTTTGACTGGGGGAGTGTGTGACATTGATCCACATTCAGTCCATCACTTGTTGTTTTTGCAAGGACCCCAATTCGAAGCACCTGTGTCTCACCCCTCCCCTGGGCCTCCCATCCTCCCCTCAAACAGTAGCGGGGCAGGCTGCACCATTTGCCTTGCACTTTGGCAGCGGAGCGCAGTGCTGGGAGGAGAGACCTGTTACTTGTACATGTACATGTACAGGAATTTATATGTGTACATGTTCGGAATTTATATAGCGCAAATCACCAAGCGGTTTCTAAGCGCTTGCTTAGGGAACCCGTCCTGGTATTCCCCTGTGAGATAACCCCGGCAGGGTATCCGCAAGGTGAAAGCCAGGCATCCCGCCGCGAGGGGCCGTTGTGGAGATTAAGCAAGCTATTGCCCAGAGTCGCAGAGTGTGAACCCATGAATCGAGTAGGCACCGGAGCGAGAATTGTCGAGTCCATGGACATTTTAGGACTCAAGACCCCACCGAGCCGGGAATTGAACCCTGGTCCCGGGCTGACCTCTGCTTCCAGGTCTGCCTCCGCTAACCAGTGAGCCACACTTCTCCAGGAGGAGTTCTCACAGCATCCAGACTGCTTCTTGTGTCCGGCCGAGTTTGGTCCTTCCCAAACCTCTGTGAACTTGAAACTGTAACAGCTTTCCATCGCCTGGGACGTTTGCGAAGATGGCGCAGCTGAGGAGGTGGGTGGTCCAGTTTGGGCTCTTGGTGGCCATTTGCTGTAAGTTCCCTGTTCATCTCCAGTGGTAGTCCCTCAGTGTGCTCGAGTTCGCCAACAGACAAATGGGTAGGAGGGGAGTTAGGCCCTGGCTGCTGCTGCGGTATCAAACCCCTGAAGCCCGTTATCTCACTTCAGAGGTGGGAGTTTGACAGAGCTGGAGGCTGTGATGTCGTGACGCGTGACGTGTCATGACACGTCCAGAATGTCAATATCATGTGACCTGCACATAATAAAAGTAAAGGGCACACAAACGTACGTCAGTCAGGCGATGGAGGCATATCCCTGTAGTTACACCATAATTGCTGCCTCCTGTCGTACTTTACCCATCTGCTCCCATTAGGCCCCTTGCATGGTTCCCATCATGTCGCCTCAATCATCCCCACGACACCACAATTAGTGACGAGGGTGGGCGTGCCCTCGTTACCCCACGGTGAGGCAGCCGCAAGCCTCCTGACCGCTCACAGCGCTTGTGCCCCGTTAAGTGGCGCAGTGGGACCCAGCGCCCGGAGGCTGTGAAGGTGCTCCAACTGTCTGAAACTGGGCCAGAAGACGTCAGTGCTGCCCGGCGAGACCTCGAGGTGAGCCTACCCCTGTGACCTGCCCTGCGGTGCTATCGGCCACCATGCCTCTTCCTGCGACTGTGTACGGCTGTGTGGGGGACACCGGTGTTCGCTAAGGGCCCCCGGAGTGCAGTGCCCCGCCCACCAGCAGCCGCATAAACTCCACACACCGTGCACAGACTAATTGAGTCCCGGCCCTACCCCGGTGCATCGGCTATGCCGGGCCGGCCCACTGCAAGCCCACATGCTGAGGTGAGAAAGAGGGAAGAGAGAGGCCTTCACACAAGCCGATAAATCACTAAAGGAAAGCCCCAGCAATTGGAGGAAGTGGAGGGATGCCACAAGACCAATAGCAAAAGCATAGCGAAGCACGCACACAGGCCCACTCCAACACTAGGCCCTGCGCTGATCCGGAGGGGGAGGAGCAACTCTAGAACTGATGCCCACGTGCTCACTGGGCTGAAAAGCAGTTAGGCTGATCAGAGGGCCTGGACACCAGCAAAGGGAGTAAGCATCCCGGAGGGTGAACTGAAGTGCCACACCCCACAGCCGGGTGCCCCTCCCACCACGCAGGAATAGCCTGAAGGTCGGTGATAAGTGAAAGTACACCTTTACCCCATCTACACAATGCTACAACAACACAGGCGGGCACAGCAGTCACTACGGCGCCTGACACAGGGCCTATACTGCTAAAGATTTCCCAAAAACCTCCTATAGAGCCGTTCATCGTGGAGGGGTCTCCATCGTCACTGGTACCCAAATGCAAGGACTGGGTAGATGGCTTACATTTTTTTCGAGTCCACTAAGGTCCACAAGGACCAGAAAAGAGCGATGCTGTTGCACTTAGGGGGCAAGGACATACATAACATTACCATAATGCTTGTAGAAGCCACGCCCAAGAACCACCACACCTTAATAAATGCCCTCAACGGACATTTCGAGCCGATGGCCAATCAGAACTATGAGAGGTTCCTATTCAGGCAGGCACGCCAACTCCTGGAGGAGTCCTTGCGCATGTACCATGCTAGGCTCAAGAACCTAGCATCGACCTGCAGGTTCTAATACGAGACAGAAGAGATAAGAGGACAGGTGATTCAGGTATGTGCCTCCGCCAAACTCCGGGAACGCATTCTGGAAGAGTCTGGAAAATCCCTCGCCGACATCCTGACCTGGGGACGCACCAAAGAGCTGTCAAAAGCATGTGCAGCACACATGAAGGCAGCCCTCCAAGTCCCGGTGAAGACAGAACCTGTCAACGCAGTCACGACCAAAACACCGGCGAGGTGGAACAAGAAAGGGTCCGGCACCGCAACTGGGGGACCAGCAGGAGGGTGTGGATACTGTGGCGGACCTCCACACCAGCCAGCAGAGTGTCCTGCAAAAGAGAAGAGATGCTCGGGATGCGGGCTTTTCAACCACTTTGAGAAAGTGTGCAGATCCAAGAAGTATCGCAAGCCACAACAGGTGGTTAACGCCATGCTAAGGGAGATAGAACACCCAGCGACATGGAGGACGACGATGAAGATGAAGAGCGGGTAGTCCATAAAGTACACATGATTGGCACTGCCACCCGCAAAGCGTGACAGCTGCCGCAGTGCAACATCTGTGTGGGATCCCTGGACGTCATGGCTGTGGTAGATACCGGGGCTACCATTAACATCATGGCATCTTCCCTCTACCAGACGCTGTGCCCAGCACCCAAGCTGTACCCGTCAACAATCACCGTGTTTGCCTACGGCCAAGACACTCTACTGAAAATACAAGGTAGTTATAAATCATCCATCTCTCATGGTGCCGCTCTGTCACCACCAACGTGTACGTCACCGAAGATGGCCAAGGTATGCTCCTTGGGTGCCGTGCTACAGAAGATCTAGGAGTGGTGACGTTTGCTTTCAGCGTGAATCATGAGTCGATCCAACAGTTGCTTGACGAATTCTCTGAGGTCTTCAAAGGCATCGGAAGATTCAAGGGCAAGGAAGTTCATCTACATGTTGACCCAACGGTACAGCCCGTAGCGCTAAGGCATCGGCTTATAGCATTTCATCTGCGGCCTTAGGTTGAAGAGGAAGTCAAGAAGCTAGAAGCTGTCAGGTCCGGACAGATTAGGCCCCAGTTTAGTTCTCAGTTTCTCTCTTCAAGGGCTAAAATCATTCCAAGACGTTATTGGGGCCCAAAAATAGTTTGTGCTGATCGACGTTCAGTCTGGTTTAGGAAAAGACTGCAGTCAATTTGTGGGCGGAATTCCAAGATGGCCACCGTAATTCTTCATTGAGTTTGCTAGTCTAGTTGTTTTGCCGTGCGACTATCTTCAGCTGAGTTCGCGGTTCCAATTCTGTGGAACTGAGCACTTCAACTGAAGATTTTGCTGGAAATGGTCGCGTATTTCCTTTTTCAATTCCTGTGCGCAGCGGCTGTCCCGAACTTAACTTCTGGGTCTGTGAGTATTTTTCGGATGCCCAGCGCAGACATTCTACCGCAGCTGCGGTAAGTGTTTTAATTTTGGTTGGCAGTTTTTGGAGAAATCTCGAGTTCAAGTTTCCTGAGAGAAATTAAAGGAGAAGCATTTAAAAGAGGGCTCAATAAATTTTTCCGTACTTGTTTCAAGGGCATTGAGTCTGAGTTGAATTTAGTCAAATACATAAGGACAATTTGTGCTATAATAAGAGACTGTGGGAATTTGATATGAAGTTAATATTGTTCCCAGTACAAGAGCATTGAGTATATCTGTTAAGAAGAAAAGAAAATCTTTGCTAATCACTGAAGCAGACAAGAGAATTAGACAGATGAAATTCCACATGTATGTGTGATTATATATATATATAATAATACTTACCACCTCTAGAGAAATAATCTCTTCGTCTCCAGCTTCTGGATCCCACATTGTCTAATAAAGAAAAGAAAGAAAATATAGGAGAGAAAAAGGTGTTAGAAGGTGATTAGAGTTCTAGGAGTTAAGCAGTATATAGGAATTAGAGCATAAGTAATTGTGTTTTGTATTTCATAGAGAATTCTACATAGAAGATAGCATCACCACTATGCAACTGAAAAAATAGAGAACAGCTAGCCACTTTGCAAGAACAGGTACCAATATATAAGTAAGGTTAATGGCATAGAGAGGGCATAAGAAACAGTGTTTAGTGCAATTGTTTATTTCAGAAAGAAGGACAAAGGAAGAAGCAGACAAGAGAAGAACAGCCCAGATTGACATAAGAAGACGTGGTATGTTTCTCTTTCACTCCCAATCCTCTTTCCCCCTCTTGGATGCAGAAGTCCATGTGACCTTGGTATCTAGGTATGGGGTTAGAGGAATAAGCATCAGTTCCAGCAGACACTGCAGATTCTAGATTTCAGGTACTTGACAGAAGCAGCAGGAATAATCGAGAAGGTGTCGGGACCCACACACTGGGTCTCTACCATTGTTGTCACGCGGAAGCCCAAGCAGCCTGGCGCAGTGAGGATCTGTGTAGAAATGCGCATACCCAACACCGCAATTAAACACGAACGCCACTGAACCGCAACCATCGATGATCTCATTGGAGAAATGGCCGGAGCCTGTTGGTTTTCCAATCTTGACCAACGGTCCGGATACCATCAACTGGTGCTTGATGAAGAATCTCAAAACACCACCACTTTTTTAACCCATGTGGGGCTCCGACGTTATACTGAGTTGTTGGTGTATCTAGTGCTGCTGAGGTCTTTCAAAACGTCATACATGAACTGATAATGGACATCCCAGGTGCCATCAACGTCACGCACAATCCATACCTGATCACAATTCGCACCTTACCCAAGTGCTTCGCTGCCTGCGTGATGCCGGACTCACCTTGCATCAGGAAAAGTGCGAGTTCCTGAAGAAGAAGTTGCAATTTTTGTGTTTACACTTTTTCCACAGAGGGAGTCAATCCAGATCCAGAGAAGGTCCGGGATATCAAGGATGCTGCAGCCCCCACCAGAGTGACGGATGTCTGCAGCTTCCTGGGCATGATAAACTACTGCAGGAGATTTATTTGTGATCTTACAACCCTGACACTACCACTGAGAGAACTCACCAAAGATGCAGTCCCGTGGAGATGGGGTACAGACAAAGCTATGGCCTTCAAGGAGGTCAAGAACGCACTTTTAAAGGCTACCACACTTGCTTTCTTTGACCCCAGGAAAATGACCCAAATAGCTGAGGATGCAGGTCCTATGGGCCTAGGAGCCGTACTGCTGCAGAAACAACGGGCCCGATTCACAGAACTAACTTAAGACAAAATCTTAAACTTACTACTTTTGGTATTCACAGCAGTTAGGATTTTGTCTTAAATTTGTCTTAATCCCGACTCTGGACCAAAGTGTGGTTCCCCCTGGTGGACGAACTGGTGGAGCCACTGTCTGCTTGTGTTCTTCATGCCAAGTAACAGGGGAAATGCACCATCCTGCTCCAGTCATTGCGGAACCTCGGCCAAGGTCTCCAGGGTCCTGTGTCAGCATGGATTTTTTGCAGTTTGCCTGATGGTCGCTATGCTTAGTGGGGATTGATGAACATTCAAACTATCCTGAGGTTGAAATTGTGACGTCTCCCAGTGCTGCAGAAGTGATTTCAAAAATTGAAAAGATACTGGCCGCCCATGGCCTGATGCAAGAGCTGCGCACGGATAAAGGGCAGGAATTCGCTACCTACCTCACCAATCTCAGCGTTCGACATCGTAGAGTCACTCCCAGATGGCCGCTTGCCAATGGAGAGGTGGAGAGATTCATGAGGACTCTAAATAAAGTTATCCAGATGGCACATGACAAGAGACAGTCAATACAGCTGGCAATATTCACATTTCTCAGAAGCTATCGCCAGACGCCACACACCACCACCGGAGTTGCTCCTGCTCATCTGCTGATGGGCCGGGTGGTCACGGATTCCATACCACGTTATCCCCAGTGGCAGCCGCAGACTTCGGATGACCCCAGGATAGATGCTCGTTGTCGGGAAGCGTATGCTCATGTCAGTCAGAAGAGGAATGCCAAAACTCGCTCGCTTGAAAAAGAAGATTTGGTGCTGATCAAGAAGCATTCTGCCTCTAGCAAGTTTCACCTGCCATAAGAAAAGAAGCCATGGACTGTAGTCAATGTCAAGGGAACCCGGGTCATTGCATGTGTCCCATTCCAAAAGATATTATTCAGAGACTGCTACGTCTTCTTCAGCGAGGCTGGACGCTGAGGAGAGTAACCTAATGAGTGATGAGGACAGTTTTGACGGAGCGGCAGAGTTAAGTCCTGAGAAGGAAGGTGATAGCGGTGCAGAGCTGGAGATGTCTCAAACCATACCGGATGGTGGTCACTGTGAGACCGACGTGGCTGAGTCTCAAAGTCGGGTCTGTCTCAGTACCGACTGCGGATGAATCCTGTTCCCTCCTGTCGCCTGAAAGACTATCTCACGTGAGACTGTTCTTGATATATTGGGGGCTGAGTGAAAACGGGAGGACTTTAATTTTCATACCGGTTTTTGCTTTGATACTGTGGGAGGGCCTTAATCTCATGGAGAAGTGTGGCTCACTGGTTAGAGCAGGCAGACCCTGAAGCAGAGGTCAGACCCGGGACCAGGGTTCAATTCCCGACACGGCAGGGTCTTGAGCTCAAATGTCCACGGACTCGATAATTCTCACTTCGGTGCCTGACCTAATCATGGGTTCACACTCTGCAACTCTGGGCATTAAGCTTGCTTAATCTACACAATGGCCCCCGCGGCGGGATGCCTGGCTTTCACCTTGGGGATGCCCTGTACGGGCTATCTCACAGGGAAAAGCCAGGAGGGGTTCCCAAGGCAAGCGCTTAGAGACCCCTGGGTGATAAGCGCTATATAAATCCAACATACAATACAATACAATACAATGTTATTTTGATGTTTGTTGGGGAGGAATGTGATGTTGTGACGTGTGACGTGTCACGACATGTCCAGAACGTCAAGGTCATGTGACCTGCACATAATAAAAGTAAAGGGCACGCAAACGAACCTCAGTCAGGCGACGGAGGCGAGTCCCTGTAGTTTATCCTGTCGTACTTTACCCATGTGCTCTCAGTAGGCCCCTTGCATGGTTCCATCGTGTCGTCTCAGTCATCCGTGCGACACCACAGAGGCAAACTCAGGTGGTGCGATGTTGGAATGTAAATATGAGATGACATTTAATAGCTGAGCTGAGATTGCAGGAGAAGCTTCTCAGACAGGAAAGCCCTCCAAACGCAAACCCTTTATTATCATGTGAGGATGTTTACAGCTCCGTTTCTAATTCTAAATATGAACACACTTCCTACGGAAAAAAGTATATTGGTCCTTTCTTTGTTTGAAAGACTTCGGCCGCGTTATGAACTGAAGCCCTAAGAGTTCACGCCAGTGTAGTTAAATTGATAATTGAAAATGAATTATTTTCAGTATAAAATGCTTGATTTTCTGAAACAAAAAGTACAAATACTTTCTAGCTCTCGCTTGTGTGCAGGAAGCACACTTTCTCCTTTCATGGAAATTGATAGGAGTGAGCAGGTGGGTGATAATAATGTCTTTAGATTTCTGGTGTATGTTGAAGCTGTGTATAGTGCCGTTTTGCATTAAAAAAGTAGACAAAAATGTAGAAAAGTTAAAGTAGCCTATGAAAAAAATTAAAATGCAAGGGTTATTGGGTTAGAGAGGTCAATTTCGAAGTTAAAGTAAGGTATTGCTTGAGATTGCTATACGATGAGGAATGGGTTGTGTGTCCTGATGGGTTTAGGATTGGGCTAAATGTTAAGTATGGCGTACGTGAGTGTTTTTCATATAGGTTAAGTTTAGTGGTTTAGAATATGAGATGTTATTATGGATACTGTTGGGATTGGGTTATGGTTTTAGATGATTTATATAGTTACGGTTAGATGAAGGGCTCAGTTGGCGTAAGAGTAATGGAAGGTGTAACTGATGGTCAGGGTTGAAGTAAGGTTCAGTATTAGGATTGGATGGAGGTTGGGTAAGGGATGGGGTAAAGGTTAGGTTAGATTAAGGGACTGGGTTAGGGTTGGAGTAGTAAAAGTATATGTGTAAGAAGGAGGTGCAGGAGTAAGGGGGCATTTGGATATGGGGGTTTCCCATTGTAAAATGGCAGAAACAAAGGGTCTGATCTATCAACAAGTTTTACCCATTCTTTGTCTTTCAGAAACTTTTATAGTATATGCGGGCCATAATGTTGTAAGGGGATCATTTAGGATTGAGGAAGGGTTAACACTTGGTAAACAGGATTTGAACCCTCTCTCCCCTCATCCACCTTCTCCTTTTTCCTTGACTTCAATGTCTGATCTTCTCTCAACCATAACAGTACTGCTGTTGTCCTAAGCTCATCCTTTCTCACGCCTTGCTCGCTTACCGCCAACTTACTGCAAGTGACTGGTGCTCCTGTCTCTTGTGTGGTAACTGTTATTGTGAGAAGCCTTAGATAGAGAAAACACATACAGAGAAAGCTCACTGGCAGCTTCCTGCAGCCATCTCTCACTAGACACAGTGGCGAGGCCCTGCACCCAGATGCACCCGTTGCAATAAGTTGCAGCTTCCTGCAGTCTCTGTCAGGGCTACTCCCTGTAGACAAGAGCAGGTCTCTGCACCTAAAGAATATCTTTATAGACTTAGCCCAGCATAGCCAGTGGCAGCACCATCCATGTCTATACACAGACAGCTTCCTGCTGATAGAGGTGCAACTCCCTGCCGGCAAAGGCTTCTCCATTCAGCCAACTAAATTGCAGATTTGAGAAGCAAGGCGCAGTACCCTACGGCAACAGGTAGGGCCTTACTGATAACGTGTCGGTTCCCTGCAGATAGAAATAAACTCAGCTACCCTCACAAAAGAGCTTTACACGTACAATTACAACACAATATAATATTGAGGTCCCATCACAGAGAGTCAGATATGGACAGCTCTGAGCATGCTCTCTCCTCCCTATAGACAAAACGCTGCAGTGGTAGAAATCAGCAGTTGAATGTCGGACCTCAGTCTCCTTTAAGTGGGATGAAAAAACTGGAGGGGGTTCTCCCAAAGGGACATGGCCAATGTAATTAAGGACGTGGCTTAAAATGCGTCAGCTAAAAATCAGTGCTTAGCCTGACTTGTATTTTGATTCTATCATTGCATCCAGATATGATACGAGTATCATCTTACCTACAAGTCAGGAAAATGTGCAGCATGACTAATCACAATCTTAAATTTTTAAAGCTTGATCATGTATTTTGTGGCAGTCTTTTTGTATAGGTTTTCTTTTAAGAACTATACTTTGTATACATGTAAACTTTTATGATTCTTAAGAATCAAATAAAGTTACTTTGACTGACTTTACTGACTGACTAACCACTTATACGGTCCCAAAGGCAAGACCTATTGACTATGCCAATGCTTGTTTTTATTCTCGTCTGTTTTTAGAATTTTGTATTTAAATTGTGAATTGTTTGCTTTTTTCCTTTTTTTATGTAAAAGGTAAAAAGCGGTGCCTTCAAAAGGCACAATTCTTTCGTATGTTTTTTATCAATATGGTGTGTTACTTGTTACTGAGTATCTTTTATGGTTTAAACTAAACCGAAATAAAGATTGAATTGAATTGAATTGTTAAGGTTTTGTGTGGAATAACATGTAATCACTAAGACTGATGTTCACCCTATATCTAAACCTGGTGAGCTCATTGGCACTTTAGTGCAGCTAAGTACCTGTGTACATTTGATTTCACTTCAGGCTACTGGTAGATTGCCCTCCCTGAAGGAGCAGAGGAGAGGTCACCATTCTCCACACCAGAGGGGCATTATCAGTTCACAGTAATGCCCTTTGTTTTAAAGACTGTCCCTGCCACCTTCCAAAGGCTGATCAACAGGGTGCTCTCTGGGTTGGAGCAGTCAGTGCAGCTAATCTGGATGATATAGGCGTGCGCAGTTCCAGCTGGGAAGATCACTTGTCTCACCTGGAGGAAGTGCTTCAGGCACTGCAGAAGGCAGACCTGACTGTGAAGGACAGAAAGTGATAAATAGGGCATTGTTTTGTGGTGTACCTGGGCCACCTGGTAGGTTGAGACCATGTACAACCTCTCCAGGCCAAAATCTAAACCATTTTGGAATGGGCAGCTCCTACTATCAGAACACATGTCAGGGCTTCCCTTGGCCTGAAAAACAGGAGATTTGTTCAGAACTATGGGACAATTGTGGCCAGCCTGACAGAACTCACTTCAAAGAAATGATGAAGAAAGTCATTGCGACTCCAGAGTGCCAGAAGGCCTATGACACTAAGAAAGGTGCTATGTGTTCAACACCAGTGTTGGTGGGTCCTAACTACATAATAGGAATGTGTGGTTCAGACGGATGCATCCGAACAAGGGAATGGGGTAGTGTTGGTACAAGTAAATGAAGAGGGCCTTGATCAACCAGTTGCCTTCATTAGTAGGTGACTTCTTCCCAGAGAACAAAGGTGGAGTGCCAATGAGAGGGAAGCCTTTGTTGTGGTTTGGTCCCTGATGAAGTTGAGGCCATATCTGTTTGGCACTCACTTTAGGAATGCTGCTAAAACCAACAGTGGAACAACTGATGTCCCTCCCTCCCAAGACCTCTGCAACAAACTCAGCTCCTCTTTCACCTCAAGAACAAGATGCTCTACGACAACTTTAATGACCAAGACCATGATACCGCCTCAAACCCCCCCCAATGATGCCATACAACAGACCCTTCTCACGTGGAGTCCTCTCACCACAGAAGACACCTTAAATACACTGAAGAGCATTCACTCCGGAGCACCTACTGACCCCTGCCGGTCGCACATCTTCCGCACTGCCATTGCACCCGAGCTCTGTCGTACTATCAACTGCTCCCTCGAGACCGCCACATTCCCAGATGACTGGAAACATACCAAATCACACCCTCATAAAAAACCCCTCTGTAGACCTTTAGGATCTCGAAACTTCAGGCCCATGTCTCTGCTCCTTTTAACCACCAAAGTAATTGAAAAAGCCATCAAGACCCAGCTAGCACACTTCATAAAAAACAACAGCATCCTAGACACCTCTCAATCCAGATTCTGCAGCAACCACGGCACCAACACTGACCTCATCACCGCAACCGATGACTCCCGCGCCCTCCTCAACCATGGCCAGTTGGCAGCCCTCATCCTCCTGGACCTATCAACAACCGTTGCCCCTTCAAGTATCCTCCCTCAGCCCCACATTCTTCAACATCTAGATGGCCCCCTTTACAGCCATCATCAGAAACCATGGACACAAACTCGTCTCCTATGTCGATGACACTCAGATCGTCCTCTCCCTCACCAAGGAACCGGTGTCACCGGGTGCAATATGCAACAAGGGATGAAAGCTGTTACGACCTGGATTATTAACAGCTGCCTGAAGCTCAACGTGGAGGAAACATAATTCCTCAGACTCAGCGCCACCCCTCCACATGAATAACACCTAGTGGCCCCCGCCCTTGGACACCCAGCTACTCCAACGGACCACGCACACACCTGGCATCGTACTCAACTCTTCACTAACCATGAATCACCAGATCAACACTGTATCCTTTGCATGCTTTAATACCCTACTCATACTTTGGAAGACGTTCAAGTGGATCCCCCGGACTCCAGGAAAACCATCACCCATGCACTCATCACCAGCAGACGAGTATACAGAAACACTCTCTATACCGGAGTCATCAAAAAACTCTTCCACAATCTCCAGACCATCCAGAAAACCACAGCCAGACTTATCCTCAACACCCCTCGACATGACCACATCACCCAACCCCTCTGCAACCTTCACTGGCTCTCCGCCAAAAGAAGATTTCCTGCAAACTGCACACACACTCTTACAAAGCCCTCCAAAACACCGGACCCCAATACCTCAATTACCGAATCTCCTTCCAATCCCTCAAGAGAAACCTCCGCTCAGCCGAACTTGCAGAACCACCTCGCACCAAGACCTGGAATAAACTTTCCCTTCACCTCCAACTAAACCCAACACTGCACCCATTCAGAAAATACCTCAAGTTCTGGCTCTTCGGATGACCTCAATGGAGCAAATACCTCCCCCCCCCCCTCCTTCAGTGCCTTGAGACACTCACGGGCGAGTAGTGCACTCTATGAAACTCTGATTGATTGACTGATTAACTTCCATGTTCAAACTGATGTCAGACCTCTCAGATGGCTCATGCAAATGACGGGGGTATCATTAACTGTTATGGTGGTCCATCTCCCCATAGGTGATGGATCTTACAGTGGAACACCCTCCTGAGACTGCTCATGCCAATGCAGATGGACTTTCCATTTTCTTTTACTTAGCTGATAAGGACTACCAGGGACTAGGTTAGGTACCCATCACCTTTCGTTTGAGGGGGCTCTGTGAGAAAGTCATCCTTTTTCCCTGATCACCTACAGTTGTTTGCTCTGTACTGGTGGTAACAGACTCTGACTGTGTTGTGGGCTCTAATCTAAAAAGGATTTACAAATAAGATATAATTATAATTGGTTCGAACACCCTAGCTGTAAGTCCCTAGAATATAATTGGGCATCAAGGTTTAGAGGCCCAAAAATGTGCAGGACTGTGTTGCCTGCTGTCGACTTTGGATTTAAAAGGTACTTCAAAGTCTCAAACTCCCTTATTTGTACATATAGGTCGCCCCTAAGGTCTCCCCTAGGTACCATGGGTATGGAGCATTGAAACTGTAAGCAGGGACATTATATGTTTTGTAAGCCCTGGTGAGGCAAAAAGGACCTATTTAATTGAACCCCACTGTAGTGAAAGGTTCCATATGTGGTCAGGTCATTATTACTCGTGGTACATCAATACTTAACAACACTAGTAATCCACTTTCCAACACCTGCTCTCTCCTTGAGCTGCTATTTCCTGATAGACTCATTCAGTCAGCCATGTACTCTAAACTTGTATAGGCAGTTTTCATGGAGTTTCGCTACTCGGAACCCTGTGAAGTGACAAACAAACTCTGTGGAGTTAGAGGAGAGCAGCATGTACCACTGTGTGCGCTGGTCGTCCTGCCCTCGGGTAGCATAGAGTGCAGAAAACTCTGAGAAATCTGTAAATGGAGCGGAGTCCACAGCCCAAGCATAGGACTTGTACCTTTGACTATGGTATACTTCAAAGTTCATCACTTAGCCCAAATGTTTTCAACCCACAAATGACCCTATTGGCAAGTACATCCAAGCCCACGACATTGACATACTATTTTATGGTGACTACATTCAACTTACACTCTCTATCTCGATCATGACTCCCATCACCCAAACAAGATTATTGTCTGCATGACAGAAGTCTCAACTGGATGAACACCAATTGTCTCAAACTGAACTCTGACAAGACAGAAATAGTAATCTTCAAGATGAAGACCTCACAGTGGGACTGTACCTAGATGAGCTAGGACCCATGTCCTTCACCCACACCTTGGAATCATCATTGTCAACACAATATGACTTCCCAATTCAATGCAATCACAGCTTCCTGCTTCCACATTCTGAACATGTTCTCAGCATAAGCAAGCAGGACTATAGGAACACCTTCTATGCCAGAATCAGAAAGCAACTCACCAGATGACTGCAAATAATTGAGAACTCTGCAGCAAGAATAACTCTCAACTTCCCATTGCACATATACATCACCGCACACTTAAGGAACTCCACTGGCTTCCCATACACACACAACAAAAGTTACAACTACTCAATCACACTTCCAAAGCTCTACACAACACTGGCATAGTATACCTAAAGAACCACTTCTCTTTTCTCAAACCATCCAGATAACACAACTTTGCCAGACTCCTACATGCACACATCCCATGGAGACGCAACACCAGACTTGGCGTCAGACTTTCTTCTACATTCCTCTACAGTGGAATGACCTCCTATATTCCATCCTGGTTTCCATCGCTCTGCAAGAAGCTGAAGGCCTGGCTGTTCAAAAGGTTCCCCTTCTGCCCTAGGAGAAGCTTGGCTCACACCTGCTCAGCGCCACTCTTCCCAGTGGCAGTGTGCTACACAAATCCTCATAGCATAACAAAACAAAGAGCTTGAAAATGCAGGCCCACCAGCCCCTCCCCTTCAGAGGCCCTGACTCAGACAGCCATGCCCTGGCAGGCCTTGGTATGTCCAGGCTTGCAGGCACAGGTCTTTAATGTTACAGTGACTCAAAGATGTTAAGAGGAAGAGCCACAGAAAACTATAGTCTGGTCGGGCCCTTTTGGACCTCCTCTCGAGCTATGACCCTGAAATTAGCTGAGTTTTCGGACTCTGTCCTGGGTCCAAACTGCACATGGACACACAGTGCTACTGGCATGCCACTCCCTCTGGGTCTGCCTGGGAGAATATATGCAATGGAATCCAGATTTCTTGTTCTCCCTTGTGAATCAGGCCATACCAATGTCAGGGTAATATTGTGACCAAAAAGCAACAGTATTTCTACTAAACGTTATATGGTCTGATATCTCTACCAAACTCAGAGAGATGCAGTTGAAGCAAAAGGCTGTGGTGCACATTGAAAAGGAGAATCAAGTAAAATTGTTATCAGTGACATATTGTGTAGAGTCTCAGGATTACAACACCCCCTTAGTCCCAATAGGAACCTGTGGTGATTGCTACAGGCTGAAACATGTCAACACCAACGCCAAGTTTGTGAGCAGGCTGTATTGTTGAAGTGCCACTTTGAGTGTTTGATATATGTGTAGTTAAATGTCTGCAGGGTTGGCAGGGTGATTCGTTAAAAGGATCTGCTCTCATCGTCTTTCCCCATTTACAGTTACAATGAATGTCTCTCCCTCTGATTTCTAGTGTGCCTGATGTGACATCACGGTATAATTGCAAATAAATGGACTCTAGCAGGATTGGTACACATTTGTTCTTAATGTGTACACAACTATTACTGCAGTAGTTTTAATTGCCATTCTTCTGCTAATGCTAATTAAATCCTACCCATGTTATTTTCTATGGAGGGGGTTACACTAGGTGTGGTTAGCTATGTGTAGTGCTGGATTAACTATTGTTCATAGTAACACACACACAAATGTTGTGAATAAGTAGCACTCAATGTGCAAATTACTCAAAAATGTAAGTTAACTTTGTGAATCAGGCCGCTGAGTTGATGTTTTAACAATAACATATGGAACACCACAGCTGGGGCAGAGATATATGCATTGTCACACATAGAGGAAAAGAAGGATGTCTATGTATCTGAAAATTAAACGACAACATTTTTTTTGTTAAATGTTAATGTAAAGTATTATATTTATTTACGTTAAATATAGAACGGAATACAACATTGTGCACTACTATTGAATTCATTTTGAATTAGAAGTTTAAACAATAGAAATATTTTTAAATTGACTTCAAATGATATTCTGAATCTGTGAGCTCTAAACCTACAGTAGAAACACAAACAGGCTTGCATTTGGGTCTAGTTGTCTCTATAACCTGGCCGTCTGGTGGCAGATGGGCCATCAGCTCAGGAATTTGCTGAAACCCTGCATTTGTCCCCCCATGTTTGAAGCAGAAGGACTATGAGTTTTGTGTGAGGAGGGGAGCTCTCTCAAAGTCTAATTTACCCCCTTTGTCTCCATGTGTGTTTGTGTCGATGTTGCCCAACATAAGTTTACACATAATTGCATTATTTTAATTTAATCAGATATATATGTATGTATTTGTTTATGTCTCTCACAGCGGCACCCACCTCAAGTGCATCCTGCTCAACACCCGCTCCGTCCACAGACACGCCATCAAACTCTGGAACCTCCTAGACGCCACAGCCCCTGACGTTGCCTTCCTCATGGAGACCTGGATGAACGCCTCTTCAGCTCCCGACATCGCCACCACCATCCCAGAGGGCTACAAGATCACCCGGAGGTATCGCACCGCCAACCAGATGGGAGGAGGCATCGCCATCGTCCACAGGAACACCATCCGTCTCACGACCAGCACCGACAACACCCTGACCACCGCCGAACACCTGCATTTCCAGATCCACACCGACCCGAACACCACCCTCAGAGGCACCCTGATCTACCGACCCCCGGGACCACGCACACAATTCAGCGAGGACATCGCCGACTTCGTCAGCCCGCATGCCCTCCCCTCCGCTGACTACATCCTCTTGGGGGACCTCAACTTCCACCTGGAGAACAACAACGACCGCAACACCAGCACCCTGCTCGACAACCTCGCCAATCTTGGACTCAAGCAGCTGGTGACCACCCCCACCCACCTCGCCGGACACACACTCGACGCAGTCTTCTCATCCAGCACAGACATCGACTTCAGCCATGCCACAGAGCTTCAATGGACGGACCACAGCTGAGTCCACTTCACCTTCAAAAGAACGACGACCCACCACCACCAACAACAGGCTGCCCGCAGAAGCTGGAACAAGATCACAGCAGACCAGCTCGCCACCTCCTTGAGCCAGCACCCTCCTGCCAGCTCAGCGAACCCCAACCAGGCCGCTGACAACCTCACGAAGTGGATCAGCAACTGCGCGGACGAGCTCGCCCCGCTGAGGACCCCGCCCAGCAGACCCGGCAGCAAGAAAGCCCCATGGTTCACCGACGAACTCAAGAGCTCCAAGAAGAACTGCCGAGCCCTCGAGAAAGTCTGGAGAAGGGAACCTACACCGGACAACAGGACCACCCTCAAGCTGGCCACCCGGAAGCACCACCAGCTGATCTGCGCCGCCAAGAAAACTGCATTCAAGGACCGGCTGGACAACAACGCACACAACTGCAAGGAACTCTTCAACATCGTGAAAGAGCTATCCAACCCCAGCGCAGGAAACAACGACATCACCCCATTGCAAGACCTCTGCAACTCCCTCGCCTCATACTTCCACAACAAGATCGCGGACATACACAACAGCTTCAACAACCAACCAACGCACACCACGACCGAACAACCTCCCCCCATCACCACCCTCCACGCCTGGACCCCGATCAGCACCGAAGACACCATCCGCACGATGAACTCCATCCACTCCGGATCGCCGACCGACCCCTGCCCTCACCACGTCTTCAACAAGGCCGACGCTGTCATCGCACCCCACCTACGAGACATCATCAACACATCCTTCGACACCGCCACCTTCCCTGAGAGCTGGAAGCACGCCGAACTCAGCGCTCTACTCAAGAAACCCACAGCGGACCCCACCGAACTCAAGAATTACCGCCCCATCTCGCTCCTCCCGTTTCCAGCCAAAGTCATCGAAAAGACCGTCAACAAGCAGATGGCCGCCTTCCTCGAGATGAATGGATCCCTCGACCCCTCACAGTCTGGCTTCCGAGCCAACCACAGCACCGAGACCGCCCTCATCGCCGCCACCGATGACATCTGAACCCTGATGGACAACGGAGAAACAGCGGCCCTCATCCTCCTAGACCTCTCCGCGGCATTCGACACTGTCTGCCACCGCACCCTAGTACAGCGCCTCAGCAACATCGGAATCCAGGACAAGGCGCTGGAATGGATCATCTCCTTCCTCGACGGAAGAACACAGAGAGTCCGCCTACCACCGTACAAGTCAGAGGCCACCAAAGTCATCTGCGGCGTCCCGCAAGGATCCTCGCTGAGCCCTACTCTCTTCAACGTCTACATGAGCCCCCTCGCGGCCATCGCACGCCAACACAACCTCAGCATAATCTCCTACGCCGACGACACCCAGCTGATCCTCTGCCTGACCAACGACCCCGCCGCCGCCAGAGCCAACCTGCACGAAGGGATGAAAGAGGTAGCCGAGTGGATGACGACCAGCCGCCTGAAACTGAACTCAGACAAGACGGAGGTCCTCATCCTGGGCTCTTCACCCTCCGCCTGGGACGACTCCTGGTGGCCTCCCGCCCTGGGCACCGCACCCAAACCGACAGACCATGCACGCAACCTGGGCTTCATCCTGGACTCCTCCCTCTCCATGACCAGGCAAGTCAACAACGTCTCCTCGGCGTGCTTCAACATCCTACGCATGCTACGGAAGATCTTCTGGTGGATCCCCACCGAGACCAGGAAGACCGTCACCCAGGCCCTCGTCACCAGTCGTCTGGACTACGGCAACGCCCTCTACGCCGGTACCACCGCCAAGCTCCAGAAGAGACTCCAGCGGATCCAGAACGCCTCAGCCAGACTCATCCTCGACATCCCACGAACCAGCCACATCTCCGGACATCTGGGAGACCTACACTGGCTCCCCGTCAACAAAAGAATCACCTTCCGCCTCCTCACCCACGCACACAAAGCCCTACACGACCAAGGCCCGAGCTACCTCAACGGCCGAATCAACTTCTACGCTCCCAAACGCCACCTCCGATCAGCCAACCACGCCCTCGCCGCCGTTCCCCGCATCCGAAGAGCGACTACAGGAGGAAGGTCCTTCTCCTACCTGGCCGCCAAGACCTGGAACTCCCTCCCGACCGACCTGCGCCTGACCCAAGACCACCTCTCTTTCAGGAAGAAGCTGAAGACCTGGCTGTTCGAGCAGTAGCGGCACCCCCACCACCCCCAGTGCCTTGAGACCCTACGGGTAGGTAGTGCGCTCTATAAATGTCTTTGATTGATTGATTGATTGATGTCTCTGGTGCATATGAATGTGATGCTGTGTGATTCAGTGTCTATAGACATGTGTATTTTTGTTTCCATGTTTGTTCTTTTGAATGAATGTAAATACTTAATGCGACAATATTGGTAATTCACAAGAAGATAAATAACAATCAATCGACAAGGACCAAGGAATTATTTGAAAAAGTACACAATATGTTTTATTGATAGAAATTCAACAGTAAAGAAATTCAATCATACAGTTCCAGTCATGTCTACAGTCACACGCTCATAAAATCTACAGTAACATTTGAAAACATGTATTGGACAGAAAGTTGTACAAAAACTTATATGGATAATTATTTTCATAAACAGACAATGTGGCACAATAATGTTTCACTGTTGTGAATGTACCTGTGTGCCGGAGTCTACATGTATGTGTCTGTGTATCTATTTTTATGAAAACACACCTATGTGTGAGTGTATGCGTTTCTTTATGCCCACATTGTTCTGTTTGTATGTTGCTTTCTATGTGTATTCATGGATGCACGTCAAAGATGTTTCTCCCAGGTAGGTAATGCTTGGATGAGATCCACATGTTCAAACAGATGTAGGTGGGTGGAGTTGATGCCAGCATGAAGCTACAAAGGATTGAAACAAATAAGGAATATGATTGGACGTGGTAGGAGCGGAAGATCCATCCTACGTGCAGGGTCGGGTATATAAGGGCAGTCTGCCTCAAATTTAAGCAAAAAGCACCCGAGCCATCACTGCACGCCTGCGGGCACCAGACAGACCTGTGGAGCTCCGGAGAGTGAGTATTATATGTTTCAATCCTATAGGATGAGATGGAACTGGGAGAGATTAGAAAGACAACAGTCTGTAATCTCCTTTCCCAAACACAGTCTGTAATCTCCTTTCCCAAACACACTGTCTGTAATCTCCTTTACAGACAGTGTGTTTGGGAAAGGAGATTACAGACTGTGTTTGGGAAAGGAGATTACAGACTGTGTTTGGGAAAGGAGATTACAGACAGTGTCTTTGGGAAAGGAGATTACAGACAGAGTGTTTGGGAAAAGAGATTACAGACAGTGTGTATGGGGAAGGAAATTACAGACTGCGTGTTTGGGAAATGAGATTACAGACTGTGTGTTTGGGAAAGGAGATTACAGACTGTGTGTTTGGGAAAGGAGATTACAGACTGCGTGTTTGGGAAATGAGATTACAGACTGTATGTTTGGGAAAGGAGATTACAGACTGTGTGTTTGGGAAAGGAGATTACAGACTGTGTGTTTGGGCAAAGAGATTACAGACAGTGTTTGGGAAAGGAGATTACAGACTGTGTGTGTCGGAAAGGAGATTACAGACCGTGCGTATGGGAAAGGAGAATACAGACTGTGTGTTTATGAAAGGAGATTACAGACTGTGTGTTTGGGAAAGAAGATTTCAGACAGTGTGTTTAGGAAAGGAGATTACAGACAGAGTGTATGGGAAAGGAGATTACAGACTGTGTGTTTGGGAAAGGAGATTACGGACTGTGTGTTTCGGAAAGGAGATTACAGACTGTGTGTTTGGGAAAGGAGAATACAGACAGTGAGTGTGTGTCAGAAAGGAGATTATAGACAATGTTTTTGTGAAAGGAGATTACAGACTGTGTGTTTGGGAAAGGAGATTACAGACTGTGTGTTTGGGAAAAGAGATTACAGACTGTGTGTTTGGGAAAGGAGATTACAGACTGTGTGTTTGGGAAAGGAGATTACAGACAGTGTGTTTCAGAAAGGAGAATACAGACAGTGCCTATGGGAAAGGGGATTACAGACAGTGTGTTTGGGAAAAGGAGATTACAGACAGTGTGCTTGGGAAAGGAGATTACAGACTGTGTGTTTGGGAAAGGAGATTACAGACAGTGTTTGGGAAAGGAGATTATAGACAGTGTGTTTGGGAAAGGAGATTACAGACTGTGTGTTTGGGAAAGGAGATTACAGACTGTGTTTTTGGGAAAGGAGATTACAAACTGTGTTTTTGGGAAAGGAGATTACAGACAGTGTGTGTCGGAAAGGAGATTACAGACAATGTGTTTGGGAAAGGAGATTACAGACTGTGTGCTTGGGAAAGGAGATTACAGACAGTATGTGTCGGAAAGGAAATTACAGACAGTGCGTATGGTAAAGGAGATTACAGACTGTGTGTTAGGGAAAGGAGATTACAGACTGGGTGTTTGGGAAAGGAGATTACAGACAATGTGTTTGGGAAAGAAGATTAAAGACTGTGTGTTTGGTAAAGGACATTACAGACTGTGTGTTTGGGAAAGGAGATTACAGACTGTGTGTTTGGGAAAGCAGATTACAGAGTATGTGTTTAGGAAAGGAGATTACAGACTGTGTGTTTGGGAAAGGAGATTACAGACTGTGTTTGGGAAAGGAGATTAAAGACTGTGTGTGTCGGGAAGGAGATTACAGACAGTGTGCATGGGAAAGGAGATTACAGACTGTGTGTTTAGGAAAGGAGATTACAGACAGTGTGTTCGGGAAAGGAGATTTCAGACAGTGTGTTTGGGAAAGGAGATTACAGACAGAGTGTATGGGAAAAGAGATTACAGACTGTGTGTTTGGGAAAGGAGATTACAGACTGTGTGTTTGGAAAAGGAGATTATAGACCGTGTGTTTAGGAAGGAGATTACAGACTGTGTGTTTAGGAAAGGAGATTACAGACTGTGTGTTTGTGAAAGGAGATTACTGACTGTATGTTTGGGAAAGGAGATTACAGACATTTTTTGGGAAAGAAGATTACAGACAGTGTGTTTGGGAAGGAAGATTACAGACTGTGTGTTTGGGAAAGGAGATTACAGACTGTTTTTGGGAAAGGATATTACAGACAGTGTGTTTGGCAAAGGAGATTACAGACTGTGTGTTTGGGAAAGGAGATTACAGACTGTGTGTTTTGGAAAGGAGATTACAGACAGTGAGTGTGTGTCAGAAAGGAGATTATAGACAGTGTTTTGTGAAAGGAGATTACAGACTGTGTTTTTGGGAAAGGAGATTACAGACTGTGTGTTTGGGAAAGGAGATTACAGACTGTGTGTATGGGAAAGGAGATTACAGACAGTGTGTTTCAGAAAGGAGATTACAGACAGTGCCTATGGGAAAGGGGATTACAGACAGTGTGTTTGGGAAAGGAGATTACAGACAGTGTGTTAGGGAAAGGAGATTACAGACTGGGTGTTTGGGAAAGGAGATTACAGACAATGTGTTTGGGAAAGAAGAATAAAGACTGTGTGTTTGGCAAAGGACATTACAGACTGTGTGTTTGGGAAAGGAGATTACAGACTGTGTGTTTAGGAAAGGAGATTACAGACAGTGTGTTCGGGAAAGGAGATTTCAGACAGTGTGTTTGGGAAAGGAGATTACAGACAGAGTGTATGGGAAAAGAGATTACAGGCTGTGTGTTTGGGAAAGGAGATTACAGACTGTGTGTTTGGAAAAGGAGATTATAGTCCGTGTGTTTAGGAAAGGAGATTAAAGACTGTGTGTTTAGGAAAGGAGATTACAGACTCTGTGTTTGGGAAAGGAGATTACTGACTGTGTGTTTGGGAAAGGAGATTACAGACATTTTTTGGGAAAAAAGATTACAGACAGTGTGTTTGGGAAGGAAGATTACAGACTGTGTGTTTGGGAAAGGAGATTACAGACTGTTTTTTGGGAAAGGATATTACAGACAGTGTGTTTGGCAAAGGAGATTACAGACTGTGTGTTTGTGAAAGGAGATTACAGACTGTGTGTTTGGGAAAGGAGATTACAGACTGTGTGTTTGGGAGAGGAGATTACAGACGGTGTGTTTGGAAAAGGAGATTACAGACAGTGTGTGTCAGAAAGAAGATTACAGACTGTGCATATGGGAAAGGAGATTACAGACTGTGTGTTTGGGAAAGGAGATTGCAGACTGTGTGTTTGGGAAAGGAGTGTACAGACTGTGTGTTTGGGAAAGGAGATTACAGACTGTGTGTTTGGGAAAGGAGATTACATACTGTGTATTTGGGAAAGGAGATTACAGACAGTGTTTGGGAAAGGAGATTACATACTATGTGTTTGGGAAAGGAGATTACAGACTGTGTGTTTGGGAAAGGAGAATTCAGACTGTGTGTTTGGGAAAGGAAATTACAGACAGTGTGTGTCGGAACGGAGATTACAGACAGTGCGTATGGGAAAGGAGATAACAGAATGTGTGTTTGGGAAAGGAGATTACAGACTGTGTGTTTGGGAAAGGAGATTACAGACAGTGTTTGGGAAAGGAGATTACAGACTGTGTGTTTGGACAAGGAGATTACAGACAGTGTGTGTCAGAAAGATGATTACAGACTGCGTGTTTGGACAAGGAGATTACAGACAGTGTGTGTCGGAAAGGAGATTACAGACAGTGCATATGGGAAAGGAGATTGCAGACTGTGTGTTTGGGAAAGGAGATTACAGACCGTGTGTTTGGGAAAGGAGATCACAGACAGTGTGTTTGGGAAAGGAGATTACAGACTGCGTTTGGGAAAGGAGATTACAGACTGTGTGTTTGGGAAAGGAGATTACAGACAGTGTTTGGGAAAGGAGATTACAGACTGTGTGTTTAGACAAGGAGATTACAGACAGTGTGTGTCAGAAAGGAGATTACAGACTATGTGTTTGGACAAGGAGATTACAGACAGTGTGTGTCGGAAAGGAGATTACAGACAGTGCATATGGGAAAGGAGATTACAGACTGTGTATTTGGGAAAGGTGATTACAGACTGTGTGTTTGGGAAAGGAGATTAAAGACTGTGTGTTTGGGAAAGGAGAATACAGACTGTGTGTTTGGGAAAGGAAATTACAGACAGTGCGTGTCGGAACGGAGATTACAGACAGTGCGTATGGGAAAGGAGATAACAGAATGTGTGTTTGGGAAAGGAGATAACAGACTGTGTGTTTGGGAAAGGAGATTACAGACAGTGTTTGGGAAAGGAGATTACAGACTGTGTGTTTGGACAAGGAGATTACAGACAGTGTGTGTCAGAAAGGAGATTACAGACTGCGTGTTTGGACAAGGAGATTACAGACAGTGTGTGTCGGAAAGGAGATTACAGATAGTGCATATGGGAAAGGAGATTGCAGACTATGTGTTTGGGAAAGGAGATTACAGACCGTGTGTTTGGGAAAGGAGATCACAGACAGTGTGTTTGGGAAAGGAGATTACAGACTGCGTTTGGGAAAGGAGATTACAGACTGTGTGTTTAGGAAAGGAGATTACAGACTGTGTTTGGGAAAGTAGATTACAGACTGTGTTTGGGAAAGGAGATTACAGACAGTGTCTTTGGAAAAGGAGATTACAGACAGAGTGTTTGGGAAAAGAGATTACAGACAGTGTGTATGGGAAAGGAGATTACAGACTGCGTGTTTGGGAAATGAGATTACAGACTGTGTGTTTGGGAAAGGAGATTACAGACTGTGTGTTTGTGAAAGGAGATTACAGACTGCGTGTTTGGGAAATGAGATTACAGACTGCATGTTTTGGAAAGGAGATTACAGACTGTGTGTTTGGGAAAGGAGATTACAGACTGTGTGTTTGGGCAAAGAGATTACAGACAGTGTTTGGGAAAGGAGATTACAGACTGTGTGTGTCGTAAATGAGATTACAGACTGTGCGTATGGGAAAGGAGATTACAGACTGTGTGTTTATAAAAGGAGATTACAGACTGTGTGTTTGGGAAAGGAGATTTCAGACAGTGTGTTTAGGAAAGGAGATTACAGACAGAGTGTATGGGAAAGGCGATTACAGACTGTGTGTTTGGGAAAGGAGATTACAGACTGTGTGTTTGGAAAAGGAGATTACAGACAGTGTGTTTGGGAAAGGAGATTACAGACAGTGAGTGTGTGTCAGAAAGGAGATTATAGACAGTGTTTTTGTGAAAGGAGATTACAGACTGTGTGTTTGGGAAAGGAGATTACAGACTGTGTGTTTGGGAAAAGAGATTACAGACTGTGTGTTTGGGAAAGGAGATTACAGACAGTGGTTTGGGAAAGGAGATTACAGACAGTGTGTTTGTGAAAGGAGATTACAGACAGTGTGTTTGGGAAAGGAGATTACAGACTGTGTGTTTGGGAAAAGAGATTACAGACAGTGTTTGGGAAAGGAGATTATAAACAGATTGTTTGGGAAAGGAGATTACAGACTGTGTGTTTGGGAAAGGAGATTACAGACTGTGTTTTTGGGAAAGGAGATTACAAACAGTGTGTTAGGGAAAGGAGATTACAGACAGTGTGTGTCGGAAAGGAGATTACAGACAGTGTGTTTGGGAAAGGAGATTACAGACTGTGTGTTTGGGAAAAGAGATTACAGACAGTGTTTGGGAAAGGAGATTATAAACAGTTTGTTTGGGAAAGGAGATTACAGACTGTGTGTTTGGGAAAGGAGATTACAGACTGTGTTTTTGGGAAAGGAGATTACAAACAGTGTGTTAGGGAAAGGAGATTACAGACAGTGTGTGTCGGAAAGGAGATTACAGACAATGTGTTTGGGAAAGGAGATTACAGACTGTGTGTTTGGGAAAGGAGATTACAGACTGTGTGTTTGGAAAAGGAGATTAAAGACAGCGTGTGTCGGAAAGGAGATTACAGACAGTGCGTATGGGAAAGGAAATTACAGACTGTGTGCTAGGCAAAGGAGATTACAGACTGGGTGTTTGGGAAAGGAGATTACAGACAGACTGTTTGGAAAAGGATATTAAAGACTGTGTGTTTGGGAAAGGACATTACAGACTGTGTGTTTGGGAAAGGAGATTACAGACTGTGTGTTTGGGAAAGGAGATTACAGACAGTGTTTGGGAAAGGAGATTACTGAGTGTGTGTTTGGGAAAGGAGATTACAGACTGTGTGTTTGGGAAAGGAGATTACAGACTGTGTGTTTGGGAAAGGAGAATACAGACTGTGTGTTTGGGAAAGGAGATTACAGACAGTGTGTTTGTGAAAGGAGATTACAGACTGTGTGTTTGGGAACGGAGATTACAGACAGTGCGTATGGGAAAGGAGATAACAGAATGTGTGTTTGGGATAGGAGATTACAGACTGTGTGTTTGGGAAAGGAGATTACAGACAGTGTTTGGGAAAGGAGATTACAGACTGTGTGTTTGGACAAGGAGATTACAGACAGTGTGTGTCAGAAAGGAGAATACAGACTGCGTGTTTGGACAAGGAGATTACAGACAGTGTGTGTCGGAAAGGAGATTACAGATAGTGCATATGGGAAAGGAGATTGCAGACTGTGTGTTTGGGAAAGGAGATTACAGGCCGTGTGTTTGGGAAAGGAGATTACAGACTGTGTGTTTGGAAAAGGAGATTACAGACAGTGTTTGGGAAAGGAGATTACAGTCCGTGGGTTTGGGAAAGGAGATTACAGACAGTGTGTTTGGGAAAGGAGATTAGAGACAGTGTGTTTCTGAAAGGAGATTACAGACAGTGTGTTTGTGAAAGGAGATTACAGACTGTGTGTTTGGGAAATGAGATTACAGACTGTGTGTTTGGGAAAGGAGATTACAGACAGTGTGTTTCGGAAAGGAGATTATAGACTGTGTGTTTTGGAAAGGAGATTACAGACTGTGTGTTTGGGAAAGGAGATTTCAGACTGCGTGTTTTGGAATGGAGATTACAGACAGTGTTTGGGAAAGGAGATTACAGACTGTGTGTTTGGGAAAGGAGATTACAGACTGTGTGTTTGGGAAAGGAGATTACAGACAGTGTGTGTCGGAAATTAGATTACAGACAGTGCCTATGGGAAAGAAGGTTACAGACAGTGTGTTTGGGAAAGGAGATTACAGACTGTGTGTTTGGGAAAGGAGATTACATACAGTGTGTTTGGGAAAGGAGATTACAGACAAAGTATATGGGAAAGCAGATTACAGACTGTGTGTTTGGGAAAGGAGATTAGAGACTGTGTGTTTGGGAAAGGAGATTATAGACAGTGTTTGGGAAAGGAGATTACAGACAGTGTGTTTGGGAAAGGAGATTACTGACTGTGTGTTTGGGAAATTGAGATTACAGACTGTGTGTTTGGGAAAGGAGATTACAGACAGTGTGTTTCAGAAAGGAGATTACAGACAGTGTGTTTGTGAAAGGTGATTACAGACTGTGTGTTTGGGAAAGGAGATTACAGACTGTGTGTTTGGACAAGGAGATTACAGACAGTGTGTGTCGGAAAGGAGATTACAGACAGTGCATATGGGAAAGGAGATTACAGACTGTGTGTTTGGGAAAGGAGATTACAGACTGTTTGTTTGCGAAAGGAGATTACAGAAAGTGTGTTTGGGAATGGAGATTACAGACTGTGTGTTTGGAAAAGGAGATTACAGACAGTATGTGTCGGAAAGGAGATTACAGACAGTGCGTATGGTAAAGGAGATTACAGACTGTGTGTTAGGGAAAGGAGATTACAGACTGGGTGTTTGGGAAAGGAGATTACAGACAATGTGTTTGGGAAAGGAGATTACAGAGTGTGTGTTTAGGAAAGGAGATTACAGACTGTGTGTTTGGGAAAGGAGATTACAGACTGTGTGTTTGGGAAAGGAGAATACAGACTGTGTGTTTGGGAAAGGAAATTACAGACAGTGTGTGTTGGAACGGAGATTACAGACAGTGCGTATGGGAAAGGAGATAACAGAATGTGTGTTTTTCATAGGAGATTACAGACTGTGTGTTTGGGAAAGGAGATTACAGACAGTGTTTGGGAAAGGAGATTACAGACTGTGTGTTTGGACAAGGAGATTACAGACAGTGTGTGTCAGAAAGGAGAATACAGACTGCATGTTTGGACAAGGAGATTACAGACAGTGTGTGTCGGAAAGGAGATTACAGATAGTGCATATGGGAAAGGAGATTGCAGACTGTGTGTTTGGGAAAGGAGATTACAGGCCGTGTGTTTGGGAAAAGAGATTACAGACTGTGTGTTTGGAAAAGGAGATTACAGACAGTGTTTGGGAAAGGAGATTACAGTCCATGTGTTTGGGAAAGGAGATTACAGACAGTGTGTTTGGGAAAGGAGATTAGAGACAGTGTGTTTCTGAAAGGAGATTACAGACAGTGTGTTTGTGAAAGGAGATTACAGACTGTGTGTTCGGGAAATGAGATTACAGACTGTGTGTTTGGGAAAGGAGATTACAGACAGTGTGTTTCGGAAAGGAGATTACAGACTGTGTGTTTTGGAAAGGAGATTACAGACTGTGTGTTTGGGAAAGGAGATTTCAGACTGCGTGTTTGGGAAAGGAGATTACAGACTGTGTGTTTGGGAAAGGAGATTACAGACTGTGTGTTTGGGAAAGGAGATTACAGACAGTGTGTGTCGGAAATTAGATTACAGACAGTGCCTATGGGAAAGAAGGTTACAGACAGTGTGTTTGGG
This sequence comes from Lissotriton vulgaris, assembly GCF_964263255.1. Lineage (NCBI taxonomy): Eukaryota > Metazoa > Chordata > Amphibia > Caudata > Salamandridae > Lissotriton > Lissotriton vulgaris. Next base: position 46,320,753 of record NC_141699.1, read on the forward strand.
AAAGGAGATTACAGACTGTGTGTTTGGGAAAGGAGATTACATACAGTGTGTTTGGGAAAGGAGATTACAGACAAAGTATATGGGGAAGCAGATTACAGACTGTGTGTTTGGGAAAGGAGATTAGAGACTGTGTGTTTGGGAAAGGAGATTACAGACAGTGTTTGGGAAAGGAGATTACAGACAGTGTGTTTGGGAAAGGAGATTACTGACTGTGTGTTTGGGAAATTGAGATTACAGACTGTGTGTTTGGGAAAGGAGATTACAGACAGTGTGTTTCAGAAAGGAGATTACAGACAGTGTGTTTGTGAAAGGAGATTACAGACTGTGTGTTTGGGAAAGGAGATTACAGACTGTGTGTTTGGACAAGGAGATTACAGACAGTGTGTGTCGGAAAGGAGATTACAGACAGTGCATATGGGAAAGGAGATTACAGACTGTGTGTTTGGGAAAGGAGATTACAGACTGTGTGTTTGCGAAAGGAGATTATAGAAAGTGTGTTTGGGAATGGAGATTACTGACTGTGTGTTTGGGAAAGGAGATTACAGACATTTTTTGGGAAAGAAGATTACAGACAGTGTGTTTGGGAAGGAAGATTACAGACTGTGTGTTTGGGAAAGGAGATTACAGACTGTTTTTTGGGAAAGGATGTTACAGACAGTGTGTTTGGCAAAGGAGATTACAGACTGTGTGTTTGTGAAAGGAGATTACAGACTGTGTGTTTGGGAAAGGAGATTACAGACTGTGTGTTTGGGAGAGGAGATTACAGACTGTGTGTTTGGAAAAGAAGATTACAGTCCGTGTGTTTGGGAAAGGAGATTACAGAAAGTGTGTTTGGGAAAGGAGATTACAGACTGTGTGTTTGGGAAAGGAGATTACATACTGTGTATTTGGGAAAGGAGATTACAGACAGTGTTTGGGAAAGGAGATTACATACTATGTGTTTGGGAAAGGAGATTACAGACTGTGTGTTTGGGAAAGGAGAATACAGACTGTGTGTTTGGGAAAGGAAATTACAGACAGTGTTTGGGAAAGGAGATTACAGTCTGTGTGTTTGGGAAAGGAGATTACAGACCGTGTGTTTGGGAAAGGAGATTAGAGACAGTGTGTTTCTGAAAGGAGATTCCAGACAGTGTGTTTCTGAAAGGAGATTACAGACTGTGTGTTTGGGAAAGGAGATTACAGACTGTGTGTTTGGGAAAGGAGATTACAGACAGTGTTTGGGAAAGGAGATTACAGACTGTGTGTTTGGACAAGGAGATTACAGACAGTGTGTGTCAGAAAGATGATTAAAGACTGCGTGTTTGGACAAGGAGATTACAGACAGTGTGTTTCGGAAAGGAGATTACAGACAGTGCATATGGGAAAGGAGATTGCAGACTGTGTGTTTGGGAAAGGAGATTACAGACCGTGTGTTTGGGAAAGGAGATCACAGACAGTGTGTTTGGGAAAGGAGATTACAGACTGCGTTTGGGAAAGGAGATTACAGACTGTGTGTTTGGGAAAGGAGATTACAGACAGTGTTTGGGAAAGGAGATTACAGACTGTGTGTTTGGACAAGGAGATTACAGACTGTGTGTTTGGGAAAAGAGATTACAGACTGTGTGTTTGGGAAAGGACTTTACAGACAGTGTGTGTCGGAAAGGAGATTCCAGACAGTGTGTTTGTGAAAGGAGATTACAGACTGTGTGTTTTGGAAAGGAGATTACAGATTGTGTGTTTGGGAAAGGAGATTACAGACAGTGTTTGGGAAAGGAGATTACAGACTGTGTGTTTAGACCAGGAGATTACAGACAGTGTGTGTCAGAAAGGAGATTACAGACTATGTGTTTGGGCAAGGAGATTACAGACAGTGTGTGTCGGAAAGGAGATTACAGACAGTGCATATGGGAAAGGAGATTACAGACTGTGTATTTGGGAAAGGTGATTACAGACTGTGCGTATGGGAAAGGAGATAACAGAATGTGTGTTTGGGAAAGGAGATTACAGACTGTGTGTTTGGGAAAGGAGATTACAGACAGTGTTTGGGAAAGGAGATTACAGACTGTCTGTTTGGACAAGGAGATTACAGACAGTGTGTGTCAGAAAGGAGATTACAGACTGCGTGTTTGGACAAGGAGATTACAGACAGTGTGTGTCGGAAAGGAGATTACAGATAGTGCATATGGGAAAGGAGATTGCAGACTATGTGTTTGGGAAAGGAGATTACAGACCGTGTGTTTGGGAAAGAATATCACAGACAGTGTGTTTGGGAAAGGAGATTACAGACTGCGTTTGGGAAAGGAGATTACAGACTGTGTGTTTAGGAAAGGAGATTACAGACTGTGTTTGGGAAAGGAGATTACAGACTGTGTTTGGGAAAGGAGATTACAGACAGTGTCTTTGGAAAAGGAGATTACAGACAGAGTGTTTGGGAAAAGAGATTACAGACAGTGTGTATGGGAAAGGAGATTACAGACTGCGTGTTTGGGAAATGAGATTACAGACTGTGTGTTTGGGAAAGGAGATTACAGACTGTGCGTTTGGGAAAGGAGATTACAGACTGCGTGTTTGGGAAATGAGATTACAGACTGCATGTTTTGGAAAGGAGATTACAGACTGTGTGTTTGGGAAAGGAGATTTCAGACTGTGTGTTTGGGCAAAGAGATTACAGACAGTGTTTGGGAAAGGAGATTACAGACTGTGTGTGTCGTAAATGAGATTACAGACTGTGCGTATGGGAAAGGAGATTACAGATTGTGTGTTTATAAAAGGAGATTATAGACTGTGTGTTTGGGAAAGGAGATTTCAGACAGTGTGTTTAGTAAAGGAGATTACGGGCAGAGTGTATGGGAAAGGAGATTACAGACTGTGTGTTTGGGAAAGGAGATTACAGACTGTGTGTTTGGCAAAGGAGATTACAGACAGTGTGTTTGGGAAAGGAGATTACAGACAGTGAGTGTGTGTCAGAAAGGAGATTATAGACAGTGTTTTTATGAAAGGAGATTACAGACTGTGTGTTTGGGAAAGGAGATTACAGACTGTGTGTTTGGGAAAAGAGATTACAGACTGTGTGTTTGGGAAAGGAGATTACAGACAGTGTGTTTGGGAAAGGAGATTACAGACTGTGTGTTTGGGAAAGGAGATTACAGACAGTGTGTTTCAGAAAGGAGATTACAGACAGTGCGTATGGGAAAGGGGATTACAGACAGTGTGTTTGTGAAAGGAGATTACAGACGGTGTGTTTGGGAAAGGAGATTACAGACTGTGTGTTTGGGAAAGGAGATTACAGACAGTGTTTGGGAACGGAGATTATAGACAGTTTGTTTGGGAAAGGAGATTACAGACTGTGTGTTTGGGAAAGGAGATTACAGACTGTGTTTTTGGGAAAGGAGATTACAAACAGTGTGTTAGGGAAAGGAGATTACAGACAGTGTGTGTCGGAAAGGAGATTACAGACAATGTGTTTGGGAAAGGAGATTACAGACTGTGTGTTTGGGAAAGGAGATTACAGACTGTGTGTTTGGAAAAGGAGATTAAAGACAGTGTGTGTCGGAAAGGAGATTACAGACAGTGCGTATGGGAAAGGAAATTACAGACTGTGTGTTAGGCAAAGGAGATTACAGACTGGGTGTTTGGGAAAGGAGATTACAGACAGTGTGTTTGGAAAAGGAGATTAAAGACTGTGTGTTTGGGAAAGGACATTACAGACTGTGTGTTTGTGAAAGGAGATTACAGACTGTGTGTTTGGGAAAGGAGATTACAGACAGTGTTTGGGAAAGGAGATTACGGAGTGTGTGTTTAGGAAAGGAGATTACAGACTGTGCGTTTGGGAAAGGAGATTACAGACTGTGTGTTTGGGAAAGGAGAATACAGACTGTGTGTTTGGGAAAGGAAATTACAGACAGTGTGTGTTGGAACGGAGATTACAGACAGTGCGTATGGGAAAGGAGATAACAGAATGTGTGTTTGGGATAGGAGATTACAGACTATGTGTTTGGGAAAGGAGATTACAGACAGTGTTTGGGAAAGGAGATTACAGACTGTGTGTTTGGACAAGGAGATTACAGACAGTGTGTGTCAGAAAGGAGAATACAGACTGCGTGTTTGGACAAGGAGATTACAGACCGTGTGTTTGGGAAAGGAGATTACAGACTGTGTGTTTGGAAAAGGAGATTACAGACAGTGTTTGGGAATGGAGATTACAGTCCGTGTGTTTTGGAAAGGAGATTACAGACAGTGTGTTTGGGAAAGGAGATTAGAGACAGTGTGTTTCTGAAAGGAGATTACAGACAGTGTGTTTGTGAAAGGAGATTACAGACTGTGTGTTTGGGAAATGAGATTACAGACTGTGTGTTTGGGAAAGGAGATTACAGACTGCGTGTTTGGGAAAGGAGATTACAGACAGTGTTTGGGAAAGGAGATTACAGACTGTGTGTTTGGGAAAGGAGATTACAGACTGTGTGTTTTGGAAAGGAGATTACAGACTGTGTGTTTGGGAAAGGAGATTACAGACTGCGTGTTTGGGAAAGGAGATTACAGACAGTGTTTGGGAAAGGAGATTACAGACTGTGTGTTTGGGAAAGGAGATTACAGACTGTGTGTTTGGGAAAGGAGATTACAGACAGTGTGTGTCGGAAATGAGATTACAGACAGTGCGTATGGGAAAGAAGGTTACAGACAGTGTGTTTGGGAAAGGAGATTACAGACTGTGTGTTTGGGAAAGGAGATTACATACAGTGTGTTTGGGAAAGGAGATTACAGACAGAATATATGGGAAAGCAGATTACAGACTGTGTGTTTGGGAAAGGAGATTAGAGACTGTGTGTTTGGGAAAGGAGATTACAGACAGTGTTTGGGAAAGGAGATTACAGACAGTGTGTTTGGGAAAGGGGATTACAGACTGTGTGTTTGGGAAATTGAGATTACAGACTGTGTGTTTGGGAAAGGATATTACAGACAGTGTGTTTCAGAAAGGAGATTACAGACAGTGTGTTTGTGAAAGGAGATTACAGACTGTGTGTTTGGGAAAGGAGATTACAGACTGTGTGTTTGGACAAGGAGATTACAGACAGTGTGTGTCGGAAAGGAGATTACAGACAGTGCATATGGGAAAGGAGATTACAGACTGTGTGTTTGGGAAAGGAGATTACAGACTGTTTTTTGGGAAAGGATATTACAGACAGTGTGTTTGGCAAAGGAGATTACAGACTGTGTGTTTGTGAAAGGAGATTACAGACTGTGTGTTTGGTAAAGGAGATTACAGACTGTGTGTTTGGGAGAGGAGATTACAGACTGTGTATTTGGGAAAGGTGATTACAGACTGTGCGTATGGGAAAGGAGATAACAGAATGTGTGTTTGGGAAAGGAGATTACAGACTGTGTGTTTGGGAAAGGAGATTACAGACAGTGTTTGGGAAAGGAGATTACAGACTGTGTGTTTGGACAAGGAGATTACAGACAGTGTGTGTCAGAAAGGAGATTACAGACTGCGTGTTTGGACAAGGAGATTACAGACAGTGTGTGTCGGAAAGGAGATTACAGATAGTGCATATGGGAAAGGAGATTACAGACTGCGTTTGGGAAAGGAGATTACAGACTGTGTGTTTAGGAAAGGAGATTACAGACTGTGTTTGGGAAAGGAGATTACAGACTGTGTTTGGGAAAGGAGATTACAGACAGTGTCTTTGGAAAAGGAGATTACAGACAGAGTGTTTCGGAAAAGAGATTACAGACAGTGTGTATGGGAAAGGAGATTACAGACTGCGTGTTTGGGAAATGAGATTACAGACTGTGTGTTTGGGAAAGGAGATTACAGACTGTGCGTTTGGGAAAGGAGATTACAGACTGCGTGTTTGGGAAATTAGATTACAGACTGCATGTTTTGGAAAGGAGATTACAGACTGTGTGTTTTGTAAAGGAGATTACAGACTGTGTGTTTGGGCAAAGAGATTACAGACTGTGTTTGGGAAAGGAGATTACAGACTGTGTGTGTCGTAAATGAGATTACAGACTGTGCGTATGGGAAAGGAGATTACAGATTGTGTGTTTATAAAAGGAGATTACAGACTGTGTGTTTGGGAAAGGAGATTTCAGACAGTGTGTTTAGGAAAGGAGATTACAGACAGAGTGTATGGGAAAGGAGATTACAGACTGTGTGTTTGGGAAAGGAGATTACAGACTGTGTGTTTGGCAAAGGAGATTACAGACAGTGTGTTTGGGAAAGGAGATTACAGACAGTGAGTGTGTGTCAGAAAGGAGATTATAGACAGTGTTTTTGTGAAATGAGATTACAGACTGTGTGTTTGGGAAAGGAGATTACAGACTGTGTGTTTGGGAAAAGAGATTACAGACTGTGCGTATGGGAAAGGAGATTACAGACAGTGTGTTTGTGAAAGGAGATTACAGACAGTGTGTTTGGGAAAGGAGATTACAGACTGTGTTTTTTTGGAAAGGAGATTACAGACAGTGTTTAGGAAAGGAGATTATAGACAGTTTGTTTGGGAAAGGAGATTACAGACTGTGTGTTTGGGAAAGGAGATTACAGACTGTGTTTTTGGGAAAGGAGATTACAAACAGTGTGTTAGGGAAAGGAGATTACAGACAGTGTGTGTCGGAAAGGAGATTACAGACAATGTGTTTGGGAAAGGAGATTACAGACTGTGTGTTTGGGAAAGGAGATTACAGACAGTGTGTGTCAGAAAGGAGATTATAGACAGTGTGTGTCGGAAAGGAGATTACAGACAGTGCGTATGGGAAAGGAAATTACAGACTGTGTGTTAGGCAAAGGAGATTACAGACTGGGTGTTTGGGAAAGGAGATTACAGACTGTGTGTTTGGGAAAGGAGATTACAGACTGTGTGTTTGGGAAAGGACATTACAGACTGTGTGTTTGGGAAAGGAGATTACAGACTGTGTGTTTGGGAAAGGAGATTACAGACAGTGTTTGGGAAAGGAGATTACGGAGTGTGTGTTTAGGAAAGGAGATTACAGACTGTGTGTTTGGGAAAGGAGATTACAGACTGTGTGTTTGGGAAAGGAGAATACAGACTGTGTGTTTGGGAAAGGAAATTACAGACAGTGTGTGTTGGAACTGAGATTACAGACAGTGTGTATGGGAAAGGAGATAACAGAATGTGTGTTTGGGATAGGAGATTACAGACTATGTGTTTGGGAAAGGAGATTACAGACAGTGTTTGGGAAAGGAGATTACAGACTGTGTGTTTGGACAAGGAGATTACAGACAGTGTGTGTCAGAAAGGAGAATACAGACTGTGTGTTTGGACAAGGAGATTACAGACAGTGTGTGTCGGAAAGGAGATTACAGATAGTGCATATGGGAAAGGAGATTGCAGACTGTGTGTTTGGGAAAGGAGATTACAGACCGTGTGTTTGGGAAAGGAGATTACAGACTGTGTGTTTGGGAAAGGAGATTACAGACTGTGTGTTTGGAAAAGGAGATTACAGACAGTGTTTGGGAAAGGAGATTACAGTCCGTGTGTTTGGGAAAGGAGATTACAGACAGTGTGTTTGGGAAAGGAGATTAGAGACAGTGTGTTTCTGAAAGGAGATTACAGACAGTGTGTTTGTGAAAGGAGATTACAGACTGTGTGTTTGGGAAATGAGATTACAGACTGTGTGTTTGGGAAAGGAGATTACAGACAGTGTGTTTCGGAAAGGAGATTACAGACTGTGTGTTTTGGAAAGGAGATTACAGACTGTGTGTTTGGGAAAGGAGATTACAGACTGTGTGTTTGGGAAAGGAGATTACAGACAGTGTGTTTGGGAAAGGAGATTACAGACTGTGTGTTTGGGAAAGGAGATTACAGACAGTGTGTGTCAGAAAGGAGATTATAGACAGTGTTTTTGTGAAATGAGATTACAGACTGTGTGTTTGGGAAAGGAGATTACAGACTGTGTGTTTGGGAAAAGAGATTACAGACTGTGCGTATGGGAAAGGGGATTACAGACAGTGTGTTTGTGAAAGGAGATTACAGACAGTGTGTTTGGGAAAGGAGATTACAGACAGTTTGTTTGGGAAAGGAGATTACAGACTGTGTGTTTGGGAAAGGAGATTACAGACTGTGTTTTTGGGAAAGGAGATTACAGACAGTGTTTAGGAAAGGAGATTATAGACAGTTTGTTTGGGAAAGGAGATTACAGACTGTGTGTTTGGGAAAGGAGATTACAGACTGTGTTTTTGGGAAAGGAGATTACAAACAGTGTGTTAGGGAAAGGAGATTACAGACAGTGTGTGTCGGAAAGGAGATTACAGACAATGTGTTTGGGAAAGGAGATTACAGACAGTGTGTTTGGGAAAGGAGATTACAGACAGTGTGTTTGTGAAAGGAGATTAAAGACAGTGTGTGTCGGAAAGGAGATTACAGACAGTGCGTATGGGAAAGGAAATTACAGACTGTGTGTTAGGCAAAGGAGATTACAGACTGGGTGTTTGGGAAAGGAGATTACAGACTGTGTGTTTGGGAAAGGAGATTACAGACTGTGTGTTTGGGAAAGGACATTACAGACTGTGTGTTTGGGAAAGGAGATTACAGACTGTGTGTTTGGGAAAGGAGATTACAGACAGTGTTTGGGAAAGGAGATTACGGAGTGTGTGTTTAGGAAAGGAGATTACAGACTGTGTGTTTGGGAAAGGAGATTACAGACTGTGTGTTTGGGAAAGGAGAATACAGACTGTGTGTTTGGGAAAGGAAATTACAGACAGTGTGTGTTGGAACGGAGATTACAGACAGTGTGTACAGTGTGTATGGGAAAGGAGATAACAGAATGTGTGTTTGGGATAGGAGATTACAGACTATGTGTTTGGGAAAGGAGATTACAGACAGTGTTTGGGAAAGGAGATTACAGACTGTGTGTTTGGACAAGGAGATTACAGACAGTGTGTGTCAGAAAGGAGAATACAGACTGCGTGTTTGGACAAGGAGATTACAGACAGTGTGTGTCGGAAAGGAGATTACAGATAGTGCATATGGGAAAGGAGATTGCAGACTGTGTGTTTGGGAAAGGAGATTACAGACCGTGTGTTTGGGAAAGGAGATTACAGACTGTGTGTTTGGGAAAGGAGATTACAGACTGTGTGTTTGGAAAAGGAGATTACAGACAGTGTTTGGGAAAGGAGATTACAGTCCGTGTGTTTGGGAAAGGAGATTACAGACAGTGTGTTTGGGAAAGGAGATTAGAGACAGTGTGTTTCTGAAAGGAGATTACAGACAGTGTGTTTGTGAAAGGAGATTACAGACTGTGTGTTTGGGAAATGAGATTACAGACTGTGTGTTTGGGAAAGGAGATTACAGACAGTGTGTTTCGGAAAGGAGATTACAGACTGTGTGTTTTGGAAAGGAGATTACAGACTGTGTGTTTGGGAAAGGAGATTACAGACTGCGTGTTTGGGAAAGGAGATTACAGACAGTGTTTGGGAAAGGAGATTACAGACTGTGTGTTTGGGAAAGGAGATTACAGACTGTGTGTTTGGGAAAGGAGATTACAGACTGTGTGTTTGGGAAAGGAGATTACAGAAAGTGTGTTTGGGAAAGGAGATTACAGACTGTGTTTTTGGGAAAGTAGATTACAGACTGTGTGCTTGGGAAAGGAGATTACAGACAGTGTGTTTGGGAAAGGAGATTACAGACAGTGCATATGGGAAAGGAGATTACAGAGTGTGTGTTTAGGAAAGGAGATTACAGACTGTGTGTTTGGGAAAGGAGATTACAGACAGTGTGTTTCAGAAAGGAGATTACAGACAGTGTGTTTGTGAAAGGAGATTACAGACTGTGTGTTTGGGAAAGGAGATTACAGACTGTGTGTTTGGACAAGGAGATTACAGACAGTGTGTGTCGGAAAGGAGATTACAGACAGTGCATATGGGAAAGGAGATTACAGACTGTGTGTTTGGGAAAGGAGATTACAGACTGTGTGTTTGGGAAAGGACATTACAGACTGTGTGTTTGGGAAAGGAGATTACAGACTGTGTGTTTGGGAAAGGAGATTACAGACAGTGTTTGGGAAAGGAGATTACGGAGTGTGTGTTTAGGAAAGGAGATTACAGACTGTGTGTTTGGGAAAGGAGATTACAGACTGTGTGTTTGGGAAAGGAGAATACAGACTGTGTGTTTGGGAAAGGAAATTACAGACAATGTGTGTTGGAACGGAGATTACAGACAGTGTGTATGGGAAAGGAGATAACAGAATGTGTGTTTGGGATAGGAGATTACAGACTATGTGTTTGGGAAAGGAGATTACAGACAGTGTTTGGGAAAGGAGATTACAGACTGTGTGTTTGGACAAGGAGATTACAGACAGTGTGTGTCAGAAAGGAGAATACAGACTGCGTGTTTGGACAAGGAGATTACAGACAGTGTGTGTCGGAAAGGAGATTACAGATAGTGCATATGGGAAAAGAGATTGCAGACTGTGTGTTTGGGAAAGGAGATTACAGACCGTGTGTTTGGGAAAGGAGATTACAGACTGTGTGTTTGGAAAAGGAGATTACAGACAGTGTTTGGGAAAGGAGATTACAGTCTGTGTGTTTGGGAAAGGAGATTACAGACAGTGTGTTTGGGAAAGGAGATTAGAGACAGTGTGTTTCTGAAAGGAGATTACAGACAGTGTGTTTGTGAAAGGAGATTACAGACTGTGTGTTTGGGAAATGAGATTACAGACTGTGTGTTTGGGAAAGGAGATTACAGACAGTGTGTTTCGGAAAGGAGATTACAGACTGTGTGTTTTGGAAAGGAGATTACAGACTGTGTGTTTGGGAAAGGAGATTACAGACTGCGTGTTTGGGAAAGGAGATTACAGACAGTGTTTGGGAAAGGAGATTACAGACTGTGTGTTTGGGAAAGGAGATTACCGACTGTGTGTTTGGGAAAGGAGATTACAGACTGTGTGTTTGGGAAAGGAGATTACAGAAAGTGTGTTTGGGAAAGGAGATTACAGACTGTGTTTTTGGGAAAGTAGATTACAGACTGTGTGTTTGGGAAAGGAGATTACGGACTGTGTGTTTGGGAAAGGAGATTACAAACTGAGTGTTTGGGAAAGGAGATTACAGACAGTGTGCGTCGGAAAGGAGAATACAGACTGTGTGTTTGGGAAAAGAGATTACAGACTGTGTGTTTGGGAAAGGAGATTCCAGACTGTGTGTTTGGGAAAGGAGATTACAGACTGTGTGTTTGGGAAAGGAGATTACAGACAGTGTTTGGGAAAGGAGATTACAGTCTGTGTGTTTGGGAAAGGAGATTACAAACCGTGTGTTTGGGAAAGGAGATTAGAGACAGTGTGTTTCTGAAAGGAAATTACAGACAGTGTGTTTCTGAAAGGAGATTACAGACTGTGTGTTTGGGAAATGAGATTACAGACTGTGTGTTTGGGAAAGGAGATTACAGACAGTGTGCGTCGGAAAGGAGATTACAGACTGTGTGTTTGGACAAGGAGATTACAGACAGTGTGTGTCGGAAAGGAGATTACAGACAGTGCATATGGGAAAGGAGATTACAGACTGTGTGTTTGGGAAAGGAGATTACAGACTGTGTGTTTGGGAAAGGACATTACAGACTGTGTGTTTGGGAAAGGAGATTACAGACTGTGTGTTTGGGAAAGGAGATTACAGACAGTGTTTGGGAAAGGAGATTACGGAGTGTGTGTTTAGGAAAGGAGATTACAGACTGTGTGTTTGGGAAAGGAGATTACAGACTGTGTGTTTGGGAAAGGAGAATACAGACTGTGTGTTTGGGAAAGGAAATTACAGACAATGTGTGTTGGAACGGAGATTACAGACAGTGTGTATGGGAAAGGAGATAACAGAATGTGTGTTTGGGATAGGAGATTACAGACTATGTGTTTGGGAAAGGAGATTACAGACAGTGTTTGGGAAAGGAGATTACAGACTGTGTGTTTGGACAAGGAGATTAAGACAGTGTGTGTCAGAAAGGAGAATACAGACTGCGTGTTTGGACAAGGAGATTACAGACAGTGTGTGTCGGAAAGGAGATTACAGATAGTGCATATGGGAAAAGAGATTGCAGACTGTGTGTTTGGGAAAGGAGATTACAGACCGTGTGTTTGGGAAAGGAGATTACAGACTGTGTGTTTGGAAAAGGAGATTACAGACAGTGTTTGGGAAAGGAGATTACAGTCTGTGTGTTTGGGAAAGGAGATTACAGACAGTGTGTTTGGGAAAGGAGATTAGAGACAGTGTGTTTCTGAAAGGAGATTACAGACAGTGTGTTTGTGAAAGGAGATTACAGACTGTGTGTTTGGGAAATGAGATTACAGACTGTGTGTTTGGGAAAGGAGATTACAGACAGTGTGTTTCGGAAAGGAGATTACAGACTGTGTGTTTTGGAAAGGAGATTACAGACTGTGTGTTTGGGAAAGGAGATTACAGACTGCGTGTTTGGGAAAGGAGATTACAGACAGTGTTTGGGAAAGGAGATTACAGACTGTGTGTTTGGGAAAGGAGATTACCGACTGTGTGTTTGGGAAAGGAGATTACAGACTGTGTGTTTGGGAAAGGAGATTACAGAAAGTGTGTTTGGGAAAGGAGATTACAGACTGTGTTTTTGGGAAAGTAGATTACAGACTGTGTGTTTGGGAAAGGAGATTACGGACTGTGTGTTTGGGAAAGGAGATTACAAACTGAGTGTTTGGGAAAGGAGATTACAGACAGTGTGCGTCGGAAAGGAGAATACAGACTGTGTGTTTGGGAAAAGAGATTACAGACTGTGTGTTTGGGAAAGGAGATTCCAGACTGTGTGTTTGGGAAAGGAGATTACAGACTGTGTGTTTGGGAAAGGAGATTACAGACAGTGTTTGGGAAAGGAGATTACAGTCTGTGTGTTTGGGAAAGGAGATTACAAACCGTGTGTTTGGGAAAGGAGATTAGAGACAGTGTGTTTCTGAAAGGAAATTACAGACAGTGTGTTTCTGAAAGGAGATTACAGACTGTGTGTTTGGGAAATGAGATTACAAACTGTGTGTTTGGGAAAGGAGATTACAGACAGTGTGCGTCGGAAAGGAGATTACAGACTGTGTGTTTTGGAAAGGAGATTACAGACAGTGTGTTTGTGAAAGGAGATTACAGACTGTGTGTTTGGGAAAGGAGATTACAGACTGCGTGTTTGGGAAAGGAGATTACAGACAGTGTTTGGGAAAGGAGATTACATACTGTGTGTTTGGGAAAGGAGATTACAGACAGTGTGTGTCGGAAATGAGATTACAGACAGTGCGGATGGGAAAGAAGGTTACAGACAGTGTGTTTGGGAAAGGAGATTACAGACTGTGTGTTTGGGAAAGGAGATTACAGACTGTGTGTTTGGGAAAGGAGATTACAGACAAAGTATATGGGAAATCAGATTACAGACTGTGTTTGGGAAAGGAGATTAGAGACTGTGTGTTTGGGAAAGGAGATTACAGACAGTGTTTGGGAAAGGAGATTACAGACAGTGTGTTTGGGAAAGGAGATTACAGACTGTGTGTTTGGGAAAGGAGATTACAGACAGTGTGTTTCAGAAAGGAGATTACAGACAGTGTGTTTGTGAAAGGAGATTACAGACTGTGTGTTTGGGAAAGGAGATTACAGACTGTGTGTTTGGACAAGGAGATTACAGACAGTGTGTGTCGGAAAGGAGATTACAGACAGTGCATATGGGAAAGGAGATTACAGACTGCGTGTTTGGGAAAGGAGATTACAGACAGTGTTTGGGAAAGGAGATTACAGACTGTGTGTTTGGGAAAGGAGATTACAGACTGTGTGTTTGGGAAAGGAGATTACAGACTGTGTGTTTGGGAAAGGAGATTACAGAAAGTGTGTTTGGGAAAGGAGATTACAGACTGTGTTTTTGGGAAAGTAGATTACAGACTGTGTGCTTGGGAAAGGAGATTACAGACAGTGTGTTTGGGAAAGGAGATTACAGACAGTGCATATGGGAAAGGAGATTACAGACTGTGTGTTTAGGAAAGGAGATTACAGACTGTGTGTTTGGGAAAGGAGATTACAGACAGTGTGTTTCAGAAAGGAGATTACAGACAGTGTGTTTGTGAAAGGAGATTACAGACTGTGTGTTTGGGAAAGGAGATTACAGACTGTGTGTTTGGACAAGGAGATTACAGACAGTGTGTGTCGGAAAGGAGATTACAGACAGTGCATATGGGAAAGGAGATTACAGACTGTGTGTTTGGGAAAGGAGATTACAGACTGTGTGTTTGGGAAAGGACATTACAGACTGTGTGTTTGGGAAAGGAGATTACAGACTGTGTGTTTGGGAAAGGAGATTACAGACAGTGTTTGGGAAAGGAGATTACGGAGTGTGTGTTTAGGAAAGGAGATTACAGACTGTGTGTTTGGGAAAGGAGATTACAGACTGTGTGTTTGGGAAAGGAGAATACAGACTGTGTGTTTGGGAAAGGAAATTACAGACAGTGTGTGTTGGAACGGAGATTACAGACAGTGTGTATGGGAAAGGAGATAACAGAATGTGTGTTTGGGATAGGAGATTACAGACTATGTGTTTGGGAAAGGAGATTACAGACAGTGTTTGGGAAAGGAGATTACAGACTGTGTGTTTGGACAAGGAGATTACAGACAGTGTGTGTCAGAAAGGAGAATACAGACTGCGTGTTTGGACAAGGAGATTACAGACAGTGTGTGTCGGAAAGGAGATTACAGATAGTGCATATGGGAAAGGAGATTGCAGACTGTGTGTTTGGGAAAGGAGATTACAGACCGTGTGTTTGGGAAAGGAGATTACAGACTGTGTGTTTGGAAAAGGAGATTACAGACAGTGTTTGGGAAAGGAGATTACAGTCCGTGTGTTTGGGAAAGGAGATTACAGACAGTGTGTTTGGGAAAGGAGATTAGAGACAGTGTGTTTCTGAAAGGAGATTACAGACAGTGTGTTTGTGAAAGGAGATTACAGACTGTGTGTTTGGGAAATGAGATTACAGACTGTGTGTTTGGGAAAGGAGATTACAGACAGTGTGTTTCGGAAAGGAGATTACAGACTGTGTGTTTTGGAAAGGAGATTACAGACTGTGTGTTTGGGAAAGGAGATTACAGACTGCGTGTTTGGGAAAGGAGATTACAGACAGTGTTTGGGAAAGGAGATTACAGACTGTGTGTTTGGGAAAGGAGATTACAGACTGTGTGTTTGGGAAAGGAGATTACAGACTGTGTGTTTGGGAAAGGAGATTACAGAAAGTGTGTTTGGGAAAGGAGATTACAGACTGTGTTTTTGGGAAAGTAGATTACAGACTGTGTGTTTGGGAAAGGAGATTACGGACTGTGTGTTTGGGAAAGGAGATTACAAACTGAGTGTTTGGGAAAGGAGATTACAGACAGTGTGCGTCGGAAAGGAGAATACAGACTGTGTGTTTGGGAAAAGAGATTACAGACTGTGTGTTTGGGAAAGGAGATTCCAGACTGTGTGTTTGGGAAAGGAGATTACAGACTGTGTGTTTGGGAAAGGAGATTACAGACAGTGTTTGGGAAAGGAGATTACAGTCTGTGTGTTTGGGAAAGGAGATTACAAACCGTGTGTTTGGGAAAGGAGATTAGAGACAGTGTGTTTCTGAAAGGAGATTACAGACAGTGTGTTTCTGAAAGGAGATTACAGACTGTGTGTTTGGGAAATGAGATTACAGACTGTGTGTTTGGGAAAGGAGATTACAGACAGTGTGCGTCGGAAAGGAGATTACAGACTGTGTGTTTTGGAAAGGAGATTACAGACAGTGTGTTTGTGAAAGGAGATTACAGACTGTGTGTTTGGGAAAGGAGATTACAGACTGCGTGTTTGGGAAAGGAGATTACAGACAGTGTTTGGGAAAGGAGATTACATACTGTGTGTTTGGGAAAGGAGATTACAGACAGTGTGTGTCGGAAATGAGATTACAGACAGTGCGGATGGGAAAGAAGGTTACAGACAGTGTGTTTGGGAAAGGAGATTACAGACTGTGTGTTTGGGAAAGGAGATTACAGACTGTGTGTGTGGGAAAGGAGATTACAGACAAAGTATATGGGAAATCAGATTACAGACTGTGTTTGGGAAAGGAGATTAGAGACTGTTTGTTTGGGAAAGGAGATTACAGACAGTGTTTGGGAAAGGAGATTACAGACAGTGTGTTTGGGAAAGGAGATTACAGACTGTGTGTTTGGGAAAGGAGATTGCAGACAGTGTGTTTCAGAAAGGAGATTACAGACAGTGTGTTTGTGAAAGGAGATTACAGACTGTGTGTTTGGGAAAGGAGATTAGAGACTGTGTGTTTGGACAAGGAGATTACAGACAGTGTGTGTCGGAAAGGAGATTACAGACAGTGCATATGGGAAAGGAGATTACAGACTGTGTGTTTGGGAAAGGAGATTACAGACTGAGTGTTTGGGAAAGGAGATTACAGACAGTGTGTTTGGGAATGGAGATTACAGACTGTGTGTTTGGGAAAGGAGATTACAGACTGTGTGTTTGGGAAAGGAGATTACAGACTGTGTGTTTGGGAAAGGATATTACAGACTGTGTGTTTGGAAAAGGAGATTACAGACCGTGTGTTTGCGAAAGGAGATTACAGACTGTGTGTTTGGGAAGAAGATTACAGACTGTGCGTTTGGGAAAGGAGATTACAGACTGTTTGTTTGGGAAAGGAGATTACAGACTGTGTGTTTGTGAAAGGAGATTACAGACAGTGTTTGGGAAAGGAGATTACAGACGGTGTGTTTGGGAAAGGAGATTACAGACTGTGTGTTTGGGAAAGGAGATTACAGACTGTGTGTTTGGGAAAGGAGATTACAGACAGTGTTTGGGAAAGGAGATTACAGTCTGTGTGTTTGGGAAAGGAGATTACAGACCGTGTGTTTGGGAAAGGAGATTAGAGACAGTGTGTTTCTGAAAGGAGATTACAGACAGTGTGTTTCTGAAAGGAGATTACAGACTGTGTGTTTGGGAAATGAGATTACAGACTGTGTGTTTGGGAAAGGAGATTACAGACAGTGTGCGTCGTAAAGGAGATTACAGACTGTGTGTTTTGGAAAGGAGATTACAGACTGTGTGTTTGGGAAAGGAGATTACAGACTGCGTGTTTGGGAAAGGAGATTACAGACAGTGTTTGGGAAAGGAGATTACATACTGTGTGTTTGGGAAAGGAGATTACAGACAGTGTGTGTCGGAAATGAGATTACAGACAGTGCGGATGGGAAAGAAGGTTACAGACAGTGTGTTTGGGAAAGGAGATTACATACAGTGTGTTTGGGAAAGGAGATTACAGACAAAGTATATGGGAAATCAGATTACAGACTGTGCTTGGGAAAGGAGATTAGAGACTGTGTGTTTGGGAAAGGAGATTACAGACAGTGTTTGGGAAAGGAGATTACAGACAGTGTGTTTGGGAAAGGAGATTACAGACTGTGTGTTTGGGAAAGGAGATTACAGACAGTGTGTTTCAGAAAGGAGATTACAGACAGTGTGTTTGTGAAAGGAGATTACAGACTGTGTGTTTGGGAAAGGAGATTACAGACAGTGTGTGTCGGAAAGGAGATTACAGACAGTGCATATGGGAAAGGAGATTACAGACTGTGTGTTTGGGAAAGGAGATTACAGACTGTGTGTTTGGGAAAGGAGATTACAGAAAGTGTGTTTGGGAATGGAGATTACAGACTGTGTGTTTGGGAAAGGAGATTACAGACTGTGTGTTTGGGAAAGGAGATTAGAGACTGTGTGTTTGGGAAAGGATATTACAAACTGTGTGTTTGGAAAAGGAGATTACAGACCGTGTGTTTGGGAAAGGAGATTACAGACAGTGTTTGGGAAAGGAGATTACAGACGGTGTGTTTGGGAAAGGAAATTACAGACTGTGTGTTTGGGAAAGGAGATTACAGACAGTGTGTGTCGGAAAAGAGATTACAGACAGTGCATTTGGGAAAGGAGATAACAGACAGTGTGTTTGGGAAAGGAGATTACAGACTGTGTGTTTGGGAAAGGAGATTACAGACTGTGTGTTTGGAAAAGGAGATTACAGACCGTGTGTTTGGGAAAGGATATTACAGACTCTGTGTTTGGGAAAGGAGATTACAGACTGTGTGTTTGGGAAAGGAGATTACAGACTGTGTGTTTGGGAAAGGAGATTACAGACTGTGTGTTTGGGAAAGGAGATTACAGACAGTGTTTGGGAAAGGAGATTACCGACGGTGTGTTTGGTAAAGCAGATTACAGACTGTGTGTTTGGGAAAGGAGATTACAGACTGTGTGTTTGGGAAAGGAGATTACAGACTGTGTGTTTGCGAAAGGAGATTACAGACTGTGTGTTTGGGAAAGGAGATTAATGACTGTGTGTTTGGAAAAGGAGATTACAGACAGTGCATATGGGAAAGGAGATTACAGACTGTGTGTTTGGGAAAGGAGATTACAAACTGTGTGTTTGGGAAAGGAGATTACAGACAGTGTTTGGGAAAGGAGATTACAGACTATGTGTTTGGGAAAGGAGATTACAGACTGTGTGTTTGGGAAAGGAGAATACAGGCTGTGTGTTTGGGAAAGGAAATCACAGACAGTGTGTGTCGGAAAGGAGATTACAGACAGTGCGTATTCAAAAGAAGATAACAGACTGTTTGTTTGGGAAAGGACATTCCAGACAGTGTGTGTCGGAAAGGAGATTACCGACAGTGCGTATGGGAAAGGAGATTACAGACAGTGTGTTTGGGAAAGGAGATTACAGACTGTGTGTTTGGGAAAGGAGATTACAGACAGTGTGTTTGGGAAATGAGATTACAGACAGAGTGTATGGGAAAGGAGATTACAGACTGTATTTTTGGGAAAGGAGATTTTAGTCTGTGTGTTTGGGAAAGGAGATTACAGACTGTGTGTTTGGGAAAGGAGATTACAGACTGTGTGTTTAGGAAAGGAGATAACAGACTGTGTGTTTGGAAAAGGAGATTACAGACAGTGTGTTTGGGAAAGGAGATTACAGACTGTGTGTTTGGGAAAGGAGATTACAGACGGTGTGTTTGTGAAAGGAGATAACAGACTGTGTGTTTGGGAAAGGAGATTACAGACAGTGTGTGTCTGAAAGGAGATTACAGACAGTGCGTATGGGAAAGGAGATTACAGACTGTGTGTTTAGGAAAGGAGATTACAGACAGTGTGTTTGTTAAAGGAGATTACTGACAGTGTGTTTGGGAAATGAGATTACAGACAGAGTGTATGGGAAAGGAGATTACAGACTGTGTGTTTGGGAAAGGAGATTACAGACTGTGTGTTTGGGAAAGGAGATTACAGACTGTGTTTGGAAAAGGAGATTACAGACAGTGGGTGTCGGAAAAGAGATTACAGACAGTGCGTATGGGAAAGGAGATTACAGACTGTGTGTTTGGGAAAAGAGATTACAGACAGTGTGTTTGGGAAAGGAGATTACAGACTGTGTGTTTGGGAAAGGAGATTATAGACAGTGTTTGGGAAAGGAGATTACAGACTGTGTGTTTGGGAAAGGAGATTACAGACTGAGTGTTTGGGAAAGGAGATTACAGACAGTGTGTTTGGGAATGGAGATTACAGACTGTGTGTTTGGGAAAGGAGATTACAGACTGTGTGTTTGGGAAAGGAGATTACAGACTGTGTGTTTGGGAAAGGATATTACAGACTGTGTGTTTGGAAAAGGAGATTACAGACCGTGTGTTTGGGAAAGGAGATTACAGACTGTGTGTTTGGGAAGGAGATTACAGACTGTGCGTTTGGGAAAGGAGATTACAGACTGTTTGTTTGGGAAAGGAGATTACAGACTGTGTGTTTGTGAAAGGAGATTACAGACAGTGTTTGGGAAAGGAGATTACAGACGGTGTGTTTGGGAAAGGAGATTACAGACTGTGTGTTTGGGAAAGGAGATTACAGACTGTGTGTTTGGGAAAGGAGATTACAGACAGTGTTTGGGAAAGGAGATTACAGTCTGTGTGTTTGGGAAAGGAGATTACAGACCGTGTGTTTGGGAAAGGAGATTAGAGACAGTGTGTTTCTGAAAGGAGATTACAGACAGTGTGTTTCTGAAAGGAGATTACAGACTGTGTGTTTGGGAAATGAGATTACAGATTGTGTGTTTGGGAAAGGAGATTACAGACAGTGTGCGTCGTAAAGGAGATTACAGACTGTGTGTTTTGGAAAGGAGATTACAGACTGTGTGTTTGGGAAAGGAGATTACAGACTGCGTGTTTGGGAAAGGAGATTACAGACAGTGTTTGGGAAAGGAGATTACATACTGTGTGTTTGGGAAAGGAGATTACAGACAGTGTGTGTCGGAAATGAGATTACAGACAGTGCGGATGGGAAAGAAGGTTACAGACAGTGTGTTTGGGAAAGGAGATTACATACAGTGTGTTTGGGAAAGGAGATTACAGACAAAGTATATGGGAAATCAGATTACAGACTGTGCTTGGGAAAGGAGATTAGAGACTGTGTGTTTGGGAAAGGAGATTACAGACAGTGTTTGGGAAAGGAGATTACAGACAGTGTGTTTGGGAAAGGAGATTACAGACTGTGTGTTTGGGAAAGGAGATTACAGACAGTGTGTTTCAGAAAGGAGATTACAGACAGTGTGTTTGTGAAAGGAGATTACAGACTGTGTGTTTGGGAAAGGAGATTACAGACAGTGTGTGTCGGAAAGGAGATTACAGACAGTGCATATGGGAAAGGAGATTACAGACTGTGTGTTTGGGAAAGGAGATTACAGACTGTGTGTTTGGGAAAGGAGATTACAGAAAGTGTGTTTGGGAATGGAGATTACAGACTGTGTGTTTGGGAAAGGAGATTACAGACTGTGTGTTTGGGAAAGGAGATTAGAGACTGTGTGTTTGGGAAAGGATATTACAAACTGTGTGTTTGGAAAAGGAGATTACAGACCGTGTGTTTGGGAAAGGAGATTACAGACAGTGTTTGGGAAAGGAGATTACAGACGGTGTGTTTGGGAAAGGAAATTACAGACTGTGTGTTTGGGAAAGGAGATTACAGACAGTGTGTGTCGGAAAAGAGATTACAGACAGTGCATTTGGGAAAGGAGATAACAGACAGTGTGTTTGGGAAAGGAGATTACAGACTGTGTGTTTGGGAAAGGAGATTACAGACTGTGTGTTTGGAAAAGGAGATTACAGACCGTGTGTTTGGGAAAGGATATTACAGACTCTGTGTTTGGGAAAGGAGATTACAGACTGTGTGTTTGGGAAAGGAGATTACAGACTGTGTGTTTGGGAAAGGAGATTACAGACTGTGTGTTTGGGAAAGGAGATTACAGACAGTGTTTGGGAAAGGAGATTACCGACGGTGTGTTTGGTAAAGCAGATTACAGACTGTGTGTTTGGGAAAGGAGATTACAGACTGTGTGTTTGGGAAAGGAGATTACAGACTGTGTGTTTGCGAAAGGAGATTACAGACTGTGTGTTTGGGAAAGGAGATTAATGACTGTGTGTTTGGAAAAGGAGATTACAGACAGTGCATATGGGAAAGGAGATTACAGACTGTGTGTTTGGGAAAGGAGATTACAAACTGTGTGTTTGGGAAAGGAGATTACAGACAGTGTTTGGGAAAGGAGATTACAGACTATGTGTTTGGGAAAGGAGATTACAGACTGTGTGTTTGGGAAAGGAGAATACAGGCTGTGTGTTTGGGAAAGGAAATCACAGACAGTGTGTGTCGGAAAGGAGATTACAGACAGTGCGTATTCAAAAGAAGATAACAGACTGTTTGTTTGGGAAAGGACATTCCAGACAGTGTGTGTCGGAAAGGAGATTACCGACAGTGCGTATGGGAAAGGAGATTACAGACAGTGTGTTTGGGAAAGGAGATTACAGACTGTGTGTTTGGGAAAGGAGATTACAGACAGTGTGTTTGGGAAATGAGATTACAGACAGAGTGTATGGGAAAGGAGATTACAGACTGTATTTTTGGGAAAGGAGATTTTAGTCTGTGTGTTTGGGAAAGGAGATTACAGACTGTGTGTTTGGGAAAGGAGATTACAGACTGTGTGTTTAGGAAAGGAGATAACAGACTGTGTGTTTGGAAAAGGAGATTACAGACAGTGTGTTTGGGAAAGGAGATTACAGACTGTGTGTTTGGGAAAGGAGATTACAGACGGTGTGTTTGTGAAAGGAGATAACAGACTGTGTGTTTGGGAAAGGAGATTACAGACAGTGTGTGTCTGAAAGGAGATTACAGACAGTGCGTATGGGAAAGGAGATTACAGACTGTGTGTTTAGGAAAGGAGATTACAGACAGTGTGTTTGTTAAAGGAGATTACTGACTGTGTGTTTGGGAAAGGAGATTACAGACAGTGTTTGGGAAAGGAGATTACCGACGGTGTGTTTGGTAAAGCAGATTACAGACTGTGTGTTTGGGAAAGGAGATTACAGACTGTGTGTTTGGGAAAGGAGATTACAGACTGTGTGTTTGCGAAAGGAGATTACAGACTGTGTGTTTGGGAAAGGAGATTAATGACTGTGTGTTTGGAAAAGGAGATTACAGACAGTGCATATGGGAAAGGAGATTACAGACTGTGTGTTTGGGAAAGGAGATTACAAACTGTGTGTTTGGGAAAGGAGATTACAGACAGTGTTTGGGAAAGGAGATTACAGACTATGTGTTTGGGAAAGGAGATTACAGACTGTGTGTTTGGGAAAGGAGAATACAGGCTGTGTGTTTGGGAAAGGAAATCACAGACAGTGTGTGTCGGAAAGGAGATTACAGACAGTGCGTATTCAAAAGAAGATAACAGACTGTTTGTTTGGGAAAGGACATTCCAGACAGTGTGTGTCGGAAAGGAGATTACCGACAGTGCGTATGGGAAAGGAGATTACAGACAGTGTGTTTGGGAAAGGAGATTACAGACTGTGTGTTTGGGAAAGGAGATTACAGACAGTGTGTTTGGGAAATGAGATTACAGACAGAGTGTATGGGAAAGGAGATTACAGACTGTATTTTTGGGAAAGGAGATTTTAGTCTGTGTGTTTGGGAAAGGAGATTACAGACTGTGTGTTTGGGAAAGGAGATTACAGACTGTGTGTTTAGGAAAGGAGATAACAGACTGTGTGTTTGGAAAAGGAGATTACAGACAGTGTGTTTGGGAAAGGAGATTACAGACTGTGTGTTTGGGAAAGGAGATTACAGACGGTGTGTTTGTGAAAGGAGATAACAGACTGTGTGTTTGGGAAAGGAGATTACAGACAGTGTGTGTCTGAAAGGAGATTACAGACAGTGCGTATGGGAAAGGAGATTACAGACTGTGTGTTTAGGAAAGGAGATTACAGACAGTGTGTTTGTTAAAGGAGATTACTGACAGTGTGTTTGGGAAATGAGATTACAGACAGAGTGTATGGGAAAGGAGATTACAGACTGTGTGTTTGGGAAAGGAGATTACAGACTGTGTGTTTGGGAAAGGAGATTACAGACAGTGTGTGTCGGAAAAGAGATTACAGACAGTGCATTTGGGAAAGGAGATAACAGACAGTGTGTTTGGGAAAGGAGATTACAGACTGTGTGTTTGGGAAAGGAGATTACAGACTGTGTGTTTGGAAAAGGAGATTACAGACCGTGTGTTTGGGAAAGGATATTACAGACTCTGTGTTTGGGAAAGGAGATTACAGACTGTGTGTTTGGGAAAGGAGATTACAGACTGTGTGTTTGGGAAAGGAGATTACAGACTGTGTGTTTGGGAAAGGAGATTACAGACAGTGTTTGGGAAAGGAGATTACCGACGGTGTGTTTGGTAAAGCAGATTACAGACTGTGTGTTTGGGAAAGGAGATTACAGACTGTGTGTTTGGGAAAGGAGATTACAGACTGTGTGTTTGCGAAAGGAGATTACAGACTGTGTGTTTGGGAAAGGAGATTAATGACTGTGTGTTTGGAAAAGGAGATTACAGACAGTGCATATGGGAAAGGAGATTACAGACTGTGTGTTTGGGAAAGGAGATTACAAACTGTGTGTTTGGGAAAGGAGATTACAGACAGTGTTTGGGAAAGGAGATTACAGACTATGTGTTTGGGAAAGGAGATTACAGACTGTGTGTTTGGGAAAGGAGAATACAGGCTGTGTGTTTGGGAAAGGAAATCACAGACAGTGTGTGTCGGAAAGGAGATTACAGACAGTGCGTATTCAAAAGAAGATAACAGACTGTTTGTTTGGGAAAGGACATTCCAGACAGTGTGTGTCGGAAAGGAGATTACCGACAGTGCGTATGGGAAAGGAGATTACAGACAGTGTGTTTGGGAAAGGAGATTACAGACTGTGTGTTTGGGAAAGGAGATTACAGACAGTGTGTTTGGGAAATGAGATTACAGACAGAGTGTATGGGAAAGGAGATTACAGACTGTATTTTTGGGAAAGGAGATTTTAGTCTGTGTGTTTGGGAAAGGAGATTACAGACTGTGTGTTTGGGAAAGGAGATTACAGACTGTGTGTTTAGGAAAGGAGATAACAGACTGTGTGTTTGGAAAAGGAGATTACAGACAGTGTGTTTGGGAAAGGAGATTACAGACTGTGTGTTTGGGAAAGGAGATTACAGACGGTGTGTTTGTGAAAGGAGATAACAGACTGTGTGTTTGGGAAAGGAGATTACAGACAGTGTGTGTCTGAAAGGAGATTACAGACAGTGCGTATGGGAAAGGAGATTACAGACTGTGTGTTTAGGAAAGGAGATTACAGACAGTGTGTTTGTTAAAGGAGATTACTGACAGTGTGTTTGGGAAATGAGATTACAGACAGAGTGTATGGGAAAGGAGATTACAGACTGTGTGTTTGGGAAAGGAGATTACAGACTGTGTGTTTGGGAAAGGAGATTACAGACTGTGTTTGGAAAAGGAGATTACAGACAGTGGGTGTCGGAAAAGAGATTACAGACAGTGCGTATGGGAAAGGAGATTACAGACTGTGTGTTTGGGAAAAGAGATTACAGACAGTGTGTTTGGGAAAGGAGATTACAGACTGTGTGTTTGGGAAAGGAGATTATAGACAGTGTTTGGGAAAGGAGATTACAGACTGTGTGTTTGGGAAAGGAGATTACAGACTGTGTATTTGGGAAAGGAGATTACAGACAGTGTGTGTCGGAAAGGAGATTACAGACAGTGTGCATGGGAAAGGAGGTTTCAGACAGTGTGTTTGGGAAAGGAGATGACAAACAGTGTGTTTGGGAAAGGAGATTACAGACAGTGTGTTTGGGAAAGGAGATTATAGACAGAGTGTATGGGAAAGGAGATTACAGACTGTGTGCTTGGGAAAGGAGATTACAGACAGTGTGTTTGGGAAAGGAGATTACAGACAGTGCATATGGGAAAGGAGATTACAGACTGTGTGTTTAGGAAAGGAGATTACAGACTGTGTGTTTGGGAAAGGAGATTACAGACTGTGTGTTTGGGAAAGGAGATTACAGACAGTGTGTTTGGACAAGGAGATTACAGACAGTGTGTGTCACAAAGGAGATTACAGACAGTGCATATGGGAAAGGAGATTACAGACTGTGTGTTTGGGAAAGGAGATTACAGACTGTGTGTTTGGGAAAGGAGATTACAGAAAGTGTGTTTGGGAATGGAGATTACAGACTGTGTGTTTGGGAAAGGAGATTACAGACTGTGTGTTTGGGAAAGGAGATTACAGACTGTGTGTTTGGGAAAGGATATTACAGACTGTGTGTTTGGAAAAGGAGATTACAGACTGTGCATTTGGGAAAGGAGATTACAGACTGTGTGTTTGGGATAGGAGATTATAGACTGTGTGTTTGGGAAAGGAGATTACAGACAGTGTTTGGGAAAGGAGATTACAGATGGTGTGTTTGGGAAAGGAGATTACAGACTGTGTGTTTGGGAAAGGATATTACAGACAGTGTGTGTCGGAAAAGAGATTACAGACAGTGTGTTTGTGAAAGGAGATTACAGACTGTGTGTTTGGGAAAGGAGATTATAGACTGTGTGTTTGGACAAGGAGATTACAGACAGTGTGTGTCGGAAAGGAGATTACAGACAGTGCATATGGGAAAGGAGATTACAGCCTGTGTGTTTGGGAAAGGAGATTACAGACTGTGTGTTTGGGAAAGGAGATTACAGAAAGTGTGTTTGGGAAAGGAGATTACAGACTGTGTTTTTGGGAAAGTAGATTACAGACTGTGTGTTTGGGAAAGGAGATTACAGACTGTGTGTTTGGGAAAGGAGATTACAAACTGAGTGTTTGGGAAAGGAGATTATAGACAGTGTGCGTCGGAAAGGAGAATACAGACTGTGTGTTTTGGAAAAGAGATTACAGACTGTATGTTTGGGAAAGGAGATTCCAGACTGTGTGTTTGGGAAAGGAGATTACAGACTGTGTGTTTGGGAAAGGAGATTACAGACAGTGTTTGGGAAAGGAGATTACAGTCTGTGTGTTTGGGAAAGGAGATTACAGACACTGTGTTTGGGAAAGGAGATTAGAGACAGTGTGTTTCTGAAAGGAGATTACAGACAGTGTGTTTCTGAAAGGAGATTACAGACTGTGTGTTTGGGAAATGAGATTACAGACTGTGTGTTTGGGAAAGGAGATTACAGACAGTGTGCGTCGGAAAGGAGATTACAGACTGTGTGTTTTGGAAAGGAGATTACAGACTGTGTGTTTGGGAAAGGAGATTACAGACTGTGTGTTTGGGAAAGGAGATTACAGACTGCGTGTTTGGGAAAGGAGATTACAGACAGTGTTTGGGAAAGGAGATTACATACTGTGGGTTTGGGAAAGGAGATTACAGACAGTGTGTGTCGGAAATGAGATTACAGACAGTACGGATGGGAAAGAAGGTTACAGACAGTGTGTTTGGGAAAGGAGATTACAGACTGTGTGTTTGGGAAAGGAGATTACATACAGTGTGTTTGGGAAAGGAGATTACAGACAAAGTATATGGGAAAGCAGATTACAGACTGTGTTTGGGAAAGGAGATTAGAGACTGTGTGTTTGGGAAAGGAGATTACAGACAGTGTTTGGGAAAGGAGAGTACAGACAGTGTGTTTGGGAAAGGAGATTACAGACTGTGTGTTTGGGAAAGGAGATTACAGACAGTGTGTTTCAGAAAGGAGATTACAGACAGTGTGTTTGTGAAAGGAGATTACAGACTGTGTGTTTGGGAAAGGAGATTACAGACTGTGTGTTTGGACAAGGAGATTACAGACAGTGTGTGTCGGAAAGGAGATTACAGACAGTGCATATGGGAAAGGAGATTACAGACTGTGTGTTTGGGAAAGGAGATTACAGACTGTGTGTTTGGGAAAGGAGATTACAGAAAGTGTGTTTGGGAATGGAGATTACAGACTGTGTGTTTGGGAAAGGAGATTACAGACTGTGTGTTTGGGAAAGGAGATTACAGACTGTGTGTTTGGGAAAGGATATTACAGACTGTGTGTTTGGAAAAGGAGATTACAGACCGTGTGTTTGGGAAAGGAGATTACAGACTGTGTGTTTGGGAAAGGAGATTACAGACTGTGCGTTTGGGAAAGGAGATTACAGACTGTTTGTTTGGGAAAGGGGATTACAGACTGTGTGTTTGTGAAAGGAGATTACAGACAGTGTTTGGGAAAGGAGATTACAGACGGTGTGTTTGGGAAAGGAGATTACAGACTGTGTGTTTGGGAAAGGAGATTACAGACAGTGTGTGTCGGAAAAGAGATTACAGACAGTGCATATGGGAAAGGAGATTACAGACAGTGTGTTTTGGAAAGGAGATTACAGACTGTGTGTTTGGGAAAGGAGATTACAGACTGTGTGTTTGGAAAAGAAGATTACAGACCGTGTGTTTGGGAAAGGAGATTACAGACTCTGTGTTTGGGAAAGGAGATTACAGACTCTGTGTTTGGGAAAGGAGATTACAGACTGCGTGTTTGGGAAAGGAGATTACAGACTGTGTGTTTGGGAAAGGAGATTACAGACTGTGTTTGGGAAAGGAGATTACCGACGGTGTGTTTGGGAAAGGATTTTAAAGACTGTGTGTTTTGGAAAGGAGATTACAGACAGTGTGTGTCGGAAAAGAGATTACAGACAGTGCATTTGGGAAAGAAGATTACAGACTGTGTGTTTGGGAAAGGAGACTACAGACAGTGTGTTTGTGAAAGGAGATTACAGACTGTGTGTTTGGGAAAGAAGATTACAGACTGTGTGTTTGGACAAGGAGATTACAGACAGTGTGTGTCGGAAAGGAGATTACAGACAGTGCATATGGGAACGAGATTACAGACTGTGTGTTTGGGAAAGGAGATTACAGACTGTGTGTTTGGGAAATGAGATTACAGTAAGTGTGTTTGGGAAAGGAGATTACAGACTGTGTGTTTGGGAAAGGAGATTACAGACTGTGTGTTTGGGAAAGGAGATTACAGACATTGTGTTTGGGATAGGATTTTACAGACTGTGTGTTTGGAAAAGGAGATTACAGACCGTGTGTTTGGGAAAGGAGATTACAGACTGTGGGTTTCGGAAAGGAGATTACAAACTGTGTGTTTGGGAAAGGAGATTACAGACTGTGTGTTTTGGAAAGGAGATTACAGACTGTGTGTTTGGGAAAGGAGATTACAGACTGTGTGTTTGGGAAAGGAGATTACAGACTGTGTGTTTGGGAAAGGAGATTACAGACTGTGTGTTTGGGAAAGGAGATTACAGAAAGTGTGTTTGGGAAAGGAGATTACAGACTGTGTTTTTGGGAAAGTAGATTACAGACTGTGTGCTTGGGAAAGGAGATTACAGACAGTGTGTTTGGGAAAGGAGATTACAGACAGTGCATATGGGAAAGGAGATTACAGAGTGTGTGTTTAGGAAAGGAGATTACAGACTGTGTGTTTGGGAAAGGAGATTACAGACAGTGTGTTTCAGAAAGGAGATTACAGACAGTGTGTTTGTGAAAGGAGATTACAGACTGTGTGTTTGGGAAAGGAGATTACAGACTGTGTGTTTGGACAAGGAGATTACAGACAGTGTGTGTCGGAAAGGAGATTACAGACAGTGCATATGGGAAAGGAGATTACAGACTGTGTGTTTGGGAAAGGAGATTACAGACTGTGTGTTTGGGAAAGGACATTACAGACTGTGTGTTTGGGAAAGGAGATTACAGACTGTGTGTTTGGGAAAGGAGATTACAGACAGTGTTTGGGAAAGGAGATTACGGAGTGTGTGTTTAGGAAAGGAGATTACAGACTGTGTGTTTGGGAAAGGAGATTACAGACTGTGTGTTTGGGAAAGGAGAATACAGACTGTGTGTTTGGGAAAGGAAATTACAGACAATGTGTGTTGGAACGGAGATTACAGACAGTGTGTATGGGAAAGGAGATAACAGAATGTGTGTTTGGGATAGGAGATTACAGACTATGTGTTTGGGAAAGGAGATTACAGACAGTGTTTGGGAAAGGAGATTACAGACTGTGTGTTTGGACAAGGAGATTACAGACAGTGTGTGTCAGAAAGGAGAATACAGACTGCGTGTTTGGACAAGGAGATTACAGACAGTGTGTGTCGGAAAGGAGATTACAGATAGTGCATATGGGAAAAGAGATTGCAGACTGTGTGTTTGGGAAAGGAGATTACAGACCGTGTGTTTGGGAAAGGAGATTACAGACTGTGTGTTTGGAAAAGGAGATTACAGACAGTGTTTGGGAAAGGAGATTACAGTCTGTGTGTTTGGGAAAGGAGATTACAGACAGTGTGTTTGGGAAAGGAGATTAGAGACAGTGTGTTTCTGAAAGGAGATTACAGACAGTGTGTTTGTGAAAGGAGATTACAGACTGTGTGTTTGGGAAATGAGATTACAGACTGTGTGTTTGGGAAAGGAGATTACAGACAGTGTGTTTCGGAAAGGAGATTACAGACTGTGTGTTTTGGAAAGGAGATTACAGACTGTGTGTTTGGGAAAGGAGATTACAGACTGCGTGTTTGGGAAAGGAGATTACAGACAGTGTTTGGGAAAGGAGATTACAGACTGTGTGTTTGGGAAAGGAGATTACAGACTGTGTGTTTGGGAAAGGAGATTACAGACTGTGTGTTTGGGAAAGGAGATTACAGAAAGTGTGTTTGGGAAAGGAGATTACAGACTGTGTTTTTGGGAAAGTAGATTACAGACTGTGTGTTTGGGAAAGGAGATTACGGACTGTGTGTTTGGGAAAGGAGATTACAAACTGAGTGTTTGGGAAAGGAGATTACAGACAGTGTGCGTCGGAAAGGAGAATACAGACTGTGTGTTTGGGAAAAGAGATTACAGACTGTGTGTTTGGGAAAGGAGATTCCAGACTGTGTGTTTGGGAAAGGAGATTACAGACTGTGTGTTTGGGAAAGGAGATTACGGACAGTGTTTGGGAAAGGAGATTACAGTCTGTGTGTTTGGGAAAGGAGATTACAAACCGTGTGTTTGGGAAAGGAGATTAGAGACAGTGTGTTTCTGAAAGGAAATTACAGACAGTGTGTTTCTGAAAGGAGATTACAGACTGTGTGTTTGGGAAATGAGATTACAGACTGTGTGTTTGGGAAAGGAGATTACAGACAGTGTGCGTCGGAAAGGAGATTACAGACTGTGTGTTTTGGAAAGGAGATTACAGACAGTGTGTTTGTGAAAGGAGATTACAGACTGTGTGTTTGGGAAAGGAGATTACAGACTGCGTGTTTGGGAAAGGAGATTACAGACAGTGTTTGGGAAAGGAGATTACATACTGTGTGTTTGGGAAAGGAGATTACAGACAGTGTGTGTCGGAAATGAGATTACAGACAGTGCGGATGGGAAAGAAGGTTACAGACAGTGTGTTTGGGAAAGGAGATTACAGACTGTGTGTTTGGGAAAGGAGATTACAGACTGTGTGTTTGGGAAAGGAGATTACAGACAAAGTATATGGGAAATCAGATTACAGACTGTGTTTGGGAAAGGAGATTAGAGACTGTGTGTTTGGGAAAGGAGATTACAGACAGTGTTTGGGAAAGGAGATTACAGACAGTGTGTTTGGGAAAGGAGATTACAGACTGTGTGTTTGGGAAAGGAGATTACAGACAGTGTGTTTCAGAAAGGAGATTACAGACAGTGTGTTTGTGAAAGGAGATTACAGACTGTGTGTTTGGGAAAGGAGATTACAGACTGTGTGTTTGGACAAGGAGATTACAGACAGTGTGTGTCGGAAAGGAGATTACAGACAGTGCATATGGGAAAGGAGATTACAGACTGCGTGTTTGGGAAAGGAGATTACAGACAGTGTTTGGGAAAGGAGATTACAGACTGTGTGTTTGGGAAAGGAGATTACAGACTGTGTGTTTGGGAAAGGAGATTACAGACTGTGTGTTTGGGAAAGGAGATTACAGAAAGTGTGTTTGGGAAAGGAGATTACAGACTGTGTTTTTGGGAAAGTAGATTACAGACTGTGTGCTTGGGAAAGGAGATTACAGACAGTGTGTTTGGGAAAGGAGATTACAGACAGTGCATATGGGAAAGGAGATTACAGACTGTGTGTTTAGGAAAGGAGATTACAGACTGTGTGTTTGGGAAAGGAGATTACAGACAGTGTGTTTCAGAAAGGAGATTACAGACAGTGTGTTTGTGAAAGGAGATTACAGACTGTGTGTTTGGGAAAGGAGATTACAGACTGTGTGTTTGGACAAGGAGATTACAGACAGTGTGTGTCGGAAAGGAGATTACAGACAGTGCATATGGGAAAGGAGATTACAGACTGTGTGTTTGGGAAAGGAGATTACAGACTGTGTGTTTGGGAAAGGACATTACAGACTGTGTGTTTGGGAAAGGAGATTACAGACTGTGTGTTTGGGAAAGGAGATTACAGACAGTGTTTGGGAAAGGAGATTACGGAGTGTGTGTTTAGGAAAGGAGATTACAGACTGTGTGTTTGGGAAAGGAGATTACAGACTGTGTGTTTGGGAAAGGAGAATACAGACTGTGTGTTTGGGAAAAGAAATTACAGACAGTGTGTGTTGGAACGGAGATTACAGACAGTGTGTATGGGAAAGGAGATAACAGAATGTGTGTTTGGGATAGGAGATTACAGACTATGTGTTTGGGAAAGGAGATTACAGACAGTGTTTGGGAAAGGAGATTACAGACTGTGTGTTTGGACAAGGAGATTACAGACCGTGTGTGTCAGAAAGGAGAATACAGACTGCGTGTTTGGACAAGGAGATTACAGACAGTGTGTGTCGGAAAGGAGATTACAGATAGTGCATATGAGAAAGGAGATTGCAGACTGTGTGTTTGGGAAAGGAGATTACAGACCGTGTGTTTGGGAAAGGAGATTACAGACTGTGTGTTTGGAAAAGGAGATTACAGACAGTGTTTGGGAAAGGAGATTACAGTCCGTGTGTTTGGGAAAGGAGATTACAGACAGTGTGTTTGGGAAAGGAGATTAGAGACAGTGTGTTTCTGAAAGGAGATTACAGACAGTGTGTTTGTGAAAGGAGATTACAGACTGTGTGTTGGGGAAATGAGATTACAGACTGTGTGTTTGGGAAAGGAGATTACAGACAGTGTGTTTCGGAAAGGAGATTACAGACTGTGTGTTTTGGAAAGGAGATTACAGACTGTGTGTTTGGGAAAGGAGATTACAGACTGCGTGTTTGGGAAAGGAGATTACAGACAGTGTGCGTCGGAAAGGAGAATACAGACTGTGTGTTTGGGAAAAGAGATTACAGACTGTGTGTTTGGGAAAGGAGATTCCAGACTGTGTGTTTGGGAAAGGAGATTACAGACTGTGTGTTTGGGAAAGGAGATTACAGACAGTGTTTTGGAAAGGAGATTACAGTCTGTGTGTTTGGGAAAGGAGATTACAAACCGTGTGTTTGGGAAAGGAGATTAGAGACAGTGTGTTTCTGAAAGGAGATTACAGACAGTGTGTTTCTGAAAGGAGATTACAGACTGTGTGTTTGGGAAATGAGATTACAGACTGTGTGTTTGGGAAAGGAGATTACAGACAGTGTGCGTCGGAAAGGAGATTACAGACTGTGTGTTTTGGAAAGGAGATTACAGACAGTGTGTTTGTGAAAGGAGATTACAGACTGTGTGTTTGGGAAAGGAGATTACAGACTGCGTGTTTGGGAAAGGAGATTACAGACAGTGTTTGGGAAAGGAGATTACAGACTGTGTGTTTGGACAAGGAGATTACAGACAGTGTGTGTCGGAAAGGAGATTACAGACAGTGCATATGGGAAAGGAGATTACAGACTGTGTGTTTGGGAAAGGAGATTACAGACTGTGTGTTTGGGAAAGGACATTACAGACTGTGTGTTTGGGAAAGGAGATTACAGACTGTGTGTTTGGGAAAGGAGATTACAGACAGTGTTTGGGAAAGGAGATTACGGAGTGTGTGTTTAGGAAAGGAGATTACAGACTGTGTGTTTGGGAAAGGAGATTACAGACTGTGTGTTTGGGAAAGGAGAATACAGACTGTGTGTTTGGGAAAAGAAATTACAGACAGTGTGTGTTGGAACGGAGATTACAGACAGTGTGTATGGGAAAGGAGATAACAGAATGTGTGTTTGGGATAGGAGATTACAGACTATGTGTTTGGGAAAGGAGATTACAGACAGTGTTTGGGAAAGGAGATTACAGACTGTGTGTTTGGACAAGGAGATTACAGACCGTGTGTGTCAGAAAGGAGAATACAGACTGCGTGTTTGGACAAGGAGATTACAGACAGTGTGTGTCGGAAAGGAGATTACAGATAGTGCATATGGGAAAGGAGATTGCAGACTGTGTGTTTGGGAAAGGAGATTACAGACCGTGTGTTTGGGAAAGGAGATTACAGACTGTGTGTTTGGAAAAGGAGATTACAGACAGTGTTTGGGAAAGGAGATTACAGTCCGTGTGTTTGGGAAAGGAGATTACAGACAGTGTGTTTGGGAAAGGAGATTAGAGACAGTGTGTTTCTGAAAGGAGATTACAGACAGTGTGTTTGTGAAAGGAGATTACAGACTGTGTGTTGGGGAAATGAGATTACAGACTGTGTGTTTGGGAAAGGAGATTACAGACAGTGTGTTTCGGAAAGGAGATTACAGACTGTGTGTTTTGGAAAGGAGATTACAGACTGTGTGTTTGGGAAAGGAGATTACAGACTGCGTGTTTGGGAAAGGAGATTACAGACAGTGTTTGGGAAAGGAGATTACAGACTGTGTGTTTGGGAAAGGAGATTACAGACTGTGTGTTTGGGAAAGGAGATTACAGACTGTGTGTTTGGGAAAGGAGATTACAGAAAGTGTGTTTGGGAAAGGAGATTACAGACTGTGTTTTTGGGAAAGTAGATTACAGACTGTGTGTTTGGGAAAGGAGATTACGGACTGTGTGTTTGGGAAAGGAGATTACAAACTGAGTGTTTGGGAAAGGAGATTACAGACAGTGTGCGTCGGAAAGGAGAATACAGACTGTGTGTTTGGGAAAAGAGATTACAGACTGTGTGTTTGGGAAAGGAGATTCCAGACTGTGTGTTTGGGAAAGGAGATTACAGACTGTGTGTTTGGGAAAGGAGATTACAGACAGTGTTTTGGAAAGGAGATTACAGTCTGTGTGTTTGGGAAAGGAGATTACAAACCGTGTGTTTGGGAAAGGAGATTAGAGACAGTGTGTTTCTGAAAGGAGATTACAGACAGTGTGTGTCTGAAAGGAGATTACAGACTGTGTGTTTGGGAAATGAGATTACAGACTGTGTGTTTGGGAAAGGAGATTACAGACAGTGTGCGTCGGAAAGGAGATTACAGACTGTGTGTTTTGGAAAGGAGATTACAGACAGTGTGTTTGTGAAAGGAGATTACAGACTGTGTGTTTGGGAAAGGAGATTACAGACTGCGTGTTTGGGAAAGGAGATTACAGACAGTGTTTGGGAAAGGAGATTACATACTGTGTGTTTGGGAAAGGAGATTACAGACAGTGTGTGTCGGAAATGAGATTACAGACAGTGCGGATGGGAAAGAAGGTTACAGACAGTGTGTTTGGGAAAGGAGATTACAGACTGTGTGTTTGGGAAAGGAGATTACAGACTGTGTGTTTGGGAAAGGAGATTACAGACAAAGTATATGGGAAATCAGATTACAGACTGTGTTTGGGAAAGGAGATTAGAGACTGTTTGTTTGGGAAAGGAGATTACAGACAGTGTTTGGGAAAGGAGATTACAGACAGTGTGTTTGGGAAAGGAGATTACAGACTGTGTGTTTGGGAAAGGAGATTGCAGACAGTGTGTTTCAGAAAGGAGATTACAGACAGTGTGTTTGTGAAAGGAGATTACAGACTGTGTGTTTGGGAAAGGAGATTAGAGACTGTGTGTTTGGACAAGGAGATTACAGACAGTGTGTGTCGGAAAGGAGATTACAGACAGTGCATATGGGAAAGGAGATTACAGACTGTGTGTTTGGGAAAGGAGATTACAGACTGAGTGTTTGGGAAAGGAGATTACAGACAGTGTGTTTGGGAATGGAGATTACAGACTGTGTGTTTGGGAAAGGAGATTACAGACTGTGTGTTTGGGAAAGGAGATTACAGACTGTGTGTTTGGGAAAGGATATTACAGACTGTGTGTTTGGAAAAGGAGATTACAGACCGTGTGTTTGGGAAAGGAGATTACAGACTGTGTGTTTGGGAAGGAGATTACAGACTGTGCGTTTGGGAAAGGAGATTACAGACTGTTTGTTTGGGAAAGGAGATTACAGACTGTGTGTTTGTGAAAGGAGATTACAGACAGTGTTTGGGAAAGGAGATTACAGACGGTGTGTTTGGGAAAGGAGATTACAGACTGTGTGTTTGGGAAAGGAGATTACAGACTGTGTGTTTGGGAAAGGAGATTACAGACAGTGTTTGGGAAAGGAGCTTACAGTCTGTGTGTTTGGAAAAGGAGATTACAGACCGTGTGTTTGGGAAAGGAGATTAGAGACAGTGTGTTTCTGAAAGGAGATTACAGACAGTGTGTTTCTGAAAGGAGATTACAGACTGTGTGTTTGGGAAATGAGATTACAGACTGTGTGTTTGGGAAAGGAGATTACAGACAGTGTGCGTCGTAAAGGAGATTACAGACTGTGTGTTTTGGAAAGGAGATTACAGACTGTGTGTTTGGGAAAGGAGATTACAGACTGCGTGTTTGGGAAAGGAGATTACAGACAGTGTTTGGGAAAGGAGATTACATACTGTGTGTTTGGGAAAGGAGATTACAGACAGTGTGTGTCGGAAATGAGATTACAGACAGTGCGGATGGGAAAGAAGGTTACAGACAGTGTGTTTGGGAAAGGAGATTACAGACTGTGTGTTTGGGAAAGGAGATTACATACAGTGTGTTTGGGAAAGGAGATTACAGACAAAGTATATGGGAAATCAGATTACAGACTGTGCTTGGGAAAGGAGATTAGAGACTGTGTGTTTGGGAAAGGAGATTACAGACAGTGTTTGGGAAAGGAGATTACAGACAGTGTGTTTGGGAAAGGAGATTACAGACTGTGTGTTTGGGAAAGG
Organism: Lissotriton vulgaris; assembly: GCF_964263255.1. Taxonomy (NCBI): domain Eukaryota; kingdom Metazoa; phylum Chordata; class Amphibia; order Caudata; family Salamandridae; genus Lissotriton; species Lissotriton vulgaris. Next base: position 46,357,167 of record NC_141699.1, read on the forward strand.
AGATTACAGACAGTGTGTTTCAGAAAGGAGATTACAGACAGTGTGTTTGTGAAAGGAGATTACAGACTGTGTGTTTGGGAAAGGAGATTACAGACTGTGTGTTTGGACAAGGAGATTACAGACAGTGTGTGTCGGAAAGGAGATTACAGACAGTGCATATGGGAAAGGAGATTACAGACTGTGTGTTTGGGAAAGGAGATTACAGACTGTGTGTTTGGGAAAGGAGATTAGAGAAAGTGTGTTTGGGAATGGAGATTACAGACTGTGTGTTTGGGAAAGGAGATTACAGACTGTGTGTTTGGGAAAGGAGATTAGAGACTGTGTGTTTGGGAAAGGATATTACAAACTGTGTGTTTGGAAAAGGAGATTACAGACCGTGTGTTTGGGAAAGGAGATTACAGACAGTGTTTGGGAAAGGAGATTACAGACGGTGTGTTTGGGAAAGGAAATTACAGACTGTGTGTTTGGGAAAGGAGATTACAGACAGTGTGTGTCGGAAAAGAGATTACAGACAGTGCATTTGGGAAAGGAGATAACAGACAGTGTGTTTGGGAAAGGAGATTACAGACTGTGTGTTTGGCAAAGGAGATTACAGACTGTGTGTTTGGAAAAGGAGATTACAGACCGTGTGTTTGGGAAAGGATATTACAGACTCTGTGTTTGGGAAAGGAGATTACAGACTGTGTGTTTGGGAAAGGAGATTACAGACTGTGTGTTTGGGAAAGGAGATTACAGACTGTGTGTTTGGGAAAGGAGATTACAGACAGTGTTTGGGAAAGGAGATTACCGACGGTGTGTTTGGTAAAGCAGATTACAGACTGTGTGTTTGGGAAAGGAGATTACAGACTGTGTGTTTGGGAAAGGAGATTACAGACTGTGTGTTTGCGAAAGGAGATTACAGACTGTGTGTTTGGGAAAGGAGATTAATGACTGTGTGTTTGGAAAAGGAGATTACAGACAGTGCATATGGGAAAGGAGATTACAGACTGTGTGTTTGGGAAAGGAGATTACAAACTGTGTGTTTGGGAAAGGAGATTACAGACAGTGTTTGGGAAAGGAGATTACAGACTATGTGTTTGGGAAAGGAGATTACAGACTGTGTGTTTGGGAAAGGAGAATACAGGCTGTGTGTTTGGGAAAGGAAATCACAGACAGTGTGTGTCGGAAAGGAGATTACAGACAGTGCGTATTCAAAAGAAGATAACAGACTGTTTGTTTGGGAAAGGACATTCCAGACAGTGTGTGTCGGAAAGGAGATTACCGACAGTGCGTATGGGAAAGGAGATTACAGACAGTGTGTTTGGGAAAGGAGATTACAGACTGTGTGTTTGGGAAAGGAGATTACAGACAGTGTGTTTGGGAAATGAGATTACAGACAGAGTGTATGGGAAAGGAGATTACAGACTGTATTTTTGGGAAAGGAGATTTTAGTCTGTGTGTTTGGGAAAGGAGATTACAGACTGTGTGTTTGGGAAAGGAGATTACAGACTGTGTGTTTAGGAAAGGAGATAACAGACTGTGTGTTTGGAAAAGGAGATTACAGACAGTGTGTTTGGGAAAGGAGATTACAGACTGTGTGTTTGGGAAAGGAGATTACAGACGGTGTGTTTGTGAAAGGAGATAACAGACTGTGTGTTTGGGAAAGGAGATTACAGACAGTGTGTGTCTGAAAGGAGATTACAGACAGTGCGTATGGGAAAGGAGATTACAGACTGTGTGTTTAGGAAAGGAGATTACAGACAGTGTGTTTGTTAAAGGAGATTACTGACAGTGTGTTTGGGAAAGGAGATTACAGACAGAGTGTATGGGAAAGGAGATTACAGACTGTGTGTTTGGGAAAGGAGATTACAGACTGTGTGTTTGGGAAAGGAGATTACAGACTGTGTTTGGAAAAGGAGATTACAGACAGTGGGTGTCGGAAAAGAGATTACAGACAGTGCGTATGGGAAAGGAGATTACAGACTGTGTGTTTGGGAAAAGAGATTACAGACAGTGTGTTTGGGAAAGGAGATTACAGACTGTGTGTTTGGGAAAGGAGATTATAGACAGTGTTTGGGAAAGGAGATTACAGACTGTGTGTTTGGGAAAGGAGATTACAGACTGTGTATTTGGGAAAGGAGATTACAGACAGTGTGTGTCGGAAAGGAGATTACAGACAGTGTGCATGGGAAAGGAGGTTTCAGACAGTGTGTTTGGGAAAGGAGATGACAAACAGTGTGTTTGGGAAAGGAGATTACAGACAGTGTGTTTGGGAAAGGAGATTATAGACAGAGTGTATGGGAAAGGAGATTACAGACTGTGTGCTTGGGAAAGGAGATTACAGACAGTGTGTTTGGGAAAGGAGATTACAGACAGTGCATATGGGAAAGGAGATTACAGACTGTGTGTTTAGGAAAGGAGATTACAGACTGTGTGTTTGGGAAAGGAGATTACAGACTGTGTGTTTGGGAAAGGAGATTACAGACAGTGTGTTTGGACAAGGAGATTACAGACAGTGTGTGTCACAAAGGAGATTACAGACAGTGCATATGGGAAAGGAGATTACAGACTGTGTGTTTGGGAAAGGAGATTACAGACTGTGTGTTTGGGAAAGGAGATTACAGAAAGTGTGTTTGGGAATGGAGATTACAGACTGTGTGTTTGGGAAAGGAGATTACAGACTGTGTGTTTGGGAAAGGAGATTACAGACTGTGTGTTTGGGAAAGGATATTACAGACTGTGTGTTTGGAAAAGGAGATTACAGACTGTGCATTTGGGAAAGGAGATTACAGACTGTGTGTTTGGGATAGGAGATTATAGACTGTGTGTTTGGGAAAGGAGATTACAGACAGTGTTTGGGAAAGGAGATTACAGATGGTGTGTTTGGGAAAGGAGATTACAGACTGTGTGTTTGGGAAAGGATATTACAGACAGTGTGTGTCGGAAAAGAGATTACAGACAGTGTGTTTGTGAAAGGAGATTACAGACTGTGTGTTTGGGAAAGGAGATTATAGACTGTGTGTTTGGACAAGGAGATTACAGACAGTGTGTGTCGGAAAGGAGATTACAGACAGTGCATATGGGAAAGGAGATTACAGCCTGTGTGTTTGGGAAAGGAGATTACAGACTGTGTGTTTGGGAAAGGAGATTACAGAAAGTGTGTTTGGGAAAGGAGATTACAGACTGTGTTTTTGGGAAAGTAGATTACAGACTGTGTGTTTGGGAAAGGAGATTACAGACTGTGTGTTTGGGAAAGGAGATTACAAACTGAGTGTTTGGGAAAGGAGATTATAGACAGTGTGCGTCGGAAAGGAGAATACAGACTGTGTGTTTTGGAAAAGAGATTACAGACTGTATGTTTGGGAAAGGAGATTCCAGACTGTGTGTTTGGGAAAGGAGATTACAGACTGTGTGTTTGGGAAAGGAGATTACAGACAGTGTTTGGGAAAGGAGATTACAGTCTGTGTGTTTGGGAAAGGAGATTACAGACACTGTGTTTGGGAAAGGAGATTAGAGACAGTGTGTTTCTGAAAGGAGATTACAGACAGTGTGTTTCTGAAAGGAGATTACAGACTGTGTGTTTGGGAAATGAGATTACAGACTGTGTGTTTGGGAAAGGAGATTACAGACAGTGTGCGTCGGAAAGGAGATTACAGACTGTGTGTTTTGGAAAGGAGATTACAGACTGTGTGTTTGGGAAAGGAGATTACAGACTGCGTGTTTGGGAAAGGAGATTACAGACAGTGTTTGGGAAAGGAGATTACATACTGTGGGTTTGGGAAAGGAGATTACAGACAGTGTGTGTCGGAAATGAGATTACAGACAGTACGGATGGGAAAGAAGGTTACAGACAGTGTGTTTGGGAAAGGAGATTACAGACTGTGTGTTTGGGAAAGGAGATTACATACAGTGTGTTTGGGAAAGGAGATTACAGACTGTGTGTTTGGGAAAGGAGATTACAGACAGTGTTTGGGAAAGGAGCTTACAGTCTGTGTGTTTGGGAAAGGAGATTACAGACCGTGTGTTTGGGAAAGGAGATTAGAGACAGTGTGTTTCTGAAAGGAGATTACAGACAGTGTGTTTCTGAAAGGAGATTACAGACTGTGTGTTTGGGAAATGAGATTACAGACTGTGTGTTTGGGAAAGGAGATTACAGACAGTGTGCGTCGTAAAGGAGATTACAGACTGTGTGTTTTGGAAAGGAGATTACAGACTGTGTGTTTGGGAAAGGAGATTACAGACTGCGTGTTTGGGAAAGGAGATTACAGACAGTGTTTGGGAAAGGAGATTACATACTGTGTGTTTGGGAAAGGAGATTACAGACAGTGTGTGTCGGAAATGAGATTACAGACAGTGCGGATGGGAAAGAAGGTTACAGACAGTGTGTTTGGGAAAGGAGATTACAGACTGTGTGTTTGGGAAAGGAGATTACATACAGTGTGTTTGGGAAAGGAGATTACAGACAAAGTATATGGGAAATCAGATTACAGACTGTGCTTGGGAAAGGAGATTAGAGACTGTGTGTTTGGGAAAGGAGATTACAGACAGTGTTTGGGAAAGGAGATTACAGACAGTGTGTTTGGGAAAGGAGATTACAGACTGTGTGTTTGGGAAAGGAGATTACAGACAGTGTGTTTCAGAAAGGAGATTACAGACAGTGTGTTTGTGAAAGGAGATTACAGACTGTGTGTTTGGGAAAGGAGATTATAGACTGTGTGTTTGGACAAGGAGATTACAGACAGTGTGTGTCGGAAAGGAGATTACAGACAGTGCATATGGGAAAGGAGATTACAGACTGTGTGTTTGGGAAAGGAGATTACAGACTGTGTGTTTGGGAAAGGAGATTACAGAAAGTGTGTTTGGGAATGGAGATTACAGACTGTGTGTTTGGGAAAGGAGATTACAGACTGTGTGTTTGGGAAAGGAGATTAGAGACTGTGTGTTTGGAAAAGGAGATTACAGACCGTGTGTTTGGGAAAGGAGATTACAGACAGTGTTTGGGAAAGGAGATTACAGACGGTGTGTTTGGGAAAGGAAATTACAGACTGTGTGTTTGGGAAAGGAGATTACAGACAGTGTGTGTCGGAAAAGAGATTACAGACAGTGCATTTGGGAAAGGAGATAACAGACAGTGTGTTTGGGAAAGGAGATTACAGACTGTGTTTGGGAAAGGAGATTACAGACTGTGTGTTTGGAAAAGGAGATTACAGACCGTGTGTTTGGGAAAGGATATTACAGACTCTGTGTTTGGGAAAGGAGATTACAGACTGTGTGTTTGGGAAAGGAGATTACAGACTGTGTGTTTGGGAAAGGAGATTACAGACTGTGTGTTTGGGAAAGGAGATTACAGACAGTGTTTGGGAAAGGAGATTACCGATGGTGTGTTTGGTAAAGCAGATTACAGACTGTGTGTTTGGGAAAGGAGATTACAGACTGTGTGTTTGGGAAAGGAGATTACAGACTGTGTGTTTGCGAAAGGAGATTACAGACTGTGTGTTTGGGAAAGGAGATTAATGACTGTGTGTTTGGAAAAGGAGATTACAGACAGTGCATATGGGAAAGGAGATTACAGACTGTGTGTTTGGGAAAGGAGATTACAAACTGTGTGTTTGGGAAAGGAGATTACAGACAGTGTTTGGGAAAGGAGATTACAGACTATGTGTTTGGGAAAGGAGATTACAGACTGTGTGTTTGGGAAAGGAGAATACAGGCTGTGTGTTTGGGAAAGGAAATCACAGACAGTGTGTGTCGGAAAGGAGATTACAGACAGTGCGTATTCAAAAGAAGATAACAGACTGTTTGTTTGGGAAAGGACATTCCAGACAGTGTGTGTCGGAAAGGAGATTACCGACAGTGCGTATGGGAAAGGAGATTACAGACAGTGTGTTTGGGAAAGGAGATTACAGACTGTGTGTTTGGGAAAGGAGATTACAGACAGTGTGTTTGGGAAATGAGATTACAGACAGAGTGTATGGGAAAGGAGATTACAGACTGTATTTTTGGGAAAGGAGATTTTAGTCTGTGTGTTTGGGAAAGGAGATTACAGACTGTGTGTTTGGGAAAGGAGATTACAGACTGTGTGTTTAGGAAAGGAGATAACAGACTGTGTGTTTGGAAAAGGAGATTACAGACAGTGTGTTTGGGAAAGGAGATTACAGACTGTGTGTTTGGGAAAGGAGATTACAGACGGTGTGTTTGTGAAAGGAGATAACAGACTGTGTGTTTGGGAAAGGAGATTACAGACAGTGTGTGTCTGAAAGGAGATTACAGACAGTGCGTATGGGAAAGGAGATTACAGACTGTGTGTTTAGGAAAGGAGATTACAGACAGTGTGTTTGTTAAAGGAGATTACTGACAGTGTGTTTGGGAAAGGAGATTACAGACAGAGTGTATGGGAAAGGAGATTACAGACTGTGTGTTTGGGAAAGGAGATTACAGACTGTGTGTTTGGGAAAGGAGATTACAGACTGTGTTTGGAAAAGGAGATTACAGACAGTGGGTGTCGGAAAAGAGATTACAGACAGTGCGTATGGGAAAGGAGATTACAGACTGTGTGTTTGGGAAAAGAGATTACAGACAGTGTGTTTGGGAAAGGAGATTACAGACTGTGTGTTTGGGAAAGGAGATTATAGACAGTGTTTGGGAAAGGAGATTACAGACTGTGTGTTTGGGAAAGGAGATTACAGACTGTGTATTTGGGAAAGGAGATTACAGACAGTGTGTGTCGGAAAGGAGATTACAGACAGTGTGCATGGGAAAGGAGGTTTCAGACAGTGTGTTTGGGAAAGGAGATGACAAACAGTGTGTTTGGGAAAGGAGATTACAGACAGTGTGTTTGGGAAAGGAGATTATAGACAGAGTGTATGGGAAAGGAGATTACAGACTGTGTGCTTGGGAAAGGAGATTACAGACAGTGTGTTTGGGAAAGGAGATTACAGACAGTGCATATGGGAAAGGAGATTACAGACTGTGTGTTTAGGAAAGGAGATTACAGACTGTGTGTTTGGGAAAGGAGATTACAGACTGTGTGTTTGGGAAAGGAGATTACAGACAGTGTGTTTGGACAAGGAGATTACAGACAGTGTGTGTCACAAAGGAGATTACAGACAGTGCATATGGGAAAGGAGATTACAGACTGTGTGTTTGGGAAAGGAGATTACAGACTGTGTGTTTGGGAAAGGAGATTACAGAAAGTGTGTTTGGGAATGGAGATTACAGACTGTGTGTTTGGGAAAGGAGATTACAGACTGTGTGTTTGGGAAAGGAGATTACAGACTGTGTGTTTGGGAAAGGATATTACAGACTGTGTGTTTGGAAAAGGAGATTACAGACTGTGCATTTGGGAAAGGAGATTACAGACTGTGTGTTTGGGATAGGAGATTATAGACTGTGTGTTTGGGAAAGGAGATTACAGACAGTGTTTGGGAAAGGAGATTACAGATGGTGTGTTTGGGAAAGGAGATTACAGACTGTGTGTTTGGGAAAGGATATTAGAGACAGTGTGTGTCGGAAAAGAGATTACAGACAGTGTGTTTGTGAAAGGAGATTACAGACTGTGTGTTTGGGAAAGGAGATTATAGACTGTGTGTTTGGACAAGGAGATTACAGACAGTGTGTGTCGGAAAGGAGATTACAGACAGTGCATATGGGAAAGGAGATTACAGCCTGTGTGTTTGGGAAAGGAGATTACAGACTGTGTGTTTGGGAAAGGAGATTACAGAAAGTGTGTTTGGGAAAGGAGATTACAGACTGTGTTTTTGGGAAAGTAGATTACAGACTGTGTGTTTGGGAAAGGAGATTACAGACTGTGTGTTTGGGAAAGGAGATTACAAACTGAGTGTTTGGGAAAGGAGATTATAGACAGTGTGCGTCGGAAAGGAGAATACAGACTGTGTGTTTTGGAAAAGAGATTACAGACTGTATGTTTGGGAAAGGAGATTCCAGACTGTGTGTTTGGGAAAGGAGATTACAGACTGTGTGTTTGGGAAAGGAGATTACAGACAGTGTTTGGGAAAGGAGATTACAGTCTGTGTGTTTGGGAAAGGAGATTACAGACACTGTGTTTGGGAAAGGAGATTAGAGACAGTGTGTTTCTGAAAGGAGATTACAGACAGTGTGTTTCTGAAAGGAGATTACAGACTGTGTGTTTGGGAAATGAGATTACAGACTGTGTGTTTGGGAAAGGAGATTACAGACAGTGTGCGTCGGAAAGGAGATTACAGACTGTGTGTTTTGGAAAGGAGATTACAGACTGTGTGTTTGGGAAAGGAGATTACAGACTGCGTGTTTGGGAAAGGAGATTACAGACAGTGTTTGGGAAAGGAGATTACATACTGTGGGTTTGGGAAAGGAGATTACAGACTGTGTGTGTCGGAAATGAGATTACAGACAGTACGGATGGGAAAGAAGGTTACAGACAGTGTGTTTGGGAAAGGAGATTACAGACTGTGTGTTTGGGAAAGGAGATTACATACAGTGTGTTTGGGAAAGGAGATTACAGACAAAGTATATGGGAAAGCAGATTACAGACTGTGTTTGGGAAAGGAGATTAGAGACTGTGTGTTTGGGAAAGGAGATTACAGACAGTGTTTGGGAAAGGAGAGTACAGACAGTGTGTTTGGGAAAGGAGATTACAGACTGTGTGTTTGGGAAAGGAGATTACAGACAGTGTGTTTCAGAAAGGAGATTACAGACAGTGTGTTTGTGAAAGGAGATTACAGACTGTGTGTTTGGGAAAGGAGATTACAGACTGTGTGTTTGGACAAGGAGATTACAGACAGTGTGTGTCGGAAAGGAGATTACAGACAGTGCATATGGGAAAGGAGATTACAGACTGTGTGTTTGGGAAAGGAGATTACAGACTGTGTGTTTGGGAAAGGAGATTACAGAAAGTGTGTTTGGGAATGGAGATTACAGACTGTGTGTTTGGGAAAGGAGATTACAGACTGTGTGTTTGGGAAAGGAGATTACAGACTGTGTGTTTGGGAAAGGATATTACAGACTGTGTGTTTGGAAAAGGAGATTACAGACCGTGTGTTTGGGAAAGGAGATTACAGACTGTGTGTTTGGGAAAGGAGATTACAGACTGTGCGTTTGGGAAAGGAGATTACAGACTGTTTGTTTGGGAAAGGGGATTACAGACTGTGTGTTTGTGAAAGGAGATTACAGACAGTGTTTGGGAAAGGAGATTACAGACGGTGTGTTTGGGAAAGGAGATTACAGACTGTGTGTTTGGGAAAGGAGATTACAGACAGTGTGTGTCGGAAAAGAGATTACAGACAGTGCATATGGGAAAGGAGATTACAGACAGTGTGTTTTGGAAAGGAGATTACAGACTGTGTGTTTGGGAAAGGAGATTACAGACTGTGTGTTTGGAAAAGGAGATTACAGACCGTGTGTTTGGGAAAGGAGATTACAGACTCTGTGTTTGGGAAAGGAGATTACAGACTCTGTGTTTGGGAAAGGAGATTACAGACTGCGTGTTTGGGAAAGGAGATTACAGACTGTGTGTTTGGGAAAGGAGATTACAGACAGTGTTTGGGAAAGGAGATTACCGACGGTGTGTTTGGGAAAGGAGATTAAAGACTGTGTGTTTTGGAAAGGAGATTACAGACAGTGTGTGTCGGAAAAGAGATTACAGACAGTGCATTTGGGAAAGAAGATTACAGACTGTGTGTTTGGGAAAGGAGACTACAGACAGTGTGTTTGTGAAAGGAGATTACAGACTGTGTGTTTGGGAAAGAAGATTACAGACTGTGTGTTTGGACAAGGAGATTACAGACAGTGTGTGTCGGAAAGGAGATTACAGACAGTGCATATGGGAACGAGATTACAGACTGTGTGTTTGGGAAAGGAGATTACAGACTGTGTGTTTGGGAAATGAGATTACAGTAAGTGTGTTTGGGAAAGGAGATTACAGACTGTGTGTTTGGGAAAGGAGATTACAGACTGTGTGTTTGGGAAAGGAGATTACAGACATTGTGTTTGGGATAGGATTTTACAGACTGTGTGTTTGGAAAAGGAGATTACAGACCGTGTGTTTGGGAAAGGAGATTACAGACTGTGGGTTTCGGAAAGGAGATTACAAACTGTGTGTTTGGGAAAGGAGATTACAGACTGTGTGTTTTGGAAAGGAGATTACAGACTGTGTGTTTGGGAAAGGAGATTACAGACAGTGTTTGGGAATGGAGATTACAGACGGTGTGTTTGGGAAAGGAGATTCCAGGCTGTGTGTTTGGGAAAGGAGATTACAGACAGTGTGTGTCGTAAAAGAGATTACAGACAGTGCATTTGGGAAAGGAGATTACAGACAGTGTGTTTGGGAAAGGAGATTACAGACTTTGTATTTGGGAAAGGAGATTACAGACTGTGTGTTTGGAAAAGGAGATTACAGAACGTGTGTTTGGGAAAGGAGATTACAGACTCTGTGTTTGGGAAAGGAGATTACAGACTGTGTGTTTGGGAAAGGAGATCACAGACTGTGTGTTTGGGAAAGGAGATTACAGACTGTGTGTTTGGGATAGGAGATTACAGACAGTGTTTGGGAAAGGAGATTACAGACTGTGAGTTTGGGTAAGGAGATTACAGACTGTGTGTTTGGGAAAGGAGATTACAGACAGTGTGTGACGGAAAGGAGTTTACAGACAGTGCATATGGGAAAGGAGATTACAGACAGTGTGTTTGGGAAAGGAGATTACAGACTGTGTGTTTGGGAAAGGAGATTACAGACAGTGTGTTTGGGAAAGGAGATTACAGACAGAGTGTATGGGAAAGGAGATTACAGACTGTGTGTTTGGGAAAGGAGATTACAGACTGTGTGTTTGGGAAAGGAGATTACAGACTGTGTGTTTGGGAAAGGATATTACAGACTGTGTTTTTGGAAAAGGAGATTACAGACTGTGTGTTTGGGAAAGGAGATTACAGACTGTGTGTTTGGGAATGAGATTACAGACTGTGCGTTTGGGAAAGGAGATTACAGACTGTTTGTTTGGGAAAGGAGATTACAGACTGTGTGTTTGTGAAAGGAGATTACAGACAGTGTTTGGGAAAGGAGATTACAGACGGTGTGTTTGGGAAAGGAGATTACAGACTGTGTGTTTGAGAAAAGGAGATTACAGACTGTGTGTTTGGGAAAGGAGATTACAGACAGTGTTTGGGAAAGGAGATTACAGTCTGTGTGTTTGGGAAAGGAGATTACCGACGGTGTGTTTGGGAAAGGAGATTAGAGACAGTGTGTTTCTGAAAGGAGATTACAGACAGTGTGTTTCTGAAAGGAGATTACAGACTGTGTGTTTGGGAAATGAGATTACAGACTGTGTGTTTGGGAAAGGAGATTACAGACAGTGTGCGTCGGAAAGGAGATTACAGACTGTGTGTTTTGGAAAGGAGATTACAAACTGTGTGTTTGGGAAAGGAGATTACAGACTGCGTGTTTGGGAAAGGAGATTACAGACAGTGTTTGGGAAAGGAGATTACATATTGTGTGTTTGGGAAAGGAGATTACAGACAGTGTGTGTCGGAAATGAGATTACAGACAGTGCGGATGGGAAAGAAGGTTACAGACAGTGTGTTTGGGAAAGGAGATTACAGACTGTGTGTTTGGGAAAGGAGATTACAGACTGTGTTTGGAAAAGGAGATTACAGACAGTGGGTGTCGGAAAAGAGATTACAGACAGTGCGTATGGGAAAGGAGATTACAGACTGTGTGTTTGGGAAAAGAGATTACAGACAGTGTGTTTGGGAAAGGAGATTACAGACTGTGTGTTTGGGAAAGGAGATTATAGACAGTGTTTGGGAAAGGAGATTACAGACTGTGTGTTTGGGAAAGGAGATTACAGACTGTGTATTTGGGAAAGGAGATTACAGACAGTGTGTGTCGGAAAGGAGATTACAGACAGTGTGCATGGGAAAGGAGGTTTCAGACAGTGTGTTTGGGAAAGGAGATGACAAACAGTGTGTTTGGGAAAGGAGATTACAGACAGTGTGTTTGGGAAAGGAGATTATAGACAGAGTGTATGGGAAAGGAGATTACAGACTGTGTGCTTGGGAAAGGAGATTACAGACAGTGTGTTTGGGAAAGGAGATTACAGACAGTGCATAAGGGAAAGGAGATTACAGACTGTGTGTTTAGGAAAGGAGATTACAGACTGTGTGTTTGGGAAAGGAGATTACAGACTGTGTGTTTGGGAAAGGAGATTACAGACAGTGTGTTTGGACAAGGAAATTACAGACAGTGTGTGTCACAAAGGAGATTACAGACAGTGCATATGGGAAAGGAGATTACAGACTGTGTGTTTGGGAAAGGAGATTACAGACTGTGTGTTTGGGAAAGGAGATTACAGAAAGTGTGTTTGGGAATGGAGATTACAGACTGTGTGTTTGGGAAAGGAGATTACAGACTGTGTGTTTGGGAAAGGAGATTACAGACTGTGTGTTTGGGAAAGGATATTACAGACTGTGTGTTTGGAAAAGGAGATTACAGACTGTGCATTTGGGAAAGGAGATTACAGACTGTGTGTTTGGGAAAGGAGATTATAGACTGTGTGTTTGGGAAAGGAGATTACAGACAGTGTTTGGGAAAGGAGATTACAGATGGTGTGTTTGGGAAAGGAGATTACAGACTGTGTGTTTGGGAAAGGATATTACAGACAGTGTGTGTCGGAAAAGAGATTACAGACAGTGTGTTTGTGAAAGGAGATTACAGACTGTGTGTTTGGGAAAGGAGATTATAGACTGTGTGTTTGGACAAGGAGATTACAGACAGTGTGTGTCGGAAAGGAGATTACAGACAGTGCATATGGGAAAGGAGATTACAGACTGTGTGTTTGGGAAAGGAGATTACAGACTGTGTATTTGGGAAAGGAGATTACAGAAAGTGTGTTTGGGAAAGGAGATTACAGACTGTGTTTTTGGTAAAGTAGATTACAGACTGTGTGTTTGGGAAAGGGGATTACAGACTGTGTGTTTGGGAAAGGAGATTACAAACTGAGTGTTTGGGAAAGGAGATTATAGACAGTGTGCGTCCGAAAGGAGAATACAGACTGTGTGTTTGGGAAAAGAGATTACAGACTGTATATTTGGGAAAGGAGATTCCAGACTGTGTGTTTGGGAAAGGAGATTACAGACTGTGTGTTTGGGAAAGGAGATTACAGACAGTGTTTGGGAAAGGAGATTACAGTCTGTGTGTTTGGGAAAGGAGATTACAGACAGTGTGTTTGGGAAAGGAGATTAGAGACAGTGTGTTTCTGAAAGGAGATTACAGATAGTGTGTTTCTGAAAGGAGATTACAGACTGTGTGTTTGGGAAATGAGATTACAGACTGTGTGTTTGGGAAAGGAGATTACAGACAGTGTGCGTCGGAAAGGAGATTAAAGACTGTGTGTTTTGGAAAGGAGATTACAGACTGTGTGTTTGGGAAAGGAGATTACAGACTGCGTGTTTGGGAAAGGAGATTACAGACAGTGTTTGGGAAAGGAGATTACATACTGTGGGTTTGGGAAAGGAGATTACAGACAGTGTGTGTCGGAAATGAGATTACAGACAGTACGGATGGGAAAGAAGGTTACAGACAGTGTGTTTGGGAAAGGAGATTACAGACTGTGTGTTTGGGAAAGGAGATTACATACAGTGTGTTTGGGAAAGGAGATTACAGACAAAGTATATGGGAAAGCAGATTACAGACTGTGTTTGGGAAAGGAGATTAGAGACTGTGTGTTTGGGAAAGGAGATTACAGACAGTGTTTGGGAAAGGAGAGTACAGACAGTGTGTTTGGGAAAGGAGATTGCAGACTGTGTGTTTGGGAAAGGAGATTACAGACAGTGTGTTTCAGAAAGGAGATTACAGACAGTGTGTTTGTGAAAAGAGATTACAGACTGTGTGTTTGGGAAAGGAGATTACAGACTGTGTGTTTGGACAAGGAGATTACAGACAGTGTGTGTCGGAAAGGAGATTACAGACAGTGCATATGGGAAAGGAGATTACAGACTGTGTGTTTGGGAAAGGAGATTACAGACTGTGTGTTTGGGAAAGGAGATTACAGAAAGTGTGTTTGGGAATGGAGATTACAGACTGTGTGTTTGGGAAAGGAGATTACAGACTGTGTGTTTGGGAAAGGAGATTACAGACTGTGTGTTTGAGAAAGGATATTACAGACTGTGTGTTTGGAAAAGGAGATTACAGACCGTGTGTTTGGGAAAGGAGATTACAGACTGTGTGTTTGGGAAAGGAGATTACAGACTGTGCGTTTGGGAAAGGAGATTACAGACTGTTTGTTTGGGAAAGGGGATTACAGACTGTGTGTTTGTGAAAGGAGATTACAGACAGTGTTTGGGAAAGGAGATTACAGACGGTGTGTTTGGGAAAGGAGATTACAGACTGTGTGTTTGGGAAAGGAGATTACAGACAGTGTGTGTCGGAAAAAAGATTACAGACAGTGCATATGGGAAAGGAGATTACAGACAGTGTGTTTGGGAAAGGAGATTACAGACTGTGTGTTTGGGAAAGGAGATTACAGACTGTGTGTTTGGAAAAAGAGATTACAGACCGTGTGTTTGGGAAAGGAGATTACAGACTCTGTGTTTGGGAAAGGAGATTACAGACTCTGTGTTTGGGAAAGGAGATTACAGACTGTGTGTTTGGGAAAGGAGATTACAGACTGTGTGTTTGGGAAAGGAGATTACAGACAGTGTTTGGGAAAGGAGATTACCGACGGTGTGTTTGGGAAAGGAGATTAAAGACTGTGTGTTTGGGAAAGGAGATTACAGACAGTGTGTGTCGGAAAAGAGATTACAGACAGTGCATTTGGGAAAGAAGATTACAGACTGTGTGTTTGGGAAAGGAGACTACAGACAGTGTGTTTGTGAAAGGAGATTACAGACTGTGTGTTTGGGAAAGAAGATTACAGACTGTGTGTTTGGACAAGGAGATTTCAGACAGTGTGTGTCGGAAAGGAGATTACAGACAGTGTGTTTGTGAAAGGAGATTACAGACTGTGTGTTTGGGAAAGGAGATTACAGACTGTGTGTTTGGACAAGGAGATTACAGACAGTGTGTGTCGGAAAGGAGATTACAGACAGTGCATATGGGAAAGGAGATTACAGACTGTGTGTTTGGGAAAGGAGATTACAGACTGTGTGTTTGGGAAAGGAGATTACAGAAAGTGTGTTTGGGAATGGAGATTACAGACTGTGTGTTTGGGAAAGGAGATTACAGACTGTGTGTTTGGGAAAGGAGATTAGAGACTGTGTGTTTGGGAAAGGATATTACAGACTGTGTGTTTGGAAAAGGAGATTACAGACCGTGTGTTTGGGAAAGGAGATTACAGACTGTGTGTTTGGGAAAGGAGATTACAGACTGTTTGTTTGGGAAAGGAGATTACAGACTGTGTGTTTGTGAAAGGAGATTACAGACAGTGTTTGGGAAAGGAGATTACAGACGGTGTGTTTGGGAAAGGAGATTACAGACTGTGTGTTTGGGAAAGGAGATTACAGACAGTGTGTGTCGGAAAAGAGATTACAGACAGTGCATTTGGGAAAGGAGATAACAGACAGTGTGTTTGGGAAAGGAGATTACAGACTGTGTGTTTGGGAAAGGAGATTACAGACTGTGTGTTTGGAAAAGGAGATTACAGACCGTGTGTTTGGGAAAGGAGATTACAGACTCTGTGTTTGGGAAAGGAGATTACAGACTGTGTGTTTGGGAAAGGAGATTACAGACTGTGTGTTTGGGAAAGGAGATTACAGACTGTGTGTTTGGGAAAGGAGATTACAGACTGTGTGTTTAGGAAAGGAGATAACAGACTGTGTGTTTGGAAAAGGAGATTACAGACAGTGTGTTTGGGAAAGGAGATTACGGACTGTGTGTTTGGGAAAGGAGATTACAGACGGTGTGTTTGGGAAAGGAGATAACAGACTGTGTGTTTGGGAAAGGAGATTACAGACAGTGTGTTTAGGAAAGGAGATTAGAGACAGTGTGTTTGTTAAAGGAGATTACTGACAGTGTGGTTGGGAAAGGAGATTACAGACAGAGTGTATGGGAAAGGAGATTACAGACTGTGTGTTTGGGAAAGGAGATTACAGACTGTGTGTTTGGGAAAGGAGATTACAGACTGTGTTTGGAAAAGGAGATTACAGACAGTGGGTGTCGGAAAAGAGATTACAGACAGTGCGTATGGGAAAGGAGATTACAGACTGTGTGTTTGGGAAAAGAGATTACAGACAGTGTGTTTGGGAAAGGAGATTACAGACTGTGTGTTTGGGAAAGGAGATTATAGACAGTGTTTGGGAAAGGAGATTACAGACTGTGTGTTTGGGAAAGGAGATTACAGACTGTGTGTTTGGGAAAGGAGATTACAGACAGTGTTTGGGAAAGGAGATTACAGACTGTGTGTTTGGGAAAGGAGATTACAGACTGTGTGTTTGGGAAAGGAGATTACAGACTGTGTGTTTGGGAAAGGATATTACAGACTGTGTTTTTGGAAAAGGAGATTACAGACTGTGTGTTTGGGAAAGGAGATTAATGACTGTGTGTTTGGAAAAGGAGATTACAGACAGTGCATATGGGAAAGGAGATTACAGACTGTGTGTTTGGGAAAGGAGATTACAAACTGTGTGTTTGGGAAAGGAGATTACAGACAGTGTTTGGGAAAGGAGATTACAGACTATGTGTTTGGGAAAGGAGATTACAGACTGTGTGTTTGGGAAAGGAGAATACAGGCTGTGTGTTTGGGAAAGGAAATCACAGACAGTGTGTGTCGGAAAGGAGATTACAGACAGTGCGTATTCAAAAGAAGATAACAGACTGTTTGTTTGGGAAAGGAGATTCCAGACAGTGTGTGTCGGAAAGGAGATTACCGACAGTGCGTATGGGAAAGGAGATTACAGACAGTGTGTTTGGGAAAGGAGATTACAGACTGTGTGTTTGGGAAAGGAGATTACAGACAGTGTGTTTGGGAAATGAGATTACAGACAGAGTGTATGGGAAAGGAGATTACAGACTGTATATTTGGGAAAGGAGATTTTAGTCTGTGTGTTTGGGAAAGGAGATTACAGACTGTGTGTTTGGGAAAGGAGATTACAGACTGTGTGTTTAGGAAAGGAGATAACAGACTGTGTGTTTGGAAAAGGAGATTACAGACAGTGTGTTTGGGAAAGGAGATTACAGACTGTGTGTTTGGGAAAGGAGATTACAGACGGTGTGTTTGGGAAAGGAGATAACAGACTGTGTGTTTGGGAAAGGAGATTACAGACAGTGTGTGTCTGAAAGAAGATTACAGACAGTGCGTATGGGAAAGGAGATTACAGACTGTGTGTTTAGGAAAGGAGATTAGAGACAGTGTGTTTGTTAAAGGAGATTACTGACAGTGTGTTTGGGAAAGGAGATTACAGACAGAGTGTATGGGAAAGGAGATTACAGACAGTGTGTTTCTGAAAGGAGATTACAGACTGTGTGTTTGGGAAATGAGATTACAGACTGTGTGTTTGGGAAAGGAGATTACAGACAGTGTGCGTCGGAAAGGAGATTACAGACTGTGTGTTTTGGAAAGGAGATTACAGACTGTGTGTTTGGGAAAGGAGATTACAGACTGCGTGTTTGGGAAAGGAGATTACAGACAGTGTTTGGGAAAGGAGATTACATACTGTGGGTTTGGGAAAGGAGATTACAGACTGTGTGTGTCGGAAATGAGATTACAGACAGTACGGATGGGAAAGAAGGTTACAGACAGTGTGTTTGGGAAAGGAGATTACAGACTGTGTGTTTGGGAAAGGAGATTACATACAGTGTGTTTGGGAAAGGAGATTACAGACAAAGTATATGGGAAAGCAGATTACAGACTGTGTTTGGGAAAGGAGATTAGAGACTGTGTGTTTGGGAAAGGAGATTACAGACAGTGTTTGGGAAAGGAGAGTACAGACAGTGTGTTTGGGAAAGGAGATTACAGACTGTGTGTTTGGGAAAGGAGATTACAGACAGTGTGTTTCAGAAAGGAGATTACAGACAGTGTGTTTGTGAAAGGAGATTACAGACTGTGTGTTTGGGAAAGGAGATTACAGACTGTGTGTTTGGACAAGGAGATTACAGACAGTGTGTGTCGGAAAGGAGATTACAGACAGTGCATATGGGAAAGGAGATTACAGACTGTGTGTTTGGGAAAGGAGATTACAGACTGTGTGTTTGGGAAAGGAGATTACAGAAAGTGTGTTTGGGAATGGAGATTACAGACTGTGTGTTTGGGAAAGGAGATTACAGACTGTGTGTTTGGGAAAGGAGATTACAGACTGTGTGTTTGGGAAAGGATATTACAGACTGTGTGTTTGGAAAAGGAGATTACAGACCGTGTGTTTGGGAAAGGAGATTACAGACTGTGTGTTTGGGAAAGGAGATTACAGACTGTGCGTTTGGGAAAGGAGATTACAGACTGTTTGTTTGGGAAAGGGGATTACAGACTGTGTGTTTGTGAAAGGAGATTACAGACAGTGTTTGGGAAAGGAGATTACAGACGGTGTGTTTGGGAAAGGAGATTACAGACTGTGTGTTTGGGAAAGGAGATTACAGACAGTGTGTGTCGGAAAAGAGATTACAGACAGTGCATATGGGAAAGGAGATTACAGACAGTGTGTTTTGGAAAGGAGATTACAGACTGTGTGTTTGGGAAAGGAGATTACAGACTGTGTGTTTGGAAAAGGAGATTACAGACCGTGTGTTTGGGAAAGGAGATTACAGACTCTGTGTTTGGGAAAGGAGATTACAGACTCTGTGTTTGGGACGGAGATTACAGACTGCGTGTTTGGGAAAGGAGATTACAGACTGTGTGTTTGGGAAAGGAGATTACAGACAGTGTTTGGGAAAGGAGATTACCGACGGTGTGTTTGGGAAAGGAGATTAAAGACTGTGTGTTTTGGAAAGGAGATTACAGACAGTGTGTGTCGGAAAAGAGATTACAGACAGTGCATTTGGGAAAGAAGATTACAGACTGTGTGTTTGGGAAAGGAGACTACAGACAGTGTGTTTGTGAAAGGAGATTACAGACTGTGTGTTTGGGAAAGAAGATTACAGACTGTGTGTTTGGACAAGGAGATTACAGACAGTGTGTGTCGGAAAGGAGATTACAGACAGTGCATATGGGAACGAGATTACAGACTGTGTGTTTGGGAAAGGAGATTACAGACTGTGTGTTTGGGAAATGAGATTACAGTAAGTGTGTTTGGGAAAGGAGATTACAGACTGTGTGTTTGGGAAAGGAGATTACAGACTGTGTGTTTGGGAAAGGAGATTACAGACATTGTGTTTGGGATAGGATTTTACAGACTGTGTGTTTGGAAAAGGAGATTACAGACCGTGTGTTTGGGAAAGGAGATTACAGACTGTGGGTTTCGGAAAGGAGATTACAAACTGTGTGTTTGGGAAAGGAGATTACAGACTGTGTGTTTTGGAAAGGAGATTACAGACTGTGTGTTTGGGAAAGGAGATTACAGACAGTGTTTGGGAATGGAGATTACAGACGGTGTGTTTGGGAAAGGAGATTCCAGGCTGTGTGTTTGGGAAAGGAGATTACAGACAGTGTGTGTCGTAAAAGAGATTACAGACAGTGCATTTGGGAAAGGAGATTACAGACAGTGTGTTTGGGAAAGGAGATTACAGACTTTGTATTTGGGAAAGGAGATTACAGACTGTGTGTTTGGAAAAGGAGATTACAGAACGTGTGTTTGGGAAAGGAGATTACAGACTCTGTGTTTGGGAAAGGAGATTACAGACTGTGTGTTTGGGAAAGGAGATCACAGACTGTGTGTTTGGGAAAGGAGATTACAGACTGTGTGTTTGGGATAGGAGATTACAGACAGTGTGTTTGGGAAAGGAGATTACAGACAGTGTGTGACGGAAAGGAGTTTACAGACAGTGCATATGGGAAAGGAGATTACAGACAGTGTGTTTGGGAAAGGAGATTACAGACTGTGTGTTTGGGAAAGGAGATTACAGACAGTGTGTTTGGGAAAGGAGATTACAGACAGAGTGTATGGGAAAGGAGATTACAGACTGTGTGTTTGGGAAAGGAGATTACAGACTGTGTGTTTGGGAAAGGAGATTACAGACTGTGTGTTTGGGAAAGGATATTACAGACTGTGTTTTTGGAAAAGGAGATTACAGACTGTGTGTTTGGGAAAGGAGATTACAGACTGTGTGTTTGGGAATGAGATTACAGACTGTGCGTTTGGGAAAGGAGATTACAGACTGTTTGTTTGGGAAAGGAGATTACAGACTGTGTGTTTGTGAAAGGAGATTACAGACAGTGTTTGGGAAAGGAGATTACAGACGGTGTGTTTGGGAAAGGAGATTACAGACTGTGTGTTTGAGAAAAGGAGATTACAGACTGTGTGTTTGGGAAAGGAGATTACAGACAGTGTTTGGGAAAGGAGATTACAGTCTGTGTGTTTGGGAAAGGAGATTACCGACGGTGTGTTTGGGAAAGGAGATTAGAGACAGTGTGTTTCTGAAAGGAGATTACAGACAGTGTGTTTCTGAAAGGAGATTACAGACTGTGTGTTTGGGAAATGAGATTACAGACTGTGTGTTTGGGAAAGGAGATTACAGACAGTGTGCGTCGGAAAGGAGATTACAGACTGTGTGTTTTGGAAAGTAGATTACAAACTGTGTGTTTGGGAAAGGAGATTACAGACTGCGTGTTTGGGAAAGGAGATTACAGACAGTGTTTGGGAAAGGAGATTACATATTGTGTGTTTGGGAAAGGAGATTACAGACAGTGTGTGTCGGAAATGAGATTACAGACAGTGCGGATGGGAAAGAAGGTTACAGACAGTGTGTTTGGGAAAGGAGATTACAGACTGTGTGTTTGGGAAAGGAGATTACAGACTGTGTTTGGAAAAGGAGATTACAGACAGTGGGTGTCGGAAAAGAGATTACAGACAGTGCGTATGGGAAAGGAGATTACAGACTGTGTGTTTGGGAAAAGAGATTACAGACAGTGTGTTTGGGAAAGGAGATTACAGACTGTGTGTTTGGGAAAGGAGATTATAGACAGTGTTTGGGAAAGGAGATTACAGACTGTGTGTTTGGGAAAGGAGATTACAGACTGTGTATTTGGGAAAGGAGATTACAGACAGTGTGTGTCGGAAAGGAGATTACAGACAGTGTGCATGGGAAAGGAGGTTTCAGACAGTGTGTTTGGGAAAGGAGATGACAAACAGTGTGTTTGGGAAAGGAGATTACAGACAGTGTGTTTGGGAAAGGAGATTATAGACAGAGTGTATGGGAAAGGAGATTACAGACTGTGTGCTTGGGAAAGGAGATTACAGACAGTGTGTTTGGGAAAGGAGATTACAGACAGTGCATAAGGGAAAGGAGATTACAGACTGTGTGTTTAGGAAAGGAGATTACAGACTGTGTGTTTGGGAAAGGAGATTACAGACAGTGTGTTTGGACAAGGAGATTACAGACAGTGTGTGTCACAAAGGAGATTACAGACAGTGCATATGGGAAAGGAGATTACAGACTGTGTGTTTGGGAAAGGAGATTACAGACTGTGTGTTTGGGAAAGGAGATTACAGAAAGTGTGTTTGGGAATGGAGATTACAGACTGTGTGTTTGGGAAAGGAGATTACAGACTGTGTGTTTGGGAAAGGAGATTACAGACTGTGTGTTTGGGAAAGGATATTACAGACTGTGTGTTTGGAAAAGGAGATTACAGACTGTGCATTTGGGAAAGGAGATTACAGACTGTGTGTTTGGGAAAGGAGATTATAGACTGTGTGTTTGGGAAAGGAGATTACAGACAGTGTTTGGGAAAGGAGATTACAGATGGTGTGTTTGGGAAAGGAGATTACAGACTGTGTGTTTGGGAAAGGATATTACAGACAGTGTGTGTCGGAAAAGAGATTACAGACAGTGTGTTTGTGAAAGGAGATTACAGACTGTGTGTTTGGGAAAGGAGATTATAGACTGTGTGTTTGGACAAGGAGATTACAGACAGTGTGTGTCGGAAAGGAGATTACAGACAGTGCATATGGGAAAGGAGATTACAGACTGTGTGTTTGGGAAAGGAGATTACAGACTGTGTGTTTGGGAAAGGAGATTACAGAAAGTGTGTTTGGGAAAGGAGATTACAGACTGTGTTTTTGGTAAAGTAGATTACAGACTGTGTGTTTGGGAAAGGAGATTACAGACTGTGTGTTTGGGAAAGGAGATTACAAACTGAGTGTTTGGGAAAGGAGATTATAGACAGTGTGCGTCCGAAAGGAGAATACAGACTGTGTGTTTGGGAAAAGAGATTACAGACTGTATATTTGGGAAAGGAGATTCCAGACTGTGTGTTTGGGAAAGGAGATTACAGACTGTGTGTTTGGGAAAGGAGATTACAGACAGTGTTTGGGAAAGGAGATTACAGTCTGTGTGTTTGGGAAAGGAGATTACAGACAGTGTGTTTGGGAAAGGAGATTAGAGACAGTGTGTTTCTGAAAGGAGATTACAGATAGTGTGTTTCTGAAAGGAGATTACAGACTGTGTGTTTGGGAAATGAGATTACAGACTGTGTGTTTGGGAAAGGAGATTACAGACAGTGTGCGTCGGAAAGGAGATTAAAGACTGTGTGTTTTGGAAAGGAGATTACAGACTGTGTGTTTGGGAAAGGAGATTACAGACTGCGTGTTTGGGAAAGGAGATTACAGACAGTGTTTGGGAAAGGAGATTACATACTGTGGGTTTGGGAAAGGAGATTACAGACAGTGTGTGTCGGAAATGAGATTACAGACAGTACGGATGGGAAAGAAGGTTACAGACAGTGTGTTTGGGAAAGGAGATTACAGACTGTGTGTTTGGGAAAGGAGATTACATACAGTGTGTTTGGGAAAGGAGATTACAGACAAAGTATATGGGAAAGCAGATTACAGACTGTGTTTGGGAAAGGAGATTAGAGACTGTGTGTTTGGGAAAGGAGATTACAGACAGTGTTTGGGAAAGGAGAGTACAGACAGTGTGTTTGGGAAAGGAGATTGCAGACTGTGTGTTTGGGAAAGGAGATTACAGACAGTGTGTTTCAGAAAGGAGATTACAGACAGTGTGTTTGTGAAAAGAGATTACAGACTGTGTGTTTGGGAAAGGAGATTACAGACTGTGTGTTTGGACAAGGAGATTACAGACAGTGTGTGTCGGAAAGGAGATTACAGACAGTGCATATGGGAAAGGAGATTACAGACTGTGTGTTTGGGAAAGGAGATTACAGACTGTGTGTTTGGGAAAGGAGATTACAGAAAGTGTGTTTGGGAATGGAGATTACAGACTGTGTGTTTGGGAAAGGAGATTACAGACTGTGTGTTTGGGAAAGGAGATTACAGACTGTGTGTTTGAGAAAGGATATTACAGACTGTGTGTTTGGAAAAGGAGATTACAGACCGTGTGTTTGGGAAAGGAGATTACAGACTGTGTGTTTGGGAAAGGAGATTACAGACTGTGCGTTTGGGAAAGGAGATTACAGACTGTTTGTTTGGGAAAGGGGATTACAGACTGTGTGTTTGTGAAAGGAGATTACAGACAGTGTTTGGGAAAGGAGATTACAGACGGTGTGTTTGGGAAAGGAGATTACAGACTGTGTGTTTGGGAAAGGAGATTACAGACAGTGTGTGTCGGAAAAAAGATTACAGACAGTGCATATGGGAAAGGAGATTACAGACAGTGTGTTTGGGAAAGGAGATTACAGACTGTGTGTTTGGGAAAGGAGATTACAGACTGTGTGTTTGGAAAAAGAGATTACAGACCGTGTGTTTGGGAAAGGAGATTACAGACTCTGTGTTTGGGAAAGGAGATTACAGACTCTGTGTTTGGGAAAGGAGATTACAGACTGTGTGTTTGGGAAAGGAGATTACAGACTGTGTGTTTGGGAAAGGAGATTACAGACAGTGTTTGGGAAAGGAGATTACCGACGGTGTGTTTGGGAAAGGAGATTAAAGACTGTGTGTTTGGGAAAGGAGATTACAGACAGTGTGTGTCGGAAAAGAGATTACAGACAGTGCATTTGGGAAAGAAGATTACAGACTGTGTGTTTGGGAAAGGAGACTACAGACAGTGTGTTTGTGAAAGGAGATTACAGACTGTGTGTTTGGGAAAGAAGATTACAGACTGTGTGTTTGGACAAGGAGATTTCAGACAGTGTGTGTCGGAAAGGAGATTACAGACAGTGTGTTTGTGAAAGGAGATTACAGACTGTGTGTTTGGGAAAGGAGATTACAGACTGTGTGTTTGGACAAGGAGATTACAGACAGTGTGTGTCGGAAAGGAGATTACAGACAGTGCATATGGGAAAGGAGATTACAGACTGTGTGTTTGGGAAAGGAGATTACAGACTGTGTGTTTGGGAAAGGAGATTACAGAAAGTGTGTTTGGGAATGGAGATTACAGACTGTGTGTTTGGGAAAGGAGATTACAGACTGTGTGTTTGGGAAAGGAGATTAGAGACTGTGTGTTTGGGAAAGGATATTACAGACTGTGTGTTTGGAAAAGGAGATTACAGACCGTGTGTTTGGGAAAGGAGATTACAGACTGTGTGTTTGGGAAAGGAGATTACAGACTGTTTGTTTGGGAAAGGAGATTACAGACTGTGTGTTTGTGAAAGGAGATTACAGACAGTGTTTGGGAAAGGAGATTACAGACGGTGTGTTTGGGAAAGGAGATTACAGACTGTGTGTTTGGGAAAGGAGATTACAGACAGTGTGTGTCGGAAAAGAGATTACAGACAGTGCATTTGGGAAAGGAGATAACAGACAGTGTGTTTGGGAAAGGAGATTACAGACTGTGTGTTTGGGAAAGGAGATTACAGACTGTGTGTTTGGAAAAGGAGATTACAGACCGTGTGTTTGGGAAAGGAGATTACAGACTCTGTGTTTGGGAAAGGAGATTACAGACTGTGTGTTTGGGAAAGGAGATTACAGACTGTGTGTTTGGGAAAGGAGATTACAGACTGTGTGTTTGGGAAAGGAGATTACAGACTGTGTGTTTAGGAAAGGAGATAACAGACTGTGTGTTTGGAAAAGGAGATTACAGACAGTGTGTTTGGGAAAGGAGATTACGGACTGTGTGTTTGGGAAAGGAGATTACAGACGGTGTGTTTGGGAAAGGAGATAACAGACTGTGTGTTTGGGAAAGGAGATTACAGACAGTGTGTTTAGGAAAGGAGATTAGAGACAGTGTGTTTGTTAAAGGAGATTACTGACAGTGTGGTTGGGAAAGGAGATTACAGACAGAGTGTATGGGAAAGGAGATTACAGACTGTGTGTTTGGGAAAGGAGATTACAGACTGTGTGTTTGGGAAAGGAGATTACAGACTGTGTTTGGAAAAGGAGATTACAGACAGTGGGTGTCGGAAAAGAGATTACAGACAGTGCGTATGGGAAAGGAGATTACAGACTGTGTGTTTGGGAAAAGAGATTACAGACAGTGTGTTTGGGAAAGGAGATTACAGACTGTGTGTTTGGGAAAGGAGATTATAGACAGTGTTTGGGAAAGGAGATTACAGACTGTGTGTTTGGGAAAGGAGATTACAGACTGTGTGTTTGGGAAAGGAGATTACAGACAGTGTTTGGGAAAGGAGATTACAGACTGTGTGTTTGGGAAAGGAGATTACAGACTGTGTGTTTGGGAAAGGAGATTACAGACTGTGTGTTTGGGAAAGGATATTACAGACTGTGTTTTTGGAAAAGGAGATTACAGACTGTGTGTTTGGGAAAGGAGATTAATGACTGTGTGTTTGGAAAAGGAGATTACAGACAGTGCATATGGGAAAGGAGATTACAGACTGTGTGTTTGGGAAAGGAGATTACAAACTGTGTGTTTGGGAAAGGAGATTACAGACAGTGTTTGGGAAAGGAGATTACAGACTATGTGTTTGGGAAAGGAGATTACAGACTGTGTGTTTGGGAAAGGAGAATACAGGCTGTGTGTTTGGGAAAGGAAATCACAGACAGTGTGTGTCGGAAAGGAGATTACAGACAGTGCGTATTCAAAAGAAGATAACAGACTGTTTGTTTGGGAAAGGAGATTCCAGACAGTGTGTGTCGGAAAGGAGATTACCGACAGTGCGTATGGGAAAGGAGATTACAGACAGTGTGTTTGGGAAAGGAGATTACAGACTGTGTGTTTGGGAAAGGAGTTTACAGACAGTGTGTTTGGGAAATGAGATTACAGACAGAGTGTATGGGAAAGGAGATTACAGACTGTATATTTGGGAAAGGAGATTTTAGTCTGTGTGTTTGGGAAAGGAGATTACAGACTGTGTGTTTGGGAAAGGAGATTACAGACTGTGTGTTTAGGAAAGGAGATAACAGACTGTGTGTTTGGAAAAGGAGATTACAGACAGTGTGTTTGGGAAAGGAGATTACAGACTGTGTGTTTGGGAAAGGAGATTACAGACGGTGTGTTTGGGAAAGGAGATAACAGACTGTGTGTTTGGGAAAGGAGATTACAGACAGTGTGTGTCTGAAAGAAGATTACAGACAGTGCGTATGGGAAAGGAGATTACAGACTGTGTGTTTAGGAAAGGAGATTAGAGACAGTGTGTTTGTTAAAGGAGATTACTGACAGTGTGTTTGGGAAAGGAGATTACAGACAGAGTGTATGGGAAAGGAGATTACAGACTGTGTGTTTGGGAAAGGAGATTACAGACTGTGTGTTTGGGAAAGGAGATTACAGACTGTGTTTGGAAAAGGAGATTACAGACAGTGGGTGTCGGAAAAGAGATTACAGACAGTGCGTATGGGAAAGGAGATTACAGACTGTGTGTTTGGGAAAAGAGATTACAGACAGTGTGTTTGGGAAAGGAGATTACAGACTGTGTGTTTGGGAAAGGAGATTATAGACAGTGTTTGGGAAAGGAGATTACAGACTGTGTGTTTGGGAAAGGAGATTACAGACTGTGTATTTGGGAAAGGAGATTACAGACAGTGTGTGTCGGAAAGGAGATTACAGACAGTGTGCATGGGAAAGGAGGTTTCAGACAGTGTGTTTGGGAAAGGAGATGACAAACAGTGTGTTTGGGAAAGGAGATTACAGACAGTGTGTTTGGGAAAGGAGATTATAGACAGAGTGTATGGGAAAGGAGATTAGACAGTGTGCTTGGGAAAGGAGATTACAGACAGTGTGTTTGGGAAAGGAGATTACAGACAGTGCATATGGGAAAGGAGATTACAGACTGTGTGTTTAGGAAAGGAGATTACAGACTGTGTGTTTGGGAAAGGAGATTACAGACTGTGTGTTTGGGAAAGGAGATTACAGACAGTGTGTTTGGACAAGGAGATTATAGACAGTGTGTGTCACAAAGGAGATTACAGACAGTGCATATGGGAAAGGAGATTACAGACTGTGTGTTTGGGAAAGGAGATTACAGACTGTGTGTTTGGGAAAGGAGATTACAGACTGTGTGTTTGGGAAAGGAGATTACAGAAAGTGTGTTTGGGAATGGAGATTACAGACTGTGTGTTTGGGAAAGGAGATTACAGACTGTGTTTTTGGGAAAGGAGATTACAGACTGTGTTTTTGGGAAAGGATATTACAGACTGTGTGTTTGGAAAATGAGATTACAGACTGTGCATTTGGGAAAGGAGATTACAGACTGTGTGTTTGGGAAAGGAGATTACAGACAGTGTTTGGGAAAGGAGATTACAGATGGTGTGTTTGGGAAAGGAGATTACAGACTGTGTGTTTGGGAAAGGATATTACAGACAGTGTGTGTCGGAAAAGAGATTACAGACAGTGTGTTTGTGAAAGGAGATTACAGACTGTGTGTTTGGGAAAGGAGATTATAGACTGTGTGTTTGGACAAGGAGATTACAGACAGTGTGTGTCGGAAAGGAGATTACAGACAGTGCATATGGGAAAGGAGATTACAGACTGTGTGTTTGGGAAAGGAGATTACAGACTGTGTGTTTGGGAAAGGAGATTACAGAAAGTGTGTTTGGGAAAGGAGATAACAGACTGTGTTTTTGGGAAAGTAGATTACAGACTGTGTGTTTGGGAAAGGAGATTACAGACTGTGTGTTTGGGAAAGGAGATTACAAACTGAGTGTTTGGGAAAGGAGATTATAGACAGTGTGCGTCGGAAAGGAGAATACAGACTGTGTGTTTGGGAAAAGAGATTACAGACTGTATGTTTGGGAAAGGAGATTCCAGACTGTGTGTTTGGGAAAGGAGATTACAGACTGTGTGTTTGGGAAAGGAGATTACAGACAGTGTTTGGGAAAGGAGATTACAGTCTGTGTGTTTGGGAAAGGAGATTACAGACAGTGTGTTTGGGAAAGGAGATTAGAGACAGTGTGTTTCTGAAAGGAGATTACAGACAGTGTGTTTCTGAAATGAGATTACAGACTGTGTGTTTGGGAAATGAGATTACAGACTGTGTGTTTGGGAAAGGAGATTACAGACAGTGTGCGTCGGAAAGGAGATTAAAGACTGTGTGTTTTGGAAAGGAGATTACAGACTGTGTGTTTGGGAAAGGAGATTACAGACTGCGTGTTTGGGAAAGGAGATTACAGACAGTGTTTGGGAAAGGAGATTACATACTGTGGGTTTGGGAAAGGAGATTACAGACAGTGTGTGTCGGAAATGAGATTACAGACAGTACGGATGGGAAAGAAGGTTACAGACAGTGTGTTTGGGAAAGGAGATTACAGACTGTGTGTTTGGGAAAGGAGATTACATACAGTGTGTTTGGGAAAGGAGATTACAGACAAAGTATATGGGAAAGCAGATTACAGACTGTGTTTGGGAAAGGAGATTAGAGACTGTGTGTTTGGGAAAGGAGATTACAGACAGTGTTTAGGAAAGGAGAGTACAGACAGTGTGTTTGGGAAAGGAGATTACAGACTGTGTGTTTGGGAAAGGAGATTACAGACAGTGTGTTTCAGAAAGGAGATTACAGACAGTGTGTTTGTGAAAGGAGATTACAGACTGTGTGTTTGGGAAAGGAGATTACAGACTGTGTGTTTGGACAAGGAGATTACAGACAGTGTGTGTCGGAAAGGAGATTACAGACAGTGCATATGGGAAAGGAGATTACAGACTGTGTGTTTGGGAAAGGAGATTACAGACTGTGTGTTTGGGAAAGGAGATTACAGAAAGTGTGTTTGGGAATGAAGATTACAGACTGTGTGTTTGGGAAAGGAGATTACAGACTGTGTGTTTGGGAAAGGAGATTACAGACTGTGTGTTTGAGAAAGGATATTACAGACTGTGTGTTTGGAAAAGGAGATTACAGACCGTGTGTTTGGGAAAGGAGATTACAGACTGTGTGTTTGGGAAAGGAGATTACAGACTGTGCGTTTGGGAAAGGAGATTACAGACTGTTTGTTTGGGAAAGGGGATTACAGACTGTGTGTTTGTGAAAGGAGATTACAGACAGTGTTTGGGAAAGGAGATTACAGACGGTGTGTTTGGGAAAGGAGATTACAGACTGTGTGTTTGGGAAAGGAGATTACAGACAGTGTGTGTCGGAAAAGAGATTACAGACAGTGCATATGGGAAAGGAGATTACAGACAGTGTGTTTGGGAAAGGAGATTACAGACTGTGTGTTTGGGAAAGGAGATTACAGACTGTGTGTTTGGAAAAGGAGATTACAGACCGTGTGTTTGGGAAAGGAGATTACAGACTCTGTGTTTGGGAAAGGAGATTACAGACTCTGTGTTTGGGAAAGGAGATTACAGACTGTGTGTTTGGGAAAGGAGATTACAGACTGTGTGTTTGGGAAAGGAGATTACAGACAGTGTTTGGGAAAGGAGATTACCGACGGTGTGTTTGGGAAAGGAGATTAAAGACTGTGTGTTTGGGAAAGGAGATTACAGACAGTGTGTGTCGGAAAAGAGATTACAGACAGTGCATTTGGGAAAGAAGATTACAGACTGTGTGTTTGGGAAAGGAGACTACAGACAGTGTGTTTGTGAAAGGAGATTACAGACTGTGTGTTTGGGAAAGAAGATTACAGACTGTGTGTTTGGACAAGGAGATTACAGACAGTGTGTGTCGGAAAGGAGATAACAGACAGTGCATATGGGAACGAGATTACAGACTGTGTGTTTGGGAAAGGAGATTACAGACTGTGTGTTTGGGAAAGGAGATTACAGAAAGTGTGTTTGGGAAAGGAGATTACAGACTGTGTGTTTGGGAAAGGAGATTACAGACTGTGTGTTTGGGAAAGGAGATTACAGACATTGTGTTTGGGATAGGATTTTACAGACTGTGTGTTTGGAAAAGGAGATTACAGACCGTGTGTTTGGGAAAGGAGATTACAGACTGTGTGTTTGGAAAAGGAGATTACAGACCGTGTGTTTGGGAAAGGAGATTACAGACTGTGTGTTTGGGAAAGGAGATTACAGACTGTTTGTTTGGGAAAGGAGATTACAGACTGTGTGTTTGTGAAAGGAGATTACAGACAGTGTTTGGGAAAGGAGATTACAGACGGTGTGTTTGGGAAAGGAGATTACAGACTGTGTGTTTGGGAAAGGAGATTACAGACAGTGTGTGTCGGAAAAGAGATTACAGACAGTGCATTTGGGAAAGGAGATAACAGACAGTGTGTTTGGGAAAGGAGATTACAGACTGTGTGTTTGGGAAAGGAGATTACAGACTGTGTGTTTGGAAAAGGAGATTACAGACCGTGTGTTTGGGAAAGGAGATTACAGACTCTGTGTTTGGGAAAGGAGATTACAGACTGTGTGTTTGGGAAAGGAGATTACAGACTGTGTGTTTGGGAAAGGAGATTACAGACTGTGTGTTTGGGAAAGGAGATTACAGACTGTGTGTTTAGGAAAGGAGATAACAGACTGTGTGTTTGGAAAAGGAGATTACAGACAGTGTGTTTGGGAAAGGAGATTACGGACTGTGTGTTTGGGAAAGGAGATTACAGACGGTGTGTTTGGGAAAGGAGATAACAGACTGTGTGTTTGGGAAAGGAGATTACAGACAGTGTGTTTAGGAAAGGAGATTAGAGACAGTGTGTTTGTTAAAGGAGATTACTGACAGTGTGGTTGGGAAAGGAGATTACAGACAGAGTGTATGGGAAAGGAGATTACAGACTGTGTGTTTGGGAAAGGAGATTACAGACTGTGTGTTTGGGAAAGGAGATTACAGACTGTGTTTGGAAAAGGAGATTACAGACAGTGGGTGTCGGAAAAGAGATTACAGACAGTGCGTATGGGAAAGGAGATTACAGACTGTGTGTTTGGGAAAAGAGATTACAGACAGTGTGTTTGGGAAAGGAGATTACAGACTGTGTGTTTGGGAAAGGAGATTATAGACAGTGTTTGGGAAAGGAGATTACAGACTGTGTGTTTGGGAAAGGAGATTACAGACTGTGTGTTTGGGAAAGGAGATTACAGACAGTGTTTGGGAAAGGAGATTACAGACTGTGTGTTTGGGAAAGGAGATTACAGACTGTGTGTTTGGGAAAGGAGATTACAGACTGTGTGTTTGGGAAAGGATATTACAGACTGTGTTTTTGGAAAAGGAGATTACAGACTGTGTGTTTGGGAAAGGAGATTAATGACTGTGTGTTTGGAAAAGGAGATTACAGACAGTGCATATGGGAAAGGAGATTACAGACTGTGTGTTTGGGAAAGGAGATTACAAACTGTGTGTTTGGGAAAGGAGATTACAGACAGTGTTTGGGAAAGGAGATTACAGACTATGTGTTTGGGAAAGGAGATTACAGACTGTGTGTTTGGGAAAGGAGAATACAGGCTGTGTGTTTGGGAAAGGAAATCACAGACAGTGTGTGTCGGAAAGGAGATTACAGACAGTGCGTATTCAAAAGAAGATAACAGACTGTTTGTTTGGGAAAGGAGATTCCAGACAGTGTGTGTCGGAAAGGAGATTACCGACAGTGCGTATGGGAAAGGAGATTACAGACAGTGTGTTTGGGAAAGGAGATTACAGACTGTGTGTTTGGGAAAGGAGATTACAGACAGTGTGTTTGGGAAATGAGATTACAGACAGAGTGTATGGGAAAGGAGATTACAGACTGTATATTTGGGAAAGGAGATTTTAGTCTGTGTGTTTGGGAAAGGAGATTACAGACTGTGTGTTTGGGAAAGGAGATTACAGACTGTGTGTTTAGGAAAGGAGATAACAGACTGTGTGTTTGGAAAAGGAGATTACAGACAGTGTGTTTGGGAAAGGAGATTACAGACTGTGTGTTTGGGAAAGGAGATTACAGACGGTGTGTTTGGGAAAGGAGATAACAGACTGTGTGTTTGGGAAAGGAGATTACAGACAGTGTGTGTCTGAAAGAAGATTACAGACAGTGCGTATGGGAAAGGAGATTACAGACTGTGTGTTTAGGAAAGGAGATTAGAGACAGTGTGTTTGTTAAAGGAGATTACTGACAGTGTGTTTGGGAAAGGAGATTACAGACAGAGTGTATGGGAAAGGAGATTACAGACTGTGTGTTTGGGAAAGGAGATTACAGACTGTGTGTTTGGGAAAGGAGATTACAGACTGTGTTTGGAAAAGGAGATTACAGACAGTGGGTGTCGGAAAAGAGATTACAGACAGTGCGTATGGGAAAGGAGATTACAGACTGTGTGTTTGGGAAAAGAGATTACAGACAGTGTGTTTGGGAAAGGAGATTACAGACTGTGTGTTTGGGAAAGGAGATTATAGACAGTGTTTGGGAAAGGAGATTACAGACTGTGTGTTTGGGAAAGGAGATTACAGACTGTGTATTTGGGAAAGGAGATTACAGACAGTGTGTGTCGGAAAGGAGATTACAGACAGTGTGCATGGGAAAGGAGGTTTCAGACAGTGTGTTTGGGAAAGGAGATGACAAACAGTGTGTTTGGGAAAGGAGATTACAGACAGTGTGTTTGGGAAAGGAGATTATAGACAGAGTGTATGGGAAAGGAGATTAGACAGTGTGCTTGGGAAAGGAGATTACAGACAGTGTGTTTGGGAAAGGAGATTACAGACAGTGCATATGGGAAAGGAGATTACAGACTGTGTGTTTAGGAAAGGAGATTACAGACTGTGTGTTTGGGAAAGGAGATTACAGACTGTGTGTTTGGGAAAGGAGATTACAGACAGTGTGTTTGGACAAGGAGATTATAGACAGTGTGTGTCACAAAGGAGATTACAGACAGTGCATATGGGAAAGGAGATTACAGACTGTGTGTTTGGGAAAGGAGATTACAGACTGTGTGTTTGGGAAAGGAGATTACAGACTGTGTGTTTGGGAAAGGAGATTACAGAAAGTGTGTTTGGGAATGGAGATTACAGACTGTGTGTTTGGGAAAGGAGATTACAGACTGTGTTTTTGGGAAAGGAGATTACAGACTGTGTTTTTGGGAAAGGATATTACAGACTGTGTGTTTGGAAAATGAGATTACAGACTGTGCATTTGGGAAAGGAGATTACAGACTGTGTGTTTGGGAAAGGAGATTACAGACAGTGTTTGGGAAAGGAGATTACAGATGGTGTGTTTGGGAAAGGAGATTACAGACTGTGTGTTTGGGAAAGGATATTACAGACAGTGTGTGTCGGAAAAGAGATTACAGACAGTGTGTTTGTGAAAGGAGATTACAGACTGTGTGTTTGGGAAAGGAGATTATAGACTGTGTGTTTGGACAAGGAGATTACAGACAGTGTGTGTCGGAAAGGAGATTACAGACAGTGCATATGGGAAAGGAGATTACAGACTGTGTGTTTGGGAAAGGAGATTACAGACTGTGTGTTTGGGAAAGGAGATTACAGAAAGTGTGTTTGGGAAAGGAGATAACAGACTGTGTTTTTGGGAAAGTAGATTACAGACTGTGTGTTTGGGAAAGGAGATTACAGACTGTGTGTTTGGGAAAGGAGATTACAAACTGAGTGTTTGGGAAAGGAGATTATAGACAGTGTGCGTCGGAAAGGAGAATACAGACTGTGTGTTTGGGAAAAGAGATTACAGACTGTATGTTTGGGAAAGGAGATTCCAGACTGTGTGTTTGGGAAAGGAGATTACAGACTGTGTGTTTGGGAAAGGAGATTACAGACAGTGTTTGGGAAAGGAGATTACAGTCTGTGTGTTTGGGAAAGGAGATTACAGACAGTGTGTTTGGGAAAGGAGATTAGAGACAGTGTGTTTCTGAAAGGAGATTACAGACAGTGTGTTTCTGAAATGAGATTACAGACTGTGTGTTTGGGAAATGAGATTACAGACTGTGTGTTTGGGAAAGGAGATTACAGACAGTGTGCGTCGGAAAGGAGATTAAAGACTGTGTGTTTTGGAAAGGAGATTACAGACTGTGTGTTTGGGAAAGGAGATTACAGACTGCGTGTTTGGGAAAGGAGATTACAGACAGTGTTTGGGAAAGGAGATTACATACTGTGGGTTTGGGAAAGGAGATTACAGACAGTGTGTGTCGGAAATGAGATTACAGACAGTACGGATGGGAAAGAAGGTTACAGACAGTGTGTTTGGGAAAGGAGATTACAGACTGTGTGTTTGGGAAAGGAGATTACATACAGTGTGTTTGGGAAAGGAGATTACAGACAAAGTATATGGGAAAGCAGATTACAGACTGTGTTTGGGAAAGGAGATTAGAGACTGTGTGTTTGGGAAAGGAGATTACAGACAGTGTTTAGGAAAGGAGAGTACAGACAGTGTGTTTGGGAAAGGAGATTACAGACTGTGTGTTTGGGAAAGGAGATTACAGACAGTGTGTTTCAGAAAGGAGATTACAGACAGTGTGTTTGTGAAAGGAGATTACAGACTGTGTGTTTGGGAAAGGAGATTACAGACTGTGTGTTTGGACAAGGAGATTACAGACAGTGTGTGTCGGAAAGGAGATTACAGACAGTGCATATGGGAAAGGAGATTACAGACTGTGTGTTTGGGAAAGGAGATTACAGACTGTGTGTTTGGGAAAGGAGATTACAGAAAGTGTGTTTGGGAATGAAGATTACAGACTGTGTGTTTGGGAAAGGAGATTACAGACTGTGTGTTTGGGAAAGGAGATTACAGACTGTGTGTTTGAGAAAGGATATTACAGACTGTGTGTTTGGAAAAGGAGATTACAGACCGTGTGTTTGGGAAAGGAGATTACAGACTGTGTGTTTGGGAAAGGAGATTACAGACTGTGCGTTTGGGAAAGGAGATTACAGACTGTTTGTTTGGGAAAGGGGATTACAGACTGTGTGTTTGTGAAAGGAGATTACAGACAGTGTTTGGGAAAGGAGATTACAGACGGTGTGTTTGGGAAAGGAGATTACAGACTGTGTGTTTGGGAAAGGAGATTACAGACAGTGTGTGTCGGAAAAGAGATTACAGACAGTGCATATGGGAAAGGAGATTACAGACAGTGTGTTTGGGAAAGGAGATTACAGACTGTGTGTTTGGGAAAGGAGATTACAGACTGTGTGTTTGGAAAAGGAGATTACAGACCGTGTGTTTGGGAAAGGAGATTACAGACTCTGTGTTTGGGAAAGGAGATTACAGACTCTGTGTTTGGGAAAGGAGATTACAGACTGTGTGTTTGGGAAAGGAGATTACAGACTGTGTGTTTGGGAAAGGAGATTACAGACAGTGTTTGGGAAAGGAGATTACCGACGGTGTGTTTGGGAAAGGAGATTAAAGACTGTGTGTTTGGGAAAGGAGATTACAGACAGTGTGTGTCGGAAAAGAGATTACAGACAGTGCATTTGGGAAAGAAGATTACAGACTGTGTGTTTGGGAAAGGAGACTACAGACAGTGTGTTTGTGAAAGGAGATTACAGACTGTGTGTTTGGGAAAGAAGATTACAGACTGTGTGTTTGGACAAGGAGATTACAGACAGTGTGTGTCGGAAAGGAGATAACAGACAGTGCATATGGGAACGAGATTACAGACTGTGTGTTTGGGAAAGGAGATTACAGACTGTGTGTTTGGGAAAGGAGATTACAGAAAGTGTGTTTGGGAAAGGAGATTACAGACTGTGTGTTTGGGAAAGGAGATTACAGACTGTGTGTTTGGGAAAGGAGATTACAGACATTGTGTTTGGGATAGGATTTTACAGACTGTGTGTTTGGAAAAGGAGATTACAGACCGTGTGTTTGGGAAAGGAGATTACAGACTGTGTGTTTCGGAAAGGAGATTACAAACTGTGTGTTTGGGAAAGGAGATTACAGACTGTGTGTTGGACTTGGCCCGCAGGGCAGGTTCACCCCTAGACTTTTTGCCTTATTTGTGACCCTGTGTTAGTGATTTTTGGGTCTCTGCGCACTTTCCCCTGAGTCCCAGAGTGAAAGTGCGTGCGTGTAGTATGGCTGGCCTGCCCTCCCATAGGAATGCATGGGGAATGTATGTGTCCCTGGTAGTTCCTGATGCGTGAGGAGTGCAGGCTCGAGTTTGGTATGCCTGAACTCGTGAGAGTGAATGCTGCAAGATGGTGTCTGCGGCATGTATGTGTCTAGTTGGGAAGTGCTACTTCTGGACATTGAGATATGTGTACAGTGAGGGTGCTGGAGCGTGATTGGCTGGAGCTGGCTGGCATGCCAGGCTCCAGGAAGTCTGGATGGGTCTGCCCGGTGGTGAGTGGGAGATTAGCATGAGTGATGTGTGGGAGGAGTGTACCTGGGTCCTGGATGGGCTGGGTTTTCCCCACACAATGCTGGCTCCGCCCCCCTGTGGTGTGTCTAATGACCCTAGCCTCCCCAGTGAAGGAATGGGTGGTTGGGCTATCAAGAGTGCTCCAGAACCAGCTGCGACTGGTTTTCCCCCCACCCTGCACATTGTAACAAAGGAATTTACAGTATAAGAAGGGGCTGTGTCCCCACTGAGTTTGTTCTTCTTTTGAATCCTGCCAGAGGGGGCTTGTGCCGCTGCTGGGGCCAGAAGGACCGCCACTTGGGGAGTCTCCCTGCCTGGAGCCCCAGTGTGCTGGCTCTGGCCCAGCCTTGCCCCCCCTGCCTGCCTCCAGCCCTGCTGGAGCCCTGTCCTGTCCTCCAGTGCTGGGGAGCACTGAGGACTTCATTGCCTGCAGCCTGAGAGCGCTGCTCTCTGCCCTTCAGCGCTAGGAGCGCTGAGATCGCCTGCCTAGCGCTTGGAAACGCTGGATTTTACCCCTAGCGCCTGGGAGCGCTTTTTGCTGCTGTTTAGCGCTTACGAGCGCTTACTTGTGCCTGCAGCGCTTGGGAGCGCTGTGGTCTGCAGAGGCCGGTGCCCACCCGGCCTCCGATCGCCCCGTGTGGTGGTTTGACGGCGCGGGTGCCACCCCGCTCATCGCCGTATTGTTTTGCCCAGGTCCGTGATTTATTGGATTCACGAGGGAGCCCACTCCTCGGATCCTGGGAAGCCGCCTGCCTGCCTAAAACGGGCCGCCGCGCTGCCCGCGACGACCCGGAAGTGCTCCGGCCGGCCGGCCAATCAGAGCGCGGCCCCGGAAAGGCCGACCGGAAGTCCCGCCTCCCTCGCCGAGCCGAGAGAGAGCCTGCCGAGGCTCCCCGAGAGGGAAGGAGAGCCCCGGGACCAGCGGGAGAGACCCGCCTCCGTTGGAGACCAGCCGGTGAGTGCAGGTGCCTGCAGAGGAGGGGGGAGCGTCGGGACACATTGCCGGTGTCCGCCCCGCCCCCTCTCTGTAGCGCGACCTCGCGCCCGCGTGTTGGGAGCCCAGAGAGGCTCGGAAAGGCAGCATTTGGTTGTTGGAGCCCGAGAGGCTCATTGGGGGCAATTATTTCACGAGCCCTGAGAGGCTCTGAGCGCCCCACCTTCCCTTCGAGTCCCCAGAGGGGGGACTCCCCAAAGAGAAGCGCCGCACTTTTGTCGAGAGCCTGAGAGAGGCTCAGAGCGCCCTAAGTGTTCCTGGGTCCCCAGAGCGAGAGACCCCCCAGCCCAGCGAGGCTGCACCTGTTCGCTGCTGGAGCCCTGAGAGGCTCAGCAGCCCCCCTTACTGGTGAGAGAGCCTAAGAGAGGCTCACCAGTGCCACAGTGGTGGTTCTTTGAGCCCAGAGAGGCTCCAACTTTGTGCTAACTTTCCCTGCTCCAGTTGCCCAGCACTTTGTGGGCAACTGCCACGTTTAGGCCCTGACATTGGGACACCGGGACAGTCACAGGTGGTGACTTGTGAGTATGGGGTAATGGTTATTGATTCTGCACCTCTGAATGTATTGCTTATGCGTCATGTGCCTTTACACCTCTGAATGTTGATACATCATGTGTTTTATCCTTGCACCCCTATAGGTATTGTGACATGTAGGTGGTTGTTTTCTCCCTAGTACAGGTGGTGCTAGAGAGGTCCTGTTACCAGTGATTACTGGTTGTATGCTCTACTGTTATATTTTTGTGCTACAGTAATTATTTCTAAAAGTGCTGATACCCTTGACAGTGGTCCAGGTGGCCCTGTCCTGTACAAATATCCCTTGTAAATTCCGCCCGTGCCTGTTGGCACCGTGTAATAAGATGTGTGTTTTATCTGATGTATATTTTTATAATACAAAGGCTATTTTTACATAACCTTGTGTGGAGTGTTTCTTTGTGGTGGGCCTTGGGTGTTGTTGCTGGGGTGCGTGCGCAAATACTTAACTTACATCGCCTCCAAGTTTAGCCTTGACTGCTCGCGCCACGTTACCTAGAGGGCGAGTAGGGGTTGCCTTGGTGTGTGACTCCCTTGCCCTGACACTTAGAACTGGCGATCCCTGACTGACCTCGACGCGAGTCTTGGCCGGCCAGGGTCCCGGGTCTAACATTGGCGGCAAGCGGTGAGGATAAGAATTTGTGTTTGCGTTGTACCACAGTAGCAACTGGCCACTACAAAGCTCTGCATTTTAGATGACCACATTTTTGGGGATTATTGTGTTTTGGTGAAGTTCCATTATTGCTTCTCCTGAAGAGTGTCATTTGATAATTGTGTTCAGTACATTTGTCCCCCGCCCTGCTTCCAGAGTTTGGTACCTGTGTCACATGTGGTCAGGTTGAGAAGTCAGGGGTAGTAGAAACTGCCTTACCGATCCGAGGGGAGGGTGTGTGTGGATGAATGGTGTGTTTTCCTGGACGCATGAGTGAGTTCTTTTCTTAAGGAGAGTGGAAGTTTTGGAATTGTGTACTTCTACTTCAGATTGCTAGTTCCCTTGTGTTGCACGTGTTTGTGAGCATCCTGTCAAGATGGAATCTCCTTTTAACCTTTGTAGCCTGTTTAAGTACAGTGTGCATGAGTTGGTACGGTTATGTAAGGAGAGAGACATCCCAGTGAGTGAGTCAGACACCCAGTCCAAGCTTAGGGATAACATGATCCTGTGGCAGAAGAGTGACTGGGAGCGTGAGCACAGTGAGAGGGAGAGGGCCCGGACCGCACACCATGGGGGTGGTGGGTCTGAGGGGAGCCCTGAAGAGTCTGATGTGGAGAGTGAGTTTGACAGTGGATGGGCGCCAGCAGAGAGCGAGTACCCCCTAGATAGGGAGTCCCTTGCTGGGTCCCGTGTCAGAGATAGCACCCCATCCCTTTCCCTGTCCCCAGAGGAGTGGATGGATAGGAGAGAAGAGAGGGGGCACCAGTTGGCCATGGAGAAGCTCAGGTTAGAGTATGCCTGGAAGATGGCGCAGCTGGGTGTGAGTGAGCGGATTGCAGAGGCTGAGAGGGCCTTGGCCAGGGAGAAGATAGCCCTAGAGTGTAGGGTATCCCCTGACCGCAGTCTTAATTTTCTGGATCCCCCAGGGAGGGTGGAGTCCAGTGGTGGCAGCTTTTTGAGTGTTGATGTTGACAGTCCCACTCCCAGTTCCCAGAGTATGGTTCCTGGTTCTCCAGAGGAGGAGAAAAGGTTGAAATTCAGGGGCAGTAGGAAGCTGCCTCACCAGTCGTGGGAGGAATTTGAGGAGGACTGTTGTGAAGCCCTGTGTGATTGGGTACAGGAGCCCACGAAATGTGATTGGGACATATTGTTCGATATGTTTCTCAGAGAGCAGTTGCTCAGTTGTTGTTCCCCAGGGTTGCGGCAACACCTGATGGGGTGTGGATTGTCTGACCCGTGTGAGCTTGCAGTTGAAGCAGACGGCTGGGAGAGCGCCAGAGGTTCTGCAGAGTCATTAGAGAGTGAGTCCAACAGCAGTGGTACAGGGAGCTTCCAGCCCAGCGTGGTGGAAGAGGCTCAGTGTAGCCCAGCTAGGTCCCAGTATAGTGAGAAGGGTGAAGGGGCTGACTGCCTGGCTCAGTGGAGCAGGAGTCAGGGGGTGGCTGAGAGCACCCAGAGGCCCGAAGCCCTGTCTCAGAACTTGGGTGGTTTCTTAAGGGAACACCAGGTTGGGGACCTAGGCTGTCCTGTTAGTACACTTGAGGAGGATCTCCTAGTGTCTAGGGAACCTGGAGTGTCTGTAACCAGAACTCCAGGGGTTCCAGTGTCCGGCAGTGCTGCTCCAGGAGGGAGTGCACAGAAGTCCGAAGCGAGGAGTGATTGGGGGACGAGTTTCCCAGTGGATGCACCAGTGGACCAGAGACTAGCCAGTTGGGCTAGGTCTTGGGTGGACCCGGGTGGCGCCACTTCTGGTCTGGGGGATCTTTGCGCCCTGTCAGGTGGACAGGAGGCGGGAGATCTGCACCAGACAGACCGTCACACGACACATGGGTCATGTGTCAGCCTCAGGGGGATTGCGTGTGAGTCCCCAGAAGTCCTGGAGTGCCAGGCAATTATTCCACCAAAGGTTTTAGACCGGAGGTTGGGAGGCCAGGTGCAGGTTCGGCCTGACCTGAAGGGTAGGACGACTGTAAGCAGTGTCCTGACCGGTTCTTCCAGGGGAACTTCTCCAGTTGGGAGAGGGCAGACCTCTGGAAGGGGGTGCAGAGGGTGGGAAAGCCCACCTCTGACCCCGGCGCAACCTGAGGGGTTAAACCCTGGGTTGGAGTGGCGTTGTAAGGGTACCCCTCGCAAGAGGAGGAGGAACCCTGGAAGACGAGGTAAGGGGAGGAGAGCCTTCCCTGAGACTCCTGGTCCGCCTGAGGTTGTAGACCAAAGGCTGGAGAACCAGTGGCAGTCTAGCCCTGTCTTGCAGACAGGGAGAGTGGAGAATGGGCACTGTGTGCCAGGGGTTACTACCCCCCGCTCTGCGAATTGGCAAGGACCGGTGGCACCTGGGTGGCCCAGGGCCGGGTCCTGGCCACGGACAGCTGAGGAGTACCAGTGGGGTAGCCCAGTTGGTCCTTACAGGAGCTTTAGAAGGAACCCTAGGGGTTCACCGTGGCATAGAACAGGAGAGTGTCCCGGCAGTGGCGGGCCTGCGTCCGTGTTCTATCGCCCCAAGCAGGGAAGTCCATCACGGTGGTGATTGTTCTCCCCTGCGTTTTGGCTGGAAGGGGGTTGTGTTGGACTTGGCCCGCAGGGCAGGTTCACCCCTAGACTTTTTGCCTTATTTGTGACCCTGTGTTAGTGATTTTTGGGTCTCTGCGCACTTTCCCCTGAGTCCCAGAGTGAAAGTGCGTGCGTGTAGTATGGCTGGCCTGCCCTCCCATAGGAATGCATGGGGAATGTATGTGTCCCTGGTAGTTCCTGATGCGTGAGGAGTGCAGGCTCGAGTTTGGTATGCCTGAACTCGTGAGAGTGAATGCTGCAAGATGGTGTCTGCGGCATGTATGTGTCTAGTTGGGAAGTGCTACTTCTGGACATTGAGATATGTGTACAGTGAGGGTGCTGGAGCGTGATTGGCTGGAGCTGGCTGGCATGCCAGACTCCAGGAAGTCTGGATGGGTCTGCCCGGTGGTGAGTGGGAGATTAGCATGAGTGATGTGTGGGAGGAGTGTACCTGGGTCCTGGATGGGCTGGGTTTTCCCCACACAATGCTGGCTCCGCCCCCCTGTGGTGTGTCTAATGACCCTAGCCTCCCCAGTGAAGGAATGGGTGGTTGGGCTATCAAGAGTGCTCCAGAACCAGCTGCGACTGGTTTTCCCCCCACCCTGCACATTGTAACAAAGGAATTTACAGTATAAGAAGGGGCTGTGTCCCCACTGAATTTGTTCTTCTTTTGAATCCTGCCAGAGGGGGCTTGTGCCGCTGCTGGGGCCAGAAGGACCGCCACTTGGGGAGTCTCCCTGCCTGGAGACCCAGTGTGCTGGCTCTGGCCCAGCCTTGCCCCCCCTGCCTGCCTCCAGCCCTGCTGGAGCCCTGTCCTGTCCTCCAGTGCTGGGGAGCACTGAGGACTTCATTGCCTGCAGCCTGAGAGCGCTGCTCTCTGCCCTTCAGCGCTAGGAGCGCTGAGATCGCCTGCCTAGCGCTTGGAAACGCTGGATTTTACCCCTAGCGCCTGGGAGCGCTTTTTGCTGCTGTTTAGCGCTTACGAGCGCTTACTTGTGCCTGCAGCGCTTGGGAGCGCTGTGGTCTGCAGAGGCCGGTGCCCACCCGGCCTCCGATCGCCCCGTGTGGTGGTTTGACGGCGCGGGTGCCACCCCGCTCATCGCCGTATTGTTTTGCCCAGGTCCGTGATTTATTGGATTCACGAGGGAGCCCACTCCTCGGATCCTGGGAAGCCGCCTTCCTGCCTAAAACGGGCCGCCGCGCTGCCCGCGACGACCCGGAAGTGCTCCGGCCAGCCGGCCAATCAGAGCGCGGCCCTGGAAAGGCCGACCGGAAGTCCCGCCTCCCTCGCCGAGCCGAGAGAGAGCCTGCCGAGGCTCCCCGAGAGGGAAGGAGAGCCCCGGGACCAGCGGGAGAGACCCGCCTCCGTTGGAGACCAGCCGGTGAGTGCAGGTGCCTGCAGAGGAGGGGGGAGCGTCGGGACACATTGCCGGTGTCCGCCCCGCCCCCTCTCTGTAGCGCGACCTCGCGCCCGCGTGTTGGGAGCCCAGAGAGGCTCAGAAAGGCAGCATTTGGTTGTTGGAGCCCGAGAGGCTCATTGGGGGCAATTATTTCACGAGCCCTGAGAGGCTCTGAGCGCCCCACCTTACCTTCGAGTCCCCAGAGGGGGGACTCCCCAAAGAGAAGCGCCGCACTTTTGTCGAGAGCCTGAGAGAGGCTCAGAGCGCCCTAAGTGTTCCTGAGTCCCCAGAGCGAGGGACCCCCCAGCCCAGCGAGGCTGCACCTGTTCGCTGCTGGAGCCCTGAGAGGCTCAGCAGCCCCCCTTACTGGTGAGAGAGCCTAAGAGAGGCTCACCAGTGCCACAGTGGTGGTTCTTTGAGCCCAGAGAGGCTCCAACTTTGTGCTAACTTTCCCTGCTCCAGTTGCCCAGCACTTTGTGGGCAACTGCCACGTTTAGGCCCTGACATTGGGACACCGGGACAGTCACAGGTGGTGACTTGTGAGTATGGGGTAATGGTTATTGATTCTGCACCTCTGAATGTATTGCTTATGCGTCATGTGCCTTTACACCTCTGAATGTTGATACATCATGTGTTTTATCCTTGCACCCCTATAGGTATTGTGACATGTAGGTGGTTGTTTTCTCCCTAGTACAGGTGGTGCTAGAGAGGTCCTGTTACCAGTGATTACTGGTTGTATGCTCTACTGTTATATTTTTGTGCTACAGTAATTATTTCTAAAAGTGCTGATACCCTTGACAGTGGTCCAGGTGGCCCTGTCCTGTACAAATATCCCTTGTAAATTCCGCCCGTGCCTGTTGGCACCGTGTAATAAGATGTGTGTTTTATCTGATGTATATTTTTATAATACAAAGGCTATTTTTACATAACCTTGTGTGGAGTGTTTCTTTGTGGTGGGCCTTGGGTGTT
Organism: Lissotriton vulgaris; assembly: GCF_964263255.1. Lineage (NCBI taxonomy): Eukaryota > Metazoa > Chordata > Amphibia > Caudata > Salamandridae > Lissotriton > Lissotriton vulgaris. The sequence continues at coordinate 46,400,789 of NC_141699.1, forward strand.
GTTGCTGGGGTGCGTGCGCAAATACTTAACTTACATCGCCTCCAAGTTTAGCCTTGACTGCTCACGCCACGTTACCTAGAGGGCGAGTAGGGGTTGCCTTGGTGTGTGACTCCCTTGCCCTGACACTTAGAACTGGCGATCCCTGACTGACCTCGACGCGAGTCTTGGCCGGCCAGGGTCCCGGGTCTAACACTGTGTGTTTGGGAAAGGAGATTACAGACTGTGTGTTTGGGAAAGGAGATTACAGACAGTGTTTGGGAATGGAGATTACAGACGGTGTGTTTGGGAAAGGAGATTCCAGACTGTGTGTTTGGGAAAGGAGATTACAGACAGTGTGTGTCGTAAAAGAGATTACAGACAGTGCATTTGGGAAAGGAGATTACAGACAGTGTGTTTGGGAAAGGAGATTACAGACTTTGTATTTGGGAAAGGAGATTACAGACTGTGTGTTTGGAAAAGGAGATTACAGAACGTGTGTTTGGGAAAGGAGATTACAGACTCTGTGTTTGGGAAAGGAGATTACAGACTGTGTGTTTGGGAAAGGAGATCACAGACTGTGTGTTTGGGAAAGGAGATTACAGACTGTGTGTTTGGGATAGGAGATTACAGACAGTGTTTGGGAAAGGAGATTACAGACTGTGAGTTTGGGTAAGGAGATTACAGACTGTGTGTTTGGGAAAGGAGATTACAGACAGTGTGTGTCGGAAAGGAGTTAACAGACAGTGCATATGGGAAAGGAGATTACAGACAGTGTGTTTGGGAAAGGAGATTACAGACTGTGTGTTTGGGAAAGGAGATTACAGACAGTGTGTTTGGGAAAGGAGATTACAGACAGAGTGTATGGGAAAGGAGATTACAGACTGTGTGTTTGGGAAAGGAGATTACAGACTGTGTGTTTGGGAAATTAGATTACAGACTATGTGTTTGGGAAAGGAGATTACAGAAAGTGTGTTTGGGAATGGAGATTACAGACTGTGTGTTTGGGAAAGGAGATTACAGGCAGAGTGTTTGGGAAAGGAGATTACAGATTGTGTGTTTGGGAAAGGAGATTACAGACTTTGTTTTTGGGAAAGGACATTACAGACTGTGTGTTTGGGAAAGGAGATTACAGACAGTGTTTGGGAAAGGAGATTACAGATAGTGTGTTTGGGAAAGGAGATTACAGACTGTGTGTTTGGGAAAGGAGATTACAGACAGTATGTTTGGGAAAGGAGATTACTGACAGTGTTTGGGAAAAGAGATTACAGAGAGTGTGTTTGGGAAAGGAGATTACAGATTGTGTGTTTGGAAAATGAGATTACAGACAAAGTGTGTCGGAAAGGAGATTACAGACAGTGTGTTTGGTAAAGGAGATTATAGACTGTGTGTATACAAGAGATTAAAGCAGTGAAAATGGGGTACACAAAGTGCTTAATTTGAGCCTTTGGTTTCCGGTGCTTGGCATCAGAGCTTAATTGTCAACACCGGCACTTATGGCAGCTGTCACATGTTTGTGTAATATAGAGATAACCACACAACAAGAGTTTTTTTTTATTAATCAAATAGACATTAAAACTACTAACACCTGCCTCCCAAGCCATTCTCCTTGCTTTGGGGGCCTTGAACAGTTTGAATTGCCACAGTGTGGTGGCTGGCAATTGTGCATGTACTATCATTGGCTGCTCCTCCAGAAGTGACAATGAGTGGTGCAAGCTGGGGTGTCCTCCTGATGAGGGCCTCAGAGCTTATTTATTTTTAACAAAGTAAGCACTGGGTATATGTGGTTAGAGACAGTCAGTATGGGGTATTTAACCCCTACAATGCTTGTGACGGAACCATTCCGTCATCAGTCACAGTTGAGCTGTGCTGATGACGGAATGGTTCCCTTCACGACCACACCCAGTTCTGGAATGTCCAGCACAGGGGGGGGGAACTCGTGCAGCAGCCAAGGTGTTAACTCAATCAGAAAGAAATAGTAGCAATGGGGGCTGGGGGGGACTTCAGACAGTGAATATGGGATACAGGAGATTCAAGACAGTGAGAATGGGGTACAGAAGATAGAGGCATTGAGTATGGGGTATTTAACTCAGTAAGAATAAGATGGTAGCAATTAAGGTAATGTGGGGCACAGCTGGCAGTGAATATGGGGTGCAAGAGATTAGAGACAATGACTAGGGGATACAGGAGATTAAGGTACAGTGAATATGGGGTACAGGGTTACAGCCAGTGAGTTTTGGTAAAAGAGATTAGATAAAGTGAGTATGGGGTACAGAAGGCTAGAGACAGTGAGTATGACATACAGGAGATTAGAGGCATTGAGTATGTGGTATTTCACTTGATAAGAAAGAGATGGCAGTATTGGAGGAAGTGCACAAGATCAAAGCCATTGAGTACAGGGTACAAGGCATTAGTGACAGTAATTATGTGGTACAAGAGATTACAGACAGTGAATTTGGCGTACAGCAGCCTAGAGAGAGTGAGTATGAGATACAGGAGATTAGATACAGTGAGTATGGGGTATCGAGTAGAGATAGTAAGCATTGGGTATTTAACACAATAAGGAACAGATGGCAGCATTGGAGGCAGTGCAGCAGATTACAGACAGTGAGTATGGGGTACAAGCGAAGAAACAGTGAGTATGAGGTATAGGACATTGCAGATAATGACTAGGGAGTACAATAGTGTAGTGAACGTGAGTACGGGTGGAGGAGAATAGAAACTGTGAGTATGGGGTATTTGACTCAATAAGGAAGAGATTATTGCATTGGGATAGTGCTAGAGATTACAAATAGTGAGTATGGGGTATAAGAGATTAGAGGCAGTGCGTATGGGGTATATGTAATATGATAATAAATGGGTGCATTGCGGGCATTGCAGTAGATTCTAGACAGTCAGTTTAGGGTACAAGTGTCTCAAGACAGTAAGTATGGGGAACAAGAGAAGAGAGGCAGTGGAACAGAGGCATTTAATTCAATAAGAAGAGAAGGAAGACTTGGATATATCACAGGAGATTAGAGACAGTGAGTTTGTGCCATTTAACTCCCTCAGAAAAGCATGTCAACATTAGATACAGGGCAGGACACAGCACACATTTAGCACCATTGGGTATAACCTGAACAGCAGTTTTTCTTTTCTTACACTTCTTGAAAAATGGATAAACAAGTGGTATGCTTTATTGGGAATTTGAGACATCAAGTAGTTTTTTTTAACTCTTTGCAAAGAAATGGAAGTGCCTGAGATGAGGCAGATTTCCACCCAAAGTGTAGGAGTTGGGTACCTCTCTGCAGGAGTAATAGCAGAGTGAGTGGGAGTTATTTACTTCTTTGTGGGAGAAACAGCAGAGCGAGGAGGAGGTACTTAACTTCTAAGGGAAAGACAGCAGAGTGAGTAGGAGGTATTTACCTCTCAGAAGGAGTGATAACAGATATAAGGTCAGATTTAGCAAGTAAACGCTGAAATTCACAGAATATCTGCGTTTGCAATCATAATTTAGCTGTGTGCTTTGTAGGTAGACAAATGCCTACAAGCAAAATAAGGAATTGCAAAAAGTGCAATTCCTCATTTTGCGCAAGCATTTGGAGAATCGCAATTTGCAATTCCCTAAATGCTATGCTAGTTGGCATCACAAATTGCGATAATGCCTTAAGGAATCGCAGATTACCACCAACTTCAAGCTGGTGGTAAGTTGCGATTTCCTTTCAAAAAGCACTTTTTTGCTTTTTTCAAAGTGACATGTGGCACACATACATGCCCTTAGGGCATGTATATGCACCACAAGTGCACACATCCCCAATTCAGGAGTGCAAAAGGAAGTCCTTTATTAAACCTTGCACCCTTGAAATGTATCGCGCAATTTGTAAGTACGTACTGTTGCAGGGATTCTGCTCATACACAGAACTGTGCAGAGAGACCCAGGACCTCAGTGAATTGTGGTGGACAAAACAAATCACCTCAGTACCCAGAACCCCTAACCGACTAGCATCAGTGTTACATTAGCTCTTCATCCTATAGTAGAGGAACCAATGATTAGACAACCCAGAACATGCAACTTAGGATACCCTCAGGAATGGTGGGAATCAAGAACACTCTTTTATTATATTCTCATACAAGTCCACAACATAGGTAAAAAGAGACACGATACAGTTTAAAATGTTTATTTTAATGATGTGCTCTAAGATGCAGTATTTTTTCTAACATAAGCAGGCATATGATAAAAAAAATACAATCAGCATTGTTACAATTCCATAAAACACTAAAGGAGAAAGCATATTATAATGCTAGTGGAAAAAGGACCTATGGTGCCTAGTGTAGCACCCTCCCTAGCTAGGAGCTATATTTAATATTAATATAAGAAGGTCTCTTAGGCTTGAATGGGGAACCCCATACCTCCAAGATCAGCAGGAGTGATTCACATCAGGATCTGCAAAGGTCTCTCTCTCTAAACGGATGTTCTCCAAGTGTTCTAATCATGCATGTAGCGGAATATTAAAGGCGCCAGAATTTCAGCTAGCTGCAGCTGCGTGCATGTTGTGTCTAGAGCATGAGCCGATCAGCCCGAACAACACCTAACATTGTTATGACAACCTTGGAGGCTTCAGCACTCACTATGCAGACTAAGGTCGATATGTAAGTCTAGGGATGTTGAACCAAGCCATTCTCATGCGAAGAATTCACGCAGCCTAATTTACAGCAACAGTTACATGAAGTGTTGTGTGCAAAAGCAGCAAAAAGGTAAAATGGCGTTTAAACTTATGCTAACATAGCAATTTGTGCAAGCAGGGCCCTGCCTTCACTACCCTACTGGGTGCTTGTAAATTTCACACGCAATTCCCTTTCATTTCTATGGGCCTCTTGAATAGGAAGCCATTCCTTATTTGCGACTCGCAATTTACGAGTCACAAATAAGCAATGTTTAGGAATCGCAAAAATGATTGCGATTCCTACCTACATATCAGTTTGCGAGTCCTCAATAGAAATTCCCTAAAAAACGCTATTCAGGACTTGCTAAACTGCTTTTATCTACATCTGCAAAAACCACAGGTGATGGACAGAATGCAGAACAATGTCATACATTCACCCCAGTACAGAGATCTGGGCCTACATCCATCTTTTTTTGCACTCCACACCACCCCAGTTCAGACATGACCATATGCAAATCAGTCTGGCCCTGTGCCTCATGGGAGCAGTCCAGCCCGAACTGCCAAGCCATGCCTTCCCTGGACCGGAAACAAGCTTCCGAGGACCGGTTTCTGGCATTCCAGCCGTCTTCAGCCCGGCTTGCTTGAATCCAGTGGTAGGAGTGCATGGGACTCACGTCTGAGCATACCCATCCCACTCAGGGTGACAAATGCAAAAACCACAGGTGAAGGACAGAATGCAGAACAACGTCATACATTCACCCCAGTACAGAGATCTGAGCCTAAATCCATCGTTTTTTTGCACTCCACACCACCCCAGCTCCAACATGGCCATATGCAAATCAGTCTGACCCTGTGCCTCATGGGAACAGTCCAGCCCGAACTGCCAAGCCATGCCTTCCCTGGACCGGAAACAAGCTTCCGAGGACCGGTTTCTGGCATTCCAGTCGTCTTCAGCCCGGCTTGCTTGAATCCAGTGGTGTGGAGTGAATGGAACTCACGTCTGAGCATACCCATCCCACTCAGGGTGACAAATGCAAAAACCACAGGTGATGGACAGAATGCAGAACAATGTCATACATTCACCCCAGTACAGAGATCTGGGCCTAAATCCATCGTTTTTTTGCACTCCACAGCACCCCAGTTCAGACATGGCCATATGCAAATCAGTCAGACCTCCCATAATTCCATTCATGAGTTTACAATGAATTTACTAATTATTTTATTACAAGTATGTATAACTAATATAGACTAAAGACGCCACAAACGTGTTGTTAGAGGACCTAAGGAGCAGCCTGCTCTCTATCCCTCGGGATAACGCTACTTACCACTGCTGCTCGCCGCACCCGCTTCGCGGGTGCCGCTTCGCGGGTGCCGCTTCGCGGTTGGTAGTGAGGGGCAGAGGCTCCTTGGGCGTTTGGAGCCAACGGGAGGAGGATTCCAGGATCTGCAAACGGCGTGTGCGAGCAGGGACTCTCAAGACCAGGAGTCCCTGCCCTGTTGCTCAGGTGTGCACTGCCGCGCCCCCAGCGAGACACGCCCCCCCGCCTGACCAGATCAAAAGGCGTGTGTTCCCAGGCCCTAGCGGGACGCCACAAACGTGTTGTTGGAGGACCGAAGGAGCAGTCTGCTCTCTATCCCTCGGGATACCGCTACTTACCACTGTTGCTCGCCACACCCGCTTCGCGGGTGCCGCTTCGTGGGTGCCGCTTCGCGGGTGCCGCTTCGTGGTTGGTAGCGAGGAGCAGAGGCTGCTTGGGCGTTTGGAGCCGACGGGAGGAGGATTCCAGGATCTGCAAACGGCGTGTGCGAGCAGGGACTCCCAGGACCAGGAGTCCCTGCGCTGTTGCTCAGGTGTGCACTGCCGCGCCCCCAGCGAGACACGCCCCCCCGCCTGACCAGATCAAAAGGCGTGTGTTTCCAGGCCCTAGCGGGACGCCACAAACGTGTTGTTGGAGGACCTAAGGAGCAGCCTGCTCTCTATCCCTCGGGATACCGCTACTTACCGCTGTTGCTCGCCGCACCCGCTTAGCGGGTGCCGCTTCGCGATTGGTAGCGAGGGGCAGAGGCTGCTTGGGCATTTGGAGCCGACGGGAGGAGGATTCCAGGATCTGCAAACGGCGTGTGCGAGCAGGGACTCTCAAGACCAGGAGTCCCAGCGCTGTTGCTCAGGTGTGCACTGCCGCGCCCCCAGCGAGACACGCCCCCCGCCTGCAACGCCCCTTATATAACAGCTCGCCTAGCGCTCAGCGGGACACCGAGCGAAGCCCGGGCAAAGCGCGGGCAGTTTGTGGCAGTCAGGGGCAGTCAGAGGCTGGGCTGGGCCACCCCCCTTCATCTACCACCCTTTGTCCCAGAGCTAGTAGTTTCCTTGGGGGGTTTAGAGGCCCACATGGCTACCCGTTCTGGGAAAGCCCCGAGGGGTGGGGGAGAGGGTGCTGCAGGGAGTTCCATGATAGGCACGATGGATAAATTCATCATAAGAGTAGCTGCTGTCATTGAAAAGGAGATTGTGATGACGGAACGCCGCCTCTCACAAGATTCTTTCCCGGCCAGATGCTCCTCGTTAGGAGCAGTGGCACATGCCCTGTCTCCAACTTTTACCCATCCTGCCTCCCCTCTTCCTGGGATTTTGTCCGAGCAGCCACGGATTGCTGCAATGGGGGCAAGCATTGATAGGCTGGAAAGCATGGTAGCACAATCCTTGCGCATTAGCTCTAGTCCAGTGGTCATAGGACCCGGATCTACTACACCCCCAAGCACTTCCATCAGCCAGGTGTGTCAACCGCCCCCTCAGGACCTTTCCCTGGCTCCTACCCCGGCGTGTTTGGCACGTGTCTCCCTGGTTCAAACTAAGAGAAAAAGGGTTACTAGTACACAGAAGGGTAGCTTTACTTCACTTCATAAGCGCCCGAGGAAGTATGTCTCAAGAGGCCCTGCCCTACTAAACAGCTGTGGATCTGCCACACCGACCACCGTTTCAACCGGAGGGACCGATCGCCTGGTAACTGTGGCTGAAACCACGCAGGCAAACCTCATTGCCTCTGCACCACCAATAGCTCCCCATGATGCGCCTTCCCCTAAGCTCATTCAGAATCTGGTTAAGTCCTTATTGGTCCCGCTCATCGACCAAGTCAAGAGTCTGGGGGATAGGCTTGATAGGTTCGAACAGACCACCCGGGATAACTTCTTTTCCCTGAAAACTCTTATTAAACTACAATCTAAATCTAGGGAGGACAATGCGGGTGGGAATGTTGGGAAGGGGGATTTAGGGGGCTCAATCCAGGCAACACTACCGTCCACGTCTGTATCTGACATAGCAGCAGGGAAGGACTCGGCAATTGTTTCCGAGACCCCTGCTACTGTAAAATCGGGAACTATAATTCATACTGTCCAGGTCCATGCTAGTACCCCCTGATAGCAAGGAATGCAAAGCCCAAACCTGACCAAAAGAAGTGGGAGGGGCCCTTACTAAGCCAAAACGATTGGCTCACCAAACTGTTGATGCCAGGGCAGCTACCCCGGTTTCAAAGGCAAAAGCAGCAACGAGCCATCCTGAAGCTCCTCCTCCTGCTGCCATACCGCAGAAGGTGGCTCGAAAATGTCCCCCAGTAAATCTCCCCCCAGAGTGCCATCCATACGTTGCCGTCCTCATTAATGTTCCCGTCTTGAAGGATGCCCAGCTAGAAAACCACCAGGCATTGAAGAATAAAACCATCCACTGGCTAAAAACTAATAGACCCCTTCCCAGGGGCGTGGATGGGTTGATTCTTGGAGTGCGTAGGGTAGGATGGATTGGACAGGGAAAGAAACCATTTGAGGGTGATTGTGTGGTAGTCAACTTTCAAGATTTGAGAGTTGCTCACGCAATATGCAATTCTGAGCAGGTCACGGGTGGACCAAGTATCGATGCGGTTGACCTAACATACTTTTACCCACAGCCGGCTATGAAATGTCCTGGTCAACTCCCTGTGGCTACCTACCAAAACATCTCTGGCAGCCAATGGCATCCTGCAATACCTCTGTTCCAGCCGCATGCGGTCTGGCCGAGGCCGAGCTGGGGTCCCAGGGGGTACTGACTTGCTGATTCTCTTGGGGAGGTTCGGGGGGATTCAAAAATTGTTGGAGCTTTCCACCCATCCCCAAAGCTGAGGGGTTCACCTACCATAATAGGGAAGCAGGTAGCCCAAATGGCTAGCCGGGAATCAGGTGTGGGGCGGGACCCAAATGAAGTTGTTATTGATCACCCCATTTTGGCAGAGGCAGGTTTGGTCGGCACTGTCGCGTCCAGTAGCGCTGCAGCTGTAACGGACCCACTTATTAGGGTTTTCAGCTGGAACGTGGCTGGACTAGAAAGGAAGCTGGCCTTACCTGACTGGAATGCTCTTGTGGAGGAGTACTCCATCTGTGCGTTCCAGGAGATATGGAGTAGGGAGCCCCTACACAAGGCGGGTTATTCATCCCACTATATACCTGCTGTCTACCCGGAATCAGGCAGAGGATGTCCCTCGGGAGTTTTCCTTATTTGGGTATCTTCATCCCTTAATTGCAGGGTAGAGGAGCACCAAACAAACTGTCCAGATCTCCTTAATATCACCTTAAAAAATTCCAGGGGTCGAGTCATCCTTAACATCTTCAATATCTATGCGCGGGGCACAAAGGGAGGCAGACAATCACCCACTATAGCTCTTTTAGAGGGTCTGCTTAAATCTTCCAAGTTATGTACCCTACAAGTTATGTACCCTGGTCGCGGGCGACTTTAACTGCATGTTTGAGCCTCTTGGCTCAGAAGTCACTCAAGACCAGGAGGAGGAAGATTACAGGAGGGGGATACCGGCCCTAGAGCTTAGTCCAATCAAGAGATGGACGGAAGTGGCACTCCAGATCAATTCTCTTACCAAGGAGTTTGACCTGAGGGCCCTTAATGGAAGGACTAGATCCGACAAAGCGGGTGCCCATACGTATAATAGGCCTAACCACACGTCAAGAATTGACTACATTCTGCTTGACGTCCACCTATGGAGCTCGGTGGAAGATATGGAGATTATATCGTCCGTTGAGAGCGATCACAACTTGCTCTCTCTTGCCTTGTCTCCTGGGTGGTTTGAGGGCATAGGGGGTTTGCTGAACGTGCTATTGTTCCCGGTGAATCAGTTGTCTCGAACTGTGGCAGACGGCTGAAGTGGGCTAAGCTCACGCTCTCGGTTGAGAAGATGTCCATCATAACGCAGCTCCTAGCCACAGCCTCAGACAATTTGGATTCTCTTGAGGGAGGGCCGGTGGAGCTGTTTGACCGGTTCTGTAATCTAACTCAGGCTATAAGTAACTTGTTTATTGTCCCATCCAGCCATAATGGGAAGAAGATACGCCCCCGGAAAAGACAGGGTTGGTTTAATCACAAGTGTAGGGTAACTAAGACACTACTCGTTGAAGCAGTGAAATCTAAGTCCCAAACAAGGACCAGGGAGGCCAGAAGGTTATATTCACAATGTTTGAAACTTGCCAAAAAGGAATGGGAGGATAACTTTTGGCAGGATCTCCAGACTGCAAGTCGAAGGAGAGACGCTAAAGGCTTTTGGGACCTGGTGGGCCGTAGGAATCGTCCTGATGACACCTTGAGGACTTGTACGATCCCAGCCCAGACGTGGTTCAACCACTTTAAGGCCCTATATTCAGCAGTAGAAGGGTCACTTGATGACCCATTTTCCCTTCCCCCATTTTCTCTGGATAGAGTCACTGAGCCCTTTACTGCCCGGGAGGTTACGAACCTGATCAAATCCTTGATACCCCTGAAAGCAGCTGGCCCTGATGGGGTGCCAGGGGATCTTCTCCGAGCCTACCCGGGCGAATGGGGCACACTGATTTCTGCTCCTTTGAATGCCATCCTAGAGGGAGGTCCTGTCCCCGAGTCTTGGAAAGGGGCAGAGGTAGTTCCAATTTTTAAAAAGGGCTGTCGGGACCAACCGGGGAACTACAGGCCAATAAGCCTCATTGACTCAACTCAGAAGGTGGCGGGAAAAGCGATTTTGGGGAGGATTCTCCACTAGGTGGACGAAAACCACATATTGTCCGACTTGCAGGCAGGTTTTCGTTCCGGTATAGGAACTATTGAGCAAGTGTTCAGACTATTGCTTCTACATTGGAAGGTGGTAGAACTGGGCAAAGGCAGCCTATACCTGGCCTTCATAGACCTAAAGACTGCCTTTGACCTGGTTCCTAGGGAGGAACTCTGGAGGGTCTTGCAGGGTCTCGGGCTGCCCCCTTATATTCTACTGCTTCTCATCAAACTACATAACGACAACTATGCCCAGGTGTGATGGGGACAGAACGGGGAAAAGACCAATAGGATCCCGGTGAACAGGGGTGTCCGACAGGGTTGCGTATTAGCTCCCACACTATTTTCCCTGTATGTGAATGGTGTGGTAGAGCACCAGCTTGAAGAACCAGCAGACGCCCCCTCCTTGGGGGCCGTGAAGATCCCAACCCTATTGTTTGCGGACAACATCCTCCTCATCTCAAAGACTCCCCAGGGCCTTCAGAAGCTTTTGAACCGCTTTCAAGACTTTTGCTCAAAAAGAGGGCTGGTCATTAATGTGGACAAAACTAAATATTTGATCATGCACTCTCCACGCAAGCTTGGTCGTCCTCCAGTACTGAATTCTGTTCCACTTGAGAGAGTCTCATAATTTGATTACTTAGGGATTCGCATGAGTGATGTCATGAGCTGGACACCCCACATCAACAAAATGACTCTTAGCCATAAAAGGGTGGGGGGAGCATTGTTGAGTGAGTACCGTAACTCATCGAAGCAATGTGTAGCTCCAGTAATTGACATTTACAAAGCCAGAGCTGTCATGGCATCTCTTTATGGGGCTGAATTATGGGGCCTTGGCAATTCGGAGGCTCTATCCAAGGCTGAGAATAAATTTCTGAAGGACCTTCTGGCCATCCCGCTGAGCACTCCAACAATTCCGGTGCTTTTGGATGCGGGTTGTAAATCAATTAAGGACCAGGCTCGCCTCCGGCCCCTTCTTTTATGGGCTCGTCTGTGGAGGGTCCCCGAATTGAAAACATATGCGGACGGGCTGTCAGGGGTGATGGGAATGGGTGGCTGGCATAAGATCAAGTGGCTCAGGGACATCAAAAATCTCATGGGAGACCTAGGTCTGGGGTCTTGTTGGACTACACAATCTGCCCCGCCGAAGGCGACCCTGAAAAAACTATATTGGGAGTGGGTCTCTGCCCAGCTCAACCCACGTCACTGCAACTCCACCGCAGCCTACCTGAAAATCAAAGACGTTGGTGCCCTTGAGCCTTACTTGGACCTAATTACAATTTCTGCTGACCGGGCACTCTACATTAAATTTAGAGTAGGCACCTTACCTTTAGGAGACCTGCTCTCAAGATGGAATACGCCTGCGCAGGCATCACCACACTGCGCACTATGCACTACTAGGCCTGAAACTGTGGCTCATTTCTTTTTTGAGTGTCCTGATTACAACCGGCCAAGAAGTCATTGGCTCAAACCTCACTGTAGACAATTGGGAACTCGCCAGTATATGGTGGCTTTACGGATTTTATTAACTGACACATCCTCCCCCATAGTTTGTGGCGTGTCTAATTTTTTTAAATGGGCATGGTTGATCCGCTTAAAAAGACTGTCTACATCAATTTAATTCCTTTTTAAATAATTTATTTGTTGTACAATTTGAAATCTTTTATTCGACTGGGTTTTTAACTTGTACAGTTTTTTACAATGTGCTATTTTATATACCTTTTTGTAATGCTTTTATGACATTTGCATATCGAAATAAAGCTATCAACCAACCAACCAACCATATACCAATAGTAGTAGCAGGTACAATGCACATTCAAATACAGTGACGTAGGTAATAATTAGATTAGATGAGAGGGGACTAAAATTAATTCATTCACAACCATAAGGGGCAGTGCACAATCATCATGCATTTCTAATAAATCATACATCTATTAGCTGTTATTATAACATATTTATAAGTAATTTACCCCTACGAACACCTATGTACATTTAACCAATGCTTACCTCATACTCTCACAACTTAAACCTAGGAAACACCCTCCTTCTTACCCCTTACACCTACACACACTAAAGTTGTCAATTAGCCTTGGTATGTGTAGTGTGTATCTATGACTCGGCATCGTGCTTGTCATGCCTGCAATGGACCCATGTAGTCCTTGGCTCCATCTCAAATCTCAGATATTTATTTATTTATTTATTTAATGGTTTTATAAAGCGCGTAGTAACTCGATGAGCATCCCAGCGCTGAGCTGTTTCTCCTGAGGCTTCCGGCCATCTGACTGAAGTTATGTTTGGGGGAAAAGGAGGGTCTTTAAGGATTTCCTGAACCGAAGATGGTTTGATTCTGTCCTCAGACTTCGTGGTAAACAGTTCCAGTGTTTGGCCGTATGGACCGAAAAACGGCGGCCACCGGTTTTGGCTTTTTTAACTCTGGGAACTGAAATAAGATTTTCTCCATTGGACCGGAGGTCTCTTTTCACTTTGTAGGGGATTAAGATTTCTTTGAGAAGGGGGGGGGGCGTTATTGTTGAGGGTCTTATGGGCCAGGCAGAGGGCCTTAAAGATGACTCTTTCTCTGATTGGCAGCCAGTGCAGAGACCTGAGAGCTGGCTTGGCGGAGGATCTTGAAGGTGTGCCCGTGAGAAGGCGGGCGGCAGCGTTTTGGACTTTCTGCAGCGCATTAAGGGTGGCTTCAGGAGCTCCCAGGTAGATGGCGTTACAGTAGTCTAATCTCGCTAGGATTAGGCCCTGTATAAGGAGCTTCCTTGCGGTGGCTGGGAGCAGAGGGAAGATCTTCCTGCAGGCCCGGAGGAGACCAAAGCATGGGCTTTGAAGGTCGTGTCCTTATCAATCCACACACCTAGGCTTTTAACCTCGTCCTTAGGTGCGGGAGGGTCGCCCAGGCAGCTGGGCCAGAGATGAGGTGGAAGGGCGGGGCCCGTGTGACCTAACATATATGAATCGTGTACTCGAAGTGCTGAGGCTCATCTCCCACAGCACTGGCACTCTCGCTGGCACCTCATGCTTCCAAGTCATTAGGATTGTAATAAGGCAGGAGAGGTGTCTCAGGGTCATCGGTAATTTGAAAACGGGGGAACACTATTGGTTCAGCGGAGTGTGTGTAACGCTAACTCAACCATCAGAAGTACATTGGTCCTGATGCCCAGTCTGGGGGGAGAGGGGGGGGGTGGGGATCTTTGGGTAGGGGGGTTGGATTTGGCATGGCGGGTGGTTTAATCGGGGTGGGTTGTGGGGTGGTGGTGTGGTGGTGGTGGTGGTGGTGCTCAGAGCTGATTATCCTATTTTTTCATTGTTGGTGTCATTCCTCGAATGCATATGAGGTGATATTAATTTGTATATTTTTCAGTGAAAAACAGTTCGACTGCATTTATATTTGTTATAAAAGGTCTCATGTCCATTTAGGGCTCTTGGTCTTTCACCAAACATTATGGCTACCTCTAGATTGAAGTTTGTAACTTGGAACATATGTGGTTTAAATGATCCCAAGAAACGCAGAGTCTTCTATGAGTTGTTGAAGGTAATGCAGGTGGATATTATCTGCCTGCAGGAAACCCATATTCCATGGGGTAATTGGGCATGTCTTAGATTTTTGGGTTATGAGTTGGTGGCCTGTACCCGACAAACCTCTACAATCAGGGGAGTTGCTATTATTTTAAAGACTGGGCTAGGACTTGTTAAAAGAGTAAAACAAGACAATTTTGGTAGATGGCTAATAGTAGAATTATCGATTAAGGGCCGTCTTTTTTCTATTTGCTCAATATATGCTTCTAATCTAGATGACCCACAGGTCATAAGGAATCTAAATTTAGAGCTAGCTATGTGGCCTCATCCGTTGTTTTTTTGTGGAGACTTTAATATAAACATTCCCAGTCATTTAGATATAATAAAACATAATATATATGTCGGACGGAAGCCTCAAGTGTATAAGGCACTCCGCACTCTCCTGGTTGAACATGGACTGTCGGATACATGGCACTATCAGGCGGGTTTTACTTATTATTCGATATCTCATAGCAAAATGGTACACATCGATTATGTCTTCACCTCTCTTCAAATTGTTGGATCTGGCAAGATTGAAATCAATCCAGGAACAATATCTGATCATAACCCTATTCTCTTTAGCTTTCCTCGGGACCGTCCAATTAATCAAATCAGATCATGGACATTTGATAGGAAACTCCTTGCTGACAAACTATATCAAGAACAACTTAACTCATGGATCTCAGAATTTTTTTCAATTAACACTGGTACTGCTCCGGTCGGTATTGTCTGGGATACATTCAAAGCCGCATTACGCGGTGAAACCAAAAGATTTGCCTCCTATCGTTGGAAGACTGAGCAGCAAGGTGTAAAAACTAGACTTTCAGCTCTCCAACAAGCTGAATTGGATCTAAGTTCTAATATTCGTAAGGGAGAAGACATAGTAGCCAGCATGAAATTAGTTGCTATAGCCAAATCTAATTTATTAGAACCTTTATATAAAGATGTAGCAACTAAATACTTTCAATTTCGAACTACTATGTATGAATTGGGTGAAAATTCGGGTAAGGTCTTAGCAAAACGGCTACGACAAAGGGCCATTGCTAATCAGATTATTAAGGTCAAAGATAGTTCTGGTGCTATTCAGGACACAATTGCTGGTGTTTTAGATGTTTTTGTTGACTTCTACACAACTTTATATACGGAAGAAACCAATATAACCTTACAGCAACAAACTGGGCTAGATCAATTTTTCCAATCTTTGGATACTCTGAGAGTTACAGATGACTAGAATCAAATCCTGGCCGAACCTATCAGCTGGGAGGAAGTTCTGATGGCCATGAAATCTCTTTCCAATGGTAAAGCTGCAGGGCCAGATCTTATTCATCTTGAATTTTATAAGACTTTCTCACATCTATTCAGGCAGCAAATGTTAGAAGTCTTTCGTCTTGCTCAGTCTGGATCAATTCCTGATTCATGGCGACACTCTACTATTGTACTTTTTAGGAAGAAAGGTAAGGATGAACTAAACCCAGCTTCATATCGACCGATTGCATTAATCAATACAGACAGTAAAATCTATTCAAGGATACTTGCCTTTCGTCTAAACCAAACAATTCTCCCTTTGGTTTCTATCCGCCCACACAGGTTTATTCCCGGTCGGGATACGACAGATCACATTAGGCGAGTAGTAGCACTTTTGGATTGGGCAAGAACCACAGATTCTGCCCTCGGGGTGATCCTGTTGGATGCCGAGAAGGTATTTGACAGGGTCTCCTGGGGGTATTTGTGGTCCGTAATGTCCTGGAAGGGCTATGCACCCGAATTTATCCAAGCTCTACAAGCTTTATATATATCTCCAATGGCTAAAATCCGTACTTCTGGTAATGAATCACATTATTTTTCTATTAGCAGGGGCACCAGGCAAGGTTGCCCTTGTTCTCCCCTTCTTTTTGCTTTATTTATTGATCCGTTTTTATCCTTAATAGAAAACTCCCAGCTCATTACCCCTGTTACAGTGCATGGAACTAAATATAAGTCATTGGCATATGCAGATGATATTGTAGTGCTAACTGACAATGTCCCTCAATCTTTTCCTGCACTGGAGATTTTGGCAGCTCAATTTGGTATAATCTCGGGGTACAAATTAAATATCGCAAAAACACAAATTTTACAATCCCTGGCTATGCCTATTTCACAAGTTCCTATTACCACTGTTGCAACATATCTTGGGGTTCAAATCTCGCCCGATGTAGATCAGATTCTAGATTTGAATTATTCTTCTACTATTGATTCTCTTCATAACAAATTGGAACGGCTTGATCACCTACATCTCTCGCTGTTTGGTCGGTCTAATATCCTCAAAATGTTTGTCCTCCCTAAATTTTTATATTTTTTTAGATCTATCCCATTATTAATACCATCTCTAATTTTGAAGAAAACGGAAAGAATATGCCAACGATTTTTATGGTCATATCGCAAACCAAGACGGGCAGCTACATGGACATGCCTTCCACAGGACCGCGGAGGGTGGACAGTCCCAAATTTAACATTTTACTACTGGGCAGCCATGGTTCAACATTTTGCTGTCCCTCTTCTAGGGGATGCTGTTGAACTTCCAGTTCATCATTCTCCTTCAATATATTCAATATCCTTGGGAGATTTTAATAAAGGGGTACTTACTCGTATACCCGAACCTAGTTATTTTAAAAAAACAAATTTAAGGTATTATGGGCATTATTTTCTATATGGCAAAAAGTCCGACAACATTTTCACATTTCTAAGATCATGTCCCATACACCATTAACAGCTTCTAGACTACTCCCAATGATCTTTCAAGAGGGGGTGGCAAATATTTGGATAACTCTTGGTTTAAGGGAGATAGGTGATTTAACCGATTCAGGCCAAATAGCTTCCTTTTTGTTTTTAAAGGAGAAATTTCATCTCCATTCTAATCATTTTTTTAAATATCTTCAATTGAGAAGTTTTTTAGATAAAAGGCTTCCTCAACACCCAATAATGTTTCAAAAACTTGTTATAGTTGAATCTATCAGAAGGAAAATGAAAATTGGCAATTTATATCAAACTTTTTTATCCCAACTTCCTGACGACCTTAATTATCAGAATAACAAATGGGCGACAAAATTTGGAGTACCTATTATTGATCTAAAATATCCACTTGTATTAGCCAGGTCAGTTTTGGTATCAGGTACCCTTCGATCTCAAAGCTATATGTCTATGTTCAATCTGTATTATACACCGGCAAAACTTGTTAAATGGGGGGTGGTCCTGGGGGCAAAGGGCCATTCTGTGCCAGATGTAAATTTCCTTCTGCAGATTCTATTCATATGTTTTACAGTTTCCCGGAGTTATCTCTTTTTTTTTAATCAAATTGAAACTTTCCTCATACAGATTACTCAAATGTCTGGTAAAATAACCGCTGAAATGGTAATCACTGGCTATGAATACTCTACGGCTTTGGAAAAAACAAGATATTTACAAGCTTTTCTTTTTATATCTATGGCAATGATCAGACTTTGTGTCACGTCGCTCTGGATAAATCCTGAACCTCCTACTTTTTGTCATTGTAAAGCCAGGATGCTGGCTTGGTATAAACTCGAGACTGCAGTTTAGCCCTTCAGAGGAAAGAGAAGATGCCTAATCGCCTCTAGGAACTGGGCACCATTTGAAAAATGGAATGCAAATTAATTAATTAATTTTTATTATTATTTTTTCATTATGCTTACATAATTTTCTTTTCTATGTTCTTGTTTGATGTATGCTTTGATGTATGCTTTGATGATCTACCTCTTCCCACCACCACGGGATGAAAGGGGGAAAAAACAACAATAAAAAAATAAATTAAAAAAAAGGATTGTACAAAGGCAGGAGAGGTGCAGCGTGCACCTTGATATGAATGATACCCACAATTATTCACTCTATTTGTGATATTTGTGGGGGTATTTCTAAAGCGCAGCGTTCGCTCCGGAGGGAGAATCTTGGCGCTGAATTTCCTGGTAGAGGATCGAAGACCAGTCGTGGTAGCAGTAAGCGTTTAGATGGCTGCCTTGGTGTAGTCATCCGGAAGGTTAAAAATCCAAGTCTTTAGCAGTTTTCTGAAAGGCTTTTCGTGAGTTTGTTGTCTCAGATTTTTGGGCATGATGTTCCAGGCTATAGTGGCCAGGAAGCTTAAGGTTTTTCCACCCGTAGTCTTCAAGTTGTACCTAGCGGGGAGGATGAGGTTGTCCTGGGAAGAACGGATGGATCGACTCAGGTTGTAGTGGGGGAAGCCTCTGGTGAGGTATTTTGGACAAGTTCAATCAGAGCTGTTTCGGTCGAGTGTTTGGGACGAAAACCAGATTGTTGCGGATGGAGTATATTATGGGCTTCCAGATATCGTTTGAGTTCTCTGTAAACCATCTGTTCAGTTATTTTTCCCAATGCCGGGAGGAGTGAGATCGGGCGAAGATTGGTCAGGTCAGACGGGGATTTGTTGGCTTTTTTCATGAGAGGTTTGACTACACCCTTTTCCAGAGGCGGGGGACAGATCCGGTGCGAAGCGACGAGTTAACTATATCGTTAATGATTGGGTTCACCACGTCGATGAGTTGGTGGAGGATTTTGGGAGGACAGGGGTCGGAAGGAGAACCAGATTTGCACGCCAGGATGACTTCTCTGGTTTGAGCCAAGGTGACAGGGGAGAAATTCTTAAGGCTACCAGCTATGGATTCTGGTTGAGCGGGGATAAGAGCACCTTGAGTTGTTTGTGAAGGGGGGAAATTTCTTTGAATGGCGGTGATTTTTTCCTCCAAATAGTCTGATATTTTGTTGCAAAGGTCTTGGGATGGGGGGATTTCAGGTTGAAGTGCTTTGGGCTGGGTGAACGATTTTACTATTGAGAACAACGTTTTTTGTTTCTGACTAGACTCCTTAATGGCGTTGACATAGAAGGTTTTTTTAGCAGATTTAATGTTGGAGAGGTAATTCTCTATTACTTCACCAATTGAGAGTCGCTAAGACGCAGGTGCAAACTGCGACATTATCACTAACATTGCCAACGTGCGCCCTCTCTTTCAGATCTTCAAATGTTGGGGTACATTGTGTTCCTGCTTCTTCCCCTGAGGGCATCTGCAGTGTTCTGCCCTGACTGTGGTGAGTGCTGTTTGTCTGTCAGGTCAATGCCATTGTCTGATGATTTGTACATGTACAGCTTTTAGTGCAAGAATAAAGTGAGGATCTACTGGGTGTATGTTTGTATCGTTAGTTTTGCGCAGAAAAGCATTTGTCCCCTCCGGTCCTCTGCAGGGCACCAATAGAATCAGGAACAGTGCTCAATGACTCTAGGACAGTGAGGTAAAAAATGCTAGCGTGACATAATATTGCATAGCACATTATGACTTACCATAACAACATACTATAGCACAGAATAACATTACATTATATTGCAATGACATAATATAACTTATTGTAATACATATTCACTGAAAAAAACAAAGGTTAAAGTGATGTTATAGTTAGGTGAATACGTCAGTGACTTCCACCCCACCATGCACTGCATATGACCTCACATATTACATCACTGATGACATCATTTATAACATCCCACACAGTCATATGTTAAGAAAACATTGTCTAAATGAGACGATTCTGTTGAATAGCTCAAGACTGTTCAAAGCAATTTAAAAACATTTTTCTGCTTTATCAAAGATACGTGCGTGAAACAGAGTGAACACAAATCATCACCGTCATACAGTGTTGCTCTTCAATACAAAGATACAAACATATTCAATAATCCCACACACTCACACCCATTAGCTGGACCGAGGCTGAACAAAATCAGGTAGAAAAGTATTATGGTATTTACCTGCCGATATGTAAACTATAAACAAACTAGCACACTCATTGGATGAGGTCATCAGTGAGGTCATCAATGATGTAATTTGAGATATCATCATACTTCAGTCATTAATATGGTAAAAATCCTTAACTTTCATACAACTTGCTGTAGACTTCAAGTAAATTATGCTTACATTACAATTGTTGCTGGTCAATAAATACAGAGATACTCCCACATTGTGGAGAAGTGTGGCTCAATGATTAGAGCGGCAGACCCTGATGCAGAGGTCTAGCCCAGGACCAGAGTTCAATTCCCCGCCTCGGTGGTTCTTGGGCTCAAAATTTCACAGACCTGATAATTCTCTCCTCGGTGCCTATTCCAATCATGGAGTTCCACTCTGCAACTCTGGGCAATAGCTTGCTTAATTTCCACAACGGCCCCCACAACGCTAAGGATACCTGGCCTCCACCTTGGGGGTCCCCAGGAGTGGACGCATCACAGGGAAAGCCAGGATGGGTTCCACAGCGGTATTTGTACAAGCGCCTTGAGACCCTTGCGGGTGAGTAGTGCGCTATACAAGTATCAATTTACATTTTACATTTCACATGTCAATAATTGCCAATACAGTACCACAATTAATTATAAAGACCATCCCACAATCGAAAATGTGTAAAACGCATCTATACAATATCATATCATAAAGGTAAAGTTGCACTGAGAATGAAAAGGTGCCATCATTAGGATTGGACCAATAGCTATTAAAGTTATCAATTGAACAGTGCCCAATGGCGGACTTTCCAATCTGCCCCTCATACTAGTTTTATTTTTTTGTGAATTGTCCTGTGCACAATTACTCCGGCACCCGTTGTTGTACAGTGCCCCTGTTTTCCAGATCTTTAGTCCATAAAGCAATGGGAGGTGTCTCAGGCGATGAAGTCAAGCCCGACTTAGTTTTAAAAAAAAAACCTTATTCATATTATTTTTTCAAATGTAATTCCTTGTTACTGCAAAACAGCTCAGCCAACGCTTTTCATTCCCAGATGTGCGAACTTCTTCAGGGCCGAAAACCAATTGGCACTAAAGCCTAATCAAAAACATGTACACAAACCAAACAACATGTATAAATATAAAATACATTATAACCCACACAGGACAAACAAAAACTTTATTTTTCCTTGTATATTGCTAGTCAAATGGCTGAAAGAATCCCCACCATACATCGGGCTCATTGCTTGCTACAGGAGGGCTGTGCTGGCATCATCTTAAGCCTGTGCTCATAGTATATAGGGATAATGGGTCTGTATGACCCATTTCAACAACGCTGTATAAGGGCAATATGGTGGCACGCCAATATTATAGAGTTACTGGGACACTCTGATCAATTATGCTTTAAACCCCTAAGGCTGTCTCAGCGCTTTGGGCACCACACCATGAAGTGTTTTGACTTTCCTCCATGGAGTTCCTTCACATATCCAGGCTCGTAATGTAGGCTAGATGACCGTGGTAGTTCTATATATTTCCCGTTGGCGGTGTCAAAGCCACTGGGCTTTGGTCATACGCTTATCATTTAACCCTTTGGCTCTGGAACATGATTACTTTACTTGTGAGGACTACGATTGTTTATACTACTTCTTAAGGTGAGAACAACATGAACTAAGGGACATTTTGATACTTATATACCCAATTGCTCTTAATGCTGGTCTCAGCCTGTTCTCGTTTTTTTCCCCGTTCTGTTTATTCAGTTATCAATCAATTTTTCTTGTCTCTTTCTTTTTTGGTCTGTCCCTCAGACTGTGCTCATCCTGTGAAGTAAATAGGAAGTTGAAGTTATATAAATAAACGCACAAATTGATTGATATATGATTCCGCCTTAAAATCTTTTAATCACATCTGAGGATGGGACACATCACTGTGTACACATACACAACTCAGGCTTTTACTTAATGTGTCCAAAATTTGGACTCTTTTATATGTGTCGTATATACGGTACAAACCAGCTTAATACATTCTAATGGTGTCCACTATGTATCTTTTTGTATGGTCTGTTCATCATACTGTGCTCACCCTGTGAAGGAAATCAGAAGTCGAAAATATATATCTATACTACTATTATAAAGAGAGAACACCCACATTTGAGCCAGGTAAACTCGGGAACCACTGCGCCAATCCAAACACCCGATACATTGTAGAAATTGTCAGGGTGTGCAGATGGACATAGGCTATAAAAAAAAAAAAATGTACATTTAAAAATATAACTTTAAAAAAAAAGCAGTGCCCTGGAAGTAGGGCCGGCCGCGACGCTGCTCTGGCCGCGACGTAGGGCTGGCCACGACGTGCGTGATGAGGACGTGCGTGATGACGAGGAGGAGAGACATGGAGCTTTGGTGAAGTGAGGAGCACGGGCACGTCATGGCGAAGAGGAGCAGCGGTAAAGTGAAGATCGCAGGAAGGAGCGGCAGCTCAGGTAAAGTAAATGCTCATTGTGCGGGAGGCGGGAGCGGGAGGCGGAAGGCGGGCGGTGGATGGCGGGAGGCGGGAGTCCTGTGCACAGAGGGACAGGTGGGAGGAGTGTGGCGGGAGGGAGTCCGGACAGGAGGGGGTCGGGCGGGAGCGGGTGTACAGCCCCCAGCCCCTTTCTGCCCAAGGGCGGGCTGCTAGTACATATATAAAGCTCAAATTGATGGATACATCATTACATCTTAAAATGTTTTGTTCACATCTGAGGATGGAACGCGTTACTGTATATACCTACCCGACTTGGACTTGAACTCAATGTGTCCAACATGGGGGCATAGCCAAGATGGTGACTGGAGTGGTCGCTGTTTAAGGAGCTCCTCTGCTGCCCATGCAATAAACCTAAATTATCCTGCCTGCCTTGGTCCATATTCTCCTAAATGAGGTATCCGGCAGTGTAGAGGAATAAACACAAAGAATCGAGGGGTTGAGTGGCTACCTGTTGCAGGCTGGACATGGTATTGGGCGGTGTTTGGCCCGCGATTCCCTGGGCACAGAGCAAACTGAGGCATGGCTGAGGGCATGACAGGGGCCACCTGACCTCGGGACGGGATTGCTGGACTCCCCGCCTCTGATTGATGGGCCGGGGGCTGTGAATATTCTTTGCTGCCTCTCCACTTGAAATCTTGCTCCCTGCCCTCACGCAGGTGGAGGCTGTACACCGGAGGAACGCAGACTAAATGCCCGCAAATGGTGTCAGAAACTTGCCGGCTTGTTGGGTGAAGGTGAGCTTGAAGTTTTTGAGGCCTGAGATCGTCTAGTGCTGCCCTGATCCCTGGACCTGAGAAATCAACAAGGGCCCACTGGATTCGGGGATGGAGAGGCAGCCTCCACTGGTGGCTGGGACTGGCTTAGATATTGGGCGTCGTTGCAGTAAAGGATCATGCTTCCATAGCTGGCCCGGAGAAGTCTTAGCCGTGCTGGGGCAGTGGTCCGACACAATGTGAGGGCACACACAGATTATGAGACCTGATCCTGGATCCCTATGGTAGAGGTGAGGAGAGTGGGCCTAGGGCAGAGACACTAATCCTGGTGAGCCCAGTGGAGCACGGTCCTCAGCTGTGTATTGACGGTGTAGGTCAATCAAACGACCAATAAAGAAAAGTAAGTGAATGAGGCAGTTGCCCCAGCTGCAGAACTACACTCTGGGCACGCGCATTTCTTCCAGTGGCAGCGATTGGGCCTGAAGGCTACGAGAAGTCCCCGGGCTTAGCGAGACTGCAGCACATGTCGGGTGGGTAACTGCAACCGGGCTAGAAGTCCCAAACAGACTGATCGGGTACACAATGGAGTCTCCATTAAAATAAAAAAGTTACCTTGGTGAATGCTATGAACCCTACTGTAGCCTAGCAGGCTAGAACAATAATATGGGGTGCAGAAGGCCCAAAGGACTTACATTCAACTAACCAATAGTGTGCAGTTCACATATAGGATGGACGTGGCCCCCAATTCTGCTACTCCTCCTGCAGGTGAATCAGAGCCCCTACCTCATTAAGAGTGTCTGTACACGTGGCCAATAAAAGTTGTCAAAAGGTAATAAGGCCCCCCTCTCCCATGTAGAATTAGGGTGCTTGAGGGTCATCTGAATCCCTCCGGTGTTTGGAGGAGAGCCGCACTATGGGCAAAGATTGGCCTGAAAGGGGATGCTGAAGACAAAAATAGACCCGTATACGGCACAGGGGACCCCTCAGAGAGCTGATAAGATACAAGTGGTGCAGACTAAGGCTAATGCCGATTGACCTGAGCCTACAGGGGCACAGATTCTTGCAGAAATTGAAGCCTCTAGCGCGACTGTCCAGACAAAAAATGATGCAGTATCAACGGATAAAGGATTGTTGCGTGCAGACCTCCGCACTGCTGCAGACCGCTCATTGGCCATGGAGCAGACAGTCAGTGAGATACAGACCAAAATTGCTACACTAAAGGCAACTGTGACAGAACTCTCATGCAAGATGGTAGCTCTGGAGCGCAGGGTCGAAGATGCTGAGGGGTGCTCCCGCAGATATAATCTGAGCTTTGTAGGATTCCCCGAGGGTTAGGAGGGGAAAGAGCCAGAAACACTTTTTGAGAAATGTGTCAAGGAGGCGCTCCCCACAGCAGAGCTTGCCTCGATCTTTATTGTGGAGCGGGCACACTGGGTACTTATGGCACTGCTGCCATCGGGGGCTCAACCCAGGACTTAACAAAAATCTTAAGGACAGAGATTCCATTTTTAAAGCAGCCAGACATGAAAGAGACCCTGCCTTCCCTAATCAAAAGATCTGTATAGTCCCAGATTACACTTGTTTTGTTCAGCAGCAGAGAGCATCCTTTATCGGAGTGAAACAAAAGATGCAAGCCATGAATCTACAATACATGCTCCTTTTCCCTGCAAAGCTGATGGTTCTAAATACGGATCGTACGCACATTTTTACGACCCTGGACGCAGCTTGGGATTGGTTGGAGGTACATGGTGATGAGTGGATGCCGCATAGGGGGGAGAGGTGGGGAGATCCACAATCAAGCCCAGAGGAGGAAAAAGTGGTAGCCGTTACAGGAAGTCCCAGAAATCCTCCAGATCCACACAACAGGTGGTGGTATGTGGGGATGGCTCTTTGGAGCTGGAAAGAGTAGATTCCACTGCTGAAGGCAGTGGGTCTCCCTGAATTGACCAACTGGCACAACAGGCTGAACGAGAGGCCATTTTGGCACTGGTGGAGGTGGCAACAGCCAAAGGCTCAGAGACCAGTAATGGAGACATTGTTGAAGATACCCCAAATATGGTACGTTCCTGAATGAACCAAGGGTGATGCTAGAATCAATGGAGGATTGTGCCATGGACTTGATACCCCCTTGAATGATGTGCTCTGTCACACAATGCTTCCTTCTTGCACCTTGACAAATGGAGCGCTGTCCTGGGACAGATATTGAGATTAATGGGCAGATGCTTCCTTCGATTTCTTTTTCTTCTTCTGTTCTCCATTTTATTTGTCTAATTTCCTCTTAGTCATCTTGTAGTATTGTTTTTCAAATCTTTATTTTTTGTTTTGGTTATAGATATGATTTTGTGAGTGCGATAGGTTGATAGGTGAGCGGAGGAGTGCGAGTAATGACCAGGGTTGGGGTGGTGCACTTGTAGGATGCAGTTTGTGTCTGGGGGTTGCCGGGTTGGTTTGAATGTTCTATTTATAGTTCTCTCTAGCAGTATTGAGGGAAGTACACAGGCCGTATGCACATTGAATAGGACAGGTATAGGCTGGATGACATGGGACAATGCGAAATTATAACATGGAATGTCAGAGTCAACCATTTTCTGCTCTCTCGAGAGGCATGTGGTGCGGTAGAATGGACTATGATGTTGGGTAATTTTTTATCGGACCGTGCTCTGGTATTGTTGGAGTGGGGGCCGGAGGGGCATAGGCTGAGAGCTCCACTGTGGCATTTGCAGCTGACTACGCTACACACTCTGTTATTTAGAGAGGAGCTCAGAGGGGTCATTGCGGGTTATTTCGCCTCTAATTGGTTGACCACCACTGCTAGGGGTGTTGAATTGGATGCATTCAAGGTGGTTACCAGAGGGGAATGTGTGTCCAGGGTGGGTGGCACCAGGAAAAGATTGGAGTCAGAATTGCCAACTGCAGAGGACTGGCTATGATACAACACAGGGAGAGAGTGTCAGGACAGGATCATGGTTCATTCCTACAGGCACAACACTGGGTCAGAGAGATTTGGGATAGGTTGAACTGTTTAGTTCGCCGGGAATATCGCCAACTTTTACATAGAGCGGTGACTGATCTGAGAGACTGTTGGTGTTGTTGTTGAAGCGGGAGTGGCCACCCCCACATATTTTGACATTGCCCTGCCCTAGCGGCGATATGGCGACTACACAGGTCAACATTAACCAGGTGCTATTCCACCCCCTATTGAAAATATATAGTGAGATCCCAGAGTCAAAACTGCCTGTAGATAGGGGTCATCTCCCAGGTGTCCCCCTCCCACGCCTCACAGGAGAACAGGAGGAAGATTTGGAGGCAGCGATCTGCCTCGAGGAACTGCAGGATGCATTGCGGGCCATGGCCTGGCTTAAGTCACCAGGACCAGATGGAATTCCTATGGAATTCTACCAGGCGCATGCTGACGTTTTGCTTCCACGCCTATTAGAAACCTTACAGGAGGCTAAACAGGATGGGGGTCGACCGTGGTCCATGAGGGAGGCTCAGATAATTATGCTACCTAAGACTGGCAAGAACATAGAGAACCCGGGCTCCTATACACCTTCATCCATCCTGGGGGTAGATGCTAAATTGCTCTCTAAATTCCTGGCCACAAGATTGAGCAGAGTTGTGACCTCACTGGTTCATGAAGATCAGTGTGTGTTGTTACCTAGAAGGGATATGCTAATGAACATATGCCGGTTGTCTCATGTCTTTCATTCTGTGGCTAACAGCAACATCCGGGCAGCAGTTGTTGCCCTGTATATTGGAAAAGCTTTTGATACGCCACGGTGGGAATATCTATGGGAGGTGCTGAGAAGAATGGGTTTTGGAAAGGAATATATTGAGTCTGTTAAACTGCTTTCCAAAAAGCCGAGAGCCAGAGTGCGAAATGGAGGTCAGGAGATTTTAAAAATTGAATGAGGCACGCAACAGGAGTGCCCTCTATCGCCACTGCTTTTTGCACTGGCAATGGAACCATTGGCTTTGAGACTGAGGAGTGACATGGCACCATGGGGTGTAGTTGTAGATGGCCGCCCACACGTGATTTCATTGTATGCTGAAGATGCGCTCCTATGCATTAGACAGCTGGAGGAGGCAATCCTGGTACTTCTGGAGATGCTGGTCTCCTTTGGTGATGCCTCTGGTCTCTACATCAATCATCAGGAATCAATACTGTTCCCGCTGGCTGCCCTCATGAGGGGGTGCACCTCTGGACCTTCCTGAGGTGGGACCGACTTGGGAGGTGGATCATTTTAGATATCTGGGCATTCAGGTAGAACATTTGCCATATGCTCAAAACAAGCTAAATATGGGTAGGGTCCTTGCAGGACTTGGAAAGTGAATACAATTCTGGAACAAGCTCCTGCAGTCTGTTATGGGAAGGGTGGCTGTGTCAAAAGCTGTGATGTTACCTCGTCTGTCTTGCAGAATTCTTTCTGCAGTATACCGAAATCCACATTTGACAAGCTTAATAGTTTACTCATTTCTCCAGTGTGGGCAGGTGGAAGGACTAGAGTTAAGTTAGAAACGCACACGCTGGTCTTGAACTCTTGGAATTGGGTTTAACTGATTTTAGGTTATTTTATATGGCAGGATTGTTACAATATACAGTGCAGTGGTGTATGGAAGTTCGTACAATAGATAAAGAGTTACTGGTGCACTGGAGCGATGAGTCTCGGTTACAAAGGTTTGTAATGATGGGATCCAAGGACCCCAGGGAATGCCCCCACATAGTGAGACAAGTAGCTGTGTCCTATGAACAAGCAGTCACTTTTGTACTTCGTAAGGCACCTTATGCTGTAGCCCTCCCGATCCGATGGCTACGGGGATTTCAGAGTATCCAGGCATCTATGGATATTTCAAACTTGTATAAGGGAGGATGCGTATCGGCAGGAGATCTGTACCACAATGGAAACTTCCTGAGCTTTGATGAAGCACAGGATTGCTTCAAGGTACCAGCAGTACATTTTTACCAGTATGCCTAAATCTCACATACGGCCCCAAGATATGGACCACCTGCCCAGAGGAGCCACAGGAATTGCGCACATTGGCAACCCTGTTAGACCAGGGTTCTACTAGGGGCCCTAATCTTGTGTACATACTAAGCCCTGAAGGACGACCGCATAGCCGATTTATCAGTTTCCAGGGGGAAATAAGATGAAGACCTACCACTCCCATTGACAGACGGGGAACGGAAGAGAGCTCTTGCCCAGACAAGTAATGCCGGATGCAAGCTCATCCAATTCCATTGTTTGCATTGCACATATCTGACCTCATAGTGCTGCTCACAGTTTACCCTGGGGCTGGTCCCCTCCTGTCCTCGATGTGGCACGGACCGTGCCACATTCCTCCATATGTCATGGACTTGCATACAGTTGCAGCTGTACCAGAACCAATTGCTAGAGACTCTCTACTCTGGGCCGACAATACAAATAGAAGTCGCTATAAAGCAGTGTCTGTTGGGCATATTCCCAACCCCAAAGAAGGGGATACGTATAAGGCTTAAATTTGCCCTGTTGTGGTTGGTTCTGGCTGTGAGTAGTTAGCCTAGTATATGCTGTCCACTAATTGAAGTGGGCCCCTTGCAAAAGTCCATATGACCTTTATGATGTATGCGGTCAAACATAACCTTTAGAAAGCTATCCTAGTGGTAGCTGTGGAGAGCAGCCTTCAGGTTTAATCTTGAAGGAATGTAAAGCAGCGTGTTTTACCAGAATATCACCTCCTGAATGACTAAATGATGGATAACCACACAGTAGTTATATAAAAATAGGTATTTATTAATATAACACTCTCTATTATCATCTACATGAGGATAGAACACAATGCACACAATACGAGATCTATAGAAAAGTTGTATGTATTACAATAAGCAGTGGGCTCCCGGGGGAAGACCAAACCATATACTAAAATAGTGGTATAATAATCAGTGCCTAGTGCACATAAAATCGCTGGGACCCCAAGGAACCACCCAAGGTGATGACACAGGGAGCCCACGGAGGACGGGTGCAGTGGGGAAACACGACCGTGTGCTCTGTACAACTCTATGGGAAAGTCGCGGTTGGAAAGTTAAAGTTTAAGGACCCTTCTAGGAGGACTTTGAGCGAACCCTTTGGAACTTAAGGGTTTGAAGAGCCACCCCACCTGCAGATACTGTAGTACCCGAGTTACCTATCCCAGAGCGGCCGGGTGCATAGGTTTGAAGTGGCGTCGGAAACTCTAGTCGTTCTCAATCGAGGGCTGTGAAGAAGTACTGCTGCCATGAAGGTGAAAAGGGTCAAGTGGAATCCAAACCTGGATTCTGGAGGGAAGGAACCTGAAAGCAGAGGGGACAAAGTCTGGGTCACTTCTGAGTGACCATGGGCTCGGGAGACGAATGTCCACCGATGTCGGGTGCTTCAGGTGCGAAGAAGGAATGCATGACTCTGCAGGGACGAGGCCCAGGAGATGTCGAGGATGACCAGGAGCATGAGGTGAGCTGTCCCACGAGGGATATTGAGTGCTGAGGGGTCGTTGTCTGGCGGGGGCACCAACAAGCCTAGCCAAAAGCAACAAACGTAGGAAGGTCGAGCAGGTTACGGTGTGGAACAGTAAGGTCCACGGGGGATTATTTTTGCTCGGTGGTATTGAACCAGGGTAGAGGCGTGGAGTCTTTGATTCAACTGCCTACATGTAAGGTATTCTAGTGGCTTTAAATGTTGTAGAGTGGATCCCCCATGAGTGTCTACCAATTTGATTTCTTGGATAAGTGCATATATATCCGTGGCTTCCTCATTTGTATATGCCAATGTGGTGGCTCTGTTTTCAGTTATATGTGTGATGCTATCAAATGATGCCATATTGTGTTATGAACTTGTCTGTTTGTCTCTATGATAACTAAGAAAGGGTGCAACCTCAGGGTGCCAATAGTGAACTAGAAAAAAGAAGAAATGAGGTGCACTCACTAGTAAATCGTGTATCTTTTCTAAATCATATACTGTAACCACTGTTTTGTTGTGGGTGCTACACTACATAAATGTGTTGGCTGGACAGTCTAAATACAGTATAAAGATGCAGACTACGGCCTGCAAACAGTGTGCACTGTTCCTTGGAAAACTATATTCCTCTATATGTTGAAATTACTTAAATAATAATGAACTCTATCGTTTGTTTTTAAACATGCGTTTATCTAAAATATTCCAATATTTCATATAAGTCCAACAATTACGTCATTGTGACTATGGATTTTATGCATTTCTTTCAAAATTTCTCTTTTCATGTTAGATCAGCATAAAAATTGATGTAAGGGTACATTTTAACAATCAATAATTCATATTTATGATGACATCAAAAATTCATAAGATTGTATTTCTTTCAGTTTCATATGACTTATGGTATCAGGAAGTCCGAAGCCCAATGCACTTCGGGAAATATTTTTTCCCTTCCTCAGGGAAAAATTCCTAAAACAAAAAAACTTTGATATATTTCAGTTTTTTAGGAGATTAATGTAAAATTGACACTCAGAAGGGTGTTGCTGGGGGTGATGTGCCTAAGTATATAGGTGTCATGCTCTATAATCTTCAGGAAGGGTTCTGAAAAAGAGAGGGTACTAGATCTGTTTAAGGTTACCATCCTGTGGTGCTCTTATGTTAAATGTGTCTTGTTAAGTGCTCAAAAGATAAAGAGTTTCAAAAAGACAACTAGTGCAGATACCAATGGATGTTTATGTTACCCATGCTAAAATGTAATTGTGAGATTATTCACGCGTGATTAAAACACCTGTGCCCGTATATTAACTATATAGCCAACCGATATGATGGTCTACCTGTACTCCTCGATCCTAAATCAATCTTCAAATGTAACGTAATCGTAGCAAGACTATGCGCAGACCAACTTCCGTCTGTTAAAAAACTAAACATACAGGAAGTAGACATTAAACTCACTACAATGTTCCTGTTGCGCACAATTAGCATCACTGTTGCTAAAACATCAAATAACTGCGAGGCTCACTGTGTGCTGCCGAGATGGCATTCTTTGTCAATCCTGTTTTAATAACACACGGTCTATAATGGACCTGTCTCAATATCCTATTGTATTCTCACTCAGAAATTGTAATATTAACTTTCCTTGTTGACATCTGAATAGTATGCTGAATGCACTAACCTTCTAAGTGATAGTGAACAACTGTTGAGAAAAAAAAATCCAATTGCTATCAGCATTACAGTAAACGATGTGTTGGTGCCAACCGGTATCTGTGTTAAAAAATATGATGACAATAAGCACACAGCACACAGTGAGCCTCGCAGTTATTTGATGTTTTAGCAACAGTGATGCTAAAACATAAAACATTGGCTCAGCAGCAGGAGGGCAGAAACGTGTCTCTGGTCAGTAGCATCCATTTTGTGCTGTCCGGGTCAAGAAGGCTGGCACAGTTTTGACCAGTGACCCCATGAAGCTTGCTTCTGAAGATTGGAATCATACCTCCCACCCCAGTTACTAGTGTGGTGGTATGATTCCAAGGTGTTTGATACAAAACACAATATGTTTCTATGCAGCTGTTTTCGAGATAGCATTTACCGCAAGGGTATAATGCAACTCAACCTAGATTATCAACCGAGTCACAGAAAACCCAGGAGAATAGTCTCCGAAGCTTGCAGAGAGGCTCTGTTCATGCAGGGGCACCCTCTCACCTCAAACCCAGCACCCTGCCTTCAGGATTGTTAAGGCCTGCTATAGGGGTAACTTATACGTTTTAAGTGTAGTGACCAATAAATATAGTGAACCGATATCGAAGTAAGTGGTGCAAGCACCAGCTTACACAGGTTGCAGTATGTATCTTTTAGTATGTGTTTCTTTGGCAAAAACAATGTTCTTCCTGATTTATTTAATTTTGTGTGTTTTTCGGTTATTTTTTATGGGTGAGTATCTTTTATTTTAATGTCCTTTGCTGTGCATGTGTGCTTCTCTCTCATTAATCACGTCACATTGTGCACATATAGAATTCAAGTGTCTGTTGGCCTAAGCGTAGAAGGGAAATCTCATTAACACCCCTCCTCACCAATTTCTCATTGCCAACCTGAGAACAGACTGGTCTATGGTGGGGATCCTTTCCGTCATTTGGCTAGCAATATACAAGGAAAAATTAATGTCAGCCATCAATATTGGCTTTCTCTTCTCTTCATCATCGGTCACAGCCATCATGTGCACACTCCACAATATTCAGGACACACAGACATGATATGGTCAGAGGTTCCAGGGCTCACGCCACATGCTGGGCATGAATCAGTAGCAAGGTCATCACTCCAATTTGTATACACAAGCTCTTAGTCTTGGTATTCTACTATCCATATGGCTTTCAAAGGCTAAGGTCAATTTAAATGACATAAACTGCTCCGTTGATTGACCCGGGGAGCCCCTAGAAATGTCCTCTCCATGCACAAAAGACAAGAAGGTCAATTTTAAAACCAGCTTGTCCGCCTTAGAGATCAGTTCAGGAAAATCCCATAGTGTGAGCAAGCCCAGTCTTTTACACCAGTTGCAAATAAATCTTAGCCAAAGAACCTCCAAAACATGGTCCAATTCCTTTCCATCTCTCAAGGGAGCTCTGTATTCAGCTAGTGCAGGGGTTGTCCAGATTAAAGTGCAAAATAAGGAGGGTTTTACTTGGGCCAGGTCTGACACTCTTTTCATCCCAATATTAAAATAAAGAGGTACAAGGGGGATGCAAACCGGAACAGATAGCAATGATCTAATGATATTGTTCTCCACTACAGTGAGCCTATTACTGTCCATGTAGCCCAGATTTCTGCACCATACAAAGCACCACTTTGGGCTTTGGCACAGTAAGGTACCAGGGCAGGAAAAATAGAATGCAAGTATGTATTCTTCTGAATGCTGAGATTAGCTTTTGATGTATATTTAGAATGCTCCCTTATTTATTTGGTGGCCCCATTTAAATGTATCAGACAGGGCCTTCCCCAGATAATCAAAGTTAAAAAACAGTTTAAAATGGTCTTTTCCAGCCCTTACAGAGAAGCTTTAAATACTCTCACCAAAAACCATAAACCTAGGTCTTGCTGCTTTTAATTCCTGACCCCTGTTACTGCAGTACTCAAGGAAATTATTCAGGAGATTTTGTTACCCTATTGAGGTTTTTGAAATTAAAAGACAATTATTTGCAAACAAGAGTATAGATGTTTTGGGCCAGTACAGGATAGGAGAGTCATTAGCACACTTTATAAATTCCTTCATTGTATAAGGAGAACAGGGGGGGCGCCCAAACTCCCCCCTCCAAGCCCCTCTTGCAGCTGAGATACGTTTAGACAACTCCTTGCTGTCAACCCACCTAACCTGCACAAAATTATTTTCATTTAGTCTTGGGAATAGTTCAATTAAGCCACTGGACATTTTCATATCTGCCAGTATCCTCTAAAGGTTCTCCCAAGGTATCAGATCGAATATTGCACGCAAATCGATGAATGCCACATAAAGATGCCTAACAGGACATATTTCCAATAAAGAAGGGCGAACTCAAACACCTGAACTAGTGTGCTTATTTTAGTAGCAAATCCTGCCTGAAAGTGAATTAATATATTCTGATGATCCTTCTAATCTTATACTCTATTCAAGAGCTGCCTAGAAAATATTTTTTTGCGATTATCTAGTAAACTATATAGACCTACAGTTTGACGGGCATCCAGCGTCGCCCTTTTTTTAAGATCAGGATTATTTCCACTGCTCTGTAGGTATCTGGAATCTCTGCCCTGCAGCTACTGTATTAAAAAGTAGATCCATGTAAGTGGAGGTGGAACGCAGGGAGGTGCAGCTGACAAATGCATGGGCAATCGAATAATCCTTACACAATGATTGCTGCTGTGAACCTGTAGCTGACATGGGGTTGATTCAAAGATGCCGGATGTTATGAAAATGGTTAGGCCTGGGCGGTAAATTCCATTCCGCTTGCGTAATTTTGGTAATGTCGCTTTCCACAGAGAATGTGGAATTGCAAAAAAATCCCCGATCTGCGGCTTAGCGGAATTCTTTGCTTGTTCGCACTTACAAAACGCGTGTTCGCAAGATATTTCTCAACAAGCACGCAAACAGCATTCATGAACAAGAAAAATGCATCGCGAACGGGCGGAACAACCAATTCCATGTGTTCGCTGAACTTTTGTGTGCTCGCTGATATTTTTACCGTTTCGCTGAGCTTGGCGTAGCGGGACTACGCAAATTCCTCCAACCCCTAAAAATGGTAAAATAAAGTTAAATATAATCGAAAAAAAGTTTTTATAAATAGATGACATTATTCTCAAGTGTATCAATTCATTTGAATTTGTTAAACTGCTATCTCATTGCTCAACTATCCATGCAAGCACATGGCAAAGGGCCACACTGGTACAACACACAAAATGGCTGTCTTACGTTTAGTGAGAGTGACATCCAAGTGTCCTTCATGAGCTTTCTTGACAATAGTAGGCCTTACAGACTGAGGAGGAATACGTTTATCACATTTCATGGCTATAACATCCTCTAGTGAGATTTCAGATTCTACTTTCCAATAAGGTTGTAACAGAGGGGACAAAACCTTTTCTCTAGTCCACTCCTCTCTGACTAACACACTTACTTGTTGTGGAAGGTTATCTTCTAATAAGGCTGCTCTCCAATCCTCTTCTGATCTCACAACAAGATCAGAAATGTCCATAACAGCCACAAAACAATCTTCGGCATCTTCCTCACACAGCTCTTGAAAACTAGTACCTTCACATCCATCCATGCTTTGAGGAAAGCGAGACAGATAATCTGACCTTCAATTTCTCCCAAAAGGAATATGTAAGACATCAAGTTGATATTGTAACAAGTTGCTAACCATTCTTGTTACCTAAGTATGCAGCACTGTTAGAACCGGCTGTCTCTAGTTGGCAGAGGTATACACTTCTGACAAATAGGGACACTCCTTTTCTAGTCAGGGCAAGGGGATCACACCCTTCGATAACCCCTGCTCACCCCCTTGGTAGCTTGGCAGAGCAGAACAGGCTTATCTCAGAGGCTGTGTGTTAAGCAATTATGACCACATACAGTAATAAAGTGAATACGCTACAAATGGACATGACACAGTAGTATTATAAAAATAAGTATTTTTATATAAGACTTAGCACAAGACCAAATAACGGCAAAACTGTACACAATCGGAATAAATACGTTCGGGAAGGAAAAAGGATAGTTCAAAGGTAGTTTCTTCTTTAGCACAAGAGTCTTTAGTATCAAGCAATTCTTCCTCTTGGAAACACAGTTCTTAGCAACAGGGTAACTCACACGGGAGCTACACAACGCTGGGGCAAAGATAATCCACAGGTTCGGCGTCGACCGCGAGGAGCGCTACGTCGGGCCTGGAGTCACACGGACCCCCAACAACACAGTACCTTAGGAAAATGAAGCACACGATGATCAGCGGCGTCGAGCAATCCGGCGTCGCGTCTTCGGTGTCGATCAGGCCACAGCAGGCGTTGTCGATGATGCAGTTGCACAGAGTGAGCAGCGCTCACGGCGTCGAAGGGCATACGGTTGATGCGATCAGCAGCGGGGCAGACACGAGGTCCTCTGGAGTTAGAGCCGTACTCCTACTCACTGGCGTTGCTGCTGGCGTCGGTCGGGCCCAGCGTCCGATCGTCGTGATTGCTGGTTCTTTCAGAGGTGCTGGATTCACACTTCCAGCCAATAGCACTTTTCAGCAGGTGAAGTCCTTTAGCCCTGTGACTTCGGCAGGAGACTGGCACTCTTCCAGTCCTTGGAGATTTTCTTAGCAAGCGTGAGAGTACACACACAGTTCCTCTCTCCTGGTTCCTTGGCAAAAATAAAGAAGCACTGCAGGATTCCCCCAACAACAGCACACTGGCAGAAGGGGTAGGCAGTCCTTTAGATCAGCAGGCTTCTTGTCCTTGGTTACAGGGTTCCTTGTCAGAAGTGATCTGATTTCCTAGTTCAGGGGTCCTTCTCTTATACCCCTTTTCGTCTTTGATCCCTTTGTCTATGCCGGGGGTTTCCCAACACCCTGGGTCTGCGGTGGGTGGAGCTAGGCAGTAGCACCTGGCCTATTCATTGGGCCGGGCCGGGTCCTCAGACGCCCCGCAGGAGGTGGAGCCAGCATTGATACTGGCAGGAGCAGAGCTATCGCCCTCCTGGCAGGAGGTGGGGCTAGGATCGTCCATGGCAGGCACAGAGCCATCAGCCGCTTGGCAGGAGGTGGAGCCAGCATTGTATCAGGCAAGGCAGGCTATCAACAACTACTCTCCCCCTACTCTCAACGTAAATGTCCCACTCATCCCACACTGACTCATCCAGACCTCTTGGAGCCACCCAGCTCCTGTCACACACACGTAAGACCAGCAGAGACCAGATATGGTTAGACAAGAAAATAGACACTTTCTAAAAGTACTACTTTCGAACCCAGAGTCCAAAAACCATCCACACCAACGGAGGCGTAATTAAACCCCGAGTTCAGGGATACCAAACTCGACATTGCACCGTACTCTCCGAGCCAGCTAGGATCATAGCATTAATAATCCCGGCGGCCCATTCTATCCAACGGAGAGCAGGCTACCTCGCAATAGTGAAGCACTAAGATGGCGGCACTTCACTATCAGGACATGCCAACTTGGTCAGGCTTGTCCTACCTTACACTTACAATGCACCCTGCCCATGGGCCTACCATAGGGGTGACTAAGATGAAGTTAAGGGAAGGTTGGAGGGCTGGCAGGTAGGTATACCTGCGCAGCCGACGTGACAGTGCAAGACTGCACGTGGGTCTCGCAATGACCGACCCGTAGACATTCTTTTACAAGGCCGCTCCTGTGGGTGGCACAACACGTGCTGCAAGCCCACGAGCGGCATTTGTATTTACAAGCCCCGGCACTCCTGGTGCACTAGACTAGGGACTGACAGTAAACCAAATAAGCCAAACATGGATACAATAGATACATCATTTTAACATAGGGAGCACTTGCGCTATGGCACTGATCAGCAGTGACACGGCGCCCAAAGCATATACCAGCAAAACATCGTAACACAGTAGAGGCAAACAGAAAAATGGAGGAGAGACTCGAGCCAATGATGTCAGGTCTAACACGTGTCCCCTCCAGCTGAAATGTGGGGAGAACTACCCTTAACCTAGGGAGTCCTCATCACTAAGGCGGAAAAATATGGACAGACCATCAGCATTGGCGTGATCTGTACCAGGGCGGTGTTCCACCGTAAAGTCCATCCCCTGTAGAGCAATGGACCACCTCAACAGTTTCGGATTCTCACCCCTCATTTGCATCAACCATCTGAGGGGCCTGTGGTCTGTCTGAACCCGGAAGTGAGTCCCAAACAGGTAGGGTCTTAGCTTCTTCAGCGCCCAGACCACAGCAAATGCTTCTCTCTCTATCGCACTCCACCTCGTTTCTCTGGGAAGTAACCTCCTACTGATGAAGGCTACCGGCAAGTCTCGGCCCTCTTCATTCACCTGAGCTAGAACAGCCCCCACGCCATGCTCTGAAGCGTCCGTCTGAACAATGAATTCTTTCGAAAAATCGGGTGCTTGGAGTATAGGTGCTGTGCACATTGCAGTTTTCAGGGTGTCAAAGGCCGTTTGACAGGCATCAGTCCAGATCACGTTTCGTGGCTGCTTCCTGGAAGTCAGCGAAGTCAAGGGGTGCACAATGCTGCCGTAATCCTTGACAAACCTCCTGTAATAACCCGTGAGTCCTAAGAAGGCTCTCACCTGCGTTTGGGTTTTGGGCGGTGCCCAAGCCAGGATGGTATCAATCTTGGGTTGCAGGGGGGCCACCTTACCACTCCCTACTTGGTGCCCCAAGTACACCACAGAACCCTGCCCAATCTGGCACTTACTGGCTTTGATTGTGAGGCCTGCTCCGCGCAGGGCCAACAACACTTCCTGGGGTTGGCGCAAGTGTTCCTCCCAACTGGCGCTGAACACTGCGATGTCGTCCAGGTAGGCGGCGCTGAATTCCTCCAGTCCAGCCAAGACCTGGTTGACCAACCTCTGGAAGGTGGCAGGGGCATTCTTCATCCCAAAGGGCATCACCCGGAACTGGTATAGCCCATCTGGTGTGGAGAACGCCGACCTCTCTTTTGCCCCATCAGTCAAGGCGATCTGCCAGTACCCAGACGTTAAGTCAAACGTACTAAGGTACCGGGCAGCCCCCAACCGATCGATGAGCTCATCAGCTCTGGGGATGGGGTGCGCGTCAGTCTTCGTGACCGAATTGAGTCCTCGGTAATCCACGCAGAACCGGAGTTCTGGTGAAGCACCAGGCGCTGCAGCCTTCGGGACCAAGACCACTGGGCTGGCCCAAGGACTGCTAGAGGACTCAATCACCCCTAACGCGAACATTTTGGAGACCTCCTCCTTAATGTACGCTCTGACCTTGTCAGTCACCCTGTAAGCCTTGTGCTTCACAGGAGGGCTGTCTCCGGTGTCAACGTCATGGACACACCAATGCGTGACACCCGGAACCAAGGAAAACAGATCCGGGAATTGTCCCAACAGGTGGCGACAATCCTGTTTCTGCTCAAGGGTCAGTGTGTCAGAGAGGACCACACCATCCACTGACCCGTCTTGCTCTTTAGCATACAGGAGGTCAGGAAGAGGCTCACTCTCCTCCTCTGTTCCATCATCTGTAGCTAGGAGCATGCCCACTTCGGACCTTTCTAAGTGGGGCTTCAAACGGTTGACATGCAGGACCCGCAAGGGGTTCCTGGGAGATTTCAAGTCCACCAAGTAGGTGACATCGCTCTTCTTCTCCACAACCTTAAACGGTCCAGTCCACCTGTCCTTGAGCGCAC
Source organism: Lissotriton vulgaris (assembly GCF_964263255.1). Lineage (NCBI taxonomy): Eukaryota > Metazoa > Chordata > Amphibia > Caudata > Salamandridae > Lissotriton > Lissotriton vulgaris. The sequence continues at coordinate 46,439,831 of NC_141699.1, forward strand.
AAGGTTCCACAGGGGACATGACCCACACTTCCTGACCAGGCTGAAGCTCTACCAGAGTGGCATTCCGGTCGTACCATCGCTTCATCTCCTCCTGGCTGGCCTCCAGATTTGCCTGAGCAAGTTCTCTGAAGCGCCGAGTCTGGTTCCGAAAGGCCAGCATGTAGCTGTATACATCCTGGGGAGGTTTCCTGGAAGATTGCTCCCAGCCTTCCTTGACCAGACTCAAAGGCCCTCTTACCGGGTGACCGTATAAGAGCTCAAAGGGGCTGAACCCTAGAGCCTTCTGCGGCACCTCACGGTAAGCAAACAACAGGCATGGCAAGAGGACGTCCCATTTCCGCCTCATTGGTTCTTCAAGACCCATAATCATGCCTTTCAGGGTCCGGTTGAATCTCTCAACCAGCCCATTTCCTTGAGGGTGGTAAGGAGTGGTGAACTTGTAGGTTACCCCACACTCCTTCCACAGAGACTTCATGTAGTTCGAAATGAAGTTGGTGCCTCGGTCGGACACCACCTCTCTGGGGAACCCCATCCGGGAGAAAACACCCATCAGTGCCCGTCCCACCACGGGGGCCGTCACTGTCCTGAGAGGGATGGCTTCCGGGTACCTTGTGGCATGGTCCACCAAGACCAGGATGAACCTGTTGCCCAGGGCTGTCTTGGGGTCCAGGGGCCCAACAATGTCAATACCCACCCGGTCAAAGGGGGTGCTGACCTCTGGAAAAGGTTGGAGGGGAGCCTTCTGCTTCCTTCCGCTTTTCCCACTTGCCTGGCAAGTGCGACAAGTCTTGCAATGGATGTCTACATCCCTACGCATCTGAGGCCAATAAAAATGGGTGACAAGCCTGTCATAGGTCTTGTCCTGCCCCAGATGTCCAGCTAACGGTACGTCATGAGCCAAACCCCGTAGGAAGGCTCTGAAGCGCTGGGGTACCACCAGCACACGGGCTGACCCTGGCTCAGCAGCCTTAGGCTCGCTATACAGGAGGTCGTTCTCCCAGTACACAAAATGTGACCCTGACTGATCACCTGAGGATTGGGCTGAGGCCTGCTGCCTCATGCCCACAAGAGAAGGGCACACCTTCTGTTCCGCACAGAATTCCTCCCTGGAGGGACCACCATCTTGCTGCCAGTGGGTCAGCTCGGGCAGATCTCCCAGTTCGGCAATTTGTTCCCCTGTGGGCTCCAGGGCATCCCCCTCAGGGTCTACCTCCTTCTGGACCACGGGAACAACGGGGGCCGGTTTCCCGCGCCTCCTGCCTCTTCTCTTCACAGCTGGGTCCTGGGCCGTACTTTCAGGCTCCGGGACCCCATCGACACCCTTATTTGCTGTCATGGATCGAGTGGTCGCACACACCCACTCTGGCACACCCAACATTTTCAAGTGCGCCGCTCGCTCCACCTTAGCCCAAGGGGAGTCTTCCAAATCATTGCCCAGGAGACAGTCGACAGGCATGGCGGGCCTCACAGCAACCTGAAGAGTACCTGAAACTCCCCCCCATTCAAAGGAAACCTGAGCCACCTCACACTCTTTCTGGGAGTTATCGGCAGCTATCACGGGGTAGAATGCGTGGGGAACCACCTGCTCTCTGGACACCAAGTGACACTTGACAGCTGTCACACTCGCTCCGGTGTCTCTGAGAGCTTCCACTCTATGGCCATTAATGGTCACCCACTGCCTATATTTACTAGTGTTACTAGGCAGAGGGGGTGGAGGGACCATTTGCATGTCTCCTAGCGAGACCAGGGACATTTCTGCGGGACCCCTCCCACCATGGACAACCATCTCTTCCCCTCCCAAGGCTACACTTGCCAACTGACGAGGGGGTGCACGCGGCGGTGCATTCGAATCCTTCTTGGGACACTGGGGGTCATAAAACCGGTGTCCCACCTGCCCACAACCGTAGCAGGTTAGGGGGCCCCTATGAACAGGTTTACCCGTTGGGGCCCCTGGCTTCTTCTCAGGGGGAGGCTGGGAACCTTTCCCTTGGTTCCCTTGGGGATTACTTTGGGGCCCTTTCTGAGACTCCTTCTGTTTACCCTTGTCCCCCCCACTCTTCTGCTGGGGACCCTGCCCACCCTTGGCTGAGTCTCCCACTGGACCCTTGTGGACCCTGGTACTGACCCAGCGGTCCGCCTCCTCAGCAAGTTTTCTAGGGTTAGATATCTTGCTATCAATCAGGTGCTGGCGCAGCTCCGGAAAACAGTTATTAGACAAGTGCTCCCACGCAAACAAATCATAGAGAGCTTCATAACTTTCCACTTTGCTGCCCTTTACCCAACCATCCATGGCTCTGCAAAAAAAAGACACATATTCAACCCACGTCGTACCAGGCAACTTCTTACATTCTCTAAAAGCTTGTCTGTACTGCTCGGGGGTTAAACCATATCGCAACATTAAAGCATCTTTCATATGAGCATACGACATCCTATCCGCAACAGGCATGTCTAACAGGGTATCTCTTCCCTCATTCACAAAGCGACCCCACCACCCCGCTCCCCAATTCTTCTCAGGGACCTGGTGGGCCAACAATGCTAACTCATATGCTTTAAACCATTGACCAATATCTTCCTTCTTATTGTAATCTTTGATCACATCTTTCGGGAAGTAAAACTTACTTTCTGCAGGCTCGGATGGAATGCTGCCACCAGAGGGATTCAACTCTAACTTTTTAGCTTGGATATCCAGTTCCCTCAACCTGGCTTCACGCTCCAAAGCTAACTTCTCTCGTTCAAACTCCAACTTTTTGATCTCTAAATCAGCTCCCCTTCTACCTCTTGCATTCTCTAACTCCAACTGCCCATTTATCTTTAGCCTTGCCATCTCCATGTTGTAAGCTCGCTCTTTCGCCCTTTCTTCTCTTTCTTAAGGGGAAAGACCTTTGGAGGAAACACTGCTTCCGGGAGAGGGCACAGGTCCATTCACTGGCACCTCCTCATCCCCTTCCTCTGTGGGTACCACCACCACATCAGAGGGATTTCTGGACTCCCACCAGGCCTGTAATGCTTTATAAAAATCATCTTTTCTCGAGAGGCCGGTGGTAGGAACTTCAAACTGGTTGCAAAAGTGTTTCAGCTCATCTTTCTTGTATCTCTTTAGCTTACTCCTCTCGAACTCTTCAACAACAACGATAGCAGGGACAGTGACTCCGTTGTCACTCATGGTAAAAACTGGCAGTGTTCAGAAAATCAAGTTTCAGGAAAGCGGAGAACAAAAAATAGGATCCTTCCGAATCAGATTGTGACTGCGTTATGGTCTGCTTTCAATACGTAGCGCACACTAATCACTGTACATGGGTCATAAATGCAAGGTCCAAATCCTCACCGCTGCATCCAATGTTAGAACCGGCTGTCTCTAGTTGGCAGAGGTATACACTTCTGACAAATAGGGACACTCCTTTTCTAGTCAGGGCAAGGGGATCACACCCTTCGATAACCCCTGCTCACCCCCTTGGTAGCTTGGCAGAGCAGAACAGGCTTATCTCAGAGGCTGTGTGTTAAGCAATTATGACCACATACAGTAATAAAGTGAATACGCTACAAATGGACATGACACAGTAGTATTATAAAAATAAGTATTTTTATATAAGACTTAGCACAAGACCAAATAACGGCAAAACTGTACACAATCAGAATAAATACGTTCGGGAAGGAAAAAGGATAGTTCAAAGGTAGTTTCTTCTTTAGCACAAGAGTCTTTAGTATCAAGCAATTCTTCCTCTTGGAAACACAGTTCTTAGCAACAGGGTAACTCACACGGGAGCTACACAACGCTGGGGCAAAGATAATCCACAGGTTCGGCGTCGACCGCGAGGAGCGCTACGTCGGGCCTGGAGTCACACGGACCCCCAACAACACAGTACCTTAGGAAAATGAAGCACACGATGATCAGCGGCGTCGAGCAATCCGGCGTCGCGTCTTCGGTGTCGATCAGGCCACAGCAGGCGTTGTCGATGATGCAGTTGCACAGAGTGAGCAGCACTCACGGCGTCGAAGGGCATACGGTTGATGCGATCAGCAGCGGGGCAGACACGAGGTCCTCTGGAGTTAGAGCCGTACTCCTACTCACTGGCATTGCTGCTGGCGTCGGTCGGGCCCAGCGTCCGATCGTCGTGATTGCTGGTTCTTTGAGAGGTGCTGGATTCACACTTCCAGCCAATAGCACTTTTCAGCAGGTGAAGTCCTTTAGCCCTGTGACTTCGGCAGGAGACTGGCACTCTTCCAGTCCTTGGAGATTTTCTTAGCAAGCGTGAGAGTACACACACAGTTCCTCTCTCCTGGTTCCTTGGCAAAAATAAAGAAGCACTGCAGGATTCCCCCAACAACAGCACACTGGCAGAAGGGGTAGGCAGTCCTTTAGATCAGCAGGCTTCTTGTCCTTGGTTACAGGGTTCGTTGTCAGAAGTGATCTGATTTTCTAGTTCAGGGGTCCTTCTCCTATACCCCTTTTCGTCTTTGATCCCTTTGTCTATGCCGGGGGTTTCCCAACACCCTGGGTCTGCGGTGGGTGGAGCTAGGCAGTAGCACCTGGCCTATTCATTGGGCCGGGCCGGGTCCTCAGACGCCCCGCAGGAGGTGGAGCCAGCATTGATACTGGCAGGAGCAGAGCTATCGCCCTCCTGGCAGGAGGTGGGGCTAGGATCGTCCATGGCAGGCACAGAGCCATCAGCCGCTTGGCAGGAGGTGGAGCCAGCATTGTATCAGGCAAGGCAGGCTATCAACAACTACTCTCCCCCTACTCTCAACGTAAATGTCCCACTCATCCCACACTGACTCATCCAGACCTCTTGGAGCCACCCAGCTCCTGTCACACACACGTAAGACCAGCAGAGACCAGATATGGTTAGACAAGAAAATAGACACTTTCTAAAAGTACTACTTTCGAACCCAGAGTCCAAAAACCATCCACACCAACGGAGGCGTAATTAAACCCCGAGTTCAGGGATACCAAACTCGACATTGCACCGTACTCTCCGAGCCAGCTAGGATCATAGCATTAATAATCCCGGCGGCCCATTCTATCCAACGGAGAGCATGCTACCTCGCAATAGTGAAGCACTAAGATGGCGGCACTTCACTATCAGGACATGCCAACTTGGTCAGGCTTGTCCTACCTTACACTTACAATGCACCCTGCCCATGGGCCTACCATAGGGGTGACTAACATGAAGTTAAGGGAAGGTTGGAGGGCTGGCAGGTAGGTATACCTGCGCAGCCGACGTGACAGTGCAAGACTGCACGTGGGTCTCGCAATGACCGACCCGTAGACATTCTTTTACAAGGCCGCTCCTGTGGGTGGCACAACACGTGCTGCAAGCCCACGAGCGGCATTTGTATTTACAAGCCCCGGCACTCCTGGTGCACTAGACTAGGGACTGACAGTAAACCAAATAAGCCAAACATGGATACAATAGATACATCATTTTAACATAGGGAGCACTTGCGCTATGGCACTGATCAGCAGTGACACGGCGCCCAAAGCATATACCAGCAAAACATCGTAACACAGTAGAGGCAAACAGAAAAATGGAGGAGAGACTCAAGCCAATGATGTCAGGTCTAACAAGCACCTACTGGGACATGAGCCAAGGATGGAAACCAGGGGTGTGTGGTCAATAACTAATTTGAAGCGTCTTCCCCACACATAGGGACGATACTTCTCAATGGCCCACAAACACGCAAGTAATTCCTTTTCAATGACAGATTACTGAATTTCAGCACTCCACAACACCCTTGATGCAAAAACAACAGTGTTTTATTTGTATCCACCACTCTGTGTGAGAAGTGCCCCCAACCAAACTTGGCTAGCATCTACAGCTATGCAACAAGGCAAATCAGGGTCAAATGGCTTGAGCGCATCACTTTTCTTCGACCATTGAAATTTGACTTCCATCTTGAGCAAATTGCTTATGGGTCCTACAATGGAAGCAACATTAGGAATAAACCTTAAATAATATTCAAACAAACCTAACAAAGTCTTGACGCCAGTCTTTGGGGTATAGAATCATTGGTAATGGCATCAACAAGTCCTTGCCTAGGTCTAATATCTTGATCTGATAGCAAATGACCAAGATATTCAATCTCTTTGCAGAGAAACTTGCATTTTTCAGCCTTAAGAACAAGTCAATTTTTCTTGAAAATATTGAGCACCCTTCTAAGGATAGTGTCATGTGAATCATTTTCCTTGGCATAAATCAACACATCATCTCAAAAGATTCTGCATGACTCTCACCAATGCCGCGCAGGCTAAGCTAAAAGGCATCCTTCGATATGGAAATGTTCCAAGAGGAGACACAAAAGCAGTGAGAGAGCCCGTCGGGATGCAGTTCGATCCGATGGTATGCACTAGCCAGGTCTAACTTAGAGAACACTTGGGCAGCTTTCACACGCATGAAAAGATAATTAATTTAGGCAGCGGGTGAGCATCAATGCAGATTTCCTTGATGAGGGATCTAAGGTCCACACATATGCGCCTTTGTTCACCCCTCTTGTGAGCCACAAATAAAGGTGACAACCACAAAGATGATTTTGTTGGTTCAATGATGCCCTTGTAACACAAGCTTTTGATTTCTTTGTTAAGATCATCTCTAACACTAAATGGGACACTTCTGAGTTTATGTTTGACTGGAATCTCACCATCCCTTGAAATGATTTTGTGCTTGAACTCAGAAACGTTTCCCAATGCATCACTGAAAACAGAGGTTTTCCATTTTGTGCCCTCTTCTTCACATGTTACAAGCATAACTTGTTCTTTAGTGCCTGGCTTGAGTATCATCCCCAAAAATCCCTGGTGGAACCACCCAAGAATGTTAAGGCCCTTGACAGCAACATAAATTTTGTGCTTGATCCTTCCCCCTTTGAACATCAAAACATCTTCAACAAAACCCAATAGTTCAATTTTAGATCTGTAGTTCCGTGAGTTTTGGGTCTGGTTCGGTGGTTCCAAACCCTACAATAAAAGTCGTCGGAAATAGACGATTTTGGTATCAGCGAACCGCAAATGACGAATGTGGTATGCATGAGTGTTTTCATCACATTACACAGATGGATTCACTATGCATTTGACGATTTCGTCTTGAACCCTTGGGTTCCATTTTGTGTACAGCAGCCATTTTGTGGTTGCCCTCACATTAGGCTGGTAACTGCAGGACGACTGTGGCCATGCAAGTCCTTGGGACACGTACACCTTCGCTGACTCCCCTGTGACCTGGCCAAGCTGACTCCACCGCCTGAAGCCAAACCTGTTCGGCCAGTTCCTTTCCCAGTGGCCGAGTAAGATTAGTATCAAGGCGCAACATATCGTAAACCTTTCATCGCACACAAACTATGCCTAATGTTACACACACCTGTCTCTCTTTTCTTCTTTATGACTAGCTTTACCAGGAGGAGGTGTCCGTTTTAATTAGGGGTCTGTCAATATCTGATGAAAATACTGGACCTTGCCGGGTAATTGATTATGGGTTGCACAAACTGAAATATGGGCTTGTCATCATGACTCTGCTTTTCCTTTGTGGTGAAAATATTTGAATAGTCAACTGTAAAATAAGGAATGTTTGCCTGAAGCCTAAAATTTCATATAAAAAGGGAAGGCTGGTTTTGTAATGTCGAGCAGTCTCTTGAGAACCTACATGCTGTTGTACTTCCATAATACCTGTTACTGACTGCAGCCAATAAATACGATTGTTGACTTCACCAAGAAGACTCTGTGTTTCTGTAGTCTGAAACAGGAAGAACTCGAAGTCTTTGGGTGTTCTCCCTGGCACCGCTGGGTTCTTAAAAACCCGGTACTTCAGTTGGCGCCCAACGTTAGGCGGTATCAGCGGTACCGGTCCAAGCCAGAGGTTCGTGAGGATCTTCGTGTGAAAGGTCTGGAGGAAGGCCGCCACTTCATCGACCCCTGTATTTCAACGTGGTCCGAAAGTCTTTGCTGCGAGGTTCCCCGCTTCCCGACGGCTACGAAGGACTGCTGCCCTGACTATCGCCCTGTTTTGGACCCTTGATGCTTGGTAGAGCGAAACGATAGACGAGTCTTCTGGTGACGTCATCGATACCTCAGTTAAGTATAAGTGGAGCGTCTCCCTGTCCTTAGTTTTGTTTGGTATCCCTTCGAGGATCGGTTTGTTTAGAACTTGCAAGTGCCAAAACCGAAGGACTCGTGTTTTCACGAGGCTATCGTGTTTTCGATAATCCTTTGAAGTTTGAAGCTAGACTAGCGAGCGAAGATGCCTGGTCTTAGCAGACTTGGAAATTTGTTTTGTCTTGGTTGTAATAGGGATTCCCGATTGGAGGACTCTTGTCCGGTTTCTCCGATTGGAACTCCAACCTACGAACTATATGTGAAACATGCCGTAGGCCCCATTGCATATAATGAAATATGGATCCGTTACACTAGAAAAGATGGTGTTTTAAAATGGCCCCAATATCGTAGTTTTGACACGGAGATTTTAGATAATCTCGAAGTTAAACTTTTTAAGAAGAAAGCCTGGCCGGCAATGTTTGACTCTTTCCGCTTATGGCGCAAGGAAGCCAAACAGAAAGAAATTAAGCTAGCGAAGAAACATAAAAGAGAATGAGGTATGTCAATGGTACAAGCTGCTTTTGCATTCAGGGATAATGAAGAAGAGCAAGACAACGAACAAATGCATAGAATTAGGAAATTAGCGGTAGATAAATGCTACCCAGTTTTGCCGCGTAAAGAACAAGAAGTAAAGGAAGATCTTGAGAAAGATCCTTTAATGTCACACCTCTTGAGTTCACCACCCCCTTATGCACAGAGTGCTATGGCACCACCGCCACCAGTTGTGGCCGTGCAACATCCAATTCTTGTGCCACCTGCGATTCTTCCACAGCCAGCACCTTTTCCGTTGGCTACTGTTCCTTTGGCGCAGCCTCCTTATGGGCCGCCAACTTTGCCACCTCCTTTGCCTGCTACTCCGACACCTGTTCTCAATGCTCCTTCTGGTCCGACTTTAGGCCCTTCTGCTATTGTTCCGTCTTCTCTTATTCTTTCCCCTTCTCCTTCTGCTAGACAGAAAATGACTGCTGCTTTGTCTGGTATTCTTTCTCCTTTGTGGGGACATTTGAATATGTCTCCCGTCACTGAGCGTAGACAATCACGTAGTCAGTTGCCTGGTACTGATGAACGTACAGTTTTGGATCATTTGGCGCATAAGTGGGTTACGTATGCCTCTCAGTATGATCTGGAGGGGGTTATGGATGTTTTCCTTTAATGGGAAGAACCAAAGCAACGGTACGTTTTCGATACGATGTGTGCTTTTCTTGTTGAAAAATGGGACGAGGAAGTAGGGAAAGCTCCCGATAAGCTGTATAACATACGTTCCTAATTTGCGAAAGGAACTATTGTAAGTCCATCTGATGTTGAAAAAGCGGTCGCGATGTTGTTGTCCTTTAGGAATGAGTCTCCTTCTCGACAATTATTTGAGCCTGATTCTTCAGTTAGGAGAAAAGCGAGACAATATCCAATGAGAGAGGTTCACCGGTGTGGATGGAAGCAGTGGGTGCTGGTCCAGGTAATGTTCCGCCAGCTGTACCGGCTCATTTTCAGCGCGTCTGGGTGCATGTTCCCTGGAAACGTGCTGAAGTCTTAGCTATTAAACAGTCTTTGCCTGATCCGCGCAAAAATCCAGCAGGGTACTATAAAGAGTTGACCCAGACTGTAAGTTCATGTATTATGAATTTGGCGGACATCGACATGTTGTTTGGCAATGTTGTTCCACAACCTATTTGGAGTAAGATTCGTCACGCAGATCATGCACAGGAATTGGGTGAAACATGGGTTAATCTTAGAGATGCCGACAATGGGCAAGAAGGCGTTGCTAAGCCTGATGATTTTATTGCTGAACTCCCTGGTAGAATTATTACTTATATGAAAACTTTAATGCCCGAATTGCGTGTTAATTGGGATAAGTTGTCTGCATGTAAGCAGAAGAAAGATGATACTGTGTCTGACTTTTTCACGCGGTTTGAAGAGACTTTCATAGATCATAGTGGTCAGGATATGGCTACCGAAGGTGGCCAGAGATTGTTTGTCGACAAATTTGTGCATAATTTGCTTCCTGAATTGTGCAATAAGTTGAAGGATTCTGAGAGTGCTTTGGCTGTTTCCACGTCAGCACAGATTTTAGCTACGGCCCAGTACTATGAAAATAGGCGCAAAGATGAGTTAGAAAAAGCGGATAAGAAGACTAAGGAATTGAAGACTAAAGTTCTTTTATAGCAGGCTTATCCACCATGTACTAATAGTCAGCGCGATTATCAGCAACCTCAGCAATATTCGAGAAACTTGCAAAGGAACGAGTCTTCTCAACAACATTTACCGTATGGGCCTAATCAGTGTGCGTATTGCAAAGAAGAGGGTCACTTTAAAAGTAGTTGCCCGGTTTTATTACAGCGCATGAATGGTGCTTCTAGTGCAAGAGGTTGAGGTGTTCAACAGGCTCCTAGAGGGAGGGGACGTGGTGCGTTCCCGCAAAACGCACGTTCCTTCCCGCCTCAGAATTCTATGAATAGTTTTGATCAGCAGAACAACGCATCTGGTAGGACGGCTCAGTATTATGCTGATGACTACTATGCAGAAGATGAGAATATGGAAGGGAATGATTGCTAGGACAGCCATGGACAAAGAGAGGGAGTTGTTTTGGTTTCAGTAGATCAGAGTGGACCCTATGTTGAGGTTATTACATCAGGTGTGTCAGAACCTTTTCTGTTGGATACTGGTGCTATAAAGAGTTCTATTATGCACTCAAAACTCCCTGGCGCACCTTTGTCTGGCAAAATGAATGTTTCAGTAGGTTTTTCTGGCGCCCCGGTTAGGAACCCGATTTCTAGCCCTATGTCCCTTTCTGTTGGACCCTGTGAATTCGAAGCACCCCTTATTCTTACAACAGGTTGTGGTGAGAACTTGTTGGGATTGGATCTGTTGAAAAGATTATATGCGACCTTGTACTGTTCTCCATCGGGAGTACAGCTTACACTGGGTGAGAGAGTGGTTTCTCCAATGTATTTGTCAAAAGAAAAACTTCTGACAGAATTGTCCTCTCTTCCCGATATTCTTTGGCTACTGGTCCTAATGATGTAGGTCTCTTGGAAATACCACCATATGTTGTGACATTGAAAGCCAATGTTAGAATGCTGTGCATTCCCCAATACAAGATCTCTAGCAAAGCTGAAAAGGGCATTGTTAGCGATCATCTATGATCTGATTGAAAAAGATGTAATTGAAGAGACAAGAGGCAACGTTTGTAATAGCCCTGTTCTGCCTGTTTTTAAGCGTACTGACCCTTCTCAGCCACCTGTTCACAGGTTTGTGATCGATCTAAGAGAGGTAAATAAAAGAGTTGTTCCACAGTTTCCGGTTGTCCCTGATATCACTGCCCTATTGACTATGATTCCAACCTCAGCAACTTGGTTCTCGGTGATCGACTTGAAGAATGCTTTCTTCAGCATCCTGATTGCCGAGGAGAGCAGGGATATTTTCGGCTTCAGTTTAGGAGGGCGAAGTTTCCGCTTTAAGCACGCTCCTCAAGGCTACTGTGAAAGTCCATCATTATACAGTCAGGCTTTAAAAACACAGCTTGATACGATTGTTTTACCTGATGGCGCTACACTTATTCAGTACGTCGATGACTTGCTAGTCGTCGCAGATACCGAGGAAATTTGTAAAGAAGAAACGTTGTCGTTGTTTCGTGACTTATCTGATTTGCATCACAAAGTGTCTCTTTTGAAATTACAATATTGTCGACAAGAAGTGACCTACTTAGGTCATCTCTTATCGAAGGAGGGAAGGAAACTGACCCCAGAAAGAATACAGGCAATTGCGAAATTGAGTGTGCCGAAAACACAGAGAGAAGTACGTGCTTTCATGGGCATTACATCATATTGCAGGCAATGGATACCAAATTTTTCTTTATTGGCCAAACCTTTGGTGGCCTTGACTTGTAAAGATACACAAATCCAGTTCCGTGGTCTGAAGATTGTCAGAAAAGTTTTTCAGAATTGCGTAACGCATTATGTTCGGCTCCTGTGTTGGGTACCCCCGACTACAGTAAGCCCTTTACACTGTATGTCCACCAGAAAGAAGGATGCGCATTGTCAGTGTTGACACAGTCTTTTGGAGACAAGCAGTGCCCATGTGCATATTTTTCGTCGACCTTGGATCTGGTAGCTAGAGCATTGCCAAGTTGTTTAAGAGCTACAGCGACAGCAGCTGTTTCTATTTGACAGTCTGCTGGTTTGGTGATGAATAATACACTAATTGTCATGGTCCCACATGCAGTGGATACCTTGTTGAATCGTACCAAGACACAGCACTTAACTAGCGCTCGGTTGTCGGGTTATGAATTGACCTTGTTAGCGAGTCATGTACATATTAAGGGAGGCAACAAGTTGAACCCAGCCACGTTATTGCCAATTTCAGTTGAAACAGAGAATATTGAAAAGCCACACGATTGTTTCCTTAGAACTGAGGAAGAAACGAAAGGGAGGATAGATCTCAAAGATACTCCTCTTCTGGAGTGTGATGGTACATTGTGGGTTGATGGTTCGTGTTTCAAGTGGCCGAATGGCGATACGACTGCGGCATATGCTGTTACGTCTTTGCATAAGATTGTTGAAACTTCACGTATCCCACATAACTCAGCGCAAGCTGCAGAGTTGATTGCACTTTCGAGAGCGTGCGTGTTGGCAAAAGGAAAACGAGTGAATGTGTACACTGACAGCCAGTATGCGTTTGGTGTGGCTCATAGTTTTGGACGTTTGTGGCGTGAACGTGGGTTCCTGACTTCGCATGGAGCAAGGATACAGCATGGTCAGTTGGTGAATGATCTTCTTGAGTCACCAACCTTGCAGTTACAAGTTGCGATTGTGAAATGCAGTGCGCACATAAAGGTTACGGATGATGTTGGTCGTGGTAATGCGTTTGCGGACGAAGTCGTGAAAGAAACTGCGAGAGATGTGATGAGCCGCATGTATGTTGAAAGTCCGGCGAGATGGGTTGCAGATAGAAGTATGTGTGAAGATACGATTGAGAGTGTGAAATCCATCCAAGCTGAAGCTACAGGGAAAGAGTTGAATGAATGGAGAGAAAGCAAGGGTAAATTGGACTCGAATGGTTGTTGGGTTGAATTGTCGGAGCATCAGCGATGGTTGTTACCTGACGCGTATGTGCTTCCAGTTGTTACAATGGCGCATAGGATGGCAAATATCAGCGTGAAAGGAATTTGCAAGTTGTTGGCTCCAGTATGACAAAATGTTGGTATACCTAAATGTGCGGAGAATGTGGTCAAGAATTGCATGGTGTGTTTGAAACACAATCCTGGTAGGGGAACCCCAACTCTAGCTGGTCATTCTGCGCCTCCAACGTATCCGTTCGAGGTTTTGCAGCTAGATTTCTTCCACATGCAAAGGTGCAACCATTTGAAATACGTACTTGTTGTTGTTTGTGCCTTTTCAAGATGGGTAGAGGCATACCCCTTAAAGGACAATACTGCCTTATCCACAGCTAAAGCCCTTGTCAAGGAATTTTTCCCCAGATTTGGAATGCCGAGAATAGTCTGGAGTGATAATGGGAGTGAATTTGTGGGTCGAGTGATGAAGAGAGTGTGTGAGGGACTAGGAATTCGGCAGAAGTTCCACGCTGCAAATCACCCCCAATCAGCTGGATTAGTTGAGTGCTATAATGGCACCCTTAAGTTGAAATTGGCCAAAATTCAAGTGAGCTCTGGTTTACAATGGCCAGACGCTTTGCCCCTAGCCCTTCGGTCCACAAGAATGACTGTTCATTCGATAATGGGTTTGAGTCCGTATGAAGTTGTCTTTGCCTGCCCAGTGAAAATTTGGGGTGTGCCAAGGCCAACTAGATTTAGTGAGATCGAACATCCTGTGTTGCTTGATTACTTGTGTGAATTGACGGCTAAACTGCGTGTCTTACACCAACAGGTTCACAGTTCCTTACCGCCAGCTTCAGACGATCCAGGCCACGCTATTGAACCTGGCACCTGGGTCCTGGTGCGCAACTTCCAGCGAACCAAGAACGAGCAGCCTCGCAGGACCGGACCCTATCAAGTGTTGTTGGCCAACCGCTCTGCAGCACGTGTCCACGGCAAAAAAAACTGGGTTCACGGCAACCATTGTAAACGGGTTCCGTTGCCCCTACCGTATGATTGATGGGTCCAGGAAGGGATCGCTGACTCTGAGAATGAGACCGTGCCTCGTTTTCTGCCTTTTAGCGATGCACGTGTAAAAGGAACAATTTGTGAACAAGAAAGTGACAATATTTTACAAGAAGATGTGCCACCGCCAAATCGATTGAACACTACTGAGCCTGAACTTTTATTTAAGAATCAAGAATTGTCTGGAAGAAACCGCTATAATCTGAGACCGAGAGTCATGGACAAATAAAAAGATAAAGTTTTTTTTAATGATTTTTCTGTTTGCAGGTTAACTCTCCACCGAGGATCTACTCATTTTTGTTTTTTCGAACCGCCATCCGGGTTCAGCTGTAGGGTTGCGGTTGCTTAAAGTCTTTAGAGTGCAAGCCTGAGACACAAGGTCGAAGGTTCTGGTTGGCCTAAGGGAGTTGCCCTGGGTTGACAGAAGCATTCCTTAGCAGAATCAACCTACCATCGCGAGCAGCAGATTCAGTCTAGGATGGATTTCCTTGAGTTGGAGAGACCTGCACGGACAATAACTTTGAGACAGAAGTTATGTAAATTGACTACAACAAAACATTTTTTAATATTATGCTTGTTTTTGCTATTGAGCTCAATGATGTTTTTAATCGGTTATGTGACATTCTCTTTTCAAGTAACGTTTATGCCTGCTGTGCAACCTACACCTCCTCCTATTGTTTCTTCGCATTCTTTTCACCCTCTGCCTGAACATGAGTCCATTAGGAGAATGGAATTCCCTAATAATAACTTTGTTCAGCTTCTTCATCAACACCAGCTGGTAGTGAACATGACTAATTGTTAGGTGTGTGGTCTTATGCCACATACGACAGATAAGGGTATCCCATACTTGGTCTTACCATTTAGTTACAATGGTTCTTTGTGGGCGCTTCGGACGATGTTCATATATGCCATCGAACCATATCCCCCACGTTCCACGAGAAGTAACTCAAGCAACAAGGCATTGGTAGTGGGAATCACAAATATGTGCAGAAACATTGATTCGTATAGAACGATTCCCAAAGATGAGTTGCAAGCTTATGATAGATGGAACATAACAGGATATGGAGTTACTCTGAGTGAGAACCAGCGAGCAAAGAGATCCTCCCCGATTTGGATAGTACCCCATCAGGGTCACCTATGTCTGCAAGGTAATGGCAAGAATCCGAGAGCTCAGCTAGGGAAAAGTGGTCTGCACTGAGATGTATGTCTTTACATCTCGAACTTCTCCTCCGTTTCTAGCAGCTAAGGGTACATATTTCATCTGTTATGACAAGGAGTATACATGGTTGCCCCCTGACTTCTCCGGCACATGTTTTGTTTCTTTCCTGTTGCCTCCCACTTTTACAGCTGCGGCAGATTACCATAAGATGAGAGTTGATAGAGGAGTCTTCAGTAAGGAAGATACCGCAGGGCAAGAATTCGGAGATTTCTTCAAGGGTTTTCTGCCGTTCTGGGGACCGAAGGCAAACAGCAGAAACATTTGCCAGTTGACGAGAGTGGTTGAGTCCACCATAGTCTAAACTGCCAGTGCCCTTAGTAACTTGACTGCTGAGCTCCAGTCGGATAGACTTATGACACTTCAGAATAGAGTTGCTCTTGATGTCGTACTTGCAGACCGAGGTGGGGTATGTAAAGTGATCCAATCAAGTTGTTGTATATTCATTCCAGACAGCGCTCCAACAGTTTTCCAGGCCATTTCCAAGCTGCATAAGATCTCCGAGTCCGTACATATGGCTGAAGGAGATTGGTCGTTGATGGAATGGTTTTGGGGACTGTTATCTACATGGGGATGGAAGATTCTGATGGTCATTGGGATGGTATTGGCTGTCCTTTTCTTGTTCTGTTTCTGTGTACAGTGTGCTCCCGCTATATGTGGCCTTTGCGCTACTTCGTGTTCGAGGAGACCTGTCCAGAGAGAGTTACTAAGTAGTAGGATGATGCTACAGCAACATCTTGATGATCTGATGAATATGGACCTGGATTCAGATTGAAGTGAGTTTAGGGATTGCCTAATGTAGGGCAAAAGGAGGGTCTGTAGTTCCGTGAGTTTTGGGTCCCAAACCCTACAATAAAAGTCGTCGGAAATAGACGATTTTGGTATCAGCGAACCACAAATGACGAATGCGGTATGCATGAGTGTTTTCGTCACATTACACAGATGGATTCACTATGCATTTGACGATTTCGTCTTGAACCCTTGGGTTCCATTTTGTGTACGGCAGCCATTTTGTGGTTGCCCTCACATTAGGCTGGTAACTGCAAGTCCTTGGGACACGTACACCTTCGCTGACTCCCCTGTGACCTGGCCAAGCTGACTCCACCTATAAAATAGAACAAAATTAACCCTGCCACACGGATATAAGGGGTCCTAATACAGGATCCAATCAATAAACAAATGGGGTGAACATGAAAACCAGAGCCATAGACATCACCATTCCTCTTTTTTAGTACATGATATTTTTGTTTTTTTCTTAAAAAATGATTTATCTTTTAACAGTGCAGTTTTTAATTAGAAATACTGTTGATATATAGTTCATATAAAAATGATTACATCTAGGGGAAAGACACATTTCATTCAAGATAAAGGGGAAATTAAATACAGTACACAAAAAAGTTCCTCAAAATCCCAAACACTCCCAAAAAGAATTTTTTGTTATATATACATCATCACTCAAGATACTCATTCACTTCCTCATTCATTTAGATTCACTCACAAACAAGTACAACCGTGCCTGCAACAACAGATGTAAAATAGTTGCATAGGTTAAGGGTGGACTAAGTGGACAAAGCTAATGGGAAAGGTTTTATGCAAAGAAAAATCTATCAGTAGTCGGAGGAGTCCGCCTTGAAAAGATGAAGGATTCCCCAGTGTTCTTCGGTTGACAGGTACAGGAAAGATAGGCGAGTGACCAGGTGATGAAGATAAGAAATGAAACATTCTGTGGCCAAAATAATTGATGGGCAGTTTGAAAGGTGCGAAGTCTCACACTGCAGGTTCTGCTGTGTATTCCACTCCTTGCCAGAAATTGTAGTAAATAACCAGAGCACGGTCAAGTTGAAGTAAGATTTATTGTAGATAAATACACAGCTGTAGATCAACACTTGCCAGGTTCAGCAGTAGCATCCAAGTAACGGTTGCATGTCACAGCTTTGAATAACAACATTCTCGGCACGCAGAGACACTATAAGGAACTTAGAATGTTACCCATTGTAATGCCAAAGATCATTTTGTGTGGGGTCTTCCCACCAAAAGATCTTCTTGGGAGATTATTTACTACACGTTTGACTCCATAGATATGAGTTAGCCTACCCCTGTCAGTACCTAAGACCCTTGCTGTCAAAGATTGCTTTAAGTCAAGGTTCATTCGCTCCAGAGCTGAATTTCCCTCAGGCCGGTATGGAGACGAATATTGCACCTGCACCTGCATCCCCCATTGGCTTCATCGCGTATCTGTAAGCCATAGAGGACCTTTATTCAGAAGGGAAGGTGCCACAGGCAAACATCCTGACAATGTCATGCAAATATTTAATGACAATTCTACGTTGCGGCCAAACCTAAAGGAATAAAGAGCACAAATCCACTGCAACCAAATGTTTGAAAGCAGTGTCTGAAGACAAAGGACCTCAGTGATCAAGATACATACAATCTAACAGTTCATTGGAAATGTAAAGTTCAGTGTGTGCTGGATAGGCAACAGTGGATGGCCTAATCTGTTGAAAGATGTCTGCTGATACAAACCCTGTCACCAGAAACTTTGCTGTAAAAGAGACACAGTTGCTGTCACTCCGGCATGTGCAGAAGCTACACCTTCATAAGTGGCAATGATAAAAGAAAGTCTTCAGTCCTCATTGGGAATCAGCCGATCCCCAACAAATGGAATAGTTGCAAATGGGACTTGACCAGAGGACATGTGATATTATATGTATAACAAGAAAACCTTGGAGAAGTTCTGTTCCCTAAATCGTTGCAGCAATTACAGCCAGAATTTCATCGTCAATTTTACTAATGGTCCTAGTGATTTCTGCAACTGATAAGTGGCTTTTGCAAATTTGGCAGCCTCTTCAGCCAGAGAATTACCAACAGCATTACATGTGTGAGTGGCAGACATTCCTTAAGAGTGGGCACTCGAACCCAAACCATTTTATGCTTAGTTGCACTACCTTTAGAATCAAAGAAATCATTTTGTTTCCAGAAAAATAAGTTATCA
Organism: Lissotriton vulgaris; assembly: GCF_964263255.1. NCBI lineage: Eukaryota > Metazoa > Chordata > Amphibia > Caudata > Salamandridae > Lissotriton > Lissotriton vulgaris. The sequence continues at coordinate 46,458,228 of NC_141699.1, forward strand.
TTGAAGAATTGTACACACTAAAATGAATCACATACTATAAGCGTAGGAATTTCTGGATCAGCAAATTCAAGAGCCAAAATCAAAGCACGTAGCTCCACCAATTGAGCTCTGCAATCACCAAGGGACTGTGCATGAACCAAAGAGGACCATCAACAATCTGTACCGCTACAATAGAGCAGGCTGCAGTATGCTTAGACCCTTCTGACGGTTGCACAAAACCGTCAGTATCAAATATACACTTGTCTTGATCTGGAGGAAGTAAAAACTCTTGTGTCTGTAAAGAAGGATCAAAGACAAAATTGACATCAGCCAATGTGAAAGAACAGTGAGCTAAAAAACGGTGATGGATCAAGCCCTGATCCTTGGACAGGGTAAGAGTGGTCTGCTTAATTCAGACACTCTGTTCATCACCACCCCCTTTTCTGAATCAATGCCCAACTCAGAGGCAAGGCTTTGGCGTTTGGGATATTAGCCTTTGTAACTGCTTCGAAGTCAGGTATATGTGAAACCAGAAAAATCGTTTACCCTGAACGAAAGAGAGCTCCTTCAGAATCGCCATCTCGACAGTCGTCAATGTTTTTCTGTAGGAAAGAAATGCATCTCAGCAGAAGTCTACAAATGTTAATTGTAAGCAATGGAGACTGCATCCCCTTCATTGAACATCAAGTAAATGCTCCTGGTACAATTCTTATTACAAAATTAGTCGAATTTGTTTTGTTTTAACAAGAAATTGGTCGCAAGCAGATCAGACTATAGAGATCGAAGAATCGCGGTGTGTTCAAGAAGCCAACAGGAAGCCAAGTTGTATCAAAGAGCAAAGACGTATGATACGCTGGGCATAATCTGGAATGCAAGTCCTCTCAAAACTCAAAAAACCAAGAAAAGATTGCAATTTTTGGGATGGAGGCTGCAAGTGTGCACATTTCTCCAGAACATGGCGGGCTAAGCCCCGACCTTCATTATTAAGATCATATGCCAGACAAATGACTGCCAAATAGGCAATGTGTGACTTGACAAAGTTAAATTTGTAACCAAAATTAGCAAAAGACATTATGATGCGGTTCAGATGTACAAAATGTGGTACAATATTTTATTTTTTGGGAGATTTGTACAGCCCATGGCTGCCAATCAAGGTTTACCAGCGCTGATCTCTTTAGTGAACCTAACAAGCCCTCCACCGAGTACAAAGGAAAGGATGGAAACAGTCAAGTTTTAATAGCTTTGTGTAAGACTGTGAGCAATTTGCAGGTTGCTAAATAATTTGCAAGGGTATTCCATAACTTAGCTCCAGGAAAAGCAAGTGACCAACCAACTTGACAGGTTCTCTTAATTCTGGGGACCGTCTCTAGATTCTCAAAACTGGAGAGGGGCAAATTGCTGGGTATATGGCATGAGACCAATGAGCGTTGATACAGGGGTCCTGAGTTGTAAATGCATTTGTGCATAAAGCAAAGAACTTTACATTATATCCGAGATCAACAGGCAGCCAATGAAGAGTGTGAAGAAAAGGGGCAGAAGAAGTACATCTAGGATGGTGAAGGAGTGGTCTAGCTGCCACATTTGGAACCATCTGAAGTATTTGTAGTATAAATGTTGCAACACCAGAGTAAGGGGCATTGCCGTAATCCAATCTGGAATTAAGTTGGCAAGTGCAATAAATGCTAGACCACCTCTCAGCAAGATTTCTCACCACGGGTGAATGCAGATGGCTCGCATTGATAAACTATCCGTTTGCATTGAGGAAACTGCTGCTATAGTACAAAATCTACTTTAGCAGCAGAAAGAAGAAGCGCCCGCCTGCACTGCGCATGGTGCAGTTCATGCTGATTTTCCATAGCGGAACGCCGCAAGCACCTCCCAGGCCTTGTAACGACTATAAAATAAAAAATAAAGTTCTTGTAAAATGAATTCATCAGTATCCATGTGTTATGTTATGTTATTTTATGTTATGTTATATTATGTTATATTAAAGGATTTTATAAAGGTTGCTTATAACCAAATAGGCGTCTTGGCGCTAGTCGCAAGAATTCAAAGCATTGTCAATAATTAAAAACAAAGCAATCCAATCTTTTCAGAATTACAAGCACATTGGTCTAAGGAAAAAAACCTGTTTTTAGATACGTTTTAAATTTCAAAAGGTCTGATTGATTTCATAGATGTAAATACCACCATTTTGCTACTGTATAGGTAAAACTTCCCCCACCTCAGGGGGGCTTTCTTATTCTGGTTATTTATGCTTTGTTGGCAGTAGAAGATCAATGGCCTATCTCAATGAAGTCCCTTGTGAACCCAACAGAGCGCGTTGCATTAAATACGCTCCCTAAGGGGGGCGGAGTTAGCCGCGACGAGAAATGGCCATGTAGTGCGCGAGATCCTCGGCGAGGTTGACATAAAACATCCCCATCCTACAAGTAGCTAGGCGATTTTTCATCAAAAACCATACAGACAAGCTGACCATTAGGTCCACACTCGACAGAAAGCAGCGATCGCTGAGGCGGCCAGGAGTGCGGTTTTCGTCCCGCTAGCGAGAGGAGGCCTGCTGCGCCCAGAACATCGGGAAGCACCGCCCTGCAGTAACATCGCGGGCCGAGACGCACGGCGCGTACGCCGGCCCGGAGCTCGCGCAAGGACCCGTGGGCTGGGTCCGTGCCGTCACAGAGACTCAGCAGAAGTGGTGGGGATCCCGTGCGGCCTCCTACAAGGTAGCTGGACTCTGGCCAACTCGGTGCCTTTTTGCCGGTGAGGAGGTAACCGTAGCCGCAAATGGAGTGAACGAGGAGGCGGACACGAGGTGAGCACAGGGAGACGGGCCGGGACAGCTTCTGGGCCGTGGCGACCCCCCCCATGGTGGCGAGTCGACTTGGCCACAGAGAGATTACGCAGTGATACCCTGCTGGGCCCCCCACGAGTGGCGATCGTGGAAAAAAAAACGCTTTCCCGCCTCATCATCTGCGCAGAGAGGACCTTACATAGGGGGCATACTACAGGCTGCATATTAGACCCCCCTCACCGCGGTGGTGGGCTGGAGACAGGTGGCGGGCACTCAGAGAGGTGGCGAAAGAGCACAGACACCAGGCACTGCTCCCCACTCCCATTGCGTACCCAAGGCCGGGTTGCCGAGCTGCGGGCCTACCTCAGAGGCACGAGGAGTGGCCCACGTATGCAGCGGTCCTGAGATGCTCGGGAGATGGCTTGCACTACTGGAGGCAGGTAGGGGGTGACCGCCGCCCGGGAGGAGCAGGCCACCCGTTTCCGCTGAAGATACTCCATAACAGAGCTGAGGTGAAAAGGATACGCCAGCTCAGCAACTGACCACCAACCACCTTGGTTGCACGCAGCCGGTCACTATGGGTAAACCGGATAGGAATCAGCCCAAACGTACCTTTGAGGCCCAGAAGAAGCAGCCGGGGCAATCAGAAGCAGACCAACAGCGGAACAACCCCACAGGGACACAGCCCAGGGAGCTGTCAACTGAAAATGTCCAATCGACGTTTCTTTCCATCCAGACCACCTTGTCGGACATAGATGGTAAACTGGACACACTTACATACCGAGTGGACCGAATGTCGGAGCGGCTGGATCGTCACACGGAGAGGTTGGACATGGTGGAATGGCGGATCTCGGACGTGGAAGACATCACCAACCAAATGTCTAGCAAACACACTGAAGTGGATAAACAACTGGCAGCACTGCAAGCCAAGACAGAAGATTTAGAAGCCAGGTCCCGTCGATCCAACATACGAATTATGGGAGTGGCGGAAACAACAAACACGGGCCCGATGGTAAAGTATGTGGAACAACTCTTGATTGCACTCCTGGGGAGGGACACCTTCTCGAAGGTCTTTATTATTGAACGGGCCCACAGATCCTTAGCCCAGAAACCATCGATAGGTGAAAGGCCCAGACCGATAATAGCAAAACTTGCAAAACTTCTGAATTATCGGGACAGAGATGCAGCACTACGGAAAGTGAGAGAACTGAAAACTTTGCAGCATGAAGGCATGGAAATTGCCTTATATCCGGATTTCACCCAACCAGTGCAAGTAGCGAGGAAAAAGTTCAACGCTGCAAAACAAAAACTACGCGATCTGCAAATCCCGTACGCCATGCTCTAAGCAGCGAGATTGAAGATCACTGATGACGGCAAAGTGAAATTCTTCAATGAGCCCAAAGATGTCTTGAAATACCTGCAACTGTGGAAATCGACTGGGAGACGACGGAGGTCACCAAGGGAGTAGCCTCAAGAAAGGGAGGTCATGTCCGATGTGGAATAACTTACACAGGTAAACTCATCCTGGTTGATATGTAGTCGCTGTGGGTGTTCGTTCCCTTCCACAAGACCTGGTACGGCAACAGCCTGAATTGATATGGCTTCGATGGCATTGCTGCTGTGGGGGGACACTGACTGCGACATGAACATGGGCACTGCGGGGGACTTTTGGGTTTCGAAGTGCCAGATAAATCTACCTTCACTATTATGCACGCCAAGTGAATACTGACAAAGCTATCGTGCTGTTGTTTGAAACGAAAGGTATCTGGTGGGATTGTTGTGATTTATACTGAAGTGACCTACGATCTGAGCCCATACTAGCTACTGTTGATGTTTAGACTTTAAACATAGCCCCCCCCCCCTGAATTTCACCGTCAGGGGGTTTAGTCAAGGCAGCTCCTGCCCACGAGGTAACATACCAAGTTCCTGTTTGTTTTTTGCGGGGAGTATATTGGGAGGTTGAGGGACATGGCTTCGTTAAGATGGGGTGAATGAAGTGGGAGGGGGGGAATGCAAAATTCACCGGTCGGCAGAGGAGACACGCACTACATGCATTAGGAGTCGAGAACTTCGACATGCTACATACACAAAAGAGTACAGATGGCGCTCAGTCGGCACACCATGGTACATGACCTGACACAAACCAGACCCTTGTCCCTGCTGACATGGAATGTGAGAGGGCTGCAGGACCCGCGTAAGATCAGAAAAGTGATGGCATACCTTGATAGACATGAGATTGATGTGGCTTGTTTGCAGGAGACACACCTAAACCCATTGCGGGAAATGAGGATAGGTAATAGGTGGGCGCAGACCTCTGTGGCATCGTCTTATTCGACATATGTGAGAGGGGTCCTACTGCTAGTTAAACGAGGCATCCCTTTCACTCTCATAGACACGGACACAGGTGATCAGGGGCGCTTAAGGTGGCTACGGGGCAACTTCGGAGGTGTGGTTCTCACCATAGTCACTATCTATGGATCAAACGTAGACGACCCTCAGTTCTTTGCATCTGTCTACGCCAAGCTACGCGACTTGCAGCCATCACATGCAATAATGGGGGTGACTTTAACACCTGCCTAAATCCCACCTTGGACAGATCGACAGGCCTGCACAGCATGGGAAGAAACTCAGCCAGAATAGTTAGGGACGGTATGGATGAATGGCGGCTGGTGGATATATGGAGGGAGAGACACCCAGAGGCGAGGGAAGGTACATGCACATCGCAGGCACACAACACGTGGTCTAGACTGGACTATTGGCTGATCATAAGGAAGATGTGCACTTGGGTCCGCAAGGTAGAACATTTGCCTAAAACACTGTCTGACCACTCTCCGGTGCGGCTGCACCTTGCGTTACCCACACACACACTGTGAGAATTTATGTGGCGCCTCCCACACAATGCGCTGCAGGACCAAGTATTTCATGGCGAGCTGAAACAAGCATAATGGATTTCTTTCAAACCAATGAGGGACCGGTGGACAGCTTTCAAGGTCACCATACGGGGTCACTGTATTGGGAAACAAGCAGGCATACTCAAGGATATAAGGCAGCAATTGGCAATGATAGCACGTGACATTAGGGACCTAGAAGCAGATAACGCAGCTTCGCCAAACCCAGGGACACAGGCCGATATTAGGCAGAAAATCACTGCATTCCATGAGTATGCAGACGCAGAGGTGTAATACCTGTTGAAACACTACCAAGCACAGGTGTATGGGGAGTGGGACAGACCGGGTAGGGCACTATCACTGAAGATTAGAGCCGGACGGAAGAACACGTACATAACACACATCACGAACGAGGACGACGAGATGGTCTATGACACTCCCGGTATCCTAAAATGCTTCCGGGAGTTTTATTCCTATTTGTACGCTCCTAAGACTAAGAACACAGACCGAGAGATTCACGAGTACCTAGATGATGTGGGGCTGGCCTGGCTTTCGGAAGCACACAGACAGTTTCTGGGCCATACTATACCGGAGGAGGAATTTAAGGACGCAATAAACTCACTCCCCAATAATAAAGCCCCAGGGCTTGATGGCCAGCCAGGCAAATTTTACAAGGAGTTCCGAGACCTGCTGCTCCCGCATCTAGCCCTTATGTAGGAGGAGTCTTATGAGGAGGGGATCCTCCTAGAGACACTAAGGGAAGCTTTGCTGATCGCACTTCCTAAGCCCGGGAAGGATCTCACTAAATGTGACGCCTATCACCCCCTCTCCCTCATAAATATAGATGTGAAGATCCTGGCCAAGGTAATTGCTGCCAGAATACAGCTGCTCCTGCAGTCATTAGTGCTCCCCAACCAAGCGGGATTTATCCCCACGAGGTCTACCACGCAGAACATCCGAACAATATTCACGATGTACCAGAGTCTGGACCCCGATGTGCCGGCCGCGGTGGCGCTCCTAGACACCGCAAAGGCCTTCAACTCTGTCAAATGGGACTTTATGCTTACGGTCCTTGTCAGAATGGGGTTCCCGCAAAGATTACTGAAATGGATTACTATGCTGTACACTGCACCTACGGCGAGGGTGCGCATAAATGGAAACACCTCCCGCAGAATCGCCATAGGCCGCGGCACTAGACAGGGGTGCCCACTGTCACCCATTTTATTCACGCTCATAGTAGAACCCTTAGCTTGTAAAATCAGACAAAACCACCCCGAAGCTGCTCTGCAGTTCGAGTTGAGGCCTGTCGGCATCTTGCTAGAGGTTGACGACATTGTCCTTTACACCCGTGATCCGGACACGAATCTGAACACCCTGATACGGGAGTAAATTAAGTATGAACAATATGCTGGACTAAGCAGAAACTGGGACAAATCAGTGGTGACACCACTGACAGAGGCGACTACGCAGCCTGCGCTAGACTACCCTCTGACCTGGGAAACAGAACCTGTGAAATACCTCAGTGTTTGGGTCCACCGAGACCCCGAGGTGGTAATACGACAGAACTATGGGGTGGCGCTGACTAAATTAGAGGAATCGGTAGAACGGTGGTTTAAGCTCCCGTTATCGCTGGCAGACAGAATAGCCCTGCAAAAAATGATCATTTTACCCTGATTCCTTTATCTGTTCTGGATGTCGAATGCCTTCTTTAAGAAGCTACGCACCGCGTTACAGCGTGTGACCTGGGTCGGAAGGCAACCACGGATCGGATGGAAGACGCTCACAAAACCATACCATCAGGGGGGCTTTGCGTCCCCTAATTTACAACTATATTATTATTGTGCTCAAGCGCAACACGCACACTATTGGCTGCAACCTCATGGACACATACCGCATATTGCGGTGGAGACAGATAGTATCCGTCCTAAGAAGCACAATACCTAGTAGATGCAGTGAGCTATTATCCCAATGACACCATAAATCCAGTCAAGTGCACATCCAGGGCATGGTACACGCTGGCGACCAGGGCGCAGAAGCTGCCTATATGTGCGCCTGCGCTCCCACTGGCGAATCATCCCAACGTATCGGTAACATGCGAGCGGAAGATGTGGGGTGAGCTGGAGGATATGGGCCTCCGGACGATGAGCGCGATATTTCCGCACAATAAGTTTATATCCATGAAATGCCCAGAGCTGAGCGCACATAGAACGCCACTGAAACTGTTCGCATACCACAGGCTTAGGGCAGCCCTTAAGCATTTATATGACACGTTTCCGCAGGAACCGCCGACGCTGCAAGCTATGCAGATCCTACTGACGGCGCCCACCCGCTCCAACCTGGTTACAAAACTATATACCGCATCCCAACACAAACAGACTGAGGAGGCTAACAGATCATTACTCCGTTGGGAAGAGCAGACGGGGATGCCTGTATCTGAGGCTGACTGGGATTATAGTTGTGCCCAACTTCAGCTGCTCACGTCGAACTGCAATCTGCGCACCATACACTTTAAGTTTTTACACCAATCGTACTATACCCCAGTGAAGTTACACAGGTTCGGCCTTGGAGCTGATGACAGGTGTCAGAGGTGCCAGATGCTAGGCGCGGATTTTGTCCATATAGCATGGGCCTGCCCGGAAATGGAGGACCACTGGAGGCCGGGGACGGAGGCGCTGTCAAAAATGTTAGCTGGTAATGTCCCAAATACCCCATTGACCTGCCTGCTAGGTACACACAGGGTCAAACAAGTCAGGAGACGGAAATTGCTGGCAGTGGCACTTCTGTTGGCCAAACAACGGGTGGCCATTAAGTGGGGTAGAAAACGGCCACCTAGATTTAAGAACTGGGTGTCAGACATGCTATATTGCAAAGAGACTATGGGACGTATGAAGAATGTTTACCCATGGTCTCCAGACCTAGGGACTTCTGGCAGCCGCTAGTGGACTATTTGCAGGCACAACAGGAGAGCTCCTGAACACCGGGAACCTGTGAACTACTACGCAGCTGCACATGCACTGGGAGAGGGAAATGTAATGGATGGGTTGCCCTGATGTACTTGTTTGTTGAAGAGGAGGGTGAGGAGTACTGGGTACTTATGCAGAAAGGCTGTACTGTATGTAAAGTTGGCGTCAAAAGGTTGAACAACTGTAGACCTCGAGAAATTACTGTACTGCAATGTCATAACTCATGCACTTGTGTGGATCTCTCTGTTTGTTTCTGGTGAACAAAAAAAAAAAATACGCTCCCTAATTGGAAGCCGGTGAGGTTCCTTAATGGAATTTGAAACTGAGCAGAATTTTGGTAGATTCAACAGAACTCTTGATGCCGAAATTGGCAGAGGCTGAAGTTTATTAAGGAGACGTGCTTGGCAGCCAGAGAATAGTGTATTACAATAATTAATTTTTGATATTACCAAAGCAATGATTACTACTTTCCTATATACTAATGTTAAAAATGGTAACATCTTTTAAAAAGTTTTTAACATGAAGAAGCATGAGGAGGTCACCTGAAATGAAGGTTAACCTGTTGTCAAAATTACATTAATATTTCTTGCCTTCTGAGCTGGAATTGGCAGTGAACCAAGATTAGATGGCCACCAGGTGGAGTTCCAGTAGGTGTTGTTTTCGCCAAATATCAGCACCTCAGTTTTATTACAGGTGAGCTTAAAAGCATTCAGTTGCATTGATTGTGCAATACTGTTCATACATGTGCTGAACTGCATGGCTACTCTGTCTGTATTTAATGAGACTGCTACAACTAACTGTGTGTCATCGGCATATGTATATGCTCTGATCAGCTGAATAAGCGGGGTGATGTATGCATTAAAAAGATGTGGACTTAAGGAGTACCCTTGTGGTACCCCACAGGGAAGTCTAAAAGGTGCCGAGGTATATCCTTTGAGCATCCCAGATGACAGAACCGTACCGACTAGGCTTAATAAACTCATACAATAGATTTCTGTTGATGAGGTTTTGGTTTAACCTTTTTCATCTCCTCCTTGCCCATCCCAGGGGTCGGAGTAAGGACCAAAGATTGCCGTCCTGTGGCTGAGATGGTCATTCTCTACAGGACATTATTCATTTAATCAAGTTCTGTAATTTTTATAAAACTCCTATAAAGTCCTTCTTAATTCCAAACCTGGAAAAGTATAATTTTAGGCAGTGCGCCCAGCTTTTATTTTTATTACAAATGCTGACAGATAGCACTGTCTTTTATGTACTCAATTTTTTCTAAATCTGTCATCAGACTCAGATCTAGTTGTGATTTACCAGCCTGCTCCCTTTATCCCTTTTGTGGCATCATGCATTTTATATGGTCTTGCTCTTCTGTATGTCATATCTTTTGAGCTGTGTTTTATTGTACCAACCTTGATTGATTTGTTTTATTTGTATAGTATGTGTGATATTGGATCCATTAAATCTTTGCATTTCCACTGATACAAGTTATTTTTAATTACCGGTTCATCCCTGTGTGGATGGTTTTTGATCAGATGTTATTATTATATTTTTACATGTGTTTTATGGTTTCAATATCTAAAACCGAATAAAGATTATTTTGATTTGGTTTGATTGTGCCACCCACATGAGTTGCTCTGAAAAGGTACCTCAGACCTGCCAGTGTAGTGTCTGTGCACAGCTTTAACATTCATGTAGATCTGGCAAGTACACCCTTATGGTAGGCCCGAGGTACCCCCATTGGCAGGGTGCAGTGTATGTGAAATGTAGTACATGTAATGGTATGTGTGACATGTCCTGCTAGTGAAATACTGCCAATTTTGTTTTTCACTGTTGAAAGGATATCTGTCCCATTGGATAGGATGGGAGATTCTTTGTAACATCTTACAAGTATACCTTTCCATTGGGACAAGATAGAGCAATAAAGTTTAGGCTCTCTTAACACAAATTTAATGGCACATATTTTATTAAAGATGTTTTTAAATTATGTGTTTGAAAATGCCACTTTTAGAAAGTAGGCATTTTCTTGTTTAACCATTCCAGGTGCCTCTGCCTGTTTGTGGATTGACTGTCTGGTTTTGGAGTGATAGGGGCTGGAGGTTTGCATTCACTGTAGACAGCCACTGGGGGGGGTTGAGATATGCCTGGCCCTTCCTAGATGGCTCAAAGCTTAGCTGAATGGGGCTTCGCTGCATTTAGAGTAGTGGAAGGAGTTTTCATTGCCCCAGAATAGAGCCTGTCTCCCTTGCACAATGCTGCCTTCTCCTCTTGTGGTCATACTGCACCAGTCAGGGCTTTGCTGTGTGCTGTGTGGGGTCGGACTGCAGTTGCTGGTTCTGCCAAGGAAAGGTCAAAGACTGGAACTTTGCTGTGAACAAGCTTGAAGGGGAATCTCCAAGTGCCTGAGTGTGTTGTCATGTTGTTCTGAAGTCTCAGGGACACAAAGAGTTCACCCCCAGCTAACTTGAACTAAATTATATTCAATTCAAAAGAGCTTAATCTATTTTTGCAATAAAATCATAAAAGCACATATCACATAATATTATAAAATGAACAGATTTAGGAGATCATTAAAAGTACTGACTATAACAACAATTAAAAGACCTACTGTAGATAACATATTACGGGAAATTCATATAAAAATAGCTTTCCTATATTTGATTACACTTTTAAGAATAAAGCTATTGAGCTTGTAAAATATTAATTTGCTAAAAATTGTAATACTAAAAACGCAGAAAAACATTGCCTAAGACCAAGTAGCCTTAAACTTGGTAAAATCCGCCTCTTTCTTGGTACAGAATAACATTTACAAATAAAAGAACATGTGTTGTTGTTTGGAGAGACTTATCATCACATGGGCACATATTCATGGTACTAGACCAATCGTTTGTGATGGGGAAACTGGTAAGCCTATGAAACATCCCCAATCTAAAGCGGGTCAACACCATTCTACCATATCCACCTAAGATGGTTTTAATATACTGATGAATTCTGTAAGTAGTTACCATCATTTGATTTGCCAGTATTGTTGGCTTTAATAGTTCGGTTGTGTATCTGTTTGTCTCAATGAGCATCAAACCATTTATTTTTAGATTATTTCTCGTAACCGTAGTAATGGTACCAGGGTCATCGTAGTGTTCCGGGTGCCCAAGGTCATTCTTAATTTTTTTTACATATTTTAACCATGGAATACTAGAGTCCCGTTGTAATTTTAGGCTATCATTTGAAATATTGTGATTGAAACTGGTTTTAGTGTTGGACCATATCATGTGCCACAATAAAATAGGTTGTATTTTTATAAGGTCAGATATATGCGGCATCCCGAGTTCAGAATGACATACATGAGTAGATGTACTACTTGTGACTGCCAACAAATATCTAAAGACTGACTACAGGGGCCGAAGATCTGCATAGTTCCAGATGCCTGCGCCATACAAAGCCATAGAGATGCATTTTGCTTTATAAATATGTAGCGATTTTACAACCAGTACTCTTCCCAGTTTTCTGACAAAATTGGCTAGTGCAGTAATAACTTTCATAAATAATAATTTTCATGCTAGAACAGACTGAGACCATGTCCCCTTCTGGTCGGAAAGAATCCATAGATAAGAGAATCTTTTGGTAAATTCAACCTTATTATTATCAATAAATATGTCTCTGCATTTTGAGCGATCTTTCCCGCATATCATGATAAAGATTTAGATGTCTTCACTCTAAGGCCCAAGTTATGGGCAAGCATGGAAAAACTAGTCACAACCCTTTGAAGCCCCAATTGCGTTTGAGACATCAAAACAGCATTGTCCACATACAGTAGGACAGGTTTAGGACGCTTATCAATATGTGGCAGGTCCTGGCACTGATTCACCAGGATGTGACATGATTCATAGATATACAATGTAAATAAAAAAGGTGCCAAGACACATCCTTGTCTTACCCCTCTCCGTATTTTGAACATAGCAGTACACTCTTCGCTGGTCCAATAATGAACTGTTGCTTTTGTGTCACTATATAGCTGTCTCAAGAGGTGAATAAGTGAATATTTCTGGGGTTATTTGAGGGTGGTTGGGAATCACATTCCTGGTTGCTAACAAATATATGATCGGACACATTTTGGACAGCAGCCATTTAGAGGTAATTGGCAGTTTGAAACCTTTGTCTGACATTCACAACCAACCTTTCCTACGGTGGCCCCACTACTCAACGTCAACTCTGCCCCCTGTTTTAATAAATTTAGGGTCTCCTTCACAGAGGTAATCTGCTTTTCAAAATCCCCAATTGCCCCAGTAAGGTAGTTCATTAATGTCAGGTGTGGACCACTGGAGGTTTTGGCAGATTAGCTGCCTTTCGTTTTCCCATTTTGCGAGCCAGCAAAAGAGGACTAGATCGGCGTCTATTTTTTAAAATAAGGTCGATGATGATGAATCTTTCCTTAAGCTAAGGGTTATATGCTAAATTATAGCCAGTCCTTAATACATAATTTTATGAGTTCACAAGGCTAAATCGTATTAATAAGATCATTCAACATTCACAGTGCACTAGAAAACCAGCAGTAAAAGTATTTAATCAGAGATTGCTCCCACACCAACAGGAGGAGATAGATTCAAAATAATATATGGAGATTCGATTCGATTCAATAAGCTTTATTCTGTTGAAACAACGCAACCATAAAAGCAAAGTACATAAACAGATTCAATTACCAAAATCATTAAAAACAGCCAGCAATCAATTAAAATTTCATAATTTCATTAAATCGTTGTACAATTCCCAGCAAAATAAATGTAAACTTAAAATAGGTGGCACAACATTGATTTTCTTTGTGTAAACAATAAACGCATAGCAGCATTTCATGAACAAATGTTTGGCCTAAAGAGTTCTAGGTGTCAATATCAAATCACATGGGCTTAGAAACTGCAAAGTGCTCTATTAATGTGACCGCCCCTGATCTTGGGGATACTGGTCAAAGTTCCCCTTTACAAATTCATCATAAGCAACAGGAAGTTCTATTTGAAACATTTTCCAAACAAACTTCCATTAGAACATCATGCTCTTCCTGGCATTGATTGAACCTAAAATAAACGTTGCAGCGTAAAAACAAATCCCAGGTTCTCTTGGCGTCAACAGTGGGCTCATAGCAGCACTATTGGTTTTAGCATCATATTTTTTAACAATGGTTTAAGGTAAACAATTCTAAAATTCAAACACAGATCACATAAAAGTAAAAAGTGCATGGGCATTGGGAGACCGGACGCTGTTTCATTGTAGGGAACGCTACTAAATGGTGGGAAAGGCCTAGCCTCATTCTTGTTGAGACATAGCGGTGGGAGGGTCTTGTGACAAGTAATAAATACGTTTGAAAGCAATCGGTATCTATATGGAGGTGGTAAAGCTGGTACGTGGCTTGCTTCTCTATGGTTCTCACCCTGCATTCCTTCTTGTGATACAGGAAAGTGCTCTTTATCTCCTGTTTGGACAATCCTAATACATCATTTGGGTTTTCCAGGTTTGTTTGATTGAATAAGTCTCTGTAGGTATTAACTAAATATTTGAGCCAGGGGGTATTCAGACAATTATCCAATCGCAGGCAGACATTAATAATAGATTTAGTAAATGTGGTCTCCTCTTTTGACCATATAGATCTCCATAAAAATAGGGGTCTCAGTGCAATTAAGTCTGACAGATAATTAAGCCCCACTTCACAGTGGATTAGTTCAGGGGAGGCCGATGCTGGCAGACATAAAAGCTTTTTTAAAAAGGAGTTTTCCTCTGTTGCAAATTGTAACTTGAGTGGTGTCCCCACACACCTGCCCCATATAATGCAACAGAGGTAGTCAAGTCAAGTCAAAAAACGTTATTTGATTGTTCATAGTAACAACCATAAAAGCACATTTCAGTAAACATACATTGACACATAAAATCCAAGCATTATTAAAAACGACATAGAATAGAGAATCACAAGCAGAATATACAATAAAAAATATAAATATAAATGATTATGTTGGTTAAAATATATCTATCAGTGACACACTTACCCCTCCATGCTTTTCCTAAATTTAATTGCTAGTTTTAAAAAGCTACATACAAATAAAGTGCAATCACAGCTTAAAAGTTGGAGGTAATAAAGTGCTGGTCTAATTTGTGCAAAGTTCATTTGTTGGAGGCATGATTTTAAATATAGCTTCCGTGATACGGTATAGAAGGGGCAGATGAATAGAAAGTGTGCCAGATCTTGCGGAGACTTTTCGTCACAGCCGCAAGCAGGCAAGACTAGGCCTCGATGGGCCCCCCTCAGTACGGCCAATAATAGATGGAATATGTCTAAGCGAAACCTCGTCAGCAGAAAGCGATCATAACCTGACAGGGGCCATGACAGGTACGGTTCCATGCGCAGAGAGGTTCTTAGTAGCACATGTTTCCGAACACTGTCTTTCTTAATTCAACCTCCTCCCGAGCTAAATACCTAGATGCAATGAAGGTCTTCTTCACAAAGATAACATCAGATTTAGTGATAAACTCTGGGGTTCAAAAAGATCGGACGTTCAGAAAAACAGTTACTGATATATTTAACCCAAGGGACTTTGAGCCCGTTTTTCCATGTTAATGCTTCTTTCAGGATTTGTTGGGTAAGGGGTATGTCAGTATTTAGACAACAGTTTAGCCAACAAAGTAAGGGATTTACGGCTAACCTATCGCATAAATAGGGCATGCCCAACTCTTCATGGGCAGGAAAGTTTGCTGTTCCCCTCAAAACCCTTTTTAAAAAACTATTTTCTGCAACCTCCAGGCCTCTAGAGGAGGCGTACCCCCATAGCTCACTTCCATAGCATGCAATAGCAGTGCTCCTAGCTTGATAAAGTTGAAGCAACACTACATTTACAAGTCCACCGGACTATTACCCATTTTTCGTGCGAAGTCAAGTATTGCTGCATTGGCTCTAGTTACCTCTCCCATTTTTCTCTGTACTGCGGGTCCCCAATTTAGTTGATGATCAAAGAGGACACCGAGGTAGGAAAATGTTTTACCTACAGGAATTTTTTCCCCATTAACGTTAAAGCAGTTTGGCTTTTTTTTCCCTAGGCCTACCTTCATGACGTAAGATTTTGAGTTATTGATACTCAGGTCCCGGGACTTCATAAAAGCATGGAAAGAATTTAGCAGGGCTTGTAGGCCAATTGCAGTCCTGGATATCAGGACTGCATCATCCGCGTAGAGCAGAACCGGCAAACCTTTCCGGCTGACATAGGGGTAATCTACTCCTGTACTTAAAAGATGCTTTTCCAGGTCATTGATGTATACGTTGAAGAGAAATGGGGCTAGAATATACCCTTGGCGGACGCCCCGATGTATTCCAAAGTCCCTCGTTACTTTTAAGTCTTGTGTATAACGGACATTTGCTCTTGTATCGGAGTGCATGTCGGCTAGTAAATTAATCAGGTTCTGCTCTACACCCATTTTTGCCATGACATCCCATAGCCTACCTCGGTCTACGCAGTCGAAAGCCGACGATAGGTCCATGAATGCCATGTGAATTGTACCTTGTCGGGCCATGGTGTATTTTCCTATAATCATATACAGGTTCAAACACTGGGTAACCGTTGAGTGACCAGGCCTGAAGCTGTATTGAATTGGGGAAATGTCATTATTTTCATCTGCCCATGCTACTAACCTGTTTAAAATTACACCCCCCACTACTTTCACTACAGAGTTAATTAAAGATATTGGCCTGTAGCAGAGTGGGCTACTGCGGTCTCCTTTTTTAAATACGGGTACTATGGTGGAGATCCCCCACGACTTTGGGCAACCAGAAGCCGCTGCTGCATTAACTACAGCGGTAAGAACAGGGGCCCATAGTGATGGGCAAGATTTAAAATGATCTGGAGGAAGGCCGTCAGGCCCTGGAGCCTTATTGCAGGTTAGGCCTTGAATTCCTTTTTCAACCTCGTTAATTGAAAAATGCAGAAGATTCTCCATAGGAGTAATAGGACTATACTCAGCTTGTGGCTCAATAATTTTGAAAATAGTACTGAAATGGGTGACCCACTCTTCCTCTGGGATATTTGTGCCAAGAACAGTGTTACTTGGATGATCAAACAGAGGTTTATTAATGATTTCCCAGAACTTGGCACTGTTACCCAAAATTTTAGGATCTAAAAGGGACTCCCAGGTACTTGCCTTTACCTCTTTTTTTCGTGTCGCAAGGGATTTATTGCAGTTGCCGCGCATAAACTTCATACGTGCCAAGTCTCTGTGTCTAGCTTTTAGGGCCGTCTTAAGGTCTCGGCTGGCTTTGGGGCAGGAATGGTCAAACCATTTTTCGTTATTGCCGGCATGCCCATTTGCTGGCACCATCAACAAAGACCCTACTGTTGATACGACCCCCTCAAATGCAGACAAGGTTTGTCCAGGAGATGATGTAGGCGACACACACATTGAAAGTTCGGAACTACATAGATTATTAATTGAGATATACAAGTTATCACAATTCACCATTGTCCATTTCAAGCGGTGCTTTCCGTTTGTGCACTTTAAGGTTCCCCGGCCTTCACAGAGCTTTCGCATTTCAAAGATACCTCCCCCCAATTTGATGGAGATGGGGTTATGATCACTATGAGCATTCATTTGGATGCAAAAATCTGAGGCAAAGTTGGCAAGGTCCGCAGATAATAGGATATGGTCTATGTATGTTCCGTTTGAGTTGCCTTTATATGTGGGTACATGAAAAAGTGTGTGCTCCTCCGTCTCAGACATAGCTGTAACTAAGTTGTTTTCATTCATCAAAATGTTAAGTTGAGTACCACGCCGAGAATGATCGAAGTGAAAGCATTTTAGGCTATTACACCCCAAATGTCTCATGGGCGTCACTCCTGGATTCCCACAGGGATGGGTATTAAAATCACCAGCAATCAGTAATTGGCGTGACAAATTACCCACAATCTACCCAGAAAATCACGCAGCTGCAGTAAATTACATTCTCCATATTGGTTTACTGCATTATAAAAATTGATCAGGGTCAAGGTATGTTTACCCCTCTTTAGCTCTAGGACTTGGATATTCCTATTGCCTGAGTGACAAATGCTTATATGACAGATAAGAGCCAGATTAATGTAAATTACCAGGCCCCCCTTTGCTCTTCCACTGCTCGATGGTTTGGCTGGGATGAAGAAGCTTTGATATCCCTCGATGTGAACGTATTTTTTTTCTGCCAGCCATGTTTCTTGGAGGCATATCACCGCGTATTGCTTGACAAAAGAAATAGGCTCACTGGTTAGAGCGGCATACTCTGAAGCAGAGATCAGGCGCTGGACCAGGGTTCTAGTCCTGACGCGGCAGGGTCTTGGGCTCAATGTCCGCGGACTTGATAATTCTCGCCTCGGCGCCTACTCTAATCATGGGTCCCACTCTGCAACTCTGGGCAATAGCTTGCTTAATCTCCACAATGGCCCCTACAACACTGGGATGCCTGGCTTCACCTTGGGGGTGCCCAGGAGGGGCATCTCACAGGGAGAGCCAGGAAGGGTTCCACAGCGTTATACAGCGCCAGGACGCCCCGTTGGGGCAGCTGTGTGCTTTACAAAACACACTACATTTACAAGACAGCCAAGTGGGATCGCAAGCTTTATCAGCCAAGCCCGCCGTGTTCCAGGAGACCAGGCTTGTGCTACATGATGGTGTTATGTCTACTTCTGTGTCTGTATCTGTGTTTACATTATTATATGTATTTGGATAAATAAACTCTGTTCGTGTGACTACCTGTTCTTCCATGGTGTTGTGATTGTGTTTTATATAGGTTAGGTCGGGGCTAAAGGCCTCTAAATAGTCTGTGAATGAACTTGACCGATTTTGTAAGAGCGGACTCTCTGATGAGGTTCTTGTTTCTGGGCCTGTCTGGTCAATTAATATTAGTTTCTCTGCAATGGTAAATCCGTTCAGTCCCTTTATATCAGCGTCTTTGCCAGATGTTATATCATGGTTTGCGTAATCATTATGTACTGGGATTTGTGTTACGGGTAGTCAGTCGACCCCCTCCAGGCCACACTGTTCATTGAAGGCATTAAACCTGTTTGAAATAGGAACGATGTACTGATTACTCAGATAGGTTGAGTAGGGATATTCATGTTGAAGTACTTGGTGTGATCCTTCCTTCCTCTCTGGGTACATTGCAAAGTGGTTTGTAATTCTGTAATCCCTGGGTATGGCTTCACAGTGGATTAGTTCAGAGAAGGCCGATGCTGGCAGACATAAAAGCTTTTTTAAAAAGGAGTTTTCCTCCGTTGCAAATCGTAACTTAAAAGGTGTCCCCACACACCTGCACCATATAATGCAACAGAGGTACATCTTGCTTTATGGATATAGACCATGTCTTTAATGGGGCGATCCCCCAATTTAGATGCAAACTTTAAGAAACCATACACACTTTTGGTCATTTTGGCTCGAACATTAGTCATTTCACGGTTCAATTTCCCATCACAGGAAAAAGATAACCCTAGATAGCAGAAATGATCAACATTTTGCACTTTATGGTCATCGATAAAAAAGAGTTTCATACTCCTAAGTTTTAGACCGCATACCGTTGTGAATGTTTTAGCCTTATTGATCAACAGCTTCCTCTTACTAATAAAATCAGTGAACCCATCAATTTTCCTCTGGAGGCCTACCGGTGTTCTGGAAAGGAGCACAGCATCATCCGCATCAATCAGGACTGGAACTTCCTTACCTTCCGCTTCTGGATGAATCCGCCTATATCATTCTAAGTACTGCGTCAATTTCATTAATAAATAGGGTAAAAAGCAATGGCGCTAGGATGCAGCCTTGGCGGATACCACGTTTTACAGTAAATTAGGGGTGCATTCACCAGTTTGGCCATACCGTACTTTAGTCAATAGCTTCTTAACTGCCTGGCTAAAATGTAAAGTAATAAGTAAAACTGGCCATAAAATGGCGTGATCCACTAAATCAAAAGCGCTGCTAAGATCGGTAAAACATAAACAGAGCTGTCCCTGTTTAGCACATGTGTATTTTCCAACTAAAATCTCTAGGTTAATGCACTGTTCTATCGTGCCCAGCCCCTTTCTAAAACCATATTGAGCCTGAGCCAACATACCATTCTCTGCGACACACTCTTTTAGTCTTACTAATAAAACCCTACTCATGTTTTTTACTGAGGAATCAAGTAGGGAAAAAGGCCGATAGCTCGAGGCCTCAGAATTGTTACCCTTTTTGTAGATATGAATAATAACAGATTCCCTCCAGGTAATCGGAGAACCCACCGTTCCTGCAGCATTAAAAACTCTTGTTAGTAGCGGGCCCCATAGTTCCAGTACAGTTTTGTATACATTGATGGGGACACCATCCGGGCCCGGTGCTTATCCCCCTTTACTGCTTCCAAGGCCTAACTTGACCTCATCAAGGGTAATATTTAGAGGAATAACAGCCATTTGTGCAGGTTAACCGGGTCCTTAGTATCTGTATGGCTTGGGTTAAATATGCTAGCGAAGTGTGCCACCCACTACTCACAGCTGACATAAGACAGAAGTTCTGGGAAGGAGTCGTTTTTTAGGAATGTCGTGTTTACAGTATCCCAGAATAACTTATCATTAGATGAATTTGCCGCTAGCGCAATATTATCCCAAGCCTCCTGTTGGACCTCTCTCTTCTTACGTTTTATATTAGTGCACGTTTAATAAG
This sequence comes from Lissotriton vulgaris, assembly GCF_964263255.1. NCBI lineage: Eukaryota > Metazoa > Chordata > Amphibia > Caudata > Salamandridae > Lissotriton > Lissotriton vulgaris. The sequence goes on from NC_141699.1 coordinate 46,478,522, forward strand.
CCTGGACAAGAGTCACGGCTGGATTACATACTAGTCGAAACTAGGCTATGGCCCAGGGTTATTGATTTTAGGGTTACTGCAAGAGCCGATAGTGACCACAACGCTCTAATTCTGGAACTCACCCCCCCTCGGAACTACCAAAAGCAATATGAATGGCTCTGCTGACCCTGACACTAGGATCATTCTATCTAATGATAGATGCAGAGTCAGATGGGATAAACTAGTAGCGCACCCAAAAGATGTTTGCAAACTATACTCACGGATATTGCCCGTACTTGAACAAGTTTGTGCCTTAACCACACAGCCTTCTCCCCCAGACTTTTATATTAAACTTCAGGCACTCTATATTGATTTAGCAAGCACCTTAGCAGAGGTACTTAAGCCCAGGGTAACCAAACGGAATAACAGGGGTCAGACAAGCTTATGGTACAACGCAGTCTGTAGAAAGGCTAAAACAGAGCTAATACTAGCTTTGAAGCAGAATAATAACAAACTACAAATCCAAGCCAGGAGAACAGAATACAAGCGGCTGATTAAGTGTGCAAAGGCAGAGTGGGACCATGACAAGTGGATTATCCTAACTGCCGCCCTTGATGCTAGAGACTCTCGTAAACTTTGGTCTATTGTCCATACAGGTTCTGGTGAGCCGGTATCAGCCATTGAACCAAACATAGCAGCCAAAGTGTGGGAAGAGCATTTCCATGCCTTGTACTCAGCGGACGATGGTACAGTAGTCGGGGATATAGAACTGACACTGTTACCACCTACCCCGCAGCTTGAGGCGGTCGACTTTACAACGGAGGAGGTCTGCAATGCGATAGCTAAACTTATGGTTGGTAAAGCCCCGGGTTTGGATAAACTCCCGGGAGATCTCTTCAAACACGAACCAAAGATATGGGGTCCTTATTTACAGATCATGTTTAAGCAGTCCTGAGATGAATGGCGGTAGCCTGTACTTGGCAGGGCGCAGAGATAGTCCCTATATTTAAGAAGGGTTCCCCTCTGCTTCCAGCCAACTACAGGCCTATTAGCTTTATTGATGTGCAGCAGAAGATCTTTGCGAGGCTAATTATAGATCGCCTACAGGACTGGATAGAGGCCCATTCAATTCTTAGCCCATATCAGGCAGGGTTTAGGAAAAACACATCTACCATGGACCACATTTTTCGTCTGACTTTATTATTTTGGAAAACTGCCAAGATAGAGGGTGGCAGCCTCTTCATTGTGTTTGTGGACCTATGCGCTGCCTTTGATTTGGTCCCACGGGGTAAACTATGGTCTGTGCTACTTGAGCTTGGTATACCACCTCAACTTTTGAACATGCTGATGAGGCTTCATGAGGCGAATTTCACACGGGTTAGGTGCAGGAAGAATGGAGCACTATCATCTAGATTCCCTGTTGACAGGGGGTTAGGCAGGGGTGTGTATTGGCACCTACCCAGTTCTGCCTCTATGTCAATGGGGTAATCCCCCATTTGAATGGCATGCTGAACACCGATGCTCCAAAGCAGGCAGGTAGTAGGGTGCCTGCGATTATTTTCGCAGATGGCACCCTCTTGCTGTCTAAATCTCCAATGGGGATGCAGCGTGTATTGGACGGATTTGAGGCATTTTGTGGCGGGTGGGGTTTGGAGATAAATGCTCTCAAAACCAAATTCATTATCTTCAACCCCCTGCCACCACTCGTCCGAACCCCAGCATAGGCACAACTAGATTGGAAAGGGTTCAGATTTTCGAATATCTGGGGGTAACCATAAATGAGAAGATGACGTGGGCCCCCCAGCAAATTAAGTCCCAACTGAAACTGGCCCAACTTGCAGGGGGTATCCTCAAGCTCTCCAATACGTCGACCATTAAACCTATTGGTCCACCCTTGGAAATTCATAAAATGAAAGCAAGGGGGGCGGTCATGTACGGTAGCGAACTCTGGGGCTACTCATGTAGGACTCAGATCAGTAAAACTGAAAATAAATTTTTAAGGCAATTACTGGCCCTACCACCTAGTACTCCCCTCCTACCCCTGAGATTTGACTTGGGTCTTAGACCGATAGATGAGGATTTAGGTCTTAAACCCCTAAGGTTCTGGCGAAGGCTCTGGACAATACCTGAGCTGCTAAATTATAGACTGGAACTCAAATAAATACTAAGTCTACCTAATGCAGGGAAGATTCCGAGGCTCATGTACATTAAGAATGAATGCGGGAGGTTGGGAGTACCTGCACTGTGGTCTGATCCTGAGTCTTGCTGCAATGCGGTCTCTCGCAAGCACTTATCGAGATTGTTCCACGACAGTAAACTTACTGCTGCTCTTCATAATCCCTAGGTTGGCACCCTAACCGACTCCTTTTTAAGGGTCAAAGATTTCTATCATTTTGAGTGTGTCATGGATGACATCTACCCGATTTTAGCTAGGAAACTGTATCTACAATGGAGGTATGGTACTCTACCGATTAGAGCCTTTACTAGTAAATCGTCCCCATCCGCCCCAAAAAACTGCCCTGGCTGTAACTGTGACTTAGAAAATGATCTACATGTTCTCTTCTTTTGTCCAGAAAAGGGGGTGGTGATGGACAGAGTATCTGAATCAAGCAGAACACTCCTACCCAGTCAACAGATCAGGGTTTGATCCATCACTGTTTTTTAGCTCACTGCACCATCCCAGCGCAGAACCTGGCTACATGCAAATTAGTCTGTCCCTGGCCCAGTGCATCATGGGAACAGGGCAGACCAAACTACCAAGCCAATTCTTTTACTGGAAAGGAAACAAGCTTCCGGGGACCGGTTTCTGGCCTTACAGCTGTCTTCGGCCCGGCTTGCTTGAATCCTGATGGTGCAGTGAGCAAGGGACTCACATCTGAGCACACCCTTGCACGCTTGTGTTGGACAAAACGATTCAGAAAAGGGGGTGGTGATGGACAGAGTATCTGAATTAAACAGAACACTCCTACCCAGTCAACAGATCAGGGCTTGATCCATCACAGTTTTTTAGCTCACTGCACCATCCCAGCTCAGAACCTGGCTACATGCATATTAGTCTGCCCCTGGCCCAGTGCATCATGGGAACAGGGCAGACCAAACTACCAAGCCAATTCTTTCACTGGAAAGTAAACAAGCTCCTGGGGACCGGTTTCTGGCATTACAGCCGTCTTCGGCCCGGCTTGCTTGAATCCTGATGGTGCAGTGAGCAAGCGACTCACATCTGAGCACACCCTTCCACGCTTGTGGTGGACAAAACGATTCAGAAAAGGGGGTGGTGATGGACAGAGTATCTGAATCAAGCAGAACACTTCTACCCAGTCAACAGATCAGGGCTTGATCCATCACCATTTTTTAGCTCACTGCACCATCCCAGCTCAGAACCTGGCTACATGCAAATTAGTCTGTCCCTGGACCAGTGCATCATGGGAACAGGGCAGACCAAACTACCAAGCCAATTCTTTTACTGGAAAGGAAACAAGCTTCCGGGGACCGGTTTCTGGCATTACAGCCGCCTTTGGCCCAGCTTGCTTGAATCCTGATGGTGCAATGAGCAAGGGACTCACATCTGAGCACACCCTTCCACGCTTGTGGTGGACAAAACGATTCAGAAAAGGGGGTGGTGATGGACAGAGTATCTGAATCAAGCAGAGCACTCCTACCCAGTCAACAGATCAGGGCTTGATCCATCACCGTTTTTTAGCTCACTGCACCATCCCAGCTCAGAACCTGGCTACATTCAAATTAGTCTGTCCCTGGCCCAGTGCATCATGGGAATAGGGCAGAGCAAACTACCAAGGCAATTCTTTTACTGGAAAGGAAACAAGCTTCCGGGGACAGGTTTCTGGCATTACAGCCGTCTTCGGCCCGGCTTGCTTGAATCCTGATGGTGCAGTGAGCAAGGGACTCACATCTGAGCACACCTTTCCACGCTTGTGGTGGACAAAACGATTCAGAAAAGGGGGTGGTGATGGACAGAGTATCTGAATCAAGCAGAACACTCCGAACCCAGTCAACAGATCAGGGCTTGATCCATCACCGTTTTTTAGCTCACTGCACCATCCCAGCTCAGTACCTGGCTACACGCAAATTAGTCTGTCCCTGGCCCAGTGCATCATGGGAACAGGGCAGACCAAAGTACCAAGCCAATTCTTTTACTGGAAAGAAAACAAGCTTCCGAACCGGTTTCTGGCATTGCAGCCGTCTTCGGCCCGGCTTGCTTGAATCCTGATGGTGCAGTGAGCAAGGGACTCATGTCTGAGCATACCCTTTCACTCTTATGGAGGACAAAACGATTCAGAAAAGGGGGGGTGGTGATGGACAGAGTATCTGAATTAAACAAAACACTCCTACCCAGTCAACAGATCAGGGCTTGATCCATCACCGTTTTTTAGCTCCCTGCACCATCCCAGCTCAGAACGTGGCTGCATGCATATTTATCTGTCCATGGCCCAGTGCATCATGGGAACAGGGCAGACCAAACTGCCAAGCCAATTCTTTTACTGGAAAGGAAACAAGCTTCCGGGGACCGGTTTCTGGCATTACAGCCGTCTTGGGTCCGGCTTGCTTGAATCCTGATGGTGCAGTGAGCAAGAGACTCACATCTGAGCACACCCTTCCACGCTTGTGGTGGACAAAACGATCCAGAAAAGGGGGTGGTGATGGAAAGAGTATCTGAATCAACCAGAACACTCCTACCCAGTCAACAGATCAGGGCTTGATCCATCACTGTTTTTTAGCTCACTGCACCATCCCAGCTCAGAACCTGGCTACATGCAAATTAGTCTGTCCCTGGCCCAGTGCATCATCGGAACAGGACAGACCAAACTACCAAGCCAATTCTTTTATTGGAAAGGAAACAAGCTTCCGGGGACCAGATTCTGGCATTACAGCCGTCTTCGGCCCGGCTTGCTTGAATCCTGATGGTGCAGTGAGCCAGATGCCAGAAACCGGTCCCCGGAAGCTTGTTTCCTTTCCAGTAAAAGAATTGGCTTGGTAGTTTGGTCTGCCCTGTTCCCATGATCCACTGGGCCAGGGACAGACTAATTTGCATGTAGCCAGGTTCTGAGCTGGGATGGTGCAGTGAGCTACAAAACGGTGATGGATCAAGCCTTGATCTGTTGACTCGGTAGGAGTGTTCTGTTAAATTTAGATACTCTGTCCATCACCACCCCCCTTTTCTGAATCGTTTTGTCCGCCATAAGCGTGGAAGGGTATGCTCAGACATGAGTCCCTTGCTCACTGCACCATCAGGATTCAAGCAAGCCGGGCCGAAGACGGCTGTAATGCCAGAAACCGGTCCCCGGAAGCTTATTTCCTTTCCATTAAAAGAATTGGCTTGGTAGTTTGGTCTGCCCTGTTCCCATGATGCACTGGGCCAGGGACAGACCAATTAGCATGTAGCCAGGTTCTGAGTTGGGATGGTGCAGTGAGCTAAAAAACGGTGATGGATCAAGCCCTGATCTGTTGACTGGGTAGGAGTGTTCTGTTTAATTCAGATACTCTGTCCATCACCACCACCCTTTTCTGAATCGTTTTGTCCACCATAAGCGTAGAAGGGTATGCTCAGACATGAGTCCCTTGCTCACTGCACCATCAGGATTTAAGCAAGCCGGGCCGAAGACGGCTGTAATGTCAGAAACCGGTCCCCGGAAACTTGTTTCCTTTCCAGTAAAAGAATTGGCTTGGTAGTTTGGTCTGCCCTGTTCCCGTGATGCACTGGGCCAGGGACAGACTAATTTGCATGTAACCAGGATCTGAGCTGGGATGGTGCAGTGAGCTAAAAAACGGTGATGGATCAAGCCCTGATCTGTTGACTGGGTAGGAGTGCTCTGTTTAATTCAGATACTCTGTCCATCACCACCCCCCTTTTCTGAATCGTTTTGTCCACCATAAGCGTGGAAGGGTATGCTCAGACATGAATCCCTTGCTCACTGCACCCAAGGATTCAAGCAAGCCGGGCCGAAGACGGCTGTAATGCCAGAAACCGGTCCCCGGAAGCTTGTTTCCTTTTCAGTAAAAGAATTGCCTTGGTAGTTTGGTCTGCCCTGTTCCCATGATGCACTGGGCCAGGGACAAACTAATTTGCATGTAGCCATGTTCTGAGCTGGGATGGTGCAGTGAGCTAAAAAACGGTGATGGATCAAGCCCTGATCTGTTGACTGGGTAAGAGTGTTCTGTTTAATTCAGATACTCTGTCCATCACCACCCCACTTTTCTGAATCATTTTGTCCACCATAAGCGTGGAAGGGTATGCTCAGACATGAGTCCCTTGCTCACTGCACCATCAGGATTCAAGCAAGCCGGGCCGAAGACGGCTGTAATGCCAGAAACCGGTCCCCGGAAGCTTGTTTCCTTTCCAGTAAAAGAATTGGCTTGGTAGTTTGGTCTGCCCTGTTCCCACGATGCACTGGGCCAGGGACAGACTAATTTGCATGTAGCCAGGTGCTGAACTGGGATGGTGCAGTGAGCTAAAAAACGGTGATGGATCAAGCCCTAATCTGTTGACTGGGTAGGAGTGTTCTGTTTAATGCAGATACTCTGTCCATCACCAACCCCCTTTTCTGAATCGTTTTTTCCACCATAAGCGTGGAAGGGTATGCTCAGACATGAATCCCTTGCTCACTGCACCATCAGGATTCAAGCAAGCCGGGCCGAAGACGGCTGTAATGCCAGAAACCGGTCCCCGGAAGCTTGTTTCCTTTTCAGTAAAAGAATTGGCTTGGTAGTTTGGTCTGCCCTGTTCCCATGACGCACTGGGCCATGGACAAACAAATTTGCATGTAGCCATGTTCTGAGCTGGGATGGTGCAGTGAGCTAAAAAACGGTGATGGATCAAGCCCTGATCTGTTGACTGGGTAAGAGTGTTCTGTTTAATTCAGATACTCTGTCCATCACCACCCCCCTTTTCTGAATAAGTTTTGTCCACCATAAGCGTGGAAGGGTATGCTCAGACATGAGTCCCTTGCTCACTGCACCATCAGGATTCAAGCAAGCCGGGCCGAAGACGGCTGTAATGCCAGAAACCGGTCCCCGGAAGCTTATTTCCTTTCCAGTAAAAGAATTGGCTTGGTAGTTTGGTCTGCCCTGTTCCCATGATGCACTGGGCCAGGGACAGACCAATTTGCATGTAGCCAGGTTCTGAGCTGGGATGGTGCAGTGAGCTAAAAAACGGTGATGAATCAACCCCTGAACTGTTGACTGGGTAGGAGTCTTCTGTTTAATTCAGATACTCTGTCCATCACCACCCCCCTTTTCTGAATCGTTTTGTCCACCATAAGCGTGGAAGGGTATGCTCAGACATGAGTCCCTTGTTCACTGCACCATCAGGATTCAAGCAAGCCAGGCCGAAGACGGCTGCAATGCCAGAAACCGGTCCCCGGAAGCTTGTTTCCTTTCCAGTAAAAGAATTGGCTTGGTAGTTTGGTCTGCCCTGTTCCCATGATGCACTGGGCCAGGGACAGACTAATTTGCATGTAGCCAGGTTCTGAGCTGGGATGGTGCAGTGAGCTAAAAAACGGTGATGGATCAAGCCCTGATCTGTTGACTGGGTAGGAGTGTTCTGTTTATTTCAGATACTCTGTCCATCACCACCCCCCTTTTCTGAATCGTTTTGTCCACCATAAACGTGGAAGGGTATGCTCAGACATGAGTCCCTTGCTCACTGCACCATCAGGATTCAAGCAAGCCGGGCCAAAGACAGCTGTAATGCCAGAAACCGGTCCCCGGAAGCTTGTTTCCTTTCCAGTAAAAGAATTGGCTTGGTAGTTTGGTCTGCCCTGTTCCCACGATGCACTGGGCCAGGGACAGACTAATTTGCATGTAGCCAAGTTCTGAGCTGGGATGGTGCAGTGAGCTAAAAAACGGTGATGGATCAAGCCCTAATCTGTTGACTGGGTAGGAGTGTTCTGTTTAATTCAGATACTCTGTCCATCACCACCCCCCTTTTCTGAATCGTTTTGTCCACCATAAGCGTGGAAGGGTATGCTCAGACATGAGTCCCTTGCTCACTGCACCATCAGGATTCAAGCAAGCCGGGTCGAAGACGGCTGCAATGCCAGAAACCGGTCCCCGGAAGCTTGTTTCCTTTCCAGTAAAAGAATTGGCTTGGTAGTTTGGTCTGCCCTGTTCCCATGATGCACTGGGCCAGGGACAGACTAATTTGCATGTAGCCAGGTTCTGAGCCTGGATGGTGCAGTGAGCTAAAAAACAGTGATGGATCAAGCCCTGATCTGTTGACTGGGTAGGAGTGTTCTGTTTAATTCAGATACTCTGTCCATCACCACCCCTCTTTTCTGAATCGTTTTGTCTACCATAAGCGTGGAAGGGTATTCTCAGACATGAGTCCCTTGCTCACTGCACCATCAGGATTCAAGCAAGGCATGCCGAAGACGGCTGTAATGCCAGAAACCAGTCCCCGGAAGCTTGTTTCCTTTCCAGTAAAAGAATTGGCTTGGTAGTTTGGTCTGCCCTGTTCTCATGATGCACTGGGCCAGGGATAGACCAATTTGTATGTAGCCAGGTTCTGAGCTGGGATGGTGCCTTGAGCTAAAAAACGGTGATGGGTCAAGCCCTTATCTGTTGACTGGGTAGGAGTGTTCTGTTTAATTCAGATACTCTGTCCATCACCACCCCCCTTTTCTGAATCTCTACTTTTGTCCAGCATACTGTAAGACCGGGAGGTTTTGGCTCATACCCCTGTGCAAGAACTTGGGTTTTTCACATTGCATGCAAGCTCTTAGAATACTTAAAAGTATAAGCGTAGGCCTTTGATTACTACTGCATACATTTGTGTATACTAGCTAACTGTAGGCTTCAAATGAACTAAGGGACAATACTGCAAGTTTTATGTTTTTATGTTATAATATCTATAGTCTATTTAAAAAATCTACTTTTTAGCACTGGTATTAACTTTTATGCATGTCAAATGAATTCATGTGTCATCCGTGTACATTCTATTTTAAACATGTTTTGATTTTCTTTTATGGCTAAAACTGCAGAAAAAAAGGTTTTATGAATGAATGAATTAGATGTATATTCTGCTCTTAATTCATGTATTTCACCTGGGTTAGTACCTTTCCATCTAATTCTAGTGCTGTTTGGTCTGCACGGGCCAATATTACCAGTAACCGAACATTGCTCTACAGTTTTATTCCCCCACACGAGCAGTGGCATAATGATACAATTGTGATCAGTCATCGACAAATCGTCAATCCACAGGGTATAACACAGGTTTATAATTTTGCAGAAACAATTACATGAATGATGGTGCTATTTGCTGTTCTTCTGGTAGAGGTTGGTATCTCCTTCCCACATCCATCCGAGCACATTGCATAATGTCAAGAACAAATTCCGCCAGGACAGCATTTAGGGTATCTCCATAGGTGGTATGTGGGAAATGTATGCAGTCGTCCCCATCATCAATATATGGAGATATATTTGTATTAAGACTCACAATGTCCCCCTCCACACAAGGGCAGCAAGGCCTACATATGGTGAGCCGAGGTTATCTCCCAGTTTATGAAAAGCTGTACAGAGGGCAAGGACTCACCACCACCCATGAAGAGGAGACAGTCCGTAGAACAAAAGACCAAGAGGGGGGGGGCCCGGGGTCTTCCGGTCTATGACGGGCTAAGACAGGCACGTCTTGGCCCAGTCTTGGCCCGGTCATGGACCTGGCCGAGCCCCGGCACACCTGCTCATGTCCCACACAGTGGCACAGCTTTAATGTATTTATGATGCTCCTGCACCTCGCACGCCATGTAGCCCCTCCTCACAGGGCCGGCAAGGGTCTGGTATCAAAGTGCGATGTGCTAAATCTTTCACACTTTGGAACTGCTTTGATGTATTTATGCTGCTCCTGTCCCCGCACACAGTTTAGCCTCTCCTTGCAGGGCCTGCAAGGATCCGGTAACAAAGTGCGATGTGCTATGGCAAGGTCTATTATCAAAGTGCGATGTGTTAGTCTTCTGCAGTGGCGCATGGCCTTGATATATATATGGTGCTCCTGTGCTTCAATCGCAGTGTAGCCCCTCCACGGAGGGCCAGTAAGGGTCAGTGCAATGTGCTATGGCAAGGGTCAGTTATCAAAGTGAGTGGTGCTTAGTCTCTCACGTCACAGGATGGCTTTGATATATTTGGTGCTACTGAACCTCACACGCAGCATAGCCCCTCCTGGCTAGGCTGGCAAAGGTTTGGCATCAAAGTTTGATGTGCTATTGCAAATGTCAATTATCCCAATGTGATGTGCTTAGTCTCCCCTTGTACTCTATTGCTGAGTGTTTCCTATTCCAGTTTTAGGCCTCTGGAGTTTGGTCCTTCTGTTGGCACCTAGAAGAAACCTAACAGGAGTAAGCAAACCTGTGTCCGGCACTATCAGCGATGGTGCAATGTCGCTGTGACCTATACCAAGGCCTAAGGCACCACTCGTAAAGTACACTTTGCAAAGCCTGGCCTACACCGCAGCTCCAAAGCAGTTCAATACCTGCTGATGCCTGCAGTTTGCCAGTGCTCGCACCGAGTCCCTCATTGCCAGCGCTTGCATCCTGTTATCATGGTGCAGATAACTGCTAAGGGTGACTCACCAAAAATTGCTGACTTTGCATCATCACTGGAATCGATACCTCAATGCAGACGCAACTATATTTTCCCGTACTGGAAATGGCATGTCGCCTCCTCATGGATATGATGCCTTGCCTCCCCTGTGGCCTCGGCACTAATGCCACACCTCCACAATGCCTTGCAATGTCATAGACTTAGCTTCCACGGTATTGTTTGCTTTGGGGTCTGTATGAAACCGGGCCTGATGCTGCACTCCTCGCGGTCGGCGCTGTACTATGGATTTATTGCTGTCATGAGGTCGTAATAATCCCAGGTGGAGCTATTTGTTTTCTACAACCTTTATTTTTGCCGCGACTATTCTAAAAGTCATATTTCTTTTACCTCTATGTTTGATTTGTTGTTGTTTTTGTCTTGTTGAGTTCAGATAGATACTTTATTTTTCTAAACTGGTGTGGTGTCCATTTGTGGAATTATCACTATATTTCTGTGTGTTTTGAGTACAAATACTTTACACATTGCCTTTGGGATTAGCCTGTCTGCTCGTACCAAGCAACAAGGGGGTGAGCAGGGGTTATCTAAAGTATGTTCCCCCCTTACCCTGACTAGAAGTAAGGGTAAGGGGGGACAAAGGTACCTACCTCTGCCACCTAGAGACCCCCATTTCTAACATTGTCAGCTGTGATGATTTGATGTTGTATTTGTACTTGACCCTCAGTGATTTTTGATGTGACCCTTGAAGTATCCACGCACCATGTTGCTAAATGGCAAACCAGAAGAAGAAGCAGAATGGGAGTTTAGCATTGACATGTTGCATACCTACAAAGTTGAGCAGCTCATGCAATTATTCAAAAACTTTGAATGTCCCATTAGAAGCACCTCTAGGAAAGAGGAGCTGCAGAAGGCCTTGTGTGCCTGGTGGGAGGCCAGAGAACCTGGGGAGACAAATGATGCAGATAGGTGTGCCAGAGAGCGCCTACAGATCCCAGGATTTGCCTATTGGAAGAGCAGCCTCTGCGGCTGGCAGCAATCATTCTTTCATACATTTTTCTCCAGAGAATTTAGAGAAAAGTTAAAGCACCTGAGATCATGAGTTGGAGGTCATGAGGCTCCAGGCAAAGGCAGATGTCAGCAAGAATGCATATGCATTCGAAGAGGAAAAGATTGATATTGGCACATGAGATGAGAATGAAAGAGCTAGATGATGAGCTCAAAAGGCTTGTGGCCATGAGTATCTTAGAAAAGAAAAAGGAAATGTGAGTAGCTTAGCTTTGCACAGAACGGTTCACAATTGCTTCAATTCTCCACGTCCTAGAACTATATAACATTCCTCAGGTTGCTGGTGTTCGCTATGATATGCAACACGTAGTGAACATAGTTGCTCCTTATTCACCCCATAAGACGCCGAGACTCTCGACTCGCCGACAGCCCAACTCGAGATCCAAAAGGTAAACCATTCTGTGCAAAGGTTGCACCATATTTTAATGGATATCATCCAGGAGATTACTTACTTGTGACAGTGGGGATATCTTTTATTAAAAGTCCATACTACAGTGACCAGATATATCCAGATCACCACAACACTGGTGTACTCAGTTCTATGCCCTGAGGAAGCCCCATTTAAGCGAAACGCGTTGGCTGTACTGTGGCTGTTGTGCTTGATCATCTTGCATCAAGAATGTCTCAAGGATTTATTAAAGAGACCGTTGTTACACATCATTGCAGGACACTTACTGTGTTGAAGAATTTTGAAAAATAATTGCTTTGTTGCCTCTCTATGTGCTTGTTTGTGTACTAAATGTGTATGGTCTTGTGGTAGTGGACCAATGAGGTGAGCAACTGTAATTGAGTGATCTATTAGGATACAGTGTATAGCAAGATGGTGTAACATTTCTTTCCTTTACTGCCAATCCGTTTATTTCAGAATGAGCTAGCCTCTGTGAACGCATTGATCTTACATGCCCCCACAATCCAGTAATGCCCAGGCTATACTGTGTCTTTGTCCCCCTACTAAGCTTCATATTGCAATGTTTGCAGTTTTCAAACTAAGCGAACACTTTCTACTCTCCTGCTCCCATTTCAAAGAATTGAGAAACAAGAGATTCATTGGCTGGTGGAGCAGGCTAGGGTGGTGGAACTCCTCTTTGCTGCTAATCTGAGTTAGAGGAAGGCATTGTATGCTCTGAAAAAAATAGATCTCCTACATGGAAACAGAAGCATTAAGCAAGATCTGCCCACATCAACATCTGAACCACAAATGAGGCCAAAAGGATGGATTCTTCTTTTGCATGTATTGACATTGATATGAACCAAACATAATGTGTTCCTTGGGGTGTGTTTATCCTCTCAAAGACCTCCAGAGAGTGAATTATGAGTGTGACATGGGGTCGTCATAAAAAATATTATTATAGGTGTTAAATGATACAATACATAATCAATTTCTAGTGGTATAATTTCTTCAGAATTACAATAAATTTCTATTATTAACCAGATTTCAAATATAAAATCTTGTGAGCCATCTGCGAGAGCCTAACAGGAAGTACATTCCCGTCAGAAAAGCATGCGGGAGTCCTTCATTGATAAAATATAAAGAATGGATATATTTCATGACACACTTAATATGCAAGTGTATTAAAGACCAAGTAAACATAAGAATGACGACTGTATTCAACACTATAAAAACAAAATATATGAGTGAACGATCTTGTGAGCTTCCCGCAAGACTTGCATGAGTAAGGAAATCACCCTTAAATATAGATTTAAATGGTTAATACTAAAGGTATATATTATTGAAAGAAGTGATCACTCTCTTTTTCTGATTTACAATCACCTCTTTGATCTAAAAACACCTTCACAGCCATTGAACAATCTTGTATTAAATTGTTATTGAACTTGCTGAGAAGATCACTTATTGTGACATCAACAAGAACTGGGAGGATCGTCTACCTCAACTGAAATATTATTTCTCCCTATTACAATCAGACACCACTTATTATATAGATTTCACCAAAGGGTCCACACTCTCCCGTAATGTTGCAATACCAAGCCATTCCCTTTGGAAACCGGGTGTGCAGACAGGATACACTCTTTAGTCATCCTACCATATATACATTGAAAACAAAAAATGTATTTACTTAAAAAAAAACCTTAGCAATTCAATAAAAAAAACAAAGGTTAAAGTGACATTATAGTTCACTGACTTTGTCAGTGACAACATTAACATATTGAACTGAAAAAACATATATTCACCAGTTACAGATAGCATAGCTAACTATAACTTGTGCCTCCGCCTTGGACTGTTTATTTCCTGCAAATGACATCACTCATGACATGTTCTATGACATCATTTATAACATCACTGATGACATCTCAAACGACATCATTGATGACCCTACTGATTACACCACTAATGGCATCATCCAATTGCTCTATAAATGGGATAGCATTAGAGCTATGAAAGTAAGTGCTGAATAGCTCAGAATAGTATGAAGCTGCTGTCATGTTTACAACCCCAAAAGAGGAAGCAAGGTAGTGTTATGTACAGCATTGACCGGTACCATGCACTTCATGGGTATCCGAGTTCATGGCGCCTACGAACCGCAGATGAAACAGTAACCTCTCTTGCACACAATGTTCAATCTGTATACAACTGCCCTTGGAAAACCAAGCTCATCAGATACTAAAACTCTGTTAGGCAACTAATGCCTTCAACAGACAGTTTTTACCTGCATCAAATTAAGACAGGTACTGAACCTACAATGAGAACGGAAGAGGATATACATAGAAAAGTGGATACTCTTAGCATTGTTTACTCTATGGAGAGAGTTTTTCTGTAGCACACTGTTGCAGAGAGTGAATAAAGCTAATATTGTCTGAAGGTCATCAGACTCCAACCGTTGGACGACCCCCGCCATTCTATACTGGTCTGTGCTGTTACTGATTCCAGGCCCGGTGGAACTAATCATGCTGCTAAGATACTCTCAGGATTGGGTGTTATGCCAGCTATTGGGTGTTTTATATATTTACCCACTTCTTATAAATACTTGTGTAAAGATTTTTTGTAAGGAAAACAAAACTGTGCTAATACTGCAAAAATGTTATGACTGCAATATTGATTTGGAGCAAATTGCACAAATTCCTTACAGTCAAGTACATGTATTTTTTTAATCAGATGCAAAATATTCCAGACAGTATCTAGATGAAATCTGACAAAAAGTTTTAAAGAGTTTTATATAGCGCTACTAAGCATCAAAGGGTATCAGAGCGCTTTACGGTTCATACACTCAGTTTACACAAAATCAGGACGGCTGCTTTGAGTTCAACCATGTAATTTGTTGAGCACAGAGGGAGGGGAGTAGCTTGGGTGAGGTATGAAGAGAGCATGGGATAAAGAGCCTGTCCACATTGGGCGATTAATGACCCCCCCAGTTGAGGTGCCTGTCGAGTACAGAGCCTTTAGCTGTCTCTGAAAACTCAAGAAGGAGAGCTTTGTCCTAATGTTTGTTGGTATGGAGTTCCGGATTTTAGGGGCATTGCTGGGACTTATGGACTTATTAAGTACTCATAGTGTTCGCCCCTTCCTGATTATTTTCTGTACTAAAAAGTGGGGGCTATTTAATTTATTAGATCAGATCAGAAAGGTAAAACTATTTACAAAGTTACATCTTAAAAGAACTTTCAACCGAGTCAGGGTTCGGAAGGCTTTCAATAGGAAATAGTGTTCCATTATAAGTTCAGACTCACCCAATACCAGGTCATTCCTTGTAGACTTTGCGTTGCTCCTGCTGTTTTATTGATGACATATTAGGAGTTTTTCTGATGTGTTTCGTATTGTCTATTTAGATGATATTATGATTGGACCTGGGTGGAATTTCAGTTACGCAAGAGTCATCAGAGTAATCCCAGCTATCCCGCATTACTCTTTAACTGCATCGCTGCGGCGGTCATTTTTGCGCTGCGTGGCTTTTTTACAAAAGCTGCGTTACATGACGCGCTCAGCTCGTCATCTGCACACGCCCCCCTGGCTGATGACGAGCTCAGCTCGTCATCAGCATCGTAGGGGTTAAAGCTGAATTAATGATAAAGAGGCGATTATTCCCACTCACATCATTCAGAGTAATTTGTAAGAAGCAATCCTTCCTCAGGAGCACGCCTGGCTGCTCAAGTTCCTGCTTCCATTCTTTTGCATTCAGTTATTTTTTTCTTAGCGCAAAATACATTCCCTTTTACCTTTTGAATGTGAGGGTGCATTTTGGTTAAGAAACTAGAAACAAATGCTGGTGGAAAATCCTCACGCAAGTTAATATTTAGTAGGGGTGAATGGCTGCTCACTACTCACGAGTCACAGTTAGTGCTTTGTCTCAGCAGAAAATGCATTCTCCCATATAGGTTGGATGTGAAAGGGCAATTTTGTTCAAAGAAAATAGCACTAAATGAATGAGGCAGATTTACAAGTCCCTTGCGTCGTTTTTGCGCCGCAGTTGCGTCACGTTTTGTGATGCAGCAGCGTAAAAATGCGGCCCATTTACAATGTGACGTATCTAGGGAGATGCGTCACGTTGTAAAGCCCTGCGTCACATTATACCTGCGTCAGGTATATTGTATGCAGGGCGGGCGATCCAACGCAAAAGAGCCTCTTAGAAGTGACACAGTGAAATCTACAAGAGTTCACTGCGCCACTTCTAGGACGCCACTGCGTGAAATTCTTACGCCTGCTTGAAGCAGGCGAGAGGAGTGATGCAGCACAATGCAGATAAGACTCCCCCTGAATTGCTGGAGTTGTGTCGTTCTTACGACATGACTCCAGCAATGTGTGACTTTTGCGTTAACAGATGCACCAGAATTTCTGCACATCTGTCAATCCTTGCACCATGGTGCACCGTATTGTAAATACGGCGCATCCATAGTGGCGCAAGGGTTTCTCAAAGTGGTGCAGAGAAAGTGATGCATCTTCACAGATGCGTCACTTTCTTGTAAATCTGCCCCAGAGGGGCTTATTTATGAGCCTTTGCGTCACGTTTGCACCACCTGTGCATCACTTTTTGTGACGCACCTGCGGCATAAACAATACGGCATGTTACGCCATATTTACAAAGTGACACATCTAGGTAGATTCGTCACCTTGTAAACCCCTACGCCACATTATTCCTGCGCCAGGTATCAATCAATCATAGCATTTGTAAAGCGCACTACACACCCGTGAGGGTCTCAAGGCGCTAGGAGGGGGAACACTGCTACTGTTTGAAGAGCCAGGTCTTGAGGAGTCCCCTGAAGGTTAAGAGGTCTTCGGTCTGCTGTAGGCGGGTGGGGAGGGAAGAGAGAATGATCTGCTGCCGGCGATTTCTCTTCCTATGCGGGGGACGGTGACAAGTTCGCAGTCTGCGGAGCTGAGCTGGCAGGCGGGGGTGTAGAGGCTGAGTCGGCTGTTGAGGTACGCTGTTCCGGTGTCGTGGAATGCCTTGTGTGTGTGGGTGAGGAGCTTGAAGGTTATCCTCTTGTTGATGGGGAGCCAGTGCAGGTCTCGTAGGTGGGGTGTGATGGGGCTACGGTGTCATATAGCTACTTCTTTTCTATGTACTGTGTTAAGTTAGCCTGAGCTTATTAAATGTTTAAACGCCATTTTTCCTTTTGCTTCATTTGCACAGGACATATAATTGTTATTTTAGCTTTCAACCTAGAAGAGAGTTGTGATTTACTTGAGAATACTATGTTATTACTCTGATATCAGTTTTGCTCAGTACACTGTCTGCACAGTGAGTGCTGAAGCTTCCAAGGATAATTCGACACAGTGTTGTTGTGAGGTCTGATCTTCGCACCTTCATAGACATAACACACATGCTGCTGCCAAAATCTGTCTCGAAGCAGGTTTTATATTGCTTTGCTGAAAACACATACAACACACTTGATGGTGCTTCGCATGCAGAAAGCTGGTGGAAGATGATGTGATCCTCTGCCACTGACATTTTGAGGTATGGGCCCGCCCTGCTAAAACCCAAATGAGACCTTCATAGATATAAAATACTGTGCTAAATAGGGAGGGTGAGAATTAGGTGTTGTTAATTCCTATTCATTTCAGCATCTTAGTATGCTGTCACCGTTCGCATTCTATGGACTAGTAACTATGCTGATAACTTTGATTCTTATAATATGTTTGCTTGTATTATATAAGATACTGCGTTTGAGAACCCTGAATTAGTAAATAAATGTTATGTTATGTTATGTTATTTTTATTTGTATCGCGCACAGCTGCCCCAGCAAAGGGGCGTCCTGGCGCTTTGACAAGATCGACACAGCACAACACCACAAAATACCAGAAGGACCAAAGAACACAGCAAGGGGACTAAACAAATAAAATGGTTTAATGGCCGAGGACACGTGCATATTTCAAATATGCACGTGTCCTCTTTTACTCCATGTTCTGGTTTGAAATGATTGTATAACGAAAGAGTGTTTATGTGTTCCACGATACCTGAGGTATTCTAAGTTCATGTTCTGGTTTGTCTAAGCATTGGGAGTTTGTTATAACCAATGAAGACACTGTAGCTAGCTCGGTAAGGGGATTTTGGGTACTGAGGTGAGTTTTGGGTCACCCTAATTCACTGAGGTTCCAAATCTCTATGCACAGTTCTGTAGGAGAACGGAATCCCTGCTACAACGGCAGGGGATGTCAAGGATCTGGGGTGCGGAGGCGTTCTGGATGTGTTGGAGCTGTTTCAGGAGTTTGGCCGGGGCTCCTGTTTAGAGTGCATTGCCGTAGTCCAGTCTACTGCTGACGTGAGCCTAGGTGACGGTCCTTCTAGTTTCGGTGGGGATCCACTTGAAGATCCTGCGAAGCTTGCGGAGGGTGTTGAAGCAAGAGGAGGAGACGGCATTGACCTGCTTCATCATGAAAATTGTGGAGTCGAGGATGACCCCTAGGTTTTGTGCGTGGTCGGTGGTTGTGGGGGGAGCTCCTAGTACCACCGGCCACCAGGAGTCATCCCAGGCCCAAGGGGTGGAACCTAGGATGAGGACCTCTGTCTTGTCCGAGTTCAGCTTCAGTCGGCTGTTCCTCATCCAGTTGGCGACGGCCTTCATTCCTTATTGGAGGTTGGTTTTGGCGGTGTGGGGGTCCTTGGTGAGCAAGAGAATCAGCTGGGTGTCGTTGGCGTAGAAGATGATGTTTAGGTCATGCCGTCGGGCAACATGGGCGAGCGGTGCCATGTAGACGTTGAACAGCGTTGGGCTGAGGAATGAGCTTTGGGATATGCCGCAGATGATCTTGGCGGCTTCCGAGCGGAAGGGAGTGAGGCGGACGCTCTGGGTTGTCCCGGAGAGGATGGAGGTGGTCCAGTCCAGGGCCTTCTATTGGATTCCGGCATCATGGAGGCGTGCTCTTAGTGTGCGGTGTCAGACTGTGTCGAAAGTGGCTGACAGGTCCAGGAGGATGAGGGCTACGGTTTCTCAGTTGTCGAGCAGGATCTTTATGTCATTGGTGGTGGTGATGAGGGCAGTTTCAGTGCTGTGGTTGCTGCAGAACCCAGACTGGGAAGGGTCCAGGATGTTGTTCTCTTCAAGGAAGCTGGTCAGTTGTTTGTTGACGGCCTTTTCGATGACCTTCGCTGGGAACGGGAGAAGGGAGATGGGTCAGAAGTTCATGAGGTCCTTGGGGTCCGCCTTCGTTTTTTTTTAGTAAGGCATTGATCTCTGAGTGCTTCCAGCTCTTCGGGACAGTCGCTGTCTCAAAGGAGATGTTGATGGTTTTCCGGAGGTGGGGTGTAATGGTGCTACTGGCTTTGTTGAAGATGTGGTGTTGGCAGGGGTCTATCTGGGATCCGGACTGGATGATAATCATGTCTTGATAGTGTTGTCGTTGTTGATGTTGGTCCAGGCGAGCAGGCAGTTGGTGCGGGTGGTGGTCGTGGGAGCGAGGGTTTTGGCGGTAGCCGGGGTGGTGACGGCGTCGAAGCTGTCGTGGATGTCTGCGATCTTGCGATGGAAGAAGGTGGCCATTGAGTCGCATAGGTCTTGTGACGGTGGGATGTCGTTGGTGATGGAGCTGGGGTTGGAGAGTTCCGTCACAATGCTGAAGAGCTCTTTGCTGTTGTGCGCACTGTTGTGTGCATTAAACTAAAATAGGGGACACATAGCAATGCATTAAGATGGTAGTGTATTATAGTCATCATTTCTATTCAAAAATAGAACAATATATTCTGCTCCACCCTGACTATAAACACTAACATCATGCAGACACATTTCATCATTGTTTTTTATTTAAACTAGGGGCAACATGTAATTTTGCATTGCAGCATAATTTAGTGTGCAAGCCTTTCTATTCTATCTATTAAAAAGGGCCAGATTCAATAATTTTCAAATAGCCATATTTACTAACTAAGTGGGTTAACTGTCACACGCTGGTCTGCTGCATGTCAGAAACATTTACATTAAAAAAAGTTCAGCTTGCAGTAAGAAAATATCCATTTATATTTTCTATAATATTATTTTTATAAAAGCACACGGTTGCATTTCACTAATTAAAAGCACATTCTATGATGGGTCTGTGTCATATCTTCTTCTCAACCGTGAAAGCATTAAAGCACCCTCCGTGCAAACCCTTATCTCAATCCGACTGGTTTATTTATAACTTACCGACCACCGAGTCAATACACATTAAATCATGTATTCCAAGGCAAACCCACACAAATTCCTGGACGCAGTTCAAATAGAAAGTTAAATAAACACTGCTCTCTATCCATACAAGATGTGACCATGCTGTCAGTTAAGCTGACAAAGCACATAGGCAGAACCCAGCAACCAATGAAAGTCAAATCAAACCATCATCCATCTAAACATTCACTGACTTTTAGTGTCAGCTCACATAACCATGCATGTTAAACAGCATGTAAAAATAAATACTGCCTTCTCTATTCAAGATATTAACCCTTTGGCAGCTCAAACACAATCATTCCCCAATGACTGCAGATACATGGGAAAGTCATGAACTCATCTCTCCACGTTTTCACATACGCACATCTTCAAAACGTTATCCCCAAGCACTTGAAAGAGATCCAGCTCTCTCCTGCCTAACGTAATGATAACATGCCCTGTCCAAGCCATAACCACATGGCGCTATTCACAAGCCATATTTACAAGAAAGTCAACAAGTCCAAAAAATGACATGCTTTTCACAAGGAATATATGCAAGGCGCTATAATTCAATGGCATCTTTCTGAGAGGGTCTTGATTTCTTTTTCCATAGTGCTTCCTCTACTCTCATAATGCATTCAGAATCCCATGTTCCCGAGATAGGCCATCTGTACTTCTCCTCTAAATCCTTCGTGTAATCTACCCATAAGTCTTAAAACAATATGGCATCTAGCCCGTGCTTGTTGTACTTGTAATGACCAGGTGTGTCTCTAGGCGGGATGTTAACTGACTCTTCTAGTATTCCTTTCCTGGTCCCTATCTGACGTAATTTCGAAAACAGTGGCATGTTGAAACCAACACACTGAAAACTCAATACACAAGAAATAGACTGACTGAAACAATCATTCACACTACAACACCAAAACACTAAAACAGATACAGTCTAACCTGATACATGGAATAAAACATATACTTGAAAACAGTTAACTTTATGCACTGCAATACAGTACAACCATACCGGTCTCATAAAGAGACACGTCTTTACCGTGCCTACGTTTACCATGGGCCCGTCTTTACCGTGTCCATGTGAACAGACACGTCTTTACCGTGCCCACGTTTACCGTGGGCCCGTCTTTACCGTGTCCGTGTGAACAGACACGTCATTACCGTGCCCACGAAAGTGGACCCGTCCTTACCGTGTTCACAAAAGTGATACACGTCTTTACCGTGTTCGTGTGAACGAAACACGTCTTTACCGTGTCCACGAAAGTGGACCCGTCTTGAACTTTATGCGTTCCCCATAGTGGTACTCACCGGGAAGCAGAACTTGAAGGCCTCAAGAACTTGATACTGCGCATGCGCCTTGGAACAGGTGGGCCTCTGAAAACCTCGGACCTTGCTCTCTCACAGGTTGGGCTCTGGTGGGGATGATCCGCAATCCTCACGCCTCGTGTGGATGCCTGGTCGCAGTCCGTCCTCCTCGTGGGCCTGAGGGAGTAAGCAGGAAGTCACGCTGGCGTGTACACTTTGAAGTCCGTCACGGCTGTAGCAGGGGGCAAAGGCTGGACCTACATCGCCGGCGCGTGGGGAAAGGGATTAGTCCCTATTCGGGCGCCAGATTAATGTGGTAAATAAAATATTACCCTGTCATATTTTCTATACTTAAACAAAGGGTCATGCATTAAATGAGAGGCAGAGTCCGTGGTGTCCGATTCAAAAAGGCTTTATTTCAATAACTGCAGTTAAGGGAGAATCGGGTTCCATCACCACTAAGGTTCAGGAAGGGTCGTCATCTGAAGTTTATTCACAGAGTACATTATTTATACATTATTCTCGTACATAGAGAAAAGAGGAGGACTTCAGGCGGAGCAGGAGAAAGAGATAAGAGCATGTGGGCGTGCATTTTGAGGAGTCATAGGGGTGTCATAGGTGGGTGGATACATGGAGGGGGTTTGCATGGCCAGCTGGAACCTTTGCCCTACTTGTGTGCGCAATTTGGTCATGACGTGCAATTGACGTGTAACTGGGGAAGCTGACTTTCATTCTAGTAGGGAGGCCTTCGGTGTCAGGGCGACCTGTACATCTAGTAATATCTGATATCTGATATCTTAGGTCCGGGGATGTATTATCTGAAGCAAAAGGTCGCTCATCACCACGAGCCAGTGTGGGCATATATTTCTTTGTTCATTGCGTGGGGGCTGTGGGCTTTCTATGGATGAGAGCTCTGTAAATCACTTAAACTGAGTCAGAAAGGCTGGGCTCTATCTCTGCGGATGGGTTCTGTTTTCTTTCTTTCACCAGGAAGGAATGTGATTCTGTATAGCAAGCAGATAACTGTTTTGTAAATAACTGTCTTGGCACTCCGTGCGGGGCCTCTCTCAGCTGACCCAGAAATAAGTGAAAGGTCAGGGATACGTAGCAGCAGCTTTCAGAGTGTCTTGAGCCAAGAAAACCTTAATACGGGTCCTGGCTCAACTGAGCCACAAAAGGGTTCTTCGTGATATTTATTAAACGTGCACAATGCAAAACACATGGGCCATGGGCCTCATTGCAGAATTAACATTTCTTTCATGGAAATCTTGATGACTGGCATCCTAATGCAGGACGCAAATGCAGAGGCATCATTATTGTGGCCATAGAGGGAAAATGTATGAGTGTCATGCACATACACTAAACGTTGGGGTACAGGATATGGGACATACTGGCCATATAAAATTTCATTTTCCTCACCCGAACCAGTGGACAATCCTTTTCCTGCTTCACCGCCAAGACTTGGAATACCCTGCCCCTCCACCTCATGTAATCTGCGTTGTTCACACAATTCAAGAAGGACTCAATGCCTGGCTCTTCGAATGAACCTCCATACCCAGTTGAACCAGCAGCCCCCATGGCCCCCTCAGCACCTTGAAACCCTCAAGGGTAAGTAGCCATGCTTTACAAAACCCTGATTTATTTTCCCTGGTGATTAACCCTTTAAGTGCTGCCGTCGGCCAACGGTCGTCGCAAGCACTACCTTGCCAGTGCTGCGCACGACCGTTGGCCGACGGGGCCGCTCCCGTTATTCGAACGTTCAGCACTGGGCGCTGAACGTTCAACGCTCCTAAAGTGTTAACTCCATCCACTGATTTGTAATTGTATTACAATGTTGCTGTTGCCACAATCTTAGCTTATTACAAGGATCCAGGATTTCTCCTGCCAAAAACACTTTTTCTTCAAATTGTTTTAACTACATTCGGAATCCCGAAATGTATCCTGAAAGGCGTGCTGTTGTTGGAGACACACTGAATTGTATTTTTTAGGACATTCAATTGAACTCAGAGTCTGGCACTGTATGTTTTAATAAGATTATCCTGTGATTTAATAGGAAGGAAGGATTCTTAGACTGGACTGCATAGCAAATGTTCATACGACTATCATGCACATGGTATTACAGTTGTAGTGTACACATAATTGCTAATAGTAGAAAACGACAGAATGTTGACAGTATTGGGTATTGTGCAGTTCTACAGCAGTCAAGTGAAAAGTGTAACTCGTCTTTCACAGGAGAGCAGGTTGTGACAGAGAGGTGACCCTCCTCACAATGTCTTTCTGCTCAGAGGAGGGTGCAGCAGCTGTGCTACATTGCTGGAAAACGGATGAGTGCTTAAGAGAGTGATAGCAACAGACTTCATCTTCTCACTGGCCACTTTCTTGACCTGATCCATCTTCTTTAGGGCCATCTTCTATTTTTGGCCAGCAGCATGAGCAGAAGCACCTAGCAGAGAGGTCTCTGGACTCCTGTGTCAGCTAATTCAAAGACTTTAAGGCATCTCAGTACTCCATCATGCACCTGCGGACAATAGACAATGGATGAGCGTGAGACTTGGCAGTTCTTGTCAGAGCAATACAGGGCATCACCACCATCATCATCGTGATAACAATGTTATATCAATAGACTTATTCAAAATAAGAACATCTTCAGGACATATGTGGCTCCGGTGAGAGCTAGAGAAAAGCTGGCAAACGTTCATTACCCCCAGGTCTCTCCTGTCCTCGTCCCATTCCGAAACTAAGTGGAAATGACCATCTCCGCGACGGAAAAAAAGAGCAGGAGCATGCTGGGATCCCCAACCCACTCCCTCCCACTGGGAGTACATAAGCGGTACCAGCCCAGCATGCAGCCTGTTCTTTTTTTCGGTCTTCTGACAGAATGGGACGTGTTTGGACTTACCTGAGATTCTACCCTGGATGTCTCACTGGGGCTGCTGGGCTGTCCTTGCCTTCCTCTTTCCACGTTCTCCTGGCCTGCCGGGCTTGTCAGGAGCCACGTTGATTGCTGCCTGGCCCTTTTCAGCTGGAGCGCAGTTCCTCCCGCTCTCTTCGGGTTGCAGTGCATGTTTCCCTGTGGCTTGGCCGGTCTGGGGAACATGCTGCTGCAGCTGTTTTGAGTGTCCTGGGGCTCTGCTGGATGATGCTCCTGGGCCCCCTGCCTGGTGTTTGGTATCCTGCCAGCCTCCTTTTCTTCCCGGCGCCCCTGAGGCGCAGTTGGGTCTGGCCTTGCTGTGGCCTCGGAGGTAATTTCTGGTGGACTTCTCCACCCGGCACTGGTTTCCTGGTGCGTGCCTGGGCTGGCTGATGGGGGGTGGCAATGGGCTTGTGGTGCGCTCTTCCTGCCCCCTTGGTGAGTACTGCATAGTGGTTCTCTATTTTCTCCATTGTGGGTGACTGTGGCCTTATGGTTGGGGTTTCTATCTCTTGCTCTGCAGGTTACATGGTCAATCCTGGTGCTTCCATGGTTAGGTCGACTGTCTTGGCCTCCAGCCATACCTCCCTGTGTCCCCCTGCTCTTGTCTGCTTTCGATGGTTGGCAGGGTCGGGTCTGGTTCTTTCTTGAATGGGAGTTTCCCTGGATGTTCCTGGTTTGGTGGGCCTTTGTGCTTTCATGGGTTCGCTTGCAGCCCTGGCTGGTGTGTCTTCCCCCTTGCCCTCTTTGGGGGTTTGGGTTGATGCCTGGATGGACTTTGGGTCACTGCCGTGCTGTGCACCTGAACCTCTAGGGGATGCCGGGGTTTGGTTCCGGGGCCTCCTTCTTGCACTCTGCCGCTGTGCTGGGTTTGCCTGGTCTCCCTGTGGCCTTGCCATGTGGGTTCCTTGCTTTCTTTCCTGTGCAATTGGGTCCCGTCATCCTCTGGTCTCTCCAGGTGCTGATTCATTCCTGTTGGGGCTTCTCTTTGCTGGTTCCTGTTCCTGCGTGCTGGCCCTCTGTGCTTGGCTGGTTGTGTGTGCCGTGGGTCCATTTGCTGTCTTGGTCCGGGGCCCTTGGTGTCTCCGGACTGGTTCTCTGCCTCAGCTGCCCCCCTGCTCCCGTGTTCCTGTCGGTCCTTAGGCATCTTCAGCTGCCTGCGTCATTGGCTTCCCTTGCCTTCGCTGTCCTGTCTTGGGCCGTGGTTTCCCCTGGGCCTCTGCCCTTTTCTTGGGGGTTCTGCCTGGGCTTCCTCCATGGGTTTTTGGCTCCCTGGCCTTCTGGGTTTTTTGTTTGCTCAGCGCTTGTGGCTGGATGGCATCTGGGCTAGGGGTTGGTCCCTGTGGGTCTGCTGTTGGCCTGTATCCTTGGTGCAAGCTGCCTGGTGGTTTCTTGCTTGCTGTGCTCTCCTGCTGTGCTGGCCTGTGGCCTTGGCTTCAATTGCACCTGCTGCCCACCCTGTGGTTTGGTCGGGACAGCCCTGGTTCCTCCCTGGGGTGGTGTCTGCTTGCTGGGCCATGGCTCACTTTGGGCTGTCTCTCCTAGGGTTTGTTGGCTTCTTC
This sequence comes from Lissotriton vulgaris, assembly GCF_964263255.1. Lineage (NCBI taxonomy): Eukaryota > Metazoa > Chordata > Amphibia > Caudata > Salamandridae > Lissotriton > Lissotriton vulgaris. The sequence goes on from NC_141699.1 coordinate 46,504,463, forward strand.
TTGTGGCCTCTTTGCTCTGTCCTCTGGGCCTCCAGACCTCCTGTCCTGTGGGCTTCTGTTGTCCCTGGCCGGCCCTGGTTAGTGCCTGGATTGGGGTGCGCCTGGGTTTGCCTGTTGCTGTGACCTGTTCTGGTCGTCCCTGACTGCTTCTCGGGCATTTTGCACTTTTTCGGGTCCAGGTGCCTTGCAGTTCTTGGGCTTCCTTCGGCTGCCTGCGGCCCTTCTGCCCATTGGTGTGAGAAGTTGGCCTGATATGCAGTGCTCACTATTCTAGTGATCACTATGTATCAGTCCAAACGACCCTTATTGATGATTGGTTGTAAGTCAACCTTATAGACCAGCTATCCTAGTAGCATGGACAAGAGCAGTCTTTAGGCTAAACTCTAGAGGGCATGTTAAGCCAGCTGTTATACCATCACATATACCCCTTGAACACCAAGTGAAAGGACACCACACAAGTTGTTATGAAAATTAAAGGATATTTATTTATAACAAGTCTACCCTGATCTCTTTATGAGTCAGGGAGCTAAGCACACAACAAAACTCTTAAGAAAATACTTTAAGTTGCACAATTTACACAAATGCCCGAGGGGCACGAAAAACAACAAGATCCAGAGGCTTCAGGATCGCTAGGACTACACTACTGAACCTTCAGGTTAGAAGCAGGAGGCCTAGGGAGATCGGGTGCAGAGTGTGCACTCTCACGCGAGATGCGGGACAAAGTCTATGGATGCTAGATTTCGTAAAGTTACAGATATCGGACGAATCCGACTGGTTAGGCAGAAACCAAAAAAGGATCTGGACACTTAGATAGTGAACGTATGTTGGAGCACCGAAATGCTCAGGTTACCTAGCCCAGGGGCTGCGGCTGCATAGGGTTCAAAAGACGTCGGGAATCCTCATTACAGTCTATAAAGCCTGAGATAAGAAGTTGCTGGCAGGCGACCAGTGATGAAGTTCGATGTGATCCAAGCCTGGATCGAAGATGGAGACGACCTGAAAGCAGAGGGGACTCAGTTCTTAATCGCTAGCCAGTGATCAGATGGGCACCATGATGGCACCGGATGAAGTCACCTCGACCAGGTGAGTGGGCGACGCTGGGCTCTGCAGTCTCTCGGACCAGGAGGCGTTGTCGGCGACCAGGATGGAGGTGCGAGCTGTCCCACGAAGATATCTGCTGTCGGCGATGCTGTACCCAGGATTGGGGCAACAACTTTTGGCAAATGCAAGCCCACGCGGTGGACTCAAAATGGTGTCTGGAGTGGACCAGGAGGGTCCGGGGTGCTCCTCTGTTGGAGGGGAGCAAGGGCCAGCCCGGAGCAACCAGGCCAGCGATGGAAGTGTCGTGGTTCGTCGTCAGGAGGGCTACAAGCCAGCAGGCAAGTGGCCGGACAACGCGGTGAGCAGCAAAGAGCAGAAGGGCCCCACGCAGATCTCGTGGATGCTGGGGGGCTGGAGTTCGGTGCTGGAGCTGCTCAGGGTTAGGGCTTCTCAAACCCCAAAGCACTCACTCAAGGATCCCTCAGCAGTCGTGCTGGATAAGCGTCGTGCAGTCTTGAAGATGGCCGGTCCCTCGAGGTCTCGTCACACCCATGAATCTCAGCTGGGCTGATGATGTAGGTAGAGGTCCGAGGTGCCAGGTAATCCGGGTCTCGTCGAGCTGGGCAGTCTTGATCCGGAGGATGGACTTGCAGCAAACCGCATGCGCTTAGATGGTGCTCGCTGGTGCAGGGTGGCTACTCCTTAGCCACAAGGGAGAGTCTTCAGAAAGGTTCAAGAGTTCTTTCGTGGAAAGTCATCAAGAATCAGAATTGTCTAATTTGGGAAGGGGGCCCGCTCCTATCTTTATACTAAGGAAAGGGGCTGGCACGCGACTAGGTCCTGCCCATGGGTGGGACCAGAATTGGGGGTGGTTACACCCCTCTCGCCTGTCCGGTCTTTCCCCAGCCCAGGGGCTGGTGTGCCCCTGGAACTGGTTCAAGCCGGCATATGCACAGTGAGCACTGGGGTGCCACTTGCAGTCACCTTCCTCTCAGCCCTGCCTACCTGGGATACACAAAACCCTGTCTGGGATGGTCCTCGCACCGCCCCTGACAGGAAACTCTTTGTCCAAGTTCTCCTCGCTGGAAGGACTCCCAGCAGCAGGAGGTCAGACTTAGGTCTGTTGTGGCAGCATCCATTTTATGATGCTGAGGCTCGAGTTAACTTTAACCGGGGTTCACAGTTACATACATGTCGTGTCCCTCTAGAAGGGTGGAATGCTAACCCCGTCGCCAGAATTGGTGAGGGGTTGGTATTCCAATTTGTATGACACCTTACTCGACATGTTTTGATAAAGCGATACCAAAGTTGGCAAATAACCGCGAGGATTATAATGCACTTAAGAGTATATGGTACGCGTTATCATGGAACAGCTATTAGGACTTGGTTCCGCAAGCTGCAAATGGGCTCAGCTGATGCCAGAGCACCATCTCACATAATTCCAAGCACTCTGCCTTCAGGATTGATAAGGCCTGCCATAGGAGTGACTGATAGGAATATATGTGTCCATTTTAGGGTTAGATATAGGAATACTATATCTAAAGCAAAGGGTGATAACACCACCTTGCCCCAGCTGTGGTGCAGCCAGTTGTGTCAGATTTGGATGGCCAGCCAGGGGTGGCATAATACATGCTGCAGCCCCTGGTAGGCCCTGGGTGCACCTATGCCCTGGGTACCTAAGGTACACTGTACAGGGACTGATAAGGTGACTCAGTATCCAATTAGATATGTACCTAAGGTACATGGAATCCATTATACAGAGAGAGCAGTAGGCCTGGGGCCCTGAATAGCAGGGTCCCAGGTCAACTAAGTCGGAAAACCAGCAAAACACCAGGCAAAAAGTTGGGGGTAACCATAGTCAGGTATCCACCCTCCTACAATTGGTTCCTGCCTTTCTGTGGGTTTGGGCCTGGTGCATGCCTGTATGGGTGCCTGTCTGCCTGCGGTTTTCACTGTTGGGTGCTTCCTGCATCCTTCCGGGTGCTTTTGCTTGCCCCGTGCTCAGGGTGTCGGCCTTCCGTGATTTTACTGGGTTATCCCTCTTGTTTTCCATGGGAAGGGGGGGGGCTGTTGTGCCCTCCCTCTTTCCTAGTGGGCCTTGGACTTGTTGGTCTGTTGGCTCCGGTGCAGTGCTGGTTGTGGCCCTGGTGAGTTCTGGTTGGAGTTGGGTTTGCCTCTCGCCTGCTGCTGGGTTGCTGGGGTTTGGTTTCTGGTTGTGATTTCCTTCCCCCCTCTTGTGTTTCCCTTGATGCCTTCTTGAGATTTGGACCTACCTTCTCACTTGCTGCTCCATTTGTATCCTGAGGAGTCTGGGATTCATTGGTCTTCCTTGGCCTCTGCCTTGGGTGGCCCCTTGTTCTTCGGGTGCCCGGCTCCTGTGCCCTGCCCTGTTTGTTGTGCCCCTTCCCTGCTTGTGGGTGTTGAGTGTCGGCCGCTTTGCTGGTTTCCACTCCTCTCGTTCCACTTTGGGTTGCGGTTGGCTTTGCCTCGGGTCTGGGGCTCTGGCCTTTTCCCTTTGAGGGCCTGTCCTTCTTCCCTTATTTGGGTCTGTTCCCGCTCCCCTATTAAGTGGTGCGCCTTTGGCTTCTCCGGGCTCCTCTACTTTGGTTTCTGGTGCCTGGGTTGTTCCTGTGTGCTTTTGGGCCTCGCTTTGCCCCTGTTGGATTTGACATTGCTGTCCCTGTGTTTCTCCTCACATTCGCTTGTGCGTGTGGGTCGCTGGTGCGCCTCTCGGCTTGGAGGTGTCAGGATTTATGCTGTGGTGCCCTTGTTTGATTGGAGTCCTGTTTTGGTCCCTGCTTGGGTCCTTTCTGGGTCGCTCATTCTCTTGGGCTTTGGCATGGTCCTGGGCTGGTCTTCTGTCCTTTCCTGTGCCGCTCCTTTGAGGCTGACTGTGGCACTGTGTCATTGTGTGGGCTGCTGGGCTCCGTCCCTCTGCTTCTCTGCTCTCTGGGTGGCCAGGCTGTGGTTGGTTGCTGTGCCTTTCCCTGTGCCCCTTCTTGGTTCTCTTTCCGGGTCCTGGTGGTGCCGTGTTGGGTGCCTCCTGGGTGGCTGGCCTGCCAGTTTCCCCAGCTGGCTTCCTGGGCGTTTCTGGGTCCTGCGGATTTGGGCTGTTGTCCTCCTTGTTGGTCTTTCCTGTTTTTCCCTTCTGCTGCTTCTTTTGGGATTCACCTTTGGTGGTTCCTTGTTGTCCTCCTTTATCCTCCTGATGGGTGGGTGGCTCTTGTTTGGAGGTGTTTCCTCCTTTCGGGTTCTGTGCTTTGTTTTCCCCGGTTCGGTGTTTGGCCCCTGTTGTTGTCTTTCTTGGTTGTGCGCTGATTTTTATACCGGGTCTGCTTTGGGTTGCGCTTCTTTTCTCTCTCTGGCCTCCGTTGGGCGGGTTGCTGGGTTTTGTGTCCTGGGTCACCTGCTTTAGGGATGTGCCTCGGGCCTGGCCAATTGGCTGTTTCTTGTGCTGCGGGTTCTTCTCCCAGTGGGGCGGCCTTTTTGCTCCTGCGGCTCTTGGGTTCCTCAGCTGGGGTTGGCCGTTGGTCGGTCCTGCCCTGTGGCCGGGTCCTGCTGTGGGTTTCTGGCCTCAAGGTTCCCTGTTGCTGCTGTTGTCGGCTTGGGGGAGGGCTTTGCTTGGGTTCCCTGCCTCTTTTCTTCCTGGCTGTTTCTCTGGGTCGGTGCGAATTTTCTCATCTGGTTCTTCCCTCTTTGGTCTTTGCAAAAACAACAGGTGATGGACAGAATGCACAACAATATCATACATTCACCCCAGTACAGAGATCTGGGTCTAAATCCATTGTTTTTTTGCTCACTATGCCATTCCACTTTGAACCCAGCCAAATGCAAATCAGTCTTGACCCTGTGCCCCATGGGAACAGTCCAGCCCGAACTGCCTAGCCAGGTCCTCCCTGGACTGGAAACAAGCATCCAAGGACCGGTTTCGGGCTTTCAGCCCTCATCAGCCTGGATAGCTTGATTCCAGTGACATGGAGAGCACGGGACTCTCGTCTGAGCATACCCGTCCCACTCGGGGTGACAAATGCAAAAACAACAGGTGATGGACGTGGGTTCCGTGCTCACTACGCCACTGGAGTCAAGCTATCCTGGCTGAAGACGGCTGATATCCAGAAACCAGTTCTAGGATGCTTGATTCTGATCCAGGGAAGACATGGCTTGGCAGTTCGGTCTGGACTGTTCCCATGAGGCACAGGGTCAAGACAGATTTGCAAGTGGCCATGTCTGAACTGGGGTGGCTTGGCGAGCAAAATAACGATGGATTAAACCCAGATCTGTGACTGGGGCTGAATGTTTTGCCATTGTGCAACATTCCGTCCATCATCTTGTGTGTTTTGCTGTTCACCCTATGTGGGAAGGGTATGCCCAGATGTGGGTTCCATGCTCACTACACCACTGGAGTCAAGCTATCCTGGCTGAAGACGGCTGATAGCCAGAAACCGGTCCTAGGATGCTTTATTCCGGTCCAGGGAAGACATGTCTTGGCAGTACGGTCTGGACTGTTCCCATGAGGCACAGGGTCAAGACAGATTTGCATATGGCCATGTCAGAATTGGGGTGGCTTGGTAAGCAAAATAACGATAGTTTAAACTTAGATATTTTACTGGGGGTGAATAATTTGCCATTGTGCAACATTCCTTCCATCATCTTGTGTGTTTTGCTCTTTGGTCTTTGCGGCTCTTCTGGTGGCTTCCCCTGGTATGTTGGGGTGGTCCTGTGGTTGGTTGTGTCTTTTTTTGATCTCTTGCTTTGGCGTGCCTCTTCGATTTCATCTTCCTTCCCCTCGCTTTTGGTGTGGTCCTTTGTGGGTTCCTACACCTGTGGTTCTCCTTCTTCCCTGTTTTAGGGGAGGGTTCACTCTCTGGCTTGACTCTGCTGTGTTCCTTCCTGGGCCTTCAGCCCTGCCACCCTGTGTGTGAACTGTTCTCCTCTGCTAATGGCCATTGGGCTGGTTTGGCCAGTTTGGCCCCTGGTTTGGTGGCTGCCTGGTGCCTATGGCCGTGGGCTTCACACTTGGGGGTTTCTCCCTATTTGGTTGCCCTTTCTGGCTCTGTTTCCCTGTTGAGGCGCGTCTGCTTCTCCTGGACTTCTTTTGATGCTTCGGGGGGTGGGGGGGCTTTGTTTTAGCCCCTCTGGTTGTCCTCCTGGGCCTTGACTCTGCATGTGTAGGCCCCTTCTGGCTTGCCTGTGGGGTTCTTGTGTTTTTTTCTGGTTGTCCCCCGCTGGTTTTGGGGTCTCTGCTCTGTCAGCTTGGTTAGGGGCGTGGCTGGTTGTGTGCTCCTACCTGCGTTTTCCTCCTTTCTTGTGGGCACCTTTTGTTTCCGTTGGGGTGCCGTTTTGTTTGGTATGGTGCCCCTGGTGGGGTTCCGGAAAGCCGGGTTCTCTGATTTGGTATTCTCCACTTAGTTATGGAATTGGACAAGGACAGGAAGGACCTGGGGATAACGTCCTAACACTTACCGGTAATCTCCATTTCTCCTGGTCCCATTGTCCTCATCGCATTTCTTACTCCCCCTCCCTACCTTCCTTGCGGCCGGCCTTCCGGCTGTTGGCTTGGTATTTTCAGGCTGAATGCTGGGCTGGTACCGCTTATGTACTCCCAGTGGGAGGGAGTGGGTGGGGTATCCCAGCATGCCTCTGCTCTTTTTTTCCTGTTGCGGAGATGGTCATCTCCACTTAGTTATGGAATCGGATGAGGACAGCAGGACCAGGAGTTATGAAGATTACCGGTAAGTAATAGGACATTCATTGAATTGAACATGCACTATAAACTACTACAATCATCCGCAGGATAAAAGAAAAACAAGAAAATAAGAGAATAAAAAAGTGAACGGCTCCTACAAGGCCATAATAATAAATATTCCTAGCAAAAAACGTTTAAAAGTAGCAAAAATTATTAATATTCAGGCTCTGTCTCCACAAAATGATAGTCACTCACATGGCAACCAAAGAAGGCATGGAGAACTAAGACAACATGGCCACCGATGACACACACACATACACATGCACATGCACACACACACACACATGCACACATGCACGCACACACGCACAGGCACACAGACATACTCACACACACATACAAACATAGTCACACACACACACACACACACACACACTCACACCCACACATGCACACACACACACACACGCACACACACACCCGCACACATGCACATGCACACACACACACGCGCATACTCACACACACATGCATACTCACACACACATGCACGCACACATGCACATGCACACAAACACACGCATACTCACACACACACATGCACACACATGCACACACACGCACACACACATGCACCCACACACACATGCACGCACACATACACACACATACACACGCACACACACACATGCACACATGCAGAGGTACACACACACATATTCACACACATGCACACAAGTGCACACATGCACACACACATGCACACACACACACACTTACAAACATACTCACATGCACACACACACATGCACACACAAACGCACACACACACTTACTCATACATGCACTCACACACACATGCACAGGCACACACACGCACACGCACATACATTGTCTACACAAAATAGTGTCCACCCAAGTTGTAAGCAAAGAAAGAGGCATGAGTAACTAAGCAAACATGGCTCCCTACTCCAGCCATGTGTCAAACAATACAAGTAGTAACCTTACACTTGTATATTTATCTCATCCCCTTGGTTTCAGGGGGTGGAGAGATGTAAGTTGATACTTTGGGGTAAATTCACAATCTGTGAATATCCCTAAGCAGTAAATTCACTGCAACATGTAAGAGTCATTTTGCACATGCAGATTTACTCATATGTAAAATGTCCCTTTGTGAATGGGCTCCTCAGTAATTACATATGATTCTACCTGAATTTGACAATTTCCCATGATAGAAACTGAAGGCCTGACAAACGTAGGCTGAGAAAAACCCTTTATGGGAAATTACCAAAATAAAGATAACCGATTTTCATGGAAATCTGAAGATTTCTGTAAGAATAAAATAAACCTGGAACTCAGTTGAAACATGTATCCAGTATATACAAAGCTTAAAATGTCTTATTATTTCTAATTTATTAAACTTTATAGGCATAATTATTTTTTTATATGGTAAATGATAGAAAATCAGGGTCGCTAGTCTTTTTTTCTACCACAACCCAGGATAGGACATTTGAAGGCAAAAAAGGTATCTACAGAATTAGATGACCACCGAGAGTTAATGAGAAGTACACAAAAGTTGAGGGAGAGTACAGGTGATTGGGAAAGAGGGGTACAAATAAATGCAGGGGAAGTGGAAGGGCAAAGGGGCACCACGACATCGCAAGGACAGGGATGGAGCAGCGGGGAGAAAAATATAAATGTAACACAAAGAGTAAGGTTGTGAATAAGAAGAGTGATGGAGGAAGGAGTGTGTCCTGTTGTTAAAAGGAAACATAATACTATAGAGGTGAGGAAGTTAAGAGAATTGATTAAAATGCAAGAAAACAAGAAGAATGAGAGTAGTTCTGGACACATTTCAAAAACAAAGATATGAGAGTGTGGGAGGGGCTGCAGAACTGTAAAACAAGTGAAGAAACAAAGTATAACGAAGAATTGATGTTATCATCCTGGCAATGACACCCATGGTGAAACATTTGTGGAAGCCAATTCAATAGAAACAGGTTTATGGAACCAGTTTTCACAAGTTTTTTTTCCATTAAATACACAAGATGCTGCATTCATTTCGAAAAATAAAGGGACATGTAACATTCAATAACATTGGGACTTATTTACAAGCCCCTTGTGCCACCTGCACGTCACTTTTTCCCATGTTAAAGTAAAAAGTAAGCCCCCCTATTTTGTAACCATCTTATGTTATTGCAGCCAATATTTTGCACCAACTTTTCAAAGTTTTTTTAGGGACTGCCATTTTTATAGAAAGTTAAGGCCAAACACTCATGGGAGGTTACAGCTTGCCTGGCACATCCTGAAATTATTGGGAAAATTCATTCCTTTGTGAAAGAATGTGCTTCACACAACACAAATCACTAGAGATGGGGAAAGGGAGCGTAAAGAGGTCCAGTACCCTAGCCTCCAACAACAGGTGTTTAATACCCAGAGGGGTAGTGGTTCCTAAGAAGATGGAGAAATGCAGGGGGGAGAATGGTGGGGGGCAGAAAAGAAGGGGGCTTCCTTATTAGGGAGTGTTGCCCTCACACTCATTGTTGGGCGTTTTTGCTCCTCGTGGGGTCAACGCTGCAATACCCCATGGGCCCCACGAGAGGGCTCTGTGGCACAGATCTTTTAAAGTAAACCATGACATGATGGTGAGTGCAAGTGTGCTGAGCGGGAGGAACTGTGGATTAAAATACCACTGTGGTACCCAAAAGGAGACATTAATTCCTCGGTCCCTCTGGAAAAGTTAAAAACAAAAGCCAAACTGTACTTCCGACCAATGAGAAAACACAGTTTAATCATGAGTGCGAGTGATGTGAGTCGGGTCGACATGTTTCACGCCCTATTGGTCCAGGAAGGAGTTATAGCATTTCATCGTGACCAAGTGATAGTGTAATAAAAATGAATGTCTGTCCTTACCCAAATTCAGGAATGGGAAAGTCAGGGTGTAGTAGGTATCTATGGATTACCAACCTGTACACTTGTCAAAGTGTGAGGGGTAAATTAGGTGCAAAGAAAAAACATTGATGGTCAGTCACCTAAATATATAGAAGAAGGCTAAAGACGCCGAAATGCATTCGCCACTGCGGGTGTTTGGGAATTTCATTGCCGGCTGTTTGTGAAATAAAGCTGCTTCCAACGTTTCCCTTGCTGTGGCCTGTTCTTCCTTTATATAATTAATTTTCTTTTCCATCATTGCTGTGGCGGCTGCTGCGCTGGTTTGGTGAGAGAGCCTCATTTGTGCATATGTGCATATATATTACCTACTGGCTATCGCCAGTAGGTATATATAGTTAGAATTTTTTCTCTATGGGACTTTTGAAAATTCTATGTCTAATAACTTTGGCGTTTGTGGACGGAATCGGCTGAAATTTTCAGGAAAATGGCACATTTTGTTTCTGAGCAGCCCCTAAAAATTTGGGGGGGTTTCGTCAAGGGGGGCCTGAGAAAAAAGGGGGGTCCCAAAACGCGTTTTTCCCATTCATTTTTCCATAGGGCGGTTGGACTCACTTTTAGCTCGAACGGCTGAATGGATTTGCACGAAACTTGGCAAAATTGTAGGGACTGTTAGCCCGATGTGCCTTTGCTAGGTCTCAATATATGTGCTCCAGTAGTTTTTGAGAAATTAACGTTCAAACCAAGATATATATCTGTAACAGCGCTCTGGGCAGCGATCCGGTCCGCTTACTTTTCGCTTATCGGAACTTTGCGCGCAGAAAGCTGATTGGCTCTCCGGTGTCTGTCAACATTCTAAACAGTCCGGAGCGGACGCCATCTTGTCTCTCGGTAGGATCGAGAGAGAAGAAGAGGTGGAAAACGAAGGGGGAATTTAATGAAAGGGGGCAAGGTATCCCCCTCTTGACCCCCTAGGAATGTTGTTGGGGTTATTAAAGGGTCCCGTGGGGAAAATAAAAAAAAAATGATTTTTCACGGTAGAAGCGCGGCTGCGAACTGGTAGCGAAACGGGAATTCGCCATTTTGTGCTTCGTAAATTAAATTACTAGTTATAAGTGGGTGCGGGAGACGTATCCTAATCCCCTATGTTTCCTGAGGGTGGGTGAGGAGGCTGATATATGTTGATACATCTCTTCCAGCGGCTGTGCGTGAGCTTTTTTTTTTTTTTTGCTGCGTGACAGTCCGGAGCGGCCGCCATCTTGTCTCTCGGTAGGATCGAGAGAGAAGAAAAGGTGAAAAACTAAGGGGGAATTTAATGAAAGGGGGCAAGGTATCCCCCTCTTGACCCCCTAGGAATGTTGTTGGGGTTATTAAAGGGTCCCGTGGGGAAAATAAAAAAAAAATGATTTTTCACGGTAGAAGCGCTTCACGGGCCGCGAACTGGGCCGCAAACTGGTAGCGAAACGGGAATTCGCCATTTTGTGCTTCGTTAATTAAAGTACTAGGTATAAGGGGGTGCGGGAGACGTATCCTAATCCCCTATGTTTCCTGAGGGTGGCTGAGGAGGCTGATATATGTTGATACATCTCTTCCAGCGGCTGCGCCATCTTGCCTTTTTTCGAATGCCACAATTTTGTCGTGCACTGCAGCCATTTTAGATGCCAGGCTGGTCCCAGGCTATCACCTAACCCTGCGGATGTAGTTTATGGCCCCAGCTGTAGAGAATTCAGACATGCCAATCCTCCTGATTCAGGCGTGTGAGTACTGATTTCAGTGCTAGTCTCCCGATTTCTGCAAGCAAAAACCCGGGGGCATATTACGAACAACTAGCGATAATTTTTGTCTCTAACTTGTTTAGAGACAAAAATTATCGCCGCACATCGGCGATTTTTATCGCAGATAAACCTTGCTATTATCGCAGAAAAGTCAGCGATATTCATGTATTATCGACCTAATGCTCTTAGCCATGTTATCCACCTCCCATTGGATAACATGGCTAAGAACTGCTCAGGGCAGGTGTTAGATTTTGGAGATATTCGCGCTTAGCGCGAATATCTCCAAAAGTTGGTCATAGAAGGTAGCGATGTTAGGGACTGTTTCCAGTCGCTAACATCTTGGCACGCCACTTTGCATGTCATTAGTGATAAGTATCACTGACATGCAAAGCGGGGCCCAAGATGGTCGCTATCTCCTTTTAGCTGTCAGTAACTGGTGTTAGCGACAGCTTGATAATAGGGAAATAATTTTATCTCCGCTTTCATGGTTTTTAAAGCCAAAAAAGCGGAGATAAACCCCCTTGATAATATGCCCCACGATTCCTTGGGGGTTTCAGCTGACAGGGCTTGGTATTGTGTTACATGGTAATTTTTCCATGAAACGTCAGAGGGTCGATGCAGGGGTTCTAGAAGAGGTGATAAACCATTTAAGCCTCATGAACAAGCGCATGGTCTTTTAAAGATTTGTGAAGTACTCGGGGCGGCGGTGTGTGTGTGCCCTCTTTCAGGAGCGGGCGGGGGGGCACTGCCAGCAACTTGCCAGGTCAGGTAGTGTTCAACACGTGCATCACCCTTTCTCTGCCTGCTATTGCGCTCCATGCTTCGGAAAGGTAAGAAAAAGAACGTGCATTTGAGTTTGAAATGTCCGATCCTGCAGCAGCACACTTCCAAAGCCCACACATGACAATAACCCGATTCAAGGCCCCATTCACCCGTTTTTAAAAAAATAGATAACACTCCAACAAAATAAGGTTATAAAACTTTATTAACTACTAACTTTAACGAACGGAACAAAAACTAAAAACATTTAAACATTTCTCAATACAAAAAGCAACAATGGTTAGAAGCTGTCTTTTGTGCGAATAGTCCCAAGGCAGCACAACGTGCAGAGTTCTGGACGGCACCCAGGTGATGTCGCCTGGGTGCCGCACTGGTTTAGGGATCCTACAATGCTGCTCCGAAAATTGGCGTGGGGCGTCCCGGGTGGGGCGGGGGGAGGCCTCGTCAGTAGCGGTCTGTTGTGCGAATAGTCCCAAGGCAGCACAACGTGCAGAGTTCTGGACGGCACCCAGGTGATGTCGCCTGGGTGCCGCACTGGTTTAGGGATCCTACAATGCAGCACAGAAAAACAGCGTGGGGCGTCCCGGGTGGTGCGGGGGGAGGCCTCGTCAGTAGCGGTCTGTGTCCAGTGTCACATGGCTGACACAACATGTACGACAGGCACCCAGGTGATGTCCAGTAAACTGCTGCACTGGTTTTGGTATCCTACAATGCTGCTCCGAAAATTGGCGTGCGGCGGCCCGGGGGGGGGGGCGTGGGGGAGCCGGCGTGAACGGGCCTCCCCAGGTGGCGGCCATCTAGCTGAGTTGCGCTCGCTCTTGCGGCCACAGCGTCTCGCTCACCATGTTGTTGAGTTGCTCCCACTCTTGCAGTGCAGCGATAGGCGGATGCCACATGGCTCTTAAAATGGCGGACAGCTCCTCGGTTTTAGGCCTGGTCCACTGAAATGGTCCTGGGACACTTTGGAACTCGGACGCTTGCCTGCTAGGGCTTGGGTTCCATTCTCGAAAAGCAACCCCTCAGCCGTGAAGATTGTATAATAGTCTTGGGGGCCCCCGACTCCCGCAGGCTTCCGGTGGGGAGCGGCTGCCATGATTGCTCGCGGAATGACCACGACGGAGCCACGAGATGGTGGTGCTCTCATGCTGACGCCAGCTTCAGTCTGAATGATCCAGAAACAAGGTGGGGCTTTCATCGTTTGGGAAAAAAAATGTTCTAAACCAATGAAAAGTGTTATTTTTAGGTCATATGACCAAGCCTTCCATCTTTAGGAAACCAAAAGTAAAATGAACCAATGAAAAGTTTTATAAACAAGTCACATGACCTGTTATGCGGCATAGGGCTACAAAAAGCGTAGAAAATCCGTTGGCACGTGAGGCGGCGTCAGTAGCGGACCGATGTGCGAATAGGCCGAAGGCAGCACAACGGGCCGAGATCCGGATGGTACCGAGGTGGTGTCCAGCTAATTGCCGCACTGGTGTGGCCATCCTACAATGCTGCGCCGAAAGACGGCGTGTCCAGCTGAATTGCGGTCACTGTTGCGGTACAGTGACTCGAACGCGCCGAGATCCGGATGGCACCGAGGTGGTGTCCAGCAAATTGCTGCACTGGTGTGGCCATCCTACAATGCTGCGCCGAAAGACGGCGTGTCCAGCTGAATTGCGGTCACTGTTGCGGTACAGTGACTCGAACGCGCCGAGATCCGGATGGCACCGAGGTGGTGTCCAGCAAATTGCCGCACTGGTGTGGCATCCTACAATGCTGCGCCGAAAGACGGCGTGTCCAGCTGAGTTGCGGTCACTGTTGCGGTACAGTGAGTCGAACGCGCCAAGATCTGGATGGCCCCGATGTTGTGTCCAGCAAGTTGCCGCACTGGTGTGGCCATCCTACAATGCTGCGCCGAAAGTCGGCGTGGGGTGCCCCGTTGGCTTATGAGGTGATGTCAGTAGTGGACCGATGTGTGAATAGGTCGGAACCAGCACAAGGCACCAAGATCCGAATGGCAAGTCCTGGATGTTGAGTGCCTCAGTTGAGATTTCTGAGCAGTGCTTGTAAGACTGTCTGAAGCTTATTTGCACCTGCTGCAGCTTCACTAGGTCCGGCGGAACTTTTTGCCTTTTCCTTTCTGCTTCTTTTCCTACAATGCGTTTCATCTGAAGACACGACCAGGTCCCTGAATGTGTGCAGGGGGACGCTATTGATTGAATGAACGCGCCGAGATCTGGATGGCACCGAGGTGGTGTCCAGCAAATTGCCGCACTGGTGTGGCCATCCTACAATGCTGCGCCGAAAGTCGGCGTGGGGTGCCCCGTTGGTTTATGAGGTGATGTCAGTAGTGGACCGATGTGTGAATAGGTCGGAACCAGCACAAGGCGCCCTGCACTGTTGAGCCTTTTTCAATGCCTGTTTTTTGTTGTTTCCCCTCCATCAAAAACAAAACAAAAATACAAGGCGCCAAGATCCGAATGGCAAGTCCTGGATGTTGAGTGCCTCAGTTGAGAGTTCTGAGCAGTGCTTGTAAGACTGTCTGAAGCTTATTTGCACCTGCTGCAGCTTCACTAGGTCCGGCGGAACTTTTTTCCTTTTCCTTTCTGCTTCTTTTCCTACAATGCGTTTCATCTGAAGACACGACCAGGTCCCTGAATGTGTGCAGGGGGACGCTATTGATTGAATGAAAATAGCGGCTTGACACAAAGCTGACTCAAGCGTTACTGTTGGTGCTATACAGACAAAAATTGGGTTTCAGTTTTTTTTTTCCATCCAAGTCTGATTGAGAGTTTGTAGAAAAATGGCTTCAGATTTTCCACATACTACTCTTCAACATTCTTCCTAAATGTAACAATGTGAAACTCACTAGGAGAACGGCTGTTTCTGTTTCCTTTCAAAATGCTGCCACCAATATTTTCTGAATGGAAGACACCATCTTGTAGCATAAAGGGCCGAAAGGGGTTCTGGTCTGGCCGATGGTTGGTGGAGACATTTTGACTATATCTTGGACCTGCCCGGCCTCGCCCAAAATGGCGCCGGTATAAATGGGACTCGTAACTCTTTGCCCGCAAATGTATATCTAGAAAATGTTATTGTAAGTGGCCCTGTCGTATTTTAATTACAAAATGTACGTCCACCGATTCCGCAACTGTTAGACACTTTTGTTCTTGTCACCTAATGGCCCGCTCGTTACGTTCTTCTACAGTGTAAATGTCTCCTCATCATATACGATTTCAGTTTGCTCCGTGGCCGGCCCACGTGGTTATAGGCCCGTATTTGTATACTGACATTTTCACAATAAAGGTTTTTAAAACAAAACACGGTAGTAGTATTTTCATTTGTAAAGTTTTTACTTTTAGTGACTGTTTTCGAATCAGTAAAAGGCAAGTGAAATAAAGCAGTCCAATTACATGACGGATAAAAGGTATAATATGTAGGAACGCAGTAAAGATAAATGGTCAAGGGCAGTTGTGTTTTTCATGTCTGCAACATAAAGTGATCGATAAGAATCTGATAATCAGGCGTATCGGCGACTAAGACAGCAGGCCGAATCTCTTTTACTCAACGGCTCCGTCATGGAAGGAAGAAACGCCCTTTTTCTCGAAAAAGGAATATATTTTACTTGCAAGACAGTTGTAAATTTTCCGGGAAAGTACATTAGCCTGGAATATTATAACATATGTTTGAAAAAAAAATATTGTTCGAAAATAATAAAAAGCGTAATTTTTAGGTCATATGACCAAGCTTTTCATCATTAAAGTAACAAAAGTAAAATGAACCAATGAAAAGTTTTATTAACAAGTCACATGACCTGTTATGCTTACGTTACGCGCTGCGCGCCGCGCCTCGGATCACTTCCGGGTGCGCTAACGCGGCGTGTCATAAAACGCATTACGCGACAACGTAGGTCAAGAATATAGTCTAAATGTCTCCACCAACCAGCGTTCAGAACACAACCCCTTTCAGCAGTCCAAAAAGTTCTGTTAAATGACAACAGAGGGGACAGGCAACAAGAACCATCAGTCAAAGAGGGGAGGGCAAGTTCTTCTCTTCCGGGTCATGTTGGGGCGCTACCGGAACTGATCGAATTGGTAGTCTACAGTGTTTCTGGATGTTTCAGACTAAAGCTGGCGTCAGCATGAGACCACTACCATCTCGTAGCCATTCCACGAGCAATCATGGCAGCCGCTCCCCACCAGAAGCCTGCGGGAGTCGGAGGCCCCCAAGACTTTTGTAGAATCTTCACGGCTGAGGGGACGCTTTTCGAGAATGGGACCCAAGCCCTAGCAGACAAGCGTCCGAGTTCCAAGGTGTCCCAGGGCCATTTTAGTGGACCAGGCCCAAAACCGAAGAGCCGGCCGCCATTTTGAGAGTCCTGTGGCAGCCGCCTATCGCTGCACCGCAAGAGCGGGCGCATCTCAACTACATGGTGAGCGAGACGCTGTAGTCGCAAGAGCGGGCGGTAAACAGCTGAATGGCGGAAGAGGCACAGTGTAGCAAAAGCGGGCGGAATGGCAACTAAAACGATAAAGGGGCGCCCCACTACAGCTTGTCTTCAGGTCAAACGGATTGTGGGACAAGGTCCAGAATTGAAGAGTCATCAAAAGGCAAAAAGTTCCGCCGGACCCCGGGAGCCGGCCGCCTATGTCGGGGGCGATCTCAGGCTACACCAGTGCTATAAGACTTGGGGAGGGTGTCGGAGCAAAGCGTCTTCTCCGAGTCCATGGCCATCACACCGCCCCTCAGGGGCCTCCGTCAAGCTGTTTAGGAAGGTAACATATCACATTGTTTTCTAATGCAGTCAGGTCCACAAACGACACTCACTTACTTTGAGAATAGTGAAGCTGCAGTAGGTGGAAATAAGCTTCAGACAGTGTTACAAGCACTGCTCAGAACTCTTAACTATGGCACCCAACATCCAGAACTTATGCTATTTGAGAATGGTAGTGACATCGAAGCATCTCAGGGACCAAAACCATTAACGTACTTTCACGTATGAAAATCTTACTTGGGGAGGGGGCAGGAGCGAAGCGCCCCCTCCCAGTCAGCGCCACCACACCGTATGTTGAAAATCTGAAGCCATCGTTCTACAAAGTCAACCAAACTTGGATTGAAAAATCTAGAAAAATGTACAAACTGAAAACCAGTTTTGGTCTGCATAGCATCAGTAACAACGCTTGAGTCAGCTTTGTGTCAAGCCGCCATTTTGATTCAACAAAGCACAGGCATTGAAAAAGGCTGAAATTCAGAACTCTAAACTATGGCACCCAACATCCAGGAGCTTGCTATCCGGATCTTGGAGCCTTGTGCTGTTTTCGATCTATTCACACATCGGTCCACTACTGACATCATCTTATAAACCAACGTTATGTAAATAGTTTTTTAATAAAATGTTTTACCCTGTTTCTTTGCTGGTGTGTTGTCTATATTTTTAATATTTGCATAGGGTTTGTCGTTATTTTGTGCGGGATGGGTGATGGAGCCGAGCTGTCTTGCAGCCCTCATGGTGTGGAGCTCAGTTCATCTCACTATTTTCGTATTTCTCAAGAAGGGTTGTTCCTAATATTTCTATTTTAGCGAGGTCAAAAAGAGATCCAATTAGTGGCCTACTGATTTTGCTCGATTACTTTTATTTTTTTACACGATTTTTCACTATCTGCAAAGACTAAACAGAGTATTGCGACTTTGTGCTTGTTTGTAAATAGAGAATGATCCAAAGAGAACCAATTCTAAAACAGTAAATGCTTGGACAACAATCAATCAAATGGAGAGACAAGGAGGCACGACGGATTACAACGGGGGTAAAGGCCTGCGTTAACTACCCTTCAGTATCTGCAAAGAGAGAGTACTACTAAGGCAAGAGGGGGGGGGGGGTGCAGCGTTCAAAGCACATCAGCGTGCATAAATACGAAAATGTTTTTATCTATCACGTACTTGACATTTTAAAGCTTTTCATATTTGCTATTAAAAAACCAATGAAATTCACAGAAAAAACCATAGGTTATAGTGGATATATAGTTAGGAATTTGCATTTACAAAACCTTGAAAATTCAATGAAAAAACCATAGGTTATAGGCCATATATAGTTAGGAATTAGCATTTACAAAACCTTATTTTACTCGCATAAAACCATTGAAATTCCATATATAGTTAGAAGCGCTAACTATATATCGCGCACCCGCAATCCACTGCTGATGATGTCACATATTACATCATTCATGACATGGTCAGTGACATCACTGATGACATCACTGATGACATCTCAAATGACATCACTGATGACATCTCAAATGACATCACTGATGACATCACTGATGACAACTCAAATGACATCACTGATGACATCTCATTTGTCATCACTGATCACATCACTCATGTGATAATACAATGAACCTCTTCAGACTCTAATATAACCTTACATACACTCAGTATAAACAGACACTCACAGACTGTCACTCATCCATGGAGTTACTCACACACCTAGTCAGTCATGCAAAGAATCAATCACACCTCCATTTCCTCAACTATACAGTTATACACATCTTACTTATTCAAACATATAATAACACATATTTACTCTCTTATATAATCCCTGATACAAGCTCACAGTGATCGATACAGCCACTCACACATTCACTGGCTCTTATGTTCAGTTATTTATATATCTCAACTCTCACATGTATTGTGTTTTACATACGTACTTACTTGCACATGTAGCAATGAGAAATCCA
This sequence comes from Lissotriton vulgaris, assembly GCF_964263255.1. Lineage (NCBI taxonomy): Eukaryota > Metazoa > Chordata > Amphibia > Caudata > Salamandridae > Lissotriton > Lissotriton vulgaris. The sequence goes on from NC_141699.1 coordinate 46,523,353, forward strand.
TTCACTCACCAACACACCCATGCACAGTCAACCGCCCATATAGCTGTTTCCACATGCACTCTTGAACTCATACTCCTAGTGAATCAACTGCTTACACATCTATGCACAGAGTCACGCACCTCCCAGCCACCCACACACACACTCAGCCTCCCATTCAAATACTTGGGCAACCAATCAATAACCCATATGGCCACTCTTATAGCTACTGATCAACACATGCAGCAGCTTACACAACAACAAACATACTGATGCACGAATTAAGACAGTTTAGTCACTAACCCATGTACTCAGTGAGACACATTTAATCACTCACTCATACAGTCAGTCATGCACCTACTAAATTCTTCATCCAGACACTTATACATCCACTCATTCTTCAATATGTGAAACATATTTAAACTTTACAGACACATACAATCACTGGATGTTGTGATCAGTGATGTCATCAGTGATGTCACTGACCATGTCATGAATGATGTAATATGTGACATCATCAGCAGTGGATTGCGGGTGCGCGATATATAGTTAGCGCTTCTAACTATATATGGAATTTCAATGGTTTTATGCGAGTAAAATAAGGTTTTGTAAATGCTAATTCCTAACTATATATGGCCTATAACCTATGGTTTTTTCATTGAATTTTCAAGGTTTTGTAAATGCAAATTCCTAACTATATATCCACTATAACCTATGGTTTTTTCTGTGAATATATATATATATATATATATATATATATATATATATATATATATATATATATATATATATATATATATATATATATATATATATATATATATATATATATATATATATATATATATATATTCAATGAAAAAACCATTGGTTTTAGGCCATATATAGTTAGGGATTTGCATTTAGAAAACCTTATTTTACTCGCATAAAACCATTGAAATTCCATATATAGTTATAAGCGCTAACTATATATCGCGCACCCGCAATCCACTGCTGATGATGTCACATATTACATCATTCATGACATGGTTAGTGACATCACTGATGACATCACTGATGACATCTCAAATGACATCACTGATGACATCACTGATGACAACATCCAGTGACTGTATGTTTCTGTAAAGTTAAAATATGTCTTACATATTGAAGAATGAGTGGATGTATAAGTGTCTGGATGAAGGATTTAGTAGGTTCCAATCTGACTGATTGAGTGAGTGATTAAATGTGTCTCACTGAGTGCATAGGTTAGTGACTAAACTGTTTTAATTTGTGCATCATTATATCTGTTGTTCTACAAACTGCTGCATATGTTGATCAGTAGCTATATGAGTAACTGTATGGGTTATTGATTGGTTGTCCAAGTATTTGTATGGGAAACTGAGTGTGTGTGTATGGGTGGCTGGAAGGTGTGTGACTCTGTACATAGATGTGTGAGTAGTTGATTCACTATATGTATAGATTCAAAAGTGCATGTGCAAACAGCTGTATGGGCGGTTGACTGTGCATGAGTGTATTAGTGAGTGAATGGATATCTCAGTGCTACATGTCAAATTAAGTACATATGTAAAACACAGTACATGTGAGAGTTGACATCTATAAATAACTGTGCATAAGAGCCAGTGAATGTGTGAGTGGCTGTATGGATCATTGTGAACATGTATCAGAGATTGTATAAGAGAGTAAAGTAAATATGTGTTAGTATATGTTTGAATAAGTAAGGTGTGTATAACTGTATAGTTGAGAAAATGGAGGTGTGATTGATTTTTGGCATAACTGACTAGGTGTGTGAGTAACTCCATGGATGAGTGACTGTCTGTTTACACTGATTGTATCTAAGGTTATATTAGAGTCTGAAGAGGTTCACGGTATTATCACATGAATGATATCATCAGTGATGTGATCAGTCATGTCAAATGAGATGTTATCAGTGATGTCATCAGTGATGTCATTTGAGATGTCATCAGTGATGTCATCAGTGATGTCACTAACCATGTCATGAATGATGTAATATGTGACATCATCAGCAGTGGATTGCGGGTGCGCGATATATAGTTAGCGCTTATAACTATATATGGAATTTCAATGGTTTTATGCGAGTAAAATAAGGTTTTCTAAATGCAAATCCCTAACTATATATGGCCTAAAACCGATGGTTTTTTCATTGAATTTTCAAGGTTTTGTAAATGCAAATTCCTAACTATATATGGAGTATAACCTATGGTTTTTTCTGTGAATTTCAATGGTTTTTTAATAGCAAACATCAAAAGCTGTCAAATGTCAAGTACGTGATAGGTAAAAACGTTTTCGTGTTTATGCACGCTGATGTGCTTTAAACGCTGCCCCCCCTCCCCACTCCCCTCTTTTCTCTTAGTAGTACTCTCTCTTTGCAGATAGTGAACGGTAGTTAACGCAGACCTTTACCCCTGTTGTAATCCGTCGTACCTGCTTGTCTCTCCATTTGATTGATTATTATCCAAGCATTTACTGTTTTACAATTGGTTCTCTTTGGATCATTCTCTATTTACAAACAAGCACAAAGTCGCAATACTCTGTTTAGTCTTTGCAGATAGTGAAAAATCGTGAAAAAAAATAAAAGTAATCGAGCAAAATCAGTAGACCACTAATTCGATCTCTTTTTGACCTCGGTAAAATACAAACATTAGGAATAACCCTTCATGAGAAATACGAAAATAGTGAAATGAACTGAGCTCCACACCATGAGGGCTGCAAAACAGCTCGACTCCACCACCCACACCGCCCAAAATAACGACAAACCCTATGCAAATATTATAAATATACACAACACACCAGCAAAGAAACAGAGTAAAACATTTTATTAAATAACTATTTACATAACTATTTTATACTTTTTATTGCCCGATCCGGCTAGCTCAATCGATCGAGCATGAAACTCATGCACTGATAACAAGCGTTGAGAGTTTGTAGAATGATGGCTTCAGATTTTCCACATACGGTGTAGTGGCGCGAACTGGCAGGGGGCGTTTGGATTCTACCCCTTCTCCAAATAAGATTTTCATACGTGAATGTTCGTTCATGCTTTTTGTCCCTGAGTTGCTTCCATGTCACTGCCTTACATAAATGGCATAAGTCTTGGTTATTGAGTGCCATACTTCAGAATTCTAAGCAGTTCTTGTAACACTGTTTAAACCTTATTTGCACCTGCTGCAGCTGCACTATTCAAAGTAAGTGGGGTCCATTTGTGGACCTGACTGCATTGGAAAACAATGTGATACAGTGCCTCCCTAAACCGCTTGACGGAGGCCCCCGAGGGGCGGTGAGATGGCGCGGACTGAGAGGGGGCGCTTGGCTCCTGCCCCCTCCCCAAGTCGTGTTGCCCTGGTGAGGCCTGAGATCGCCCCCGGCATAGGCGGCCGGCTCCCGGGGTCCGGCGGAATTTTTTCCCTTTTGAAGAATCTTTCATTCTGGACCTTGTCCCACAATCCGTTTCACCTGAAGACACGCTGTCGTAGGGCGCCCCTTTACCGTTTTAGTTGCCATTCCGCCCGCTTTTGGTACTCTGTGCCTCTTCCGCCATTCAACTGTTTACCGCTCGCTCTTGCGACTACAACGTCTCGCTCACCATGTAGTTGAGTTGCTCCCGCTCTTAAGATTTGACCGAACTTTTTGGACTGCTGAAAGCGGTGGAATTCCGACCGCTGGTTGGTGGAGACATTTTGACTATATTCGGCACCTGCATTGTCGCATAATGCGTCATATGACGCGACGCGTTAGCGCACCCGGAAGTGCTCCGGTGCGCAAGGCGCAGCTTCCCGGAAACGATCCAGAGCGCGCCGCGCAGCGCGTAACGTAAGCATAACAGGTCATGTGACTTGTTAATAAAACTTTTCATTGGTTCATTTTACTTTTCTTTTCCTAATTATGTAAGACTAGGTCATGTGACCTAAAAATAACACTTTTCATTGGATTAAAATTTTTTTTTTCCCCAAACGATGAAAGCCCCACCTTGTTTCTGGATGTTTCAGACTGAAGCTGGCGTCACCATGAGAGCACCACCATCTCGTAGCTCCGTCGTGGCCATTCCGCAAGCAATCATGGCAGCCGCTCCCCACCGGAAGCCTGCGGGAGTCGAGGGCCCCCAAGACTTTTGTACAATCTTCAAGGCTGAGGGGACGCTTTCGAGAATGGAACCCAAGCCCTGGCAGACAAGCGTCCGAGTTCCAAGGTGTCCCAGGGCCATTTTACTGGACCAGGCCCAAATCCGAAGAGCCGGCCGCCATTTTAAGAGTCCTGTGGCAGCCGCCTACCGCTGCACCGCAAGAGTGGGAACAACTCAACTACATGGTGAGCGAGACGCTGTAGCCGTAAGAGCGGGCGGTAAACAGCTGAATGGGGGATGAGGCACAGTGTAGCAAAAGCGGGCGGAATGGCGACTGAAACGATAAAGGGGCGCCCCACTACAGCAGACAAGCCTCCGCCATGTGCTTCAAAACTGCATATGTATCTCGTGATATCAAGGTTGGGCAACCAGTACAGAACAAGCAGTTACGAGTCCCATTTACACCGGCGCCATTTTGGGCGCGGCCGGGCAGGTCCAGGATCTACTGAAACATAAAAAATGAGCCTGACGTCTCTGAAGCAGTTCACGAACAGCAGGACATAGCAAATAAACATGAACTCTCTAAAGCTGTTAACTCACTGCAGAACAAAACAAGTGAACCTGAAACCTCTGGAATAATTGTCGCTCAAAAGAACAACACTCAAAACTCTGTAGAGCCTGAAGAAAAAAAAACAGAAGGGCACTGTAGTTTCAGACACACTTAACACTAATGACGAAACAAAGATATCGTCTGTTTATAAAGCAGTTATCATCTTGACAGAATTGACAAAGAAGTGTACAGACACCAATGCATCAGCATTCTCGGAGAATCTTAAGGAACAAAGAAAGACCTGTTCACTCTTGACACCCCAGGTGCTGTGTATATTGCACTATAGTGCTGCATCGAGAAAACGGGCAACCCTATTGATGTGGATTTTTCATTATTGATTATTGTAAAGAAATGGCGACTCCCCCCTTTAGCAGATTAGCTAAATGTTTGCGTAATTTAGGCATAAAAGTTATATTATTGTTGTTGTTGTTGTTATCGTTATAGTTCTGGTTAATTTCAAAAAATGGTTAAATATATTTACAGTTTTTGTTGCGTTCATTATATTTAAATATTAATAAAGTTTTAAAATGTAACTGTCTTGGAGTACTATATTTTTTTAAAAAATCGGGTGAATGGGGCCTTGAATCGGGTTATTGTCATGTGTGGGCTTTGCAAGTGTACTACTACAAGATCGGACATTTCAAACTCAAATGCACGTTCTTTTTCTTACCTTTCCGAAGCATGGAGCGCAATAGCAGGCAGAGAAAAGGTGATGCACGTGTTGAACACTGCCTGGCGTGCAAATTGCTGCCAATGCCCCCCCGCCCGCTCCTGAAAGAGGACACACACACACCGCCGCCCCGAGTACTTCACAAATCTTTAAAAGACCATGCGCTTGTTCAATGGGAAGTGGATAACATGGCTAAGAGCATTTGCTGACTAATGCATGAATATCGCTGACTTTTCAGCGATATTCATGCATTGCGGCCGTTTTTTATCGCATTTGCGATAAACCTTGCTAATAGCAAGGTTTATGTGCGATAAAATTCGCCGAAGTGCGGCGATAATTATTGTCTCTAAACAAGTTAGAGACAAAAATTACCGCTAGATGTTGGAAATATGCCCCCGGGTTTTTCCTTGCAGGAATCGGGAAGCGAAAGACTAGCACTGAAATCAGTAGTCTCACACCTGAATCGGGAGGGTTGCCATGTCTGGATACTCTACAGCTGGAGCCATAGACTACATCCGCAGGGCTAGGTGATAGCCTAGGTCCGGCCTGGACAATCGGACACAGAGGAAGAGAAGTGTCAGAGGGTGCGGTAGTGAATAGGGTGAAAGGGAGGTGTCGAACGGGCACAGGGTGTGATTCTCAGAGAAGAGCAAACAGATGGGGGAAGTATATGGCCCATGCATGAGAGAGAGAGCGGGGGTGACCATTGCGTGGGGGAGATGCGTGCGAGGGTGGGGAGCCATGCTGAGAATCGACGGCGTGCAGAGAGTGGCCCTGGTCAAGGCATCTAAAATGGCTGCCGTGCACGACAAGATGGCGCAGACAATGTTTATCAATAAGGATTCATTTATAACAAAATATTTACTCGCAGTGACAAAATGGTGTTCAACACTTCCTGATTTCCATCGAATCGAACGTTAACAAACGTCACGCAGCAAAAAAAAAAAAAAAAAAAAGCTCACGCACAGAGCGGTTTTTAGCCATGTTATCCAATGGAAGGTGGATAACATGGCTAAGAGCATTTGCTGGATAATGCATGAATATCGCTGACTTTTCAGCGATATTCATGCATTGTGGCCGATGTGCGGCGATAATTTTTGTCTCTAAACAATTAAAACGAAGCACAAAATGGCAAATTCCCGTTTCACTACCAGTTTGCGGCCCAGTTCGCGGCCCGTGAAGCGCTTCTACCGTGAAAAATCAATTTTTTTTTATTTTCCCCACGGGACCCTTTAATAACTCCAACAACATTCCTAGGGGGTCAAGAGGGGTATACCTTGCCCCCTTTCAATAAATTCCCCCTTCGTTTTTCACCTCTTCTTCTCTCTCGATCCTACCGAGAGATAAGATGGCGGCCGCTCCGGACTATTTAGAATGTTGACAGACACCGGATAGCCAATCAGCTTTCTGTTATCCAATGGAAGGTGGATAACATGGCTAAGAGCATTTGCTGGATAATGCATGAATATCGCTGACTTTTCAACGATATTCATGCATTGTGGCCGATGTGCGGCGATAATTTTTGTCTCTAAACAATTAAAACGAAGCACAAAATGGCGAATTCCCGTTTTGCTACCAGTTTGCGGCCCAGTTCGCGGCCCGGGAAACGCTTCTACCGTGAAAAATAATTTTTTTTTATTTTCCCCAGGGACCCTTTAATAACCCCAACAACAATCCTAGGGGGTCAAGAGGGGTATACCTTGCCCCCTTTCAATAAATTCCCCCTTCGTTTTTCACCTCTTCTTCTCTCTCGATCCTACCGAGAGATAAGATGGCGGCCGCTCCGGACTATTTAGAATGTTGACAGACACCGGAGAGCCAATCAGCTTTCTGTTATCCAATGGAAGGTGGATAACATGGCTAAGAGCATTTGCTGGATAATGCATGAATATCGCTGACTTTTCAACGATATTCATGCATTGTGGCCGATGTGCGGCGATAATTTTTGTCTCTAAACAATTAAAACGAAGCACAAAATGGCGAATTCCCGTTTCGCTACCAGTTTGCGGCCCAGTTCGCGGCCCGGGAAACGCTTCTACCGTGAAAAATAATTATTTTTTTATTTTCCCCACGGGACCCTTTAATAACCCCAACAACAATCCTAGGGGGTCAAGAGGGGTATACCTTGCACCCTTTCAATAAATTCCCCCTTCGTTTTTCACCTCTTCTTCTCTCTCGATCCTACCGAGAGATAAGATGGCGGCCGCTCCGGACTGTTTAGAATGTTGACAGACACCGGAGAGCCAATCAGCTTTCTGCGCGCAAAGTTCCGTTTCGCGAAAAGTAAGCGGACCGGATCGCTGCCCGGAGCGCTGTTACAGATATATATCTTGTTTTGAACGTTAATTTCTCAAAAACTACTGGAGCACATATATTGAGACCTAGCAAAGGCACATCGGGCTAACAGTCCCTACAATTTTGCCAAGTTTCGTGCAAATCCATTCAGCCGTTCGAGCTAAAAGTGAGTCCAACCGCCCTATGGAAAAATGAATGGGAAAAACGCGTTTTGGGACCCCCCTTTTTTCTCAGGCCCCCCTTGACGAAACCCCCCCAAATTTTTAGGGGCTGCTCAGAAACAAAATGTGCCATTTTCCTGAAAATTTCAGCCGATTCCGTCCACAAACGCCAAAGTTATTAGGCATAGAATTTTCAGAAATCCCATAGGGAAAAAATCCTAACTATATATACCTACTGGCGAGACGCCAGTAGGTAATATATATATATATATATATATATATAGATTCCAACCGAAGGTTGATGCGGCGCTTCCACAACAAACCCAGTACGCAGACACAGATGGATAAATCCACAGCCAGACTTTTCAAGGTATTTCTTCGTCCTTTATTTCATATAACGTGCAGAGGTGCAACACACTGCCAAACAGACGCGTTTCGGGCGTGAACGCCCTTGCTCACTGTCAGCGGGTAAGCGGTATATACAAGGTTTAAATACATTGGTTAATAGTTCAAAACGCGCCAAAAAACCTCATTCAGTGACATTGAACTAAAAAGAGGACTAGGGCTACAACCTATTTACATTACATGTGATTAGTGGTTCGGCCATGTCACAGCGGAGCCAAGCTCAAAGTTTTTGTGCAAAGACATTGAAAAATATACAATAAAGAATATACAATAAAGAATCATCCCATATTTCCAGAGACTGAGGTACGACTTTTAACAGCCTATGCAAGGAGTTAATTCAATGTATAAAGTGCAAATTATTTTTAGCAGCATTGATGTAAACATACTACACGTGCAAATACGCCAAATTGTTAATTGTGCAAATACGCAACAAAATAATTGTACAAATACAATAATTTACACTATAAAACAATAAATGTATGTACATGATAAAGTGCAAATGCTTAGCAGCCTGATCTTATGTAAACATTATACGTGCAAATACGCAAAGTTATTAAACTGTACAAATACGCAATAAATAATTTATGCATCTCATATATATACACCCAAAAAAATTTTTTGAAATCGAGTCCTTGCATTGAAATGTGTCATACCCCAAACTGTCCACAACTTATGGGCAATGTTTAACGATTCTATTGTATGTCCAAACTTTATCAAATGCACAATCTTGAATTGGTTACCCCTGTTGTGATGGCTAATCAATATTCCGGCGCGTATAGTATTATCTCCAATTTATACAATGTATTAATCTACCACTCAAAAAGATGCAAAAAAGTATAACTTAATGGTGAGGGAGTGCTGGGATGTCCTACATATATCACAGAGAGGACATCAGGGTGTGAAGGGAATAAAAAATTCCAAAAAAACTGTTTCAGTGAATTAAAATATGTAAATACATAAAGATACTTCTTTGTCCATAAGTCAAACACAGCGACAACTTTCATGGTGGTCATATATGATGCCCGAGGTGACTATGGCCCGTAAGAAAATGCACTAACATACAGATAATGATAATAAAGCAATGCTCAGGAAATATAAAATGACAACCAAGTTACCAGATTCCACAAGGAGTTCACAACATGGCAACTGAACTGCCGTTAATTACAGAAAAGTGCTCAAATCTTCCCCCATGTTCAAACCTCCCGGGATCTTAGTGTTGAGGCGAACTATGTATAGGGACTCCAACTGCCTTAGACGTTTTTCATAATCGCCACCTTTCTTGCTGGTCTTAACTGCATCAATTACAAAATAACTTAGATGGGAAAGGTTTCGGTTATGAAATTGATCAAAATGGCGAGCTACTGGATAACTTTTATCACAGTTCACTATAGCTCTCAGGTGCTGGAGGATGCGTTGGTGCACTGGTAACTTCGTGCTCCCGACGTACCTCAGATTACACGTACACGTGAGAACATAAACTGCTAACTCTGTTTTGCAATTGAAATAGGCTCTTATATTGATAGGTTTGTCATCAAAAGGCGTCATATACGATTTGGTGTTGGTTCCAAATTCGCACGCCCTGCAGGATATGCAGCGGAAGAAACCCTTCCGTGATGACAGCCAATCTGCCTTGTTAGCAGTTTCGGGGGAACTGGAAACCAAAGCATTCCTCATGCTGTAAGCTCGCCTGTAGGTGATTTCAGGCTTGTTGGGCATTATCTGTTTTAAAATTGGGTCTGTAAGAATAACTGACCACTGTTTCCTGACCATTTTGGAAATTTGGTTGGCCTGTCGACTAAAACCTGTAATCAATCTGATGGGATTACTGTTGCCAGCTGAATTATCGATAACAGAAGTGGGATTACTGGGGGCCTGCAAAAGTTTCGATCTATCCAATTTATTAGCTTTATCCATTGCCGATTTTAAGGCACTGGGTTTATAACCCCTCGCTTCCATCCTTTTCATCGCTACTAATTGATGGAGGTTCCTTTGCTCAGATGAACTACAAGTTCTATGTATTCTAAGGAACTCCCCATAGGGGATAGATCTAATAGTGTGTCCTGGATGGAAACTCTGCGCGTGCAGAATGGTATTGCCCGCTGTACTTTTCCTATACAGGCCTGTTGATATAACACCATTAACTATACTGACTTGGACGTCCAGAAAGCTAATGTTGGTCTCACTTATATCTGCGCTAAAAATCAGGTTGGCATCATTGATGTTAATGGCATTGACAAAATTAATAGCCTCTTCTTTGCTCCCTCGCCATATGATGAAAATATCATCAATGTAACGCATGTATTTAATGATATTCTCCTGCCAAATGGTTGAAAATTGTGTCCTGAGGACATGCTCCTCCCACCAACCCACGTGGAGCCCCGCGTAGGTCGGGGAGAAACATGCCCCCATGGCGACCCCCCTTAGCTGCCTGTACAATTTGTCGTCGAACAAAAAGACATTGTTATTGAGGCACAATTCAACCATGGTTAATAACATTGCGTTATGTTTGTGGAGCTCCACTGGTCTTTTGGCGAGGAAATGACTTAAAGCCTTCAAACCGTCGTGATGGGATATGCTTGTGTACAGGCTGGCAATGTCCATAGTGATCAATAAAAAGTCAGTAGACCATTCACATTGTTCCAAATTTCTCAAAAAATCTGTACTGTCTCTAATATACGCTGGTAAGGTGGTCACAAAGTCTTGCAAATAATGATCGATGTATTTAGACGTATTTTCAAACAAGCTATGGATGGCAGATACTATTGGTCTCCCAGGTACTGGTCTTACCCCCTTGTGGACCTTTGGAATGAAGTATAAATTTGGTATAACAGGATGATCTTTATACAGATATTTCATTTCTTCCTTAGTGAGAAGACCATCCCGTTTCCATCCATTTAATTGCTTCCAATATGCTGTTTGAATGTTCTTGACCGTTCTGAAGTCACAAGGTTCATAACAAACTGTATCATTGAGGTGGCGAAACGCTTCTTCCATATACTCTGCTTTGCTCCAAAGAACCACATTCCCACCTTTGTCTGACTGATTGATTATGATGGTATTGTCAGATTGCAGTTTCTTCATCAAGTCATTGTATGGTTTAATCTTAGCATTGGTGACACTTTTTTGTCTACAGACTTGGATATGTAATTTCTTCAGTTCATCCGTTAATAAATCTGCATAGGTGTCTATGGCATCCTTGGGCATAGAAGGAATGAACGTAGAAGCAGGTTTAAAGCCACTGGGTTCACTTTGGCCAATGTCAAGGTTTTCTTCATTGGCCACTTCCTGAGTGCAGGGGGTGGATGTCAGTTCATTGCGTAACCCATGCATCGATTTTAGAAGAGGTACATCCCTGGCCTGCAACCCACTTCTATCCGGGTTGGATGTAGAAGGGCCGTTTTTTTTGTTTTGAATAGAGCCCCCCTTGATAGCATAGTATTTCCTCAATTTAAGTTTTCTAATGAACTTGAAGACATCCACTCGCGTATTTCCATAGTCAAAATTGCTCTCAGGGCAAAAGGACAATCCTAAAGCCAACAGTTGTTTTTCCGCTTGATCAAGTTGTACATCGGTCAAATTTACAATGGATTTCTCGATCGCTGCTACTTGTTCGCAGCGTTCTTCTTCCTTTGCGGCCTCCCTTTGTTTTTTTGCGCATTTGCGGCGTTCCCTACGTCTTTGGTTTCTGCGGTGTTTGGTTTCGCGTTTCTTGAGCGTAGAGTACCTTTTCTTTGAGTCCTCACGAACTCCATCTCTTCTTCCAGGGTGAGTTGCCCCAAATCCCCTTCTTCTGAACCTTGGGCTCCTCCATCCGACTCTTCACTGCTTGGTACAAGGCTCTCTGCTGAGCTTGAGGCAGTGAGACCGCCTGCTACTGCTTCATTAGATTGGGCTTGAGGGGGTGCTGTCACAGGTTTGGGCTGTTTATTTCCTGTAGCTCTTTGTTTGCGCAGATGGTCATATTTTTTCGCAAACGTATAAATTTGCCCCAGTTTGTAGTCCTGCTCATCTCTTGCAAATTTATACACTTTTCTCTGTTTAATTGTGCTTTCGTGCTTGCTCAAACGCTCTTTTATTTCCTTTCGCGTTTGCTCGATAAGGGCACTATCATTGGAAAACATATCTTTGGCCAACTCTTCATTGATCCTTGTTATTTCCAAAAGGTCGCTATCCCTATCGATTTTCGCATATTTTACCAACAAGCACAAAAGCCTCATAGATGCTTCCAGGTTACTCTCTGCCCAATCCTTCAGCAGTAATGGATTCGGATTTTCGAAGCTGGGAACCAGCATAATTCTGAGGCCCCTAGGCACCCGGTTCACTTCTCGGTACTTCTCTAGTGAGCGAATCTCCCACCATTTTGTGAGTTCGCTTCTCATGCGTTTTTCTAGCTCACGCAAAAGTTTCCTCACATCGCTATCTTTGGCCACTATGGCGTTTTTACTCGCATTGCCGCTCTGTTTAACTGTGGGCAAATTTGAAAACAGTTGCTCGAAAGCCTCCTCCCGATCCCGCTCCTCTGACATGGTTGCTCCTCACTGGGTATGCACATATGATATATAGAAAATGAAAGAGACTGCTCTTGCCTCGTGCGTCTCCTTACCGCTGGCTGTTCGGATACTTCCTCGACCTGCCTCGGGTTCTCACTTCCGTAGTCCACCAACGCGCCTGGGCTTCCGTGCCAAACGGCTCCGACTTCCGACGGTTCCCTCGGCACACCAAAAACCCGGACACTGGAATGAACAATTCCGTGAGAGTTGCCACGATGCAGGGGGCTGGTATGTTTTGCTTCCCAGCAACACACTCCTTTGACGGTCCGTCTTTCCCAGCCTACTTGATTCTGAAGGAAGGGTCTGCGCGTACAGGAGCCGACCACGTCCTGTGACATATAGATTCCAACCGAAGGTTGATGCGGCGCTTCCACAACAAACCCAGTACGCAGACACAGATGGATAAATCCACAGCCAGACTTTTCAAGGTATTTCTTCGTCCTTTATTTCATATAACGTGCAGAGGTGCAACACACTGCCAAACAGACGCGTTTCGGGCGTGAACGCCCTTGCTCACTGTCAGCGGGTAAGCGGTATATACAAGGTTTAAATACATTGGTTAATAGTTCAAAACGCGCCAAAAAACCTCATTCAGTGACATTGAACTAAAAAGAGGACTAGGGCTACAACCTATTTACATTACATGTGATTAGTGGTTCGGCCATGTCACAGCGGAGCCAAGCTCAAAGTTTTTGTGCAAAGACATTGAAAAATATACAATAAAGAATATACAATAAAGAATCATCCCATATTTCCAGAGACTGAGGTACGACTTTTAACAGCCTATGCAAGGATGTCATGAGTGATGTCACTGACCATGTCATGAGTGATGTAATATGTGACGTCATCAGCAGTGCATTGCAGGCGCGCAAGTTATAGTGAGTCCAACTAACTATAACGTGTGAATTTCAATGGTTTTATGTCAGTAAAATTTCCAGCTAACTATAACTGGTTTTGTCAGTGAATTTAATAGGTTTTTTAAATGCTAATTCCTAACTATAACTGGTGTGAAACCTATGGTTTTTTCAGTGAATTTCAAAGGTTTTTTAAATGCTAATTCCTAACTATAACTGGTGTGAAACCTGTGGTTTTTTCAGTGAATATATATATATATATATATATATATATATATATATATATATATATATATTACCTACTGGCGGTCGCCAGTAGGTATATATAGTTAGGATTTTTTCCCTATGGGATTTCTGAAAATTCTATGCCTAATAACTTTTGCGTTTGTGGACGGAATTGGCTGAAATTTTCAGGAAAATGGCACATTTTGTTTCTGAGCAGACCTTGAAAATTTGGGGGGGTTTTGTGGAGGGGGGGCCGAGAAAAAAGGGGGGTCCCAAAACGCGTTTTTCCCATGTTAATTTCCATAGGGCGGTTGGACTCACTTTTAGCCCGAACGGCTGAATGGATTTTCACGAAACTTGGCAAAATTGTAGGGACTGTTAGCCTGATGTGCCTTTGCTAGGTCTCAATATATGTGCTTCAGTGGATTTTGAGAAATTAACGTTTAAATCAAGATATATATCTGTAACAGCGCTCCGGGCAGCTATCCGGTTAGCGAACCTTTCGCGTAACGGAACTTTGCGATGCGAAGCTGATTGGCCCTCCGGTGTCTGTCAACATTCTAAACAGTCCGGAGCGGCCGCCATCTTGTCTCTCGGTAGGATCGAGAGACAAGAGGAGGCCAAAACAAAGGGGGAAATTACCATAAGGGGGCATAGTAGATCCTCGTTGACCCCCTAGGTTTTATGTGGAGGTTTTAAAAGGGCCTAGGAGGGTCCAAAAAAAAAAATTTTTTTTTGCGTGGTAAGCGCCAAGTTCGCGAACCGGATAGCTTTCTGGGCAGCGAACTTTATGGATAAAAGAATGAAAGACTTTTCTAATACTGTATGTTAATTGTTTGTTGTTTTTCTTGTTTTTTTTTGTTTTCTTTATTTATTTATTTTTTTTATTATGATTGTGTTTCATACTTTATTAAATTTTCTAACATTTCATTGTCAGAAATGTCATAATTTATTATAGGGTGTAATTGTTTTTCATTTTGAAGCAAGTTGTCTACTGCTTCAACACATTGTAGAAGTTCGTGGTCTCTACTGTCATCCATAAAGTCATCAAGTTTGTCTTGGCTGCTCTCCTTCAGTTCAATCGAAAATGAAACTTGCTGCTCGCCTTCCATTTTCCCTGAAATTTGGATTAAAAAAATATATATTAGTAGAGATAGGGCACTGTTGGGATTAATTTTAGATAGGCAGTTTTTATCAGTGAATTTATCTTTTGGCAGTGTATAGTATGAGAGTGGAAATAGGACTAAAAAAAAGTGTATGTGATTTAACCAAGACAAGCCTTACTCCATTGATAACTATAACAGAGAAGTCTATCTAAATACATTTTGTTTCTGAGCAGCCCCTGAAAATTTGGGGGGGGTTCGTCAAGGGGGGGCCGAGAAAAAAGGGGGGTCCCAAAACGCGTTTTTCCCATGTTAATTTCCATAGGGCGGTTGGCCTCACTTTTAGCCCGAACGGCTGAATGGATTTGCACGAAACTTGGCAAAATTGTAGGGACTGTTAGCCCGATGTGCCTTTGCTAGGTCTCAATATATGTGCTCCAGTGGATTTTGAGAAATTAACGTTTAAAACAAGATATATATCTGTAACAGCGCTCCGGGCAGCGTTCCGGTTCGCGTACTTTTCGCGTATCGGAACTTTGCGAAGCGGAGCTGATTGGCTCTCCGGTGTCTGTCAACATTCTAAACAGTCCGGAGCGGCCGCCATCTTGTCTCTCGGTAGGATCGAGAGACAAGAGGAGGCCAAAACAAAGGGGGAAATGTAGGAAAGGGGGCAAGGTAGACCCCTTCTGACCCCCTAGGATTGATGAGGGGGATATTATAGAGCCACGCGGGGCAAAAAAAAAAAAAAAAAAAAAATCGATTTTTTCGCCGTAGAGACGCGTCTTGGTACGCGAACCGGGCAGCTAACCGGGCAGCTAACCGGGCAGCTAACCGGGCAGCTAACCGGCAGCTAACCGGCAGCTAACCGGGCAGCTATATCTGTAACAGCGCTCCGGGTAGCGCTCCGGTTCGCGAACTTTTCGCGTATCGGAACTTTGCGAAGCGGAGCTGATTGGCTCTCCGGTGTCTGTCAACATTCTAAACAGTCCGGAGCGGTAGGGATTGTTTGTTTGATGTGCCTTTGCAAGGCCTCAAGATATGTGTATGTGTGGATTTTGTCTAATTAAGGTTAAAAAAAATATATATATCTGTAAGCGTGCTCCGGCGCGCTTACGTTACGGGTTTGGTTTGCGCTGCAGAGGCGTCGCGTCATGAGGCGTCTCACGTGGCTACGTGATACGTCACGTAATAAAGAATATATTTTACAGCTACAGATATTAGCTTTTAAAAAACCAATGAAATTCACTGAAAAAACCACAGGTTATAGACTATATATAGTTAGGAATTAGCATTTACAAAACCTTGAAAATTCACTGAAAAAACCATAGGTTATAGACCATATATAGTTAGGAATTAGCATTTACAAAACTTTATTTTACTCGCATAAAACCATTGAAATTCCATATATAGTTAGTTGCGCTAACTATATATCGCGCACCCGCAATCCACTGCTGATGATGTCACATATTAGATCATTCATGACATGGTCAGTGACATCACTGATGACATCACTGATGACATCTCAAATGACATCACTGATGACATCACTGATGACATCTCAAATGACATCACTGATGACATCTCAAATGACATCACTGATGACATCTCATTTGACATTACTGATCACATCACTGATGATATCATTCATGTGATAATACGATGAACCTCTTCAGACTCTAATATATAATTAGATACAATCAGTGTAAACAGACACTCACAGACTGTCACTCATCCATGGAGTTACTCACACACCTAGTCAGTCATGCAAAGAATCAATCACACCTCCATTTCCTCAACTATACAGTTATACACACCTTACTTATTCAAACATATACTAACACATATTTACTCTTATACAATCCCTGATACAAGTTCACAAAGATCCATACAGCCACTCACACATTCACTGGCTCTTATGCACAGTTATTTATATATGTCAACTCTCACATGTACTGTGTTTTACATATGTACTTACTTTGACATGTAGCACTGAGAAATCCATTCAATCACCAATACACTCATGCAGACAGTCAACCGCCCATACAGCTGTTTCCACATGCACTTTTGAACCCATACATATAGTGAATCAACTACTCACACATCTATGCACAGAGTCACACACCTCCCAGCCACCCACACACACACTCAGTCTCCCATACAAATACTTGGGCAACCAATCAATAACCCATATAGTTACTCATATAGCTACTGATCAACACATGCAGCAGTTTACAGAACAACAGACATAATGATGCACAAATTAAGACAGTTTAGTCACTAACCCATGCACTCAGTGAGACACATTAAAACTCTCACTCATACACACAGTCATGCACCTACTAAATCCTTCATCCAGACACTTATACATCCACTCATTCTTCAATATGTAAGGCATATTTTAACTTTACAGAAACATACAGTCACTGGGTGTTGTCATCAGTGATGTCATCAGTGATGTCATTTGAGATGTCATCAGTGATGTCATCAGTGATGTCACTGACCATGTCATGAATGATGTAATATGTGACATCATCAGCAGTGGATTGCGGGTGCGCGATATATAGTTAGCGCAACTAACTATATATGGAATTTCAATGGTTTTATGCGAGTAAAATAAAGTTTTGTAAATGCTAATTCCTAACTATATATGGTCTATAACCTATGGTTTTTTCAGTGAATATATATATATATATATATATATATATATATATATATATATATATATATATATATATATATATATATATATATATATATATATATGTAAATATATCTCCAACTTATGGGTGAGGGCAGAAAAAATGATGTAAGAATTGTGCCAGCGGAAATAATGCGCAGTGGCTAAAAAATATGGACATGTTACATAAAACACAGAGTCTATGCACCATGTCTGTGTGTTATTCCCCTCAATGCTTGCTTTTGTAAATATCACAACACTCAAAATACAGATATGAATATGAATTGTATTAAATATTCTGGTCTCTACATCCATGACATTCACATTCTATCTCTCAATATTGTGAACAGTAAAGATTTCTTTTCCACAACCTTCTTAATCACTCTCTTTCTCTCTGCCTCTCGTGGCTTCTCCCCTTCTCTCTAATTCTCTCTCTCCCTTTCTCTCTCTTCTTCTGCCCTCTTTATTGTTCATGTTTGGTCTTGTTTGCCCTCCGTCTGTTTCATTCCCTCTTTCTCTCTCTTCTTAGCTCCACTTGTGCTTGCTCACTCTCCCTCTCTTTCTCTCACTATCTCTCTTCTCTCACTCTTCCTCACTTTTTTATTTTACCCTCTCTCTTCTCTCATGCTCTCTCCACTTCTCTTTCTGTTCTCTCCCTGTTTCACACTTCTGTTTTTTCTATCTTGATCTGTCACTAACTCTCTTTCTTTTTCTACCACTCTCTTTCTCTCTCTCCCTTCACTTTCACTCTCTATTTCCTTCTCTTGTTCTCTATCTTATCTCTTTCTGTCTCTTGGTCTTTTTCTTGCCTTCCATTTCTCTTGTTCTCACTCCCTCTCTTGTGTTCTTGATTCCCTTTATTCCTCCGTCTCTTGGTCCCTGTTCCCCAGCTTCTCTTATCCTCTCTCTTTCTCTCTGTCTTTGTTCTCTCTTCACTTTCTCTCATTCTTTCTCTTTCTTTCTTGGTCTCACCCTCTTTTTTCTCCTGCTTACTCTTGTTCTCTTTTTCTCCCTCACTCTACCTCTTGCTCTATCTTTATCTTACTCTGTCTCTTCCATTTTCTCTCTCTCTCACCCTCCTCCCTGCCTCCCTGTGATTGGGTGAGATTGATTTGAGGGCACTGTGCTGGGAGTTGCACTTAATATATGCATTTATGGTTTGAAATAAAGTAAAGGTTTCATTTCTCTCTGTTTCTTTGCAGTGGATACAAATGCCGTTCGCCTCTCTAATGCTGCGGATCCTTGTGCTGGGGTTGTGCTGGTTACTATAGATTACGTAGAAGGAACAATTTGCGACTTGTATTGGGATATGAACGATGCTGCTGTGGTCTGCAGACAGCTGGGGTGCGGGGCACCAATCTCAGCGCCTGGAGGGTCTGTCTTTGGAGCCCCCCGAAACAAGGTTCCTCGAATATCCAATGTGGGCTGCAGAGGAGATGAGTCCAGCGTGTTTCACTGTTCCTACAGCTCCAGACCACAACCATCTTGTGATAAAAGAAGGGATGCGTCGGTACACTGCACAGGTAGGAATCGTGTCAGAACTCACAAAGTAATACTAACAAATCAGACATTTAGTCAAAATGTGTGTGAAAAGCTATTGGAGTAAACTGTATTTTTGAATGTTTTTCTTGGGTTTGTTCTACACAAACTCTTTATTCTCTCCCACTTCCCGAATTCTAACCAGGAGGAAAGTTATTCAGTTGGCAATAAAGCTCTGGCTCTCCCGGGTATTGTCCGTCCATTTTGTGCCCTTTTGAAACATGTTTTGTTTCCTCCTAAAAACAGGTTTGTAATATCTTTGCCAATAGTGGGCATGCACTATAGATTCAAAAAGTGAAGTTTATATTCAACATTTTTGCAGTTTTGACCCCAGACTCAGATTCTGCAAAAATTAGACATCTTTATGGAGTTGATATAGGATTTATATCAACCCTAAGGGATCTAGGTCTAAATGTTGAAATAATTCCACCTCCTTTTCCTCTTCCTCCCTTTGTGTCCAGTCATATCTTTATGATATATGGGGCCATATATAGGTGGCCCAGATACCAGTCGGAATCGGTGAAATTCGGTAAATTTCACCATTACCGACCGGTATATAGGCTTGCATGATGTAGGGAAGGATTCGGTAATTAGGAATTGGTAAATACCAATTCCTTATTACTGATTTCTAAATTACCGAATCCTACTTACCGATTCCTTATTTACTGAATAGGTAAGTAAGAAACTGTAAAAGCAATAAAAGAGATGTAGGTAAATTCGGTAATACCGAATTTCATGAATTTCAGTATTTAGGAGTCGGTAATTAACACTGACTGAAAGCAGGTGGTAATCAGCTGCAGTGTATATAAGCAGTCCCAGAATGCAACAGTGTAATCACTATGGCGGCTTTCTATGTGATTGCAAGGCGCCTACGTCTACAGGCAGCAGGAGTGAGCATCTGGAGATGGGAGGAGCGCGTTTACAGACAGCGCATCACACTCTCCCAACTGACTGAGGCTGAGATCCGTGAAAGGTACAGGCTACACCCCCACACCATCTTGGACTTGAGAAGGGACCTGCACCCACTCCTGGAGCACCCAACACCAAGGACGCCATACCACCACATGTGCAGGTGCTCTGTAGCCTACACCTACTTGCATCTGGCAGTTACCAGGGGGTGACAGCTGCGGTAGGCGGGGTGTCACAGAGTTGCTTGTCCCATTACTTTAAGAAGTTCCTGAATGCCATGATGCAGAGAATGCATCACTACATTAGCTTCCCAAACACACAGGCGGAACTGCTGAAAACCAAGACAGACTTTTACCCTGAGTGAGAGACAATACAATGTTGTTCAGTGTGATTACTGTCATGATAGGTGTTTCACTGACTACATCTCCCATAATGCATTGCTGGTCTTTACAAAAACCTGTACTGGAGTGGGATTCTCACAGCCTAATTGGGGATTCAGGATAGGGAAGGGGGGGTGCACAATGCGGTGCATGCTTCTAACCTTGTTTGGTAGCAGCTCTGGCTGAGGTGTCTGCATGCCCGATTCCACAGACGCGTTCTGGCTCTACGATGGACTCCACATGCTGCTCAAGTGCAGACAGAGCAGATGCCCTGTTCCTTCCTCCTCCTGTCTGGCTGGCTTGTTTATTGTTCTCCACCATCTTCTTTTTTGTGATGCTCCTGATGTCATACTACATTTTCTTAAGTACTTCAATGTCCCAGGGGGGGTCATTCCTATGGCATACACCTGTGCCTGAATCCAGCCAGATCTTCCTTTTTTCTGATTCAGCCACTTGCAAGGACTGCTTCCCAAACAACTTGGTATGTTGTTTAACCACCTCCTCAACCAGCACCTGCAGCTCCCTTGCGCTGAATTTAAGCTTCCTCTTTCTTTCCCCTCCTTCTTTGTCTGTGTCCTTGCAAGCCATTGTGCAAGTTTTGCAGGGAAAGTTCACCCAGTGGCTCAGTTGTTCTCCTCTGCACTCCCAGACTCTCCAGAAGGCTCTGATTGAGTGCACCTGCATGGGTGTGGCCACTTCCTGGTTGGGAGGGGTGGTGGATGCACAGGATTGGCTGATTCCTCAATTGCTGGTGTTTTGATTTACCGATTCAGTATTTACCGATTTGGAAATATTTACTGAATTTTTACGTACATCGGAAATAAGGATTTCTTAATACCGAATCGGTAAAATTCGATATTTAGGAATCAGTATTTCCAAGTTACCTACATATGGCCCATAGTCATGTGTGAAGGAGGCAAGTGACCGATGAATGAGAATGTACACAATGCCAAGTGTGGCGTGGATGTGATGGCCAAACTGCAGTATGCAGACCACACACACATATCCATGTTGACACACACCAATGGTGTTTGGAGTGTTGTGGACAATGGACGCAACCATGTAAACAGTGGGGAAGATCGCGGGAATGTAGCTTGTAACGTTCCCCCCTGTAAGCATGGGCAGAGTGCGCTGCCCTGGAGTACGCCAGCCTCACATAGGAGTGTGAAAAAAGGCACGTAACTCTGGGCGTGGTCCTCTTCTGGAATGCCCAATGTTTCTGCCAGGGTGGTGCCTCTCACCCCGCTACAACCCCGCTACAAGGCTGACGCTGTCACTGTGAGCGGGGTTGCCTGTGATCCTGTGCGCCTGCTGCACCCCAGGATGCTGGTCCCCGAACCTGTCTTACCCACCCCTGCACACTCAGGACAAAATGCCCTCCTTCTGACACCGGCATGTGGCGAAGAGGGCCCACCAAGAGCCGGGGCACCCTCCAAACCCGATGCCCACGACCCTGACAACCTCATACGACCGTCACGGCCTCCGCGAGCAAGGCGTGCAGTACTCCTTTCTCGTTTACGTACTCTACTGGCTGACACAGCAGACTAGTAGGTCACACATTTGGAACTGAGTATTGATTACACCATTGCAGAGGACGATGTTTATGGCTGACTTGAAATCACTATACTCCCTTCGATGTGGTGCCACCAAGTCTGTGCATAGCATCGCAGCCTCTGGCCTACACTGCGGTGCCGTAGGGCACAGAGTACTGATTTAGCAATGGCGGAGCTCATATCAGTGTACCAGCATCATTGCAGACTGCATCCCCTTTCAGCCCCGGTGCCACTATGTCTGTTCCTCGAAATTCATGAACACCATCTGGTCGAACATTTGTGGTGTCTGAGTCTATGGACTAGGGGGTAGTTTACATCCTCATGCAGCTGACACCAAATTGGTGGTGGCAACGAGGCTCTCTCCCATTTGCTGTTGCCGGATGAGATTAGACCTCTGCATTGTGCCTGGAGGACACATTCCACTGTCCCCCGCAACCCTCCTCCACATTTCCCTTAGACCTTGATGAGGACCTGCCCAGTCCACGTGACACCACCTACGTGGACCGCAAGCCACTGTCCCATGGTGGGGTCCCTTAGCTGGCTGCTGTGCGTCCGGGACCACTAACTCTGTGCAGGTCTGGTCCAGGACCCCTTCTTCTGAGATATTGGATGGCCTCCGAGGCAATGGTATTGGGGTCATCAACACCATGTGTCTTTGGCCCTGTGCTGTCCGTTGCCTCCGGCCACAAATGCGGCCCACCAGGGCTCACACATCAAATCAAGTCCAGAATGACCCATACGTGACATCACCGCAGGAGGCACTCGCCACCATCGCTAGGACCACCTCCAACCGCCATCTGTCACAGTCAAAATGGTGGTACTGGCAGACTGACGTAGTTGCTCACACCTGTTGTGGATGCCATAATCTGCTTGATTCCCTACTCAGCACTCCAGGTGCCAATGACTCAGTGCACCGCAACCCATGGACCGTTGCTGATTGAGTTTTGTGCTGTGGAGAGGTTGTGCGGCAATGTCATCTCAGGAAGTGTGGGAGAGCTGAGACATTGATGAGGAAGATGATGCAGGTCTAACACACCCCACTGCATCAGCATCAGGGATCTCCCGAATGGACACAAGCCTAGTCATTTTCATCACATGTGCGCGCTCAGCTCTAGTGCCCCAACCTCAGTGCACTGCAACTCACGGACACTTCTGTTTGCATGTTGGGTGCCTTCTGTACTTGCTCCGGCTCCCTCCATGTTGCTCAGCAGTTGTCTCTGTGATGCTGGTGTTTTCAGTTTCCGTTTTAATGGTGTTCACTGTTCAAGTAGTTGCCAGCAGCCAGCACTCGGTGGGGCTGACTTACACTCACCCCGCACACATCCAGCACAGGCGTCACTGTACATGTGGCCCTGCCAATAAAGGGACCGGGCGCACGTACCCGTAGACAGTTCAACATAATCTCTGTGTGTGTACATGTCGTCTTGTTGTTTGCATGAAGGCCCTGGGCCCTACGACATTCCATCATGCTGTGTACAGCGGGTGCAGACATGTCACCGCCATCGTACACAGAGCCAATGTGGGTGTGTGACTGATATTTGAGTGCCCCTGGGCGTGGTTCTGTACTGGGAATGTGCATATGCATGTGTCACTATGGCAATGTGGGTCTCCTTTGTGGGGTGTATGTGGTCACTGAAGGATATTTGACACCCACGTATATGATCTAGTTTGCCTTCCATGGGTTCGGATCCCATTCGCACCCGTTCAGCCACCCCCTTTTGGCTTTCTGACACCTGGCATTGGGCTGCCATGTGTGGGTTGGTGAAGTATTGTGAGTCAGCCGGGCTTGCAGGTGCTTCCTGCTGTGTGGTCTGTTGTAGGGTCTGTGTTCTCCTCTAAGTGGCTTGGCTGCCCTGGTGGTGAGTTGCATGGAATGTTGTAGGGGGTCGATGTCGAAGGTTTGGTGGTCCTCTCTGGCATCACTGATGTGTGGTCTTCTGTGCTCTGCTGGGGGAGTTGTGTGTCCCTCTGCAATGTGAAGGCGAGATGCATGTTGACATTGTGTTGACGTATGTTGGCCCATTGTTCTTGTTTACATGCAGACTGTAGTACAATGTACAATGTGACTGTTTGGGAGGTGCAGGATTTGGATGCGGGACAGTGTACATTTGGACTTCATGATGATGTGAGGTTGTACGCATACATTTCCATTTCACAGTTTCCAGATCTGTCAGATGTAGTGGGCCTGTTTCTGCACGTGTGCGGAGCCTGTTGTGTCCTCTGTTCTGCAATGTCGGGTTTGCGCATTGTACCACATTGTCGTCAATGTGGGTGTGCTGTTCCTGCTATGTGTTTCTGCTGCAGTGTGCCATGAGGATCAGGGACATGATCCAGGGTCATTGTGGGTGTGCAGTGTGCTACACATCGTTATGAATGTGTGCCATTGTGAACATCTCCTCTGTCCCCCCAGTCCCTGATCGTTACCCACCCTGTTGATGTTGTGTCAGGTCCTCTGGAGCTGTGTCCGTACTCCCAACTTCTTGCACCATCTCCACACTGTTGACTGTGGCCACCATTTCCTCCAGCTCCACCTGTGGGGCAGGACTCCTACCTTCAGTCGCTTTTGCTGCCTTCCTGTTGGCAGCGGGTTTGTGCCGGATTTAGTTTCTCACTTCATGCCAGCGCCTCTTGGCCTCCTCGATTGACCTCATCGACACTACGACTGCATTCCCAGTGGTCTACTTGTAGGTCAGTTGCTGGTAGTGTTCTGTCACCTCTGTGACGCTGATCTGGTTTTGCGGCGGAATGCACTTCGTCTTCCTCTCCCTCGTCTCCTTGGCCGTCCCCGTTGTTCCTTGCTGGTGGTGTGTGGGAGTTGTGGGGTTTGTGTTGGCCTTTGCGCTCTGTCAGGGTGCATCCATGTTGCTACACGCTTTGGTTTGTTTCTGTTGTTTTTATAGTGCAGTTTCCCGCCAGACGCATGGGATTTGCCGGCTGTCACTTGTTTTTGTTGCTTTTTGTTCCTCGATTGGCCTCATTGCAGGATTTTTTGCATTCGCTTTTTGCATTTTTGCGGTGTCGCATTGGTTTTAATGTGGTCAGTTGACACATTATCTGTGGACTATCGCATGCGGCCGCTGTGTTGAGAATGCTTCGTTATCATGGCATAATTTTTCTGCGATAGACTGCAATGTTGGGATTTGCTTTAAGTTACTTTTGCGATGGTTATCACACAGTCTTGAGAATATGCCCCATTGTATCAAGATCACAGACTAGACAAGAGAGGAGGCAGTCTTGCTTTTATAATTAAAAACTTTGAATATTGTGTTTGTATTTCCAGCTGCAGCTTCATACTGAATGTAAGTAACAAGGGGGATTCCTATTTTGGGTGGGCAGTCACCCACCTCAAGCAATAATAAAACTAACTTCTCAGGGTAAAATCCAAAGCAACTAAACTAACCTGATCTCAACCCCATTGTAGCTATGGCACTGAGCAGACAGGTTCAAGTTAGAGCAATGTATAAAGTATTTATGCAGTATCAAAATAGTAATAAAGTCAAAACAACAAAGAATAAAAAGTCCAAACTGAATGTGAACAATAGAGTAGATTTTAGTAAAAAAGATGTCTTCGTAATATCAATAATCTAATAAGGAGACAATAGAAATAACTTGTTTAAGTTTTAAGTGAAAATAGCTCAAAAAGCACTAAGTCTATGGCTAAGGTAGACCAGAAGCTATGCACACTTTTGGGCAAAACAAGATTGATACCAAGGGCGTATACAACAAAAGGGACAACCCGGTTAAGAGTTATATATTCGGATTGAGGGCCTATGTTGGAGTTTGACAGATGGATATCGCATCTGCTTAATTACAATTACTATAGGAGATAATGTAGTTTAAATTAGGCACGTGGAATATCAGTCAAGTTTGTGATGAAGTAACTTATCTACTAAGATCTAAATCAGGCTCTTAGTTTCCAAAATGGAATTAGAATCTTGCAGTAGGCTGTTTCTGGAAAGATCAAGTTTAACAGCTTAGATTTTTCCTTCTGGATAAGGCAGTATGCTGTGTTTGATAAGGGCCATAGGACTCAAAAACTTTTTTGTTTAGGGCCCACTGACAGGATTTGCTACTGCCAAAAAGCTCAAAGTGGGAGGGATCTGTTTATTTAGGTCAGCGAGATCGCACCTTTGCTGGATCGACTCTTGGAGTCAGTATTTTTTCTAAACATCCACATTTTGCAGGCGTATCTCTCTTTTCTTCAACTCTTTACCAAAGGGTACCATGCTTCACAGGAGGGTCTTAGGGCATTTAGGGCATTTCAGTAAAGGCGATAAACTAGGTCCAGTGCTGACCAAGTGGAGAATTGCCATCTGCTGACCCAGTTGAGAACAGCTAACTGGACAGTCAGGAAAATGTGGCCCTTCAGCTTGTTGTGTTCCTATAGGATACCTGCTATTAGAAACAGGATTAGTGGTAGTCCTCCAAAGATGCTTCCGAATACAGAGTGTATGAAGTTTGGTATAACTTCAAGTACCATCTGAAAGATGCTTAGAAGTCCATAACTTTTGGTCTTAAATAGTTGGACAATGCCAGTCGTATCAGACATGTTAAAGATGCGATTTACCTATTCTGTGAAATGGAAAAGGGCAGTTTGATAGATAAGTGCCTGTATCTCAGCTGAAGACCTTGCAATCTTGAAATCAAAAGTCTCTTGAGCGGAGGTTATGGGCCTATAGTTCGGTAAAAGCATGGCTTCCATACTGCCTAGAGTATCAAACCGTATTAAATAAACATTCAGTGAAGGTCATAATGGCGCCTCCCTGAATGTATGTGTCAGTGGAAACAATACTTGAACACAACAAGTAACCCTGAAGCTCACGGTTACCAGATATGCGATGCCCAGGAGCATTCGCAGCAGCCTTGCTTGAAGCAATAACAGCCACCATAATCTTTTAGAACGAGTGATTACAGCTATGGAAGCCTTACGTACAGTCCTTTTCCCGGCTTCATCAGCCAATGAATACCCTTCAATGTGAACGCCATCACGCTGATGACTGAGCGTATGTATCATGTGAGTCCTTGGTAGTTCGGATTTCAACTCCACTAACTGTTCTCATAGCATTTTTATACTTAATTGTGCCACATTTTGCGTCTTTGAACCCAATAATGCAAGTATTCATTATATAACTGTACACAGTAAAAGTATTCGCACACAATTAGTGTGGGAAATTCTTGATCCGTAATTACAAGTGCTTTGAACTCTGCCAACTGTGCTATGCAGTCTCCTAGAGATTGCCTTTTAGTGCAACTCGGATGTAAATTTCCATCCCGCATGCGACCCTTAACGATAGCACATGCTGCACTGTATGTTTGCTTACTCCCTATGGCTGGTTGAGCAGATCAGTCAGTGTAAATAATATATTCATACTGATCCTGAGGCATTATTTTATTAGGTAGAGGATATTCTTGTTTATATTGCAATAATACTTGTGTCTTTAAATTTGGGTTGTACGTGTATTCTACATCTGTTGCAGTGAGAGAATTAGCCCCTTTTATCCATCTCGGATGTAATGCTTTAGCGTTAGGAATGCTTGCCTTTGTCGCAGCCTGTAAGGCTAGAACCGGAGTCACTACTAATATTTTTTTCCCGTGATCCAGTGCTCTTTCTCTCACTACAGCAGTCTATACTGCTGTTGTAATCTTTTCAGTGGATGCAAAGCGCATCTCAGCATTTGTGTACAAATGTGATTTGTATGTAATTGGTACTGTTTCACCTTCATTATATGTTATATAGGTGTAACCTGATTGACCCGCAATTATACAGTTCCCCAGGTCGCATACATTTACGCGTGTCTGTAAGTGTTTTGAAGCTATCATTTCAGCTTGTAAGGAACAAAGTGTATCTGTGTGTTCCTGTGTCCAGTTTCTTGCTGAGAAATCAGGTTTTATTAAGTCGTAGAAAGGTTTTACTCTTTCTGCAAAATCCAAAATGTATGTTCTAAATTTAGGATTCCCAGTATTAATTGTAGATTTTTTAATGATTTTGAGGTTGGAGCAGTGCGCATTTTTCTAAAAAATTGTCTGCCAGGCTTTTTCCTTTACTTGAAAGCTCATATCCTAAAAGCAGGACACTGAGGTGGGCTATTTTTGATTTTTTAAAGTTACATTTGAAGCCCTCAAATGCAGATCTCAAATTCACCCTGTTCAAGTTTTCATCTAGGTCATTGTCTGTCAGATAAATATCATCCACATAGGACAATGCCTCTTCATCCCATTTTTGAAGTAACTTAGTTACTCTGGCTGAAAACAACCCCAGGCTGCTCTTGTACCCTCGGGGGAGTCACTGAAATTGCCATTTGAGATATCAAGTGTTGTTTTGTATTTTTTCCACACAATGTTGTTCATTAATGCAGAACTGTGTGCATTTTGGACTGCAAATGCCTTAGTGCAAGTGTTTAAAGGTCTGTAATATAAAACTAGATGATATGTATTGTCAGGTTTCATGTGAGAAAACAAAGGATTGTTCATTTGAGGGGTGCAAGTTTTAATCACCCCTTGGTATTCACAATGATCTAAGATCTCCCTGACCTGTTATTTTAGCTTCTTGCTTTATTATATACTGCCTCTGTGCAGTTGGAGTATTTTTTAAAGGAATTATGTGATGAATTGAATCTTCATCCCATCCAACATGGTTTTTGTATAATGCCGGAGCTTGGGCTACCACCCACTCCTGCACGGATGTGTGTTGTAAGTGCCTGGGGATATGGCCTGAGAATGATGGTAAAATTACTGTTTCTAGGGCAATCCATGACAAATGCTGACGACCAATCTCTAGTATCATGTGTTTCCACCGTGATATAATCATTCAAGTCTGCTGTCACCAGAAATTCCATCAGGTTCTGGTGAGCTATTGTTACTACTGCTGCACTGTTTAGCATCGTCAGAGCCCATTCCCTGTTCAGTAGTCGAGTCCTCAGAATTCTGGGCATGTGTGATCTTTAGACCTGCAACTTTCTTCTTTTTGAGCAGTGTCTTTTCCTTTGGCTTATTTTCTTTCTTAGAAGTGTAATCTTGAGCATTCTGCTTTTCTTTGGACTTTGTACGCTCTGCTTGTATTTCTGACCGTCCTTTCCTCTCTGAGTTTTCCAATGAACCCTGAAAGGAATAAGAGGAACATGTAGCAGTATTCTCCTCTGAGTGCGCCTAATCTTACTCTTCCTCTTATGTGGGGTTGGGCGTATTTAAACCAGTATAAGTGTTCCTGGTACGTGAGTGGAATCTCTATGTCCTCAAAAGGACCATATTCCACTGGTGCATCTCCTTCTGTGTAAGAGTGAAATGTCTGTGTTCTTGCATCTGCTGGCGGGAATGTAACCCATGAATAAAATACTTCTGTTTTGTGTGACTTGTTTGCCTTAATCACGAAAACTACTAAGCCACCCCTGGCTGATAAACAATTTTCTAACCATTTCAGGGTGACTGTATGTCTTAATGTTTTCTGCAATTGGAATTCCGTCTGTATCTTCTTCCCCAGAGAGGTGTAGATCTACTCTTATGTCACCTCCTGTCTTTGAAAAGAAGAATTTTTCCAAGGGAACTAAGATAAGGTGCGTATGCACAATTTAGGAACATCGTGTCCTTCAAGCTTGATTAACCAACAGCTAATAAATAGGATTATTAGCCTACTCAGCTGTGGCGTAGATTGTGCCTACCCACTCCAGATGTCTCTGGTGTTTGTGAGTAGTTGTGAGTTAGAATAGCACGGCTGAACTACTCAGATTCTACTGTTAAATAAGTACCAGACCAAAGTTGGCGGCGCCATTGTTGGACTTGGCCCTTAGGGCGGGTTCCCCCCTAATCTTTTTGCTTTTATTTGTGACCCTGTGTTAGTGATTTTTGGGTCTCTGCGCACTTTTCCCTGGGTCCCAGAGTGAAAGTGCATGCGTGTAGTATGGCTGGCCTGCCCTCCCATAGGAATGCATAGGGAATGTGTGTCCCTGGTAGTTCCTGATGTGTGAGGAGTGCAGGCTCGAATTTGATGTGCGAACTCGTGAGAGTAAATGCTTCACAATGATATATGTGGCATGAGTGTGTCTTGTGTACAAATGCCACTTCTAGGACTTGGCATATTAATGTAAAATATGCCTGGAGCGTGATTGGCTGGAGCTGGCTGGCATGCCAGGCTCCAGGAAGTCTGGATGGGTCTGTCACTGGTGGTGAGTGTGAGATTAGCATGAGTGATGTGTGGGAGGAGTGTACCTGTGTCCTGGATGGGCTGGGTTTTCCTCACACAATGCTGGCTCCGCCCCCCTGTGGTGTGTCTAACGACCCTAGCCTCCCCAGTGAAAGAAAGGGGTGGTTGGGCCATCAAGGGTACTCCCAAACCAGCTGCGACTGGTTTCTCCCCCACCCTGCACCTCCAAACAAAGGATTCAGTGTATAAAAATGGGGCTGTGTCCCCACTGTGGTTGTTCTTGTTCCTGGAACCTGAGGGGGCTGCTGTTGCTGCTGCTGGGCCAGAGGACCGCCACTTGGAGAGTCTCCCTGCCTGGAGACCCAGTGTGCTGGCTCTGGGCCCAGCCTTGCCCCCCTGCCTGCCCTAAGGACCTTTTGCTGGACTTCTGGGCTTCCAAGCGCCTGGAAGCGCTTGATTTCTCCTGCAGCGCTGGGAGCGCTTTATTTTGACATATAGCGCTAGGAGCGCTTCACTTTTCACCTAGCGCCTGGAAGCGCTGTAATTCTTGCTAAAGCGCTGGGAGCGCTTTCCTTTTCCTTAGCAGCTGCCCACGCCACAAATTACCGTTTATTTTGCCCCTAGCGCACCTTGGCGCTTTGTCGCCCTTGTCGCGCCCTGAGCACTTCATGCTCGTCAGCCGGTGCCCACCCGGCATTGTCCCCGGATCACCGCCGCAGCCCGTGGGTCGAGGAGAAGCCGGGGAAAGCAGCCGCCCGCCTCCCGCCCGGGCCGCGCTGTGATTGGTCAAACCGGCGAGCCCCCGCCGCATCACAGAAGGAAAAGCGGAGGGCAGGAAGCAGCCGGCTGTGTCCATCCGAGGCTCCCAGAGGGAGGAGCCCCGGACCTACCAAAGAAGCCGGCCGGAGGAAGCTGCCTGTGGGAGCCTTCCGAGGCTCCCTGGGGGAGAGAGGAGCCCCCGGACCTTCACCAGAGCCAGTGAGTGCGGCCCACGGAAGCGAAGGGAGGGGCGATGGGACACGTTGTCGGTGTCCGCCCCCCCCCCCTCAGCAGCGCGACCTCGCGCCCTTGTGTTTAGAGCCTGAGAGGCTCTTGGGGGCATTTTCCCTTGAATCCAGGGTCCAGGAGGGACTCCAACGCTGCCCACTAGTTCTTCGAGCCCACGAGAAGGCTCCCCCGCCCGCATTTTGGTTTGTTGGAGCCACGAGGCTCCAGGGGCAGCATCTAGTTGTTCAGAGCCCAGAGGGGATCGGGAGGGCACTACTTGAGTCTTGAGTCCAGGAGGGACTCCCACACACCCGCATTGGTGCCTCCAGCCCAGAGAGGCTCGAGGCACCCCCAGTGTCTCTAGGTCCCCCGTGAGGGACTTCAACAGCCCAGTGAGGCTGCATCTTTTGTTTGAGAGCCCAGAGAGGCTCTAGGGGGCACATCTTTGTTCTGGGGCACAGAACCTGCGAGGTTCCC
The DNA here is from genome assembly GCF_964263255.1 of Lissotriton vulgaris. Taxonomy (NCBI): domain Eukaryota; kingdom Metazoa; phylum Chordata; class Amphibia; order Caudata; family Salamandridae; genus Lissotriton; species Lissotriton vulgaris. The sequence goes on from NC_141699.1 coordinate 46,554,942, forward strand.
ACGTGTGTGGCCCCAACACCTTCATCACAGCTGCCCAGCACTTTGTGGGCAGCTGCCACGTTTAGGCCCTGACATTGGGACACGGGGACTGCCACAGGTGGTGGCGAATGTGGATTTTGCGCTATTGTGTTGCTGTTCCTTGCACCTCTGATTGTATGTTATGCTTCATGTGCTTTACCTTTATTCCTCTGAATGGGTAGTTTATTCATCATGTGTGTTGTTGCTTTTACACCTCTGAATGTATTGTGATGCATCATGTGTTTCCTTCCTTAGACCCCTACAGGTATAGCGATACTTATGTGGTTTCCTTCTTGCTAGTACAGGTGGTACTAGCGAGGCCCAGGTTCCTGGTGTGATCTCCTAGGATAGTGAGGATTGCATAGGTGGTGCTCACCTGGTACCAGTAGTGGCTGGTTTTGTGTTACAAGTTTTATATTTTGTGCTACAGTAATTTTAGATTCTAACTTCTAAAAGTGCTGATTCCTGACAGTGGTCCAGGTGGCCCTGTCTTGTACATAATCCCCTGTAAATTCTGCCCGTGCCCCTGGCACAATGTAAAGTGTGTGTTTTATCTAATGTATGTGTATTGTAATACAAAGGCTATTTTTATATATAACCTTGTGTTGAGTTTCCTTTGTGGTGGGCCTTGGGTGTTGTTGCTGGGGTGCGTGCGCAAATACTTAACTCATATCGCCTCCAAGTTTAGCCTTGCTGCTCGCGGCACGTTACCTAGAGGGTGAGCAGGGGTTATCTTGGCGTGTAACTCCCTTGCCCTGACTTAGGAGTGGTGGTCTCTGACTGACTTTGGCGCAAGCCCTGGCCAGCCAGGGATCCAATTTCTAACAGCCATGTTGTGTAGTTCCTATATATCTGTACAGGATCTGCTTTTTGGGATAACATAAACTGTGGTTTGGGTGGCAGACTGTTCCCAAGCACCCCCACCAGATACATTAACCTGTTTTGCATACGCTAGCTCACAGTGCCACTAGAATCTCCTCTTATCAGGGAGAGAATAGTTTCTGGCAACTTTAAAACATGACATCCCTGATCCACCAGGATCGTGGAAACAATATACTATTTTTCGCTCAGTTACTCATTCTCACTTAGTTTGTCTCAGAAACACACAGAATAAACAGTCTGGGCGTTTCAATAAGAATGTATTGAACAGTTGTTATTCTAGTGTAAAATTGATGTGCTGTAACAACCATCAGACAGTAGCAGATATATATGGTTAGCAGTTCTACCAAGGTAAGGGGATTGTACAGTTCTACCATTTTGCAGTAATCATGCATATATACAAGTACATAAAACACATGATAAGAAAGTCGTACTCCTACGATGTCTCCCTAACTAGATGTACCTAAATGTACCTAGCATCAGTGTAGGTGTTATGCCAAGAATTCCTCTAAGGTCTAGTCAACCCTTTACCTGAGAATAGAGAGAATATGGGACCTAGTCCTGGTCTCGAGTTGGACACCCCACGAGGGATTTTAGACCACTGTGAGCTGGAGTGTCTGCATGCAGGAACCTCAGCGTCTCTGGTCAGTGTGTCGGTCGGGAAGTCATGGTCTCCTCTGTCTGTCTAGGCAAGACATGATGTATATGTGTACCCACAGGTGTCCCCAGGGGTCCTACCTTGCTGTTTTACTGTGTCCGCCTAAAGAATGACATCAGGCCTGAACTTTAACAAAGATATTATACGGGAGATGTTTGTCCTGCTGTGCTTCTAAGAAGCCTCATGCAGAATGTATGAGTATCGAACCAGGGAAAAACTTGCTTTCTGAATGCAGTGTTGTATCAAGGTAAAAGGTCAGTCCCTATGAACCGTTGTGTATGTAATGTAGGGAAGGATATAGGTGAAAGGTTGTAGTGTTACCTGCACCTATATAGGGTATCTATATGGAATATAATACTTGAGCCTGGAGAAGGCGCTTCTGCCTGCCTGCCAAGGCCACTGAGTCCTGTGAAGAGGAGAAAAGCACCAGGGGGAGCAAGACCAAACAGAAATCTTCGAAAGTGAATAGCGTTGAGCAATGTTTGAGACATACAATCGGATTGAGACCATTGCTGGCGTGTGGTTCACATGCAGAGTTGGCAGCCCCATATGTAAAGGAGGGGTCCATGATAAAGTGCAGTCCATTGTCTGTGTGGGCACCAAAATCAATGACTGCTGTACATCAGGAAGGGGGCTCCTGTGAAGCGTCTGTGTCAACGTCAGTGAACGCAGGAAGAGGGGCACTGAGATGTATGGGCTATCGCATATGTGTGCTTCAATGTCATCGGCCTCTTTATGTCTAGAAGGGGCCATTTCGGTCATTTTTGACATCAAAGCCACAAATCCGAAAATGACCCACAGTGTTTTGAACATGAACATTAATTCCTTTACAGTGGGAGGTTAAAAAACATTTCGGGCAGATTTTTTTACCAGAGTAATTTTTTAGCACAAAAATATACATCCGAATGCAAGTGGCATAGTTGAGTCAAATCAAATGGAGTTTTTAGCTGAATGACCCTTTCAGGTAATTTCTTAAGTGTGTGATGCATTTTGCTCAATTATGCATTGGTCTGCATATATTTTATGTAAATGTGCGTAGTTATGATACATGAAATAACATGAGTTTCCAACTGTACAGTAACCTGCAGGCCACCGCCCATGTGTGTGTCCAAGTCTGTGGCCACTTGTGTGCCAACAGGGGCGCGTGCTATGAATGGAAGGCTGTCAGATTTGTGCAGTCTGAAGTCAGCTCCTCACATGTGAACGCACCACCATGAAGTCAGAGCTGGGGTTCTGGATCTTCGTGAACTTAGGAGCTGTGCAATGAAAATTGATCCCAAATTGGGTCATTTGAAGGGGGAGAAGGGTGATGCATCATCTAAGAATGACTGGGAGAGATTGCAGACCCACAACATTGAGAAACTGGAGAAAGCACAGGTGCAACTCTGGCCTCCTGTGATTGATGGTTGCCATAGAGGTGATTAAGACTGTTCTCGGCCATCCCACCTGCTGTAGACTTGGACCAACGTAGCATATGAGTGCTGCTACATTGACTTTAAGGCAAAAGTCCCATTTTGTAGTGTGGGGACTATTGTGGACCACATCTCGGAGTCATCTCCATTGTTAAACGAGGAATAACCAACCCCACTAAAGGGACATCTACCTCCTACTGGGATTTGGCCCAGCTTGGATTAATTGGGCCTTTTCTCAGTTCTACCGTTACGTTTAATTGTGAAATGGCACATCTCACAGAGGTCTTTTACAAGTTAATAATGCTCCTGAGCCCACTCTAATTGACCTTCCTGCAAAGGGAAGAAAAACGCTGCACAACACAACGGCTATTCATTTGATGTGTCATCAATGATGTCATCAGTGATGTCACTGGCCATGTTATGAGTGATGTAATGTTTAAGGTCATAAGCAGTGCATTGTGGGGTCGTAAGTTATAGTTAGCACAGCTAAAAATACCTGATGAATGTCTCTGGGTTGGTACGAGAGAAATCTGAGTGTAACTATATTGTGCCTGGAGCATTTTTTTCAGTGAATTAAAAAAATTTAAAAATCATCTTTGCAGTGTATTTTCCATTTATTTACTAACTTTAAATCCCTGTAACCTTTGTTTTTGAGTGCATTTCTACACCACATGAAACCTGCATCTGGTTTCATGTGGGCGTTCTGTCGCAGGGTGGGCGTTTCCTCACAGGAAAGCCCCGTAAACTGACGCAGTGAAATCTACAAGATTTCACTGAGTCAGTTTTACGACGCTGCTGCGTCAAATCCTTACGCCTGCTTGAAGCAGGCGTACGGAGCACGCACCACGTTAAGTATGGGCGGGCCCTGTACATTGCAGGAGTTGCATTGCGCTTGTGACACGACTTCAGCAATGCGCCGTCCGTACTCCACAAGATGCGTCACACATCTGCCCTTCCTTGCACCATAGTGCGCCGCAGTGTAAATGCGACGCATTTGTGGTGGCGCAGGGGGGGATTGCGTGATGCATCTCTTCTGGCGCTTCCCTGCTGATTAGATTAGAAGTTGTAAATCTGCCCCTGAGTGTCTTGAATTTTTTGGAGAAATAATGGCAGTAGGAGGTGTACAAGATGATCAGGTGCAACATCAGGCAGAGCAGGACATTGAAGAGGTGGAGGAAGAAGATCCTGCAGATGAAGAGCCTCAACAAAAAAGGCCAGTATTGCATGGGAGTTCTTCAGCATAAAGTATGGAGAGTCCAAGACGGTTCTCTTTGGGGGAAAAACTCTATCAAGATTGTTCAATAAAAGGTACTCCTGCGGTACAAATTCTATGTTGTACCATTTCAAATACTGAGTACTCCAATGGCTTGAAAAGAGCAAGGAAGGACAGAGAAGCTGTAGGACAATCATCATCTATGTCTGCAGCACCTGTACCAGAACAAAAAGTCCCCCACAAGTTGAGAGTTGTCATGTGGAGTTTGCCCCTGAATTGCGTCAGATGGCAAGGTTCTGCTTTGACTGCATATTTATAGCCACTGCTTGAGAGCAGTCAATTGCTGCTATCCGAGACGCGACAAAGCAGCACAAAGGATATATATTTTTTCAAAACGTAGTTTTTGCAGCTTTTTTGTTTGGCTTGTCTGAAGTTTTACTCCCCTTCTTGCAGGTTCTTTCTGGAAAAAACACCCCAATTATATAAAATGTTAAAAAAACACAAAAAAAGTTAAACACTTTTTTTTTCAGAACGTGTGTTCTTGGTTTAAAAAATTATAAACTGCATGATTGAATGAGTGCATGAGCAGTGCATGTATAATTGAATAAGGGTCTGAATGGTGCATGGATGATTGAATGAGTGCATGAGCATTGCATGGATGGTTGATTGAGTGTGTGAATGTTACATGGATGATTTATTGAGGTTGATGAGTGGTGCAGGGATGATTGATCGAATGAAAAGTTCATAGACGTTGCAACAAATGCATGAGTGGTGCATGGATGATTGATTGAGTGCATGAGAGGTGCATGGATGTTTATAAAGGTACATGGATGATGAATAGAGTGTATGGGAGGTGCATGGATGTTAGAATGAGTACATTGGTAGTGTATGGATGATTAATTGAGTGCATGAGAGACTTTTGGATATCAAAATGAATTCATGGGTAGTGCATGGATGTTAGAATGAGTACATGATTACCATATGCATGAATGAATAAGTGCATGAGAAGTGCATGGGTGTTAGAATGAGTGCATGAGTTCTTCATGGATGAATGATTGAGTGCATGAGAGATGCATGGAAGTTAGGATGAATGCATGAACTTTGCATTGATGATTGACTATGTTCATGAGCAGTGCATGGATGTTACAATGGATGCATTAAAAATGTATGGATATTGAATGAGTTGTACATGGATGCTATACTAAGTGTGTGCGTGGTACATAGGTGAATGATGTGTGGGAGGTGCATGGATGTTACAAAGAGTGTATGAGTATTGTATGGATGATTGATTGAGTGCATGAGTGGACCATGAATGATTGAATGAGTATGAGTGGTACATGGATGTTGCAATGACTGCATGCGTGGTACATGGATGACTTAATGAGTGCATGAGTGGTGCACATATGATTCAGTGAGTGCAGGAATGTTGCAAATACAGATGATTGAATGAGTGTTGTGTGGATGATTGAATAAGTGCATGACAGGTGCATGGATGATTGACCGAGTACATCAGTGGTGCATGAATGTTAGAACGAATGCATGAGCAGTGCATGGATGATTGAATAAGTGCATGAATTTTGATTGGGTAATTTAATGAGTGCATTAGTGGTGCATTGATGATTTAATGAGCATATACATTAAGCACGGCTATTAGAATGAGTGCATGTGGGGTGCATGCATGAATTAAGAGTGCATAAGCAGTGCATGCATGATTAAATGGGCATTTGAATGGTGCATAACTGAGTTATTGAGTAATGCATGGATGTTACAATAAGTGCATAAGTGTGCTTGATGATTTGTTTAAGTGCATTTGTGGTTCACTGATTGATTGAATGAGTGCATGCGTGGTGCAGAAATCATTGACTGAGTGTATGAGAGGTTCATAAATATTACAACGAGTGTATGAGTGGTACCTGGATGTTACAATGAGTTTATGAGTATTGTATGGATGATTGAATGAGTGCATGCATGGTGCATGAATCATTAAATGAGTGCGAGAGGTCATTGATGTTAGAATAAGCGAACAAGTGGTGCATGGATGATTGATTGAGTGTATGAGTGGTACATGATAAATTGTGTGAGTGCATGAGAGGTGCATGGATGTTAGAATGAGTGCATGAGTGGTGCATTGCTGTTAGAATGGATGCATGCATAGTGTATGGTTGATTGCATGAGTGTATGAGTGGTGCAAGAATGAGTGCATGGGATGTGCAGGGATGTTACAATAAGTAATGAGTGATGCAAGGAGGATTAAGTGCATGAGATTTGTATGGTTGTTAAAATGAGTACATAAGTGGTACATGGATTTTAGAATGAGTGCACGCGTAGTGTGTGAATTATTGAATGAGTGCGTGAGTGGTCCATGTTAATGTTAATGTTAAAAAGACTTTTAAAGTGCACAAATATCTTACGGTGTCTTGGCGCTGAACTGTAGTAAGACCTATAAACGTAAAGAAGGGGGAAATTATCATGAAAACAGCCGGGTCTAGCATCTCTCATGTCAGCGGGGAGAGTATTCCATAGTTTAGCAGCACAGTGAGAGGTGCTGTGACCTCCCCAGCACACAGTTCGAATTCTAGGGATTGACATAAGTTTGGTATTTGTAGACCTTAATTGTCTGCCTGGGCGGTACCATGAAAAAAATTGTTTCAATGGTACCTGTCCTGTTCCATTCAAAATTTTATAGGCAAGACAGAGTACCTTAAATTTAAGACGTTGCACCAAAGGCAGCCAAAGTAGCTTGCGGATTCCTTCTGTAACCGATTGATGGCTAGGAATATTCAGTAGAAGCCTTGCCGCTGCATTTTGCACCATCTACAATTTCCTTAGGTATTGCTTCTGTAAACCGATACATAAGCTGTTACAGTAATCAAGTTTTGGCAGCACCAAGGTAGTCACAACTGTTTTCCTAAGATCATCTGGAATGTATGGTAAGACCTTTTTAAGTTTCTTCAGTAAAAAGAAGGAGGCTGAGACTGTAGCATTAGTTTGTTGCACATAGTTAAGTTTATTATCTATCAGCACTCCAAGATTTGGGGCCTTTTGTACTGGTTCAGGAGTCTGTCCTAATTCGGTTGGCCAACACAGTCTGTCCCAGTTGGGTTGGAGATTACCAAATATTATCACTTTGGTTTTATCCAAGTTTAGCTTTAGACAGTGTCTTCTGCAGTTATCGCTGCAAAGGCCATAAACCCTCTGTTGTAACAAAGCTGTTCATGATCAAGTAACAGATTCATGAGGTGATTGTAATTCGGTTCAGGAGGTACCAAATTGCAGAGACATAAATCCAGGGCCCACGTGAAATCACAGCTCAGGCAATGAAATACAGGCTGCACACAGGTGAAATACGAATATCGAAATGATAATCGATATGATGCATTCAAAGTCGAGAGTGGTAAGATGCCGTAGTAGTCAAGCATCCTCTGGCGAAATAGTTCTAAGTGGCCCGGCTCGTTTGCGAAGGCAGGAGGGACATCCATTTTGAATTTCCCAAGATGGTACAGGAAACGGCGCAGCACCGCTGGTTGTATAGCAACTCCACAGAATTAGGTCGCCGGCTATGCAGTGGAGAGGAGCAGAATGACTTGATACATTTTCTAGGAGTCTAGTCACTTATATATTGCTTAGTGGTTATTAAAAAAGTAGCTTTATTTGAACTGGAGGATGCGTTAAAAAATAAGGGAGTGATTTGAGGGAGTTGTAAAGCAAGGTCATTTTTTTTTTACAGCAATGCTGTTTTCTGTGAATGTTAGCTTAGTGAAAGATATGTGTGTGAGCAGATGCAACGTTCAGTTTTAAATGTGACAATGGCGGTCTTGTTCATGTCTTCCGATTCAAGGTCGGTATTCGCTGCCAAATACAAAGATTAAGAAACGCATGCGTGGGGTACATAGTGTGCATTCTTAAAGGAAAGTAAATGAAGGGTTATTTTTACCGCGTTAGCATTGTCGTTTAAAAAGTTATAGTGATTTCTATTATATGTGAAGAAAGTGTCACTGATGAAGACTGAAAATAAATCCTTATAAATGATACGGACTGGTGTATTTTAGAAAAGGTTTGTAACATTACATGAATTGTGGAAAAAAAATAATGTAATTGAAAGTGTATGGTTTGAAAATGAAAAGTAGAGGTTTATAGTTCATGTTTCGAAAGCAGTTCTAGAGGGTCAGAAGAAAGTGTATGGTTTGAAAATGAAAAGTAGAGGTTTATAGTTCACGTTTTGAAAGCAGTTCTAGAGATGCATGATAGATTTATTAAAAATAGAACATGTTTTTAAATAGTATTTTGGAAAAAATATGTGCCTTTATGTACTATTTACATTATGTGCCTGTTGCGTATTCTTTGAGTTTTAGTAATCCTGTGTCTTATAAGTTTTCTAGGGGCGGTTTGAGGTTCATGGTGGGTTTGGGCAGGGAGGGTAGGTTGGGGGTTTGTAATAGGGGGTTCGGCTGGGGTGGAGTGCGGAGTTTAGTGAAAAGTGAGGGGGGCAGGGAGTTACGGTGTTTGGTAATGGAGCAGAGTCAGAGGACGCCACATTTGTGTTATGGGCTGCCACAGAAATATGTATTTATTCTCAGAGGTTTATTATATTAAGGATATATATTAGCATGGTGGCTCTTGTCGTTTTGTTGTTCTGTGTATGTTTATAATGCTGGCTCTGTAGTTTTTGTTTATGGACCTTATTGCGACACACAGGGGATCTACGTTGCACAGTTGGAGATCAGAGACTTAGGAAATAAAACTTTATAATTGTAAGGGCTGTAAGCGATAGAAATCGCCCGTTCTCGGTGTAAAAAATATCACCGCTATTGGTGGTATTTTCTACGGTGTTAGTACTCGAAGGAGACTAGTAACATATATGTGAAATAAAATTATGTAATAGGCTCAGCATTTTACATTATCTTGGAAAACAAAAGTTGATTTTACATAGCAATAAGTCTCTTATAATTAAGGGACGGAGTGTATATAGTGCTATTTAGTACTCTGCTATGTGATTGATGTCGAATATTTCATAAGAGGAGGCTTTAAAAGATTTACGATAAACTGGTTTTCTAGGGAAGTGGGTGGAGTGTTCCGTGTAAATTGCAGAATAGAAACTAGTAAGAACCAATTGGAAGTGTTGTTTTAAAGTCACATGACTGCACATGCGTGTCTCGACGCGATAGTTGGGTGCGCGCACCCGGTCGCGCACTATAAGAAAGCAGCGAGAAAATATCAGCTAATATGCTCTTCAAGCTTGTTTTGGTACAAAGAGTTAGTTCTGAAAAGAACTTTTTTTTTTTTTTTTTTTGGAAACAAGTGTTATGATGCTTTTGATTTCTTAAAGTTGCGACGACATTTTTCAGTATGTCATACTATCCAAATAAAGTGAAGAAATTTAACTTTTCTTGGAGCATTTATGACTCTCAATTATTTGTTTAATTAGAGTAAAGCTTTGCTCTCCGTATACAAGAAGTTCTCCACAGTTCGTGCATTTCATGTGCACATTCGCCAGATATGGTCTCAAGTCCATCTCAGCACTCGATGGAGATACAGGTCGTCCACCGGAAGATGTGTTGATTACTTCTGATGGTAATAGCGTGGCCTCAGTTTTTCTTGTCAAAGGTGGTCGCTCATTTTCATCAGATTCGGAAGATGAATGCGGAACGGTAGCCATTGTACCGATGTCTTCGGGAAGATGTTCGACGTTGTTGTCTCTTGAGAGTAGAAAAGAAAGTGACTGTAGTGGGTGGAGTGCTGCGTGTAAATTGCAGAATAGAAACTACCAAGAACCAATTAGAAGTGTTGTTTAGAAGTCACATGACTTCACATGGGAGTGTCAGGTCCTCTACGCGATAGGAGGGTGCGCGCACCCGGTCTCACACTAAAATAAAGCGGCGAAAAAATATCTCATAATATGCTCTTGGAACACGTTTTGGTAGAAAGAGTTAGTTCTGAAAAGAACTTTTTTTTTTTTTTTGGGGGGGGGGAAAGAAGTGTTATAATGCTTTCGATTTCTTAAAGTTGCTACTACATTTTTCAGTATGTAATAGTTTGAAAATGAAGTGAAGAAATTTATCTTTTCTTGGGGCATTTGTGACTGTCAATTTTGAGTTTAATAAGAACGAGGCTCTGCTCTCCATGCAAAAGAATTTCTCCACACTTGTTGCATTTCATATGCACCTTCGCAAGATATGGTCTCAAGTCCATCTCAGCACTCGATGGAGATACAGGTCGTACACCAGAAGATGTGCTGGCCACCTCTGATGGTAATAGCGTGGCCAGGGCTCTTGTCGATGCTTTTGCATAATGCTCAGGATGCCTTTGTTTAACATGCCGCTGCATGGTGTGTGCAGAAAAGGAATATTTTTTATTTGGATTTCCCCTTGAGAGCTCCGAATTGCATATCGTGCAGGTTACTTTTGGCGCATTCACTTTCTTTTGATCTTCAGGATAAGTGAAAAATTGCCAAATGAAAGATTCCTTTTTTCTTCTTAACTGTGGTCGCTCACTTCCTTCAGATTCGGAAGATGAATCTGGTAGGGAAGCCATTTCAGCAAAGTCTTCCGGAAGATGCTCGACGTTGTCGTCTCTTGAGAGTAGAAAAGATTGTAAGGAAAGTGGGTGGAGTGCTTCGTGTATATTCCAGAACAGAAACTACTAATAACCAATTGGAAGTTTTGTTTTCAAGTCACGTGACTTTACATGCGCTTCTCAGGACGTGTAGGCGGTGACACTATGTAGTTACGAACGTGATTACATACTTAGGAACTAGCATTCAAAAAAACTATGAAATTCACTGAAAAAACCATAGGTCTTACACACGTTATAGTTAGGAAGTAGCATTTGAAAAACCTATGAAATTCACTGAAAAAACCATAGGTTTGACACCAGTTATAGTTAGCTGGAAATTTTACTGACATAAAACCAATAAAATTCCACGTTATAGTTAGTTGGACTCACTATAACTTGCGCGTGTAATGCACTGCTGATGACATTACATATTACATCACTCATGACATGGTCAGTGACATCACTTATGACACCATCCAGTGAATGTGTGTCTTTCTAAAAAATAAATATGTTTTATATATGTATATGTAAAGGTCGAGGGAAGAATAAATGTTTAAATTATTGTCTTAATGAATGTTTTTTTCAAAAAGAAATGATTGGATAACTGGCTTATTAAGTGTACCTTAGTGAATACATATATTAGCGAGTAATGTTTAAATATTTAAATATATCTATCAGTGTTTCACTTTGTGAATAACTGGCTGCATGGGTTGATGAGTACCTACATGTGCAGGTATTTGGGTTCTTAGTTGTTTTTTTAGTATCAGTATGAGTGTTTCTATGTTTTTATGGGGGTATTACTAATCACATAGATGCATGAATGACTAACTCTCTGTTTGTATGTGTTTAGAAGACACCATATGTGCAGGACTGTATGGGTGGTTGAGTGTGTATAGTTTTATATGCAAATAAATGGATGTTCAATAGTTTATTTGCATGTGTGAGTATGTGTGTGAGTAACTTTTGGATGATTGTCGGTGTGTTACAGGATGTATAGGTGTATCACTACATATGATGAGTGAGTATATGTATGAGTGACTATATAGAACTGTTGGTAAATGAGAGAATGTGTATATAGATGGTGGAATTACTGAATTGGTTGTTGTAACTGGTATGGGTATCTCCATTTTTTTGAAAATGTTAATTTCTATTTTCCAATATGTGTTTTAAGGGTTACATTACACTTAAAGGAGGTCTGTCATCAGTGTTGTCATAAGTGATGTCACTGACCATGTCATGAGTGATGTAATATGTAATGTCATCAGCAGTGCATTACACGCGCAAGTTATAGTGAGTCCAACTAACTATAACGTGGAATTTCATTGGTTTTATGTCAGTAAAATTTCCAGCTAACTATAACTGGTGTCAAACCTATGGTTTTTTCAGTGAATTTCATAGGTTTTTCAAATGCTACTTCCTAACTATAACGTGTGTAAAACCTATGGTTTTTTCAGTGAATATATATATATATTCACAGAAAAAAACATAGGTTTTACACACGTTATAGTTAGGAAGTAGCATTTAAAAAACCTATGAAATTCACTGAAAAAACCATAGGTTTGACACATGTTATAGTTAGCTGGAAATTTTACTGACATAAAACCAATGAAATTCCACGTTATAGTTAGTTGGACTCACTATAACTTGCGCGTGCAATGCACTGCTGATGACGTCACATATTACATCACTCATGACATGGTCAGTGACATCACTCATGACATCACTGATGACACCATCCAGTGAATATGTGTCTTTCTGAAAAATAAATATTAGTGAGTAATATTTAAATATTTAAATATATATATTAGTGTTTCACTTTGTGTATAAGTGGCTACATGTGTTGGTAAGTAGCTACATGCGTATGTATATGGGTTATTAGATGTTTCTCTTAGTATCAGTATGAGTGTCTATATGGTTTGGTAGGGGTATTACTTAGCACATAGATGCATGAGTGACTGACTCTCTGTTTGTATGTGTTTTGAAGACAGCATATGTTCAGGACTGTATGGGTGGATGAGTGTGTATGTTAGTGAGTGAATGACTGTCTCACTAGTGTCTTTATCAGTAACGACATATGTTTTAATCTAGTATATGTGAATATTGATGTATATAAGTGAGTATATGTGAGAGTAAGAGATTGAAAGAGTTCCTGTTTAAATAAGTATGTGTTTCTATAAGTGATTGTTTAAGAGAATAAATATTTGTAATTTTCAATAGAAGTAAGGTGGAAGTGTGTGTATAACTCTATATTCAAATAAATGGATGTTCAATAGTTTATTTGCACGTGTGAGTATGTCTGTGAGTAACTTTTCGATGATTGTCGGTGTGTAACAGGATGTATAGGTGTATCATTTCATATGATGAGTGAGTATATGTATGAGTGGATGTGTATATAGATGGTGGAATTACTAAATTACTTGTTGTAACTGATATGGGTATCTGCATTTTTTTTTTAATTTCAGTTTCTATTTTTGAATATGTGTTTCAAGGGTTACATTACAGTGAAAGGAGGTCTGTCACTATGTCACAAGGATGGTGTCATCAGTGATGTCACTGACCATGTCATGAGTGATGTAATATGTGACGTCATCAGCAGTGCATTGCACGCGCAAGTTATAGTGAGTCCAACTAACTATAACGTGGAATTTCATTGGTTTTATGTCAGTAAAATTTCCAGCTAACTATAACATGTGTCAAACTTATGGTTTTTTCAGTGAATTTCATAGGTTTTTTAAATGCTACTTCCTAACACTAACGTGTGTAAAACCTATGGTTTTTTCTGTGAATTTCATTGGTTTTTAAAATGCTAATTCAGAAAAATGTCGTGTATGCAACCTATACTTTTGGCAATAAAGTTCTGGCAATATTTTTTTCGAAAACAAGCCGTTTTCTTCACTGTTCAAGTTGCATAGAGACTCCTTGTAAAGCAATACAGAATTCGAAAGTCTGTACCTTGCCTTTTTTTAAACACATTAAAATTTGTCTGTAAATAAAAATAGCCTTACTAAACTTTCGTGCGCAACCCGGTGTGCGCACTCTCGGCAACAGTTGTCAATAAAATGGATATCGCATTTCCAGGCTTTCGTGCGCGACCGAGTGCGCGCACAGGCCTATATATTTCGTAAAAACCTTGCGATTTGAACTTATTGAATTTCTTCATACACCCCTCAAAGAACTTATAGTACGTCAAAGAGACTGTACCTAGACTTCTTTTTTATTCTTATGAAACTTTTCAGTAAATGGAGCCGAATGTCTTTTTAAACTTTCGTGCGTTACCGGATGTACACACCTTGGTATTTTTTTTAGAAATATAAAACGTTTCATACTTTAACAATTGTGTGCTTAAATCCAGCTCAGAAGATATACAAAATCAGGATGGTAGTTGGTTCAACCCGGACCGTTTATTAGAGGTAGATCGTCCGACTCCACCGGAAGACACCCCTAATAAAAAGGACATATATATATAAAATGCGGACTAGCCGCTGTATCGTGCTAGCAAACTATAACATATAAATCGTTAGAAAAAACAAAAGGAATCGAGCAAAATCAGTAGGCCACTGATGAGATCTTTTTTTGACCTCGCTAAAATAGAAAAATTAGGAACAACCCCTCATGAGAAATATGAAACTAGTGAGAGAAACCGAGCTCGACGCCATGATGGCTGCAAGACAGCTCGGCTCCGCCGCCCACCCCACCCAAAATAACGACAAATATTATAAAGATACACAACACACCAGCAAAGTAACAGGGTAAAACGTTTTATTAAATAACTATTTACATGGCAGCCTACTGCAACATGAAAACAACACTTTCAATTGGTTCTTAATAGTTTCAATTCTGGAATTTACACACAGCACTCCACCCACTTCCCTCACTATCTTTTCTACTCTCAAGAGACAACAACGTCCTACATCTTTCGGAAGACTTTGGTGAAATGGCTACCGTATCTCATTCATCTTCCGAATCTGACCAAAATGATCGACTACCTTTAATAAGAAAAAATAAATCTTTCATCTGGCAATTTTTCACTTATCCTGAAGATCAAAAGAAAGTGAATGCACCAAAAGTAACCTGCACGATATGTGACTTGGTTCTCTCAAGAAGAAATCCAGCAAAAAAATATTTCTTTTCCATACATACCATGGTGCGGCATGTCAAACAAGTGCACCCTCTGCAATTTGCAGAGGCAACGACAAGAGCCCTGGCCACGCTATTACCATTAGAGGTGGCCAGCACATCTTCTGATCGACGACCTGTATCTCCATGGAGTGCAGAGATGGACTTCAGATATTTAACTATATATGGTCTATAACCTATGGTTTTTTCAGTGATTTTCTTTGGTTTTTTAATAGCAAATATCAAAAGCTTTTTTGTGGAAAATGACTAAAATTAGGTATACATAAGCGGCGTTCATTTATGTTCACCACAGCCATTGTTAAAAGTAAAGTGAAAGTCGCGAAACAGTGGGCACGCCATCTAGTCCCTTTTAGGCCCCATCATGCACGTAACTAACAGCCATTTTCTGTGTCATGGCCTCTCTGCCCACTGCCAATAGCCTATGATTGTTCGAAATTGGTTCTCTTTGGGTCATTCTCTGTTCACAAATAAGCATAAAGTCGCAATACTCTATTTAGTTTTTGCAGATAGTGAAGGATAGGTAGTGCACACTTTTGTCCCCTTTGTAACCCGTCATGCCTATCTCTGCCCCGTTTGTTGGTAGTTGGTTCAACCCGGACAGTTTATTAGAGGTAGATCGTCCGACTCCACCGGAGGACCCCCCTAATAAAAAGGACATATATATAAAATGCGGACTATCCGCTGTATCGTGCTAGCAAACTATAACATATAAATCGTTAGAAAAAACATGAAACTAGAGAGAGGAACCGAGCTCGACGCCATGATGGCTGCAAGACAGCTCGGCTCCGCCACCCACCCCGCCCAAAATAACGACAAACACTATGCAAATATTATAAATATATACAACACACTAGCAAAGTAACAGGATAAAACGTTTTATTAAATAACTATTTACATGGAACCTACTGCAACATGAAAACAACACTTCTAATTGCTTCTTAGTAGTTTCAATTCTGAAATTGAACACCCAGTACATCCAGAGGTCATGTCCAACAAGTTGTGTGAGGGGATGCCTTGCTAATGCCGCCACCCCCACCACCTTCTGTAGGAAGGACTCTGGATATCCTTGGTCCCTGAGAGGCTTCGATGTCCCTGCCTTGCACAAATGTCATAAGTTCTGGATGTTGAGAGCCATACTTCAGGGTCCGACAAGTTGTGTGGGGGGATGCCTTGCTAATGCCGCCACCCCCACCACCTTCTGTAGGAAGGACTCTGGATATACTTGGTCCCTGAGAGGCTTCGATGTCCCTGCCTTGCACAAATGTCATAAGTTCTGAATGTTGAGTGCCATACTTCAGGGTCCAAAAAACGCGGACTCGGAGGGGGCGCTTGGCTCCTGCCCCCTCCCCAAGTCTTGTTCCCCTGGTATGGCCTAAGATCGCCCCTGACATAGGCGGCCGGCTCCCGGGGTCAGGCGGAACTTCTTGCCTTTTGATGCCTCTTCCATTCTGGACCTTGTCCCACAATCCGTTTGACCTGAAGACACGTCCTGCGGTGCCCTGGTCCAACCATCACATTTACACCGTCTCACCCGCCATCCGGCTGAATTGCACCCGCTCTTCCGATACAGCAACAGGCGGCTGCCACGGAGCTCAGGAAATGGCGGTCGGCTCCACAGACTTGGGCCTGGCCTGCAAGGATGGCTCTGGGCAACCCTGGAACTCGGACGCTTGACTGCTAGGTCGTGAGCCCCATTCCCAAAAGCGTCCCGTCAGCCTTGAAGATTCTACAAGAGTCACCGAGGCCCCCGACTCCTGCAGACTTCCGGTGGGGAGCGACTGCCATGATTGCTCGCGGAATGGCCACGACGTAGCCACGGGGTGCTCTCATGCTGACGCCAGCTTCAGTCTGAAACATCCAGAAACACTGTAGACTACCAATTCGATCAGTTCCGGTGGAGCCCCAACGACGTATCGCGTTCTTGCGTAATCCGTCATATGACGCGCCACGTTAGCGCACCCGGAAGTGCTCCGGTGCGCGAGGCGCGAAGCGCAGCTTCCCGGAAGCAATGCGGAGCACGTAACGTAAGCAATTACATTTCAGTTGGTTCTCCCTCACAATATTTTCAATGTCACATAAAAGTCACCCATCACCCACTGCCATCTCTGTCTGTTTCCATGGTAACACCTCATTCTGCACCTGGCTGAAGGCACAGGTCAAAAGTTCATATCTCAACGTTCTACAGCAACGTAACAACACTGTTTTCCCTCCAGAAACACCTGCCAATCCACAGCTCTGTTACATGTCTTTTTTTTTCACACCCAATAGTACTTTTCGTTTAACATAAACCTTAACATGCAACGTACTGTGCAATCTCCACTTCTTACAATCAACCAATCATTTTTATTTTTTAAACCACACCCAGCCTCTTCCTTTTTCTTTATTTAGAATTTCAACTTCTAACTACCATTCCACTTCCAGAACCGATCGGAGGACGACTAAAAATCCCTTGAAAATTAAGGTCTGGCTAATAGGACACAGTTATATTCACTGGAGTGAAAAATATGCAGTAAGCAGACGAATTTGCAACCTCAGCTTACCAAATGTATACATAACATGGATTTCCAAAAGAGGATTGAAATGTCACCAATTGATTCCATTGGTGAAAACTTTTATGCATCTCCCAGAACCAGACCTTATAATTGTGCACTGTGGTGGGAACGATCTTGGCACAATCACTGGGGTAGGTCTGGAAATGCTTCTAAAAGACACCTTTCGACAATTGATGACACTTTTTCCTCGATCTGCCTTGGTATATTCCAATATATGCCAAAGACAGAAATGGAATTGGTCCAATCACCATTGTGCACAATTTGAGAAAGCAAGGAGACATGTAAATAAATCTGTTTCTGCGTTCCTCAGAGATTATAGCATGGGTTCTATTTACCACAACAACTTGCGCTACCACATGCAAGACGTCTATAGGAGAGACGGTGTTCATTTCACGAATGAGGGAAACAGAATCTTCCTCTGCAACATCAGGCTCTGCATCGGTACTTACTTATAAATGCAGAAAACACTCAATTAACACAATGGCTCTTTTCAGAGCCACCTTATATCTAAGCACTCAAACTTCTGATTTATCTCCATTTTCACACTCTTGTAAAAAGGTGTGCGCGACCGAGTGCGCGCACCACGCAACTTTAAAAAAAAATATATATATATATATATTTTCGCCTTTAAGGGCCTTACTGCAAACCCTGAGAAAACCTACGCAGCAAAACAATCTCTACCTTCTCCCCTTTCCATATTCCAACGCTTTGAAATCAACAATATATTTACTCGCAATGACAAAATGGCGGTCAACACTTCCTGATTTCCTTCGAATCGAACGTTAACAGACGTCACGCAACAAAATTCCTCTCGCGCGCGCAGCCGTTTGGGTGCGCGCACATGTGCGCGCGTATAGATATATAATTGACTTTAACTTTAATTTCCTCAGCAACTACTGAACGGATTTACACCATTCCAAAAAAAGCGTAATCTGCGAGCCAAGCTGTACAGTTTTGCCAAATTTCTTATAAATCTATTCACCCGTTCGACCTGTAGCCGAGTCTAAAGGTCCTATGGAAAATAACATGGAGAAAACACGTTTTGGGACCCCCCTTTTATCTCAGCCCCCACTTGACCAATCCCCCCCAAACTTTTAGAGAAGGACGCAGCGGACCGAGCCATCTTCTTTGAGAAATTCGCTAAGATTCTTCAACCAGGGCCAAAGTTATTCCAAATAGAATGTTGAGGATTTTCTATGGAAACTAGGTCCTAACTATAACTACCTACTGGCGACCGCCAGTAAGTAATATATATATATATATATATATATATATATATATATATATATATATATATATATATATATATATATATATATATATATATATATATATATATATTCACTGAAAAAAACATAGGTTTCACACCAGTTATAGTTAGGAATTAGCATTTAAAAAACCTATTAAATTCACTGAAAAAACCATAGGTTTCACACCAGTTATAGTTAGCTGGAAATTTTACTGATATAAAACCATTGAAATTCCCACGTTATAGTTAGATGGACTCACTATAACTTGCGCGTGCAATGCACTGCTGATGACATCACATATTACATCACTCATGACATGGTCAGTGACATCACTCATGACATCACTGATGACACCATCCAGTGAATGTGTGTCTTTCTGAAAAATAAATATATTTTATATATGTATATGTAAAAGTTGATGGAAGAATAAATGTTTAAATAAGTGTCTAAATGGATGGTTTTTAAAAATTGATTGGTTAACTGGCTTATTAAGACATCATCAGCAGTGCATTGCACGCGCAAGTTATAGTGAGTCCATCTAACTATAACGTGGGAATTTCAATGGTTTTATATCAGTAAAATTTCCAGCTAACTATAACTGGTGTGAAACCTATGGTTTTTTCAGTGAATTTAATAGGTTTTTTAAATGCTAATTCCTAACTATAACTGGTGTGAAACCTATGGTTTTTTCAGTGAATTTCATAGGTTTTTTAAATGCTAATTCCTTTGTATATCGAGTTTCTAACCTTTTTTTTTTTTTACAATTTGCTGTTTTTTTCAAAGTATTCATTGTTTTTTATATAATTTTTTTCTTTTGCGCTCTGGGTGCGCGCTCCGGGAAGCTTTCAGCTAAGCTCTCCGGTAAGCTTTTCCGTGAGCTCATCTGAAAGCGCACCCAGAGCGCAACTGTTGTTCGTGAAAAAAAATATGAATGAAAAGTTAATAATAATGCAAAACATTTCGTACCATACAAATAAAATTAGTTTTTTTTAATAAGGAAAATGATTATGCATTTCTGTAAAAGTTTGATGACGTCACTTCGGGGCGCACAACGTAAGTGCCCTCGGAAGCGCCTACGTTCGCGGCGCATAAACGCACGCAAAAGCGCCTACGATCGTGCCACGTTTGCGCCCCGGAAGCGCCTACGATCGCGCTGCGTAAACGCACCGGAAGTGCTCCGGAGCGCGCAGCGTAAACGCCTCGGGTCATGTGACCCTAAAATAACACTTTTCATTGGTTGCTAACAGTTTATTTTTACAATGAATGAAATCCCCACCCATTTCCTTCACTTCTTCTTTCACTTTTGTGACTGAAAGACCTGCCTTTTTTGCTGTTGCATATTTCTTGATTAATCATGGCTGCCAGACCATCCAGCAGTGAAGATGACTCCAATGATTTCATTGATGAAGAGCCTCCTCAGCCGAAGGTCAAAGAACATTTCATCTGGAAATTTTTTAAGTTTCCAGCAGACCAGAAAAAGGTGAATGCACCAAAAGTAGAGTGCAGGATCTGCAAACAGGTCCTGTCACGGGGTAACCCCCAAAAAAAGTATTCTTTTGGCAACTTCACCATGATTCGCCATGTGGAGAGGAGGCACCCCCAGAATTTTGCCCGGGAAAGTGTCAGGGCTCTGGCACAAGAGGTTCCCAGAGATGGGGCCTCTACATCAACAGGAGGAGCAACTTCTTCTGGGAGAGAGCAATCGCAGGAGCAGGTGGCAAACATACAACCTGCATTTAACCATGGGGTCATCAAATGCAGATACTGCAATCAACTCCTCACCTATGGGGAGCAAAGTGTCCTGCTCATGGTTCGAGCATTGGAGAACCATCGCTGCCCTTCCCACCCCTAATTTTTTTCTTTTCTTTTTGCTCCTGTTGAGCAGTTTCCATTCCCTGTTTTTGTTCCTGTTCAGTTAAAAGAAGAAAACCAAAAGTTCTTTTCAGAACTACCTCCAATTCTCATCAAAGAGCTATATTCTTAAAAAAATGAAGAGTAAGTGAAATATAGTGCATTGATAATTGAAAGGAGAATGAGTAAGAAAGAACAGAAAGGTATGAGAGGTGAAAGGAAGTGAAGTAGGAGGAATGAAAGAAGGTGAGTGTTAGAAAAGAAAGTTATGACACAGTGAATAAACTGGAGGCCTCATTTCTGAAAAGTGACGCATCGCTACGTGAAAACAGCGATGCGTCACTTTTCTGGACGCACTCCTTATGACATTCCAGATATGTCATATTTAATATATGACTAATCAATTCGCAAGGAGTTACAGATATGTCAGTATTTCTGACGTATCTGTAAACACAAAAGTAACGCATTGCTGGAGTGCGTCACAAAAGTGACGCAACTCCAGTAATGTGTCCTTTCACATGGAAAAAGCACCATGTGAAAGGTTTGCTGTGAAGCAGGCGCAAGATTTTGGCGCAACAGCATCCTAAAAGTGACGCACTGCGTCATTATTACCAAGCTTTTTGCAGGGGAACACCCCGTCTGCATGCATTATACCTGACACTATTTTTAAAAAGTGACGCATCTAGGTACATGGGTCACTTTTTAAAACTCTGTGCCACATTATATCTGCATCAGGTATAATGTATGCAGAGGGGGCAATCCCTCGCAAAAAGCTTGGTAATAATGACGTACTGAAATCTATGAGATTTCTCTGCGTCACTTTTAGGATGCTGTTGCGTCAAAATCTTGCGCCTGCCTCGCGTCACTTTCATGTTTACAGATATGTGAGAAATACTGACGTATCTGTAACTCCTTGCAACATGATTCGTCATACATTAAATATGACACATCTGGAATGTCATAAGGAGTGCGCACAGAAAAGTGACGCATCACACCAGCAGTATAATAAAATGTGCCTCGTTGCACTATATTTAAAGGATGCAACAGCATCCTAAAAGTGACGCAGTGAAATCTCAAACATTTCACTGCGTCGCTATTACAAAGCTTTTTGCGGGGGAACACCCCCTCTGCATGCATTATACCTCACGCAGATATAATGTGGCGCTTGATTTTAAAAAGTGACCCATCTACCTAGATACGTCACTTTTTAAATATAACGCAACGAGGCACATTTTTTTACACCACTGGTGCGATGCGTCACTTTTCTGTGCGCACTCCTTATGACATTCCAAGTAACGCATTGCTGGAGTGCGTCACAAAAGTGACGCAACTCCAGTAATGTGTCCTTTCACATGGAAAAAGCACCATGTGAAAGGGCTTGCGTCAGTCTAACACCTGCTGTAAAGCAGGCACAAGATTTTGACACAACAGCATCCTAAAAGTGACGCAGTGAAATCTCAAAGATTTCACTGCGTCGCTATTACAAAGCTTTTTGCGGGAGAACACCCCCTCTGCATGCATTATACCTGACGCTATTTTTAAAAAGTGACGCATCTAGGTACATGGGTCACTTTTTAAAACTCTGCGCCACATTATATCTGCGTCAGGTATAATGTATGCAAAGGGGGCATTCCCCCGCAAAAAGCTTGGTAATAACGACGTACTGAAATCTATAAAATTTCTCTGCGTCACTTTTAGGATGCTGTTGCGTCAAAATCTTGCACCTGCCTCGCATCACTTTTATGTTTACAGATATGTCAGAAATACTGATGTATCTGTAACTCCTTGCAACATGATTCGTAATACATTAAATATGACACATCTGGAATGTCATAAGGAGTGCGCACAGAAAAGTGACGCATCACAACAGCAGTGTAAAAAAATGTGCCTCATTGCACTATATTTAAAAAGTGACGCATCTAGATAGATGCGTCACTTTTTAAATATTGCATAACAATGCGCATTTTTTTACACCGCTGGTGCGTCACAAAAATTGACGCACAGGAGGCGCAAAACTAGCAGCGCAAGGCCTTCATAAATATGGTCCTGGATTTTCCCCGTGCTTCGCCGGTGCGCGTACCATGCGCTTCCCCCCGCGCAAAACGAAAAATAAAAATAAAAAATGTAATGCCCTGCAGGACCCTATTTTAGCCCCTACATCAAACCTAGAGGGTCAGAGGGGGTCTACTCTTCCCCCTTATGGTCATTTGCCCCTTTTTTTTTCAAACCCCTTGTGTCTCGATTTTACCGAGACACAAGATGGCGGCCGCTCCAGACTGTTTAGAATGTTTACTGACACCCAAGAGCCAATCAGCTTTCTGCGCGCAAGTCGCGTGTCGCGCCTGGAGCGCACTCCGGTGCGCGCACCGGAGAGCGCCTATAGATATATATATTTTTTTGAACCTAAATTACTCAAAATCCACTGAAGCACATATCTTGAGACATAGCAAAGGCACATCGGGCTACCAGTCCCTACAATTTTGCCAAGTTTGATGGAAATCCATTCAGCCGTTCGAGCTAAAAGTGAAATCGACCGCCCTATGGAAATTAACATGGGGAAAATGCGTTTTGGGACCCCCCTTTTATCTCGGCCCCCGCTTGACGTATCCCCCCCAAGCTTTCAAGGAAGGACCGGAGCTCGACGAGGCCATTTTCAGGAAATTTTCAGGCAGATTCGTCAACCGGTGCCAAAGTTATTCCAAATAGAATTTTGAGATTTAACATTGAAAAAAATCCTAACTATAACTACCTACTGGCGACCGCCAGTAGGTAATATATATATATATATATATATTCAGAATGAGAATCCAGAATTCGCAGTTTCAGCAACTGAAAGCATCCAGGCACTCACGAACAGGTTTTATCAAAAAGCTTATTTATTAAGCATATATCACCTACTGGCGGTCGCCAGTAGGTAGTTATAGTTAGGATTGTTTTCCATAGGAAATCCTCAACATTCTATTTGAAATAACTTTGGCCCTGGTGGATGAGTCTTTGCGAATTTCTCAAAGAAGATGGCTAGGTTCGCTGCACTCCTTCCCTGAAAGTTTGGGGGGGATTGGTCAAGTGGGGGCTGAGATATAAGGGGGGTCCCAAAACGTGTTTTCTCCATGTTATTTTCCATAGGACCTTTAGACTCGGCTACAGTTCGAACGGGTGAATGAATTTATAAGAAATTTGCCAAAACTGTCTTGTTCGCAGATTACGCTTTTTTTGGAATGGTGTAAATCTGTTCAGTAGTTGTTGAGAAAATTATAGTTAAAGTCAATTATATATCTATAGGCGCGCACACGTGCGCGCACCCCAGCGGCTGCGCGTGAGCGGTATTTTTTTTGGCTGCGTGACGTCTGTTAACGTTCGATTCGAAGGAAATCAGGAAGTTTTGTCCGCCATTTTGTCACTGCGAGTAAATATATTGTTCATTTCAAAGAGTTGAAACATGGAAAGGGGAGAAGGTAGAGATTGTCTTCCTGCGTAGGTTTTCTCAGGGTGTGCAGTAAGGCCCTTAAACGCGAAAAGATATAATTTTTCCCCAAAAAAAATACGGGGTGCGCGCACCCGGTCTCGCACACCTATTTACAAGAGTGTGAAAATGGAGATAAATCAGAAGTTTGAGTGCTTAGATATAAGGTGGCTCTGAAAAGAGCCCTTGTGTTAATTGAGTGTTTTCTGCATTTATAAGTAAGTACAGATGCAGAGCCTGATGTTGCAGAGGAAGATTCTGTTTCCCTCATTCGTGAAATGAACACCGTCTCTCCTATAGACGTCTTGCATGTGGTAGCGCAAGTTGTTGTGGTAAATAGAACCCATGCTATAATCTCTGAGGAACGCAGAAACAGATTTATTTACATGTCTCCTTGCTTTCTCAAATTGTGCACAATGGTGATTGGACCAATTCCATTTCTGTCTTTGGCATATATTGGAATATACCAAGGCAGATCGAGGAAAAAGTGTCATCAATTGTCGAAAGGTGTCTTTTAGAAGCATTTCCAGACCTATCCCAGTGATTGTGCCTAGATCGTTCCCACCACAGTGCACAATTATAAGGTCTGGTTCTGGGAGATGCATAAAAGTTTTCACCAATGGAATTAATTGGTGACATTTTAATCCTCTTTTGGAAATCCATGTTATGTGTACATTTGGTAAGCTGAGGTTGCAAATTCGTCTGCTTACTGCATATTTTTCACTCCAGTGAATATAACTGTGTCCTATTAGCCAGACCTTCATTTTCAAGGAATTTGTAGTCGTCTTCCGATCGGTTCTGGAAGTGCAATCGTAGTTAGAAGTTGAAAATTTTAAATAAAGAAAAAGGAAGAGGCTGGGTGTGGTTAAAAAAATAAAAATGATTGGTTGATGTAACAAGTGGAGAGTGAACAGGTCAATGTTTATGTTAAACGAAAAGTACTATTGGGTGTGAAAAAAAAGACATGTAACAGAGCTGTGGATTGGCAGGTATTTCTGGAGGGAAAACAGTCTTCTTAGTTTGCTGTAGAACGTTGAGACATGAACTTTTGACCTGTGCCTTCAGCAAGGTGCAGAATGAGCTGTAACCATGGAAACAGCCGGAGATGGCAGTTGGTGATGGGTTCACTCTTTGGTGCCTCTGCATCTGAGTCCGTTCTCTGGTGGCTGGCGGACAACTGTTTGTTATTGTGGAGATGAAAGGGTGATAAGGAGAGAAATACGACATAGCGTCTGGCCTGTAGAAGCGTGGGAGCAGTGATTAACTCTGAGTGAAGCGGAACTGTGTCGGTGCTTAGTAACAGTAAAAAAAAAATGTTAACAGTGGTATAACTGTCTTTACGGTGCGCGACCTACTAAGAAAGAGTTCACAGGCCGTAATTGGCTTGCAGGTTCTAGTATCAGTAAGTGAGGTCGAGAAAAGAAAACATTCGGGACTTTATTTATGGAGGCCTTCCGCCACCGGTGCGTTACTTTTTCCTATTTTAAAAAATGAGGCACTGGCCGCAGAAGGTCTTCATAAATAAGGTCCTCAGTGACTACAGTTAAGGTTATGTGGAACCCATGAATAGTTTTTCAATATGAAATCATTTCAGTTGAGATTATGGATTAAAAGAGAAACCGTGAATATTTGAAATGTTTATTTAGAAATGTACTGTTTTAAAGGCAAATCAT
The DNA here is from genome assembly GCF_964263255.1 of Lissotriton vulgaris. NCBI lineage: Eukaryota > Metazoa > Chordata > Amphibia > Caudata > Salamandridae > Lissotriton > Lissotriton vulgaris. Next base: position 46,580,600 of record NC_141699.1, read on the forward strand.
TATGTAATATAAGTACAGAAATTGCAAAAAACACAGTAATTGGTATTGTCAGTAGTACATGGAATACAAACGCTATAGTTGAAGAAAAATGAATATAGTTGGAAAAAAACATTGTACACTCTTATAAGGAAGTATATTATATTTTAATAAATGGAAGAAGGTCTCTGGCCTTTCAGTTTAGGAACGATATATTAAAATGCAAGTGGTTATACATCATTACTTTATGAATCAGCTGTCAAACAACACGAAATCATAATGTCCATTGTTAGTAAAGCAAATAGGTCTTTTCTTCAAAAGAAAATATGGAAAAGAACGTGAACGTATAGAAAACCAAAAGGAAATGAGGACGTCAATGGCTTGTTTGAGAGTTATTGAAGCATTGTTTAGGCAAAATAGGTAGCTTCTGCTTGTAACAGGAAATCAGTTTTATCATTTGAAAGTATGTCAGCTATCCAATGGAAAAGAGTAAAGCAGTACTGATGATCTGTTATAATCAGAGCCTCTTTTACCATCAGAGGGCAGCTCGGTGGGTTTTCGATGTAGCTCGCTGTTAGGAAAGAGTTAACCGTCCATTGTGTAGGCAAAGTATGCAGCAAGTGCCTCTAACATGAAATCACTGTTATCATCTGAGAACATGTCAGCCATCCAATTGAGAATATGAAAGGAGCATTCATGATCTGTCATTATTGGAGCGTCTTTTACCATCATAGGGCAGCTCGGTGGGTTTTCGATGTAGCTCTCTGTTAGGAAATCTTGCGCCGCTGCGAATATATTCCAATGACCCAGAACTCCTTGTATCGCTGCAAAGGCCATAAACCCTCCGTTGTAACAAAGCTGTTCATGATCAAGTAACGGATTCATGAGGTGATTGTAATTCGGTTCAGGAGGTACCAAATTGCAGAGACATAAATCCAGGGCCCACGTGAAATCACAGCTCAGGCAATGAAATACAGGCTGCACACAGGTGAAATACGAATATCGAAATGATAATCGATATGATGCATTCAAAGTCGAGAGTGGTACGATGCCGTAGTAGTCAAGCATCCTCTGGCGAAATAGTTCAAAGTGGCCCGGCTCGTTTGCAAAGGCAGGAGGGACATCCATTTTGAATTTCCCAAGATGGTACAGGAAACGGCGCAGCACCGCTGGTTGTATAGCAACTCCACAGAATTAGGTCGCCGGCTATGCAGTGGAGAGGAGCAGAATGACTTGATACATTTTCTAGGAGTCTAGTCACTTATATATTGCTTAGTGGTTATTAAAAAAGTAGCTTTATTTGAACTGGAGGATGCGTTAAAATATAAGGGAGTGATTTGAGGGAGTTGTAAAGCAAGGTCAATTTTTTTTTACATCAATGCTGTTTTCTGTGAATGTTAGCTTAGTGAAAGATATGTGTGTGAGCAGATGCAACGTTCAGTTTTAAATGTGACAATGGCGGTCTTGTTCATGTCTTCTGATTCAAGGTCGGTATTCGCTGCCAAATACAAAGATTAAGAAACGCATGCGTGGGGTACATAGTGTGCATTCTTAAAGGAAAGTAAATGAAGGGTTATTTTTACTGCGTTAGCATTGTCGTTTAAAAAGTTATAGTGATTTCTATTATATGTGAAGAAAGTGTCACTGATGAAGACTGAAAATAAATCCTTATAAATGATACGGACTGGTGTATTTTAGAAAAGGTTTGTAAAATTACATGAATTGTGGAAAAAAAATAATGTAATTGAAAGTGCATGGTTTGAAAATGAAAAGTAGAGGTTTATAGTTCATGTTTTGAAAGCAGTTCTAGAGGGTCAGAAGAAAGTGTATGGTTTGAAAATGAAAAGTAGAGGTTTATAGTTCACATTTTGAAAGCAGTTCTAGAGGATCAGATGCATGATAGATTTATTAAAAATAGAACATGTTTTTAAATAGTATTTTGGAAAAAATATGTGCCTTTATGTACTATTTACATTATGTGCCTGTTGCGTATTCTTTGAGTTTTAGTAATCCTGTGTCTTATAAGTTTTCTAGGGGCGGTTTGAGGTTCATGGTGGGTTTGGGCAGGGAGGGTAGGTTGGGGGTTTGTAATAGGGGGTTCGCCTGGGGTGGATTGCGGAGTTTAGTGAAAAGTGAGGGGGGCGGGGAGTTACGGTGTTTGGTAATGGAGCAGAGTCAGAGGACGCCACATTTGTGTTATGGGCTGCCACGGAAATATGTATTTATTCTCAGAGGTTTCTTATATTAAGGATATACATTAGCATGGTGGCTCTTGTCGTTTTGTTGTTCTGTGTATGTTTATAATGCTGGCTCTGTAGTTTTTGTTTATGGACCTTATTGCGACACACAGGGGATCTACGTTGCACAGTTGGAGATCAGAGACTTAGGAAATAAAACTTTATAATTGTAAGGGCTGTAAGCGATAGAAATCGCCCGTTCTCGGTGTAAAAAATATCACCGCTATTGGTGGTATTTTCTACGGTGTTAGTACTCGAAGGAGACTAGTAACATATATGTGAAATAAAATTATGTAATAGGCTCAGCATTTTACATTATCTTGGAAAACAAAAGTTGATTTTACATAGCAATAAGTCTCTTATAATTAAGGGACGGAGGGTATATAGTGCTATTTAGTACTCTGCTATGTGATTGATGTCGAATATTTCATAAGAGGAGGCTTTAAAAGATTTATGATAAACTGGTTTTCTAGGGAAGTGGGTGGAGTGTTCCGTGTAAATTGCAGAATAGAAACTAGTAAGAACCAATTGGAAGTGTTGTTTTAAAGTCACATGACTGCACATGCGTGTCTCGACACGATAGTTGGGTGCGCGTACCCGGTCGCGCACTATAAGAAAGCGGCGAGAAAATATCAGCTAATATGCTCTTCAAGCTTGTTTTGGTACAAAGAGTTAGTTCTGAAAAGAACTTTTTTTTTTTTTTTTTTTTTTGGAAACAAGTGTTATGATGCTTTTGATTTCTTAAAGTTGCGACAACATTTTTCAGTATGTCATACTATCCAAATAAAGTGAAGAAATGTAACTTTTCTTGGAGCATTTATGACTCTCAATTATTTGTTTAATTAGAGTAAAGCTTTGCTCTCCGTATACAAGAAGTTCTCCACAGTTCGTGCATTTCATGTGCACGTTCGCCAGATATGGTCTCAAGTCCATCTCAGCACTCGATGGAGATACAGGCCGTCCACCGGAAGATGTGTTGATTACTTCTGATGGTAATAGCGTGGCCTCCGTTTTTCTTGTCAAAGGTGGTCGCTCATTTTCATCAGATTCGGAAGATGAATGCCATTGTACCGAAGTCTTCGGAAGATGTTCGACGTTGTTGTCTCTTGAGAGTAGAAAAGAAAGTGACTGTAGTGGGTGGAAAGATAAATTTCTTCACTTCATTTTCAAACTATTACATACTGAAAAATGTAGTAGCAACTTTAAGAAATCGAAAGCATTATAACACTTCTTTCCCCCCCCCAAAAAAAAAAAAGTTATTTTCAGAACTAACTCTTTCTACCAAAACGTGCTCCAAGAGCATATTATGAGATATTTTTTCGCCGCTTTATTTTAGTGCGAGATCGGGTGCGTGCACCCTCCTATCGCGTACAGGACCTGACACTTGCATGTGAAGTCATGTGACTTCTAAACAACACTTCTAATTGGTTTTTGGTAGTTTCTATTCTGGAATTTACATGCAGCACTCCACCCACTTCCATCACTTTCTTTTCTACTCTCAAGAGAGAACAACGTCGAACATCTTCCCGAAGACTTCGGTACAATGGCTACCGTTCCGCATTCATCTTCCGAATCTGAAGGAAATGAGCGACCACCTTTGACAAGAAAAACGGAGGCCACGCTATTACCATCAGAAGTAATCAGCACATCTTCCGGTGGATGACCTGTATCTCCATCGAGTACTGAGATGGACTTGAGACCATATCTGGCGAACGTGCATATGAAATGCAACAAGTGTGGAGGCGTACAGGCGTCGAGACACGCATGTGCAGTCATGTGACTTTAAAACAACACTTCCAATTGGTTCTTACTAGTTTCTATTCTGCAATTTACACGGAACACTCCACCCACTTCCCTAGAAAACTAGTTTATCGAAAAACTTTTAAAGCCTCCTCTTATGAAATATTCGACATCAATCACATAGCAGAGTACTAAATAGCACTATATACACTCCGTCCCTTAATTATAAGAGACTTATTGCTATGTAAAAGCAACTTTTGTTTTCATGCGTTTATGTGAAATGCTGAGCCTGTTACACAATTTGCTTTCACATATATGTTACTATTCTCCTTCGAGCACTAACACCGTAGAAAGTACCACCAATAGCGGTGATATTTTTTACACCGACAACGGGCGATTTCTATTGCTTAGAGCCCTTACAATTATAAAGTTTTATTTCCTAAGTCTCTGATCTCCAACTGTGCAACGTAGCTCCCCTGTGTGTCGTAATAAGGTCCATAAACAAAAACTACAGGGCCAGCATTATAAACATGCACAGAACCACAAAACGACAAGAGCCACCATGTTGATATATATCCTTAATATAATAAACCTCTGAGAATAAATACATATTTCCGTGGCACCCCATAACACAAATGTGGTGTCCTCTGACTCTGCTCCATTACCAAACACCGTAACTCCCCGCCCCCATCTCTTTTCACTAAACTCCGCACTCCACCCCACCCGGACCCCCTATTACAAACCCCCAACCTACCCTCCCTGCCCAAACCCACCATGAACCTCAAACCGCCCCTAGAAAACTTATAAGACACAGGATTACTAAAACTCAAAGAATACGCAACAGGCAGATAATGTAAATAGTACATAAAGGCACATATTTTTTCCATAATACTATTTAAAAACATGTTCTATTTTTTATAAATCTATCATGCATCTGACCCTCTAGAACTGCTTTCAAAACGTGAACCTTAAACCTCTACTTTTCATTTTCAAACCATACACTTTCATCTGACCCTCTACAACTGCTTTCAAAACGTGAACTATAAACCTCTACTTTTCATTTTCAAACCATACACTTTCAATTACATTATTTTTTTTTCCACAATTCATGTAATGTTACACACCTTTTCTAAAATACACCAGTCCCTATCATTTATAAGGATTTATTTTCAGTCTTCATCAGTGACACTTCCTTAACATATAATAGAAATCACTATAACTTTTTAAACGACAATGCTAACGCGGTAAAAATAACCCTTCATTTGCTTTCCTTTAAGAATGCGGACTATGTACCCCACGCATGCGTTTCTTGATCTTTATATTTGGCAGCGAAAACCGACCTTGAATCGGAAGACATGAACAAGACCGCCATTGTCACATTTAAAACTGAACGTTGCATCTGCTCACACACATATCTTTCACTAAGCTAACATTCACAGAAAACATCATTGATGTAAAAAAAAATTGACCTTGCTTTACAACTCCCTCAAATCACTCCCTTATTTTTTAACGCATCCTCCAGTTCAAAAAAAGCTACTTTTTTGATAACCACTAAGCAAAATATAAGTGACTAGACTCCTAGAAAATGTATCAAGTCATTCTGCTCCTCTCCACTGCATAGCCGGCGACCTAATTCTGTGGAGTTGCTATACAACCAGCGGTGCTGCGCCGTTTCCTTTACCATCTTGGGAAATTCAAAATGGATGTCCCTCCTGTCTTCGCAAACGAGCCGGACAACTTAGAACTATTTCGACAGAGAATGCTTCTGTACTACGGCACCTTACCACTCTCAACTTTGAATACTTCATATCGATTATCATTTCGATATTCGTATTTTACCTGTGTGCAGCCTGTATTTCATTGCCTGAGCTGTGATTTCACGTGGGCCCTGGATTTATGTCTCTGCAATTTGGTACCTCCTGAACCGAATTACAATCACCTCATGAATCCGTTACTTGATCATGAACAGCTTTGTTACACGGAGGGTTTATGGCCTTTGCAGCGATACAAGGAGTTCTGGGTCATTGGAATATATTCGCAGCGGCGCAAGATTTCCTAACAGAGAGCTACATCGAAAACCCACCGAGCTGCCCTATGATGGTAAAAGACGCTCCAATAATGACAGATCATGAATGCTCCTTTCATCTTCTCAATTGGATGGCTGACATGTTCTCAGATGATAACAATGATTTCATGTTAGAGGCACTTGCTGCATACTTTGCCTACACAATGGACGGTTAACTCTTTCCTAACAGCGAGCTACATCGAAAACCCACCGACCTGCACTCTGATGGTAAACGAGGCTCCGATTATAACAGATCATCAGTACTGCTTTACTCTTTTCCATTGGATAGCTGACATACTTTCAAATGATAAAACTGATTTCCTGTTACAAGCAGAAGCTACCTATTTTGCCTAAACAATGCTTCAATAACTCTTATACAAGCCATTGACGTCCTCATTTCCTTTTGGTTTTCTATATTCTTCACGTTATTTTCCATATTTTCTTTTGAAGAACAGACCTATTTGCTTTACTAACAATGGACATTATGATTTCGTGTTGTTTGACAGCTGATTCATAAAGTAATGATGTATAACCACTTGCATTTTCATATATCGTTCCTAAACTGAAAGGCCAGAGACCTTCTTCCATTTATTAAAATAGAATATACTTCCTTATAAGAGTGTACAATGTTTTTTTCCAACTATATTCATTTTTCTTCAACTATAGCGTTTGTATTCCATGTACTACTGACAATACCAATTACTGTGTTTTTTGCAATTTCTGTACTCATATTACATAATGATTTGCTTTTAAAACAGTACATTTCTAACATTTCAAATATTCACGGTTTCTCTTTTAATCCATAATCTCAACTGAAATGATTTCATTTTGAAAAACTATTCATGGGTTCCACATAACCTTAACTGTAGACACTGAAGACCTTATTTATAGAGACCTTCCGCCGCCGGGCCTCATTTTTTAAAATGGGAAAAAGTAAAGCACCGGTGGCGCAATGCCTTCATAAATAAAGTCCTGAATGTTTTCTTTTCTCGACCTCACTTACTGATACTAGAACCTCCAAGCCAATTACGGCCCGTGAACTCTTTCTTAGTAGGTCGCGCACCGTAAAGACAGTTATACCACTGTTAACATTTTTTTTTTACTGTTACTAAGCACCGACACAGTTCCGCTTTACTCAGAGTTAATCACTGCTCCCAGGCTTCTACAGGCCAGACGCTTTGTCGTATTTCTCTCCTTATCACCCTTTCATCTCCACAATAACAAACAGTTCTCCGCCAGCCACCAGAGAACAGACTCAGATGCATAGGCACCAAAGAGTGAACCCATCACCAACTGCCATCTCCGGCTGTTTTCATGGTTACACCTCATTCTGCACGTTGCTGAAGGCACAGGTCAAAAGTTCATGTCTTAGCGTTCTACAACAAACTAAGAACACTATTTTCCCTCCAGAAACTCCTGCCAATACACAGCTCTGTTACATATCTTGTTTTTTCACACCCAATAGTACTTTTCGTTTAACATAAACATTAACATGGAACGTACTGTATAGCTGAGATACCCGCCACCCCCTCTCAACACAATCCCCAAGGATGGGAAACCGGAAACGGTTCTGAACTTTTGGAAGACGGGAGGGAGTGACCCTCCCGGCCGTATTTATTAAAATATGAAACAAAATTAAAACATTAAAATAACAGTTTCATATTATGTACAATTTCATTTCCACATTGCGATGTTTGGCTAACCTTAACATATTCTCTAATACAAAGGTTCTCCTAGCCGAACTAACATCCTACAAAACATTTAACTTGAATTGTACATCCTAACGTTTAAGGGCCAACGGCAAGGTCGTAACCGGTGTCAAGATCCCTAAACCAGAAATATCCCCCTCACTTGTGAGGGGCGACCGCACAGAGGTGTACCTCAAGTGCATCTACCAATTTCCCTTGACTTGACGGGGGCCCAATAAACTCGACGCCATTTAAAGGTCGTCCGAGGACTCGTGTGAGGTATCTAGAAGGTAGCGTAGACCCCCTCCCAAACCCCACACAACTTACCACATCTGCCGTCGCAGATGTCCTGGCCCCGGGAAATTCCCCAGGAGGGGGCTGTAGCCCCTCCTACCCAGGAAGGGGCCTTGACCGCCTTTCCTTTCGTTTCGGCGGCCCTTCCTTAGAAGGGACCGCCTCCCCATTGAGGGGCCAATGGCCACCTCCCCCGAGCGCTCCCATCCGTAATGGGTGGCGCCCACCCATAGGGATCTTCCAATTACTGCTCACCGATCATGACCTTACCGCCACAGGCCGGATAGTTGACCGGCTATCCGGACCCCCCATAACACTCCTGCCTAAAGGTCATGTCATAAAGTCTTTAGCCAAGCTATCAGGTCTCCTATGAGTAACTCGTTCCCCATCCGGGACAAATGAACACCATCCCCCAAATACATACTGTCCCCTTTAATACAACCATGCGAAATAGAATGCAGTGTACTTGAACGGAACAATCTACTCACTTTATTATTAATTTTCCTTACTGAATGATTCAGAGCAGAAACCGAAAGAGCCCCCCGCCACACTTTCCGTGGGATCATATGGGACCATGCAATTGTGCACCCTGGAACTCTTCTCGCCAACCAACTTACCGTGGAAAGCATCGCCTCAAGAAGAAGTCGTCTACCAGTGGTCACCAAATCATTGCCCCCAAGATGTACTATGACTACAGACGGCGGTGACCTCGTCCGCCCTAACAAATCCTCAAAAAATGATCGAAACTGGTCAATACAGAGCCAGCCCTTTCCATAGAAGGACACACTGTACCCGTATTCCCCAGCCACGTGAATCATGTCACCTGCTTGGAATACGTCCGCGGCACGCCTCACGTATGAGTGGCCCACGACCCACACCTCCTTTTTCACAGCCGGTGATGTCTGACTGCTGGCCCCCCGGTGTCGGGTCGACTGCACAGTCCGCCCCGCCTCGTAGGCTTGCGCAACTGAAAACCAAACAAAAAACAAGAAGCGTGAGTACATCATTACAGCTTCACAACATGTGCAACCGAGGGTGGAATTTTAGACGCAGAAAGTGCTAGTTTTAACATTCAGCTCTCACCCACCCACTCCCTGTCAGGTCTCCTCATCTACAGACCCCCGGGGAGTCTAAAACACTTCCCTGACTCTCTTTTAGAAATCTCCTTATCAGCTGCCTCTCAGGCCCCGAATTTTTTGATCCTGGGCGACTTGAATATACACTTCGACGACCCCAAGGACAATTCTGGGGCTGAACTGATTACCAACCTTAGCTCCTTCGATCTTGAACTGACAAATAAGGAAGCCACTCACAATAAAGGTCACTTGTTAGACCCGATCTTTTCCAACATCCCCCAGATTACAGCCAAACCCCCCTTGCCCCTACTATGGTCAGACCACTTCCTAGTTCCTTTTTCATGGGAGTTTTACCAAGGAGGAACCAAGGCCCCCTGTTCTCGGACGCTTCAAAGGCCATGGCCAAAGCTGTCAGTAGACAATCTGTCAACTGTTCTCGAAAAATCTGCACCCCCTACAGAATCCGATGTTTTACAGGCAGATACAAATTTTCGAGACTGGCTCACTAATTCCCTGGATTCGGTTCTGCCTCTTAAGCTCTGCACTAAAAAGAGCAATACGTTCAAATCCCCCTGGTTCTCGCCTGAACTAAGAGAACTCAGGAAAGAGTGCAAAAGAGCAGAGCGCGCTTGGCGCAAAGACTGGGCACCTATTCACAAAACTGCATATAAAGCAGCCCTTAAACTTTACAAACTAGGACGACAAAAATCTAAAGCTGCCTTTTTTGAAGAAAAAATTCGTCTCTCTTCTAATTCTTCCAGAGAAACATTCAAAATTGTGAACATGCTTCTTAAAGTCCCAGCTCCCTCTTTGGTCCAGAATGACCCAGTACTGAGATGCAATCAGTTAGCAGAATTTTTCGATACTAAAATTCGGAAAATTCTAGATAGCCTCCCTCAAACCTCCACCACTGAACTCATCGAGATCCCCTCTCCTGACCCTACCTGTCCTCAACTCGAGGCTTTCAGTCTCATATCCAAAGAAGACTTCTGTAATATCTTTTCCACTATTAAAAGCGGCTCTCCCTCAGACCCAGTCCCGATGCACATTCTAAAGCAAACTTTAAACATCATAGCCCCGGTAGCCACGGAGTTACTCAACTCGTCGCTATCCTCGGGCATAGTGCCCCCGAGCTGGAAACAGGCCAGAGTCAAAATGCTTTTAAAGAAACCAGGACTTGACATCTCCGATCTGGCCAACTTCCGCCCGATCTCGCTCCTGCCTGGACTGAGCAAAGTGGCCGAAAAAGTTGTGAATAAGCAGATCTCTGAGTACCTAGAGGTTAACCATCTCCTCGGTGACTCTCAGACTGGTTTTCGCCCGGGTCAGGGCACAGACACCGCCCTTCAGGCGGTGACTGAAGAGGTAAGATGCATCTTGGATTCAGGGGGATCAGTAGCTCTGATCCTCCTGGATCTGAGTGCTGCATTCGATACTGTGGATCATGCTGTCCTGGCCCAACGTCTGGCCCTGCTGGGCATTACAGGATCAGCCCTCAAATGGTTGCAGTCCTACCTGGAGGAGAGATCCTTCAGGATCTGGGAAAATGGGTCCATGTCAGAGGCCTTCCCTCTTCAGTGTGGGGTGCCGCAGGGCTCCTCCCTCAGCCCCACACTGTTTAATGTCTACATGGCCCCGTTGGAGAAGGTGATAGCCCCATTCGGGGTGAAAGCCATAAGCTATGCTGACGACACTCAGCTTGTTGTCTCGCTGTCGCAACATGAGGGCAGCCCGGTCGATCTCCCAGACTGTCTTACAGCCATTTCCTCCTGGATGTCCAGTTCGAAACTTAAACTAAATGGATCTAAGACGGAGATCATGCTCTTAGGCAATCAATTCACCTCTCTGCCCCCTGAGATGTGGCCTGCCTGTATGGGAGATCTTCCACCCCCCAAGCAGCAAATAAAAAGCCTAGGGATTTGGTTCGAACCCCAACTGACCTTCAAGACCCATGCGCAGAAAGTGGTTGGAGGCTGCTTCGGCCTGCTTCGGGCAGCCCGGAAGGTCCTTCCTCTCCTTCCGTTTCAATCTAGAAAGCTGCTAATCCAGGGTTTGATTCTGTCCAAACTGGATTATGGTAACTCCCTCTTCCTCGCAGCCCCTCATGCTACCATCAAGACTCTTCAGCGAGCTCAGAATGCCGCAGCCAGGCTGCTGATGGGGGCGCCGAGACGGGCCTCAGCCAAACCATTGCTGAAAGCCCTGCACTGGCTCCCCATCCAAGAGCGGGTCTCTTTTAAGTCTCTCTGTATCGCACATAAGACCCTGCAGGGTAAAGGCCCTCCAGCCTTGAGAGGATTGATCCGACCCTACAAGTCGACTAGGGCCCTTCGCTCGGATGGAGAAAATCTGGCCATTGTCCCACGAGTGAGGAAAGCTCGAACAGGAGGCCGACGGTTCTCACTGAATGTGTCAAACAAATGGAATGCTCTTCCTAGAGAACTTCGTTTGGAACCGGATCACCTGAAATTCAGAAGAGCTCTTAAAACCTTTTTGTTCCCTACCATCCCCTAACCTTGCTTATCGCTTGAGTTCACCAGGTTCAGATTAGGATTAGCGCTGGGACGCTCCAGGGCAGTCATGCGCTCTACAAGTCCAAAATCAAATCAAATCAAATCAAATCAAATCAACCGCACATACCTCTTATAACAGTTTGAGGACCAACGCCCCACACGTTTTACTTGTTCAACATTCAGACCCCTTGCTGTAGCCTCTGTAGCAGCCCCTATCCGGAAGGAATGGGTCCCAAACTCGCCGGGGTTCAAGCCCGCGGCCGAAATCGACATCGCAAGCACCCGCTGAAACTGAAACCTCGTCAGTGGGGTGGCGTCAGCGTGTCTTAACAAGGTCCCCCCCCCATGATGCCACCCTTTGCGTTAAATATTCCTCTACGCATACCACAGGGCACATGGAAGACCCGGGAATCCTTTGTATGATTATGCAGTCCCCAATTGCACCCTGATCGGTCTTGGACCTGACAAACGAGACCGTCATTGTCTCCCCCCTGACCTGAACGTGCTCTCGGCACAGTCCCCCCATGATATCCTGCTTGTTCTTCGCCACTAGTTCGCTTACCCGCATAGCCCCATGGAATGCTAGCACAAAAGCGGCTCGGAATAACACTGTTTCATACGGGGATGAACACGTTGCAGGAAGTACAGATAACAACAGAGCCAACCTATCCAGACCTATCGGGCGCCTTTCATCTACTCTGCGACCCTCAAGGCGTTGCCACCCACGTAGCGCTTTTTGCACAACGAAAGACGCTGTCGGGTCCTGGATCCCATGAGCCCTTGCCATAAAGGAAATGGCGGCCCGATGCCTCTGGGCCGTAGCCACTGATTTGCCTGCCTGATGTAAAGACAGCAGAAATTTTACTACTAGCTCTTCCTGGCCCCAAAGCTCTCCCCTAGCAGCCCCCAAAAAGGCCCAATAGGATCGGAACGCCCCTTCATATGCCTTCCTCGTCCTGGGTGCTAAACTCTCTCCCACGAGGTTCTGTAGTTCGGGGCACCGAGAGACCAGAGAGCTTCGGGAAAGGGTGCCGCCACCGGGTCCGCTGTGGGCAGAAAACCCCAAAAGGCCTGCATACGAAAACGAGAAAGCGCATCAGCCGCTTGATTCATTACCCCCGGCACATGTCTTGCCTTAAATAGCACGTTCAATTGCATACACAATAACACAATTTCCTTGAGCAATCTCAGAATCCATTTGCATCGTGCTGCCTGGCTATTGATACACTCAACCACGGTCATGTTATCAGACCAAAACACCACAGAGTGGTCTCTGAATCCCTCAGGCCAAGTTTTCAGAGCCACCAGAATGGGAAAAAGTTCAAGAAAGGCAATGTTACTTGTCAGCCCACACTCATGCCACCATAACGGCCATTTTTGAGCCGACCATTGTGTGCCGAATATGGCACCAAAACCAATGCTCCCAGCCGAATCTGTCCACAGCCCCAGCTCCTCGGAGGACACCGCCGGTTTATTCCAGACGATTCGACCATTGAACTCCGCCAGAAATGCCAACCAAATGCGCATGTCCTGGCGAACCTCTGCCGATAGCCTCGTGCGATGATGACCCTCCTTCAGGCCGACCATGGCCTGAGCGATCGAGCGGGAAAAGGGGCGGGCCATCGGCATTACTCTCAGGGCAAAATTCAGCTGGCCCACCAATTGTTGTAATTGATGCAGTTTGACCTTAGACTCATTAATACACGTTTCCAGGGATGCCCTGAATCTTAACACCTTTTCTCTTGGTAATCGAAAACAACCTTCCTCTGAGTCGAGCTCGATCCCCAGGAACTCGAGGCAAGTCGAGGGACCCACAGTCTTACCTGGTGCCAATGGCACACCAAAATGCTTCATTAAGACACAAAATTCATTCAAAGCCTGTCCACATTCTGGATCCCCGGCTGCCCCCAGAAACAAAAAGTCATCGAGATAATGCATAACATGTTGAAAACCCGTCCTCTTTGTGAAGACCCATTGCAGAAAACAACTGAACTTTTCAAAATAGGCACAAGATATAGAGCATCCCATTGGCATACATCTATCCATGTAATAGTGACCCTGAAACATGAAACCAAGGAGACGCTGATCGTCTGGGTGTACCGGGAGCAACCGGAACGCTGACTCAATATCAGATTTTGCCATCAGCGCACCGGGCCCTAGGCGATTCAACATGGCGACGGCCTCATCGAAAGATGCGTACCGCACCGAACACACTTCCGGGTCTATCGCATCATTCACGGACAGACCACGTGGGGCTGATAAATTATGTATCAGCCGAAACTCACCCGGGTCCTTCTTGGAACCACCCCCAAAGGGGAACAAACAAAGTTAGCACATGGTGGCACATCGAATGGACCGGCGACTCGACCTCGAGTAACCTCCTTCCCAATCTTTTCCTGTACCACGGTGGTATGTTGCAAGACCGACAGTTGGTTCTTACATTTTGCTACACCCTGAAAATCCCCCACTGGGATGCGGAAACCATATGAAAACCCGTTCCGCAACACCCCAGCGGAAGCATGATCCGGGTATTCGTTGAGCCAAGGAATCATTGCCATGGAATCAATCGGAGTAGGTAAAGGCGCCCCTCGGACCATTTCAGACCTGTTTGGCGCTTCCCCTACCACCGTTATCCCCCGTTTTGGCTCTGCACATGGACTCAGGATGGGATGGCTGCCCACACCCTCCACATTCGTGTCTAAACTTGCATGACCCCTGGGGCCTCGTACATTTACCCCTGTTAAAATTCCAACAAATCCCCCTTTTACCTGCGTTGCCGTTCGGCTTCGAGTGATAGTCGTTACCTGTACCCGATCGAAAGGGTGTCCCAGCATATTGGCGGGAAGATTCACCCCCGCTACTCCCTACCAATGGTACCTTCAACATACCTGTACTCTCCATTTTTGACCATGAAACAGAGTCGTAACAATCCCAAGTCAAGTTTTTGTCGTGTTCTTTCGCTTTTCTAAAAATATTATCGTAACAGAACCACTGATTGCCCCCATATGATCCATAATACTCCATGATCCGTGACTGATAAATAGGCAATTCGGTCAGTAACTCGGGCCTACGTTCGCCCATGATGGAGGTAAATATTCCCCATGCCCTGCCCCAAGTGCCAATGTTTTCGTCAACTATAAAGGCGGCCATTTTTGCGCGTCAAACACTCGGATGCATGAGCTCCTTTTGGCTCTTAACATGCTCCATCTCATAATGGTCGGTAAGCAAAGAGAAAATGTTTACATATTCATCTGCCCATATCTTTTCCTTAATTGCCAGAGGAACATGCTGACCCACCTTTTCCCTTCGTGAAGGTGCAGACCCCTCCCTCGCAATCGGCAATGGCCGCTTACCTGAACCAGAAGCTGCATCTGCCGCTGGACCTGATCCTGTTGTTTTTTCCGCCGCCGGAGACAGCGGGGTAACTGGCGATGGTGCCTTCACCGCCTCCCTAGTTTCACGCAGTTGTTTCATTAACACCTGTGCGTCGTCAGCCGTGGCGCCCTCGCTACCTTTCCCCAACCACGCTGCCAATTGTGCTGCTAACTCAGGAGGCATATCCTCCCCGGACACAGGAGTGACCACCACGGGAATCGGATTCCCCTCCCTCAGCACTGGAGTTGGCTCTTCAAGTGGGGTATCGGGAACCGGGGTGTCCCCCCCAGATGCCCCCCTTCTGGACCTCTTGCCTTTCCCTCCGGGAGCTGCTCCCGACAAAGGTCGTTTCGGTCCCCCTTCCCCGTCTTTAGCCGCCATCTGCTTCTTCAGATCGGTTACTTCTTTCATGAGCATACGGAGCATCTGATCGGTAGTAACTCGCTTTCCGACTTTCTTGGGCATTCTCAGACAGAGTATCTGTAAGACAAAAAAGAAAGATTACCACGCTCAAAATTGGCTCTTCGTTCCGTCTCGAGCTCACGTGCAGCGAGGAGGTGCAGCTTCAGAGCACAGGAACAAGAGGATGCTTTCTTGGCTTGTTGCTCCTTTTATTCGTCTTCAGGGCGGGCGTAAACCCGCCCCTGCCTGCCCGAAGGGCGTGGCCGGCCGCGCCAGTGTCTAGGCCAGCCCACTCCAGGGCGGGAAAAAGCGCGCCCCGGCTACGCCGCTTCGGGCATACCAGCCGAGACTCGCCTCCCGCCCAAGATGGCTTCCCGGGGGGATCGTGGTACTCCGCCATACGTTCGGGGGGACCGAATGGTCGCCCCTTTCCATTCAATCTCCACTTGTTACAATCAACCAATCATTTTTATTTTTTAAACCACACCCAGCCTCTTCCTTTTTCTTTATTTAGAATTTCAACTTCTAACTACCATTCCACTTCCACAACCGATCGGAGGACGACTACAAATCCCTTGAAAATGAAGGTCTGGCAAATAGGACACAGTTATATTCACTGGAGTGAAAAATATGCAGTAAGCAGACGAATTTGCAACCTCAGCTTACCAAATGTACACATAACATGGATTTCCAAAAGAGGATTGAAATGTCACCAATTGATTCCATTGGTGAAAACTTTTATGCATCTCCCAGAACCAGACCTTATAATTGTGCACTGTGGTGGGAACGATCTAGGCACAATCACTGGGGTAGGTCTGGAAATGCTTCTAAAAGACACCTTTCGACAATTGATGATACTTTTTCCTCGATCTGCCTTGGTATATTCCAATATATGCCAAAGACAGAAATGGAATTGGTCCAATCAACATTGTGCACAATTTGAGAAAGCAAGGAGACATGTAAATAAATCTGTTTCTGCGTTCCTCAGAGATTGTAGCATGGGTTCTAATTACCACAACAACTTGCGATACCACATGCAAGACGTCTATAGGAGAGACGGTGTTCATTTCACGAATGAGGGAAACAGAATCTTCCTCTGCAACATCAGGCTCTGCATCGGTACTTACTTATAAATGCAGAAAACACCCAATTAACACAAGGGCTCTTTTCAGAGCCACCTTATATCTAAGCACTTAAACTTCTGATTTATCTCCATTTTCACACTCTTGTGAATAGGTGTGCGCGACCGGGTGCGCGCACCCCGTTATTTTTTTCCCGAAAAAAAATATATCTTTTCGCGTTCAAGGGTCTTACTGCACACCCCGAGAAAACCTACGCAGCAAGACAATCTCTACCTTCTCCCCTTTCCATGTTTCAACGCTTTGAAATGAACAATATATTTACTCGCAGTGACAAAATGGCGGACAAAACTTCCTGATTTCCTTCGAATCGAACGTTAACAGACGTCACGCAGCAAAAAAAAATTCCGCTTACGCGCAGCCGCTTGGGTGCGCGCACGTGTGCGCGCCTATAGATATATAATTGACTTTAACTTTAATTTTCTCAACAACTACTGAACGGATTTACACCATTCCAAAAAAAGCGTAATCTGTGAACAAGACTCTACAGTTTTGGCAAATTTCTTATAAATCCATTCAGCCGTTCGACCTGTAGCCGAGTCTAAAGGTCCTATGGAAAATAACATGGAGAAAACACGTTTTGGGACCCCCCTTATATCTCAGCCCCCACTTGACCAATCCCCCCAAACTTTCAGGGAAGGAGCGCAGCGGACGGAGCCATCTTCTTTGAGAAATTCGCAAAGACTCATCCACCAGGGCCAAAGTTATTCCAAATAGAATGTTGAGGATTTCCTATGGAAACTAGGTCCTAACTATAACTACCTACTGTAATATATATATATATATATATATATATATATATATATATATATATATATATATATATATATATATATATATATATATATATATATATATATATATATATATATATATATATATATTACCTACTGGCGGTCGCCAGTAGGTAGTTATAGTTAGGATTTTTTTCAATGTTAAATCTCAAAATTCTATTTGAAATAACTTTGGCACCGGTTGACGAATCTGCCTGAAAATTTCCCCCAAATGGCCTTGCGGCGCCCCGGTCCTTCCCTTAAAGTTTGAGGGGGATTCGTCAAGCGGGGTCCGAGATAAAAGGGGGTCCCAAAACGCGTTTTCCCCATGTTAATTTCCATAGGGCGGTCAATTTCACTTTTAGCCCGAACGGCTGAATGGATTTCCACCAAATTTGGCAAAATTGTAGGGACTGGTAGCCCGATGTGCCTTTGCTATGTCTCAAGATATGTGCTCCAGTGGATTTTGAGAAGTTTAGGTTAAAATAAATATATATATCTATAGCAGCGCCCCGGTACGCGCCCCGGGGAGCGCTCCGGGCGCGTCACGCGAGGTGCGCACCGAAAGCTGATTGGTTCTCGGGTGTCTGTAAACATTCGAAACAGTCCGGAGCGGCCGCCATCTTGTGTCTCAGTCAAATCTAGACACAAGAGGTGGCTAAAACAAAGGGGGAAATGACCATAAGGCGTCAGGGATAGACCCCCTTTGACCCCCTAGGTTTGATGTGGGGGCTATAAAAGGGCACCGCGGGCATTTAAAATATTTTTTTGTTTGTTTTGCGCGGGGGGAACGCCCGGTACGCGCACCGGGGAGCAGCCCGGGGAGCGTACTATGAGGAAAAAAGATGACAGAGTTTTTAAAAATGTAAGCCTTTTTTTAGAAATTGGAGGTAGTTCTAAAAAGAACTTTTTTTTTCTTCTTTTTGTTGTTTTATATTTTTTTTGTGTTTTTTGAACATTTTGTACTTTTTTTGGCTTTTCAAAACAGTTTTATATTTTTTTGTATTTTTTTAGGGGGAGAAACAAAAAAAGGGGGATGGAGTCACTGGGCCGAAATTGGGTCTCAGAGGGGGGCTTTACAGCGCCCATTCACATGTGGCCAGGCACCAAGGGATGGGGTTCCTGGTGCCGAAATTGGCCAAGGGAGGGGGGTGGCACAGCCCTCCTCCCCATCTAAGTTGTGACCGGGCCCCCGAAAAATTGGGTTGCAAGTTCATACTGCCCATGATGTTCATTTCACATAAATTAAACCTGCACAAGAGGCACTTACAAATATAAACAAATACATACTGCCCCACCTAAGGCCCCACTTCTGTAAAGGACAAATAATTCTAGCTCTATGGTTGGTGTAGGTAAAGCAAGTGATTTTTCTTGGCAATTCTATATTGGAGGATGATCTACAATCCTTCATAGAGGTGAATGCATTGTTGTAATCTATAGAGATCATGATAAGTAGGTTCTTTTTTCTCCTTACCTGGTGAGAACAGACTTAATGGTCCTTTCCTTAAAGTGCTACAAGTATTCAAATGTACAAATCACTTGGACCCATCCACCTTAGTAGTATGCAAAGATCTTCCTGCCTTTTGCTAGGATGACGGACAGATTAACAAGCGGCCACTCAGAGCATTTATCACTGATTTTGGTGAAGAGTTGCAGATGCCGAGGACTATCTCCACCAAATAAAGAAGCGCTTGCTTCATATAGTTAAGAAGAAATACCCTTGTTTGGTGGATATTTTCCTCTTTTTAGTCGTGTTGTCTTGTCTATAGGATGATTTATGTTATGACATACTTCTGGACAAAGCTGCACCAAGACCAATTACATTGTCCAAACGTACACATGGTTGCTGGTTACATTTCCTCATGCTCCATTACAAGGTAGTGTAGAATACGTATTAGACATGTATCCAAGGAGGTAGCACTTAATAATAAACAAGCAGAAAGTACTCCACCTGGATAGATATTTTGTGCAAAACTTGTTTGATTGAGTCACATGTGCAGTTTCTTTGTCGGCAAGTCACTCTCATAGCCACTGACACCCACACAGATACTGATACACTGACTCATATTCGCAGGCATTCACACAACCACTGATAGATCCACTCAGACACTAATACACTTTCTCACAGACCCAATCAGACAATAACACACTCACTCAGACACCCACTCACTTACCTACTCAAACACTCTTACACACACTCATAGACCTACTCAGACACTCATATACACACTCACAGAAATATTCAGATGCCCTCACACCCACTCAGGCACTCATACACCCATTCTCCTAGTCATTCAGGCTATTTCACAGTCACTCAGAGACCCTTTCAGACAATCATGAACCCACTCACAAACCCACTGAGACTCATGCCCCTACTCATTGACCCAGTCAGACACTCACGCACCCACTCACAGACTGACTCACACACTCATGGAGGCACTCTCAAACCCACTCAAACACATTGACACCTACTCACAGACCCACTGAGACCCTTATGCACCCACTCAGACACTCACACATCCACTCACACAACCAGTGAGTCACTTATGCAGCCACACCCAGACGCACTCACCCCTCATCCAGGTCACCTCGCCTAAACCTATGCCAACTCCGCAGCCAAAGAGGTACACAACTGGATCACTGACTGCGCGTACCAGCTAGCACCCCTCCACACCACCAAAAGAAAACACCCTGTGAGAAGTTGGCCTGGCATATGCTGTCCACTGTTTTAGTGGGCACCTTGCACCAGTCCAAACAACCCTTTATTGATGGTTAAAGACAACCTTATAGAAATCTATCCTAGTGGTAGATGTGGAGAGCAGCCTTCAGGCTAAGTCTTGAAGGAATGTAAAGCAGCTTGTTTTACCAGTCTATAATCTTGTGAATGACCAAATGAAAGGAGAACCACACCAGGTATACACATAAAATATATGTATTTATTCTAAACACATCCCTCTAGTCCAGAGGTCTTCAAACTTTTTGATGCCGAGACCCCCTTGTAAAACCTTTTTAGGCTTAAGGACCCCCTTCCGACAAAAAATTCTAGAAACTGGTACTCCTCATCATAAACAACTATCGACAACCATAAATGTGCCTGTTAGACCTCATCACATCCATCCATCCATCATTCATCCACCCACACTTCCACACATCAATCCATCCTTCATCCATCCACCCTTTCATCCTTCCATCCATACATCCATCCTTTCATCCTTCCATCCTTTCATCCTTCTATCCATACATCCATCCTTTACCTATCCACCCAACATCCACCCGTCCATCCATCCATCCATCCATCCACCTTTTCACACATCCATCCATCCATCCATCATTCATCCGTTCAACCTTTTATCCATCCATCCATACATCTATCCTTCATCCATCCACCTTTCCATCCTTCCATCCATACATCCATCCACCTTTTCATCCATACATCCATCCTTCATCCACCCACCCTTTCATCCATCCATCCACCCATCCATCATTCATCCCCCACCTTTTCACACACCCATCCATGCATCCATCATTCATCCATCCATGAAACCTTTTATCCATCCATACATCCATCCTTCATCCATCCATCCACACTTTCATCCTTCCATCCTTACATCCATCCTTCATCCATCCACCCTTTCATCCATCCATTCACCCATCACTCATCCACCCACCTTTTCACAAATCCATCCATTATTCATCCATGCAACCTTTTATCCATCCATACATCCATCCCTCATCCATCTACCCTCTCATCCTTCCATCCACCCTTTCATCCATCCACCCAACTTTTCACACATCCATCCATCCTTCATCCATCCATCCACCCTTTCATCTTTACATCCATCCACTCATCATTCATCCACCCACTTTTTCACACATCCATCCATCCTTTCATCCTTCCATCCATCCATCCTTCATCCTTTTTTCCTTCCATCCATACATCCATACACCCACCCTTTCATCCTTCCATCCATACATACATCCTTCATCCATCCATCCTCCATCCACCCACCTTTTCACACATCCATCCATCCTTCATCCATTCATCCACCCTTTCATCTTTACACTCATCATTCATCCACCCACCTTTTCACACATCAGTCCACCCTTTCATCCTTCCATCCGTCCATCCATACAGCCATCCACCCTTTCATCCATCCATATATCCTTCATCCGTCCACCCTTTCGTCCATCCATCCATCCACCCATCATTCATTCACCCACCTTGTCTGTGCCTCTCTCATGGGGGGTCAGTGTCTCTCTGCGTCGTCTTCCTTCTTCTTCCTCTATCATGGGAGGGCATTGTTGTCTTCCTTCTTCCTCTCTCATGGGAGGGCATCTCTGCGCCTCCCTGCTTGGGGGGGGGGGGGGGCGACAGGCTGTATAAACATCTCACCATGCAGGCACCAGGTATGAGGGCTCGTGGGACTTGAACCAATGATTGTAATGTCCTTCTGCTGTTTACTGTGTGTTTGTAAAGCGCTCTGATACCTATGGGTTAAACTAGCGCTATATAAAACAAACGTTAAAAAGAAAAATAAACCCATATCTAAGTCTATTGAACTCAAAGGGCTACAGCCTTCTCCCCCAGAAGCCCCCCTCCACCCCCCACCCCCCCAGCTCGTGTATGTGAGCCTGGCTCAAACAGCTTGGACACACACAAAGGCACACCAGAGTACTTCACAGGTCTTTGAAAGACCTTTACTTGTTAATGAGGCTTTGATGGTTTTCACACCTCGGTGTGAATTAGGCCGTGAGCACCCTCGATCAGCCCGACGCCAGGAACTGCAGAATCTGCGACCCCCTTCCCAGGACTCCACGACCCCCCTGGGGGTCGCGCCCCACAGATTGAAGACCGCTCTTCTAGTCTCTTTATGAGGCTAGAGGCACAAGTACATAAAGTAAACTTATTTAGCACACAGTAAATTAACACAATATGCGCTGAGCCCTAGGGGTGCACCAAGCCATATATCAAAAAAGTGGTATAAGTACCACAACTTACATAGAGAACAGGCCTAGAGCCTGTAGAACCGCTGGGGCCACCAGGAACCATTCAAGGTAGTGACACTGGGGACCCAAGGGGGACGTGTGCAGTGTCTAAACACAGCTGAAAATCACCATTAACTTCTATGGGGAAAGTCGGGGTTGGAAAATTACAGATAAAGGACACTTAGAAGAGGACTTGGAGCAAACCCCTTTAGAACTAGGAGGTTCTAGAGTCAACACCCAGGGGAGCACCAGAGTACTCGAATTACCTCACCCAGGGAAGCCGGGTGCATAGGTGTCTTTTTGTGTCAGGTTTCGTCGTTGACTTCAATGTATTGCTGCTGCAAAGTGTTGCCGGCGTCCAAGTGGAAAGTGTCTGGGTAGATCCAAGCCTTGGCTCAGAGTAGTAAAGTACCTGAAAGCAGAGAAGACAGAGTCTGGGTCAATAGCCAGTGACCAGGAAAGCGATTAGTGGATGCCCACCGATGTCGGATGCTTGCAGGTGAAGAAGGTATAGCTTGACTCTTCAGCCACGAGGACCAGGAGGTGTCAACAATGACCAGGTGCTGGATTCCAGCTGTGCCACGAAGGATGTCGAGTGCGGCAGCGTCTGTATCTGGATTGGACCCAACAAGCCTTGGCAACAGCAACCCACGCAGAAGGCAAAGATTGGCTTTGGTGCAGACCAGCAAGGTCTGGGAGACTCACCTCTTGGTAGGGAGTCAGGGCATGTCTGGAGCAACCAAGAAATCCAACAAGAAAGAAGAATTACCTTTATGGGGACCCACCAGTTGACAGACCAGGGTTCGCGAAGGGGCCTCAAGCAGAAATGCTAGAAGTGGGCTAATGGAACACTCATGGAAAGTAGGCCCACAATCTTCAGTGCAGATGGTGCTCAGGGCGTGCACTACAACTAGCCTAATGCACAACTTCGGGAAAGCTTGGGAAGTGGATGCACCAGCAAATGTGTATGTGTACGGTGTCCAGGAGCACCGCTACCATGTCACTGGTGAGGGTTGAAGGTCTCAGTGTGGTATTGGGTTCTCCAGGCCTACATACTCCGCAGAATACCCTCTACACCATAAGAACTGTTGGCACGGAAACTAGAAAATGCAAAAGACAAGTTTATTAAGACCCCATGGGGTGGTGGTACATTCCTACAGCACCCTTCGGTAATGCAAGAAGTCCTTCTCTCTCTATACAGTTTTACAGTAATAAAAAGGTAGGCGGTACACAGTTACAGAGTTTTAGGTACATATATGGTCATTTTTGGAACACAGCCAACTCATGGGAGGAGCTATAACACCACTGGTCAGTTTGGCGGAACATTCCTAAGTGATGACTGGTCAATTTAAACTGCGCATGTGTGACCTTGACCACTACTAAAAATAGCCTGTTGCTGGGCAAACTCGAATGGTCAGTGGTACAGAAAAAGGACAAAGGACATGCTGACCACGAGGCAACGCATTCAACTAAAATGGCCGCCGTTACATACAAAATGGCGTCCAACAACTATAGTCAAGATAAGGGGAAAACACGTGTAGCAAAGCTTAACGCTAACCCGATCACTGTCAAATTACGACAGACGACCCTTTTAGCGTTTAGCTGAAGCTACCTCATAGTGGACGTAATCGGGGTACTCATCTTCAATATCAATAGACATGATTTGTGCTACTTCTTTATGAATAATTTGTTCATGTTTAGCAAAGGCTCGTTTGGACGGTATACAAGCGGAAAGGCACATGGAGCATAATACAGGGCCACACTGGATACAAAGACATAAAAAAAATAATATCCCAATTATTACACATAGAATCATCAGCAATTTCCAACCCCAGGTACTAAGTATTGACCAAAACCACCCCGAAAATGTCCATGTACCATTATCAGGATGTATCTCAGCAGCAATTTTATGTAATTTGGATATTGCATTGTACACAGAAGGGGAATTATCTGGCACATATACACAACAACTACTTCCGATAATGCGGCATGCTCCTCCACGATCAGCTAATACTACATCTAATACCATCCTGTTCTGAAGTGTTACAATTCTGGTAATCTGAAGTTCCTCCGTTAAATTTCCTAAGGCAAAAGCGGTGTCATTAGCAACAGCTTCTACAACACGAGTTAACCGTCTTATTTTTCGACTATTCAGAGCAGCTCCAACAAATGAAAAGAGACCCAAATTAAAATCGACATATTGTTGCAATGCAGTGTCAGTTTGGTCTATGTCTTCAAGGACTAACGCTCTCTTTGCCCTATTCAATATAAAGTCATGATAAAGAATGTAATTGTTATGATACATAGGTGGGGCAATAAACATAGGGGGTAATACAAAAGATATATAACATGTTCCTAACCATCCTATAGGGAGACGATGATAGCCTTTATTTCCACATATAAAGTACGTGTTTCGGGAGGCCACACATGAAATGTCATTTGGAGTATCAAAAGTAAGAGTGGTGTTACATTGACTTCTGCCAACGGGGATTGTACCTTTATTACGAACACAGAGATCAGCTTTGGTATCGATAACAGTAATTACATGCGAACTGGACATATTTACAAGTCTTTGGTTATTATAAACTCGTGGTGCTGACACATTGTCAGGGCGGTACTCCTCCCATTCAAACTAAGTTCCTTCAGCTTGCGGGTAGCCATCTCGATCATTGTAACATATTTTGTTGAGTCGAAAAAGCAGCCCCCCTTTCATTGGCCAGCGCAAAGTGAATAGGAGTGTGTACCAGGCATTGCAAGAGCCATTATGGGAGAACAGGAGTGGGATAAGTGGTGTACCCCCTTTCTTTTGATGTCCAGGTAACATCCCACATACCCAGCAGTCCGAAGTGTTAGTCATATTATGGGTGTGATGCAGAATCTTAATAAAACTGTTGTTCAAATAAGTTTGTCGGTGCCGCTCTTCATGATAAGGCAGAGTAAAATGGAAATGTTCAGATGGAATCGGGGTAGTTGGCAACAAATGTTCTCATACCGGTACCACAAGTTCTACTACCCAGGCTATCACAGCTATCACAACAATTGTCAGTACAAATAATACTGCACCAAGAATTCTCTTGTCTCGCACTGCAGAATATGCCATAGTTCAAAGTTCAAAATGTCTCAAAAATACAACTAAAAAATAGAAATATGAGTGCTGAGCTCCGAGGTAGCCGTTGGTTTCTTTCTTCGAGATTCAAGACGGGTGTTGCTACACTTGGCAGAACAGATCCCCCCCCTTGATATTCCCGGCTTCCGTTTCACAAACCCCAGAGCGGTAACTCAACCAGTCTCGCAGGAAAAAAAACTTCTTATCGTGGTCGTAAGTTGTATCTATCTTTTCCAGAGCCAGTGTGGTCCGGGAAGGCTCCCTCCGATTAAGCAGACATTACAGCTGGGCTCTTCTCCTCGTCCAAGATGTCTCGATAATCAGACAGCACAGTTGGGCTCACCAGATCCGGAGAAACACAGCGGCAGTAAGTAGAGTGCTCCCACCGCTTCCTGTTGGTAACTCGCACAGCCGTTCGAGTTGCGAGCAATACCTGCTCGGGGCCACGCCAACTCGGTTCCAAGCTGCTTGTCCTCTCGAAGGAGCGGATCATAACATGATCCCCAGGACGAAGATTGTGAGCATCTCCGATGGAATTGTCAGGGAGCGCTTCTCGAACCTGTTGATGAATGGAAAGTAAATCATTTGTTAATCGTGCCAAATAATCGTTCATCATTATACAAGGCACATCATGTAACAATCGAGGCTTAGGAACTCCACATATATTCATAGGCCTTCCAAACACCACTTCATAAGGTGTGAGGCCAGTTCGGGAATGGGGCAGTGATCTGATAGATAGCAACACCAGAGGCAGAGCCTCTGGCTATTTCAAAGACGTGGATGCCACAATCTTTGCTAGCTTCAATTTCAGAATAGCATTATACCGTTCAACAAGACCTGCTGGCTGAGGATGGAACACAGCATGAAATTTCTGCTGAATTCCCAATCCCTTCATCACGTATTCCACAATTTTCCCGACAAAATGAGGACCATTATCGCTCCACAAAAATTTATACACGCCGTATCGAGGGAAGTACTCTTTTAGCAAAACCTTAGCTGTTGTCAACGCTGTATTATCCTTCGTGGGGAAGGCCTCAATCCAATTACTGAAAGCACACACCACCACCAAGACATACTTAAGGTTATTGCAACGCTCAAGCTGAATGTAATCCATTTGCAGTACTTCAAACGGTGCAGTAGGTGGAACAAACCCTCCTTTCGGAGTATGCGTCCCTTTTTCAGGATTGTGCTGTAAACATATCAGACAGGTCTGCACTACTCTTTTGGCCGTATTGACAATCTCAGGATGCTCCCAAACTCGTGTTAGTAATCGAGTAATTGCAAGAGCTCCAACATGTGCCAATCCATGTGTCATTTGGACCATCGCTTGCAAGTAAGCTGCAGGCTATTTCCATCTTTTCATATCTTTGCTTCGCCAACAACCCTCATCGTCCAGCACTCCCTCAGCTGCCCAGGTTGCGAGTTCTGCTTCAGATGCTGATTTCTGAATGTCTAGTATCTCCTCTCTAGCATCGTGCCATCGCTCAGCCTGTGATTTCACCACATACATTGGCGAATCATTTCGTAACATAGCCGTTTGTCTTGCTATACTGTCTGCAAAAGCGTTACCTTGTCCCACTTTGTCAGTGACCTTTGTATGTGCACTGCATTTGATTATCGCCACTTTCTTTGGGCAAAGTAACGCATTCAAAAGATCACACACTAGTTCTCCGTGCAAAATGTGTACTCCATGCGAAGTCAAAAACCCACGCTCTCTCCAGAGTAGGCCAAAATCATGCGCTACTCCGAAGGCGTACCTGCTGTCTGTGTAGATGTTCACACATAGGCCAGCACTCAATTCACAGGCTCTTGTCAAAGCTATTAGCTCCTCTGCTTGGGCCGATTTCTGTGGTATTCGTGCTGTTTCTACCACTGTCTTAAGTGTCGTGATCGCATATGCTGCAGCAGTTGTGCCATCTGGCAGCCTTAAACACGATCCATCAACCCACAGTTCCCCATCCACATCTGGAAGTGGCGTATCCTGTAAGTCGACACGACCCTTTGTTTGTTCTTCGGTCAGGAAAACACAATCATGGTGTTCTTCCTCCTGGCCCTCAGCAACCGGATACGGCAATAAATTGGCAGGGTTCAGGGTAGCACATCTCTTTAGTGTGATATGTGGTGCCAACAGTGTGAGCTCATATCCTGTTAAACGTGCACTCGTGAGATACTGGGTCTTCGTTTGATTTAACAGAGCATCTACCGCATGGGGAACTAACACCAACAATTTGTGTGACAAAACTATTCCCTCGCTCTGCCGTATAGCCACTGCTGTTGCTGCAACTGCTCGGAAACATCCAGGTAATCCTCGTGCCACAGGATCAAGTATTGCCGAAAAGTATGCACAGGGCCTCTGCTTATCCCCGTGTGTCTGCACTAACACCGACAATCCACACCCATCTTTCTCGTGTACGTACAACTTGAAAATCTTTGTTTAATCTGGTGTACCTAACACTGGTGCAGAACAAAGGGCTTGTCTCAATTGTTCAAAAGCAGTCTGACATTCATCTGTCCATTCAAGAGGCATTGGTGTAGTTTTGGACAATAATGCTAACAAAGGTTTTATAATGTGTGAAAACCCCATTATCCACTGTCTACAAAAGGACGTCAAACCTATAAAGGCACGCACATCTCTCTGAGTGCGGGGGACTGGTGTATCTAATATTGCTTGAATTGGATCAGGTGTTAATGCACGTCCCTCCTTAGACAAAAGATGACCGAGGTAGGTCACCTTTGGTCTACAATATTGTACTTTTTTCCTAGAAACTTTGTGATTGTTCTGAGCAAGAAAGGAGAGCAAAGCAAGAGTACTCTCCTCACACTGCGCATATGTGTCTGCAGCCAGTATAAGATCATCAACGTACTGGATAAGAGCTACTCCAGACTGCAAATCAAAAGAATCAAGCTGTCTTTTTAAAGCCTGGCTATAGATGCTAGGACTTTCTGTATAGCCTTGAGGAACTCGTCAAAATCTATACGATTTATTATTTAACGTGAAGCCAAATAGATATCTGCTATCGGGATGGATGGGAATGGAAAAGAAGGCATTTTTAAGATCAATTACAGAAAACGTGGTAGCAGTGGGGGGGACCAAAGTAAGTAAGGTGGTGATATCAGACACCACCGGGTACCGGGGCACTACAATTTTGTTTATTTCTCTCAAATCAATAATAAATCGATAGACTTTATCATCAGTATCTTTCTTTAGGATCGGAAGAATCGGGCTGTTACAAACATTGTAGGGAACTTCCTCCACTACTCCTGCAATAATCAAATTCTGAACAATGTTCGTCAGGGCAATTTCACCTTCCCTAGATATCTTATACTGGGGTACACGTGGCAAAGACACTCCCTCCTTAACAGTTATTCAAATAGGCGGAATGAGCGTCTGGAGAGATGCTAATGCTTCAATTTCTTGCATAGTACATAGTCCTCCTATATCCGGATAATTGTCGTTCAAAATAACCCGCACTCCTTCAGGAGCGCAGCGTATTGTTGCTCGAAAATATTTAAGAAAATCTATGCCCATAATATTGTCTGGGGTATGTGGCGACAATAAGAATGGGCACAGGCCAAAGAATCTGTCAATGCAAAATGTAAGAGGTTGTGACAGTGGGCTTGGAGAGGGTGTGCCATTGAACCCTATGCATGTAATTGTTTCGCCAGATAGGGGAGCCCTTGGAACCAAGTTTTTAGACAGAGCACTGCGAGTAGCTCCTGTATCAACCAAAAACTGATCAGTAGAACGCAAAACGCCCGCTGATACATATGGACCTCTTTGATCTACTGGCACTTCAACCGATTCGATATTTGATGAAACGGTGGCTCCTCCTGGCAGCCAAATACACGGCAGGAACAGAGCCTTATCAAGGCACAAAAGGAGGATATTGAGTCTCCTACTGCATTCTAGAATAAGCCCATCCTTCAATAGTGGAAATTGAATTAACCCACGACTATGAGACAGAGCAACTTTGCGAATAACCACTAGCAAAGCCAAAACCACCAGTGGTCCAAATTTTCAAAAAAGGACTTCACGTGGAACCAATTAGTTCCATCCACGTGGATAATTAATCCATCTGGATCAACAAGAATCTGTCCTGATGAAGGTGTACTAGAAAAAGCCGAAGCGCCGCGTCGACCTTTTGATTCTGTGACTTTTTATTCAAGACATTGTGATGATTATGTTTATTGCTAAATGTTTTTAAAGTGTATTTTAATATTTTGTAAAGTGTAATAAAATTTATATACTGTTACCAAACACATGTTGTGATATGCTTTTAATCAAAAAACCTGTTGAATATTTTGTCTCAAAATTTGTCTTAGTGTTGTAATCAGATGCACAGCAGGTGGTCCAAGGTAACTGAATCAACTTTTTAAGAGTCTGTCACCTTCCCGTATCTACTCCACCAAATAACATATACGTAACCGTCTCGAAAGTGATAAACAAATATATAAGTGTGTACCTATTGCCTTAGTAATAAGTGTGTAAATCTTTTGCTTTTTCCATGTTAATCACGTCCTTCGTATATTGATAATTACCATAATCTTTAATGGTGATACCCATTTGTCCAGCACCCAAATAAGACACCATCCTCACTGTCCACCGACTCTGGACGTTTGTTCTTTTCTAAACACTTCAACCGATTCCACACCCCATCCTACGCAATCCTATGCGTGCACATAATCCTGAGACTCCACATTCTCACCCTCCGATATCTGGTACTGATTCCATCGATCAAAAGTATTACGATCATCCTGACCACGACCCGTCGCCTCAAACCTACCACGATCAGTTGCTCCACCTCTCGCTCCGAATAACTATTCTGTGTCCTTCCACCTCCTGACCACGCTGATTACGCTGCTCACGAAGCACCGGACAATCTTCGGCCCAATGCCCAAACTCTTTACAGTTTGCACATTGATTCTCAGCAATGTCGGTACGACCATAAGACGTACCATACCCTCCTCGCCCGCCACTATCATTCCCTCTTGGCTGCGTAGCACGAACCTGAGCCAACATTACCTTTGTCTTTAACTCCTTCGCCTTCTTATCAGTACTTTCTTTAGCCTCTAATTCCTGCTGCTCATAATACTGAGCCATAGTTAACAAGGACGCAGGGGTCGCTGTGGTTCAGGAACTTTCATTAGTCTTCAATCGTTTTGCAATCTCCAACAGGAGATTAGCCACATACTTATCAACAAACAAATGCCTACCGTATCATCCGTTAATAATTGCCCGCTGTAATCATGAAACGCTTCTTCAAAACGTGAAAAGAAGTCAGATACTGACTCGTCCTGTTTCTGTTTGCAAGAGGCTAGCATAGTCCAATCAATCTTTTAAAGGGAACAAGCGTTTTTAATTTATTCAAAATAGCTGTTGGGAGGTCTAGAATTAACTGCCAAGGCTTACATGCAGGCTCCCTGTCTAAATCAGCTTGAGCTATAGCTTTCCAATCCGCTCCCAAAATCGCTTGGTCATCAAACTTACGAATCGCTCTCCATATATCAGGGGGCACTATTAACCCAAAGAAAAGGTCAATATCAACTAGTGTCATAACACATGAAGAAATAGCCCCCTCCACTCCTTCATAGAAAGCTGCCGGATTTTTACGGGGATCGGGTAAAGCATTTTTCAATGCCATGACATCTGCCCTGTTCCAAGGCGTATAAACCCAATTATATATAAAATACCCTTTTGCATCCCCGGACGATTTATCATCACTGGTACCTTGCCCTTTGGGGGGAACATACAAAGGTGCGGCTTCACGCATAGGCATAACATGAACTTTAGAACTCTTATCTGCTCCAAAGATAGAACACTCTTTGGATTGCTCCGTCGACCCCGGCGCAGACACGTCTGATGCTTTTCGTGCTTCCCGCAATCTGGACGCCTCATCCCATAGCTGGACCAACTGCTGGAAAAACTCATCCGCATCTGTAATAACAAATAAACCTTTACGCATATTCTCACGATGAACTGATATATTCTTAGGCTCTAGATCAGTGGAATATTTCCTAAATCGGTCTACAACTTCATCTCCGAGAGCACTTAAAAAATACAACTGTTCTCGTTCTGACCACTTATTCCTTTCAGTTTTAATCTCTGACATAGTTATTTTATTCAAATTAAGTTTGTGAGCAAAACTGCGCAACTCCGCAGCTTCACCAGCAGTTAACCTCATACTCTTACTCCAGTACTCCTCATTGTCCGAGTCCTCGTCCGGGGCCGTAGGTGAAACGTACGGAGGCGGGCACTGATCTAGTAATGAAAAATCATCAACTTCATTAGTAAGGACAGGATAAAGCGGACGCCGAATAGGAAATTGACCACTCGTTTGCAAATTACGTTCCCGTGCCTCCCTCTCTTTCTTTTCCTGCAACTCCTTTTCCTCCAGCTGTAAAGCCTTATCTCGAGCAGCCTTACGCTGCTCTTTTTCCGCCAAGGCTATTTCACGCTTCATTCGATCACGCACTGCTTTCTCCCACATTCGTACACAATCAAACATATTTTGTCTAGACCTGCGCTGAAACAAATATTGCTCCACAAACTGAACCTTTCGTAAATCAAACGACCCATGTAGTGGCCATTGCAACTCGGGATCAGATCTGGTGTACTTATTCCATAATTTACTGTATAATATAGGGGGAAGACCGAATTTTATGTACATTTCTCGATTGGGAGTCCCCTCTCGGGAAGCCGGCTGGGATTCATTTAATGGATAAGTGGTACCATTTCCAAGACAGCACATTCCTTGAAGTGTGCTTAAAACAGGCATGTTCAAAAAGTATCACGGAAACGTGATACCACAAAAATGGCACCTACTATACTTCACACAAATGTGCCGCTCAAACACAAACAAATTTAGAGAAATATCTCTACATGCCTGCCTATGTGAAGTGCACTGCACATATAGTTCAAATCATAGGATCAAATGTTAGCTAACTCAAAACATATTCATTGAACCATAGTAAGCGTCCGTAGACTACTTTACCAATCACAAGCTTACCAAAATCTCAGATATCCAGGTTCCAACTGCCAAGGCCTGTAATCAAATCAGCCAAATCGGCACTGTACGACAACTCGAACGAGCAGGATCTCAGTCGAGGACCGGCGCCACCTGGAAGGTCAGATCAGAAGGAAAGGAAGAAAACACCGTGGGTGCCAAGACTCGGGTCACTCAGTGGCAGCGTACGCGTCCATGGCGAGTTTCCAATCCTTCGTCACGACCTCTCCTTCGGGCATCCGAGTCGCCGATGAGTCCCTTCGTGGTCGCCAATTTGTGGTATTGGGTTCTCCAGGCCTACATACTCCGCAGAATACCCTCTACACCATAAGAACTGCTGGCACGGAAACTAGAAAATGCAAAAGACAAGTTTATTAAGACCCCATGGGGTGGTGGTCCATTCCTACAGCACCCTTTGGTAATGCAAGAAGTATCACACCGAACATTGGTGCAAGTCCTTCTTTTATACAGTTTTACAGTAATAAAAAGGTAGGCGGAGCACACAGTTACAGAGTTTTAGTTACATATATGGTCATTTTTGGAACACAGCCAACTCATGGGAGGAGCTATAACACCACTGGTCAGTTTGGTGGAACATTCCTAAGTGATGACTGGTCAATCTAAACTGCGCATGTGTGAGCTTGACCACTACTAAAAATAGCCTGTTGCTGGGCAAACTCGAATGGTCAGTGGTACAGAAAAAGGACAAAGGACATGCTGACCACGAGGCAACGCATTCAACTAAAATGGCCGCCGTTACATACAAAATGGCGTCCAACAACTATAGTCAAGATAAGGGGAAAACATGTGTAGCAAAGCTTAACGCTAATCCGATCACCGTCAAATTACGACATCAGCTTCGCTGAGATCTCATGTTGGCCCCTGGGAAGTCTGGAAGTCGATTTCCTGAGCCGCAGATACTTCAGGGTCCGGCGGGAGCCTCGGAAATACAGACCGGCAAGGTGTTTCTTGGTGCCTGTTTGAACAAGTCAGTCACTCCTTGATCCCAAGGGAGATTCTTCCGTCTTCTAGTCAAAATAGAATGTCGAAATTCCAGGATATATATTGCAGAGTTTCGTCCAGATGTAATCTAAAGTCCTAAGGACTGGGTTGATATACTTTTACTAAGTTTAGGGGTTGGACTTACTCTAGGGTCCCACATATGGGAGGACCCAGGGAGGGGGTGGTTACACCCCTTTCCCTTTGTCCAGTTTCATGCCAGAGCAGGAGCTGAGTGCCTCTGCAACTGGTTTGAACTGCGGTATGCACAGAGACACCAGGTGTGCCCCCAGCACTGTCTGAAAAGCATTCTATGAATGCACCCACCCAGCCCCAATACACTAAAGCCTGTCTGGGAGGTGGTTACACCTCCCTGTGACAGGAAACCTATTGTCCAGGCCTCCCTTGTCGGAGTTTAGTCCAGAAGCAGGAGGTCAGACTCCTATCTGTGGCTGTAGCATCCATTTTGTGATGATGAGGTTCTTTTAAACTGATACCGGTCAGACCAGTGTGTACATGTCTCTCCCTCTAGAACCGACTCTTGAGAACATTCTCAAGAGGGCTCTTGCCACAACAGGTGCTGTAGTGGTCCTAAGGGGTATACCTCTGGGTACCCAGTGGCATGGTCCACCACCACTAGGATGAACCTGTGCCCAGATGCAGTCTAAAGATCCATTGGTCCAACAATATCAATCCACACTCTTTCAAAGGGAACCCCCACCATAGGTAGTGGTATTGGGGGGCCTTTGTGGTGCCACCTGCTTTACCACTGTCTTGACAGGTGTCACAGGAGCGGCAAAACTCCTTTGTGTCTTCAGACATATGGGGCCAGTGAAAGTGAGGGACAATTCTGTTCCATGGCTTGTTCTGGCCCAGGTGTACTGCTAAGGGAATATCATGGGCTAGTGTCAATGGGTGCCACTAGCATCCCCAGCAGCCTCAGTAGCAGCTTGCTGTCTGGGTGTTCAAGAGAAGTGCAGCTCAGCTGCTCCTGACTCAGATCTGCCTTGGAAGGGGCCCCTGTCCCCAAGAACTCAACCTGATCCGGCTCAAGCTCATCTGGGACAGTTCCTTGTTCTGGACTGAGATCATCTCCCTCAAGAGACTGATCTTCCTTCTGTGTCAAGGGGTTAAAGCAGTGCCTTAACCCTACTACTCCTTTTCTTGGAAGGCACCTGGTCCATTATTCCAGAATTCAGGGCCTGTTCCGTGTTAGGCTTTTTGACCTGTGACCCAGTCACAGCAAACACAGGTGCAGAGATCCCTAACATTTCTGCATGGATCCTAAACTTCACTTCAGACCAGGCTGAAGTCTCTAGATCATTGCCAAGCAAGAATTCAACAGGGAGGTCTGCACTTACCACAACTTACTTGAGGCCAGTTACCCCTTCCCAGGAGAAATTAACAACTGCCAGGGCAGGGTTGGTCCGGACATTACTAGCATTGGTCACTTGGTAAAGCTTACCAAGTATGATCTATCCAGGGTCCACAAGGTCTTGTGTCACCATTGTGACACTTGCCCCTGTGTCTCTTTAGGCCAAAGCCTCTTTTCCATTGATCAAAGGC
Source organism: Lissotriton vulgaris (assembly GCF_964263255.1). Classification (NCBI taxonomy): domain Eukaryota; kingdom Metazoa; phylum Chordata; class Amphibia; order Caudata; family Salamandridae; genus Lissotriton; species Lissotriton vulgaris. The sequence goes on from NC_141699.1 coordinate 46,615,539, forward strand.
GTTGTCTGTACCTGCCCAGGTTACTGGGACTCACAGAGGAGGACATAGTCGGCACTCACATCCTTGGGAGCCATCTTGGGGGTACACTGGGATGTTTTCGCGGCGCCATCTTGTGAGCACTCTAGTGCTCAGGCGTGATCGCGAGTCCCCTACAAAAGACGGGAGTCTGAGGCAGTTTCGGCCTTGACAAGGCATTTGCAGACTTCGCAGCGCATATCAGCATCCGGTGCCTGGGGTGAGTCAAATTGTGTGTGCAACTGTGCATTCTTTTTTAAAACTACCTTTTTTGTCAAAATTTACTTTTCATGTTACTTTGTCATACCCCTGATTTTAAATCACTTTAGCGCATTCTTGCACTTTAATCGTTATCATCACCGCTGTTTAGCGGGTCTCTAGCCGGCACTCACGTCCTTGGGAGCCATCTTGGGGGTACACTGGGATATCTCCGCTGCACCATCTTGTGAGCACTCTAGTGCTCAGGCGTGATCGCAAGTCCCCTACAAAAGCCAGTCATGGTTACGCACAGCGGTGACGCGCAGCGGGCGCGCCGTAATCGTGCCGGAGTCGAGCCAGAGTCCTGCCCGTCTGCGCTCGTCCGCGCACGATCTGGCCCAGGGGCCAGCACCCCTGATCGACAGTTGGTCTATTCCTCTACAGAGTTACATCTATTAGACTCACTTAACTATATCCTAAGTCCCACTATTCTGACCAAACTAAAGAAGGAGGGCATTATACGAGTCAATAGTAACAGGCCTTCGTCCCCTATATCTAAGCTGAAGTTAACTTGCCTGAATACTAGGTCTTTACAGAAACATCATCTTGAAATTTTTACTCTTCTTCAGGATGAGGATATAGATGTCCTTACTCTTACAGAAACATGGCTGGGGGATCGCTCATTACCCAATATCATAGCCGCTCTCCCTAATGAATATGACGCTATGTGGCACAATCGTGCTGACAACGCTAGGGGGGGGTGTATCAATCCTGTTTAAAAAACATTTAACAGTCACAAAATTAATGGCTGAAACAGTAGATCTTGCGGATATACTGGGGGTGAAGATAACCTTAAATAACACCTGTTTGGTTGTTCTTACAGTCTATCGGCCCCCAAAATCTACCCCTTTGTTTAATGATTTATTTCTCCCTATTATTTCAGACATTCGTACTCGCTATCAAAAAGTTCTAGTAACCGGAGATTTTAATGTTCATTGGGACAAAACCCACAAAGATTTGGCAATTCGACAGTTGGAGACCATTAGGACCTCACTCTGCCTTCAACAGTTGGTAGAAGCACCTATCGATGACAAAGGTCATACCCTCGATCTTATTTGGACCTCAGATCCGGAGGTAGTCCTTAAGTGCGGAGTCCCGCAGGGCTCTGCACTGTCCCCACTTCTGTTCAATCTATATCTGCAACCCCTGATTGACTCCTTGGTTAGAATGGGCTGTGGCATTTTTAACTATGCCGACAATACTCAGTTGTTACTGAGTATTGATAATACGACATCCGCACAGACCCTTGCTCAAAATATTCTCCGTCATACGGTGAGGTGGATGACAGCTAATTCGTTGAAGATTAATCCGGAAAAAACAGAGGTCCTGGTGGTCTCAACTGCTGTCTCACCCTGGAGTGACCTGTTTTGGCCTCAGGAACTCGGCCTTTCGCCTAAACCATGCCCCAATGTCAAAAGTCTCAGCATAAAGATTGATCTGGAGCTGTCAATGGCCAGCCAGATTTCTTGTGTTGTTGGAATTTGTACCAACTTAATCAAACAGCCGCATAAGCTGGTTCCCTTTCTCTCCTCGTCCGTGCTTCGCACAATTGTTTCTGCCACAATAATCTCAAGACTGGATTATGGGAACGTTCTTTATCTTGGTCTACCAAAAACCTTGACTAGTCGACTGCAAGTAGTATTGAATGATGCAGCTCGATTAATTTTCAGGTTGCCTAGACGGACCCAAGCTTCCCCATTATTGTGTAGGTTGCATTGGCCCCCCATGAAACAAAGGGTGGAGTTTAAAAGTCTATGCATTGCCCATAAGGCAATCTATGGGCATGCACCTGCCTATATTAAAGAACGCCTTGAGGTCTATAACCCTAAACGAAAACTGAGGTCCTCTAACACACAGCTGTTGTCCTGCCCCGATGCAAATTGGCAACATAAGGAGGTAGATCCTTCTCTGTACTGGTTCCACAGCTATGGAACAAATTGCCGGAGCCCATTCGCAGAGAAGGAAATATTTTGTACTTCAGGAAGTCTTTAAAAACTCTCCTGTTTAGGGAAGCTTTCTGCAACATTTAAATACTGCTGCTAAACATTTTTTCCTTTATGCATCTACTCAGTTGTTGTTGTTTCCATCTGTCTTGAGCGCCTAGAGACCTGACGGTGATTTGGCGCTATATAAGTCCCAGTTAAAAATAACAATAACAACATATCCATGCCTCCATCACAGACTAACACAGCCTGACTTGGAACTCTGACTAAACCAGAGCCTATCTCAGTATCCAGGGTTAACCCTACTACACCCTTCTGCTGAGTACCACCACTTGAAGCTAAACTAGGGGGAACAGTTGCCTTAGGGGCAGTGGTGGCTGGAGTTGCATCTTTCTTGGTGCAATCACTAGTCCAATAGCTGTTCTGCTTACAGACTTTACAACATGGTTTCTTTAGGCCTTTCTTTTTGGAAGATTGGGAATCCCCACTGTGAGAAGTTGGCCTGGTATATGATGCTCACTAGTTCTAGTGATCACCTATTACCATGCTTCCTGACTCCAGAACCTAGCGCCTACAGCTGAAGCACATTAACCTGCTTTCCGCGACTTCTACAGCTGAAGCGCATTGCCCTGCTTTCCGCGACTGGTATCGTAGCCTGTTTTCAACTTATATTATTAGCCCATTCAGCCGGACATAGCGCATAGCAACGGAGCGTCGCACTTTCAGCTTTGATAATTAGCGCGACATTGCTGAGACATTCTGCCAGCCTGCTGGTATATTTGCTGCATATTTGGGGTTTATTATTGTTGGGTGTGCCCCTGTTTCGCTTTCTCTTTCCGACCACCATCTTGTTGTTGGGCTTTCCCCTGGCCCGCTTATCCTCCCCGCTACCGCCTCCCAGCTGCCCCTCCCACCCACGGATAGAAGGCTCGCCTCCTCCTACACAACGCTGTGACCATCTGGACTTGTTCCAAAGCGGTCGCTCCCCACGCTTCCTGACTCCAGAACCTAGCGCCTACAGCTGAAGTGCATTAACCTGCTTTCCGCGACTCCTACAGCTGAAGCGCATTGCCCTGCTTTCCGCGACTGGTATCGTAGCCTGTTTTCAACTAATATTATTAGTCCATTCAGCCGGACATAGCGCATAGCAACGGAGCATCACACTTTCAGCTTTGATAATTAGCGCAACATTGCTGAGACATTCTGCCAGCCTGCTGGTATATTTGCTGCATATTTGGGGTTTATTATTGTTGGCTGTGCCCCTGTTTTGCTTTCTCTTTTCGACCACCAGCTTGTTGTTGTGCTTTCCCCTGGCCCGCCTCTCCTCCCCTCTATCGCCTCCCAGCTGCCCCTCCCACCCACGGATAGAAGGCTCGCGTCCTCCTACACAACGCTGTGACCGTCTGGACTTGTTCCAAAGCGGTCGCTCCCCACACTTCCTGACTCCAGAACCTAGCGCCTACAGCTGAAGCGCATTAACCTGCTTTCCCTGACTCCTACAGCTGAAGCGCATTGCCCTGCTTTCCACAACTAATATCGTAGCCTGTTTTCAACTTATATTATTAGCCCATTAAGCCGGACATAGCGCATAGCAACGGAGCGTCGCACTTTCAGCTTTGATAATTAGCGCGACATTGCTGAGACATTCTGCCAGCCTGCTGGTATATTTGCTGCATATTTGGGGCTTATTATTGTTGGGTGTGCTCCTGTTTCGCTTTCTCTTTCCGACCACCATCTTGTTGTTGTGCCTTCCCCTGGCCCGCCTCTCCTCCCCGCTACCGCCTCCCAGCTGCCCCTCCCACCCAGGGATAGAAGGCTCGCCTCCTCCTACACAACGCTGTGACCGTCTGGACTTGTTCCAAAGCGGTCGCTCCCCACGCTTCCTGACTCCAGAACCTAGCGCCCACAGCTGAAGCTCATTAACCTGCTTTCCGCGACTTCTACAGCTAAAGCGCATTGCCCTGCTTTCCGCGACTGGTATCGTAGCCTGTTTTCAACTTATATTATTAGCCCATTCAGCCGGACATAGCGCATAGCAACGGAGCGTCACACTTTCAGCTTTGATAATTAGCGCAACATTTCTGAGACATTCTGCCAGCCTGCTGGTATATTTGCTGCATATTTGGGGTTTATTATTGTTGGCTGTGCCCCTGTTTCGCTTTCTCTTTCCGACCACCATCTTGTTGTTGTGCTTTCCCCTGGCCCGCCTCTCCTCCCCGCTACCGCCTCCCTGCAGACCCTCCCACGCTCCGCCCCCCTCCACTCTCCATTTAAGACAGATGGACCTACGTGCAGCGTCCTCGCGCAGCGGTAGCGCCCGAAGGTGCGCCAAAGGTAAGCCCGTTCATGCCCGTCCGCGCCTGGACCGCGCACAGAGCCAGACCCCCTGGCCCCGCAAACCTATCACCTCCCGCATCACATACGACGCCGCAACCCTCTCAGCCCTTAACACCCGGCCGTCCACCACAGTGCCACCAAGCCGCCCTAGGATACACCCATGGACCATTCACCTGCCACTCCTGCAAGTTCGACTCTATCAGGACCCACACCAAATCCACAAACCTCACACAGAGCCCCGACACTAACCACCTAAAATGCATCCTTCTCAACACCCGCTCGGTTCACAAACAGGCCATCGACCTTTGGAGTCTACTCGACACCATTTCTCCGGACGTCGCCTTCCTAACAGATTCCTGGATGAATGCCTCATCAGCTCCAGACATCACCATTGCCATCCCGGATGGCTACAAGATCATCCGAAAGGACCGCACCAACCAAACCGGAGGAGGCATCGTCATCGTCCAAAAGAACTCCATCCGCGTCACGACCAGTTCAGACGATAACCTCGCTATCGCCGAACACCTTCACTTCCAGATCCACACCGACCCCAAGACCACACTCAGAGGCACCCTCCTCTACAGGCCACCAGGACCATGCACACAATTCAGCGAAGACATTACTGACTTCATCACCCCACACGCCCCCCCCTCCCAGGAATACATTCTACTGGGAGACCTCAATTTCCACCTGGAAAATAGCAACAACAGCAACACCACCACCCTTCTGGACAATCTCGCCAATCTTGGACTCAAACAACTTGTTAACACCCCCACCCACTATGCAGGGCACACGCTCAACCCTATCTTCACCTCCAGCAAGCACATCTCCTTCAATCACACCACAGCTCTCCACTGGACGGACCACAGCTGCGTTCACTTCAACTACAAAAAGACCACGATCTGTAGCGTAGTTCCTATTTTCCCAATAGGCCCTGCGCATTGGAATAACATAAACAGTAGTATCGACGTAGAAGTGCGGATCTTCCAGGCCTCTACTGACTATGCTAAACTTAATTGGGTTTGTTACTAACTAGCTCAGAGGTCACTGGAAACTTTCTTGACTGAATAGGAAGTGATCAGCTTCCCTGGCACAGACAAGAAGGGATTCAGTTTTCCAACAACCGTGCAACATGATAACTTTGCTCCTCAGATCAAGAGTCAATCTCTAGGGTCGTGTGAAACAATAGACAGTTATTTTACTCAGTCAGGTTGGTGCAGATTACTTTCACAATATGTAGAGAATAGAGAGACGGGCGTTGTCAATAAAAGTTAACATTTATTGAACAGTCTTTCTTCTCGTACAAGAGAAATGAATTGCCACAATTGCAAGACTTGTTATTATAAAAAGTACGTACAGTAAGATAAGTATTGCGAAATAATACTGTAAAAGCATTGATATGGTTTCTTAGCCATACAATAGTTTAAAAGGAATAAAACATATATACATTCATATATACATTAGGATAAAATACTCAACTGGTGCTTCTAACTACGCCTACCCCAGTGTACCTGACCTAAGCCTAATACTTGGGAGGGGAGTAAGTAATTAGCTTTAAGTTAAGTTGGTTTGCCAAGGTTTGCTTCAAGAATTCTCTCTCAAGGGTTTAGTCAACACCATACCTCTGGAATAGAATGATGGAGGTCTGGTATCTCCCTCAGGGCTCGATATCCCAGTCACCCGCAAGGGTAGACTAGAAACGCCGGAGCTGGATTTCTCTGCAGGAGAAAGACAGCGTCTCTTCTTCAGCTCGTCGAGGAGGAGGAGGGGCAGCGTCCGCAGGCAGCTTGTGCTGGGCTCTTGCAGGGGACGTCTGTTCAGCTCCTAAGTTCACCACACCATCGTTCGCTTGTTAGCAGCGATAGCAGTAGCGATAGCAGCTATGGAATCATCAGCATGACAGCTTCTTCAGCAGCAGCGAGATAGCTGGCAGCATCAGCTTCAGTGATGGCATTAGCTTAAACAGCAGCAACATCAGCGAACAGCAGACAGCCTTTGCTTAAGGCAACGTTGGTAATATTTATACCTGAAAGGTGCCTTGTTTGACATACGTTTTTGGACATAAGACGTCAATAAAGATGTCACTAGGAAGTGATCGTCTATCAGTGCTCATTAGAGTTCTATTACTAATCAAAACACAGCAAGGGGGGATTTCCAGGTTTGCTGAGTTTTTATCTTGTTGAAGAACTCGGAGTGTTAATCTAGGAATCTCAGATAGTAACTTCTGCTCTGTCATTGCACTAATTTGTTGTAAAGGAAGTAGCAGAGAAAGCTATTCTGGAATGTGGCTCTGTTCGTGTGAGGCCAGGGACGAGTTTCTGAATATTGCACTTGAACGGTTATGCCAATGTAGGGAATAAATGGATTTATGGCCGAATAGGGGCATAAGGTCACAGTCTCGATCAGGATCCTAGATTAGAACGCCACACCCACTCCACGAATTTATGTCCATCAAATTACTAAAACTAGAGCAATAAGATGCATGTGTAACATTGCCCACCCAAAAATACATATATGCATTTGAAATAGGCGTATATTGTAATACGTGAAATTTTAGGTACTGTACGTTTTTGAAGCATAGAAACCATTCAAAAATTATAGCATATGAAATCAATGAACGATTATGCAAAAAGAATTACACATGAAATATCTCTGAAACAGAAGAAGGGCGAGATAATTTCATCACATATAAATGCATTGCAATAAAATGTGCTAGAGGCTGGTGTAAAGTTATTATGTCTCTAGATGTGTTTAGAAATAGAAGTTGAAGCTTCTGTTCTCTATGAATAGTTTTTACTTTAAGCAAAGTATTTTTCGTGCCAAAAAAAGGGTGAATATTAAAAAGTGTTACATTGAAAAGAATTATTGCTTGAACGGGGAAAATAGAGTTCCAACGCTTTTAGCAGTTTTAGTTGTTCAAAACTGAAGGCCGAATTCAGAGTTCATGGGAACGCTGTGTGTCGGAATGCTTCTCTAAAGTTATTATTTCTGGTCGGGTGAGAACATCATATTAGACAGGCTCTCAAAGAATTGGTCTACAAAATCAGGTGACAGTTCGACCAAATTCGATAGTGCTGTAACTTGGCAAGTGTGAAAATGATTGCTGTCATAAAAGTCAGGATCAGCAATGCTCACAGATGGTCGTACCTGGGTGATGTTGCTTTTGTCACTCTCTCCACTGTTACCACCTAATCGTAGCACAGGAGTCTCAACGAATGCCATCATCAGGATTGGTAGCCGCTGGGGACAACACAATGCGTGAGCCGTTATCGGACTGAGCAAAGTATTGATATCCATTGGTACTGCTGATGGAAGTGAAAGACAGATGTCCAACACGCACTCATCTCCGCATAGCATACATCGAAGTACAGGTAAGATGCAGGATTGCCATATCGGTCTGAATGAAAGGAACCAGGTCATGTTTAGATCTCTCAGCCTGGCCAATCCAAGGACTCTAGTTATTCTGTCCCGGTAGCGAATTGCTAGGATTGTCTCTTCCATTCCCATAGGAGTCATGTCTGAGCTTGGCTTGCCATAACGAAGCAGGAGGGTCAAAAATAAAATCCCTGCTACAAGTCCCAAAAATGGGGGTATGCCGTCAAAAACAGAGGATTTAGGCCTAGATCCTTGTACTGGGGTGAATGTATGACATTGTTCTACATTCTGTCCATCAACTGTGTTTTTTGCAATTTTCACCCGAGTGTGCTGGGTATACTCAGACGTGAGTCCCAGGCTCTCCACACCACTGGAGTCAAGCTATCCAGGCTGATGAAGGCTGATAGCCAGAAACCGGTCCTTGGATGCTTGATTCCGGTCTGGGAAAGACATGGCTTGGTAGTTCGGACTGGACTGTTCCCATGAGGCACAGGGTCAGAGCTGATTTGCATATAGCCAGTGTCTAACCCAGGGTGGTGTGGAGTGCAAAAAAACGATGGATTTAGGCCTAGATCCTTGTACTGGGGTGAATGTATGACATTGTTCTACATTCTGTCCATCAACTGTGTTTTTTGCAATTTTCACCCGAGTGTGCTGGGTATACTCAGACGTGAGTCCCAGGCTCTCCACACCACTGGAGTCAAGCTATCCAGGCTGATGAAGGCTGATAGCCAGAAACCGGTCCTTGGATGCTTGATTCCGGTCTGGGAAAGACATGGCTTGGTAGTTCGGACTGGACTGTTCCCATGAGGCACAGGGTCAGAGCTGATTTGCATATAGCCAGTGTCTAACCCAGGGTGGTGTGGAGTGCAAAAAAACGATGGATTTAGGCCTAGATCCTTGTACTGGGGTGAATGTATGACATTGTTCTACATTCTGTCCATCAACTGTGTTTTTTGTCAAAAACAGAGTGAACACAATTTGGAACGATTCCCAGAATTGCTTGAAATGGTGTTAGCAGTCCCGTAAAAATCGTCTTAAATATGCCTGGGATGCCTGTGGCACTAGACATGTTAAGGAGTTGGCTAAGCATTTCTACGAAATGCACGGGGTAATTTGTTGATAAAAGGTCATGAACCTCCGTAGCTGTCCTTGCAACTAGAAGATCATACGTCTCTTTTGATGACCTTATGGGCACTGTAGTCTGTAAAAGCACAGATTTCATTTTGCTTAAACTATCAATTCGTATAGAAGAGAAATGCAGACGAGGCCAGATGGGAGTCTCCGTGTCTCCAGGCCCACTAGGGAACAATGCTTGCATACAGCATTTGACCGTGGATGTTACGCTTACGAGATAACTTCTCCCTGGAACAAGGCCACAACATCAGTGATCCGTTCTTAGAATGTAACTCCCATTCGAAAGTTGCATAAAGAAGGGCTCTATCTGCGTTGCAGGTGTGACAAGCTGGTGGCATGAAAGGTTGTTAGAATTACCTTCACAGGCGCGTGTAAATTAATACCCTGGCACAAAAGTATACCGCTTAGTGAACGTTTACAGTTTTCACCACTAAGAAATACATTTTTTGTCACTATAGCATGAATGTGTGTATGGTAATTTCCATTCTGATTTTACATATCCTTTACCCAATCGTTCATACTGGCCAGTAGGTATGTGTTAGAAACGGGACCCTGGCCGGCCAAGACTCGCGTCGAGGTCAGTCAGGGATCGCCATTTCTAAATGTCAGGGCAAGGGAGTCACACACCAAGGCAACCCCCACTCGCCCTCTAGGTAACGTGGCGCGAGCAGTCAAGGCTAAACTTGGAGGCGATGTAAGTTAAGTATTTGCGCACGCACCCCAGCAACAACACCCAAGGCCCACCACAAAGAAACACTCCACACAAGGTTATGTAAAAATAGCCTTTGTATTATAATAAATATACATCAGATAAAACACACATCTTGTTACACTGTGCCAACAGGCACGGGCGGAATTTACAAGGGATATTTGTACAGGACAGGGCCTCTTGGACCACGGTCAAGGGTATCAGCACTTTTAGAAATAATACTTTCAGCAATAAAATCAGTGTAGCACACAATATAAAAGTAGAGCATACAACCAGTAATCACTGGTAACAGGACCTCTCTAGCACCACCTGTACTAGGGAGAAAACAACCCCCTACATGTCACACTACCTGTAGGGGTGTAAAAGCAACACACATGATGCAGTAACATTCAGAGGTGTAAAATCAATAATAATTGCGCCAAACTCACAAGTCACCACCTGTGACTGTCCCGGTGTCCCAATGTCAGGGCCTAAACGTGGCAGTTGCCCACAAAGTGCTGGGCAACTGGAGCAGGGAAAGTTAGGGCAACGTTGGAGCCTCTCTGGGCTCAAGGAACCACCACTGTGGCACTGGTGAACCTCTCTTAGGCTCTTAAACAAATAAGGGTGCTGCTGAGCCTCTCAGGGCTCCAGCAACAAAAGGTGCAGCCTCGCTGGGCTGTGGGGTCCCCCTCTCTGGGGACCCAAAGGAATGATGCTTGCCAAGAGCCTCACTGGGCTCTAACTCGACTGGTGCCCCCGGGGCACCTCGCGGCTCCAAAAACGCGGAGATGCTCTCTTGAAGCCCTCGTGACTTCACTTCGCACTGTAGCGCTATCTCGCGCTACCAGGAAGGGGGTAGATCAATAAAACGGGCCAAAACAACGCGGCAATCAGCGGGGTGGCACCCGCGCCGCCAACTCGCCACACGGGGCGATCAGATGCCGGGTGGGCACCGGCTGTGCACACCAAGCGCTAGCAACGAAGGGCAGGCACTCCCAAGCGCCTCCAGGACACAGTACAGCGCTCACAGCGCTAGGGGCAAAATCCAGCACTCTCCAAGCGCTAGGCAGGCGGTCTCCGCGCTCCCAGCGCTGAAGGGCAGAGAGCAGCGCTCTCAGGCTGCAGGCAAAGAAGTCCTCAGGGCTCCCCAGCACTGGAGGACAGGACAGGGCTCCAGCAGGGCTGGAGGCAGGCAGGGGGGCAAGGCTGGGCCAGAGCCAGCACACTGGGTCTCCAGGCAGGGAGACTCCCCAAGTGGCGGTCCTTCTGGCCCCAGCAGCGGCAAAAGCCCCCTCTGGCAGGATTCCAAAGTAGAACATCTTCCAAGGGGACACAGCCCCTTTTTATACAGTAAATCCTTTGTTACAATGTGCAGGGTGGGGGGAAAACCAGTCGCAGCTGGTTCTGGAGCACTCTTGATGGCCCAACCACCCATTTCATTCACTGGGGAGGCTAGGGTCATTAGACACACCACAGGGGGGCGGAGCCAGCATTGTGTGGGGAAAACCCAGCCCATCCAGGCCACAGGTGCACTCCTCCCACACATCACTCATGCTAATCTCCCACTCACCACCGGGCAGACCCATCCAGACTTCCTGGAGCCTGGCATGCCAGCCAGCTCCAGCCAATCACGCTCCAGCAGCCTCACTGCACACATATCTCAATGTACAGAAGTAGCACTTCCCAACTAGACACACACATGCCGCAGACACCATCTTGCAGCATTCACTCTCACGAGTTTAAGCATACCAAACTCGAGCCTGCACTCCCCATGCATCAGGAACTACCAGGGACACACACATTCCCCATGCATTCCTATGGGAGGGCAGGCCAGCCATACTACACGCACGCACTTTCACTCTGGGACCCAGGGGAAAGTGCGCAGAGACCCAAAAATCACTGACACAGTGTTGGAATTAGGTAGCCTGGCCTAGGGCAAGACTAACATCTAGAGGCACAGTGTAAAGGTTGCAGACCACCCAAAAGTAACTTCACGCAATAGCACTCAAAAAGAAAAACACTACACCAAAATTATATGAAAATACGTGTTGCTTTATATAAAAATAATATGCTCTCTGTTGTCAAATTTAAGTATCTCACATGTAATTAGCTCAAAAACAGTTTAAATCACTTTCAGGGTCAACAATTACGCTTTTCAAATTATTGGCAGATTATCCCTTAATACATTCAGGTTGGTTGGATTATAGCAGGAATACTTTTTCAAGTCTAAAACAGAAGAGCGACCAACATTTGTAAAACAGATAAATCACCTGGACATTTGGCAAATAAATCTTACTCTTTTATAATTCAATCAAGTAATGTCTGTACCCAGCTTACTTTATATTATTTCCAAACACAGCTTTACTTTAAGTTTTGGCACAAACAACTTCTAAATCCAAGCAGAGCAACACTCCCATCTACATAAGAGACATTTAGATAATCTTATTACTCAAATGAAGGCCATTGGGTTAGCCCACTTAAACCAGCATTTAATTATGCCCTTGTAGGTAGTCGAATGGAATTCTATGGAGTACACTATGCTTGATTTACACAGTACCAGTAACCTCCTTCTGATAGTACATAGTCATTGAGGGATTTCTCAAGTTCCCCCCCCCACTGAAGATTATACCACTGTGGGACAAAGCTCATTGAATGAGTTATTTCTTAATTGGGTTATAGCGTTTCTCTCCCCTTCCAATAATACCTCCTTACTTGCTTGTCAGGCGGTGATGTTCTGGTTGTATTGGAGGATGAGGGAGGGGCAGTGGTTAAGACAACGGGGAGACTCGTGCGGGTGGGGTATATCAATCTCTGAAGAGCCCCTCAGCTCTCCTCCGCGTACCACCGGCACTCAAAGAGGCAGAAGGCCTCAGAATACTTCAGCCGCTCTTGGGCTTTCAGGCTCTCCCTACCCGCTCGCGCTCGCCTCAACAGAGGGCGCTTGAACAGGGGGGAAGAGAAGCTCTTCTGCCTGGCTTCTGCCGAGGGACTCCCGGCGCCTTTCCTCACTCCACCCGGTGTCGCGCTGATCCTCTGGTCATGCGTGTGGGCTCCTCCTCACTCGGGAAGGGGTCGCGCTGTTCCCTGGGGCATGCGCAATGCGTCTCGCTCCTCCGCAGTTGCTCCCGCCTTCCTCGATCCGGCTCCACCTCACGGAACCCGGCGTCGCCACAGAGCATGCGCGAGTGATCAGCGTCTTACCGCTGGAGGCCGCGCTGCACTTCCGATGCTGTCCTCTCCTCCCGGCTCACTCTACACGCCGCCGAAGGCTTCCCTGGCTCCGCTCCTCACCTCAGCCCTTGGCACAGCTCCACAAGCGCGTCGCTTCCTCACACCGCTGAAAGGACAGCACGGCCAATTGAATTACCGGTCCGGCTCCCTCAGCGTTTCCACACCGACCCAGGTGTAGAGCGACTCGTGGTCTTGCGGTCCCCGCTTCTCCAGCCCTGGTGGACGCAGGTAGGGGTTTGGCACCAGGGGGGGGCGTGATCTCAGCAGATATGCAGCACTGGGGTACCAGCAGAACAAGAGGAGGGCACCAGGATCAGCCCTTCTCTGTAGGAGAGTCCTTCTTTTCAATCTTCTCCAGAGGTTACAAAGTAGGGGTCAGTCTAGAACCATTTACCAGTCCCTAGACTCCCTATGCTGGGCAGAGGACTGCACACCGCAGCGCTGCAGTCTCCTTCTCCTGAAGCTGTCCCTGTATAATTTTAGACAGGGGGCCAGCTAGGCGCTAAGGGTCTCCAGTAACTTCCCACAGCGGGGCCAGGACAAGTAACCAACAGGGGAGTTGGGGACTGGGCCAAATAGACAGCTTCCAAGTCCAGGAGGTCAATCCAAAGTCCAATCTTCTCCCACCCTTAGCCACCACCTGTCCTCCAGCTGACTTCCACAGGTAGACAAAATGGCTGCCCCGCATTCCGCCTTATATAGGCTGCCCTTCAGTGGTCCAGAATGGACCAGAAGGTTCTGGAATGCCCTATGTTGGTCTATGGCCAGGTTCTGTTGGTGACAGTTGGGGCAGTTGGTGGCCACCATTTTAGGTGGTGCCAACTTTCCTGTCAGAACAGGCCTCTGGACTTGAGGTAAAAAACTATAAGGGTATGAGGGGCAAAAAGGGGACAAAATAAATAAAAATTAGGAGGGACTTCGCCAAAAAGTCAGACAGGTCTAACACGCGTCCCCCCCAGCTGAAAGTGGGGAGAACTACCCAACCCCTTGGGAGTCCTCATCACTAAGGCGGAAATACCTGGAGAGACCGTCTGCATTGGCGTGGTCCACTCCAGGCCGATGTTCCACCCGGAAGTCCATTCCCTGTAGGGAGATGGACCACCTCAACAACTTGGGATTTTCCCCCTTCATCTGCATCAGCCAACGAAGGGGTCGGTGGTCAGTCTGAACCAGGAAGTGCGAGCCAAAGAGGTATGGCCGCAGCTTCTTCAGAGCCCACACCACCGCAAAAGCTTCCCTCTCAATGGCACTCCACTTCTGTTCCCGGGGAAGCAGCCTCCTGGATAAGAAGACTACAGGTTGATCCAGGCCCTCTTCATTGAGTTGCGATAGCACTGCCCCAATGCCATGCTCCGATGCATCCGTTTGGACAATGAACTCCTTGGAGAAGTCTGGGGCCCTCAGGACCGGTGCCGCACACATTGCCTGTTTCAATTTTTCAAAGGCTTGCTGACAAGCCTTTGTCCAAACTACCCGTCGAGGTTGTTTCTTGGAGGTGAGCTCTGTGAGGGGCGCTACAATAGTGCCATACCCCTTCACAAAGCGACGGTAGTAACCTGTGAGGCCCAGGAAAGCTCGGACCTCAGTCTGTGTCTTGGGGGGTTCCCAGGCCATGATTGCCTCAATCTTCGCCTGCAGGGGCTGCACAGTCCCCCTACCCACCAAGTGTCCAAGGTACACAACCGACCCCTGCCCAATCTGGCATTTGCTGGCTTTGATGGTCAATCCAGCTTGTCTCAGGGCCTGGAGAACGGCCTGCAAATGCTGCAGATGGTCCTCCCAGCTGCTACTGAAGACAGCAATGTCATCCAGGTAGGCAGCAGAGAAACTCTCTAATCCAGAGAGGACCTGGTTCACCAGCCGCTGAAATGTGGCAGGGGCGTTCTTGAGCCCAAAGGGCATCACACAGAACTGGTAGTGTCCCTCAGGCGTGGAGAAGGCTGACCTTTCCCTTGCTCCATCTGTCAAGGAGATCTGCCAGTACCCAGAAGTGAGGTCAAAGGTACTCAGATATTGGGCAGCTCCTAGCCGGTCAATCAATTCATCCGCCCTAGGGATCGGATGAGCATCAGTCCTTGTCACTGAATTCAGTCCTCGGTAATCCACACAGAACCTCAGTTCAGGTGTGGTGCCTGGTGGTGCGGCTTTTGGCACGAGCACCACCGGACTGGACCAAGGGCTGTTGGAAGGTTCAATTACTCCCAGCTCTAGCATCTTGGCAACTTCTCCATGTATGCTAGCCTTCACCTTGTCAGACAGCCGGTAGGTCTTGGACTTCACTGGTGGGCTGTCTCCTGTGTCCACATCATGGGTACACAGGTGGGTCCTTCCCGGGACAAGGGAGAACAACGAAGAGTACTGCTCCAGTATCTGGCGGCAGTCCTCCCGTTGCTCAGGAGTGAGAGTAGGAGAGAGATTCACTCCCTCCACTGACCCATCCTTCTCTTGGGATGAAAAGAGATCTGGGAGAGGTTCGCTTTCCGCTTCCTCTCCCCCGTCAGTCACCATCATCAGCATGACTTCGGGCCTCTCATGGTGGGGCTTGAGTCTGTTGGCGTGTAGCACCCGTAGGGGCTGTCGAGGGGTCTTAAGGTCCACCAGGTATGTGGCCTTACCCTTCTTTTCCAACACCTCAAAGGGGCCTGTCCAGCGATCCTGGAGGGCGCTAAGCTCTCCAGGCTCCATCACCCACACTTTCTGTCCAGGCTCCAGTTCCACCGGGTGAGCGTTGTGGTCGTACCACTCCTTCATGACTGCCTGGCTGGCCTCCAAGTTGTCAGAAGCTTGCTTCCACAACTTCGCCATTTGGCTCCTGAAGGCCAGCATGTAGCTCACCACATCCTGGGGGGGTTTCCTGGGAGATTTCTCCCAACCATCCTTCACCAGGCTGAGAGGACCGCGTACAGGGTGCCCATACAGAAGCTCAAAGGGGCTGAAGCCCACTCCCTTCTGGGGCACTTCCCTGTAGGAAAAGAGTAAACAGGGTAGGAGGACATCCCATTTCCTCCGCAGGCTCTCGGGCAGACTTCTGATCATGCCCTTCAAGGTCTTATTGAACCTCTCAACCAGTCCATTTGACTGGGGGTGATAAGGAGTGGTGAACCGGTAGGTCACTCCACACTCCTTCCACATTGCCCGCATGTAAGCTGACAGGAAGTTGGTCCCCCTGTCGGACACAACTTCCTTGGGAAATCCCACTCGGGTAAAGATTCCCATTAGGGCTCTTGCCACTACAGGTGCAGTGACTGTCCTCAGAGGTATTGCCTCTGGGTACCGTGTGGCATGATCCACCAGTACCAGGATAAACCTGTGACCAGCTGCTGTTGGTGGATCCAAAGGCCCTACAATGTCGATGCCCACCCTCTCAAAGGGGGTGCTAACGACTGGAAGTGGTTCCAGGGGAGCTTTTAGCTTCACCCCTGTTTTCCCACTGGCCTGGCAGGTTACACAAGTCCTACAGTATGTGTTGGACGCCGCTTTCATCTGAGGCCAGTAAAAGTGGAGAACAAGCCGTGCAAAGGTCTTGTCCTGGCCTAAGTGTCCTGCCAGGGGTATGGCATGAGCCAGTTCCAAAAGAAAGGCTCGGTACTGTTGCGGGACTACCAAGGCCCTCGATGAACCAGGCGAGGGTACCTTGGGTTCACTGTAGAGGAGTCCATCCTCCCAGTAAATATGGTAATGCCCCGTAACATCACCTGCTGCTTGGGCTTCAGCCTGTCGCCTCAGTCCCTCAAGGGTGGGGCACTCCCTCTGCCCCTTACAGAATTCCTCTCTGGTAGGACCTCCCTCCACATGCCACTCCGCAGGGATGGGCAAATCCTCCAGAGAGTCTACTTCCCCCTCCACGGACTCCTGGTCCACCACCGCAGGTGGCCGATCTGTCTCATGGGATGTGGAAGCCGGAGCAGGCTTTCTCTGTCTCCGGGTCTGTCCCTTCTTAGCAGCGGGTTGGGCCATTGTTCCAGGCTCCAACCCAGGCGAACTCCCTCTCCGGGCAGTCGCAGACCGTGTGCTGACACAGGCCCAGTCAGGTGTACCCAGCATTGCAGAATGCGTCCGGTATTCCACCTCTCTCCAAGTATTGTGTTCCATGTCATTCCCCAACAGACAATCGACTGGCACGGCAGGGCTTACGGCAACTCGAAGTGAACCTGCAACCCCCTCCCACTCAAAGGGAACCTCAGCCACTGGATAGTGGCCCATTCTGCCGTCAGCCATCGCGGCGGGGTGGAGTACATTAGGAACAACCTGCTCTGGGGACACCAGCTGACTTCTCACCATAGTCATGCTGGCTCCTGTATCCCTCAGAGCCTCCCCTCTCTGGCCATTGATGGTAACCCATTGCCCATACTTTGTAGTATTTGGGGGCACCTGGATCTTTGGCACCATCTCCCGTTCTCCCAGGGACACTAAGGTGACACCCGCCCACTCACCCCCCTTATCTAAGGGCAACTCCTCCCCGAGCGCTACACTAGCTACTCCCGGTGACTTTCCTCCGGTGGGAGGGGGTGGTCTCTTTGGGCATCTGACATCTCCCTTATAATGTCCAGCGCCACCGCATTCAAAACAGTGGAGAACCCTGGGCTGCTGGCTCTGGCCAGGATGAGGGTTCCGGGGCGGGTTTGCCCTAGGGGTGAAACCTGCTCCCTTCCCTTGGAAGTTATTTTGGGGACCTTTAGAGAACTCTTTCTTTTTCTCCCCCCCCTCTTTCGTCTGGGGGGCGCCCTGTCCGGCTTTTTGAGATTCCCCTCCAGTCCCCTTGGTGGACACCCGGGTACTTGTCCAGATGTCCGCCTCCTCTGCAAGCTTCCGGGGATTGGTCAGCTTGCTGTCTACCAGGTGTTGGCGCAGCTCGGGAAAACATTTCTCGAGGAGGTGTTCTCTCAAAAACAGATCATACAGCCCCTCATAATCTTTTACCTCACTGCCCTTGACCCAACCCTCTAAAGCCTTTCTGGCGTAATCAAGGAAGTCCACCCAGTTCTGAGTTCCCATCTTGTGGCTCCCCCTGAACTTCTGCCGGTACCTTTCTGGGGTGAGCCCGAACTTCCTCAATAACGCCAGCTTCATGGTGGGGTAGTTTGTCTGTTCCTCTGGATCCAGGGCCAACAAGGTGTCCCGACCAGCAGGAGGCATGTACTTGTACAAACTACCCCCCCAGTGCTTCTCCTGCACTCCATGAACCTTCAAAGAGACCTCATAAGCGGCCAGCCACTTAGCAATATCATCCCCCTGACTGAAGCTCGCTATCAGGTCCTTTGGGATATAGGGTTTGGTCTCCCTGGCTGACTCCTTCGGTTCGCTGCCACCATTCCTAACAGGAGAGGACCCCCTTTGTAGACTTTGGAGCTCCAGTTCCTTCAGCCTAAACTCGTGGACCATCCTCCTCTCCTCTTTCTCCTGCTCCAATTTAGCCAACTCCCACTTTAGCTGTCTTTTCTCCCTCCTGTCGGTGAGCTCAGCTTCTGTTAGGCTTCTCCCAGAAATGCTACTGCCCTTTCTGGAATAGGACACTGGTCCGGTGAGCAAGTTTTCCCCCTCATGGTGGAATAACTCCTCCACCCCCCCTTCTGTGCCCTGGTCAACCTCTTCATCCTCCTCCTTTGTCTCTTGGTGTGCCTCCACCCAGGCCCTAAGGCTAGTCTGGAGCTCCCCCTTCCTAGCACCATGTTTGAAGAAGACCCCCATTTGCTGGCAGAACATTCTCAATTGGGGCACGGAATAGGCTTCTAGGTTTTCCACCGCAAACTCCATGGTGAATCTGGCAAACCTGGATACACACCAGAAATTTCAGAAGGGTGAGGGTAACCTAAAACCAACTCCACCCACCACCAGGAATAAATTTAGAAAAAACAAAAAGACTAATTGGGAGGGCCGCAAGGAGAAAACTCCTGGTGTAGGTTGGGTGTATTACGCCAAATTACTAGTAAGTAGCTGCAACCAAGTCCGCAATCCCACCGCTAGGCACCAAATGTTGGAATTAGGTAGCCTGGCCTAGGGCAAGACTAACATCTAGAGGCACAGTGTAAAGGTTGCAGACCACCCAAAAGTAACTTCACGCAATAGCACTCAAAAAGAAAAACACTACACCAAAATTATATGAAAATACGTGTTGCTTTATATAAAAATAATATGCTCTCTGTTGTCAAATTTAAGTATCTCACATGTAATTAGCTCAAAAACAGTTTAAATCACTTTCAGGGTCAACAATTACGCTTTTCAAATTATTGGCAGATTATCCCTTAATACATTCAGGTTGGTTGGATTATAGCAGGAATACTTTTTCAAGTCTAAAACAGAAGAGCGACCAACATTTGTAAAACAGATAAATCACCTGGACATTTGGCAAATAAATCTTACTCTTTTATAATTCAATCAAGTAATGTCTGTACCCAGCTTACTTTATATTATTTCCAAACACAGCTTTACTTTAAGTTTTGGCACAAACAACTTCTAAATCCAAGCAGAGCAACACTCCCATCTACATAAGAGACATTTAGATAATCTTATTACTCAAATGAAGGCCATTGGGTTAGCCCACTTAAACCAGCATTTAATTATGCCCTTGTAGGTAGTCGAATGGAATTCTATGGAGTACACTATGCTTGATTTACACAGTACCAGTAACCTCCTTCTGATAGTACATAGTCATTGAGGGATTTCTCAAGTTCCCCCCACCACTGAAGATTATACCACTGTGGGACAAAGCTCATTGAATGAGTTATTTCTTAATTGGGTTATAGCGTTTCTCTCCCCTTCCAATAATACCTCCTTACTTGCTTGTCAGGCGGTGATGTTCTGGTTGTATTGGAGGATGAGGGAGGGGCAGTGGTTAAGACAACGGGGAGACTCGTGCGGGTGGGGTATATCAATCTCTGAAGAGCCCCTCAGCTCTCCTCCGCGTACCACCGGCACTCAAAGAGGCAGAAGGCCTCAGAATACTTCAGCCGCTCTTGGGCTTTCAGGCTCTCCCTACCCGCTCGCGCTCGCCTCAACAGAGGGCGCTTGAACAGGGGGGAAGAGAAGCTCTTCTGCCTGGCTTCTGCCGAGGGACTCCCGGCGCCTTTCCTCACTCCACCCGGTGTCGCGCTGATCCTCTGGTCATGCGTGTGGGCTCCTCCTCACTCGGGAAGGGGTCGCGCTGTTCCCTGGGGCATGCGCAATGCGTCTCGCTCCTCCGCAGTTGCTCCCGCCTTCCTCGATCCGGCTCCACCTCACGGAACCCGGCGTCGCCACAGAGCATGCGCGAGTGATCAGCGTCTTACCGCTGGAGGCCGCGCTGCACTTCCGATGCTGTCCTCTCCTCCCGGCTCACTCTACACGCCGCCGAAGGCTTCCCTGGCTCCGCTCCTCACCTCAGCCCTTGGCACAGCTCCACAAGCGCGTCGCTTCCTCACACCGCTGAAAGGACAGCACGGCCAATTGAATTACCGGTCCGGCTCCCTCAGCGTTTCCACACCGACCCAGGTGTAGAGCGACTCGTGGTCTTGCGGTCCCCGCTTCTCCAGCCCTGGTGGACGCAGGTAGGGGTTTGGCACCAGGGGGGGGCGTGATCTCAGCAGATATGCAGCACTGGGGTACCAGCAGAACAAGAGGAGGGCACCAGGATCAGCCCTTCTCTGTAGGAGAGTCCTTCTTTTCAATCTTCTCCAGAGGTTACAAAGTAGGGGTCAGTCTAGAACCATTTACCAGTCCCTAGACTCCCTATGCTGGGCAGAGGACTGCACACCGCAGCGCTGCAGTCTCCTTCTCCTGAAGCTGTCCCTGTATAATTTTAGACAGGGGGCCAGCTAGGCGCCCAGGGTCTCCAGTAACTTCCCACAGCGGGGCCAGGACAAGTAACCAACAGGGGAGTTGGGGACTGGGCCAAATAGACAGCTTCCAAGTCCAGGAGGTCAATCCAAAGTCCAATCTTCTCCCACCCTTAGCCACCACCTGTCCTCCAGCTGACTTCCACAGGTAGACAAAATGGCTGCCCCGCATTCCGCCTTATATAGGCTGCCCTTCAGTGGTCCAGAATGGACCAGAAGGTTCTGGAATGCCCTATGTTGGTCTATGGCCAGGTTCTGTTGGTGACAGTTGGGGCAGTTGGTGGCCACCATTTTAGGTGGTGCCAACTTTCCTGTCAGAACAGGCCTCTGGACTTGAGGTAAAAAACTATAAGGGTATGAGGGGCAAAAAGGGGACAAAATAAATAAAAATTAGGAGGGACTTCGCCAAAAAGTCAGACAGGTCTAACACACAGGGTCACAAATAAGGCAAAAAGTCTAGGGGTGAACCTGCCCTGCGGGCCAAGTCCAACACAACCCCCTTCCAGCCAAAACGCAGGGGAGAACAATCACCACCGTGATGGACTACCCTGCTTGGGGCGATAGAACACGGACGCAGGCCCACCACTGCCGGGACACCCTCCTGTTCTTTGCCACAGTGAACCCCTAGGGTTCCTTCTAAAGCTACTGTAAGGACCAACTGGGCTACCCCACTGGTACTCCTCAGCTGTCCGCGGCCAGGACCAGGCCCTGGGCCACCCAGGTGCCACCGGTCCTTGCCAATTCGCAGAGCGGGGGGTAGTAACCCCTGGCACATAGTGTCCATTCTCCACTCTCCCTGTCTGCAAGACAGGACTAGACTGCCACTGGTTCACCAGCCTTTGGTCTACAACCTCAGGCGGACCAGGAGTCTCAGGGAAGGCTTTCTTCCCCTTACATCTTCTTCCAGGGTTCCTCCTCCTCCTGCGAGGGGTACCCTTACAATGCCACTCCAACCCAGGGTTTAACCCCTCAGGTTGCGCGGGGGTCAGAGGTGGGCTTTCCCACCCTCTGCACCCCCTTCCAGAGGTCTGCCCTCTCCCAACTGGAGAAGTTCCTCTGGAAGAACCGGTCAGGACACTGGTTACAGTCGTCCTACCCTTCAGGTCAGGCAGAACCTGAACCTGGCCTCCCAACCTCCGGTCTAAAACCTTTGGTGGAATAATTGCCTGGCACTCCAGGACTTCTGGGGACTTACACGTAATCCCCCTGAGGCTGACACATGACCCATGTGTCGTGTGACGGTCTGTCTGGCGCAGATCTCCCGCCTCCTGTCCACCTGACAGTGCGCAAAGATCCCCCAGACCAGAGGTGGCGCCACCCGGGTCCACCCAAGAAGATCTAGCCCCACTGGCTAGTCTCTGGTCCACTGGTGCATCCACTGGGAAACTCATCCCCCAATCACTCCTCGCTTCGGACTTCTGTGCCCTCCCAACTGGAGCGACACTGCCGGACACTGGAACCCCTGGAGCTCTAGTTACAGACGCTCCAGGTTCCCTAGACACTAGGAGATCCTCCTCAAGTGTACCAACAGGACAGCCTAGGTCCCCAACCTGGTGTTCCCTCAAGAAACCACCCAAGTTCTGAGACAGGGCTCCGGGCCTCTGGGGGCTCTCAGCCACCCACTGACTCCTGCTCCACTGAGCCAGGCAGTCAGCCCCTTCACCCTTCTCACTATACTGGGACCTAACTGGGCTACACTGAGCCTCTTCCACCACGCTGGGCTGGAAGCTCCCAGTACCACTGCTGTTGGACTCACTCTCCAATGACTGTACGGAACCTCTGGCCCTCTCCCAGCGGTCTGCTTCCACTGCAAGCTCACACGGGTCAGACAATCCACACCCCAACAGGTGTTGCCGCAACCCTGGGGAACAACAACTGAGCAACTGCTCTCTGAGAAACATATCGAACAATATGTCCCAATCACATTTCGTGGGCTCCTGTACCCAATCACACAGGGCTCCACAACAGTCCTCCTCAAATTCTACCCAAGACTGGTGAGACGGCTTCCTAAGGTTCCTAAACCTCAACCTATTCTCCTCCTCTGGAGAAACAGGAACCATACTCTGGGGACTGTCAACACCAACACTTAAAAAGCTGCCACCACTGGACTCCACCCTCCCTGGGGAATCCAGAAAATTCTGACTGCGGTCAGGGGATAACCTACACTCTAGGGCTATCTTCTCCCTGGCCAAGGCCCTCTCAGCCTCTGCAATCCGCCCATTCACACCCAGCTGCGCCATCTTCCAGGCATGCTCTAACCTGAGCTTCTCCATGGCCAGCTGGTGCTCCCTCTCTTCTCTCTTATCCACCCACTCTTCTGGGGACAGGGAAAGGGATGGGGTGCTACATCTGACATGGGACCCAGCAAGAGACTCCCTATCTAGGGGGTACTCGCTCTCTGCTGGCGCCCATCCACTGTCAAACTCACTCTCCACTTCAGACTCTTCAGGGCTCCCCTCAGACCCACCACCCTCATGGTGTGCGGTCCGGGCCCTCTCCCTCTCACTGTGCTCACGCTCCCAGTCACTCTTCTGCCACAGGATCAAGTTATCCCTAAGCTTGGACTGGGTGTCTGACTCACTCACTGGGATGTCTCTCACCTTACATAACCGTACCAACTCATGCACACTGTACTTAAACAGGCCACAAAGGTTAAAAGGAGATTCCATCTTGACAGGATGCTCACAAACACGTGCAACACAAGGGAACTAGCAATCTGAAGTAAAAGTACACAATTCCAAAACTTCCACTCTCCTTAAAAAAAGAACTCACTCATGCGTCCCGGGAAACACACCATTCATCCACACACACCCTCCCCTCGGATCGGTAAGGCAGTTTCTACCACCCCTGACTTCTCAACCTGACCACATGTGGCACAGGTACCAAACTCTGGAAGCAGGGCGGGGGACAAAGGTACTGAACACAATTATCAAATGACACTCTTCAGGAGAAGCAATAATGGAACTTCACCAAAAACACAATAATCCCCAAAAATGTGGTTATCTAAAATGCAGAGCTTTGTAGTGCCCAGTTGCTACTGTGGTACAACGCAAACACAAATCCTTATCCCACCGCTGCCACCAATGTTAGAAACGGGACCCTGGCCGGCCAAGACTCGCGTCGAGGTCAGTCAGGGATCGCCATTTCTAAGTGTCAGGGCAAGGGAGTCACACACCAAGGCAACCCCCACTCGCCCTCTAGGTAACGTGGCGCGAGCAGTCAAGGCTAAACTTGGAGGCGATGTAAGTTAAGTATTTGCGCACGCACCCCAGCAACAACACCCAAGGCCCACCACAAAGAAACACTCCACACAAGGTTATGTAAAAATAGCCTTTGTATTATAATAAATATACATCAGATAAAACACACATCTTGTTACACTGTGCCAACAGGCACGGGCGGAATTTACAAGGGATATTTGTACAGGACAGGGCCTCTTGGACCACGGTCAAGGGTATCAGCACTTTTAGAAATAATACTTTCAGCAATAAAATCAGTGTAGCACACAATATAAAGGTAGAGCATACAACCAGTAATCACTGGTAACAGGACCTCTCTAGCACCACCTGTACTAGGGAGAAAACAACCTCCTACATGTCACACTACCTGTAGGGGTGTAAAAGCAACACACATGATGCAGTAACATTCAGAGGTGTAAAATCAATAATAATTGCGCCAAACTCACAAGTCACCACCTGTGACTGTCCCGGTGTCCCAATGTCAGGGCCTAAACGTGGCAGTTGCCCACAAAGTGCTGGGCAACTGGAGCAGGGAAAGTTAGGGCAACGTTGGAGCCTCTCTGGGCTCAAGGAACCACCACTGTGGCACTGGTGAACCTCTCTTAGGCTCTTAAACAAATAAGGGTGCTGCTGAGCCTCTCAGGGATCCAACAACAAAAAGTGCAGCCTCGCTGGGCTGTGGGGTCCCCCTCTCTGGGGACCCAAAGCAATGATGCTTGCCAAGAGCCTCACTGGGCTCTAACTCGACTGGTGCCCCCGGGGCACCTCGCGGCTCCAAAAACGCGGAGATGCTCTCTTGAAGCCCTCGTGACTTCACTTCGCACTGTAGCGCTATCTTGCGCTACCAGGAAGGGGGGGGGCGGACACCGACAACGTGTCCCGGCGCCCCTCCCTCCAGCACTGCCGCACTCACCGGCTTCGCGCTGGGCTCCAGCGAAGGCGGGTCTCTCCCGCTGGTCCCGGGGCTCTCCTCTCCCCTCGGGGAGCCTCGGCAGGCTGCTTCTCGGCTCCGCTGCAGGGGCGGGACTTCCGGGTTGACTCTCCCGGGCCGCGCGGTGTTTGGACGGACTCCCAATCACTTCCGGGTCGCCGCGGGCAGAGCGGCGGCTCACTTTTAGGCAGGCAGGCGGCTTCCCAGATGATCCGAGGAGTGGGCTCCCTCGTAGATCAATAAAACGGGCCAAAACAACGCGGCAATCAGCGGGGTGGCACCCGCGCCGCCAACTCGCCACACTGGGCGATCAGATGCCGGGTGGGCACCGGCTTTGCACACCAAGCGCTAGCAGCGCTAGCAACGAAGGGCAGGCACTCCCAAGGACAGGACACAGTACAGCGCTCACAGCGCTAGGGGCAAAATCCAGCACTCTTCAAGCGCTAGGCAGGCGGTCTCCGCGCTCCCAGTGCTGAAGGGCAGAGAGCAGCGCTCTCAGGCTGCAGGCAAAGAAGTCCTCAGGGCTCCCCAGCACTGGAGGACAGGACAGGGCTCCAGCAGGGCTGGAGGCAGGCAGGGGGGCAAGGCTGGGCCAGAGCCAGCACACTGGGTCTCCAGGCAGGGAGACTCCCCAAGTGGCGGTCCTTCTGGCCCCAGCAGCGGCAAAAGCCCCCTCTGGCAGGATTCCAAAGTAGAACATCTTCCAAGGGGACACAGCCCCTTTTTATACAGTAAATCCTTTGTTACAATGTGCAGGGTGGGGGGAAAACCAGTCGCAGCTGGTTCTGGAGCACTCTTGATGGCCCAACCACCCATTTCATTCACTGGGGAGGCTAGGGTCATTAGACACACCACAGGGGGGCGGAGCCAGCATTGTGTGGGGAAAACCCAGCCCATCCAGGCCACAGGTACACTCCTCCCACACATCACTCATGCTAATCTCCCACTCACCACCGGGCAGACCCATCCAGACTTCCTGGAGCCTGGCATGCCAGCCAGCTCCAGCCAATCACGCTCCAGCACCCTCACTGCACACATATCTCAATGTCCAGAAGTAGCACTTCCCAACTAGACACACACATGCCGCAGACACCATCTTGCAGCATTCACTCTCACGAGTTTAAGCATACCAAACTCGAGCCTGCACTCCCCATGCATCAGGAACTACCAGGGACACACACATTCCCCATGCATTCCTATGGGAGGGCAGGCCAGCCATACTACACACACGCACTTTCACTCTGGGACCCAGGGGAAAGTGCGCAGAGACCCAAAAATCACTGACACAGGGTCACAAATAAGGCAAAAAGTCTAGGGGTGAACCTGCCCTGCGGGCCAAGTCCAACAGTATGTATTCAAGGCACTTTTTAAATCAGAAAGTTGTTATCGGAATAGTGATAATTCCGTGTATTATCCATTCAATGACAGGACTTTCTGACATTGTCAATGGTAATCTCTCAAGTTTTTCGATGCTCAGGATTGTATAGTCTGCTCCTTTCTGTGCCAAACTGATTTGTTTATCAGTAAGGTTAAAAATGGAAAATACTGACGTTGTGTTGATAAAACGCCAAGGCACCTAGCCTGAACAAAGATTTTGCAGCGTCCAGCCTAATTGTACAATAGAACGTAATTGAGATTGGCTAGGCTGTAACATTAGCAAGTCTATTATGTCAAAAGCAGAAGATACAATATTGTCCAACAAATATATTCTGGAGGACAGAGTCATTAACCCATTGTCCACTACAGAAAGTGATTTTTCCAAATTAATACGATCAATTTCTCGTATTTTTTCTGCTGTTTCAATTTGTGTGACTTTCCAAGCCTCGTTGTACGCAGCATAGATGCTGGCCGCTATGAAACGTTTTTGACGCTGTTTGCGTGGTCCAAGAATGAAATCGCGCAAATCAGCACCATCTTTTACTAAAGACAAGTGTTGCTTAATTTCAGCCAGTGTGGATGTTTCTAGCCATTCGAGGCAGAGTTTCCCCACACTGTATGTTGTTACTATCCCTGGATGTTGTCTCTGGGAGTATCTAGGGTCTTGTCTGGTCATTTTTAACCCCTGTGTTTTATTCAGGAATCTATCTTGACAGTTGTTTGTGTCTGTAGGCCAGATTAACCACTTTTTCCAATCAGGATGTGTTCTGTTAAAATGTAAAATTTTACTTACGTCCATCTCAATATCTGTTGTTGCATTATCAGGTATTGGCTTCGGAATAGACGGTTTGTTTAGGTCTTTGATCCTAGCTAGGCCAAGACAGGATGTTTGGTGAATTGTGTCATTTAAAAACATCATTTGTTCTGGTATCATGCAGGTTCCGAATAGTGCTTCAAGGCCTTGTACCTGCCAATCTTTTGTACCCCAAATGGAGAAGTGTGGCTCAGGGGTTAGAGGCGGCAGACCCGGAAGCTGAGAAAGGCCCCGGACCAGGGTTCAATTCCCTGCCCCGATGGGGGTTGGGGTCAATAATTCCACGGACTCGATAATTCTCGCTCCGGTGCCTACTCGACTCACGGGTTCACACTCTGCGTCTCTGGGCAATAGCTTGCTTAATCTCCACAACGGCCCCTCGCGGCGGGATGCCTGGCTTTCACCTTGTGGATACCCTGCCGGGGTATCTCACAGGGGAATACCAGGACGGGTTCCCTAAGCAAGCGCATAGATGCCTGCGATGTGGGCGATTTGCGCTATATAAATACATGTACATTTATATTTACATTTTTTTTTTTTTTTTTATTTGAACACGTCAAAAAAGAAAAAAAAACATGAACATACAAGATACACAAGATAACCGTCACAGAATACATAATTCATAATTCAAAACGAATTTTCCAACCTTGGAGAAATGAGAAACACAAGCGCACATACTCAAATACAACTTACAAATAAGAAAAGGGTAAGGCTACACAATGGGAGATACACATAACTATAGCCACATCATTATTAATACTTAAGTCTCATAAAAATCAGAAAAAGCCCCCCAAATTTTCAATCCCAATCTTTTTTTCCTTCTTGATTCAGATAACGAAAACAGACTCCGCTCTAACTTATACAATTTATATAATCGAGCTTGCCATTGTTGGAATAATGGAGGTTTTTCTTGAAGCCATTCTGCTGCAATACATAATCTAGCGACCGTCATTATAACAAAAATAAACTGTCGACAACCAATGATTTCCTATTTTTGGCCATCCTCAGGAATCTTTCCTAAAATCATCATTGAGGGAGTAATTTTTAGATTAACCTTTAGGATAATAGATACAAACTTTTCAATATCTTGAATGAATCTCCCTAATATAGGGCAAGAGAAAAAAATATGTATACAGTCTGCATTAACACAGTGATGACAGAATCCTCGCACTCGTTTTTTGATATGAATTTCTTGAAATTCGAGTCTTTTGTAGCAATGTATGTAGGTGCTAGATGAGATCTCCCTTCTGGGTCATGGGAGTATGATAAACAACTAATAGTAGCGTTGCTCCAGCAGGGAGCAACGTCCTCATCAAGCACTCAAGAAGAATATTCCTTGGAACTGTGTTAGTGTCTTTTCAATAAAGTTTTATTCAGATAGTTTGTATCAAGGTTAAATCATATATTCTTTCATTATTGTCATCATCTTTATAAATCAAAGTAAAGCGCCCAATGCATTTCGGGCTTTTAGCCCTTCTTCAGGGGCATGGTATTCTGTTGAGGAAAAACACACTTGTAGTGTAATCATGTAAACACAATAATAATAATTTATAAGCACATTGTTTTCATCAAAGTCTCTTTCATGGAAAGTTCCTTATATCCCTTCAAAACGTGATGTGTATGTTTGACAGTCTCTGTAGTCCTATCACTTAAGCAAAACATTAGAACTAGTATAGCATAAAACGTGTGCTAGGCAGTAATTCAATTGCGTGACTTTGTCATGCTACATGCGCTGTTGTGCATTAGTTTTATCACCAATATGTCAATTTCAGTTACCTTCGTCGTCACGTGAAAATGTCTGAATGTCGTTGAGTCGGGTACCCAAAAAGTGTGAAAAACCTGTGATGTACACATAAGCACACTTTAGCCACGTTGCTCGAAACGAAAAGAGTGTAAGGAGGTTGATTAAATGGATTTACATACCGATGTCGGTATCCGGCGTTTACGCTTTGCAAGATGCTTTTTAAAAGCCTTTTGTTACTGTTCGTACGAGACTTTTCCTAGAACGTAAGGTATACAGATAATTACGAGTCGGCAATGCATGGCGACGTAAGCTTGTGGCCATAATATTTTTTACACTTAGCGGAGCTTACCGGCAGGGTAACGCGGGTACAGGAAGGTAGAAGTCGTCGGGTCCCGAAGCGATCCGGGTGGCGGTATCAGTACACAGCTTTCGAAAGACTGGTGTATTTAACCCGGAAGATCCTGTGAACAGGCCGGGCCTGGTGAAACATCGACATAAACGTAGGACTAAGTTCACGTAAAAGGATTCCCACACCAAATATGGCGGAGCTAAACAAAGGAGCGCTGTTAAAAACGCGTCTATTATGAAAGTTGATGAAGTGAATAGGTCGGTTTCAAAGAGATATAGGAAATGAGTGTAAATAAATGTAAATGTGCAATTCTACTGTCCAAGAAAACAGTTAACAAAAACATTAATGGTCAAACAATTAAATAGTGTATGACAGTCATCCAGTATGTAGCAATGGTGTTATCACAAATATTTAGCGTCTTACTTTACTAGTACTAAACATCCTCATTATCAAATAAAGCATCATCATTATTAAATAAAGCAATTTAGGTCCATACGGTCGTTGAGACCTTTTGGTTGGCAAGTGTTCAAATAGGATATCCAGAATACTTCTCTACGCAAAAGGTGTTGTGAGTTGTCTCTGCCTGGTAGAATAGGAACAGATTCCAGAATCAAAAAACGTAGTTGGCTTGGAGTGTGATTGTTATTGTTGAAGTGGCTTGCCAGAGGCGACTTGAGATTCTTGGTTCTGATACTGCTCTTGTGTTCAATTATACGCGTTTTAATTTTTCTCTCAGTCTTTCCAACATATGCCAAGCCGCACGGGTATTTGATAAGGTAGACAACATTTTTGCTGTCGCATGTAGCAGTCACTCGTAGAGGAATGGTGGTACCTTTACTTGGGTGTTTCATCTCCTTACCCTTAATTATGGCATTGCAGTTTCCACAATTTAAGCAGGGGATGGTTCCTTTGAATGAGTCTTGTGGTTCCAAAATTTTTTTGTTTAGCACTTCTTTTATATTTCTTGATCTTTGGTATGCAAACCTCGGTGGGTGTTGAAAAATATTATTAAAATCATCCTCTGTCGATAGTAAA
This sequence comes from Lissotriton vulgaris, assembly GCF_964263255.1. Lineage (NCBI taxonomy): Eukaryota > Metazoa > Chordata > Amphibia > Caudata > Salamandridae > Lissotriton > Lissotriton vulgaris. The sequence goes on from NC_141699.1 coordinate 46,645,826, forward strand.
GGCCAATTTTTCAATATTATTCGTTTTATTCTGAAGCTTTCAGTTGAATACTTGGAAACGAAGACCATTCTATCTTTTGTGGGTGATTTTGGTTTGGGTTGCAACAAAGTCTGTCGGTCGAGTTTGCTCATTTTTAGTGATGCTTGTTCAAGAATCTCTCGGGGGTAACCTCGCTCACTGAATTTCTCAATGCAGATTTTGGTGTTTTTTTGCAGTGAATCCTCAGTGGAGGAAATCCTTTTAATTCTCAGTAGTTGGGAGTACGGCAAGTGTCTCTTGAGAGACGGTTGGTGGAAACTGTGAAAATGCAACAAATTGTTGCGATCTGTAGCTTTTGTGAAAACGCTGGTGTCCAGTTCTTTTTCATTTTTGGTGATTAATACGTCCAGGAACGATATTTGTTCAGTTTGTATGCTGTGTGTAAATTTGATTCGGTCATTTACATCATTTAAACCTTCTATAGCTTGCAACAGCTCAGATTTTGTGCCTTTCCAGAGGATGAATATATCATCGATATATCTCCTATACAGTAAAAGATTGTCAGTCCAGCATTTTTTGTTTAGAATATTGTCCAACTCAAACCTGTACATAAACAAATTTGCATATGACGGTGCGGCACAATTGCCCATGGATGTACCAGAGCTTTGGATGAAGTATTGCTCTTGCCACGTAAAATAACTTTGGTAAAGTGTGAAATTTAGAAGTTCCATAATGAATACTTTTAATCCTTCCTCCATTTCTGATGTCATTAGAAATGATGCAGTGGCATCCAGTCCCAAATTGTGAGGAATTGATGTGTACAACGCTTGTACATCAATGGTACATAACAGCATGTCATTGGTGAATGAAGATTTGTGATTTTCCAGAGTTGTGAGAAAATGCGTGGTGTCTTTTATGTAAGTTGTCATGGATTGGACCAATGGTTGTAAATGTTTATCGATGTAACGTCCAATAGGTTCATGTATTGAGTTGATCGTTGAAACAATAGGCCTGCAAGGTGGGTGTGTTGGGTGTTTGTGCACCTTGGGTAACATATATATGTAGGGTATAGATGGATTAGTTTTCACGAGGTATTGTTTTTCTTTCTGTCCGATAACTCCCAGTTCTATAGTTTTATCAATGAGATTAACCAGTATGTCCATGAATGCTTTAGTGGGGTTTTGATCCACTTTGTAATAAGTGTTACTGTCATTTATATGTTCGTTGACTTGATCATTGTAAAATTTGGCATCCATAATCACAAGTGCTCCTCCCTTATCCGCTTGACGGATAGTGATTTCTGGGTTGTTAGCAAGGTTTTTGAGAATGTTTCGTTCATTTTTAGATAAATTACTCATTTTTGATTTTGGTTGTTTGTAGATCTTTTCAATTTCTTTATGAACAATTTTTTCAAAGGCATCAAGCACTTTGTGGCTTACCGGAGGAATGTATTTACTTTTGCTCCTAAGGCCCATCAGTGTATCTTTAGGTGGCTCTTCCGTAATAGGGATGATGTTCGAAAAGAAGTGCCGTAATCGTAATGTCCTCATGAATTTGTATGCGCTAATTTGTGTGTCTAGTAAGTTGGAATGGAAAGTGGACACAAATGATGTTCCTTTTTGTAGTACATTCATTTCCATGTTTGAGAGCGCCTTGGTTGATAGATTGATTACTAGGGTTTTTGGCTCCTGGTGTTTTTGGCTATTGCATCTTCTACCCTTGGGCCTCTTGCCCCTCCTTGTTCGTCTGAAGATTTCTGGCCTTTCTCTAAAAAAGCATTCCCAGTGTTGTTACTACTACCTGATGTGGTTGGTTGTTCTTTCGATGGTATATCAGACACTGTGTGTTTAGGACGGGCAGGCTGTTTTCTGTACTGTGAATCATCAGATGAAGAAGTTTCATCAGAAGGTCTCCCTGAACTTGGTTTTTGCTGTCTTCTTCTGGCGTATATATCCGCCCAACTATAAACTTCTCCTAGCTTGTAGTCAAGCGTGTCCCTTTTAAATTTTCTAATTTTTCGATCATTGATGTCCTTTGTATACGATTCTAGTTGTTTATTAATGTCATTTAACATGTCATCCATTTCCTCTTTGCTTAACATTCCACTGATTTCCTCTTTGAGTTGTTGGGTTTCAGTTGTTAGATCTTTGATAAGTTTAGCTAATTCCTCAATAATAAGTAGAATCAGATCGAGTGAGCATTTGTTGAGTATTGCTTGCCAACGTTGTGTAAATTTCGAATTGTTTTTACAAAGTGTTGATTTGAGTGATATACGAAGGCCCCGAGGGATTCTTTGTACTTTATGATACTTGATAAGAGTACTGGCATGAAGTTTTTGATTGACTATTTTCTTGGATAAGTAGAGTAGTTGTTTAATGTTACTTTGTTTTGACCCTGTTGATGGTAGTAGTGTTTCACTTTCTTGAATCAATGAGTAGATACGTTGTGTGTCCTCCTCTGAGAATCCTAGGGTTTCAGCTTTTTCGTCTGTCATTACTAAAATATCTTCATAAATCATTTTGTTGGTGGTGCGTGATTCTGTTGACTCAGAATGGGGAAAATGAACACAGTGATGACAGAATCCTCGCACTCGTTTTTTGATATGAATTTCTTGAAATTCGAGTCTTTTGTAGCAATGTATGTAGGTGCTAGATGAGATCTCCCTTCTGGGTCATGGGAGTATGATAAACAACTAATAGTAGCGTTGCTCCAGCAGGGAGCAACGTCCTCATCAAGCACTCAAGAAGAATATTCCTTGGAACTGTGTTAGTGTCTTTTCAATAAAGTTTTATTCAGATAGTTTGTATCAAGGTTAAATCATATATTCTTTCATTATTGTCATCATCTTTATAAATCAAAGTAAAGCGCCCAATGCATTTCGGGCTTTTAGCCCTTCTTCAGGGGCATGGTATTCTGTTGAGGAAAAACACACTTGTAGTGTAATCATGTAAACACAATAATAATAATTTATAAGCACATTGTTTTCATCAAAGTCTCTTTCATGGAAAGTTCCTTATATCCCTTCAAAACGTGATGTGTATGTTTGACAGTCTCTGTATGTTTGACAGAGACTGTCAAACATACACATCACGTTTTGAAGGGATATAAGGAACTTTCCATGAAAGAGACTTTGATGAAAACAATGTGCTTATAAATTATTATTATTGTGTTTACATGATTACACTACAAGTGTGTTTTTCCTCAACAGAATACCATGCCCCTGAAGAAGGGCTAAAAGCCCGAAATGCATTGGGCGCTTTACTTTGATTTATAAAGATGATGACAATAATGAAAGAATATATGATTTAACCTTGATACAAACTATCTGAATAAAACTTTATTGAAAAGACACTAACACAGTTCCAAGGAATATTCTTCTTGAGTGCTTGATGAGGACGTTGCTCCCTGCTGGAGCAACGCTACTATTAGTTGTTTATCATACTCCCATGACCCAGAAGGGAGATCTCATCTAGCACCTACATACATTGCTACAAAAGACTCGAATTTCAAGAAATTCATATCAAAAAACGAGTGCGAGGATTCTGTCATCACTGTGTTCATTTTCCCCATTCTGAGTCAACAGAATCACGCACCACCAACAAAATGATTTATGAAGATATTTTAGTAATGACAGACGAAAAAGCTGAAACCCTAGGATTCTCAGAGGAGGACACACAACGTATCTACTCATTGATTCAAGAAAGTGAAACACTACTACCATCAACAGGGTCAAAACAAAGTAACATTAAACAACTACTCTACTTATCCAAGAAAATAGTCAATCAAAAACTTCATGCCAGTACTCTTATCAAGTATCATAAAGTACAAAGAATCCCTCGGGGCCTTCGTATATCACTCAAATCAACACTTTGTAAAAACAATTCGAAATTTACACAACGTTGGCAAGCAATACTCAACAAATGCTCACTCGATCTGATTCTACTTATTATTGAGGAATTAGCTAAACTTATCAAAGATCTAACAACTGAAACCCAACAACTCAAAGAGGAAATCAGTGGAATGTTAAGCAAAGAGGAAATGGATGACATGTTAAATGACATTAATAAACAACTAGAATCGTATACAAAGGACATCAATGATCGAAAAATTAGAAAATTTAAAAGGGACACGCTTGACTACAAGCTAGGAGAAGTTTATAGTTGGGCGGATATATACGCCAGAAGAAGACAGCAAAAACCAAGTTCAGGGAGACCTTCTGATGAAACTTCTTCATCTGATGATTCACAGTACAGAAAACAGCCTGCCCGTCCTAAACACACAGTGTCTGATATACCATCGAAAGAACAACCAACCACATCAGGTAGTAGTAACAACACTGGGAATGCTTTTTTAGAGAAAGGCCAGAAATCTTCAGACGAACAAGGAGGGGCAAGAGGCCCAAGGGTAGAAGATGCAATAGCCAAAAACACCAGGAGCCAAAAACCCTAGTAATCAATCTATCAACCAAGGCGCTCTCAAACATGGAAATGAATGTACTACAAAAAGGAACATCATTTGTGTCCACTTTCCATTCCAACTTACTAGACACACAAATTAGCGCATACAAATTCATGAGGACATTACGATTACGGCACTTCTTTTCGAACATCATCCCTATTACGGAAGAGCCACCTAAAGATACACTGATGGGCCTTAGGAGCAAAAGTAAATACATTCCTCCGGTAAGCCACAAAGTGCTTGATGCCTTTGAAAAAATTGTTCATAAAGAAATTGAAAAGATCTACAAACAACCAAAATCAAAAATGAGTAATTTATCTAAAAATGAACGAAACATTCTCAAAAACCTTGCTAACAACCCAGAAATCACTATCCGTCAAGCGGATAAGGGAGGAGCACTTGTGATTATGGATGCCAAATTTTACAATGATCAAGTCAACGAACATATAAATGACAGTAACACTTATTACAAAGTGGATCAAAACCCCACTAAAGCATTCATGGACATACTGGTTAATCTCATTGATAAAACTATAGAACTGGGAGTTATCGGACAGAAAGAAAAACAATACCTCGTGAAAACTAATCCATCTATACCCTACATATATATGTTACCCAAGGTGCACAAACACCCAACACACCCACCTTGCAGGCCTATTGTTTCAACGATCAACTCAATACATGAACCTATTGGACGTTACATCGATAAACATTTACAACCATTGGTCCAATCCATGACAACTTACATAAAAGACACCACGCATTTTCTCACAACTCTGGAAAATCACAAATCTTCATTCACCAATGACATGCTGTTATGTACCATTGATGTACAAGCGTTGTACACATCAATTCCTCACAATTTGGGACTGGATGCCACTGCATCATTTCTAATGACATCAGAAATGGAGGAAGGATTAAAAGTATTCATTATGGAACTTCTAAATTTCACACTTTACCAAAGTTATTTTACGTAGCAGGAGCAATACTTCATCCAAAGCTCTGGTACATCCATGGGCAATTGTGCCGCACCGTCATATGCAAATTTGTTTATGTACAGGTTTGAGTTGGACAATATTCTAAACAAAAAATGCTGGACTGACAATCTTTTACTGTATAGGAGATATATCGATGATATATTCATCCTCTGGAAAGGCACAAAATCTGAGCTGTTGCAAGCTATAGAAGGTTTAAATGATGTAAATGACCGAATCAAATTTACACACAGCATACAAACTGAACAAATATCGTTCCTGGACGTATTAATCACCAAAAATGAAAAAGAACTGGACACCAGCGTTTTCACAAAAGCTACAGATCGCAACAATTTGTTGCATTTTCACAGTTTCCACCAACCGTCTCTCAAGAGACACTTGCCGTACTCCCAACTACTGAGAATTAAAAGGATTTCCTCCACTGAGGATTCACTGCAAAAAAACACCAAAATCTGCATTGAGAAATTCAGTGAGCGAGGTTACCCCCGAGAGATTCTTGAACAAGCATCACTAAAAATGAGCAAACTCGACCGACAGACTTTGTTGCAACCCAAACCAAAATCACCCACAAAAGATAGAATGGTCTTCGTTTCCAAGTATTCAACTGAAAGCTTCAGAATAAAACGAATAATATTGAAAAATTGGCCTTTACTATCGACAGAGGATGATTTTAATAATATTTTTCAACACCCACCGAGGTTTGCATACCAAAGATCAAGAAATATAAAAGAAGTGCTAAACAAAAAAATTTTGGAACCACAAGACTCATTCAAAGGAACCATCCCCTGCTTAAATTGTGGAAACTGCAATGCCATAATTAAGGGTAAGGAGATGAAACACCCAAGTAAAGGTACCACCATTCCTCTACGAGTGACTGCTACATGCGACAGCAAAAATGTTGTCTACCTTATCAAATGCCCGTGCGGCTTGGCATATGTTGGAAAGACTGAGAGAAAAATTAAAACGCGTATAATTGAACACAAGAGCAGTATCAGAACCAAGAATCTCAAGTCGCCTCTGGCAAGCCACTTCAACAATAACAATCACACTCCAAGCCAACTACGTTTTTTGATTCTGGAATCTGTTCCTATTCTACCAGGCAGAGACAACTCACAACACCTTTTGCGTAGAGAAGTATTCTGGATATCCTATTTGAACACTTGCCAACCAAAAGGTCTCAACGACCGTATGGACCTAAATTGCTTTATTTAATAATGATGATGCTTTATTTGATAATGAGGATGTTTAGTACTAGTAAAGTAAGACGCTAAATATTTGTGATAACACCATTGCTACATACTGGATGACTGTCATACACTATTTAATTGTTTGACCATTAATGTTTTTGTTAACTGTTTTCTTGGACAGTAGAATTGCACATTTACATTTATTTACACTCATTTCCTATATCTCTTTGAAACCGACCTATTCACTTCATCAACTTTCATAATAGACGCGATTTTAACAGCGCTCCTTTGTTTAGCTCCGCCATATTTGGTGTGGGAATCCTTTTACGTGAACTTAGTCCTACGTTTATGTCGATGTTTCACCAGGCCCGGCCTGTTCACAGGATCTTCCGGGTTAAATACACCAGTCTTTCGAAAGCTGTGTACTGATACCGCCACCCGGATCGCTTCGGGACCCGACGACTTCTACCTTCCTGTACCCGCGTTACCCTGCCGGTAAGCTCCGCTAAGTGTAAAAAATATTATGGCCACAAGCTTACGTCGCCATGCATTGCCGACTCGTAATTATCTGTATACCTTACGTTCTAGGAAAAGTCTCGTACGAACAGTAACAAAAGGCTTTTAAAAAGCATCTTGCAAAGCGTAAACGCCGGATACCGACATCGGTATGTAAATCCATTTAATCAACCTCCTTACACTCTTTTCGTTTCGAGCAACGTGGCTAAAGTGTGCTTATGTGTACATCACAGGTTTTTCACACTTTTTGGGTACCCGACTCAACGACATTCAGACATTTTCACGTGACGACGAAGGTAACTGAAATTGACATATTGGTGATAAAACTAATGCACAACAGCGCATGTAGCATGACAAAGTCACGCAATTGAATTACTGCCTAGCACACGTTTTATGCTATACTAGTTCTAATGTTTTGCTTAAGTGATAGGTTTACAGAGACTGTCAAACATACACATCACGTTTTGAAGGGATATAAGGAACTTTCCATGAAAGAGACTTTGATGAAAACAATGTGCTTATAAATTATTATTATTGTGTTTACATGATTACACTACAAGTGTGTTTTTCCTCAACAGAATACCATGCCCTTGAAGAAGGGCTAAAAGCCCGAAATGCATTGGGCGCTTTACTTTGATTTATAAAGATGATGACAATAATGAAAGAATATATGATTTAACCTTGATACAAACTATCTGAATAAAACTTTATTGAAAAGACACTAACACAGTTCCAAGGAATATTCTTCTTGAGTGCTTGATGAGGACGTTGCTCCCTGCTGGAGCAACGCTACTATTAGTTACAGTCTGCATTATCCATTTTACAGCGAAAACATTTGCCATCATGACCTCTTCCCCACTTTAGCATTCGAACCGGTGTATAATATAAATCAAAGAGGCTTTTAAAAAACTGCGCTTTTAAGTTAGCGGACATCAGTACATCTTTAGACATCAAAATCAGATTTCCCACTTCAATATCATTGTCTCCCAGTAGTTCCCTCCATTTTCCTTGTACTTTATCCAAATCATCAGTTTTTTCTTCCAAAAACATGCGATAGAGAACCCCTATCTTAACTTGTAGTGTTATACCTTCTACGATTTTATGCTCCCTTAAAGAAATTTTGTGTCTATTAAAATAATCTCGTATCTGTAAGAACTTAAAGAAAAAATCCCTGGTCAACCCAAATTCTTCACTCATTTCTGAGAACGATTTGCACTCTCCTGCACTCGAAAAAAAATCTCCCAACCTGTATACCCCTTTTTTTTGCAGTTTTCGTGCCACTCCATCCGAGAATATCATGGGTAGAAAACTAACCAAACAATATGGAGTATAGTATGAGACTTTCCGTACATCAATGAGCCGGGCCACCCATTTCCAGACTTTATGAGCACCTATAAGAACCTTGAATCGTGTCCTTTTGTAATAATTGCCATCTATTTCATTAAAAAACACTTGTTTGGTTTTTGACCCCATCAATATCTCAAATATAGAGGGATAGTTATGCATGTCCTCCTTAGCATCTCTTAATAACAAAAATCTCATTTTTAACAAAAAACATACTACATAATACAAGAAAAAATCAGGTACCCCCATTCCGCCCCTTTCAATTGGTAAGGTAAGATGTTTCATTGCTCGCCTGGGTTTTCCGGGACTCCAAATGAATTTACCGCAAAGAGATTGTAACGCCTGTAATTTAGGTTTCGGAAAATCCAGGGGTATTGATCGGAATAAATAAAGAATTTTCGGGAGAACATTCATTTTGATGACATTAGTCCTACCAATAATAGTCAAATATAGCCGCTCCCATTTCTCCAAGGAGGTTTTGATTTTATGGAAAACATTACTCCAGTTAGCATTAACCAACTCATCCATGTCCATTTTAATACGTATTCCTAAGTATGTAACTTCATCAACCACCCTTTCATCCCCCCAAGTTATGGCACTGGAACAAAGTATTTGTGTTTTAGAAGCATTAAGTTTATATCCTGTTATCCTGCCGAATTCTTTGGCTAGCTTCTCAATTTCCAAGCTGGCTTTTTCCGGGTTATCCGTCACAACTGCTATGTCGTCCGCATATGCGAATACAGAAAAAGAAAACTCAGCAACTATAAAGGGGGGGATCAACCTATTCTGGCTTAGTAACTCAATAAAAGGATTAATATATAATGCAAATAAAAGGAGGGAGCATGGGCAGCCTTGACGGGTCCCTCTTGTAATATTAATCACATCCGCCCAAAGTGGATATTCTAGCTTTGGGTTGGAGATAGAGTGTTTTGATGGCCTTAACATATCTCTGACCAAAACCCATTTTTTCCATTAGGGTCCATAAATACTCCCATGCCACCCGATCAAACGCTTTTTCCGCGTCTAATAGAAAAAGCGCGAATTTTTTTTTGTTAACCGCAGCCAAATCAAACAGGGTAATAACTTTGTTGATGTGTTCAGTAGTGCTCCTTTTAGGAATAAACCCGTGTTGATATCTGGACACTAAAGATGACACTACCCCGGACATTCGAATAGCCAATATCTTTGAGTAGATCTTATTGTCCACATTCAACAGGGATATAGGTCTATAAGACCCTACCCTATCAGTAGGTTTATCTTTTTTACAGAATACTACAATTGTTGCTTCGGCCCATGTAGCAGGGGGATTGCCACCTTGAGCAGCTAAAATTACCCGGTGTAGCTCATCCTTAATATTGTGCATAAAGCGTTTATACATTTCAGCGGGCAACCTATCGGGCCCTGCAGCTTTACCCAATGCTAAACTATTCACTGCAATTTCCACTTCCCCCAAAGTTATCGGTTGGTCAAGTTCATCGGCTATGCCAGGGTCTAATATTTTCAAATCTGTGAACATCCTATCATACCATTGATCGTCAGGCGCTATAATGTCTTCACTCGCATACAGTTGTGCATAATAAGTTTGGAAAATTCCCAATATGCTTTCTTGATCGTAATATATATTGCCATGAGAGTCTTCCATTGCCTTTATATATTCAGCGGAATGTTTCATTCGGATCTTTGTCGCCAAAATCCGGCCTATTCTTTCACCGAATTCATGGCTTGTCATTTTGGAGGTTAAAAACTTTCTAGCAATTTCTTTATCCCAAAATCCCAAGATATTAGACCTAGCTTTAATAACCCCATTCTCCTCTTCCGCCAAATCAACATTACCCAAAGCAATTTTTCTGGTTAAAGAAATCTCAGCATTTCTCAGCACTTCATATAACATATCCAGTTCCCTTTTTAATTTCTTGCGCTGGCCAAATGCAAAATTAATACATTCTCCCCTAAACCCTGCTTTAAATGTGTCCCATACCACAGGGATGCTAGCCGTGCCACGATTTTCATTGAAAAAGGTTTGGATCCAACCCTGCATGTGTGTAATAAATTCAATATTTACGCCCAGTTTGCGATCATATGAGAAACTAGCTTGTATCTTCCTTTTGGGTAAATGGTGTATATCTACCACTAATGGGGAATGGTCCGAAGAGATTCGGGGGTAAGTTCTAATATTCGTGCCTTCCATCAAGTTTCGGGGTAGAAAAAAATAATCTAATCTTACTAATTTCTTGTGTGGATAAGAATAGAATGTATATCCAGAATCCTTATTTCTTAGCACCCCCCAAGTATCCACCAACCCATGATCTTGTAATAAATTCTTAAGGGCAATATAAACCTTAGGCTTGCGACCCTTATATATTGTTTGTGGATCTCCTAATACGCTAGTGCTCAGATTAATATTGATATCACCACAGATCACTATCGGGTGTTGAAAGTTAACAAGCTCAAGATTGATCTCTATCAAAGGCTCGGGGTCATCCAGATTTGCCCCATATACCGAAACTAACGTGACCTGTCTATTTCCAAACTTTAACTCAGCAATGACCCAGCGCCCTTTCTTGTCTTCCAACTTGCGCCCAACAGTAACTGAGGTGTCTCTAACCAAAATAGCCACCCCACGTATCATACTCGATTGTTTGGAGACTGATACAACTCTATAGCCTAGATCCTTCAAGAGGTCCCTCTTACTCCATGGAATATGCGTCTCTTGTATACAAGCCACATCAGGTTTTATATATTTTAACTCCGCTGCCACTTTATGTCTTTTTGTTACGTTATTCAAACCGGACACATTCAGAGAGCAAATCCTAAGCAGATTCCCGCCATATTAACTTCAAGCGTCTTATCCAAGGTGGTTTAACCAAACTTTGTACAAAAGAAAAATTATATAATAACAAGTTTGAGTCCAATTTCTGTTCATTGTATCTTGTGTTTATTTTTACAGCACTCACTAGTCGTGTTCCAATTTTTTTCCCCCTTTTAATCACACCCACCCGTGCCTTTACCCCCCCAAGAGAGCCCCCCCCTCTCTTGCCCCCCCACCCCTCCGTCCCGCCCCCCCTTCACTGAGGCTTTAGGACCAATGGTCCTGTGATGAAAAGTTTGTCCCCCCACCCCTGCCGCCCCCCAACAGAGTTTTCACAAACCTATGATTAAACTGCAAGTCAATACTGCCGGCGAGAAAACCCCCCAAAAATCCACATTATTTATACATTTGTCTAGTAAGCTACAAATCAATACTGCCAGTGACACTGCCAATAGAATAACCCAAAACTACCAAAGTTATTTAGACACTTTGCATCTCACAGCCCAACATCAAATTGAAAGCAAAAATTCCTTGGCGGCAGACTCAGTGGTAAAATATCTGGTGCGCTCTTTGTGTATAACCTTGAGTTTTGCAGGAAACATCAAATACACCTGCGCACCTTTGCCTTGAAACTGAGCTATAAGTTGTCTGAACTGCCATCGTAATTCAACAGACTGCTTGCACAAATCAGGCCTAACAAAGAATTCACAATCGAGACCTTTACATTTTTTATCAGGGCGAGCCCTTAAAAAAATCTCCTCCCTAGCTTGAAAGCTATTAAACGCCACTAGAATTGCCCGACGTTTTTTATCTCTAAGATTCGCCCTGAATGGAAAACAATGAAACTATAAATCCTCGTGTGTCAGAGCCTTCTTTTCCTTCTTCAATTTGCAAAAATCTTAGATTGTTTCTGCGGGCTCTATTTTCAATGTCTGTAAGTTTCCAATTGATATCTTCTTTAGTCGCTAGATGTGTTTCAATAGTTTTCCGCTGTTGGCCCATCTCATCTTCCAATGAGGATATACGCGCTTCAGCTTCAGTTGCTCTAGTAACAAACTCATTATGTGACTTTACCAGCCTCCTGACCGAGTTTTGTAGTTTCTTACAAGAGTTTTGAACCTTCATACTGTCTTCTCGATTCTCTTCCCTATGTAGCATCATGGTTTGATATCTCAGATCTAATGAAATATCCTCAGAGCATTCCCCATCTTTATTTCTGTTAGCTGTGCCTTCTAAATAAAACTCTTTATCATTTTTGTCCAATCTGAGCCTCCGAACAGTGCTTGCGCCAGTGGACTCTTTATCCATATTCTCCTCTGGGCTACTGTGAAGACTACAACCAGGTTCTTCTTCTATCTCATCGTCCGGGCCCTCATCCTCCATACTCATGCGAGTTGCATACAGTTCAACCAGGCTTTCAGATGAAGACATAGAATGCTCTGATAGAGAAAAAAAATCTGCAGAATCAGTGTCTCCAGGACAAGTCACCTCAACACTGCCTGCTTTCTCATGTATCACTTCACATAGGAGCCCTTTATTCATTTGTACTTGTCCTTGTAATTGAGCCTGTATTTGTGCATCCGTTTCTGTTACGTTCAAGTCTGCACCAGCGCTAACAAGTGTATTAGAATCTGTATTAGAATCTGTCACAGACCCTTTCTCGCTTCCCAAAGCTACCGCTGTTAAACTCTGAGCCTGGCTGAAGTCAGATGCTTTTTCCCCAGACCCGGTCGTCGGATCCTCCGCTTCTACAACAGCTGTTTGTGGAACATTAGAGTCATTTAAGTCTTTTGAAACAATTGTATCCACCGCTTTCATTTTCAAAGCGGTGAACATTCCTGGTATCTTTCTCCGCACACTTAACTCCCCCTCTCTCCCCTTTGATTTCTCTAGCGCTGCACTGCTCGTACTCACTGTGGGAGGCGGGGGAGTTACTCCAGCAATGTCATTTTCAGCCGTATTCACCGCCATGGCTTCTGGCGTTTTCCCCGCCACTTCAGCTCCGTTAACCACTTCAGCTGTGGCGCCCTGTCCTCGCGCTCTCCTTCCCTTCAGCCGCATCTCAGCCAGTCTAATCGCAGCACCTCTCTCTGCACCTAACGCTGCAGCCTCGAGCACCGTGATATCGACAGCCGCTCTGTCCTGCTTCCTGCGGGAAACAACCTTCCACCAGGTGCGCAGAGTTTGATATCCGATCAGGGGCAGTAACCGAGCGCCGTGTACTCGCTGTCCAAGCTGCTGAAAAAACCGCTGCCACGCCCAGGTAAATACTATTTCCTGTATCATCCTTAGTATCCAGTGCAGCAGTAACGGAGGTTTTTTAACTAAGTTTTAAGAAAATTTCAGACTTTCAGTTTTCAGTCTTCTCGCCGCATTGCCTTATCTCTATGGGGTCCGGCAGGAGCAACAAACTCACACGTCCGACTCGGACGCCATCTTGCCTACATTTTTTGTTTCAATGTTATTTTTCCAATAATCAAAACCAAATGTCATCATTTTTTTAATAAAATGCTTCTGAATATATTAATTTAGTGTTTGTCAGCATTGTTTTCATTCCTGTTTTATCTAACAGTTTGTAATAAAACGTTTCTGCATCACTGGTGTTAAACCCTGAGAAGTACTTGAATTTCTCAAAGAATGCTTTAGAACTGCTTTTAGGTGGTGTAGCACAATGTTCCCATTGATTATACTTAAAAACATTTCTAGGCTGTGCAGATTTATGCAAATAATGATCACCATAATGTGTAAAACAGAATAACTGCTCATAACTAGATGAACCTTGTAAATAATCATGTTCTGTAAATCTAGCTGACATTACTAAATCAGACATCATGTCATTAATACTTTTAAAGTCCCAATCATCAGAGAATGTACTAGATTTTACAAAGTCACTTAAGGAAACCTTCCGTTGATGAGGATACTTCAGGATTTCGACCGGACCATAGATCTCATAGTCAGTTTTCTCCCATACTACCCCACCAGGTATTGGAATTGCTGTGACATTTACTGTTGACAGTTCTCTTTTCTTCACGTGGGATGATCTGTGTGGTTTGAGGACTAAGTTGATGTTCTAACTTGCTGTGTCCATTCAATTGTAATAAACTTTCCTAAAATTAAAACTAAAATTAGGCATAGTAGGAGTATGAATACCCCTAAAATAATCCAATGCTCAATCAATGGTGAATCCAGATATAATTCTTTGATTTGTTGAAAGAGTTCCGTTGTATTTTCTTTAGAATACTTTTTTGTTTCTGGCATCACTTCGGGGTCGTTTGGATCTTCAGAGAAGTTGTCGAAGTTGATGAAATAACCAGAGGCAGTTCTGTGAATTGTTGGGATTGTTCTTTCAATCTGTCTTTCGGTAGCACTTTCTGATGCCACATTATTGTAAACTGGTGTTTCTTGACGTAACTGTTTCAATCTGTGTCTCAAGAGGCACGAGTTCCATGGCATTATTGGATAGTCCTTCTCTGTACACTGCAGGCTGATCGAATGTGATTAGTCTTTCAGTTTGAACCTCTTGGATTGTTGCAAGTTTGGGTATTCTGTTGTTTCTTGGGAGTCCACTGGGCCTACTGTTGATTATAGGCCACATGGTTGTGGTTTTACCAGGTCGATAGACAGGACTCTGTTGTCCTTTTTACCAGCAAGGGGCGGTAGTACAACTGATCTTGTTCTGTTGACTGCCAAGACAGGTACTGCTTTTCTGTAAGAAGGCCCAAATTCCTTCTTCACCGCGATTTTTTCTCTGACTAGATCCCCAATCTTTGGAATCCAGACAGGCCTTGCTGGGGCTGTTGCTTGTGGTGCCTCGTCAGTGGTATCTGGCTGTTGCTTTAACTTTATGTTGCTTAAGGATTTTCTTGTTTCATTCAGTTCCTGTAAAACAACCAAACGATCTTTGATGTCAAAGTCTGTTTTCTTATCTTGTACCACTGATACCTGACTATATAAGTCCTGAATTCTCATTCTAATTCCGAACAATAGCTCGTATGGGCTAAAACCTTTTAGAGATTTTCTTGGCAAATTGTTAAGACTGGTCTGGACACTTATTAAATGTTTGACCCACCCAGCGCCTGAACCTAATACCTTCGCTATTATAGATCGCTTTATGTCTCGTTTTTTTCTTTCTACCACACTATTCCCTTCGGGGTGCGACAGACAAGAATACCGCAACCCAATTCCCATGCTGGCCATGGCCTCCTTATAAGCTCGAGAGCTGAAAGCAGGACCCTGGTCAGAATGGAACATGGTAATTGCGTATGTGCGGATAAAGACTCGCAGATCTTTTATAACTGTTCTAGCGTCAGCCGAGCGCTGGAGGCCATATTTTTTTAAGTGTGTTTAGCCTTAACGATTAATAGGACGCAGGATGGGGTGTAAACAGCGTTACGCTGTTCCTGATCGGTAGCCGGTAGCATGGTTCACTACTGCGATCCCTATTGCAGTTTTCACAGTTGTTTGCATATATTTGGTGTTGTACACTCATTCCCGGCCACCAGTATACTGATTGTAATTCAGTCAGCGAGTCCCTGATTGTTTGGTGTCTCAGACCCAACCCCATATGTGCTTCCTGTATGAGGAAGCCCCTCCGGTCCCTGTTTGGAATTACCATATCCCCCACTCAAGGGATTCGAGCAAAAGGAACGGAGTTTGCATCGATTACGTATGCATAATTGAGTGGATAGTTCACGGGTAGTGCTGCACAGTCGCCTTTTACGGTCGTTTTTACTGCCAGCATGGTTTCCCCGACTATGTATTTTTCTGTACGCTTTTTTGTGGCTACGGAAGCCGGTTTAGTTGCTTCCGCTGTGGCTGTGTTAGCCAATGAATTCCCTGCAACGTGAACGCCATCACGTTGAAGACTCTGTGCGTGTATCACGTGAGTCTTTTGTAGTTCTTTCTGTAAAAGAGCTACCTGTTTCCAGAGCAATTTATGCTTTATTGTGGCACCTGTGTCATCTTTGTAATCGTTTTCAATCCAACTCTGCAGTTTATTATTGTAAGAGTTGACGCATTAATGAGAATCGCACACGATAAGTGTCAGGAATTCACGTTCTGCATTTTCAAGCGCCATCTTTAAAGATCTGATTTCAGCTCTCTGAGCCGAACTGTTTCTTACTGATTCAGTTTTTGTTACTTTCGGTCTGAATTTACCGCACAGCCAACGACCTTTAACAATCGCACAGGCTGCATCGTAGGATTTGCTCTCTACGTTGAAATGCTGTACAAATCTATCTGTATAGATTATACAGGCATACTGTGGGAGAGGCAGAAGTTCGATTGGCAGAGGATATTCTTCTTCATATTCTAAATCATTCAGTTCTTCGAATTGCGGGGCGAAATAGTATTTCACATCTTTCGCTCCTAGAGAATCTATACACTGTATCCATTTCGGATCCAGTGACACTGTAGGCAGGTTTACTGGGCTGAATAGCGCCTCGAAGGCGGATTCCGCTGTGAGGATATTAATCCTTTTACCATGTGCTTGTTCTCGTTCATTTGCTAATGCAATTCGCACTGCTTTCACAGTTCTTTCTGTGTGACTGAATGTTTTTTCTGCTTGTGTGTACAAGTGAGATTTAATTGAAATAAGTACCTTTTCTCCCTCATTAGAGGTCAGGTACGTGAATCCGCATCCTCCTGGGATGACTCGGATTACAAGATCGCGTGTGTTGTCACCTGTATCTAATTTTGTTTTAGCTAACATGTCTGTTTGCAGTGATCTCAAAATTTCTGTGTGTTTTTGAGTCCAGGTGATTTCTTTAAAATCAGGTTTAATTAGTTCGTAGAGAGGTTTAACCCTTCTGCGTAATTTAGAATGTAAGTTCTTCCGAAATTCAGAAAACCTAGTATGGATTGTAAATTCTTCAGCGTTTTTGGAGCTTGGAGTACAGCGCACTTCTCTAAGAAGTTGTCCGCTAGGCTTTTTCCTTCACTTGATACCTCGTACCCTAAAAATAGTACTGGCAGATGGGCAATTCGAGACTTTTTAAAGTTGAATTTGTAACCCTCTGCTGCGAACCCAAGTATAATGGTTTTCACTCTTTTCAAGTGAGTATCCAAGTCGTCGTCTGTGAGATAAATATCATCTACGTAAGATAATGCCTCATCATCATATATTTGTAGTAACTCTGTTACCCTAGCTGAGAATAGTCCTGGGCTGTTCTTGAACCCCTGTGGGAGTCGACAGAATTTTTTCTGCGACCCAAATGCTGAGAAAGCGGTCAAATATCTGCTTTCTGGTGCAATGTTTTGACAAAAGAAACCATTAGATATGTCTAATGTTGTTTTATATTTTTTCCTAACTATGTTATTCATTAGGGCTGCACTATGCGTGTTTTGTACTGAAAATGTTTTACAACATGCATTAAGGTGTCTGTAGTCCAAAACTAGATGATATGAATTGTCTGGCTTGGAGACAGGAAACAAAGGATTGTTCATTTGAGAGGTGCATGTTTCAATCACCCCCTGGTATTCAAGTTGATCTAAGATCTCCCTGACTTGTCTTTTAGCTTCTTGCTTAATGCGATACTGCCGTTGGGCAGTTGGTTCATTTTTTAACTGGATTTTGTGGGGAGGTGAGTCCTCATCTCATCCTACATGATTTTTATATAATGCCGGTGCCTGGGCTACTGCCCATTTCCTTGCATAAGTATATTTTTTGTGAATCGGAATGTGATTCGAGAAGGCAGGCATAATCATTTCTTCGCCACGAGGGCACTCCCTAACAAACTCTGGGGGCCAATCTTTTTCAGCTAACAGAATATCATAGCCTTTTGAGAGCTTATCCCAAAATAGACCCTTTATTTTCCTAGTCTTATCACCCTCTATACGCAATGTTATTTCGTATATTTCGTATATTTTGACAAACGCGGCGATCTAGGCTGCGGTTGTGTGTTGTTGTGGACGCTGTTTTTAAAAACTGTATTTTGCTGCTGATTTTAATAGCACGCTTAGAAAGAATTTTAAAATTGTAATTTGCACTTTTCTTGCGCTCACCTGCATTTCCTTTCCCTCGTGACCCCGTTCCGCCCCGGCTCTGTGCCGTTTGTGCGGAGGTTCAGCTTGAGGAGCGTCACTTTCTGCTCGTGACACCACTTCCGCCCTGCACGAAACCTTCGCAGGTTAGCGGTCCAGTGCTGCCGAGCCTGCAGAGTATATAGACCTCGCTTTCAGCTCCCTGCCCCATTGACAAACGCGGCGATCTAGGCTGCAGTTGTGTGTTGTTGTGGACGCTGTTTTTAAAAACTGTATTTTGCTGCTGATTTTAATAGCACGCTTAGAAAGCATTTTAAAATTGTAATTTGCACTTTTCTTGCACTCACCTGCATTTCCTTTCCCTCGTGACCCCGTTCCGCCCCGGCTCTGTGCCGTTTGTGCGGAGGGTCAGCTTGAGGAGCGTCACTTCCTGCTCGTGACACCACTTCCGCCCTGCACGAAACCTTTGCAGGTTAGCGGTCTAGTGCTGCCGAGCCTGCAGAGTATATAGACCTCGCTTTCAGGTCCCAGCCCAATTGACAAACGCGGCGATCTAGGCTGCGGTTGTGTGTTGTTGTGGACGCTGTTTTTAAAAACTGTATTTTGCTGCTGATTTTAATAGCACGCTTAGAAAGCATTTTAAAATTGTAATTTGCACTTTTCTTGCACTCACCTGCATTTCCTTTCCCTCGTGACCCCGTTCCGCCCCGGCTCTGTGCCGTTTGTGCAGAGGGTCAGCTTGAGGAGCGTCACTTCCTGCTCGTGACACCACTTCCGCCCTGCACGAAACCATCGCAGGTTAGCGGTCTAGTGCTCCCTCACCCCTAGTATTTAATGGCGGTATGGAGGAAGCGCAGCGGACGAGCGCAGCAGGAGCGCCGACTTCGCGCCGAAGTCGCGCACAAGTCAAGCCCATCTGCGCCCGTCCGCGGCCGACCAGGCCCAGGGCCCTGTCATAATGCCCAATTTTACTCTTATTCCTCCTCCGACCTCCTGAGACGTAAATCCTCAGGACCCATTCCCGCCCGTGCTGTCAGAGCGGCTCAGACATGTGGCATATTTGTTCCATCTGACTTCTCGGCACTTGATTCTCTTCACGACCCTTCCCCCTCATTACCGCAGATCTCCGCCTCCCTACTGATTTACTACCTTAATACCCGTTCCCTTATCCGCCATCAGCTTGAGATCTTCCAACTATTGCACCAGAGCTCCATCGATATCCTTCTCCTAGCAGAAACTTGGATCACTGAAGACTCAGCCCCCGACATTCTCGCTGCGATCCCTACGGAATACTACATTATGCACGCTAACCGGCCCACTGGGAAGACTGGCGGCGGAGTGGCGGCTATCATCCGCTCTGAACATATCTTCTCCGAGATCACGGTGACTTCTATCCCCAAAACTGAATACTTAGCTCTAAAATTTACCTCCACTAAGTCGTCTTTTATTTGTGTTCTCGTGTATAGACCCCCCGACTATATGCCTCTCTTTCCCCAACTCTTCAGCTACTCCATCGCTCAACTAGCAATCAACCACGCTAACATCGTGGTGATTGGTGACTTCAATTACTGGCCTTCTGATGTCCATGAAAGCCAATCGTCGGTGGAATTCACAGACCTTCTAAAGGGCATGAATCTCTCCCAACACATTCACACCCCTACCCATCAGAAAGGTCATATCCTCGACCAAGTCTGGACATCTAACCTCGACATTTCACCTCCTTCAGTTCTCCCTTGCTCCTGGTCTGACCATTACTTCATCTCCTTTCACTTACATCTGCACACTTTGTGTCCTCCTCCCCGTATTAAGAATCTTATGGCTCGCAACTGGAAAAGAGCCAATCTGCCTGAATTTCATGAATCACTGGCTTCTACCGCACCCACGTCTTTGACTTCACTAGAGGATCAGGCTGACAAACTTGATGAATGGATACGTCAGGCTAGTGATAAAGTTGCCCCTTTTAAAAGGATCAAAGCTAAGCGCCCCCACGACGCACAACGATGGTTTACGGACCAACTCAAAGCGGACAAACTTGCCCTGTGGCAAGCTGAACGCCGCTTGCGTCGCCACTATGACCCACAGCTTAAACTCGTTTACACTGAAGCTTTAAAATCTTATAAACAATCGATCCTGGCAGCTAAGACGGCATATTTCTCTCAAAAAATCTTGGACTCAAACAACAAAACGAAAGACATTTTTTCAATTGTAAATGAGCTCTCCTTGCCGGATAGGGTCACCCCCCAACCCCAGCCGACCCAAACCCTCTGTGACTCGCTAAACTCCTACTTCATAGAGAAAATTACAACAATAAAAAACAACATTCCGACCCCGGCATCTCCTACTCCTCCTCCTCTTCCCCCTAGAAATACCAGTACCTTGACGGAGTTTCCACCTATCTCTCTACAAGAATTCGCCGCACTCCTTCACAAAGTCAGTTCGGGATCCCCCAATGATTGTTGCCCCCCGCAGATTCTGAGAGAAGCCTTTCTCGCATGTCCAGGCCCCCCTCTAGCACTACTTAACAACTCTCTTGCTACTGGGGAGGTCCCTCTTTCTTTCAAGCAAGCTGCCGTCCTACCTATCCTAAAGAAACCCAAAGCAGACCCCACAATACTCAGCAACTACAGACCCATCTCCCTCCTCCCCTACCTAGAAAAGATTCTGGAGACCTACGTCACCCGCTGCCTGAGCTCTTTCATAGAGAAATCCTCCTTCCTGGACCCTCAACAAGCGGGATTCAGACCCCTCCACTCCACGGAGGCGGTCATAGTAGCAGTCATGGACACCCTCAGGAAGGGCGCTGACAAAAACATCTCCCAGGCCCTAGTCCTATTAGATCTCTCGGCGGCATTCGACACGGTCGATCACACCATCTTGATCGACCGTGTCCATAATGCCGGCATTCAGGGAGTGGCCCTTGGCTGGCTCAGATCTTTCCTTCACCAGCGATCACAGTCTGTCCATCTTTCCACTTTTTCCGCACCCTACACATCCCTTCCCTGTGGTGTCCCACAGGGCTCTGCACTCTCCCCTCTTCTTTTTAATTTGTATCTCCAACCCCTCTTAGCTTCCCTCCGCAACTCCCCGGTCACAATTTTCAACTACGCGGACGACCTCCAGTTAATTTTTCCTATAGACTCCCTTCCTTCTTCCCGTCTTAACTTTCAGTCCACCAGGCTGACCATTGCGGAGTGGATGTACCACAGCCACTTAAAGCTGAACCCTACCAAAACTGAGCTTGTCCTGGTAGGAGGCCCCAATCACCCATGGAATTCCACCTTCTGGCCAACATCGCTGGGGACAGCACCCACTCCTGTGAGCTCAGTCAAAAGCATGGGGGTGATCATTTCTGAAGATCTTTCAATGAGACCGCAAATCAACGCGGTCACCTCAGCCTGCTTCTTCCACCTCAGGCGGATCCGCAAGATCAGCAGGTTTCTCACCAAAGAAGCCCTGACTCAAGTTATCATTGCGCTCATCACCTCCAGGCTCGACTATGCCAACATGCTGTACGCGGGAATTCCTGCATGCCACCTCCACCGACTACAGCTGGTGCAGAATCAAGCTGCCGCCTGATTTTCCGCCAGCCCAAACATCAGCACGTCACTCCCCTCCTCGGTAGTCTGCACTGGCTCCCTATTTCCAAACGTTGCACCTTCAAATTAGCATGCTCAACCTTCAAGGCCCTCTCAGATGCAGCCCCCGCGTTCATCTCTTCGGGCTTGACCCGTCACATCCCTTCTAGAGTTCTTCGCTCAGCATCACTTAATCTCCTTGAGGTCCCCAAATTCAAAAGAAAAAAGCACAGTGGTTTGAGCTTTTCTGTCCAGGCCCCCTCCACCTGGAACTCCCTGCCACCCTCACTCCGTCTCTGCCCAAAGTATGAATATTTCCGCAGACTTTTAAAAACCCTGCTCTTTCAATCCGCATATGACTAACCCTCTCATCCTGGATCACGTTACCTGTCAATGAGCGCCAAGAAACCAATGGTGATAGTGCGCGTTACAAATAATTTTAACGTAACGTAACTTATTATTTATGGGGCTCGCTAAGTCTGGTGTCAGCAGTTTCAACCTGAATGTATTCATTCATGTCCACTGTCTCCAGATGACTCATCAAGATCTTGCGGGCTATACTGATTTCTGCTGCACTGTCCAACATTGTCAATGCCCACTCCCCGTTTTTCAACTGTGTCCTCAGTATTCTCGGCATGGTTGATTACTCTAATACTGGCTACCTTCTTTTTTGGAAATTGAAATTTTTTACTCTGAGCAGGTTCCTTGTCTTTGGACTTGGTGTGCTCTCCTGGGTCTGACCGTCCTCTTCTTTCCGATTTCTGCGAAAAAGATCGAGAGGGACGTGTATCAATACTTTGATATCTATCAGGTTTTTTCAGATTATCCCTATTTCTAAGGTTAAATCTTTTCTCAGAGGGCTCCCTTTGGGGAGACTGGTGTTCTCGAATTGGAGTTCTTTCCCTCCGTCAAGGAGACCTTCCTCTGGACTGGAAAACCTTTTCCTTGGGAGTGGATTGTTTATTTACATCCCAGCTCTTTTTAGGAGTATTTAAATTATTTTTAATAAATAATTTTTCAGGATTTTTGAGCAGTTGGGGCTTTACTGGTTTCCCACCCAAGCTGTCTCTACCTAATTCTTCATAGCATTTCTCTATGATTCTGGCAAGCTCAACTGGCTGATCTGTTATATCTGTTTCCTTCAACTTCTGGCGGATCGCCACAGATGCTACTTCTCCCTTTATGTTGGCTAATAATATAGCCGAGACCTGCTTAAAGTCTTTCAGTAATTTCATACCAAGATTTAAAGCGGGCTCTGGACCGTATTCATTCTGAATCTGTTTTAGCACTTCTGGTAATACCGCCATAGACGGAACATCATGTGTTTTTGTATAAATGGAAGCAAAGACTGTACCCCAAGTGTCGCAGTCCTCCACGTGTGGTGCGATTCTGTGTTTCTCGATAGGGGTAGTATCCGGAAACACTGCCTCTATTTGAGTGATTTTCTGTGCTAACCAGAAAGGGATTTGTTCCCGTTTTACGGGTGTTTTACCAAGACATGACTGTATGTTCTGTGGTGTAATTTTATTAGTGTTCCCCTGATGAGGGTCAGCTGTGGTACATTAACAGCTGGTTGGACTGTTGCAGTCCGCATTACATATTGGACTAATTGCCTATGTATTTTAATAATGTTTTTAGCTGTACTAACAGCTCTTCTCTAGACATTTTTGCAATGTCCGGATGTGGTGTGTAGCTGGCTAGAACCGGCCACGTTGATCCTGGTCTACCTAGTGGACCGAGCCTGGTAATATGATCATTATGTTTTAGGGCGCCATTAAACCAGAGCAGGTGCTCTTAGAATTTTAGTGGGATTTCAGTCTCCTCGAAAGGAGCGTACTCTTCCGGAGGTTTCTCTATTTTGTAATAGTGAAACTCTTTTGTTCTAGCGTTTGCCGCTGGAAAGTTTATCCATAAATAGAATACCTCTGTCTGCCGATATTCGTGTGCCTCTATCACGAAGATTACTGTACCACCTTGAGGTGTCACTCCGTTTTCTATAAGTTTTAAAGTTATAGATTTTCTTAAATGTGCCGGGATGATAATTGCATCCGGGTCTGTGTCGTCGGGACCCTGCTGAGTCGCATCTGCTGCGGCCCCATTGGTTCCGTTTTCTCCTGGAAATTTTAAAAATGCAAGGTTTGCAGAGTAGGTCTCCAAGGAGACAAAGATTAGGTGCACAATATTTTGGAACACTGTATCCTTCAACGTTGAATAAACCAGAGCTTTACATAGGAATCTCTTCCTACTGAGTTCGGGCGGATTTTAACCTTTCACCCACTCCAGATGTCTATTGGAGTATTTACGGGAGAAAGGGGTCTGTGTGAGATATGTACGACTGAGTTACTCTAACGTCTTGCGTTAGTTTATCGCCTTACCAAACGTTGGGCGCCATGTAGCGTAGTTCCTATTTTCCCAATAGGCCCTGCGCATTGGAATAACATAAACAGTAGTATCGACGTAGAAGTGCAGATCTTCCAGGCCTCTACTGACTATGCTAAACTTAATTGGGTTTGTTACCAATTAGGTCATAGGTCACTGGAAACTTTCTTGACTGAATAGGAAGTGATCAGCTTCCCTGGCACAGACAAGAAGGGATTCAGTTTTCCAACAACCGTGCAACATGACAACTTTGCTCCTCAGATCAAGAGTCAATCTCTAGGGTCGTATGAAACAATAGACAGTTATTTTACTCAGTCAGGTTGGTGCAGAATACTTTCACAATATGTAGAGAATAGAGAGACGGGCGTTGTCAATAAAAGTTAACATTTATTGAACAGTCTTTCTTCTCGTACAAGAGAAATGAATTGCCACAATTGCAAAACTTGTTATTATAAAAAGTACATACAGTAAGATAAGTATTGCGAAATAATACTGTAAAAGCATTGATATGGTTTCTTAGCCATACAATGGTTTAAAAGGAATAAAACATATATACATTCATATATACATTAGGCTAAAATACTCAACTGGTGCTTCTAACTACGCCTACCCCAGTGTACCTGACCTAAGCCCAATACTTGGGAGGGGAGTAAGTAAGTAGCTTTAAGTTAAGTTGGTTTTGCCAAGGTTTGCTTCAAGAATTCTCTCTCAAGGGTTTAGTCAACACCATACCTCTGGAATAGAATGATGGAGGTCTGATATCTCCCTTAGGACTCGATATCCCAGTCACCAGCAAGGGTAGACTAGAAACGCCGGAGCTGGATTTCTCTGCAGGAGAAAGACAGCGTCTCTTCTTCAGCGCGTCGAGGAGGAGGAGGGGCAGCGTCCGCGGGCAGCTTGTGCTGGGCTCTTGCAGGGGACGGCGGTTCAGCTCCTAAGTTCACCACACCATGGTTTGCTTGTTAGCAGCGATAGCAGTAGCGATAGCAGCTATGGTATCATCAGCATGACAGCTTCTTCAGCAGCAGCGAGATAGCTGGCAGCATCAGCTTCAGTGATGGCATTAGCGTAAACAGCAGCAACATCAGCGAACAGCAAACAGCCTTTGCTTAAGGCAACGTTGGTAATATTTATACCTGAAAGGTGCCTTGTTTGACGTAAGTTTTTGGACATAAGACGTCAATAAAGATGTCACTAGGAAGTGATCGTCTATCAGTGCTCCTTAGAGTTCTATTACTAATCAAAACACAGCAAGCAGGGATTTCCAGGTTTGCTGAGTTTTTATCATGTTGAAGAACTCGGAGTGTTAATCTAGGAATCTCAGATAGTAACTTCTGCTCTGTCACTGCACTAATTGGTTGCAAAGGAAGTGGCAGAGAAAGCTCTTCTGGAATGTGGCTCTGTTCGTGTGAGGCCAGAGATGAGTTTCTGAATATTGCACTTGAACGGTTATGTCAATATTGGGAATAAATGGATTTATGGCCAAATAGGGGCATAAGGTCACAGTCTCGATCAGGATCCTAGATTAGAACGCCACAGATCCACAACTACCATCAACCAATTCTGCGAAGAAACTGGAACAAAATCACCTCAGACCAGATCTTCACATCGCTTCTCCAAAACCCTCCTGCCAATTCATCGGACCCAAACCAAGCAGCCCTCAACCTCACACAATGGATCACCCACAGCACCGACGAATTAGCACTCTTGAAAAACCATCAAATTAAGCAAGGCAGCAAAAACGCCCCCTGGTTCAAGGATGACCTTAAGAAATTGAAGAAGCTTTCGATTGTCGTACCCTTGAGAAAGTCTGGAAAAAAAGACCCCAACACTATCAAAAACGCCACCAGCAAACACCACCAACTAATCCGGACAACCAAGAAATCAGCATTCAAAGGCCGGCTAGACAACAACGCCAACAACAGCGAGGAACTATTCAACATCGTCAAAGAATTTACCAACCCCACCGCCGGCACTAACAACATCACTCCCTCCCAAGTCCTTTGCGACTCCCTAGCCTCATTCTTCCACGACAAAATCGCCGACATTCATAACAGCTTTGACAACGAACCCGGAGACCAGTCCACCCCTCCCACCTCCGAACCAAACCCCCCCCGAACCTCCTCTATGACTGGGACCCTATCACCACTGATGACACCATTCGCCTGATGAACTCCATCCACTCAGGATCCCCAACAAACCCATGTCCCCACCACATCTTCAACAAAGCAGACTCCATTATCGCACCCCATCTCCGAAACGTCATCAACTGCTCCCTCAACTCCGCCACCTTCCCGGAAAGCTGGAAACATGCCGAACTCAGCACCCTTCTGAAAAAACCCAGAGCAGACCCCACCGAACTCAAAAACTACCGCCCCATCTCGCTCCTCCCATTCCCTGCAAAAGTCATTGAGAAAGCCGTCAACAGCCAGCTCGCCCCCTTCCTCGAAACCAACAAATCCCCCGACCCCTCACAGTCCGGCTTCCGAGCCAAACACAGCACCAAGACCGCCCTCATCGCAGCAACAGACGACATTCGAACACTACTGGACAACGGAGACACGGTCGCCCTCATCTTACTTGACCTCTCCACAGCATTCGACACAGTCTGTCATAGCACCCTTATACCACGCCTCAGCAACATCAGAGTTCAGGGAAAAGCATTGAACTGGATCATATCGTTCCTCGCCGGAAGAACGCAGAGAGTCCGCCTTCCCCCTTTTAGATCAGAGGCCACCAAAGTCATCTGCGGCGTACCACAAGGATCTTCACTCAGCCCTACCCTCTTCAACGTATACATGAGCCCCCTCGCAACCATCGCGCGACAACATAACCTCAACATCATCTCCTACGCAGATGACACACAGCTGATCCTCTCCCTCACCAAAGACCCAAACACCGCCAAAACCAACCTACACGAAGGGATGAAAGAAGTAGCCAAATGGATGAAGAACAGCCGTCTCAAACTGAACTCGGACAAAACGGAAGACCTCATCTTAGGTACATCCCCCTCCGCCTGGGACGACTCTTGGTGGCCACCGGCCCTGGGAAATGCACCCTTACCGACGGACTACGCACGTAACCTGGGCTTCATCCTGGACTCCTCACTCTCGATGACTAGACAAGTCAACGCCGTCTCATCATCATGCTTCAACATCCTACGCATGCTCAAAAAAACATTCTGTTGGATCCCCACCAAAACAAGAAAGACGGTCACCCACGCACTGGTCACAAGCCGGCTGGACTACGGAAATACCCTGTACGCCGGAACCACCGCCAAACTTCAGAAAAAACTCCCACGCATCCAAAACGCCTCAGCCAGACTCATACTAGACATCCCTCGCAAAGATCACATTTCCAGTCACCTGAAAGACCTTCACTGGCTCCCCTTCAACAAGAGGATAACATTCCGCCTCCTCACCCATGCACACAAAGCCCTCTACGAACTTGGACCTGAATGCCTCAACACGCGCCTATCCTTTTACACCCCCACCCGCCAGCTGTGATCGTCCAATCAAGCCCTCACCGCTATCCCACGCATCCACAAAGCCACCATGGGTGGAAGATCCTTCTCCTACTTAGCGGCCAAAACCTGGAATTCCCTCCCCATCCACCTCCGCCTTACACAAAACCACCTTTCCTTCAGAAAACAACTAAAAACTTGGATATTCGATAAGTAAAATTCCCCTCCCTCCTCAAGCGCCTTGAGACCCTCTGGGTATGTAGTGTGCTATATAAGTGTTGACTTGACTTGACTTGACTTGTAACGTGGACAAAGCAGTCTGAGGCTAAACTCTGAAAGGCATGTGAAACCAGCTGTATTACCATACACAATCCCCTTGAATACCAAATGAAAGGACACCACACAGATATATATTGAAAATATATATATATTTATTAACTACAAATATCCACTGAACTCTTTATGAGCACAGAAGCACAAGCGTTAAACAAAACACAGTTTAAAATACACAAAAGTTGCACAATATGGATGAGCCCTAGGGGCCACCTAAACCATATACTAAGAAAGTGGTATAAGTGATACCAATTGAAAAGGAAACAGGCCTAGGGCCTTGGGAATCGCGGGAGCTAATCGGGACTAGCCGTGACTAAGTCGGGAAAGGCCCGCGGGACTCGGGTGCAGTGTTTAAAGTGCACGCACTCACCAATGCAATGTCTATGGTGCACAAAAGTTAGAAAGTTAATTAGTTAGGAACCTTCCGAGTGACCTAGAAAGCTGAAACTTAAGACACAGACACTAGAGGTTTGTACCAGTGTGGGAACACCGGCGTTGCTGAATTACCTCACCCACAGGATGCGTTTGCATACGGTCGAAGTAGTGTCGGGTTTCGTCACACTGGTCGATGGTGCTTGCAGCTGAAGATGCTGCAGGCAGCTCGATGTGAAGAGTTCTGGTGGATCCAAGGGTGGATCTGAAGTTGTGAAGACCTGAAAGCAGAGGGGACAATATTCAAAGTCACTAGCCAGTGACTACCGTGGAACCAGATTGGAACCAGGCGATGTCGGGTGCAAACAGGCGATGAGGTGTAGCTTCTCTCTGCAGCCACGTAAACACGAGGGGTCGAGGACGTCCAGGAGTCAATCACAAGCTGTCCCACGCAGGCTTCTCACTGTTTGCGGTGTCGGCAACTTGATTAGAGCAAACAGGCCTTGGCTAATGCAAGCCACGCAGGAATAAAAAAAGGCTTATCACTCAGACCAGCAAGATCAGAGCGGGTGCTCCCTTTTACAGGAGCGAGGGCAAGTCTGGAGCAACCAGGCCCGCAGTGTAAGTTGTATGTTTTATCGCCAAGATGGCCGCTGACCACGTGGCAAATGGCCGGGATGGCGCGTCGAGTGGCACAACGCAGATCGTGGAGATGCTGGGGGGCTGATCTTTGGTGCAAGGGCTGCTCGGTGGTGGGTGCTTCGCAGTCCCCAAAGCACAACGTCGAGGATGCTTCAGATGCTGCGCAGTCAGCTTCTCAGGGGTCTTTCAAGAGGTCCTGTTCCACGTCTCTCGGTGCCTCCATGGGTCCCTTCTTTGCAGGAACTGTGGATCAGGCGGTGAGAAATCTGGGAGTCTGGGTCTTGTCAGGCTCTGGGCTCGGGCTCCGGCGGGTGGCGTCAGCAAAGCAGACGTCGAGTTGCTGGTTGGTGCCTGTGTTCACAGGGTGGCCACTCCTAGGCCACAAGGGAGATTCTCTTCAGTCTTCTGTGCAGCAGAATGTCGAAGTCCAGTCATCTTCTTCGTTTAAAGTTGATTCAGGATGATCTGAGGTGCTATGGCACTGCTCCCTTCTTATTCCCAATCTGAGCGGTGGATCACCTGCTAGGTCCCCCCTCTGGGTGGGAACGGGAAGGGGGGCGGTTACACCCCCTTTCCTTTGTCCAGCTCCTCGCCAGGCCTGGGTCTGGAAAGTCCCAGGACCGGTTTGGACTGGCTTATGCACGGGGACACCTTGTGTGCCCCTGGCATGTCTCAATCTATTCAGCCCTGTCCTACCCAATACACAAAATCCTGTCTGGGGTGGTGCTCGCACCTCCCAAGGCAGGAAACCCTTTGTCCAAGCCTCCCTCGCTGGAAGGACTCCCAGCATCAGGAGGTCAGACTTGTGTCTGTGGTGGCAACATCCATTTTGTGATGCTGAGGCTCTGGTTAACTTTAACCGGGGTTAAGGCTATGTACATGTCGTGTCCCTCTAGAAGGGTGGAATGCTATCCCCGTAGACGGAACTGTCGAGGGGATAGTATTCCAAGTCGTATGACACCTTACTCGACATGTTTTGATAAAGCCAAACCAAAGTTAGCATATAACCGCGAGGATTATAATGCACTTAAGTGTATATGGTATGGCAATATCCGGGTACAGCTAAGGGAGTTATTCCCGACAGCTGCAGACAGGCTCAGCTCATGCTAGAGCACCATCTCACATATTTCCAAGCACTCTGCCTCCTGGATTGATGAGGCCTTCCATAGGAGTGGCTGATAGGAACATATGTGTCCAGTTTAGGTTAGATATAGGGATACTATATCTAAGCAAGAGGTGATTACACCAACTTACCCCAGCTGAGTGATCAGCCAGTTGTGTCAAATATGGAGGCCAGGCCAGGGGTGGCACAATACATGCTGCAGCCCCTGGTAGGCCTTGGAAACACCTATGCCCTGGCTACCTAGGGTACACTGTTACAGGGGCCAATAAGGTGAACCAGTTCCAATTCGTAATGCACCTAAGGTACATGGAGTCCATTTTAAGGAGATAGCAATCAGCCTGGGGCCCTGAATAGCAGTTGAAATCACCAAGGGACTCTAGTCCCATCTTTTTTCTAGCTTTTGCAAGCTCTAGGGACTCACTTTCTAAGGCTGCTCTTTGTCTCCTTATCCTCAGCTGAGCTTCTTCAAGTCTCATCGGATGCTTTCTCTTCTCCTGGGAGGTGTCCCTCCTCTGAGAAGAGTCAAAGGTCCCTACAGATGTGTCAGAATGGCTAGATTCCACTGAAGGTGATCTTGACCTTCGAGGCACACATCCAACTCTTTCTGGGGGGACAAAGAAGAGACCCAATGGGCCTCCATCTCCATCTCCAGTAGGAGCTGGTCCATCCAGGTCAAGGTCATTGTCACCATCCTGGCCAGCAGCAGAGTCTGAATCCTGTAGGATCTTTCTCATCTGCTTCTCTCACCCCTCTGCTCTGAAGCCTCACTAAGGTCATCTAATGGGAATACCTCACTGAGGCATTGGGTGGTGGCACCTTTGCCAGTCTTCAGTTTTCTCATAGTCCACAGAGCCCTTGACTCAGAAAAAGGAAATGTGTCATACCTAAATGTCTGTAACTTACTGACATCTGGAACATTAGGTCCTGGCACTGAAGACATAACTAGTGAGGTGTGGTGTATGCATTTACCTACTCCGGTTGGGTACCTACTAAAATCTCTTGAGTTGTAGAAAGGTTGTGCTAAGCCCTTGACACACAACTCTAAGTTCTGTAGAACTTACTATATTTAAGCATGTAGTATATGTACCTCTGGTACCTTTAGTGCTTTTCAAATGGTCAAACACTTGAGATTATCTGGTAAAACAATGGCAAGCTGGAATCCCACACACTGCACACCAATGTGAGAAGTTGGCCTGGCTTATGCTGTCCACTATTCTAGTGGGCACCTTGCACTAGTCCAAACGACCCCTTATTGATGGTAGGTTAAATACAACCTTACAGAAAGCTATCCTAGTGGTAGCTGTGGAGAGCAGCCTTCAGGCTAAGTCCTGAAGGAATGTAAAGCAGCTTGTTTTACCAGTCTATAATCTTGAGAATGAACAAATGAAAGGAGAACTACACCAGGCATATATATAAAATATAGGGCCCGATTCACAGAACTAACAGGACAAAATCCTAAACTTACTACTTTTGGGATTCACAGAAGGCATTTAGTAGTAGTAAAGTTAGGATTTTGTCTTAAGTTTGACTTAAGACAGACTTAAGACAGAGTTAAGACAGATTTAAGACAGACTTTAATTAGGATTTGGTTTTAAGTTTGTCTTAAGTCTGTCTTAAGTCTGTCTTAAGTCTGTCTTAAGTTTGTCTTAAGTCTGTCTTAAGTCTGTCTTAAGTCTGTCTTAGGTTTGTCTTAAGTCAAACTTAAGACAAAATCCTAACTTTACTAGTACTAAATGCCTTCTATGAATACCAAAAGTAGTAAGTTTAGGATGTTGTCTTAAGTTAGTTCTGTGAATCGGCCTCTATGTATTTATTCTAAACACATCCCTCTAGTCTCTTTATGAGGCTAGAGGCACAAGTACATAAAGTAAACTTATTTAGCACACCCCCTTTTCTCACATAGGGTTCCGCCAGAGTGGGGGTCAGAACCGGAGGGGGCCAGTTGCTGAGTACAGCTGAGTACAGCAAGTGGCCTGGAGAAGCTCACAAAGGTGGCATGCCTTTGAAGCTTCCCCCTGCCCATCCTAGGGGAGGAGACCTAGCACCTCGCCCAGGATGTGCATTGTTGCTGGCACAGGAGACCGGGGGCTCTCCATCCAGGGGTCCAGCAACATGTCTGGTGTGTGACAGCCTCTCAGACAAGACATGGATTGTAGGTTAGGTTTCAGGGAGCATCTCTAAGATGCCCTCTGTAGTGCATCTTATATTAAATCCCACACTGGCATCAGTGTGGGCTTAATGTGCTGAGACGTTTGATATCAAACTTGTCAGTCTTCAGTGTAGCCATTATGGTGTTGTGGAGTTCATAATGACAACTTCCCAGCAGAATATACTCTTAATGGCATCACTGCACTTAGAGTGCCCAGGAATGGCCCTGGGTACTGTAGGGGCACATGGCTCATGCACTGTGCCCAAACCACTGGCATAGGGCACCCAGGTAGAGGGATGACTGATATATGCCAGGGCAGTGGGTTGTGGGCATGGCACAGGGAAGGGTGCCCTGTTGACTCTTTGTTTAGTTCTGTACTTAGACACTCAGCCTGCAAAGGCAGTGTGTGTGGGTCAGGGTACAGGGCCCCTAAGGGTGGCACAATAAGTGCTGCAGCCCTTAGGGGTCTTCTCTGGTCACAATGCCCTGGGGAGCTAGGGCACCATTTACCAGGTGCTGACATGTGGCCAGAGATGCCAATTGGGTTTTAGTTTCAACACAGTTTTTGGGAAGGAACACAGGCCCTGGGCAGCAGCCCAGGGAACATGCAAATCACATCAGCAATTCGGCAAAAAGTGGGGGCATACCATGCAAGAAAGATGGCACTTTCTCACACAACACCCCCAAACAAAATGTGATGAGACTAACCTTGCCCTAGGGAGTCTTCGTTGTCTAAGTGGAAGAACCTGGAAAGTCCATCTCCATTGGCATGGGCATTCCATTGTCGGTGTTCCACTCCAAAGTCCATTCCCTGTAGGGAGATGGACCATCTTAGTAGTTTGGGATTTTCTCCTTTCATCTGCATTACCCACCTGAGAGGTCTGTGGTCAGTTTGAACCAGGAAGTGAGTTCCAAACAAGTAGGTCCTCAACTTCTACAGGGACCAAACAACAGCAAAGGCCTCCCTCTCAATGGCACTCCAATGCTGCTCTCTGGGGAGTAGCCTTCTGCTTGTAAAAGCAACAGGTTGGTCTTGGCCTTCATCATTGGTCTGGGAAAGGACCACTCCGATCCCTAGCTCAGAGGCATCAGTCTGTACTAAGAACGGCTTGGCATAATCTGGTGCTTTTAGAATTGGTGCTGAGCACCTTGCTTCTTTTTGGGTGCCAAAAGCCTTTTGGCAACTAACAGTCCAGTTGATTTTCTCAGGCATCTTCTTGGAGGTGAGTTCTGTGAGGGGAGTCACAACTGACTCATATCCCTTCACAAACCTTCTGTAATACGCAGTCAAGCCAAGGAATGCCCTGACTTGGGGCTGGGTTATTGGAGATGACTAGTTCAGGATACTCTGGTTCTTGGGTTGTAATGGTTGTACCTGGCCTCCACCAACAAGGTGGCCAAAGTACACCTTAGTGCCCTGCCCTATCTGGCACTTGGATGCCTTGATAGTTAGGCCTGCAGATTGCAGGGCTGTTAAAACCTTCTCAAGGTGGATCAGGTGATCCTGCCAGGTGGAGCTAAAGACAGCAATATCATTAAGATAAGCTGCACTAAAGGACTCCAACCCAGTCAGAACTTGATTCACCAACCGCTGGAAGGTTGCAAGGGCATTCTTTAACCCAAAAGGCATTACAGTAAACTGATAATGCCCATCAGGTGTGGAGAATGCTGTTTTATCTTTTGTTCCTGGGGCCAGGCCAATCTGCCAGTACCCTGCCGTCAAGTCAAAGGTACTGAGAAGCTTGGCTGCCACCAATTTGTCTATCAGTTCATCTGCTCTTGGAATAGGGTGAGCATCTGTCTTGGAGACAGAGTTGAGCCCTCTATAGTCCACACATAACCTCATCTCTCTCTTTTCACTTTGTTGAGGTTTGGGGACCAGAATCACTGGGCTAGCCCAGGGGCTAGAAGACAACAAAAGAGATGACTGGGCTGTTCCTAGGGGAAGAAGGAAGGAGAAGGTCACTAGGGTATAAGGGCTAGTGCTCAATGGAGGACCACCCCTGGGGCTCTCAGAGGGTTCAATCGCTTGTCATGTGTGCTATTAAATGGAATGGAGTTTGTAACTGTAATTACATTGAATGATAATTTGTTATATTTGTTATTTTTTTTAATAAATACTGAACCACAATGTGCTAGTGACAAAGAAGTTCGAACACCTAAGAAGCTGCGTAATGTATAGATTGCACTGTGTTTTTAAAAATGTGAAATAATATAGTAGGGATTTAACTGTGTATAGTTATTATACTGGTCCGTCCGCAACACAATAATGTATAAATAACAAACTGTTTCCATTATTTAGAAAACTGTCCTGAAGAAGGTGAACATCTGTCTACTCACCGAAACGCTGTGTCGACCTTGTTTTCTAAAAATGTCATTATGAAATGTTTTTATGCACCAATTGTTTTTTAACCTCTGATTGTAATAAATATATGGAACCATTTCTTAATACTATTTTTGATTTTGTATTTGTTTTATGTGTTGTGCTGACGTACCTTATAATACTTTTGTTGCAAGTGGGTTATAAACAATGAGATATTTGACATACCCTTGGTAAATTTGTGCCTCTTAGTTGGGATACTCTTGAAATGTTTGAATTGTACTCAAGCTGTCCCTATTTCAATATTAGGGTACCTCCCTTTTTTTGTTACAAGAGTTAAGGTTCTGGGCATAGACTCAGGGGTCTCCCAGGGTCAGGTAGGTAAAATTGGTACACCCTCTGCGGCACAGGGGCAGTCGGGTGCAGAGATAGTTAGGCCCAATGTTATCCAATGAGAGGCTACCGGCTTCGTTTGGTGGCTGCTGGCAAGCACGCCACGTGGCTGTGGAAGCTGGGCTCCTGGTCACTTGCTCAGGGCAAATGGGGAAGTAGATGAGGACAAAGGTTGCACTGCCATGGGCACTCAGGCGGCTTGGTGCAGGGTACATTTGAGCCGTCGGACGCTCAATGTTATTCAATGGAGATCTTGGAAAGTGGACGAAGGCTGCAGGCTCGGAGACAGACGATCTTCAGGAGCGACTGACAATTCGAGGGGTAAGTTGGGATCTTGGAGGATAGGTAGGCACCCCGAAGTTGGGCACAGGGGGCCAGTGGGCGCCGGGTGCAGTGGTGTCTTTTGACGTCAGGAAATCTTACCCTCTGCTGGCTGTGATTGGAGGGGTCCCTTGTTCTGAGGCTGCAGGCGTCATCTGGATCGTTGAGGAGAGTCCTTGGGCACTGGATTCAAGCTCAGAATCGCGGGTGGACATACTCAGGGTCCTTTTTCACTCAGGCACAGGCCGGGCTCGGCGGGTGCAGAGTGTGCTAGATTTGCAGTTCCTGGCTGGCACCAGGGGTACTGCTGTTTGAGCAGAACCACTGCTCATGGGAGTCCCAGTCTCTAAGAGGGTCAAGGCAGGCAGGTCCTCTGGGGTTCGCGAGGTTGCTGTCCGCAGGAGACGTTGGGATTTAGCAGGAGCAGGTTTAAAGATCAACAGGCCTGTAGGGCTGGGGCCAAGGTAATTGGTGTTTGTGTTAAGTTGGCCTGATATATGATGTTCACTAGTTCTAGTGACCACCTTGTGTCAGTCCAAACAACCCTTATGATGATTGGTTGTAAGTCAACATTATAGACCAGCTATCCTAGGGGTAGCATGGACAAAGCAGTCTTAGGCTAAACTCTGTAAAGGCATGTGAAGCAAGCTGTTTTACCATATAAACTCTCCTTGAATACCAAATGAAAGGACACCACACAGATATATATTGAAAATATATATATATATTTATTTACTACAAGTATCCCCTATACTCTTTATGAGCACAGAAGCAAATGTGTTAAAACAAAACAGTGTGTAAATATACAAAAGTTGCACAATATGGATAGACCCTGGTGGCCACTCAAACCATATACTAAAATAGTGGTATAAGAACCACGTATCTGAAAGGAAGAAGGCCTAGGGCCTTGAGAATCGCTGGGACTGCAAGGAGCTAACAAAGGTTAGTGACCAGGAGGCCCACGGAATGTGTGTGCAGTGCTGAAAGTTACACACGGGCGCCTATTGATTTCAATGGGTGCATAAAAGTCACAAAGTTAAAGAAATGGGAACCGTGCGGATGACCTAGAACCTAGCAACTTGGAACTTAGACACTAGATGTGTATTTCTACACAGGAGCACCGGAGTGCCAGAGTTACCTCACCCACAGGAGGCGGGTGCATATGTCTCAAAGTGTGTTGGGTTTCGTCGTGCTGTTCTATGGAGCCTGGAGATGAAGATGCTGCAGGCGGGTCGTCGAGGAGAGTTCCGGTGGATCCAAGGGTGGATCTAAAGAAGTGAAGACCTGAAAGCAGAGGGGACAATGTTCAAAGTCACTAGCCAGTGACCGGCGAGGAACCAGGAAGGAACCAGGCGTTGTTGGGTGCAACCAGGTGAAGAAGTGTAGCTTGTTTCTGCAGCCACGTGGACACAAAGAGGTCGAGGACGTCCAGGAGTCGATCACGAGCTGTCCCACAAAGGCTCTAGCTGATGGCAGTGTCGGCGACTTGATTGAAGCAAACAGGCTTTGGCTAATGCAAGCGACGCAGGAGTTGAAGAAAGCTTGTTACTGGGACCAGCAAGGTCAGAGGGGCTGCTCCTTTTTACAGGAGCGAGGCCCAGTCTGGAGCAACCAGACCAGCAGTGTTGATTGTAGATTTTGTCGCCAAGATGACCACTTGCCAACGGACCAGTGACCGGGATGACGCGTAGAGTGACAAAATGCACAAGGGCCCCACACAGATCGTGGAGATGCTGAAGGGCTGTTTTTTGGTGCAGATGCTGCTCGGTGGTGGGGCTTCTTAAACCCCAAAGCACAGCATTGAGGATGCCTTGGGTGCTGCACAGTCAGCTTTTCGTGGATCTTCCAAGATGGCCGGTCCCGCGTCTCTCGGTGCCTTCACGGGTCTCTTCTTTTTAGGGACTGTGGATCGGGCTCTGAGATGTCTGGGAATCCAGGTCTTTTCAGGCTCTGGGCTCGGGCTCCGGTGGGAGGCAGCAGCAAAGCAGACATTGCATTGCTGGAGTGTGCCTGTATTCACAGGGTGGCCACTCCTTGGCCACAAGGGAGATGCTCTTCAGTCTTCTGTGCAGCAGAACATCGAAGTCCAGTATTCTTCTTATTTTCAAGTCAAGTTCAGGATGATCTGAAGTCTTAGGACACAGCTCCTACTCTTTTTCCAAATTTAGAGGCCATATCACCTGCTAGGTCCCTCCTCTAGGTGGGACCAGGAAGGGGGGTGGTTACACCCCCTTTCCTTTGTCAAGTTTCGCGCCAGGACTGGGGCAGGAAAGCCCCAGCTCCGGTTTGAACTGACATATGCACAGGGACACTTTGTGTGCCCCAGGCATGTCTCATTCTATTCAGCCCTCCCTAACCCACTACACAAAATCCTGTCTGGGGTGGTGCCAGCACCTCCCCTGACAGGAAACCCTTTGTCCAGGCCTCCCAAGCTGGAAGGACTCCCAGCAGCAGGAGGTCAGACTTGTGTCTGTGGTGGCAGCATCTATTTCTAGAAGGGTGGAGTGCTACCCCCGTCGCCAGAATTGGCGAGGGGGTAGCATTCCAAGTCGTAGGACACCTTACTCGACATGTTTTGATAAAGCCAAACCAAAGATAGCATTTAACCGCGAGGTTCATAATGCACTTAAGAGTATATGGTATGGCAATATCATGAAACAGCTAAAGGACGTTGTTCCGAAAGCTGCAGACAGGCTCAGCTCATGCCAGAGCACCATCTCAGATGAAACCAAGCACTCTGCCTCCAGGATTGATGAGGCCTACCATAGGAG
Source organism: Lissotriton vulgaris (assembly GCF_964263255.1). NCBI lineage: Eukaryota > Metazoa > Chordata > Amphibia > Caudata > Salamandridae > Lissotriton > Lissotriton vulgaris. The sequence goes on from NC_141699.1 coordinate 46,683,936, forward strand.
TGACTATTGGGAACATATGTGTCCATTTTAAGTTAGATATAGGTATACTATATCTAAGTAGGAGGTGATTACACCAACTTACCCATCCGAATGATCAGCCAGTTGTGTCATATATGGAGTCCAGGCCGGGGGTGGCATAATACATGCTGCAGCCCCTGGTAGGCCTTGGATACACCTATGCCCTGGGTACCAAAGGTACACTGTTACAGGGGCCTATAAGGTGAACCAGTTCCAATTGGTAATGCACCTAGAGTGCATTGGAATTAATTTAGAGAGAGAACAGCAGGCTGTGGGTCTGATTAGCAGGCCCACAGCCACATTAAGTCAGAAACCAGTAAAGCAAAAAGCAAAAATTTGGGGTGACCATAGGATAGCGGACCCTACTCTCCTACAGTGTTGATTGAAATTTTCACATCACAAAATTGCCCAGATTTTTCTAAAGGATTCTGGGATCCTCAGAGGCTAACCACCATCACCTCCCCCAGACTCCTGAATAGCATTAGAATAAAAAAAATACCTTTACTTTTACTCTACCTTCCCATGCACCTACAGTACTCCTAGTGATAAAAAGCCCCCACACATATGCATGCTTTAGAACTTATACATAAATAAATCTGAATCGTCTCTTATATAATTGTGTTGCATCCATACAGCAATAGCCTTGAGGTGAGTTGTGTGTCTCATGTATTTTATTGCTGATTGAGGGTGAATCATCACAGTGAGAGTCTTCTGCTGATGATAAGTCTCATCTGCACATAACAGGTATCAATGACTGAAGAACTCACATTCACCAAGGATTGAGTAAAGATTGAAAGACAAGATAGAGGCAGGACAGCAAACATTTACACTTGGGTAAAGCCTACTTGGCTCCACATTCAAAGTCAATCAGAAAGGTTTATTCTCAGGGCCACATGGACATATTTTAGAACCTCACAGTTGAGATGTCTTGGAAGTGTGAGGGTTTAAAGGGAATACTCGCTGACCAACTACCAATGTACTTGTTGGAAGGGTTGTATTACTGGGGGCACCGTGGTAAAAAGCTGATTAGTGGAGCTGCGTCCAAAGAGACACCCAATGTATCAATCATGGACTCCACTCCCAGGCCTTAGATCCCATTGGCCAATTACATCCATGTGGGGAAGGAGTAGTGGGAGATGCTGTCAACACATCTGCTGAGAGACTGGAAAAAGAACGTTCACATGTTTGACGGATGTATTTCAACAGCACGTCATTTGTCACTGAATATTACCTTATTATTGATCAAGAAGACGTTATATTTTCTTAGTTCCTTTTTGTTTGCATTCCTTTCCAATGCCTTTTCAATCTCTTCCCAGGTCCTGATCAGGTCCGGTTGGTGAACGGCCCCTCTCTCTGTGCTGGAAGAGTGGAGGTCAGGCACAATGGGGTGTGGGGTAAACTCTGTGATGACGCCTGGGATCAGAAGGACGCGTCAGTGGTCTGCAGACAGCTCGGATGTGGAGCTGTACAAAGCTATCAGTATAATTCATCATTCGGGATCAGCCCTTTGCCAGTTCTGATGAGTAATGTCCAATGCCAAGGAGATGAGTCTGTCTTGTGGAAATGTGCACAGCGAGGCTGGAATGTTAATACCTGTCCAACGGGGAGGAATGCTGGAGTGACCTGTACAGGTAAGAAGTGTAAGCTGAGTGTAAAAACAAGCTTCATTACATAATGAAGACATTATTCACTTCTGTCAAAATACAAAAGTGACCTCTGGTGGCAAGCACTTCATCAGGTGGGTCTGGATGAACCATTAAGACCCTTCATGAAATATTTTCAAGCAGATAATTATGCACTCTGGAGCCTAAGGGGGACTTGCAAACCCCCTTCCTGCCTGTGTGCTTGCTGCTTGCTCCTGCTCTCTGTATCTTCCCTATGGTTTTGACTCCTTCGGGAGAAGGAGGTTTTCACAAATCAATCCCTGCCCTCTGTCGAGCCACCTAGAAGCAGATATTATGATTTTTCTTGCATGAGTCTAGTTTGCACCATCCACTGAGGTGTTTTCTTTTAAATTGTAAGCACTTAGCAATGATCCTAAGACTTAGCAACAATGTCTACTACCCTGCGCTCTAGTCTTCCCCATCACAGGCCCCATCCCTCCTTCCCACCCTCCATGCTTTCCTCTGTCCTTCCCTCCATTCTACCCCCCACCATCCGTCCTACCCTCCCTCATTCCCTTCATCCTTCCCCTATCCTTCCCTCTCTCCATCCTGCCTTCCCTCTGACCCTCTGTCCTTCTCTCCATTCTTACCTGTGTCTACCCCTCCCGCCCTCGTTCATTCCCATCCTCCTTCCACCATCCTTCCCTCCCTCCATCCTGCCTTCCCTCTGCCCTTCCATCCTTCCCCATCCTTCCCTCCGTCCATCCCTCCTGCCCTCTCTCATTCTCTTCCATCCTTGTTTCCATCCTTCACTCCAGCCCTCCATCTTTCTCGTCACCCTTCTCTCCCTCCATTGATCTGCCCATGTCTCTCTCCATCCCTCTCTCCACCCTTCCCTCTGACCCTCCCATCCCCATCATTTCCTCCCTTCTTTCCTTCGTCCTTCCATTCCTCCCCCTTTCCTTCCCACCTTTCCTCAGTTTTCCCCCTCCACCCCCCTTCCCTTTGCACTCCCTTCCCTCCACACTTCCCTCCCTTCACACTTACTTCCTGCCCTCTCTTTGTCCCTCCCTCCATCCTTCCCTCCGCCCTTTCCTCCTTCCTACCCTCTATCCCTCTCTCCATCCTTCCCTCTGCCCTTCCCTCCCTCCATCCCACCTTCCCTCTGGACTACCCTCCCTCTGTACTTCCCTCCTTCCCACCCTTCATCCCTCCTTCCTTCCTTTCCTGTGCCCTTCCCTCCCTCCCTCCATATCATCTTTTTCTTTGGCATCTCTATAAGCTTGGCACTTGCAGGGTGTTGACAGAGGGTAGAGGGAGGATACAGGGAAGAGGAGGAGTATTTCTGTTAAAAGAAAATAAATACTCAGAGAAGTGTAGAGATTGTTGGCATCTTGCAGAGGGAAGGGGCGGAGCCATCTCATATTGTTTAAACTGGGATCAGGAAGAAGGACTAAGGGGTAGTATAAAAAAAAAACTATGGTAAGATTGTGATCAATATTTGAGTTCTACAAAAATGTTGTATTAAATGAGTTTTGTTACATGGCCCTTGGGGGCATAATGAATATTTCTACGTTAGCATGAGCTTCTCTACCATGATGCTGCTTTTGCGCACGTTACTACATGACTTTATTTTTTCAAGACTTTGATTATGACTTTCACATGAGAGCCGTCTGCTTTTTACGTTCTCTGCTGCGCTCCTGGAGTTTAGACTTAACACGTTGTACAAGGTCAATAAACAATGCCCCTTGTTAATCTGTTCTGGTTATAACATGCTAAACACAGCTGCAATGCTGGAGACCCGTGCTTTTATATTACGGTATTTCAAAGAAACAAGGGAACCCTCTAGGTAAGCAAGGACCTGGGGTATCAGTTAAGTAAGAAGACAATGGTCCGTGACAAAGATATTAACAACCACAATAATTATAGGCCACAATATGCACTATAATGAACAGAAAGTCCAGCCGGACATTAGAATGTATTCAATAATTAAATATACTGATTCTGACGAAAACATTGGAACAGTGGGACACAGTCCTGCATCCACAGTGCTACACATCTATTGGACAATACATACATATAAGGTATTTCAGGCATACAAGGAACGGGAGCAAGAGAACAATATTTACAGTGTATTTGCTTCACATATGTGGGAAACACATGGTTTTTTGGCACGTAATAGTGACCTAGTGTTTAAACCACATATTGTGTCGACGGCGTTTCGATCAAGTAAATAATAATGGATTATCATCAGGACAATGATTGCCTGCCTGAATTTAAAACCTGTATAGACAGGAAGGAAGGGGACATATAACAATTCATTAATCAACTGTGTGACTCTTAGAACAGTTCCTATGCAAACTCATACCATGCTTTAAGGTGCTATTTGGCCATCCATGTGAAAGGGGGTGTCAGGCAACATGTGCCAACCATCCACGGTGCAGTAGTGATCGAACCATGCCACGGGAGGGTTTGTGTCGTGACCAACATGTATTAAAAATGGTGCCTATAGCATGCCGGGGTGATAGATATCAAATTTATGAAGGGTGGTGGGTAGTCAATGAGGGGTAAGTGAAGGGGATATTTACATGAGCGCGAAGAATCTCAAATTCAGTCGTGTTATCAACCTTGCGTCTGTGGAAGGCGGGAATGTTCAGGCTGGTGCAGCACAATTATTTGGTCTGCCACCGATGGAGATTTGGGCCATGAATTAACAAGGGCTAGAAGGTGAAGGTGGCCAAAATTGTTAGGGTTCCACGGGGGACGTGCTTACCTTGCAACCTGGTTATATGATTAACCAGCAGAGATTAGCCTACAATCCGTTTGGTATGTAGGGCGGCTAGTCTGGGCGCATTGGACCAGCGGAGAACATACAACCAATTAAGGTTAAGGAATTAACCTACTGGGAAATGGACAGGCAATGCTTAGTGGTGGGGCTAAAAACGGTAAGGAATGGACACCCCAGGAGGATGCATCTTGGTGCCAAGGGACGTGGTCCAGTAGGTTGGCAGTGAGAAATTAACCCGGATAAGGTTACTGGGACCGGGGTTAGGAATTGCTTAATACCCATGTCACGGTACAACGAGGGAGCCATGAGCAGCACGGCGCCATACCCTAAATCACTCACCTATAGGGAGGTAGAGGGCTCGTGTTGCGAGCAAGGTGGAGGATTGAAGAAGGCTCGTATTACGAGCGAGGTAGCCTCAGATGGAGCTCCTTTGGGAAGGGCTGGGAATGAGTGTAGCATCCGGGAAAGACCTAAGAACGATTGGGATAAGGTTAACCAACCGGTCGTGGGGACAATGCGAGGACCGTCGGTATCAAGGGTTATAACAACGGCGTCTTACCTATAATTTGACGCTGAGGGCTCCTGCTGCGGAGCACGCTAACCTTGGATAGGGCTCCTACGAAGGGGAGAAATTGAGGGGGGATTAAGCTCCTACGAACAAATTACTGGGAGGGTAAACGATCAGAGAGGAGTGGGAGGGAAACGCTTACCTGGAGTTCACGATGGAACTCACAATGGCGTTCACGATGGAGAGGCGTCCCGGTGCACGATCGCGCCGTGGAACGTCTGGGAGTCGGCGTGCTTGAGAGAAATAGGCGCGCCGGCCATGTTACTGTGGGAATTGCCAAGGCGTGGTGGCCATGTTGGTGGGGGCAACCCGATTGGGCGCAAACATGTTGGAAGGGTGAATTACGATAATGAAGGGCTAATGGGAGTGAAGGGATCAATTAGGTGCCGAAGTGATTGCAAGGGGCATGCAGGTGACTCAAACAACATTTCAAAACCAATATTGCACAGTTCCATATTCACAAGCATTTGTTGGGTTTACAGCAATATAGAATGATCCCATAATTATGTTTACAGTATGCTGAATTTTTTTTGAGACAAGGCCATTTTCACAGAAGTGACGTCCAATACTCAGTGCGGTTAAGGCCACTTCGTATGCTGTCAAAAAGTAAGATCATTTTGAGTTCTTCTCTGTTAAGTAAAAGTCCGATGTCACCTCCACGGGGTGCTAGCTTCACGGTTTTGAGGACAGTCCATTTCAAATCATTGTCTGTATGTCCTTTGGTGGTGAAGTGATCCACCAATGGGGCGTTGGGAGTTTTACAACGAATTCGACTCCGATGTTGACAAATCCTTGTCTTGACTTTTTGCCTCGTCTGCCCCATGTATATAAGTTTGCAAGGGCAGTGGATCAAGTAAATTACATCACTACTATTGCAATTGGTGAGGTTTTTACATTGGATAGTGACTTTGTCAAATACAAAAGATTTGCCTTCATTGGTAAACTCACAAACGTTACATGAACCGCATTTGACATGTCCCAGTAGTGGTGTTTGGGTCCATAGGGAGTTTATTATGGTCAAAGTTGGAGGGTTGGGGAGAGCAGCTCGGACCAAATGATCTTTCAGGTTAGAGCTTTTTTTGTAGGCAAACAGAGGGCGGTCATAATGCAGAGTACCCGCATTGAGAGTTGGCCAATGTCTAAGTATGCTTTTTTTCAGTTCATTTGATGCAGGCGAGAACGTAGTTACACAGGCTAGTCTTGTGGTGGACTCTTTATCTTTAGGGCAAAGAAGTGCCTCCCTGGGACAATACCAGGCGCGTTTCACCGCTGTTCTTACTAGTCTATTTGGGTAGCCCCTGTGTTTTAGTTTGTCTGACAGTACAGCAGCCTCCTTGAAATAGTATTCCTTGGCATAGCAATTCCGTCTAATATGGAGTAACTGTGAGTAGGGTGTGGAATCTCTAAGGGCTCTAGGGTGATTACTATTGTAGGATAGCAATGTGTTCCTCTCTGTTGGTTTGCGATGCAACCTTGTATGTAACTGGCCATCGAGGTGATATATGTTTAGGTCCAAAAATGGGATAGATTCAGTATCAATGGAACTAGTAAATGTGAGCCCACAACAATTATTGTTTAACCAATGAATAAATTGATTCAAGTTACCTTCATCACTGTTCCAAATTAAAAAAATATCATCGATATAGCGCTTCCAAATGATGATATCTGATGAAAAGGGATTGGAAGGTGTTAGAATAGAGTAGGTCTCTATTTGATCCATGAATAATATAGCTAGATTAGGGGCATAAATAGCCCCCTTGGAAGTGCCTTTAACCTGTTGAAAATACTGCTGGTCAAAGGAGAAAAAGTTTTTTGTCAAACAGATTTCCAACAGTTGGAGTATAAAGACAGTGGGGACACGGTGAGGTCTAGGCCTGGTGTCAAGGATTTCACGTATGACCAACAAGGCTGCAGTTTGTGGAATATTTGTGTATAAGGACTCAACGTTCATTGTACACAACAGCTGGTCGCCTACAGTAAAGGGTATTTCCTCAATGAAATTGACCATAGCCATGCTATCCTTGACATAGCATTGAGTTTCTGGTACAAAATCCTTGATAAAAAAGTTGACATATTTGCCCAGAGGTTCAAGAATCGATCCACAACCGGATACAATTGGGCGTCCTGGCGGTGCAGTAATGCTCTTGTGTATTTTAGGCAAGTTGTAGATTACAGGCATGCGTGGTGATTTGATGTGAAGGAACTGATGCTCTTTTTGGTTAATGATCCCTAAATCAAGGGCCTCTGTGGTGATTTTCAAAATAATGGTCTGTAGTTCTTTCGTGGGATTGGTAGGGAGTCTCATATAATGGTCAGTGTTGGAAAGCTGTCTCAAAATTTCAGCAGTGTATTCATCTCTGTTCTGCAAAACAATACCCCCGCCCTTGTCTGCACTTTTAATGACAAGACTTTCGAGGTTTTTAAGTGAATTAATTGCTTTCTTCTCTGCTAGTTTTAGATTATAGGGAATGAATCTTTTTCTTTCCTTCAGTGTATTTAAATCCTTAGTGACCAGTTTTTCAAAAGTAATAACCTCGGGGGGCACCATAGCGGCCTTGGGGAGGAAGGTAGAGGGTGGTTTGAATAGAGTATTAGACATAACCATTGGTGTGGGATTCATTTGGAAAAAGGCATCCAAGAGCACCTTCCGATAAAATCTGAGAAGTTCATTGTGGAGCTCTAGAAAGTCAGTGCGAATTGTGGGTACAAATGAAAGGCCTTTACTAAGGAGAGATGATTCAACACTGGAGAGATTGTGTGCAGACAGATTAAAAAAAGGGATAGACTGGGATTCTGTCATTGTGGGATCTACCACTTGTAGAATTTCTGTCTCGTCTGACGTTTGCCCAGAGGGTTGTGCCAACGAGGAACTCTTTTCCCTCTCCCCCTGGCTGGTGTATTGGATTGTCCTCTGTCTAAAAATTATTCCTGTTTTGGGCAGGGTTTCTGTTTGAGGAACCAGAATTGTCACTGGAATCTGAATTCTCAGATTGGTCTGCCGAGGAATCAGAGAAACCGACCAGCGTTTGACGTTAATTAAATCGCCCCCAAGGTCTTGAGTTGCGGGGTTTGGAGTAGGAACGATCAAAGTAAAAATCTTTGTGGAAGTATTGATACGCTGACTCAATATGAAAGGACTTGATATCTTTTTTTACTTTGTTAGTCTTTTTGTTCTGCTCAATTCGTTGAAACTCGTCAACAGTTTTCTGGACCTGCTCCAAGAGTTTTTTTGGAATCAGAAACTAGACTTTCGTCTTTAATCTTTTTCTCAATTTCTTCAATCTCAACTAGTAGAGTGCTCAATGTCTCAGTGGCTATCTCAATTCCCAAAACGAGCCAGTGTCTTGAGCAAGTCGTGCCAATGTGACTGAAGCCTTTGATATATTTTGGGTTGTCAGTAAATATACCAGGGATGTTTCTTACTATTAGTCCTATTGGAATAATTTATGCTTTTAAATACTGTCTAAGCATGAGAGTCATCAATTCTAAGCGTACATATTTTTTCTTTAATTTCTCCAATTCCTCAGGCAGGGCAGATGGCGTGGTATAGTAAATATTATCAGTGGTGTCAGAGAATAGGCAGGGACCTTCACAGATCTTCTGGATATATTCTAATGAGTACACGGGAGGGGGAACAGACATGTTACGGATAGTAATGTGGGTAAAATACAAACAAGCAAGGGGGTACAGTAAGGCCCCACTTCAAAAGGAAGTATATAGGATTTAATCCCTTGCAATCCAGCGATTGCACAACATACTATTTCAAAGAAACAAGGGACCCCTCTAGGTAAGCAAGGACCTGGGGTATCAGTTAAGTAAGAAGACAATGGTCCTTGACAAAGAGATTAACAACCACAATAATTATAGGCCACAATATGCACTATAATGAACAGAAAGTCCAGCCGGACTTTAGAATTTATTCAATAATTAAATATATTGATTCTGATGAAAAACATTGGAACAGTGGGACACAGTCCTGCATCCACAGTACTACACATCTATTGGACAATACATACATATAAGGTATTTCAGGCATACAAGGAACAGGAGTAAGAGAACAATATTTACAGGGTATTTCCTTCACATATGTGGGAAACACATGGTTTTTTGGCACGTAACAGTGAACTAGTGTTTAAACCACATATTGTGTCGACGGCGTTTCGATCCAGTTAATAATAATGGATCATCATAAGGACAATCATTGCCTGCCTGAATTTAAAACCTGTATAGATAGGAAGGAAGGGGACATATAACAATTCATTATTCAACTGTGTGACTCTTAGGACAGTTCCTATGCAAACTCATACCATGCTTTAAGGTGCTACTTGGTCATCCATGTGAAAGGGGGTGTCAGGCAACATGTGCCAGCCATCAACGGCGTAGTAGTGATCAAACCATGCCACAAAAGGGTTTTGTGTCGTGACCAGCATGTATTAAAAATGGTGCCTATAGCATGCCGGGGTGATAGATATCAAATTTATGAAGGGTGGTGGGTAGTCAATGAGGGGTAAGTGAAGGGGATAATTACATGAGCGCGAAGAAACTCAAATTCAGGCGTGTTATCAACCTTGCGTCTGTGAAAGGCGGGAATGTTCAGGCTGGTGCAGTACAATTATTTGGTCTGCCACCTATGGAGATTTGGGCCATGAATTAACAGGGGCTAGAAGGTGAAGGTGGCCAAAATTGTTAGGGTTCCATGGGGGACGTGCTTACCTTGCAACCTGGTTATATGATTAACCAGCAGAGATTAGCCTACAATCCGTTTGTTATGTAGGGCGGCTAGTCTGGGCGCATTGGACCTGCGGAGAACATACAACCAAATAAGGTTAAGGAATTAACCTACTGGGAAATGGACAGGCAATGCTTAGTGGTGGGGCTAAAAACGGTAAGGAATGGACACCCCAGGAGGATGCATCACGGTGCCAAGGGACGTGGTCCAGTATGTTGGCAGTGAGAAATTAACCCGGATAAGGTTACTGGGACCGCGGTTAGGAATTGCTTAATACCCATGTCACGGTACAACGAGGGAGCCATGAGCAGCACGGCACCATACCCTAAATCACTTACCTATAGGGAGGTAGAGGGCTCGTGTTGCGAGCAAGGTGGAGGATTGAAGAAGGCTCGTATTACGAGCGAGGTAGCCTCAGATGGAGCTCCTTCCGGAAGGGCTGGGATTGATTGTAGCATCCGGGAAAGACCTAAGACCGATTGGGATAAGGTTAACCAACTGGTCGTGGGGACAATGCGAGGACCGTCGGTATCAAGGGTTATAACAACGGCGTCATACCTATAATTTGACGCTGAGGGCTCCTGCTGCGGAGCACGCTAACCTTGGATAGGGCTCCTACGAAGGGGAGAAATTGAGGGGGGATTAAGCTCCTACGAACAAATTACTGGGAGGGTAAACGATCAGAGATGAGTGGGAGGGAAACGCTTACCTGGCGTTCACGATGGAACTAGGAGAGGCGTCCCGGTGCACGATCGCGCCGTGGAACGTCTGGGAGTCGGCGTGCTTGAGAGAAATAAGCGCGCCGGCCATGTTACTGTGGGAATTGCCAAGGCGTGGCGGCCATGTTGGTGGGGCAACCCGATTGGGCGCAGACATGTTGGAAGGGTGAATTACGATAATGAAGGGCTAATGGGAGTGAAGGGATCAATTAGGCGCCGAAGTGATTGCAAGGGGCATGCAGGTGACTCAAACGACAATTCAAAACCAATATTGCACAGTTCCATATTCACAAGCATTTGTTGGGTTTACAGCAATATAGAATGATCCCATAATTATGTTTACAGTATGCTGAATGTTTTTTGAGACAAGGCCATTTTCACAGAGGTGACGTCCAATCCTCAGTGCGGTTAAGGTCACTTCGTATGCTGTCAAAAAGTAAGATCATTTTGAGTTCCTCTCTGTTAAGTAAAAGTCCAATGTCACCTCCACGGGGTGGTAGCTTCATGGTTTTGAGGACAGTCCATTTCAAATCATTGTCTGTATGTCCTTTGGTGGTGAAGTGATCCACCAATGGGGCTTTGGGAGTTTTACAACGAATTTGACTCCGATGTTGACAAATCCTTGTCTTGACTTTTTGCCTCGTCTGCCCCACGTATATAAGTTTGCAAGGGCAGTGGATCAAGTAAATTACATCACTACTATTGCAATTGGTGACGTTTTTACATTGGATAGTGGCTTTGTCAAATACAAAAGATTTGCCTTCAATAGTAAACTCACAAACGTTATATGAACCGCATTTGACATGTCCCACTAGTGGTGTTTGGGTCCATAGGGAGTTTATTGTGCTCAAAGTTGGAGGGTTGGGGAGAGCAGCTCGGACAAATGATCTTTCAGGTTAGAGCATTTTTTGTAGGCAAACAGAGGGCGGTCATAATGCAGAGTACCCGCATTGAGAGTTGGCCAGTGGCTAAGTATGCTTTTTTTCAGTTCATTTGATGCAGGCGAGAACGTAGTTACACAGACTAGTCTTGTGGTGGACTCTTTATCTTTAGGGCAAAGAAGTGCCTCCCTGGGACAATACCAGGCGCGTTTAACCGCTGTTCTTACTAGTCTATTTGGGTAGCCCCTGTGTTTTAGTTTGTCTGACAGTACAGCAGCCTCCTTGAAATAGTCTTCCTTGGCATAGCAATTCCATCTAATATGGAGGAACTGTGAGTAGGGTGAGGAATCTCTAAGGGCTCTAGGGTGATTACTATTGTAGGATAGCAATGTGTTCCTCTCTGTTGGTTTGCGATGCAACCTTGTATGTAACTTGTCACGATTCTGGAAACCTCAGGATCAGGGTGATGCCGAAAGGGGTCCACCTCCTGATTTCCCCACACTCTGACTGTACAAATAACACAGAGCGTAAAGGTAATCAAGCGAGGGATAAATCAGGGAAGGTAAGGAAGGGGTCTGGAACGGATGGGATAGCTGAAACGACAAGAAAGAGAAGATTATCACACCAATTCTGACTACTCTCATTCAAGTCTCGCTAGTGGAACGATACATACCAATTAAAGCAGGAGGGGGACCTCTTTCCTCTAAACCATAGATACTTCTCTATACCAGAGGGCTCCCTGTAAGAAAACCACTTGTTACTAAGTATTCCACTACTTTCAGCAAAGCATTCAAAAGGCCAAACCTTCACCACATATACCCTCTAATGCTTCCCTTGAGTAGAGAATAGTTTTCTCCAGTAACCCAGTTGTGTTAGTTTATGATGCTGCAGCAGTTCCAAAACAATGAAGATCAGTAATTCGTGATATTCTCTTACTAAGCACTTCCAGTTATCCAAGGACAAAAAATAGAGTTCAATTTAGTATTCCTAGCTGGGCCCAACTAATAATGGAACACTAACAAAAAATAGAACAAAATAATGCTTCCTCATCCGAGGCTTACCAGCTTCCCTTAATTAAGATTTGTATACTTCAGAAATGTGGTTGCACGATTTTTATCGTCTTCAGCAACCCGAACAGTCACAGTATCAGCTGCTTTCACCTCGCGGCAGCCGCTCGCGGTAAAGACCAAGGCACCGTAGAACTTCTCAGTGCTGACACGCTTCTTATCAATCACAAGTTCCAAGTGAAAGCGCCCCTTGCAACGGGCACCCAGAAACCGGGGATCTTCCCTCGCGGCAGCCGCTCGCGATCGGGAAATTCTCCTACGAACACAGGAAGCCTTTTTTCCACCGCTGTTACACAAACCCCGCGTCTTCCTGAATGACACGCTTTTCTATCTTCGCAGCAGCCGCTCGCGATCAGAAAGAACAATGAGGGAAAGCCTTTCCTCGCGTCTAGTTTGGCAAAGCGTGAGGATCTCGCCACGCAGAACTCCAGCAAAGTACCGGATCCCAGTCTTTGATCCTGGAATAAAGCTCCCAAAACAGGGAACACGACCACACTCTCTCTTCCAGATTCCAAGGAGTAATCATTTACAGCGCCATCTAGTGGTCATCACAGTTATATAGACTCTGTTCCACACCCATACTTATGGGAGTTGTAGTCCTGTAGGCGCCATTACTCGAATCCTGACAGTATGCCCTCTTTAACGGCGCCTTATAGCACCAGGCTTCCCAGGATTCCGAGCATGAAATCTTCGAACCGCAAGAGGGGCATGTACTTCAGTACAGGGTTCCCAGGAGTCATCCTCCGAGTCGTATCCTTTCCATGATATTAAATACCACAGCTTCCCCCGTTGGTATTTAGAGTCCAAGATACGACGCACCTCATACTCCAACTGGCCATCTCTCAGCACTGGAGGGACCGCTTGACGCCTCCCAGTTCTGGCGGGTTTTAAAAGACTACAATGAAAAACCGGATGTATTCTTAAGGATGCTGGCAACTTCAGTTTGTACGCCACAGGATTCACTACCCGCAGCACTTCATATGGTCCAATGAACCTAGGATGGAAGATACTGCGGTATCGGAAACGAATGTTTTTGGTCGACAGCCACACCTTATCCCCCACTTTGTATTCTGGACCCTTCTGACGACGTCGATCTTCCCACTTCTTATACGAAGTTTTTGCCCTTTCCAAGTGCAGTTGTACCCGGCGATGGATCTCCAGCAAAGCCTTCATCCTGGCAGCAACAGTAGGATGGTTATGCACATCGCTAGGGATAGTAACCGGCAAGATGTCAGCATGATAACCCGTGTTGGCCCGAAAAGGGGATTCTCCCGTAGAACTATGCCATGCGTTGTTGTAGGACAGTTCGGCTAACCACAACAAAGAGACCCAGGAATCCTTAGCCTCTTCGGCGTAGCATCTCAGATATTTTTTAAGTGTTTGGTTTAGCCTCTCGGTTTGACCATCAGACTGGGGATGAAAACTCGTAGACAATGCATCCGTCACTTGTAGAGCCTTGCACCAAGTATGCCAGAACCTGGCGACAAACTGCGGGCCACGATCCGAAATGATGACCTTGGGAATTCCATGCAACCGCACCACTTCAGTCAACAACAACTGCGCGGTTTGAGCAGCCGTAGGGAGATTACGACAGGGAATAAAATGACCCATTTTGGTCAGGCTATCCACCACTACAAGAATGGCATCGCAACCCTTATCCAGCGGTAGTCCCAGCACGAAATCCATGCTTATCACTTGCCAAGGTCTAGAGGGGGTAGGAAGAGGCATCAACAACCCCTTACTCCTGGTTTGTTCACTCTTAGCTCTTGCACAGATCTCACACTGCTCAATCCAAGACTTTACATCGGTCATCATTCCTTCCCACCAGAATTGTCTTTGTAGCGCCTGTAGGGTTTTTGTATGTCCCGGATGACCTGCCACCATGGCGTTATGACACCAATTAAAGGCCATCAGACGCAATTCATGCGTGGGAAGAAACAGGGCATTATTCCGCATTGGTAGTCCATGTTTCAGAGTACGTTGTTTTTCTTTACCCGCCCAAATCTGCCATTGTGATGCGGGACGTTGTTTACGGACAGCTTCCAGGAACATCTCAACAGTAGTGGCGCACACCACTCTCTCCGGAGGCAGAATCGACAACTGTTCTCCCTTTGATGATGCTCCGGGATCCAATTGGCGGGACAAAGAGTCTGCCTTTCGATTGTCAGCCCCAGGATGTAAGGTAATAGTAAAATCATATTCTGCGAAGAATAACATCCAACGCATTTGACGTTGCGAAAGGTGCCTAGCAGTCTTCATAAATTGCAGATTTCGGTGATCAGAGAACACAGTAACAGGATGTTGACCCCCCCACAAATATGGCCTCCACTCCTCAAAGGCCCTTTTTACTGCCAACAGTTCTTTTTCTGCCACTGTATAGTTCACCTTGAGGTTCCGTGACAATTGTAAGTGGTGCATTCGACTCGCACGAATATAGACGAGTCTGGTATCTATGAACCGCAAATGACGAGTTTAGTAAGTGTGCGCAGTTTCGCTGTGCTAACTGAAACCGTTCGTTTGTTATGTGGGTTTTTCATCTGTACCCACGGGTTTCATCTTAGATACGGCATCCATTTTGTCTCTTGCCCTCAAGTAGCCAGCGAACGGACGTTGTCCGCTTCGCGACCCTGGGACTCCCAAGATATTTGCGGAAGACACATGTCCTTTGTAAGTGTCTTTATGACGAGGGGGATGCTACTGTAAAGCAGATGGCGCCACTCGAGGCTCATCTTGCCGCACGGACTTATTGTCTCAGCCGTGCATCTCATTAGGCACGTCCCTTTGATGCCTGTATCTCGTGTTTCCCGATACCTCCCCTTTTACACCCTTTCCGATCTCCCCACTGTCTCCGTCTTCCTCTGCACCTGTCCTTGTTCCTATTTCGATCTGTTTTACTGCTGATTGGAATGCGCTAATGTTGGGAAGATGGGTTTTTACAGTTGGGAACCGCCAAATGTTTCCGCACTTATGTTCCGGACCGCATGTGTTTCAAAGTGACCAAAGCGACCCCTCTGGGGGATGATGGTGGGAACCGGGTTGTAAACCTTTGTGTATCATGTTGTCCTATGGGTAAAAACTGTATAAAAGGAGCGATCCACAGAACCAATTTGAAGCAGTCTCCCCGAACTACACTCGATGTACTTCCTGTGATTTCTGTATTCCCTGCAGCAAATAAACCTTGAATCTTTGACGTCGAAGGAAGTGTCCCGTGTCTCTGTGATTCGTACGCCGGAGCAGGTTACCCACGAAGGTTTCAGGTGTTGTGCCCTGGCACCGCTGGGTTCTAAATAACCCAGTCCTTCAGTTGGCGCCCAACGGCTGCATCAGTGGTACCGGTCCAAGCCCGACGATCGTGAGGAACTTCGTGTGAAATCTCCGAGGGAAGGTGCACTCCGCTTAATCGATCCTGTTGTCGAAATAAGTGGCCCGAAGACTTTTCCCGCGAAGATTCCCGCCTCCTGACGGCTGCGACGGACTGCTGCCCTGACTGTAGACCTGTTTTGGCGCCTGGCGTAGACCTTGGTAGAGCGAGACGATTGACGGGCCTTCCTGGTGACGCCATCGATCTCTGAGTTAAGTATTTGTGGGTCGCTCCCAGAGTTCTTGGTTGTTGACACTTAGCGAGTGTTTTTGTTGTTAACGCTGTGTGAGTGTTTTTGTCGGTGACACTTTGCTAGCGTACTTTGTTGTGTTATTTGACGACTGCAGCCGCCAAAAACCGAGGGTTTTGTTCTTTGCTGGGACTTGGTAAATCCCGTAACCCTTGAAGTTTGTGAAACTCGGCTAGTGTGCAAGATGCCTGGTCGCAGTACTTTGTTTAGTTGTTTTAGACCTTGTGGTACGGATTCCCGACTGGAGGACTCGTGTCCGATACCTCCAGTTGGAACTCCCACTTATGAACTGTACAGTAAACATGGGCTAGGCCCAATTACCTTTAATGATTATTGGATTAAATACACGAAGAAGGACGGTGACCTTCGTTGGCCACCTCATGGTAGCTTCGAGGCCCCGATCTTAGATAATCTAGAGATTAAATTGTTCGAAAGAAAGTCAAGGCCGGCCATGTTTGATGCCTTTCGGTTGTGGCGCAAAGAAGCCCGACAGAAAGAAATCAGACAGACTAAACGTAATCAGCGAGATAATGTTGCTACCATAGTGAAGAAAGCAGAGCAATTTCAGCGTGACAAGGAGGTTAAGGATAAGGAAGTGTTTGACAGACTACAGCGTATGACCGTAGATAAATGTTATCCCGCTTTGCCTACGGAGTCGGAAAAGAAGGAAGAGCCAGTTGAGGATCCTTTAATGTCTTATCTTATGAAGTCGCCACCTCCGTACGTACAGGGTACCACAGCCCCTGTGATTCCCCCTGTACCTGTTCCTGCACCTATTCTTCCTTTGCCTGTTCCTCAACCTGCACCCGTTCTTCCGACTGTTCCTGCTCCTTCGTCTGTTTCTATTCCTACTGCTCCTCCGCTTCCACATCCTCCTGCTCCCGCTACTGCTCCTGTTTTGTTAACTCCTGCTGTTGCTACTGTTTCTACTCCTTCTCTTGTTAGTCCTGTGTCCTATTCTTCTCCCTCTACTCGTAGTCGCAATTCTCCTCTTGCGGCTAGCTTCTTTCATTCGCTCGGACCTGTTCATGGGTCCGCTGGTTTCGATGGTCCTCAGAGACGTAGTCAGCTTCCTGGAAACAGAGAACGCGTTGCGCTATATAATATGGCGATGGGTTGGATGGTAAATCCTCTTAGAAGTCCACCCCGTGTTGTCCTCGAAACATTTTGTCAATTCAATATACCAACCCAGAGATATGTGTTTAATGAAATGTGTAAGTTCCTTCATGATCAGATAGCGGCCGATGCGCCTGATGAGGTGCTGACCGCCCTGTCTGATCTTCAGCTTCAGTTCTCGAATGGACTGATAGTGGATACCAACGTTCGACGTGCTGTTGAGCGGTTGCTATCTTTTCGTCCCACTCCGATACCTCATGCATTGTTTGTCGAGGATATTGAAAGACAGCCAGACGAGTCTGGCCAATATCCTATGCGTGAAGTTCCTCCCGTGTTGATGCCAGGTGATCCCGCTCACGTTCCACCTACCTTGCCGTATTTTCAGAGAGTATGGATACATCTCCCATGGAAACGCTCGGAAGTGTTACAGGTGAAGCAATCTTTGCCTGACCCGCGCAAAAATCCTACAGGGTATTACAAAGAATTATCGCAGCTCGTAGATGCTACGGTAATGAATCTCGCCGATATCGATATGTTATTCGGCAATGTCGTACCGCAACCGGTATGGGCTAAGATTCGGCAGGAAAATCATCCGAATGAATTAGGTGGTGATTGGGCTGCCATTGTAGCGGCAGATGGTTTACAAACTGGTGGGGCTAAACCTGAGCAGCTGATTATTGCTCTTCCTCAACGAATAATAACGTTAATGAAAACTCTTATGCCAGCCATGAGGGTGAACTGGGACAAATTGTCAGCTTGTAAGCAAAAGAAGGATGAGAGTGTTTCCGACTTCTTTACGAGGTTCGAGGAAGCATTCATTGACCATAGTGGACAGGATATGGGTACCGAGGGTGGTCAGCGATTGTTTGTGGATAAATTTGTTTCGAACTTACTGCCCGAATTGAGCAATAAATTAAAGAATTCGGAAAGTGCATGGGCCGTTTCTACCTCAGCTCAGATATTGGCTACGGCACAATATTATGAGAATAGAGAGAAAGAGGAGAATGACCGTGCTGATAAAAAGACGAAGGAACTAAAAACTAAAGTGTTGTTGCAACAAGCGTATCCTCCGCGTTCAAATCAGAATGCATCCCAACAGAATAGATCGCAGTCGCAATCGAATCGGTCGCAGCCGCGTAATGATTCCTCCTCCCAAAGATCATCGTTAGGGTACAATCAATGTGCTTATTGTAGACAGGAGGGACACATTAAATTCAATTGCCCTGTTTTGAATGATCGTAATAGTGGTAATTCATCTAGAGGAGGTCGCGGTGGTTCGCAGCAGACATCACGTGGTAGGGGTCGTGGTGCTCAGAATGATCGATCTGATAACTCCTCTAATTCTAATAATTGTTTCGATCAACGTGGATCATCGCAAGGACGATCTGCGCAGTACAATGTAGACGATTATTACGTCGATCAGGGAACTGACGACAGTAATTACTAGGACAGCCAAAGACAAGGAGAGGGAGTGGTATCAGTTCCGGTTGATCAGAGAGGGCCTTACGTCGCAGTTGCTACATCGGGCGTCGTTGAGCCTTTTCTGTTGGACACTGGTGCAGCGAAAAGTTCTATCATGCATTCGAAACTCCCTGGCGCACCTTTGTCTGGCTTAACAAATGTTTCCGTTGGATTCTCTGGCGCCCCCGTTAGCAATCCAGTTTCGCGCCCTTTACCCCTTACAATAGGGCCACGTGAGCTTCAAGCTCCGTTAATTTTGACTACTGGTTGTGGTGAAAATCTTTTGGGCCTGGATTTGCTTAAACGTTTGTATGCAACTTTGTATTGTTCTCCTGCGGGTGTAAAGCTTACGTTAGGAGAGAGGGTTGTCTCTCCCATGTACTTGTCCCTCGACAAGCTCCCACCGGAATTGAGTTCTCTTCCTGCGTCTTTGTGGGCAACGGGTCCAAATGACGTGGGCCTGCTTGATATCTCCCCTTATGTTGTTCAGTTGAAATCTAATGTGCGATTGCCACGTATTCCCCAGTACCGTATCTCTCTTGATGGTGAACGAGCATTGTTAGCGATCATTTATGATCTGATCGAGAAAGATGTTATTGAAGAGACTCGGGGAAACGTGTGTAACAGCCCTGTGCTTCCCATTCTTAAACGTACTGATCCTTCAAAACCGCCTGTTTATCGCTTTGTTATCGATTTACGGGAGGTGAATAAAATTGTGGTTCCTCAATTCCCTGTTGTGCCTGACATCACGGCGCTACTGACTCTGATTCCAGCTTCTGCATCATGGTTTTCGGTGATTGACTTGAAAAATGCGTTTTTCAGCATCCCGATTGCCGAGGAGAGCAGGGACCTTTTCGGTTTCTCTCTCGGTGGACGCAGCTTCCGGTTTAAACGCGCTCCTCAGGGCTACTGTGAAAGTCCATCGATTTACAGTCAAGCCTTGAAGGGTCAACTGGATGCGTTTAGGTTGCCGGTTGGTGCGGCCTTGATCCAATACGTCGACGACTTATTGGTGGCTGCTGATACTCAGGACATTTGCAAAATTGCTACGGTGTCGTTGCTGCAACATCTCTGTGAGTTGAATCATAAGGTGTCCCCTTCTAAACTCCAATATTGTTGTCAAGAAGTAACCTATCTAGGTCACTTATTGTCAAAGGAGGGAAGGAGGTTGACCCCAGAGAGGATTGCAGCGATTGCGCGAATGGCTGTGCCAAAAACCCAAAGAGATGTGCGTGCCTTTCTAGGTATCACGTCGTACTGCAGGCAATGGATTCCTAATTTTTCATTGCTAGCGAAACCATTAGTGGCTCTTACGTGCAAGGATGTTTCAACTCCTTTACCATGGACGGAAGAATGTCAGAGAAGTTTTTCTGAATTGCGTGATTCATTGTGTTCGGCTCCTGTGTTGGGTATTCCTGACTACAGTAAGCCGTTTACATTATATGTTCACGAGAGGGAAGGTTGTGCTTTGAGTGTCTTAACGCAACCTTTTGGTGGTAAACAGCGTCCATGTGCATATTTTTCCTCGACCTTGGACCCAGTAGCTAGAGCATTGCCGAGTTGTTTGAGAGCAACTGCGGCAGCTGCGGTCTCCATCCGACAATCAGCAGGACTGGTCATGGATAATATGCTTAAGGTGATGGTTCCGCATTCAGTCGATACTCTTTTGAATCGTACGAAAACTCAGCACTTGACGAGTGCGAGGTTGTCTGGGTACGAGCTGACGTTGCTGGCAAGTCATATTCAGATAAAACGTTGTAATGTTCTGAACCCGGCAACTTTGTTACCAATTAGTACAGAGTCAGATGAAGTAGCAGAACATGATTGCTACTTGAGGACAGAGGAAGAAACAAAAGGTCGAGTGGACCTTAAAAACACCCCATTGGAAGAACCAGATGGTACGTTGTATGTGGATGGGTCATGCTTTAAGTTGCCGAATGGCGATGTGACTACTGCTTATGCTGTTGTAACGTTGAATACTGTTGTTGAGACTGCAAGGTTGAATCAGAATTCTGCCCAAGCTGCAGAATTGATCGCTCTCACTAGAGCATGTGTGTTAGCAAAAGGGAAACGTGTAAATGTGTTTACCGACAGCCAATATGCGTTTGGCGTCGCACATAGTTTTGGACGATTGTGGAGAGAGAGAGGTTTCTTGACGTCGCACGGTACGAAGATTCAGCATGGCCAGCTTGTGAATGATCTTTTGGATGCACTGACGTTGCCTAAACAAGTAGCGATTGTTAAATGTAGTGCGCATCGTAAGGTGACGGATAATGTTTGTCGTGGTAATGCGTTTGCGGATGAGATTGCTAAGGACACTGCCCAGAACCTTAGCACTCGAATGTATGTGACGAGTTCGGTTAGGTGGCCTACAGAATCGAGCATGTGTGAAGACACTATCGAAAGTGTGAAAGAAATTCAGAATGAGGCCACCGAGACTGAAAAGGCGAAGTGGAAAGAAAGCACGGGAAAGTTGGATGCGAATGGTTGTTGGATTGATTTGTCGGATCAGAAAAGATGGTTGTTGCCCGATGCGTATGTGCTGGCCGTTGTGACAATGGCGCACGGGTTAGCACATATTAGCGCGAAAGGTATTTGCAAATTGCTGTCCCCTGTATGGAAGAATGATGGTATCACGAAGTGTGCTGAACGTTTGGTGAAGAATTGTATGGTGTGCATGATGTACAATCCTGGCAAAGGAACCCCAACTCCTCCTGGCAGTTTTGCTCCCCCTTCATGTCCCTTTGAGGTGATCCAATTGGACTTCATCCATATGGAGCGATGCAATAACCTGAAATACGTTTTAGTTGTGGTTTGCGCATTCTCCCGATGGATCGAGGCCTATCCTCTCAAAGACAATACTGCTTTGTCTACTGCGAAAATCCTACTGAAGGAATATTTTCCTCGGTATGGAATGCCTAGAGTCGTGTGGTCAGATAACGGAAGTGAGTTTGTGGGTAGTGTGATGAAGAGTGTGTGTAAGGGCCTTGGAATTAATCAGAAATTCCACAGCGCCAATCATCCCCAGTCAGCTGGATTGGTTGAGGGGTACAACGGCACCCTTAAACTAAAGCTAGCGAAGATTCAGGCTACGACTGGTCTTTCGTGGCCTGACGCTTTACCTTTAGCATTACTGTCAACTAGGGCGACTGTACACTCCCGAGTAGGGCTTAGTCCCTATGAAATAGTGTTCGGCCGTCCTGCGAATGTGTGGGGGGTTCCTAGGCCAGGAATGTTCTGTGATCTTGAGTACCCAATGTTGATCGATTATCTTCATGACTTGACTGCTAAACTGAGGTTAATTCACCAACAGGTTTACGACGCATTGCCGACGCAGACGGAGGGTCCAGGCCACCAGCTCCAGCCCGGAGATTGGGTGGTGACGCGAAAATTTTCACGCAAGAATAACCTGGACCCGAGGTTTACTGGACCCTACCAGGTGCTCCTGGCCACGAGGACTGCTGTTCGTCTCGAGGGACGCAAGAATTGGGTGCATGCCACCCATACCAAAAGGGTCCCTATCCCTTTGCCGGCAGACCCGTGGGTAAGGAGAGGCATTGCATCAACTGAAACCGAAGGATTGCCGGCGTTTGTACCTTTCAGCGACGCACAGCCTGTTGGAGAATCCTCAGCGCAGCAGAAAGACACTGTTGAACAATTATCATCAAAAGACTCAAGACCAGAACACTCAACTGATCAGCAGGACGCTGTCTCTTCAACGGATCCTTTGTTCGACGAGCAGACACGTCCTGGGAAAACCCGATACTTTTTGCGATCTAGCACTAAAGACTAATAAAAGATCCTGCTTTGCTGTATTGACAACTGCATTATTCCCGTTTTCCGTGATCAGTTTTGAACATTCATATTACTGTAATTATTCCTGTATATATATTGAGCTTCATTCCTTATACTTTTTGCTTCCACAGTTGAGAGACTTTGTTTTTGCATATATACATATTGTGCATTGAAGGCCGTAGGGCCGCGCGCGTACTTCCTTCTGGATAGTAGGTCTTGACGCTAGGTTAAAGGCCGTCGGTTCCTGGGAACTCCTAGGGATTGACTATTGCTACACAGAACGAAGTGCGTCAAGAAACGTTGCGGACGGTCGTAGGGAATGGCATTCTCGAAGCTGAATGATTTGGAAGGAGCTCAGGCTCATAGATTCAAGCTGCAACAACTCAGTCGTACCAAATGTTTTATATTCCAACTGTTTGTATTGTTTTTGACTGCTTCTGCATTATTGGCGGGTGGGGTGTATTACACGATGTCTTACTTCTTACCTTCTGCTACACCTACTCCTACTCCTGACCCTAAACTTACCTCCACTGTTTCTCCTCATTCCTTTCATATGTTACCCGAACGCGAACAGGCTAGACGTGTAGAATTCCGCAACAATTCCTTTATTCAGCTCCTTCATCAGCATCAGTTAGTGGTTAACACTACTAATTGTTGGGTGTGTGGGTTGATGCCACATACTACGGATAAGGGAATTCCATATCTGGTGCTACCGTATAGTTCCCAAGGGTCAGCTCGAGCATTTCAAACAATGTTTCGAAGCGCACTGGGTTTCCACCCCATTCGAGAACCACGTTCCCCCTACTCTGGTCCTACCTCGTATCAAAAACCTTTGTCGATAGCAATAGAGGATTTAGATAGCGATATCTATGATCCCTCGCTTATTCCCGAAGAAGAGGTACAAGCCTATAGGGTCCTAAGTAGAGGTGAATATAGTGCGTTCACCAGCGAAAAGCAGCTTAAAAGCTCGCCTCCAATATGGGTCGTACCCCACACTGGTAATTTTTGTCTCATGGGTCGTGGCCGAAGATCGCAAGCCCGACTTGGAGCAAGTGCTTGCACTGAAAATTATATGCTGCCGATGGTCTCGTCCCCTGTGTTTCTGGCTGCCAAGGGTACATACTTTATCTGCTATGATCGTGCATATGCATGGTTGCCCGCTGACTTCATGGGCTCATGTTTCATTGCAAATCTGTTGCCTCCGACGTTCACTGTAGATGCCGATTATCATAAGACTAGAGTTGTGCGAGGCGTAATTAGCGAAGAGGATACTGCCGGTCAAGAGGCAGGAGACTTTTTCAAGGGTTTCCTCCCGTTTTGGGGACCTATGGTTAATAGTAGGAACCTGAGACAGTTGACTCGAGTGGTAGAATCGACAGCTAATATTACTGCCAGTGCCCTTGGTAATATCACCACAGAACTTCAGGCGGATAGACTTATGACGTTACAAAACCGTATGGTTTTAGATGTCATCTTAGCAGATCGAGGTGGGGTATGTAAGGTGATCCATTCGAGCTGCTGCATTTTCATTCCAGACAACGCTCCGACTGTCTATCAAGCCATCTCGAGGTTGCATAAAATCTCCGAATCCATACACGTGGATGTAGGGGATTGGACGCTACTTGGATGGTTTTGGGGCCTGATGTCGACTTGGGGTTGGAAGATTCTGATGATCGTCGGAGTTGTTGTGGTGTTCCTGTTCACGTGTTGCCTTTGTGTGCAGTGTGGCCCTGCCTTATGTGGCCTTTGTGCTACAACGTGTATGAGACAGCCGCCTGTTACCAATGGGACTCGGTTGGACAGAGCTATGCTACAGCAACATCTCGATGGTCTGATGAATATCGAATATGATTCCGACTAGTGCTTGCCTACATGAGGGCAAAAGGAGCGTCTGAGGTTCCGTGACAATTGTAAGTGGTGCATTCGACTCGCACGAATATAGACGAGTCTGGTATCTATGAACCGCAAATGACGAGTTTAGTAAGTGTGCGCAGTTTCGCTGTGCTAACTTAAACCGTTCGTTTGTTATGTGGGTTTTTCATCTGTACCCACGGGTTCCATCTTAGATACGGCATCCATTTTGTCTCTTGCCCTCAAGTAGCCAGCGAACGGACGTTGTCCGCTTCGCGACCCTGGGACTCCCAAGATATTTGCGGAAGACACATGTCCTTTGTAAGTGTCTTTATGACGAGGGGGATGCTACTGTAAAGCAGATGGCGCCGCTCGAGGCTCATCTTGCCGCACGGACTTATTGTCTCAGCCGTGCATCTCATTAGGCACGTCCCTTTGATGCCTGTATCTCGTGTTTCCCGATACCTCCCCTTTTACACCCTTTCCGATCTCCCCACTGTCTCCGTCTTCCTCTGCACCTGTCCTTGTTCCTATTTCGATCTGTTTTACTGCTGATTGGAATGCGCTAATGTTGGGAAGATGGGTTTTTACAGTTGGGAACCGCCAAATGTTTCCGCACTTATGTTCCGGACCTCATGTGTTTCAAAGTGACCAAAGCGACCCCTCTGGGGGATGATGGTGGGAACCGGGTTGTAAACCTTTGTGTATCATGTTGTCCTATGGGTAAAAACTGTATAAAAGGAGCGATCCACAGAACCAATTTGAAGCAGTCTCCCCGAACTACACTCGATGTACTTCCTGTGATTTCTGTATTCCCTGCAGCAAATAAACCTTGAATCTTTGACGTCGAAGGAAGTGTCCCGTGTCTCTGTGATTCGTACGCCGGAGCAGGTTACCCACGAAGGTTTCAGGTGTTGTGCCCTGGCACCGCTGGGTTCTAAATAACCCAGTCCTTCAACCTCTGCAGGATTCAGTTTTTTGGACAAAAAGGCAACAGGGTGCAGCTGACCGGTGGATTTATCTCTTTGCGACAAGACTGCTCCAATGGCGATGTCCGAATCATCAGCTTCTACTACGAATGGAACATCAGATTGTGGATGTCTCAAGATAGGGGCAGAACAGAAGGCCTTTTTCAGCTGCTCGAAGGCCTCTCCTGCCTCCGAGGTCCAGCAGAATGTAACACCCTTTCTTAGCAACCGGGTTACTGGAGAGGCTAGCTGTGAAAAATGGGCAATAAATCTCCGATAATAATTGGAGAAACCTAGGAAGCATTGTACATCCTTCACACTCCTAGGAACAGGCCATTCTTGTACTGCCTTCACTTTTCTATCCGCCATCCTAAACCCCTGAGGATTCAAGATCACCCCCAAAAACTCCACTTCAGTCACTCCAAACTCACACTTACTGAGTTTACAGTATAAGCAGTGTTCCTGCAATTTCTGGAGGATCAATATAACCTGACTGACATGCTGAGATGGATCGTCGGAATAAATCAGAATGTCATCGATATAGATGACAACCAAACGGTCAATGTATTCCTTCATGATGTCATTAAGAAAGAACTGAAACGCCGCAGGGGCATTTCAGAGCCCGAACGGCATCACCAGATATTCAAATAGCCCAAAGCGCGTTTTGAACGCCGTCTTCCACTCATCTCCGGCCTGAATCCGTACCAGATGATACGCCCCTCGAATGTCCACCCGGGTGTATATGTTGGCCTCCTTCACCTGGTCTAACAGGACGGGGATGAGCGGAAGAGGATAACGATTTTTAATCGTGATCTTATTCAGCTGTCTAAAGTCTATGCAAGCGCGCAGCTCACCGTTTGCCTTAGAAATGAAGAAAAGAGGCGAGGCCGCTGGGGAACGTGATGGTCTTATGAACCCCAACGAGCACAGATGTTCTAAATACTCTTTCAAATATCTCGTCTCAGAATCAGACAACGCATAGACCCTACAAGTAGGAATCTTGGAACCTTCCACCAAATCAATTCGACAATCGTAGTCGCGATGAGGTGGAAGCTTTTCCGCCTCCACCTTGCTGAACACTGCTCGATACTGATGGTATTCTACTGGCAGAGTCACCTCTTTCTCGGCTGCAGTGGCCACCCTAAAACTCTGGGCCAAGGATAGCGTATGTGATCCCTCACTGTCCTGCAAACATTCGGATACACAAAACTCCGAAGTGAGCTGGATAGTTTTCAACTTCCAATCCATCAAAGGATTGTGTTTCCACAACCACGGCATCCCTAGGATGATTTCATATTGCGGAGCCTCAATCATATTCAGTACAATGGATTCTACATGATCCCAGGGCTGTCCACAAAGAGTCAATTCTAACGCTTCAGTATGTTCTACAATGGGACCTGACTTAAGAGGGGTGCCATCCACCGCCAACACCAACTCTGGTAGGTGAGTGGGAACTTTCTTTAATCCTAGCTTCTGCACCAAACCATAGTCTATGAAGTTTCCCGTAGCACCAGAATCCACCATTGTGTTCACAGATACCTTTTGCTGTCCTGACCCCAGATACATGGGCAATATTACATGAGACACTGCTTCCATTCTATCCACTACTCCCAAGGACGGTATTCTCCATTCCTTAGGAGGAGTAGGCCTACTCTCAGCCCCCTCGTCTGCCTCCTGTAAAGCATAGGTATTTTCCGCGACTACTGCAACCATCTTTTTGGCAGGAAAAAACAAACCCCTTTTTTGGGGTTTAGCCGGACATTCTCTCACATAGTGCCCCTTTTTGCCGCAATACATGCACAAACCAAGGGCACGTCTGTTCTCTCTTTCTGCCTTGGTTAATGGAGGACGAACAGCCCCAATTTCCATAGCCTCAGGATCTGAATCTTTCTTATGGTTAACACTCTCCACCTCATACCCACTCCATGTTCGCCCACCTCTTTTTCGCTCACCTCCCTCTCAGAAAGGCGGTGATCCAAACGCAGGGTCAGATTGATCAATGCTAAACAACTCGTGGGCTGGGGATCGATCTGGGCCAGGACGTCTTTCATGTCTTCATTCAACCCCTGGTAGTACAGTGCCATTCTTTTCTCTTCGGGCCATGCTGTTTCCCCCACCAATCTATTGAAGGTTGTCATATAGGTTATTAAATCCTTTCTCCCTTGACGTAACCCCAACAAATCACGATCTGCACTAAGGGTGGTAGCCCTTCTATCAAACACCCTCTCAAACTCCCTTCGGAATGCATTCCAATCTGTCAACAAAGGATCGTCTTTGCGCACCAAAGGGACTGCCCAATCTGCGGCCTCTCCTGTCATATAAGATATCGCGAAAGGCACCCTGGAATGGTTGGTAGGGAAGGAAGCTGGCCTACATGAAAAATGCAAAGTAATCTGCGTCAGGAATGTCTGAATCTTAAGAGGGTCCCCGGCATATCTCTCTGGACTAGCCAATGGTATCGGCGGGGGCACCGTAACCTGTATTTGGGGTACTCCTGCAGAAGCATCAAAAGGGTTTCTAGCCTGCCTATCAAGCCTTTCCTTAAGAGCAGTAGTTTCTGCACGAGAATTCACCAACTCCTGCTGAACAATAACTAATGCCTGCATAACTTCTTCAAGTGTGGTCATCTTTCAGCACACCCTGACCGGGAGGTTCACTATTTTCTTGGGTAAATGATTCTGTCACGATTCTGGAAACCTCAGGATCAGGGTGATGCCAAAAGGGGTCCACCTCCTGATTTCCTCACACTCTGACTGTACAAATAACACAGAGCGTAAAGGTAATCAAGCGAGGGATAAATCAGGGATGGTAAGGAAGGGGTCTGGAATGGATGGGATAGCTGAAACGACAAGAAAGAGAAGATTATCACACCAATTCTGACTACTCTCATTCAAGTCTCGCTAGTGGAACGATACATACCAATTAAAGCAGGAGGGGGACCTCTTTCCTCTAAACCATAGATACTTCTCTATACCAGAGGGCTCCCTGTAAGAAAACCACTTGTTACTAAGTTTTCCACTACTTTCAGCAAAGCATTCAAAAGGCCAAACCTTCACCACATATACCCTCTAATGCTTCCCTTGAGTAGAGAATAGTTTTCTCCAGTAACCCAGTTGTGTTAGTTTATGATGCTGCCGTAGTTCCAAAACAATGAAGATCAGTAATTCGTGATATTCTCTTACTAAGCACTTCCAGTTCATCCAAGGACAAAAAATAGAGTTCAATTTAGTATTCCTAGCTGGGCCCAACTAATAATGGAACACTAACAAAAAATAGAACAAAATAATGCTTCCTCATCCGAGGCTTACCAGCGTCCCTTAATTAAGATTTGTATAGTTCAGAAATGTGGTTGCACGATTTTTATCGTCTTCAGCAACCCGAACAGTCACAGTATCAGCTGCTTTCACCTCGCGGCAGCCGCTCGCGGTAAAGACCAAGGCACCGTAGAACTTCTCAGTGCTGACACGCTTCTTATCAATCACAAGTTCCAAGTGAAAGCGCCCCTTGCAACGGGCACCCAGAAACCGGGGATCTTCCCTCGCGGCAGCCGCTCGCGATCGGGAAATTCTCCTACGAACACAGGAAGCCTTTTCTCCACCGCCGTTACACAAACCCGGCGTCTTCCTGAATGACACGCTTTTCTCTCTTCGTGGCAGCCGCTCGCGATCAGAAAGAACAATGAGGGAAAGCCTTCCCTCGCGTCTAGTTTGGCAAAGCGTGAGGATCTCGCCACGCAGAACTCCAGCAAAGTACCGGATCCCAGTCTTTGATCCTGGAATAAAGCTCCCAAAACAGGGAACACGACCACACTCTCTCTTCCAGATTCCAAGGAGTAATCATTTACAGCGCCATCTAGTGGTCATCACAGTTATATAGACTCTGTTCCACACCCATACTTATGGGAGTTGTAGTCCTGTAGGCGCCATTACTCGAATCCTGACATAACTGGCCATCGAGGTGATAGATGTTTAGGTCCAAAAATGGGATAGATTCAGTATCAATGGAACTAGTAAATGTGAGCCCACAACAATTATTGTTTAACCAATGAATAAATTGATTCAAGTTACCTTCATCACTGTTCCAAATTAAAAAAAATATCATCGATATAGCGCTTCCAAATGATGATATCTGATGAAAAGGGATTGGAAGGTGTTAGAATAGAGTAGGTCTCTATTTGATCCATGAATAATATAGCCAGATTGGGGGCAAAAATAGCCCCCATGGAAGTGCCTATAACCTGTTGAAAATACTGCTGGTCAAAAGAGAAAAAGTTTTTTGTCAAACAGATTTCCAACAGTTGGAGTATAAAGACTGTGGGGACATGGTGAGGTCTAGGCCTGGTGTCATGGATGTCACGTATGACCAACAAGGCTGCAGTTTGTGGAATATTTGTGTACAAGGACTCAACGTCCATTGTACACAACAGCTGGTCGCCTACAGTAAAGGGTATTTCCTCAATGAAATTGACCATAGCCATGCTATCCTTGACATAGCATTGAGTTTCTGGTACAAAATCCTTGATGAAAAAGTTGACATATTTGCTCAGAGGTTCAAGAATCGAGCCACAACCGTATACAATTGGGCGTCCTGGCGGTGCAGTAATGCTCTTGTGTATTTTAGGCAAGGTGTAGATTACAGGCATGCGAGGTGATTTGATATTAAGGAACTGATGCTCTTTTTGGTTAATGATCCCTAAATCAAGGGCCTCTGTGGTGATTTTCAAAATAATGGTCTGTAGTTCTTTCGTGGGATTGGTAGGGAGTCTCATATAATGGTCAGTGTTGGAAAGCTGTCTCAAAATTTCAGCAGTGTATTCATCTCTTTTCTGCAAAACAATACTCCCGCCCTTGTCTGCACTTTTAATGACAAGACTTTCGAGGTTTTTAAGTGAATTAATTGCTTTCTTCTCTGCTAGTGGTAGCAGTGTATTTAAATCCTCAGTGACCAGTTTTTCAAAAGTAATAACCTCTGGGGGCACCATAGCAGCCATGGGGAGGAAGGTAGAGGGTGGTTTGAATGGAGTATTAGACATAACCATTGGTGTGGGATTCATTTGGAAAAAGGCATCCAAGCGCACCTTCCGATAAAATCTGAGAAGTTCAGTTTGGAGCTCTAGAAAGTCAGTGCGAATTGTGGGTACAAATGAAAGGCCTTTACTAAGGAGAGATGATTCAACACTGGAGAGATTGTGTGCAGACAGATTAAAAATAGGGATAGACTGGGATTCTGTCATTGTGGGATCTACCACTTGTACTTTTACTTAACAGAGAGGAACTCAAAGTGATCTTACTTTTTAACAGCATACGAAGTGGCCTTAACCGCACCGAGGATTGGACGTCACTTCTGTGAAAATGGCCTTGTCTCAAGAAACATTCAGCATATTGTAAACATAATTATGGGATCATTCTATATTGCTGTAAACCCATCAAATGCTTGTGAATATGGAGATTGGGGGCACTGTCAGGCACAGAGTGTGGAAGCGCTACAAGGATGGCAAGGAGTGGGTGGAGCCTGCTTATGCTGCAAGTAACTCTTTGACATAGAACAGAATTTGGCTCAGAAACTGGAATACCAAAGAGGTGTTTATTAGGACCCCATGGGGTGGTGGTACATTTGAACAGCGCCCTTCGGTAATGCAAGAAGTATCACACCGAACAGAAGGCACGTGGTTCTTTTATACACATCCTCTAATGTGGAAAATGGGCGGCACACATATAAGAGGGTTTTATGTACATATAAGGATATTTGTTGGACACATCCAGCATGTGGGAGGAGTTTAACAACTTAACCAGTTTGGAATAACATCTTTCAATGGTGATCGATTAATAACAGATGTGGTTCGATGGCGCATGCGCAGACCTTGACCAACAGCCTAAATTTAGCCTGTTGCTGGGCAGACCATGTTGTCAACTGGCGAAGAGGTACGACAAAGAGCATGGTGACCACGAGGTAGTTCAGTTATGTGAGAAGTTGGCCTGATATATGATGTTTCCAATTCTGGAACCACCTTGTATCAGTCCAAACAATCCCTTATGGTTTCTGGTTGTAAGTCAACCTTATAGACAAGCTATCCTAGGGGTAGCATGGACTAAGCAGCCTGAAAGGCTAAACTCAAGAGGTTGTGTTAAGCGAGCTGTTTTACCAATCACAATCCTGTAATACCAAATGAAAGGACACAACACAAGTATATATTATAAAAATATATGTGTTTATTGCTAAAATAATCCCCAGTACTCTTTATGAGCAAAGGGGCACAAGCGTTAAATCAAAAGCACAGATTAACATATGAAAGTTGCACAATTATGGATGAGGGCGGGTGGCCACTCAAACGATATATAAAGAGAGTGGTATAAGAAATACCAATCAAACAGTGGTTAGGCCTAGGTAATCGCTGGGAGCAGTCGGGACAAGCAATGCTGAAGTCGGGAAAAGCCCGCGGGATTCGGGTGCAGCGCTTAAAGCACACACATGCACCAATGCAAAGTCAATGGTGCGTAAAAGTTAGACAAATAGAGTTTAAGGATACTTCCGCTGAACCTAGAAGGACAAAACTTTAGACACATACCCTAAGGTGTGTACCAGTGTGGGAACACCGGCGTTGCTGAGTTACCTCACCCACAGGAAGCGGGTGCATAGGGTCGAAGTGGCGTCGGGTTTCGTCACGCAGGTTGTAGGTGCTTGAAGCTGAAGATGCTGCAGGCGATGGGAAGGAGAAGTGTCCGGTGTGATCCAAGGGTAGATCAGAGTCTTAAAGTACCTGAAAGCAGAGGGGACAGAGTCTGGGTCACTTAGCAGTGACCAGGGTGGAACCAGGATGAAACCAGGCAATGTCGGGCGCAATCAGGTGGTTGTCGAGGAGTTTCTCTCTGCTGCCACGTGGGCTCTGGGGCATCTGCGACGTCCAGGAGCGGGTCACGAGCAGTCCCACGCAGGGTCTCACCGTCGGCGCTGTTTGCTTCAAGATTGGAGCATACAACACTTGGCAAGAGCAATCCACGCAGGATTGGAAGATTGCTTCTCACTCGATCTAGGAGGGTCAGAGCGGGTGCTCCTTTTCAGAGGAGCGGGTGCAAGTCTGGAGCAACCAGAATCGCAAGTCGTATTTTGGTTTTCGTCGGCACAGGGGCCACAAGCCAGCTGCCAAGTGACCAAGCCAACGCGTTGAGCCAAAGAAAGCAGAAGGGCCCCACGCAGCACTCGTCAAGTGTAGAGGGGTGAGCTTCGGAGCAAAAGTGGCTCAGGGTTGGGGCTTCTATAACCCTGGTGTACAGCTTCAAGGGTCACTCGTGGGCTGCACGGTCAGCGTCTCATGGTCTTTTCAAGATGCCCCACGCTTCCGGTCGCCTCCACGGGTCTCAGCTCTGCAGGGACTGTGGATCGGGCTGTGAGAAGGCAGGCAAGCTTGATCTCGTCGATCGAGTTCCGGCGGGAACTGCAACAAAGCAGACGTCGAGGTGCTTGATGGTGCCTGTTTGCACAGGGTGGTCACTCTTTGACCACAAGGGAGATTCTTCAGTCTTCTACGTCGAGTAGGATGTCGAAGGGTCCATAGTTTCGTTTCAAATGTTTCATCAGGGTAATCTGAGTGCGTTGGCACTGCTCCCATTCTTATACCAATCTAGGTGGCTGGATTACCTGCTAGGTCGCCTCCTATGGGTGGGACCCTGGAAGGAGGTGGATACACCCCTTTCCTTTGATCCAGGCCGCGCTGGGACTGGGACTGGTGTGCCCCAGAACCGGTTTGGCCAGATTATGCAAGGGGCAGCCAGCCTTGTGCTCCCCAGGCAGTGTCTGGTTTCTTTCAAACCTCCCTGCTACAATCCACTATCTCCTGTCTGGGGTGGTGTAACACCTCCCTGCAACAGGAAAGCCTTTGTCCAGGCCTCCTCTGCTGAGTTTCGGTCAGCAGCAGGAGGTCAGACTTGTGTCAGTGGCAGAAGCATCCATTTTGTGGATCTGAGGCTCTTGTAAAAATCAACTGCGTTTCAGTAAAGTAACATGTCTTCTCCCTCTAGAGGGGCGGAATGCTATCCCCGTCGACAGAACTGTTGAGGGGATAGTATTCCAAATTGTATGACACCTTACACGACATGTTTTGATACAGCCAAACCAAAGTTGCTATATTACCGCGAGGATTATAATGCACTTAATAGTATATGGTATGGCATTATCCCGGATCAGCTTAGTGAGTTGTTCCCAACAGCTGCAGACAGGCTCAGCTCATGCCAGAGCACCATCTCACATTAAACCACGCACTCTGCCTCCAGGATTGATAAGGCCTTCCATAGGAGTGGCTCACAGGTTTATATGTGTCCAGATATAGGTTTAGATATAGGTATACTATATCTAAGCAAGGGGTGATTACACCCACTTGCCCCAGCTGAGTGATCAGCCAGTTGTGTCAATTTAAGAACCAGCCAGGGGTGGCAAAAGCTATACTTCAGCCCCTGGTAGGCCTTGGTGGCACCTATGCCCTGAGCACCTATAGTGCATGGTACAGGGGCTGCCAAGGAGTCCAGTTCCAATTGGGTTATGTACTTATAGTACATGTATGTGAATTTAGAGAGAGAACAGCAGGCTGGGGGTCTGATTAGCAGGCCCACATCCAAAGTAAGTCGAAAACCAGTGAAGCAAAAAGCAAAAATTTGGGGTGACCATAGGATGGCAAACCCTACTCTCCTACACAACCCCCCCCCCCCCAAACGCAGGGACATTAAACTTAACCTTGACCATATAAGTCTTCATGTTCTAAGTGGAAGTACCTGGAGAGACCATCTGCATTACCATGGTCAGTCCCTGGGTGGTGCTCCACTGTAAAGTCCATCCCCTGAGTAGTTTGGGGTTTTCACCCTTCATCTGATTTAGCCACAAGAGGGGCTTATGGTCTGTCTGAATTAGGAAGTGTGTTCCAAACAAGTATGGCCTCAACTTCTTCAGGGCCCAAACCACAGCAAAGGCCTCCCTCTCTATAGCTGACCAACGTTTCTCCCTGAGGGTCAGCCTTCTGCTAATAAAAGCAATGGGCTGGTCATGACCATCTGTATTCAGTTGTGAAAGCACAGCTCCCACCCCCAACTCAGAAGCATCTGTCTGTACAAGGAACTGTTTGGAGTAGTCAAGACTCTTCAGGATAGGTGCAGAGCACATGGCCTTCTTCAGGTCATCAAATGCCTTTTGACAGCTAACTGTCCACTGAACTTTTTGGGCATCTTCTAGAATGTCAAGTCATTCAATGGTGTCACAAATGGACCCATAGTTCTTTTCAAATTTTCTGTAATACCCAGTCAGGCCCAGGAAGGCTCTGACTTGTGTCTGGGTAGTTGGAGGAGCCCAGTCCTCTATGGTCTGGATCTTGCTCTCCAATGGTTGAAGCTGACCCCCACCTACTAGGTGGCCCAGGTACACAACCTTGCTCTGCCCTATCTGGCAATTAGTAGCCTTGATAGTCAGGCCTGCCTTTTGCAGGGCCTCCAGAACCTTCTTCAGGTGGATCAGGTGATCCTCCTAGGTGGAGCAAAAGAAGGCAATATCATCTAGATATGCTGCACAAAAGTCATGCAACCCAGCAAGGACTTGATTCACCAACCTTTGGAAGGGGGCAGGTGCATTCTTCAAACCAAAGGGCATTACCACAAACTTATAATGTCCACTAGGGGTAGAGAATGCTGTCTTGGCTTTTGACTCTTCAGCTAACCTGATCTGCCAGTAGCCAGCTGTCAAATCAAATGTGCTCAGAAACTTGGCAGAAGCCAATTTATCAATGAGCTCATCTGCTCTTGGAATGGGATGAGCATCTGTCCTAGTGACAGCATTGAAACCTCTGTAGTCCACACAAAACCTCATTTCTTTCTTTCCATCTTTGGTATGAGGTTTTGGCACAAGGACCACTGGGCTAGCCCATGGGCTCTCTGATGGCTCAATCACTCCAAGCTCCAACATCTTTTGCACCGCAGCCTTTATACAATCCCTGACATGGTCAGGTTGCCTGTAGATTTTATTCTTCACAGGCAGACTGTCACCAGTGTCCACCTCATGGGTGCACCAGTTCATTTGACTGGGTGTGAGTGAAAACATATGTCTGTGGGCCTGCAACACCTGTCTGCAGTCCACCTGTTGCTGCTCAGTGAGGCTGCCTGCCAAGGCTACTCCATCAACTTAACCATCATCAGGGTTCTGGGAAAGCAGGTCTGGGAGAGGGTCACTCTCTTCCTCCTGATCCCCATCTGTGGCCATGAGGAGACTCATGACATCCCTGTCAACAAATGCGTTCAAATGATTTACATGGAGCACCCTGTGGGGGCTCCTAGGGGTTCCAAAGTCAACCACAGAGGTGACTTCTCCCTTCTTTTCAACAATTGGGTAGGGTCCAGTCCATTTGTCCTGGAGTGCTGCTGGGGCCACTGGCTCCAACACCCACACCATCTGCCCTGGTTTGTACTCCACCAGAACAGCCTTTTGGTCATGCCAATCTTTCTGTAATTCTTGAGTGGCATCCAGGTTTTTGGATGCTCTTTCCATATACTCAGCCATCCTGGAGCGGAGACCAAGTACATAGTCCACAACATCTAGCATAGGCTTTTTGAGAGGTAACTCTCATCCTTCCTTCACCAAACATAGTGGACCCCTCACAGGGTGGCCAAACAAAAGTTCAAAAGGACTGTAGCCAACCCCCTTCTGTGGGACCTCTCTGTAAGCAAAGAGCAAGCAGGGTAGAAGGGTGTCCAATTTCTGCCTAGCCTTCTCTGGTAGTCCTTTTATCATTCCCTTGAGGATCTTGTTGAATCTCTCCACAAGCCCATTGCACTGTGGGTGATAGGGTGTGGTAAACTTGTAGTTTACTCCACACTCCTTCCACATCGCCTTTAAGTATCCAGACATGAAGTTGGTACCTCTGTCTGAAAGAACCTCCTTCGGAAAACCTACTCTTGAGAAAACTGCAAGAAGGGCCTTTGCCACAACAGGTGCTGTTGTGGTCCTCAGGGGAATTGCTCTGGATACCTGGTGGCATGATCCACTACCACCAGTATAAATCTGTGCCCAGATGCTGTTTGAGGATCCATGGGACCCACAATGTCTATTCCAATTCTTTCAAAGGGTTCCCCCCCACACAGGTAGTGGTATCAGGGGGGATTTTGTTGTGCCACCTCACTTACCACTGGCTTGGCAAGTGACACAGGAGCGACACAACTCCTTGACATTTTCTGACATGTGAGGCCAGTGAAAGTGAAGGACAAGCCTGTCCCAAGTCTTGTTCTTGCCTAAGTGTCCTGCAAGGGGAATATCATGGGCCAAGGTAAGAAGGAAGCCCCTAAACTTCAAAGGTATAACCAACCTCCTGGTAGCACCAGGCTTGGGGTCTCTAGCCTCTGAGTAAAGGAGCCCATCATCCCAATATCCTGTATGGGTACCTTGAGCATTCCCTGCAGCCTCAACAGCAGTTGCTGTCTGAGGGGTTCAAGTGAAGGGCAATATAATTGGGCCTGCCCCAGGTCTGCCCTTGAGGGTCCCCCTGTCCCCAGAAACTCAACCTGGTCAGGCTCAAGTTCCTCAGAGACAGTCTCCTCTTGGACTGCAGAATCAGCTTCCTGTGAAGTCTGATTCTCAACCTGGGGCAAGTGGGAAGGCACAGCCTTAACCCTCTTGCTCCTTCTCTTGGGTTGTGGTTGGTCGATTGTTCCAAGATCCACCACTGGTTCAGGAAGGCACTTCTTAGCGTGGGACCTGGTTACAGCAAGGACATGTGCTGATATCCCTAGCATTTCTGCATGAGTCCTGTACTCCACTTCTGACCAAACTGAGCTTTCAAGATCATTGCCTAACAGACAGTCTACTGTGAGGTCTGCACTTACCACAACTTTCTTTAGGCCATTTACCCCTCCCCAGGAGAAGTTCACAACAGCCACACTATGTGTAGTAGTGGTGTTGCTTGCATTGGTCACTAGGTAATTCTCACCTAGTACAATCTGACCAGGGTCCACAAAGTCAGGTGTCACCATTGTGACACTGGCACAAGTGTCCCTGTAGGCCTAAGCCAGTTTATCATTTATCAAGGGCGTCTGCCTATACTTGCCCATGTTACTGGGACTCACAGTAGTGGACAAAGATAAGTCCACATCATATAGGAAAACTGCCTGAGTAGGGACTCTGACTAGGCCAGATTCCATCTCAGTACCCAAGGTTAACACTACTATCCCCTTAGGTTGGGCACTACCACTGCTGACTGTACTAGGGGGTGCAGGTGCTTTAGGAGCTGCAGTGGTAGGAACAGGATTTTTCTTGGTGCATTCACTGCCCCAGTGTGACACTGATATGCAGGTATTACACCAAGGTTTCTTTGGGCCATCATTCTTCTTTTTCTTGTTTACATTTTGGGAACCACCCTCCTTATTACTAGTTTGGGGGCCTGAAGACTTCTGGTCTTTTTCTTTATCTTTCTGATTCCCACCCTTCTGGTCTGTTTTCTTCTGGTCACCACCATGGTTCTGGGGTTTCTGCTTAATCCTTGTTCTGACCCATTTGTCTGCCTTCTTGCCCAATTCTTGGGGAGAGGTCAGATCAGAGTCAATAAGGTATTGATGCAACAGCTGGTTCTGACAGTTATTAAGGATTTGCTTTCTCATTATAAGATTGTAGAATCCTGTATAGTCTGAGACTTTACTTCCCTGCAGCCAACCCTCAAGATCCTTAGTGGCACAATCAACAAAATCAGTCCAGTCCTGAGACTGTGCTTTTTAGGTGTCTCTGAACAACAACCTGTATTGCTCAGTGGTTAGGCCAAACCCTTCAATAAGAGTACTCTTCAGGACAGAGTAGTTTTTGGCATCCTTAGGTCTAACTGTGAGGAGCCTATCCCTCACTTTCTCAGAAAAGGAGAGCCACAAGATTGCTGCCCACTAATCCTGAGGAACCTGCTGTACCATCCAGGCTCTCTCAAGAGCAGTCATCCATTTGTGGATGTCATCCCCTTCCATGTAGGGGGGCACCATTTTTGTCAGGTTTCTATTGTCATAGCCCCTGTCTTTCTCTCTAGGATTATTGCTGCCACCAGTGGCATCTAAGCCACACAACTTTTGTTCTCTTGCTAAAGCACGTTTAGCTTGAGCCAAGGCTATCTCTTCCCTCTCTATCTGGAGTTGGATAGCCCTCATCCTGGCCCTATGCTCTTTCCTCTGGGGGGAAGTCATTCCCCTTTGAGATTCCCTAGAGACACTAGAAATATGAGAGTCCCCTGAAGGAGATCTCACCCTTCTGTTGCCTGTGGGAATTATGTTATAGGATCTGGGGAGGTGCTGGCCCTCTCCATTCCCATGTAGGTCTAAGTTGGCCTGGTTAAGCCTGGCAACTACAACCTGGTCAACTCTCTGATCCTGATCCGCAGGCTCATCTACTTCTGAGCCATTCTCCTCCTCTTCCCCCTTTTCTTCTTCCTCTTCTGGAGTATGCTCATTCTCAGGGGTGTTCACTCCATCTCCTGCATCTAAGGGAGCTGCACTCACCTTATCTAAGTCAGTCTTTTCCAGGATAGCTATCAGGGAAGGAATGGTGGGGTTGCGACCCCTTTTTAGCCCTCTTGCAATGCATGAGGCACCCAAGTCTTTGTGGCTAAGTTTTTCATATCTGGAAGTTGCCTTGGTAAGGTCAACTGTCACAGGGGCAGAGCCTGAAGCTCTTCCTGTGTCAGACATGGCTGCTAGTGAGGTGCAAGTGGTGCACTTACCTACACTAAGTGCTTTCCTACTGTACCTTGCTAGTGAGTTGTAGTCAGGGTGTGCTAATCCCTTTAATCTACAGCTACTAAGTTCAGTAGAACTTAAATATGCTAAGCTTTTCATTTATATGTACCTAAGGTACTTTAAGTGATCTTTCAATTTGATAAAAAAGATTGCAATGGTAAAACAACAGCAAGCTCAAATCCGCACCGCTGTCACCAATACAAGTATATATTATAAAAATATATGTGTTTATTTCTAAAATAATCCCCAGTACTCTTTATGAGCAAAGGGGCACAAGCATTAAATCAAAAGCACAGTATAACATATGAAAGTTGCACAATTATGGATGAGGGCGGGTGGCCACTAAAACCATATATTAAGAAAGTGGTATAAGAGATACCAATCGAACAGTGGTTAGGCCTAAGGCCTAGGGAATCGATGGGAGCAGTCGAGACAAGCAATGCTAAAGTCAGGAAAAGCCCGAGGGATTCGGGTGCAGCGCTTAAAGCACACGCATGCACCAATGCAAAGTCAATGGTGCGTAAAAGTTAGACAAATAGAGTTTAAGGATACTTCCGCTGAACCTAGAAGGACAAAACTGTAGACACTGATCCTAGAGGTATGTACCAGTGTGGGAACACTGGCGTTGCTGAGTTACCTCACCCACAGGAAGCGGGTGCATAGGGTCGAAGTGGCATCGGGTTTCCTCACGCAGGTTGTTGGTGCTTGAAGCTGAAGATGCTGCAGGCGATGTGAAGGAGAAGTGTCCGGTGTGATCCAAGGCGGATCAGAGTCGTAAAGTACCTGAAAGCAGGGGGGACAGAGTCTGGGTCACTTAGCAGTGACCAGGGTGGAACCAGGACGGAACCAGGCAATGTCGGGCGCAATCAGGTGGTTGTCGAGGAGCTTCTCTCCGCTGCCATGTGGGGTCTGGGGCATCTGCGACGTCCAGGAGCGGGTCACGAGTTGTCCCACGCAGGCTCTCACCATCGGCTTAAAGATTGGAGCAAACAACACTTGGCAAGAGCAATCCATGCGGGATTGGAAGATTGCTTCTCACTCAGACCCGGAGGGTCAGAGCGGCTGCTCCTTTTCAGAGGAGCGGGTGCAAGTCTGGAGCAACCGGAATCACAAGTTGTATTTTGGTTTTCGTCAGCACAGGGGCCACAAGCAAGCTGGCAAGTGACCAGGCCAACGCGTTGAGCCAAAGAAAGCAGAAGGGCCCCACGCAGCACTTGTCGAGTGTAGAGGGGTGAGCTTCGGTGCAAAAGTGGCTCAGGGTAGGAGCTTTTCAAACCTCGGTGTACAGCTTCAAGGGTCACTCGTGGGCTGCACGGTCAGCGTCTCATTGTCTTTTCAAGATGGCGTGCCCCACGCTTCAGGTCGCCTCCACGGGTCTCAGTTCTGCAGGGAATGTGGATCGGGCTGTAAGAAGGCAGGCAAGCTTGTTCTCGTCGATTTCTGTTGCTGGAGTCCTGGCGGGATCTGCAACAAAGCAGATGTCGAGGTGCTGGATGGTGCCTGTTTGAACAGGGTGGTCACTCCTTGACCACAAGGTAGATTCTTCAGTCTTCTACGTCGAGTAGGATGTCGAAGGGTCCAGAGTTTTTTTTCAAATGTTTCATCAGGGTAATCTGAGTGCGTTGGCACTGCTCCCATTCTTATACCAATCTAGGGGGCTGGATTACCTGCTAGGTCCCTTCCTATGGGTGGGACCCAGGAAGGGGGTGGGTACACCCCTTTCCTTTGATCTAGGCCACGCTGGGACTGGGGCTGGTGTGCCCCAGAACCGGTTTGGCCGGATTATGCAAGGGGCAGCCTTGTGCTCCCCAGGCAGTGTGTGGTTTCTTTCTAACCTCCCTGCTACAATCCACTATCTCCTGTCTGGGGTGGTGTAACACCTCCCTGCGACAGGAAAGCCTTTGTCCAGGCCTCCTCTGCTGAGTTTCGGTCAGCAGCAGGAGGTCAGACTTGTGTCTGTGGCTGAAGCATCCATTTTGTGGATCTGAGGCTCTTGTAAAAATCAACTGTGTTTCAGTAAAGTAACATGTCTTCTCCCTCTAGAGGGGTGGAATGATATCCCCGTTGACAGAACTATCGAGGGGATAGTATTCCAAATCGTATGACACCTCACACGACATGTTTTGATAAAGCCAAACCAAAGTTGCTATATAACCGCGAGGATTATAATGCACTTAATAGTATATGGTATGGCATTATCCAGGATCAGCTTAGGGAGTTGTTCCCAACAGCTGCAGACAGGCTCAGCTCATGCCAGAGCACCATCTCACATTAAACCACGCACTCTTCCTCCAGGATTGATAAGGCCTTCCATAGGAGTGGCTCACAGGTTTCTATGTGTCCAGATATAGGGTTAGATATAGGTATACTATATCTAAGCAAGGGGTGATTACACCCACTTGCCCCAGCTGAGTGATCAGCCAGTTGTGTCAATTTGAGAACCAGCCAGAGGTGGCAAAAGCTATGCTGCAGCCCCTGGTAGGCCTTGGTGGCACCTATGCCCTGAGCATGGTACAGGGGCTGACAAGGAGTCTATTTCCAATTGGGTTATGTACCTATAGTACATGTATGTGAATTTAGAGAAAGAACAGCAGGCTTGGGGTCTGATTAGCAGGCCCACAGCCTCAGTAAGTCGAAAACCAGTGAAGCAAAAAGCAAAAATTGGGGTGACCATAGGATAGCAGACCCTACTCTCCTACAAGTTACTCTTAATGGAGGCCGTGAATACAAAATGGCCTCCGCAAACCGGTCAACATAGTGCTGAAACACTCGTAACTTCAGCGAATGCTAACCCTATTGCTGCTTAATTTACAACAGACGATCCTTTTAGCATTTAGCTGAAGCTACCTCGATATCTTGAATAGTCCTGGTATACATCATTGATGTCAATAAGCATTATTTTAGCTATTTTTTTCATCATTTGCTGAGCTTTTATCTCAGTTATTTTTTTCTTGGAAGGGATGCACGCAGTAATATAAATGGAATATAGCGTGGGAACGCACTGCAAACATAAGCAAAGGGTAAGGAACATAGCAACTATTGCACATAGAATCGTTCATAATCTCCAACCCCAAGTGGTGAGCAATGTCCATATCCAACCTGAAAAAGTCCATGTTCCGTTCCCAGGATGAATTTCAGCAGCAATTTTATGCAATTTAGAAATTTAGAAATTGCTCCATATACCGAGGGTGAATTATCAGGTGCGAGCACACAATAATAATAATAATAATAGGGGCATTTATAAAGCGCTGAGTTACGCGCACCGGCGTGTCCCCGCGCTGGCAGTGAGGAAACATAAAACAGGGGAAACAGTGCTGGCAGGACACAATTATCTAGTAAAGAGGTAGATTTTTAGCTTAGCTCGAAACTTCATTTCTGCTGGTTCCAGGCAAAGGTCCACTGGGAGTTTGTTCCAGTGGTTGGGGGCCAGGTGCCTGAAGGACCTACCTCCCATACGAGCTTTCTTTATCCTGGGAGTCCTCAGCAGTCCTCCGCCCGCAGATCTTAGTGCTCTGGGAGGTTCATAGGCTTCGATCAGTTTCTGCAGAGGTCGGGGCGCCCTACCATATAAAATCCGGTGACATGTGCAGAGGGCTTTGTACTCAACTCTGCTCTTTACTGGTAACCAGTGTAATTTTTGAAGTGCCAGCTTCGAGGGCGCCCTTTTGGGCAGCCTGAGAATCAGGCGTGCCGCCGCATTCTGCAGCACCTGAAGACGTGCCACGCTTTTACTCGGTACCCCAAGGTACAGCAGGTTCGCATAGT
Source organism: Lissotriton vulgaris (assembly GCF_964263255.1). NCBI lineage: Eukaryota > Metazoa > Chordata > Amphibia > Caudata > Salamandridae > Lissotriton > Lissotriton vulgaris. The sequence continues at coordinate 46,726,610 of NC_141699.1, forward strand.
CAAGCCTTGCGGTCACCAGGGCATGCACCAAGGTTTGGCGGGCTTCCAATGGCAGAAGGTCTAAGACTTTCCTTAGTCTCTTCAGGACCCCGAAGCATACTCCCGCCACCCGATTGATCTGAGGCCCAAAGGTCAAAGCCGCATCGAACCAAACGCCCAGGTTTTTGGCCTCCTGACAAGGGGCAGGGGTTGGTCCAAGACAGGATGGACACCAGGCTGACGACCAGGCTGACTGGGCTCTCCCTACCAACAGCACCTCTGTCTTGCTGCCGTTTAGCTTCAAACAATTCATGGCCATCCAATCGGCAAGATCTTTCATGCACGATTGGAAGCCATCTGCAGCAAGACAGGGCGCGTGCGACAGGGAGATGACCAGCTGCGTGTCGTCCGCGAAAGTTACCAATTGGAGGCCATAGCTCTCCACAATCGATGCAACGGTTGCCACATACAAGTTAAAAAGGGTTGGGCTCAGGGACGAGCCCTGAGGCATGCCCTGGCCCAAAGATACCCCTTTGGAGTAGTAGTCGCCCAGCCTCACTTGAAAGCTCCTTCCTGTAAGGAAGGCCTGGATCCACCTCAGCGCGGTGCCGGCGATGCCACCTTTGCTCAGACACTGCAGCAGGGTGGAATGTGCTACAGTGTCGAACGCCGCGCTGAGGTCAAGCAGGATCAAGGCCATGGTTTGCCCCTCGTCTACGCCCTGTCGCAGATGTTCAGTAGCCATGAGAAGGGCGGACTCTGTGGAATGACGCGGTCTGAAACCAAAGTGCGTATCGTGAAGCAAACCCACCTCCTCTACATGCTTCATGATTTGGGTGTTCACTACCTTCTCAGGCACTTTGGACAGAAAAGGTAGGAGTGAGATGGCCTCAGATTTTCCAACACCTCAAAACCAATGTGAGACTTCTTACGGAGGGGGAGTACCACCGCCTGTTTCCACCCCTCAGGAAGCGTGCCAGAGTTGAAGGAAATATCCAAGACGTGCCTTATGTATGGCTCCAGGACACTCAAACTGTCCCCCAACCGCTTAGGAGACACCGGGTCCATAGGGGAGCCAGATTTTACCGAGAGGCACGTCCTGACCAGCTCCTCGGGAGGTGGCGTGGTGAAATTTCTGAGGGATCCCAGGATCTCCCTACCCACTGCCGTAACTTCAAACTCAGCCCCCATGGGAGGAGGGTTGGGGAAGGTCGAGTAGATTTTCTCGACTTTGGTGGAGAAATAGTTGGCGATGCGGTCACATGTTTCAATCGAACAGCTCTTCGGGACTACAGACGAATCGATTGTGGTCAGTGACTTGTAGATACAGAAGAGCTCCTTCGTCGAGTTTTTTGCCCCTAGAATTTTCCCTGCGTAAAAGGCAGCCTTCGACTTTTTGATCAGTCTGTGATGCAGCCGCCTCTTCGCTAAGAACAGTTCCCTGGCTTGAGCATCATAAGTTACCCTCCAGGCTCGTTCAGCACGCTTACACTCTGCCTTTGTCCACCGCAGCTCTCCATTAAACCAAGGAGCAGATCTTTCCTTGCGGCCGCCCTCAGATGTGCGGCAGAGTGGCGCTGTCTGATCTAACGCCTCAGTGATGCGCCTATTCAGGTTGAAAACAGCAGATTCAATGTCTGAACCTCCAGGCTGGCCGTCCCTTGTCAGTGCTAGATTAAAATCCTCCAAAGAGAATTTTGCCCATTTCCTCCGGGAATAGTTCAGGGGTGCCTGACTACACTTTATAGGTTTTATGTTATTTATAGAGAATGCCACCAGAGAGTGGTCTGTCCAGGGAATTGGCTCGATTGAGGAGACTTGAACCCCTCCCCAGTTAGCAAACACCGGGTCCAGCAGATGTCCTTGACGATGCGTGGGACTAGAGAGCTTGAGTTCAAGCTGAAGTGCTTAGATGTCCCTACAGAACTCCTCCGCTCCTTTATCCTCTGGGCTATTAAGGTGTAAATTCAGATCTCCCAGTAAAAGAAATTTGTCCCTAAGTAACGCAGCCTCGGTAAGACTCTCTACCAGGCTCTCTCTAAACTTGGTGCAAGGCCCCGGGGGTCGGTAGACAAGAAAGCCTTTAATCACCGCCCCCCCATGTATTTGTATGGTAAAAGTACCTGCTTCACTCTCCGCAACCGGGGTGGACTCCAGTGCACAATCAAGATTTTTCTTAAAAAGGATAGCAATTCCTCCTCCCTTCCCCACAGGCCTATCCTGCCTGACCATGGAGTAATTCTCAGGCATGGCCTCGATGATGTCAGAGTCGGAAAACTGGTCTAACCACGTTTCCGTGAGGAACAGGAGATCGAACTTTCTCTCCGTGAGCAGCTCGAAGATATCGAGTCTGTGCTTACGCAGTGACCTCACATTGAGAAGTCCGCACAATAGCGCGGCACACTCCTCGATGGTATCCAACACGGTGGTGAAACGATACCGGCATTGGCCACACTCCTTATCCTCACTTGACATGCCATGCAAGCGGGAGCAAATGGTCACCGGCCGTAGGCTAAGGAGCTGCTCCCTGTCCCAGCAGATGTTACTGACCGGACCAGGGGTTATAGCTCTAGCCCGCGGTCGGCCGCGGACGGGCGCAGACGGGCTCGACTTTGGCGACACTTCGGCACGCCTTCGTCGCGCCCGCTGCGCTCGTCCGCTGCGCTTCCGGAAGGACATCCTCCTTTTGAAGCCCTCAGCCCGTCTGCCTCACAGCCACTAGACCGCTAACCGGTCACTCACAGGCGGAAGCGGAAGTGACTGTCTCTCACCTCCACGCCCTCCGCTCAACGGTGCTAGCCACCCTGTCAGACCGAGGCGTGGAGGAGGGAAGACAAGACAGTCACCCCAAATGCGTCCCGTGAGTCGGGGGATACGGGGGGGGTACGGGGGGTTAACAAAGCCTCAGCCCACTAGGACTTGACCCCGGCGGAATCACCGCCACGAATGCCGCCGAATGCCGTCGAAAAACAAACAGGAAAACAAATTAAAATTATGCTGTGCAGCACAGACCGTAGTTAAAAGCCCAGCGTGACCGCTGTTTAAAACACAATGCCTGCGCGCAAAGCAGCTGTAAGCCCTGCCACTGCTCACTCACCGCCACTCGCCCCACGTCTCTGGTTCCCTTTTGAAGCCCTCAGCCCGTCTGCCTCACAGCCACTAGACCGCTAACCGATCACTCACAGGCGGAAGCGGAAGTGACTGTCTCTCACCTCCACGCCCTCCGCTCAACGGTGCTAGCCACCCTGTCGGACCGAGGCGTGGAGGAGGGAAGACAAGACAGTCACCCCAAATGCATCCGGTGAGTTGGGGGATACGGGGGGATACAGGGGGTTAACAAAGCCTCAGCCCACTAGGACTTGACCCCGGCGGAATCACCGCCACGAATGCCGCCGAAAAACAAACAGGAAAACAAATTAAAATTATGCTGTGCAGCACAGACCGTAGTTAAAAGCCCAGCGTGACCGCTGTTTAAAACACAATGCCTGCGCGCAAAGCAGCTGTAAGCCCTGCCACTGCTCACTCACCGCCACTCGCCCAACGTCTCTGGTTCCCTTTTGAAGCCCTCAGCCCGTCTGCCTCACAGCCACTAGACCGCTAACCGGTCACTCACAGGCGGAAGCGGAAGTGACTGTCTCTCACCTCCACGCCCTCCGCTCAACGGTGCTAGCCACCCTGTCGGACCGAGGCGTGGAGGAGGGAAGACAAGACAGTCACCCCAAATGCGTCTGGTGAGTCGGGGGATACGGGGGGTTAACAAAGCCTCAGCCCACTAGGACTTGACCCCGGCAGAATCACCGCCACGAATGCCACCGAAAAACAAACAGGAAAACAAATTAAAATTATGCTGTGCAGCACAGACAGTAGTTAAAAGCTCAGCGTGACCGCTGTTTAAAACACAATGCCTGCGCGCAAAGCAGCTGTAAGCCCTGCCACTGCTCACTCACCACAACAACTACTTCCGATAATGCGGCATGCACCTCCTCGATCAGCCAATATGACATCTAGAACCATTCGGTTCTGGAGCACTACAATCCTAGTAATTTGAAGCTCCAAAGTAGTGGCAAACAAATATTCTCATGCTGGGGCCACTCTTTCTGCAAACCAAGCTGTTGTTGCTATGACCGTCATGGTAACAGCAAAACCTAAAACACAAATTATCTTCTTGTCCTTCATGTTCAGAGCAAGATGAACAAGTTTGTCTAGCAAGAACTTAGCAAATGAGCCCTGAGCCCAAAGGGTAGCCGTTGATTTCTTCACCGAAGGTCAAGACGGGTGTTATTACACTAGGCAAGGCTTATCCCCCCTTGCCATTTCAGCATTCCGTTTCACTACCCCTGGGCGGTAGCTCAACCAGTCCTCTTCCCAGCAGATTCTTTTCTTGGTCTAAAATGGTATCTCGATGTTCCAGGAGTAGTGTGGTCCGGGAAGACTTCCTCAGATTCGTCAGGCGGGATGGCTGGACTCTTCTCCGTGTCCAAAATGTCTCGGTAGTCGGTCAGCGTAGCAGGTTTCACCAAGTCGGGGAAAACACGCTTGCAGTGGGTGGTATGTATCCACCTTTTCCGGTTGGTCACTCGCACTGCTGTTCTTGTTGCCAGAAGGACTTGTTCCGGTCCACGCCTCCTCGGCTCCAAACTGCTCGACCCTTCAAATGACCGGATCATCACGTGGTCGCCAGGTTGGAGATCATGAGCCTCACCCATAGATCTGTCTGTAAGAGCTTCTCGAACCTGCTGATGAATACAAAGCAAATTATCTGTTAAGCATGCCAGATAGCCATTCATCAATATACACGGTACATTGTGTATGGAGCGTGGCTTAGGGACTCCCCAAATAATCATAGGCCTCCTGAACACCACCTCATAGGGCGTTACACCAGATCGCGAATGGGGTATGGATCTGATAGACAATAACGCCAGAGGCAGTGCATCCGGTCATTTCAAGGACGTGGAGGCCACAATTTTAGCTAGCTTAAGCTTCAGAGTAGCATTGTATTGTTCCACCAATCCTGCTGACTGCGGGTGAAACACAGAATGAAATTTTTGTTTTATTCCTAATCCTTTCATGACATACTCCACAATTTTCCCCATAAAATGAGGTCCATTGTCGCTCCACAAAAGTTTACAAACACCAAACCTTGGGAAGTACTCCTTTAGTAACACATTGGTTGTAGTCAATGCTGTATTATCTTTCATAGGGTAGGCTTCTATCCATTTACTGAAAGCACATACCACTACTAAGACATACTTCAAATTGTTACAGCGTTCAAGTTGAATGTAATCCATTTGTAGTACTTCAAATGGGGCGGTCAGTGGAGTGAACCCTCCCGCAGGGGTGGGTGTCCCTTTTACTGGATTATGCTGCAAGCATATCAAGCAGGACTGTACTTCTCTCTTAGCTGTACTGGCAATCTCAGGATGCTCCCAGACTCATGCAAGCAATTTAGTAATTGCGAGAGCTCCAACATGTGCCAGTCCATTTGCCATTTGAACCATCGGTTGTAAATAGGCCGCAGGTAAATTCCATCTCTCCATATCCCTGCTGCGCCAACAACCTTCATCATCCAGTACCCCTTCTTTAGACCACTGCTCGAGTTCTGCTTCAGAAGCAGATTTCTGTATGTCTAACACTTCTTCTTTAGCATCATGCCATCGCTCAGCTTGAGATTTGACTACGTACATGGAGGTAACATTTTGTCGCCTCGCAGTTTCACGAGCTGTTTGGTCAGCAAGAGCATTATCTTGCCCTATTTTATCAGTCACCTTTTTATGTGCACTGCGTTTCACAATTGCTATCTTCTTTGGATACGTTAATGCAGTTAAAAGGTTGTGCACCAATTCTCGCATTATTTGTATCCCATGTGATGTTAAAAATCCCCTCTCCCTCCAGAGCAGACCGAAATCGTGCACTACTCCGAAGGCATAGTGACTATATGTATAAATATTTACACACAACCCAGCGCTAAGCTCGCATGCTCTTGTCAGTGCTATTAGCTCAGCTGCCTGAGCTGATCTCTGTGGTATGCGAGCTGTTTCTACCACTGTCTCAAGTGTTGTGATCGCATAACCTGCGGAAGTTGTACCATTTGGCAGCTTCAAACATGACCCATCAACCCATAGTTCCCCATCAACATCTGGAAGGGGCGTATCTTGCAAGTCAATGCGACCCTTTGTTGGTTCCTCAGTAAGAAAAATACAATCATGTGATTCTTTTAACTGAAATTCAGATGCCGGGTATGGCAGCAAAGTAAAGATGCCCACCTCTGCAAAGTAATATGAGGCGCCAGCAACGTTAACTCATATCCTGTTAAACGGGCACTAGTTAAATACTGCGTTTTCGTTTGATTCAGTAAAGCATCTACCACATGGGGTAATAATATTAATAATAATAAAACCACTTTTAGAGCGCCTGGTTACACTAAAGACAGTGTGTCCCCGTGCTTAGAAATGCTACAGCTCCCTGAAGAGGCCGAGTACCGGGCTTGTCTGGGTCCTAGGCTACAAGAAACAATTATTGCTTTGGAAAGAGGTAGGTTTTTAGTTTTATTCTGAATCTTGTTTCTGAGGGCTCCATGCGCAGGTCAAGAGGGAGATTGTTCCAGTGCTTACTCGCAAGAAAGCGAAAGGAGCTACCTCCCATCCTGGTCCTGCGTACACGAGGGAGCTGAAACAGCATTGCTCCAGCAGATCTAAGGTTCCGGGTGGGGCGATGAATAGTCAAAAGGTTGCGCAGGTAACTTGGCCCTTTTCCCTGGGCAATGCGATGAGCAAAACAAAGAGCTTTAAACTTAATGTGCTCCTCGTTAGGGAGCCAGTGAAGTTTTCGTAATGCAGATTTGCCAGATGCCCTGCGCGGGAGATTAAGTACCAGGCGGGCCGCAGCATTTTGGACGCATTGTAATTGGTGTAGGCCTTTTCTGCTTAGTCCTAGGAGAAGAGCGTTGCCGTAGTCCAAATGTGGAGTCACTAGAGCATGAATAAGTGTCTTCCTGGCACTGATGGGAAGCAGATCAAGAACTTTACGGAGTATTTTTAGTATTCCGAAACATTTACCCGTGAATTTGCTGATCTGTTGCTGAAAGGAAAGCTCTGCATCCAGCCATATTCCCAGATTTTTAACAGAGTTCACTGGGCGGGGATCTCTCCTAGTTCTGTTAGCCACCAGGCCTGCGACCAGGCAGAGGGGGACTTACCAACCATCAACAGTTCTGTTTTATTGCCATTGAGGCGGAGGCAGTTGTTATTCATCCACCCTGCCACAGAACGCATATAGTTGGAATCCTCTGCCTGATTGTGGGTGAGTTTAATTATTAGTTGGGTAGCGTCAGCATACGTGATGATATCCACACCAAAAGCTTCCATCATGTGGGCTAGGTGCTCCATGTACAAATTAAATAGCGTGGGGCTCAAACTTGAGCCCTGTGGAACCCCATGTCTCAGTTTGCGAAGAGACGATTTGTGAGGAGGGCAATGCACCTGAAAACTCCTGTTTTCTAGAAAGGATCCTATCCATTCCAGGGCTGGTCCAGCTACTCCCAGATCTGAGAGGCGAGACAGCAGCATTGAGTGCAGCACAGTATCAAATGCTGCACTAAGATCTAATAAAACCAGCGCTGCTGTCTGCCCCTCATCTGCAAGTTGTCTCAAACATTCTGTGGAGAAGAGAACCACCGACTCGGTAGAGTGGCCTGCTCTGAACCCTGACTGCGAGGAATGGAGAAGAGAGTTCTCCTCGACAAATTTCATGAGTTGACTATTCACTATCTTCTCCACAACTTTCCCACAAAAGGGGAGGAGGGAGATAGGACGGAGATTTTGTAACAGGGAAATATGTATATTAGCTTTTTTTTTCAGGGGTATTACTTGTGCCATCTTCCATACATCGGGCACATGACATTCCTGAAAGGATAAGGTGATCAAGTGTTCAATTTGCTCAATCATACAGTCAATGACTTCCTTACAACGATTGGGGGGAATCACATCAAGGGGGGAGCCAGACTGAATGCCGTTAATGATGGTGAGCAGATCTACCCTCTCAAGAACCATGAAATGAGTTAGATGGGCCTTGGTGGCAGAATCACTTCTCACTACCGCGTATTTAGTCGGCGTGTTACCTATAAAGGTGGCGTGTATTAAATCCACTTTTTTAATGAAAAAATCAGCGATATCATCGCATAATTTATTGGTGTAAGTATCTTGGGCCTCAAGTCAAGTTGGGGCCGTAAGCTCTTTGTAGATCACAAAGAGTTCCTCGGTAGGATTTTTAGCAGATTCAATACGTCCTTTAATATGAGCGCCTTTGGCTGCTCTAACGAGTTTGTGATATATTTTTAATTCTCTCTTATAATTCAGCTTATCCTCTGGATTATAATTTTTCCTCCAGCTCCGTTCAGATCTTTTACATTTGGCTTTGGCTTCTTCAAGTTCTTTAGAGAACCAGGGAGCAGTTTTAGCTTTCCTAACGGGGGGCTTAAAAGTGCATGGTGCTACTGTGTCCAGAGCCCTAGACACCCATTTCTCATAGTCATCCCATGTCTTAAGCAGGGTATCGCTGGGAGGGGGTGGTTCTTTAAGTAGGGCGAATTTGAAGTTTTCCTGCGTGAACTTCTTCCAGTTTCTATGTTTCATAGGCCTGTTTTGGTCCCACTGTAGTCCTGGGGGCTAACCTCAACTTCGAAAGGAATAACAAAATGATCTGACCAAATATTTTGCAATGGTGTAGCAATTTTAATTCCTTCCCAGTTGGCAAAAACGGGGTCTAAAAGGTGGCCAAGTTGATACTAGCACCAACAATTTGTGCGACAAAACTATGCCTTCACTCTGTCGTATAGATACAGCTGTTGCTGTAACTGATCGAAAACACCCAGGTAACCCTCGTGCAACAGGATCGATTACTGCTGAAAAGTATGCAAAAGGACGCTGTTTATCACCGTGTGCCTGCACTAAAACTGACAATGCGCACCCATCTTTCTCATGTACATAAAGTGTAAAGACCTTCATATAGTCTGGTGTGCCTAACACTGGTGCTGAACAAAGGGCTTGTCTCAACTGACAGAAAGCATTCTGACATACGTCTGTCCATGATAGGGGGATCGGGGTGTCTTTTGCTAAAAGTGCTAACAAGGGTTTTACAATATGTGAAAATCCTAAAATCCATTGTCTACAAAATGAAGTCAGACCAATGAAAGCACGAACATCTTTCTGAGTGGAAGGCACTGGTGTATCTAATATTGCTTGAATACGGGCTGGTGTCAGTGCACGCCCCTCCTTAGACAGAAGATGACCTAAGTAGGTCACCTTCGGTCTACAATATTGCAATTTCTTCCGTGACACTTTCTGGTGGTGCTTGGCAAGGAAGGAGAGCAAGGATAAAGTACTTTCCTCACATTGTTCAAGCATATCGGCTGCCAACAATATGTCATCAGCATATCGAATGAGAGCCATTCCTGTCGGTAGCTCAAAAGAATCCAGCTGCCTTTTCAATGCCTGACTATAAATACTTGGACTCTCCGTATAACCTTGAGGAACTCTACAAAATCTATACGTTCTATTACTCAAGATGAAACCGAATAAATATCGGCTATCAGGATGAATAGGAATCGAAAAGAAAGTGTTCTTTAGGTCTATAACAGAAAACGTAGTTGCTGTGGGTGGAACCAAAGTAAGCAGTGTAGTTATATCAGAGCAGCGTATCGTAGCCCTAAAGTGCTTTAGCACATCAAGGCCCACAATATTGTCTGGTGTATTTGGAGACAACAAGAACGGACAAGGAGCTGTAAACTTATCAATGTGGAATGGAAGTGGTTGTGACAATGGGCTAAGGGAAGGTGTTCCATCAAAACCTATCGATGTATCCGTTGTGCCAGACAGGGGAGCCCTCGGAACCAATTGTTTAGACAAGGCGCTACGAGTAGCTCCTGTATCAACCAGAAACCAATCAGTAGAACCCAAAACATGCGCTGTAATATAGGGACCCCTCTGATCTACTGAAACTTCAACTGATTCCTTACCTTATCCTAGGCAATCCTATGCATAGGCAGCATCTTGAAATTCAGGATGCATACAATCAGATATTTGATACTGGTTCCGCCTATCGAAGGTATTGTACCCATTTTGCCTACGCCCACTGGATTCAAACCTAGCACGATTATTCGTACTTCCCCTCGGGCCTGAATATCCCGTTCTGTTTCTAGATTTGCTTCGGCCACGTTGGTTTTGCTGGGCACGAAGCACAGGACAATCTGAGATCCAATGCCCAAACTGTTTGCAGTACACACATTGATCTGCAGATAAACCAGGACGAGAATAAGGCGGGGCATAAGACCCACGTCTGCCCCTATCATTTCCTCTAGCAGGTGGGGCATAAACCTGAGCAATCATAACCTTTGTCTTTAAATCCTTGGTCTTTTTATCTTCATTTTCCTTGGCCTGTAGCTCCGGCCGCTCATAATATTGAGCCATAGTTAAAAGGGAAGCAGGAGACGCGGTGGTCCACGAACTTTCACTCGCTTTCAAGCGCTTAGCAATTTCCAGTAAAAGGTTTGCTACATATTTATCAACAAACAGATGTCTACCTGTATCATCTGGTAATGACTGTCCACTAAAATCATGAAAATCTTCCTCGAAGCGCGTAAAGAAATCCAACACTGATTCATCTATCTTCTGTTTACACGAAGCTAACATAGTCCAATCAATCTTTTTAGACGGGATGAGTAATTAGAATTTAGTCAAAATAGCTGCTGGAAGATCTAGAATTACTTCACACGGCTTACGTGCAGGTTCCCTATCTCTGTCCGCCTGTTCCAGATCATTCCAATCTCCCCCCAAATTTTCTCGATCATTAATTTTACAAATAGTCCGCCACATATCAGGGAGTAATATTAGCCCGAAAAACAAATCGATATCAGTTAATGTCATGACACAAGAACTAATAGCACCCACTACTTCTTCATAAAAGGCTGCTGGGTTTTTCCGCGGATCGGGCAAAGCATTCTAAGGGCCATAACATCCGCTCTATTCCATGGAGTATAAACCCAATTATAAATAAAATAACCCTTTGCATCAGCAGACAGTTTATTATCATCTGTCCCATTGCCTTTAGGAGGAATATACAAAGGTGCGGCTTCCTGCATTGGTTGTGTGTGTATTACGTGTCTCTTATCTGATTCAAAGATAGAAGCGTCCACGTCTTCTGTGGGCGACTGAAGCACAGCTGGATCCGCCGCCTTCTTCTCCTCCCGTAGTTGCGTTGCGGAGTCCTGTACCTTAATCCGATGCCGGACAAAATCGGGTGTCTCTGAGAGAACAAAAACAGCATGACCACTCTTTCATACCCACTAAAACATCAGGGGCAGAAGCAGTATTAAGGCTAATTTTACGAGCGATGGATCGTAACTCAGAAGCACGGGAAGCAGAAAGCATGGAACGGGTGTCCCGCGCCTTGTCCCGATCGTCAGAGGATTCTCCGGCGTCCACGTCCAGGGTCGAAGGCATCGCATACGGTGGTGGAGAACGATCTAATAATGAAAAATCATCAGGGATAATATTAAGGACAGGGTAAAGAGGGCGTTGAACAGGGAATTGACCATTAATCTGCAAATTATGCTCCCTTTTCTCCCTCTCTTGTTGCTCACTTGTTTCTTTCACCTTGAGTGGTAAGGTTTGACATGGGCAGCCTTCCAATGCTCTTTATCAGCTAAGGCCTGCTTACGTTTCATTCGCTCATGCACCGCTTTCTCCCACATACGTACACAATTAAACATATCTTGTCTAGACCGACGCTCAAACAAACACTGCTCCACGTACTGAACCTTTCGTAAATCAAATGACCCATGCATTGGCCAATGTAACTCAGGATACTTTTTGGTATATCGATGCCATAATGTACTATAGATTATGGGAGGAAGTCCAAATTTAACATACATTTCCCTATTAGGTGTCCCCTCTGGGGGAGCCGGCTGTGATTCATTTAATCGTAAACTGGTACCACTACATTCGCAACACATCTTTCGAAGTGTGCTGAGGACAGGCATGTCAGAAATATTGCAAAATATGCAATAATATACAAAGTAGCACTTAAAGTATTTCACATACGTTGTGTCATTCAAATAAACATAAGATCAGAGAAATATCTCCACATTACCTGCCTATGTGAGGTGCAATCCACATAAGATGCAAAACATAGATCCAAATGTTAGCTAAGCATACACATTCAAAAGCCACAGTAAGTGTCAATAGACTACCTTACCAATCAAAAGTTTACATCATTTCAACCGTCCAGATTCCAACTGTCAAGTTCCCAAATCGACCAAACGGTCACTGTACGGCAACCCAACGACAAGATCTCAGTCAAGGACAGGCGCCGCCTGGAAGGCCAGATCGGAAAGAAGGGGAAAACGCCGCAGATGCCAAGACTCGGGTCTCTTCTGGCAGTGATCGCATCCAGGGCGAGTTTCCAATCCTTCGTCTCAGCCAGTCCTTCGGGCATCCGAGTCGCCGATGAGTCCCTATTCGGGCGCCAATTTGTCGTATCAAATTTCAGTGAGCCTGCATATGCCGCAAGTAACTCTTTGACATAAAACAGAAGTTGGCACGAAAACTTGAATACAAAAGAGGTGTTTATTAGGACCCCATGGGGTGGTGGTACATTCGAACAGCACCCTTCGGTAATGCAAGAAGTATCACACCGAACAGAAGGCACGTGGCTCTTTTATACACATCCACTAATGTGGCAAATGGGCGGTACATATATAAGATGGTTTTATGTATGATATTTGTTGGACACATCCAGCATCTGGGAGGGGTTTAACAACTTAACTAGTTTGGAAAAACATCTTTCAATGGTGATCAATTAATAACAGATGTGGTTCGATGGCACAAGCGCGGACCTTGACCAACAGGCTAAATATAGACTGTTGCTGGGCTGACCATGCGGTCAACTGGCGAAGAGGTAGGACAAAGAGTATGGTGACCATGAGGTAGTTCAGTTACTCTTAATGGAGGCCATGAATAAAAAATGGCCTCCGCAAACCGGTCAACATAACGCTGAAACACTCGTAGCTTCAGCAAATGCTAACCCTATCGCTGCTTAATTTACAACAAGTTTGGACCCTGGTTTACATCCTCTAAGTAGACAGAAAGGAGAATATCCTGTTACACTATTAGGTGTAGTATGATATGACCATATAGTGTATTTAATGGACTGGACAATGGGTTTGCGTGCGACCATAGCTAACTGTAAGGATTTTTTGATCATCCTGTTGCAGCATTCCACCAACCCGTTAGCCCGAGGACAATAAAGAGGAGTACAAATATGTTTTATGGCCAAACTGTCAAGGAATTCTTTAATTTCCTCCGAAAATACCTGTACCCCATTGTCCGTAATGAGAGTATGGGGAATGCCTTCATTCATAAACAAGAAAAGTATTATTGTTTTAGTGTCTACCTTGTTGACAAACATGATACGGATCGATTTTGAAAAATAGTCTATCAGGACTATGATAAATCTTTCTTGTAGACCTGAAATTTGAAGGGGGCCAATAATGTCCAAACCTAACTTTTCCCACGCTTTGGAACTTGAACCGGTTCCAGAGGTATTTTCTGTGTACATTTGGTCTTGTCACTGAGACCACACGCATGGCAATTCTTAACCATTTTCTCTATGCATCTGCCAATACTAGGAAACCAATATCCTCATCTTAGCTTACTTTTAGTTAGGCTTCTGCCTAGATGACCCTCATGAGCCATTTCGCAGATACGCTTTGTGAGCTCTTCTGGGGAGATTACTTTGCCTGCTTTGGTCACATTGTTACCTGCAAAAGATAAATCCTCTCTGACATTCCAGAACGGTTGTAGCTCTACTGGGAGATCACTACATTTCTTGGGCCAACCTATGCTGATAAGTTCTTTAACTTTTCCAAGCATGATATCTCTGGACATTTGAATGTTCCATTCCTCTTCTAGGATGGCAGGAATGTAATATTTCTAGTTCTTCTGTGTTCTCCTCCACCTGTTTGTCAAGGGGTAGGCGTGAAAGACAGTCTGCTACTAGATTCTTGTTGTCTGGAATATACTCAATTTTGAAATTGAATTTCTGTAGGGAAACTATCCACTTTCTAATACGAGGTGTTACTTTTTCTATGTCCCTAGATGAGAACAAAGACACCAAGGGTTTGTGATCAGTTCTCAGTACAAATAGTATACCCCACAGAAAACATTTAAAATGGTTTGTGGCCCAATAGCAGGACAACAGCTCCTTCTCAATAGTGGAGTAGTTGTTTTCTGTATCCTTAAGTTTTCTTTGAAGCGAAGGCAATAATTTTTTCTTTTCCTCCTTGCATTTGTGAAAGTGTGGCGCGGATGCCTCTATTGCTGGCATCTGTGGTTGGGATGGTGTCTCTAGAACTATCAAAATTGCCTAAACAAGGAGCTTCAGCCATGGTTTTTTGAGTTCCATGAATGCTTCGTTATGAGAGAAAGACCATTCAAATTTCTTCTCTTTTTTTAGAAGATCCCTGATAGGTTGAACTCTTTGGGAGAAGTTCTTTATGAATTTGGACATATATTCCGCTAGGCCCAAGAATTATTTCACTTCTTCTATTTTGACAGGTATCGGAGCATCTATACTGCCTCAATGAGGTCCATTTTTGGTTTCATGCCTTCACTGGAAAATGCATTCCCTCGAAATTCCACTGATGCTACATCAATCTTACACTTGTCTCTTTTAATTGTGAAACCTGCTTCCTGAGCTTGGTGAAAACCTCTTTTAAATTGCAATTATGTTCTTCGTCTGATCCATAGACTAGAATGTCATCTGGAAAACAGATGGTTTTGTTGGTGCCTTACAGAAAATGTTGCATTTTCCTTTGAAATGCTGCAGCGGCTGACGCCAACCCAAATGGCATTCTTAAGAACTTGTATGTTCTAAAAGGTGTGGTGAATGCCTTGTGAATTTGAGCCTCTGGGTGTAGTGCAACCTGATGGTATGCAGAAGTGAGATCTAATACTGAAAAGAACTTAGCATTATTTATAACAGACAACATTTCATTTGTTTTGGGGAGTGGGTACCTATCTATCCAGATGTTAGCATTGAGGTTCCTGAGATCCACACACAAGTGGATGTCGTTGCTTCCCTTTTTTGAAGTGATCACAATCGGGGATAACCATTCTGAGGTTTCTACAGCTTGAATTATACCCAGCCTTTCAAATATCTCTAATACCGTTTTTAAAGGTTCTCTCATTACTAAAGGTATGGACCTAGTTTTGTGTGCCACTGGAACCGCATTTTCTTTTAGCTTGATGTTATGCATATAGTTTCTAAACATTCCTAGCTTTTCTGAAAATACTTCAGGAAATTCATTACATATTTATTTACCTGTAAAAGATCTGTCAACTAGCAATACTTGCTCAACATTGTTTCAAGGAATCATTTTTTTATGTCCTGAATGTCCAGGAGATTTTTGGTGTCTCTTATTTCTTGTTGAATTGGCTTGTTCTTAAAGCATAAAGATAAGTCCAGTCTCCAAAACTGTTTATGAAGCAGCTGGCCTGGTCAGATTTTATTGCCTAGATGGAATCAGTCTCTAAAGCTGGATGCAGACTAGGTGCAAAGTGTACACCTAATGCCCCTGACACTCAAGTTTATTATGTTTATTTTCAGCAGATTTTATGTCGAGTAAAGTTGACGACATTACTTCCTCCGCAACATGGAACTGAAAGGATGCACTTTGTTTGATGTCTCTGGCTAGTACAAGCATCCGCTGATGAATCTGCACACTCTGTACCCTCTTCTTAATTGTTTAGAACATGTGGAGGCTGCATGGGAAACCAATTCATATATGAAACTCTACAAGATGCCAAACTTGTTTCAGATTTCACACTGTCACTGTCTTTATGCACACTTGCTCGTGAAGTGTAACCCACTTCCAACCAAATGTTATTCACAAAGCTATTCCATTAATTGAAGAGCCATTACGTTTGCAGCTTATTCCTCATGTTCACAGCTTATTTACGAACTTGAAAGTAAAGGCTGCAGAGATAGTGCACCACAAATTGGACAGAATGGACTTTGTTTACTTTCCCTACGAAATTCAACTATGCGCAGACAGCATCCTCATAGGGAAAAGCACGAGTCTCTTTAATGTATACACTTGTTTACCTTAACATCAGAGTCGTATCTGCCTCACAGTTACAGGTTTAAAAACGGGCCATAAATTACAGCACAGGCAGGCCCCTTACTTTCAGGCTCTCAGGCATTGCCGTGCTGAAATCTTGTTTGCAAAATTATTTTAATGACTCGGCAATGATGTAGAAGAGACTACATAAAATATGCCCACATTACACCAAGCATGATGAGGCACTGTGAGACTTGGCCCTTTCCCCAGAAATTTTTCGCTTTTTATCCCCTGTTAATTTAGAATGCCCCTATTGAAACAACAGTGTGTAGGCCTTGTGTGGTGGAGAAGGGCCTGTGTAGTGTAAAACTAGTGTTAAAGTACAGGTACTTCCTACCCCTAACATGGCCGCCACAGACCACTGCTGCAGCAGCGTGGTTTAGAGGGCGCATTCTAGTAGCCAGGGGCAGGCTGGAACCCTCAGGCAATGTATCCATCTTAGCCTGCCAGCCTGTCCACAGGTAGAATGGTGGAACCTCCGGAAGCCTCTGGAACCTTCTGGAAGAGGTGAGGTGACACCAACTGACACCAACTGACACTATCAACTGTCAACTGGCACTATAAAAGGAAAGGGAGGGAACTTTCCTGAGGAAAAGAAGGAGAGAAGCTGAGGGGAGGACCTGGGGGAGGAACCTACGCAGGAGTTTAGGCAGAGGGGCCTAGTCAGGGACTATGATGCTGGAAGTGACAGGGCTTTGAGTGCTGCCTTTCAAGTATTGAGCACACCTGTAAATCCCCCCTGACCTAGCCCAGCGGAAGGGAACCCCCAGGGACCACTTGAGGGGATTGGCTGAGGAGATCCAACACCAGCCACCAACTTAACCCCCTTCAAGGAAACAAGAACCCAACTGCTATTTACAAGGGCGCCAGAAACAGCTGCGCCAAGAAGAAATCAAGGAACCAGAAACCAAGTAACTGAACTAAGGGCGCAAGAAACATCACGCCAAGAAGAGAACTAAATCCCCACAGGACTGTTGAGGAACTTCCCAGGTATTGGCGCTGTGTCACTCCCTGTGCCCCTCCTGACGCCACCTGGGGTTCCTGCGCTAACCTGCCACTGCTGTGTGGCTTGACCTGTGAACTGCCCTTGTTTGAAGACAGCTACTGCTGAAGCGCTAGCCTCCTAGAAACTGCCTAAGCGCTACATTGCCCTCCAAGCGCTGATCTACTGTGTCCTGTGGGAGCGCTGTGAATTGCCTGCAGGGCTGTGGAAGTTGCCCCCCCTGTAAAGCGCTGTGAAGTGCCCCAAGTGCTGGACTGCCCTATGGGGTTGCCCTAGGCGAAGCGCTGTCTTGTGAAGCGCTAGAATCCTGAAGCGCTATATTTGCCTGAACTGCAGCCCCCTGCTGTCTGTAAAGCGCTTAAGCTTAGGATGTCTGCCTGTGGGGAGCGTCGTGAAGTAACTGAGGAGGCGCTATCCTAGAACTGCTTAAGCGCTACATTGCCCTTCCAGGCGCTTGACTGGTGAAGAATTACTGTGTCCCCTGGGAAGCGCTTGCCGGCTGTAATTGACTTTGTAAAGCGCTGTGAGGAGGAATGCGCTGTACCACCCCTGCTGGGCCTCCAACTGAGCGCTACGAAGTAATTGATGAGCGCTGTGGTAATTGCCTGCTGTGGCCCATCGGAGCGCTGTGGAGTGCCTGTAAAGCGCTGTGAAGCAATCTGCCCAAGCGTTGTTGATCGCTCCTTTGATGACCCCCTGCTGAAGCGCTGGAGGAGTGCTGCAACCTGCTCCCTCAGAGCGCTGTAAAGTGCCTGTAAAGCGCTGCCCTTAAAGTGCTACGAAGTCCCCTCCAAGCGCCTACCTGTAGCCCCTGCTGAGGCGCTGACTGGGCAATCACCGCCGCAGCCCAGTGAAGCGCTGCCTTCTGTCCCCGGCGCTGTTGTGAAGCCGCTGCCGTGTCAGGCATTGCGGACCCCGCCTCTGCCTGCGGAAGCCGTCGCGGGCTGGCGTTTGCCTCAGGAAGCCCCTCGCTTTCAGGGATAGAGGCGGCGGCCCCTGATGAGAGGAAAGGGCCGCCGGAGTACGCAGTGGGCCGCGCTAGGCCCAACGAAGCTAGCCTGCCGGCCTCACGTGACGGGGGCGTGGGAAGTGACTCCGCCCCAGCCACACTTTGATTGGTTCCCGGGCCGTGAGCACTACAGAAGGCCCGGGAACAGCCTGTCCTCGCCGGAGTGCAGGAGCCCCCTCCAGCCTCGGGAGGAGCAGCGGAGCGGGCGGGCTTCCCCGGAAAGATCCCCCTCCCTCCCGAGGCCAGTTGAAATCTTCACGAGGGCTTCCAGAGGAGCCGGAGCCCTCCCCCAGCCCCCTGAGCTTACGCAAGGGCCTTGGAAAGGCCGAAGAGACAGGTAATCTCCTGGGAGGTGGGCGGAAGGCAGGAGAAGGCCGCGAGTTCGCCCCTCCCCGGGGGAAAGTTGAAGTTGGGCCCCTTTGGCCCCCCCATTGACCTATGTAAGTGCTGGAACCGTGCCCAGCCCCCAATAGACACGCTGGGGGAGTCTGGTTGGCCTTACCTGCTCTTAAGCAGATCCTAAAAGAGTACTGATACAGGGCCTAAGTGTTCTATGCCTAAGGAAAGGTGGTTATTTTATCCCAGGTAATGTTCACTAATGCTTGAAGCCTGACTTATTTTGGGATTATTGAACTGTTGGGCACTGAATAAGGAAATGTTACCCTTATCCGCTGAAATGTCATTCCTGGTTAAGGAAGGGGTCGCTCCTGCCAATTGAATGGTTTACCCTCATTTGAGGCACTGTTTATTCCTGCGTTTTAGGAAATGTTATTGCTGAGAAATGCAGTGTTTGTGCTACTAATGAAATGCACATATTACAATAGGCCTAGTTATTACTGCCTTATTTAGGGGAATGCTCTGCATAGGCCCAATTAAATGTGCAGGTCTGAGTCATGAAATGGTTGATCTATTATTAAATGTTTATTTCTGCTCAGAGAAAGGCTACCCTGATTAGAGGGGAAATGTCTATTCAAGTAAATGACCAGTTTATGCCTATTAGATGACATGTTAAATCCAGCCTAGTGCCTTGGTTCCCGTAGGCCTCTAGAGATATAAGGAAATGGTTACTCCCATAAGAGGAGAGATTTATTCCTGATTAATAGGGATAATGCACTGCTATTCCAGCCTCAGGTGTTGTAGTAGTTTAACCTAGTTAAAAGAAAGGTTGATTCTTACCTGATGAAATGGGTAATGCTGGCTAAATGAAATGTTTTACATTGAAGTCTTTTCCCTGTGTGAGGAGAGTGATAACTTTGACCTCTAGTCAGTTATGATACATTATTTATCTATTTATGAGATGTTTTACTCCTAATATGGGAGAAGAGTTATGCACAGCTAATGTTCCCTCTAATATGGTGTTACATATTTAAGGAAATGATGATCTACACTTAAGGAACCGTTATTGATTACAAGCTTTGAAACACAAGTATGCTAAAGAATTCCTAATACCCTGATCCTGCTCTATCTTAATAAAGTTAACTTGAGTTTTTACACAAGCTCACTGGAGTGGTGTCACTAATTGCGTGCTCATGTTTCTGACTCAGTGGTTGCGTGTGCTGCATGGTTGCTTTACACATAAGCTTTCGGATGCCTACCCGCTCGTGCCATGCTACCCTAGGGGACTGGTGACCCCAGTTCCAACATATTGGTGTCGAGCGGTGGGATCCAGGACTTGTGACCATGCAGCACCCTCCATTGGGATAGGGTGCACAGCAATTGGGCTGCACAATTATTGTGTGTAAGCCAAAGTAATTGACCCCTCCATTGTCTAGCCTGTAGAGTGTATCAAGATCTGTTAGACCTAATCCTATCACCCACGTCCTGGTATCTTTTCCCAGATTTATCTGAGTCCCCACCTGGCGTACTGGAGTGTTGTCAGGGGATGGGGGTGCCTGTTGGGCGGAGGGAAGAAGGAACTCTGTACCACTTTGGGGGCACGGGTAGGAGCCCACCCAGAGGGGAGAGGGGATGGGGAACAGGAGGGGCAGGTCACACCCAGGGAGGCGGGCCCACCAGAAGACCCAGGCCTACTCAAAATTGTTGTGTCTGACAAGGTGCTACCGGGAGGATGTTCTGGGGCAGGGAGTAGAGTAACTGGGGGTGTGCGTCGTCTAAGATGATAGAGCATGAGAGGGAGAGTGAGAGCCTTGCAATGGATGAGAGGAAGCTGGTGCACAGGCTTCAGCTAGAAGAGTTAGAGCTGAAGGCCTTGGAATTATGTGTACCAGGTGCTTCCAATGGTGGCAGCGTACCCGAGGTTCGGAGTTTAGACCAGTCACAGAGTGTAGGACCTGGACTGGGGTTTCAGGATCAGGAATTGCCTGACCTGGAGGGTGGGGTACCGCTAACTAAGGACCCTACCGGTGTGACTCCCAGGGGTACCTCTCCGGGTAGGAGGGTGTGTGGAACTCTGGGAGGGGGTGCAGAGGGAGGAAGGACTCTCCTCTGGCACCGGTCCAGCCATGGGGTTAAGATCCTGGGTTGGGTGGCCAGGTTCAGGGGTTGCCTGACCTGGCGGGAGGAATCTCTGTATTCAGAGTTCCTCCGGTTGTGACTTCTAGGGGCACCTATCCGGGGAGGAGGGTGCGGAACCCTGGAAGGGGGGTGCAGAGGGAGGGAGGACTCTTCTCTGGCACCGGTCCAGCCACGGGGTTAAGATCCTGGGTTGGGTGGCCAGGTTCAGGGGTTGCCTGACCTGGCGGGAGGAATCTCTGTATTCAGAGTTCCTCCGGTTGTGACTCTCAGGGGTACTACTCCAGGTGGGAGGGTGCGGAACCCTGGGAGGGGGTGCAGGGAGAGGTAAGTCTCGCCCCTGTCACCAATTCAACTTAAGGGTTTAGACCCTAGGTTGAGGAGGAGAGTAAGGGCCAGAGACATCTGGATTGGAGGTCTGTCCTGGCGCATCCCACTAGGAACACCAGTGGGGTGGTTGGATTAGCGAGGATGTCATGGTGGTATTGGGCCTGCGTCCACCTTTTTCCGCCCCAAGCAGGGAAGCCCGTCAAGGGAATGATCAGTCTACCCTGGCTTTTGGCTGGGGGGGAGATGTGTGAGACTTGGCCCTTTCCCCAGAAATTTTTCGCTTTTTATCCCCTGTTAATTTAGAATGCCCCTATTGAAACAACAGTGTGTAGGCCTTGTGTGGTGGAGAAGGGCCTGTGTAGTGTAAAACTAGTGTTAAAGTACAGGTACTTCCTACCCCTAACATGGCCGCCACAGACCACTGCTGCAGCAGCGTGGTTTAGAGGGCGCATTCTAGTAGCCAGGGGCAGGCTGGAACCCTCAGCAATGTATCCATCTTAGCCTGCCAGCCTGTCCACAGGTAGAACGGTGGAACCTCCGGAAGCCTCTGGAACCTTCTGGAAGAGGTGAGGTGACACCAACTGACACCAACTGACACTATCAACTGTCAACTGGCACTATAAAAGGAAAAAGAGGGAACTTTCCTGAGGAAAAGAAGGAGAGAAGCTGAGGGGAGGACCTGGGGGAGGAACCTACGCAGGAGTTTAGGCAGAGGGGCCTAGTCAGGGACTATGATGCTGGAAGTGACAGGGCTTTGAGTGCTGCCTTTCAAGTATTGAGCACACCTGTAAATCCCCCCTGACCTAGCCCAGCGGAAGGGAACCCCCAGGGACCACTTGAGGGGATTGGCTGAGGAGATCCAACACCAGCCACCAACTTAACCCCCTTCAAGGAAACAAGAACCCAACTGCTATTTACAAGGGCGCCAGAAACAGCTGCGCCAAGAAGAAATCAAGGAACCAGAAACCAAGTAACTGAACTAAGGGCGCAAGAAACATCACGCCAAGAAGAGAACTAAATCCCCACAGGACTGTTGAGGAACTTCCCAGGTATTGGCGCTGTGTCACTCCCTGTGCCCCTCCTGACGCCACCTGGGGTTCCTGCGCTAACCTGCCACTGCTGTGTGGCTTGACCTGTGAACTGCCCTTGTTTGAAGACAGCTACTGCTGAAGCGCTAGCTTCCTAGAAACTGCCTAAGCGCTACATTGCCCTCCAAGCGCTGATCTACTGTGTCCTGTGGGAGCGCTGTGAATTGCCTGCAGGGCTGTGGAAGTTGCCCCCCCTGTAAAGCGCTGTGAAGTGCCCCAAGTGCTGGACTGCCCTATGGGGTTGCCCTAGGCGAAGCGCTGTCTTGTGAAGCGCTAGAATCCTGAAGCGCTATATTTGCCTGAACTGCAGCCCCCTGCTGTCTGTAAAGCGCTTAAGCTTAGGATGTCTGCCTGTGAGGAGCGTCGTGAAGTAACTGAGGAGGCGCTATCCTAGAACTGCTTAAGCGCTACATTGCCCTTCCAGGCGCTTGACTGGTGAAGAATTACTGTGTCCCCTGGGAAGCGCTTGCCGGCTGTAATTGACTTTGTAAAGCGCTGTGAGGAGGAATGCGCTGTACCACCCCTGCTGGGCCTCCAACTGAGCGCTACGAAGTAATTGATGAGCGCTGTGGTAATTGCCTGCTGTGGCCCATCGGAGCGCTGTGGAGTGCCTGTAAAGCGCTGTGAAGCAATCTGCCCAAGCGTTGTTGATCGCTCCTTTGATGACCCCCTGCTGAAGCGCTGGAGGAGTGCTGCAACCTGCTCCCTCAGAGCGCTGTAAAGTGCCTGTAAAGCGCTGCCCTTAAAGCGCTATGAAGTCCCCTCCAAGCGCCTACCTGTAGCCCCTGCTGAGGCGCTGACTGGGCAATCACCGCCGCAGCCCAGTGAAGCGCTGCCTTCTGTCCCCGGCGCTGTTGTGAAGCCGCTGCCGTGTCAGGCATTGCGGACCCCGCCTCTGCCTGCGGAAGCCGTCGCGGGCTGGCGTTTGCCTCAGGAAGCCCCTCGCTTTCAGGGATAGTGGCGGCGGCCCCTGATGAGAGGAAAGGGCCGCCGGAGTATGCAGTGGGCCGCGCTAGGCCCAACGAAGCTAGCCTGCCGGCCTCACGTGACGGGGGCGTGGGAAGTGACTCCGCCCCAGCCACACTTTGATTGGTTCCCGGGCCGTGAGCACTACAGAAGGCCCGGGAACAGCCTGTCCTCGCCGGAGTGCAGGAGCCCCCTCCAGCCTCGGGAGGAGCAGCGGAGCGGGCGGGCTTCCCCGGAAAGGTCCCCCTCCCTCCCGAGGCCAGTTGAAATCTTCACGAGGGCTTCCAGAGGAGCCGGAGCCCTCCCCCAGCCCCCTGAGCTTACGCAAGGGCCTTGGAAAGGCCGAAGAGACAGGTAATCTCCTGGGAGGTGGGCGGAAGGCAGGAGAAGGCCCCGAGTTCGCCCCTCCCCGGGGGAAAGTTGAAGTTGGGCCCCTTTGGCCCCCCCATTGACCTATGTAAGTGCTGGAACCGTGCCCAGCCCCCAATAGACACTCTGGGGGATTCTGGTTGGCCTTACCTGCTCTTAAGCAGATCCTAAAAGAGTACTGATACAGGGCCTAAGTGTTCTATGCCTAAGGAAAGGTGGTTATTTTATCCCAGGTAATGTTCACTAATGCTTGAAGCCTGACTTATTTTGGGATTATTGAACTGTTGGGCACTGAATAAGGAAATGTTACCCTTATCCGCTGAAATGTCATTCCTGGTTAAGGAAGGGGTCGCTCCTGCCAATTGAATGGTTTACCCTCATTTGAGGCACTGTTTATTCCTGCGTTTTAGGAAATGTTATTGCTGAGAAATGCAGTGTTTGTGCTACTAATGAAATGCACATATTACAATAGGCCTAGTTATTACTGCCTTATTTAGGGGAATGCTCTGCATAGGCCCAATTAAATGTGCAGGTCTGAGTCATGAAATGGTTGATCTATTATTAAATGTTTATTTCTGCTCAGAGAAAGGCTACCCTGATTAGAGGGGAAATGTCTATTCAAGTAAATGACCAGTTTATGCCTCTTAGATGACATGTTAAATCCAGCCTAGTGCCTTGGTTCCCGTAGGCCTCTAGAGATATAAGGAAATGGTTACTCCCATAAGAGGAGAGATTTATTCCTGATTAATAGGGATAATGCACTGCTATTCCAGCCTCAGGTGTTGTAGTAGTTTAACCTAGTTAAAAGAAAGGTTGATTCTTACCTGATGAAATGGGTAATGCTGGCTAAATGAAATGTTTTACATTGAAGTCTTTTCCCTGTGTGAGGAGAGTGATAACTTTGACCTCTAGTCAGTTATGATACATTATTTATCTATTTATGAGATGTTTTACTCCTAATATGGGAGAAGAGTTATGCACAGCTAATGTTCCCTCTAATATGGTGTTACATATTTAAGGAAATGATGATCTACACTTAAGGAACCGTTATTGATTACAAGCTTTGAAACACAAGTATGCTAAATGAATTCCTAATACCCTGATCCTGCTCTATCTTAATAAAGTTAACTTGAGTTTTTACACAAGCTCACTGGAGTGGTGTCACTAATTGCGTGCTCATGTTTCTGACTCAGTGGTTGCGTGTGCTGCATGGTTGCTTTACACATAAGCTTTCGGATGCCTACCCGCTCGTGCCATGCTACCCTAGGGGACTGGTGACCCCAGTTCCAACATATTGGTGTCGAGCGGTGGGATCCAGGACTTGTGACCATGCAGCACCCTCCATTGGGATAGGGTGCACAGCAATTGGGCTGCACAATTATTGTGTGTAAGCCAAAGTAATTGACCCCTCCATTGTCTAGCCTGTAGAGTGTATCAAGATCTGTTAGACCTAATCCTATCACCCACGTCCTGGTATCTTTTCCCAGATTTATCTGAGTCCCCACCTGGCGTACTGGAGTGTTGTCAGGGGATGGGGGTGCCTGTTGGGCGGAGGGAAGAAGGAACTCTGTACCACTTTGGGGGCACGGGTAGGAGCCCACCCAGAGGGGAGAGGGGATGGGGAACAGGAGGGGCAGGTCACACCCAGGGAGGCGGGCCCACCAGAAGACCCAGGCCTACTCAAAATTGTTGTGTCTGACAAGGTGCTACCGGGAGGATGTTCTGGGGCAGGGAGTAGAGTAACTGGGGGTGTGCGTCGTCTAAGATGATAGAGCATGAGAGGGAGAGTGAGAGCCTTGCAATGGATGAGAGGAAGCTGGTGCACAGGCTTCAGCTAGAAGAGTTAGAGCTGAAGGCCTTGGAATTATGTGTACCAGGTGCTTCCAATGGTGGCAGCGTACCCGAGGTTCGGAGTTTAGACCAGTCACAGAGTGTAGGACCTGGACTGGGGTTTCAGGATCAGGAATTGCCTGACCTGGAGGGTGGGGTACCGCTAACTAAGGACCCTACCGGTGTGACTCCCAGGGGTACCTCTCCGGGTAGGAGGGTGTGCGGAACTCTGGGAGGGGGTGCAGAGGGAGGAAGGACTCTCCTCTGGCACCGGTCCAGCCATGGGGTTAAGATCCTGGGTTGGGTGGCCAGGTTCAGGGGTTGCCTGACCTGGCGGGAGGAATCTCTGTATTCAGAGTTCCTCCGGTTGTGACTTCTAGGGGCACCTATCCGGGGAGGAGGGTGCGGAACCCTGGAAGGGGGGTGCAGAGGGAGGGAGGACTCTTCTCTGGCACCGGTCCAGCCACGGGGTTAAGATCCTGGGTTGGGTGGCCAGGTTCAGGGGTTGCCTGACCTGGCGGGAGGAATCTCTGTATTCAGAGTTCCTCCGGTTGTGACTCTCAGGGGTACTACTCCAGGTGGGAGGGTGCGGAACCCTGGGAGGGGGTGCAGGGAGAGGTAAGTCTCGCCCCTGTCACCAATTCAACTTAAGGGTTTAGACCCTAGGTTGAGGAGGAGAGTAAGGGCCAGAGACATCTGGATTGGAGGTCTGTCCTGGCGCATCCCACTAGGAACACCAGTGGGGTGGTTGGATTAGCGAGGATGTCATGGTGGTATTGGGCCTGCGTCCACCTTTTTCCGCCCCAAGCAGGGAAGCCTGTCAGGGGAATGATCAGTCTACCCTGGCTTTTGGCTGGGGGGGAGATGTGTGAGACTTGGCCCTTTCCCCAGAAATTTTTCGCTTTTTATCCCCTGTTAATTTAGAATGCCCCTATTGAAACAACAGTGTGTAGGCCTTGTGTGGTGGAGAAGGGCCTGTGTAGTGTAAAACTAGTGTTAAAGTACAGGTACTTCCTACCCCTAACATGGCCGCCACAGACCACTGCTGCAGCAGCGTGGTTTAGAGGGCGCATTCTAGTAGCCAGGGGCAGGCTGGAACCCTCAGCAATGTATCCATCTTAGCCTGCCAGCCTGTCCACAGGTAGAACGGTGGAACCTCCGGAAGCCTCTGGAACCTTCTGGAAGAGGTGAGGTGACACCAACTGACACCAACTGACACTATCAACTGTCAACTGGCACTATAAAAGGAAAGGGAGGGAACTTTCCTGAGGAAAAGAAGGAGAGAAGCTGAGGGGAGGACCTGGGGGAGGAACCTACGCAGGAGTTTAGGCAGAGGGGCCTAGTCAGGGACTATGATGCTGGAGGGGCAGGGCTTTGAGTGCTGCCTTTCAAGTATTGAGCACACCTGTAAATCCCCCCTGACCCAGCGGAAGGGAACCCCCAGGGACCACTTGAGGGGATTGGCTGAGGAGATCCAACACCAGCCACCAACTTAACCCCCTTCAAGGAAACAAGAACCCAACTGCTATTTACAAGGGCGCCAGAAACAGCTGCGCCAAGAAGAAATCAAGGAACCAGAAACCAAGTAACTGAACTAAGGGCGCAAGAAACATCACGCCAAGAAGAGAACTAAATCCCCACAGGACTGTTGAGGAACTTCCCAGGTATTGGCGCTGTGTCACTCCCTGTGCCCCTCCTGACGCCACCTGGGGTTCCTGCGCTAACCTGCCACTGCTGTGTGGCTTGACCTGTGAACTGCCCTTGTTTGAAGACAGCTACTGCTGAAGCGCTAGCTTCCTAGAAACTGCCTAAGCGCTACATTGCCCTCCAAGCGCTGATCTACTGTGTCCTGTGGGAGCGCTGTGAATTGCCTGCAGGGCTGTGGAAGTTGCCCCCCCTGTAAAGCGCTGTGAAGTGCCCCAAGTGCTGGACTGCCCTATGGGGTTGCCCTAGGCGAAGCGCTGTCTTGTGAAGCGCTAGAATCCTGAAGCGCTATATTTGCCTGAACTGCAGCCCCCTGCTGTCTGTAAAGCGCTTAAGCTTAGGATGTCTGCCTGTGGGGAGCGTCGTGAAGTAACTGAGGAGGCGCTATCCTAGAACTGCTTAAGCGCTACATTGCCCTTCCAGGCGCTTGACTGGTGAAGAATTACTGTGTCCCCTGGGAAGCGCTTGCCGGCTGTAATTGACTTTGTAAAGCGCTGTGAGGAGGAATGCGCTGTACCACCCCTGCTGGGCCTCCAACTGAGCGCTACGAAGTAATTGATGAGCGCTGTGGTAATTGCCTGCTGTGGCCCATCGGAGCGCTGTGGAGTGCCTGTAAAGCGCTGTGAAGCAATCTGCCCAAGCGTTGTTGATCGCTCCTTTGATGACCCCCTGCTGAAGCGCTGGAGGAGTGCTGCAACCTGCTCCCTCAGAGCGCTGTAAAGTGCCTGTAAAGCGCTGCCCTTAAAGCGCTACGAAGTCCCCTCCAAGCGCCTACCTGTAGCCCCTGCTGAGGCGCTGACTGGGCAATCACCGCCGCAGCCCAGTGAAGCGCTGCCTTCTGTCCCCGGCGCTGTTGTGAAGCCGCTGCTGTGTCAGGCATTGCGGACCCCGCCTCTGCCTGCGGAAGCCGTCGCGGGCTGGCGTTTGCCTCAGGAAGCCCCTCGCTTTCAGGGATAGTGGCGGCGGCCCCTGATGAGAGGAAAGGGCCGCCGGAGTATGCAGTGGGCCGCGCTAGGCCCAACGAAGCTAGCCTGCCGGCCTCACGTGACGGGGGCGTGGGAAGTGACTCCGCCCCAGCCACACTTTGATTGGTTCCCGGGCCGTGAGCACTACAGAAGGCCCGGGAACAGCCTGTCCTCGCCGGAGTGCAGGAGCCCCCTCCAGCCTCGGGAGGAGCAGCGGAGCGGGCGGGCTTCCCCGGAAAGGTCCCCCTCCCTCCCGAGGCCAGTTGAAATCTTCACGAGGGCTTCCAGAGGAGCCGGAGCCCTCCCCCAGCCCCCTGAGCTTACGCAAGGGCCTTGGAAAGGCCGAAGAGACAGGTAATCTCCTGGGAGGTGGGCGGAAGGCAGGAGAAGGCCCCGAGTTCGCCCCTCCCCGGGGGAAAGTTGAAGTTGGGCCCCTTTGGCCCCCCCATTGACCTATGTAAGTGCTGGAACCGTGCCCAGCCCCCAATAGACACTCTGGGGGAGTCTGGTTGGCCTTACCTGCTCTTAAGCAGATCCTAAAAGAGTACTGATACAGGGCCTAAGTGTTCTATGCCTAAGGAAAGGTGGTTATTTTATCCCAGGTAATGTTCACTAATGCTTGAAGCCTGACTTATTTTGGGATTATTGAACTGTTGGGCACTGAATAAGGAAATGTTACCCTTATCCGCTGAAATGTCATTCCTGGTTAAGGAAGGGGTCGCTCCTGCCAATTGAATGGTTTACCCTCATTTGAGGCACTGTTTATTCCTGCGTTTTAGGAAATGTTATTGCTGAGAAATGCAGTGTTTGTGCTACTAATGAAATGCACATATTACAATAGGCCTAGTTATTACTGCCTTATTTAGGGGAATGCTCTGCATAGGCCCAATTAAATGTGCAGGTCTGAGTCATGAAATGGTTGATCTATTATTAAATGTTTATTTCTGCTCAGAGAAAGGCTACCCTGATTAGAGGGGAAATGTCTATTCAAGTAAATGACCAGTTTATGCCTCTTAGATGACATGTTAAATCCAGCCTAGTGCCTTGGTTCCCGTAGGCCTCTAGAGATATAAGGAAATGGTTACTCCCATAAGAGGAGAGATTTATTCCTGATTAATAGGGATAATGCACTGCTATTCCAGCCTCAGGTGTTGTAGTAGTTTAACCTAGTTAAAAGAAAGGTTGATTCTTACCTGATGAAATGGGTAATGCTGGCTAAATGAAATGTTTTACATTGAAGTCTTTTCCCTGTGTGAGGAGAGTGATAACTTTGACCTCTAGTCAGTTATGATACATTATTTATCTATTTATGAGATGTTTTACTCCTAATATGGGAGAAGAGTTATGCACAGCTAATGTTCCCTCTAATATGGTGTTACATATTTAAGGAAATGATGATCTACACTTAAGGAACCGTTATTGATTACAAGCTTTGAAACACAAGTATGCTAAATGAATTCCTAATACCCTGATCCTGCTCTATCTTAATAAAGTTAACTTGAGTTTTTACACAAGCTCACTGGAGTGGTGTCACTAATTGCGTGCTCATGTTTCTGACTCAGTGGTTGCGTGTGCTGCATGGTTGCTTTACACATAAGCTTTCGGATGCCTACCCGCTCGTGCCATGCTACCCTAGGGGACTGGTGACCCCAGTTCCAACAGGCACTAAAAGTAAATCTTCGGCTACACGCTGATTCGCTTGACAGATGCTGGATTATGGTGTTGGTAACCAGGCAACACTGAGAGACACTGGAGATCACGGCGTGACTTGTGACACACACACAAGACAAGCAGAGCAGAACAGAACAGGATTCTCACCTGCGACTTGGCGGAAATGTCTTCCTCATGAAGATGTATGGAAGTCATCTAGATTAGGTTTTTTTTTTAAATTACTAGCGGCTGATTTCTTCTTCTGTTGTTGTTTTAATTGCTGTTCTAATTAAGCTCAAAATGGCGGCACGCTTCATGACGTGGTACCGTGTGGCTCACGGCGCGCTGTTGCATGCAGGCGTCACTGGTCAGCTGTGAAGGACTAGAGAAGAACAACATCATGCATAATTCATCCCGCTTCTACGCGACACTAAGAGAATGGTGAGATGCGCGTGAAGGGATTTTGAATTTAAACAATGCGCTTCAGTTTGCCATGTTGGGGATCCACTTTATGAATGCAAAGAGGCAAAACGAAATATGCTCACCACATGAAAAGTACTCAGTCTCTGACTCCGAACATATGTCCTAGTGCCCACCAAAGGAGGCTCTTCATGCCACCAAACACTCGCACAGCTAGTCCCTTCAGGAAAGTTCTCGGGAACCGTGTGATGCTGTCACTGTCTCTGTAAAAGCACCAACGCTAAAACACATTTACAAAGTGCTCAGTGTGTCATTTGTAGATGTAGCTTACCTGAAAAGAAGGACACTGTTGCTCACTGGTAATGAGTCACTCTTCCTCAAGTCCGTTTAACACCGCCACTGACTCTGAACCACACCAAATACACATATAAAAGGTGTTTGTTGAAGTAACAATAAGTCCTTCTTTTCCTTAAAATACACTGTAGCCGTTGAAGTGCACAATCAGACCTTAATAAAGACGCTGATGAAGTACACTGCCATACTCTGTCAGAAACACATTCCAACATCAGGCAGATCGGTAATTTAATGAGGTTGTAGGCAAAGCGTGCAGTAAGGTCACAAAACTTCCAAGCAGATAGGGGTTTAAAAGAAGCAAGAGAACACCACACGGTGTACACACCTGTTGTGCCTGAGATGGTTGTTGCTGGAGAGATTGTTCACTTCCTTCAGGTGACCACAGACTCCTCAGTAATGAAAGGCAAACGCCCAGGGTGCAGGCTGTCCAGATGGTGCAGGACACTGGTGGGGTTAGCTGAGGCGTTACCTTTTAGTTTCAATTGAAGTTTTAAAAGTCCTTGAAGTCTTAAGTTGCTTGTCCTTTAATTCCTTAGTTCTTTAGTTGTCCTTTCTCAAGTGTAGTTTCAAAATCGACGCCAAGGTGTAATAAAGGATGATACACAGTCCATGTATATTTGTAGAGAAATCCTTTTTTTGTAGCTTAGTTCCTGGATAAGTGAATAAGAGAAGATAAGAAGTACAAACACAATCCCACCAGGAGCAGGCTCCTAGCGGCTCACTCTGGGTTGACCAACTGACACTCTAGAGACAAAGAATCAGTCAGGCATTCTATGATGTTGTTGCAGCGCAGCAACTAAAATTCTTTATAAATGATGACACAATCCACTATCACACTTACCAATCAATACCAGCCCATAAAAACATAGAGAATGAGGTGAATGGATCATTATGTTGTATGAATTTAAGCAAATAAACTATCTACAATAAACAAGGCCAGCTTGTCATTTTGAAAAGTTTATTTTTAAAATTCATATTTGAAAAATCTTTATTAACTCTCTTTATTAAAATCAAGCATTTAGTTTTATTAATTCAAATCACATAATCATTGGCACAATGTAAGCTGTCAAGTTAGAATTGATCAAAATGATGAACTTAAGAAATCATAAACATTTTCTCTAAGTTAGTTTTCTAACCTGAAAGAGAAACAAATAATGAACAGTTGAATGCTTACAATAATCCCAAGGCAATCCGACAGCGCTTCGCCCCTCTGGAAAAGACAGTCCCAAACCCTTCAAGAAAGCCAATTTTATATCATTTTTCGCTCTCAAAACTAACTAAATTTAATATTTTAGAAAAGTTCAGCACTGTGATTGGTTTATGGCTGTCAGGCCACCACAGCTACCAGTACAGAGAATATGCGCGTCACTATGCCATTGTCCATAGAGTGACATCAGCTTCCGAGGTTTTGCAACAAAAAGTTGACAATCTACTTCCACCTAAAGCTCGGCAGATTCATGCCTGTCACTTCCTCGGCCTTGAATAAGAACATTCAGAGCAGTCCATGGAAACAAGCTCCATTATTAGAGCCTCTTTTTTTTTATAAGTCAGAGCCACAAGAAGTAAGTTCAATAAACTCTTGCATGGAAAGATTCCAAAGTGTACGCTTGGCTCCAGCTTCTGCTCAGTTCAGGCCGACCAACTTTTCTCCAAAAGCAAAGACTAGGCCTCATCTCACTCTTGAGCTAATATTTAAACAAACACAAAAAGAGTGATTAATTCAAGTAAAGCAAACCCTTCTGTACCACCCAGTCCCTTGCTAATTATTAATTAATCCACTGATAAAAAGACATTTAGCAAAAGCAAACATTTAAAGCAGCACATAAAATATCCACCATTCTTCATGTAATCCAGCTTTATGTTTCTGAAAGAATAAAAAGATAATTCAATGATACACAGACAGACAAACACAACATAAGACATACATGTAAGCACATATAAAAAGCACATGCCATGAATGATCAGCTGCATATTAATAGTGACAAAGACAATAGGACAGACATAACAAACAGGACAATATTAATAATGTGTTACAAAAAACAGACTTGCAAATGCAACAAGAGCACATGTAATTAGTTTCCCGCGTGTATATATGTGGTGCAAACTTAATCTAGGTTGTGTTAATTAAACAAATCATGCAACAGCTCATTAATTGCTTTAGTTCATGTTATGGGGAATTGAATCCACAAGTCAGAATAAAATATTTTCTGAAGCCCGCTTCATCAATGTCAAGGTACATTCCAGCAGAGCAGTACAGTGAGGAATGGTAGAGAAGTAGTTTACTACAATATTCCTACACAAGAACTTATCAATAACACGTTTGAATAGTAAAAGTGCTGGTCCAAAAAGCTTTGCCTTATAAAGATACAATCCATAAATCAGAGGAGGACAAAAACCCTATAAATATTGCAAGTGTAGGGTAATACAAAAAACATAAACCAAGGTATAGATTGGGACTGCAGGCAAGCTCTGCCCGTCAGCGTGAGGTATGAAACTGAACCTCCTGGAGATTGGAATGCACTGCTTGACAGAATAATGTTGATCACCTGCTGATAGTATTGACACTCGTCTTAAGTATGTAGCTGCAGGCAAGTTGTGCCTGTCAGCGTGAAAATACAATGTCAGGGTGGCGAGAAGGCAAAACAATACTCAAAATAACTCACGTGGCCTTGCTAAATTTATTCTCCACAGCAGAGATAGTTACCTCACGAGAGTTAACTTGTCAAACTCTCAAGCGCTGAATATGTGGAAGATATACAACGCCTCACGAGATGCCTCTGATGATACCACCGATGACCAGAGCGGTAATCTAAAATGTCAGCGTTTTGTCAGACCCAATCACTCTGACTTCGTGCCGATGACAGACACGTGAGTAGGACTCCACTTTGAAGAGTAAGCAGAGGAATCTACTAATGCTACCAGAAACGCCACAGGATAAACTGGTCCAATGTGGAAGAAAGTAAGGTTCCAGAAAAAGATTACAAAGTCCAGGACGCTACTTGAAATAGGCTGGCTGAAAGAACAGGAGAGAGGGTTGACAGCTGTCTCCTGCACAGCTTTAGTTCCCTTGTTGCCAAATTGTTAAAATTAAATGCACGGAGATTGAGAAGTAACAATCAGGTTTATTTTACACCCTCTGTTGCGAAGCCCGTCCCTCCTCAGATCCAACATTCCTAGGTGCACTCCTGTCACCTAGTTCGGAATATACCAACTATGAAGGGGGGGAGTAGGAACGTACCACTGAGTGGGCAACAGAGGGGCAGGATACATCAAGTGTAAAATATAACTATTTTGGTTGCTTTAATATTAATTTTATTATTTTGCGATTGGACAGTATTTGTCAGCTTCCCACCGTGTTCCTTCCATCTCTATGATGAAGTAGGTCAAATGAAACGGAGGCCCTCTCGGACGTAATCGGCACGCCACTAATTAATAGCATTTTCGCCTTTCATCTCTATTTAATGGCAGCCCTTTATCGTCTGTCACCGTCAGACTGCGTGCCGTCCATGGCAGTCCCCGGGTATGTGCACTAACTATTTATCAAGGTAAGTGCTATGCATCAACATACTAATGCGATCGTGTCTCGATACCTAACCGTTACTTCGACATCGTATATTTTCAGCCACAATTTTTGCGAGCAAGCTCAGTGTCCTACTCACATAGCATTAGACATTTGCATATCTCTTATGTAAACCCATTACCTCCTCGTCAGCCCTCCCCGTCCCAGTCCTAACTAAATGAGCATAGCTCCTCCCACCAGAAACTCCCAGGCAACTTGAAACCCATCTCTTCCCTCCAGGCCACACCCATACCCTGAGGCATATAACCCTGTGACCTGCCAATCAACAACGTGTTTGTTTTTTCTGCGAAATCACTTCCGAGCAGACTTCGTTGAGGGGGGCACTGGAATTGGCCTCCTATCTGGTAAGTGTGAAACGGGATGCTATGCGCCCGTTTTTAACCACTATTGTGCCTGCTTTTACCTTGTGGGCATATGCTTTGAGTCCCTGCTGTAGCGGGACCGTGAGGTTGGGGTTCCAGACTGCCTGGTGTGAGGAGGTGATTCCCTGCTGCGGCCTCCCCTTTTCCCGGCTTGTTCCCTGCTCTAGCGGGTACACCCGGGGAGGGAGGGGGGTGTGTGGCTGGCTTTTTCAGCGTGCTGAGCGCGTGCCGGTTTGGCTTCTCTGTCTCTTTAAATACTCTCGGTGCTCGTTCCTTTTGAGCCCGTGTTTTTCCCCTTTTTAGGGCTAGCCTGCTGATGCGCTTGCGCATAGCTGGCGAAGCTCTGTAGTGGCTTATCAAGAGTTTAACCACTGGCGATTCCACTGGCGATTCCATGCAGTGCATGTGCTTTTTAACTCATTGCGCAAACGCAATGAGTTAAAATGCGCGTGCACAGCATCAAATCGTCAGCTTGGTGCCGCCAGCAGCTCTTCCCGCTCCGCCCCCTGCTGCATCAAAGGCTTTGCGCTCTCCCTCAGCCCAGCCATTCTCCTCCCCTAATTGCCCCCTGCTGCATCAAAGGCTTTTTCACGGCCGGCCGGCCGTGCTTTCAGTTTCACCGCAGCCTGGCCGTGTCTCCTTGTTTTTTAACTAGCTGTGGCTATTGACACATAGGAATTTGGTTTCCTAGTCATTCTTTCCATTAATTTACTTCTTGTCATCAACTGTTTGTTTTGTAGGGATTACCGTTTGCCTTCCATTTTATTTTTCTGTTTGTTTTCTTGTTGCTGTTTTATTTTGGTTTGGTGTCATGTGAGTTGCTTTGCAGAGAGCATGACGCCCAGCCAAGTTCGCCCTCCGGTTGGGTGACTTGGCAGTGTGGTGGACGTCACAGATATGTGTTGCCCTGGACTAATGCAGCCGTTAACATAAAACTGGAGTTTGGGAGGTGCTTGGAACACATGTGTAGG
Organism: Lissotriton vulgaris; assembly: GCF_964263255.1. Taxonomy (NCBI): domain Eukaryota; kingdom Metazoa; phylum Chordata; class Amphibia; order Caudata; family Salamandridae; genus Lissotriton; species Lissotriton vulgaris. The sequence goes on from NC_141699.1 coordinate 46,761,836, forward strand.
ACGCTTTCATGCGTCACTTGGGAATCTAGTGAGTGTGCGCTTTCCAAAACGAACCTATTCAAAACAGGCATTTAATTTGTTTGAAAGCGATGACTGGGACAAATTACCTGATAACAACGTTCAGTTTCTTTCTTTTTAGCATCACATGGCAGTCTGAAAATAGAATTCTTAATCAGTGTTGCAGACTTGTGCAATTTAATGTTTTTAGGTCTTGCGGACAGACAGCTGTAGTTATTCATCAGAGATGGAATTTTTTCCACACAGTACAGAGAGAGTGAGCTTTTCGGTCAGCCATTTGCTGTTGCCTTTATTATCCGCTGGTACGATAGTCATGTCAATGTAAGGAAGGCTGCATGAGTGTGACATTATCAATCAATCAATAACTTTTATTCGATTACCACATGTATAATCATAAAAAGTACATAGTTAAAAAACATTTCATCATATACATAGATTTAGGAAAAACAGAATTTGAAGAGTGCATGAGAGAGAACATTTTGTTTAAAAATATTTCTGTTCAGTTTGTGAGTTTTTGTCGTATTGTAATAGAGGCCTTTAAAAAGGTTGCTACAAATTTAGCTACATGCGGCGAGTGCAGGCATTTCAAAAACAGGAGTGCAGAGTAACACTGTCTATGACCAGTAGATCGAAGAAGTGGAAGAATCGAAATTTGCCTAGCATAGTAACGGTAAGTTTCAATTCTATTAAGGACACGGAGGCGAGGATTATGCTTCTCTCTCTCCGCTGTTTATTAACAGAAAACACATAGCAGCCAGAAAAGCAAAACTTGTAAAGGATATGCTATACCACTCAACACTGGGATAAACATATCGCAAAAACATCAAACACATGGGATAAACTACAACTCCCATCAGTCCATAAACATAGTCCTTCCATAGTGTCCACTGCGCTAAGGTAGGGCGTCCCTCTTGTGATCCCTTCCTCTTTCTTCGCGCGAGTCACGCCAAATCAACCACGATCCTGTTTAGATTCGCTACCTGGAAGGAAAAAAGCAACTGCGTCAGCGCCGCAAACGTTCGTAAGTGATTTGAACAAGGCAAGAAACAATAAATATGCCGACACGTCAGAAGCAAGCACTTTCAAGTGTTTTTACTTACACCAATACGTTAGAAGCAAGTACTTTCAAGAATTTTTACTTACACCAATACGGGGAGGGATCTCCGCCGGAGAGTGGGTGGGATAATCCTCGCCTCCGTGTCCTTAATAGAATTGAAACTTACCGTTACTATGCTAGGCAAATTTCGATTCTATGTCAGGACCGGAGGCTTCAGATTATGCTTGTTTAAAGCTGACCGACCACCAAACTCGCAATATCCACCACTGGCTTGAAATAGAACCGTTTGAAAGTGGAATCCGAGGACCAATCTGCAGCACGCATTAAGTCCTCCAAACGCGCTCCCAAGGAGAAAGCTTTCGAGGCCATAGCACCTCTGGCCGAATGAGCTCCAAACTGCTTGGTATCAATGCCAGCCTCTTGCAATATCCACCGTACCCAACGGGCTATGGTGGGAGAGGATACCGCCTTATGCGGTTTTCGCAGTGCGATCAGGAGCTGCTGTTCGCCCGGAGGACGAAGTTCTAAAGTCATATCTTCGTATGCTTTTAGGCACTGGACCACACATAGTTTGGGAACGTCCACGAAGGCCGGGTAAGATATAGATCTCGTTGCGGACTTCGTTCGACGACCCACCGTGAAGGTAACTCCATCCGGAGAGAACACTCTCGCTGAGATATCCAAAGCACGTACATCAGACACCCTCCGACACGACACCAGGCACAATAGCATGGCCAATTTTGCCGATAGTTCTTTCAGGGAAAGATACCTATTCTGTTGCCAGGAAAGGAAAAGGTTCAGGACCAAATTAACGTCCCAAAGGACAGAATACCTTGGCTCCGGGGGCAAATCAAGACGTACCCCCCGAAGGAGCCTGCACACCAGGGGATGTTCCCCAACCGGGGCACCGTCTATCTGTTCATGTGCCGCCGAAATCGCCGAGCGAACGGCATTAATTGTTCGATAGGCCAAACCACTAGTCGCTAGTTCCGCCAGGAAATTCAGTACGTGAACGATTCCTGCGACCAGGGGATCCAGGTCCCGTCGAAGACACCAACGCATCCACCTGGACCACGCTGATCTATATCTCTTCGTGGTACTGCTGGCCCATGCTTTAGACAAAAAGGAGTCAGCTGCTCCCGAAAGGCCAGGGAGCGACCAGCGTCTCCGGAAAGCCTCCATGCCATGAGGCGGAGAGAACCCTGCATTATCAGGTGATGCGGGTCCCCGTCTGGATTGAGGAGAAGATGAGGGAGCCGGGGGAGTAGGATTGGAAAATCCCAAGAAAGTTCCAGAAGAACCGGAAACCAAACTTGCTACCTCCACCACGGCGTCACCATCACCACCTCCGCCTGCTGGCGGTGAAGAAGGGCCGCCGACCTCATTATCATTGAAAAAGGTGGAAAAGCATACGGGCGCTCCTGACTCCAGTCTTGAAGGAACGCATCCGTGGCCTCCGCTAGAGGATCCGGCCTCCAGCTGAAAAACCTCGGTAACTGGAAGTCGAGACGGGACGCAAACAGGTCCACCGAGAACGGGCCCCAAATGGTCTGTAGCCAATGGAACACCTGCGTGTCCAACTTCCAGAGACTCGAGTCCCGCAGGTACCTCGAGTGCCAGTCCGCCACCTGGTTGGCTCGACCCGGTAGGTACTCTGCTGTCACCGAGACCTGGTGGGCTAGGCAGTAGTCCCAAAAATCCTTTGCTAAGTTCGCCAAGGCTTTGGACCGAGGGCCGCCCAGGTGATTGACATAGCGCACCGCTGAGATGTTGTCCATCCGTAGAAGGATGCACGATGACGCTGAATCCTTGGTCCAGCAACGGACCGCGAAAGAACCTGCGAGGAGCTCCAGACAATTGATATGGAGTTGCTGCTCCTCTGACGACCAGCCTCCGCCTGTGGAGAAATCGTCGCAACGGGCGCCCCAACCAGATCTGCTGGCGTCCGGCTCTATCACTAGATCCGGAACCGACCCGAATATCGCCCGGCCGTTCCAGGCCTCCATGTGGGAGAGCCACCAGGACATCTCCTCTTTTACCTCTTCGGACAATGGGACCAACTGTTCATAAGATAGACCTTTCCGAAGGTGGTACGCCTTGAGGCGCTGAAGGGCCCGATAATGAAGCGGACCCGGAAAGATCACCTGGATGGAGGACGAGAGGAGGCCCACCACCCTGGCGATCTGACGTAGGGATGTGCGCTCCTTGGCGATCGTCTGCCGGAGTTCGTGCCTGATCTTGGCCATCTTCCGTGATGGCAGACTGAGGGAGGCCTGCACTGAGTCCACTAGGAACCCCAGGAACACCATTCTCTGGGAAGGCGTCAAGACAGACTTGTCCTTGTTGATGATGAAACCCAGACCCTGCAATAACGTTACCGTTTGGTTGAGCTGAAAAATCAGCTTGCTGGGACATTGCGCCATCAAAAGGATGTCGTCTAGATAGACGATCATTCGGATGCCCTGACTCCGAAGGACCTCCACTGCTGGATGCAACAATTTGGTGAAACACCACGGGGCCGAGGAGAGCCCGAAAGGAAGGGCTGTGAACTCGTAAACCTGGTCCCGCCAGAGGAACTGCAGGAACCGACGGTGAGGCGGGTGGATGGGCACTACCAAGTAAGCGTCCTTCAGGTCCAAGCGGACCATCCAGTCGTTCGCCCGTAGGACGTCCCTGAGAAGATGGATCCCCTCCATCTTGAAATGGTTGTAAACCAACCAACCGTTGAACTCTCGGAGATTTATCACCGGTCTCTTGCCGCCATCCGGCTTTTCCACCAGGAAGATGTTGCTGCGGAAACCTGAAGGATGCCGTGTTGAACGACAGATGGCGCCTTTCTAGTACAGCGCCAAGACCTCCTTGTCGATCAACCGGGCATCCCCTTGGGAAAAAAGAATGGGCCGTGGATCCCTTAATTGAATCGGGTGATCGTAAAATTCTATGTGAAACCCACGCACTGTCTGAAGAACCCACGCGTCCTTCGTAAGTGCTGACCAGGCTTCCTGGAAGCAGGCCAGTCTCCCCCCAATCTGGACCTGGTCCGCCGGGATTACACTCACCGTGAGAGTTGTTGCTGTTTGCGTCATTCCTGAAGCCGCCGCGGCCTCCTCTGAAGCGTTGACCCCTGGAGGGGTAGAAGTTTGTGTAATTGGCTGAGGAGTTGTATTGACCTCTGCCGGAGCCTTGACCCTTATTCGGTTGGTTCTGTCCACCACGGCCGGACGTGAGGCCCCTTCCACGACCGGCCCCCCGGGAAAAACGTTGGTTAAACACCCTTTTTATGGTGGACTGTGCTCTGTCTAGGGATGAAAAGGTGGAGACAAATTTCCCCAATTCTTTTATGAATGGATCTCCAAATAGGCCGCCCTGCGCTACTGCTCCCGCCTCTGACGAGGCTAGGTCTCCCAATTTAGGATCTAACTTAATGAGCAGCGAGCGTCTACGCTCTGTTGAAAGGGCGCAATTAGCGTTGCCCAAAAAGATCACTGCCCTCTGAGCCCAATTAGAGAGAACTTCCGGTGAAATGGTGGAACCGGAAACTTTGGCCTCTTCCGCCATGTCTAGGATCTTCGTTAAGGGGCCTATTGTATCTAAAAGCTTGTCTTGGCATGACCGCCAGGAACGGTCAATGCCTTTTCGTGGGTCTTTAACAAACTTTGCCATAAAAGTAGCCATTTTCCCGTCTAACTCAGGGGTCAGGGCCACTTTTCCCTCCAGTGTAGGCCGCGGACACTCTCCCCTGAGGCAACTACGTGCCTCCTTCTCCAGTGGCCTGCGCAGACGTCCCGCCACGAACTTCGCGACTTTGTCGCCCGGTGCCCAGGCTGCCGACCTCGGATGGATAATATCGTCCGGGTCAAGCATACCTGAGGCATCATGAGGCAACTCCGCCGCTGATCCGGACGGGCGCCACGAGCGCACTGAATCCTCGTCGTCATCCGTGTCCGCCGGGGAGAGCCCTCCCGGGGAGGAAGGGGCTGTCGCGGTCGACCCCGAAGGGCCCGGGGCTGGGAGCGACGCAGGGGTGTCAGGCTCTGTTGCCTTAGCCAGGAACGCATCCCGGAGGCGTTCAAAGGCATCCTTATCCACCCCTTGCGACCCCCCGGAGCCACTATCCCTGCATACCTTCTTGGGGACAGGTGGTTTAATCACAGAAGTGGCAGGGACAGAACCCTGGGCACCCAGAGCCGTAGAGGCCAATTTAGTGCACTCCTCCACAATGCGGGCCGAGAGTCTATCCTCCATAGGCCCCACGATCTCCTGCACACACCTATTGATGGACTGATCTACAGCTTCATAAAATTCATCATCCCCCAAGTATTGGTGGGTTTCCTCCTCCACATAATATCCCTCTGCCATGACCAAGTCCTTTAGGGCGGGGAACGGAGGGTTAGACTGGCCCAGGCACCAGTAATATGGGCTAACCAAAGATTAGCAAAGGCTTTGAATATCTGGCACACCAGACAGCAAGAGGCAGCACTCCTCGTAACGCGCTGACCCTCTTAAGCAAGACCGGGTCTCAAGCCGCCCCCCAGCGCGCTCACAGAACAAATATGCAAATCACGCCGAGCAAAATCGGCAAGTGCTGAACGAAAATACCGCCCGTAGGCGTCAGCGCGGTAAAACCGCAAGTACAGACCCACAAACGGGCGTCAAGATACTGGGGCAATACAACCCTGGCCGGGCGTCACGGTGGGGCAGCAGTCGAAGGCTCTGGCGCGATCGCTCTCCTCAGCGCGGCTCCCGATGAAGGGAAAGACGCGCTGAGGAGAATGAGACGCGGCAGCGCCCTCTAGCGGCAATCGAAACGAGCCGCAATTCCGGGGACAGTCGCGTCAGGGGCGAAACGTCCCCGCGACAAAAGCAATAAATACGGGCTCTGCAAGGGAAAACAAACGTTTTAAAAACCCCCACAACAAGAGCCCACACAATCGTATTAACACACGCAGTACCAAAACCCCAAACGCTCTCACCACACCAAAAAACGAGGGAGAGAACAGGGAAGGCACTTAACTGGCTGCGCAGCAGCGAAGAAAGAGGAAGGGATCACAAGAGGGACGCCCTACCTTAGCGCAGTGGACACTATGGAAGGACTATGTTTATGGACTGATGGGAGTTGTAGTTTATCCCATGTGTTTGATGTTTTTGCGATATGTTTATCCCAGTGTTGAGTGGTATAGCATATCCTTTACAAGTTTTGCTTTTCTGGCTGCTATGTGTTTTCTGTTAATAAACAGCGGAGAGAGAGAAGCATAATCTGAAGCCTCCGGTCCTGACATAGAATCCAAGATTTGCGGGGAGTTTTGTAATATTTGCAGAAAAAAATAATGTGAATTGTTGTTTGTGAAGATATTCCATCATATGGACAGTTCATAAGCGTACGGGACCAGTTGTGAATTTCAGGAAAAGAAACCAAACGAAAAAAGGTGTTAAAACGAAATCTTGTCAATAAAATTTTTTCCTGATTTGACAAAAAATAACACAGGTAGGGTTGCATACCTTTAAAGGGTTGTATTACGGAAATCTGGGTATTCGAAGTTTTTATAATCTCCGTCTGGTTTCGCAACTCTCTCAGGTTACCAAGGCATATCGATTTTAGCTGTTTCCTGGAGATGTCTTCAATACTGGGTGGGTCGTCGAAATAGGACTTGTGGCCAAGGTCATTAAAAAAGTTCTGAACGTAGACCAACCATGGGATCTTATGCCAGTTTGTTAGGGCTAAGCAGTCTGTAATCAAGGATCGTGTTAAGTGGCACTCGGGTTTGGACCATATACGTTGCCACAATAAAATAGGTTGACAACGGATAGTGTCTACTATGTATTCCATACCAAGCTCGCTATGGGAGGCAAAATTTGGGGTGCTTTGCGGGAGGGCCAGCACATATTTGATAAAAGCATTCTCAGTTATTTGTAAATGATCAATATGGCCATGCCCCCACACACCTGCTCCGTAGGTAGCCACACTGTGCCACTTAGTGTAATAAATTTTCAGGAGTTCTGGTGGAGCAGGTTTCCCCAGCTTTCTCGAGAAAGACATCAGGGCCAATGTTGCGCGCCGAAAGAGAAGATTTCTGGTGACCGTAGCTTGACTCCAGTTTAGAGCATCGTCCACAAGGATTCCCAGATAGGGGTAGACAGAGGTTCTTTCCATCTTAGTGTTATCTACCATTATTGGTTTTGGGTTTTTAACCCTAGGTCCAATGTACATAGTGAAAGTCTTTTTTATATTAATTTTCAGGCCACGTGAATCCATAAAACTACTATACTTATTGATTTGTTTTTGAAGTTGATTTAATGTGCGGGCCAGGATGACTGAATTATCTGCGTATAGCAGTGTCGGTATTGGTCGGTGATTTATCTGGGGTAGATACTGGCTCCCTTCCAGCATAGCCTGCTCTAGTCCATTGGTGTAAAGGTTGAACAGGAAGGGAGCCAGTACACAACCCTGTCTTACTCCTTTTGTTATTGGAAATGAGCGGGACAGCTCACCGTTAGTACCAAATCTGACTCGCCCAGAAGCATTAGAATATAGTTCATGGAGAAAAGCTATTAAAGGAGGATCTACTCCGAGATCGCTAAGTATTTTCCAGAGTTTTCCATGTTGGACGCAGTCAAATGCCGCACTGAGGTCGACGTAGACGAGGAAGATGTTACCTCCTTTGGCGCCAACATATTTCCCGGTCAGGAGGGCAAGGTTCAGGGCCTGTTCCACGGTCCCGAGCCCCTTCTGGAAACCGTATTGCAGGTCGGTCATGATATTATTTTCCTTGGCCCAAGATTGTAAGCGGTCCAGGAGCACTCGACCTGCAATTTTACCCATGGAATCCAGAAGGGAGATTGGCCTATAGCAGGCTGGATCATTGCCGTCGCCTTTTTTGAATATGGGCAGCAGGATTGATGTAGACCAGGACCGAAAGAGTCCATCCGATGTTACTGCTGCCAAGACCTGGGTAATTATCGGTGACCAGAGTTCAATGTTGTAGAGAAAAAAGTCCATTGGAACTCCATCAGGGCCTGGAGCCTTGCCTGATTTTGATGCCTTAATTGCTTTAATAACTTCACTATGATGAAAATGAATATTTATCGGATAGATGTTACTCTTCGATGTATGGGATTCACTAGGTTCTGTTCCTTTTTCTGTGGTGCTTTGTGCAGATGGACCGAAAATTTTAGAAAAATGCATAACCAAGTCATCCTCCGTAACTGCTACATCCAGATGTTGGCCTTTTGCATTATCAGCCAGGAAAGGGGATCTTATCACTTGCCAGAATAGGGCGCTATCCTTTCTTTGGGAGCTGTCATGGAGTTGAGTCCATAGGTCTTTCTTTATTTCTTTTTTGCGTTCCCGTCTGGCCAGGTTATAAAGTTTTCTTAAGTTGGAGATTTCCAATTGGTTTCTTGTGGGTCTATGTAGGGCTTCTTTTAAACTTGAAAGGGCTTTTCGGCAAGCTTAGTCGAACCATCTCGTAATGGAGGGCTTAGCGTTCTTTAGCTTGACAAAGAGTTCATTACCAATTGCTTCCAAGATGTTTTTGAAGCTATTGGTGATTGACCGAGGAGTAGTGTCTGGAGATAAGCATTCAAGTATCCAAGGCTCAGATTTTTCGAGGATCTTTTTTGTTACTTCAACCGGGTCAATCTTGGCCCATTTGACTGAGTAGCCATTCAATTTGTTCATGGTTAATAAGTTTTGATTTAGAAGGCTCATTTTTACAGAATGTACTTTGGTCATTTTTGGAGTGATTCTTACACTAATTGGATAGTGCTCACTCGTGTCATTTGTCCCAGTTTCAAAGTTGGTTAGTTGACCCTTGAGTGATTGAGAGTACAGTATATAGTCTATCTTAGTTAGAAAGCCTCTTCCATGAAAAGTGGGGGAAAAATCCTTCTGTGGCTCTACTAACTCGTTTGCATAGTCCAGGTCTAAAGAAAATAGGATCTCATTTAACTTGTTCCCACAGGTCGAATGTGCAAAATGGGGCATGGGGGTACCATGCTCATTTTGCAATCCACAGTTTCCATTCTTGTGGGTGGAACAAAGTGGGAGATTGAAATCACCGCCCCATAATAGGTGTTCTATAAAGGGGTTAGAATCATTTAGCAGGGATATTAAAAAGGTGGCAATCTCCACTAGGATTGTCAAGCAATCCATTGCGGATGAGTTATTATAGTAGTTCGTAAAGATATAAGTGGAATCATTAGTGAAATTTATTTGCATGATTTGATATGACAGGAAGTCTTTTAGCATTTTAATAGATATAGAAGGGAGAGTATTGGCGACATAAATCACAAGACCTCCCTTAGGCCTTCCCAAAGCTCCCTGCACTGCTGGGGTAAAAAAGGTTTTGTATCCCGTTAGATGAATTGCGGTAGTGAACCATGTTTCCTGGAAACATAGTACTTGGTGATTCCTTACTGTTTCAAACCATGATTCTAGCGTTAATTTAGAGAACAGTCCTGCGACGTTCCAGTACATTATGGAAAGGTTCAATTTACTAAAATCAGGGGGAGTGTGTGGATCAGGGGGTTCACTAGGAAATCTCTCAATTGGGGTCAGAGGAGAGTTAGTTGTATCTCTCAAATCATTTAGCTGATGAGAGTTTAAATCTATGCTGTCTATATGGATAACCGAAACATTGGTCATTACTTCATTAGGAATAGTAGGGAGGGTATCTGCAATAGTCTCAGGCTGGGAGTTAATATTAGTGGGTGAAAATTGTTGTAATTGACTACCGAATTTAAATATGCATGACTGAGGTCTAGGGGTCGATGGAGAAAATGTAGTGTGGGCTTTGGCATTCTTGATCTTAAATTTTTGAGGCCTTAACGGTCAATCGACCATCTCTAGGCAGTCGTAGCGGTTTCCTGTTGGAATACCCTGCCAACCCTCCGATGGATGGTAGGGTCTGCCTTGCCAAGGCTGTTTATGCCATTCTCTAATTCTATTTCTATTTCCATGGCCATAGCTATATCCCACCTGATTCCATTGGTCATCTTGAGGGTGGTGCCAATTCGGAATAGAAGTATATTGATGGGTGTTTAATGGTGGATAGAAGAAATAAAGGTGTTGGGCATCTATTCCACCTTTTTTCTCCAAAGAGGGCCATGAACAGATGTGGTCAACGGTAGATGGATCCCTGCAGGTTACTATAATGCAGTCTCCGGGGATCGACTTGGGTTCTTCCCCTATCCATATGACTCTGCGGACTGTGGAGATCCCTCCAAAGTGATGCGGTTCTAGTGGTCTATTTATGCTTAGCCACTGCATGACCTTATTCTTAAGTGACCCAGCTGTTTCAGTTATGCCTTCCGTTAATTCAGGTACGCCTGTGAGAATGGTTGTGTATGGGGTTGCCTCTAATGGAAGGTGCACTGAGCGCCTAAATCTTGATGTCTTTTTAAATATCAACTGGGGTTGTGCAACTATTGGTTTAGGGGATGAGGGTGTCGATTTATTTGTGAGATGATTTATGGTTGCGTTAACTATTGGTTTCCCGGTTTTTCCTATTTTTACTGGACCTATAGTGGGCGTGTGTTGAGACGAATCCATAGTGGTTTTAGTCTTTTGTACACTGGGCATTAAAACTTTCTGTTTTTGTATTGGAAGACTGGGTTTTGGTTTTTGAGGGGGTGGAATAGTCGGGGCAGGTTGCTTAGTTGCTACAACTGATTGTTGCTGGTGAGGTACTTTTGAGTGATGGGTAGCGTTTTCTGTCCCTTGCTTGGGTAAGGGTCGATTATTTGTGCTGGGATGTGTTCGTGATAAGATTGCTAGTTGGGCTTCCAAGTTTCTTATGCTAATTTGTATAGGTTTAAACTGTTCTGAAAGAAGGTCTTTAATTGAGGTTAATAGTTGTGATGTAGTCTTACATATTTTACAGGGGTTATCTATGTCCTCGATAAAAATAGGAGGAGGTAAGAAATTGTTTTCTACTGAAGTAATTGTCATTGATTGTGCGGGTTGTGTTAACTGTTTGGATCGATCCCTCCCTGGTTCCCTCTCAAGTCCCGTGCAATGAGCAGGAGCTACTGTATTTTCAAATGGGTGGGGGTTACCTTGTTTAGGGATAGCTCCTTCCCTTATACCTCGAAGGTGTTTATCTATAGTTGTTTCTAGTCTTTGGCAGGCTTCTAAGTCCGGGGTGGCCTCTAGATCATCTGATGGTAGTGATTCGGGCAACAACGGGCCCACCCTTGGCCCGGGCTTCGCCCCGGGCTATGACCCGCGCGCGTCCCGCGATGCGCGTTGCTAGGCTTGGTTAAATCCGGTTAGATGATGAGAGTTGTGGCTCTGGGAGGGGGCGCGGCTCACACGGGAAGAGGACCCAGCTGTTGGTGGTGAATGCTGGTCCTCGCAGTCCCAGGGGCCGCGCCTCTCACCTCCTCTGCGGCCACAGAGTTGGTCCTTTCCTCGCTCTGGATTCAGGGACAGTCGGTGTGAGAAGTTGGCCTGGTATATAATGCTCACTAATTGTAGTGATCACTTTGTACCATGCCAAGCAACCCTTATGATGATTGGTTGTAATTCAACCTTGTAGACCAGTTATCCTAGTAGTAACGTGGACAAAGCAGTCTTAGGCTAAACTCTGAAAGGCATGTGAAGCCAGCTGTATTACCATACACAACCCCCTTGAATATCAAATGAAAGGGACACCACACAGATATATATTGCAAATATATATTGATTTATTAACTATAAAATCCCCTGGACTCTTTATGAGCACAGAAGCACAAGCGTTAAATCACAAGACAGTTTAAAATACACAAAAGTTGCACAATATGGATGAGCCCTAGGGGCCAACTAAACCATATACTAAGACAGTGGTATAAGAGATACCAATCGGAATGGGAACAGGCCTAGGGTCTTGGGAATCGCTGGAGCTATTCGAGACTATCAATGATTAAGTCGGGAAAGGCCCGCGGGACTCGGGTGCAGTGTTCAAAGTGCACGCACTTTCCAATGTAAAGTCTATGGTGAGTAAAAAGTACAAAGTTAGATAGTTAGGAACCTTCCGAGTGACCTAGAACGCTGAAACTTAAGACACAGGCCGTTGAGATGTAAACCAGTGTAGGAACACCGGCGGAGCTGAGTTACCTCACCCACAGGAAGCGGGTGCACAGGGTCGAAGTAGTGTCAGGTTTCGTCATGCTGGTCGATGGTGATTGGAGCTGAAGATGCTGCAGGTGGCTCGATGTGAAGAGTTCCGGTGGATCCAAGGATGGATCTGAAGTTGTGAAGACCTGAAAGCAGAGGGGACAATGTTCAAAGTCACTAGCCAGTGACTACTGTGGAACCAGATTGGAACCAGGCGATGTCGGGTGCAAACAGGCATTGTCAGGTAGCTTCTCTCTGCAGCCACATGGACACCGGGTATTGAGGACGTCCAGGAGTCGGTCACAAGCTGTCCCATGCAGGCTTCTCGCTGTTGGCGGTGTCGGCGACCTGATCGGAGCAAACAGGCTTTGGCTAATGCAAGCCACGCAGGAATCAAAAGATGCTTAACACTCGGACCAGCAAGGTCAAAGCGAGTGCTCCTTTTCACAGGTGCTTGGGCAAGTCTGGAGCAACCAGACCTGCAGTGTAGTTTGTCGGTTTCATCACCAAGATGGCCGCTGACCACGTGGCTAGTGGCCGGGATGGAGCGTCGAGTGGCACAATGCAAAAGGGCCCCACGCAGATCGTGGAGATGCTGGGGGGCTGATCTTCGGTGCAAGGGCTGCTCGATGGTGGGGGTTCTCAGTCCCCAAAGCACAACGTCGAGGATGCCTCAGATGCTGCACAGAATGCTTTTCGAGTGTCTTCCAAGATGTCCGGTCCCACGTCACTCGGTGCCTCCACGGGTCCCTTCTTTGCAGGGACTGTGGATCGGGCTCGGAGAGGTCTGGGAGTCTGGGTCTTGTCGGGCTCTGGGCTCCGGCGGGAGGCGGGAGGCAGCGGCAAAGCAGACGTCGAGTTGCTGGTTGGTGCCTGTGTTCACAGGGTGGCCACTCCTAGGCCACAAGGGAGATTCTCTTCAGTCTTCTGAGCAGCAGAATGTCGAAGTCCAGTCTTCTTCTTCGTGTAAAGTTGATTCAGGATGATCTGCTGTGCAATGGCACTGCTCCCACTCTTATTCCCAATCTGAGGGGTGGATCACCTACTAGGTCCCTCCTCTGGGAGGAACCAGGAAGGGGGGCGGTTACACCCCCTTTCCTTTGTCCAGCTCCTCGCCAGGCCTGGGTCTGGAAAGTCCCAGGACCGGTTTGGACTGGTCTATGCATGGGTACACCTTGTGTGCCCCGGGCATGTCTGATTCTATTCAGCTCTGTCCTACCCAATACACAAAACCCTGTCTGGGGTGGTGCTCGCACCTCCCAAGGCAGGAAACCCTTTGTCCAGGCCACCATCTGCCGAGTTTCGGTCAGCAGCAGGAGGCCAGACTCGTGTCTGTGGTGGCAGCATCCATTTTGTGATGCTGAGGCTCTGGTTAACTTTAACCGGGGATAAGGCTACACACATGTCGTGTCCCTCTAGAAGGGTGGAATGCTATCCCCGTCGACAGAACTGTCGAGGGGATAGTATTCCAATTCGTATGACACCTTACTCGACATGTTTTGATAAAGCCAAACCAAAGATAGCAAATAACCGCGAGGATTATAATGCACTTAAGAGTATATGGTATGGCAATATCCCGGAACAGCTTAGGGAGTGGTTCCCGACAGCTGCAGACAGGCTCAGCTCATGCTAGAGCACCATCTCACATATTTCCAAGCACTCTACCTCCAGGATTGATGGGGCCTTCCATAGGAGTGGCTGATAGGAACATATGTGTCCAGTTTAGGGTTAGATATAGGGATACTATATCTAAGCAAGAGGTGATTACACCAACTTACCCCAGCTGAGTGATCAGCCAGTTGTGTCAAATATGGAGGCCAGACCAGGGGTGGCACAATACATGCTGCAGCCCCTGGTAGGCCTTGGATGCACCTATGCCCTGGGTACCTATGGTACACTGTTACAGGGGCAAATAAGGTGAACCAATTCCAATTGTGTTATGCACCTAAGGTACATGGAGTCCATTTTAAGGAGAGAGCAATCAGCCTTGGGCCCTGAATAGCAGGATCCCAGGCCAACTAAGTAAAAAACCAGCTAAACACCAGGCAAAAAGTTTGGGGGTAACCATAGTCAAATATCCACCTTCCTACATAACCCCCCCCACCCAAACGAAAGGAGATACGGCTATCCTTGTCCAGGTAAGCCTATATTGCCTAAGTGGCCATATAAGGAAGTACCAGCTCTGGCTTGGTTACCCCCTGTTTCATGGTCCACTAAGCAATCCCTCACCCTAAGGGCATCTGAGGGTCTCCACCATAGGGAATCTCTACCTGTGGTGTGTCTTTGCAAAGTCAAAGGCTGGTGTTGAGATGGAGTACTGAAGTGAGTTTCCTCTGTAGGGCTCAGCTTCCTCCAATCACTCTCCACCATGTGTGCCTTTCTTTCTCTGACTGAGTTGCACTGTGCTCTCAGGGTCAACCTCTGGCTACCTAAAGCTGGAGGCTGGGTCCCTCTGTTTGGCTTACTGGAGGGACAGTTCAGGTTTGGGCCCTTAGGGTCCCAGGTTTGGCTGTGCCCAACAATATCCATCTGGGGGAGGTCCCTAACTACTTTTAAGGGGGATCCCTCAGGAGTTATTAAAGTTTTCACCTCACTAGGGCTACTAGTTTCGGTGCCCCTAATCTGTTGATGGGGGTGCTTTATTTGACAGGGGGCCCTTTGGGGCTCACTGTCCTTCTTGTCCTCTGCAGACCTGGGCTGAGTAAGGCAAGGTAGAGAGGGGCAGGTTACCTGCTCCAGACTGGGTCCCACCTGAGAAGGGTCCACTGCCATCAGAGGCCCTGTCAGGCCAGGCCTAACAACCTCTGGGACAGTTCCTTCATCAGGGGTAAGATCAGTTCCCTGAGGAGGCTGATCCTTTCCTAAAGTCTGGTGGGAGGGAGATTTTTCTTACTCCTCAATGCTCTCTGTTTGGGTGGAGTGATCCATCATTTCAGGCTTCACTACCCATGTATCAGTTTGAGTTTGGGCTGTGGCCATGACAGCCCCACCAACCTTTTCAGGAGGAGACTCAGTTTGGGTATGGGCTGTTACTAGTACAGCCCTGCTACTCTTTTCAGGAGGGAAGTTAGCTAAAGATGGGGCTGAGGTTTGCTCAGCCCTCCCAACCCTTTCAGGAAGGACATCTTGGATTGGGGCTGTAGCCATCACAGCCCCACTACCCTTTCCATGGAGATTTACCATTCTAGAATGGGTTTGCTGTTCAACCTCAGCCCAGGCTGAGATTTCCAAATCATTACCCAGTAGGCAATCTACAGGCAAGTTGGCTGACACTGCCACTCTCTTTGGGCCAGTGACACCTCCCCAGCTAAGATTGACCACTGCCATGGGATGATTGGTTTCTATGCCATCAATGTGTGTTACCTGATATTTGGCATCAGGTAAAAGTTGCCTAGAGGGGACTAGACATTCAGCCACCATGGTGATGCTTGCCCCTGTGTCTCTGAAGGCCTCAACTTTCAAACCATTGATGAGGGGCTCCTGTCTATACTTGCTCAAAGTGTTTGGGCAAGCAGTGAAATTGGCAAACCCCATGCCAGTCTCATAGACAAGAGTATCTGAGTTAGGGGACCTGGATAGGCCAGAGTCCACCTGTCCTTCAAAAGTAAACCCACCCAAATTCTTGGGGGTGCTCCCACCACCTGGGGGACCCCTGCTAACAGTGACAGGAGGTGTTGGAGCCTTACCTGGAGGTATATTCTCTTTATTGCCATTCTTGGGACAACAGCTATCTGTTTTGTAATGCCCCACCTGTTTACAGGTATGACAATAAGGCTTTTTCTGGGTTGTAGAAGTGTCTTGGGACCCACCCCCATTCTTGGAGTTTTGGGGCCCTGGGGAAGTCTTTTCCTTACTTTTATCCCCACCCTTCTCTTGAAGCTTGGTAGTCTCTTTCTTTTGGTCACCACCCTGGTTCTTAGGCCTGATCCTGGTTCTGACCCATTTGTCTGCCCTCCTACCCAATTCTTGTGGGGAGGTCAGATCAGAGTTAACCAGGTGCTGATTTAAATGCTGATTTTGACAATTACTTAAGATTTGCTCTCTTATAATTAAATTATACAATCCTGTATAGTCAGTAACCTTACTTCCCAGCAACCAGCCCTCCAGAGCCTTAGTGGCACATTCAACAAATTCAGACCAGTCCTGAGTCTGTGTCTTCTGGGTATCTCTGAACATTAACCTGTACTGTTCAGTGGTTAAGCCTAACCCATCAATCAGAGCACTCTTCAGGACCATGTAGTTTCTAGAATCCCCATCACTAACTGTGAGGAGTCTATCTCTGCCTCTACCTTCAAAGGAGAGCCACAAGATTGATGCCCACTGCTCCTGAGGGATCTGCTGTACTCTGCAGGCTCTCTCCATTGCAGTTATCAATTTGTGGATATCATCCCCAGCTTTGTAGGGGGGCACAATCTTACTCAGGTTTCTTGTATCAAAAGACCTGTCTTTATCCTTAGGGATAGTGCTGCCACCAGTGGATCCTAATCCACTCTCTCTAGGCTGTCTTGCTCTAGCAAGTTTCTCTTGGGCCAGGGCAACCTCTAACTCTTGTCTCTGGATCCTCAATTCAGCCTCTCTCATTTTGGCCTCATGTTCCCTTCTCTGAGGGCTAGTCATCTCCCTTCTGGAGTGACCATGAGAACCTCTAGAAGCATGGGAGTTGTTAGAGTCACCTGAGTGAGTCCTCCTCCTCCTAGGCTTCTGGTTGAGTCCACCTGGGGGTCTGAATGGGTTGTTACCAGATTCAGTCCCAAATAGGCTTAAGTTAGCCTGGTTCAGTCTACTGACGAGTACCTGACTATTTCTGTCATCATCTGACTCACTGCTCCCCCCTTCTGTCTCTTCCTCCTCTGGATCTACCTGAGGAGCTCCAGTGATGGGGGCTTCCTCATCTACCGGGATGATAGGACCAGGGGTGTCTACAGTGTCATCCTCTGAAGGATGGCCTCCTTCAGCATCCCCTGTGGGGTCTGCCTTAGAGGTCTTTAGAGTCTCAGACTGATCCAAGATCTCTCTAAGGTGGTCTGTGGTAGGGGAAGGCCCTGTCCTCAGACCCCTTAAGACACAAAGCTGTCTTAATTCCTTAAAGGAAAAAATAGCAAATTTGGATGGTGCCCTTGGAGGGTCACTCTCAACAGGGATGTTCCCAGTGGAACCCTCTGCTCCAGACATTGCTCTAGTGTGGGTGGATGTGTTGCAATCTACCTACACTGGTGTTTACCTACTAAACCTATCTAGTAGTTGTAGTCAGGGTGTGCTACTCCCTTTGCTCTACAACAACTAAGTTCAGTAGAACTTATGTATACTAGTCTTGTTTTATATGTACCTAGCAGGTACCTGTATGATCTTTCAAATGATAATCTCAAAGATTGTAATGGTAAAACAACAGCAAGCTCAGATCCCAATCCGCTGCTCACCAATGTGAGAAGTTGGCCTGGTATATAATGCTCACTAATTCTAGTGATCACTTTGTACCATGCCAAGCAACCCTTATGATGATTGGTTGTAATTCAACCTTGTAGACCAGTTATCCTATCTGTAAAGTGGACAAAGCAGTCTTAGGCTAAACTCTGAAAGGCATGTGAAGCCAGCTGTATTACCATACACAACCCCCTTGAATACCAAATGAAAGGGACACCACACAGATATATATTGAAAATATATATTGATTTATTAAATATAAAATCCCCTGGACTCTTTATGAGCACTGAAGCACAAGCGTTAAATCACAAGACAGTTTAAAATACACAAAAGTTGCACAATATGGATGAGCCCTAGGGGCCACCTAAACCATATACTAAGAAAGTGGTATAAGAGATACCAATCGGAATGGGAACAGGCCTAGGGCTTTGGGAATCGCTGAAGCTATTCGAGACTATCAATGATTAAGTCGGGAAAGGCCCGCGGGACTCGGGTGCAGTGTTCAAATTGCACGCACTTTCCAATGTAAAGTCTATGGTGCGTAACAAGTACAAAGTTAGATAGTTAGGAACCTTCCGAGTGACCTAGAACGCTGAAACTTAAGACACAGGCCCTTGAGATGTGTACCAGTGTAGGAACACGGGCGGAGCTGAGTTACCTCACCCACAGGAAGCGGGTGCACAGGGTCGAAGTAGTGTCGGGTTTCGTCACGCTGGTCGATGGTGCTTGGAGCTGAAGATGCTGCAGGCGGCTCAATGTGAAGAGTTCCGGTGGATCCAAGGATGGATCTGAAGTTGTGAAGACCTTAACCTTATAGATGCTATTAAACATTTCTCCCCAGTGCTGCGCTGTCCATTGGAACTAGTGCTGAATGGACGTCCAATGGTCGTGCGCAGCACTGGGGAGGTAGTGCTGCCGTCGGCCAATGCACCGAGGCAGCACTTAAGGGGTTAAAGCAGAGGGGACAATGTTCAAAGTCACTAGCCAGTGACTACTGTGGAACCAGATTGGAACCAGGCGATGTCGGGTGCAAACAGGCGTTGTCGGGTAGATTCTCTCTGCAGCCACGTGGACACCGGGGGTCGAGGACGTCCAGGAGTCGGTCACGAGCTGTCCCACGCAGGCTTCTCGCTGTTGGCGGTGTTGGCGACCTGATCGGAGCAAACAGGCCTTGGCTAATGCAAGCCACGCAGGAATCAAAAGATGCTTAACACTCGGACCAGCAAGGTCAGAGCGAGTGCTCCTTTTCACAGGAGCTTGGGCAACTCTGGAGCAACCAGACCTGCAGTGTAGTTTGTCGGTTTCGTCGCCAAGATGGCCGCTGACCACGTGGCTAGTGGCCGGGATGACGCGTCGAGTGGCACAATGCAAAAGGGCCCCACGCAGATCGTGGAGATGCTGGGGGGCTGATCTTCAGTGCAAGGGCTGCTCGATGGTGGGGGTTCTCAGTCCCCAAAGCACAACGTCGAGGATGCCTCAGATGCTGCGCAGTCAGCTTTTCGAGTGTCTTCCAAGATGTCCGGTCCCACGTCACTCGGTGCCTCCACGGGTCCCTTCTTTGCAGGGACTGTGGATCGGGCTCGGAGAGGTTTGGGAGTCTGGGTCTTGTCGGGCTCTGGGCTCGGGCTCCGGCGGGAGGCGGCGGCAAAGCAGACGTCGAGTTGCTGGTTGGTGCCTGTGTTCACAGGGTGGCCACTCCTAGGCCACAAGGGAGATTCTCTTCAGTCTTCTGAGCAGCAGAATGTCGAAGTCCAGTCTTCTTCTTCGTGTAAAGTTGATTCAGGATTATCTGCTGTGCAATGGCACTGCTCCCACTCTTATTCCCAATCTGAGGGGTGGATCACCTACTAGGTCCCTCCTCTGGGAGGAACCAGGAAGGGGGGCGGTTACACCCCCTTTCCTTTGTCCAGCTCCTCGCCAGGCCTGGGTCTGGAAAGTCCCAGGACCGGTTTGGACTGGCCTATGCACGGGGACACCTTGTGTGCCCCGGGCATGTCTGATTCTATTCAGCCCTGTCCTACCCAATACACAAAACCCTGTCTGGGGTGGTGATCGCACCTCCCAAGGCAGGAAACCCTTTGTCCAGGCCACCATCTGCCGAGTTTCGGTCAGCAGCCGGAGTCCAGACTCGTGTCTGTGGTGGCAGCATCCATTTTGTGATGCTGAGGCTCTGGTTAACTTTAACCGGGGTTAAGGCTACACACATGTCGTGTCTAGGCGTGGGCGGAAAATCCGTTCCGCTCGCGGATTTTGCGGATTTTCGGGAAATCCGCAATCCGCGAGATTTGCGAATTTCCCGCAAAATCCGCAAATCCGCGAGCAGCGGATTTTGCTCGCACTGCTCGCACTGTTCGCGTGAGTTCGCGCCCCGCGAATAAGTGCAAAATTGCAGAAATACGATCTTAGCAAAACTGAAAGTAACTACTTACCAGGTTCAAAAGTTCAGGCTCATCATTAGTAGCCATTTCCTGGAGTGCTTCCTGAGGGGCCCCTCCAGAGTTCAGTTGCCAGTTGAAACTATTATGTGACCCTGCTCTGAACCTCAGAATAGTTACACATATGCCACAAAGGTCCTGAATTACAGCTAAGGGAGACAAGCAGGAGCCAGGCTGGAAGTTAAAATCCATTAATCAGCCCCTAATTCATTATTGTCAGTTGGGGCAGGGCAGGTGTTGTAACTAATTTTGCAACAATGAAAGCACTTAGCAAGTGCAAAAGATCACTAATCAGGGCGCACTAAGGAAGCAGGTGCCAGCAAAAAAAATATTCTGTGACACATGAATCAGCCCCAAATTAATTCAGGTCACTTGAGGCAGGGAAGGTGTGCTTTGCTTTGCCGAAAATAATGTACACTGGACAACCAGAGGGTGTGGTGATGAAACAGAGGGTGGCATGGGTGGGCCAGAGGGTGGCATGAGTAGTCAGAGAGTGGCAGTGGTGACAGAGAGTGGCAGTGATGAAGAAGAGTGTCCCAAACAGGCTGGACACGTAGAAACAACAAGTTCGCGAAACTTGCGACCCGACAGGTAAGTTCGCAATTTGCGAAAGTGTACAAAACCCTCGCGAACTGGCAGAAACACGGGCGAACACAAAAAAAAAAAAATCCGCAAATCCGCGGGAATTCGCGGATTTTGCGGATTGCGAATCCGCAAATCCGCAAAATTCGCGAACGCGAGATCCGCAAAATTCGCTCATGCTTAGTCGTGTCCCTCTAGAAGGGTGGAATGCTATCCCCGTCGACAGAACTGTTGAGGGGATAGTATTCCAATTCGTATGACACCTTACTCGACATGTTTGGATAAAGCCAAACCAAAGATAGCAAATAACCGCGAGGATTATAATGCACTTAAGAGTATATGGTATGGCAATATCCCGGAACAGCTTAGGGAGTGGTTCCCGACAGCTGCGGACAGGCTCAGCTCATGCTAGAGCACCATCTCACATATTTCCAAGCACTCTGCCTCCAGGATTGATGGGGCCTTCCATAGGAGTGGCTGATAGGAACATATGTGTCCAGTTTAGGGTTAGATATGGAACTCCCTCCCGTCCGACCTGCGCCTGACCCAAGACCACCTCTCCTTCAGGAAGAAGCTGAAGACCTGGCTGTTTGAGCAGTAGCGGCCCCCCCCCCCCCCCCCCCCAGCGCCTTGAGACCCTACGGGTATGTAGCGCGCTTTATAAATGTCACTGATTGATTGATTGATTGATATAGGGATACAATATCTAAGCAAGAGGTGATTACACCAACTTACCCCAGCTGAGTGATCAGCCAGTTGTGTTAAATATGGAGGCCAGACCAGGGGTGGCACAATACATGCTGCAGCCCCTGGTAGGCCTTGGATGCACCTATGCCCTGGGTACCTATGGTACACTGTTACAGGGGCCAATAAGGTGAACCAATTCCAATTGTTTTATGCACCTAAGGTACATGGAGTCCATTTTAAGGAGAGAGCAATCAGCCTGGGGCCCTGAATAGCAGGATCCCAGGCCAACTAAGTCAAAAACCAGCTAAACACCAGGCAAAAAGTTTGGGGGTAACCATAGTCAGATATCCACCTTCCTACAGTCGGCAGTCTTAGAAGCTACTCCTGTAGCGAAGGGCAGTGATTGCTTGGCAGAGAAACCTCTAAGCGAGCAAGTGTGACATTATTTTCCGACTGGGTGTTGTGATAGGGTGAGGTTATATGAAGATCCTTTTTCCTGTGCAACAGTTCATTCTGCACCTCTTCACAGCTCAGTGCCCTGTTGTGCAGGATGTGGCCCATCTCTCAGCCATTTAGCTTCTGCCTTTGCCAGTGCTTGTTGAATTGTGTCGTAAGCACAGTCCATTGCAACCGCGGAGCCCAGCCATTTGAGGTGTTATTTTTTTCATACAGGCATACAGCCAAAGGGACCTAGATGTTGCTTCACACAGTACCAAGGCCATTTCACCCCCTCACCCCCTCATCCTCACACACCCTCACTCACTCTCACACCCTCACCCCCCCTCACAACCCTCACACCCTCACACCCCTCACCCTCACACCCTCACCCTCTTACACCCTTACCCTCACCCCCTCACCCTGACACACCCTGTCACCCTCAAACCCTCACCCTCACACCCCCTCACCCTCACCCCCCTCACCCTCACCCCCTCACCCTCACACCCCCTCACTCACCCTCACCCTCACACCCCTCACCCACCCTCACACACCCCCACACACCCACTCACCCTCACACACCCTTACCCTTACCCTCACCCCCTCACCCTCATACACCCTCAGTCACCCTCACACTCACACTTCCTCACCATCAGCAACCCTCACATCCTCTCACCCTCACTCACCCTCACCCACCCTCACACCTTCACCCAAGCTGACACACCCTCACTCACCCTCACCCCCTCATCCTCACACACCCTCACTCACCCTCACACACCCTCACCTGCATAGCATAACAAAACCTAGCATAGCGAAACATAGCATAGCATAACAAAACAAAGCATAGGATAGTAAAACAAAACCTACCATAAAAAAACAAGAAATAGCATAGCAAAACACAACAAAGCATACCATAACAAAACACAACAAAACATAGCATAACAAAACATAACAAAGCATAGCAAAACAAAACATAGCATAGCATAACAAAACACAACAATACATAGCAGAACAAAACATAACAAAGCATAGCAAAACAAAACATAGCATAACAATACACAACAAAACATATCATAAGATAAAACATAACAAAACATTGCATAACAAAACCTAGCAAAACACAAAGCATAGTATAACAAAACACAGCATACATAACAAAACATAGCATAACAAAGCATATCAAAACATAACATAACTTAGCATAACAAAACACAACAAAACATAGCATAGCATAACAGAACACAACAATGCATAGCTGCGGCGGCGGCTGCTGGTGCCTCGTTGCTGCTAGGAGGCAGTTGTGGCTTAAGTTCTGGAAGGCGGAAGCTGCTCAGAAGGTGGCCGTGATGAAGATTCCCTTCAAGGGCCCTAAGCTGTTTGGGGTGCCTTTGGAGGCTTTGAATAAAAAGACAGCTGAGGACAAGGAATTGTTGGCTCCGGTCCGCTCTTCTCGGAAAGGGAAGTTTGCGGGTTATAAGCGGGCTTTTGGGCAGGCGTTTCAATCTAAGATGGCAGCTCAGCCCTTTCGTGGTAGGGGACGTGGCTGGGGTGTCCCTTCCTTCCACAAGTCCCGGGGTCGACAGGGTGCTTCCTCTTCTGCAGGTCCCTCCAAGTCGTGACTATGTGATGAATTCCTTGAAGGTGCCGGTTGGGGGTCGCCTCACCTCTTTTTTACCAGTCTGCGGGGAGTTCGTTCAAGATCTGTGGGTCCTACAGGTGGTACGGCTGGGCTACAGAATAGTATTTGGGACTCCTCCGGTGGATGTGTTCAAGGCTACCCCTGTTCCCAGGTCTCAGGCAAGGTGTCATGCTCTTTTGGACGGAGTTCGGGACTTGGTGTCAAAGGGGGCTGTGGTGAGGGTGCCTGTGAGTCAACAGGGTCGGGGGGTTTACTCAATCCTGTTTTCGATCCAGAAGCCAAATGGGGTCCTCCGTCCGGTCGTGGTTCTATAGGCGGTGAGCTTGGGTATCCCTCATCGGTCCTTCAATATGGTGACTCTACAGTTGATTCTTCCCTTCCTGTCGGTGGGGGATTTCCTGACTTCTCCTGATCTCCGGGACGCCAATTTTCATGTGCCAGTGCACGCGGATTCACAGAGGTTCCTGCGTTTCTGTGTAGGGATGGATCACTACCAGTTCCTGGTATTACCGTTTGGCCTGTCTGCCTCTCCGAGGGTGTTTACTGAAATGTTGGCACCCTTGATGGGTTTGTTGCATGCTCAGGGTATACAGGTTTTCCCTTACTTGGACGATTGGTTGATTTCTTCCTCTTCTTTCCTTCGGGCTCAGTCACATTCCCAGGAGGTTTGCAGTCTCCTTCTACAGTTCAGGTGGATTCTGAACTTGGAGAAATCCCATCTTCACCCCACTCAGGAACTGTTGTTCATTGAGGGGGTGTTCTACACCAGGTTGGGAAAGGTCTTTCTGTCGGAGCCCCGCAGACTAACTCTTGGGCACAAACTGAAAATGGTGTTGGGGTTCGATCTTCCACAGCTCGCCAGTGGTTGCGTGTTCAGGGGCTGATGTCGGCAACTGTGATGATTGTTCCTTGGGCCCGTTTACACTTATACCCCCTGGTGAATCATCTTCTGGGGCATTGGAATCAGGCCTCTCTGGTTTACGATCTGTTGGTTCTGGGGAGTGTGTCCATCGCCCCGGAGTTGTCCTGGTGGCTGGTGGATCGGAACCTCTTTGAGGACTCGCCCTTTGTGTACCAAGGGGCATTGGTCCTGACAACCGACGCCAGCGAACTGGGTTGGGGTGCGGTCTCGGGTCAGGAGTCGGTGCAGGATCTTTGGTCTGTGCCGGAGGTGGATATGTCCTCGAATTGGCGGGAATCGAAGGCGGTTCAGTTGGCGTTGTCTCCTTTTCTGCCTTGGGTCCTCCAGAGGGATGTGATGGTGCGGTCAGACAACACGGGGAGTGCGATGGTGGCTTGCCTCTATTTGTTGCCTCAAAGTATCGGACTATGGGCGGAGTCTCACTTGTTGTCTCTGAGGGTTTTACATCTGCCTGGGATTTTGAACTCGGAGGTGGATCGCCTGAGCAGGGTGTTTCCCTCCCTGTTGGACATGTGCCTGTCTCAGGAAGTCTTTGGTTGCCTGATGGCCCGGTTCGGGGTCCCTGTGGTGGACCTGTTTGCAGCCCCGGGAATGCCTTGAGGGAGACATTTTGTTCTCTGGTTCGATCTGCCGCGGTTTGGAGGGTGGATGCCCTGTCCTTCCGGTGGGAGGGGGCCTGCTGTTCGCCTTTCCCCCTATTGCTCTAATTACGCGTGTCCTGCTGAAGGTCAAGCTGGATTGGGCTTCGATGATCCTGGTGAGTCCGGGTTGATCCAGGAGGCCTTGGTTCCCTCTGTTATTGAAGTTGGCTGTGGGGCCTTGCTGGAGGTTACCGGTGGTCCCTTGTCCCTTGTCATTTCCCCGTCTGTCTCTGGAGTGTCTGGCCCGTCCGAGACTGACGGGTTGGCTGTTGGGAGGTTGAACCCTGTGGCATTGGGGTTTTCTCCTTCGGTGGCGGGGTTTATTCAGAGGTCCATGCGCCCTTCGACTCTCATATCCTATGCCGGGCATTGGGTTTCTTTTCAGTCATGGTGTAAGGCGCGTGGGTGGTCTGCATTGGAGGTGGATCCGGTGCATGTCTTGGGCTTTTTGACGGCTGGCTTTGACTTGGGTCTGGCTGCGTCCTCCCTGAGAGCTCAGTGGGCTGCTGTTCGGGCCTTTCGGGGTTTGGTCTGTTACCCGGTGGTTCCCCTGGTGTCCCGTTTGTTGCGGGGTTGCTTCCTTCAGAAGCCTGTCATTCGGTCCTTTGCTCCTAATTTGGATCTGCCTCTGGTTTTGGGGGCTTTGCAGGGGGCTCCCTTTGAGCCTCTGCTAGAGGTGTCTTTGAGGATTCTGACGATCAAGGTGCTGTTCCTTGTGGCTATTACATCGGCTCGGCGGATTGGGGAGTTGGGCTCCTTGCTTTGTTCGGCCCCTTTTTTACGTTAGTTTTTCCTGCTCGGGTGGGATTGCGGCCTGATCCTTCCTTTGATCCCCAGGTCCCATCCTCTTTTCACTGCTCTGCGGATCTGGTTTTGCCTGTTTTATCTCCTGATCCTCTTTTAGGGGTTGAGGTGCGGCTGCACTCTTTGGACGTTCGGAGGGCTCTTGAGATCTATTTGTTGCGTACTGTGCCGTTTCGTGGGGTAGAATTCCTTTTTGTGACTTTTGGACTGGCTGGTCAAGGTCTGAAGCCTTCTGGGGCTACCCTCAGTCGTTGGCTGTGAAGGGTTGTGGGTGCTGCGTATGTGGCCTGTGGTATGTTGGCTCCGGGGTCTGTTCAGGGACGATCGACTCGAGGGGTGGCGGCTTCCTGGGCCTGTTTTCAGGGGGCTTCCATGGCTAAAATCTGCAGGGCTGCTACCTGGAGTTCGCCACACACCTTTATGTCCCATTATCATTTGGTGGTTGGGGGGCCTGATTCTGCTGGGTTTGGGGACGCTGTGTTGCGTTCTGCTCTGGTGGTGTGACTTTTATGTGCTTTAATAAAGTCTGCTTTTTGCTACTGTGTGAAGCCGATGATTGCTTTGGTATCTGCTCATGTAGTTAGGACTGGGACGTAGAAGGCTGACGAGGACGTAATGACCGGTTACTCACCGGTAATATTCATTACTCCGAGTCGTAGCCCTCCCCGTCCCAGTCCAGGTTCCCATCCCTGCCTCCCTGTTCGGCTACTTGTGCTTGATATGTACAGGTTGTTGATTGGCAGGTCACAGGATTATATGCCTCAGGGTATGGGTGTGGCCTGGAGGGAAGGGATGGGTTTCAAGTTGCTTGGGAGTTTCTGGTGGGAGGAGCTATGTTCATGTAGATAAGACTGGGACGGGGAGGGCTACGACTCGGAGTAATGAATATTACCGGTGAGTAACCGGTCATTATCTGATTCCAGCACCTCCCATTATTGAAAATTCTATTTATTCTCCATGACTATGGAAGTGCCTTCCCAGTGTGTTATGCCATTTATTGCAGTATTATCCTTCTACCTGTGTTTGGTACTTGTATTTTGTTTGCTCACAATTGTCACTTTTACCTCATGTAATGTAACGTCTGCTTTTGTAATTTGTTCACTTGTAATTTTCTCATCATGTATCAGTTCTGTTCCTTTTGTGAAGCCTCTGACGCCTTCGGGTAAAGTCTGCTTTATATAATAAACGCATAAATAAAATAAAATAAAATACTAAGTCTTAACATATTGATCTCCTTTTTCACTGATGTTAAATTGGTTATTTGCTGAAATGGTATTAATTAAACATACGCATCACTCACTAAATACTGTTGTGACAGCTGCTATCAAACATAGAGTTACAGCGCCCAATGTTGCCTGGTAGCTCAGTAATTTTTGTTATATTCGCGCATTTATACCAGAACGCTGGTCGCAAGTAGGTTGGCCTCTTTTGTACAATATTGAGATTATAGCAGGACTCATTCGAGGATTACTACTTCACACAACTTTATTGTTCTCCCATTATGGATCTTTTGTAAGATATTGCTCATTCTAAGAACAATGATTTATGTAACTACAGATATCAGCGATACGCCACATTTTATTTAATTTAGACTTTTTTCTTCAAAATACAGAGCATCATTCCCTAAACCCATACCTCTTCTGACGGCTAACCGCATTCGAGTAATTTGAGCATGACGTACATACTGTACTTTAAATTCTATCATAAATAAGGTAATTAACTTCTATCTAGAGCTCATTAAAGAACATATTTTCTGTGTAATCTTTCTACAAATGATGCCCACTGTCATATTTTCTTATAGATTTTGATCATTAAATACCTCCTCGTGCTAGTACCCGTTTATCAAATATATACCTGGGCATCACTCTTGATTTTAATATATCGGTACATCCGCTGTCCAGCACCGCTCTGAAGAGTGTTCATTTATAGAATATAAGGTTTGCATAACTTTTCCCTACTTCATTAGTAATAAATTTAACATGACACCACCATACATGTGATTAATTTATCTTGTTTGCCACTCCATACCATAAGTATCGACTCCTATATGAGCACTTTACCTCACCTATGTGAATTCAGGTTTCCTGTTCTAACTACACAGGTATTAAAAACAGATATAACTTGCTATTGACAAAACCCTTTTAGGTATATTGCACTACTAATTAGTTTGGGTCATTTGGGATTTATCACTCCTTTCTACAAATCTGATTAATATGAATTAACTATAATATAACAAATTGTTGATTAGGCAGATATCTCAATTTGAATCTATGAGCAATGAATGTATTACAAAAGAGAATATGTCACTCTATATCGAGCACTCTCTTTTTCTTTATGTAACATCACAAACAACTCTGGGCCATTCAGGACTCACTGTTCTTTATCCTTTGAGTCTTGTATCTGAGTAGAATGATATGTGCTACTGAATTACTACTTTACATATTACATTTGACTGTCATAGTTATTAATTTTAGATATCTATAATAACAATGTATCCACTACCTTTTAAGTAATGATAACCTTGAAGGCATATCCATTAAGAGAGTACATATATGTGTACAATTTTATAGTTGTCCATCTGTAAATAATACATTGTCATGTCAAACAATTATAGGAATATTTTGTTTAGTAATGTTTTTATTAATTTTAGGACCCGTGGCTCTTTCCTGACGAAGGCTTTACATACGCCAAAACACGCGGCGAACTATATACAGTTCTGCCACAGCTATATCTAATGTAGTTTATTTTATGGAAATATATTTGCTATATGCATTATTTGTGTTTTTTTTATAAAGTACTCAATACTATGTATTAGAACATTCTACTGTTTTATGAAAACATATACCGAACTGCAGAAGGCCACAAAGGAGCAATGAACTGCATTGTTGAGGAGGCGGCCTCGGAGGAATATTTACAGGACCTGTATAGCGCAAAAACAGATCAGGAAGAGAACCTGTACACAGATTGGAGCGGTCTGGTAGTAGGTATGAAACCTGAGTTTTTTGTCGATGAGGTTAGGAAAACGATAAAGAGTTTAAACCTTACGAGAGCAGCAGGCCCTGATAACCTCCCGGCAGTGATAATCAAAACACAACCAGACTGGTGGGCAAAATTTTTTGCGGACATGTTTCAAATAATCCTAGAAACCGGGAGACTCCCCGATACCTGGAAAGGGGCCATAATACGGCCCATACATAAGAAAGGGGATATGCTTAGTCCTAAAAATTATAGGCTAATCAATTTACTTGACATTGGGGAGAAAATCTTCGCCAAAATAGTACTTGGCAAATTAAAAAACTGGGTAGAGATAAATCTAATTATCCCAGTGGAGCAGGGAGGATTCAAGGAAGGCCATTCCACAATGGACCACTGTTATGCCCTTTGGGCGCTGGCCCGGAAGTCGATAGAGCAAAGGGGAAACTTGTTTTGTTGTTTTAATCGACTTCCGGGCAGCCTTTGACTCAGTGGATCGCGGGAAACTTTGGGAGTGCCTGATTAAATATAATATCCCAACTGACCTATTAGCGATACTAAAAGAATTGCATAGAGGAAATTGGGCTCAAGTAGTAAAAGATACACAGGGGGCACTCACAAGGAAAATAGCAATAGACAATGGACTCCGACAGGGCTGCCTGTTAGCTCCTCTACTCTTTTCAATCTTTCTAGCAGACTTGCCGGTAACATTGGAGGTGGAGAAGAGTGCTAGCCCCAGAATGAGTGGTAAGAAAGTAGCATGCTTACTGTATGCAGACGATCTCGTTATTACTGACCAGACACAGCTAGGGCTACAGAGGAAATTAAATGCTTTTAACGATTACTGCAAGAGTAAACTGCTAGTAGTAAATATGGACAAAACAAAGGTTATGTGCTTTGGTAAAAAGCCAAAGAGCTTTTGCTGGTATCTAGATAAAACTAAATTAGAAACAGTAAAAGAATATAAATATCTGGGCCTATGGTTCGAATCATCCTTAAAATGGAACAAACATGTAGAAAACCAAAATGCAAAAGCTTCTTCCTCTATTTGTGGCTTGAAAAAATTTAATAAAACCTACGGAGATATGTCACATAAACCCATGATAAAAGCTTTCTCAGCCATGGTCCCCCCACAAGCACTCTATGGGGCAGAGGTCCTATTCCTTAGTGGTAAAGGGGATTGGAATCGGGAGGAAGGTAAAGCGGTAAAAATGCTACTGTCCTTGCCAAAGTCAGCCATGCTACAGGCAATTAGACTCGAAACAGGACTGATAGGGTGGAATACCCAGACCAGAATGGCTGTGGCTAGATTTTGGAAACGGCAATCTCTAGAGGAAGCGCAAAAGGTGTCACACTGGTGTAGTGGGGAAATACAACATAGCAATCTAAGATGGGCAGCTGAGGCAAAAAAGAAGATAAAAGAGACAATTTGTTGCCTAGATGTGGGTACAACCCAAAACCCCTTAGAAGCAGTCTTTACAAAAGTGACACTAAGACAAAAAGGAAGGGAGTACTCGAGGTCACAGGACCTAGGTTATTTAAGAAACAAAAAATCAGTAAAAAACATGATAGAAGTGTGGGAAACCGATATAGGATATCCATACCTTGAAGCACTCCCGAACTATGGATTTAGGTGGGATATATTAAAAATGAGAATTGGCATTATTCCCTGGAGAGTGGAGGAGAAAGTCACGGCAGAAATGATGTACCCAGATGGTTTTTGCAAGTGCGGTATGGGGTCTAAGTGTGAGATAATGCACATTCTTTTTGACTGTCTCAGGTATGTTGAAGTGAGAAAACGGATTCTGCGACCTATATTCATAAAATATAACACAAGAGTGAGAGCCCAAGCAATCAATTTAGTGCTAAGAATGGAATATCTAGAAATAGCTATAGCTTTGGGTTATTACCTGAAAGAAATTAATCAAATAGTCAGGGGAAAGCTCAAAGAAGTGTAGTGAGAAACCCCAGTCACCCTGTATACAATAAATGAAGAAGAGTAACTCAGGCAGGATAAGTCCAATGGGTTTTAATACCTTTTAATCTCCTTATAGCAATGGTGGACTGATGAAGATAATGAACAGCCCTGATTTTAAAAGACTAAGATAATTCGGATTTTAAGTAGAATGTTCTGTATGTTTTATGCTTTTTTTTTTTTTTTTTTTTTTTTTTTTTAAAGATTTTAACAAAAGTTGTACACTGTTTTATTAATAACTAATTATGTACATTATCCTGAATTCTATTCGATTTGGTTTTAAAGACTAAGGTCTAAATAAAACAGAGTTTTTCTCTCTCTCTCTCATATACCGAACTGAATAAAATATCCTTGTTTTGATATATTGTTCCTATTTTAGTGTTTGTTTGACATTACATGTATGAATTGTGAGACACATATTTCAGATTTACTTATTGTTCTAATAATTGCCTAGGAAGATATTTACATTGAGCATCTGTCATCCTTCCAGCGGCTTGTCTGGAGAATGACAGCATCTTTCATCCTTCCAGCAGATTGTCTTGATGAGTGTGAGGCACTGAGGCTCCCCTTTTCCAGGCCAGAGTTATTCTGCGCTCTCTACAGTTTTTAACCGGGCAGGCGGTTGCTCCAGAGCTGGCTGAATTCGGAATCGAAGACACATAACCTTGATTTTTATCTAAGATGGTTCCCAGTGTTGTGTAGTTCCTATATTACCTATACAGGATCTGCACATTCCGGATAACATAAACTGTGGGTTTGGTGGCAGACTGGCTCTGAGCACCCCCACCGAGAATTTTAGCCTGTTTTCATTAGATAGCTCACAGTGCCACTAGACTCTCCTCTTATCGGGGAGAAGTTAGTTTTTGTCAACCTCAGGACATGACTACACTGATCCCTCAGAATCATGGAAACAATATACTACTTTTCGCTTAGTCACTCGTGCTCACTTATTCGGTCTCAGTGAGTTACAGAAGAAACAGTCAGGCGTGTTAGAATAAGAATTTATTTCACAGTTGTTCTTCTAGTGTAAAATTGATGTGTTGCAACAACCGTTTTACAGTAGCAGATATATATGATTAGCCGTACAGTGAAAATAAAATGATAGTTTAGTTCTACCAACTTGCAATAATCATGTATACATACATGAATGCAAAATGCATGATAAAAGTGTGCGTACTCCTACGATGCCTATCTAGATGTACCTAAGTGCATCTAGCATGTGAGTAGGTGTGAAGCCAATAATGCCTCTATGATTTAGTCTACCCCCATTTCCTGGAACGGAGAGTGTGGGACCCCATCTTGGTCTCGATTTGGACATCCCGCGAGGGATGTGTTAGACCACTGTCAGCTGGAGCATCTGCATGCACGAGCCTCAGCATCTCTGGTCAGTGTGTCAGCCTGGAAGTCTCGGTCTCCTCTCCCAACCAAAGCAAGATGTGCTGTATGTATACAGAAAGTATCAAGGGTTTCTTTGTCCCTTGTTTCTTGTATTAGCCATTGTTGGATTTGAGGATGACGTAGGGGATGAACCTTGTACGTAGATATTATCCAGGTGGGGTAGCCTCTGCCTGGTTTCCAAGAACCCTTATGAATATTCAATTATACTGTATGAGTCTATTGATGAAGTTCTAGGGTGCTATTGCCCAGAGAAAGAACCCCTTCTGCGCTCAGGACTAGAACTAGGTAAAGGTTCAATCCTAAAAGCTTGTTACTGCGTAGTATAAGAGAGGCAATGTAGGCAGAGGTGTATGATATTACCGAGCCTATATTAGGGTACCAATATGAAACATAACACCAGGGTGGGAATAGAACTCCAGTTTTAGGGTCGCTTTGTCTTCTTGCCTGGAGAGGAGACTGGAAGTTTTATGAAGTATTTCTTTTCATTCTCTGCTTGACGCCTGTACCTACCATTGATTGGTGATTTGTAGTGACTATAATGCGTCTTCTAAGAAACAACTGAATGTTGATTTCAGTCAGACACATGCAGCGGGCGAGGCTACCTCGGCTGATCTCAATCTATGGCACATCTTCAGAAAAGAGCTTTTATTCACCCTGCTCCGGGTGGGGCTGCTCCTGTGAGGTGTAACCTGGGTACTTGCAGACAGACTCGTAGGCTTCTAGCCATATTCCCTGCTGTGGTTGAAGTAGCTTTAACACCATAGCCTTCCCCAGTTGCCCTAAAAGGGGCCCTGCAGAGGTCTTGGGGGTGTTAGGAATCCTGAAGGCAAAGAGACTGCAACATTAGTGAACCCTTACACCTGAGTGACCGTCAAGCGCCTACCGTAGTGGCCCTAAAAGGTGTCTTGGGGTGTCAGGATTCCTGAAGTCAGGAGGACGGCAGCGTTAGTGAACCCTCACCCTTGACTGACTGTCAGGAGTCTTCTGTAGTGGCCCTAAAATGGGGTCCTGCTAGGGTCTTGAGGGTGTCAGGAATCCTGAGGTCAGGGGTGACATCAGCGTTAGCGAACCCTCACACCTGAGTGACTTTCAGGAGGAATCTCATAAGATAAAGACCCTCATATACGTGAACTCTGACCCAAGTTGTTGAATATTGGTTGCGTTGAGAGGAAGGTCTATTGTTTGTTTATGAGGTTAAATGTGCATACCTTTGTGCTTACCACAAGAAACTCTATATGAGCCAGAGTGACCTTTCACCTATTAACAGGGTGTGCACTTTTTATAGCTCGGGAGCCTGATAAAGATGCAAAACTCATAACTCTTGTGGGTGTCTTAACAGGAATGAATGAATGAATGAAAGGTTTTGTAGAGCATGACAGCTCCTCCGAGGGGTGTTTTTACGCTATTCTAACGGCACAGAAATCCACTCACCAATTCCAGATGAAATCACAGTGAATACTGTTCTTTTAAAGATCTCTTTGAGTGATGACTCGTTGTTAGTGTGGCATAACTGGACAAGAAGAGGGTTCCACTCCCCGATCACCAGAGCCGAGAAGGAGCACCTCCTGAACTAGTATTACTGAACCTGGGGATTTGCGTTGAGAGGGTACCCCAAGACCCAAGCCTTCTGGAGGCCCTTCAGTGCAGGGATTATTACACACGTTGAGCTTATAGTGAGGGCCTCTAATGCATTCCACGCACATCGAGCTTGTAGGGAGGGCCTCTAATGCATTCCACGCACGTCGAGCTGATAGTGAGGGCTTCTAATGCATTCCACGCACATCAAGCTTGTAGTGAGGGCCTCTAATGTATTCCACGCATGTCAAGCTTATAGTGTAGTATAGTTCCTATATCCCAGATAGACTCTGTGCATTGGAATAATATACATAGGCTTTCCTGTTTTCAGTTTCCATTATTGGTAAATTTTGGTGGGGTTTTTTCAGTGTTTTCAAGTGATTTCAATACCTTAAAAAAACAGTGGTTATACATTTCCGTGTCCTTAAAAACAACAGAAACAGTGTTTTTCCAGTGTTTATGGAACTTTTTGCTTTTATTATAGCTTGCTTTATGCACTGTTAGCACATGGTATATAGGCAGTGTACGTATAGTGTATATGGTCCCAATACTATTTTACAAATCAAACTTATTGTAGTATACCATACAATACTTCTTCAGTGAGTCTTTGGTCATGCATGCTCACTCTTTCCTTCCCATGTAAACTTTTATCAGGGAAAAGGCCCTCTCAACATTGGTGCTTGAGACTAGCAATGCCAAAACAGCCAGTACTCAATTTGCTAATTCTGTCCACTGACATAGCTTTCCTTGCCAATACTGGTGCACCTGAAGATTGTGATTATCTGTGACAGGTTCTGCAACATGTGCTTCGAACTGGGCACATATGCCCTCAGTGAAGCAGTAAAAAATAAAGCAGCACTTTTGAAACTCTGGAGAAAATGTCTTGTTACGGAAGGGATCTATGACAAGTGCAGAGTACCACTTTGAGAATTCATTGACTTCAAATGCTATGGTTGGTGAAGGGCTATTTCTCAAACATTGTAAAATAAAAGTTTCTGAATTGCTTCTCAACATTTCTTTGCTTATCAAGTGGCAAGCACTCTACGATGGAATATGTTACAGTGACAAAGTCACTAAAAGTGTCCCCCAGCCTACTCTCAAGGAGATATTTCACATCTACACCAATTATGCTGAACACTTGGAAGACAAGGGTGTTTTCAGACTCGAGTTTTTCTATCATGTCCTCTTCAGCAGTCATGCTTTCCTGTAAAAATCGAAGAATGCAGTTGAGTGTACTATCAATATGTGACCAAAGATTCTCACATTTCTTGCTTTTGGTATCACTCAGCAAAAGTTCTTAAAACAGTTGCCACTTGGATGATATAGCATTCATGGCATCTAGGACTGAAAACCATAAGCGTAAGTGACACATTTTGGATAACTCTCTCTTTGATGCCACACAAAGCACAAAAGGAGAAATATTTGTGTTTATGCGCATAACAAAAGTGCACCGGAATGGACTAAAAAGTTAATAGCATTCTTCATTAACTCTGAAGATTGGAAAGATGCTTTCAGCATACCATCTAACAAGTGGCAAGGATTTCTTATGTGGAAGCACTTCAGCTCAGGTATCGATTTCGACAGGTCATCACGCAACTTTTTCATATACGTAGCTGAATCACTGCAAATGCAAAGAATATCACTCCAATCTTTGTTGAACTTGGTAAGAATGTTTTGCAGCAGCATTCCAAGTGACACTGCATTCCATGTTTTCCAAATGTCTGGTGTCACGTTTTCACCAGTATCCCAGATGCTTGGTGACTGCATTCTTTTCACATATACCTGTCACTATACCTTGCATTGTATTTTTAGAGTCTGGGGTGTTTGGCAATTCACCTACTATTATTACTGACTCACTAGAAAAGGGTGCTGATGTATCAAGGGTTTTTAACCGTTCTGTGTGAGTAAATGTGATGGTATGTGTAGGGAAAGATTCTTATGAAACCTACATTTTTCTTATCAGTGAAAGTCTTAATGGTAGATAAAAAAAGCATTTTTTTTTATATTTCCTGATTCTCTACAGTTTATAACATAATTAAACACCTAAAACATGCTTCATACCTGTATCTTTAGACCTAAAACTACAAAACCGAAAAAAGTGAGAAGAACAAACCTCAAGCAGAATAATATTAGCCCAGTCTTTCTTACTGCTACCTTATATAACAAAGTTATATTGTATTGGCCCCTTCAAGAAGAAATAAAAATGACTCTTTCACTCTCATTTTCCTTTCTTCGAATGGCATTTAGTTTTTGGTTGAGCAGGTGTTTTTTCAGTGTTTATATGTTTACACTTATGAGAGCAATTTCCCTTACGGTGGGGTTTTATCAGTTATTATAGGTTTAAACCTAAAACCGGGCAGCCTAAATATACACTATAGATTTGACATAGGACTGAGGTCAGTATGTCTTTATCAAGTACATTAAACTTAATTACTTGTGTGTGCCAGCTAATTCAGAGTTCACTAGAAACTTCTCGAATGAACAAGAAGGGATTCGTTTCTGACAACCACATAAACATGACAACTTTGTTTCCCTTAGAATCAGAACAATATCTTCAGAGTCGTGGAAACAATAGATTAAAGTTTTACTCAGTCAATAGTGCATGCTTCGTTTCTATAGAGTGCACAGAAATAGAGAGATGGGCGTTTCAATAAAAGGGTTTATTGGACATTCTTATTTCTCTTGCAAGAGATATGAACTGTTACAATCGTAAGACAGAATGCGAAGTATAATACGTACAGGGTTACCACTAAGATAAAATAATACTGTAATAGCATGGTTTTGTGGCTATTACATATTCATTAAAATACATACATAAATACCATAGGCTAAAATACTCGTTTGATGCTTCTAGAATAAACCTATACCAATGTTTACCTAACCTAAGTGTCGTACGAGGGAAGAAGTAGGTGCTGTTTTAGCTATTGTCTAGTTTTAATTTTGCCAAGAGTTGCCAAATGTTTCTCTAGGTTCTAATCAGCTCCATACCTTAGAATTAGAGAGTTTGGTATCTCTTTCCCGGGACTCGATCTCTAACACCCCGCAAGAGGAGCCAGAAACAATGGAGCTCGATTCTCGGTGAGGAGGATGACAGCGTCTGGTCAGTGCGTCAGTTGGTGACTTGACTTCCTTCGGGACTTGCTGTGGCGAGCCCCATCGTGCAAGTAGGTAGTCAAATTGCACCGTACCTTGCCTTAGCAAGTGAAGGTATATTTATACCTTGAAGGTGTTTAGGAATATCAGTATTGACGTGCAAGTCGGGCATACGAACATCATGAATGAACCCCTACTGAAGCAGAGTCAAATGAGAACCTCGTTTCTTTGGCCAAACGTGTTTGTAAATCAGGCACCGATAAATCAGCAGGATAGGCATAATCTAAGTCATCAATGTTATTAATGGGGAAAGTATTGAGTAAAGGATTGGAAACAACAGGCATCTTGAAGGCCACTTCTGGCTCAACAGTAGCAGTAATGGCCAAAACAGAATTTCTCACAATCGAAGGACAGGAGACCGCCGGTGTCATGCTATGAAGAATCGGCCACCCTGTGTATCTTCACATTGTCAATTGAGATAAACCTGTTTTCCTTACGACCTGGAAGTGGTGGTAAAATGACTGTTCTTGTGCCCTTCACTCCAAGAACGGGGACCGGTGCTCGATAGGAAGGACCACATTTTTTCTTGTTATCGATCTTCTCTCGAACCAGTTCTCAAACTTTGGGTATCCAGCCAACTACCGGGATCTCCTTTCCAGTGAAGAATTGGCTTGGTAGTCTGGTCTGCCCTGTTCCCATGATGCACTGGGCCAGGGACAGACTAATTTGCATGTAGCCAGGTTCTGAGCTGGGATGGTGCAGTGAGCTAAAAAACGGTGATGGATCAAGCCCTGATCTTTGGACTGGGTAAGAGTGGTCTGCTTAATTCAGACACTCTGTTCATCACCACCCCCTTTTCTGAATCGTTTTTGGCCCCTATAGGTGTATCAGGGCATACTCAGACATGAGTCCCTTGCTCACTGCACCATCAGGATTCAAGCAAGCCGGGCTGACGATGGCTGAAATGTCAGAAACCGGTACCCGCAAGCTTGTCTCCTTTCCAGTGAAGAATTGGCTTAGTAGTCTGGTCTGCCCTGTTCCCATGATGCACTGGGCCAGGGACAGACTAATTTGCATGTAGCCAGGTTCTGAGCTGGGATGGTGCAGGGAGCTAAAAAACGGTGATGGATCAAGCCCTGATCTTTGGACTGGGTAAGAGTGGTCTCCTTAATTCAGACACTCTGTTCATCACCACCCCCTTTTCTGAATCGTTTTTGGCCACTATAGGTGTGGCAGGGCATACTCAGACATGAGTCCCTTGCTCACTGCACCAT
The DNA here is from genome assembly GCF_964263255.1 of Lissotriton vulgaris. NCBI lineage: Eukaryota > Metazoa > Chordata > Amphibia > Caudata > Salamandridae > Lissotriton > Lissotriton vulgaris. Next base: position 46,799,860 of record NC_141699.1, read on the forward strand.
CAGGATTCAAGCAAGCCGGGCCGACGACGGCTGAAATGCCAGAAACTGGTCCCCGGAAGCTTGTCTCCTTTCCAGTGAAGAATTGGCTTGGTAGTCTGGTCTGCCCTGTTCCCATGATGCACTGGGCCAGGGACAGACTAATTTGCATGTAGCCAGGTTCTGAGCTGGGATGGTGCAGTGAGCTAAAAAACGGTGATGGATCAAGCCCTGATATTTGGACTGGGTAAGAGTGGTCTGCTTAATTCAGACACTCTGTTCATCACCACCCCCTTTTCTGAATCGTTTTTGGCCACTATAGGTGTGGCAGGGCATACTCAGACATGAGTCCCTTGCTCACTGCACCATCAGGATTCAAGCAAGCCGGCCCGACGACGGCTGAAATGCCAGAAACCAGTCCCCGGAAGCTTGACTCCTTTCCAGTGAAGAATTGGCTTGGTAGTCTGGTCTGCCCTGATCCCATGATGCACTGGCCAAGGAACAAACTAATTTGCATGTAGCCAGGTTCTGAGCTGGGATGGTGCAGTGAGCTAAAAAGCGGTGATGGATCAAGCCCTGATCTTTGGACTGGGTAAGAGTGGCCTGCTTAATTCAGACACTCTGTTCATCACCACCCCCTTTTCTGAATCGTTTTTGGCCACTATAGGTGTGGCAGGGCATACTCAGACATGAGTCCCTGGCTCACTGCACCATCAGGATTCAATCAAGCCGGGCCGACGATGGCTGAAATGCCAGAAACCGGTCCCCGGAAGCTTGTCTCCTTTCCAGTGAAGAATTGGCTTGGTAGTCTGGTCTGCCCTGTTCCCATGAAGCACTGGGCCAGGGACAGACTAATTTGCATGTAGCCAGGTTCTGAGCTGGGATGGTGCAGTGAGCTAAAAAACGGTGATGGATCAAGCCCTGATCTTTGGACTGGGTAAGAGTGGTCTCCTTAATTCAGACACTCTGTTCATCACCACCCCCTTTTCTGAATCGTTTTTGGCCACTATAGGTGTGGCAGGGCATACTCAGACATGAGTACCTTGCTCACTGCACCATCAGGATTCAAGCAAGCCGGGCCGACGACGGCTGAAATGCCAGCAACCGGTCCCCGGAAGCTTGTCTCCTTTCCAGTGAAGAATTGGCTTGGTAGTCTCGTCTGCCCTGTTCCCATGATGCACTGGGCCAGACTAATTTGCATGTAGCCAGGTTCTGAGCTGGGATGGTGCAGTGAGCTAAAAAACGGTGATGGATCAAGCCCTGATCTTTAGACTGGGTAAGAGTGGTCTGCTTAATTCAGACACTCTGTTCATCACCACCCCCTTTTCTGAATCCTTTTTTGGGATCTGCAACGCATCATCCGATGTGGAGGGCAAATGTTCCTTTGCAAGACTGTCTCTGGTCTTTTGTGGATCCTGTAAAACATTGCAATGTTCATCTACGTCAAAGGCCGTGGCTTGAGCCACGCAGTCTAGACCGTCGAGGTCAGGGACATACATCTTGATACCAAAGAGCATTTCGTACGGGGTCCGCCCACCCAGAGACCTTCTAGGGAGATTATTAAGAGCACGCTGCACGCCATTGAGATGGGCCAGCCAGTTTCTGCCAGTGGCTATAACTCGAGTTGTCAAAGATTGCTTTAAGTCATGGTTCATTCGTTCCACTACACTATTACCCTCAGGTCTGTACGGAAACTTGACTTGGACCCCCAACGAAACCATAGCATCCTTATACCCCTTAGAGGCGAAAGCCGGACCCTGATCCAAATGGAAGGTACCACAGGCAAAAATCCCGACAAAGACACGCAAATCTCTTATGACAGTCCGTGAATCAGCGCTGCAATGGGGCCATACCCACACAAAGCGTGTGCATGAATCAACTGCTATTAAGATGTACTTATACGCAGTATCAGAAGAAAAAGGACCGCAGTGATCTAAATAAACACAACCCAGTGGTTTATTAGAAATGTACAACTGTGTCTGTGGCGGACGCGCAGCAGTTGAAGGCTTAATCTGCTGGCAAATGTCACATTGAAGGACATAATCGCGCGTCTGTTTGTACAGTCCCCGCCAACAGAATCGTTGTTGTAGCTGAGTTACAGTGGCTGAGATGCCCGCATGCGCAGACGCCACACTTTCATGCACCGCTGTAATCAATGTAGCCCTGCGATCCAAGTTGGGAATCAGCTGTTCCCCAACATCAGGAATTTTCTCATAAGGAACCTTGTCGGGACTTAAGTGGTATGTGTACTTCGAAGGGAACCCCGTAGGATATTTACCTCCATTCTCAGTGGCAGACACTGCCGCCAAGATGTCATCATCTATTTTACTTTTGGACCGTGTAACTGCTGCGACTAAATATTTTGATACCGCAGATTTCGCTGCGTCATCAGCAAGCGAGTTACCGACAGCGTGGACTCCGACACGCTGATGGCCGAGAGTATGAATCACAAACACAAGTGGCAACTGCTCTTTAAGCTCAACCACTCGGACCCAGATCATTTTATGTTTTATTGTGCTACCTTTGGAATCACTAAATTAATTCTGAATCCAAAAGAACAAGTTCTCATTGTAAGACTGGACACAGTAGTAAGAATCACTTACGATAAGTGTTGTCACACAAGGATCTGCGTACTCCAATGCAAGCATCAGAGCACGAAGCTCTGCTAATTGTGCAGTGCAGTCCCCTAGTGTCTGCGTGTGCCTGACACTGGACTTGAACTCATCGTTCACCATGGCACCGACCACAATGGCGCATGCGGAAACGTAGGCATGTTTAGAGCCATGCGCAACCTGCACCTAACCATCAGTGTAAATGATGCAATGGAAATCCTCCAGGGGTCGCATTGCTAAAGGAGCTGGATGAACAAATTCATACTGTAAGTACTCCTGCGACCATAATGAGGCGTCAAAGATAAACGTGACATCCTGGGATGTCAAGGACGCAGCCCATTGAATCCACCGAGGGTGCAAAGCTTTAGAATTTGGTACACTGGCTTTCATGACCGCCTCCAAGGCAGGACACAGCGTAACAACCAACATGCGCTTTCCCTGTGACAGGGCACGTTCCTTAAGAATTGCCATCTGCACATCCGTCAAAATCTTCTCCACAGTGGAAAAGCGCAACTCAGCCGAAGTGTACAAGTGTGACTTGTAAGCAATAGGTACTGTGTCTCCTTCATTAAAAGTCAGGTACGTGAAACCTACCGTACCAGGGATAATTCTTATAACCAGGTTGGTCTGATTATCACGAGTCAGTAAGAATTTAGAAGCGAGCAGATCAGCTTGCAAAGACTGCAGAATAGCCGAATGCTCAGGCAGGCAGCATGATTTGGAAAATGATGGTTGTATCAAAGCATACAAAGGCTTGATACGACATCCTAGCACCACTGAAAAAACGACAAATCAAACTAGGCAGCAAGAAGGCCTCCTGGTTCAACGAGGATCTTAAGAAATCCAAGAAACTCTGTCGCTCCCTTGAGAAGTCCTGGAAAAAAGACCCAACCACCAGCACCAAGGACGCCTTCAAAAACGCCACCCACATACATCACCAACAGATCCGGACTGCCAAGAAAGCCGCTTTCAAAGACCGACTAGATAACAACGCCCACAACAGCAAGGAATTATTCAACATCGTCAAGGAATTTACCAACCCCTCAGCCAACTCCAATGACATCACCCCCTCTCAAGCCCTCTGCGACTCCCTAGCCTCATTCTTCCACAACAAAATTGCAGACATCCACAACAGCTTCGACAACCGACCCAAAGACCAACCCACCCAACCCCCTGTAGGACCCCCACCCCCTCTTAATCTCCACTGAGGACACCATCCGTCTGATGAACTCTATCCACTCAGGATCCCCCACAGACCCATACCCTCACCACATCTTCAACAAAGCAGACTCCATCATAGCACCACACCTTCGAGACGTCTTCAACTGCTCCCTCAACACCGCCACCTTCCCGGAAAGCTGGAAACACGCCGAACTAAGCGCCCTTCTGAAAAAACCCACAGCGGACCCCACCGAACTCAAAAACTACCGCCCTATCTCACTCCTTCCATTCCCGGCCAAAGTCATCGAGAAAGCGGTCAACAACCAGCTCGCCGCATTCCTCGAAACCAACAAATCCCTCGACCCCTCACAATCCGGCTTCCGAGCCAAACACAGCACTGAAACCGCCCTCATCGCAGCAACAGACGACATTCGAACTCTACTGGACAATGGAGACACAGTCGCCCTCATCCTCCTCGACCTCTCCGCAGCCTTTGACACGGTCTGTCATAGCACCCTTCTACAACGCCTCAGAAACGTCGGAATACAAGGAAAAGCACTGGAATGGATCACCTCGTTCCTCACCGGAAGAACCCAGAGAGTCCGCCTTCCACCATTCAAATCCGAGGCCACTGAAGTCATCTGCGGCGTACCACAAGGATCGTCACTCAGCCCCACCCTCTTCAACGTATACATGAGCCCCCTCGCGGTCATCGCACGCCAACACAACCTCAACATCATCTCCTACGCCGAAGACACTCAACTGATCCTATCACTCACCAGAGACCCTAACACTGCCAAAACCAACCTGCATGAAGGAATGAAAGAAGTAGCCGAATGGATGAAGCACAGCCGTTTGAAACTGAACTCAGACAAAACAGAAGTCCTCATCCTAGGCACCTCCCCCTCCGCCTGGGATGACTCTTGGTGGCCAGAGGCCCTTGGAAAAGCACCCGTCCCGACGGACCACGCACGGAACCTGGGCGTCATCCTGGATTCCTCACTCTTGATGAACAGACAAGTCAACGCCGTTTCTTCATCTTGCTTCAACATTCTTCGCATGCTCAAAAAAACATTCCGCTGGATCCCCACCGAAACTAGAAAAACAGTCACCCACGCTCTGGTCACGAGCCGACTTGACTACGGAAACACCCTCTACGCCGGTACCACCGCAAAACTCCAGAAAAAACTTCAACGCATCCAGAACGCTTCAGCCAGGCTCATATTAGACATCCCGCGCAAAGAACACATCTCCGGTCACCTGAAAAGCCTCCACTGGCTCCCTGTCAATAAGAGGATTACCTTCCGGCTCCTAACCCATGCACACAAAGCACTCTACGAAATCGGACCCGAATGCCTCAACACACGACTGTCCTTCTACACCGCCCCCCGCCAGCTACGATCCTCCAACCAGGCCCTTGCCACTGTACCTCACATCAACAAAACCACCATGGGAGGTAGATCCTTCTCCTACCTGGCAGCTAAAACCTGGAACTCACTTCCCACTCACCTTCGCCTTACTCAGAACTACCTAGCATTCAGAAAGCAACTTAAAACGTGGATATTTGACAAGTTAGTCCCCACCCTTATTCAAGCGCCTTGAGACCCTCTGGGTATGTAGCGCGCTATATAAATTTACTGACTTGACTTGACTTGACTTGGGCATATTCCGGAATGTAAGTCACCCAAAATTCAAGAAGCCCAGTAAAGATTGTAATTTTTTCAGTGTTGTCGGAGCACGCAATTGTGCGCATTTCTCCAGGAAGTCAGGAGCCAATCCCTTTCCCTCATTGTTGAGCGCGTAGCCCAGAAACAACACTGTGTACTCTGCAATGTGCGATTTTGCAAAGTTGAATTTGTAACTTAAGTTTGCAAAGGTACAAATAATTCCGTTTACTCGACACAGATGCTCCCAAAGTTCGTCGTCTGTGAGATATATGTCATCCACATACGAACAAGCATCCGGGTCGATTCTCTCCAAAAGAGAGACTATGCGGGCAGTAAAAATCCCAGGGCTATTCTTATAGCCCATAGGCAAACGCCGAAATTGTTTATTGACACCGCCGCAAGTAAAGCTGGTCCATTGGGAACTTAGACCATACAATCGATGGGCATAAAAACTAAGCATGGGCGAATTTTGCGAATTCGCGATCCGTGAATTTGCGAATTCGCGATCCACAAAATTCGCGAATTTGCACGAATTTGCGGATTTTTGGTTTTTTGCATGTTCGCGGGGTTCTTTTCGTGTTCGCGGGTTTTTTTGCGTGTTCGCTGGGTTTTTTGCGTCTTCGCGAGCCGCTTGCATAGCGAAGTTACCCATGCAGTAGTTTATGGGAGAGGGAGAGAGAGATAGATAGATAGATAGATAGATAGATAGATAGATAGATAGATAGATAGATAGATAGATAGATAGAAAGAGAGAGAAAGAGAGGGAAAGAGAGAGGGAGAGAGAGAACGAGAGAAAGAAAGAGAGGCCGGATCTCTGAAGGGCCAGATTCCTGAGTTGCCCCTACAGAACATGCAGCTTTTTATTTTTAGCAAAATGCATATGAAAATTGTGCTGTAAAGGTATCTTTTAGTTTAACCCCTCCTGACAACTCAACATGGGTGTATTTGCCATCCTCTTCCTTCTTCCTGTTTTTTATATCTGTAAGTGCTTCCTGATGAGGTTTAATTCCTCAGACAGGTGATTCGTTGCCTACTTGTAACTATTCTCTGACCCTGCTTCAAGGGTCAGAGCAGGGTCAGAGAATAGTTGCAAGTAGGCAACGAGGCGCCAGGAAGCAATTAGCAGCAGGTGTCCAAGTTGAAGTTAATTTGTTTGTAACCCTTTTGTAAAAGGTTACAAAGAAATTAGGTTCAACTTTTGCACCTGCTGCTGTAACCCTTGCTTGGCTGAAAATTTGTCCCCGCTGATTCGCGGATTTTACCGCGATTTCGCGAGATTCGCGGATCGCGAAATCGTGGAAAATCCGAAAATTTGCCCGCGAAATGGATTTTACGCCCACCCTTAATAAAAACCATTGGAAATGTCAAGCGAGGTCTTAAACCGCTTACGCACAAGACTATTCACAAGAGCAGAGCCGTGAGTATTCTGTACTGCACAGTTATGGCATTGCGAGTTTAAATGCCGGTAATCCAACACCAAACGATACGAACAGTCAGGCTTGTTTACAGTAAAAAGAGGGTTATTCATCGGTGATACACACGTTTCAATTACACCTTGATATTCCAATTGTTCAAGGATTGCCGCGACGGAAGCTTTAGCCTCACGTCGTATGGGATATTAAGTTTGAGGCTGCGGCTGAGACCGTAAAGAAATCTCGTGGTTTGGGGATAATTTATCCCAACCACACTGATTGCGGTACACAGCCGGCGCCAGAGCTAGAGCCCACTCTTCTGCAAAATGCAGCGCATCCTCTTTCGAGACTGTGTTCGCGAAACTGGGGAGGATTACCTCCTCCCCTCCCAGAGCTGCGAGCACAAAAGGTGGGGGCCAATCAGCCTCCGAAAGCAAAATGTCATATGTAGACGAAAGATTTTCCCAAAATACCCCTTATATGGTTCGTTGTATGTCACCTTCTATTAACAGGACAATTTCAAAAAGTCTATCAGGGGGAGCAACTCTGGTATCAGCTGTTTCAATGACAACATAAGTATCAGTCGCTGTCACCTTCAGTAGTGGACGCAGGGCCTCTCTCACTATGGTAATCTCCGCCGCGCTGTCCAGCAAGGTCAGAGCCCACGTCAGATTCCGAAGCTGCGTTCTCACTATCTGGGGCATATCGATGCTATATTAAGGCTGCGACTTTCTTCTTGGCAAACTGCGGTCTCTTAGGCGTAGAGCCTTCCTGCTTTTCTGCACCATTCCTCGGGCGGGGCTGGTCATGTCCTTGTTGGCCACCCCGACCCCTGCCAACCCCTCCAGCACCGGTTGTCGGAGCCGATGAGTCCTGAAAGGAACGAGGAGAGCGTTGGTCAGAAGCCTGAAATCGATCAGGAGTCTTAATTGTCGCGCAAGTTATAAACACGTTCCGACTGCGCAGGCAACGGAGGCGCAGGACGAGACCCCTGGGGTTGTTGTTGTTGCCGTTGCTTACCCTGTTTCTGTTTTTTAGGCCAATTTTGTTTCTTGGATTTGGGCTGAACCTCCGTTTCTGAAGCTTGTCCCGGGGCTGCTTTTTCTCCTTAACAGAAAAAGGCTAAAGTCCCTTACTATTGCGGCCCACGGTCTTATAAGCCGCCACAATAATTATCGCTAACTGTCGGGGTTTCTCGGCTTCGGGAAGCGCCGCCAACGCATTAGCAACCTGAAAGTTCACTGCATCCCCCTTGACATTAGCAAGGATCAGATCGCAAACTACATCAAAGGTGCAACACAGGTGCATGCCCAACTCAACCGCAGACTCCGATCCGTGATCATCTTGAACACGTTTAAGGACCGAAGACAGCACGGACAAGGACGGGGGTGCCGTAGCACCTAGCATAGACCGCTGCAAAAGTCTTACCCCATGTCTCACAGTCAACGAGTTCAGGGGCCAAATCTTTCGGTAAACTAAGCGTAAGAATCTGTTGTTTTTCACCTGGAGTCCTATTAGGAAATACAGCTTCCAGCTGGTAAAATTTATCGGCAAGCCAGAAAGGAAAATCATCCTTGTCCTGGGGCTTCTTGCCAATCCCGGCATTGACCATGACAGGATTGATTTTCAAACTACCCTGTCCGCCCGTAAGTGCCGCACCCCCCTGGGCTCCACCCGGAAGATTACGGCCCATGTAATGCACTAAAGCTCTAATCACGGCAATCGCAACTACATGTAGTCGTCGGAGTTCAGCCACGTTACAATTGCTGTGTAGAGGATGAGGAGTAAATCCAGCCAAAACAGGCCAACTGGCTCCTGGAATGGACAAAGGACCGAACCTCGGAGCGGTTAAAGAATGGGGTAGGGTGCCACCAAACCAAACTCCATGCTGCCAAACATCAATAGGTACTTCCTGTGCCCTGTACGGAGTATACTCATTAGGTACAGCTGTGGGAGTGTACGTGTGGAACACACCTGAAATAGCGTCCACCGCCGGAAATGTCACCCACGAATAAAACAGTTCGTATTGATAAGCATGTTACGCACTCACCACCATGATCACAGCCAAGCCTTCCAAAGGCACATTGTACATCCGCAAATTATCTCGCACCGCAATGCGACTATGCTGCGGAATGTCCACGGCAGCCATGACAGCACAGGAAATTCGAAAAACAAAGTAAACTTTGTAGCACAACTGGGTAGTAATTCAAGGAAACTGTTTTAGTAAGAATCAAGCTTGGAAGGACCTATTTCAAAAATAGGTAGGTTTTCCGACACCACCGTTTTCCGGAAATGGCAGTGAAGGTGTTAAGGTGTGAATGATATACTACTCGTGTGTCATGATATAAGGCCAACAACGTATGGGCGCCATGTAGCGGGAATTCTGTTCTCCTACAGAACTGTGCATGGAGACCTGGAACCTCAGTGAATTAGGATGGCCCAAAACTCACCTCAGTACCCAAAATCCCCTTACCGAGCTAGCTACAGTGTCTAATTGGTCATAGCAAACTCCCAATGTTTAGACAAACCAGAACATGAACTTTAGATACCTCAGGTATCGTGGTACACATGAACACTCTTTAGCTATATAATCATTTCAAACCAGAACGTGGAGTAAATAAGGACACATGCATATTTGAAATATTTATTTACCAATGCAGGGTTCTCAAACGCAGTATCTTATATAACACTAGCAAACATATTATAAAAAACAAAGTTATCAGCATAGTTAATAGTCCATAGAAAGCAAACGGTGACAGCATACTAAGATGCTGTGATGAATAGGAATTTACAATACCTAATTCTCACCCTCCCTATTTAGCATAATATTTTATATCTATGAAGGTCTCATTTGGGTTTTAGCAGGGCGGGCCCATACCTCAAAATCTCAGTGGCAGAGGATCACATCATCTTCCACCAGCTCTCTGCATGCGAAGCACATCAAGTGTGTTTTTGTGCATTCAGCACAACAATATAAAACTCGCCTAGAGCCAGATTTTGGCAGCAGCATGTGTGTTATCTTTATAGGGGTGCGAAGATCAAACCTTACAAAAACACTAGGTTAAGTTATCCTTGTAGCCTTCAGCACTCACTGTGCGGACAGAGTGCTAAACAAAACTGATATCAGAGCAATAACATATTATTTCTCAAGTAAATCATGAAGCTCTTCTAGGTTGAAAGCTAAAACAACAATTATATGTTGTGTGCAAAAATGAAGCAGAAAGGAAAAGAGGTGTTTAAACATTTAATAAGCTCATGCTAACTTAACACAGTATGTAGAAAAGAATTAGCTATATGACACTGTTTAGCTTAAGTTTAGTTTTGTCAATCTACAAAGGTTTCTCTAGGTTATAATCAGCTCCATAACATTAGAATGAGAGAGGTTGGTATCTCTTTCTCGGGACTCGATTTCCCAACACCCTGCAAGGGGAGTCAGAAACCCTCGAGCTTGATTTCTTGGCAGGAGGAGTATTAGCTTCTGGTCAGTGTGTCAGCTGGAGAGTTGGCTTCCTTCGGCACTTGCTGTAGCGAGCTGCGTCGTGCAAGTAGGTAGTCAAACTGCACCAAACCACACCGTGCTTTGCTATAGCAAGTGAAGCTATATTTATACCTTGAAGGTGTTTAGGAATGGCAGCATTGATGTAAAGTCGGGCATATGAATGTCATGAATGAACCCCTAAGGAATAGATGTTCATGCGTAATAAATGAGTTCTTAGAGAAATCAATATCCAAGCACGGGAAGTCCCTAACAGCTTAAGAGTCTGGTTTTCGTAGAAATCGTTGTGACGTAGATAACAGATGGAAGTAGCCATGCCTGTATTTGGGTAGCATGGACTATGCCCAAATAAGGACTGGCTATATATGCCTATATAAGGGCAATGTAAAATGTACCTTTATAAGGGCATGAATTTGGAAATGCATACGGAATCTAAATCGACATACAACAGTTCCAGGTGTGTTGCCACAGTGACAGAGTATCCCTCTTTTGCTTTTTGAAAAGTCCTGTTGATGTCAACACGGGTGTCTTCAGGTGTCCTCTTTGATGCAGTTGGGTCATATTTGAGGTTCTGGTTTTTGGGAGTCACTTAAGTCCTAGATTTAAGAGAGGTTGGGGATATATGAGCCAGTGACCAATGGGCTGCTAGTCCCTGCAGGTAATCCACACCTGAGATGATCATATCTGGGGTTGTAGGTCACCTTTTCTAACCAGAAACCACTATTTCTACCACTTTTAAAAATTGTCAGAACGCTTCCTCAGGGTAAAGCCAGGCAGCCCACCCTAGAGATGTGGTTAACCTTCACAGAGTGTACACATTGAAGGATAATAACTTTCCCAACTGCCCAGGTGCAAATGTGCCTTGGGCAGCAAGAGAGCCGTTTACTTCTCTGGGAGACAGCCTGGATGCATATCAGAGGCTACACAGCCTTTGAAGCTGACCGCCTTGACGTGCCACTTTACAAGCCCACCAGGGAGGGAGGAGATTTTACCTCATTAATGCTCTTGCACTTACATGCCCAAACCTTTAATATAATGCACTCCACCTCCTGGGCTCCAGGGCATGCCTTAGGGGCGACTGACATTCATTAAGAGCAATGCATTGACTTTGCCACACATGGTGAGGGCAAAGTCGAAATGGAGTAGTTTACAATGTTCCTGCGGTCTCCAGGGGCAGGCCTTCTGTGGGTGGTTTACTTGGGTGACATAGGTTGGCACAAACAGTAATGGAAGCACTAGGAACCCCTTTACCCCCCATGCCATGGGTACCACAGGTATGATATACTAGGAACTTATAACAGGGGTAAAGTCTTTGTCAATTGGGATTGTTAATTCACACATACTGGTTTTAGGGAGAGAACACTTACCCTGGGGCCTGGACAGCAGGCTCCAGTGCACTTTGAAAGTCATAGACATTATGGGGGGATGACCCTCCAAAAAGTAACTTTCCTAAACTCCTCAGCCCACCACACCGGACAAGAGGACAGAGAGGCTGCCTACTGAGACCTGAGACAGGAGAGGTGCAATCGGAGCCATATTATGGCCGGCAAGGGACCAGGAACCTGCAGTGTACTGCCTCTGTTGGCCAAGAGCTCGCAGCTCCCCACTGGCTCCCTGGGGGAGCATAACACCCCCTCCTCCTATTGATACCTGAATGGACCAAGCTCCTCTTTGCTCGCATAAAGCCTCTATACAGAATGTGACTGCAGCAATATACTGCAACCTGCATCCTGGGCCTCAAACTGGAGCCACATCGAAAAGTCGAACTTATGGGGAAACTAAGAGCTGTTAGTTAAACTTGCCTCCACTGAATCATTGTGAGCACTGACCATAGCTGGCCCCTCCATATTTGGAGGACTGATTTGAGAACGGTCAAGTGATGGCCTCCTTGGGTTTCTGAGCAATCATGGGCACGACTAAGCGTCCAGAAGAGGCGGGCACATGGGGACAGTGATCCGGTTGTGATGGAGGTGAATGACTCCCCCACAACTACTGATGCAGTTGCCTTAAGGAATACATTGCAGATTTGAGACTATCCTGCAAGCCTTATTGGATGTTAAGTCAACGTTGGAGCAAAAAATAGATGCAGTGGCCCTGGAACTAGGGTTATTAAGAGTGGATCACAGGAAATTGTTGGAACATCATGTGGCAATCAATGAATCTGCAATAACAACTAGGAGACCTTCAGTGCAAGTCATGCAGACACAAATTCAGGTGCTGAAAGGGGATAAAGCAGGCGGTCGAGTGGTCGCTCTTGTAGGAATAATGCATGCTAGTTAGGGTACTGGAGAGAGTAGAGGTCCCCAGCACAGATTTTTACCTGGAAAAAGGCACCACAACAGTGCCAGCCAGTAATCAATCCAGGTTCTTCTCCATAGAGCAAGCATACAGGGTCTCTAGATAATCACCACTACCTGGGGCAACCTAGGGCCACTCCCAGACCTGGGGTTGTGCGGCTATTTAAGTACCGGGATAGAAACTGAATCCTCCAGCTCCCTCACAGCATGGGCTCCTGGACTGTTGAGAAGTGCAAAGTGCAAAGTGCACATATCTTGCAATTTAATTACTGAGGCAGCTGCGGTCCGTGCAGGTCAGAGTGGTGGGGCCAGTGGGGGGATTTCCATGGACGATGATGAGGGAAAATGTGTTATTTATTTAATTCTCCCTCAACATCGCCCCATGAAAATCCCCTTACAGGGCCTGACCTTCCCACCACCCTTACCTACAGAAAAGACAACAACAACTGAACTTACGCTTTTCATTGATGCTCTTCGCCAAGCTCCACATACTGAATGGCAGTATCACTAGATACTTCACCAGCCAAGTGAGGTCTGGACTTGGCTTGAGTCCAAAGGGGAGCATTGAACAAATGGTCATCTGGACTCCGATGCTGGATGACAAACCTAGAAGGGCAGCCATACAGCATTTAAGAGAATGTGCAATAAATCCACCTCAGACCAAACCACTAGAGAACAACAAAAGAAGAAGAGGAAGAAGAATCACAGTATAGCCCTGAAGTGAGGCCATCAAGTGACAAAGAGGCTTCCCCTCAGGAGAGGAGGTAACAGAAGCCAAGGATTCCATGGCAGCCTTAAGAGGTGGCCCAATCTTTCTTCTATGGCCGTTGAACAGATCCTATGACTTCAGGATACTGTTTGTTTTTGTTTACTGTTCCCCTTTTCTTTCTCAACCACAGAGTAGTAATACTCTGTTTCATGTTGGAGGGGGTCATTGCATTGATATTGAAGTGGGTGAAGACACAGGGATGCCTAAACAAGAAATCGCAAAGTGTTTCCCATGCTTACTACATTTAGAGGCAAGTTTTGTGGCCCCCATCAGGGATTGGGAGTTGGGGTGTTTTTGTTTTCTTGTCAGGTTTGACCACTATGTCACCTTTCATGATCCAATTGAAACATGGGGGGAGGGGGAGCAGGGGGATGATGAATTGTCCCTCCTAAGAGTTCATGTTAGAAATTAATAGATATATCTACGCCTGTTACAAGCAGGGGTGGGCATACATGCTGTGATTCTCTATAATTTCTGCATAATTACTTGAAATTGTGCATAATGAGAGAAGCTTAATCCAGCATTTGAAGCTATTTTCTTAGTGTAAAATGCATCCTTGCATTAAAAATGGGCCAGTGAATGCATTTTGTGCCAATACGCTACAGGGCACGTAGAGCTGTAACTTGCAACTACTCGCTGCTTTAGCAGCAGGAAACTGTCGCTAAAGCGGCGACAATGGGCTTGATAATATGACCTTGTGAATTCCCATAGAAGCCCATGTTCTGGTGTGACCATGGGTTTCCATGGGAATTCGCTAAAGCGGCGATAATTTTAACCCCCTTCTTGATAATATGCCCTCATGTTTGTTGTTCCTGTGCTCCTGCAGCAGGAATTATTTCCCAAATCACTCTTTATTACTCAAGCCAGAGTAATAATGGGTAATTTCACATCACAAGGTAATGAGTAATTACTGAAATAACTCTGGTGACCCTGGTGTAATTAGAATTTATGTAACCAGAATGGGGTATTGATTAACACTGAAATTATAGCACCTGCAGTGTGTTGTTATTCCTCAATTAGTACAGAAGCGAAACGGTGCAACAGGTGAGGGAGAAACCCCCAAAACCCTCCAATGAGGACCACAATGATGGCTGTGTCAAGTATTGGTTACCAGGTCAGTCAACTGAGCCATCATAAAGTATCCCAAATGTTAATATACACATCCTGAAGTCAGCTGGGTAGCCTGAAAGAGTTCAGAGTTGATTAAGAGCACTAGCTTTTGAGTGTGATCTGGTAGCACACATGCCACAGTAGTCACAGGGAGATAACAAAGGGGGTACATGGATATTCAAAAGAATTGATGACAATTGTTCTCACACATTAGATTCCTTTGCAATCAATCTAACCTGTTCCTTCTGGTCCTTTGTTCACAGGGGGAGCTGATACTGTCCGGTTGGTGAATTCCGGGGACGCCTGCAGTGGGAGGGTAGAGATCAAACACGAGAATCGCTGGGGCACGGTCTGTGATAACGACTGGGATCTGAAGGATGCTGAGGTGGTCTGTAGACAACTCAACTGTGGATCAGCATCCACAGCAGAAACAAGAAATACTATATTTCTAAATGGTGTCTTCCCCGTGTGGATGAGTGCCGTCAGGTGCACAGGAGCAGAAAAGTCTCTCTTCGATTGTCCACGGGCATCCTGGGGAGTCAACAGCTGCTCGTGGAGGAGCGATGGTGGAGTGCAGTGCACAGGTAAGAGAAGCCAACAGCAATCCTTCAACTCCATCCAAAGTCACAAACTAATTAAAAGAGTAGAGTTGGATTAATCAAAAAATGCACAAGTCATAACAACAACACAATACTGTTAAAAATCAAAAGAAAAATGAATAAAACAAGAAAATATTCATCTTACTTAATGCAGAAAAGTAATTTGGCAAACTGGATTGGATTTATTAGGAGCTGGAGAGTCCAGCGATGTCCTTCAGAGATTGGAAAGTCTTTGAAGGCATCGAAAGTAGAAGGAGAACTAGTGCAACAACCCTATATGCAGGTAACTTACATTTAGCATCAGAACCTGTCACTTCTGCCCCCTCAGTATGTGGGGGTTATAAGGTAAAGACGTGTCCATCTCAAGCCACAACCAAGAGTTGGAACAGATTTGTTTTTTCTTTTCAAACTTAGATTGTTTTTTTTATTCTGTATTGAAAAGCAACAGCAGGCTCTTGGCATGTTTTTGATACAATAACTCAATCAAAGTCATGAGAAAGGATATATAAAGATGATGCTGAAGACATCATGGAAGAAAGAAGCGTTAATTCAAAGTAAGTAATCAATACATGTGTTATTTCAACTATACTCTGTGTCAAGGAGGCTTTCCATGGGCGTTGCAGTGGTTTTTCCCACGCAGCACCCATAGATTTTTACTTAATGATGTAGACCCCGGGCAGCGCCAAAACCTTAAACCTCCCCAGAGCAGGCAGAATGAAGAGAAATATTTTCTGCATTCTGCAGCACATATCGAAAGATGAAAACTTCTCTCAGAATTGCTTTTATGCAGGGAGGCATAGTCCTCTTTCTATGTGTCCTGCATTCTGCAACACACATAAAAAGAGGGGGAGCACCCACGTAAAGCCCACAGAATGCTCTTATTTCCTGAGTTAATGCTATTCATGCCCTACCTGTAGAATCTTACAGTGATGACATGCTATGGAATGTTGGGAATCAAATAGTCACAGGTAACTGGGCTGAGCAGCATGCTGGCTGCTCCTGGTGGGGTCTTGATTGGGTCTTGTTCTAATCTTGAATAAAACTACATAAAAATGATCACTTGCACCTGACTCAATCACTACAAGTTTTTGGTGATGATCCTGAAGAGAACCTGCGTCTGTCACCTCTTCAAACCTCATGCAACTCCAAATATAGACTCAACAGTAACTCAAGCTAAGCATCTACCTCAACTGGCATCCTTGACCCCACCAGTGACCTACTATCGGTCACCCACACCAGTCTGCCAGTTGTTCCTGTGCATCTGGGGAAGTGCTACTTCAGGAGCTGCCTTTTCAGTTTTGGGCATCTACTCCCCATCATCACTACGCCTTTGTGTTGCGCCTTTAGTGAGGGTAAGCCTGACATTCAACAACGTCTGCGTCCTCTGCTGGGCCTTCAGTGAGGGTAAGACTGCCATTCAACAACGTCTGCGTCCTGTGCTGTACCTTCAGTGAGGCCACATATCTACTTCTTCACACTGTCTGAGGAAGAAGTGTGCTGTTATATGTGTGCGCCAGCCAAGGTGTCTACTACTATCTGGATGCCTGTTCCACTTATCAACACCTATGCTACCTTGGAATAAGAGTGCTTCTTGGATTGTGTTATCTGAAGACAGTTCTTCCTGTGGCTACACCATATCCTCAAGCGAGGTCATTAAACTGCCTGTCCTTCCAGCCAGTTCTAGTCAAAGTGTATTTTCCCTATTGGTTAGCTCAGCGGTATCTTGTGTGCCCTTCAACAAGAAGAGGTGCTTTGCTGGAGCATTTTCTTGTGCACTTTAAAAAACGGACATGTCCAAGACAGCGGGAGTGGCGATTTTGTGCAGGGCTGGCATCAGGCAGGGGAACGATAGGCCCTTCCGGGGTGGTCACGGACGCTTTCTCCGATGAGTGTGGAGTTCGGGCATTGTCGCATCACGCTGTGCAATGTATATGCCCCTAATCAAGCGCAGGATCGCTACCTTCGAGACCTTTTAGGGGGGCGGCTGCCGCAGGACGGATCATCGCTCATCGTAGGGGGGGACTTTAACTTGGTATGGGACCCGGTGATGGACTGGAATGAGAACTCCTCCAGCGGTGCGGGGGCAATGTCGGCGGTCCTACGCAAGCAATTGACTGACCTCGGGCTGTTTGATGCCTGGCACTACTTCTCTCCGGACAAGAGGGAGTACTCGTACTACTCGCATGTCCACCGATCCTACTCTCGCATAGATTATTTGTTTGCTTCCAATGACCTCCTCCGCGACACTCTAGGGGTTGATACGTCTGACATCTCTCTCTCTGACCATGCTCACATTGAATTGCTGCTGCAGGACCCGGCCGCCTGCCCTGCCCGGGAACGGAGATGGCGTCTCCCGCCGAGTATCCTTCGGGATGCGGTGGACGTTGAGGACATTAGGGGAGCCATCGTCTCTTATTTTGAGAATAACGATCTTCCTGAGACGCCCTTCCCGGTGGTCTGGGATGCATTCAAAGCTAACATGCAGGAACATATCACCTCCCTCTCAATTGCACAGGAACGCGAGGCGCGAGCACTGGAAGACAAGCTTAAGGAGACCTAAAGACAGCGGAACGGCAAGACCAGGGTTGCTCTACTCGGCGATCGTGACGCCAGCTCGCGAACCTTAGAGGGCAGCTCAGGCTGCTGCGCGCAAATAGGGCGGAGAAATCCCTTCTGGCACTGAAGCAACGGTATTTTGAAGGGGGGGATAAGGTTGGGAAGCTGCTGGCGAGGAGACTGAGAGCCTGTGCCGCGAAAGCACATATAGCGAATGTTCAACTGCCGGATGGGTCCAGAGTCATGGCGGCTAAGGATAAGTGTCAGGCCTTTCGGGAATATTACACGGCACTGTACAGGGAGGAGAAACCGCCTCCGGAGCGGGTGGAGGAGGTGCTGGGGCACTATGAGGGAGCGACTTTGCAACCTCACTACGCGAAGGAACTAGAGGAACCGATAGTGCAGGAGGAGATAGCGTCGGCGATCCGAGAGATTCCCCTGGGGAAAACGCCAGGGCCTGATGGGCTGCCTCTATCCTTCTATCGCATGTTTCAGGCACAGATCGGTCCCTACCTCTTGCATCTGTTCAACTCTTTCACGGAGGAGGTGAGACCGTCCCCCGACATGGGGTTGGCGGAAATTGCCTTAATCCCGAAACCCGGGAAAGACCCTGCACTGTGCGCGTCATATCGCCCGATTGCCCTGCTGAATACAGATTTTAAAATCTACACCAAGCTGCTAGCGAAGCGACTGGGTCCTCACATGCGGGGCTTGATAGACCCCGATCAAGTGGGTTTCATTCACGGACGCCAGGGGCAGACAGCGTTGGCAGGATTACCCACCTAGTGGGGAAGACCCACCACTGGAAGATCCCGGCCTGCCTTCTCTCGCTGGACGCGGAGAAGGCGTTCGATCGGGTGGACTGGTCCTTCCTATGAGCAGTACTGTGCAGGGTGGGACTCGGCACGCAGATGGTCACTAGGATCATGGCTCCGTACCTTGCACTGAGAACCAGGATATGTGTTAATGGACAGCTCACGGAGCCGATCACCATCGGGAGGGGAACCAGGCAGGGCTGCCCGCTTTCGCCCCTCTTATTCGCGCTGGCAGTGGAACCCCTAGCGGATATGATACGGAGGGACCCCAATATTCATGGCATACCCCTAGGTGGCCAGGACAACAAAGTAGCGCTCTTTGTGGACGTCCTCATCCTTGCGCTAGCACAGCCCTGGGAGTCCTTAGCGGCAGTGCATAAAGCATTATGCCTTTTCGAGCGTACCTCTGGCCTGAAAATTAACCATAGCAAGTCCTGGGCCCTCAGCCTCACTATCCCGCAATCTGAAGTCCCCGACTTGGAGCTGCTCGTCCCTTATAAATGGTCAACCCAGCACATCCGGTACTTGGGTCTGCAATTGACTCCTTCGTTGGATGGTTGGAGGCAAGCCAACTGGAGAGAGTGTCGGCGATCAGTCCTCGAAGACTTATGGCGGTGGCAATCACTCATGCCGTCCAGGCTGGGCAGAATCAACGCCGTTAAGATGTCCATCCTGCCTAAGATCCTGTACCTGTTTCAGTGCCTTCCTACCTCTATACCGCTGCATAACATACGTGGCCTACAGCACGACCTCACCAACTTTATATGGGGGGGGGAACGGCCCACTTCTCTCAGGCTCTCCTGATGGCGCCTCGGGATCGGGGGGGCCTGGGCTGTCCCAACCTGGTAGAGTACTATTGGGCTGCACACCTTAGGTATATAGTGGAATGGGGTGCAACGGAGAGCGAGAAGGGGTGGCTCCACATGGACAGAGAAGGGGTGGCTCCACATGGACAGAGCCGTGACTGGGCGCACCATCCGGGACCTAGCGTGGGAACCTAAGGCGGGGCGGTCTCCAAGCGCATATTTGGCGGTGCGTACGAAAACGGTGCTGGAGATCAGGGACAGAATAGCGGTGCGCAAGGGCCTTATGACCTTTCCGTCCCCACACACCCCTATCGAAGGAAACCCGAGTTTTCCTCCGGCGCATCGGACTGGGGCCTTCCGCAGGTGGCCTCAGGGCAACTGTAGGGTACTCACGGATCTGTTTGATGGAGGCACCCTTAAAACCTTCGCGGACTGCAGGGAGGAATTACGAGTGCTGCCCGAGGCCGGACTGCAATATGCTCATCTGAAACATTGGGTGCTGACAGATGACACATATCAGGCGGCTACACGTGCCTTCACCCCGTTTGAGCGGCTAGCTCGCTCTTTCACCGAAACGAAGGGACTGATCTCAGAAATTTATCAGATTCTGCAGCACCCACACACCCCACCCTCCCAGACTTACCAGCAACGCTGGCACTCCCTCCCGGGTGTGGATATCACACCGGCACAGTGGTCCAGACTATGGTGGGATATACCCCGAACCTACCTTGCTGTCTCACAGCAGGAGAACGCATATAAAATAATGACTCAGTGGTACTACACGCCGCAGCAGCTACATAAAATGTTTCCGACCTCATCCCCTGTGTGTTGGAGATGCCGATCAGCGACTGGTGATTTCTTGCACATCTGGTGGACCTGTCCCTTGTTGACCCTCTTCTAGAAGGAGGTCTTGAGCCACATCAGGGGGGTACTGGGGTTTCCTCTGCCTGACGCTACCTGCACACTTCTACTGGGTATCAAGCCTACAGGACTGAGGGCCCTCACCCGGAGTGACTGGGCGCTGGCGCTTCAAATGCTGGGAGCTGCTAGGCAGCTTATTGCTCTGTACTGGAAGAAGCCGGAAGCACTGCCCATTGCTGCGTGGTTTGTGCACCTCTGGCATGTCCTGACGATGGAACTTCTCACAGCTCGGCTGCAGGCCCGAGACGCGCGCTTCAAAGCGGTGTGGCAACCCTTGGTGAAGTATCTATGCGCAATAGAGTGCGCGCGTCATATGCCCCCCAAACTCCGGGCTCTGCGCTTGGTGGAGGATGCAGTGATTCCCCCTGACCCAGATAGACTGTTGGCGTGTGGCTTAAGTGTGTGAGACCTCGAATACTGTCGAAGAAATCAACCACTCAGCTGGTTGACACGTCGCCTGTCCCTCTTTTCCCCACTCTGCCCCCTTCTCAGTGCACTATGATCCTTCTCTTCTCTAGTCTCCTCCTTTTTGCCTATTCCTTCTGTCCTCTCTACTCTGATGTCTCCTCTTCTGTCATCTTATTGACGTTTTGACCCTCTTGGTCCTGTAGGTTTTACCTTATTGGTTTAATTGTTCTGGATGGTCTTGAGACCAGATCATCTTAGGCGGTGACTACACAGAGACTGTTGTTTGATCATAACGCGACCGTCCCTGTTGGGTTGTAGGTGAAACGCTGTGTATAAATCCCTGATCGAGCATTGCCAAGGTTGCTTCACTTGCTTATGCCACCACGCGGCGGGCCCTGTTGGGTTGTAGGCTTAACGCTGTGTACTAGTCACCTTATTGCTGCTCCCGGATATGGGGGTGAAATAAAAAAAGATTTGACAACAAAAAAAAAACGGACATGTGATAGCAAGGTCAGCTGTGGTCACATTCTTTATTTAAACTGTGGGGAGTCGTGTTGGTGAGGAGTTCTCTACTGGCCTTTCACGTCACCTTTCCACTTGTGAACTTAGGGTGTTTAGTCCTACGTCTACCGGTGAGTGGGGGCATTTTGTTTTGGTGTTTTGGAGGCCGGTGGCGGTTGGTGCTGCAACATGGCTGTTGGGGTGTTTACATTTGAATAAAGCACAAGCCCCTCACCGTGTACACATTCTGAACGCGCGCAATCTTAACCTCACTGCCATTGCCTCCCTTTGACCTAAATTAACTTCCTGACAACCTCCCGGTGTGTCTATGTATGGCGTTTACTTGGTCCGGACACTTCTAGGATTTATTTGTCTGCCTGTGTTACCATGCTGATGGTGATGGGCACACCAATGACTTCCACTAAGTTTATGGTGCAGTTTACTTGCATTCAAATGTTTGTTCTCTACAGTTTTTCCTCTTGGTGTGTGATTTCGCACAGTAACCCATGTCCGTTGGGAGTGCAATTATTGTTCCATTACATGTAATTTTTCTCGCTGTCTTTCCCCGCTGTCATCTTTGTTCACTTTACACATTTTAGTCTTCCCTACCTGCAATCGCAGGGGGTTTTAGTCCCATCTGCACATAGTACATTCGTACATTTGTCTGTTTTTTTTGTGTACTACACTTTCTTCCCTTCATAGAGGATCTATGCAAAGGTATCAGTCCTGTTGCGTATGTAACTTTCTCTAACCTAGAGACTGCTTACGGATTCCTACCCACATTTGACTCTCGGGTTCTTACCCATATATATGGGTACCTACCTATATTTAAGTCACAGATTCCTACCAATTGTATTCAGGTTCCTACCTATATTTAAGTCACAGGTTCCTACCCATGTATTGGAGTTACAACCCATATTTAAGTCACACCCACATTGAGTATACAGACACCGTCTAGTATTCCCCACACAGGGTGTATGCTATGGGCCTTGGTCCCATCACAATTATATTCAATATAATATTCCTTTTACTGTTTGGGATATGTCATGAGTTCCTACTCATATGTGCTTTATTAACACAGTTACATTACTCCAGTGCACTGTGTGGAAGTTCCACACACTGTTGGTCCTTACAAGGGTATTGTTACCCTACATAGGGTGTGTAAGGGGAGTTTTCCCATTTTGTAGATGATTCAGGTTTCAAGGGTGTCATTCCCTTTTGCATTACTATATATTTGGTTTCTTACCCATTTTTATATGGTCCCTATCCATATCTGTTTTCTGACATCACTCACATTATCATATGGGTCCCTACCCAGATCTGGATTTTTTCACTCAACCTCTCTTTGTTTTCACGATGTCAATTTTACAAGGACTATGTTCCTATGGGTCTTAGTCCCATCTGTTATTTCTATAATCCCTTAACTTTTTAGGGGTTGCTTTTGGGCTATAGTCCTCCGAAACTACACAGGTATGTTATTGTTATATATAATTTTATATTTACACTGTTGTCTTTACATTATATTTTTCATTTTGTATTGATGATGGTGTTTCTCTTGGGTGAGGATTATCCTTATACTTTTCCTCATCTTTCTTGTTTCTTTTTCTGTTTTCCTCGGTTATCACCTTCCTGGTGTCTCGTGTGAATTCTGAGCTTTCTTCTGTTTTTCTGTCGTGTTTTCTTCCTCTGTTGGTTTTTCATTTTTCAGCCTCCTTACATTTCTGCTCTGGCCAGTGGGTGTGTTTTGGGGCAGTCAATCGTGTTTCATCTTCTCCTCTTCTTGCCTTTATTTTTGTGTATAGAAGGGAGGATGGTTCTTATGTTCTTGTTTTCCTCTTTTCATTGTTTCTCTCATCCTTTTAGGTTGCTCTCCTCTTGCCTTGGTTTGTGGTTCTTATTTCCTTTCTGAATCTCCTCTTATTCTCTCTTCTTTCCTCATTGTTGTTCTTTTGTATATTTGGGAGAAAGGGGGATATGCTATATCCTGAGTTCAATGCTATTCATGCCCTGCCTGTAGAATCTTAGAGTGATAACATGTTATAGAATGTTGTGAGTTAAATAGACACAGTTAACTGAGCTAAGCAGCATGTTGGCTGCTCCTGGTGGGATCTTGAAGGGGTCCTGTTCTATTGGTGAATAAAACGACATGAACATCATCACTTGTACTTGACTCAATCACTACAAATGCCAACTCAGGGCTGAGTAATACAATGCAGCAATTTGTGCTGTGGTTCACTTCTGATTTTTTAAGCCACTTAGAGCCACACAAAGTGGCTTTGCATTGCTTTAAAAAAACTGACTTAGAGGTTTGCGTCACACATGTGCAAACACAAGGAGATGATGGACGGAGCGGTGAAACCTTTCAGACACTTAACCCCAGTCACAAATCTGCGTTGAATCCATCATCGTTGTTTAGCTCACTCCACCACCCCAGTTCAAATACAGCTATATACAAATCAGTCTTGACTCTGTGCCTTATTGGAACAGTCCAGCCCGAACTGTCAAGCCAGGACCTTCCTGAACCAGAAACAAGCATCCTGGGACCGGTTTTGGGTCCCTGTATATAACTTGGTCCATGTTTGTGAACCACCTGATGGTTCATGCGGAAAAGCCTAAAATAATGTGTTTGTTCACAGGAAGCTAGTGCAATGATGCCTTCAAGTAGTAGTAGGAGTCTGGTTAAAAATCAGACAAGCTGCCAGATTCTGAAGTAGTTAAAGCCACACAATCTCTGTCTCAGGCCCTCCCCAATACATGATTTTGTAATTACCATTTCTAGATCTGAATTGAGGTCTGTGCTGTAATTTCTCACCTTCTAAAGGAAGGAATGGGAAAATTCTATTTAGAATTCTCAGATGAGAGGTGACGGTGAAAACAACTATCCTGAATCAGAATTGCAGGGAAAGGGCCTCAATTAAGTAACCCCGCAAATCCTCGACAACAGTTTCAGAAAGGGGAAAAGGCCCTGATATGATGGCCACAAAGGTGCCCGAGCGGACCAACTTATCATGACCCACAATGAGAACCTCTGTTTTCTTGGTAATAATCTTCAGTGATTTCATCCCTGCCCAATATGTGGGGGTATATTGGTATTGACCCTCAAAATATCGAGGTTAGAAATATTGTTACAAAAATATCACTGCCAAAATTATCGTCATCTTACACTTATATCGATAAGTTCTAAAATATTGAGAAAAAATATTGACATCATTAATATTGTTGTATTAAATATCGTTTTTTAAATAAATATATATATATAAAAAAGGGCATATTAAATATATAAAATAGTAATAATAATGAAAAAGATGAAAGTGAGAATTAATATATATTTTAACAAATATAACAAATAAACTTAATTTAAAAAGAAAGATATACCAAAGCCCGATTTTGAAACATTTCCAGGAACTTATTTCCAAATCTGCACACTCGTACCCTGACACGTTTCTGCTGTTGAGCCTTTTTCACAGGTGAGTAACATTGCGACATTATATGCGAGTGCTTACGTTAAAAAAGTCATGTGACATTAAGTTATAGCACTGCATGTCCCAAGCTGCAGTGTTATCCTTCATCACATTTTTCCACTAAAGTTAAATGTATATCTCAGCCGCATAGCATCCATCATCCATCACTGCAGTTGCACTGTTTTGATACTTTGTGCAAAATACGCCTTGGAATAAAATTACTACAAGCAAGTAATCTGGAGTAGCAGCAATGTTTGATGTATATATATATATTTAGATGTAAGACATGAAAAGCATGTCAACAAGGGATAAACAAAACTACATATTCAATCCCTTTTAGCCCCACGGAAAATAAAATCAGCAAACTCCAGACATGTAAAACGAGTATGTGATTTATGTATTGGTGTGTCCTTGTGGGCTACAATACATTAAAAGTACAAAACTCCAAGCACATAAACATGTACTCCAGCACGTTAGAGCTATTACAAACAAGGACAATACATACACGATGGCAGTACATTTCAAGGAATACCATAGCTCAAGGAGTCAAGAGTTAGAATATTTCCTTATAGACTCTGTTCCTCCCAGCAGAAGAGGAGGAAATAGGGAGGCTAAGCTACGCAGACTTGAAACTAGGTATATCCATGAAATGGATTCCAAATTCCTCGGGGGCTGAACACAACAGAAGAATTGTACACCTGTCTTTAGTAACCCAAAAGTAACAATCTGCACTGGTATAAATAAGTCAGAAGGGCTTTTATGTTTTATATAAGATGTTTTATGTTATTTATATATTAAATATTTATGCATATGTGACATGTCCAACACTAGATAGCTACAGTAAAGAAATTGAAAAGAAATCATGAATATATATGATATAAGAAAGAAGATGTATCTTGAATTTGTACACATGTACGCTTAAATATATAGTGAGATGATAGAATAGGGATCTTATAGTATTTAAACCATGATTCTGGCAGATCTGATGATTAATTGATAAACACCATCTAGATACAAATATTATATTATAACACATATAATATTAGCAGGTACAATGAATATTGTAATTGCACAACAGGAAAATATATTTTAAGCACTAAGGCACTTACACTTTTTTTTTGCACATTTTGCACTTTGAACTAAGAATATGGACTAACAAAAGAATTGGTCATAGGAAACAGTAAATACCACGGGACATTGTCAGTTTGCACAGTGCATGTTTGCACATATTTAATGTATTCTACATAGCAAATTATGAGCATGATTGGAGGACAGCATTATTAAATTAAAGGTTGTCCCTATGGTATGATAATCAATTAATAAGGTTTTACAAAATTATTTTAGATCGACAGATTTTATGCAATTATTGGTTATTTAAATATTTATATATTTGTATATGTATTTACTTATTTATGCAATTGTTGATGATGTTTAACCTGTTATCAAGCCCAGCAGTAATGCAACAAACTGGTATTTACAGACCTAGTTTCCATAGGAAAATGATTTTTTTCTTTTCCCAATAACTTTGGCGCTGTTTGACGAATCTTCACGATATTTTCAAAACTAGTGGGGCGCTCCAGTCAGCTCCTGTCTTAAAAGTTTCAGGGTGATTCGTCAAGCGGGGGCCGAGAAAAAAGGGGGGTCTCAGGACACATGTTCTCAATGTTATTTTCCATAGGAAAATTTAGACAAAGCTACAGCCCGAATTGCTGAATGGAATTACACCAAATTTGGCAAAAAGGTGGCCCTTAGTTCAGAAAGAGACCTTTTTGTTAAATGGTTTAAATCCGTTCAGTAGTATTTGACATATTAAAGAAAAAATATATATATACCTTGGCGGAGCCTAACCCCCAGAGCACGAGCTTGGCTCTAATTGGCTGTCAACACTTCTAACCAGGAAGTGTTGGCAGCCATCTTGTGCTCAGACTGAAGGAGAAAAAAAATAGGTAAAAAAAAAATAAAACACAAGAAAAGGGGGCAGGGTAAAAACACCCTGACCCCCATGCCCAAAATAAGCATTTTTTTTTAATTTTCGGGTGGGGTCGCTCCAGTGTGTGAATCCGTCAGAAAATTTTTAAAACACGAAGCACAGTGTGCCGTGCTTTGTTTTCAAAGCCCCCGGGTGGGCCAAGTCCCAGGGGCAATTTATTTATGTGTCGGATCCAGCGGGGGCCCCCGGAGCCCCGAGGACCGCCACCTTCACGGGGCTTTGTAAATTATGTGCGGGAGGGCACGAGGCCCTCCCGCAGCCCGGTGGACCGCCCCCCACAGGGCTTGTTTTTTATTAATCTGTGGGGGGCCTCCAAGGCCCACCAAGCCCCGGGAACGCCACCCCCTGGGGGTTTTCTTACATATTTGCGGGGCACACAGACCCCCCCATTGCCCTGGGGACCGCCATCCCCCAGCGCTTGTATTTATTATAAAAATAAACCCACATGCCCCGGTTACTGCCACCTCCACGGGGCACTAATAATGTAAGTGCGGGGTCCATTCGGACCCCCAAGCCCCGGGGACCACCACCTTCCCGGGGTTTTAAGTAGTAGGGAGCCCTTGATGGCCCAGGGGACCGCCACACCACAGGGCCGGCTCTTTCAATGTCCCAGTATGCCCACCTCTGGGACACTGTTGTGTGCTATGACACTCCCGCCCTGTCATAGCAAACTCTGCTTTAGATTTTGAAAGCGAGAGCATGTTAGCAGCCCCCGTGTAGAAAAGCAATGCCGGCTCCCGCAGGTGGCGGGGAGCAGGCGGGACCATGGGAGAATTGGGGCTACCCCCACGGTCCTCAACGGACAGGCCAGGCCCTGAGGGATGGGGTCCCCGGGGCCATATTTGGCCTGAAGAGGGAGGCCATGTGGCCCCCCTCCTAACAAAAAAAATATAAATAAACAGGGTGGCCAAGCCCCGAGGGATGGGGTCTCCAGGGCCATAATTGTGGGAAGTGGGCATAGCCGTGTCTCAGAGTTCCTAAGTTTGCCAACACAAAGATGGCCAAATCTGAAAAATCGTGTCCACCTCATAATAGGCCAGCTTCGGGATTGTACTAACCTGGTTTGCAAGTCTACCTGACGAGCTAATTTTCCCACCAATTCAGTTGACAAAGGAATCTAGACAACAGCTGGAGGCTTCATCTCCTGTGAAGCAAGCCAGGTTTCACATTTCAAAAGTGGTATCTTATTTGAAGTTCATCTGCTTGGGAATGCTAATCAGCAGGTCATATTGTGGTAGTGGGTGTAAATGCCCTCTCCAAGCAAGCTTTATATATGAACTCTGAGAGAAAAGTCTCTCACCCTTGGGGGTTAGACACTCATCTCTGGTGGCAGAAACCAGTCAGACAAAACACAAGAGGCTGGTAGGTTTTCAGGGGCACCTCTAAGGTGCCCTCTGGGTGCATGCGTCAATACATCCAACACTGGAATGAGAGTGGGTTTGTTAATCCAAGATGTATGATACCAAACATCCCTATTGCCAGTGAAGCCATCCTGTAGCTGGGGAATTCCTTTTCACCAGTGTCCAGCACATTCAAAAACGGCTTCCTTGATCACTTGCGATGGCATTATTGGAGAGCAGAGGGACATATCTGCTCATGCATGTATTCTCTCACATGTAATAAAAAACAGCATGCCTTAGGATTGTAAGGCCTGCTGTAGGGGTGATTTACAAATACTAAAGGCAGTGTTAGAGGACATGGCACACAGGGATGTGTAAAACACGCAAGATGATTGACAGAATGTTGCACAATGGCAAAACATTCACTCCCAGTCACAGATCTGGGTTTAATCTATCGTTATTTTGCTCACCAAGCCACCCCAGTTCAGACATGGCCATATGCAAATGCAGGTATGTGTGTCATGTTATCTTTTACTTTTGTATGTACCAAAACACGCAGTCTGCAAATGGTTTTCTGGCATGCATTTGGTGATTGCTCCCTTATGATGGCACAATTTGTGCTGCATCGCTGAGAAACCCTTCTTTAGTACCCCATGCCCTAGGTGTCTGAGGTACTATTTACTAAGGACTTACAGAGAGTACTAACGGTTTTGCCAATTGAGGAAAATAACTGTACAATTTTGGGAAAGAGATATGGCACTGGGGACCTGCTTATCAGGGACCCAGTGCACTTCCAGTCAAAATCACATCAAATACCAGGCAAGCAGTGGGGATGACCATGTCATAAAGGGGCGTTTTCCTACATGGATAGGACTCTAGATTTTGGATAAAAATCCATGACGGGCTGAGACTCACTCTGGACTTGTTGCTTTTGGCAGCTGTGCACATTTATTCCTTCACACTGAACATGGATCACCTTTTTACATAATTAAGGTTACTCTGCTGCTGAGGCATCCACCTGCTTTGGTTAGAAGGACTTTTAAAGATCGCACCTATACTACTCCTCTCTTGAAAGGTGGGTGTCATTGCTGCCTTATTCCCATGGTGCATCCCTATTGTGAGGGATGTTTACAGTGCTCCTTCTCCTCCTCCGGTTTCTGTTAAGTGAGAGACTTGTACTGGTACTGATCATAGTGTGGTGGTGAGCCTCAGCAAGGCCTACCAGTGCAAGGGATTCGCCCTTCTCTGCATAGAGTACTCCGACCAATCGGAAGATGTTGGCACAGAAACTGGAATAGAAAATACAGTGTTTATTAAACCTCATGAGGTGGAACTACATTCACACAGCACCCTTCGGTAATGCATGAAGTAGCACACTGAATGGAAGGAGCTTGGTCCG
The DNA here is from genome assembly GCF_964263255.1 of Lissotriton vulgaris. NCBI lineage: Eukaryota > Metazoa > Chordata > Amphibia > Caudata > Salamandridae > Lissotriton > Lissotriton vulgaris. The sequence goes on from NC_141699.1 coordinate 46,829,156, forward strand.
TTTATACCCACACAGGGGCTCAAATGAAGGTGGTACAAGTACATAATGCTGGTTGTAAGTACAAATAAGGTCATACAGAAAGTGTACAAGCAACAAGTGGTAGGAGCTAACAGTTAGCTAATTCTGGTGGACGCATGCTGACAGTTACAAGTTGAGGACAGCTGTAAGCTCAACTGAGCATGTGCGAAGCAGAAGAGGTTAAATATATATCTTCTATAGGCAGATTTCAAGAGCAGTTAACAGGGAGGTAGGACAGAGCACATGGCGAGCACATGGCAAACAAAATGGCTGCCAGAAATACAAAATGGATTCCGCAAAATGGACAAGATAGTCTCTAAATACAAGATGTCTTCTGCCAATGCTTAATCTAATCACCGCTAAATTAGAACAGATGACCCTTTCAGCATTAGCTGAAGACATTCGATTATCTGGGGTAATCTAGATACGCATCCTGTACATTGATGCTCATCATCTCAGTGATTTCTTTATTTAACATTTGTTGTGCTTTTATATCTGCAATATTTCTTTTGGCAGGTGTACAAGCAGTGATGCACATGGAGCAAAGCATAGGACCACATTGTATACAAGTACAGCATGTAAATAGTATCACCAGTAGTATACATAGAATAGTCAGTAGCTTCCAGCCCCAAGTAGCTAAGAGTGTCTATATCCAGTTTGAAAATGTCCATGTACCAGTCTCTGTGTGAAATTCTGCAGCAATTTTATGCAGTTTTGAGATTGCATCATATACTGAAGGTGAGTGATCCGGTATAAATACTCAACAACTACTACCGATGATGCGACATGCACCACCTCGATTAGCCAAAATCATGTCTAACACCATCCTATTTTGGAGAGCTACAATCCTCTCAATTTTTAGTTCCTCTGTAATGTTCCCAAGTGCCATAGCTGTTTGATTGGTAACAGCTTCCACAACACGAGTTAATCACCTTATCTTTCTGCTATTTAATGCAGCACCCACAAAGAAGAACAAACCCAAATTGAAATCGACATATTGTTGCAGAGTGGTATCTGTCTGGGCAACTTCATCTACACTTATTGTTCGTTTATATCTATTCTTGGAAATGTCATTATACAACTTTAAATTCAGGTGATATGATGGAGGGGCCAAGAACACAGGTGGTAACAAAAATGATATGTATCACCCAACAGGTAATTGATAGTATCCTTTATTATCACATACAAAATAAGTGTTATGTGAAGACATAAAACTGCTGTTATTAGCACCTTCAATAGTCAATGTCAAAATACATTCATTCTGTCCTACTGGAATTCTTCCAACACTACTTATACACAGTTCTGCTTTAGCTCTGGTCACTGAAATTAGAAAAGTTCCATTGTCTTTGATGTTCCTCATATTCGTGAAGACATATGGTGTCGAAATATTGTCCGGTTGGTATTCTTCCCATTCCCGTTTAGTCCCTTTATCTTGAGGATAACCATAATCATCTTGATAGGATAGTTTATTCAGACGAAAGATAATTACTCCTACTGAAGGCTTTCCAAAAGCAAACAAAAGAGCATACCAAGCTTGACAAGAACCATTATGGGAAAACGGTAGAGGAATAAAAGGTGTTCCTCATTTCTTTTGGTGTGCAGGTATCATTCCACACACCCAACAGTTGGTAGCATTCGTAGCATTGTGTGGATGATGCAACATCTGGATGAATGTGTTATTTAAGTAAGATTGTCAATGCTTCTGCTCATGGTAGGGAAGCGTAAAATACTGATGTTCCACTGAATATGGAGTAATGGCAACGAAAAGCTGTTGAGCAGGAGACACTTTCTCAACAAACCAGGTGATTATTGCCATAACCACCAGAGCAATAACAAATCCTACAGCACAAATGATTCTATTGTTATTCATTCAGCAACAGCGATAATTGATCTTTCTAAAACTCGTTGAAAACAATTGTTGGAGCTATTGTCCCTGGGCAACTGCTGATTTCTTCACCACGGGCCAAGACGGGTGTCTCTACACTAACGCAGGGCTGATCCCCCACCCCTTGCCACATCAGCTCTCCATTTCACTAACCCAGGGCGGTAGCTCAACCAGTCTTTTTCGGCAAAGCAGACTCTTTCCTCGGTCTCAAGTGGTATCGCCATGGTCCAGGAATCTTGTGGTTCGGGAAGACTTCCGCAGATTCGTCAGGTGAGATAGCTTGACCTTTCTCCATCTCCAGAATGTCTTGATGGTCGGTCAGTACAGCAGGTTCCACCAAGGCAGCAATGTGTGCTATGGACCCATTTCTTCAAGTTCGTTACTCGAACTGCTGAGTCGCAAGTAGCACTTGCTCCGGACCTGGCCACCTCAGTTTCAGGCTGTTTGATCTGTCGAAGGCCTTGACCATCACATAGTGGCCAGACGGAGTTCGTGGGCCTCACCTGTAGATCTGTCAGGAAGCGCTTTTCGAACCTGTTAATGAATAGAGATCAAACTGTCGGTTAACTGTGCCAAATAATCATTCATCTAAACACAAGGAACATCATGTATGGGGCGTGGCTTAGGAACTCCCCAAATATTCATTGGTCTCCCAAAGACCACTTCGTATGGGGTGAGACCAGATCGTGAATGTGGCACAGATCTTATGGACAACAATGCCAAGGGTAATGCATCAGGCCACTTTAAAGACGTGGAAGCCATTATTTTTGCCAACTTCAATTTCAAAGTAGCGTTGTACCTCTCCACTAATCCTGCTGGTTGTGGGTGAAAGACTGTATGGAATTTCTGTTTGATCCCTAATCCTTTCAGGACATGCTCAACAACTTGCCCAATACGATGAGGTCAGTTGTCACTCCACAAAAGCTTACAAACACCATCTCTAGGGAAACACTCCTTTAGAATCACCTTTGCTTTGGTGAGAGCAGTATTATCCTTTGTAGGGTATGCCTCTATCCATTTACTGAAGGCACATACCACCACTAGGACATATTTCAGATGATTGCAGCGTTCGAGTTGGATGTAATCCATCTGCAAGACTTCAAAAGGTGCGATTGGTGTAGCAAACCCTCCTGTAGTAGTCCATGTACCTTTTCAGGATTATACTGCCAATAGATCAAACAGGACTGTACTACTCTTTTAGCTGTGCTGGCAATTTCAGGGTGCTCCCAAACTTGCGACAGCAATTTAGTTATTGCTAGAGCTCCAACATGTGCCGGCCCATGTGCCATATAAACCATAGGTTGTAAATAGGCTGCAGGCAATTTCCACCTATACATTTCTTTGTAACACCTCAGCCCTCATCGTCTAACATTCCTTCTTTAGACCATTGCTCACGTTCTTCCTCAGAGGCAGATCTCTGTATATCCAATACTTCCTCTCTAGCTTCATGCCATCGCTCAGCTTGGGATTTCACTACGTACATGGATGTAGTGCTTTGCTGCATCGCAGTCTCACGAGCTACACGATCTGCAAAGGCATTGCCTTGTCCTATTTTGTCAATGATTTTCTTGTGTGCGCTACACTTCATAATAGCAACTCTCTCTGGGTATGTAAGTGCAGTCAAGAGATTATGTACTAATTCTCTTTGCATTATCTGCATCCCGTTTGATGTAAGAAAGCCTCTTTCCTTCCAGATTAGGCCAAAATCATGAACCACTCCAAAAGCATAGCGGCTATCCGTGTAAATGTTCACACACAAATCAGTGCTAAGTTCACACGCTTGTGTCAAAGCTATTAGTTCAGCTGCTTGAGCCGACTTCTGAGGTATGCGAGCAGTTTCCACTACTTTCTCAAGTGTGGTAATTGCATAAGCAGCTGAAGTCGTGCCATCTGGTAACTTCAAACAGGACCCATCAACCCACAGTTCCCCATCTACATCTGAAAGGGGCGTATCTTGCAAATTGATGTGACCCTTTGTCTGTTCCTCAGTAAGGAATATACAATCGTGAGGCTCCTTTGACTGAGTCGCAGGATATGGCAACAAAGTGGCTGGGTTCAGTGTCGCACACCTCTTCAAGGTAATATGAGGTGCTAATAGTGTAAATTTGTGTCCTGTCAGGCGAACACTAGTTAAGTGTTGTGTCTTAGTCTGATTTGAAAGGGCATCTACTGCAAGAGGTACTAGCACCAACAGTTTGTGTGACAAAACTATCCCTTCACTCTGACGTATGGACACAGCTGTCGCTACAACTGAACGGAAGCACCCAGGCAATGCACGAGAAACAGGATCAAGAACAGTAGAAAAGTATGCGCAAGGACCCTGCTTGTACCCATGTGTCTGTACTAAAACTGACAATGCACATCCATTTTTCTCATGTACATAGAGTGTAAAAACCTTTGTGTAATCTGGTGTGCCTAACACTGGTGCAAAGCAAAGAGCTTGTCTTAACTGACGAAAAGCATTTTGACATTCATCTGTCCATGGAAGGGGGATCGGAGTGTTTTTAGTCAAAAGCACTAGCAGGGGTTTAACAATGTGTGAAAAGCCCAATATCCATTGCTTACAAAACGAAGTCAAACCAATTAATGCACCGACATCTTTCTGTGTGGAAGGTACAGGGGTGTCTAAAATTGCTTGAATGCGATCTGGTGTCAATGCACGGCCCTCCTTAGACAGAAGGTGACCTAAGTAGGTTACCACGGTCTACAATATTGCAATTTCTTTCGTGATACTTTATGATGGTGTGTAGCAAGAAAAGAAAACAAAGACAAAGTACTCTCTTAACATAGTTCAGGCGTATCGGCTGCCAACAAGATTTCATCAACATATTGTATGAGAGCCACCCCTTCAGGCAAAGTAAAGGTATCAAGCTGTCTCTTCAATGCTTGACTATAAATACTAGGACTCTCAGCATAGCCTTGAGGAACTCTACAAAATCTATATGATCGATTATTCAAAGTGAAACCGAACAAATATCGGCTTTCAGGATGAATAGGGATCGAAAAGAAAGCATTCTTCAAGTCTATCACAGAGAATGTAGTTGCTGTCGGAGGAACGAAAGTAAGTACTGTTGTTATGTCAGAATCCACAGGGTACTGTGGTAATACAATCTTGTTTACTTCTCTCAAGTCAATGATAAATCTGTAATTTTAGTGTCAGTATGTTTTTCAAAATGGGAAGACTCGGACTATTGCAAACATTGTAAGGAACTTCTTCCACGACCCCTACTTTGATCAAATCATGTACAATACGTGTGAGTGCTTCTTCTCCTTCTCGAGAAATCTTATACTGAGGCAGTCTTGGCAATGAAGCACCCTCCTTGACACTAATATGCACTGGCGGAATAAGCATTTGCCCTACATCAGTGTCTGAAGTAGCCCACAAAGTACTAGGGAGTGAAGCTAATGCAATGTCCTCTTTAACAATACAGGATCGCTTAATCATAGGGTAGTTGTCATTCAAAATGACCCGTACTCCTTCTGGAGAACATCGTATCGTAGCCCTGAAATATTTGAGCATATCAAGACCCACAATATTGTCTGGTGTGTTCGGAGAAAGCAAAAACGGACATGGAGCAGTAACCTTATCAACATGGAATGCGGTGATTGTAACAATGGGCTAAGGGAAGGTGTTCCATCAAAACCTATTGATGCAATGGTTAAGCCAGACAGGGGAGGCCTTGGAACCAAGTGTTTAGACAGGGCGCTACGATAAGCTCCTGTATCAACCAGAAACTGATCAGTAGAAACCAAAACATGTGCTGTGACATAGAGACCCCTCTGATATACTGGAACTTCAACTGATTCCTTACCCCATGCTAGGCAATCCTATGCATAAGAAGAATCTTGCAAATCAGACGGCACATAGTCGGACATTTGATATTGATTCCGTCTATCAAAAGTGTTAAACCCATGCTGTCCACGTGTATTAGCATCAAACCTAGCGCGATCATTCGCGCTTCCTCTAGGCCCTGAATATCCTGAGCGATTTCTCATTTGTCCTAGACCACGTGGACACTGCTGAGCACGCAGTACTAGACAATCAAAAAGCCAATGTCCAAATTTCTTGTAGTACGCACACTGGTCAACAGACAAATTCAAACGAGTATGAGAAGGAAAAGACAAAGCACAAGATTCACGTCCGCCTCTATCGTTACCTCTAGAAGGTGGCCCATAAGCTTGAGCTAACATAACCTTTGTTTTCAACTCTTTAGACTTTTTATCCTCATTACTTTTTGCTTCTAATTCTTGTCGCTCATAATACTGAGCATCAATCTGAACCTGTGCCTCATGGGAACTGTCCAGCCTGAACTGCCAAGCCATGCCTTCCCTGGACCGGAAACAAGCTTCCGAGGACCGGTTTCTGGCATCTCAGCCGTCTTCAGCCCGGCTTGCTTGAATCCAGTGGCAAAGTGAGCAAGGGACCCACGTCTGAGCATACCCTGCCAACTTATGGTGAGCAAAGTGGTACAAAAGGAGGTGGTGATGGACGGAGCATCTGAACCAATCAAACATTCACACCCAGTCAACGGATCTGGGTTTAATCCATCACCGTTCTTTAGCCCACTCTGCCACCCCAGTTCAGACATGGCCATATGCAAATCAGTCTGACCCTGTGCCTCATGGGAACTGACCAACCCGAACTGCCAAGCGATGCCTTCCCTGGACCGGAAACAAGCTTCCGAGGACTGGTGTCTGGCATTTCAGCCGTCTTCAGCCCGGCTTGCTTGAATCGAGTGGCAAAGTGAGCAAGGGACTCACGTCTGATCATAACCTGCCAACTTATGGCGAATAAAGCGGTACAAAAGGAGGTGGTGATGGACAGAGCATCTGAACCAATGAAACATTCACACCCAGTCAACAGATCTGGGTTTAATCCATCACCGTTCTTTAGCCCACTCTGCCACCCCAGTTCAGACATGGCCATATACAAATCAGTCTGACCCAGTGCCTCATGGGAACTGTCCAGCCCGAACTGCCAAGCCATACCTTCCCTGGACCGGAAACAAGCTTGCGAGGACCGGTTTCTGCCATTTAAGCTGTCTTCAGCCCGGCTTGCTTGAATCCAGTGGCAAAGTGAGCATGGGACTCACGTCTGAGCATACCCTGCCAACTTATAGTGAACAAAGAGGTAGAAAAGGAGGTGGTGATGGAGGGAGCATCTGAACCAATCAAACATTCACACATATCAACAGATCTGGGTTTAATCCATCACTGTTCTTTAGCCCGCTCTGCCACCCCAGGTCAGACATGGCCATATGCAAATCAGTCTGACCCTGTGCCTCATGGTAACTGTCCAGCCCGAACTGCCAAGCCATGCCTTCACTGGACCAGAAACAAGCTTCCGAGGACCGGATTCTGACATTTCAGCCGTCTTCAGCCCGGCTTGCTTGAATCCAGTGGCAAAGTGATCAAGGGACCCACGTCTGAGCATACCCTGCCAACTTATGGCAAACAAAGCGGTACAAAAGGAGGTGGTGACGGACGGAGCATCTGAACCAATTAAACATTCAAACCCAGTCAACAGATCTGGGTTTAATCCATCCACGGTTCTTTAGCCCACTCTGCCACCCCAGTTCAGACATGGCCATATGCAAATCAGTCTGACCCTGTGCCTCATGGGAACTGTCCAGCCCGAACTGCCAAGCCATGCCTTCCCTGGACCGGAAACAAGCTTCCGAGGACCGGTTTCTGGCATTTCAGCCGTCTTCAGCCCAGCTTGCTTGAATCCAGTGGCAAAGTGAGCAAGGGACTCACGTCTGAGCATACCCTGTCAACTTATGGCGAACAAAGCGGTACAAAAGGAGGTCGTGATGGACGGAGCATCTGAACCAATCAAACATTCACACCCAGTCAACAGATCTGGGTTTAACCCATCACCGTTCTTTAGCCCACTCTGCCACCCCAGTTCAGACATGGCCATATGCAAATCAGTCTGAACCTGTGCCTCATGGGAAATGTCCAGCCCAAACTGCAAAGCCATGCCTTCCCTGGACCAGAAACAAGCTTCCGAGGACAGGTTTCTGGCATTTCAGCCGTCTTCAGCCCAGCTTGCTTGAATCCAGTGGCAAAGTGAGCAAGGGACTCAGGTCTGAGCATACCCTGCCAACTTATGGCGAACTTATGGCGAACAAAGCGGTACAAAAGGAGGTGGTGATGGACGGAGCATCTAAACCAATCAAACATTCACACCCAGTCAACAGATCTGGGTTTAATCCATCACCGTTCTTTAGCCCACTCTGCCACCGCAGTTCAGACATGGCCATATGCAAATCAGTCTGACCCTGTGCCTCATGGGAACTGTCCAGCCCCAACTGCCAAGCCATGCCTTCCCTGAATTGGAAACAAGCTTCCGAGGACTGGTTTCTGGCATTTCAGCCGTCTTCAGCCCAGCTTACTTGAATCCAGTGGCAAAGTGAGCAAGAAACTCACGTCTGAGCATACCCTGCCAACTTATGGCGAACAAAGCGGTACAAAAGGAGGTGGTGATGGACGCAGCATCTGAGCCAATCAAACATTCACACCCAGTCAACAGATCTGGGTTTAATCCATCACCGTTCTTTAGGCCACTCTGCCACCCCAGTTCAGATATGGCCATATGCAAATCAGTCTGACCCTGTGCCTCATGGGAACTGTCCAGCCCGAACTGCCAAGCCATGCCTTCCCTGGACCGGAAACAAGCTTCCGAGGACCGGTTTCTGGCATTTCAGCCGTCTTCAGCCGGCTTGCTTGAATCCAGTGGCAAAGTGAGCAAGGGACTCACGTCTGAGCATACCCTGCCAACTTATCGCGAACAAAGCGGTACAAAAGGAGGTGGTGATGGACGGAGCATCTGAACCAATCAAACATTCACACCTAGTCATCAAATCTGGGTTTAATCCATCACCGTTCTTTAGCCCACTATGCCACCCCAGTTCAGACATGGCCACATGCAAATCAGTCTGACCCTGTGCCTCATGGGAACTGCCAAGCCCGAACTGCCAAGCCATGCCTTCCCTGGACCAGAAACAAGCTTCCGAGGACCGGTTTCTGGCATTTCAGCCTTCTTCAGCCCGGCTTGCTTGAATCCAGTGGCAAAGTGAGCAAGGGACTCACGTCTGAGCATACCCTGCCAACTTATGGCGAACAAAGCGGTACAATCGGAGGTCGTGATGGACGGAGCATCTGAACCAATTAAACATTCACACCCAGTCAACAGATCTGGGTTTAATCCATCACCGTTCTTTAGCCCACTCTGCCACCCCAGTTCAGACATGGCCATATGCAAATCAGTCTGACCCTGTGCCTCATGGGAACTGTCCAGCCCAAACTGCGAAGCCATGCCTTCCCTGGACCAGAAACAAGCTTCCGAGGACAGGTTTCTGGCATTTCAGCCGTCTTCAGCCCAGCTTGCTTGAATCCAGTGGCAAAGTGAGCAAGGGACTCAGGTCTGAGCATACCCTGCCAACTTATGGCGAACTTATGGCGAACAAAGCGGTACAAAAGGAGGTGGTGATGGACGGAGCATCTAAACCAATCAAACATTCACACCCAGTCAACAGATCTGGGTTTAATCCATCACCGTTCTTTAGCCCACTCTGCCACCCCAGTTCAGACATGGCCATATGCAAATCAGTCTGACCCTGTGCCTCATGGGAACTGTCCAGCCCCAACTGCCAAGCCATGCCTTCCCTGGATTGGAAACAAGCTTCCGAGGACTGGTTTCTGGCATTTCAGCCGTCTTCAGCCCAGCTTGCTTGAATCCAGTGGCAAAATGAGCAAGAAACTCACGTCTGAGCATACCCTGCCAACTTATGGCGAACAAAGCGGTACAAAAGGAGGTGGTGATGGACGGAGCATCTGAACCAATCAATCATTCACACCCAGTCAACAGATCTGGGTTTAATCCATCACCGTTCTTTAGGCCACTCTGCCACCCCAGTTCAGATAGGGACATATGCAAATCAGTCTGACCCTGTGCCTCATGGGAACTGTCCAGGCCGAACTGCAAAGCCATGCCTACCCTATACCGGAAACAAGCTTCCGAGGACCGGTTTCTGGCATTTCAGCCGTCTTTAGTCCGGCTTGCTTGAATCCAGTGGCAAAGTGAGCAAGGGACTCACGTGTGAGCATACCCTGCCAACTTATGGCGAACAAAGCGGTACAAAAGGAGGTGGTGATAGACGGAGCATCTGAGCCAATCAAACATTCACACCCAGTCAACAGATCTGGGTTTAATCCATCCACGTTTCTTGAGCCCACTCTGCCACCGCAGTTCAGATATGGCCATATGCAAATCAGTCTGACCCTGTGCCTCATGGGAACTGTCCAGCCCGAACTGCCAAGCCATGCCTTCCCTGGACCGGAAACAAGCTTCCGAGGACCGGTTTCTGGCATTTCAGCCGTCTTCAGCCGGCTTGCTTGAATCCAGTGGCAAAGTGAGCAAGGGACTCACATCTGAGCATACCCTGCCAACTTATGGCGAACAAAGCGGTACAAAAGGAGGTGGTGATGGACGGAGCATCTGAACCAACCAAACATTCACACCCAGTCAACAGATCTGGGCATCAGCGTTCTTTAGCCCACTCTGCCACCCCAGTTCAGACATGGCCATATGCAAATCAGTCTGACCCTGTGCCTCCTGGGAACTGTCCAGCCTGAACGGCCAAGCCATGCCTTCCCTGGACCGGAAACAAGCTTCCAAGGACCGGTTTCCGGCATTTCAGCCATCTTCAGCCTGATCTGCTTGAATCCAATGGCAAAGTGAGCAAGGGACTCACTTCTGAGCATACCCTGCCAACTTATGGCGAACAAAGCGGTACAAAAGGAGGTGGTGATGGACGGAGCATCTGAACCAATCAAACATTCACACCCAGTCAACAGATCTGGGTTTAATCCATCACCGATCTTTAGCCCACTCTGCCACCTCAGTTCAGACATGGCCAAATGCAAATCAGTCTGACCCTGTGCCTCATGGGAACTGTCCAGCCCGAACTGCCAAGCCATGCCTTCCCTGGACCGGAAACAAGCTTCCGAGAACCAATTTCTGGCATTTCAGCCGTCTTCAGCCCGGCTTGCTTGAATCCAGTGGCAAAGTGAGCAAGGGACTCACGTCTGAGCATGCCCTGCCAACTTGAGGCGAACAAAGCGGTACAAAAGGAGGTGGTGATGGACGGAGCATCTGAACCAATCAAACATTCACACCGAGTCAACATATCTGGGTTTAATCCATCACTGTTCTTTAGCCCACTTTGCCACCCCAGTTCAGACATGGCCATATTCAAATCAGTCTGACCCTGCGCCTCATGGGAACTGTCCAGCCCGAACTGCCAAACCATGCCTTCCCTGGACCGGAAACAAGCTTCCGAGGACCGGTTTCCGGCATTTCAGCCGTCTTCAGGCCGGTTTGCTTGAATCCAGTGGCAAAGTGAGCAAGGGACTCACGTCTGAGCATACCCTGCCAACTTATGGTGAACAAAGCGGTACAAAAGGGGGTGGTGATGGACGGAGCATCTGAACCAATCAAACATTCACACCCAGTCAACAGATCTGGGTTTAATCCATCACCGTTCTTTAGCCCACTCTGCCACCCCAGTTCAGACATGGCCATATGCAAATCAGTATGACCCTGTGCCTCATGGGAACTGTCCAGCCCGAACTGCCAAGCCATGCCTTCCCTGGACCGGAAACAAGCATCCGAGGACCGGTTTCTGGCATTTTAGCCGTCTTCAGCCCGGCTTGCTTGAATCCAGTGGCAAAGTGAGCAAGGGACTCACGTCTGAGCATACCCTGCCAACTTATGGCGAACAAAGCGGTACAAAAGGAGGTGGTGATGTACGGAGCATCTGAACCAATCAAACATTCACACCCAGTCAACAGAACTGGGTTTAATCCATCACCGTTCTTTAGCCCTCTCTGCCTCCCCAGTTCAGACATGGCCATATGCAAATCAGTCTGACCCTGTGCCTCATGGGAACTGTCCAGCCCGAACTGCAAAGCCATGCCGTCCCTGGACCAGAAACAAGCTTCCGAAGACCGATTTCTGGCATTTCAGCCGTCTTCAGCCCGGCTTGCTGGAATCCAGTGGCAAAGTGAGCAAGGGACTCACGTCTGAGCATACCCTGCCAAATTGTGGCGAGCAAAGTGGTACAAAAGGAGGTGGTGATGGACGGAGCATCTGAACCAATCAAACATTCACACCCAGTCAACAGATCTGGGTTTATTCCATCATCGTTCTTTAGCTCACTCTGCCACCCCAGTTCAGACATGGCCATAAGCAAATCAGTCTGACCCTGTGCCTCATGGGAACTGTCCAGCCGGAACTGCCAAGCCATGCCTTCCCTGGACCAGAAACAAGCTTCCGAGGACCGGTTTCTGGCATTTAAGCCGTCTTCAGCCCGGCTTGCTTGAATCCAGTGGCAAAGTGAGCATGGGACTCACGTGTGAGCATACCCTGCCAACTTATAGCGAACAAAGAGGTAGAAAAGGAGGTGGTGATGGACGGAGCATCTGAACCAATCAAACATTCACACATCAACAGATCTGGGTTTAATCCATCACTGTTCTTTAGCCCACTCTGCCACCCCAGGTCAGACATGGCCATAAGCAAATCAGTCTGACCCTGTGCCTCATGGGAACTGTCCAGCCCAAACTGCCAAGCCATGCCTTCACTGGACCGGAAACAAGCTTCCGAGGACCGGATTCTGGCATTTCAGCCGTCTTCAGCCCGGTTAGCTTGAATCCAGTGGCAAAGTGAGCAAGGGACTCACGTCTGAGCATACCCTGCCAACTTATGGCGAACAAAGCGGTACAAAAGGAGGTGGTGATGGACGAAGCATCTGAACCAATCAAACATTCACACCCAGTCAACATATCTGGGTTTAATCCATCACCGTTCTTTAGCCCACTCTGCCACCCACTTCTGACATGGCCATATGCAAATCAGTCTCACCCTGTGCCTCATGGGAACTGTCCAGCCTGAACTACCAAGCCATGCCTTCCCTGGACATGAAACAAGCTTCCGAGGACCGGTTCCTGGCATTTCAGCCGTCTTCAGGCCGGTTTGCTTGAATCCAGTGGCAAAGTGAGCAAGGGACTCACGTCTGAGCATAACCTGCCAACTTATGGTGAACAAAGCGGTACAAAAGGAGGTGGTGATGGACGGAGCATCTGAACCAATCAACCATTCACACCCAGTCAACAGATCTGGGTTTAATCCATCACCGTTCTTTAGCCCACTTTGCCACCCCAGTTCAGACATGGCCATATGCAAATCAGTCTGAACCTGTGCCTCATGGGAACTGTCCAGCCCGAACTGCCAAGCCATGCCTTCCCTGGACCGGAAACAAGCATCCGAGGACCGGTTTCTGGCATTTTAGCCGTCTTCAGCCCGGCTTGCTTGAATCCAGTGGCAAAGTGAGCAAGGGACTCACGTCTGAGCACACCCTGCCAACTTATGGCGAACAAAGCGGTACAAAAGGAGGTGGTGATGTACGGAGCATCTGAACCAATCAAACATTCACACCCAGTCAACAGAACTGGGTTTAATCCATCACCGTTCTTTAGCCCACTCTGCCACCCCAGTTCAGACATGGCCATATGCAAATCAGTCTGACCCTGTGCCTCATGGAAACTGTCAAGCCCGAACTGCCAAACCATGCCGTCCCTGGACCAGAAACAAGCTTCCGAAGACCGGTTTCTGGCATTTCAGCCGTTTTCAGCCCGGCTTGCTGGAATCCAGTGGCAAAGTGAGCAAGGGACTCACGTCTGAGCATACCCTGCCAAATTGTGGCGAGCAAAGTGGTACAAAAGGAGGTGGTGATGGACGGAGCATCTGAACCAATCAAACATTCACACCCAGTCAACAGATCTGGGTTTATTCCATCACCGTTCTTTAGCTCACTCTGCCACCCCAGTTCAGACATGGCCATAAGCAAATCAGTCTGACCCTGTGCCTCATGGAAACTGTCCAGCCCAAACTGCCAAGCCATGCCTTCCCCGGACCGGAAACAAGCTTCCGAGGACCGGTTTCTGGCATTTCAGCCGTCTTCAGCTTGGCTTGCTTGAATCCAGTGGCAAAGTGAGCAAGGGACTCACGTCTGAGCATACCCTGCCACCTTATGGCGAACAAAGCGGTACAAAAGGAGGTGGTGATGGACGGAGCATCTGAACCAATCAAACATTCACACCCAGTGAACAGATCTGGGTTTAATCCATCACCGTTCTTTAGCCCACTCTGCCACCCCAGTTCAGACATGGCCATATGCAAATCAGTCTGACCCTGTGCCTCATGGGAACTGTCCAGCCCGAACTGCCAAGCCGTGCCTTCCCTGGACCAGAAACAAGCTTCCGAGGACCGGTTTCTGGCATTTAAGCCGTTTTCAGCCCGGCTTGCTTGAATCCAGTGGCAAAGTGAGCATGGGACTCACGTCTGAGCATACCCTGCCAACTTATGGCGAACAAAGCGGTACAAAAGGAGGTGGTGATGGACGAAGCATCTGAACCAATCAAACATTCACACCCAGTCAACATATCTGGGTTTAATCCATCACCGTTCTTTAGCCCACTCTGCCACCCACTTCTGACATGGCCATATGCAAATCAGTCTCACCCTGTGCCTCATGGGAACTGTCCAGCCTGAACTGCCAAGCCATGCTTTCCCTGGACCGGAAACAAGCTTCCAAGGACCGGTTTCTGGCATTTCAGCCATCTTCAGCCTGGCTTGCTTGAATCCAGTGGCAAAGTGAGCAAGGGACTCACTTCTGTGCATACCTTGCCAACTTGTGGCGAACAAAGCTGTACAAAAGGAGGTGGTGATGGACGGAGCATCTGAACCAATCAAACATTCACACCCAGTAAACAGATCTGGGCTTAATCCATCACTGTTCTTTAGCCCACTCTGCCACTCCAATTCAGACATGGCTATATGCAAATCAGTCTGACCCTGTGCCTCATGGGAACTGTCCAGCCTGAACTACCAAGCCATGCCTTACCTGGACATGAAACAAGCTTCCGAGGACCGGTTTCTGGCATTTCAGCTGTCTTCAGCCCGGCTTCCTTGAATCCAGTGGCAAAGTGAGCAAGGGACTCACATCTGAGCATATCCTGCCAACTTATCGCGAACAAAGCGGTACAAAAGGAGGTGGTGATGGACGGAGCATCTGAACCAATCAAACATTCACACCCAGTCAACCGATCTGGGTTTAATCCATCACCATTCTTTAGCCCACTCTGCCACCCCAGTTCAGACATGGCCATATGCAAATCAGTCTGACCCAGTGCCTCATGGGAACTGTCCAGCCCGAACTGCCAAGCCATGCCTTCCCTGGACTGGAAACAAGCTTCTGAGGACCGGTTTCTGGCATTTCAGCCGTCTTCAGCCCGGCTTGCTTGAATCCAGTGGCAAAGTGTCCAAGGGACTCACATCTGAGCATACCCTGCCAACTTATGGCAAACATAGCGGTACAAAAGGAGGTGGTGATGGATGGAGCATTTGAACCAATCAAACATGCACACCCAGTCAACAGATTTGGGTTTAATCCATCACCGTTCTTTAGCCCACTTTGCAACCCCAGTTCAGACATGGCCATATGCAAATCAGTCTGACCTGTGCCTCATGGGAACTGTCCAGCCTGAACTGCCAAGCAATGCCTTCCCTGGACCGGAAACAAGCTTCCGAGAACCGGTTTCTGGCATTTCAGCGGTCTTCATCCTGGCTTGCTTGAATCCAGTGGCAAAGTGAGCAAGGGACTCACGTCTGAGCATACCCTGCCAACTTATGGCGAACAAAGCGTTACAAAAGGAGGTGGTGATGGACGGAGCATCTGAACTAATCAGTCACACCCAGTCAACAGATCTGGTTTAATCCATCACCGTTCTTTAGCCCACTCTGCCACCCCAGTTCAGACATGGCCATATGCAAATCAGTCTGACCCTGTGCCTCATAGGAACTGTTCAGCCCGAACTACCAAGCCATGCCTTCTCTGGACCGGAAACAAGCTTCTGAGGACCGGTTTCCGGCATTTCAGCCGTCTTCAGCCCGGCTTGCTTGAATCCAGTGGCAAAATGAGCAAGGGACTCACGTCTGAGCATACCCTGCCAACTTATGGCAAACAAAGCGGTACAAAAGGAGGTGTTGATGGACCGAGCATCTGAACCAATCAAACATTCACACCCAGTCAACAGATCTGGGTTTAATCCATCACCGTTCTTTAGCCCACTCTGCCACCCCAGTTCAGACATGGCCATATGCAAATCAGTCTCACCCTGTGCCTCATGGGAACTGTCCAGCCTGAACTGCCAAGCCATGCCTTCCCTGGACCGGAAACAAGCTTCCGAGAACCGGTTTCTGGTATTTCAGCCGTTTTCAGCCCGGCTTGCTTGAATCCAGTGGCAAAGTGAACAAGGGACTCACGTCTGAGCATGCCCTGCCAACTTATGGCGAACAAAGCGGTACAAAAGGAGGTGGTGATGGACCGAGCATCTGAACCAATCAAACATTCACACCCAGTCAACCGATCTGGGTTTAATCCATCACCGTTCTTTAGCCCACTCTGCCACCCCAGTTCAGACATGGCCATATGCAAATCAGTCTGACCCTGTGCCTCATGGGAACTGTCCAGCCCGAACTACCAAGCCATGCCTTCCCTGGACCGGAAACAAGCTTCCAAGGTTCGGTTTCTGGCATTTCAGCCGTCTTCAGCCCGGCTTGCTTGAATCCAGTGGCAAATTGAGCAAGGGACTCACATCTGAGCATGCCCTGCCAACTTATGGCGAACAAAGCGGTACAAAAGGAGGTGGTGATGGACGGAGCATCTGAACCAATCAAACATTCACACCCAGTCAACAGATCTGGGTTTAACCCATCACCGTTCTTTAGCCCACTCTGCCACCCCAGTTCAGACATGGCCATATGCAAATCAGTCTCACCCTGTGCCTCATGGGAACTGGTCAGCCTGAACTGCCAAGCCATGCCTTCCCTGGACCGGAAACGAGCTTCCGAGGACCGGTTTCTGGCATTTCAGCTGTCTTCAGCCCGGTTTGCTTGAATCCAGTGGCAAAGTGAGCAAGGGACGCACTTCTGAGCATACCCTGCCAACTTATGGCGAACAAAGCAGTACAAAAGGAGGTGGTGATGAACGGAGCATCTGAACCAATCAAACATTCACACCCAGTCAACAGATCTGGGTTTAATCCATCACCGTTCTTAAGCCCTCTCTGCCACCCCAGTTCAGACATGGCCATATGCAAATCAGTCTGACCCTGTGCCTCATGGAAACTGTCAAGCCCGAACTGCCAAGCCATGCCTTCCCTGGACCGGAAACAAGCTTCTGAGAACTGGTTTCTGGCATTTCAGCCATCTTCAGCCCGGCTTGCTTGAATCTAGTGGCAAAGTGAGCAAGGGACTCACGTCTGAGCATGCCAGGCCAACTTATGGCGAACAAAGCGGTACAAAAGGAGGTGGTGATGGACGGAGTATCTGAACCAATCAAACATTCACACCCAGTCAACAGATCTGGGTTTATTCCATCACCGTTCTTTAGCTCACTCTGCCACCCCAGTTCAGACATGGCTATAAGCAAATCAGTCTGACCCTGTGCCTCCTGGGAACTGTCCAGCCTGAACGGCCAAGCCATGCCTTCCCTGGACCGGAAACAAGCTTCCAAGGACCGGTTTCCGGCATTTCAGCCATCTTCAGCCTGATCTGCTTGAATCCAATGGCAAAGTGAGCAAGGGACTCACTTCTGAGCATACCCTGCCAACTTATGGCGAACAAAGCGGTACAAAAGGAGGTGGTGATGGACGGAGCATCTGAACCAATCAAACATTCACACCCAGTCAACAGATCTGGGTTTAATCCATCACCGATCTTTAGCCCACTCTGCCACCTCAGTTCAGACATGGCCAAATGCAAATCAGTCTGACCCTGTGCCTCATGGGAACTGTCCAGCCCGAACTGCCAAGCCATGCCTTCCCTGGACCGGAAACAAGCTTCCGAGAACCAATTTCTGGCATTTCAGCCGTCTTCAGCCCGGCTTGCTTGAATCCAGTGGCAAAGTGAGCAAGGGACTCACGTCTGAGCATGCCCTGCCAACTTGAGGCGAACAAAGCGGTACAAAAGGAGGTGGTGATGGACGGAGCATCTGAACCAATCAAACATTCACACCGAGTCAACATATCTGGGTTTAATCCATCACTGTTCTTTAGCCCACTTTGCCACCCCAGTTCAGACATGGCCATATTCAAATCAGTCTGACCCTGCGCCTCATGGGAACTGTCCAGCCCGAACTGCCAAACCATGCCTTCCCTGGACCGGAAACAAGCTTCCGAGGACCGGTTTCCGGCATTTCAGCCGTCTTCAGGCCGGTTTGCTTGAATCCAGTGGCAAAGTGAGCAAGGGACTCACGTCTGAGCATACCCTGCCAACTTATGGTGAACAAAGCGGTACAAAAGGGGGTGGTGATGGACGGAGCATCTGAACCAATCAAACATTCACACCCAGTCAACAGATCTGGGTTTAATCCATCACCGTTCTTTAGCCCACTCTGCCACCCCAGTTCAGACATGGCCATATGCAAATCAGTATGACCCTGTGCCTCATGGGAACTGTCCAGCCCGAACTGCCAAGCCATGCCTTCCCTGGACCGGAAACAAGCATCCGAGGACCGGTTTCTGGCATTTTAGCCGTCTTCAGCCCGGCTTGCTTGAATCCAGTGGCAAAGTGAGCAAGGGACTCACGTCTGAGCATACCCTGCCAACTTATGGCGAACAAAGCGGTACAAAAGGAGGTGGTGATATACGGAGCATCTGAACCAATCAAACATTCACACCCAGTCAACAGAACTGGGTTTAATCCATCACCGTTCTTTAGCCCTCTCTGCCTCCCCAGTTCAGACATGGCCATATGCAAATCAGTCTGACCCTGTGCCTCATGGGAACTGTCCAGCCCGAACTGCAAAGCCATGCCGTCCCTGGACCAGAAACAAGCTTCCGAAGACCGATTTCTGGCATTTCAGCCGTCTTCAGCCCGGCTTGCTGGAATCCAGTGGCAAAGTGAGCAAGGGACTCACGTCTGAGCATACCCTGCCAAATTGTGGCGAGCAAAGTGGTACAAAAGGAGGTGGTGATGGACGGAGCATCTGAACCAATCAAACATTCACACCCAGTCAACAGATCTGGGTTTATTCCATCATCGTTCTTTAGCTCACTCTGCCACCCCAGTTCAGACATGGCCATAAGCAAATCAGTCTGACCCTGTGCCTCATGGGAACTGTCCAGCCGGAACTGCCAAGCCATGCCTTCCCTGGACCAGAAACAAGCTTCCGAGGACCGGTTTCTGGCATTTAAGCCGTCTTCAGCCCGGCTTGCTTGAATCCAGTGGCAAAGTGAGCATGGGACTCACGTGTGAGCATACCCTGCCAACTTATAGCGAACAAAGAGGTAGAAAAGGAGGTGGTGATGGACGGAGCATCTGAACCAATCAAACATTCACACATCAACAGATCTGGGTTTAATCCATCACTGTTCTTTAGCCCACTCTGCCACCCCAGGTCAGACATGGCCATAAGCAAATCAGTCTGACCCTGTGCCTCATGGGAACTGTCCAGCCCGAACTGCCAAGCCATGCCTTCACTGGACCGGAAACAAGCTTCCGAGGACCGGATTCTGGCATTTCAGCCGTCTTCAGCCCGGTTAGCTTGAATCCAGTGGCAAAGTGAGCAAGGGACTCACGTCTGAGCATACCCTGCCAACTTATGGCGAACAAAGCGGTACAAAAGGAGGTGGTGATGGACGAAGCATCTGAACCAATCAAACATTCACACCCAGTCAACATATCTGGGTTTAATCCATCACCGTTCTTTAGCCCACTCTGCCACCCACTTCTGACATGGCCATATGCAAATCAGTCTCACCCTGTGCCTCATGGGAACTGTCCAGCCTGAACTACCAAGCCATGCCTTCCCTGGACATGAAACAAGCTTCCGAGGAACGGTTCCTGGCATTTCAGCCGTCTTCAGGCCGGTTTGCTTGAATCCAGTGGCAAAGTGAGCAAGGGACTCACGTCTGAGCATAACCTGCCAACTTATGGTGAACAAAGCGGTACAAAAGGAGGTGGTGATGGACGGAGCATCTGAACCAATCAACCATTCACACCCAGTCAACAGATCTGGGTTTAATCCATCACCGTTCTTTAGCCCACTTTGCCACCCCAGTTCAGACATGGCCATATGCAAATCAGTCTGAACCTGTGCCTCATGGGAACTGTCCAGCCCGAACTGCCAAGCCATGCCTTCCCTGGACCGGAAACAAGCATCCGAGGACCGGTTTCTGGCATTTTAGCCGTCTTCAGCCCGGCTTGCTTGAATCCAGTGGCAAAGTGAGCAAGGGACTCACGTCTGAGCACACCCTGCCAACTTATGGCGAACAAAGCGGTACAAAAGGAGGTGGTGATGTACGGAGCATCTGAACCAATCAAACATTCACACCCAGTCAACAGAACTGGGTTTAATCCATCACCGTTCTTTAGCCCACTCTGCCACCCCAGTTCAGACATGGCCATATGCAAATCAGTCTGACCCTGTGCCTCATGGAAACTGTCAAGCCCGAACTGCCAAACCATGCCGTCCCTGGACCAGAAACAAGCTTCCGAAGACCGGTTTCTGGCATTTCAGCCGTCTTCAGCCCGGCTTGCTGGAATCCAGTGGCAAAGTGAGCAAGGGACTCACGTCTGAGCATACCCTGCCAAATTGTGGCGAGCAAAGTGGTACAAAAGGAGGTGGTGATGGACGGAGCATCTGAACCAATCAAACATTCACACCCAGTCAACAGATCTGGGTTTATTCCATCACCGTTCTTTAGCTCACTCTGCCACCCCAGTTCAGACATGGCCATAAGCAAATCAGTCTGACCCTGTGCCTCATGGAAACTGTCCAGCCCAAACTGCCAAGCCATGCCTTCCCCGGACCGGAAACAAGCTTCCGAGGACCGGTTTCTGGCATTTCAGCCGTCTTCAGCTTGGCTTGCTTGAATCCAGTGGCAAAGTGAGCAAGGGACTCACGTCTGAGCATACCCTGCCACCTTATGGCGAACAAAGCGGTACAAAAGGAGGTGGTGATGGACGGAGCATCTGAACCAATCAAACATTCACACCCAGTGAACAGATCTGGGTTTAATCCATCACCGTTCTTTAGCCCACTCTGCCACCCCAGTTCAGACATGGCCATATGCAAATCAGTCTGACCCTGTGCCTCATGGGAACTGTCCAGCCCGAACTGCCAAGCCGTGCCTTCCCTGGACCGGAAACAAGCTTCCGAGGACCGGTTTCTGGCATTTAAGCCGTTTTCAGCCCGGCTTGCTTGAATCCAGTGGCAAAGTGAGCATGGGACTCACGTCTGAGCATACCCTGCCAACTTATGGCGAACAAAGCGGTACAAAAGGAGGTGGTGATGGACGAAGCATCTGAACCAATCAAACATTCACACCCAGTCAACATATCTGGGTTTAATCCATCACCGTTCTTTAGCCCACTCTGCCACCCACTTCTGACATGGCCATATGCAAATCAGTCTCACCCTGTGCCTCATGGGAACTGTCCAGACTGAACTGCCAAGCCATGCTTTCCCTGGACCGGAAACAAGCTTCCAAGGACCGGTTTCTGGCATTTCAGCCATCTTCAGCCTGGCTTGCTTGAATCCAGTGGCAAAGTGAGCAAGGGACTCACTTCTGTGCATACCTTGCCAACTTGTGGCGAACAAAGCTGTACAAAAGGAGGTGGTGATGGACGGAGCATCTGAACCAATCAAACATTCACACCCAGTAAACAGATCTGGGCTTAATCCATCACTGTTCTTTAGCCCACTCTGCCACTCCAATTCAGACATGGCTATATGCAAATCAGTCTGACCCTGTGCCTCATGGGAACTGTCCAGCCTGAACTACCAAGCCATGCCTTACCTGGACATGAAACAAGCTTCCGAGGACCGGTTTCTGGCATTTCAGCTGTCTTCAGCCCGGCTTCCTTGAATCCAGTGGCAAAGTGAGCAAGGGACTCACATCTGAGCATATCCTGCCAACTTATCGCGAACAAAGCGGTACAAAAGGAGGTGGTGATGGACGGAGCATCTGAACCAATCAAAAATTCACACCCAGTCAACCGATCTGGGTTTAATCCATCACCATTCTTTAGCCCACTCTGCCACCCCAGTTCAGACATGGCCATATGCAAATCAGTCTGACCCAGTGCCTCATGGGAACTGTCCAGCCCGAACTGCCAAGCCATGCCTTCCCTGGACTGGAAACAAGCTTCTGAGGACCGGTTTCTGGCATTTCAGCCGTCTTCAGCCCGGCTTGCTTGAATCCAGTGGCAAAGTGTCCAAGGGACTCACATCTGAGCATACCCTGCCAACTTATGGCAAACATAGCGGTACAAAAGGAGGTGGTGATGGATGGAGCATTTGAACCAATCAAACATGCACACCCAGTCAACAGATTTGGGTTTAATCCATCACCGTTCTTTAGCCCACTTTGCAACCCCAGTTCAGACATGGCCATATGCAAATCAGTCTGACCTGTGCCTCATGGGAACTGTCCAGCCTGAACTGCCAAGCAATGCCTTCCCTGGACCGGAAACAAGCTTCCGAGAACCGGTTTCTGGCATTTCAGCGGTCTTCATCCTGGCTTGCTTGAATCCAGTGGCAAAGTGAGCAAGGGACTCACGTCTGAGCATACCCTGCCAACTTATGGCGAACAAAGCGTTACAAAAGGAGGTGGTGATGGACGGAGCATCTGAACCAATCAGTCACACCCAGTCAACAGATCTGGTTTAATCCATCACCGTTCTTTAGCCCACTCTGCCACCCCAGTTCAGACATGGCCATATGCAAATCAGTCTGACCCTGTGCCTCATAGGAACTGTTCAGCCCGAACTACCAAGCCATGCCTTCTCTGGACCGGAAACAAGCTTCTGAGGACCGGTTTCCGGCATTTCAGCCGTCTTCAGCCCGGCTTGCTTGAATCCAGTGGCAAAATGAGCAAGGGACTCACGTCTGAGCATACCCTGCCAACTTATGGCAAACAAAGCGGTACAAAAGGAGGTGTTGATGGACCGAGCATCTGAACCAATCAAACATTCACACCCAGTCAACAGATCTGGGTTTAATCCATCACCGTTCTTTAGCCCACTCTGCCACCCCAGTTCAGACATGGCCATATGCAAATCAGTCTCACCCTGTGCCTCATGGGAACTGTCCAGCCTGAACTGCCAAGCCATGCCTTCCCTGGACCGGAAACAAGCTTCCGAGAACCGGTTTCTGGTATTTCAGCCGTTTTCAGCCCGGCTTGCTTGAATCCAGTGGCAAAGTGAACAAGGAACTCACGTCTGAGCATGCCCTGCCAACTTATGGCGAACAAAGCGGTACAAAAGGAGGTGGTGATGGACCGAGCATCTGAACCAATCAAACATTCACACCCAGTCAACCGATCTGGGTTTAATCCATCACCGTTCTTTAGCCCACTCTGCCACCCCAGTTCAGACATGGCCATATGCAAATCAGTCTGACCCTGTGCCTCATGGGAACTGTCCAGCCCGAACTACCAAGCCATGCCTTCCCTGGACCGGAAACAAGCTTCCAAGGTTCGGTTTCTGGCATTTCAGCCGTCTTCAGCCCGGCTTGCTTGAATCCAGTGGCAAATTGAGCAAGGGACTCACATCTGAGCATGCCCTGCCAACTTATGGCGAACAAAGCGGTACAAAAGGAGGTGGTGATGGACGGAGCATCTGAACCAATCAAACATTCACACCCAGTCAACAGATCTGGGTTTAACCCATCACCGTTCTTTAGCCCACTCTGCCACCCCAGTTCAGACATGGCCATATGCAAATCAGTCTCACCCTGTGCCTCATGGGAACTGGTCAGCCTGAACTGCCAAGCCATGCCTTCCCTGGACCGGAAACGAGCTTCCGAGGACCGGTTTCTGGCATTTCAGCTGTCTTCAGCCCGGTTTGCTTGAATCCAGTGGCAAAGTGAGCAAGGGACGCACTTCTGAGCATACCCTGCCAACTTATGGCGAACAAAGCAGTACAAAAGGAGGTGGTGATGAACGGAGCATCTGAACCAATCAAACATTCACACCCAGTCAACAGATCTGGGTTTAATCCATCACCGTTCTTAAGCCCTCTCTGCCACCCCAGTTCAGACATGGCCATATGCAAATCAGTCTGACCCTGTGCCTCATGGAAACTGTCAAGCCCGAACTGCCAAGCCATGCCTTCCCTGGACCGGAAACAAGCTTCTGAGAACTGGTTTCTGGCATTTCAGCCATCTTCAGCCCGGCTTGCTTGAATCTAGTGGCAAAGTGAGCAAGGGACTCACGTCTGAGCATGCCAGGCCAACTTATGGCGAACAAAGCGGTACAAAAGGAGGTGGTGATGGACGGAGTATCTGAACCAATCAAACATTCACACCCAGTCAACAGATCTGGGTTTATTCCATCACCGTTCTTTAGCTCACTCTGCCACCCCAGTTCAGACATGGCTATAAGCAAATCAGTCTGACCCTGTGCCTCATGGAAACTGTCCAGCCCAAACTGCCAAGCCATGCCTTCCCTGGACCGGAAACAAGCTTCCGAGGACCGGTTTCTGGCATTTCAGCCGTCTTCAGCTTGGCTTGCTTGAATCCAGTGGCAAAGTGAGCAAGGGACTCACGTCTGAGCATACCCTGCCACCTTATGGCGAACAAAGCGGTACAAAAGGAGGTGGTGATGGACGGAGCATCTGAACCAATCAAACATTCACACCCAGTGAACAGATCTGGGTTTAATCCATCACCGTTCTTTAGCCCACTCTGCCACCCCAGTTCAGACATGGCCATATGCAAATCAGTCTGACCCTATGCCTCATGGGAACTGTCCAGCCCGAACTACCAAGCCATGCCTTCCCTGGACCGGAAACAAGCTTCCAAGGTTCGGTTTCTGGCATTTCAGCCGTCTTCAGCCCGGCTTGCTTGAATCCAGTGGCAAAGTGAGCAAGGGACTCACGTCTGAGCATGCCCTGCCAATTTATGGCGAACAAAGCGGTACAAAAGGAGGTGGTGATGGACGGAGCATCTGAACCAATCAAACATTCACACCCAGTCAACAGATCTGGGTTTAACCCATCACCGTTCTTTATCCCACTCTGCCACCCCAGTTCAGACATGGCCATATGCAAATCAGTCTCACCCTGTGCCTCATGGGAACTGGTCAGCCTGAACTGCCAAGCCATGCCTTCCCTGGACTGGAAACGAGCTTCCGAGGACCGGTTTCTGGCATTTCAGCTGTCTTCAGCCCGGTTTGCTTGAATCCAGTGGCAAAGTGAGCAAGGGACGCACTTCTGAGCATACCCTGCCAACTTATGGCGAACAAAGCGGTACAAAAGGAGGTGGTGATGAACGGAGCATCTGAACCAATCAAACATTCACACCCAGTCAACAGATCTGGGTTTAATCCATCACCGTTCTTAAGCCCACTCTGCCACCCCAGTTCAGACATGGCCATATGCAAATCAGTCTGACCCTGTGCCTCATGGAAACTGTCAAGCCCGAACTGCCAAGCCATGCCTTCCCTGGACCGGAAACAAGCTTCCGAGAACTGGTTTCTGGCATTTCAGCCATCTTCAGCCCGGCTTGCTTGAATCTAGTGGCTAAGTGAGCAAGGGACTCACGTCTGAGCATGCCAGGCCAACTTATGGCGAACAAAGCGGTACAAAAGGAGGTGGTGATGGACGGAGCATCTGAACCAATCAAACATTCACACTGAGTCAACATATCTGGGTTTAATCCATCACTGTTCTTTAGCCCACTTTGCCACCCCAGTTCAGACATGGCCATATGCAAATCAGTCTGACCCTGTGCCTCATGGGAACTGTCCAGCCCGAACTGCCAAGCCATGCCTTCCCTGGACCGGAAACAAGCTTCCGAGGACCGGTTTCTGACATTTCAGCCGTCTTCAGCCTGGCTTGCTTGAATCCAGTGGCAAAGTGAGCAAGGGACTCACGTCTGAGCATACCCTGCCAACTTATGGTGAACAAAGCGGTACAAGAGGAGGTGGTGATGGACGGAGTATCTGAACCAATCAAACATTTACACCCAGTCAACAGATCTGGGTTTAATCCATCACCGTTCTTTAGCCCACTCCCCCACCCCAGTTCAGACATGGCCATATGCAAATCAGTCTGACCCTGTGCCTCATGGGAACTGTCCAGCCCGAACTGCCAAGCCATGCCTTCCCTGGACCGGAAACAAGCTTCCGAGGACCGGTTTCTGGCTGGGTTGAATGTATGACATTGTTCTGCATTCTGTCCATCAACTATGGTTTTTGCATTTGTCACTCCGAGTGGGATAGGTATGCTCAGATGTGAGTCCCATGCACTCCACACCAGTGGATTCAAGCATGCCGGGCTGAAGATGGCTGGAATGCCAGAAACCGGTCCTCGGAAGCTTGTTTCCAGTCCAGGGAAGGCGTGGCTTGGCAGTTTGGGCTGGACTGTTCCCATGAGGCACAGGGTCAGACTGATTTGCATATGGCCATGTCTGAACTGTGGTGGTGTGGAGTGGAAAAAAACAATGGATTTAGGCCCAGATCTCTGTACTGGGGTGAATGTATGACATTGTTCTGCATTCTGTCCATCAACTGTGGTTTTTCCTCATAAAACTGAGCAATGGTTAAGAGAGAAAACGGAGAAGAGGTAGTCCATGAACTCTCACTGGCCTTCAGGCGACTTGCTATTCCTGGGAAAAGGTTTGCAACATATTTAATGACAAACAGATGTCTACCTGTGTCATCTGTCAATGACTTGCCACTAAAATCGTGGAATGCTTCTTCAAAGCGTGTGAAGAAGTCAGAAACAAATTTATCTACCTTTTGCTTGCAAGACTCTAACACTGTCCAATCTATCTTTTTAGGGGGTATACTCGTTTTTAACTTAACTAATATAGCTGACGGAAGATTTAAAATTAACTGACACGGTTTCTGTGCAGGTTCTCTATCTTCATCTAACGGCTCTAAATCTTTCCACAATGCTCCAAATGTCGCACGATCATCAACTTTACGCACCGTTCTCCACATATAAGGTGGTAATATTAGTCCAAAAAACAAATCAATATCAGGCAAAGTCCTAGTACAAGAGCTAATGGCACCCTCAACTTTCTCATAAAAGGCTACTGGATTATTTCGCGGATCAGGAAATGCATTTTTAAGGGCCATAACATCTGCTCTATTCCAAGGAGTGTAAACCCAATTATAAATAAAATATCCTTTAGCATCTACAAAAGTCTTATCATCATTTGTACCCTTTCCTTTAGGAGGAACATATAAAGGTGCGGCTTCCCGCATGGGTTTCACATTAATTACAACTTTCTTATCTGTTTCAGGAGTAGAAGTTCGTGCCATGCTGATTCGGGATGTTTGTGCAACTGCGTCTGTTGCCTTTTTCTCCTCTCGCAAACGGGCTGCTTCAACACGTAAAATCCGTTCCGCTCGCGGAATTTGCCAAAAATTCACAACTTCACACGCAGCGGATTTTTTTTGCTTGGCCGCGCTTGACAAATACAATATTGCGGTGCGCGGCGTTCACTTACCGTCATTCAGCGTTTGAAGAGCTGTTTTTCTCCATGTTTGCGTGTGCTGTGCCATTTTGGATCTTGCTGCGTGATCCAGCGGGAGTTTGTCCACCGCGATTACGTCATCGCACCCGCCACCTTACACAGCGAGAGTTTGTCAACGCGAGTACGTCATAAAGGCTCGTGATCACGCATCGCGGAAGTAAACAATTGCGAACACGTAGATGCGGCGAGCAGCAACAATCTCGCACTCGCGAAATTGCTAAATTTGCAACTCCTCGGGTTGACATTTGCCTGCACTTTTTTTTGCAAGGAGTCCATTTTGGGGGGGGGGGGTGGGCGGAAGGAAGTGCCCCACAGTCTCCAACATCCTGTTCCTGTTGTTGTGCCATAGGCCAACACCCAGTCTGCCATGCTTTCATCCATTATGCCCAGGGGTACTCAGTGGTGCATGGGCCTAGTCTTTCTGTGGGGTGTCTTGAATTTGAACATGATTGAGGGCATGGATGGCATTGGATTGTGGTGATTTTTGTGTGTTTTTCGATTTTTGGGGGTGGTGTTGGGGCGTGTCCATGTGGGTGGGGCCATTTTGAGGCCTGGTCCAGGCACGGCCAGGCCATGTGGTGGGGGTCTAGGGGCCATTTTGAAGCCAGGCAGTGTGCTTTGTGCCATAGGCCTGCATCCAATGTGCCTTGCTTTTATCCATTATGCACAGGGTTACTCAGTGGTGCAGGGGCCTAGTCTTTTTGTGGGGTGTCTCGAATTTGAACCTGATTGTGGGCATGGATGTCATTGGATTGTGGTGGTTTTTGTGTGTTTTTCGATTTTTTGAGGTGTTGATGGGGCATGGCTATTTTGAAGCCAGGCAGTGTGCTTTGTTGTGCTATAGGCCTGCACCCAGTCTGCCATGCTTTTATCCATTATGCCCAGGGGTACTCTGTCAGTGGTGCATTTTATTGGTCTTTCCATTTTGGGGGGTGGATATAATAAAAATGCTTACTTGCAAACTCTTAATTGAAGCGCTACATATGCAACATTTATTTAACTGATGTTCCTCTGGCTTTGTTTGCTTTTAGGTGCAGAAAGACGAATCATCAGCCTCATCGTTCCTCATCAGTGCCAGGAACAAGTCCTGCTGCTGTGTGCAGCACAACGTCTCAAGATGGCCCCAAAAAAAGTTGCCCGTAGCTCCTCTAGCAAGAAAGTTGCCAGTAAGGAGCAGAAGAAGCAAGTGGCGCCACTTACCAAGGAGACTAGTGTGCCAACCGTCGCGTTTTTTGGGAAAAAAAAGTACGCCTGCAGCAGCAGCAGGGTCTGCTGGAGACCAAGCTGGGAGCAGCACCTCCGCTCCATTGGGCTCAGTGCCACCACCACCACGCCAACTTAAGTCCAAGCCCTTGAGTGCTGCAGAGGCAGCCAGTATAGTTGTTCAATCACCATCGACCAGTGATGTTGGCTCATCGCAAGAAAGTAGCAGCATCCCTCAATCAACACAGGTTGTTGTAACTCATCTGACGAGTGTTCAACAACCACAGCCTCAACAACAACCACATGTGCAAGTACAAGCCCAAGTACATGTGGAAGGAGAGGCAGCGCAAGGAGATGCGCAAGCAGAGGTGCATGGAGAGGCACAAGTGCCCACAATAGTTGTTCCTCCCGAAGTAGGGGCACATCAGGAAATCGACATTCAAGCCGAGGTATCATTTGAGGAAGCCACTCCTCCTAATCATTCATTGTCTTCCAGATCCCTAGCAAGGAAAAAATCAAGGATAGTGTCTACATCTTCTTCAAGCCCCCTTCCGTCTGATGATATGGATGAAAATTGGGAACCACCACTGCAGTCTGAGAGTGAGGCACACCATGATCTGACAAAGGTAGCTAAGCGTAAAAGGAAGGTCCCCGAAACTCTCATAGTTATGGAGTGTGATGATGACGCTGAACAAGAAGTGGCGTATACTCCTGCTGATGAAGACTCTAACGACGATGACACAGTCATCATAGACATCACTGCAGCCTCAGCGGGCATGCAGCAAACAGACATTTTGACCCTAGCCCGAAATGCTGCTGAGCGTGATGTTGGTGACGTGGCAATGGAACCACCACCAATGCAGTTAACTAGTACACCACCACCTACCGCTTCCATATTTTCTCGCCAGAAGGGACCTCAATCCACCTCGAATTCCATTTCCTCAATTAGTGGTGCTGTAAGTGCACAACGTAGTAAATTTCGGCAACACACATCCTCCACTTCATCTGGCATTACCATTCCCAGTATCGCCTCCTCCGCCCCCCACAGACATTTGAAGTCCGCAGTTTGGGACTTCTTTAGTGTTAGCCCAACAAGGGAAAACATAGCCATTTGTACCATTTGTAAGCTTCGAGTTAGTCGTGGTAAGCTTGATACCAACTATGGTACCGGAGGCCAGAGAGGTCATCTTGAGAGACAGCACACTGTCAAATGGCATGCGCACGTAAAGGAGACCAAGGCAGCCCGAATTGTAAGTCAACAAATTGTATCCGTTGATGTTTCATCTGATGATGATGAGGAGGAAGAAGCGTCAAACATTTCTTCACTTACACCCAGTACCCCTGTCAGCAGCACACCCCCTGCAAGATATATGAGCCACACTAAGAGTGTGGGAGAGAGTGAGACACCAATGCGAAAAAGTTCATCATCACCGAGCGTAACTGGGTCGAAGAAGTCATCATCATCCCGTAAAATGGTCCAGCCCACCATTAGAAGCATGTTGTTTTCAGATGCGCCATTTGAACGCAACCACCAAATGGCGCGTCTGTATAACACTAAGCTGGCTAAAATGCTAGCGCTGGACCTTCTCCCTTTTACTTTTGTGGAAGGGGTGGGTTTTCTTGAATTAGTGGCAACGCTCTGCCCTAAATGGAAGGTTCCTAGCCGGTTCTCTTTTGCCAGAGTTGCGGTTCCAGCACTACATGAAGATGTGCTGGAGGTGATTGGGGCAGCTTTGCAGAAGAGTGCTGTTCACACTATACATCTGATAACAAACATGTGGACCAGTTGCCAAGCCGTTGATTACATGTGCATCAGTGCACACTGGGTCTCTTTTTCAGGGGTTAAAGCAAAGCTAAACGCAGGTGTTGACCCGGACCAAGTTTTTAAAGCTGCTCGGAAACATGCAACACTAGCCATGTTTGCCATGGAGAAAAATCATACAGGAGAAAACATTTTGCATGAGTTTAACACAAAGGTCTTTCAACGGCTGTCCCCAAGAAAACACATGATTGGTTATGTTTCCACGGATAATGGTGCCAATGTAGTTAAGGCCATGGATAAGGGTAACTAGGGCGTGGCTTGGATGCCGAGGAGGTAGGCAGCGTGAGCTCGGAGCTCCGTGCCCGATCCCGGAAAATATCCTGAAAATTCATTCGAACCCCGAGATAAAGGACATTATCCGGTACTGGACGGTACTGCGGAGGGTCCGGGACCCGCGGAAGACGACACCGAGCCTTCCCGCAGCAGTAACTTAACTTCGAAGGCTGAACTCGGCCAAGAAGTCGCGGACCCCAAAATGGCGGCGATGGCATGAGATCGCTTGTGACGGAGACATCTGCCCGGAGACCCACTGAAGACCGCTCCCGGACACGCTAGAGGTGCTGGCAGCCGCGTCGCGCCTCTCCCCAGGTGTTGGTAGAACTTTGGGCGCGCCCTTGGGCGGTGGTTGAGGACCGTCTCCTGATTGGGGCGACAACGGTGCGACAGTGACTCGGAGACGAGAACCCCGGATCTCAGGCGCAACTGGCGCTGGCCGGACCGCGACCGCTCGGTGCTTCCTGCCTCTTGGTGACATTTCTGGACTTGAGAACCCGGCCGGAGGACGGTGCCCGGCGACGCTCGGAGGGCGACCAGGAACATATTTGAGGACCACCGCCCATCCCGGCCCAGATGGGGAAACCGAAGGGGAAGGGGGATGGCGCGACCGACACCGAGGCGGCGGAAGGAGCAGAGAGAGACCAGGCGGCGTTACAGCGGATGCAGGATCGCATCCTGGAAGCCATCGCCACCACAAAGGATGCCCTACAGCAAGACATAGCTCAGGTGGCAACGGGCTTGGGCCTCCTGAAGGCCGACCACGACAAACTTAAGGACAGGGTGAAATCCGTGGAGACCACGGTTAAGGACTTAGCCCCGGCCCAGGCAACGGTGAAGGCCCAGATGGCCGACGTGATGGACCGTCTGAAGGTACTGGAAAGGAGGGCCGAGGATGCAGAAAACAGGAACAGGCGCAACAACGTACGCCTAGTGGGCCTGCCGGAGAAAATTGAAGGCGACGACATGGTGGGCTACTTGGATAACTGGCTGCGGACGGAGGTGGCACCTGAAGGCCTGTCCCCCTTCTTCTCCCTGGAGCGGGCGCATAGAGTTCCGGCGCGTCCGCCAGCCTTGGGCCTTCCTCCTCGCCCGGTGGTGTTCAAGTTGCTCCATTACCGGGACAGAGACTGGCTTCTACAGAGGGCGAGAGAGGCAGGGCCCTTTCAAGTGGAAAACAACAGAGTCACCATGTTCCCGGACTACACGTTTGAGACTCAGCGACTTCGGGCAAACTTCTTGTCCCTCAAGCGCGAGCTCCGCCAGGAAGGCATCAAGTACTCCCTGTTGTTTCCAGCCAAGCTAAGAGTGGTGGTGGACGAAAAGTCTTTATTCTTTACGACTTCCGCGGATGCATGGGACTGGTGGGATACTTATAAGGCAGGAACGGACGGTGCTAAGGCCAGGGAGGAAGAGGCCAAGATGGAAAAGCCGATCAGGCAGTCCCAAAGGATCAGGAAGAATCGCAGGAGGACCGGGAAACCCTCGATGTCGCAGACGGAGGCGGAGAGGCAGGCGGCCCTACAGGCGGTGGTGGACTTATCTAGAGCCGCCAGGACTCAGTCTGGGAAGGGCACGGATTCGGAGGCTCCGGGAACGGGCTCAGAGACAGGACAATCGGAATTTGGTGGAGCCCGGGGCCCTATTGTGACGCCGCAGACCTCGGGAGAGATACTGGAGGCGTGTTGAACTGGTTTAGCGGAAGGGACTCGTTGGTTGGACACCGGGGCGATGGACCCGCAGCAGTGGATAGACATTGATTGAGGTTTTGGGGATCTGTAATGTGGGGATTGTGGGGTGGAGCGCGCGGGGCTGATTTGTTGGAGGTTGTATAGCATTGAGCCGCGCCTTACTGGCCCCTAAGGTCATCGCAGTGGGGACTGCGAATATTACCACCTTTCTTTGAGGGGTGATCGGGAGTGTTGGTTTGGATGGGGGTACTTCCAGTTGCGGGGGGGCCTGTCCTGGGGGGGTGGGAGTTGCGAGCAGTTGGGGTTGCTCAAGGGGTTGTAGTTGTTGGAGGGGTTTGGCTTCCTGTTTGGAGAGGGTGGGGGGGAGGGCCCGTGGTCGCGGGACTTCGGCGAACACTGTTCTTTGTTGTATGGTCCGGTTGTGTAGGGGGGAATGGCTAGTACTGGAGCGTTGAAATGTGTGACCTGGAATGTGCGGGGCATGCAGTCCATGACGCGCAGACATAAGGTTCAGGCGTACCTCAAGCGTAGGGGGGTTCACATAGCGTTCCTGCAGGAGACGCACCTAAATAAGCAGGAAGGGGCGGCTCTACAAAGGCGCTGGAGGGGGCAGTTATTCTACACGACATTCTCAGCATTTGCGAGGGGGACATTGATTTGGATACGGGCGGGGGTCCCCTTCCAAGTCTCGAAGTCATCGATAGACCCAGAGGGCAGATATGTGGCAGTGGAAGGAAGGCTGAGAGGCAGGATGATATCGCTCTGCAATGTGTATGCTCCTAATGTGGACCTGCCCGCTTTCTTGTCTAACGTCTCGGGCAAATTGGCGGGTTACTTGGCGGGGCCGGTCCTCCTGGGGGGGGACTTCAACTCGGTTGAGGATGTGCTACTAGATAGATCCCATCCCCCGCTACGCGCGTCCCCGGCACATAGGATCGCCAAGCGTAGATTAGAATGGCAGGAGAGCTGGGCCCTCACGGATGCATGGAGGGCGTTGCACCCCACCACTAGGGATTACTCCTTTCACTCGCACCTGCATGATTTACATGTGAGGCTGGATGCGTTTCTTTGTTCGGAATGTGTGCTCCCTGCGGTGGGAGGGGCGGAATACTTGGCAAGGACGATATCGGACCACAACCCCTTGTTGATGTCTCTGGCATGGATGGTGACTGTTAACTGCGTGCCAACATGGCGCCTGCAACCTGACACCCTGGACGACTTGTTGTTCAGGGAGGCCCTGAGTGACCGTATCGAGAGGTATTTTGGGGAGAACAGTGGTTCGGCTTCCTCGAGGGCGGTTGAATGGGATGCTTTCAAGGTGGTGGTGCGGGGACACTGTATTGGGCACACGGCAGGGGCACGGAAGACTTTGTTGGATGACTTAGACAAGGCTGAGACACGGCTGAGGGATCTTGAGAAGAGGCGCCCGAATCACCCAGAATTGCAGGAGGGGCTTAGCGGGGCGCGGGAGGGGCTGGCGGTAGAGCTAGAGCGGCTGCGTAGCTTCGACCACAAGGCGTACGTGACGAGGGCGCATGCGGAAGGTGATAAGGCGGGGGCGATGTTGGCTTGGCTTGCTAACCCTATCCGGGGGGGAGGGCCGATCATGAGGATACAGGAGCCAGGGGAGGAGCCTTGCCACACCCAACCCGGGATCCTGAACAAGTTCCGAGCTTATTATGAGGGGCTCTATCTGAGTGGTGATACGGGGGGGACGGAGGAGCTTGAGGAGTTCTTGGACGGGATAGAGTTGCCGCGAGTAGAGGACTCGGAGGCAGAAGAGCTAGGGCGGCCAATCTCCCTCGGAGAAATAGGTTGCGCTGTAAAACAGATGGCTAGAAACAAGACCCCGGGCCTTGACGGTCTACCGATCGAATTTTATGGCAAATACCTAGAGCATCTTGCTCCACGGCTGCGCGAGGTATACAATGAGGCGCAGGAGAAGGGCCGACTCCCGGGCTCTATGTGCGAGGCCCTTATGATCCCACTCTTGAAGCCGGGCAGAGAGGGTGCGGTGCTGTCCTCGTACCGTCCGTTATCTATGTTGACGACGGATTACAAAATCCTCAGTAAAATTCTGGCCAACAGATTGCTGGTGCACATGACGAGCCTGGTTCATGGTGACCAGTGTGGTTTCATACCGACACGCAACACCACTCATAACATCCGCAGACTCACGAGACTGATGGGTGTGGACTGGCCAGACACCGTCTCCCCATTTGTCCTGTCCATCGACATTGAGAAGGCATTTGACAGCCTCGAATGGGGATACCTGTATGAGGTGATGCGCCGCTTCGGGTTGGGGGACGGATATATACAGTGGACCAAGGTCCTCTATACTGAGGCGGTGGCGAGGGTCCGGGTGGGTGCGCTGATCTCGAGACAGTACCCGATCAGGCGTGGCACTAGACAGGGTTGTTCCCTGTCCCCGCTACTGTTTGCGTTAGCAATGGAACCCTTCGCTGCGGTAGCCAGACTGGGCCGCCACTACGCAGGTTTGCCTTTTAGGGGGAGGCCGCACCTCATCTCCCTTTACGCGGATGACTTGTTGATGTTTTTGGCCGATGCCGGCGCCGAACTTCAGGGGGCGCGGAGGCTACTGGAGCAGTTCGGTAGGTTATCGGGCCTGAGGGTCAACTGGCCTAAATCCTGTCTGTTTCCCCTGAGGCCGGGAGAGCCGTGCCCAATCACTGCTCAGGAACTCCGGTGGGAGCCGCGCTGCCTACATTATCTAGGGGTTTATGTTTACCACACCCCGTCCGACCTGCTGGATGGCAACGTAACTCGCTGTATTAACGCCCTGCGGGGATCTATGGACTTCTGGGCGACTCTGCCGCTTTCTCTGGCTGGTAGAATTTCCCTGCTTAAAATGATAGCCCTGCCCAGGCTGTTGTACTATTTTAGGACACTGCCGGTATGGATCCCGAGTTCGGTTTTCAAACGCCTGAGGTCACTGATTATAGCGTTCCTGTGGGGCACGGGTAGGAGACGCATAGCGCTCGACACGCTGCTACGCCCCAAAGATGAGGGAGGTATGGCAGTGCCGGACTTCGAGGGGTATTACCTCGCTGCCCAGCTGCAGACTTTTACTCAGGAGGTGGCGAGAGTTTATAGAGGTCCCGAGGACGCGAGAGTCGAAGGCACCCCGCGACACGTTCTGGCTTATATCACGCTGCACCAGAAACTCCGAGTGGGAGACCTGACGGTCGAGGAGCAGACTTTCCGTCTATGTTGGGACCGGGCCCGTAAGCGGGCGGGTGTCCGCCTTATGTACGCCCCCGAAATACCGTTGGGAATGGTCACTGCCCTCCCACATGGAGGGGACTGGTCACGCTTGCTCGGGTGGGAGGAGGCGGGAGTACACGTGCTGGGTGACCTCTACGAAGATGGGGTGTTGCTGCCGTTTCGGGACCTGCAAGAGAGATTTGACCTACCGAGGGGTGACTACCTGCTGCACGCGGCAGTCACAGGCGCCATGCGAGCCCACTGGGGGGAAGGGCTGCAGGAACCAGGTACCTCAATGGCCTGCCAGTACGCCATGATGGCGGCGGGAACCTTTAAGGCCGTCACATGCCTGTACTCGCGGATGCAGCGGGAGGCCTTGCAACCTCTGGCAGCCCTGAAGACCAAGTGGGAGCTGGACCTCCAGGTGGAGATACCAGACACGACCTGGGGCCAACTGCTGAGGAGGGCGCGGAAGAGCTCGAGGAATGCCAGGTTCCAATTAATCCACTTCTATGTTATCCACAGGGCATACCTTACGCCCGGGAAAATCCAACAGTACTTTGGGGCGGTCGACGCTGCTTGCCCCAGATGTAATACAGCGGGGGCGGATTTCTGTCATATGCTGTGGGATTGCCCCTCTTTAGGCGACTACTGGCAGGAAGTTGGACGGGCCCTTAACGGGGCGACGGACAGGGATATCCAATACACTAAGGCAGTTGGCATCCTTCACTGGTTCCCACACACACCTAGAAATACGATGTCAAGTAAATTTATAGATTTAGGGCTTATCCTGGCCAAGCGGGAGATCACACGAAATTGGAAATCCAGAGTGGGGCCCACGTATAAAAGATGGTATGGGGAGTGTCTGAGATGGGCCGCGTGTGATAGTACCCTACGATACCAGATGGCCTGGAGGTCGAATGATGAGAAAGCACTGGAAAGGGCGACTGCATGGGAGGTGATGGTGCAGGCGCTCAGGGATGTGGACGATGAGGGGCAGGAAGGCGAGAGCGAACTAGCCGGAGCAGACCCTAACACTATACAGGAGAACACACCTTAGCGATTGTTTGCTTCCTCCTGCAACACACCAGGCACTGATACATGGTTACTCAGGCGCAGCGCGACCACGGGGGAGGGCGGGTAGGAAGCTGGTTTGGAGGGATGTTGGGGTACCGAAAATTGGGGAGGGGGAGGGGCGTAAATCACAAAAGCATCCCAGGGTTATTTGCACAATGAAGCGGTCAGACAATGTAAGAAGTATGTGACCAAGACGGAGATGGAGCTGCCAGCATCGCACGCGGGGAGAGCTCCCCGGACGAAAAACGATTGTATTCAACTGTACGGATCTGGGCCATACTCATTTTGCTAAATATCTTGTCTGTACTTTTATATTGGTGATGCAATAAAAATGATGTTAAAAAAAAAAAAAAAAAAAATGGATAAGGGTAACTATTTCAGAGTGCCGTGTTTGGCGCACTGTATAAACCTGGTTGTTAAAAAATTCTTGAGTGAAGAAAGTCCAGTGTGCGAGTTACTGACTACCTGCCAAAGAATGTGCACACATTTCAACCATTCTTTTAAGGCCCGGAAGCAGCTGAGGTGCCTGCAACATGAATGTAAGCTGCCAGTGAAAGCACTCATCCAGGAGGTGGTAACACCTTGGAACTCAACCTTCTACATGCTTGAGCGTCTGTATGAGCAGTATGCTTTAGTCGATCAGTATTTCTTTACACTGAGTACACCTATGATGGACCTGAGGATACAGGTGGAGCAATGGAAGCTAGTTAAAAGCCTGACAGACATGCTTTGTCCTTTTGAGGTCTTTACGCGTGCAGTCAGCAGGGAGGACTGTAATTTGGGAAAAGCTATCCCATTGTTGCGCATGCTAGAGCACCAACTGAAGGCGGTGTCTTCTACGTTTCAAAAAGATGGAAAGCAAGAAGCATTTGAGTTGGCGGAGAAGTTATTACAGCACCTACTTTGCGATGAACGTCTTCAAAAGATCCACACAGAACAGCATTACATTTGTGCTACTATTCTGGATCCACGGTACAAAAAGGCAGTGGCAGGCAGAGAATTCTTTCCTTTTGATGACGCAGATGTTACAAAGTACAAACATTGGCTAGCTGTGTCAGCCAGTCGGTTTGAAAGAGAACGGCAGGAAATTGAAGGAAAAGGCAGTACATCAGCATCAGCAGGCCATCCGGAGTCAAAAAAATCCACTTCTGCATCTGTGGCTGTGGCAGAAGTGAGTGATTTTCCCTCTCAGCCGTTAAAGACACCAGCAACCGTATCATCTGCACCAGACACAACAGTAACATTGTGTGAAGAAGAGGATTGGCTAACTCAGCTTGGGTTTGCTTCTCAAAAGGTCCCAGAAAAAAGTAAGCAAAGTGGAGGAACCCTGAAGAACCTTGAGTCGATGGTGCAGGATTATCTGAATGACTCAACAGAGGTCTATGTTCATGATGACCCATTGGCGTATTGGCATGGGAAAAGAGTTGTGTGGCCAGAGATCACCAACCTGGCTATAAATTACTTGTCTTGCCCACTCGCAAGCGTGTCTTCTGAACGTGTTTTCAGTGCTGCTGGTGGCATTGTAACTTCCAAAAGGACCCGCCTCTCGCCCAAAAATGTGGAGAGGTTAACAATGATCAAGATGAATCAGCACCTCATACCACCAGATTACAAAATACGAGAATGCACGCAGGAAGAAGACGAGGAGGACACCAACTTAGATGAGGGAAGTTCTTCTCTTTTAACTGACCTACTCTCATCTGAATTCGCAGAGTTTGAGGACGAGCTCTTCTTCCCTGACACCGAGCCCTGAAAATGAGTCAATGAATCACTAACTTTCTTTTTCGTCCTTATTAACTTTTATTCCTGTGTGTCTGTCTTTCTTTGTTTTGCAAAATCTATATAAAAAACTTTAATCACCTACTCACAAAAACAAGCCCATCAGCAGAACTGTCTTCTTTTATTTGCTTATTGATTTGAAGGTGCCGCAGTCTGCATTCCTCAGGTTCACAAGAACATGCTCCTCTATCCTCCTCTTTCAGACTCATATTTCCCTCAAAGCAGATGGCTGGATTACGCCCAATGAAGAAAGACTCTGCACTTGTGGGGGTGTTCTACTTCTTTGCGGGTGAGTTGACGGGTCTGAGGCATTGCTGTGAAGGTCAATACCGGATAAAAGTGGTTTGGAGAAAATCGGAGCAGAAAAATATTTTGCGCTTTTGATCACTTGCCTGTCTTTGGGGTGCTGTTTGGCGGGCTTTTAGGTTGTCGGGGGTGGGTTTGGGGGTCTGGGAGCACTGCTGGCACAGTCTAATGTTGATTGCATTTGTTTTTTTATGAAATCCATGGTGGAAAAGGGGAGTTAGGGCCTAGCTGCACAGAGTATTTGGACTGAATTGAAGGTAGTAGGCCCCTTTTTGCGTTTTGCCTGTTTGGGGGTGTTCTGCTTTTTTGCTGGTGGCTGCAGGGGTCTGGGGCCATTGCTGGGAATTTCTAATACCGGATAAAAGTGGTTTGGACAAAATCGGAGGTGAAATTTTTTTGCGTTTTTGCTGACTTGCTTGTCTTTGAGATGCTGTTTGGGGGGGTTCCGGGTGTTTGTGGGTGGGTTTTGTGGTCTTGGAGCACCGCTGGGTATGGATACTTTTGATTGTAAGAGGTTTGAAGCAAATCCATGGTGGCAAAGGGGAGTTAGGGCCTAGCTGCAGAGCGCGCGTGTACTGATTTTGGAAATTTGCCTGAAAATTTCTAGTCCCCATTTTTGTAGTTTTGCTTTTTGGCTGTTTGGGGGAGTTACTTCTTTCCGCCTGGGTTGCCGGGTCTGGGGCCATTGCTGGGAATGTCTAATACCGGATAAAAGTGGTTTGGAAAAATTGGAGGTGACTTTTTTTGCGTTTTTGGTGACTTGCTTGTCTTTGAGGTGCTGTTTGAAGGGTTCTGGATGTTTGTGGCTGGGTTTTGGGGTCTGGGAGCACTGCTGGCACAGTCTAATGTTGAGTGCATTTGTTTTTCAGGAAATTCATGGGGGAAAAGGGGAGTTAGGGACTAGCTGCACAGTGTATTTGGACTGCATTGAAGGTAGTAGGCCCATTTTTGCTTTTTGACTATTTGGGGGTGTTCTGCTTTTTTGCGGGTGGCTGCAGGGGTCTGGGGCCATTGCTGGGAATGTCTAATACCGGAAAAAAGTGGTTTGGACAAAATCGGAGGTGAACATTTTTTTGCGTTTTTGCTGACTTGCTTGTCTTTGAGGTGCTGTTTTGGGGGGTTCCGGGTGTTTGTGGGTGGGTTTTGGGGTCTGGGAGCACTGCTGGCACAGTCTAATGTTGATTGCATTTGTTTTTCAGGAAATCCATGGTGGAAAAGGGGAGTTAGGGCCTAGCTGCACAGCGTATTTGGACGGAATTGAAGGTAGTAGGCCTATTTTTGCTTTTTGCCTGTTTGGGGGTGTTCTGCTTTTTTGCGGGTGGCTGCAGGGGTCTGGGGCCATTGCTGGGAATGTTTAATACCGGATAAAAGTGGTTTGGACAAAATCGGAGGTGAATTTTTTTTTGCGTTTTTGCTGACTTGCTTGTCTTTAAAGTGCTGTTTGGGGGTGTTCCGGGTGTTTGTGGGTGGGTTTGGGGGTCTAGGAGCACTGCTGGCACAGTCTAATGTTGATTGCATTTGTTTTTCCAGGAAATCCATGGTGGAAAAGGGGAGTTAGGGCCTAGCTGCACAGCGTATTTGGACTGAATTGAAGGTAGTAGGCCCATTTTTGCTTTTTGACTGTTTGGGGGTGTTCTGCTTTTTTGCGGGTGGCTGCAGGGGTCTGGGGCCATTGCAGGGAATGTCTAATACCGGATAAAAGTGGTTTGGACAAAATCAGAGGTGAATTTCTTTGCGTTTTTGCTGACTTGCTTGTCTTTAAGGTGCTGTTTGGGGGGTTCTGGGTGTTTGTGGCTGGGTTTTGGGGTCTGGGAGCACTGCTGGCACAGTCTAATGTTGAGTGCATTTGTTTTTCAGGAAATCCATGGTGGAAAAGGGAAGTTAGGGCCTAGC
The DNA here is from genome assembly GCF_964263255.1 of Lissotriton vulgaris. Classification (NCBI taxonomy): domain Eukaryota; kingdom Metazoa; phylum Chordata; class Amphibia; order Caudata; family Salamandridae; genus Lissotriton; species Lissotriton vulgaris. Next base: position 46,869,947 of record NC_141699.1, read on the forward strand.
TGCACAGCGTATTTGGACTGAATTGAAGGTAGTAGGCCCATTTTTGCTTTTTGACTGTTTGGGGGTGTTCTGCTTTTTTGCGGGTGGCTGCAGGGGTCTGGGGCCATTGCTGGGAATGTCTAATACTGGATAAAAGTGGTTTGGACAAAATCAGAGATGAAAATTGTTTTGCGTTTTTGCTGACTTGCTTGTCTTTGAGGTGCTGTTTGGGGGGGTTCCGGGTGTTTGTGGGTGGGTTTTGGGGTCTGGGACCACTGCTGGCACAGTCTAATGTTGATTGCATTTGTTTTTCAGGAAATCCATGGTGGAAAAGGGGAGTTAGGGCCTAGCTGCACAGCGTATTTGGACTGAATTGAAGGTAGTAGGCCTATTTTTGCTTTTTGCCTGTTTGGGGGGTGTTCTGCTTTTTTGTGGGTGGCTGCAGGGGTCTGGGGTCATTGCTGGGAATGTCTAATACCGGATAAAAGTGGTTTGGACAAAATGGGAGGTGAATTTGTTTTGCGTTTTTGCTGACTTGCTTGTCTTTGGGGTGCTGTTTAGGGGGGGGTTCCGGGTGTTTGTGGGTGGGGTTTGGGTTCTGGGAGCACTGCTGGCACAGTCTAATGTTGATTGCATTTTGTTTTTCAGGAAATCCATGGTGGAAAAGGGGAGTTAGGGCCTAGCTGCACAGCGTATTTGGACTGAATTGAAGGTAGTAGGCTCATTTTTGCTTTTTGACTGTTTGGGGGTGTTCTGCTTTTTTGCGGGTGGCTGCAGGGGTCTGGGGCCATTGCTGGGAATGTCTAATACCGGATAAAAGTGGTTTGGACAAAATCAGAGATGAAAATTGTTTTGCGTTTTTGCTGACTTGCTTGTCTTTGAGGTGCTGTTTGGGGGGTTCCGGCTGTTTGTGGGTGGGTTTTGGGGTCTGGGAGCACTACTGGGTATGGATACTTTTGATGGCAAGAGGTTTGAAGGAAATCCATGGTGGCAAAGGGGAGTTAGGCCTAGCTTCAGAGCGCGCGTTGAGTGATTTTCGAAATTTGCCTGAAAATGTCTAAGTCCCCATTTTTGTAGTTTTGCTTTTTGGATGTTTGGGGGTCTTCTACTTCTTTCTGCCTGGGTTGACGGGTCTGGGGCCATTGCTGGGATTGTCTAATACCGGATAAATGTGGTTTGGACATAATCGGAGGTGAACATTTTTTTGCGTTTTTTGCTGACTTGCTTGTCTTTGAGGTGCTGTTTGTGGGGGTTCCGCGTGTTTGTGGGTGAGTTTTGGGGGCTGGGAGCACTGCTGGGTATGGATACTTTTGACTGCAAGAGGTTTGAAGCAAATCCATGGAGGCAAAGGGAAGTTAGGGCCTAGCTGCATAGCGCGTTTGGACAGAATTGAAAGAAGGCCGACAAATTCTAAGTATGAGATTTTCCATTTTTTCTTTTTGCCTGTTTGGGGGTGTTCTGCTTTTTTGTGGGTGGGTTGGCAGGTCTTGGGGCATTGCTGGGAAGGCCTTTTTTAACTTAGGGCTCGTTAGGGTTAGCACTAGCAGCAGGATTGCATGTGTTTCGGGGTGTTCTAGATTTTTGCAACTGAGTTCTGGGGCCTTAGAGCACTCGTGGGAATGTGTAATTTTGGTAGCAAGTGGTTTGAAGAAAATCCATGGTGGGAAAGGGGGGATTTGGCCTAGTTAAAGAAAGTATTTGCCACTATTCTTAACTTAGGGCTCGTTAGGGTTAGCAGTATTGTATTGCATGTGTTTGGGCGGGGGTTCTAGATTTTTACGACTGGGTGGTGTCTTGGAACACTTGTTGGAATGTGTAATTTTTATTGCAAGTGGTTTGAAGATAATCCATGGTGGGAAAGGGGGTTTTTAGGCATACTTTCTGAGTGCATTTTGGCCCGATTTGAAATTCGGGCTCTGCGAGGTAGCAGCAGTATTCTGCACGTTTTTGGGAGGGTAATGTGGGGTGTTCTAGATTTTGGGGATTGTCATCTCTGAAAGTGACAGTATAATTTTTTCACTACACAGCGTGCCTTATATACTTTTTTTCTCCGAGGTGTCTTTAACACTTATTGTTGTGTTTTTCCATCATCAATTACAGGCAGGCTTTTACCCTGTGCCATCGATGTACTACTCAGGCTTACAATTAGCGATCCGCAAATCCGCATCAGGCAGGCAGTGGACAGAGTGTCTGGTCACCAAGATTGATCGACAGAGCATCCATTGGAATGAAGGAGTACCGCGAATAAGAGGAATGGCTGGATGCATCAACTTCACAAATTCAACGGGACAACTACAAAAAACAGTAACAGTATCCAAAATTCTTCTTATCTTTTAAATGATGTTCTTGTGAACTTGAACTTACTTCTATGAGTGTGACTCTGTGCGTTTGTTTGATCTCTGCTTCAAATTCATCCCTCCAGCTATTTGATATGTCTTTGCTATGTTTAACACTAATTTAATGTTTTAAGTGTTTATTCTCTCTGAGGGCAGAGAGGCAAGTGAAATTGAGTAATGACTGCAGGCCTGTACTGTCAACTTGTTTCTTCGTACTTCCTAGTAAGTTGCAGTAAGTAGTAGTACTACTTTTCAGTAACCTAACCATCCATTTAGTACTTCTGGCATGCAGTAGTGCACTTCCTTTATGTCCTTTTAAAGATTTATCAATATCTTCTAATCCAAAGATTTGTTTCTCTTCATTTGTTGTTTGAGTGTCCATGCTGTGTTTTTTTCCTCTCTACCAAACTTTCCCAAAAACCCCCATTCCCATCCAATTTTCAAACCCTAACCCTCTTCCCCCGGGCTGTGTGGTATTTCATTGAGGTGTGACTGACAACAACAATAAATTCCACACACTTGCTGGGGAGGATAAGGTCAAAGCAACCAGAAGTTCATGTGCGCCATCGTGGATTGATAAGAACATCCTCCTCCTACACGACGTGAACAATCAAATGCTTAATGCTTACCTTACGTTGGCACTGCTTAGGCTACAATTTAGGGCACTGTTCTGTACCGTACTATCTATTGTACTGTTTCTAATGCTACGCTCAGGCCACTCAATGTTTAATTTCCTCTTCTTTTCATATGGTGATACTGCCAGTGTGTACCACTACTGCTACCAGCACAACAATGATATTGCATCCGTCGAGGATTTAAGTCAACAACCAACCTTAATCACCATTTGCAATGCAGCCAGCCCTGGGGCTACCCTAATTGTCAAACACAAATCACAGGTAAGATAAGCATATTGGAGAGGTAGTAGAATAATGGGCGAGGAGGACTAAGTTGGGAGAAGACTAGGAGAGCAGAGACTGACAGTACTACCAGTAAAGTACATAAAGTACAGTAGTAGGGCTACTAAATTTACTAACTCGGTTACTTGCATTTTGGTAGATTTCAGGACTATATGTTTCATTTATGCTGGTAAGTTTGAAGAAAACAAACGTCCAGTAACCACCGCCAACCCCCACACAAAATAATATATGAACAGGTACACTGTGTTTTTGAAAGAAAAGTAATTATTAGAAAATATATATTCGCATTGTTTTCAGCACAACAATAATAAAATTAATTACCCAAACTCAACCCCTCCCGAACCCAACCAATGTCAAAAAGTCCAAAAGTCCCCTTTTCCAAACACCCAATACCCACCCCCCCACAGTCATTAAAAAAGGGGCAAGGGACAGTCACTTCCTCTGGTGGCGTAGTTTGGCAAGCTGTTCCTGCATGTCCCGCTGCTCTTTGCAGAGGTCCTGGAGCTGGCGCTGATGTTTTTGGGCTAACCGCTCCAGGTAGTCCACTCTTCTGCGTAGCCGGCGCACACAAACCATCCAGGATCTTGGGGAGGCCACTGATGTTGTTGCTGCTGTGCGGCGGCGGCGGGAGGCTGTCGGGCCACGGCTCCGTTTCGCTGGACGCTTCTGGCTGGTCGACCCTGGGGCAGTGGAGGAGGATGTAGATGTTGATGTCTCCTGATGCTCCCGAGCCCACAACCGCTGATACTCGGCACAAATAGCCTCCAGCTTACGGGCCCTGGCCCGGACAGCCATATCCTTACGGGTGAGCTTTTTGGGAGTAGCATCTATGAATAAAGAAAGAAAAATACTGTAGCCAATAGTCTTTAACATAAAGTCAAAATGATTCAACGGAAGGTTGACACTCAGTACCACCAGCAAGTAGCAAACACAGTATAACATTTTGGCATGTATCTTTCCACCGTCTTTGTACGCATGTGACACTGTGAGTTTCAGAAATTCCACTAGCAGCACTATAGGTGGACTCACTACTACATACATAGTCAGAGAGTACTAAAAAAAGGCCTTTTTAAATTTTTTTCTCTTGTTTTGCAAAATAAATTACTGGTACGTGAACTTGTGGTAGCTGCCATAATGGCAGCTCACTCAGCTTTCACCCAAGAAATACAGACACAGGCCAAGATGATGCAGACTCGCAGTACTTTAAGCAGTACATGCAGGTGGGGATAGGAATGTCTTACTTTTCTATAGGGTTGGCACTGCCACTGGCCATACTTCATCCACTCAGCGTCTGCTGTACTAGATCATACACCTCTGCTATCAACGAGGAGGATAAGAAGATAACATTCAGGCTTCCAAAGTATGTCTATGATTCTTTTTAATGTCTCAAATGTACCAAAATTTCTTTTTGTCAACAACCAACTAACACCCTTGTCATAATATTTTTTAAACCGCCGTCTTCTTTCTTATGTTGAATTGCATTCAACAAAACCATTCTTTACAGTCATAAATATTAAGACTCCCTCGTCCTTCGTTTCACCCTTCTTTAACTTTTCGTTCTTCACATCCCTAAACAACATCTGATATGACTTGGCTTCACAATAAAAATTTGCCAGCTGAGTTGAAGTGAAATAGAGGGGGCCATTGGTTACCAGAGAAGTACCGCCGCTAATGCTATTAAAAGTCAAGGTTGACTGTCTTCTCCGTGATAGCCCAAAAAGTAGTTCTAAATTAGTAAATGTTCTTGACAGTACAGTGTACTTATACTAGTGTACTGTGTACTAATGTACAGTACATCATACACTCCTTTGCGAGCCTACTCAAAAAAATTTCAATAAGTAAGGAGTATAATAACCTACCACCGTCCGCCGCAGCTGAGTCTTCCCCCCCCAGCTCCTCCTGTTGGCGCCGCCGCATCCAGAGTGGACCCCTCCGCACTGCTGGCCCGGCACTGGTGGTCATCTGTGCCACATCAGATGTTGTGACGTCTAGGAAAAACATGTCATATTTTCAGATGCCATACACAACCCCCTATTTTGTCTCGTAATGGAAGAAAATGTTACATAACACACTTTTTTATTACTGGGATTGAAAAAATGTAACGGTTTTGGGGAGGGTGTTAACCTTTTATATGCTTATTCCATTAAATGCTACACTTCTTATGACAACTGATGAATGCTTGCTTAACATGCACCATTTTTCCCATTACAGAAAGAAGATTCCATTGCCCTTCTGCCAGACAATTCACCACCTACTACTAAGTCATCACCAGCAGTACTTTAACAGCCTGATTCATCAAGCCGAAATCGGCTCGCAAAGGGTCAGATTCTGAGAATCTGGCCCTTTGCGAGCGCTATTTTTGCATTTGGGATTCATCATCCCAAATGCAAAAATCGGTAATTGCTAATTCGCTAAATTACGAGGAACGAATTTGCGGATTGCAAGATCGATTTCGCATGATTTCGCATCCTGCAAATCTCGCGAAATGGCAGAAAAACTAATTTTGGAAAACTGAAAGCACTTAGCAGGTGCAAACGTTCAAGCTTATTTGGAACCATTCCCTGTAGTGCTTCCTGAGGGGCCCCTCCAGAGTTCAGTTGCCTACTTTCAACTATTCTCTGACCCTGCTCTGACCCTCAAAGCAGGGTCAGAGAATAGTTACAAGTATGGCACAATGCTCCTGTAAAAAAAATAACTGCAACAGGAAGGTCTTACAGCTAAGGAAGCAGGTGCCAGACTTTAAGCACAAATTCAGTGAATCATTAACCAGCCCCAAATTAATTCATCTCAGTTGAGGCTGGGAAGGTGAGCTTTGCTTTCCCCCCATAATGTACAGTGGTGAACAAGAGGGTGGTAGTGGTGGACCAGAGGGTGCTGTGATAAACCAGAGGGGGACAGTGAGGATCCAGAGGGTGGCAGTGGCAAACCAGAGGGTGGCAGTGATGAACCAGAGGGTGGCATGGATGAACCAGAGGATGGCAGTGATCAACCAGAGGGTAGCAGTGATGAACCAGAGGTTGGCAGGGATGAACCAGAGGATGGCAGTGATGAACCAGAGGGTGGCAGCCTTGAACCAGAGGGTGGCAGTGATCAACCAGAGGGTGGCAGTGAAGAACCAGAGGGTGCTGTGATAAACCAGAGGGGGGCAGCGATGATCCAGAGGGTGGCAGTGGCAAACCAGAGGGTGGCAGTGATGAACCAGAGGGTGGCAGGGATGAACCAGAGGGTGGCAGTGATCAACCAGAGGGTGGCAGTGATGAACCAGAGGATGCTGTGATAAACCAGAGTGGGACAGTGATGATCCAGAGGGTGGCAGTGGCACACCAGAGGGTGGCAGTGATGAACCAGAGGGTGGCAGGGATGAACCAGAGGATGGCAGTGATCAACCAGAGGGTGGCAGTGATGAACCAGAGGGTGTCAGGGATGAACCAGAGGATTGCAGTGATCAGCCAGAGGGTGGCAGTGATGAACCAGAGGGTGCTGTGATAAACCAGAGTGGGACAGTGATGATCCAGAGGGTGGTAGTGGCAAACAAGAGGGTGGCAGTGATGAACCAGAGGGTGGCAGGGATTAACCAGAGGATGGCAGTGATCAACCAGAGGGTAGCAGTGATGATCCAGAGGGTGGCAGTGGCGAACCAGAGGGTGGCAGTGATGAACCAGAGGGTGCTGTGATAAACCAGAGGGGGACAGTAATGATGCAGAGGGTGGCAGTGGCAAACCCGAGGGTGGCAGTGGCAAACCCGAGGGTGGCAGTGGCAAACCCGAGGGTGGCAGTGATGAACCAGAGGGTGTCAGTGATGATCCAGAGGGTGGCAGTGGCAAACCAGAGGGTGCTGTGTGTGAGAAGTTGGCCTGGTATATGATGATCACTATTCTAGTCAGCACCTTGCACCAGTCCAAACGACCCTTATGGTGATTGGTTGTAAGTCAACTTTATAGACCAGCTATCCTAGTGGTAGCATGGACAAAAGCAGTCTTAGGCTAAACTCAAGAGGGCATGTGAAGCCAGCTGTTTTACCATATGCAATCCTTTAAATACCAAATGAAAGGACACCACACAAATTATATATTATAAAATATATGTATTTATTTCTAGAATAAACCCCTTGACTCTTTATGAGCACAGGAGCACAAGCGTTAAACAAAGAACACAGTATAACATACAATAAGATGCACAATTATGGATAGGCAGGGTGGCCACTCAAACCATATATTAAGAAAGTGGTATAAGTACCACATCACGATCAATGAACAGGCCTAGGGCCTAGGGAATCGCTGGGCCTACACTGGACTAACGAAGGTTAGGACATAGGAGGCCCACAGGATGCGGGTGCAGTGTCTATAGGCAACCGCGCTTACCATACAAGTCAATGGTGCGTAAAAATTAGAAAGTTATAGGTTTAGGAGTCTTCCGACTGGACTAGAACTTAGCCACTAAAAAGTAGGACACTAGAGGTGTAAACCACTATAGGAGCACCGGTGTAATCTCGTTACCTCACCCACAGGAAGCGGGTACATAGGTGCCAAAGTGCGTCGGGTTTCTTCGTGGAGTTCTATGGAGCCTGGAGGTAAAGATGCTGCAGGCGGCCAGGAGAGAAGAGTCCGTTTGGATCCAAGGGTGGATCGAAGATGTAGAGTACCTGCAAGCAGAAGGGACAGAGTCTAGGTCACTAGCCAGTGACCAGGATGGAACCAGGACGGAACCAGGCGGTGTCGGGTTGCGATCAGGTGCTGTCGAGTAGTTTGTCTCCGCTGCCACGTGGACAAGGAAGGATCGAAGATGACCAGCTATAGGACACAAGCTGCCCACAAAGGCTCTTGCTGTCGGCGGTGTTGGTTCTCAAATTGGAGTCACCAAACCTTGGCAAATGCAACCCAAGCAGGACTCAAAGATGTCTTCTGGATCGGACCGGGAAGGTCAGATCGATGGCTCCTTTTCAGGGAAGCTAGGGCCAGTCTGGAGCAACCAGACCAGCAGTGTAGTTTTGATGGATCGTTGTCACAGAGGCCACTAGCCAACGGGCAAGCGACCGGACAACGCGGCAAGCAGGAAAAGTGCAAAAGGGCCCCACGCAGCACTCGGTGAGTGTAGAGGGGTGATCTTTGGAGCACAGGCTGTTTGGGGCCGGGGCTTCTCAAACCCCAAAGCACAGCGTCGAGGGTGCCTTAGGAGCTGCACAGGAAGCACTTTGTCGACTCTTCAAGTTGGCCGGTCCCACGTCTCTCATCACCTCCACGGGTCTTAGCTTTGCCAGGACTGTGGATGTCTGGGATTCTGGGTCTTGTTGATCTCTGTCGTTCGAGCTCCGGCGGGAGCAACGGCAAAGAAAGTCTTGATGCGCTGATGGTGCCTGCTTGGACAGGGTAGCCACTCCTTGACCACAAAGGAGATTCTTCAGTCTTCCACGTTGAGTGGGATGTCGAAGAGTCCAGAGTTTCATTTCAAAGTTTCAGTCAGGATGATCTGGTTTGCATTGGCAAAGCTCCTACCTTTATTCCAAATCTAGGGGCTGGATATCCTGCTAGGTCCCTCCTATGGGTGGGACCCAGGAAGGGGGTGGTTACACCCCTTTCCCTTTGTCCAGTTTCGCGCCAGAGCTGGGGCTGGAGAGCCCCAGCACCGGTTTGAACTGGACTTTGCATGGGACACCTTGTGTGTCCCAGGCAGTGTCTAGTTTCATTCAGCCCTCCCTGCCCCAATCCACATCCTTGAACCAGAGGGTGGCAGTGATGAACCAGAGGGTGGCACTGGTGAAGCAGAGGGTGGCAGTGATGATCCAGAGGGTGGCAGGGATGAACCAGAGGATGGCAGCCATCAACCAGAGGGTGGCAGTGATGAACCAGAGGGTGCTGTGATAAACCAGAGGGGGACAGTGATGATCCAGAGGGTGGCAGTGGCAAACGAGAGGGTGGCAGTGATGAACCAGAGGGTGGCAGGGATGAACCAGAGGATGGCAGTGATCAACCAGAGGGTGGCAGTGATGAACCATAGGGTGCTGTGATAAACCAGAGGGGACAGTGATGATCCAGAGGGTGGCAGTGGCAAACCAGAGGGTGGCAGTGATGAACCAGAGGGTGGCAGGGATGAACCAGAGGATGACAGTGATCAACCAGAGGGTGGCAGTGATGAACCAGAGGGTGCTGTGATAAACCAGGGGCAGACAGTGCTGATCCAGAGGGTGGCATTGGTGAACCAGAGGGTGGCAGTGATGAACCGGAGGGTGGCCGCGATGAACCACAGGGTCGCAAACAGGCTGGACACGTAGAAACAACATGGTCGCGACCATTGCGACCACACAAGTAAGTTCACGTTCCAAAACTTGTACAAATCCCTCGCGAACTGGCAAAAACAGCAAATTCGCAAATTCGCACGAATTTGCGAATTGCGAGTTCGCTTTCGCACCAATTCGCGGATCCCGAATTCGCAAATTTCACCCATGTTTACAAAAGACCTTCATGTAGTTTTTTACAATCAGCTGCTACATCATCGGGCTCTATTTCTACCGAATATTTTCTAAAGCGTTCGATATCCTCTGCGGCAAATGTATTGGTAAAATATATTTGCTCCCTTTCCTGCCAATCTTTTATACTATATAAAAGTTCAGAAGCAGTGACAGTACTACGAACGGCTTTAAATGCAGCAGATCTAATTTGAGATGTACGTTCAGCAGATAACATTGAGCGAGTTTCTCTAGCTTTGTCCTGGTCTGTAGGAGAGTCCTCATCTGACTCATAAGGAGCAGAAGGAAGAGTATAGGGAGGTGGACAGTGATCTAATAAGAGAGGATCATCTTGGGGTTTATTAAGAATAGGATAAAGAGGTCACCGAACAGCGTATTGGCCATGTACCTGTAAATGACGCTCCCTATCTTCCCTTTCTTTAATTTCTCTATTTTTCATTTCCAATGCTTTCGCATGAATGCTCTTTTGCTGTTCTTTTTCAATCAAGGCTTGCTCACGCTTCATTCGCTCACGCACTTCTTTCTCCCACATTCGCACACAGTCAAACATATCTTGCCTAGCCTTTCGCTTAAACATTTGTTGCTCCACATACTGAATCTTTCGCTAATCAAATGACCCATGCATAGGCCAACGCAACTCAGGATCTTTAGAAGTGTATTTATTCCATAACGTGCTATACATTATGGAAGAAATACCATACTTAATATACATGTCCCTATTAGGCGTCCCCTCCGGGGGGTCCGGTTGTGCTTCGTCAAGTTTCAAACTGGTACCACTACAAAAGCAACACATCCTACGAAGTGTGCTGGAAACAGGCATAAAAAATGTTTGTGGTGAATTTGTTTTTTTTGTCACAAGTGTCGTTGGTGCATAGGTAGGTATCCTGCTGAGCTGTCAGGGTAGATTTATAAGATACTGTGACATGTGTTTCCTGTGACACAGGGACCACTCCTTCCTTGCACTCCTTTAATCTTTCATTCAATTATTACTCAGTGTGGAAACAGGCATGCCACAAATATGCAGTATTATAATCGAAGCAGCGCTTAAGGTACTCTTTGTACTTTGCGCCATTCAAACAAAGTCAAATAGATAAAAATCTTCTCATTACCTGTCTATATGAATTGCAATGCATATATAATTCAAACAAATACTAATATTGGGCAATCTTACGAACAAAAGCCGCAGTAAGTGTTACTAAACTACCTTACCAGTCCAAGGCATCAAAAACCAACAGCAAGTGCCGCAGAATGGCTCTTACCAATCAAATGGTGTCCAGGTTCCAACTGCCAAGTTATCAAATCGACCAAATGGTCACTGCATGGCGAATCAACAGAGGAGATCTCAGTCGAGGAACGGCGCCACCTGGATATTCAGATCAGAAAGAAAGGAAAAACGCCGTGGGTGCCAAGACTCGGGTCTCCTCAGGCAGCGATCACATCCAAAGCGAGATTCCAATCCTTCGTCTCGACCAGTCCTTCCGGCATCCGAGTCGCCGATGAGCCCCGCATTGGAAGCGCCAATTTGTGGTGGTGAGCCTCAGCAAGGCCCATCAGTGCAAGGGATTCGGCCTTCTCTGCACAGAGTCCTCAGACCAATAGGAAGACGTTGGCACAGAAACTGGAGTAGAAAAGACAGAGTTTATTAAACCTCATGAGGTGGAACTACATTCACACATCACCCTTCGGTAATGCATGAAGTAGCACCCTAAATGGAAGGAGCTTGGTCCTTTTATACCCACACAGGGGCTCAAATGAAGGCGGTACAAGTACAGAATGCTCGTTGTAAGGACATATAAGGTCATACAGAAACTGTACAAGCAACAAGTGGGAGGAGCTAACAGTTAGCTAATTCTGTTGGACACATCCTGACAGTTACAAGTTGAGGACAGCTGTAAGCTCAACTGAGCATGTGCGAAGCAGAAGAGGTTAAATATATATCGTCTCTAGGCAGATTTCAAGAGCAGTTAACAGGGAGGTAGGACAGAACACATGGCGAGCACATGGCAAACAAAATGGCTGCCAGAAATACAAAATGGATTCCGCAAAATGGACAAGATAGTCTCTAAATACAAGATGTCTTCTGCTAATCGCTGCTAAATTACAACAATAGTGTCAATGTTCGGTGTGAGAAAAGCTTGCAGAAGCTGCTCAGAGTTTTGAGATACAACACATTCCTGTCCTCTTTTGCAGTGCTGGTGCACAATGACTGCCATGGTGCAAGGATGTCTGTGTTGAAATCAAGTTGTTTTTGTAGAGGAAGAGACACCTTCCTTCACAAACACCCTTACACCACCCTTGGTGCGGTGCAGGCTTTTGACACACACCTTAGTTTAAAGCATGTTGTAAATCTGGGAATTGTGGTGGGCGAGAGTGTCCCGCTTGACCCAAGGTGGCTCATCCTGGGGGTGACTGGAGAAACGACGTGGCCACAGTGGGCCAAGACCTGGCTGGCCCTTGTGGGTGGGGTAGCCAAGAGAAACATTGCCAGAGCATGGGGAGCATAGACAGCCCCTACTCTTACAGCCTGGAAAAGAGACCTGGACTGATGTTGTGCGGCAGAACGGGTTATCTACCAGAGCCGGGGCTGCCCTCGTAAAGGGGAAAAGTTCTGAAGTGCATGGGCCGAATATAGAGAACTTTGATGCGAGCCCTGTGAGCTGATATGTGTTGATGTTGGAGACAGGATGCTAGGGTTTGGGGTGGGAGAGTGTGGGTGTCTCATGGTGGGGATCGCTGACAGGATACATTTTAAGAACTGTGAACTTGTCTCGCCTATCTCTCCTTAAATGCCGCTTGTATATGGGTGTTGAACTGAAGCCGGTTTATGTTTAATAAAAAGACCACAAAAAAAGCTGGGAATGCGTCAAATGCCCCGGGTGTTACATGGGAGCACTCACTGTAATGCCCATGGCACCCCTCCCCCTCACAGTGTAAGGCAGCGCAGTGACTTGTGCTGCGTTGCCTCACACCATATCTACAGGGTCATTTGCCACTGGAATGTCATTAAAGTGATTTTCTGGTGGTGCACTGTGCTTGCAAATAATCCCCTAGGCATGTTGGAAGACATTATTGCTAAAACATGTAGATACTTATTGAGGAGTGAGAGTTTCTCGGAACACATCCACCACTGCTTTCAACACTTTTCAAAGGTTTCCGCTATAAAAATATATATCACATCTTTGGATAACCCAAAGAAAATTTAAATTCCCCCTTTCCTTTTGTGAGATAACCAACTTCCCCAGACAAAAGAAAAATGCTCCACTGTGATCAGGCGTTGAAGCACCCTCGATACGCTGGGTGCCTCGGTGGGATTCTAATAACGAAGCATGCAAACAACTCGGTTGGTGGGCGAGGGGACTTTGAAGAAAACCTAATGGATTTTTTCCCCACTGAGGGCCTCATTTATGAGGAATTGGCACAGGGCAGTGCTGCACCTCTGCTTGCTGCACTGCCCTACACCAATGTGAAAGGGTAGGGATGCACTGTATTTATGAAATACTGTAAATTTGTGGCCTTTCCCTCTGTGCTGCTGCACAATTTGCTCCACAGTGCCAAAGTAGGCGGGCTTGCACTGTGGTGCAACGGGTGCCTCTGCTGCAGGCAGGATTGTTTAGGTGTAGAAAGAGGCAACTCCCTGCACAAGAAAGAATCCGAAGAGGTGTTCATCTCTTTCACCTGGAAAAAGGAAACAACAATAAGAAATTAACATATTTCTCCTGGTTACGCCTGCTCTGGGGAGGAGTACGATTCTGGTGCTGCCCCAGGGTTACATGATTAAGTAAATCTGGAGCAGCGTCAAAGTCCATGGGTGCTGCGTGGGGAAACCCACAGTAACGGCCATGGAAGGCCTCCTTGGTTCAGAGAAAGGCAATGTATAGGCCGGCACTGCTTCGTCTTACTCCATATCTATGAGGCCTCGTAAACCATGCAGAATCTTTGCATCGCCTCATAGATATGATTGAGAGGCCTGCTCTGCTTCGTCTTACTCCATATCTATGAGGCCACGTAAACCATGCAGAATCTTTGCATCACCTCATAGATATGATTGAGAGGCCGGCGTCACAGGAGCGTCAGAAAAAGGTGGCGTTAGCCTGTCATAAACAAACCCCTTAGTATGAAGGACATCGCTAAGGAATTAATAAATAACTTGGAATCATGCTCGCTTTTCATAGTTGAAGTTATGAGAGGTAGACGTGTGAGGTAGACATGTTAACTATAGTAATGCTTCCTTAGATCGGTGAAGCACAGACAGGTGACCGAGTTTTTGTATGTATGGCCCCTCACAGAGCCTTGCAGGGGGGCCCTATGGTTTCATTACACCACTGGACGCGTATTTTTCCCTTTGGATCTCAGGTGGACAGGCTGGTAAATATGGTAATGCCTCCCTGCAAGCCTCCCGAGAAGGTCGGTGGTGCAGGTGACCATCAGGATACAGCCTGTTAATGTTTATATTACCAGCATGTAACCAAGGAACAATGTAAAAAATAATATCTTGTTATGTTTCTCTTTTATCTTTGCAGAGAGTCGTGTTTTTGACCCAACAGTCTTCAGAGGTACGTCTATAAGTTTTTTCACATCCTTGAATATAAATATTTATCCCCTCTCTACCAGGTACAGTTTGCACAAACATAGGTAACAAGTGAGACTTGTTACACGGAAGAGCTATATTATAAACTCCATGTCTAGAGAGACCACTCTAAAGGCCAGAAGGGGGGGGGGCATCTTTTTATCCATGGCAACTATAAAAAGTGCTTCTTACCTCCTAAATAGTTATTTTGGCCTTTCTGTGAAAAAAGAACGGCGGATGGGCACCATCTCAGAATATGAGATCAGGTGAGACTGTATGTGCAGCGGCTCGAGGCGGGTTCCTAGCCACTAAACAAACGATCCCTCGCATGACAGTAACATGAGACTTGAGGTACATCTGCCCGCACATTACCACGCTAATCTGCTGCACATACACCTTAGTACAACTTGTCTCTGATGTTAGCACAGACCTGTTTGTAGGTTTGTCCTGAGGCTTAACATGCGTCGAACTCATGCGGTACTGGCGTTTGGATAGGAGAGCTACCGGCTGGACGGGGGGCACTCGTGGGCAGTTGGTGGCAAATCACATTCGAGGGGTGCAAAAAAAATATAAACATAACATATATGCATATTAATATACACAATAATATGCATATTATTATAAATATAAACATTACAAAAATCACTTACCCGACACTGCCACTTGATGTTCTGAAGCACGTCCTTGTGTTCTGTAGCATGTCCTCAGAGCGCGAAGCCCACGGGCAACTCTCTCATCCAATCAAGACACTGTTCTCATGCTGCTAAGCAGCATGAGTAAGGCGTCTTGATTGGCTTTCGCAGGCTGGCTCCATGCTCCAAAAGGCACGGTCGGCCTGTGTCTGCTCCCCAACCCAACTATCCAAGACAGCCGGGTTGGAGATGTTTGAATCGCACATGTCAGTTTGGCCGTAGCAAGGTTGCCAACCGAACCAACACGCTCAGTTCAAACTTACGTGGCCACTCCTCACTTCTGTCAATTATTGGCAGCAGTGGCACACTGAACAAAGAACAAAGAACGTACCCCGCCAGTTGATAACGTGGTCCCAAATCTGGGATCCCAATATATGTGGGGTGATAAACCTAGAAGTTGGCACTGCACATTACAAGATTAACATGATTCAAATATTTGCACGAGAGAGTTTTTAGCAAATATATAAGTATTTTTATTTTAGTGTAGAAAACATTTATATACACCTATAACACATGATTATTTTATAAATATTGCACAAAACACATAGTCAATTTGAAAAAAGATAAAAGTGACAAAATTGCATTCTTCTTTTGAACCTACCCAGTAACATTTCATGCTTCAATCATACTATCATTCTTTCAGTTTTTCACGGCCTAATCTTACCTAAAGTTCAGACATTCCACTCTCATACTTCAATCCATACAAATTGTTCTGTTGTATGCCACATAGAGATGGTAAATATGTGGCATAGAGCAGAATATTGTTCCAGACAATTGATCTTATTTCAGCACCTAATTGGTACTACATAGTGTGCCGTATTTCTGGAGCCACGAGCCGACGCGCGTTTCGGTGAATGGCCAGGTGGGCCACACCTTCGTCAGGGCTGGGAGATGTTGACTGGGAGGAAACAGGATAGTAATCTAAGGTAGTCTGTGGAGGGTTCCTTAGAGCAAAAGGGCACAAAAAAAGTTTTTTCGGCAGAGCAGGAAACTGAATATTAAATTTGTTTATCAAAGGAAGAATTCCACTGAGCAGGGATTTATAGGTGAACGATGAGCTGGGGGTTGCTACACTTTGGAGTTTTTTCAGTGATGTCACGCAGGCGTCCCATGAGTGTTGACTCCGGGGTGGCTAGTCTGAAAAATCTGTGTCCACCAACGCGGCTGGCATATATCTGCTTGGCTGGGAGGGCACAGTCCGTAGCTTGAATTCCGTCGACCCTTCCCCACAGGGGACAAGGTTCACTAGTGCACTTAGTCAAAGGGTCCTTACACGAGGCTGCTCGGCGTTCCTAGCAAGGCGTCCATCGATGAAGTTCTGTTACAGGCGCACTAGTCTGCAGGTCTTTAAACGGAGCTGCTTGGTGTTCCTTCCAAAGCGTCCATAGGTGGGGTTCCGTCGATTGGCTGAATTGACCTATCCTCAAACGGGGCAGGACTCGCCGTCTGGCCAGCCCTGCCATCGTACTCTGTTTGATGGCAAAAAGCATCAAAACTAAAATGGCAATAAAATCCTTTGTCATTTTGCCATTTGGCCATTGACCTAAGTCTTCAGTAGGATTAACTGATATTTAATTGTTGGACAGCCTGCGCATACTGTGTTGATTTTCAATTTCTTCACAGATCTAGCTATTCTGACTCTAGCTAGTTATTGAGAATCTTATGAACAGGCTAGGTAAAGTTGCAGCCCGGACACAGGACGGTGTGGAAGCAAGCTTAGAAACTTTACAAATACAGACTCCCCTGAAATTATCAAACCAGGAGAAGAGGTAGACCAATCTCACATAGAAGACACCCACGGCTATATACAATTTAAAGCTACCAGGAGATCAAACCACACCTAGCCTGTTTATAAAATGGCAAAATGACAAAGGATTTTAGAACATACAGTAACAAAGAAGATGTAAAAATCCTGCTGAATATAACATTACTACAAATCACATAAGAAGCGTCCTAAACAAAAGCAACCTTTGGGCACGAAGTCTGCAAAAATCTAACAACGCAGAGTATATTGAGATAAAAATTGTTTTTAACCATAGGAAGCATTGTCCTGAAGAAGGTGTTCAACTTGTTCACCGAAACGCAACGTCGACAGTTATTGTGCTTTTTTCTTTTAAATAATTTCTATCATGATGTTTTTTTAATAACATATATATGTGATAATTTGTTTTTATAAAATGTTAATGAATGTCAAATATTAACTCTTGTGACAATACATTTCTCAATTTTAAGTAACAGAACCTCTATTATCTGATCATTACTTCTTGCTTGACTACCTATGGATCTAAATATTGTGTCTAAAATTGGGCGGGAGATAAGAATCTTACTCAGACTGATTAGAGCCTGAGTGTAAATTTGTTACTGTGTGGTGTTCCCTATACCTGTTCGTACTCCCAGCTGGAGATTATCTTTACGCTTGGATAGTAGGACGGCTTAAATGTAGTCTGACCTATCATCTACAACTAAGAAAAGGGAAGCCTTCATTGATAGGTGCACTGCTGGTCAAACTGCACTAGTACAGGGGCGGCATCACCAGTCCGGCCTGGTGCCACTGCACCCGCTGAATCATTGATAGGTACACTGCTGGTCAAACTGCACTGGTGCAGGTTCGGTTTCGCTGGTCAGGCCCGGTGCCACTGCACCTGTTGAATCATTGATAGGTGCACTGCCTTCAAACTACACTGGTGCAAGTTCGGTTTCGCTGGTCAGGCCCGGTGACACTGCACCTGCTGCACCAGTCTCTGTGCTCATCTGAAGAGGTTTGTCCACTCTCACAGTTCAGATGTTGAAGCCCTCACTTAATGTGAGGGACCAGTCATTGGCAGGTGCTTTTATAGCCTTATTTTCAAGCCTCCTGCGCCGCTAGTGTTACTTTTTCCCATATTAAAAGTGACGCATCGATGGTGCAAGGGGCTTGAAACTCAGCCCCTTAGTTTTTAATATATTTTTCTCTGCCTGCAAATTCTGCGCATTATTGGAAGTGTTGACAAGTTGTGTGAGTGGCCTGATGATATTCTCTGTCTCCGCAGCGCCCCTGTCGGTGGATCCGAAGGCTGCAGACGGGACCCTCCTCATCAGCAGTAACGGGAAGGACCTCCGCAACCTCGGCACGGAGCGCTGTGTCGGGGGATCCACGGGGGTCACCTCTGGGAGGTGGTACTGGGTGGTGAACTTTGACCCAACAGGGAGCGTCCCGAGGGTGTATGAGAAAGTCAACTGGAAGCTGGGGGTTGCCAGCGCATCGATGATCACAAAGCTACATGTCGATTATGCCCCCTTCGCCGGCTTTTGGACCTTCAACAAGGGGTGGTCAAATTATATTATCGATGAAACTGACACAGAGCACCGTTTTTCCGGCGTGTTTTACAATATGGGCATCTTCGTGGACTACGAGGAGGGGCTGGTGTCTTTCTACGACGCTGAAGCAAAGAGGCACCTCTACACCTACACCGCCACCTTTCAAGAGAAAATATATCCTTACATCTGCATTGGGTTCAAAAGACAAGTTTCTCTGCAGTAATCGCACACAGATTAAAAACGTGTTTCTGATAAATTGTTTCTTTTTCATGATATTTTCAAATCACGATAAAGTCAAAATACTTGAATTTTCTGAAAAGGGCAAATCAATTCAATAAAAACAAACAGCTTTATTTAAAAGCAAGGTAAACATATGTGTCTTTCAATCTTTCTGAAAACGAGAGTGACCTGATTTCAACACGAACATCTCACTGAGATTAAATGATGAAAGAGGGAGCAGAGGTCAGAGGTTGTCCCAACCCGAGTAAACTCGAGGGCTCCTCTGGAATATTCACCATCGGAGCCTCGTGCCCAGCAGCAGTGACATAGAGAGTGTGTCCTGGGCCAGGAGAAAGGAAGGAAATGGGGCCCCTGAACAGTGCTTGAACTGTGAAATAGAGCAGTAACCAAAGCTTCTGGGCCCCGGTGCCACTGCACCAGCTGCAACAATGAAAGCTAGACCCCCCCCCAAGCCCGTGTGTCCTGGCCCAGGAGAAAGGAAGGAAATGGGGCTCCTGAACACTGATTGAACTGTGAAATAGAGCAGTAACCAGGGCCTCTGGGCCCCGGTGCCACTGCACCTGCTGCACCAATGGAATGCCCGGGGGGAGACACCGACTACAGGCAAACTTCAATATGTAAAAAAGGCCAGTTTATTCTGAAGTAAACAGAACTCACAGGGACACTCCTTCGGTACCCATCCGTTTTAAATGTTTTTATTTTTTAAATATATTGCTTTAGAATACAGTTCCAGCAATTTTCTTCACGCAGTCACCTCCCACTTCCTTGAATATTAAATAACATTCATTGCAAACTCAATGCCATATCTCATCATAGAACAATATTAATATTTTTAGGCAAATTCATAAAAATACCTACATATACAGTACACATTTAATAATACATTAATAATAATGCAACACAATCAATAAGGTAGCATTACCAATGGCACTGGGATGTAACCGGTGATCAATAAAGTGGGTATTAGCAATGGCACTGGGATAGAATCAGTGATCAATAAAGTGGGTATTAGCAACTGCACTGGAATGTAACCGGTGATCAATAAAGGGGTATTAGCAATGGCACTGGGATGTAAGCGGTGATCAATACAGTGGGTATTAGAATTGGCACTGGGATGTAACTGATGATCAATACAGGGGGTATTAGCAATGGCACTGGGATGTAACCGGTGATCAATAAAGTGGGAATTAGCAATGGCACTGGGATGTAACCGTTGATCAATAAAGTAGCATTAGCAATGGCACTGTGATGTAACCGGTAATCAATAAAGTATCATTAGTAAAGGCACTGGGATGTAACCAGTGATCAATAAAGTGAGTTTTAGCAATGCACTGGGATGTAACCGGTGATCAATAAAGTGGTTATTAGCAAAGGCACTGAGATGTAACCGGTGATCAATAAAGAGGGTATTCGCAATGGCACTGGGATGGAACCGGTGATCAATAAAGTGGTTATAAGCAATGGCACTGGGATATAACCGGTGATCAATAAAGTGGCATTAGCAATGGCACTGGGATGTTACCGGTGATCAATAAAATGGCATTAGCAATGGCACTGAGATGTAACTGGTGATCAATAAAGGGGTATTAGCAATGGCACTGATATGTAAGCGGTGATCAATACAGTGGGTATTAGTATTGGCACTGAGATGTAACTGATGATCAATACAGGGGGTATTAGCAATGGCACTGGGATGTAACCGGTGATCAATAAAGTGGGAATTAGCAATGGCACTGGGATGTAAGCGGTGATCAATACAGTGGGTATTAGTATTGGCACTGGGATGTAACTGATGATCAATACAGGGGGTATTAGCAATGGCACTGAGATGTAACCAGTGATCAATAAAGTGGGAATTAGTATTGGCACTGGGATGTAACCGTTGATCAATAAAGTAGCATTAGCAATGCCACTGTGATGTAACCGGTAATCAATAAAGTATCATTAGCAAAGGCACTGGGATGTAACCTGTGATCAATAAAGTGGGTTTTAGCAATGCACTGGGATGTAACCGGTGATCAATAAAGTGGCAATAGCAATGGCACTGAGATGTAACCGGTGATCAATAAAGTGGGCATTAGCATTGGCACTGGGATGGAACTGGTGATCAATAAAGTGGTTATTAGCAATTGCACTGGGATATAACCGGTGATCAATAAAGTGGCATTAGCAGTGGCACTGGGATGTAACCGGTGATCAATAAAATGGCATTAGCAATGGCACTGAGATGTAACTGGTGATCAATAAAGTGGGTATTAGCAATGGCACTGGGATGTAAGCGGTGATCAATACAGTGAGTATTAGCATTGCAACTGGGATGAAACTGATGATCAATAAAGGGGGTATTAGCAAAGGCACTGGGATGTAACCGTTGATCAATAAATTGGGACTCAGCAATGGCACTGGGATGCAACCTGTTGGACCTGGATTACCCAAGCCTACATATGGTAGCTTGGCACAGTAGTGGTCTACAGCTAACTCCAGGCGCTGGCTAAGTACTTACAAGCCTTACCCACAGTAACACAGTGATGAACCACTAAAATAAAGACACAACACCTCTGTTTGGAAAAATACCGTTACCTTTTATAAAAATAAATGCTTTTCTTGTTATGCTTTTTAGTCAGGGATAAAAGACAATCAAACTACACCTTTACATGAAATTCAAATCACACTTCAATATTTTTCCTGTTCAGAATTTGAGAATCAAAGGTACATTTAAGGTCTGAAGTTATTCAGGACACAATACACTTCACTAGAACTTTACAGGAAGGAAAAATGCAGCCTGACAGTGCAATATATATTTAAAGACTCATTAGCAGGTACATTACCCCACAGCTCTAAAGCACTGCCCAACTCACAGAATGACCTGTCTGTAGTTCTTCACTGCATAACCCACCAGTTATGTAACTGAAAGGGAAGATACAATAATATTAGCAAAGTTCCCCTCACTCACAGTCATAGACTACACCTCTCTAGTGGAGGAACAACTCCCTCAGTTACCAATAGACTATTAGGCACTTGACGCAGGAACCCTGTGGTCCCTTTCACACCTTTCTCCTCTGTGGTAAGTATTAATGTTTTTGCCGTGGCTGTTTGAGTCACTAACCCCTCTCCCAATTCCGTCTTCCAGGTATTTAAACAGTTAAACTCCTGGGGCTTAGCCCCGATGTCCCGGTTCTCAGGCACTTGGCTCTGCCGCCTCCCGCTCCCTCTCTACCCGGCTTACTTCTGGGGCTGAAAGTGTCCCAGCGGTTGTGTTCTCCACACTCGATGGAGCTTGGCGGCAGTCGGGCTGAAGGGGGAAGGCAGGGAAGGCTTTCCCAGCCCAGGGCTCCCTTCCGCGTCGTCCGCTGTGGCGCTCCTGCCTCTTCTGAGGGAATCGACGACTGGCTCTCCAACGCGGCGCTCCTCGGCTGACGCGATGACTTTCCTCCCGATGGCACTACTCCGCTGGGCATGCGCGGAAGCGCTCGCTCTTCTTCCGCCTCGGCGCACCTGCTCCCAGGAAGGACGCTGTTCTCCACAAAGACGCTGCTCGGTCTCCTCTGGGCCTGCTCGATCCTAGGCCCCTCCTGCCTCCACAAAAGCGTTTAGTCGCCGGTCATGCGCGGAAGCGCCGATCTCTTCGTTTGACGCGGCCGGTGCCCCCGGGGTCCCGATGCCGATCAGAGCAGCGCCGCTGCTTCCCTCCAGTCACTTCTCACTTGGGCTTCACAGGAAGGATGTCCACACACGGCGCCCTCGCTCCACAGGTCGCCAGGGTGCCACAGACCCCCGCATTCACTTCAGCTACTCCACGTCCCCGGTAAGCTCAGCGCTGGTTAGGGGTAGCCAGGAATATCTTCAGTTAAGGGTATCCTGAGTGGATTTAATGGGAATCCAAGATGTGAGTGGCTGCTTCCTCAAGTAGCTCGATTTCTTTATCAATAGTTGATGTCTTGAGAGAGGGATCGGTCAAAGGCTGAAGGGGGAACAATCCTCTGAAGTAACTGTCAGCCTCAGTGACAAACTAGCTGCTCTCAGTGTGTCCACCTCCTCTCACCACTGCCTCACTCCTCTACTCTGGTCAGCACAAAATGGCTGCTGGTCACTGGCCTTATATAGGGTGGCCTGAGACCTGCAGAAGTCTCTAGTTGATTCCAGAAAGTTCCCTAATGTTACCCTATGGACCTGTCCTCCAGTAGTGTCCGTTATGGCAGTTGGTGGACACCATTTTAGGTCTCTGGAGATCCCTAAGGTTTCAAGGGGGTGACTAGGCCTCACAAGTGATGAGGGAAAAATGGCGTCATCGCCAAGGAACACCTAGCCCCCTGACAGCATTAAAATACTCCTGATGGACACATGTAAAAATAAAAATAGAAACTCTGGGAGGCTAAGGGGGACAAAAATAAATCATGGTGGTTAGAGTCTTCCCAGAAGCAGACAGGTCTAACACGCGTCCCCCCCAGCTGAAAGTGGGGAGAACTACCCAACCCCTTGGGAGTCCTCATCACTAAGGCGGAAATACCTGGATAGACCGTCTGCGTTGGCATGGTCCGCCCCAGGTCGGTGTTCCACCCTAAAGTCCATTCCCTGTAGGGAGATGGACCACCTTAGCAACTTGGGATTTTCCCCCTTCATTTGCATCAGCCAACGAAGGGGGCGATGGTCAGTCTGAACTAGGAAGTGCGAACCAAACAGGTATGGTCGCAGCTTCTTCAGAGCCCAAACCACCGCAAAGGCTTCTCTCTCAATTGTACTCCACCTCCTTTCCCTGGGGAGTAGTCTCCTGGACAGGAAGACCACGGGTTGATCCAAGCCCTCATCATTTAGCTGCGATAACACTGCCCCAATGCCATGTTCTGACGCATCTGTTTGGACAATGAATTCTCTAGCAAAATCAGGGGCCTTGAGAATGGGAGCGGAACACAATGCTTGTTTCAAGGTCATGAAGGCTCGCTGGCAAGCCTCCGTCCAGACTACCCGTCGGGGTTGCTTCTTGGAAGTAAGCTCCGTGAGGGGGGCCACGATAGTGCCATACCCCTTCACGAAGCGACGGTAATATCCAGTGAGGCCCAGGAAGGCTCGGACCTCTGTTTGAGTCTTGGGGGGCTCCCAGGCGATGATAGCCTCAATCTTTGCCTGGAGGGGCTGCACCGTCCCTCTGCCCACCAAGTGACCTAGGTACACCACTGACCCCTGTCCGATCTGACACTTGCTGGCCTTGATGGTCAATCCAGCCTGTTGCAGGGCATGAAGAACAGCTTGCAAGTGCTGCAAATGGTCCTCCCAGCTGCTACTGAAGACAGCAATGTCGTCCAGGTATGCAGCAGAAAAAGCTTCCATTCCAGAAAGGACCCTGTTCACCAGCCGCTGAAAAGTGGCAGGGGCATTCTTGAGCCCAAAGGGCATCACGCGAAATTGGTAGTGTCCCTCAGGTGTAGAGAAGGCTGACCTTTCCTTCGCCTCCTCGGTAAGGGAAATCTGCCAGTACCCTGAAGTTAGGTCAAAGGTACTTAAGTATTGAGCAGCTCCCAGCCGGTCAATAAGCTCATCCGCCCGTGGGATAGGATGTGCATCAGTTTTGGTCACTGAGTTCAAGCCTCGGTAGTCCACACAGAACCTCAATTCCGGTGTGGTGCCTGGTGGGGCAGCCTTTGGTACCAAAACCACCGGGCTAGACCAAGGGCTTCCAGAAGGTTCAATCACTCCCAGCTCCAGCATCTTGGCGACTTCACTCTTGATGCTAGCCTTCACCTTGTCCGACAGCCGGTAGATTTTAGACTTCACAGGTGGGCTGTCTCCTGTGTCCACGTCATGGGTACACAGGTGGGTCCTACCCGGGACAAGGGAGAACAGTGAAGAAAATTGCTCCAGGATCTGGCGGCAATCACTCTGCTGTTCAGGAGTTAGGGATGGCGAGAGAATTACTCCCTCCACCGACCCATCCTTTTCTTGGGACGAGAGAAGATCAGGGAGAGGTTCGCTTTCTTCTTCCTCTGCTCCATCGGTTACCATCATTAAGACAACCGCGGGCCTCTCATGATGGGGCTTGAGGCGATTGGCATGCAGCAACCTATGGGGCTGCCTCGGGGCCTTAAGATCCACCAAGTAGGTGGACTTCCCCTTCTTTTCCAACACCTCAAAGGGGCCTGTCCAACGGTCCTGGAGGGCATTTAGCTCTCCAGGTTCCATCACCCACACTTTCTGTCCAGGCTCCAGCTCCACTGGGTGAGCGTTGTGGTCATACCACTCTTTCATTACTGCTTGGCTGGCCTCCAAGTTGTCTGAAGCTTGCTTCCACAACTTAGCCATTTGGCTCCGGAAGGCCAGCATGTAGCTCACCACGTCCTGGGGAAGCTTTCTGGGAGTCCGTTCCCATCCGTCTTTCACCAGGCTGAGAGGTCCCCGTACAGGGTGCCCGTACAAAAGTTCAAAGGGGCTGAAGCCCACTCCCTTTTGTGGCACTTCCCTGTAAGAAAACAAGAGACAGGGCAGGAGGATGTCCCATTTCCTCCGCAGGCTCTCAGGTAGACTCCGTATCATACCTTTCAAGGTTTTGTTAAACCTTTCCACAAGACCATTGGTTTGTGGGTGATAAGGAGTGGTAAACCGATAGGTAACTCCGCACTCCTTCCACATAGCCCGCATGTATGCTGAAAGGAAGTTAGTCCCCCTGTCGGACACAACCTCCTTGGGGAAACCCACTCGGGTAAAGATCCCCATCAGGGCCCTAGCCACCACAGGTGCAGTGATGGTCCTCAGAGGTATTGCCTCTGGGTACCGTGTGGCATGATCCACCAAAACCAGTATGAACCGGTGACCAGCCGAAGTTGGTGGATCCAATGGCCCCACAATGTCGATGCCCACCCTCTCAAAGGGGGTGCTAACGACAGGTAGTGGTTCCAGGGGAGCTTTAAGCTTCACTCCTGTTTTCCCACTAGCTTGGCAGGACACACACGTCCGACAATATGTGTCAGACGCCACTTTCATTCGAGGCCAGTAGAAGTGGGGGACAAGCCGGGCAAAGGTCTTGTCCTGTCCTAGATGTCCTGCCAATGGTATTTCATGAGCCAATTCCAGTAGAAAGGCTCTAAAGCATTGAGGGACCACCAAGGCTCTGGCTGAACCGTGGCCAGGTGCCTTGGGCTCACTGTAGAGGAGTCCATCCTCCCAGTAAATTCGGTAGCTCCCTTCAATGTTTCCCGCTGCCTGGGCGTTGGCCTGTTGCCGCAGCCCCTCGAGAGTAGGACACTCTTTCTGAGCTTTGCAGAACTCTTCCCGGGAAGGACCTCCCTCCACATGCCATTCAGTAGGGATGGGTAGGTTCTCCAGGGAAGCAACATTCTCCCCTGTGGACTCCAGATCCACCTCCGCAGGTGGTCCAGCTGTCTCACAAGGTGGAGATGTCGAGGCAGGGTCGTCCGGCCTCTTGTCCTTCTCCTCTCTGGC
Source organism: Lissotriton vulgaris (assembly GCF_964263255.1). Classification (NCBI taxonomy): domain Eukaryota; kingdom Metazoa; phylum Chordata; class Amphibia; order Caudata; family Salamandridae; genus Lissotriton; species Lissotriton vulgaris. The sequence goes on from NC_141699.1 coordinate 46,895,869, forward strand.
AGCCGGCTGGGCCATTGTTCCAGGCTCCAGCGTAAGCAAACTTCCCCTTCGGGCAGTCGCTGACCTTGTGCTGACACAAGTCCAGTCAGGGGGTCCCAGCATCGCAGAGTGAGTCTGGTACTCCACCCTCCTCCAAGCATTTTGCTCCATATCATTCCCTAACAGGCAGTCAACAGGCACGGCAGGGCTTACGGCAACTCGGAGTGGACCTGCAACCCCTCCCCACTCAAAGGGAACCTCAGCCACAGGGTAGTGGCCCAATCTGCCGTCAGCCATTACGGCGGGATGGAGTACATCTGGGATGACCTGCTCTGGAGACACCAGCTGACTCCTTACCATAGTCATGCTGGCTCCTGTGTCTCTCAGAGCCTCCCCTCTACGGCCATTGATGGTGACCCACTGCTCATACTTAGTAGTATTAGAGGGCAGCTGGGTCTTGGGAACCATCTCCTTATCTCCCAGGGACACTAAGGTGACACCCGCCCGCTCCCTTCCATTAACCAAAGGCATCTCCTCCCCGAGCACTACACTAGTGATTCCTGGGGTCTTTCCTCCAGTGGGAGGGGGTGGTCTTTTTGGGCATCTCACATCTCCTTTATAGTGTCCCACACCACCACACTCAAAACAATGAACAACCCTTGGCTGCTGGCTTTGGCCAGGGGTAGGGTTGCGAGGGGGGTTACTCTTGGGGATGAATCCTCTGCCCCTTCCTTGCGAAGTATTTTGTGGCCCTTTGGAGAACTCCCTCTTAGTTTCCCCTCCCTCTTTCTTCTGGGGGGCGCCTTGTCCTTGCTTCTGGGAATTCCCTCCAGTCCCCTTAGTCGACACCCGGGTACTAACCCAGATGTCCGCCTCCTCAGCAAGCTTCCTGGGGCTGGTCAGCTTGCTGTCCACCAGATGCTGTCTTAGCTCGGGAAGACACTTCTCGAGTAGGTGTTCCTTGAGTATGAGGTCATATAGTCCCTCATAGTCTCCTACTTCGCTGCCTCTTACCCAACCCTCCAGGGCCTTCCTGGAGTAGTCCAAGAAATCTACCCAGTTTTGTGTGCCCAGCTTGTAGCTGCCCCGGAACTTTTGTCTATATTTCTCAGGGGTCAACCCAAACTTCTTGAGCAGCGCTGATTTCATAGCCGGATAGTAGGTCTGTTCACTCTGGTCAAGGGCCAACAAAGTATCCCTGCCAGTGGGGGGCATGTATTTGTATAACCCACCTCCCCAGTGGACTTCCAGAATCCCATGGGCCCTCAGCGAGACCTCGTAGGCGGCTAGCCATTTAGCAATGTCGTCACTGGGTACATAACAAGCCATAATGTCTTTTGGTAGGTACGGTCTAGGTTCTCTGGTGTTGGTTTGGTTATCGCTGCCACCATTCTCTGGTTTGGGGGTACGTAAATTCAGGGCTTGCAAATCCATCTCTTTGATGGTCCGCTCATGCTCCAACCTCTTTTCCTCCCTCACCATGTCCATCCTGGCTAGTTCTATCCTCATCCTCCTCTCCTCCCTCCTGTCTTCTAACTCGGCGTCGGTCAGGCCCCTCTCTGACACACTACTGCCCACTCTAGAAGGTGTTCTAGGACCTGTTACAAGGTTCTCCCCTCCCGCCTGGTACAGTGTTGCGGTCTCCAGGACAGTGTCCTTGTCACTCTCTTCAGGATCTACCTCCTCCCCGGAATGAGCCTCTACCCATGCCCGAATACTGGTCAGCAGCTCAACTTTTCTGGCGCCTTTCTTGAAAAACACCCCCTGCTGCTGACACCATTCCTTCAATTGGGGCACAGTATAATTGTCTAGCTCTTCCACATTTATCTCCATTTCTATTTGAAGTATAAAATGCTACACAGGAGAATTCCACAGAGTGACCTGAGGTCAACCTCCACCCACCGCCAGAAGTCAATTTAGAAAAACCAAAAATGTAAATTAGGAGGGCCGCAGGGAGAAAACTCCAGGTGGGGTCTCGTGGTTGGCACTGCGTTACTAATAAGTAAGTGTAAGTACAAATCCGCAATCCCACCGCTGAAACACCAATTATGTTGGACCTGGATTACCCAAGCCTACATATGGTAGCTTGGCACAGTAGTGGTCTACAGCTAACTCCAGGCGCAGGCTAAGTACTTACAAGCCTTACCCACAGTAACACAGTGATGAACCACTAAAATAAAGACACAACACCTCTGTTTGGAAAAATACCGTTACCTTTTATAAAAATAAATGCTTTTCTTGTTATGCTTTTTAGTCAGGGATAAAAGACAATCAAATTACACCTTTACATGAAATTCAAATCACACTTCAATATTTTTCCTGTTCAGAATTTGAGAATCAAAGGTACATTTAAGGTCTGAAGTTATTCAGGACACAATACACTTCACTAGAACTTTACAGGAAGGAAAAATGCAGCCTGACAGTGCAATATATATTTAAAGACTCATTAGCAGGTACATTACCCCACAGCTCTAAAGCACTGCCCAACTCACAGAATGACCTGTCTGTAGTTCTTCACTGCATAACCCACCAGTTATGTAACTGAAAGGGAAGATACAATAATATTAGCAAAGTTCCCCTCACTCACAGTCATAGACTACACCTCTCTAGTGGAGGAACAACTCCCTCAGTTACCAATAGACTATTAGGCACTTGACGCAGGAACCCTGTGGTCCCTTTCACACCTTTCTCCTCTGTGGTAAGTATTAATGTTTTTGCCGTGGCTGTTTGAGTCACTAACCCCTCTCCCAATTCCGTCTTCCAGGTATTTAAACAGTTAAACTCCTGGGGCTTAGCCCCGATGTCCCGGTTCTCAGGCACTTGGCTCTGCCGCCTCCCGCTCCCTCTCTACCCGGCTTACTTCTGGGGCTGAAAGTGTCCCAGCGGTTGTGTTCTCCACACTCGATGGAGCTTGGCGGCAGTCGGGCTGAAGGGGGAAGGCAGGGAAGGCTTTCCCAGCCCAGGGCTCCCTTCCGCGTCGTCCGCTGTGGCGCTCCTGCCTCTTCTGAGGGAATCGACGACTGGCTCTCCAACGCGGCGCTCCTCGGCTGACGCGATGACTTTCCTCCCGATGGCACTACTCCGCTGGGCATGCGCGGAAGCGCTCGCTCTTCTTCCGCCTCGGCGCACCTGCTCCCAGGAAGGACGCTGTTCTCCACAAAGACGCTGCTCGGTCTCCTCTGGGCCTGCTCGATCCTAGGCCCCTCCTGCCTCCACAAAAGCGTTTAGTCGCCGGTCATGCGCGGAAGCGCCGATCTCTTCGTTTGACGCAGCCGGTGCCCCCGGGGTCCCGATGCCGATCAGAGCAGCGCCGCTGCTTCCCTCCAGTCACTTCTCACTTGGGCTTCACAGGAAGGATGTCCACACACGGCGCCCTCGCTCCACAGGTCGCCAGGGTGCCACAGACCCCCGCATTCACTTCAGCTACTCCACGTCCCCGGTAAGCTCAGCGCTGGTTAGGGGTAGCCAGGAATATCTTCAGTTAAGGGTATCCTGAGTGGATTTAATGGGAATCCAAGATGTGAGTGGCTGCTTCCTCAAGTAGCTCGATTTCTTTATCAATAGTTGATGTCTTGAGAGAGGGATCGGTCAAAGGCTGAAGGGGGAACACTCCTCTGAAGTAACTGTCAGCCTCAGTGACAAACTAGCTGCTCTCAGTGTGTCCACCTCCTCTCACCACTGCCTCACTCCTCTACTCTGGTCAGCACAAAATGGCTGCTGGTCACTGGCCTTATATAGGGTGGCCTGAGACCTGCAGAAGTCTCTAGTTGATTCCAGAAAGTTCCCTAATGTTACCCTATGGACCTGTCCTCCAGTAGTGTCCGTTATGGCAGTTGGTGGACACCATTTTAGGTCTCTGGAGATCCCTAAGGTTTCAAGGGGGTGACTAGGCCTCACAAGTGATGAGGGAAAAATGGCGTCATCGCCAAGGAACACCTAGCCCCCTGACAGCATTAAAAAACTCCTGATGGACACATGTAAAAATAAAAATAGAAACTCTGGGAGGCTAAGGGGGACAAAAATAAATCATGGTGGTTAGAGTCTTCCCAGAAGCAGACAGGTCTAACACAACCGGTGATCAATAAAGTGGCAATAGCAATGGCACTGAGATGTACCCGGTGATCAATAAAGTGGTTGTTAGCAATGGCACTGGGATGTAACCGGTGATCATTAAAGTGGGCATTAGCAATGGCACTGGGTTGGGACCGGTGATAAATAAAGTGGGTGTTAGCAATGGCACTGGGATATAACTGGTGATCAATAAAGTGGCATTAGCAATGGCACTGGGATGTAACCGGTGATCAATAAAATGGCATTAGCAACGGCACTGAGATGTAACTGGTGATCAATAAAGTGGGTATTAGCAATGGCACTGGGATGTAACCGGTGATCAATAAAGTGGCGCTAGCAATGGCACTGGGATGTAACCGGTGATCAATAAAGTGGGTTTTAGCAATGAACTGGGATGTACCCGGTGATCAATAAAGTGGGTATCAGCAATGGCACTGGGATGTAACCCATGATCAATAAATTGGGGCTCAGCAATGGCACTGGGATGTAACCGGTGATCAATAAAGTGGCAATAGCAATGGCATTGAGATGTAACCAGTGATCAATAAAGTGGCGCTAGCAATGTAAATGTAAATTGATACTTGTATAGCGCACTACTCACCCGCAAGGGTCTCAAGGTGCTTGTACGAATACCGCTGTGGAACCCATCCTGGCTTTCCCTGTGAGGCGTCCACTCCTGGTCACCCCCAAGGTGGAGGCCAGGCATCCTTAGCGTTGTGGAGATTAAGCAAGCTATTGCCCAGAGTTGCAGAGTGGGACTCCATGATTGGAATAGGCACAGAGGCGAGAATTATCAGGTCCGTGGAAGTTTTGAGCCCAAGACCCGCCGAGGCGGGGAATTGAACCCTGGTCCCGGGCTAGACTTCTGCTTCAGGGTCTGCCGCTCTAATCATTGAGCCACGCAATGGCACTGGGATGTAACCGGTGATCAATAAAGTGGGTATTAGCAATGGCACTGGGATGTAACCGGTGATCAATAAAGTGGTTGTTAGCAATGGCACTGGGATGTAACCGGTGATCATTAAAGTGGGCATTAGCAATGGCACTGGGTTGGGACCGGTGATAAATAAAGTGGGTGTTAGCAATGGCACTGGGATGTAACCGGTGATCAATAAAATGGCATTAGCAACGGCACTGAGATGTAACTGGTGATCAATAAAGTGGGTATTAGCAATGGCACTGGGATGTAACCGGTGATCAATAAAGTGGCGCTAGCAATGGCACTGGGATGTAACCGGTGATCAATAAAGTGGGTTTTAGCAATGAACTGGGATGTACCCGGTGATCAATAAAGTGGGTATCAGCAATGGCACTGGGATTTAACCCATGATCAATAAATTGGGGCTCAGCAATGGCACTGGGATGTAACCGGTGATCAATAAAGTGGCAATAGCAATGGCATTGAGATGTAACCAGTGATCAATAAAGTGGCGCTAGCAATGTAAATGTAAATTGATACTTGTATAGCGCACTACTCACCCGCAAGGGTCTCAAGGCGCTTGTACGAATACCGCTGTGGAACCCATCCTGGCTTTCCCTGTGAGGCGTCCACTCCTGGTCACCCCCAAGGTGGAGGCCAGGCATCCTTAGCGTTGTGGAGATTAAGCAAGCTATTGCCCAGAGTTGCAGAGTGGGACTCCATGATTGGAATAGGCACAGAGGCGAGAATTATCAGGTCCGTGGAAGTTTTGAGCCCAAGACCCGCCGAGGCGGGGAATTGAACCCTGGTCCCGGGCTAGACTTCTGCTTCAGGGTCTGCCGCTCTAATCATTGAGCCACGCAATGGCACTGGGATGTAACCGGTGATCAATAAAGTGGGTTTTAGCAATGGCAATGGGATGTAACCCGTGATGAATAAATTGGGGCTCAGCAATGGCACTGGGATGTAACCGGTGATCAATAAAGTGGCAATAGCAATGGCACTGAGATGAAACATGTGATCAATAAAGTGGTTATTAGCAATGGCACTGGGATGTAACCGTGAAAAATAAAGTGGGTATTAGCAATGGAACTGGGATGTAACAGGTGATCAATAAAGTGGCATTAGCAATGGCACTGGGATGTAACCGGTGATCAATAAAGTGGGTATTAGCAATGGCACTGGGATGTAACCGGTGATCAATAAAGTGGGTATTAGCAATGGCACTGGGATGTAACCGGTGATCAATAAAGTGGCATCAACAATGGCACTGGGATGTAACCAGTGATCAATAAAGTGGCATTAGCAATGGCACTGAGATGAAACATGTGATCACATGGGATCACATTGCAACCTGTCACTGCTTTTTTGGACTTGGCGAGGATAATCTGCGCTTCCCACCACCACGCCTCGCGGAACCCGCTGCGCGGGTCCCGCATCGCAGAGGGGCGATCTTCTTTGAGTTTGGAAGCTGCTGCTGGGGTAAAACAGGGGCCGAGGGCTGCGAGCATAAGGGCTGGGACTCCATTTCCCAGGAGTCCCAGGAAGCTGCGCCCGCTCCACCTGGGCTGCTCTCCCTCCCCGCCCCGCCCCCAACAGATCGGTGAGACAAATACCGGCTTGCCCTTCACTTCGTGGGATCACATTGCAACCTGTCACTGCTTTTTTGGACTTGGCGAGGATAATCTGCGCTTACCACCACCAGGCCTCGCGGAACCCGCTGCGCGGGTCCCGCATCGCAGAGGGGCGATCTTCTTTGAGTTTGGAAGCTGCTGCTGGGGTAAAACAGGGGCCGAGGGCTGCGAGCATAAGGGCTGGGACTCCATTTCCCAGGAGTCCCAGGAAGCCGCGCCCGCTCCACCTGGGCTGCTCTCCCTCCCCCCCCCCGCCCCCAACAGATCGGTGAGACAAATACCGGCTTGCCCTTCACTTCGTGGGACCACATTGCAACCTGTCACTGCTTTTTTGGACTTGGCGAGGATAATCTGCGCTTCCCACCACCACGCCTCGCGGAACCCGCTGCGCGGGTCCCGCATCGCAGAGGGGCGATCTTCTTTGAGTTTGGAAGCTGCTGCTGGGGTAAAACAGGGGCCGAGGGCTGCGAGCATAAGGGCTGGGACTCCATTTCCCAGGAGTCCCAGGAAGCCGCGCCTGCTCCACCTGGGCTGCTCTCCCTCCCCGCCCCGCCCACCAACAGTCCTCCCATCATCATCGCCATACCCATAAAATAAAGCGCGAATACCGCTGCGCGGGAGCTCGCCGGGAGAAGCCCAGGACAAGGGCGGGACCATCTAAGGCCGTCCAAGGACGACAAGGTCGGGTCGGGGCTACTCTCTTTCATCAGTGATCCCAGATCTCTCTTTTTAAACTGATTGGTTGTATGATATAGCACCATATATTTAGTTGTTTCCTAGAACCCACATGATGTACTTGCGTTCAGGGAAGGGTAGACAGGTTACCGTAAAAACGAACAATGGGAATGCCACTGGAACCTTATACGATTTTATAACTCGGGCAACTGTGATTTTAGAAAAAGAAATTGCCCTTACCGAAAAGCGTTTGTCCTTAGATCTAATAACAGGAAAACGCTCATCCTTGGGAGACATTGCATCTAAAATTACTCCCAATAAGGCACCTACTCCTGAGCAGAGTGTAGATAGTGCAGATAGTAACCTAGAGGCTGGTCCAAATTTAGTGGTAATCTCTGACTCCCAGACAATCTTGGTAGCAGATCCAGGGGACTCGCAAGTTGAAGCACCCACACTCACTCCTATACCTATTCCATCAGGTATCACGGGGGACAGCGCCTCAGACGGCAACTTGAGCAACTCGTGCAATAACGGGCCCATCCCAACACAAGATCATGTAGTAGTTTGTGAGCGGGAACCTAACAATCCGAATAAACGGAAAAGAGGGGGAAACCATAGAAAAGGAACCAGATCCAAGTCAGCGAAGCCAGCTCCACCCAAAGTCTTGGCAATTCCTATTAAACAAAAGGGCACCCGCCTAGCTGATTCGGGACAGAAAACTTTCACATTTAACACCAATAATAATGACCAACTTTTGGGGGAAATTGAGAAATTGGTTCAGATGCTTTTGCTGCCCCTTCTAGAGAAAATTAAAATTGTTAATCTAAAATTAGACCAATTGGAACATCTCATCTCACTTAACACCAATTCCCTTGAAACTTTAGCAAATAAGAGTAAATCATCTGAGGTGGGGGGTACTAACAATAACAAAAACAGTAACGCCAACAATAGTATTCCAAAAAAAGGGGGAGAGAATAAAAATCTCAGTAAAACACCTAAAACACTTATATCTGGTGACCCTAAGGCAGCACCGGTTTCTTTAGTACGAACAAAACCTGTACCACTAGCTCGCACTAAACCTGCAATGGCGGTCACTGTGGGGCCCCCTAGCCAAAATATGGGCAGTACAGCACCAACACCTGAAGTAACTACCTCTAAACAGGGAACCACCCAAGGGCCCAAACCAACATCTTCACAGGGGCCTGCAGCAGACAATGACAATGAGAGAGCACATAAAAGGAAATTACCACCTGTAAACTTGCCCCCAGACTCAGTCCCTTTTATGGTAATTCTCACAGGAGTACCCCCAGTTTTGCCCAACAAAACGGAAGCAAATCAGGAGTTAAAAAACAAAGTAACATACTGGCTCAATAATAACAGACCACTTCCTCCTGATTCTAAGACAAAATACTTAGTGTGCGTAGAGTTCCCTGGGTGGGCCCAAGTGAGAAGGACCTAGAGGGGGACTGCATCCTGATTAATTTCAGTGATACTTGGGTAAAGGACATTATCTGTTGTAAACCAAGATTTGCTAGAGTTGGGGATATCCAATGTATAGGGCTAGAATATTTCTATCCAAATTTGAACTTTGTCCCCCGGACCTCGATTCACAAGAACACTGGGCAGACATTTCACAGAGAAACATACCCTGGGTGGGTCCATAGAAATAGGGCCGTATGGCCAAACCAAAACAACTGGGGACCTTTGCAACAGGGGGATGGCTTCTTTAGGGGATCAAATTATAACAATAACAATTCTTTGCAAACTTGGTATAACGACCCAAGACCAAGATTCCAGGGAGAAGACTACCTAGGATGGTTCCCAAGTAACATCCCCTTAAGAAACCGCTTTGATCCACTTGTGGGCATGGAAGAGTTAGATTGACCATCACAAAATTCTCCTGGTAATGCTTTGGTAATAGGAGAGTCCAGCAAGAGGGAGAAGGGAGAAAGTCGTAACGATAACTTACGGGAGAATGTTTCCGTTGGTGACGATCGTACTTCCAACCCCCAAGCCCCAGAGGCTGGCCCTACTAAGGAAAGCAAACTAAGCCTAATTATCTTAAGGCAAAACTTGGAAGTATTACCTGAACCTGCTAGAAAGAACCAAAGTGAACTAAGGATGAGCCTAATTTCCTGGAACATTGCTGGGCTTGCCTCAAGATTGGAGGATGAGGCATGGTTAGACTTTGTGGGTGTCTGTGACATTCTGTGCCTCCAGGAAACATGGAGTCGATCCAGTCAGAACATCGAGGGTTTCCAAGCCTTTAACACCCTAGCGGTACCATCACAAGCGGATAGGGCAAAAGGTGGTCTAATGACAGCAATTTCGTTAAAACTATGTAAATCTGCAACCTCTAAGATAGTTGACACCCCATGGTTTCAAGTGCTAATGTTGGTCAATTTGTTCCCTGAACCATTGTTACTGATTAACTGGTATTATAACATCTTTGATAATAATGAGACAACTGTAATGTCGAAATTGGAGGAGGCCATAGCCAGGGCACGCCACGAGCAACCCCTACTTTTTGTCATCTGGGTGGGAGACTTCAACTGTTCGTTATGCACCCATGGGGACTCGAAGGTGTGTGGTTTGAGAGACTCCCATGATCATCCCTTGACACACTTCAAACATACACCCCAGGGGGACGCTTTAAATAATATCATTATTCTAAATTATCTATGTATAGTGGAACCCTGGGTTGGTCCAAATTCGGCTCCGATACCAACTTTTCAGGGAAGTAGAGGTATGATGAGTTTTATTGACTTTGCAATTGTTTCTAGTGGGTATTTTCATTATGTTGATAAATTAGAAGTAACTGCTAATGCTGCCAGTGACCACAACCCTCTAATCTTATCCCTGCTTTGTCCTGTTAAACCCAAACATCCTGTCTGGGAGCAACCTATAAAGTATAACAGGAACCAAGGAATCACTCTCAAATGGGGCAAAATAGATGCAGCAGGTCTTGAGGCAGAGATCCTAAATGGATATAGCTCCGAATATGAGGCATGTCTAACACCTACAGCTAACCCCGAAAAGGTTATAGGGAATTTTGAATCTTTATGTGGGCATGTAGCCGAACGCCTCACAAAACCAATCGGGAAAAATAAAAGGTTAGGTCCCAGATGGTTTGATGCTGCATGCTCGGCAACACACAGATCTTTGAAAGCGGCATTAAAACAAAAACCTAGGGACACAGAGCTGGTTAGAGCATCTAGACTGGCCTATAAAGAAGCCATAAGAATAAGGAAGGTGGACTTAAAAAACCTAGCCTGGGAAGATCTAGAAAAGGCCTCGGAATTGAAGGACAGCAGGCTTTTTTGGGAAGTTATTAATCGCCCCCTTTTTACAAGTAATGGCAAAGACAATATTGTGATGCAGATTGCATGCGAAACATGGGAATCACATTTTGGGAACATTTTTAACCCACATGGAATTTTACCCAATGAACCATCACCAGGAGACGCTAGGGAATTGGTGGTCTCTCAATCCTCTTTGTCCTTGAGCCTATCGCTTACCCTGCAAGAAGTGGAAGATGCCCTGTCGAAAGGCATACCATTAAAAGCACCCGGCCCTGATCTAGTGCCTCTGGACTTTTTTAAGCACAACGTTAAGGTCTGGGCCCCCCTGCTGTTAAATGTATTTAGGGCAGTTGTTATTGGCCATATTCCGGCATTATGGAAGGAGGCAGTAGTGGTGCCAATTTTCAAGAAGGGCGATAGATCTGACCCCCGATGCTATCGCCCAATCTCATTAATTGATGCATCATGTAAGATATTGGGTAGGGTCATCTTAGCCAGACTGGAAACATGGGCAGATTCGGTGGGCCTTATTGTGAACTCCCAATATGGGTTCAGAAAGGACAAAGGTACCGTCGAACAGTGCCTGAACCTGGCCCTGATCATAGGGAAATACATGAAGGCAAGGAATTCTTCCATCCATCTTGCCTTCATGGATCTCTCAAGTGCATTCGACACTGTGTGTCGGAGCAAGCTGTGGCAAATGATGGAGGATATGGGATTCGAGGAACCCTTGGTCACCTTGCTCCGTAGACTCCATGAATCAACCAATGTAGCCATAAGGTTCGGGCCAGGGGGAGAGAAAACCAAGTCTATCCTCTCAACTGAGGGCGTCCGACAAGGATGCATATTAGCCCCTTTTTTGTTTCTCGTGTACACCAATGGCCTGGAAAAATACCTGTTGGACCACTGCCATGATTTTCCAAAGGTCAACGGCAGGAGCATACCAATGCTTTCTTACGCCGATGACACGGTACTAATGACACTCACAGGAAACAGTATGCAGCACTGTCTTGATGCCTTCCACAACTTCATGTTGGACCTAGACCTGAAGGTAAATTTCACCAAATCCTTTGCTATGGTCTGTGGCCCAAAGGGTACCAAAACCAGAAAGTTTGTAATAAATAACTCCACCATTGAAAAGGTTGAAAATTTTAACTATCTGGGAAACCTTTTCAATAACAAATTAAGCTGGGCCCCGTTAATGAAGACTCCAGTCCTGAGTGCTAGTCGCTCTATTGAAGGTCTGTTTCGTTTCTGTGGCAAATTAGGTCAAAAACCTGTTACACATCTAAAAACCCTGTACAAAGCAAAATGTTTGTCGGTAGCTACCTATGGGGCAGGGGTTTGGGGGACCGAAAGCCCTGACACGATACAAATTATGGAGAACAAATTTCTAAAGCGTGTATTGGCTATTCCATCAAGTTCTTCAAATAGATATGCCCACGATGAGATAGGTCTGAGTTACGTGAGTGACACCATTCGCCTTTCCCCTTTATTATTATGGGGCAAAATATGGCTATCAGAGGACTTACAGCTTTCTAGAGATATCCTCCAGGACTGTTTAAAACTGGCAAACATGAAACAGATCCCCTGGCTATCTTATGTCAATGAAATGCTCCATAAATTAGGTCTGGGTGACATTTTTGACAACCCCGAAAACATACAGGGAGATGTTAAAGCTGTTATTTAATCAAGTTACTGGAAATCCTCATTTGCACACTCCCTGGTCAGCCCTCACGTTCCTAAGGCTACTTTACAGCATCGGTTTTATTTAACCTTTACAAACCATGTGCAATGGCGATTCTACTTGACAAGGTTTAGGTTACACATCTTGCACTTTGTTTTTGCGTTCCCTAAACAGGGGGGTTGGTGTGAGAGACTGCCCCCCTGTCCTTGTAATAACAAAGATAGCCAAAGCACGATGCATGTTGTTCTCTTCTGTTCCCTATATAAGGATCCGAGAATTAGGTTTATTAAGCCGATCCTTAAGGAAAAGCAACCATGTCATTATAAAGAGGGTTATGACCATCTGTTATCTTTGTCTTCATCTAGTGTCTGTTGTGCGACGTTAAATTTTATACGAGTGTCACTACTGATTAGAAAACGGTATGGTTAAATTTGGCCCCAAAAACCTGTCTCTTTGCCCATATATATTGTTGTATCGTGACTTTCTTTTTTCCTCCCCTTGAATGTATACCCTGGTATGAAGAATTTATGAATTACCCCAATTAGATTGAAAGCAAAAGTCATGGGTTTTAACTGTGATCATTTTAACTAATGTATCTTATTAGTTTAGCGTTACAACTGCAAAATTGTCTTTTTAAAAAATGAATTCCAAACTATGTCTGTATATGTAATTGTTTGACTTTTATGATTCTTCTTTTTTGAATCGAATAAAGTTTTTGAAACGAAACAAAACATGTGATCAATAAAGTGGGTATTAACAATGGAACTGGGATGTAACAGGTGATCAATAAAGTGGCATTAGCAATGGCACTGGGATGTAACCGGTGATCAATAAAGTGGTATTAGCAATGGCACTGGGGTGTAACTGGTGATCAATAAAGGGGCATTAGCAGTGGCACTGGGATGTTACTAGTGATCAATAAAGTGGCTCTTAGTAATTGCACTGGGATGTAACCGGTGATCAATAAAGTGGCATCAACAATGGCACTGGCATGTAACCGGTGATCAATAAACTGGCATCGACAATGGCACTGGGATGAAACCGGTGATCAATAAATGGGCATTAGCAATGGCACTGGGATGTAACCAGTGATTAATAAAGTTGGTATTAGCAATGGGACTGGGATGTAACCGGTGATCCATAAAGTGGCATTAGTAATGGCACTGGAATGTAACCGTGTTCAATAAAATGGCATTAGCAATGGCACTGGAATGTAACCGGTGATCAGTAAAGTGGGTATAGCAATGACACTGGGATGTAACCGATGATCAATAAAGTGGGCATGTCACAAGGATGTAACAAGTGATCAATAAAGTGGGCATTAGCAATGACACTTGGATGTCATAGGTGATCAATAAAGTGGCATTAGAAATGGCACTGTGATGTAACCGATGATCAATAAAGTGGGCATGTCACAGGGATGTAACCAGTGATCAATAAAGTGGGCATTAGCAATGACACTGGGATGTCATAGGTGATCGATAAAGTGGCATTAGCAATGGCACTGGGATGTATTCAGAGATTAATAAAGCGGGTATTAGCAATGGCACTGGGATGTAAGCGGTGAGCAATAAAGTGGCATTAGCAATGGCATTGGTATGTAACCGGTAATCAATAAAGTGGCATTAGCAATGGCACTGGGATGTAACCAGTGATCAATAAAGTGGCATTAGCAATGGCACTGGGATGTAACCAGTGATCAATAAGGAGGCATTAGCAATGGCACTGGGATGTAACCAGTGATCAATAAAGTTGCATTAGCAATGGCACTGGGATGTAACCATTGATCAATAAAGTGGCATTAACAATGGCACTGGGCTGTAACCGGTAATCAATAAAGTGGTTATTAGCAAAGGCACTTGGATGTAAGCGGTGATCATTAAAGTGGGCATTAACAATGGCACTGGGATGTAATAGGTGATCAATAAAGTGGCATTAGCAATGGCTCTGGGATGTAATAGATGGTCAATAAAGTGGGCATTAGCAATGGCACTGGGATGAAGCCGGTGATCGATAAAGTGGGTATTAGCAATAGCACTGCGATGTAACCGGTGATCGATAAAGTGGGTATTAGCAATGGCACTGGGATGTAACTGGTGATCAATAAAGTGGCATTAGCAATGGCACTGGGATATAACCGATGATCAATAAAGTGGCATTAGCAATGGCACTGGGATGTAACCAGTGATCAATAAAGTGGCATTAGCAATGGCACTGGGATGTAACCAGTGATCGATAAAGTTGCAGTAGCAACAGCACTGGGATGTAACCATTGATCAATAAAGTGGCATTAGCAATGGCACTAGGCTGTAACCGGTAATCAATAAAGTGGTATTAGCAAAGGCACTTGGATGTAAGCGGTGATCATTAAAGTGGGTATTAGCAATGGCACTGGGATGAAATAGGTGATCAATAAAGTGGCATTAGCAATGGCACTGGGATGTAATATGTGGTCAATTAAGTGGGCATTAGCAATGGCACTGGGATGTAACCGGTGATCGATAAAGTGGGTATTAGCAATGGCACTGGGATGTAACCGGTGATCGATAAGGTGGGTATTAGCAATGGCACTGATGTAACTGGCGATCAATAAAGTGGCATTATCAATGGCACTGGGATGTAACCTATGATCAATAAATTGGGCATGTCACAGGGATGTAACCGGTGATCAATAAAGTGGGGATTATCAATGACAATGGGATGTCATAGGTGATCAATAAAGTGGCATTAGCAATGGCACTGGGATGTAACCGGTGATCAATAAAGTGGTATTAGCAATGGCACTGGGGTGTAACCGGTGATCAATAAAGGGGCATTAGCAGTGGCACTGGGATGTTACTAGTGATCAATAAATTGGCTCTTAGCAATTGCACTGGGATGTAACCGGTGATCAATAAAGTGGCATCAACAATGGCACTGGTATGAAACCGGTGATCAATAAAGTGGCATCAACAATGGCACTGGGATGTAACCGGTGATCAATAAACTGGCATCGACAATGGCACAGGGATGAAACCGGTGATCAATAAATGGGCATTAGCAATGGCAGTGGGATGTAACCAGTGATTGATAAAGTTGGTATTAGCAATGGGACTGGGATGTAACCAGTGATGCATAAAGTGGCATTAGTAATGGCACTGGAATGTAACCGTGTTCAATAAAATGGCATTAGCAATGGCACTGGAATGTAACCGGTGATCAGTGAAGTGGGTAGTAGCAATGACACTGGGATGTAACCGATGATCAATAAAGTGGGCATGTCACAGGGATGTAACCAGTGATCAATATAGTGGGCATTAGCAATGACACTGGGATGTAATAGGTGATCAATAAAGTGGGCATTAGCAATGACACTGGGATGTCATAGGTGATCGATAAAGTGACATTAGCAATGGCACTGGGATGTATTCGGAGATTAATAAAGCGGGTATTAGCAATGGCACTGGGATGTAACCGGTGATCAATAAAGTGGCATTAGCAATGGCATTGGTATGTAACCGGTAATCAATAAAGTGGCGTTAGCAATGACACTGGAATGTAACCAGTGATCAATAAAGTGGCATTAGCAATGGCACTGGGATGTAACCAGTGATCAATAAAGAGGCATTAGCAATGGCACTGGGATGTAACCAGTGATCAATAAAGTTGCATTAGCAACAGCACTGGGATGTAACCATTGATCAATAAAGTGGCATTAACAATGGCACTGGGCTGTAACTGGTAATCAATTAAGTGGTTATTAGCAAAGGCACTTGGATGTAAGCGGTGATCATTAAAGTGGGCATTAACAATGGCACTGGGATGTAATAGGTGATCAATAAAGTGGCATTAGCAATGGCACTGGGATGTAATAGGTGGTCAATAAAGGGGGCATTAGCAATGGCACTGGGATGAAACCGGTGATCAATAAAGTGGGTATGAGCAATGGCACTGGGATGTAACTGGTGATCAATAAAGTGGCATTAGCAATTGAACTGGGATATAACCGATGATCAATAAAGTGGCATTAGCAATGGCACTAGGATGTAACCTATGATCAATAAAGTGGCATTAGCAATGGCACTGGGATGTAACCAGTGATCGATAAAGTTGCAGTAGCAACAGCACTGGGATGTAACCATTGATCAATAAAGTGGCATTAGCAATGGCACTGGGCTGTAACCGGTAATCAATAAAGTGGTTATTAGCAAAGGTACTTGGATGTAAGCGGTGATCATTAAAGTGGGTATTAGCAATGGCACTGGGATGTAATAGGTGATCAATAAAGTGGCATTAGCAATGGCACTGGGATGTAATAGGTGGTCAATAAAGTGGGCATTAGCAATGGCACTGGGATGAAGCCGGTGATCGATAAAGTGGGTATTAGCAATAGCACTGCGATGTAACCGGTGATCGATAAATTGGGTATTAGCAATGGAACTGGGATGTAACTGGTGATCAATAAAGTGGCATTAGCAATGACACTGGGATATAACCGATGATCAATAAAGTGGCATTAGCAATGGCACTGGGATGTAACCAGTGATCGATAAAGTTGCAGTAGCAACAGCACTGGGATGTAACCATTGATCAATAAAGTGGCATTAGCAATGGCACTAGGCTGTAACCGGTAATCAATAAAGTGGTTATTAGCAAAGGCACTGGGATGTAACTAAGCATGAGCGAATTTTGCGGATCTCGCGTTCGCGAATTTTGCGGATTTGCGGATTCGCAATCCGCAAAATCCGCGAATTCCCGCGAATTTGCGGATTTTTTTTTTTTTGTGTTCGCCCGTGTTTTTGCCAGTTCGCGAGGGTTTTTACAATTTCGCAATTTGCGAACTTACCTGTCGGGTCGCAAGTTTTGCGAACTTGTTGTTTCTACGTGTCCAGCCTGTTTGGGACACTCTTCTTCATCACTGCCACTCTCTGTCACCACTGCCACTCTCTGACTACTCATGCCACCCTCTGGCCCACCCATGCCACCCTCTGTTTCATCACCACACCCTCTGGTTGTCCAGTGTACATTATTTTCGGCAAAGCAAAGCACACCTTCCCTGCCTCAAGTGACCTGAATTAATTTGGGGCTGATTAATGTGTCACAGAATATTTTTTTAGCTGGCACCTGCTTCCTTAGTGCGCCCTGATTAGTGATCTTTTGCACTTGCTAAGTGCTTTCATTGTTGCAAAATTAGTTACAACACCTGCCCTGCCCCAACTGACAATAATGAATTAGGGGCTGATTAATGGATTTTAACTTCCAGCCTGGCTCCTGCTTGTCTCCCTTAGCTGTAATTCAGGACCTTTGTGGCATATGTGTAACTATTCTGAGGTTCAGAGCAGGGTCACATAATAGTTTCAACTGGCAACTGAACTCTGGAGGGGCCCCTCAGGAAGCACTACAGGAAATGGCTACTAATGATGTGCCTGAACTTTTGAACCTGGTAAGTAGTTACTTTCAGTTTTGCTAAGATCGTATTTCTGCAATTTTGCACTTATTCGCGGGGCGCGAACTCACGCGAACAGTGCGAGCAGTGCGAGCAAAATCCGCTGCTCGCGGATTTGCGGATTTTGCGGGAAATTCGCAAATCTCGCGGATTGCGGATTTCCCGAAAATCCGCAAAATCTGCGAGCGGAACGGATTTTCCACCCATGCCTAGATGTAACCTATGATCAATAAATTGGGCATGTCACAGGGATGTAACCGGTGATCAATAAAGTGGGGATTATCAATGACACTGGGATGTCATAGGTGATCAATAAAGTGGCATTAGCAATGGCACTGGGATGTAACCGGTGATCAATAAAGTGGTATTAGCAATGGCACTGGGGTGTAACCGGTGATCAATAAAGGGGCATTAGCAGTGGCACTGGGATGTTACTAGTGATCAATAAAGTGGCTCTTAGCAATTGCACTGGGATGTAACCGGTGATCAATAAAGTGGCATCAACAATGGCACTGGTATGTAACCGGTGATCAATAAAGTGGCATCAACAATGGCTCTGGGATGTAACCGGTGATCAATAAACTGGCATCGACAATGGCACTGGGATGAAACAGGTGATCAATAAATGGGCATTAGCAATGGCAGTGGGATGTAACCAGTGATTGATAAAGTTGGTATTAGCAATGGGACTGGGATGTAACCAGTGATCCATAAAGTGGCATTAGTAATGGCACTGGAATGTAACCGTGTTCAATAAAATTGCATTAGCAATGGCACTGGAATGTAACCGGTGATCAGTGAAGTGGATATTAGCAATGACACTGGGATGTAACCGATGATCAATAAAGTGGGCATGTCACAGGGATGTAACCAGTGATCAATAAAGTGGGCATTAGCAATGACACTGGGATGTCATAGGTGATCAATAAAGTGGCATTAGAAATGGCACTGTGATGTAACCGATGATCAATAAAGTGGGTATGTCACAGTGATGTAACCAGTGATCAATAAAGTGGGCATTAGCAATGACACTGGGATGTCATAGGTGATCGATAAAGTGGCATTAGCAATGGCACTGGGATGTATTCGGAGATTAATAAAGCGGGTATTAGCAATGGCACTGGGATGTAACCGGTGATCAATAAAGTGGCATTAGCAATGGCATTGGTATGTAACCGGTAATCAATAAAGTGGCGTTAGCAATGACACTGGAATGTACCCAGTGATCAATAAAGTGGCATTAGCAATGGCACTATGATGTAACCAGTGATCAATAAAGAGGCATTAGCAATGGCACTAGGATGTAACCAGTGATCAATAAAGTTGCATTAGGAACAGCACTGGGATGTAACCATTGATCAATAAAGTGGCATTAACAATGGCACTGGGCTGTAACCGGTAATCAATAAAGTGGTTATTAGCAAAGGCACTTGGATGTAAGCGGTGATCATTAAAGTGGGCATTAACAATGGCACTGGGATGTAATAGGTGATCAATAAAGTGGCATTAGCAATGGCACTGGGATGTAATAGGTGGTCAATAAAGGGGGCATTAGCAATGGCACTGGGATGAAACCGGTGATCGATAAAGTGGGTATTAGCAATGGCACTGGGATGTAACTGGTGATCAATAAAGTGGCATTAGCAATGGAACTGGGATATAACCGATGATCAATAAAGTGGCATTAGCAATGGCACTGGGATGTAACCTATGATCAATAAAGTGGCATTAGCAATGGCACTGGGATGTAACCAGTGATCGATAAAGTTGTAGTAGCAACAGCACTGGGATGTAACCATTGATCAATAAAGTGGCATTAGCAATGGCACTGGGCTGTAACCGGTAATCAATAAAGTGGTTATTAGCAAAGGTACTTGGATGTAAGCGGTGATCATTAAAGTGGGTATTAGCAATGGCACTGGGATGTAATAGGTGATCAATAAAGTGGCATTAGCAATGGCACTGGGATGTAATATGTGGTCAATTAAGTGGGCATTAGCAATGGCACTGGGATGTAACCGGTGATCGATAAAGTGGGTATTAGCAATGGCTCTGGGATGTAACCGGTGATCGATAAAGTGGGTATTAGCAATGGCACTGGGATGTAACTGGTGATCAATAAAGTAGCATTAGCAATGGCATTGGGATGTAACCTATGATCAATAAATTGGGCATGTCACAGGGATGTAACCGGTGATCAATAAAGTGGGGATTAGCAATGACACTGGGATGTCATAGGTGATCAATAAAGTGGCATTAGCAATGGCACTGGGATGTAACCGGTGATCAATAAAGTGGTATTAGCAATGGCACTGGGGTGTAACCGGTGATCAATAAAGGGGCATTAGCAGTGGCACTGGGATGTTACGAGTGATCAATAAAGTGGCTCTTAGCAATTGCACTGGGATGTAACCGGTGATCAATAAAGTGGCATCAACAATAGCACTGGGATGTAACCGGTGATCAATAAAGTGGCATCAACAATGGCACTGGGATGTAACCAGTGATCAATAAACTGGCATCAACAATGGCACTGGGATGCAACCGGTGATCAATAAATGGGCATTAGCAATGGCAGTGGGATGTAACCAGTGATTGATAAAGTTGGTATTAGCAATGGGACTGGGATGTAACCGGTGATCCATAAAGTGGCATTAGTAATGGCACTGTAACGTAACCGTGTTTAATAAAATGGCATTAGCAACGGCACTGGAATGTAACCGGTGATCAGTGAAGTGGGTATTAGCAATGACACTGGGATGTATCCGATGATCAATAAAGTGGGCATGTCATAGGGATGTAACCAGTGATCAATAAAGTGGGAATTAGCAATGACACTGGGATGTCATAGGTGATCGATAAAGTGGCATTAGCAATGGCACTGGGATGTATTCGGAGATTAATAAAGCGGCTATTAGCAATGGCACTGGGATGTAACCGGTGATCAATAAAGTGGCATTAGCAATGGCATTGGTATGTAACCGGTAATCAATAAAGTGGCATTAGCAAAGGCACTGGAATGTAACCAGTGATCAATAAAGTGGCCTTAGCAATGGCACTGGGATGTAACCAGTGATCAATAAAGAGGCATTAGCAATGGCACTGGGATGTAACCAGTGATCAATAAAGTTGCATTAGCAACAGCACTGGGATGTAACCATTGATCAATAAAGTGGCATTAACAATGGCACTGGGCTGTAACCGGTAATCAATAAAGTGGTTATTAGCAAAGGCACTTGGATGTAAGCGGTGATCATTAAAGTGGGCATTAACAATGGCACTGGGATGTAATAGGTGATCAATAAAGTGGCATTAGCAATGGCACTGGCATGTAACCAGTGATCAATAAAGTTGCATTAGCAACGGCACTCGGATGTAACCATTGATCAATAAAGTGGCATTAGCAATGGCACTGGGCTGTAACAGGTAATCAATAAAGGGGTTATTAGCAAAGGCACTTGGATGTAAGCTGTGATCATTAAAGTGGGCATTAGCAATGGCACTGGGATGTAATAGGTGATCAATAAAGTGGCATTACCAATGGCACTGGGATGTAATAGGTGGTCAATAAAGTGGGCATTAGCAATTGCACTGGGATGTAACCGGTGATCGATAAAGTGGGTATAAGCAATGGCACTGGGATGTAACCGGTGATCGATAAAGTGGGTATTAGCAATGGCACTGTGATGTAACTGGTGATCAATAAAGTGGCATTAGCAATGGCACTGGGATTTAACCGGTGATCGATAAAGTGGGAATTAGCAATGGCACTGAGATGTAACCGGTGATCAATAAACTGGCATCAACAATGGCACTGGGA
The DNA here is from genome assembly GCF_964263255.1 of Lissotriton vulgaris. Taxonomy (NCBI): domain Eukaryota; kingdom Metazoa; phylum Chordata; class Amphibia; order Caudata; family Salamandridae; genus Lissotriton; species Lissotriton vulgaris. The sequence continues at coordinate 46,917,381 of NC_141699.1, forward strand.
TGAAACCGGTGATCAATAAATGGGCATTAGCAATGGCACTGGGATGTAACCAGTGATTAATAAAGTGGGTATTAGCAATGGGACTGGTCTGTAACCGGTAATTAATAAAGGGGTTATTAGCAAAGGCACTTGGATGTAAGCGGTGATCATTAAAGTGGGCGTTAGCAATGGCACTGGGATGTAATAGGTGATTAATAAAGTGGCATTAGCAATAGCACTGGGATGTAATAGGTGGTCAATAAAGTGGGCATTAGCAATTGCACTGGGATGTAACCGGTGATCGATAAAGTGGGTATTAGCAATGGCACTGGGATGTAACCGGTGATCGATAAAGTGGGTATTAGCAATGGCACTGGGATGTAACTGGTGATCAATAAAGTGGCATTAGCAATGGCACTGGGATGTAACCGATGATCAATAAAGTGGCATTAGCAAAGGCACTGGGATGTAACCATTGATCAATAAAGTGGCATTAGCAATGGCACTGGGATGTAACCAATGATCGATAAAATTGCATTAGCAATGGCACTGAGATGTAACCAGTGATTGATAAAGTGGGCATTAGCAATGGCACTGGGATGTAACCGGTAATCGATAAAGTGTGTATTAGCAATGGCACTGGGATGTAACTGGTGATGAATAAAAAGGCATTAGCAATGGCACTGAGATGTAACCGATGATCAATAAAGTGGGCATGTCACAGGGATGTAACCGGTGATCAATAAAGTGGGGATTAGCAATGACACTGGGATGTCATAGGTGATCGATAAAGTGGCCTTAGCAATGGCACTGGGATGTAACTGGTAATCAATAAAGTGGCATTAGCAATGGCATTGAGATGTAACCGGTGATCAATAAAGTGGCATTAGCAATGGCACTGAGATGTAACCAGTGATCAATAAAGTGGGTGTTAGCAATGGCACTGGTATGTAATAGTTGATCAATAAAGTGGCATTAGCAATGGCACTGGGATATACCCAGTGAACAATAAACTTGGTATTTCAATGGCACCAGGATGTAACCTGTGATCAATAAAGTGGGTATTAGCAATGGCACTGGGATGTAACTGGTGATCAATAAAGTGGCATTAGCAATGGCACTGGAATGTAACCGATTATCAATAAAGTGGGCATGTCACAGGATTGTAACCAGTGATCAATAAAGTGGCATTAGCAATGGCACTGGGATGTCATAGGTGATCAATAAAGTGGCATTAGAAATGGCACTGTGATGTAACCGATGATCAATAAAGTGGGCATGTCACAGGGATGTAACCAGTGATCAATAAAGTGGGCATTAGCAATGACTCTGGGATGTCATAGGTGATCGATAAAGTGGCATTAGCAATGGCACTGGGATGTATTCGGAGATTAATAAAGCGGCTATTAGCAATGGCACTGGGATGTAACCGGTGATCAATAAAGTGGCATTAGCAATGGCACTGGGATGTAACCAGTGATCAATAAAGTGGCATTAGCAATGGCACTGGGATGTAACCGGTGATCGATAAAGTTGCAGTAGCAACAGCACTGGGATGTAACCATTGATCAATAAAGTGGCATTAGCAATGGCACTAGGCTGTAACCGGTAATCAATAAAGTGGTTATTAGCAAAGGCACTTGGATGTAAGCGGTGATCATTAAAGTGGGTATTAGCAATGGCACTGGGATGTAATAGGTGATCAATAAAGTGGCATTAGCAATGGCACTGGGATGTAATATGTGGTCAATTAGGTGGGCATTAGCAATTTCACTGGGATGTAACCGGTGATCGATAAAGTTGGTATTAGCAATGGCACTGGGATGTAACCGGTGATCGATAAAGTGGGTATTAGCAATGGCACTGATGTAACTGGCGATCAATAAAGTGGCATTATCAATGGCACTGGGATGTAACCTATGATCAATAAATTGGGCATGTCACAGGGATGTAACCGGTGATCAATAAAGTGGGGATTATCAATGACAATGGGATGTCATAGGTGATCAATAAAGTGGCATTAGCAATGGCACTGGGATGTAACCGGTGATCAATAAATGGGCATTAGCAATGGCACTGGGATGTAACCAGTGATTAATAAAGTGGGTATTAGCAATGGGACTGGTCTGTAACCGGTAATTAATAAAGGGGTTATTAGCAAAGGCACTTGGATGTAAGCGGTGATCATTAAAGTGGGCGTTAGCAATGGCACTGGGATGTAATAGGTGATTAATAAAGTGGCATTAGCAATAGCACTGGGATGTAATAGGTGGTCAATAAAGTGGGCATTAGCAATTGCACTGGGATGTAACCGGTGATCGATAAAGTGGGTATTAGCAATGGCACTGGGATGTAACCGGTGATCGATAAAGTGGGTATTAGCAATGGCACTGGGATGTAACTGGTGATCAATAAAGTGGCATTAGCAATGGCACTGGGATGTAACCGATGATCAATAAAGTGGCATTAGCAAAGGCACTGGGATGTAACCATTGATCAATAAAGTGGCATTAGCAATGGCACTGGGATGTAACCAATGATCGATAAAATTGCATTAGCAATGGCACTGAGATGTAACCAGTGATTGATAAAGTGGGCATTAGCAATGGCACTGGGATGTAACCGGTAATCGATAAAGTGTGTATTAGCAATGGCACTGGGATGTAACTGGTGATGAATAAAAAGGCATTAGCAATGGCACTGAGATGTAACCGATGATCAATAAAGTGGGCATGTCACAGGGATGTAACCGGTGATCAATAAAGTGGGGATTAGCAATGACACTGGGATGTCATAGGTGATCGATAAAGTGGCCTTAGCAATGGCACTGGGATGTAACTGGTAATCAATAAAGTGGCATTAGCAATGGCATTGAGATGTAACCGGTGATCAATAAAGTGGCATTAGCAATGGCACTGAGATGTAACCAGTGATCAATAAAGTGGGTGTTAGCAATGGCACTGGTATGTAATAGTTGATCAATAAAGTGGCATTAGCAATGGCACTGGGATATACCCAGTGAACAATAAACTTGGTATTTCAATGGCACCAGGATGTAACCTGTGATCAATAAAGTGGGTATTAGCAATGGCACTGGGATGTAACTGGTGATCAATAAAGTGGCATTAGCAATGGCACTGGAATGTAACCGATTATCAATAAAGTGGGCATGTCACAGGATTGTAACCAGTGATCAATAAAGTGGCATTAGCAATGGCACTGGGATGTCATAGGTGATCAATAAAGTGGCATTAGAAATGGCACTGTGATGTAACCGATGATCAATAAAGTGGGCATGTCACAGGGATGTAACCAGTGATCAATAAAGTGGGCATTAGCAATGACTCTGGGATGTCATAGGTGATCGATAAAGTGGCATTAGCAATGGCACTGGGATGTATTCGGAGATTAATAAAGCGGCTATTAGCAATGGCACTGGGATGTAACCGGTGATCAATAAAGTGGCATTAGCAATGGCACTGGGATGTAACCAGTGATCAATAAAGTGGCATTAGCAATGGCACTGGGATGTAACCGGTGATCGATAAAGTTGCAGTAGCAACAGCACTGGGATGTAACCATTGATCAATAAAGTGGCATTAGCAATGGCACTAGGCTGTAACCGGTAATCAATAAAGTGGTTATTAGCAAAGGCACTTGGATGTAAGCGGTGATCATTAAAGTGGGTATTAGCAATGGCACTGGGATGTAATAGGTGATCAATAAAGTGGCATTAGCAATGGCACTGGGATGTAATATGTGGTCAATTAGGTGGGCATTAGCAATTTCACTGGGATGTAACCGGTGATCGATAAAGTTGGTATTAGCAATGGCACTGGGATGTAACCGGTGATCGATAAAGTGGGTATTAGCAATGGCACTGATGTAACTGGCGATCAATAAAGTGGCATTATCAATGGCACTGGGATGTAACCTATGATCAATAAATTGGGCATGTCACAGGGATGTAACCGGTGATCAATAAAGTGGGGATTATCAATGACAATGGGATGTCATAGGTGATCAATAAAGTGGCATTAGCAATGGCACTGGGATGTAACCGGTGATCAATAAAGTGGTATTAGCAATGGCACTGGGGTGTAACCGGTGATCAATAAAGGGGCATTAGCAGTGGCACTGGGATGTTACTAGTGATCAATAAAGTGGCTCTTAGCAATGGCACTGGTATGAAACCGGTGATCAATAAAGTGGCATCAACAATGGCACTGGGATGTAACCAGTGATCAATAAACTGGCATCGACAATGGCACAGGGATGAAACCGGTGATCAATAAATGGGCATTAGCAATGGCAGTGGGATGTAACCAGTGATTGATAAAGTTGGTATTAGCAATGGGACTGGGATGTAACCAGTGATCCATAAAGTGGCATTAGTAATGGCACTGGAATGTAACCGTGTTCAATAAAATGGCATTAGCAATGGCACTGGAATGTAACCGGTGATCAGTGAAGTGGGTAGTAGCAATGACACTGGGATGTAACCGATGATCAATAAAGTGGGCATTAGCAATGACACTGGGATGTCATAGGTGATCAATAAAGTGGCATTAGAAATGGCACTGTGATGTAACCGATGATCAATAAAGTGGCATTAACAATGGCACTGGGCTGTAACTGATAATCAATTAAGTGGTTATTAGCAAAGGCACTTGAATGTAAGCGGTGATCATTAAAGTGGGCATTAACAATGGCACTGGGATGTAATAGGTGATCAATAAAGTGGCATTAGCAATGGCACTGGGATGTAATAGGTGGTCAATAAAGGGGGCATTAGCAATGGCACTGGGATGAAACCGGTGATCGATAAAGTGGGTATTAGCAATGGCACTGGGATGTAACTGGTGATCAATAAAGTGGCATTAGCAATGGAACTGGGATATAACCGATGATCAATAAAGTGGCATTAGCAATGGCACTGGGATGTAACCTATGATCAATAAAGTGGCATTAGCAATGGCACTGGGATGTAACCAGTGATCGATAAAGTTGCAGTAGCAACAGCACTGGGATGTAACCATTGATCAATAAAGTGGCATTAGCAATGGCACTGGGCTGTAACCGGTAATCAATAAAGTGGTTATTAGCAAAGGTACTTGGATGTAAGCGGTGATCATTAAAGTGGGTATTAGCAATGGCACTGGGATGTAATAGGTGATCAATAAAGTGGCATTAGCAATGGCACTGGGATGTAATATGTGGTCAATTAAGTGGGCATTAGCAATGGCACTGGGATGTAACCGGTGATCGATAAAGTGGGTATTAGCAATGGCTCTGGGATGTAACCAGTGATCGATAAAGTGGGTATTAGCAATGGCACTGGGATGTAACTGGTGATCAATAAAGTAGCATTAGCAATGGCATTGGGATGTAACCTATGATCAATAAATTGGGCATGTCACAGGGATGTAACCGGTGATCAATAAAGTGGGGATTAGCAATGACACTGGGATGTCATAGGTGATCAATAAAGTGGCATTAGCAATGGCACTGGGATGTAACCGGTGATCAATAAAGTGGTATTAGCAATGGCACTGGGGTGTAACCGGTGATCAATAAAGGGGCATTAGCAGTGGCACTGGGATGTTACGAGTGATCAATAAAGTGGCTCTTAGCAATTGCACTGGGATGTAACCGGTGATCAATAAAGTGGCATCAACAATAGCACTGGGATGTAACCGGTGATCAATAAACTGGCATCAACAATGGCACTGGGATGCAACCGGTGATCAATAAATGGGCATTAGCAATGGCAGTGGGATGTAACCAGTGATTGATAAAGTTGGTATTAGCAATGGGACTGGGATGTAACCGGTGATCCATAAAGTGGCATTAGTAATGGCACTGTAATGTAACCGTGTTTAATAAAATGGCATTAGCAACGGCACTGGAATGTAACCGGTGATCAGTGAAGTGGGTATTAGCAATGACACTGGGATGTATCCGATGATCAATAAAGTGGGCATGTCATAGGGATGTAACCAGTGATCAATAAAGTGGGAATTAGCAATGACACTGGGATGTCATAGGTGATCGATAAAGTGGCATTAGCAATGGCACTGGGATGTATTCGGAGATTAATAAAGCGGCTATTAGCAATGGCACTGGGATGTAACCGGTGATCAATAAAGTGGCATTAGCAATGGCATTGGTATGTAACCGGTAATCAATAAAGTGGCATTAGCAAAGGCACTGGAATGTAACCAGTGATCAATAAAGTGGCCTTAGCAATGGCACTGGGATGTAACCAGTGATCAATAAAGAGGCATTAGCAATGGCACTGGGATGTAACCAGTGATCAATAAAGTTGCATTAGCAACAGCACTGGGATGTAACCATTGATCAATAAAGTGGCATTAACAATGGCACTGGGCTGTAACCGGTAATCAATAAAGTGGTTATTAGCAAAGGCACTTGGATGTAAGCGGTGATCATTAAAGTGGGCATTAACAATGGCACTGGGATGTAATAGGTGATCAATAAAGTGGCATTAGCAATGGCACTGGCATGTAACCAGTGATCAATAAAGTTGCATTAGCAACGGCACTCGGATGTAACCATTGATCAATAAAGTGGCATTAGCAATGGCACTGGGCTGTAACAGGTAATCAATAAAGGGGTTATTAGCAAAGGCACTTGGATGTAAGCTGTGATCATTAAAGTGGGCATTAGCAATGGCACTGGGATGTAATAGGTGATCAATAAAGTGGCATTACCAATGGCACTGGGATGTAATAGGTGGTCAATAAAGTGGGCATTAGCAATTGCACTGGGATGTAACCGGTGATCGATAAAGTGGGTATAAGCAATGGCACTGGGATGTAACCGGTGATCGATAAAGTGGGTATTAGCAATGGCACTGTGATGTAACTGGTGATCAATAAAGTGGCATTAGCAATGGCACTGGGATTTAACCGGTGATCGATAAAGTGGGAATTAGCAATGGCACTGAGATGTAACCGGTGATCAATAAACTGGCATCAACAATGGCACTGGGATGAAACCGGTGATCAATAAATGGGCATTAGCAATGGCACTGGGATGTAACCAGTGATTAATAAAGTGGGTATTAGCAATGGGACTGGTCTGTAACCGGTAATCAATAAAGGGGTTATTAGCAAAGGCACTTGGATGTAAGCGGTGATCATTAAAGTGGGCGTTAGCAATGGCACTGGGATGTAATAGGTGATTAATAAAGTGGCATTAGCAATAGCACTGGGATGTAATAGGTGGTCAATAAAGTGGGCATTAGCAATTGCACTGGGATGTAACCGGTGATCGATAAAGTGGGTATTAGCAATGGCACTGGGATGTAACCGGTGATCGATAAAGTGGGTATTAGCAATGGCACTGGGATGTAACTGGTGATCAATAAAGTGGCATTAGCAATGGCACTGGGATGTAACCGATGATCAATAAAGTGGCATTAGCAAAGGCACTGGGATGTAACCATTGATCAATAAAGTGGCATTAGCAATGGCACTGGGATGTAACCAATGATCGATAAAATTGCATTAGCAATGGCACTGAGATGTAACCAGTGATTGATAAAGTGGGCATTAGCAATGGCACTGGGATGTAACCGGTAATCGATAAAGTGTGTATTAGCAATGGCACTGGGATGTAACTGGTGATGAATAAAAAGGCATTAGCAATGGCACTGAGATGTAACCGATGATCAATAAAGTGGGCATGTCACAGGGATGTAACCGGTGATCAATAAAGTGGGGATTAGCAATGACACTGGGATGTCATAGGTGATCGATAAAGTGGCCTTAGCAATGGCACTGGGATGTAACTGGTAATCAATAAAGTGGCATTAGCAATGGCATTGAGATGTAACCGGTGATCAATAAAGTGGCATTAGCAATGGCACTGAGATGTAACCAGTGATCAATAAAGTGGGTGTTAGCAATGGCACTGGTATGTAATAGTTGATCAATAAAGTGGCATTAGCAATGGCACTGGGATATACCCAGTGAACAATAAACTTGGTATTTCAATGGCACCAGGATGTAACCTGTGATCAATAAAGTGGGTATTAGCAATGGCACTGGGATGTAACTGGTGATCAATAAAGTGGCATTAGCAATGGCACTGGAATGTAACCGATTATCAATAAAGTGGGCATGTCACAGGATTGTAACCAGTGATCAATAAAGTGGCATTAGCAATGGCACTGGGATGTCATAGGTGATCAATAAAGTGGCATTAGAAATGGCACTGTGATGTAACCGATGATCAATAAAGTGGGCATGTCACAGGGATGTAACCAGTGATCAATAAAGTGGGCATTAGCAATGACTCTGGGATGTCATAGGTGATCGATAAAGTGGCATTAGCAATGGCACTGGGATGTATTCGGAGATTAATAAAGCGGCTATTAGCAATGGCACTGGGATGTAACCGGTGATCAATAAAGTGGCATTAGCAATGGCACTGGGATGTAACCAGTGATCAATAAAGTGGCATTAGCAATGGCACTGGGATGTAACCGGTGATCGATAAAGTTGCAGTAGCAACAGCACTGGGATGTAACCATTGATCAATAAAGTGGCATTAGCAATGGCACTAGGCTGTAACCGGTAATCAATAAAGTGGTTATTAGCAAAGGCACTTGGATGTAAGCGGTGATCATTAAAGTGGGTATTAGCAATGGCACTGGGATGTAATAGGTGATCAATAAAGTGGCATTAGCAATGGCACTGGGATGTAATATGTGGTCAATTAGGTGGGCATTAGCAATTTCACTGGGATGTAACCGGTGATCGATAAAGTTGGTATTAGCAATGGCACTGGGATGTAACCGGTGATCGATAAAGTGGGTATTAGCAATGGCACTGATGTAACTGGCGATCAATAAAGTGGCATTATCAATGGCACTGGGATGTAACCTATGATCAATAAATTGGGCATGTCACAGGGATGTAACCGGTGATCAATAAAGTGGGGATTATCAATGACAATGGGATGTCATAGGTGATCAATAAAGTGGCATTAGCAATGGCACTGGGATGTAACCGGTGATCAATAAAGTGGTATTAGCAATGGCACTGGGGTGTAACCGGTGATCAATAAAGGGGCATTAGCAGTGGCACTGGGATGTTACTAGTGATCAATAAAGTGGCTCTTAGCAATGGCACTGGTATGAAACCGGTGATCAATAAAGTGGCATCAACAATGGCACTGGGATGTAACCAGTGATCAATAAACTGGCATCGACAATGGCACAGGGATGAAACCGGTGATCAATAAATGGGCATTAGCAATGGCAGTGGGATGTAACCAGTGATTGATAAAGTTGGTATTAGCAATGGGACTGGGATGTAACCAGTGATCCATAAAGTGGCATTAGTAATGGCACTGGAATGTAACCGTGTTCAATAAAATGGCATTAGCAATGGCACTGGAATGTAACCGGTGATCAGTGAAGTGGGTAGTAGCAATGACACTGGGATGTAACCGATGATCAATAAAGTGGGCATGTCACAGGGATGTAACCATTGATCAATAAAGTGGGCATTAGCAATGACACTGGGATGTCATAGGTGATCAATAAAGTGGCATTAGAAATGGCACTGTGATGTAACCGATGATCAATAAAGTGGCATTAACAATGGCACTGGGCTGTAACTGATAATCAATTAAGTGGTTATTAGCAAAGGCACTTGAATGTAAGCGGTGATCATTAAAGTGGGCATTAACAATGGCACTGGGATGTAATAGGTGATCAATAAAGTGGCATTAGCAATGGCACTGGGATGTAATAGGTGGTCAATAAAGGGGGCATTAGCAATGGCACTGGGATGAAACCGGTGATCGATAAAGTGGGTATTAGCAATGGCACTGGGATGTAACTGGTGATCAATAAAGTGGCATTAGCAATGGAACTGGGATATAACCGATGATCAATAAAGTGGCATTAGCAATGGCACTGGGATGTAACCTATGATCAATAAAGTGGCATTAGCAATGGCACTGGGATGTAACCAGTGATCGATAAAGTTGCAGTAGCAACAGCACTGGGATGTAACCATTGATCAATAAAGTGGCATTAGCAATGGCACTGGGCTGTAACCGGTAATCAATAAAGTGGTTATTAGCAAAGGTACTTGGATGTAAGCGGTGATCATTAAAGTGGGTATTAGCAATGGCACTGGGATGTAATAGGTGATCAATAAAGTGGCATTAGCAATGGCACTGGGATGTAATATGTGGTCAATTAAGTGGGCATTAGCAATGGCACTGGGATGTAACCGGTGATCGATAAAGTGGGTATTAGCAATGGCTCTGGGATGTAACCAGTGATCGATAAAGTGGGTATTAGCAATGGCACTGGGATGTAACTGGTGATCAATAAAGTAGCATTAGCAATGGCATTGGGATGTAACCTATGATCAATAAATTGGGCATGTCACAGGGATGTAACCGGTGATCAATAAAGTGGGGATTAGCAATGACACTGGGATGTCATAGGTGATCAATAAAGTGGCATTAGCAATGGCACTGGGATGTAACCGGTGATCAATAAAGTGGTATTAGCAATGGCACTGGGGTGTAACCGGTGATCAATAAAGGGGCATTAGCAGTGGCACTGGGATGTTACGAGTGATCAATAAAGTGGCTCTTAGCAATTGCACTGGGATGTAACCGGTGATCAATAAAGTGGCATCAACAATAGCACTGGGATGTAACCGGTGATCAATAAACTGGCATCAACAATGGCACTGGGATGCAACCGGTGATCAATAAATGGGCATTAGCAATGGCAGTGGGATGTAACCAGTGATTGATAAAGTTGGTATTAGCAATGGGACTGGGATGTAACCGGTGATCCATAAAGTGGCATTAGTAATGGCACTGTAATGTAACCGTGTTTAATAAAATGGCATTAGCAACGGCACTGGAATGTAACCGGTGATCAGTGAAGTGGGTATTAGCAATGACACTGGGATGTATCCGATGATCAATAAAGTGGGCATGTCATAGGGATGTAACCAGTGATCAATAAAGTGGGAATTAGCAATGACACTGGGATGTCATAGGTGATCGATAAAGTGGCATTAGCAATGGCACTGGGATGTATTCGGAGATTAATAAAGCGGCTATTAGCAATGGCACTGGGATGTAACCGGTGATCAATAAAGTGGCATTAGCAATGGCATTGGTATGTAACCGGTAATCAATAAAGTGGCATTAGCAAAGGCACTGGAATGTAACCAGTGATCAATAAAGTGGCCTTAGCAATGGCACTGGGATGTAACCAGTGATCAATAAAGAGGCATTAGCAATGGCACTGGGATGTAACCAGTGATCAATAAAGTTGCATTAGCAACAGCACTGGGATGTAACCATTGATCAATAAAGTGGCATTAACAATGGCACTGGGCTGTAACCGGTAATCAATAAAGTGGTTATTAGCAAAGGCACTTGGATGTAAGCGGTGATCATTAAAGTGGGCATTAACAATGGCACTGGGATGTAATAGGTGATCAATAAAGTGGCATTAGCAATGGCACTGGCATGTAACCAGTGATCAATAAAGTTGCATTAGCAACGGCACTCGGATGTAACCATTGATCAATAAAGTGGCATTAGCAATGGCACTGGGCTGTAACAGGTAATCAATAAAGGGGTTATTAGCAAAGGCACTTGGATGTAAGCTGTGATCATTAAAGTGGGCATTAGCAATGGCACTGGGATGTAATAGGTGATCAATAAAGTGGCATTACCAATGGCACTGGGATGTAATAGGTGGTCAATAAAGTGGGCATTAGCAATTGCACTGGGATGTAACCGGTGATCGATAAAGTGGGTATAAGCAATGGCACTGGGATGTAACCGGTGATCGATAAAGTGGGTATTAGCAATGGCACTGTGATGTAACTGGTGATCAATAAAGTGGCATTAGCAATGGCACTGGGATTTAACCGGTGATCGATAAAGTGGGAATTAGCAATGGCACTGAGATGTAACCGGTGATCAATAAACTGGCATCAACAATGGCACTGGGATGAAACCGGTGATCAATAAATGGGCATTAGCAATGGCACTGGGATGTAACCAGTGATTAATAAAGTGGGTATTAGCAATGGGACTGGTCTGTAACCGGTAATCAATAAAGGGGTTATTAGCAAAGGCACTTGGATGTAAGCGGTGATCATTAAAGTGGGCGTTAGCAATGGCACTGGGATGTAATAGGTGATTAATAAAGTGGCATTAGCAATAGCACTGGGATGTAATAGGTGGTCAATAAAGTGGGCATTAGCAATTGCACTGGGATGTAACCGGTGATCGATAAAGTGGGTATTAGCAATGGCACTGGGATGTAACCGGTGATCGATAAAGTGGGTATTAGCAATGGCACTGGGATGTAACTGGTGATCAATAAAGTGGCATTAGCAATGGCACTGGGATGTAACCGATGATCAATAAAGTGGCATTAGCAAAGGCACTGGGATGTAACCATTGATCAATAAAGTGGCATTAGCAATGGCACTGGGATGTAACCAATGATCGATAAAATTGCATTAGCAATGGCACTGAGATGTAACCAGTGATTGATAAAGTGGGCATTAGCAATGGCACTGGGATGTAACCGGTAATCGATAAAGTGTGTATTAGCAATGGCACTGGGATGTAACTGGTGATGAATAAAAAGGCATTAGCAATGGCACTGAGATGTAACCGATGATCAATAAAGTGGGCATGTCACAGGGATGTAACCGGTGATCAATAAAGTGGGGATTAGCAATGACACTGGGATGTCATAGGTGATCGATAAAGTGGCCTTAGCAATGGCACTGGGATGTAACTGGTAATCAATAAAGTGGCATTAGCAATGGCATTGAGATGTAACCGGTGATCAATAAAGTGGCATTAGCAATGGCACTGAGATGTAACCAGTGATCAATAAAGTGGGTGTTAGCAATGGCACTGGTATGTAATAGTTGATCAATAAAGTGGCATTAGCAATGGCACTGGGATATACCCAGTGAACAATAAACTTGGTATTTCAATGGCACCAGGATGTAACCTGTGATCAATAAAGTGGGTATTAGCAATGGCACTGGGATGTAACTGGTGATCAATAAAGTGGCATTAGCAATGGCACTGGAATGTAACCGATTATCAATAAAGTGGGCATGTCACAGGATTGTAACCAGTGATCAATAAAGTGGCATTAGCAATGGCACTGGGATGTCATAGGTGATCAATAAAGTGGCATTAGAAATGGCACTGTGATGTAACCGATGATCAATAAAGTGGGCATGTCACAGGGATGTAACCAGTGATCAATAAAGTGGGCATTAGCAATGACTCTGGGATGTCATAGGTGATCGATAAAGTGGCATTAGCAATGGCACTGGGATGTATTCGGAGATTATTAAAGCGGCTATTAGCAATGGCACTGGGATGTAACCGGTGATCAATAAAGTGGCATTAGCAATGGCACTGGGATGTAACCAGTGATCAATAAAGTGGCATTAGCAATGGCACTGGGATGTAACCGGTGATCGATAAAGTTGCAGTAGCAACAGCACTGGGATGTAACCATTGATCAATAAAGTGGCATTAGCAATGGCACTAGGCTGTAACCGGTAATCAATAAAGTGGTTATTAGCAAAGGCACTTGGATGTAAGCGGTGATCATTAAAGTGGGTATTAGCAATGGCACTGGGATGTAATAGGTGATCGATAAAGTGGCATTAGCAATGGCACTGGGATGTAATATGTGGTCAATTAGGTGGGCATTAGCAATTTCACTGGGATGTAACCGGTGATCGATAAAGTTGGTATTAGCAATGGCACTGGGATGTAACCGGTGATCGATAAAGTGGGTATTAGCAATGGCACTGATGTAACTGGCGATCAATAAAGTGGCATTATCAATGGCACTGGGATGTAACCTATGATCAATAAATTGGGCATGTCACAGGGATGTAACCGGTGATCAATAAAGTGGGGATTATCAATGACAATGGGATGTCATAGGTGATCAATAAAGTGGCATTAGCAAAGTCACTTGGATGTAAGCGGTGATCATTAAAGTGGGCGTTAGCAATGGCACTGGGATGTAATAGGTGATCAATAAAGTGGCATTACCAATGGCATTGGGAGGTAATAGGTGGTCAATAAAGTGGGCATTAGCAATGGCACTGGGATGAAGCCGGTGATCGATAAAGTGGGTATTAGCAATAGCACTGCGATGTAACCGGTGATCGATAAAGTGGGTATTAGCAATGGCACTGGGATGTAACTGGTGATCAATAAAGTGGCATTAGCAATGACACTGGGATATAACCGATGATCAATAAAGTGGCATTAGCAATGGCAATGGGATGTAACCAGTGATCGATAAAGTTGCAGTAGCAACAGCACTGGGATGTAACCATTGATCAATAAAGTGGCATTAGCAATGGCACTAGGCTGTAACCGGTAATCAATAAAGTGGTTATTAGCAAAGGCACTGGGATGTAACCTATGATCAATAAATTGGGCATGTCACAGGGATGTAACCGGTGATCAATAAAGTGGGGATTATCAATGACACTGGGATGTCATAGGTGATCAATAAAGTGGCATTAGCAATGGCACTGGGATGTAACCGGTGATCAATAAAGTGGTATTAGCAATGGCACTGGGGTGTAACCGGTGATCAATAAAGGGGAATTAGCAGTGGCACTGGGATGTTACTAGTGATCATTAAAGTGTCTCTTAGCAATTGCACTGGGATGTAACCGGTGATCAATAAAGTGGCATCAACAATGGCACTGGTATGTAACCGGTGATCAATAAAGTGGCATCAACAATGGCTCTGGGATGTAACCGGTGATCAATAAACTGGCATCGACAATGGCACTGGGATGAAACCGGTGATCAATAAATGGGCATTAGCAATGGCAGTGGGATGTAACCAGTGATTGATAAAGTTGGTATTAGCAATGGGACTGGGATGTAACCAGTGATCCATAAAGTGGCATTAGTAATGGCACTGGAATGTAACCGTGTTCAATAAAATGGCATTAGCAATGGCACTGGAATGTAACCGGTGATCAGTGAAGTGGGTATTATCAATGACACTGGGATGTAACCGATGATCAATAAAGTGGGCATGTCACAGGGATGTAACCAGTGATCAATAAAGTGGGCATTAGCAATGACACTGGGATGTCATAGGTGATCAATAAAGTGGCATTAGAAATGGCACTGTGATGTAACCGATGATCAATAAAGTGGGTATGTCACAGTGATGTAACCAGTGATCAATAAAGTGGGCATTAGCAATGACACTGGGATGTCATAGGTGATCGATAAAGTGGCATTAGCAATGGCACTGGGATGTATTCGGAGATTAATAAAGCGGGTATTAGCAATGGCACTGGGATGTAACCGGTGATCAATAAAGTGGCATTAGCAATGGCATTGGTATGTAACCGGTAATCAATAAAGTGGCGTTAGCAATGACACTGGAATGTACCCAGTGATCAATAAAGTGGCATTAGCAATGGCACTATGATGTAACCAGTGATCAATAAAGAGGCATTAGCAATGGCACTGGGATGTAACCAGTGATCAATAAAGTTGCATTAGGAACAGCACTGGGATGTAACCATTGATCAATAAAGTGGCATTAACAATGGCACTGGGCTGTAACCGGTAATCAATAAAGTGGTTATTAGCAAAGGCACTTGGATGTAAGCGGTGATCATTAAAGTGGGCATTAACAATGGCGCTGGGATGTAATAGGTGATCAATAAAGTGGCATTAGCAATGGCACTGGGATGTAATAGGTGGTCAATAAAGGGGGCATTAGCAATGGCACTGGGATGAAACCGGTGATCGATAAAGTGGGTATTAGCAATGGCACTGGGATGTAACTGGTGATCAATAAAGTGGCATTAGCAATGGAACTGGGATATAACCGATGATCAATAAAGTGGCATTAGCAATGGCACTGGGATGTAACCTATGATCAATAAAGTGGCATTAGCAATGGCACTGGGATGTAACCAGTGATCGATAAAGTTGTAGTAGCAACAGCACTGGGATGTAACCATTGATCAATAAAGTGGCATTAGCAATGGCACTGGGCTGTAACCGGTAATCAATAAAGTGGTTATTAGCAAAGGTACTTGGATGTAAGCGGTGATCATTAAAGTGGGTATTAGCAATGGCACTGGGATGTAATAGGTGATCAATAAAGTGGCATTAGCAATGGCACTGGGATGTAATATGTGGTCAATTAAGTGGGCATTAGCAATGGCACTGGGATGTAACCGGTGATCGATAAAGTGGGTATTAGCAATGGCTCTGGGATGTAACCGGTGATCGATAAAGTGGGTATTAGCAATGGCACTGGGATGTAACTGGTGATCAATAAAGTAGCATTAGCAATGGCACTGGGATGTAACCTATGATCAATAAATTGGGCATGTCACAGGGATGTAACCGGTGATCAATAAAGTGGGGATTAGCAATGACACTGGGATGTCATAGGTGATCAATAAAGTGGCATTAGCAATGGCACTGGGATGTAACCGGTGATCAATAAAGTGGTATTAGCAATGGCACTGGGGTGTAACCGGTGATCAATAAAGGGGCATTAGCAGTGGCACTGGGATGTTACTAGTGATCAATAAAGTGGCTCTGAGCAATTGCACTGGGATGTAACAGGTGATCAATAAAGTGGCATCAACAATAGCACTGGGATGTAACCGGTGATCAATAAAGTGGCATCAACAATGGCACTGGGATGTAACCGGTGATCAATAAACTGGCATCAACAATGGCACTGGGATGCAACCGGTGATCAATAAATGGGCATTAGCAATGGCAGTGGGATGTAACCAGTGATTGATAAAGTTGGTATTAGCAATGGGACTGGGATGTAACCGGTGATCCATAAAGTGCCATTAGTAATGGCACTGTAATGTAACCGTGTTTAATAAAATGGCATTAGCAATGGCACTGGAATGTAACCGGTGATTAGTGAAGTGGGTATTAGCAATGACACTGGGATGTAACCGATGATCAATAAAGTGGGCATGTCATAGGGATGTAACCAGTGATCAATAAAGTGGGCATTAGCAATGACACTGGGATGTCATAGGTGATCGATAAAGTGGCATTAGCAATGGCACTGGGATGTATTCGGAGATTAATAAAGCGGCTACTAGCAATGGCACTGGGATGTGACCGGTGATCAATAAAGTGGCATTAGCAATGGCATTGGTATGTAACCGGTAATCAATAAAGTGGCATTAGCAATGGCACTGGAATGTAACCAGTGATCAATAAAGTGGCCTTAGCAATGGCACTGGGATGTAACCAGTGATCAATAAAGAGGCATTAGCAATGGCACTGGGATGTAACCAGTGATCAATAAAGTTGCATTAGCAACAGCACTGGGATGTAACCATTGATCAATAAAGTGGCATTAACAATGGCACTGGGCTGTAACCGGTAATCAATAAAGTGGTTATTAGCAAAGGCACTTGGATGTAATAGGTGATCAACAAAGTGGGCATTAACAATGGCACTGGGATGTAATAGGTGATCAATAAAGTGGCATTAGAAATGGCACTGGGATGTAACCAGTGATCAATAAAGTGGCATTAGCAATGGCACTGGCATGTAACCAGTGATCAATAAAGTTGCATTAGCAACGGCACTCGGATGTAACCATTGATCAATAAAGTGGCATTAGCAATGGCACTGGGCTGTAACAGGTAATCAATAAAGGGGTTATTAGCAAAGGCACTTGGATGTAAGCTGTGATCATTAAAGTGGGCATTAGCAATGGCACTGGGATGTAATAGGTGATCAATAAAGTGGCATTACCAATGACACTGGGATGTAATAGGTGGTCAATAAAGTGGGCATTAGAAATTGCACTGGGATGTAACCGGTGATCGATAAAGTGGGTATTAGCAATGGCACTGGGATGTAACCGGTGATCGATAAAGTGGGTATTAGCAATGGCACTGTGATGTAACTGGTGATCAATAAAGTGGCATTAGCAATGGCACTGGGATGTTACCGGTGATCGATAAAGTGGGTATTAGCAATGGCACTGGGATGTAATCAGTGATTAATAAAGTGGGTATTAGCAATGGGACTGGTCTGTAACCGGTAATCAATAAAGGGGTTATTAGCAAAGGCACTTGGATGTAAGCGGTGATCCTTAAAGTGGGCGTTAGCAATTGCACTGGGATGTAATAGGTGATCAATAAAGTGGCATTAGCAATAGCACTGGGATGTAACCGGTGATCGATAAAGTGGGTATTAGCAATGGCACTGGGATGTAACCGGTGATCGATAAAGTGGGTATTAGCAATGGCACTGGGATGTAACTGGTGATCAATAAAGTGGCATTAGCAATGGCACTGGGATGTAACCGATGATCAATAAAGTGGCATTAGCAATGGCACTGGGATGTAACCAGTGATCAATAAAGTGGCATTAGCAATGGCACTGGGATGTAACCAATGATCGATAAAGTTGCATTAGCAATGGCACTGAGATGTAACCAGTGATTGATGAAGTGGGTATTAGCAATGGCACTGGGATGTAACCGGTGATCGATAAAGTGGGTATTAGCAATGGCACTGGGATGTAACTGGTGATGAATAAAAAGGCATTAGCAATGGCACTGAGATGTAACCGATGATCAATAAAGTGGGCATGTCACAGGGATGTAACCGGTGATCAATAAAGTGGGGATTAGCAATGACACTGGGATGTCATAGGTGATCGATAAAGTGGCCTTAGCAATGGCACTGGGATGTAACTGGTGATCAATAAAGTGGCATTAGCAATGGCATTGGGATGTAACCGGTGATCAATAAAGTGGCATTAGCAATGGCACTGAGATGTAACCAGTGATCAATAAAGTGGGTGTTAGCAATGGCAATGGTATGTAATAGTTGATCAATAAAGTGGCATTAGCAATGGCACTGGGATATACCCAGTGAACAATAAACTCGGTATTTCAATGGCACCAGGATGTAACCTGTGATCAATAAAGTGGGTATTAGCAATGGCACTGGGATGTAACTGGTGATCAATAAAGTGGCATTAGCAATGGCACTGGAATGTAACCGATTATCAATAAAGTGGGCATGTCACAGGATTGTAACCAGTGATCAATAAAGTGGCATTAGCAATGGCACTGGGATGTAACTGGTAGTCAATAAAGTGTCATTAGCAATGGCACTGGGATGTAACCGATTATCAATAAATTGGGCATGTCACAGCGATTTAACCAGTGATCAATAAAGTGGCATTAGCAATGGCACTGGGATGTAACCTATGATCAATAAAGTGGCATTAGCAATGGCACTTGGATGTACCCAGTGATCGATAAAGTTGCAGTAGCAACAGCACTGGGATGTTACCATTGATCAATAAAGTGGCATTAGCAATGGCACTGGGCTGTAACCGGTAATCAATAAAGTGGTTATTAGCAAAGGCACTTGGATGTAAGCGGTGATCATTAAAGTGGGTATTAGCAATGGCACTGGGATGTAATAGGTGATCAATAAAGTGGCATTAGAAATGGCACTGGGATGTAATAGGTGGTCAATTAAGTGGGCATTAGCAATGGCACTGGGATGTAACCGGGCGGTGATCGATAAAGTGGGTATTAGCAATGGCTCTGGGATGTAACCGGTGATCGATAAAGTGGGTATTAGCAATGGCACTGGAATGTAACTGGTGATCAATAAAGTGGCATTAGCAATGGCACTGGGATGTAACTGGTAGTCAATAAAGTGTCATTAGCAATGGCACTGGGATGTAACCGATTATCAATAAAGTGGGCATGTCACAGCGATTTAACCAGTGATCAATAAAGTGGCATTAGCAATGGCACTGGGATGTCATAGGTGATCGATAAAGTGGCATTAGCAACGGCACTGGGAGGTAACTCGTGATCAATAAAGTGGCATTAGCAATGGCATTGGGATGTAACCGGTGATCAATAAAGTGGCATTAGCAATGGCACTGGGATGTAACCAGTGATCAATAAAGTGGGTGTTAGCAATGACACTGGGATGTAACTGGTGATCAATAAAGTGGCATTAGCAATGGCACTGTGATATACCCAGTGAACAATAAACTCGGTATTTCAATGGCACTGGGATGTAACCTGTGATCAATAAAGTGGGTATTAGAAATGGCACTGGGATGTAACTGCTGATCAATAAAGTGGCATTAGCAATGGCACTGGAATGTAACCGATTATCAATAAAGTGGGCATGTCACAGGGTTGTAACCAATGATCAATAAAGTGGAATTAGCAATGGCACTTGGATGTAACTTGTAGTCAATAAAGTGTCATTAGCAATGGCACTGGGATGTAACTGATTATCAATAAAGTGGGCATGTCACAGGGATGTAACCAGTGATCAATAAAGAGGCATTAGCAATGGCATTGGTGTTGATCAATAAAGTGGGTATGAGCAATGGTACTGGGATGTAACCGGTGATCAATAAAGTTGACAATAGCAATGGCACTGGGATGTAACCCGTGATCAATAAATTGGGGCTCAGCAATGGCACTGGGATGTAACCGGTGATCAATAAAGTGGCAATAGAAATGGCACTGAGATGAAACTTGTGATCAATAAACTGACATTAGTAACGGCACTGGAATGTAACCGTGTTCAATAAAATGGCATTAGCAATGGCACTGGAATGTAACTGGTGATCAATAAACTGACATTAGTAATGGCACTGGAATGTAACCATGTTCAATAAAATGGCATTAGCAATGGCACTGGAATGTAACCGGCGATCAGTAAAGTGGGTATTAGCAATGACACTGGGATGAAACCGATGATCAATAAAGTGGGCATATCACAGGGATGTAACCAGTGATCAATAAAGTGGGCATTAGCAATGACACTGGGATGTCATAGGTGATCGATAAAGTGGCATTAGCAATGGCACTGGGGTGTAACCGATGATTAATAAAGTGGGTATTAGCAATGGCACTGGGATGTATTCGGGGATTAATAAAGCGGGTATTAGCAATGGCACTGGGATGTAACCGGTGATCAATAAAGTGGCATTAACAATGGCATTGGGATGTAACCGGTAATCAATAAAGAGGCATTAGCAATGGCACTGGCATGTAACAAGTGATCTATAAAGTGGCATTAGAAATGGCACTGGGATGTAACCAGTGATCAATAAAGTGGCATTAGCAATGGCACTGGCATGTAACCAGTGATCAATAAAGTTGCATTAGCAACGGCACTCGGATGGAACCATTGATCAATAAAGTGGCATAAGCAATGGCACTGGGCTGTAACAGGTCATCAATAAAGAGGTTATTAGCAAAGTCACTTGGATGTAAGCGGTGATCATTAAAGTGGGCGTTAGCAATGGCACTGGGATGTAATAGGTGATCAATAAAGTGGCATTACCAATGGCATTGGGAGGTAATAGGTGGTCAATAAAGTGGGCATTAGCAATTGCACTGGGATGTAACCGGTGATCGATAAAGTGGGTTTTAGCAATGGCACTGGGATGTAACCGGTGATCGATAAAGTTGGTATTAGCAATGGCACTGTGATGTAACTGGTGATCAATAAAGTGGCATTAGCAATGGCACTGGGATATAACCGGTGATCGATAAAGTGGGAATTAGCAATGGCACTGAGATGTAACTGGTGATCAATAAACTGGCTTCAACAATGGCACTGGGATGAAACCGGTGATCAATAAATGGGCATTAGCAATGTCACTGGGATGTAACCAGTGATTAATAAAGTGGGTATTAGCAATGGGACTGGTCTGTAACCGGTAATCAATAAAGGGGTTATTAGCAAAGGCACTTAGATGTAAGCGCTGATCATTAAAGTGGGCGTTAGCAATGGCACTGGGATGTAATAGGTGATCAATAAAGTGGCATTAGCAATAGCACTGGGATGTAATAGGTGGTCAATAAAGTGGGCATTAGCAATTGCACTGGGATGTAACCGGTGATCGATAAAGTGGGTATTAGCAATGGCACTGGGATGTAACCGGTGATCGATAAAGTGGGTATTAGCAATGGCACTGGGATGTAACTGGTGATCAATAAAGTGGCATTAGCAATGGCACTGGGATGTAACCGATGATCAATAAAGTGGCATTAGCAATGGCACTGGGATGTAACCAGTGATCAATAAAGTGGCATTAGCAATGGCACTGGGATGTAACCAATGATCGATAAAGTTGCATTAGCAATGGCACTGAGATGTAACCGGAGATTGATAAAGTGGGTATTAGCAATGGCACTGGGATGTAACCGGTGATCGATAAAGTGGGTATTAGCAATGGCACTGGGATGTAACTGGTGATAAATAAAAAGGCATTAGCAATGGCACTGAGATGTAACCGATGATCAATAAAGTGGGCATGTCACAGGGATGTAACCGGTGATCAATAAAGTGGGGATTAGCAATGACACTGGGATGTCATAGGTGATCGATAAAGTGGCCTTAGCAATGGCACTGGGATGTAACTGGTGATCAATAAAGTGGCATTAGCAATGGCACTGGAATGTAACCGATTATCAATAAAGTGGGCATGTCACAGGGTTGTAACCAGTGATACTTAAAGTGGCATTAGCAATGGCACTGGGATGTAACTGGTAGTCAATAAAGTGTCATTAGCAATGGCACTGGGATGTAACCGATTATCAATAAAGTGGGCATGTCACAGGGATGTAACCAGTGATCAATAAAGTGGCATTAGCAATGGCACTGGGATGTAACCTATGATCAATAAAGTGGCATTAGCAATGGCACTGGGATGTAACCAGTGATCGATAAAGTTGTAGTAGCAACAGCACTGGGATGTAACCATTGATCAATAAAGTGGCATTAGCAATGGCACTGGGCTGTAACCGGTAATCAATAAAGTGGTTATTAGCAAAGGCACTTGGATGTAAGCGGTGATCATTAAAGTGGGTATTAGCAATGGCACTGGGATGTAATAGGTGATCAATAAAGTGGCATTAGCAATTGCACTGGGATGTAATAGGTGGTCAATTAAGTGGGCATTAGCAATTTGGCACTGGGATGTAACCGGTGATCGATAAAGTGGGTATTAGCAATGGCACTGGGATGTAACCGGTGATTGATAAAGTGGTTATTAGCAATGGCACTGGGATGTAACTGGTGATCAATAAAGTGGCATTAGCAATGGCACTGGGATGTAACCTATAATCAATAAATTGGGCATGTCACAGGGATGTAACCGGTGATCAATAAAGTGGGGATTAGCAATGACACTGGGATGTAATAGGTGATCGATAAAGTGGCATTAACAACGGCACTGGGAGGTAACTGGTGATCAATAAAGTGGCATTAGCAATGGCATTGGGATGTAACCGGTGATCAATAAAGTGGCATTAGCAATGGCACTGGGATGTAACTAGTGATCAATAAAGTGGGGGTTAGCAATGACACTGGGATGTAACTGGTGATCAATAAAGTGGCATTAGCAATGGCACTCGGATGTAACCAGTGATCAATAAAGTTGCATTAGCAATGGCACTGGAATGTAACCGGTGATCTGTAAAGTGGGTATTAGCAATGACACTGGGATGTAACTGGTGATCAATAAAGTGGTTATTATCAATGGCACTGGGATGTAACCGGTGATCAATAAAGTCGGCATTAGAAATGGCACTGGGATGTAACTGGTGATCAATAAAGTGGTTATTATCAATGGCACTAGGATGTAACCGGTGATCAATAAAGTGGGCATTAGAAATGGTACTGGAATGTAACTGGTGATCAATAAACTGACATTAGTAATGGCACTGGAATGTAACTGTGTTCAATAAAATGGCATTAGCAATGGCACTGGAATGTAACCGGTGATCTGTAAAGTGGGTATTAGCAATGACACTGGGATGAAACCGATGATCAATAAAGTGGGTATATCACAGGGATGTAACCAGTGATCAATAAAGTGGGCATTAGCAATGACACTGGGATGTCATAGGTGATCAATAAAGTGGCATTAGCAATGGCACTGGGTTGTAACCGATGATTAATAAAGTGGGTATTAGCAATGGCACTGGGATGTATTCGGAGATTAATAAAGCGGGTATTAGCAATGGCACTGGGATGTAACCGGTGATCAATAAAGTGGGCATGTCACAGGGATGTAACCAGTGATCAATAAAGTGGGCATGAGCAAAGACACTGGGATGTCATAGGTGATCAATAAAGTGGGCAATTACAATGGCCCTGGGATGTAACTGGTAATCAATAAAGTGGCATTAGCAATGGCACTGGGATGTAACTGGTGATCAATAAACTGGCATTAGCAATGGCACTGGGATGTAACCGGTAATCATTAAAATGGGCATTAGCAATGGCATTGGGATGTAACCGGTGATCAATAAAGTGGCATTAGCAATGGTACTGGGATGTAACCAGTGATCAATATAGTGGGTGTTAGCAATGGCACTGGGATGTAACCGGTGATCAATAAAGTGGCATTAGCAATGACAAATGGGATGTAACCAGTGATCAATAAAGTGGCATTAGCAATGTCAACTGGGATGTAACCAGTGATCAATATAGTGGGTGTAAGCAATGGCACTGCGATGTAACCATCTATACTACTATTATAAAGAGAGAACACAAACCTTTTGGCAAGGTAAACTCGGGAACCACAGCACCAATCCACACACCCAATACATTGTTATAATCCTCAGGGTGTGCAGATGGACATAGGCTATAGAAAATAAAAAAAAACGTAAATTTAAAAATATAACTTTTTAAAAAAAAGTAGTGCCCTGAAAGTAGCGCCGGCCGCGACACTGACGGCCACGACGTAGCGCTGGCCGCAACGTACGTGATGAGGAGGAGGAGTGGCGGTGAAGTGAGGAGCTCGGGGAGGAGCGGCGGCTCAGGTAAGGCTCTGGGACACAGGACGGGAGGGAGCCGGTGCGGGAGGTTGGCCCGGAACAACTGCGGTAAGCCTCAGGGTCTGGGGGCAGCATTTCAGGCTTGTGAGGAGGAGCGGAGGTGAAGTGAGGAGCTCGGGGAAGAGCGGCGGCTCAGGTAAGGCTGTGGGACACGGGACGGGAGGGAGCCGGTGCGGGAGGTTGGCCCGGAACAACTGCGGTAAGGCTCAGGGTCTGGGGGCAGCATTTCAGGCTTGTGTGCACTCCCGCCCCGGCCCCCGCCCGCCACGACATTGTCCGGGACACAGACAATGTCGTGGCAGGCAGGGGCCGGGGCGGGAGTGCACGCAAGCCTGAAATGCTGCCCCCAGCCCCCTTCTGCCCTGGGCAACGCTGGGGCGGGCTGCTAGTTGATCAATAAACTGACATTAGCAATGGCACTGGAAAGAAACCGGTGATCAATAAACTGGCACTAGCAATGGCACTGGTGGTGATCAATAAAGTTGGTATGAGCAATGGTACTGGGATGTAACCGGTGATCAATAAAGTGGGCATTAGCAATGGCACTGGGATGTAACTGGTGATCAATAAAGTGGCATTAGCAATGGCACTGGGATATCACTGGTGGTCAATAAAGTGTCATTAGCAATGGCACTGGGATGTAACCGATGATCAATAAAGTGGGCATGTCACAGGGATGTAGCCAGTGATCAATAAAGTGGCATTAGCAATGGCACTGGTGGTGATCAATAAAGTGGGTATGAGCAATGGTACTGGGATGTAATCAGTGATCAATAAAGTGGGCATTAGCAATAGCACTGGGATGTAACTGGTGATCAATAAAGTGGCATTAACAATGGCACTGGGATGTAACTGGTGATCAATAAAGTGGCATTAGAAATGACACTGGGATGTCATAAGTGATTGATAAAGAGGCATTAGCAATGGCACTGTGATGTAACTGGTGATCAATAATGAGGGTATTAGCAATGGCACTGGGATGGAACCGATGATCAATAATGTGGGTATTAGCAATGGAACTGGGATGTAACCGGTGATTAATAAAGTGGGTATTAGCAATGGCACTTTGATGTATTTGGAGATCAATAAAGAGGGTATTAGCAATGGCACTGGGATGTAACGGTGATCAATAAACTTCCGTTAGCAATGAAACTGGAAAGTAACCGGTGATCAATGAAGTGGGTGTTTGCAATGTCACTGGGATGTAACCGGTGATCAATAAAGTGGGTATTTGCAATTGCACTGGAATGTATCCTGTGATCACTAAAGTGGGTATTAGCAATGGCACTGGGATGTAACCGGTGATCAATAAAGTGGCATTAGCAATGGCACTGGGATATGACCATTGACCAATAAAGTGGGTATTGGCAATGGCACTGGGATGTAACCGGTGATCAATACAGTGGCATTAGCAATGGCACTGGGATGTATCTAGTGATCAATAAAGTGGGTATTAGCAATGGCCCTTGGATGTAACCGGGTTCAATAAAGTGGGCTTTTGCAATGGCACTGGGATATGAACGGTGATTAATCAAATGGCATTAGCAATGGCATGTAACTGGTGATCAATAAAGTGGGTATTAGCAAAGGCACTGGGATGTCAATGGTGATCAATAAAGTGGCATTAGATGTGGCACTGGAATGTAACCGGTGATCACAAAGTGGGTATCAGCATTGGCACTGGGAAGTACCTGGTGGTCAATAAAGTGGCATTAGCAATGGCACTGGTGGTAATCAATAAAGTGGGTAGTAGAAATGGTACTGAAATGTACCTGGTGATCAATAAAGTGGGCATTAGCAATTGACTTTGGGATGTAACCGGTGATCAATAAAGTGGGTATTAGCAATGGCACTGGGATGTAACCAGTGATCAATAAAGTGGGCATTAGCAATGGCCCTGGGATGTAACCGGTGATCTATAAAGTGGGTATTAGCAATGGCACTGTGATGTTACCAGTGATCGATGAAATGGGTATTAGCAATGGCACTGGGATTCAACAAGTGATCCATAAAGTGGGTACTAGCAATGGCACTGGGATGTAATATGTGACCAATAAAGTGGCATTAGCAATGGCAATGGAATGTAACCGGTGATCAATAAAGTTGGTATTAGAAATGGCACTGGGATTTAACTGGTGATCAATACTTTTGTATTAGCACTGGCACTGGAATATAACTGGTGATCAATAAACTGGGTATAAGCCATGGCACTGGGATGTAACCGATGATCAATAATCTTCCGTTAGCAATGGCATTGGGATGTAACCGGTGATCATAAAGTGGGTTTTAGCAATGGCACTGGGATGTAACCAGTGATCAATAAAGTGGGCATTAGCAATGGCCCTGGGATGTAACCGGTGATCTATAAAGTGGGTATTAGCAATGGCACTGTGATGTTACCAGTGATCGATGAAATGGGTATTAGCAATGGCACTGGGATGTAACAAGTGATCCATAAAGAGGGTACTAGCAATGGCACTGGGATGTAATATGTGACCAATAATGTGGCATTAGCAATGGCACTGGGATGTAACAGGTGATGAATATTTGGTATTAGCAATGGCACTGGGATATAACCGGTGATCAATAAACTGGGTATTAGCTATGGCACTGGGATGTAACCGGTGATCAATAAACTTGCATTATCAATGACACTAGGATGCAACAGGGGATCAATGAAGTGGGTATTAACAATGGCACTGGGATGTAACCTGTGATCCATAAAGTGGATATTAGCAATGGCACTGGGATGTAACCGGTGATCGATAAAGTGGTTATCAGCAATGGCACTAAGATGTAACCGGTAATCGATAAAGTGGTGATCAATAAACTGGGTGTTAGCTATGGCACTGGGATGTAACCAGTGATCAATAAACTTGCGTTATCAATGACACTAGGATGCAACAGGGGATCAATAAAGTGGGTATTAGCAATGGCACTGGGATGATACCGCTGATCCATGAAGTGGATATTACCAATGGCACTGGGATATAACCAGTGATCAATAAACTGGGTATTAGCTATGGCACTGGGATGTAACCGGTTATCAATAAACCTACGTTATCAAGGACACTAGGATGCAACAGGGGATCAACAAAGTGGGTATTAGCAATGGCACTGGGATGTAACTGGTGATCAATAAAGTGGCATTAGCAATGGCACTGGGATATCACTGGTGGTCAATAAAGTGTCATTAGCAATGGCACTGGGATGTAACCGATGATCAATAAAGTGGGCATGTCACAGGGATGTAGCCAGTGATCAATAAAGTGGCATTAGCAATGGCACTGGTGGTGATCAATAAAGTGGGTATGAGCAATGGTACTGGGATGTAATCAGTGATCAATAAAGTGGGCATTAGCAATAGCACTGGGATGTAACTGGTGATCAATAAAGTGGCATTAACAATGGCACTGGGATGTAACTGGTGATCAATAAAGTGGCATTAGAAATGACACTGGGATGTCATAAGTGATTGATAAAGAGGCATTAGCAATGGCACTGTGATGTAACTGGTGATCAATAATGAGGGTATTAGCAATGGCACTGGGATGGAACCGATGATCAATAATGTGGGTATTAGCAATGGAACTGGGATGTAACCGGTGATTAATAAAGTGGGTATTAGCAATGGCACTTTGATGTATTTGGAGATCAATAAAGAGGGTATTAGCAATGGCACTGGGATGTAACGGTGATCAATAAACTTCCGTTAGCAATGAAACTGGAAAGTTACCGGTGATCAATGAAGTGGGTGTTTGCAATGTCACTGGGATGTAACCGGTGATCAATAAAGTGGGTATTTGCAATTGCACTGGAATGTATCCTGTGATCACTAAAGTGGGTATTAGCAATGGCACTGGGATGTAACCGGTGATCAATAAAGTGGCATTAGCAATGGCACTGGGATATGACCATTGACCAATAAAGTGGGTATTGGCAATGGCACTGGGATGTAACCGGTGATCAATACAGTGGCATTAGCAATGGCACTGGGATGTATCTAGTGATCAATAAAGTGGGTATTAGCAATGGCCCTTGGATGTAACCGGGTTCAATAAAGTGGGCTTTTGCAATGGCACTGGGATATGAACGGTGATTAATCAAATGGCATTAGCAATGGCATGTAACTGGTGATCAATAAAGTGGGTATTAGCAAAGGCACTGGGATGTCAATGGTGATCAATAAAGTGGCATTAGATGTGGCACTGGAATGTAACCGGTGATCACAAAGTGGGTATCAGCATTGGCACTGGGAAGTACCTGGTGGTCAATAAAGTGGCATTAGCAATGGCACTGGTGGTAATCAATAAAGTGGGTAGTAGAAATGGTACTGAAATGTACCTGGTGATCAATAAAGTGGGCATTAGCAATTGACTTTGGGATGTAACCGGTGATCAATAAAGTGGGTATTAGCAATGGCACTGGGATGTAACCAGTGATCAATAAAGTGGGCATTAGCAATGGCCCTGGGATGTAACCGGTGATCTATAAAGTGGGTATTAGCAATGGCACTGTGATGTTACCAGTGATCGATGAAATGGGTATTAGCAATGGCACTGGGATTCAACAAGTGATCCATAAAGTGGGTACTAGCAATGGCACTGGGATGTAATATGTGACCAATAAAGTGGCATTAGCAATGGCAATGGAATGTAACCGGTGATCAATAAAGTTGGTATTAGAAATGGCACTGGGATTTAACTGGTGATCAATACTTTTGTATTAGCACTGGCACTGGAATATAACTGGTGATCAATAAACTGGGTATAAGCCATGGCACTGGGATGTAACCGATGATCAATAATCTTCCGTTAGCAATGGCATTGGGATGTAACCGGTGATCATAAAGTGGGTTTTAGCAATGGCACTGGGATGTAACCAGTGATCAATAAAGTGGGCATTAGCAATGGCCCTGGGATGTAACCGGTGATCTATAAAGTGGGTATTAGCAATGGCACTGTGATGTTACCAGTGATCGATGAAATGGGTATTAGCAATGGCACTGGGATGTAACAAGTGATCCATAAAGAGGGTACTAGCAATGGCACTGGGATGTAATATGTGACCAATAATGTGGCATTAGCAATGGCACTGGGATGTAACAGGTGATGAATATTTGGTATTAGCAATGGCACTGGGATATAACCGGTGATCAATAAACTGGGTATTAGCTATGGCACTGGGATGTAACCGGTGATCAATAAACTTGCATTATCAATGACACTAGGATGCAACAGGGGATCAATGAAGTGGGTATTAACAATGGCACTGGGATGTAACCTGTGATCCATAAAGTGGATATTAGCAATGGCACTGGGATGTAACCGGTGATCGATAAAGTGGTTATCAGCAATGGCACTAAGATGTAACCGGTAATCGATAAAGTGGTGATCAATAAACTGGGTGTTAGCTATGGCACTGGGATGTAACCAGTGATCAATAAACTTGCGTTATCAATGACACTAGGATGCAACAGGGGATCAATAAAGTGGGTATTAGCAATGGCACTGGGATGATACCGCTGATCCATGAAGTGGATATTACCAATGGCACTGGGATATAACCAGTGATCAATAAACTGGGTATTAGCTATGGCACTGGGATGTAACCGGTTATCAATAAACTTACGTTATCAAGGACACTAGGATGCAACACGGGATCAACAAAGTGGGTATTAGCAATGGCACTGGGATGTAATTAGTGATCAATAAAGTGGTATTAGCAATGGCACGGGATGTAACCGGTGATCCATAAAGTGGGTATTAGAAATGGCACTGGTATTTAACCGGTGATCAATACTTTGGTATTAGCACTGGCCCTGGGATATAACCGGTGATCAATAAACTGGGAATTAGCTATGGCACTGGGATGTAACCGATGATCAATAAACTTCCGTTTGCAATGAAACTGGAATGTAATCGGTGATCAATGAAGTGGTTGTTAGCAATGGCACTGGGATGTAACCGGTGATCAATAAAGTGGGTATTTGCAATTGCACTGGAATGTATCCTGTAATCACTAAAGTGGGTATTAGCAATGGCACTGGGATGTAACCGGTGACCAATAAAGTGGGTATTGGCAATGGCACTGGGATGTAACCGGTGATCAATACAGTGGCATTAGCAATGGCACTGGGATGTAACTGGTGATTAATAAAGTGGTATTAGCTATGGCACTGGGATGTAACCGGTTATTAATAAACCTGCGTTATCAAGGACACTAGGATGCAACAGGGGATCAACAAAGTGGGTATTAGCAATGGCACTGGGATGTAATTAGTGATCAATAAAGTGGTATTAGCAATGGCACGGGATGTAACCGGTGATCCATAAAGTGGGTATTAGAAATGGCACTGGGATTTAACCGGTGATCAATACTTTGGTATTAGCACTGGCCCTGGGATATAACCGGTGATCAATAAACTGGGAATTAGCTATGGCACTGGGATGTAACCGATGATCAATAAACTTCTTTTTGCAATGAAACTGGAATGTAACGGGTGATCAATGAAGTGGTTGTTAGCAATGGCACTGGGATGTAACCGGTGATCAATAATGTGGCATTAGCAATGGCACTGGGATGTAACCGGTGACCAATAAAGTGGGTATTGGCAATGGCACTGGGATGTAACCAGTGTTTAATAAAGTGGGTATTAGAAATGGCACTTGGATGTAACCGGTGATCAATAAACTTGCATTATCAATGACACTAGGATGCAACAGGGGATCAATAAAGTGGGTATTAACAATGGCACTGGGATGTAACCGGTGATCAATAAACTTGCATTATCAATGACACTAGGATGCAACAGGGGATCAATGAAGTGGGTATTAACAATGGCACTGGGATGTAACCTGTGATCCATAAAGTGGATATTAGCAATGGCACTGGGATGTAACCGGTGATCGATAAAGTGGTTATCAGCAATGGCACTAAGATGTAACCGGTAATCGATAAAGTGGTGATCAATAAACTGGGTGTTAGCTATGGCACTGGGATGTAACCAGTGATCAATAAACTTGCGTTATCAATGACACTAGGATGCAACAGGGGATCAATAAAGTGGGTATTAGCAATGGCACTGGGATGATACCGCTGATCCATGAAGTGGATATTACCAATGGCACTGGGATATAACCAGTGATCAATAAACTGGGTATTAGCTATGGCACTGGGATGTAACCGGTTATCAATAAACCTACGTTATCAAGGACACTAGGATGCAACAGGGGATCAACAAAGTGGGTATTAGCAATGGCACTGGGATGTAATTAGTGATCAATAAAGTGGTATTAGCAATGGCACGGGATGTAACCGGTGATCCATAAAGTGGGTATTAGAAATGGCACTGGTATTTAACCGGTGATCAATACTTTGGTATTAGCACTGGCCCTGGGATATAACCAGTGATCAATAAACTGGGAATTAGCTATGGCACTGGGATGTAACCGATGATCAATAAACTTCCGTTTGCAATGAAACTGGAATGTAATCGGTGATCAATGAAGTGGTTGTTAGCAATGGCACTGGGATGTAACCGGTGATCAATAAAGTGGGTATTTGCAATTGCACTGGAATGTATCCTGTGATCACTAAAGTGGGTATTAGCAATGGCACTGGGATGTAACCGGTGACCAATAAAGTGGGTATTGGCAATGGCACTGGGATGTAACCGGTGATCAATACAGTGGCATTAGCAATGGCACTGGGATGTAACTGGTGATTAATAAAGTGGGTATTAGCTATGGCACTGGGATGTAACCGGTTATTAATAAACCTGCGTTATCAAGGACACTAGGATGCAACAGGGGATCAACAAAGTGGGTATTAGCAATGGCACTGGGATGTAATTAGTGATCAATAAAGTGGTATTAGCAATGGCACGGGATGTAACCGGTGATCCATAAAGTGGGTATTAGAAATGGCACTGGGATTTAACCGGTGATCAATACTTTGGTATTAGCACTGGCCCTGGGATATAACCGGTGATCAATAAACTGGGAATTAGCTATGGCACTGGGATGTAACCGATGATCAATAAACTTCTTTTTGCAATGAAACTGGAATGTAACCGGTGATCAATGAAGTGGTTGTTAGCAATGGCACTGGGATGTAACCAGTGATCAATAATGTGGCATTAGCAATGGCACTGGGATGTAACCGGTGACCAATAAAGTGGGTATTGGCAATGGCACTGGGATGTAACCGGTGATCAATACAGTGGCATTAGCAATGGCACTGGGATGTAACTGGTGTTTAATAAAGTGGGTATTAGAAATGGCACTTGGATGTAACCGGTGATCAATAAAGTGGCATTGGATGTATGCTGGGATCAATAAAGTGGGTATTAGCAATGGCATTGGGATGTATCTGGTGATCAATAAAGTGGGTATTAGCAATGGCATTGGGATGTATCTGGTGATCAATAAAGTGGGTATTAGCAATGGCACTGGGATGTGACCGGTGATTAATCAAATGGCATTAGCAATGGCACTGGGAAGTGACCAGTGATTGATAAAGGGAGTATTAGCAATGGCACTGGGAATTAACTGGTGGTCAATAAAGTGGCATGAGCAATGGCACTGGTGGTGATCAATAAAGTGGGCATTAGCAATGGCACTGGGATGTAACCGATTGTTGTAAATAAAACAGCGATAATGTTAAGCATTCGCTGAAGACATGTTATTGTGTCTTCAGTGTAGTTTTCCCGGTCATACTTTAAAGCATGGCCAGACTCCATCTTGTTTTCTGGCGTCCATCTTAAAAGTTACACTCCGCCATGTGCTCGCCACGAGGCAACTCCTACCTCGCTGACTGTCACCTCTGAAGTTTGCCCGGCAACAGGCTATAATTAGTTCCAGCCTGTTTAGCGCATGCCCAGTATGTGTAACATCTGTTCTTGTTTAGAGAGGATTGGAATGTGCATTCGAGGGGTCCCATGAACCATTAACTCCGCCCGTGTATCGATCATGTTCGAGAAATACCTATATATGGAAGTAAATCATGCTCTTTGAATTGTAATCACCCACTTATGAGCCCCTTCTTTGTGTATAAAAGGGGACCGCGTGTCCGAGTTCTTTGTGCTACCTTGTACAATACTGTAGAGTGTTGTGTGGGCTGTAGTACCACCTTTAAAGGTTTATTAAACTATGTTTTTGTATTTCCAGTTTCCGTGCCAATTTCTTATGTAGTCTGAGGACTTTGCTTACAGAAGAGCGAACCCTGTTCGCACTCGCAGGCTTTGCTGAGGCCTGTACTCATCAAGGTGATCGATATAGTGTATATTAGCAATGGTACCGGGATATAACCGGTGAGCAATAAGGTGGGGATTAGTAATGCCACTGGGAAGTAAACGGTGATCAATAATTTGGATTTAACAATGGCACTGGGATGTAACTGGCGATCAATAAAGTGGCATTAGAAATGGCACTTGGGATGTAATCTGTGATCAGTAAAGTGGCATTAGCAATGGCACTGGGATGTAACCAGTGATCAATAAAGTGGCATTAGCAATGGCACTTGGGATGTAATCAGTGATCAGTAATGTGGCATTAGCAATGGCACTGGGATGTAATCAGTGATCAATAATGTGGGTATTAGCAATTGCACTGGGATGTGATCAGTGATCAATAATGTGGGTATTATCAATGGTACTGAAATGTAACCGGTGATCAATAAACTGGCATTAGCAATGGCACTGGGATGTAACCGGTGATCAATAAATTGGGTATTAGCAATGACACTGGGATGTAATCGGTGATCAATAATGTGGGTCTTAGCTATTGCACTGGGATGTGATCAGTGATCAATAAAGTGGGCATTAGCAATGGTACTGGGATGCACCCGGTGATCAATAAACTAACATTAGAAATGGCACTGAGATATCACCGGTGACCACTAAACTGGTATTAGCAATGGTTTTTGAATGGAAGCAGTAATCCATAAAGTGGGTATTAGCAATAAAACTGGGATGTAACCGGTGATCAATAAAGTCGGTATTAGCAATGGCACTTGGATGTAACTGGTGATCAATAAAGTGGGCATCAGCAATGGAAGTAGGATGTAAATGGTGATCAATAAAGTGGCAATAGCAATGGCACTGGAATGTAACTGGTGATCAATAAAGTGGGCATTAGCAATGGCACTGGTATGGAACCGGTGATCAATAAAGTGGTTATTAGCAATGGCACTGGGATATAACCGGTGATCAATAAAGTGGCATTAGCAGTGGCACTGGGATGTAACCGGTGATCAATAAAATGGCATTAGCAATGGCACTGAGATGTAACTGGTGATCAATAAAGTGGGTATTACCAATGGCACTGGGATGTAAGTGGTGATCAATACAGTGGGTATTAGCATTGGCACTGGGATGAAACTGATGATCAATAAAGGGGGTATTAGCAAAGGCACTGGGATGTAACCGTTGATCAATAAATTGGGACTCAGCAATGGCACTGGGATGTAACCGGTGATCAATAAAGTGGCAATAGCAATGGCACTGAGATGTACCCGGTGATCAATAAAGCAGTTGTTAGCAATGGCACTGGGATGTAACCGGTGATCATTAAAGTGGGCATTAGCAATGGCACTGGGATGGGACCGGTGATCAATAAAGTGGGTATTAGCAATGGCACTGGGATATAACTGGTGATCAATAAAGTGGCATTAGCAATGGCACTGGGATGTAACCGGTGATCAATAAAATGGCATTAGCAATTGCACTGAGATGTAACTGGTGATCAATAAAGTGGGTATTAGCAATGGCACTGGGATGTAACCGGTGATCAATAAAGTGGCGCTAGCAATGGCAGTGGGATGTAACCGGTGATCAATAAAGTGGGTTTTAGCAATGAACTGGGATGTACCCGGTGATCAATAAAGTGGGTATCAGCAATGGCACTGGGATGTAACCCGTGATCAATAAATTGGGGCTCAGCAATGGCACTGGGATGTAACCGGTGATCAATAAAGTGGCAATAGCAATGGCATTGAGATGTAACCGGTGATCAATAAAGTGGCGCTAGCAATGTAAATGTAAATTGATACTTTTATAGTGCACTACTCACCCGCAAGGGTCTCAAGGCGCTTGTACGAATACCGCTGTGGAACCCATCCTAGCTTTCCCTGTGAGGCGTCCACTCCTGGTCACCCCCAAGGTGGAGGCCAGGCATCCTTAGCGTTGTGGAGATTAAGCAAGCTATTGCCCAGAGTTGCAGAGTGGGTCTCCATGATTGGAATAGGCACAGAGGCGAGAATTATCAGGTCCATGGAAGTTTTGAGCCCAAGACCCGCCGAGGCGGGGAATTGAACCCTGGTCCCGGGCTAGACTTCTGCTTCGGGGTCTGCCGCTCTAATCATTGAGCCACGCAATGGCACTGGGATGTAACCGGTGATCAATAAAGTGGGTATTAGCAATGGCACTGGGATGTAACCGGTGATCAATAAAGTGGCGCTAGCAATGGCACTGGGATGTAACCGGTGATCAATAAAGTGGGTTTTAGCAGTGAACTGGGATGTAACCGGTGATCAATAAAGTGGGTCTCAGCAATGGCAATGGGATGTAACCCGTGATGAATAAATTGGGGCTCAGCAATGGCACTGGGATGTAACCGGTGATCAATAAAGTGGCAATAGCAATGGCACTGAGATGAAACATGTGATCAATAAAGTGGTTATTAGCAATGGCACTGGGTTGTAACCGGTGAATAATAAAGTCGGTATTAGCAATGGAACTGGAATGTAACAGGTGATCAATAAAGTGGGTATTAGCAATGGCACTGGGATGTAACCGGTGATCAATAAAGTGGGTATTAGCAATGGCACTGGGATGTAACCGGTGATCAATATTGGGGCATTAGCAATTGCACTGGGATGTAACCGGTGATCAATAAAGTGGCATCAACAATGGCACTGGGATGTAACCGATGATCAATAAAGTGGCATTAGCAATGGCACTGGGATGTAATAGGTGATCAATAAAGTGGCATTAGCAATGGCACTGGGATGTAATAGGTGGTCAATAAAGTTTGCATTAGCAATGGCACTGGGATGAAACCGGTGATCGATAAAGTGGGTATTAGCAATGGCACTGGGATGTAACCGGTGATCAATAAAATGGCATTAGCAATGGCACTGAGATGTAACTGGTGATCAATAAAGTGGGTATTACCAATGGCACTGGGATGTAAGCGGTGATCAATACAGTGGGTATTAGCATTGGCACTGGGATGAAACTGATGATCAATAAA
This sequence comes from Lissotriton vulgaris, assembly GCF_964263255.1. Classification (NCBI taxonomy): domain Eukaryota; kingdom Metazoa; phylum Chordata; class Amphibia; order Caudata; family Salamandridae; genus Lissotriton; species Lissotriton vulgaris. The sequence goes on from NC_141699.1 coordinate 46,954,572, forward strand.
GGGGGTATTAGCTAAGGCACTGGGATGTAACCGTTGATCAATAAATTGGGACTCAGCAATGGCACTGGGATGTAACCGGTGATCAATAAAGTGGCAATAGCAATGGCACTGAGATGTACCCGGTGATCAATAAAGCAGTTGTTAGCAATGGCACTGGGATGTAACCGGTGATCATTAAAGTGGGCATTAGCAATGGCACTGGGATGGGACCGGTGATCAATAAAGTGGGTATTAGCAATGGCACTTGGATATAACTGGTGATCAATAAAGTGGCATTAGCAATGGCACTGGGATGTAACCGGTGATCAATAAAATGGCATTAGCAATGGCACTGAGATGTAACTGGTGATCAATAAAGTGGGTATTAGCAATGGCACTGGGATGTAACCGGTGATCAATTAAGTGGCGCTAGCAATGGCACTGGGATGTAACCGGTGATCAATAAAGTGGGTTTTAGCAATGAACTGGGATGTACCCGGTGATCAATAAAGTGGGTATCAGCAATGGCACTGGGATATAACCAGTGATCAATAAATTGGGGCTCAGCAATGGCACTGGGATGTAACCAGTGATCAATAAATTGGGGCTCAGCAATGGCACTGGGATGTAACTGGTGATCAATAAAGTGGCAATAGCAATGGCATTGAGATGTAACCGGTGATCAATAAAGTGGCGCTAGCAATGTAAATGTAAATTGATACTTATATAGCGCACTACTCACCCGCAAGGGTCTCAAGGCGCTTGTACGAATACCGCTGTGGAACCCATCCTAGCTTTCCCTGTGAGGCGTCCACTCCTGGTCACCCCCAAGGTGGAGGCCAGGCATCCTTAGCGTTGTGGAGATTAAGCAAGCTATTGCCCAGAGTTGCAGAGTGAGACTCCATGATTGGAATAGGCACAGAGGCGAGAATTATCAGGTCCGTGGAAGTTTTGAGCCCAAGACCCGCCGAGGCGGGGAATTGAACCCTGGTCCCGGGCTAGACTTCTGCTTCAGGGTCTGCCGCTCTAATCATTGAGCCACGCAATGGCACTGGGATGTAACCGGTGATCAATAAAGTGGGTATTAGCAATGGCACTGGGATGTAACCGGTGATAAATATAGTGGCGCTAGCAAAGGCAAGAGGGATGTAACCGGTGATCAATAAAGTGGGTTTTAGCAGTGAACTGGGATGTAACCGGTGATCAATAAAGTGGGTCTCAGCAATGGCAATGGGATGTAACCCGTGATGAATAAATTGGGGCTCAGCAATGGCACTGGGATGTAACCGGTGATCAATAAAGTGGCAATAGCAATGGCACTGAGATGAAACATGTGATCAATAAAGTGGTTATTAGCAATGGCACTGGGTTGTAACCGGTGAATAATAAAGTGGGTATTAGCTAAGGCACTGGGATGTAACCGTTGATCAATAAATTGGGACTCAGCAATGGCACTGGGATGTAACCGGTGATCAATAAAGTGGCAATAGCAATGGCACTGAGATGTACCCGGTGATCAATAAAGCAGTTGTTAGCAATGGCACTGGGATGTAACCGGTGATCATTGAAGTGGGCATTAGCAATGGCACTGGGATGGGACCGGTGATCAATAAAGTGGGTATTAGCAATGGCACTGGGATATAACTGGTGATCAATAAAGTGGCATTAGCAATGGCACTGGAATGTAACAGGTGATCAATAAAGTGGCATCAGCAATGGCATTGGGATGTAACCGGTGATCAATAAAGTGGGTATTAGCAATGGCACTGGGATGTAACCGGTGATCAATAAAGTGGGTATTAGCAATGGCACTGGGATGTAACCGGTGATCAATATTGGGGCATTAGCAATTGCACTGGGATGTAACCGGTGATCAATAAAGTGGCATCAACAATGGCACTGGGATGTAACCGATGATCAATAAAGTGGCATTAGCAATGGCACTGGGATGTAATATGTGATCAATAAAGTGGCATTAGCAATGGCACTGGGATGTAATAGGTGGTCAATAAAGTTTGCATTAGCAATGGCACTGGGATGACACCGGTGATCGATAAAGTGGGTATTAGCAATGGCACTGGGATGTAACTGGTGATCAATAAAGTGGCATTAGCAATGGCACTGGGATATAACCGATGATCAATAAAGTGGCATTAGCAATGGCACTGGGATGTAACCAGTGATCAATAAAGTGGCATTAGCAATGGCACTGGGATGTAACCAGTGATAGATAAAGTTGCAGTAGCAACAGCACTGGGATGTAACCATTGATCAATAAAGTGGCATTAGCAATGGCACTGGGCTGTAACCGGTAATCAATAAAGTGGTTATTAGCAAAGGCACTTGGATGTAAGCGGTGATCATTAAAGTGGGTATTAGCAATGGCACTGGGATGTAATAAGTGATCAATATAGTGGCATTAGCAATGGCACTGGGATGTAATAGGTGGTCAATTAAGTGGGCATTAGCAATGGCACTGGGATGTAACCGGTGATCGATAAAGTGGGTATTAGCAATGGCACTGGGATGTAACCGGTGATCGATAAAGTGGGTATTAGCAATGGCACTGGGATGTAACTGGTGATCAATAAAGTGGGGATGAGCAATGACACTGGGATGTCATAGGTGATCGATAAAGTGGCATTAGCAACGGCACTGGGAGGTAACTGGTGATCAATAAAGTGGCATTAGCAATGGTATTGGGATGTAACTGGTGATCAATAAAGTGGCATTAGCAATGGCACTGGGATGTTACCAGTGATTAATAAAGTGGGTGTTAGCAATGGCACTGGGATGTAACTGGTGATCAATAAAGTGGCATTAGCAATGGCACTGTGATATACCCAGTGAACAATAAACTCGGTATTTCAATGGCACTGGGATGTAACCTGTGATCAATAAAGTGGCATTAGCAATGGAACTGGAATGTAATCGATTATCAATAAAGTGGGCATGTCACAGGGTTGTAACCAGTGATCAATAAAGTGGCATTAGCAATGGCACTGGGATGTAACTGGTAGTCAATAAAGTGTAATTAGCAATGGCACTGGGATGTAACCGATTATCAATAAAGTGGGCATGTCACAGGGATGTAACCAGTGATCAATAAAGAGGCATTAGCAATGGCATTGGTGTTGATCAATAAAGTGGGTATGAGCAATGGTACTGGGATGTAACCGGTGATCAATAAAGTGGGCAATAGCAATGGCACTGGGATGTAACCCGTGATCAATAAATTGGGGCTCAGCAATGGCACTGGGATGTAACTGGTGATCAATAAAGTGGCAATAGCAATGGCACTGAGATGAAACTTGTGATCAATAAAGTGGTTATTATCAATGGCACTGGGATGTAACCGGTGATCAATAAAGTGGCATTAGCAATGTCAACTGGGATGTAACCAGTGATCAATAAAGTGGCATTAGCAATGTCAACTGGGATGTAACCAGTGATCAATATAGTGGGTGTTAGCAATGGCACTGCGATGTAACCATTGATCAATAAACTGACATTAGCAATGGCACTGGAAAGTAATCGGTGATCAATAAACTGGCACTAGCAATGGCACTGAGATGAAACTTGTGATCAACAAATTATCAATGGCACTGGGATGGAACCGGTGATCAAGAAAGTGGGCATTAGCAATGGCACTGGGATGGAACCGATGATCAATAAAGTGGCATTAGCAATGGCACTGGGATGTAATATGTGATCAATAAAGTGGCATTAGCATTGGCACTGGGATGTAATAAGTGGTCAATAAAGTTTGCATTAGCAATGGCACTGGGATGAAACCGGTGATCGATAAAGTGGGTATTAGCAATGGCACTGGGATGTAACTGGTGATCAATAAAGTGGCATTAGCAATGGCACTGGGATATAACCGATGATCAATACAGTGGCATTAGCAATGGCACTGGGATGTAACCAGTGATCAATAAAGTGGCATTAGCAATGGCACTGGGATGTAACCAGTGATAGATAAAGTTGCAGTAGCAACAGCACTGGGATGTAACCATTGATCAATAAAGTGGCATTAGCAATGGCACTGGGCTGTAACCGGTAATCAATAAAGTGGTTATTAGCAAAGGCACTTGGATGTAAGCGGTGATCATTAAAGTGGGTATTAGCAATGGCACTGGGATGTAATAAGTGATCAATATAGTGGCATTAGCAATGGCACTGGGATGTAATAGGTGGTCAATTAAGTGGGCATTAGCAATGGCACTGGGATGTAACCGGTGATCGATAAAGTGGGTATTAGCAATGGCACTGGGATGTAACCGGTGATCGATAAAGTGGGTATTAGCAATGGCACTGGGATGTAACTGGTGATCAATGAAGTGGGGATTAGCAATGACACTGGGATGTCATAGGTGATCGATAAATTGGCATTAGCAACGGCACTGGGAGGTAACTGGTGATCAATAAAGTGGAATTAGCAATGGTATTGGGATGTAACTGGTGATCAATAAAGTGGCATTAGCAGTGGCACTGGGATGTAACCAGTGATCAATAAAGTGGGTGTTAGCAATGGCATTGGAATGTAACTGGTGATCAATAAAGTGGCATTAGCAATGGCACTGTGATATACCCAGTGAACAATAAACTCGGTATTTCAATGGCACTGGGATGTAACCTGTGATCAATAAAGTGGCATTAGCAATGGCACTGGGATGTAACCCGTGATCAATAAATTGGGGCTCAGCAATGGCACTGGGATGTAACTGGTGATCAATAAAGTGGCAATAGCAATGGCACTGAGATGAAACTTGTGATCAATAAAGTAGTTATTTTCAATGGCACTGGGATGTAACCGGTGATCAATAATGTGGCATTAGCAATGTCAACTGGGATGTAACCAGTGATCAATAAAGTGGCATTAGCAATGTCAACTGGGATGTAACCAGTGATCAATATAGTGGGTGTTAGCAATGGCACTGCGATGTAACCATTGATCAATAAACTGACATTAGCAATGGCACTGGAAAGTAATCGGTGATCAATAAACTGGCACTAGCAATGGCACTGAGATGAAACTTGTGATCAACAAATTATCAATGGCACTGGGATGGAACCGGTGATCAAGAAAGTGGGCATTAGCAATGGCACTGGGATGGAACCGGTGATCAATAAAGTGGGTATTAGCAATTGCACTTGGATGTAAACAGTGATCAATAAAGTGGCAATTAGCAATTGCACTGGGATGTAACCGGTGAATAATAAAGTGGGTATTAGCAATAGAACTGGGATGTAACAGGTGATCAGTAAAGTGGGTATTAGCAATGACACTGTGATGTAACCGATGGTCAATAAAGTGGGCATGTCACAGGGATGTAACCAGTGATCAATAAAGTGGGCATGAGCAATGACACTGGGATGTCATAGGTGATCAATAAAGTGACAATTACAATGGCCCTGGGATGTAACTGGTGATCAATAAAGTGGCATTAGCAATGGTACTGGGATGTAACTGGTGATCAATAAAGTGGCATTAGCAATGACACTGGGATGTAACCGGTGATCAATAAACTGGCGATAGCAATGGCACTGGGATGTAACCGGTAATCACAAAAATGGGCATTAGCAATGGCATTGGGATGTAACCGGTGATCAATAAAGTGGCATTAGCAATGGTACTGGGATGTAACCAGTGATCAATATAGTGGGTGTTAGCAATGGCACTGGGATGTAACCAGTGAACAATAAAGTGGCATTAGCAATGTCAACTGGGATGTAACCACTGATCAATAAAGTGGCATTAGCAATGTCAACTGGGATGTAACCAGTGATCAATATAGTGGGTGTAAGCAATGGCACTGCGATGTAACCATTGATCAATAAACTGACATTAGCACTGGCACTGGAAAGTAACCGGTGATCAATAAACTGGCACTAGCAATGGCACTGGTGATGATCAATAAAGTGGGTATGAGCAATGGTACTGGGATGTAACCGGTGATCAATAAAGGGGGCATTAGCAATGGCACTGGGATGTAACTGGTGATCAATAAAGTGGCATTAGCAATGGCACTGGGATATAACTGGTGGTCAGTAAAGTGTCATTAGCAATGGCACTGGGATGTAACCGATGATCAATAAAGTGGGCATGTCACAGGGATGTAACCAGTGATCAATAAAGTGGCATTAGCAATGGCACTGGTGGTGATCAATAAAGTGGGTATGAGCAATGGTACTGGGATGTAACCAGTGATCAATAAAGTGGGCATTAGCAATAGCACTGGTATGTAACTGGTGATTAATAAAGTGGGCAGTAGCAATGGCACTGGGATGTAACTGTGATCAATAAAGTGGCATTAGCAATGGCACTGGGATAGAACTGGTGATCAATAAAGTGGCATTAGAAATGACACGGGGATGTCATAGGTGATTGATAAAGAGGAATTGGCAATAGCACTGTGATGTAACCGGTGATCAATAATGAGGGTATTAGCAATGGCACTGGGATGGAACCGATGATCAATAATGTGGGTATTAGCAATGGCACTGGGATGTAACCAGTGATTAATAAAGTGGGTATTAGCAATCACACTTTGATGTATTTGGAGATCAATAAAGCGGGTATTAGCAATGGCACTGGGATGTAACGGTGATCAATAAACTTCCGTTAGCAATGAAACTAGAATGTAACCGGTGATCAATGAAGTGGGTGTTAGCAATGGCACTGGGATGTAACCGGTGATCAATGAAGTGGGTGTTAGCAATGGCACTGGGATGTAACCGATGATCAATGAAGTGGGTATTTGCAATTGCGCTGGAATGTATCCTGTGATCACTAAAGTGGGTATTAGCAATGGCACTGGGATGTAACCGGTGTTCAATAAAGTGGGCTTTAGCAATGGTACATGGATGTAACCTGGGATTAATAAAGTGGGTATTAGCAATGGCATTTGGATGTATCTGGTGATCAATAAAGTGGGTATTAGCAATGGCACTGGGATGTGACCGATGATTAACAAAATTGCATTAACAATGGCACTGGGATGTGACCAGTGATTGATAAAGGGAGTATTAGCAATGGCACTGGGAATTAACTGGTGGTCAATAAAGTGGCATGAGCAATGGCACTGGTGGTGATCAATAAAGTGGGCATTAGCAATGGCACTGGGATGTAACCGATTGTTGTAAATAAAACAGCGATAATGTTAAGCATTCGCTGAAGACATGTTATTGTGTCTTCAGTGTAGTTTTCCCGCTCATACTTTAAAGCGTGGCCAGACTCCATCTTGTTTTCTGGCGTACATCTTAAAAGTTACACTCCGCCATGTGCTCGCCATGAGGCAAGTCCTACCTTGCTGACTGTCACCTCTGAAGTTTGCCCGGCAACAGGCTATAAATAGTTCCAGCCTGTTTAGCGCATGCCCAGTATGTGTAACATCTGTTCTTGTTTAGAGAGGATTGGAATGTGCATTCGAGGGGTCCCATGAACCACTAACTCCGCCCATGTATCGATCATGTTTGAGAAATACCCATATATGGAAGTAAATCATGCTCTTTGAATTGTAACCACCCACTTATGAGCCCCTTCTTTGTGTATAAAAGGGGACCGCGTGTCCGAGTTCTTTGTGCTACCTTGTACAATACTGTAGAGTGTTGTGTGGGCTGTAGTACCACCTTTAAAGGTTTATTAAACTATGTTTTTGTATTTCCAGTTTCCGTGCCAATTTCTTATGTAGTCTGAGGACTTTGCGTACAGAAGAGCGAACCCTGTTTGCACTCGCAGGCCTTGCTGAGGCCTGTACTCATCAAGGTGATCGATATAGTGCATATTAGCAATGGTACCTGGATGTAACCGGTGAGCAATAAATTGGCATTAGTAATGGCACTGGGATGTAACCGGTGATCAATAATTTGGATTTATCAATTGCACTGGGATGTAACTGGCGATCAACAAAGTGGCATTAGCAATGGCACTTGGGATAGAATCTGTGATCAGTAAAGTGGCATTAGCAATGGCACTGGGATGTAACCAGTGATCAATAAAGTGGATTTAACAATGGCACTGGGATGTAACTGGCGATCAATAAAGTGACATTAGCAATGGCACTTGGGATAGAATCTGTGATCAGTAAAGTGGCATTAGCAATGTCACTGGGATGTAACCGGTGAGCAATAAGGTGGGCATTAGCAATGGCACTGGGATGTAACCGGTGATCAATAATTTGGATTTAACAATGGCACTGGGATGTAACTAGCGATCAATAAAGTGGCATTAGAAATGGCACTAGGGATGTAATCTGTGATCAGTAAAGTGGCAATAGAAATGGCACTGGGATGTAATCAGTGATCAGTAATGTGGCATTAGCAATGGCACTGGTATATAACCAGTGATCAATAAACTGGGTCTTATCAATGGTACTGGAATGTAACCGGTGATCAATAAACTGGCATTAGCAATGGCACTGGGATGTAACCGTGATCAATAAAGTGGGTGTTAGAATTCGAGGTCTCTGGTTGGCGCAAGTATTCACTTGTGACAAGCAGGGACCCTCTCCTCTAAGTCAGGGCGAAGGATGACCCCTTAGAATTACCCTTGCTCACCCTCCAGGTGCGTGGCGTGAGCAGCCAAGGCTATTCTTCAGGCGTTATTCAGTTAAGCATTTGTAATCACACACACAGTAAAATATACCAATCCCCCCACAAATGGACACCAGGCTGTGAGTATATAAAAATACGCTTCTTTATGTAAAAATTATATATACTTCTCATCACACTTATCACCAGATCAAATAACGTTTCTGTATGCCCACAGGTTGTAAATAGGCAAGCTCATTTTAGTTGCAGTTTAAAATATACTTTCAGTCTTTATAAACGGATGTTTTCCTGCAGTGTACCTTTCAGGATTGTTCTCTTAAGTCCTGGGGAATATTGGGGGTCACACTGCTCCTCTTTAGCTTGTTGCAGCCGGCCCAGGGGCTCCTGGGTACTTCCTGCCCGTTCCGGGCCGACCGCCCAAAGCTCACGCTTCCCGCGTGGGACGCGTTCGGCCCCGCCGGGGCTGGTGATGTGCACAGCCCCCACGGGTCTGTGGGATTCAGGCGGGGGTTAGTACTGGCCTCAGAGCGGCCCACGGAAGACGAGGGCCAAAGGACCTGGGGCCGCTCCTGTCACTCTGGCCGGGGCGCTGGATGCAGCCTGCGGCTTCCCCTTCCCGTCTCTTCGGCAAATTCAGACGGGAGGGGCTGGAGCGCTCTCGCAGCGCGGAGCAGCGGGCAGGCACACAGAGCGGTGCGAGTCAGCTGGAAAGGGCGGTTCGCACCACAGCTGATCTTTAGGCCGGGGGCACTCGGAAACAGGGCGGCTGGCAGCAAACAAAGGGGGTCAACAAACGTTGCGGGCCACGAGCCCGATGACGGTCTCGGTGGCGGCTTTTCCTCTGTCGGCAGATGCAAGGTGCCCAGCGGCTCTCAGGCAGAGCGAGGCTGGCACCCGAGGCGTCCGGACAGCGGAGGTCTGTCCCCTGGGTCTGTGGGAGTCCGGTGGGGATTTCTGGCGGGAGAGTGGGGTACAACAGCGAGCCTCCGTGGGCGGTGGGTTCAGTGGTTTCCCTCGGCGTAGGGGGAGCGGCTCAGCAGAGCGGGGCTCTCCCTCGGCAGGGATGGGGAAACCTGGCGATCACGGCCTCTAGGAGGGGCTGGGGGACACCACGACAGCGAGCCCTCCAAGGTGGGGTGACACAGCGATCTTCTCAGCGGGGAGACACAGTCGGTCACGGCCTCAGGAAGGGGCTGGGGGGCACCAGGGTCACAGCTCCGGCAGTTGTAGAAATCCCGGATAAATACCGGTAGACGAGCAGAGGGCAGGTTGAGCCAGATGGTCCTGTGGCTCAGGTCAGGGGACAAGCTCAATCAAGCCCTTGGAGAATGTTTAGGCACAAAGCAGCAAAGTCTTTTCTCATCAAGTCTTTTCCTCTCCTTTCTCAGCAAGGCAAGCAGCAGGCCAGTCCTCCCAGCGTCTCTTCTCCTTCTAGGCGGGCAGAGGTCCTTCGTGGTAAAACAGGATTCTGATTTACAAGGAGCAGGGCTCCTACTTTTATGCACAGTTTCTTATGTTCTCACAGGCCAGGGGGGCCTTTGCATAACTGCTCTCAGCCTCTGAGCACTTGTTGGGGGTACTTCTTGCTTCTGCATTCAGTGTGAGGGCAGGCACATTAGACGCTCCCCAGGGGGGCGGAGCCAGCATTGTGTGGACAGGGGCAGCCAGGAGTACCTTGATGATGGGGCTTCGCCCTTCCTGGGCCAGGTGCAGGCTGAGTCATCAGTCGCTCCCCAGGGGGCGGAGCCAGCATTGTGGTGGCAGAGCACATCCAGATTAAGAGTCAAGGGCCACTCCTACCTCCCACTAAGGTGTAATCCTTGCATTCACCACCTGTCATCTCCCAGCCCTGTCACTCACACAACTCAGACAGTCAGATACACACAAAAGCAGAGGCGGGCTAAAATGGTTAGGCAAGCAAATGCTAACTTTCTAAAAGTAGCATTTGCAAACACAGGATATTAAAATAAACTTTACTAAAAGAAGTATTTTATTATTTTGAGTTCAGGCATACTAAACATTAATTTCTACCATGTTCCCTGAGCCTGCTGGGATTATAGAGTGTAATAATTCCAGCAGCCCACCTGGCCTAAAAGGGAGCAGGTAGCCTTTCAATAGTGAAAAACGAATTTGGCTGTAATTCACTATTAGGACATGCCACACACATCAGAGCATGTTCTACCTTACACTTACAATGCACCCTGCCCTTGGGCCTACCATAGGGGTGACTAATATGAAGTTAAGGGAAGGTTTAGGGGCCGGCAAGTGTGTGCACTTGCCCAGCCAGCATGACAGTACCAGACTGCACGCAGGTTCTGCAATGGCAGACCCTAGACACATTTTACAAGGCTGCTTTTGTGGCTGGTGCAACCAGCGCTGCAGGCCCACTAGCAGTATTGGCATTTACAAGCCCTGGCACTCCTGGTGCACTTTACTGGGGACTGACAGTAAATCCAATGAACCAATCAGGTATACCAAACACAGTTACACTGTTCATAGGGAGAGCATATGCACTTTAGCACTGGTCAGCAGTGGTAACGTGCCCAGAGTCATTAAACCAACACAAACAGGTCAGAGAGAGTATTGGAGGAAGGCAAAAAGTTTAGGGATGACCCTGCCAAGAGGGTGAGGTCCAACACAACCCCCTTTCCAGCCAAAACGCAGGGTAGACCAATCACCACTGTGATGGGCTTCCCTGCTTTGGGCGATAGAACTTGGGCCTGGCCCGCAACAGCAGGGGCACATTCCAGTTCTACGCCAATCTGAACCTATTTCAAATCCTCTGTCCATACTCTCAGGGTTCACCCAGCTAATCCATGGGGCACCCTTCTCTTTCTCTGTGGACACCACCTGTGCAGCCTCTAACCTTAACTTGCTCACAGGTGTGTCCCAACAGACAGTCATCAAATCACAGTGGCCACTGACAGTAGTCAGGGCTGAGACCCAGGCCTCATGTATCTCAGGGCTCTCAAACCTCTGTGGCCTCAGAGAGCGGGGGGCAGTAGCCCCAGGTGCTTGGCATCTTTTGTCCATTCTCTCTTCTGTTAGTCCAGGTATGATATCCTGGCAGTGACCCACCAGCCCCAGGCCTGTACCTAGCAACTGGACCAAAGACTGGGGTGGGCTCTCCCACACCCGGACCTCCTCATTGGGGCTCTGTACCCTCCCACCTGGAGTGGTACCCCCTTCCAGAATTGTCAGGGCACCCGTGGCAGGTGACCTGCACAATTCGCCCACCAGTTCAGGGGTGCTATCCTGCAACTGGGGCACCAGGTCAGGGGAGACACCCTGCACCTGGCCCTCTATCCTAGGGTCTAAACCCTCAAACTGCACCGGGGTCAGAGGCAAGGACTCCCTCCCTCTGCACCCACTTCCAGAGTACTGCCCACTCCCCACTGGAGTGGTACCCCTAGAAGTGACATGGGTCAGGACACTGATTACAGTGGTCCCACCCTCCAGGTCAGACAACACCTGAACCTGGCTCTCCAACTCAGGGACCCAACCCTGCAGTTGAACCCTTGCCTGGCGCACCAGGACTTCCCGGGGAGCCCGCATGCCCCCCTGAGGGTGGCACATAGCTCATGTGCCATGCGACAGTCTGCCTGGCGCAGATCTCCCAGCCTCTGTCCCTCTGACAGTGTGGGAAGATCCCCCAGGACAGAAGTGGTGTCCCCATGGTCATTCACTGGGGATGCAGCCCTGCTGGCTGGCCCCTGTCCCACTGGTTCTTCCACTGGGGACTCTTCCCCCCTCTCGCCACTTTTTCTGGACTTCTGCACCTCCCAACTGGAGTGGTACAGCCAGATACCAGAACTACTGGACCTCTGTTTACAGAGCCTCCACGTTCTCTAGCCACTGGGGGATCCCCCTCAGAGGGTGACTCATCCGGACAGCATAGGCTCCCCACCTGGTGTTTCCTTAAAGAACCATCCAGGCTCTGAGACTGAGGTTGGGCACTACCGGGACAAAACCCATTCTCACTCCTTCCCCTCAAGGACAGGACGTGAGGCCCTACACCCCTCTCACTACTACAGGACCTAGCTGGGCTACTCTGCGCCACTTCCACCACTCTGGGCTGGAAGATACCTGAGCCACTCCCCACAGGATCACACCCCAATGCCTCTCCAGACCCTCTGGAATCCACCACAAGGTCTGCCTCCAATGCGAGCTCCCTGGGGTCAGAGAACTCACTCTCAAACAGGTGTTGGCATAGCTCTGGAAAACTGGGACTTAAAGTATGCTCTCCCACAATTGGATTACACAGCCCCCTAGCAGGGTTAACCAAACTATCCTTCACCTCACCATCCAGCGCCTCACACCCATACTCCACACTATTCTTCCGAGACTGGCCAGACAGTAGCGGACTGTCTCTGTCACACAACCCACACTCTTCTGGGCGGCCCTTACACTCACCCACCAGTACCTCAACCATGGGGGAATCCCTCCCACCACTAGGACCATGAACTCCTACGCCAGCCACCCTATTCCCTTCAGGGACGCTGCGCACTACTGGAGCTACCTCATGCTCTTGAACCTCCTGGTGTAAGTTAACCCCCTCCAAGTCAGGTGCCATATCTCTAGGTGCGCGCACTATGCTGTCAGCACTAGATACCTGAATGTTGCTGCCCCCAGCTGAGCTGGACTCCACATCCGACTCAGCAAAGCTCAATCTGCGAGCTACACAAATCTCTGGATGTTGGGCTGAAGCCCTCCTGGCTTCTAGCTCCAAATCAAGTTCTCTCATCCTCAAGTAGTGAGCTCTTTGGCGTTTTTGCGCCTCCATGGCTAATTTTTGGCTTTCCATTGCCAATTTTTGCTTGTCCATTTTCATTTGTCCTTTTAATTTCGCCATCTCCATTTCATGTGCCCTGGTTGCTGCCCTGTCTACCAACTCCTCTGGCGACAGGCACCTGGTTGCTGCCTTTTCCATCCTCACTGAACCAGGCATGACGTCTTCAAAAACACATGGAGATCTCTCAGAAAAATTATAAAAATGGAAATCTGTGGCTGCGTTATAGGTCTGCTCTCACTATGTGGTGATCAGCAATTCACTGTATGTCAATCACAAACGCAAATTCGCAAATCCTCTCGCTGCTGCCAATGTTAGAATTGGGGGTCTCTGGTTGGCGCAAGTATTCACTTGTGACAAGCAGGGACCCTCTCCTCTAAGTCAGGGCGAAGGATGACCCCTTAGAATTACCCTTGCTCACCCTCCAGATGCGTGGCGTGAGCAGCCAAGGCTATTCTTCAGGCGTTATTCAGTTAAGCATTTGTAATCACACACACAGTAAAATATACCAATCCCCCCACATATGGACACCAGGCTGTGAGTATATAAAAATACGCTTCTTTATGTAAAAATTATATATACTTCTCATCAGACTTATCACCAGATCAAATAACGTTTCTGTATGCCCACAGGTTGTAAATAGGCAAGCTCTTTTTTAGTTGCAGTTTAAAATATACTTTCAGTCTTTATAAACGGATGTTTTCCTGCAGTGCATCTTTCAGGATTGTTCTCTTAAGTCCTGGGGAATATTGGGGGTCACACTGCTCCTCTTTAGCTTGTTGCAGCCGGCCCAGGGGCTCCTGGGTACTTCCTGCCCGTTCCGGGCCGAGATCGGGGCCTGACCGCCCAAAGCTCACGCTTCCCGCGTGGGACGCGTTCGGCCCCGCCGGGGCTGGTGATGTGCACGGCCCTCACGGGTCTGCGGGATTCAGGCGGGGTTAGTGCTGGCCTCAGAGCGGGCCACGGAAGACGAGGGCCAAAGGACCTGGGGCCGCTCCTGTCACTCTGGCCGGGGCGCTGGATGCAGCCTGCGGCTTCCCCTTCCCGTCTCTTCGGCAAATTCCGACGGGAGGGGCTGGAGCGCTCTCGCAGCGCGGAGCTGCAGGCAGGCACACAGAGCGGTGCGAGTCAGCTGGAAAGGGCGGCTCGCACCACAGCTGATCTTTTGGCCGGGGGCACTCGGAAACAGGGCGGCTGGCAGCAAACAAAGGGGGTCAACAAACGTTGCGGGCCACGAGCCCGATGACGGTCTCGGTGGCGGCTTTTCCTCCGTCGGCAGATGCGAGGTGCCCAGCGGCTCTCAGGCAGAGCGAGGCTGGCACCCGAGGCGTCCGGACAGCGGAGGTCTGTCCCCTGGGTTTGTGGGAGTCCGGTGGGGATTTCTGGCGGGAGAGTGGGGTACAACAGCGAGCCTCCGTGGGTTCAGTGGTTTCCCTCGGCGGAGGGGGAGTGGCTCAGCAGAGCGGGGCTCTCCCTCAGCAGGGATGGGGAAACCTGGCGATCATGGCCTCTAGGAGGGGCTGGGGGGCACCACGACAGCGAGCCCTCCAAGGTGGGGTGACACAGCGATCTCCTCATCGGGAAGACACAGTCGGTCACGGCCTCAGGAAGGGGCTGGGGGGCACCAGGGTCACAGCTCCGGCAGTTGTAGAAATCCCGGATAAATACCGGTAGACGAGCAGAGGGCAGGTTGAGCCAGATGGTCCTGTGGCTCAGGTCAGGGGGCAAGCTCAATCAAGTCCTTGGAAAATTTTTAGGCACAAAGCAGCAAAGTCTTTTCTCATCAAGTCTTTTCCTCTCCTTTCTCAGCAAGGCAAGCAGCAGGCCAGTCCTCCCAGCGTCTCTTCTCCTTCTAGACGGGCAGAGGTCCTTCGTGGTAAAACAGGATTCTGATTTACAAGGAGCAGGGCTCCTACTTTTATACACAGTTTCTTTTGTTCTCACAGGCCAGGGGGGCCTTTGCATAACTGCTCTCAGCCTCTGAGCACTTGTTGGGGGTACTTCTGGCTTCTGCATTCAGTGTGAGGGCAGGCACATTAGACGCTCCCCAGGGGGGCAGAGCCAGCATTGTGTGGACAGGGGCAGCCAGGAGTACCTTGATGATGGGGCTTCGCCCTTCCTGGGCCAGGTGCAGGCTGAGTCATCAGTCGCTCCCCAGGGGCGGAGCCAGCATTGTGGTGGCAGAGCACATCCAGATTAAGAGTCAAGGGCCACTCCTACCTCCCACTAAGGTGTAATCCTTGCATTCACCACCTGTCATCTCCCAGCCCTGTCACTCACACAACTCAGACAGTCAGATACACACAAAAGCAGAGGCGGGCTGAAATGGTTAGGCAAGCAAATGCTAACTTTCTAAAAGTAGCATTTGCAAACACAGGATATTAAAATAAACTTTACTAAAAGAAGTATTTTATTATTCTGAGTTCAGGCATACTAAACATTAATTTCTACCATGTTCCCTGAGCCTGCTGGGATTATAGAGTGAAATAATTCCAGCAGCCCACCTGGCCTAAAAGGGAGCAGGTAGCCTTTCAATGGTGAAAAACGAATTTGGCTGTGATTCACTATTAGGACATGCCACACACATTAGAGCATGTCCTACCTTACACTTACAATGCACCCTGCCCTAGGGCCTACCATAGGGGTGACTAATATGAAGTTAAGGGAAGGTTTAGGGGCTGGCAAGTGTGTGCACTTGCCCAGCCAGCATGACAGTACCAGACTGCACGCAGGTTCTGCAATGGCAGACCCAGACACATTTTACAAGGCTGCTTTTGTGAGTGGCACAACCAGCGCTGCAGGCCCACTAGCAGTATTGGCATTTACAAGCCCTGGCACTCCTGGTGCACTTTACTGGGGACTGACAGTAAATCCAATGAACCAATCAGGTATACCAAACACAGTTACACTTTTCATAGGGAGAGCATATGCACTTTAGCACTGGTCAGCAGTGGTAAAGTGCCCAGAGTCATTAAACCAACAAAAACAGGTCAGAGAGAGTATTGGAGGAAGGCAAAAAGTGTAGGGATGACCCTGCCAAGAGGGTCAGGTCCAACAGTGGGTATTAGCAATGGCACTGGGATGTGATCAGTGATCAATAAAGTGGGCATTAGCAATGGTACTGGGATGTACCCGGTGATCAATAAACTAACATTAGAAATGGCACTGAAATGTAACGATGATCAATAATCTGGCATTATCAATGGCACTGAGATGTCACCGGTGACCACTAAACTGGTATTAGCAATGGTGTTTGAATGGAAGCAGTAATCAATAAAGTGGGTATTAGCAATAAAACTGGGATGTAACCGGTGATCAATAAAGTCGGTATTAGCAATGGCACTTGGATGTAACTGGTGATCAATAAAGTGGGCATCAGCAATGGAAGTAGGATGTAAACGGTGATCAATAATGTGGATGTTAGCAATGGCACTGGAATGTAACTGGTGATCAATAAAGTGGGTATTAGCAATGGCACTGGGTTGCAACCGGTGATCAATAAAGTGGCATTAGCAATGACAACTGGGATGTAACCAGTGATCAATAAAGTTGGCATTAGCAATGGCACTGGGATGTAAACAGTGATCAATAAAGTAGCATTAGCAGTGGCACTGGGATGTAACCGGTGATCAATGAAGTGGGTATTTGCAATGGTACTGGGATGTATACAGTGATCAATAAACTGGCATTTGCCTTGGCACTGGCGGTGATCAATGAAGTGGGTATTAACAATGGCAGTGGGGAGGAGCTACGACGGCAAACAAGATGGCTGCTTAGGTTCCCGACTCCGCCGATCTCCGTATTCCGCCGAAAGATCCTGTACAATATCCTGACCTTACGCCCAGCCACTGCTCGTATGAAGTGTTCCTCACTCCGATGGCGAAATCCCAACGTTTTTATCTGCTGATTTAATGAACTTACACCGAGTTGAAGATCGTGGCCTGTTCAGACGGTGAAGCTAGGGCCTCAAATATCCGCAAGGCCGGGCTGCAGTGCAACAACATCGGCTGGGGACCTTGGCGGGGTCCGGTTGATCGCAGTGGAAACTTCATCTATGCCCGAATTTGGTGGCGATTGTTTTCCTATCCCAGCATCGAGTGAGAGGTGACCTGCTTGCTGATTGAAGGTGGGGATCCCTGTGCCGCGGACCCGGCATAGATTTCTGCCGGGGCTCGGCGGGTCGGGACCCCAGCCCGCGGTGTTCCACCGGGTCGCCGTACCTGTGGATAACAGCAGGTCACCGTCCACGATTGCCCTCTCGTGATCCTATTCGCCCCTTCCGAAAATGCCAGCTTCACCCGGGGAGCTGATCGAGACTGGTACCGATCTTGAGAATATGGATCAAACGACATCAGGGCTAACGTTAAGATCAATACTGTCGGAACTTTGGGCGTTTCACTCGCAAATGGATGTGTCCTTGACTAAAATGGATGCATGCCTAACTGGGATTCTGCTCGAGGTCCCGGACCCTGCCCTTCGGTTGAATAAGCAATCTACAGCCATTCAAGCAGCGGCCATTTTGCCTTTGTGCGAGGACCCCGTGAGGGAACGATCGGAGATGCGAATATCGGAACCAACGGATGGCGCTCTGGAAGATTGTGTCCCCGAGGACGTGAGTGTGTCACTGTGCCCTACATCATCATTGACTTTGGAAGTATCGTGTGACGTTCCCCCCCGGAGACCTGTGCTATAGACTCTCCCCTCATTGTGTGGTGGTCTCTTCCTCCTTTGGATATTCTACGATCCCGGGGCGAGAAACATCGAGACGGTCCAGCGAGGGGAAGGACACTTTCAGTGCTTGAACTTTTAGTAGAGTTATCAGCTACAAGTGGTAATGGCTTGACTTTCGATAGCTTCCTTCTCATTTATGGCTTGTATGTGTGCTCATGTGTCTCGCTGGGGAGGGTCCGTGTGCTGGTTCGGAAGGGTCAGGGTTAAGTCCATTGCATCGGGATGATTTGGAACCACTGTTATTGGCGCCTGAATTGCAACCATTTGATTAAAGAGGCTGGGTGGTGTATCACGATACCCCCTGTGGTCCTTTGTAGGAGTAGCTCAACATCCGTCCTTTGCGACAGGGGGTATCGGTGTTAGGCGGGGGACTAAGGGGTCGGAAACATCGTATGATTATGCCCTCCTCCATTCTTCTTTTTTTCCTTCTTTTAGGGTTTAGGTTAGTGGGGCGACAGGCACGCTGCTAGTGGGGTTAGGTTATAGCCATCGGCAGAGGTGCAGGGTGGGGGATCGGAGGGGGGGGTTTCTTTTGCCTTTTTTATTTTCTATGGCCTTTCTTTTCTCCCTTCCCTTTATTCCTTTGGATCAGTATGGTTTGTGCTTTATTTTGACTCATTGAGATCTGGTATTTAGTGACCTTGCTTTACGATGGGTCGAACTTGGGTGGGCAGGCCCTGAGTACTGGCGTCTACGGAAATGCATATTGCACTGTTGTGTTCTCTGAATCGTAAGTCCTAACGCCAGAGTCCCATGAATGGCTGTTTTATCTGCATATCCTGTTTTCTTGGCCTGTCCCCCGTGTTCTACTGTTATATTGTATGGCACCTGATCCGCTCATTTAAACAATATAAAATGAAACCTTTATTATCTCCTGTAATTTATCAATGCGTTCTAGTACAAGATCCATTCTGAATCGCTGCCGGACCTCGGGGTTGTCGGCTGAGGAGCTGTGTTATAATTTGATACATCAGGTTTTACTTCTGAATAGCGGCCGGCCCCTGTGGTTGTAGGCCCATACTTGTACATTATAAATGCTGCAATAAAGGTTTTCAAAAACAAAAAAAACAACAAAAAAAAACAATGGCACTGGGATGTAACCGGTGATCAATAAAGTGGGTATTAGCAATGGTACATGGATGTAACCGGTGATCAATAAAGTGGCTTTATCAATGGCACTGGGATGTAACCAGTGATCAATAAAGTGGGTATTAGCAATGGTACATGGATGTAACCGGTGATCAATAAAGTGGCTTTATCAATGGCACTGGGATGTAACCAGTGATCAATAAAGTGGGCATTAGCAATGGCACTGGGATATAACTGGTGATCAATAAAGTGGGTATTAGCAATGGTACATGGATGTAACCGGTGATCAATAAAGTGGCTTTATCAATGGCACTGGGATGTAACCAGTGATCAATAAAGTGGGCATTAGCAATGGCACTGGGATATAACTGGTGATCAATAAAGTGGGTATTAGCAATGGTACATGGATGTAACCAGGAATAAATAAAGTGGGTATTAGCAATGGCGTTAGGATGTATCTGGTGATCAATAAAGTGGGTATTAGCATTGGCCCTGGAATGTAACCGGATTCAATAAAGTGGGCTTTTGCAATGGCACAGGGATGTGACCGGTGATTAGTCAAATGGTATAAGCATGGCACTGGAATGTAACTGGTGATCAATAAAGTAGGCATTAGCAAAGGCACTGGTATGTCACTGGTGATCAATAAAGTGGCATTAGATTTGGCACTGGAATGTAACGGGTGATCACAAAGTGGGTATCAGCATTGGCACTGGGATGTAACTGGTGGTCAATAAAGTGGCATTAGCAATGGCACTGGTGGTGATCAATAAAGTGGGTATTAGAAATGGTACTGAAATGTATCTGGTGATCAATAAAGTGGGCATTAGCAATGGCACGGATATGTAACCGGTGATCAATAAACTGGCATTAGCAATGGCACTGGGTTGTAACCGGGGATCAAAAAAGTGGGTATTAGCAATGGCATTGCTATGTAACCGGTGATCAATATAGTAGGTATTAGCAATGGCACTGGGATGTAACCGGTGATCGATAAAATGGGTATTAGCAATGGTACTGGGATGTAACTGGTGATCCATAAAGTGGGTACTAGCAATGGCACTGAGATGTAACTGGTGATCAATAAAGTGGCATTAGCAATGGCAATGGGATGTAACCGGTGATCAATAAAGCGGGTATTAGAAATGGCACTGGGATTTAACCGGTGATCAATACTTTGGTATCACTACTGGCACTGGGATATAACTGGTGATCAATAAACTGGGTATTAGCTATTTCACTGGGATGTAACCGATGATCAATAAACTTCTGTTAGAATTGGGGGTCTCTGGTTGGCGCAAGTATGCACTTGTGACAAGCAGGGACCCTCTCCTCTAAGTCAGGGCGAAGGATGACCCCTTTAGAATGACCCTTACTCACCCTCTAGGTGCGTGGCGTGAGCAGACAAGGCTATTCTCCAGGCGTTGTTTAGTTAAGCATTTGTAATCACACACACAGTAAATACACTAATCCCCCCACAAATGGACACCAGGCTGTGAGTATATAAAAATACGCTTCTTTATGTAAAAATTATATATACTCTTTAGAACAGACTTATCACAAGATCAAATAACGTTTCTGTATGCCCACAGGTTGTAAATAGGCAAGCTCTCTTTTAGTTGTAGTTCAAAATGCACTGTTCTTATCTCAAGTTGTATTCCACAGTGTTCCTTTACTTCCTTGTCCGTTTCTGCCCAGATTGTGCACTTTTCCACCCCTTTAGGACCTACGGGGTCCTGCTATGCACTTTGCCGCGCTTCGCGGTGCCTTGGACGGGTGAAATCCCGACTCCCTGCCAAGTCTCACGCTTCCCGCGTGAGACGCGATCGGCCCGGCCGGGTCTTGTAGAGCGGATGGCCCCCCTGGTCTACAGGACCCACTCGGGGGGGAAACACCGACCTCAGGGCTATCCAGGGGGAGGGAAGGCCCAAGGACCCAGCGCCGCCTCAGTCACGCGGGCGGGGGCTTCGATTGCAGCCTGCGGGACCCGACAGCTAAAGGATTCCAGCGGGAGGGGCTGGAGCGCTCTCGCAGCGCGGAGCTGCAGGCAGGCACAGAGAGCGGTGCGAGTCAGCGAGAAAGGGCGGCTCGCACCGCAGCGGATCTTCAGGCCGGGGGGCCCTTTTGGACAGGGCAGTGGGCAGACAACAAAGGGGGGTCAAGGAACGTTGCGGGCCACGAGCCCGAGGGCAGTCTCAGTGGCGGCTTTTCCCTCTGTTGGCAGATGCGAGGTGCCCAGCGGCTCTAGCAGAGCGAGGCTGGCACCCGAGGCGTCCGGACAGCGGGGGTCTGTCCCCTGGGTCTGTGGGAGTCCGGCAAAGGATTTCTGGCGGGAGGGTGAGGCACCGCAGCGAGCCTTCCTAGGCGGTCGACACAGCGATCCCCTCAGCGGGGGTAGAGCGGCTCAACGGAGCGGAGCTCTTCCTCGGCGGGGACGAGAGGACACAGTCGGTCACGGCCTGAGGGAGGGGCTGGGGGGCACCACAGCAGCGAGCCTTCCCAGGCGGTCAACACAGCGATCTCCTCAGCGGGGGGAGAGCGGCTCAACGGAGCGGAGCTCTTCCTCGGCGGGGACGAGGAGACACAGTCGGTCACGGCCTCAGGGAGGGGCTGGGGGGCACCAAGGTCACAGCTCCGGCAGTGGTAGATATCCCGGTTAATTACCGGCAGACGAGCAGAGGGCAGGTTGAGCCAGATGGTCCTGTGGCTCAGGTCAGGGGGCAAGCTCACTCAAGCCCTTGGAGAATGTTTAAGCACAAAGTAGCAAAGTCTTTTCTCATCAAGTCTTTTCCTCTCCTTTCTCAGCAAGGCAAGCAGCAGGCCAGTCCTCCCAGCGTCTCTTCTTCTTCTAGTCAGGCAGAGGTCCTTCGTGGTGAAACGGGATTCTGATTTACAAGGAGCAGGGCTCCTACTTTTATACACAGTTTCTTTTGTTCTCACAGGCCAGGGGGGCCTTTGCATAGCCACTTTCAGTCTCTGAGTCCTGGATGGGGGTACCTCTGGCTTCTGCATTCAGTGTGAGGGCAGGCACATCAGACGCTCCACAGGAGGTGGAGCCAGCATTGTGTGGACAGGGGCAGCCAGGAGTACCTTGTTGATGGGGCTTCGCCCTTCCTGGGCCAGGTGCAGGCTGAGTCATCAGTCACTCCCCAGGGGGGCGGAGCCAGCATTGTGGTGGCAGAGCACAGCCAGATTAAGAGTCAAGGGGCACTCCTACCTCCCACTAAGGTGTAATCCTTGCATTCACCACCTGTCAACTCCCAGCCCTGTCACTCACACAACCCAGACAGTCAGATACACATCCTGCAGAGGCGGGCTGAAATGGTTAGGCAAGCAAATGCTAACTTTCTAAAAGTAGCATTTGCAAACACAGGATATTAAAATAAACTTTACTAAAAGAAGTATTTTATTATTCTGAGTTCAGGCATACTAAACATTACTCTCTACCATGTTCCCTGAGCCTGCTGGGATTATAGAGTGTAATAATTCCAGCAGCCCATTCTGGCCTAAGGGGAGCAGGTAGCCTTGCAATAGTGAAAAACGAATTTGGCTGTAATTCACTATTAGGACATGCCACACACATCAGGGCTTGTCCTACCTTACACTTACAATGCACCCTGCCCTAGGGCCTACCATAGGGGTGACTAATATGAAGTTAAGGGAAGGTTTAGGGGCTGGCAAGTGTGTGCACTTGCCCAGCCAGCATGACAGTACCAGACTGCACGCAGGTTCTGCAATGGCAGACCCTAGACACATTTTAAGGCTGCTTCTGTGGGTGGCGCAACCAGCGCTGCAGGCCCACTAGCAGTATTGGCATTGACAAGCCCTGGCACTCCTAGTGCACTTTACTGGGGACTGACAGTAAATCCAATGAACCAATCAGGTATACCAAACACAGTTACATTTTATACAGGGAGAGCATATGCACTTTAGCACTGGTCAGCAGTGATAAAGTGTCCAGAGTCATTAAACCAACAAAAACAGGTCAGAGAGAGTATTGGAGGAAGGCAAAAAGTTTAGGGATGACCCTGCCAAGAGGCCCAGGTCCAACAACTTCCATTAGCAATGACATTGGGATGTAACCGGTGATCAATAAAGTGGGTATTAGCAATGGCACTGGGATGTAACCAGTGATCAATAAAGTGGGCATTAGCAATGGCCCTGGGATGTAACCGGTGATCTATAAAGTGGGTATTAGCAATGGCACTGTGATGTTACCAGTGATCGATGAAATGGGTATTAGCAATGGCACTGGGATGTAACAAGTGATCCAAAAAGTGGGTACTAGCAATGGCACTGGGATGTAATATGTGACCAATAAAGTGGCATTAGCAATGGCACTGGGATGTAACCGGTGATCAATATTTGGTATTAGCAATGGCACTGGGATATAACCGGTGATCAATAAACTGGGTATTAGCTATGGCACTGGGATGAAACCGGTGATCAATAAACTTGCATTATCAATGACACTAGGATGCAACAGGGGATCAATGAAGTGGGTATTAGCAATGGCACTGGGATGTAACCTGTGATCCATAAAGTGGATATTAGCAATGTCACTGGGATGTAACCGGTGATCGATAAAGTGGTTATTAGCAATGGCACTAAGATGTAACCGGTAATCGATAAAGTGGGTATTATCAATGGCACTGAGATATAATCAGTGATCAATAAACTGGGTGTTAGCTATGGCACTGGGAAGTAACCGGTGATCAATAAACGTGCGTTATCAATGACACTAGGATGCAACAGGGGATCAATAAAGTGGGTATTAGCAATGGCACTGGGATGATACCGGTGATCCATGAAGTGGATATTACCAATGGCACTGGGATATAACCAGTGATCAATAAACTGGGTATTAGCTATGGCCCTGGGATGTAACCGGTGATCAATAAACTTGCGTTATCAATGACACTAGGATGCAATGGGGGATCAACAAAGTGGGTATTAGCAATGGCACTGGGATGTAATCGGTGATCAATAAAGTGGTATTAGCAATGGCACGGGATGTAACCGGTGATCCATAAAGTTGGTATTAGAAATGGCACTGGGGTTTAACCGGTGATCAATACTTTGGTATTAGCACTGGCCCTGGGATATAACCGGTGATCAATAAACTGGGAATTAGCTATGGCACTGGGATGTAACCGATGATCAATAAACTTCCATTACCAATTAAACTGGAATGTAACCGGTGATCAATAAACTTGCGTTATCAATGACACTAGGATGCAACAGGGGATCAATAAAGTGGGTATTAGCAATGGCACTGGGATGATACCGGTGATCCATGAAGTGGATATTACCAATGGCACTGGGATATAACCAGTGATCAATAAACTGGGTATTAGCTATGGCCCTGGGATGTAACCGGTGATCAATAAACTTGCGTTATCAATGACACTAGGATTCAACGGGGGATCAACAAAGTGGGTATTAGCAATGGCACTGGGATGTAATCGGTGATCAATAAAGTGGTATTAGCAATGGCACGGGATGTAACCGGTGATCCATAAAGTTGGTATTAGAAATGGCACTGGGATGTAACCGGTGATCAATAAAGTGGCATTAGCAATGGCACTGGGATATAACCGTTGATCAATAACTTGGGTATTGGCAATGGCACTGGGATGTAACCAGTGATCAATACAGTGGCATTAGCAATAGCACTGGGATGTAACCGGTGATTAATAAAGTGGGTATTAGAAATGGCACTTGGATGTAACCGGTGATCAATAAAGTGGCATTAGCAGTGGCACTGGGATGTAACCGGTGATCAATAATGTGGGTATTAGCAACAGTACATGGATGTAACCGGGGATCAATAAAGTGGGTATTAGCAACGGTACATGGATTTAACCGGGGATCAATAAAGTGGGTATTAGCAATGGCATTGGGATGTATCTGGTGATCAATAAAGTGGGTATTAGCAATGGCACTGGAATGTAACTGGTGATAAAAAAAGTGGGCATTAGAAAAGGCACTGGGATGTCACTGGTGATCAATAAAGTGGCTTTAGAAGTGGCACTGGGATGTAACCAGTGATTAATAAATGGAGTATTACAATTAAGCATGGGCGAATTTTGCAAATCTGGCGTTCGCGTAAAGTGGGTATTTGCAATTGCACTGGAATGTATCCTGTGATCACTAAAGTGGGTATTAGCAATGGCACTGGGATGTAACCGGTGATCAATACAGTGACATTAGCAATGGCACTGGGATGTAACCGGTGATTAATAAAGTGGGTATTAGAAATGGCACTTGGATGTAACCGGTGATCAATAAAGTGGCATTAGCAGTGGCACTGGAATGTAACCGGTGATCAATAATGTGGGTATTAGCAACAGTACATGGATGTAACCGGGGATCAATAAAGTGGGTATTAGCAACGGTACATGGATGTAACCGGGGATCAATAAAGTGGGTATTAGCAATGGCATTGGGATGTATCTGGTGATCAATAAAGTGGGTATTAGCAATGGCACTGGAATGTAACTGGTGATCATTAAAGTGGGCATTAGAAAAGGCACTGGGATGTCACTGGTGATCAATAAAGTGGCTTTAGAAGTGGCACTGGGATGTAACCAGTGATTAATAAATGGAGTATTACAATTAAGCATGGGCGAATTTTGCAAATCTAGCGTTCGCGTAAAGTGGGTATTTGCAATTGCACTTGAATGTATCCTGTGATCACTAAAGTGGGTATTAGCAATGGCACTGGGATGTAACCGGTGATCAATAAAGTGGCATTAGCAATGGCACTGGGATATAACCGTTGACCAATAAAGTGGGTATTGGCAATGGCACTGGGATGTAACCGGTGATTAATAAAGTGGGTATTAGAAATGGCACTTGGATGTAACCGGTGATCAATAAAGTGGCATTAGCAGTGGCACTGGGATGTAACCGGTGATCACTAATATGGGTATTAGCAACAGTACATTGATGTAACCGGCGATCAATAAAGTGGGTATTAGCAACGGTACATGGATGTAATTGGGGATCAATAAAGTGGGTATTAGCAATGGCATTGGGATGTATCTGGTGATCAATAAAGTGGGTATTAGCAATGGCACTGGAATGTAACTGGTGATCAATAAAGTGGGCATTAGAAAAGGCACTGGGATGTCACTGGTGATCAATAAAGTGGCTTTAGAAGTGGCACTGGGATGTAACCAGTGATTAATAAATGGAGTATTACAATTAGGCATGGGCGAATTTTGCAAATCTGGCGTTCGCGTAAAGTGGGTATTTGCAATTGCACTGGAATGTATCCTGTGATCACTAAAGTGGGTATTAGCAATGGCACTGGGATGTAACCGGTGATCAATAAAGTGGCATTAGCAATGGCACTGGGATATAACCGTTGACCAATAAAGTGGGTATTAGCAATGGCACTGGGATGTAACCGGTGATCAATACAGTGGCATTAGCAATGGCACTGGGATGTAACCGGTGATCAATAAAGGGGTATTAGCAATGGCACTGGGATGTAAGTGGTGATCAATACAGTGGGTATTAGTATTGGCACTGGGATGTAACTGATGATCAATACAGGGGGTATTAGAAATGGCACTGGGATGTAACCGATGATCAATAAAGTGGGAATTAGCAATGGCACTGGGATGTAAGCGGTGATCAATACTGTGGGTATTAGTATTGGCACTGGGATGTAACTGATGAACAATACAGGGGGTATTAGCAATGGCACTGGAATGTAACTGGTGATCAATAAAGTGGGAATTAGCAATGGCACTGGGATGTAACCGTTGATCAATAAAGTAGCATTAGCAATGGCACTGTGATGTAACCGGTAATAAATTAAGTATCATTAGCAAAGGCACTGGGATGTAACCGGTGATCAATAAAGTGTGTTTTAGCAATGCACTGGGATGTAACCGGTGATCAATAAAGTGGCAATAGCAATGGCACTGAGATGTAACCGGTGATCAATAAAGTGGGCATTAGTAATGGCACTGGGATGGAACCGGTGATCAATAAAGTGGTTATTAGCAATGGCACTGGGATATAACCGGTGATCAATAAAGTGGCATTAGCAGTGGCACTGGGATGTAACTGGTGATCAATACAATGGCATTAGCAATGACACTGAGATGTAACTGGTGATCAATAAAGTGGGTATTACCAATGGCACTGGGATGTAAGCGGTGATCAATACAGTGGGTATTAGCATTGGCACTGGGATGAAACTGATGATCAATAAATGGGGTATTAGCAAAGGCACTGGAATGTAACCGTTGATCAATAAATTGGGACTCAGCAATGGCACGGGGATGTAACCGGGGATCAATAAAGTGGCAATAGCAATGGCACTGAGATGTACCCAGTGATCAATAAAGTGGTTGTTAGCAATGGCACTGGGATGTAACCGGTGATCATTAAAGTGGGCATTAGCAATGGCACTGGGATGGGACCGGTGATCAATAAAGTGGGTATTAGCAATGGCACTGGGATATAACCGGTGATCAATAAAATGGCATTAGCAATGGCACTGAGATGTAACTGGTGATCAATAAAGTGGGTATAAGCAATGGCACTGGGATGTAACTGGTGATCAATAAAGTGGCGCTAGCAATGGCACTGGGATGTAACCGGTGATCAATAAAGTGGGTTTTAGCAATGAACTGGGATGTACCCGGTGATCAATAAAGTGGTTATCAGCAATGGCACTGGGAAGTAACCCGTGATCAATAAATTGGGGCTCAGCAATGGCACTGGGATGTTACAGGTGATCAATAAAGTGGCAATAGCAATGGCATTGAGATGTAACCGGTGATCAATAAAGTGGCGCTAGCAATGTAAATGTAAATTGATACTTGTATAGTGCACTACTCACCCGCAAGGGTCTCAAGGCGCTTGTACGAATACCGCTGTGGAACCCATCCTGGCTTTCCCTGTGAGGCGTCCACTCCTGGTCACCCCAAGGTGGAGGCCAGACATCCTTAGCGTTGTGGAGATTAAGCAAGCTATTGCCCAGAGTTGCAGAGTGGGACTCCATGATTGGAATAGGCACAGAGGCGAGAATTATCAGGTCTGTGGAAGTTTTGAGCCCAAGACCCGCCGAGGTGGGGAATTGAACCCTGGTCCCGGGCTAGACTTCTGCTTCAGGGTCTGCCGCTCTAATCATTGAGCCACGCATTGGCACTGGGATGTAACCGGTGATCAATAAAGTGGGTATTAGCAATGGCACTGGGATGTAACCGGTGATCAATAAAGTGGCGCTAGCAATGGCACTGGGATGTAATCGGTGATCAATAAAGTGGGTTTTAGCAGTGAACTGGGATGTACCCGGTGATCAATAAAGTGGGTCTCAGCAATGGCAAAGGGATGTAACCCGTGATGAATAAATTGGGGCTCAGCAATGGCACTGGGATGTAACCGGTGATCAATAAAGTGGCAATAGCAATGGCACTGAGATGAAACATGTGATCAATAAAGTGGTTATTAGCAATGGCACTGGGATGTAACCGGTGAATAATAAAGTGGGTTTTAGCAATGGAACTGGGATGTAACAGGTGATCAATAAAGTGGGATTAGCAATGGCATTGGGATGTAACCGGTGATCAATAAAGTGGGTATTAGCAATGGCACTGGGATGTAATCGGTGATCAATAAAGTGGGTATTAGCAATGGCACTGGGATTGTCGTAATTTGACAATGGCCGGGTTAGCGCTTAGCTTTGCTACACGTTATTTCCCTTTAATTGGCTTTACTCGAAAATGCCATTTTGTATGTTACGGCGGCCATTTTAGGGAATGAGCGGCCTCATGGTCAGCATGCCCTTTAGTCCTTCGTCCGTACCACTGACCACTCGAGTTTGCCAAGCAACAGGCTATTTTTAGTAACGGTCAAGCCTGTACATGCGCAGTTCCGACTGACCAGTCACCCCTTAGGAATGTTCCGCAAAACTGACCAGTGGTGTTGTAACTCCTCCCATGGGTTGGCTGTGCTCCAAAACTGACCATATATGTACATAAATTCTGTAAACCTTGTACCGCCTATCTTTTTATTACCTGTAAAATGTATAAAAGAAGGACTCACACCAACGTTCGGTGTGATACTTCTTGCATTGCCGTAGGGTACTGTAGGAATGTACCAAGACCCCTACGGGGTCTTAATAAACTTGTTCTTTGTACTTTTCAGTTTCCGTGCCAACAGTTCTTATGGTGTAAGTGGGTATTTCTGCGGAGCATGTAGGCCTGGGGAACCCAATACCACAAATTGGCGACCACGAAGGGACTCATCGGCGACTCGGATGCCCGAAGGAGAGGTCGTAACGAAGGATTGGAAACTCGCCATGGACGCGTACGCTGCCACTGAGTGACCCGAGTCTTGGAACCCACGGTGTTTTCTTCCTTTCCTTCTGATCTGACCTTCCAGGTGGAGCCGGTCTCCGACTGAGATCCTGCTCGTTTGTGTTGCTGTGCAGTGCCTGTTTGGCTGATTCGATCAAAGACCTTGGCAGTTGGAATCTGGACATTTGAGATTTGGGTAAGATTTGTGATTGGTAAGGTAGTCTACGGACGCTTACTGAAGTTCTATGATTGTGACTATGATTTGAGTTAGCTAACATTTTGACTTTGTGAACTTTGAATCATTTGTGTAGTGCACTTCACATAGGCAGGCATGTAGAGATGTTTCTCTAATTTTGTTCGTATTCTGAGCGGCACATTTGTGTGAAGTACTGTAAGTGCCATTTTTTTCGGTATCACGCTTTCGTGGTACTCTTTGAACATGCCTGTTTTAAGCACACTCCGAGGGAGGTGCTGTCTTGGAAATGGTACCACAATTAGGTTAACAGAATCTCAGCCGGCTCCTCCAGAGGGAACTCCCAACCGTGAGATGTATGTCAAATTCGGCCTTCCCCCTATACTGTACAGTAAATTATGGCATAAATACACTACAACTGATCCCGAGTTGCAATGGCCACTACATGGGTCGTTTGATTTACGAAAGGTTCAGTTTGTGGAGCAATGTTTGTTTCAGCGCAGGTCTAGACAGGATATGTTTGATTGTGTGCGAATGTGGGAGAAAGCAGTGCGTGAACGTATGAAGAGTGAGGTTGCCTTGGCGGACAAAGAGCAGCGTAAGGCTGCTCGAGATAAAACTTTACAGCTTGAGGAAAAAGAGGCACAGGAGAAGAAAGAGAGAGAGGCACGGGAACGTAATTTGCAAACGACTGGTCAATTTCCTATTCGTCGTCCACTTTATCCTGTCCTTAATAATGAAATTGATGATTTTTCGTTATTAGATCGATCTCCGCCTCCGTACGTTTCTCCTACGGCTCCGACTGAAGATTCTGGTGATGAA
The DNA here is from genome assembly GCF_964263255.1 of Lissotriton vulgaris. Classification (NCBI taxonomy): domain Eukaryota; kingdom Metazoa; phylum Chordata; class Amphibia; order Caudata; family Salamandridae; genus Lissotriton; species Lissotriton vulgaris. The sequence goes on from NC_141699.1 coordinate 46,985,053, forward strand.
GAACGGGATAAGTCGGATGGGAAGGATAAATCGAGTGTCAGGTTATCTGCGGAGAGAGCCGCGGGTTTGCGTAGTTATGCTAGAAAATTAAATTTGAATCAAGTAACTGTGGCAGAAGTTGTAGCTGAAAGGGGTAAATGGACAGAACGAGAATTGATGTGTTTTTTGAATACTTTTGCAACTGAAGTTGTTACTCGATTTCGTAAATATTCAGAGACCTTAGAACCTAAGGCTGTGTCGGTCTATTGTGAGAATTTGGATAAAGGTTTATTTGTTCTTTCAGATGTTGATGACCTTTTCAAACAACTGCTCCAGCTACGGGATGAGGCGTTTAGATTGCGGGATGAAGGGAAAAATGCTAAGGAGTCCGTGCCGGGGTCGACGGAGCAGTCTAAAGAGTGTTCTCTCCGGGGCTCAGATAAGAATCCTAAAGTGCATGTTATGCCTATGCGTGAAGCTGCACCTTTGTATGTTCCCCCAAAGGGGGATGGTACAGATGACGATAAAACGTCGAAGGATGCGAAGGGTACTTTATATATAATTGGGTGTATACGCCTTGGAATAGAGCAGATGTTGTGGCATTAAAGAACTCCTTACCAGATCTCCGTAAAAATCCAGCCGCATTCTATGAAGGGGTGGAGGGGGCCATTTCCTCTTGTGTTATGACTCTTGTTGATATAGATCTCTTTTTTGGGTTAATTCTTCCGCCTGATATGTGGAGGTCGATTCGTAAATCTAATGATGAAACAACGCTTGGGGGAACTTGGAAAGAAATAAACCAGGCTGACTTAGACAGGGAACCTGCATGTAAACCATGTGATTTGATATTAGAACTCCCAGCGGCTATCTTAACTAAACTAAAAACGCTTGTTCCTTCTAAAAAGATCGATTGGACTATGCTAGCTTCGTGCAAACAAAAGTTAGATGAATCGGTATCAGATTTCTTTACGCGTTTCGAAGAAGCGTTTCATGATTACAGTGGTCAATCGTTAACAGATGATACGGGTAGGCATTTGTTTGTTGATAAGTACGTGGCTAATCTCCTACCGGAGATTGCGAAGCGGTTAAAAGCAAGTGAAAGTTCCTGGACCACGGCGACCCCTGCGTCTTTGTTAACTATGGCTCAGTATTATGAACGGCAGGAATTAGAGGCTGAAGAAAGTGCAGATAAGAAAACGAAGGAATTGAAAAAGAAGGTGATGTTGGCACAGGTTCACGGTGCGCAACCTAGAGGGAGTGATAGAGGTAGGCGAGGAGGGAGTAATGCGTCGTACGGTCGTACTGACATAGTGGAGGACCAATGTGCATATTGTAAAGAGTTTGGGCATTGGGCTGAAGATTGTCCAGTACTTCGTGAGCAGCGTAGTCAGCGTGGTCGAGGAGGTGGAAGGTCGAGAAGTAATTATTCAGGAGCGAGGGGTGGAGGAAGTGATCGTGGTAGGTTTGAAGCGAGGGGCCGTGGTCAGGATGAACGAAATACTTTTGATAGACGGAATCAGTATCAGATATCAGAGGATGAGAATGTGGAGCATCAGGATTATGTGCATGCATAGGACTGCGTAGGATGGGGTACGGAATCAGTTGAAGTGCCAGTAGATCAAAAAGGTCCATATGTATCAGCGGGCATTTTGGGTTCTACTGATCAGTTTTTAGTTGACACAGGAGCTACTCGTAGTGCTTTGTCCAAAAACTTGGTTCCAAGGGCTCCCCTGTCTGGCGAAACGATAACATGTGTAGGGTTCGATGGCACACCCTCTCCTAGCCCATTATCACAACCACTTGCACTTTGTATTGACAAATTTTTCAGTTTTTGTCCATTTTTGTTGTCATCTCACACTCCAGATAACATTATGGGCATTGATTTGCTTAAATATTTTCGAGCAACGATACGTTGCGCTCCTGAAGGAGTGCGAGTTATTTTGAATGACAATTACCCAGACTCAGATAGATTTTGCACAATACAGGAAATTGAAGCATTAGCCTCTCTCCCGCACACGTTATGGGTGATGTCAGATACAGATGTGGGACAGATGCTTATTCCACCTATTCGAATTACTGTCAAGAAGGGAGTACCTTTGCCACGTGTACCACAGTATAAGATCTCCAGGGAAGGTGAAATTGCCCTGACGCACATCGTTCAGGATTTGATAGTTGCAGGAGTAGTGGAGGAAGTTCCTTACAATGTCTGTAACAGCTCTATTCTTCCGATCCTTAAGAAAGATACTGACGACAAAGTCTATCGATTTATTATTGATTTGAGAGAAATTAACAAAATTGTCATTCCCCAATATCCAGTGGTGTCTGATATCACAACATTGCTTACATTGGTCCCTCCAACAGTGACGACCTTTTCTGTCATTGACCTTAAAAATGCATTCTTTTCCATTCCCATCCATCCTGACAGCAGATACCTATTTGGCTTTACGTTAAATAATAAATCGTATAGATTTTGTCGTGTTCCTCAAGGTTACACAGAGAGTCCTAGCATCTATAGCCAGGCTCTAAAACGACAGCTTGATTCTTTTGAACTGCAATCCGGAGTAGCCCTTATACAGTATGTTAACGACCTCCTGTTGGCTGCAGACACTTATGCACAATGTGAGGAGAGCACACTTGCTTTGCTGTCCTTTTTGGCTCAGAACAACCATAAAGTCTCTAACAAAAAGCTACAATACTGTAGACCCAAGGTGACCTACCTCGGTCATCTTTTGTCTAAGGAGGGGCGTGCATTAACATCAGATCGAATTCAAGCGATTTTAGATACGCCAGTTCCCCACACTCAGATAGATGTACGTGCCTTCATAGGATTAACGTCCTTTTGTAGACAGTGGATTATGGGGTTTTACGCACATTATAAAACCTTTGTTAGCGTTACTGTCCAAAACGACACCAATGCCCCTTGAATGGACAGATGAATGTCAGAATGCCTTTGAGCAATTGAGACAGGCCCTTTGCTCTGCACCTGTGTTAGGTACACCAGATTACACAAAGATTTTTACATTGTATGTGCACGAGAAAGATGGGTGCGCGTTATCAGTGATAGTGCAAGCACACGGGAACAAGCAGAGGCCATGTGCATACTTCTCAGTTGTTCTTGACCCTGTAGCACGAGGGTTACCTGGGTGTTTTCGAGCAGTTGCAGCAACAGCGGTAGCTATACGAGAGAGTGAGGGATAGTTGTGTCGCACAAATTATTGGTGTTAGTCCCGCATGCAGTAGATGCCCTCTTAAATCAGACAAAGACTCAATATCCTACGAGCGCACGATTAACAGGATATGAGCTCACACTCCTGGCGCCACACATTACACTGAAAAGATGTGCCACCCTGAACCCCGCTACTTTATTGCCTTATCCGGTCGAGGAGGGCCAGGAAGAAAAACATCATGATTGTGTTTTCCTGACTGAGGAACAAACAAAGGGTTGTGTCGATTTACAGGATATGCCACTTGTGGATGGGGAACTGTGGGTTGATGGATCGTGTTTGAAACTGCCAGATGGTACGACTTCTGCAGCATATGCAATCACGACACTTAAGACAGTGGTATAAACAGCACGAATACCACAGAAATTGGCTCAAGCAGCAGAGCGGATAGCCTTGACAAGAGCCTGCGAACTGAGTGCTGGCCTATGTGTGAACATCTACACAGACAGCCGGTACGCCTTCGGAGTAGCGCATGACTTTGGCTTACTCTGGAGAGAGCGTGGGTTTTTGACCTCTCATGGAGTACACATTATGCACGGAGAGCTAGTGCGTGATCTCCTGAATGTGTTGCTCTGTCCGAAGAAAGTGGCGATAATCAAATGCAGTGCACATAAAAAGGTCACTGACAAAGTGGGACAAGGCAATGCGTTTGCAGACAGCATAGCAAGACAAACAGCAATGTCACGATATAACTCCCCCATGTATGTAGCGAAGTCGCAGGCTGAGCGATGGCATGATGCTCGAGCAGAAATACTAAATATCCAGAAATCAGAGTCGGAAGCAGAACTCACAACCTCGGCAGCAGAGGGGGTGCTGGATGATGAGGGTTGTTGGAGGAGCAAGGACATGGAGCGATGGAAATTGCCTGCAGCGTATTTACAAGCAATGGTCCAGATGACACATGGGTTGGCACATGTTGGAGCTTTGGCAATTACTCGATTGTTAACACGAGTTTGGGAGCATCCTGAGATTGCCAACACTGCTAAGAGAGTAGTGCAGACCTGTCTGATATGTTTACAGCACAATCCTGCAAAAGGGACGCATACTCCGAAAGGAGGGTTCGTTCCACCTTCCGCACCATTCGAGGTACTTCAAATGGATTACATCCAGCTTGAGCGTTGCAATAACCTTAAGTATGTCTTAGTGGTGGTGTGTGCCCTTAGCAAATGGGTCGCGGCCTTCCCCATGACAGATAATACAGCTTTGACAACAGCAAAGGTTCTGCTCAAAGAGTACTTCCCTCGATTTGGAGTTTGCAAATTTTTGTGGAGCGATAATGGTCCTCATTTTGTTGGGAAAATCGTGGAGTACGTGCTAAAGGGACTGGGGATTCAGCAGAAGTTTCATGCTGTGTTCCACCCTCAGTCAGCAGGTCTTGTCGAGCTGTACAATGCTACGTTGAAGTTGAAGCTGGCTAAGATTGTGGCGTCCACGTCATTGAAGTGGCCGGATGCCTTGCCGCTAGCATTACTCCCTCTTAGATCAGTGCCCCATTCTCGAACTGGCCTCACACCGTATGAAGTGGTGTTTGGAAGGCCTATGAATATCTGGGGAGTTCCTAAGCTGCGATTGTTACATGATGTGCCTTGCATAATGATGAACGATTATTTGGCACGATTAACAAATGATTTGCTTTCTATTCATCAACAGGTTCGAGAAGCGCTCCCTGACAACTCCATTGGAGAGGCCCATAGCCTCCGTCCTGGAGACTATGTGATGGTGAAGTCGTTTGAGAGGGCGAACAGCTTGGAACCGAGGTGGCGTGGCCCCGAGCAGGTCCTCTTGGCGACTCGAACGGCTGTGCGAGTGACCAACAGAAAGCGGTGGGTGCATTCAACTCACTGCCGTCGCGTCTCTCCGGACCGGGTGAATCCTACCATGTTGTCCGACTACAAAGAGATCTTGGATAAAGAAAAGAGCCCAGCTGTGACATCGGCCGAAGTTGAGGGAGCCTTCCCGGACCACACTGTTTCTGGACGACAGCGCTACAGCCTGCGGCCAAGATAGGAAGAAGATTTTTTTTGTTGTTGCAAGACTGGTTGGTTACCACTCTGGGGTTTGTGAAACGGAAGCCGGGCATCTCAAGGGGGGGGGGGATCAGTTCTGCCAAGAGTAGCAACACCCGTCTTGACCCCGGAGAAGAAAACAGCGGCTACCTCGGAGCTCAGCACCATATTTTTCCTTTTTAGATATATACATTTGCGACATTGTGAACTCTTTGAACTATGGCGTCTTCTGCATCACGAGACAAGAGAATTCTTGGTGCTATCTTGTTCGTACTGACAATTGTGGTGATAGCAGTGATAGCCTGGGTAGTAGAACTTGTGGTGCCTGTACAAGAACATTTGCTGCCGACTACCCCGGCTCCATCTGAACATTTTCACTTCACCTTGCCCTACCATGAAGAACGGCACCGACAGACTTACTTGAACAATAGCTTCATTCAAATTCTGCACCATACTCATAATATGACGAACACATCTAATTGTTGGGTATGTGGGATGTTGCCTGGTCATCAGAAGAAAGGGGGCACCCCGCTCATCCCACTCCCGTTCTCTCATAATGGATCCTGTTATTCACTCTACAATGGCCAACAAAAGGGGGGGTGCTTTTCCGTTTGAATAAGATATGTTATCACGACCGGGATGGTTATCCACGAGCTGAGGGTACTCGATTTGAATGGGAAGAGTACCGCCCCGATAATGCATCTGCACCCCGAATTTATAGCAATCAAAGGAACATTAATATGTCTAGTTCACATGTCATTAATGTTATAAATACCAAGGCTGATCTCTGTATACGTAATAAAGGTACAATCCCGGTTGGGAAAAGTGAATGTAATATCACACTTACATTTTATAGTCTGAATGGCATATCATTTGTGGCATCCCGGAATACATACTTCATCTGTGGTAATAAAGGCTATCATCAGCTTCCTTTAGGATGGTTAGGTACATACCATGTATCTTTTGTATTACCCCCTGTAGTCATTGCCCCACCAATGTATCACAATGACTATGTGCTCTACCATGATTTTGTGTTAAATCGGGTTAAACGTACTGTGGTCTTGGATGATATTGACCAGACCGATACTGCTTTACAACAATATGTAGACTTTAATTTGGGATTGTTTTCTTTTGTGGGGGCTGCTTTGAACAGTCGGAAAATACGACGATTGACTCGTGTTGTTGAGGCTGTAGCTAATGACACTGCTATTGCACTAGGGAATATAACGGAGGAACTTCAAATTTCTAAAATTGTTACGCTTCAGAATCGTATGGTTCTTGATGTGGTTCTAGCTGATCGAGGGGGGCATGTAGAATCATCGGAAGTAGTTGCTGCGTTTACGTGCCAGATAATTCGCCATCTGTTTATGATGCAATCTCTAAACTTCACAAAATCGCTGCTGAAATACACCCGGAAAATGGTACGTGGACTTTATCGGGGTGGTTCTGGTCAATGTTGAGTACCTGGGGCTGGAAGCTACTGACAATCCTATGTGTTGTAGTTGGGATCTTATTCTTCCTATGTTTATGTATACAATGTGGCCCTGACTTATGTTCTATGTGTTTATCAGCCTGTATTCCATCTAGACGAGCTCTTGCCCAAAATGAATTGATGCTTCATAAAGAAGTAGCTCAAATAATGTTAATTGACATCGAAGATGAGTATCCCGACTACGTCCACTATGAGGTAGCTTCAGCTAAACGCTAAAAGGGTCGTCTGTCGTAATTTGACAATGGCCGGGTTAGCGCTTAGCTTTGCTACACGTTATTTCCCTTAAATTGGCTTTACTCGAAAACGCCATTTTGTATGTTACGGCGGCCATTTTAGGGAATGAGCGGCCTCATGGTCAGCATGCCCTTTAGTCCTTCGTCCGTACCACTGACCACTCGAGTTTGCCCAGCAACAGGCTATTTTTAGTAACGGTCAAGCCTGTACATGCGCAGTTCCGACTGACCAGTCACCCCTTAGGAATGTTCCGCAAAACTGACCAGTGGTGTTGTAACTCCTCCCATGAGTTGGCTGTGCTCCAAAAATGACCATATATGTACATAAACTCTGTAAACCTTGTACCGCCTATCTTTTTATTACCTGTAAAAGAAGGACTCACACCAACGTTCGGTGTGATACTTCTTGCATTGCCGAAGGGTGCTGTAGGAATGTACCACCACCCCATGGGGTCTTAATAAACTTGTTCTTTGTACTTTTCAGTTTCCGTGCCAACTGTTCTTATGGTGTAAGTGGGTATTTCTGCGGAGCATGTAGGCCTGGGGAACCCAATACCACAGGATGTAACCAGTGATCAATAAAGTGGCATCAACAATGGCACTGGGATGTAACCGATGATCAATAAAGTGGCATTATCAATGGCACTGGGATGAAACCGGTGATCAATAAAGTGGCATTAGCAATGGCACTGGGATGTAACCGATGATCAATAAAGTGGCATCAATAATGGCACTGGGATGAAACCGGTGATCAATAAAGTGGCATCAATAATGGCACTGGGATGTAACCGATCATCAATAAAGTGGCCTTAGCAATGGCACTGGGATATAATCAGTGATCAATAAACTGGGTGTTAGCTATGGCATTGGGATGTAACCGGTGATCAATAAACTTGCATTATCAATGACACTAGGTTGCAACAGGGGATCAATAAAGTGGGTATTAGCAATGGCACTGGGATGATACTGGTGATCCATGAAGTGGATATTACCAATGGCACTGGGATATAACTAGTGATCAATAAACTGGGTATTAGCTACGGCCCTGAGATGTAACCGGTGATCAATAAACTTGCGTTATCAATGACACTAGGATGCAACGGGGGATCAACAAAGTGGGTATTAGCAATGGCACTGGGATGTAATCTGTGATCAATAAAGTGGTATTAGCAATGGCACGGGATGTAACCGGTGATCCATAAAGTTGGTATTAGAAATGGCACTGGGATTTAACCGGTGATCAATACTTTGGTATTAGCACTGACTCTGGAATATAACCGGTGATCAATAAACTGGGAATTAGCTATGGCACTGGAATGTAACCGGTGATCAATGAAGTGGGTGTTAGCAATGGCACTGGGATGTAACCGGTGATCAATAAAGTGGCATTAGCAATGGCACTGGGATATAACCGTTGACCAATAAAGTGGGTATTGGCAATGGCACTGGGATGTAACCGGTGATCAATACAGTGGCATTAGCAATGGCACTGGGATGTTACCGGTGATTAATAAAGTGGGTATTAGAAATGGCACTTGGATGTAACCGGTGATCAAAAAAGTGGCATTAGCAGTGGCACTGGGATGTAACCGGTGATCAATAATGTGGGTATTAGCAACAGTACATGGATGTAACCGGGGATCAATAAAGTGGGTATTAGCAATGGTACATGGATGTAACCGGGGATCAATAAAGTGGGTATTAGCAATGGCATTGGGATGTATCTGGTGATCAATAAAGTGGGTATTAGCAATGGCACTGGAATGTAACTGGTGATCAATAAAGTGGGCATTAGAAAAGGCACTGGGATGTCACTGGTGATCAATAAAGTGGCTTTAGAAGTGGCACTGGGATGTAACCAGTTATTAATAAATGGAGTATTACAATTAAGCATGGGCGAATTTTGCAAATCTGGCGTTCGCGTAAATTGGGTATTTGCAATTGCACTGGAATGTATCCTATGATCACTAAAGTGGGTATTAGCAATGGCACTGGGATGTAACCGGTGATCAATAAAGTGGCATTAGCAATGGCACTGGGATATAACCGTTGACCAATAAAGTGGGTATTGGCAATGGCACTGGGATGTAACCGGTGATTAATAAAGTGGGTATTAGAAATGGCACTTGGATGTAACCGGTGATCAATAAAGAGGCATTAGCAGTGGCACTGGGATGTAACCGGTGATCAATAAAGTGGGTATTAGCAACGGTACATTGATGTAACCGGGGATCAATAAAGTGGGTATTAGCAATGGCATTGGGATGTGTCTGGTGATCAATAAAGTGGGTATTAGCAATGGCACTGGAATGTAACTGGTGATCAATAAAGTGGGCATTAGAAAAGGCACTTGGATATAACCGGTGATCAATAAAGTGGTATTAGCAGTGGCACTGGGATGTAACCGGGGATCAATAAAGTGGGTATTAGCAATGGCATTGGGATGTATCTGGTGATAAATAAAGTGGGTATTAGCAATGGCACTGGGATGTCACTGGTGATCAATAAAGTGGCTTTAGAAGTGGCACTGGGATGTAACCAGTGATTTTTAAATGGAGTATTACAATTAAGCATGGGCGAATTTTGCAAATCTGGCGTTCGCGTAAAGTGGGTATTTGCAATTGCACTGGAATGTATCCTGTGATCACTAAAGTGGGTATTAGCAATGGCACTGGGATTGAACCGTTGACCAATAAAGTGGGTATTCGCAATGGCACTGGGATGTAACCGGTGATCAATACAGTGGCATTAGCAATGGCACTGAGATGTAACCGGTGATCAATAAATGGGTATTAGCAATGGCACTGGGATGTAAGCGGTGATCAATACAGTGGGTATTAGTATTGGCACTGGGATGTAACTGATGATCAATACAGGGGGTATTAGCAATGGCACTGGGATGTAACCGATGATCAATAAAGTGGGAATTAGCAATGGCACTGGGATGTAAGCGGTGATCAATACTGTGGGTATTAGTATTGGCACTGGGATGTAACTGATGAACAATACAGGGGGTATTAGCAATGGCACTGGAATGTAACCGGTGATCAATAAAGTGGGAATTAGCAATGGCACTGGGATGTAACCGTTGATCAATAAAGTAGCATTAGCAATGGCACTGTGATGTAACCGGTAATAAATTAAGTATCATTAGCAAAGGCACTGGGATGTAACTGGTGATCAATAAAGTGGGTTTTAGCAATGCACTGGGATGTAACCGGTGATCAATAAAGTGGCAATAGCAATGGCACAGAGATGTAACCGGTGATCAATAAAGTGGGCATTAGCAATGGCACTGGGATGGAACCGGTGATTAATAAAGTGGTTATTACCAATGGCACTGGGATATAACCGGTGATCAATAAAGTGGCATTAGCAGTGGCACTGGGATGTAACCGGTGATCAATACAATGGCATTAGCAATGGCACTGAGATGTAACTGGTGATCAATAAAGTGGGTATTACCAATGGCACTGGGATGTAAGCGATGATCAATACAGTGGGTATTAGCATTGGCACTGGGATGAAACTGATGATCAATTAAAGGGGGTATTAGCAAAGGCACTGGGATGTAACCGTTGATCAATAAATTGGGACAGCAATGGCATGGGGATGTAACAGGTGATCAATAAAGTGGCAATAGCACTGAGATGTACCCGGTGATCAATAAAGTGGTTGTTAGCAATGGCACTGGGATATAACTGGTGATCAATAAAGTGGCATGAGCAATGGCACTGAGATGTAACCGGTGATCAATAAAATGGCATTAGCAATGGCACTGAGATGTAACTGGTGATCAATAAAGTGGGTATTAGCAATGGCACTGGGATGTAACCGGTGATCAATAAAGTGGAGCTAGCAATGGCACTGGGATGTAACCAGTGATCAATAAAGTGGGTTTTAGCAATGAACTGGGATGTACCCAGTGATCAATAAAGTGGTTATCAGCAATGGCACTGGGATGTAACCCGTGATCAATAAATTGGGGCTCAGCAATGGCACTGGGATGTAACCGGTGATCAATAAAGTGGCAATAGCAATGGCATTGAGATGTAACCGGTGATCAATAAAGTGGCGCTAGCAATGTAAATGTAAATTGATACTTGTATAGTGCACTACTCACCCGCAAGGGTCTCAAGGTGCTTGTACGAAAACCGCTGTGGAACCCATCCTGGCTTTCCCTGTGAGGCGTCCACTCCTAGTCACCCCCAAGGTGGAGGCCAGGCATCCTTAGCCTTGTGGAGATTATGCAAGCTATTGCCCAGAGTTGCAGAGTGGGACTCCATGATTGGAATAGGCACAGAGGCGAGAATTATCAGGTCCGTGGAAGTTTTGAGCCCAAGACCCGCCGAGGTGGGGAATTGGACCCTGGTCCCGGGTTAGACTTCTGCTTCAGGGTCTGCCGCTCTAATCATTGAGCCACGCAATGGCACTGGGATGTAACCGGTGATCAATAAAGTGGGTATTAGCAATGGCACTGGGATGTAACTGGTGATCAATAAAGTGGCGCTAGCAATGGCACTGGGATGTAACCGGTGATCAATAAAGTGGGTTTTAGCAGTGAACTGGGATGTAACCGGTGATCAATAAAGTGGGTCTCAGCAATGGCAATGGGATGTAACCCGTGATGAATAAATTGGGGCTCAGCAATGGCACTGGGATGTAACCGGTGATCAATAAGGTGGCATTAGAAATGGCACTGGAATGTAACCGATTATCAATAAAGTGGGCATGTCACAGGGGTGTAACCAGTGATCAATAAAGTTGCATTAGCAATGGCACTGGGATGTAACTGGTGGTCAATAAAGTGTCATTAGCAATGGCACTGGGATGTAACCGATTATCAATAAAGTGGGCATGTAACAGGGATGTAACCATTGATCAATAAAGTGGCATTAGCTATGGCACTGGTGGTGATCAATGAAGTGGGTATGAGCAATGGTACTGGGATGTAAACGGTGATCAATAAAGTGGCACTAGCAATGGCACTGGGATGTAACCGGTGATCAATAAAGTGGGCATTAGCAATGGCACTGGGTTGTAACTGGTGATCAATAAAGTGGCATTAGCAATGGCACTGGGATGTAACCGTTGATCAATAAAGTCGCATTAGCAATGGCATTGGGATGTAACCGGTGATCAATAAAGTGGCATTAGCAATGGTACTGGGATGTAACCACTGATCAATATAGTGGGTGTTAGCAATGGCACTGGGATGTAACCGGTGATCAATAAAGTGGCATTAGCAATGTCAACTGGGATGTAACCAGTGATCAATAAAGTGGCATTAGTAATGTCAACTGGGATGTAACCAGTGATCAATATAGTGGGTGTTAGCAATGGCACTGCGATGTAACCATTGATCAATAAACTGACATTAGCAATGGCACTGGAAAGTAACCGGTGATCAATAAACTGGCACTAGCAAAATGGCACTGTTGTAATTTAGCAGCAATCAATAAAGTGGCAATAGCAATGGCACTGAGATGAAACTTGTGATCAATAAATTATCAATGGCACTGGGATGTAACCGGTGATCAATAAAGTGGGCATTAGCAATGGCACTGGGACGGAACCGGTGATCAATAAAGTGGGTATTAGCAATTGCACTGGGATGTAACCAGTGATCAATAAAGTGGCTATGAGCAATTGCACTGGGATGTAACCGGTGAATAATAAAGTGGGTATTAGCAATGGCACTGGGTTGTAACTGGTGATCAATAAAGTGGCATTAGCAATGGCACTGGGATGTAACTGGTGATCAATAAACTGGCATTAGAAATGACACTGGGATGTCATAGGTTATTGATAAAGAGGCATTAGCAATGGCACTGTGATGTAACCGGTGATCAATAATGAGGGTATTAGCAATGGCACTGGATGGAACCGATGATCAATAATGTGGGTATTAGCAATGGCACTGGGATGCAACCAGTGATTATTAAAGTGGGTATTAGCAATGGCACTTTGATGTATTTGGAGATCAATAAAGCGGGTATTAGCAATGGCACTGGGATGTAACAGTGATCAATAAACTTCCGTTAGCAATGAAACTGGAATGTAACCGGTGATCAATGATGTGGGTGTTAGCAATGGCACTGGGATGGAACCGGTGATCAATAAAGTGGGTATTTGCAATTGCACTGGAATGTATCCTGTGATCACTAAAGTGGGTATTAGCAATGGCACTGAGATGTAACCGGTGATCAATAAAGTGGCATTAGCAATGGCACCGGGATATGACCATTGACCAATAAAGTGGGGATTGGCAATGGCACTGGGATGTAACCGGTGATCAATACAGTGGCATTAGCAATGGCACTGGGATGTATCTGGTGATCAATAAAGTGGGTATTAGCAATGGCCCTGGGATGTAACCGGGTTCAATAAAGTGGGCTTTTGCAATGGCACTAGAATGTGACCGGTGATTAATCAAATGGCATTAGCAATGGCACTGGAATGTAACTGGTGATCAATAAAGTGGGTATTAGCAAAGGCACTGGGATGTCACTGGTGATCACAAAGTGGGTATCAGCATTGGCACTGGGAAGTAACTGGTGGTCAATAAAGTGGCATTAGCAATGGCACTGGTGGTAATCAATAAAGTGGGTATTAGAAATGGTACTGGAATGTACCTGGTGATCAATAAAGTGGGCATTAGCAATGGCACGGATATGTAACCGGTGATCAATAAACTGGCATTAGCAATGGCACTGGGTTGTAACCAGGGATCAAAAAATTCGGTATTAGCAATGGCATTACAATGTAACCGGTGATAAATATAGTGGGCATTAGCAATGGCACTGGGATGTAACCGGTGATCGATAAAATGGGTATTAGCAATGGCACTGGGATGTAACTGTTGATCCATAAAGTGGGTACTAGCAATTGCACTGGGATTTGACTGGTGATCAATACTTTGGTAATAGCACTGGCACTGGGATATAACTGGTGATCAATGAACTTCCGTTAGCAATGACATTGGGATGTAACCGGTGATCAATAAAGTGGGTATTAGCAATGGCACTTGGATGTAACCAGCGATCAATAAAGTGGGCATTAGCAATGGCCCTGGGATGTAACCAGTGATCTATAAAGTGGGTATTAGCAATGGCACTGGGATGTAACCAGTGATCAATAAAGTGGGCATTAGCAATGGCCCTGGGATGTAACCGGTGATCTATAAAGTGGGTATTAGCAATGGCACTGTGATGTTACCAGTGATCGATGAAATGGGTATTAGCAATGGCACTGGGATGTAACAAGTGATCCATAAAGTGGGTACTAGCAATGGCACTGGGATGTAACAGGTGATCCATAAAGTAGGCGTTAGGAATGGCACTGGGATGTCACAGGTGATCAATATTTGCTATTAGCAATGGAACTGGGATACACCGGTGATCAATAAACTGGGTATTAGCTATGGCACTGGGATGTAACCGGTGATCAATAAACTTGCATTATCAATGACACTAGGATGCAACAGGGGATCAATGAAGTGGGTATTAGCAATGGCACTGGTATGTAACCTGTGATCCATAAAGTGGATATTAGCAATGGCATTGGGATGTAACCGGTGATCGATAAAGTGGTTATTAGCAATGGCACTAAGATGTAACCGGTAATCGATAAAGTGGGTTTTAGCAATGGCACTGGGATATAATCAGTGATCAATAAACTGGGTGTTAGCTATGGCACTTGGGATGTAATCGGTGATCAGTAATGTGGCATTAGCAATGGCACTGGTATATAACCGTTTACCAATAAAGTGGGTATTGGCAATGGCACTGGGATGTAACCGGTGATCAATACAGTGGCCTTAGCAATGGCACTGGGATGTAACTGGTGATTAATAAAGTGGGTATTAGAAATGGTACATGGATATAACCTGGGATCAATAAAGTGGGTATTTGCAATAGCATTACGATGTATCTGGTGATCAATAAAGTGGGTATTAGCAATGGCACTTGGCTTGTAACCGGTGGTCAATAAAGTGGGCTTTAGCAATGGTACATGGATGTAACCTGGGATTAATAAAGTGGGTATTAGCAATCCATTGGGATGTATTTGGTGATCAATATAGTGGGTATTAGCAATGGCACTGGGATGTGACAGGTGATTAATCAAATGGCATTAGCAATGGCACTGGGATGATACCAGTGATTGATAAAGGGAGTATTAGCAATGGCACTGGGAATTAACTGGTGGTCAATAAAGTGGCATGAGCAATGGCACTGGTGGTGATCAATAAAGTGGGCATTAGCAATGGCACTGGGATGTAACCGATTGTTGTAAATAAAACAGCGATAATGTTAAGCATTCGCTGAAGACATGTTATTGTGTCTTCAGTGTAGTTTTCCCGCTCATACTTTAAAGCGTGGCCAGACTCCATCTTGTTTTATGGCGTCCATCTTAAAAGTTACACTCCGCCATGTGCTCGCCACGAGGCAAGTCCTACCTCGCTGACTGTCACCTCTGAAGTTTGCCCGGCAACAGGCTAGAAATAGTTCCAGCCTGTTTAGCGCATGCCCAGTATGTGTAACATCTGTTCCTGTTTATAAAGGATTGGAATGTGCATTCGAGGGGTCCCATGAACCATTAACTCCGCCCTTGTATCGATAATGTTCGAGAAATACCCATATATGGAAGTAAATCATGCTCTTTGAATTGTAACCACCCACTTATGAGCCCCTTCTTTGTGTATAAAAGGGGACCGCGTGTCCGAGTTCTTTGTGCTACCTTGTACAATACTGTAGAGTGTTGTGTGGGCTGTAGTACCACCTTTAAAGGTTTATTAAACTATGTTTTTGTATTTCCAGTTTCCGTGCCAATTTCTTATGTAGTCTGAGGACTTTGCGTACAGAAGAGCGAACCCTGTTCGCACTCGCAGGCCTTGCTGAGGCCTGTACTCATCAAGGTGATCGATATAGTGTATATTAGCAATGGTACTGGGATGTAACCGGTGAGCAATAAAGTGGGCATTAGTAATGGCCCTGGGATGTAACCGGTGATCAATAATTTGGATTTAACAATTGCACTGGGTTGTAACTGGCGATCAACAAAGTGGCATTAGCAATGGCACTTGGGATGTAATCTGTGATCAGTAAAGTGGCATTAGCAATGGCACTGGGATGTAACCAGTGATCAATAAAGTGGATTTAACAATGGCACTGGGATGTAACTGGTGATCAATAAAGTGGCATTAGCAATGGCACTTGGGATGTAATCTGTGATCAGTAAAGTGGCATTACCAATGGCACTGGGATGTAACCAGTGATCAATAAAGTGGCATTAGCAATGGCACTGGTATATAATCAGTGATCAATAAACTGGATATTATCAATGGTACTGGAATGTAACCGGTGATCAATAAACTGGCATTAGCAATGGCACTGGGATGTAACCGGTGATCAATAATTTGGATTTAACAATGGCACTGGGATGTAACTGGCGATCAATAAAGTGGCATTAGCAATGGCACTTGGGATGTAATCTGTAATCAGTCAAGTGGCATTAGCAATGGCACTGGGATGTAACCAGTGATCAATAAAGTGGCATTAGCAATGGCACTGGTATAAAATCAGTGATCAATAAACTGGATATTATCAATGGTACTGGAATGTAACCGGTGATCAATAAACTGGCATTAGCAATGGCACTGGGATGTAACCGGTGATCAATAAAGTGGGTATTAGCAATGGCACTGGGATGTAATCGGTGATCAATAATGTGGGTATTAGCAATTGCACTGGGATGTGATCAGTGATCAATAAAGTGGGCATTATCAATGGTACTGGGATGTACCCGGTGATCAATAAACTAACATTAGAAATGGCACTGAAATGTAACGATGATCAATAAACTGGCATTATCAATGGCACTGAGATGTCTCCGGTGACCACTAAACTGGTATTAGCAATGGTGTTTGAATGGAAGCAGTAATCAATAAAGTGGGTATTAGCAATAAAACTGGGACGTAACCGGTGATCAATAAAGTCGGTATTAGCAATGGCACTTGGATGTAACTGGTGATCAATAAAGTTGGCATCAGCAATGGAAGTAGGATGTAAACGGTGATCAATAAAGTGGGTGTTAGCAATGGCACTGGAATGTAACTGGTGATCAATAAAGTGGGTGTTAGCAATGGCACTGGGATGTAACTGGTGATCAATAAAGTGGGTATTAGCAATGGCACTGGGATGTAACCGGTGATCAATAAAGTGGCATTAGCAATGACAACTGGGATGTAACCAGTGATCAATAAAGTTGGCATTAGCAATGGCACTGGGATGTAAACAGTGATCAATAAAGTGGCATTAGCAGTGGCACTGGGATGTAACCGGTGATCAATAAAAAGGGTATTAGTAGTGGCACTGGGATGTAACCGGTAATCAATAATGTGGGTATAAGCAATGACACTGGGATGTAACCGGTGATTAATAAACTGGCATTGGCAATCACAAAGGTGGTGATCAATAAAGTGGGTATTAGCAATGGCACTGGGATGTAACCAGTGATCAATAAAGTGGGCATTAGCAATGGCCCTGGGATGTAACTGGTGATCTATAAAGTGGGTATTAGCAATGGCACTGGGATGTAACCGGTAATCAATAATGTGGGTATAAGCAATGACACTGGGATGTAACCGGTGATTAATAAACTGGCATTGGCAATCACAAAGGTGGTGATCAATAAAGTGGGTATTAGCAATGGCACTGGGATGTAACCAGTGATCAATAAAGTGGGCATTAGCAATGGCCCTGGGATGTAACTGGTGATCTATAAAGTGGGTATTAGCAATGGCACTGGGATGTAACAAGTGATTCATAAAGTGGGTACTAGCCAAGGCACTGGGATACAACAAGTGATCTATAAAGTGGGTACTAGCAATGGCACTGGGATGTAATTGGTGATCAATAAGGTGGGCGTTAGGAATGGCACTGGGATGCAACAGGTGATCAATATTTGGTATTAGCAATGGCACTGGGATATAACCGGTGATCAATAAACTGGGTATTAGCTATGGCACTGGGATGGGATGTATGACGTTACTTTGCAAACTTTTACAACGCACACCGTTACAACGCAATTTTTACAACGCACATACATTTACAACGAATGCCTTTACAACGCATGACATTACATAGCAGATGCTATTACAACGCATGCCATTACAACGTAAGTAAAGGTAAGTATATTATTTTATTAAAAAATGTAATTTTTTAAAATTTAATTAACTTAATACATTACATTATTTTTTAATAATTAATTTGTACATATATATATTTTTAAAAAAAGTTTCTTTTTAAAAGAACTATTATTATTAAAGAACTATTATTAATAAATAATAACATTATTACAATTAATTATTTAAATTACTTAAATTATTTATTTAAAAACTGAACCCTAAAAATACCCGTTACCCTGAACCCTAAAAATACCCCTGTACACAAACCCAAACCTAGCCCTGAACCCTAAAAATACCCCTGTACCCCAAAACCCAAAACCAGCCCTGAACCCTAAAAATACCCCTGTACCCCAAAACCCATACCTAGCCCTGAAACCTAAAAATACCCCTGTACCCCATATCCCAAACCTAACCCTGAACCCTAAAAATACCCCTGTACCCCACACCCAAACCCAGCCCTGAACTCTAAAAATACCCCTGTACCCCAAAACCCAAACCCAGCCCTGAACCCTAAAAATACCCCTGTACCCCATAACCCATACCTAGCCCTAAAACCTAAAAATACCCCTGTACCCCAAAACCCATACCTAGCCCTGAAACTTAAAAATACCCCTGTACCCCAAAACCCAAACCTAGCCCTGAAACCTAAAAATACCCCTGTACCCCAAAACCCATACCTAGCCCTGAAACCTAAAAATACCCCTGTACCCCAAAACCCATACCTAGCCCTGAAACCTAAAAATACCCCTGTACCCCAAAACCCATACCTAGCCCTGAAACCTAAAAATACCCCTGTACCCCAAAACCCATACCTAGCCCTGAAACCTAAAAATACCCCTGTACCCCAAACCCAAACCTAGCCCTGAAACCTAAAAATACCCCTGTACCCCAAAACCCATACCTAGCCCTGAAACCTAAAAATACCCCTGTACCCCATAACCCAAAACTAAATATATACTATTACTTAAATAAATGTATTTAATTTACATTTAAAAATAAATGATTTAATAAAATGACATACTTACCAATACTTACGTTGTAATGGCATGCGTTGTATTAGCATCTGCTATGTAATGTCATGCATTGTAAAGGCATGCGTTGTAACAGATCCTGCGTTGTAATGGTGTGCGTTGTAACGGTGTGCGTTGTAATAGTTGCGTTGTAACGGTTGTTTCCCCTGGGATGTAACCGGTGATCAATAAACATGCGTTATCAATGACACTAGGATGCAACAGGGGTTCCATAAAGTGGATATTAGCAATGGCACTGGGATGTAACCGGTGATCGATAAAGTGGTTATTAGCAATGGCACTAAGATGTAACCGATAATCGATAAAGTGGGTATTAGCAATGGCACTGGGATATAATATAAGGGGAGTACATCCTGATAATATGATAGCAGAAACGAAAGTCCCTCGGCCTAACATTCTCAAAGTTGCAGAAAGTCCAGACGTGGCTATAAAAGGAGAGTCTTTTCTGTCCAGCATCGATCTTGAATTGTGTGGTCGCTACATGGACGATAGAATTCTGAAAAGTCCTGACCCTAGTAAGACACCAAATGGGGCCACACCGTCAGGACTATTACTATATAGTAGCACTCCCTCTATAAATTCCAATGATATTCCTTCATTGCAGAATGATTCTAGGACTCCACCACTTAATCTATCTGGTGTCTGCCCCCTTACTGCTTCTGGGTTCCCTAAAGATGATAAACCTATCTCTGATTCCCTGATAGCACTAGAGCATTTACTGGCTTCCATATTGTTTCTACTAGGCAAATTTGTTGGGAGCTCTGATTGCATTCTGGACTCAGTTACACCGATATTGAAAGTATTACTGGCAAAAAACATAGAAAATGGTACTACTCCCCCCCCCCCCGGAGATTGTTGTGCAGAATGCCCTGGATAGCAATAATTTACTGGTAAAAAATGCTCCTGAGGGTACGCCAGTAGTGGTTGACAAACATGAGCCCTTAGGGATGCCTATCCCATCCGTTTCAAACTATATAAAGGAATCAGAACCTTCCTTAAAGGAAGAAAGTTTAGCGGATGTGAACTTAAACGCTGGAAATGAATTATTTCCAATTTTCAACCTAGATAAAAAAGAGCCTGAAGCGAATCTTGATGTAAATGGAAAAGTAAAAGAAAAAAGCAGAAAGAACAAAGGTAAAAATAGGAAACCTGTTCGTAAGCACAAGAAGAAAAGACAGAGGCAAATTATTTTTCAAAAACATACACATACAGAAGTGCTTGATGCTGTAGATATTGAAGATAACTCTCTATTGGACACTTCTTCTAATCAGGCTGCTGTTTGTACTACTGGTTCTGTGGTCAAAGGCCCTCCTGATGCGTATGCCAATGTTGGGGGAGCCCCTTGTCAAGAGGATAATGGATTAGTGCCCATAGCTTCAATAGAAGAGGTGACAAGAACTATTCCTGTTGCACCAGGGACACTTAACCCATCAGCGCCTATTTTTCGGCTGCCGGTTGTTGTTGCCACGAATTCTCCTCCTGTACATTTTAAAGCCCCTAATTCCTATGTGGATACTTTGACTCTGGACTTTTTGCCCTTATTTGACTCTGACTTATACCTAAACAGGTCATGGTTGCTTTACTGTTTTAAGGATATTGAAAGTCTGAAACTTATTCAGTCGAGTGACATTTATTTTATTTTATTTATTTATTTTTAAAATTTCTAAAGCGCACAAATGCCTTACGGCGTCTCAGCGCTAATATTTGCATATTGCAGATTGCGAGGGTTATAAGATGTTACTGGTTAAAGAGCCAGGTTTTAAGATGTTTTCGAAAGGAAAACAGCGAAGTGTGTTCCTTAATCTGAGAGGGAACCTGGTTCCATAATTTGGATGCAGCCACTACAAAACGTCTGTCTCCCCATGTCACCTTTTTTGTTGGGGGGATTTGGAGCTGTTGGGCCGTAGATGACCGCAGTGTTCGGCTAGGTTTGTAGATTTTAAAAGCGTTTTTAAAGAAGTCAGGCCCATTATTTTTCAGCGCCTTGTAAGTGATGCACATGGCCTTAAACTTTATCCTGCTTCTTATAGGTAGCCAGTGAAGCTCTCGAATTGTGGGAGAGATAGAGGCATATTTTAGAATCCCCATGAGGATCCTTGCAGCGGCATTTTGGACAAGCTGTAGCTTGCTCACCACTTGTTCCTGTGCATTGAGCAGAAGGCCATTGCAGTAGTCCACCTTGGATAGACATTGACTTGGTTTCTTTAGTAGGTCTTTTCGGCTTTAATGTACGCAGATGATATACTCATATTAGACTTAACGCCGAAGGGCTTATCTAACCGCCTGCAAGCATTACATTTATTTGCAGAAGCACATTTTATGAAGATCAATGCTCCCAAAAGCAAAATCATGTGCATTTCTGGAAGAAAAAAATGTAGGTCTGAAAACTTTGGATGGGCTATAGGAGGCCAGACACTAGAGGTGGTTAAAATTTACACCTTCTTAGGTAAAATAATCTCGGCAAATTTAAGTGAGAAACCCCACATTGAACATAATTCGCGTAAAGCATTGGCTCATGGTATGGGGCTATGTTCCTTGTATTCTGCTACAGGAAAAAGACACTTTGCTCGATTTTTGGAAGTATATAGAGCAAAAATCCCTGCAACTCTGCTATATGGAATCGAATTGGTGGAGTTAAGGCATTGGGGTTTTCTGCAACTAATGGAAGGAAAGGTATTAAGAAGAATTTCTTCCCTTAATACAGCTTGCTCCGTGTCTGCATGTAGGCAGGAATTTGGCCTTCGGAGCTGTTGGGTACAGGGGTTGATTGCCCTGGTAAGGTGGGTGGCTTGTTTGGCCAGAGGTAAATCGGGTTCCCTACGGGCATATATTAAAAACGAACTACTGGGCAATTTAAACGAGTTTTCATTAATAGTAAAAAACTTTACAAAAGCGGTAACAATGTTAGAGTTGGATGCAAGTACTTTGTTCCTACTTTCTCCTTCTCAACTAAAGTCTCAGCTGAAATATACATCTTGGGAACTCTGTTTTAAATTGGATAGGACGGCTTTACATGAAAAGAAGGGTGGTGAGTTACTTTTAAGCACGTACTCAGTAAAGCAGGCCCAGCAGTACGTTTCTTGGAATATCCCTCATAGAGTCCGTAGGCTATGGTACCTTTTAAGACATGACTTGCTTCCTCTAAATTCACTCTTAGCAAAGTGGTATGGGACATCTCCAGTATGTAACCTTTGTAATAAGGCAGTGCAGGACCGAAATCATGTTTTGTTTATTTGTCCTACATTAAGTCCATTGCGCTCTAAATGATTAAAATCCATTTGTCTACAATTAGGAATCCTTAATGTAAATACTTTTTTCCATGCCCTTTATTGTCCACCGAATGAAATGTTTTGCTTCAAAATTTTTAAGGGTTTTTTAGATATTTATTAATGATACCTAGAGATGTTGTTTGATGATTGTTCGGCCTGTGTTAAAGATGTGATCCTTTATTCGGCTTTTATAGTGATTTTTATTGTATGTATGTAGTGGTGTATAATTATGTGACTGTTTTATGTGGCCCTCTTTTGAGAGCCAAAAACATAATAAACTTAAACTTGAACTAATCAGTGATCAATAAACTGGGTATTAGCTGTGGCACTGGGATGTAACCGGTGATCAATAAACTTGCGTTATCCATGACACTAGGATGCAACAGGGGATCAATAAGGTGGGTATTAGCAATGACACTAGGATGCAACAGGGGATCCATAAAATGGATATTAGTAATGGAACTGGGATGTAACCGGTGATCAATAAACTTGTGTTATCAATGAAACTAGGATGCAACATGGGATCAATAAAGTGGGTATTAGCAATGACACCGGGATGTAACCGGTGATCCATAAAGTGGGTATTAGAGATGGCACTGGGATGTAACCGATGATCAATAAACTTCCGTTAGCAATGAAACTGGAATGTAACCGGTGATCAATGAAATGGGTGTTAGCAATGGCACTGGGATGGAACCGGTGATCAATAAAGTGGGTATTTGCAATTGCACTGGAATGTATCCTGTGATCACTAAAGTGGGAATTAGCAATGGCACTGGGATGTAACCGGTGATCAATAAAGTGGCATTAGCAATGGCACTGGGATATAACCCTTGACCAATAAAGTGGGTATTGGCAATGGCACTGGGATGTAACCAGTGATCAATACAGTGGCATTAGCAATGGCACTGGGATGTATCTGGTGATCAATAAAGTGGGAATTAGCAATGGCCCTGGGATGTAAATAATCTCGGCAAATTTAAGTGAGAAACCCCACATTGAACATAATTCGCGTAAAGCATTGGCTCATGGTATGGGGCTATGTTCCTTGTATTCTGCTACAGGAAAAAGACACTTTGCTCGATTTTTGGAAGTATATAGAGCAAAAATCCCTGCAACTCTGCTATATGGAATCGAATTGGTGGAGTTAAGGCATTGGGGTTTTCTGCAACTAATGGAAGGAAAGGTATTAAGAAGAATTTCTTCCCTTAATACAGCTTGCTCCGTGTCTGCATGTAGGCTGGAATTTGGCCTTCGGAGCTGTTGGGTACAGGGGTTGATTGCCCTGGTAAGGTGGGTGGCTTGTTTGGCCAGAGGTAAATCGGGTTCCCTACGGGCATATATTAAAAACGAACTACTGGGCAATTTAAACGAGTTTTCATTAATAGTAAAAAACTTTACAAAAGCGGTAACAATGTTAGAGTTGGATGCAAGTACTTTGTTCCTACTTTCTCCTTCTCAACTAAAGTCTCAGCTGAAATATACATCTTGGGAACTCTGTTTTAAATTGAATAGGACGGCTTTACATGAAAAGAAGGGTGGTGAGTTACTTTTAAGCACGTACTCAGTAAAGCAGGCCCAGCAGTACGTTTCTTGGAATATCCCTCATAGAGTCCGTAGGCTATGGTACCTTTTAAGACATGACTTGCTTCCGCTAAATTCACTCTTAGCAAAGTGGTATGGGACATCTCCAGTATGTAACCTTTGTAATAAGGCAGTGCAGGACCGAAATCATGTTTTGTTTATTTGTCCTACATTACGTCTATTGCGCTCTAAATGGTTAAAATCCATTTGTCTACAATTAGGAATCCTTAATGTAAATACTTTTTTCCATGCCCTTTATTGTCCACCGAATGAAATGTTTTGCTTCAAAATTTTTAAAATTTTTAAGGGTTTTTTAGATATTTATTAATGATACCTAGAGATGTTGTTTGATGATTGTTCGGCCTGTGTTAAAGATGTGATCCTTTATTCGGCTTTTATAGTGATTTTTATTGTATGTATGTAGTGGTGTATAATTATGTGACTGTTTTATGTGGCCCTCTTTTGAGAGCCAAAAACATAATAAACTTAAACTTGAACTAATCAGTGATCAATAAACTGGGTATTAGCTGTGGCACTGGGATGTAACCGGTGATCAATAAACTTGCGTTATCCATGACACTAGGATGCAACAGGGGATCAATAAGGTGGGTATTAGCAATGACACTAGGATGCAACAGGGGATCCATAAAGTGGATATTAGTAATGGAACTAGGATGTAACCGGTGATCAATAAACTTGTGTTATCAATGAAACTAGGATGCAACATGGGATCAATAAAGTGGGTATTAGAGATGGCACTGGGATGTAACCGATGATCAATAAACTTCCGTTAGCAATGAAACTGGAATGTAACCGGTGATCAATGAAATGGGTGTTAGCAATGGCACTGGGATGGAACCGGTGATCAATAAAGTGGGTATTTGCAATTGCACTGGACTGTATCCTGTGATCACTAAAGTGGGAATTAGCAATGGCACTGGGATGTAACCGGTGATGAATAAAGTGGCATTAACAATGGCACTGGGATATAACCGTTGACCAATAAAGTGGGTATTGGCAATGGCACTGGGATGTAACCAGTGATCAATACAGTGGCATTAGCAATGGCACTGGGATGTATCTGGTGATCAATAAAGTGGGAATTAGCAATGGCCCTGGGATGTAACCGGGTTCAATAAAGTGGGCTTTTGCAATGGCACTGGGATGTGACCGGTGATTAATCAAATGGCCTTAGCAATGGCACTGGAATGTAACTGGTGATCAATAAAGTGGGTATTAGCAAAGGCACTGGGATGTCACTGGTGATCAATAAAGTGACATTAGATGTGGCACTGGAATGTAACCGGTGATCACAAAGTGGGTATCAGCATTGGCACTGGGATGTAACTGGTGATCAATAAAGTGGCATTAGCAATGGCACTGGTGGTGATTAATAAAGTGGGTATTAGAAATGGTACTAAAATGTACCTGGTGATCAATAAAGTGGGCATTAGCAATGGCACGGATATGTAACCGGTGATCAAAAAACTGGCATTAGCAATGGCACTGGGTTGTAACCGGGAAAAAAAAGTGGGTATTAGCAATGGCATTACTATGTAACCGGTGATAAATATAGAGGGTATTAGCAATGGCACTGGGATGTAACCGGTGATCGATAAAATAGGTATTAGCAATGGCACTAGGATGTAACTGGTGATCCATAAAGTGGGTACTAGCAATGGCACTGGGATTTAACTGGTGATCAATACTTTGGTATCAGCACTGGCACTGGGATATAACTGGTGATCAATAAAGTGGGTACTAGCAATGGCACTGGGATGTATTATGTGACCAATAAAGTGGCATTACCAATGGCACTGGGATGTAACCGGTGATCAATAAAGTGGGCGTTAGGAATGGCACTGGGATGTAACAGGTGATCAATATTTGGTATTAGCAATGGAACTGGGATATAACCGGTGATCAATAAACTGGGTATTAGCTATGGCACTGGGATGAAACCGGTGATCAATAAACTTGCATTATCAATGACACTAGGATGCAACAGGGGATCAATGAAGTGGGTATTAGCAATGGCACTGGGATGTAACCTGTGATCCATAAAGTGGATATTAGCAATGGCACTGGGATGTAACCGGTGATCGATAAAGTGGTTATTAGCAATGGCACTAAGATGTAACCGGTAATCGATATAGTGGGTATTAGCAATGGCACTGGGATACAATCAGTGATCAATAAACTGGGTGTTAGCTATGGCACTGGGAAGTAACCGGTGATTAATAAACTTGCGGTATCAATGACACTAGGATGCAACAGGGGATCAATAAAGTGGGTATTAGCAATGGCCCTGGGATGATACCGGTGATCCATGATGTGGATATTACCAATGGCACTGGGATATAACCAGTGATCAATAACTGGGTATTAGCTATGGCACTGGGATGTAACCGGTGATCAATAAAATTGCGTTATCAATGACACTAGGATGCAACAGGGGATCAACAAAGTGGGTATTAGCAATGGCACTGGGATGTAATCGGTGATCAAGAAAGTGGTATTAGCAATGGCACAGGATGTAACCGGTGATCCATAAAGTGGGTATTAGAAATGGCACTGGGGTTTAAACGGTGATCAATACTTTGGAATTAGCACTGGCCCTGGGATATAACCAGTGATCAATAAACTGGGAATTAGCTATGGCACTGGGATGTAACCGATGATCAATAAACTTCAGTTAGCAATGAAACTACAGGGTATGGACTTCACGGTGGAACATCGCCCTGGCACAGATCACGCCAACGCTGACGGTCTGTCCAGGTATTTCCGCCTTTGTGATGAGGAACTCCCTGGGGAAGGGTAGTTCTCCCCACATTTCAGCTGGAGGGGACACGTGTTAGACCTGGCACCTTGGCGTGAGTTTCCCTTCCACTTTTTGCTGATGTGCCTCAGATGTTTTGCTGTTTTTGCTGGTGTCCGCTGCTCAGGGCACTGCGCCACGGCCAATCCGTGCCGCAGTGCAAGTGCTCCCTATGTAAAGTGTAACTGTGATTGATGTCCTGATTGGTTCATTGGGTTTACTGTCAGTCCCCAGTAAAGTGCACCAGGAGTGCCAGGGCTTGTAAATGCCAATACTGCTAGTGGGCCTGCAGCGCTGGTTGCGCCACCCACACAAGCAGCCTTTTAAAATGTGTCTAGGGTCTGCCATTGCAGAACCTGCGTGCAGTCTGGTACTGTCATGCTGACTGGGCAAGTGCACCCACTTGCCAGCCTCTAAACCTTCCCTTAACTTCATATTAGTCACCCCTATGGTAGGCCCTAGGGCAGGGTGCATTGTAAGTGTAAGCTAGGACATGCTCTAATGTGTGTGGCATGTCCTAATAGTGAATTACAGCCAAATTCCCTTTTCACTATTGAAAGGCTACCTGCTCCCTTTTAGGCCAGATGGGCTGCTGGAATTATTACACTCTATAATCCCAGCAGGCTCAGGGAGCATGGTAGAAAATAATGTTTAGTATGCCTGAACTCAGAATAATAAAATACTTCTTTTAGTAAAGTTTATTTTAATATCCTGTGTTTGCAAATGCTACTTTTAGAAAGTTAGCATTTGCTTGCCTAACCATTTCAGCCCGCCTCTGCAGTATGTGTATCTGACTGTCTGGGATGTGTGAGTGACAGGGCTGGGGGATGACAGGTGGTGATTGGAAGGATTACACCTTAGTGTGAGGTGGGAGTTTCCCTGGACTATGCATCAGGCTGTGCTCTGCCACCACAATGCTGGCTCTGCCCCCCTGGGGAGCGACTGATGACTCAGCCTGCACCTGGCCCAGGAAGGGTGAAGCCCCATCATCAAGGTACTCCTGGCTGCCCCTGTCCACACAATGCTGGCTCCACCTCCTGTGGAGCGTCTGACGTGCCTGCCCCTCACACTGAAAGCAGAAGCCAGATTGCACCCAAAAAAATGCTCAGAGACTGAAAGTGGCTATGCAAAGGCCCCCCTGGCCTGTCAAAACAAAGGAAACTGTGTATAAAAGTAGGAGCCCTGCTCCTTGTAAATCAGAATCCTGTTTTACCACGAAGGACCTCTGCCCGCCTAGAAGGAGAAGAGACGCTGGGAGGACTGGCCTGCTGCTTGCCTTGCTGAGAAACGAGAGGAAAATACTTTGCTGCTTTGTGCCTAAACATTCTCCAAGGGCTTGATTGAGCTTGCCCCCTGACCTGAGCGACAGGACCATCTGGCTCAACCTGCCCTCTGCTCGTCTGCCGGTATTAATCCGGGATTTCTACAGATGCCGGAGCTGTGACCCTGGTGCCCCCCAGCCCCTTCCTGAGGCTGTGACCGACTGTGTCTCCCCACTGAGGAGATCGCTGTGTCACCCCACCTTGGAGGGCTCGCTGTCGTGGTGCCCCCCAGCCCCTCCTAGAGGCCGTGATCGCCAGGTTTCCCCATCCCTGCCGACGGAGAGCCCGCTCTGCTGAGCCGCTCCCCCCTCCGCCGAGGGAAACCACTGAACCCACCGCCCACGGAGGCTCGCTGTTGTACCCCACTCTCCCGCCAGAAATCCCCACCGGACTCCCACAGACCCAGGGGACAGACCTCCGCTGTCCGGACGCCTCGGGTGCCAGCCTCGCTCTGCCTGAGAGCCGCTGGGCACCTCGCATCTGCCGACGGAGGAAAAGCCGCCACCGAGACCGTCATCGGGCTCGTGGCCCGCAACGTTTGTTGACCCCCTTTGTTTGCTGCCAGCCAGTTTCCGAGTGCCCCCAGCCTAAAGATCAGCTGTGGTGCGAGCCGCCCTTTCCAGCTGACTCGCACCGCTCTGTGTGCCTACCTGCAGCTCCGCACTGCGAGAGCGCTCCAGCCCCTCCCGTCAGAAGAGACGGGAAGGGGAAGCCGCAGGCTGCATTCAG
The DNA here is from genome assembly GCF_964263255.1 of Lissotriton vulgaris. NCBI lineage: Eukaryota > Metazoa > Chordata > Amphibia > Caudata > Salamandridae > Lissotriton > Lissotriton vulgaris. The sequence continues at coordinate 47,013,928 of NC_141699.1, forward strand.
CGCCCCGGTCAGAGTGACAGGAGCGGCCCCAGGTCCTTTGGCCCTCGTCTTCCGTGGGCCGCTCTGAGGCCAGCACTAACCCCCGCCTGAAACCCGCAGACCCGTGGGGGCCGTGCACATCACCAGCTCCGGCGGGGCCGAACGCGTCCCACGCAGGAAGCGTGAGCATTGGGCGGTCGGGCCCCGATCTTGGCCCAGAACGGGCAGGAAGTACCCAGGAGCCCCTGGGCCGGCTGCAACAAACTAAAGAGGAGCAGTGTGACTCCCAATACTCCCAGGACTCAAGAAAACACTCCTGAAAGGTACACTGCAGGGAAACATCCGTTTTAAAGACTGAAAGTATATTTTAAACTACAACCAAGAAGAAAAGCTTGCTTATTTACAATCTGTGGTGCTACTCAAACGTTACTTGGTCTTGTGATAAGTCTGACCTAAGAGATATATATATTTTACATAAAGGAACGTATTTTTATATATTTCCAGCCTGGTGTCCATTTGTGGGGGGATTGGTACATTTTACTGTGTGTGTGATTACAAATTCTTAACTCCATAACGCCTGAAGAATAGCCTTGGCTGCTCACGCCACGCACCTAGAGGGTGAGCAAGGGTAATTCTAAGGGGTCATCCTTCGCCCTGACTTAGAGGAGAGGGTCCCTGCTTGTCACAAGTACCTACTTGCGCCAACCAGAGACCCCCAATTCTAACAGTGGGTATTAGAAATGTCACTTGGATGTAACCGGTGATCAATAAAGTGGCATTAGCAGTGGCACTGGGATGTGACCGGTGATCAATAATGTGGGTATTAGCAACAGTACATGGATGTAACCGGGGATCAATAAAGTGGGTATTAGCAAAGGTACATGGATGTAACCGGGGATCAATAAAGTGGGTATTAGCAATGGCATTGGGATGTATCTGGTGATCAATAGAGTGGGTATTAGGAATGGCACTGGAATATAACTGGTGATCAATAAAGTGGGCATTAGAAAAGGCACTTGGGATGTCACTGGTGATCAATAAAGTGGCATTAGAAGTGGCACTGGGATGTAACCAGTGATTAATACATGGAGTATTACAATTAAGCATGGGCGAATTTTGCAAATCTGGTGTTCGCAAATTTGCGGATTTTTTTTTTTGTGTTCGCAAGGATTTCTGCCAGTTCGCGAGGGTTTTGTACCAGTTCGCAATTGCGAACTTACATGTAGGCTCGCAACGGTCGCGATTATGTTGTTTCTACGTCTGGTTCATCATCACAGGTTCCCAGCACCCTCTGTTTCACAACTGCCACCCTCTGTTTCACCCATGCCACCCTCTGGTACATCAATGCCACCCTCTGGTTCATCATCACTGTAGATTATGGGGGGGTAAAGCAAGCACACCTGCCCTGCTTCAACTGACATGAATTAATTTGGGGTTGATTTATTAATGTGTCACTGTTTTAAAATTCCAGTCTGGCACCTGCTTACTTATCTGTAATTTGCTTTCTGTTGCAGTGCAATTTTTTTTCCAGGACCTTTGTGGCCTACTTGTAGCTATTCTATGAGCCTGCTGTGAGGGTCAGAGCAGGATCATACAATTGTTGCAACTAGCAACTGAACTCTGGAGGGGCCCCAGTCAGGAAGCACTACAGGGAATGGTTGCTATTACTAATGATGAGTTTGAACTTTTGCACCTGCTGAGTGCTTTCATTTTGAAAATTCGTATTTCTGCAGAACAGCAACTGTAATGCCCCAAACAAACATAATGATTCAGAAAAGGGGGTGGTGATGAACATAGTGTCTGAATTAAGCAGACCACTCTTACCCAGTCCAAAGATCAGGGCTTGATCCATCACCGTTTTTTAGCTCACTGCACCATCCCAGCTCAGAACCTGGCTACATGCAAATTAGTCTGTTCCTGTCCCAGTGCATGATGGGAACAGGGCAAACCAAACTACCAGGCCAATTCTTATACTGGGAAGGAAACAAGCTTCCGGGGACCGGTTTCTGGCATTTCAGCCGTCGTCGGCCCGGCTTGCTTGAATCCTGATGGTGCAATGAGCAAGGGACTCACATCTGAGTATACCCTTCCACGCTTATGGTGGACAAAATGATTCAGAAAAGGGGGTGGTGATGAACAGAGTGTCTGAATTAAGCAGACCACTCTTACCCAGTCCAAAGATCAGGGCTTGATCCATCACCGTTTTTTAGCTCACTGCACCATCCCAGCTCAGAACCTGGCTACATGCAAATTAGTCTGTTCCTGTCCCAGTGCATGATGGGAACAGGGCAAACCAAACTACCAAGCCAATTCTTATACTGGGAAGGAAACAAGCTTCCAGGGACCGGTTTCTGGCATTTCAGCCGTCGTCGGCCCGGCTTGCTTGAATCCTGATGGTGCAATGAGCAAGGGACTCACATCTGAGTATACCCTTCCACGCTTATGGTGGACAAAATGATTCAGAAAAGGGGGTGGTGATGAACAGAGTGTCTGAATTAAGCAGGCCACTCTTACCCAGTCCAAAGATCAGGGCTTGATCCATCACCGTTTTTTAGCTCACTGCACCATCCCAGCTCAGAACCTGGCTACATGCAAATTAGTCTGTTCCTGTCCCAGTGCATGATGGGAATAGGGCAAACCAAACTACCAAGCCAATTCTTATACTGGGAAGGAAACAAGCTTCCGGGGACCGGTTTCTGGCATTTCAGCCGTCGTCGGCCCGGCTTGCTTGAATCCTGATGGTGCAATGAGCAAGGGACTCACATCTGAGTATACCCTTCCACGCTTATGGTGGACAAAATGATTCAGAAAAGGGGGTGGTGATGAACAGAGTGTCTGAATTAAGCAGACCACTCTTACCCAGTCCAAAGATCAGGGCTTGATCCATCACCATTTTTTAGCTCACTGCACCATCCCAGCTCAGAACCTGGCTACATGCAAATTAGTCTGTTCCTGTCCCAGTGCATGATGGGAACAGGGCAAACCAAACTACCAAGCCAATTCTTATACTGGGAAGGAAACAAGCTTCCGGGGACCGGTTTCTGGCATTTCAGCCGTCGTCGGCACGGCTTGCTTGAATCCTGATGGTGCAATGAGCAAGGGACTCACATCTGAGTATACCCTTCCACGCTTATGGTGGACAAAATGATTCAGAAAAGGGGGTGGTGATGAACAGAGTGTCTGAATTAAGCAGGCCACTCTTACCCAGTCCAAAGATCAGGGCTTGATCCATCACCGTTTTTTAGCTCACTGCACCATCTCAGCTCAGAACCTGGCTACATGCAAATTAGTCTGTTCCTGTCCCAGTGCATGATGGGAATAGGGCAAACCAAACTACCAAGCCAATTCTTATACTGGGAAGGAAACAAGCTTCCGGGGACCGGTTTCTGGCATTTCAGCCGTCGTCGGCCCGGCTTGCTTGAATCCTGATGGTGCAATGAGCAAGGGACTCACATCTGAGTATACCCTTCCACGCTTATGGTGGACAAAATGATTCAGAAAAGGGGGTGGTGATGAACAGAGTGTCTGAATTAAGCAGACCACTCTTACCCAGTCCAAAGATCAGGGCTTGATCCATCACCATTTTTTAGCTCACTGCACCATCCCAGCTCAGAACCTGGCTACATGCAAATTAGTCTGTTCCTGTCCCAGTGCATGATGGGAACAGGGCAAACCAAACTACCAAGCCAATTCTTATACTGGGAAGGAAACAAGCTTCCGGGGACCGGTTTCTGGCATTTCAGCCGTCGTCGGCCCGGCTTGCTTGAATCCTGATGGTGCAATGAGCAAGGGACTTACATCTGAGTATACCCTTCCACGCTTATGGTGGACAAAATGATTCAGAAAAGGGGGGTGGTGATGAACAGAGTGTCTGAATTAATCAGACCACTCTTACCCAGTCCAAAGATCAGGGCTTGATCCATCACCGTTTTTTAGCTCACTGCACCATCCCAGCTCAGAACCTGGCTACATGCAAATTAGTCTGTTCCTGTCCCAGTGCATGATGGGAACAGGGCAAACCAAACTACCAAGCCAATTCTCATACTGGGAAGGAAACAAGCTTCCGGGGACCGGTTTCTGGCATTTCAGCCGTCGTCGGCCCGGCTTGCTTGAATCCTGATGGTGCAATGAGCAAGGGACTCACATCTGAGTATACCCTTCCACGGTTATGGTGGACAAAATGATTCAGAAAACATAGGCAACTGAACTCTGGAGGGGCCCCTCAGGAAGTACTACAGGGAATGGTTACTAATGATGAGTGAACTTTCGCACCTGCTGAGTGCTTTCTGCAGAACAACAACTGTAATGCCCCAAAAAAACTTACTTATGAAAGTTGATTTCTAATCCAAAAGTGATCCAAAGAGAGTCAAAAGGCCTCAAATCCAAAAAATTGCAGGCAAATGTCAACCTGAGGAGTTATTCTTATAAAAATCATCATTTTCAGAAGGTCTATGCTGCTTGCTAGTGGATTTCTTGTGCAGAATTGCAAATTTTGTAATTTCGCGAGCGCGAGATTGTTGTTGCCCGCCGCACCTACATGTTCGCAATTGCGAACTCTCGCGATGAGTCGCCAAACTCCAGCGGGATCCCGCAGCAAGATCCAAAATGGCGCAGCACTCGCAAAAATATCGAGAAAAACAACTCGGCAAAACGCTGAATGACGGTAAGTGAACGCCACATGCCGCAAAATTGTATCACCAAGAAAAAAAAATCCGCTGCATGCAAATTTGCGGATTTTGCGGGAAATTTGCGAATCTCGCGGATCGCGAATTTACCGAAAATGCGCAAAATCCGCGAGCGGAACGGATTTTCCGCCCATGCTTAATTACTATGGCACTGGGATGTTACCGGTGGTCAATAAAGTGGCATGAGCAATGGCACTCGTGGTCATCAATAAAGTGGGTAAAATAAATGGTACTGAAATGTACCTGGCGATCAATAAAGTGGCATTAGCAATGGCAATGGGATGTAACCGTTGATCAAAAAAAGTCGGTATTAGAAATGGCAAAGGGATTTAACCAGTGATCAATACTTTGGTATTAGCACTGGCACTGGGATGTAACCGATGATCAATAAACTTCTGTTAGCAATGACACAGCGATGTAACCAGTGATCAATAAACTGGGTATTAGCAGTGGCACTGGGATGTAACCGGTGATCAATAATGTGGGTATTAGCAATGGCCCTGGGATGTAACAAGTGATCCATAAAGTGGGTACTAGCAATGGAACTGGGATGTAACAGGTGATCAATAAAGTGGCATTAGCAATGGCACTGGGATGTAACCGGTGATCAATAAAGTGGGCATTAGCTATGGCACTGGGATGTAACAGGTGATCAACATTTGGTATTAGCAATGGCACTGGGATGTTACCGGTGATCAATAAAGTGGCATTAGCAATGGCAGTGGGATATAACCATTGACCAATAAAATGGGTATTAGCAATGGCACTGGGATGTAACCGGTGATCAATAAAGTGGCATTAGCAATGGCCCTGGGATGTAACCGGTGATCAATAAAGTGGATATTAGCAATGGCACTGGGATGTAACCGGTGATCAATAAAGTAGCATTAGCAGTGGCACTGGGATGTAACCGGTGATCAATAAAGTGGGCATTAGCAATGGCACTGGGATGTAACCGGTGATCAATGAAGTGGTTATTTGCAATGGCACAGGGATGTAACAGGTGATCAATAATGTGGGTTTTACCAATGGCATTGGGATGTAACCAGTGATCAATAAAGTGGGTATTAGCAATGGTACATGGATGTAAGCTGGGATCAATAAAGTGGGTATTAGCAATGGCCGGGGATGTAACCAGTGATCAATAAAGTGGTTATTAGCAATGGTACATGGATATAACCTGGGATCAATAAAGTTGGTATTTGCAATGGCATTAGGATGTATCTGATGATCAATAAAGTGGGTATTAGCAATGGCACTGGGATGTAACCGGTGTTCAATAAAGTGGGCTTTAGCAGTGGTACATGGATGTAACCTGGGATTAATAAAGTGGGTATTAGCAATGGCATTGGGATGTATCTGGTGATCAATAAAGTGGGTATTAGCAATGGCACTGGGATGTGACCGGTGATTAATCAAATGGCATTAGCACTGTCAGGCTTACTGATTTACTGGCCCCCGGGCTGCCTGGGCAATTTCGCAAGCTCCGTAATGGAAACTGTGACGACGCTGGCCTCATCTACAACTAACTTTATAGTAATGGGAGACCTCAATCTCCATTTTAACGATACTACAGATTTAATAGCCCGAGACCTTCAGGGCGACCTTAAAGCATGTGAGCTGCCTCTAATTAATGCAGGAGCCACGCATGATAAGGGTCACTTACTTGACCCAATGTTTTCTAAAATCCCCCGCCTTATGGCCAGGCCAGCATATCCTCTACCGTGGTCTGATAATTTTTTGGTTTCGGCTGATTGGCAAGTCGACTCACCCCCTACATCTGCCCATCAGGCTTTCTTGGTCGACAGAGCCTGGTCCAGACTATTGATCAATGACTGGACCTCTAAATTGGAAGACTCGCTCCCTCCTCCCGAATCAGACCCGACTAAAGGAGATGAGAATCTCAATCAATGGCTGACTGCCTGTCTTGACGCTCTTATCCCGAAAAAGAGAGTGCAAAAGAGGGAGAAAAGAATCGGATCTGCTCCCTGGTATACTGCCGAGCTCCGCATGCTTAAGAAAGGATGTAAAAAGCTGGAGAGGTCATGGAGAAAGAAATTGGAGAGTTCTAGGTGGGAGGAATACCGCTTAGCTATGAGGGGTTATAAATCTGCTCTTCGGCTGGCAAAAGCCCAATTTTTTGAGGAGCTTATAAGATCTGCCTCAAGCTCATCTAGGGAAACTTTCAAAGTGGTGCAAGAAATCCTCAAAGTTCCTGAACCAGTGGCCACACATGATAAACAGAAGTGTAAGGAGCTCGCAGACTTCTTCCACACGAAAATTGAAAAGATACTTAGTTCCCTACCTCAGTCTATACAATCTCAGCCTAATCAGGAAAAGAACTCTATTACACAGCCTAGAGATGTATCTTCCTATTTAGATACTTTTAGCCCAGTTTCAGTGGTCCAAGTTCTGAAGGCTTTAGGATCTATGAAAAGTGGCTCCCCTATGGATCCAGTCCCTATGACATTTTTAAAGCAGGTAGCAGCTTCTATTGTAGCTCCTATTACTGATATGATGAACGCCTCTTTTGCCCAGGTCTTGGTGCCACCAAGCTGGAAAACAGCAGCGGTTAAGGCACTCTTAAAAAAGGCAAACTTGGATACTGCGGAATTGGCAAATTTTAGGCCTATATCCCTGCTGCCGGGACCCAGCAAAATTGCTGAAAGGCTAGCGAATTTTCAACTGTCAGGTTTTTTGGAGTCTAATGGATTGCTCCGAGACTCGCAGACTGGATTCCGTCCAGGCCAGAGCACTGACACTGCCCTCCTGGCAGTCGTGGAAGAAACCAGACGCATTATGGATGCAGGGGGATCAGTGGCAGTGATCCTCCTGGACCTTAGTGCGGCGTTTGACACCGTTAATCATCAGGTGCTGATTCAGCGACTGTCAGAGGTAGGTGTGGCAGGGGCCGCTCTGAAGTGGCTTAGTTCATTTCTTGGCGGCCGCTCATATCAGGTTTGGGAAGGCAGCAATCGGACTTCATCTATTCCCCTCCAATGTGGGGTGCCACAGAGCTCCTCTTTGAGCCCTACATTGTTCAATGTATATATGGCCCCCCTGGAGGATGTGGTGGCCCCTTATGACATCAAGATCATCAGCTACGCGGATGATACGCAGTTAGTGGTTGCCTTATCACAACTGGTGGAGAACCCCGATTTGCTGCACTCCTGCCTTTTGGAAGTCCATACCTGGATGGATGAATCATCTCTTAAGCTGAATGGTTCAAAGACAGAGATAATGTTGCTAGGGAATAAAATCTCTTCACTCCCACCGACCAGCTGGCCTAGTTGTATGGGCGACCTCCCAAGGCCGAAAGAGGAGATTGGAAAGGGGCGACCACTCGGTCCCCCCGAACGTATGGTGGAGTACCCCGATCCCCCCGGGAGGCCATCTTGGGCGGGAGGCGAGTCTCGGCTGGTATGCCCGAAGTGGCGTAGCCGGGGCGCGTCTTTTCCCGCCCTGGAATGGGTTGTCCTAGACGTTGAAGCCGCCAGCCCCGCCCCCGGAGGCGGGCGGAGGCGGGTTTACGCCCGCCCGAAGACGGATAAAAGGAGCAACAAGCCAAGAAAGCATCCTCTTGTTCCTGTGCTCTGAAGCTGCACCTCCCCACTGCACGCGAGCTCGAGACGGAACGAAGAGCCAATTTTGAGCGTTGTAATTTTGTTCTTGTTCTTACAGATATCTTCGTTGGAGAATGCCGGGCAAGAAGGTCGGAAAGCGGGTCGGTACCGATCAGATGCTCCGCATGCTCGTAAAGGACATAGCCGAGTTGAAAAAGCAGATGGCGGCAATGAACGGGGCGGGAGGCCCGAAGCGAATCATCGGACCAGCATTGCCGGGAGTAGTCCCTAGCGGGAGAGGCAAGAGGTCCAAGAGGGGGGCACCTGGGGGGGAGGCCCCGGTTCCCGATACACCGATAGAGGAGCCAATACCGGTTCCGAAGGAGGGGCATCCGATCCCCGTGGTAGTCACCCCCGTGAACGGGGAGGATATGCCTCCCGAGTTGGCTGCACAACTGGCAGCGTGGTTGGGAAAAGATAGCGAGGGCACCACGGCGGATGACGCCAGGGCAGTAATGAAGCAATTGCGAGAATCTAGAGAGGCTGCGAAGGCACCATCTTCTGTTCCCCCACAGGTTCCGGTGGGCGAGACCGCAGCGGGCACGAGTTCGGCAGCGATTACAGCTCCTAATTCAGGTAAGCGGCTACTGCCGATTGCGGGTGAGGGGTCTGTACCCTCACGAAGGGAGAAAGTAGCCCAGCATGTTCCACTCAAAGTTAAGGAAAAGATTTGGGCTGATAAGTATATGAACATGTTTTCTTTGCTTACCGACCATTACGAGATCGAACATGTGAAGGGCCAAAAAGAGCTTCTGCATCCGAGTGTTTGGCGCGCCAAAATGGCCGCCTTTAAGGTGGAGGAGAACATAGGTACTTGGGGCAGAGCGTTTGGCATATTCACCTCAATTATGGGGGAGCGAAGGCCTGAGTTGTTGCCCGAGTTGCCCATATATCAGACACGTATCATGGAGTATTCTCAATCATACGAGGGCAATCAGTGGTTTTGTTATGACAATGTTTTTAGGAAGGCCAAAGAGCATGACCCAGCTCTGACCTGGGATTGTTATGACTCTATTTCTTGGCAAAAAATGGAGCATTCAGGCATGTTAAATGTGCCATTGTCGGGGGGTAACGGGGGTGAATCTTCCCGCCAATCCTCTGGAACGTCCTTTCGGACGGGGGCAGGTAACGAGCATCACTCGAAGTCGAGTGGCAACACAGGTAAAAAGGGGATTTGTTGGAACTTTAACAGGGGAAAATGTACGAGGCCCCAGGGGTCATGCAAGTTTAGACACGACTGTGGGGGGTGTGGACAGTCCTCCCATCCCGAGACCATGTGCAGAGCCAAAACGGGTGATAACGGTGGTAGGGGAAGCGCCAAACAGGTCTAAAATTGTCCGAGGGGCGCCTTTACCTACCCCGGTTGATACCATGGCTATGATTCCTTGGCTCAATGAATACCCGGATCATGTCTCCGCTGGGGTGTTGCGAGACGGGTTTTCGTATGGTTTCCGCATTCCAGTGGGGAATTTTCAGGGTAAAACAAGTTGTAAGAACCAACTGTCGGTACTGCAGCATACGGCGGTGGTACAGGTAAAGATTGGGAAAGAGGTGACTCGAGGGCGGGTTGCCGGTCCATTCGACTCACCACCGGTTGCTAACTTGGTTTGTTCCCCCTTAGGGGTGGTCCCCAAGAAGGACCCGGGTGAGTTTAGGCTAATACATAATTTGTCAGCCCCGCGAGGTCTTTCCGTGAATGATGCGATAGACCCGGAAGTGTGTTCGGTGCGGTACGCATCTTTCGATGAGGCCGTCGCCATGTTGAATCGTCTGGGGCCCGGGGCGCTGATGGCAAAATCAGACATCGAGTCAGCGTTCCGGTTGCTCCCGGTACACCCAGACGATCAGCGTCTCCTTGGTTTCATGTTTCAGGGTCGCTATTACATGGATAAATGTATGCCAATGGGATGCTCCATATCTTGTGCTTATTTTGAGAAGTTCAGTTGTTTTCTGCAATGGGTATTCACGAGTCAGAGTAAAAAAAAAAACTTTATTCGATTAAATTAAAATCACAAAAGTATGCTATACATTCATAGTTGATTATTGGAGTATATAAAGACATTTTTATATAAATAACTTAAAAACAAGACACATTATATACAAATCCAAATTTCATATTTACAAATTTCATATTTACAAAAGTTATAGAAAAATTAAAATGTTTGTCCTCATACTGCACTGTCTGTGGTTTACTACAGAATTTCATTTCATTTATACGGTTTGTGATATGGAGTATGTTCGATGATCTATTTACAATAATATTTACAAACCTATAATACAATCATTTAACAGTGCTACCCCGACTGGGCGTACAGTTTTTAACAAAGGCTAGGACAGTTAATCAGTGACTTCGCTCTATTTCGACGAGACCTGATGGACATAGTGAGAAAATTTGCTACCCCATACATGATTAGGGGTGTTTCCATTAATTGTAAAAACAGAAAGGCCGGTTTCACTTGGGTGAACTTATGATCATTTAATATGGGCTTGATATATTTCTCTCTTGCAATTCTAAAAAAAGGACAAAAAAAGAGAAAATGAAGAGAATCCTGGTCTGAGAAATCGTCACACTTACAGGGAGCGTTCTCATGTGGTTTACACCATTTATTGTATTCACCCAGCAGGAAGTGAGACTGATCAAAGCGAAATTTAGTGAGGAGCCACCGGTGGAAAGGTTTGTTTACTACCGCCAAGTATGGTTCAATAGCTAAAGATGTTATTGTCAAAAAATGTGACCTCACGGTTGGCTTCATAATCTCGCGAGTTTCTCTATCGGCTTCTCTTTTCTTTATATATTCCAGTTTTGCCCAACTAATGTCCTCTTTTTGTAGGCCTTCAGGGTTGGTATATAAATCAGGGCGGCCCAGATATTGTGCTATTTTCTTGATATATGAAAGCCACTCAATCTCAGCCACACGATCCCGCCCCATACAGTCTTTTATAATCGTGTGGTTCAATGTTAAATTGGGATTAAGCCATGTTTTAATCCATGCCCTTAGTGGTGCAAGGGACAACATATCTTCAATGTAACCCACCCCTAGTTCCATATGTACTGAGTGAGCAGGTGTGGATTTAGGTAAGCCCAGAACAGTTCGCAGAAATATGTTCTCTGCCCTTTGGATTTGGGTTGTGTTCTTATGTCCCCAGATGGAGGCTCCATATCTGGCTATTGCTAGGGTTTTGGCTTTGTATATGGATAATATAGCCTCTGGAGGTTTGCCGCCTAGACGTTTGGCGAACCCCAATATAGCAGCAGATGATCGTTTTACAGCAGCGGTCTTGTTCTGCATTTGTGGTGCCCATGTCCCTTTCGCGTCGAACACCACTCCTAGATATGTGAAGGTTTTAACCTTAGTGAGTGCGGCACCATTACAGGTCAGGGTTCTAGTATTACTTTTAGAATTACCCACAGCCATGACATGCGACTTTCCTGCGTTAATCACTAAATCCAGGTCTTGCTTAAAAGCCCCAAAAGTGTTAAGTAGATGTTGAAGACCCCTCGGGGTCCTTGACATCAGCACCGTGTCGTCGGCATATAAAAGTACCGGCGTCACGGCACCACCCATGCAGGGCACATCTGCAGAGGCAGTTTTTAGCGACTCACCAAGGGAGTTAATATAAAGGGAGAAGAGCATAGGCGCCAAGATGCACCCTTGGCGCACTCCCCTTCCCGATTTAAAAAAAGAGGTACAGTTCCCTTCTTGGGTCATACGGATGGTTGCCTTTAAATCACTGTGGAGTCGCGCTAAAAAATCCACAAGTGCCCGATCCAGTCCCATTTCTAGGAGTATTGTCCACAGCTTTGACCTATTAACTAGATCAAAAGCTGTGGACAAGTCCATGAAGGCCAAGTACATCATTCCCCTTGAAGCTACAGTGTATTTGCTCAGTATAAGGTGCAAATTGAGGCATTGATCTTCTGTACCTCTGGCAGATCTAAACCCATACTGTGCATCACACAAGATGTTTTTATCGGTAGTCCAAGCTGAGATTCTCTCTAGTATTATTTTACCCAAGATTTTAAATGAGGAATCTAGCAAGGATATGGGTCTGTAGCATCTAGGGTCCCCCCTTTGACCCTTCTTGAATATGGGGATGATGACAGCCTGTGACCAGGTAGTTGGAGGTCTTATTTTGTCTATACCAACTACATTAAAAACATTTGTAAGGACAACTGACCACATTGCTGAGTTTGTTTTGTACATATCAGCGGGTACGCCATCTGGCCCGGGGGCCTTCTGTGATGACATGCCCTCGATAGCACTCTGTACCTCTTTAATAGTAAAACTTAGAAGGGGGGCTTGAGTGTCGATCGGTGTTAAATTAGAAGGTCCTAAGTCGATGTTGCTGCCATAGATTTTTTGGAAATGGTCCAGCCATTCCTTCTCAGGAATATTTAGCTCCAGTGGCGCATTTTCTTTCCCATTGAACAAAGGTGTATTAACAATGGTCCAGAACTTTGCGCTGTCCCTCAGGGTAGCTTTTTCATACAGATTATCCCACGCCTGTTTCTTGATTTCCTTTTTCCTAGCTAGGATATCCTGATTGTATTGTTTTCTAAGCCTCGCCACCTCCACTCTATCACGGGGTACCTTTTTCAGTGCTTTATGAAGCGCTCGATGTGATTTGGAGCATGCATTATTGAACCACCCCTCAGCCTTTCTCTCTCTCTTTGTGGCTTTACATTTTAAGTCATCTGCCACCTGACGACAGATGGCTTCAAAGGACCCAATGATATTCCCTTTGAATGTCAATGGCTCTCTACAAACATTAATATCACTGCCCACTTTCTCGTTAAGGGAGTAAAAGAACTCTTCAGGTATAACTTTGCTCCATTTCACCCGTCTCCCTTGATCCTTTACAGTGATATCAACAGCGATATCTACTTCTGGGTTTTTATTAAACAGTGATAAAATATTATCCTCCATATTCAACACAACCGGGTTGTGATCACTATGTGTGGTATGTATAGCATTGTAAAAAATAACATTCTGCAACATAACTGGTGAGATAAATATATAATCAATAATACTGTTACAATCCCTGGCTCTGTAGGTTGAGACCCTTTCTTTACTATCAAAAAACTCTGGTTCGTAAAGTTCGTTTTCAAGAAGCAGATCTTCTAGGGTCGACCCTTTAACAGAATGTTCAAAATGTGGGAGTTGGAACATGTCTACATTCAAATTATCTATGAAATGACAGTTTTGTTGACATAGATGTACATTAAAATCTCCTAACAAAATAAAATATGTCGGCGCGGTTTGACTCTCCTTAAAATTACACAAAAAATTATTCAGGGAATTGAGATTTTCGATATCACCAGTGCCTTGGGTGGCGTTATAGAAGTTAATATAAACGCATTTAGATTGATTAGTCAATGTGACTTCCAAGGCTAGAAAATATTGGGATAGGGTGTTTATTACTTTCGCAGTTCCATTCATTTTAACTGACATTAAAAATTGTAAACCTCCTTTGTTTCGACCAGAATTTGAGGGTTGTGCAGCAAGAAAGTAGGATGTATACCCATCTATCCAGAAATCACAATCCGTATCCCATGTCTCCTGCAACGCTATCACATCATACTTTTTCAATATATTCAACCAATTTATATCTTCCCTTTTAGAGCGGAGTCCTGCAATATTCCAACTCATTAGGTTAACTATAGAACCCCTTGCATTGCTGTCATTAGTTGTAGACGATGGGTCAGTAACACTATCATCAGGAACTAGTCAATCAATTTCCTCCAAATTTGATAGTGCTGAAAACATATTTGATAGCTCCAAACCATTACTTAATTCACGACCCTGGTTTACATGGGTTTTAGGTAACATACCAGTTGTTTGTGTTGCCCAAGGGCTAATACGGTGAGTTTTAGTTGGGGGAACCTTGCGACTTGCCCTTTCAGGGAGCTTTTTTGGGAGTACAGGTGGGGGGTAGAAGAAACCTAAGGGTACTGCTCTTATTCTATCCTCTCTAATCTCAGTTGCATCCCAAAATAGGCGGGATGCCTCATGGGGTCGGTTAAAGTTAACAATTAGGCAATCCCCAGAGAATTTCTTCTTTGTATATCCCACCCAATCCACACGTCTGCCTGTTTGGATGTATTCAGAGATATTGTTAGGGCCAGTACAGTTAGCATTGCACCATGTTTTTATATTGTCCAGTACTGAGTCATTTGACTCAGTTTCCCCAGGTTTTAAGACTGGAATGTTCACCAAGATTGCGACAAAAGGTGTAGCTTCTGGTGGAAGGTGAACTGGTGGCCTCGGACGAGGTCTTCTAGACCCTGCTGTGTTAAGCCCATCTTGGGTAGAGGTCAGGGGCATTGTCTGTGGAGGGCAGGGTTTGGGTGCGGAGTGCAGCTTTGTGCTAATTTTGCTGTCCCCTTGCCCCATTCCGTGACCAATTGACCCTTGTAATGGTGCAGGTGGAAACTGGGGGTTGGCTAGTACGATATTTCCCTGCTCCATAGGGGATTGGGGTTGCCTCTGTGGGTTGGTAGGGGATTGTGGGGTAATGTTGGGTGGTGGGCACTGATGATCTTTCTCAAAAGAAGTTACACATTTATTTATCCTGTCACATTTTTTTAAAATATCGGAAACACAATCCCTTAAAGTATCAATAATATCTGTGGAAATTTGTATAAGTACCCCTTCAAGTTTGTCAACCAGGACCTTCTCCACCATGTCCTTGATAGATGATTCTAGGGCACTCAATGTGGTGTTTTGTTGCTTACGTCGCTGTGCACCATGTGTCCTGTGTTTGTTAGTGCGCTTGCTACTCTGGGGTTCAGGCTCAGGTTCCTGGGTGCAGTCATGAGAAGAGTGTACAGTTTGGCAATCAGTCACTTTTCCCTCCGCACCTTCTTGTACCAGTATATTGTCTATGTCTGCGTCTGGTAACCTAGTAATGGGTGCTTTTTCAATCACAATTACCGGGTCCAAAGGGATTGGGTGTCTAGACAAAGTAGGCAAAGTTTGACTATCCGATGGTATGGGATCCAAGCCTAGTTCGCGCTCTTTGTCTGCTATTTCCTGGTTTAGCTTACGGACAGCTGTGGTCAGGAACGACATAATGTTAGAAGATGCAGGGGTTTTCCGCGCAATTTTAGCCTTGGTTGTACCCCCATTAACAGAAGTTTGTAGTTTGCGCTTACCCATTGTCCGGTGTGCAAATCGAAGGGGGGATGCCCGTCCCGTCCCCTGTAGTCCCCTGACGGCCACAGACGGCCCGCCCTCTGCCCGGGCTCCGCCCGGCGCCGCCCGCGCGCGTCCGCGAGGCGGAGGGGGCTGTTGCCTTTTGTTGCGCCTCCTGGCGCTCGAACAGGAAGTGGGCGGTGAAAAGCTGCTAGGCACGCTGGGAGTTGTGGTCCGCTCCGCTCCGCGGCCGTGCGATGGCGCTGCACAGCGGCGGGGGCGGCCACAACGTCAGGAACCCAGAGGTGCTTTGCTGGTACAGTGAAACGACCCCTCCTGGAGCCGGTCTGTGTAGGAATGGTCCCCGCACCTCACCGGGTGCTGCTGCCTTTTGTTGCGCCTCCTGGCGCTCGAACAGGAAGTGGGCGGTGAAAAGCTGCTAGGCACGCTGGGAGTTGTGGTCCGCTCCGCTCCGCGGCCGTGCGATGGCGCTGCACAGCGGCGGGGGCGGCCACAATGTCAGGAACCCAGTGGCGCTTTGCTGGTACAGTGAAACGACCCCTCCTGGAGCCGGTCTGTGTAGGAATGGTCCCCGCACCTCACCGGGTGCTGCTGCCTTTTGTTGCGCCTCCTGGCGCTCGAACAGGAAGTGGGCGGTGAAAAGCTGCTAGGCACGCTGGGAGTTGTGGTCCGCTCCGCTCCGCGGCCGTGCGATGGCGCTGCACAGCGGCGGGGGCGGCCACAACGTCAGGAACCCAGTGGCGCTTTGCTGGTACAGTGAAACGACCCCTCCTGGAGCCGGTCTGTGTAGGAATGGTACCTTTGGGTAATTTCCGTGCTATATAAAACTGCGTAAATAAATATTTGCAGCGCTCCAGACCTCTTTATGAAAAAAGCTTCCCAAACTGCGCCTCAGGTGCGAGACACAGCGTTGAACTGTGCAGAGCGCCTCACGTCTACTGAGTGACCAACACGAATCTGAGCCTCCACCTTACACACAGGAACTCACTTGCGATACCCGGGACACTGACTGAAAAGCATGAGACACAACACAACCTCCGTCGTGGAACGGCCTGCCTTGCTGTGAACTGCTCTCAGCGAACCAAGCGAGGTTGAGACTGCACCAACGTTGTAGTTGCAAACATTATCCATTCAAAAGCGTGAGACTCGCTCCCTGACAGGCAAAGGGAGACAGTATACACTCCAGGATCATGGACTAGACAAGCAGGGAGTGTGAAATCGCCTTACAGAGTGAGACAGGCTGACCCGTGCACGGGCGAGACAAGTATTCACGAGAAAGACGGGTTTTCAGCATGTTATGCATTATCTCGATGACTTTCTGTTCCTGGGGGCAGCCGGGGATCCAGAATGTGGACAGGCTTTAAAAGAATTTTGTGGCTTAATGAATCATTTTGGTGTGCCATTGGCACCAGGTAAGACTGTGGGTCCCTCGACTTCACTCGAGTTTCTGGGGATAGAGCTCGATTCGGAGGAGGGTTGCTTTTGGTTACCCAAAGAAAAGGTGGTAAAATTCAGGGCCTCCCTGGAAACATGCATTCGGGAGACTAAGGTAAACTTGCTGCAATTACAGCAAACGGTGGGCCAGTTGAATTTTGCCCTTAGAGTAATGCCAATGGCCCGCCCCTTTTCCCGCTCGATTGCACAAGCCATGGTCGGTCTTAAGGAAGGTCACCACCGCACGAGGCTCTCGGCAGAGATTCGCCAGGACATGCGCATCTGGTTGGCATTTCTGGCGGATTTTAATGGTCGAATTGTCTGGAACAAGCCGGCGGTGTCCTCCGAGGAGCTGGGGCTATGGACAGATTCGGCGGGGAGTGTGGGTTTTGGCGCCATATTCGGTACGCAATGGTCGGCTCAAAAATGGCCGTCATGGTGGCACGAGTGCGGGCTGACGAGTAACATTGCTTTTCTTGAACTCTTCCCTATTTTGGTGGCCCTGAAAACATGGCCTGAGGGGTTTCGGGATCACTCTGTGGTGTTCTGGTCTGATAACATGACCGTGGTTGAGTGTATCAATAGTCAGGCAGCACGTTGCAAATGGATTCTGAGACTGCTCAAAGAAATTGTGTTATTGTGTATGCAGTTGAATGTGCTCTTTAGGGCAAGACATGTCCTGGGGGTACTGAACCAAGCAGTTGATGCGCTTTCTCGTTTCCGTATGCAGGCCTTCTGGGGTTTTCTGCCCACAGCGGACCCGGTAGCGGCGCCCTTTCCCGAAGCTCTCTGGTCTCTCGGTGCCCCGAACTACAAAACCTCGTGGGAGAGAGTTTAGCACCCAGGACAAGGAAGGCATATGAAGGGGCGTTCCGTTCCTATTGGTCCTTTTTGGGTTCTGCTAGGGGGGAGCTTTGGGGCCAGGAAGAGCTTGTCGTAAAATTCTTGCTGTCTTTACATCAGGCAGGCAAATCCGTAGCTACGGCCCAGAGGCATCGGGCCGCCATTTCCTTTATGGCAAGGGCTCATGGGATCCAGGACCCAACAACGTCTTTCGTGGTGCAGAAAGCGCTACGTGGGTGGCAACGCCTTGAGGGTCGCAGAGTAGATGAGAGGCACCCGATAGGTCTGGATAGGTTGGCCCTGTTATTATCCGTACTCCCTGCGACATGTTCATCCCAGTATGAAACAGTGTTATTCCGGGCCGCCTTTGCGTTAGCATTCCATGGGGCAATGCGGGTAAGCGAACTGGTGGCGAAGAACAAGCGGGATACGGTGGGGGGACTGTGCAGAGAGCACATTCAGGTAAAGAGGGAGACGATGACTGTCTCGTTTGTCAAGTCCAAGGCCGATCAGGGTGCGATAGGGGATTGTGTAGTCATACATCGGATTCCCGGATCTCCTATGTGCCCTGTTGTTTGCGTAGAGGAATATTTAGCGCAGAGGGCGTCATCATGGGGGGGGACCTTGTTGAGGCACGCTGATGCCACCCCACTGACGAGGTTTCAGTTCCAGCGGGTGCTTGCAATGGCAATTTCGGCTGCGGGCTTGAACCCTGGCGAGTTTGGGACCCATTCCTTTCGGATAGGGGCTGCTACTGAGGCTAGAGCCAGGGGTTTGAGTGTAGAAAAAGTGAAACGTTTGGGGCGTTGGTCCTCGAATTGTTACAAAAGGTATGTGCGGTTGCACATGTTGTGAAGCTGCTATCATGTACTCACGCTTCTTGTTTTTGTTTGGTTTACAGTTTCGCAAGCTTACGAGGCGGGGCGGACTGTGCAGTCGACCCGACACCTAGGAACCAGCGGTCTAACATCACCGGCTGCGGAAAAAGTGGTGTGGGTCGTGGGCCACTCATACGTGAGACGTGCCGCGGACGTATTCAAAGCAGGTGACATGATTCACATGGCTGGGGAATACGGGTACAGGGTGACCTTCTACGGAAGGGGCGGGCTCTGTATTGACCAGTTTCAATCCTTTTTCGAGGGCTTGTTAGGGCGGACAAGGTCACCGCCATCTATAATCATAGTCCATCTTGGGGGCAACGATTTGGTGACCACTGGTAGACGACTTCTTCTCGAGGCGATACTTTCCACAGTAAGTTGGTTGGCGAGAAGGGTTCCAGGGTGCACAATTGCATGGTCCCATATGATTCCACGTAGAGTGTGGCGGGGGGCGAATTCGGTTTCTGCTTTAAATCATTCTGTGAAGAAAGTAAATAACAAATTGGGTAGATTGTTTCGTTCAAGTGCACTGCATTGTATTCCTCATGGTTGTATCAAGGGGGACAGTATGTATTTGGGTGATGGGGTCCATTTGTCCCGGGTGGGGAATGAGTTACTCATAGGAGACCTCATAGCTTGGCTAAAGAGTTTAAAGCATGACCTTTAGGCAGGAGTTTTGTGGGGGGTCCGGATAGCCGGTCAACTATCCGGCCTGTGGCGGTAAGGTCATGATCGGTGAGCAGTAATTGGAAGATCCCTATGGGGGGGCGTCACCGATTACGGATGGGAGCGCCCGGGGGAGGTGGCCATTGGCCCCTCAACGGGGAGGCGGTCCCTTCTAAGGATGGGCCGCCGAAAGGAAAGGGAAGGTGGTCAAGGCCCCTTCCTGGATAGGAGGGGCTACGGGCCCCTCCTGGGAATTTCCCGGGGCCAGGACACCTGCGACGGTAGATGTGGTAAGTTGTGTGGGGTGGGGAGGGGGGTTTACGCTACCTTCTAGACACCTCACACGAGTCCTCGGACGACCATTAAATGGCGTTGAGTTCATTGGGGCCCCCGTCAAGTCAAGGGAAATTGGTAGATGCACATGACGTACAGCCTCTGTGCGGTCGCCCCTCGCAAGTGGGGGGGGTAATTCTGGTTTAGGGATCTGACACCGGTTACGACCTTGCCGTTGGCCCTTAACGTTAGGATGTACAATTTCAAGTTAAAAGGTTTTGTAGGATGTTAGTTCGGCTAGGAGAACCTTTGTATTAGAAATATGTTAAGGTTAGCCAAACATCGTAATGTGGAATGAAATTGTACATAATATGAAACTGTTAATTTTAATGTTTTGATTTTGTTTCATATTTTAATAAATACGGCCGGGAGGGTCACTCCCTCCCGCCTTCCAAAAGTTCAGTACGGTTTCCGGTTTCCCATCCTTGGGGATTGTGTCGAGAGGGGGTGGCGGGTATCTCAGCCATATGGAAAGGGGCGACCACTCGGTCCCCCCGAACGTATGGTGGAGTACCCCGATCCCCCCGGGAGGCCATCTTGGGCGGGAGGCGAGTCTCGGCTGGTATGCCCGAAGTGGTGTAGCCGGGGCGCGCCTTTTCCCGCCCTGGAGTGGGTTGTCCTAGACGTTGAAGCTGCCAGCCCGGCCCCCGGAGGCGGGCGGAGGCGGGTTTACGCCCGCTCGAAGACGGATAAAAGGAGCAACAAGCCAAGAAAGCATCCTCTTGTTCCTGTGCTCTGAAGCTGCACCTCCCCGCTGCACGCGAGCTCGAGACGGAACGAAGAGCCAATTTTGACCCACCCACCAGCCCCTGAAGACAGCAAGTGGTTTTGAAATAAAGTTTTGATTTGGTAACTCTATTTCTTACAGGTTGTCAAGATTGAAGTGTTATTTGAGTATGCAATAAAGTGAATGGTTCTTTTCAGTATGTTTTTCGAATAAAGTATTTTGCACTAGTGTTGACCAGTAATCATACGTGAAGCAGTTATGGTTGTTTTTTAATTTTAGTAATTCTAGTTAATTGTCGTATTTATTTTGGTCGGGCGGTAAGGTCATGATCGGTGAGCAGTAATTGGAAGATCCCTATGGGGGGGGCGTCACCCATTACGGATGGGAGCGCCCGGGGGAGGTGGCCATTGGCCCCTCAACGGGGAGGCGGTCCCTTCTAAGGATGGGCCGCCGAAAGGAAAGGGAAGGTGGTCAAGGCCCCTTCCTGGATAGGAGGGGCTACGGGCCCCTCCTGGGAATTTCCCGGGGCCAGGACACCTGCGACGGCAGATGTGGTAAGTTGTGTGGGGTGGGGAGGGGGGTTTACGCTACCTTCTAGACACCTCACACGAGTCCTCGGACGACCATTAAATGGCGTCGAGTTCAGTGGGGCCCCCGTCAAGTCAAGGGAAATTGGTAGATGCACATGAGGTACAGCCTCTGTGCGGTCGCCCCTCGCAAGTGGGGGGGGGGGGTAATTCTGGTTTAGGGATCTGACACCGGTTACGACCTTGCCGTTGGCCCTTAACGTTAGGATGTACAATTTCAAGTTGAAAGGTTTTGTAGGATGTTAGTTCGGCTAGGAGAACCTTTGTATTAGAAATATGTTAAGGTTAGCCAAACATCGTAATGTGGAATGAAATTGTACATAATATGAAACTGTTAATTTTAATGTTTTGATTTTGTTTCATATTTTAATAAATACGGCCGGGAGGGTCACTCCCTCCCGCCTTCCAAAAGTTCAGTACGGTTTCCGGTTTCCCATCCTTGGGGATTGTGTCGAGAGGGGGTGGCGGGTATCTCAGCCATATAAGAGCTTGGGGGTCTAGTTAGAACAAGATCTCTCGTTTAGGACCCAAGCTAAAAAACTGCAGGAGTCTGTTTTGCCCTGTTACGGTCAGCCCGTAAAATTGTCCCTCTTCTTCCTTTATCATCTAGGAAGTTGTTGATCCAGGGGCTGATAACATCAAGACTCGACTATAGTAGCGCCATCTTTTTGGGTGCCCCTGAATCCACCTTCAATAAACTTCAGCAGGTCCAAAATGCGGCGGCAAGGCTGCTCATGGGCATCCCTAGAACCCAGTCTGCCAGACCTGCCTTAAAGGCATTGCACTGGCTTCCAGTGCGGGAAAGAGTTAAATTTAAGGCACTCTGCACAGCCCACAAAATTCTTCAGGGTACAGGACCCCCTATTCTGAGGAATCTAGCGGTGCCATACAAAGCTAATAGAACGCTGCGTTCTGACCAGAAACACCTTCTCCTAGTCCCTAGAGTAAAGAGCGCTCGTACGGGTGGGAGAAGATTCTCGATGAACACAGCGAGGCTGTGGAACTCTCTACCTTTAGAACTGAGTACCGAGACCTGCACTTTGCGCTTTCGTAAAGGCCTTAAAACACATTTGTTTCCTGCTTGATTGCACCTGACTGACCGTTTTATCTGTGGTGTCCGGATTAGCGCTGGGATGCCCCAGGGTAACTGCGCGCTATATAAAATTTTAAATAATAATATTAATAATGTCACCGGGATGTGACCAGTGATTGATAAAGGGAGTATTAGCAATGGCACTGGGAATTAACTGGTGGTCAATAAAGTGGCATGAGCAATGGCACTGGTGTTGATCAATAAAGTGGGCATTAGCAATGTCACTGGGATGTAACCGATTGTTGTAAATAAAACAGCGATAATGTTAAGCATTCGCTGAAGACATGTTATTGTGTCTTCAGTGTAGTTTTCCCGCTCATACTTTAAAGCGTGGCCAGACTCCATCTTGTTTTCTGGCGTCCATCTTAAAAGTTACACTCCGCCATGTGCTCGCCACGAGGCAAGTCCTACCTCGCTGACTGTCACCTCTGAAGTTTGCCCGGCAACAGGCTATAAATAGTTCCAGCCTGTTTAGCGCATGCCCAGTATGTGTAACATCTGTTCTTGTTTAGAGAGGATTGGAATGTGCATTCGAGGGGTCCCATGAACCATTAACTCCGCCCATGTATCGATCATGTTCGAGAAATACCCATATATGGAAGTAAATCATGCTCTTTGAATTGTAACCACCCACTTATGATCCCCTTCTTTGTGTATAAAAGGGGACCGCGTGTCCGAGTTCTTTGTGCTACCTTGTACAATACTGTAGAGTGTTGTGTGGGCTGTAGTACCACCTTTAAAGGTTTATTAAACTATGTTTTTGTATTTCCAGTTTCTGTGGCAATTTTATATGTAGTCTGAGGACTTTGCGTACAGAAGAGCGAACCCTGTTCGCACTCGCAGGCCTTGCAGAGGCCTGTACTCATCAATTGGCGCCCGTCACGTGGGGCTCATCGGCGACTCGGATGCTCGAAGGACTGGTCATGACGAAGGATTGGAACCTTGCCGGGGACGTGATCACTGCCAGCGGCGCCTTTTTAGTCCAGGCATCCCAAGGTATTTTTCCTTCCCTTCCGATCTGACCATCTGGGTGGCGCCGGTCATCGACTGAGACCTCTTCTGTCGGTTTGCCGTGTAGTGGCCGTTTGGGCGAATTTGGAACTTGGCAGTTGGAATCTGGACGCTCTTGATTGGTAAGAATCGTTGTACGATACTTGCTCTGAGCTTTTGATAGTCTGGTTTGGCAAGGCAGTTTTATACGCTTGCCCCGACTCCTTTGATTGAATGTTTGGTAGTGACTAGTCACATTATCAAGTCTGTAGAAGTATATATGAGTTGCAACCCATATAGGCAGGCAATGTGGGGATATTTCTCCTGACCTGTGAACTTGAGCGGCGCAACGTTTTAAGTGCCATTTTAGTATAATATTGCATATTTTGCATTATTTTTAGACATGCCTGTTTTTAGCGCACTTCGTAAGTGGTGCTGCTGTTTTGGAAATGACCGGTTGGTACTTGAAGAATCACAACCGGCTCCCCCAGAGGGGACGCCGAATAGAGATATGTATGTCAAGTTTGGTCTTTCCCCCATAATGTACAGCACGTTGTGGCGGAAATACACAAAGAAAGACCCTGAGTTGCGATGGCCTATGTATGGATCGTTTGATTTGAGGAAAATTGAGTATGTAGAGCAGTGTATGTGTAATCGGCGAGTGAGGCAAGATATGTTTGAATGTATACGAATGTGGGTGAAAGAGGTGCGAGAGCCAGAGAAGCGTGAACAAGCACTGATTGAGAAAGAGCAACGAAAGAGTGAGCGTGAGAAAGTGCATGAAGCAAAAAAACGCGAAGCAAAAGTACTAGAAGAGAGACAGGAGAAAGAACGTCGGTTGCAAATATCTGGCCAGTACTCTGTTCGACAGCCTCTTTATCCTGTCCTTAATAAATCGGATGATGATTTTTCGGTGCTAGATCGCTTACTGCCCCCGTACGTTGGTCCGTCTGCCCCAAGAAGAGGAGATCAGGATTCTAGACTGCCCGGACAGAAGGTGGATACACGGCCTATGTTATCGACCGACCGTATGACCGAGCTTCGTAAGATTGCTCATCCGGTTAATAAGGATTCTATTACTCTCGCTGATTTGTTGACAGAGATAGAGTCATGGGAAGATAGGGAGAAATTATACTTTACTGTTTATCTTTCTAATGAAATAGTGTCAGCCTTTCGGAAATATTCCGATGTTCTAGAACCAGCGGATGTGATAGCTGATGCAAAGGATTTGCGTAAAGGTCTTTTTCTCTCCCCTCAGGTACCCAATGCAATCCGACGGCTATTTGCGTTACGGGATGAAATGTTTCAGCTACGGGATGAAGCACGTAAACGGAAAGCTGATGACAATCGAATCCGATCTGATGAATCGAATCCGAGCGGCGGCGGGAAGCAGTCATCCATCTTTTATTCAGATAAGATCGATGCAGTGCATGCTAAACCAATGCGGGAGGCGGCGCCTTTGTATGTTCCTCCTAAAGGAGCGGGTACTAGCTTGGACAAAGGGTCTCCTGATGCTCAAGGGTGTTTTATCTATAACTGGGTTTATACTCCGTGGAATAGGGCCGATGTTATGGCGTTAAAGGCAGCATTACCTGATCCTTGAAAGAATCCCGCAGCCCTTTACAAAGAAGTTGAGGGGCTTTGAATTCTTGCACTATGACTCTGTCTGATATTGATTTATTTTTTGGGCTTATATTACCCCCAGATATGTGGAGGTCAATACGAAAGGTTGATGACCTTCAGGCATTCAAAGTTCGATGGGCGGATCTCGAGGATGAGGACAGGGAGAGGAGACCAGCACAGGAACTGCCCCAGGCCATTTTAGATCTTCCCGCTGCTATTGTAGCTAAATTGAAAACGCTTATCCCCCCTAAAAAGATTGATTGGACTATGTTAGCGTCATGTAAACAGAAAGTAGATGAATCAGTTTCAGATTTCTTCACACGGTTTGAAGAAACATTTCATGATTTTAGTGGTCAGCCGCTCACGGACGACACGGGCCGACACCTTTTTGTTGATAAATATGTTTCAAATGTATTGCCAAGTATAGTAGCTCGATTAAAAGCGAGTGAAAGTTCTTGGACAACTTCGACACCAGCATCCCTCCTGACGATGGCTCAGTATTACGAGCGTCAGGAATTAGAAGCGAAGGGTAGTGAGGAAAAGAAATCTAAAGAATTGAAACGAAGGTTATGTTAGCGCAAGTATATGGACCGCCTCGTAGAGGTAATGATCGGGGTGGCAGGAATTTTCCTAACTCTCCTTCGGGTCGTACTGATTTGGCCCGGGATCAATGTGCGTATTGTAGGCAGAGAGGCCATTGGGCGAATGAGTGCCCGTTCTCAGCGACAGGAGTGTGGGCAGGGGTCTATGAGGGGTAGAGGAAACTTTTCAGGCCCTTGAAAAAACACGAATGGCCAAGCTAGATTTGATTCTAATGTGCGACCCCGAGATGGGTCCAATGTTTTCGATCGACGGAATAAGTATCAAATGTCTGATTATGCACCTCCGAGCAGCACGATTCACAGTATGCATAGGATTGCGTAGGATGGGGTAAGGAACCAGTTGAAGTGCCAGTAGATCAGAGGGGTCCTTATGTTACAGCACATGTTTTGGGCTCTACTGATAGGTTCCTGGTTGACACAGGAGATACTCGTAGCGCTTTGTCCCAAAAATTGGTTTCGAGGGCTCCCCTGTCTGGCTCAACGATTATGTCAATAGGGTTCGATGTAACGCCTTCTGTTAGCCCACTGTCACAACCTCTTGCACTCTATGTAGATCAGTTTGCTGCACCATGCCCATTCCTACTTTCCCCAAACACTCCTGATAATATCGTTGGCCTGGATATGCTCAAATATTTTCGGGGCACGATACGGTGCTCCCCTGAGGGAGTACGTGTTATTTTAAATGACAATTGTCCATCATTGGAGAGGGTGTACATGATCACCATAGAGGCTGCACTGGCCTCTTTGCCTGACTCTTTGTGGTCCATGTCTGATACTGATGTGGGACAAATGATTATCCCTTCGATCCACACTGACCCGAAGACCACCCTCAGAGGCACCCTGATCTACCGACCCCCGGGACCACGCTCACAATTCAGCGAGGACTTCGCCAACTTCGTCAGCCCGCATGCCCTCCCCTCCACTGACTACATCCTCCTGGGGGACCTCAACTTCCACCTGGAGAACAACAACGACCACAACACCATCACCCTGCTCGACAACCTCGCCAACCTCGGACTCAAGCAACTGGTGTCCACCCCCACCCACCTCGCCGGACACACACTCAACGCCATCTTCTCATCCAGCAAAGACATCGCCTTCAGCCATGCCACAGGACTCCACTGGACGGACCACAGCTGCGTCCACTTCACCTTCAGAAGAACGACGATCCACCACCACCAGCAACAGGTTGCCCGAAGAAGCTGGAACAAGATCACAGCCGACCAGCTCGCCGCTTCCCTGAGCCAGCACCCCCCGCCAGCTCAGCGAACCCCAGCCAGGCCGCCGACAACCTCACGAAGTGGATCAGCATCTGCGCGGACGAACTCGCCCCTCTGAGGACCCTGCCCAGCAGACCCAGCAGCAAGAAAGCCCCATGGTTCACCGACGAACTCAAGAGCTCCAAGAAGAACTGCCGAGCCCACGAGAAAGTCTGGAGAAGAGAACCAACACCGGACAACATGACCACCTTCAAGCTTGCCACCCGGAAGCATCACCAACTGATCCGCGCCACCAAGAAAACTGCATTGAAGGACCGGCTGGACAACAACGCACACAAATGCAAGGAACTCTTCAACATCGTGCAAGAGCTCTCCAACCCCAACGCCGGAAACAACGACATCACCCCATCGCAAGACCTCTGCAACTCCCTCGCCTCCTACTTCCACAACAAGATCGCGGACATACACAACAGCTTCAGCATTCAACCAATGCATGCCACGACCGCAGCAACGCCACCCACCACCACCCTCCGCGCCTGGACTCCGATCAGCACCGATGACACCGTCCGCATGATGAACTCCATCCACTCCGGATCTCCGACCGACCCCTGCCCCCACCACGTCTTCAACAAGGCCGTCTCTGTCATCGCACCTCACCTGCGGGACATCATCAACACCTCCTTCGACACCGCCACCTTCCCGGAGAGCTGGAAGCACGCCGAACTCAGCGCTCTACTAAAGAAACCAACAACGGACCCCACCGAACTCAAAAATTACCGCCCCATCTCGCTCCTCCCGTTTCCAGCCAAAGTCATCGAGAAGACCGTCAACAAACAGCTGGCCACCTTCCTCGAGACGAATGGAGCCCTCGACCCCTCACAGTCTGGCTTCCGAGCCAATTACAGCACCGAGACCGCCCTCATCGCTGCCACCGATGACATCCGAGCCCTGATGGACAACGGAGATACAGCGGCCCTCATCCTCCTGGACCTCTCCGCGGCATTCGACACTGTCTGCCACCGCACCCTAGTGCAGCGCCTCAGCAACGTCGGAATCCAGGAGAAGGCACTGGAATGGATCGTCTCCTTCCTCGACGGAAGAACACAGAGAGTCCGTCTACCACCGTACAAGTCAGAGGCCACCGAAGTCATCTGCGGCGTCCCTCAAGGATCCTCGCTGAGCCCCACCCTCTTCATCGTCTACATGAGCCCCCTCGCGGCCATCGCACGCCAACACAACCTGAACATCATTTCCTACGCCGATGACACCCAGCTGATCCTCTCCCTGACCAACGACCCCGGCGCCGCCAGAGCCAACCTTCACGAAGGGATGAAAGATGTTGCCGAGTGGATGTCGACCAGCCGCCTGAAACTGAACTCAGACAAGACGGAAGTCCTCATCCTGGGCTCCTCGCCCTCCGCCTGGGATGACTCCTGGTGGCCCCCCGCCCTGGGCACCGCACCCAAACCGACAGACCACGCACGCAACCTGGGCTTCATCCTGGACTCCTCCCTCTCCATGACCAGACATGACCAGGCGCAATCTGATTCATGTGTACAGAGTGTAGGCCACATTCCTGTAGGTGTTAGCGATTGTATTGTAGTATTGAACATTGATGGCCTGAATAACAGTACTTTCCTTGCTTCACATAATACCTATTTTGTGTGTGGGAATAAGGCCTATTATCGATTACCAGCTAGTTGGTCTGGAGTATGTTATGTATCGTTCCTATTGCCACCTGTATTCTTGGCACCTGCTTCATATCATAAAGATTTGAAATTATTGAATAATGTAACTGCGAACAGATTCAAACGGACTCTGTCTATAGGTGATGTCGATCAGACGGACACTAGTCTGCAACAGTACATAGACTTCAATTTAGGACTGTTTTTCTTTGTGGGACCTGCTCTGAATAGCAGGAAAATACGGCGATTGACGAGAGTAGTAGAAGCTGTTACTAATCAAACTGCTGCAGCTCTTGGGAACCTTACTGAAGAGCTACAAATCGCTAGAATTGTTGCGTAGCAGAACCGAATGGTTCTCGACGTTATGCCAGCAGATAGGGGTGGAGCTTGTAGAATTATCGGAAGTAGCTGTTGCGTGTTTATTCCAGACCATACTCCTTCTGTGTATAAAGCCATTAACAAATTGCACAAAATTGCAGCTGATATACATCAAGAAAATGGGTCTTGGACTTTCTCTGGCTGGTTCTGGACCTTGATTTCTACATGGGGCTGGAAAGTCCTCACTGGATTATGTATAATTGTTGGCATATTATTCACCTGTTGTGTATGTATTCAATGTAGCCCTATGATATGCTCGTTGTGTGTTTCACTTTGTGTGCCTAATAAACAAGCTCTTGTGGATGCTGCCCATAAGAAAACGATAACTAGAGAGATAGCGGATATGATGAGCATCGATATAAACGATGAGTATTTAGATTACCCAAGAAAACCAAATGTCTTCAGCAAATGCTGAAAGGGTCGTCTGTTGTAAATAAAACAGCGATAATGTTAAGCATTCGCTGAAGACATGTTATTGTGTCTTCAGTGTAGCTTTCCCGCTCATACTTTAAAGCGTGGCCAGACTCCATCTTGTTTTCTGGCATCCATCTTAAAAGTTAGACTCCGCCATGGGCTCACCATGAGGCAAGTCCTACCTCGATGACTGTCACCTCTGAAGTTTGCCCGGCAACAGGCTATAAATAGTTCCAGCCTGTTTAGCGCATGCCCAGTATGTGTAACATCTGTTCTTGTTTAGAGAGGATTGGAATGTGCATTCGAGGGGTCCCATGAACCATTAACTCCGCCCATGTATTGATCATGTTCGAGAAATACCCATAAATGGAAGTAAATCATGCTCTTTGAATTGTAACCACCCACTTATGAGTCCCTTCTTTGTGTATAAAAGGGGACCGCGTGTCCGAGTTCTTTGTGCTACCTTGTACAATACTGTAGAGTGTTGTGTGGGCTGTAGTACCACCTTTAAAGGTTTATTAAACTTTGTTTTTGTATTTCCAGTTTCCTTGCCAATTTCTTATGTAGTCTGAGGACTTTGCGTACAGAAGAGCGAACCCTGTTCGCACTCGCAGGCCTTGCTGAGGCCTGTACTCATCAAGGTGATCGATATAGTGTATATTAGCAATGGTACCGGGACGTAACCGGTGAGCAATAAAGTGGGCATTAGTAATGGCACTGGGATGTAACCGGTGATCAATAATTTGGATTTAACAATTGCACTGGCATGTAACTGGCGATCAACAAAGTGGCATTAGCAATGGCACTTGGGATGTAATCTGTGATCAATAAAGTGGCATTAGCAATGGCACTGGGATGAAACCAGTGATCAATAAAGTGGATTTAACAATGGCACTGGGATGTAACTGGCGATCAATAAAGTGGCATTAGCAATGGCACTTGGGATGTAATCTGTGATCAGTAAAGTGGCATTAGCAATGGCACTGGGATCTAACAAATGATCAATAAAGTGGCATTAGCAATGGCACTGGGATGTAACCGGTGATCGATATAGTGTATATTAACAATGGTACCGGGATGTAACCGGTGAGCAATAAAGTGGGCATTAGTAATGGCACTGGGATGTAACCGGTGATCAATAATTTGGATTTAACAATGGCACTGGGATGTAACAGGCGATCAATAAAGTGGCATTATCAATGGCACTTGGGATGTAATCTGTGATCAGTAAAGTGGCATTAGCAATGGCACTGGGATGTAACCAGTGATCA
Organism: Lissotriton vulgaris; assembly: GCF_964263255.1. NCBI lineage: Eukaryota > Metazoa > Chordata > Amphibia > Caudata > Salamandridae > Lissotriton > Lissotriton vulgaris. Next base: position 47,044,116 of record NC_141699.1, read on the forward strand.
ATAAAGTGGCATTAGTAATGGCACTTGGGATGTAATCAGTGATCAGTAATGTGGCATTAGCAATGGCACTGGTATATAACCAGTGATCTATAAACTGGGTATTAGCAATGGTACTGGAATGTAACCGGTGATCAATAACTGGAATTAGCAATGGCACTGGGATGTAACCGGTGATCAATAAAGTGGGTATTAGCAATGGCACTGGGATGTAATCGGTGATCAATAATGTGGGTATTAGCAATTGCACTGGGATATGACCAGTGATCAATAAAGTGGGCATTAGCAATGGTACTGGGATGTACCCGGTGATCAATAAACTAACATTAGAAATGGCACTGAAATGTAACGATGATCAATAAACTGGCATTATCAATGGCACAGAGATGTCACCGGTGACCACTAAACTGGTAATAGCAATGGTGTTTGAATGGATGCAGTAATCAATAAAGTGGGTATTAGCAATAAAACTGGGATGTAACCGGTGATCAATAAAGTCGGTATTAGCAATGGCACTTGGATGTAACTGGTGATCAATAAAGTGGGCATCAGCAAGGGAAGTAGGATGTAAACTGTAATCAATAAATTGGGTGTTAGCAATGGCACTGGGATGTAAATGGTGATCAATAAAGTGGGTATTAGCAATGGCACTGGGATGTAACTGGTGATCAAGTTCATACAGGGCAATCCTCATCAATGACCATCTGCACAATTTATGGATGTAATAATGATGATCCCCTGGTAATTAATAATGTCTCCAATGAACTTACTAATTGGCCACTACCAATTATAATCTGTGGCGACTTCAATATAAATCTTTCACATGATTGGTCCACAAAAGACAATTGGCATTACCATGGTCGAAAATCAAAAGTCTTTAAAGCAATCAAGAAACTATGTATTAGGATGCGTGGCAGACCTTAAATAGTAACTCCGATGATCCTGGGTATACATATTATTCAAATCCACATCATACACATGCTAGACTCGATTACTTTCTGATGTCTAGTTCAATTAAAACTCCCTCAAAAATAGAAAAGCTACCCCAAATTATGTTGGATCATAATCCCTTAATACTAATACTTGAGACAACATCTTTGATACAGACGCCACAAACTTGGACCTTTGAGAGGTCTTTGCTCCTTGAGAGTGAATATTGTAAACATATGAGAAGCTGGATCTCAAACTTTTTGATGGTTAATAACGGCAGAACAACAATAGATTTTGTTTGGGACGCTTTAAGGTATTAGGGGTGAAACTATACAATATGCACTCCGAAGCAACAAATGTGCAAGAGAATTACTAAGACTCTCACAAGAGACTTTAAAGAGGTTGGAGGAAGAGTTTATAAGGGTAACAAGAAGCTCTTCTTCTACTACAGAAGAGATAAGTAATGCACAAACTCAGGTTGCAATTGCTAAGGCATCAGTTACATATATATACATCAACAAAGCTATTAAAAAAGCTACTGCTCATCAGGGAAAAAATATACGAGGTTAGTGAGTCGGTTGGTCAGCAATTAGCAATCCGAATGAGACAGCAGACTACACAAAATGTAATACAGGAAATTCAAGACCCAATAATCGGTAGAGTAACTGACTCAGAGAAGATCCGAGAAACATTTTGGTGTTTTTATAGTGCTCTCTATACAGAAGAGGGAGAAATTGATCGAGAGAAAATCGCTGAATATCTAGATATAGATACAAACTTAACACCGAAGACCAGCTAATCTTGGAAAAGGCCCCCTACATCGAGGAATTAAGAAAAACCATAAAAGATCTTTCACGCGGGAAGGCAACTGGAGTAGATGCTATCCCACTTGAATTTTACATAGTATTTCTGGATCAACTTCAAGAAATCTTGTTGAACCTATGCTTACATTTATTTAGAGGAGGGCAACCCCCCAACTCATGGTCTACGGCTAAAATTGTGATATTCCCTAAGAAAAACAAACCTCCCGATCAGATGGGCTCTTATCGACCCATCACCTTAATAAATGTAGATTCTAAAATCTACTCCAAACTACTCGCTAATCGTATTTCATCAATAATCCACAAAGTTACATCCAAAGTTCAGCACGGCTTTATCCCTGGGAGAGACACTACCGATCACACACGGAGAGTAATTAGCTTGTTTGACTACACCCAGGTGGCAGGAGACCCGATGGCACTTATTTTACTCGATGCTGTGAAAGCCTTTGATCGGATCTCCTGGCCATTCTTGTGGCAGGCAATGTCCAGGGTCGGCTTCAACCATACGTTTATACAGGCAATACAAAAACTTTACATTAATCCTCAGGCGATGGTGATGGTTAATGGTGGTAATTCAAAAGTATTAAAAATCTCGAGAGGAACACGGCAGGGATGCCCCTGCTCCCCGCTGTTGTTTGCTCTTTATATTGATCCCTTTATTAGGAGACCACAAAATAATAGCGCTATAATTCCCATCCGGACAAATGAATACTCAACAAAAATTCTCTGCAGACGATATTGCCATTGTCACTGCTAACCCAAACTTGGCTATGCCAATTATTGAACAAGAGGCACTAACATTTGGCACTATTTCAGGATACGCTCTGAATCGAGGGAAAACCCAAATAATTATTAACAACAAATGTGTTATGACAGATTCACGTATAACAAATTCAGCCACTTACCTAGGGGTTACAATAACTTCTGAATTAGAGAATCTAGTCGACCTGAACCCTAAACCTATTTCAAACAAAATGCAAAAAGACCTTCGCCGTATCAATAATTTACATATTTCTTTGATTGGACGGACAAATGCCCTAAAAATGGTCTACTTTCCAAAACTTTTGTATTTATTTAGAGCGATTAATCTGGAAATCTCAGATCAATGGTTTAAAACAATGGAACATATCTTTACGGATTTTATTTGGTCATATACTCAGCCCCGCCGCGCCTATAAACTACTCACACTTCCCAAAGAAAGAGGAGGATTAAGTCTTCCAAACCTCAGGTTATAATATTGGACAACAGTCTTGCTATATAATCATGAGCTTTTTCTTCTTGATGGAACAGGGACATCTCGGGATAAAGACGCACCGACTATTCATCAAATAATATTAGATTACAGAGGTATCGGCTATCTTTGGAGATATCTTTTTGATAGCTATCATAAAAAAGTAAAACTAAAAACACTCATAGCCATGTTTAAAGTTTGGAAATATGTGGGGAAAATGATAGGTTTGGGATGGTTATCTTTCAATACACCAATACAAAATAACCCCCACTTACCAGATATTTTTAAGGATTCCTATATTGATAGATGGATCATAGCTGGAATTACTTATATAGGTTGCTTCTTCTCCGCAGAAGGGATATATTCTTTTGAAATTTTTGAAAGACAAGTATCATCTTGAATGGAGAGATTTCTTTAAATATCTCCAAGTTAGAGATTTTCTATTACGACGAGTGAGGATGTCGTAATTTTACGATGGCTGGGTTAGCGCTTAGCTTTGCTACACGTTATTTTCCTTAACTTGACCATATTAGAAAACGCCATCTTGTATGTCACGGCGGCCATTTTAGAGAATGAGCGGCCTCGTGGCCAACATGCCCTTTAGTCCGTTGTCCGTACCACTGACCACTCGAGTTTGCCCAGCAACAGGCTATTTTTAGTAACGGTCAATCCTGTACATGCGCAGTCCCAACTGACCAGTCACCCCTCAGGAATGTGCCGCCAAACTGACCAGTGGAGTTGTAACCCCTCCCATGAGTTGGCTGTGTTCCAAAAATGACTATATATGTACATAAAGCTCTGTAACTTTGTACCGCCTATCTTTTATTACCTGTAAATTGTATAAAAGAACGAGTCACACCAACGTTCGGTGTGATACTTCTTGCATTGCCAAAGGGTGCTGTAGGAATGTACCACCACCCCATGGGGTCTTAATAAACTTGTTCTTTGTACTTTTCAGTTTCCGTGCCAACAGTTCTTTCAGTGTAAGTGGGTTATCTACGGAGCATGTAGGCCTTGGGAACCCGATACCACAAATTGGCGACCACGAAGGGACTCATCGGTGACTCGGATGCCCGAAGGAGAGGTCGTGACGAAGGACTGGACACTCGCCATGGACGCGTACGCTGCCACCGAGTGACCCGAGTCTTGGCACCCACGGTGTTTCTTCCTTTCCTTCTGATCTGACCTTCCAGTTGGCGCCGGTCCCCGACTGAGTTCTTGATCGTCTGCGTTGCTGGATAAGTGCCGTTTGGCTGATTCGATTAAGGACCTTGGCAGTTGGAATCTGGACCTTTTGAGATTTGGGTAAGATTTGTTATCGGTAAGGTAGTCTGCGGACGCTTACTGAAGTTCTATGATTTGTGATTGCTAACGTCGACTACTGACGCTTACCGAAGTTCTGTGACTGTGACTTTGATTTGAGTTAGCTAACATTTGCGATTTTGTGAACTTTGAATTTATATGTGTAGTGCACTTCACATAGGCAGGCATGTAGAGATGTTTCTCTAATCTTGTTTTCTACTTTGAGCGGCACATTTGTGTGAAGTACTGTAAGTGCCATTTTATACGGTATCATGCTTTCGTGATACTTTTTGAACATGCCTGTTTTAAGCACACTCCGAGGGATGTGCTGTCTTGGAAATGGTACCGCAATTAGGTTAGCGGAATCACAGCCGGCTCCCCCAGAAGGAACTCCAAATCGTGAAATGTACATAAAATTTGGCCTTCCCCCTATAATGTACAGCAAATTATGGCATAAATACACCAAAACCGATCCTGAATTGCAATGGCCACTACATGGGTCGTTTGATTTACGAAAGGTTCAGTTTGTGGAACAATGTTTGTTTCAGCGCAGGTCTAGACAGAATATGTTTGATTGTGTATGAATGTGGGAGAAAGCGGTGAGTGAACGTATGAAACGTGATGTTGTCTTGGCGGACAAAGAGCAGCGCAAGGCTGCTCGAGATAAGGCTTTACAGCTTGAGGAAAAGGAGGCGCAGGAAAAGAAAGAGAGGGAGGAACGGGAACGGAATTTGCAAACGACCGGTCAATTTCCTATTCGGCGACCACTTTATCCTGTCCTTACTAATGAAATTGATGATCTTTCGTTACTAGATCGATCATCGCCTCCGTACGTTCCTCCTATGGCTCCGACTGCAGAGTCTGACGATGAAGGACAGGATAAGTCGGGAAAAGGGGACAAGTCCAGTGTCAGGTTATCTGCGGAGAAAGCCGCGGATTTGCGTAGTTGGGCCCATAAATTGAATACAAATTTTGTAACTGTGTCTGACGTTGTTGCCGAGAGGGGTAAATGGACAGAACGAGAATTGATGTGTTTTTTGACTACTTTGGCTGATGAAGTTGTTACTGCATTTCGGAAATATTCGGATACATTAGAATCTAAGGCTGTATCGGTTCATCGTGAGAATTTAGATAAAGGTTTATTTGTTCTTGCAGATGTTGATACATTTTTCAAGCAACTGATCCAGCTGCGGGATGAGACGTCCAGATTGCAGGACGAGCGGAAAAAGAATAAGGAGTCCGGGCCGGAGTCCACTGAGCAGTCTAAGGAGTGTTCTCTCCGGGGTTCAGATAAGAATTCTAACGTGCATGTTATGCCTATGCGTGAAGCTGCACCTTTGTATGTTCCCCCTAAGGGGGATGGTACAGATGAGGATAAAACGTCAAAGGATGCGAAGGGGTACTTTATATATAATTGGGTGTATACGCCTTGGAATAGAGCAGATGTTATGGCGTTGAAAAATTCTTTGCCTGACCTTCGTAAAAACCCGGCAGCATTTTATGAAGGGGTGGAAGGGGCTATTTCGTCCTGTGTCATGACTCTTGTTGATATAGATCTGTTTTTTGGGTTAATTCTTCCTCCTGATATGTGGAGATTAATTCGTAAAAATAATGATGAAACAATACTTGGGGGAACGTGGAAAGAAATAAACCAAGCAGATTTAGATAGGGAACCTGCATGTAAGCCATGTGAGTTGATTCTAGATCTCCGGGCGGCTATTTTGACTAAATTAAAAACGCTTGTTCCTTCTAAAAAGATCGATTGGACCATGTTAGCGTCGTGCAAACAAAAGTCAGATGAAACGGTCTCAGATTTCTTTACACGCTTCGAAGAGGCGTTTCACGATTACAGTGGTCAATCGTTAACAGATGATACGGGTAGGCATTTGTTTGTAGATAAGTATGTGGCTAATCTCCTACCGGAGATTGCAAAACGATTAAAATCGAGTCAAAGTTCCTGGGCCACGGCGACCCCTGCGTCTTTGTTAACTATGGCTCAGTATTATGAGCGGCAGGAATTGGAGGCTAAAGAAAGTGTTGATAAGAAAGCGAAGGAATTGAAAACGAAGGTGATGTTGGCACAGGTTCGTGGAACGCAGTCTAGAGGGAACGATAGAGGCAGACGAGGTGGGAGTAATACGTCGTATGGTCGTACGGATATAGCGAAGGATCAATGTGCCTATTGTAAGGAGTTTGGGCATTGGGCTGAAGATTGTCAGGTGCTTCGTGAACAACGTAGTCAGCGTGGTCGAGGAGGTGGAAGGTCGAGGAACAGTTATTCGGGGGCGAGAGGTGGCGGAGGTGATCGTGGAAGGGTTGAAGAGAGGGGCCGTGGCCAGGATGAACGAAATACTTTTGATAGACGAAATCAATATCAGATATCAGAGGGCAAGAATGTGGAGCATCAGGATTATGTGCATGCATAGGACTGCGTAGGATGGGGTACGGAATCAGTCGAAGTGCCGGTAGATCAGAGAGGTCCATATGTGTCAGCGGGCATTTTGGGTTCTACTGATCAGTTTTTAGTCGACACAGGAGCTACTCGTAGCGCTTTGTCAAAAAACTTGGTTCCGAGGGCTCCCCTGTCTGGCGAAATGATAACATGTGTAGGGTTTGATGGCACACCCTCTCCTAGCCCATTGTCAAAACCCCTTGCACTTTGTCTTGATAAATTTTTTAGTTTTGGTCAATGTTTGCTGTCGCCCTATACACCAGATAACATCTTGGGCATTGATTTGCTTAAATATTTTCGAGCAACGATACGTTGCGCTCCCGAGGGAGTGCGGGTTATTTTGAATGATAATTACCCTGAAAAGGACAGGTTTTGCACTATACAAGACACTGCAGCTTTAGCCTCTCTCCCGCACACGTTATGGGCGACCTCAGGTACGGATGTGGGAGAGATGCTTATTCCACCTATTCGAATTACTGTAAAGGAGGAAGTAGCTTTGCCACGTGTGCCACAGTATAAGATTTCCAGGGAAGGTGAAATTGCCCTGACACGGATTGTCCAAGATTTGATCACTGCAGGAGTAGTGGAGGAGGTTCCTTACAATGTTTGCAACAGCCCTATCCTCCCGATCCTTAAGAAAGATACTGACGACAAAGTCTATTGCTTTATTATTGACTAGCAGCCCGCCCCAGCGTTGCCTGGGTAGAAGGGGGCCGGGGGCTGCATTTTTTGGCCGGGGCAGAAGGGGGCTGGGGGGGGGGGACATCCATCACAACGCATGCGTTACATCGCATCCGCTTACATCGCAAGCGTTACAACGCAAGGGACGTTCTGACGCGGGCCATTACTACGCGGCCCCTTACATCGCACAGGCTTTTACAACGCATGCTTTTAAAACGCATGTGCTGTAATTGTTCGGGTCGGGGTTATTAGAAGAGACCGCATGTGCTGTAATTATTTAAATCTGCATTGGCAGAGCGCTCTGCTCACCTACATCTGATGTGCACTATTCACAGATGTCCCAAAATGATGCGTTGACAAGGCTCTCACCAGGCACCTCTGCATTGACTCGCCCCAAGCAGTGCCCTTCCTATGCGGCTGCATTCACTCACCAAACGCTTCTACTGTAGCCTTCATTGCCTGATGGACTCACATCATAAAGACCTTCACGACACACTTACAATTGAGTTAGCATAACTCAGTTCACAGCAAGTCCGTGTTCCTAAGACGGGGGGGGGGGCTTGGTAACATATCTGAAGCAGAGAATTGCTTAGATGGCAGGTATCATTCTGGAGCTGGCAACATGGGTAACACCAGTTTTATTATAATATCTATAGAAGAGTGCCTGATGAATTCACTTTCGATGCGCTACACATATGAGTCATTGCGGCAGAGAGGTTCTTGCATAAGGCTAGATGTATTCAATGCGTGATTAAAGCACGCGATGTATCAACATAACATCCATCAGGGAGGACTAACTGCAGGACTTGGCACCATGGTCGAAACCAAGATACCTCCTGAGCATGTTGTGTGGATCCAATAAATGCATCTGCGTGTGGAACTTAAGGCAGAGTTTGAACCCTGATGCTTTCAGAGAAGACATCTGACCAGTGACAGTCTAAGCAGAGGAAAGATTTGATGGTGAAGTACGGAGAAGGCGCTCCGGAATGTGTTGATTACGCACAGAAGAAAAGGAACTGAGGCCAATATGCATGCTGGTGTCTGATATACACTGGTGTTATCATGTCTGGCAGTTAGGATCATGGCTGAAGCTGCACGACACCACCTGGCAGCACTTGAGAGCCCCTACTGGGGAAGTACGGTTCCAGCTGAGAAAACAGTTTCGAGCCTCACGTCCTGTGATTCAACTATGAAAATGCTGCAATGTAACTGCTGCTTATGTAGAGCGCATCAAAAGCAGGGACAGGTTGTACTATTGATGGTGCAATTAGTCATCTCTTACCGTAATTGTCGCCCTTAATGAATGCAGCGCCTAGTGTCTTGTAAAGCGCGGAATGCAGTGATGTATGATTCTGGGGCCCTCCTATGTCTGTCCGAAGATTCATAGGGCCGGGGTAAACTAAATTAATGCAGCGCCTGGTGCCTTGTAAAGCAGGCGCGCGCGCGGGTGATGTGGGGGCCGATTTTGCTGAAGGAAGTCTGTCAGTGAATAGTGGCGGAGGAATGTAAGGGTTGCACACGCTGTTTGTGCCCTATGGAGCCAGGGGTCCCCGGTTCAAATCTCGCAACATCCTGAGAATCCGGTCAAATTAGTTAACCTCCTCGTGCCCATGTACAGCGTCTGGATGCCCTTACCGGGGATACGCGGAGCTGTATGCAGCTTCAAATTAACCAGCTCAGGTACATGCAGCCGTTACGTAATTAAAAATATACAAGAATTGGGGTAAATAGAAAGGAAATAATTATCGTCGTGGGGAGAGGGGGGGGGCAGGGGTTAGAGGCGGGATCACGCATTGGGTCAACCAAAAGTGCAAAAACTGTGGTAGGACACAAGAACGCATCGTCATGACGTGCGATTTCATCGTCTGCGATGTTAGGTACTTGCAAATAGGAAGCAACGCAGTTGCGTTGCAACTACGTGCGATGTAAAACATGACAATGTTTTGGCCTTTGCGATGTATTCAATGCTGGTTAATGCACGCGATGCAATGGTGTGCAATATATCAACATACATCCGGCTGGGGGCAGCATGTGGTGGAGCGAGCAGAGGTAAGTGCGATGTACCTCACGACCCCTGCAGCCCCGACCCCCTGCGCTGGCAGATTGCTCCTCCACCCTGCTCCGCTCCGTTCTCTGCCGCCCTCAGCCCTCAGCCGGTCAGCTCAGCTCCACTCCCATACGCTCGAAGTGCAGCAGCTGACGGGACTCCTCCTTCTCCTTCTTTCCGTCAGAACACGGACACGGACCACCCCCCGCCCCCACTCGCGCCCCCGCCCCGACCTCCATGCCAGCGCTAGTCGCGGCCGGCGCTTCTTTCAGGGGACTACTTTGTTTTTAAAGTTAATTTTTTTAATTTACGTTTTTTTTTAATTTTATGTGGCCTATGTCCATCTACACAGCCTGACATTTTTAAAGATGTAACTGGTGTGTAGATTGGCGCTGTGGTTCCCGAGTTTACCTGGCTCAAAGGTGAGAGTTCTCTCTTTATAATAGTAGTATAGATTTGAGAGAAATTAACAAAATTGTCATTCCCCAATACCCGGTGGTGTCTGACATCACAACATTGCTTACACTGGTGCCACCAACGGCAACGACCTTTAGTGTCATTGACTTGAAAAATGCGTTCTTTTCTATCCCTGTCTACCCTGATAGCAGATATTTGTTTGACTTCACGTTAAATAATAAATCGTATAGATTTTGTCGTGTTCCTCAAGGTTACACTGAAAGTCCTAGTATCTACAGCCAGGCTTTAAAAAGGCAGCTTCATTCTTTTGAATTGCAATCTGGGATTGTCCTTATTCAGTATGTCGATGACCTTTTGTTAGCTGCAGACTCTTATGAACAATGTGAGGAGAGTACAATTGCTTTGCTTTCCTTTTTGGCACAGAACAATCATAAGGTTTCGAAGAAAAAGCTTCAATACTGTAGACCCAAGGTGATCTACCTCGGTCATCTTTTGTCTAAGGAGGGGCGTGCATTACCATCAGATCGAATTCAGGCGATTTTAGACACACCAATTCCCGGCACTCAGAGAGATGTACGTGCCTTCATAGGTTTAACGTCCTTTTGTACACAGTGGATCATGGGGTTTTTGCACATTATAAAACCTTTGCTATCGTTACTGTCCAAAACTACGCCAATGCCCCTTGAATGGACAGATGAATGTCAAAATGCCTTTGACCAATTGAGACAAGCCCTTTGTTCTGCACCCGTGTTAGGTACACCAGATTATACAAAGATCTTCACGTTGTACGTGCACGAGAAAGATGGGTGCGCGTTATCAGTGTAAGTGCAAGCACAAGGGGACAAACAAAGGCCATGCGCATACTTTTCGGCGGTTCTTGACCCTGTAGCACGAGGGTTACCTGGGTGCTTTCGAGCAGTCGCAGCAACAGCGGTAGCTATACGACAGAGTGAGGGAATAGTCTTATCGCACAAATTGTTGGTGTTAGTTCCCCATGCAGTAGATGCCCTGTTGAATCAGACGAAAACTCAGTATCTCACAAGTGCATGTTTGACAGGATATGAGCTTACACTTCTGGTGCCACATATCACACTGAAAAGATGCGCTACCCTGAACCCTTCCACTTTATTGCCCTATCCGGTCGAGGAAGGTCAGGAAGAAAAACATCATGACTGTGTTTTCCTGACCGAGGAACAGACAAAGGGTTGTGTTGACTTACAGGATATGCCACTTCCAGATGAGGATGGGGAACTGTGGGTTGATGGATCGTGTTTGAGGCTGTCAGATTGTACGACTTCCGCAGCATATGCGATCACGACACTTAAGACAGTGGTAGAAACAGCTAGAATACCACAGAAATCGGCTCAAGCAGCAGAGCTGATAGCCTTGACAAGAGCCTGCGAATTGAGTGCTGGCCTATGTGTGAACATATACACAGACAGCCGGTACGCCTTTGGAGTAGCGCATGACTTCGGTCTACTCTGGAGAGAACGTGGGTTTTTGACTTCTCATGGAGTACACATCATGCACGGAGAACTAGTGCGTCATCTCTTAAACGCGTTGCTTTGTCCAAAGAAAGTAGCGATAATTAAATGCAGTGCCCATAAAAAGATCACTGATAAAGTGGGTCAAGGAAATGCTTTTGCAGACAGCATAGCGAAACAAACGGCTATGTCTCGAACTGACTCTCCCATGTATGTAACACAATCACAGGCTGAGCAATGGTATGATGCTAGAGCAGAGATACTAGATATTCAGAAATCAGCTACTGAATCAGAACTTGCGGCATGGGCAGCAGAAGGGGTGCTAGATGATGAGGGTTGTTGGAGAAGCAAAGACATGGAGAGATGAAAATTGCCTGCAGCTTACTTGCAAGCGATGGTCCAGATGACACATGGGTTGGCGCACGTGGGAGCTCTTGCAATCACTCGATTGTTAACACGAGTTTGGGAGCATCCCGAGATTGCCAATTCTGCTAAGAGAGTAGTGCAGACCTGTCTGATATGTTTACAGCACAATCCTGCAAAGGGGACCCATACTCCGAAAGGAGGGTTCGTTCCACCTTCTGCACCATTCAAGGTACTCCAAATGGATTATATCCAGCTTGAACGTTGCAATAACCTTAAGTATGTCTTAGTGGTGGTGTGTGCTTTTAGCAAATGGGTTGAGGCCTTCCCCACGAAAGATAATACAGCTTTGACAACTCAAGGAGACATTGCTCAAGGAGTACTTCCCTCGATTTGGAGTTTGCAAATTTTTGTGGAGCGATAATGGGCCTCATTTTGTCAGGAAAATTGTGGAGTATGTACTGAAGGGGTTTGGGATCCAGCAGAAGTTTCATGCTGTGTTCCACCCTCAGTCAGCAGGTCTTGTTGAGCGGTACAATGCTTCGTTGAAGCTAAAACTGGCTAAGATTGTGGCGTCCACGTCATTGAAGTGGCCGGATGCCTTACCGCTAGCATTGCTCTCTCTTAGATCAGTGCCCCACTCTCGAACAGGCCTCACACCATATGAAGTGGTGTTTGGAAGGCCTATGAACATATGGGGAGTGCCTAAGCTGCGATTGATTCATGATGTGCCTTGTATAATGATGAACGATTATTTGGCACGATTAACAAATGATTTGCTTTCTATTCATCAACAGGTTCGAGAAGCGCTCCCTGACAATTCTACTGGAGAGGCTCACAATCTTCGTCCTGGGGATTTTGTTATGGTCAGATCGTTTGAGAGGGCGAATAGCTTGGAACTGAGGTGGCGTGGCCCCGAGCAGGTCCTTCTGGCTACTCGAACAGCTGTACGAGTGACCAACAGAAAGCGGTGGGTGCACTCAACTCACTGCTGTCGTGTTTCTCCTGATCTGGTGAATCCTGCCGTGTTGACTGACTACAAGGAGATTCTGGATAAGGAAAAGAGCCCAGCTGTGACATCGGCCAAAGTCGAGGGAGCCTTTCTGGACGACAGCGTTACGATCTGCGGCCACGATAAGGAGAAGATTTTTTTTCTGGTTTTCGAGACTGGTTGGTTACCGCTTGGGGGTTTGTGAAACGGAAGCCGGGAATCTCAAGGGGGGGGGATCAGTTCTGCCAAGAGTAGCGACACCCGTCTTGACCCCGGAGAAGAAAACAACGGCATGCAGAAAAAAATTTCTCTTATTACTCTTATTAGCGGCACAAATCCATTCCATCTGACGCTTGGTCCATCAATGTTGGTGACCAGAAGACACCCTGTCCACTGCCTGCCTGGCGGATGCTGAATTGCGGTTTGCTAATGTGGCGCCGGCAAGCTGCCAGCACTATTCTAAAATAGCTAGAAAGAGCTTCAACAGGAAGCACTAATAGATAAAGTAAAGCAGGTGCTCCAGTTGAAGGTCAAATTAAGTTACACAATCATTAATCACCCCAAGTTTGGGGTGATTAATGAATGTGTAACTGAATTTGAGCAGCACCTGCTTTACTTTATCTATTAGAGCTTCCTGTTGAAGCTGACTTTTGTAACTATTTTAGAATGGCTCTGGCAGCTTGCTGGCGCCATTCTAAAAGAGTTACAAAAGTCAGCTTGAACTTTTGACCCAATCCGTTCCGTTCGCGGATTTCGCGGGAAATTCGCGAATCTTGCGGATTGCGAATTTACCGAAAATCCGCGAAATCCGCCAGCGGAACAGATTTTCCACTCATGCTTACTTAAAATTTAACATATATGCATGAATGCCACTGTTTTGCTACTGTGCGTTCTGAAAGCATATATTCAGACTGCAGGCCGTTTGCCAATGCTTGTTTATATGCTGCTGTTGTTCTGTTAGAAAGAGGACTTCAAGGCCCTGCAGGGAGGCCCCTCTTCTTATGCAGTTGTCCTCTATATGCATATATATATTTTCATGATATTTTAATATAACCGCTGAAATCTCTTTCACAAACCCTTTTTTGCTAGAGCATAGGGATGAGAGGACAGTGCAGCTCCATAGGCTGCCATTGTATGAATTATAAATAGAGGCTGTGTCTTTAAGAACCCAGGGCCACCAGCATCCCATCACGCTGAGCAGGTGCAGCTGCTTCAGTTCTTTCTGATGCGATGCGTGATGAAATCGAGCATGATTACTTGTGTCCACTCCACTGTCGAGGAGGGAGGGTTGCCAAATGGAAATTCCCCTACAAGAGAACTGGAATTACAGGAAAGAAACTATTCCTTCTCTTGTAGTGGATTTCCATTTATAGTCATAAGCACTGAATAGAGAAGCAAGCCCATCCCCACTTAGGGCGGTGCAGAAAGAATTAAGGTGGACCTCTTAAGCAACTAGGGGGCATATTATCAAGGGGGTTTAGCTCCGCTTTTTTGGCTTTAAAAGCCAAGAAAGTGGAGATAAAATTATCTCCCTATTACCTAGCTGTCACTAACACCAGTTAACGACATCTAGTAGGAGATAGCGACCATCTTGGGCCCCACTTTGCATGTCAGTGATATTTATCACTAATGACATGCAAAGTGGGCGTGCCAAGATGTTAGCGACTGAAAACAGTCGCTAACATCGCTATCTCCTATTACCAACTTTTGGAAATATTTGCGCTAAGCGCGAATATCTCCAAAAGCTAACACCTGCCCTGAGCAGTTCTTAGCCATGTTATCCAATGGAAGGTGGATAACATGGCTAAGAGCATTAGCTCGGTAATGCATGAATATCGCTGACTTTTCAGCGATATTCATGCATTGCGGCGATTTTTATCGCATTTGCGGTAAACCTTGTTAATACCAAGGTTTATTTGCGGTACAAATCGCTGCAGCTCAGCGGTATATTTTTGTCTCTAACCAAGCAATAGCGATAATTATCGCTATTGATTGGTAATATGCCCCAAGATTCCTAAGGGAGATTTGTCCTACCCGAGTGGCTGCTTTAGCATCAGAGTCTAGGCAATAATGTTTGGTAAATGTATAGACAGATCTCCACATGGCTGATTTGCAAATAACCAGAATAGGGGCATTTCTCAATAACGCAGTAGTAGCCGCTTTATGTTTAGCTGATAGTGTCTGCTTAGCTTTTTGGTACCAATAAAGGATGCAGGAAATGATCCATCTGGAGATAGATTGCTAGGAAGTAGCTAAACTCGGACGGACCAGACCATAGTTGATTGATAGCAGCGATTGTTAAGAATTCTATTAGATTCTCTGCCCTGACTCCAGTCGGTATTCCCTCGGTCGACCATCTTGGTCTCTCAGCGCTACGAGACCTAATGGTGAGCTATGCGCGATATAAAAAAAAATACAAATACAAATACAAACCTTGTGCTGAGACTTGCATTTCCAGTGACCCCGCTCATTTGTGTCCTAGTTTACCATCCCCCTCAGTCCAAGCCCAACTTCCCTACAATGTTCAGAGACATGATCTCCCACCTTGTCATCAATAACTCCAAACTTTTAATTCTAGGTGATTTCAATTACTGGCCCTTTGATGTCAAAGAGAGTACCTATTCTGCTACCTTTTCCGATCTTCTTGCTAGCATGAATTGCCTCTCTCATATAAAATCAGCAACTCACATTAAGGGTCACACCCTAGATCATATTTGGACCTCCAATCTGGACATAACCGCTCTCTCAATCTCTCCTTGTCTACGGTCAAACCATTACATGATCTCTTTTTCCCTCATGATTGCCCCCTGCCCAGAGTTTGGAAGCTAACCTTGCGGCCCTGAACTGGAACAGGGAGGATCTCAGTGAATTTGTCACGTTACTTAGATCTTCCACTCCCCCAATCTTGGATCCATCGACACCCAAGCCTCCGCCCTTACACTTTGGCTAGAATCAGCAAGCGATACAGTGGCCCCACTTAGACAGATCAAAACCAAACGCCTGCATGACGCTCACAGGTGGTTCAAGGAGGACCTCAAAGCCCTGAAGCTGGGCCTCAGGCAGGCTGAGCGCCGGTGGCGGCACGGCTACACCCCTGACTTGAAAATACGATTTATAAAAATTGATACTTGTATAGCGCACTACTCACCCGCAAAGGTCTCAAGGCGCTTGTACGAATACCGCTGTGGAACTCATTCTGGCTTTCCCTGTGAGGCGTCCACTCCTGGGCACCCCCAAGGTGGAGGCCCGGCATCCTTAGCGTTGTGGGGGCTGTTGTGGAGATTAAGCAAGCTATTGCCCAGAGTTGCAGAGTGGGACTCCATGATTGGAATAGGCACTGAGGCGAGAAATATCAGGTCCGAGGAATTTTGAGCCCAAGACCCGCCGAGGCGGGGAATTGAACCCTGGTCCCGGGCTAGACATCTGCATCAGGGTCTGCCGCTCTAACCATTGAGCCACACTTCTCTTAACCCTGCTTAAGGAATACAAATTAGCGGTACTGCAAGCTAAGACCACATACTTCTACAAAAAAATTGCTGATTCCTCCACTAGAACCAAGGATATTTTCTCCATCGTGGAGGAACTGTCAAACCCAGATAGGGTTACCTTTAAACCTCTCCCCTCTCGTGCACTTTGTGATTCTTTAAATCTTTTTTTGTGGAGAAAATCGCCAATATCAAGAACAGCATTCTTTCTTTGACCCCGCCCCACCCCCCTAGGCCCAACGCTTCCCTGCTCTCCTCCAACTCTATGCAGCTGACTCAGATTTCTCCAATCTCGGAGTCGGAGTTTCTTGCCCTCTTAAAAAAGGTTACCTCCGGATCCCCCACGGATTGCTGCCCCCCCCTGATCCTCCGTGAGGCCTTTACAGCCTGCCCTTCCCCCCTTTGGCACTGCTGAACAACTCTCTCTCCTCTGGCCTAGTGCCTCGGTCATTTAAGAGAGCAGAGGTTGTGCCCATTCGGAAGAAACCTACGGCAGACCCCACGATTATGAGCAATTATCGTCCTATATCCCTCCTCCCCTACCTTAGTAAAGTTATTGAGTCTCATGTCACCAACATCTTGAGCACCTTTATTGAAGACTCTCACTTCCTTGATCCCCAACAAGCTGGATTTCGACCCAACCACTCTACGGAATCTGTCATACTCTCAGTTATGGAGGAGTTGCGGAGAGGGGCTGATTCTAACACCAGTCAGGCCTTGGTGCTCCTAGACTTGTCGGCCGCCTTCGACTTGGTCGACCATAACATCCTGGTCGACCGTGTTGAGGAGGCTGGCATCCGGGGCACTGCCCTTGACTGGGTTTGCTCCTTTTTGAGCATTCACCGCCAGGCGGTTCGGCTCTCTCAGTTTTCTGCTGACGAGGTTGAACTAACCTGCGGCGTCCCGCAGGGCTCCTCCTTATCTCCTCTTCTTTTTAATTTATACCTCACTCCCCTCATTCGGTCCTTACGCGGCAGCGGTGTCACCGCATTTAACTACGCAGATGACATTCAGTTGGTCTTCGATATTAGCTCCTCGGACCATTCCATCGATATCTTTCAAACCATCCTCTGTCACATCAGCGACTGGATGGGGGTGAACCATCTGAAACTTAACCCTGACAAGACAGAGCTACTGCTTGTCGGGGGGCTGCCAATCCTTGGAAATCCACCTTCTGGCCCAGGAGGCTGGGTCTTCCCCTCAACCCTGTTAACTTAGTAAAAAGCCTTGGGATCATCATTAGCAACGACCTTACTATGAAGCCCCAGATTAATGCGGTAGTCTCCTCTAGTTTCTTCCAGTTACGGAAAATCCGAAAGATTGCCCGCTTCCTGACCACCGAGGCTCTTACCCTTGTTCTGGTGGCCCTAGTCATCTCCAGGATAGACTATGCCAACTCGCTCTACGTTGGCATACCGGCCTACCAACTGAAAAGGCTACAACTCGTACAAAACCAGGCGGCACAGCTTATCTACCCTCAGCCTAGACACCAACATGTCCTCCCTCTGTTAAAATCCCTTCATTGGCTCCCTGTATCTGAACGATGTAATTTCAAATTGGGATGCATCATTTTTAAATCCCTTGCAGGTACAGGCCCCTCTTTCATTTGCTCTCTACTACACCCATATGTCCCCACCCGTAATCTTCGCTCCTCCCACCTGGCCCTACTCTGGACCCTGACTTTCAAATGTAAAAAACTGGGTGGACTAAGGTTCTCATTCCTTCCCCGTTATACTGGAACGCTCTCCCGTTAGGCCTGAGACAAGCCTCTTCTTACATCCATTTTAGGTCCCTCCTCAAAACCCATCTGTTTTGCATTGCTTATAACTAACGCTTCTAGCCCCTCAGATTGTTTGCCTCCTTTTGTATTAGCGCCAAGAAACCGTTGGGTGTTAGCTGCGCTTTATAAATTTCTTTTACATTACATTACATTACTTTTGGTTCAATATGCGGATGTCACTTTTCTTATCAAGATAGAATTTCAAAACTCTCCTCACATCCAAGTAATGAAGAGTTCTTTCAGCTGGATTAGAGGCATTCTGAAAGAATGTTGGCAAGGAGATGGTTTGATTGACAGTAAAGTCCAAAAAAACCCTGAGGGGCAATTTTGGGTGAGTCCTCATGACCACTTTGCTAGAGTGGAAGACTGTGTATGGTTCGGGAGTACAAAGTGCTTGGATCTCGCGGACCCTGAGAGCTGATGTTATTGCTACACAGAGCTGTCTTGCAAGCAGGGGCATAACGAAACTGGAGGGGGGCCCCATTCAAAGTACATAAAGGGGCCCACCTTAAGGACTCACTCAGGAGCTCTCAGACCAGGTTACTGAGCTGAGGGGCCCCCCTGGAGCTCGGGCCCCTTCGCACTGCGGGGGCCTTCGTAGGCTAATGCTTCCATGAAAAGTGTTGCAGGACGGTTTTGGGTGATGGTTCAAATGGATCCTGCATAAGACATGAAAGTGCTATGTTGAACTCAAAGGGAAAACCTTCTTGAACCCTTCTAGAAAATCCTTGATTTGGGGGATTGTACAAATAAAGAGGCTTGTGAAGGACTTTTTCTGTAGGCAGGAAGAGCTGCCAGGCAGCCGCGGTCGGTAGTAGGTGTACCTGCAGGGCGGTGACGTGGGAAGGGGGAGGGGCAGGGTGGGAGGTAGTAATATATGGATTTCTGAGTTTTACAGGTAAGTAAACATATAAATAAATAAAACGAATTTCGTTGCGCGCACTGCATCGCATTTGGGGATGCAGGGCATGCAACGAAATTCGTTTTATTTATTTATATGTTTACTTACCTGTAAAAGTCAGAAATTCATAGATTACTACCTCCCAACCTGACCTGCCCCCTCCCCACGTCACCGCCCGGCAGTACTCCTACTATCGAACATGGCTGCTACCAGGTGAATCTGAATTGAAAGTCAGATTTTGCCAAATGGAGTAAGTACGGAAGAATGACATCTGGCAAACCAAAGGGTTTACATTCTACGGGCCCGATTCACAGAACTAACTTAAGACGAAATCCTAAACTTACTACTTTTGGTATTCACAGAAGTTAGGATTTTGTCTTAAGCTTGTTTTAAGACAGACTTAAGACAGAATCCTAACTTAAGTCTGTCTTAAATCTGTCTTAAGACAAAATCCTAACTTCTGTGAATACCAAAAGTAGTAAGTTTAGGATTTTGTCTTAAGTTAGTTCTGTGAATCGGGCCCTATATTCTTAGAGGAGCACCATATGTAAAATCTCTTCCATTTGAACGCATATGCGGAACATGTTGAAGGCCACTCAGCCTTTTTTGAGGATGCCCATGCAGTCTTGCAGCAGATTCATGTGTCTGTACTATATATATAAATCTTTATTCGGTTTGTTCACAGTGGAAAAAACCATAAAAGAACACAGAATAACATACATTGTAAAAGTACACAAGTTACAGACAATTCAGATAAAATTCATTTCATAGTTAAAAAAGAGAAAATTATTCAAAGTGTGCAAGGTGCCGGTTGTGATAGATATGACATGGTTTTTTAAAGGTTTTTTCTATGTTTCACGATACACTTTAGGAAGCTACTGACAAAATAACAGACATTCACTGTTTCTAACATTTGCAATCTTAAAAGAGCAGGTCTGCACTGTCTCAGTCCCCAAGATTTGAGTATCGGTAAAAGCCAGATCTTTCTATGGGCTTGATGGTATTTACACAGCAGGATCACATGCAAGTTCGACTGCGCTGATAATCCGTCACAGGGACAAGGCGGCAATATAGTGTCCCAACTGTTTTGTGTCGGAAAAGTGACCATTCTAAAAAAGATATTTAGCCTAAATCTCGTAATTAGCATTCTCTCGTAGGTTGTTAGCTGTAATTCAAGATACGGGTGAATGACAAAGGCTACTTGGATCATATTTGCATGGGTCACTGCCGTTTTCGAGGAATTGGATGCAAGTCTTAACAGTTCGAGATGACTTAGTGCTTTCTGTTTCAGATCTTTTTTGGAAATGTCCGTAATGGAAGCCGGGTCAAGATAATAATTCTCAAGGCCTAAATCATTGAAAAAATTCCTGACATATAAGAGCCACTTTATTTTCACAGAATTATCCAGGCTCATAGAGTCTGCGATGATAGCTTGTGACAAGGCATTTTTATTTGACAACCAAATGCGGCGCCACAGCATCAGGGGTTCTATTTTGATTAGATCCTCCAGATAGGGAATGGCTAATTCTAGGTGCATTGCGTAGATTGAGGTGCCTTTGGGGGTAGCTAACAAAAATCTTAAGAAGGTGTTTTCCACCTTCTGGATGGAGCTGGTGTCTGTGTACCCCCAGACTCCTGCACCATATGTTGCAATTGCCTGACATTTGGCCTGGTATATCTTAAGGAGCTCTGCTGTCGGTCTCTTGCCTAATCTCTGAGAGAAAGATATTAATGCGGCAATTGATCTCCTAAATAAAAGTGCCCTAGTGTTAATTGCTTGCTTCCAACTAAGTTGATCATCTATCATGACCCCCAAGTAGGGATAGTGGGGGGTACGTTCTAGCTTTTGATTATTCAGCAGGGTAGGGTGTGTTCGTTTTTGACCTCTGCCAGCTGTCATGACGAACGTTTTTTTCACATTCACCTTTAAATCTAGGTTACCCATAAAGGACGTGTATCTGCTCACTGCTTTCTGGAGCTCTCTGGGGGTTCGTGCTAAGATAACCGCGTCGTCCGCGTAGAGCAGGGCGGGGACCAGGCGGTGGTTTATGCGTGGGAGGTCCTGGGCCCCCCTCAACATCTCCTCCTCCAGGCCATTAGTGTAGAGAGAGAAGAGGAAGGGGGCCAGGACACATCCCTGTCTGACCCCACGCTCTACACTAAATGGGGACGTCAACTCTCCATTAACGCCAAAGCGTACTCTGGCTGTGGCCCCTGTATAGAGCTCTCTGAGGAAATCTAACAGGGGTGAATCTACACCTAATTGGGCTAAGACCTTCCACAGCTTTGTGTGTGAAACACAGTCAAAAGCTGCGGAAAGGTCTACAAAGACCATATATATTTTGGTGGGAATGGCCTGTGTATATTTCCCCATTATTAGGGTGAGGTTGAGGACCTGCTCCAGGGTACCAAAACCTTCTCGGAAGCCGAATTGGATATCCGAAATTATGCCCCTGTCCTCAGTCCACTGCTGGAGACGCTCGAGTATCACTCTCCCCACTACCTTTCCGAGCGAGTCCAGCAGTGAAATGGGCCGGTAGCATTTTACGTCTTGCCGGTCCCCCTTTTTAAAGATGGGGACCATTATTGACTTTGTCCAAGAGGTTAGAATTCCCTCACTCGCTGCTGCTATACATACTCTGGTTAAAATGGGGGCCCATAGATCTTGGTTGCTTTTAAAAAGATCCACCGGGACCCCATCGGGTCCTGGTGCCTTACCTGATTTGCTGCTCTGCAAAGCATCTATGAGGTCTGGAATATCAAAGGGAACCAGAATGGGATAGTTCACATTAGGGGGTGGGGATTCTGTTGGTAGGGTATTTTTAAAAATTTCCCCAAAGTGGGAGACCCATGTATTTTCGTCAATGGCGACCTCTATTTTCGGGGTATCCTTTTCTATGAGGTACGGGGATCTGACTGTACGCCAGAACAGGTCACTGTTTTTTGAAACTGCGCCTTGATGGAGATCGTCCCATAGTTTTTGTTTAAGTTGGGCCGTTCTCATCTTTCTTTCCCCTGTATATTGGCGCCTCAGGAGCTGGATCTGGGCCACGTCACGTGGGTTATTTTTAAGTGCAGATTTTAGCTTTGATAGGGCCGCTGTGCAGTTATGATTGAACCACTTTGGTTTATTGTCGCGGTTTGACTTAGGTTTTGAAGTAAGTAGGTCCTTTATGACATCTAATATTAAGTTAAAATTTCTAAGGACTTCCTTATGGGTAGTTGTAAGATCCAGGCATTTCACTATATTAGGATAGGACCGAGTTATTAATTTTTTCATTATATCTGCTGGGTTGATTTTGGCCCATTTAATAGTCAGTCCGTTGTGTTTACCGACCTGGATCCTATTCTGCTTGAGGGTGATCGCCATCTCCAATTTATGGGAGGCATTAACTGGCACGGATAGTGTTATTGTTAAGGCTGCATGGTCGCTAAGGGGGGTGACTGTGACCTCAAATTCCTTCAGTTTAGTCATTAGGTTTTGGGAAAGAAATATAAAATCTACTGTAGTCTTGTGTCCTCTGCCCACGTAGGTCGGAATAAATTCGTTCGGATCTGCTTTCAAATGATTGGTAATCTGAAGATCCAAATCTGATAGGGCGATATTAATTATATTTCCTAATTTGGTGTGAGCAAAGTGGGATAATGGAGCGTTAAGTTCGTCCACTATCCCACAACACAATAGATTAGGGGCTGTGCAGGGGTGAAGATTAAAATCACCTCCCCAAATTATATTGGTTGCCTTGTTTGCAGGGCTCCGGTGATGAATTTGTTTCAGTTTGTCGGTTAAAGTGGTAAGAAGAATTATGAAATTTTCATCGGACAAATTGTTATATATGTTAACCAGAATGATTGTGTCCTTATTGAGAAGGGTTAGTGCTAAGATTTGGTGATTGGGGTCCTGGGAGAGTGTGACCACCTTGTTAAGAGGTAGGGAATTTGAAATGTAAGTAGTGAGGCCACCTTTTGGTCTACCCATAGTACTGGTTGTTGCTGGGACGTTATAGGTTTTGTAGCCTTGTAGGTGTAATTCTTCTACAGACCATGTCTCCTGGAGACAAATTATTTGATTTGGAGTTAGAAATTCCTGCGCAGAGCCATCGTTGATTTTATTTCGTAGGCCCGCAATGTTCCAATAGGAAACTATGATATGTGGGGAATCATCGCCAAAATCTGCTTCTAGGGTTATGGGATCTTTATTACCAGCGGCTTGGAAAGTGATAGCGGGCTGTGGCGAGGGAGATAGTTGGGTGTTAGTGGGAGAAATTTCTGATAATGGTCAATCGACCAGTTCTAGGCCACTATACCTATTGTTTAGCGGGATGTTATGCCATGGGTCCCATCGTGGTTGTTCTCTATGTGGGGGCCATTGCGTATAGGGTCTTCTGTCATCCCACCTTCCTCCCTGATGGCGGTGTCTCACTGTATGCCAGGAATAATCTGGCTCATAAAGATTGGGAGGACCGTGATATCGGATGTTTAATTGGTCGTCCTGCCTAGGGAAAGGGACGGACCAAGGAGGTTCCTGCTCCTGTATGTATCCGTCCACTTGCCTAAAGGGATAAAAGAAGGAGAGTGACTTGATCTTGATTCCTCCATTTGGGGTAATGTCTTCCCAGGCACAAACATAGTCCGCAATTCGAGGGTCCTCGAAAGTGATTGTTATACAGTCCCCAGGAATAGTTTTTCTAGTATTACCCACCCACGGTACCCTGGCTACAGATCTAATTCTTCCGCGCCAGGAGGATGGAATTGGGCGGTTGGTCTGGAGCCAATGCTGGGCCTTATTTTTTAAGGACCAGACCGGTTCTGGGGTAAGATCTGTTGGTTCTGGAACTCCAGCCATAACCACCACGTAGGGTGAGGCCTCAGGAGGGAACTCTGGGAGTCTTGGAGGACCAGGATTCCTCGCAGTATTCCTCTTGGACCTATCCACAGGTGTTTTTGGCGGTACGGGTGGAGGGGGTAGGGTTTTTGTTGCTGTTTTATTCAGGTTTTTCGCTGGGGTTTTATTGGCTGTACTAGTAGGTGCCTTCTGGGTCGTATCGATGGTCGCGGCCGCGACTGGGGCGGTCAGGGTATTTGTCTGTTGTAGGTTACTAGTGGAACTTTGAGCTGACGTTGTTTTTGTTATTTTGGTCGAATTAGTGGTGTTTTTATTTATGGGGAGGTTTGGGGTGGTTATTCGGAGGGTCTTTTGTTGTGGATTGGGGATAGATGGATTGACATTAGATACGTTAGTGTTGGTTGGTTTTTTACTGTTATTTCCAGCCGGTTTTTGAGGACATGGCGGAAGGAATGGCTGTTGGTTTTTTAATAGTTTAGAGATTTGCGATTCTATGACTGCTAACCGGTGTTCTAGGGGTAGTAGAGCATGTTTGACTACGTTAGCTATGCTAGGGAGAGTTAATTCCTGAGCCTCAACCAAATTCAAGTCGGCTTCGGTTTGTTTAGTGGGTTGTTTAGAGGGTTGAGGGTCCAGGACTGTCGGGCAAGGTGGTTCCTTCTCTACCTGATGGACTGATGCTAAGATCTCGATATGTGACTCCCTATCATCTTGGATTAGTGGAATGATTGGTGGTAATCTCGGGTTTACTGGTGTATTTGGATTTCCGGGTGCCCTGTTTTTGCTGATTGCTCCCTCCCTCCTGCCCCTTTCTATTCTTTTTTCTAGTGAGGAGATTTGCACAGGTGTTGTTGGAAGCAGTTCTGGGGTTTTCTCTAGATCATAGCTAAGTTGAGAATCAGCTAGTTGAGAGACTGACAGATCTACTGTGTTTGGTAGGCTGCGTCTCTCCCTAATCGGCACCAACTCAGCATTTGAGGCTACTAATGTTGGAGATCTAGCTTCCGCCAAGGTACCTAATGAGGATCTTTTTGCGAATGCCAAGTCTAGGGAGACCCTTTCTTCGATTATTGATATACTTTCATCTATGAGTATGTTGGCCTTCGCTAGAAAATCGTCCATGGGGCCGAGCATTTTGCCCGCTGCAGTGGGGGCTTTGGTTTTGTTCCCTCTCGTAAGGACCATTACTATTACTGTTGAGTTATGGGTCACAGAGGATGCGTAAAATAGTACAATGGGGAAGAAACAGATAAAAATATAAATATCAAGGGGGTGGCCCAGTCCAGTCTCTACCAGCCTCTAACGGCCTAAAACGGCCCGGTCTTTGCCCGGGTCTTCGCCCCGGGCTGCGACCCGCGGCGCGACCCGCGGCGCGTTAGAGGCTGCGTGGAAATAGAGGGAGGAGGGGGGGTGTGGCCTCCGGGGGAAGAGGCGCCGGCTGCAAGGAGCGGTGGTTTCTGGGCCTCGCAGTCCCCCGGTAGGCTTTTCCAGGGCACAAGCAACGCACTGCAACCTGGGCGGGTCGCGCTGAGAGCGAGATGAAGAACTGCCGATTGCAGTCACGCTCCCACCAGCCGACCTCCGCCTCAGGGAATGCGGGTTGGGAGATGGATAAAAAAGCAGTTCCTCAGTTGGACACAGAAAGCAGGTCAGTGAGCGGCACCCACGCAGCGGGTGGCGCGAAAGGTTTTTAAACAGCGTTCAAATCAGTGGGCGTGGCCGCCGGGGGAAGAGGCGCCGGCTGCAAGGAGCGGTGGTTTCTGGGCCTCGCAGTCCCCCGGTAGGCTTTTCCAGGGCACGAGCAACGCACTGCAACCTGGGCGGGTCGCGCTGAGAGCGAGATGAAGAACTGCCGATTGCAGTCACGCTCCCACCAGCCGACCTCCGCCTCAGGGAATGCGGGTTGGGAGATGGATAAAAAAGCAGTTCCTCAGTTGGCCACAGAAAGCAGGTCAGTGAGCGGCACCCACGCAGCGGGTGGCGCGAAAGGTTTTTAAACAGCGTTCAAATCAGTGGGCGTGGCCGCCGGGGGAAGAGGCGCCGGCTGCAAGGAGCGGTGGTTTCTGGGCCTCGCAGTCCCCCGGTAGGCTTTTCCAGGGCACAAGCAACGCACTGCAACCTGGGCGGGTCGCGCTGAGAGCGAGATGAAGAACTGCCGATTGCAGTCACGCTCCCACCAGCCGACCTCCGCCTCAGGGAATGCGGGTTGGGAGATGGATAAAAAAGCAGTTCCTCAGTTGGACACAGAAAGCAGGTCAGTGAGCCGGTGTCTGTACTGCAATAGCTCAGGAGCCATGCTGCTTAATTCAAAGAGGAGAGATTGGGGAGTACCATCTGGCCTCAAGTTTTTGTTAGCACGTCTGGTCTGCATTGCAGCTTGAGATGTGGATGGACGACAAGTGAAGGAGGTCCGTGAACCGCCACTGATGGGGCCACTTTGGAGCTATGAGGATCATCTTGTTTCTCGATTGAGACAACCTGATGAGGACTGTTAGGATCAGGGGAATCGAAGAAAGAACATAGAGAAATTAGCCAGACCAGTTGATCCATTGGGCATTCCCTAGTGTCCCTGGCTGGAAGTACCTGGGGGTGAAGCTTCAGCATTTTCTGTTTCCCGCGGTGGCGAAAATGTCGATGGCCGAGTTTCCCACAGTTCAAAGGTATTTTTGGATGACTTCGTTGTTTAGGACCCACTGGTGGTTTTCTTGAGGAGACTGCTGAAGGAGTCTGCTTGAGCATTTTGGACACCTGGAAGGTGAGCTGCTGTGATTGTGAGGTCCTTGGCTAGAAGCCATTTTCAGATTGTTTGGGCCTCGTGTGACAAGGGCCTGGATATCATCCCTCCCTGCTTGTTGAGGCAGCACATGGTTGTTGAATTGTCCGTCTGAACAAGCAGGGAGTGGGATCTGAATGACGGATGAAACACCTTCAGCGCTAGATGGACTATGCACAGCTCGACGAGATGGATAAGGTATATTCGATTCTCTCTGCGACCGCCTGCTTTGAATTTGAAGGTGATCCATGTGGGCTCCCCATCCCAGAAGTGGAGCATCTGTGACTATGGTTTGAGGGGGACCTCCTGATGAAATGGCATACCTCGAAATAAGTGGATTGGACTTGGAGAGCACCACCATTTCAGGGATAGATTCGCATGAAGGGATAGTGGTATACGCTAAACCCAGCATTGGCATTCCAGTATTCCCTGATCATGGTTCATTTCTGTATTGTGCATTCCAGTATTTACCACTTGTGGTTCAGTCCAGCATTGTGCATGCCAGTATTCACTGTTCATGGTTCATCACGATATTGTGCATTCTAGTATTTCACGGCTCAGGCTTCATCTCAGAGTTGCACATTCTAGTATTCCCCACTCACAGTTCAGCCTCGTATTGTGCATACCAGCATTTCATGCTCCATGTTTCATCCCAGTATTGAGCATTACAGTATTCACTGCTCATGGTTCATTCCAGTATTGTGCATTCCAGTATTCACTGGTCATCGTTCATCACAGTATTGTGCATTCTAGTATTTCACTGCTCAGGTTTCATCCTCGTATTGTGCATGCCAGTATTTCATGCACCATGTTTCATCCCAGTATTGAGCATTCCAGCATTGCCCATTCAAGGTTCATCCCAGTATTATGCATTCTTTTCTAGTATTCCCAGCTCATGGTTCATCCCAGTATTCTGCATTCCAGTAATTCACGCTCCTGTTTCATCCCAGTATTGAGCATCCTAGTATTGAGCATTCCAGTACTCCCCGATCATGATCCATCCCAGATGAGTGCATTCCATTATTACCCACTCGAGGTTTGTCCCACTATTGAGATTTCCAATAACAAATGCTAACGGTCTAGTGCATTCCAGTATTTCCCACTTGTGGTGCATCGCACTATTGTGTATTCCTGTAATTCAAGCTCATGTTTCATCTCATTATTGTGCATTCCAATACTCCCCGCACATGGTTCGGGCCAATATTGTGTATTCCAGTACTTCATGCTCATGGTATTGTGCATTCTAGTATTTCCCACTCATGCCCCCCCCCCCAGTGCTGTGCATCCCGCTATCTCCTTGCTCATTGTCTCTCCCAGTATTGTGCATCTCGCTATCTCCCCACTCATGGTCCCTCGCAGTATTGTGCATCTCGCTATCTCCCCGCTCATGGTTCATCCCAGTGTTGTGCATCCCGCTATCTCCCCGCTCATGGTTCATCCCAGTGTTGTGCTTCCCGCTGTCTCCCTGCTCATGGTTTATACCAGTGTCGTCCATCCTGCTATCTTCCCGCTCATGGTTCCTCCCATTGTTGTGCATCCCGCTATCTCCCCGCTCATGGTTCATCCCAGTGCTGTGCATCCGGCTATCTACCGCTCATGTTTCATCCCAGTGTTGTGCATCCCGCTATCTCCCCACTCATGGTTCATCCCAGTGTTGTGCATCCCGCTATCTCCCCGCTCATGGTTCGTTCCAGTATTGTGCATCTCACTATCTCCCCGCTCATGGTTCATCCCAGTGTTTTGCATCCTGCTATCTCCCCGCTCATGGTCCCTCCCAAAGGTGTGCATCCCGCTATCTCTCGGCTCATGGTCCCTCCCAGTGGTGTGCATCCAGTTATCTCCCCTCTCATGGTTCATTTCAGTGTTGTGCTTCCCGTTGTCTCCCTGCTCATGGTTCATCCCAGTGTTGTGCATCCCGCTATCTCCCCATTCATGGTTCATCGCAGTGTTGTGCATCCTGCTATCTCCCCGCTCATGGTTCATCCCAGTGTTGTGCATCCCGCTATCTCCTCGCTCATGGTTCATTCCAGTGTTATGCATCCCGCTATCTCCCTGCTCATGGATCATCCCAGTATTGTGCATCCCGCTATCTCCCCGCTCATGGTTCATCCCAGTGTTGTGCATCCCGCTATCTCCCCGCTCATGGTTCATCCCAGTGTTGTGCATCCCGCTATTTCTCCGCACATGGTTCATCCCAGTGTTGTGCATCCCGCTATCTCCCCGCTCATGGTTCATCCCAGTGTTCTGCATCCCGCTATCACCCCGCTCATGGTTCATCCCTGTGTTGTGCATTCCGCTATCTCCCCGCTCATGGTTCATCCCAGTATTGTGCATCGCAATATCTCCCCAGTCATGGTTCATCCCAGTGTTGTCCATCCCACTAACTCCCCGATCATGGTTCATCCCAGTATTGTGCATCCCTCTATCTCCCCGCTCATAGTTCATCCCAGTATTGTGCATCGCAATATCTCCCCGCTCATGGTTCATTCCAATGTTGTACATCCCGCTATCTCCCCGCTCATGCTCTCGCTCTGTATCATTTCAACAGTAGCAGAAGCAGCCAGGATGCTCGTAGTCTAAACTCACGCACCTGAGGGACACACAAAGAGGAGATACGCATTGTCAGGCGCTACCTAGCCACTAGTTGCTACATGTTGATTGTTTGACTCAGGGGCCAGACTTGGTTCATTCGATCTAGGATTGTATTTTCTGCTGGAGGTTCATCAAGGGAGGTGAGAAGGATCAGTGTTTACTTTTCTGTTGGAATAAAAAACCTTTACTTAAAAGTCTCTTAAAAAGGATATTACTTACGCAATTCCGTTCACTTCCTTTATGAACAAGGTCAGCTGCAGCTTGATGAAAACATTCATGGGAATGCGCGTCAGCTGAAAATAAAAAGAGAATGTTTACCAGATTCTACTGGGCTTTTGACCATCCGCAGATGTATAGTTTATAGAGCGGACAAACATGCTAACCGTGAACAAGATTGGGAAGCAGCCATGGATAGGACAGTCACACTACCTGAAAACGTCACATATGGTATACTACAATTACCCGTTGCTCACCTCAATGGTCAGCTGCTCATTGAGCAAACAAACATACATTATACACACAGAGAGGCAACCACAACCAATCAGTGCAAGTAGTAAATTAAAGGAGCAGGTACATGAATAGTCACAGCCGCACCAGCAAATCTTAAAAGACATAATTTCTTTACAATAAATAGATTGTCTTGGACACCGTATAAATTAGCCAAGTTTATACTTCAACCAATTCCCAGCTGTAATAGATGTAAAACACCAAAAGCCAACGATATTAATATTTTCTTTACATGTCCTGAAATAGAATCGTATTGGAAGGTGGTAGAAACTACTCTCTGTGACATCCTGAGGACACCACTAACATTGTCAGTGACTCCTGTGCTCTTTGGAGTACACTGTGATCTCGATACAACGCTTGATAAGACTTCAAGAGAGTTGCTTTTCTATTTGATATTGTTGGCTCAACGAGAGATATGCAAATATTGAAAAGATGTCGTACCACCTCACCCCAATGGTTAGTTGGCAGCAGTCAGGTAGATATGTAAAACAATAACAAATGGCAACTTACTGCGAATAAGGGAAGTGTGGAAAGCCTTCGCCGACAGGACGAGCTAGATGGGATGCCTCTTTTCTTCTTGCCCTTTCTGGTGTCCTATGATTACAGCACTAAAGTGGGAAGGTATCTATCCTCTGGGATAAAAGAACCTTCTTCAAGGGTTTGGCTGAGAAGAGGCAAGGACCCATACGATAAAAGGGCATCAGGATATGGTCCTTGACTTGTAAGATGCCATGCTGACATGAGGACAGCAAACTTAAAAAAATGAATACGTCATTATTTAGATGTACTACACGGAAATTAGCAATTCCACCTGAGATTCTACCAAATCCACAGAGCTCTGGGGTCGCCTCACCGTCTGACTACAACTGCAGGACAGACGAAAGCCTTGACCTGGATACAATATCCTCGATTCTACATAAATGTTTTACAGAGGGTCCTGAAGCAAAGCACCCCCTTTAACTCTGGGGACAGAATAAGGACCGGTAGAGGAGGTTTGAGGGGTGACAACATATTGTAAGTGCAGGGTACTTCTGAACATTATGTATAAAAGCAATGTTGGAAAACTGTCGATGTTTAGGAGAAGCAATCTGAGGTTTGAGGCAAAAGGACAGCTACCGGCTTCCAGTTGGGACATGAAGTGTGCTCTCTTCAATAGAGTTGTACAGCACTTCACATAGACCAGGAGTCTGCACTCTTTGAGTAGATTTATTGCAGTCAACAGGATACACAGGTATACAGGCTCAAGGTGGTAGCTCCACCCAATGTGGTTTTAGGCGAAGGTTGAGCTTGTAAGATTTTAGAATCACTCTCAGAACTTTCAATGCTTTTCGGTATATCAATAGCTTCATCCAATGAGGGATTCTTACAAGATAAAAGTTTTTGTTGGATTTTCTTCGAGTAACATCTAGACACTAGGTGATTAGTTGTGAAGTGAAGTGATCAAAATCACAATAACTAGCCAAAGATTTTAGTGCTGTAATGTAAGTGTCAATAGATTCATTGGGACCTTGGATTAAAGTAAAAAATCTGTGACTTTTCCCTCATAATAAATAGTACTTTTTTTAACTGCAAGTTCATCAAGATCACCTAAATGTTGACCCAAATATACAGGTAAGTGATCAAAAACATTTTGCCCTTCAACACCCAATTAATAATATAACAGACTACGTTTTCTTTCTGGTTTGAATTTTAAACCACCAATGGCAGCAATATATGCTTCAAAAGATCTGATCCAAAGGCGCCATTTTAACGGTGGCTCTCCGGGATCCTGTAGGAACAAAGCAGGAGGAGTAACAGATTGCATAATGTAATCAGAAAACCATGCAAACTAAATTGGAAAATACAACAGCAATGTAGTCAATGAAATAAAACACCAGAACCTGAAAAAGAAAATGTTAATTAAACAGTAAAAATAAAAATTAGTGCAGAAGGAGGAAACAATAATGTAGCATGAACACATCAATAATAGCATGTTAATCGCTGAAGAAGAAAAAAGTCATGAAAAACTAGCAGGTGGTGCTGTAACACGATGAACAAGATAAGAGAATTAGCATGAAGAAGCAGCAGGTGGCGCTGTTACACGATGAACAAGATAAGAGAATTATCATGAAGAAGCAGCAGGTGGCGCTGTGACTTGATGAGCAGGATAGAAAAACTTACAGAGGAGTTCTTGTTGAAGAGCAGTTTCTTTGAAGAAGGAGTAGAAGCAACAGCGCGTGCTAGTTTTGAAATAAAACTCAAAACACGGGCACTTGCGCAGTCAATTAAATGTGAAAATAAGACAGTTAAATGCCACAGACATCCAGGTAAAGTAGCTAGAACTGAGGCGGAAGGATTTTATCCTTTAAAATGAATCCTGGAACATGTGAAAAATAAACAAGACACTGAGCTGTAAATCTCTAAATCTTCTGGATTAAAATAAACCGGATGAGCAGGAAATTAGTCTTGAGCCCTCAGGAGCAACATGGAATAAGAGAAATAACAGTACCTTCTTGAAGCAGGGGTGCAGGAAGATTTTTCAACAAAAAAAATGTATCCCAAGAGTGTCGCCAACATTGAAGTGTGCTCTCTTCAATAAAGCTGTACAGCAATTCACATAGACCAGGAATCTTCACTCTTTGAGTAAATTTATTGCAGCCAACAGTTGTAGATGGCTCAAGGTGGCAGCTCCAACTGCCTATAAAGCAATTCCAAACATTCTAAACAAGTATTACATGGAATACATTGACAAGTACAAAGAAGGATTCCAACATCTATACTACTATTATAAAGGAAGAACTTTTAACCTTTGAGGCGGGTAAACTCGGGAACCACAGCGCCAATCCACACATCCGATACACCGTTGTAATCGTCAGGGTGTGCAGATGGACATAGGCTATATAAACTTAATAAATATACGTTAGTTAAAAAATGTACCCCCAAAAAAAAGTAGTCCGTTGGAAGAAGCGCCGGCCGCGACGTGCGTGCCCGACGTGAGGAGCGCTGGGAGGAGCGGCGTCCAGGAGCGCGAGGAGGACCGGCGGGCGGACATGGCGCGGGGAGGAGCGGTGAGGAGCGGCGGACAGGCGGTGAGGAGTGGCGGACAGGCGGGGAGAGGCGGCAGACAGGCGGTGAGGAGCGGTGAGCGGTGGATGAGGTAGGGTATTTATTTATATATTTAGGAGCGGTGAGAGGCAGAAAAATGAAGCAAAAATTAAAATCATGAACAAGAGGAAGCAAACGGAGCATTACAAAAGTGAGCTAAACGATGCATTACAGGAGGAAAAAGTTATGTGTGCAGGTTACAAAAGCGTATATCGTGAGCAAGAGGAAGCAAACGGAGCATTACAAAAGTGAGCCAAACGGGCCATTACAGGAGGAAAAAGTTATGTGTGCAGGTTACAAAAGCGTAGAAAGTAAACATAGAGGTATAGGAGGAAAAAGTGACATGTGCAGGTAGCAAGGGAAAGCAAACAGAGCATTAAAAAAGTAAGCCAAACGGTGCATTACAGGAGGAAAAAGTTACGTGTGCAGGTTACAAAAGCGTAGAAAGTAAACATAGAGGTATAGGAGCAAAAAGTGAAGTGTGCAGGTAGCAAGAGGAAGCAAACCGAGCATTACAAAAGTGAGCCAAACGGTGCATTACAGAAGGAAAAAGTTACGTGTGCAGGTTACAAAAGCGTACAAAGTAAACTTAGAGGTATAATACTGCAATATATGGAGGAAGGCTCCGGGGGACCCACGGACAACGTCGGAGCGGGCGGGGGCCCTGAAGCCTAATTGCTCCCGGACAACGTTGGGACGGGCTGCTAGTTTTTATATAAATAAATTGCACTGAGAAATGATGCACAGACACCACAGGACACTTATCAATGACGTATTGCTCTTAGTTGCCTGTCGTGCCTTGCATTGATTTTACTTAGGGGAAGAAAATAACAAGACACAGCTTCCTGCCCGCAGTTGGGACCACCCACAGGTGGTGCATGGAGCAGAGGATGAAGTCTAACTATGGGCGTATAATCCGTTCCGTTCACGGAATTTACGGATTTTTGGCAAATTCGCGTTCAGCGAATCACGCAAATTTGCCCAAAAATCCGCAATTCGCAAGCTGGCTGATTTTTTGGTTTGGTCGCGCTTGAAAAATACAATATCGCGCGTGCGGCGTTGACTTACCTTGATTATGAAATGGTGGTAGTGTTCCCCTAACAAGAGGGAAAACGTCCGCACATAAGTTAATATTCTTCACAAATATGAATTTAAAGACGTATAGTACAAAACAAAGTAGTTATTATGTCGCCTGCAAAGGGTGCTCTTGTGGCCTGATGCACACCCACCACCAGGAGTGTCAATAAGGCACAATGTGCCTAAGAAGCAAGAAAAAAGGAGAGCAGGCCACCTAGCATTCAACTCAATGTCCAATTAGTATGTGATCTAGGAAGTCCTAAATCTATATTCAAAATATGTCAAAACCAGTTATTCAATTTAGCGTTGGTCGACAATCATAGATATATAATGTCCAATATTTTTCCTCACACAACTCCAAATTTAGAGATCCAAGTCAAGTTGTATTCTTCCAAATTTTTATTGTATTTCCATAGTTATATAATGTGAGAAGGTGGCCTGATATGCAGTGCTCATAATTCTAGTGAACACTATGTATCAGTCCAGCAAACCTTATTGATGATTGGTTGTAAGTCAACCTTATAGACCAGCTATCCTAGTAGCGTGGATACGAGCAGTCTAAGGCTAAAGACTCGAGAGGGCGTGTTAAGCCAGCTGTTTACCACACATATACCCCTTGAATACCCAGTGAAAGGACACCACACAAGTGTTATGAAAATAAACAAGATATTTATTAAGAATCACAACAGCCCTGTACTCTTTATGAGGACAGGGTACTAAGCACAAAACAAAACTCTTACGAAAATACTTAAGTTAGCATAGTATATACAAATGCCCGAGGGGCACGGAAAACCATATACTCTGAAAGTGGAATGCGAAATTACTAGCAGGTAAGTACAGTACTAATAGGCTTAGGAATCGCTAGGACTTGACTGTAGAATCTTCAGATTACTTCTAGGAGGCCTAGGGGACTCGGGTGCAGAGTGTGCACTCTCATGCGTGATGCGGGACAAAGTCTATGGTAGCTAGTAATGACAAAGTTAGTGTTCTCGGGCGAACCCGACCTGGTAGGAGGAAAACGAAAGTGGATTCTGACCCTTGGATAGTGAGGCTATGCTGGGGCACCGAAATGCCGAAGTTACCTAGCCCAGGGGCTGCAGCTGCATAGGTCTCAAAAGACGTCGGGAATCCTCGTAGACGGACCAGGAGCCTGGAAGACAGAAGTTGCTGGCAGGCGACCAGTGAATAAAGTTCGATGGATCCAAGCCTGGATCGAAGGAAGATGACACCTGAAAGCAGAGGGGACCAAGTTCGAGACTACTAGCCAGTAGTCAGGTGGGCACCAGGAGGGCACCGGATGGTAGTCACCTCGACTAGGTGAGTGGGTGACTCTGTGCTCGCAGATCTCTCGGACCAGGAGGCGTTGTCGGCGACCAGCATGGAGGAGCAAGCTGTCCCACGATGGATGAAGCTGTCGGCGTCGCTGGACCCAGGATTGGACAACAAAGCCTTGGCAAATTCAAGCCCACGCTGTGGACTCAAAATGGCGTCTGGAGTGGATCAGGAGGGTCCGGGGTGCCTCTCTTGAAGAAGGAAGCAAGGGCCAGTCTGGAGCAACCAGACCAGCAGCAGTGATGTCGTCGGGCATCGTGAAGAAGGCCACAAGCCAGCCGGCTAGTAGCCACACAGCGCGGTGAGCACGCAAAAGCAGAAGGGCCCTACGCAGATCGTGGAGATGCTGGAGGGCTGATCTTAGGTGCTGGAGCTGCTCAGGGTTGGGGCTTCTCGGACCCCAAAGCACTCACCAGTGGAGCACACGGTGGGCTTGTTACAAAGACGTCGTGCAGTCTTGGCGATTGTCGGTCCCTCGAGGTCTTGTCGCACTCACAGTTCTCAGCTTTGCTGTAGAGGTGAGTAGAGGTCAGAGGTGCCAGGGAAGCTGGGTCTCGTCGAGCTGGGTCGTCGGATTCATGAAGAAGGACTTGCAGCAGACCGCAGTGTTCTTTAGGATGGTGCCTGCGGATGCAGGGTGACTACTCCTTAGCCACAAGGGAGAATCTTGAAGAAGGAAATCTTGATGCCTTTCGCAGAAAGTCGGGTCTTGATTCCAAAGATGATCTAATTTGAACAGGGGGCCCGCTCCCATCTTTATACTAAAAAATGGGGCTGACCCGGTGACTAGGTCCTGCCTATGGGTGGGACTAGGAGGGGGTTGTTACACCCCTCTGCCATGCCGGACTTTCCCCAGGCCAGGGGCTGGTGTGCCCCTGGAACTGGTTCTGACCGGCCTATGCGTAGTGAGCACCGGGGTGCCACTCAGCAGTCACCTTCCTGAAAAGCCCTGCCTACCCAGGATACACAAAACCATGTCTGGGACGGTGCTAGCACCGCCCCTAACAGGAAACCCTTTGTCCAGGCTCCCCTTGCTGGAAGGACTCCCAGCTGCAGGGGGTCAGACTCGTGTCTGTGGTGGCAGCATCCATTTTGTGCAGCTGAGGCTTCGTTTAACTTTAACCGGGGTTCACAGTTACATACATGTCGTGTCCCTCTAGAAGAGTGGAATGCTAACCCCGTCGCCAGAATTGGCGAGGGGTTAGTATTCCAATTTGTATGACACCTTACTCGACATGTTTTGATAAAGCAATACCAAAGTTATCATTTAACCGCGAGGATTATAATGCACTTAAGAGTATATGGTATGTGATATCATGGAACAGCTATTAGGACTTGGTTCCTCAAGCTGCAGACAGGCTCAGCTCATGCCAGAGCACCATCTCACACGATTCCAAGCACTCTGCCTTCAGGATTGTCAAGGCCTGCCATAGGAGTGACTGATAGGAATCTGTGTGTCCATTTTAGGGTTAGGTATAGGTATACTACACCTACAGCAAAGGGTGATTACACGACTTTGCCCCAGCTGTCATGCAGCCAGTTGTGTCAAATTTAGGAGGCCAGCCAGGGGTGGCATAATACATGCTGCAGCCCATGGCAGCCCTGGGTACACCTATGTCCTGAGGTACAGGGTCTGATAAGGTGGCCCTGTACCAATTGGTAAATGCACCTAGGGTACATGTTGTAATTTAGAGAGAGAACAGCCAGGCTGCGGGTCTGATTGGCAGGCCCACAGCCAGAGAAAGTCGTAAACCAGTGAAACAAAAGCAAAAAATCTGGGTGATCATAGGATTGCAGACCCTACTCTCCTACATGACCCCCCCCCAAACTTTGGGACAATAAGCTAACCTTGACCAGGTGAGTCTTCTTGTTCTGAGTGGAAATATCTGGAGAGCCCATCGGCATTGCCATGATCAGTACCAGGTCTAGCATCATATTCAACAAGGGAGATGTGGAAACTATCAGCAGCTGGCATCATATCAAAGGAGGGAGACGTGCAAACTATCAGCTGGCATGATATTCAAGGAGGGAGACGTGCAAACTCTCAGCAGCAGGCATCATATTCAAGGAGGGAGACGTGCAAACTATCAGCAGCTGGCATCATATTCAAGGAGGGAGACGGGCTAACTATAAGCAGCTGGCATCATATTCAAGGAAATAGATGTGCAAACTATCAGCA
Source organism: Lissotriton vulgaris (assembly GCF_964263255.1). NCBI lineage: Eukaryota > Metazoa > Chordata > Amphibia > Caudata > Salamandridae > Lissotriton > Lissotriton vulgaris. The sequence continues at coordinate 47,081,388 of NC_141699.1, forward strand.
GTTGGCATCATATTCAAGTAGGGAGACGTGCAAAGTATCAGCAGCTGGTAGGCTATTCAAGGAGGGAAACGTGCAAACTATCAGCATCTGGCATCATATTCAGCGAGGGAGATGTGCAAACTATCAGCAGCTGGCATCATATTGAAGGAGGGAGACGGGCTAACTATCAGCAGATGGAATCATATTCAAGGAGGGAGATGTGCAAACTATCAGCAGCTGGCATCATATTCAACGAGAGAGACATGCAAACTATCAGCAGCTGGCATCATATTCAAGGAGAGAGATGTGCCAACTATCAGCAGCTGGCATCCGATTCAACGAGGGAGATGTGCTGACTATCAGCAGCTGGCATGATATTCAAGGAGGGAGACGTGCAAACTATATGCAGCTAGCATGATATTCAAGGAGAGATACGTGCAAACTATCAGCAGCTGGCATCATATTCAAGGAGGGAGACGTGCAAACTATCAGCAGCTGGCATGATATTCAACGAGGGAGACGTGCAAACTATCAGTAGCTGGCATCATATTCAAGGAGGGAGACGGGCTAACTATCAGCAGCTGGCATGATATTCAAGGAGGGAGACGTGCATACTCTCAGCAGCAGGCATCATATTCAAGGAGGTAGATGTGCAAACTATCAGCAGCTGGCATCATATTCAAGGAGGGAGACGGGCTAACTATAAGCAGCTGACATCATATTCAAGGAAATAGATGTGCAAACTATCAGCAGCTGGCATCATATTCAATTAGGGAGACAGGCTATCAGCAGCTGGCATATTTAAGGAGAGAGATGTGCAAACTATCAGCAGCTGGCATCATATTCAAGGAGGGAGACATGCAAACTATCAGCAGCTGGTATGCTATACAAGGAGGGAAACGTGCAAACTATCAGCATCTGGAATCATATTCAGCGAGGGAGATGTGCAAACTATCAGCAGCTGGCATGATATTCAAGGTGGGAGACATGCAAACTATCAGCAGCTGGCATGGTATTCAAGGAGGGAGACTTGCAAACTATCAGCAGCTGGCATGATTTTCAACAAAGGAGACGTGCAAACTATCAGCAGCTGGCATGATATTTAAGGAGGGAGACGGCCTAACTATCAGCAGCTGGCATCATATTTAAGGAGGGAGACGTGAAAACTATCAGCAGCTGGCATCATATTCAATGAGGGAGACATGCAAACTATCAGCAGCTGGCATGATTTTCAACAAGGGAGACGTGCAAACTATCAGCAGCTGGCTTGATATTCAACGAGTGTGACGCGCTATCAGCAGCTGTCATTCTATTCAAGGAGGGAGACGTGCAAACTATCAGCATCTGGCATTGTATTCAACAAAGGGAGACTTGCAAACTATCAGCAGCTGGCATTCAATTCATGGAGGGAGACGTGATCACAGCTGCATACGTCATTAGAATAAAGCATTAGAAACACAGATGATAATTGTTAGACCTGGCATCTTTGGTGTGGTTTCTCCTGTCTTTTTTGGCCTCTACCTTCTGTATTTTTGATGCTGTGCTGGATTTCGTTTTTGCTGGTTTAGATGCTTTGGACACTCTGCCACTGCTGATCAATGCCAGAGTGTAAGTGCTCCCTGTGTAAATTGTGATGATGATTGGATATACATGATTGGCATATTTGTATCACCATGAAGTCCCCAGTAAAGTGCACTGGGTGTGCCAGGGCTGGTGATGACAAATGCTAATAGTGGGCCTGCGGCACTGATCGTGCCACCCACAGGAGTAGCCCTAAAATGTATGTATAGGCATTTATATAGCGCACTACTTACCCATGGGTCCCAAGGCGCTTCGACCGCTGCGAAACCCTTCCTGGCTTCCCTGAGAGATGGTCCCTTAATGGGTATCTCCAGGGTGAGACCAGGCATCCCCGACGGTCTGGTGGGGCCGTTAGTGAAGATGAGGCAAGCTAATGCCCAGAGTTGCTGAGTGTGATCGCTGATCAGAGTGGGCACCAAGGCGAGAGAATTATCGAGTCCGCTGACCCTGGTCCAGAAACCTGCCGCGCTGGGAATCGAACCCTGGTCCCGGGCCGGTGTGCAGTCTGTGAACTGCCATGTCCTCCTGGCCAGTGTCCCCATTGACCAGGCCTAACCCTTCCCTTTTTGTGCACATTGGTCACCCCTATGGAAGGCCCAAGGTACCCCCCTGGGCAGGTTGCAGTATATGTGAAAGGTAGAGCATGTACTGGTGCAGGTGACATGTTCTGGTAGTGAATTACAGCCATTTTTGTTTTTACTATTGTAAGGCTATCTTGCTCCATATATTAACATAGGGGATGCTGACTACAGTGGCTACTAGCATTTTTTCTCATAGGAACAAGATAGGACATAAGAGTCTAGCATCCCTGAACTCAGAATTTAATAACACATCTTTTAGGAAAGGTTGTTTTTGAATCCTGTGTTTGAGAACAGCACTTTTAGAAAGTTGCTGTTCTCTTGTCTGCCCTTTCTATGTGCCTTGGCCTGTTTGTGTATTGACTGTCTGGTTTGAGAGTGGCAGGGGCTGGGGATTCCCCAGGAGGCTGGCTGAGTCCGCCCTAGGCTGAGTGACTGCATTTGCAACTTTAGTGGTGGGAGGAGATAGCACCTGGGCCTGAATAGGGCTGTGCCTGCCTTACACAATGCTGGCTTCACCTCCTGCTGGGCGGCTGATGACCCTGCCCCTCACTCTGAAAGGAAAGGAGAAGCCAGGAAAACAAAGTGCTCAAGAAACACCCAGAACTGGTTCAGACCGGGCTCTGGGCCCACATGCACAAAGAGAACAAAGACTTTAGTACAGGACCCCTGACAACAGAAAATTAAATCATCCTGAAATCAAGAAGGAACCTCTGCCAAGGAGAAAGATGAAACTAAAGAAGGACGATTGTCCAGCTGTTGCTCTGCTGGATTGCCCTGCTGTTGCTTTGCTGCCAAAGAGAGGGGAAGGACTTTGCTGTTGTGCTTTGTCCCCTTGCTTGAAGGAATCTCCAAGGGCCTGAGAAGAGCTGGCTCCCTGTTCTGAAGTCCCAGGAACAAAAGGATTTCACCCCCAGTTTCCCCTGAGCTCTACTGAGAGAGTGTTCTGTCCTTCCTGGAGTCTGTGGCCCATGGGTGGTGCCTCTGGAAGTTGTACCTGTGCTGGGTAGCTAGAAACCAAGATTTGAGAGACTTTGCTACAGAAAAGTTATTGCATCGCTCGCTGCGGAGCGCATCCCCGACAGTGCGAGGAAATTCCCGAAGCAACGAAAGCCGAGATCGTCGCAGCGCCTGTTGCCGCTGCCAGAGCCATCGCATCCTTCGTTTGCGGGACGCATAAGATCTGTGCGGGAAGACTAACATTGCTGCGAGTGTCGTTGCAGAGCCTGTCGTCGCTGGGTAAGAACACTGCACCGCTTGCTTGCGGACCGCATCACGTCGCTGCGAACATCGTCGCAGATCATCGCATCGAGGAGCTGTGAGAGAGAGATCATCGCTGGATTGTGCATCATCGCCCTGGAGATCGTCACAGCCCCTACGAGATCGTCGCATCGTGCCTTTTCCGAGAACAAACTTCCTACGGAACCTACGCACCGGAATCCATATAAGTGGCCTTCCTCCCCATACAGACCGGATTAGTCGCAAGCGCCTCCCCAGGGTCTCAGGTGCAATGCATCGCTTTTTTTCCACTGCACCAGCTTCTGCTTTTGGAACTTTGTCGCAACTAAAGGTACTGTGTCTGACACATGACGCAACTGTGAACTTTTCACGCAACTGTGGATTATTTTATCGCAACCTAAAGAACTTTTATTACAACCTTAAGAACTCATTTGAAACCATATTCTTGAACTGTGTATGTTTAATTTTTGTCGTTTTGGTGTTCTGTAGTTTAGATTAAATACTTTTATTTTCCTAAACTGTTGTGTAATCAGTTTGTGGTGTTTTCACTGTGTTACTGTGAGTGTTGGTACAAATACTTTACACATGGCCTTCTGATTAGCCTTGACTGCTCGTGCCAAGCTACCTAGAGGGTGAGCAGGGGTTATCTCAGAGGGTTTCCTCCTTACCTTGACTAGAATCAAGGGTTCCGATTTGGACAGTGGTACCTACCCCTGCCAACTAGAGCCCTCCTGTCCTAACAATAATGATCGCAGGCAATGCTGTACACCAATAAGATGGCTGTTTATTTGGACATCAAAAACCCGGCGTATACTCCTCAGTCCTAATCCCCAAGAGCAAGGAGCAAGCGGTACTGGGATATCCATGAGGAACACACAGATCACCCTTATTTGGGGTAATAGGGATGTGAGCGGGTCTTTAATCGTTGCAGTTTGGAACGTGGGTTACTCGAGTGCAGCGTCCCATTCACAATTTGTGCATGCAGAAGTACATGCTTTTGTTTGTCAGTCACTTCCCATCTGTATTTTATAATAATGTGTGCCTGCGTGGAAAAGGTGTGGCGCAGCAGCCAGGGAGACTGACTCCAGAACCTGGGGGCTCACGGTTCGATCCCCTGCTCCGGCGGCAGATTAGCCCAGCACCATGCGACTCTGGCCAATAGCTTGCTTAATCTTCCTGAAGGCCCCCAGCGCCTAGAGACCCTTACGGGTGATTGTTCGCGCTTTACAAATGTGGATTATTATTATTATTATTAATTAATATTTTTCAAGGACCCAGGAATGGTGAGAAATGGCAAAAGTCAGCCTTGATTAATAGTGGTACTGACAGGAGTGTATGCCATGAAATGAACCTGTGTCCGTCCAGATGAATGCCACAGACTCTTTTGAACCAAGAGGCAGAAACATGTTGACGGTTTGAGCAGGGATGCCACATTGATTCCCCTAGTCTCCACACTGATTTTCAACACCAAGTGATATCTCACCTAAATGAAAAGGTAGTTTGATGTATCACAGATGCTTTACCATATTCATATTGCAGGTTCTAGAGTTAGGCAGAAGGGCCTCCTTTACTATTAAGTATAGGTCCGCAAACGGGGTTTTTAAAGAGCGAGGGGAGTCCTATGATGAAGTATGACACCTGGTGATGAGTGAGGATACCTGTCACATTTGTGTGTGTCCAGATATAGGCTTGGCATGGACAGAGTGAGTGCCAACCAAGTATGGCCTCAGCTTCTTCAGGGCCCAAACCACAGCAAAGGCCTCCCTCTCAATAGCTGACCAATTCTTCTCTCTGGGGGTCAGCCTTCTCCTTATAAAAGCAATGGGCTGGTCTTGACCATCAAAATTCAGTTGAGATAGAACAGCTCCCACACCCAACTCAGAAGCATCTGGACTCTTGAGGATAGGTGCTGTGCACATGGCCTGCTTTAGGTCATCGAATGCTTTTTGACTGCCTGCTGTCCACTGAACCTTTTTTGGCATTTTTGTTACTTGTCAGTTCATTTAATGGAGTCACAATTGATCCATAGTTCCTGACAAACTTTCTGTAGTAACCAGTCAGGCCCAAGAAAGCTCGAACCTGAGTCTGGGTGGTTGGAGGAGCCCAGTCCCTGATTGACTGTATTTTGCTCTCCAGTGGCTGAACCTGGCCTCCACCTACAAGGTGGCCCAGGTATACAACCTGTGTCTGCCCTATCTGGCACTTGGTGGCCTTGATAGTGAAACCTGCTGCTTGCAGAGCCTCTAACACTTTCCTCAGGTGGACCAGGTGATCCTCCCAGGTGGAGCTAAAGACAGCAATATCATCTAGATATGCTGCACAGAAGTCATCCAGCCCAGTGAGAACATGATTCACCAACCTTTGGAAGGTGGCAGGTGCATTTTTCAGACCAAAGGGCATTACCACAAATTGATAATGCCCACCAGGGGTTGAAAATGCTGTCTTGGGCTTGGCATCCTCAGCTAACCTGATTTGCCAATACCCAGCTGTCAGGTCAAATGTGCTTAAGTAGTTGGCAGAAGCCAATCTATCTATAAGCTCATCTGCCCTTGGTATTGGGTGGGCATCAGTCTTAGTGACTGCATTGAGACCCCTGTAGTCTACGCAGAACCTCATCTCTTTCTTACCACCCTGGGTGTGAGGTTTTGGCACTAGAACTACTGGACTAGCCCAAGGGCTATCTGAGGGTTCAATGACTCCCAACTCCAACATTTTCTGCACTTCAGTTTTTATGCAGTCTCTAACATGATCAGGCTGCCTGTAGATTTTACTCTTAACTGGCAGACTGTCACCAGTGTCAACCTCATGGGTACACCAATTGGTCTGACTGGGTGTCAGAGAAAACATATGTCTGAAAGACTGAAGAACCTGTTTACAGTCTTTCTGTTGATGCTCAGAGAGGCTGCCACAAAAGACAACACCATCTACTGACCCATCATCAGGATTCTGAGTGAGCAGGTCTGGGAGAGGGTCACTCTCTTCCTCCTGTCCCTCATCTATGGCCATGAGCAAGCTCATGTCCTTCCTGTCGACATATGCTTTGAGCCTGTTGACATGGAGCACCCTGTGGGGGCTCCTGGGAGTTCCAAGGTCCACCAGGTAGGTGACCTCTCCCTTTTGCTCAAGAATTGTGTGGGGCCCAGACCATTTGTCTTTGAGTGCTGCTGGGGCCACTGGCTCCAACACCCACACCTTCTGTCCAGGCTGGTAAACAGTCAGGACAGCCTTTTGGTCATGCCAAGCTTTTTGAAGTTCTTGACTGGCCTTAAGGTTTTCAGATGCCTTCTCCATATACTCAGCCATCCTGGAGCGGAGACCAAGTACATAGTCCACTATGTTGGTTGCAGGCTTTTTGAGAGGTCTCTCCCATCCTTCCTTCACCAAACACAGGGGGCCTCTCACAGGATGCCCATACAAAAGTTCAAAAGGGCTGTAGCCAACCCCCTTTTGTGGGACCTCTCTGTAAGCAAACAGAAGGCAGGGAATCAGGACATCCCATCTACGCCTGAGCTTTTCAGGTAGTCCATGAATCATCCCTTTTAGGGTCCTGTTGAACCTTTCAACAAGCCCATTGCATTGTGGATGATAGGGTGTAGTGAACTTGTAGTTGACACCACATTCCTTCCACATAGCAGTTAAGTAGCTTGACATGAAGTTTGCACCTCTGTCAGAGACAACCTCCTTAGGGAAGCCCACTCTGGAGAACACTCCAACTAGGGCCCTTGCCACTACAGGTGCTGTAGTGGTCCTAAGTGGAATAGCTTCAGGATACCTGGTTGCATGATCCACTACCACCAGTATAAACTTGTGCACTGATGCTGTCTGGGGTTCCATTGGACCGACAATGTCAATCCCCACTCTTTCACAGGGCACCCCCACCACAGGCATTGGTATAAGGGGGGCCTTTGTTGTGCCACCTGACTTACCACTGGCTTGGCAAGTGACACAGGAGCGACAAAACTCCTTGGTATCCTCATTCATGTGAGGCCAGTGAAAGTGTGAGACAAGCCTGTCCCAAGTCTTTGTCTGGCCTAAGTGACCTGCTAAGGGAATCTCATGGGCCAAGGTAAGGAGGAAACCTCTCTGAGACAAGGGTACAACCAGCCTCCTGGTCATGTCAGGCTTGGGGTCTCTTGACTCAGTGTACAGGAGTCCATCTTCCCAGTATACCTTGTGGGTACCTGTGGCGTTCCCAGCAGCCTCAGCAGCAGCCTGCTGTCTGAGGGGTTCAAGAGAAGGGCAGTCTAACTGGTCCTTCCCCAGGTCTCCCCTTGAGGGTCCCCCTGAACCCAAGAATTCAACTTGATCAAGTTCAAACTCTCTAGGCTCAGTTTCCCTCAATTCCTGTAGGTCAGCCTCCTCTGAGACTTGATCCACAACCTGGGGCAAGGGGGAAGGCACAGCCTTAACCCTACTGCTCTTTTTCTTGGAAGGTGTCTGGTCCATTGTTCCAGGATCCAGCACCTGTTCAGTGGGGCATTTCCTGACCTGTGACCTAGTCACAGCAAACACATGTGCTGGCAAGCCTAAAATTTCCATGTGAGTCCTCTGCTCCACTTCTGACCATTGTGATGACTCCAAATCATTGCCCAACAAGCAATCCACTGGGAGGTCTGAACTAACTACAACCTTCTTTTGGCCAGTTACCCCTCCCCAGGAGAAAGCTACAATTGCCATACTGTGATTGGTAGTGACATTGCTTGCATTGGTCACCAGGAATTCTGTACCTGGCATGATCTGTCCAGGGTCCACAAAGTTAGGTGTCACCATTGTGACACTGGCACAAGTGTCCCTATAGGCCTGAGCCATTTTTCCATTAATGAAAGGTGTCTGTCTGTATTTGCCCAAAGTATTGGGACTTATATCAGGGGACATATCCACATCCCCTGTACAAACAAGGACAGCCTGAGTGAGTGTACCAACTAAGTTGTCACACCCCTCAGAACCCAGGGTTAACCCTACTAAACCCTTGGGAGGTGCACTACCACTGCTGACTGTACTAGGGGGCACAGGTGCCTTAGGGGCTGCAGTGGCAGGAGTCTGCCCTCCTCCTTTCTTGGTGCACTCACTAAACCAGTGAGTTTTACTTTTGCAGTATTGGCACCACCTTTTAGATTGGCCTTCTTGGTTTTTCTTCTTCTGGGGAGCCTGACCCCCACCCTCTTTGGGTTGTTGGGGACCTGTCGAAGACTTCTGGTCATTTTGTTCCCCCTTTGAATCTTTACCCTTCTGGTCTGCTTTCTTCTGACCACCTTGATTCTGGCCCTGGTTCTGTTTAACTCTTGTTCTGACCCATCTGTCAGGTGCCTTAGGGGCTGCAGTGGCAGGAGTCTGCCCTCCTCCTTTCTTGGTGCACTCACTAAACCAGTGAGTTTTACTTTTGCAGTATTGGCACCACCTTTTAGATTGGCCTTCTTGGTTTTTCTTCTTCTGGGGAGCCTGACCCCCACCCTCTTTGGGTTGTTGGGGACCTGTCGAAGACTTCTGGTCATTTTGTTCCCCCTTTGAATCTTTACCCTTCTGGTCTGCTTTCTTCTGACCACCTTGATTCTGGCCCTGGTTCTGTTTAACTCTTGTTCTGACCCATCTGTCTGCCTTCTTTCCCAATTCTTGGGGAGAGGTCAGATCTGAGTCAACAAGATGCTGATGCAACAACTGGTTCTGACAATTGTTTAAAATTTGTTCTCTCATGATCAAATTGTACAATCCTGTATAATCAGTAACCTTACTGCCCAGCAACCAGCCCTCCAAAGCCTTAGTGGCACAATCTACAAAGTCAGACCAATCTTGAGACTGAGTTTTCTGGGTATCCCTGAACAGCAACCTGTACTGCTCAGTGGTTAGGCCAAACCCATCAATCAGTGTATTTTTCAAGATTTGGTAATTGTTAGCATCCTCCACTCTAGTAGTGAGGAGCTTGTCTCTTCCTTTACCTTCAAAGGAGAGCCACAAGATAGCTGCCCACTGACTCTGGGGAACACCCTGCACAGTGCAGGCCCTCTCCAAAGCAGTAATCCATTTGTGGATGTCATCCCCTTGTTTAAAGGGGGGCACTATCTTACCCAGGTGCTTTGTATCAAAACTCCTTTCCCTATTGCTAGGTACAATGCTGCCACCAGTGGGGACTACCCCACTTAACTGTTGCTCTCTAGCAAAGGCAAGCCTCTCTTTGGCCAGGGAAAGTTCTTCCCTTTCAATCCTTAGATTGGCTGCCCTTTCTTTAGCTTCATACACTCTCCTCTGAGGGGAAGTCATCCCTCTTTGAGAAGAGTTGTGAGAGACATTGGTTTGAAGGGATCTGCCAGAGCCTCTTGATAGAGATCTGGCTCGTCCATTCCCAATGTTAAGCTGACCTGAGAGTGGTCCCAGGGGTCCCCCAGTACCCATCTCATGTCTGCTTAAGTTGGACCTGGTTAGTCTGCTGACTTCTACCTGTCCCTTATCTGCCTCATCCCCAGAGGGATCCTCCTCCTCCTTTCGGTCAGGGTCTCCTCTGGTTCCCTCAAGGGGAGGCATGCTTCCCTCTGGATTAGAAGAGCTAAGAAGTTTCTCAGCTTTTCTGGCATCATAAGTCTCTAAGAGACCAATCAGAAAGGAAGTTGTGGGGTTAGACCCCTGCTTTATCTTCCTAGAGGTACACACCTGTCGAAACTCATTCGGGAGGCGCTTTGCAATTTCGGGGGGTGGGGGGTTTGCTTGCTTAATCACTGCCACCCTCTTCTTTTTTATGCCCATCTGCCCTCTGTACCACTTGTTTCTGTGCCCTTCTGCCCTCTGCCCCACTCATTTTGGAAGCTAAGCACAGTATATCTGGAAGGGAGGGCCTGTGGAGGGTCCACTGACACAAGGGGAGACTCAGAGTTTCCTCCTTTGTCTGACATACTGTTTCTAGTGTGGTGTAAGTGATGCACCTACCTACACTATGTGCTTACCTACTGATCCCTTGCTAAGAGTTGCAGCCAAGGTGTGCTAAGCCTTGAGGAGCTGCAACAGCTGGTTCAGTAGAACTCAGAGTATTCTAAGCTAAGTTATATGTACCTAACAGTACTTATGTGATCTTTCAACAAGATATTCTTAGGATACGTGTGGTAAAACAACAGCAAGCTCAAATCCCAACCGCTGCTCACCAATGTGAGAAGGTGGCCTGATATGCAGTGCTCACTATTCTAGTGAACACTATGTATCAGTCCAGCAACCCTTATTGATGATTGGTTGTAAGTCAACCTTATAGACCAGCTATCCTAGTAGCGTGGATACGAGCAGTCTAAGGCTAAAGACTCGAGAGGGCGTGTTAAGCCAGCTGTTTACCACACATATACCCCTTGAATACCCAGTGAAAGGACACCACACAAGTGTTATGAAAATAAACAAGATATTTATTAAGAATCACAACAGCCCTGTACTCTTTATGAGGACAGGGTACTAAGCACAAAACAAAACTCTTACGAAAATATTTAAGTTAGCACAGTATATACAAATGCCCGAGGGGCACGGAAAACCATATACTCTGAAAGTGGAATGCGAAATTACTAGCAGGTAAGTACAGTTACTAATAGGCTTAGGAATCGCTAGGACTTGACTATAGAATCTTCAGATTACTTCTAGGAGGCCTAGGGGACTCGGGTGCAGAGTGTGCACTCTCACGCGTGATGCGGGACAAAGTCTATGGTAGCTAGTAATGACAAAGTTAGTGTTCTCGGGCGAACCCGACCTGGTAGGAGGAAAACAAAAGTGGATTCTGACCCTTGGATAGTGAGGCTATGCTGGGGCACCGAAATGCCGAAGTTACCTAGCCCAGGGGCTGCAGCTGCATAGGTCTCAAAAGACGTCGGGAATCCTCGTAGACGGACCAGGAGCCTGGAAGAAAGAAGTTGCTGGCAGGCGACCAGTGAAGAAAGTTCGATGGATCCAAGCCTGGATCGAAGGAAGATGACACCTGAAAGCAGAGGGGACCAAGTTCGAGACTACTAGCCAGTAGTCAGGTGGGCACCAGGAGGGCACCGGATGGTAGTCACCTCGACTAGGTGAGTGGGTGACGCTGTGCTCGCAGATCTCTCGGACCAGGAGGCGTTGTCGGCGACCAGGATGGAGGAGCGAGCTGTCCCACGATGGATGAAGCTGTCGGCGTCGCTGGACCCAGGATTGGGCAACAAAGCTTTGGCAAATTCAAGCCCACGCGGTGGACTGAAAATGGCGTCTGGAGTGGACCAGGAGGGTCCGGGGTGCCTCTCTTGAAGAAGGAAGCAAGGGCCAGTCTGGAGCAACCAGACCAGCAGCAGTGATGTCGTCGGGCGTCGTGAAGAAGGCCACAAGCCAGCCGGCTAGTAGCCACACAGCTACTGGAGGAGTGTGGCTCAATGGTTAGAGCGGCAGACCTGATGCAGAGTTCTGGCCAGGGACCAGGGTTCGATTCCCGCCTCGGCGGGTCTCTGGCTCATAAATTCCGCTGACTGGATATTCTCGCCTCAGTGCCTATTCTAATCATGGGTCCCACGCTGCAACTCTGGGCAATAGCTTGCTTAGCCTCCACAACGGCCCCCTACAGCGCTGGGGATGCCTGGTTGCACCCCGGGGATGCCCAGGAGTGGACATTTCACGGGGAAAAGCCAGGACGGGTTCCCTAGCGGTATGAGTACAGCGCCATGACACACTGCTTGCCGGGGTATCAGTGCGCTTTACAAATACATCTACATTTACATTTACATTTACAGCGCGGTGAGCACGCAAAAGCAGAAGGGCCCCACGCAGATCGTGGAGATGCTGGAGGGCTGATCTTAGGTGCTGGAGCTGCTCAGGGTTGGGGCTTCTCGGACCCCAAAGCACTCACCAGTGGAGCACACGGTGGGCTTGTTACAAAGACGTCGTGCAGTCTTGGCGATCGTCGGTCCCTCGAGGTCTCGTCGCACTCACAGTTCTCAGCTTTGCTGTAGAGGTGAGTAGAGGTCAGAGGTGCCAGGGAAGCCGGGTCTCGTCGAGCTGGGTCGTCGGATTCGTGAAGAAGGACTTGCAGCAGACCGCAGTGTTCTTTAGGATGGTGCCTGCGGATGCAGGGTGACTACTCCTTAGCCACAAGGGAGAATCTTGAAGAAGGAAATCTTGATGCCTTTCGCAGAAAGTCGGGTCTTGATTCCAAAGATGATCTAATTTGAACAGGGGGCCCGCTCCCATCTTTATACTAAAAAATGGGGCTGACCCGGTGACTAGGTCCTGCCTATGGGTGGGACTAGGAGGGGGTGGTTACACCCCTCTGCCATGCCGGACTTTCCCCAGGCCAGGGGCTGGTGTGCCCCTGGAACTGGTTCTGACCGGCCTATGCGTAGTGAGCACCGGGGTGCCACTCAGCAGTCACCTTCCTGAAAAGCCCTGCCTACCCAGGATACACAAAACCATGTCTGGGACGGTGCTAGCACCGCCCCTAACAGGAAACCCTTTGTCCAGGCTCCCCTCGCTGGAAGGACTCCCAGCTGCAGGGGGTCAGACTCGTGTCTGTGGTGGCAGCATCCATTTTGTGCAGCTGAGGCTTCGTTTAACTTTAACCGGGGTTCACAGTTACATACATGTCGTGTCCCTCTAGAAGGGTGGAATGCTAACCCCGTCGCCAGAATTGGCGAGGGGTTAGTATTCCAATTCGTATGACACCTTACTCGACATGTTTTGATAAAGCAATACCAAAGTTAGCATTTAACCGCGAGGATTATAATGCACTTAAGAGTATATGGTATGCGATATCATGGAACAGCTATTAGGACTTGGTTCCGCAAGCTGCAGACAGGCTCAGCTCATGCCAGAGCACCATCTCACACAATTCCAAGCACTCTGCCTTCAGGATTGTCAAGGCCTGCCATAGGAGTGACTGATAGGAATCTGTGTGTCCATTTTAGGGTTAGGTATAGGTATACTACACCTACAGCAAAGGGTGATTACACGACTTTGCCCCAGCTGTCATGCAGCCAGTTGTGTCAAATTTAGGAGGCCAGCCAGGGGTGGCATAATACATGCTGCAGCCCCTGGCAGCCCTAGGTACACCTATGCCCTGAGTTACAGGGTCTGATAAGGTGGCCCAGTAGTGAAGTGAAGTGAAGTGAAGGGGTTTTGTAGAGCGCGGCTGCTGCCCGAAGGCGTCCAAGCGCTAAAGAAGGAAAAGAATAGATTCTGAGGGTAGGAGGTAGCAGGGGGATTAGCTTCTAAATAGGAGTGTTTTTAGTTCTTTGCGGAAGTTTAGAAGGGTAGGCTTGGCTCTGAGTGGGACGGGGAGCGAGTTCCAGAGTCTGGCAGCGTTCAGAGAGAAGGACCTGCCTCCTGCTCTAGCTTTTTTGATTCTGGGAACTACGGCAAAAAGTGCATTAGTGGAGCGCAGGATTTTTCCAGGGCAGTAAGGGGAGAGAAGTGAATGCACCTAGGGTACATGTTGTAATTTAGAGAGAGAACAGCCAGGCTGTGGGTCTGATTGGCAGGCCCACAGCCAGAGAAAGTCGTAAACCAGTGAAACAAAAGCAAAAAAACTGGGTGATCATAGGATTGCAGACCCTACTCTCCTACATATAACAACTTCACAGCTCACACCGCCGACACGTGTTTCGTCTCACAGAGACTTTTTCAAGACTAAGGAGATAACAGTGCAGATAGGAAAGATGTCCAGGGTCCGAAATAGTGGGGCGGATTATGTTCACCCTAATGAGGGTCCTCAATAATGATGGGGAAGTAGAATATACGCCCTCAAATCCTATCCTCACAACTAAGACTGTGTGAAAAGTCCTCTATTGTTCATTGCATATCGCGGTAGGCATAAAAATCGAAGTCAGTAATACTAGGTCTGTTTATTACGGAACCTATCCACCACATATCACAAGGAATAATACGCCCGTTTTGGTGTGTAGTAAATCAGTACTGGGTGGGGGGTCCCTCTTAAAGATTAAAGCGTATGAAGATAAAGACCATGGTAAGTCTCTATAGAATCAATAGTCGGCCGACCCCAAATCAGTTGTCAGAACGCCAAACTACATTTTAAAACTTTTTCACAACTTTAAAAAAATATATATTGTGGGTAGCCACAGTATCCAGTAGGCCCAGGACTAGTCATGGGTGCATGATACAACTGTTTCTGTGAGTTTGGTTGAACTTAAATCTCATTTATGTCATGGAATTTTAGCTCACTGTTATATGTGGATTTTTTAAAAAAAATGTAGGGTCCTGTAAAGCCAAACTAGCCAGTAGGCCCAGGGGTACTGAGTGGTGCATGGACCAAGTCTTTCTGTGGGGTGTCTTGAATTTAAACATCATTGAGGGTATGGATGGCATTGGATTGTGATGATTTCTGTGTGTTTTTCGGCTTTTTGGGGTGTTGTTGGGTCCTGGCCGTGTGGGTGGGGGCCTATTTGAGGCCTGGTCCAGGCAGGGTCTGGCCATGTGTTGGGGGTCAAGGCTCAAGGGGCCATTTTGAAGCCAGGCAGTGTGCTCAGGCCTGCACCCAGTTTGCCTTGCTTTCATTCATTATGCCCAGGGGTACTCAGTGGTGCATGGGCCAAGTCTTTATGTGGGGTGTCTTGAATTTAAACATCCTTGGGGGCATGGATGGCATTGGATTAGGGTGATTTTTGTGTGGTTTTCGACTTTTTGGTGGGTTATTGGGGCCTGGCCATGTGGGTGGGGGCCATTTTGAGGCCTGGCCATGTGGTGGGGGTGAAGGCTCAAGTGGCCATTTTGAAGCCAGGCAGTGTGCTCAGGGCTGCACCCAGTTTGCCTTGCTTTCATCCATTATGCCCAGGGGTACTCAGTGGTGCATGGGTGTTGGACAGGCCTCGGGGCAGGCCCGATCCCTCCCCGCATGGCGGGTCGCGGACCCCTGCTCCTCCTGTTCCCCGGACAAAAACAACCCCTGCAACCTGCCGGGGCAACCCACGGCCCTTCCCCGACGGAACCCTGGCTCCTGAACACCACAGTATCGGCTGGCCCGGGTCCCTTCCAGAACCCCTGTCTCCGGCCCAGCCGCCATTTTGGACACTACACGACCAGGCCTCGTGGCCTCGGGTCGTCCTCAGCCTCGGGCCCAGCCAGGCCCCGACATCGAGGCACCACCATCCACCCAGGGGGTGAAGAGACCACTTGACAGGTCAATGGGAGAAGGAGTGTCGATGGCTCCCCTCCGCCAGGTTTCGATCGCCCCCAGCCTCCCTGGGCGCTGGCTCCACCCCCCTGCTGGGTATCTGGACTCCCTCATCCCGGACCTCCCGACCTCCAAGTGCGAGGGTCCGGACATCAAAGGGCGCCAGACCTATTACTGGGGCAGCTCCAGAGCAGGAAGGCAGATGTATCCTGGAGTCGAGAGACACCGAGACAAACTCATCCTTGGAGGCCTGCTGGCGCTGCCGCGGCTCCTCTTCGTGAACGCTCTTGAAGGCCTGCTGGCGCTGCCGCGGCTCATCCTCATCGTAAACCATCTTGAAGGCCTGCTGGCGCTGCCGCGGCTCATCCTCATCGTAAACCATCTTGAAGGCCTGCTGGCGCTGCCGCGGCTCATCCTCATCATGAACCATCTTGAAGGCCTGCTGGCGCTGCCGCAGCTCATCCTTTCGTGAACCATCTTGAAGGCCTGCTGGCACTGCCGCGGCCCTACTTGCGAACCCACCAGCTCCAGGATTGTGAGCTCCACACCCGCTATCCCCGTACCTGTCCGGTACTGAGACTGTCCCGCTACCCTTTTCCCCAAAGAGACTAGAATTGACGGGATCCTCGTATCCTGGTCCTGCTGTATCGTCAGACACCTTGCCTAAAGATATATAAAAGTGTGCAGAACTCATCTCTGTGTGGTGTCTATCTGTGGGGGGAGAAGTTACTTGTCTGTACAATTATCGGAGAGGGCCCTCACCAGGAGGCCTCTCCCCCTTTACTCGGCCGACCCTCTGGGTCTCCGTCTAATATTGGTGGCCAGCGGCGCGATCCGAGCCGATGCATAATCGTACAGAGAGTAACTCACCCCACGACACACAGCCACCATGACGACAAAAGAGAGTGGAACAACCGAAAAATTTCAGATGGAAAGACTGGAAGAATACAGCCACAAAGAACTAAAGCAATTCTGCATAGAGCTGGGCATTGCTACCACGGGACTGAGCACGAAGGATGACCTCAAGCACGCCTTGGAATCTTGGGGGGAGACGGAAACATCCCCACCCCAAAATCAAAGCCTCGAGACAACAGAAACAAATACCACTCCCGTGGAAGAAAGAAGAGCGGGCCTCTCGTCCGAAGAGGCCCGAGAACGGGAGAAAAGTCGGCGCCACGAGTTGGAGCTGGCTCGACTCCGCTTAGATGGAGAACTCAAACTGGCAGAACAAAAAATAACCCTCGAACACTTACGGCTCAGGGAAGAACGAGAAGAGAAAACGAGCCAGAGGGAGCTGGAAGAAAAAAGACTAGCATAGGAGCATGAGCGCAACTTAAAGGAGCTAGAAATTCGACGGCAGAACAAAGACCTCGGCATCTCCGGGCACCAGAGCCCCACTTCCCCTACAGACCCCAAGGTTCACATCCCCAAGGACGTCATCCGGGACTACTACCGGAACGATGATATCCAGCAATGGTTTAAGGCCTACGAGGTAGCAATGACCTCCCACCGAATCCCGCGGAGTGACTGGGGAGCCGGGTTATGGGGAAAATTCATCAACGAAGGAAGAGATGCCCTGCTGCAACTCCCTGACCATGAGATGACATCCTACGACCAAATGAAGGCCGCCCTCCTCACTCGCTATGGGCTCACGCCCGAGATGTACCCGCAGTGATTTCTAGACTGTAAACGCATCCCTGGTACAACCTGGGTGGAGTACGTAAACTTTTTTAGCCGAGCCTTCGAGGGATGGATCAAGGGCAGCCAGGTCACCACCTACGAGCAATTATTCGACCTTATTGTGTGGGAGCACCTGTCCAATAATTGTTTCATCAAACTAAGACAGCACCTCCTTGATAGAACGCTGACCGAACCTCAGAAACTCGCCATCGAAGCAGACCGATGGGAGAGCACCCGAGTCCCTCGGAGCTGGCCCAGTGAACAGAACAGAGCCTCTCAAGGGCCCCACCGCCCACGGGGGGGAGGAGGAGGCCAGGGTCGGGGCAGGGACACCGTCATGGTGCCCCCCACTAGCAACCCCCCTGCCGGAAGAGGAAGCCCTCCAACGCGACCAAGGTTCCGCTCCAACGTTACCTGCCACAAATGCCAGTGACCCGGCCACTACGCCAATGATCCTAACTGCCCAAAAATCAGAGCCCCGTGAACCGCCAGATCACCGCCGCCGCCCTGGGTGAAGAGCCGGGCCACGAAGAAGCCGAAGAGTACGAGCAGTACCAGCCCGAGTGGGAACCCGCCGCCATGTCCCTGGTCTGTCTAGGGGAGAGGTACATGGTCCCACGGGCGCCCATCCCCGCCAACATGCAGAAATACAGCCAGTGGGTCACCATCAATGGACGCCTTGCTGAAGCCCTCCGTGACACAGGGGCCAGTGTGACCGCAGTCCGCTGTCATCTGGTGACCCCTGCCCAGATCCTACCCAATGTACTTTGTCCAGTGCGGTCGGCAGACAACTCCGAAAGCCTGTGCCAGATGGCCCGCGTCCCCTTCGAGTGGGGGGGGTGTCCGGCATGCTAAAAGTGACTGTCCGCGATGATGCCCCGGTGGACTGCCTTCTGGGGAATGACCTCGAGAGCTCCCCCTGGTCAGCTGTTGAGCGGAGGGAGCACCTGGGGATGCTTGGTCTCCCTGAATGGGTCTGTGTAACGACCCGATCCATGGTCGCCCGCGCCATCTCCAGCCCAGAGGAACAGGAGTTGCCCGAACCTCCTCCGCCGATCATCACAGAAGAAACCACCCCTGAGCCTGGTCCTCCGGGGTTCGGCAACAAAGAACCGGATCAACTCCAAGACCTCCCGGAGCTGGCCCAGTGGCGCCAAGAAGGTGGCCCCACTCAGGAACAGTTCCGCCAGGAACAAAGGGCATGTCCCTCCTTCGAGGGACTCCGACAGCAAGCCATAGCCCAGAGCGCAGGGGATGCCTCGGGGGCCCACTGGATCTATTGGGACAACGGGCTGCTCTACAGTGAGCAAAAGATTGCCGAGCTGGGAGCCAGCCGGGTGCTGATGGTCCCCCTCCGATTCATAGACTTCCTATTGAACCTGGCACACGATGTGCCTCTTGCCAGGCACCTGGGGCAGGATAAGACGTACAGCCGCCTGGTGACCCACTTCTACTGGCCGAAGATGCGGAACGATGTAGCGAACCACTGCCGGGCCTGCCCCACCAGCCAGGCCAGCGGGAAGAGTGGCCCAAAACTCAAAGTCCCCCTGCAACCCTTTCCCATCATCACCAACCCCTTTGAGCGGGTGGGAATAGACATTGTGGGGCCCCTGGAGCCCCGGACAGCACAGGGACACCGGTTCATCCTTGTCCTGGTGGACCATGCCACCCGCTATCCCGAGGCCATACCTCTCCGGACCGTGACGGTGCCCGTGGTGGGCCGAGCATTGATGGGGATCTTCTCGCGGGTGGGCTTTCCCCGAGAAGTCGTCAGTGACAGGGGCACAAACTTTATCTCCAGGTACATGAAGTCCCTATGGCAACAGTGCGGGGTCACCTACAAATTCACGACCCCCTATCACCCGCAAGGGAACGGACTAGTGGAACAATTCAACCGCACCCTCAAGTGGATGATCATGGGCCTGGAAGAACCCCTACGTCGCCACTGGGACGTGCTGCTCCCATGCCTCCTGTTCGCTTACAGGGAGGTCCCCCAGAAATCCCTGGGCTTCAGTCCGTTCGAACTCTTGTATGGACACCCCGTCCGGGGCCCCTCAGCCTGGTGAAAGAAGGGTGGGAGGTGGCCCCTCAGAAGACTCCCCCTGATGTATACAAGTACCTCTTGACCCTCCGTAACCAGACCCGGCGGTTCAGGGAACTTGCCAAGGCCAACCTCGAAGCCAGCCAAGAGGACATGAAGTGCTGGTAGGATCAGAATACCTCGTCCATCGAGTTTGAGCTGGGACAAAAGCTCTGGGTGATGTCCCCAGTTGAACCTTGCGCCCTCCAGGACAAATGGACGGGACCCTTCAAAGTGGTGGAGCGCAAGGGCCCGTCACCTACCTGGTAAACATGGAGTCACCCCGAAACCCCCTACATGTCCTCCACGCCAACCGACTCAAGCCCCACTTTGTGCGCTCTGAACTTAGCCTCCTGATGGCTACCGAAAGTGGGGCTGAAGAAGACTCCGAGCCCCTCCCCGATCTCCTGAAAATGCTCGAGAAAGACGGCTCCGTGGAGGGAGTCCACCTCTCGGATGCCCTGTCCCCAGCGCAACGCCAAGACTGCCAAGAACTGCTACTACAATTTGCCGACCTGTTCTCCCTCATTCCGGGGGTCACGCCCTGGTGCCTCCATGACGTTGACACCGGGGATAGCCCCCCTATCCGACACAGGGCGTACAGGGTGCCTGATCGAGTACGCGCCTGCATCCAGTCGGAAGTCTCCAAGATGCTACCTCTAGGAGTGATCGAGCCGTCCGACAGCCCCTGGGCCAGCCAGGTCGTGCTGGTTCCCAAGGCCGCCACCCCGGGCGTCGCCCCCGAGCTCAGGTTCTGTGTAGACTATCGGGGTCTGAATGCCGTCACCAGAACCGATGCTCACCCCATTCCACGGGCAGATGAACTGATCGACTGCATGGAGGCCGCCCGCTACCTGAGCATCTTTGATTTGACAGCGGGCTATTGGCAGATCGGCTTCACTCCAGGTGCCCAGGAGCAATCCGCCTTCTCCACCCCGGATGGCCACTACCACTTCAAGGTGATGCCATTCGGAATGAAAAACGCACCCGCCACCTCCCAGAGACTAGTGAACAAAGTCTTGGCGGGTCTGGAGGAGTTCAGCGCCGCCTATCTGGACGATATTGCCGTGTACAGCCGCCACTGGGCAGACCACCTCCACCACCTCCGGGAGGTCCTGAATGCCTTCCGGCAGGCCGGGCTAACCATCAAGGCCAGCAAGTGCCAGATCGGCCAAGGGTCCGTGACATACCTGGGGGACCAGGTGGGAAGTGGCCTGGTGGCCCCCCTCCAGCTCAGGATTGTCGCCATCCAGGCATGGGAGCCCCCGGTCACCCAAACAGAGGTCCGAGCCTTCCTGGGGCTCACCGGGTACTACCGGCGCTTCGTAAAAGACTATGGCAGCATTGTGGGGCCCCTCACAGAACTCACGTCCAAAAAGAACCCTCAGAAAGTCAACTGGACTCCTGAATGTCAGGCGGCCTTTGAGAACCTCAAGTCCGCCATGTGCACCGCACCCGTGCTCCAAGCCCCCGACTACAGCCGGGAATTCATAGTACAGACGGACGCCTCAGATCATGGCGTGGGGGCCGTCCTCTCCCAACTCAACACCGAGGGAGTCGATCAGCCAGCGGCCTTCATCAGCCGACGCCTGCTGACCCGAGAACAGCGCTGGAGCACCATCGAGCGGGAGGCCTTCGCCGTATTGTGGGCCCTCAAGAAGCTCCGGCCCTATCTCTTCGGTACCCACTTCCGGGTGCAAACAGATCACCGACCCCTGCAATGGCTGATGCAGATGCGGGGAGAAAACCCGAAGCTGTTGCGTTGGTCCATCTCCCTGCAAGGGATGGATTTCACTGTGGAGCATCACACCGGCCAAGACCACGCCAACGCAGACGGCCTGTCCCGCTTCTTCCGCCTCGGCGAGGAGAGTACCCAAGAGGATGGGTGACTCTCCCTGCCTTCAGCTGGGGGGGACGCATGTTGGACAGGCCTCGGGGCAGGCCCGATCCCTCCCCGCATGGCGGGTCGCGGACCCCTGCTCCTCCTGTTCCCCGGACAAGAACCACCCCTGCAACCCGCTGGGGCAACCCACGGCCCTTCCCCGATGGAACCCTGGCTCCTGAATACCACAGTATCGGCTGGCCCTGGTCCCTTCCAGAACCCCTGTCTCCGGCCCAGCCGCCATTTTGGACACTACACGACCAGGCCTCGTGGCCTCGGGTCGACCTCAGCCTCGGGCCCAGCCAGGCCCCGACATCGAGGCACCACCATCCACCCAGGGGGTGAAGATACCACTTGGCTGGTCAATGGGAGAAGGAGTGTCGATGGCTCCCCTCCGCCAGAATTCGATCGCCCCCAGCCTCCCTGGGCGCTGGCTCCACCCCCCTGCTGGGTGTCTGGACTCCCTCATCCCGGACCTCCCGACCTCCAAGTGCGAGGGTCCGGACATCAAAGGGCACCAGACCTATAACTGGGGCAGCTCCAGAGCAGGAAGGCAGTTGTATCCTGGAGTCGAGAGACACCGAGACAAACTCATCCTTGGAGGCCTGCTGGCGCTGCCGCGGCTCCTCTTCGTGAACGCTCTTGAAGGCCTGCTAGCGCTGCCGCGGCTCATCCTCATTGTAAACCATCTTGAAGGCGTGCTGGCGCTGCCGCGGCTCATCCTCATCGTGAACCATCTTGAAGGCCTGCTGGCGCTGCCGCGGCTCATCCTTTCGTGAACCATCTTGAAGGCCTGCTGGCGCTGCCGCGGGCCGTACTTGCGAACCCACCAGCTCAAGGATTGTGAGCTCCACACCCGCTATCCCTGTACCTGTCCGGTACTGAGACTGTCCCGCTACCCTTTTCCCCAAAGAGACTAGAATTGACGGGATCCTCGTATCCTGGTCCTGCTGTATCATCAGACACCTTGCCTAAAGATAGATAAAATTGTGCAGAACTCATCTCTGTGTGGTGTCTATCTGTGGGGGGGGGGGAGTTACTTGTCTGTACGATTACCGGAGAGGGCCTTCACCAGGAGGCCTCTCCCCCTTTACTCGGCCGACTCTCCGGGTCCCCGTCTAACAATGGGCCAAGTCTTTCTGTGGGGTGTCGTGAATTTAAAAATCCTTGGGGGCATGGATGGCATTGGATTAAGGTGATTTTTGTGTGTTTTCGACTTTTTGGTGGGTTGTTGGGGCCTGGCCATGTTGGTGGGGGCCATTTGAGGCCTGGTACAGGCAGGGCCTGGCCATGTGGGTCGGGGTGAAGGGGCCATTTTGAAGCCAGACACTGTAATTTATGCCATAGGCCTGCACCCAGTCTGCCTTGTTTACACCCATTATGCCCAGGGGTACTGAGTGGTGCATGGACAAAGTCTTTCTGTGGGGTGTCTTGAATTGAAACATCATTGAAGGCATGGATGGCATTGAATTGTGGTGATTTTTGTGTGTTTTTCGACTTTTTGGTGGGTTGTTGGGGCCTGGCCATATGGGTAGGGGCCTTTTTGAGGTTTGGTCCCAGCAAGGCCTGGCCATGTGGTGGGGGTCAAGGCTCAAGGGGACATTTTGAAGCCAGGCATTGTGCTAAGGCCTGCACCCAGTTTGCCTTGCTTTTATCCATTATGCCCAGGGGTACTCAGTGGTGCATGAACCAAGTCTTTCGGTGGGGTGTCTCTTCTAATAATGTAAACAGATGAGAACAGCAATTTTTATTTTTGGGGTTTCCGTTTTTTGGTGTGTGTTGTAAAAATAAATGCCTAGTTGCAAATATTAATTGAAGCACAACATGTGGAACATTTATTTAACTGATGTTCCTCTGGCTTTCTTTGATTTTAAGTGCACAAGAAAAGAACCACAAATCAGTCATCGTTCATCTTCAGTGCCAGGAAGAAGTCCTGCTGCGGTGTGTGCAGCACACCATCACGTGACGTCATGTGTGGCCACAGACAACTCTGCAAATCGTGCAACTGTGGCCTGCTGTTCTGACATCTGAAGAAGATGGGCCCAAAGAAAGGTAGCCGTAGCTCCTCCACCAAGAAAGTTGCCAGTGCCACTGCCAGTAAGAAGGAGCAGAAGAAGCAAGTGTAGCAAATTACCAAGGAGAGTGGTGTGCCAACAGACATTTTTTTGGGGAAAAAAAACTACACCTGCAGTAGCGGGGTCCGCCGGGGACCAAGCTGGGAGCAGCACCTGCGCTTCATTGGGCTCAGTGCCACCACACCAAGTTAGGTCCAAGGCCATGAGTGCTGCAGAGGCAGCCACTTTAATTGTTCAATCACCATCGACCAGTGATGTTGGCTCATGGCAAGAAAGTAGCATCCAATCAACGCAGGGTGTAACTCATCTGACAAGTATTTAACAACCACAGCTGCAACGACAACCACAGGTGCAACTAGTACAAGCGCAGTACATAAGCAAGTACATGAGCAAGGAGAGGCGCAAGGAGAGGCGCAAGGAGAGGCGCAACCAGAGGCGCAATGAGAGGCGCAAGGAGAGGCGCATGGAGCGGCGCAACTAGAGGCGCATGGAGCGGCACAAATGCCCACAATGCTTGTTCCTCTAGAAGTAGGGGCACATCAGGAAATCTAGATTGAAGCGGAGGTATCATCTGAGGAAGCCACTCCTTCTGATGATGATCCATTGTCTTCCAGATCCCCAGCAAGAAAAAGGTCAAGGAGGGCTAGTACAAGTTCTTCTTCAAGCCCCCTTACTTCTGAAGATCTTGATGTTTATTGGAACCCACCAATGCAAACTGAGAGTGAGGCACGCCATGAGTCGACAAAGCTAGCTAAGCCTAAAAGGAAGGTTTCCGCAAGGCTTCCACTTATGGAAGATGATGATGACGAACAAGAAGTGGTGTATTCTGCGGCTGATGAACAGTCTGACGACGACCCAGTCATCACAGTCGTCACTCTAGGCCCAGTTGGCATGCAACAGACACAACATTTTTGCCCTATCCCGAATTGCTGCTAAGCGTGATGTGGGCGGCGTGGCACTGGTACTACCACCAATGCAGTTAACTACTACACCAACACGACCAACAGCTTCCATATTTTCTCATCAGAAGGGCCGGCAGGGACCTCCATCCAGCTTGACCTCCATTACCTCAAGTAGTGGTGCTGTAAGTGAACAACAGAGTCAAATTCAGCCATGCCCATCCTCCACTTCATCTGGCATTGAAAGTAGCACCTCCAGCAGACATCTCCAGTCCCCAGTTTGGGACTTTTTTTAGTGTTAGCAAAAAGGTGGAAAACATGGGCGCTAGAGGGCGCACGAGCTGAATGGCCGCACTCTAGTGTGGCTCCGGCTGCCTGGCATTCTTATCCTTCCTTTTATCCTTTAAAACTGCGCCCACCCGCCCGAAAATGGTCTGGGGGATTGAGATATATCTACTGCACACTCTGTCTGAGTTTGGAGATCCTACGACCTTCGGGGACGGAGCTAGATTGAGATCAGTCTGGAGCGGGAGAGACCGAGAGCTACGACCTCGCTGTAGGCGGCGTGGTGCCGCACGCAACGCCCAGGACTGACACGTGGCGTGTAGGCCGCACTACGCCTCGCGCACCTCCGCCTAGCGGGCCTGGCCCATCAAGCTAGCAGTGGGACCCTGCCTCGGCAGCTTGCTTTCTGCACCGAAGACATTCTGTTGTACAACTGCATGGAACCGACCTATATTGGACACTAGACGTCGGAGCCGATCCGCCGCCGTGGCTGCCCACGCGTGCGCTTCCTCATAGAGCGGCCTGACACAGAGGTGTGCTTGTTGCTTGCCTGGCATGGGGAAACCAGATACCCGGCAGCCCAAGCTGCAATTTGAACCAGCGACGCAAAAAAAGGGGACGAAGCAGACGGGGGACAGTGCGCCGCCGAGGAGCCCGGCGGCAGAGGTGACCCCCCTGGTCCCGGAGATAGCAACAATGCTTCAGGAGATGCGGCAAGGTTTCGCCACGGTGGTGGACAAGGTGGACCGGCTCTCCGCCCGGATGGACGGCATCGTCCAACGAATAGATGTACACGACGAAAGGCTAACGGAGGCCGAACGCCGCATATCCGAAACGGAGGATGCCACAACATCGCAAGCCACGCGACTATCCCGCATGGACAACATTTTGCGGGTGATCGCCGCCAAGAACGAAGAATTGGAGGCGAGGGGCAGGCGGAACAACGTCCGGATTACGGGAATTCCGGAATCCACAAACACGGGACGTATGGAGTTGTATGTAGAACGTTTGCTCATGGCCACGGTGGGAGAGGAGGCTCTCTCCAAACAGTTTATAGTGGAGCGGGCCCATCGTTCCCTTGGACCTCAACCTCAACCAGGCACTCCACCGAGGCCCATCATAGCACGCCTGCTGAACTACCGTGATCGGGATGCGGCATTGAAAGCAGCGAGGGCGAATCAAAACCTAAATTATGAGGGAGTGTCCTTTTCAATTTATCCGGACTTTACTCCGCTTGTTCAGGAACAGCGAAGGAAGTTTCTAGCCGTGAAACGAAAACTGAGAGGACTGAACATTGACTATGCCTTGCTTTATCCTGCCAAGCTCCGCGTGACCCACCAGGGCACGCAACACTTTTTCTTGAACCCGCAACAGGTCGAGGAGTACATCAAGACCCTGCCGAAAAGGGACAAAAGAGCTGCACAGGCGGATGGCGGGCACGATTCTGGTGCGGAATGAACTGGGTTCGTCGCTTTCATTACTGATGACTCGTTGATATATGTTTTATTCTTTGGATTACTGCTCCTGATATGGCCCCCAGGAGTGTAGGGCTGGGTGGTGCTGCAGGCCCTGTAGCATGCCAGGCCCCCACCCCCCCCCCCCCATGCTGACTCACTCGCCCGGACAAGGACGGTAAGAATGGCGGCAACTGCGGTGAGGAGAGGCGGGGGTGGACGACGGTGCACCTTTAGAACCCCGAATGGGTGTACCCCACTGGACTTGCTCAATGCACTTTTACTGTTGGGTTGTTGCGGGTTTGATCGGGGAGGGGGGTGGGCACAGGGTACTGGCGAGTTGGGGGCGCTTCAGTGGGTGGGGGAGGGGGGAAGTTCTTTAAGGGGTCAGTTCGTGCTGATCGGGTCCATGTTTTTCACTGTCCTCGACTTGGGCCTGTGGCCCCGAGTAATAACTCTGTGGTTGCCGGCTCCTCTCTCTATGTGGCGCTGCTCGAGAGGGGACAACTGGGATGCCTCATGGTCGGCAATGTACGGAGGCCTGTTTGCTGAATGGCAACGGTTACGATTTCTAGTGTTGGATGCCTGGGTTTGCACTGGGTTTAAGTTTTCGTTTTGTAGTCGAGCGTGTGCACCTTTACCTCTTCGACCTTCCACCCGTCCTGGGGTGGGCTGGTCTACTGTCTTTGCTTTGGGGGGGGGTTCAGGGACTGCTATTTGTGGTGGCCGGGGTTACTGTGGGCCGCTGGTAATTCTAACTGTAAGGACTGTTGGTGCAGTTGGATTGTTCTGTTATATGAAAAGATGTTGGGATGGGGGACACTTGTCTGAATGTTCTTACTTGGAATGTGCGGGGCTTAGGGGATCATCGGAAGAGACGTCACGTTCTGGGATATTTAGACAGACATAATGTTCACATAGCGTTTCTGCAGGAGACACACTTTGCACCCCACAAGTTGCCAGCCTTTGGTAGTAGATGGGCCTCGAGTACTGTGTTCTCCCCGTATTCCTCCTATGCCCGTGGTACTGCAATCCTGGTTAAAAAGTCAACGCCCTTCCACATGGCTGGCATGAAATCAGATGTACAAGGGAGATATTGCCTGCTATGGGGCAGATTGGGCCGTGTGACGGTCACCCTTGCGTGTTGTTATGGCCCCAATGTGGACGACCCGCAGTACTTTGAGACACTCTGGGCTGCTATACTAGAAGCGGGGTCACAACACATAATATGGGGGGGGGACTTCAATGTCACTGTGAACCCGACCCTGGACCGCTCACACCCGGCCCCACACCACTACACAAAAGGGCGGGAGGTGCTGCGCGCCATCTTGGAGGAGAATCACCTAGTGGATGCTTGGCGAGCACACTGCGGGCCGAGGGGGGAGGGAACGCATTTCACGGCGCAGGCTAGGTCCTGGGCCAGGCTTGATTATTTTTTTCTGACCACACACATGTATGCCACTGTCACATATGCACGACACCTCCCTCGGACTTATTCGGACCATGCCCCGGTTCTGGTCGCCATGCGCGGAGCTGAGCTAGGCCCTCCTGTTACCGCGTGGCGCATGCAGGCCGCAATGCTGTTAGATGAGGAATTTAGAGGGACGCTGCGCGAGGAATGCTTAGATTTTTTTGCGAGAAATAAGGGGTCTGTGGATGCAGTGGAGACAGTCTGGGATGCCTTCAAAGTCACACTAAGGGGTTTCTGCATTGCGAAGGGCTCGGGAGTGCTTAAAGCTATCCTGAACCGTTTAAAGGCGCTAGAAGTTAAACTTAGCCGGGCGGAAGAGACCCTCCGAGCGCGCCCCACTAGCGACACTTTGGCAGAGATTCGAGATTTGGTTACTGAATATTCCGAGGAAGCTGCACGTGAGGCGAAATTTAGACATAAATACTGGGTGGCGCGGAAATATGGAGAAGGAGATAGGCCTGGGAGGGTGTTGGCGGCTACGGTCCGGCTTGCGAGGGCGCCTACTACTATACTAGAGCTAGAAACAGCCGAGGGGCTGCTGCTCCGCGACTCCACGCAAATCCTTAACGAGTTCGTGGGCCATTACAGTAAGCTGTACACCTCTAGGGGACTGGGGGGCCCACCTTTGGACGACTACCTCGCGGATGTCGCGCTTGGTTGGCTGAGTGACGCCCAACGGGCGTTTTTGAGTGCCCCGTTTGAGCTGGACGAGGTGAAAGAGGCGATTATGAGTATGCAATCAGGCAAGGCCACAGGCCTAGATGGCATCCCTATTGAATTCTACAAAACATTTATTGAATTCATGGCCCCGGTACTGCGGGAGGTCTATGAGGACGCTCTGGAGGTGGGGCATCTCCCCGCATCAATGAGAACTGCGCTTATCATCTCTTTACTCAAGCCCGGGAAATCTGCATCGCACTGCGACTCATATAGACCCCTCTCTTTATTGACGTGTGATGTGAAAATTCTCGCGAAACTCATTGCCACCCGAATTAGCTTACTGCTGCCTAACCTGATCCTCCCGGATCAGGCGGGCTTTGTACCAGGGAGGGCTACATCCCACAATCTACGCACCTTTTTTTCTGTGTACGACTCTGTGCATGAGGACCTGCCCATGGCGGCCATCTTTTTGGATGCCACCAAGGCATTTGATTCCCTGGAGTGGGATTACGTCTTTGGGGTACTAAACCGCATGGGATTCCCGGCCATCTTCGTTTCCTGGATAAAACTGCTCTACACGCGGCCCACGGCCAAAGTCCTTATTAATGGGCAGCTTTCCCCTGACTTTGAGATCTCTAGGGGTACGAGGCAGGGGTGCCCCCTATCCCCCCTGCTCTTTGCAATCGCCACGGAACCCCTTGCTGCCAAACTGCGGCAACATTATAAGGATAGCGCGCTGCGTTGCTTCCAGCGACAAATACTCATATCCATGTACGCGGACGATATCACGCTGTATGTCCGGCACCCTCGGGACAACCTACACCCCATACTTAGGGAATTCATTAGATTTGGGACTCTCTCGGGAGTGCAGATAAATTGGACCAAATCGTGCATATTCCCCCTCACGGCGGCCACACAGGCCTTCCCATTGGAATATCCGCTCACTTGGACTGAGGGTGATTTTAAGTACCTTGGGGTTCACATTGAGAGGGACCGGGAAGCGCTTATGAGAGCGAACTATGGCACTGCCGTTAGTAGGATTGAAGACCAGGTCACGAGGTGGGTGTCACTTCCCCTGTCCATGGCGGGCAGGGTTTCTTTGATTAAAATGGTTGTACTTCCGCAGCTGCTTTACCTGTTTCTCAACATACCCTTCCATCCTGGTACATATTTCTTTAAGAGACTGAGGTCTGAAATGCTCAAATTGGTGTGGGGTGGAAAGCAGGCTAGGCTCCAATGGGAGATTCTGACACGGCCCTATGTGCGGGGAGGGTTCGGTGTACCTGATTTTGAGCTGTACTTCAGGGCAGCCCAAGCGCACTATGCTTACTTCTGGGTGAGACAGCCGAGATACATGCCACAACTGGCTGCGGAACACTGGCTGGCGCACCCCACGCCTATCGAGGGAGCTCTGTATGCCGTTGTTGAGGGGAGGGATAAGACCCCGAACACTTTATCTAGCACTATCACGGCCTGGTTACACATTTGTGCCTCCCTGGGGCTGCAGTTCCTCTACGCTCCATGTCTGCCCCTGGCTTATCACCCACAATTGCAGCTGCTGCAGGAAACTGGCTTCCAGCGTTTACTGTCTAAAATCCATGTCCGAACGTGGGGGGGATCTATATCATGATGGCGAGTTCCGCACGAGGGATCATTTGTTTGGCACCATACATCCTACCTCACTAGAGGTGTTTTACTACATGCGCCTGCGACATGGGCTGCAGGCCCTTACACCTGAATTTCCGCGCGAGCCACCGATCCTCATACCCCTGCAACACATGATGCAACTTGCGAATCCATATAAGCTTGTGTCCACGTTGTACAGATCAGTTAGAACACACACTGACTACACCACACTTCCTGCCAAGGCGAAGTGGGATCAAGAGCTGCCTGCCCCACTCACCGATCAACAATGGGAATTTAGCTTACTACAGACAGAACGTATCTCATCCAGCAGCAGGTATAGAATTATTCACTACAAATTTGTGCACCGATTGTATTATACCCCGGCTCGATTACACAGATTTGGGCTGCGAGACACTGATAATTGCGATCGGTGTGGAGCCCCTGGAGCTGACTTTCTACATCTTGCCTGGGACTGTGCCACTGTACGTCAGTATTGGGATCTAGTATTTCAGGCCCTCTCTACAATGATCAATGCTACGGTGCCGCCAACTCCTGAGATGGCACTATTGGGTTGGGTTGTACCCCTGCAGGCGGCTCACCGCAAGTATTTTGCGTTAGCCTTGTTGCTAGCCAAGCGGAGGGTGGCCTGTAGATGGGGCAGAGGCAGGGCGCCCAAATTTAAGGAATGGATACGGGACCTGGTGTATTGTCAGGAACAACTGCACACGTATGCGGAGTTGCTACCACTCTCATCCAGGCCGACTGATATCTGGGCCCCGCTGCAATGCTACCTGATAACGGAAGCACCGAGTGACGATGAATTGTGATCTGTAACGTTGTTCTAGGTGTAATGAAGAAGGGGTGCTGAACCGCTTTGGACCTACCTGCAACTTTGTATGCCTTGTGACTGCACTATGCACTTTACCCCCCTTGCCATGTCTCTGAACTGTCCTTGTCGCTTCACTCACCTGTATGCCTTACCCACCCATGATCCACCTGGTTGCTGCGGGATGCTGTTCCCCCCCCCCCTCCGAAATCTGCTTGTTTGTGGTGCACACGCTTATGACGATGTTGTTTTGTTTGTTTTCATTGTTCTCTTTTTTTTAACCAAAAAACGACAAAAGTAAGACGCATTTATATGCTTCCTTTGCCTGTGCTGTTACTGATGCCAATTTTTATGTATACAGCTCCGCAACACAATATTGAATATTTGCTGATGCTTATTTGTGATTACTGAAATGTGCTATAGCAGCCGGCCTCCGGGTTGTGGCAGTATGCTGTGTATACTTAACGGTACTAAATAAACGACTTGCACCAAAAAAAAAAAAAAAAAAAAAAAGGTGGAAAACATGGTTGTTTGTTCAATTTGTAAAACTGTAGTTAGTCGGGGTAAGCTTGGTACCAACTATGGTACCGGAGGCCAGAGAGGTCATCTCCAAAAACATCACACTATCATTTGGGAGGCGCACACGAGGAAGATCTGGGAATCCACAAGTACAACAAATCCAAATGTATCCATTCATATTGCATCTGATGATGACGAGGGGCTAATCGTGCAGGAGGGAAGTGAAGAAGCAACATACATTTTTTCTGGTATGCCCATTACCCCTGGCAGCACCACTGCATTGTTAGCGCTCACACCCTCTACCCGAGCAACATGTATGAGGCACACTAAGAGTCTTGGAGAGACACCAATGTGAAAAAGTACATCAATGAGCCTAACTGGGTTGAAGAAATGTGGATCATCATCATCACATATGAAAACGGTCCAGACCACCATTAAAAGCATGTTTTGGTCGGAGGCGCCATTTGAAAGCAACCATCCAACGGCACTTCCGTATAACGCAAAGCTGGCTAAACTGCTAGCTCTGGAATTTTTCTTTCGTGGAAGAGGTGGGTTTTCCAGAATATGAGGCAACAGTCTGCCCTAAATGGAAGGTTCCTAGCCGGTCCTATTTTTGCCAGAGATGCAGTTCCAGCACTACATGAAGATGTGCTGGAAGTGATTGGGTCAGCTTTGCAGAAGAGTGCTGTTCACACTATCCACTTGACAACAGACATGTTGACCAGTTGCCAAGCGTGGATTACATGTGCATTACTGCACACTGGGTCTCTTTTGCAGGGGTTAGAAAAAAGATGTCTACAGGTGTTGACCATGCCACAATTTTTAACCTCTTGGCTGCTAGGCGTTTTCCCGCTGTGTGCTGGAAAATGTCATTTTAGTGGCACTATGACGAGCTCAGCTCGTCATCAGCACACGACACCCGTGGGTGATGACGAGCTGAGCTCGTCATCAGCATCGAAAGGGTTAAAGCGAGTCGGAAACATGCAACAGTAGCCGTGTTTGCCATGGAGAAATCTCATACTGCATTAAACATTTTGGATGAGTTTAACCCCTTCAGCGCGGCGCGAATTTTCGCGCTGTGCTGAGGGTTCTAAGGTTCTAACGGGCTCATGACGGAACGGTTCCGTCATCAGCACAGCTCACCCGTAGCTGATGACGGAACCGTTCTGTCATCAGCATGGAAGGGGTTAAGAATAAGGTCTCTAAATGACTGGTGCCAAGAAGTCGCATGATTGCTTATGTTTTCAAGGATAATGGCAGTAATATAGTTAAGGCAATGCATTATGGTGGATAATACAGAGTGCCGTTATTGGCGCACTGCATTAACATTGTTGTTCAAGATTTCTTGAAAAGAGAAAACACAGTCATCAAGTTACGGACCACCTGCCGAAGAATCTGCACACATTTCAGCCATTCTGTTAAGGCCCGGAAGGAGATGAGGATCATTCAACGTAGCCGTGGAGTGCCAGTCAAAGGACTTATCCAGGAGGTGGCAACACGTTGGAACTCAACCTTCTACATGCTTGAACGTCTGTTTGAGCAGTACAAGGTAATCAGTGAGTATGTCAATAGCATCAACATACGGTCTGCTCCTATGAAACACCCTAGGCTAGAGCAAGAGGAATGTGAGCTAGTTCAAAGCCTGATAGACATGCTTTGTACTTTTGAGGTCTTCACCCATGAAGTCAGCAGGGAGGAGGGTAGTTTGCGCAAAGCTATCCCATTGTTGTTCATGCTAGAGCAACAACTGAAGGCGGTGTCTTCAATGTACTGCGCTGATGGTCACAAACAAGACGCATATCGGTTGGCGGAGAGCTATGTTATATATAACTTGGCTCACAAGGACCTCGAAGGGGGAAGGGGGAATTGGAGAATATAACAAACAAAGAAGAGACTAGTCCGGAATGTTCTTGTTTGGCTTCCTTGATCTCGTGTACTGTTCGACGATTCTCAGGGTATCCTAATGTATTAAAAGAAAACACATCAGAAAACCCTTTCTTTTCCTTTCCTTTCCATCTAGTCTATGAACTATTTCCTTCTATCTCTTACCTAACATTCCAGAACTATTGCTATTCTTCTGTCTTTTCTTGTTTTTCGTGTCCCTAAGAATTTAAACTGCAAAATAATTATACCTTGATTTAGCTCTACATTCACTTTCTGCCGTATCTGTCTTTATTTCCTTACTAGTCTTACTCTTACCTTCTATAGAGATTTGAAGCTAGTTCTATTCTTATCCATATACGTCTCTTAGTAAATGATACGTCTTAATACTCTTCTTTTTTTCTTGCAGGTTTGCTGAGGGAAAACCTATCCTGTGGTAAGTACTCTTCCTATTATTGTATTTCACAACTTAGCGATGAGTGGTTCTCTAATACTCTATTAATTCACTGTTTTATTTGTCATGTCTTATACAGTCTATAACTGTGCCTTCTTTCTATTATCAAGTCTCTTGTCACTTATCTATGTGTCTTATCTTTTTCTTCAGGAAATGATGCGCTGACTCCAACTGGCGATATTCTCCATGAAATCTCATATGACGAGGACTGAATATCGGACTCTGGTAACTCTCCTCCTGGTCTCCTGGACGACTTGGAATTAACTACGAAGATGGGGAAAAGAAGGGGCAAAATAGGGAAGGGCAAGAATGTCAGAGCAAACTGACCTGAAAAAGAGGGAAAAACGCGACGCTTTGGGCAAGGGAATGGAACAAGACAAAAACTCTACTTTCTCCTCAGAAACTCTGGTGAAGTGCGCATCTTCGTTAGCGCTCGCGCTTTACCAGCTGTCAGGGTTTACCTGCTTACAACAACTAGACCGCCGACTTGTTTTCCGCATCGGCAGCCATCTTGGAATTCCGCACACGAGTTAGAGAACTCCAGCGGCGGTTCCACGGTTCCAAGGTGAGTTTACAGCTCCTATTGTGCACAAACAGTGTTTTCTTCTGGTTTGAGTTCAGGTAGTTCTGACAGTACCCCCAACAAGGGAGGTCCTTTCTCCTTGGGCTTTGTTGGAAATCTCTTGTGGAAAGATCGCACCAAACGAGGTGCATGGACATTAGAGGCCACTTCCCATGATCTTTCTTCTGGGCCATAGCCTTTCTAGTCCACCAGGTAAAATAATTTTCCATTTGATTGCTTTGAATCTAGAAGTTTCTTCACTTCATGTTCTAATCCTGACTCTAACAAAATGGGTTTAGGTGGTGATTCTTTCTGTAACTCTGGGGAAGCTTTCTTTAATAAGGAAACATGAAAGACTGGATGAATTTTCATTTGAACTGGCAATTTTAAACGGTAGGTCACAGGATTAATCTGCTTTTCAATTGGATAGGGTCCTATAAATCTGGGTAAAAACTTTCAGTTTCCCTTCGATCTCAAATGTTTTGTGTTTAGTCACACTTCATCTCCTTCTTTCAGATCTGGACCTTCTCTCCTTCTGTTATCAGCATGAGTTTTATATTTCATCTTAGCAAGCTCTAAATTCTGGGAATCATTGTGCTGAACCTTCTTTAAGTGAACAATAAGTATGGGCGAAATTTGCGAATTTGCGTTCTGCAAGTTCGCACAAAATCAAATTCGCAATCCGCAATGTTTTTTTGTGTGTTCGCTGGGTTTTTTGCGTGTTTGCGGGCCGCTTGCATGGCAAAGTTACCCATGCGGTCGTGTATGGGTACATGACCCTCTGGTTCAACAGTGCCACCCTCTGGTTCATCACTGCCCCCCTCTGGTTCACCACTGCCACCCTCTAGTTCACCCCAGCCACCCTCTGGTCCACCCCTGCCACCCTCTGGTTCACCACTGCCACCCTCTGGTTCAGCACTGCCACTCTCTGGTTCACCTCTGCCATCTTCTGGTTCAGCACTGTCACCCTCTGGTTTACCACTGCCACCCTCTGGTTCATGACTGCCACCCTCTGGTTCATCACAGAAACTCTGGTTCACCACGGCCACCCTCTGGTTAACCACTGTCACCCTCTGGTTCAGCACTGCCACCCTCTGGTTCACCACTGCCACCCTCTGATTCACCCCTGCCACCCTCTGGTTCACCACTGCCACCCTTGGGTTTATCACAGCACCCTCTGGTTCACCCCTGCCACCCTCTGGTACAGCACTGTCAACCTCTGTTTCACCACTGCCACCCTCTGGTTAACAACTGCCACCCTCTGGTTCATCACAGCACCTCTGGTTCACCCCTGCCACCCTCTGGTACAGCACTGTTACCCTCTGGTTCACCACTGCCACCCTCTGGTTCACGACTGCCACCCTCTGGTTCATCACAGCACCTCTGGTTCACCACTGCCACCCTCTGGTTAACCACTGCCACCCTCTGGTTCACCCCTGCCACCCTCTGGTTCACCAATGCCACCCTCTCGTTCATCACAGCACCCTCTGGTTCACCCCTGCCACCCTCTGGTACAGCACTGTCACACTCTGGTTCACCACTGCCACCCTCTGGTTAACGACTGCCACCCTCTGGTTCATCACAGCACCTCTGGTTCACCCCTTGCCACCCTCTGGTACAGCACTGTTACCCTCTGGTTCACCACTGCCAACCTCTGGTTCACGACTGCAACCATCTGGTTCATCACAGTACCTCTGGTTCACCACTTCCACCCTCTGGTTAACCACTGCCCCCCTCTGGTTCACGACTGCCACCCTCTGGTTCATCACAGCACCTCTGGTTCACCACTGCCACCCTCTGGTTAACCACTGTTACCATCTGGTTCAGCACTGCCACCCTCTGGTTCACCACTGCCACCCTCTGATTCACCCCTGCCACCCTCTGGTTCACCACTGCCACCCTCTGGTTTATCACAGCACCCGCTGGTTCACCCCTGCCACCCTCTGGTACAGCACTGTCACCCTCTGTTTCACCACTGCCACCCTCTGGTTAACAACTGCCACCCTCTGGTTCATCACAGCACCTCTGGTTCACCCCTGCCACCCTCTGGTACAGCACTGTTACCCTCTGGTTCACCACTGCTACCCTCTGGCTCATGGCTGCCACCCTCTGGTTCATCACAGCACCTCTGGTTAACCACTGCCACCCTCTGGTTCACCCCTGCCACCCTCTGGTTCACCACTGCCACCCTCTCGTTCATCACAGTGTTGCGTGTTTATCTAGGTTCCCGATCGATACTGTGACCTTATGCCCCTATTCGGCTATAAATCCATTTATTCCCTATATTGGCATAACCGTTCAAGTGCGATTTTCTGAAAAGTCATCTCTGGCCTCACACGAACAGAGCCACATTCCAGCATAGTTCTCTCTGCCACTTCCTTTGCGACCAATTAGTGCAATGACAGAGCAGTAGTCACTATCTGATATTCCTAGATAACACTCCGAGTTCTTCAACAAGATAAAAACTCAGCAAACCTGGAAATCCCCGCTTGCTATGTTTTGATTAGTAATGGAACTCTAATGAGCAACTGATAACTATCACTTCCTAGTGACATCTTTAATTGACGTCTTATGTCCAGCAAACTTGCATCAAACCCGGCACCTGTCAGGTATAAATATTACCAACGTTGCCTTAAGCAATGCGAGCTACTGTTGCTGATGCCAGCTGCCTGCAAGACCCCGTGTTGGTAAATCTAGCACTCTGTCGCTGCAGCCTGCTGTCCCTGTGGTGGTGAAGCTGCTGATACCATTATCGCTGCTAAAGCGCGAACTATGGTGCAGTACGCTTAAGGAGCTGAACAGCCGTCCTCTGCGAAGACATCCAGCAGATTCCAGCTGCCCGCGGACGCTGTCCCCCCTCCTTCCTCGACGCGCTGAAGAAGCCGCTGCCTTTCTCGTGCAGAGAAATCTAGCTCCGGCGTTTCCGGTCTACCCTCGCGGGTGACTGGGATATCGAGAGAGACCCCTAAAGGAGATACCAATCCTCCATCATTCTATTCAGAGGTATGGTGTTGACTAAACCCTTAGACGAGAATTCTTGAAACAAACCTTGGCAAAACCAACTTAACTTAAAGCTACTTACTTACTCCCCTTTCACGTGTTAGGCTTAGGTCAGGCACACTGGGGTAGGCTTAGTTAGAAGCACCAGTTGAGTATGTTAGCCTAATGTATATATGACTGTATATATGTTTTATTACTTTTAAACCATTGTATGGCTAAGAAACCATATCAATGCTTTTACAGTTCTATTTCGCAATACTTATCTTACTGTACGTACTTTTTATAATAACAATTATTGCAATAGTGGCAATACATTTCTCTTGTACGAGAAGAAAGACTGTTCAATAAATGTTAACCCTTTATTGATAAACGCCCGTCTCTCTATTCTCTACATCTCGTGAAAGTAAACTGCACTAGACTGACTGAGTGAAATACATGTCTATTGTTTCACACGACCCTAGAGATTGACTCTTGATCTGAGGAGCAAAGTTGTCATGTTGCACAGTTGTTGGAAAGCTGAATCCCTTCTTGTCTGTGCCAAGAAAGCTGATCACTTCCTATGCAGAGAAGAAAGTTTCCAGTGACCTCTGAGCTAGTTGGTAACACAACCCAATTAAGTTTAGCATAGTCAGTGGAGGCCTGGAATATCCGCAGTTCCACGTCGATACTACTGTTTATGTTATTCCAATGCGCAGGGCCTAGTGGGAAACTAGGAAATACACTACATGGCGCCCAAACGTTTGGTAAGGCGATAAACTAACGCAAGACTTTTAGAGTAACTCAGTCGTGCATATTTCACACCCCTTTCTCCCGTAAATACTCCAATAGACGTCTGGAGTGGGTGAAAGGTTAAAATCCGCCCGACCTTAGTAAGAAGAGATTTCTATGTAAAGCTCTGGTTTATTCAACGTTGAAGGATACAGTGTTCCAAAATATTGTGCACCTAATCTTTGTCTCCTTGGAGACCTACTCTGCAAACCTCGCATTTTTTCAATGCCAGAAAACGGAACCTCTGGGGCCACAGCAGATGCGACTCAGCAAGGTCCTGAATACACAGACCCGGATGCTATTATCATCCCGGTCCACTTAAGAAGATCTATAACTTTAAAACTTATAGAAAATGGACTGACACCACAAGGTGGTACAGTAATTTTCGTGATAGAGGCTCACGAGTATCGGCAGACAGAGGTATTCTATTCATGGATAAACTTTCCAGCGGTAAACGCTAGAACAAAAGAGTTTCACTATTACAAAATAGAGAAACCTCCGGAAGAGTACGCTCCTTTCGAGGAGATTGAAATACCACTTAAATTTCAAGAGCACCTGCTCTGGTTTAATGGCGCCCTAAAACACACTGATCACATAACTAGGCTCGGTCCACTAGGTAGACCAGGAGCAACGTGGCCGGTTCTAGCCAGCTACACACCACATCCTGACATTGAAAAAATGTCAAAAGAAGATCTCTTAGTTAACATAGGAGAATTAACAAAGGCTTATAGAGAGTTAGTAAAATTATTTATTAAAAATAATTCAAATACTCCTAAAAAGAGCTCGGATGGAAATAAACAATCCACTTCCAAGGAAAAAGTTTTCCAGTCCAGAGGAAGGTCTCCTCGACGGAGGGAAAGAACTCCGACTCGAGAACGCCAGTCTCCCCAGAGGGAGCCCTCTGAGAAAAGATATAACCTTAAAAATAGGGATAATCTGAAAAAACCTGACAGATATCAAAGTATTGATACACGTCCCTCTCGATCTCTTCCACAGAATTCGGAAAGAAGAGGACGGTCAGACCCAGGAGAGCACACCAAGTCCAAAGACAAGGAACCTGCTCAAAATAAGAAATCTCAATTTCAGAAAAAGAAGGTAGCCAGTATTAGAGTAATCAACCATGCCGAGAATACTGAGGACACAGTTGAAAAACGGGGAGTGGGCATTGACAATGTTGGACAGTGCAGCAGAAATCAGTATAGCGCGCAAGATCTTGATGAGTCATCTGGAGACAGTGGACACGAAGGAATTCATTCAGGTTGAAACTGCCGACGCCAGACTTAGCGAGCCCCATAAAATATACGAAATAACATTGCGTATAGAGGGTGATAAGACTAGGAAAATTAAGGGTCTATTTTGGGATAAGCTCTCAAAAGGCTATGATATTCTGTTAGCTGAAAAAGATTGGCCCCCAGAGTTTGTCAGGGAGTGCCCTCGTGGCGAAGAAGTGATTATGCCTGCCTTCTCGAATCACATTCCGATTCACAAAAAATATACATATGCAAGGAAATGGGCAGTGGCCCAGGCACCTGCATTATATAAAAATCATGTAGGATGGGATGAGGATTCACCGCCTCACAAAATCCAATTAAAAAGTGAACCAACTGCCCAACGGCAGTATCCCATAAAGCAAGAAGCTAAAAAAAAAGTCAGGGAGATTTTAGATCAACTTGAGTACCAGGGGTTGATTGAAACATGCACCTCTCAAATGAACAATCC
Organism: Lissotriton vulgaris; assembly: GCF_964263255.1. NCBI lineage: Eukaryota > Metazoa > Chordata > Amphibia > Caudata > Salamandridae > Lissotriton > Lissotriton vulgaris. Next base: position 47,120,709 of record NC_141699.1, read on the forward strand.
TTTGTTTCCTGTCTCCAAGCCAGACAATTCATATCGTCTAGTTTTGGACTACAGACACCTTAATACATGTTGCAAAACTTTTGCAGTACAAAACTCGCATAGTGCAGCCCTAATGAATAACATAGTTAGGAAAAAATATAAAACGACATTAGACATTTCTAATGGTTTCTTTTGTCAAAACATTGCACCAGAAAGCAGATATTTGACCGCTTTCTCCGCATTTGGGTCACAGAAAAAATTCTGTCGACTCCCACAGGGGTTCAAGAACAGCCCAGGACTATTCTCAGCTAGGCTAACAGAGTTACTACAAATCTATGATGATGAAGCATTATCTTACGTAGATGATATTTATCTCACAGACGACGACTTGGATGCTCACTTGAAAAGAGTGAACACCATTATACTTGGGTTCGCAGCAGAGGGTTACAAATTCAACTTTAAAAAGTCCCGAATTGCCCATCTGACAGTACTATTTTTAGGGTACGAATTATCAAGTGAAGGGAAAAGCCTAGCGGACAACTTCTTAGAGAAGTGCGCTGTACTCCAAGCTCCGAAAACGCTGAAGAATTTACAATCCATTCTAGATTTTCTGAATTTCGGAAGAACTTACATACTAAATTACGCAGAGAGGGTTAAACCTCTCTACGAACTAATTAAACCTGATTTTAAACAAATCAATTGGACTCAAAAACACACAGAAATTTTGAGATCACTGCAAACAGACATGTTAGCAAAAACTAAATTAGATACACATGACAACACACGTGATCTTGTAATCCGAGTCATCCCAGGAAGATGCGGATTTACATACCTAACCTCTAATGAGGGAGAAAAGGTACCAATTTCAATTAAATCTCACTTGTACACACAAGCAGAAAAAACATTCAGTCACACAGAAAGAACTGTGAAAGCAGTGCAAATCGCATTAGCAAATGAACGAGAACTAGCACACGGCAAACGGATTAATATCCTTACAGCGGAATCCGCCTTCGAGGCGCTATTCAGCCCAGTAAACCTGCCTAAAGTGTCACTGGATCCGAAATGGATACAGTGCATAGATTCTCTAGGAGCGGAAGATGTGAAATACTATTTCGCCCCGCAATTTGAAGAACTGAATGATTTAGAATATGAAGAAGAATATCCTCTGCCAATCGAAATTCTGCCTCTCCCACAATACGCCTGTATAATCTATACAGATAGCTTTGTACAGCATTTCAACGTAGAGAGAAAATCCTACGATGCAGCATGTGCGATTATTAAATGTCGTTGGCTGTGCGGTAAAATTACACCGAAAGTAACAAAAACTGAATCTGTAAGAAACTGTTCGGTTCAGAGAACTGAAATCAGATCTTTAAAGATGGCGCTCGAAAATGTAGAACGTGAATTCCTGACACTTATAGTGTGCTATTCTCATTTTTGCGTCAACTCTTACAACAATAAACTGCAGAGTTGGATCGAAAACGACTACAAAGATGACACAGGTGCCACAATAAAGCATAAATTGCTCTGGAACGAGGTAGCTCTTTTACACAAAGAACTACAAAAGACTCACGTGATTCACGCACAGAGTCTTCAACGTGATGGCGTTCACGTTGCAGGGAATTCATTGGCTAATACAGCCAAAGCGGAAGCAACTAAACCGGCTTCCGTAGCCACAAAAAAGCGTACAGATAAATACATAGACGGGGAAACAATGCTGGCAGTAAAAACAACCGTAAAAGGCGACTGTGCAGCACTACCCGTAAACTATCCACTCAATTATGCATACATAATCGATGCAAACGCCGTTCCTTTTGCTCGAATCCCTGGAGTGGGGGACAGAGTAATTCCAAACAGGAGCAGGAGGGGCTTCCTCTTACTCGAAGCACACATGGGGTTGGGTCTGAGACACCAAACAATCAAAGCCTCTCTGAAAGAATTACAATCAGAGTACTGGTGGCCAGGAATGAGTATAGATATTCAATGTTTTGCTCAAAATTGTGAAAACTGCAACCGAGATCGCAGAAATGAACAGGCCAGTGTAGTTTCAGGATCCCTTCTAGACAGCATAAGGCGGTCTATCTGCGCAATCAAAGAAGAGAAGCGCGTCCCAGTGTACACCATTAAGACGAAAAGCACTTAAAAAATGAGGCCCCCTGCGCTCGGCTGACGCTAGAACGGTTATAAAAGATTTGCGAGTCTTTATCGGCATATACGCAATTACCACGTTCCATTCTGACCAGGGTCCTGCTTTCAGCTCTCGAGCCTATAAGGAGGCCATGGCTAGCATGGGAATTGGGTTGCGGTATTCTTGTCCGTCGCACCCCGAAGCGAACAGTGTGGTAGAAAGAAAAAAACGTGACATAAAGCAATCTATAACAGCGAAGGTATTAGGTTCAGCCGCTGGGTGGGTCAAATATTTAATAAGTGTCCAGACTAGTCTTAACAACATGCCAAGAAATTCTCTAAAAGGTTTCAGCCCATACGAACTATTGTTCGGAATTAGAATGCGAGTTCAGGACCTCGATAGTCAGATGTCAGTGGTACAAGAAAAAACAACAGACTTTGACATCAAAGATCATTTGGCTGTTTTACAGGAACTGAATGAAACAAGAAAATCATTAAGCAACATAAAGTTAAAGAAACAGCCAAGTACCACTGACGAGGCACCACCCGCAACAGCCCCAGCAAGGCCTGTCTGGATTCCAAAGATTGGGGATCTAGTCAGAGAAAAGATCGCGGTGAAGAAGGAATTTGGGCCTTCTTACAGAAAAGCAGTACCTGTCTTAGCAGTCACCGGAACAAGATCAGTTGTGCTACCGCCCCTTGCTGGTAAAAAGGAGAACAGAGTCGTGTCTATCGATCTGGTAAAACCACAAGCATGTGGCCTATAATCAACAGTAGGCCCAGTGGACTCCCAAGAAACAACAGAATACCCAAACTTGCAACAATCCAAGAGGTTCAAACTGAAAGACTAATCACATTCGATCAGCCTGCAGTGCACAATGAAGGACTACGAAATAATGCCATGGAACTCGTGCCTCTTGAAACACAGATTGAAACAGTTCGTCAAGAAACAACACCAGTCTACAATGATGTGGCATCAGAAAGTTCTACCAAGAGACAGATTGAAAGAACAATCCCATCAATTGACAGAACTGCCTCTGGTTATTTCATCAACTTCGACAACTTCTCTGAAGATTTAAATGACCCCGAAGTGATGCCAGAAACTAAAAAGACTTTTAAAGAAAAAGCAACGGAACTCTTTCATCAACTGAAGGAAATCTACCTAATTTCCCCTTGGCTAGAGTTCTGGTTCGGTCTAGGTGTATTTTTCCTCCTGCTTTGGCTCATCATGGTACTTTGTTTGGGAAAATTCATTGAAGGAAAATATATTACAATGGACACAGCAAGTCAGAACATCAACCTAGTACTGAAACCACACAGATCATCCCACGTGAAGAAAAGAGAACTGTCAACAGTAAATGTCACAGCAATTCCAATACCTGGTGGGGTAGTATGGGAGAAAACAGACTATGAGATCTATGGTCCGGTCGAAATCCTGAAGTATCCTCATCAACTAAAGGTTTCCTTAAGTGACTTTGTGACACCAAGTACATTCTCTGATGATTGGGACTTTAACAGTATTAATGACATGATGTCTGATTTAGTAATGTCAGCTAGATTCACAGATCATGATTATTTACAAGGTTCATCTAGTTATGAGCAGTTATTCTGTTACACCCACTATGGGGATCATTACTTGCATAAATCTGCACAGCCTAGAAATGTTTTTATGTATAATCAATGGGAACATTGTTCTACACCACCTAAAAGCAGTTCTAAAGCATTTTTTGAGAAATTCAAATACTTCTCAGGGTTTAACACCAGTGATGCAGAAACGTTTTATTACAAACTGTTAGATAAAACAGGAATGAAAACAATGCTGACAAATTCTAAATTGATATATTCAGAAGCATTTTATGACAAAATGATGACATTTGGTTTTGATTATTGGAAAAATAATATTGAAACGAAAACAATTTGGGGTACAAAAGATTGGCAGGTGCAAGGCATTGAAGCACTATTTAGAACCTGCATGATACCAGATCAAATGTTATTTTTAAATGACACAATACACCAAACATCTTGTCTTGGCCTAGCTAAGATCAAAGACCTTAAAACACCGTCTATTCCGAAGCCAATACCTGAGAATACAACCACAGATATTGAGTTAGACGTGTCACAAATTTTACATTTCAACAGAACACATCCTGATTGGAAAAAAGTGGTTAATCTGGCCTACAGACACAAATAGCTGTCAAGATAGATTCCTGAATAAAACACAGGGGTTAAAAATGACCAGATTAGACCCTAGATATTCCCAGAGACAACATCCAGGGATAATAACAACATACAGTGTAGGGAAACTCTGCCTTGAATGGCTAACTTTGTCCACACTGGCTGAAATTAAGCAACACTTGTCTTTACTAAAAGATGGTGCTGATTTGCGCGATTTCATTCTTGAACCACGCAAACAGCGTCAAAAGCGTTTCATAGCGACCAGTATCTATGCTGCTTACAACGAGGCTTGGAAAGTAAAGCAAATTGAAACTGCTGAAAAAATACGAGAAATTGATCGTATTAATTTGGAAAAATCACTTTCTGTGGTAGACAATGGGTTAATGACTCTGTCTTCCAGAATATATTCGTTGGACAATATTGTATCCTCTGCCTTTGATGTGATAGACAGAGATTTGCTAATGTTACAACATGGCCAGTCTCAATTACGCTCTATTATAGAATTAGGCTGGACGCTGCAAAATCTTCGTTCAGGCTGTGTGCCTTGGCGTTTAATCAACACGACGTCATTATTTTCCAGTTTTAACCTTACTGATAAACAGATCAGTTTGGCACAGAAAGAAGCAAACTATACAATCCTGAGCATCGAAAAACTCGAGAGATTACCATTGACAATGTCAGAGAGTCCTGTCATTGAATGGATAATACACGGAATTATCACAATTCCGATAACAACTTTCCGATTTAAAAAGTGCCTTGAGTACATACCTGCTGGCCAGTATGAACAATTGGGTAAAGGATATGTAAAATCCGAATGGAAATTACCATACACTCATTCTTGCTATAGTGACAGTGACAAAAATGTATTTCTTAGTGGTGAAAATTGTAAACACTCACTAAGCTGTATAATTTTGTGTCAGGGTATTAATTTACACGGAGCATGTGATGGAAATTCAAACAGCCTTTCATGCCACCAGCTAGTCACACCTGCAACTCAGATAGAGCCCTTCTTTATGCAACTTTCGAACGGGAGTTACATTCTTAGAACGGATCACAGATGTTGTGGCCTCGTGCCAGGGAAAAGTTATCTAGTTGAAGTAACATTCATGGTCAAATGCTGTATGCAAGCATTGTTTCCGAGTGGGCCTCCAGACATAGTGACTCCCATCTGGCCTCGTCTGAATCTCTATTCTATACGAATTGATACATTAAGCAAAATGAAATCTGTACTTTTACAGACAACAGTGCCTATAACGTCATCTAAAGAGACGTATGATCTTCTAGTTGCAAGGACAGCTACTGAAGTTCATGACATTTTATCAACAAATTGCCCCGTGCATTTCGTAGAAATGTTAAGCCAACTCCTTAACATGTCTAGTGCAACAAGCATCCCAGGCATATTTAAGACAGTCTTTACGGGACTGCTAACACCCTTCCAGGCAATTTTGGGAATCGTTCCTAATTTTGTGCACTCCATTTTTGGCGGCATACCATTATTTTTGGGACTCGTCGCAGGGATTCAATTTTTGACCCTCCTGCTTCGTTATGGCAAGCCTCGGCACAGACATAGCTCCCATGGGAATGGAAGAGACAATCCTAGCAATGCGCTACCGGGACAGGATAACTAACGTCCTTGGATTGGCCAGGCTGAGAGATCTAAACATGACCTGGTTCCTTTCATTCAGACCGATATGGCAAAATTGCATTTTACCTGTGCTACGGTGTATGCTTTGCGGCGATGAATGCGTGTTGGACATCTGTCTTTCACTTCCATCAGCAGTACCAATGGACGTCGATACTTTGCTCAGTCCAATAACGGCTCACGCATTGTGTTGTCCCCAGCGGCAACCAATCCTGATGACGGCATTCGTGGAGACTCCTGTGCTACAGCCAAGTGGTAACAGTGGAGCGAGTGACAAAAGCAACATCATCCAGGTACAACGTTCTGTGAGCATTGCTGGTCCTGCCTTCGATGACAGCAATCATTCTCACACCTGCCAAGTTACAGCGCTATCTAATTTGGTTGAACTATCACCTGAATTTGTAGACCAATTCTTTGAGAGCCTTTCTGATACGATGTTCTCACCCGTACAGAAACAATAACTTTTAGAAGCTTTCCGACACACAGCGTTCCCATGAACTCTGAATTCGGCCTTCAGTTTTGATCAACAAAAACTGCCAAGAGCTTTGGAAATATGTTTTCTTTGAATTGGACAATTTTTCTAATATTGACCTTTTTTGGCACGAACAATTCTTTGCTTAACGTAAAAACTTATCTTAGAGAACAGAAGCTTCACACTTCTATTTCTAAACACATCTAGAGACATAACAACATTACACCAGCCTCTAGCACACATGTTTTTACAATGCATTTTAATGTGATGATTTATCTCGCCTTTCTTCTGTCAGAATTACTTCATGTGTAATTCCTTTTGCATAATCGTTCATTGATTTCATATGCAATAATTTTTTGAATGATTACTATGCTTTAAAAAACGTACAGTACCTAAATTCATGTATTACAAGTACGCCTATTTCGAATGCATTTATGTATTTTGGGGTGGGCAATGTTACACATGCATCTAATTGCTTTAGTTTTAGTAATTTTGATGGACATTAACCCGTGGAGTGGGTGTTGCGTGTTTATCTAGGTTCCTGATCGATACTGTGACCTTATGCCCCTATTCGGCTATAAATCCATTTATTCCCTATATTGGCATAACCGTTCAAGTGCGATTTTCTGAAAAGTCATCTCTGGCCTCACACGAACTGAGCCACATTCCAGCATAGTTCTCTCTGCCACTTCCTTTGCGACCAATTAGTGCAATGACAGAGCAGTAGTCACTATCTGATATTCCTAGATAACACTCCGAGTTCTTCAACAAGATAAAAACTCAGCAAACCTGGAAATCCCCGCTTGCTATGTTTTGATTAGTAATGGAACTCTAATGAGCAACTGATAACTATCACTTCCTAGTGACATCTTTAATTGACGTCTTATGTCCAGCAAACTTGCGTCAAACCCGGCACCTGTCAGGTATAAATATTACCAACGTTGCCTTAAGCAATGCGAGCTACTGTTGCTGATGCCAGCTGCCTGCAAGACCCCGTGTTGGTAAATCTAGCACTCTGTCGCTGCAGCCTGCTGTCCCTGTGGTGGTGAAGCTGCTGATACCATTATCGCTGCTAAAGCGCAAACTATGGTGCAGTACGCTTAAGGAGCTGAACAGCCGTCCTCTGTGAAGAAATCCAGCAGATTCCAGCTGCCCGCGGACGCTGTCCCCCCTCCTTCCTCGACGCGCTGAAGAAGCCGCTGCCTTTCTCGTGCAGAGAAATCCAGCTCCGGCGTTTCCGGTCTACCCTCGCGGGTGACTGGGATATCGAGAGAGACCCCTGAAGGAGATACCAATCCTCCATCATTCTATTCAGAGGTATGGTGTTGACTAAACCCTTAGACGAGAATTCTTGAAACAAACCTTGGCAAAACCAACTTAACTTAAAGCTACTTACTTACTCCCCTTTCACGTGTTAGGCTTAGGTCAGGCACACTGGGGTAGGCTTAGTTAGAAGCACCAGTTGAGTATGTTAGCCTAATGTATATATGACTGTATATATGTTTTATTACTTTTAAACCATTGTATGGCTAAGATACCATATCAATGCTTTTACAGTTCTATTTCGCAATACTTATCTTACTGTACGTACTTTTTATAATAACAATTATTGCAATAGTGGCAATACATTTCTCTTGTACGAGAAGAAAGACTGTTCAATAAATGTTAACCCTTTATTGATAAACGCCCGTCTCTCTATTCTCTACATCTCGTGAAAGTAAACTGCACTAGACTGACTGAGTGAAATACATGTCTATTGTTTCACACGACCCTAGAGATTGACTCTTGATCTGAGGAGCAAAGTTGTCATGTTGCACGGTAGTTGAAAAGCTGAATCCCTTCTTGTCTGTGCCAAGAAAGCTGATCACTTACTATGCAGAGAAGAAAGTTTCCAGTGACCTCTGAGCTAGTTGGTAACACAACCCAATTAAGTTTAGCATAGTCAGTGAAGGCCTGGAATATCCGCAGTTCCACGTCGATACTACTGTTTATGTTATTCCAATGCGCAGGGCCTAGTGGGAAACTAGGAACTACACTACAACAGCACCATCTGGTTCACCCCTGCCACCCTCTGGTACAGCACTGTCACACTCTGGTTCACCACTGCCACCCTCTGGTTAACAACTGCCACCCTCTGGTTCATCACAGCTCCTCTGGTTCACCCCTTGCCACCCTCTGGTACAGCACTGTTACCCTCTGGTTCACCACTGCCAACCTCTGGTTCACGACTGCCACCCTCTGGTTCATCACAGCACCTCTGGTTCACCACTTCCACCCTCTGGTTAACCACTGCCACTCTCTGGTTCACCTCTGCCACCCTCTGGTTCACCGCTGCCACCCTCTGGTTCACCACTGCCACCCTCCGGCTCACCACTGCCACCCCCTGATACAGCACTGTCACCCTCTGGTTCATCACTGCCACCCTCTGGTTCACGACTGCCGCCCTCTGGTTCATCACAGCACCTCTGGTTCACCACTGCCACCCTCTGGTTCACCACTGCCACCATCTGGTTCAGCACTGCCACCCTCTGGTTCACCACTGCGACTCTCTGGTTCACCACTACCACCCTCTGGTTCACCCATGCCACCCTCTGGTTCACCCATGCCACCCTCTGGTTCACCCCTGCCACCATCTGGTTCACCCCTGCCACCCTCTGGTTCACCCCTGCCACCCTCTGGTTCAGCACTGCAACCCTCTGGTTCAGCACTGTCACCCTCTGGTTCACCCCTGCCACCCTCTGATTCATCACTGTCACCCTGTGGTTCATCACTGCCACCATCTGGTTCACCATCTGGTTCACCCCTGCCACCCTCTGGTTCACCCCTGCCACCCTCTGGTTCAGCACTGCAACCCTCTGGTTCAGCACTGTCACCCTCTGGTTCACCCCTGCCACCCTCTGATTCATCACTGTCACCCTGTGGTTCATCACTGCCACCATCTGGTTCACCATCCCACCCTCTACCGAGACCTTTTGTGAGGCAGCGGCAGCAAAAAAGATGCGCCATGGTGCTGGGTATTAATAACTTGATGCATCTGAGAGATGTGTCACGTTGTAAAGCCCTGCGCCATCAGGAGGGGTTCCGGCACAGGGGAGGGCGTTCCTGCGCAGGAACGCCTCCTAAAAGTGGCTGAGTGAAATCTACAAGAATTCACTTAGTCACTTTTAGGCCAATGCTGCATCATGCAGCATTGGGGAGATAGGGCCCCCCAGAGCATTGCTAGAGCTGCGTCGCAAGCTCGACGCAGCTCCAGCAATGCACTGCTTTTACGGCACAGATGCGTGACGCATCTGTACCATTTTTGCCACATGGTGCGCCGGCGTACTATGGGTGGCAGAGCTGCGGCGCACAATAACTGGCGCATCCCTGGGGATGCGCCAGTTATTGTAAATCTGCCCCTATACATTTAGCCAATGAGGGAGCACTTACTGATTAGACAGTAGAAAGTACTCCAGTTGAGTAGAGGTATTGCACAAAAAGGTGGAATCTTCGTGGACAAACACGGCGGGCGGGATTCATTCAGCCCCCTGTCAGACTCGTTTTTTGTGCCCTTCCTCCCTCTGTTAGACTTGTTTTCCCCTTGTTTTTCTGCCCTTCTGCCCTCTGTTAGACTCGTTTTTCCCTTGTTTTCCTGCCCTTCTGCCCCCTGTTAGACTTGTTTTTTGTGCCCTTCTGCCCTCTGTTAGACTAATTTTTCCATTGTTGTTCTGCCCTTCTGCCCTCTGTTAGACTATTTTTTGTGCCCTTCTGCCCTCTGCTATTTCCTTGTTTTTGTGCCCTTCTGCCCTCTGTTAGACTCGTTTTTTGTGCCCTTCTGCCCTCTGTTAGACTCGTTTTTGTGCCTTTCTGCCCCGTTAGACTAGTTTTTTGTGCCCTTCTGCCCTCTGTTAGACTCTTTTTCCCTTGTTTTTCTGCCCTTCTGTCCTTTGTTAGACTGGTTTTTTGTGCCCTTCTGCCCTTTGTTAGACTTGTTTTTCCCTTGTTTTTCTGCCCTTCTGCCCTTTGTTAGACTGCTTGTTGTGCCTTTCTGCCCTCTGCATCACCACATCATCACTCAGCGCTACCCCAGCATCACTCAGCACCACCACATTATCAATCAGCACCACCACATTATCACTCAGCACCACCACAGCACCACTCAGTGCCACCACGGCATCACTCAGCGTCACCACAGCATTCCTCAGTGCCACCACATTATCACTCAGCACCATCACAGCACCACTCAGCACCACCACAGCATCACTCAGCACCACCACAGCATCACTCAGCACCACCACAGCACCAATCATCACCACCACAGCACCACTCAGCGCCACCACAGCATCACTCAGCACCACCACAGCATCACTCAGCACCACCACATTATCACTCAGCACCACACCAGCACCACTCAGCACTACCACAGCATCACTCAGCACCACCACAGCATCACTCAGCAGCACCACAGCACCACTCAGCACCACCCCAGCATCACTCAGCACCATCCCAGTATCACTCAGCACCACCACAGCACCACTCAGCACCACCACAGCACCACTCAGCACCACCCAAGCATCAATCTGCGCAACCATTCAACAACAACTGGTTCAAATAAGTTCTCTCAATGTTTCAAACTTTATTACAAATGTCACAAAAAGATGTTAATATTCACTTCTGCTCTTGGATTTTTGTCACAATAAAATACACTGAACATAATCTTTACATAAGTTATTTACAAAAATTTAAGCTAATGCCATTATAAATTAAAATCCCTTTTATTTAAGTATTAATTATTTTTAAAAATTAAAAGCCATTGTAATTTGTAATATCAATACAGCTAAGTATGTAAATTCAAAACATGTTGCATTACAAATGCTATAGGTTTCACATTTGTGAAAATTATAACTATTGGCGTTGTAAATGACAAAGCTATTAATTTAGCTATTTTCAAAACCAACACATACATAAAAAAAATTGTCATTTACAAGACCAATAGCTCAAACTTTCCTAATGCAAGGCCTATTGCATTGCAAATGCTTGTTTTTATATCTGTCAGTGCTTCCTGTTGAGGTTTAATTTTCGTGACAGGCGCCTCATTGCCTACTTGTAACTATTCTCTGACCCTGCTTCAAGGGTCAGAGCAGGGTCCGAGAATAGTTGCAAGTAGGAAACGAGGCGCCAGGAAGCACTTACAGGCTTACAGCAGCAGGAGCCCAAGTTGAAGTTAATTTCTTTGTAACCCTTTTGTAAAAGGTTACAAAAAATTAGCATCAACATTTGCACCTGCTGCTATAACCCTGTAAGTGCTTGGCTGAAAATTCGGCCCCGCTGATTTGCGTATTTTACAGCGATTTCGCGAGAAAATCCGCAAATTCCACGAGCGGAACGAATTTTCAGCCCATGCTTAGTGAACAACCAGGTCCTTAACAGCAAGAACAGTAAGTTCAGAATTCTTTACAGTAAAATGTGGGTGTCTGCTGTAATTCAAATAAAATGGAGAGTAGCCTGTTGACACATTCTCTGCATTGTTATGTGCAAACTCAGCTGCCCACAAATAATCTGCCCACTCTCCTCCTTGCTTCAGTAGGAATAGCCTCAAATATTGCTCAAATATTGCTCTAGTTCCTGATTAACCCTTTCGGTCTGCCCGTCTGTCTCTGGATTAAGCATGGGCGAATTTTGCGAATCTCGCGTTCGCGAATTTTGCGGATTTGCGAACTCGCAATCCGCAAAATCCGCGAATTCTCGCAAATTTGCGGATTTTTTTTTTGTGTTCGCGCGGGTTTCTGCCAGTTCCCAAGGGTTTTGTACAATTTCGCAAATGCGAACTTACCTGTCGGGTCGCAAGTTTTGCGAACTTGTTGTTTCTACGTGTCCAGCCTGTTTGGGACACTCTTCTACATCACTGCCACTCTCTGTCACCACTGCCACTCTCTGACTACTCATGCCACCCTCTGGCCCACCCATGCCACCCTCTGTTTCATCACAGCACCCTCTGGTTGTCCAGTGTACATTATTGTGGCAAAGCAAAGCACACCTTCCCTGCCTCAAGTGACCTGAATTAATTTGGGGCTGATTAATGTGTCACAGAATATTTTTTTAGCTGGCACCTGCTTCCTTAGGGCTTCCTGATTAGTGATCTTTTGCACTTGCTAAGTGCTTTCATTGTTGCAAAATTAGTTACAACACCTGCCCTGCCCCAACTGACAATAATGAATTAGGGGCTGATTAATGCGTCACTGGATTTGAACTTCCAGCCTGGCTCCTGCTTGTCTGCCTTAGCTGTAATTCAGGACCTTTGTGTAACTATTCTGAGGGTCAGAGCAGGGTCACATAATAGTTGCAAGTAGGCAACTGAACTCTGGAGGGGCCCCTCAGGAAGCACTACAGGAAATGGCTACTAATGATGAGCTTGAACTTTTGAACCTGGTAAGTAGTTTCAGTTTTGCTAAGATCGTATTTCTGCAATTTAGCGCTTATTCGCGGGGCGCGAAGTTGAACTGGGAAGCCGCGAACTCACGCAAACAGTGCGAGCAAGCCATAAAATCCGCTGCTCGCGGATTTGCGGATTTTGCGGGAAATTCGCGAATCTCGCAGATTGCGAATTTACCGAAAATCCGCAAAATCCGCGAGCGGAACGGATTTTCCGCCCATACTTACTCTGGATGAAAACAAGTAGAATACCTAGCCTCTATTCCAAACCCATTTAAAAAGGCCTTCCAGAAATGAGACATGAACTGTGAACCTCGGTCTGGTATTATAATCTTGGGGATTCCATGAATTCTGACTATGTGTGTGCTAAAATGACTTGCTAATTGTTTTGATGTTGGAACTCCCTTTAAGGCTACGAAGTGGGCCATCTTGGTAAATGCGTCCACCACCACCCAGATAGTATTATAGCCCTGACGAGAGGGTAAATCCACTATCAGATCCATAGTAATGCTGTGCCAAGAACCCGTAGGGGTGGGAATTGGTTGTAACAACACTTTTTGTGCTTGCCGTTCAGATTTTCCCTGTGCACAGATTTCGCAAGTCTTCACATAGTTCTCGCTATCAGCATTCATATGTGGCCACCAATAGTGTCTTCCAACCAATTCTTTGGTTTTTGTTTCTCCTTTATGACTAGCCAAGGGACAATCATGACACTCGTGTAAAACCTCTTTCTGTAGTTCTTTAGTGAGTATGTACAAGGCTCCCTGGTGAAAAGGTAGTTGATGACGAACTTCTCTTCCTTCTTCTTCATTTACCCATTTTTATATGTCTTCTGGACTCATGATTCACGAGATTTCTTCTCCAAAGGTAAGTAACGAAGTGGCACCTACTATTCTTGAGGTTGGTATAATGGTTTGACTTTCTTCCAAACATTTCTTCTCCTCCGTACCAATTCGAGACAAGGCATCTGCCTTTCCATTTTCCGCTCCTGGTCTATAAGTGATTACAAAATCATATTCTGCAAAATATAGCGACCATCTCAACTGTCTCGGCGTTAGAGTTTTGGCAGACTTCAAAAACTTGAGATTTCTGTGATCCGTAATGACAGTCACATGATGTCTGGCTCCCATTAAATAATGTCGCCACTCTTTGAAGGCATCCTTTATCGCTAGAAGCTCTTTTTCTGTAATTGTATAGTTTTGTTCAGCTGGTGTCAGTTTTCTTGACCTGTAAGCGATTAGGTGCAATTGGCCAGTTTCTCTGTGTTGTTGGGATAGAACTCCTCCTATAACCTGATCGGAAGCGTCAGTTTCCACATAGAATGGCTCAGATGGGTCAGCATGAAGCAGCACTGGAGCCGAAGTAAAACTCCCCTTCAACAATTTGAAGGCTTCTTCAGCTTCTTTTGTCTATTCGAATTTAACCCCCTTTCTCAATAATTTGGTAAGAAGCAGGATTTTCTTAGAGAATTCTTCAATAAATCTCCTATAAAAGTCTGCAACGCCAAGAAAGCTCTGCACCTCTTTTACGCTGGCAGGAGACTTCTAATCGACCAGTGCCTGTATCGTACGTTCATCCATTTTCATGCCTGTTGGCGAGAGAACAAATCCCAAAAATTCCACTTTTGAAACACCAAAGGTGCATTTTTCCAGTTTTACAAATAGCCGATTCTCTCATAGCCTTTGTAAAATCTCTCGTACTTGCTCCTTGTGTCTTTGAGTATCATCTGAGTAGATTAGGATGTCATCGATATAAACGATTGCGCATTGGTCTATGAATTCTCTCAATATGTCATTGATAAAATGTTGGAAGGCTGCTGGGGCGTTACACAGGCCATATGGCATGACCTGATATTCAAATAACCCAAACCTGGTCCTGAAGGCCATCTTCCACTCATCACCTTCTTTCATTCCGATCAAATGGTAAGCACCCCGAAGATATAACTTGATATAGATTTTTGCATTCTTTACTTGATCTAATAAGACCGAAATGAGTGGAAGAGGGTAATGATTCTTCTTCGTAATTTTGTTAATTGCACGATAATATATGCATGTTCTTAAATCACCCTCCTTCTTTGTTACAAAAAACAAGGGCAATGATACTGGTGATTTGGACGGTCGGGTGAAGCCGTTTGCCAAATACTTTTCCAGATATTCCTTTAAATGTTCATGTTCCTTTTCTGTGAGGGCATAGACTCTACTGCAAAGTAAATTCCCACCAGGCTCCAGTTAAATTGCACAGTCATATGTTCAATGTGGAGGTAATTGTTCAGCCTCTTTCTCGCTGAAAACATCTTCGAAATCTTGATATTCTGGAGGTATTTCTTGGGAGTTGATAACACACACTGATCCTCCAATCATACACAACAAATGAGCAGGGTTAGACTCATAGTTTTCCTCTTTTCTGCTGAAACAATTCTCCTTACAATACTTCGACTCCATTGTTATTGTTCTAGCGCTCCAATCGATGGTAGGATTGTGTTCAGTCAACCACGGCAAACCTAATATAAGTTGAAACTGAGGAGCGTCAATTAAATTAAATTGAATAACTACTTCATGTTCGTCATTTGATCTCATCAAAACTGGTTCAGTATGACTTACTATCGTTCCAGATGAAAGGTTTGTGCCGTCCACAGCTCGCACTGGCTCGCTTTTAAGCTTTTGTATGGCCTTCAACCCTATACTTTCTGCAAACTTTAGGTCACAAAAGATTCCTGTGGCTCTGGAATCCACCATCTCTGACACGTCTGTAAGGGTTATTTGTAGAAATTTGATTATCATGGACAGAACCAGGTGAGGTGAAGAAGACTGATGTGTATTCGCCAACTGGTGTTCCTTCAGAGTTTATTCTTGATTCGCATCCACCGGTACAACTCCCTCTACTGGTGGTGCTGCAAGTTTTCCTTCGGCTTAAACAAGGTTTTTGTTTTTTTCGGGCAACCTATTACCAAGTGTCCATTTGAGCCACAGTACATACATAAATGTCCAACTCTCCTTTTTTCCTTCTCTTCATTAGTCTATGGACCTCTTATAGTTCCAATTTGCATGGTTTCTGGGTTCGTTGATCCTTCAACTGCTCGATTAAAATCTGACCGGGCTCGATCAAATTGGGGCACAATGGGTCTTTGGTCTTTTCTTCTTTCACCCTTTCATTCTCCCTGACGAAAGTCTATCTCCAGCACTAGATTCACTAAGGCCCAGATTTCTGTAGGTCAGTTCGGTATCTGTGCCAGTACTAACCCTGGGCGTAGTGGGCGTAGTGGGGCTTCGCGGAGCTACGTGAAGTGGGCGAGAAACTACGCCCACCTCCGCACTCCGCGTAGCCCCACTACGCACCGCAGGCGTCCCTCCCGCCCTCCCTAAATACTTTAAATTAAACTAATCCCCGGGGCTCGCTCTCTTCATTGCTGCCGTCATTAGTACACAAGACGGCAGCAATGAGGATAGCGAGCCCCGGGGACACGGCGGGCAGCGGCGGGCAAGGTCAGTGCCTTTTAATTCTTTTACACTTTTAATTTAAAGTATTTAGGGAGGGCGGGGGGGAGGCGGGAGGCGGGTGGCGGCCAGCTACGCTCCGTCTGCGGAGCGTGCGTAGTGCCGGATTCTGCGCCTGCTACGCAAAATGCGTAGAAGCCGGCACTACGCACACTCCGTGCACGGAGCGAAGCCGCCCGCCCACCCTTAGCCAGTACGTCCTTCAATTCCTCACGCAATCCACAATAAAAGACTGCAGCCCTCTTGCTCTCTGGCCAATCAGTCTCCGCGACTAACTCATTGAATTGGGCTAAGTACACAACCAAGTCCTGGTTGCCCTGTCGCAATTCTAACAATTTGTTATTTACAGCTTGTGAAATTTTTCTTCTGTCAAAGATTCTGAGAAATTATTTCTTAAATTCGTCATTATTCTGTAGGATTGGGTCATCTCTAGTGACTAAAGGCATCGACCATGCTGCTGTGTCACCACTCAAGTATTAAAGAGCAAACCCAACCCGCGACTGTGCGGCACATAAAATGGAGGGAACATTGTGTAAGGAAGATTTGTGCTTTTTGAGGGTCCCCACTAAATCGCTCGGGAGGGGCCAGTGGAATAACCGGGGACAAGGAATGAATGACTTGTGTTGTTAATCTGTTTGAACTCTCTGATGAAACTCCTAATATTTCTTTACTAGCACTAAAAGACTGTCCCATCCTTTGCTCTAAGTCTGCTGTTTCTTTTCTTGATTTAACTACCTCTAATTTGAGGTTTTGGTTCTCCTCCCTAACAGCTATTGAGCTATTAGTTCCTTTTGAATAGCTTCTAGAGCTGACCTAAGTTCTGCATATTTATTCCTTCAGTCATTCTGTCAGGTGCAATAGATAAACGTGAGCACTTCACTCTGTCAAGGACTATGGTGAACTCTTACCAAGACTTGCACAGGAACAGGTATTTGCCTTTTTCCCGACTCCACCTCCAAGACACTAAGAGCCTGTTGTATATAACTTGGCTCACAAGGACCTCGAAAGGAGAAGGGGGAATTGAAGAAAATAACAAACAAAGAAGAGACTGATCCGGAATTTTCTTGTTTGGCTTCCTTGATCTCGTCTACTGTTCGACGAATCTCATGGAATCCTAATGCATTAAAAGAAAACACATCAGAAAACCGTTTCCTTTCCTTTCCATCTAGTCTATGAACTATTTCCTTCTAACTCTTACCTAACATTCCAGAACTATTGCTACTCTTCTGTCTTTTCTTGTTTTTCGTGTCTCTAAGAATTTAATCTACAAAATAATTAAACCTTGATTTAACTCTACATTCTCTTTCTGCAGTATCTGTCTTTATTTCCTTACTAGTCTTACTATTACCTTCTATAGAGATTTGAAGCTAGATCTATTCTTATCCAGATACGTCTCTTAGTAAATGATACATCTTAATACTCTTCTTTTTTTCTTGCAGGTTTGCTGAGGGAAAACCTCTCCTGTGGTAAATACTCTTCCTATTATTGTATTTCACAACTTAGCGATAAGTGGTTCTCTAATACTCTATTAATTCACTGTTTTATTTGTCATGTCTTATACAGTCTATAACTGTGCCTTCTTTCTATTATCAAGTCTCTTGTCACTTATCTATGTGTCTTCTTATTTTTTCTTCAGGAAATGATGCGCTGACGCCAACTGGCGATATTCTCCATGAACTCTGATATGACGTATGTGTTTTATTTTTACGGAGGACACAAGTCTGCCCTGTGTTTTTCATGCATCTCTCATAAACGCTTTCTTAGTCTTTTTTTTCACCATCAGATGATCTCTGTTGGTGCTGTGTTTGCTTCCCCATTTGTTTTTCTCTATATCCATTTATCTGTGACACCTGACTGCACCTCAACTATTTCGGCGGCCATCTTTGAAAGGTAGCCCTGATGACTCTCATGCCCGCTGTCTCTACTCAATACACTCTCCCCAATTTCTCTCTTTGTTTTCTATCTCCCTCCTAGCTACATTTCCCATCATTTATCTTTTTCTGCTGTCGCTCCCCTCTAATTTACTACCCACCCTTATTTTTACTCTATACTACTTTACCCTCCAACTACACTCACCCTCTTTCCCAACTTCCTCATTTTATCTCCACACCCTCCTCAGGTGACCTCTAACCTATCCCCTACAATTCTAAATTCCATTTTTTTTGCACGTTATTAATGTATGCTTGGCTACATTATTTTTATTGCTGTACTTGTGTATCCCCTACACTTCACAATATTTTTATTTTATCTGCACCTTATCAATATTAATCTACATCTATCTATGTTATTGTATTGCTATATTTGTTTTCTATTTACCTAAGCAATTCAATTTAGTCCTCATCACTTCTTATTGTATTGCTCTATTTGTTTTCAATTTGCCTAAACTATTCAATTTTTTGACACTTTATTAATCTATGCTTGACTATACTCTTTTATTGCTTTATTTGTCTGTATGCATTGCAATTCATAATTCTCTTATTTGCACCTTATTAATTGATGTTTGGCTATGTTATTGTATTGCTATACTTGTTTTCTATTTGCCTAAACTATTCAAATTAGTCCTCATCACATCTTACTGTATTGCTATATTTGTTTTCTATTTTCCTTAACTACTCGTATGATAAGATATATCCTTCCTTATGTAACCTTTATGATGCTAATTATTATTTATTATTTTTGCTTACTGCTCCTCATTTGATGCTCTATTTCTTGATTACCCACTTTATACTATACTAGGTACTTTACCTTTATCCTCCCCTCATAGGTTACTGCACTCTCTCTCTCCATATTCTCTGAATCATGCCACCCCTCCCTCTCACCCCCCACCCCTCGCGCTCCCCCCCTGGCACCTCAAATGCACCCATCTCTAAATTTGGCCCTTACTCGTGGTCCATCCTCTACACCTCCCATCTATCCAAACATGGCAAAAATAACTTTAAGCACAAACTTCTCTGACTCCACCCAGAAACCCTATTTGCCGACCACCATAACAGCCTAACCTCCTCACTTATCACCAATTTCATCTTCTTCACCAAACGCCCATCCAAATGGAAAAGCCTATTTCTGAGTCACCTCCCTATATCAAATTCGTGCAAAATCCCCTACGGCCTGAAACTCGCCACCACACCATCTCCCTACTTTCCGAGTGAAATAGATATCTCCATCTTCAAATCCGGAAACATTCTCCTTCAAGCATCAGAAAATAACCTCGATATCTTTGAACAACACTTTAACGCTATCTCCCTAAACCTCACACAATCCTTGAACCCTACACCCTCACTGCCTCATTATCACGGCTCACCGCCCCCCAACATCTCCCCTGCTCCCTCTTCTCGTCTCCCTGATTCACCACAAATTTTACCACCTTCTTCTCCCCTCATTCCCACAACCCTCCTTTCACCCCTTCCTGATTTACCCCCCTCCTCTCCTTCCTCCAACCTCATTACCCCCCTCCCCTCGCCCTCTACCACTCAACCCACAGTAACCCCCTTTCCAATATCACACTCCCTGCTACACACCTCCCTTCCTATAACTCCATCTTCTCCCCTGATCCCTCTTCTCGTCTCTCTGATTCATCCCAAATTTTATCACCCTCTTCCCTCATTCCCCCCTCACTCCATTCACCCCTTCAAGATTTACCCTCCTCCTCTCCTCCCCCCAACCTCAGTACCCCCCTCCCTTCGCCCTCTACCACTCACCCCCGGTAACCCCCCTTTTCAATACCACACTCTCTGCTACGCACCTCCCTTGCTATGACTCCAATATCACCCCATCTCCAATCTCTCCTCGTCCCCTCACACCACACTCATACAACCCCCAAACTTCCATAACTGCCCCCAAACCCCCTCGAGCATTACCCCTCTCTCTCACCCCCTTACTATCCTCAATTACACACAATCTTCCATTTACACCAATTCTTACTGTCCCCAAGCCACCTCCTCTTAACTACTCGCCCATATGCAATACCTCTCCCACACCCACCTCCTATACAATCCCACTCTCCAGCAAAGATCCCCCTCCTCAACCTAATCCAATCCACTCTTCAACACCCCCTTACAGCGAACCTCTCCTTTCATCCCTCGTTTCAGAACTCTCCTCATTAAGAAACGCTATCTCTCTCCTAACTAATGCCATCACCTCCACGCACACCTATTCTCCGACTCCCTCACAATACACCATATCCCCACTCATTAACAACAATCTCAATCCCAACCCTTCAACCCTCTTCCCCCCTAACTTGATTACTAACACCAACAACACTCACCCGCTCACTAACAGCTCCTCCACCAATTCTACACCTGATCAACCATCCTCAATCATTCCAATCCATAATACCATCACGCCCCACTTTCCTCAACTGGATACATGCCGAACAACCTCAGAACTTATAACTCCCACGAACCTACCCTCCGCTCCCTGCTCACCCCCAGCCACTAAGCTACTTCCTCTTTAATCTTCTTCCACTATGCACCCCACCTATCAAGCTACTATCCCTGTTCTATTAGGTACAAGCAGATTCCCCCTTCTTACTAAATCCCCTAGACCACCCCAACATCTGAGACCAATCCCCACTCATCAATCTACTATCCAAGTTCTCCTAGGTACCAGCAGACTCCCCCTTCTTGCGAAATCCCCTAGACCTCCCCAGCATCTGAGAACTATCCCCCCTGTCCCTCAACACAACAACCTGACCCCTCTCCCCTACATTGCATGTTGATCAACTGCCGATCTGCCTCCCGCCACGCCACTGAGATTGCAGAAACGATCCTCAGCGAAAACATCGACATAGCAATCCTAACCGAAACGTGGCTCACCGCCCACTCCACTCCGATCCTCGACTTGCTCATTCCACCAGGTTACTCAATCATCAAGAAAGATAGAATCAAGCAAACAGGAGGAGGACTTGCACTAATTTTTAAAACTGAACATAACATCACGCATGTCGAGTCTCAAGAGCCTTCACCCTTTGAATACCTTTGCGGAGATCTCTTTATTCACGACTCCCCCACCACTCGGCTGCACACCATCTACCACCCCCCTGGAAATTGTATCTCTTTTACTGAAGAGATGTCTGACCTCTTTATCCAATCCTCTCTATCACACTCTAACAATATCTTCCTTGGTGACTACAACGTCCACTGGAACAAAATTGAGGACCCTGCTGTAGAAAAAGGTAGGGCTAGGACCTTTCTCAAGATTTGCCCGGCGCTAACCGCCCTTGTACCATTCAAATTTACCAAGCAATGAGGCAGGCGCCGGAGACCAGAAGGCAGGAAACAGAAGTTTATTCCGACGGAGCAGAACACATCAGATCAGACAACAAGGTATCGTCTCGAGGTGCTCTAACAGCCTCTCGGAGGCCTGGCCTCTTATACACTGGTTTATGGCATGTGACCTTCCTTTATTACAATCACAACTTTGTAAGGCAAGGAAAAGACATCCCCGTAATCCTCGTGTTAATCCCACCCCCATATACCTTCACAATAGAGGTCCTCAACCTGCTGATAAGAGGAGAGTCATCACGCAGCTGAGTGTTTCGTCGAGTCTTAGGATGTGTGCGCCTGATCATGTCACAGGGGGTGGGGAGGCCTGGATCAATAGAGGGTCCTTTGAAGGAGAGCGACCTCATACAATAAGGGTAGTAAATGATATCTCTCGGCTTAGGCAATGGCCTCGGACCTGTGTGGACAGTCGGACACGGGGTGAGGGGCCATCAATGGAGTGGTATTCATGCCGCGTGGACAATCCAGTGCAGAGGGGAGGTTGTTCAACAGAGGGGCATTCATGGGAGGGGAGGAGGTGTTGGTCAGGCGCTGGCATGACTCCCAAGGACAGGGTCATGCAGAAGGGTCATGCTCATAAGGAGGAGGGAGGGGGAGCCAGGGCGCGCGGAGGATGCTTGCTGGGTCACAGGGGCGCGCTGGCGATCGATCGTGGGCAGGGGGACCATGATATCTAAAATGGCTGCCGTGCACGTAGTACATAGGTGACCTAGAATGGCTGCCGTGCACGTAGTGCATAGGTGACAAGTTGGCGCAGATAATGTTCAGATCGCAAACTAAAATTCCACAGTCCTCCCTTTTAACATGTCTCGCCAACTTGTCAGTTTGGATTTATCCCCATAAGGCCACGTATTTCTACTTCATAGAGGGGGCTCATGTGCTCATTTCGGAAGTCCAAAGTCTTTGGGCACATACAGTTAGAAGCAAGGCCGAGCAAAGGTGGCAGACATTGGATACCTAAGCAACACCCACATAATATTACAATAGGTATCAGTACGAAGGAAAACAACTTCCAACCCCAATTTTTCAAAGTGTCCCAAAACCAGCTCCCAAGCGACCATCCTTCCTGCTCTTGGTGAACCTCTGAGGACAGTCTGTGGAGGTGTTCAATGGCTTTGTAGACTGAAGGCGAGTTGTCAGGCACGTAGGTGCAGCAGCTGGATCCGATGATGCGGCATGCTCCTCCTCGGTCGGCTAGGACCACGTCTAAGACAAGACGATTTTGGAGGGTCACGAGGCGGACCGCCTGAAGCTCCGCAGTATTGTTGGCGAGGATGCCAGCCGTGATATTGATCGTTGTTTCTACTGCCTGGGTCAGGTGTCGGATAGCACGGCTGTTAGCCATTGGGCCCCACAGAGGAACAAGTCCCTTTGCTGCATCCAGGAACTGTGCTCCAGTGGAGTCGGCTTGCCCAAGGTCGTCTGCACGCCTTTGCCGGTGGTGGTTGGCAGGGGCTACATATGTGGGTGGAAGAACGAAGGCAATATAACAGGTGCCCTTCCATCCTTTCGGGAGCCAGGTGTAAGCCCTGGTGCCACACACAAAGTACATATTCGGAGAAGCAACAAAAGAAGGGGGTTCAGCTGAGTCCAATGTTCTGGTGACTCGGCAGGCGCTGTAACCCACCAGCTGCGTTCCTTGGCCTTCTAGGCACACGAGGCCAGTGACATTGATCACGGACAGAGCCACAGTCAGGGTGGCGGTAGTTTGTTTCTGCAGATGAGAGAAGGTGGTTCTGGCTGGATTGTGGAGCACCTGTACTTCGACTCGTTCTTTGGCTGGAATGTCTTTGATGAAGGTGGTGCCTGCGAGTGCTGGACACAGGGCAGCTGGAGTCTTTCCTGTTTTGTTCAGCCAGAACCCAGAGTAGAAGAGTGACACTGTCCGGCTGGAGGTGGCGTTGTCCCTGTGGCTCTCTTGCATGAGGATCAACCAGGCGAGGCAAGAGCCGTGAACTGAGAAGGGTGAAGGGATGAAGGGGATGGAGTGTCCAGTGGCATGTGGGAGCAACCCACAGATCCAACAGTTTGTAGCATTTGCAGCAAGGTTATGTTGGTGCAATAGTTGCACAAAGGAATTGTTCCAGAATTCCCTGCGCCTTTCTCGGAGCTGAGGCGACAGAGAGATTAGGTGATGCTCTTTCAGGGGTGTTGGCTGTGCAGTAGGTAGCAATGTCTCATGAGCCGGTGTGCTCTCTTCCAGAATCCAGAGGGAGGTCATGAGAAGGAGGCAGAAGAGGAAGACAATGAAGAGTGCAATTGTCTTCGATTTGTGCAGGTTGTCAGTCTTTGGATTCCTATACTGGGTATTTCCCGTTGCTTCCATCATCTTCCTATCTGGCGCTTCCATCATCTTCTTATTTGGCGCTTCCATCACCTTCAAGGGGCTCGGTAGTGGGCAGAACCACAGACTTTGTTTAGCTTCTCTCCCGGCAACCCTTGATTGTGTGTAGGTCACCGTTCTGAGATTTTAACTTAGTCCGTGGCCTACTTAGCCGAGACTCCCTCCTTTCGACGCAGGAAATACCCTTCTCTGGATGGCACAGTAGGGTCAGAGAATTTTGCAAGTTCGAGTGCCCCAGTATCTGGATAACAGTCCAATATCGGTCGGTCTTTGGTCAGGAGCTCTTCTTGGGTGCTGACGTTTTCTGTCGTGGCCAGGTTTGCAGGGACCTTCCGACAATGATGCGCGTGCAGCCAGTGCGTCTTCCCCTCCACTCGGAGTGCTGTTCGGGTGGTGATCAGCACTTGCCAGGGGCCCGTCCACCGAGGTTCCAGACTCTTGGTTCGCTGGAAATTTCGTATCAATACAAAATTTCCCGGTTGGATGTCGTGACCGGGGCCCCTGGAAGCATCGGGGATGGCCTGCTGCACCTGTTGATGAATGACAGACAACGTTTTAGTCAACTTGCACAAATAATCAGATAGTAGGACGTCTGGGACGTCATGAATGGAGGTCGGTTTGGGAGCAGTCCAGAGGTTCATAGGCCGCCCAAACACGACCTCATAGGGGGTCAAATGGTGCTTGGTGGGAGTGGAGCGCATTGATAACAAAGCCAGTGGGAGGGCATCCGGCCAATTAAGTCCAGTGGTGGCCACTATTTTTGCCAGTTTCAGCTTGAGTGTGGCATTGTGGCGTTCCACTAGACCAGCGGATTGGGGGTGGAAGACCGCATGGAATCGTTGCTTCACCCCCAACCCTTTCAGGATTAGCTGGATAACCTCAGCTATGAAGTGGGGGCCATTGTCACTCCATAAAATTCGGCAAAGGCCATAGCGAGGGAAGAATTCCTTCAGTAGTACTTTGGCAGTAGTCATGGCAGTGTTGTCACGGGTTGGATAGGCTTCTACCCATTTGCTGAAGGCACATACGATGACTAGTACATACTTCAGGCTTTGGCATCTCTCTAGTTGGATGTAATCCATCTGAAGGACCTCAAAGGGGTGATTGGGGGTCCCGAACCCTCCCCGGAGCACTACAGTTCCTTTCCCGGGGTTGTGTTGCAGACAGATGAGGCACTGCTGAACTAGGCGTCTGGCTGAGTCAGGGATTTTGTCATTGTGCCAGACTTTGGAAATGAGTTCGATCATGGGTGCAGATCCTATGTGTGCGGGGGAGTGAGCCATTGTCAGTATGGGGATCAGGTATGAGTCGGGCAGCAACCATTTGCTTGCATCCTTCGTTCGCCAACAGCCCTCCTCATCCTTCAAACCCATCCTTGCCCACTTAGTCAGCTCGTGAGGGGTGCTGGCCGATTGTATGTCTCTAATCATTATCCTTGTGTCACTCCATGTTTCTGCTTGTGACCTGGTCATGTACATGCGCGTCACCGTCCTATTTTCAGCTGTGGTTCGTGCAGTGACGTCGGCCAATGCATTCCCTTGCCCAACTAAGTCTGTCACCCTTTTGTGTGCTTGACATTTGATCACCGCTAGTCGTTTGGGGAGGAGAACTGCTTCAATCAGAGCGGAAACTAGATCTCCGTGGAGGATCGGGGTGCCGTGGGATGTCAGGAATCCCCTCTCCCTCCACAGGAGCCCAAAATGGTGGACCACTCCGAAGGCATACTGGCTGTCCGTATATACGTTCGTGGTGGTCCCTGCGGCTATGATGCATGCTCGAGTGAGGGCTATCAGCTCTGCTGCTTGGGCAGATCGTTGTGTAATGCAGGCTGTCTCAACTACTGTTCGGGCTGTCGTTACTGCATAGGCAGCTGAAGTGGTGCCATCTGGGAGTTTGATGCAAGAGCCGTCTACCCATAGCTCTCCATCGGGGTCGGGAAAAGCAGTGTCTCGGAGGTCAACCCTACTCCTAGTTTGTTCGTCCGTGAGGGTCACACAGTCGTGTATGGGAGGCACGTCGGGGTCATTTTCAGGCAGAGGCAGTAATGTGGCAGGATTCAAGGTCGTGCATCTCTTCAGTGTGATGTGGGGTGCAAGTAGAGTCAACTCGTACCCTGTCAGTCGTGCGCTAGTCAGGTGCTGGGTCTTTGTCTGATTCAAGAGGGTGTCGACTGCATGGGGTACTAGCACTGTGAGGGAGTTGGAAAGTACAATTCCCTCGCTCTGACGGATAGAGACAGCAGCGGCGGCTACTGCTCGAAGGCAGGCAGGCAAGGCTCTGGCTACAGGATCAAGAGTGGCGGAGAAGTAGGCACAAGGGCGCTGCTTAGGACCAATCGATTGAGTTAGGACAGACAATGCGCATCCCTCCCTTTCGTGGGTGAAGAGGGAGAAGGGTTTGGAGTAATCCGGCGTTCCGAGGACGGGCGCTGAGCAGAGCGCGTCCCGTAATGCCTTAAAGGAGGCTTGACACTCAGTGGTCCAAGGAAGCGGGGAGGGGACATCTTTGGTCAGTAGGGCAAGCAATGGTTTCACAATGAGGCTGTAATTAGGCAACCACTGTCTGCAAAAAGATGTCAGGCCAACCAAAGAGCGGACCTGCTTTTGTGTTTTCGGGATGGGGGTGTCTAGGATGGTTTGGATTCGGTCGGGTGTAAGTTTCCTCCCTTCTTTGGACAGAAGATGGCCTAGATAAGTCACCTGTGGCTGACAGAACTGTAACTTCTTTTTGGAGACTTTATGGCCATTCTCTGCAAGAAAGTGTAGGAGTTGGACGGTGGCTGTCGTTGCAAGCGGGGTGGTGTCAGCCGCCAAAAGGATATCATCGACATATTGGATCAACACCACTCCCTCTGGTAGCTGGAAGGCATCCAGCTGTCTTTTGAGGGCCTGGCTGTAGATGCTGGGACTTTCAGTGTACCCCTGGGGAGCTCTACAGAATCGGTACGAATGGGATTTTAAGGTGAAGCCGAACAGATAACGGCTATCTGGATGAATGGGGATAGAGAAAAACGCGTTCTTAAGGTCGATAACAGTGAAGGTGGTGGCAGTGGACGGGATGAGGGTCAGAATGGTGGTGATATCAGAGACCACAGGATATTGGGGTACAACCACTTTGTTAATCTCTCGCAGGTCGATGATGAAGCGGTACGCTTTCTCATCTCCTTCACCTTGCTTCTTAACAATAGGTAGGATTGGGCTGTTGCAGACGTTGCTAACCACCTCTTCAACCACTCCTGCATCTACCAGAGACTGAATGATCGCTACCAGTGCCTTCTCACCCTCTGGTGATATCCGATACTGCGGGAGTTTCGGGAGCATAGCGTCCTGTCGTACAGTTATGTGAATAGGATCAATCATCATTCGCCCCACATCAGAGTCATTTTTAGCCCACAGGTACGGGGGTAGGGTGTCAAGCAGGGACAGGTCAGCGTCAGTTACGGGGCACATGTGTCGTGGGGGAGGGGATCTGGGCATGCCTGGGTTGTCGTACAGGATGACTCGTATTCCATCTGGGGAACACCTAATGGTAGCTCGAAAATGTTTCAGTAAGTCAATACCCATAATGGCGTCAGGGGAGTTGGAGGAGAGTAGAAACGTCGCGTCAGTAGTGTTGTTTTCTAGGTCAAAGGTAATAGGTACGGACAGGGGGTTAGTGGAGGGCGTCCCATCGAAACCTATCGACGTTATGTGTGAGCCAGACAAGGGTGCCCTTGGAATCAGTCGTTTTGATAACACACTACGTGTCGCCCCAGTGTCTATCAAGAATGGAGACTCTGTACCCAAGACCTTAGCGGTGACATAAGGACCTTGCTGGTCAACACAGAGCTCGACTGGATCCTCCCTTGCCCCTGGCAGTCCTATGCAAAGTCGGGGGCATGTTCACCTTCAGATAGCTGATATTGGTTCTGTCGGGGACGGTCAAATGTGTTCGGTCTTCCTGATCTGTCATTATTGGTGTCGTTGGGGCTCCCTCGTCCCTGTATTCTATTCCTTGGACCACCCGCCACATCCCTGGACTCCCTATTTCTGTTCATTTCTATCAGAACTGGACACTGAAATTTCCAATGACCGAGCCCTTTGCAGAAGGCGCACTGGTCATTGCTAACGTCTCTTCGTCCAGTGTGGGGTGCTGGGGTGTGATCTTTAGGAGGTAGATCTCTGGGGGTGGTTGATGGGTAGTTCCCCCTTTGGTGTTCCCGTCCTAGCGCTATACCTTGTATCTGGGCTATCATTACCCTTTCCTTTAAATCTTTCTTCTTTTTCTCGGACGCCCTATCATTCTCATTCTTTTGGTGTTCGTAATACTGAGCCATCTGAAGGATAGCTGCGGGTTTGGAGGCCCCCCAACTACTCTCGCTCGTCTGCAGTTTTTGGGAGACTTCTTGTGTTAGTCCCTTTACATAATTTTGCACAAACAGGTGCTGTCCGGTTGCGGTGGTCATGTCTTGGCCACTGTAGTCGGAGAACACTGTCTCAAATCGGGAGAAGTATTCTGACACGTCTTCCTGGGGTTTCTGTCGACAGGCTGTGACTATCGACCAGTCGACTTTTCTTTCCGGGACCAGGGTTTTTAACTTCTGGACCAGTTTGTCTGGGAGTTCCAGTATGTCCTTCACTGGTTTACTCCCCGGCTCTCGCTGTCTATCTAGTTTACCGAGTTGGTCCCAGGTATGTCCAAACAGATCCGTGTGGTCGACCTTCCGGATTTGCTTCCACACATCAGCTGGCAGGCATAACCCAAAGAACAAGTCAATATCTGCTAAAGTCATTATTGTCGAACCCAAGGCTGTGCCTAATTCGGTATAAAATGCCGTCGGGTTCTTTCTTAAGTCAGGCAAGGTTTGTTTAAAGGTTAGGATGTCTTGCCGGTCCCATGGTTGGTAAACCCAATTGTACACAACCCTCCCCTTTGCATTTTCACTATTAACATCATCGCTCGTTCCCTGGCCCCGTGGCGGGATCCAGTAAGGAGCCGCTTCTCTGATAGGCATCATAGTATTGGCTACCTCTGCCGAGGTTGTTTCAGGGACCGTAACCTTGGCTTCTGGTTTCTGTTCCGTGAGGTGGCGGAAGACCTCAAGCATTTGCATGAAGAGCTCCGTCGCCTCACGTTCAGTCCCATCTCCAACATCAACCTTCCTATACAGTGTTGTTAGTTTAGCGGGACCCTTACTCTGATACCTATCTTCATACGCGTTCAGGGTGTGGTAGCTGAATCGCAAAATGAAATGCCGTCTGTGGCTGTCGGCGTGTGAATTATATACGCTCATTGTGTATTCTTCGCTCTCCCTTCGGTCTACCAATGTCTTTGCTATTTCGTTGATCCCATCCCGCTCATCTTTGCTTAACCTACTTAACCTGGCTGATGATTGTTTGCTAGCCTCGGGGTCGTCTGACGAAGTTGTTAATGTGGCTGGTGCGGAGGCCGTGAGGGCCGGTGCGCTAGCACTAGGGTCACTTCTCACACTCGGGGCTTGCAGGTTTTGTTGGCTGGGAGCGTATGGAGGGGGCATGTAGATGATTGGGGGACCTAGCAGTAACTCATCGTTTGCCCGTTGTTTGGAGGGCAGTTCAGGGTAGAGCGCAGAGGGGGTCCTAACAGGACATTGGCCTGTTGACCCTGATTCTTGGTTTTGTGTAGCTTCTTTTCTTTCTTTTATTTCTTCTTCTAGTTGTTTTGCGGCTAGGTGGGCTGCCTTTCGTAGTTCTTTCCCTACTTTTGCTTCTTCTCTTTTCTTTCGTTGTTCCGTTTCTTTGCGCCACATGCCAATACTGTCGAGCATAGTGGGCGTGGTCCTATTCTTTTGGAGCGCTATTTCTAATGTTTTTATTTTATTTTCACTAAAGGAACCTATCAGTGGCCACTGACTTTCAGGGTTCTTTTTCGTATATTTATGCCATAGTCTAGTGTAAGCTATAGCGACTAGTCCATACTTAGTGAACATGTCCTTATTAGGGGTGCCCTCCAGTGGAGCTGGATGGTTCATCTCTAATAAGCGGTCCGGGCTAAACAGGCTACCAACCAGTGGGGAGAAGATAGGCATGACGGTTTACACCGGGGACAAAAGTCTGCACTACCTATCTTATCACAGCGGGCAAAGACTAGGCAGAATATTTCTATTCTCCGTTGTTTGGCGGCGGTGAATACCTCAAACGAACCAATACCGAATAATCGGCCAATCAAACAATTCAGTGGGGAGAATAAGTGGGCACGAAAAGTTATCGCTACCCACTCTTTCTCTACCTGCAAAGAGAGACCTTGTTCTTCCCTGTTTGCGGATAAAGAATCTCCAGACAATAATCCACGAACGACAGTTCGGGAAACAGTGGGGGAGGAAGATAGGCACGGCAGATTACAATGGGGAAAAAAAAAGTCTGCGTTACCTATCCTTCACTGTTTGCAAAGAGAGAGCCTGTTTGTTTTTCCCCGTTTGCAGACAGCGAATCTCCAGAGGTTTCAACAAATCGTAATACTAGTATTATCCAAACAAAAACAATTTTCCTCAATTCGTCGTGTTTACACGACCTTACCCGGACCGCATGGACGGTTTCCTGTCCTCTGGATCCAGCGCCCGATCGTCCTCTCTCCTTCGTGATGTTCGCGGCACTCCTGATGGTTCCCAGTCAGGACCGTAGATCACTCGAGAGAGGTCTGTTCAGAACTAGTGAAGGTCGGATGATCGGCTGTCAGACGAGGGTCTATCGGACATGAGCTCTTCCCGATCGTTGCAGTCGTTCACTCTGTCATCGGGACCTCTCCCACTGGATCCACGTGTCGCTGATGGGCCCCACGTTGGGCGCCAAATTGTAGAAAAAGGTAGGGCTAGGACCTTTCTCAAGATTTGCCCGGCGCTAACCGCCCTTGTACCATTCAAATTTACCAAGCAATGAGGCAGGCGCCGGAGACCAGAAGGCAGGAAACAGAAGTTTATTCCGACGGAGCAGAACACATCAGATCAGACAACAAGGTATCGTCTCGAGGTGCTCTAACAGCCTCTCGGAGGCCTGGCCTCTTATACACTGGTTTATGGCATGTGACCTTCCTTTATTACAATCACAACTTTGTAAGGCAAGGAAAAGACATCCCCGTAATCCTCGTGTTAATCCCACCCCCATATACCTTCACAATAGAGGTCCTCAACCTGCTGATAAGAGGAAGAGTCATCACGCAGCTGAGTGTTTCGTCGAGTCTTAGGATGTGTGCGCCTGATCATGTCACAGGGGGTGGGGAGGCCTGGATCAATAGAGGGTCCTTTGAAGGAGAGCGACCTCATACAATAAGGGTAGTAAATGATATCTCTCGGCTTAGGCAATGGCCTCGGACCTGTGTGGACAGTCGGACACGGGGTGAGGGGCCATCAATGGAGTGGTATTCATGCCGCGTGGACAATCCAGTGCAGAGGGGAGGTTGTTCAACAGAGGGGCATTCATGGGAGGGGAGGAGGTGTTGGTCAGGCGCTGGCATGACTCCCAAGGACAGGGTCATGCAGAAGGGTCATGCTCATAAGGAGGAGGGAGGGGGAGCCAGGGCGCGCGGAGGATGCTTGCTGGGTCACAGGGGCGCGCTGGCGATCGATCGTGGGCAGGGGGACCATGATATCTAAAATGGCTGCCGTGCACGTAGTACATAGGTGACCTAGAATGGCTGCCGTGCACGTAGTGCATAGGTGACAAGTTGGCGCAGATAATGTTCAGATCGCAAACTAAAATTCCACACTGCTATCATTACTTTTAAGAATACCATGGAAATCACCAACATGACCCAACTCCGCCATTCTCCCACTCACATTAAAGGTTCCACCCTAGATGCTATCATAACTAGCAATGATCTAGCCTCCCTCTCTAGTACACTTCCTATTGACTGGTCTGACCATTACCTCGTCCTCTTCTACGTGAAGAGACCCACGAATCACCCCGCCCCCATCAACACCCTTCCTAAGAAATCTACATGCAACCTTCACCTTATCCCTCTTGAAGAATTGGAATCCACAATTAAAACCTGCTTACTTTGCCTCCCTCTCTCTGACAGTACTAATGACCTAACCAACCATTATAGCAACTCTATTCTCCAAGCCCTCGACGAAATTGCCCCAATTAAATTCAAACAACAAAAAAACAACCCTCCCAAATCCTGGTTCAACTCTGAACTTAATAATGTAAGATGATCCCTAAGACAATCTGAACGTGTTTGGAGAAATCATCCCACCGATGACAATCCTACCCTCCTCAGAACTGCCAGAGTCCAATAAAAAAAACACATCTACAATAAAAAAGCCTCCTTTCTCCGGTCACAACTTGACCAAGCCAAAAACCGACCTAGAGAACTCTTTAGCATTGTCAAAAAACAAACCTCCACTGGCCCTCCTAAAATATCTGCCTCTATTGACAAATGCGAAGAAATCGCCAGCTTTTTTAGCAACAAAGTCAATAAGATAGAACTATCCTTCTCCTCCCTCCCCCCTCTCTCCAACCCTCCCACACTCAACACACACCCCCAACACCCCTCTATCTCTTTCATCAACTCTTCCCACTCTCCTCGACCCATCTCTTACCCTTCCTGCTCTCGCGCATTCAGACCTCTCTCCTAAAAGTCTGATGGACTACCGATTGTCTCCTACTAGACTCATAACTAAAAATAATGCCTCTTGGAGTGAATTTAGTCCAGTTTCAGTGTCATCGATCATTAACATCATGACTAAACTCAAACCTTCCTCCCATTCCAAAGATCCTCTTCCCGCCCATTTGGTCCAAGACCTCAAATCTACCATTGCCCCTATTTGGACCAATATCATCAACTCCTCCCTTGCCACTGGTTGCGTCCCAGCCTCCCTTCAGCTTGGTCAAATCTCGCCCATCCTGAAAAACACCTCTGCCGACCCAAATGACCTCAACAACGTACGCCCTATCTCTAACCTTCCTTTCCTCTCTAAAGTCCTAGAAAAATGTGTCCTATCACAACTTGATAACCATATCCTCGACTTCAATCTCCTTGATGTTTTTCAATCAGGTTTCAGAAAAGGTTGTAGTACAGAAACTGCAATGTTAAATATCATAGATGACATTCATCGCTCCCTTGACAATGGTGAATCCTCTCTATTGATCCTCCTTGACCTCTCAGCGGCATTTGATACTGTTCATCATTTCACCCTTCTAAACACCCTCAAAGATCAATTTGGCTTGAAAGGCACTGTACACAAATGGTTCTGCTCATTCCTTCAAAACAGATCACAGCAAATCAAGCTTAGCGACTTCCTTTCTAATCCTCAACCTGTCTCACTAGGGGTCCCTCAAGGATCCATCCTCTCCCCAACTCTTTTCAACCTTTTCATGGAACCACTCACCCTCATTCTCAAACAAGCTCAAATTAGTTACCACCTCTACGCCGACGATACCCAATTATACTACAAGATCAAATCCCGCAACGACATCCTTCACCTCAATGACACCCTTACTAAAGTACAAGCCTGGTTCCATCTAAACTATCTCAAACTGAACCCCAAAAAACAGAAATCATTCTTTTCACCCCCAAAAACAATACCCTTCCCATCCAAATCTGGATCAATGATAACAAAGCTCTCAATTGCTCCCTCTCCACCTCTGACTCTGTCAAATCCCTTGGCATCAGCATCAACCAGAATCTCAACCTCATCCCCCACATTAAGAATGCCTCCAAAAGTGCTCTTTTCACCCTTCTCCATCTCCAAAAAATCAAACCTTTCATTCCAGCCGATGATTTTAAAATCGTTGTCCAATCGCTAGTCCTCTCCAGGATTGACTATGCTAACGCCACCCTTGCCGGCACCCCTAAAACCCATCTTGCACCGATTAAATCTGTCCTCATTGAAGGATTGATTTGAAGGAAGATCCTCTTACAAGACTGCCTGTATCACCCACAAAGCTCTTCATCAAAACACCCCGCCTACCTTGCAATCAAGCTAAAAAAAGCAGGCTGCACCAGGTCCCTGAGAAGCACCGACTCCCTTCTCCTGATCCCACCCAGACTTAATTGTCAAAAAACTCAATCCCGTGCATTCTCTGGTAATGCTCCTACCATTTGGAACTCACTCCCCAAAAACCTTCGCTGCAACCCCTCCTACTCTCTTTTCAAAAAAGAACTCAAACTACTTCTCCACAATAAATATTGGGGTACCTAGCATGTTCACTCTCTCTACTCTTATACCCTCCCCCCACCTTGTCTGAATTCGACATCTTCTTCCCTGTTAACTGTTTCGCCTATTTTTAATTTGTACCTGTCTCTTACTCCCCCCTTTTATCATATACTTTTTGCAATACTGTATCCCGTTGCTAAGTCCGCATATATTGCTACTTTATCTTACTGTGTCTAACACTGTTGTAAAGCGCTCTGATACTCCAGGGTCCAGCAGCGCTATATAAAACCCTTGAAATAAATAAATAAATAACGAGGACTGAATATAGGACTCTGGTAAGCCTCCTCCTGGTCTCTTGGACGACTTGGAATTAACTACGAAGAGGGGGAAAAGAAGGGGCAAAATAGGGAAGGGCAAGAATGTCAGAGCAAACTGACCTGAAAAAGGGAGAAAAATGCGATGCTTTGGGCAAGGGAATGGAACAAGGCAAAAACTCTACTTTCTCCTCAGAAACTCTGGTGAAGTTTGCATCTTCCTAAGCGCTTGCGCTTCACCAGCTGTCAGGGTTACCAGCTTACAACAACTAGACCGCTGACTTGTTTTCCGCATCAGCGGCCATCTTAGAACTCCACGCGCGAGTTAGAGAACTCCAGCGGCGTTTCCAAGATGACTTTACAGCTCCTATTGCGCACAAACAGTGTTTTCTTCAGGTTTGATTTCGGGTAGTTCTGACACCGCCTACTTGTCAATGAAAGGCTTAAAAAAAATACCTTCAGAACAGCATTACATCTGTGCCACTATTCTGGATCCACGGTACAAAAAGGCACTGACCAGCAAAGTATTCATTATTTTTGATGAAGAAGATGTTTCAAAGTACAAACATTACTAACTGTGTCAGCCACTCGGTTCGAAAAAGAGCGGCAGGAAATTGAAGGAAACACCACAAGTACTACTGAAGCAGCAGGCCATCTGGCGTCAAGGTCCACTTCTGTGGCCGAAGGCAGTCACTTTTTCTCACAGCCGTTACCAAAAGCAGCAACAGTATCCTCGTCATCATCACCTGCACAAGGCCCAGGCCTAATATTGTCGGAAGCGGATTGGATAACTCAGCAGGGGTTTGCTCACTCCAGTGTTGATGCAAAGGCAACACTTGGTACGCAAAGTGGAGCACCACCCAGGGAGGCCCTTGAGTGGATGGTGCAGACCTATCTGGATGACCCAACAGAGGTCTACATTGATCGTGACCCATTGTATTGGTATGGGAAAAGGCCTCACTGGCCACTGCTCAGCAGGCTGGATATAAATTATTTGTCTTGCCCACTTGCAAGCGTGTCTTCGGAATGAGTTTTCAGTGCTGCTGGTGCCATTGTCACTTCAAAAAGGTCCCGCCTCTCAAGATGAATCAGCACTTCAAACCACCAGATTACAAAATACGTGAATCCACGCAGGAAGAAGAGGACACCGACTTAGGTGACTGAAGCTCTTCTCTGTTAGCTGACCTACTCCACGTTCAATTAACAGAGTTTGAGGACAAGCTCTACTTACCTGACGACAACTAGGCTTGAAAAACTTACTTTTTGTTTTCTTCCGTCCTTTTCGACTTTTATTTCTCTGTGTCTTTCTTTGATTTGCAACTTTTAGCACAACAAAACTTTAATCACAACAAATCGACCAGCAGTCAATCAATCAATCAGGAGTTTGTTAAAGCGTGACTACTCACCCGTAAGGGTCTCAAGGCGCTAGGGGTGGGGGGGTGGTGAGGGTGCAGGTTCCATTCCATCAAGGAGGGGGTCTGTCGAAGAGCCAGGTTTTGAGGTTTCTTGCGAAGATGGGGAGCGATTTTGTCTGTCTGAGGTGGAGCGGAAGGGCGTTCCATGCTTTGGCCGCGAGGAAGGAGAAAGAGCGGCCTCCCGATCTGGTCTTTCTGGTGCGTGGGACCACGGCATAGGAAAGCTGGGCTGATTGTATGGTCCTTTGGGGTGCGTGGAATTTGAGTCAGCTGTTCAGGTATGCTGGTCCGGTGCCGTGGAGGGCCTTGTGTGTGTAGGTGAGCATCTTAAAGGTGATTCTGGCTTCGACGGGGAGCCAGTGGAGGGTGTGCAGGTGCTGGGAGATGTGGCAGTGTTTTGGCAGGTTGAAGACCAGTCTTGCGGCGACGTTCTGGATGTTCTGTAGGTTGCGGATGAGGTTTTTGTTTATTCCGGCGTAGAGTGCGTTGCCGTAGTCGAGTCTGCTGGTGACCAGGGCGTGAGTGACTGTCTTTCGGTGTTCGAGGGGGATCCATTTAAAGGTCTTACAAAGGAGGCAGAGGGTGTGGAAGCAGGAAGATGAGACAGAGTTAGCAGCACTATCTTCGTTTTATTTTCCATATTGAAGGTGCCGCTGTCTGCATTCCTGAAGTTCACAAGTTCACAACTCAGTCATGCTCCTCTATCCTCCTCCTCCAGACTCAGATGGCCGCAGATGGCCGGATCACGCAGAATCTAGAAACTATCGCTTCAGTCCATACACGAGTCCCCTCAAAAGAAGTGGGACTGGGACTGGAATGACTCACTATGCTGACTGCAGCCTGACACGATATGCTGCCCTGTGGCCCTCCACTTAAGATGATGACAAGTGGAACAGGTAATGAATGATTAAATGGCATGCAATGGTGACACTGGCTATCTGGCTCTGATGAAAGCAATTGTTGTTTGTTTGTTGTGCATGGAGTAAATCCTATCTATGTGTTCTGTTATTATTATTTATTCTTTTACACGCTAAATGTGACTCAAGTGTACTCTGCTACCTTTGGTAATACAAATTGTACTTCTACTGCAGGGGCCAGCTTCTACATTGCATTTTTCAATATGGAAAATGTCCTTGGGCTCAGCGTTTAGACAACATTAAGTTTGCCAATAACATACCATGATGATGATGAATCTTGATAGTTAAAGTTACATAATATCTTTATTCTTTACACAGTCACTCACTGGGATGGATGGATCATCATCATTGTCGGTTTACGGAAGAAATATGGTCTTTTCATGAGTGGCAAGGCAAACAACAGGTAAACAAGTCAAAAACAGCCACAGCAGACCTACATGTCTGTCTAGTCGTGGCATGGAGTGGTCGAGCCAGTATAGTGTTGTTATGCCACAGACCAGACAGCATTTCATGTAAAATTGTGGCTATGTGGCTTGCTGCATAAAATTAGATGTGATTTGTCTGTCTGTGTCAAAGAGGTATGCTACATCATCAGGTTGGTTCACCCAGTGGTGCCTGCCTTAACCGTCTGCTTGGCCCTGGACTGCTGTGTGCAATTACTATCCTTGAAAAGGAGACTCAGAGTACGCACTTTAGAAATGATGCCTGTATGTGTCGCCTCTGAAAGTGTTAGTTTTGCACTAAACACCGTACCTTATATTTTTTCTCAGTGCTGTATTAATATCCCTTCCTTTTTTTCCATCAACAATTGCAGGCCGGCTTTTACCTTGTGCCATGGGAACAACATCAATCCGCAATTCCGCATCCGCCAGGCAGGCAGTGGACAGTGTGTCTGGTCACCAAGATTGATCGACGGAGCGTCAGATGGAATGGAGGAGTACAGCAAAGAAGAGGAATAGCTGGATGCATGCAACTTCCCAAATTGAACAGGACAACAACAACATACAGTTACAGTATCCTCTTCACTTCTCCTTATCTTTTAAATAACGTATTGTTGTGAACTTCTATGAGTGTGACTCTCTGCTTCAAATTCATCCCTACAGCTATTTCATAACTTTCTTTGCTATTTTTAAAACTAATGTAATGTACTACTAAGTCATTCTCTCTGAGCGAAATTGCGTAATTACAGCAGTTCTGTACTGTCCAATAGTTTAGTACTACTTAGTAAGTTGCAGTTAGCAGCACTACTTTTCAGTTACAGAACCATCCATTTAGCAAACAACTTCATGCATGCACTTCCTTTAAGTCCCTTAAAAGATTTATGGATATCTCATATCTTCGTATCCAGAGATTTGTTTTTCTTCATTTGTTGTTTGTCCATGCTGTGTTTTTTTTCCTCTCTTCACAAAACCTTCCCAAAAAAGCCCATTCCCATCCAATTTTCAAACCCTAACCCTCTTTCCCCGGGCTGTGTGGTTTTCATTGAGGTGTGACTAAATTACAACAATAATTCCACACACTTGCTAGGGAGGATAAGGTCAAAGCAACAGAAAAAAAATTTCAAGGATGGTGAAGGAATCCCAGGATATGTTCTTACTGTGCACTGTACTATCTATCGTACTGTTCTAATGCTACGCTCAGGCCACTCAATGTTTCATTTCCTTATTTTTCATATGCTGCTACTGCCAGTGTGTAGCACTCCTGCTACCAGCACAACGAAGACATTTCATCTGTCCAGGTTTCCATCCATGCCCAACCTTAATCAGCATTTGCCATGCATCCAGCCCTGTGCTTAGCCCTATTCTCAAACACAAATCACAGGTAAGATAAGCATTTTGGGGAGGTAGAATAATGGGCTAGGACTCGGAGGAGAGTAGAGACTGACAGTAGTACTAGTAAAGTACTAGTAGGCGAATTGAATTCACTAACTCTGTTAATGGCACTTGTGTACATTTGTGGACATTTTAGATAATTCATGCTGGTTAGTTTGAGGAAACCAAACGTGCAGTAACTAGCACCCACCACCCCACAAAGTAATATGAGCGCGTACACTATGTTGAATTGTGTAAAATAAATAATTATATATTATTTATCCTAACAAAAATAAACTAGACCCAAAGACCCACCCCCCTCCCTAACCCCAACAAATGTCCGTTTCAAATGTCCTGCTAAAAGTCTCTCATAATCCCCAACGCCCAATTCCCCCCCAACAGTCTTTAAAAAAGGGGCAAGGGACAAAGTCACTTCCGGCGGTGTCCTGTGGACAAGTGGTCCCGCAGCTCTATGCGGAGGTCCCGGAGCGGGTGTTTCTGCTTTTCCACCGTGCGCTCCAGGTAGTCCACTCGGCGGAGTAGCCGGGGCAGGCGTGCCATCCAGGCTCCGGGGGGCAGCTGCTGATTTTGCTGTTGCAACTGAGCGGCGGCGGCGGCGGCGGGAGGCTGTCGGACCACGGCGCCATGCTGGAGGATGCTAGCTGGTGGACCCGGGGGCACTGGAGGAGGATGCAGCTGTTTCCGTCTCCTCCTCCTGTTTCAGAGCCCACAGCCGGCGATGTTCTGCAACAATGGCCTCCAGCTTCTGGGCCATCTCCTTGCGGGTGAGCTTTTGTGGAGCATCTATGTGAAGAAAGAAAGAAAAATACTGTAACCAATACTCTTTAAAAACAACACGAAATAATGCAACAGAAAGTTGTCTCACAGAAACACTAGCAACTTGCAAGCACAGTATAACATTTTGGCATGTATCTTTCCACCGTCTTTGTAGGCCTGTAACATTAGTGGGAGTTTCAGGAATTCTACTAGCAGCACTATGAACTCACTACATAGTCAGAGAGTCATAGAGTACACAAGTCTTCTTTTTTATCTAGTTTAAGCAGTACATGCAGGTGGGGATAGGGAAGCTCTTACTTATCTATAGGGGTGGCACTGGCCATACTCGGTTACATCAAGGGCTACTGCTCAATGTAATTAATATTTTGCACTAACCCCCCCCCCCCCCCCCCAGGCCTTCAGTACTACAAAAGTAAAATGTAGATTATTCATTTCTGATCATGTATCTAGCCGATCACATGATCTTTGCTTATATGATGGATGAGTTTAGGTGTTTTGTTCTGCTATATTGAGTGAACAACGGCGATAGTCCACCCATGATTGACAAAGCTGAAAGAAAATTATTAACATAGGGAGTGAGTGTGGTACCCATAATTGCCGGAGGAAGGGACTTGACTTGATATAATGTCAACTATACATGAATACATACACAATGTATGCTGTGCTCGCAAAGTAAACTAATGTACTGTTAGTCAAGGGAGAATTTCTGAAAAATCACAACTTCTAGTATTTGGATTTCCTCTGCTTTGCTACTCTGGCATGGACATGCTGTTCAAACAAAGTAACACTCTTCATCCACTGAGCATCTGCTCTACATACACCTCTGCTATCTTTGAGGAAGAAGATACCATCCAGGCTTCCAAAGTAAACAACAATCCTTCTTCTTAATGTCTCAACTGTACCAACTTTACTTTTTCTCAACAACCAACTAACACCCTTTTCATTTTATTTGGTAAACCACCGTCTTGAATTGCATTTGAGTTTCACACAAATGATATATTGCAATGCACACCACACATGCATTTTCTGATTCATCTAAACAGGCAGTCATCTTTTCTTTCTCCTCCAACCATCCCTGCTTCAAGTAGCCATGCATCTGATTCCTTCCTACCAGCCACCTCTGCATGCATTCAAAAACATGTATCATTCTTTACAGTCATAAATGTTATGACTCGCTCGTCCTTCCTTACACCCTTCTTTCCCTTTTAGTTCATCACAACCCTCAAGTCCATCTGATCTGACTTGGCTTCACGATAAAAGTTTCACAGCTGAGTTGAAGTCAAATAGAGGGGGCCATTGCTTACTTGAGAACTACCGCCGCTAATGCTATGGCTAAGTCAAGGGTGACTATCTTCTCCGTGATTTGCAAAAATGTAGTTCTAAATTAGTAACTGTTCATAACAGTACAGTGTACTTCTTCTAGTGTACTGTCTACTGTACAGTACATCAGACACCCCTTTGCGAGTCAGCCTACTCTAAGATGTCAATACATAAGTAGTATAATAACATACCACCGTCCGCCGCTGCTGGGCCATCCCTCTCAGCTCCTCCTGGTGGCACTTGTGGCACCTCCGTATCCGCCGCCGGAGTGGACCATTCCGCGCTGCTGGCCCCGGCACTGGTGGTGGGAAGTGCTGCATCCGATGTTGTGATGACGCCTAGAAAAAGCATGTCATATTTAGATGCCATACACCACCCCCTATTTCGCCTGGTAATGGAAGAGAAAATGTTAATAGATAAACTATTTTTAATTATTGGGACTAAAAAAAAGTCACGGTTTTGTGGAGGGTGTTAACCTATTTGCTTAGCCATAACATGCAACACTTTTTGGCTGATGAATGCTAGCTTTTTAACATGCAACATTTTTCTAATTACAAACAGAACCACCTACTCCTCATCACCACCAGGAGGAGTTGAAGTTCCAACAAGGTGAGGGCTCGCGAGTCCCGCACAGTTACTATTAATATTTAGATGTGTTAAGTTGAAGTATAGACTAGGGAAGGGTGTTTAAACTTTAACGTCATCTATCACCAATGCTCGCTGGGACTACTGCGCTGTTAAAAATAAATACATTGTTTTGTATTTCTTATTTGAAAATAAAACTTTAAAACTAAAAAACACTGTGTGTTTTTTGTTCACGAGTGAGTGAGCAGAAGGATTTGCAGTTTCACTACTGCACTTTGCAAGCATGCTTCTGTGACTCTGATAGGTCGGAACTCAGTAGTCTTCTTCTTCTGTTCTTCTGGGTCATATAATCATTGGTTAGACACACTAGATAGTCGGTCAGGGGATCGGGGGTTCAACTTCTGTTTGGACTGAGGTATGTGGAAAGTCGAACTGCACCTATCATCAACAATGTCCTATTTCTCTTGTCCATACTTCTGTATGTGCAGAATAGTCCCTGAAACACTAGCGGTGTGGTATGTGATACTATCAAATCAAAAAGCCAACTACTAG
This sequence comes from Lissotriton vulgaris, assembly GCF_964263255.1. Classification (NCBI taxonomy): domain Eukaryota; kingdom Metazoa; phylum Chordata; class Amphibia; order Caudata; family Salamandridae; genus Lissotriton; species Lissotriton vulgaris. The sequence continues at coordinate 47,162,458 of NC_141699.1, forward strand.
CTTATTCTTGGTTGACATTGACATTTTGTTGTTGGAAATTGTCAAAAGCACTAACATTAAGAAGACTGGAATAGACAGCAAGGGCAACCCAGAGGACTGCACTCAGTGCCTCTAGAGCTATTGCTGGATCAGAGTTGTGTTTAACACTGTTTGCCGACTGGGCAATCTTAGCTACCTACACAGACCGACTCATAATAATACTAAATAGTAGTAGCACAGAGAGTGATGGTAGAGGCAGGATAAGAATGTTGAAACAGTCTAAGAGAAGATCAAAGACTATTTTGTAAAAAGTAGAATTAGGAAACAGTTTGGAATGAATAGGAGCTGTAAAAATAAGGGAAGTATAAATATTAATATTAACAACAGAACATCTTACTGGGGCCAGCAGAAGATACCACAGAGGACCGATACTGCCCACCTTGTTCTGCCGGAGTCTGAGGTGTGGTGTCTTCTTGCCCCTGGGAGGTGCTGATGATCATGAAATAAACACAAACATGGATGATTGTTTTTTTTTAAATTTTGATGTCTTTGACCACAATTTAAAATTATATTGGGGAAACAAATTACCAACAATTGTTGCACTACATGTATTGTTTGACCTATCTGATCTGGTCAACTAGGATAGATAGTACAGTATTGCAGGATTCGCAGACTGTCTACTTGGAAAGTTATGTAAATCACTAACTAAACCAGCAATAAAGGTTCTACTACGACTGCCAGCACTCAGCAGCACGCGACGTGACAGACACAGTACGTCATCATGATTGTAGACCACTAAAAAATGCCCTACTACTAAATAACAAGTCATAATATACTCAACCTATCAATCCACCACTATCTCTTCTTAGTCTCTCTAGCATTACGCGGCAAAAAGTTGCAAACAAGTAAGCATAGTAGCAACACCACTGAGCAGGCGAGCACCTGCAATCACAGAAGCTATTTAAACATTAATTTACCTGCAATGTAATCAAATCGGCAGCATTCTTGCTCTTTGGGAAAAACATATATTAGCAATATAACACAGAGCAGAAGAAAACAAAGTAGTTATTAAATAGCTACTCACCAAGGCCAGGGATCTCCACGCCTTGCAGGTGGAGCAGGTCCTGCTCCCGGTCCAGGGCGTCCGACCACCGGTGCGTCGCTTGATTGTAGGTGCGCCGGACCCCGACTCCCTACGCATGTCCCGGCACACCTTATCCCACAGCTGGCAATGCTCCTGGAGGCCATACCCTGAACTGGGCCTGCCCCCTTCTGCCACGGTCTTCGGAAGGTGGCGCTGGACGTAAGAAATCAGTGCGGCCACCTCCACCGCGCTGAAGATCTCCCTGGCCGATACATCCTTCCCCCTTAATTGCCCACAAGCGAGACGGGTATGGGGTGCGGGACCCTTCCCCTTGGTCTTCCCGGCTCCCTTTGCCATGGTCCTGGACAGCTGGAAAAAAAAATAGGAAAGAATAGGGAATAAGTAAAGAAAAGAAAAGAGCTAATAAAAGTAGATTTAAAGTAACCAAAAGTAGAAAAAAAACACAAAATATAGATGTAGAAAAAAAGAGGGATAGATAATGAGTAAAAAAGATTTAAAAAAAGATCAAAGAAACAAAGGATTGCAAAGATTAGGGTTGGATTGTAAAAGCATGCCGAGAACCATAGCTATGAATGAAAAACAAGATGTCCGCGCCCATCGAGGACTGCGTGGGTAAGTTTGCGCTATATTTCCCCCGCAAGCACGCAAAAACGATGCCGACCACGTAATCGCGCCCCGTGCACAACGCGAGAATGCACCAGTGCCCGGAAATGGAAATACGCAACGCAAACAAGATGGCCGAGCCCATGAACAACTGCATGGGTAACTTCGCTGTCGGCGTGCTAAAAGAGGCCCACAAACACGCAAAGAGCCCCGTGAACACGCAAAAATAAATCTGCGGATATCGCGAATTCGCAAATTTCGCCCATACTTAGTGAATTCCTTCAAATGCCCGCTTTGAAATCTTGCTCCACAGTCTGTCTAGTCTTACTTCCAAACTGGCAGAGGATAATTCTTAGAGATATCAATATAGGACTAGCTATGTTGTGTTAGAGGAGACTCAGAAGGTATATCTGTAGGCAAACCCTTAGGTTTGGACATGAAGCCCTCACACACCAACCTAGTTGGTGTCATGCTTCATCATCGGGCCCACCACAGTGACACCGAATGTGTCCCGGGTGTGCTGCGACTCCAGATTACTGAGGAGCAGGTATTCTTACTGAGTGTGCAGTGCTGGTGAGAATGGAGGTGAAAGGTTTAAAAGCTATCCAGGAGGTCCCAGTTCCCGAGGGTAAAGGTAAATTTAATACCTGGGCCCCTGTTAGCAAGATAAAAAGGCTGTGGACGTTGTGGAGTATATTAGGGGCTCCTACGTCCTTGTGGTCTACATGTTTCAGCCAGGCCTTTTGATTAAAACTGGCTTTCCTCAGGACCAAATGAGTATGTGTGAGTGAAAATAAACTATATTAAGTGAAAGTGTATGGTAAAAAAGTGTTGCACTCGCTAAGGTGCCGTACGTGTAAGAGGGGGATTCCCTCTGCTTTACTGTACATAAAACACAAAACAGTACAGACATACAAAGAGAGTCATTGAGAATGGTATTAACCAAAACACAACAATTGCCGGCTTCTGGTGTGCGTGAGCGACCTAGAGCGGCAAAGAACTTAGCCATGAGTGTGCCATGGCTATAGTGAACTATGGCGGTAAATTATTAAACGCAGTGGCAGTGGTGGGCTACACAGCGAAACAGGCATAGCGTGAGGTACAGGTAAGTGTAGAACATAATTCCTCACACTTGCTACTTGCTGTTAAAGCCTCATGGGTCACTTGGCAGGGAGGGAAAGGAGACCCTAAACATTTGTAGAGGATTACAGTTAGGATATCACCTGTGGAGAGAAATTGTTGCTTACCCAGAGCGTTGTGCAGAGATCAAGCTTACTCACGGTATTTCCGATCAGCGGTTCCTGCGACCTATCGTCCTGCTCCAGTGTCCCGAGTGAGCTTTGCCAGAGTCAGGTAAGGGCTTAAATAGCCGGTTTGATTGTTATCACCTGGAGAGGGGAGAGGGCGCGGTCGCGTTTTCTGTTTAGGGCGCAGGCGCTGGGAGCTAGCGGTTTTTACCTAGCGCATGCGCAATGTGAGGGTTCCAGCGCATGCGCGGTAGAGGTGAATGCGAGCGCTATGCAGTCGCGCATGCGCCATGGTACTGGGTTGGCAATGGTAGTGGCAAGTGCGCGCGGGTCCGTGCGCAACTGAAGGAAAAAGAAAGGAATAAAGTAAAAGGCCCAAGTGGGTCCCTTATTATTTAAAAAGCAACAACAGGTATATATAGGTCAAGGAGGCAATTACAGAATAGGGACAGACCACGAGTCTGAGCGCAGACAGGGATACTGACCAATATCTTACATATGTGTTTTTTATCTCGCCAGAGCATTCCACGGGATGGAATCATTGAGCCCCTCTATATGGGTAGAGAGGCGATAAATCCAGCGTTGCTCTTTGGTGAGCAGGGTCTTCTCATCACAACTTGAAAGTGCGAATTGTTCGATCACCGTCCAGGTGAAATCATTCGGGGTGTGATTTTGCACGATGAAATGCTGGGTCAGTTTGCTGATGTTTTTACCACAGCGCATGGTGCTTCTGTGTTCAGTCATCCTAGTTCTGACCTTCCTAGTCGTCATGCCTACGTATCTCAAGCCACAGCGACAGGTGATTAGGTATACTAGGTTAGATGAATTACAGTTTGTGAATTGTCGTTGTGTCCAGGTTTTCCCAACTTCCAACGACAATGTCTTTGAAGGGGTAGTCAGGTGGCAGACGCTACAGTTGTAACACGGTTGGTGGCCTATTAGTTCTGGTAGGCCCCAGGTGTTTAAAATTGTCTGGCTGGTTTGGTGTGTTTTTCTGGGTCTCGTAGTGACCAGCTGATCCTTCAAATTTTGTGCCCTTTTGTATGCGAAGCGTGGGAGGTCCCAGTTCCTCGTGCCTGAATTGATGATTTTCCAATTTTTGCGAATTATACTGGAGACCTGATTGGAGGCGGTGTTATAGGTGGTCACACACGTCATGGTTGGTGTTTCTGGTGGTCTGACCACGGCCTCCAGAAGGGCCTCCCTATTCTGATTGCGTGCTCGTTTACAGGATTTTGTGATGATTCTGGACGGGTAGCCACGATCTTCCAACTTGTGGACCAAGGCTTTGGACTGGTGTTTGAAGTCATGGAGGTTGCTGCAGTTCCGGCGAATACGGAGGAACTGGCCAAATGGCAGATTCTCCCTCAAGGGTCTGGGGTGGAAACTGTCAAAACGCAACAACGAGTTCCTGGAAGTTGGTTTGTAATGAGTCGTTGTGGTCAGACCCCCCTGATCAGCTTTTATGTTGAGGTCCAGGAACGCCAGTTCAGTAGAACTGCTAGTGCAGGTGAACTTCAGAAAGGGATCAAGGCTATTGATCCAGGTGAGAAAATCTCTCAATGTCTCCTCATTGCCTTCCCAGATAATGAGGATATCGTCAATGTATCGACGCCAGATTGTTATATTTGCTGAGTAGGGGTTCGTGGGGGCTTCGATGTTTGTCTGCTCAAAGTGGTGGACGTATAGCCCCGCCACGCTCGGCGCAAAGACACTGCCCATCGAGGTACCATTCGTTTGTAAGAAGAATGTGTCCTCGTATTGGAAATAATTCTCTTTTAATGCCAACGTGGCGCAATCCAAGATATAATGACGGGGTGTGCGATGTTGCCAGTCAATCTCCATCAAGACATCATGGAGTACCTTCAGTGTGGCATCCTGAGGGAGGCTCGTATATAAGCTCTCCACGTCTAATCCCACCAGGAGGTGCTTGTCACTATCGAAACTGACATCCTTAATGATGTTAAGGAGGTGCTTCGTGTCTTTGACGTAGGATGGAGTTTTTTGAACCAATGGGTTGAGGTAGTGATCACAGAACCGCGATAGCGGTTCTAGGAGGGACTTTATCCCAGACACTATGGGTCTGCCCGGTGGTGGGGTGACCCCTTTGTGCACCTTGGGCATGATGTAAAAGTAAGGTACTTTTGCATCACGTGTGTTAAGATATTCAGCTTCTTGTTTTGAGATGTATTCCGCGTCAGAAGCCTCCTGTACTAGTTCTGTGATCTTTTTCTGTAGATCTTTGGATGGGTCTCTCAGTAATTTCCTATAGTTACGAGTGTCACTTAATAGCCTGCGGCATTCGGTGTCGTAGTCGATCTTGTTCATGATGACTATCCCTCCACCTTTATCTGCTGGTTTGATGATGCGGGTAGGGTCATTTTGGAGTTTTTTGATGATTTCCCTATCCTGAAATGACAGATTGTTGAAATGGTTTTGGGGTTGTAATTTCTCAACTTCTGAGTATACTGCCAATTCGAAAGTACTGATCTCTACTGGCACGGTAGCCGGTGGTGGAGTGAAGTTGGATTTAAGTTTCAGCCCTGTTTCATTGGTGTTTTCTGAGTCAAGGGGTTTCTCCTTGTTTTCGAAAAACGCTTTTAGCTTGAGTTTTCTAAAAAACTCGGCCAGCTCGACATGGAGTTTGAAAGTATCTAGTCTGATGGTCGGGACAAATGACAGTCCTTTATTCAGGACATTGGTTTCTTCATTGGTGAGGGGTACGTCGGCGAGGTTGAATACCAGGGTGCCGGTATTGGTTGGTTCAGCTACTTGCTGGGGCCCGCTTGCTCTTTGGCTTTGTTCCTGGTGTTGGCACTGACCGGGTCCTCTTCTGTGGACCACTGTGCTGGTTGAGGCGCCCACTGTACTTGCTGTGGTGGATTCCTTCTCTTGCCGCGGGGTCTGTGGCCTTGGCCTAAAAAAGGATACCGCTGTATCCTTTTTTAGGCCAAGGCCACAGACCCCGCGGCAAGAGAAGGAATCCACCACAGCAAGTACAGTGGGCGCCTCAACCAGCACAGTGGTCCACAGAAGAGGACCCGGTCAGTGCCAACACCAGGAACAAAGCCAAAGAGCAAGCGGGCCCCAGCAAGTAGCTGAACCAACCAATACCGGCACCCTGGTATTCAACCTCGCCGACGTACCCCTCACCAATGAAGAAACCAATGTCCTGAATAAAGGACTGTCATTTGTCCCGACCATCAGACTAGATACTTTCAAACTCCATGTCGAGCTGGCCGAGTTTTTTAGAAAACTCAAGCTAAAAGCGTTTTTCGAAAACAAGGAGAAACCCCTTGACTCAGAAAACACCAATGAAACAGGGCTGAAACTTAAATCCAACTTCACTCCACCACCGGCTACCGTGCCAGTAGAGATCAGTACTTTCGAATTGGCAGTATACTCAGAAGTTGAGAAATTACAACCCCAAAACCATTTCAACAATCTGTCATTTCAGGATAGGGAAATCATCAAAAAACTCCAAAATGACCCTACCCGCATCATCAAACCAGCAGATAAAGGTGGAGGGATAGTCATCATGAACAAGATCGACTACGACACCGAATGCCGCAGGCTATTAAGTGACACTCGTAACTATAGGAAATTACTGAGAGACCCATCCAAAGATCTACAGAAAAAGATCACAGAACTAGTACAGGAGGCTTCTGACGCGGAATACATCTCAAAACAAGAAGCTGAATATCTTAACACACGTGATGCAAAAGTACCTTACTTTTACATCATGCCCAAGGTGCACAAAGGGGTCACCCCACCACCGGGCAGACCCATAGTGTCTGGGATAAAGTCCCTCCTAGAACCGCTATCGCGGTTCTGTGATCACTACCTCAACCCATTGGTTCAAAAAACTCCATCCTACGTCAAAGACACGAAGCACCTCCTTAACATCATTAAGGATGTCAGTTTCGATAGTGACAAGCACCTCCTGGTGGGATTAGACGTGGAGAGCTTATATACGAGCCTCCCTCAGGATGCCACACTGAAGGTACTCCATGATGTCTTGATGGAGATTGACTGGCAACATCGCACACCCCGTCATTTCATCTTGGATTGCGCCACGTTGGCATTAAAAGAGAATTATTTCCAATACGAGGACACATTCTTCTTACAAACGAATGGTACCTCGATGGGCAGTGTCTTTGCGCCGAGCGTGGCGGGGCTATACGTCCACCACTTTGAGCAGACAAACATCGAAGCCCCCACGAACCCCTACTCAGCAAATATAACAATCTGGCGTCGATACATTGACGATATCCTCATTATCTGGGAAGGCAATGAGGAGACATTGAGAGATTTTCTCACCTGGATCAATAGCCTTGATCCCTTTCTGAAGTTCACCTGCACTAGCAGTTCTACTGAACTGGCGTTCCTGGACCTCAACATAAAAGCTGATCAGGGGGGTCTGACCACAACGACTCATTACAAACCAACTTCCAGGAACTCGTTGTTGCGTTTTGACAGTTTCCACCCCAGACCCTTGAGGGAGAATCTGCCATTTGGCCAGTTCCTCCGTATTCGCCGGAACTGCAGCAACCTCCATGACTTCAAACACCAGTCCAAAGCCTTGGTCCACAAGTTGGAAGATCGTGGCTACCCGTCCAGAATCATCACAAAATCCTGTAAACGAGCACGCAATCAGAATAGGGAGGCCCTTCTGGAGGCCGTGGTCAGACCACCAGAAACACCAACCATGACGTGTGTGACCACCTATAACACCGCCTCCAATCAGGTCTCCAGTATAATTCGCAAAAATTGGAAAATCATCAATTCAGGCACGAGGAACTGGGACCTCCCACGCTTCGCATACAAAAGGGCACAAAATTTGAAGGATCAGCTGGTCACTACGAGACCCAGAAAAACACACCAAACCAGCCAGACAATTTTAAACACCTGGGGCCTACCAGAACTAATAGGCCACCAACCGTGTTACAACTGTAGCGTCTGCCACCTGACTACCCCTTCAAAGACATTGTCGTTGGAAGTTGGGAAAACCTGGACACAACGACAATTCACAAACTGTAATTCATCTAACCTAGTATACCTAATCACCTGTCGCTGTGGCTTGAGATACGTAGGCATGACGACTAGGAAGGTCAGAACTAGGATGACTGAACACAGAAGCACCATGCGCTGTGGTAAAAACATCAGCAAACTGACCCAGCATTTCATCGTGCAAAATCACACCCCGAATGATTTCACCTGGACGGTGATCGAACAATTCGCACTTTCAAGTTGTGATGAGAAGACCCTGCTCACCAAAGAGCAACGCTGGATTTATCGCCTCTCTACCCATATAGAGGGGCTCAATGATTCCATCCCGTGGAATGCTCTGGCGAGATAAAAAACACATATGTAAGATATTGGTCAGTATCCCTGTCTGCGCTCAGACTCGTGGTCTGTCCCTATTCTGTAATTGCCTCCTTGACCTATATATACCTGTTGTTGCTTTTTAAATAATAAGGGACCCACTTGGGCCTTTTACTTTATTCCTTTCTTTTTCCTTCAGTTGCGCACGGACCCGCGCGCACTTGCCACTACCATTGCCAACCCAGTACCATGGCGCATGCGCGACTGCATAGCGCTCGCATTCACCTCTACCGCGCATGCGCTGGAACCCTCACATTGCGCATGCGCTAGGTAAAAACCGCTAGCTCCCAGCGCCTGCGCCCTAAACAGAAAACGCGACCGCGCCCTCTCCCCTCTCCAGGTGATAACAATCAAACCGGCTATTTAAGCCCTTACCTGACTCTGGCAAAGCTCACTCGGGACACTGGAGCAGGACGATAGGTCGCAGGAACCGCTGATCGGAAATACCGTGAGTAAGCTTGATCTCTGCACAACGCTCTGGGTAAGCAACAATTTCTCTCCACAGGTGATATCCTAACTGTAATCCTCTACAAATGTTTAGGGTCTCCTTTCCCTCCCTGCCAAGTGACCCATGAGGCTTTAACAGCAAGTAGCAAGTGTGAGGAATTATGTTCTACACTTACCTGTACCTCACGCTATGCCTGTTTCGCTGTGTAGCCCACCACTGCCACTGCGTTTAATAATTTACCGCCATAGTTCACTATAGCCATGGCACACTCATGGCTAAGTTCTTTGCCGCTCTAGGTCGCTCACGCACACCAGAAGCCGGCAATTGTTGTGTTTTGGTTAATACCATTCTCAATGACTCTCTTTGTATGTCTGTACTGTTTTGTGTTTTATGTACAGTAAAGCAGAGGGAATCCCCCTCTTACACGTACGGCACCTTAGCGAGTGCAACACTTTTTTACCATACACTTTCACTTAATATAGTTTATTTTCACTCACACATACTCATTTGGTCCTGAGGAAAGCCAGTTTTAATCAAAAGGCCTGGCTGAAACATGTAGACCACAAGGACGTAGGAGCCCCTAATATACTCCACAACGTCCACAGCCTTTTTATCTTGCTAACAGGGGCCCAGGTATTAAATTTACCTTTACCCTCGGGAACTGGGACCTCCTGGATAGCTTTTAAACCTTTCACCTCCATTCTCACCAGCACTGCACACTCAGTAAGAATACCTGCTCCTCAGTAATCTGGAGTCGCAGCACACCCGGGACACATTCGGTGTCACTGTGGTGGGCCCGATGATGAAGCATGACACCAACTAGGTTGGTGTGTGAGGGCTTCATGTCCAAACCTAAGGGTTTGCCTACAGATATACCTTCTGAGTCTCCTCTAACACAACATAGCTAGTCCTATATTGATATCTCTACATATAACCAGGGGACCCGGACTGGCTTACCTAGTCCTCTCTCTCCTTTTTGATTTGCAGAGGATAATTCTTTGCATTAATCGATAGATAAAAGCATTATGCTCACTGTTAAAAAGAGTTAATATGGTATCAAATGTGCAATTCCAGCTGGCATGTTTATCGTTTAATTTTAGAAATCCTTCTTGACCGCCTTTAGGACTCGTCTGTTGTACGTTGAAGATGAATACAGCTTAGCCTTATAAGAAACCTGGTAGTGTGAGCTTTAGTATGCGCATGCAAGGCAACCCCGTGTAGGAGTGTGTGCGTATGCCAGGATGCCAGGCCTGCTCTCTCCCTCCTCCTCTCCCTCTCTCTCCCCGTGAATGGAGAGCTGGCTACGTTTCTCTCTTGCAGGAAGACTCAGCTCTCTCTCTGTTGCCTCCTCAGATCCAGCAGCTGGCAACCCGCTGTGTGCAGTAGAACAAGGGGGTGAAGGACAGACCTTGTGGAAGCTCTTCACCCCCGTGCGCCCCCTCATCGAGGTGCAGCTGACCGAGGACCACCAGGCACTGGTGGGCGAGGAGAGGCACATGGCGCTGCAGGGGGTGTAGGCGTGCAGCACTGTCTGTTGTCAATACACACTGATCAAGCATATTAATCCCCAAATGTGGTGGGCGATTCAAGCTTTGTAGAATGTCTCTATGCTGCTGCATGGCTGCTGCACCAGGTGTGCAACTTTCTATCTCTGGTGTGAGGTCATTCTTAGATGACAGTGTCTACCTCTGACCCACTCAAAGCAATGCCTTACTACAGATCACTCTTTCCTGTCAAGTCCCTCTCTGACTCTTGGAAATTTCCATGCTCTTGCGGACGACCCAAGGAAGCTCCCATGGATGAAATGAGAAACAATCTGTAACACCGAAAGGCATCTTATGCAGGAGTGTCATTGCTACAGACAGGAATCCAATACTTTTGTAGGGCAATATCTATTTCATATCCATATATTTCCTCCATCCATGCCATCGGAAAGGGCTTCAGCCCATTTCCAATGGCAGGGGGTAGTTTGAGTTGGCTAAATTCCAAGATTGTTACTGTTGCAGGTCAGACCCTTTGCTAACTCAGTATCCTTGTGAAATTCATTTTTCTTGAACCATTCAATACTATTCTCCCCTATGTCAAAATGAGATAGAGCCTCTCCAAAAGTGTGGAATTATTTGAGAGCTGTAAACGTGGGTGTTCTGTTGTTACAGGAAAATTCCTTTCCAGCTTAAAATTCATCTCAGGTCAACAACTCTTGAATCAGTTTCCTCCTCAGTCCTTTCTGACTGGTAGCGTGTAGCTAAGGAGACCAAAGCATCAAATCCCCATGCACTATAATTACAAGCATTGACATAGCCAATAGGTCTCGCCTTTGGGTAGCACAATATCTTTGATCTTTTGACTGGGTGTGAGTGTTTGATTGATTCGGATGCTCCGTCCATCACTACCCCCTTTTGCACCGCTTTTGGCCGCCATAAGTATGGCAGGGTATGCTCAGACGTGAGTCCCTTGCTCACTTTGCCACTGGATTCAAGCAAGCCGGGCTGAAGACGCCTGGAATGCCAGAAACCGGTCCTCGGAAGCTTGTTTCCGGTCCAGGGAAGACATGGCTTGGCAGTTCGGGCTGGACTGTTCCCATGAGGCACAGGGTCAGACTGATTTGCATATAGCCATGTCTGAACTGGGGTGGCAGAGTGGGCTAAAGAACGGTGATGGATTAAACCTAGATCTTTTGACTGGGTGTGAGTGTTTGATTGATTCAGATGCACCGTCCATCACCACCCCCTTTTGTACCGCTTTTGGCCGCCATAAGTGTGGCAGGGTATGCTCAGATGTGAGTCCCTTGCTCACTTTGCCACTGGATTCAAGTTAGCCTGGCTGAAAACGGCTGGAATGCCAGAAACCGGTCCTCGGAAGCTTGTTTCCGGTCCAGGGAAGAAATGGCTTGGCAGTTCGGGCTTGACTGTTCCCATGAGGCACAGGGTCAGACTGATTTGCATATAACCATGATTGAACTGGGGTGGCACAGTGGGCTAAAGAACAGTGATGGATTAAACCCAGATCTTTCAACTGGGTGTGTGTGTTTGATTGATTCAGATGCTCAGTCCATCACCACCCCCTTTTGTACTGTTTTTTAAGAGTAGGCAGTAATCCGTGAGACAATTGCCTTCTCTTAAAAATGCTTTTGCAAGCATTCACAAAAGGTAAGGGGTCCCTCGGGGACCCTTCCCATTTGTGAATGGATTACCACCTACTTGAAGTAGGTGGTAACATGCAAATGTGTTATTACTGCATTCATACATACCATTAGGATTCACAAATTGCAAGGGATCCCCTAAACACTAGGCTTGGGCTGTAAATTCCGTTCCGCTTACGGAATTTGTAGAATTGGTAAAATTCAAGTTCTGCGGAGAACACGGAATTGCCCAAAATTCTCAGTTCCGCGCCTTTGCAGAAATTTTTGCTTGTTCATGTTCTCAAAATGCGTGTTCATGAGATAATTTGCCCCGAGCACGCAAACAGCGTTCGCGAACGGGAAAAAAGCATTGCGAACAAGCAATTTCACTTGTTTGTGGAATTTGTGCTTGCTCGCAGAGATTTTTTACCGTTTCGCCGAGCTTTGCATAGTGCGACTACGCAAATTCTGCCCATTAAGCAGTTCGTTAACAGGTTACCGAATTGCAAAATAGGGTTTGATACATGTATCAAGCATTTTTTCCAATCTCCAACGGGCTGATCCTGAGATTTAGCCAGTTAGTGCACACAAAAATAAGTGATACATGTGGCCCTAAATGTTGTTCCCATTTTGGAAATACATATGTGTCCTTGATACCTATTTTTCATGCTTTATTCTTTACCAAATGAATTGCTGTACACCTGGTACTCAATGAAAAACTATTACAAGACCCAGCGCAGTTATTGGCTCTAGGTTGCTCGGTTTCTTGTTGAACCTACATGTCCTATATATCCCCAAAACCAAAAGGGTCCAGGGGACATAACGCTATCTTGCTTTAAAAGATATGTCATACTTTGAAAAAGTTACAGGTGTAAACATTGGCACAAATGTCTGTTTATTCAACTAATTTTCACTTTTTCTAATTTTCAACTGTTAGTTTCTATATCAAAACCTTGAAATATCTACACAAATGACCCCTTTCTGAATTCTGAATTTGGTCTACTTTCCAGAAATGTATAGCTTTCCAGGATCCATTGTAACTTTTACAACTATTTCTACCATTACCTGGAAAGAGGTTGAAAGCACAAAAAGTAGCAAAAATATACTAGGCCCCAGTAAAGCACCAAAATGTGTAAAATATTGATTTTCTGACAAAAGTCTGCCTGTCCCTGAAAGCAGGGACGATGGACATTTTAGCACCACGAACCCTTTGTTAGTACCATTTGCAGGGGGAAAATCAGACTCTTTCTTCTGCAGCACTTTTCTCCCATTTAAAAATATACTTTGGGTAATTTCTGGGTCCCTTCCAGCGGAATCCACAAAACTTGGGTATCTTTAAAATCTCCATGATGCCGGATGAAAAGAACACAAATTTAGCGTAGATACCTTATGTGGACAAAACATTACAGGGGCCTAAGAGCGAACTACCTCATATAGCCAAAAAAAGGCTCAGCACGGAGGGAGGTCTAGCAACAAACGGGTTAGAGTGCTAGGCAAGCACTGCCACTGGGGCCTGGTTAGTAGCTCCAGTGCACTTTCAGAGTGATAACCATCAGCATTAGGGAAAATGTTGAGGGTGGCCATACAAAAATGGCACTTTCCTACATAATGTAATATTAGGCTTCACTGTGGTACGTAACAAGTTGTGTTACAATGTCGCTTTGCTATAATTTGTCACTCAGGCAGTTGTCCTTTTCTGTCCCCAAGCCATCAAACACTCTTTTTCTGCTTTTTCTGGTGCTCTGGAGAGGATACAAGGTGACAAATGCTTTTGATGCACAAAACTCACAATAAAAGCATACAAACAGTAGTTTATCACTCTACTCTTGCACTAAAAGCTATACTTGTACAAATATTCAGTGTCATTGACCTGTCAGACAAACAGCACTCTCCACAATCAGGACAGGATGACGCAGATGCCCTCAGGGCAAAAAGCAGGCAAAACAATGATCCCCAACATCTGAAGTTCTGAAAGAGAAGGCGCACATTGTCAATATTATTCAGAGTGTCACATTTTGCACTTGTTCTTTAGCCACTTTCAATTGGTGACATTATAGATTGCATACTTTTGGTTAATATTCATCTAAAGGTGCAAATGTTTCCTTTTGAGCCCTTCTGCAATCCTAGTGATTTGGAGTCATAGGGTGATGGTTAGAGAGTCCAGTTTTGTGGGGTGTGCAAGAACATACCAACAGCTTGTAGTCTGGGAGAGGGGGTTAATGATGCCCTTGTGAATTCCGATAGCAGCCCAGGTGAATACCAGAACCAGGGCTGCTATAGGAATTCACAAGGGCATATTATCAAGCCCATTATTCCCGCTTTATCTGCAGTTTCCTGACGATTAAAGCGGCGATAATGTATCGCCCGTACTTGATAATATGGCCCTTAGTGAGGGTAGCAAAAAGACTAACAAAAAAATGGTCATGAGCAAAACCTTTTTACAGAAACAGATTTGCCCGTTACACGTGCAAAAATAAATACTGAAGGAGAGAGATTAGTTCCTGATCTTTTATCACTTAGAACCCCTGTTTTCTTAGCCAATCACATGTAGAGGATGTGCTGCCCATGAAAATAACACGTTTAGTTGGCGCAACACAAGAAGGTAAATGAAATGAGCCGAATCGCCCGCAACAGTAAATAAGAGACAAAGCAAAAACAAAGTCCAAAAAAAGGAATGATCATTTTACACTGGGATAGATGATAACACAAATAGGTGTCCCGCCTACATAGTAGGGTGGCAGAGAGACTCACATAATAGATCTAATAATTAATCAGAAGCTGAGTTTCTCTCAAACAGCAAAGCAAATACTTGGTACGGTACCTCAAATTGAGATAAGAACTTCAGAACCATTTAAGCCTATCTCCCTTCACTGTAAATAAATGAGGGGAAATAAAGTATCAAAAACGTATTTTTTTTGTGCAATTGAATCACAGACACTCCGCAACCTCCCTTACACCACACCGGAGTTGAGGCTGGAATACTTGCGACGAGATACATGATGGAAGAGAATACTGCGGCGTCATGGAGCCGTGTTGGCAGCTTGACTGCTAGCCATGATATTAGCGCGTACTCACAGGATATAGTTCACTATAATGACGCATGCTACAAAGTCAGACGGCAGTGAGACTGACTGAAAAGTCCTTGGAACCGACGCCAAGAAAAAGGGGAGTCTCTGAGTAAAAGCTTATGGATCGAACGCTTTAGAAAGCTCATTAAAGCAGGAGAGCGGTCACCAGCCAGAAGGCACAACAGACTTTGGGAAGTAGGCTGGCGAGTAGTTTGCACCATGACGAGAGAGGAAAGCGATATTGCGCCTCAGCTCATCATTGTGCTTGTAATCGCAAGCTGGTGGCCAAGCCTTTGGTAGCACTTTTAAAACCGGCTTACAAAATGTCTCGCAGAGCAGCGCATACGCTGACTCAGCGAGACCTAAAAACAGGTTCAGCCGATCAAAGTTCCTGTAAGAGGCTGTAAAGTGGCAGGAACCCTGAGCTGCTCTACCACAGCTGGATGACTGATTGCTGCTGGACAGCTGCTGGATGGATGCTGGATGGATCCTGGATGACCGCTGGACGGCTGCTGGACAGATGCTGGATGACTGCTGGACGGCTGCTGGACAGATGCTGGATGACTGCTGGACGGATGCGGGACAGATGCTGTATGACTGCTGGATGACTGCTGGATGACTGCTGGACTGCTGAATTGTACTGCCTCGCCCATAACAAGGTGAGAGTACTCCGCAGCGAGAGAGGAGTCAGGCAGGTCGAGCTCATCTCCAGGGAGGGTACTGGGTTGCGCCTTTGGCAGAGAAGCAGTCCTGCCAAGCACCACGCATCTGAAACCTTGGCAGCTATGGAGGAACCTCAAGGAGTATTAGAGCCAGCATTCTCAATATCTCCACTTTTGATACCTTACTGCAGGATTCTGTATTTTAGTACTTGCCTGATGCAGCCCTCCAGCTAATGTCGCCATCAGTCAGGAATGGTCTTAATAATTACCTTTTGAGCTCTACATCGTCACATGATGAACACTCAGCCAGGCAAGGCACCTGGAAGTAAACCAGTAATGCAAAGTTAATCTACTCCGACTCAAGCTCCTAAAAGGAAGCACAGGGTGCAACGTAATGTGCAACACAGAATGGAGATGAAGGCGCAACCCTGTTGGAAGCAGAGATGCATGGGACACAAACTCTAAGAGCCAATTGGGAAGTGAGAAGGAACAGGAGTCTGAAAGAGCAGGATAGACGTCTGAGCTACAGATATAGGAAACATCTTTAAATCCATAGCCCGCAAGTAGCACATAGGGCGGCCATTTCAAACTCACAGAAAACTGCAGCCACATTAACCCTAAACAATATCATTTGTTCCTAAAACAGGCAAAGATAGAGCATGAGCTCCAGGCAGCCCATCGGACATTTACTCTGGTTCAGACTGAGACCCCGGCTCAAGTTTAAGCTCAGACAGTTGTAACCACCAGACAAACTAGTCCACTTTCAAGTCTGCTTGCAAAATAAGTTAGACTGCCTACAACCTCCACCTCTTTGAAGTATGCAGGTGTTAAAGGTACGCTTGTATCCTCCCTAGATATAGGAGCAGGTATACAGGACAAAAGTCTAACACAAGAATCAGAAGAGACAGTAGATGGTAGGAAATCGGTCAAAAGCATGCTAGATGCCAGCTACCATACTTAGAGAGATGAGGGACTTGAACGCATCGCAAGCATAAGAAGTAGCAACAGTCTATGAACGAGTATGAGGACACTCAAGTAATGAAATGGACCAAGGGCTAGATGTAGGTAAATCAGATTTACCGATTCATAAATACCGAATTTTACCGATTCGGTATTCATGAATCTGTAAATCTGATGTAGGTAAGTATTCGGTAACAAATACTGAATCGGTAGGATTTGGTATTTACCGATTCGGTAATTACCGAATCTGTATTTGCCATTGAGTCCTATGGGCCTTGAAGCCCATAGGAATAAATGGCAAATACCGATTCGGTAATTACCAAATCGGTAAAAATACCGAATTGCCAAGGGGGCAGGGTGTCACTTTGACACCCTGTAAAAAATTGATACTTGTATAGCGCACTTCTCACCCGCAAGAGTCTCAAGGCGCTTGTACGAATACCGCTGTAGAACCCATCCTGGCTTTCCCTGTGAGGCGTCCACTCCTGGGCACCCCCAAGGTGGAGGACACATACATGCCCTTAGGGCATGTCTGTGTGCCACATGGCACAGGTGTACATGCACAGATGTGCATGTATACAGGAATTCGTTATTTACCATGCAATAGTATTACACTGTAAATAACAAATTCTTAGGGGCCTGTGGCACTGTTTGCAGTGCCACCTACATATAGATGTACGGAATCGGTAAATTTACCGATTCGGTTTTTTACTGAATCGGTAAATTTCCCGAATTGGTAAATTTACCGATTCTGTAAAACCTAGGCACCCTACATCTCAATCACCAAATACCGGTCGGTAACGGCCAAAATCGTCCGTTACCGACTGGTATTTGGTGACCTACATCTGACCCCTAGTCCTTTGTGGATTTACGTGTCGCTTTTGATATGGTACCGAAAGCAAAACTGTGGGAAGTCCTTGAAAATATGAGAATGCCAGCCCCTCTTCTCAACATACTAATACGACTCCATGTTGATACTATTGCACAAGTGAGGTGGAGTGAAAACGGGGCCCTGACTGAAGTGATACATATTTATAAAGGAGTTAGGCAGGGGTGTGTATTTGCACCCACCCTGTTTATCAACTATGGCATCAGTTTTCTGAGCAAGGATGGCTGTGACGCACTGAGGATAGAATGTAAACGGGCCCATCCTCTCCTATTTGCAGATGACACCTGCTTATATCCAAGTCACCGCAAGGGCTCCAGCAGCTGCTAGATGATTTCCAGGAATTTTGTTTGGGAATGGGACTAGAGGTAAACAGTTCCAAAACAAAAAGCTTGCTGTTTTCATCTAACTCAAAGATCAAATGTAAGAAACAACTGTATATGGGTGGTGAACCACTAGAATTAGTGACAGATTTTGATCACCTGGGTATTAAACTCACCCAGAGTATGCGTTGGCCCCACAATTGGATAAAGCGTAGCTAACTCTGATCCATCAAACTGCAAGCATACTGAAAATCATAGCAGAACTAGATATAGAAAGCTGGCTCCAGCGCAGGAAATGTATATTACTAAAGCCCTGGACGAGACCTTATACGGTACAGAGCTCTGGTGTTGCTCTAACAGCAGTAACCTCTCAATTACTGAACAGAAATTCTAAAGATCACAACTGAGCCCTCCGGTGTCCACTCAGTTAAATCATCTCGATTTAGATCTTGGTCATAAGAGGATTTTACATAACATTGATCTTCTGATACGTATGTTTGGGCATCAGTTATAGACCACAACACCAGTCGCCTCCTATTGGGTTGGTCTTTGTGAGTTGATGATAGCATATTGTGTGGACAAGATTCCTTGGATGCTTTCAGTCAAGAATTTGGGAGCTAAGCTAGTACTGGTTGCCTATTGGAGAGAACGGGAAACCCTTAGCCAGATGAATAAACATAGTCTCAAAACTGTATAGTAGAGTTTTATTGAAACTGACCACATAATGAATTGCAATGGATCACTTTCAAATGATTTTGTGAGTTTGAAACAGATTGTTCTACTTGAGCCTACATTGGATGAAATGTAACCCCGGCTATCGAGGAAACTATACCTACAATTAATTTATGGCTGCGTACCACTAAATTTCTTTAAAAGAAATTAGTGTAAAGCAGGAGAGAGTCAATCAATCAATCAATCATAGACATTTATAGAGCGCTCTACTTACCCGGAGGGTCTCAAGGCGCTAGGGGGGGGGGTGCTGCTACTGCTCGAACAGCCAGGTCTTGAGCTTCTTCCTGAAGGCGAGGTGGTCTTGGGTCAGGCGCGGGTCAGTCGGGAGGGAGTTCCAGGTCTTTGCGGCCAGGTAGGAGAAGGACCTTCCTCCTGTTGTCGCTCTTTGGATGCTGGGGATGGTGGCGAGGGCGTGACTGGCTGATCGGAGGTGACGTTTGGGACCGTAGAAGTTGATGCGGTTGTTGAGGTAGCTCGGGCCTTGATCGTGCAGGGCTTTGTGTGCGTGGGTGAGGAGACGGAAGGTCATTCTTTTGTTGACCGGGAGCCAGTGCAGGTCTCTCAGGTGTCCGGAGATGTGGCTGTGTCGTGGGACGTCGAGGATGAGTCTGGCTGAGGCGTTCTGGATCCGTTGGAGTCTCTTCTGGAGCTTGGCGGTGGTTCCGGCGTAGAGGGCGTTGCCGTAGTCCAGTCGGCTGGTGACGAGGGCCTGGGTGACCGTCTTCCTGGTCTCGGTGGGGATGTGCTGAAGAATACTGTCCCTGTTGTCAAGGGATCCTGTGTCACCTGAATATGTTGTTTTTTTCCCTTGTACTCTCCATTTAAATGGATTGCCCTTCTTTGTAGAAATGTGGGAGTTAGGAGCTATAAGGAGGCATACAGAATATTGAAGACAAACACAACATGTAAGATTGTATTCTGTGTAGCTAAGGGGCATATTACCAAGGAATAGCGATATCTATCGCAAAATGCGCTTAGCACATTTTTTTTATCACTGCCTATCATCGCTGGATATGTTAGCGGAGAAAACATGCTATTAGCAATGTTTTTCTCCATTGTGCTAAAATATCCAGCGATAGCAGCGAAATGCGTGAATATCTCTGAGAATACAGCGATATTCACCCATTAGCAACTAAATGCTCATAGCCATGTTATCCACCTCCCATTGGATAACATGGCTAAGAACCGGTCTGGGCAGGTGTTAGTATTTTGGACATATTCGCGATTAGAGCGAATATTTCTATCGCTTTCTTTTTTTTTTGCACAAATACTGATGCACTTTGACTGACTCACTTTGCTGTGACTGTTAATCAACTGAAAAATTTTATTTATAATAAAATGTTTTATTTGTACTGTGTGTTTGTAAGTGTGTAATTATATGGTGTGCTTTTATCATCCTCATGATCGAAATAAAGTTCTTTGATTGATTGAAATGGAACAAATTATTATTGAAAAAAGACCTGGATGGGGATCTAACAATTACTAGAGCTCACAGGGTGCCGGGTCAAAGACAATCAAAAGCAAAATACCCGGTAAGATACTTTTGTATTTTGCATACTATTGCATTAAGGATCCTATCTTAAGCATGGCCATAGCAAGGAGTACTTCTTCAACTCCAGAAGTATCCCAATTAAAGTCTTTTCTGACATCTCGGCAGTAATGGCATGGCGTGAAGAGAATTTGTTAAAAGTCGAAACAATGTCCTGAGAACAACTTCGCTTTGAGTGTAAAGAAGTCCAGGCACTCTTCTCTTATGATGATTTTATTCTTCAAATCAGATAAAATCTTCTTGTCAGTCATATATGGCAATCTTCAAATCATCCAAAGCCAAATCATCCAAAGTCAACACGTGTTTCGTCAGTAATGATGCCACTGCATCTCTGACTTCTTCAGGGCTACAATTAGATTTAAAAACCATGCAGTATCATACATGTAGATTTATCAGAACACCACCACCATATCACCCATGCGACAAATGAAAATCACACAGTGACTCATAGGTGAGGGAATCAGTTCTAATAAAAGATCACATTACACTCCGCTACTAAAAATACATAATGTTGCGAAGGGTCTAGATTGAATCAACTAAGTTCAACTGGAACTGAGAGTACACAGTGCAACACCTTTATCCAAAAAAAGGGCAAGAAAGTAAAGACCAAAATTCCTCCAGTGAAAGAACCCCATGCTGATGCTCCAAAATCTGCTCACCTATCAGGATATTTCTTCAAAACCAAAATTACCAACAACTCTTAGGACAGGAAGGAGATTTTGCTATGTCAAATTCCTATACATCTCTGTCAAAAGTAATAACCTAGTGTCACTAACCACACAGTGCACATGTTATGTTGTGTCATAATATGCAGGAATATAATGATTCTTACCGCTCAGTATTCCATTAGGCGTCCAAGTGAAAAATCGAAATTCACATGATCTGTTGTCATGTATCCTGTAAGTTATAGATATATTCCATAAGGTTTCATCCCTTCATGTATTTTAAAACACAAATCCTCTCAAAGTTGACCCTGCCGTGTTGTACCAGCATATGTAAACTTCCACAGTATCTACCCATCCATACTACAAACTTCGGACAGATCTTACTCTCACATACCGCACCATCCTCAAAATATAGATCGCTTACAGTATGTGAAAACAACTGTTTACCCAGCGCGAAAAAGTATAATACGTACAGCGCCATGGATACAATCGTCACATCAACCTCTTTATGATCTTAACACAATGCTATATAATTCCTAAAATAACGTGTGACTAATGTCCAAAGCCCACACGCCCGTGCAGCCATTTACCGAGACCCGGAGAGTGCTCCTCATAACATCGGACTACCATCCAGAGTAAGCGCCATCTTAGTTTTTAGGGCAGTATTTATATTCTAAAAAACACTAAATTGTGCCTCCCATAATAATTAAAAAAACAGCACCATATTTCTGCAATCAACACAACATTTATACTCATATTCTGCTGATTATTCAGCATCTCAAGGAGTTTTATGTACATAACTAGAACTCTAAAACCGGACAAAACCTTATCCAATATGGCCGCCCAAATTTTAACTCCACAATCCGAGTGTTTTTCCTTCACTCGTTTTTCCTTCGGAAGACAAACTTTATTGAACCTATATACGTGCAAAACCCGCTATCCATATACATTTAAGAATGATATTAATAATAATAAATCTTTATTGCCTGATTTTAAAAAAACATTGCAAGTGCAAAACATTTAAAAGGTTTCAAAATTGCATATTAAAATGTCATATTCATAAAAAAACATTATATGTGGACAATAACAGATAAAACTTACGTTTAAAAAGTCATATTCATAATAAGCCAGTAGGAATAGCAACAACAATTTAAACATGACGGCGTTATTCCGATGGGGGGTCGCAGACTCTGGGCACCTCAATGAGTTTTTTTGCAGCGCGCTCCATAAATCTTATTAGGGCACAATTTAATTTAGTGTTCCTGGGGTGGAAACAGGCCAAAACTGCTGCTCTACAGCTTCTAATCATGTTTCTATTCCAATGATGCTTGAGTAGGGCCCGTCTATCTGCCAATAGTTTTGGGCACAGGCATATGAAGTGTATGATATCTTCATTGTGGGTCCCACAAAGTCGGCATTGAATTTTTCAATGTTCTCTTTTCCATTTAGGCCAATGAGTCAACAGGTTAATAACTCCCAGTCTCAGTTTTAAAAAACTTAGTTTTGTTCGAGCACTGAACGATATGGTACGGTACGGCTGTTGAGTTAACAAGGCATAGGATTGAAGGGTCATCCATCCATGACTTATTTTTACAAGGCTGGCTTTATCTTCCACTATTGATAATTGTTTGGTACTGATTTTCGCTAGCCTTTTGAATTCCTTCTGACTAGCGTGCAAGTTCCAGAGGTCATTTAGGCAAAGGGTTTTTTAGACCTTTTGACCAGTATTCATGTCCTGCTCGCCATGAGTTGTTATCAATGCTGGCCCACAAATGGTATCCTAAACTTCCCTCCTTTGATAACCTCAATTTGTGACAGCACACAAGAATAGACATGGCTCTGGCCAATGGTTGTTTGCAGATGCCTAGTTCCAACCTAATTTGTGCCGGTGATGTATGGTTTGGTAATTTGAACACTGACCCATAGATCTTGGTAATAATTTTGTCCAGATGGTCACTGTCCAGTCCTTTTAAAGCTTTGCTGCCGTAAGTTAAGGTGGGAATGATTTTTGCCTGAGCCACCTGTAGTATGGTTGCAAAAGTTAAGCCTTGTAGCTTCTTTTGAATTAGTACGATTGCAAAAGCAAGTGCCGTACCCTTCCTTTTTTGCTCTTCTAGGTGGGATTTATATTTTTCATTGTTGTTGAAAGTGACTCCAAGGTACCTTTGGCGATTTGATTCAACGATGCTTTCATTGTTCAGTGTCCAAGACAGTTTCTTGGCTTTCCTTGAGTGCACTGCTAGAATTTTCGTCTTCCTGTTGTTGATGCGAAGCTCGTTGTTGTTTGAATAGTCGGAAGTAGCAACCAGAAGTCTTTGCATTCCAATCTTTGTTTTACTTAACAGTACCACGTCGTCTGCATATATTAGATTTGTCAGCGACTCACCAGATAGTTTGGGAGCGTGGGAATTGACCTTGTTGAGAGCTTCAGGGAGGTCGGCTAAGAATAGATTAAAGAGTGTCGGGCCAAGACACAACCCTGTTTAAGGCCTTTTTCCGACGGAATTGGGCGGGACAATCTTGAGCTGTCCCGATCCTAATTCTATCCCATGTGTCCTGGTGTAGGAATTTTATGGCTGTTAAGATGACCTCTGGAATGTTGAGTCTGGACAACTTCTGCCAGAGTTTGCTTCTGTTAACATTGTCAAAAGCTGCTTGGAAATCAATAAACCCCATATAAAGTGGGCAGGAGCAGAATTTCGCTTGGTCAAGCAGACAAGAAACGGTCATGAGATTGACTGAGCTGCCAGTGTTTATTGTGAAACCTGTTTATTCTGTGGAATTATGGAGTTTTTATCGGCCCATGCCCTAAGTGAGTTGAGCAGCACTCCCGCAAAATACTTTGCTTCATTGTCAATGAGTGCGATGAGGCGGTAATTCCCTGGGGATTTTTTGTCCCCGCCATTAAAGATTGGTGCAAGGATGGATCCACGCCAGGAGGGCGGTATGGTGTTGCTTTGCCGACATGAGTTGAAAAGGGGGCATAGTTTCGCAGTCCCGAAAGTTGCATCTTCCTTGAACAGAGCTTGAGGAATTTCACCTGGACCAGGCGCACCATCCTTGCGTCCCTTTTATATTATTTTTTCTATTTCCGCCTTCTGGACTGTTGCAAAATTGATGCTGCTTTCAGTCAAGAGGCGTTCTATTGTTGGTGTCATTTTGTGACCTAGCTTCTTTAGGGAGTTTGAAGTGTTCAAAACAGGTTCCCGGAGAATCTCTGTTTGTGTTACTTTGTCCATTGGAGGGAGATTTGGGTGGTTAATGGGAAGTTCCTGGTCATTAAAGTGGGAGTAGAGAAATTCGACCCACTCTATTTCAAGTATGCTCGAGGAGGCAACTTTGGATGCATGCCCAGATGCATTGTTGATTGTGCTCCAAAACCTGGCAGAGTTGTTTGTTTTAATGTCATGCTGCAATTTGACCCAAAACAAGTTCCATTGGCTAATGCGTAGTTCATGTTTTGCTTTCTTAAGGTGACTACGGGCCTCTCTCAGTTTTGGTATTTTAATGGGATCCATTGGATCAGTTTTTAGGGCCCGCCATAAGCGGTTAATCGATCTTGTTGCTAATAGTATCTCAGAATTCGAAAGCTGCGTGTACTTTTGATCGGTTTGACTTGTGTGTTTTGTTGGTTTCGCGAATCTATCAATAAGTTCGGCTGCAAATGTTGACCAGTTGAAAGTTATGTTATCCAGGCTCGTTTGGCGCTCAATTATTTGTTTAGCCTCTGCTGATACGTGTTGAAGATTCTTAAGGGAGCATTTGATGCGTTTGAGGTTGATTGTGAGGATCTCGGATGGCAAGTCCCTTACCTTTTTGTGTTGTGTAAGGCAGGTCCTCAGCATGATTTCTTGCGGACAGTGGTCACTTTCTGTTCTGTTTCCAAGACAATATCCTGCTACTTGATGGAGCAGTGACATGCTGACGAAGGTGTAGTCAATTAATGAGGTGCCTTTTTTTGATAGATAAGAAAATCGAGGTGGCTTGTCAGCAGGATAACGCCCATTTAAGGCTCTAAGGCCCACATTTTCGAGGTTGCCTTGTAGAGAACTTCCATGTGGATCGTCCTTGTGCCATCCAGGCCGGTCTTGCGGTGGTATCTCCCAGATGCTGTCATGTGATTTGGTGACCTCATTTTTTTGGAGGACTGACATTAGCCACATGTTAAAGTCACCAGTAAGTAGGATTTCTGAGTTTAGAAAACCTGTTTGCACTCTTACTACTGACGCTGTTGCTTCTTCTACAAAGTATTTCCTAGATGCTGTGTTTGGGCAGACGTAGGCATTCATTAAGATTAACTTCCAATTTTGGCCATTGCTCGGAGTAAGAGAAATTCCCACACATTAGAGACGATTAGATGAGCCCGGCAGGTCCCAGGAGGTGACTGCATTTTTTGATGATATATAAACTGCAAGACCGCCGCTCCCTCTTCCTGGACAATTCAGTTTGTGCGCTGGAATATGATGGGTTTTAAAGCCTTCTAGGTGCAGCGGTGCCGTAAGCCATGTCTCTTGTAGTAAGAGTACGTAGAAGCCCCGAAAGTAGGAAATGGTAGCGTTATCCTCAAGTTTGCTTGTTAGGCCATTTATGTTCCATGAACAGATTTTTAGAGGAATCTTTTCACGGCGGTCCACCCTGCTGGGATGTCAACATAAAAGGCGGGTTGTATTCAGGGCGCCGGCCAGCCATGACCATGAACCCACCTCATCCTGATTCCTATTATTGTGATCCTATCTTCTTTTGCTTTCCTCGTTGGGTGGACAGAAGTCGGAGTTTTGTTGCATGCACCCCTGAGGACGGAGTAAACTGTACCCCTCCCTACACGTCAGTGTTCATCACCACAGCTTCCCTGTAGAACGTGTGGGTTGCCCTCTTCCCTGCCCATTTGTATCAGTATTCCCCATTGCTTGAAGGTGTCGATTGACCCGAGAATTGTATTCATTGCCTCTGCGGTACTCCAGGTGACCTTTGTGGATTGGTATGATTGGCCTTGACCTGGTGAAATGAATTCTACCGATATTATGTCTTGAGTGGTAATTGCATCTGACAGACCTGACGCTTGTATCAGCTTTAAGATGTTGCCACGATTAAGGATATCATGGCTGCCTTTGGACTAATATTCTGGATAAAAGAGGGTAGAGAGGTTGTCCCCACTCCAAGCTGTGCTATTCGGCCTGGGCATTGCCTCTGTTTTGTTCATGTTTGGCGTTTGCGCGACTTTTATCACAGGACCCGTAGTAGGGATCTCATTGCACACAGTATCGGGCCTTTCATTGTTTACATGTCCAAAGTTCCCGTTATCACTTGCTGGGAGTGCACCCTGTTGGTTGTTGACACGGTTTACTATGTCTACCTGCTTTAGAATGGGGCCTCCAGGCAGCCTTATCGCAAGACTCTGTGTATGATTCACATCCATTTCCTTCTGCTTAATGGGTGTGCTAGGGGGAGCCATATTGGTAGTGGTTTTTTTTTCTTTTACTTCAATAGGCAAACATTGTCCTAGAGGAACCGTTGGTGGTTTCTTTGCTATTGGCGAGCTGGGAATGTGACTCTTCCTTTTGTCACAGTCCTGGTTAGTTGATTGTGCTTCCGTTGTTATTCCTGGGACAGAGAGATTTTTTCACTCATCATTTCCGGAGACACCAGGACGTCTAAGGGTGTTGAACATCGGGTAGAGGTTTAAGACTTGTTTGCTTCTTCTCATTTTGTTGTCTCCTTTCCGCTTCCTCTGTCTTTTCGCTTTTCCAGCAGGGTTGCCCTCTTCTTGTTCAATAGGGGAAAGAGGGGTGGAACTAACTCTGCTGGTGACCTGGGGAGATTGCTGTTCTCTCATACCGCCACCTTGCACTGCTTTCTCTTCAGGTCGTGAGGAGTTGACAGCTTCTTCCTGTCTTAGCTTTAGGTTGAAGACTGTTTTGGATTGACGAGCTTCACTTGGATTGCCTGAATCTGTATCGCTGCCATTCCCAGGGGTGGGTGTAGCTTTTGCTATTTCTTTTAAGTCTGCTACTAGCTTTTCCATTATGCCTTGGAGCGAACAAAGTTTCTCCACTATGGGTGAGCATTTTCATCCTTGCTGCGGGTGATCTACAGTTTCCTGGGCCCGTCTAATCAGGCTATTGTGATTTGAGACCCTTTCGTCGATTTTGGCAACATATACGGCGAGTGTGTTTAGAAGGCTGATTTGAATGTCCATTTTATCAGCCTGGTAGGACATTGCGTCTGCTGACTTTTGAAGGATATCGAGGGCGGTAGCCCATGCTTTTTCTTGTGAGGGGACCTCGCTTTTGTCCTTCCTTGGAGTTACTGGTGGCTGAGGTAGGCCAGGAATTGAATTCCCATATGAATGCAACATTCCGTCGAATCGAGATAGGAAAGCTCTTTCATGCCTCCCTCAGCATCTTCTGTGTTTATTATGGTTCCGGTGGGCGCTGGCTCAGGATTACACACATAGTGTAGGTCCTGTTGTTTGCAACCCCCCCCCCCCCCCCCCCCAAAGGAGGTGCCCGGACTTTCCGTCGTGAAAGCGGTGTTGATGCCCTTGATGAAATGTAGAGCAGATTCTCCATTTTGACTGCACTGGATGCTGAAGCTAGCTTCAGGAGGCCTTTGGTTGAAGTTTTTCAAAGTGCTGGTTTTTTCTACCGCTTGTTCTGTATCAGTTTCCTGTGTGTTGAGGGCAACAATGGATATGGATATGGCGAATCCGGATGGAGCAGAGTGTGGTGACATGCTCTCAGTCTTAAGGAGGTCTTCCTTACCGGGCTCCACCTAAGCGCGGTTCGAACTGCCGTTAGCGGTTTGGTGGAAGCAGTGGTTGACATGTAACTGCATTGGGAAGTCCTTAGTGCCCCGTTTGCTGCGCCGCCCTTGGAGATGATCACCAGTGGGCATAGGGGCATTGGGAGCCCAGTGATGTTCTTGTTGCTAGAAAAAAATGTTGATCCGGCGTCTTTTATGTAGTTAAATTTTGTTGTTATCTTTGGTTGATTTCCAAGAGGTTTACTGACCCTTTTGTCAGGACACTTCCTGGAGGCCTGGGACTCACAATCAATAGTGATATCAGTGTCGCTCAGCAGCAGAATAGGTGACCATTCTGGGTCCGAGACTGTCCTCACGTTTCTCCCTTTGCTTTTCTTTTTCCTTTGTGGAGCCATTATCCTCACCCTGCCAGATATCATTTCAAGGCAACAGAGTAGATGAGGAGCGTAACTGAGAAAAGGCTCACAGGCCTACTACTGGGCCTCTGCCCACGCTTCAGCTGCAGCTTCGATCAGCTGCTAATGGCCACCAATCGCTTGGCACAGGTCACAAGTCATAAGTCCAGATCACTGATCTCTGATGCCTGCTCTCCTCGGGCCGCAAGAGATTTACTAGCATTCAGGCAGATTAACCTGGATTTGTTTTCATTAGCACTCAGAATGGACAAACAGACAGAGCAGGAAGGATTGCTTTAGGGTGATGGAGGCGACAATGGTACAGTCTTTAGCCTAGGGCTCAGTTTTTGCCAGGGACTGGGCATGGTCGTGGGTGTGGGAGTAGGTGTGGTTGTTTTCCATCGTGTCCCACCGGCCCAGAAGGTAAGCAACACTTTTTAATAATAACACAAACCTCAAACGCTGCACCCCTACCTCTTCAGGTGTGATTGGGTCACGTCGCGTGGTCCGTGAACTGGATCCGGCCCCTTAGAGCAGCCTCTTGGAGCAACCGGACACCTGCTGCTAGAACCCTCAGCAAACTTGGCAAACTTGGCTTGGCTCGGTACAGCAGCTCAGCAGCAGCGGCGGAGCTGCACAGCACCACGCTGCTCGACAGGGCAGGGGAGGGAAGGCAGCAAAGGCCACACGTAACACACCCCAGGCTTCAGCGGCTTCAGCGGCTTCAGCGGCTTCAGCGATGTTGTTCTTTCAGTGCTTCACATAGCCCTCACACTCGCTCGCAGCTCCTCGCAGCTCCTCTTAGTAAGACGAGCCGCGAAGGGTCAGGACACGGTTATGGCGCGGCTGGGGTGGTCCGCAAGCTGCAAGCTGATGGCAGCACTAATAGTGCGGAGCAGTACTGAAGCGGTACCGGAGCGGTACCAGAGCAGCAGCGGCGTTCACCCCGATTGATGTGGCGTCTCTGACTCCGGCTCTAGTTCTGGCATTCCCGCAACTCTCTCACACAGCTCTCTGGTGCCCTCTCGCGTCAACTAATGGAAACATCTGTATACATTTAAATATACATGGTTATTACACCAGAATGAATCTCCACATCTATTTGAACAATATTATCAGCCAGTTAATTACTGAGGTCCAGTTTCCAACAATATGGTGTAAATATTCCACATTCAGAGATCCATCCCTAAAAATCAAACGTTAACTATGAGAATGGAACATCAGACGGATTCACCCACAGAAGAAATGAATGTCAAAATTCCTATATACATGAAATGAAATACAAGAAACACATCATTATCACATGAATGTTGATATCAACTAGCGTCCATACATTCACCTCAGATTATACCTTATCATCTTAACAAAAGAAATTCACATATGGAACTAGTCATTACAGTTTTAACCAGGTCGTTACTGACGAAACACGTGTTGGCTTTGGATGATTTGACGATTGCCATATATGACTGACAAATGGAGAATTTAGATATAGCCTGTGCAATGGGGAAATATATAAAAAAAGACTAGGTGTTCCTCAAATGTGCAGAAAAGCACGTATAGTGCAGCCCCTACCACTGAATAAAGGTAGAGATACTAAGGTATAACAGTAGTAAGAGCTGCATTCTGAAGGAGTTATGTATAGGTAAGATTTTAGCGATTTTAATAAAATAAATGTTATAATACTCCGTTTTAAAAGGAACACGAGAAGTTAAACTATACGTATCTTGAGGTGTAATTGTGGTTTTAATACTGTCATGTTATGCTGTGGTTCTTTCTCTTTGTTTAATATTGTCATGTTATGCTGCTGTTCTTTCTCCTTTTCACAGAATGTGGTCAATGTACTTTTAAGGTTTTAACAAACCAAATAAAGTTCTGTTTGACTAACTGACAAGAAGATTTTATCTGATTTGAAGAATAAAATCCTCATAAAAGAAGAGTGACTGGACTTTTTCTACAAGTTCAATTTTCAAGTTTATTATGATATCGGAACTCTTACGAGATCCACATAAAAGACATAAAATACATACAATAAAATCTTTAAAATAAAATATCGACAAGTACATAGAATAAGAATACACAACAATTAGGACCTCTGAATTACCAAATTAATACAAATTCAGGAAACATTTGAAAATTTTGTACAGTTTGAAACAAAACATTTCATTAGGAGGATTGATCAAAGCTGCACTAAAAGAAGGAGCAGACAAAATGTTCAATTGAAGGCAGATGGGTCTAAGCCATCTTCTCCTATAAGACATCAGGGCTGGACAAACAAAAATGACATGAGACAAATCTTGATCATACATATGACAAAAATCACAGACTGCTGAAGAGCCATGCCATCTGGATAAGAGCGATTTCAAAGGAAGTAAATCCTGTCTTACTAAAAACAGTAGGCGTCTAACGCCATGAGGAATGTTCCATTGAACGTATGGTTGAGCTTTCCTCAACAGACAGGAATCGATAACTGGGGTAATGCCCTTTTTCAAAATCCGGAAATCTCTATCCAGTCTAAACCCTAGTTCCCACGAGGAGGACTTCAAAAGGGTTTTTAACTGATAAGATGACAAAGAGAATAACACATCTTTATCCAGTTGTAATTGACCCACAGCATATCTAAATTTTTTTACGATTAATGAATAGTCATTCAAATATCCCAACAACTCATTTTTTATAAGATGTCTTAAGGTGCTAGGTTCGCTCCTTGCAAGGCTGACAACCCAGCGCACGATTCCCGCTAGACCTTGGACCCAGCGACTACGTAAGCCAAATTCCTGTCTAAAGACAGCAGTAGAACTAGCTGTATTGACAGATACTAGGCTACGTAAATGTTTTCCTTCCGAGGAATTTAAGAAGCTCCAATTTTTTATATCAATTAACTCTATTCCATAAAGTAGGGAGGCAGGAACCTTTGCTCGAAATACATCTAATAATATTGAAAAATGCCTTCTACCTGTAGCCTTATACAAGGATACCAAACTCTTTCCCTGAATAATAGCTTTCCGGGAATTGTTGGCTATATGAGCTTTTTCACTTAGATTACTCATAACAATTTTACCAAGGAAGGAATAAGATTTCACTGTTTCCAATTTTTGACCCCCTACTACCCAAGGAAAGTTCGGTTATTTAGGTTTCTTCCTACCCGACATGCACATCACTTTGCTTTTTGCAATATTTATCAACAAAAAATGGTTTCCAGCATATTCATATAAAGCCTGCAGGCGATTATTCAGACCCTTAGGAGTTAGGTCAAGAATCAAAATATCATCAGCATACATGAGGCATACAATTGGAGAGCCCCCCAAAATCCGGGCAATACCTGAACATACTGAGAGAGCGAGAGGTAAATCAGCTGTATAAAGAGAAAATAGTAGAGGGGCCAATAGGCAACCCTGTTTTAACCCGTTGGATGTTTGAATTAATCTAGATAAACCTCTTTCACCACCTAGCAGCACTCTGCACCAGGTGTCCGAATAGAGGGCACAAACTAATTTTATAAGAAAGGGAGGCATCCCTAAATCGATTAACTTTCTCCACAGCAATGTTCTGTCCACTTTATCGAAAGCTGTGGAAAAATCGATGAACTCGCCATAAACATGCCCTCCACGGACTTTCACATATTTTTCTGTTATAACCTGAAGTGCAGTCAAGTTATCTAACGTTCCGTGCTTTTGTCTAAAACCAGTTTGTTCAAAAGGCAAAATGTAGGCCTTAGTTACCCAATAATTGATTAAGGTGAGAATACATTTTGCAAAGACCTTGCCGATGGCATCTAGCAAAGCAATTTGACGGTAATTTTGTGGAAGGTCTCTTGCCCCTTTTTTATATAAAGAGACAAGAATACTCCCTTTCCAGGATGGGGGGACAATTCCGCTAGCAAAGCAAGATTTTAACACAGGATAAAGAATTTTGCTCCATAATTTGCTCTGTTGTTTTAGTACAGAGATGGGAACCTCGTCAGGACCCATCGCACCCGAAGAGCGCATGCTCTTAATGGCTAATTCAATTTCCTTTTCAGTCGGGGAATCATACATGCAAGAGTCATCATAAGTTACATCATTTTTCCGTTGCAGACTATTATTACTGTACAGATTCTCAATATAATGAACCCAGATCTGCTCATCAATGGCGATTTGCGTAGGACTAACTCTAGTGCCGCACCCTTTGCCTATTAATGACCAGAATGTCTTAGCTTGGCCATTATATGAGGCTTCCCGAAGTTGGATCCAAACGGATCCCTCCTTATCTCTTTTTAAACGGGCCTTCAGCCTTGCTCTCCTTCTTTTTAGAAGTGCTAATTTCTGATGGGCTTCCTGACTAAATGATAAGTATTGACCCCTTATCACTTTATTTATTTCAATATTTAATAACCGAAGCGATTGGGGGAATACTAAGGATTATTTAAAGGAGGGGCCCTTCTTGGCTATTGAGGTCACTAATTCTAAAACCTCAGCAAAGCCTAATAGTTCCCTCCCATCCCACCGAAACAAATTCTCTACAGTAGAGATTAAAAGAGTCAGCAAACACACAAAGGAACGGTGATTCCAAAAACATTTCCCCGAACTGGCGCCAAAATTCACCACATCCGTGTCGATGTGCCAGGAATCCGCCAGAGGAGGGCTGAGAGAAACTGTAAGCATCAGCACATTATGGTCGCTAAGTTTAGTATCTACAACCAAAAGATCTTTCATATGGGAAAAGAAAGAACAATCTGCGATTACATAATCAATAATAGAGTCTCCGTTTTTTGAATTATGTGTGAAAGCTGCCGGGATATCAGAAGTGAATCTCCCATTTATTATTAGACAATCCACCTTAGAAAGACCTTCCAAAACTAATTTACCTCTTTTATTAGATTTAATATTCGCTGGAAACAAGGCCTGAGGTATATTAAGCGCTTCTTCCCTAAATTCATTTCTAAACAAATCAAGCCCACAATTAGATATATTACAATTCAAGTCCCCAAAAAATAATATATAAGGGGGTGGGGAAGTATCCATACTTTTAGTTATGAAGAAGAAGAGTACTTTTAAACCATCATTAAAGCAAAAGTTTGGGGGAATGTAAGTATTTATTAAAACAAGCAATTTATTGGGACAATCCTTGAACAAATTTTTTAAAATTATTGCCTGAAACAATTTATCGGGATCAAGATAGTGGGAATAACTCCAATTGATTCTATTGGATAATAAGCATGCTATTCCACCCTTGGCATGACCTCTCTTAGAGGGGATTGCACTTCCTAAGACAAAGTACTCTTTTTCGAGTATTAATTTACCTTCCACCCACATTTCTTGAAGACAAATTATGTTGGCTTCTAGGGAGCGTAGGAAACATAATTTTTCCTTGTAATCTTTGAAACCCACAGTATTCCATGAGATTAACTTTAAGTCTCTGTTAAAAATTTGGATGCGGTTTAGGGCAAGAAGTAGATTTGCTAGAGAGAACACCCGGTAACAAACTCCATTTTGAATTATCATCCATCAAAGTTTGTTTAGGAAGAGGAGGATTTTTGTAAAGAACTTGCCTTTCATTCTTTGCAACACATATTTTTAAGTCCTCAGATCTAACTGAGGACCAATCTGTAGGCTTCAAATTAATATCAGAGATTGTTGGCAAATTAGTGGATAATCTTTCACTCCGTTTTTCCACGAAATATGGAGTAACATCAATCCCTCTGATTTGTAATTCCTCAGCCCACTGTAAAATGTGATTCAACACCAATTTAGAGTGGAATTTCACCCTTGCTGTTCTCCCTAGAGTGACATTGGGAAGTAATACCACATCCAGGTCCGAAGCTTGAATTAGTTTTAAACTTTCAATCTCCTGAAAACAAGTGGGCAGAACTGATCTATTTAGAATTAGGTCAGTATCGAATAAAGGAGAAAAATCTAAAAAGAGAGTATTTACATTTATTTAACCCTAGTTGGCACCGAGGGAGTGGACACAATTGTAGGAGAGTCTTGAAAAGGCCTAGCCAAGGGGTTAAGAGTGGAAGGTAGAGGATTTACAGGGAATAATGGAACACTAGGGTAAGAATGGTTGGAGGAACTTATAAGACCAGACCCAATAGTCACTTGTTCCACTTTAGGAGAACCAATTATATCTTCCTGTACAGCAAAGGACTGCTCAGTCCGGCAGGATTTTTCTAATATAGGTTCCAAATTCTTTTCAAACATAAGTTTCCTCTGTCTTTTTTTTGAAAATCTTCGGACAGGTTTCCTCTTTTTTATTCTATTCTTTTTTTGCTTTATCAGGACTACCTTTTCAACATTACCTGGGAAAGCAATAGGGACCTCTTCCTCTTTTTTTACCTGTAGAGAGAATATAGGGAATAGGGGGTGAGCTTCCAAATTTTGAATGACGGGAGAGACAGGCAAAGCTTCTATCTCTTCGTCGTGAGTGACAACACAGTTGGCTCCAGCAGAAACCACCTTGTCAACGGTTGGATCCGCCAATGTGACTATGAATTTATT
Organism: Lissotriton vulgaris; assembly: GCF_964263255.1. Lineage (NCBI taxonomy): Eukaryota > Metazoa > Chordata > Amphibia > Caudata > Salamandridae > Lissotriton > Lissotriton vulgaris. The sequence continues at coordinate 47,196,824 of NC_141699.1, forward strand.
TATTTTCTGTCCTTCGGGAGAGGGATTTGAAACCGTTTGAACTGGATTTAGTGTTACTATTTGATTCGGAGACCTCTTGTTCGGGATCTCCAATAAATTGTCGGGCTCTGGATGGCACCCGAGAATGACCCACTATTATGTAAGAGCACTCTTAGGATTTGGTTTACCGTGTCAAGGATGCAATCTGAAACTCCAACAAATTTTTCCAGTAAACGGAGAATGGAAGATATTAATGATTCCAAAGAGGACAGTGAATTAAAAATTAGCTTATCATTAGTACTTGGAGGGCTCACAGGCATATTGTTCAAAATGGGGCCAGAGCAAGAAGTGAAATTTAACTGAGCTAAAGAGAAATCAAATTTATTAGAAGGAGTACTACTAAGAGGACGAGGACTAGAGATTAAAATAGCTTCAGTGGTATTAGAATTAGCCCTGGCAATGTCCTGAGGGAGTCTCATCGACCCTTTTTGAGCTATTAAGTCAATATCTGGTAAAGTAAAATCACCCTCCGGAATAACAGAATTAGAAGGCAAATCTGTTGAATTAATTGGATTCTCTATGGTATTAGGTACTACCAAATGAGGAAATTGGGGAGAGATGGCATTGGAAGATTTTATAACATTACAGCCCAAAGCCCCATGTGGAAGCTCCAAATTCCTCTGCGAATCGATAGTCACCAAAGAAAAACTCCCCACTGTTTCTGGGGAAGGGGATCCAAAATGGAGCGAGGCAGGAACTGCAACCAAGATTGAGTTATCCTTAGTAGTGGTATTAGCTAGCTCAGGCACTTTACCCTCTAACACTTCCGTGGTTAGAGGGACCACTGAAGCCTTGTACTTTCCCCTCTCCCATAAACTAAATAGGTGGCATTGGCCTTTCAATTGCAGGGAGGAAGTAATTTTATTACGCAAGGGGTTCGCTTTAGTTTTAGAACCAGATCTCCCCACTAGGACACGAACAGAACGGAGTTTTTTTGCCGTCATATTTATGATGGGAAAGGTACAACCCAATTCATCACAAGGCAGAAGGACAGAAATAGCCTACCAAAGCACACACAACAAGTGAGACCAAGTGGGCTGAAGTAAGCAATAGGAGTTATAACATATTTCAAAGGGACCGGGCCCAGACCAGCCTACTTCAGCCTCTGACGGCCGCAGACGGTCCCGCCCTTGTCCCGGGCTACACCCGGTGCACTCCCGCGCGCTCCCGCGCAGCGGTGATGATGTCCGCCTTTTGTATGGCAGGGAGGTTAGGGGGGCGTGGCCAACAGGGAGAGCGGCACCAGGTGGTTAAGGTGAGGTCAGCAGCAGAGACTGTTGGAATCTGTAGTCCTGCTGCTGCCGCGCTCGCAGCCCTGCTCAACAGAAGTACTCACTGGGCCTCAGCGAGACCCACTCCCCACAGAGTTCACACAAGGCCAAGCACAGTGCTGCAGGACCTGCGAAGCGGGTCCGGCTAGAGGTAGCGCTCTGACGTGAAGAAAGTGCTCAGGAAGAGCCAGGCATCAGACAGCTCCACCAGCGTCGGAAGTCAGATCCCAGCACAACTCTCTCCCAGGTAGAAAAAATCCAGCGAAGGTCAATGTCCAAAGTTCTTTTAGCGTTTGAAGGGGGGCATGGCCAACAGGGAGAGCGGCACCAGGTGGTTAAGGTGAGGTCAGCAGCAGAGACTCTTGGAATCTGTAGTCCTGCTGCTGCCGCGCTCGCAGCCCTGCTCCACAGAAGTACTCACTGGGCCTCAGCGAGACCCACTCCCCACAGAGTTCACACAAGGCCAAGCACAGCGCTGTGGGACCCGCGAAGCGGGTCCGGCTAGAGGTAGCGCTCTGACGTGAAGAAAGTGCTCAGGAAGAGCCAGGCATCAGCGAGCTCCACCAGCGTCGGAAGTCAGATCCCAGCACAACTCTCTCCCAGGTAGAAAAAATCCAGTGAAGGTCAATGTCCAAAGTTCTTTTAGCGTTTGAATGGGGGGGCATGGACAACAGGGAGAGCGGCACCAGGTGGTTAAGGTGAGGTCAGCAGCAGAGACTCTTGGAATCTGTAGTCCTGCTGCTGCCGCGCTCGCAGACCTGCTCCACAGAAGTACTCACTGGGCCTCAGCGAGACCCACTCCCCACAGAGTTCACACAAGGCCAAGCACAGCGCCGCGGGACCTGCAAAGCGGGTCCGGCTAGAGGTAGCGCTCTGACGTGAAGAAAGTGCTCAGGAAGAGCCAGGCATCAGCGAGCTCCACCAGCGTCGGAAGTCAGATCCCAGCACAACTCTCTCCCAGGTAGAAAAAATCCAGTGAAGGTCAATGTCCAAAGTTCTTTTAGCATTTGAATGGGGGGGCGTGGCCAACAGGGAGAGCGGCACCAGGTGATTAAGGTGAGGTCAGCAGCAGAGACTCTTGGAATCTGTAGTCCTGCTGCTGCCGTGCTCGCAGCCCTGCTCCAGAGAAGTACTCACTGGGCCTCAGCGAGACCCACTCCCCACAGAGTTCACACAAGGTCAAGCACAGCGCCGCGGGACCTGCGAAGCGGGTCCGGCTAGAGGTAGCGCTCTGACGTGAAGAAAGTGCTCAGGAAGAGCCAGGCATCAGCGAGCTCCACCAGCGTCGGAAGTCAGATCCCAACACAACTCTCTCCCAGGTAGAAAAAATCCAGCGAAGGTCAATGTCCAAAGTTCTTTTAGCGTTTGAAGGGGGGGCTTGGCCAACAGGGAGAGCGGCACCAGGTGATTAAGGTGAGGTCAGCAGCAGAGACTCTTAGAATCTGTAGTCCTGCTGCTGCTGCGCTCGCAGCCCTGCTCCACAGAAGTACTCACTGGGCCTCAGCGAGACCCACTCCCCACAGAGTTCACACAAGGCCAAGCACAGCGCCGCGGGACCTGCAAAGCGGGTCCGGCTAGAGGTAGCGCTCTGACGTGAAGAAAGTGTTTAGGAAGAGCCAGGCATCAGCGAGCTCCACCAGCGTCGGAAGTCAGATCCCAGCACAACTCTCTCCCAGGTAGAAAAAAATCCAGCGAAGGTCAATGTCAAAAGTTCTTTTAGCATTTGAAGGGGGGGCGTGGCCAACAGGGAGAGCGGCACCAGGTGGTTAAGGTGAGGTCAGCAGCAGAGACTGTTGGAATCTGTAGTCCTGCTGCTGCCGCGCTCGCAGCCCTGCTCCACAGAAGTACTCACTGGGCCTCAGCGAAACTCAGTCCCCACAGAGTTCACACAAGGCCAAGCACAGTACCGCGGGACCCGCGAAGCGGGTCCGGCTAGAGGTAGCGCTCTGACGTGAAGAAAGTGTTTAGGAAGAGCCAGGCATCAGCGAGCTCCACCAGCGTCGGAAGTCAGATCCCAGCACAACTCTCTCCCAGGTGGACTTCCTTACACTCAAAGTGAAGTTGTGCTCAGGGCATATTTTCGAAATTTAACAAATCGGGGAATACAAGTGGCTGTCCCTGTCCTTGGAAGCGCATTGTGACTGTTTTTTGCTTTTGATTAGGGGAGTACAAATATTGTCTTGTGGTCAAGAAAGCTTTGCCACTTTTCCTGTTTTTCCGAATTTGTTAAAAGGTTTTATTTATTTAAGGGTGCCCAGGCATCTATTGCAAAACAAGCCAAACTTGTAGTCTTAGTAAAGGGCCAATTCTTTCATTTTCTGATATGAGATCACTTCTTATGAAAATGTCTAATTAAAATTCTAAAATTGGTATCTGTTTAGACTTTATATACCATGCTATATTTCTGTGGGGGGAGGGACTCTCTTGAATCTGAGTCTGGGAGGGCACAAGTTAAACGCAGAAGGGCTGCAACACACTAGCAACCAGGTCAAATTTGGGGGTGGGGAGGGAAGCGTGGGCAATCCTCTGCTGAGGGAGGTCACAGGTAATTCAGGGGGTGAAGTAAAGGACAAAATGGAGAGTTCATTTAATTTTCGAAACCTGGATAGGGTTCAAACAAAACCAGAATTGCTGGGAGGAGAAACTGTCATTATAGCAAAAGGGAAGTCAAAGAAGGCCAGGAAGAAGGAATCAAAGCACAAAGGCAGCTTAATGGTATTCAACACATCTTCTGTTATGTAATGCACTTTATACTGTATGATGCACTTGGGTCAGGCGTATTTAGATAAATAGGCAGCTTAAGGGATATGATGCTTTATGTTTTTGTTAATCGAGGCAATCTCTACTGTAAAAGGTATTTAGTCATGGAATTAGGTAGGTATAAATATGGACTGTCTTGACGTATTTCTTCCTTTGTTGGTCTGATGCATGGCATGGACTGGTTCGCAGTTTTTCAAAGTGCTTCACCCATCTTCGTTATTGGCCTTCATTACCCATGTTTGTCTTCCCAGCTTTCTATTAACAGTTCAATCTGGCTTGCAGTGTCCGTTGGGGAATTGCCTTCTTATGTTGTAGAGTTCTTTCTAATTTTCCATGGCTTGCTGCTTCTTGGGCTTCTGTGGCAAGACCATTGATAAATCTTCACTTATCTGCTCGTAAGCTTCTATTTTACTTCCTTGGTGGTTTTGGTGTATTCGCCTTCAGCTTTCGCATTTGCTGCTCTTGTCCAGCTGGTGTTGACTGCAGCTCTCTTTTCCTTTCTCCGTTGGATTTTGCAGGGAGTCTCAGGGGAGATGCATTCTTTTGCTGGTGTTTATAGAGACCCAGTACCTGATGATAGGTTGATGTTGCTGTTTCTTTTGTCTTCTCCCACTGACTTGCTACTGGGTCTGTGCCATCCTCTAGTTGTTGCAGGACTTGAAACTTATTACTGAGGGTGACTGTGTTTTTACACCCATTTCTGTGCATCTTTGAGGATGGTGATGTTATATTGCTGGAGTTGGTTTGTGTGTTCTATTAGGGGCTGCTTCATTAAGTTAAAGAAGATCAGGAGCTCTAAGATCCTAACGCAGCAAACATCAGGCTTGGTAATTCCAATGTAAAATCCAAGCAGAAACTTGTAGGACAACGGCCACCACCAACAAAGTCCAGAGCTTCAACACTTGTCTGAGGAAAAGCCTTGAAATCCACTTGCCTTGCACCACCAGCAACAACAGCCTATGATAGCAGACCTTTCATTTCCCTGCTCATGAAGAAATCGCAAGCCCGTACCAAACAACACCAGGCAAGCCCTCAACTGCAACCCTCAATGGTAAAGGAAAAGAGGGAAGGCCAAGATTCACTAGCCATCAAGGCCTCAAGACTGACTGCAAGGAGATGGGTTACGCTGGGAGTCAAATTGAAAGAAAAAAAAACAGGACAGCGATGATTAAAGGACCTGGTTGATGGCCCATACCCCGGGAGGGGTGGATGGCATAAATAAGTAAGTATGTTAGCGAGTACTCACTCTGCAATCACTACCTCAGAAAGGTAAATCACTCCTCCTCACTCTGCTTGTGCTCCCCCAGAGAGATAGATACCTCCTGCTTACTGTGTCAGAGTCTTGGACACTTCCATCGCTTTGCAGAAAGGTAAATAATACCTGCTTGATGTCTGAAATCTACATTCCCCAGCATCGTTTTTAACAATATCTCAGGGTGCTTAAGAAAAAAAACGGTGTTGCATGTTTTTTGTACTCAATGGTGCTAAATGAGTGCTGTGTCGTGCGCTATATCAAATGGGGCCATCTATATTTGAGACAGTTAAATATCACATTCCCAATCTAAACTCTTGGATCACATATTTACTGTTTCTAATCTCTTATACTTCATACTGTCTGTCTGTAATGTCTCGCACTACCTCCAATGCTACCTTCAATTCCATATAACATTAAATAGTCTATACTCCCTGCCTTTAATCTCCTAGACCCCATACTCACTGTCTGTATTCATGTATTCCATACTCACTGGCTCTAATCTTCTGGATCCCTTATTCACTGTCTCTATTCTCCTGCACTGCCTTCAATGCTACCCTCCCTTATTGAGTTAAATACCCCATCCTAACTGTCTCTAATCACTTGTACCCCTTTCTCACTGCCTTTAATCTCTTTAACTCCATACCCACTTTTTCTAATCTTCTGTTCCCAGTACGCACTGCCTCCCATCTCCCGGATCCCATATTCACTGTCTCTTATCTTCTTGATCCTATACTCATTGTCTCTCATCTCCTGGACCCCATACTCACTGTCTCTAATCTCCCGGATCCCATACCCACTGTCTCTTATCTCCTGTATCCATACTCACTGTCTCTGTTCTCCTGCACTACCTTCAATGCTACCCTCTCTTTCCTATTGAGCTTAATACCCCATATTCACTGTCTCTAATCTCCCGGATCCCATTCTCGCTGCCTTTAATCTCTTGTAACCCATACCCACTTTTCCTAATTCCCTGTACCCGATACTCACTGCCCCTAATCTCCCAGATGACAAACTAATTGTCTCTCATCTCATTTCCTCTTTTTCACTGTCTGTAATCTTGTACCTCACACTCACTGTCTTTAATCTCCTGGATCCCTTACTCACTGTCTCTATTCTCCTGCACTGCTAATTACTATTACCCCATTTCCACAGCCTTTATTCTTTTGTACACCATACCCACTCTTCCTAATCTGATGTTCCACTATAAGCAGTGTTTCTAATCTCCCACATTATCTACAAATCTGCCATCTGCCATATCTTTCTTGTGGAGTTAAATGCTCCACATTCATTGTTGGAAATCTCCATTTATATCTGACATGTTCATTTCTTCCTCACACTGTGAAGTGTGGCACATTCTGAACATTCCAATCCCTTCCTCAGGGTAATTTATTTCCCTTTCTGCAGCTGTCTCTCTAATCTCTCCCAGTTCCATCTTGTCCTATAGGATTGAGGAACATAATACTCACTCTCCGGAGCTCTACATTTCTGTACGGTACTCAAATGATGTGAGGTGATGGCGGGATGCTTTAAACTTTAAGATGAGGCAGACTGCCCTTTTATACCTGACCCTACATGCGGGGAGGGATCTGCAGATCCTCCAGTGTCCAATCATTTCTCAATTTGCTTCAATCCTTTGCAGCTTCATGACTGACATTGACTCCACCCAGCGCCATGTTTTCAACTATTCAGATCCCATCCAAGCATTACATACCTGGGCTAAGTGTTCAGCAAAAAATCCCCTTTGGCATGAACACACAAAGACACACACACACATGCACACACACGCACAGAGACACTCATGCAAAGACAAACATACACCGAACAGGGGCTTGTCTTTGAAGCCACAAAAACAACTAAATATGTTGAAGGCTGAGCTAATGCTTTATAACATTGGATGAAGACAGACCCCTGTATCAGCTGTCCTTTTTCATTTGCAGTGTTGCTCACACTTAGCTCCATTCAAGACTTCATCCAGACTTACATTAATGCTATATGCAAGATGGCAGTGCAACATTATGTTTATTGGAATGGCTATAGAATGTATATAAATGCTCAAGGTTAGTTGACAATGACATTTCTTTCAGATTGAGTCTATATCGCTCTCCATACCCCTCATGTGTACAAATGCTCTTCCTTAGATGGTCCAGTTAATGATGTATAGTGTGCCTCCTTCCATTGGTGAGGTTATCTTCTGTTCCACTTTCCATCATGTTCTTAGGCACCCTTTAGCGTGCCTGGTTGAGAGGGTTGTTTGGGGTTTGACTTACATGGTACATGTTGATGAGGTGTGTAACGTTTGATTATGTGATGATGCACGGACACTGCCCGTCGCTGTGCATTAGCATGAGTGTTGCAGACATCTGTGGGGGGGTGGTATACAGAGTTCACTCAGAGAGTCAGAAAGACAAATCATTTGGGACTCGGTTACACCACCAAGTAGGACTTTTTGGAGCTCATCCAGGAGTGACATGGAAGCAACCAATTGTAGGCACTCCATAAACATCAGTGAGCAGTACATGCAGTCTACCTGGTTGCTTAACAGAAACTAAACAGTCCACACAGGAGTAACAGGGGAGCAACTCTTTGCAGGCACTGCTAATCCACCAAGGAGTATCATATTGAGTCCACGCAGGAGTAACAGGGGAGCAACTCATTGCAGGCACTGCTAATCCACCAAGGAGTATCATATTGAGTCCACACAGGAGTAACAGGGGAGCAACTCATTGCAGGCACTGCCAATCCACCAAGAAGTATCATATTGAGTCCACGCAGGAGTAACAGGGGAGCAACTCATTGGAGACAATATTAATCCACCAAGGATTATTATATGGAGTCCAAGCAAGAGTAACATGGGGGCAACACATTGGAAGCACTGGCATAAAAAGAGGGGTTGCGATCTTCATGAGAAAAGGGGTTGGGAAATGTACTAGAACATTAGCCGATAAATGGGGGAGATGGGGGCTGGTGGAAATGATTGTAGAAGGTAATACATTTACGATGTGCTGTCTATATGGTCCCAATCTGGATGACAATGAGATATTTAATACTATTAACTTGGAACTAGCTACCTGGAGTCAACCGATAATTCTTTGTGGTGACCTGAACATTAACATGGAGTCTGATTGGAATATTCAGGCCCAGGGGAGGTATGCTGGCCGAAAAAGTAGAACACACAGAGCTCTAAGAGATTTAGTGGTAGGAAATGGGTTATTTGACGTATGGAATAATTTTTCCCTACTGACCCTGGATATACTATTTTTTCATCACCACATCAAAAATGTGTCCGATTAGATTATTTTTTTATCTCTTCCTTTTTTTTTGGGTGTGGCCAATATTGATATTATGCCTCAATCACTTTCTGACCACAATCCCCTTATATTAGAATTATCCTTATCTTCCCAGGGCTGCAATTCCAATCGCCAATGGTCGTTCCAAAGGAATTTACTTTTAAATGATCAATATCTGCTACACATGGCTAAAATTATTAAGGACTTTTTTATATGTAATAGTGGGACGGCCTCAACCCAGATTGTTTGGGATACATTTAAATCAGTTGTTAGAGGGGAAACTACTAATTTTTCAAATTTTTATCGGAAGAAAACTCAAGAGGAATTCAAAAATAATTCTGATCGGGTTAGATCAGCAGAGCTTAAATTAGCTATCTCTATCAGCAGGGGCTCTGGAGCTGAGGAAGCTCAATGCCTCTTAACTATTGAACGAGTCGCTCTGTATACTTATTTAGCTGATCAGGTCACTATTAAGTTTAAACAACACAAAGCAGAATGCTATGAATTTAATGATAAACCAGGTAAAATCCTAGCTCAACGGTTGAGACAAAAAGCAGTTTCGAATGATGTAACAAAAATTATTGATCTAGCTGGTGTAACTCAAGAAACGAAAACAGGGATACTGGCTGCGTTCAGCGACTTTTACAAATTACTATATAATAAAAAGGAGGATGAGGGCATTCAAGATAGGGCTCCATCGGAGTATTTAAGGAGCAGTGATAATCTTTCCATTGCTGACGCAGATATAATGTTTTTAAGTGCTCCTATTTCTTGGGAAGAAATTGAGGCGGCTATTCTGGGTTTAGCTCCAGGAAAAGCAATGGGACCAGATATGATTCCGCTAGAGTTTTAACGGATCTTCCGAAACATGCTTAAACCTCAATTACTCGTGATCTTTCAGAAAGCCTTTCCAGGGCACCCCCCTACTTCTTGGTATCTGGCCACTATAGTGATATTCAAGAAAAAAGGGAAGGATAGTAAGGAAATGGGATCTTATAGGCTGATCTCTTTGATCACATCAGACAGCAAAAAAAATTCACAAAATTTAGCAAACAGATTAGTTGATATAATGCGATAGATAGTATCTAAGTTCCAGCATGGTTTTATAAAAAAGCGGGACACTGCTGATCATGTCAGACGCATTATTACTTTGTTAGATTGGGCACAGGCCACAGGATCCCCAGTCGGCGTTGTACTTTTAGACGCTGAAAAAGCTTTTGACAGGGTCGACTGGGGATTTCTGTGGTCCGCATTGGCTTGGAAAGGGTTTCCTAAAGAATATATCTGTGCAGTTCAAGCGCTATATAACAACCCAAAAGCTGTAATACGTATAGCCACTGTACATCAGATCCTTTCTCGATCACAAGGGGGACAAGGCAGGGGTGTCCCTGCTCCCCCTTGTTGTTCGCGCTTTATATAGAGCCATATTTAAACAGGCTAATAAAAGAACCTAGGATTACCCCGTAGTAAAAATGGTTATATTCCCCAAATTTTTGTATTTGTTCCGCACTATTCCACTTTTGTTTCTCTCTGCTTTTTTTAATAAACTAGAGAGATCCACCTCTAGGTTTATATGGGGATACCGGAGAGTAAGAAGATCTCTGAAATGGTGTACTATGTCTAAATTAGGAGGAGGATTGGGGGTCCCGAACTCTCGACTATACTATTGGGCAATCTTTCTAAAGACTGTGGGTATTTTAATCTTTCCAGATATTTGTTTGGAGGAAGCAATGGCTCCCACTATTTATGAAATGTTGTTAGGAATAGAGGTCCGATAGTGTTTTTTGAGATTGTTAGATCCGAGTTACTATAAGAAAACAAAGTTTAAAGTTTTGATTTTAGCTTGGCAAATTTGGAAACAATTTAGCAAAAAGTTTTGTTTTAATCCGAAGCTGAACTATTATACACCATTTTTGAAAAATCTCTCGCTCCCCGAAACGTTTGGGGATTCTGTTATGCATATGTGGAATAATCTTAAGATCAGCTCTTTTGGGGATTTATTTCAGAATAGGCAAATGGTACCATACTCGTTCTTGCAGGATAAATATAGTCTAACAAGGAGAGACTTTTTTAAATATCTCCAAATCCGTAGCTTTATAGTGTCAAAAAATCTTTTTAATAACAATTTTATGAATAAAATAGATGTACTCGAAAGCTGTATCAGGAAAAATAGAATTGGCACAATATACCAATTGATGCTGAATAGATTAAAAGACGATCTCGAGTTATTTACTGATAAATGGCAAAGGAACCTCGGAATAGCTGAGGCTGACATTTCTAGATCCTTAGAAATGGCCAGTCTGGTGTTATTCAATGGGTCTTTTAAAATCCAACATTTTATGGCTGTTTTCGATTTATACTGTACACCATCGAAATTGGCGCTATGGAAAGCTAAGGGGGGCACAAAATGTAGTCGTTGTGGATATGTTGCTGCCAATTCAATCCATATGTTTGTTCAATGCCCAAAACTGAACTAATTTATACGAGATGTGCAAGGTTTCCTAGATAGCATCCTAGAATCAACAATAGTACTGTCACCAGAACTAGTGATATTGGGAATTCAGGCCAAACAAGTTGGTATCAAAACAACTGAAGAAGTAGGATTTTTATTTATAGCTATGTCTGTGTATAGATATTGTACCACTTCACGCTGGCTGGATGTGGACCCTCCGGTTTTCTATCATTGGCAATCAGAGCTGTTAAGTGTATATCGGTTGGAAAATGTGGTATATAAACTCAAAGGCCGGCGTAAGAGGCTGTTTGGTCAGAAATTATGGGCACCCATTAGTAACTGGATCTAACTGATTTATTATGTTTCTTAAAAAAATAAAAAATTAAGTGAACCTGCCTTCTTTTTTAGGACAATGCTATTTTGTACTCGGTACCAAATCTGTATTATTCATGTGAAAATGGTGTTGCATGTATTTTGCCTCTTTTTGTTCTTATTATGAAATACTTTTTGTATTTGTATTTTGCAACTTTCCACTGCCAAATAAAATCCAATAAAAAAAGGAAGCACTGTTAATCTACCAACGAGTATCATATTGAGTCTTCCTAGGAGTAACAGGGGAGTAACTCATCGAAGGCACTGTTAATCCATCAACAAGCATCGTATTGAGTCTACCTAGGAGTAACAGGGGAGTAACTTACTGTTACTCCAGCAAGGAGTATCATATTGAGTCTACCTAGGAGCACCAGCATACAGACCTCCAGGCATCTGTATACATAAACCACCTAGCAAGCAACGATTGCCGAGACACACAGACCGCATGGTGTGTTATAGTGAATGCTTAAATAGCACTTAATGCTGTGGGAAGGCTGTTTAAAAGTGCTGCATTCGAGAGGAGGAAGGAAAGAAAAGATTAAAAGTCAGGGAGTGAGTAAGCAGCTTTATCAACGAAATGTATTTTCCTACTATAGAAGCAAGCAGTAGTGTATAAATAACATTATGGGCCCAATTCTGATGCGGTTTGAAAAGCTTCCCACCCAAATGAGTTTGGGAATGGATTCCAATAGAATCGGATCGGGAGAGTCTAACCGACCGTTTACGATGTATCAGGATGCTTCCAGATACGATTTGGTTTGACTCCCTTTGACTTCAATGGCAGCCTTTTTTCTGACTGAATGCATGGGATTCCATTGAAGAAAGGTGTGGCTGCGGAAGATCAGGCACCCTGTGGTGGACAACCCCAGGTGCCTTCCACACGGTGCATGGCTGGTAAGGAAAGATCCATGGGTACGTCCACGGGCCTGATTGGGAAGGCTCCAGGTGCAGGGGGGCCCACTTTGGGCCCTAAAAGTCTGATTATGACTTGCAATTTAAGCCAGATGAGAAGATTCGGAATGGCTGTCCAAATCAAGCTTCTTAGTCAGTCATTTGGAATCGCGACCCTTTGAGACGTAAAATTCTGCTCCGTACAGCTCAGTCATTCCAAATGCAGTTGGGTTTGAATTGGGATATTCCTAATACCTAACTCGTATCATACTCGGGTGGTTGGAAACGTTTCTGAGTCGGTTGGAAAGACACATTCCCGATCCGATTTGGATGCACCAAATGCCGTTAGGATGCCTTCCTAACCGCATCAGAATCAGGCCATTTGTGTGTGTGCTCCTTCCAGAGGAAGGACACAGAAAAAGGACGCACGCCTGCAGGTGAAGGAAAGAGGAAGTAAGAGAGGGATGTTGGTATAAAGAAGAGAGAGAACAGTATGAACAACAGGGGCACAACAAAAGTTGAGGATTGGAGGAACTACTAGAAAGATGCCTAGGCAGGCCAAGTACCCATTTCAACAAGCCAGCACACTGAAGCTAAGATGCAGCCTACAGACACTTAAGCCCACATATACTGCCCCACACAACATAGATAATGTCATATAGTACACACATATGCATTCACAGAGTGTCAAGGGACTGAATAGATGAAAAACAGATGCACTGATTTTCGGATGCACGTTTACGTCCATTTCATCCTCAAACAAGTTGCTGCCAAAATTGCATTTCGAAGTAAAGGAAATATTTATGTCAATTCCTGCCTCATCACTGATCTCTACTGAGAAAAATCATGGGCCCGATGTAGGTAAAACACATTTACCGAATTTAAAATACCGATTTCTACCGAATCGGTATTTTGAATTCGGAAAATGATATGTAGGTAAAAAAAATCGGAAAAATACTGATTCGGAAACAATCGGTATCGTGTTTCGATACATACCGAATCGTAATTCTCCGATTCGGTAAATACCGATTCGGCGAATACCGAATCGGCAAATACCGAATTGGTTAAAGGCAATACAACCCTATGGGCCAAAAGGCCCATAGGAATGCATTGTAAATACCGATTCGGTATTTACCGAATCGGTAAATACGGAATTGGCGAGCAAGTAAAAGTGAAACTAATGACAACAGCCAATGAGGTGGAACCACCCTCCCCCACCCTAGCAGGGAGTGGCTACCCAGGCAGGTGCAACTCATTAGAACTTTCTGGAGAGGCAGCCTGAGCTGAGCATTCAGAGTGAGCAGCAGAGAGAGTGTTAGCACAATCCTGGTCAGTGTGGAAATGGCAAGCAGCTCTGAGAGCCAGAAGGCTGAGCGCAAGCGCAAGGCCAAGTTCAGCAGCATGGAGCTCCAAGTATTGGTGGAGGAGGTGGTGAGGGTCCACAGGCAGCTGTTTGGGAGGGTGTCCCTCACCGTCCCAGAGAGCACCAAGAGGAAGCTGTGGAGTGCAATCGGTGAGAGGGTGAACGCAGTTGGTGTCACCCCCAGGAGCCTGGACGACCTCAAAAAGAGGTTTTATGACATACGCAGCCTCACCAAGAGGAAATTGGCCGAGCTGCACAAGCAGGCAGGACTTACAGGTGGAGGCAGGAACCCGGCGCCACCCCTCGTTGACCTGGAGGAACTTGTGTCCACGACAATTGAGACCGATAGTGTGGTGGGAGTTGGGGACCTGGACAGCTCATCCAGAGCTACATCAAAAGGTAAGAAGCATGCGCAGCATGATACACCCTACCAGACACCTCCCCTGTAGCCCCAATGCACAGCCAAACCCCAGCCCAGTACTGCTAGCAACATACATGAGCAATGCATCATGGTAAATGTAGTCAGGTATTGTAGTAACAAATGCCAGTGCACAATCAACTGAAATGCACCTAAAACTGAATCAGAGTATTGAAAATGAGATGTGCAATGCTTTTATTGTAGTCACTGTAAGACATTTGCACTCAGTTCACAAATGCTTCTTTATACCTAGGGGCACCATCAGGCAGTGGAGCAGCAGCTACACAAGCTCCAGCTCCAGCACCATCAGACAGTGTGGTGGCAGGGCCAAGCAGCATTGTACCATCACAGGAGGCGAAGGAGGAGGACAGCAGTGCCGTGGGCAATGAGGATGACATAGGACATACCCTCTCATTTCCCCACTCCCCCTACTGTCACTAACGCCCCCATTGCAGTTCTCACCGGAGAACTCACCCACACAGACCCACCCACCACCTGCCACATCTCCTCCCAGGAGGATCATCGTTGCACCATTGAACATCATGGAGGGAGCAGCGGGTCAGGCTCCAGCACCCACCCCTGCAACACCTGTGGCACACCAGCCCACACAGCAGGGCAGCAGCAATCGGCGCCGGCCACGCACATCCAGCAGTGCTTTACCAGCACGGGAGGGCAGCGTATTCCAAGGGCTGGAGGGGAGCATGGTCCGGATCCAAAGGATGCAGGCCAAGTCAATCCTTGCTTGCCAGCGCCAATTGCGGGAGCACAACCTGCAGATGGGGGAGATGACAAAGGGATTTAAGAGTTTCGTTGATAGCAACAAGGAAATAGCAACTGGACTGGGGCGCATGACTACCGCCATAACCTAGCTGTGTAGTAAGATGGAGGAGCACAAGCACCGTAGGCGCAGGGATGACCGCGTGCAAAACCGGGCAATCAACCGCCTTGCCGCAGCAACCGCCCAGCTATGCCGCCGAGGGGCTAACATGGAGGACTGCCTCACCCAGAACACTGCAGAGATGACCAGGGGCATGGCCCGTATCACCACTGCCATGGAGGCACTAATTATCTCAAACACGGTGGTGAATCCTGCCCTGGACCTGGGCGAGGCTGGGGACAGCAGCAGCCGCAGCAGCCCGCCCAGCGCTGTATCTGAGCCGCGCCGGAGCACCAGGCGCTCCGCTGAGGCAGCTGGACACACAGAAGGGGGTGAGCCACATCCAAGTGGGTCAGCTAAGCGCAGCAAGAAGTGAGACTGCCAGGGTGGGTGAGGCAACCCGGACCATTTACATTCCCCACCTATACTGTACTTATTTAATTTGTTGCACATCAGTGCAGTAACGTTGTGCCAACATTATTAAATTTATTTTTTCCACATCCATTGACTTGTCTGTGCATCTGTACTCACTCAGAAATAGTTTTCTGTTATCTCCTCACGTCTGTATCTGCCATCACTTGGCGTAGACACCCCAGCAGGTTGTGTTTGTGGCACAGCAACGTCGTCGTCATGGTCCTCGTAGTCTGACAACTCCACCTCAGTGCCCTTCTTCACCGCAAGGTTGTGAAACATTGCACAGACAGCTATGATCTTGCAGCAGGTGATGGGGGTGTACTGCCTTGCACCGCCACTCTTGTGCAAGCATCTGAACCTGCTTTTCCAGATGCCAAAGGTCAGTTCTACTACATTCCTTGTGCTTTTGTGGGCCCGGTTATACCTCCTTTGGCTGGGTGTAGAGGGGTTGAGGTAGGGGCTGAGTATGAATGAGCGGAGGGCATATGCACTGTCGCCTAGAAGGAAAAGGGGTAACATTACTCACATGCATACATGTACTTTGTGTTATGAGGGTCTGATGATGTGTCTCACCTAGGAGGTATCCTTCACTAAATTCCCCAGCCGTCAGCCGTGCATAGATGCCGCTGTTTTGAAAAATTCTACGAGTCGTGGGTACTCCCTGGGAATTTTGCTACCATGTCTGTGATGGTGCACTTAGCATTACAGATCACCTGCACATTGATGGTGTGCGTAGACTTCCTATTGCAGTATATGTATTCTGTGTCAGCAGGGAGGCAAATCGGAATGTGCGTGCCATCACTGCAGCCGATGATTTGGGGGAATCGTGCCATCTGGTAAAAGTCTGCTTTTGTTTGTACCAGTTCCGCATGGGTTGCAGGGAAAGATATGTATTGGTCCATCCTCTGTATCATGGCATCTAGGAATTTGTTGAAAAACCTTGACAGGCTGCTCTGGGTCACCCCTCCTACCGCAGCAACTCCACTTTGATAGCTGCCAGATGCAAGCAGGTGTAGGCTGCATAGCACCTGCACGTGCGTTGGGATGGCGTGTGCCCTTGGGGTGGGGTGGTCCAACAGTGGTTTGAGGTCCCTGATGAGCTCCAGAATGGTGTCTGAGTCCAGCCTGTACCTCTGTAGGATATCTGCCTCTGTGAGCATGAACAGGGTGATTCTCTGTCTGTAGACCTGTTCCTCTCTTTGCCATTCCCTCTCTCCTTCCTGCTGTAGCCGTAGCCGCCTTGCAATGACAGAAAATGCCGCCATCCTGCAAGTTGCATTGCATTTTGGGTCTCTTTTTATAGGTTGCAGTTGGTTACCACCTGATTGGAATCCATGGTAAATACCGAATTTGAAATACCGATTTTGAGGCAAAATCGGTATTTCTGTGCTTCCCTACATCTCAATCAGAGTTTTGGCCTGTCCGATTCGGTAATTTACCGAATCGGTAACTCTACCGATTCGGTAGATAGTCCGATTCAGATTATTTACCGATTCGGTATATATACCGAATCGGTACATGGTCCGATTCGGTATATTTACCGATTCGGTATGTTACCGATTCGGTATGTTACCGATTCGGTGTATTTCCGATTTGGTTTATTTTCGATTCGGTAACTATTCCGATTCGGTATAAATACCGAATCGGACGGTTTTCAGCGTCCTACATCACGATGGCTGGATACCGATCGATAAGGGCCGAAAATCGGTATTTTCGACCGTTACCGATCGGTATTGGGCCACCTACATCGGGCCCTATGTCCCATGACTGACTGGCTGGTGAAATGTGACTCTCTATTTCCTGAGAAATGATAATTTGTTATAATGACATGGGGCCACATGCATCCAACTTAGGAATTGCAATTCCTAAATTGTGATTTTTAAGAAATCGCAATTTAGGAATCTCAACTCCTTATGCATGTAGGAATTGCGAAAAAAATTGTGCTCCCTACACATTCCTTATTTTTGACTCGTAATACATTAGTTATGAAATATTGAACTTGAATATTCTTGGGGGAATGAGGATAATAATGCTATGATCAAAACCAAGATGGCCTTGATATGACCTTGATATGATCCTACACATAAACATATTTAATACTGCATTTCAGTTACTTTATTTTTTTAATAACTTATGACACACAGTGATTGCCAGATCCTCCATATGCACCAATCACAGAGGTAGGGATTGTACACATTTTAACAATCTACTGGTCGATTAAAACCTATGTTTGATTGGGACTTACAAGGGTGTTTAAGAGTGATGATACTGGAAATATTTTCTGCATTTCCACCTATCTAATTGTTTATGACAGTGAATGAGAAAAAGTGATTTAAATTAGCTGGGTTTCACTTTTTTGCTTCCACTGGTATAATCATTCTCCCCATTGAGAAATCAGTTTCCTTACATCCTCTACTATGTTATCCATTCCCCCAGAAACAAACTCAGTACTGCACTTGTGAGTAAACCTCCATGCATTTCGAGTTGAATGGACTACTCAATGTTTTTAGGTATACAAAAACATTTCAAGGTGTTGCAACACAGAAATGCCTGCATGACACCTAATGGAGGGGATTAGCCATGGACGACCGCACTGCAGTGCCAACATGCTTTAAAAAATGTTTTTTTTAAATAAATCTGAGCGGCGCTCACTGACTCAAGTGCGCTACCGGCCCCGGGACAAGCCCGACAGAATCGGGCATCCATAAGGAAGTGGGCCGTGGGGGGAGGGAGGGGGGTGGCTGCGGCAGAGAGTGACAGCGCACAGGCAACTAGAGAGCACAATAGTAGCGTATGACACTCTCACACACAGCGCATGTGAAATCCAGGAGTAGGCAAGATTGAGACTGGCCCGCGCATGCGTACAGTGGTACACCTTCCCTCCCCCCCTCCCATATCACCCAGAGACACAGGCAGGGACCCGGGGCCCCGGGTACAATATGGGCAATATGGTGCCACTGCGCCAATCCTGGCGCAGTGGCGCTGTTAACGCTGCGCCAGGATTGGCTGCTGCAGCAGGATGGTGCCGCGCGTGGGTGTTGGCTGCTCTGCTGAGGGCCGCACTAGTATGGCCAATCACATATGGCTATATCCAGCCATGTCCAGGTGATTGGCCATTTCCCTACGCTGTCGGGACGTCACAGCGCGTGGCGCACCCGTGATGCACAACAACAACAACTAAGAGTGAAACTGAAAGTAGAAGTAGTGATCAGTCGTAGTCGTTGTTGTTGTGTGCCTGCCTGCCTGCCTACAGGCTACTACGGATGGTCCGTACCGCCTGGTGCTTTGTGTGAGTCCTCCTGTCTACTGCTGCTGCGTTGGTCGGAACGAAAGACATCGAGGAGCAGTCCACCAGAGAGAGAGAAGTTCCAGATAGTCGACGTCACGATCACCACCACCACCGTGACCCACATACGTTTTTTACTGTGCCAGGCCAGGCCTCCTCTAACCTCTGCCAGTGCCAGTGCCATCCCTAAGTTAACCAGTCACAGTCAGTGCTATGCTAAGCTAGCTTAGCTTCCTCATCGTTCCTGGTCAGTCAGACAGTGCTGACACCTTCGGGTCAAGTTCGCGCTATATCAAAGTCCGGAAAACAATAATGAACCTTCTCAATATGTTATCATAGCCTAATGCTCTATTTTAAACACATCTCCAACGGGTTTTATTTATGCTGCATTTATTGTTGTGCTTTATATGTTTTCAAGCCAAAGGTATGCATTTAAAGGGGCGATGAGGCCTTTGGATATGAATTCATTCATAGCAGTCAGAGTAGAAGCAGTACGCCTGCCAGCGCACTTAGCAAAGTCAAAGACAAAGATGACACCAGCTGCGGGTTATTAAATAAGTGGAATCACAATCAAACAACAGAAGAGTGACTAAAGCGAAAAAACAAAAGGGAGAGGGGTAAGAATATTCAATTACCACCACCTAAAAGTAAATTCAAAACAAGGAGAGGAGACAGAAAGTGAGTTTAGCAGACATAGTGGAGAAAAAGAACACTCAGGCACCAACTAAAAGTTGGTAGCCAATTGTCTTCATTGGGTTATTGTTGTAAGTACGTGAAGCAGTATCCAACTGGGTGATGTGAATTAAAAGGAGTATGGACTATTCCCCAAGCCAGAAAAATATTTATTTAATGAAGGGAAAGCTTTAACTCCATTAAAAAAGTGAAAATCGGACATGTAGATGGATGAGTTAGTTTAAACCAAAGAGTCCTTTGCCTACCTGTGCTTGCTGAGAACTGGTGATACGGTCAGCGTAATCTACTGCCTGGATTTGCGTGGTGATACGGTCAGCGTAATCTACTGCCTGGATTTGCGTGGTGATACGGTCAGCGTAATCTACTGCCTGGATTTTCGTGGCGCATACCTCCACAATTTGCCGGACCCGCTCTGTGGGTCCCACTTCATTGACTGTCTCTGTGGGGGCGCGTGAGTACTCCAGGGCTGCGAGCGTGCAGGCAGGGACTCGATCATCCAGGAGTCCCTGCGAGGCCGATAGTTTACACCTGGCCCGCTCTCCCTGTTGACATGCCCTCAGCTCATGGACCAAGCATAACTACCTCCACCTCCTGATTACGGCGGTTTCTCCTTTGCCTACCTGTGCTTGCTGAGAACTGGTGATACGGTCAGCGTAATCTACTGCCTGGATTTGCGTGGTGATACGGTCAGCGTAATCTACTGCCTGGATTTGCGTGGCGCATACCTCCACAGTTCGCCGGTCCCGCTCCACGGGTCCCGCTTCCTTGACTGTCTCTGTGGGGGAGCATGAGTACTCCAGGGCTGCGAGCGTGCAGGCAGGGACTCGATCATCCAGGGGTCCCTGCGAGGCCGATAGTTTACACCTGGCCCGCTCTCCCTGTTGGCACGCCCTCAGCTCATGGACCGAGCATAACTACCTCCAACTCCTGATCACAGCAGTTTCTCCTTTGCCTACCTGTGCTTGCTGAGAACTGGTGATACGGTCAGCGTAATCTACTGCCTTGATTTGCGTGGTGATACGGTCAGCGTAATCTGCTGCCTGGATATGCGTGGCGCATACCTCCACAGTTCGCCGGATCCGCTCCGCGGGTCCCGCTTCATTGACTGTCTCTGTGGGGGCGCGTGAGTACTCCAGGGCTGCGAGCGTGCAGGCAGGGACTCGATCATCCAGGAGTCCCTGCGAGGCCGATAGTTTACACCTGGCCCGCTCTCCCTGTTGACATGCCCTCAGCTCATGGACCGAGCATAACTACCTCCACCTCCTGATTACGGCGGTTTCTCCTTTGCCTACCTGTGCTTGCTGAGAACTGGTGATACGGTCAGCGTAATCTACTGCCTGGATTTGCGTGGTGATACGGTCAGCGTAATCTACTGCCTGGATTTGCGTGGCGCATACCTCCACAGTTCGCCGGTCCCGCTCCACGGGTCCCGCTTCCTTGACTGTCTCTGTGGGGGAGCATGAGTACTCCAGGGCTGCGAGCGTGCAGGCAGGGACTCGATCATCCAGGAGTCCCTGCGAGGCCAATAGTTTACACCTGGCCCGCTCTCCCTGTTGGCACGCCCTCAGCTCATGGACCGAGCATAACTACCTCCAACTCCTGATCACAGCAGTTTCTCCTTTGCCTACCTGTGCTTGCTGAGAACTGGTGATACGGTCAGCGTAATCTACTGCCTTGATTTGCGTGGTGATACGGTCAGCGTAATCTGCTGCCTGGATTTGCGTGGCGCATACCTCCACAGTTCGCCGGATCCGCTCCGCGGGTCCCGCTTCATTGACTGTCTCTGTGGGGGCGCGTGAGTACTCCAGGGCTGCGAGCGGGCAGGCAGGGACTCGATCATCCAGGAGTCCCTGCGAGGCCGATAGTTTACACCTGGCCCGCTCTCCCTGTTGACACGCCCTCAGCTCATTGACCGAGCATAACTACCTCCAGCTCCTGATTACGGCGGTTTTTCCTTTGCCTACCTGTGCTTGCTGAGAACTGGTGATACGGTCAGCGTAATCTACTGCCTGGATTTGCGTGGTGATACGGTCAGCGTAATCTACTGCCTGGATTTGCGTGGTGCATACCTCCACAGTTCGCCGGACCCGCTCTTCGGGTCCCGCTTCATTGACTGTCTCTGTGGGGGCACGTGAGTACTCCCGGGCTGCGAGCGTGCAGGCAGGGACTCGATCATCCCTGCGAGGCCAATAGTTTACACCTGGCCCACTCTCCCTGTTGACACGCCCTCAGCTAATCACATACATAAACAGCATATTTCCCGCGTACGCGGGACGCACGCGGGAGGAAGCGCGGAGCGAAGCCAGGGCAAAGGGCGGGCCCTCTGTGGCCCTCAGTGGCTGAAGTAGTCTGGGCTGGGCCTACTTATTTATATTAACATTTATTTGTATTGAAATCATTTTTTGTTCAGTGTCACATATTTCGTGTTGGAATATGACGGTATAGACATTGTCTCTCTGACCATGGAACTCATCGTTACTTATCTCCAAACATTCAAGCTTTTATTGATTAACTGTGATTAACTATATTCATTGGGGTTACGGTCTCCCCTGCTCTCCACATATAAAGATGACGGCTAAAAAGTTACGTTCGGGGAGATTATTGGAGGGAAGGTCTTGCATGAAGACAAGATCCAACCCCCTTAAAAACAGGGATGCCAATAATTTGTTATTAAAGGGCCAATGCCAGCTGCTGCAATTGTGGGAAAAACCCAAGGATAAGGAATTGTTAAATGATGCAAACAAAACCTTTGACATAGCTTCTCCATCTGGCACAGCCCTTATGGCGGTCAAGAAGGTCCCTCTTTCGGTGAATGAAGAACATTCGGACTCCCTGATTACTGAGGAGCCTTGCCCAGTGCCCCCTGAAATGCCTGGTGACATTAAGTGTTCTGCTCCCAGTTCTGAGGGTGGGCAACAAAATAATGTGTCTGCAAACCATAAAGTGCTTTTATCTAATGTTCCTATAGGAGGTTTACTGCCAAAGGTGGACGGTAAGGGGGACTCTCATTTGTCGAGTATTGACCTGGAGCTTTGTGGTCGATACCTAGCTGATGGTACCCTGAAATCTTCTGAAGCTATTAAGTCCTCGATCAGTGCTACTCCGTCTGGTCTTTTGCTTTATAGCAGTACCCCCTCCTTAAAATCGCAAGACATTTCCTCACAGTATAACATCTCAAAGAGCCCATTGCTTAATATATCTGCCATTGGTCCCATTGGCCCCCCAGGCTTTGATAAATCTGAAAAACCGATTTCAGAATCCCTGATTGCATTAGAACATTTGCTGGCATCTATTTTACTGTTATTGGGCAAATTTGTGGGAAGCTCTGATTGTATTTTGGAATCGGTCACTCAGATATTAAATGTGTTACTGTTAAAGCTCCCCGAAAAGGTTCCTGACCTAGATCCTAAGGCTGGATTGCAGGGGCCTGAGTCGGGTAGTGACCATCTAGCTGGAAATGTTAATTCAGTTCAAAATAAACCTGTGGCTATTCCTAAAAATGAGCCATCTTTAGTACCCACACTTTCTGCACCTAATTGTGTAAGGAATTCTGACCTCGAAATTGAAGAAGAAAGTGTTGATGTTACCGCTCCAAAATCTGAAAAAGAGCTATTCCCAATTTTTATGTCTGAAATTAAGGGGATAGGGGGGAAGAAAAAGTAAAATCTGGAAAACACAGAAAGAACAAAGGAAAAGAGAGGAAACCAATCTGCAGATACAGGAAGAAAAGTCAGAGACAAATAATTTTTGAGGATTCCCAAGTCCCTGATATTATTGATCCTATCACTGGAGAGTCTGTGAATGGGTCCTTGAGTCAGGAAGCTGCCATTCATCCTTTCGACAATTTGAATCCCTCTGCTTCAGGCATTAAAAATGTCTTCCAATTGTTCTATCTCTCCCGTGGAAGGCCCCCTAATAGATGTAGGAGGATTGACGATCCCTTTCCCCGTAGTAGACATGACAAGGCCAGTCCCTATTGTATCTGTGGCTCTTAATCCTTCCGCTCCTGCCTTTCATGCCACTGGTGATGGCGTTGTAGGGCCTCATCATTTGCCTATAAAAGTACCAGAAGTTTTTGTAGATACATTGACTGTGGATTTTCTATCGTTATTTGATGTTGATCTGCCTTTAAATAGAGCATGGTTACTCAAATGTTTCAAAGACATAGAGAGTTTAAAGCTAATCCAATCTAACGATATTGATTTAGTCTCCATATCAGGAACAGTTGCCGCGCCTTATGTCAGGGTAAAGTTTTATTCTAAACTTATAGTAAATCTTATATTGCATCAGGCTGAGAATTTCCAGTGTAGGGGAATTGATTTATTACCCGTTTTGTCTTCTGGAAGAGACAATTTCCCTCATAACAGACTCTCTCAGCACGGCACTGGTCAAGATGGTCCCCCTCCCTCTTTTGATGATTTAAAGATATGGGTTTCGAAAAGCACACGTCTGGTGACGCATGTAATGCCTGCCCCGTTAATTCAGAACTGCCTCCCAATAGAAGATAACCAGCGGTGGAATTGGTTGCCCGGTGCTTTGTCTAGTAAATCTACAAACAACCCTAAACTTTTCCAACATCTTTAGCAGTAATTTGAAAGTTCTCTCTTGGAATGCCGCCGGGATAAACAATAGTCCCAAGAAATTACAGTACTTGTTCTCTCTGAACGCTAATGTGATTTGCATCCAAGAGACCTGGTGTGCTAGTAGATTGTGTGTAGGGAGAGATTATTTTGTCCTTGAGGCAGTGGCCTCTCCTTCGAAGAAAGGGCATGCAAAAGGGGGAATTGCGTGCCTTCTGTCCAATAGACTAAAGTGAACTTCACCCATTATGTTGATCCAAGCAACCTCTTTCAGGCGGTGACTCTCTGTAGTTTAACCAGTATGGGAAATAATAATTCTCTGGTAATAATAAATGCTTACATCCCCCCGATGAATGTTTTAACATCTTATTGAAGCAAGTCTTTTCGTACATTAAACAGATTAAAGAGTTAGAACCTCCTCCCTATGTGTTGTTAGTAGGTGATTTTAACTGTAAAGTTTTTAACTCTAGCTTAGAGCTATTTAGAAACAAATTTAAAGAAGAAGCCTATCTTATTCCTCAATCCCTCTTCCCCAATAAAATTAAAACTAAGAAGAGAGGGAAGCTGTTGCTGGAAGAACTTTTAGCGGCAGAGGGGTTAATAGTGAACGGTAAGCTTCCCTCTGATGTCCCTGCAAAATATACTCATAGATCCTCCCAAAGTGAGTCAATTCTGGACTATGTAATCACCGACTATAGTATTTTCTCCCTAGTGAAGGATCTGGTGGTCTCTCCGACATTATTTAGCGACCACAATGTGATTACTATAAGCCTCTCATTACAACCTCCTAATTCCGATCCATGGTCCCTTAACAGTGATGTAGTTAACTTTCATAAGGACTCTGGAAGATGCTTTTGGAATTTTAAAGCCAAGAAGGGCCTGGAGTGTATTCTAGGTAAAACAATACTAGAGTTGAATGATTAGCAGGGTTCCGAAATAATTCACTTTCAGAATTTTATGAAGGAGGTCATCTTGGTTGCCAAAAGGTCTAGCTCCTTAGTAAAAAAGATTTATGTTTCTAGACCGATTACCCTCTTAAACAAGGAAATAAATAAATTAGTGCAGGAGCAATTTTTGCGTAGATCTACTGAAATAAATAATAAAATATCCCTGTTAAAAAGAAGGAGAAGCAGAATCAGGAAGAAACTTAAAAAAGAAAAAGAAGACTCACTCTGGATAAGTCTACGGGAGGCCGCAGTTCATGGTAAAGTTATACAATTCTGGTCACTCATTGGTGAGGGTTGTGGAGTAAGAGTTAGCCCCCTCCCCATTCCCATTGCTGAATTATCATGGGTCATTTTCATCTCCAACTTGTATGCTGGGAATGGCGTAAGGGTAGAATGTAAGGGGACTACTAAAGAAGATGAGTTTCCTATTGACTCCCCCTCGGCGAAAACCATTGAAATGGCCATTAAGGACATGCGTTCCTCTGGAGCAATGGGGCCTGATGAACTTCCCATATCGGTATTGAAGCAGGACCCTGTTTCATGGAGCAAGATTATTTTTCCATTATTTAGATCTTGCTTCATTAGTAAAACTGTGCCCTCTTCTTGGAAAGGGAGCATATTGGTTCCATTATTCAAGAAGGGCGAGAGGGATAAGCCAATGAATTATCGCCAGATAGTCCTCCTTGATGCCATTGGAAAAGTCTTCTCCAAATGTCTCCTATCGCTAATTACTGATTGGGTTGATGTGAATCAGATATTACCCCTTGAACAAACTGGCTTCCGTAAGGGGCATGGTACATTGGATAACCTCACAGCCCTTCAGGTTATTTCGGACAAATATATAAGAGTTCGGGGGGGGGGGGGGAGTGTATGCGGCCTTCATTGATTTCTCCACAGGATACGACAAAGTTGAACGTCCCTTGCTGTGGAGAAAGCTATCCGACTTGGGTATGCCTCCTCTCCTATTAGATCTGGTGCGATCTCTACACACGGACACCTGGTGCCGAGTGTTACAAGGTAGAGAAAGGGGTTTATCGCAGGTTATTCCCTCCATTAATGGATTAAAACAGGGTTGCCTTCTGGCCCCAATGCTTTTCTCCCTGTATATTGCTGACCTTCCAGCTTCGCTTTCATCTTGTGTTGGCATAGCCCCGGTGGTGGGGGGATCTTCTATTTCCTGCCTGCTATTTGCAGAAGACATCCTTCTCCTAGATTTAACTCCCAAGGGTCTGGCCAATCGTCTGCAGGCTTTACATCTTTTTACAGAGACCCACTACATCAGGATAAATGCCACAAAACGCAAAATTATGTGTATTACAGGGAAGAAAAAATCTAAATCAGAAAATTTTGTTTGGTCAGTCGGTGGTCAGAAATTGGAGGTGGTTAAGACATATACCTTTTTAGGAAAAATAATTTCTGCTAACCTGAGTGAGAAGCCTCATATCGATAATAATTCCCGTAAAGCCCTATCCCAAGGCAAAAGTTTGAGCGCCCTTTATTCCGCCACAGGGAGAAGACATTTTGCTTGTCTACTGGAGGTCTTTAGGGCAAAAATCCCATCAACCCTCCTGTATGGAATGGAACTGGTTGACTTAAAGCACTGGGGTTTTTTACAGACGGTAGAAGGAAAACTGTTAATGTCTATAACTTCTCTCAATCCCACCTGTTCTGTGACCGCCTGTAGACTTGAATTCGGTCTCCGCAGTAGTTGGGCGCAGGGCCTGTCAGCTCTAGTTCGATGGGTTGCTAGCCTGCCTAGAGGAGAAACGGGGTCTTTGAGATCCCTTCTCAAGGGGGAATTGTTGGCTAGCTTAAAAGAGTACTCCCAAATTGTTAAGAACTTTAGAAAGGCTGTGGCACTTCTTGAATTGGAAGAGAGTACCCTTTTTACTATCTCTCCTACCCAGCTAAAATCTCTTTTGAAACAGGCTTCATGGGATCTCTGCTTCACGTTGGACAAGATGTCCATGCAAGTAAAGAGGGGAGGTGATCTCCTTGCTAACACATACTCAATGAAGCTTGCTCAACCCTATGTCGCCTGGAATTTACCACATGGTGTTCAGAGATTTTGGTTCCTCCTAAGGCAGGACTTGCTGCCCTTAAACTTCCTTTTGGCAAAATGGTATGGGTCCTCTCCCATATGTAACTTTTGTAAGATTTCTGACCAGGATCGCTCTCATGTACTGTTTATATGTCCTGCATTGCGTCCACTTCGGTTGAAGTGGTTAAGACCAATATGCTTGCAATTTGGTATCCTTAATGTGAATTCTTTTTTACACGCCTTATATACTCCTCCAAATGAAATGTTTTGCTTCAATATTTTTAACTTTTTTAAAGGTTTTTTAGCCATTTATTGATGAAGTATGGAGATATGTGTCGCTGATTATCTTGTTTAGTGGAAAATGTTGTAGTTGTCACTTTTACTTAGAGAATGTGTATTTGTATTTGTGTATCTTGTTTTATGTGGACCTCTTCGGAGTGCCAAAACATAATAAAATAAATCGAAAAATCCTAAACATAAAAGTGCAAATGTCGACATGTTTCTGCTTTAAGTGAGCCAATAATCAACTCAGCATTCATCAGGACCACACAAATCCTCGCCTTTAGGCAGCGCTCACTAAGGCACCAGCACAAAGGGCCGGGGAAATAAAGAAAAGATTACAAACTTGAATGTAACCGGTGCACAGGAACTTCCTACGTGCAACCCCTCTAACACGTGAGGGCTGTTGAATCTGAAATACAACCATATACATAGGAACAAATTTGAACTGACAAAACAATCCCCACTCATATCATCATTGTAAATGAATGATTTAGTAACAATGTGAAAAAGCTAAACTCACCCAGTAGTCAATGTATGTGATTAGTATTATTCAATTCGACTCACCGAGTAATGCCAAGTGCGGAAACAGACCCGCTAGCTCTCAGGCAAGTCATAGCAATTTGTCAACAATGAGCAAAAATAATTTTTTTTTGTTTGAAAAGTATTGCATATTAGCCTGCGAATAAACATCTTCGTTAGGCAAACATAACCCCTTCTGATATATGAGCCCCGAAGTATTATAGTTTTTAAAAAGTGCCTGTTAAAAGCTAGAAAACTTAAACTACACCCTCAGTCACAGAAGAAAAGACCGAAGGCCATTAGCTTACTTGTCAATATTGGGAAACGGTCCCCATGGACGCATGGCAGGGGAGAACCTTCACGCCCAGAAAAGCTAGAAGGTCAAAATACGGGGTTGGAATATCTCATTGCCTTAAAGCGCATGCTTCCCATTAAAAGAGCATACATGAAACAAATGCCACAAAAAATAAAAGGAATAAGCACAGAAAGGCGCTTCCATCAAACTTACTTCCGTCCGGGCGACTACCCTCTGCTCAACCTATTGACTGCACATCCACGGTCGGAATACGCGGAAGCCGTGGTGTCGGTCGTTTTTATAAAAGCGTAATCGACGTCAGTTACGTGACCGCCGTTCTGTCTTAAAGAGACAGGTGTTGTAAAAGTATCAAGACCTGTATTGACATTATTTTTTGTACCTTGTTGGGCAAAAAACTTTATTGGTACACACAAAAACTAAGGGAGAGTAGAACTTCCCAAAGGTCAAGGAGTATCCCATATGTTGTGTAAGTCAGCGTTTACTATTGTGGTATTAGTTCTCATGATTTATGTAAATATCGAAATAGTCAGTATTTTACACAATCAGCAGCCGCTGATTAGAGGTGAAACCTAATGGCTGAGAGTAACCCACATCAAATGGAGAAATCTAAATACTGTTGATGTCATATCATACAAATGTAAGTGCTTATCGTCGCATTACAGAACCCCAAGGTATGGCATCATTCAATCCATGTATATGCGTAGAGAGACAGTAAATCCATCTTTGTTCCTTTTCAAAGATGCTACTCTCACTGCTTTGTTTCAATTGCTCAATTACCGTCCATCTAATGTCGTTAGGGCAGTGGCCATGTTCCAAAAAGGGGGCAGTTAATTTTGTAGTGCTTTTGTGGCATCTCACGTTGCTTCGATGTTCACAGATGCGCTGTTTTATTTTTCTTGTGGTCATACCCACGTATTTAAGGTGGCAGGGGCAGGTGACTAAATAAATGACATTGCTGGAGTTGTAATTTGTGTGGCCTTTAAGGTGCCAAATTTTGCCTGCTTCTAGATTCAATGTTTCCGTTGCTGTTGTTAAGTGGCAAACGCTGGAACCTCTGCACGGAAAGTGGCCACTAACTGGGGGCAAACCCCACGTGGCAAGTACTCTAATGTCCTGTGTCATGTTATTGGTTTTAGGACAAGTATGAACCAGAGCATCTTGCAAACTCCTTTCGCGTTTATAAGAGAAGAGTGGTTTTTGCCAATCTCGACCGTTACTTGTCTGAATTTTCCAATTTTTCCTGATGCAGCGACTTACAGCATTAGAGATATTACTGTAAGTCGTTACACAGGTCAATGGTGTCTCAGCTTCTCTAGCCTTATTATAGTCTTCTGACAGTGCCTGCCTGTTTTGGTTTCTTGCCCTCTTGAGGCTTTTTTTCAGAATTTTCACAGGATAACCTCATGTAAGTAGCTTACTTGTGAGATCATCAGCTTGTTTTTTAAAATCAGTCAGATTGCTACAATTTCTACGGATACGTAGATATTGGACAAAAGGTAAATTCTTCCACAAGGGGCGCGGGTGAAAGCTCGAGAAATAGAGCAGGTTGTTTTTGCTGGTGGGCTTATAATAGGTTTTGGTGGTTAAATGAGCGCCAACTCTATTTATAATAACAACCAAGAACACAATGGGGTCTGGGTGGTACTGATGTGTGAATTTTAGTTGGAGATCAATGGCATCAGCCTCCTCTCTTGAGAAGGACAAGTCAGCATCTTCCATCATGAGGGTATAGACGGTGCACTTTACAAAGAATTAAAACTAATTACTCTCGCAGCTGCACGCTTAGGTGGGGATCGCATGTATTCACACAATCAAAGAACGCCAAGAGGTTTTCCTCTGAGCCCTGCCAGATTAAAAGCACATCATCAATGTACCTCTGCCACAGGATTACATTGAGAGTGTAGGGATTTGTGGCCGCCTAGATATGGGTTTTTTCGAAGTTATGGACGAACAATCCCGCAATGCTAGGGTCAAATGTACTGCCCATCGAAGTCCCTGTTTTCTGCAAATAGATCTTGTCCTGATATTGGAAATACTTGTGTTTCAGAGCTAATAAAGCACACTCGATAATGAAAGTGCAGGAGGTAGTATACTCCCAAGTTGTTTGATCTAGAACATCAGCCAAAACTTTTAATGTTGCATCCTGCGGGATGCAGGTATACAAACTTTCTATGTCCAATGAGACTAGAAAGCACGGATCCTCAAGCATCTTGTCTGTTAAAAGCATGGCTAACAGGCTTTTAGTGTCCTTGATATAGGTATTTGTAGATTGAATCAGTGGTTTAAAGAAGAAATCACAGTACTTCGAAAGTGGTTCCAATAGGGAGCCTATGCCCAAAACTATCGGTCTTCCAAGGGGAGGAAGACGGTTTTTATGAGTTTTGGGTAGAGTGTAAAAGTAAGGGATCTTGCCCTCAGAACCAGTTAGAAAATCTGCTTCATGTTTACTTATGTAACCGTCACGTTTGCAGTCATAACCAACTCCGTAATTTCATCTTTCAAAAAAGGAGAAGGGTCCTGATGAAGAACAGAGTAATTGTTTGTGTCATCAAGAAGGCGTCTACATTCTTGATCATATGCAGTGGCATCCTGTATAACGATCCCACCCCCTTATCTGCACTCTTGATGACAATGTAAGAGTTTTTCTGGAGTGACTGAATGGCTTTGAATTCACAAGCTGTCAAATTTTTGAAAGGCATTGGTTCTTTAAGTAGCTCGACTTCACGAGACACTGAATTTGAATTTAAAGGTATTTATTAAGTGCGTGTTTACCTAGCGGTTTCATGGCGCTGGCGGGGTGGAGTCCTGAGTCAGGTAGCAAAGCGATTTAGATAGTAAAAGCCTGGGAGAACAAAAGAGTTTTCAAGGTGCTGCGAAACTCCAAATAAGATGGTGTTGTTCTCATGGAGAAAGGTAAAGAGTTCCAAAACAGCGGAGCAAGGACAGATAACTTAGAAACTCCCATTCTGCTCTTCCTGAACCGGGGCACCACCAAGAGAGACAGAGAGGAGAAGCGCAATTGTCTACTGGGGATGTAGGGTTCGATTTTGGACTTAATAAAAATCGGAGCTGTTCCTGCGAGGGCCTGAAACGTAATCTTAAAAAAGGCCCTTTATCTAATAGGGAGCCAATGGAGGGATCTGAGGAGGGGGTGACGTGATGTGATTTGGGTAAGCCATAGACCAAGTGAGCAGCTTGGTTCTGCACGAGTTGGAGCCGTCGAATGGCGTAAGCAGGAACACCATTGTACAGTACATTACCGTAATCTAAACGGGAAAGAACTGCCTGCTCAAAAGCAATTATTTCAGCAGGTATTAGGTGGGAAGGAGGTGTAAAGGTAGATTTTCTCCTAAAATTAGTGTCACTGGTAGAAGCCTGACTGTCGGCTGAATTCTGATTCTCAAAAAAGGTTTTCAGCCTGAGTTTCATAAAGAACTTACTGAGCTCGCAATGTAATTTAAAACGGTCAAGGTGTGTCGTAGGTATAAAGCCAAGACCCTTTTCCAAAACTGTAATCTCATCAGGATTTAGATTCACCTGGGACAGATTTGTAATCAAGCTTTGACATTGCTGGGCCCCGCCCTCTGCTCCTGAGTCTTGCTCCGTATATTGTCGACCACAGAGTCTATTGCTTCCCAATGTACTTGGTTCATTCCTCTTCTCTTGCCCCTGCCTCTCCGACCAAAACCTAAAAAAGGTTGGGGATACATATTCTGTTGGAAATGTGGGGGTGGTACAAAATGTGGGTACCAACCCATGTTTGTTGGAAAGGGTGGTTGGTTGTATGGATTAGGATGAAAACCTCCACCGCCTTGCTGTTGATAGGGGAACCACTGTGGAACATTTTGGGGTTTTCTGCCTCGACCCCTACCACGTTGTCAATTTCCTCTGCTACCAGCGCTTGATCCACTAGAATTAGAATCATCTGATGTGTCAGAGTTGTAATTCGTTCGATCAGGTGGCGTATATTCTGTGCTTGCGTAAGGGTAAATTTTGTCATGTGACCACTTTTTTAGATCTTTCTGAAATTTGAGGACCTTGGACTGAGCAAGATTGTCTTTACATTATAATAAGAAGTGCCCAATCATGTGTACAGTGCCAGGCAATCTGTGCCCATTCTTTTCTAAAAAACACTGTCTTCTAAAAAGATTCGAGGTGCGTTGGTCACCAAAAGACCCTTCGGAGCAATCTTGTTCGTCAAATATTCTTTCATCATAGTGCCATGTAAAATGGCTCTGATACGACTCCTCTTTTGTTCGCCCAGCTTATCCCAATCAGATGTTTGCGCAATTGCTTGGGCAACTAGTGGGTCGGCAAACAGGGAGGGATCATTAAGAATGGCATCAGCCTCCTCTCTTGAGAAGGACAAGCTTGCATCTTCCATCATGAGGGTGTAGACGGTGCACTTTACAATGAATTAAAACTAATTACTCTCGCAGCTGCACGCTTCCAAGTATATGTAATCAACGAGAGAGAAAGGGTAGAGGAGCCACTCTCAGACACCTTAGAAATACTACAATCATACAACAGAAGAGTGACTAGAGCTAAAAAACAAAAGGGAGAGGGGTAAGAATAGTCAATTACTACCACCTAAAAGTAAATTCAAAACAAGGAGAGGCGACAGACACAAGTGTCTCATTACAGGCAAGGCCAGAATCGAAGGTCATCACACTGGTCAAATTTTAGATCACAAATCTTCAATTACTGCTGAATCGAAGGTCATTAATGATGTCACGAGTTCCACGCGCCGAGGTCAGTTCACTGGCACAATTTGTATTTGTATTGACGGCACAAAAGCTTTTATATTCAATCAGCAACCTCTTACTTCTGTAAAACCTGCCAGTTTCTCGGCCCTCACATTCACCGGCTAAACTGGTTTAAAACCTGCCTCAGCAGTAAAGCGTTGGCGAGGAAGCCGCAAGGGACATTTCCTGAATACTGACAAGAATTGGTGCAGTGCTCCAGGGTCAGGTGTGAATCCCCTTCAAAGGAGATCGTTTGTTCATCTGAAACGGCCGTGAATCTATAGTGCACCCAACACTTCAAGGACGTGCATTTTTAAATTAACATTAGTTTACCTCCTTTATAAGTTTATGCTCTATTGTCGTTTTTTGATGTATTTGCTGTATTTATTTATTTGTTTACATTAAGCTTATGCATTTCCTGGAAGAGTGAATTACTATGGGCGCATAAGAAAACAGCAGATTGATAGCAAGACAGACGTGCCATTTAGGAACGTTTAAGTTTTAGGGTTATTGGTTTTGCCTAAAGGCATTTTAGAGTTGTGTCTGATAGTACCAGTTCAGAGAGCTAACAATGTAAATACGGGGAGGCTTCACAGTGTACAATCAGAGAACGGCCCCTTGGAATAACACAAAATGGTATGAGTCGTCAGAGAGAATAAAATATTTTCCCACCCATTCATAAATACATAGTATATGCATTAACACATGCAATGTATGCAGCCGAGGCTTCCCTGACATGTTCTTGTCTTATTTGTGGGTGAGGGAAAAGCTCCAGACAAACATCCAAAGAAGAACCTACTGAGAGTGGCGGTGCGTCCACTCTGTATTCCAATATATATTTTTCTTTGTAATGTTGTTTACTGTAGCTACAGTTTGTATTATAGGACAATTATCAGGTAATTAATTGTGTGCTGATTTTTTTCCAAACCTAGTTGTCGATGCTTCTATTCACTATCATATGGGGACGTGTAGTGTGCACAATAAATTCTATTGTATTGCTCTAATTCTATCTCCGGAGCGGAGGGCTCCACATTCCAGAATGTATGTTTAAATTATGGAATATGGGCTCAGCTGAAGGGGGCTTTGTCAAACTGGTCACTAAAAATGCTTTTACCTATTATTGTGGCTAGACCAGTTATTTACTAGAGCGGTGGGGGCGCTTGTGTGTCACTGTCCAGTTTTGCGCTGCATCTGCAGGTTTTTAGAAGGGTACGTTTATTGGTGCAATGCTTTGTGCTGCTTGCGACACTCTGCGGCTCTCGAGCACCCATGCGGAGCCTTAATAAAGTTTCTTTCCTTTAGTCTTACTTGATGTGTGTTTACTTTCTCGCTCCTTTTCTCTCATGTACTTTAAATCTTTCTTATGAGGCTGTGTGTGGAGTAGTCTTTAGAAACCATCCGATGTTTTGTGCCTTTGGTAAACTGAGATCCCCATGGGGAGGAACTTGTTCTGTTAAGGGGCCCTGTGCATCCATCCATTCATGAACAACAGGCCTGTGTATTATTAATATCACACAAGTGCAGCCTCTTGATTACTTTGCTAACCCCATGGCTTGCATAATTGCCTGTTTTCCTGATGCCTCACAGGAGAGTTGGTTCATGCAGAACAGCCAGTATAAATTAATGCCCTCTACAACCCAAGGCATCTGGCCGTCTGACGCATCACCCTTAATTGCAGCGTTTGCCCTTTGCCTCATCCAGCCTTTGCTGGAAGTGGTGTGTTTATAGGGCGCCGTGGCCTTTGTGACCTGTAAATGTGGTATTCGGCCCCGACAAGACCCTTAAGAGTCTTGGGGCCCGGAGCTGGTGATTGGTGAATCGCTCCCTATGCCATGGACAGAGCCCTCTTGTCTACCCCAGGCCGCAGCGCCCCGGGCCTCCCGTCCTGGGGCAGTGTAGGGGTATAAGTGCAGAGTGTGTGTGTGTCTGTCCCTGGGTGCACTTGGCAGAGAGTGTGTGTGTCTGTCCCTGGGGTGTCCTGCGCACCTCTAATGTGTGTGTGTGTACTTGGCAGTGTGCCTCTGTCCCAGGTGTGTGCTGCGCCTCTGATGTGTGTGCTTGGCAGAGAGAAGAGTGTGTGTCTGTCCCTGGTGTGTGCTACTGCTACGGTTCTGATGTGTGTGCTTGGCAGAGTACTGTGTGTGTGTCTGTCCCTGATGTGTGCTTGGCAGAGAGTGTGTGTGTGTCTGTCCCTGGTGTGTGCTGCGCCTATGTGTATGCTTGGCAGTGTGTGTGTGGTGCATGTCTGATGTGTGCACTTGGCAGAGAGTGTGTGACTGTCCCTGGTGTGTGCTACTCCTCTGATGTGTGTGCTTGGCAGTGTGTATGTGTGTCAGTGTCTGTCTGTCCCCGGTGTGTACTTGGCAGAGAGCATGTGTCTGTCCCTGCTGTGTGCTGTGCCTGTCTGTGTGCTTGGCAGTGTGTGTCCCAGGTGTGTGCTGCACCTCTGATGTGTGTACTTGCCATAGAGTATGTGTGTGTCTCTGGTGTGTGCTGTGTTCCGTCTCTAAAGCTCTCTCTGTCTTGCTCTTGTCTCTTCTCTCATATATCCTGCCCTCCTCTTCACTAGGTTTCCTACTTCTATTCCACTTTCATTTTTCATTGACCACAATTGTCTTCTGTGCCACAAAATTCATATTCCCCCATCGTTTCCCACTGCTCCTTAACTGACTTCCTTAACTGTTAGTCCATGTGATCACCAATCTGCAACAAGCAGTAAAGCCTACATGCTCCCATCAGGTCCCTGCAGTGAGAAAGGAGGAGTATAGAAGCAGGCCACCAGTCACAAAAGCAAGCCCCACACAGACCCGCCGGCTGGACCCATAGATAACCTTTATTAACGTTCCTGCTTTCTCAAATTTGCACTATTTTTTCAAAATTTTCTCGGGGGGAAATCCCCCCGAACCCTCCTTAGGGGGTTTGGCTTCGCTCGCTACACTGGCTATTGTGCAGTATGATTATCAGTTTACGCCTCACCATTTTCAAATGTCACCAGCCACCACTGGGGAAGCGCAAGGGGAAGAGGAAGAGCAAGATGGGGTTCAGTCCACAGGAAGACCGGATCATCGCCACGGAGGTGAGAGGACACTACCAACAACTGTTTGTCACCTTCACTGGCACTGGCTACACAAACAGAAATATGGCAGACCATTGTCACCAACATCAATGCAGTCAGAGTGGCAAGGAGGTCAATGGAGTAGGTCAAGCTGCGCTCATATGATGTGCAAAGGCAGACCAAATGGAAACTCGCCGCGAACAGGAAGGCAGCAAGGGCAACTGGAGGTGGGAGTCCTGCGCCACAGGAGGAGCTGGATGACCTGGAGGAAATGGTGGCCACAGTCACCAGTGTGGAGACGGTGGCAGAAGTCGGGGTCTGGACACAGCATGATGTGACCTGACTCAACAGCTACAGGGTGAGTGACGACCAGTGACTGGGGGGATGGGGGAGATGGGCACAATTGCACACATGCACAATCATGTGTAGCACACTGCACACGCACAATGACAGTGGAACATGTCCCTGATACCCTTGGCACACTGCAGCACACATAAATGTAATTGTAAGTGTAAATCCTTATTTGTAAAGAGCGAACTACTCACCCTTACAGGTCTCAAGGTGCTGGGGGCCGTCGTGGAAAATAAGTGAGCTATTGCCCAGAGTCACATAGAAACACCAAGTAGGTCCCCATCCACCATGTGCACACATGGGCCCCCTCCGAATAACCAAAGACACTACCAATCCATGCACATGTGATGAATCCTGAAAAACAGCAGCTGTGTAAGCCACACTGACTAAGCAAGTGAGACTGCATGACCAATAGCATGGCAGCATCCAAAATACATGACATGGTGCACAAATCGACATGGAGATGGCCCAGTTTGGATCACATCCGTAAAGAAGCAGGCCACACTTTGACACATCCACGTGCACCTACAACCCATGACATCCAATACACGCAGCAGACAAAAAATGAGACAAGAGAGCACAAATGATTCAAGTCGCAAACATCCCAGCCTCCGAAAAGCACACATTTCAAAGGCACACCACTTCAAAGGGACAAGGGTCCAGAAAATCAAAGTTGCAGGCTCGACTCCCCCACAATGCAGCACACACACATAGCAACCACAGAACATCACCAATGACGGCATTGTGGGACAAAGTGCAACAGCTACACCACAGGACAAAGTACACAACAGGTTCCGCTTGTGCCTAGTAACTGGCCACTCTGTAGTATCCTGCATATGTACTGTAATGTATTTTCCACCACCTGCTCAGCCAGTGCCTGTGCTCTAAACACAATAGAATGTTGGAGTCTGATGAGCCTCAGAATCTTAAACTCTTGAACTTAAGAATAAACTTCAAGACAGAATATCCTCATCTCTTGTCTTCATTGAAAGATTCATCTATTTAACACTGGCGACGGCTGGGAAAATAAGCGCTCAACTCCAAATAATTCTGCCTCATCCTGTGTTTCTGCGGAAAAAAGCGTCTTACCTGAGTGGTCAAGCATACCTTGGATTACACCCTACTAGCAAGACTGTATCTGTTTTGTAACACTTAAAAACCTGCTGCTGGAAAACACCTTCAAAGAAAACCTTGAAGCAGTTCTGCTGTAAAAACAACCGACGTTCAAGTAGGAACTTTCTTATTTAAACGCGCAAAACGCTCAGCTTAAAATCGCCATATTTTTTAGGTTTCGCCTGGGGCCGGAACTCTTAGCTCCGCCCAGGAGAAATCTAATGTCCCTACAGTGTGGGGCCTAGTCCCGCCCTCTGTTCCATTGGCTAGCTCCATAAATGGAGGCTAGCCATTGGAACAGGGATCTGTCCGTCATGGCTGGACCGTTTTGTGGGCGTTCCCAAGATTTTTTCCCTCTCCAACCCTCTGTGCTCGTCATCTCGGCTGTGGGCGTGTTGTTTTTTTTATTGTTTTTTATCTTTCTTTTCTTCATTCCAGGCCGACCGCCGCCGGAAGAAGTCCAGGTGAGTGCCCGTTCTCGCCCCCCCCTCCCGCTGTCCGTGTGCCGTTCCCGCCCCTCCCCTCCCGCTGTCCGTGTGCCGTTCCCGCCCCCCTCCTCCCGTTGACCGTGCGCCGTTCTCGCCCCCCCTCCCTCTCGCTGTCCGTGAGTCTAACTGAGATATGCTCTTTTAAGGGAGGCTTTAGTTGTGCTAATAACCAGCAGGTGTTAGCTGGAAGGGCGGGGTGTTCCGTGCTTGAAATAGGACTTTAATCCCTACTTGTTTGTGTATGCAGCAGCAGTATTCGTTTGAGCCTCGACTTTGTGCATGAGAAACAATCCCAGCTGAGATGGGTAGCAATATTCCATAGCAGCCACTAGAGGGAGCCCTTGCCCTGACTGTTTTAGAGGCACTCGTAAAAGCTGCGGCCGTGCCAGAGGTGGGGACAAGATGCCTCGGGAAAAGGCGAGCCTGTCTGCACGCTGGCGTCGGAAAATCACGACACCTTGGGTGGAACTGGTCTTTGAAATGTAATTCGACTACGTCATTGTATGTGCTGAAAACTGCAAGTACCAGCCACACGATGTGACGAAAAGCCCAGAGTTATCTGACATGTAAATAGGCATCTAACGTGCACCGTCTGCAACGAGGAGATGTGTCCCTTATCTGGAAAATGCTTCTTACATTCTGGATCGCGTCGAACAGCAAAATATCACAATTAGCAGCTCCCCGGTTCAAATCTCCGGAATTCGCTTTGCCGGATACACACCGACTGCCTCAAATGTCCGTCTTCAACTCAAGCAGGACTCGTTTAACAGCGCTATGGATGCGGTGGGACCGACCGCCACCACCCGACGCCGTTACCCTCTTAAGGCGGAGTTCTTGTTTGGGTTTGAATGCAGGGGGTGGCAGGTACTTTGTGTGTGTCATGTGGGGGGTGTCAAGCATTCCTCAGCAAGCCTAGACTGAAGATTCCACAGTAAGGTTGGGCAGGGGTGTCCCCGAAATGGGTTGCTCGGTCCGGACCACGCAAATGGAGTGTACATTAATGGGTAGGGGGGCTGCTCTCGATGACGATAAGGAGCACATTTATTATCGAGTATGACGGAAACAGTGCAGTGTGCCATCATGCATATAGCGCTTAATGTACGGGTTATAAACACAGCACTAACAAGTGTATGTGTCACTGATCTCGATTGAGCACATTGTATCTACCTAAGAAGGGGCGGAGTATCGCCTTGGGGGGTCCTAGCCTTTGATCTGCAGTTTTTGCACAGACGTACTTTTAAGTAGAGAACTGCGCCTCCCACGGAGAATCGATATGTTTGCATACAGGAGCAGCTTGACACCACGGTAGGACAGAGGCAGAAACATTGGACCGGGACCCAGAATAAAAGTGGCCTCTATTAGCACGTAGTTTAAGAAATTGGCTCACATTTGAAAATTCGGGGCAGTTTTGAACTTGCAAATACACGCTGCCCAGGTGTTTTGCAAGGTGTGGAAGACTGCATGTGTCTGTGCTTGCTGCAGGAAAGGTTGGTAATAGGGAAACCCACATTAAAATTGAATCACAGACCATAAAACGAGCCCAAAAAGTGGCCCATACACTGTCATGTCAGATCAGCCCTCCGGCCAGATTCCCACACAGGCCTGCCCGACACTGTCTCACCTGAGTGTATTGTGTTCTAGGATGTGATAAGTATACCTCCCTTGAGGCTTCAGGGACGGCGTGTCTCCTCTCTAGTATAAGAGCATGGCAAATGTGAAGATGGCATTCCGTCACGAGGAACTAAACCACCCCACATTGTTGTAAATAAAACAGCGATAATGTTAAGCATTCGCTGAAGACATATTTATGTGTCTTCAGTGGAGTTCCCGCTTTTCCTTACATTCGCGGCAAGACTCCATTTTGTTTTCTGGCCTCATCTTGTAGGCCACATCGTGCCACGTGCTTGCCACGAGGCAAGTCCTACCTCGCTGCCTGTCTTTGTTTTTGTATTTCGAGTTTCCGTCCCAATTTCTTATATAGTCTAAGGACTTCTTGCGTACAGAAGAGCGAACCTTTCGCATTTGCGGGCCTGGCTGAGGCCTGAATTCATCAATTGGCGCCCCACTTGGGGCTCATCGGCGACTCGGATGCTCAAAAGACTGGTCGTGACGAAGGATTGGAACCTTGCCGGGGACGTGATCACTGCCAGCGGCGCTTTTAGTCCTGGCATCCCGAGGTATTCTTCCTTCCCTTCCGATCTGACCGTCTGGGTGGCGCCGGTCCTCGACTGAGACCTCTTCTGTCGGTTTGCCGTGGACGCTCTTGATTGGTAAGAATCGTTGTGCGATACTTGCCCCGAGCCTTTGATAGTCTTGATTGGCAAGGCAGTTTTGGGATACGCTTGCCCCGACTAATTTGTTTGAATTTGAAATTGACTAGTCATTTGTGAATGTGTCTATGATTGTGATATATGAGTTGCAACCCATATAGGCGGGCAATGTGGGGAAATTTCTCCCTACCTATGAATTTGAACGGCGCAACGTGCCACTTTACTGTAATACTGCATATTCTGGATTATTTTGAGACATGCCCATTTTTAGCACACTTCGTAAGTGGTGCTACTGTTTTGGAAATGACCGGTTGGTACTTGAAGAATCACAACCGGCTCCCCCGGAGGGGACGCCGAATAGGGATATGTATGTAAAGTTTGGTCTTTCCCCTATAATGTACAGCACGTTGTGGAGGAAATACACCAAGAAGGATCCTGAGTTGCGATGGCCTATGTATGGATCGTTCGATTTGAGGAAAATTGAGTATGTGGAACAGTGTATGTGTAAGCGGAGAGTGCGACAAGATATGTTTGAGTGTATACGTATGTGGGTGAAAGAGGTGCGAGAGCGTGAGAAGCGGGAGCAAGCATTGATTGAGAAAGAGCAGCGAAAGAGTGAGCGTGAGAAAGCGCAAGAGTTGAAAAAGCGTGAAGCTAAGGAGTTAGAAGAAAAGCAGGAGAAAGAACGGCGGTTGCAAATATCTGGCCAATATTCTGTTCGCCAGCCACTCTATCCTGTCCTTAATAAATCGGATGATGATTTTTTTCGTTATTAGATCGTTCACCGCCCTACGCTGGTCCATCCACCCCGAATGAAGGAGATTCAGATTCTAGACCGCCCGATCAGAAGAGAGATACGCGGTCTATGTTTTCGGCCGATCGTATGGCGGATCTTTGTAAGATTGCTTATTGGGTCACCAAAGATACTGTGTCTTTAATTGATGTGTTAACAGAGCTTGAGACATGGGAGGATAGAGAAAGACTGTATTTTGTTAAGTTCTTTCTGATGAAGTGGTGACCGCCTTTCGAAAATACTCCGATGTTCTTGAACCAGAGGATTTGGTAGCTGATGCTAAAGAATTACGTAAAGGTCTTTTTCTTTCTTCCCAGGTACCCAATGCAGTACGACGACTCTTTGCGTTGCGGGATGAAATGGTTCGACTCCGGAAAGAGGCACGGAAACGGAAGGCTGGCGACGAGTCTTCGGGCCTGTCTTGTGCCGGGAAGCAGTCACCCATCTTTTATTCAGATAAGACCGATACTGTGCATGTTAAACCGATGCGGGAGGCAGCGCCTTTGTACGTTCCCCCTAAGGGAGCGGGTACCAGTTCAGATAAGGGGTCACCTGATGCTCAAGGTTATTTTATTTATAATTGGGTATATACTCCTTGGAATAGAGCGGATGTCATGGCATTGAAAGCAGCATTACCTGATCCCCGAAAGAATCCCGCGGCTTTTTATGAGGAAGTTGAGGGGGGCTCTAAATTCTTGTGCTATGACTTTGGCTGATATTGACTTGTTTTTCGGACTGATTCTGCCACTGGATATGTGGAGGTCGATCCGAAAGGTCGACGATCTCACGATATTTAAAGCTAGATGGAGGGATCTTGAGGACGAGGACAGGGAGAGGAAACCAGCACAGAAACCGCCCCAATTGATTTTAGATCTTCCTGCTGCCAGAGTCACTAAATTGAAAATGCTTATCCCCCCTAAAAAGATTTATTGGACTATGTTAGCATCCTGTAAACAGAAAGTAGATGAATCCGTGTCGGATTTCTTTACGCGATTTGAAGAAACGTTCGATGATTTTAGCGGCCAGTCGCTTTCAGACGACACGGGTCGACATCGACATCTTTTTGTTGATAAATATGTCTCAAATTTATTACCAAGTATAGCAGCTCGTTTAAAAGCAAGTGAAAGTTCTTGGACTACCTCGACACCAGCATCCCTCCTGACGATGTCTCAGTATTACGAGCGTCAGGAATTAGAAGCAAAAGGTAGCGAGGAAAAGAAAACTAAGGATTTGAAAACGAAGGTTATGTTAGTGCAAGTATATGGGCAACAGCGTAGAGGAAATGAGCGGGGTGGCAGGAACTTTTTCTACTCTTCCGCAGGGTCGTACTGATGTAGCCCGGGATCAATGTGCGTATTGTAAACAGAAAGGCCATTGGGCATGCGATTGTCCGGTGTTACGTGCAGATCGCCAAGAGCGCGGGCAAGGTTCTGTAAAGGGTAGAGGAAATTTTTCGGGTCCTCGATATAACACAAATGATCGAGCTAGATTTGATTCCAATGTGCGATCCCGTGATGGGTCTAATGTTTTTGATCGACGAAACCAATACCAAATGTCCGAGTATGCACCTACCGAACAGCACGATTCTCAGTATGCATAGGATTGCGTAGGATGGGGTAAGGAACCAGTTGAAGTGCCAGTAGATCAGAGGGGTCCTTATGTTACAGCACATGTTTTGGGCTCTACTGATAAGTTCCTGGTTGATACAGGAGCTACTCGTAGCGCTTTGTCCAGAAAATTGGTTCCGAGGGCTCCCCTGTCTGGCTCATCGATTACGTCAATAGGGTTCGATGGAACTCCTTCTGTTAGCCCACTGTCACAACCTCTTGCACTTTATGTAGATCAGTTTGCTGCACCATGCCCATTTCTACTTTCTCCAAACACTCCTGACAACATCGTCGGCCTGGATATGCTCAAGTATTTCCGGGCCATGATACGGTGCTCCCCTGAGGGAGTACGTGTTATTTTGAATGACAATTATCCATCGATGGAGAGGGTATACTTGATTACTGTAAAGACCGCATTGGCCTCTTTGCCTGAATCTTTGTGGGCTACATCCCATACCGACGTAGGACAAA
This sequence comes from Lissotriton vulgaris, assembly GCF_964263255.1. NCBI lineage: Eukaryota > Metazoa > Chordata > Amphibia > Caudata > Salamandridae > Lissotriton > Lissotriton vulgaris. The sequence continues at coordinate 47,239,780 of NC_141699.1, forward strand.
TGATTATTCCTCCAGTGCACATTAGTGTAAAGGAGGGAGCTGTGCTGCGGTGTCTGCCTCAGTATCGGATTTCGCAGGAGGGGGAGGAGGCGCTTACACAAATAGTGCAGGATCTGATTAAAGCCGGGGTGGTGGAAGAAGTCCCTTACAATGTGTGTAACAGTCCTATTCTACCAATTTTGAAAAGCGATACTGACACCAGGATTTATCGATTCATTATCGATCTGAGGGAGGTTAATAAGATTGTGATACCCCAATACCCTGTGGTCTCCGATATCACAACACTTCTCACTTTGGTCCCACCAACTGCAACAACGTTTTCTGTCATAGATTTGAAGAATACCTTCTTTTTGATCTCTATTCATCCTGACAGCCGATATCTTTTCGGATTCACTTTGAATAACAGATCTTATAGATTCTGTAGAGTTCCCGAAGGCTGTACCGAAAGTCCCAGCATTTATAGTCAGGCATTGAAGCGACAACTAGATTCTTTTGTTTTGCCTGACGGTGTTGCGCTTATACAATATATCGATGACATCTTGTTGGCCGCCGACACTCCTGAGCAATGTGAAACATGTACTCTGTCCTTACTTACATTTTTGGCATCCCACAACCATAAGGTGTCGAAGAAAAAACTGCAATATTGTAGACCAAAGGTAACCTACTTAGGTCACCTTTTGTCTAAGGAGGGGCGTGCACTCACGCCAGATCGTATTCAAGCCATTTTAGACACACCAGTACCCTCCACGCAGAAAGAAGTTCGAGCCTTTTTGGGTCTCACCCCCTTTTGTAGACAGTGGATATTAGGATTTTCACACATAGTTAAACCACTTTTAGCTCTTATCTACCTGTGCAGAGGTCCACCAGCCGTCCACCAGCCGTGAGGGAAACGGCCGCACCGGGGGAGTCCACAACGCCGTGAGGGGAACGGCAGGCAGGACTACAGCCCCCAGGTGCCCCGGCGGCGCACACCTGACGCCACCAACATCGCGCCCGGAGGCGCTTGAAAAGGAAGGAGCGCCGAGCGCTCAGGGGGCAATTATCTACCTGTGCAGAGGTCCACCAGCCGTCCACCAGCCGTGAGGGAAACGCCCGCACCGGGGGAGTCCACAATGCCGTGAGGGGAACGGCAGGCAGGACTACAGCCCCCAGCTGCCCCGGCGGCGCACACCTGACGCCACCAACATCGCGCCCGGAGGCGCTTGAAAAGGAAGGAGCGCCGAGCGCTCAGGGGGCAATTATCTACCTGTGCAGAGGTCCACCAGCCGTCCACCAGCCGTGAGGGAAACGGCCGCACCGGGGGAGTCCACAACGCCGTGAGGGGAACGGCAGGCAGGACTACAGCCCCCGGGTGCCCCGGCGGCGCACACCTGACGCCACCAACATCGCGCCCGGAGGCGCTTGAAAAGGAAGGAGCGCCGAGCGCTCAGGGGGCAATTATCTACCTGTGCAGAGGTCCACCAGCCGTCCACCAGCCGTGAGGGAAACGGCCGCACCGGGGGAGTCCACAATGCCGTGAGGGGAACGGCAGGCAGGACTACAGCCCCCAGGTGCCCCGGCGGCGCACACCTGACGCCACTATCATCGCGCCCGGAGGCGCTTGAAAAGGAAGGAACGCCTCCCGCAGCCGCGGGACGCGCGCGGGACGTGCCGGGCGGAGCCCGGGCAGAGGGCGGGCCGTCTGTGGCCGTCTAGGGACGACGAGGGACGGGTCGGGCCACCCCCCTAATTTTCAACTTGTGAGTACATCTAAGCGGTATATAGTGACACTTTTACTGACTCTTATTTTAAACATTCTCTGTTGACTGTCTCCTGATCTACCGCCATCATGTCCATACAATCAACCCTACCTGATAACTATCTGCTGAAGGTAGTTAACAGAATAAATTCGGACAGGAGGAAATCTCTTGGGAAAAGTAATAGCAATATGGAAGTCTCCCCTCTAATCGAGCCACAAGTCATTAATATTATGGATACCAATTCACTTACTGTAATTGATACATCAACTGTGGACACGAACAGTTCACCAATGAGGTTATCAGTAATGGGACCATAGCGGACAACGATCTGAGCGATACTTGTGTAGGCACTCCCCAACAGTCACTGAGGGGCACAAGATTAATGAGAGCTTGTAGGAAAACAGTACCTAAAAGGGGAAACTATCATTCAGGTAGAAAACACAAAAAGGATTTAACCCATAAGGATATACCAGAAGATATAGGGACATTAATTAAAGATAGCTGTGTCTCTATCGATCCTGACCAATTAGACTTGCTGATGGGTTCTATTGATAAGAAACTTAAAATGATTATCGATCCACTGCTTGTCAAAATTGAGGGCCTGTGTGGGGAAGTTTTAAGATTAAGGGACGCAATTGACCAACAAACTGCTACTTTGGATAAAACTGTATTTAGGTCCAAAGACATAACTGTGCCAACTGGACCAATTGTGGTCTCAACTCAGGAAAGGGCCCCACCAGGAAATATAAATAGCCCCCCTGCTGTAGTTAATATTGGGATACAATCTCGCAAAGAACGACCTGCTTTGACTACCTCTGCTGTGCAGGATAAGGGCAGATCGTCTCAGCAGCAGAGAGCTGGGTCTTCAAGTCAATGAAGCCCAGGACAGGTTACCCCAATTCAGGATGTTAGAGTACTACCTATGTCAAATGGGGAACGGTCTGGCAATAAACCAGCCGCGTTAACAAATACAGCGACAGCAGCCGCTACAGGGGGAACTAGTAAGGGTGCAGTTAGAGCAAGTAAGCGCCCTGTAGACCTCCCACCCGAATGTGTACCATTTGTTGTAGTTTTAACAAATGTCCCACCTACTACACAGGCCCTTAATTCCGAAGAGTCGGCAGATTCACTTAAAAACAAAGCTATATTTTGGCTTAGTCGACACTGTGGTTATCCAGTTGGCTACTCTGATCAGATCATTTCCGTCAGAAGAGTCAACTGGATAGGTAATACCAGTAAAACATGTGGGGGTGACTGCGTGATTATAAACTTTAAACATCCGCAACATGTTGCGACGGTCCTCCTTAGAGCGGCCTCAATCATGCAGTCTGAGACAGATGTTGTTGCAAGGCCATTGGGATATTTCTACAACCATTTAAACAGGTTACACTCAGTCAATAGTTGGGAAGGTCTTTCTAACAATAATAATTACCATACTAATGTAAACAGACCAGGACCACAAACCCTCTGTTACCCCCATCAGGATGGTTCTTTTGTTTCGCCAATGCATATGATGAATTTGCCCCATGGTGGGAATAGATTTTTAGCACACGCATCTAATTTCCCCTCAGCAAGTGATAGTTTAATGTCACCCGTTAATGGGATGTTTTATCAAGTCCCAATTCAGAATAGGTTCCAGTCATTGAGTTTCCTGGACCAAAATGATTGACATAAGAGTAACTTAGCCCGGGTGATGGAAAATGCTGGAGAGTTACAAAAGTCCTTAACTGAAGAGATTAATATTGTGAACATTGATTGTATGATAACTGGGGGCGTTGAGGAGCACTCAGAGTTTAATATAGAGCATTTTAACGTACATAATATCGTGTCCGTATCTGATGAGATGCCAAATGTCACCCCAGCAAGGGCCAAGGCAACATGTCATATTGCTAGCTGGAACATTGCTGGTTTGATGGCCAAAGAGGTTATGCTGGGCTGGAAAGATTTCACTGGTTTATTTGATATTATTTGTTTACAGGAAACATGGTGTAAAGAATATAAGGGGAGCGATGGCTTTGTTTCCTATGAGCTGCCCGCATTGGCCTCACCACATGGGAGACCTAAAGGAGGTCTGCTAGTTATGATTTCAGTGAAGTTGCCTGTATTAGTAAAAAAGTATGTAAAAGTGGGGGTTCATTCTCAAATCCTCTGGCTTGCGCAAGGTGAATGTAGAAATGTTTTGCTGATTAATTTCTACAATAATATATTTGATGGCACTAGGCACACAGTGATAAATGACTTACATAAAGTAGTGTGTAACCTTGTAGAGAATTTTAATGGTGTTTACGAATTTATTTTTGTGGGGGATTTTAACGTTTCCATTTGCCCCTTATCATCCCAGAATCTATGTGGTGTATATAATCATTCAGGGGAAGCTGAAGCTCACTTTCCTCACCATCAATATGGTGAGACCCTGAATAACTTTTTGTTAGATTATAACATGGAAATCTTGGAAAATACAAAAAATGATTTGGGAGAAAGTGTCCCAACATTCACAGGGAGGGGGGCCAATACGGTAATCGATTTTATATGCATGTCTACCAACCTAACCCAAATGTGTTCTGATGTCAAGGTGGTTGACGTAATGCTGAGTGATCATAATTGCTTAACCATCGAAGTTAAGCTCTGGTATACTACCGCCTCCCCCAACACGGGTACAATTGTTAATATTGAACCACATAGAATTAATGGAGTTAGGCTGAGGTGGAAGGGAGACAAAGCAGATGAAACATCTGACTCCATTATTATTAGTTGTATAACGGAAATCTCGGCAATTCTTGAACAGGAGAAACCAGATATTGCCTGTATCGACCACTTTGACAGAATTAATTATAATATCAGGAAAAAGTTCACTAAAGAGGAGGGACACGTAAATAGACAAAATAGGGGTTGGTTTGACCATGCATGTTCAAATGCCCGGAGAGATCTTAAAAAAGCTTTATCTGCCAAACCACGAGATAAGTGTTTAGTGACCCAACTAAGGCAGGACTTTAAATTGGTCCTCAAACGGCGAAAGTCTGAGTTGCAGCAGGTAGCTTGGGACAACCTAAGCCAAGCAGCAGAACAAAGGAACTGCAACTTATTTTGGTCCACTGTAAACAGCCCCTTCCTCAAAGATGAGGAGGCCCCAGTGCTAACATCTAATGTGAGCATAGACTCATAGATCCAACATTTCTCGATCATATTTGATTCTGGCAATAGTAACGCCATTGTAGGAAAAAGATGGCCCATAGTTGCTCTAGATATAACAGTAGAGGAAGTTATGGTTAGTATAAGAACTAGTAAGGGAGGTAAGGCCCAAGGACCCGATGGGGTTCCTATAGATGTCTATAGGACCGCCCCGGAGATTTGGGGCCCCCTATTAGCTAAAATTTTTAATGCAGCAGTATGCTCCAAAATACCATCTACTTGGGCAGAATCCATTATAATCCCTATATACAAGAAAGGAGACCGGGACAAAGCAAAAAATTACCAACCAATATCCCTACTGGATTCTTCAGTAAAAATTATGAGCCGTGTTCTTTTAGCCAGATTAGAGGAATGGGCAGAGTCGAATGAGATTTTAACTAATAGCCAGTTTGGGTTTAGAAAGGGGCGTGGAACTATAGAGCAGTGCTTAAATCTACAGCTTCTGGTTGGGAAGTGTACCCAGGCAAAAAAAGGGTCCCTGTATTTATGCTTCGCCGACTTAAGCAGTGCCTTTGATATGGTTGACCACGCCCTACTCTGGGCTAAACTGCTTGATATGGGAGCTCCAGACAGCATAGTGTATTTTCTAGCTCGCCTGTATGAAAAACTTAGTTCCAGTGTACGATATGGGCCAAATGGGGAATGCACTAATAAGTTTAGGATAGGGAGAGGAATCAGGCAGGGGTGTGTTTTAGCACCCCTACTGTTCACCCTCTTCATTAATGAGGTGGATGCTGTCTTACAAACAGTATTGGCCGACGCCCCAAGAGTCAAAGGTCTTGACATCCCTGTGTTGCTCTATGCGGACGACGCAGTGTTGTTGTCTAGGACCCCCCTGGGCCTTCAACGGTTGATGGACCGGTTTGTCCTGTTCATCAAAGACAGGAAACTTGTGATCAATAGGTCTAAGACCTATGTGATGGAATGTTCAGGACGAGCCACGACTAAAACGAAAGTTAACTCCCGTTATTTTATAGAAGGAGAACAGGTCTTAAAAGTAGACAATTTTTGCTATCTGGGGATCAATTTCTCAAAAAATGGTAGCTGGGACATTGAACACAGAGCGGTTAAAACCAAGATGATCAGAAGTGCCAATGGGGTTTTCGTTTTCGCAAAGAATTTGGGAAATAGACGTATAGCAGATATGCTAAAAATATATCAATCGAAATGCCTATCTGCGGCCCTTTACGGGGCAGGAGTCTGGGGTGTGACACATGCTGGGAGCCTTCAGATAGAGGAGAACAACTTCTTGAAAAGGCTCCTTCGTCTACCCAAATCTACATCTAATACCCTGGTCCACAAGGAAACGGGGATACACTTCTTGAAAGATTTAATCATGCTAAGACCCTTATTGTTGTGGCGATCTGTTTGGTTAAATGAAGGCACCTCATTAAATAGAGCTATCATTGAGGATTGCCTCACCTTGGACCAGCACTTAAGGATCCCCTGGCTTAAATATAATATCGAAAATTTTCAAAATGTTTTTGGATATAATGTGATCATTGATCGGTGTTGTGTATCTGATAACTCCAAATCAAATATGAAAATCATGTTTTTGAATTACTGTAAAGAGAGGCGTGCCCTAGAAGATTTAAAACTCTCTTCTTGTAAATTGTACAATGGCCTGAATGAGTATAGTGGACTTCACCCTTATCTGACTCAGGTGTCTAGAGTCTCACATCAGTTTGTTCTCACTAGATTAAGGATGGGAACAGCTCATCATCTGGTCGCGTGCCCTGATGTAAAAACACGCCCGGTGGGACCATGTCCATGTGATTGTAAGACCGAACAGAGTACTACGCACTTTCTTTTTTCTTGTCCCTTGTACAGTGAATTACGGAAAATGTATTTAAAACCTATTTTGAAAAGATTTGGAGTAAGAACAATCACTGAATCCATGAAATTGCTTTTTAATATGCACCATCCAGACATTTGCTTTTTTACAGCTACTTTCCTACTCAAGGCTATTGGTGCTAGGAAAAGTATGTATTTTTAAGTTTGGTTTTAACTATTTATTCCATCTCACATTGGATTATTATTGTAATATGTGTATTCTTTTCATGTTTTGTATCTTTTAATAATGAAATGTTTGTTATGTAACTGTTGTGCTTTTATGGACATGTTTTTATGCTCCGAATAAAGCTCTATGAAATGAAATGAAATGACAAAGGATACCCCAGTTCCCCTTCCATGGACAGATGAATGTGAGAATGCTTTTCACCAATTATTTCAAGCCCTTTGTTCAGCACCAGTGTTAGGCACCCCTGATTACACAAAGCCCTTTACGTTGTATGTGCATGAGAGAGATGAATGCGCGTTATCAGTGTTAGTGCAGATGCACGGCGATAAGCAGCGCCCTTGTGCATATTTCTCGGCAGTACTTGATCCTGTTGCTCGAGCGTTGCCTGGATGTTTTCGTTCAGTTGCAGCGACAGCTGTGTCAATACGCCAGAGTGAAGGGATTGTCTTATCTCATAAGCTGTTAGTGTTGGTCCCCCATGATGTTGATGCCCTTTTGAATCAGACAAAGACGCAGCATTTGACTAGTGCTCGTCTCACAGGATATGAGCTGACACTGCTGGCTCCTCACATAACTTTGAAACGATGTGCAACACTAAACCCAGCCACATTGTTGCCCTTCCCAACGACCCAGCCTGAGGCACAAGAGACGCATGACTGCGTCTTTGTGACCGAGGAACAGACAAAGGGTCGCATTGATTTACAGGACACACCCTTTGCAGATGTGGATGGAGAACTATGGGTCAATGGGTCTTGTTTAAAATTACCAGATGGAACCACTTCTGCGGCCTATGCAATTACGACATTACATACGATAGTGGAGACAGCACGCATACCACAGAAATCAGCTCAGGCAGCAGAACTGATAGCATTGATACGAGCCTGCGAGCTTAGCACAGGATTATGTGTGAATGTTTACACCGATAGCCGCTATGCTTTCGGAGTAGCGCACGATTTTGACCTGCTCTGGAAGGAAAGGGGCTTTTTGACATCACACGGAACTCAGATTATGTATGGAGAATTAGTACACCAGCTTTTGACTGCACTGACACTCCCTAAAAGAATAGCTATAGTAAAATGTAGTGCGCACAAGAAAGTGACAGACAAAGTGGGACAAGGAAATGCCTTTGTAGATCGAGTGGCACGAGAAACTGCGATGCAGCCTGGTTCCACTTCCATGTATGTTATCAAGTCACAAGCTGAACGGTGGCACGATGCAAGGGAAAAAGTACTAGAAATGCAAAAGACTGCTACTGAGAAGGAACAAGAGCAATGGTCCAAAGATGGAGAATTGGACGATGAGGGTTGTTGGAGGAATAAGCAGATGGATAGGTGGAAGTTACCCACAGTCTTTGTATAACCTATGGTTCAGATGGCACATGGGCTAGCACATGTTGGAGCTTCGGCAATTGTGAAATTGCTTACACAAGTCTGGGAGCATCCAGAGATTGCTAGCACAGCTAAGAGAGTAGTACAGACTTGCATGATTTCACGATTTGCCTTAAATACAATCCAGGAAAAGGGACACGAACTCCGGCAGGAGGATTTGCAACACCCACTGTGCCTTTTGAAGTATTGCAAATGGATTACATTCAGTTGGAACGCTGTAATAATCTGAAGTACGTCCTGGTTGTGGTTTGTGCATTCAGTAAATGGATTGAAGCATACCCTACTTAGGACAATACTGCAATGACTACTGCTAAGGTGCTTTTAAAGGAATTCTTTCCTCGATTCGGTGTTTGTAGACTGCTGTGGAGTGATAACGGGCCCCATTTTGTGGCGGACGTTATTAAGTATGTCCTGAAGGGGTTGGGCATTGTGCAAAAGTTCCACGCAGTATTCCACCCGCAATCAGCAGGACTGGTGGAGAAGTATAACGGAACTCTGAAATAAAAAATTGTGAAAATACAGGTGTCTACTCCTCTGACTTGGCCAGATGCTTTGCGATTGGCATTGTTGTCTATCAGATCGGTACCACACTCTCGGACAGGCTTGACACCTTATGAGATGTATATGGGGGGTGCCCAAACCGAGTTCAATGTATGATATACCTTGTGTTTTAATGAATGATTATTTGGCACAATTAACTGATAGCTTGGTTTCTATTCATCAACAGGTTCGAGAGGCACTCCCTGATTGGTCCACAGGAGAAGGTCATAATGTCCGGCCTGGGGACTTTGTCCTCGTCAAGTCTTTTGAGAGATCAAACAGTCTGGAGCCGAGAAGGTGTGGCCCTGAGCAAGTTCTTCTAGCCACGAGAACAGCAGTACGAGTGACGAATCGACGAAATTGGATTCACTAAATCCATTGCCGGAAGGTGCAACCTGACCTGGTGGAGCCTGCTGTACTGACTGACCATCGAGACATCCTGACTACAGAGAGAGGCCGTGCTGTGGTACCTGACGATTCTGAGGAGTTTTTCCCGGACCAAACAACGCCTGCATCAAGGAGATACCATCTGCGACCAAGAAAAGAATCTGCAATTGTGTGAGAAGTTGTCAGAACGGTCCCTAGGTTTGTGAAACGGAGAGCCGATGAGGCAAGGGGGGGGATCAGCAATGCATTAGAGTAGTGACACCCCGTCTTGGCCCGATGGTGAAGAAAACAACAGCTGCCCAGGGGTAAGAGTTCGGACAACACTTTAGATACAGGAAGATACTGTGACTTTGTTCGAGATGGACAAGAAGAAAGTTTTCGGTTCTGTAGGGTTCATTTTCGTTATAGCAGTCATCGCTACAGTCATTTGGTTTGTTGAGGAGAAAGCTCCTGCCCGTGGACTGTATGTTGTTTCTACTCCAGTTCCTGATGAGCATTTCTTTTATACACTCCCTTACCAAGAATTGAAGCATCAACAGTCTTATTTAAATAACACTTTCATACAGATGTTGCATCATACCCACGTTGCTACAAATGCCACAGACTGTTGGATATGTGGGATGATGCCAGCGCACCAAAAGAAAGGGGGAACACCGTTCATACCACTTCCCTTTTCACATAATGGCTCTTGTAGAGCATGGTATACTTTGCTTTTTGCTACAAGAAAACCTACTGTAGGACGATAGATTTCAAACTGAATAAAGAATGGCATCAAGATAAAGACAGCTATCCACAGGCCAACAGAACTATATGGGAGTGGGAAGAATATAAACCGGACAATGCATCAACTCCATATATCTTCACGAACACCAGAGACACTTTTTAACAGGAAACATTTGTAATCTCTGTGGCCCAAGCGCAAGCTGATCTATGTGTACAAAGTGTAGGCCATATTCCAGTAGGTGTTAGTGATTGCATTGTCATTTTGAATATTGACGGTTTGAATAATAGTACTTTCCTTGCTTCAGATAATACTTATTTTGTATGTGGGAATAAGGGTTATTATCGATTACCCGCCGGATGGTCTGGAGTATGTTATGTGTCATTTCTACTGCCACCTGTATTTCTAGCACCAGCATCTTATCATAAGGATTTTAAATTGTTGAACAATGTAACTGTGAATAGATTTAAGCGAGCTTTATCCGTAGATGATGTAGATCAGACAGACACTAGTCTGCAACAGTATATAGATTTCAATTTAGGATTGTTCTTCTTTGTGGGACCAGCTTTGAACAGCAGAAAGATACGACGATTAACGCGAGTAGTGGAGGCTGTTACAAATCAAACTGCAGCAGCTCTGGGGAACATTACTGAAGAGCTACAGATTACTAGGGTTGTTGCATTACAGAATAGGATGGTCCTTGATGTTATGTTAGCAGATAGAGGTGGAGCTTGCAGAATTATCGGAAGTAGTTGTTGTGTCTTTATACCTGATCACACTCCTTCTGTGCACAAAGCTATCAGTAAGTTGCATAAAATTGAAGCAGATATACATCAAGAAAATGGGTCTTGGACGTTTTCTGGGTGGTTTTGGTAACTAATATCTACATGGGGTTGGAAGGTTCTTACTGGACTCTGAATAGTTGTTGCCATAATATTTTACTTGTTGTGTGTATATTCAATGTAGCCCTATGATATGTTTGTTATGCATTTCATTTTGCGTGCCTAATAAACAAAACGTTGCGGATGCTGCCCATAGGAAAACCATAACCAGAGAGATAGCGGACATGATGAGCATCGATATAAACGATGAGTATTTAGATTATCCAAAGAAACCGAATGTCTTCAGCAAATGCTGAAAGGGTCGTCTGTTGTAAATAAAACAGCGATAATGGTAAGCATTCGCTGAAGACATATTTATGTGTCTTCAGTGGAGTTCCCGCTTTTCCTTACATTCGCGGCAAGACTCCATTTTGTTTTCTGGCCTCATCTTGTAGGCCACATCGTGCCACGTGCTTGCCACGAGGCAAGTCCTACCTCGCTGCCTGTCTTTGTTTTTGTATTTCGAGTTTCCGTCCCAATTTCTTATATAGTCTAAGGACTTCTTGCGTACAGAAGAGCGAACCTTTCGCATTTGCGGGCCTGGCTGAGGCCTGAATTCATCAATTGGCGCCCCACTTGGGGCTCATCGGCGACTCGGATGCTCAAAAGACTGGTCGTGACGAAGGATTGGAACCTTGCCGGGGACGTGATCACTGCCAGCGGCGCTTTTAGTCCTGGCATCCCGAGGTATTCTTCCTTCCCTTCCGATCTGACCGTCTGGGTGGCGCCGGTCCTCGACTGAGACCTCTTCTGTCGGTTTGCCGTGGACGCTATTGATTGGTAAGAATCGTTGTGCGATACTTGCCCCGAGCCTTTGATAGTCTTGATTGGCAAGGCAGTTTTGGGATACGCTTGCCCCGACTAATTTGTTTGAATTTGAAATTGACTAGTCATTTGTGAATGTGTCTATGATTGTGATATATGAGTTGCAACCCATATAGGCGGGCAATGTGGGGAAATTTCTCCCTACCTATGAATTTGAACGGCGCAACGTGCCACTTTACTGTAATACTGCATATTCTGGATTATTTTGAGACATGCCCATTTTTAGCACACTTCGTAAGTGGTGCTACTGTTTTGGAAATGACCGGTTGGTACTTGAAGAATCACAACCGGCTCCCCCGGAGGGGACGCCGAATAGGGATATGTATGTAAAGTTTGGTCTTTCCCCTATAATGTACAGCACGTTGTGGAGGAAATACACCAAGAAGGATCCTGAGTTGCGATGGCCTATGTATGGATCGTTCGATTTGAGGAAAATTGAGTATGTGGAACAGTGTATGTGTAAGCGGAGAGTGCGACAAGATATGTTTGAGTGTATACGTATGTGGGTGAAAGAGGTGCGAGAGCGTGAGAAGCGGGAGCAAGCATTGATTGAGAAAGAGCAGCGAAAGAGTGAGCGTGAGAAAGCGCAAGAGTTGAAAAAGCGTGAAGCTAAGGAGTTAGAAGAAAAGCAGGAGAAAGAACGGCGGTTGCAAATATCTGGCCAATATTCTGTTCGCCAGCCACTCTATCCTGTCCTTAATAAATCGGATGATGATTTTTTTCGTTATTAGATCGTTCACCGCCCTACGCTGGTCCATCCACCCCGAATGAAGGAGATTCAGATTCTAGACCGCCCGATCAGAAGAGAGATACGCGGTCTATGTTTTCGGCCGATCGTATGGCGGATCTTTGTAAGATTGCTTATTGGGTCACCAAAGATACTGTGTCTTTAATTGATGTGTTAACAGAGCTTGAGACATGGGAGGATAGAGAAAGACTGTATTTTGTTAAGTTCTTTCTGATGAAGTGGTGACCGCCTTTCGAAAATACTCCGATGTTCTTGAACCAGAGGATTTGGTAGCTGATGCTAAAGAATTACGTAAAGGTCTTTTTCTTTCTTCCCAGGTACCCAATGCAGTACGACGACTCTTTGCGTTGCGGGATGAAATGGTTCGACTCCGGAAAGAGGCACGGAAACGGAAGGCTGGCGACGAGTCTTCGGGCCTGTCTTGTGCCGGGAAGCAGTCACCCATCTTTTATTCAGATAAGACCGATACTGTGCATGTTAAACCGATGCGGGAGGCAGCGCCTTTGTACGTTCCCCCTAAGGGAGCGGGTACCAGTTCAGATAAGGGGTCACCTGATGCTCAAGGTTATTTTATTTATAATTGGGTATATACTCCTTGGAATAGAGCGGATGTCATGGCATTGAAAGCAGCATTACCTGATCCCCGAAAGAATCCCGCGGCTTTTTATGAGGAAGTTGAGGGGGGCTCTAAATTCTTGTGCTATGACTTTGGCTGATATTGACTTGTTTTTCGGACTGATTCTGCCACTGGATATGTGGAGGTCGATCCGAAAGGTCGACGATCTCACGATATTTAAAGCTAGATGGAGGGATCTTGAGGACGAGGACAGGGAGAGGAAACCAGCACAGAAACCGCCCCAATTGATTTTAGATCTTCCTGCTGCCAGAGTCACTAAATTGAAAATGCTTATCCCCCCTAAAAAGATTTATTGGACTATGTTAGCATCCTGTAAACAGAAAGTAGATGAATCCGTGTCGGATTTCTTTACGCGATTTGAAGAAACGTTCGATGATTTTAGCGGCCAGTCGCTTTCAGACGACACGGGTCGACATCGACATCTTTTTGTTGATAAATATGTCTCAAATTTATTACCAAGTATAGCAGCTCGTTTAAAAGCAAGTGAAAGTTCTTGGACTACCTCGACACCAGCATCCCTCCTGACGATGTCTCAGTATTACGAGCGTCAGGAATTAGAAGCAAAAGGTAGCGAGGAAAAGAAAACTAAGGATTTGAAAACGAAGGTTATGTTAGTGCAAGTATATGGGCAACAGCGTAGAGGAAATGAGCGGGGTGGCAGGAACTTTTTCTACTCTTCCGCAGGGTCGTACTGATGTAGCCCGGGATCAATGTGCGTATTGTAAACAGAAAGGCCATTGGGCATGCGATTGTCCGGTGTTACGTGCAGATCGCCAAGAGCGCGGGCAAGGTTCTGTAAAGGGTAGAGGAAATTTTTCGGGTCCTCGATATAACACAAATGATCGAGCTAGATTTGATTCCAATGTGCGATCCCGTGATGGGTCTAATGTTTTTGATCGACGAAACCAATACCAAATGTCCGAGTATGCACCTACCGAACAGCACGATTCTCAGTATGCATAGGATTGCGTAGGATGGGGTAAGGAACCAGTTGAAGTGCCAGTAGATCAGAGGGGTCCTTATGTTACAGCACATGTTTTGGGCTCTACTGATAAGTTCCTGGTTGATACAGGAGCTACTCGTAGCGCTTTGTCCAGAAAATTGGTTCCGAGGGCTCCCCTGTCTGGCTCATCGATTACGTCAATAGGGTTCGATGGAACTCCTTCTGTTAGCCCACTGTCACAACCTCTTGCACTTTATGTAGATCAGTTTGCTGCACCATGCCCATTTCTACTTTCTCCAAACACTCCTGACAACATCGTCGGCCTGGATATGCTCAAGTATTTCCGGGCCATGATACGGTGCTCCCCTGAGGGAGTACGTGTTATTTTGAATGACAATTATCCATCGATGGAGAGGGTATACTTGATTACTGTAAAGACCGCATTGGCCTCTTTGCCTGAATCTTTGTGGGCTACATCCCATACCGACGTAGGACAAATGATTATTCCTCCAGTGCACATTAGTGTAAAGGAGGGAGCTGTGCTGCGGTGTCTGCCTCAGTATCGGATTTCGCAGGAGGGGGAGGAGGCGCTTACACAAATAGTGCAGGATCTGATTAAAGCCGGGGTGGTGGAAGAAGTCCCTTACAATGTGTGTAACAGTCCTATTCTACCAATTTTGAAAAGCGATACTGACACCAGGATTTATCGATTCATTATCGATCTGAGGGAGGTTAATAAGATTGTGATACCCCAATACCCTGTGGTCTCCGATATCACAACACTTCTCACTTTGGTCCCACCAACTGCAACAACGTTTTCTGTCATAGATTTGAAGAATACCTTCTTTTTGATCTCTATTCATCCTGACAGCCGATATCTTTTCGGATTCACTTTGAATAACAGATCTTATAGATTCTGTAGAGTTCCCGAAGGCTGTACCGAAAGTCCCAGCATTTATAGTCAGGCATTGAAGCGACAACTAGATTCTTTTGTTTTGCCTGACGGTGTGGCGCTTATACAATATATCGATGACATCTTGTTGGCCGCCGACACTCCTGAGCAATGTGAAACATGTACTCTGTCCTTACTTACATTTTTGGCATCCCACAACCATAAGGTGTCGAAGAAAAAACTGCAATATTGTAGACCAAAGGTAACCTACTTAGGTCACCTTTTGTCTAAGGAGGGGCGTGCACTCACGCCAGATCGTATTCAAGCCATTTTAGACACACCAGTACCCTCCACGCAGAAAGAAGTTCGAGCCTTTTTGGGTCTCACCCCCTTTTGTAGACAGTGGATATTAGGATTTTCACACATAGTTAAACCACTTTTAGCCCTTATCTACCTGTGCAGAGGTCCACCAGCCGTCCACCAGCCGTGAGGGAAACGGCCGCACCGGGGGAGTCCACAACGCCGTGAGGGGAACGGCAGGCAGGACTACAGCCCCCAGGTGCCCCGGCGGCGCACACCTGACGCCACCAACATCGCGCCCGGAGGCGCTTGAAAAGGAAGGAGCGCCGAGCGCTCAGGGGGCAATTATCTACCTGTGCAGAGGTCCACCAGCCGTCCACCAGCCGTGAGGGAAACGGCCGCACCGGGGGAGTCCACAACGCCGTGAGGGGAACGGCAGGCAGGACTACAGCCCCCAGGTGCCCCGGCGGCGCACACCTGACGCCACCAACATCGCGCCCGGAGGCGCTTGAAAAGGAAGGAGCGCCGAGCGCTCAGGGGGCAATTATCTACCTGTGCAGAGGTCCACCAGCCGTCCACCAGCCGTGAGGGAAACGGCCGCACCGGGGGAGTCCACAACGCCGTGAGGGGAACGGCAGGCAGGACTACAGCCCCCAGGTGCCCCGGCGGCGCACACCTGACGCCACCAACATCGCGCCCGGAGGCGCTTGAAAAGGAAGGAGCGCCGAGCGCTCAGGGGGCAATTATCTACCTGTGCAGAGGTCCACCAGCCGTCCACCAGCCGTGAGGGAAACGGCCGCACCGGGGGAGTCCACAACGCCGTGAGGGGAACGGCAGGCAGGACTACAGCCCCCAGGTGCCCCGGCGGCGCACACCTGACGCCACTATCATCGCGCCCGGAGGCGCTTGAAAAGGAAGGAACGCCTCCCGCAGCCGCGGGACGCGCGCGGGACGTGCCGGGCGGAGCCCGGGCAGAGGGCGGGCCGTCTGTGGCCGTCTAGGGACGACGAGGGACGGGTCGGGCCACCCCCCTAATTTTCAACTTGTGAGTACATCTAAGCGGTATATAGTGACACTTTTACTGACTCTTATTTTAAACATTCTCTGTTGACTGTCTCCTGATCTACCGCCATCATGTCCATACAATCAACCCTACCTGATAACTATCTGCTGAAGGTAGTTAACAGAATAAATTCGGACAGGAGGAAATCTCTTGGGAAAAGTAATAGCAATATGGAAGTCTCCCCTCTAATCGAGCCACAAGTCATTAATATTATGGATACCAATTCACTTACTGTAATTGATACATCAACTGTGGACACGAACAGTTCACCAATGAGGTTATCAGTAATGGGACCATAGCGGACAACGATCTGAGCGATACTTGTGTAGGCACTCCCCAACAGTCACTGAGGGGCACAAGATTAATGAGAGCTTGTAGGAAAACAGTACCTAAAAGGGGAAACTATCATTCAGGTAGAAAACACAAAAAGGATTTAACCCATAAGGATATACCAGAAGATATAGGGACATTAATTAAAGATAGCTGTGTCTCTATCGATCCTGACCAATTAGACTTGCTGATGGGTTCTATTGATAAGAAAATTAAAATGATTATCGATCCACTGCTTGTCAAAATTGAGGGCCTGTGTGGGGAAGTTTTAAGATTAAGGGACGCAATTGACCAACAAACTGCTACTTTGGATAAAACTGTATTTAGGTCCAAAGACATAACTGTGCCAACTGGACCAATTGTGGTCTCAACTCAGGAAAGGGCCCCACCAGGAAATATAAATAGCCCCCCTGCTGTAGTTAATATTGGGATACAATCTCGCAAAGAACGACCTGCTTTGACTACCTCTGCTGTGCAGGATAAGGGCAGATCGTCTCAGCAGCAGAGAGCTGGGTCTTCAAGTCAATCAAGCCCAGGACAGGTTACCCCAATTCAGGATGTTAGAGTACTACCTATGTCAAATGGGGAACGGTCTGGCAATAAACCAGCCGCGTTAACAAATACAGCGACAGCAGCCGCTACAGGGGGAACTAGTAAGGGTGCAGTTAGAGCAAGTAAGCGCCCTGTAGACCTCCCACCCGAATGTGTACCATTTGTTGTAGTTTTAACGAATGTCCCACCTACTACACAGGCCCTTAATTCCGAAGAGTCGGCAGATTCACTTAAAAACAAAGCTATATTTTGGCTTAGTCGACACTGTGGTTATCCAGTTGGCTACTCTGATCAGATCATTTCCGTCAGAAGAGTCAACTGGATAGGTAATACCAGTAAAACATGTGGGGGTGACTGCGTGATTATAAACTTTAAACATCCGCAACATGTTGCGACGGTCCTCCTTAGAGCGGCCTCAATCACGCAGTCTGAGACAGATGTTGTTGCAAGGCCATTGGGATATTTCTACAACCATTTAAACAGGTTACACTCAGTCAATAGTTGGGAAGGTCTTTCTAACAATAATAATTACCATACTAATGTAAACAGACCAGGACCACAAACCCTCTGTTACCCCCATCAGGATGGTTCTTTTGTTTCGCCAATGCATATGATGAATTTGCCCCATGGTGGGAATAGATTTTTAGCACACGCATCTAATTTCCCCTCAGCAAGTGATAGTTTAATGTCACCCGTTAATGGGATGTTTTATCAAGTCCCAATTCAGAATAGGTTCCAGTCATTGAGTTTCCTGGACCAAAATGATTGACATAAGAGTAACTTAGCCCGGGTGATGGAAAATGCTGGAGAGTTACAAAAGTCCTTAACTGAAGAGATTAATATTGTGAACATTGATTGTATGATAACTGGGGGCGTTGAGGAGCACTCAGAGTTTAATATAGAGCATTTTAACGTAAATAATATCGTGTCCGTATCTGATGAGATGCCAAATGTCACCCCAGCACGGGCCAAGGCAACATGTCATATTGCTAGCTGGAACATTGCTGGTTTGATGGCCAAAGAGGTTATGCTGGGCTGGAAAGATTTCACTGGTTTATTTGATATTATTTGTTTACAGGAAACATGGTGTAAAGAATATAAGGGGAGCGATGGCTTTGTTTCCTATGAGCTGCCCGCATTGGCCTCACCACATGGGAGACCTAAAGGAGGTCTGCTAGTTATGATTTCAGTGAAGTTGCCTGTATTAGTAAAAAAGTATGTAAAAGTGGGGGTTCATTCTCAAATCCTCTGGCTTGCGCAAGGTGAATGTAGAAATGTTTTGCTGATTAATTTCTACAATAATATATTTGATGGCACTAGGCACACAGTGATAAATGACTTACATAAAGTAGTGTGTAACCTTGTAGAGAATTTTAATGGTGTTTACGAATTTATTTTTGTGGGGGATTTTAACGTTTCCATTTGCCCCTTATCATCCCAGAATCTATGTGGTGTATATAATCATTCAGGGGAAGCTGAAGCTCACTTTCCTCACCATCAATATGGTGAGACCCTGAATAACTTTTTGTTAGATTATAACATGGAAATCTTGGAAAATACAAAAAATGATTTGGGAGAAAGTGTCCCAACATTCACAGGGAGGGGGGCCAATACGGTAATCGATTTTATTGCATGTCTACCAACCTAACCCAAATGTGTTCTGATGTCAAGGTGGTTGACGTAATGCTGAGTGATCATAATTGCTTAACCATCGAAGTTAAGCTCTGGTATACTACCGCCTCCCCCAACACGGGTACAATTGTTAATATTGAACCACATAGAATTAATGGAGTTAGGCTGAGGTGGAAGGGAGACAAAGCAGATGAAACATCTGACTCCATTATTATTAGTTGTATAACGGAAATCTCGGCAATTCTTGAACAGGAGAAACCAGATATTGCCTGTATCGACCACTTTGACAGAATTAATTATAATATCAGGAAAAAGTTCACTAAAGAGGAGGGACACGTAAATAGACAAAATAGGGGTTGGTTTGACCATGCATGTTCAAATGCCCGGAGAGATCTTAAAAAAGCTTTATCTGCCAAACCACGAGATAAGTGTTTAGTGACCCAACTAAGGCAGGACTTTAAATTGGTCCTCAAACGGCGAAAGTCTGAGTTGCAGCAGGTAGCTTGGGACAACCTAAGCCAAGCAGCAGAACAAAGGAACTGCAACTTATTTTGGTCCACTGTAAACAGCCCCTTCCTCAAAGATGAGGAGGCCCCAGTGCTAACATCTAATGTGAGCATAGACTCATAGATCCAACATTTCTCGATCATATTTGATTCTGGCAATAGTAACGCCATTGTAGGAAAAAGATGGCCCATAGTTGCTCTAGATAAAACAGTAGAGGAAGTTATGGTTAGTATAATAACTAGTAAGGGAGGTAAGGCCCAAGGACCCGATGGGGTTCCTATAGATGTCTATAGGACCGCCCCGGAGATTTGGGGCCCCCTATTAGCTAAAATTTTTAATGCAGCAGTATGCTCCAAAATACCATCTACTTGGGCAGAATCCATTATAATCCCTATATACAAGAAAGGAGACCGGGACAAAGCAAAAAATTACCAACCAATATCCCTACTGGATTCTTCAGTAAAAATTATGAGCCGTGTTCTTTTAGCCAGATTAGAGGAATGGGCAGAGTCGAATGAGATTTTAACTAATAGCCAGTTTGGGTTTAGAAAGGGGCGTGGAACTATGGAGCAGTGCTTAAATCTACAGCTTCTGGTTGGGAAGTATACCCAGGCAAAAAAAGGGTCCCTGTATTTATGCTTCGCCGACTTAAGCAGTGCCTTTGATATGGTTGACCACGCCCTACTCTGGGCTAAACTGCTTGATATGGGAGCTCCAGACAGCATAGTGTATTTTCTAGCTCGCCTGTATGAAAAACTTAGTTCCAGTGTACGATATGGGCCAAATGGGGAATGCACTAATAAGTTTAGGATAGGGAGAGGAATCAGGCAGGGATGTGTTTTAGCACCCCTACTGTTCACCCTCTTCATTAATGAGGTGGATGCTGTCTTACAAACAGTATTGGCCGACGCCCCAAGAGTCAAAGGTCTTGACATCCCTGTGTTGCTCTATGCGGACGACGCAGTGTTGTTGTCTAGGACCCCCCTGGGCCTTCAACGGTTGATGGACAGGTTTGTCCTGTTCATCAAAGACAGGAAACTTGTGATCAATAGGTCTAAGACCTATGTGATGGAATGTTCAGGACGAGCCACGACTAAAACGAAAGTTAACTCCCGTTATTTTATAGAAGGAGAACAGGTCTTAAAAGTAGACAATTTTTGCTATCTGGGGATCAATTTCTCAAAAAATGGTAGCTGGGACATTGAACACAGAGCGGTTAAAACCAAGATGATCAGAAGTGCCAATGGGGTTTTCGTTTTCGCAAAGAATTTGGGAAATAGACGTATAGCAGATATGCTAAAAATATATCAATCGAAATGCCTATCTGCGGCCCTTTACGGGGCAGGAGTCTGGGGTGTGACACATGCTGGGAGCCTTCAGATAGAGGAGAACAACTTCTTGAAAAGGCTCCTTCGTCTACCCAAATCTACATCTAATACCCTGGTCCACAAGGAAACGGGGATACACTTCTTGAAAGATTTAATCATGCTAAGACCCTTATTGTTGTGGCGATCTGTTTGGTTAAATGAAGGCACCTCATTAAATAGAGCTATCATTGAGGATTGCCTCACCTTGGACCAGCACTTAAGGATCCCCTGGCTTAAATATAATATCGAAAATTTTCAAAATGTTTTTGGATATAATGTGATCATTGATCGGTGTTGTGTATCTGATAACTCCAAATCAAATATGAAAATCATGTTTTTGAATTACTGTAAAGAGAGGCGTGCCCTAGAAGATTTAAAACTCTCTTCTTGTAAATTGTACAATGGCCTGAATGAGTATAGTGGACTTCACCCTTATCTGACTCAGGTGTCTAGAGTCTCACATCAGTTTGTTCTCACTAGATTAAGGATGGGAACAGCTCATCATCTGGTCGCGTGCCCTGATGTAAAAACACGCCCGGTGGGACCATGTCCATGCGATTGTAAGACCGAACAGAGTACTACGCACTTTCTTTTTTCTTGTCCCTTGTACAGTGAATTACGGAAAATGTATTTAAAACCTATTTTGAAAAGATTTGGAGTAAGAACAATCACTGAATCCATGAAATTGCTTTTTAATATGCACCATCCAGACATTTGCTTTTTTACAGCTACTTTCCTACTCAAGGCTATTGGTGCTAGGAAAAGTATGTATTTTTAAGTTTGGTTTTAACTATTTATTCCATCTCACATTGGATTATTATTGTAATATGTGTATTCTTTTCATGTTTTGTATCTTTTAATAATGAAATGTTTGTTATGTAACTGTTGTGCTTTTATGGACATGTTTTTATGCTCCGAATAAAGCTCTATGAAATGAAATGAAATGACAAAGGATACCCCAGTTCCCCTTCCATGGACCGATGAATGTGAGAATGCTTTTCACCAATTATTTCAAGCCCTTTGTTCAGCACCAGTGTTAGGCACCCCTGATTACACAAAGCCCTTTACGTTGTATGTGCATGAGAGAGATGAATGCGCGTTATCAGTGTTAGTGCAGATGCACGGCGATAAGCAGCGCCCTTGTGCATATTTCTCGGCAGTACTTGATCCTGTTGCTCGAGCGTTGCCTGGATGTTTTCGTTCAGTTGCAGCGACAGCTGTGTCAATACGCCAGAGTGAAGGGATTGTCTTATCTCATAAGCTGTTAGTGTTGGTCCCCCATGATGTTGATGCCCTTTTGAATCAGACAAAGACGCAGCATTTGACTAGTGCTCGTCTCACAGGATATGAGCTGACACTGCTGGCTCCTCACATAACTTTGAAACGATGTGCAACACTAAACCCAGCCACATTGTTGCCCTTCCCAACGACCCAGCCTGAGGCACAAGAGACGCATGACTGCATCTTTGTGACCGAGGAACAGACAAAGGGTCGCATTGATTTACAGGACACACCCTTTGCAGATGTGGATGGAGAACTATGGGTCAATGGGTCTTGTTTAAAATTACCAGATGGAACCACTTCTGCGGCCTATGCAATTACGACATTACATACGATAGTGGAGACAGCACGCATACCACAGAAATCAGCTCAGGCAGCAGAACTGATAGCATTGATACGAGCCTGAGAGCTTAGCACAGGATTATGTGTGAATGTTTACACCGATAGCCGCTATGCTTTCGGAGTAGCGCACGATTTTGACCTGCTCTGGAAGGAAAGGGGCTTTTTGACATCACACGGAACTCAGATTATGTATGGAGAATTAGTACACCAGCTTTTGACTGCACTGACACTCCCTAAAAGAATAGCTATAGTAAAATGTAGTGCGCACAAGAAAGTGACAGACAAAGTGGGACAAGGAAATGCCTTTGTAGATCGAGTGGCACGAGAAACTGCGATGCAGCCTGGTTCCACTTCCATGTATGTTATCAAGTCACAAGCTGAACGGTGGCACGATGCAAGTGAAAAAGTACTAGAAATGCAAAAGACTGCTACTGAGAAGGAACAAGAGCAATGGTCCAAAGATGGAGAATTGGACGATGAGGGTTGTTGGAGGAATAAGCAGATGGATAGGTGGAAGTTACCCACAGTCTTTGTATAACCTATGGTTCAGATGGCACATGGGCTAGCACATGTTGGAGCTTCGGCAATTGTGAAATTGCTTACACAAGTCTGGGAGCATCCAGAGATTGCTAGCACAGCTAAGAGAGTAGTACAGACTTGCATGATTTCACGATTTGCCTTAAATACAATCCAGGAAAAGGGACACGAACTCCGGCAGGAGGATTTGCAACACCCACTGTGCCTTTTGAAGTATTGCAAATGGATTACATTCAGTTGGAACGCTGTAATGATCTGAAGTACGTCCTGGTTGTGGTTTGTGCATTCAGTAAATGGATTGAAGCATACCCTACTTAGGACAATACTGCAATGACTACTGCTAAGGTGCTTTTAAAGGAATTCTTTCCTCGATTCGGTGTTTGTAGACTGCTGTGGAGTGATAACGGGCCCCATTTTGTGGCGGACGTTATTAAGTATGTCCTGAAGGGGTTGGGCATTGTGCAAAAGTTCCACGCAGTATTCCACCCGCAATCAGCAGGACTGGTGGAGAAGTATAACGGAACTCTGAAATAAAAAATTGTGAAAATACAGGTGTCTACTCCTCTGACTTGGCCAGATGCTTTGCGATTGGCATTGTTGTCTATCAGATCGGTACCACACTCTCGGACAGGCTTGACACCTTATGAGATGTATATGGGGGGTGCCCAAACCGAGTTCAATGTATGATATACCTTGTGTTTTAATGAATGATTATTTGGCACAATTAACTGATAGCTTGGTTTCTATTCATCAACAGGTTCGAGAGGCACTCCCTGATTGGTCCACAGGAGAAGGTCATAATGTCCGGCCTGGGGACTTTGTCCTCGTCAAGTCTTTTGAGAGATCAAACAGTCTGGAGCCGAGAAGGTGTGGCCCTGAGCAAGTTCTTCTAGCCACGAGAACAGCAGTACGAGTGACGAATCGACGAAATTGGATTCACTAAATCCATTGCCGGAAGGTGCAACCTGACCTGGTGGAGCCTGCTGTACTGACTGACCATCGAGACATCCTGACTACAGAGAGAGGCCGTGCTGTGGTACCTGACGATTCTGAGGAGTTTTTCCCGGACCAAACAACGCCTGCATCAAGGAGATACCATCTGCGACCAAGAAAAGAATCTGCAATTGTGTGAGAAGTTGTCAGAACGGTCCCTAGGTTTGTGAAACGGAGAGCCGAAGAGGCAAGGGGGGGGATCAGCAATGCATTAGAGTAGTGACACCCCGTCTTGGCCCGATGGTGAAGAAAACAACAGCTGCCTAGGGGTAAGAGTTCGGACAACACTTTAGATACAGGAAGATACTGTGACTTTGTTCGAGATGGACAAGAAGAAAGTTTTCGGTTCTGTAGGGTTCATTTTCGTTATAGCAGTCATCGCTACAGTCATTTGGTTTGTTGAGGAGAAAGCTCCTGCCCGTGGACTGTATGTTGTTTCTACTCCAGTTCCTGATGAGCATTTCTTTTATACACTCCCTTACCAAGAATTGAAGCATCAACAGTCTTATTTAAATAACACTTTTATACAGATGTTGCATCATACCCACGTTGCTACAAATGCCACAGACTGTTGGATATGTGGGATGATGCCAGCACACCAAAAGAAAGGGGGAACACCGTTCATACCACTTCCCTTTTCACATAATGGCTCTTGTAGAGCATGGTATACTTTGCTTTTTGCTACAAGAAAACCTACTGTAGGACGATAGATTTCAAACTGAATAAAGAATGGCATCAAGATAAAGACAGCTATCCACAGGCCAACAGAACTATATGGGAGTGGGAAGAATATAAACCGGACAATGCATCAACTCCATATATCTTCACGAACACCAGAGACACTGTTTAACAGGAAACATTTGTAATCTCTGTGGCCCAAGCGCAAGCTGATCTATGTGTACAAAGTGTAGGCCATATTCCAGTAGGTGTTAGTGATTGCATTGTCATTTTGAATATTGACGGTTTGAATAATAGTACTTTCCTTGCTTCAGATAATACTTATTTTGTATGTGGGAATAAGGGTTATTATCGATTACCCGCCGGATGGTCTGGAGTATGTTATGTGTCATTTCTACTGCCACCTGTATTTCTAGCACCAGCATCTTATCATAAGGATTTTAAATTGTTGAACAATGTAACTGTGAATAGATTTAAGCGAGCTTTATCCGTAGATGATGTAGATCAGACAGACACTAGTCTGCAACAGTATATAGATTTCAATTTAGGATTGTTCTTCTTTGTGGGACCAGCTTTGAACAGCAGAAAGATACGACGATTAACGCGAGTAGTGGAGGCTGTTACAAATCAAACTGCAGCAGCTCTGGGGAACATTACTGAAGAGCTACAGATTACTAGGGTTGTTGCATTACAGAATAGGATGGTCCTTGATGTTATGTTAGCAGATAGAGGTGGAGCTTGCAGAATTATCGGAAGTAGTTGTTGTGTCTTTATACCTGATCACACTCCTTCTGTGCACAAAGCTATCAGTAAGTTGCATAAAATTGCAGCAGATATACATCAAGAAAATGGGTCTTGGACGTTTTCTGGGTGGTTTTGGACACTAATATCTACATGGGGTTGGAAGGTTCTTACTGGACTCTGAATAGTTGTTGCCATAATATTTTACTTGTTGTGTGTGTATTCAATGTAGCCCTATGATATGTTTGTTATGCATTTCATTTTGCGTGCCTAATAAACAAAACGTTGCGGATGCTGCCCATAGGAAAACCATAACCAGAGAGATAGCGGACATGATGAGCATCGATATAAACGATGAGTATTTAGATTATCCAAAGAAACCGAATGTCTTCAGCAAATGCTGAAAGGGTCGTCTGTTGTAAATAAAACAGCGATAATGGTAAGCATTCGCTGAAGACATATTTATGTGTCTTCAGTGGAGTTCCCGCTTTTCCTTACATTTGCGGCAAGACTCCATTTTGTTTTCTGGCCTCCATCTTGTAGGCCACATCGTGCCATGTGCTCGCCACGAGGCAATTCCTACCTCGCTGCCTGTCACCCCTGGAGTTTGCCCAGCAACAGGCTATAAATAGTTCCAGCCAATCTAGCGCATGCCCAGTACATGTAACATCTGTTTTTGCTTAGAGGGGATTGGAATGTGTATCCAGGGGGCTTCACGAACCGTTAACTCCACCCATGTATTGATCATGTTCAAGAAATGTCCATACACGGTTGTAAATCATACTTTTGAGCTGTAACCGCCCACTTATGAGCCCCTTCTTTTGTGTATAAAAGGGGACCGGGTGTCCGAGTTCTTTGTGCTACCTTGTACAATACTGAAGAGTGTTGTGTGGGCTGTAGTACCACATTTAAAGGTTTATTAAACTTTGTTTTTGTATTTCCAGTTTCCGTGCCAATTTCTTATATAGTCTAAGGACTTCTTGCGTACAGAAGAGCGAGCCTTTCGCATTTGCGGGCCTGGCTGAGGCCTGAATTCATCAACATGGGGGCGGATGCACAGAGGCATAAAAGCAGCAGGGGTCTGATCGTGAACTACGTGTTATAAAGTCTCCATGACCTCACAGGAGGTGGGGGCTCCTGGGATATCGGCGCAGACAGACTCATTAGCCCTGATTTAACCTGAGCCTCTCGGGTAGGCCGTTAGTCCAGAGCTCCGTCTTCCTGAACTCTCACGAGTCTCACTGCTTGGCAGAAAGATCCATGTCTCTTCCCTATTGGCACAGTCTGTCCATATCGGTACACAGTCACTCCTTCCTGACTAGTTACTATTGCCCAAACTTTAATGGATAGACGTCGGCAGGATGAAATGCTGAGTTGTGGTGTGGTTTGAGCCTGTCACTGCAGGTAGTTTACAGATTTCAACAGAGATCGTTCAGTTCACAATGTTTCTTCAAATACCATATTGACGTCTATTACTCGATTTTCTGCAGAGCAATTGAATGTTCTGCTGTTTCAATTGAATGTTCTGCTGTTTTTAAACAAAAAGCCTGGTCTACCATAAGAATTTCTGTATCTTTACCATAGCAAAAGTTATCGCGATAGAAGAACAAGCTACTATTAATATGTGTCTTTCCTGCGTGTCTTGTCAACCGGGTCGAATGTTTCTTTAATGCATTCTTATAATGCCGTCCCCCCTCCCGCTGTCCGTGTGCCGTCCCCCCTCCCGCTGTCCATGTGCCACCCCCCCCCCCGCTGTCCGTGTGCCGTCCCCCTTCCCGCTGTCAGTGTGCCCGTTGCTGTGGTGTGCTGTGCGTTTCCTTCAGCTTCTGGGGCGACTGTGGTGTTCTGGCAAAATCATTACTTGGAAGACGTGAGGAAAGTTTTTGTGAAATCTCTCTGCGTGGTTAGTGCACTAGTGTGAGCTTAGTAGCTGGAGGTACAAACCCACCCTGCTTGTAATCCAGGTTATTGTGCAACCTTGTGCCTGTGGGCGTCGTTCAACATCTTCCTCTGTGTCTTTCTGGGAGTTTGCTTGGGCTGTGGTCTGTGATTGAGGTTATGTATATATGTCGCTTTATTATTTTGTTAGGCAAAGGACTGCCCACAGTCTGTTCAGAATGGGCTGTGGTGGAATCTGGACTAGTCTGGGCTCTGCACGGAGGTGGCAGGGTTTAGCTGGTTTCTGATGTTTGCATCTTGCCATGTCACCATAGCTGAACACCTTCCATATGAGATATCTTAAAAAAAGACAATTTAGACGAACATATGGTTGTCAATTCTTAGCGCTCTGAATTGACGTAGGTGATGTTTCGGTGATTTACAAAACTGTATGGGTAGCACATTGATAGAACATGTGGACAACTGAAGCGCGTCACTAGAGTGGAACCGGGTGTAAGTTGAGATTCCAGACACTTCGGACCCCCGGACACATGGGCTGGAAAGGAGTCAGTCAGTCACGTGTCATGCAGTGCTTGACATGAATCACTCAGCCTAAGCCCGACTTTATTCTGTGGCGCTGGCATGTCATGCGGCGTGGGAAGTGACGGGCCGGGTGGGGACATCGAGGGGGTCCGATTTGCTCTTCTATCCATTCTGCCGTTGCTTTTTTTCTCAGCTCATTATCGCCTTGTGATAATCACCATGTGATGAACACTTTGTGTTTGGGGCCAGCTTTCATTTTTCGCTTGCAAAGCCAAATAATTTGCCCGAGGCCACCACTACAAATGTCATCACTTATGAATGCGGCCATAAATGTCAGCTCGGTCAAAAACAGCATGTACCCTGCTGGTAGTTAATAGAATCGAGGTTCTTCCAGGAAATTGACTAATGCGTGCTGTGATTTCCAGTAACACTATATTTACTTCCAGAGTGTCCGTGTCTTTTCCAAACCACAGTTGTGACTGCAGCTGAGTGTCTCAGCTTGATGAGTGGCATTTGCCAGAGATTAAACTATTGGCATTGTAAATGACAATGCCATTTATTTATCTGTTTTCAAAACCAACACATAAATACAAATTTTGTCATTTACAATGCCGATAGCTCAATTTTTTCAAAAGGCGAAACCATTGCATTGTAAATGCTTGTTTAACTCTTTTAACTATTTAGAGCATACTACTGTAAAAGCCTCATAAGAAAGGCGCTGTAATAATGCATTTAAGCCCTGCTGGTATAAAACAGCTTACCACCTAGTAAGAACCTTCCTATTTAGGCATTTAACATTTTCCGCCTCAAAAGGGCCTCTGTACTTTTCTACTTTGGTGTGCTTGTGTTGCTCTAAGCAGCCGACGGAGAAGGCGCTGAGAGCCTTCCATATCTGAGGACTCCCCCAGCCGTTCAGCAATGGCTGAAACCTGCCTGAGTCCACCACCACTGATTCCATGAGGTGAGAGGAGCTGGGAACTTCCTACAAGTTAGCGCATGCGCGTAACCTCAGTGTGGCTCTTTTGTAAGTATCCTCTCACATCAGCCACCACCTCCTATCCTCACCCTCATTTGTTATGCACCGTGGGGTGTATGAAGAAGTCAGGGGCCCAGCGAAGAAATGTCTCACATCATGCCTAACTTCGGCTGTAAAGCACAACGCGTGCAACTGTAAGGAGTTCTGCCAACAACTCTTAGTCACCATGCAACTGAGCGTTCTCCCACCCCAGTAGCTCGCAGTATTTGTAATTCTCAGTCATTATCGCTGTTCCATATTTAAAGCCTATTTCATGCTTGGCTGCAAATACTCCAGATGCATTCAAGTTGTAGTTTTAGGAACACTACATCAAGGACCTGGTTTGCTCACCAGCTATACACAATGGGATTGCCTGGTGGGATTTGTTCAAACATTTTGCTACTTCCTGACATGCCATACGCATTCATGGTATCAATATGTATTTCCTATGTGTTAATTAAATTCAACTCTACCTTATGCCAGGGATGGGATGGGGTCCAGTCTAACCCACATACTTTTGCCTACATGGGTTTCTTACGGTGTTCTCCTTTTCTTGGAGCACCGTGCATGGGTCACAATCCTATTTACATTTTACACAGTTTACCTTACACAGGGTACAGTTTCATGGGTCACAGTCCCAGGTACATTTACTCTTTCACCCTCACACAGGACATTTCATGGGTCCAGTCCCTTTTACATTTACACAGTCACCCTCACTCAGGGCGTCTCATGGGTTGCACTCCCATCTTCACAGGGCAGTACTGTGTTCCTCTTTTTGGGGGTTTACTTTACACGGCCTGCTTTGGCTTGGGTCCCATCCACAGTGATCCGCACCCTCCTGCCTAGGAGTAGAGGACGGCCATGGGTTTTAGTCCATTGGCGGGTTTTTTCCTTTGTAATTTCTATTATGCTACATTGCTGTTTTATTAACGTAATGTTACTCTCAATCATTTATTGTAGTATCCTTTGGGAAATGGGGAGGAGTTTAGTGATAGTTTGTGTCTCTTCGCTTCTTCTCTGTTTTCTTCTGTTCAGCTTTCCTATTGATGTCACTTTCTTTTCATCTTGGGAAACTGGACCACACTCACTTCTCTGTTATTTCTTCTTTAGTATTTAGTCTTTTTTCTTTCTGCTATATTCTTCTTGTTCTTCCTTTTCCAGAGGAAATCTCCTCCTTCTCTTCTCCCTGTGCTTGGGGTTTTCTTCTCTTCTGTTCCCGTTGTGCCTTGTCCTTCTTTCCTTGCTTGCCTGCCTGGCCAGTGGGTGTGCATAGGGGTTGTCTTTTGTACGTCTGTCTCACTCCATTTCTTATTTCCTCTCTTGCATCTCACTGTCTTCTTCTTTCTATTTCATTGTTGTAGAGGATGGGTTTATTCTTTTTCCCTATTTACACTTTACCCTCTCCTCCTTCTCTTCTCCCTTCTACCTCCTTGCTGTGCTTTGCTTGTGCTTTTCATTGACGTTCTCTCTGTCTCTCTGTTGTTTCTTCCTTGGTATCTGTCTCTTGTTCACATTTGTTATATTTTATCATATAATGCATTTGTTCTTCTGTTCGAAGGAAAAGGGGTCTGTAGTATCCTGCATATGTATTGTAATGTATTTTACACCACCTGCTCAGCCAGCGCCTGTGCTCTGAACACAATCACATGTTGGAGTCTGGATGAGCCTTTGAATGTTGGGACACAGAGAGGTGGAGGACAGTGGAGCACGGGCTGAGCAGCAGACAGGCAGTTCCTGAAGGGATTCTCCTTCAGAACTTAACTATCTTGTATACTACTTGTTACCTGCTTGAAGAAATCTTACTTAATGAATACTTCCTGTGTGGACCTTCATCACTACACACTCACATCTGGCATTGCCTGACACTGTGTGATGGCAATGTACAGGTACAACCACACATCTGTCATGTACTCGAAAAACACACTGTCTGCCACCAAATAGCCAACCCCACCAAAAATAGTCACAATGTGCATTGTCATGCAGTCTGCATGTAGACATCTGCAGAGCGGCAACATACATGGGAACCTCTGTTAATATACATCTCCCCCTAACATTGCAGGGGGACAAACAAAACTTACTGCAGAGCGGACCACAAATCCCATCAGTGATGACGAAGAGGACGACCTGCACATCTGTTCAGACACCCTCTAATGGCTATTGGACAGCCTCCGCACCCCACCCCAGGAGCAGGGCAGCCCAGCTGCCTCGAAGTGACCCCACCACCTGCACAGACCACGTAGCAGGAAACGCAGGCCACCATGGCTATCTCCCAGGAACCCCAAGAACAAAACACAGTATTTCAACGCCATGTGTTGGGTTGTCAGGTGGAGTTGGCTGATCAGCTGCCGGTGGGTTTCGGGCTTGTGGCAGCCAAACTAAATGCCAAAGGTGGGTGTCAGAATCCCATCAGGGACCACTTACAGTCCTTAACAGACACACACTGTTCACACTGTAGGAGAGTAGGGTCTGCTTCCTATGTTTACCCCCACTTTTTGCTGTGATTCTCTGGTTTTTCGACTTTAGTGTGGTAGTGGACCTGCTAATCAGACCCACAGCCCAGCTGTTCTCTCTCTAAATTGATACTACATACTTTAGGTACATACCAGATTGAGAAGTGGAGAAGTGTGGCTCAATGATTAGAGCGGCAGACCCTGATGCAGAGGTCTAGCTCGGGACCAGGGTTCAATTCCCCGCCTCGTCGGGTCTTGGGCTCATAAATTCCACGGACCTGACAATTCTCGCCTTGGTGCCTATTCCAATCATGGAGTCCCACTCTGCAACTCTGGGAAATAGCTTTCTTAATCTCCACAACGGCCCTCACAATGCTAAGGATGCCTGGCCTCCACCTTGGGGGTACCCAGGAGTGGACGCCTCACAGGGAAAGCCAGGATGGGTTCCACAGAGGTTTTCGTACAAGCGCCATGAGACCCTTGCGGGTGAGTAGTGCGCTATACAAGTATCAATTTACATTTTTTTTACATTTTACCAGATTGGTTACTGGGTCACCCTTGTGAGCCCCTGTATAGTGTACCATAGGTACACAGGGCATATGTGCACCCTGGGCCTACCAGGGGCTGCATCATGTATTGTGCCACCCCTGGTTTGCCTTCCAAACTGACAACACAAATCTGTTTACACAGCGTGGGTAAGGTGGTGTACTCACCCCTAACTTAGATAAAGTATACCTATATTTATATATACATATAGACACATATACACCTATAAGTCACTCCTATGGCAGACCTTGACAATCCTGGAGGCAGAGTGCTTGGTTTTATGTGAGAGGGTGCCCTAGCATGAGCTGAGCCCCTCTGCAGCTTTCGGATCCATCTCCTTATAGCTGTTCTATGACATAGCCATATCATAAACTCCTAAGTGCATTACAATCCTCGCGGTTAATGCTAACTTTGGTTTGGCTTTATCAAAACATGTTTTGTGGTGTCAAACACTTTGGAATACTAACCCCCCCCGCCCGTCCTGGCATCAGGGGTAGCATTCCATCCTTCTAGAGGGAGAAGACATGTAGTTACTGGTTTACCCGGTTAAAGTTAAACAGAGCCTCAACATCACAAAATGGATGCTGCTGCCACAGACACGAGTATGCCCTCCTGCTGCTGGACGAAACTCTGGCAGGGAAGGCCTGGACAATAGGTTTCCTGCCCATGGAGGCGCAGGCACGTCCCCAAACAGGCTCTTTGTGTAATGGGGCAGGGAGGGCCGCATTCAGTTAATGCTTTCCAGACACTGCCTGGGGCACACTAAGTGCCCCATGCATTTCCCAGTTCAAACCGGTTGCTGGGGCACTCAGCCCCAGCTCTGGCCCCAAACTGGACAAAGGGGAAGGGGCGTAAGCACCCCCACCCCCTTCACCCATAGGAGGGACCTTAAAGTTAGTCCAACCCCTAAAATTAGTATAAGTATTGGATCCCAGTCCCCTAGGACTTTAGATTACCCTGGATGAAACTCTGAAACATATATCCTGGACCTTCGACATTCTATTTCGACTGGAACATGGAAGACATCTCCGTTGTGGTCAAGGAGTGACCACCCTGTTCAAACAGGCACCAAAAGCATCTTTGTTGGTCGGCATTTTCGAGGCTCCTGCCTGATCCAGAAGAATCTGCGACAAAGGACATGGACTTCTAGACATCTCTGACCCCACCCTTCGCTCACAGCAAAGCTGCGAGACGTGGGACTGGAACTCCTGGACATCCTGCATTTTGCTTCCTGCACCAACTTTCTGAGGTATCTTGAGGTTGTGCATTGGGGTGCTTGAAGCCCCAGACCAAAGCTCATTTTGCATTGAAGCTCAGAGCGCCACACTCCACGAGTGGCCCAAGGCTGTGCATTTCCGCTCAATGCGTCTGTGCAGTTTCTAGTCCATTGGCTAGTGAGCCCCTCAGAAAACAATCCTTTATTAGAACTTGCTTTCCTGGTTGCTCCAGGCTTGCTCCAACTTCTCCGCAAAGGAGAAGTACCACAAACCTTGCTGGTCTGCACCAAAGCCCATCTTGACATCCTGCATGGGTTGCATTTGCCAAGGCCTGTTGGGTTCAATCCGGATACCAACACCGCAGTCAACTAGATCCTCTAGTCCCTTCTGCTTTCAGATTCTACAGATTTTTGATCCACCCTTGGATACACCTATGACACTTTTCCTCTGGTCGCCTGCAGCACTTCTTTGCAGATCTCCAATGGAATCGACGACAAAACCCGACACCAAAAGAGACCTATGCAACCGGCTTCCGTGGGTGAGGTAACACGAGTACACTGGTAGTCTTGAGGGTATTGGCCCTCCTAGTGTCTAAGTCTAAAAGGGTTCCATCGTAGTTCATTTCGAAGTGTCCTTAAACTGTAAATTTGTAACTTGTTTGTTTCCCATAGAAAGTCAATGGTAACCTGCGGCTATGTTTAGACAAGTTCAAGTTCAGGCATTTGTATAGCGCACTGCTCACCCAGAGGGTCTCAAGGCGCTAGAGAGAGGGGTTCATTATTTGTCGAATAGCCAGGTTTTCAGTTCTTTTCTGAAGTAGGTGTGGTTCTGTGTAAGGCAGAGGTGGGTGGGGAGTGAGTTCCAGGTCTTGGCAGCCAGGAAGGAGAACGATCTGCCGCCCATGGTGGATTTTCGGATGCGCAGGACTGCGGCGAGGGCTAGATTGGATGATCTTAGTTGGCGGGTGGGTTTGTAGAAGGACAATCGATTGTTGAGGCATTCGGGTCCTAGATTATGAAGGGCCTTGTGTGCATGGGTGAGAAGGCGGAAAGTGATTCTTTTGTTGACTGGAAGCCAGTGGAGGTCTTTTTGGTGTCCGGTGATGTGATCTTGGCGCGGGATGTCTAATATGAGTCTCGCTGACGCATTTCGGATGCGCTGGAGTTTTTTCTGTAATTTTGTTGTAATTCCGGCGTGAAGTGTGTTGCCATAATCCAGACAACTCGTGACCAGTGCATGGGTAACAGTCTTTCTTGTCTCGAGGGGGATCCAGCGGAAGATCTTTTTGAGAATGCGAAGGACGTTGAAGCAGGAGGATGAGAGGGCGTTGACTTGTCTGGACATTGAGAGGGTGGAGTCTAGAATGAAGCCAAGGTTACGTGCATGGTCTGTGGGTGTGGGTGCTGTGCCCAGAGCGGAAGGCCACCAAGAGTCGTCCCAAGCTGAGGGGGAGGATCCTAGAATGAGCACCTCCGTTTTGTCTGAGTTGAGTTTTAGGCGGCTCTGTTTCATCCATTCGGCTACTTCTTTCATGCCTTCGTGAAGATTGGTTTTGGCGGTGTTGGGGTCTTTGGTGAGGGAAAGGATTAGCTGGGTGTCGTCGGCGTAAGAGATGATGTAGAGGTTGTGTTGACGCGCGATAGAGGCGAGAGGACTCATGTAGACGTTGAATAGAGTGGGACTGAGTGAGGATCCTTGAGGTACGCCGCAGATGACTTCGGTGGCCTTTGAGTAGAATGGGGGAAGTTGGACTCTCTGGGTTCTTCCAGCTAGGAACAAGATGATCCAGTCCAAGGCTTTTACTTGTATGCCGATGTTGCTGAGGCGTTTTATAAGGGTGCTGTGGCAGACTGTGTCGAAAGCGGCGGAGAGATCGAGTAGGATGAGGGCCTCTGTCCAAACAACCTTTGGTTGTTTAGAGTAGCCCCAGCGATTGCACAGGCCCCAGACCTGCTTTCTAATTTCACCTCGTTCTATTTTAGTATTTGGTTTATGAGGCCCCAAGGGCAAAACGTATACTGTGCACCTTTTTTTTTTTTTTTTTTTTGTTATCCTCATTTGTCTGACCCACTCTTATTTAGCCTCCAACTGCCAACCACTTAATCCAGGTGCAGAGTTTCCTCTGCATCTTATACTCTATTTGGTGGAACTCGGCAAGAGATGGCCCGAAGAGTATCGTGGGAAAAGACTCCAAACTTGAAGTTTTATTCAATTGAACTAGCCATTCTGAGCCGACTGGGGGGGGGCCTAGTTCTTGGAGTTTCAAGGCATAATCATAGGACCGGGGGAAAAAAAAAAAAACCCCGTTTATTGTCTCCAACGAACCAAAACGTCCCAAAAGATACGGCTACGCTCGCCACCTGATCTCCTCAAATCTGTTTTAGAGGTTGCGTAGAGAGACGACAGCCAGTTTGCGTGGGTTGGTGCTGAATTTTCAATCCAAACCTTGCATATCTCTCTTCTTGCAAGCAGTATGGCAAAGAACAGAAATGTCCTTGCGTGGCCCTTTATATTATTGTCCCATCCAAATATAATCAAGGAAAGTGTGATGGAGATCGAAGTATTAAGAATAGAGTCCAGAGTTATTTTAACTTCATTCCAAAACTGTGATATGTTGGGGCATTCCTTGAACATATGGATATCTGAGGCTGCGATATGGCCACATTTATTACATTTCTTCCCTGGGATGAATTTAGATAGTTTTAGCGGTGTAAAATATGCACGGTGAATTGTAAAAAAATGATTACGTCTTAGCCATGCGGGTTTGACGCATTTATATAGTAGGGTACAGGAATTCTGCCAGGTTTCGATGCTCTGGGCCCCCAGATCTGAGCCCCATAGTTGTTCCGGGAGGGTGAAATCTCCGTCTGTCTCTTCTAGCAGGCACCAGTACCACTGCGAGACCTCTTTACCCCCTGCAGGTTGCGCTACCAATTTCTCTTCAGTGATGCTATGCTTCCCTAATGATACCCCGGACCTGTTTGTTAAATTAAAAACTCTCATGTCCCAAGCGAAGCTATGGTCACATATAAGGAGGAACCTGGGTTTGTCATACTACTCTAACCTTGCGCCCATCTGGGAATCCCCAGGGCTCCCTTCCTGCTGGGATGACAGGCTTACCACTCCGTTAAGAGCAGGAGGGATACTAACATGGGGAGAAGTGTTGACAGGTGACTCTCTGAGGCCCTGGGAGGATTTGCGGGAGCAGCGGGGGATAGAGCTCTCGAGGTTTAAGTTTCTACAATTAGATAGTTGGGTTAAGGCAACAAACAGGTATACTGTGCACCTTATCGTATGCTAATTAAGTAACTTGTATTGTACTTTTACCTCTGAACTCATAAAGAGAGGAGAGGGGTTGTGTTTAGGATAAATACATATATATTTGATATATACCTTGTGTGGTGTGCTTTCATTTGGTACTCAAGGGATTATAATTGGTAAAACAACTTGCTTAATTCACTCTATGAAGTCTTAGCCTGAAGACTGCGTGCTACTGCTACCCCTAGGATAGCTTTCTATAAGGTTGACTTTACAACCACCATCAATAAAGGTCGATTAGACTGGTGAAAGTTGCCCACTGGAACCAGTGGACATCATATGCCAACTTCTCACAATGGTGTGCAGCGGATGGAATAAGAGCTTGTATTGTTTTACCAAATAATCTACGAAAATATCAATTGACAAATCACATCAAGGTACCTATAAGTACATATGAATCAAGACTTATAATACATAAGTTCTACTGAATTTAGCAGTTGTAGGTAGTAAGGGCTTAGCACACCCTGACTACAACTCCTAGAGAGGTTCTAGTAGGTAACAAGTAGTGAAGGTAGGTGCACACACCACACCTCACTAGTCATGGCCTTAAGGACAGGAGCTAGTGTCTCTATGCCAGATGTCAGCCAAGTGCAGACATCTAAGTATGACACCTTCTCATTCCAAAATTTGAGAGGATTGTGTGTCACAAGAAAATTAAGGCAAGGACAGAGTCCAACCACCCAACACCTCATAGATATTCTGGTGGCAGATGACTTAGCAAAAGCATCAGATCCAGGTACCTCAGGTAGTGGGGAGGGGGGCCATTCATCATCAGAAGAGGATCCTAGTGGGGTTCCCCACTAGTACTCTGAAGAGGATGAGGATGCAGACCAGGAACTGGTTGAAGAACCAGACCTGGGAGAGAGAGGACTAACTGGAGATGATGATGGCCATGAGGGTCACCCCTTCAATCCCCCAGGTAGGTCTAATGGTACACCTAGAAGACAGAGATCTCCCTCAGGTGAATCTCACCATTCTGGTTCATCAATAGGGTCCTCTGCCTCATGTCACAGGATAAGAACATCTCCTCAGAGAAGAGAGCATGAAGCTAGAATGAAAGAAGTCAAGCTCATGATCCAGAGGCAACAAGTTGCCCTGGAGAAAGAGACCCTAGCTCTTGAAGGAAAAAGAAAATTGTGTGGGCTAGAGCCCACTGGTGGCAGCATAATCCCTATTGGTAGGGATAGGTCTCATGACTATAGACACCTAAACAAGATTGTCCCTCCTTATCAGATTGGGGATGACATTAACAAGTGGATATCTGCTTTGGAGAGGGCCTGCAAAGTGCAGTAGGTACCCCAGAGTCAGTGGGCAGCAATCTTGTGGCTCTCCTTTTCAGATGAAGGAAGAGACAAGATCCTCACTGTTAGAGAAGAGGATGCTGACAACTACAATGTCCTGAAGAGTGCTCTGATAGATGGGTTTGGCCTAACCACTGAGCAGTATAGGTTGCTGTTCAGAGACACCCAAAAGACACAGACTCAGGACTGGACAGATCTTGTAGATTGTGCTACTTAGGCTCTGGGAAGTTGGTTACTGGGCAGTAAAGTAAGTGACTATACAGGATTGTATAACCTTATAATGAGAGAACAGATTCTTAATAATTGTCAGAACCAGTTATTGCATCAACACCTAGTTGAGTCTGATTTGACCTCTCCACAAGAATTGGATAAGAGGGCAGACAAATGGGTCAAAACCAGGGTGAAGCAGAAGGTACAGCACCAAAGTAGTGACCAGAAGAAGCAAGACCAAAAGGATGGGGAGAAAGCAAAAGACCAGAAGTCTTCTCAAGGTCCCCAAAAAGCTTCTAATGTGGGGGCAACAATCTAAAAAGAAAGAAGGCCAAAAGAAACCCTGGTGCAAAGTTTGTAAAAGTAATACTCACTGGAACAGTGATTTCACCAAAAAGGAGGCAGGTCCGGCCACCATTGTCCCTAAGTCAAGTCAAGTCAAGTCAAGTCAAAATTTATATAGCGCGCTACTCACCCAGAGGGTCTCAAGGCGCTTAAGGGAGAGGAGATCGCTATTGATCGAACAGCCAGGTTTTGAGTTGCTATCTGAAGGAGAGGTGGTTCTGTGTTAGACGGAGGTGGGTGGGGAGGGAGTTCCAGGTCTTGGCCGCCAAGTAGGAGAAGGATCTTCCTCCCATGGTGGCTCTTCGGATGGGTGGAATCGCGGCGAGGGCTAGGTTGGACGATCGTAGTTGGCGTGTGGGGGTGTAAAAGGTCAGGCGAGTGTTGAGGTATCTGGGTCCTAGGTCGTGGAGTGCCTTGTGTGCGTGGGTGAGGAGACGGAACGTGATTCTCTTGTTGACGGGGATCCAGTGCATGTCTCTCAGTGACCGGATATGTGGTTGTGGCGAGGTAAGTCTAGGATGAGTCGAGCGGAGGCGTTCTGAATGGGTTAAAGTCTTTTCTGCAATTTGGCTGTGGTTCTGGCGTAGAGGGTGTTTCCGTAGTCCAGTCGGCTGGTGACAAGTGCTTGGGTGACAGTCTTCCTTGTTTCGGTGGGGATCCATCGGAAGATCTTTCGGAGCTTGCCTAGGATGTTAAAACATGATGATGAGACGGCGTTGACTTGTCTGGTCATCGAGAGGGAGGAGTCTAGGATGAATCCCAAGTTGAGAGCATGGTCCGTTGGTTTGGGGGCCCTGCCTAGGGCTGGGGGCCACCATGAGTCGTCCCAGGCAGAGGGGGATGATCCTAGGATGAGGACTTCCGTCTTGTCTGAGTTCAGTTTAAGGCGGCTGTTCTTCATCCACTCGGCTACGTCTTTCATCCCTTCTTGTAGGTTGGTTTTGGCGGTGGTTGGGTCTTTGGTGAGGGAGAGGATCAGCTGGGTGTCGTCTGTGTAGGAGGTGATGTTGAGGTTGTGTTGGCGTGCGATGGATGCGAGGGGGCTCATGTAGACATTGAAGAGGATGGGGCTGAGCGATGATCCTTGTGGAACGCCGCATATGACTTCGGTGGCCTCTGATCTGAAAGGGGGGAGGCGGACTCTCTGGCTTCTTCCGGCGAGGAACGAGATGATCAAATCCAATGCCTTATCTTGTATCCCGACGTCCCTGAGGCGTTGTACAAGGGTGCGGTGGCAGACCGTGTTGAACGCTGCGGAAAGGTACAGGAGGATGAGGGCCGCTCTTTCCCTGTTGTCGAGCAGAGTCCGGATGTCATCTGTGGCTGCGATGAGGGCAGTCTCGGTGCTGTGGTTGGCTCGGAAGCCGGACTGTGAGGGGTCGAGGGAATCGTTAGACTCGAGGAAGACGGCGAGCTGATTGTTGACTATGAGGAGCAAGATGGGGCGGTAGTTCTTAAGTTTGGTGGGGTCTGCTGTAGGTTTCTTCAGGAGGGCACTGAGTTCGGCATGTTTCCACCTTTCCGAGAAGGTAGCGGTGTTGAAGGAGCAGTTGATGATGTCCCGGAGATGGGGTGAGATGACGGAGTCGTCCTTGTTGAAGATGTGATGGGGGCATGGGTCGGTTGGCAATCCGGAGTGGATGGAGCTCATCAAGCGGATCGTGTCTTCAGTGCTGATGGGGTCCAGGCGTGAAGAGTGGTGGTGAGGGGTTTCGGTTCAGTGGTGAGGGGAGTGGACTGGTCGACGATGCTGTTATGCATGTCTGCGATCTTGCTGTGGAAGAACAAGGCTAGAGAGTCGCAGAGGTCTTGAGAGGGAGTGATGTCGATGTTGCCGGCGCTGGGATTGGTGAGCTCTTTGACAATGCTGAAGAGTTCCTTGCTGTTGTGGGTGTTGTTGTCTATTCGATCCTTGAATGCTGATTTCTTGGTGGTGCGGATCAGCTGGTGGTGTTTGTGGGTGGCGTTCTTGAAGGCGGTCATGTTGTCTGTGGTTGGGTTTCTTTGCCAGGCTTTCTCGAGGGTGCGGCAGTTCTTTTTGGAGTTCTTGAGGTCGTCGTCAAACCAGGAGGCTTTTTTGTTTCCTGGCTTGTTGGGATGGTTTTTCAAGGGTGCTAGTTCGTTAGCGCAGTGGGTGATCCACTGTGCGAGATTGATGGCTGCTTGATTTGGGTCTGTTGATATGGCGGGAGGGTTTTGGTTCAGAGATGTGGTGAGCTGGTCGGTGGTAATTTTGTTCCAGTTTCTTAGGGGAATTTGTTGCGGATGGTGGTGGGTCGTGGTCTTTCTGAAGCTAAAGTTGACGCAGCTTTGGTCTGTCCAGTTGAGTCCCGTGATGTGATTGAAGGAGATGTGCTTGCTGGAGGAGAAGATTGGGTCGAGCGGGTGTCCGGCGTAGTGGGTGGGGGTGTTCACCAGTTGTTTGAGTCCGAGATTGGCGAGGTTATCCAGCAGGTGGTGGTTGTTGTCGTTGTTGTTTTCCAGGTGGAAGTTGAGGTCCCCTTGGAGAATGTAGTCATCGGAGGGGAGGGCGTGTGGGCTGACAAAGTCAGCGATGTCTTCGCTGAATTGTGTGCGGGGTCCTTGGGGTATGTAAATGAGGGTGCCTCTGAGTGTGGTCTTGGGGTCGGTGTGTATCTGGAAGTGGAGGTGTTTGGTGACTATGTGGGTGTCGTCGAAGTTGGTCGAGATGCGGATGGTGTTCTTGTGGACGATGGCGATACCTTCTCTTGTTTGGTTGATGCGGTCACTTCGGATGATCTTGTATCCGTCCGGGATGGCTATGGCGATGTCGGTGCTGATGAGGCGTTCATCCAGGTTTCCGTGAGAAAGGTCACGTCCGGCGATATGGTGTTGAGTAGGTTCCAGAGTTCAATGGCGTGCCTGTGGACCGAGCGGGTGTTGAGCAGGATGCACTTCAGGTGGTTGTTGTTGGAGCTATGTTTGGCGTTTGTGGTTGTAGTGTGGGTCCTGATGAAGCAGAACTTTGCAGGATTGGCAGGTGAAGGGTCCATGGGTGCTTCCTGGGGCGGCTCGGTGGCAGTCGTGGAGGCGGCCGTGTTGAGTGCGGTAAGGGTTGCGGCGTCGTAAGTTCGGCGGGCGGGATGGCCTTTGCGGGGTCCAGGGGGTCTGGCGCTGGGTGCTGTCCAGGCACGGACGGGCGTAGATGGGCTTACCTTTGACGCGCCGTCGGCACGCTTTGGGCGCGTCTGCTGCGCGTGAACGCTGCGCTTATGCAACTCTGCCATAAGTGGAGAGTGGAGGGGGCGGAGTGAGGGAGGAGCAGCTGGGAGGCGGGAGCGGGGTGGCAAGGTCCGGGGATGCTCGAGGGAACAGGGGTAGGGCCGGGGGGGAGCAGCGGCAGCGAGCGGGGAGGGTTAAGAGAACAAAAACAATGCAGGCGAGATCGGGGCCACAAGTAAGGCAATACAGTAAGGCAATACGATACCAATACAAGTAAGGCAATACGATACCATGCTCTATTGGGGCACAATCAGGAATACAGTAAGGCAATACGATACCAGGCTGGCGATTGCAGGCGAGATCGGCACAAGGAAAGGCCAAGGAGGCACAAGGAAGGCCAAGGAGCGGGTGGAGCGACCGTTTCTGACTAGGTCAGGACAGTCACAGCTCTTCACGTCGCAGGACTTCCTTTTTGTTTATCAGTGGGAGGGAGGAGCAGCTGGGAGGCAGGAGAGGGGTGGTGAGGTCCGGGGATCCTCGAGGGAACGGGGGTGGGGCCGCGGGGGAGCAGCAGCAGGGAGCGGGGAGGGTTAGGAGCACAAAAATAATGCAGGCGAGATCGGGGTCACAAGTAAGGCAATACAGTAAGGCAATTTCGATACCATTACAAGTAAGGCAATACAATACCATGCTCTATTGGGGCACAATCAGGAATACAGTAAGGCAATACGATACCAGGCTGGCGATTGCAGGCGAGATCGGCACAAGGAAAGGCCAAGGAGGCACAAGGAAGGCCAAGGAGCAGGTGGAGCGACCGTTTCTGACTAGGTCAGGACGGCAACTGTTCCCCCTAGTTCAGCTACAAAGTGGTGGTTCTCAACAGAAGGGTGTAGTAGGGTTAATCCTGGGAACTGAGATGGGCTCTGGCCTAGTCAGATATATCGAATGGACAGAATATAGACAACAAAAATATCGAATTTGAGGTAAGTAGGTTAATATCGATTTGCGTAAATATAGAAAGGCAGAATATCAAAGTATACAATATAGATGTTAAATATATCGATTTTTTAAAAATATCGAATTTTTTAAATTGTTTTTTATGTTAGTATATGTGTGAAAAGTGTGTATTTATTTCATAATTTATTTTAAGAAATGAATTTTATGGTATTTAATTTTTGTGTAATTCAATTCTGTAGCAGGTTGTGAGTTTATAGGGGAATAGGGTGGGAAGTAATTTATTTATAATTGAATAAATGTTTACATTTATTTATTGGTATTTATCTTGAATTAATTGTTAATTAATTTTTAATTGGTAATTATTTAAATTATAATTGGTAATTAATTTTTGATAATTATGTTAATGTTATTAATTTATTTACTGTGCCGGGTTGTGGGTTTATGGGCCAATAGGGTGGGAAGTAATGTATTTGTAATTAATTAAATGTTTTAATGTATTTATTGGTATTTATTTTTAACTAATTGTTAATTATTTTTCAATTGCTGATTCTTTATTTGTAAATTTCTAATAAATATTTTTTATTTGTATTTTTAATTAATTAATTATTATATTATATTAAATTGGTAATAATTTTTAAATATTTTTTAATTGGTATTAATGTTTAACTTTTTTTAAGTATTATATGAAGTATTTACTTCCCCTACTGTTGCACTCACAGGAGTGGGAATAGTAATTTTTACCCCTCCGCTATCCAACGCTTTCCCTTCTGTTGCACTCTTTGGAGTG
Source organism: Lissotriton vulgaris (assembly GCF_964263255.1). Lineage (NCBI taxonomy): Eukaryota > Metazoa > Chordata > Amphibia > Caudata > Salamandridae > Lissotriton > Lissotriton vulgaris. The sequence continues at coordinate 47,282,763 of NC_141699.1, forward strand.
GGAATAGTAATTGTTTCCCCTACGCTATCCAACGCTTTCCCTACTGTTGCACTCTCTGGAGTGGGAATAGTAATGTTTACCCTTACTCTATCCAACGCTTTCCCTACTGTTGCACTCCCTGGAGTGGGAATGGTAATTTTTACCCCTACGCTATCCAACACTTTCCCTACTGTTTCACTTTCTGGAGTGGGAATAGTAATTTTTACTCCTACGCTATCCAACGCTTTCCCTAATGTTGCACTCACTGGAGTGGGAATAGTAATTTTTACCCTCCCGCTATCCAACACTTTCCCTACTGTTGAACTCTCTGGAATGGGAATAGTAATTTTTACCCCTGGACTATCCAACGCTTTCCCTACTGTTGCACTCTCTGGAGTGGGAATATAATTTTTACCCCTACTCTATCCAACGGTTTCACTACTGTTGCACTCTCTGGAGTGGGAATAGTAATTTTTACCCTCCCGCTATCCAACGCTTTCCCTACTGCTGCACTCACTGGAGTGGAAATAGTATATCTTACACTCCCACTATCCAACGCTTTCCCTACTGTTGCACTCTCTGGATTGGGAATAGTAATTTTTACCCCTACGCTATCCAACGCTTTCCCTACTGTTGCACTCCCTGGAGTGGGAATATACCTTTTACCCCTACTGTATCCAACGTTTTCACTACTGTTGCACTCTCTGGAGTGGGATTAGTAATTTTTACCCTCCCGCTATCCAATGCTTTCCCTACTGTTGCACTCTCTAGAGTGGGAATAGTAATTGTTACCCTCCCGCTATCCAACGCTTTCCCTACTGTTGCACTCTCTGGAGTCGAAATAGTACTTTTTAACCCTACGCTATCCAACGCTTTCCCTACTGTTGCCCTCTCTAGAGTGGGAATAGTAATTTTTACCCCTACACTATCCAACGCTTTCCCTACTGTTGCACTCTCTGGAATGGGAATAGTAATTTTTACCCCTACGCTATCCAATGCTTTCCCTACTGTTGCACTCTCTGGAGTTGCAATAGTAATTCTTACCCCTACTCTATCCAACGGTTTCACTACTGTTGCACCCCCAGGAGTGGGAATAGTAATTTTTGCCCTCCCGCTATCCAACGCTTTCCCTACTGTTTCACTCTTTGGAGTGGGAATAGTAATTTTTACCCCTATGCTACCCAACGCTTTCCCTACTGTTGCACTCTATTGAGTGGGAATAGTAATTTTTACCCCTACGCTATCCAACGCTTTCCCTACTGTTGAAGTGTAATAATAATAAATCTTTATTCGGTTTTCAAGGTACATAGAAAAACCATAAAAGAATTGCAACCATAAAATACAATTGATAAAAATTATCCATGGAAATAAAATTAATAAGAGAGCTCCCAATTACATCATCCAAGGGGACATCTTATTGTGAGAGTTATTGCCATAAGGGCAGATTTATCATTAAGAAGTATATTAGATCAGTTTTACCTTAAATAGCCAAGAATACATTCTTAGAGATTTATTCTATGATTAAAAATACATTTGAGGAAAGTGCTCACGCTCTTGCAAATAAATTCAGAGTCCAAGAATTGCAGCCGTAACATAGCTGGACGACACCTTCTGAAGCCCAATCGTCTCAGTACGGGGATTAACCATAGTTTCTGGTGTGGGGTGTAATATTTGCAGAACAAAATAGTGTGCATTGTCGATTGTTCTGCAGTTTCGTCACATAGACATAGCGGCAAATATTCGTCCCAAGTGTTTTTATGGGGGAAGGCTACTATTCTATGGAAAATATTTAGCCTAAATCTGGTCAATAGGAATCGCTCGAACTGTGATTGGACATACGTCAGGTATATTTCCATCTCCAGGGTCGTCATCACTGCCATGGAGTGGCGAACTGAGGGTTTCCGTGACTCTGTACATGTACGCAGTTCTTCCACGTGGGACAATGCCTTTGTTTTTAGTTCCTTCTTGGGCATTTCTGAAATGAGGTCTGGCGTCGAGTAATATTTGCTAAGTCCTAGATCAGATAGGAGGTGTTTTATGTACATCAGCCACTCAATTTTCCCCACGTGATCCATTGACATACAGTCTGCCACCAGTTGCTTTGTGAAGGTATTTTTTTGTGGAGGTCCAAATGCGACGCCACAGTAGGAGTGGTTCGATTTTTGCGAGGTCCTCAACATGGGGAATTCCCCAGTTCAGTGTGGCTTGCGAAGGTGGACACTCGTTTGGGGACTGCCAAAAGAAATCTCAAAAAGGTGTTTTTTGCCACCTGGAGGGAATTGGTGTTTTTGTGCCCCCAAAGGCCAGCTCCGTAGAGTGCTGTCGAAAGGCATTTTGCTTTATAAATTCGGAGGAGTTCTACAGTTGGCCTTTTACCCAGCTTTTGTGCAAATTTTATTAAGGCCGCATTTGCCCTCAGGAGCTGATGTTTTCGGGCTTCTATCGCTGGTTTCCAGTTTAGCTTTGAGTCCATCATTACACCAAGATATGGGTACTGCTCTGTTAATTCTAACCTTTCCTTGTCCAAATAGATGTTCTTCCCCCTTTTTTTGCCCTGCCCCACCACCATAACAAATGTTTTATTTTTTTTGTTGATACGAAGGTCCAGTTTGCCCATGAAGCTTGCATAGCGTTCTGTGGCTTTTTGTAGTTCCCGTGGTGTACGCGTAAGTATCACCGCGTCATCTGCGTATAAGAGTGCTGGTATCAGGCGTTCTCTAACTCGGGGGAGGTCTTGAGCCCCCTCTAAAATCTCTATCTCGAGACCGTTTGTATATAATGAAAAGAGAAAGGGGGCCCGGACACAGCCCTGCCTGACACCGCGCTCAACTCCAAATGAATTTGAGAGCTATCCCCTGGCTCCAAAACGTACCCTTGCAGAGGCATTTGTGTGTGATTCACGGAGGAAAGTTACAAGGGCCGGTTCTACACCCATTTTGGCGAGGATTGTCCATAGTTTCGGATGAGAGACACAATCAAAAGCCGCTGAGAGGTCGACATAGACCATATATAATCTACCCCGCTTTGCTGAGGCATATTTTCCTATAATTAAGGACAAATTTAAGGCCTGCTCAATTGTCCCAAAGCCCTCTCGGAAGCCAAACTGAATGTCCGAGAGGACCTTGCCATCGTCCGCCCATTCCTGGAGTCGCTGGAGAACCACTCTGCCCAGTACCTTCCCCAGAGAATCCAGGAGGGAGATTGGGCGATAGCAAGAAGCGTCCTCCCTGTTGCCTTTTTTAAAAATGGGAACCATAATAGATTGCGTCCAGGATTTAATTAGACCGCACTTCATTACGGCGGTAAGACCCTTTTTAGTATAGGGGCCCAGAGTTCTAAACTGAACTTAAAAAAGTCCACTGGTACACCATCCGGACCAGGGGCTTTCCCACTTTTGCTAGATTTCACTGCACTGATGACTTCAGTTAAGGCAATTTCTATTGGAATTGGGAAGGAATTGAGCTGAATATTCCCAACATTCTCTTCTGTTGGGTCAGTTTCTGGTGGTTTAGCAAAGATGTTTGAAAATTGATTGACCCATGCCGACCCGTCAATTGCCACCTCTACTGATGGCTGGTTATTATTATCTGACAAGAATGGGGCTTTGACCAGTTTCCAAAAAATATCACTATTTCTGGACAGGGAACTCTCATGTAGTTGGTCCCATAGTGCTTGTTTAAGCTCCTGTTTCCTTTCCCTACATGCTAAAGTGTAACTTCTTCTTAGCCTCCTGATCTCACCCTGGTCTCTGGGGACTTTTGACAGTGCTCGCTTTAGATTTTTATGTGCTGTGGTGCAATTGTGGTCAAACCACCCCCTTTTCGCCCCCCCATTTCCTTTACACTTTTTTGTTAGCAGCTGTTTTACCTTGTCTAGGGTTTCCCCAAAGTTATCCAGAACCTCCTGCTCCCCCGTGTTGACATCTAAGCATTTTACTAGCGCCTCGTAAGTTGTACACACCACCCTTTTTGTTAGTTCTTCAGCGTCTATCTTACCCCACCCTAGGGCGTAACCATTTATTTTAGTAAGATGTATGTTATGTTGTGCAAGGATGGAATTTACGAGTGAGGGTGGAAGTAAACCTTGGTCCAGAAACAAGTCTATGGTCAGAGCAGCATGGTCGCTTTGGGTGTTTATAAGGATTCTAAAATTGTCAACCTTGCTTCTTAATGTGGCTGTGGCCAATACGTAGTCAATCGTTGACTCACATCCCCTGCCCAGGTAAGTAGGGTCCAGCTGCCCATTAGGGGGTTTTGACATATTTAGTATTAGGAGACCCAATTCAGACATAGTTTCGTTCAAATAGTTTCCCGTTTCTGAGTGGTTAAAATGGGTTATTTGACCATCTTCTTCATCTACCACCCCACAGAGGTTAGTACTATTTCTATAGCAGGGATGTTGATTGAAATCAACCCCCCATATAATGCTTGGAGGATCGTGGGTTTTATTTTGTTTTGTCCAGGTTACAAGTTTCTTCCGGAGGGCCCCTAGTGTATGCAGTCTATTGGCTTCTGTTAGGTTGTCATAGAAATTTACCATGATAATGACCTTTTTCTTCTCAAATGTCAATTTTAATGCCTGATAGTTTGGTTCTAGTGCAAGAGGAGTGACCTCTAAGCCCGATACGGTGTTAGCTAGGTAGATCATCAGTTCCCCTTTGGCTCTGCCGTGCTGGACGACTATGGCTGAGGAGAAGAATGTTTTATACCCTGTAAGATGCAACTCCGCGGTTGCCCATGTCTCCTGTAGGCAGATCACCTGATAGTCCTGTACATAGTTTAATAGGGACCCATCGGTAATTTTTTTTGAAGCCCTGCGATATTCCAATAGAGGAGTTTCAGTTTTGCTTTACTCTTGGTTATATTAACTATTTCTGTTGCATCCACTTCCTCATGAGAGGGAGTCCATAGAATCGATTGACCTTCCTCTCTTACTATACTGGATGTGCCAGTTAGTGTAATTTCCAACATGGGGGAATTACCTTCACTAGACAATCTATGTACTGGACCATCTACGGCCTCCCGCGGAGGGGTAATTTCATCCTCATTTATAGATATTAAGTCTCCCAGTACGTCTTGCTCTTTGTATTCTATGACGTTCCCAAGGACATCCTTTTTCGAAGTTATAGAGTCCTGCACATTTATAGCCTCAGGAGGAGGAAGCCTTTGCGGGGCTCTCCACTGCTGTCTAAGTCAGTCCACTTCATTTAGCCCATAGAGCATTGAATAGTGGTTAAATGTAGGGACATTAAACCCATAGTGCGGTGGAAGAATGTAATTGCTATGGAGCCCCCTATTTAGCTGAGGATATGGGTGGTAATTATCCACCCTTTGGCATGGAAAGCGGGGGCCCACTTCTTTCCAGTCCAAGTGAGGATTTCTTACTGGAATAGATTTTGGATAGGAGTTTGGGTCCCTTGGGTAGAAGAAACTGACATAATGGGTGGAGATAGTATCCCCCCTCTTGTTTCATACCAGTCTCCAATACACCTTACCGCTCTATGATCTTGGAAATTTATGATTATCACATCCCCAGCTCTATCTTTAGGTCTTGATCCAACCCAAGACACTCGCCTCACAGATAGAATTTCTCCACTGACATGGGCAGGAAGTGGTCTATTCTGTTCCAGCCAGTGGATTGTTTTATTTTTTAGGGCATAGTGGTCTTCTCTGGCCCCTTTTTCAAGCTCTGGTACGCCTGCCATATTAATTGTGTATGGGGCCGATTGTGGTGGTAGATCTACTGTTCTTTTTGTTTCTATTGGTCGGTGTTTAGGTAGTGACCCCCCTTTATCGTTGCCCCTCTCTTTAGCTACTGGTTTTGGCTAATGGGGGATTTTTAGTGGGTCCTTTCTTGTTACCTTCCCTTTTATCGCTAGCCTGAACTGCTTCCAGTTTTCCCCCCCTAGTGTTAGCTGCTGGGGACAGGTTTTCCTTACTCGTTGATGGTTTATTGGTTTTGAATAAGGCTTTTTCCCCTGTATACTGGGTGCTGTTAAAGGGATTGTGCTAGTCGAAGGCTCTTTGGTTGGAAGGCTAGTGGGCATTATATGATTGCCACTGGAATTATTAGCATGGCTATTTTGAAGAGCAAGCAGGGCTGCAGTGTTCCCTTCTTTTTGGCTACCCAACCTATCTAGGTGTGCACTTATCATTCGGGTTCTCTCTAATAAAGGGAGTAAGAGGGATTTCATCATAACCTCCAATTTGTTGATGAGATCGCCTTCTGAATGAGGGGCATTAGAAAGTCCAGAGAAATTGGGGGTTACAGGGGGATTGCTTATCTCCACGGAAAGGGAGGGTCCTGTCAGCTCTATAGGTCTTATGGATTGAGAAACAGAGTCACAAATGTTTTGAATTTTTGTTTGGCATGTCGCAGATGGAGACCCCCTTCTTTTTCTTTTTTTTTGATTGTTTACGTTTCTGATCTGTGATTGGTGGGGAGACTGAAAATAGTTTAGGGGAGTTTGTTAGACCAGATATGGTTAAAGAGGATGAGGGAGAATTTATAAGGGACGCAAGGCTGGAGGAATTAGAAATATCGTCATCCTCCAAGCTTATCACCGTTGGGGGAATAGTATCCTGGGCCAGATCTAGATGTATCCTATCTGGGGAAGTAACTTGGGTTAATGCCCCCAGAGAGGAGCGTTTCCCAGTTAATAAATCTAGTGAGAGACGCTTCTCTGTATCCGCTATTTCCTTTTCTAGTACGTTTGTAACTCTCTTGATCGATTGTCCCAGTAGCAGTCCCATGTGTAGTATTCACTGTTATAGTGCGAGATTTTCCTGTTGGTGTTGTCATGATTGGCCACTGAGTGGTAGCGCTTGTGATATGGAACTCCAGAAACTGGGTGGTCCGAGACCGTAATAGCTATCTTCTGCAGTGTTTAGATTTTTCTCACTATATTCACGCCAGGTTTGGCGAACAGTATTGACGTATAGGAGATGTCAGGAACTGGGCCCGCCCCGTCCTTTGTCGTCCTTGTACGGCCTTAGACGGCCCGCCCTTTGCCCGGGCTTAGCCCCGTGCTTCGTCCTGCGCGCGTCCCGCGCCGCGGGATGACAAGGTCAATTTAGTGCTCACAGGCGTGGGGGGCATTTCTGCCGGGGGAAGAGGAACCAGCTGTGGGCTGTGTTGAATGCTGAGCCTCGCAGTCCCCCGGTAAGGTGCCCTGACGATTGGGTCTCGAGAACCACTGGGAGCGTACAGGAATCCGCGGACTGCGGACAAGCTCCCACCAGTGGCCAGACCACGTCACTCGAAGCAAGCAGCACTTGAAACCCTCCTGGGCTTGATAGAACCTCCGTGTCAGCAGCAAGGTGAAAATGCATATGAGCGGCACCCACAATAATTTTTACCCTCCCGCTATCCAACGCTTTCCCTACTGTTGCACTCTCTGGAGTGGGAATAGTACTTTTTATCCCTACGCTATCCATCGCTTTCTCTACTGTTGCCCTCTCTAGAGTGGGAATAGTAATTTTTACTCCTACACTTTCCAACGCTTTCCCTACTGTTGCACTCTCTGGAATGGGAATAGTAATTTTTACCCCAACACTATCCAACGCTTTCCCTACTTTTGCACCCTCTGGAGTTGGAATGGTAATTTTTACCCCTACTCTATCTAACAGTGTCACTACTGTTGCACTCTCTGGAGTGGGAATAGTAATTTTTACCCTCCCGCCATCCAATGCTTTCCCTACTGTTTCACTCTTTGGAGTGGGAATAGTAATTGTTACCCCTACGCTATCCAACGCTTTCCCTACTGTTGGAGTGTATTGTAGTGATAACCACGTGCAGCATAGTGTGGTGCCATTAATGGTGCAGCAGGTTGTGGTGCGGAGGGCTGTGCAAGTGTTTGTCGCCCACCTGCTATTATTGTGACAATGAGAACTGTGCAAGGTTTGATGATGCTTACAATGGTTCATCTTTTGTGGAGCCCATTACTTTGAAGGGTATGGTAGTGTTGATGAGAACTTGAGCCTAGATGATCCTATTGTGATGACGGTGACTGTGGAGGGCATTGTGATGCCGATAATGGTGTCTCTTTTGTGCTAATGAGAAACGCACAAGCTATTGTGGTGCTGTCAATGATGTGTATGTTGTGTTGATAAGGGCCCTAAAGACAGCTTTAGTGGTGACAAGAACTGTGCAAGGTACTGCGTTGGTGAGATTGAGGGCCACCCAGAGCACTGTGATGCGCACAATGGTGCACCTTCTTGGAGTACTGATGATGATGGCGCATCATTTTGCGGTGTTGTACGTCGGGGTGACGATGATGATGGATTTCGGTGTGTAGTACTTGATAATGGTGCATTGTATTTTAGTGGTGTGGGATATACACGGTAATCTACACATCGTTTACACAATTAGCTTGCTGTCTGAAAGTGTACACTACACTGTATGTATAGCTAGTAAGCATTATGTCTGTAGCCATACAGAATGCGATATTTATAAGTAGGACTTTGACATGGGGCTGTGATGCTTTGGGATGAAATGTGTATGAAGCGCCACCCTATTGCACGGCAACTCTGAATTCGATTTGTGTTAGTTGTATATCCCGCGGCCACTGCTCCTGTCACTGTCCACAGAGCCACACTTCGCCAGATGCCCGCTCGCTGTGCCAATCCGTGCCTCCAGTGCCCATCCGTACTAGGCCGCTCAAGGTCTGGCCAGTCCTGGCTCCGCACCGAGCCGGCAAGCATGCTGAATAAACACACGTCCAGGAATTAGCCCATGGTCATAAATCTCATTTTTCATATCAGACGCTGCCCACATCTGTTAAGAGTGGCCGTAAAGGAAACAAGTTTGATTTCCAGGCAAATCTGCCTGAATTGACGGCAGCATCCACTCCCAGCGCAGGGGAAACTGGGAGGAATCGATGCTAATTGCAATTTGGGTCTATTTGTATTTGAATTTATCAAGCCGAGCCTTATTTCAAAACTCTCGCATTTCAATCTCTTCCTGCCCGTCTCAGGCCTGCAAACACTGCTCCAGCGAAGGTAATCTTTTGGTTTCACTGCAAGGGTCCTCCAGTGCGGAGCCTTTGTTTATGCCATTATCAGACCACAAGGGTAGAAAAGCACACTGGCAGAGAGAACATGACATCTACATGACTCTCATTAAGAACAATTTTTATCTTCGTGCCAATTTCAGATTTTGCATTTATGTAGAAGTTGGGCTGAACATCGTTTCTCTCTGGTACAGTATTGGTGATTTTGGGCATTCTTAGTCCGATTTTTTGTGTGGGAACTGTCCAAAATGTGACACCATTTTTGTCAGGAACAAGATCCACGTTCCGTTTTCAGGCAAAAATCCAGGTGCATTTTTGTTTTCTTTCCATGCCATGCCCTTGTGTGAATCGTTTGATATGATAATGTTTCTGATTTTTTTAAATTCAAATTACCACTAAATATCATCGATTTTCCCTTATTTACTTGACGCCATTCCGCACACTGAGTTTTTGCAGTGTTTGTGCTGAACATTGTCCTCGTCGCCAATCTTCTATCTATTTTAAGTGTGTGTCTGCGCAGGGAAACGGCAGTGTTGATAAAGGTGCTGCTTTCATGCTGATCATAACTGTGCGTTGTATTACGGAAACTGTCTCTTTCAGTATTTGAACAATGGGCATTAAGCTCAGACAAAGCTGTTCGTGTTTTTCTTAAAACGAAGGGGGAAACAAAGGGAAGTAAAAAAGCGGCCCTGACCCACTAACTAAGCGTGGGCGGAAAATCCGTTCCGCTCGCGGATTTTGCGGATTTTCGGGAAATCCGCAATCCGCGAGATTTGCGGATTTCCCGCAAAATCCGCAAATTTGCACGCAGCGGATTTTTTTGGCGGCGCGCGGCGTTGGTGATACAATTTTTGCGGCGCGCGGCGTTTATCATCGTTTGCCGAGTTGTTTTTTTCGATAGTTTGCGAGTGCTGCGCCATTTTGGATCTTGCTGTGTGATCCCGCGGGAATTGGCGAGCGCGATTACGTCATCGCGGCTTGCCAGCGATAGTTTGTCAACGCGAGTACGGCGAGATCACGTCTCGCGGTACTTCGCAATTGCGAGATTTGAGATGCGGCGAGCGAAAATATAAATTTGCAATTCTGCACAAGAAATCCACCAGCAAGCAGCATAAACCTTCTAGAAATGATGATTTTTATGTGAATAACTCCTTAGTTTGACATTTTCCTGCACTTTTTTAGCGAGGAGTCCATTTTGGGGAGGGGGGCAGGGGGGTGGGAGGAAGGAAGTGCCCCATAGTCTTCAACTTCCTGTTCCTGTTCAGCAGGCTCCTCCCAGTGCTTTGTCCATCTCCTGGTCACTTTTCATTCGGATGTGGACCTGGAAGGATTACTTTTTGTGGATGCTGCTGGATCTTTGGATTTGAGGCCTTTTTGACTTTCTTTGGATCACTGTTGGATTAGAAATTTTACAAGTAAGTTTGTTTGGGGCATTACAGTTGCTGCAACTAAAATTTTGGGATTTTCGATTTTTGGGCTGTTTTGGGGCCTTTTCCCCAGGGGTACTCAGTGGTGGGTGGACTGTGGTTGTCTTGAACTTAAACATCATGAAGGCCATAGATGAATTGGGATTGTGCTGATTTTTCTGTGTTTTTCGATTTTTTTTTTTTTGTAAAATTTTGTGTTTTTCGATTTTTGACCTGTTGTTGGGGCCTTGACCAGGGGTAGTGAGTGGTGCATGGGCCTAGTCTTTCTGTGGGCTGTCTTGAATTTAAACATCATGGAGGCCATGGATGGAATGGGATTGTGCTGATTTTGCAGTGTTTTTCGATTTTTGGGCCTGTACTTGTGGCCTTTTCACCAGGGGTATTTGAGTCTAGCATGGGCCTAGTCTTTCTGTGGGCTGTCTAGAATTTAAACATCATGGAGGCCATGGATGGAATAGGATTGTGCGGATTTTGCAGTGTTTTTCGATTTTTGGGCCTGTACTTGTGGCCTTTTCACCAGGGGTATTTGAGTCTAGCATGGGCCTAGTCTTTCTGTGGGATGTCTTGAATTTAAAAATCATGGAGGCCATGGATGGAATGGGATTGTGCTGATTTTGCAGTGTTTTTCGATTTTTGGGGGTGTTCATGGGGAGGGACATGCCATGTGGCTGGTGGCCATTTTGAGTGCAGCTACAGGCACTGGCCATGTGCTGGCAGGCAAGTGGCCATTTTGAATGCAGGCTTTGTTGTTAGGCCTCCAACCATTTTGCCTACTTTTCAACCTTTATTTATGCCCAGGGGTAGTGAGTCTTGCATGGGCCTAGTATTTCTGTGGGTTGTCTTGAATTTAAACATCATGGAGGCCATGGATTGAATGGGATTGTGCTGATTTTGCAGTGTTTTTCGATTTTTGGGCCTGTACTTGTGGCCTTTTCACCAGGGGTATTTGAGTCTAGCATGGGCCTAGTCTTTCTGTGGGCTGTCTTGAATTTAAACATCATGGAGGCCATGGATGGAATAGGATTGTGCTGATTTTGCAGTGTTTTTCGATTTTTGGGCCTGTACTTGTGGCCTTTTCACCAGGGGTATTTGAGTCTAGCATGGGCCTAGTCTTTCTGTGGGCTGTCTTGAATTTAAACATCATGGAGGCCATGGATGGAATAGGATTGTGCTGATTTTGCAGTGTTTTTCGATTTTTGGGCCTGTACTTGTGGCCTTTTCACCAGGGGTATTTGAGTCTAGCATGGGCCTAGTCTTTCTGTGGGCTGTCTTGAATTTAAACATCATGGAGGCCATGGATGGAATAGGATTGTGCTGATTTTGCAGTGTTTTTCGATTTTTGGGGGTGTTCATGGGGAGGGACATGCCATGTGGCTGGTGGCCATTTTGAGTGCAGCTACAGGTACTGGCCATGTGCTGGCAGGCAAGTGGCCATTTTGAATGCAGGCTTTGTTGTTAGGCCTCCAACCATTTTGCCTACTTTTCAACCTTTATTTATGCCCAGGGGTAGTGAGTCTTGCATGGGCCTAGTATTTCTGTGGGTTGTCTTGAATGTAAACATCATGGAGGCCATGGATTGAATGGGATTGTGCTGATTTTGCAGTGTTTTTCGATTTTTGGGCCTGTACTTGTGGCCTTTTCACCAGGGGTATTTCAGTCTAGCATGGGCCTAGTCTTTCTGTGGGCTGTCTTGAATTTAAACATCATGGAGGCCATGGATGGAATGGGATTGTGCTGATTTTGCAGTGTTTTTCGATTTTTGGGGGTGTTCATGGGGAGGGACATGCCATGTGGCTGGTGGCCATTTTGAGTGCAGCTACAGGCACTGGCCATGTGCTGGCAGGCAAGTGGCCATTTTGAATGCAGGCTTTGTTGTTAGGCCTCCAACCATTTTGCCTACTTTTCTACCTTTATTTATGCCCAGGGGTAGTGAGTCTTGCATGGGCCTAGTATTTCTGTGGGTTGTCTTGAATTTAAACATCATGGAGGCCATGGATTGAATGGGATTGTGCTGATTTTGCAGTGTTTTTCGATTTTTGGGCCTGTACTTGTGGCCTTTTCACCAGGGGTATTTCAGTCTAGCATGGGCATAGTCTTTCTGTGGGCTGTCTTGAATTTAAACATCATGGAGGCCATGGATGGAATAGGATTGTGCTGATTTTGCAGTGTTTTTCGATTTTTGGGCCTGTACTTGTGGCCTTTTCACCAGGGGTATTTGAGTCTAGCATGGGCCTAGTCTTTCTGTGGGCTGTCTTGAATTTAAACATCATGGAGGCCATGGATGGAATAGGATTGTGCTGATTTTGCAGTGTTTTTCGATTTTTGGGCCTGTGCTTGTGGCCTTTTCACCAGGGGTATTTGAGTCTAGCATGGGCCTAGTCTTTCTGTGGGCTGTCTTGAATTTAAACATCATGGAGGCCATGGATGGAATAGGATTGTGCTGATTTTGCAGTGTTTTTCGATTTTTGGGGGTGTTCATGGGGAGGGACATGCCATGTGGCTGGTGGCCATTTTGAGTGCAGCTACAGGCACTGGCCATGTGCTGGCAGGCAAGTGGCCATTTTGAATGCAGGCTTTGTTGTTAGGCCTCCAACCATTTTGCCTACTTTTCAACCTTTATTTATGCCCAGGGGTAGTGAGTCTTGCATGGGCCTAGTATTTCTGTGGGTTGTCTTGAATGTAAACATCATGGAGGCCATGGATTGAATGGGATTGTGCTGATTTTGCAGTGTTTTTCGATTTTTGGGCCTGTACTTGTGGCCTTTTCACCAGGGGTATTTCAGTCTAGCATGGGCCTAGTCTTTCTGTGGGCTGTCTTGAATTTAAACATCATGGAGGCCATGGATGGAATAGGATTGTGCTGATTTTGCAGTGTTTTTCGATTTTTGGGCCTGTACTTGTGGCCTTTTCACCAGGGGTATTTGAGTCTAGCATGGGCCTAGTCTTTCTGTGGGCTGTCTTGAATTTAAACATCATGGAGGCCATGGATGGAATAGGATTGTGCTGATTTTGCAGTGTTTTTCGATTTTTGGGCCTGTACTTGTGGCCTTTTCACCAGGGGTATTTGAGTCTAGCATGGGCCTAGTCTTTCTGTGGGCTGTCTTGAATTTAAACATCATGGAGGCCATGGATGGAATAGGATTGTGCTGATTTTGCAGTGTTTTTCGATTTTTGGGGGTGTTCATGGGGAGGGACATGCCATGTGGCTGGTGGCCATTTTGAGTGCAGCTACAGGCACTGGCCATGTGCTGGCAGGCAAGTGGCCATTTTGAATGCAGGCTTTGTTGTTAGGCCTCCAACCATTTTGCCTACTTTTCAACCTTTATTTATGCCCAGGGGTAGTGAGTCTTGCATGGGCCTAGTATTTCTGTGGGTTGTCTTGAATGTAAACATCATGGAGGCCATGGATTGAATGGGATTGTGCTGATTTTGCAGTGTTTTTCGATTTTTGGGCCTGTACTTGTGGCCTTTTCACCAGGGGTATTTCAGTCTAGCATGGGCCTAGTCTTTCTGTGGGCTGTCTTGAATTTAAACATCATGGAGGCCATGGATGGAATGGGATTGTGCTGATTTTGCAGTGTTTTTCGATTTTTGGGGGTGTTCATGGGGAGGGACATGCCATGTGGCTGGTGGCCATTTTGAGTGCAGCTACAGGCACTGGCCATGTGCTGGCAGGCAAGTGGCCATTTTGAATGCAGGCTTTGTTGTTAGGCCTCCAACCATTTTGCCTACTTTTCAACCTTTATTTATGCCCAGGGGTAGTGAGTCTTGCATGGGCCTAGTCTTTCTGTGGGTTGTCTTGAATTTAAACATTATGGAGGGCATGGATGGATTGGGATTGTGCTGATTTTGCAGTGTTTTTCGATTTTTTTGTGCTCTATAACTGAACTGATGTTCCTCTGTCTTCCATTTTTTTTAGGTGCACAAGACTCAAGAGAACCACCAGTGCCAGGAAGAAGTCCTGCAGCGGTGTGTGTGTGCAGCATAACGTCACGCGACGTCACGTCTGGCCTCAGACAACTCTACAATTCGTGCAACTGCGGCCTGCTGTCTGACCTGCTCTGAAGAAGATGGCCCCAAAGAAAGTTCTCCGTAGCTCCTCTAGCAAGAAAGTTGCTAGTAAGGAGCAGAAGAAGCAAGTTACCAAGGAGGCTGGTGTGCCACCCGCCACTTTTTTTGGGAGCAAAAAAAAAAGTACGCCTGCAGCAGCAGGATCTGCTGGGGACCAACCTGAGAGCAGCACCCCTGCTCCATTGGGTTCAGTGCCTCCACCACCACGCCAACTTAAGTCAAAGCCCTTGAGTGCTTCAGAGGCAGTCAGTGTACTTCTCCAATCACCATCGACCAGTGATGTTGGCTCATCGCAAGAAAGTAGCAGCAATGTCCCTGAATCAACACAGGTTGTTGTAACTCATCTGACAAGTGTTGAACAACCACAGCCGCAACAACAACACCATGTGCAAGTACACGCCCAAGTACATGTGGAAGGAGAGGCAGCAAAAGGAGATGCGCAAGCAAAGGTGCATGGACGTTCACAAGTGCCCACAATAGTTGTTCCTCCCGAAGTAGGGGCACATTTGGAAATCGACAATGAAGGTGAGGTATCATTGGAAGCCACTCCTCCTGATGATCATTCATTGTCTTCCACATCCCTAGCAAGGAAAAGATCAAGGGGGGTGTCTACATCTTCTTCAAGCCCACCTCGTTCTGGTGCAAGTGATCTGTCTTGGGAACCACAACTGCGGTCTGACAGTGAGGCAGAGGCACACCATGATCTGACACCGTTACCTAAGCGTAAAAGGAAGGTCGTCCAAAAACTCAAACCTATGGAGTGTGATGAGGCTCAACAAGAAGTGACAGATACTGCTGGTGATGAAGCCTCTCACGATGACGACGAGCCAGTCATCACAAAGGTCACTGCAGCCCCACCGGGCATGCAGCAAAGAGACATTTTGACCCTATCCCGAGAAGCTGCTGAGCGTGATGACGATGTCGGCGAGGAGGCAATGGAAATGGAATCATTAGATTTGGAGTTAAGTAGTACACCAAAACCTACCGCTTCCATATTTCTTCGCAAGAAGGTACCCACCTCGTCCTCGACCTCAATTCGTGGTGGTGAAAGTGTAAAACGTACTGAAGTTCGGCAATCCACATCCTCCACTTCATCTGTCATTAGCAGCAGGACCACCACCACCAGTATCGCCGCCTCCTCCGGCCCCCGAAGACATTTCAAGTCTCCAGTTTGGGACTTCTTTAGTGTTTGCCCAAAAAAGGAAAACGTAGCCATTTGTAGCCTTTGTAAGCTTCGATTTAGTTGTGGTAAGCTTGGTTCTAACTATGGTACCGGAGGCCAGAGAGGTCATCTTGAGAGAAGGCACCCTGTCGAATGGTTTCCGCACCTAGAGGCGGTCAAGAAAGCCGGAATTGCACGTAATGAAAACGTTGATTTGTCATCTGCTGATGACGAGGTAGAAGACGATTCAAACACTTCACTTACACCCAGTTCCCATGTCAGCAGCACACCCCATGGGAGCCACACTAAGAGTGTGGGAGAGAGTGAGACATCAATGCGGAAAAGTTCATCAGCGAGCGTAACTGGGTCGAAGAGATCATCATCATCCCGTAAATCATTGGTCCAGGGCAACATTAAAAAGATGTTGTTTACAGAAGCGCAATATGAACGCAACCACCCAATGACCCGTCTGTATAACACTAAGCTGGCTAAAATGCTAGCTCTGGACCTTCTCCCTTTTTCTTTTGTAGAAGGGGTTGGTTTTCTAGAATTAGTGACAGCGCTCTGCCCTAAATGGAAGGTTCCTAGCCGGTTCTATTTTGCCCGAGTTGCGGTTCCAGCACTACATGAAGATGTTCTGAAGGTGATTGGGGCAGCTTTGCAGAAGAGTGCTGTTCACACTATACATCTGACAACAGACATGTGGACCAGTGGCGCAGGCGCTGATTACATGTGCATCACTGCACACTGGGTCTCTTTTTCAGGGGCTAAAGCAAAGCTAAACTCAGGTGTTGACACTAACATTGTTTTTAAAGGTGCTCGGAAACATGCAACACTAGCCATGTTTGGTTTGGAGAAACGTCACACAGCAGAAAACATTTTGGATGTATTTAACACAAAGGTCCTTAACTGTCTGTCCCCACTAAAACGCAAGGTTGGTTATGTTTCCACAGACAATGGCTCCAATATAGTTAAGGCCATGAGGGACGGTTACTATTTCAGAGTGCCGTGTTTGGCGCACTGTATAAACCTGGTTGTCCAAAAATTCTTGGGTAATAAACGCAGTGCAGCGTACAGTGTATTGGAGAACTGCCGAAAAATTTGCAAGCATTTCAGGCATTCTTTTAAGGCCCGCAAGCAGCTGAGGAGCATGCTATATCAAAGTCAAATGCCAGTGAAAGCACTCATCCAGGAGGTGGTAACACGTTGGAACTCAACCTTCTACATGCTTGAGCGTCTGTATGAGCAGTATACGCAACTCGATCAATATTTCTTGAAAGAGGGTATAGAGGAGCTGAGGATGGGTGGGCCGCAATGGAACATAGTTGAAAGCCTAACACGCATGCTTCGTCCTTTTGAGGTCTTCACACGTGCAGTCAGCAAGGAGGACTCTAATTTGGGAAAAGCTATCCCATTGTTGTACATGCTGGAGGACCAACTGAAGGAGGTGTGTTCTGTGTTTCGAAAAGATGACAAAAAGAAAGACTCTTTGCTTCTGGCTGAGAAATTATTAGAGCTCCTACAAGGTGATGAACGTCTTCAAAAGATCCACTCAGAACAGCATTACATTTGTGCTACTATTCTGGATCCACGCTACAAAAAGGCGCTGGCAGGCAGAGCATTCTTTCCTTTTGCTGATGAAGATGTTACAAAGTACAAACGTTGGCTAGCCTTGTCAGCCAAGAAGTTTGAAACAGAACGGCTGGAAATTGAAGGAAATGGCAGTACATCAGCAGGCCATCCCCAGTCAAAACAATCCACTTCTGCACCTGTGGCTGTGGCACAAGTGACCTCTCAGCCGTTAAAGACACCGGCAACCGCATCATCTGCACGAAAGACAGCAGAAACATTGGAGGCTGAAGAGGATTGGCTAGCTCTGCGTGGGTTTGGTTCTCAAAAGGTCAGAGGCACAGCAAGAGCTACGCAAAGTGGAGGAACCTTGGAGGAGGACCTTGAGTCGATGGTGAAGGACTATCTGAATGACTCCACAGAGGTCTATGTTAATTCTGACCCATTGGCGTATTGGCATGGGAAAAAAGAATTGTGGCCACAGCTCACCAACCTGGCTTTAAACTACTTGTCTTGCCCACTCGCAAGTGTGTCTTCTGAACGGGTTTTCAGTGCGGCTGGTGGGATTGTAACTCCCAAACGGAGCCGCCTCTCGCCCAAAAATGTGGAGAGGTTAACAATGATCAAGATAAATCAGCACCTCATACCACCAGATATAAGAGTACGAGAGAGCGTGCCGGATGAAGAGGAGGTGGCCAGCACCATAGATGAGGGAATTTCTACTCTGTCAGGTGGCACTGACCTCACCCGGGCTGAATTCGCAGAGTATGATGACGAAGCCTTATTCTTATTCCTGGACCGTGATTCCGACTTCGAGCCCTGAAAATGAGACAACGAATCAATAACTTTCTTTTTCATCCTTATTCACTTTTATTCCTGTGTGTCTGTCTTTCTTTGTTGTGCACAGTTAATATAATTCAAACTTTAATCAGATAATCACAAAGACAAGCCCATCAGCAGAACTGTCTTCACTTGTTTGCTAATTTATTTGAAGGTGCCGCAGTCTGCATTCCTCAGGTTCACAAGTTCAGAAGAACATGCTCCTCTATCCTCCTCCTCCAGACTCCTATTTCCATCAAAGCAGAGGGCTGGTTTACGCCCAATGAAGAAAGACTCAGCACTTGTGGGGGTGTTGTTCTACCTCTTTGCAGGTGAGTTGACGGGTCTGGGGCCATTGCTGGGAAGCACTAAAAGTGGTTTGTGCCAAATCCGAGGCGGAAAATTTTTTGTGTTTTTGATGACTTGCTTGCCTTTGAGGTGCTCTTAGGGGGGGTTCCGTCTGTTTGTGGGTGAGTTTCGTGGTCTGAGAGCATTGCTGGGACACTCTAATCTTGATTGCATTTGCTTTTCAGGAAATCCGTCGTGCCAACCCCGACTTATGGCCTAGCTACGCAGCGCGTTTGGACCGAAGGCCCAGAAATATTGCAAGTATGAGATTTTGCTTTTGTCCTGTTTGGGGGTGTTATGCTTCTTGGCGGGTGGGTTGCCGGGTCTTGGGGCATTCCTGGGAAGGTCTAATACCGGGTAGAAGTGGTTGGGACAAAATCCAGGCCGATTTTTTTTGGGCTATTTCAGACATTTTGCTCTATGTAGCGTTTTCGGGGGCCTGTTTGGGGGGCTTCCTGGTGTTTGCGGGTGAGTTTCGTGGTCTGGGAGCACTGCTGGGACACTCTAATCTTGATTGCATTTGCTTTTCAGGAAATCCGTCGTGCCAACCCCGACTTATGGCCTAGCTACGCAGCGCGTTTGGACCGAAGGCCCAGAAATATTGCAAGTATGAGATTTTGCTTTTGGCCTGTTTGGGGGTGTTATGCTTCTTGGCGGGTGGGTTGCCGGGTCTTGGGGCATTCCTGGGAAGGTCTAATACCGGGTAGAAGTGGTTGGGACAAAATCCAGGCCGATTTTTTTTGGGCTATTTCAGACATTTTGCTCTATGTAGCGTTTTCGGGGGCCTGTTTGGGGGGCTTCCTGGTGTTTGCGGGTGAGTTTCGTGGTCTGGGAGCACTGCTGGGACACTCTAATCTTGATTGCATTTGCTTTTCAGGAAATCCGTCGTGCCAACCCCGACTTATGGCCTAGCTACGCAGCGCGTTTGGACCGAAGGCCCAGAAATATTGCAAGTATGAGATTTTGCTTTTGGCCTGTTTGGGGGTGTTATGCTTCTTGGCGGGTGGGTGCCGGGTCTTGGGGCATTCCTGGGAAGGTCTAATACCGGGTAGAAGTGGTTGGGACAAAATCCAGGCCGATTTTTTTTGGGCTATTTCAGACATTTTGCTCTATGTAGCGTTTTCGGGGGCCTGTTTGGGGGGCTTCCTGGTGTTTGCGGGTGAGTTTCGTGGTCTGGGAGCACTGCTGGGACACTCTAATCTTGATTGCATTTGCTTTTCAGGAAATCCGTCGTGCCAACCCCGACTTATGGCCTAGCTACGCAGCGCGTTTGGACCGAAGGCCCAGAAATATTGCAAGTATGAGATTTTGCTTTTGGCCTGTTTGGGGGTGTTATGCTTCTTGGCGGGTGGGTTGCCGGGTCTTGGGGCATTCCTGGGAAGGTCTAATACCGGGTAGAAGTGGTTGGGACAAAATCCAGGCCGATTTTTTTTTGGGCTATTTCTGACATTTTGCTCTATGTAGCGTTTTCGGGGGCCTGTTTGGGGGGCTTCCTGGTGTTTGCGGGTGAGTTTCGTGGTGTGGGAGCACTGCTGGGACACTCTAATCTTGATTGCATTTGCTTTTCAGGAAATCCGTCGTGCCAACCCCGACTTATGGCCTAGCTACGCAGCGCGTTTGGACCGAAGGCCCAGAAATATTGCAAGTATGAGATTTTGCTTTTGGCCTGTTTGGGGGTGTTATGCTTCTTGGCGGGTGGGTTGCCGGGTCTTGGGGCATTCCTGGGAAGGTCTAATACCGGGTAGAAGTGGTTGGGACAAAATCCAGGCCGATTTTTTTTGGGCTATTTCAGACATTTTGCTCTATGTAGCGTTTTCGGGGGCCTGTTTGGGGGGCTTCCTGGTGTTTGCGGGTGAGTTTCGTGGTCTGGGAGCACTGCTGGGACACTCTAATCTTGATTGCATTTGCTTTTCAGGAAATCCGTCGTGCCAACCCCGACTTATGGCCTAGCTACGCAGCGCGTTTGGACCGAAGGCCCAGAAATATTGCAAGTATGAGATTTTGCTTTTGGCCTGTTTGGGGGTGTTATGCTTCTTGGCGGGTGGGTTGCCGGGTCTTGGGGCATTCCTGGGAAGGTCTAATACCGGGTAGAAGTGGTTGGGACAAAATCCAGGCCGATTTTTTTTGGGCTATTTCAGACATTTTGCTCTATGTAGCGTTTTCGGGGGCCTGTTTGGGGGGCTTCCTGGTGTTTGCGGGTGAGTTTCGTGGTCTGGGAGCACTGCTGGGACACTCTAATCTTGATTGCATTTGCTTTTCAGGAAATCCGTCGTGCCAACCCCGACTTATGGCCTAGCTACGCAGCGCGTTTGGACCGAAGGCCCAGAAATATTGCAAGTATGAGATTTTGCTTTTGGCCTGTTTGGGGGTGTTATGCTTCTTGGCGGGTGGGTTGCCGGGTCTTGGGGCATTCCTGGGAAGGTCTAATACCGGGTAGAAGTGGTTGGGACAAAATCCAGGCCGATTTTTTTTTGGGCTATTTCTGACATTTTGCTCTATGTAGCGTTTTCGGGGGCCTGTTTGGGGGGCTTCCTGGTGTTTGCGGGTGAGTTTCGTGGTGTGGGAGCACTGCTGGCTATATATACTTTACTTTGCAAGAGGTTTGAAGCAAATCCATGGTGGCTGAGGGGACTTAGGGCCTAGCTGCAGAGCGCGCGCGGAGTGATTTGGGAAATTTGTGAAAAGGTGACTAAGTCCCCATTTTTGTACTTTTGCTCTTTGGCTGTTTGGGGGTCTTCTACTCGTTTTCTCCTGGGTTGACGGCTCTGGGGCCATTGCTGGGAAGCTCTAATACCGGATAAAAGTGTTTTGGACCAAATCCCAGGCGGAATTTTTTTTGTGTTTTTGATGACTTGCTTGCCTTTGAGGTGCTCTTAGGGGGGGTTCCGTCTGTTTGCGGGTGAGTTTCGTGGTCTGGGAGCACTGCTGGGACACTCTAATCTTGATTGCATTTGCTTTTCAGGAAATCCGTCGTGCCAACCCCGACTTATGGCCTAGCTACGCAGCGCGTTTGGACCGAAGGCCCAGAAATATTGCAAGTATGAGATTTTGCTTTTGGCCTGTTTGGGGGTTTTACGCTTCTTGGCGGGTGGGTTGCCGGGTCTTGGGGCATTCCTGGGAAGGTCTAATACCGGGTAGAAGTGGTTGGGACAAAATCCGCGCGGAAAAGCCTTTAGTTTTGGCACTTTTTGTAACTTAGGGTTCGTTAGGGTTAGCCCTAGCAGCAGGATTGCATGTGTTTCGGGGTGTTCTAGATTTTTCAAACTGAGTTCTGGGGTCTTAGAGCACTCGTGAGAATGTGTAATTTTGGTTGCAAGTCATTTGAAGAAAATCCATGGTGGGAAAGGGGGGATTTGGCATAGTTAAAGAAAGCCTTTGCCACTATTCTTAACTTAGGGTTCGTTAGGGTTAGCAGTATTTCTATTGCATGTGTTTGAGTGGGGGGGATTTCGAGTCTTGGAGCGATGCTGGCTATGGCTACTTTTGCTTGGTTGCTTGCAAGTGGTTTGAATGCAATCCACGGTGGGTAATGGGTAATTAGGGTACTTCGGCCTACTTTTACTTTCAAAGTAAGTTTTGTCACCAGTTTTCTGCTAGGCCTCGTTTTTTGAGATTTGATTGGGGGTCTTCTACATTTTTGCGACTGGCTTTAGTAAGGGTCTGGGTGGGAGCACTGCTAGGAAGATCTAATTTTGTTCTAAAACACAGTTTACAGTACACCTAGCTTGAGGGGCAAGATCCGATACATTAATTTGCCCATACATCCTTCAAAAGGTGACTCAGAGTACGCACTTTCAAAAACATTGTACTGTCTACTAGGAAAAACAAATTGTGACTTTTTGCACTCCACAGCCTACATGCCTTATATTTATTTATCAGTGGTGTTGTAATATTATATCACTTCCTGTTTTTCGTTGAATAATTACAGGCCGGGTTTCAGTCTCTGCAATGGGGAAAAAAGGATGGAGTCAGGCTTCACAGTAGCGAGCCACAATTCAGCATCAGGCAGGCAGTGGACAGGGTGTCTTCTGGTGACCAACATCGATGGACGAAGCGTCGGCTGCAATGGAGGAGTGCCGCTAATAGGAGGATTTTTTTTCTGCGGGCAACTTACTTACCACTTCCAACAGGACCACTACAACCACATAGATACAGTATCCCTTGCCTTTTTCTCTGACTGTGACTGCATTTCTTGGCTCTCTCTCTGCTTCTACATTGATCCCTTAACACATCACTTAGTCCACTCCACTATCACATCTGCACCACACATAGTCATTTGTAAGTGCTCCTACGTAATTCGCAAGTCGCAGCACGCCCCAGGCCGTAGAGGACTGGGATGGCCCCAATGATGAAGCATGTCACCAAGGGGCAACCCTGGTGAGTGAGGGGACACCTAGAAAAAAAGCAATTTCTCCTTTTCTATCTACTATACCTTCTGTCAGGTTACGCAGCCCCTAAGCGCCTACCGTACTATGAAACTACATTTCCCATGAGTAGGCGGGAGACTTGCAGACTATTTAGTGAGACTATATGAGAGTACCCTTGTATGTTAGGACAGCACTTCACTGATGCCTGTCTTGTCTTCTGTTACAGGTATCCTTTCCCTGCTGACCCTACCTTTACCCATCCCACATTTTTTATTTTAGTTTGTTATTTTTCTCCCCCGCCTAATGCCTCGAACACCCTGTGTTTACACTTCTGGGTGTTGGTGACATTTGGAGGTGGAACCATATTTGCATCGACTGGATCACGGGGAGTAAACCTGACACCTTCCAGACCAACCCCATTGAGTGTTGTTGTGAATGGATTTATAGTGACCAGCAAGGCTCTCAGGTATCTGGCTACAGAGACCTTATGTTGAATATAGTTATCAATATTTCCACCCACGCCCTGTACTGTCGCATTCTTTCTTCCACAGTTGTCGAAAGTACTAATTACTTTTAACTGACATGCATGCAGTTACAGTAGTGTATGCACTTTCAAAGATTGAGGGATAGGTTTGTACCCAAAGATTTGTTTATGTTCACAATTGTTCGTCCATGCTGTGCTACTTTTTCTTGTCTCCCAAAACCTTTCCCAAAAACCCCCGTACCCATCCATTTTTCAAACCCTAACCCTCTTCCCCCGGGCTGTGTGGTTTTGATTGATGTGTGACTAAATTACAGCAATAAATCCACACACTTGCTGGGGAGGATAAGGTGATAGCAACAGGCTGGTGAAGAAATCCGAGGATATATTCTTACTCTGCTTGACAAAGACCCATGGCTAATGTCAAAGAACTTCAACCGAATTAGTTATACTTTAACATTTGTTAGGCTACAACGTGGCACTGTTCTAGTGTACTTCTGTCACCTGCTATATTCTGTATTGTACCTTTGTATTGCTCAGGAGGACAAACCAGATTTCATTTTCTTTTTTTCATAGGCAAGCAACTGCCACTGTGTCACACCAGTAGTACCACCGCTATGAGGAAATTTTATCCGCCCAGGATTGCCAACCTTATTTGCTGTTTCCCGTGGAGCCAGCCCTGGGCCTAGCCCTACTTGCAAACAGAAATTACAGGTAAGATAGGCGTTTGGTTGGAGGTAGTATAATGGAGTATTAGGAGAGACGAGAGATTTGATTGACGGTAGTACTACTAAAGTCCTAGGACTATTCAGGAAAACAAACTTACTGTTATGTTAAACCCCCACCCACCAGACTCAAAAGCAGTAAAAAACAGGTATGGTCAGATAAAGTTTCAAAAAGTATATTTTTATAGCCCTAACAAAAGAATCTCCCGCAAGACCCTCCCTAACCCCAACGATTGTCCTTCAAAAGTCCCCAAAAATCACAACTCCCAATTCCCACCCCCCAAAAGTCTCTAAAAAAGGGGCAAGGGACACTATGGCAGGGTGCTGTTGGAATTAGCAGCCAGGGCATCATGCTCCTTGCGGAGGGTGGCAAGTTCGAAGCGGAGGCCCTCCACCACGTTCTTATAATTATGGACCTCCTGCTCCAGGTAGGACAGTCTGAGGGATAAGCGGCGCCGGTGTGCCTTGCAAATCCTGTGAGGGGCAGCTGCTTTCTTTGCTGCTGGGTGGTGGCGTTTGGCTTTGGTAGCCCGGCTCCGTACCGCTGGAGCACTGCGCTGGCTGGCAGCCCGCACGGAGGAGGAGGCAGCTGTCCCAGTGGACGTTGTTGTTGTTCCAGACTGCGTCTCCTCCTCCTCCAGGGCCACCAGCCGCCGATATTCAGCAACAGTGGCATCCAGCCTCCGTTGCCGGGCCATTCGAGCCTGCTCCTTCCTCCTTGATGGTGTCTTGGATTTGGAAGGAGCAACTACATGAAAAAAGAAAGACATAGTCTGTAACCAATGCTCCTTAAGATTAACACAAAATGATTGAGCAGAAAGTTGTCACAGTACAAGTAGCAAATTGAAAGCACAGTGCAAAACTATTGAGGACAGTATCTATGTAACCTCCGACTTCTTCATCCTTGCTCTAACATTAGTGGGAGTTTAAGGAACAAATTCTACGAGCACTATGGACTTCTATTACAGTCGACTATGACAGTACACCACTCTTATTCTTCTTCTTCTCTCTTGTTTAGGAAAATTGGTACGTTATCTTATGCAAGCCGGCATAATGCCAGCGCAGTGAACTTGCACCCGAGAAAAACAGACGCACACCATGGTGAGTGAGACAGACTTGCGTTACTGTACCGGTCCAGTACATGCAGGTGGTGAAGCTCTTACTTTTCTATTACGGGTGGCACTGAGAATACTCTGTTAAAAGGGCTACTGCTTAATTAATTTAGCTTTCACCCTACAGTGCAAATGAGTATTAGAAAAGGAAAATGAAGAAGCTAAATTATCTGATTATCTATCACTTCACATGGGATGTATTTGATGACATTTGGGATGACTTTAGGTGCTTTGCTTATTATTGAGTGAACAGTGATACCCCCACACATGAATGACGTACTACTACTAAACTAAAGTTATTAAGGGAGGTAGGGAGTGCCCACCGTAATAACTGGATATATGCTGTGCTTGCAGTTGCAATACAAACTACTGCTACTATTCATGGTAGTCTTTGGACAACGTTACAACTTCTTTTCCTTGCCTTTCCTACACTGGAACGGACGTGCGGGTGCGGTGTTACATGCTCTTCAAAGTAACACTTAGTTCATCCAGTGACCGTCTACTCTCTCTAGATTCACATATGCTATCTAAGAGTCAGATAGTACCATGAATGATCCAGGCATCCATCCATTCAAAGTATATTGCACACATACAGTTTCTGTCTCACCCACCCAGGCTGTTCTCCTTCCACCCATCCTTGCTTCATCATTCACCCAGCCATGCACCATACCATTTTCTTACCTTCCCAGCCACCTCGGGGACCAAGCAAACACATATCATTCTTCTTTGCCAGTCATCATTACATTTCTCGTGCTTCCACACTTACTTACACCCTTCTTTCGCTTTTCGTTCATCCCATCCATCAAGTTCACCTCAGATCTGATTGGGATTCTTCTCGCCAAAAACTTCACAGCTAAGTCGAAGTACATTTAGAGGAGGCTACTACCTGCTTTTTTTATAATACACCCGTGCAGAAAGCACACTCTGCAGTCTTCAATCTCAATGACTAAGGAATGTATAGCTTACCTCTGCCCGCCAGCACCGTGTGAACCCTCACAGGCATGTCCTTTTCCGGCACTTGCACCGCCTCCTCCCCAGAGTTGTCCTCCTCGTCCAATGCCACCACCTCCGCGCTGGCCCCGTCTCCAGATGTTCCACCTACAAAGTACATTTAATAATGTTAGAATACACCACTCACTACTATATAATATTTGGTCTAGGAGGAAGAAAGAAATGTGAAAAAAAGTGTACAATTTAATAATTTTTGACTGTGTACTCTAGAGTAAAAATGTCCCTTTTTCCAGGGAAGGCTGTTGTCTTGCTGCACTTTTTGGCACAACTGATGAATGTTTGCTTTTTACTTTTTAACACGCACCACTTTTTCTCCTAACAGACAGAACCTTGACTTCTAAGAACACGAGCAGGATCAAGTTCAAACCAGGTGAGAGCTCGGCTCGACCACAAGAAATGTGTCCAATTAATCGTCAGCACTAAGCACTTTTCCATTTTCAGTTACACGTTCACTTTTATGACAAACTTGAATTTAATAAATGTGTTTACTTTTAATAAAGCTTTTAAACTTAAATAGACTCTGTGGTTTTTGGTCCTCCAGACTAGAGTGGATGAGCTAAAGGTTTTCGAATTTTTGCAAGCATGAGTCCGTGCCTCTGCCATCGGTGACTTTGGGAGCTAAATGACTCTGCCACACTATCTAGTCAGTAAGGAGATTGGGGCCGGGGTTCAACTACAAAGTCTGTTATCACTGAGGTATGTGGAAAGTCTAACAGTTACAGCACCTATTATAATTGATAAGCTAAGCGATGCATTATTTAGTGTCCATAGTTCTGTTTGTGCAGATTTGTCCCTGCAACAGTAGTAGAATGGATTGTCCTATCCAAACCAAAAGTAAAGTAGTATCTTATTATTTCTTGGTGGTGGTCATTCACCTTTTTATTGTTGGCAATGGTCAAAGCATAAACATTTAGAATACTTGAAAAGACAATATGGACAATCCCAGAGGACTACACTCAGTGCATAGAGCTATTGCTGACTAGAATGGGAGTCCAATGGAAATGCCAAATGTGCAATCTTAGTTAGCTACACAGACAGACTAATAAGAATAATCTAGTAATACCACACGGAGTCATAGGGATAAGAATTTAGATCCTGTCTACAAGAAGATCAAAGACGATTTAGAAAAAATCGAATGAGGAACGCTAGGAAAAAATAAGTACTCTATATTAAAATTAAAACTTACTGGGGCCAGCAAAGGAGCCCTCGACTGCCCGGTCCTGGGCTGCATCGACAACAGCACCCTCCTCCTCCTCCTCCTGTGTCCTCCTCTTGCCCCTGGGGGAAGCTGATGTACAACATGAAAGAAAGAAAAACAGAAAACATGGATGATATTTATTTCTCAACCAAATCAAACATTTAAAAAAGAACTAACAAAGTAACAAAATATTTTTGCGAAATAGCAAATAGGGAACGACTCCACGGGATATATTATTGACCAATCTCATGTGGTCGACTACGTCATTACTTTAGTATTGCTTGATTTGCGGACCGTCGAATTGGAAACTACCCTATGTAACTCACTAAACAAAGTACTAAAAAGGTTTGCCTAGGATTGGCAGGCAGCAGTCCGCAGCACGCAAAGTGACAGCCAAAGTCCATCGTGATTGAAGATCAGCGACAACACTAAAGTTTCCTACTACATTCACCAGTCATTAAAATACTCAAACTATTAATCCACCACCACTATTTCTTCTTATCGCCATGTGTACAAAGGAAGGACTGGACTTGAGTCTGTAGGGGCTGATTTATAAGGCCCTTGCGGCTCTTTTGCTCCATTGTTGCGTGACTTTTGTGACGCAGCGACAGCACATAAGAGGCGCAATGGTGCGGCGTATATTAACAACGTGACGCATCTGGGAGATGCATCACGTTGTAAAGCCCTGCGCCAATAGGGGTGTTCCGGCGCAAGGGAGGGCGTTCCTGCGCAGGAACGCATCCTAAAAGTGGCTGAGGGAAATCTACAAGATTTCAATCAGTCACTTTGAGGACAATGATGCGTGACTCAAACCCTGCGCCTGCTTGAAGCAGACGTACGGCTTGACGCAGCATTGGGGAGATAGGGCACCCCAGAGAATTGATGGAGCTGCACCATCGTTGCGACGCAACTCCAGCAATGCGCCACCTTTACGGCACAGATGCGTAACGCTTTGGTGACGTTTTGGGCCCATGGCGCGCCGCATTGTAATACGGCGCACCATGGGTGATGGTGGCGTGACGCACAATTACTGGCGCATCCCTGCAACTTTGCAGGGATGCGCCGGTAATTAAAAATCTGAACCTTAGTGTGTAGCATTGCGCAGTTCTTTCAACTACACTCATACATAATTTCACAGGCCAATGAAATGAACACAAAATCTAAAACAAATAAGCATAGTAGCAACACTACTGAGAAGGAGAGCAGTGTACCTGAAATGCACAGAAGATTTTGAAATAAAATGTACCTACAATGTAATGAGCAGCATTATTGCTCTTGTAAAAAAAACAAAAATTTGCAATATAATAACACAGCAGGAGAAAACATAGTAGTAAAGACATAGCTACTACTACTCACCAAGCCCGGGGATCTCAAGGCCAAGGAGGTCGAGCAGATCTCGCTCACGGGTCAGGACATCCGTCCAGCGGTGGGTGGCCTGGTTGTAGGTGCGCCAGACCCGAGAGTGGTGGTAAATGGCCTGGCACACCTTCTCCCACCGCTTCCGGCGCTCCCGGGCCCCGTACCCGGAACTGATCTTGCCGCCTCCCATGATGGTCCTGGGGAGGCGGCGCTGAACATAAAAAATGAGTTGGCCCACCTCCTCCGGGGTAAAGATCTCCCGTGGCATCACTAGCTCCCCCCTCAAACGCCCGCACGGGAGCCGGACACGGGGTGCGGGACCCTTCCCCTTCTCGGGATGCTTCCCGGCTCCCTTCACCATGGTCTGGGCGGAAAGGAATAAAGAAAATAGAATAGGGAAGAGAAGAAAAGAAAAGAGTTTACAAAAGTAGTTTAAAATTAACCAAAAGTAGCAGTAAACACAAAAATATAGGGCTAGAAAAATAGAGGGATAGATAATAAGTAAAATAGATAAAAAAAAACTTCAAACAAGCAAAGGATGGCAGAGATTGACAGAGGATACAAAGACCATGCCCAGAACCATAGCAATGAATGAGAAACAAGATGGCCGCGCCCGTTCACGACCGCGCGGGTAAGTTCGCGCGAGATTTTCCTTGCGAACACGCGCGAGACTGTACTGGCAAACCGCGGACTTTGCGAGATTACACTTCGCGCCCGGAAACGGAAATACGTCAGGCAAACAAGATGGCTGCGCCCTTGAACGACCGCGAGGGTAACTTCGCGTCTTGCGCTACGAGCGGCTCGCAAAAACGCACAAAACCTTGCCAACTAACACGCCGCAAAAAAAACAAATTGCATATTCGCACGAATTTGCGGCTTCCGAATCCGATCTTGCGCGTGTTCGCACCCCGCGAACCCCGCGAAATTGCAGAAAAACGAGTTTTTCAAAAGTGAAAGCACTCGGCAGGGGCAAGAGTTCAAACTCATCATTAGTAAAAATTCCCGGTAGTGCTTCCTGACTGGGGCCCCTCCAGAATTCAGTTGCTAGTTGCAACAATTGTATGACCCTGCTCTGACCCTCACAGCAGGCTCATACAATAGCTACAAGTAGGCCACAAAGAAGGTCCTGGGGAAAAAAAATGCACTGCAACAGAAAGCAAAATTACAGATAAGGAAGCAGGTGCCAGACTGGAATTTTAAAACAGTGACACATTAATAAACTAACCCCAAATTAATTCATCTGAGTTGAAGCAGGGATGGTGTGCTTGCTTTTCCCCCCATAATCTACAGTAATGATGAACCAGAGGGTGGCATTGATGTAACAGAGGGTTGCAGTGGTGAAACAGAGGGTGCTGGGAACCTGTGATGATGAACCAGACGTAGAAACAACATAATTCGCGACTGTTGCGCGACGAAATGTAAGTTCGCAATTGCGAACTGGTACGAAACCCTCGCGAACTGGCAGAAATCCTTGCGAACACAAAAAAAAAAAAAACGCAAATTCGCAAGAATTCGCGGATTTTGCGGATTGCGAGTTCAAAAATCCGCAAATTCGCGAACGCGAGATCCGCAAAATTCGCCCATGCTTACCACTAACACCATCCACGCTTCCGTGCTGCACAGGGGTGGGGAATGAAAGGGTTAGAGTCAGCTACATGTTGTTTTGCGATTGATACTATAACGAAGAGAAACAGATGGCTTTCCAAAATACAACTAGAATTACATTTCACAGGACAATGAAAAGCGCAATTATTCGAAGGTGAAACATTTTCAATTAAAACAAAAGAATGAAATTGCACGGAGTGATTATGTAAAAAACACAAATAATGATTTTCTGGCCTATTAAGTGACTTTCTTGCATGCTTTCATGCTCTTAATTCCTTAATATGTATATTTCGATCCAAGAAAATAATAATAAAATATTTAAACAATAATAATAAATACTTATTGTCACTGTTCTCATTGAAAATCTGGCCCAGTTCAATCACAAAGTTTCTTTATCCAAACTCCAATATTGTTGACATGAGGTGACCTACTTAGGTCATCTCCTGTCGAAGGAGGGACGCCGCCTCACCCCTGAACAAATACAAACAATCAATAAAATTCCCCCACCAAAGACGCAGAAGGAGGTCCGTGCTTTCATTGGTATCACCTAGTTATCAGAAGCCCTTCATTTGTTTTTTGTACACAAGCTTAATGGTTGCACATTTTTAGTGCTACACAGTGTTTTGGTGTCAGACAACGCCCCTGTGCATATTTTTCTGCAGTTCTTGATCCCATAGCCCATGCACTACCCAGCTGCTTGAGAGCAGCAGCTGCAGCTGCCATAATCCATTCGCCAACCTAATGGCCTGGTCCTTGACACTGCACTTACAGTTATGGTTCCTCAAGCAAATGATTGGGGAACCCCACTGTAAGTATTAGTAAAACTGTACCTGTGTCTAGCCATCAAAAGTAAGTATTTTCAGCTCAACTAGGAGATGCGCGACGTGCATGAAAAAGGCCTTTTGTGTAACTAACGCCGCGTTTTTCTTTGTGCTTGGTACATGTATTGTCATGTCCCATTCTGTATTGTGTGTATACAAAGACTGTGCGTTTTTTGTTTCCCTTTGGTTTATGTACTTAATATGTGAATTGTCCTGTACTGTCCTACGTGGTAAGTGCACTGGATAACTTGTAGTGGTCTCTCTCTCTCTCTCTCTCTCTCTCTCTCTCTCTTTGAGCCTACCTACGCTGTCCAGGAATAACCATGCTAGTGTCAATTCCATATGCCAACTGGGTGGACTCCCTCTTAGCCGTTCGCTTCACAGAATGCTGTGAATTCGCTTTTTAATAAATGACGACACTGTACCTCACAAGTACACGTCTAATTGGCTTGAGCACAAGAGTGTTTGAACAATTTTACAGAAACAAAATATCATATTTTGCCATGTTACTACCCCTTCTTTCTGTAAAATGATGGAATTTAATTGGCTGAAAATGAAAGGACGGGTAAGACGACCGATGTCCCCTAATCTGACCCTTAAAAAGGGAGCTATATGTCGGTGGCTTTTGTTTTTAATGCCTTTATGGCACCACCACCATTTTTCATGTTACCACACACATTGCATATAAGTAGAGTGACCAGACATCCCCGTTTGGCCAGGACGGTCCCAGTTTTTAACCAGCTGTCCCAGCAAATTTCAAGAAATGTAGCTCATGTCCTGGTTTTTACAAAGAGTAGACTAAAAATGGTGGGAGGTGTTTTTCTTGTTCTGCAAAACAGGGATAGTTAGCAGGTGTTTCAAGAAAACAATGTAATTAACAGGCAAGCTACTAGGATTGAAAATTGCATTTTATGTATGTTCTTATTGACTGTTCTGTAATTCTCTGCTGAGGAGCACGCTCATCGCTTGAAGTAAAATCGTAGTCCATCTTCTAATTTTGTGAAATGTCTTGTTTTTTTTTAGTTGTAGGGACATCGCAAGTCCTTCATTAACTAATGAAGTAGCCCGGTTGTAAAGGATAATGCAGAAATAAGAATAATGTTTATAAAAAATAATTTGAACTAAAGTGAAATGAATGCTGTAGTAAGCCCTGCTGAATGGGTACTGAGGTCAAGATGTTTAGTTGAAAGTGAGTAACATTAACAGGATGGGACAACACTGTGTACTATTATGATGCACAATACTAGGAAGGGTACCTGTAGGGCCATGACAATAACGCATCACTCTTTTTATTGTGGTTAGCAGATCTTGAAGAAAATGTAGCCCTGCAGGAATTTGCTTTGTAACACCGGGTTTCTTTTTGCTGGAAAATTCAGTTTGAATTTGACAGGCTATATGATTAATAATTTTAGATTTCCTGCAACAGCCATAAATGTGAAAGGAATGGACACAAAAGATAATATGTACGCTGGAAATTCCTACATGTGTTTGTAGTCCTGCACAACAGTGAAAGTTCATGAATGAATAATATACACAGATACAAAGATTCAGAGTATCAACAGTATCTTCCTTTTTTAGTAAATGACAAGTATTTCCTCAGCTGCTTGGGGTTTGGGAGAGAAAACTAAATTGTGTAACATCTTGCCCTGCCAGTTCTCTAAAAATTTGTTTTATACTCACTGCTAGATTCAAGAATTCCCTCATCATTAGAAAAGAGAGGTCGGACGCAATGCACGGCCTGACTGCAAGGCGTGGAACACCTATGACCACGACCGAGGTGGAGCCGCAGAACAAAGATATGCTGGACGAGGAACCAACACCGACAAGGAGAATGACAGAAAGAAGGGCTGTCCAGAAGCCCCCAGCCTGTTGGTCTACTTGTGCCTGAAGTCTCAGCCCATTGGGCTTAATTTGTGGGCTCACTTGTGCGGAGCCTCTGCCCCCTTGGTCCATCTCCAGTCTGACCCCACTCCACCCTCTCTTCCTTTGGCTCCCCCAAATTCCCTTTTTCACATGGGGTTTTTTATCAACTTGTTTGCACATTGGAACTTGCTTTTACCAAGGCTTATTTAGAAAACATCGGACCTTACTTTTACCAAGGCTTATTTAGAACACTCCTCCCTAGGCCATGTGTTACTTCAACTCATTAGCATAATAACTGAAGCTCTGCACACCTGCTTGTGAGAACCACACCCAGTACTTCGAACCACACCCAGCTTTTCGAACCACACCCAGCCCTGTCTATAAAAGGCAGCCCCTGAGCCTCACCCAGTGCTTGTGCTTGTCTACCTCCCACTTACCTGAGAACAGATCCTTCAGCGCTGGCACTCTTACACTCTTTAGACCTTCATTGACTTCAACGGGCGCAGCTTCTGGCTACTTCTTGCCTCAGCCTCTCTTCTGTCCACTGCAATCGACCTGCAAAAGAGAAAGAAGTCAAAGTTATACTGATCAGTATCCCTTTTCATCAACAAGTAAGTGTAAAACCTTTTATTACCTGAAAGAACTTTTTGGGCGATTTCTGGATTCATGCAAAGACAATTTGGAACAAGATATCTCCCACGAACTTTGTGATTCAAACCCTTTGTTACAAGAATACTTTGTGGAACTTTGTGAAATAAACATTGTTTTACATGGAACTTTTTTAAGAATCGGACAGAGGAAACCATTGACTGCACGGCAAACAGTAAATCAAGGACATGCACAAATTACCTGCTGTATTTTTATGTAAAAGTACAGTATTTGG
Source organism: Lissotriton vulgaris (assembly GCF_964263255.1). Classification (NCBI taxonomy): domain Eukaryota; kingdom Metazoa; phylum Chordata; class Amphibia; order Caudata; family Salamandridae; genus Lissotriton; species Lissotriton vulgaris. The sequence goes on from NC_141699.1 coordinate 47,316,573, forward strand.
TTTTTAAAAAGTCTGGAAATGTGTGAAAAGTGAGTTTGCTATTAAGAATTTAGGCTTTATTATATTAAGGTGAATGTTAGACGTTGGTAATTCTGATAATGATATTCGTTTGATTTTACAGAAAGTTTACAGTAATAGAAAGCAAATCCCAGAACAGTAACACATTCCAAACCTGGAAGCTTGAGACCAGGATCCAAGAGGTACTTTTAGAAGAGAATTTCTAATAAGATTAAGGTTTAGTCAGGAACACATTTAGGGATAGGTTGCACTTATCTGTTCTTTGTTTATGTTTCATTAGGCAGCAGTTTCTACAGAAGTCAGAGAGGGCCGCAGATTTTAGCAGCTATTCTACAGTGGAAACGCAAGAACTGTGTTGTCTCTCTTTTTTTATTTTATCCACTTACCCCCTTCCCTTGAGCTTCTGGTTCTTAGTGCACTGTTTAAAAATAGTGTGCTGGATCAAGCAGTTTCAGGGTGGGGTCAGGCTGTCTTCAACCTCCATCAGAACTGAACAGAAACTCAGGTGAGCTGGGCTTTGACAGAAGCACAAGCCCTTAAAACATTCAGTTCTCTTGGATGATGAATGCCGGGGAAGAAACAGGGGGCATTGAACAGGGAAAAGGGATTGTGATCCCAGAGAAAGAACAACCTCACCCCGCAACGTGGAATCTGGATCCGAGCAGGACGCATAGCTTAATCGCCGGTGCTCAACAGCACCAATTCTAAGATGAACAATGTGAGCCTACCAGTGATGGCTCACTGTAAAAGGGCACTAGAAAGAAGAGCTCTAACAACACTAATGCCCTGACCATCTATTATATTAGGTTCAATTTCTCTCCCAATCACCTTGTATTCATTATGCCCCAAATGGACAAGAAACAGTTTTTCTTTCTGTGAAAATGCCATGATGAAGATCTAGAAAGAGGTCCAGGAGATGATGAACATTGACCTAGATGATGACTGATTGTTGCCTCTGCATGGCAAAAAGGAGGGACTGTTGAACTGTATTTTAAAATAACCCACATGACTCCATTTTGTTTTGCCATGCTCTCAGCAACGTAATGAAGAATTGCTTTCCACCTCACTGTTGAAACTTGCCTAACCCTCCCTGCTCCTTGTGGTCGAGCCGATTCCGAGAAGTTGCCTGTGTTCCTCACTCCCCAGTTGTGCCAGAGACTCAGCCACATCCTGTCCATTGTTGGTAACTCAACCGGTCACGACCAGCTGCCCTGTGACCACACCAACTGATAGAGGAAGCACGAGGCTGTGTCCTGTGACTACACCAACTGATAGAGAAAGCACAAGGCTGTGCACTGTGACCACACTAACTAATAGAGGAAGCACAAGGCTGTGCCCCATGACCACACCAGTTGGGCGAGGAAGCATGGGGCTGTGGACATTGTGCAATCAGAGAACAGATGTCCCCTGACCACGATTGCCCACATAAGACTGACGAAGAACTTGTCAGAATGAGGAACTTATCAAAATGTGGAACTGTGTATTGTACAAATGGGCGTGGCTAGAGCTCTAAATATGTGTAAGATGTGGAGTAAAAGCAGCAGTCTCCGTAGAATTGTCTTTGTACCATTCTGGGACCTCTATCCTTAGCTCGAGCTAATAAATAACTTACTTCTCTTTGGTAATATATGACTTGAACAGGGAGAACCTGTAGATTCTAAGGTGTGCCCTACACACTGGCTTTGACTCTCCTAGTGGGGGGGTCTCCAAAAAGCCGGTTCTACAATACCGATACCGCAGTCAACTAGATCCTTCGTGAAACAGCTTGAATCCAGATCCTGGTCAATGTCGACACCTCCTGGTCCTCGTGGCTGAAGAAACAAACTTCACCATTTCACCTGAAATCACCTGACATCTTGTGGCATCTTTCTATCGCCGCCCTGGTCACTGGCAAGTGGCCCTGACTCTGTGCCTTCTCCTTTCAGGTTCTACAGATCTTCAATCCACCCTTGTATCCACCCGGACACTTTTCCTCTGGTCGCTGCAGCACTTCTTTTCAGTTCTCCATTGTAATCGACGATGAAACCCGACACCAAAAGAAACCTATGCACCCGGCGTCCGTGGGTGAGGTAACACAAGTACTCTGGTAGTCTCGAGGGTATTGGCCCTCCTAGTGTCTAAGTCTTAAAGGGTTCCATAGTAGTTCATTTACAAGTGTCCTTAAATTGTACATTTGTAACTTGTTTGTTTCCCATAGAAAGTCAATGCTAACCCGCAGCTGTGTTTAGACACTGCACAAGTCTCCTGTGGGCCTCCTACATCCTAACATTTGGTTGTTTATAGTAGCCCCACGATTCCACAGGCCTCAGGCCTGCTTTCTAAATCTCACGTGGTTCTTATACCACTATTTTAGCATATGGTTTGTGAGTCCCCTAGGGCAAAACGTATACTGTGCAACTTATCATATGCTAATTAAGTAACTTGTATTGTACTTTTACCTCTGACCTCATAAAGACTGCAGAGGGGTTGTGTTTAGAATAAATACATATATATTTGATATATACCTTGTGTGGTGTGCTTTCATTTGGTACTCAAGGGCTTATAATTGGTAAAACAACTCGCTTAATTCGCTCTCTGAAGTCTTAGCCTGAAGACTGCTCACCACTGCTACCCCTAGGATAGATTTCTATAAGGTTTAGTTTACAACCACCATCAGTAAGGGTCAATTAGACTGGTGCAAGGTTCCCACTAGAACTAGTGGACATCATATGCCAGGCTGATTTCTCTCACACACCATGCTCCACGACAATCCTTGGCTGACATCACTGGGGCAATCTCTCAGATAAAAGAACTGTCTACTCAGATAGGCACCAGCGATGACAGAAATGAGTTGGCACAGATGCGCAGGACAATTGAGACCATGGAACAGATTGAGAAACCGGTCCGGTCCTCGGATGCTTGATTCCGTTCTGGGAAGGACATGCCTTTTGTAGTTCGGACTGGACTGTTCCCATGGGGCACAGGGTCAGAGCTGATTTGCATATCACCATTGTCTAACCCAGGGTGGTGTGGAGTGCAAAAAAACGATGGATTTGGGCCCAGATCTTTGGACTGGGGTGAGTGTGTGACATTGATCCACATTCGGTCCATCACCTGTTGTGTTTGCATATTCCGCCCTAAGTGCGCTGGGGATGCCCAGACGTGGGTCCCAGGCACTCCACACCACTGGAGTCAAGCTAGCCGGGCTGATGAGAGGTGTTACCTCGAAACCGGTCCGGTCCTCGGATGCTTGATTCCGTTCTGGGAAGGACATGGCTTTTGTAGTTCGGACTGGACTGTTCCCATGGGGCACAGGGTCAGAGCTGATTTGCATATCGCCATTGTCTAACCCAGTGTGGTGTGGAGTGCAAAAAAACAATGAATTTGGGCCCAGATCTTTGGACTGGGGTGAGTGTGTGACATTGATCCACATTCGGTCCATCACCTGTTGTGTTTGCATATTCCGCCCTAAGTGCGCTGGGGATGCCCAGACGTGGGTCCCAGGCACTCCACACCACTGGAGTCAAGCTAGCCGGGCTGATGAGAGGTGTTACCTCGAAACCGGTCCATTCCTCGGATGCTTGATTCCGTTCTGGGAAGGACATGGCTTTTTTAGTTCGGACTGGACTGTTCCCATGGGGCACAGGGTCAGAGCTGATTTGCATATCGCCATTGTCTAACCCAGGGTGGAGTGGAGTGCAAAAAAACGATGGATTTGGGCCCAGATCTTTGGACTGGGGTGAGTGTGTGACATTGATCCACATTCGTTCCATCACCTGTTGTGTTTGCATGGAACAGATTGAGGCTGGAAGTATGTCTGCCATGGCTGAACACCAGCGAGATGTATCTGGGATCTTTCACGCTTTGCAGTTCATCATCCTGCCATTGCTGCCACTGAGCCGCTCCCAGATGACTGCAGCGGGAACTGCAACACACACCTCTCTGACCCCTGATGTGTCATTGGCACACAGTGATGCAGCCCTATCACCATTGCACCCTGATGTGTCAGCGGCATGCAGTGATGAAGCCATTATCCCGCCACACACACCAGACACTGAGGAAATATCTTAGGACTAAGAAGTGAATGGTAATTATTATGTGAGGAAGGAGGTAGTAGCATCCATCAACACCATATGACCTGTCTCTGCCTGGTTCTGCCATATGCATCATGCCCTGGGACAACACCTTCCACTGACCCCCAGAACACTCTGCGACATACACCTGGACCCCGACATGGACTGGCATATCTTCACTTGTTCACAATAACCCAACAATCCTGTTGCGGACAGCACTCCCCCTCTCACAAATCACTTTCCAATCCCCAGCAGACTCTGGTTGGCCAACCACTGGGCTGCCATGTAATGTGGGTTTGGCATGGCCATGTACAGCTCCAGCTCCGGAATGCACCAAAATGTGCAGAAAACATTTGAAATCACACATATGTGTCATGACTATGTTCACTCAAGTGTAAAAGTATGTAGGTATGGACAATGATTGCACAAGAAGGTACAACCGTGTAAATGACATAAATGCGCTTGTTGAACCCTGAGCCACATGGCCAGTTGGATGTCTGTGAAGGTGAGTACCAGCTGTGGCCTCATTGCACATTAACGACAATCTCACAACCCCCCAATGTAGGCACACGTCCATGTATTGAATGGGGCTGTGTGTAGGAATGACCCAATAGGAAGCAGGTCAGAAGTGGTGTCCTACATCACATGTGACACCATAAATTACTCATGCACATCTGTGTGGACACATTCTGTTGTGATCATAGCATTGCTCCACATGGTCAGAGGATGGACACCATACTCACATTGCTGGAGAAACGTAAGTGCACAGGCCTACCAGCAACTATCCCAAACACAGTGTTTGGCTCATAGAGGTGGAGCAGTCAAAAGGGACACACTCCTATTGTACATGTGTCACTCAGTTCCTCCCTGTGTAGCGACGATACTCAATGTGACACACGATTCATACATCTATACAACACTTATCACAGTTGGACAGTAGTGAAGTTGCGTGGACTTTTTTGGCATTTGCATGTCAGTACGTACAAGGCAAAGGGTCACACCATGCAGGGACATGCTTGAGACACTTACACGCAGCATGGGAACATGTTGAGGTGCAAGACATGGCAGAGCAAAAATGTATACAAATCATTATGGATGGTAACGGTCTCAGCCCACCTTGCCTTGCTGGACGAATCATGTGATGTTTGGCGTCTGCCCATTGCCCCATGAGAGGGGACACGACTCACAGCCCATGTGATCTCTTAGTGCTGTGCCACTGAACTGCGCCAAATGTCTGCTCTGCTGATAGTGATCAGGTGGAAGGGTCCGACAAGTGTAGTGTAGTTCCTATATTCCCAATAGGCTCTGCGCATTGGAATAACATAAACGGTAGTTTAGACGTAGGACTGAGGTCGACAAGGTCTCTACTGAATACGTTAGACTTAATTATGAATGCCAGCTAGCTCAGAGGTCACCAGAAACTTTCTCGAGTGAACAGGAATGATTTACCTTTCCTGAATAGACAAGAAGGGATTAGCTTCTGACAACCGCATAAACATGACAACTTTGCTCCCTCCAGAATAAGGAGTATTTCTCCAGAGTCTCGTGAAAACAATAGATAGCTATTTCACTCAGTGCATGCTTAGTTTCACTAGAGTGCAGAGAAATAGAGAGACAGGTGTTTTCAATAAAAGGTGTTATTTACTGAGCAGTCTTCTTTCTCATGCATGAGAAGTGAATTGCCACAATTGCAATACTTGTCATAAAGTAAAGTGCGTACAGTAAAAGGAGTATTATGAAATTATGAAATAATACTGTAAAGGCATTTATATGGTTTCTGAGCCATATGATACTTAAAACGGATAAAATATATACAATACATACAATGATAAAAGTTGACTAAACGTACTCAACTGGTGCTTCTAAATACGCCTACCCCGGTATACCTAACCTAAGTGTAGTACGTGGGAAGGAGTAAGTGAGCTGCAGTTTAAGTTAAGTAAGTTTTGCCAAGAATCTGAATAAAGAATTCTCTAAGGATCTAATAAGCTCCGTACCTTGGTTTTAGAATGAAGGAGGTCTTGTATCTTTTTCCCCCAGCAACCCGCGAGGCTGACTGGAAACACTGGAGCTAGATTTCTCGGCAGGAGAAAAGACAGCGTCTCTCTCAGTGCGTCAAATGGGAGGGTCGGCTTCCTTCGGCACTCGCATCAGCTGGGCTTTGGGTAAGTAGATAGCCGCTCTGCTTCAAACCACTGTGTGTTGCTTAAGGCAAATGCTGGTATATTTATACCTGGAAGGTGCCGTGTTTGACGTAAGGTTGGACATAAGATGTCACTAAGAACTGTCACTAAGAACTGGCAGTTCTGTCAGGACTCTCAGGAGTTCTAGGACAAATCAAAACAGAAGCAGGGGTAATTCCCAGGCTGCTGGAGGCTTGGTTTGTTTAAAGAACGCATTGTACTTTCTAGGAGTCAAGGGAAGTAGCCTTGCCGTAATTGGACTGCATTGGCTATGACTAAATATGGATACCGTTCTTTTGCCTTTATAAGGATATGATTTGTTATAACCACATAAGGGCATAATGAAATTAAATGAAATGAAAAATTACACTTGTATAGCGCATAACTACCCGGAGGCCTCGCAGCGCTTGTGACTGATTGCTTAAGGCGAGCTCAGGGTAGTTCAGCAGGGATTTTGCAAACAAGTGAGTTTTCAAAGCCTTTCTGAAGGACATACGGTTGCTGTTCTCTCGAAGAGGGAGAGGGAGAGAATTCCAAAGCTTGGCAGCATTATAGGAAAAGGAGCGGCCACCCCAGCGGGCTTTGTTGACTTTGATGGTAGTTGCCAGCTGTAGGGAGCAAGAGCGGAGGGATCTGGGCGGGACATATGGCGTAACTATAGGGTGTAGAATTGCGGGGCCTTTTCGGTGGAAAGATTTGTGTAAAATACACATGGCCTTGAACTGCACTCTGGCCACCACTGGGAGCCAGTGAAGTTCCTTTAGGACTTTCTTCGCTGACTGCCAGCGGGGGATGTTGTATAGTAAACGAGCGGCGCAGTTTTGTGTAACTTGGAGCCTATAGATTACAGATGCCAGAGCTCCCATGTAGAGGGCATTACCATAATCCAGGCTGGAGAGTATCAGGGCCTGGACCATGACCCTCCTCGCCTGGAATGGGAGCAAAGGGAGCACTTTGCGCAACATTTTCATCAGCCCGATACATGTGGCGGCAGTCTTGGTGGCTTGGACCTAGAAATCAAGTGATTTTTCTAGCCAAATCCGAGGCTCTTTATCTGGGGTTTAGGAACGGGAGGAGAACCAAGAAAGGTTGGCCAGATGGATGCAAGGGCAGACGGGGGGGGGGGGTTGCCCAGTAAGATGATGTCAGTCTTCTCCCCGTTAAGTTTCAAACAGGAAGATTGCATCCACCTGGCGACAGCCTCCAGACAGGGACCTAAGGTGGTAGACGATCCCTCAGAGTGGTCCAAAGAGACCACCAATTGGGTATCGTCAGCGTAGGTGACAATACGCACACCAAAGGGATGGACTATCCTGTCTAGAGGTTCCATGTAGGCATTAAAAATAGTGGGGCTCAGGGAGGAGCCCTGGGGGACCCCACACCTGAGTGGGTGTTTGGGGGAGACCACCTCACCCTCAAACACCTGGAAGAATCGTTCATCCAGGAAGGAGGTCAGCCATTCCAGGGCCACGCCCGACACGCCCAAGCCATCCAATCGTTGTAATAGCGTGGCATCGTTAACCGTGTCAAACGCGGCAGTGAGGTCCAGTAGAATAATGGCGACTTTTCCTCCCCGGTCCAACACAGCTCTGGCTTCTTCCGTTACCGCTAAAAGGGCGGTTTCAGTTCCGTGCTGAGGACGGAACCCTGTCTGAGAGGCACGTAGCAGACTGTTGGACTCCAAATAGTCCACTAAGATGTTATTAACGTGCCTCTCGAGCAGTTTACTCATCCACGGAAGTAAAGAAATAGGGCGATAATTGGCCAAGTTGTTCTGGTCCAGGGTGGGATTTTTCAACAGGGCTTTCACCATCGCACACTTCCACGGTGATGGAACGGATTTGGAAGTGATGGACGCATTAGGGACATCCAAGATGACCGGTCAAATGACATCCATGACCTTAATGAGGGTCTGAGGAGGTGCTTGATCGTTGGGAGATCCAGAGGTGATCTTAGGGATTAGTCTGTCTAGTCCAGTGGCGTCAAGAAGTGGAAATTTGTCAAGCATACAAGGGGCAGAGGAGTCCGAAATTATAGGAGAGGTGGATTCCGTATCATCCTTAGTATTGCTGAATGAGGAATAGATGGCCTGGATTTTTTGGGAGAAAAGAGAAGCCAGGTCATTACAGCGGGTTTGTGCGCCTTCAGCAGATGGACGCTTGGGGGGGAGAGATTAGGGATTTAACTATTTTAAAAATTTTCTTAGGGGCATTTGCAGCCGACTTAATTTTCGAGTCATTAAAAAGAACTTGTGCCACTTTTATCTCACTTTTGTAGAGCTTAATAACAGCCCTGTACTCAGCCTTTCTAAGTTGGGAGTAATCCTGCCTCCAAGCTCTCTCGAGTTTACGGTAGGCTTGTTTCATGGTTCTGAGGGCAGATGTGTACCATGGAGCAACTTTGGATCTTGTTATAGATCTCCGAGGGTGCCTAGGGAGAACCTGATCAAGGGTACTGGAGATCCAGTTATTAAAGTTAATTGTGGGGAATATTTAATTAGGGTCCTAGATACGCTCACAACACCCACTCCACGTATAATGTCCATCATTACTAAATACTAAGCAATATATAAACATATAAGTATGCATGTGTTTTCCATCCCACCCCAAAATACATCAAATGCATTTGAAATGGTATAGATACACAAAAATGAGTATTATACTGTACGTTTTTAAAGCAGTGGTATCATTCAGATAACATTTCTGTAATGCATTGTAATCTTCACTGAATGAATCTCGAAATTTACATTTATGAAATGGCTCTTAATACAGAAGAAAAGGTCGAGACCATTTCATCACATATTTATACAAGATTGTTAATGTGCTAGAGGCTGATTCAAAATATTGTCTCTAGAGTCTCTAAAAATAGAAGTTCTGTTCTTTAAGAATAGTTCTACTTTAAGCAGAGTACCATGTGCCAAAAAAATGTAAATATTTTGGGAACAGGAGAAAAATAATATCGCTTTCGGGAAAAAAAATTGTCCCAATGTTTTTTAGAAGTTCTGTTTATCAAAACTGAAGGCCGAATTCAAACTTCAGGGGACGCTGTGTGCTCGCTATTTCAAATATTATTCCCGTTGTTAGGAGAGAACATTACTTCAAATAGGCCGCAAAAAATTTGTCTACAACAGTAGGTGAAAGTTGGGCCAACTCCGAAAAAGTGGAAATAGTGCATACATGCGATGCATTGCCATCATCGGTGTTTAGATCAGCAATGGTCAAAGAAGGTTGTACCTGTGTGGTGCCGCTTTCATCTCGTAATTCACGGCCACCTAATCGTAATGGTGAAGTCTCAACGAATGCCGTCATCAGAATAGGTAGCCGCTGGGGACAACACGTTGTATGAGCTGTTACAAAACCAAGCAAAGCATCGATATCCATTGGTACTGCTGATGGTAGTGTAAGACAGACGTCCAACACGCGTTCTTCTCCGCATAGCAGACATCGAAGCACAGGTAAGATGCAATCTTGCCAGATTGGTCTGAATTAAAGAAACCAGCTAGTATTCAGATCTCTTAGCCGGGCCAATCCGAGGACTTCAGTTATCCGTTCTCGGTATCGTATTGCTAGGATTGTTTCTTCCATCGTAGCCAGAGTTTTGTCTGTTACTTGGCTTGCCATATCGGAGCAGAAGGAACAAAAATAAAATTTCTGCTACTAGTCGCAAAATAAGAGGCAGGCCACCGAATAGAGAACGCACAAAATTCGGGAAGATGCCGAGAACTGTTTCAAAGGGTGCTAACAGTCCCAAAAAAATTACCTTAAATACATGTGCGATGCCACTGGTATCTGACATGTTTAAGATTTGGCTTAACATTTCTACGAAATGCACGGGGCAATTTGTCGATATTAGGGTAAGTATCTCTGCCGCTGTCCTTGCAACTTGCAGGTCATACGTCTCTTTGGACGAGGTTAAAGGCACAGTTGTCTGTAAAAGAACAGACTTCATTCTGCTTAAAGTATCAATTCGAATAGATGAGATATTCACAGAAGGCCATATTGCTGCCTCCATGTCTGGATTGCTGTTTGGATACAATGCTTGCATACAACAAATAACCCTGGAAGTAACGCTCATGAGATAGGCTTTTCCTGGCATCATGCCACAACAGCTGTGGTCACTTATTTTAACGTAGCTACTGTTGGAAAGTTGTCTGAAAAATGGCTCTTTCTGTGTAGCAGGGGTGCCCAGCAGATGACATGAAAGGTTGTTTGATGAACCTTCGCAGGCTCCATGCAAGTTAATACCTTGACACAGAAGTGTACCGCTTAGTGATTTTTAAAAATTGTTACCACTAAGAAATACATCTTTTTTTCCTTCACTATAACATCTATGTGTATAGGGTAAATTCCAGGTTGACTTGATGTATCCTTCACCCAACCTTTCATACAGGCCTGCTGGTATATACTTTTGGCAGTATTGAAACTGGAAAGTTGTTATTGGGATTGTAATGGTGCCATGTATTGTCCATTCAATGACAGGTCTTTCTGACATTGTCAATGGTAATATTTCTAGTTTTTCAATGCTCAGTACCGTCTGCTCCTTTTTGTGCCAACAAGATTTGTCTATCAGTAAGGTTAAAGATAGAAAATAATGACGTTGTGTTGATTGGACGCCATGGCACGTAGCCTGAACTGAGGTTTTGTAACGTCCATTCTGGCTGTACAATAGAACGCAATTGGTATTGACCATGTTGTAACATTAGCATATCCTGTTCTATTATATCAATAGCAGATGATACAATGCTGTCCAGTGAATAAATTCTGGTGGACAGAGTCGTTAACCCATTGTCCACTACAGAAAGTGATTTTTCCAAATTAATACGATCAATTTCTCGTATTTTTTCTGCAGTTTCAATTTGTGTTATTTTCCAAGCTTCATTGTAAGCTGCGTATATTCCGGCGTATATGAAACGTTTTTGACGCTGTTTGCGAGGTCCCATTATGAAATCTCGCAAGTCAGCACCTTCTTTAAGTAAAGTCAAGTGTTGCTTAATTTCTGGTAGTGTGGATTTCTGTAGCCATTCTAGACATAGTTTTCTTACACTGTTTGTTGTAATTATACCTGGATGTTGTCTTTGGGAATATCTTGGGTCTGGCATGTTCTGTTTGAACCCCTGTATTTTGTTCAGGAATGTATCTTGACAGTTATTTGTGTCTGTGGGCCAGATCAACCATTTGCTCCAATCAGGAATTGTTCTGTTTTGTTTTAAAATATAGGACACGTCTACCCCCTCATCTGTAGTGGTGTTTTTATCAGGCATAGGCTTTGGTATAGACGGGTTGTTTAAATCTTTTATCTTGTCTAGGCCAAGTCAGGTTGTTTGTTGAATGGTGTTATTCAGGAAAATTATTTGTTCTGGGATCATGCAGGCTCTAAATATTGATTCTACACCTTGTACCTGCCACTCTTTAGTACCCCAGATGGTTTTTGTCTCAATGTTGTTTTTCCAAAATTCAAAACCAAATGTAGACATTTTTTCATAACATTTTTCAGAATAAATCAGTTTAGTATTTGTCAACATGGTTTTCCTTCCTGTCTTATTTAACATTTTGAAATGAAACATTTCTGGATTAGTGTTATTAAACCCTGAGAAGTATGGGAATTTCTCATAAAAAAATTTCGAACTGCCTTTTGGTGGAGTTGGACAATGTTCCCACTGATTATAACTGAAAACATTTCTAGGATTTGCAGATTTATGCAGATAATGATGCCTAAAGTTATTGAAGCAATATATTTGTTCATAATTCGAAGAACCCTGTAAATAATCATGTTCTGAAAATTTTGCTGACATTTCTAAATCTGACATCATATTATTAATATTTTCAAAGTCCCACTCATCAGAGGAAGTACTAAGTGATACAAAGTCACTTAAAGAGATCTTGAATTGGTGTAGATATTTCAAGAGTTCAACCGGGCCATAGATTTCATAGTAAGTTTTGTCCCATGCTATACCACCAGGTATAGGGATGGCTGTGATGTTCACTGATGATAGTTATCTTTTTTCGATGTGAGAAGATCTGTGTGGTTTCAGGACCAAGTTGATGTTCTGACTTGCTGTGTCCATTGTACTATATTTTCCATCAATAAATCTACCTAAACTTAAAAGCAAGATGAGCCACAGAAGGAGGAAAAGTGCACCTAACACAATCCATAATTCAATCCATGGTGAAATTAGATATGTTTCTCTGAGTTTATCAAAGAGCTCTGTAATTTTGTTTTTGAAAGTTTTGTTGCTGGCGTTTCTTCATGTTCACTTGGATCACCAGAAAAGTCATCAAAGTTGATAAAGTAGCCAGATGCAGTTCTGTCAATTGGTGGAATTGCTTCCGGATTTCCATTGATCTTTGGATTCGCTTCTTCCTTTTTCAAGTTAGTATAGTCCGAGGCTACATCATTGTAGACAGGTGTTTCTCGACGATCTGTTGCAATTTGGGTTTCAAGAGGCACAAGTTCCATGGCTTTGTTGCATAGTCCTTTTTTATTCACTGAAGGATTATCAAATGTGATTAGTCTCACAGTTTGAACCTCTTGGATTGTAGCAAGATGTGGTCTTCTGCTATTTCTTGGGAGTCCACTGGGGCTACTACTTATGATTGGCCACATGATTGTGGTTTTACCAAGTCGATTGATACAACTCGGTTCTCCTTTTTACCAGCTAGGGGCGGTAGTACTACTGATCTTGTTCTGCTGACAGCTAAGACAGGTACTGCTTTTCTGTAAGAAGGCCCAAATTCCTTCTTCACCGTGATCTTTTCTCTGACCAGATCCCCAATCTTTGGAATCCAGACAGGTCTTGCTGGGACAGGTGGTTTTTCTTCAGGGGTCGTTGGCTTTAGCTTTTCGTTACTTAGACTTTTTCTTGTTTCATTCAAGTCCTGTAAAACAGACAAACGATCTTTGATATCAAAGGTTTTTTTGTTTCACCACTGAAGTGTGACAATCGAGATCATGAATGATCATTCTTGTACCAAACAAAAGTTCGTACGGAGTGATACCTCCTAGAGAATTTCTTGGCAGATTATTAAGACTACGTTGGACACTTATTAGATGTTTGACCCACCCGTCACCCGAACCTAATACCCTCGCTGTTATAGATTGCTTTATGTCATGTTTTTTTCTCTCCACTACCGCATTTCCCTCAGGATGGAATGGACTAGAGTACCGCAATGCAATGCCCATGCTGGCCATGGCCTCCTTGTAAGTCCGAGAGCTAAACGCAGGACCCTGGTCAGAATGTAGCATGCCAATTGCGTATGTGCCGATAGAGACTCACAAATATTTTATAACAGTTCTGGCGTCAGCCGAGCGCTGGGGCCTCATCCAAATTAATCTCGTCTTAATAGTTGTGGGACCGCATACGTTCGTTTTTGACGCCTGCGTATAGACAGTCTAATGCTATCTAACAGAGGTGTCTGGGCTGGACTGACTGTGCTATTGTCAGTATCCTGGTGCGGTTCCTGACTGCGATCTCTATTGCAGTCCTGACAATCCATTGCAAAGTTATAAACTTGCATGCTAATTTCCGGCCACCAGTATCGTGATTGTAATTCTATTAGAGATTTCAGAATCTCTTGGTGCCTCAGACCCATTCTCATGTGTGCTTCTTCAATCAAGAAGGCTTTCTGTTTTGTGTTTGGAATTACTCTATCCCCCACTCCAGGGATTTGAGCAAACTGAACGGAGTTAGCATCAATTATGTATGTATTTCCGAGTGGATAGTTTAGAGGTAACGCCGCATAATTGCCTTCCATTGAGGCTTTCACTGCTTGTAGCGTTTCTCCATCTGTTTGTTTTTTAGAACGCTTTTTTGTGGCTACGGAAGCCGGTTGACCAGCTGCCGCCGTGTCTCTGTCAGCCAATGAATTCCCTGCAACGTGAACGCCATCACGTTGCATATGTATCACGTGAGTATTTCGTAGTTCTTTCTGCAAAAGAAGAACTACTTGTTCCCATAGTTTTTTATATGTTATTGTGCCACCTGTCTCATCTTTGTAACCATTTTCTATTCAGGTCTGCATGGAATTATTGTAAGATTTGACGCAGTAATGCGAATTGCACTCTATTAGTGTGGGGAAATCGCGATCGGCATTTTCAAGCGCCATCTTCAAAGTTAGTAGTTCAGCTCGCTGAGCTGTACATTTTCTGATTGATTCAGTTTTAGTGACCATCGGTCTAAATTTACCTAAGTGCCAGCGACCTTTAACAATCGCGCACGCAGCATTGTATATTAGTTTTTCCACAACGTAGTGTTGCGCAAATATGTCCGTGTAGATTACACAGGTGTACTCGAGAGGCAGAATTTTGATTGACAGAGGACATTCTTTTTGGTATTCTAGATATTCTATTTTTTTAATTTTCGGATCAAATGCGTGTTTCACGTCAGTTCTATCAAGAGAATTAACCCATTGTATCCATTTTGGATCTAGAGCTTTAGCATTTAGAATGTTACTGCCTCAAGGGCTGATACTGCTGTTAAAACAGATGTTCTCTTCCCTTGGGCTAGGGCTCTTCCTTATGCTACAGCAGTTTGAACCACAGTTAGAATGTTTTCAGTAGAACTGAATTTCATTTCAGCTTGTGTGTACAAGTGTGATTTGTAAGCTATTGGTACCGTTTCTCCCTCATTAGAGGTCAGGTATGTGAATCCGCATCTTCCTGGGATGACTCGGATTACAAGGTGGCGTTCGTTTGCACGTGTTTGTAGTTTTGTTTTAGTTAACATGTCTGTCTGTAATAATCTTAACATTTCTGTGTGTTTTTGAGTCCAATTAATTGGTTTAAAATCAGGTTTTATTAATTCGTAGAGAGGTTTAACCGTCTCTGCATAATTTAAAATGTATGTTCTTCTGAAATTCAGGAAACCTAGAATTGATTGTAGAGAGGTTTAACCCTCGCTGCATAATTTAGAATGTATGTTCTTCTGAAATTCAGGAAACCTAGAATTGATTGTAAGTTTTTCAGTGTTGTCTGCCAAGCTTTTGCCTTCACTTGATAACTCATATCCTAAAAATAGGACAGTTCGTGATTTTTTAAAGTTAAATTTGTACCCTTCAGATGCCAACCCAAGTATGATGGTGTTCACTCTTTTCAAGTGAGTCTCCAGGTCATCGTCTGTAGGATAGATGTCGTCGACATAAGAAAATGCCTCATCATCATATACTTGTAGTAACTCTGTTACCCTGGCTGAAAATAATTCTCGGCTGTTCTTGAATCCCTGTGGGAGACGACAAAATAGTTTTTGGGTCCCCATGCTGGAGAAAGCGTTCAAATATCTGCTTTCATGTGCTATATTTTGACAGAGGAAACCATTTGAAATATCTAATGTCATTTTATATTTTTTGCGAATGATATTATTCATTAGTGCTGCACTCTGTGAGTTTTGTACTGCAAAAGCTTTACAGCAGGAGTTTAGGTGTCTGTACTCCAAAACTAGACGATATGAATCGCCTAGCTTGGAGACAGGAAACAAAGGATTGTTCATTTGTGAGGTGCATGTTTCAATCACCCCCTGATATTCAATTTGATCTAAGATTTCTCTGACTTATTTTTTAGCTTCTTGCTTGACAGGATACTGCCACTGTGCAGTAGGTAGATTTTTTTAACTGGATTTTCTGGTGAGGAGAATCCTCATCCAACCCTGCATGATTTTTATACAATGCAGGGGCTTGGGCCACTGCCCATTTTCTTGCAAATGTGTATTTTTTATGAATTGGATTGTGATTTGAGAAGGCAGGCATAATCATTTCTTCATCATGTGGGCACTCCCTGACAAACTCTGGTGGCCAGTCTTTCTCTGCTAGAAGGATATAATAGCCTTTAGATAGATTCTCCCAAAAGAGAACTCTTATTTTCCAAGTTTTATCTGCCTCTGTACGTAATGTTATTTCATATAGTTTATGGGGCACGCTAAGTCTGGTGTCAGCAGTTTGCACTTGAATATATTAATTCATGTCCACTGTCTCCAAAAGATTCATCAGGATCTTGCGAGCTACGGTCACTTCTGCTGCGCTGTCTAGCATTGTCTGGGCCCACTCTCCGTTTTTCAGTTGTGTCCTCAGAATTCTCGGCATGTTTTACTTTAATACTGGGTACCTTCTTTTTGGGAAATTGTAATTTTTGTAATTTTTTACTTTGATGAGCAGGTTCCTTGTCTTTGGACTTGACGTGCTCATCTTTATGTTCTGACCGTCCTCTTCTTTCCGATTTCTGTGAGGAAGTCTGAAAAGATCGAGAGGGACGTGTATCAATATCTTGATATCTGTCAGGTTTTCTCAAATTGTCCCTATTTCTAAGGTTGTATCTTTTTTCAGAAGGCTCCCATTGTCGAGACCCCCCCCCCCCCGTTCTGGAGATCTATCTCTTCGTTGGGGAGACCTTCCTCTGGTCTGAAACTGTTTTTCTCTGGGAAAGGTTTGTTTATTACCCTCCCACTTCTTCTTTTGAGTAATTACATTATTTTTAATGAAAGTTTTTTCAGGATTTTCAATTAGTTGTGGTTTTACTGGTTTACCACCCAAGCTATCTCTACCTAATTCTTCATAGGATTTTTCAATTAATCTCGCAAGTTCAAAAGATCGTTCTGCTATGTCTGTTTCTATCCATTTTTGGCGGATCGCCACAGATGCTGCTTCTCCTTTTATGTTGGCTAGTAATATAGCCTAGACCTGCTTAAAGTCTTTCAGTAATTTCATACCTAGAGTTAAAGCAGGTTCTGGACCGTTTTCATTTTGAATCTGTCTTAGTACATCTGGTGTAACCGCTATAGACGGAACACCATGTGTTTTTGTGTAGATAGAAGCAAAGACTGTGCCCCAAGTGTCACAGTCCTCCACATGTGGTGCGATCCCCATTGGGAGACAGATAGTCATAATTCTGTGTTTTTCGTGAGGGATCGTATCAGAAAATATTGCCTCTATTTGAGTGATTTTTTGAGCTAACCAGAATGGAATTTAATCCCGTTTTGCGGGTATTTTGCCAATACATGATTGTATATTCTGTGGTGTAATTTTATTTGTGTTCCCCTGTTGAGGGGTGTTTTGTGGAATTTTCATTGCAGGTTGGACTGTTGAAGTCCGCATGACATATTGGACCAATTGTCTATGTATTTTAAATAGTTGTTTTAGCTGAACTAAAAGTTCTCCGCTTGACATTTTTTCAATGTCGGGGTGTGGTGTATAGCTGGCTAGAACCGGCCATGTGGCTCCTGGTCTACCTAGTGGACCGAGCCTGGTAATTTGATTTTGATGTTTTAGGGCGCCATTAAACCAGAGCAGGTGCTCTTGGTATGTTAGTGGAATTTCAACTTCCTCGAAAGGAGAGTATTCCTCTGGAGATTCCGCTATTTTGTAGTAGTGGAACTCGCGTGCCACAGCATGCGCATCTGGAAAATTTATCCAGGAATAGAATACCTCCGTCTGACGAAATTCATGGGCCTCTACCACAAATACGACTGTACCACCTCTTGATGATACTCCATTTTCTATAAGTTTTATAGTTATAGTTTTTTTTATATTGACCGGGATGATTATAGCATTCGGGTCTTCTTCATTAAACCCTGTAACGTCTGAACCCGGTTGATTCGCATCTACTGCGGCTCCACCGGTTTCGTTGCTGTCGCCATTAGTTGACATTGTTTAATGAAAGTTTGCAGAGCGAGTTTCAGGGAAACAAAGATTAGGTGCACAATATTTTGGAACACTGTATCCTTCAATGTTGACTAAACCAAAAACTAATACATAGGAATCTCTTCCTACTAAGTTCTGGCAGATATTAACCTTTTACCCACTCCAGACGTCTATTGGAGTTTTTACGGAAAAAGGAGACTGTGTGAAAAGCACGACTGAGTTACTCTAGTATCTTGTGTTAGATTATCGCCTTACTAACGTTGGGCGCCATGTAGTATAGTTCCTATATTCCCAATAGGCTCTGCGAATTGTAATAACATAAACGGTAGTTTAGACGTAGGACTGAAGTCGGCTAGGTCTCTACTGAATATGTTAGACTCAATTATGAATGCCAGCTAGCTCAGAGGTCACTAGAAATTTTCTCGAGTGAACATGAATGAGATAACTTTTCCTGAATAGAAAAGAAGGGATCAGCTTCTGACAACCACATAAACATGACAACTTTGCTCACTCCAGAATAAGGAGTATATATCCAGGGTCGTGTGAAAACAATAGATAGCTATTTCACTCAGTCAATCATGCATGCTTAGTTTCACCAGAGTGCAGAGAAATAGAGAGACGGGCTTTTTTCAATAAAACGTGTTATTTATTGAGCAGTCTTCTTTCTCATGCTAGAGAAGTTAATTGCCACAATTGCAATACTTGTCATAAAGCAAAGTGCGTACAGTAAAAGGAGTATTATGAAATAATACGGTAAAACCATTTATATGGTTTCTGAGCCATATAATACTTAAAACGAATAAAATATATACAATACATACAATGATAAAAGTTGACTAAATGTACTCAACTGGTGCTTCTAAATACGCCTACCCCTGTCTACCTAACCTAAGCCTAGTACGTGGGAAGGAGTAAGTGAGCTGCAGTTTAAGTTTAGTTAGTTTTGCCAAGAATCTGAATCAAGAATTCTCTAAGGATCTAATCAGCTCCGTACCTTGGTTTTAGAATGAAGGAGGTCTTGTATCTCTTTCTCAGGACTCGATCTCCCAGCAACCCGCAAGGGTGACTGGAAACACTGGAGCTGGATTTCTCGGCAGGAGAAAAGACAGCATCTCTCTCAGTGCGTTAAATGGGAGGGTCGGCTTCCTTCGGAACTCGCATCAGCTGGGCTTTGGGTAAGTAGATTGGCGCTCTGCTCCAAACCACCGTGTGTTTGCTTAAGGCAAATGCTGGTATATTTATACCTGGAAGGTGCCATGTTTGACGTAAGGTTGGACATAAGACGTCACTAAGAACTGTCACTAAGAACTGGCAGTTCTTTCAGGAATCTCAGGAGTTCTAGGAAAAATAAAAACAGAAGCATTGGGAAATCCCGGGCTGCTGGAGGCTTGATTTGTTTAAAGAACGCATTGTACTTTCTAGGAGTCTAGGGAAGGACCCTTGCAGTATTTGGACTGCATTGGCTATGACTAAATATGGATAAGGTTCTTATGCCTTTATAAGAGTATGATTTGTTATAACCACATAAGGGCATAAATCGGAGAATATTTAATTAGGGTCCTAGATACGTTCACAACACAAGGTCACATGTCGTGCTACATTGCCATGTGTGTACTTCCCCCCAGAAGCGTGAGAAGTTGACCTGGAATATGCTGTCCACTAATTGAAGTGGGCAACCTGCACCAGTCAAAACAACCCTTATTGATGATTAGGTCAAAGACAACCTTTAACCCCTTCACTGCTGGCCCGTTTCCGCCCCCGTGCGGTAAACAAACGAACAGGGGCGGGCCATGACGAACCCCAGCCGTCATCAGCACACGAGCACCGTAGTGCATGACGGCTGGGGTTCGTCACCAGCATGGAAGGGGTTAAAGAAAGCTATCCTAGTGGTAGCTGTGGAGAGCAACCTTCAGGCTAAGTCTTGAAGGAATGTAAAGCAGCTTGTTTTAACAGTCTATCAATCAATCAATCAATCAAAAGCATTTATATAGCGCAGTACTCACCCAGAGGGTCTCAAGGCGCTAGGGGAGGGGGGTCCGCTACTGCTCGAACAGCCAGGTCTTGAGTTGCTTCCTGAAGGCGAGGTGGTCCTGGGTCAGGCGGAGGTGGGTTGGGAGGGAGTTCCATGTCTTGGCGGCGAGGTAGGAGAAGGACCGTCCCCCTGTGGTCGCTCTTCAGATGCGGGGGACGGCGGCGAGGGCGTGGCTGGTCGATCCAAGCTGGCGTTTGGGAGCATAGAAGTTGAGGCGGCTGTTGAGGTATCCTGGGCCTTGGTTGTGTAGGGCTTTGTGTGCGTGGGTGAGGAGACGGAAGGTGATTCTCTTGATGACTGGGAGCCAATGCAGGTCTCTCCGGTGTCCGAAGATGTGGCTGCGACGGGGGATGTCCAGGATGAGCCGTGCTGAGGCGTTCTGGATCCGCTGGAGTCTCTAGTGGAGTTTGGTGGTGGTTCTGGCGTAGAGGGAGTTGCCGTAGTCCAGACGGCTGGTGACGAGGGCCTGGGTGACCGTCTTCCTGGTCTCGGTGGGGATCCACCGGAAGATCTTACATAGCATGCGCAGGATGTTGAAGCACGATGAGGAGACGGCGTTGACTTGTCTGGTCATGGAGAGGGAGGAGTCCAGGATGAAGCCCAGGTTGCGTGCGTGGTCTGTTAGTTTGGGTGCGCTGCCTAGGGCGGGGGGCACCAGGAGTCATCCCAGGCGGAGGGTGAGGATCCCAGGATGAGGACTTCTGTCTTGGCCGAGTCTATAGCCCCCTGAATGACAAAATGCAAGGAGAACCGCACAAGGAATATATAAAATATATGTATTTATTACTAAAAACTCTCTACTAACCTCTTTATGAGATTAGAGATCAAAGCACACAATATTAAATCACTATAACGACAGTAAATAGTACAATAGACAGTGGGCTCCAGGGGGAGATCAAACCATATACTAAGAAAGTGGTACAACAAGCATGACTTGACTAGTCACAGTGCCTAGAGCACGTAGAATCACTGGGACCCCAAGGAACCACCCAAGGTAGTGACACAGGGGACCCACGGGGAACACGTGCAGTGTGAAAACAGCCGCGCGCTCCGTACAACTCTATGGGAAAGTCACTGTTAGAATTTTAAAGTTTAAGGGCACTTAGGAGAGGACTTTGAGCAAACCCTTTCAAACTTGGAAGGTTCTAAGGCCAGCACCCGAATGAGCACAAGCGTACCTGTGTTACCTTACCCAGGGAAGCAGGGTGCATAAATGTTGAATGGTGCCGCCAATCCCGGTCGTTTTCAACCCCCCAATTAGTAGGAAACCACACAACAGAAGTAATACAACGAAAACTGGGATTAATTAATAGTTTCACACCCACAAGGGGAGCCAAGAAAATATACTTTTCAACCAGTCCTGCTCAGGGACACCTCCCTCCTTCTTCAAGTCAGCTTGCAGATGATGTAGTTCTTGGATGGCAAGTGTGAGAGTTCTGTGTCAAGATTAGTACTCTGAAAATAAAGTACAACAGCAAGCACAAATTGTGGTAGCCACCTCTCCCCCTCACCAATGCGGTCATCAATTTCAACGCATAGAAGATTACCGTTTCCAGGAATGCAGAGAGCCTATGCTAATCCATATGTAATTTACTCTTACTGAGCGGAAAGGTAATGGGGTCCCCCACACAAGCCTAAAAGACCTTCTATAGTTTATAATACATGGTACCTATATAGGGAGGGTGTTAAAACTAGGCACAATAAGAAATGTTTTCACCATCATTGCAATATGATTACTCCTTTTGTATTTTATGGAATTGTAACAATGTTGACCATATTATTTTTAATGATATGTCTGTTTATATTGGCTAAAATACTGCTCATTAGATTGCGTCGCTAAAATAAATATTTTAACCTTACCGTGTCTCTTCTTTACTCCTGTTGTGGACTGGTATGAGAGTATACCAAAAGAGTGTTCTCACTTCCCACCATTCCTGAAATGGTCCTAAGTTGCATGTTCTGGGTTGTCGAATCATTGGTTACTTTGCTATAGGACGAAGAGCTCATGTGACACTGATGCTAGCTTGTTGGGGTTTTTCTAGGTACTGAGGCGAATTTCTGGTACACCACAATTCACTGATGTTCTAGGTCTCTGTGCACAGTTCTGTGTATGAGCAGGATCCTTGCAACATGGCTCCGCCAACGAGTGTGTTCTTATTTTGAGACACTCGAGTAGTGCTTATATCAGTCTACGACCTAATCAGTACTGTTTCCGGTTGACAGTAGTGACAGATAAAACCTACCTATAGTTACATAGGTCTATTCAAGCTTGATATTTTAAAAATGGTTTTCTGTTGAATTACTACCCAGTTGTGCCTTTTTCTATTGCATTATACTTCTCTATCACAGTGTCATTATGGCTGCGGTTGATATCCCAGCACACAGTCGCTTGACTTGGTGGAATCACCTGCAGGATTTCCTAATTTCTTTGGAAGGGAAGTCAGCTGACGCAGTGTACCCGTTTGAGTTGTTCTACTCATGGGTCACGTTTCCTGCAGTGGATGCTGTGACTGTGTATTTTACAATTAAACCCAAGCTGCCGCGCCTGCAGGCTATGCTGCATATAGGATACAGGAAGTTCTGATTTCTGCTTGGCAGCATGCCGTTTGGTTTAATTGCGCCCTCCTACATGTTATAACGGTGGACAGACAAGGACCGCTATCAATCCCAGGTGCTACGTGGCCTCTTTTAGCTGCTTATTCCCCGTGGGGCAGTTAACAGCTCTGCAACTAAGACCCCTTTATGCCTCTGCTGTGTCAGTGATAAGGGGTCTGGTTCATTACATTACCCGCAACCTCCCGGGTGGGGCCCCGAGTGGTGCAGGGGATCCAGTTGGAGTGAGCGGGCTAAACCTTAGTCCTGTCATGGTTAATGTGGTCATGGGCAAGCGTCCCCAGGATAAGAATGAGATGCCTTTTTGGCTTGCTGAGAAATTCGACCAACTGGAAGCAGTATTCCCGTATACTACTCCTGTGGAAAAACAGGATCCTTACCATAAGTTTGCAGAAAGTGCCAGATGTAAATGACTGTACAACTTCGGTGTGATTTTTGCGGCAGTCTATACTTGGTGCTTCGGCACTCTGTCAATGGCTGTCTTACCCTCCATCATTAACCCTTTAACCGCGGCGGAAATTCCGCGGCGATGCAGGTGATTTATGGCGTGGGCTTGGTTCGGACGGCCCCTGGCCATCCTCCGCACACGCCCACCGTGACGTCGGACGGCCGGCGTCCATCCGACGCACGCAAGGGGATAAGCATTTTCCGGATTAAAATGAGCGGAAGGCAGCTGTAGAGTTGGGAATGCAACTCGTGGGAGCGTTTGACATGGTACGCAATGTCGTCCTTGCAAATGTTAAGGGAGATGTAGTAAGTTTCCAATTGTCTAATGCTTTGCGCGATATCCCCAACGCGACAAACCCTGTCAGTTACCGAGAATTATTACGGAGGCTTATAAGACCGTTGACCATAATAGTTTGGGTGTTAAACCTTTTGCTAAAAAACAAACACAGCAGCAAACTCAACAAGTGTCATCTGATAAAGATGATCGCCCAAAAGTTCAGAAACAAAATTGGAGTAAAAAGCAACAGGAACAGGGGTTCTGTCCTTCATCACCTACACCTGCCTCTACTGAGCGCATTTATGATTTGTGCGACCGCACTACAATTAAGTCACCTAATAGATTTCAGGTTCTTGAACAACATTCTCCTCGCTCTTTGCAGGAGACATTGGTCTCACCCACCGGTGGAGGAGGCGGCTTCAGAGGTCGAGGTGCCCAACAGAGTCGTGGGCAGCCTCGCAAGGTTGACAGAAAAGGCAAGCAAGACGAGTCACCACGACATAGACCCCAGTTTCAAAAGAAGAAAGTCAGTGCGGTAACAGCCAGATATGCCATAAATAGTGAGAACGCAGCTTCGGAATCAGGCAGGGGCGCTGACACTGTTGGACAGCACGGCAGAGATTACCATAGTGCGAGAGGCCCTGTGTCCACTACTGAAGGTGACAGCGACTGACACCTTCATTGTAGTTGAGACAGCTGACAATAGAGTGACTCCCCCTGACAGACTTTATGAAATTGTCCTTATAATTGAAGGTGACATAGAACATACCATAAAAAGGAGTTTTCGGGAAAATATTACTACTACCTATGATATATTGTTGGCGGAGGTCGACTGGCCCCCACCCTTTGTCTTAGCTGCTCCACAGGGGGAGGAAGTAAGCCTCCATTGTTTCACGCACACAGTGCCGAAAGAGCAGGCGCTACATTTTGCCAAAGATTGGGCCAAGGCGCTTGCGCCGGCTTTGTACCGTACTCACTGTGGATTGGACAAATTTTCACCTTGACATGAGATTCCTTTTCTTTCAATGCCACAGCCCCAAACCCCAAAACCCCATGCGGCGAGCAGCAAAGGCTTCCGTTGTGGAAATCCTTGAACAAATGGAATATCAAGGTGTAATTGAAACGTCTGTGTCTCCGATGAATACCCCCTTTTTACTGTTACCAAGCCAGGTGGTTCGTACCATTTGGTGTTGGATTACCACCACTTAAACTCACATTGTCAACACTCACAGTTCTGCTCTTGTGGATAGTCTCGGGGTTCACTTGACATTTCCAATGGTTTTTTGCCCCTAATCTGTCCCCACTTAGTAGTCAATGGACAGCTTTTATCAGTGGTGGCAAACAGCGCCAATTTCACAATTTGGCTATGGGCTATAAGAATAGTCCCGGCGTCTTTGCCGCCCGCACTGTCTCTCTTTTGGAGGGGATCGACACAGATTCATGTTCATATATGGATGACATTTATCTCACAGACGACAAATTATGGCCGCATCTGTGCCGAGTGGAACGCATCATTTGCAATTTTTCGGATTTTGGTTACAAATATAGCTTTGCAAAATCTCACATTGCAGAGTGCACAGTTTTGTTCCTGGGCTACGATCTCAACAATGAACGTTGAGGATACGATGTCGTGCATACTCATACATTAGGGAACTGTACCGTCCAATTGGTAGAACTCCGTGCTCTGATGTTTGCATTAGAGTACACGGACCCCAGTGTGACCACTCTTATTGTAAGTGACTCTTACTACTGTGTTCAATCCTACAATGACAATCTACCCTACTGGACTCCAAATGAATATCGTGACTCCAAGGGGCGCACAATTTAACATAGAATAATCTGGGTTTGAGTGGCTGAGCTTAAAGAGAGGCTGCCACTTGTTTTTGTAATTCATACTCTGGTTCAACAGCGTGTTGGAGTTTGCGCTGGTGGCAGCTGTCTCGCAAACGAAGCTGCGAAGACAGCAGTTGCAACATATGCAGTAGCGGTGGTTGCACGTTCCAAAAGTAAGATTGATGATGACATCTTGGCAGCTATTGCCGCAACAGAGAAGGGAGGTAATTACCCTAAAAGTTTCCCTTCTAAGTACTCAAATCATTTAAGTCGTTAGTTCTCACAAAATTCCGTATGTGAGAATTAACGACGTTGGTGACAGGTTTATACCCAATGCAGACCGCAGACCGACTTTGATTACAGCAGTCCATGGGATGGCCTCATCGCATGCCGGCCTGTCAGCTACTGTTTCTCTTCTCCAGCAACGATATTGGTGGTGCGGTTTGTACAAATAAACGCGGGATTATGTCCTTCAATGTGGCATTTGTCAGAAAATTAAACCTTCTTCTGCTGCACTCTCACCCCAACTCAGTTGTAGATATCTATATCTAATAAACCACTTGCATGTATTTATTTAGATCACTGCGGCCCTTTATTTATTTATTTATTAAACTTATAGAGTGCGACAGCTACCCGAAAGGGTTTCCCAGCACTAAAAAAGACTATGAGCAACAAGCAAAGGGATACTGACAGGCTGGGGGATTATTGGTTGAAGAGCCAGGTCTTAATGGCTCTACGGAAACGGACATAGCTTGTCTCTGAGCGGATGTTAAGAGGGAGGGAATTCCAAAGTCTGGGGCCTAAGAAGGAGAAAGACCTACCGCCCATTCTTGCAAGTCTGTATTTGGGCACACAGAAAAAGCCTTGCGATGAGGAACGGAGACAGCGTGCCGGTATGTAGGTCTTGACAAGAGATTGTAAATAACTAGGTGCACTACCTATCTTTATTTTATACATGTAACTCAAGGCTTTATATTTGACTCGATTTTCCACTCTCAGCCAATGAAGGTGGCGGAGACGCCCCGTGATGTGATCAGTTCTATGACTGCTGAATAGCAAGCGCGCAGCAGGATTTTGAACTAGTTGGAGTTGTCTTGTTACTACTAGGACATGATTGTGTCCAATGTAGGTATTCAGATCACACCGTTGATCTTGAGTGAATGACACTATTATGTCGAAGCGGTGAGGTAGAGAAGATACAGAGTCTAGGAGGCTAGAACAAAGTACCCATCAGCCCACTCAACTGTGGAGTATCGTCATCTGGGTTGTTGAAAAAAAGGTGTCCTTTAGGCTCCTCCTCAGGGAGAGTCTGAGGTTGCCTAATAACGGACCCTAGAGTGAAGCATCCAACCAACAGAAGACAGTGGGTGAACGGAAGGGGCGAAAAGTTGCAGTGCTCAGAAAAAAGAAAAGAAAAAGGAAACTAATCCTTGTGATTAAAAATACCTACTTTGATGACATAAGGAAACTTTATTGGGTTTGACCATCAAAGTGGTATCATTAAAAGCAGTATGCTGATAGCATGCAAGGAATTGCTATCTATCATGTGTGTTTAGATGGTCGACATGTTTCAGCCTCTAACGGCTTTCTTCAGGACCTATGATATGCTACTGCAACACATACTTATCGTGAATTGGAACTTGATTATGAACAATCTCCAATGAATGAAGGTGTATCTTCTCCTGTGTGCAAAGAAAGTGAGAAACAAAAATTAAACACAGTGTTAAGTACATACAAAAATTGTAGTATAAACCTCACACCTCTATGTTTTAAGAGTACATGGAAAACATAGTCTTCACTCACCCTAATTGTAGGGAGAACAAACCTCACCTCGCCTGGCAACAGCTCAGGTTAGAAGGAGGCCACGCACTAGAAATAAGCGCATGAAATTGAAATTAATTGCCAAGTAACTATTAAAGTTCTACATTTTGTTATAGACATTTCAAAAAAGCGACACCAAAAGGCAGATAGAAGCGATCAGATCAAGAAAGTCAAAGACTGGGGGGAGCCTTATCTAGAAAATTGTATCTGGCCCACTATCTTGTTGATCTAATAACCGAGTTGTGCCTCAAATAAATAAATAAATAAATAAATGAGAGCAAGGCGCTTGTATGTTGGCGCCGAAATGCGTCAATGCAAAGTAATGCCCTCAAAGAATGAAGCGCAAAGTGGAGCGCTCAAGGCCTCTGCCCCTCGGTAGGCTGGTCTCCCCGCTATCTGAGCTAGAGGAATCAGTGTCTGATGATGTGGCATAGGAGGAACCTAAGCCAAATCTTTTTTGAACTTATCTATCTTGGCCAAGAAAATTGGTTCTTGGCCAAGATAGATAAGTTCAAAAAAGATTTGGCAAAATTTTCACATGAGAAAGTATACCCATACACCAGTGATAATTACACTCCCACTGACTCTCACAAACAGAAGAACACTCAAGGTTCCTCCTATGCCACATCATCAGACACTGATTCCTCTAGCTCAGATAGCGGGGAAACCAGCCTACCGAGGGGCAGAGGCCGAAACAACCGACCCAACAGGAGATATAGTGGACGGGGGAACATGTACCAGACAGGACCATGGTGGCCACCCGCCCCATGGGGTTATCCTCAATTTCCCCCACCCATGTCTCACTACCCTATGCAGCCTCAGTATTTTGACAACCAGGCTTTTTTAGGACAGGGCCGTGGTTGGAACCGAGGCAGACGCAGAGGTCAGGGACAAGGCAATGTACAATGGGCAGTCGATCAAGATCCCCCGACGACCCACAACAAACGAGGTCAGTAGACACCACACCCCAGCCCCCTGAAGATTTAGTTGTGAACTTGAGCAGCCGGGCCATTACCCCCAGCGAACAAGAGGTTCTCAACAGGGGTCTCGGGTTTGTTCCCACTAATTGTGGAGAACCTTTTCTGTTAAGGAGTGAAATCGAACGATTTTTCAGGACAATCAGGCTACACTATTTTTTCAAGGACAAAGAGCCTGTCACACCGATTGATGACACGAGTACAGGGCTAAAAGTTAAATCCACCTTTATGACTCTACTCCAACAAGTACCATCCAAGGTTGGTACCTTTGAGGCAGCAGTGTTGCAAGACTTGAAATCTATCAATTTTTCCAAAGAAGGCAACTACCAGAACCTTTCAAAGAAAGACAGAGCCGCCCTAAACACTCTTTCCAAGGACACTACAATAGTGATTAAACCGGCGGACAAGGGGGGAGCCATTGTTGTTCAAGACACCAACACATATCGTACTGAATGTCTTAGACAACTAGGCAACACACAATTCTACACCCCCCTCACAACTAATCCCACCGCCAGACTAACCAATGAGATTAAATATCTAGTGGAAGAAGCGAGCACTGAGGGATGGATCACTTCACAAGAGGCTAATTTCTTAGTCACGAAATGTCCCACCATTCCGTACTTCTACACCCTTCCAAAGATTCATAAATCGGCCAGACCACCGCCTGGCCGACCTATTATTTCAGGAATTGGATCTTTGTTAGAACCTCTATCAACTTTCGTTGATGTCTTTCTCAGTCCGATTGTGAAAACCATGCCAACATACCTCCAGGATACAAAGGACATCCTACGCAAACTACCCGATGTCCCTTTCGACATCAATACCGACATTTTAGCAAGTTTCGATGTCGAATCACTGTATACCTGTATACCACAAACTGAGACACTAGAGACGGTCAAAACACTCCTAGAAGATTTCTCGGTGGACATTGCTACTCCAATCCATTTTATAATGGAATTGGCAAGGATTGCCATGACTGAGAACTTCTTCGCCTTCGAGGATTCTCTGTATTTACAGATCTCGGGGACGTCTATGGGCAGTAAATTCGTACCCAGCCTAGCGAATCTGTATGTCCATCAATTTGAGACTCAACACGTACTGAATAACACCAATCCACATCTTCAACAATTGAAGTTGTGGAAGCGGTACATTGATGACATCATAGTAGTCTGGCGAGGAGATATACAATCCCTCCTGCTGTTTCAAGATTGGTTGAACGGACAAAACCCTTACCTCAGGTTCACATTAGAGTACAGTACCACTGAACTCCCTTTTCTTGACCTGACAATTTTCCCACAAGAAGGACATCTGGCTAGCTCTTTATATCGAAAACCCATGGCACGTAACTCACTGCTTAGATTCGATAGCCATCATCCCCGTTCCCTCAGGGAGAACCTTCCTTTTGGACAGTTCCTTAGGGTTCGGAGGAATTGTTCCGAGACTGCAGATTTCTGTTCAAAAGCAAAGGATCTCTCCAGCAAGCTGAAAATGCGGCGCTACCCTCACTCTTTGGTTCGCAAGTCCTTCAAACGTGCTGCTAATAATCATCGTGAGGCCTTACTAGAACCTCCAGTTGTCAAACCACCTCTTGACAGAATGGTGTGTGTCACCACATACAACACCTCTTCGTCTAAAATTCAGAAAATCATTAGACAGAAGTGGCGGATTCTGAACAGCTCTGGTGAACATATTCCTTTACCACTGTTCTCTTTCAAGAGAGGGGCAAATTTGAGAGACGCTCTTGTACATACAAGACCTCGTGAAGGAGTTGCAGAATCCACTTCCAATCTGTGGAACCTTCCTCCAGTGCAGGGCCATTATCCCTTTGGCAACTGCTCAGTGTGTGTCCAAACCAGTAAGACCCTTGAAGTCGATATTGGCACCACTCGACCCTGGAAACTCAGACGCCATACAAATTGTAACAGCGACAAAGTCATCTACCAAATCACCTGTCCATGTGGCTTAAGGTACATAGGGATGACAGCGAGAAAAATCAAATTGCGCATCCAAGAGCACAAAAGCACTATTAGACGCGCCAAACAGGCTACCCGCCTTACCTCGCATTTTCTAAAGAAAAAACACCATCCTGATGACCTAAAGTGGTTAATCCTGGAACAACTACACATACCCAGTTACGTCACAGACATTCCATTTTTTCTCCTGAGGAAAGAGCAAAGATGGGTCTACAAACTGCGCAGCGACACAGAAGGGCTAAACGATGACATACCTTGGATACAACTGTGAGAATCCAACCGTCATGTTGGATCAACACACTATCACGCCTACTCATCCGGCATGATACCCTTGATACCTTCGATGTCTAGCAACTATGGGCTAACATTGTTGACATGTGTTCACTCAATCATTACTTCATTAGCTCTCCCGGGAGGTTTTCTACATATAGGTACTTCTCCCTATAATCCGTAGTGTTGAAACTAACCTTCCCGGCACTTTACCAGAGAGGGAACCATGGAGTAATACATCCTCGTGGGTTTTTTCCTTAACCTGCTACCCTCCGTCTTACATCATTGTTACACACAGTCACATATTGCTGTTTCCCATATACTCTGTTAACCTGCAAAACATTGCCCCCTTTTAAAGGTTTGCTACACACAGTGTTTTGAAGAGTATGCGATGTTGTCATCAATCATTTGGCTTTTTGGCATTGGGAAAACCGTGTAGGAATCACATTCCGCTGGTCTCACCGGAATTCCGCCGAACTTTTCCCTAATAGGCATTGCGTGATTGGCTTACATCACTCCAATCACGCGCCCGGGTTTACATCTTGCCTAAACACATTTTTTCGGCATATTAACAGCCATGGGCCGGAACAGACAACCAATGCAAGTACCCCGTTCATGGTCTTCCAATGAGGTCCGCTACCCTGACGGACTTCGTATAGATCAGGCTTTTTTGCGCGGGCTGACAGCTCCGCACGAAAGCCTACACTTTCGACATTGGTTTTCGACATTTAACCAATGAGAATGCGCCATAAGGTCAGTGCTCTTGGTAGCTTAGCCTGGACCGCCACCATTGGCTCACCAAATCTAACCAATAGTAACGCACACACTGAGAGTCTTCTCTCAGGTCCGCTACCCGCTTTTAAAACATCTTGTGCGTTTGAGCCTGTCACCTCCCCCTCGGCTCAGTTTTCTACCCGAGGTAACGACGGAGAGGTGAGTTCTTGAGCGCTCCACTTTGCGCTTCAGTCTTTGAGGGCATTACTTTGCATTGACGCATTTCGGCGCCAACATACAAGCGCCTTGCCCTCATTTATTTATTTATTTATTTATTTATCTTTTTTGAGGCACAACTCGGTTATTAGATCAACAAGATAGTGGGCCAGATACAATTTTCTAGATAAGGCTCCCCCCAGTCTTTGACTTTCTTGATCTGATCGCTTCTATCTGCCTTTTGGTGTCGCTTTTTTGAAATGTCTATAACAAAATGTAGAACTTTAATAGTTACTTGGCAATTAATTTCAATTTCATGCGCTTATTTCTAGTGCGTGGCCTCCTTCTAACCTGAGCTGTTGCCAGGCGAGGTGAGGTTTGTTCTCCCTACAATTAGGGTGAGTGAAGACTATGTTTTCCATGTACTCTTAATACATAGAGGTGTGAGGTTTATACTACAATTTTTGTATGTACTTAACACTGTGTTTAATTTTTGTTTCTCACTTTCTTTGCACACAGGAGAAGATACACCTTCATTCATTGGAGATTGTTCATAATCAAGTTCCAATTCACGATAAGTATGTGTTGCAGTAGCATATCATAGGTCCTGAAGAAAGCCGTTAGAGGCTGAAACATGTCGACCATCTAAACACACATGATAGATAGCAATTTCTTGCATGCTATCAGCATACTGCTTTTAATGATACCACTTTGATGGTCAAACCCAATAAAGTTTCCTTATGTCATCAAAGTAGGTATTTTTAATCACAAGGATTAGTTTCCTTTTTCTTTTATTTATTTATTTATTTATGGGTTTCTATAGCGCTGGAATCGACTCCAACCGGAGTATCTCTGCGCTGTGATACCAAATAGAGTCTAAATAAATATGCAGATGAGGGGCAGGGTCTAGATTTTATCAGTAAACAGCAGAGTTTTCAGTTGCTTCCTGAATTTTAAATGGTCTGTGCAGAGCCTGAGGGCCAGAGGCAGTTTGTTCCACAGTGTGGGCCCTGCAACAGATAAAGCTTTCCCTCCATGTCTGGTTTTTTTTGCACGAGGTACTGCCAACAGAAAATTCTCACTAGATCTCAACGATCTGGAGGGAGTGTAGGGGGTAAATTTCTGCTCCAGGTATGTAGGGCCATTTCCGTTTAAGCATTTATGGATAATGCAACATATCTTAAACTTGGCTCTTTGTCGAATGCTCAACCAGTGTAGTTTCTGTAATAGAGGTTTTGATGCTGTTCTGGGGGGAGCATTTAGGACAAGGCGAGCTGCCGTATTCTGGACCACCTGGAGCCTATCCAGAACTCCTTCATTAGCAGAAAGGAGCAGTCCGTTACAGTAGTCAATACGACTTAATATAAGGGCTTGCACCAAAGTTTTTCTGAAGGAATCCGGTAGCAGTGGAAATATTCTGCGCATCATGCTGATGGTGTGGAAGCATGAGCCAGCTACCATGTTACTGTGCTGTTTGAGGGAAAGGTCGTGATCAAGGCGTATCCCCAGATTTTTGACAATCTGTTTGGGCTCCGGAACAGTACCAAGATCAGATGGCCACCAGTCAGGGGTCCACAGTAATTTGGCATCTCCAAACAGCATTACTTCCGTCTTGTTGACATTGCACTGTAGGAAGTTGGTGGACATCCACTGTGCGACGGCTTTCATGCCAGCGGAGAAGGAGTTTCTTATTTCTGTGGTGAGATTTTGAAAGGGAAAGAGGAGCTGCGTGTCATCCGCATATGACACGGGGATGAAACCAAATTTGCGCATCACTCTTGCCAGGGGTGCCACGTAGATGTTAAAGAGTGTTGGGCTCAAACAGGAGCCCTGTGGCACCCCTTTCGTAATCTCTACCTCAGTTGATCTGTATTCACCCATGATGACAGTCTGGGTCCGATCCGTAAGAAAACTCCTTAGCCAAGCAAGGGCCTTGTTCTTAACCCCTACGTTCGACAACCGGTCAATGAGGATGTTATGTGACACGGTGTCGAACGCGGCTGAAAGGTCTAATAACACCAAAATTACCGAGTAGCCTTTGTCCTGAAACATATGCAGATCGTCAGTGACAGACAGGAGGGTGGACTCTGTACTGTGTTTCGGCCTAAACCCAGATTGAGAGTAGTCTAGGCCGCCAGCTTTCTCAATGTAGCTGGATAACTGATGATTAACATACTTCTCAGTGAGCTTTCCCAAAAATGGCAGCAACGAAATAGGTCTGAGATTTGACAAATCAGTCCATGGAGTTGTGGTGTTCTTCCTGATTGGCCTGACTAAGGCCTGTTTCCACTGCTTGGGGACAGAACCTGTACAGAGGGATAAGTTAACAAGTTTTTCGATGGTGGGAGATAGGATTCCGAGCAAGGTGGGCATGAGTCTTGCCGGCATGATATCATCAGGACTTCCACTTTTAATCTGCGTCATGAGCAGGGACACCTCTTTAGGAGTGATAGGGGGGAAGAGGTCTAAAGTATGAGGGCCACTATCAAGTTCTGAATCCTGAAAGATAGGTAATGTATTTGTAGTCAAATTGTTGTTAGAGTTGACTATTTTAGCATAGATGAGATCGATTTTGTTGCAGAAAAATTGCGATATATTGTCGCAAAGTAGTTGTGACGAAGTGTCTGCACTCTCACATGCTGTAGGATTGGTGAAAGAGTGAAGGACCTGATATAATACTCTGGGGGAGTTGTCTGCAGCCGTGATAAGAGTGGTAATATGGGTTTTTCGCGCCGTTCTGATAGCTTTATGATATACACTTAGAGCGTCCCAATAATGTTTCCTATCTGTTACCAGATGGGTAGATCTCCAAATCTTTTCTAATTTCCTGGCTGTTTTCTTGAGATTCCTGAGCTCTTCAGAGAACCAGATCTCTTGTTTTTTGGCTGGTCGGGGTCTAAATTGTTTTAACGGAGCTATCTTATCTATGGCTGTTTTAATGTCTTTGCTAAACATATCAATAGCTTTATTGATATCATCAGGAATCACATGGTAGGGTTGGACAAATTTCTCTGCAAAGGAGGCCTCATTAACTTTATGCCATTGCCGCCGTATTTCAGGGATATTGGTGGTTTTGAGGGTAGTGGTTGCAGGATAGGGAGTATAAAACTCAAGGATAAAATGGTCAGTCCAGCTGACCTTTGTAGGGGGAAGGCATGTGACACTAGGGAAATTGGTTATAATCAGGTCTAGAGTGTGTCCGGCCACGTGAGTTGGGCCCACATTGTGTGGTTGGAGACCTAGCAATGAGAGATCGTTAATAAAAGCCTGTGCTTCTTTACAATTTATAAGTTCACTGTGAAGGTTGAATCACCTATTAGCAAGAATTCTTTGTCTTTTTGAACATATGGCGCAAGATTTTCCAGTAATATGTTGACAAAGTTGGAGCTAGGTCCAGGGGGACGATAATCTGGTTTGTTTGGTGGAATGAGTTGTTTTAAAAATGAGCAATTCAATGTCCGGAGTGCAGAGTTCTGCCAAAACAGAGCAATTGATGTGATTTTTATGAGCAATAGCAATTCCTCCACCTATTTTCTTAGGTCTGTCTAACCTGATCATTTTATATCCCGAGGGAATGGCCAATGTAATGGAAGGAGTGGAATGGGGTTTAAGCCACGTTTCAGTCATGAAACAGTAGTCAGGCTCATTTGTAGAGATTAGGTCCCATACTTCAGAGGTATGCTTAGGTAAAGAGCGTACATTGCAAAGAATGTTTTTATGACCAGCAATTTTAGATGTTTTGTAAGATGGTGTATGGCTGTTCACACATCTATCAGGGCTTTCTCCCTTCAGAGTAGTGAACTGGGATTTACAATGTAAGCATGTAAAAGGCCCTTCTACAATAAGTTTAAGGTCTCCATGACAATCAACAATCTGTAGATCCTTAAGTACCTGGACTGAGTAGGTAATCCTGGCAGGAAGCGGGACGAGCGGGGAGATAGGTGAGACCGCCATTGCCCCTGGCACCGTCCTGGCGCGGACGGGCGCAGACGGGCAGGTCTTTGGCTTGTCTTCGGCGTGTCTAGAGGCGCCTCCCTGCGCGCAATCGCTGCGCGCTTGATCCCGACGAGTGGCTAAATAGCCCCAGTAGCAGCAAGGCTAGAGCGCTACCCGCTCAGTGCTGCAGCGGGAAAGCGGAAGTGTGTCACTCAGGCTCGTACCTGTCCCGCCCTCCGCTTTTCTTTTTTCTGAGCACTGCAACTTTTTGCCCCTTCCGCTCACCCACTGTCTTCTGTTGGTTGGATGCTTCACTCTAGGGTCCATTATTAGGCAACCTCAGACTCTCCCTGAGGAGGAGCCTAAAGGACACCTTTTTTTCAACAACCCAGATGACGATACTCCACAGTTGAGTGGGCTGATGGGTACTTTGTTCTAGCCTCCTAGACTCTGTATCTTCTCTATCTCACCTCTTTGACATAATAGTGTCATTCACTCAAGATCAACGGTGTGATCTGAATACCTACATTGGACACAATCATGTCCTAGTAGTTTTCTTCTTCCTAGACTTCAAGTACCTCTCATGTTTTTTACTGTATAAGGTACTTTCTCTGTCTATAAATTCACTGCCCTAGGACTCCCCACTACTCTGTTTGTTTTTTTGTTGTCTTGTTACTGCCTTGGTTGCCCCTAGATGAAGGACATTTCCATAATCCAACCGAGAAGTTATCAAGGCATTAATCATGGATTTCTGGGTTTTCGGAACAGCATCCAGATGATTTTCTTTAACCAGCGCAAAATGGTGAAGCAGATGGCTGCCACTTTGTTTACTTGGCATTGCATTGTTAGGCCGTCATCCACGATCACTCCCAGGTTGCGCACATTTACAGATAGTGACGGAAAGGCACCCAACTCTGATGGCCAATGTTTGGGGCTCCAGAGGTCTTGTTTTGACCTCGGACCAGGACTTCAGTCTTCCCTCCATTCAATTTAAGTAGGTTAAGGTTGATCCAATTGAATATTTCCCTAAGACCTGACTGGAGGAGGAAAGTAGAAGCTTGGTCAGAATGTGATAGAGAGAAAACAATCTGGGAGTCTTCGGCGTAAGTAAACAGGGTAAGACCTGCCTTTTCTGCAACACGGGCCAGAGGTAAGACATATAGATTAAAAAGAAGAGGGCTGAGGATCAAGCCCTGGGGAACTCCGTGAGGGGATACATGGATTTTAGAGGTAGCCATATTCGAAAAGATTTGAAAGGCCCTTTCTCATCTGATACTGCGTATAAGTACATCTTAGTAGCAGTTGACTCTTCCACATGCTTTTTGTGGTTGTGGCCTCAAAGGAGTGCTGATTCCAGAACTGTCGTAAGAAATTTGCGTATTTTTGTGGGAATTTTTGTGTGTGGTACCTTCTATTCAGACCACGGTCCAGCGCTCGCCTCTAAGGCGTACAAGGATGCCATGGCTTCATTGGGGGTCCAGGTCAAATTGTCGTCTCCATACCGGCCTGAGGGTAATAGTGTTTTGGAGTGGATGAACCATGATTTAAAGCACTCCTTGACAGCTAAGGTATTAGATTCTGGCTTACCCACCTCAATAGTGTGCAGCGTGCACTAAATAATCTCTCTAGAAGGTCTCTGGGTGGGTGGACCCCATACGAAATGCTCTTTGGATTCAAAATGTTTGTCCCGGACCTTGATGGTATAGACATGGCAGCGGCCGCCGCATCCTTTGATGTAGGTGAACATTCTTATGTTTTGCAGAACCTACAGAAGACCAGAGACAGTCTTGCAAAGGAACACTTGGCCTCCACATCTGATGCTGCATTGCAGATTCGAGTAGTTGGCTGGCTACCCCAAGTTGGAGAATTGTTCTGAGAGAAGATCGACAACAAGAAAGAATTCAGTCCTTCCTATCGAGCTCCAGTTGCCGTGCTTGGTGTGCAGGGTACAAGAACAGTCTTTTTACCTCCTCTTCCTGGGCGAAAGGGTAACAGGCACATCTCCATTGACAATGTCAAACTACACAGGGTGGCTTATTCTTCATAGTATGACGCCTGCGATCTCGTGGCCAGCGATGGGGAAACGCTCTGTTTTAGTTCTGGATCCTGCCATCAGGCCTGATGTTGCCATTGAAATGAGTACAGTTATGAATCCTTTATTGAATTACTGCAGGTGATCATCTCATTGATACAGAATTAAGTATGGGCGGAAAATCCGTTCCGCTCGCGAATTTTGCGGATTTTCTGTAAATTCGCAATCCGCGAGATTCGCGAATTTCCTGCAAAATCCGCAAATCCGTGAGCAGCGGATTTTATGGCTTGCTCGCACTGTTCGCGTGAGTTCAGCTTCGCGCCCCTCGAATAAGCGCTAAATTGCAGAAATATGATCTTAGCAAAACTGAAACTACTTACCAGGTTCAAAAGTTCAAGCTCATCATTAGTAGCCATTTCCTGTAGTGCTTCCTGAGGGGCCCCTCCAGAGTTCAGTTGCCTACTTGCAACTATTATGTGACCCTGCTCTGACTCTCAGAATAGTTACACATATGCCACAAAGGTCCTGAATTACAGCTAAGGGAGACAAGCAGGAGCCAGGCTGGAAGTTCAAATCCAGTGACACATTAATCAGCCCCTAATTCATTATTGTCAGTTGGGGCAGGGCAGGTGTTGTAACTAATTTTGCAACAATGAAAGCACTTAGCAAGTGCAAAAGATCACTAATCAGGAAGCACTAAGGAAGCAGGTGCCAGCTAAAAAAATATTCTGTGACACATTAATCAGCCCCAAATTAATTCAGGTCACTTGAGGCAGGGAAGGTGTGCTTTGCTTTGCCACAATAATGTACACTGGACAACCAGAGGGTGCTGTGATGAAACAGAGGGTGGCATGGGAAAACCAGAGAGTGGCAGTGGTGACAGAGGGTGGCAGTGATGAAGAAGAGTGTCCCAAACAGGCTGGACACGTAGAAACAACAAGTTCGCAAAACTTGCGACCCGACAGGTAAGTTCGCGTTTGCGAAATTGTACAAAAACCCTTGCGACCTGGCAGAATTCGCGGATTTTGCGGATTGCGAGTTCGCAAATCCGCAAAATTCGCGAACGCGAGATTCGCAAAATTCGCCCATGCTTATACAGAATATACTTACCCAACTGACTTGTCTATGCCTGATTTGGAGACCTGTGTGGCTAATCAATCCAGGTTTTCCTTTGACTCTGGCTCATCCACATCTAAGTCCCCTTCAAAAGTTTCGATATTTGCCACCTGGGTTAAAAAACATTTTTTAATTCCCCCTTGGACTTACATTTGGCTGGTACTTTTTACAATTTTTGTATTCATGTCCCTAGGACTTTTTGGTGTATTTTTTCATTTATTAATGGACACTACCTTCAAGAAAGAACTTCAATTAGACTAATTGATGGAACTTTGTCTCCCCCCACTCCTCTTCACACATCATGAAGTGGGACCAGACATTTGTGAATATAACTGCTTGGCCCGTTTTAGATGGGATAGTATGGGATGCTCTAAAGTTCCAGATTCATGGGCCCACACAGGTTATTAATGTCCCTAATGTACTCCGTGTTTCTATGGGGGATGTGGTTAAACAAAATATTCGCTCTGATGATTGGGACGTCCAAGCCGTGGAGGCTTTTATTTCTGATTTGAAATATTATGCTGCCTTCGATGCTGAATATTTATATTTAGAGTCAGCAGACTATGGTGATTTGTACTTTTACCAGCATTTTGGCAATCACTTTCTGCAAAAGACAAATTCATTTTGAAATGTGGTTAACTACACACAGTGGGAACACAGTCCCACACCAGTAGAAGGCAGCTCAAAAAAGCATTTGTAAATATTTATTTTTACTGATTTTAAACAATCAAACCCTAATGCATTTTATTTTAGGATGACTGAGAATTCCTCTTCCAAGGTTAGACTTACCCACATGAAATTACAGTATTCAAAGTCCTTTATTGACCAGTTGGCAGTTGGGGCTATGAACTGTGGAAAGATACCATTGATCTTAAATCTGTTCGGGGTTCTGAAAGTTGGCAAGTGCAAGGCACTGAGGCTTTGCATCGTGCATGTCTCATCCAAAACCATATGTTGTTTCTGAATGCTACTATTTCACAAACCACCTGCTTTGGATTGGCTACTTCTAAGAAACTACATGCACCTTCATTTCCTGATTTGGGTGAATTTCCCCATTAGAATAATTACACCAGTACTTCCCTAAGTGAATTACAATTCCTCTTTTAATGTTTCCTTCATTAATCCTTGACATCCCCCGCCACAATCACATATCCGGTCACCTAAGAGACCTCCACTGGCTCCCCGTCAACAAGAGAAGAAGGTTCCGTCTCTGACCTTCTATACCCCCACCCGCCAACCACGATCGTCCAATCAAGCCCTCGCCGTGATTCCACGCATCCAAAGATCCACCATGGGAGGAAGATCTTTCTCCGACTTAGCGGCCAAAACCTGGAATTCTCTCCCCACCTCCGCCTTACACAGAACCACCTCTCCTTAAGAAAACAACTCAAAACTTGGATATTTGATAAATAACGTACCCCCCCTCCCTCAAGCGCCTTGAGACCCTCTGGGCGAGTAGTGCGCTATACAAATTTTAACTTGACTTGACTATGGATCACTGCCTATATACAGCTATGAGGGTTTTTAGGGTGTTCCAGAAGGACTAGGCGCACAACCTGGGTAACCGCAAAGTGTAAAGTAACATAAAGTAAACAGTATAGGCAAAGGGGCGAGCGGTAATCCCTCACAACCGCTCAAGGTTGGACCAAGGAAATCCACACAAATTGCAAAAACACAACGCAGCCCCTGCACTATATAGGGTCAATCCTTTCTTGGTAAATTTTGTCTTAGTTAAGCTGGTTGATTGAGCACATCAAGACTTTCATCGTAAGAATTCAAACTTAGGAAAACATTAGTGAAAATATAAAAGTTCAAGAGACGTAATGTTCTTGGTGTAGTCGACCACTTTAATGTTCCTCTGTACAGGCCAACACGTGTCTCATCGCAGGGAACAGACTGCGAATCTTCAGGGCCTCATAGAATGTGGGCGAAATTATATAGGTCAGAAAAACCCGGTTCGGGTGAAGTATAGAGTCCTATGTTTTTAGGATTCCCATAACATGCGTGAAAGTTGCTTGCATAGTTTGTTGTATCTTTTTTACTCTCAAATAGAGCTTTAACCGGGAGGAGAAGAAGTGAGAATGGTGGTCGAGATTTGTTTGAGGCTGTAGCGCTCAATAACAAAAAGGCGGGTACACCTCATTGATTACGTTCCCCCTCCTATAGTTCCCGGTGCCTTGAGACCCTCTGGGTGAGTAGTGCGCTATACAAATTTTAACTTGACTTGACTATGGATCACTGCCTCTGGTGACTCTGAGTGTGACGTATGGTTTATCTTTCCAGTTCTCATTTTTCACTTGCGTGCAGTCTGTTTTCCATTGCCTGGATTGTGGATTTTAATGGGCCCTGAAATTGTGTCTCTGCAACACGGTGTCTCCTGACCTGGATTTTAATCTACTAATGAGTCCCTTAGTTGCTCATGAAATAGATTGTTCTAGTTTCGGGATTATTGCCTGCGCAGCGGCTCATGGGGTTCTAGGCAATTGGAACATTTGGACTGAGGCCAATGACTTTTTGGTGCAGTTATCTTGAAGTGAGTCTGAGTTGTCCTCTGATGGGGCTGGAGGCTCAGGCAATTAAACAACATGAATGTTCATTTCCATTACTTAATTGGATGGCTGAAATGTTCATGGATGATGACAACGACTTCCTATTGGAGTCAGTTGCATCGTATGGTGCCTATACGCTGTTGGATTGCAGTGTGAATTTTTCTGCTTCATAGACACGTACTGAACACGTGAGGATTTTTTTCCCTCTAATGCCTGAAAGTTTTTCTTAATTTTCGAGGTCTTTTTTCACACCATAGCCACCCTTGATTGTTTTCACTGACATAGTTACTTTTCAATCCGGATTTTTACTCCCAACTCTCAAGTTGCCAACATTCCTGACCTTGGTTCTGCCTCATTCGAACTTGAACTCTGCTTTCTATGAATCTTTCCCCCTTTATTGTGCGTTCCCCAATCAAGGGAGGGTGTAGTATGACCTAGGGCCTGCTTTGTGTGAATGCTATGTTAGCATGGCTTATTAGAAGTTCAAATGCCATTTTGCCCGTTGCTTCTTTTGCACACGATACTGCATAGCGGTTTTTGTAAGTCAGCCTTCACGAAGATCTAAAGATAAGAAAAGGTTTGTTTTCGACATCTCTAGATTTACATCGTATCACTAGTCTGCACAGTGAGTGCTGAAGCCATCAAGGTTATGAAAACATGTTAGCTGTTTGCGACTTGTTCGAGTACCGCTTTGTAGACACAACATTTTGGCAGCTGTGAGCCAATTAAGATAATGGCATCCTTATTATCACACAGTTGCATGGTTTCAGACACTTGGAAGATTTCCGTTTCCAGGGATGCAGAGAGCCTATGCTAATCCAGATGTAATTAATTCTTACTGAGCGGAAAGGTAATGGGGTCCCCCACACAAGACCTTCTATAGTTTATAGTACATAGTTCCTATATAGGGAGGGTGTTAAAACTAGGTGCTATAAGACTTGTTTTCACCATCATTGTAATATGATTCCTCCTTTTGCATTTTATGGAATTGTAACCATGCTGACCATATTATTTTTTAATCATATGTCTGCTTATGTTGACTAAGATACTGCACATGAGATCACGTTGTTAAAATAAATATTTTAATCTTACTGTGTCTCTTCTTTACTCCTGTTGTGGACTGGTATGAGACTATAACAAAGAGTGTTCTCACTTTCCACCATTCCTGACATGGTCCTAAGTCACATGTTCTAGGTTGTCTAATCACAGCTTACTTTACTATAGGATGAAGAGCTAATGTGGCAGTGATGCTGGCTGTTTGGGGTTTTTCTAGGTACTGAGGTGAGTATCTGGTACACCTCAATTTACTGATGTCCTAGGTCTGTGTGCACAGTTCTGTGTATGAGCAGGATCCTTGCAACAGGTCTTGGGTATGTTCCAACTCCCAGGACAGACAGGTTACAGGAAAGTGTGAACTACAAAAATTCCTTCAAAAGGTACACCTTAAAAGCCTTCTTTAATGAGACACCGAGACCACAACAGACTG
Source organism: Lissotriton vulgaris (assembly GCF_964263255.1). NCBI lineage: Eukaryota > Metazoa > Chordata > Amphibia > Caudata > Salamandridae > Lissotriton > Lissotriton vulgaris. Next base: position 47,358,742 of record NC_141699.1, read on the forward strand.
ATTTGGGCTTACATAATGCCTCGACATTCACTCCAAACAATGGGATAGTACCCAACAAATTCGTAACCTTCGAACAGGCCGTGCCTAAAGAGCTTCGAAGCGGGATAACCAAAAAACACTTCAAAAACATCTCTAATGATAAGTTGATGGCTGTTAACTCTCTGGCCTATGACACCTCCATAACCATCAAACAGGCAGATAAAGGGGGAGCCACTCTGATAATGACTATCAGTGACTATGATATTGAATACCAACGGCAATTATAGAATCAACAGTACTACATGCCTATCGCTAGTAATCCCAAGACACGATTACACCAAATCATAACATCAATGGTATTCTCATCAGAAAGCCAAGGGTGGCTAAGCAAAAAGGAGGCAGAATCTTTGGGTTAAAAAGGATCCTAAAACTCCATATTTTTAAACACTGCCAAAAATCCATAAGGGCGTTCAACCAGTACCGGGTCGTCCCATAGTATCGGGGATAGACTCGATACTTGAACCCCTGTCCTAGTTTTGCAATCACTCCTTACAGCCATGGGTAAAACAGAAACCCACATAGACACCGCAGACATGCTACGTCTACGAGCGAACTTCCCCAAAGCTAGTTACATCAGTCTATTGGTCACCCTAAATGTAGAAGCTGTCTACAAAAACATCCCGCAGAGGGCCACTCTAGGTGTTATTGATGAAGCCCTCAACAAAACTGCCTGGGACTCGCCCACACCCAGCAAATTTGTTCTTGAACAAGCAACACTAGTTTTGACCATTTTTTTTAATTCACCCCTAGAGATCATCAGTTCAACAAGTACCTACTTACACTCACTGGGGTGAACCACTCAAGAACTCCATGTACCAGAGTCCCAAGGGGCAATCTGGCGGAGGGGCTAGCGGTGCACGGTCCATTGCGATTGTTTCTACAAATTGGCTCCCTTGAGCTTTGAGCTGACGAGCTCCTGGACGACACATCTGCGTGCCGGTTCGGGCATCGTACGATATCCAAAAATGCGGGATATGTATCGGGTCTAGAGATCATCAGTTCAACAAGTACCTACTTGCACCCACTGGGGTGAACCACTCAAAAACTCCATGTACAAAAGTAACGACGGGCAATCCGGAGGAGGGGCTAGTGGTGTGCGGTCCATTGCGATTGTTTCTACAAATTTGCTCCCTTGAGCTTTGAGCTGACGAGCTCCGGGACGACGCACCTGCGTGCCGGTTCGGGCACCGAGGCCTTTGACGGTTGCTTGGCGGCCTTCTCTTGCACCCCTAACTATTTTCTCTACTAATGGGGGAAGTTATCCCGAAACCCGAGCCATGTCTCGGGCGATATCCAAAAAACCGGCACATGCATCGGGTCTAGAGATCATCAGTTCAACAAGTACCTACTTGCACTCACTGGGGTGAACCACTCAAGAACTCCATGTACCAGAGTCCCGAGGGGCGATCCGGAGAAGGGGCTAGCGGTGTGCGGTCCATTGCGATTGTTTTTACAAATTGTCTCCCTTTAGCTTTGAGCTGACAAACTCCTGGACGACGCACCTGCGTGCCGGTTGGGGCATAGAGGCCTTTGACGTTGCTTGGCGGCCTAATCTTCCACCCCTAACTATCTTTCTCTACTGATGAGGGAAGTTATCCCGAAACTCAAGCCATGTCTCAGGCGATATCCAAAAACTTGGGACATGTATTGGCTCTAGAGATCATCATTTCAACAAGTACCTACTTACACCCACTGGGTTGAACCACACAAGAACTCCATGTACCAGAGTCCCGAGGGGCGATCCGGAGGAGGGGCTTGCGGTGTGCGGTCCATGGCAATTGTTTCTACACATTGGCTCCCTTGAGCTTTGAGCTGATGAGCTCCTGGATGACTCACCTGTGTGCCGGTTTGGGCATTGAGGCCTTTGACGGTTGCTTTGTGGCCTTCTATTCCACCCCTAACTATTTTCTCTACTGATGAGGGAAGTTATGCCGAATCCCAAGCTATTTCTTGGGCGATATCCAAAAACCCGGGACATGTATCGGGTCTAGATATCATCAGTTCAACAAATACCTACTTGCACCCACTGGGGTGAACCACTCAAGAACTCCATGTACCAGAGTCCCGAGGGGCAATCCGGAGGAGCGGCTAGCGGTGTGCGGTCCATTGTGATTGTTTCTACAAATTGGCTCCCTTGAGCTTTGAGCTGACGAGCTTCTGGACGACGCACCTGCGTGCAGGTTTGGGCATCGAGGCCTTTGACGGTTGCTTGGCGGCCTTCTCTTCCACCCCTAACTATTTTCTCTACTGATGAGGGAAGTTATCCCGAAACCCGAGCCATGTCTCGGGCGATATCCAAAAACCCGGGACATGTACTGGGTCTAGAGATCATTAGTTCAACAAGTACCTACTTGCACCCACTGGGGTGAACCACTCAAGAACTCCATGTACCAGAGTGCCGAGGGGCGATCCGGAGGAGGGTCTACCGTTGTGAAGTCCATTGCGATTGTTTCTACATATTGGCTCCCTTGAGCTTAGAGCTGACAAGCTCCTGGATGACGCACCTGCATGCCGGTTCGGGCATCGAGGCCTTTGAAGGTTGCTTGGCGGCCTTCTCTTCCACCACTAACTATTTTCTCTACTGATGAGGGAAGTTATCCCGAAACCCGAGCCATGTCTCGGGCGATATCTAAAAACCCGGGACATGTATCGGGTCTAGAGATCATCAGTTCAACAAGTACCTACTTGCACCCACTGGAGTGAACCACTCAAGAACTCCATGTAAGAAAGAGTCCCGAGGGGCGATCCAGAGGAGGGGCTAGCGGTGTGCGGTCCATCGCGATCGGTTCTACAAATTGGCTCCCTTGAACTTTGAGCTGACGAGCTCCTGGACGACGCACCTGCCTGTCGGTTCGGGCATTGAGGCCTTTGGCGGTTGCTTGGCGGTCTTATATTCCACCCCTAACTATTTTCTCTACTGATGAGGGAAGTTATGCCGAATCCCGAGCTATGTCTTGGGCGGTATCCAAAAACCCGGGACATGTATCGGGTTTAGAGATCATCAGTTCAACAAGTACCTACTTGCACCCACTGGGGTGAACCACTCAAGAACTCCATGTACCAGAGTCCCGAGGGGCAATCCGGAGGAGGGGCTAGCGGTGTGCGGTCCATTGCGATTGTTTCTATAAATTGGCTCCCTTGAGCTTTGAGCTCACGAGCTCCTGGTTGACGCACCTGCGTGCCGGTTCTGGCATCAAGGCCTTTGACGGTTGCTTGGCGGCCTTCTCTTCCACCCCTAACTATTTTCTCTACTGATGAGGGAAGTTATCCCGAAACCCGAGCCATGTCTCAGGCGATATCCAAAAACCCGGGACATGTATCGGGTCTAGAGATCATCAGTTCAACAAGTACCTACTTGCACCCACTGGGGTGAACCACTCAAGAACTCCATGTACCAGAGTCCCGAGGGGCGATCCGGAGGAGGGGCTAGCGGTGTGCTGTCCATTGTGATTGTTTCTAAGAATTGGCTCCCTTGAGCTTTGAGCTGAGGAGCTCCTGGACGACGCACCTCCGTGCCGGTTCGGGCATCGAGGCCTTTGACGGTTGCTTGGCGGCCTTCTCTTCCACCCCTAACTATTTTCTCTACTGATGAGGGAAGTTATCCCGAAACCCGAGCCATGTCTCAGGCGATATCCAAAAACCCGGGACATGTATCGGGTCTAGAGATCATCAGTTCAACAAGTACCTACTTGCACCCACTGGGGTGAACCACTCAAGAACTCCATGTACCAGAGTCCCGAGGGGCGATCCGGAGGAGGGGCTAGCGGTGTGCGGTCCATTGAGATTGTTTCTACAAGTTGGCTCCCTTGAGCTTTGAGCGGACGAGCTCCTGGACGAAGCACCTGCATGCCGGTTCGGGCATCGAGGCCTTTGATTGTTGCTTGGCGGCCTTCTCTTCCACCCCTAACTATTTTCTCTACTGATGAGGGAAGTTATCCCGAACCCCGAGCCATGTCTCGGGCAATATCCAAAAACCCGGGGCATGTATCGGGTCTAGAGATCATCAGTTCAACAAGTACCTACTTGAACCCACTGGGGTGAACCACTCAAGAACTCCATGTACCAGAGTCCTGAGGGGCGATCCAGAGGAGAGGCTAGCGGTGTGCGGTCCATTGCAATTGTTTCTACAAATTGGCTCCCTTGAGCTTTGAGATGACGAGTTCCTGGACGACGCAACTGCCTGCCGGTTCGGGCATTGAGGCCTTTGGAGGTTGCTTGGCCGCCTTCTAGTCCACCCCTAACTATTTTCTCTACTGATGAGGGAAGTTATGCCGAAACCCGAGCTATTTCTCGGGCGATATCCAAAAACTCGGGACATGTATCGGGTCTGGAGATCATCAGTTCAACAAGTACCTACTTGCACCCACTGGGGTGAACCACTCAAGAACTCCATGTACCAGAGTCCCGAGGGGCAATGCGGAGGAGGGGCTAGCGTTATGCAGTCCATTGCGATTGTTTCTACAAATTGGCTCCCTTGAGCTTTGAGCTGACTAGCTCCTGGACGACGCATCTATGTGCCGGTTCGGGCCTCGAGGCCTTTGACGGTTGCTTGGCGGCCTTCTCTTCCACCCCTATCTATTTTCTCTACTGATGAGGGAAGTTATCCCAAAACCCGAGCCATGTCTCGGGCGATATCCAAAAACCAGGACATGTATCGGGTCTAGAGATCATCAGTCCAACAAGTACCTACTTGCACCCACTGGGGTGAACCACTCAGGAACTCCCGGTACCAGAGTCCCGAGGGGCAATCCAGAGGAGGGGCTAGCGGTATGCGGTCCATTGCAATTGTTTCTACAAATTGGCTCCCTTGAGATTTGATCTGACGAGCTCCTGGACGACGCACCTGCATGCCGGTTCAGGCATCAAGGCCTTTGATGGTTGCTTGGCGGCCTTCTCTTCCACCCCTAACTATTTTCTCTACTTATGAGGGAAGTTATCTAGAAACCCGAGCCATGTCTCGGGCGATATCCAAAAACCCGGGACATGTGCTGGGTCTAGAGATCATCAGTTCAACAAGTACCTTCTTGCACCTACTGGGGTGAACCACTCAAGAACTCCATGTACCAGAGTCCCGAGGGGCGATCCGGAAGAGGGTCTAGCGTTGTGCGGTCCATTGCAATTGTTTCTACAAATTGGCTCCCTTGGACCTGCTCCAGCACGGTCGCTCCCCCCACGCTCCCTGATCCCAGCTCCTGCTCGTGCTTTGGTTTGCTGGTGGTATCGTATCTGGACTGCTGATTTCTAACCACATTATATTTAATCTGCATCGCGCTTGTGTAGCGTGCATTTGGCTGTGCATTTGTGTTCATTGTGTTTCCGCATTTTAACAGAGCTGCCTCGTAGCGCGACTTTAGGCATACTACCTCACCTGATTTTGCTAGCTCGCTCTGCTGTACTTTGCAGCGCGACACTTGCTGAGGCTTTATTTACTCCCTGGGACTTCGTCTGTGCCCCCGGTGCTGTGGTGCATCTGCTGCCCCTGCCTTACTCTCCCTTTGACCCTCCATCTTGGGTACGTGTTCCCTGGCCCGCCCCTCCTCCCCGCTACCACCTCCCAGCGGCTGCCCCCTCCACTCTCCATTTATGTCAGATGTCCGCACGTGCAGCGTCCACGCGCTACGGCCACACCGAAGGTGCGCCAAAGGTAAGTCCGTCTACGCCCGTCCGCGCCTGGACCGCGCCCAGCGCCAGACCCCCTGGCCCCCGTCCCTCCAACCCCTTCCGCATTACGTATGATGCCACCACCCTCCTAGCCCTTAACCCCGGCCGACACCCCAACTGCGCCCAAGCCGCTCCTGGACACACCCATGGACCCTTCTCCTGCAACTCCTGCAAGTTCGACGGCACCAAGAACAACTCCTCATCCACGAACACAAAACAGATATCTGACTACAACCACTTAAAATGCATCCTGCTCAACACCCGCTCAGTCCACAGACACGCCATCGAACTTTGGAATCTACTAGACACCATCTCTCCCGACGTCGCCTTCCTAACAGAAACATGGATGAACGCCTCATCAGCCCCTGACATCACCATTGCCATCCCGGAAGGATACAAGATCATCCGTAAGGACCGCACCGACCAAACAGGAGGAGGCATCGCTATCGTCCATAAGAACTCCATCCGCATCTCAACCAGCTCAGATGTCAACCTTGCTAGCGCCGAACACCTTCACTTCCAGATCCACACCGACCCCAAGACCACAATCAGAGGCACACTCCTTTACCGACCTCCAGGACCCCGTGCACAATTCAGCGACGTTATCACTGACTTTATCACCTCACACGCCCTCCCCTCCGAGGAATACATTCTACTGGGAGACCTCAACTTTCACCTGGAAAAGAGCAATGACAGCAACGCCACCTCCCTTCTGGACAATCTCGGCAACCTCGGACTCAAACAACTTGTCACTACGCCCACCCACATCGCAGGTCACACACTTGACCCTATCTTCACCTCCAGCAAACATGTCTCCTTCAGTCACACCACTACTCTCCATTGGACGGACCACAGCTGCGTACACTTTATCTACAATAAAACCACTACTCACAACCATCCTCAACCTACTCTGCAAAGAAACTGGAACAAAATCACCATCGACCAGATCTCCTCATCGCTTCTTCAAAACCCCCCTGCCCACTCCTCAAACCCCGACCAAGCAGCCATTAACCTCACCCAATGGCTATCCAACAGCGCCGACATCCTAGCACCGCTGAAAAAACGTCAAATCAAACTAGGCAGCAAAAACGCCTCCTGGTTCAACGATGATCTTAAGAAATCGAAGAAACTCTGTCGCTCCCTCGAGAAGGCCTGGAAAAAAGACACAAACACCAGCACCAGGGACGCCTTCAAAAACGCCACCCGCATACACCACCAACTAATCCGATCAGCCAAGAAAGCCACATTCAAAGACTGACTAGACAACAACGCCCACAACAGTAAGGAATTATTCAACATCGTCAAAGAATTTACCAACCCCTCAGCCAACTCCAATGATATCACCCCCTCTCAAGCCCTCTGCGACTCCCTAGCTTCGTTCTTCCACAACAAAATCGCAGACATCCACAACAGCTTCGACAACCAACCCGGAGACCAACCCACCCAACCTTCTGCCGTACCTTCACCCCCCTTGAACATCCTTAATAACTGGAACCCAATCTCCACTGAGGACACCATCCACCTGATGAACTCCATCCACTCAGGATCCCCCTCAGACCCCTGCCCTCACCACATCTTCAACAAAGCAGACTCCATCATAGCACCACACCTCCGAGACGTCATCAACTGCTCCCTCAACTCCGCCACCTTCCCAGAAAGCTGGAAACACGCCGAACTCAGCGCCCTTCTGAAAAAACCCACAGCGGACCCCACCAAACTCAAAAACTACCGCCCCATCTCGCTCCTTCCATTCCCGGCCAAAGTCATCAAGAAAGCCGTCAACAACCAGCTCGCCGCCTTCCTCGAAAGCAACAAATCCCTCGACTCCTCACAGTCCGGCTTCCGAGCAAAACACAGCACGGAGACCGCTCTCATCGCAGCAACAGACGACATTCGAACTCTACTGGACAATGGAGACACAGTCGCCCTCATCCTCCTCGACCTCTCCACAGCCTTCGACACAGTCTGCCATAGCACCCTTCTACAGCGCCTCAGAAACATCGGAATCCAAGGAAAAGCACTGTAATGGATCACCTCGTTCCTCACCGGAAGAACCCAGAGAGTCCGCCTCCCACCATTCAACTCAGAGGCCACTGAAGTCATCTGCGGCGTACCCCAAGGGTCCTCACTCAGTCCCACCCTCTTCAACGTATACATGAGCCCTCTCGCGACCATCGCACGCCAACACAACCTCAACATCATCTCCTACGCGGATGACACCCAACTGATCCTATCACTCACCAAAGACCCTAACACCGCCAAAACCAACCTACATGAAGGAATGAAAGAAGTAGCCGAGTGGATGAAGCACAGCCGTCTGAAACTGAACTCAGACAAAAAAGAAGTCATTATCTTAGGTACCTCCCCCTCCGCTTGGGATGACTCTTGGTGGCCAGAGGCCCTTGGAAAAGCACCCATCCCAACGGACCACGCACGGAACCTGGGCGTCATCCTGGACTCCTCACTCTCTATGAACAGACAAGTCAACGCCGTTTCATCATCATGCATCAACATTCTCCGCATGCTCAAAAAAACATTTCGCTGGATCCCCACCGAAACCAGAAAAACAGTCACCCATGCACTGGTTACAAGCCGCCTGGACTACGGAAACACCCTATACGCCGGTATCACCGCAAAACTCCAGAAAAAACTCCAACGCATCAGCCAGACTCATACTAGACATCCCGCGTAAAGACCACATCTCTAGCAACCTGAAAAACCTCCACTGGCTCCCCGTCAATAAGAGGATTACTTTTCGCCTCCTATCCCACGCACACAAAGCACTTTACGAACTTGGACCCGAATGCCTCAACACACGACTTTCCTTCTACACCCCCTCTCGCCAGCTACGATCTTCCAACCAAGCCCTTGCTACCGTACCTCGCATCAATAAAACCACCATGGGAGGTAGATCCTTCTCCTACCTCGCAGCTAAAACCTGGAACTCACTCCCCACTCACCTTCGTCTCACTCAGAACCACCTAGCATTCAGAAAGCAACTTAAAACTTGGATATTTGACAAGTAATTCCCCACCCTTCTTCAAGCGCCTTGAGACCCTCCGGGTATGTAGCGCGCTATACAAATCTCCTGACTTGACTTGACTTGACTTGAGCTTTGAGCTAACAAGCTCCTGGACGACGCACCTGTGTGCCGGTTTGGGCATCGAGGCCTTTGACGGTTGCTTGGCGGCCTTCTCTTCCACCCCTAACTATTTTCTCTACTGATGAAGGAAGTTATCCCAAAACACTAGCCATGTCTCGGGCGATATGCAAAAAAACGGGACATGTATCGGGTCTAGAGATCATCAGTTCAACAAGTACCTACATGCACCCACTGGGGTGAACCACTCAAGAACTCCCTGTACCAGAGTCCTGAGGGGTGATCCGGAGGAGGAGCTAGCGGTGTGCGGTCCATTGAGCTTGTTTCTACAAATTGGCTCCCTTGAGCTTTGAGCTGATGAGCTCCTGGACGATGCACCTGCGTGCCGGTTTGGGCATCGAGGCCTTTGAAGGTTGCTTGCCGGCCTTCTCTTCCACCCCTAACTATTTTCTCTACTGATGAAGGTAGTTATCCCGAAACACTAGCCATGTCGGGCGATATGCAAAAACACGGGACATGTATCGGGTATAGAGATCATCAGTTCAACAAGTCGCTACATGCACCCACTGGGGTGAACCACTCAAGAACTCCATGTACTAGAGTCCCGAAGGGTGATCCGGAGGAGGGGCTAGCAGTGTGCGGTCCATTGCGATTGTTTCTACGAATTGGCTCCCTTTGAGCTTTGAGCTGACGAGCTCCTGGACGACGCACCTGCGTGCCGATTCGGGCATCAAGGCCTTTGACGGTTGCTTGGCGGCCTTTTCTTCCACCCCAAACTATTTTCTCTACTGATGAGGGAAGTTATCCCGAAACCCGAGCCATGTCTCGGGCGATATCCAAAAATCCGGGACATGTATCAGGTCTAGAGATCATCAGTTCAACAAGTACCTTCTTACACCCACTGGGGTGAACCACTCAAGAACTCCATGTACCAGAGTCCTGAGGGGCGATCCAGAGGAGGGGCTAGGGGTGTGCGGTCCATTGTGATTGTTTCTACAAATTGTCTCCCTTTAGCTTTGAGCTTACAAACTCCTGGACGACGCACCTGCCTGCCGGTTTGGGCATTGAGGCCTTTGGCGGTTGCTTGGAGGCCTTTCTATTCCACCCCTAACTATTTTCTCTACTGATGAGGGAAGTATATGCTGAATCCCGAGCTATGTCTCGAGCAATATCCAAAAACCTGGGACATGTATCGGTTCTAGATATGATCAGTTCAACAAGTACCTACTTGCACCCACTGGGGTGAACCACTCAAAAACTCCATGCACCAGAGTCCCGAGGGGCGATCCGGAGGAGGGGCTAGCGGTGTGCGGTCCATTGTGATTGTTTCTACAAATTGGCTCCCTTGAGCTTTGAGCTGACGAGCTCCTGGATGATGCACCTGCGTGCAGGTTCGGGCATAAAGGCCTTTGACGGTTGCTTGGCGGCCTTCTCTTCCACCCCTAACTATTTTCTCTACTGAAGAGGGAAGTTATCCCGAAACCCGAGCCATGTCTCGGGCGATATCCAAAAACCCTGGACATGTATCGGGTCTAGAGATCATCAATCCAACAAGTACCTACTTGCACCCAAAGGGATGAACCACTCAAGAACTCCCTTTACAAGAGTCCCGAGGGGCGATCCGGAGGAGGGGCTAGCGGTGTGCGGTCCATTGCGATTGTTTCTACAAATTGGCGTCCTTGAGCTTTGAGCTGACGAGCTCCTGGACGACACACCTGAGTGCCGGTTAAGGCTTCAAGGCCTTTGATGGTTGCTTGGCGGCCTTCTCTTCCACCCCTAACTATTTTCTCTACTGATGAGGGAAGTTATCCCGAAACCCGAGCCATGTCTCGGGCGATATCCAAAAACCCGGGACATGTATCGAGTCTAGAGATCAACAGTTCAACAAGTGCCTTCTTGCACCGACTGGGGTGAACCACTCAAGAAATCCTTGTACCAGAGTACCGAGGGGCGATCCGGAGGAGGGGCTAGCGGTGTGCGGTCCATTGCGATTGTTTCTACAAATTGGCTCCCTTGCACTTTGAGCTGACAAGCTCCTGGACGACGCACCTGCGTGCCGGTTCGGGCATCGAGGCCTTTGAGGGTTGCTTTGTGGCCTTCTCTTCCACCCCTAACTATTTTCTCTACTGATGAGGGAAGTTATCCCGAAACCCGAGCCATGTCTCGGGCGATATCCAAAAACCCGGGACATGTATCGAGTCTAGAGATCATCAGTCCTGGGCGTGGCCAAGATGGCGGAGTAGAAGGACGCGGCTTCGGCGATCTCCTCCGACCCAGGCCCCTAAGCAGCCTATTTACCGACGATCTCCCCCCCCCCCCGCTGCTATCTCACGGCGGCGGAAGGGGTGGGGGACCTAAAAGCTTACATCCAAAGAAAATTGGTGTGCTAGACGGCATTAACGGCGCAATTTGGTCAGGAGCCGGAATCCGCGAGGGTCGTGGCCTCGACCGGAAGTGCTGCTGGGCCCGCCTTGTGGGACTACCTGAACCCGGAGTACCGATCGGAGGCCCTAGATTGCTTGGTGCGGCGTGGGGCCCTGACTGGCCTGGCCGCTGCTACAGCACGACCCTGCGGGATACGGTGTGAAGCCTGGGGTGTGCAAGGCAGCGTGCCTGACAGAGTTCGGAGGCGTGGCAAGGCCGAGTCGCGGCCGTAAGAGGAACACGAGCAACGCTGAAAGAGGCCACAGGCCTGAACAGACCGGAGCCGAGTACGGAGACGACCCCCCCGTGGAGACCGGTGAGGCGTGGTGGTGTGCCCAGCGGGGGGAGCTCGCTCGAGACTGGCTGCATCCCTGTCTGCTGACGGCGCGGCTGACCCCTACAGGGCCCTGTCTTTTCCCACGGAGGGCCGGAGGGGTGCTGGCCGGAGGCTGCCGGCGACTGTGCCCGGAGAGGAGACGTGGGAGGCCCAAGGCGGGAGTCATCCAGGTGGAGGTTGCTATCGGGGGGTTCGGCTGCCTGGGGTGCGCCTGATTAGCTGCAGGGATCGGAGGACCGTGGGCCTAATTGCGGTGGTGAGAGGTCGGAGCGGAGAGGTGTAATCCCATACCCCAGCCGGGTGGCCTGCCAGCGGGGGACTCTTCTTGCATCGCGCTGACCGCAGTGGATGAGCCCGGTGCTCCTGAAGGCAGCAGGGTCTGGCAGCAAAGGTGAGGTCAGCTCTTTGTGACCCCCCTTAGTGTTCCTGGGAGGGACGAGGAGCTGGTAGGCCCGAATCACCGGAGGACTACGCCAGGCCTACTGAGCGGTCAGCATTGGGCCCAACCTGATCCGGGGTCACATCTGGTTGCCGACGGTGAGGCCGTAATCACGGCTGGCTCATACAGGGGTGTGTGACTTTGGGGTGGTGATAGGAATACACAAGGACAGCTCTGCGCACTGAAGGAGGGGTGCCCTGCTCCGGGAGGCCCGGCTCACTTTCGTAGCTTGAGGTCGAGCCAGGATTGGTGCGCTCGGCTGGGCTCCTGGGGTACATATAGACCAGGAAGGTGCGGACGGCGCCTGGCGGTGTCGACGCGCAGAAGTCTTCGAATACCGGAAAGGTTCGGCTGGCTGGCGGCTCAGCTACGCACTAGACGCGGATATCACTGGTGGGAACTGGGGAGCACCGTCCAATGGCCGGTAACAAAGGGAATAAGAAGGGTGATCGCACCCTGCCGGAAATGCTGAGCAGGGGCACCGCACGGCAAGATCGCGGACAGCACTCCCCGGGACAGTCAAGCAGCTCCCAGGGAGTGGGCGGGGGGGAGCCGCCGGTCACCAGGTCCTTCCTCGAATCGCTCTTCAGCTCTCTCCAAGAGGACTTCCAGGTGCTCAAGCAGGAGGTGGCAGGGGAGGTGCGAGAGGTACGGCAAGAGGTGGATGGCTTGGGAGAGAGGGTGACCTCCATGGAAGAGGCTGGTCATGCCCGAGACGAGGAACTCACGCAGCTTCAGCAGGAGGTGATCAGGCTCCGAGACCAACAAATCGATCTCCAATCGCATGTGGAGGATTTGGAGAACCGTTCCCGGAGGAACAACATCCGGGTCCGGGGTGTTCCTCTCGGAGAAGAAGGGGAGGATGCGGCGGGCTACCTGCAGGATCTGTTCAGGGATATCCTGGATGAACCAACTGACTTTTCTATAAGGATCGACAGGGCGCATAGAGTGGGCCCATGGCGCAGATCCCCGGCGCCCCCTCCCGACCTACTGGCCTACCTGCCGGATTACACCCATGAAAGAAAGAATCCTCCGGGTGACTCGCACTAAACCCTCATTGGAGTTCAGGAGCCATAGGGTAGCCCTCTTTCAAGACCTCTCAGTGGTCACCCTACAGAAACGCAAATCCTTTAAAATTGCGACTGACTTTTTGCGGGAACACGACAATCAATACTCTTGGGGTCACCCTTTCCCGCCTCATCTTCCGCTGTAACGGAACATTGCATCAGTTGCGCTCTCTCCAAGAAACCTGTGCAGTACTGGGCATCACAGTGACCGATGAAGACGCTCCCACCCCACGCCGCCGCCGAGTCACCAGGGATGGCTGGCAATCGGTCCCCAGCCGCAGGCATTTGACTTCTTCGGCGAGACCTGACTCGCCTACAATCCGGACAGAAATGGATAGTGCTGTGAGAGGAGTCGCTAGAGAAACGGCAACTGGCGAGGTTGCTTTAACCGCCTAAGAAATTCTCCGGGGGGAGATCGACATCGCTTTCTCCGAACTGCAGGTTTGGGGGCCTGGGGGGGTGGAGGGGGGAGTGGGGGTTGTGTAGTGGCTGGACGTCCACTTTTGGGACTTTCCATAGACTTGCCTGTTTGGGCCGGGCTTGGACAATGGTTCCTTTGACTCCATTTTTGGGGGGACGGGAACGGAGTTCTGGGGGTAGGGGGGGGTTGTGTTGGGTGTTGGGGAACCAGGAGGGGATGTGGGAGTTGGGTGTAGGGGAAGGGGTTGTCCAGTGCGCTACGCTAGAATCTGTTGCTTTACCTGTTTTTCTCCACCTTGTTCTGATCAGCGCAGGAGGGGAAGCGAGTATGGGGATAGAGAGGGGACCTGGCTGGTGTATGGGGGAGGCACGGTCACGTTGGGGTTCATGGCGGGTGATAAGTTGCTCAGTGTAGGGGGGAGCGGCTTTGCTTATTGTTTTTGGCCGATTGTTTTGTTGCTTGAGCTGGGAGGGGTACACACGCACGCTACAACCTCCACGCGGGACTCCAACGCCTTTACGTACACCTCCCATTATGCATCCTTACACTTTTAAAGTCGTGACCTTGAATGACCCCGCCTAGCAGACCCGGTAGCAAGAAAGCCCCATGGTTCACCGACGAACTCAAGAGCTCCAAAAAGAACTGCGGAGCCCTCGACAGAACATGGCGCAGAGACCCAACACCGGACAACATGACTGCCCTCAAGCTCGCCACCCGAAAACACCACCAACTCATCCACGCTACCAAGTAAACCGCTTTCAAGGAACGAATGGACAACAACGCACACAACAGTAAGGAACTCTTCAACACCGTTAAAGAGCTCTCCAACCCCAACACCGGAAACAACGACATCACCCCTTCGCAAGACCTCTGCAACTCCCTCGCCTCCTACTTCCACAACAAGATCGCGGACATACACAACAGCTTCAGCGCTCAACCGACGCACGCCACGACCGAACCACCGCCCCCCACCACCACCTTCCTGGAAGCACGCCGAACTCAGCGCTCTACTAAAGAAGCCATCAGCTGACCCCACCGACCTCAAGAACTACCGCCCCATCTTGCTGCTCCCGTTTCCTGCAAAAGTCATCGAGAAGACCATCAACAAGCAGCTGGCCGCCTTCCTCGAGACGAACGGATCCCTCGACCTCTCGCAGTCTGGCTTCCTGGCCAACCACAGCACCGAGACCGCCCTGATCGCAGCCACCGATGACATCCGAGCCCTGCTCGACAACGGAGAAACAGCAGCCCTCATCCTCCTAGACCTCTCCGCGGCCTTCGACACTGTCTGCCACCGTACACTAGTGCAGCTACTCAGCAACGTCCGAATCCAGGAGAAGGCACTGGAGTGGATCATCTCCTTCCTCGCCGGAAGGACACAGAGAGTCCGCCTCCCCCCGTTCAGATCTGAAGCCACCAAAGTCATCTGCGGTTTTCCTCAAGGCTCCTCACTCAGTCCAACCCTCTTCAACGTCTACATGAGCCCCCTCGCAGACATCGCACGCCAGCACAACTTCAACATCATCTTCTACGCCGACGACACCCAGCTGATTCTCTCCCTCACCAACGACCCCGCCACCGCCAGAGCCAACCTTCACGAAGGGAAGAAAGAGGTAGCCAAATGGATGAAGAACAGCCGCCTGAAACTGAACTCGGACAAGACGGAAGTCCTCATCCTGGGATCCTCCCCCTCTGCCTGGGACTACTCCTGGTGGCCCCCCGCCCTCGGCAGCGCACCCAAACCAACAGACCACGCACGCAACCTGGGCTTCATCCTGGACTCCTCCCTCTCCATGACCAGACAAGTCAACGCCATCTCCTCGTCGTGCTTCAACATCCTGTGCATGCCACGTAACATCTTCAGTTGGATCCCCACCAAGACCAGGAAGACGGACACCCAGGTCCTCGTCACCAGCCGACTGGACTAAGGCAACTCCCTCTACGCCGGAACCACCGCCAAACTCCAGAAGAGACTCCAGCGGATCCAGAATGCCTCAGCACGACTCATCCTGGACATCCCCCGTCGCAGCCACATCTCCGGACACCTGAGAGACCTGCACTGGCTCCCGGTCAACAAGAGATTCACCTTCCGACTCCTCACGCACGCACACAAAGCCCTACAAAACCAAGGCCCAGGATACCTCAACAGCCGCCTCAACTTCTACGGTCCCAAACGCCAACTTCGATCGACCGGCCACGCCCTCGCCGCCATCCCCCGCATCCGAAGAGCCATCACAGGAGGACGGTCCTTCTCCTACCTCGCCGCCATGACATGGAACTCCCTTCTGACCCACCTCCGCCTGACCCAGGACCACCTCGCCTTCAGGAAGCAACTCAAGACCTGGCTGTTCTAGGAGTAGCGGACCCCCCTCCCCCAGCGCCTTGAGACCCTCTGGGTGAGTAGTGCGCTATATAAATGCTTGATTTATTGATTGATTGAATGTTTGGGGTCTGAACAATCCCGTTAAGGGGCAGGCAGTGCTCTCCCTGTTAGAAAATGCTCGAGCGGACATATGCCTCCTTCAAGAAACACACTTACTACCGCAGGACACACACAGGTTTTGCTCTCATAAATTTCCGACGCAGTTCTTTTCCTCTGGCACCACCAAGACAGCCGGGGTGGCGATTCTGGTGGCCCGACACTTTAGAGGGGAACACATTCACAAATTCAACGAAGTAAAAGGGAGGTTGCTGGCACACAGGTTCAAGGTGGGGAGGAATTACATTCACGATAGGTTCCCTTTATAGTCCCAACGACAAGCAGGAGTGGTTCTTACAATCTGCGGTGGAGGAGATCACTGCATCGCCGGACAGGCATATTATCCTCGGGGGAGATCTTAATATGGTCTTCGATTCAGTTGTAGACAGATCAGCGCAGCGCTCCCCGCAAGTCGGGGAATTCTCAGCTGGTTGTAGGGCTAGGCTTGCGGAGGTTGACCTCCTGGACCTCTGGTGGCATATGCATTCCGCAGATAGGGACTACTCGTACTATTCCAACGCGCATATGACCTACGCGAGGCTTGATCATCTTCTGGTCACCTCGCCAGTGCAGGCTTTGGCGTCTGCCGTGGATATGGGGGTAATTTCCTTGTCGGATCACGCCCCGGTTGAGGCCTCTTTTTGCCTGCCCCCCTCTGCCTCTCCGGCGAGGACTTGGCGCCTCCGGGATACTCTGTTACATAGGAAAATGGTGACGGACCGTATTGAGCAGGTGCTCTGTGAATATTTGGCTCACAATGATTTCACAGATACCACCCGAGCCACGCAATGGGCAGCTTTGAAGGCTGTCCTCAGGGGGGAGTTCTTGTCGATTTCCGCGGCCAAAAACAAGGAGCGCAGGATAAAGAGGGATGAGCTTACTGACAGAGTTCGGGAGCTGGAGTTGATCCACCGTAGGACAGGGGCGCCAAGGATTTGGCGTCAGCTTTAAGAAACTCCTAGCCGCCTTGGATGTGGACCGGGCGGAATATGCGGCCCTTCGGCTGCGCCATGTCTTTTATACCGAGGGGGATCGTTGTGGAAAACTTTTGGCCAATAGACTCCGGGTCACTAGGCAGAGTCAGTTGGTGAAAGAAATCTCTGACCCCACGGGCAGTGCAGTGATGGACGATGCCCGTATCTCGGCCGTGTTCCGAGGGTTCTATGAAAACCTTTACGCCGGCGACCCGTCGGATGTGCCGGCTATGACCTCCTATTTGGATTTGGTCACCCTGCCCTCTTTGGAGCCTCTGCAGGCGGACCACCTGAACAGGGATATTAGCATAGAGGAAGTAGTGTCGGCCATTGCCAGACTCAAACACTGCAAGGCGCCGGGCCCGGACCGCTACTCTGCCCTCTTTTATAAGACATTCTGCAAGTCGTTGGCCCCAGTCCTCACTCGCCTTTTCAACTCTTTTGCGGAACCTGGTGCCATCCCGCCTGATCTCCTGAGGGCTTCTATTACGGTCATCCCCAACCCAGGGAAGGATCCTAAATATTTGGGTCCTACAGACCGATATCCTTCTTGAATGTGGATTTGAAACTCTATACTGGGATCCTGGCCAGTCATTTGGGACCCCACTTGCCCGGCCTCATCGACCCGGATCAGGCGGGCTTTGTCCCAGAGCGGCAAAAAGTGGATAATACAAAGCGGGTGGTCCATCTGCTGGAAAAGACTTCCCGGATTCTGGGTGAAAGGATGATGCTAACGGTTGACGCAGAGAAGGCGTTTGACCGAGTACATTGGCTCTTTTTAGAGCAGGTACTGGTGAAGGCGGGCATTGGGGAGAGGTTTCGCTCCATGATCCTCAACTGCTATAAGGAACCTTCGGCTGTGGTCCGGGTGAACGGCCACGCCCCCGCGGCCTTCAACATTGAGAGATGGGTGGATTTACCCATACAATTAGTCTCTACGCTGACGATGTCATCTTCACGTTGGCTACACCCCGGATAGCACTGCCGGCCTGTATGGAAGAACTGGCAGTGTTCGGTTCGGTCTCGGGCTTTAAGGTGAATATGGGGAAGTCAGTGGCTTTGGATATCTCCCTGGCGCCTGCCACCAGGGCGTATCTGCAGAACAGATTCCTGTTACTTTGGTCCTCAGAAGCGATACCGTATTTGGGGATTCAGATAGCACCTACACTGCCGGCCATGGTCTCGGCTAATTACTTGGCCCTGGGAGTTAAGATCAGGAACAAACTGGGCTGCTGGAATCGCGGCATCCTCTCCTGGTTGGGTGGAATTGCTGCCGTTAAGATGACGATCTTGCCGCAGGTGCTCTACTTATTCAGGGCCCTGCAGCTTCAACCACCAACGGGATGGATACAGCAGCTGCAGTCGGATATGGCCCGTTTTATTTGCAAGGGAAAAAGCCTAGATTACGCAGGACCCTCTCCATATTGTCTCCTGACGCTGGAGGTCTAGGCATTCCCGACTTCCGTAAATACTTTCAAGCAACGCAATTGAGGTATTTAGTCGAATGGTGCAGATGGGAGTCGGATAAGCACTGGCTTTTTCAGGATCAGGCGGTGGCAGGGTGGCCTCTGCAGGAGATACCGTTCCTACACCTGACCCATCAGCCTAAGAATTTCTACGCCTCCTTTATCACTAGAGTGCCTTTGCGGGTTTGGGACAAAACTTACCTCCGGTAGGACCTCACAGCATTCCCTTCGCCGCTCTCGCCGCTGGTGGACAACCCTGCCTTCACTCCCGGAATGGAGAAAGGAGCCTTTACACATTGGCGGCAGGCAGGGTGCAGAGCTTTATGTTAACTGTATGGCCCCGAGGGGGTCATCCCGTTCACACAGTTCCGTCAGGAATTCTCACTCCCCGAAACTGAGAGACACCGTTATATGCAGGTCCGGCTTTAGGCTCTTCAGCCGCAGGTGAGGGACGTGGCGGATAGGATGCTCTCGCCGTGCGAGAGATGGCTGTTGTCTCGTACGTCAGACTCGAAACTAATCTCGGATTTGTATAAGTTCTTACAACTGCCCTCAACACACTTTCATAACCCCAGGAGGGCTAGATGGAAACGGGAACTTGGGAGGACACTGAGCCCCAAGGAATGGGACCACATCTCTTATAGGACGCGCCACTCCGCATATCACATGGGCCTCACTGATACTTTCACCAAGGTGTCCACTTACTGGTTTTACACGCCTGAGCGGATCTATGAGTTCGACCATAGTAAGGCAGACACATGCTGGCGGGGGTGCGGACATCGTGGTACGCTCACGCACATCCTATGGGATTGTCCTCTTTTAGCTGGTTACTGGAAGGAAGTGCTAGACGAAATTGACTCTCAATTTGGCATTGAGCTCCCGCGCTTCCCGGCATATACACTGCTAGGGCTCTCAAATGATTTAATGTATCCCCTCAGGTCCAGAAGAGGCAGGCAGATCGCCATCGCCCTTGGCTCTGCAGTTCAGAACATCTTGATACACTGGCGCACGGACACAAAACCCACGGTCATGGGCTGGCTCCATAGACTGTGGTATGTGCTGGGTATGGAGAAACTGTCTCTGGTGGTGGCTGGTGACATAGCGCATTTTAATGAACTGTGGCAACCGTTTCACACTCTGCTGCTCACAGAGTTCAGGGAGCTCACCTGTCCGAGATACCTCCGCCTCCTGCGGCTTACGAGCCAGCTGGCACCAGATCAGTGAGCGGGGTGAAGCCCTCTTTCCCAATCGCCTACAGCCTTGGAGTATGGGTTGCATGTCAGTAGCGCACTGGACAGTGGGTGGGGTGGGTGGGGGGGGAGTTGGGCTGGGGCAATTGAACATTGGGGTGGGGGCTGGCGTTTGTATTAAAATGTTGTGTCATGCCGGATTTATGCACCTTTTTCTAATGCCGACCCTATCCTGCTGTGTATTTGTCTTGGTGTGTCAGGCTGAATAAAATACTTTAAACCTTAGAGATCATCAGTTCAACAAGTACCTACTTGCACCCACTGGGGTGAACCACTCAAGAACTCCATGTACCAGAGTCCCGAGGGGCGATCCGGAGGAGGGGCTAGCAGTGTGCGGTACATTGCAACGGTTTCTACAAATTGGCTTCCTTGAGCTTTGAGCTGACGAGCTCCTGGAAGACGCACCTGCGCACCGGTTCGGGCATCGTGGCCTTTGACGGTTGCTTGGTGGCCTTCTTTTCCACCCCTAACTATTTTCTCTACTGATGAGGGAAGTTATCCCGAAACCTGAGCCATGTCTCGGGCGATATCCAAAAACCTGGGACATGTATCGGGTCTAGAGATCATCAGTTCAACAAGTACCTTCTTGCACCGACTGGGGTGAACCACTCAAGAACTCCATGTACCAGAGTACTGAGGGTCGATCCGGAGGAGGGGCTAGCGGTGTGCGGTCCATTGCGATTGTTTCTACAAATTGGCTCCCTTGAGCTTTGAGCTGACGAGCACCTGGACAACGCACCTGCGTGCCGGTTCAGGCATTGAGGCCTTTGACGGTTGCTTGGCGGCCTTCTCTTCCACCCCTAACTATTTTCTCTACTGATGAGGGAAGTTATCCCGAAACCCAAGCCATGTCTCAGGCGATATACAAAAACCCGGGACATGTATCGGGTCTATAGATCATCAGTTCAACAAGTACCTACTTGCACCCACTGGGGTGAACCACTCATGTACCGGAGTCCTGAGGGGCGATCCGGAGGAGGGGCTAGCGGTGTGCGGTCCAATGCGATGGTTTCTGCCACTCACAGCAGTGTTTCTCTAGTTTCCTAGCCTGGGTGGGGAACCTTGCTTGCAAGTGGTCTAGTGGAGTCTCCATGATAGATTGGGGAACCTGCGCGCTTTAGATTGTCTCGAGATTTTTAAATAATTACAAATTCCACTCTGATCGTGGGGAACTGTGTACAAGGGGTGGTACCCAAAACAATCTACTGGTTTTAAGCTCTATAAATATTGATGTTTCAAGAAAAGGAATGATTAACAACAGACAAAGATAAACACAATGAATTTGGAACAACCTGCAACAAAGTGCAATTGTTAGTTCAGGACAGTAAAAGCATGGTGAGCTAAAGAACAATGGATTTAACCAGGATCTCTTGACTGGGGTGAATGTATGGTTCATTCAGCATTCCATCCATCATTTGTTTGCAGGGTGTTAAGAAACCAGCAGTCCCTAAAAAAAACAATTTGATAAAAAAAAAATAAGAGCAAGGTGGTGACCCTATATATCGCACAAAGGGAAGGGAAGTGAAGTTGTGTCCCGCATAACTGTTCATGTGAAATAAATAAGTGACCCTATATAAACACACAAAGTGGTTAACCGGTTGTATCACACCCAATGGTTCAAGCAAAAAAATTGTAGGTACCCTCACCTCCTTTAGCATGCTGACTATGGAAAATGATCTGCACGTTTGTCCGAGTTTGCCACATTAATCTTAATCTGTGAATGCGGTCTCCAGGTGGACCTCTGCCTCGCAGATACAGGAGAACTACCAATAAATTATGTCGTCTGCTCACCGGTCTTGTTTGCGGAGATGTGAATCCTTTAGGAACGACCTTTGACCCTGTCACCAGGTAGGTCACCCCCCTCAGCTACCACACGGTCCCCTGTGCCACTGCCCACTGCTGCCCGCTGTGTCCTCGCCTGGCTGCCCCCGTCTGCTGCCGTTCTTCTCTCCTTGGCCTCAGACTGCTTTTCTCCTTCCGTTTGTGCCAACTGTTCTTTCTTTAATTTTGCCACTGTTTTTATGCCCATTTCCGCATTTCCTCCACTGTCACCTGTGCCCTCCCCCCTTACTCCCCACCCGCTCCCCTCCCTTTGCGCTTCCCGCCGCTGTCTTCCTGTGGCCCGCCCCCTGGTGCCTCACTTTCCACCCCGCTACCGCCTCCTAGCTGAACCTCCCTCCCATTGCCCCTCATATGGAGGCCGCGCAGCGGCCGCGCAGCTGGAGCGCGGTAAGCATGCCAAAGGCAAGCCCGTCTGCACCCATCCGCGCCTGGACCGCACCCAGCCCCAAAACCCCAGGACCCCAAAGCCGCCACAACACCAGACTGCACTACGACGCCAGCACTCTAAATGCACTAAACCGCGGACATGACCACTCCTGCTACCGGGCCACCCCAAAGCGCACCAAAGGGCCCTTCACCATCCAGCCCGCTAAAACATCAACCAGAAAACCCACAGCCTCCGCTGCATCCCCCTCAACACCTGCTCCACTCGCAAGCACGCCATCAAACTCTGGGACCTCCTAGACTCAACCACCCCGACGTCACCTTCCGGACGGAAACCTAGCTGAACGCCACCTCAGCACCAGACATCGCCATAGCCATCCCAGAAGGCTACAAGATCTCCCGCAGAGACCGCACCAACAGAGTGGGAGGGGGAGTCACCATCATACACAAGGACACCCTCAAAGTCTCGACCAACACCGACAATACCCTTACCACCGCTGAGCACATGCACTTCCAGATCCACACCGACCCCAACACCACTCTCAGAGGAAAACTCATCTACAGACCACCCGGAGCCCGACCACAGTTCAGGGA
This sequence comes from Lissotriton vulgaris, assembly GCF_964263255.1. Taxonomy (NCBI): domain Eukaryota; kingdom Metazoa; phylum Chordata; class Amphibia; order Caudata; family Salamandridae; genus Lissotriton; species Lissotriton vulgaris. Next base: position 47,381,219 of record NC_141699.1, read on the forward strand.
CTCCATCGCCAACCTCATCAGCACCCACGCCCTTGCCTCCACGGACTACATCCTCATTGGGGACTTGATATATCCTCATTGGGGACTTGAACTTCCACCTCGAGAAAAAAAATGACGCCAACTTCACCGCCCTGATCGACAATCTCGCCAACCTCGGACTCAAACAGCTTGTGACGACACCCACCCACACCGCTGGACACACACTGGACCCCATCTTCTCCGCAAGCCCCCACGTCTCCTTCAACCACACCACCAAACCCCACTGGACAGACCACAGATGCGTTCACTTCACCTTCAGGAAACCCACCACACACCACCGCACTCAACAGAGGCCACGCCGCTGCTGGGGCAAGGTCACTGAGGACCAACTGACTACTACCCTCACCCTGGGACCACCCGTTGACCCCACCGACCCCGACACCGCTGCCATCAACCTCAAACAGTGGATCAATGACTGCGCCGACACCCTCTCCCCACTCAAGACCTCTGCAACCAATCACACCAACAAGAAAGCCGCATGGTTCACCGAAGACCTCCGGACCTCTAAGCGCACCGGTCGGAAGCTGGAGAAGAGCTGGCTCTGCGACCGAACACCAGACAGCTACACAGCCCACAAGATCGCCATCAGCAGACACCACCAACTCATCAGGACCGCCAAGAGGACCGCCTTTAAGGACCACCTAGAGAACAACGCACACAACAGCAAAGAGCTCTTCAACATCGTGAAAGAACTCTCCAACCCCAGCTTCATCACCAATGACATTCCACCATCACAAGACCTGTGCAACTCACTGGCCACCTTCTTTCACTGCAAGATCACCAACATCCACGACAGCTTCAACACCGCCACCCCCACATCCACCGCCGAGACCACCACCCATGCGACCACCACCCGCACCAGTCGCCTGACCGCCTGGTCCAACATCAGCGACGAAGAAAACATCAAGGCCATGAACTCCATCCACTCCAGATCCCCATCTGACCCATGCCCTCACCACGTTTTCAACAAAGCCATCACAGCCATCGCCCCCCATCTCTGGAAAACTATCAACATCTCCTTCGAGACAGCAACCTTCCCAGAGAGCTGGAAACACGCCAAGATCAGCGCCCTACTGAAGAAACCCAAAGCGGATCCCAACGACCTCAAGAACTTCCGGCCCATCTTCCTACTCCCTTTCTCTGCGAAAGTCACGGAGAAGACCGTCAACAGACAGCTGACCCGCTACCTCGAAGACAACAACATCCTAGACCCATCCCAGTCCGGCTTCCGCAGCAACCACAGCACAGAGACCGCCCTCATCGGCGCCACCGACGACATCAGGATCCTTATGGACAAAGGAAAAAGGGCCGCCCTCATCCTGCTGGACCTTTCAGCAGCCTTCGACACGGTCTGCCACCGCACCCTAACAGCAGGCCTCCCCGACGCAGAATCCAAAAGGAGGCCATGGCCTGGACCCCATCCTTCCTCTCCGGTTGAAACCAGAGCTTCCGCCTTCCACCCTTCCGCTCCAAGACCACCGAGATCATCTGCGCCGTTCCACAGGGATCATCCCTCAGCCCGACGCTGTTCAATATCTACATTGCACCACTCACCCACATCGCATGACAACACAACCTCAACATCATCTCCTACGCCGATGACACCCAGCTGATCATATCCCTCACCGAAGACCCCCACACCGCCAAAGCCAACCTCCACAGACGAATGAAGGCCATCGCTGAATGGATGAAGGACAGCAGGCTGAAGCTGAACTCAGACAAAAAGGAGGTCATCATCCTTGGCTCCACCCCCTCAGCCTGGGATGACTCCAGGTGGCCAACATCGCTAGGAACAGCCCCAGAACCCACCGACCATGCACGCAACCTGGGGGTCATCCTCGACTCCGCCCTCTCCATGACCGACCAGGTCATCGCGTCTCCGCTTCCTGCTCCAACACCCTCCAAATGCTCCGCAGGATCTTCAAATGGATCCCCTCCGACATGAGAAAAACCGTCACGCAGGCCCTCGTCACCAGCAGGCTGGACTACGGGAACGCCCTCTATGCAGGAACAAAAACCAAGCTCCTGAGATGGCTGCAACGCATCCATAACGCCTCGGCACGACTGATCCTCGATGTCCCCCGACGCAGCCACATCACACCCCACCTGAGAAGCCTGCATTGGCTCCCCGTCAACAACAGGATCACCTTCAAACTCCTCATCCACGCACACAAAGCCCTACACAACGCCGGACCAGCATACCTCAACAACTGACTCAGCTTCTACACCCCCACCCGCAGCCCCCGCTCTGCCAACCTCACCCTCGCCACGGTTCCACGCTTCCGGAAAACCACCGCCGGCGGTAGATCCTTCTCCTTCCTCGCCACCAAGATCTGGAACACTCTCCCTACCAGCCTACGACAGACCCAGGACCTGCTGGCCTTCAGAAGACTTCTCAAGACCTGGCTTTTCAATCCGTAGCAGTCCCCCCCCAGCGCCCTGAGACCCTCAAGGGTATGTAGCGCGCTTTACAAATGTAATGATTGATTGATTGAATAATTAGGGCAGGGGTGCTTGACCCCAGGCAGCAGCAGTCAGGCTCGATAAACCAATCTATCTTATTTGGATCACCAAAATGTTGCTTGGATAGGAATTAACCATGAAGAAATGAAAAGACAAAAGGCGTTTAGCAAAACAGTAACAAGTTGGTTTAATTGAAGGCAGCAGTAGGGATAGTTTTGACAGTGCTTCCGAAGAGAGACTCTCACTGTACAAAGTTTCAGCCAACAATATATACAGCTTGTGAGGTACAATAAACCAATTCTGCATTCTTGAAAAAGTATCTTAGTCCTAAATAACAAGTCGGGGAATCTGATAAGGACACAGATGGCTCTCGACCTCGGATACAGCTAGTGTAGGCCAGTGTGTATGTGTCCAGATGTCTGGAGTGGGAGCGCACAATAACCGCGCGTGGTGTGCATGTTGTGCCCTGATGGGATGAGTGTTTCCATCTACATCTGACATCCAGCTTTGTAGTAATTGGAGGGGAATGCAAGCCTTTGGCCAAATCAGTTTTATTGGGGCCAATTTCCTCTGACCTATTTGTGGTGCAACTGTCTATCCACGGGATGGATCAGGGTTTTCCCTGGGTGCGCGTTTGTCTTGTCAAGTTAGATCACTGAGACTACATGTCCTACATTTAAAGCATCCCTATATAGTATAAGCGACAATGTACTGATGTATCCGAACTGTACACATTTTGTAAGACTTTAGGAAAACACCTTTAAACATTGGAAGGGTGAAAAAGGGAAAATGGTACAAGGACATACCAAACAGATTATATTTACCTAGAATAATGTCAAGACCAAATCTGTCAAATTAAAAAGGTTGGTAGCTAACCCCGCATACCATGGCAGAGGGCATGCCATAGTATATGTATCATCTTTGGCAACCATTGGTAAAAAGTGGGGTATCAACATCTGCTCTTATGTGGATGATACTCAACTAATGGTAACCCTAAACGGCAAGAGTGACACCAAAAACAGGCTGCTCAACTGCCTAACCGACGTGTCCAACTGGATGTACAGTCACTGCCAGCTGACCTAGGCGCTCCTCCCACTCCAACACAGACCGCCAGAAACTTAGGAGTCCTTATCAATAATACCCTGTCCATGAAAAACCACGTCACAAGCCTATGTGGCAAAAGCTTTGCACTGTTAAAAATGTTAAGAAGAGTCTTCTCATGGATTCCCGTAGAATGCAGAAAAATACTAGTCCAGTCACTGCTGATAAGCAAACTGGACTATGGGAACTCCCTATTTGTCGGCATGGCAGACTACCTATTTACAAAACTGCAGCTGGTCCAGAATGCGGCAGCAAAGGCAGTCTGCAACCGAAAAAAGTATGACTCCGCCAAAACTTGTATGAGAACTCTACACTGGCTTCCAATGAGGCAAAGATCCTCCTTCAAAATGTTATGCATTACTCACAGGTCACTGCATAACACTGGCCCAAATATCCTAAAAAAGAAGATCAAGTTTTATGTACCTATTCTGAATCTCCGCTCACAATACACAGCAAGAGCAGCCACCTCACGAGTAAAGAGAACCAGAATGGGCGGCTGCTCCTTCTCCCATTTGGCCGCGAACATTTGGAATGATTTGCCTACAGATCTCAGGCTCACAGACTGCCACCTCACCTTCAGGAAAAAACAGAAAACCTTACTCTTCCCCAAATTTGAAACATCCCTCTAAAACCTCTTACCATCGGGTCACTGACTCTAGCAATCTTAGCGCCGTGATATCCTACCCAGGATGAATGTTGCGCTTTACAAGCACAAAATACAAATACAAATAGGGTTCTTGTTGTGTTGATATCTGCAGCATTTGCACCAAATCATTATCACTAAAATCAGTAGTGCTACTCTCATTATTGACATCAGTACTTTGCCTACAATACTTTTCCTGCATTAGAAAACCAACTGCCTAAAGAGGAAAGACCATCAGTTACTCTCTTCCATGCACTATCAACCTCCAGTGGTTTCAATTATTCTTCCAAATGAGTCATATTTCTGACATATCTTACAGTTTCAATACTTTTGTCAGGTATCTAAGTGCAACACTGTTGCACCTTCAGCATTCTACAGACTCCGCCCTCTTTTGCCAATAATATGTAAAGACCAAGTCGATTTTGCAAAACGATATCTCTTATCACAACTAATTCAGTATTGATTAGTAAGAATCTTCTAGCAGTGTCGGTCGATAAGCGATCCGCCACTTTAGACAATTTACAAATTCTTTGGGAATTCAGAATTTCTCCCACTGAAGGTATCAATGCACTAAATATATCTCCTACAATTTCTGAAAAACAAGCTCTTTTCTGTCATGTTAGTCCATTATTGTCTTCATTGAATCCATTGATTCTTTTACATTGTATACCTTTGGGAATACTATTCGAAATAGCAACTCCCATACAAATGAGCAGGCAACTTGAAATAAGCTTTGTTCCCACAAATGAAATACACTCCGGGAAAAACTGAATCATTTCCCCCTTTCAGTCCCCAACCCCTAATTATCAGAAATTGTGTTCACATTCACTGGAACCGATGAATGTAATGTAATGTAATGTAATGTATGGGCATTTATATAGCGCACTACTTACCCGGAGGGTCCTAAGGCGCTTCGACCACTGCGAAACCCTTCCTGGCTTCCCTGAGAGATGGTCCCTTAATGGGTATCTCCAGGGTGAGACCAGTCATCCCCGGCGGTCTGGTGGGGCCGTTAGTGAAGATGAGGCAAGCTAATGCCCAGAGTTGCCAAGTATGATCGCTGATCAGAGTGGGCACCGAGGTGAGAGAATTATCGAGTCCGCTGACCCTGGTCCAGAAACCTGCCGCGCCGGGAATCAAACCCTGGTCCCGGGCCGTCCTCTGCTCTCGGGTCTGCCGCCTCTAACCAGTGAGCCACACTAATACATTATTATACACAGTTTTGAACCCCTGGAGACAGAGTTTCCCCGTCTTTTCAAAGTCCAGAGCCATAGCAGCATGAGTCTTGCAAGTTACAATAAATTCTTCCCTTTCAGCCCATTTGGGTATCTTGGGTTTTGGTTCAGAAGCCTTTCCATTGAAATCCTGTCTCCTTTTCTCTACTAAATTCAAGAATATTTTCTCTTCTTCATGTAATCTACATGTTAAATTGTCTTTATGTGCTTCAGCTATATCTATTGTTTTCATTGTTAGAAAATATTCACCCATAAACAGTGAGTCTCTACTGCTAAGGACAGGGTTCATGTTTCTATGTACAGGGATTTCAGAAAAAAACACATCTACGTTAGAATAATAATACTGTAACTTTCCAGTTCTATAAAATAAACTAGCTAAAATACTACATGAAATACCATGTCAGTTGTAAACGATGATATGTTACTCCTTCTGCTACTGATGTCGGTAATTTCATATAGACTTAGCAATCACTAACTTCCATTGTTTCTACATAATATAATAACAGGTTAGCAAATACATTTGAATCTGTCTCATTTCTATTTTTACAATGGTGTGACTCTACCTCATCTGGTGCTTCTAAGTCTACTTTGTCTTGCTTAAGGTTAGCTACCTTTCCATGTGTACTGGTGTCATTCTGTTTATTAGCAGCCATCAAGTAAGGCATTGATATTTTCAAACCTAGCCATGCTATGAGCACTATCAGTATACTACATATGCATATTCTACAGCATGTCTTCATACAATTTCTTTTCGGGTTTCCAGTAGCTCTATTAGCAGCTATTCCTGACTAAGGAGACTTAGCCCTTCTTTGTAGCTTTTACACAGAATATAAACTGTGAATTTATTTTCAAGTTGGTCTCACTTCTTCGTCAATTTGATCTGCAAATATTTCTTCATCACTTTCATCACTGATTTCCAGATTCTCAAAATCCTTGAGAATTACATAGGTCCATTCAAGACCCTTGAACTTATAATTCAGTCTTTTCAAGCGTGGGCTTCTCCTTTTGAGTTTCTCTGTGGAAGGTCCAGACTGACTTATGGTTTCATCTACTTGGTCTGGTTCTTCACCTATTGTTTTAAGGCGATATTTCAGTCTCTTGATAACACTATGCCAAGTATCACCTTTTCTGAGTCTTTTAGCTGGCACAGTGGTTTTATTTTTTTCACGTGTCCTTTTAATTTTCTTAATTTGTGGCACACTTTGAGTTTCATCGTCTTCAGAATTCCTCACTGTCTGACCTTGTCCAGGGCTTATAACCTCTTCGGTTTCTGCCTGGATGCGTTCTTCTGTGCTAGTCTGGCCCTGTTCAGGAGTTTGTTGGATTTGGCTTTGACTTTGGCTTTGTTTTCCTTCTTCTTCATGAACACGTTTTTCTATACCTGTCTGGATCTGCTCAGGTCTTATAATTTCTTGATTGTCTTATGCCTGAGCTTTTTCTCTAGTACCTATCTGTCCCTCCTCAGACTCCTTAGGGCTGTTGCTGTTTTCTTCTGTCTGAGTACATTGCTCTTTCCTTATCTGGTCCTCCTCAGATTTAATTTTTGCTTTTATTTCTACAATCTGAGTGTGGTGTTCTATTCATGTCTCATTCTCACTATCACTCTGAGGTGAGGTGGAGAAGTGTGGCTCAGAGGTTAGAGGCGGCAGACCTGGAAGCTGAGATCGGTCCTGGACCAGGGTTCAATTCCCCGCCTCGGCGGGTCTTGGGCTCAAAAATTCCACGGACTCGATAATTCTCGTTCCAGTGCCTACTCAACTCAGGGGTTCACACTCTGTGACTCTGGGCAATAGCTTGCTTAATCTCCACTACGGCCCCTCGCGGTGGAATGCCTGGCTTTCACCTTGTGGATACCAGGACGGGTTCCCAAGGCAAGCGCCTTGATGCCTTCGGGTGATATGTGCGCTATATAAATCGCAATACATACACTCTGACTGTCAAAATATGTTTGGCTTCTTGTTCTTATTGTCACTTCAGGTATGTCGACTATTGGAATCCATTCATCCTGACTGATGCATGGTCATTCTTCATTAGCTACCTCAGGATCTATCACTTGAGATCCTCCAGCTGTACAACCTCAATCAATCAATCAAAGCATTTGTATAGCGCACTACTCACCCGGAGGGTCTCAAGGCGCTAGGGGAGAGGGACCCGCTACTGCTCGAACAGCCAGGTCTTGAGCTGCTTCTTGAAGGCGAGGTGGTCCTGGGTCAGGCGGATGTGGGTCGGGAGGGAGTTCCAGGTCTTGACGGCGAGGTAGGAGAAGGCCTTCCCACTGTGGTGGCTCTTCGGACGCGGGGGACGGCGGCGAGGGCGTGGCTGGTCGATCGAAGCTGGCGTTTGGGAGCATAGAAGTTGAGGCAGCTGTTGAGGTATCCTGGGCCTTGGTTGTGCAGGGCTTTGTGTGCATGGGTGAGGAGACGGAAGGTGATACGCTTGTTGACCGGAAGCCAGTGCAGGTCTCTCAGGTGTCCGGAGATGTGGCTGCGGTGGGGGATGTCCAGGATGAGTCGTGCTGAGGCGTTCTGGATCCGCTGGAGTCTCTTCTGGAGTTTGGCGGTGGTTCCAGCGTAGAGGGAGTTGCCGTAGTCCAGTCAGCTGGTGACGAGGGCCTGGGTGACCGTCTTCCTGGTCTCGGTGGGGATCCACCGGAAGATCTTGCGTAGCATGCGTAGGATATTGAAGCACGATGAGGAGACGGCGTTGACTTGTCTGGTCATGGAGAGGGAGGAGTCCAGGATGAAGCCCAGGTTGCGTGCGTGGTCTGTTGGTTTGGGTGCGCTGCCTAGGGCGGGGGGCCACCAGGAGTCGTCCCAGGCGGAGGGTGAGGATCCCAAGATAAGGACTTCCGTCTTGTCAGAGTTCAGTTTCAGGCAGCTGTTCTTCATCAATTCGGCTACCTCTTTCATCCCTTCGTGTAGGTTGGCTCTGGCGGTGGCGGGGTCGTTGGTGAGGGAGAGGATCAGCTGGGTGTCATCGGCGTAGTAGATGATGTTGAGGTTGTGCTGGTGTGCGATGGCTGCGAGGGGACTCTTGTAGACGTTGAAGAGGGTTGGGCTGAGCGAGGAGCCTTAAGGAATGCCGCAGATGACTTCAGTGGCTTCTGATCTGAACGGGGGAGGCGGACTCTCTGTGTCCTTCTGGCGAGGAAGGAGATGATCCACTCCAGTGCCTTCTCCTGGATTCCGACGTTGCTGAGGCGCTGTACTAGGGTGCGGTGGCAGACTGTGTCGAAGGCCGCGGAGAGGTCTAGGAGGATGAGGGCCGCTGTTTCTCCGTTGTCGAGCAGGGCGCGGATGTCATCAGTTGCTGTGATCAGGGCGGTCTCAGTGCTGTGGTTGGCCCAGAAGCCAGACTGCGAGAGGTCGAGGGATCCGTTCGTCTCGAGGAAGGCGGCCAGCTGTTTGTTGACGGTCTTCTCGATGACTTTTGCGGGAAACGGGAGCAACTAGATGGGTCGGTAGTTCTTGAGGTCGGTGGGGTCGGCTGATGGCTTCTTCAGTAGGGTGCTGAGTTCGGCGTGCTTCCAACCCTTCCCTGGGAAGCTAGCGGTTTTGAAGGAGGTGTTGATGATGTCCCGCAGGTGGGGTGCGATGATAGCGTCAGCCTTGTTGAAGACGTGGTGGGGGCAGGGGTCGGTCGGAGATCCGGAGTGGATGGAGTATATCGTGCGGATGGTGTCTTCGGTGCTGATCGTGGTCCAGGCGCGGAGGGTGGTGGTGGGGGGCGGTGGTTCGGTTGTGGCGTGCGTCGGTTGAGTGCTGAAGCTGTTGTGTATGTCCACGGTCTTGTTGTGGAAGTAGGAGGCGAGGGAGTTGCAGAGGTCTTGTGAGGGGGTAATGTCGTTGTTTCCGGCGTTGGGGTTGGAGAGCTCTTTAACGATGTTGAAGAGTTCCTTGCTGTTGTGTGCATTGTTGTCCAGTCGTTCCTTGAATGCAGTCTTCTTGGTGGTGTGAATCAGTTGGTGGTGTTTTGGGGTGGCGAGCTTGAGGGCAGTCATGTTGTCCGGAATGGGGGCTCTGCGCCAGGCGTTCTCAAGGGCTCTGCAGTTCTTCTTGGAGCACTTGAGTTCGTCTGTGAACCTTCAGCCTCTACTTCATCAGGTTCAGTTATTCTTTTAGTGTGGTTGGCATGAATCCAGTTTGGCATTCCTTTGCACTTCACAGTTGTGGTTGTAACGAATATTACTTGATATGGTTTGCCGGACCTAGGTGCTATGCATAATTATATGGTGTGATCTTTTATCACAACTCAATCTCCTAGATTCAGATCATGAGCTGGAGTCGATTTTCTGGCCACAGCGTCTTCCCCAACCTGGTGCGAGATTGAACGCACTTGGTCAGCCAACTCTTTGCAGTACTCTAATACCAAATCATCAGATATATTTAACAGCTTGTGTCCTGGCACACATGCTTGACTCATTGCCCTTCCCATGCGTATCTCATGGGGACTTAAGCCTGTTTGCTTGTCTGGTATGCTCCTGAATCCCACCAGGACAAGAGGAAAAGCATCAGACCATTCCAATTGGGTAGATTCACACATCTTTCCCAATCTTGATTTGATTGTGCCATTCAGTTGTTCTACCACTCCAGAAGCTTCTGGGCGGTATGCACAGTGCAGCTTTTGCTCAATTTTGAATGTTTCACAAGTTAATCGAATTATTTAATTATTAAAATGAGACCCATGGTCTGATTCTATCGTTACTGGAAAACCGAACCTGGGAATGAGTACTCTTAAAAGGAGTTTGGCTTGTGTTAGGCTGTCATTCCTCCTAGTTGAATAAGCCCCCACCCATTTGGAGAACAAACATACAATGACAGGAACACATTTTAATCCTCAACATGCAGGTAATTGGATGAAGTCAATTTGAAGTCTTATGAATGGACCATCTGCCTTTCCAATTTTCCCAGGGCAAACCACAGTTTTCCTACCAGGGTTCATTTGTTGACAAATTAAGCACCTCTGGCAAAGAATATCTGCTAACTTCCTAAACCTGGGGTTAAACCAATCCTGTCTAAACAATCTTATCATAGCATCTTTGCCTATGTGCTTGTGGCCGTGATACATCCTGGCCATGGGTGCAAGCATACAGTCAGGTAACACTTGTCTCCCATCTTAGTAAATTATTACACCATCTTCAGTTCTTCTCTGACAACCAATTTTCTTGCATTCTTCCTTTTCATTGGGTTCTGCTTCGTTTTGTAGATCTTTCACTTCCTCCGATGTACCTACAACCCCTAGCAGCATAAGTTGGCAGATGGATCCACATGCATCAATTTTCTTGTTTACTGCCATATTGTATTGGGCACTATGTTGGGCCACCTGGTCTGCATAACGATTTCCAGCTGTCACTTTGTCATTTCCAGATTGGTGAGCAGCACATTTGACCACAGCCACTTCTTTTAGCAATTTAGTTGCTTCAAGTAACTCTTTTCCAAAAGTCAATTTTTAATAGGAGTTACTGAAGAAGTGATGAACCCCCTTTGCATCCACAGCTGGCCAAAGTCATGCACAACTCCGTAACCATACTGACTATCAGTGTAAATGGTTACTTTTCAATTTTTCCCAATTTTGCACACTTTTATTAAAGCAATCAATTTGGCTACTTGTGCAGACTTGACTCCTGGTAAATAGGATGCTTCGAATATACCAGCCAATGTACATACATCATAAGCAGCAATCAGTCCTCCTTCCTCATGACCCCTGCATGAGCCATCTACAAATAGCTCATGTTCGGGATCTTTTACAGGTTCTTCCTGTATGCATGGGTGTGGTTTAGTACTGTATTCCCTTACTTCTTCAAAATGTGAATGAGGTAACCGGGTTGCTGGATTTAAAACAGTACACCTGACTATTGTCATGTTTTCTGCACCTAGAATAACTCTTTCATATTTAGTCAGCCGACTAGGAGTAAGGTATTGTGTGTGAGTTTGCGTCAGCAAAATTACAACTACATGTGGGACATATACTGTTACAGGGTGTCCCATTACAATGGATTCACTTTGTTCAAGACTCATGTAAGTTGCAGCTGCAGACTTTAAGCACCCTGGTAATGCTGATGCCACTGGGTCCAAACTGGCAGAGAAGTATGCCACAGGAAGTCCCATTAGGCCGCGTATCTGTGTTAGGACTGAGAGAGCACAAATGTCTCTTGTGTCACAAAACAGTGGAAATTCTTTTGAATAATCAGGCATCCCTAATGCTGGAGCCTCACACAGGCAGTTGCTTAATTTTAGGAAAGCAGTAATGCTTTCATCATCCCATTCCACTGGATCTTTTCCTTGTTTCTTTGTTAGCTGAATTAATGGCTTAGCTAGTACTGCAAATCCCACAATCCAATGCCTGCAGTATCCTGCAATTCCAAGAAACATCCTGATTTCTTTCTGGGTCTAAAGGTAATTTCATGTTTTTAATTATTTTGATTCTTTCTGAAGTCACTCTTCTGACGCCTCTCTCTAGCGGGTGTCCCAGATACTTGACTTGTGGTGCAAAATTGCAACTTTTCAGGTGACACTTTATGTCCTATTTAGCCAAATGATTCAGTAATGCAATTGTATCAACGATGCAGTCACATTTGCCAATAATTCTACTTCTTTTCCAGTAAAGTCCCACACATCAGGATTTACGTTATTTTGAAGTTCTACTAGTAAATCTGTAAGGGTGTCTTTTTAATTTCAGTTTCCTGTCTGGCTAACATGATTTTATATATGCCACATCCGGAACAGAGATCACACCCGTCGCCGCCGCAGACCTCAGCGGACTCGCTGAAGATCAAGGGGATCACTAGGAGGTTCTTGCACTCCTTCCCCGACAGTGCGGCACGGTCCTCGCTGGATCACCTTTATTGAAATGTTTCCTTGATGCCATCCTTTCCTAAACGCGGAGCCATTGATCTTTCATTTAATTGACCAGCCGGGTCGGAATTATCACCAGCGGAGTGGTTCAGTTTTGGCTTGCTCGACCAGAGGGATGGCCATGTCCTGGGCTGAATATGTTGGTTTCTCTATAACAGATATCTGTGCTGCCTCCACCTGGGTGAAACAAACAAAGAGTCAGGATTACAGGGCCACACACCGCAGTGAAGGCAACAGTTCAGCCCTGCATGCGCCAAACACCCGCCCAACACCTGCCTTAGCCCACCGAGTGCCGTGAGGGAAACGGTCAGCAGCAGACCACATCTCCCAGGTGCCCCAGTGGCAGAGGCGCACCTGGGACGTCACAGGACGCGCCCGGAGGCGCCAACAAAGAGCGGAGCGCCGATAGCTCTGAGGGGGCATTTTCTTGGACATGCAGGGCAGCACACCACCATGAAGGCAACGGCTCAGCCCTGCATGCGCCCTGCATGCACCCAACACCCGCCGAACACCTGCCTTAGCCCACCGAGTGCCGTGAGGGAAACATCCAGCAGCAGACCACATCTCCTAGGTGCCCAAGTGGTAGAGGCGCACCTGGGACGTCACAGGATGCCCCCAGAGGTGCCAACAAAGAGCGGAGCGCCGACAGCTCTGAGGGGGCATTTTCTTGGACACGCAGGGCCGCACACCGCCGTGAAGGCAACGGCTCAGCCCTGCATGCACCCAATACCCGCCCAACTCCTGCCTTAGACCACTGAGTGCCATGAGGGAAACGGCCAGCAGCAGACCACATCTCCCAGGTGCCCTAGTGGCAGAGGCACACCTGGGACATCACAGGACGCGCCCGGAGGCACCAACAAAGAGCGGAGCGCCGACAGCTCTGAGGGGGCATTTTCTTGGACACGCAGGGCCGCACACCGCCGTGAAGGCAACGGCTCAGCCCTGCATGCACCCAACACCCGCCCAACACCTGCCTTAGCCCACCGAGTGCCGTGAGGGAAACGGCCAGCAGCAGACCACATCTCCAAGGTGCCCCAGTGGCAGAGGCGCACCTGGGACGTCACAGGATGCGCCCAGAGGCGCCAACAAAGAGCAGAGTGCCGACAGCTCTGAGGGGACATTTTCTTGGACACGCAGGGCCGCTCACCGCCGTGAAGGCAACTGCTCAGGCCTGCATGCGCCCGACACCCGCCCAACACCTGCCTTAGCCCACCGAGTGCCGTGAGAGAAACGGCCAGCAGCAGACCACATCTCCCAGGTGCCCCAGTGGCAGAGGCGCACCTGGGACGTCACAGGACGTGCCCAGAGGCTCCAACAAAGAGCGGAACGCCTCCTGTCCCACGGGACGCGCGCGGGCTGAGCCCGGGCAGAGGGCGGGCCGTCTGTGGCCGTCCGGGGCAGGAGGAGGCAGGGCAGGGCCACGCCATATACATCTGCATCACCCCATCATTTGCTAAGGTACTGTGTTAATACGTAAATTACAATGGGGAAGAGGAAATGCTCGGAAGGTGTCACTGATGGTACTAGTACCCGGGTGAAAAGGAGGAAATCAAAGAAGGCCACCAAAGTATCTAAACATGCGGGGGAGAACTGTGTAATTTCACACATTGAAGAACTCAGAGAAGACTGTAGTCTTATTCTCACATCAAAGCCCCCCTCAGAGTATAGCTCGAGTGAGAACAATGGGGATGATGTAATCGACATATTGCAGAAAATGGCAAAAATGGCAAATGGGGTATGCAATATTGATGAAGGTCTAGGGGATGCTTTAAAGGATGGGTCAACAAGAGTAGACGTAGAGGTAGAAATAACTCCCCCTAGCTTGACTGATCCAATTATATTGTGCTCTGATAGATTTTCTCCTCTCACTGATATTGACTGTTCAAACAAGGAAAACAGGGATCCCTTGATTGAGATAACTGCGCATGATGCTTCTCAAGGGCAGGGGTTGGAAGTAAACTCGTACACACCCATTTCTGTAACTGGGAATGACATATCTTTGCCTTACTTCCTGGTTACGGGAGACGCGATGAGCCATAGCCCCGAGACCACGTACACGCCCTAGGATCTTGATTGAATGGGTAAGCTCTACATGAGACCTTTGAGTCATGTCTAACTTTGTTTGGAAAGACTCCTGAAGCCCCGTTTTCAATTCACTGACTAGCCGTCCCAATTTTTCTCTCTTTAGATGCGGGCTGCTGATTGATTTACCCCAGCCGTTTTTCCTGGAAATAAGGTAAATCGCTGCGAAAACTTTATGAGCAGTGCGCCGTTTCTAGTGAAATAGGAATGCATTCTTGCCAAGTCCTCTCGCTTCCTCAGATTGTTCACGGAGCGATTTTGGACACATCTGACGCCTCCCCACTTGCGACTTTGGCAAGGTAATTGTGGATGTAACCATTTGTTAGGAGCACATGTAGTCATTAAGTATGGGCGAATTTTGCGAATCTCGCGTTCGCGTATTTTGCGGATTTGCGAACTCGCAATCCGCAAAATCCACGAATTCTTGCGAATTTGCGGATTTTTTTTTGTGTGTTCGCAAGGATTTCTGCCAGTTCGCGAGGGTTTCGTACCAGTTCGCAATTGCGAACTTACATTTCGGCTCGCAACGGTCGCGATTATGTTGTTTCTACGTCTGGTTCATCATCACAGGTTCCCAGCACCCTCTGTTTCACAACTGCCACCCTCTGTTACATGAATGCCACCCTCTGGTTCATCATCACTGTAGATTATGGGGGGGGAAAGCAAGCACACCAGCCCTGCTTCAACTGACATGAATTAATTTGGGGTTAGTTTATTATTGTGTCACTGTTTTAAAATTCCAGTCTGGCACCTGCTTCCTTATCTGTAATTTGCTTTCTGTTGCAGTGCATTGTTTTTTCCAGGACCTTTGTGGCCTACTTGTAGCTATTCTATGAGCCTGCTGTGAGGGTCAGTACAGGTACATACAATTGTTGCAACTAGCAACTGAATTCTGGAGGGGCCCCAGTCAGGAAGCACTACAGGGAATTGTTACTAATGATGAGTTTGAACTCTTGCACCTGCCGAGTGCTTTCAGTTTTGCAAAACTCGTTTTACTGCAATTTCGCGGGATTTGCGGGGCACGAGATCGGATTTGGAAGCCGCGAATTCGTGCGAATATGCAATTTATTTTTTTGCGGCGTGTTCGTTTGCAAGGTTTTGTGCGTTTTTGCGAGCCGCTCGTAGCGCAAGGCGCGAAGTTACCCTTGCGGTCATTCAAGGGCACGTCCATCTTGTTTGCCTGACGTATTTCCGTTTCCGGGCGCGAAGTGTAATCTCGCAAAGTGTGCGGCTTGCCAGTACAGTTTCGCGAGTGTTCGCAAGGAAAATCTCGCACGAACTTACCCGCGCGGCCGTGAACGGGCGCGGCCATCTTGTTTCTCATTCATTGCTATGGTTCTGGGCATGGTCTTTGTATCCTCTCTAAATCTCTGCCATCCTTTGCTTGTTTGAAGTTTTTTTTAATCTATTTTACTTATTATCTATCCCTCTATTTTTCTAGCCCTATATTTTTGTGTTTACTGCTACTTTTGGTTAATTTTAAACTACTTTTTTAAACTCTTTTCTTTTCTTCTCTTCCCTATTCTATTTTCTTTATTCCTTTCCGCCCAGACCATGGTGAAGGGAGCGGGGAAGCATCCCGAGAAGGGGAAGGGTCCCGCACCCCGTGTCCGGCTCCCGTGCGGGTGCTTGAGGGGGGAGGAGGTCGTACCCAGGGAGATCTTTAGCCCGGAGGAGGTGGGCCAACTCATTTTTTTATGTTCAGCGCCGCCCCCCCAGACCATCATGGGAGGCGGCAAGATCAGTGCCGGGTACGGGGTCCGGGAGCGCCGGAAGTGGTGGGAGAAGGTGTGCCAGGCCATTTACCACCACTCTCGGGTCTGGCCCACCTACAACCAGGCCACCCACCGCTGGATGGATGTCTTGACCCGTGAGCGAGATCTGCTCGACCTCCTTGGCCTTGAGATCCCCGGGCTTGGTGAGTAGTAGTAGCTATTACTTTACTACTATGTTTACTCCTGCTGTGTTATTATATGGCAAATTTTTGTTTTTTACCAAGAGCAATAATGCTGCTCATTACATTGTAGGTAAATTATATTTCAAAATCTTCTGTGCATTTCAGGTACACTGCTCTCCTTCTTCTCAGTAGTGTTGCTACTATGCTTATTTGTTTTAGATTTTGTGTTCATTTCATTGGCCTGTGAAATTATGTATGAGTGTAGTTTAAAGAACTGCGTAATGCTACACACTAAGGTTCAGATTTCTAATTACCGGCGCATCCCTGCAAAGTAGCAGGGATGTGCCAGTAATTGTGCGTCACGCCACCATCACCCATGGTGCGCCGTATTTACAATGCGGTGCACCATGGGCCCAAAACGTCACCAAAGCGTTACGCATCTGTGCCGTAAAGGCGGCGCATTGCTGGAGTTGCGTCGCAACGATGGTGCAGCTCCATCAATGCTCCGGGGTGCCCTATCTCCCCAATGCTGCGTCAAGCCGTACGTCTGCTTCAAGCAGGCGCAGGGTTTGAGTCACGCATCATTGTCCTCAAAGTGACTGATTGAAATCTTGTAGATTTCCCTCAGCCACTTTTAGGATGCGTTCCTGTACATGAACGCCCTCCCTTGCGCCGGAAAGCCCCCTATTGGCGCAGGGCTTTACAACGTGATGCATCTCCCATATGCGTCACGTTGTTAATATACACCGCACCATTGCGCCTCTTTTGTGCTGCCGCTGCATCACAAAAGTCACGCAACAATGGAGCAAAAGAGCCGCAAGGGGCTTCTAAATCAGCCCCTACAGTACAGACTCAAGTCTAGTCCTTCCTTTGTACACATGGCGATAAGAAGAAATAGTGGTGGTGGATTGATAGTTTGAGTATTTTAATGACTGGTTAATGTAGTAGGAAAGTTTAGTGTTGTCGCTGATCTTCAATCACGATGGACTTTGGCTGTCACTTCGCGTGCTGCGGACTGCTGCCTGCCAATCCTAGGCAAACCTTTTTAGTACTTTGTTTAGTGAGTTACATAAGGTAATTTCCAATTCGACGGTCCGCAAATCAAGCAATACTAACGTAATAACGTAGTCGACCATATGAGATTGGTAAATAATATATCCCGTGGAGTAGTTGTCTATTTGCTATTTCGCAAAAATATTTTGTTAGTTCTTTTGAAATGTTTGATTTGGTTGACACATATCATCCATGTTTTCTGTTTTTCTTTCTTTCATGTTGTACATCAGCTTCCCCCAGGGGCAAGAGGAGGACACAGGAGGAGGAGGAGGGTGCTGTTGACGATGCAGGCCAGGACCGGGCAGGCGAGGGCTCCTTTGCAGGCCCCAGTAAGTTTTAATTTTAATATAGAGTACTTATTTTTTCCTAGCGTTCCTCATTCAATTTTTTCTAAATCGTCTTTGATCTTCTTGTAGACAGGATCTAAATTCTTATCCTGCCTCGACTATGACTCCGTGTGGTATTACTAGATTATTCTTATTAGTCTGTCTGTGTAGCTAACTAAGATTGCACATTTGGCATTTCCATTGGTCTCCCATTCTAGTCAGCAATAGCTCTATGCACTGAGTGCAGTCCTCTGGGATTTGCCATAATGTCTTTTCAAGTATTCTAAATGTTAATGCTTTGATAATTGCCAACAATAAAAAGGTGAATGACCACCAAGAAAGAATAGGATACTACTTTACTTTTGGTTTGGATAGGAGGACAATCCATTCTACTACTGTTGCAGGGACAAATCTGCACAAACAGAACTATGGACACTAAATAATGCATTGCTTAGCTTATCAATTATAATAGGTGCTGTTAGACTTTCCACATACCTCAGTGATAACAGACTTTGTATTTGAACCCCCAATCTCCTTACTGACTAGATAGTGTGGCAGAGTCATTTAGCTCCCAAAGTCACCGATGGCAGAGGCACGGACTTATGCTTGCAAAAATTCAAAAACCTTTAGCTCATCCACTCTAGTCTGGAGGACCAAAAACCACAGAATCTATTTAAGTTTAAAAGCTTTATTAAAAGTAAACACATTTATTGAAATCAAGTTTTTCATAAAAGTAAATGTTTAACTGGAAATGGAAAAGTGCTTAGTGCTGACGATTAATTGGACACATTTCTTGTGGTCGAGCCGAGCTCTCACCTGGTTTGAACTTGATCCTGCTCTTGTTCTTAGAAGTCAAGCTTCTGTCTGTTAGGAGAAAAAGTGGTGTGTGTTAAAAATAAAAAGCAAGCATTCATCAGTTGGAAAAAGGGACATTTTTACTTTACAGTAGACAGTCACAAATTATTAAATTGTATACTGTTTTTTTCACATTTCTTTCTTCCTCCTAGACCAAATATTATATAGTAGTGAGTAGTGTATTCTAACATTATTAAATGTACTTTGTAGGTGGAACATCTGGAGGCGGGGCCAGCGTCGAGGTGGTGGTGGCATTGGACGAGGACAACTCTGGGGAGGAGGCGGTGGAAGTGCCGGACAAATCTGTGGGGGATGACACGGTGGTGGCGGGCAGAGGTAAGCTATACATTCCTTACTCATTTGAGATTGAAGACTGCAGAGTGTGCTTTCTGCACAGGTGTATTATAAATAAACCAGGTAGTAGCCTCCTCTAAATGTACTTCGACTTAGCTGTGAAGTTTTTGGCTAGAAGAATCCCAATCAGATTTGAGGTGAACTTGATGGAAGGGATGAACGAAAAGCGAAAGAAGGGTGTAAGTAAGTGTGGAAGGACGAGAAATTTAATGATGACTGGCAAAGAAGAATGATATGTGTTTGCTTGGTCCCCGAGGTGGCTGGGAAGGAAAGAATATGGTATGGTGCATGGCTGGGTGAATGATGAAGCAAGGATGGGTGTAAGGAGAACAGCCTGGGTGGGTGAAACAGAAACTGTATGTGTGCATATACTTTGAATGGATGGATACCTGGATCATTCATGGTACTATCTGACTCTTAGATAGCATATGTGTATCTAGAGAGAGTAGACGGTCACTGGATGAACTAAGTGTTACTTTGAAGAGCATGTAACACCGCACCCGCACGTCCGTTCCAGTGTAGGAAAGGCAAGGAAAAGAAGTTGTAATTTTGTCCAAATACTACCATGAATAGTAGTAGTAGTTTGTATTGCAACTGCAAGCACAGCATATATCCGGTTATTATGGTGGACACTCCCTATCTCTCTTAATAACTTTAGTTTCATAGTAGTACGTCATTCATGTGTGGGGGTATCACTGTTCACTCAATAATAAGCAAAGCACCTAAAGTCATCCCATATGTCATCTAATACATCCCATGTGAAGTGATAGATAATCAGATTATTTAGCTTCTTCATTTTCCTTTTCTAATACTCATTTGCACTGTAGGGTGAAAGCTAAATTAATTAAGCAGTAGCCCTTTTAACAGAGTATTCTCAGTGCCACCCGTAATAGAAAAGTAAGAGCTTCACCACCTGCGTGTACTGGACCGGTACAGTAACGCAAGTTTGTCTCACTCACCATGGTGTGCGTCTGTTTTTCTCGGGTGCAAGTTCACTGCGCTGGCATTATGCCGGCTTGCATAAGATAACGTACCAATTTTCCTAAACAAGAGAGAAGAAGAAGAATAAGACTGGTGTACTGTCATAGTCGACTGTAATGGAAGTCCATAGTGTTTGTAGAATTTGTTCCTTAAACTCCCACTAATGTTAGAGCAAGGATGAACAAGTCGGAGGTTACATAGATACTGTCCTCAATAGTTATGTACTGTGCTTTCAATTTGCTACTTGTACTGTGACAACTTTCTGCTCAATCATTTTGTGTTAATCTTAAGGAGCATTGGTTACAGACTATGTCTTTCTTTCTTCATGTAGTTGCTCCTTCCAAATCCAAGACACCATCAAGGAGGAAGGAGCTTGCTCGAATGGCCCGGCAACGGAGGCTGGATGCCACTGTCGCTGAATATCGGCGGCTGGTGGCCCTGGAGGAGGAGGAGACGCAGTCTGGTACAACAACAACGTCCACAGGGACAGCTGCATCCTCCTCCGTGCGGGCTGCCAGCCAAACGCCAACGCCGAGCAGCAAAGACAGCAGCTGCCCACCACAGGATTTGCAAGGCACACCGGCGCCGCTTATCCCTCAGACTGTCCTACCTGGAGCAGGAGGTCCTGACAATAAGAACTTGGTGGAGGGCCTCCGCTTCGAACTTGCCACCCTCCGCAAGGAGCATGATGCCCTAGCTGCTAAAGCCAACAGCACCCTGCCATAGTGTCCCTTGCCCCTTTTTTAGAGACTTTTGGGCGGTGGGAATTGGGATTTGGGTTTTTGGGTGACTTTTTAAGGACAATCGTTGGGGTTAGGGAGGGTCTTGCGGGAGAATATTTTGTTAGGGCTATAAAAATATACTTTTTGAAACTTTATCTGACCATACCTGTTTTTTACTGCTTTTGAGTCTGGTGGGTGGGGGTTTAACAGTAAGTTTGTTTTCCTGAATAGTCCTAGGACTTTAGTAGTACTACCGTCAATCTCTCGTCTCTCCTAATACTCCATTATACTACCTCCAACCAAACGCCTATCTTACCTGTAATTTCTGTTTGCAAGTAGGGCTAGGCCCAGGGCTGGCTCCACGGGAAACAGCGAATAAGGTTGGCAATCCTGGGCGGATAAAATTTCCTCATAGCGGTGATACTAGTGGTGTGACACAGTGGCAGTTGCAAGCCTATGAAAAAAAAGAAAATGAAATCTGGTTTGTCCTCCTGAGCAATACAACGGTACAATAGAGAATATAGCAGGTGACAGTACACTAGAACAGTGCCACATTGTAGCCTAACAAATGGTAAAGTATAACTACTAATTCGGTTGAAGTTCTTTGACATTAGCCATGGGTCTTTGTCAAGCAGAGTAAGAATATATCCTCGTATTTCTTCACCAGCCTGTTGGTATCACCTTATCCTCCCCAGCAAGTGTGTGGATTTATTGCTGTAATTTAGTCACACATCAATCAAAACCACACAGCCCGGGGGAAGAGGGTTAGGGTTTGAAAAATGGATGGGTACGGGGGTTTTTGGGAAAGGTTTTGTGAGACAAGAAAAAATAGCACAGCATGGACAAACAATTGTGAACATAAACAAATCTTTGGGTACAAACCTATCCATCAATCTTTGAAAGTGCATGCACTACTGCATGCATGTCAGTGAAAAGTAAGTAGTACTTTCGACAACTGTGGAAGAAAGAATGCGACAGTACAGGGCGTGTGTGGAAATATTGATAACTATATTCAAGATAAGGTCTCTGTTGCCAGATACCTGAGAGCCTTGCTGGTCACTATAAATCCATTCACAACACTCAATGGGGTTGGTCTGGAAGGTATAATAGATAGAAAAGGAGAAATTGCTCTTTTTTTAGGTGTCCCCTCACTCACCAGGGTTGCCCCTTGGTGACATGCTTCATCATTGGGGCCATCCCAGTCCTCTACGGGCTGGGGCGTGCTGCGACTTGCGAATTACGTAGGAGCACTTACAAATTACTATGTGTGGTGCAGATGTGATAGTGGAGTGGACTAAGTGATGTGTTAAAGGATCAATTTAGAAGCAGAGAGAGAGCCAAGAAATGCAGTCACAGTCATAGAAAAACACAATGGATACTGTATCTGTGTGTTGTTGTAGTTGTCCTGTTGAATTTGGTAAATGAGTTGCAAGCAGAAAAAAATTCCTCTTATTAGCGGCACTCCTCCATTCCATCTGACGCTTCGTCCATCAATGTTGGTGACCAGAAGACACCCTGTCCACTGCCTGCCTGGCGGATGCTGAATTGCGGCTCGCCAATGTGAAGCCTGACTCCATCCTTTTTTCCCCATTGCACAGACTGAAACCCGGCCTGTAATTATTCAACGAAAAACAGGAAGTGATATAATATTACAACACCACTGATAAATAAATATAAGGTATGTAGGCTGTGGAGTGCAAAAAGTCACACTTTGATTTTCCTAGTAGACAGTACAATATTTTTGACAGTGCGTACTCTGTCTGAGTCACCTTTTGAAGGATAAATAAGTATGGGCAAATTAATGGAGCGGATCTTTCCCCTCAAGCTAGGTGTACTGTAAACTGTGTTTTAGAACAAAATTAGATCTTCCCAGCAGTGCTCCCACCCAGACCCTTACTAAAGCCAGTCGCAAAAATGTAGAAGACCCCCAATCAAATCTCAAAAAACAAGGCCTAGCAGAAAACTGGTGACAAAACGTACTTTGAAAGTAAAAGTAGGCCCAAATACCCCCTTACCCACCGTGGATTGCATTCAAACCACTTGCAAGCAACCAAGCAAAAGTATCCATAGCCAGCATCGCTCCAAGACTCGAACCCTCCCCACCCAAAAACATGCAATAGAAATACTGCTAACCCTAACGAACCCTAAGTTAAGAATAGTGGCAAAGGCTTTCTTTAACTATGCCAAATCCCCCCTTTCCCACCATGGATTTTCTTCAAATGACTTGCAACCAAAATTACACATTCTCACGAGTGCTCTAAGACCCCAGAACTCAGTTGCAAAAATCTAGAACACCCCGAAACACATGCAATCCTGCTGCTAGTGCTAACCCTAACGAACCCTAAGTTACAAAAAGTGCCAAAAGGCTTTTCGGCATGGATTTTGTACCAACCACTTCTACCCGGTATTAGACCTTTCCAGGAATGCCCCAAGACCCGCCAACCCACCCGCCAAAAAGCATAACACCCCCAAACAGGCCAAAAGCAACATCTCCTACTTACAATATTTCTCGGCCTTCGGTCCAAACGCGCTGCGTAGCTAGGCCATATGTCCGGTTTGCCACCACAGATTTCCTGAAAAGCAAATGCAATCAAGATTAGAGTGTCCCAGCAGTGCTCACAGACCCCGAAACTCACCCACAAACAGACGGAACCCCCCCTAAGAGCACCTCAAAGGCAAGCAAGTCAGCAAAAACACAAAAAAAATTCCGCCTCGGATTTGGTCCAAACCACTTTTATCCGTTATTAGAGCTTCCCAGCAATGGCCCAAGAGCCACCAACCCAGGAGAAAACGAGTAGAAGACCCCCAAACAGCCAAAGAGCAAAAGTACAAAAATGGGGACTTAGTCATTTTTTTCCAAATTTCCCAAATCACTCCGCGCGCGCTCTGCAGCTAGGCCCTAACTCCCCTCTGCCACCATGGATTTGCTTCAAACCTCTTGCAAAGTAAAGTATCCATAGCCAGCAGTGCTCCCAGACCCTGAAACCCACCCACAAACACCAGGAAGCCCCCCAAACAGACCCCCGAAAATGCTACATTGAGCAAAATGTCAGAAATTGCAACAAAAAAATCGGCGTGGATTTTGTCCCAACCACTTCTACCCGGTATTAGACCTTCCCAGGAATGCCCCAAGACCCGCGAACCCACCCGCCAAAAAGCATAACACCCCCAAACAGGCCAAAAGCAACATCTCCTACTTACAATATTTCTCGGCCTTCGGTCCAAACGCGCTGCGTAGCTAGGCCATAAGTCCGGTTTGCCACCACAGATTTCCTGAAAAGCAAATGCAATCAAGATTAGAGTGCCCCAGCAGTGCTCACAGACCCCAAAACTCACCCACAAACAGACGGAACCCCCCCTAAGAGCACCTCAAAGGCAAGCAAGTCAGCAAAAACACACAAAAAATTGCGCCTCGGATTTGGTCCAAACCACTTTTATCCGTTATTAGAGTTTCCCAGCAATGGCCCCAGAGCCGTCAACCCAGGAGAAAACAAGTAGAAGACCCCAAACAGCCAAAGAGAAAAAGTACAAAAATGGGGACAGTCATTTTTTTCCAAGTTTCCCAAATCACTCCGAGCGCGCTCTACAGCTAGGCCCTAACTCCCCTCTGCCACCTTGGATTTGTTTCAAACCTCTTGCAAAGTAAAGTATCAATAGCCAGCAGTGCTCCCAGACCCTGAAACCCACCCACAAACACCAGGAAGCCCCCCAAACAGACCCCCGAAAATGCTACATTGAGCAAAATGTCAGAAATAGCAACAACAAAAAATCGGCGTGGATTTTGTCCCAACCACTTCTACCCGGTATTAGACCTTCCCAGGAATGCCCCAAGACCCGTCAACCCACCCGCCAAAAAGCATAACACCCCCAAACAGGCCAAAAGCAACATCTCCTACTTACAATATTTCTCGGCCTTCGGTCCAAACGCGCTGCGTAGCTAGGCCATAAGTCCGGTTTGCCACCACTGATTTTCTGAAAAGCAAATGCAATCAAGATTAGAGTGTCCCAGCAGTGCTCACAGACCCCGAAACTCACCCACAAACAGACGGAACCCCCCCTAAGAGCACCTCAAAGGCAAGCAAGTCAGCAAAAACACACAAAAAATTCCGCCTCGGATTTGGTCCAAACCACTTTTATCCGTTATTAGAGTTTCCCAGCAATGGCCCCAGAGCCGTCAACCCAGGAGAAAACAAGTAGAAGACCCCCAAACAGCCAAAGAGAAAAAGTACAAAAATGGGGACTTAGTCATTTTTTTCCAAGTTTCCCAAATCACTCCGAGCGCGCTCTACAGCTAGGCCCTAACTCCCCTCTGCCACCATGGATTTGCTTCAAACCTCTTGCAAAGTAAAGTATCCATAGCCAGCAGTGCTCCCAGACCCCGAAACCCACCCACAAACACCAGGAAGCCCCACAAACAGGCCCCCGAACACGCTACATTGAGCAAAATGTCAGAAATAGCAACAACAAAAAATTGTCGTGAATTTTGTCCCAACCACTTCTACCCGGTATTAGACCTTCCTAGGAATGCCCCAAGACCCGCCAACCCACCCGCCAAAAAGCATAACACCCCCAAACAGGCCAAAAGCAACATCTCCTGCTTACAATATTTCTCGGCCTTCGGTCCAAACGCGCTGCGTAGCTAGGCCATAAGTCCGGTTTGCCACCACGGATTTCCTGAAAAGCAAATGCAATCAAGATTAGAGTGTCCCAGCAGTGCTCACAGACCCCGAAACTCTCCCACAAACAGACGGAACCCCCCCTAAGAGCACCTCAAAGGCAAACAAGTCAGCAAAAACACAAAAAAAATTCCACCTCGGATTTGGTCCAAACCACTTTTACCCGTCATTAGAGCTTCCCAGCAATGGCCCCAGAGCCGTCAACTCACCTGCAAAGAGGTAGAACAACACCCCCACAAGTGCTGAGTCTTTCTTCATTGGGCGTAAACCAGCCCTCTGCTTTGATGGAAATAGGAGTCTGGAGGAGGAGGATAGAGGAGCATGTTCTTCTGAACTTGTGAACCTGAGCAATGCAGACTGCGGCACCTTCAAATCAATTAGCAAACAAGTGAAGACAATTCTGCTGATGGGCTTGTTTTAGTGATTATCTGATTAAAGTTTGAATTATATTAACTGTGCACAACAAAGAAAGACAGACACACAGGAATAAAAGTGAATAAGGACGAAAAAGAAAGTTATTGATTTGTTGTCTCATTTTCAGGGCTCGGTATCACGGTCCGTGAATGAGAATAAGGCTTCGTCATCATACTCTGCAAATTCAGGCAGGGTGAGGTTAGTGTCACCTGACAGAGAAGAAATTCCCTCATCTATGTTGCTGTCCACGTCGTTTTCATCCGGCGCGCTTTCTCGTACTCTGAAATCTGGTGGTATGAGGTGCTGATTCATCTTGATCATTGTTAACCTCTCCACATTTTTGGGCGAGAGGCGGCTCCGTTTGGAAGTTACAATGCCACCAGCAGCACTGAAAACACGTTCAGAAGACACGCTTGCGAGTGGGCAAGACAAGTAGTTTAAAGCCAGGTTGGTGAGCTGTGGCCACAATTCTTTTTTCCCATGCCAATACGCCAATGGGTCAGCATTAACATAGACCTCTGTTGAGTCATTAAGATAGTCCTTGACCATCGAATCATGGTTCTCCTCCAAGGTTCCTCCACTTTGCTTAGCTGTTGCTGGGCCCTTTTGAGAACCAAACCCAAGCCGAGCTAGCCAATCCTCTTCAGCCTCCAATGTTACTGTTGTGTCTGGTGGTGCAGATGATCCGGTTGCCGGTCTCTTTAACGGCTGAGAGGTCACTTGTGCCCCAGCCACAGGTGCAGAAGTGGATTGTTGTGACTGGGGATGGCCTGCTGTTGCTGATGTACTGCCTTTTCCTTCAATTTGCTGCCGTTCTCTTTCAAACCTCTTGGCTGAGGAGTCTATCCACTGTTTGTACTTTGTAACATCTTCATCAGCAAGAGGAAAGAATGCTTGGCCTGCCAGCGCCTTTTTGTAGCGTGGATCCAGAATAGTAGCACAAATGTAATGCTGGTTTGAGTGGATCATTTTAAGACGTTCATCACCTTGTAAGTGCTCTAATAATTTCTCAGCCAGAACAAAAGGGTCTTGGTTTTTTTCATCTTTTTCAAACACAGAACACACCTCCTTCAGTTGGTCCTCCAGCATGTACGACAATGGGATAGCTTTTCCCAAATTACAGTCCTCCTTGCTGACTGCACGCATGAAGAACTCAAAAGGACGAAGCATGCGTGTCAGGCTTTTAACTATGTTCCATTGTGCTGCACCCATCCTCAGGTCCTCCTTCTGAGCTGTACCCTGTGTTAAGAAATAGTGATCGAGTACCGTATACTGCTCATACAGATGCTCAAGCATGTAGAAGGTTGAGTTCCAACGTGTTACCACCTCCTGGATGAGTGCTTTCACTGGCATTTGACATTCATATAACAGGCTCCTCAGATGCTTCCGGGCCTTAAAAGAATGGCTGAAATGGTTGCATATTTTTCGGCAGGTCTCCACTACTCTGTACGCTGCACTGTCTTTATCACCCAAGAATTTTTTGACAACCAGGTTTATACAGTGCGCCAAACACGGCACTCTGAAATAGTCACCCAGCTGCATGGCCTTAACTATATTGGAGCCATTGTCCGTGGAAACATAACCAACCTGGCGTTTTTTTGGGGACAGCCAGTCAAGGACCTTTGTGTTGAAGACATCCAAAATGTTTTGTGCTGTGTGACATTTCTCCAAACCAAACATGGCTAGTGTTGCATGTTTCCGAGCAGCTTTAAAAACAATGTCCGGGTCAACACCTGCGTTTAGCTTTGCTTTAGCCCCTGAAAAAGAGACCCTGTGTGCAGTGATGCACATGTAATCAGCGCCTGCGCCACTGGTCCACATGTCTGTTGTCAGATGTATAGTGTGAACAGCACTCTTCTGCAAAGCTGCCCCAATCACCTCCAGAACATCTTCATGTAGTGCTGGAACCGCAACTCGGGCAAAATAGAACCGACTAGGAACCTTCCATTTAGGGCAGAGCGCTGCCACTAATTCTAGAAAAACAACCCCTTCTACAAAAGAAAGAGGGAGAAGGTCCTGAGCTAGCATTTTAGCCAGCTTAGTCTTATACAGACGCGTCAGTGGGTGGTTGCGTTCATATTGCGCTTCTGTAAACAACATCTTTTTAATGTTGCCCTGGACCAAAGATTTACGGGATGATGATGATGATATCTTCGACTCAGTTACGCTCGCTGATAAACTTTTTCGCATTGATGTCTCACTCTCTCCCACACTCTTAGTGTGGCTCACATGGGGTGTGCTGCTGACAGGGGTACTGGGTGTAAGTGAAGTGTTTGAATCGTCTTCTTCCTCCTCGTCATCATCAGATGAAAAATCAACGTTTTCATTACGTGCAATTCGGGCTTCCTTGACCGCCTCTAGGTGCGCAAACCATTGGACAGTGTGCGTTCTCCTAAGATGATCTCTCTGGCCTCCGGTACCATAGTTGGTACCAAACTTATCACGACTAACTCGAAGCTTACAAATGCTACAAATGGCTACGTTTTCCTTTTTTGGGCAAACACTAAAGAAGTCCCAAACTGGAGACTTGAAATGTCTTTGGGGGCCGGAGGAGGCGGCGATACTGGTGGTGGTGGTCCTGCTGCTAATGCCAGATGAAGTGGAGGATGTGGATTGCCGAACTTCAGTACGTTTTGCACTTTCACCACCACTAATTGAGATCGAGGTGGATAGAGGTCCCTTCTTGCGAGAAAGAAATATGGAAGCGGTAGGTGTTGGTGTACTAGTTAACTCCAAATCTAATGATTGTTGTGTTTCCATTTCCATTGCCTCCTCGTCGACATCATCATCACGCTCAGCAGCTTCTCGGGATAGGGTCAAAATGTCTTTTTGCTGCATGCCCGCTGGGGCTGCAGTGACCTTTATGATGACTGGCTCGTTGTCATCGTGAGAGGCTTCATCAGCAGCCGTATCCGTCACTTCTTGTTGAGCCTCATCACACTCCACAGCTTTGAGTTTTTCGACGACCTTCCTTTTACGCTTAGGTACCTTTGTCAGATCATGGTGGGCCTCACTCTCAGACGGCCGTGGTGGTTCCCAATTTTCATCCAGTTCATCAGAAGGAAGTGGGCTTGAAAAAGATGTAAACACCCCCCTTGATCTTTTCCTTGCTAGGGATGTGGAAGACAATGAATGATCATCAGGAGGAGTGGCTTCCAATGCTACCTCGGCTTGATTGTTGATTTCCTGATGTGCCCCTACTTCGGGAGGAACAACTATTGTGGGCACTTGTGACCCTTGAGGTTCCGTGACGATTTGAACCTGTGTTTTCAACATTGTCGTAAATACATAATTTTGGTATCAGTGAACCGCAAATGATCCATTTAGCATATCCTGGTGTTTTCGCTATGCTACGAGCAAGAACACTCCTGTTATGAACACATTTCTGGTTTACCCATGGCATCCATCTTAGATTACGGCAGCCATTTTGTATTCTTGCCCTCACATAGTCAATGGACACGCAGTGACCTCTTTTTCACTTAAGGACACGTAAGCTTTAGCCAGCGATTCACCTTGCTAGTGACACGTGCACCTTAGGACAGAAAACGCCATGGCTACATGACTCGGCAGAAGCTGCCTCCCCAGCCTGAGGCCAGTCCTGCTATACTGGTTCTCGTATTCGTTGGCCTGATAATGATTAGGCGGCCGAAGCTGGTAGCCTTGCCCATTTACGACCCGCAAACATCCCTTATCCTGCTTTTCTATCTTCTGCACCTGGCTCTGCTCCTTTCCTTCTGGGCCTTTATTAGGGGGAGGTAACGAAATTTACGATGAGGCGGTCCGGCTCTTGAATGAAAAGTTGACATGGGATTATGATGGAACAGTGGGAACCCCTCGTTCGTAATGTTTTGACATCAGATATTGTTGACGATTCTTGTGTAACGCCAAATATTTATTGTTTAGGACATGAAGGTTTAGAAATGTACTAGCATGTAAAGAATTTGCCCCAAGCTGAAAATTGAGTATTTAAGGAGCAACCCACTTTGTACAAATCGAACAGTCTCCTAGATTCTGCCCGTGTGTAGTTTCTGTGACTTCTGTGTCCCTGCAGTAATAAACCTTTGGTCTTTGACGCCACCATCGAGAAGCCCGTGTTTCTGTTTATGTGTGCACCGAGACAGGTAGAAGTCCGGGGTCTTCGGGTGTTATCCCTGACACCTCTGGACGGAACCAAAAAGTTCAGAACTCCAATTGGCGCCCATAGTAGGGCGACGTCATTCGGTACCGGTCCAAAAGCCTGAAGAGTTCGAGTAGTTCGTGTGAAGATTCCAGATCGAGGCGCCCCACTTCATCGATCCCGGCATATCGCAAAAGTGGCCCGACGTTCTCTTC
Source organism: Lissotriton vulgaris (assembly GCF_964263255.1). Classification (NCBI taxonomy): domain Eukaryota; kingdom Metazoa; phylum Chordata; class Amphibia; order Caudata; family Salamandridae; genus Lissotriton; species Lissotriton vulgaris. The sequence goes on from NC_141699.1 coordinate 47,411,246, forward strand.
CACGAGGGTTCCCGTTCAGACGGCTGCAGTGATCCGCTGCCTTGACTGTCGCCCTGTCTTGGACCCGAGGTGCAGACCTTAGTACGGCGAGACGTGACGGGTTTCTCCTTGGTGACGTCTTCAGTGCCTCAGTTAAGTATTAAGTGGTTGCTAGTTGGTTACTTCATAAGGGTTGCTCCTGTTTGGATAATCCTTTTAGTTCTTGGTTTGGTTTGGTTTCGTAAGATTATCACTGGTTGTTCTAGTTACGATAATCATTTGGTTTAGTTTGGGTATCGATACATTTGTTCGCTTTGGTAGGCCTACTTCTTGGTTCGAGCGCGCACCTTCGTTTGTGTTTTGTCTGTTCTGTGTTCCGGGTTATAAAATGGTAAGTCGGAAAAATTGTATGTTGTTGTGTTTTGGTTGCAACAGTGATTCCCGGTTGGAGGACTCATGTCTGGTTCCTCCGATTGGAACTCCTCTTTATGATCTGTATTGTAAGTTCGGAGTGGGTCCTATATCTTATAACGAGGTATGGATCCGATATACAGAGAAAGACGGTGTCCTTAGTTGGCCACTGCATGGTAGTTTTGAACCCGAAATTCTCGATAACTTAGAAAGAAAATTATTTAAGAAGAAAGCCCGGCCGGCAATGTTTGATTCTTTCCGTTATTGGCGAAAAGAATCCAAACAGAGAGAAACTAAAAAATTAAAGAAAGAACAGAAAGAACAAGAGTTGACTTTAGAACAGTCTGCCAAGCAGCTGCAACTCAACGAGTCTGAGAAAGCGATGGAGGTGGCCAATAGAGAGCGTATTCTAGCGATAGACAAGTGCTATCCTGCCTTGCCATTGAGTACAGCTAAGATAGTAGAGGACCCCGAAAAGGATCCCCTGTTGTCTTACTTGTTGAGGTCACCCCCACCGTATGCACAGGGTGCTACAGCTCCACCCTTACCGAATGTTCAATTACCGGTTGCTGGACAGCCTGGTATACCTGCTCCTGCTCCCCTGAATCAAGCTCCTGTACCTCCTGTGGTCAATGTTAATGTTCCTCCGGCACCCCCTCTTCCAGGGTTGCCGGCTCCTTTGCCTATGCCTGTACCGCTCATACCTGTTGTTTCACAAGCTACTTTGCCTACTACTCCGACTGTTCCTGTTTTATCTGTTCCGACTGCTACTCTACTTACGGCTTCTGCTAGCATTATGACTCCGCTTTCTGTTCGTCGGAGAATCACTGATTCTGTCTCCAATATTCTATCTCCCTTCTATAAAACTTTGATTAAGACTCCTGCAGCCTGATTCATCATTCTCCCGTTTTGCGAGCCCCTAATAGCGATTCATAACGAATCGCTATTAAGGACGTGCAAAACGGGATTCATGTAGGAATTGCAATAATTATTGCGATTCCTACATGTTCCTTATTTGCGATGAGCTAATTGCTAATCGCTAATAAGGAATAACTCCCCATGCATTCCTATGGGCCTACAGGCCCGTAGGAATGCATGGGGAGTCATTCCTCATTTGCGATTAGCAATTAGCTAATCGCAAATAAGGATGCGATTTCAAGGGTGCTAGGGGTGTCCAAAGGACACCCTGTAGCACCCCTGAAATGTAATCTACATTGGTGTTGCGCACACACATGTCCAAAGGACATGTGTGTGTGTAACATGCAACCTAGAAAAATGCATTTAAATGCATTTTTCTAAGTTTTTGCTATTTACCGAGAGGTCTGACCTCTCGGTAAATAGCGGCCCAAAATTGCCATTTCGCAATTTTAAAATGCTTCATGAATTGCATTTAAGGAATCTCAAATAGAGATTCCTTAAATTCAATTCTTCGCAAATGTGCGAATTCTTAAATAGCGAAATTTGCATTTGGGATGATGAATCCCAAATGCAAAAATTGCACTTGCAAAAGGCAAGATTCTGAGAATCTTGCCCTTTGCGAGTGCAATTTAGCTTGATGAATCAGGCGGCTGCTTCTGACTCCGTTCAGAGACGTAGTCAGCTTCCCAGTACTGAAGAACGGGGAATATTAGATTCCACAGCTCTTAGATGGATTTCGAAAAGTGGAAGATATAGTGTAAGAGATGTATTAGATACATTTATGCAATGGAATGAACCGACACAGCGATATGTGTTTGATGAAATGTGCTTCCTTTTGCGTGAGGAATTGGAAGAGGATGACTCTGAATCAATTCTAGACAAATTAATTAATGTTCAGAAAGAATTTGCTGCATGTATGGTAGTTGGTCAGAGTATAAAGGAAGCGATGGAATTGATTTTAAGTTATGGGAATGATCCTTCCCTTCGTTCACCAAGAGAGTTAGAGAAACGCAGTACGAAGCAAAACCGCCAATATCCTATGAGGGAGGTTCCTCCAATTTGGCGCGAAGCTGTGCAAGCTGATGCGGTCCGTGGTATTGCAGCCGCTCCGGCGCAATTCCAGAGAGTGTGGATACACATTCCGTGGAAGCGAGCTGAAGTGTTAGCAGTGAAACAGGCCTTGCCAGATCCGCGTAAGAATCCAGCCGGATACTACAAAGAGTTAGCGCAGACAGTTGAAGCTTGCGTAATGAATTTAGCGGACATTGACATGTTATTTGGCAATGTAGTTCCACAACCAATTTGGGCTAAAATTCGTAAAGAAAATCATCCAGTTGCCCTAGGTGGTGATTGGGCAGCTATAATAGCGGCAGACGGTCAACAAACAGGTGGTTCTAAACCAGAACCTCTAATTGCTGGTTTGCCTGGTAGAATAATAGATTTAATGAAGACTCTGATGCCAGCATTGCGCGTTAACTGGGACAAGTTGTCCGCATGCAGGCAGAAGAAAGACGAAAGTGTCTCCGATTTTTTCACAAGGTTTGAAGAAACTTTCGTTGATCACAGTGGTCAGGATATGAGCACGGAAGGAGGACAGAGACTATTTGTTGATAAATTCGTGCACAATCTGTTACCAGAGCTCAGTAATAAATTGAAAGATTCTGAAAGTGCGTGGGCTGTTTCTACGACTGCGCAAATACTTGCAACTGCCCAGTATTATGAAAATAGGGATAAAGAAGAGAAGGAAAAGTCAGATAAGAAAACGAAAGATTTAAAAACAAAAGTTATTTTGCAGCAAGCATATCCGCCTCGCACGAATCAGACTAACACACAGCAAGGGTCATATCAAAGGACAGATTATGGTTCTCAGAGACCGCAATATCAATGGAATCAGTGTGCTTACTGCAAAAAAGAAGGTCATTATAAGAATGAGTGTCCAGTCTTAGCACAAAATAATGCTGCAGCAGCTCAGAGAGGTCGTGGTGGTTCTGTGCAAAATTCTAAAGGTCGAGGACGAGGTGCTACGCCTCCACAAACAAATGATCGCCCTTCTAATTATTTTGATCAGCGAAATGGACAGTGTGCCCAACAAAATAGATCTCAACAGTATCACGTTGAAGACTACTGTGAAGTTAGTGAGGAATTTCAGCAAAATGAGTACTAGGACAGCCATGGACAAAGAGAGGGAGTAGTATCAGTTCCAGTAGATCAGAGTGGGCCTTATGTCGCAGTAGCAACATCAGGTGTAGTCGAACCGTTTCTGTTGGATACTGGTGCAGCAAAAAGTTCTATCATACATGCGAAACTCCCTGGCGCACCTTTGTCTGGCTTAACAAATGTTTCTGTAGGTTTTTCAGGCGCCCCTGTTTACAACCCTGTATCTGGTCCCTTGTCTATTTCTGTTGGACCCCGTCAATTGAAAGCACCCTTGATTTTGACGACCGGTTGTAATGAAAATCTGCTTGGTTTAGACTTGTTAAAACGCCTATATGCGACATTGTACTGTTCTCCTTCAGGAGTACAGCTTACATTAGGTAAGAGAATCATCTCTCCGATGTATTTGTCAATGGATGCGCTCCCACCAGAGCTGCGTTCTCTCCCTCATTCTCTTTGGGCGACTGGTCCTAACGATGTAGGTCTTTTAGAAATTCCACCATATGTAGTCACTTTGAAAGCGAATGTCAAATTTCCACGAATCCCACAATGTTAAAGATTAGACTGCAAAACGTCAACATTATCGGCGCCATCTTGCCCCTTTCCAAGCCCATTCGTGCGCGTAAGCGGCAGCCATTTTTGAGCACCATGGCCTCCCTGCCCCTCGCTGATAGCCAGCGCGTCTCTCTCTCCCTTAACCTCGCAAGCATCCCCCCCCGCACACTGACAACCCCCGCTCTCTCATGCCTTGGGTCATAAACCCCTCTTCAGCGCAGCTTCATCACGGAATCCCATCCGGTTCCCAGCGCGACACCTCCCCTCATTCCTTTCATGGCCTCAGATCCTTTTGATGCAAACCCCCTTTTCCTGTGTCCCCGTTTGTCTTCCTTGTTCCCAGGCCGCCACCTGGCCCTGCGGATACTGTTTATTACCCCGTACAGTAGGAAGCTTCCCCTCCCCATCGAAAGACCCTCGAGCCGATCAAAGCACCCCACCCTATGAGATCCGATCAACCCCATGCATTCCGTGAATCGGCGGAATGCCCTGCTGTGCGACAACCATCACCTGTTGTGACCAGGGTGGGGAATCCAACTGTAAATGTATGTGGGAACGGGCCTGAAGGGGAGATTCCGAGGATGTTCTTTCAAATACTAAAGTGTTGCGAGAATGTGTTATGTGCAATAAAGGTCATAAACCCTAGTATAAGAGGCCAGGCCTCAGAGATGTGGTTAGAGCACCTCGTGACGATACTTGCTGTCTGAATTGATGTGTTCTCCTCCGGAGAGAATAAAATCCTCGTTTCCTGCCTTCCAGTCTCCAGCGCCTGCTTCTTCATTGATTAATATTGGTGGGTCATAGAGGCGATACCGCCGGGCAACATAAAAAGGGTCTTTGGTTACCGGTTGTCTTTGGAACCCTTTTTTTACAATTGGCGTCCCAAACGTGGGGCCCATCAGCGACTCGTGGATCCAGTGGGAGAGGTCCTGACGACAGAGTGAACGACTGCAACGATCGGAAGGTACCCTGTCCGATAGACCCTCGTCTGACAGCCGATCATCCGAACTTCACTGGTTCCGAACAGACCTCTCTCGAGTGATCTGCGGTCCTGACTGGGAACCATCAGGAGTGCCACGAGAAGTACGAAGAGAAGAGGACGATCGGGCGCTGGATTCGGAAGACAAGAAACTGTCCATGCGGTCCGGGTTGGTCGTGTAAACACGACGAATTGCGAAAGTGATAGATAAATTGAAAATGATTGATAATTGTTGAGAAAATACTAGTATTACTTTTTGTTAATTTATTGGAGATTCGCTGTCTGCAAACGGAGAAACAACAGGCTCTCCCTTTATAAACAGCGAAGGATAGGTACGCACCCGTCGGACCTATCTTTCTCCCCCACTGAACAATTGCCCCTTCCCCCCATTGATTAACTGTTATAGATTGTTTTCTGGAGAAAAATAGGTCCCCCTCTTTACAGATAGTGAAAGGGTAGGTGACGCGAACCTTTGCGAGCCTACTTATTCTCCCCATTGACCATATTGATTTTTTTTTTTTGACCTAACATTGATTGATTGCTCAAGATTGGTTCATGAGGTATTCACTACGTGCAAACAACGTAGAATAGAAATATTCTGTCTAGTCTTTGCGCGCAGTGATAAGATAGGTAGTGCTGACTATTATCCCATTGTGATCCGTCATGCCTGTCTTCTCCCCACTGGTTAGTAGCCTGTTTAACCCGGACCGCTTATTAGAGATGAACCATCCGGCTCCGCTGGAAGGCACCCCTAATAAGGACATGTTCTCGAAGCATGGATTAGTTGCTATAGCCTATAGCCAGCTGTGGCATAAATATACGAAAAAGGATCGAGAAAGTCAGTGGCCACTGATAGGATCCTTCGAAGATGATAGAATAATCGCACTAGAAACAGCCCTTGGTAAAAACAAGACGACGTCCACTATGCTTGACAGCTTCGGCATGTGGCGAAAAGAAGCCGAACAACGCAAAAAGAGAACCGAGAGTAGGTTGGGAAAAGAGCTGCGGAAAGCAGCCCACCTAGCGGCCCAGAAACTAGAGAAAGAGATAAAAGAAAGAGAGGATACCAAACAGAAGCTAGAAATAGAAACATCAAGCCAGTGTCTGGTTAGAACTCCCTCCACGCTCTACCCTGAATTACACTCAAAACAGCGAACCAACGATGATCTGCTGCTAGGTCCTCCGATCATCCACATGCCCCCTCCATATGCCCCTTCCCAACCCTTAGCCCAGCACCCACTACCCCCAGGTACAAGCGAGAGTAGCACCACGGCTTCAGCCCCCATGGCCTCCGTGCCGGCTGAACTCCTTGTATTAGATACTACGCAAACGACAACGCTAGGCGACCCAGAAGCCCGAGGGGGTGGTCCTGCTAGAGCATATAGACTAAGCAAACATGAACGAGCAGGGGTCGACAAGATAGCAAAGATACTGGTAGAGAAGAAGGAGGATGAAGAGTCCGTCACGGATGTGTTTAATTCTTATACTGGGAGTCACAGACGACACTTTACTGTACAACTGTGTTACCATGTCTTAAATGCATACGAGGACCGATATCAAGAAAAAGGTCCACAGAGCCTAACGACTCTGTACCGGAAGGTTGATATCGGGGATAAGAGTGAGAGTGATGTGACGGACCTCCTTACTCGTACGCTTGAGGTTTTCCGCCACCTCACTGAACAAAAGCCGAAAATCGAATCCACTACCTCCGTAGCAACCAACCCACAAACTGAACGACCTAACACTATGATGCCGATACGAGAGGCTGCCCCTTACTGGGTTCCTCCACGAGGTGAAGGGACTCACGATGACGCAAACAACAAAGATGCAAAGGGAAGGGTAGTGTACAATTGGGTCTACCAACCATGGGACCGGCAAGAGATTCTGACCTTCCGGAAATCTCTGCCTGACCTACGTAAAAACCCCACTGCCTTCTATACTGAGTTAGGTACGGCCCTAGGATCGACGATTATGACTCTAGCTGACATCGATTTGTTTTTCGGGTTATGTCTACCAGCTGATGTGTGGAAGCAAATCCGGAAAGTCGACCACTCTGAGCTGTTTGGACATAACTGGTCACAACTTGATGGCATAGACAGACAACGAGAACCCGGACAAAAGCCTTTGAAAGCCATTTTAGACCTCCCGGATAAAATCGTGCAGAAATTAAAAACCCTGATCCCAGAAAAGAAAGTGGACTGGTCGATAGTAACGGCTTGTCGCCAGAAACCTCAGGAGGATGTATCGGAATACTTCTCCCGGTTTGAAACGGTGTTCTCCGATTACAGCGGCCAGGACCTGACCACTGCAACCGGACACCATCTGTTTGTCCAGAATTACGTTAAGGGCTTATCACCGGAGGTCTCGCAGAAACTGCAGGCCAGCGAAAGTAGTTGGGCAGCCTCCAAACCTACGGCTATCCTCCAGATGGCCCAATATTATGAACATCAGAAAAACGAAAATGATAGAACAACAGAGAGAAAGAAGAAAGAATTAAAGGAGAGGGTGATGATAGCACAACTGCAAGGGGTGACTCTGGGACGAGACCAATACCGGGGAAACCCTCAGATGAACGTCCCTAAAACGGCACCTCCCAAAGACCGTGCTTCAACTCCCCACATTGGACGTACAGACATTAGAGAGGACGAGTGTGCCTTCTGTAAAGGATCGGGCCACTGGAAATCTCAGTGCCCGGTTCTTTTGGAACTCACCAGAAATAGAGATCCTAGAGATTCAGCAAACGAACCAAGAAATAGGGGACCACAGCGAGGGCCCCCAAACAACGCAACTAATGATAGATCAAGTAGGCCAAACACATTTGACCGACCCCGACAGAACCAATGCCAGCAATCTGACTACGATGATGTTCATGACTTTGCATAGGACTGCCTAGGGCAAGGGAGGGATCCAGTCGAGCTCCATGTTGACCAGCAAGGCCCTTATGTCACTGCTAAGGTCTTGGGTACAAAGTCACCATTCCTGGTAGACACTGGCGCAACACGTAGTGCATTATCTAAACGACTGATTCCAAGGGCACCCTTGTCTGGCTCACTAATAACATCGACAGGTTTCGATGGGACGCCCTCCACTAACCCTTTGTCCGCCCCAATCCTCTTTGACTTAGAAAATAACACCACTGACACTACGTTTTTGCTTTCCTCCAATAGCCCTGACGCAATTATGGGACTCGACTTATTGAAACACTTCCGAGCAACGATTAGATGTTCTCAAGATGGAGTCCGAGTTTTCCTTTACGACAATCCTGTTCTGCTCAGACATTGCCCCCCCAGACACATGTTTTCCATCACCGACGCTGACACTTCCCTGCTTGACACTCTGCCTCCGTATCTGTGGGCCAAAACGGATTCGGATGTAGGGCGCATGATGATTGACCCAGTGCACATCACTGTTCGACCAGATGCAACACTCCCAAAACTTCCACAATATCGGATATCGCCCGAGGGCGAGAAAGCATTGGTAGAAATCATCCAATCACTGATAGACGCAGGAGTGGTAGAGGAAGTAGTTAGCAACGTTTGCAACAGCCCAATCTTGCCCATCATTAAGAAACAGGGAGAAGGAGATGAGAAAGCATACCGCTTCATCATTGACCTTCGAGAGATCAACAAAGTGGTGGTACCCCAGTACCCTGTGGTCTCGGACATTACCACCATCCTGACTTTGATTCCCTCCACTGCCACCACCTTCACTGTCATTGACCTCAAAAACACATTCTTTTCCATCCCCATCCACCCAGACAGCCGATATCTCTTCGGTTTCACCCTAAAAGCCCGCTCATATAGGTTCTGCCGAGCACCCCAGGGCTACACAGAAAGCCCTAGCATCTACAGCCAGGCCCTCAAGAGACAACTGGATCAAGTCCAGTTACCCGATGGAGTGGTGTTAGTACAATATGTCGATGACATCCTCTTGGCAGCCGACACCACTCCACTAGCTGTCACAGCCACCATTCAACTCCTGCATTTCCTTGCCGAAAATGGCCACAAGGTCTCTAAGAAGAAGTTGCAATTCTGCCAACCCCAGGTCACTTACCTAGGCCACCTTTTGTCCAAAGACGGAAGGAAATTGACTCTTGACCGGATCCAAACCATTCTCGACACCCCCGTCCCTAAGACCCAGAAACAGGTCCGCTCCCTACTAGGCCTCACCTCCTTCTGCCGACAGTGGTTACCCAACTTTAGCCTTGTAGTAAAACCACTGCTTTCATTGTTAGCAAAGGACATCCCTCTCCCACTCCCTTGGACCCCTGAGTGTCAGGCATCTTTCATGCAACTACGAGATGCCCTCTGCTCGGCCCCTGTGTTGGGCACCCCCGATTACACAAAGCCCTTCTCCCTTTACACCCATGAAAGGGAGGGGTGCGCTTTATCTGTCCTGACCCAGTCCATCGGCTCAAAGCAACGACCATGCGCTTACTTCTCAGCCACTCTTGACCCTGTAGCCAGAGCCCTGCCCGCTTGCCTTCGAGCCGTAGCTGCTGCTGCGATCTCTATCCGACAGAGTGAAGGGATCGTGCTCTCGAATTCCCTCACAGTACTGGTACCCCATGCAGTTGACACCCTCCTAAACCAAACCAAAACGCAACACCTGACGAGTTGTGGTTCTTGGCATTCTGAACCTGTGTTTTAAATGTCATGACTCTGTTATGAATTTGGTATCAGTGAACCGCAAATAATGAATGCGTTATTCATGAGTATTTTCGTCATGTTACACCAATGGATTCACTGTGCATTTGAAGGTTTTGCATTGAACACTTGGGTTTCATCTTGTAAATAGAAGCCATGTTATTTTGTTGCCCTTACAGTAGGCTCTCTCCCATGGCAGAGTAAGCATTTAAAGGACATAACCTTAGCATGGGTTTGTGCTGACTTCTGTATGACCTGACGACAGCTGACCCTGTTGCTCGAGGCTAACCTCCCAAGCCAGTCCCAAGCCAGTTCCTTGTTCAGCAGCTGGCGCAATAAAGTTCAAAGAGCAGGACATGTCCGACCTTTTATGGCACCATTCCCACGGCTTCTATCTCCGTCCCATCTGTTGCTGCTTTTCCTTTAAGACATGTTCATCGATCTAGTTGAAGGGTTTTATGGTGGGTTTGTCCGGCCTGATGGAACAGGAAACCAAGCATGTGTGCAATTCTTTTCTTAGCCTGGACTTATCCTGAAAGTGGTGCTTTGTATGCACGTCCTGGGAATTTCCAACATAATGCACTTCAAAGCAGGAATGTGTGCTTAAAGCGAAATATTCTGTATAAAAGGCCTGTGCGAAGGCCATGCAGGCAGACTCTCTCATCCAGTTGCTTTAAGAGTGGCTGGGCGACGGAGCCTCACAATTAATGATAATAAAGATGTCTTTTCATATTTCAGATTCTGTGTTGATTTCTTTGCCACTCTTGAATGGACTACTTATTGGTAAGACCCCTGAGAAGGAGTATTGTAAATATTTGGTTCTTCAGTTGGCGCAACCAACAGGGGCATCATCATGGAAGTGAATACCTGGAGGAGAGTTTTTCAGAGAAAAGAACTATGCTGGGGAAGGCAAGACAGGAATCTACTAAAAGAGGTACTCTGTGCACGGAGGTTCTGGGGGATTCTCTGTCTTTGCGGCCTGGCATATTTTTGATTTTTCTGACTTAAAACTCTCCAAAAGATGTCACTCCTGACTGAGCAACCCTTTTTGGCGCAAGTTTTTTTTAAAGAGACTGTTAGTGCAGTTAGAAATTGGCAGTTAGAATTTGGACATCTATTTCTTTGGTACAGCTGTGATAAGTATTTAAGTGGGTCGCTCCCAGAGTCCTTAGTAGTTGACACTTTGCTGGTGCTTTTGTCGTATGCACCTTTGCGAGTGTTTTTGTTGTTGACGCTTTGCTAGTGTTTTTGTCGGTGACACTTTGCTAGCGTTTTTGTTGTTGTTGTATTATTTGACGTCTGCAGACGCCAAAAACCGAGGGTATTTGTTCTTTGCAGGGACTTGGTAAATCCCGTAACCCTTGAAGTTTGATGCTGGATTAGTGAGCTATAAGATGCCTGATCTTAGCGAATTTGAAGCTTTGTATTGGCCAACTTTGTATACGTTTGAATTAGCCGGTTTATCTAAATAGATTAGATTTACAAACATATTTCTTCCTTGGTGATTTTGTATCAGCAGGGAATTAAAATATGTCATAATACATAAACAAGGATGCTTTGCTCTGTATAATTTTATAAATGGATATGCAGAACGATTTTTGGTGTTCTGCCAGCTGCAGCTAGTAAATTGAGTGTATTTTTGGTTTTTACACTGTTGAGCAGTGTTTCTTGTAAATATGACTTACAGCTACGTATGGTCCGGACTGTCCTGTTTTTGTCCTGAGTGTTGATTTGTGGGTTTAAATGTGTGTTTGAATGCGTTGTTAAAATGTGTGTTTACATGTCTATTTTGTTTGTGAGTTTTGTTGTACATTGCGACGACGCGATTTACAAGAAATGGTTGGAGAGCGCTGTATTGTGTGTCCTAAATGTTTTCCACACTTTCTGTTTATGTCTGAAATGTGCTCAATGTGTGTGGTTCACATTTAATGGATTTAAATAAGGCCCCAGCCAAAAACGAAGTTACATGTTTTTGCAGAAATAAATGCATTTACAGCGTTTTTCACTTAAATGCACTGTATTAAATGTTCACAGGCAAAACGTTTTTAGCTGTAGTATATTTGCATAGGAATGTTTTTTCAGCCAGAAATTTTTGTAGTTCATCACGGGTGGATTTTGCATGACGGCCCTTTTACATGACAGAGGCCCCAAAAAGTGACGCAGAATATGACGCTTTTTAAATTAGGCATATGCGCTCAGGTTTGTGAGTTAATGCATCTCAATAAGAGGCAAGGGATGTAGCGGGCTCTTATATGTAAAACCAATCACAAACAGAAATAATTGGGTTTTATTAGGAGACAAAAATTATTAATTATGGAAAAATAATTCATAAAAATTAGTGCTACCAAAATCGTTTTTTAATATTCATAAGGCGTAACACTCATGCTATGACCTCTTAGCATTAAAATGTGATTTGCGTTATGTTGCATCACTTAAATGACAAGAATTCATTTGTATAAATTCGCTTGCCATAGGCGCAAGCAAGCTCATTTTTATAACATATAAATTATTATTTTCGGATACCTGACTCTTGGATTATGTAATAGACTTTCTAGTAATACATATTCTGCAAGAAAATTGTAAAATATTCATTTTGTAATGCCCAAAATAAGAAAGTCGATTTTGAGTAAAATCACTGTTTAAACTGCATTTTTGCTTTCCTTAAAGTGTCTCAGTCTTAAGCAAATGCATGCATTTAGGTTTTGACATAAGGTTGTGCTTTCTTGTGATTCAGTGGGTTAATGTGCCAGTACACAGGCTTGTTTTAATATCAGGATTGGAGGTTCTACTTTCAAGCTAGGCCTACGGACAGTTTGCTTATTTAACACTGATGCAGTGTGTGCCATAGGATTGCAACAAGTAAATTACTCTAAAAACTGGTCTGTGTGTCTTCAGCTTTTGAGACACATTGACAGTGAATGTAGTCTAATAATATGGGAATAGTGATCATTTTAGCGCCTAAAAAGAGAATTTTTTTTTTTAAAATAGCTTGAATTATTGTTGATTAGATCCAGCCTACTGGCTTTGTCAGCTCCACTGTGGCAGAAGCTGGGGGCTGGGAGAATTTGCAACAGCTGGCTCAGCGCACTCGCTGAGATGTTCTCTTTTAAGTGTTTCCCCATAAATTATGGAGCAGGCCCCTCATGTGTTGCCATTTACAGCCTTTTAATTAGGCCTTTGTTTCCAAGGAATGCAGAATGACCTCTCTGCACGGCTGCTAAGGATGAGGTTTCTGGTTTCTGGTTTCACCGTGGTAACATGAAAGACCTTGATTTAAACAGGGAGATGAAAAGGGGTTTCTTTAAACATCGTGTTAAATGCTTGATACAATGTTTGTTAGCTGTGTTTTATTTTACAGAAAACGAAATGATGCATCCAGTGTTAGATAAAAATAACATGCAGCCTTTTTCACACAATTTTGAAGGTTATAGGTTACAGGCCTACGTTCAGTACAGATTTGCTCATTAACAGTTAAGTAATACACAGTTATTTTTTGTGTATGGTACAATGTTTTTGTGTTGTGTATTTTTCTGTTTTTGCCAACAGATTTTTTCATGGATTGTTCTTAAGAAGAGAAGACACGTGAGTTTGGCTAATTGACAAAAGATGTGTTTTTGCGTCATTTCTTTAACAGAAAAAAAAATGTACATGTTTCTGTTTGCGGTATTTACAGCTGTCATGACATATTATATTTTGACAATTGATCTACAACTGCGTTGTGCTCAAATGTCAAACGCTGGGTATAGAGTTTGTATGGAGTTTGGACCTGACAATTTAGACAGGCCCAAATATTGGGTTTTTGACTGCAGGTTTAAAGTGCATAAAATACACATGCCATGGTGCTGCATTTTTGTATGTTTGTTCATGTTGTTACCATCACAAGTTCTCCTGTATTGGATGAATTTGGTATAATGATAAATTTCACAGATATGGTTTGCATACTGTGAGGAAGGATGGCAGCACTTTTACCAGTGCATGCCTACCTTTGGCTATACATTTGGCTGTATTGAAAGTAAATAACTAAACAAATATAACAGGTTCAAAGTGTATCACCTGATGTTACGTACTGCACATTCCCTTAAAGGAATAGGCAGCCCTAAATTGTTATGTATCCTTGATTGGACCTAAGGATAGAATTATAGATCTGTGACTCACGGTGATCTAATTTTTATATTGCGTTATTTGATTATGTTTTGTTTCTCAAATAGCATATGGCTTTTGTCCCCTTGAAAGGAAGCCAGGTTTCATTTTTTTCCTCTCCCTGAAGAGAAAACAGGAACATAGAATTAGAATTTGTGTAACTTTGGTCTTTTGTGTATTCCCCATTCTCTTGGTGCTGTGTTACATGCCTGAGGCACCCAAGCACACTCTTGTTCTTCCTATAGATTTTTCTTTTGTTGTTCCGCCCCTGACCAATGCCCCTGACCAATGTCGCATTATGCTTAGTTATTAGGCATTTTAGTTGTGTCCTAATTCCATTTCCCCTTTTCCCATATTCCTTTCACCAGTCAGCCCATTTATCATTATGGGTGTATTGTTTATGTGTACACTTCTAGACCGTAGTTATGTATTAGGGACCCCCATGTTATGTAAAATGTTTTTTTCCCCCCATGTTATGTAAAATGTTTTTTTCAGACTGACTGTCAAGGTAGTGATAGGCTGGTTCCAATGTCTATTTTTAATTTTTCAGCTTTCTTGCTGCTTTAATTTTTGGTGGGATTAGATGTGTTCTAAACATGCAAATACCAGGACTTTCTAGTGTTTGTTCTTTGTCTTCACATTTGATCATTAGCCTTTTGTATTGCATAGTGCACTTAATGCACATTTTTAAAGGGACTTTTCTTCATGTCTTTGATAATGTGAATGATGTTATCTTTCTATTCGAGATGTTCTAGATAAGGAATTTAGGAACACCTAGGCTTAGTCATTGAGGGAACACATGTATTTACCCCATTAGATAATGCCACTGTGTGAGGAAATTCATTTTGATAGAAATCCTGTGTAGCTATAGATGACAGAGAATAATGAAAAGAACATACCTGAAGATTCTAAAGATACTGTTTTGCCCTTTTGCCTTTGCTCTTGTATTTTATGCTCATGGCACATTGTCACTCCCTTGCAGATTGCAGGTCACCTGCTTGCCAGTCCTTTTGTTAAAACACATGAACTGCTTTTTGTGCTTGATTTGAAGGAAACTAACAATTGTGTTACATATCCTGCATCATTAACAGGTCCTGCTAAGATCTTCCAGAGTTAAAGGAAGAGTGATTCCCTGCAGACCTGTGATCAACACTAAGCTCACACCCCATCAGTGACCGCTCTAAGATGAACAGATGTCCTGGCTCTACACTTCTTGCAAACAAGGAAGTCGCGAAGCGGGACAACGATCATCAGCGCAACATCAGTGGTACCTCCAAAGCAAGGCAGTTGATTTGCGAAAGGCGTTGCAGAAGAAAGGAGGAGCTGATTCGTTTATTTGTTGTTTGGGCTCTGTACCTGTTATGTGCTGGTAAACCTCTGTCAGTGTACATTCCCTTGAGCCATTGGCCCGAGTTTTGGCCACCTTCACACTTTTGCTTTGCACCAGTGGAAAGGCAGTGCACCCAAGGATCCACGTTTGGAAAAAGGCACTACATTCTGGTGCCCAGGAGAGAGCAGCTTGAGCATCCTCTGACACTAAATGATGAGTGTTGGAGCCTGAAAGTGCTGCTGATTTTGCTAAATAGTGCTTGGATCTGCACGAGATGCTTTGTGCCCTTGATCAATGAACAGCACATCATTTGTAGTGCCTGCCACCAAGAAGAGACACTGGTGCATTGTTTTGAAACATTGAAACTTTCGAGTGAGCTGTGAGTGTTTTCCCCGGACGGCACTCCAACTAAACAGTATTGTCTCCTCATGAAAGGCCTGACTTGAAGAGGCCCAACGCGAAGAAAAAACTGGAAGCGGATCTGATGGACTTTGGGTATTTTCTGTGAGCTTATATAGACTTGAAGTTTGGAAAATAATTTTTGCTGCTTTGCTGGCATTGTTTTAAAGTATTTCTGTTTAGTAAAAGCAGAATTAAGTCCACTCTCTGTGGAAGAGTATCCCTTTTTCATCTGAGAGCATTGATCAAGAACACCATTGTTTCACTTAAACATATAATGAATTACTGAAATGCGTAGGAAGCAATATAAAACGTTATTAGAAAATTCTAGGATTTGCTGTCTGCTTAGGACTGTGCAAGTATTACGCATTTGACCTTTTGTTGTTCTTTTTCCCTTGCTGAATTGTATTATGGTTTTTATTAAATTTTTGATTGGTTACCATTTGCCAGTTGCAGGGTCACGTAGGAGTACAAACGGTTCAGTTTGTGACCTGAGTAGTGGCAGTAGGCCTGCAGGACCTGCAGTGTCCCTATGACCTGCTAATAATCACAGCTGATGTACTCTACCAAGATTGCGTGAGCGACATTAGAAAATGGAGATTGTATTGAGGAATGACGATTTAATACTTTTATGTATTTTATTGGCTACTATATTTTGGTATGTTTCCCCCTACACTATTGACGTCTGCACCAACTTCCCAACATACTCTTTCTTTTTCTTCACATGAGTTTCACATTTTACCTGAACATGAACTGGTTAGGTCAGAGTTTACTGATAATTCCTTTGGTACAGTATTTACATCAACACCAGCTAGTGATGAATATAGCCATGTATAGGTTATTGCCTATGTAAGGGCAAAAGGATGCTCTGTGGTTCTTGGCATTCTGAACCTGTGTTTTAAATGTCATGACTCTGTTATGAATTTGGTATCAGTGAACCGCAAATAATGAATGCGTTATTCATGAGTATTTTCGTCATGTTACACCAATGGATTCACTGTGCATTTGAAGGTTTTGCATTGAACACTTGGGTTTCATCTTGTAAATAGCAGCCATGTTATTTTGTTGCCCTTACAGTAGGCTCTCTCCCATGGCAGAGTAAGCATTTAAAGGACATAACCTTAGCATGGGTTTGTGCTGACTTCTGTATGACCTGACGACAGCTGACCCTGTTGCTCGAGGCTAACCTCCCAAGCCAGTCCCAAGCCAGTTCCTTGTTCAGCAGCTGGCGCAATAAAGTTCAAAGAGCAGGACATGTCCGACCTTTTATGGCACCATTCCCACGGCTTCTATCTCCGTCCCATCTGTTGCTGCTTTTCCTTTAAGACATGTTCATCGATCTAGTTGAAGGGTTTTATGGTGGGTTTGTCCGGCCTGATGGAACAGGAAACCAAGCATGTGTGCAATTCTTTTCTTAGCCTGGACTTATCCTGAAAGTGGTGCTTTGTATGCACGTCCTGGGAATTTCCAACATAATGCACTTCAAAGCAGGAATGTGTGCTTAAAGCGAAATATTCTGTATAAAAGGCCTGTGCGAAGGCCATGCAGGCAGACTCTCTCATCCAGTTGCTTTAAGAGTGGCTGGGCGACGGAGCCTCACAATTAATGATAATAAAGATGTCTTTTCATATTTCAGATTCTGTGTTGATTTCTTTGCCACTCTTGAATGGACTACTTATTGGTAAGACCCCTGAGAAGGAGTATTGTAAATATTTGGTTCTTCAGAGTGCACGACTGACAGGATACGAACTGACTCTGCTCGCACCCCACATCACTCTGAAGAGATGCACCACACTGAACCCAGCAACCCTGCTGCCCTTACCAGAAAACGATCCCAATGCGCACCCTGTACACGACTGTGTGACCCTCACAGACGAACAGACCAGAAGTAGGGTTGACCTCAGAGACACGGCCTTTCCCGACCCCGACGGAGAGCTGTGGGTGGACGGTTCTTGCATCAAACTCCCCGATGGCACCACTTCAGCTG
This sequence comes from Lissotriton vulgaris, assembly GCF_964263255.1. Taxonomy (NCBI): domain Eukaryota; kingdom Metazoa; phylum Chordata; class Amphibia; order Caudata; family Salamandridae; genus Lissotriton; species Lissotriton vulgaris. The sequence goes on from NC_141699.1 coordinate 47,428,744, forward strand.
CCTATGCAGTCACCACAGCTCGAACTGTAGTCGAGACAGCCCGCATAACGCAACGATCTGCCCAGGCAGCGGAACTGATTGCCCTGACCCGAGCCTGTATTCTAGCAGCAGGAACCACAGCAAACATTTACACCGACAGCCAGTATGCCTTCGGGGTGGTTCACCATTTTGGGCTCCTTTGGAGGGAGAGGGGATTCTTGACCTCACACGGCACCCCCATTTTGCACGGGGATCTAGTCTCCGCCTTGATCGAAGCCGTCCTTCTCCCCAAAAAGCTTGCAGTCATCAAATGCCAGGCACACAAAAAGGTGACAGACATTGTTGGACAGGGAAATGCACTAGCCGACACCACTGCCCGAACGACAGCTGAAAATAGGACGACAACACGCATGTATGTGACCAGGTCACAAGCAGAAAAATGGTCTGACGCTAGGGACACTATCAGAGACATTCAAATGGCTAGCACACAACACAAACTGACTGAATGGACACGGGTGGGATTAAAAGATGACGAAGGCTGCTGGCGGACAAAAGACACAAACAAATGGTTGTTACCTGACTCATATCTGATTCCCATACTGACTATGGCACATTCCCCTGCCCACATAGGATCAGCCCCTATGATTGAACTTGTCTCCAGAGTTTGGCACAATGATAAGATCACAGAGTCCGCCAAACGCCTGGTCCAACAATGTTTGATATGCCTGCAACACAATCCCGGGAAAGGAACTGTAGTACCCCGGGGAGGGTTTGGGGTCCCGAATCACCCGTTTGAAGTCCTGCAGATGGACTACATCCAACTAGACAGATGTCAAGGCCTGAAATATGTACTTGTGGTGGTATGCGCATTTAGCAAATGGGTGGAAGCATATCCAACCCGTGACAACACTGCTATGGCCACAGCAAAAGTACTGTTAAAGGAGTTTTTCCCCCGTTACGGCCTTTGTCGAATTTTGTGGAGCGACAATGGCCCCCACTTCGTAGCCGAAGTTATCCAACTCATTTTGAAGGGGTTGGGTGTAAAACAAAAGTTCCACGCAGTCTTCCACCCCCAATCTGCTGGACTAGTTGAACGACATAACGCCACACTGAAACTAAAATTGGCCAAAATAGTCGCTACCACAGGACTGAAATGGCCAGACGCACTTCCCCTGGCATTGCTTTCAATGCGTTCCACCCCCACCAAACACCACTTGACGCCATACGAGGTTGTTTTCGGCCGGCCTATGAATGTCTGGTCTGCACCGAAACCAACTTCCATTCATGACGTCCCCGACGTCCTAATGTCTGATTACTTATGTCAGTTGACTAAAACGCTGTCTGTTATCCATCAACAGGTGCTGCATGCCATCCCTGACACCTCCAGGGGTCCCGGACACACCATTCAGCCTGGGGATTTCGTCCTGATCCGGAATTTCCAGCGTGCCAAGAGTCTGGAACCCCGGTGGACGGGCCCCTGGCAAGTCCTCATCACCACCCGAACAGCACTACGGGTGGAGGGAAAACGCAACTGGCTGCATGCACACCACTGTAAGAAGATCTCCTCGACCCTGACCTCGACCGAAAACATCGACAACCAAGAAGAGCTCCTGAACAAGGACCGACCGTCACTAACCTGCTATCCTGATACCGACACACTTGAACTTTCAAAATTCTCTGATCCCACAGTGCCATCGAAAGAAGGGTATTTCCTGCGTCGAAAGGAGGGAGTCTCGGCTAAGTAGACCACGGACTGAGTTAAATCTCAAAACGGTGACCTAAACACTACCAAGGGTTACCCGGAGAGAAGCAAAACAAAGTCTGTGGTTCTGCCCGCTACCGAGCCCCTTGAAGATGATGGAAGCGCCAGATAAGAAGATGATGGAAGCGCCAAATAAGAAGATGATGAAGGAAACAGGAAATACCCACCGCAGAAACCCAAAAGCAGACAGACTCCATAGCCCAAAGACTATTGCGCTCTTCATCACAATCCTCTTCTGCTTTCTCCTCATGACCACACTCTGGATTGTGGAAGAAAATGCACCTGCTCACGAAACATTCCTGACCACTGTCCAGCCTACCACCATGAAGGAACATTATCTGATCTCGCTCTCTCCCCAACTCAGAGAGAGGCGAAAGGAATTTTGGAATAACTCCTTCGTACAACTACTTCACCAGCACAACCTTGCCACCAATGCCACCAACTGTTGGATCTGTGGGTTGCTACCCCACGCCACTGGACACTCGATACCATTCATCCCTTCACCTTTCTCAGTTCACGGCTCCTGTCTTGCCTGGCTGATGCTTCTGCAAGAAAGCTTTAAGGACAATGCCACCTCCAGCAAAACCGTAACGCATTTCTACCACGGGGTCTGGCGGAACAGAACAAAGACACACTTCTGCCCACAGACCAACAACAACACAATCCACTTGGACATCCCTGCTAAAGAACAAGTTGAAATGCAAGTGTTCAATAATCCAACCAGAACCACCTTCTCCTACCTGCGAAAACGAACGGCTGCCACTCTGACTGTGGCCCTGTCAGTCATCAACGTCACCGGCCACATATGCATGGAAGGGCTAGGGACTCAGCTGGTAGGCCACAGTGCCTGCCGGTTTTCCAGAACTCTGGACTCCGCCGACCCACCTTCCTTTGTGGCATCACCAAACACGTATTTCGTCTGCGGCACAAAGGCTTACACCTGGCTTCCCAAAGGCTGGGGGGGCACTTGTTTCATTTCCTTCATCCTTCCTCCGACCTATGTGGCACCAGCAAATCATCACAGACAAAAACGAGCCAAGGACATCGATGCTATGAAAGGACTTGTCCCCCTCTGGGGCCCGATGGCAAACAGCCGTGCCATCCGACATCTGACTCAAGCAGTCGAGACAACAATGAACATCACGGCTGGTATCCTTGCTAACAACACCGCTGAACTTCAAGCGGTCCGCTTGGTGGCCCTCCAGAACCGCCTTGTCCTGGACGTGGTTCTTGCGGACCGTGGTGGGGCATGCCGCATTATTGGGTCCAGCTGCTGTACGTACATACCGGACAACTCACCCTCAGTGTACAAGGCCATCGAACATCTTCATAGACTCTCTTCAGAAGTCCACCAAGAACAAGAAGAATGGTCGCTGGGTGGGTGGTTCTGGAGCACCGTTAAGAACTGGGGCTGGAGACTATTCACCATTATCCTGATTCCTGTGGTTGTAATATGCGGTCTATGTTTAGGAATTCAATGTCTACCACCCCTGTGTACATTATGTATAAATTGTATTTGCCCTAAGACTGTGGACTTTGGAAACGAACGTATGAGAGCAATATATGATGCCGAGGTTAGGAATTTGATGAAGATTGACATTGATTAAACAAGTTGGCTAAGATATGTTGAAAAGGGAGGACTGTTAAAGATTAGACTGCAAAACGTCAACATTATCGGCGCCATCTTGCCCCTTTCCAAGCCCATTCGTGCGCGTAAGCGGCAGCCATTTTTGAGCACCATGGCCTCCCTGCCCCTCGCTGATAGCCAGCGCGTCTCTCTCTCCCTTAACCTCGCAAGCATCCCCCCCCGCACACTGACAACCCCCGCTCTCTCATGCCTTGGGTCATAAACCCCTCTTCAGCGCAGCTTCATCACGGAATCCCATCCTGTTCCCAGCGCGACACCTCCCCTCATTCCTTTCATGGCCTCAGATCCTTTTGATGCAAACCCCCTTTTCCTGTGTCCCCGTTTGTCTTCCTTGTTCCCAGGCCGCCACCTGGCCCTGCGGATACTGTTTATTACCCCGTACAGTAGGAAGCTTCCCCTCCCCATCGAAAGACCCTCGAGCCGATCAAAGCACCCCACCCTATGAGATCCGATCAACCCCATGCATTCCGTGAATCTGCGGAATGCCCTGCTGTGCGACAACCATCACCTGTTGTGACCAGGGTGGGGAATCCAACTGTAAATGTATGTGGGAACGGGCCTGAAGGGGAGATTCCGAGGATGTTCTTTCAAATACTAAAGTGTTGCGAGAATGTGTTATGTGCAATAAAGGTCATAAACCCTAGTATAAGAGGCCAGGCCTCAGAGATGTGGTTAGAGCACCTCGTGACGATACTTGCTGTCTGAATTGATGTGTTCTCCTCCGGAGAGAATAAAATCCTCGTTTCCTGCCTTCCAGTCTCCAGCGCCTGCTTCTTCATTGATTAATATTGGTGGGTCATAGAGGCGATACCGCCGGGCAACATAAAAAGGGTCTTTGGTTACCGGTTGTCTTTGGAACCCTTTTTTTACAACAATACAAAATCTCTAGTGAAGGTGAACGTGCACTTTTTTTGATCGTGCAAGATCTGATCAAGAAAGACGTAGTAGAAGAAACTAGAGGAAATGTCTGTAATAGTCCTGTATTGCCAATTCTGAAACGCACTGATCATTCAAAGCCTCCAGTCTATAGATTTGTAATCGATCTTAGAGAGGTTAACAAAATTGTGATTCCACAGTTTCCTGTGGTTCCGGACATTACTGCATTGTTAACGTTGATTCCTGCTACAGCCATATGGTTTTCAGTTATCGACTTGAAGAATGCCTTTTTCAGCATTCCAATAGCCGAAGAAAGCAGAGATATTTTTGGCTTCTCTCTAGGAGGACGAAGCTTCAGGTTTAAACGTGCTCCACAAGGCTATTGTGAGAGTCCGTCCATTTACAGTCAGGCATTAAAAAGTCAGTTAGATTCCTTTGTACTTCCTCCTGGTTCTGCTTTAGTGCAATATGTCGATGATCTTCTAGTGGCTGCCGATGACAAGGAAACTTGCAAAGCAGCTACAATTTCCTTATTGCATCATTTGTCTAATTTGAATCACAAGGTGTCACCTTCGAAAATGCAATACTGTTGCCAAGAAGTGACCTACCTAGGTCATCTCTTGTCAAAGGAGGGAAGAAAGTTGACCCCAGAGAGAATAAATGCAATTACGCAGATGAATGTTCCTAGCACACAGAGAGAAGTACGTGCCTTTTTTAGGTATTACCTCATACTGTAGGCAATGGATTCCAAATTTTTCTCTTTTGGCAAAACCATTGGTGGCTTTGACTGGGAAAGGTGTTCCGAGTCCGGTGCCATGGTCTGCCGAATGTCAGCAGAGTTTTTCTGAGTTACGAAATGCACTGTGTTCAGCTCCTGTGTTGGGTACACCTGACTACAGTAAACCATTTACACTCTATGTTCACGAGAGAGAAGGTTGCGCATTGAGTGTTCTGACGCAAAGATTTGGTGATAAACAACGCCCTTGTGCGTATTTTTCATCAACATTAGATCCGGTAGCCAGAGCTTTGCCTAGTTGTTTGAGAGCTACAGCAGCAGCTGCAGCGTCCATTCGACAATCTGCTGGTTTGGTCATGAACAACATGCTAGTGGTCATGGTTCCTCATGCTGTGGACACACTCATGAACCGAACCAAGACACAGCACCTTACCAGTGCTAGATTATCAGGCTACGAGCTGACACTGCTAGCGAGTCATATTCAGATCAAAAGATGCAATGTATTGAATCCAGCAACATTGTTGCCAACTAGTCAGGAGTCGAGTGATTCAGAACCACATGACTGTTGTTTCAGAACCGAGGAAGAGACAAAAGGATGAATTGATCTTAAAGACACTCCGTTGTCAGATCCAGATGGCACGTTGTATGTTGATGGGTCATGTTTTAAATTGGAGAATGGTGATGTGACAGCTGCCTATGCAGTAACGACTTTGAGTACGATTGTGGAGACTGCAAGAGTGAGTCAGAATTCTGCCCAAGCTGCAGAATTGATCGCCTTGACGAGAGCATGTGTTTTAGCTAAGGGAAAGAGAGTGAATGTGTTCACAGATAGTCAGTACGCGTTCGGCGTGGCCCATAGTTTTGGCCGTTTGTGGAAAGAGAGAGGTTTCATTACGTCCCATGGGACTAAGATCCAACATGGTCAGCTAGTTAATGACTTGTTGGAATCTCTAACCTTGCCGACTGAAGTTGCGATTGTGAAGTGCAGTGCTCATCGAGCAATCACGGATGACGTTGGTCGTGGGAATGCTTTTGCTGATGAGACCGCTAAACAGACAGCTAGAAACACGATGAGTAGGATGTATGTTGCAACGTCTGCAAGATGGATTACTGAGTCTGGAATGTGTGAGGATACAGTGGAAAGTGTGAAAGAAATTCAGAAAGAGGCGACTGAGGAGGAAAAGCTTGCATGGAAAGAGATTACGGGTAAATTGGACTCGAGTGGGTGTTGGATCGATTTGTCAGAACAGCAGCATTGGATGTTGCCTGATGCGTATGTGCTTGCAGTAGTAACGGTGGCGCATGGAGTAGCGCACATCAGTTCTAAAGGGATTTGTAAGATGTTGGCTCCAGTCTGGAAGAATGATGGGATTAGTAAGTGTGCAGAGAGAGTGGTGAGAAATTGCATGATATGCCTGATGCATAATCCTGGCAAGGGAATCCCCACACCCGCTGGTCACTTCGCTTCCCCTTCCTGCCCCTTTGAAGTGATCCAGCTAGATTTCATTCACATGGATCGTTGCAATAATCTAAAGTACGTCCTAGTGGTAGTCTGTGCTTCTTCCAGATGGATCGAAGCATATCCACTGAAGGACAATACTGCCTTGTCCACTGCCAAAATCCTTCTCAAAGAATACTTCCCCAGGTTTGGAATGCCACGGATTGTATGGTCAGATAATGGAAGTGAGTTCGTAGGGAAAGTTATGCAGAGTGTGTGTGCCGGTTTAGGGATAAAACAGAAGTTCCACAGCGCGAATCACCCCCAGTCTGCTGGTTTAGTTGAGGGTTACAATGGCCCCCTCAAGCTGAAACTTGCCAAGATACAGGCCTCCACGGGTTTGTCCTGGCCAGATGCACTACCTTTGGCTCTGTTATCCACAAGAGTGACTGTACATTCTAGAGTAGGGCTTAGCCCTTATGAGATTATATTCGGTCGACCTGCAAATATTTGGGGGGTACCTAGACCGAAGGAGTTTAAGCAGCTGGAATATCCAATGTTAATTGATTACCTTTTCGACTTGACTGCTAAATTGAGTCTTATTCACCAACAGGTTTTCGATGCATTGCCAAAGCCACCGGAGAGTCCAGGCCATCAGCTGAAACCCGGTGACCAAGTGGTCATCAGAAACTTTGGACGGACGAGAAATCTCCAACCCAAATTCGTCGGACCATTCCAGGTCTTGTTGGCGACGAGGACTGCTATACGTGTGGCTGGCAGAAAGAACTGGATACATGCGACGCACGCAAAACGTGTGCCCCTTCCACTTCCTTATGACAACTGGGTGAAGAAAGGAATTGGTGCCTCTGAAACTGAACCAGTCCCCCGGTTCATCCCTTTCAGCGATGCAGAACTGATCACTGATTCACCGAACTCTGACTCCCCTTCTGAAACTGTTCCTTTGAACTCCGAACATTTATCCTCTGCATCAAAAGAACATTTGTCATCTGCAAACCCGAACATTGCAACCCCTGCTAAAAATACACTGTTTCCGGATCAAACAGCTCCAGGAAAATTGAGATACAACTTACGTTCTCACTCAAAGGACAAATAAAGCAGGAAACTGCCTATTTTACATATTTTAATTTGATACATTGCCTCCAGCCAGGAAGTTTGCTAATATTTTGTGTTGTTATGTTGTTTTAAATTGCCTTGCCGTCTGGGTAGCCGTAGGGTCGTGGCTGTGTGCCTAATTGAATCTGCGGGGGTCAGACACAAGGTCGATCTTTCTGTTAGTTCTGGGAACTTCCAGGGCTGATAGAGGCATTTTCAACTACGTACACATCATCAGTGGTCGCGAGCGGTTGTAGAAGATGGAGCTTCCTGAGCTGCACCGAGAGAATGTAATTTATGTTCGCAGAAATAGACTTTACAAGATTCTTCATAACACATGTTTTCTGATGCAATGTGCAATTACTTTTTTGATTGTTTTAATAACGTTGGTGGGTGGAATCATCTTTGGTGTCTATTTAATTTTGTCACCGATAACAGCTACAGTACCTCCCCTTGATCCCGTTTCTTCTACTATTGCTTCTTACCATTCTTTTCACTCGTTTCCTGAACACGAACAAGCTCGACGCTCAGAATTCATTAATAACACTTTTGTACAGCTCTTGCATCAACACCAACTGGTAGTTAACACAACAGACTGCTGGGTGTGTGGTTTGATACCTCACACTATGGATAAAGGCATTCCCTATCTAGTCTTGCCTTTTAGCTATAATGGATCATTTCAGGCCTTTCAGACTATTTTTGTCTATGCCCTTGAAACCTATCCTCCGCGTCCACCACGTTCCACTAAATATATCTCTGCCAATAAAGCTTTAGTCAAGGGAATCATTGACATGATTAAAGACGTCAATAACACCCCATCTTATCCTAGAGATGAATTACGAGTATATCTGAGTTGGAATTCTACAGAGTATCGCATTAGTTTGGGTGAAAGCAAGCGTAAGAGCTCCACTCCAATCTGGGTCGTACCTCACCGAGGTCAAGTCTGTTTGCAAGGTAATGGGAGAAATCCAAGAGCTCAGCTAGGGAAGAGTGAGTGCGTTGAGACTTACGTGTATCCGTCTAACTCTTCCCCTGCCTTTCTTACTGCTAGGGGTACCTACTTCATTTGTCTGGATAGAGCATATACATGGCTGCCTGCTGACTTTTCAGGTTCATGCTATATTGCTCAACTGTTGCCTCCAACATACACTGCTTCCCCAGATTATCACAAGACCAGAGTAGCAAGAGGTGTTTTCAGCAAGGAAGATACCGCTGGTCAGGAAGCTGGAGACTTCTTCAAAGGTTTCCTTCCATTCTATGCGCTTAGAGGCCTGTAGGTGATTGAGCGCGTTACAAATCTAAACTAACAATAACAATTCTGGGGGCCTATGGCCAATAGTAGAAATCTACGTCAGCTAACACGGGTAGTTGAATCTACTATTACAGAAACTGCTGGTGCCCTTAGTAACTTGACAGCTGAGCTTCAGGCGGATCGTCTCATGACGTTGCAGAACCGTATGGTTCTAGACGTAATACTTGCAGATCGAGGTGGGGTATGCAGAATGATCCAATCGAGCTGCTGTGTTTTTATTCCCAATAATGCTCCGACTGTGTATGAAACGATCTCTAAGCTACACAATATCTCCGACTCTATACACGTAGACAAAGGAAATTGGTCCTTAATGGAATGGCTCTGGACATTACTCTCAGCGTGGGGATGGAAGGTTCTAATGGTCATTGGTATCATCCTAGTATTCCTGTTCTCGTGCTGCCTTATTATCCAATGTGGTCCCACTTTGTGTAGTCTCTGTGCTGCAACCTGTCTTAGAAAACCACCTGCGTTTGGAGACAAGGTACGAGGAATGATGATGATGCAACAACATGTCACTGACCTGATGAACATTGAGATAGATTCTGACATAGACTGAGTAATTGCCTATGTAAGGGCAAAAGGAGGGTATGAGGTTCCGTGACGATTTGAACCCGTGTTTTCAACATTGTCGTAAATACATAATTTTGGTATCAGTGAACCGCAAATGATCCATTTAGCATATCCTGGTGTTTTCGCTATGCTACGAGCAAGAGCACTCCTGTTATGAACACATTTCTGGTTTACCCATGGCATCCATCTTAGATTACGGCAGCCATTTTGTATTCTTGCCCTCACATAGTCAATGGACACGCAGTGACCTCTTTTTCACTTAAGGACACGTAAGCTTTAGCCGGCGATTCACCTTGCTACTGACACGTGCACCTTAGGACAGAAAACGCCATGGCTACATGACTCGGCAGAAGCTGCCTCCCCAGCCTGAGGCCAGTCCTGCCTTACTGGTTCTCGTATTCGTTGGCCTGATCATGATTAGGCGGCCGAAGATGGTAGCCTTGCCCATTTACGACCCACAAACATCCCTTATCCTGCTTTTCTATCTTCTGCACCTGGCTCTGCTCCTTTCCTTCTGGGCCTTTATTAGGGGGAGGTAACGAAATTTACGATGAGGCGGTCCGGCTCTTGAATGAAAAGTTGACATGGGATTATGATGGAACAGTGGGAACCCCTCGTTCGTAATGTTTTGACATCAGATATTGTTGACGATTCTTGTGTAACGCCAAATATTTATTGTTTAGGACATGAAGGTTTAGAAATGTACTAGCATGTAAAGAATTTGCCCCAAGCTGAAAATTGAGTATTTAAGGAGCAACCCACTTTGTACAAATCGAACAGTCTCCTAGATTCTGCCCGTGTGTAGTTTCTGTGACTTCTGTGTCCCTGCAGTAATAAACCTTTGGTCTTTGACGCCACCATCGAGAAGCCCGTGTTTCTGTTTATTTGTGCACCGAGACAGGTAGAACTCCGGGGTTTTCGGGTGTTATCCCTGACACCTCTGGACGGAACCAAAAAGTCCAGAACTCCACCCTCCATGCACCTCTGCTAGAGCATCTCCTTGAGCTGCCTCTCCTTCCACATGTACTTGGGCTTGTACTTGCACATGGTGTTGTTGTTGCGGCTGTGGTTGTTCAACACTTGAACAGATGAGTTACAACAACCTGTGTTAATTCAGGGACATTGCTGCTACTTTCTTGCGATGAGCCAACATCACTGGTCGATGGTGATTGGAGAAGTACACTGACTGCCTCTGAAGCACTCAAGGGCTTTGACTTAAGTTGGCATGGTGGTGGAGGCACTGAACCTAATGGAGCGGGGGTGCTGCTCCCAGCTTGGTCCCCAGCAGATCCTGCTGCTGCTGCAGGCTTATTTTTTTTTTTGCTCCCAAAAAACGCGGCGGCCGGCACACCAGCCTCCTTGGTAACTTGCTTCTTCTGCTCCTTACTAGCAACTTTCTTGCTAGAGGAGCTACGGAGACCTTTTGTTGGGGCCATCTTCTTCAGAGCAGGTCAGACAGCAGGCCACAGTTGCACGAATTGTAGAGTTGTCTGAGGCCAGACGTGATGTCGCGTGACGTTATGCTGCACACACACACCGCTGCAGGACTTCTTCCTGGCACCGGTGGTTCTCTTGAGTCTTGTGCACCTAAAAGCAATGGAAGACAGAGGAGCATCAGTTCAGTTATACACCCCAAAAAAATCGAAAAAAACAGAAATATCAGCACAATCCCATGCCCTCCATGATGCTTAAATTCAAGACACCCCACAGAAAGACTAGGCACATGCAACACTCACTAGTCACTACCCCTGGTGAAAAGGCCACAACAACAGGCCCAAAAAACGAAAATCACAGAAAAATCAGCACAATCCCATGTCATGATCCAGCCCCTCCATGATGTTTAAATTCAAGACAACCCACAGAAAGACTAGGCACATGCACCACTGACTACCCCTGGGCCTGTAGCAGCACTCAAAATGGCCCCCAACCACATGGCCTGTCCATCCACAACAGGCCCAAAAAACGAAAATCACAGAAAAATCAGCACAATCCTATGCCATGATCCAGCCCCTCCATGATGTTTAAATTCAAGACAACCCACAAAAAGACTAGGCACATGCACCACTCACTACCCCTGGGCCCTGGGCATAATGGATGAAAGCTAGGCAAAATGGGTGCAGGCCTGAGAACACTGCCTGCATTCAAAATGGCCCCCTCCATCACAGCACATGGCCAGGGCCTGTAGCAGCACTCAAAATGGCCCCCAACCACATGGCCTGTCCATCCACAACAGGCCACAAAAACGAAAATCACAGAAAAATCAGCACAATCCTATGCCATGATCCGGCCCCTCCATGATGTTTAAATTCAAGACAACCCACAGAAAGACTAGGCACATGCACCACTCACTACCCCTGGGCCCTGGGCATAATGGATGAAAGCTAGGCAAAATGGGTGCAGGCCTGAGAACACTGCCTGCATTCAAAATGGCCCCCTCCATCACAGCACATGGCCAGGGCCTGTAGCAGCACTCAAAATGGCCCCCAACCACATGGCCGGTCCATCCACAACAGTCCCAAAAAACGAAAATCACAGAAAAATCAGCACAATCCCATGCCATGATCCAGCCCCTCAATGATGTTTAAATTCAAGACAACCCACAGAAAGACTAGGCACATGCACCACTCACTACCCCTGGACCCTGGGCATAATAGATGAAAGCTAGGCAAAATGGGTGCAGGCCTGAGAACACTGCCTGCATTCAAAATGGCCCCCTCCATCACAGCACATGGCCAGGGCCTGTAGCAGCACTCAAAATGGCCCCCAACCACATGGCCTGTCCATCCACAACAGGCCCAAAAAACGAAAATCACAGAAAAATCAGCACAATCCTATGCTATGATCCAGCCCCTCCATGATGTTTAAATTCAAGACAACCCACAAAAAGACTAGGCACATGCACCACTCACTACCCCTGGGCCCTGGGCATAATGGATGAAAGCTAGGCAAAATGGGTGCAGGCCTGAGAACACTGCCTGCATTCAAAATGGCCCCCTCCATCACAGCACATGGCCAGGGCCTGTAGCAGCACTCAAAATGGCCCCCAACCACATGGCCTGTCCATCCACAACAGGCCACAAAAACGAAAATCACAGAAAAATCAGCACAATCCTATGCCATGATCCGGCCCCTCCATGATGTTTAAATTCAAGACAACCCACAGAAAGACTAGGCACATGCACCACTCACTACCCCTAGGCCCTGGGCATAATGGATGAAAGCTAGGCAAAATGGGTGCAGGCCTGAGAACACTGCCTGCATTCAAAATGGCCCCCTCCATCACAGCACATGGCCAGGGCCTGTAGCAGCACTCAAAATGGCCCCCAACCACATGGCCTGTCCATCCACAACAGGCCCAAAAAACGAAAATCACAGAAAAATCAGCACAATCCTATGCCATGATCCAGCCCCTCCATGATGTTTAAATTCAAGACAACCCACAAAAAGACTAGGCACATGCACCACTCACTACCCCTGGGCCCTGGGCATAATGGATGAAAGCTAGGCAAAATGGGTGCAGGCCTGAGAACACTGCCTGCATTCAAAATGGCCCCCTCCATCACAGCACATGGCCAGGGCCTGTAGCAGCACTCAAAATGGCCCCCAACCACATGGCCTGTCCATCCACAACAGGCCACAAAAACGAAAATCACAGAAAAATCAGCACAATCCTATGCCATGATCCGGCCCCTCCATGATGTTTAAATTCAAGACAACCCACAGAAAGACTAGGCACATGCACCACTCACTACCCCTGGGCCCTGGGCATAATGGATGAAAGCTAGGCAAAATGGGTGCAGGCCTGAGAACACTGCCTGCATTCAAAATGGCCCCCTCCATCACAGCACATGGCCAGGGCCTGTAGCAGCACTCAAAATGGCCCCCAACCACATGGCCGGTCCATCCACAACAGTCCCAAAAAACGAAAATCACAGAAAAATCAGCACAATCCCATGCCATGATCCAGCCCCTCAATGATGTTTAAATTCAAGACAACCCACAGAAAGACTAGGCACATGCACCACTCACTACCCCTGGACCCTGGGCATAATAGATGAAAGCTAGGCAAAATGGGTGCAGGCCTGAGAACACTGCCTGCATTCAAAATGGCCCCCTCCATCACAGCACATGGCCAGGGCCTGTAGCAGCACTCAAAATGGCCCCCAACCACATGGCCTGTCCATCCACAACAGGCCCAAAAAACGAAAATCACAGAAAAATCAGCACAATCCTATGCCATGATCCAGCCCCTCCATGATGTTTAAATTCAAGACAACCCACAAAAAGACTAGGCACATGCACCACTCACTACCCCTGGGCCCTGGGCATAATGGATGAAAGCTAGGCAAAATGGGTGCAGGCCTGAGAACACTGCCTGCATTCAAAATGGCCCCCTCCATCACAGCACATGGCCAGGGCCTGTAGCAGCACTCAAAATGGCCCCCAACCACATGGCCTGTCCATCCACAACAGGCCACAAAAACGAAAATCACAGAAAAATCAGCACAATCCTATGCCATGATCCGGCCCCTCCATGATGTTTAAATTCAAGACAACCCACAGAAAGACTAGGCACATGCACCACTCACTACCCCTGGGCCCTGGGCATAATGGATGAAAGCTAGGCAAAATGGGTGCAGGCCTGAGAACACTGCCTGCATTCAAAATGGCCCCCTCCATCACAGCACATGGCCAGGGCCTGTAGCAGCACTCAAAATGGCCCCCAACCACATGGCCGGTCCATCCACAACAGTCCCAAAAAACGAAAATCACAGAAAAATCAGCACAATCCCATGCCATGATCCAGCCCCTCAATGATGTTTAAATTCAAGACAACCCACAGAAAGACTAGGCACATGCACCACTCACTACCCCTGGACCCTGGGCATAATAGATGAAAGCTAGGCAAAATAGGTGCAGGCCTGAGAACACTGCCTGCATTCAAAATGGCCCCCTCCATCACAGCACATGGCCAGGGCCTGTAGCAGCACTCAAAATGGCCCCCAACCAAATGGCCAGTCCATCCACAACAGGCCCAAAAAACGAAAATCACAGAAAAATCATCACAATCCCATGCCATGATCCAGCCCCTCCATGATGTTTAAATTCAAGACAACCCACAGAAAGACTAAGCACATGCACCCCTCACTACCCCTGGGCCCTGGGCATAATGGATGAAAGCTAGGCAAAATGGGTGCAGGCCTGAGAACACCGCCTGTATTCAAAATGGCCCCCTCCATCACAGCACATGGCCAGGGCCTGTAGCAGCACTCAAAATGGCCCCCAACCACATGGCCTGTCCATCCACAACAGGCCCAAAAAATGAAAATCACAGAAAAATCAGCACAATCCCATGCCATGATCCAGCCCCTCCATGATGTTTAAATTCAAGACAACCCACAGAAAGACTAGGCACATGCACCACTCACTACCCCTGGGCCCTGGGCATAATGGATGAAAGCTAGGCAAAATGGGTGCAGGCCTGAGAACACTGCCTGCATTCAAAATGGCCCCCTCCATCACAGCACATGGCCAGGGCCTGTAGCAGCACTCAAAATGGCCCCCAACCACATAGCCTGTCCATCCACAACAGGCCCAAAAAACGAAAATCACAGAAAAATCAGCACAATCCCATGCCATGATCCAGCCCCCCATGATGTTTAAATTCAAGACAACCCACAGAAAGACTAGGCACATGCACCACTCACTACCCCTGGGCCCTGGGCATAATGGATGAAAGCTAGGCAAAATGGGTGCAGGCCTGAGAACACTGCCTGCATTCAAAATGGCCCCCTCCATCACAGCACATGGCCAGGGCCTGTAGCAGCACTCAAAATGGCCCCCAACCACATGGCCTGTCCATCCACAAGAGGCCCAAAAAACGAAAATCACAGAAAAATCAGCACAATTCCATGCCATGATCCAGCCCCTCCATGATGTTTAAATTCAAAACACCCCACATAAAGACTCAGTGCACCCACCATTGAGTACCCCTGGGCAAAATTGTAGTTGCAGCAACTGTAATGCCCCAAACAAACTTACTTGTGAAATTTCTAATCCAAAAGTGATCCAAAGAAAGTCATAAAGGCCTCAAATCCAAATATCCAGCAGCATCCACAAAAAGTAATCCTTCCAGCTCCAGATCCAAATGAAAAGTGACCAGGAGATGGACAAAGCACTGGGAGGAGCCTGCTGGACTGGAAAAGAAAGTTGAAGACTGTGGGGCACTTCCTTCCTCCCACCCCCTCCTCCACAAAATGGACTCCTCGCAAAAAAAGTGCAGGCAAATGTCAATCTAAGGCGTTATTCAGATAAAAATCATCATTTCCAGAAGGTTTATGCTGCTTGCTGGTGGATTTCTTGTGCAGAATTGCAAATTTTATATTTTCGCGTGTGCAAGATTGTTGCAGCTTGCCGCATCTCAAAGCTCGCAATTGCGAAGTACCGCGATACGTGATCACGGCATACTCGCGTTGACAAACTCTTGCTGTAAAAGTTGGCAAGCCGCGATTACGTAATCGCGCTTGCCAAATTCCCGCGGGATCCCGCAGCAAGATCCAAAATGGCGCAGCACTCGCAAAATATCGAGAAAAACAACTCGGCAAACGATGAATGACGGGAAGTAAACGACGCGCGCCGCAAAATTGTATCACCAAGAAAAAAAAAATCCGCTGAGTGTGAATTTGCGGATTTTGCGGGAAATCCGCAAATCGCGCGGATTGCGAATTTACCAAAAATCCGCAAAATCCGCGAGCGGAACGGATTTTCCGCCCATACTTAGTAGTCATGTGGCTCCTTTTATCTTGTACAGTCCTCAGTGTATTTTAATGAATCTGCTGAGTGGTTTTTCCACTACGGCCTAACAGGGAGTCTTTGAAGACCCTTGAGCCTAATTAGTTTCCTAATTTTTCTTTTACCCTAGGAGGTTAGCCCATCGGCCCCATCCTCCAACCTCCCTTCCCCCACTTGTCCTGATGAAGACCCGCGCTGTAAGGGCAATCAACCCAACATTTCTTTAGGGTCGAAACGTAGACTACTGTTGCCTACCCTATCAACTCCTATCATCAGCAGGATATGCACAGCCATTTAGGAGTTTGATTGTACATAATGTATTGATATATGCATGTTTTGGGTGGCCCCGATTGATGGGGACCATCCCAAGAGTATATACATGAACTTTGACTTATGTTGTTTATGTCACATACCATTGAATACTGAGTGTCAACTGTCTCACTCAACTCCCACACAGCACTCCCCTCCCCCCTTTTCTCCTATGTGGGCACAAAATGATTTGATAAAATAAAAATTCATTTTGCATATATACCGTTTGACCATAAAAAGGTTGATATGAGTGCGTTGTGAATAAAACATCGCATTTGTGATTTGTTCTTCCTTTCGTTTCTTTTCCTTTTATAATTGAGTACTTTGATTGTATACTATATTCGAATTACTCTCTCAGGTCTGGGACCCCTCTGTTCATAGATCTGAGGGCAGCCTTTGATCTCGTCCCACGATATGGGCATGCCTCCTACCCTCCTTTCCTTGATTATCAAACTGCATGAGCATAACTATGCCCAGATAAGATGGGGCCCCCCTGGACGTGTCACAAACCAGTTTTCGGTAGAGAGAGGAGTGCGCAAAGGGTGCATGTCAGCACTGACCCTCTTCTCTCTCTATATTAATAACGTGGCAAAGGTCTTGATAGAGGCAAATGTTGATGCTCCAATTTTGGCAGGCGCCAAAATACCAATCTTGATGTTTGCCGACGACTGTCTCATTATTTCCAAGACCCCAAGTGGCTTGCAAAAAGCACTTGGGATCTTCGAAACATTTTGCATTGACCACGGCCTGGAAATTAATGTTTTAAAATCTAAATTCATGTCTTTCAATAAACACAGGACATTTAGAGGGAAGGTGTTGATGAATAACCTACCCTTGGAACAAGTAAAATCATTCTCATATCTTTCTGTAACCATCCAGCACGATCTCCGATGGAATGAACAGATTGACCTGGCAACCCTAAAACATAGGCAAAATGCAGGTGCACTGACCCGTGAACATGTAAAGTCCCTTACAAAACCGATGCCCCCCGTAATCATGGTCTACAATGAGAAGGCTGTGAGCACAGCACTCTATTGGGTTGAGATATGGGGGCATGGGAACATAAGTAAATTAACAGTTTCTGAAAATAGGTTTCTACGTAATCTTATCATGCTACCACATAGGCCCGGTTCTTGAGGACCTTGGCATGAAACCAATCGAGATTATTGCAAACCTTCGCCTAGTATTATACTGGAGGCGAATATGGGTAACAAAGGAGCTGAAATTATTCGCCAAGGGACTTCTGGACATTATTAAAAGTGATGTCTTTCATCAGATAAAATGGCTCTCTGGAATTAGAGCGGTTCTCAGAGCGCTGGGTCTGGCGGAGACTTGGGAAGACCCAACCAACGCTATATTCCCCTCAAAAAAGGCAATTAAGGGATTGTATTGGGAGATGATATCCTCAAAACTGTTCAGGACCACTCCCCCACTCTCACTGACAGGGGTGGTTATGGAGTTCAAGTATGAGACTCGTTTTGAGGCATTCTGGGATGACATAATGAAGCCACTGGATAGAAAGCTCTACTTCCAACTGAGACTCGGTAGTATCCCTGTCAGAGCTTTCACATCCAGATGGTCTAATGGTGGAAGTGCCTCTTGTCCATCTTGCCTAGACCCCAAAGAAACAGTTGGTCATCTACTTTTTGAGTGCCCTGCACACTCTGCCCCGCGCAGAGTCTGGCTGCGGCCCATGGCTAAAGTGCTGGGAACTCAAAGTGGAATTGTGGCTGCTAGAATCATCTGTACAAACCCAAGCGGCAGAAAACTGCTGCTAAAGCGGCACTAATGGGCTTGATAATATGCCCTGGAGAATTTCAAAAGAAGCCCATGTTCACACCAGAACATGGACAAATGTATTGGAATTCTCAAGGGCCTATAATCAAGCCCATTATCGCCACTTTAGCAGCAGTTTTCTGCCGCTAAACAGGCAATAACTTTTTTTAACTCTGTTCTTGATAATATGCCCCCAAATCCTTTAACAATACTTTTGAAACTTTCACAAACCTTTCAACTTGTCTGTACCACTCTTCCTCTGGTTTTCCTTTAAGCTTTGAGAAGTCATTTGTGAATGATAAAATATCCTGTTTGGGCCATGGACATGTACATAACCGCCTCCTGGCACTTCTCTCATTGAACACTACCTCTAAACTTGTCTGTTTCTTTCATAAGATACTCAGATGCAGTTTGATTTGTCTGTGCTTCCTCCTTTTGATTTGTCCATCTAGCTTTCCACTTGTCTAAATCTCCCAATTTTTGTAACAGTGACAATAATTCTTTTATCTGCAATTTTCGTCCTGACACATTCATGTTCTCTAAATCTTTGTCAGAACATTCTGCTCTATATTGTTTCTGTAACACTTTAGATTTACCTATATCAATTCCCATTTCTGAAGCCAAATTCATTACCTTTCCATGGAACATTTTGGTAATTCGAGTGATGCTTCTACATATGAAGAACAACTCATCTTCGTTGAAGGAATTTAGTCTCTCTAGCCCTACATTTCCAGCTATCTTTTTTTTCAATTCTACTCTTAGTTTGAAAATGTACAATACCTTTGACTGGGATTTTGGCTTTTCTATATCTCGTGTCCATCTTTCTATTTCTTCAGGTGTTACTACAGTGGCACTCCTCGTTCCTGTGGAGGTTTTAATCTGTACTTCTATTTAGCATCCAGGAGTAATATTACTGATCGAGTCACCCACTGGTTCTGGTATAGGCAAATCCTTCAGGGAAATCACTGACTCGCACTCACTTGCCTGGTCATCAATTATTATATTTTTTTTCTGGATTTGTACTATGGAAGTAGTCAGAACATGAGTTTTAGGACTAGGTTGCTTATCTCCATATAAGGGAACAACGGGACCAATAGTTACTGGTATCATTAAAGCTTCAGGGCTTGTATTCAGTTGGGTTATTTTCTGTATTAATTCATTACGCTGTTTATTTATTGCTTCCCTTTCTTTCTCTTGTAGTACCTTTTCTGTTGTGATCTCATGTACAATCTGTGGAACTAAGGGTGGGTTTAAAAATGGACCACTAGGGGTAACTCTATTTGTTTCTTCTTGATAAGGGGGTGGATTTTTCATTAATAAATCCTCGAAACAATCATCTTCTGAATCACCACTACTAGTCATTAAATATTTTGTTTTCTCAGTATTTTTACTTTTGGTCTGTTCTTCTGTGGTAAATACAGGATACAATCCTTCCAGTAACATAGACTGTCTCCATTGTTTCATCTGCTTATCTCTCGACTCTTGGGGAAACCTGGGATAAAATGTACTTAAATTCCTGTCACACCAAGGTCTGTCTCGTTCAAAAGCCTCAATCACCCACTCTTCTAAAGCTTCATACTGTGTTAATCTAGGTCTAGTTTCTAATTCATTCATGCAAGTTCGCAAATAATATAAGATTCTACCATTGAATGTTCCATACTCTGGGAATGGCAATATTTCATCAAAAGTTGTGTACACTATACAATTTTCCAACCATACACATGTGTGGTAGCCTCTTTCTAACATCATGTGTGATGCAGGCGTTTTTGGAGGTGGAATAATAATACCTTTTCCTATTTTACCGGCTGATCCTTTTTTAAATAATTCTTAATTTTCTTCAGAAATGACAATATTCCCTCTGATATATTGCTTGTGAGTAAAACCTACGTACCTTCTATCTGGGCAAGTCCCTATAATCGTTGGATCAGAGCTCCACATATAATCACCACTATCTATTAAGACTGAAAATTCAGAGGGGGGAACCAAGCTAGTGACCGAGATGGCCGCATAGACGCTTGGCTCCGTGAGCCCTCTCACCCCGCGCATACATCCTGGCAACTATCCTGAGCGGTAACAGCATATTTAAGTGGGTGAAGGAAAACTTTCACTTACCGTTTGCTCCTGAGGCTTCTACGTGTGGCAGACCCTGAGAAATGTCCCCGACTGTTTTGCAGCCCTCACGGAGCTGGGACCGTGGTGTCGAGTGACCATTGGTGGAGGTGAAGAGTTGGCCGGAGGGCGCCAGAGGTTTGATGGGCCGTTGGCGACAGTGCCAGTCCATCTAGCGGAGTGCCTCATGGGGATGCGTGGCAAAGCAGGGTCGAGGGGAGTGCATGATATTTGGCCCCCGTTCCAGTTTTGTGTCCGGGCATAACTAAGGACTTCCCCCGGAATCGGCGGGCGGCTCCCGGGAAACGGCAGAGATTTTGTTTAGCCCTTTGGTGACTCTTCTCTGGGAAGCTTGCCTTGACTTTCTGGGTCCTCGCTGTGAATCCTGTTGCGCTCTGGTGTGGGGCCCGGTCCCTGAGGTGAGGTGAAGAAGGACGAGGCCGGATCAGCTAAGATGGCGGCTGGCACCCTCTTACGCAGACCACATCCGGATAAAAAAGCTGCTGTGCGGGAGAGTCCAGGGGACTGGTGGCACGAGAAAGAGCCCACGTCCAAAGATATATTGGCTGCTCTAATGACCCTGCATGCGACCCTGATCCGTAATGCCCGGGACCTGGGAAGAAGGATGGCCACCATTGCTGTCCCGCCGTTCCACATGGGCACAGTTCGATCTGAAGGAAGTGCGGACGTGCCTGCCTCTATGTCAATGAAGAGTGCTCCAGCTACGCCTAGGTTCGTGGAGATGCTGGAAGACCCGGCTCCTGAGATCACCTTGGACAGATCTGTAGTACATGTGAGTGACTCGTCGGGGCACATATCTAATTGGCGGCTGGGGAAACAATGCCGATCTATGTCTTGGGCTGCCCCGGCGAAGTCTCAGTGCTTGCCGGATGGTGTGACTCTCTCTTCTTGGATGGTGAGACTGTGCTCGGACTTGAGGATGTTTTCGGGGTCGATACCGACACAGACGGATTTCCGCCATACATGTTCGGCTGGGTTTTGGTTGCTGAAGTCCCATGGAGTAATAACACAGCCCGGTCCGCCCGGATCACTTGGACCCTCCACACCGCTCTGTATGCCGATTGATAAGTGGACGTATGTTGGTACTACTGATAGACAAGGCCAGGGGTGATACCGTCTAGGATCCAGTGGACTTATTGTTGGCTGACGGTGATTCGGGGGACACTCGGCGGGGATTATATTGATGGTGCGGTCGGTGATTAATGTTTTCCATGGCTATTTTGATCTTGCTTTTAGGATGTTTACTGAGCGCGGGGTGGGGGGGGGCGGGTGGCAAGATCGAGGGCCCTTCTCCACTTTTTTCCTCTTTTTTCTTCTTTTCTTCTTTCTCCTCTTTTTCTATATATCGGGTCTCTTATTTAGGGCGACAGGCACGCTGCTGGGGGGTAGGCCATGGCCTTCTGCAGGGGTGCAGGGTGGGGGGTAGGGGGATGGGGTTTGTAATTTGTCCGTTATTTGTTTCTATGGCCCTTTTGTCTTTCTTCCTTTTTAGTGTCGTTGTTCTTCATGTTTCCTACAGTATGTTTTGTTTTGAGGGGTGGGGTGCTGCTTTGCTACGGAACGGGTTTGTGTTTTAATTTATCCTGACTCGTATACCTTACCCCCAATACTTCAATTGTATTTGCACTATTTGCGGATTTCCTGATTCCTGCTTGTCATTGAGGGACCATGTATGACCGTATGGCATTGATTCTTAGTTTTTTCTTTATTGTAAAATGAACCTTCATTGATCCTGAATTTCGGCCAGTACGCTTGAATACAAGTCATATCCTGGACACTTGTTCGACCCCGGTTTTCGAGCTGCTATAATTTCCCACATTGATTTGCTGTACTTACGACTTGACTAGCGGACGGCCGGGGTGGTTGTAGGCCCATGCTTGTAATTGCTTGAAGTATTAATAAAGGTTCCCCAAAATTTTTTTAAAAAAGACTGAAAATTCAATTTTTGCAAGTTAATCAATTGTTTACTTTTCCAAAAATGCTTTTCCAATAACAGTGCGTCTCTTCATTTATTGTCCAATCAACATTTGATTTTCAGCACTGCATCAACCAATGCTTACGCAGATTTTCTGTGTCATGAGTTTTGCTCTCTGCACTCAGCCCTCGTTTTCAAAATATCCTGTTACACACATGCTGTTTCAACCAATCCAAGCGCGGCTCAGAGTGATGTCAGTGCAGCACCCGTGACTGACCCCTTCTTTGCAAGGTAATACAACAAATCAATTTATTTTCAATTTAAATGTACATTTCATTAACATTCGCTACAGTGCCTGATTGACTAAATTCAAAGAAAAGACAATTTTTCTCACAGCAAGTAAAACCCTTCCGTTTACCCTTCACACACTACAAGTGAAACCTCTTCCGCTTACTCTTCACACAAGCAAAACAAACCTGCTATTCCTTTAGACTTACCCTTTCTAGGTGATATAAGACCAAAGTCTCACCAGCTCACTCCTTTGCTATCAATCCCTCTCACTACTATACGAAAATAATCCCTTACTAGTGCTTCATGTTTTATCTAACTTTACCTCACTGCAGTGTGGCTTCCATTTACCACCAGCTATTCAATATCCCCGGGGATTTCCTGACAACATATATCAAATACAAACGGGTTTTGGTTTATACATTATATCAATACAAATCAATACATAATTAACTACCTATCTTAACTAAACCCTAACCATACCTCTGCTACCAGGAAAATATCGGATGGCGTGGCATTACTGGCTCAGTTAATCATACTCACCTGGGTCCATAACATTAACACTTTGAAACGTTAATCCATACTATCTTCCTGCCTATCAGAGTTTTATTCCCCTTAGGATTTATACCTGTACACCATGACTTACCAAATCCTTGTCACTTGTGTGCTAAATCCTAAATCCAAGGATTAAGGGAGTTAGAATAATAGGTAGAGAATAACATTTACTATATGAAAAAGAAACCAAAGACTCAGGAAACTTTTAAATACTTTATTATATTAATAAAACCGGACAAGTTGAAGTATGTCAGGTTGATTTATTGTAGATAAGTAGTTGAGTCCAGATGAAATAAAGTACAAGCCCCACCAGGAGCAGCCAGCAGGCAGCTCAGCCCATCTCAACTGGGCCTTTCTTGAGAGACACCAAACATTCCACAGAGCATCATAACACTGTAACATTCTAGAGGCACTGCATGTAATGAAAGACGAGAAGAACCAGTGTGGACAGAGGTATAAAATACTGGTAAATAGAGAAAAACTGCAGGGAAAGACAAAAGAAGGTAGAAAGAGTGGGAAGAGACCACCGAAAGGTACAAAAACATAAATAAGTACTCATCCTCCCTTTCCCATAAAACAACGAGAAAGAAAAAGGGAAAAGAAACCCTAAGAACTGCTCCAGACACACCCACTGACAGGAAAAGTGTGAAAGGAGATAGGCATAGAGGAAATTGAAATAGCTAACAGAGAAGCAGAGGAAAAAACACCAAAGAATCCTTCATTCTACCCTAGAACAGCAATAAAATATAATGTAGATAACTTTAGAATAGAACCTTACAATGTAACAGGTCACACATTCAGCAAAAGATAAGAGATAAAACTCACATCCCTTGCATACCAGACAACCTCATAAAGAGTCACACATTGAAAAAATGAGAAGAATGATCCCGATAGTGACAATCTGGTAAACGTCAAACATAGAAAATATATTGACAAATAGAGGGAGTAACTCCATGTCGACAACCTCATAAAAGTCAAACATTGAAAAATATTAAAGAATTGAGAGGGATAAACCCAGCATATCAACAACCTCATAAAGGTCACACATTGAAAAATTGAGAGGCAGAAATCCCAAATTGAAAACTTGGTAAAGGTCACACATTGACAAAACATAGAATGAAAATTGAGTAATTGAACTGTTTAGGGTGACCATTTGAAACCGTGAGTACAGTGCAGAGTACAACACAATGTAATCCCAACTAGGGAATTCAACTGGAATGCATGCAAATTGAGAAATGCAATCACGAACAAGGGATACTGCATTGAAAAAATAGAGTAACTAAACACAGGCATGTACATTGATACAATAGAGCAATCAAATCAGGATGCAAAAATGTACTCCGTAGAGCTAAATAGAATTGGAGAAGTGTGGCTCAATGATTAGAGCGGCAGACCCTGATGCAGAGGTCTAGCCCGGGACCAGGGTTCAATTCCCAACGTGGCAGGGTCCTGAACCCAATAATGTCCACAGACTCCATAATTCTCGCCTCGGTGCCTATTCTAATCATGGGGTCCCACGCTGCAACTCTGGGCAATAGCTGCTTAATCTCCACTACGACGGCCCACCCGCTGCGGGATGCCTGGCTTTCACCTTGGGGGAGCCCAGTAGGGGTTATCTCACAGGGAAAAGCCAGGACGGGTTCCCAAGGCAAGCGCCTTGATGCCTTTGGGTGATACGTGCGCTATATAAGTCGCAATACATTTACATTACCTACAATTGTGTAGATTACATAAACAGTAACGCTAGATCATTTGCAAACAGTGCTCATCAATTAAAATTAAGCCCGTAGAGGGGAATGACCCCATAGCGACAATCTAGTAGAGGTCAAACATAGAAAATATTGAGCAGAATCGAACTGCCAAGTGCAGAGCAAGGTTGGCATTGATATATGGTGGGCAGATGCAAAACTGTATATCGTTGGAGCCGCCAGCCAAAAAATGGCAGCACATACAGGAAACGCACGCTGAGAGACCCCTGGCATGCTCTGTAAAGCGACAGGCGACAGGGTTGAAGACAGGATAGACATAATGGAAGTCTCTTGAATGATTGCGCGAGACACCATAAGCGAGGTGAAGTGCGTGAGCCATTTGAATAGGAAAACCAAGCGCAACTGTATGCTTGTGCATGCGTTGTAGAGGAAAATAAAAACCCTAAAAAAACAATAAAATTGCACTTTGCTCACCAAGTCGATCAGTTCTCATGCAACAGACAGGACAACTCGGCAATAATAGTGCAGCCAAACCACTTAACTTTGAAAGAAACAGTATTTGACAGTGAACTGGCACAAATAAAGTGTACATAGATGCAGAGCTGGCACAGACTTGAACTTGAATGCATTGTTGAATCCAATACAATATTGTGAACGACAATGCACAGGATGAATTAACAATTGAGACATTGATAAGAAACCACACAATATACTTAGTGCTAAACCATTCGAAAGTAGATTTGACCATTCAAAACCATGAGTAGTGTACTTACCCATTGTGATCTCAACTAAAGAATGGGCGCAAATTGAGGTGTACAATCCCCGCTATGGAAATTATTGGGACAATAGAGCAATAGAATTGAGTTGAATGGATATAACACAATGTAAAATCCTGTGAAGGAAAACATTTAAAAAACAGTAACATAAATATTTGCATAGCTTACATTTCACTTGGATTGTACTTTGACTTGAACAAAAAATGGGACCAGTCACCATCCCCTAAATTGTACAATAAGTCCAACTAAACACAGAAAAGGTTCAAATACCATAAACATACTGGCTCTGTCGATGGAAAGGTTGCAGAGCGCACCCCTATACAAATGTAAAAATTTGAGTGGTTGAAATTTGCAATACCTCTTGAGAATACTGCAAACGTTGAAATTGAGTAAAGTTGCACAAATTTAATATTTCGAAAACAGAGTAATTGAAGACTGAGAGTGTGTAATTAAGGTGCAGATATGCACACAATAGAGATAGATCGAAATTACACACATGCAATCTCACAAAAGAATAGAAATAAAATAATTGAGGAAACTGAAACACAAAGATACATAACAGTAAAAAGGGCATAGATAGAATTTGAACAAACACCAAGGTTGAAGAAATCGGCAGTGCATTGAGGTCCCTTAAGAAAGTGAACAAAGTGACAGCACTAGATCAAAATGTTTTGCAGAAATATTGATCCTTGTCCATGGGTATTAAAGACAATTTTAAAATTGAGCAGTTGTACACTTGAGGAACTGTCTTCGAAGAATGCTTGCAAAGACGTGAAGTAAATAGTAAAACTGAAGTACATCCAGAGTGTTGAAGCAGTGCAAAAGTAAACTTGTGGCCTTACTGGAGAGTGTACAAGCAAAAGGATGACACCCAGGAGACACATACTATATCTGTTCAAGCGAGACATCCATTGCGACTGCAATAAGACAGACAAACCTGACACAAGAAACAACTCTCACTCACTGCCTGAACTTGAAGAAAGTTGAAGGCCACTACACTTTGAGTCATGAGAACTGATGAATGCCTCAATGGCGCTGGAGGATAGACCCAAAATAAGGACACCTTGACTGACAGGTCGAAGAGAAGAAACGTTCATGACAACGAAGTAGCAGACTCGAAAAAGTGAGATGAACTGCCAATTTTGGAATGTGGTTGGCAGAAACAAATGGAAAACACAGTGAAGAATGATGTACCTCAGCCAAACACAAGATGGCGGCCCATTTTGCACATAGTGTCGGGTGGATCACAGCACGTTAATACATAAATACGTCAAGCCGGCGGTCACGAAGACCTCATAGAAGATTCCCAAAAGAAAGACATCACATGGGATGCACGTGGTTTCGCTGGAAACTGGTAAGATTCCAGGTGCAGAGGCTTTAGAGATGCAACTTTTGAAATAAGGAACGCACAGGGAGAATGCACAACAGGTGGCTCATGAACAGTTTTCAAACAGGACAAAATAGGCTTACCCGAAAGCCGCATAGAGACACTAGTAATGTTGTGCCAAGCCAGTTCATGTTAAACCGACACACTGGAAAACACCACTCTGGTGTTGTGCATGCCGCTCCGACACTGCACATGAACAGCTGTCCACACTTGTTCCAGGTAAAATCGGCATGTCACAAAGTGTGACACTGGTCACATATCGAACAATAGAGTTGCCTTCAAACATTTGACGCCGTGCAGAGCGATTGGTATCATATGGAAACACAGTTTGTGGATTGACAGAAAATACTGAGTGAAACAAAAAGTCCTAGAAAACACATTGCATGTGATGAAAGTGGAGAAGGACAAGTATGGACAGAGCTATAAAATACTACATTTATCTATGCAATATTTTGTAAGCCAGTTGCAATGACTGTGAAATTAAGGATTTTCCAAGTAATAAAATAACTAATAAAGCATACAATGTGCAGGACTTTTGGAAAACACTTTCAAACATTGGTACCTGGGAGGGGTGAAAAAGGGAAAACGGTACAAGGACATATCACACAGATAATATTTACCTAGAATGTTGTGAAGATCAACCCTGGCCACGGGCTGGGACAAGAGAAACGCTCCTGATTAATCAGTTGCAAACCGGACAGAACAGGTGCAGGGACAGGACAGGCAACCTCCGCTAAGTGCAACACCAGCGTCACACCCTCTCCACGGCTACTCGCAGACCCCGACTGGGTAGATTGATTCTTCTCCCTCAACAAAACTCTCAATTCTCCGTCAAAGTCCTCGACTAGCACTCTGCTCTCGATTCTCCTTCAGAATATGTTGGGTCAGTGACAGGTCTGTGACAAGTCGGACAATCTAACTGACTAAACCTACCTTAGTTAAACCATTTCAGCGTGTGTACCACCACCTTAATATTGCAAATTCTATGTGTTTCCTTCATTTGATTGGTCAGAAAGACGAGGAGAGGTCATCACACCATACCAGTATGAGATAATTTCTCTTCTATATAGTTGATCTATGTTACCACCCATAATTTACTTTCCCATGCTTTTATTCCACCCAGCAATATTATTTCAAATCACATACAATGTATAAAGTTCTGTGCTTTCTCTTCCTCTTGCTCCGGGTGACTAGGTGGGTTTCCCACAAGCGTCGAGAATAAGATGGGAACTGGCATCAATTCAATGTCAAAGCTGTGAGGACTTTGATGTCATCAGCGCATGACCATGTGATTTCAAAATGGACTTTGCAATCCCCTTTAGGCCCAAATATGAGCTATCAATTAGGTCAAAAGAGAGACACATTAGAATACAAAAATAAATGAATGCACTGTAAACCACTTATTTCTACTCAAACCCCATTACTTTATTTTAACTATAGCATTAATAATTAAGCAGAACATACAAGTTTTAGTTCAAGCAAGAGCATGTGCATTAGTATATGAAGCATGAAGCGGCCATCTTTGGTTTTAGTATGCAGCTGCAAAGAATTACCACTAAAAGCATAGCTAGGTCTCACTTTGTAGATATAGGAGACGCCTTTGCAGAAAGGTTCCCGTATTTTCCGCGGCCATATTAGGGTTGTTGTTAGTAAAAACACATAGGAAAGCTTCCCCTATATACTGGAAATGTTGTATAGTGCGGTTTTAGTAATCACAAAACATGTTGGTTAATAAGTTACATGTTATTTTGAGAGGATTGAATACGAGCAAGTTTCTGTACATATGAAACCTTGCTCCATCAAGGGCAACAAGTTTTGATGTCTATTTTGTCCTTGGGACAAGTAGGCCCAACCTCCTACAGCACAAACCCTTTGGCTGCCATTTTACAGTACCACATTATGGATTAGGGAAAGGTATTGACTGCAGTTAAGGTAATATTTGTGTCCGTGTGATATTGTTGCATTTTTGGATGAGCGAATGTGCAGGTGTAGATTTGCTCATTCAAAATCTGAGTGTTCACTTTCCCTCCAATCACTTTTTTCCCAACCCTGGAAGACGTTTGATGTCTGCCATTGTCAGGAGTACATTTCCACTCTTTCTCGGAAAGGGAAAAGATTAGAAAAGAGTTGGTGAAAACCCTTAAAACATGCAAGTTAGTAGGTTTGCACACACTGAAAGTGCATTACAACCCTATAACTGTTGAATACCATTACCTTCAGCCCCAGTATGTAGATCTGCAAAAACGTGGCAACATAAGGGAATTTCTAGTTTTAAAACCTTAATATGGAAGGAACCCAGGCATAATTAGATAGTCTATTTCAGAGCTCTATATAATGAGATTGCTGCCATAATTTGACACAGCAATTCATGTCACAAACACGTGGATTTTGCTAAAGGACAAGTAGATTTATGAAGCAACCTGCCCCATGGACAAGTAGATATTTTATTAAATTGCACACCCCTATAGCAGGTGTAAATTT
Source organism: Lissotriton vulgaris (assembly GCF_964263255.1). Classification (NCBI taxonomy): domain Eukaryota; kingdom Metazoa; phylum Chordata; class Amphibia; order Caudata; family Salamandridae; genus Lissotriton; species Lissotriton vulgaris. The sequence goes on from NC_141699.1 coordinate 47,458,296, forward strand.
GTTAACAAACTTCAATCGTAATGGAGGCTCTCTGTCATGTGGGAAAAACAGAATGTCTCTATGAGAGTATGAAGCTCTTTTTCATGTCCTATTGAGAAGAAGCTTGGGATATCCTCTCTCTAATAACCGCAAAATAAGAATCTGACTCACGAAAGAAATCCTCCTTTGAACAGTTCCGCCGACTATAAAGGAACTGCCCAAAGGGGAGGTTATCCCTTAGACTATGCAGGTGGAAACTGGAATACTGCAGTGTATATTTTATTTTGGTTGGTTTCCTGAAGAGATAAAAATAAATTCTTCCCTGGTCGTGTTTTACCATCAGATCCAGGAAACTTATCTCCTGGACACTAGATGACATGGTAAGTTGAATATGTGGACTCTTCTGGTTCAATCATTTAAGAAAGAATATCGGTCTTATGATGATCCTGACCAAATAAAAAATACAGCATCAATATAATGCTTCCGGGTCGGCATCCTGGCCCAGAAAAAGTTAATCATTTAGCAAGAACTTTTGTTGAAAGTCAAACATACAGAGTATAGACAAATTTGGTGCAAAAGAAGCTCCCATGGCAACTCCCATGATTTGTAAAAAAAAGAAATTGCCACAGAATTAAAAAAAGAAATATTTTGCATAGCGATACTCAGTATCTTAATGAGAAAATCTGTAGGGACTGCCACTGGAATCACCTTCAGAGCCTCCTGTTGAGTAATGTTAGCATATAAGGAATTGGGGCCCGATTATGAAGAGACTCGGAAAGCCTCCAAACTCAGGTCAGATGTTTTCCCAGGCTCATCGCGGTTTCAGCTTGACCCCTGAAATATGATACAGGCAGTCAAAAGTGAAACCGGTTGGTAATTATGGCTGGATTCTGATGGTCTCAAGGAGCCTGTTGGCCAGTTGGAGACTGGCATGTAATCGCTATGGATGTCATTTCTGTTGTAGGGATTACGATGTCGGTTTCAGGCAGGCTTTCCATGCCGGGATTTCTGACAGAGAAAGCCTGAAAGAAAATCACATCACTTCTCCCTGCAGCCTCCAGTTGAGGCTGAGGTGCCCCCTGTGGATCCCTGCACCTAGTGGCAGGCACCATGAGGTGCCTGCCACATGGTGCAGGGATTTACACAAACTCTCAATTCTCTAATGAAGTTTATTCTACAGACAGTTTACGGCTAGAGCACAAGTTCCCACAGGGGAATGGGAGTTCGCAACCTTACCATGTGCAGTTGCATTGTAATTAAGTATGCAAAACCACCGACCAATGGGCAGTTCCCATACCAATACAGTGTCGGGCTGACGTGAAGTTGGGGAGTGATGTTGTCTGCCTGAGGTGGAGCGGTAGGGTGTTCCATGCACTGGCCGTGAGGAAGTAGAAGGTACTGACTCCTGATCTGGTCTTTCTGGTGTGGGAGACCATGGTGTAGGATCGCGGAGCTGATCGAAGGGTTCTTTGTGGTGCGCAAAAGTTGATTCGGCTGTTGAGGTATGCTGGTCCATTGTTGAGGAGAGCTTTGAGTGCATGGGTGAGGATCTTGAAGGTGATTCTAGCCTCAAAGGGGAGCTAGTGGAGTGTGCGCAGGTGTTGGGAGATGTGGCAGTGTCATGGTAGGTTGACGACCAGTCTTGCGGCGTCATTCTGGATGTTTTGTAGCTTGCGGGCGAGGTTTTTGTTGATTCCGGCGTAGAGTGCATTGCCGTAATCGAGTCTCCTGGTGACGAGGGTGTGGGTGACTGTTTTTCTGTACCGGAGAGGCATCCATTTGAAGGTCTTACGCAGGAGGCGGAGGATGTGGAAGCAGGAGGATGTGACTGAGTTGATCTGGTGGTCCATTTTGAGCTCGGAGTCTAGGATGATTCCAAGCTTGCATGTGTGGTCCGTGGGGGTGGGTGGGCTACTGAGGATGGGGGGCCACTAGATGTTGTTCCAGGCATTGGGGTGTGGGCCAATAATGAGCACTTCTGTTTTGTCTGTGCTGAGTTCTAGGCAGCTGCTTTTTATCCATTTAGAGACAGCTTTCATGCCTTCTTGGAAGTTGTGTTTGGCTGTGTTGGCTTCGTTGGATAGGGAGAGGATGAGTTGGGTGTCGTCTGTGTATGAAACAATATTGAGTCCATAGGTTCTGACGATGGGGGCAAGAGGAGCCATGTGGACGTTGAAGAGGGTTGGGCTGAGGGATGACCCCTTGGGGACTCTGCAGGAGGCTGGTGTAGGGTCCAAGAGAAAAGGGGGGAGTCTGACCCACTGCGTTCTGTCGGAGAGGAACAAGTGGATCTAGTCGGGGGCCTTGTCCCAGATACCTGTGTTGTGGAGTCTGCATATTAGGGTGCAGTGGGATACCGTGTCGAACACTGCTGAGAGGTTGAGGTGGATGAGGGCTACTGTTTCTCCTTTTTCCAAGGGAGCGGATGTCGTCTTTTGTGGCGAAGAGGGTGGTTTCTGTGCTGTTGTTTTTTCTGAAGTTGGATTGTGACGGGTCAAGGATGTTGTGCTTTTCGATGAAGGTGGCAAGTTGGCTGTTGATGGCTTTCTCGATGACTTTCACTGGGAACAGGAGCAGGGAGATGGGTCTGTAGTTTTTGAGTTTGGTGAGCTTCTTTGGGAGGGGGTTAGTCTTGGCATGTTTCCAGACTTCGGGGAAGGGGGCTTTCGCCAGGGAGCGGTTAATGGTGTGACGAAGCCTGGGTGCGATGGTGACGGCGGCTCTGTTGAAGATGTGGTGTGGCAGGGGTCCATGTGGGCCCTGGAGTGGATTGCCTTCATCATCTTTAGTGTGTCTACGGTGGTGAGGGCTGTCTAGCTGTCAATCATTGGCTTCAGGGTGTCGAGGGTGGCTGGTATGGTTCCGTGTGTTGGTTGTCTTCCTTGAAGTTGTTGTAGATGTTCTTGATTTTGCAGTGGAAGAAGGTGCTGAGTGTGTTGCAGAGGCATTGTGAGGGAGGAATGTCAGTCATCCTCGGCCTACAACTAAAAAAATAGGGGGTGGCTTGATTTGGGGTGGATGCTGGGAAGGTAATGTAACTGAGTGTGGTGAAACAAATGAAGAGAGACAGACCACACAGAGCTTCTATTACGCTGAGGGTCAATCTCAGTCTCAGAGTCACTAGACACAGAAGAATCTGAGAATGTGACCTGTTTACATGTGGGTAAACCCCTTTGGTGAAAGTTGGTATTGTTAGATTGGTAAAAGGTATCAGACAAAAATGGCTACGTCTGATTCCGATTGTAGCTAGTAATATCTTTTTGAAGCTTACCGCGCACTTTCTATTCAGATTGCTCATCTCGAATTTCAAGATCTTTCAATGAAGCTTAGACGATGCGTCTTTGGCCCCCTGAAGACTTTGATCATCCAAAGTGTCTCTTTCTAGATCTGGAATTTCTTTGTTTAGCTGATCAATTGATCTACTGGCCGTGTCGATGCCCAAGACCATCCAGTTCCTACAGCACTGATAAGAGATATGACTGAAATCTCTGTATCTTGGCTCACACACTAAGATAACTGGAATATTTCTGATGTGTGAACCTATCAGTATAGTATTTCCTTTAAGTTAGCCAGTCATAAGGCGGCCATACATCTGAGTGTGAATCACTTTCTTTTTTAACCTTTCTAGTTTCAGCATCTTCTCTTGCAAAGTCAAAGTTTGAGGCTCTGCTACAATTGGAACAAAATTAGATGTAGCCAACAACTCAGCAAATTATTGGCGGGTATCCATGGTGGAAATAGTCACATTCAACAATAAGCACATGAAAAAATGTTAATTATAAGACAAAACATAAAATGAACCATCAGATACAGAACCTCACTACCAACAATAATTAGCAAGTTGGTAACAATTTACAGAGTCAACCCAGTAACCCCAAGAAACAGGGTAATTATGTTAGACCAAATGACTATGGTTAACTTGGGATATCGTAAACCCATTGGAGTCAAGCTATAAAATTAAACCTACATATGACAAAATAATAAAAAAAATTCATAAAGCCTAATACAAGAGAAATACACTCGCAGAGACAAAAAAATTAATTAAACCATAAAGCTTGCTTTTCTTGTACAGTTTTTCCCGCCTATATATTCCTGACCTCAAGGCTTTACATGCCAAAAATCAAAAGTGAACATGAAGAAATGTTTTAATAATTATAAAAAAACGATTTACACAGCAACACATATAAAGCTGATATAAACTATCCAGAAATAATGACTGCCACTGAATAGACAACAATGCCATACAAATGGTTGAGTCTAAGAATTAAACAGTATATAATTATATACAAAGCAGGTACAGGGTACACTTAAGGCAGTCCAGCTTAATTAAATGCAGGTCGACCTTTCAGCCCAGCTGTAAAATTCACCAGGGGCTTCATAAGGACAAATGTGTTGCAAAAATTACACTAGTAAATAACTTCTACACAATCCTGTGTCCGAAAAAAGGGAGAGTAGAAGGAGAATGAAGAACAGTTAGGCTCAGTATGAATTAGTATAATTATTGCACATACACAAATACTTTTTAGGTCTCGCGCCTTGCGGTGCACTGTGCAGCAGTGCGCGTGCAGCGCAAGACATTTAGTAGGTGAAAAACAGTATATTGCTCGTGCATGTGCGGGTCCTTCTGTGCTATGCGATTGGCCTTTGCGTGCGTTTTTTTTTATTAAAGACTGCACGCCATTGGCCAGAGGCGGGCGCATTGCTCAACCCATGGACTATTGGTGTCTATTACGCGCTTGGTCAGCGTAATAGACACTAAAAGGCCATGTTGTTTTAATTATCGTGCCCAGACACTGGCACAATAATTGAATCCACATGTGTGGCTGTGGTGCGCATGCACCACTTGTTTGCAGCTTGGGGTGAGCTTTCTCCCCCTTGAGCTCGCAGTGTAGTGCGCGCTCCCTGCTTGCAGTGTCACCCGAGTACCCTCCTTCTTCCATGTGATGGTTGCTCTCTCTGCTCATGCGGTGGACCTGGGCAGGGCTGTGCATAACCCCTTCCAACTGCATGGATCTCACTGTCCTCCCTCGGAACAGCAGCCTTCTTCTTCCTCCGTCTGCCAGCGGTCCACAAGTGTAAGGGTTGGTAAGAGCAGCAGCATGGTGAAGGGAAAGAGGTAAGATGCTGCAGTCGGAGTGGAGCCAGGAGGCGGTGCCAGACCCAGACTCGGGAGGCATCACCCATTGCTGTGGCAGTGACCCGATCCCATGTCTTCAGCCCAAGCATGCCACCCCCTGCCTCCTACAACCTGTCCTGGCCCCTTGGCCAGCTTGGCACTCGAGCCGACGTGCGGTAGTGCGCGCAGCGGGTGGAGCTGCAGGTCAGGCCGGCAAAGTGGTGCACAGAGCAGCGGCTACTATCACCCTCTGCTTGACGTTCAAAGGCACGGAGTGTGGGCTGTGTTCTCTAGTGCAGTTGGTAACGGGGTATCTCACATTGACACCGAGCTCCGGGGTCATGAGCTGAATTCAATGTAAGGTTGAGAAAGCAGTTTACTGATGAAATGCCCTATTGTAAGTATAAGCGAAAGGCAGTAAGTAGTGTCACGTCTGGGCTCGTACAGTAACAGCTTCATACGTGGTGTTTGTGGTGGTTCGGCGGGAAGTGAGAACTGACTCTCAGACCTGGTAGTAATTAAAAAAAGACATTCAAACTGATTTCTGAATAATAAATCCAAAAAAACGTTGAGGTAATCCATGTCAGCGATTCAGTTTCTGTGTATATTTGACATATTTTACATAATTTTGAATTTGCTAAAAGTGTTAGCTGAACCAGATGTTTTATTGTATTTTTTTCAATGTAACAAATTACTCATGTATAGTACATGCTTAGAACAGAGTCGCCTCTAAAGCCTTATAATGGGCCACGATTGAGAGAGGACTGGAGTTCAGGTTGAAGGCAGTGTGAGTTTATCACTGTGCTTGTTTTATGTGGGGCTGTGCCTGCATCGAATCTACCTTATCCAGTAGCAGGAGTGAGCTAAGGAGTCCCGCTTTCAGAACATGGTGACCGGGATGGAAAGAAGGACTTCAGGCACAATCCAAGTGCTCGGAGAGAGATGTTGCAGGTATGAACACCACTGCTGGGGAACTACAAGCCCCATAGTCCCCTGTTGTTAGCTCACCTGCAGTGCATTAGCTGTGCATTTAATATTCTGCATTGCCCCACAGCTCAGGGCGGGCCCTGGGTGTGCCCTGGACGTGCCCGGGGAGGGCCCGGGGTGAGCCCGGGGTGAGCCCGGGGTGGGCCCGGGGTGAGCCCGGGGTGAGCCCGGTGTGAGCCCGGGGTGGGCCCGGGGTGAGCCCGTCAGCGACCGGAGGAGTCTGGGCTGTGTTCACCTGTCTTGGTTTTGCCATCTTGCTGCATGGTGAGTTTTAGTTAGGAGGTGTAGAACGGATAGAGCTATAATCACATCACTTTTGAACCTCATTGTATATTTTAGCTGAATCATGGTAAAGAGAAAGCTTCGTGGGGACCGAAGGCAGGGTAGTTGTGAGCACTAAGTAAGTTGGTGGAATTGTCACAACCCTTGATTCTTTTTTAACAAGAGCAGAGAGCGTCCACGCAAAAGAAATTGATTAAGGAGATCAACCTGAGTGAGACCTCTAGCCCCTCCCCTCGTCAGACAGTTGACACGCTAGATGACCAGATGGTAGCAGTATGGGAAGATGGTTTAGTGCCTGCATTATGAGACCAACCAATTAATATGTCAATTCACCATACACCTGTCCAGAGATCTGCTCCAGCCAATTCTGTCCCCCCCAACAAGCATCCTCAAGGGCTCCCTCATTTGTAGTCCCCCTGGTGAAAGCAAATGCAATTTCAAACAAGGGGCTCCTACTAAATCCTTAACTAATAGAGAAGAAGGGGCACTTTCTAAAACATCTAAGTCCAGATCGTTTAAGGCTAGATCATTTTTCGCAGATTTATCAGCATAGCACTGGTCCCATTGGGTCTGCAAATGAACCCGGCCCTGGCGGAGGTGATTCCTCCTTGGTTTTATACTTGAAGGAGGTAAAGAGGGCTTTGGGGGAATGCAGTAGCCTTAAGGGGCACAGATGGATGTCTTTTTATTGAATACCAGCATCTCTGAGCTCAACTCTTGGTGGTTGTGCTTAATGTGAAGTAGTGTGGCTCACTGGTTAGAGGCGGCAGACCCGAGAGCAGAGGACGGCCCGGGACCAGGGTTCGATTCCCGGCGCTGCAGGTTTCTGGACCAGGGTCAGCGGACTCGATAATTCTCTCGCCTCGGTGCCCACTCTGATCAGCGATCACACTCGGCAACTCTGGGCATTAGCTTGCCTCATCTTCACTAACGGCGCCACCAGACCGCCGGGGATGCCTGGTCTCACCCTGGAGATACCCATTAAGGGACCATCTCTCAGGGAAGCCAGGAAGGGTTTCGCAGCGGTCGAAGCACCTTGGGACCCTCCGGGTAAGTAGTGCGCTATATAAATGCCTATACATTTACATACATACATACAATGCCACAGTAAAGGTTAGCACTCTGGCATCTTGGAATCAATCGGTAATTGTCCCCATCGACAAAAAGGGAGCCTAGTCCAGCCCCAAAATCTATAGACCAAGTTTGTTGCTTGATTCCACCACAAAACTAATGGTGGCCTATTGTTACACAGGTTTGGCAGAATGGGCAGTGTCAAATAACCTCTTGCTACAGTATGGTTTCAGGAAGGGTAGGGGTACAGTAGATCATTCACTCACACAAAAGTGGGCCCCTGAGGCTATAACAGGTAGAAACATGCATTTGCAATGCAATAGGTCTAGCATTAATAAAGTTTGAGCTATTGGCATTGGTAAATAATGCAACATCAATAGCTCAAACTTTATTAATGCGAGACCTATTGCATTGCAAATGCTTGTTCCTAAAGTTGCCATCTTTTCCACATTAACGTTTGACACACATTTTGCATTTGTGACACTTGGATTGGTTTCACAGAAACACCGACCTTGCTGACACCGAACACTTTGTGAAAATCCTATCTCACAGCCCTGGCATTTGGTGCAAGGCCTCTCACGTGCGTAATACAAATGTGATTAAATTGTAACATTCATATGGCGGCACAGCTATCTGTAGAACACAAACAATGGTTGCCCGATTACAATCCCAACCCGAGGCAAGGATGCCATTTTCCATATGCAGCCTTTTGTTTCCTAAAATATTCAGGAGACACTTCTACTGATCTTGAAGGGTCGCTGAATGCTGTAGCTTTTGCCTAGCAGCTGACTGACATCTCCTTGAAGGGTGTCCTGTTCCTGACCAAGACACGGTCATACACTCTTACCCATCAGGTAAAAGAGTTAGATCATCCAGATGGGGGTTTTCTTGGCAAACCATACATTCACACCTTAGACAAGTAGGTAAGAGTTGGTATCGTAGGAGTACTATTGATTGTTATAATCTTATATATGTACACATTTATAACCTGTCTCAATAAGATGGTGCAGCTCTTTGTATTATTGTCTGTGTTGCCACTCATAACTTGTATCCGCTTCTGTCTATTAATCATCGCAGCCCATATATTCTATAAAAGAATCACTCCAGTTCAATAGATATTGAAAACGCCCCTATGTGTATTCTTTGTATATTTCTCTGAGCAACAGAAAGCACCAGCAACCAAGGGGAAGTTTGTAGCCTGTCACCACGGTTCCCGAGGGAACAGAGTGGTCATGTTCAGTGGTTTCTATACTGTTTGCTCCCTGTTCAGTTTAGGGGGGTCTAGCAGTGGCACAGTGAACTATCTGGTCAAAGAAGAACATATCCAGCGGGGGTGCATGGATTCATTCTGGCACCGTCCTAAGTATGTCGCCCGCAAATGTGCAGTTCCTACTGATTGGTGGACAGTACATGACAAGAGACTTACTAGTCGAGCTCTAAAACGAGAGAAACTCTTCCAAATGCACTGGACCACAACGGAATTGCAGGCAGAGGGATTGATGCCCCATTCTCACTGCTGCCACTGTATTCTGTGACCTGGTCCACTTCCTCTATGATTGCCACACTGGCGACCCGTTTGGGAGGCCGTAGGTGCCAAGCTGGGCACAACTCTGCTGGTCTTTGCTGGTATATCCTGTACCCTGCCCTCTGTTGTGGTTTCTTTATGAGATTAACCTGAATAAAGAACTTTGATACAAGAAAGGCATGCTTCTGTCCCACAGCCGGGGCACAACAGCCAAGGCCCCCAGGTATCTGTCCCGCCGCAGTCAGGAGGGTCCCATGCAGGGTACTGTGCCCTGGCCCATGGTGGCAGCCGCTCCATGGATTCTACCTGAGCACGGTGGAAGGGTCGCATTCAAGGCCTCCAAAGCCACAGACCATGCTGCAACTCTGATGGTCCAGTGGCGTCATGCCTCTCCGCAAGGCATTAGCGTTCCTGGCAGCAAGGGCTTTTCCTGCGCCCCTCCACCATCCAGGTCCAGGGGGTCAGAGGGGCATGGTTGCGGGTGCCAGGTGAAATGTAGCTGCAGGCTGGGGCAAACAGTCAACCGGGGCAACGCTAACCAAAAAGCTTCACAAGGATGCCCCCATGCTCCTCTGCGGCGAGCCTTACCCTCTCCAATCTCCTCTCACCCTCTCCCCAACACCTTAACTGGAAAAATACATTCCCAATCCCTAATCTATCTTCTGTTCTTTTTTATGCCTTCTGGTCCTGACCCAAGCATACATCTGCTACTATAGGTTTGTGTAGCTAACTACCCCATGGAGCAAATGTGCAATCGCTGCCAACCACTTCCTGTATCACTCAGCGGAATTATTGGCATCGTTCTTGCGCAACGATTCAAATAAATAAACAATTGCAACAGCAAAAAAAAGAACTGGCTGCTCCTAACTTTGACCCTAATTAATGCCACCTTAATTTAGTGGAGTTAGTTGGATCTGCCCATTCTTTGTTAGGACCCATACATGGTAATATGTTCTAATCATGAGATTCCCATGGTAATTTTAACACATCATCCAAGCTCAAGAGGTCTACAGAGTTTTGTTATTCTTTAGGAGACGCCTTGGCCCATAGCCTCGCTTAGGAAAGAGCAGATTTATGGGGGCCGTCTCTAGAATCCCACTGTTTACCTTTGCACCATCCTAAGCAGATTCACTGGAGTTCACTGTTTGATCCAACACCTCATCCTTTAAGAACTCTGTGCCAGAAGCATCACTAAGAGTCTGATGGCCCCAGAGTTCAGCCACTGGAAGCGTCTCAGCAGACAAGATGAGGCTAACAAGGTCCAGTGGGGTTAACAATGATACCAAGCCCAGTGTCAGCTTCACACCTGACATTACCTGCCATAATAACTCAATATGACAGCGCTCTTTTCACATGGGACCATAGCACTTAATTCAAGCACATTTGCATCTCAGGTAATACAATGGTTTAAATATTTCTTAAATACTGTTATTCGATTGGAAAAGTCGGTTTGTGTTGTAGGATTTCAATACCACTATTGACTTACAAATGTGGCAATGTCTGCTCCCAGCCAGCCCACCTGACACCACACAACATTGACAAAGTCATCCCTACAATATGAAAGAAGTTACGCAACAAACAGAAGCTTTGTCACACGTCACATGTAAGCTTAACTTTTGTATATGTCTGTTAGCTATGGCCTCTTATACAAAAGCTTTTTTGCATTTGTGAAGCTTGCAACTGCCACAGATCACAGGCCTTGCTACCACAAAAAGCTATATGAAAATGTACTAAAATGACTATGTGAATCAGACTTTTTTTCTGACTTTATTTAATGTTCGAAGTGTGTTCTGTATAGCAATAGGTAAGGGGCTGAAAGGGGATTCTCTCCATTATTTGTGAATGTCATAAAATGGATCAGTGGCTTGAAACTGTAATTGTAAAAGATTAATCAGCTACTGACACCCAAAGTGAGATAACTGGTTCCACAAGGGACAGCCTGTTCCAGGATTCATGGGAAGTGGTGTAGAATAAACAGAGGCACAGGGAGCAGTGCAGGCACATCCTGGAAGACATATATTTATTTGTGTTTCTCTTTTGAACAGCCCATGTCCCTTTAGGGCACTCAGGCTGCTTTAAAACTGTCCCTTTGGAATCCTGAGGTATGGAAGGCCATCTGCTGTTCTTCACAGGCCTCCTTCCTGAGTGGACATTACAGGGTTTACAAAATGAAGCCCTGTTTGCAATAGAGTCTGTGTTTAATTAGCACCCACTGGTTTGTGAACAGGTCTTGCATCTTGAGCCCCAGCTGTTTTCAAAAGATCACTTAAAACAGTCTGTAATTTTTAAAAAAGGTACAGGAAAAATAGATGAAAAACCAATGTCCTACCCTTGTCTGCACAACAGCTGCTCACCAGGGGGGTGAAAAAGACGGTCTGGGGGACACTCCTGTGGGAACTGTTCTCTGGTAACTGCAGAGACAGGCTTCTGACCCTCTTTGGACCAGATGCAGGGTCCTATGATCTCATGAAGAAGACTCAGATTGAGGGATTTGGACTCACCACTGAGGAGTACAGAATTAGATTCAGGGGGCTCGCAAAACCCAAAACCAATCCTGGATTAATTTTGTAGACTACTCAGTAAAGGCACTGGGTGGCTGGTTAATTGGAAACAATATGCATGACTTTAATGGAATTTACAACCTGTTAATTAAGGAACACATTTTAAGTAACTGCATTGATAAAAATTTGTATCAGTATGTAGTAAACCTAGGTCCACTTTCCCCTCAAGAATTGGGAAAAATGGCAGACCACTGGGTCAAAACAAGTGTAACTAGGACATCCACTGGGGATGACCAAAATAAAGAGGTCACAAAACCTCCCCAGAAGAAAGACAGTGAACCCCTTAAGGATAAAAGTAAGGAGTCCCAGGTAGCCCCCCGAAAACCTGTCCAGGAGGGTGGGCCCAAAGACACCTCACAAGCCAAACCAGGGTACCAAGGTAAGAATTGAGATCCCAACAGAATATGGTGTCATAACTTTCAGAAGTCAGGACACCACACCAAGGACCCTAACTGTCCTAAAAACAAGATCCCTAGTACAGCTCCAGGGGTGACTAGCGTAGCCCCAGCAGTTGCCAGTGTAGCTCTGGAGGAAGGGTCCTCCGATGAGAAAGTCCTCCTAGCTTTTAACTGGAAAATGGGCCCAAGAGGTAAGCTCGAGATCCTAGAGGGGAGTAGACACTTCCCCCACCTACTGGTGAATTGAATCCCAGCCACTTCCCTGATAGATACCTGTGCCAGTCACACTGTGGTGCATGACATGTTGGTACTCCCACACCAGTATGTCTCAAGGGAAACAAGAAGAGTAAGGGCTGTCCCAGGGGGAGTCACTGTTAGGCCTGTGGCTGTAGTGCCCCTAGCAATAGATGGGTCCCTTAGATGGAGTAAGGTGGTAGTCAGTAAAGACCTCCCCCTCGATTGCCTCCTGGGGAATGACCACTTAGAGGTGGATCTGAGACAAAGAGAGGCACTGGCCCAATGCAGGCCTCACTCAAGAAACCTGGGGGGCTCAACCTTCAGTCAGTGCAGCTAAGCCACCAAAGAGTAAGACAAAACAAGGTAGGAAAGATGGGCAACTGTTATTCACAGTTTCAGAGGGACAGGGAGATTCTATACCAGCGAGGGAAAACTCCAAACGTGGCCCTGGTAAAGCCCCCCGAGTCAACAAAAAGACCTGGCTAGTCAGGCAACTGTCCAGTCTGACTTGGTGGCTCCACAACTGGCAGAACACAGGGTTGAGGAAGGGTGTTCACTACAAAGTATAGTGACCCCACACCCTAAAAGAACAGACAGACAGCCGGGACCCACAGAGACCTATAACATAGTCCCTTTACTTGCCAGTCAGGAGCTTAAGCTGTGGGCACTGACAGCTGTCAGCAGCTTCTGCTGGGTGTTAGCCTTCATGGCAGCCCTATCCTTGGCATGGTGGCCCAAACCCTTGCCAAATAGCAAGCTAGGCCCTCTGACCCTATTGGTCATGGTGGGGTTGCTCAGACTGTGGGTAATCTCTGTAGGTAAGCTGGGCTTTGCCCTATCTAAGTTAGAATTTGCAGAGGTAGGCACCTCCGAAGTCAAAATAAAAAGATGGGATGAAGACACTAAAGAGCAAGGAGAGGAGCTTTGGGAATTAGGTACTTGATAAGGTAGGCCGGCACCCCAAAGGGACTGACCTGGACAGAAGGATATAAGTCAGAGTAGGCCCTGCAACTTTCAAACCACTTCTCCAACACTTCCTTGCCTGACAGACTAGGAAGACTCTCCCAGCATTGGCCGAGTCTCCTGGCCTTGGGGCTGGGGGAGGGCTTGTGTAGGAAAGTGGATTTTTGTTGCAGTAACCCCCCACACACTTTTTGCCTGATGAATGATGCTCTTTTCCTTGGTGTGCCCTGGGTCCATGCCAATCAGGTACCCAGGGCCTGTGTTCCTTTCCTAAAAACTGTACTAAAGCCTACACCTAATTGGCATCTCTGGCCACATGTCAGCCCCTGGTAAATGGTACCTTAGGTACCCAGGGCACTGTGACCTGAGAAGGCACTAAGGGCTGCAGCAATTATAGTGCCACCTTTAGAGGCCCTGTTCCCTGACACACATACACTGCCTCTGCAGACTGAGTGTATGGGTGCAGAACAATGCAAAGAGTCGACATGGCACACATCCCTGTGTGTCATGCACACAAACACACTGCCCTAGCATACCTCAGTCACCCCTCCACCTTGATGCACTATGCCAGTGGTGTAGGTACAAGTGCATGAGCCCTGTGCCTCTACAGTACCCAGGACCATTCCTGGGGACTGTAAGTATAGTGAGGACATTAAAAGTATATGGTGCCTGGAGGTTGTCATTACGAACTCCACAGCACCATAATGGTTACACTGAAGACTGGGAAGTTTGGTATCAAACTTCTCAGCACATTAAATCCACACTGATGTCAGTGTGAGATTTATTGTAAAATGCACGACATAGGGAAACTTAGAGTTACCCCCTGAACCTAACCCACAACCAGCGTCCTGACTGAGAGGCTGCCTAGGCTGTCACACAGCAGACATGTTGCTGGACCCCTGGGTGGAGAGCCCCCACTCTCCTGGCCCTGCAACAATGCACATCCTGGGATGAGGTGCTAGTTATCCTCCCCCAGGATGGGCAGGGGGAGCTTCAAAGGCAGGCCGCCTTTGTGAGATTCTTCAGGCTACTTGTTGTACCCAGCAACTGGCCCCCGCCGGTTCTTACCCCATCTCTGGCAGGAAGACAGGCGTGAAAAACAATGGAAGGAAAGGGGGTGTGCCAGCCTCTGCCAACCCCACCCCTCAGGTGGGGCTGGTGAGGTAAAGCACAACTCCTGTCTCTCGCCATTTTGAGAATGGGGAGCCCTACCCAATCAGAGATAGGCTCCTGCCCACCTGCCACTGGAGAGTGGCAAGATAGGGGGTGTACTCAGCCAGGACAGTGACCCATTTGTCCCTGCCCTTGCCCTGCCTGTAACACCCCTAAATGAAGTATTTAGGGGCTCCCTGAACCTTCCTTCCTCAGATCCCGATTCTGAAACAAGAAAGAAGAGCATGAAGAAGAAGACCTGCTGCGCAGCTGCTAACAAGAGGACGACTGACTTGGCCCAAGCCCCTACAGGCCTGTCAATCCTCGAACCTGCTGCTGCTAAATCTGTCTCCTGTGGTCAGCAACCTAAAAAACCCCGGGGACCTGACTGCCTTGCTCATCTAAGGACTTGGACTCCCACAAGCAGTGGTAATGCTCAAACAAGCAACGCCCCTGGTGCCAGCCAGGAACTGTGAATCCAGCACACTCTGAACCCGCCAAGCCCAGCGTTTGCCTGAGTGGACAAAGACCACGAGGACGTCCCCCCAGTGACCGTGATCCAGAACCCAGCACCCAAGGACCCTTCTCGACACTCCTGACAATGCCTGCAGGCGCTCAACCAGGGACCCCTCTAACCGCGACTAGCTGAGGGTAAGAATTCCCAACACTAAAAGACACCCCTGCACCCGGTGCCCTGCGGCCCCCTGTGCTCTCCTCCGGGGTGCCTATCTAACTCACAGCTTCCCAACTAACCTCTCAAAGTGGTGGTCGCACCTGAAGAATCTACGTCCCTGAGCCTGCAGCCTTTGTTCAACTATCAGCTTTTCCATTGAAATACATTGGGCGTCCGACTGCCCAAAAGGACACTGCACCCAGCCACCCGAGTGCCACTGGAAGTGCAGCATCTGTTCTATTCTATTTGCCCTGTGTAAGTGACCAGGAGCTCAGCTCTCACAGCCGCGTGGCCTGCCTGCTAGCAGCCACCAACCAAAGGCCCCTTACCCGCCATAGGCTAACAGTGGGCCTACTCACTCTGCACATGGCTATCCCTGTGCCGTTGAGGGTGTAACAACTGTACCTACCTGACCCTGGGAGACCCTTGAGTCTTACCCCAGAACCTTAACTCTGCCAGTCGAGTACTTACCCAAAAGTCGTTAACTTGCATTTTCTCCATAGGGTAACATTGGCTGGTTTTCACTTGAAATTTCTTCTAAATGTCGAGTTTTGAAACTTTGAAATATTCTTTAAAAATCATCCGAACAACGAAAACAAAATTACTCACCTGTAACCAGGAGAGATCCCAGTGCTGGATCTTTGTGCCCAGCACTGACCCTAAAAAGTCATTATAACTGTAACTTACTGTTAACTTGACTTAAAGTTACAAATTTTCCTCAAAAATCGCCTGTGTAACAAAACCGATTTCTTTCAACTGTTTACAGGAAATGCACTAGGGCTGAATCCAGGATCCCGCCCTGAGTAAGAAAAACTTTTGTAAAGTGATTTTATTGCATTTACTTTAAACTTCCAATTGAGTTCAATGTTAATATTGTGTTAGGTTTATGTTGCATATTGCAACAACTGTATCTATTGCATTCTAAAGTCTTCTGCTATTTGAAAATATTCAATTGCAACATCTGATTCTGAGAAAGTATTTATGATACCTACTTGTGGTTCTAAAATAAACAGCAATATGTTTTTATATTCAAAACAATTGTCCTAGAGTTCAGTTCTTGAGTGTGTGAGACCATGTGCCGACTGAGTGTGTACAACAAATGCTTTACACAGTCCACAGATACTGCCTTACTGCTCGACCAAGCTAACACTTTAGAGAGTAAGGTTATATATAACTTCAGCCTCTTCCCTACCTGGAGACTGTGGGCTCTGTGCACACTGAACCCTACTTTGGTGCAGTATATACAGAGCCAATTTCTTACAGATGGCCATTTTATTGCACAGACTGCTGGAGGTACAAGATGAATCCACATGTTCGCTATGTAAAAATATTGTTGATACTCCTGTTCTTGCCAACAAGTATAATTATAGAATAAAAATCCCTGAAGCCGCCCTTAACCTCACCTATGGCCACTTCATCGCATCTCTATTGTCAGTGCACTGATCCTTCAAAACATTCACATGTTGTAACTAACTGTAGTAAGAACACTGGTAACTTTATATAATTAAAGATTTCTAGTTGTCTCTTTGAACAAATAACTAGGGATTGCTTATCAAGATAAATATCTGCTAGAAGGTCTCTTAGGCTTGAATGGGGAACCCCATACCTCAAAGATCAGCAGAAGTGAATCACATCAGGATCTGCAACAAGCTCTCTGTTAGACCTGGCACCATCGGTGTGGGTCTCCCTTCCATTCTTTGCTGTTGCCTCATGTATTTTTTCTGGTGTTGTATGCTTTGGGCACTGTGTCACTGCTATTCAGTGCCACGGTGCAAGTGCTCCCTACTGTAAATTGATGTATTAATCCGTGGTTCCATGTTTGGCTATTTGGTTTACTTGTCAGACCAGAGTCTAGTGCACTGAGTGTGCCCAGGGCATGTAAATCCAAATGCTGCCGGTAGGCTTACAGCACTGGTTGTGCCACCCACAGAAGCAGCCTTGTAAAATGTTTCTAAGGTCTGCCATTGCAGAGCCTGCTTTCAGTCTGGTACTGTCATGCTGACTGGGCAAGTGCACCAACTTCCCAGTCCCTAAACCTTCCCATTTCTTCATATCAGTCACCCCTATGGTAGGCCCAAGGGCAGGGTATATTGTAAGTATAAGGTAGGACAAGCCCTGATGTGTGTGGCATGTCCTAATACGGAATTACAGCCATTTTCGTTTTTCACTATTGCAAGGCTACCTGTTCTCCATATGCCAGAATGATCTGTTAGAGGTATTACATTTTATAATCCTAACTGTCTCGGATAACATGGTAGAAATTCGAGTTTAGTATGCCTGAACTCAGAATAATAAAATACATCTTTTAGTAAAATGTATTTTAATATTCTGTGTTTGCAAATACCACTTTTAGAAAGTAGGTATTTGCTTGTCTAACCATTCAAACCTGCCTCTGCTAGTTTGTGTATTCCTATGTCTGGTTTTGTGAGTGACAAGGCTGGGGAATTCCAGGAGACAGGCTGAGTCACCCAGTAGTGAATAGAGAGATGTGCATCTAGATGGGAGAGAGGAGTTGCACCTGAACCTTAAATAGGGATGTGCCTGACTTCCACAATGCTGGCTTCACCCCCTGGGAAGCGGTTGATGTTTCTGCTGCTTTACTAACAAAGGAAGGAAAAAGGAACTTTAAATACTTTGCTTTCAACTTGTGAAGGATCTCCAAGGGTTTGGAAAAGAGCTTGCCACCTGCTGAAGTCTCGGGGACAACAGACTTCACATCCCAGCTTCCCAGAGTTCTTTTCGAAGTGCCTGCTGCTGTTTTTAGCCTCTGCGGAACTGCGTGTCGCAAGGAGCTTGAAGCGTGACTCAACGAGAAAAAGTGTGTCGCACTGCCTGCCGTCACAACCCAGAAGGAGGGTGTCACCGCTGGAACTGTCGCACTGCATCACATCGGAGAGAAGCGTGCCGCATGGAAGAGGATGCGTGTCCCCTTCGCTGCTGCTGCGGTCGCAACTCCAAAGAAGGAGGGTGTCGCCGCTGGAGCTGTCGCACTGCACCACATCAGGAGAAGAATCTCGCAACGAGGTCGGTGCGCGTCGCCATCGCTGTGCCTGCTGCCGAAACTCCAAAGCAGGAGGGTTTTGCCGCTGGAACTGTCGCATTGCACAGCATCAACCAAGAGCACCTCGCATCCCCGAGAAGCGTGCCGTCATCGGAGCTGCTGCCGTCGCATCTTGGATGTCGCCGCTGTAGTTGCCGCATCGAGCTGAAGCTTCACGCATTGTGGAGAAGAGGGTCGCCGCTGGAGCTGTTGCTGTCTCATCGTAAGGGTGTCGCCACTGTAGTCCACGCATCGAATCGAGAGTTTCTCGCATCCCCGAGCAGCATGCCGCATCTGGAAGATCTTCATGTTTTTATTTCTTTGTATCTGAACTTTGCCGCATTTCCCATCCCTGCGACATTGCTTGTCATGAAAGCGCAACGCAACCTAAGGTACATAGATGCATTGTGTCGCATCTAAGGACTGAACTGAACTAAGCTTAAATCTACCATCTTAAAGTAATCATAGTTTGTATTGTTGTCGTTTATGGTCTTGTGGTAACTCTATATAAAGTCTACTTATTATTTATATAAAACCTGTGTGGTGTCCATTTGTAATGTTGGCACTGGGTTACTGTATGTGATCGCAAATGCTTAACTTACAACGCCTCTGAAATAAGCCTTGACTGCTCGTGCCACGCTCACCCTAGAGCAGAGGTCTTCAAACTTTTTGATGCTGAGACCCCCTTGTAAAACCATTTTAGGCGTTAGGACCACCTTCCGACAAAAGTTTCTAGAAACTGATACTCCTCATCATCAACTTTTGACAACCATAAGTGCGCCTGTTAGACCTCATCACATCCATCCATCCATCATTCATCCACCCACACTTTCACACATCCATCCATCATCCATCCACCCTTTCATCCTTCCATCCATACAGCCATCCTTCATCCATCCACCCTTTCATCAATACATCCATCCATCCATCCACCCACCCTTTCATCTATCCATCCACTCATCATTCATCCCCCCACCTTTTCACACATCCGTCCATGCATCATTCATCCATGCAACCTTTTATCCATCCATACATCCATCCTTCATCCATCCACCCTTTCATCCTTCCATCCATAAGTCAAATCTTAAACATGTCAGATACCAGTGGCATCACACATGTATTTAAGACAATCTTTTCGGGACTGTTAGCACCCTTTGAAGCAGTAGTGGGCATCTTCCTGAATTTCGTACATTCTGTGTTCGGCGGCCTGCCTCTCATCTTGGGACTCGTAGCAGGAATCTTATTTTTGTTCCTTCTGCTCCAATACGGCAAGTCAAGTCACAGACAAAACTCAGGCTACAATGAAAGACACTATCCTAGCAATGCGATACCAAGATCGGATTACTAAAGTCCTCGGCTTGGCTCGGCTAAGAGATCTGAATGCTACCTGGTTTCTTTCATTCAGACCAATCTTGCAAGATTGCATCTTACCTGTTCTACGAAGCCTGCTTTGCGGAAAAGAATGCGTGTTAGACGTCTGTCTCACACTCCCATCAGCAGTACCTATGGATGTCGATACTTTGCTTGGTTCGGTAACGGCTCATGCAACGTGTTGTCCCCAGCGGCTACCCATTCTGATGACGGTATTCGTTGAGACCTCACCATTACGATTAGTTGGCGGTGAGGTACGAGATGAAAGCGGCACACAGGTACAAACTTCAGTGACCATTGCTGATCTAGACACCGAATATGGCAATGCTTCGCACATATGCACTATTTCTACTTTTTTGACCTGGTCCAACTTTCACCTACTGTTGTAGATGAATTTTTTACCATCCTATCTGAGTTAATGTTCTCTCCTAGCAACGAGAATAACTTTTGAAAAAGCGAGCACACAGCGTTCCCTGAACTCTGAATTCGGCCTTCAGTTTTGATAAACAGAACTGCTAAAAAACATTGGAACTATTTTTCTTCCCGAAAGCGAAATTATTTTTCTCCAGTTCCCAAAATATTTACCTTTTTTTTTTTTGGCACATGATACTCTGCTTAAAGTAGAACTATTCTTAGAGAACAAGATTTCTATTTTTTAAATCTCTAGAGACAATATTTTGACTTAGCCTCTAGCACATGTACAGTCTTGTATAAATATGTGATGAAATGGTCTCGACCTTCTCTTCTGTATTAAGAGCCATTTCATAAATGTAAATTTCGTGATTCATTCAGTCAACATTCTAAATGTACAAAATATGCATTATCTGAATGACACCACTGCTTACTAAAAACGTACAGTATTATACTCATTTTTCGTGGACATACCATTTCAAATGCTTACTATGTATTTTGGGGTGGGCTGGAAAACACATGCATCGTTATAAGTTTAGTATTGCTTAGTATTTAGTAATGATGGACATTATACGTGGAGTGGGTGTTGTGAATGTTTCTAGGACCCTAATTAAAACATTCCCGATTTATGCCCTTATGTGGTTATATCAAATCATACCCTTATAAAGGCATAAGAATCATCTCCATATTAAGTCATAGCATAATGCAGTCCAAATACGGCAAGGCTACTCCCATAGACTCCTATAAAGCACAACACGTTCTTAAACAAACCAAGCCTCCAGCAGCCCGGGAATAGCCCCTGCTTCTGTATTGATTTGTCCTAGAACTCCTGGAGTGCTGAAAGAACTGCGAGTTCTTAGTGGCGTCTTATGTTCAACCTTACATCAACTCGGCACCTTCCAGGTATAAATGTACCAGCATCTGCCTTAAGCAACACACGGTGGTTTGGAGCAGATCGGCTATCTACTTGCCCGACGCCCTGCTGATGTGAGTGCCGAAGGAAGCCGACCCTCCCTGTTGACGCACTGAGAGAGACACTGTCTTTTCTACTGCGGAGGAGTCCAGCTCCAGTGTTTCCCTGACACCCTCGCAGTTGCTGGGAGATCGAGTCCTGAGAAAGAAATACAAGACCTCCTTCATTCTATAACCAAGGTACGGAGCTGATTAGACCCACATAGAATTCTTGATTCAGATTCTTGGCAAAAACTGTAACTCATCTACTCCTTCCCTGTACTAGGCTTAGGTTAGGTACACTGGGGTAGGCGTATCTTAAAAACACCAGTTGAGTATGTTTAGTCATTATTTTAACATTGTATGTATTTTATCCATTTTAAGTATCTTATGGCTTAAAAACCATATAAATGCTTTTACAGTATTATTTCATAATACTCATTTTACTGTACGCACTTTGCTTTATGACAAGTATTGCAATTGTGGAAATTCATTTCTCTTGCATGAGAAAGAAGACTGCTTAATAAATAACTCTTTTATTGAAATCGCCCGTCTCTCTATTTCTCTGCACTTCTGGTGAAACGAAGCATGCACGATTGACTGAGTGAAATAGCTATCTATTCTTTCCGCGACTCTAGAGATATTCCTTATTTCAGGGGTAACAAAGTTGTCATGTTATTTGGTTGTCAGAAGCTAATCCCTTCCTGTCTATTCAGGAAAGTTAACACCTTCTTGTTTACTTGAGAAAGTTTCTAGTGACCTCTGAGCTAGCTGGCACACACACAATTAAGTCTAACATATTCAATAGAGACCTAGTCGACCTCAGTCCTACGTCTACACTATCGTTTATGTTATTCCAATGCGCAAAGCCAATTGGGAATATAGGAACTACACTACACCTGTGATAGGGATAATACCACCACGGCAGGCTCAATAACATGTCGGGAGTACTTGAAAGACAAGGATGCAGTACTTAAAACGTCTTGGGTAATCCCATATAGTTTTCTTCTTTATTGATTGGGTCACCTTGATATGATTAATATCAAACAATAATATGGATAGTTGTTGGTATACGATGACTTTCTATTCTGCTCATTTATGTGTATATTTAGAGAACATATTTTGGCAATGTGCTTGTCCATATGGGTCAAACGGCCTTCGTCAGGGGTGTCCTCCATATTCCCTATCGAAACGCTCTCGAACCATGCTATTAACAAGGCAAGAGCTCTCACATCTGGGTTTCTTTTCACAACTGGAAACCCTTAATATGGGTTAACTAGTTTTCATGGTTGTGATAAGAGGGCACTTCCCATTAGTCACAATCTTGGTTTCTTTTCACTGTTGGAAAGCCCTAATATGGATTAACTGGATGTCATGGTGAGTGGGCACTTTCTGTAGTCACACACTCGTCAATGGTAAAGTGCCAGCCTATGTATCTATGGTGCCCTCATCTCAACTTCCATATTGTAGGAAGCTGACATTTTATGCAGTGATGCCAATGTATGGGCACACCATGCAAAAAGTCCAGACAACCCTTATTGCTTTACAAGACGTATTTTAATAATCCCAAGTGCTCTATTTGTGGTAGTGTGGCCGAACAGCTTAGGTTTATCAGAGGGAAGTCTAAGCATTTGCTGTACACTCAATAAATGGTCCACACAATGAATGAGATATCTGAGAGCTATTTATAAAAACAAATTAGATTTTTATATGAATTTAGAAACCAAAGTCTTTAGAATAACTTTAGTACATTTGTAGATATCGATTATGGAAGAAAATCGCAAAATAGTTCAAATTACGGGTTTGAGGAGTGAGCATCAAACTCTACAATGTTAGCCTATGGGAGGGAAAACACATGTAGCAAAACGATACTTGCAGTGGGAGTTCAGTGGTGCCCTTTGGGGATTAAGGTGCTAGGGGAGCATGGTCCAAAGTACCACCAGCAATGCTGTGGTGCTTCATTAAACAAGCATTTGCAAGGTAATAGGTCTCGCATTTATACAAGTTTGAGGCATTGGCCTTGCAAATGACAATGTCTTTGAATCATGTTTTGGTTTTTAAAACACAAATAAACAAGCATTTGCAATGCAACAGGTCTCGCATTCACATGAGTTTAAGTTTTGGCATTGTAAATGGCAATGCCTTTTTTATTTGTATTTTAAAATCCAAAACATTATTCAAAGGCATTGTCATTTGCAATGCCAATGGCTAAAACCTGCATAAATGCGAGACCTATTGCATTGCAAATGCTTGGTATGTATTATTTATTTATGCATAATCACATAGCGCTGATATTACCTAAAGGTGCAGGGAGGGAAGGGTTTCTAGATCGATGGGACCTGGATTGTGCTAAGAGGTATAGCGGGACCAAAAGATTTGGTGAGAGGTGGAGAGTCTGAAGGGGGGCAGGAAGAGACCTGTAAGGGCAAAGGAGGAGCTCCTGGAATGGAGGGGAAAGCTGTACTGCAGGCCAAATAGTTAAATATTGGACAGATTTGTTAGCATGAGCTGAAAGCCATTTTGTATTTCTGGTGGCCATTTCGTCTGCAGGGGCTCTGTCTTACCTTTCTGTTAACTGCTCTTGTAGCCTGCCTAGAGACAAACTATATTCAGCATCTTCCACTTCGCACATGCCCTGAAGGGCCTAGCTAGTAGAATGCACCTGCCTCTCTAGTACAACTGTCAGGCTATTTTTGCTGCTGTATGGAGAAGTGTTGGCCTTGGTCCTTCTGGCAGGTTCACCCCTAAACTTTTTGCTTATGGATGTGACTTAGTGCTAGTGATTTCTGGCTTCTGCACACTTTCACTGTGTCCCAGTGGAAAGTGCATGCGTACTCTGGTGTGGTGAGGTTGGCCTGCCCTCCCATAGGGATGCATGGGGAATGTATGTGTCCATGTTAGTTCCTGAAGCGTAAGGTGTGCAGGCTCGAGTTTGGTATGTGCAGACTCGTGTGATTAAATGCTGCGCAGTGATGTATGTGGCGTGATTGTGTCTAGTGTGGAAGTGCCACTTCTAGAAGTTGGCATGTTTTGTCTGGCATGTGATTGGCTGGAGCTGGCTTGTGTGCCAGGCTCCAGGAGTCAGGATGAGTCTGCCCCGCTGGTGAGTGTTGAGATTAGCATGAGTGATGCAAGGGAGGAGTACACCTGGGACCTGAATAGGCTGGGCTTTCCCCACACAATGCTGGCTCCGCCCCCTGTGGTGCGACTGATGACCCTAGCCTAACTAGTGAATAGAAAGGGTGGCTGAGCACATCAAGAGTGCTCCAAAACCAGCTGTGACTGGTTTCTTCCCCACCCTACACACAGACAAAGGTGTTTTACTGTATAAAAAGGGGCTGTGTCCACTTACAAAAGGTTCTTCTTTTTGATCCATGCAAGGGGGGGCCTGCTGATGCTGCTGGGCGCCAGGAGGACCGCCACTGGGGATTGCCTCCCTGCCTAGGAGGACCCTGTGAGCTGGCCCCTGGCCCAGCCTTGCCCCCCCCCCTTGAAGGACTTTGTTGCAAACATTTGGGCCACTAGCGCCTGGGAGCGCTTTATTTTGGCCCCTAGCGCTTGAGAGCGCTTTATTTTACACTAGCGCCTGGGAGCGCTTGATTTTTGCCCCTAAGTGCTTGGTAGTGCTTTTATTCCACTTTCGCGGCTGCCCACGCCGCATGTTGCCGAGTTTACCGCCCTTGATTTGCCCCTGACGGGTGCCCACCCCGCCAGGGACCCTGCCGGCAAATCTTGATATTTCAACCGGGAGCCTACCCCGGATTGACACCGATGAGGAGAGCATTCCCTTGGGCTGCCGCTCTGCCCATGGCGACCCAGAAGCAGCTTGATGGCTGGCCAATTGCAGCGTGGTTCCGGGAGAAGGGCCGGAAATCCCGCCCCCGCAGCCCGAGAGGAAGGATACTGCTGCATCGTGTCAGCGAGGTTCTCACGAGGGAGATCCCCGGCCACCTGAACCGGAAGCAGGAAGCAACGGGAGCTGACCTCGTGCTCCTGCGTGAGCCTGGGGAAGCTGTGCTGGGAATCACCAGTCCCTCGTGTGGAGAGGGACCCTGGCAGTGTCCCCCGCCACAGTCAATGAGGTCCCGATGTGAAGGGGAGCCCCAGAGTGCACCAACAAGCGCAGAGGAGAGGAGCCCCCCTGTTGGACAGGCCTCTTGGCATGCCCGTCCCCTCCCCGCATGGCGGGTCTCGGACTACTGTTACACCAGTTCCCCGGACAAGACCCACACCTGCAGCCCTCTGGGTCAACCCCCAGCTCTTCCCTAACGGAACCCAGACCCGTAACTACCCCGACCTCCGAGTGCGAGGGTCCGGACATCAAAGGGCGCCAGACCTATAACTGGGGTAGCTCCAGAGCAGGAAGGCAGTTGTATCCTGGAGTCGAGAGACACAGAGACAAACTCATCCTTGGAGGCCTGCTGGCGCTGCCGCGGCTCATCCTCGTGAACCATCTTTGAAGGCCTGCTGGCGCTGCTGCAGCTCATCCTCGTGAACCATCTTTGAAGGCCTGCTGGCGCTGCCGCAGCTCATCCTCGTGAACCATCTTTGAAGGCCTGCTGGCGCTGCCGCGGCACATCCTCGTGAACCATCTTTGAAACAAGGATCTCGGCGTCCCGAGAACCAGAACTTCGCTCCCCTTCGGACACCAAGGTCCACATTCCAAAAGACGTCGTCCGAGAGTACTACCGGAACGACGATATCCAGCAATGGTTCAAGGCCTACGAGGTAGCCATGATCTCCCACTGTATTCCGCGAAAAGACTGGGGAGCCGGGTTGTGGGGGAAATTCGTCAACGAAGGAAGAGATGCCCTGCTACAACTCCCCGACGCAGAGATGACCTCCTACGAGCACATGAAAGCCGCCCTCCTCACTCGCTATGGGCTCACCCCTGAGATGTAAAGGCAGCGATTCCGAGACTGTAAAAGGATCCCCGGTACCACCTGGGTGGAATATGTGAACTTTTTTAGCCGAGCCTTCGAGGGGTGGATCAAAAGCAGCCAGGTCACCACCTATGAACAATTATTCGATCTCGTGTGGGAGCACCTATCCAATAATTGTTTCATTGAACTAAGGCAGCATCTCCTCGATAGCAAGCTGACCGAACCCCGGAAACTCGCCATTGAAGCGGATCGATGGGAGAGCACCCGGGTCCCCCGGAATTGGCCGGGTGAACAAAACAGAGCCTCCCAGGGGTCCCACCGTCCGCGAGGGGGAGGAGGAGGCCAGGGTCGGGGCAGGGACACCGCCACGGTGCCCTCCACTAGCAACCCCCCGTCTCCGGCTAGAAGAGGAAGCCCTCTGACGCGACCGGGATTCCGCTCCAACATTGTCTGCCACAAGTGCCAGCGGCCCGGTCATTACGCCAATGACCCCAACTGTCCGAGAAACCAGTCAGCCCAGGCCCCGGGTCCAATGAACCGCCAAATCACCGCCGTGGCCCTCGGAGAAGAGCAAGGCGAAGAAGAAGCCGAAGAGTGCGAACAATACCAGACCGATTGGGAACCTGCAGCCATGTCCCTGATATGTCTAGGAGAAAGGGACATGGTCCCACGGGCCCCCATCCCAGCCAACACGCAGAAGTACAGCCAGTGGGTCACCATTAATGGACACCGGGCAGAAGCCCTCCGCGACACGGGGGCCAGTGTGACCGCAGTCCGTTGCCATCTGGTGACCCCGATCAAATCTTGCCCAACGTACTTTGTCCTGTACGGTCTGCGGACAACTCTGAAAGCCTGCGCCAGATGGCCCGCATCCCCTTCGAGTGGGGGGAAGTGTCGGGCATGCTGAAAGTGACCGTCCGAGACGATGCCCCCATTGACTGCCTCCTGGGGAACGATCTCGAGAGCTCCCCCTGGTCAGCCGTTGAACGAAAAGAGCACCTGGGGATGCTTGGCCTCCCTGAATGGGTCTGTGCGATGACCCGATCCATGGCCGCCCGCGCCATCCCATCCACTGAAGAACCCGAGTGGCCCGAGCCTCCCCCGCCGGTCGTCACAGAAGAGACCACCCCTGAACCTGGTACCCCGGGGTCCGACAATGAAGAACCTGACCCACCCCGGGACATACCGGAGCTGGCCCAGTGGCGCCAAGAAGGTGGCCCCACTCTGGAACAGTTCCGCTAGGAACAAAGAGCGTGTCCCTCCCTAGAGGGGCTCCGACATCAAGCCATAGCCCAGAGCGCAGGGGATGCCTCAGGGGCCCACTGGATCTATTGGGACAATGAACTCCTCTACAGTGAGCAAAAGATTGCCGAACTGGGGGCCAGCCGGATGCTGGTGGTCCCCCTCCGATTCAGAGACTTCCTTTTGAACCTGGCACACGATGCGCCTCTCGCCGGGCACCTGGGGCAGGACAAGACTTACAGCCGCCTGGTGACCCATTTCTACTGGCCTAAGATGCAGAACGATGTGATAAACCACTGCCGGGCCTGCCCCACCTGCCAGGCCAGCGGGAAGAGCGGCCGTAAACTAAAAGTCCCCCTGCAACCCTTTCCAATCGTCACCACTCCCTTCAAGCGGGTGGGAATCGACATTATGGGGTCCTTGGAGCCCCGGACAGCGCAAGGTCACCGGTTCATTCTCGTCCTGGTGGACCATGCCACCCGCTATCCCGAGGCCATCCCTCTCCGGACCGTGACAGCGCCCGTGGTGGGCCGAGCCCTGATGGGGATCTTCTCGCGGGTGGGCTTTCCCCGAGAGGTGGTCAGTGATCGGGGCACGAACTTCATCTCCAGATACATGAAGTCCCTATGGCAACAGTGTGGGGTCACCTACAAATTTACGACCCCCTACCACCCGCAAGGAAACGGACTAGTGGAATGATTCAATCGCACCCTCAAGGGTATGATCATGGGCCTGGAAGAGCCCCTATGCCGCCAATGCGACGTGCTGCTACCCTGCCGCCTGTTTGCCTACAGGGAGGTCCCACAGAAGTTCCTGGGATTCAGCCCTTTCGAGCTCCTGTATGGGCACCCCGTCCTGGGTCCCCTCAGCCTGGTCAATGAAGGGTTGGAGGTGACCCCCCAAAAGGCTCCCCCCGATGTGTACAGGTACCTCTTGACCCTCCGGAATCAGACCCAAAGGTTCCGGGAACTTGCCAAGGCCAACCTCGAAGCCAGCCAAGAGGACATGAGATGCTGGTATGATCAAAACGCCTCGTCTATTGAGTTCGAGCCGGGACAACAGGTCTGGGTCATGTCTCCGGTCGAACCTTGCGCCCTCCAGGACAAATGGCCGGGCCCTTCAAGGTGGTGGAACGCAAGGGCCCCGTCACCTACCTGGTGGACCTGGAGTCCCCCAGGAACCCCCTCTGGGTCCTCCATGCCAATAGACTTAAGCCGCACTTTGTGCGATCAGAACTTATCCTCCTGATGGCTACCGACAGTGGGGCTGAAGAGGACTCCGAGCCCCTCCCCGACCTCCTGAAAACTCTAGCCCAAGACGGCTCCGTGGAAGGGGTCAACCTCTCTTCTACCTTGACCCAGCACAACGCCACAGCTGCAAAGACTTGTTGCAACAATTTGCCGATTAATTCTCCCTCACGCCCGGGGTTACCCCCTGGTGTCTCCACGATGTCGACACCGGGGATAGCTGCCCTATCCGGCACAGGGCCTACAGAGTTCCCGATCGGGTACGCGCCTGCATCCAATCAGAGGTCTCCTAGATGCTGGCCCTAGGAGTAATCGAGCCCTCCGACAGTCCCTGGGCCAGTCCAGTCATGCTGGTCCCCAAGGCCGCTGCCCCTTGCGTCGCCCCAGAACTCAGATTTTGTGTGGACTACCGGGGCTTGAACGCCGTCACCCGAACAGACGCTCACCCCATACCCCGAGCTGATGAATTGATTGACCGTCTGGGGGCCGCCCGCTACCTGAGCATCTTTGACTTGACCGCGGGCTATTGGCAGATCGGCCTCACCCCAGGCGCCCAGGAGCGATCCGCCTTCTCCACCCCGGATGGCCACTACCACTTCAAAGTGATGCCCTTCGGAATGAAAAACGCCCAGCCACCTTCCAGAGGCTCGTGAACAAAGTATTGGCGGGGCTGGAGGAGTTCAGCGCCACCAATCTGGACGATATTGCCGTGTACAGTCGCCACTGGGCAGAACACCTCCAACACCTCCGGGAGGTCCTGACCGCCCTCCGGCGGGCAGGACTAACAATCAAGGCCAGCAAGTGCCAAATCGGCCAAGGGTCCGTGACCTACCTGGGGCACCAGGTAGGAAGTGGCCAGGTGGCCCCTCTCCAACTCAAGATCACTGCCATCCAGGCATGGGAGCCCCCGGTCACCCAAACAGAGGTCCGAGCCTTCCTGGGGCTCACCGGATACTACCGGCGCTTCGTGAGGGACTATGGCAGCATTGTGGGGCCCCTCACAGAACTCACGTCCAAGAAGAACCCCCCGAAAGTACACTGGACCCCTGAGTGTCAGGCCGCCTTCGAGAACCTCAAGTCCGCAATGTGCACTGCTCCAGTGCTCCAAGTCCCCGACTACAGCCGGGAATTTATAGTACAGACAGATGCCTCCGATCACGGCGTTGGGGCCGTCCTCTCCCAAATCAACACAGAGGGAGTTTACCAGCCAGTGGCCTTCATCAGCCGACGCCTGCTGGCCCGAGAACAGCGCTGGAGCACCATAGAGCGAGAGGCCTTCGCCGTGGTGTGGGCCCTCAAGAAGCTCCGGCCCTATCTCTTCGGTACCCACTTCCGGGTGCAAACAGACCACCGACCTCTGCAATGGCTGATGCAGATGCGGGGAGAGAATCCGAAGCTGTTACGTTGGTCCATCTCCCTGCAAGGGATGGACTTCACTGTGGAGCATCGCCCAGGCCAAGATCACGCCAACGCAGATGGCCTGTCCCGCTTCTTCCGCCTCGGCGAGGAGATTACCCAAGAGGATGGGTGACTCTCCCTGCCTTCAGCTGGGGGGGACGCATGTTGGACAGGCCTCGTGGCATGCCCGTCCCCTCCCCGCATGGCGGGTCTCGGACTACTGTTACCCCTGTTCCCCGGACAAGACCCACACCTGCAGCCCTCCAGGTCAACCCCCAGCTCTTCCCCGACAGAACCCAGACCCGTAACTACCACATTCTCGGCTGGCCGGGGCCTTTCCTGAACCACCGTCCCCGGCCCAGCCGCCATCTTGGAACTGCCACGACCAGGCCTCGTGGCCGCGGGTCGACCTCAGCCTCAGGCCCAGCCAAGCCCCGACATCGAGGCACCACCATCCACCCAGGGGGGAAAGAGACCACCTGGCGAGTTAATGGAAGAAGGAGTGTCGATGGCTCCCCTCCGCCTGGTTTCGATCGCCCCCAGCCTCCCTGGGCGCCGGCTCCACCCCCCTGCTGGGTGTCTGGACTCCCTCATCCTGAACCCCCCGACCTCCAAGTGCGAGGGTCCAGACATCAAAGGGCGCCAGACCTATAACTGGGGTAGCTCCAGAGCAGGAAGGCAGTTGTATCCTGGAGTCGAGAGACACCGAGACAAACTCATCCTTGGAGGCCTGCTGGCGCTGCCGCGGCTCATCTTCGTGAACCATCTTTGAAGGCCTGCTGGCGCTGCCACGGCTCATCCTCGTGAACCATCTTTGAAGGCCTGCTGGCGCTGCCGCAACTCATCCTCGTGAACCATCTTTGAAGGCCTGCTGGCGCTGCCGCGGCTCATCCTCATGAACCATCTTTGAAGGCCTGCTGGCGCTGCCGCAGCTCATCCTCGTGAACCATCTTTGAAGGCCTGCTGGCGCTGCCGCGCCTCATCCTCGTGAACCATCTTTGAAGGCCTGCTGGCGCTGCCACGGCTCATCTTCTTGAACCATCTTTGAAGGCCTGCTGGCGCTGCCGCGGCCCCTACTTGCGAACCCTCCAGCTCGAGTATTGAGAGCTATACCCCCGCTACCCATGTACCGGACCAGTACTGAGACTGTCCCGCTACCCCCTTTTCCCCCAGAGACTAGAATTGAAGGGATCATCGCATCCTGGTCCTGCTGTATCGTCAAGTTTAACCTGCCTAAGAATACCTATAAAAGTGTACAGAACCTATCTTGGTGTGGCGTCCATCTGTGGGGGGGTAGTTGCTCGTCCGTACGATCTCCGGAGAGGGCCCTCGCCAGGAGGCCTCTCCCCCTTGCTCGGCTGACCCTCCGGGTCCCCGTCTAACACCCCCCCACCGAAGAAAGCCAGTGAGTAAAAGCCGGCTGGATGGTAAGTGAGGCCACACACCCCGCCGGTGCATCTCTCCAGAGCGCCCCCACTGAGCAGCTGAAAATGCAGGCGGGGCTCCGAAGTTGAAGGAGAGCCCTGCGCTGCTTGAAGAGGCACACCGGCCGTGTTTCCCTCCCCTGCCCAACAACGGTGAGTGGAGCAGGGGGCGATTGTTCGCAAGTCCCCCGGAGAGGGAGGACACCAGAAACGGGGCACCATTGTTCTTGAAAGGCCCCGTGGGGGCCCGGGCAGCTATTTGTTCTGAGCCTGAAAGGCTCCATCGTCGTGAGGGAGCATATGCAAATTTGAGCCCCGAGGCTCTTGGGGTGCATTTTGGCATTTCGAGTCCCCCGAGTGGGACTCCAACGTTCCGGGCATTCTTCATGTAGAGCCCTTGAGGCTCCAGCATCACTGGGTCATTTTTCTTTGAGCCCACAAGGCTCCAACGATCCCCGGCATTCCTGGTGGTAGAGTGGCCCCAGCTGGCAGCGGGCCGCTCCCCCAGTGGTGGGAGCATTGATCAGAGCCCACGAGGCTCCCAGGGGCTTAGTTGTTGTGGCCACTGAGCCTGCATGGCTCACAGGTGATTCTTGGCCCCATTGATTGTTTGTTTAGGAGCCCCGCAGAGAGCCAGGAGGCACGCTGGTGCCCGGCTCCCTACTACAGCTGCTCAGCACTTAGTGGGCAGCTGCCACGTTTAGATTTCTTCTTTGGCTGCCTGCAGCCTGCCCTGACATTTGGGACACAGGGCGTCCTAGCCCCAGAGTGGCCAGTTGGCCTGGGGACAGTGAAAGGTTGTGGTTTATGTAATTTCTGCGCAATTGTTCTTTGCTACACCGCTGAATGTATGTTTATGCATCATGTGTAATGTTCTTATGCCTATACCCCTAAATGTATATTGATACTTAGGTGGTTGTTCATCCTAGTACAGGTGTTGATAGTGAGGTACTGGTTCCCTGCATGATATTTCCCTAAGGTGGTTAGGGTTGCATAGGTGGTACTTACCTGTTACCAGTGTTTACTGGTTGTGTGCTTTATTTTCTATTTGGTTCTACATTTGTTCTATGTGCTAAGGGTTATCCCTACAGAGTGCTAATTCTACCAAGTGCTAGTTCTAAAAGTGTTTCTTCCTGACAGTGGCGCTCATGGCCCTGTCCCATGCACCAAATCCCCTGTAAATTCTGCCCGTGCCTATGGCACATTGTAAAGTGTGTATTTATTATCTAATGTGTTTTGTACAATACAAAGGCTATTTTTTATAGAACCTTGTGTGGAGTTTCCTTTGTGGTGGGCCTTGGGTGCTTTTGCTGGGGGTGTGTGCGCTTAACACTTAACTTACATAGCCTCCAAGTTTAGCCTTGCTGCTCGTGTCACGTTAGCAAGGGGGTGAGCAGGGGTTATCTTGGCATGTAACTCCCTTGCCCTGACGTAGAATGGTGGTCTCTGACTGACTTTGGAGCAAGCCTTGGC
Organism: Lissotriton vulgaris; assembly: GCF_964263255.1. NCBI lineage: Eukaryota > Metazoa > Chordata > Amphibia > Caudata > Salamandridae > Lissotriton > Lissotriton vulgaris. The sequence continues at coordinate 47,490,680 of NC_141699.1, forward strand.
CAGCCAAAGATCCCATTTCTAACAAGAAGTCACTCTCCTCCCACTTTGTTGAGCAAGTAGATTTTGCATGCCCATCTTGGTCATTTTGCATGCTTACATGAGCCAGGACTGTCCCTTGGTTTTATGCTGAGCATGTAACCCTGTTCTGTACTGCTAGACTGCCTCATTCAGTTGCTAAGGCTTCTGTGTGACGTAGTCTCACCTCATGTGAGGTTGATAAAAGTCTCTGTTATATTTCGGCTTCTGTGCCAATTTCTTCTTTGTTGGTTTAAATGGACTAAGTATCAGTGGAACCCCTGGGAAGTGGATTTTTGATTACTACAAAAGGGTGCAGCCAGGACGGGGGTGCAAGCTGGGGGGACGGAGGAGGAGGGGGGAGCTGTACTGCTGTCCAAGGGGTGCAGTGAAGGCAAGGGGTGCATACAGGGGGGCGGGGAAGATCTGTACTGCAGTCTGAGGGGTGCAGCCAGGGCAGGGGGAGGAGTGGAGAGCTGTACTGCAGTTAGTGTAGGGTAGAGTTGTGTTGCAGTCCGAGGGGTGCAGTGAGGGCAGGGCATGGGGCGGGGGTGGAGGAGAGAGCTGTACATCAGTCTGAAGGGTGCAGCCGGGTGAGAGCTGTACTGCAGTCTGAGGGGTGCAGCCAGGAAGGGGGTGGAGGGGAGGGCTATGCTGCAGTGTGAGGGATCCAGCCTGGACAGGAGGTGGAGGTTAGGGCTGTACTGGAATCTGAGGGGCGCAGCCAGGACAGGGGGTGCAAGCAGGGGGGGCGGGGGTCATGGGAGAGCTGTACTGCAGTGCGAGGGGTGCAGCCAGGACAGGGGTGGAGGGGAGAGCTGTACTGCAGTGCGAGGGGTGCAGCCAGGCTAGGGGGTGGAGGGGAGAGCTGTACTGCAGTTCAAGGGGTGCAGCCAGGAAAGGGGGTGCAAGCAGGGGAGTGGGGGTGGAGGGGAGGGATGCGCTGCAGTGCGTGGAGTGCAGCAAATACAGGGGGTGGAGGGGAGAGCTGTACTGCAGTTTGTTTGAGGGTGCAAAGAGGACAGGGGTGCACGCAGGGGGGCGGAGGAGAGCTGTGCTGTAGTCTGTGGGGTGCAGCCAGGACAGGGGTAGGAGGGGAGAGCTGTGCTGCAGACAGAGGGGTGCAGCCAGGACAGGGGCTGCAAGCAGGGGAGAGCTGGGCTGCAGGTAGTGGAGGGGACAGCTGTGCTTCAATCCGAGGGGTGCAGTGAAGGCACGGCATGGGGCAAGCAGGGGGCGGGGTGGAGAGGAGGGCTGTGCTGCAGTGTGAGGGGTGCAGCCAGGCAGGGGGTGGAGGGGGGAGCTGTGCTGCAGTCTGAGGGGTGCGGCCAGGACAGGGGGTGCAAGCAGGGTGGTGGGGTTCATGGGGAGAGCTGTACTGCAGCTCAAGGGGTGCAGGCAGGACAAGGGGTGGAGGAGAGAAATGTATGGCAGTCCAAGGGGTGCAGCCAGCATAGGGGGTGCAAGCAGGGGCCGGGGTGGAGGGGAAGGCTGTGCTGCAGTCTGAAGGTTGCAACCAGGACAGGGGGTGCAAGCAGGGGGGGCGGGGGTCATGGGAGAGCTGTACTGCAGTCTGAGGGTGCAGCTAGGACAGGGGGTGGAGGGGAGAGCTGTGCTGCAGTCTGAGGGTGCAGCCAGGACAGGGGGTGGAGGGGAGAGCTGTGCTGCAGTCTGAGGGGTGCAGCCAGGACAGGGGGTGGAGGGGAGAGCTGTGCTGCAGACAGAGGGGTGCAGCTAGGACAGGGGGTGGAGGGGAGAGCTGTGCTGCAGTCTGAGGGGTGTAGCCTGGACAGGGGGTGGAGGGGAGAGCTGTGCTGCAGTCTGAGGGTGCAGCTAGGACAGGGGGTGGAGGGGAGAGCTGTGCTGCAGAGTGAGGGGTGTAGCTAGGACAGGGGGTGGAGGGGAGAGCTGTGCTGCAGTCTGAGGGGTGTAGCCTGGACAGGGGGTGGAGGGGAGAGCTGTGCTGCAGTCTGAGGGTGCAGCTAGGACAGGGGGTGGAGGGGAGAGCTGTGCTGCAGACAGAGGGGTGTAGCCTGGACAGGGGGTGGAGGGGAGAGCTGTGCTGCAGTCTGAGGGGTGCAGCCAGGACAGGGGGTGGAGGGGAGAGCTGTGCTGCAGTCTGAGGGGTGTAGCCTGGACAGGGGGTGGAGGGGAGAGCTGTGCTGCAGTCTGAGGGTGCAGCTAGGACAGGGGGTGGAGGGGAGAGCTGTGCTGCAGTCTGAGGGTGCAGCTAGGACAGGGGGTGGAGGGGAGAGCTGTGCTGCAGTCTGAGGGTGCAGCTAGGACAGGGGGTGGAGGGGAGAGCTGTGCTGCAGACAGAGGTGTGCAGCTAGGACAGGGGGTGGAGGGGAGAGCTGTGCTGCAGTCTGAGGGGTGCAGCTAGGACAGGGGGTGGAGGGGAGAGCTGTGCTGCAGTCTGAGGGGTGTAGCCTGGACAGGGGGTGGAGGGGAGAGCTGTGCTGCAGTCTGAGGGGTGCAGCCAGGACAGGGGGTGGAGGGGAGAGCTGTGCTGCAGTCTGAGGGGTGCAGCCAGGACAGGGGGTGGAGGGGAGAGCTGTGCTACAGTCTGAGGGGTGTAGCCTGGACAGGGGGCAGAGGGGAGAGCTGTGCTGCAGTCTGAGGGTGCAGCTAGGACAGGGGGTGGAGGGGAGAGCTGTGCTGCAGTCTGAGGGTGCAGCTAGGACAGGGGGTGGAGGGGAGAGCTGTGCTGCAGTCTGAGGGGTGCAGCTAGGACAGGGGGTGGAGGGGAGAGCTGTACTGCAGTCTGAGGGGTGCAGCCAGGACAGGGGGTGGAGGGGAGAGCTGTGCTGCAGTCTGAGGGTGCAGCCAGGACAGGGGGTGGAGGGGAGAGCTGTGCTGCAGTCTGAGGGGTGCAGCCAGGACAGGGGGTGGAGGGGAGAGCTGTGCTACAGTCTGAGGGGTGTAGCCTGGACAGGGGGTGGAGGGGAGAGCTGTACTGCAGTCTGAGGGGTGTAGCCTGGACAGGGGGTGGAGGGGAGAGCTGTGCTGCAGTCTGAGGGGTGTAGCCTGGACAGGGGGTGGAGGGGAGAGCTGTGCTGCAGAGTGAGGGGTGCAGCCAGGACAGGGGGTGGAGGGGAGGGCTTTGCTGCAGAGTGAGGGGTGTAGCCTGGACAGGGGGTGGAGGGGAGAGCTGTGCTGCAGTCTGAGGGGTGTAGCCTGGACAGGGGGTGGAGGGGAGAGCTGTGCTGCAGAGTGAGGGGTGCAGCCAGGACAGGGGGTGGAGGGGAGAGCTGTGCTGCAGTCTGAGGGGTGTAGCCTGGACAGGGGGTGGAGGGGAGAGCTGTGCTGCAGAGTGAGGGGTGTAGCCTGGACAGGGAGTGGAGGGGAGAGCTGTGCTGCAGACAGAGGGGTGCAGCTAGGACAGGGGGTGGAGGGGAGAGCTGTGCTGCAGTCTGAGGGTGCAGCAAGGACAGGGGGTGGAGGGGAGAGCTGTGCTGCAGACAGAGGTGTGCAGCCAGGACAGGGGGTGGAGGGGAGAGCTGTACTGCAGTCTGAGGGGTGCAGCTAGGACAGGGGGTGGAGGGGAGAGCTGTGCTGCAGTCTGAGGGGTGCAGCCAGGACAGGGGGTGGAGGGGAGAGCTGTACTGCAGTCTGAGGGGTGCAGCCAGGACAGGGGGTGGAGGGGAGAGCTGTGCTGCAGTCTGAGAGGTGTAGCCTGGACAGGGGGTGGAGGGGAGAGCTGTGCTGCAGTCTGAGGGGTGCAGCCAGGACAGGGGGTGGAGGGGAGAGCTGTGCTGCAGTCTGAGGGGTGCAGCCAGGACAGGGGGTGGAGGGGAGAGCTGTGCTGCAGTCTGAGGGTGCAGCTAGGACAGGGGGTGGAGGGGAGAGCTGTGCTGCAGTCTGAGGGTCAGCTAGGACAGGGGGTGGAGGGGAGAGCTGTGCTGCAGTCTGAGGGTGCAGCTAGGACAGGGGGTGGAGGGGAGAGCTGTGCTGCAGACAGAGGTGTGCAGCTAGGACAGGGGGTGGAGGGGAGAGCTGTGCTGCAGTCTGAGGGGTGCAGCTAGGACAGGGGGTGGAGGGGAGAGCTGTGCTGCAGTCTGAGGGGTGTAGCCTGGACAGGGGGTGGAGGGGAGAGCTGTGCTGAAGTCTGAGGGGTGCAGCCAGGACAGGGGGTGGAGGGGAGAGCTGTGCTGCAGTCTGAGGGGTGCAGCCAGGACAGGGGGTGGAGGGGAGAGCTGTGCTACAGTCTGAGGGGTGTAGCCTGGACAGGGGGCAGAGGGGAGAGCTGTGCTGCAGTCTGAGGGTGCAGCTAGGACAGGGGGTGGAGGGGAGAGCTGTGCTGCAGTCTGAGGGTGCAGCTAGGACAGGGGGTGGAGGGGAGAGCTGTGCTGCAGTCTGAGGGGTGCAGCCAGGACAGGGGGTGGAGGGGAGAGCTGTGCTACAGTCTGAGGGTGCAGCCAGGACAGGGGGTGGAGGGGAGAGCTGTAAGGCAGTCTGAGGGGTGCAGCCAGGACAGGGGGTGGAGGGGAGAGCTGTGCTACAGTCTGAGGGGTGCAGCCAGGACAGGGGGTGGAGGGGAGAGCTGTGCTGCAGTCTGAGGGTGCAGCTAGGACAGGGGGTGGAGGGGAGAGCTGTGCTGCAGAGTGAGGGGTGCAGCCAGGACAGGGGGTGGAGGGGAGAGCTGTGCTGCAGACAGAGGGGTGCAGCCAGGACAGGGGGTGGAGGGGAGAGCTGTGCTGCAGTCTGAGGGGTGCAGCTAGGACAGGGGGTGGAGGGGAGAGCTGTGCTGCAGTCTGAGGGGTGCAGCCAGGACAGGGGGTGGAGGGGAGAGCTGTGCTGCAGTCTGAGGGGTGCAGCCAGGACAGGGGGTGCAAGCAGGGGGGGCGGGGGTCATGGGAGAGCTGTGCTGCAGTCTGAGGGGTGCAGCCAGGACAGGGGGTGGAGGAGAGGGCTGTGCTGCAGTGTGAGGGGTGCAGCCAGTACAGGGGGTGGAAAGCTGTGCTGCAGTCTGAGGGTGCAGCCAGGACAGGGGGTGGAGGGGAGAGCTGTGCTGAAGTCTGAGGGTGCAGCTAGGACAGGGGGTGGAGGGGAGAGCTGTGCTGCAGTCTGAGGGTGCAGCCAGGACAGGGGGTGGAGGGGAGAGCTGTGCTGCAGTCTGAGGGTGCAGCCAGGACAGGGGGTGGAGGGGAGAGCTGTGCTGCAGTCTGAGGGTGCAGCTAGGACAGGGGGTGGAGGGGAGAGCTGTGCTGCAGTCTGAGGGTGCAGCTAGGACAGAGGGTGGAGGGGAGAGCTGTGCTGCAGTCTGAGGGTGCAGCTAGGACAGGGGGTGGAGGGGAGAGCTGTGCTGCAGTCTGAGGGTGCAGCTAGGACAGGGGGTGGAGGGGAGAGCTGTGCTGCAGTCTGAGGGGTGCAGCCATGACAGGGGGTGGAGGGGAGAGCTGTGCTGCAGTCTGAGGGGTGCAGCCAGGACAGGGGGTGGAGGGGAGAGCGGTACTGCAGTCTGAGGGGTGCAGCCAGGACAGGGGGTGGAGGGGAGAGCTGTGCTGCAGTCTGAGGGTGCAGCCAGGACAGGGGGTGGAGGGGAGAGCTGTGCTGCAGTTTGAGAGGGTGCAGCCAGGACAGGGGGTGGAGGGGAGAGCTGTGCTGCAGTTTGAGAGGGTGCAGCCAGGACAGGGGGTTGAGGGGAGAGCTGTGCTGCAGTCTGAGGGGTGTAGCCAGGAAAGGGGGTTGAGGGGAGAGCTGTGCTGCAGTCTGAGGGGTGCAGCCAGGACAGGGGGTGGAGGGGAGAGCTGTGCTGCAGTCTGAGGGTGCAGCTAGGACAGGGGGTGGAGGGGAGAGCTGTGCTGCAGTCTGAGGGTGCAGCTAGGACAGGGGGTGGAAGGGAGAGCTGTGCTGCAGTCTGAGGGCTGCAGCCAGGACAGGGGGTGGAAGGGAGAGCTGTGCTGCAGTCTGAGGGCTGCAGCCAGGACAGGGGGTGGAGGGGAGAGCTGTGCTGCAGTCTGAGGGTGCAGCTAGGACAGGGGGTGGAGGGGAGAGCTGTGCTGCAGTCTGAGGGTGCAGCTAGGACAGGGGGTGGAGTTGAGAGCTGTGCTGCAGTCTGAGGGCTGCAGCCAGGACAGGGGGTGGAAGGGAGAGCTGTGCTGCAGTCTAAGGGTCGCAGCCAGGACAGGGGGTGGAGGGGAGAGCTGTGCTGCAGTCTGAGGGGTGCAGCCAGGACAGGGGGTGGAGGGGAGAGCTGTGCTGCAGTCTGAGGGTGCAGCCAGGACAGGGGGTGGAGGGGAGAGCTGTACTGCAGTCTGAGGGGTGCAGCCAGGACAGGGGGTGGAGGGGAGAGCTGTGCTGCAGAGTGAGGGGTGCAGCCAGGACAGGGGGTGGAGGGGAGGGCTTTGCTTCAGTGTGAGGGGTACAGCCAGGACAGGGGGTGTAGGGGAGAGCTGTGCTGCAGTCTGAGGGGTGCAGCCAGGACAGGGGGTGGAGGGGAGAGCTGTGCTGCTGTTAGACGGACCGGGAGGGTCGGCCGAGATTACGGGGAGAGGTCTCCAGGGAGAGCCGTCTCCAACGACTGTACAGACAAGTAACTTCCCCCCCACAGACGGACACCACACAAGGTTGAAGGTTAACGAGACTTTATATGCAATTCTTAGGTTACGATGGTATGATACAAGGAGGTCTGGACTCAGGGGTCCCCTCGGTTCTGATCTCTGGCTGAGGAAAAGGGTAGCGGGACAGTCTTAGTTACCAATGAGTACAAAATAGCTCTCAATCCTCGAGCTCGGCGTTCTAGATGATCGGGCCGTGGAGGAGCCAAGCAGGTCCCGAGATGGATGAAGGAAGGACGACGGTCCGCGGCGGAGCCTGCAGGTCCCGGTGAAAGATGACGGTTACAACGGTCCGCGGCCACGCCAGCAGATCCCGACGACGATGAAAGATGAAGGTTACGACGGCTGTGGCAGCGCCAACAGGCAGGAGGTTGGTGCACAGGACAGAGCTACGGCAGCGCCAGTAGTCCGTCCAGGATGAGTTCCTCTTTACGTCTCTCGACTCCAAGATACAACTGCCTTCCTGCTCTGGAGCGGCCCCAGTTATAGGGCTGGTGTGCTTTGATGTCCGGACCCTCGCACTTGGAGGTCGGGAGGTCCGGGATGAGGGAGACCAGACACCCAGCAGGGGGGTGGAGCCAGCGCCCGGGGAGGCGATGGGCGAGCGGCACTGGGCGGGGGAGAGCCATCGGCACCTCTTTCTCCCATTGACTTGCCAAGTAGCCCGCTCACCTCCTGGGTGGAGGGTGGTGCCGGAATGTCTGAGGCCGGGCTAGGCCCGGGGTTGAGGTCGATCGGGGGCCAGGCGGCCTCGTGGTGAAGTGTCCAAGATGGCGGCCCGGGCTGGGCGCGTGGGCCGGCAGAGGATCGGACCCACGAGGTTAACATGTTCGAGGGCAGGGGTCCCTGAGGGGACGGAGGACGTGCAATGGTGGTGTGTGGTACTTGCGTGACTGGGCTCGGGCCTGGTTGAGCCGGGGGAGAGCGGCCCTTCATGTGGCCTGTCCAACATGCGTCCCCCCCAGCTGAAGGCGGGGAGAGTTACCCATCCTCTTGGGGACTCTCCTCGTCGAGGCGGAAAAACCGGGACAGGCCATCCGCGTTGGCGTGGTCTGACCCAGGCCGGTGTTCGACTGTGAAGTCCATACCTTGCAAGGAGATGGACCAGCGTAGCAATTTTGGGTTTTCCCCTCGCATATGCATCAACCACTGCAGGGGTCGGTGGTCAGTCTGTACCCGAAAGTGGGTGCCAAAAAGGTAGGGCCGGAGTTTCTTGAGGGCCCATACCACAGCGAAGGCTTCCCTCTCTATGGTGCTCCAGCGTTGCTCCCGTGGTAGGAGTCTCCGGCTGATGAAGGCCACCGGTTGATCAAGGCCTTCGGTGTTCACTTGAGACAGGACCGCCCCAATGCCCTGGTCGGAGGCGTCCGTCTGGACGACGAACTCCCGGCTGTAGTCTGGGGCCTGGAGCACAGGAGCGGAACACATGGCGGCCTTCAACTGTTCGAATGCCGCTTGACACTCTGGGGTCCAGTTCACCTTCTTGGGCTGATTCTTTGACGTGAGCTCGGTGAGAGGCCCCACTATGGTACCATAGTCTTTCACGAACCTTCGGTAGTAGCCCGTGAGGCCCAGGAAGGCTCGCACCTTGGTTTGGGTGATAGGGGGCTGCCAGTTCTGGATGGCGGCAATTTTCAGCTGTAGAGGGGCCACTAGGCCGCTTCCCACCTGGTGTCCGAGGTAGGTCACAGACCCTTGTCCAATTTGGCACTTGCTGGCCTTGATCGTAAGGCCAGCTCGCTGAAGGGCTTGCAGCACTGCTCGGAGGTGGTGGAGGTGCTCGGTCCAATGGTGGCTGTACACAGCGATGTCGTCCAGGTAGGCGGCGCTGAACTCTTCGAGCCCCGCCAGGACCTGATTGACGAGCCGTTGGAAAGTCGCCGGGGCATTTTTCATGCCGAAGGGCATGACCGTAAAATGATAGTGGCCATCGGGGGTGGAGAAGGCAGAACGTTCTTGTGCTCGGGGTGTGAGGCCGATCTGCCAATAACCTGCTGTCAGGTCGAAGATGCTGAGGTAGCGGGCAGCTCCCATTCGGTCGACCAGTTCATCTGCCCGGGGGATGGGATGTGCGTCCGTTCTGGTGACTTCATTCAGGCCCCGGTAGTCGACGCAGAACCGGAGTTCTGGTGTGGTTCCGGGGGCGGCTGCTTTGGGGACCAGTACGACCGGGCTGGCCCATGGACTGTCTGAGGGCTCGATGACCCCGAGCGTGAGCACCTTAGCTACTTCCGCCTGGATGCAGGCCCGTACCCGATCAGGTACGCGGTAGGCCCGGTGGCGGATAGGAGGGCTGTCTCCGGTGTCCACATCGTGCACACACCAGGAAGTGACACCTGGGGTGAGGGAGAACAGACTGGCGAACCGTGACAGGAGGGCTTGGCACTCTTGGCGTTGTTCTCTGGGGAGGGTCTCCGAGAGTCGGACCCCATCCACGGAGCCGTCTTGCTCCTGGGTCCGCAAGAGGTCAGGGAGAGGCTCGGAGTCGTCTTCAACCCCATTGTCTGTGGCCATCAGTAGGCTGAGTTCTGTTCGTGCAAAGTGGGGCTTCAGTCTGTTGGTGTGGAGGACTCGGAGTGGATTCCGGGAGGACTCCATATCGATCAGATAGGTGGCAGGACCCTTGCGCTCGATTACCTTGAAGGGTCCCGTCCATTTGTCTTGGAGAGCGCATGGCTCTGTGGGGGACATTACCCATACCTGTTGCCCCGGCTCGAATTCACTGGATGAGGCGTTCTGGTCATACCATTTCTTCATGTCCTCTTGACTGGCCTCTAGGTTGGCTTTTGCTAGGTCTCTGAACCGCCGGGACTGGTTGCGGAGGGTGAGGAGGTACCGGAAGACATCTGGAGGACTCTTGGCCGGAGGCATCTCCCAGCCTTCTTTGATCAGGCTGAGCGGCCCCCGCACTGGGTGCCCATATAGCAGTTCGAATGGGCTGAAGCCTAGGGACTTCTGTGGGACCTCCCGGTAGGCGAAGAGGAGGCACGGCAGCAGCACGTCCCACTGGCGACGGAGGGGCTCTTCCAATCCCCCGATTATCCCTTTTAGCGTGCGATTGAACCGCTCAACAAGTCCGTTTCCTTGGGGGTGATAGGGGGTCGTGAAGCGGTAGGTGACCCCACACTGTTGCCAGAGGGACTTCATGTATTTAGAGATAAAGTTCGTGCCTCTGTCGCTGACGACTTCTCGGGGGAACCCCACACGGGAGAAGATCCCCATCAGGGCCCGGCCGACCACTGGGGCTGTCACGGTCCGGAGAGGAATAGCCTCAGGGTAGCGGGTGGCGTGGTCCACTAGTACCAGGATGAAGCGATGGCCTTGTCTTGTACGCGGGTCCAGGGGTCCCACAATGTCTATTCCGACCCTCTCAAATGGGGTCGTGACTACTGGAAAGGGTTGCAGGGGGGCCTTTAGTTTGCGGCCGCTCTTTCCACTGGCTTGGCACGTGGGGCAAGATCGGCAATGCTGGTGCACATCGTTTCTCATTTTGGGCCAGAAGAAGTGGGTCACTAGGCGGCTGTAGGTTTTATCTTGTCCCAGGTGCCCTGCCAGGGGGACATCGTGGGCCAGATTTAGCAGGAAGTCTCTAAAGCGGAGGGGCACTACTAGTACTCGGTTGGCCCCCAGCTCGGCGATTCGTTGCTCGCTGTACAACAGATCATTGTCCCAGTAGACCCAATGAGTTCCGGAGGTATCCCCTGCGCTTTGGGCGAGCGCTTGTTGTCGGAGTCCCTCGAGGGAGGGACAGGTCTTCTGTTCCTGACGAAATTGTTCCTGTGTGGGTCCCCCTTCTTGAGCCCACTGGTCAAGGTTAGCGAGGTCGGAAGGTTGAGCAAGTTCGAGGGGGATGTCATGGTCGGGGGTCTCGGCTGGGGCGACCGGAGGCGGTGGCGCCGGCCATTCTGGTTCTTCCGGGTGATGGTTGGCACGGGCGGCCATGGACCGGGTGGTGACGCACGCCCAGTCCGGGACGCCCAACATCCCCAAGTGTTCTTTTCGCTCCACGGCTGCCCACGGGGAGCTTTCCAGGTCATTTCCGAGGAGGCAGTCCACGGGGGCGTCGTCTCGGACCGTCACTTTCAACATGCCGGAGACCCCTCCCCACTCAAAGGGGACGCAGGCCATCCGACACAGACTTTCCGAGTTGTCGGCTGATCGCACAGGGCAGAGAATGTTCGGTAGATATTGTTCTGGGGTCACCAGATGACAGCGGACGGCTGTCACACTGGCCCCGGTGTCCCGGAGGGCTTCGGCCCGTTGTCCATTGATGCTCACCCATTGGCTGTACTTCTGGGTGTTAGTGGGTAGGGGGACCCGCGGGACCATGTCTCTTCCCCCTAAGCACGCGAGAGTCATGGCGGCTGGCTCCCACTCTTGATACTCTTGCTCGTCTGTTTCTTGTTCCTCGGAGATCTGTTCTTCCCCTAGTGCCGCGGCGGCCACATGGCGGGGTTTTGGACTCTGATACTGCGGGCAGCTTGGGTCGTTTGCATAGTGGCCGACTCGTTGGCATCGGTGACATGTAACGTTGGCTCTGTACCCCGGTCGCGCTGGGGTGCTGCCCCGGTTGGCCGGGGGGGTGGTGCTGGTAGCGGGGGCGGCCGGAGTGTTGTCTCTTCCTCGTCCTTGGCCCCCTCCTCCTCCTCTGGGTCGGTGGTGACCATTGTTGTTCCTGTTCTGCTCGTAGGACCCATTCCGGCCCACTCTGGTGATTTCCCACCGGTCAGCTTCGGCTGCGAGCTGCCGGGGATCGGTTAACTTGCTGTCGAGGAGGTGTTGGCGTAGTTCAATGAAGCAATTGTTGGACAGATGCTCCCATACCATCAGATTGAACAGCTGCTCGTAGGTCGTGACGTTGTTCCCTCTGATCCAGCCTTCGAAGGCTCGGCTAAAGTACGTTACATAGTCCACCCAAGTTGTACCCGGGATGCGTGTGCAGTCTCGGAACCTCTGACGGTACATCTCGGGCGTGAGGCCATAGCGGGTGAGGAGGGCCGCTTTCATATGGTCGTAGGAGGTCATCTGGTGGTCTGGGAGCTGTAACAGGGTATCGCGACCCTCATTGAGGAATTTGCCCCATAGGCCGGCTCCCCAATCGTTTCTATCGATCCGGTGCGCAGTCATCGCGATTTCATAGGCCTTAAACCATTGCTGGATGTCGTCTTCTCGAAAATATTCTCGGACAACATCCTTGGGGATGTGTACTTTTTTCTCCGTGGTCCCTGGGGTGTGTGGTCTGTCGGGCACCCCTAACTCTTTATTCTGCTTGCGCAGGTTGATCTCGGCTAGGTTCCGTTCGTGCTCGTACGCTAGTTTCTTTTCCTCGAGCTCCCTTTGCCTCTGTTTCTCCTCTCTTTCTTCTCGGAGACGTAGGTGCTCTAAGTTTATTTTTTGTTCGGCCAACTTGAGTTCTACGTCCATCTTGAGTCGGGCCATTTCTAGTTCGTGTAGTCGGGTTTTTTCTCTTTCTTGGATCTCGTCTTGCGAGAGACTGGTTCTTTGCCCCTCAGGGGCCGTGTTGGTATTTTTCGCGGTGCTTTGCTCGGGGGCTTCGACATCCCCGGTCTCTGCCCAAGATTCTAGGGCATGCTTAAAATCGTCCTTGGTGCTTAGTCCGGTGGTAGCGATACCTAGTTCGATGCAGAACTGCTTTAGTTCACGATGGCTGTACTCCTCTAGTTTTTCCATTTGGAACTTCTCAGTTGATCCGCTCTCTTTAGTTGACATTGTGGTTCGTTGTGGGGTGAGCTACTCTCTGTACGTTATGCGGTGATTCGGATCGCGCCGCTGGCCACCAATGTTAGACGGACCGGGAGGGTCGGCCGAGATTACGGGGAGAGGTCTCCAGGGAGAGCCGTCTCCAACGACTGTACAGACAAGTAACTTCCCCCCCACAGACGGACACCACACAAGGTTGAAGGTTAACGAGACTTTATATGCAATTCTTAGGTTACGATGGTATGATACAAGGAGGTCTGGACTCAGGGGTCCCCTCGGTTCTGATCTCTGGCTGAGGAAAAGGGTAGCGGGACAGTCTTAGTTACCAATGAGTACAAAATAGCTCTCAATCCTCGAGCTCGGCGTTCTAGATGATCGGGCCGTGGAGGAGCCAAGCAGGTCCCGAGATGGATGAAGGAAGGACGACGGTCCGCGGCGGAGCCTGCAGGTCCCGGTGAAAGATGACGGTTACAACGGTCCGCGGCCACGCCAGCAGATCCCGACGACGATGAAAGATGAAGGTTACGACGGCTGTGGCAGCGCCAACAGGCAGGACGATGGTGCACAGGACAGAGCTACGGCAGCGCCAGTAGTCCGTCCAGGATGAGTTCCTCTTTACGTCTCTCGACTCCAAGATACAACTGCCTTCCTGCTCTGGAGCGGCCCCAGTTATAGGGCTGGTGTGCTTTGATGTCCGGACCCTCGCACTTGGAGGTCGGGAGGTCCGGGATGAGGGAGACCAGACACCCAGCAGGGGGGTGGAGCCAGCGCCCGGGGAGGCGATGGGCGAGCGGCACTGGGCGGGGGAGAGCCATCGGCACCTCTTTCTCCCATTCACTTGCCAAGTAGCCCGCTCACCTCCTGGGTGGAGGGTGGTGCCGGAATGTCTGAGGCCGGGCTAGGCCCGGGGTTGAGGTCGATCGGGGGCCAGGCGGCCTCGTGGTGAAGTGTCCAAGATGGCGGCCCGGGCTGGGCGCGTGGGCCGGCAGAGGATCGGACCCACGAGGTTAACATGTTCGAGGGCAGGGGTCCCTGAGGGGACGGAGGACGTGCAATGGTGGTGTGTGGTACTTGCGTGACTGGGCTCGGGCCTGGTTGAGCCGGGGGAGAGCGGCCCTTCATGTGGCCTGTCCAACAGCTGCAGTCTGAGGGGTGCAGCCAGGACAGGGGGTGGAGGGGAGAGCTGTGCTACAGTCTGAGGGGTGTAGCTAGGACAGGGGGTGGAGGGGAGAGCTGTGCTGCAGACAGAGGGGTGCAGCTAGGATAGGGGGTGGAGGGGAGAGCTGTGCTGCAGTCTGAGGGGTGCAGCCAGGACAGGGGGTGGAGGGGAGAGCTGTACTGCAGTCTGAGGGGTGCAGCCAGGACAGGGGGTGGAGGGGAGGGCTTTGCTGCAGAGTGAGGGGTACAGCCAGGACAGGGGGTGGAGGGGAGAGCTGTGCTGCAGAGTGAGGGGTGCAGCCAGGACAGGGGGTGGAGGGGAGAGCTGTACTGCAGTCTGAGGGGTGCAGCCAGGACAGGGGGTGGAGGGGAGAGCTGTGCTTCAGTGTGAGGGGTACAGCCAGGACAGGGGGTAGAGGGGAGAGCTGTACTGCAGTCTGAGGGGTGCAGCCAGGACAGGGGGTGGAGGGGAGAGCTGTGCTGCAGTCTGAGGGTGCAGCCAGGACAGGGGGTGGAGGGGAGAGCTGTGCTGCAGTCTGAGGGTGCAGCCAGGACAGGGGGTGGAGGGGAGAGCTGTGCTGCAGAGTGAGGGGTGCAGCCAGGACAGGGGGTGGAGGGGAGAGCTGTGCTGCAGTCTGAGGGTGCAGCTAGGACAGGGGGTGGAGGGGAGAGCTGTGCTGCAGTCTGAGGGTGCAGCCAGGACAGGGGGTGGAGGGGAGAGCTGTGCTGCAGTCTGAGGGTGCAGCTAGGACAGGGGGTGGAGGGGAGAGCTGTGCTGCAGTCTGAGGGTGCAGCTAGGACAGGGGGTGGAGGGGAGAGCTGTGCTGCAGTCTGAGGGGTGCAGCCAGGACAGGGGGTGGAGGGGAGAGCTGTGCTGCAGTCTGAGGGGTGCAGCCAGGACAGGGGGTGGAGGGGAGAGCTGTGCTGCAGTCTGAGGGTGCAGCCAGGACAGGGGGTGGAGGGGAGAGCTGTACTGCAGTCTGAGGGGTGCAGCCAGGACAGGGGGTGGAGGGGAGAGCTGTGCTGCAGTCTGAGGGTGCAGCCAGGACAGGGGGTTGAGGGGAGAGCTGTGCTGCAGTCTGAGGGGTGCAGCTAGGACAGGGGGTGGAGGGGAGAGCTGTGCTGCAGTCTGAGGGGTGCAGCCAGGACAGGGGGTGGAGGGGAGAGCTGTGCTGCAGTCTGAGGGTGCAGCTAGGACAGGGGGTGGAGGGGAGAGCTGTGCTGCTGTGTGAGGGGTGCAGCCAGGACTGGGGGTGGAGGGGAGAGCTGTGCTGCAGTCCGAGGGGTGCAGCCAGGACAGGGGGTGGAGGGGAGAGCTGTGCTGCTGTGTGAGGGGTGCAGCCAGGACAGGGGGTGGAGGGGAGAGCTATACTGCAGTCTAAGGGGTGCAGCCAAGAAAGGGGGTACAAGCTGGGGGCCGGGGTGGAGGGGAGAGCAGTAGAGCATGCAGTGTGAGGTGTGCAGCCTGGACAGGGGGTGGAGAGGAGAGCTGTGCTGCAGTCTGGGGAGAGCAATCAGGACAGGGGTTGCAAGCAGGGGGTTGGGTGGAAGTGGGAGCTGTACTGCAGTTCAAGTGGTGCAGCCAGGACAGGGGGTGCAAGCGGGGGGTGTGGTGGAAGTGGGAGCTGTACTGCAGTTCAAGTGGTGCAGCCAGGACAGGGGGTGGAGGGGAGAGCTGTGCTGCTGTGTGAGAGGTGCAGCCAGGACAGGGGTGGAGGGGAGAGCTGTACTGCAGTGTGAAGGGTGCAGCCAGGAAGGGGGTGGAGGGGAGGGCTGTGCTGCAGTGTGAGGGGTGCAGCCAGGACAGGGGGTGGAGGGGAGAGCTGTAGTGCAGTCTGAGGGGTGCAGCCAGTTAGGGGGTGGAGGGGAGGGCTGTGCTGCTGTGTGAGGGGTGCAGCCAGGACAGGGGTGCAAGCAGGGGGCTGGGTGGAGGAGAGAGCTGTAGTGCAGGCCAAAGGGTGCAGCCAAGACAGGGGTGCAAGCACAGGGTGTGGGGTGTGTTCAGGGCAGGAAGGCACTTTAAACGTACTTACAGGAGGCAGCAGACGTGGGTCAGAGCCTTGTTCTAAGTACAACTCAGATGAGTCAGAGGCTGGGTGTACCTCTTGAGACGCAGACAGTGGTCGCCCTTCCGAGATGAGAAGTCATGGTGTCGATATCCATTATTATTGGATTGATAACTCTTGCTCTTCATGCCAGGCTGTCCTATCAATAGTATACACGTGTGTGCAGATGACCCGATTGAGCTGCAGATATCTACACACCAGGGCTCGGCCTGAAGGCCTCCCATCATACCGGCCCTGCAGCACTGGAGAAGTGCACTGTGGGTTTTGGTTTTCGAAAAGATTAAAATAATGAAAAGCCCCGCCCGTGCGCACAAATAAGGATCAAAATATTCTTCAAACAGGAGTAGGGATTTGTCGCAGCTTGAAGGCCAGCTTGGCTCAAAATGCACCTCTGGCGAGGCCCTGTCAGGCCATGGTCCTACAATGCTGATTTTGGGTGATGTCAAGGCTTCTTCGCAAATCAATCATCCGATTCTTTAACAACAAAGACAAACTTCAAGCGATGGTATGGAATGCTGGCGATGGAATAGAATGCTGGAAGGGCACTTGCATCCATCGCTCTTTGGTCCTTGGGGCAGTAGGAGTGCATGAACTCAGCGAAGGCTTCCAGTCTGCCCATCACCAGCTGACACCTCTCGCTGGCACTCTTCCTGACACACCGATGAGGGATGCAGACAGATCATCTTCTAGGGGTTGGCTCGGCCGGGGGAGCTCCACATCTTCCTTGTAAATATCTCAAGTCCCTCCAAGGAGTAGAGAGAGGCCTGGCTGGCTGGCAGCCGCAATTAAAACTTGAATTATTCCGATGCGCTGCTTCACTTTAGTGTTATGAAGTCATCCCAAAAAAATGTTCCTAAAATACTTCGCTCTTTTCCCACTTTAGGTTCGGAATCCTTCCCCTTGCAAGCCAAGTTTTATCCATATCAGATTGCTATCTATCCGAGGGGGGACTCCTCCATGATCCGCAGAGCACTGGTTGCGCCTCTATGCTGTATTATGCAATCCTCGGCCAGCTGGGACTGGCACCAGGGTAGCTTCAGAGCAACTATGGTCAGAGCTCCAAAGGTGTGACCTCAGTGCAAGGTCAGGAATATCAGGGCTCCAAAGGTGTGGCTTCAGTGCAAGGTCAGGACTTTCAGAGCTCCAATGGTGTGGCTTCAGTGCAAGGTCAGGACTCTCAGAGCTCCAAAGGTGAGGCTTCAGTGCAAGGTCAGGCCTATCAGAGCTCCAACGGTGTGGCTTCAGTGCAAGGTCAGGACTATCAGAGCTCCAAAGGCGTGGCTTCAGTGCAAGGTCAGGACTATCAGAGCTCCAAAGGTGTGGCTTCATTGCAAGGTCAGGACTTAGAGAGCTCCAAAGGTGTGGCTTCAGTGCAAGGTCAGGACTATCAGAGCTCGAAAGGTGTGGCTTCAGTGCAAGGTCAGGACTATCAGAGTTCCAAAGGTGTGGCTTCAATGCAAAGTCAGGACTATCAGAGCTCCAAAGGTGAGGCTTCAGTGCAAGGTCTGGACTATCAGAGCTCCAAAGGTGTGGCTTCAATGCAAAGTCAGGACTATCAGAGCTCCAAAGGTGTGGCTTCAGTGCAAGGTCTGGACTATCAGAGCTCCAAAGGTGTGGCTTCAGTGCAAGGTCTGGACTATCAGAGCTCCAAAGGTGTGGCTTCAGTGCAAGGTCTGGACTATCAGAGCTCCAAAGGTGTGGCTTCAGTGCAAGGTCAGGACTATCAGAGCTCCAAAGGTGTGTCTTCAGTGCAAGGTCAGGACTATCAGAGCTCCAAAGGTGTGTCTTCAGTGCAAGGTCAGGACTATCAGAGCTCCAAAGGTGTGGCTTCAGTGCAAGGTCAGGATTATCAGAGCTCCAACGGTGTGGCTTCAGTGCAAGGTCAGGACTATCAGAACTCCAAAGGCGTGGCTTCAGTGCAAGGTCAGGACTATCAGAGCTCCTAAGGTGTGGCTTCATTGCAAGGTCAGGACTTAGATAGCTCCAAAGGTGTGGCTTCAGTGCAAGGTCAGGACTATCAGAGCTCCATTGGTGTGGCTTCAGTGCAAGGTCAGGACTATCAGAGCTCCAAAGGTGAGGCTTCAATGCAAAGTCAGGACTATCAGAGCTCCAAAGGTGAGGCTTCAGTGCAAGGTCTGGACTATCAGAGCTCCAAAGGTGTGGCTTCAATGCAAAGTCAGGACTATCAGAGCTCCAAAGGTGAGGCTGTGGAGTGCAAAAAGTCACACTTTGATTTTCCTAGTAGACAGTACAATATTTTTGACAGTGCGTACTCTGTCTGAGTCACCTTTTGAAGGATAAATAAGTATGGGCAAATTAATGGAGCGGATCTTTCCCCTCAAGCTAGGTGTACTGTAAACTGTGTTTTAGAACAAAATTAGATCTTCCCAGCAGTGCTCCCACCCAGACCCTTACTAAAGCCAGTCGCAAAAATGTAGAAGACCCCCAATCAAATCTCAAAAAACAAGGCCTAGCAGAAAACTGGTGACAAAACGTACTTTGAAAGTAAAAGTAGGCCCAAATACCCCCTTACCCACCGTGGATTGCATTCAAACCACTTGCAAGCAACCAAGCAAAAGTATCCATAGCCAGCATCGCTCCAAGACTCGAACCCTCCCCACCCAAAAACATGCAATAGAAATACTGCTAACCCTAACGAACCCTAAGTTAAGAATAGTGGCAAAGGCTTTCTTTAACTATGCCAAATCCCCCCTTTCCCACCATGGATTTTCTTCAAATGACTTGCAACCAAAATTACACATTCTCACGAGTGCTCTAAGACCCCAGAACTCAGTTGCAAAAATCTAGAACACCCCGAAACACATGCAATCCTGCTGCTAGTGCTAACCCTAACGAACCCTAAGTTACAAAAAGTGCCAAAAGGCTTTTCGGCATGGATTTTGTACCAACCACTTCTACCCGGTATTAGACCTTTCCAGGAATGCCCCAAGACCCGCCAACCCACCCGCCAAAAAGCATAACACCCCCAAACAGGCCAAAAGCAACATCTCCTACTTACAATATTTCTCGGCCTTCGGTCCAAACGCGCTGCGTAGCTAGGCCATATGTCCGGTTTGCCACCACAGATTTCCTGAAAAGCAAATGCAATCAAGATTAGAGTGTCCCAGCAGTGCTCACAGACCCCGAAACTCACCCACAAACAGACGGAACCCCCCCTAAGAGCACCTCAAAGGCAAGCAAGTCAGCAAAAACACAAAAAAAATTCCGCCTCGGATTTGGTCCAAACCACTTTTATCCGTTATTAGAGCTTCCCAGCAATGGCCCAAGAGCCACCAACCCAGGAGAAAACGAGTAGAAGACCCCCAAACAGCCAAAGAGCAAAAGTACAAAAATGGGGACTTAGTCATTTTTTTCCAAATTTCCCAAATCACTCCGCGCGCGCTCTGCAGCTAGGCCCTAACTCCCCTCTGCCACCATGGATTTGCTTCAAACCTCTTGCAAAGTAAAGTATCCATAGCCAGCAGTGCTCCCAGACCCTGAAACCCACCCACAAACACCAGGAAGCCCCCCAAACAGACCCCCGAAAATGCTACATTGAGCAAAATGTCAGAAATTGCAACAAAAAAATCGGCGTGGATTTTGTCCCAACCACTTCTACCCGGTATTAGACCTTCCCAGGAATGCCCCAAGACCCGCGAACCCACCCGCCAAAAAGCATAACACCCCCAAACAGGCCAAAAGCAACATCTCCTACTTACAATATTTCTCGGCCTTCGGTCCAAACGCGCTGCGTAGCTAGGCCATAAGTCCGGTTTGCCACCACAGATTTCCTGAAAAGCAAATGCAATCAAGATTAGAGTGCCCCAGCAGTGCTCACAGACCCCAAAACTCACCCACAAACAGACGGAACCCCCCCTAAGAGCACCTCAAAGGCAAGCAAGTCAGCAAAAACACACAAAAAATTGCGCCTCGGATTTGGTCCAAACCACTTTTATCCGTTATTAGAGTTTCCCAGCAATGGCCCCAGAGCCGTCAACCCAGGAGAAAACAAGTAGAAGACCCCAAACAGCCAAAGAGAAAAAGTACAAAAATGGGGACAGTCATTTTTTTCCAAGTTTCCCAAATCACTCCGAGCGCGCTCTACAGCTAGGCCCTAACTCCCCTCTGCCACCTTGGATTTGTTTCAAACCTCTTGCAAAGTAAAGTATCAATAGCCAGCAGTGCTCCCAGACCCTGAAACCCACCCACAAACACCAGGAAGCCCCCCAAACAGACCCCCGAAAATGCTACATTGAGCAAAATGTCAGAAATAGCAACAACAAAAAATCGGCGTGGATTTTGTCCCAACCACTTCTACCCGGTATTAGACCTTCCCAGGAATGCCCCAAGACCCGTCAACCCACCCGCCAAAAAGCATAACACCCCCAAACAGGCCAAAAGCAACATCTCCTACTTACAATATTTCTCGGCCTTCGGTCCAAACGCGCTGCGTAGCTAGGCCATAAGTCCGGTTTGCCACCACTGATTTTCTGAAAAGCAAATGCAATCAAGATTAGAGTGTCCCAGCAGTGCTCACAGACCCCGAAACTCACCCACAAACAGACGGAACCCCCCCTAAGAGCACCTCAAAGGCAAGCAAGTCAGCAAAAACACACAAAAAATTCCGCCTCGGATTTGGTCCAAACCACTTTTATCCGTTATTAGAGTTTCCCAGCAATGGCCCCAGAGCCGTCAACCCAGGAGAAAACAAGTAGAAGACCCCCAAACAGCCAAAGAGAAAAAGTACAAAAATGGGGACTTAGTCATTTTTTTCCAAGTTTCCCAAATCACTCCGAGCGCGCTCTACAGCTAGGCCCTAACTCCCCTCTGCCACCATGGATTTGCTTCAAACCTCTTGCAAAGTAAAGTATCCATAGCCAGCAGTGCTCCCAGACCCCGAAACCCACCCACAAACACCAGGAAGCCCCACAAACAGGCCCCCGAACACGCTACATTGAGCAAAATGTCAGAAATAGCAACAACAAAAAATTGTCGTGAATTTTGTCCCAACCACTTCTACCCGGTATTAGACCTTCCTAGGAATGCCCCAAGACCCGCCAACCCACCCGCCAAAAAGCATAACACCCCCAAACAGGCCAAAAGCAACATCTCCTGCTTACAATATTTCTCGGCCTTCGGTCCAAACGCGCTGCGTAGCTAGGCCATAAGTCCGGTTTGCCACCACGGATTTCCTGAAAAGCAAATGCAATCAAGATTAGAGTGTCCCAGCAGTGCTCACAGACCCCGAAACTCTCCCACAAACAGACGGAACCCCCCCTAAGAGCACCTCAAAGGCAAACAAGTCAGCAAAAACACAAAAAAAATTCCACCTCGGATTTGGTCCAAACCACTTTTACCCGTCATTAGAGCTTCCCAGCAATGGCCCCAGAGCCGTCAACTCACCTGCAAAGAGGTAGAACAACACCCCCACAAGTGCTGAGTCTTTCTTCATTGGGCGTAAACCAGCCCTCTGCTTTGATGGAAATAGGAGTCTGGAGGAGGAGGATAGAGGAGCATGTTCTTCTGAACTTGTGAACCTGAGCAATGCAGACTGCGGCACCTTCAAATCAATTAGCAAACAAGTGAAGACAATTCTGCTGATGGGCTTGTTTTAGTGATTATCTGATTAAAGTTTGAATTATATTAACTGTGCACAACAAAGAAAGACAGACACACAGGAATAAAAGTGAATAAGGACGAAAAAGAAAGTTATTGATTTGTTGTCTCATTTTCAGGGCTCGGTATCACGGTCCGTGAATGAGAATAAGGCTTCGTCATCATACTCTGCAAATTCAGGCAGGGTGAGGTTAGTGTCACCTGACAGAGAAGAAATTCCCTCATCTATGTTGCTGTCCACGTCGTTTTCATCCGGCGCGCTTTCTCGTACTCTGAAATCTGGTGGTATGAGGTGCTGATTCATCTTGATCATTGTTAACCTCTCCACATTTTTGGGCGAGAGGCGGCTCCGTTTGGAAGTTACAATGCCACCAGCAGCACTGAAAACACGTTCAGAAGACACGCTTGCGAGTGGGCAAGACAAGTAGTTTAAAGCCAGGTTGGTGAGCTGTGGCCACAATTCTTTTTTCCCATGCCAATACGCCAATGGGTCAGCATTAACATAGACCTCTGTTGAGTCATTAAGATAGTCCTTGACCATCGAATCATGGTTCTCCTCCAAGGTTCCTCCACTTTGCTTAGCTGTTGCTGGGCCCTTTTGAGAACCAAACCCAAGCCGAGCTAGCCAATCCTCTTCAGCCTCCAATGTTACTGTTGTGTCTGGTGGTGCAGATGATCCGGTTGCCGGTCTCTTTAACGGCTGAGAGGTCACTTGTGCCCCAGCCACAGGTGCAGAAGTGGATTGTTGTGACTGGGGATGGCCTGCTGTTGCTGATGTACTGCCTTTTCCTTCAATTTGCTGCCGTTCTCTTTCAAACCTCTTGGCTGAGGAGTCTATCCACTGTTTGTACTTTGTAACATCTTCATCAGCAAGAGGAAAGAATGCTTGGCCTGCCAGCGCCTTTTTGTAGCGTGGATCCAGAATAGTAGCACAAATGTAATGCTGGTTTGAGTGGATCATTTTAAGACGTTCATCACCTTGTAAGTGCTCTAATAATTTCTCAGCCAGAACAAAAGGGTCTTGGTTTTTTTCATCTTTTTCAAACACAGAACACACCTCCTTCAGTTGGTCCTCCAGCATGTACGACAATGGGATAGCTTTTCCCAAATTACAGTCCTCCTTGCTGACTGCACGCATGAAGAACTCAAAAGGACGAAGCATGCGTGTCAGGCTTTTAACTATGTTCCATTGTGCTGCACCCATCCTCAGGTCCTCCTTCTGAGCTGTACCCTGTGTTAAGAAATAGTGATCGAGTACCGTATACTGCTCATACAGATGCTCAAGCATGTAGAAGGTTGAGTTCCAACGTGTTACCACCTCCTGGATGAGTGCTTTCACTGGCATTTGACATTCATATAACAGGCTCCTCAGATGCTTCCGGGCCTTAAAAGAATGGCTGAAATGGTTGCATATTTTTCGGCAGGTCTCCACTACTCTGTACGCTGCACTGTCTTTATCACCCAAGAATTTTTTGACAACCAGGTTTATACAGTGCGCCAAACACGGCACTCTGAAATAGTCACCCAGCTGCATGGCCTTAACTATATTGGAGCCATTGTCCGTGGAAACATAACCAACCTGGCGTTTTTTTGGGGACAGCCAGTCAAGGACCTTTGTGTTGAAGACATCCAAAATGTTTTGTGCTGTGTGACATTTCTCCAAACCAAACATGGCTAGTGTTGCATGTTTCCGAGCAGCTTTAAAAACAATGTCCGGGTCAACACCTGCGTTTAGCTTTGCTTTAGCCCCTGAAAAAGAGACCCTGTGTGCAGTGATGCACATGTAATCAGCGCCTGCGCCACTGGTCCACATGTCTGTTGTCAGATGTATAGTGTGAACAGCACTCTTCTGCAAAGCTGCCCCAATCACCTCCAGAACATCTTCATGTAGTGCTGGAACCGCAACTCGGGCAAAATAGAACCGACTAGGAACCTTCCATTTAGGGCAGAGCGCTGCCACTAATTCTAGAAAAACAACCCCTTCTACAAAAGAAAGAGGGAGAAGGTCCTGAGCTAGCATTTTAGCCAGCTTAGTCTTATACAGACGCGTCAGTGGGTGGTTGCGTTCATATTGCGCTTCTGTAAACAACATCTTTTTAATGTTGCCCTGGACCAAAGATTTACGGGATGATGATGATGATATCTTCGACTCAGTTACGCTCGCTGATAAACTTTTTCGCATTGATGTCTCACTCTCTCCCACACTCTTAGTGTGGCTCACATGGGGTGTGCTGCTGACAGGGGTACTGGGTGTAAGTGAAGTGTTTGAATCGTCTTCTTCCTCCTCGTCATCATCAGATGAAAAATCAACGTTTTCATTACGTGCAATTCGGGCTTCCTTGACCGCCTCTAGGTGCGCAAACCATTGGACAGTGTGCGTTCTCCTAAGATGATCTCTCTGGCCTCCGGTACCATAGTTGGTACCAAACTTATCACGACTAACTCGAAGCTTACAAATGCTACAAATGGCTACGTTTTCCTTTTTTGGGCAAACACTAAAGAAGTCCCAAACTGGAGACTTGAAATGTCTTTGGGGGCCGGAGGAGGCGGCGATACTGGTGGTGGTGGTCCTGCTGCTAATGCCAGATGAAGTGGAGGATGTGGATTGCCGAACTTCAGTACGTTTTGCACTTTCACCACCACTAATTGAGATCGAGGTGGATAGAGGTCCCTTCTTGCGAGAAAGAAATATGGAAGCGGTAGGTGTTGGTGTACTAGTTAACTCCAAATCTAATGATTGTTGTGTTTCCATTTCCATTGCCTCCTCGTCGACATCATCATCACGCTCAGCAGCTTCTCGGGATAGGGTCAAAATGTCTTTTTGCTGCATGCCCGCTGGGGCTGCAGTGACCTTTATGATGACTGGCTCGTTGTCATCGTGAGAGGCTTCATCAGCAGCCGTATCCGTCACTTCTTGTTGAGCCTCATCACACTCCACAGCTTTGAGTTTTTCGACGACCTTCCTTTTACGCTTAGGTACCTTTGTCAGATCATGGTGGGCCTCACTCTCAGACGGCCGTGGTGGTTCCCAATTTTCATCCAGTTCATCAGAAGGAAGTGGGCTTGAAAAAGATGTAAACACCCCCCTTGATCTTTTCCTTGCTAGGGATGTGGAAGACAATGAATGATCATCAGGAGGAGTGGCTTCCAATGCTACCTCGGCTTGATTGTTGATTTCCTGATGTGCCCCTACTTCGGGAGGAACAACTATTGTGGGCACTTGTGACCCTTGAGGTTCCGTGACGATTTGAACCTGTGTTTTCAACATTGTCGTAAATACATAATTTTGGTATCAGTGAACCGCAAATGATCCATTTAGCATATCCTGGTGTTTTCGCTATGCTACGAGCAAGAACACTCCTGTTATGAACACATTTCTGGTTTACCCATGGCATCCATCTTAGATTACGGCAGCCATTTTGTATTCTTGCCCTCACATAGTCAATGGACACGCAGTGACCTCTTTTTCACTTAAGGACACGTAAGCTTTAGCCAGCGATTCACCTTGCTAGTGACACGTGCACCTTAGGACAGAAAACGCCATGGCTACATGACTCGGCAGAAGCTGCCTCCCCAGCCTGAGGCCAGTCCTGCTATACTGGTTCTCGTATTCGTTGGCCTGATAATGATTAGGCGGCCGAAGCTGGTAGCCTTGCCCATTTACGACCCGCAAACATCCCTTATCCTGCTTTTCTATCTTCTGCACCTGGCTCTGCTCCTTTCCTTCTGGGCCTTTATTAGGGGGAGGTAACGAAATTTACGATGAGGCGGTCCGGCTCTTGAATGAAAAGTTGACATGGGATTATGATGGAACAGTGGGAACCCCTCGTTCGTAATGTTTTGACATCAGATATTGTTGACGATTCTTGTGTAACGCCAAATATTTATTGTTTAGGACATGAAGGTTTAGAAATGTACTAGCATGTAAAGAATTTGCCCCAAGCTGAAAATTGAGTATTTAAGGAGCAACCCACTTTGTACAAATCGAACAGTCTCCTAGATTCTGCCCGTGTGTAGTTTCTGTGACTTCTGTGTCCCTGCAGTAATAAACCTTTGGTCTTTGACGCCACCATCGAGAAGCCCGTGTTTCTGTTTATGTGTGCACCGAGACAGGTAGAAGTCCGGGGTCTTCGGGTGTTATCCCTGACACCTCTGGACGGAACCAAAAAGTTCAGAACTCCAATTGGCGCCCATAGTAGGGCGACGTCATTCGGTACCGGTCCAAAAGCCTGAAGAGTTCGAGTAGTTCGTGTGAAGATTCCAGATCGAGGCGCCCCACTTCATCGATCCCGGCATATCGCAAAAGTGGCCCGACGTTCTCTTCCACGAGGGTTCCCGTTCAGACGGCTGCAGTGATCCGCTGCCTTGACTGTCGCCCTGTCTTGGACCCGAGGTGCAGACCTTAGTACGGCGAGACGTGACGGGTTTCTCCTTGGTGACGTCTTCAGTGCCTCAGTTAAGTATTAAGTGGTTGCTAGTTGGTTACTTCATAAGGGTTGCTCCTGTTTGGATAATCCTTTTAGTTCTTGGTTTGGTTTGGTTTCGTAAGATTATCACTGGTTGTTCTAGTTACGATAATCATTTGGTTTAGTTTGGGTATCGATACATTTGTTCGCTTTGGTAGGCCTACTTCTTGGTTCGAGCGCGCACCTTCGTTTGTGTTTTGTCTGTTCTGTGTTCCGGGTTATAAAATGGTAAGTCGGAAAAATTGTATGTTGTTGTGTTTTGGTTGCAACAGTGATTCCCGGTTGGAGGACTCATGTCTGGTTCCTCCGATTGGAACTCCTCTTTATGATCTGTATTGTAAGTTCGGAGTGGGTCCTATATCTTATAACGAGGTATGGATCCGATATACAGAGAAAGACGGTGTCCTTAGTTGGCCACTGCATGGTAGTTTTGAACCCGAAATTCTCGATAACTTAGAAAGAAAATTATTTAAGAAGAAAGCCCGGCCGGCAATGTTTGATTCTTTCCGTTATTGGCGAAAAGAATCCAAACAGAGAGAAACTAAAAAATTAAAGAAAGAACAGAAAGAACAAGAGTTGACTTTAGAACAGTCTGCCAAGCAGCTGCAACTCAACGAGTCTGAGAAAGCGATGGAGGTGGCCAATAGAGAGCGTATTCTAGCGATAGACAAGTGCTATCCTGCCTTGCCATTGAGTACAGCTAAGATAGTAGAGGACCCCGAAAAGGATCCCCTGTTGTCTTACTTGTTGAGGTCACCCCCACCGTATGCACAGGGTGCTACAGCTCCACCCTTACCGAATGTTCAATTACCGGTTGCTGGACAGCCTGGTATACCTGCTCCTGCTCCCCTGAATCAAGCTCCTGTACCTCCTGTGGTCAATGTTAATGTTCCTCCGGCACCCCCTCTTCCAGGGTTGCCGGCTCCTTTGCCTATGCCTGTACCGCTCATACCTGTTGTTTCACAAGCTACTTTGCCTACTACTCCGACTGTTCCTGTTTTATCTGTTCCGACTGCTACTCTACTTACGGCTTCTGCTAGCATTATGACTCCGCTTTCTGTTCGTCGGAGAATCACTGATTCTGTCTCCAATATTCTATCTCCCTTCTATAAAACTTTGATTAAGACTCCTGCAGCCTGATTCATCATTCTCCCGTTTTGCGAGCCCCTAATAGCGATTCATAACGAATCGCTATTAAGGACGTGCAAAACGGGATTCATGTAGGAATTGCAATAATTATTGCGATTCCTACATGTTCCTTATTTGCGATGAGCTAATTGCTAATCGCTAATAAGGAATAACTCCCCATGCATTCCTATGGGCCTACAGGCCCGTAGGAATGCATGGGGAGTCATTCCTCATTTGCGATTAGCAATTAGCTAATCGCAAATAAGGATGCGATTTCAAGGGTGCTAGGGGTGTCCAAAGGACACCCTGTAGCACCCCTGAAATGTAATCTACATTGGTGTTGCGCACACACATGTCCAAAGGACATGTGTGTGTGTAACATGCAACCTAGAAAAATGCATTTAAATGCATTTTTCTAAGTTTTTGCTATTTACCGAGAGGTCTGACCTCTCGGTAAATAGCGGCCCAAAATTGCCATTTCGCAATTTTAAAATGCTTCATGAATTGCATTTAAGGAATCTCAAATAGAGATTCCTTAAATTCAATTCTTCGCAAATGTGCGAATTCTTAAATAGCGAAATTTGCATTTGGGATGATGAATCCCAAATGCAAAAATTGCACTTGCAAAAGGCAAGATTCTGAGAATCTTGCCCTTTGCGAGTGCAATTTAGCTTGATGAATCAGGCGGCTGCTTCTGACTCCGTTCAGAGACGTAGTCAGCTTCCCAGTACTGAAGAACGGGGAATATTAGATTCCACAGCT
This sequence comes from Lissotriton vulgaris, assembly GCF_964263255.1. Classification (NCBI taxonomy): domain Eukaryota; kingdom Metazoa; phylum Chordata; class Amphibia; order Caudata; family Salamandridae; genus Lissotriton; species Lissotriton vulgaris. Next base: position 47,518,172 of record NC_141699.1, read on the forward strand.
CTTAGATGGATTTCGAAAAGTGGAAGATATAGTGTAAGAGATGTATTAGATACATTTATGCAATGGAATGAACCGACACAGCGATATGTGTTTGATGAAATGTGCTTCCTTTTGCGTGAGGAATTGGAAGAGGATGACTCTGAATCAATTCTAGACAAATTAATTAATGTTCAGAAAGAATTTGCTGCATGTATGGTAGTTGGTCAGAGTATAAAGGAAGCGATGGAATTGATTTTAAGTTATGGGAATGATCCTTCCCTTCGTTCACCAAGAGAGTTAGAGAAACGCAGTACGAAGCAAAACCGCCAATATCCTATGAGGGAGGTTCCTCCAATTTGGCGCGAAGCTGTGCAAGCTGATGCGGTCCGTGGTATTGCAGCCGCTCCGGCGCAATTCCAGAGAGTGTGGATACACATTCCGTGGAAGCGAGCTGAAGTGTTAGCAGTGAAACAGGCCTTGCCAGATCCGCGTAAGAATCCAGCCGGATACTACAAAGAGTTAGCGCAGACAGTTGAAGCTTGCGTAATGAATTTAGCGGACATTGACATGTTATTTGGCAATGTAGTTCCACAACCAATTTGGGCTAAAATTCGTAAAGAAAATCATCCAGTTGCCCTAGGTGGTGATTGGGCAGCTATAATAGCGGCAGACGGTCAACAAACAGGTGGTTCTAAACCAGAACCTCTAATTGCTGGTTTGCCTGGTAGAATAATAGATTTAATGAAGACTCTGATGCCAGCATTGCGCGTTAACTGGGACAAGTTGTCCGCATGCAGGCAGAAGAAAGACGAAAGTGTCTCCGATTTTTTCACAAGGTTTGAAGAAACTTTCGTTGATCACAGTGGTCAGGATATGAGCACGGAAGGAGGACAGAGACTATTTGTTGATAAATTCGTGCACAATCTGTTACCAGAGCTCAGTAATAAATTGAAAGATTCTGAAAGTGCGTGGGCTGTTTCTACGACTGCGCAAATACTTGCAACTGCCCAGTATTATGAAAATAGGGATAAAGAAGAGAAGGAAAAGTCAGATAAGAAAACGAAAGATTTAAAAACAAAAGTTATTTTGCAGCAAGCATATCCGCCTCGCACGAATCAGACTAACACACAGCAAGGGTCATATCAAAGGACAGATTATGGTTCTCAGAGACCGCAATATCAATGGAATCAGTGTGCTTACTGCAAAAAAGAAGGTCATTATAAGAATGAGTGTCCAGTCTTAGCACAAAATAATGCTGCAGCAGCTCAGAGAGGTCGTGGTGGTTCTGTGCAAAATTCTAAAGGTCGAGGACGAGGTGCTACGCCTCCACAAACAAATGATCGCCCTTCTAATTATTTTGATCAGCGAAATGGACAGTGTGCCCAACAAAATAGATCTCAACAGTATCACGTTGAAGACTACTGTGAAGTTAGTGAGGAATTTCAGCAAAATGAGTACTAGGACAGCCATGGACAAAGAGAGGGAGTAGTATCAGTTCCAGTAGATCAGAGTGGGCCTTATGTCGCAGTAGCAACATCAGGTGTAGTCGAACCGTTTCTGTTGGATACTGGTGCAGCAAAAAGTTCTATCATACATGCGAAACTCCCTGGCGCACCTTTGTCTGGCTTAACAAATGTTTCTGTAGGTTTTTCAGGCGCCCCTGTTTACAACCCTGTATCTGGTCCCTTGTCTATTTCTGTTGGACCCCGTCAATTGAAAGCACCCTTGATTTTGACGACCGGTTGTAATGAAAATCTGCTTGGTTTAGACTTGTTAAAACGCCTATATGCGACATTGTACTGTTCTCCTTCAGGAGTACAGCTTACATTAGGTAAGAGAATCATCTCTCCGATGTATTTGTCAATGGATGCGCTCCCACCAGAGCTGCGTTCTCTCCCTCATTCTCTTTGGGCGACTGGTCCTAACGATGTAGGTCTTTTAGAAATTCCACCATATGTAGTCACTTTGAAAGCGAATGTCAAATTTCCACGAATCCCACAATGTTAAAGATTAGACTGCAAAACGTCAACATTATCGGCGCCATCTTGCCCCTTTCCAAGCCCATTCGTGCGCGTAAGCGGCAGCCATTTTTGAGCACCATGGCCTCCCTGCCCCTCGCTGATAGCCAGCGCGTCTCTCTCTCCCTTAACCTCGCAAGCATCCCCCCCCGCACACTGACAACCCCCGCTCTCTCATGCCTTGGGTCATAAACCCCTCTTCAGCGCAGCTTCATCACGGAATCCCATCCGGTTCCCAGCGCGACACCTCCCCTCATTCCTTTCATGGCCTCAGATCCTTTTGATGCAAACCCCCTTTTCCTGTGTCCCCGTTTGTCTTCCTTGTTCCCAGGCCGCCACCTGGCCCTGCGGATACTGTTTATTACCCCGTACAGTAGGAAGCTTCCCCTCCCCATCGAAAGACCCTCGAGCCGATCAAAGCACCCCACCCTATGAGATCCGATCAACCCCATGCATTCCGTGAATCGGCGGAATGCCCTGCTGTGCGACAACCATCACCTGTTGTGACCAGGGTGGGGAATCCAACTGTAAATGTATGTGGGAACGGGCCTGAAGGGGAGATTCCGAGGATGTTCTTTCAAATACTAAAGTGTTGCGAGAATGTGTTATGTGCAATAAAGGTCATAAACCCTAGTATAAGAGGCCAGGCCTCAGAGATGTGGTTAGAGCACCTCGTGACGATACTTGCTGTCTGAATTGATGTGTTCTCCTCCGGAGAGAATAAAATCCTCGTTTCCTGCCTTCCAGTCTCCAGCGCCTGCTTCTTCATTGATTAATATTGGTGGGTCATAGAGGCGATACCGCCGGGCAACATAAAAAGGGTCTTTGGTTACCGGTTGTCTTTGGAACCCTTTTTTTACAATTGGCGTCCCAAACGTGGGGCCCATCAGCGACTCGTGGATCCAGTGGGAGAGGTCCTGACGACAGAGTGAACGACTGCAACGATCGGAAGGTACCCTGTCCGATAGACCCTCGTCTGACAGCCGATCATCCGAACTTCACTGGTTCCGAACAGACCTCTCTCGAGTGATCTGCGGTCCTGACTGGGAACCATCAGGAGTGCCACGAGAAGTACGAAGAGAAGAGGACGATCGGGCGCTGGATTCGGAAGACAAGAAACTGTCCATGCGGTCCGGGTTGGTCGTGTAAACACGACGAATTGCGAAAGTGATAGATAAATTGAAAATGATTGATAATTGTTGAGAAAATACTAGTATTACTTTTTGTTAATTTATTGGAGATTCGCTGTCTGCAAACGGAGAAACAACAGGCTCTCCCTTTATAAACAGCGAAGGATAGGTACGCACCCGTCGGACCTATCTTTCTCCCCCACTGAACAATTGCCCCTTCCCCCCATTGATTAACTGTTATAGATTGTTTTCTGGAGAAAAATAGGTCCCCCTCTTTACAGATAGTGAAAGGGTAGGTGACGCGAACCTTTGCGAGCCTACTTATTCTCCCCATTGACCATATTGATTTTTTTTTTTTGACCTAACATTGATTGATTGCTCAAGATTGGTTCATGAGGTATTCACTACGTGCAAACAACGTAGAATAGAAATATTCTGTCTAGTCTTTGCGCGCAGTGATAAGATAGGTAGTGCTGACTATTATCCCATTGTGATCCGTCATGCCTGTCTTCTCCCCACTGGTTAGTAGCCTGTTTAACCCGGACCGCTTATTAGAGATGAACCATCCGGCTCCGCTGGAAGGCACCCCTAATAAGGACATGTTCTCGAAGCATGGATTAGTTGCTATAGCCTATAGCCAGCTGTGGCATAAATATACGAAAAAGGATCGAGAAAGTCAGTGGCCACTGATAGGATCCTTCGAAGATGATAGAATAATCGCACTAGAAACAGCCCTTGGTAAAAACAAGACGACGTCCACTATGCTTGACAGCTTCGGCATGTGGCGAAAAGAAGCCGAACAACGCAAAAAGAGAACCGAGAGTAGGTTGGGAAAAGAGCTGCGGAAAGCAGCCCACCTAGCGGCCCAGAAACTAGAGAAAGAGATAAAAGAAAGAGAGGATACCAAACAGAAGCTAGAAATAGAAACATCAAGCCAGTGTCTGGTTAGAACTCCCTCCACGCTCTACCCTGAATTACACTCAAAACAGCGAACCAACGATGATCTGCTGCTAGGTCCTCCGATCATCCACATGCCCCCTCCATATGCCCCTTCCCAACCCTTAGCCCAGCACCCACTACCCCCAGGTACAAGCGAGAGTAGCACCACGGCTTCAGCCCCCATGGCCTCCGTGCCGGCTGAACTCCTTGTATTAGATACTACGCAAACGACAACGCTAGGCGACCCAGAAGCCCGAGGGGGTGGTCCTGCTAGAGCATATAGACTAAGCAAACATGAACGAGCAGGGGTCGACAAGATAGCAAAGATACTGGTAGAGAAGAAGGAGGATGAAGAGTCCGTCACGGATGTGTTTAATTCTTATACTGGGAGTCACAGACGACACTTTACTGTACAACTGTGTTACCATGTCTTAAATGCATACGAGGACCGATATCAAGAAAAAGGTCCACAGAGCCTAACGACTCTGTACCGGAAGGTTGATATCGGGGATAAGAGTGAGAGTGATGTGACGGACCTCCTTACTCGTACGCTTGAGGTTTTCCGCCACCTCACTGAACAAAAGCCGAAAATCGAATCCACTACCTCCGTAGCAACCAACCCACAAACTGAACGACCTAACACTATGATGCCGATACGAGAGGCTGCCCCTTACTGGGTTCCTCCACGAGGTGAAGGGACTCACGATGACGCAAACAACAAAGATGCAAAGGGAAGGGTAGTGTACAATTGGGTCTACCAACCATGGGACCGGCAAGAGATTCTGACCTTCCGGAAATCTCTGCCTGACCTACGTAAAAACCCCACTGCCTTCTATACTGAGTTAGGTACGGCCCTAGGATCGACGATTATGACTCTAGCTGACATCGATTTGTTTTTCGGGTTATGTCTACCAGCTGATGTGTGGAAGCAAATCCGGAAAGTCGACCACTCTGAGCTGTTTGGACATAACTGGTCACAACTTGATGGCATAGACAGACAACGAGAACCCGGACAAAAGCCTTTGAAAGCCATTTTAGACCTCCCGGATAAAATCGTGCAGAAATTAAAAACCCTGATCCCAGAAAAGAAAGTGGACTGGTCGATAGTAACGGCTTGTCGCCAGAAACCTCAGGAGGATGTATCGGAATACTTCTCCCGGTTTGAAACGGTGTTCTCCGATTACAGCGGCCAGGACCTGACCACTGCAACCGGACACCATCTGTTTGTCCAGAATTACGTTAAGGGCTTATCACCGGAGGTCTCGCAGAAACTGCAGGCCAGCGAAAGTAGTTGGGCAGCCTCCAAACCTACGGCTATCCTCCAGATGGCCCAATATTATGAACATCAGAAAAACGAAAATGATAGAACAACAGAGAGAAAGAAGAAAGAATTAAAGGAGAGGGTGATGATAGCACAACTGCAAGGGGTGACTCTGGGACGAGACCAATACCGGGGAAACCCTCAGATGAACGTCCCTAAAACGGCACCTCCCAAAGACCGTGCTTCAACTCCCCACATTGGACGTACAGACATTAGAGAGGACGAGTGTGCCTTCTGTAAAGGATCGGGCCACTGGAAATCTCAGTGCCCGGTTCTTTTGGAACTCACCAGAAATAGAGATCCTAGAGATTCAGCAAACGAACCAAGAAATAGGGGACCACAGCGAGGGCCCCCAAACAACGCAACTAATGATAGATCAAGTAGGCCAAACACATTTGACCGACCCCGACAGAACCAATGCCAGCAATCTGACTACGATGATGTTCATGACTTTGCATAGGACTGCCTAGGGCAAGGGAGGGATCCAGTCGAGCTCCATGTTGACCAGCAAGGCCCTTATGTCACTGCTAAGGTCTTGGGTACAAAGTCACCATTCCTGGTAGACACTGGCGCAACACGTAGTGCATTATCTAAACGACTGATTCCAAGGGCACCCTTGTCTGGCTCACTAATAACATCGACAGGTTTCGATGGGACGCCCTCCACTAACCCTTTGTCCGCCCCAATCCTCTTTGACTTAGAAAATAACACCACTGACACTACGTTTTTGCTTTCCTCCAATAGCCCTGACGCAATTATGGGACTCGACTTATTGAAACACTTCCGAGCAACGATTAGATGTTCTCAAGATGGAGTCCGAGTTTTCCTTTACGACAATCCTGTTCTGCTCAGACATTGCCCCCCCAGACACATGTTTTCCATCACCGACGCTGACACTTCCCTGCTTGACACTCTGCCTCCGTATCTGTGGGCCAAAACGGATTCGGATGTAGGGCGCATGATGATTGACCCAGTGCACATCACTGTTCGACCAGATGCAACACTCCCAAAACTTCCACAATATCGGATATCGCCCGAGGGCGAGAAAGCATTGGTAGAAATCATCCAATCACTGATAGACGCAGGAGTGGTAGAGGAAGTAGTTAGCAACGTTTGCAACAGCCCAATCTTGCCCATCATTAAGAAACAGGGAGAAGGAGATGAGAAAGCATACCGCTTCATCATTGACCTTCGAGAGATCAACAAAGTGGTGGTACCCCAGTACCCTGTGGTCTCGGACATTACCACCATCCTGACTTTGATTCCCTCCACTGCCACCACCTTCACTGTCATTGACCTCAAAAACACATTCTTTTCCATCCCCATCCACCCAGACAGCCGATATCTCTTCGGTTTCACCCTAAAAGCCCGCTCATATAGGTTCTGCCGAGCACCCCAGGGCTACACAGAAAGCCCTAGCATCTACAGCCAGGCCCTCAAGAGACAACTGGATCAAGTCCAGTTACCCGATGGAGTGGTGTTAGTACAATATGTCGATGACATCCTCTTGGCAGCCGACACCACTCCACTAGCTGTCACAGCCACCATTCAACTCCTGCATTTCCTTGCCGAAAATGGCCACAAGGTCTCTAAGAAGAAGTTGCAATTCTGCCAACCCCAGGTCACTTACCTAGGCCACCTTTTGTCCAAAGACGGAAGGAAATTGACTCTTGACCGGATCCAAACCATTCTCGACACCCCCGTCCCTAAGACCCAGAAACAGGTCCGCTCCCTACTAGGCCTCACCTCCTTCTGCCGACAGTGGTTACCCAACTTTAGCCTTGTAGTAAAACCACTGCTTTCATTGTTAGCAAAGGACATCCCTCTCCCACTCCCTTGGACCCCTGAGTGTCAGGCATCTTTCATGCAACTACGAGATGCCCTCTGCTCGGCCCCTGTGTTGGGCACCCCCGATTACACAAAGCCCTTCTCCCTTTACACCCATGAAAGGGAGGGGTGCGCTTTATCTGTCCTGACCCAGTCCATCGGCTCAAAGCAACGACCATGCGCTTACTTCTCAGCCACTCTTGACCCTGTAGCCAGAGCCCTGCCCGCTTGCCTTCGAGCCGTAGCTGCTGCTGCGATCTCTATCCGACAGAGTGAAGGGATCGTGCTCTCGAATTCCCTCACAGTACTGGTACCCCATGCAGTTGACACCCTCCTAAACCAAACCAAAACGCAACACCTGACGAGTTGTGGTTCTTGGCATTCTGAACCTGTGTTTTAAATGTCATGACTCTGTTATGAATTTGGTATCAGTGAACCGCAAATAATGAATGCGTTATTCATGAGTATTTTCGTCATGTTACACCAATGGATTCACTGTGCATTTGAAGGTTTTGCATTGAACACTTGGGTTTCATCTTGTAAATAGAAGCCATGTTATTTTGTTGCCCTTACAGTAGGCTCTCTCCCATGGCAGAGTAAGCATTTAAAGGACATAACCTTAGCATGGGTTTGTGCTGACTTCTGTATGACCTGACGACAGCTGACCCTGTTGCTCGAGGCTAACCTCCCAAGCCAGTCCCAAGCCAGTTCCTTGTTCAGCAGCTGGCGCAATAAAGTTCAAAGAGCAGGACATGTCCGACCTTTTATGGCACCATTCCCACGGCTTCTATCTCCGTCCCATCTGTTGCTGCTTTTCCTTTAAGACATGTTCATCGATCTAGTTGAAGGGTTTTATGGTGGGTTTGTCCGGCCTGATGGAACAGGAAACCAAGCATGTGTGCAATTCTTTTCTTAGCCTGGACTTATCCTGAAAGTGGTGCTTTGTATGCACGTCCTGGGAATTTCCAACATAATGCACTTCAAAGCAGGAATGTGTGCTTAAAGCGAAATATTCTGTATAAAAGGCCTGTGCGAAGGCCATGCAGGCAGACTCTCTCATCCAGTTGCTTTAAGAGTGGCTGGGCGACGGAGCCTCACAATTAATGATAATAAAGATGTCTTTTCATATTTCAGATTCTGTGTTGATTTCTTTGCCACTCTTGAATGGACTACTTATTGGTAAGACCCCTGAGAAGGAGTATTGTAAATATTTGGTTCTTCAGTTGGCGCAACCAACAGGGGCATCATCATGGAAGTGAATACCTGGAGGAGAGTTTTTCAGAGAAAAGAACTATGCTGGGGAAGGCAAGACAGGAATCTACTAAAAGAGGTACTCTGTGCACGGAGGTTCTGGGGGATTCTCTGTCTTTGCGGCCTGGCATATTTTTGATTTTTCTGACTTAAAACTCTCCAAAAGATGTCACTCCTGACTGAGCAACCCTTTTTGGCGCAAGTTTTTTTTAAAGAGACTGTTAGTGCAGTTAGAAATTGGCAGTTAGAATTTGGACATCTATTTCTTTGGTACAGCTGTGATAAGTATTTAAGTGGGTCGCTCCCAGAGTCCTTAGTAGTTGACACTTTGCTGGTGCTTTTGTCGTATGCACCTTTGCGAGTGTTTTTGTTGTTGACGCTTTGCTAGTGTTTTTGTCGGTGACACTTTGCTAGCGTTTTTGTTGTTGTTGTATTATTTGACGCCTGCAGACGCCAAAAACCGAGGGTATTTGTTCTTTGCAGGGACTTGGTAAATCCCGTAACCCTTGAAGTTTGATGCTGGATTAGTGAGCTATAAGATGCCTGATCTTAGCGAATTTGAAGCTTTGTATTGGCCAACTTTGTATACGTTTGAATTAGCCGGTTTATCTAAATAGATTAGATTTACAAACATATTTCTTCCTTGGTGATTTTGTATCAGCAGGGAATTAAAATATGTCATAATACATAAACAAGGATGCTTTGCTCTGTATAATTTTATAAATGGATATGCAGAACGATTTTTGGTGTTCTGCCAGCTGCAGCTAGTAAATTGAGTGTATTTTTGGTTTTTACACTGTTGAGCAGTGTTTCTTGTAAATATGACTTACAGCTACGTATGGTCCGGACTGTCCTGTTTTTGTCCTGAGTGTTGATTTGTGGGTTTAAATGTGTGTTTGAATGCGTTGTTAAAATGTGTGTTTACATGTCTATTTTGTTTGTGAGTTTTGTTGTACATTGCGACGACGCGATTTACAAGAAATGGTTGGAGAGCGCTGTATTGTGTGTCCTAAATGTTTTCCACACTTTCTGTTTATGTCTGAAATGTGCTCAATGTGTGTGGTTCACATTTAATGGATTTAAATAAGGCCCCAGCCAAAAACGAAGTTACATGTTTTTGCAGAAATAAATGCATTTACAGCGTTTTTCACTTAAATGCACTGTATTAAATGTTCACAGGCAAAACGTTTTTAGCTGTAGTATATTTGCATAGGAATGTTTTTTCAGCCAGAAATTTTTGTAGTTCATCACGGGTGGATTTTGCATGACGGCCCTTTTACATGACAGAGGCCCCAAAAAGTGACGCAGAATATGACGCTTTTTAAATTAGGCATATGCGCTCAGGTTTGTGAGTTAATGCATCTCAATAAGAGGCAAGGGATGTAGCGGGCTCTTATATGTAAAACCAATCACAAACAGAAATAATTGGGTTTTATTAGGAGACAAAAATTATTAATTATGGAAAAATAATTCATAAAAATTAGTGCTACCAAAATCGTTTTTTAATATTCATAAGGCGTAACACTCATGCTATGACCTCTTAGCATTAAAATGTGATTTGCGTTATGTTGCATCACTTAAATGACAAGAATTCATTTGTATAAATTCGCTTGCCATAGGCGCAAGCAAGCTCATTTTTATAACATATAAATTATTATTTTCGGATACCTGACTCTTGGATTATGTAATAGACTTTCTAGTAATACATATTCTGCAAGAAAATTGTAAAATATTCATTTTGTAATGCCCAAAATAAGAAAGTCGATTTTGAGTAAAATCACTGTTTAAACTGCATTTTTGCTTTCCTTAAAGTGTCTCAGTCTTAAGCAAATGCATGCATTTAGGTTTTGACATAAGGTTGTGCTTTCTTGTGATTCAGTGGGTTAATGTGCCAGTACACAGGCTTGTTTTAATATCAGGATTGGAGGTTCTACTTTCAAGCTAGGCCTACGGACAGTTTGCTTATTTAACACTGATGCAGTGTGTGCCATAGGATTGCAACAAGTAAATTACTCTAAAAACTGGTCTGTGTGTCTTCAGCTTTTGAGACACATTGACAGTGAATGTAGTCTAATAATATGGGAATAGTGATCATTTTAGCGCCTAAAAAGAGAAATTTTTTTTTAAAATAGCTTGAATTATTGTTGATTAGATCCAGCCTACTGGCTTTGTCAGCTCCACTGTGGCAGAAGCTGGGGGCTGGGAGAATTTGCAACAGCTGGCTCAGCGCACTCGCTGAGATGTTCTCTTTTAAGTGTTTCCCCATAAATTATGGAGCAGGCCCCTCATGTGTTGCCATTTACAGCCTTTTAATTAGGCCTTTGTTTCCAAGGAATGCAGAATGACCTCTCTGCACGGCTGCTAAGGATGAGGTTTCTGGTTTCTGGTTTCACCGTGGTAACATGAAAGACCTTGATTTAAACAGGGAGATGAAAAGGGGTTTCTTTAAACATCGTGTTAAATGCTTGATACAATGTTTGTTAGCTGTGTTTTATTTTACAGAAAACGAAATGATGCATCCAGTGTTAGATAAAAATAACATGCAGCCTTTTTCACACAATTTTGAAGGTTATAGGTTACAGGCCTACGTTCAGTACAGATTTGCTCATTAACAGTTAAGTAATACACAGTTATTTTTTGTGTATGGTACAATGTTTTTGTGTTGTGTATTTTTCTGTTTTTGCCAACAGATTTTTTCATGGATTGTTCTTAAGAAGAGAAGACACGTGAGTTTGGCTAATTGACAAAAGATGTGTTTTTGCGTCATTTCTTTAACAGAAAAAAAAATGTACATGTTTCTGTTTGCGGTATTTACAGCTGTCATGACATATTATATTTTGACAATTGATCTACAACTGCGTTGTGCTCAAATGTCAAACGCTGGGTATAGAGTTTGTATGGAGTTTGGACCTGACAATTTAGACAGGCCCAAATATTGGGTTTTTGACTGCAGGTTTAAAGTGCATAAAATACACATGCCATGGTGCTGCATTTTTGTATGTTTGTTCATGTTGTTACCATCACAAGTTCTCCTGTATTGGATGAATTTGGTATAATGATAAATTTCACAGATATGGTTTGCATACTGTGAGGAAGGATGGCAGCACTTTTACCAGTGCATGCCTACCTTTGGCTATACATTTGGCTGTATTGAAAGTAAATAACTAAACAAATATAACAGGTTCAAAGTGTATCACCTGATGTTACGTACTGCACATTCCCTTAAAGGAATAGGCAGCCCTAAATTGTTATGTATCCTTGATTGGACCTAAGGATAGAATTATAGATCTGTGACTCACGGTGATCTAATTTTTATATTGCGTTATTTGATTATGTTTTGTTTCTCAAATAGCATATGGCTTTTGTCCCCTTGAAAGGAAGCCAGGTTTCATTTTTTTCCTCTCCCTGAAGAGAAAACAGGAACATAGAATTAGAATTTGTGTAACTTTGGTCTTTTGTGTATTCCCCATTCTCTTGGTGCTGTGTTACATGCCTGAGGCACCCAAGCACACTCTTGTTCTTCCTATAGATTTTTCTTTTGTTGTTCCGCCCCTGACCAATGCCCCTGACCAATGTCGCATTATGCTTAGTTATTAGGCATTTTAGTTGTGTCCTAATTCCATTTCCCCTTTTCCCATATTCCTTTCACCAGTCAGCCCATTTATCATTATGGGTGTATTGTTTATGTGTACACTTCTAGACCGTAGTTATGTATTAGGGACCCCCATGTTATGTAAAATGTTTTTTTCCCCCCATGTTATGTAAAATGTTTTTTTCAGACTGACTGTCAAGGTAGTGATAGGCTGGTTCCAATGTCTATTTTTAATTTTTCAGCTTTCTTGCTGCTTTAATTTTTGGTGGGATTAGATGTGTTCTAAACATGCAAATACCAGGACTTTCTAGTGTTTGTTCTTTGTCTTCACATTTGATCATTAGCCTTTTGTATTGCATAGTGCACTTAATGCACATTTTTAAAGGGACTTTTCTTCATGTCTTTGATAATGTGAATGATGTTATCTTTCTATTCGAGATGTTCTAGATAAGGAATTTAGGAACACCTAGGCTTAGTCATTGAGGGAACACATGTATTTACCCCATTAGATAATGCCACTGTGTGAGGAAATTCATTTTGATAGAAATCCTGTGTAGCTATAGATGACAGAGAATAATGAAAAGAACATACCTGAAGATTCTAAAGATACTGTTTTGCCCTTTTGCCTTTGCTCTTGTATTTTATGCTCATGGCACATTGTCACTCCCTTGCAGATTGCAGGTCACCTGCTTGCCAGTCCTTTTGTTAAAACACATGAACTGCTTTTTGTGCTTGATTTGAAGGAAACTAACAATTGTGTTACATATCCTGCATCATTAACAGGTCCTGCTAAGATCTTCCAGAGTTAAAGGAAGAGTGATTCCCTGCAGACCTGTGATCAACACTAAGCTCACACCCCATCAGTGACCGCTCTAAGATGAACAGATGTCCTGGCTCTACACTTCTTGCAAACAAGGAAGTCGCGAAGCGGGACAACGATCATCAGCGCAACATCAGTGGTACCTCCAAAGCAAGGCAGTTGATTTGCGAAAGGCGTTGCAGAAGAAAGGAGGAGCTGATTCGTTTATTTGTTGTTTGGGCTCTGTACCTGTTATGTGCTGGTAAACCTCTGTCAGTGTACATTCCCTTGAGCCATTGGCCCGAGTTTTGGCCACCTTCACACTTTTGCTTTGCACCAGTGGAAAGGCAGTGCACCCAAGGATCCACGTTTGGAAAAAGGCACTACATTCTGGTGCCCAGGAGAGAGCAGCTTGAGCATCCTCTGACACTAAATGATGAGTGTTGGAGCCTGAAAGTGCTGCTGATTTTGCTAAATAGTGCTTGGATCTGCACGAGATGCTTTGTGCCCTTGATCAATGAACAGCACATCATTTGTAGTGCCTGCCACCAAGAAGAGACACTGGTGCATTGTTTTGAAACATTGAAACTTTCGAGTGAGCTGTGAGTGTTTTCCCCGGACGGCACTCCAACTAAACAGTATTGTCTCCTCATGAAAGGCCTGACTTGAAGAGGCCCAACGCGAAGAAAAAACTGGAAGCGGATCTGATGGACTTTGGGTATTTTCTGTGAGCTTATATAGACTTGAAGTTTGGAAAATAATTTTTGCTGCTTTGCTGGCATTGTTTTAAAGTATTTCTGTTTAGTAAAAGCAGAATTAAGTCCACTCTCTGTGGAAGAGTATCCCTTTTTCATCTGAGAGCATTGATCAAGAACACCATTGTTTCACTTAAACATATAATGAATTACTGAAATGCGTAGGAAGCAATATAAAACGTTATTAGAAAATTCTAGGATTTGCTGTCTGCTTAGGACTGTGCAAGTATTACGCATTTGACCTTTTGTTGTTCTTTTTCCCTTGCTGAATTGTATTATGGTTTTTATTAAATTTTTGATTGGTTACCATTTGCCAGTTGCAGGGTCACGTAGGAGTACAAACGGTTCAGTTTGTGACCTGAGTAGTGGCAGTAGGCCTGCAGGACCTGCAGTGTCCCTATGACCTGCTAATAATCACAGCTGATGTACTCTACCAAGATTGCGTGAGCGACATTAGAAAATGGAGATTGTATTGAGGAATGACGATTTAATACTTTTATGTATTTTATTGGCTACTATATTTTGGTATGTTTCCCCCTACACTATTGACGTCTGCACCAACTTCCCAACATACTCTTTCTTTTTCTTCACATGAGTTTCACATTTTACCTGAACATGAACTGGTTAGGTCAGAGTTTACTGATAATTCCTTTGGTACAGTATTTACATCAACACCAGCTAGTGATGAATATAGCCATGTATAGGTTATTGCCTATGTAAGGGCAAAAGGATGCTCTGTGGTTCTTGGCATTCTGAACCTGTGTTTTAAATGTCATGACTCTGTTATGAATTTGGTATCAGTGAACCGCAAATAATGAATGCGTTATTCATGAGTATTTTCGTCATGTTACACCAATGGATTCACTGTGCATTTGAAGGTTTTGCATTGAACACTTGGGTTTCATCTTGTAAATAGCAGCCATGTTATTTTGTTGCCCTTACAGTAGGCTCTCTCCCATGGCAGAGTAAGCATTTAAAGGACATAACCTTAGCATGGGTTTGTGCTGACTTCTGTATGACCTGACGACAGCTGACCCTGTTGCTCGAGGCTAACCTCCCAAGCCAGTCCCAAGCCAGTTCCTTGTTCAGCAGCTGGCGCAATAAAGTTCAAAGAGCAGGACATGTCCGACCTTTTATGGCACCATTCCCACGGCTTCTATCTCCGTCCCATCTGTTGCTGCTTTTCCTTTAAGACATGTTCATCGATCTAGTTGAAGGGTTTTATGGTGGGTTTGTCCGGCCTGATGGAACAGGAAACCAAGCATGTGTGCAATTCTTTTCTTAGCCTGGACTTATCCTGAAAGTGGTGCTTTGTATGCACGTCCTGGGAATTTCCAACATAATGCACTTCAAAGCAGGAATGTGTGCTTAAAGCGAAATATTCTGTATAAAAGGCCTGTGCGAAGGCCATGCAGGCAGACTCTCTCATCCAGTTGCTTTAAGAGTGGCTGGGCGACGGAGCCTCACAATTAATGATAATAAAGATGTCTTTTCATATTTCAGATTCTGTGTTGATTTCTTTGCCACTCTTGAATGGACTACTTATTGGTAAGACCCCTGAGAAGGAGTATTGTAAATATTTGGTTCTTCAGAGTGCACGACTGACAGGATACGAACTGACTCTGCTCGCACCCCACATCACTCTGAAGAGATGCACCACACTGAACCCAGCAACCCTGCTGCCCTTACCAGAAAACGATCCCAATGCGCACCCTGTACACGACTGTGTGACCCTCACAGACGAACAGACCAGAAGTAGGGTTGACCTCAGAGACACGGCCTTTCCCGACCCCGACGGAGAGCTGTGGGTGGACGGTTCTTGCATCAAACTCCCCGATGGCACCACTTCAGCTGCCTATGCAGTCACCACAGCTCGAACTGTAGTCGAGACAGCCCGCATAACGCAACGATCTGCCCAGGCAGCGGAACTGATTGCCCTGACCCGAGCCTGTATTCTAGCAGCAGGAACCACAGCAAACATTTACACCGACAGCCAGTATGCCTTCGGGGTGGTTCACCATTTTGGGCTCCTTTGGAGGGAGAGGGGATTCTTGACCTCACACGGCACCCCCATTTTGCACGGGGATCTAGTCTCCGCCTTGATCGAAGCCGTCCTTCTCCCCAAAAAGCTTGCAGTCATCAAATGCCAGGCACACAAAAAGGTGACAGACATTGTTGGACAGGGAAATGCACTAGCCGACACCACTGCCCGAACGACAGCTGAAAATAGGACGACAACACGCATGTATGTGACCAGGTCACAAGCAGAAAAATGGTCTGACGCTAGGGACACTATCAGAGACATTCAAATGGCTAGCACACAACACAAACTGACTGAATGGACACGGGTGGGATTAAAAGATGACGAAGGCTGCTGGCGGACAAAAGACACAAACAAATGGTTGTTACCTGACTCATATCTGATTCCCATACTGACTATGGCACATTCCCCTGCCCACATAGGATCAGCCCCTATGATTGAACTTGTCTCCAGAGTTTGGCACAATGATAAGATCACAGAGTCCGCCAAACGCCTGGTCCAACAATGTTTGATATGCCTGCAACACAATCCCGGGAAAGGAACTGTAGTACCCCGGGGAGGGTTTGGGGTCCCGAATCACCCGTTTGAAGTCCTGCAGATGGACTACATCCAACTAGACAGATGTCAAGGCCTGAAATATGTACTTGTGGTGGTATGCGCATTTAGCAAATGGGTGGAAGCATATCCAACCCGTGACAACACTGCTATGGCCACAGCAAAAGTACTGTTAAAGGAGTTTTTCCCCCGTTACGGCCTTTGTCGAATTTTGTGGAGCGACAATGGCCCCCACTTCGTAGCCGAAGTTATCCAACTCATTTTGAAGGGGTTGGGTGTAAAACAAAAGTTCCACGCAGTCTTCCACCCCCAATCTGCTGGACTAGTTGAACGACATAACGCCACACTGAAACTAAAATTGGCCAAAATAGTCGCTACCACAGGACTGAAATGGCCAGACGCACTTCCCCTGGCATTGCTTTCAATGCGTTCCACCCCCACCAAACACCACTTGACGCCATACGAGGTTGTTTTCGGCCGGCCTATGAATGTCTGGTCTGCACCGAAACCAACTTCCATTCATGACGTCCCCGACGTCCTAATGTCTGATTACTTATGTCAGTTGACTAAAACGCTGTCTGTTATCCATCAACAGGTGCTGCATGCCATTCCTGACACCTCCAGGGGTCCCGGACACACCATTCAGCCTGGGGATTTCGTCCTGATCCGGAATTTCCAGCGTGCCAAGAGTCTGGAACCCCGGTGGACGGGCCCCTGGCAAGTCCTCATCACCACCCGAACAGCACTACGGGTGGAGGGAAAACGCAACTGGCTGCATGCACACCACTGTAAGAAGATCTCCTCGACCCTGACCTCGACCGAAAACATCGACAACCAAGAAGAGCTCCTGAACAAGGACCGACCGTCACTAACCTGCTATCCTGATACCGACACACTTGAACTTTCAAAATTCTCTGATCCCACAGTGCCATCGAAAGAAGGGTATTTCCTGCGTCGAAAGGAGGGAGTCTCGGCTAAGTAGACCACGGACTGAGTTAAATCTCAAAACGGTGACCTAAACACTACCAAGGGTTACCCGGAGAGAAGCAAAACAAAGTCTGTGGTTCTGCCCGCTACCGAGCCCCTTGAAGATGATGGAAGCGCCAGATAAGAAGATGATGGAAGCGCCAAATAAGAAGATGATGAAGGAAACAGGAAATACCCACCGCAGAAACCCAAAAGCAGACAGACTCCATAGCCCAAAGACTATTGCGCTCTTCATCACAATCCTCTTCTGCTTTCTCCTCATGACCACACTCTGGATTGTGGAAGAAAATGCACCTGCTCACGAAACATTCCTGACCACTGTCCAGCCTACCACCATGAAGGAACATTATCTGATCTCGCTCTCTCCCCAACTCAGAGAGAGGCGAAAGGAATTTTGGAATAACTCCTTCGTACAACTACTTCACCAGCACAACCTTGCCACCAATGCCACCAACTGTTGGATCTGTGGGTTGCTACCCCACGCCACTGGACACTCGATACCATTCATCCCTTCACCTTTCTCAGTTCACGGCTCCTGTCTTGCCTGGCTGATGCTTCTGCAAGAAAGCTTTAAGGACAATGCCACCTCCAGCAAAACCGTAACGCATTTCTACCACGGGGTCTGGCGGAACAGAACAAAGACACACTTCTGCCCACAGACCAACAACAACACAATCCACTTGGACATCCCTGCTAAAGAACAAGTTGAAATGCAAGTGTTCAATAATCCAACCAGAACCACCTTCTCCTACCTGCGAAAACGAACGGCTGCCACTCTGACTGTGGCCCTGTCAGTCATCAACGTCACCGGCCACATATGCATGGAAGGGCTAGGGACTCAGCTGGTAGGCCACAGTGCCTGCCGGTTTTCCAGAACTCTGGACTCCGCCGACCCACCTTCCTTTGTGGCATCACCAAACACGTATTTCGTCTGCGGCACAAAGGCTTACACCTGGCTTCCCAAAGGCTGGGGGGGCACTTGTTTCATTTCCTTCATCCTTCCTCCGACCTATGTGGCACCAGCAAATCATCACAGACAAAAACGAGCCAAGGACATCGATGCTATGAAAGGACTTGTCCCCCTCTGGGGCCCGATGGCAAACAGCCGTGCCATCCGACATCTGACTCAAGCAGTCGAGACAACAATGAACATCACGGCTGGTATCCTTGCTAACAACACCGCTGAACTTCAAGCGGTCCGCTTGGTGGCCCTCCAGAACCGCCTTGTCCTGGACGTGGTTCTTGCGGACCGTGGTGGGGCATGCCGCATTATTGGGTCCAGCTGCTGTACGTACATACCGGACAACTCACCCTCAGTGTACAAGGCCATCGAACATCTTCATAGACTCTCTTCAGAAGTCCACCAAGAACAAGAAGAATGGTCGCTGGGTGGGTGGTTCTGGAGCACCGTTAAGAACTGGGGCTGGAGACTATTCACCATTATCCTGATTCCTGTGGTTGTAATATGCGGTCTATGTTTAGGAATTCAATGTCTACCACCCCTGTGTACATTATGTATAAATTGTATTTGCCCTAAGACTGTGGACTTTGGAAACGAACGTATGAGAGCAATATATGATGCCGAGGTTAGGAATTTGATGAAGATTGACATTGATTAAACAAGTTGGCTAAGATATGTTGAAAAGGGAGGACTGTTAAAGATTAGACTGCAAAACGTCAACATTATCGGCGCCATCTTGCCCCTTTCCAAGCCCATTCGTGCGCGTAAGCGGCAGCCATTTTTGAGCACCATGGCCTCCCTGCCCCTCGCTGATAGCCAGCGCGTCTCTCTCTCCCTTAACCTCGCAAGCATCCCCCCCCGCACACTGACAACCCCCGCTCTCTCATGCCTTGGGTCATAAACCCCTCTTCAGCGCAGCTTCATCACGGAATCCCATCCTGTTCCCAGCGCGACACCTCCCCTCATTCCTTTCATGGCCTCAGATCCTTTTGATGCAAACCCCCTTTTCCTGTGTCCCCGTTTGTCTTCCTTGTTCCCAGGCCGCCACCTGGCCCTGCGGATACTGTTTATTACCCCGTACAGTAGGAAGCTTCCCCTCCCCATCGAAAGACCCTCGAGCCGATCAAAGCACCCCACCCTATGAGATCCGATCAACCCCATGCATTCCGTGAATCTGCGGAATGCCCTGCTGTGCGACAACCATCACCTGTTGTGACCAGGGTGGGGAATCCAACTGTAAATGTATGTGGGAACGGGCCTGAAGGGGAGATTCCGAGGATGTTCTTTCAAATACTAAAGTGTTGCGAGAATGTGTTATGTGCAATAAAGGTCATAAACCCTAGTATAAGAGGCCAGGCCTCAGAGATGTGGTTAGAGCACCTCGTGACGATACTTGCTGT
Source organism: Lissotriton vulgaris (assembly GCF_964263255.1). Lineage (NCBI taxonomy): Eukaryota > Metazoa > Chordata > Amphibia > Caudata > Salamandridae > Lissotriton > Lissotriton vulgaris. The sequence goes on from NC_141699.1 coordinate 47,537,727, forward strand.
CTGAATTGATGTGTTCTCCTCCGGAGAGAATAAAATCCTCGTTTCCTGCCTTCCAGTCTCCAGCGCCTGCTTCTTCATTGATTAATATTGGTGGGTCATAGAGGCGATACCGCCGGGCAACATAAAAAGGGTCTTTGGTTACCGGTTGTCTTTGGAACCCTTTTTTTACAACAATACAAAATCTCTAGTGAAGGTGAACGTGCACTTTTTTTGATCGTGCAAGATCTGATCAAGAAAGACGTAGTAGAAGAAACTAGAGGAAATGTCTGTAATAGTCCTGTATTGCCAATTCTGAAACGCACTGATCATTCAAAGCCTCCAGTCTATAGATTTGTAATCGATCTTAGAGAGGTTAACAAAATTGTGATTCCACAGTTTCCTGTGGTTCCGGACATTACTGCATTGTTAACGTTGATTCCTGCTACAGCCATATGGTTTTCAGTTATCGACTTGAAGAATGCCTTTTTCAGCATTCCAATAGCCGAAGAAAGCAGAGATATTTTTGGCTTCTCTCTAGGAGGACGAAGCTTCAGGTTTAAACGTGCTCCACAAGGCTATTGTGAGAGTCCGTCCATTTACAGTCAGGCATTAAAAAGTCAGTTAGATTCCTTTGTACTTCCTCCTGGTTCTGCTTTAGTGCAATATGTCGATGATCTTCTAGTGGCTGCCGATGACAAGGAAACTTGCAAAGCAGCTACAATTTCCTTATTGCATCATTTGTCTAATTTGAATCACAAGGTGTCACCTTCGAAAATGCAATACTGTTGCCAAGAAGTGACCTACCTAGGTCATCTCTTGTCAAAGGAGGGAAGAAAGTTGACCCCAGAGAGAATAAATGCAATTACGCAGATGAATGTTCCTAGCACACAGAGAGAAGTACGTGCCTTTTTTAGGTATTACCTCATACTGTAGGCAATGGATTCCAAATTTTTCTCTTTTGGCAAAACCATTGGTGGCTTTGACTGGGAAAGGTGTTCCGAGTCCGGTGCCATGGTCTGCCGAATGTCAGCAGAGTTTTTCTGAGTTACGAAATGCACTGTGTTCAGCTCCTGTGTTGGGTACACCTGACTACAGTAAACCATTTACACTCTATGTTCACGAGAGAGAAGGTTGCGCATTGAGTGTTCTGACGCAAAGATTTGGTGATAAACAACGCCCTTGTGCGTATTTTTCATCAACATTAGATCCGGTAGCCAGAGCTTTGCCTAGTTGTTTGAGAGCTACAGCAGCAGCTGCAGCGTCCATTCGACAATCTGCTGGTTTGGTCATGAACAACATGCTAGTGGTCATGGTTCCTCATGCTGTGGACACACTCATGAACCGAACCAAGACACAGCACCTTACCAGTGCTAGATTATCAGGCTACGAGCTGACACTGCTAGCGAGTCATATTCAGATCAAAAGATGCAATGTATTGAATCCAGCAACATTGTTGCCAACTAGTCAGGAGTCGAGTGATTCAGAACCACATGACTGTTGTTTCAGAACCGAGGAAGAGACAAAAGGATGAATTGATCTTAAAGACACTCCGTTGTCAGATCCAGATGGCACGTTGTATGTTGATGGGTCATGTTTTAAATTGGAGAATGGTGATGTGACAGCTGCCTATGCAGTAACGACTTTGAGTACGATTGTGGAGACTGCAAGAGTGAGTCAGAATTCTGCCCAAGCTGCAGAATTGATCGCCTTGACGAGAGCATGTGTTTTAGCTAAGGGAAAGAGAGTGAATGTGTTCACAGATAGTCAGTACGCGTTCGGCGTGGCCCATAGTTTTGGCCGTTTGTGGAAAGAGAGAGGTTTCATTACGTCCCATGGGACTAAGATCCAACATGGTCAGCTAGTTAATGACTTGTTGGAATCTCTAACCTTGCCGACTGAAGTTGCGATTGTGAAGTGCAGTGCTCATCGAGCAATCACGGATGACGTTGGTCGTGGGAATGCTTTTGCTGATGAGACCGCTAAACAGACAGCTAGAAACACGATGAGTAGGATGTATGTTGCAACGTCTGCAAGATGGATTACTGAGTCTGGAATGTGTGAGGATACAGTGGAAAGTGTGAAAGAAATTCAGAAAGAGGCGACTGAGGAGGAAAAGCTTGCATGGAAAGAGATTACGGGTAAATTGGACTCGAGTGGGTGTTGGATCGATTTGTCAGAACAGCAGCATTGGATGTTGCCTGATGCGTATGTGCTTGCAGTAGTAACGGTGGCGCATGGAGTAGCGCACATCAGTTCTAAAGGGATTTGTAAGATGTTGGCTCCAGTCTGGAAGAATGATGGGATTAGTAAGTGTGCAGAGAGAGTGGTGAGAAATTGCATGATATGCCTGATGCATAATCCTGGCAAGGGAATCCCCACACCCGCTGGTCACTTCGCTTCCCCTTCCTGCCCCTTTGAAGTGATCCAGCTAGATTTCATTCACATGGATCGTTGCAATAATCTAAAGTACGTCCTAGTGGTAGTCTGTGCTTCTTCCAGATGGATCGAAGCATATCCACTGAAGGACAATACTGCCTTGTCCACTGCCAAAATCCTTCTCAAAGAATACTTCCCCAGGTTTGGAATGCCACGGATTGTATGGTCAGATAATGGAAGTGAGTTCGTAGGGAAAGTTATGCAGAGTGTGTGTGCCGGTTTAGGGATAAAACAGAAGTTCCACAGCGCGAATCACCCCCAGTCTGCTGGTTTAGTTGAGGGTTACAATGGCCCCCTCAAGCTGAAACTTGCCAAGATACAGGCCTCCACGGGTTTGTCCTGGCCAGATGCACTACCTTTGGCTCTGTTATCCACAAGAGTGACTGTACATTCTAGAGTAGGGCTTAGCCCTTATGAGATTATATTCGGTCGACCTGCAAATATTTGGGGGGTACCTAGACCGAAGGAGTTTAAGCAGCTGGAATATCCAATGTTAATTGATTACCTTTTCGACTTGACTGCTAAATTGAGTCTTATTCACCAACAGGTTTTCGATGCATTGCCAAAGCCACCGGAGAGTCCAGGCCATCAGCTGAAACCCGGTGACCAAGTGGTCATCAGAAACTTTGGACGGACGAGAAATCTCCAACCCAAATTCGTCGGACCATTCCAGGTCTTGTTGGCGACGAGGACTGCTATACGTGTGGCTGGCAGAAAGAACTGGATACATGCGACGCACGCAAAACGTGTGCCCCTTCCACTTCCTTATGACAACTGGGTGAAGAAAGGAATTGGTGCCTCTGAAACTGAACCAGTCCCCCGGTTCATCCCTTTCAGCGATGCAGAACTGATCACTGATTCACCGAACTCTGACTCCCCTTCTGAAACTGTTCCTTTGAACTCCGAACATTTATCCTCTGCATCAAAAGAACATTTGTCATCTGCAAACCCGAACATTGCAACCCCTGCTAAAAATACACTGTTTCCGGATCAAACAGCTCCAGGAAAATTGAGATACAACTTACGTTCTCACTCAAAGGACAAATAAAGCAGGAAACTGCCTATTTTACATATTTTAATTTGATACATTGCCTCCAGCCAGGAAGTTTGCTAATATTTTGTGTTGTTATGTTGTTTTAAATTGCCTTGCCGTCTGGGTAGCCGTAGGGTCGTGGCTGTGTGCCTAATTGAATCTGCGGGGGTCAGACACAAGGTCGATCTTTCTGTTAGTTCTGGGAACTTCCAGGGCTGATAGAGGCATTTTCAACTACGTACACATCATCAGTGGTCGCGAGCGGTTGTAGAAGATGGAGCTTCCTGAGCTGCACCGAGAGAATGTAATTTATGTTCGCAGAAATAGACTTTACAAGATTCTTCATAACACATGTTTTCTGATGCAATGTGCAATTACTTTTTTGATTGTTTTAATAACGTTGGTGGGTGGAATCATCTTTGGTGTCTATTTAATTTTGTCACCGATAACAGCTACAGTACCTCCCCTTGATCCCGTTTCTTCTACTATTGCTTCTTACCATTCTTTTCACTCGTTTCCTGAACACGAACAAGCTCGACGCTCAGAATTCATTAATAACACTTTTGTACAGCTCTTGCATCAACACCAACTGGTAGTTAACACAACAGACTGCTGGGTGTGTGGTTTGATACCTCACACTATGGATAAAGGCATTCCCTATCTAGTCTTGCCTTTTAGCTATAATGGATCATTTCAGGCCTTTCAGACTATTTTTGTCTATGCCCTTGAAACCTATCCTCCGCGTCCACCACGTTCCACTAAATATATCTCTGCCAATAAAGCTTTAGTCAAGGGAATCATTGACATGATTAAAGACGTCAATAACACCCCATCTTATCCTAGAGATGAATTACGAGTATATCTGAGTTGGAATTCTACAGAGTATCGCATTAGTTTGGGTGAAAGCAAGCGTAAGAGCTCCACTCCAATCTGGGTCGTACCTCACCGAGGTCAAGTCTGTTTGCAAGGTAATGGGAGAAATCCAAGAGCTCAGCTAGGGAAGAGTGAGTGCGTTGAGACTTACGTGTATCCGTCTAACTCTTCCCCTGCCTTTCTTACTGCTAGGGGTACCTACTTCATTTGTCTGGATAGAGCATATACATGGCTGCCTGCTGACTTTTCAGGTTCATGCTATATTGCTCAACTGTTGCCTCCAACATACACTGCTTCCCCAGATTATCACAAGACCAGAGTAGCAAGAGGTGTTTTCAGCAAGGAAGATACCGCTGGTCAGGAAGCTGGAGACTTCTTCAAAGGTTTCCTTCCATTCTATGCGCTTAGAGGCCTGTAGGTGATTGAGCGCGTTACAAATCTAAACTAACAATAACAATTCTGGGGGCCTATGGCCAATAGTAGAAATCTACGTCAGCTAACACGGGTAGTTGAATCTACTATTACAGAAACTGCTGGTGCCCTTAGTAACTTGACAGCTGAGCTTCAGGCGGATCGTCTCATGACGTTGCAGAACCGTATGGTTCTAGACGTAATACTTGCAGATCGAGGTGGGGTATGCAGAATGATCCAATCGAGCTGCTGTGTTTTTATTCCCAATAATGCTCCGACTGTGTATGAAACGATCTCTAAGCTACACAATATCTCCGACTCTATACACGTAGACAAAGGAAATTGGTCCTTAATGGAATGGCTCTGGACATTACTCTCAGCGTGGGGATGGAAGGTTCTAATGGTCATTGGTATCATCCTAGTATTCCTGTTCTCGTGCTGCCTTATTATCCAATGTGGTCCCACTTTGTGTAGTCTCTGTGCTGCAACCTGTCTTAGAAAACCACCTGCGTTTGGAGACAAGGTACGAGGAATGATGATGATGCAACAACATGTCACTGACCTGATGAACATTGAGATAGATTCTGACATAGACTGAGTAATTGCCTATGTAAGGGCAAAAGGAGGGTATGAGGTTCCGTGACGATTTGAACCCGTGTTTTCAACATTGTCGTAAATACATAATTTTGGTATCAGTGAACCGCAAATGATCCATTTAGCATATCCTGGTGTTTTCGCTATGCTACGAGCAAGAGCACTCCTGTTATGAACACATTTCTGGTTTACCCATGGCATCCATCTTAGATTACGGCAGCCATTTTGTATTCTTGCCCTCACATAGTCAATGGACACGCAGTGACCTCTTTTTCACTTAAGGACACGTAAGCTTTAGCCGGCGATTCACCTTGCTACTGACACGTGCACCTTAGGACAGAAAACGCCATGGCTACATGACTCGGCAGAAGCTGCCTCCCCAGCCTGAGGCCAGTCCTGCCTTACTGGTTCTCGTATTCGTTGGCCTGATCATGATTAGGCGGCCGAAGATGGTAGCCTTGCCCATTTACGACCCACAAACATCCCTTATCCTGCTTTTCTATCTTCTGCACCTGGCTCTGCTCCTTTCCTTCTGGGCCTTTATTAGGGGGAGGTAACGAAATTTACGATGAGGCGGTCCGGCTCTTGAATGAAAAGTTGACATGGGATTATGATGGAACAGTGGGAACCCCTCGTTCGTAATGTTTTGACATCAGATATTGTTGACGATTCTTGTGTAACGCCAAATATTTATTGTTTAGGACATGAAGGTTTAGAAATGTACTAGCATGTAAAGAATTTGCCCCAAGCTGAAAATTGAGTATTTAAGGAGCAACCCACTTTGTACAAATCGAACAGTCTCCTAGATTCTGCCCGTGTGTAGTTTCTGTGACTTCTGTGTCCCTGCAGTAATAAACCTTTGGTCTTTGACGCCACCATCGAGAAGCCCGTGTTTCTGTTTATTTGTGCACCGAGACAGGTAGAACTCCGGGGTTTTCGGGTGTTATCCCTGACACCTCTGGACGGAACCAAAAAGTCCAGAACTCCACCCTCCATGCACCTCTGCTAGAGCATCTCCTTGAGCTGCCTCTCCTTCCACATGTACTTGGGCTTGTACTTGCACATGGTGTTGTTGTTGCGGCTGTGGTTGTTCAACACTTGAACAGATGAGTTACAACAACCTGTGTTAATTCAGGGACATTGCTGCTACTTTCTTGCGATGAGCCAACATCACTGGTCGATGGTGATTGGAGAAGTACACTGACTGCCTCTGAAGCACTCAAGGGCTTTGACTTAAGTTGGCATGGTGGTGGAGGCACTGAACCTAATGGAGCGGGGGTGCTGCTCCCAGCTTGGTCCCCAGCAGATCCTGCTGCTGCTGCAGGCTTATTTTTTTTTTTGCTCCCAAAAAACGCGGCGGCCGGCACACCAGCCTCCTTGGTAACTTGCTTCTTCTGCTCCTTACTAGCAACTTTCTTGCTAGAGGAGCTACGGAGACCTTTTGTTGGGGCCATCTTCTTCAGAGCAGGTCAGACAGCAGGCCACAGTTGCACGAATTGTAGAGTTGTCTGAGGCCAGACGTGATGTCGCGTGACGTTATGCTGCACACACACACCGCTGCAGGACTTCTTCCTGGCACCGGTGGTTCTCTTGAGTCTTGTGCACCTAAAAGCAATGGAAGACAGAGGAGCATCAGTTCAGTTATACACCCCAAAAAAATCGAAAAAAACAGAAATATCAGCACAATCCCATGCCCTCCATGATGCTTAAATTCAAGACACCCCACAGAAAGACTAGGCACATGCAACACTCACTAGTCACTACCCCTGGTGAAAAGGCCACAACAACAGGCCCAAAAAACGAAAATCACAGAAAAATCAGCACAATCCCATGTCATGATCCAGCCCCTCCATGATGTTTAAATTCAAGACAACCCACAGAAAGACTAGGCACATGCACCACTGACTACCCCTGGGCCTGTAGCAGCACTCAAAATGGCCCCCAACCACATGGCCTGTCCATCCACAACAGGCCCAAAAAACGAAAATCACAGAAAAATCAGCACAATCCTATGCCATGATCCAGCCCCTCCATGATGTTTAAATTCAAGACAACCCACAAAAAGACTAGGCACATGCACCACTCACTACCCCTGGGCCCTGGGCATAATGGATGAAAGCTAGGCAAAATGGGTGCAGGCCTGAGAACACTGCCTGCATTCAAAATGGCCCCCTCCATCACAGCACATGGCCAGGGCCTGTAGCAGCACTCAAAATGGCCCCCAACCACATGGCCTGTCCATCCACAACAGGCCACAAAAACGAAAATCACAGAAAAATCAGCACAATCCTATGCCATGATCCGGCCCCTCCATGATGTTTAAATTCAAGACAACCCACAGAAAGACTAGGCACATGCACCACTCACTACCCCTGGGCCCTGGGCATAATGGATGAAAGCTAGGCAAAATGGGTGCAGGCCTGAGAACACTGCCTGCATTCAAAATGGCCCCCTCCATCACAGCACATGGCCAGGGCCTGTAGCAGCACTCAAAATGGCCCCCAACCACATGGCCGGTCCATCCACAACAGTCCCAAAAAACGAAAATCACAGAAAAATCAGCACAATCCCATGCCATGATCCAGCCCCTCAATGATGTTTAAATTCAAGACAACCCACAGAAAGACTAGGCACATGCACCACTCACTACCCCTGGACCCTGGGCATAATAGATGAAAGCTAGGCAAAATGGGTGCAGGCCTGAGAACACTGCCTGCATTCAAAATGGCCCCCTCCATCACAGCACATGGCCAGGGCCTGTAGCAGCACTCAAAATGGCCCCCAACCACATGGCCTGTCCATCCACAACAGGCCCAAAAAACGAAAATCACAGAAAAATCAGCACAATCCTATGCTATGATCCAGCCCCTCCATGATGTTTAAATTCAAGACAACCCACAAAAAGACTAGGCACATGCACCACTCACTACCCCTGGGCCCTGGGCATAATGGATGAAAGCTAGGCAAAATGGGTGCAGGCCTGAGAACACTGCCTGCATTCAAAATGGCCCCCTCCATCACAGCACATGGCCAGGGCCTGTAGCAGCACTCAAAATGGCCCCCAACCACATGGCCTGTCCATCCACAACAGGCCACAAAAACGAAAATCACAGAAAAATCAGCACAATCCTATGCCATGATCCGGCCCCTCCATGATGTTTAAATTCAAGACAACCCACAGAAAGACTAGGCACATGCACCACTCACTACCCCTAGGCCCTGGGCATAATGGATGAAAGCTAGGCAAAATGGGTGCAGGCCTGAGAACACTGCCTGCATTCAAAATGGCCCCCTCCATCACAGCACATGGCCAGGGCCTGTAGCAGCACTCAAAATGGCCCCCAACCACATGGCCTGTCCATCCACAACAGGCCCAAAAAACGAAAATCACAGAAAAATCAGCACAATCCTATGCCATGATCCAGCCCCTCCATGATGTTTAAATTCAAGACAACCCACAAAAAGACTAGGCACATGCACCACTCACTACCCCTGGGCCCTGGGCATAATGGATGAAAGCTAGGCAAAATGGGTGCAGGCCTGAGAACACTGCCTGCATTCAAAATGGCCCCCTCCATCACAGCACATGGCCAGGGCCTGTAGCAGCACTCAAAATGGCCCCCAACCACATGGCCTGTCCATCCACAACAGGCCACAAAAACGAAAATCACAGAAAAATCAGCACAATCCTATGCCATGATCCGGCCCCTCCATGATGTTTAAATTCAAGACAACCCACAGAAAGACTAGGCACATGCACCACTCACTACCCCTGGGCCCTGGGCATAATGGATGAAAGCTAGGCAAAATGGGTGCAGGCCTGAGAACACTGCCTGCATTCAAAATGGCCCCCTCCATCACAGCACATGGCCAGGGCCTGTAGCAGCACTCAAAATGGCCCCCAACCACATGGCCGGTCCATCCACAACAGTCCCAAAAAACGAAAATCACAGAAAAATCAGCACAATCCCATGCCATGATCCAGCCCCTCAATGATGTTTAAATTCAAGACAACCCACAGAAAGACTAGGCACATGCACCACTCACTACCCCTGGACCCTGGGCATAATAGATGAAAGCTAGGCAAAATGGGTGCAGGCCTGAGAACACTGCCTGCATTCAAAATGGCCCCCTCCATCACAGCACATGGCCAGGGCCTGTAGCAGCACTCAAAATGGCCCCCAACCACATGGCCTGTCCATCCACAACAGGCCCAAAAAACGAAAATCACAGAAAAATCAGCACAATCCTATGCCATGATCCAGCCCCTCCATGATGTTTAAATTCAAGACAACCCACAAAAAGACTAGGCACATGCACCACTCACTACCCCTGGGCCCTGGGCATAATGGATGAAAGCTAGGCAAAATGGGTGCAGGCCTGAGAACACTGCCTGCATTCAAAATGGCCCCCTCCATCACAGCACATGGCCAGGGCCTGTAGCAGCACTCAAAATGGCCCCCAACCACATGGCCTGTCCATCCACAACAGGCCACAAAAACGAAAATCACAGAAAAATCAGCACAATCCTATGCCATGATCCGGCCCCTCCATGATGTTTAAATTCAAGACAACCCACAGAAAGACTAGGCACATGCACCACTCACTACCCCTGGGCCCTGGGCATAATGGATGAAAGCTAGGCAAAATGGGTGCAGGCCTGAGAACACTGCCTGCATTCAAAATGGCCCCCTCCATCACAGCACATGGCCAGGGCCTGTAGCAGCACTCAAAATGGCCCCCAACCACATGGCCGGTCCATCCACAACAGTCCCAAAAAACGAAAATCACAGAAAAATCAGCACAATCCCATGCCATGATCCAGCCCCTCAATGATGTTTAAATTCAAGACAACCCACAGAAAGACTAGGCACATGCACCACTCACTACCCCTGGACCCTGGGCATAATAGATGAAAGCTAGGCAAAATAGGTGCAGGCCTGAGAACACTGCCTGCATTCAAAATGGCCCCCTCCATCACAGCACATGGCCAGGGCCTGTAGCAGCACTCAAAATGGCCCCCAACCAAATGGCCAGTCCATCCACAACAGGCCCAAAAAACGAAAATCACAGAAAAATCATCACAATCCCATGCCATGATCCAGCCCCTCCATGATGTTTAAATTCAAGACAACCCACAGAAAGACTAAGCACATGCACCCCTCACTACCCCTGGGCCCTGGGCATAATGGATGAAAGCTAGGCAAAATGGGTGCAGGCCTGAGAACACCGCCTGTATTCAAAATGGCCCCCTCCATCACAGCACATGGCCAGGGCCTGTAGCAGCACTCAAAATGGCCCCCAACCACATGGCCTGTCCATCCACAACAGGCCCAAAAAATGAAAATCACAGAAAAATCAGCACAATCCCATGCCATGATCCAGCCCCTCCATGATGTTTAAATTCAAGACAACCCACAGAAAGACTAGGCACATGCACCACTCACTACCCCTGGGCCCTGGGCATAATGGATGAAAGCTAGGCAAAATGGGTGCAGGCCTGAGAACACTGCCTGCATTCAAAATGGCCCCCTCCATCACAGCACATGGCCAGGGCCTGTAGCAGCACTCAAAATGGCCCCCAACCACATAGCCTGTCCATCCACAACAGGCCCAAAAAACGAAAATCACAGAAAAATCAGCACAATCCCATGCCATGATCCAGCCCCCCATGATGTTTAAATTCAAGACAACCCACAGAAAGACTAGGCACATGCACCACTCACTACCCCTGGGCCCTGGGCATAATGGATGAAAGCTAGGCAAAATGGGTGCAGGCCTGAGAACACTGCCTGCATTCAAAATGGCCCCCTCCATCACAGCACATGGCCAGGGCCTGTAGCAGCACTCAAAATGGCCCCCAACCACATGGCCTGTCCATCCACAAGAGGCCCAAAAAACGAAAATCACAGAAAAATCAGCACAATTCCATGCCATGATCCAGCCCCTCCATGATGTTTAAATTCAAAACACCCCACATAAAGACTCAGTGCACCCACCATTGAGTACCCCTGGGCAAAATTGTAGTTGCAGCAACTGTAATGCCCCAAACAAACTTACTTGTGAAATTTCTAATCCAAAAGTGATCCAAAGAAAGTCATAAAGGCCTCAAATCCAAATATCCAGCAGCATCCACAAAAAGTAATCCTTCCAGCTCCAGATCCAAATGAAAAGTGACCAGGAGATGGACAAAGCACTGGGAGGAGCCTGCTGGACTGGAAAAGAAAGTTGAAGACTGTGGGGCACTTCCTTCCTCCCACCCCCTCCTCCACAAAATGGACTCCTCGCAAAAAAAGTGCAGGCAAATGTCAATCTAAGGCGTTATTCAGATAAAAATCATCATTTCCAGAAGGTTTATGCTGCTTGCTGGTGGATTTCTTGTGCAGAATTGCAAATTTTATATTTTCGCGTGTGCAAGATTGTTGCAGCTTGCCGCATCTCAAAGCTCGCAATTGCGAAGTACCGCGATACGTGATCACGGCATACTCGCGTTGACAAACTCTTGCTGTAAAAGTTGGCAAGCCGCGATTACGTAATCGCGCTTGCCAAATTCCCGCGGGATCCCGCAGCAAGATCCAAAATGGCGCAGCACTCGCAAAATATCGAGAAAAACAACTCGGCAAACGATGAATGACGGGAAGTAAACGACGCGCGCCGCAAAATTGTATCACCAAGAAAAAAAAAATCCGCTGAGTGTGAATTTGCGGATTTTGCGGGAAATCCGCAAATCGCGCGGATTGCGAATTTACCAAAAATCCGCAAAATCCGCGAGCGGAACGGATTTTCCGCCCATACTTAGTAGTCATGTGGCTCCTTTTATCTTGTACAGTCCTCAGTGTATTTTAATGAATCTGCTGAGTGGTTTTTCCACTACGGCCTAACAGGGAGTCTTTGAAGACCCTTGAGCCTAATTAGTTTCCTAATTTTTCTTTTACCCTAGGAGGTTAGCCCATCGGCCCCATCCTCCAACCTCCCTTCCCCCACTTGTCCTGATGAAGACCCGCGCTGTAAGGGCAATCAACCCAACATTTCTTTAGGGTCGAAACGTAGACTACTGTTGCCTACCCTATCAACTCCTATCATCAGCAGGATATGCACAGCCATTTAGGAGTTTGATTGTACATAATGTATTGATATATGCATGTTTTGGGTGGCCCCGATTGATGGGGACCATCCCAAGAGTATATACATGAACTTTGACTTATGTTGTTTATGTCACATACCATTGAATACTGAGTGTCAACTGTCTCACTCAACTCCCACACAGCACTCCCCTCCCCCCTTTTCTCCTATGTGGGCACAAAATGATTTGATAAAATAAAAATTCATTTTGCATATATACCGTTTGACCATAAAAAGGTTGATATGAGTGCGTTGTGAATAAAACATCGCATTTGTGATTTGTTCTTCCTTTCGTTTCTTTTCCTTTTATAATTGAGTACTTTGATTGTATACTATATTCGAATTACTCTCTCAGGTCTGGGACCCCTCTGTTCATAGATCTGAGGGCAGCCTTTGATCTCGTCCCACGATATGGGCATGCCTCCTACCCTCCTTTCCTTGATTATCAAACTGCATGAGCATAACTATGCCCAGATAAGATGGGGCCCCCCTGGACGTGTCACAAACCAGTTTTCGGTAGAGAGAGGAGTGCGCAAAGGGTGCATGTCAGCACTGACCCTCTTCTCTCTCTATATTAATAACGTGGCAAAGGTCTTGATAGAGGCAAATGTTGATGCTCCAATTTTGGCAGGCGCCAAAATACCAATCTTGATGTTTGCCGACGACTGTCTCATTATTTCCAAGACCCCAAGTGGCTTGCAAAAAGCACTTGGGATCTTCGAAACATTTTGCATTGACCACGGCCTGGAAATTAATGTTTTAAAATCTAAATTCATGTCTTTCAATAAACACAGGACATTTAGAGGGAAGGTGTTGATGAATAACCTACCCTTGGAACAAGTAAAATCATTCTCATATCTTTCTGTAACCATCCAGCACGATCTCCGATGGAATGAACAGATTGACCTGGCAACCCTAAAACATAGGCAAAATGCAGGTGCACTGACCCGTGAACATGTAAAGTCCCTTACAAAACCGATGCCCCCCGTAATCATGGTCTACAATGAGAAGGCTGTGAGCACAGCACTCTATTGGGTTGAGATATGGGGGCATGGGAACATAAGTAAATTAACAGTTTCTGAAAATAGGTTTCTACGTAATCTTATCATGCTACCACATAGGCCCGGTTCTTGAGGACCTTGGCATGAAACCAATCGAGATTATTGCAAACCTTCGCCTAGTATTATACTGGAGGCGAATATGGGTAACAAAGGAGCTGAAATTATTCGCCAAGGGACTTCTGGACATTATTAAAAGTGATGTCTTTCATCAGATAAAATGGCTCTCTGGAATTAGAGCGGTTCTCAGAGCGCTGGGTCTGGCGGAGACTTGGGAAGACCCAACCAACGCTATATTCCCCTCAAAAAAGGCAATTAAGGGATTGTATTGGGAGATGATATCCTCAAAACTGTTCAGGACCACTCCCCCACTCTCACTGACAGGGGTGGTTATGGAGTTCAAGTATGAGACTCGTTTTGAGGCATTCTGGGATGACATAATGAAGCCACTGGATAGAAAGCTCTACTTCCAACTGAGACTCGGTAGTATCCCTGTCAGAGCTTTCACATCCAGATGGTCTAATGGTGGAAGTGCCTCTTGTCCATCTTGCCTAGACCCCAAAGAAACAGTTGGTCATCTACTTTTTGAGTGCCCTGCACACTCTGCCCCGCGCAGAGTCTGGCTGCGGCCCATGGCTAAAGTGCTGGGAACTCAAAGTGGAATTGTGGCTGCTAGAATCATCTGTACAAACCCAAGCGGCAGAAAACTGCTGCTAAAGCGGCACTAATGGGCTTGATAATATGCCCTGGAGAATTTCAAAAGAAGCCCATGTTCACACCAGAACATGGACAAATGTATTGGAATTCTCAAGGGCCTATAATCAAGCCCATTATCGCCACTTTAGCAGCAGTTTTCTGCCGCTAAACAGGCAATAACTTTTTTTAACTCTGTTCTTGATAATATGCCCCCAAATCCTTTAACAATACTTTTGAAACTTTCACAAACCTTTCAACTTGTCTGTACCACTCTTCCTCTGGTTTTCCTTTAAGCTTTGAGAAGTCATTTGTGAATGATAAAATATCCTGTTTGGGCCATGGACATGTACATAACCGCCTCCTGGCACTTCTCTCATTGAACACTACCTCTAAACTTGTCTGTTTCTTTCATAAGATACTCAGATGCAGTTTGATTTGTCTGTGCTTCCTCCTTTTGATTTGTCCATCTAGCTTTCCACTTGTCTAAATCTCCCAATTTTTGTAACAGTGACAATAATTCTTTTATCTGCAATTTTCGTCCTGACACATTCATGTTCTCTAAATCTTTGTCAGAACATTCTGCTCTATATTGTTTCTGTAACACTTTAGATTTACCTATATCAATTCCCATTTCTGAAGCCAAATTCATTACCTTTCCATGGAACATTTTGGTAATTCGAGTGATGCTTCTACATATGAAGAACAACTCATCTTCGTTGAAGGAATTTAGTCTCTCTAGCCCTACATTTCCAGCTATCTTTTTTTTCAATTCTACTCTTAGTTTGAAAATGTACAATACCTTTGACTGGGATTTTGGCTTTTCTATATCTCGTGTCCATCTTTCTATTTCTTCAGGTGTTACTACAGTGGCACTCCTCGTTCCTGTGGAGGTTTTAATCTGTACTTCTATTTAGCATCCAGGAGTAATATTACTGATCGAGTCACCCACTGGTTCTGGTATAGGCAAATCCTTCAGGGAAATCACTGACTCGCACTCACTTGCCTGGTCATCAATTATTATATTTTTTTTCTGGATTTGTACTATGGAAGTAGTCAGAACATGAGTTTTAGGACTAGGTTGCTTATCTCCATATAAGGGAACAACGGGACCAATAGTTACTGGTATCATTAAAGCTTCAGGGCTTGTATTCAGTTGGGTTATTTTCTGTATTAATTCATTACGCTGTTTATTTATTGCTTCCCTTTCTTTCTCTTGTAGTACCTTTTCTGTTGTGATCTCATGTACAATCTGTGGAACTAAGGGTGGGTTTAAAAATGGACCACTAGGGGTAACTCTATTTGTTTCTTCTTGATAAGGGGGTGGATTTTTCATTAATAAATCCTCGAAACAATCATCTTCTGAATCACCACTACTAGTCATTAAATATTTTGTTTTCTCAGTATTTTTACTTTTGGTCTGTTCTTCTGTGGTAAATACAGGATACAATCCTTCCAGTAACATAGACTGTCTCCATTGTTTCATCTGCTTATCTCTCGACTCTTGGGGAAACCTGGGATAAAATGTACTTAAATTCCTGTCACACCAAGGTCTGTCTCGTTCAAAAGCCTCAATCACCCACTCTTCTAAAGCTTCATACTGTGTTAATCTAGGTCTAGTTTCTAATTCATTCATGCAAGTTCGCAAATAATATAAGATTCTACCATTGAATGTTCCATACTCTGGGAATGGCAATATTTCATCAAAAGTTGTGTACACTATACAATTTTCCAACCATACACATGTGTGGTAGCCTCTTTCTAACATCATGTGTGATGCAGGCGTTTTTGGAGGTGGAATAATAATACCTTTTCCTATTTTACCGGCTGATCCTTTTTTAAATAATTCTTAATTTTCTTCAGAAATGACAATATTCCCTCTGATATATTGCTTGTGAGTAAAACCTACGTACCTTCTATCTGGGCAAGTCCCTATAATCGTTGGATCAGAGCTCCACATATAATCACCACTATCTATTAAGACTGAAAATTCAGAGGGGGGAACCAAGCTAGTGACCGAGATGGCCGCATAGACGCTTGGCTCCGTGAGCCCTCTCACCCCGCGCATACATCCTGGCAACTATCCTGAGCGGTAACAGCATATTTAAGTGGGTGAAGGAAAACTTTCACTTACCGTTTGCTCCTGAGGCTTCTACGTGTGGCAGACCCTGAGAAATGTCCCCGACTGTTTTGCAGCCCTCACGGAGCTGGGACCGTGGTGTCGAGTGACCATTGGTGGAGGTGAAGAGTTGGCCGGAGGGCGCCAGAGGTTTGATGGGCCGTTGGCGACAGTGCCAGTCCATCTAGCGGAGTGCCTCATGGGGATGCGTGGCAAAGCAGGGTCGAGGGGAGTGCATGATATTTGGCCCCCGTTCCAGTTTTGTGTCCGGGCATAACTAAGGACTTCCCCCGGAATCGGCGGGCGGCTCCCGGGAAACGGCAGAGATTTTGTTTAGCCCTTTGGTGACTCTTCTCTGGGAAGCTTGCCTTGACTTTCTGGGTCCTCGCTGTGAATCCTGTTGCGCTCTGGTGTGGGGCCCGGTCCCTGAGGTGAGGTGAAGAAGGACGAGGCCGGATCAGCTAAGATGGCGGCTGGCACCCTCTTACGCAGACCACATCCGGATAAAAAAGCTGCTGTGCGGGAGAGTCCAGGGGACTGGTGGCACGAGAAAGAGCCCACGTCCAAAGATATATTGGCTGCTCTAATGACCCTGCATGCGACCCTGATCCGTAATGCCCGGGACCTGGGAAGAAGGATGGCCACCATTGCTGTCCCGCCGTTCCACATGGGCACAGTTCGATCTGAAGGAAGTGCGGACGTGCCTGCCTCTATGTCAATGAAGAGTGCTCCAGCTACGCCTAGGTTCGTGGAGATGCTGGAAGACCCGGCTCCTGAGATCACCTTGGACAGATCTGTAGTACATGTGAGTGACTCGTCGGGGCACATATCTAATTGGCGGCTGGGGAAACAATGCCGATCTATGTCTTGGGCTGCCCCGGCGAAGTCTCAGTGCTTGCCGGATGGTGTGACTCTCTCTTCTTGGATGGTGAGACTGTGCTCGGACTTGAGGATGTTTTCGGGGTCGATACCGACACAGACGGATTTCCGCCATACATGTTCGGCTGGGTTTTGGTTGCTGAAGTCCCATGGAGTAATAACACAGCCCGGTCCGCCCGGATCACTTGGACCCTCCACACCGCTCTGTATGCCGATTGATAAGTGGACGTATGTTGGTACTACTGATAGACAAGGCCAGGGGTGATACCGTCTAGGATCCAGTGGACTTATTGTTGGCTGACGGTGATTCGGGGGACACTCGGCGGGGATTATATTGATGGTGCGGTCGGTGATTAATGTTTTCCATGGCTATTTTGATCTTGCTTTTAGGATGTTTACTGAGCGCGGGGTGGGGGGGGGCGGGTGGCAAGATCGAGGGCCCTTCTCCACTTTTTTCCTCTTTTTTCTTCTTTTCTTCTTTCTCCTCTTTTTCTATATATCGGGTCTCTTATTTAGGGCGACAGGCACGCTGCTGGGGGGTAGGCCATGGCCTTCTGCAGGGGTGCAGGGTGGGGGGTAGGGGGATGGGGTTTGTAATTTGTCCGTTATTTGTTTCTATGGCCCTTTTGTCTTTCTTCCTTTTTAGTGTCGTTGTTCTTCATGTTTCCTACAGTATGTTTTGTTTTGAGGGGTGGGGTGCTGCTTTGCTACGGAACGGGTTTGTGTTTTAATTTATCCTGACTCGTATACCTTACCCCCAATACTTCAATTGTATTTGCACTATTTGCGGATTTCCTGATTCCTGCTTGTCATTGAGGGACCATGTATGACCGTATGGCATTGATTCTTAGTTTTTTCTTTATTGTAAAATGAACCTTCATTGATCCTGAATTTCGGCCAGTACGCTTGAATACAAGTCATATCCTGGACACTTGTTCGACCCCGGTTTTCGAGCTGCTATAATTTCCCACATTGATTTGCTGTACTTACGACTTGACTAGCGGACGGCCGGGGTGGTTGTAGGCCCATGCTTGTAATTGCTTGAAGTATTAATAAAGGTTCCCCAAAATTTTTTTAAAAAAGACTGAAAATTCAATTTTTGCAAGTTAATCAATTGTTTACTTTTCCAAAAATGCTTTTCCAATAACAGTGCGTCTCTTCATTTATTGTCCAATCAACATTTGATTTTCAGCACTGCATCAACCAATGCTTACGCAGATTTTCTGTGTCATGAGTTTTGCTCTCTGCACTCAGCCCTCGTTTTCAAAATATCCTGTTACACACATGCTGTTTCAACCAATCCAAGCGCGGCTCAGAGTGATGTCAGTGCAGCACCCGTGACTGACCCCTTCTTTGCAAGGTAATACAACAAATCAATTTATTTTCAATTTAAATGTACATTTCATTAACATTCGCTACAGTGCCTGATTGACTAAATTCAAAGAAAAGACAATTTTTCTCACAGCAAGTAAAACCCTTCCGTTTACCCTTCACACACTACAAGTGAAACCTCTTCCGCTTACTCTTCACACAAGCAAAACAAACCTGCTATTCCTTTAGACTTACCCTTTCTAGGTGATATAAGACCAAAGTCTCACCAGCTCACTCCTTTGCTATCAATCCCTCTCACTACTATACGAAAATAATCCCTTACTAGTGCTTCATGTTTTATCTAACTTTACCTCACTGCAGTGTGGCTTCCATTTACCACCAGCTATTCAATATCCCCGGGGATTTCCTGACAACATATATCAAATACAAACGGGTTTTGGTTTATACATTATATCAATACAAATCAATACATAATTAACTACCTATCTTAACTAAACCCTAACCATACCTCTGCTACCAGGAAAATATCGGATGGCGTGGCATTACTGGCTCAGTTAATCATACTCACCTGGGTCCATAACATTAACACTTTGAAACGTTAATCCATACTATCTTCCTGCCTATCAGAGTTTTATTCCCCTTAGGATTTATACCTGTACACCATGACTTACCAAATCCTTGTCACTTGTGTGCTAAATCCTAAATCCAAGGATTAAGGGAGTTAGAATAATAGGTAGAGAATAACATTTACTATATGAAAAAGAAACCAAAGACTCAGGAAACTTTTAAATACTTTATTATATTAATAAAACCGGACAAGTTGAAGTATGTCAGGTTGATTTATTGTAGATAAGTAGTTGAGTCCAGATGAAATAAAGTACAAGCCCCACCAGGAGCAGCCAGCAGGCAGCTCAGCCCATCTCAACTGGGCCTTTCTTGAGAGACACCAAACATTCCACAGAGCATCATAACACTGTAACATTCTAGAGGCACTGCATGTAATGAAAGACGAGAAGAACCAGTGTGGACAGAGGTATAAAATACTGGTAAATAGAGAAAAACTGCAGGGAAAGACAAAAGAAGGTAGAAAGAGTGGGAAGAGACCACCGAAAGGTACAAAAACATAAATAAGTACTCATCCTCCCTTTCCCATAAAACAACGAGAAAGAAAAAGGGAAAAGAAACCCTAAGAACTGCTCCAGACACACCCACTGACAGGAAAAGTGTGAAAGGAGATAGGCATAGAGGAAATTGAAATAGCTAACAGAGAAGCAGAGGAAAAAACACCAAAGAATCCTTCATTCTACCCTAGAACAGCAATAAAATATAATGTAGATAACTTTAGAATAGAACCTTACAATGTAACAGGTCACACATTCAGCAAAAGATAAGAGATAAAACTCACATCCCTTGCATACCAGACAACCTCATAAAGAGTCACACATTGAAAAAATGAGAAGAATGATCCCGATAGTGACAATCTGGTAAACGTCAAACATAGAAAATATATTGACAAATAGAGGGAGTAACTCCATGTCGACAACCTCATAAAAGTCAAACATTGAAAAATATTAAAGAATTGAGAGGGATAAACCCAGCATATCAACAACCTCATAAAGGTCACACATTGAAAAATTGAGAGGCAGAAATCCCAAATTGAAAACTTGGTAAAGGTCACACATTGACAAAACATAGAATGAAAATTGAGTAATTGAACTGTTTAGGGTGACCATTTGAAACCGTGAGTACAGTGCAGAGTACAACACAATGTAATCCCAACTAGGGAATTCAACTGGAATGCATGCAAATTGAGAAATGCAATCACGAACAAGGGATACTGCATTGAAAAAATAGAGTAACTAAACACAGGCATGTACATTGATACAATAGAGCAATCAAATCAGGATGCAAAAATGTACTCCGTAGAGCTAAATAGAATTGGAGAAGTGTGGCTCAATGATTAGAGCGGCAGACCCTGATGCAGAGGTCTAGCCCGGGACCAGGGTTCAATTCCCAACGTGGCAGGGTCCTGAACCCAATAATGTCCACAGACTCCATAATTCTCGCCTCGGTGCCTATTCTAATCATGGGGTCCCACGCTGCAACTCTGGGCAATAGCTGCTTAATCTCCACTACGACGGCCCACCCGCTGCGGGATGCCTGGCTTTCACCTTGGGGGAGCCCAGTAGGGGTTATCTCACAGGGAAAAGCCAGGACGGGTTCCCAAGGCAAGCGCCTTGATGCCTTTGGGTGATACGTGCGCTATATAAGTCGCAATACATTTACATTACCTACAATTGTGTAGATTACATAAACAGTAACGCTAGATCATTTGCAAACAGTGCTCATCAATTAAAATTAAGCCCGTAGAGGGGAATGACCCCATAGCGACAATCTAGTAGAGGTCAAACATAGAAAATATTGAGCAGAATCGAACTGCCAAGTGCAGAGCAAGGTTGGCATTGATATATGGTGGGCAGATGCAAAACTGTATATCGTTGGAGCCGCCAGCCAAAAAATGGCAGCACATACAGGAAACGCACGCTGAGAGACCCCTGGCATGCTCTGTAAAGCGACAGGCGACAGGGTTGAAGACAGGATAGACATAATGGAAGTCTCTTGAATGATTGCGCGAGACACCATAAGCGAGGTGAAGTGCGTGAGCCATTTGAATAGGAAAACCAAGCGCAACTGTATGCTTGTGCATGCGTTGTAGAGGAAAATAAAAACCCTAAAAAAACAATAAAATTGCACTTTGCTCACCAAGTCGATCAGTTCTCATGCAACAGACAGGACAACTCGGCAATAATAGTGCAGCCAAACCACTTAACTTTGAAAGAAACAGTATTTGACAGTGAACTGGCACAAATAAAGTGTACATAGATGCAGAGCTGGCACAGACTTGAACTTGAATGCATTGTTGAATCCAATACAATATTGTGAACGACAATGCACAGGATGAATTAACAATTGAGACATTGATAAGAAACCACACAATATACTTAGTGCTAAACCATTCGAAAGTAGATTTGACCATTCAAAACCATGAGTAGTGTACTTACCCATTGTGATCTCAACTAAAGAATGGGCGCAAATTGAGGTGTACAATCCCCGCTATGGAAATTATTGGGACAATAGAGCAATAGAATTGAGTTGAATGGATATAACACAATGTAAAATCCTGTGAAGGAAAACATTTAAAAAACAGTAACATAAATATTTGCATAGCTTACATTTCACTTGGATTGTACTTTGACTTGAACAAAAAATGGGACCAGTCACCATCCCCTAAATTGTACAATAAGTCCAACTAAACACAGAAAAGGTTCAAATACCATAAACATACTGGCTCTGTCGATGGAAAGGTTGCAGAGCGCACCCCTATACAAATGTAAAAATTTGAGTGGTTGAAATTTGCAATACCTCTTGAGAATACTGCAAACGTTGAAATTGAGTAAAGTTGCACAAATTTAATATTTCGAAAACAGAGTAATTGAAGACTGAGAGTGTGTAATTAAGGTGCAGATATGCACACAATAGAGATAGATCGAAATTACACACATGCAATCTCACAAAAGAATAGAAATAAAATAATTGAGGAAACTGAAACACAAAGATACATAACAGTAAAAAGGGCATAGATAGAATTTGAACAAACACCAAGGTTGAAGAAATCGGCAGTGCATTGAGGTCCCTTAAGAAAGTGAACAAAGTGACAGCACTAGATCAAAATGTTTTGCAGAAATATTGATCCTTGTCCATGGGTATTAAAGACAATTTTAAAATTGAGCAGTTGTACACTTGAGGAACTGTCTTCGAAGAATGCTTGCAAAGACGTGAAGTAAATAGTAAAACTGAAGTACATCCAGAGTGTTGAAGCAGTGCAAAAGTAAACTTGTGGCCTTACTGGAGAGTGTACAAGCAAAAGGATGACACCCAGGAGACACATACTATATCTGTTCAAGCGAGACATCCATTGCGACTGCAATAAGACAGACAAACCTGACACAAGAAACAACTCTCACTCACTGCCTGAACTTGAAGAAAGTTGAAGGCCACTACACTTTGAGTCATGAGAACTGATGAATGCCTCAATGGCGCTGGAGGATAGACCCAAAATAAGGACACCTTGACTGACAGGTCGAAGAGAAGAAACGTTCATGACAACGAAGTAGCAGACTCGAAAAAGTGAGATGAACTGCCAATTTTGGAATGTGGTTGGCAGAAACAAATGGAAAACACAGTGAAGAATGATGTACCTCAGCCAAACACAAGATGGCGGCCCATTTTGCACATAGTGTCGGGTGGATCACAGCACGTTAATACATAAATACGTCAAGCCGGCGGTCACGAAGACCTCATAGAAGATTCCCAAAAGAAAGACATCACATGGGATGCACGTGGTTTCGCTGGAAACTGGTAAGATTCCAGGTGCAGAGGCTTTAGAGATGCAACTTTTGAAATAAGGAACGCACAGGGAGAATGCACAACAGGTGGCTCATGAACAGTTTTCAAACAGGACAAAATAGGCTTACCCGAAAGCCGCATAGAGACACTAGTAATGTTGTGCCAAGCCAGTTCATGTTAAACCGACACACTGGAAAACACCACTCTGGTGTTGTGCATGCCGCTCCGACACTGCACATGAACAGCTGTCCACACTTGTTCCAGGTAAAATCGGCATGTCACAAAGTGTGACACTGGTCACATATCGAACAATAGAGTTGCCTTCAAACATTTGACGCCGTGCAGAGCGATTGGTATCATATGGAAACACAGTTTGTGGATTGACAGAAAATACTGAGTGAAACAAAAAGTCCTAGAAAACACATTGCATGTGATGAAAGTGGAGAAGGACAAGTATGGACAGAGCTATAAAATACTACATTTATCTATGCAATATTTTGTAAGCCAGTTGCAATGACTGTGAAATTAAGGATTTTCCAAGTAATAAAATAACTAATAAAGCATACAATGTGCAGGACTTTTGGAAAACACTTTCAAACATTGGTACCTGGGAGGGGTGAAAAAGGGAAAACGGTACAAGGACATATCACACAGATAATATTTACCTAGAATGTTGTGAAGATCAACCCTGGCCACGGGCTGGGACAAGAGAAACGCTCCTGATTAATCAGTTGCAAACCGGACAGAACAGGTGCAGGGACAGGACAGGCAACCTCCGCTAAGTGCAACACCAGCGTCACACCCTCTCCACGGCTACTCGCAGACCCCGACTGGGTAGATTGATTCTTCTCCCTCAACAAAACTCTCAATTCTCCGTCAAAGTCCTCGACTAGCACTCTGCTCTCGATTCTCCTTCAGAATATGTTGGGTCAGTGACAGGTCTGTGACAAGTCGGACAATCTAACTGACTAAACCTACCTTAGTTAAACCATTTCAGCGTGTGTACCACCACCTTAATATTGCAAATTCTATGTGTTTCCTTCATTTGATTGGTCAGAAAGACGAGGAGAGGTCATCACACCATACCAGTATGAGATAATTTCTCTTCTATATAGTTGATCTATGTTACCACCCATAATTTACTTTCCCATGCTTTTATTCCACCCAGCAATATTATTTCAAATCACATACAATGTATAAAGTTCTGTGCTTTCTCTTCCTCTTGCTCCGGGTGACTAGGTGGGTTTCCCACAAGCGTCGAGAATAAGATGGGAACTGGCATCAATTCAATGTCAAAGCTGTGAGGACTTTGATGTCATCAGCGCATGACCATGTGATTTCAAAATGGACTTTGCAATCCCCTTTAGGCCCAAATATGAGCTATCAATTAGGTCAAAAGAGAGACACATTAGAATACAAAAATAAATGAATGCACTGTAAACCACTTATTTCTACTCAAACCCCATTACTTTATTTTAACTATAGCATTAATAATTAAGCAGAACATACAAGTTTTAGTTCAAGCAAGAGCATGTGCATTAGTATATGAAGCATGAAGCGGCCATCTTTGGTTTTAGTATGCAGCTGCAAAGAATTACCACTAAAAGCATAGCTAGGTCTCACTTTGTAGATATAGGAGACGCCTTTGCAGAAAGGTTCCCGTATTTTCCGCGGCCATATTAGGGTTGTTGTTAGTAAAAACACATAGGAAAGCTTCCCCTATATACTGGAAATGTTGTATAGTGCGGTTTTAGTAATCACAAAACATGTTGGTTAATAAGTTACATGTTATTTTGAGAGGATTGAATACGAGCAAGTTTCTGTACATATGAAACCTTGCTCCATCAAGGGCAACAAGTTTTGATGTCTATTTTGTCCTTGGGACAAGTAGGCCCAACCTCCTACAGCACAAACCCTTTGGCTGCCATTTTACAGTACCACATTATGGATTAGGGAAAGGTATTGACTGCAGTTAAGGTAATATTTGTGTCCGTGTGATATTGTTGCATTTTTGGATGAGCGAATGTGCAGGTGTAGATTTGCTCATTCAAAATCTGAGTGTTCACTTTCCCTCCAATCACTTTTTTCCCAACCCTGGAAGACGTTTGATGTCTGCCATTGTCAGGAGTACATTTCCACTCTTTCTCGGAAAGGGAAAAGATTAGAAAAGAGTTGGTGAAAACCCTTAAAACATGCAAGTTAGTAGGTTTGCACACACTGAAAGTGCATTACAACCCTATAACTGTTGAATACCATTACCTTCAGCCCCAGTATGTAGATCTGCAAAAACGTGGCAACATAAGGGAATTTCTAGTTTTAAAACCTTAATATGGAAGGAACCCAGGCATAATTAGATAGTCTATTTCAGAGCTCTATATAATGAGATTGCTGCCATAATTTGACACAGCAATTCATGTCACAAACACGTGGATTTTGCTAAAGGACAAGTAGATTTATGAAGCAACCTGCCCCATGGACAAGTAGATATTTTATTAAATTGCACACCCCTATAGCAGGTGTAAATTTGTTAACAAACTTCAATCGTAATGGAGGCTCTCTGTCATGTGGGAAAAACAGAATGTCTCTATGAGAGTATGAAGCTCTTTTTCATGTCCTATTGAGAAGAAGCTTGGGATATCCTCTCTCTAATAACCGCAAAATAAGAATCTGACTCACGAAAGAAATCCTCCTTTGAACAGTTCCGCCGACTATAAAGGAACTGCCCAAAGGGGAGGTTATCCCTTAGACTATGCAGGTGGAAACTGGAATACTGCAGTGTATATTTTATTTTGGTTGGTTTCCTGAAGAGATAAAAATAAATTCTTCCCTGGTCGTGTTTTACCATCAGATCCAGGAAACTTATCTCCTGGACACTAGATGACATGGTAAGTTGAATATGTGGACTCTTCTGGTTCAATCATTTAAGAAAGAATATCGGTCTTATGATGATCCTGACCAAATAAAAAATACAGCATCAATATAATGCTTCCGGGTCGGCATCCTGGCCCAGAAAAAGTTAATCATTTAGCAAGAACTTTTGTTGAAAGTCAAACATACAGAGTATAGACAAATTTGGTGCAAAAGAAGCTCCCATGGCAACTCCCATGATTTGTAAAAAAAAGAAATTGCCACAGAATTAAAAAAAGAAATATTTTGCATAGCGATACTCAGTATCTTAATGAGAAAATCTGTAGGGACTGCCACTGGAATCACCTTCAGAGCCTCCTGTTGAGTAATGTTAGCATATAAGGAATTGGGGCCCGATTATGAAGAGACTCGGAAAGCCTCCAAACTCAGGTCAGATGTTTTCCCAGGCTCATCGCGGTTTCAGCTTGACCCCTGAAATATGATACAGGCAGTCAAAAGTGAAACCGGTTGGTAATTATGGCTGGATTCTGATGGTCTCAAGGAGCCTGTTGGCCAGTTGGAGACTGGCATGTAATCGCTATGGATGTCATTTCTGTTGTAGGGATTACGATGTCGGTTTCAGGCAGGCTTTCCATGCCGGGATTTCTGACAGAGAAAGCCTGAAAGAAAATCACATCACTTCTCCCTGCAGCCTCCAGTTGAGGCTGAGGTGCCCCCTGTGGATCCCTGCACCTAGTGGCAGGCACCATGAGGTGCCTGCCACATGGTGCAGGGATTTACACAAACTCTCAATTCTCTAATGAAGTTTATTCTACAGACAGTTTACGGCTAGAGCACAAGTTCCCACAGGGGAATGGGAGTTCGCAACCTTACCATGTGCAGTTGCATTGTAATTAAGTATGCAAAACCACCGACCAATGGGCAGTTCCCATACCAATACAGTGTCGGGCTGACGTGAAGTTGGGGAGTGATGTTGTCTGCCTGAGGTGGAGCGGTAGGGTGTTCCATGCACTGGCCGTGAGGAAGTAGAAGGTACTGACTCCTGATCTGGTCTTTCTGGTGTGGGAGACCATGGTGTAGGATCGCGGAGCTGATCGAAGGGTTCTTTGTGGTGCGCAAAAGTTGATTCGGCTGTTGAGGTATGCTGGTCCATTGTTGAGGAGAGCTTTGAGTGCATGGGTGAGGATCTTGAAGGTGATTCTAGCCTCAAAGGGGAGCTAGTGGAGTGTGCGCAGGTGTTGGGAGATGTGGCAGTGTCATGGTAGGTTGACGACCAGTCTTGCGGCGTCATTCTGGATGTTTTGTAGCTTGCGGGCGAGGTTTTTGTTGATTCCGGCGTAGAGTGCATTGCCGTAATCGAGTCTCCTGGTGACGAGGGTGTGGGTGACTGTTTTTCTGTACCGGAGAGGCATCCATTTGAAGGTCTTACGCAGGAGGCGGAGGATGTGGAAGCAGGAGGATGTGACTGAGTTGATCTGGTGGTCCATTTTGAGCTCGGAGTCTAGGATGATTCCAAGCTTGCATGTGTGGTCCGTGGGGGTGGGTGGGCTACTGAGGATGGGGGGCCACTAGATGTTGTTCCAGGCATTGGGGTGTGGGCCAATAATGAGCACTTCTGTTTTGTCTGTGCTGAGTTCTAGGCAGCTGCTTTTTATCCATTTAGAGACAGCTTTCATGCCTTCTTGGAAGTTGTGTTTGGCTGTGTTGGCTTCGTTGGATAGGGAGAGGATGAGTTGGGTGTCGTCTGTGTATGAAACAATATTGAGTCCATAGGTTCTGACGATGGGGGCAAGAGGAGCCATGTGGACGTTGAAGAGGGTTGGGCTGAGGGATGACCCCTTGGGGACTCTGCAGGAGGCTGGTGTAGGGTCCAAGAGAAAAGGGGGGAGTCTGACCCACTGCGTTCTGTCGGAGAGGAACAAGTGGATCTAGTCGGGGGCCTTGTCCCAGATACCTGTGTTGTGGAGTCTGCATATTAGGGTGCAGTGGGATACCGTGTCGAACACTGCTGAGAGGTTGAGGTGGATGAGGGCTACTGTTTCTCCTTTTTCCAAGGGAGCGGATGTCGTCTTTTGTGGCGAAGAGGGTGGTTTCTGTGCTGTTGTTTTTTCTGAAGTTGGATTGTGACGGGTCAAGGATGTTGTGCTTTTCGATGAAGGTGGCAAGTTGGCTGTTGATGGCTTTCTCGATGACTTTCACTGGGAACAGGAGCAGGGAGATGGGTCTGTAGTTTTTGAGTTTGGTGAGCTTCTTTGGGAGGGGGTTAGTCTTGGCATGTTTCCAGACTTCGGGGAAGGGGGCTTTCGCCAGGGAGCGGTTAATGGTGTGACGAAGCCTGGGTGCGATGGTGACGGCGGCTCTGTTGAAGATGTGGTGTGGCAGGGGTCCATGTGGGCCCTGGAGTGGATTGCCTTCATCATCTTTAGTGTGTCTACGGTGGTGAGGGCTGTCTAGCTGTCAATCATTGGCTTCAGGGTGTCGAGGGTGGCTGGTATGGTTCCGTGTGTTGGTTGTCTTCCTTGAAGTTGTTGTAGATGTTCTTGATTTTGCAGTGGAAGAAGGTGCTGAGTGTGTTGCAGAGGCATTGTGAGGGAGGAATGTCAGTCATCCTCGGCCTACAACTAAAAAAATAGGGGGTGGCTTGATTTGGGGTGGATGCTGGGAAGGTAATGTAACTGAGTGTGGTGAAACAAATGAAGAGAGACAGACCACACAGAGCTTCTATTACGCTGAGGGTCAATCTCAGTCTCAGAGTCACTAGACACAGAAGAATCTGAGAATGTGACCTGTTTACATGTGGGTAAACCCCTTTGGTGAAAGTTGGTATTGTTAGATTGGTAAAAGGTATCAGACAAAAATGGCTACGTCTGATTCCGATTGTAGCTAGTAATATCTTTTTGAAGCTTACCGCGCACTTTCTATTCAGATTGCTCATCTCGAATTTCAAGATCTTTCAATGAAGCTTAGACGATGCGTCTTTGGCCCCCTGAAGACTTTGATCATCCAAAGTGTCTCTTTCTAGATCTGGAATTTCTTTGTTTAGCTGATCAATTGATCTACTGGCCGTGTCGATGCCCAAGACCATCCAGTTCCTACAGCACTGATAAGAGATATGACTGAAATCTCTGTATCTTGGCTCACACACTAAGATAACTGGAATATTTCTGATGTGTGAACCTATCAGTATAGTATTTCCTTTAAGTTAGCCAGTCATAAGGCGGCCATACATCTGAGTGTGAATCACTTTCTTTTTTAACCTTTCTAGTTTCAGCATCTTCTCTTGCAAAGTCAAAGTTTGAGGCTCTGCTACAATTGGAACAAAATTAGATGTAGCCAACAACTCAGCAAATTATTGGCGGGTATCCATGGTGGAAATAGTCACATTCAACAATAAGCACATGAAAAAATGTTAATTATAAGACAAAACATAAAATGAACCATCAGATACAGAACCTCACTACCAACAATAATTAGCAAGTTGGTAACAATTTACAGAGTCAACCCAGTAACCCCAAGAAACAGGGTAATTATGTTAGACCAAATGACTATGGTTAACTTGGGATATCGTAAACCCATTGGAGTCAAGCTATAAAATTAAACCTACATATGACAAAATAATAAAAAAAATTCATAAAGCCTAATACAAGAGAAATACACTCGCAGAGACAAAAAAATTAATTAAACCATAAAGCTTGCTTTTCTTGTACAGTTTTTCCCGCCTATATATTCCTGACCTCAAGGCTTTACATGCCAAAAATCAAAAGTGAACATGAAGAAATGTTTTAATAATTATAAAAAAACGATTTACACAGCAACACATATAAAGCTGATATAAACTATCCAGAAATAATGACTGCCACTGAATAGACAACAATGCCATACAAATGGTTGAGTCTAAGAATTAAACAGTATATAATTATATACAAAGCAGGTACAGGGTACACTTAAGGCAGTCCAGCTTAATTAAATGCAGGTCGACCTTTCAGCCCAGCTGTAAAATTCACCAGGGGCTTCATAAGGACAAATGTGTTGCAAAAATTACACTAGTAAATAACTTCTACACAATCCTGTGTCCGAAAAAAGGGAGAGTAGAAGGAGAATGAAGAACAGTTAGGCTCAGTATGAATTAGTATAATTATTGCACATACACAAATACTTTTTAGGTCTCGCGCCTTGCGGTGCACTGTGCAGCAGTGCGCGTGCAGCGCAAGACATTTAGTAGGTGAAAAACAGTATATTGCTCGTGCATGTGCGGGTCCTTCTGTGCTATGCGATTGGCCTTTGCGTGCGTTTTTTTTTATTAAAGACTGCACGCCATTGGCCAGAGGCGGGCGCATTGCTCAACCCATGGACTATTGGTGTCTATTACGCGCTTGGTCAGCGTAATAGACACTAAAAGGCCATGTTGTTTTAATTATCGTGCCCAGACACTGGCACAATAATTGAATCCACATGTGTGGCTGTGGTGCGCATGCACCACTTGTTTGCAGCTTGGGGTGAGCTTTCTCCCCCTTGAGCTCGCAGTGTAGTGCGCGCTCCCTGCTTGCAGTGTCACCCGAGTACCCTCCTTCTTCCATGTGATGGTTGCTCTCTCTGCTCATGCGGTGGACCTGGGCAGGGCTGTGCATAACCCCTTCCAACTGCATGGATCTCACTGTCCTCCCTCGGAACAGCAGCCTTCTTCTTCCTCCGTCTGCCAGCGGTCCACAAGTGTAAGGGTTGGTAAGAGCAGCAGCATGGTGAAGGGAAAGAGGTAAGATGCTGCAGTCGGAGTGGAGCCAGGAGGCGGTGCCAGACCCAGACTCGGGAGGCATCACCCATTGCTGTGGCAGTGACCCGATCCCATGTCTTCAGCCCAAGCATGCCACCCCCTGCCTCCTACAACCTGTCCTGGCCCCTTGGCCAGCTTGGCACTCGAGCCGACGTGCGGTAGTGCGCGCAGCGGGTGGAGCTGCAGGTCAGGCCGGCAAAGTGGTGCACAGAGCAGCGGCTACTATCACCCTCTGCTTGACGTTCAAAGGCACGGAGTGTGGGCTGTGTTCTCTAGTGCAGTTGGTAACGGGGTATCTCACATTGACACCGAGCTCCGGGGTCATGAGCTGAATTCAATGTAAGGTTGAGAAAGCAGTTTACTGATGAAATGCCCTATTGTAAGTATAAGCGAAAGGCAGTAAGTAGTGTCACGTCTGGGCTCGTACAGTAACAGCTTCATACGTGGTGTTTGTGGTGGTTCGGCGGGAAGTGAGAACTGACTCTCAGACCTGGTAGTAATTAAAAAAAGACATTCAAACTGATTTCTGAATAATAAATCCAAAAAAACGTTGAGGTAATCCATGTCAGCGATTCAGTTTCTGTGTATATTTGACATATTTTACATAATTTTGAATTTGCTAAAAGTGTTAGCTGAACCAGATGTTTTATTGTATTTTTTTCAATGTAACAAATTACTCATGTATAGTACATGCTTAGAACAGAGTCGCCTCTAAAGCCTTATAATGGGCCACGATTGAGAGAGGACTGGAGTTCAGGTTGAAGGCAGTGTGAGTTTATCACTGTGCTTGTTTTATGTGGGGCTGTGCCTGCATCGAATCTACCTTATCCAGTAGCAGGAGTGAGCTAAGGAGTCCCGCTTTCAGAACATGGTGACCGGGATGGAAAGAAGGACTTCAGGCACAATCCAAGTGCTCGGAGAGAGATGTTGCAGGTATGAACACCACTGCTGGGGAACTACAAGCCCCATAGTCCCCTGTTGTTAGCTCACCTGCAGTGCATTAGCTGTGCATTTAATATTCTGCATTGCCCCACAGCTCAGGGCGGGCCCTGGGTGTGCCCTGGACGTGCCCGGGGAGGGCCCGGGGTGAGCCCGGGGTGAGCCCGGGGTGGGCCCGGGGTGAGCCCGGGGTGAGCCCGGTGTGAGCCCGGGGTGGGCCCGGGGTGAGCCCGTCAGCGACCGGAGGAGTCTGGGCTGTGTTCACCTGTCTTGGTTTTGCCATCTTGCTGCATGGTGAGTTTTAGTTAGGAGGTGTAGAACGGATAGAGCTATAATCACATCACTTTTGAACCTCATTGTATATTTTAGCTGAATCATGGTAAAGAGAAAGCTTCGTGGGGACCGAAGGCAGGGTAGTTGTGAGCACTAAGTAAGTTGGTGGAATTGTCACAACCCTTGATTCTTTTTTAACAAGAGCAGAGAGCGTCCACGCAAAAGAAATTGATTAAGGAGATCAACCTGAGTGAGACCTCTAGCCCCTCCCCTCGTCAGACAGTTGACACGCTAGATGACCAGATGGTAGCAGTATGGGAAGATGGTTTAGTGCCTGCATTATGAGACCAACCAATTAATATGTCAATTCACCATACACCTGTCCAGAGATCTGCTCCAGCCAATTCTGTCCCCCCCAACAAGCATCCTCAAGGGCTCCCTCATTTGTAGTCCCCCTGGTGAAAGCAAATGCAATTTCAAACAAGGGGCTCCTACTAAATCCTTAACTAATAGAGAAGAAGGGGCACTTTCTAAAACATCTAAGTCCAGATCGTTTAAGGCTAGATCATTTTTCGCAGATTTATCAGCATAGCACTGGTCCCATTGGGTCTGCAAATGAACCCGGCCCTGGCGGAGGTGATTCCTCCTTGGTTTTATACTTGAAGGAGGTAAAGAGGGCTTTGGGGGAATGCAGTAGCCTTAAGGGGCACAGATGGATGTCTTTTTATTGAATACCAGCATCTCTGAGCTCAACTCTTGGTGGTTGTGCTTAATGTGAAGTAGTGTGGCTCACTGGTTAGAGGCGGCAGACCCGAGAGCAGAGGACGGCCCGGGACCAGGGTTCGATTCCCGGCGCTGCAGGTTTCTGGACCAGGGTCAGCGGACTCGATAATTCTCTCGCCTCGGTGCCCACTCTGATCAGCGATCACACTCGGCAACTCTGGGCATTAGCTTGCCTCATCTTCACTAACGGCGCCACCAGACCGCCGGGGATGCCTGGTCTCACCCTGGAGATACCCATTAAGGGACCATCTCTCAGGGAAGCCAGGAAGGGTTTCGCAGCGGTCGAAGCACCTTGGGACCCTCCGGGTAAGTAGTGCGCTATATAAATGCCTATACATTTACATACATACATACAATGCCACAGTAAAGGTTAGCACTCTGGCATCTTGGAATCAATCGGTAATTGTCCCCATCGACAAAAAGGGAGCCTAGTCCAGCCCCAAAATCTATAGACCAAGTTTGTTGCTTGATTCCACCACAAAACTAATGGTGGCCTATTGTTACACAGGTTTGGCAGAATGGGCAGTGTCAAATAACCTCTTGCTACAGTATGGTTTCAGGAAGGGTAGGGGTACAGTAGATCATTCACTCACACAAAAGTGGGCCCCTGAGGCTATAACAGGTAGAAACATGCATTTGCAATGCAATAGGTCTAGCATTAATAAAGTTTGAGCTATTGGCATTGGTAAATAATGCAACATCAATAGCTCAAACTTTATTAATGCGAGACCTATTGCATTGCAAATGCTTGTTCCTAAAGTTGCCATCTTTTCCACATTAACGTTTGACACACATTTTGCATTTGTGACACTTGGATTGGTTTCACAGAAACACCGACCTTGCTGACACCGAACACTTTGTGAAAATCCTATCTCACAGCCCTGGCATTTGGTGCAAGGCCTCTCACGTGCGTAATACAAATGTGATTAAATTGTAACATTCATATGGCGGCACAGCTATCTGTAGAACACAAACAATGGTTGCCCGATTACAATCCCAACCCGAGGCAAGGATGCCATTTTCCATATGCAGCCTTTTGTTTCCTAAAATATTCAGGAGACACTTCTACTGATCTTGAAGGGTCGCTGAATGCTGTAGCTTTTGCCTAGCAGCTGACTGACATCTCCTTGAAGGGTGTCCTGTTCCTGACCAAGACACGGTCATACACTCTTACCCATCAGGTAAAAGAGTTAGATCATCCAGATGGGGGTTTTCTTGGCAAACCATACATTCACACCTTAGACAAGTAGGTAAGAGTTGGTATCGTAGGAGTACTATTGATTGTTATAATCTTATATATGTACACATTTATAACCTGTCTCAATAAGATGGTGCAGCTCTTTGTATTATTGTCTGTGTTGCCACTCATAACTTGTATCCGCTTCTGTCTATTAATCATCGCAGCCCATATATTCTATAAAAGAATCACTCCAGTTCAATAGATATTGAAAACGCCCCTATGTGTATTCTTTGTATATTTCTCTGAGCAACAGAAAGCACCAGCAACCAAGGGGAAGTTTGTAGCCTGTCACCACGGTTCCCGAGGGAACAGAGTGGTCATGTTCAGTGGTTTCTATACTGTTTGCTCCCTGTTCAGTTTAGGGGGGTCTAGCAGTGGCACAGTGAACTATCTGGTCAAAGAAGAACATATCCAGCGGGGGTGCATGGATTCATTCTGGCACCGTCCTAAGTATGTCGCCCGCAAATGTGCAGTTCCTACTGATTGGTGGACAGTACATGACAAGAGACTTACTAGTCGAGCTCTAAAACGAGAGAAACTCTTCCAAATGCACTGGACCACAACGGAATTGCAGGCAGAGGGATTGATGCCCCATTCTCACTGCTGCCACTGTATTCTGTGACCTGGTCCACTTCCTCTATGATTGCCACACTGGCGACCCGTTTGGGAGGCCGTAGGTGCCAAGCTGGGCACAACTCTGCTGGTCTTTGCTGGTATATCCTGTACCCTGCCCTCTGTTGTGGTTTCTTTATGAGATTAACCTGAATAAAGAACTTTGATACAAGAAAGGCATGCTTCTGTCCCACAGCCGGGGCACAACAGCCAAGGCCCCCAGGTATCTGTCCCGCCGCAGTCAGGAGGGTCCCATGCAGGGTACTGTGCCCTGGCCCATGGTGGCAGCCGCTCCATGGATTCTACCTGAGCACGGTGGAAGGGTCGCATTCAAGGCCTCCAAAGCCACAGACCATGCTGCAACTCTGATGGTCCAGTGGCGTCATGCCTCTCCGCAAGGCATTAGCGTTCCTGGCAGCAAGGGCTTTTCCTGCGCCCCTCCACCATCCAGGTCCAGGGGGTCAGAGGGGCATGGTTGCGGGTGCCAGGTGAAATGTAGCTGCAGGCTGGGGCAAACAGTCAACCGGGGCAACGCTAACCAAAAAGCTTCACAAGGATGCCCCCATGCTCCTCTGCGGCGAGCCTTACCCTCTCCAATCTCCTCTCACCCTCTCCCCAACACCTTAACTGGAAAAATACATTCCCAATCCCTAATCTATCTTCTGTTCTTTTTTATGCCTTCTGGTCCTGACCCAAGCATACATCTGCTACTATAGGTTTGTGTAGCTAACTACCCCATGGAGCAAATGTGCAATCGCTGCCAACCACTTCCTGTATCACTCAGCGGAATTATTGGCATCGTTCTTGCGCAACGATTCAAATAAATAAACAATTGCAACAGCAAAAAAAAGAACTGGCTGCTCCTAACTTTGACCCTAATTAATGCCACCTTAATTTAGTGGAGTTAGTTGGATCTGCCCATTCTTTGTTAGGACCCATACATGGTAATATGTTCTAATCATGAGATTCCCATGGTAATTTTAACACATCATCCAAGCTCAAGAGGTCTACAGAGTTTTGTTATTCTTTAGGAGACGCCTTGGCCCATAGCCTCGCTTAGGAAAGAGCAGATTTATGGGGGCCGTCTCTAGAATCCCACTGTTTACCTTTGCACCATCCTAAGCAGATTCACTGGAGTTCACTGTTTGATCCAACACCTCATCCTTTAAGAACTCTGTGCCAGAAGCATCACTAAGAGTCTGATGGCCCCAGAGTTCAGCCACTGGAAGCGTCTCAGCAGACAAGATGAGGCTAACAAGGTCCAGTGGGGTTAACAATGATACCAAGCCCAGTGTCAGCTTCACACCTGACATTACCTGCCATAATAACTCAATATGACAGCGCTCTTTTCACATGGGACCATAGCACTTAATTCAAGCACATTTGCATCTCAGGTAATACAATGGTTTAAATATTTCTTAAATACTGTTATTCGATTGGAAAAGTCGGTTTGTGTTGTAGGATTTCAATACCACTATTGACTTACAAATGTGGCAATGTCTGCTCCCAGCCAGCCCACCTGACACCACACAACATTGACAAAGTCATCCCTACAATATGAAAGAAGTTACGCAACAAACAGAAGCTTTGTCACACGTCACATGTAAGCTTAACTTTTGTATATGTCTGTTAGCTATGGCCTCTTATACAAAAGCTTTTTTGCATTTGTGAAGCTTGCAACTGCCACAGATCACAGGCCTTGCTACCACAAAAAGCTATATGAAAATGTACTAAAATGACTATGTGAATCAGACTTTTTTTCTGACTTTATTTAATGTTCGAAGTGTGTTCTGTATAGCAATAGGTAAGGGGCTGAAAGGGGATTCTCTCCATTATTTGTGAATGTCATAAAATGGATCAGTGGCTTGAAACTGTAATTGTAAAAGATTAATCAGCTACTGACACCCAAAGTGAGATAACTGGTTCCACAAGGGACAGCCTGTTCCAGGATTCATGGGAAGTGGTGTAGAATAAACAGAGGCACAGGGAGCAGTGCAGGCACATCCTGGAAGACATATATTTATTTGTGTTTCTCTTTTGAACAGCCCATGTCCCTTTAGGGCACTCAGGCTGCTTTAAAACTGTCCCTTTGGAATCCTGAGGTATGGAAGGCCATCTGCTGTTCTTCACAGGCCTCCTTCCTGAGTGGACATTACAGGGTTTACAAAATGAAGCCCTGTTTGCAATAGAGTCTGTGTTTAATTAGCACCCACTGGTTTGTGAACAGGTCTTGCATCTTGAGCCCCAGCTGTTTTCAAAAGATCACTTAAAACAGTCTGTAATTTTTAAAAAAGGTACAGGAAAAATAGATGAAAAACCAATGTCCTACCCTTGTCTGCACAACAGCTGCTCACCAGGGGGGTGAAAAAGACGGTCTGGGGGACACTCCTGTGGGAACTGTTCTCTGGTAACTGCAGAGACAGGCTTCTGACCCTCTTTGGACCAGATGCAGGGTCCTATGATCTCATGAAGAAGACTCAGATTGAGGGATTTGGACTCACCACTGAGGAGTACAGAATTAGATTCAGGGGGCTCGCAAAACCCAAAACCAATCCTGGATTAATTTTGTAGACTACTCAGTAAAGGCACTGGGTGGCTGGTTAATTGGAAACAATATGCATGACTTTAATGGAATTTACAACCTGTTAATTAAGGAACACATTTTAAGTAACTGCATTGATAAAAATTTGTATCAGTATGTAGTAAACCTAGGTCCACTTTCCCCTCAAGAATTGGGAAAAATGGCAGACCACTGGGTCAAAACAAGTGTAACTAGGACATCCACTGGGGATGACCAAAATAAAGAGGTCACAAAACCTCCCCAGAAGAAAGACAGTGAACCCCTTAAGGATAAAAGTAAGGAGTCCCAGGTAGCCCCCCGAAAACCTGTCCAGGAGGGTGGGCCCAAAGACACCTCACAAGCCAAACCAGGGTACCAAGGTAAGAATTGAGATCCCAACAGAATATGGTGTCATAACTTTCAGAAGTCAGGACACCACACCAAGGACCCTAACTGTCCTAAAAACAAGATCCCTAGTACAGCTCCAGGGGTGACTAGCGTAGCCCCAGCAGTTGCCAGTGTAGCTCTGGAGGAAGGGTCCTCCGATGAGAAAGTCCTCCTAGCTTTTAACTGGAAAATGGGCCCAAGAGGTAAGCTCGAGATCCTAGAGGGGAGTAGACACTTCCCCCACCTACTGGTGAATTGAATCCCAGCCACTTCCCTGATAGATACCTGTGCCAGTCACACTGTGGTGCATGACATGTTGGTACTCCCACACCAGTATGTCTCAAGGGAAACAAGAAGAGTAAGGGCTGTCCCAGGGGGAGTCACTGTTAGGCCTGTGGCTGTAGTGCCCCTAGCAATAGATGGGTCCCTTAGATGGAGTAAGGTGGTAGTCAGTAAAGACCTCCCCCTCGATTGCCTCCTGGGGAATGACCACTTAGAGGTGGATCTGAGACAAAGAGAGGCACTGGCCCAATGCAGGCCTCACTCAAGAAACCTGGGGGGCTCAACCTTCAGTCAGTGCAGCTAAGCCACCAAAGAGTAAGACAAAACAAGGTAGGAAAGATGGGCAACTGTTATTCACAGTTTCAGAGGGACAGGGAGATTCTATACCAGCGAGGGAAAACTCCAAACGTGGCCCTGGTAAAGCCCCCCGAGTCAACAAAAAGACCTGGCTAGTCAGGCAACTGTCCAGTCTGACTTGGTGGCTCCACAACTGGCAGAACACAGGGTTGAGGAAGGGTGTTCACTACAAAGTATAGTGACCCCACACCCTAAAAGAACAGACAGACAGCCGGGACCCACAGAGACCTATAACATAGTCCCTTTACTTGCCAGTCAGGAGCTTAAGCTGTGGGCACTGACAGCTGTCAGCAGCTTCTGCTGGGTGTTAGCCTTCATGGCAGCCCTATCCTTGGCATGGTGGCCCAAACCCTTGCCAAATAGCAAGCTAGGCCCTCTGACCCTATTGGTCATGGTGGGGTTGCTCAGACTGTGGGTAATCTCTGTAGGTAAGCTGGGCTTTGCCCTATCTAAGTTAGAATTTGCAGAGGTAGGCACCTCCGAAGTCAAAATAAAAAGATGGGATGAAGACACTAAAGAGCAAGGAGAGGAGCTTTGGGAATTAGGTACTTGATAAGGTAGGCCGGCACCCCAAAGGGACTGACCTGGACAGAAGGATATAAGTCAGAGTAGGCCCTGCAACTTTCAAACCACTTCTCCAACACTTCCTTGCCTGACAGACTAGGAAGACTCTCCCAGCATTGGCCGAGTCTCCTGGCCTTGGGGCTGGGGGAGGGCTTGTGTAGGAAAGTGGATTTTTGTTGCAGTAACCCCCCACACACTTTTTGCCTGATGAATGATGCTCTTTTCCTTGGTGTGCCCTGGGTCCATGCCAATCAGGTACCCAGGGCCTGTGTTCCTTTCCTAAAAACTGTACTAAAGCCTACACCTAATTGGCATCTCTGGCCACATGTCAGCCCCTGGTAAATGGTACCTTAGGTACCCAGGGCACTGTGACCTGAGAAGGCACTAAGGGCTGCAGCAATTATAGTGCCACCTTTAGAGGCCCTGTTCCCTGACACACATACACTGCCTCTGCAGACTGAGTGTATGGGTGCAGAACAATGCAAAGAGTCGACATGGCACACATCCCTGTGTGTCATGCACACAAACACACTGCCCTAGCATACCTCAGTCACCCCTCCACCTTGATGCACTATGCCAGTGGTGTAGGTACAAGTGCATGAGCCCTGTGCCTCTACAGTACCCAGGACCATTCCTGGGGACTGTAAGTATAGTGAGGACATTAAAAGTATATGGTGCCTGGAGGTTGTCATTACGAACTCCACAGCACCATAATGGTTACACTGAAGACTGGGAAGTTTGGTATCAAACTTCTCAGCACATTAAATCCACACTGATGTCAGTGTGAGATTTATTGTAAAATGCACGACATAGGGAAACTTAGAGTTACCCCCTGAACCTAACCCACAACCAGCGTCCTGACTGAGAGGCTGCCTAGGCTGTCACACAGCAGACATGTTGCTGGACCCCTGGGTGGAGAGCCCCCACTCTCCTGGCCCTGCAACAATGCACATCCTGGGATGAGGTGCTAGTTATCCTCCCCCAGGATGGGCAGGGGGAGCTTCAAAGGCAGGCCGCCTTTGTGAGATTCTTCAGGCTACTTGTTGTACCCAGCAACTGGCCCCCGCCGGTTCTTACCCCATCTCTGGCAGGAAGACAGGCGTGAAAAACAATGGAAGGAAAGGGGGTGTGCCAGCCTCTGCCAACCCCACCCCTCAGGTGGGGCTGGTGAGGTAAAGCACAACTCCTGTCTCTCGCCATTTTGAGAATGGGGAGCCCTACCCAATCAGAGATAGGCTCCTGCCCACCTGCCACTGGAGAGTGGCAAGATAGGGGGTGTACTCAGCCAGGACAGTGACCCATTTGTCCCTGCCCTTGCCCTGCCTGTAACACCCCTAAATGAAGTATTTAGGGGCTCCCTGAACCTTCCTTCCTCAGATCCCGATTCTGAAACAAGAAAGAAGAGCATGAAGAAGAAGACCTGCTGCGCAGCTGCTAACAAGAGGACGACTGACTTGGCCCAAGCCCCTACAGGCCTGTCAATCCTCGAACCTGCTGCTGCTAAATCTGTCTCCTGTGGTCAGCAACCTAAAAAACCCCGGGGACCTGACTGCCTTGCTCATCTAAGGACTTGGACTCCCACAAGCAGTGGTAATGCTCAAACAAGCAACGCCCCTGGTGCCAGCCAGGAACTGTGAATCCAGCACACTCTGAACCCGCCAAGCCCAGCGTTTGCCTGAGTGGACAAAGACCACGAGGACGTCCCCCCAGTGACCGTGATCCAGAACCCAGCACCCAAGGACCCTTCTCGACACTCCTGACAATGCCTGCAGGCGCTCAACCAGGGACCCCTCTAACCGCGACTAGCTGAGGGTAAGAATTCCCAACACTAAAAGACACCCCTGCACCCGGTGCCCTGCGGCCCCCTGTGCTCTCCTCCGGGGTGCCTATCTAACTCACAGCTTCCCAACTAACCTCTCAAAGTGGTGGTCGCACCTGAAGAATCTACGTCCCTGAGCCTGCAGCCTTTGTTCAACTATCAGCTTTTCCATTGAAATACATTGGGCGTCCGACTGCCCAAAAGGACACTGCACCCAGCCACCCGAGTGCCACTGGAAGTGCAGCATCTGTTCTATTCTATTTGCCCTGTGTAAGTGACCAGGAGCTCAGCTCTCACAGCCGCGTGGCCTGCCTGCTAGCAGCCACCAACCAAAGGCCCCTTACCCGCCATAGGCTAACAGTGGGCCTACTCACTCTGCACATGGCTATCCCTGTGCCGTTGAGGGTGTAACAACTGTACCTACCTGACCCTGGGAGACCCTTGAGTCTTACCCCAGAACCTTAACTCTGCCAGTCGAGTACTTACCCAAAAGTCGTTAACTTGCATTTTCTCCATAGGGTAACATTGGCTGGTTTTCACTTGAAATTTCTTCTAAATGTCGAGTTTTGAAACTTTGAAATATTCTTTAAAAATCATCCGAACAACGAAAACAAAATTACTCACCTGTAACCAGGAGAGATCCCAGTGCTGGATCTTTGTGCCCAG
This sequence comes from Lissotriton vulgaris, assembly GCF_964263255.1. Lineage (NCBI taxonomy): Eukaryota > Metazoa > Chordata > Amphibia > Caudata > Salamandridae > Lissotriton > Lissotriton vulgaris. The sequence continues at coordinate 47,578,784 of NC_141699.1, forward strand.
CACTGACCCTAAAAAGTCATTATAACTGTAACTTACTGTTAACTTGACTTAAAGTTACAAATTTTCCTCAAAAATCGCCTGTGTAACAAAACCGATTTCTTTCAACTGTTTACAGGAAATGCACTAGGGCTGAATCCAGGATCCCGCCCTGAGTAAGAAAAACTTTTGTAAAGTGATTTTATTGCATTTACTTTAAACTTCCAATTGAGTTCAATGTTAATATTGTGTTAGGTTTATGTTGCATATTGCAACAACTGTATCTATTGCATTCTAAAGTCTTCTGCTATTTGAAAATATTCAATTGCAACATCTGATTCTGAGAAAGTATTTATGATACCTACTTGTGGTTCTAAAATAAACAGCAATATGTTTTTATATTCAAAACAATTGTCCTAGAGTTCAGTTCTTGAGTGTGTGAGACCATGTGCCGACTGAGTGTGTACAACAAATGCTTTACACAGTCCACAGATACTGCCTTACTGCTCGACCAAGCTAACACTTTAGAGAGTAAGGTTATATATAACTTCAGCCTCTTCCCTACCTGGAGACTGTGGGCTCTGTGCACACTGAACCCTACTTTGGTGCAGTATATACAGAGCCAATTTCTTACAGATGGCCATTTTATTGCACAGACTGCTGGAGGTACAAGATGAATCCACATGTTCGCTATGTAAAAATATTGTTGATACTCCTGTTCTTGCCAACAAGTATAATTATAGAATAAAAATCCCTGAAGCCGCCCTTAACCTCACCTATGGCCACTTCATCGCATCTCTATTGTCAGTGCACTGATCCTTCAAAACATTCACATGTTGTAACTAACTGTAGTAAGAACACTGGTAACTTTATATAATTAAAGATTTCTAGTTGTCTCTTTGAACAAATAACTAGGGATTGCTTATCAAGATAAATATCTGCTAGAAGGTCTCTTAGGCTTGAATGGGGAACCCCATACCTCAAAGATCAGCAGAAGTGAATCACATCAGGATCTGCAACAAGCTCTCTGTTAGACCTGGCACCATCGGTGTGGGTCTCCCTTCCATTCTTTGCTGTTGCCTCATGTATTTTTTCTGGTGTTGTATGCTTTGGGCACTGTGTCACTGCTATTCAGTGCCACGGTGCAAGTGCTCCCTACTGTAAATTGATGTATTAATCCGTGGTTCCATGTTTGGCTATTTGGTTTACTTGTCAGACCAGAGTCTAGTGCACTGAGTGTGCCCAGGGCATGTAAATCCAAATGCTGCCGGTAGGCTTACAGCACTGGTTGTGCCACCCACAGAAGCAGCCTTGTAAAATGTTTCTAAGGTCTGCCATTGCAGAGCCTGCTTTCAGTCTGGTACTGTCATGCTGACTGGGCAAGTGCACCAACTTCCCAGTCCCTAAACCTTCCCATTTCTTCATATCAGTCACCCCTATGGTAGGCCCAAGGGCAGGGTATATTGTAAGTATAAGGTAGGACAAGCCCTGATGTGTGTGGCATGTCCTAATACGGAATTACAGCCATTTTCGTTTTTCACTATTGCAAGGCTACCTGTTCTCCATATGCCAGAATGATCTGTTAGAGGTATTACATTTTATAATCCTAACTGTCTCGGATAACATGGTAGAAATTCGAGTTTAGTATGCCTGAACTCAGAATAATAAAATACATCTTTTAGTAAAATGTATTTTAATATTCTGTGTTTGCAAATACCACTTTTAGAAAGTAGGTATTTGCTTGTCTAACCATTCAAACCTGCCTCTGCTAGTTTGTGTATTCCTATGTCTGGTTTTGTGAGTGACAAGGCTGGGGAATTCCAGGAGACAGGCTGAGTCACCCAGTAGTGAATAGAGAGATGTGCATCTAGATGGGAGAGAGGAGTTGCACCTGAACCTTAAATAGGGATGTGCCTGACTTCCACAATGCTGGCTTCACCCCCTGGGAAGCGGTTGATGTTTCTGCTGCTTTACTAACAAAGGAAGGAAAAAGGAACTTTAAATACTTTGCTTTCAACTTGTGAAGGATCTCCAAGGGTTTGGAAAAGAGCTTGCCACCTGCTGAAGTCTCGGGGACAACAGACTTCACATCCCAGCTTCCCAGAGTTCTTTTCGAAGTGCCTGCTGCTGTTTTTAGCCTCTGCGGAACTGCGTGTCGCAAGGAGCTTGAAGCGTGACTCAACGAGAAAAAGTGTGTCGCACTGCCTGCCGTCACAACCCAGAAGGAGGGTGTCACCGCTGGAACTGTCGCACTGCATCACATCGGAGAGAAGCGTGCCGCATGGAAGAGGATGCGTGTCCCCTTCGCTGCTGCTGCGGTCGCAACTCCAAAGAAGGAGGGTGTCGCCGCTGGAGCTGTCGCACTGCACCACATCAGGAGAAGAATCTCGCAACGAGGTCGGTGCGCGTCGCCATCGCTGTGCCTGCTGCCGAAACTCCAAAGCAGGAGGGTTTTGCCGCTGGAACTGTCGCATTGCACAGCATCAACCAAGAGCACCTCGCATCCCCGAGAAGCGTGCCGTCATCGGAGCTGCTGCCGTCGCATCTTGGATGTCGCCGCTGTAGTTGCCGCATCGAGCTGAAGCTTCACGCATTGTGGAGAAGAGGGTCGCCGCTGGAGCTGTTGCTGTCTCATCGTAAGGGTGTCGCCACTGTAGTCCACGCATCGAATCGAGAGTTTCTCGCATCCCCGAGCAGCATGCCGCATCTGGAAGATCTTCATGTTTTTATTTCTTTGTATCTGAACTTTGCCGCATTTCCCATCCCTGCGACATTGCTTGTCATGAAAGCGCAACGCAACCTAAGGTACATAGATGCATTGTGTCGCATCTAAGGACTGAACTGAACTAAGCTTAAATCTACCATCTTAAAGTAATCATAGTTTGTATTGTTGTCGTTTATGGTCTTGTGGTAACTCTATATAAAGTCTACTTATTATTTATATAAAACCTGTGTGGTGTCCATTTGTAATGTTGGCACTGGGTTACTGTATGTGATCGCAAATGCTTAACTTACAACGCCTCTGAAATAAGCCTTGACTGCTCGTGCCACGCTCACCCTAGAGCAGAGGTCTTCAAACTTTTTGATGCTGAGACCCCCTTGTAAAACCATTTTAGGCGTTAGGACCACCTTCCGACAAAAGTTTCTAGAAACTGATACTCCTCATCATCAACTTTTGACAACCATAAGTGCGCCTGTTAGACCTCATCACATCCATCCATCCATCATTCATCCACCCACACTTTCACACATCCATCCATCATCCATCCACCCTTTCATCCTTCCATCCATACAGCCATCCTTCATCCATCCACCCTTTCATCAATACATCCATCCATCCATCCACCCACCCTTTCATCTATCCATCCACTCATCATTCATCCCCCCACCTTTTCACACATCCGTCCATGCATCATTCATCCATGCAACCTTTTATCCATCCATACATCCATCCTTCATCCATCCACCCTTTCATCCTTCCATCCATAAGTCAAATCTTAAACATGTCAGATACCAGTGGCATCACACATGTATTTAAGACAATCTTTTCGGGACTGTTAGCACCCTTTGAAGCAGTAGTGGGCATCTTCCTGAATTTCGTACATTCTGTGTTCGGCGGCCTGCCTCTCATCTTGGGACTCGTAGCAGGAATCTTATTTTTGTTCCTTCTGCTCCAATACGGCAAGTCAAGTCACAGACAAAACTCAGGCTACAATGAAAGACACTATCCTAGCAATGCGATACCAAGATCGGATTACTAAAGTCCTCGGCTTGGCTCGGCTAAGAGATCTGAATGCTACCTGGTTTCTTTCATTCAGACCAATCTTGCAAGATTGCATCTTACCTGTTCTACGAAGCCTGCTTTGCGGAAAAGAATGCGTGTTAGACGTCTGTCTCACACTCCCATCAGCAGTACCTATGGATGTCGATACTTTGCTTGGTTCGGTAACGGCTCATGCAACGTGTTGTCCCCAGCGGCTACCCATTCTGATGACGGTATTCGTTGAGACCTCACCATTACGATTAGTTGGCGGTGAGGTACGAGATGAAAGCGGCACACAGGTACAAACTTCAGTGACCATTGCTGATCTAGACACCGAATATGGCAATGCTTCGCACATATGCACTATTTCTACTTTTTTGACCTGGTCCAACTTTCACCTACTGTTGTAGATGAATTTTTTACCATCCTATCTGAGTTAATGTTCTCTCCTAGCAACGAGAATAACTTTTGAAAAAGCGAGCACACAGCGTTCCCTGAACTCTGAATTCGGCCTTCAGTTTTGATAAACAGAACTGCTAAAAAACATTGGAACTATTTTTCTTCCCGAAAGCGAAATTATTTTTCTCCAGTTCCCAAAATATTTACCTTTTTTTTTTTTGGCACATGATACTCTGCTTAAAGTAGAACTATTCTTAGAGAACAAGATTTCTATTTTTTAAATCTCTAGAGACAATATTTTGACTTAGCCTCTAGCACATGTACAGTCTTGTATAAATATGTGATGAAATGGTCTCGACCTTCTCTTCTGTATTAAGAGCCATTTCATAAATGTAAATTTCGTGATTCATTCAGTCAACATTCTAAATGTACAAAATATGCATTATCTGAATGACACCACTGCTTACTAAAAACGTACAGTATTATACTCATTTTTCGTGGACATACCATTTCAAATGCTTACTATGTATTTTGGGGTGGGCTGGAAAACACATGCATCGTTATAAGTTTAGTATTGCTTAGTATTTAGTAATGATGGACATTATACGTGGAGTGGGTGTTGTGAATGTTTCTAGGACCCTAATTAAAACATTCCCGATTTATGCCCTTATGTGGTTATATCAAATCATACCCTTATAAAGGCATAAGAATCATCTCCATATTAAGTCATAGCATAATGCAGTCCAAATACGGCAAGGCTACTCCCATAGACTCCTATAAAGCACAACACGTTCTTAAACAAACCAAGCCTCCAGCAGCCCGGGAATAGCCCCTGCTTCTGTATTGATTTGTCCTAGAACTCCTGGAGTGCTGAAAGAACTGCGAGTTCTTAGTGGCGTCTTATGTTCAACCTTACATCAACTCGGCACCTTCCAGGTATAAATGTACCAGCATCTGCCTTAAGCAACACACGGTGGTTTGGAGCAGATCGGCTATCTACTTGCCCGACGCCCTGCTGATGTGAGTGCCGAAGGAAGCCGACCCTCCCTGTTGACGCACTGAGAGAGACACTGTCTTTTCTACTGCGGAGGAGTCCAGCTCCAGTGTTTCCCTGACACCCTCGCAGTTGCTGGGAGATCGAGTCCTGAGAAAGAAATACAAGACCTCCTTCATTCTATAACCAAGGTACGGAGCTGATTAGACCCACATAGAATTCTTGATTCAGATTCTTGGCAAAAACTGTAACTCATCTACTCCTTCCCTGTACTAGGCTTAGGTTAGGTACACTGGGGTAGGCGTATCTTAAAAACACCAGTTGAGTATGTTTAGTCATTATTTTAACATTGTATGTATTTTATCCATTTTAAGTATCTTATGGCTTAAAAACCATATAAATGCTTTTACAGTATTATTTCATAATACTCATTTTACTGTACGCACTTTGCTTTATGACAAGTATTGCAATTGTGGAAATTCATTTCTCTTGCATGAGAAAGAAGACTGCTTAATAAATAACTCTTTTATTGAAATCGCCCGTCTCTCTATTTCTCTGCACTTCTGGTGAAACGAAGCATGCACGATTGACTGAGTGAAATAGCTATCTATTCTTTCCGCGACTCTAGAGATATTCCTTATTTCAGGGGTAACAAAGTTGTCATGTTATTTGGTTGTCAGAAGCTAATCCCTTCCTGTCTATTCAGGAAAGTTAACACCTTCTTGTTTACTTGAGAAAGTTTCTAGTGACCTCTGAGCTAGCTGGCACACACACAATTAAGTCTAACATATTCAATAGAGACCTAGTCGACCTCAGTCCTACGTCTACACTATCGTTTATGTTATTCCAATGCGCAAAGCCAATTGGGAATATAGGAACTACACTACACCTGTGATAGGGATAATACCACCACGGCAGGCTCAATAACATGTCGGGAGTACTTGAAAGACAAGGATGCAGTACTTAAAACGTCTTGGGTAATCCCATATAGTTTTCTTCTTTATTGATTGGGTCACCTTGATATGATTAATATCAAACAATAATATGGATAGTTGTTGGTATACGATGACTTTCTATTCTGCTCATTTATGTGTATATTTAGAGAACATATTTTGGCAATGTGCTTGTCCATATGGGTCAAACGGCCTTCGTCAGGGGTGTCCTCCATATTCCCTATCGAAACGCTCTCGAACCATGCTATTAACAAGGCAAGAGCTCTCACATCTGGGTTTCTTTTCACAACTGGAAACCCTTAATATGGGTTAACTAGTTTTCATGGTTGTGATAAGAGGGCACTTCCCATTAGTCACAATCTTGGTTTCTTTTCACTGTTGGAAAGCCCTAATATGGATTAACTGGATGTCATGGTGAGTGGGCACTTTCTGTAGTCACACACTCGTCAATGGTAAAGTGCCAGCCTATGTATCTATGGTGCCCTCATCTCAACTTCCATATTGTAGGAAGCTGACATTTTATGCAGTGATGCCAATGTATGGGCACACCATGCAAAAAGTCCAGACAACCCTTATTGCTTTACAAGACGTATTTTAATAATCCCAAGTGCTCTATTTGTGGTAGTGTGGCCGAACAGCTTAGGTTTATCAGAGGGAAGTCTAAGCATTTGCTGTACACTCAATAAATGGTCCACACAATGAATGAGATATCTGAGAGCTATTTATAAAAACAAATTAGATTTTTATATGAATTTAGAAACCAAAGTCTTTAGAATAACTTTAGTACATTTGTAGATATCGATTATGGAAGAAAATCGCAAAATAGTTCAAATTACGGGTTTGAGGAGTGAGCATCAAACTCTACAATGTTAGCCTATGGGAGGGAAAACACATGTAGCAAAACGATACTTGCAGTGGGAGTTCAGTGGTGCCCTTTGGGGATTAAGGTGCTAGGGGAGCATGGTCCAAAGTACCACCAGCAATGCTGTGGTGCTTCATTAAACAAGCATTTGCAAGGTAATAGGTCTCGCATTTATACAAGTTTGAGGCATTGGCCTTGCAAATGACAATGTCTTTGAATCATGTTTTGGTTTTTAAAACACAAATAAACAAGCATTTGCAATGCAACAGGTCTCGCATTCACATGAGTTTAAGTTTTGGCATTGTAAATGGCAATGCCTTTTTTATTTGTATTTTAAAATCCAAAACATTATTCAAAGGCATTGTCATTTGCAATGCCAATGGCTAAAACCTGCATAAATGCGAGACCTATTGCATTGCAAATGCTTGGTATGTATTATTTATTTATGCATAATCACATAGCGCTGATATTACCTAAAGGTGCAGGGAGGGAAGGGTTTCTAGATCGATGGGACCTGGATTGTGCTAAGAGGTATAGCGGGACCAAAAGATTTGGTGAGAGGTGGAGAGTCTGAAGGGGGGCAGGAAGAGACCTGTAAGGGCAAAGGAGGAGCTCCTGGAATGGAGGGGAAAGCTGTACTGCAGGCCAAATAGTTAAATATTGGACAGATTTGTTAGCATGAGCTGAAAGCCATTTTGTATTTCTGGTGGCCATTTCGTCTGCAGGGGCTCTGTCTTACCTTTCTGTTAACTGCTCTTGTAGCCTGCCTAGAGACAAACTATATTCAGCATCTTCCACTTCGCACATGCCCTGAAGGGCCTAGCTAGTAGAATGCACCTGCCTCTCTAGTACAACTGTCAGGCTATTTTTGCTGCTGTATGGAGAAGTGTTGGCCTTGGTCCTTCTGGCAGGTTCACCCCTAAACTTTTTGCTTATGGATGTGACTTAGTGCTAGTGATTTCTGGCTTCTGCACACTTTCACTGTGTCCCAGTGGAAAGTGCATGCGTACTCTGGTGTGGTGAGGTTGGCCTGCCCTCCCATAGGGATGCATGGGGAATGTATGTGTCCATGTTAGTTCCTGAAGCGTAAGGTGTGCAGGCTCGAGTTTGGTATGTGCAGACTCGTGTGATTAAATGCTGCGCAGTGATGTATGTGGCGTGATTGTGTCTAGTGTGGAAGTGCCACTTCTAGAAGTTGGCATGTTTTGTCTGGCATGTGATTGGCTGGAGCTGGCTTGTGTGCCAGGCTCCAGGAGTCAGGATGAGTCTGCCCCGCTGGTGAGTGTTGAGATTAGCATGAGTGATGCAAGGGAGGAGTACACCTGGGACCTGAATAGGCTGGGCTTTCCCCACACAATGCTGGCTCCGCCCCCTGTGGTGCGACTGATGACCCTAGCCTAACTAGTGAATAGAAAGGGTGGCTGAGCACATCAAGAGTGCTCCAAAACCAGCTGTGACTGGTTTCTTCCCCACCCTACACACAGACAAAGGTGTTTTACTGTATAAAAAGGGGCTGTGTCCACTTACAAAAGGTTCTTCTTTTTGATCCATGCAAGGGGGGGCCTGCTGATGCTGCTGGGCGCCAGGAGGACCGCCACTGGGGATTGCCTCCCTGCCTAGGAGGACCCTGTGAGCTGGCCCCTGGCCCAGCCTTGCCCCCCCCCCTTGAAGGACTTTGTTGCAAACATTTGGGCCACTAGCGCCTGGGAGCGCTTTATTTTGGCCCCTAGCGCTTGAGAGCGCTTTATTTTACACTAGCGCCTGGGAGCGCTTGATTTTTGCCCCTAAGTGCTTGGTAGTGCTTTTATTCCACTTTCGCGGCTGCCCACGCCGCATGTTGCCGAGTTTACCGCCCTTGATTTGCCCCTGACGGGTGCCCACCCCGCCAGGGACCCTGCCGGCAAATCTTGATATTTCAACCGGGAGCCTACCCCGGATTGACACCGATGAGGAGAGCATTCCCTTGGGCTGCCGCTCTGCCCATGGCGACCCAGAAGCAGCTTGATGGCTGGCCAATTGCAGCGTGGTTCCGGGAGAAGGGCCGGAAATCCCGCCCCCGCAGCCCGAGAGGAAGGATACTGCTGCATCGTGTCAGCGAGGTTCTCACGAGGGAGATCCCCGGCCACCTGAACCGGAAGCAGGAAGCAACGGGAGCTGACCTCGTGCTCCTGCGTGAGCCTGGGGAAGCTGTGCTGGGAATCACCAGTCCCTCGTGTGGAGAGGGACCCTGGCAGTGTCCCCCGCCACAGTCAATGAGGTCCCGATGTGAAGGGGAGCCCCAGAGTGCACCAACAAGCGCAGAGGAGAGGAGCCCCCCTGTTGGACAGGCCTCTTGGCATGCCCGTCCCCTCCCCGCATGGCGGGTCTCGGACTACTGTTACACCAGTTCCCCGGACAAGACCCACACCTGCAGCCCTCTGGGTCAACCCCCAGCTCTTCCCTAACGGAACCCAGACCCGTAACTACCCCGACCTCCGAGTGCGAGGGTCCGGACATCAAAGGGCGCCAGACCTATAACTGGGGTAGCTCCAGAGCAGGAAGGCAGTTGTATCCTGGAGTCGAGAGACACAGAGACAAACTCATCCTTGGAGGCCTGCTGGCGCTGCCGCGGCTCATCCTCGTGAACCATCTTTGAAGGCCTGCTGGCGCTGCTGCAGCTCATCCTCGTGAACCATCTTTGAAGGCCTGCTGGCGCTGCCGCAGCTCATCCTCGTGAACCATCTTTGAAGGCCTGCTGGCGCTGCCGCGGCACATCCTCGTGAACCATCTTTGAAACAAGGATCTCGGCGTCCCGAGAACCAGAACTTCGCTCCCCTTCGGACACCAAGGTCCACATTCCAAAAGACGTCGTCCGAGAGTACTACCGGAACGACGATATCCAGCAATGGTTCAAGGCCTACGAGGTAGCCATGATCTCCCACTGTATTCCGCGAAAAGACTGGGGAGCCGGGTTGTGGGGGAAATTCGTCAACGAAGGAAGAGATGCCCTGCTACAACTCCCCGACGCAGAGATGACCTCCTACGAGCACATGAAAGCCGCCCTCCTCACTCGCTATGGGCTCACCCCTGAGATGTAAAGGCAGCGATTCCGAGACTGTAAAAGGATCCCCGGTACCACCTGGGTGGAATATGTGAACTTTTTTAGCCGAGCCTTCGAGGGGTGGATCAAAAGCAGCCAGGTCACCACCTATGAACAATTATTCGATCTCGTGTGGGAGCACCTATCCAATAATTGTTTCATTGAACTAAGGCAGCATCTCCTCGATAGCAAGCTGACCGAACCCCGGAAACTCGCCATTGAAGCGGATCGATGGGAGAGCACCCGGGTCCCCCGGAATTGGCCGGGTGAACAAAACAGAGCCTCCCAGGGGTCCCACCGTCCGCGAGGGGGAGGAGGAGGCCAGGGTCGGGGCAGGGACACCGCCACGGTGCCCTCCACTAGCAACCCCCCGTCTCCGGCTAGAAGAGGAAGCCCTCTGACGCGACCGGGATTCCGCTCCAACATTGTCTGCCACAAGTGCCAGCGGCCCGGTCATTACGCCAATGACCCCAACTGTCCGAGAAACCAGTCAGCCCAGGCCCCGGGTCCAATGAACCGCCAAATCACCGCCGTGGCCCTCGGAGAAGAGCAAGGCGAAGAAGAAGCCGAAGAGTGCGAACAATACCAGACCGATTGGGAACCTGCAGCCATGTCCCTGATATGTCTAGGAGAAAGGGACATGGTCCCACGGGCCCCCATCCCAGCCAACACGCAGAAGTACAGCCAGTGGGTCACCATTAATGGACACCGGGCAGAAGCCCTCCGCGACACGGGGGCCAGTGTGACCGCAGTCCGTTGCCATCTGGTGACCCCGATCAAATCTTGCCCAACGTACTTTGTCCTGTACGGTCTGCGGACAACTCTGAAAGCCTGCGCCAGATGGCCCGCATCCCCTTCGAGTGGGGGGAAGTGTCGGGCATGCTGAAAGTGACCGTCCGAGACGATGCCCCCATTGACTGCCTCCTGGGGAACGATCTCGAGAGCTCCCCCTGGTCAGCCGTTGAACGAAAAGAGCACCTGGGGATGCTTGGCCTCCCTGAATGGGTCTGTGCGATGACCCGATCCATGGCCGCCCGCGCCATCCCATCCACTGAAGAACCCGAGTGGCCCGAGCCTCCCCCGCCGGTCGTCACAGAAGAGACCACCCCTGAACCTGGTACCCCGGGGTCCGACAATGAAGAACCTGACCCACCCCGGGACATACCGGAGCTGGCCCAGTGGCGCCAAGAAGGTGGCCCCACTCTGGAACAGTTCCGCTAGGAACAAAGAGCGTGTCCCTCCCTAGAGGGGCTCCGACATCAAGCCATAGCCCAGAGCGCAGGGGATGCCTCAGGGGCCCACTGGATCTATTGGGACAATGAACTCCTCTACAGTGAGCAAAAGATTGCCGAACTGGGGGCCAGCCGGATGCTGGTGGTCCCCCTCCGATTCAGAGACTTCCTTTTGAACCTGGCACACGATGCGCCTCTCGCCGGGCACCTGGGGCAGGACAAGACTTACAGCCGCCTGGTGACCCATTTCTACTGGCCTAAGATGCAGAACGATGTGATAAACCACTGCCGGGCCTGCCCCACCTGCCAGGCCAGCGGGAAGAGCGGCCGTAAACTAAAAGTCCCCCTGCAACCCTTTCCAATCGTCACCACTCCCTTCAAGCGGGTGGGAATCGACATTATGGGGTCCTTGGAGCCCCGGACAGCGCAAGGTCACCGGTTCATTCTCGTCCTGGTGGACCATGCCACCCGCTATCCCGAGGCCATCCCTCTCCGGACCGTGACAGCGCCCGTGGTGGGCCGAGCCCTGATGGGGATCTTCTCGCGGGTGGGCTTTCCCCGAGAGGTGGTCAGTGATCGGGGCACGAACTTCATCTCCAGATACATGAAGTCCCTATGGCAACAGTGTGGGGTCACCTACAAATTTACGACCCCCTACCACCCGCAAGGAAACGGACTAGTGGAATGATTCAATCGCACCCTCAAGGGTATGATCATGGGCCTGGAAGAGCCCCTATGCCGCCAATGCGACGTGCTGCTACCCTGCCGCCTGTTTGCCTACAGGGAGGTCCCACAGAAGTTCCTGGGATTCAGCCCTTTCGAGCTCCTGTATGGGCACCCCGTCCTGGGTCCCCTCAGCCTGGTCAATGAAGGGTTGGAGGTGACCCCCCAAAAGGCTCCCCCCGATGTGTACAGGTACCTCTTGACCCTCCGGAATCAGACCCAAAGGTTCCGGGAACTTGCCAAGGCCAACCTCGAAGCCAGCCAAGAGGACATGAGATGCTGGTATGATCAAAACGCCTCGTCTATTGAGTTCGAGCCGGGACAACAGGTCTGGGTCATGTCTCCGGTCGAACCTTGCGCCCTCCAGGACAAATGGCCGGGCCCTTCAAGGTGGTGGAACGCAAGGGCCCCGTCACCTACCTGGTGGACCTGGAGTCCCCCAGGAACCCCCTCTGGGTCCTCCATGCCAATAGACTTAAGCCGCACTTTGTGCGATCAGAACTTATCCTCCTGATGGCTACCGACAGTGGGGCTGAAGAGGACTCCGAGCCCCTCCCCGACCTCCTGAAAACTCTAGCCCAAGACGGCTCCGTGGAAGGGGTCAACCTCTCTTCTACCTTGACCCAGCACAACGCCACAGCTGCAAAGACTTGTTGCAACAATTTGCCGATTAATTCTCCCTCACGCCCGGGGTTACCCCCTGGTGTCTCCACGATGTCGACACCGGGGATAGCTGCCCTATCCGGCACAGGGCCTACAGAGTTCCCGATCGGGTACGCGCCTGCATCCAATCAGAGGTCTCCTAGATGCTGGCCCTAGGAGTAATCGAGCCCTCCGACAGTCCCTGGGCCAGTCCAGTCATGCTGGTCCCCAAGGCCGCTGCCCCTTGCGTCGCCCCAGAACTCAGATTTTGTGTGGACTACCGGGGCTTGAACGCCGTCACCCGAACAGACGCTCACCCCATACCCCGAGCTGATGAATTGATTGACCGTCTGGGGGCCGCCCGCTACCTGAGCATCTTTGACTTGACCGCGGGCTATTGGCAGATCGGCCTCACCCCAGGCGCCCAGGAGCGATCCGCCTTCTCCACCCCGGATGGCCACTACCACTTCAAAGTGATGCCCTTCGGAATGAAAAACGCCCAGCCACCTTCCAGAGGCTCGTGAACAAAGTATTGGCGGGGCTGGAGGAGTTCAGCGCCACCAATCTGGACGATATTGCCGTGTACAGTCGCCACTGGGCAGAACACCTCCAACACCTCCGGGAGGTCCTGACCGCCCTCCGGCGGGCAGGACTAACAATCAAGGCCAGCAAGTGCCAAATCGGCCAAGGGTCCGTGACCTACCTGGGGCACCAGGTAGGAAGTGGCCAGGTGGCCCCTCTCCAACTCAAGATCACTGCCATCCAGGCATGGGAGCCCCCGGTCACCCAAACAGAGGTCCGAGCCTTCCTGGGGCTCACCGGATACTACCGGCGCTTCGTGAGGGACTATGGCAGCATTGTGGGGCCCCTCACAGAACTCACGTCCAAGAAGAACCCCCCGAAAGTACACTGGACCCCTGAGTGTCAGGCCGCCTTCGAGAACCTCAAGTCCGCAATGTGCACTGCTCCAGTGCTCCAAGTCCCCGACTACAGCCGGGAATTTATAGTACAGACAGATGCCTCCGATCACGGCGTTGGGGCCGTCCTCTCCCAAATCAACACAGAGGGAGTTTACCAGCCAGTGGCCTTCATCAGCCGACGCCTGCTGGCCCGAGAACAGCGCTGGAGCACCATAGAGCGAGAGGCCTTCGCCGTGGTGTGGGCCCTCAAGAAGCTCCGGCCCTATCTCTTCGGTACCCACTTCCGGGTGCAAACAGACCACCGACCTCTGCAATGGCTGATGCAGATGCGGGGAGAGAATCCGAAGCTGTTACGTTGGTCCATCTCCCTGCAAGGGATGGACTTCACTGTGGAGCATCGCCCAGGCCAAGATCACGCCAACGCAGATGGCCTGTCCCGCTTCTTCCGCCTCGGCGAGGAGATTACCCAAGAGGATGGGTGACTCTCCCTGCCTTCAGCTGGGGGGGACGCATGTTGGACAGGCCTCGTGGCATGCCCGTCCCCTCCCCGCATGGCGGGTCTCGGACTACTGTTACCCCTGTTCCCCGGACAAGACCCACACCTGCAGCCCTCCAGGTCAACCCCCAGCTCTTCCCCGACAGAACCCAGACCCGTAACTACCACATTCTCGGCTGGCCGGGGCCTTTCCTGAACCACCGTCCCCGGCCCAGCCGCCATCTTGGAACTGCCACGACCAGGCCTCGTGGCCGCGGGTCGACCTCAGCCTCAGGCCCAGCCAAGCCCCGACATCGAGGCACCACCATCCACCCAGGGGGGAAAGAGACCACCTGGCGAGTTAATGGAAGAAGGAGTGTCGATGGCTCCCCTCCGCCTGGTTTCGATCGCCCCCAGCCTCCCTGGGCGCCGGCTCCACCCCCCTGCTGGGTGTCTGGACTCCCTCATCCTGAACCCCCCGACCTCCAAGTGCGAGGGTCCAGACATCAAAGGGCGCCAGACCTATAACTGGGGTAGCTCCAGAGCAGGAAGGCAGTTGTATCCTGGAGTCGAGAGACACCGAGACAAACTCATCCTTGGAGGCCTGCTGGCGCTGCCGCGGCTCATCTTCGTGAACCATCTTTGAAGGCCTGCTGGCGCTGCCACGGCTCATCCTCGTGAACCATCTTTGAAGGCCTGCTGGCGCTGCCGCAACTCATCCTCGTGAACCATCTTTGAAGGCCTGCTGGCGCTGCCGCGGCTCATCCTCATGAACCATCTTTGAAGGCCTGCTGGCGCTGCCGCAGCTCATCCTCGTGAACCATCTTTGAAGGCCTGCTGGCGCTGCCGCGCCTCATCCTCGTGAACCATCTTTGAAGGCCTGCTGGCGCTGCCACGGCTCATCTTCTTGAACCATCTTTGAAGGCCTGCTGGCGCTGCCGCGGCCCCTACTTGCGAACCCTCCAGCTCGAGTATTGAGAGCTATACCCCCGCTACCCATGTACCGGACCAGTACTGAGACTGTCCCGCTACCCCCTTTTCCCCCAGAGACTAGAATTGAAGGGATCATCGCATCCTGGTCCTGCTGTATCGTCAAGTTTAACCTGCCTAAGAATACCTATAAAAGTGTACAGAACCTATCTTGGTGTGGCGTCCATCTGTGGGGGGGTAGTTGCTCGTCCGTACGATCTCCGGAGAGGGCCCTCGCCAGGAGGCCTCTCCCCCTTGCTCGGCTGACCCTCCGGGTCCCCGTCTAACACCCCCCCACCGAAGAAAGCCAGTGAGTAAAAGCCGGCTGGATGGTAAGTGAGGCCACACACCCCGCCGGTGCATCTCTCCAGAGCGCCCCCACTGAGCAGCTGAAAATGCAGGCGGGGCTCCGAAGTTGAAGGAGAGCCCTGCGCTGCTTGAAGAGGCACACCGGCCGTGTTTCCCTCCCCTGCCCAACAACGGTGAGTGGAGCAGGGGGCGATTGTTCGCAAGTCCCCCGGAGAGGGAGGACACCAGAAACGGGGCACCATTGTTCTTGAAAGGCCCCGTGGGGGCCCGGGCAGCTATTTGTTCTGAGCCTGAAAGGCTCCATCGTCGTGAGGGAGCATATGCAAATTTGAGCCCCGAGGCTCTTGGGGTGCATTTTGGCATTTCGAGTCCCCCGAGTGGGACTCCAACGTTCCGGGCATTCTTCATGTAGAGCCCTTGAGGCTCCAGCATCACTGGGTCATTTTTCTTTGAGCCCACAAGGCTCCAACGATCCCCGGCATTCCTGGTGGTAGAGTGGCCCCAGCTGGCAGCGGGCCGCTCCCCCAGTGGTGGGAGCATTGATCAGAGCCCACGAGGCTCCCAGGGGCTTAGTTGTTGTGGCCACTGAGCCTGCATGGCTCACAGGTGATTCTTGGCCCCATTGATTGTTTGTTTAGGAGCCCCGCAGAGAGCCAGGAGGCACGCTGGTGCCCGGCTCCCTACTACAGCTGCTCAGCACTTAGTGGGCAGCTGCCACGTTTAGATTTCTTCTTTGGCTGCCTGCAGCCTGCCCTGACATTTGGGACACAGGGCGTCCTAGCCCCAGAGTGGCCAGTTGGCCTGGGGACAGTGAAAGGTTGTGGTTTATGTAATTTCTGCGCAATTGTTCTTTGCTACACCGCTGAATGTATGTTTATGCATCATGTGTAATGTTCTTATGCCTATACCCCTAAATGTATATTGATACTTAGGTGGTTGTTCATCCTAGTACAGGTGTTGATAGTGAGGTACTGGTTCCCTGCATGATATTTCCCTAAGGTGGTTAGGGTTGCATAGGTGGTACTTACCTGTTACCAGTGTTTACTGGTTGTGTGCTTTATTTTCTATTTGGTTCTACATTTGTTCTATGTGCTAAGGGTTATCCCTACAGAGTGCTAATTCTACCAAGTGCTAGTTCTAAAAGTGTTTCTTCCTGACAGTGGCGCTCATGGCCCTGTCCCATGCACCAAATCCCCTGTAAATTCTGCCCGTGCCTATGGCACATTGTAAAGTGTGTATTTATTATCTAATGTGTTTTGTACAATACAAAGGCTATTTTTTATAGAACCTTGTGTGGAGTTTCCTTTGTGGTGGGCCTTGGGTGCTTTTGCTGGGGGTGTGTGCGCTTAACACTTAACTTACATAGCCTCCAAGTTTAGCCTTGCTGCTCGTGTCACGTTAGCAAGGGGGTGAGCAGGGGTTATCTTGGCATGTAACTCCCTTGCCCTGACGTAGAATGGTGGTCTCTGACTGACTTTGGAGCAAGCCTTGGCCAGCCAAAGATCCCATTTCTAACAAGAAGTCACTCTCCTCCCACTTTGTTGAGCAAGTAGATTTTGCATGCCCATCTTGGTCATTTTGCATGCTTACATGAGCCAGGACTGTCCCTTGGTTTTATGCTGAGCATGTAACCCTGTTCTGTACTGCTAGACTGCCTCATTCAGTTGCTAAGGCTTCTGTGTGACGTAGTCTCACCTCATGTGAGGTTGATAAAAGTCTCTGTTATATTTCGGCTTCTGTGCCAATTTCTTCTTTGTTGGTTTAAATGGACTAAGTATCAGTGGAACCCCTGGGAAGTGGATTTTTGATTACTACAAAAGGGTGCAGCCAGGACGGGGGTGCAAGCTGGGGGGACGGAGGAGGAGGGGGGAGCTGTACTGCTGTCCAAGGGGTGCAGTGAAGGCAAGGGGTGCATACAGGGGGGCGGGGAAGATCTGTACTGCAGTCTGAGGGGTGCAGCCAGGG
This sequence comes from Lissotriton vulgaris, assembly GCF_964263255.1. NCBI lineage: Eukaryota > Metazoa > Chordata > Amphibia > Caudata > Salamandridae > Lissotriton > Lissotriton vulgaris. The sequence goes on from NC_141699.1 coordinate 47,596,045, forward strand.
CAGGGGGAGGAGTGGAGAGCTGTACTGCAGTTAGTGTAGGGTAGAGTTGTGTTGCAGTCCGAGGGGTGCAGTGAGGGCAGGGCATGGGGCGGGGGTGGAGGAGAGAGCTGTACATCAGTCTGAAGGGTGCAGCCGGGTGAGAGCTGTACTGCAGTCTGAGGGGTGCAGCCAGGAAGGGGGTGGAGGGGAGGGCTATGCTGCAGTGTGAGGGATCCAGCCTGGACAGGAGGTGGAGGTTAGGGCTGTACTGGAATCTGAGGGGCGCAGCCAGGACAGGGGGTGCAAGCAGGGGGGGCGGGGGTCATGGGAGAGCTGTACTGCAGTGCGAGGGGTGCAGCCAGGACAGGGGTGGAGGGGAGAGCTGTACTGCAGTGCGAGGGGTGCAGCCAGGCTAGGGGGTGGAGGGGAGAGCTGTACTGCAGTTCAAGGGGTGCAGCCAGGAAAGGGGGTGCAAGCAGGGGAGTGGGGGTGGAGGGGAGGGATGCGCTGCAGTGCGTGGAGTGCAGCAAATACAGGGGGTGGAGGGGAGAGCTGTACTGCAGTTTGTTTGAGGGTGCAAAGAGGACAGGGGTGCACGCAGGGGGGCGGAGGAGAGCTGTGCTGTAGTCTGTGGGGTGCAGCCAGGACAGGGGTAGGAGGGGAGAGCTGTGCTGCAGACAGAGGGGTGCAGCCAGGACAGGGGCTGCAAGCAGGGGAGAGCTGGGCTGCAGGTAGTGGAGGGGACAGCTGTGCTTCAATCCGAGGGGTGCAGTGAAGGCACGGCATGGGGCAAGCAGGGGGCGGGGTGGAGAGGAGGGCTGTGCTGCAGTGTGAGGGGTGCAGCCAGGCAGGGGGTGGAGGGGGGAGCTGTGCTGCAGTCTGAGGGGTGCGGCCAGGACAGGGGGTGCAAGCAGGGTGGTGGGGTTCATGGGGAGAGCTGTACTGCAGCTCAAGGGGTGCAGGCAGGACAAGGGGTGGAGGAGAGAAATGTATGGCAGTCCAAGGGGTGCAGCCAGCATAGGGGGTGCAAGCAGGGGCCGGGGTGGAGGGGAAGGCTGTGCTGCAGTCTGAAGGTTGCAACCAGGACAGGGGGTGCAAGCAGGGGGGGCGGGGGTCATGGGAGAGCTGTACTGCAGTCTGAGGGTGCAGCTAGGACAGGGGGTGGAGGGGAGAGCTGTGCTGCAGTCTGAGGGTGCAGCCAGGACAGGGGGTGGAGGGGAGAGCTGTGCTGCAGTCTGAGGGGTGCAGCCAGGACAGGGGGTGGAGGGGAGAGCTGTGCTGCAGACAGAGGGGTGCAGCTAGGACAGGGGGTGGAGGGGAGAGCTGTGCTGCAGTCTGAGGGGTGTAGCCTGGACAGGGGGTGGAGGGGAGAGCTGTGCTGCAGTCTGAGGGTGCAGCTAGGACAGGGGGTGGAGGGGAGAGCTGTGCTGCAGAGTGAGGGGTGTAGCTAGGACAGGGGGTGGAGGGGAGAGCTGTGCTGCAGTCTGAGGGGTGTAGCCTGGACAGGGGGTGGAGGGGAGAGCTGTGCTGCAGTCTGAGGGTGCAGCTAGGACAGGGGGTGGAGGGGAGAGCTGTGCTGCAGACAGAGGGGTGTAGCCTGGACAGGGGGTGGAGGGGAGAGCTGTGCTGCAGTCTGAGGGGTGCAGCCAGGACAGGGGGTGGAGGGGAGAGCTGTGCTGCAGTCTGAGGGGTGTAGCCTGGACAGGGGGTGGAGGGGAGAGCTGTGCTGCAGTCTGAGGGTGCAGCTAGGACAGGGGGTGGAGGGGAGAGCTGTGCTGCAGTCTGAGGGTGCAGCTAGGACAGGGGGTGGAGGGGAGAGCTGTGCTGCAGTCTGAGGGTGCAGCTAGGACAGGGGGTGGAGGGGAGAGCTGTGCTGCAGACAGAGGTGTGCAGCTAGGACAGGGGGTGGAGGGGAGAGCTGTGCTGCAGTCTGAGGGGTGCAGCTAGGACAGGGGGTGGAGGGGAGAGCTGTGCTGCAGTCTGAGGGGTGTAGCCTGGACAGGGGGTGGAGGGGAGAGCTGTGCTGCAGTCTGAGGGGTGCAGCCAGGACAGGGGGTGGAGGGGAGAGCTGTGCTGCAGTCTGAGGGGTGCAGCCAGGACAGGGGGTGGAGGGGAGAGCTGTGCTACAGTCTGAGGGGTGTAGCCTGGACAGGGGGCAGAGGGGAGAGCTGTGCTGCAGTCTGAGGGTGCAGCTAGGACAGGGGGTGGAGGGGAGAGCTGTGCTGCAGTCTGAGGGTGCAGCTAGGACAGGGGGTGGAGGGGAGAGCTGTGCTGCAGTCTGAGGGGTGCAGCTAGGACAGGGGGTGGAGGGGAGAGCTGTACTGCAGTCTGAGGGGTGCAGCCAGGACAGGGGGTGGAGGGGAGAGCTGTGCTGCAGTCTGAGGGTGCAGCCAGGACAGGGGGTGGAGGGGAGAGCTGTGCTGCAGTCTGAGGGGTGCAGCCAGGACAGGGGGTGGAGGGGAGAGCTGTGCTACAGTCTGAGGGGTGTAGCCTGGACAGGGGGTGGAGGGGAGAGCTGTACTGCAGTCTGAGGGGTGTAGCCTGGACAGGGGGTGGAGGGGAGAGCTGTGCTGCAGTCTGAGGGGTGTAGCCTGGACAGGGGGTGGAGGGGAGAGCTGTGCTGCAGAGTGAGGGGTGCAGCCAGGACAGGGGGTGGAGGGGAGGGCTTTGCTGCAGAGTGAGGGGTGTAGCCTGGACAGGGGGTGGAGGGGAGAGCTGTGCTGCAGTCTGAGGGGTGTAGCCTGGACAGGGGGTGGAGGGGAGAGCTGTGCTGCAGAGTGAGGGGTGCAGCCAGGACAGGGGGTGGAGGGGAGAGCTGTGCTGCAGTCTGAGGGGTGTAGCCTGGACAGGGGGTGGAGGGGAGAGCTGTGCTGCAGAGTGAGGGGTGTAGCCTGGACAGGGAGTGGAGGGGAGAGCTGTGCTGCAGACAGAGGGGTGCAGCTAGGACAGGGGGTGGAGGGGAGAGCTGTGCTGCAGTCTGAGGGTGCAGCAAGGACAGGGGGTGGAGGGGAGAGCTGTGCTGCAGACAGAGGTGTGCAGCCAGGACAGGGGGTGGAGGGGAGAGCTGTACTGCAGTCTGAGGGGTGCAGCTAGGACAGGGGGTGGAGGGGAGAGCTGTGCTGCAGTCTGAGGGGTGCAGCCAGGACAGGGGGTGGAGGGGAGAGCTGTACTGCAGTCTGAGGGGTGCAGCCAGGACAGGGGGTGGAGGGGAGAGCTGTGCTGCAGTCTGAGAGGTGTAGCCTGGACAGGGGGTGGAGGGGAGAGCTGTGCTGCAGTCTGAGGGGTGCAGCCAGGACAGGGGGTGGAGGGGAGAGCTGTGCTGCAGTCTGAGGGGTGCAGCCAGGACAGGGGGTGGAGGGGAGAGCTGTGCTGCAGTCTGAGGGTGCAGCTAGGACAGGGGGTGGAGGGGAGAGCTGTGCTGCAGTCTGAGGGTCAGCTAGGACAGGGGGTGGAGGGGAGAGCTGTGCTGCAGTCTGAGGGTGCAGCTAGGACAGGGGGTGGAGGGGAGAGCTGTGCTGCAGACAGAGGTGTGCAGCTAGGACAGGGGGTGGAGGGGAGAGCTGTGCTGCAGTCTGAGGGGTGCAGCTAGGACAGGGGGTGGAGGGGAGAGCTGTGCTGCAGTCTGAGGGGTGTAGCCTGGACAGGGGGTGGAGGGGAGAGCTGTGCTGAAGTCTGAGGGGTGCAGCCAGGACAGGGGGTGGAGGGGAGAGCTGTGCTGCAGTCTGAGGGGTGCAGCCAGGACAGGGGGTGGAGGGGAGAGCTGTGCTACAGTCTGAGGGGTGTAGCCTGGACAGGGGGCAGAGGGGAGAGCTGTGCTGCAGTCTGAGGGTGCAGCTAGGACAGGGGGTGGAGGGGAGAGCTGTGCTGCAGTCTGAGGGTGCAGCTAGGACAGGGGGTGGAGGGGAGAGCTGTGCTGCAGTCTGAGGGGTGCAGCCAGGACAGGGGGTGGAGGGGAGAGCTGTGCTACAGTCTGAGGGTGCAGCCAGGACAGGGGGTGGAGGGGAGAGCTGTAAGGCAGTCTGAGGGGTGCAGCCAGGACAGGGGGTGGAGGGGAGAGCTGTGCTACAGTCTGAGGGGTGCAGCCAGGACAGGGGGTGGAGGGGAGAGCTGTGCTGCAGTCTGAGGGTGCAGCTAGGACAGGGGGTGGAGGGGAGAGCTGTGCTGCAGAGTGAGGGGTGCAGCCAGGACAGGGGGTGGAGGGGAGAGCTGTGCTGCAGACAGAGGGGTGCAGCCAGGACAGGGGGTGGAGGGGAGAGCTGTGCTGCAGTCTGAGGGGTGCAGCTAGGACAGGGGGTGGAGGGGAGAGCTGTGCTGCAGTCTGAGGGGTGCAGCCAGGACAGGGGGTGGAGGGGAGAGCTGTGCTGCAGTCTGAGGGGTGCAGCCAGGACAGGGGGTGCAAGCAGGGGGGGCGGGGGTCATGGGAGAGCTGTGCTGCAGTCTGAGGGGTGCAGCCAGGACAGGGGGTGGAGGAGAGGGCTGTGCTGCAGTGTGAGGGGTGCAGCCAGTACAGGGGGTGGAAAGCTGTGCTGCAGTCTGAGGGTGCAGCCAGGACAGGGGGTGGAGGGGAGAGCTGTGCTGAAGTCTGAGGGTGCAGCTAGGACAGGGGGTGGAGGGGAGAGCTGTGCTGCAGTCTGAGGGTGCAGCCAGGACAGGGGGTGGAGGGGAGAGCTGTGCTGCAGTCTGAGGGTGCAGCCAGGACAGGGGGTGGAGGGGAGAGCTGTGCTGCAGTCTGAGGGTGCAGCTAGGACAGGGGGTGGAGGGGAGAGCTGTGCTGCAGTCTGAGGGTGCAGCTAGGACAGAGGGTGGAGGGGAGAGCTGTGCTGCAGTCTGAGGGTGCAGCTAGGACAGGGGGTGGAGGGGAGAGCTGTGCTGCAGTCTGAGGGTGCAGCTAGGACAGGGGGTGGAGGGGAGAGCTGTGCTGCAGTCTGAGGGGTGCAGCCATGACAGGGGGTGGAGGGGAGAGCTGTGCTGCAGTCTGAGGGGTGCAGCCAGGACAGGGGGTGGAGGGGAGAGCGGTACTGCAGTCTGAGGGGTGCAGCCAGGACAGGGGGTGGAGGGGAGAGCTGTGCTGCAGTCTGAGGGTGCAGCCAGGACAGGGGGTGGAGGGGAGAGCTGTGCTGCAGTTTGAGAGGGTGCAGCCAGGACAGGGGGTGGAGGGGAGAGCTGTGCTGCAGTTTGAGAGGGTGCAGCCAGGACAGGGGGTTGAGGGGAGAGCTGTGCTGCAGTCTGAGGGGTGTAGCCAGGAAAGGGGGTTGAGGGGAGAGCTGTGCTGCAGTCTGAGGGGTGCAGCCAGGACAGGGGGTGGAGGGGAGAGCTGTGCTGCAGTCTGAGGGTGCAGCTAGGACAGGGGGTGGAGGGGAGAGCTGTGCTGCAGTCTGAGGGTGCAGCTAGGACAGGGGGTGGAAGGGAGAGCTGTGCTGCAGTCTGAGGGCTGCAGCCAGGACAGGGGGTGGAAGGGAGAGCTGTGCTGCAGTCTGAGGGCTGCAGCCAGGACAGGGGGTGGAGGGGAGAGCTGTGCTGCAGTCTGAGGGTGCAGCTAGGACAGGGGGTGGAGGGGAGAGCTGTGCTGCAGTCTGAGGGTGCAGCTAGGACAGGGGGTGGAGTTGAGAGCTGTGCTGCAGTCTGAGGGCTGCAGCCAGGACAGGGGGTGGAAGGGAGAGCTGTGCTGCAGTCTAAGGGTCGCAGCCAGGACAGGGGGTGGAGGGGAGAGCTGTGCTGCAGTCTGAGGGGTGCAGCCAGGACAGGGGGTGGAGGGGAGAGCTGTGCTGCAGTCTGAGGGTGCAGCCAGGACAGGGGGTGGAGGGGAGAGCTGTACTGCAGTCTGAGGGGTGCAGCCAGGACAGGGGGTGGAGGGGAGAGCTGTGCTGCAGAGTGAGGGGTGCAGCCAGGACAGGGGGTGGAGGGGAGGGCTTTGCTTCAGTGTGAGGGGTACAGCCAGGACAGGGGGTGTAGGGGAGAGCTGTGCTGCAGTCTGAGGGGTGCAGCCAGGACAGGGGGTGGAGGGGAGAGCTGTGCTGCTGTTAGACGGACCGGGAGGGTCGGCCGAGATTACGGGGAGAGGTCTCCAGGGAGAGCCGTCTCCAACGACTGTACAGACAAGTAACTTCCCCCCCACAGACGGACACCACACAAGGTTGAAGGTTAACGAGACTTTATATGCAATTCTTAGGTTACGATGGTATGATACAAGGAGGTCTGGACTCAGGGGTCCCCTCGGTTCTGATCTCTGGCTGAGGAAAAGGGTAGCGGGACAGTCTTAGTTACCAATGAGTACAAAATAGCTCTCAATCCTCGAGCTCGGCGTTCTAGATGATCGGGCCGTGGAGGAGCCAAGCAGGTCCCGAGATGGATGAAGGAAGGACGACGGTCCGCGGCGGAGCCTGCAGGTCCCGGTGAAAGATGACGGTTACAACGGTCCGCGGCCACGCCAGCAGATCCCGACGACGATGAAAGATGAAGGTTACGACGGCTGTGGCAGCGCCAACAGGCAGGAGGTTGGTGCACAGGACAGAGCTACGGCAGCGCCAGTAGTCCGTCCAGGATGAGTTCCTCTTTACGTCTCTCGACTCCAAGATACAACTGCCTTCCTGCTCTGGAGCGGCCCCAGTTATAGGGCTGGTGTGCTTTGATGTCCGGACCCTCGCACTTGGAGGTCGGGAGGTCCGGGATGAGGGAGACCAGACACCCAGCAGGGGGGTGGAGCCAGCGCCCGGGGAGGCGATGGGCGAGCGGCACTGGGCGGGGGAGAGCCATCGGCACCTCTTTCTCCCATTGACTTGCCAAGTAGCCCGCTCACCTCCTGGGTGGAGGGTGGTGCCGGAATGTCTGAGGCCGGGCTAGGCCCGGGGTTGAGGTCGATCGGGGGCCAGGCGGCCTCGTGGTGAAGTGTCCAAGATGGCGGCCCGGGCTGGGCGCGTGGGCCGGCAGAGGATCGGACCCACGAGGTTAACATGTTCGAGGGCAGGGGTCCCTGAGGGGACGGAGGACGTGCAATGGTGGTGTGTGGTACTTGCGTGACTGGGCTCGGGCCTGGTTGAGCCGGGGGAGAGCGGCCCTTCATGTGGCCTGTCCAACATGCGTCCCCCCCAGCTGAAGGCGGGGAGAGTTACCCATCCTCTTGGGGACTCTCCTCGTCGAGGCGGAAAAACCGGGACAGGCCATCCGCGTTGGCGTGGTCTGACCCAGGCCGGTGTTCGACTGTGAAGTCCATACCTTGCAAGGAGATGGACCAGCGTAGCAATTTTGGGTTTTCCCCTCGCATATGCATCAACCACTGCAGGGGTCGGTGGTCAGTCTGTACCCGAAAGTGGGTGCCAAAAAGGTAGGGCCGGAGTTTCTTGAGGGCCCATACCACAGCGAAGGCTTCCCTCTCTATGGTGCTCCAGCGTTGCTCCCGTGGTAGGAGTCTCCGGCTGATGAAGGCCACCGGTTGATCAAGGCCTTCGGTGTTCACTTGAGACAGGACCGCCCCAATGCCCTGGTCGGAGGCGTCCGTCTGGACGACGAACTCCCGGCTGTAGTCTGGGGCCTGGAGCACAGGAGCGGAACACATGGCGGCCTTCAACTGTTCGAATGCCGCTTGACACTCTGGGGTCCAGTTCACCTTCTTGGGCTGATTCTTTGACGTGAGCTCGGTGAGAGGCCCCACTATGGTACCATAGTCTTTCACGAACCTTCGGTAGTAGCCCGTGAGGCCCAGGAAGGCTCGCACCTTGGTTTGGGTGATAGGGGGCTGCCAGTTCTGGATGGCGGCAATTTTCAGCTGTAGAGGGGCCACTAGGCCGCTTCCCACCTGGTGTCCGAGGTAGGTCACAGACCCTTGTCCAATTTGGCACTTGCTGGCCTTGATCGTAAGGCCAGCTCGCTGAAGGGCTTGCAGCACTGCTCGGAGGTGGTGGAGGTGCTCGGTCCAATGGTGGCTGTACACAGCGATGTCGTCCAGGTAGGCGGCGCTGAACTCTTCGAGCCCCGCCAGGACCTGATTGACGAGCCGTTGGAAAGTCGCCGGGGCATTTTTCATGCCGAAGGGCATGACCGTAAAATGATAGTGGCCATCGGGGGTGGAGAAGGCAGAACGTTCTTGTGCTCGGGGTGTGAGGCCGATCTGCCAATAACCTGCTGTCAGGTCGAAGATGCTGAGGTAGCGGGCAGCTCCCATTCGGTCGACCAGTTCATCTGCCCGGGGGATGGGATGTGCGTCCGTTCTGGTGACTTCATTCAGGCCCCGGTAGTCGACGCAGAACCGGAGTTCTGGTGTGGTTCCGGGGGCGGCTGCTTTGGGGACCAGTACGACCGGGCTGGCCCATGGACTGTCTGAGGGCTCGATGACCCCGAGCGTGAGCACCTTAGCTACTTCCGCCTGGATGCAGGCCCGTACCCGATCAGGTACGCGGTAGGCCCGGTGGCGGATAGGAGGGCTGTCTCCGGTGTCCACATCGTGCACACACCAGGAAGTGACACCTGGGGTGAGGGAGAACAGACTGGCGAACCGTGACAGGAGGGCTTGGCACTCTTGGCGTTGTTCTCTGGGGAGGGTCTCCGAGAGTCGGACCCCATCCACGGAGCCGTCTTGCTCCTGGGTCCGCAAGAGGTCAGGGAGAGGCTCGGAGTCGTCTTCAACCCCATTGTCTGTGGCCATCAGTAGGCTGAGTTCTGTTCGTGCAAAGTGGGGCTTCAGTCTGTTGGTGTGGAGGACTCGGAGTGGATTCCGGGAGGACTCCATATCGATCAGATAGGTGGCAGGACCCTTGCGCTCGATTACCTTGAAGGGTCCCGTCCATTTGTCTTGGAGAGCGCATGGCTCTGTGGGGGACATTACCCATACCTGTTGCCCCGGCTCGAATTCACTGGATGAGGCGTTCTGGTCATACCATTTCTTCATGTCCTCTTGACTGGCCTCTAGGTTGGCTTTTGCTAGGTCTCTGAACCGCCGGGACTGGTTGCGGAGGGTGAGGAGGTACCGGAAGACATCTGGAGGACTCTTGGCCGGAGGCATCTCCCAGCCTTCTTTGATCAGGCTGAGCGGCCCCCGCACTGGGTGCCCATATAGCAGTTCGAATGGGCTGAAGCCTAGGGACTTCTGTGGGACCTCCCGGTAGGCGAAGAGGAGGCACGGCAGCAGCACGTCCCACTGGCGACGGAGGGGCTCTTCCAATCCCCCGATTATCCCTTTTAGCGTGCGATTGAACCGCTCAACAAGTCCGTTTCCTTGGGGGTGATAGGGGGTCGTGAAGCGGTAGGTGACCCCACACTGTTGCCAGAGGGACTTCATGTATTTAGAGATAAAGTTCGTGCCTCTGTCGCTGACGACTTCTCGGGGGAACCCCACACGGGAGAAGATCCCCATCAGGGCCCGGCCGACCACTGGGGCTGTCACGGTCCGGAGAGGAATAGCCTCAGGGTAGCGGGTGGCGTGGTCCACTAGTACCAGGATGAAGCGATGGCCTTGTCTTGTACGCGGGTCCAGGGGTCCCACAATGTCTATTCCGACCCTCTCAAATGGGGTCGTGACTACTGGAAAGGGTTGCAGGGGGGCCTTTAGTTTGCGGCCGCTCTTTCCACTGGCTTGGCACGTGGGGCAAGATCGGCAATGCTGGTGCACATCGTTTCTCATTTTGGGCCAGAAGAAGTGGGTCACTAGGCGGCTGTAGGTTTTATCTTGTCCCAGGTGCCCTGCCAGGGGGACATCGTGGGCCAGATTTAGCAGGAAGTCTCTAAAGCGGAGGGGCACTACTAGTACTCGGTTGGCCCCCAGCTCGGCGATTCGTTGCTCGCTGTACAACAGATCATTGTCCCAGTAGACCCAATGAGTTCCGGAGGTATCCCCTGCGCTTTGGGCGAGCGCTTGTTGTCGGAGTCCCTCGAGGGAGGGACAGGTCTTCTGTTCCTGACGAAATTGTTCCTGTGTGGGTCCCCCTTCTTGAGCCCACTGGTCAAGGTTAGCGAGGTCGGAAGGTTGAGCAAGTTCGAGGGGGATGTCATGGTCGGGGGTCTCGGCTGGGGCGACCGGAGGCGGTGGCGCCGGCCATTCTGGTTCTTCCGGGTGATGGTTGGCACGGGCGGCCATGGACCGGGTGGTGACGCACGCCCAGTCCGGGACGCCCAACATCCCCAAGTGTTCTTTTCGCTCCACGGCTGCCCACGGGGAGCTTTCCAGGTCATTTCCGAGGAGGCAGTCCACGGGGGCGTCGTCTCGGACCGTCACTTTCAACATGCCGGAGACCCCTCCCCACTCAAAGGGGACGCAGGCCATCCGACACAGACTTTCCGAGTTGTCGGCTGATCGCACAGGGCAGAGAATGTTCGGTAGATATTGTTCTGGGGTCACCAGATGACAGCGGACGGCTGTCACACTGGCCCCGGTGTCCCGGAGGGCTTCGGCCCGTTGTCCATTGATGCTCACCCATTGGCTGTACTTCTGGGTGTTAGTGGGTAGGGGGACCCGCGGGACCATGTCTCTTCCCCCTAAGCACGCGAGAGTCATGGCGGCTGGCTCCCACTCTTGATACTCTTGCTCGTCTGTTTCTTGTTCCTCGGAGATCTGTTCTTCCCCTAGTGCCGCGGCGGCCACATGGCGGGGTTTTGGACTCTGATACTGCGGGCAGCTTGGGTCGTTTGCATAGTGGCCGACTCGTTGGCATCGGTGACATGTAACGTTGGCTCTGTACCCCGGTCGCGCTGGGGTGCTGCCCCGGTTGGCCGGGGGGGTGGTGCTGGTAGCGGGGGCGGCCGGAGTGTTGTCTCTTCCTCGTCCTTGGCCCCCTCCTCCTCCTCTGGGTCGGTGGTGACCATTGTTGTTCCTGTTCTGCTCGTAGGACCCATTCCGGCCCACTCTGGTGATTTCCCACCGGTCAGCTTCGGCTGCGAGCTGCCGGGGATCGGTTAACTTGCTGTCGAGGAGGTGTTGGCGTAGTTCAATGAAGCAATTGTTGGACAGATGCTCCCATACCATCAGATTGAACAGCTGCTCGTAGGTCGTGACGTTGTTCCCTCTGATCCAGCCTTCGAAGGCTCGGCTAAAGTACGTTACATAGTCCACCCAAGTTGTACCCGGGATGCGTGTGCAGTCTCGGAACCTCTGACGGTACATCTCGGGCGTGAGGCCATAGCGGGTGAGGAGGGCCGCTTTCATATGGTCGTAGGAGGTCATCTGGTGGTCTGGGAGCTGTAACAGGGTATCGCGACCCTCATTGAGGAATTTGCCCCATAGGCCGGCTCCCCAATCGTTTCTATCGATCCGGTGCGCAGTCATCGCGATTTCATAGGCCTTAAACCATTGCTGGATGTCGTCTTCTCGAAAATATTCTCGGACAACATCCTTGGGGATGTGTACTTTTTTCTCCGTGGTCCCTGGGGTGTGTGGTCTGTCGGGCACCCCTAACTCTTTATTCTGCTTGCGCAGGTTGATCTCGGCTAGGTTCCGTTCGTGCTCGTACGCTAGTTTCTTTTCCTCGAGCTCCCTTTGCCTCTGTTTCTCCTCTCTTTCTTCTCGGAGACGTAGGTGCTCTAAGTTTATTTTTTGTTCGGCCAACTTGAGTTCTACGTCCATCTTGAGTCGGGCCATTTCTAGTTCGTGTAGTCGGGTTTTTTCTCTTTCTTGGATCTCGTCTTGCGAGAGACTGGTTCTTTGCCCCTCAGGGGCCGTGTTGGTATTTTTCGCGGTGCTTTGCTCGGGGGCTTCGACATCCCCGGTCTCTGCCCAAGATTCTAGGGCATGCTTAAAATCGTCCTTGGTGCTTAGTCCGGTGGTAGCGATACCTAGTTCGATGCAGAACTGCTTTAGTTCACGATGGCTGTACTCCTCTAGTTTTTCCATTTGGAACTTCTCAGTTGATCCGCTCTCTTTAGTTGACATTGTGGTTCGTTGTGGGGTGAGCTACTCTCTGTACGTTATGCGGTGATTCGGATCGCGCCGCTGGCCACCAATGTTAGACGGACCGGGAGGGTCGGCCGAGATTACGGGGAGAGGTCTCCAGGGAGAGCCGTCTCCAACGACTGTACAGACAAGTAACTTCCCCCCCACAGACGGACACCACACAAGGTTGAAGGTTAACGAGACTTTATATGCAATTCTTAGGTTACGATGGTATGATACAAGGAGGTCTGGACTCAGGGGTCCCCTCGGTTCTGATCTCTGGCTGAGGAAAAGGGTAGCGGGACAGTCTTAGTTACCAATGAGTACAAAATAGCTCTCAATCCTCGAGCTCGGCGTTCTAGATGATCGGGCCGTGGAGGAGCCAAGCAGGTCCCGAGATGGATGAAGGAAGGACGACGGTCCGCGGCGGAGCCTGCAGGTCCCGGTGAAAGATGACGGTTACAACGGTCCGCGGCCACGCCAGCAGATCCCGACGACGATGAAAGATGAAGGTTACGACGGCTGTGGCAGCGCCAACAGGCAGGACGATGGTGCACAGGACAGAGCTACGGCAGCGCCAGTAGTCCGTCCAGGATGAGTTCCTCTTTACGTCTCTCGACTCCAAGATACAACTGCCTTCCTGCTCTGGAGCGGCCCCAGTTATAGGGCTGGTGTGCTTTGATGTCCGGACCCTCGCACTTGGAGGTCGGGAGGTCCGGGATGAGGGAGACCAGACACCCAGCAGGGGGGTGGAGCCAGCGCCCGGGGAGGCGATGGGCGAGCGGCACTGGGCGGGGGAGAGCCATCGGCACCTCTTTCTCCCATTCACTTGCCAAGTAGCCCGCTCACCTCCTGGGTGGAGGGTGGTGCCGGAATGTCTGAGGCCGGGCTAGGCCCGGGGTTGAGGTCGATCGGGGGCCAGGCGGCCTCGTGGTGAAGTGTCCAAGATGGCGGCCCGGGCTGGGCGCGTGGGCCGGCAGAGGATCGGACCCACGAGGTTAACATGTTCGAGGGCAGGGGTCCCTGAGGGGACGGAGGACGTGCAATGGTGGTGTGTGGTACTTGCGTGACTGGGCTCGGGCCTGGTTGAGCCGGGGGAGAGCGGCCCTTCATGTGGCCTGTCCAACAGCTGCAGTCTGAGGGGTGCAGCCAGGACAGGGGGTGGAGGGGAGAGCTGTGCTACAGTCTGAGGGGTGTAGCTAGGACAGGGGGTGGAGGGGAGAGCTGTGCTGCAGACAGAGGGGTGCAGCTAGGATAGGGGGTGGAGGGGAGAGCTGTGCTGCAGTCTGAGGGGTGCAGCCAGGACAGGGGGTGGAGGGGAGAGCTGTACTGCAGTCTGAGGGGTGCAGCCAGGACAGGGGGTGGAGGGGAGGGCTTTGCTGCAGAGTGAGGGGTACAGCCAGGACAGGGGGTGGAGGGGAGAGCTGTGCTGCAGAGTGAGGGGTGCAGCCAGGACAGGGGGTGGAGGGGAGAGCTGTACTGCAGTCTGAGGGGTGCAGCCAGGACAGGGGGTGGAGGGGAGAGCTGTGCTTCAGTGTGAGGGGTACAGCCAGGACAGGGGGTAGAGGGGAGAGCTGTACTGCAGTCTGAGGGGTGCAGCCAGGACAGGGGGTGGAGGGGAGAGCTGTGCTGCAGTCTGAGGGTGCAGCCAGGACAGGGGGTGGAGGGGAGAGCTGTGCTGCAGTCTGAGGGTGCAGCCAGGACAGGGGGTGGAGGGGAGAGCTGTGCTGCAGAGTGAGGGGTGCAGCCAGGACAGGGGGTGGAGGGGAGAGCTGTGCTGCAGTCTGAGGGTGCAGCTAGGACAGGGGGTGGAGGGGAGAGCTGTGCTGCAGTCTGAGGGTGCAGCCAGGACAGGGGGTGGAGGGGAGAGCTGTGCTGCAGTCTGAGGGTGCAGCTAGGACAGGGGGTGGAGGGGAGAGCTGTGCTGCAGTCTGAGGGTGCAGCTAGGACAGGGGGTGGAGGGGAGAGCTGTGCTGCAGTCTGAGGGGTGCAGCCAGGACAGGGGGTGGAGGGGAGAGCTGTGCTGCAGTCTGAGGGGTGCAGCCAGGACAGGGGGTGGAGGGGAGAGCTGTGCTGCAGTCTGAGGGTGCAGCCAGGACAGGGGGTGGAGGGGAGAGCTGTACTGCAGTCTGAGGGGTGCAGCCAGGACAGGGGGTGGAGGGGAGAGCTGTGCTGCAGTCTGAGGGTGCAGCCAGGACAGGGGGTTGAGGGGAGAGCTGTGCTGCAGTCTGAGGGGTGCAGCTAGGACAGGGGGTGGAGGGGAGAGCTGTGCTGCAGTCTGAGGGGTGCAGCCAGGACAGGGGGTGGAGGGGAGAGCTGTGCTGCAGTCTGAGGGTGCAGCTAGGACAGGGGGTGGAGGGGAGAGCTGTGCTGCTGTGTGAGGGGTGCAGCCAGGACTGGGGGTGGAGGGGAGAGCTGTGCTGCAGTCCGAGGGGTGCAGCCAGGACAGGGGGTGGAGGGGAGAGCTGTGCTGCTGTGTGAGGGGTGCAGCCAGGACAGGGGGTGGAGGGGAGAGCTATACTGCAGTCTAAGGGGTGCAGCCAAGAAAGGGGGTACAAGCTGGGGGCCGGGGTGGAGGGGAGAGCAGTAGAGCATGCAGTGTGAGGTGTGCAGCCTGGACAGGGGGTGGAGAGGAGAGCTGTGCTGCAGTCTGGGGAGAGCAATCAGGACAGGGGTTGCAAGCAGGGGGTTGGGTGGAAGTGGGAGCTGTACTGCAGTTCAAGTGGTGCAGCCAGGACAGGGGGTGCAAGCGGGGGGTGTGGTGGAAGTGGGAGCTGTACTGCAGTTCAAGTGGTGCAGCCAGGACAGGGGGTGGAGGGGAGAGCTGTGCTGCTGTGTGAGAGGTGCAGCCAGGACAGGGGTGGAGGGGAGAGCTGTACTGCAGTGTGAAGGGTGCAGCCAGGAAGGGGGTGGAGGGGAGGGCTGTGCTGCAGTGTGAGGGGTGCAGCCAGGACAGGGGGTGGAGGGGAGAGCTGTAGTGCAGTCTGAGGGGTGCAGCCAGTTAGGGGGTGGAGGGGAGGGCTGTGCTGCTGTGTGAGGGGTGCAGCCAGGACAGGGGTGCAAGCAGGGGGCTGGGTGGAGGAGAGAGCTGTAGTGCAGGCCAAAGGGTGCAGCCAAGACAGGGGTGCAAGCACAGGGTGTGGGGTGTGTTCAGGGCAGGAAGGCACTTTAAACGTACTTACAGGAGGCAGCAGACGTGGGTCAGAGCCTTGTTCTAAGTACAACTCAGATGAGTCAGAGGCTGGGTGTACCTCTTGAGACGCAGACAGTGGTCGCCCTTCCGAGATGAGAAGTCATGGTGTCGATATCCATTATTATTGGATTGATAACTCTTGCTCTTCATGCCAGGCTGTCCTATCAATAGTATACACGTGTGTGCAGATGACCCGATTGAGCTGCAGATATCTACACACCAGGGCTCGGCCTGAAGGCCTCCCATCATACCGGCCCTGCAGCACTGGAGAAGTGCACTGTGGGTTTTGGTTTTCGAAAAGATTAAAATAATGAAAAGCCCCGCCCGTGCGCACAAATAAGGATCAAAATATTCTTCAAACAGGAGTAGGGATTTGTCGCAGCTTGAAGGCCAGCTTGGCTCAAAATGCACCTCTGGCGAGGCCCTGTCAGGCCATGGTCCTACAATGCTGATTTTGGGTGATGTCAAGGCTTCTTCGCAAATCAATCATCCGATTCTTTAACAACAAAGACAAACTTCAAGCGATGGTATGGAATGCTGGCGATGGAATAGAATGCTGGAAGGGCACTTGCATCCATCGCTCTTTGGTCCTTGGGGCAGTAGGAGTGCATGAACTCAGCGAAGGCTTCCAGTCTGCCCATCACCAGCTGACACCTCTCGCTGGCACTCTTCCTGACACACCGATGAGGGATGCAGACAGATCATCTTCTAGGGGTTGGCTCGGCCGGGGGAGCTCCACATCTTCCTTGTAAATATCTCAAGTCCCTCCAAGGAGTAGAGAGAGGCCTGGCTGGCTGGCAGCCGCAATTAAAACTTGAATTATTCCGATGCGCTGCTTCACTTTAGTGTTATGAAGTCATCCCAAAAAAATGTTCCTAAAATACTTCGCTCTTTTCCCACTTTAGGTTCGGAATCCTTCCCCTTGCAAGCCAAGTTTTATCCATATCAGATTGCTATCTATCCGAGGGGGGACTCCTCCATGATCCGCAGAGCACTGGTTGCGCCTCTATGCTGTATTATGCAATCCTCGGCCAGCTGGGACTGGCACCAGGGTAGCTTCAGAGCAACTATGGTCAGAGCTCCAAAGGTGTGACCTCAGTGCAAGGTCAGGAATATCAGGGCTCCAAAGGTGTGGCTTCAGTGCAAGGTCAGGACTTTCAGAGCTCCAATGGTGTGGCTTCAGTGCAAGGTCAGGACTCTCAGAGCTCCAAAGGTGAGGCTTCAGTGCAAGGTCAGGCCTATCAGAGCTCCAACGGTGTGGCTTCAGTGCAAGGTCAGGACTATCAGAGCTCCAAAGGCGTGGCTTCAGTGCAAGGTCAGGACTATCAGAGCTCCAAAGGTGTGGCTTCATTGCAAGGTCAGGACTTAGAGAGCTCCAAAGGTGTGGCTTCAGTGCAAGGTCAGGACTATCAGAGCTCGAAAGGTGTGGCTTCAGTGCAAGGTCAGGACTATCAGAGTTCCAAAGGTGTGGCTTCAATGCAAAGTCAGGACTATCAGAGCTCCAAAGGTGAGGCTTCAGTGCAAGGTCTGGACTATCAGAGCTCCAAAGGTGTGGCTTCAATGCAAAGTCAGGACTATCAGAGCTCCAAAGGTGTGGCTTCAGTGCAAGGTCTGGACTATCAGAGCTCCAAAGGTGTGGCTTCAGTGCAAGGTCTGGACTATCAGAGCTCCAAAGGTGTGGCTTCAGTGCAAGGTCTGGACTATCAGAGCTCCAAAGGTGTGGCTTCAGTGCAAGGTCAGGACTATCAGAGCTCCAAAGGTGTGTCTTCAGTGCAAGGTCAGGACTATCAGAGCTCCAAAGGTGTGTCTTCAGTGCAAGGTCAGGACTATCAGAGCTCCAAAGGTGTGGCTTCAGTGCAAGGTCAGGATTATCAGAGCTCCAACGGTGTGGCTTCAGTGCAAGGTCAGGACTATCAGAACTCCAAAGGCGTGGCTTCAGTGCAAGGTCAGGACTATCAGAGCTCCTAAGGTGTGGCTTCATTGCAAGGTCAGGACTTAGATAGCTCCAAAGGTGTGGCTTCAGTGCAAGGTCAGGACTATCAGAGCTCCATTGGTGTGGCTTCAGTGCAAGGTCAGGACTATCAGAGCTCCAAAGGTGAGGCTTCAATGCAAAGTCAGGACTATCAGAGCTCCAAAGGTGAGGCTTCAGTGCAAGGTCTGGACTATCAGAGCTCCAAAGGTGTGGCTTCAATGCAAAGTCAGGACTATCAGAGCTCCAAAGGTGAGGCTGTGGAGTGCAAAAAGTCACACTTTGATTTTCCTAGTAGACAGTACAATATTTTTGACAGTGCGTACTCTGTCTGAGTCACCTTTTGAAGGATAAATAAGTATGGGCAAATTAATGGAGCGGATCTTTCCCCTCAAGCTAGGTGTACTGTAAACTGTGTTTTAGAACAAAATTAGATCTTCCCAGCAGTGCTCCCACCCAGACCCTTACTAAAGCCAGTCGCAAAAATGTAGAAGACCCCCAATCAAATCTCAAAAAACAAGGCCTAGCAGAAAACTGGTGACAAAACGTACTTTGAAAGTAAAAGTAGGCCCAAATACCCCCTTACCCACCGTGGATTGCATTCAAACCACTTGCAAGCAACCAAGCAAAAGTATCCATAGCCAGCATCGCTCCAAGACTCGAACCCTCCCCACCCAAAAACATGCAATAGAAATACTGCTAACCCTAACGAACCCTAAGTTAAGAATAGTGGCAAAGGCTTTCTTTAACTATGCCAAATCCCCCCTTTCCCACCATGGATTTTCTTCAAATGACTTGCAACCAAAATTACACATTCTCACGAGTGCTCTAAGACCCCAGAACTCAGTTGCAAAAATCTAGAACACCCCGAAACACATGCAATCCTGCTGCTAGTGCTAACCCTAACGAACCCTAAGTTACAAAAAGTGCCAAAAGGCTTTTCGGCATGGATTTTGTACCAACCACTTCTACCCGGTATTAGACCTTTCCAGGAATGCCCCAAGACCCGCCAACCCACCCGCCAAAAAGCATAACACCCCCAAACAGGCCAAAAGCAACATCTCCTACTTACAATATTTCTCGGCCTTCGGTCCAAACGCGCTGCGTAGCTAGGCCATATGTCCGGTTTGCCACCACAGATTTCCTGAAAAGCAAATGCAATCAAGATTAGAGTGTCCCAGCAGTGCTCACAGACCCCGAAACTCACCCACAAACAGACGGAACCCCCCCTAAGAGCACCTCAAAGGCAAGCAAGTCAGCAAAAACACAAAAAAAATTCCGCCTCGGATTTGGTCCAAACCACTTTTATCCGTTATTAGAGCTTCCCAGCAATGGCCCAAGAGCCACCAACCCAGGAGAAAACGAGTAGAAGACCCCCAAACAGCCAAAGAGCAAAAGTACAAAAATGGGGACTTAGTCATTTTTTTCCAAATTTCCCAAATCACTCCGCGCGCGCTCTGCAGCTAGGCCCTAACTCCCCTCTGCCACCATGGATTTGCTTCAAACCTCTTGCAAAGTAAAGTATCCATAGCCAGCAGTGCTCCCAGACCCTGAAACCCACCCACAAACACCAGGAAGCCCCCCAAACAGACCCCCGAAAATGCTACATTGAGCAAAATGTCAGAAATTGCAACAAAAAAATCGGCGTGGATTTTGTCCCAACCACTTCTACCCGGTATTAGACCTTCCCAGGAATGCCCCAAGACCCGCGAACCCACCCGCCAAAAAGCATAACACCCCCAAACAGGCCAAAAGCAACATCTCCTACTTACAATATTTCTCGGCCTTCGGTCCAAACGCGCTGCGTAGCTAGGCCATAAGTCCGGTTTGCCACCACAGATTTCCTGAAAAGCAAATGCAATCAAGATTAGAGTGCCCCAGCAGTGCTCACAGACCCCAAAACTCACCCACAAACAGACGGAACCCCCCCTAAGAGCACCTCAAAGGCAAGCAAGTCAGCAAAAACACACAAAAAATTGCGCCTCGGATTTGGTCCAAACCACTTTTATCCGTTATTAGAGTTTCCCAGCAATGGCCCCAGAGCCGTCAACCCAGGAGAAAACAAGTAGAAGACCCCAAACAGCCAAAGAGAAAAAGTACAAAAATGGGGACAGTCATTTTTTTCCAAGTTTCCCAAATCACTCCGAGCGCGCTCTACAGCTAGGCCCTAACTCCCCTCTGCCACCTTGGATTTGTTTCAAACCTCTTGCAAAGTAAAGTATCAATAGCCAGCAGTGCTCCCAGACCCTGAAACCCACCCACAAACACCAGGAAGCCCCCCAAACAGACCCCCGAAAATGCTACATTGAGCAAAATGTCAGAAATAGCAACAACAAAAAATCGGCGTGGATTTTGTCCCAACCACTTCTACCCGGTATTAGACCTTCCCAGGAATGCCCCAAGACCCGTCAACCCACCCGCCAAAAAGCATAACACCCCCAAACAGGCCAAAAGCAACATCTCCTACTTACAATATTTCTCGGCCTTCGGTCCAAACGCGCTGCGTAGCTAGGCCATAAGTCCGGTTTGCCACCACTGATTTTCTGAAAAGCAAATGCAATCAAGATTAGAGTGTCCCAGCAGTGCTCACAGACCCCGAAACTCACCCACAAACAGACGGAACCCCCCCTAAGAGCACCTCAAAGGCAAGCAAGTCAGCAAAAACACACAAAAAATTCCGCCTCGGATTTGGTCCAAACCACTTTTATCCGTTATTAGAGTTTCCCAGCAATGGCCCCAGAGCCGTCAACCCAGGAGAAAACAAGTAGAAGACCCCCAAACAGCCAAAGAGAAAAAGTACAAAAATGGGGACTTAGTCATTTTTTTCCAAGTTTCCCAAATCACTCCGAGCGCGCTCTACAGCTAGGCCCTAACTCCCCTCTGCCACCATGGATTTGCTTCAAACCTCTTGCAAAGTAAAGTATCCATAGCCAGCAGTGCTCCCAGACCCCGAAACCCACCCACAAACACCAGGAAGCCCCACAAACAGGCCCCCGAACACGCTACATTGAGCAAAATGTCAGAAATAGCAACAACAAAAAATTGTCGTGAATTTTGTCCCAACCACTTCTACCCGGTATTAGACCTTCCTAGGAATGCCCCAAGACCCGCCAACCCACCCGCCAAAAAGCATAACACCCCCAAACAGGCCAAAAGCAACATCTCCTGCTTACAATATTTCTCGGCCTTCGGTCCAAACGCGCTGCGTAGCTAGGCCATAAGTCCGGTTTGCCACCACGGATTTCCTGAAAAGCAAATGCAATCAAGATTAGAGTGTCCCAGCAGTGCTCACAGACCCCGAAACTCTCCCACAAACAGACGGAACCCCCCCTAAGAGCACCTCAAAGGCAAACAAGTCAGCAAAAACACAAAAAAAATTCCACCTCGGATTTGGTCCAAACCACTTTTACCCGTCATTAGAGCTTCCCAGCAATGGCCCCAGAGCCGTCAACTCACCTGCAAAGAGGTAGAACAACACCCCCACAAGTGCTGAGTCTTTCTTCATTGGGCGTAAACCAGCCCTCTGCTTTGATGGAAATAGGAGTCTGGAGGAGGAGGATAGAGGAGCATGTTCTTCTGAACTTGTGAACCTGAGCAATGCAGACTGCGGCACCTTCAAATCAATTAGCAAACAAGTGAAGACAATTCTGCTGATGGGCTTGTTTTAGTGATTATCTGATTAAAGTTTGAATTATATTAACTGTGCACAACAAAGAAAGACAGACACACAGGAATAAAAGTGAATAAGGACGAAAAAGAAAGTTATTGATTTGTTGTCTCATTTTCAGGGCTCGGTATCACGGTCCGTGAATGAGAATAAGGCTTCGTCATCATACTCTGCAAATTCAGGCAGGGTGAGGTTAGTGTCACCTGACAGAGAAGAAATTCCCTCATCTATGTTGCTGTCCACGTCGTTTTCATCCGGCGCGCTTTCTCGTACTCTGAAATCTGGTGGTATGAGGTGCTGATTCATCTTGATCATTGTTAACCTCTCCACATTTTTGGGCGAGAGGCGGCTCCGTTTGGAAGTTACAATGCCACCAGCAGCACTGAAAACACGTTCAGAAGACACGCTTGCGAGTGGGCAAGACAAGTAGTTTAAAGCCAGGTTGGTGAGCTGTGGCCACAATTCTTTTTTCCCATGCCAATACGCCAATGGGTCAGCATTAACATAGACCTCTGTTGAGTCATTAAGATAGTCCTTGACCATCGAATCATGGTTCTCCTCCAAGGTTCCTCCACTTTGCTTAGCTGTTGCTGGGCCCTTTTGAGAACCAAACCCAAGCCGAGCTAGCCAATCCTCTTCAGCCTCCAATGTTACTGTTGTGTCTGGTGGTGCAGATGATCCGGTTGCCGGTCTCTTTAACGGCTGAGAGGTCACTTGTGCCCCAGCCACAGGTGCAGAAGTGGATTGTTGTGACTGGGGATGGCCTGCTGTTGCTGATGTACTGCCTTTTCCTTCAATTTGCTGCCGTTCTCTTTCAAACCTCTTGGCTGAGGAGTCTATCCACTGTTTGTACTTTGTAACATCTTCATCAGCAAGAGGAAAGAATGCTTGGCCTGCCAGCGCCTTTTTGTAGCGTGGATCCAGAATAGTAGCACAAATGTAATGCTGGTTTGAGTGGATCATTTTAAGACGTTCATCACCTTGTAAGTGCTCTAATAATTTCTCAGCCAGAACAAAAGGGTCTTGGTTTTTTTCATCTTTTTCAAACACAGAACACACCTCCTTCAGTTGGTCCTCCAGCATGTACGACAATGGGATAGCTTTTCCCAAATTACAGTCCTCCTTGCTGACTGCACGCATGAAGAACTCAAAAGGACGAAGCATGCGTGTCAGGCTTTTAACTATGTTCCATTGTGCTGCACCCATCCTCAGGTCCTCCTTCTGAGCTGTACCCTGTGTTAAGAAATAGTGATCGAGTACCGTATACTGCTCATACAGATGCTCAAGCATGTAGAAGGTTGAGTTCCAACGTGTTACCACCTCCTGGATGAGTGCTTTCACTGGCATTTGACATTCATATAACAGGCTCCTCAGATGCTTCCGGGCCTTAAAAGAATGGCTGAAATGGTTGCATATTTTTCGGCAGGTCTCCACTACTCTGTACGCTGCACTGTCTTTATCACCCAAGAATTTTTTGACAACCAGGTTTATACAGTGCGCCAAACACGGCACTCTGAAATAGTCACCCAGCTGCATGGCCTTAACTATATTGGAGCCATTGTCCGTGGAAACATAACCAACCTGGCGTTTTTTTGGGGACAGCCAGTCAAGGACCTTTGTGTTGAAGACATCCAAAATGTTTTGTGCTGTGTGACATTTCTCCAAACCAAACATGGCTAGTGTTGCATGTTTCCGAGCAGCTTTAAAAACAATGTCCGGGTCAACACCTGCGTTTAGCTTTGCTTTAGCCCCTGAAAAAGAGACCCTGTGTGCAGTGATGCACATGTAATCAGCGCCTGCGCCACTGGTCCACATGTCTGTTGTCAGATGTATAGTGTGAACAGCACTCTTCTGCAAAGCTGCCCCAATCACCTCCAGAACATCTTCATGTAGTGCTGGAACCGCAACTCGGGCAAAATAGAACCGACTAGGAACCTTCCATTTAGGGCAGAGCGCTGCCACTAATTCTAGAAAAACAACCCCTTCTACAAAAGAAAGAGGGAGAAGGTCCTGAGCTAGCATTTTAGCCAGCTTAGTCTTATACAGACGCGTCAGTGGGTGGTTGCGTTCATATTGCGCTTCTGTAAACAACATCTTTTTAATGTTGCCCTGGACCAAAGATTTACGGGATGATGATGATGATATCTTCGACTCAGTTACGCTCGCTGATAAACTTTTTCGCATTGATGTCTCACTCTCTCCCACACTCTTAGTGTGGCTCACATGGGGTGTGCTGCTGACAGGGGTACTGGGTGTAAGTGAAGTGTTTGAATCGTCTTCTTCCTCCTCGTCATCATCAGATGAAAAATCAACGTTTTCATTACGTGCAATTCGGGCTTCCTTGACCGCCTCTAGGTGCGCAAACCATTGGACAGTGTGCGTTCTCCTAAGATGATCTCTCTGGCCTCCGGTACCATAGTTGGTACCAAACTTATCACGACTAACTCGAAGCTTACAAATGCTACAAATGGCTACGTTTTCCTTTTTTGGGCAAACACTAAAGAAGTCCCAAACTGGAGACTTGAAATGTCTTTGGGGGCCGGAGGAGGCGGCGATACTGGTGGTGGTGGTCCTGCTGCTAATGCCAGATGAAGTGGAGGATGTGGATTGCCGAACTTCAGTACGTTTTGCACTTTCACCACCACTAATTGAGATCGAGGTGGATAGAGGTCCCTTCTTGCGAGAAAGAAATATGGAAGCGGTAGGTGTTGGTGTACTAGTTAACTCCAAATCTAATGATTGTTGTGTTTCCATTTCCATTGCCTCCTCGTCGACATCATCATCACGCTCAGCAGCTTCTCGGGATAGGGTCAAAATGTCTTTTTGCTGCATGCCCGCTGGGGCTGCAGTGACCTTTATGATGACTGGCTCGTTGTCATCGTGAGAGGCTTCATCAGCAGCCGTATCCGTCACTTCTTGTTGAGCCTCATCACACTCCACAGCTTTGAGTTTTTCGACGACCTTCCTTTTACGCTTAGGTACCTTTGTCAGATCATGGTGGGCCTCACTCTCAGACGGCCGTGGTGGTTCCCAATTTTCATCCAGTTCATCAGAAGGAAGTGGGCTTGAAAAAGATGTAAACACCCCCCTTGATCTTTTCCTTGCTAGGGATGTGGAAGACAATGAATGATCATCAGGAGGAGTGGCTTCCAATGCTACCTCGGCTTGATTGTTGATTTCCTGATGTGCCCCTACTTCGGGAGGAACAACTATTGTGGGCACTTGTGACCCTTGAGGTTCCGTGACGATTTGAACCTGTGTTTTCAACATTGTCGTAAATACATAATTTTGGTATCAGTGAACCGCAAATGATCCATTTAGCATATCCTGGTGTTTTCGCTATGCTACGAGCAAGAACACTCCTGTTATGAACACATTTCTGGTTTACCCATGGCATCCATCTTAGATTACGGCAGCCATTTTGTATTCTTGCCCTCACATAGTCAATGGACACGCAGTGACCTCTTTTTCACTTAAGGACACGTAAGCTTTAGCCAGCGATTCACCTTGCTAGTGACACGTGCACCTTAGGACAGAAAACGCCATGGCTACATGACTCGGCAGAAGCTGCCTCCCCAGCCTGAGGCCAGTCCTGCTATACTGGTTCTCGTATTCGTTGGCCTGATAATGATTAGGCGGCCGAAGCTGGTAGCCTTGCCCATTTACGACCCGCAAACATCCCTTATCCTGCTTTTCTATCTTCTGCACCTGGCTCTGCTCCTTTCCTTCTGGGCCTTTATTAGGGGGAGGTAACGAAATTTACGATGAGGCGGTCCGGCTCTTGAATGAAAAGTTGACATGGGATTATGATGGAACAGTGGGAACCCCTCGTTCGTAATGTTTTGACATCAGATATTGTTGACGATTCTTGTGTAACGCCAAATATTTATTGTTTAGGACATGAAGGTTTAGAAATGTACTAGCATGTAAAGAATTTGCCCCAAGCTGAAAATTGAGTATTTAAGGAGCAACCCACTTTGTACAAATCGAACAGTCTCCTAGATTCTGCCCGTGTGTAGTTTCTGTGACTTCTGTGTCCCTGCAGTAATAAACCTTTGGTCTTTGACGCCACCATCGAGAAGCCCGTGTTTCTGTTTATGTGTGCACCGAGACAGGTAGAAGTCCGGGGTCTTCGGGTGTTATCCCTGACACCTCTGGACGGAACCAAAAAGTTCAGAACTCCAATTGGCGCCCATAGTAGGGCGACGTCATTCGGTACCGGTCCAAAAGCCTGAAGAGTTCGAGTAGTTCGTGTGAAGATTCCAGATCGAGGCGCCCCACTTCATCGATCCCGGCATATCGCAAAAGTGGCCCGACGTTCTCTTCCACGAGGGTTCCCGTTCAGACGGCTGCAGTGATCCGCTGCCTTGACTGTCGCCCTGTCTTGGACCCGAGGTGCAGACCTTAGTACGGCGAGACGTGACGGGTTTCTCCTTGGTGACGTCTTCAGTGCCTCAGTTAAGTATTAAGTGGTTGCTAGTTGGTTACTTCATAAGGGTTGCTCCTGTTTGGATAATCCTTTTAGTTCTTGGTTTGGTTTGGTTTCGTAAGATTATCACTGGTTGTTCTAGTTACGATAATCATTTGGTTTAGTTTGGGTATCGATACATTTGTTCGCTTTGGTAGGCCTACTTCTTGGTTCGAGCGCGCACCTTCGTTTGTGTTTTGTCTGTTCTGTGTTCCGGGTTATAAAATGGTAAGTCGGAAAAATTGTATGTTGTTGTGTTTTGGTTGCAACAGTGATTCCCGGTTGGAGGACTCATGTCTGGTTCCTCCGATTGGAACTCCTCTTTATGATCTGTATTGTAAGTTCGGAGTGGGTCCTATATCTTATAACGAGGTATGGATCCGATATACAGAGAAAGACGGTGTCCTTAGTTGGCCACTGCATGGTAGTTTTGAACCCGAAATTCTCGATAACTTAGAAAGAAAATTATTTAAGAAGAAAGCCCGGCCGGCAATGTTTGATTCTTTCCGTTATTGGCGAAAAGAATCCAAACAGAGAGAAACTAAAAAATTAAAGAAAGAACAGAAAGAACAAGAGTTGACTTTAGAACAGTCTGCCAAGCAGCTGCAACTCAACGAGTCTGAGAAAGCGATGGAGGTGGCCAATAGAGAGCGTATTCTAGCGATAGACAAGTGCTATCCTGCCTTGCCATTGAGTACAGCTAAGATAGTAGAGGACCCCGAAAAGGATCCCCTGTTGTCTTACTTGTTGAGGTCACCCCCACCGTATGCACAGGGTGCTACAGCTCCACCCTTACCGAATGTTCAATTACCGGTTGCTGGACAGCCTGGTATACCTGCTCCTGCTCCCCTGAATCAAGCTCCTGTACCTCCTGTGGTCAATGTTAATGTTCCTCCGGCACCCCCTCTTCCAGGGTTGCCGGCTCCTTTGCCTATGCCTGTACCGCTCATACCTGTTGTTTCACAAGCTACTTTGCCTACTACTCCGACTGTTCCTGTTTTATCTGTTCCGACTGCTACTCTACTTACGGCTTCTGCTAGCATTATGACTCCGCTTTCTGTTCGTCGGAGAATCACTGATTCTGTCTCCAATATTCTATCTCCCTTCTATAAAACTTTGATTAAGACTCCTGCAGCCTGATTCATCATTCTCCCGTTTTGCGAGCCCCTAATAGCGATTCATAACGAATCGCTATTAAGGACGTGCAAAACGGGATTCATGTAGGAATTGCAATAATTATTGCGATTCCTACATGTTCCTTATTTGCGATGAGCTAATTGCTAATCGCTAATAAGGAATAACTCCCCATGCATTCCTATGGGCCTACAGGCCCGTAGGAATGCATGGGGAGTCATTCCTCATTTGCGATTAGCAATTAGCTAATCGCAAATAAGGATGCGATTTCAAGGGTGCTAGGGGTGTCCAAAGGACACCCTGTAGCACCCCTGAAATGTAATCTACATTGGTGTTGCGCACACACATGTCCAAAGGACATGTGTGTGTGTAACATGCAACCTAGAAAAATGCATTTAAATGCATTTTTCTAAGTTTTTGCTATTTACCGAGAGGTCTGACCTCTCGGTAAATAGCGGCCCAAAATTGCCATTTCGCAATTTTAAAATGCTTCATGAATTGCATTTAAGGAATCTCAAATAGAGATTCCTTAAATTCAATTCTTCGCAAATGTGCGAATTCTTAAATAGCGAAATTTGCATTTGGGATGATGAATCCCAAATGCAAAAATTGCACTTGCAAAAGGCAAGATTCTGAGAATCTTGCCCTTTGCGAGTGCAATTTAGCTTGATGAATCAGGCGGCTGCTTCTGACTCCGTTCAGAGACGTAGTCAGCTTCCCAGTACTGAAGAACGGGGAATATTAGATTCCACAGCTCTTAGATGGATTTCGAAAAGTGGAAGATATAGTGTAAGAGATGTATTAGATACATTTATGCAATGGAATGAACCGACACAGCGATATGTGTTTGATGAAATGTGCTTCCTTTTGCGTGAGGAATTGGAAGAGGATGACTCTGAATCAATTCTAGACAAATTAATTAATGTTCAGAAAGAATTTGCTGCATGTATGGTAGTTGGTCAGAGTATAAAGGAAGCGATGGAATTGATTTTAAGTTATGGGAATGATCCTTCCCTTCGTTCACCAAGAGAGTTAGAGAAACGCAGTACGAAGCAAAACCGCCAATATCCTATGAGGGAGGTTCCTCCAATTTGGCGCGAAGCTGTGCAAGCTGATGCGGTCCGTGGTATTGCAGCCGCTCCGGCGCAATTCCAGAGAGTGTGGATACACATTCCGTGGAAGCGAGCTGAAGTGTTAGCAGTGAAACAGGCCTTGCCAGATCCGCGTAAGAATCCAGCCGGATACTACAAAGAGTTAGCGCAGACAGTTGAAGCTTGCGTAATGAATTTAGCGGACATTGACATGTTATTTGGCAATGTAGTTCCACAACCAATTTGGGCTAAAATTCGTAAAGAAAATCATCCAGTTGCCCTAGGTGGTGATTGGGCAGCTATAATAGCGGCAGACGGTCAACAAACAGGTGGTTCTAAACCAGAACCTCTAATTGCTGGTTTGCCTGGTAGAATAATAGATTTAATGAAGACTCTGATGCCAGCATTGCGCGTTAACTGGGACAAGTTGTCCGCATGCAGGCAGAAGAAAGACGAAAGTGTCTCCGATTTTTTCACAAGGTTTGAAGAAACTTTCGTTGATCACAGTGGTCAGGATATGAGCACGGAAGGAGGACAGAGACTATTTGTTGATAAATTCGTGCACAATCTGTTACCAGAGCTCAGTAATAAATTGAAAGATTCTGAAAGTGCGTGGGCTGTTTCTACGACTGCGCAAATACTTGCAACTGCCCAGTATTATGAAAATAGGGATAAAGAAGAGAAGGAAAAGTCAGATAAGAAAACGAAAGATTTAAAAACAAAAGTTATTTTGCAGCAAGCATATCCGCCTCGCACGAATCAGACTAACACACAGCAAGGGTCATATCAAAGGACAGATTATGGTTCTCAGAGACCGCAATATCAATGGAATCAGTGTGCTTACTGCAAAAAAGAAGGTCATTATAAGAATGAGTGTCCAGTCTTAGCACAAAATAATGCTGCAGCAGCTCAGAGAGGTCGTGGTGGTTCTGTGCAAAATTCTAAAGGTCGAGGACGAGGTGCTACGCCTCCACAAACAAATGATCGCCCTTCTAATTATTTTGATCAGCGAAATGGACAGTGTGCCCAACAAAATAGATCTCAACAGTATCACGTTGAAGACTACTGTGAAGTTAGTGAGGAATTTCAGCAAAATGAGTACTAGGACAGCCATGGACAAAGAGAGGGAGTAGTATCAGTTCCAGTAGATCAGAGTGGGCCTTATGTCGCAGTAGCAACATCAGGTGTAGTCGAACCGTTTCTGTTGGATACTGGTGCAGCAAAAAGTTCTATCATACATGCGAAACTCCCTGGCGCACCTTTGTCTGGCTTAACAAATGTTTCTGTAGGTTTTTCAGGCGCCCCTGTTTACAACCCTGTATCTGGTCCCTTGTCTATTTCTGTTGGACCCCGTCAATTGAAAGCACCCTTGATTTTGACGACCGGTTGTAATGAAAATCTGCTTGGTTTAGACTTGTTAAAACGCCTATATGCGACATTGTACTGTTCTCCTTCAGGAGTACAGCTTACATTAGGTAAGAGAATCATCTCTCCGATGTATTTGTCAATGGATGCGCTCCCACCAGAGCTGCGTTCTCTCCCTCATTCTCTTTGGGCGACTGGTCCTAACGATGTAGGTCTTTTAGAAATTCCACCATATGTAGTCACTTTGAAAGCGAATGTCAAATTTCCACGAATCCCACAATGTTAAAGATTAGACTGCAAAACGTCAACATTATCGGCGCCATCTTGCCCCTTTCCAAGCCCATTCGTGCGCGTAAGCGGCAGCCATTTTTGAGCACCATGGCCTCCCTGCCCCTCGCTGATAGCCAGCGCGTCTCTCTCTCCCTTAACCTCGCAAGCATCCCCCCCCGCACACTGACAACCCCCGCTCTCTCATGCCTTGGGTCATAAACCCCTCTTCAGCGCAGCTTCATCACGGAATCCCATCCGGTTCCCAGCGCGACACCTCCCCTCATTCCTTTCATGGCCTCAGATCCTTTTGATGCAAACCCCCTTTTCCTGTGTCCCCGTTTGTCTTCCTTGTTCCCAGGCCGCCACCTGGCCCTGCGGATACTGTTTATTACCCCGTACAGTAGGAAGCTTCCCCTCCCCATCGAAAGACCCTCGAGCCGATCAAAGCACCCCACCCTATGAGATCCGATCAACCCCATGCATTCCGTGAATCGGCGGAATGCCCTGCTGTGCGACAACCATCACCTGTTGTGACCAGGGTGGGGAATCCAACTGTAAATGTATGTGGGAACGGGCCTGAAGGGGAGATTCCGAGGATGTTCTTTCAAATACTAAAGTGTTGCGAGAATGTGTTATGTGCAATAAAGGTCATAAACCCTAGTATAAGAGGCCAGGCCTCAGAGATGTGGTTAGAGCACCTCGTGACGATACTTGCTGTCTGAATTGATGTGTTCTCCTCCGGAGAGAATAAAATCCTCGTTTCCTGCCTTCCAGTCTCCAGCGCCTGCTTCTTCATTGATTAATATTGGTGGGTCATAGAGGCGATACCGCCGGGCAACATAAAAAGGGTCTTTGGTTACCGGTTGTCTTTGGAACCCTTTTTTTACAATTGGCGTCCCAAACGTGGGGCCCATCAGCGACTCGTGGATCCAGTGGGAGAGGTCCTGACGACAGAGTGAACGACTGCAACGATCGGAAGGTACCCTGTCCGATAGACCCTCGTCTGACAGCCGATCATCCGAACTTCACTGGTTCCGAACAGACCTCTCTCGAGTGATCTGCGGTCCTGACTGGGAACCATCAGGAGTGCCACGAGAAGTACGAAGAGAAGAGGACGATCGGGCGCTGGATTCGGAAGACAAGAAACTGTCCATGCGGTCCGGGTTGGTCGTGTAAACACGACGAATTGCGAAAGTGATAGATAAATTGAAAATGATTGATAATTGTTGAGAAAATACTAGTATTACTTTTTGTTAATTTATTGGAGATTCGCTGTCTGCAAACGGAGAAACAACAGGCTCTCCCTTTATAAACAGCGAAGGATAGGTACGCACCCGTCGGACCTATCTTTCTCCCCCACTGAACAATTGCCCCTTCCCCCCATTGATTAACTGTTATAGATTGTTTTCTGGAGAAAAATAGGTCCCCCTCTTTACAGATAGTGAAAGGGTAGGTGACGCGAACCTTTGCGAGCCTACTTATTCTCCCCATTGACCATATTGATTTTTTTTTTTTGACCTAACATTGATTGATTGCTCAAGATTGGTTCATGAGGTATTCACTACGTGCAAACAACGTAGAATAGAAATATTCTGTCTAGTCTTTGCGCGCAGTGATAAGATAGGTAGTGCTGACTATTATCCCATTGTGATCCGTCATGCCTGTCTTCTCCCCACTGGTTAGTAGCCTGTTTAACCCGGACCGCTTATTAGAGATGAACCATCCGGCTCCGCTGGAAGGCACCCCTAATAAGGACATGTTCTCGAAGCATGGATTAGTTGCTATAGCCTATAGCCAGCTGTGGCATAAATATACGAAAAAGGATCGAGAAAGTCAGTGGCCACTGATAGGATCCTTCGAAGATGATAGAATAATCGCACTAGAAACAGCCCTTGGTAAAAACAAGACGACGTCCACTATGCTTGACAGCTTCGGCATGTGGCGAAAAGAAGCCGAACAACGCAAAAAGAGAACCGAGAGTAGGTTGGGAAAAGAGCTGCGGAAAGCAGCCCACCTAGCGGCCCAGAAACTAGAGAAAGAGATAAAAGAAAGAGAGGATACCAAACAGAAGCTAGAAATAGAAACATCAAGCCAGTGTCTGGTTAGAACTCCCTCCACGCTCTACCCTGAATTACACTCAAAACAGCGAACCAACGATGATCTGCTGCTAGGTCCTCCGATCATCCACATGCCCCCTCCATATGCCCCTTCCCAACCCTTAGCCCAGCACCCACTACCCCCAGGTACAAGCGAGAGTAGCACCACGGCTTCAGCCCCCATGGCCTCCGTGCCGGCTGAACTCCTTGTATTAGATACTACGCAAACGACAACGCTAGGCGACCCAGAAGCCCGAGGGGGTGGTCCTGCTAGAGCATATAGACTAAGCAAACATGAACGAGCAGGGGTCGACAAGATAGCAAAGATACTGGTAGAGAAGAAGGAGGATGAAGAGTCCGTCACGGATGTGTTTAATTCTTATACTGGGAGTCACAGACGACACTTTACTGTACAACTGTGTTACCATGTCTTAAATGCATACGAGGACCGATATCAAGAAAAAGGTCCACAGAGCCTAACGACTCTGTACCGGAAGGTTGATATCGGGGATAAGAGTGAGAGTGATGTGACGGACCTCCTTACTCGTACGCTTGAGGTTTTCCGCCACCTCACTGAACAAAAGCCGAAAATCGAATCCACTACCTCCGTAGCAACCAACCCACAAACTGAACGACCTAACACTATGATGCCGATACGAGAGGCTGCCCCTTACTGGGTTCCTCCACGAGGTGAAGGGACTCACGATGACGCAAACAACAAAGATGCAAAGGGAAGGGTAGTGTACAATTGGGTCTACCAACCATGGGACCGGCAAGAGATTCTGACCTTCCGGAAATCTCTGCCTGACCTACGTAAAAACCCCACTGCCTTCTATACTGAGTTAGGTACGGCCCTAGGATCGACGATTATGACTCTAGCTGACATCGATTTGTTTTTCGGGTTATGTCTACCAGCTGATGTGTGGAAGCAAATCCGGAAAGTCGACCACTCTGAGCTGTTTGGACATAACTGGTCACAACTTGATGGCATAGACAGACAACGAGAACCCGGACAAAAGCCTTTGAAAGCCATTTTAGACCTCCCGGATAAAATCGTGCAGAAATTAAAAACCCTGATCCCAGAAAAGAAAGTGGACTGGTCGATAGTAACGGCTTGTCGCCAGAAACCTCAGGAGGATGTATCGGAATACTTCTCCCGGTTTGAAACGGTGTTCTCCGATTACAGCGGCCAGGACCTGACCACTGCAACCGGACACCATCTGTTTGTCCAGAATTACGTTAAGGGCTTATCACCGGAGGTCTCGCAGAAACTGCAGGCCAGCGAAAGTAGTTGGGCAGCCTCCAAACCTACGGCTATCCTCCAGATGGCCCAATATTATGAACATCAGAAAAACGAAAATGATAGAACAACAGAGAGAAAGAAGAAAGAATTAAAGGAGAGGGTGATGATAGCACAACTGCAAGGGGTGACTCTGGGACGAGACCAATACCGGGGAAACCCTCAGATGAACGTCCCTAAAACGGCACCTCCCAAAGACCGTGCTTCAACTCCCCACATTGGACGTACAGACATTAGAGAGGACGAGTGTGCCTTCTGTAAAGGATCGGGCCACTGGAAATCTCAGTGCCCGGTTCTTTTGGAACTCACCAGAAATAGAGATCCTAGAGATTCAGCAAACGAACCAAGAAATAGGGGACCACAGCGAGGGCCCCCAAACAACGCAACTAATGATAGATCAAGTAGGCCAAACACATTTGACCGACCCCGACAGAACCAATGCCAGCAATCTGACTACGATGATGTTCATGACTTTGCATAGGACTGCCTAGGGCAAGGGAGGGATCCAGTCGAGCTCCATGTTGACCAGCAAGGCCCTTATGTCACTGCTAAGGTCTTGGGTACAAAGTCACCATTCCTGGTAGACACTGGCGCAACACGTAGTGCATTATCTAAACGACTGATTCCAAGGGCACCCTTGTCTGGCTCACTAATAACATCGACAGGTTTCGATGGGACGCCCTCCACTAACCCTTTGTCCGCCCCAATCCTCTTTGACTTAGAAAATAACACCACTGACACTACGTTTTTGCTTTCCTCCAATAGCCCTGACGCAATTATGGGACTCGACTTATTGAAACACTTCCGAGCAACGATTAGATGTTCTCAAGATGGAGTCCGAGTTTTCCTTTACGACAATCCTGTTCTGCTCAGACATTGCCCCCCCAGACACATGTTTTCCATCACCGACGCTGACACTTCCCTGCTTGACACTCTGCCTCCGTATCTGTGGGCCAAAACGGATTCGGATGTAGGGCGCATGATGATTGACCCAGTGCACATCACTGTTCGACCAGATGCAACACTCCCAAAACTTCCACAATATCGGATATCGCCCGAGGGCGAGAAAGCATTGGTAGAAATCATCCAATCACTGATAGACGCAGGAGTGGTAGAGGAAGTAGTTAGCAACGTTTGCAACAGCCCAATCTTGCCCATCATTAAGAAACAGGGAGAAGGAGATGAGAAAGCATACCGCTTCATCATTGACCTTCGAGAGATCAACAAAGTGGTGGTACCCCAGTACCCTGTGGTCTCGGACATTACCACCATCCTGACTTTGATTCCCTCCACTGCCACCACCTTCACTGTCATTGACCTCAAAAACACATTCTTTTCCATCCCCATCCACCCAGACAGCCGATATCTCTTCGGTTTCACCCTAAAAGCCCGCTCATATAGGTTCTGCCGAGCACCCCAGGGCTACACAGAAAGCCCTAGCATCTACAGCCAGGCCCTCAAGAGACAACTGGATCAAGTCCAGTTACCCGATGGAGTGGTGTTAGTACAATATGTCGATGACATCCTCTTGGCAGCCGACACCACTCCACTAGCTGTCACAGCCACCATTCAACTCCTGCATTTCCTTGCCGAAAATGGCCACAAGGTCTCTAAGAAGAAGTTGCAATTCTGCCAACCCCAGGTCACTTACCTAGGCCACCTTTTGTCCAAAGACGGAAGGAAATTGACTCTTGACCGGATCCAAACCATTCTCGACACCCCCGTCCCTAAGACCCAGAAACAGGTCCGCTCCCTACTAGGCCTCACCTCCTTCTGCCGACAGTGGTTACCCAACTTTAGCCTTGTAGTAAAACCACTGCTTTCATTGTTAGCAAAGGACATCCCTCTCCCACTCCCTTGGACCCCTGAGTGTCAGGCATCTTTCATGCAACTACGAGATGCCCTCTGCTCGGCCCCTGTGTTGGGCACCCCCGATTACACAAAGCCCTTCTCCCTTTACACCCATGAAAGGGAGGGGTGCGCTTTATCTGTCCTGACCCAGTCCATCGGCTCAAAGCAACGACCATGCGCTTACTTCTCAGCCACTCTTGACCCTGTAGCCAGAGCCCTGCCCGCTTGCCTTCGAGCCGTAGCTGCTGCTGCGATCTCTATCCGACAGAGTGAAGGGATCGTGCTCTCGAATTCCCTCACAGTACTGGTACCCCATGCAGTTGACACCCTCCTAAACCAAACCAAAACGCAACACCTGACGAGTTGTGGTTCTTGGCATTCTGAACCTGTGTTTTAAATGTCATGACTCTGTTATGAATTTGGTATCAGTGAACCGCAAATAATGAATGCGTTATTCATGAGTATTTTCGTCATGTTACACCAATGGATTCACTGTGCATTTGAAGGTTTTGCATTGAACACTTGGGTTTCATCTTGTAAATAGAAGCCATGTTATTTTGTTGCCCTTACAGTAGGCTCTCTCCCATGGCAGAGTAAGCATTTAAAGGACATAACCTTAGCATGGGTTTGTGCTGACTTCTGTATGACCTGACGACAGCTGACCCTGTTGCTCGAGGCTAACCTCCCAAGCCAGTCCCAAGCCAGTTCCTTGTTCAGCAGCTGGCGCAATAAAGTTCAAAGAGCAGGACATGTCCGACCTTTTATGGCACCATTCCCACGGCTTCTATCTCCGTCCCATCTGTTGCTGCTTTTCCTTTAAGACATGTTCATCGATCTAGTTGAAGGGTTTTATGGTGGGTTTGTCCGGCCTGATGGAACAGGAAACCAAGCATGTGTGCAATTCTTTTCTTAGCCTGGACTTATCCTGAAAGTGGTGCTTTGTATGCACGTCCTGGGAATTTCCAACATAATGCACTTCAAAGCAGGAATGTGTGCTTAAAGCGAAATATTCTGTATAAAAGGCCTGTGCGAAGGCCATGCAGGCAGACTCTCTCATCCAGTTGCTTTAAGAGTGGCTGGGCGACGGAGCCTCACAATTAATGATAATAAAGATGTCTTTTCATATTTCAGATTCTGTGTTGATTTCTTTGCCACTCTTGAATGGACTACTTATTGGTAAGACCCCTGAGAAGGAGTATTGTAAATATTTGGTTCTTCAGTTGGCGCAACCAACAGGGGCATCATCATGGAAGTGAATACCTGGAGGAGAGTTTTTCAGAGAAAAGAACTATGCTGGGGAAGGCAAGACAGGAATCTACTAAAAGAGGTACTCTGTGCACGGAGGTTCTGGGGGATTCTCTGTCTTTGCGGCCTGGCATATTTTTGATTTTTCTGACTTAAAACTCTCCAAAAGATGTCACTCCTGACTGAGCAACCCTTTTTGGCGCAAGTTTTTTTTAAAGAGACTGTTAGTGCAGTTAGAAATTGGCAGTTAGAATTTGGACATCTATTTCTTTGGTACAGCTGTGATAAGTATTTAAGTGGGTCGCTCCCAGAGTCCTTAGTAGTTGACACTTTGCTGGTGCTTTTGTCGTATGCACCTTTGCGAGTGTTTTTGTTGTTGACGCTTTGCTAGTGTTTTTGTCGGTGACACTTTGCTAGCGTTTTTGTTGTTGTTGTATTATTTGACGCCTGCAGACGCCAAAAACCGAGGGTATTTGTTCTTTGCAGGGACTTGGTAAATCCCGTAACCCTTGAAGTTTGATGCTGGATTAGTGAGCTATAAGATGCCTGATCTTAGCGAATTTGAAGCTTTGTATTGGCCAACTTTGTATACGTTTGAATTAGCCGGTTTATCTAAATAGATTAGATTTACAAACATATTTCTTCCTTGGTGATTTTGTATCAGCAGGGAATTAAAATATGTCATAATACATAAACAAGGATGCTTTGCTCTGTATAATTTTATAAATGGATATGCAGAACGATTTTTGGTGTTCTGCCAGCTGCAGCTAGTAAATTGAGTGTATTTTTGGTTTTTACACTGTTGAGCAGTGTTTCTTGTAAATATGACTTACAGCTACGTATGGTCCGGACTGTCCTGTTTTTGTCCTGAGTGTTGATTTGTGGGTTTAAATGTGTGTTTGAATGCGTTGTTAAAATGTGTGTTTACATGTCTATTTTGTTTGTGAGTTTTGTTGTACATTGCGACGACGCGATTTACAAGAAATGGTTGGAGAGCGCTGTATTGTGTGTCCTAAATGTTTTCCACACTTTCTGTTTATGTCTGAAATGTGCTCAATGTGTGTGGTTCACATTTAATGGATTTAAATAAGGCCCCAGCCAAAAACGAAGTTACATGTTTTTGCAGAAATAAATGCATTTACAGCGTTTTTCACTTAAATGCACTGTATTAAATGTTCACAGGCAAAACGTTTTTAGCTGTAGTATATTTGCATAGGAATGTTTTTTCAGCCAGAAATTTTTGTAGTTCATCACGGGTGGATTTTGCATGACGGCCCTTTTACATGACAGAGGCCCCAAAAAGTGACGCAGAATATGACGCTTTTTAAATTAGGCATATGCGCTCAGGTTTGTGAGTTAATGCATCTCAATAAGAGGCAAGGGATGTAGCGGGCTCTTATATGTAAAACCAATCACAAACAGAAATAATTGGGTTTTATTAGGAGACAAAAATTATTAATTATGGAAAAATAATTCATAAAAATTAGTGCTACCAAAATCGTTTTTTAATATTCATAAGGCGTAACACTCATGCTATGACCTCTTAGCATTAAAATGTGATTTGCGTTATGTTGCATCACTTAAATGACAAGAATTCATTTGTATAAATTCGCTTGCCATAGGCGCAAGCAAGCTCATTTTTATAACATATAAATTATTATTTTCGGATACCTGACTCTTGGATTATGTAATAGACTTTCTAGTAATACATATTCTGCAAGAAAATTGTAAAATATTCATTTTGTAATGCCCAAAATAAGAAAGTCGATTTTGAGTAAAATCACTGTTTAAACTGCATTTTTGCTTTCCTTAAAGTGTCTCAGTCTTAAGCAAATGCATGCATTTAGGTTTTGACATAAGGTTGTGCTTTCTTGTGATTCAGTGGGTTAATGTGCCAGTACACAGGCTTGTTTTAATATCAGGATTGGAGGTTCTACTTTCAAGCTAGGCCTACGGACAGTTTGCTTATTTAACACTGATGCAGTGTGTGCCATAGGATTGCAACAAGTAAATTACTCTAAAAACTGGTCTGTGTGTCTTCAGCTTTTGAGACACATTGACAGTGAATGTAGTCTAATAATATGGGAATAGTGATCATTTTAGCGCCTAAAAAGAGAAATTTTTTTTTAAAATAGCTTGAATTATTGTTGATTAGATCCAGCCTACTGGCTTTGTCAGCTCCACTGTGGCAGAAGCTGGGGGCTGGGAGAATTTGCAACAGCTGGCTCAGCGCACTCGCTGAGATGTTCTCTTTTAAGTGTTTCCCCATAAATTATGGAGCAGGCCCCTCATGTGTTGCCATTTACAGCCTTTTAATTAGGCCTTTGTTTCCAAGGAATGCAGAATGACCTCTCTGCACGGCTGCTAAGGATGAGGTTTCTGGTTTCTGGTTTCACCGTGGTAACATGAAAGACCTTGATTTAAACAGGGAGATGAAAAGGGGTTTCTTTAAACATCGTGTTAAATGCTTGATACAATGTTTGTTAGCTGTGTTTTATTTTACAGAAAACGAAATGATGCATCCAGTGTTAGATAAAAATAACATGCAGCCTTTTTCACACAATTTTGAAGGTTATAGGTTACAGGCCTACGTTCAGTACAGATTTGCTCATTAACAGTTAAGTAATACACAGTTATTTTTTGTGTATGGTACAATGTTTTTGTGTTGTGTATTTTTCTGTTTTTGCCAACAGATTTTTTCATGGATTGTTCTTAAGAAGAGAAGACACGTGAGTTTGGCTAATTGACAAAAGATGTGTTTTTGCGTCATTTCTTTAACAGAAAAAAAAATGTACATGTTTCTGTTTGCGGTATTTACAGCTGTCATGACATATTATATTTTGACAATTGATCTACAACTGCGTTGTGCTCAAATGTCAAACGCTGGGTATAGAGTTTGTATGGAGTTTGGACCTGACAATTTAGACAGGCCCAAATATTGGGTTTTTGACTGCAGGTTTAAAGTGCATAAAATACACATGCCATGGTGCTGCATTTTTGTATGTTTGTTCATGTTGTTACCATCACAAGTTCTCCTGTATTGGATGAATTTGGTATAATGATAAATTTCACAGATATGGTTTGCATACTGTGAGGAAGGATGGCAGCACTTTTACCAGTGCATGCCTACCTTTGGCTATACATTTGGCTGTATTGAAAGTAAATAACTAAACAAATATAACAGGTTCAAAGTGTATCACCTGATGTTACGTACTGCACATTCCCTTAAAGGAATAGGCAGCCCTAAATTGTTATGTATCCTTGATTGGACCTAAGGATAGAATTATAGATCTGTGACTCACGGTGATCTAATTTTTATATTGCGTTATTTGATTATGTTTTGTTTCTCAAATAGCATATGGCTTTTGTCCCCTTGAAAGGAAGCCAGGTTTCATTTTTTTCCTCTCCCTGAAGAGAAAACAGGAACATAGAATTAGAATTTGTGTAACTTTGGTCTTTTGTGTATTCCCCATTCTCTTGGTGCTGTGTTACATGCCTGAGGCACCCAAGCACACTCTTGTTCTTCCTATAGATTTTTCTTTTGTTGTTCCGCCCCTGACCAATGCCCCTGACCAATGTCGCATTATGCTTAGTTATTAGGCATTTTAGTTGTGTCCTAATTCCATTTCCCCTTTTCCCATATTCCTTTCACCAGTCAGCCCATTTATCATTATGGGTGTATTGTTTATGTGTACACTTCTAGACCGTAGTTATGTATTAGGGACCCCCATGTTATGTAAAATGTTTTTTTCCCCCCATGTTATGTAAAATGTTTTTTTCAGACTGACTGTCAAGGTAGTGATAGGCTGGTTCCAATGTCTATTTTTAATTTTTCAGCTTTCTTGCTGCTTTAATTTTTGGTGGGATTAGATGTGTTCTAAACATGCAAATACCAGGACTTTCTAGTGTTTGTTCTTTGTCTTCACATTTGATCATTAGCCTTTTGTATTGCATAGTGCACTTAATGCACATTTTTAAAGGGACTTTTCTTCATGTCTTTGATAATGTGAATGATGTTATCTTTCTATTCGAGATGTTCTAGATAAGGAATTTAGGAACACCTAGGCTTAGTCATTGAGGGAACACATGTATTTACCCCATTAGATAATGCCACTGTGTGAGGAAATTCATTTTGATAGAAATCCTGTGTAGCTATAGATGACAGAGAATAATGAAAAGAACATAC
This sequence comes from Lissotriton vulgaris, assembly GCF_964263255.1. NCBI lineage: Eukaryota > Metazoa > Chordata > Amphibia > Caudata > Salamandridae > Lissotriton > Lissotriton vulgaris. Next base: position 47,635,713 of record NC_141699.1, read on the forward strand.
CTGAAGATTCTAAAGATACTGTTTTGCCCTTTTGCCTTTGCTCTTGTATTTTATGCTCATGGCACATTGTCACTCCCTTGCAGATTGCAGGTCACCTGCTTGCCAGTCCTTTTGTTAAAACACATGAACTGCTTTTTGTGCTTGATTTGAAGGAAACTAACAATTGTGTTACATATCCTGCATCATTAACAGGTCCTGCTAAGATCTTCCAGAGTTAAAGGAAGAGTGATTCCCTGCAGACCTGTGATCAACACTAAGCTCACACCCCATCAGTGACCGCTCTAAGATGAACAGATGTCCTGGCTCTACACTTCTTGCAAACAAGGAAGTCGCGAAGCGGGACAACGATCATCAGCGCAACATCAGTGGTACCTCCAAAGCAAGGCAGTTGATTTGCGAAAGGCGTTGCAGAAGAAAGGAGGAGCTGATTCGTTTATTTGTTGTTTGGGCTCTGTACCTGTTATGTGCTGGTAAACCTCTGTCAGTGTACATTCCCTTGAGCCATTGGCCCGAGTTTTGGCCACCTTCACACTTTTGCTTTGCACCAGTGGAAAGGCAGTGCACCCAAGGATCCACGTTTGGAAAAAGGCACTACATTCTGGTGCCCAGGAGAGAGCAGCTTGAGCATCCTCTGACACTAAATGATGAGTGTTGGAGCCTGAAAGTGCTGCTGATTTTGCTAAATAGTGCTTGGATCTGCACGAGATGCTTTGTGCCCTTGATCAATGAACAGCACATCATTTGTAGTGCCTGCCACCAAGAAGAGACACTGGTGCATTGTTTTGAAACATTGAAACTTTCGAGTGAGCTGTGAGTGTTTTCCCCGGACGGCACTCCAACTAAACAGTATTGTCTCCTCATGAAAGGCCTGACTTGAAGAGGCCCAACGCGAAGAAAAAACTGGAAGCGGATCTGATGGACTTTGGGTATTTTCTGTGAGCTTATATAGACTTGAAGTTTGGAAAATAATTTTTGCTGCTTTGCTGGCATTGTTTTAAAGTATTTCTGTTTAGTAAAAGCAGAATTAAGTCCACTCTCTGTGGAAGAGTATCCCTTTTTCATCTGAGAGCATTGATCAAGAACACCATTGTTTCACTTAAACATATAATGAATTACTGAAATGCGTAGGAAGCAATATAAAACGTTATTAGAAAATTCTAGGATTTGCTGTCTGCTTAGGACTGTGCAAGTATTACGCATTTGACCTTTTGTTGTTCTTTTTCCCTTGCTGAATTGTATTATGGTTTTTATTAAATTTTTGATTGGTTACCATTTGCCAGTTGCAGGGTCACGTAGGAGTACAAACGGTTCAGTTTGTGACCTGAGTAGTGGCAGTAGGCCTGCAGGACCTGCAGTGTCCCTATGACCTGCTAATAATCACAGCTGATGTACTCTACCAAGATTGCGTGAGCGACATTAGAAAATGGAGATTGTATTGAGGAATGACGATTTAATACTTTTATGTATTTTATTGGCTACTATATTTTGGTATGTTTCCCCCTACACTATTGACGTCTGCACCAACTTCCCAACATACTCTTTCTTTTTCTTCACATGAGTTTCACATTTTACCTGAACATGAACTGGTTAGGTCAGAGTTTACTGATAATTCCTTTGGTACAGTATTTACATCAACACCAGCTAGTGATGAATATAGCCATGTATAGGTTATTGCCTATGTAAGGGCAAAAGGATGCTCTGTGGTTCTTGGCATTCTGAACCTGTGTTTTAAATGTCATGACTCTGTTATGAATTTGGTATCAGTGAACCGCAAATAATGAATGCGTTATTCATGAGTATTTTCGTCATGTTACACCAATGGATTCACTGTGCATTTGAAGGTTTTGCATTGAACACTTGGGTTTCATCTTGTAAATAGCAGCCATGTTATTTTGTTGCCCTTACAGTAGGCTCTCTCCCATGGCAGAGTAAGCATTTAAAGGACATAACCTTAGCATGGGTTTGTGCTGACTTCTGTATGACCTGACGACAGCTGACCCTGTTGCTCGAGGCTAACCTCCCAAGCCAGTCCCAAGCCAGTTCCTTGTTCAGCAGCTGGCGCAATAAAGTTCAAAGAGCAGGACATGTCCGACCTTTTATGGCACCATTCCCACGGCTTCTATCTCCGTCCCATCTGTTGCTGCTTTTCCTTTAAGACATGTTCATCGATCTAGTTGAAGGGTTTTATGGTGGGTTTGTCCGGCCTGATGGAACAGGAAACCAAGCATGTGTGCAATTCTTTTCTTAGCCTGGACTTATCCTGAAAGTGGTGCTTTGTATGCACGTCCTGGGAATTTCCAACATAATGCACTTCAAAGCAGGAATGTGTGCTTAAAGCGAAATATTCTGTATAAAAGGCCTGTGCGAAGGCCATGCAGGCAGACTCTCTCATCCAGTTGCTTTAAGAGTGGCTGGGCGACGGAGCCTCACAATTAATGATAATAAAGATGTCTTTTCATATTTCAGATTCTGTGTTGATTTCTTTGCCACTCTTGAATGGACTACTTATTGGTAAGACCCCTGAGAAGGAGTATTGTAAATATTTGGTTCTTCAGAGTGCACGACTGACAGGATACGAACTGACTCTGCTCGCACCCCACATCACTCTGAAGAGATGCACCACACTGAACCCAGCAACCCTGCTGCCCTTACCAGAAAACGATCCCAATGCGCACCCTGTACACGACTGTGTGACCCTCACAGACGAACAGACCAGAAGTAGGGTTGACCTCAGAGACACGGCCTTTCCCGACCCCGACGGAGAGCTGTGGGTGGACGGTTCTTGCATCAAACTCCCCGATGGCACCACTTCAGCTGCCTATGCAGTCACCACAGCTCGAACTGTAGTCGAGACAGCCCGCATAACGCAACGATCTGCCCAGGCAGCGGAACTGATTGCCCTGACCCGAGCCTGTATTCTAGCAGCAGGAACCACAGCAAACATTTACACCGACAGCCAGTATGCCTTCGGGGTGGTTCACCATTTTGGGCTCCTTTGGAGGGAGAGGGGATTCTTGACCTCACACGGCACCCCCATTTTGCACGGGGATCTAGTCTCCGCCTTGATCGAAGCCGTCCTTCTCCCCAAAAAGCTTGCAGTCATCAAATGCCAGGCACACAAAAAGGTGACAGACATTGTTGGACAGGGAAATGCACTAGCCGACACCACTGCCCGAACGACAGCTGAAAATAGGACGACAACACGCATGTATGTGACCAGGTCACAAGCAGAAAAATGGTCTGACGCTAGGGACACTATCAGAGACATTCAAATGGCTAGCACACAACACAAACTGACTGAATGGACACGGGTGGGATTAAAAGATGACGAAGGCTGCTGGCGGACAAAAGACACAAACAAATGGTTGTTACCTGACTCATATCTGATTCCCATACTGACTATGGCACATTCCCCTGCCCACATAGGATCAGCCCCTATGATTGAACTTGTCTCCAGAGTTTGGCACAATGATAAGATCACAGAGTCCGCCAAACGCCTGGTCCAACAATGTTTGATATGCCTGCAACACAATCCCGGGAAAGGAACTGTAGTACCCCGGGGAGGGTTTGGGGTCCCGAATCACCCGTTTGAAGTCCTGCAGATGGACTACATCCAACTAGACAGATGTCAAGGCCTGAAATATGTACTTGTGGTGGTATGCGCATTTAGCAAATGGGTGGAAGCATATCCAACCCGTGACAACACTGCTATGGCCACAGCAAAAGTACTGTTAAAGGAGTTTTTCCCCCGTTACGGCCTTTGTCGAATTTTGTGGAGCGACAATGGCCCCCACTTCGTAGCCGAAGTTATCCAACTCATTTTGAAGGGGTTGGGTGTAAAACAAAAGTTCCACGCAGTCTTCCACCCCCAATCTGCTGGACTAGTTGAACGACATAACGCCACACTGAAACTAAAATTGGCCAAAATAGTCGCTACCACAGGACTGAAATGGCCAGACGCACTTCCCCTGGCATTGCTTTCAATGCGTTCCACCCCCACCAAACACCACTTGACGCCATACGAGGTTGTTTTCGGCCGGCCTATGAATGTCTGGTCTGCACCGAAACCAACTTCCATTCATGACGTCCCCGACGTCCTAATGTCTGATTACTTATGTCAGTTGACTAAAACGCTGTCTGTTATCCATCAACAGGTGCTGCATGCCATTCCTGACACCTCCAGGGGTCCCGGACACACCATTCAGCCTGGGGATTTCGTCCTGATCCGGAATTTCCAGCGTGCCAAGAGTCTGGAACCCCGGTGGACGGGCCCCTGGCAAGTCCTCATCACCACCCGAACAGCACTACGGGTGGAGGGAAAACGCAACTGGCTGCATGCACACCACTGTAAGAAGATCTCCTCGACCCTGACCTCGACCGAAAACATCGACAACCAAGAAGAGCTCCTGAACAAGGACCGACCGTCACTAACCTGCTATCCTGATACCGACACACTTGAACTTTCAAAATTCTCTGATCCCACAGTGCCATCGAAAGAAGGGTATTTCCTGCGTCGAAAGGAGGGAGTCTCGGCTAAGTAGACCACGGACTGAGTTAAATCTCAAAACGGTGACCTAAACACTACCAAGGGTTACCCGGAGAGAAGCAAAACAAAGTCTGTGGTTCTGCCCGCTACCGAGCCCCTTGAAGATGATGGAAGCGCCAGATAAGAAGATGATGGAAGCGCCAAATAAGAAGATGATGAAGGAAACAGGAAATACCCACCGCAGAAACCCAAAAGCAGACAGACTCCATAGCCCAAAGACTATTGCGCTCTTCATCACAATCCTCTTCTGCTTTCTCCTCATGACCACACTCTGGATTGTGGAAGAAAATGCACCTGCTCACGAAACATTCCTGACCACTGTCCAGCCTACCACCATGAAGGAACATTATCTGATCTCGCTCTCTCCCCAACTCAGAGAGAGGCGAAAGGAATTTTGGAATAACTCCTTCGTACAACTACTTCACCAGCACAACCTTGCCACCAATGCCACCAACTGTTGGATCTGTGGGTTGCTACCCCACGCCACTGGACACTCGATACCATTCATCCCTTCACCTTTCTCAGTTCACGGCTCCTGTCTTGCCTGGCTGATGCTTCTGCAAGAAAGCTTTAAGGACAATGCCACCTCCAGCAAAACCGTAACGCATTTCTACCACGGGGTCTGGCGGAACAGAACAAAGACACACTTCTGCCCACAGACCAACAACAACACAATCCACTTGGACATCCCTGCTAAAGAACAAGTTGAAATGCAAGTGTTCAATAATCCAACCAGAACCACCTTCTCCTACCTGCGAAAACGAACGGCTGCCACTCTGACTGTGGCCCTGTCAGTCATCAACGTCACCGGCCACATATGCATGGAAGGGCTAGGGACTCAGCTGGTAGGCCACAGTGCCTGCCGGTTTTCCAGAACTCTGGACTCCGCCGACCCACCTTCCTTTGTGGCATCACCAAACACGTATTTCGTCTGCGGCACAAAGGCTTACACCTGGCTTCCCAAAGGCTGGGGGGGCACTTGTTTCATTTCCTTCATCCTTCCTCCGACCTATGTGGCACCAGCAAATCATCACAGACAAAAACGAGCCAAGGACATCGATGCTATGAAAGGACTTGTCCCCCTCTGGGGCCCGATGGCAAACAGCCGTGCCATCCGACATCTGACTCAAGCAGTCGAGACAACAATGAACATCACGGCTGGTATCCTTGCTAACAACACCGCTGAACTTCAAGCGGTCCGCTTGGTGGCCCTCCAGAACCGCCTTGTCCTGGACGTGGTTCTTGCGGACCGTGGTGGGGCATGCCGCATTATTGGGTCCAGCTGCTGTACGTACATACCGGACAACTCACCCTCAGTGTACAAGGCCATCGAACATCTTCATAGACTCTCTTCAGAAGTCCACCAAGAACAAGAAGAATGGTCGCTGGGTGGGTGGTTCTGGAGCACCGTTAAGAACTGGGGCTGGAGACTATTCACCATTATCCTGATTCCTGTGGTTGTAATATGCGGTCTATGTTTAGGAATTCAATGTCTACCACCCCTGTGTACATTATGTATAAATTGTATTTGCCCTAAGACTGTGGACTTTGGAAACGAACGTATGAGAGCAATATATGATGCCGAGGTTAGGAATTTGATGAAGATTGACATTGATTAAACAAGTTGGCTAAGATATGTTGAAAAGGGAGGACTGTTAAAGATTAGACTGCAAAACGTCAACATTATCGGCGCCATCTTGCCCCTTTCCAAGCCCATTCGTGCGCGTAAGCGGCAGCCATTTTTGAGCACCATGGCCTCCCTGCCCCTCGCTGATAGCCAGCGCGTCTCTCTCTCCCTTAACCTCGCAAGCATCCCCCCCCGCACACTGACAACCCCCGCTCTCTCATGCCTTGGGTCATAAACCCCTCTTCAGCGCAGCTTCATCACGGAATCCCATCCTGTTCCCAGCGCGACACCTCCCCTCATTCCTTTCATGGCCTCAGATCCTTTTGATGCAAACCCCCTTTTCCTGTGTCCCCGTTTGTCTTCCTTGTTCCCAGGCCGCCACCTGGCCCTGCGGATACTGTTTATTACCCCGTACAGTAGGAAGCTTCCCCTCCCCATCGAAAGACCCTCGAGCCGATCAAAGCACCCCACCCTATGAGATCCGATCAACCCCATGCATTCCGTGAATCTGCGGAATGCCCTGCTGTGCGACAACCATCACCTGTTGTGACCAGGGTGGGGAATCCAACTGTAAATGTATGTGGGAACGGGCCTGAAGGGGAGATTCCGAGGATGTTCTTTCAAATACTAAAGTGTTGCGAGAATGTGTTATGTGCAATAAAGGTCATAAACCCTAGTATAAGAGGCCAGGCCTCAGAGATGTGGTTAGAGCACCTCGTGACGATACTTGCTGTCTGAATTGATGTGTTCTCCTCCGGAGAGAATAAAATCCTCGTTTCCTGCCTTCCAGTCTCCAGCGCCTGCTTCTTCATTGATTAATATTGGTGGGTCATAGAGGCGATACCGCCGGGCAACATAAAAAGGGTCTTTGGTTACCGGTTGTCTTTGGAACCCTTTTTTTACAACAATACAAAATCTCTAGTGAAGGTGAACGTGCACTTTTTTTGATCGTGCAAGATCTGATCAAGAAAGACGTAGTAGAAGAAACTAGAGGAAATGTCTGTAATAGTCCTGTATTGCCAATTCTGAAACGCACTGATCATTCAAAGCCTCCAGTCTATAGATTTGTAATCGATCTTAGAGAGGTTAACAAAATTGTGATTCCACAGTTTCCTGTGGTTCCGGACATTACTGCATTGTTAACGTTGATTCCTGCTACAGCCATATGGTTTTCAGTTATCGACTTGAAGAATGCCTTTTTCAGCATTCCAATAGCCGAAGAAAGCAGAGATATTTTTGGCTTCTCTCTAGGAGGACGAAGCTTCAGGTTTAAACGTGCTCCACAAGGCTATTGTGAGAGTCCGTCCATTTACAGTCAGGCATTAAAAAGTCAGTTAGATTCCTTTGTACTTCCTCCTGGTTCTGCTTTAGTGCAATATGTCGATGATCTTCTAGTGGCTGCCGATGACAAGGAAACTTGCAAAGCAGCTACAATTTCCTTATTGCATCATTTGTCTAATTTGAATCACAAGGTGTCACCTTCGAAAATGCAATACTGTTGCCAAGAAGTGACCTACCTAGGTCATCTCTTGTCAAAGGAGGGAAGAAAGTTGACCCCAGAGAGAATAAATGCAATTACGCAGATGAATGTTCCTAGCACACAGAGAGAAGTACGTGCCTTTTTTAGGTATTACCTCATACTGTAGGCAATGGATTCCAAATTTTTCTCTTTTGGCAAAACCATTGGTGGCTTTGACTGGGAAAGGTGTTCCGAGTCCGGTGCCATGGTCTGCCGAATGTCAGCAGAGTTTTTCTGAGTTACGAAATGCACTGTGTTCAGCTCCTGTGTTGGGTACACCTGACTACAGTAAACCATTTACACTCTATGTTCACGAGAGAGAAGGTTGCGCATTGAGTGTTCTGACGCAAAGATTTGGTGATAAACAACGCCCTTGTGCGTATTTTTCATCAACATTAGATCCGGTAGCCAGAGCTTTGCCTAGTTGTTTGAGAGCTACAGCAGCAGCTGCAGCGTCCATTCGACAATCTGCTGGTTTGGTCATGAACAACATGCTAGTGGTCATGGTTCCTCATGCTGTGGACACACTCATGAACCGAACCAAGACACAGCACCTTACCAGTGCTAGATTATCAGGCTACGAGCTGACACTGCTAGCGAGTCATATTCAGATCAAAAGATGCAATGTATTGAATCCAGCAACATTGTTGCCAACTAGTCAGGAGTCGAGTGATTCAGAACCACATGACTGTTGTTTCAGAACCGAGGAAGAGACAAAAGGATGAATTGATCTTAAAGACACTCCGTTGTCAGATCCAGATGGCACGTTGTATGTTGATGGGTCATGTTTTAAATTGGAGAATGGTGATGTGACAGCTGCCTATGCAGTAACGACTTTGAGTACGATTGTGGAGACTGCAAGAGTGAGTCAGAATTCTGCCCAAGCTGCAGAATTGATCGCCTTGACGAGAGCATGTGTTTTAGCTAAGGGAAAGAGAGTGAATGTGTTCACAGATAGTCAGTACGCGTTCGGCGTGGCCCATAGTTTTGGCCGTTTGTGGAAAGAGAGAGGTTTCATTACGTCCCATGGGACTAAGATCCAACATGGTCAGCTAGTTAATGACTTGTTGGAATCTCTAACCTTGCCGACTGAAGTTGCGATTGTGAAGTGCAGTGCTCATCGAGCAATCACGGATGACGTTGGTCGTGGGAATGCTTTTGCTGATGAGACCGCTAAACAGACAGCTAGAAACACGATGAGTAGGATGTATGTTGCAACGTCTGCAAGATGGATTACTGAGTCTGGAATGTGTGAGGATACAGTGGAAAGTGTGAAAGAAATTCAGAAAGAGGCGACTGAGGAGGAAAAGCTTGCATGGAAAGAGATTACGGGTAAATTGGACTCGAGTGGGTGTTGGATCGATTTGTCAGAACAGCAGCATTGGATGTTGCCTGATGCGTATGTGCTTGCAGTAGTAACGGTGGCGCATGGAGTAGCGCACATCAGTTCTAAAGGGATTTGTAAGATGTTGGCTCCAGTCTGGAAGAATGATGGGATTAGTAAGTGTGCAGAGAGAGTGGTGAGAAATTGCATGATATGCCTGATGCATAATCCTGGCAAGGGAATCCCCACACCCGCTGGTCACTTCGCTTCCCCTTCCTGCCCCTTTGAAGTGATCCAGCTAGATTTCATTCACATGGATCGTTGCAATAATCTAAAGTACGTCCTAGTGGTAGTCTGTGCTTCTTCCAGATGGATCGAAGCATATCCACTGAAGGACAATACTGCCTTGTCCACTGCCAAAATCCTTCTCAAAGAATACTTCCCCAGGTTTGGAATGCCACGGATTGTATGGTCAGATAATGGAAGTGAGTTCGTAGGGAAAGTTATGCAGAGTGTGTGTGCCGGTTTAGGGATAAAACAGAAGTTCCACAGCGCGAATCACCCCCAGTCTGCTGGTTTAGTTGAGGGTTACAATGGCCCCCTCAAGCTGAAACTTGCCAAGATACAGGCCTCCACGGGTTTGTCCTGGCCAGATGCACTACCTTTGGCTCTGTTATCCACAAGAGTGACTGTACATTCTAGAGTAGGGCTTAGCCCTTATGAGATTATATTCGGTCGACCTGCAAATATTTGGGGGGTACCTAGACCGAAGGAGTTTAAGCAGCTGGAATATCCAATGTTAATTGATTACCTTTTCGACTTGACTGCTAAATTGAGTCTTATTCACCAACAGGTTTTCGATGCATTGCCAAAGCCACCGGAGAGTCCAGGCCATCAGCTGAAACCCGGTGACCAAGTGGTCATCAGAAACTTTGGACGGACGAGAAATCTCCAACCCAAATTCGTCGGACCATTCCAGGTCTTGTTGGCGACGAGGACTGCTATACGTGTGGCTGGCAGAAAGAACTGGATACATGCGACGCACGCAAAACGTGTGCCCCTTCCACTTCCTTATGACAACTGGGTGAAGAAAGGAATTGGTGCCTCTGAAACTGAACCAGTCCCCCGGTTCATCCCTTTCAGCGATGCAGAACTGATCACTGATTCACCGAACTCTGACTCCCCTTCTGAAACTGTTCCTTTGAACTCCGAACATTTATCCTCTGCATCAAAAGAACATTTGTCATCTGCAAACCCGAACATTGCAACCCCTGCTAAAAATACACTGTTTCCGGATCAAACAGCTCCAGGAAAATTGAGATACAACTTACGTTCTCACTCAAAGGACAAATAAAGCAGGAAACTGCCTATTTTACATATTTTAATTTGATACATTGCCTCCAGCCAGGAAGTTTGCTAATATTTTGTGTTGTTATGTTGTTTTAAATTGCCTTGCCGTCTGGGTAGCCGTAGGGTCGTGGCTGTGTGCCTAATTGAATCTGCGGGGGTCAGACACAAGGTCGATCTTTCTGTTAGTTCTGGGAACTTCCAGGGCTGATAGAGGCATTTTCAACTACGTACACATCATCAGTGGTCGCGAGCGGTTGTAGAAGATGGAGCTTCCTGAGCTGCACCGAGAGAATGTAATTTATGTTCGCAGAAATAGACTTTACAAGATTCTTCATAACACATGTTTTCTGATGCAATGTGCAATTACTTTTTTGATTGTTTTAATAACGTTGGTGGGTGGAATCATCTTTGGTGTCTATTTAATTTTGTCACCGATAACAGCTACAGTACCTCCCCTTGATCCCGTTTCTTCTACTATTGCTTCTTACCATTCTTTTCACTCGTTTCCTGAACACGAACAAGCTCGACGCTCAGAATTCATTAATAACACTTTTGTACAGCTCTTGCATCAACACCAACTGGTAGTTAACACAACAGACTGCTGGGTGTGTGGTTTGATACCTCACACTATGGATAAAGGCATTCCCTATCTAGTCTTGCCTTTTAGCTATAATGGATCATTTCAGGCCTTTCAGACTATTTTTGTCTATGCCCTTGAAACCTATCCTCCGCGTCCACCACGTTCCACTAAATATATCTCTGCCAATAAAGCTTTAGTCAAGGGAATCATTGACATGATTAAAGACGTCAATAACACCCCATCTTATCCTAGAGATGAATTACGAGTATATCTGAGTTGGAATTCTACAGAGTATCGCATTAGTTTGGGTGAAAGCAAGCGTAAGAGCTCCACTCCAATCTGGGTCGTACCTCACCGAGGTCAAGTCTGTTTGCAAGGTAATGGGAGAAATCCAAGAGCTCAGCTAGGGAAGAGTGAGTGCGTTGAGACTTACGTGTATCCGTCTAACTCTTCCCCTGCCTTTCTTACTGCTAGGGGTACCTACTTCATTTGTCTGGATAGAGCATATACATGGCTGCCTGCTGACTTTTCAGGTTCATGCTATATTGCTCAACTGTTGCCTCCAACATACACTGCTTCCCCAGATTATCACAAGACCAGAGTAGCAAGAGGTGTTTTCAGCAAGGAAGATACCGCTGGTCAGGAAGCTGGAGACTTCTTCAAAGGTTTCCTTCCATTCTATGCGCTTAGAGGCCTGTAGGTGATTGAGCGCGTTACAAATCTAAACTAACAATAACAATTCTGGGGGCCTATGGCCAATAGTAGAAATCTACGTCAGCTAACACGGGTAGTTGAATCTACTATTACAGAAACTGCTGGTGCCCTTAGTAACTTGACAGCTGAGCTTCAGGCGGATCGTCTCATGACGTTGCAGAACCGTATGGTTCTAGACGTAATACTTGCAGATCGAGGTGGGGTATGCAGAATGATCCAATCGAGCTGCTGTGTTTTTATTCCCAATAATGCTCCGACTGTGTATGAAACGATCTCTAAGCTACACAATATCTCCGACTCTATACACGTAGACAAAGGAAATTGGTCCTTAATGGAATGGCTCTGGACATTACTCTCAGCGTGGGGATGGAAGGTTCTAATGGTCATTGGTATCATCCTAGTATTCCTGTTCTCGTGCTGCCTTATTATCCAATGTGGTCCCACTTTGTGTAGTCTCTGTGCTGCAACCTGTCTTAGAAAACCACCTGCGTTTGGAGACAAGGTACGAGGAATGATGATGATGCAACAACATGTCACTGACCTGATGAACATTGAGATAGATTCTGACATAGACTGAGTAATTGCCTATGTAAGGGCAAAAGGAGGGTATGAGGTTCCGTGACGATTTGAACCCGTGTTTTCAACATTGTCGTAAATACATAATTTTGGTATCAGTGAACCGCAAATGATCCATTTAGCATATCCTGGTGTTTTCGCTATGCTACGAGCAAGAGCACTCCTGTTATGAACACATTTCTGGTTTACCCATGGCATCCATCTTAGATTACGGCAGCCATTTTGTATTCTTGCCCTCACATAGTCAATGGACACGCAGTGACCTCTTTTTCACTTAAGGACACGTAAGCTTTAGCCGGCGATTCACCTTGCTACTGACACGTGCACCTTAGGACAGAAAACGCCATGGCTACATGACTCGGCAGAAGCTGCCTCCCCAGCCTGAGGCCAGTCCTGCCTTACTGGTTCTCGTATTCGTTGGCCTGATCATGATTAGGCGGCCGAAGATGGTAGCCTTGCCCATTTACGACCCACAAACATCCCTTATCCTGCTTTTCTATCTTCTGCACCTGGCTCTGCTCCTTTCCTTCTGGGCCTTTATTAGGGGGAGGTAACGAAATTTACGATGAGGCGGTCCGGCTCTTGAATGAAAAGTTGACATGGGATTATGATGGAACAGTGGGAACCCCTCGTTCGTAATGTTTTGACATCAGATATTGTTGACGATTCTTGTGTAACGCCAAATATTTATTGTTTAGGACATGAAGGTTTAGAAATGTACTAGCATGTAAAGAATTTGCCCCAAGCTGAAAATTGAGTATTTAAGGAGCAACCCACTTTGTACAAATCGAACAGTCTCCTAGATTCTGCCCGTGTGTAGTTTCTGTGACTTCTGTGTCCCTGCAGTAATAAACCTTTGGTCTTTGACGCCACCATCGAGAAGCCCGTGTTTCTGTTTATTTGTGCACCGAGACAGGTAGAACTCCGGGGTTTTCGGGTGTTATCCCTGACACCTCTGGACGGAACCAAAAAGTCCAGAACTCCACCCTCCATGCACCTCTGCTAGAGCATCTCCTTGAGCTGCCTCTCCTTCCACATGTACTTGGGCTTGTACTTGCACATGGTGTTGTTGTTGCGGCTGTGGTTGTTCAACACTTGAACAGATGAGTTACAACAACCTGTGTTAATTCAGGGACATTGCTGCTACTTTCTTGCGATGAGCCAACATCACTGGTCGATGGTGATTGGAGAAGTACACTGACTGCCTCTGAAGCACTCAAGGGCTTTGACTTAAGTTGGCATGGTGGTGGAGGCACTGAACCTAATGGAGCGGGGGTGCTGCTCCCAGCTTGGTCCCCAGCAGATCCTGCTGCTGCTGCAGGCTTATTTTTTTTTTTGCTCCCAAAAAACGCGGCGGCCGGCACACCAGCCTCCTTGGTAACTTGCTTCTTCTGCTCCTTACTAGCAACTTTCTTGCTAGAGGAGCTACGGAGACCTTTTGTTGGGGCCATCTTCTTCAGAGCAGGTCAGACAGCAGGCCACAGTTGCACGAATTGTAGAGTTGTCTGAGGCCAGACGTGATGTCGCGTGACGTTATGCTGCACACACACACCGCTGCAGGACTTCTTCCTGGCACCGGTGGTTCTCTTGAGTCTTGTGCACCTAAAAGCAATGGAAGACAGAGGAGCATCAGTTCAGTTATACACCCCAAAAAAATCGAAAAAAACAGAAATATCAGCACAATCCCATGCCCTCCATGATGCTTAAATTCAAGACACCCCACAGAAAGACTAGGCACATGCAACACTCACTAGTCACTACCCCTGGTGAAAAGGCCACAACAACAGGCCCAAAAAACGAAAATCACAGAAAAATCAGCACAATCCCATGTCATGATCCAGCCCCTCCATGATGTTTAAATTCAAGACAACCCACAGAAAGACTAGGCACATGCACCACTGACTACCCCTGGGCCTGTAGCAGCACTCAAAATGGCCCCCAACCACATGGCCTGTCCATCCACAACAGGCCCAAAAAACGAAAATCACAGAAAAATCAGCACAATCCTATGCCATGATCCAGCCCCTCCATGATGTTTAAATTCAAGACAACCCACAAAAAGACTAGGCACATGCACCACTCACTACCCCTGGGCCCTGGGCATAATGGATGAAAGCTAGGCAAAATGGGTGCAGGCCTGAGAACACTGCCTGCATTCAAAATGGCCCCCTCCATCACAGCACATGGCCAGGGCCTGTAGCAGCACTCAAAATGGCCCCCAACCACATGGCCTGTCCATCCACAACAGGCCACAAAAACGAAAATCACAGAAAAATCAGCACAATCCTATGCCATGATCCGGCCCCTCCATGATGTTTAAATTCAAGACAACCCACAGAAAGACTAGGCACATGCACCACTCACTACCCCTGGGCCCTGGGCATAATGGATGAAAGCTAGGCAAAATGGGTGCAGGCCTGAGAACACTGCCTGCATTCAAAATGGCCCCCTCCATCACAGCACATGGCCAGGGCCTGTAGCAGCACTCAAAATGGCCCCCAACCACATGGCCGGTCCATCCACAACAGTCCCAAAAAACGAAAATCACAGAAAAATCAGCACAATCCCATGCCATGATCCAGCCCCTCAATGATGTTTAAATTCAAGACAACCCACAGAAAGACTAGGCACATGCACCACTCACTACCCCTGGACCCTGGGCATAATAGATGAAAGCTAGGCAAAATGGGTGCAGGCCTGAGAACACTGCCTGCATTCAAAATGGCCCCCTCCATCACAGCACATGGCCAGGGCCTGTAGCAGCACTCAAAATGGCCCCCAACCACATGGCCTGTCCATCCACAACAGGCCCAAAAAACGAAAATCACAGAAAAATCAGCACAATCCTATGCTATGATCCAGCCCCTCCATGATGTTTAAATTCAAGACAACCCACAAAAAGACTAGGCACATGCACCACTCACTACCCCTGGGCCCTGGGCATAATGGATGAAAGCTAGGCAAAATGGGTGCAGGCCTGAGAACACTGCCTGCATTCAAAATGGCCCCCTCCATCACAGCACATGGCCAGGGCCTGTAGCAGCACTCAAAATGGCCCCCAACCACATGGCCTGTCCATCCACAACAGGCCACAAAAACGAAAATCACAGAAAAATCAGCACAATCCTATGCCATGATCCGGCCCCTCCATGATGTTTAAATTCAAGACAACCCACAGAAAGACTAGGCACATGCACCACTCACTACCCCTAGGCCCTGGGCATAATGGATGAAAGCTAGGCAAAATGGGTGCAGGCCTGAGAACACTGCCTGCATTCAAAATGGCCCCCTCCATCACAGCACATGGCCAGGGCCTGTAGCAGCACTCAAAATGGCCCCCAACCACATGGCCTGTCCATCCACAACAGGCCCAAAAAACGAAAATCACAGAAAAATCAGCACAATCCTATGCCATGATCCAGCCCCTCCATGATGTTTAAATTCAAGACAACCCACAAAAAGACTAGGCACATGCACCACTCACTACCCCTGGGCCCTGGGCATAATGGATGAAAGCTAGGCAAAATGGGTGCAGGCCTGAGAACACTGCCTGCATTCAAAATGGCCCCCTCCATCACAGCACATGGCCAGGGCCTGTAGCAGCACTCAAAATGGCCCCCAACCACATGGCCTGTCCATCCACAACAGGCCACAAAAACGAAAATCACAGAAAAATCAGCACAATCCTATGCCATGATCCGGCCCCTCCATGATGTTTAAATTCAAGACAACCCACAGAAAGACTAGGCACATGCACCACTCACTACCCCTGGGCCCTGGGCATAATGGATGAAAGCTAGGCAAAATGGGTGCAGGCCTGAGAACACTGCCTGCATTCAAAATGGCCCCCTCCATCACAGCACATGGCCAGGGCCTGTAGCAGCACTCAAAATGGCCCCCAACCACATGGCCGGTCCATCCACAACAGTCCCAAAAAACGAAAATCACAGAAAAATCAGCACAATCCCATGCCATGATCCAGCCCCTCAATGATGTTTAAATTCAAGACAACCCACAGAAAGACTAGGCACATGCACCACTCACTACCCCTGGACCCTGGGCATAATAGATGAAAGCTAGGCAAAATGGGTGCAGGCCTGAGAACACTGCCTGCATTCAAAATGGCCCCCTCCATCACAGCACATGGCCAGGGCCTGTAGCAGCACTCAAAATGGCCCCCAACCACATGGCCTGTCCATCCACAACAGGCCCAAAAAACGAAAATCACAGAAAAATCAGCACAATCCTATGCCATGATCCAGCCCCTCCATGATGTTTAAATTCAAGACAACCCACAAAAAGACTAGGCACATGCACCACTCACTACCCCTGGGCCCTGGGCATAATGGATGAAAGCTAGGCAAAATGGGTGCAGGCCTGAGAACACTGCCTGCATTCAAAATGGCCCCCTCCATCACAGCACATGGCCAGGGCCTGTAGCAGCACTCAAAATGGCCCCCAACCACATGGCCTGTCCATCCACAACAGGCCACAAAAACGAAAATCACAGAAAAATCAGCACAATCCTATGCCATGATCCGGCCCCTCCATGATGTTTAAATTCAAGACAACCCACAGAAAGACTAGGCACATGCACCACTCACTACCCCTGGGCCCTGGGCATAATGGATGAAAGCTAGGCAAAATGGGTGCAGGCCTGAGAACACTGCCTGCATTCAAAATGGCCCCCTCCATCACAGCACATGGCCAGGGCCTGTAGCAGCACTCAAAATGGCCCCCAACCACATGGCCGGTCCATCCACAACAGTCCCAAAAAACGAAAATCACAGAAAAATCAGCACAATCCCATGCCATGATCCAGCCCCTCAATGATGTTTAAATTCAAGACAACCCACAGAAAGACTAGGCACATGCACCACTCACTACCCCTGGACCCTGGGCATAATAGATGAAAGCTAGGCAAAATAGGTGCAGGCCTGAGAACACTGCCTGCATTCAAAATGGCCCCCTCCATCACAGCACATGGCCAGGGCCTGTAGCAGCACTCAAAATGGCCCCCAACCAAATGGCCAGTCCATCCACAACAGGCCCAAAAAACGAAAATCACAGAAAAATCATCACAATCCCATGCCATGATCCAGCCCCTCCATGATGTTTAAATTCAAGACAACCCACAGAAAGACTAAGCACATGCACCCCTCACTACCCCTGGGCCCTGGGCATAATGGATGAAAGCTAGGCAAAATGGGTGCAGGCCTGAGAACACCGCCTGTATTCAAAATGGCCCCCTCCATCACAGCACATGGCCAGGGCCTGTAGCAGCACTCAAAATGGCCCCCAACCACATGGCCTGTCCATCCACAACAGGCCCAAAAAATGAAAATCACAGAAAAATCAGCACAATCCCATGCCATGATCCAGCCCCTCCATGATGTTTAAATTCAAGACAACCCACAGAAAGACTAGGCACATGCACCACTCACTACCCCTGGGCCCTGGGCATAATGGATGAAAGCTAGGCAAAATGGGTGCAGGCCTGAGAACACTGCCTGCATTCAAAATGGCCCCCTCCATCACAGCACATGGCCAGGGCCTGTAGCAGCACTCAAAATGGCCCCCAACCACATAGCCTGTCCATCCACAACAGGCCCAAAAAACGAAAATCACAGAAAAATCAGCACAATCCCATGCCATGATCCAGCCCCCCATGATGTTTAAATTCAAGACAACCCACAGAAAGACTAGGCACATGCACCACTCACTACCCCTGGGCCCTGGGCATAATGGATGAAAGCTAGGCAAAATGGGTGCAGGCCTGAGAACACTGCCTGCATTCAAAATGGCCCCCTCCATCACAGCACATGGCCAGGGCCTGTAGCAGCACTCAAAATGGCCCCCAACCACATGGCCTGTCCATCCACAAGAGGCCCAAAAAACGAAAATCACAGAAAAATCAGCACAATTCCATGCCATGATCCAGCCCCTCCATGATGTTTAAATTCAAAACACCCCACAGAAAGACTCAGTGCACCCACCATTGAGTACCCCTGGGCAAAATTGTAGTTGCAGCAACTGTAATGCCCCAAACAAACTTACTTGTGAAATTTCTAATCCAAAAGTGATCCAAAGAAAGTCATAAAGGCCTCAAATCCAAATATCCAGCAGCATCCACAAAAAGTAATCCTTCCAGCTCCAGATCCAAATGAAAAGTGACCAGGAGATGGACAAAGCACTGGGAGGAGCCTGCTGGACTGGAAAAGAAAGTTGAAGACTGTGGGGCACTTCCTTCCTCCCACCCCCTCCTCCACAAAATGGACTCCTCGCAAAAAAAGTGCAGGCAAATGTCAATCTAAGGCGTTATTCAGATAAAAATCATCATTTCCAGAAGGTTTATGCTGCTTGCTGGTGGATTTCTTGTGCAGAATTGCAAATTTTATATTTTCGCGTGTGCAAGATTGTTGCAGCTTGCCGCATCTCAAAGCTCGCAATTGCGAAGTACCGCGATACGTGATCACGGCATACTCGCGTTGACAAACTCTTGCTGTAAAAGTTGGCAAGCCGCGATTACGTAATCGCGCTTGCCAAATTCCCGCGGGATCCCGCAGCAAGATCCAAAATGGCGCAGCACTCGCAAAATATCGAGAAAAACAACTCGGCAAACGATGAATGACGGGAAGTAAACGACGCGCGCCGCAAAATTGTATCACCAAGAAAAAAAAAATCCGCTGAGTGTGAATTTGCGGATTTTGCGGGAAATCCGCAAATCGCGCGGATTGCGAATTTACCAAAAATCCGCAAAATCCGCGAGCGGAACGGATTTTCCGCCCATACTTAGTAGTCATGTGGCTCCTTTTATCTTGTACAGTCCTCAGTGTATTTTAATGAATCTGCTGAGTGGTTTTTCCACTACGGCCTAACAGGGAGTCTTTGAAGACCCTTGAGCCTAATTAGTTTCCTAATTTTTCTTTTACCCTAGGAGGTTAGCCCATCGGCCCCATCCTCCAACCTCCCTTCCCCCACTTGTCCTGATGAAGACCCGCGCTGTAAGGGCAATCAACCCAACATTTCTTTAGGGTCGAAACGTAGACTACTGTTGCCTACCCTATCAACTCCTATCATCAGCAGGATATGCACAGCCATTTAGGAGTTTGATTGTACATAATGTATTGATATATGCATGTTTTGGGTGGCCCCGATTGATGGGGACCATCCCAAGAGTATATACATGAACTTTGACTTATGTTGTTTATGTCACATACCATTGAATACTGAGTGTCAACTGTCTCACTCAACTCCCACACAGCACTCCCCTCCCCCCTTTTCTCCTATGTGGGCACAAAATGATTTGATAAAATAAAAATTCATTTTGCATATATACCGTTTGACCATAAAAAGGTTGATATGAGTGCGTTGTGAATAAAACATCGCATTTGTGATTTGTTCTTCCTTTCGTTTCTTTTCCTTTTATAATTGAGTACTTTGATTGTATACTATATTCGAATTACTCTCTCAGGTCTGGGACCCCTCTGTTCATAGATCTGAGGGCAGCCTTTGATCTCGTCCCACGATATGGGCATGCCTCCTACCCTCCTTTCCTTGATTATCAAACTGCATGAGCATAACTATGCCCAGATAAGATGGGGCCCCCCTGGACGTGTCACAAACCAGTTTTCGGTAGAGAGAGGAGTGCGCAAAGGGTGCATGTCAGCACTGACCCTCTTCTCTCTCTATATTAATAACGTGGCAAAGGTCTTGATAGAGGCAAATGTTGATGCTCCAATTTTGGCAGGCGCCAAAATACCAATCTTGATGTTTGCCGACGACTGTCTCATTATTTCCAAGACCCCAAGTGGCTTGCAAAAAGCACTTGGGATCTTCGAAACATTTTGCATTGACCACGGCCTGGAAATTAATGTTTTAAAATCTAAATTCATGTCTTTCAATAAACACAGGACATTTAGAGGGAAGGTGTTGATGAATAACCTACCCTTGGAACAAGTAAAATCATTCTCATATCTTTCTGTAACCATCCAGCACGATCTCCGATGGAATGAACAGATTGACCTGGCAACCCTAAAACATAGGCAAAATGCAGGTGCACTGACCCGTGAACATGTAAAGTCCCTTACAAAACCGATGCCCCCCGTAATCATGGTCTACAATGAGAAGGCTGTGAGCACAGCACTCTATTGGGTTGAGATATGGGGGCATGGGAACATAAGTAAATTAACAGTTTCTGAAAATAGGTTTCTACGTAATCTTATCATGCTACCACATAGGCCCGGTTCTTGAGGACCTTGGCATGAAACCAATCGAGATTATTGCAAACCTTCGCCTAGTATTATACTGGAGGCGAATATGGGTAACAAAGGAGCTGAAATTATTCGCCAAGGGACTTCTGGACATTATTAAAAGTGATGTCTTTCATCAGATAAAATGGCTCTCTGGAATTAGAGCGGTTCTCAGAGCGCTGGGTCTGGCGGAGACTTGGGAAGACCCAACCAACGCTATATTCCCCTCAAAAAAGGCAATTAAGGGATTGTATTGGGAGATGATATCCTCAAAACTGTTCAGGACCACTCCCCCACTCTCACTGACAGGGGTGGTTATGGAGTTCAAGTATGAGACTCGTTTTGAGGCATTCTGGGATGACATAATGAAGCCACTGGATAGAAAGCTCTACTTCCAACTGAGACTCGGTAGTATCCCTGTCAGAGCTTTCACATCCAGATGGTCTAATGGTGGAAGTGCCTCTTGTCCATCTTGCCTAGACCCCAAAGAAACAGTTGGTCATCTACTTTTTGAGTGCCCTGCACACTCTGCCCCGCGCAGAGTCTGGCTGCGGCCCATGGCTAAAGTGCTGGGAACTCAAAGTGGAATTGTGGCTGCTAGAATCATCTGTACAAACCCAAGCGGCAGAAAACTGCTGCTAAAGCGGCACTAATGGGCTTGATAATATGCCCTGGAGAATTTCAAAAGAAGCCCATGTTCACACCAGAACATGGACAAATGTATTGGAATTCTCAAGGGCCTATAATCAAGCCCATTATCGCCACTTTAGCAGCAGTTTTCTGCCGCTAAACAGGCAATAACTTTTTTTAACTCTGTTCTTGATAATATGCCCCCAAATCCTTTAACAATACTTTTGAAACTTTCACAAACCTTTCAACTTGTCTGTACCACTCTTCCTCTGGTTTTCCTTTAAGCTTTGAGAAGTCATTTGTGAATGATAAAATATCCTGTTTGGGCCATGGACATGTACATAACCGCCTCCTGGCACTTCTCTCATTGAACACTACCTCTAAACTTGTCTGTTTCTTTCATAAGATACTCAGATGCAGTTTGATTTGTCTGTGCTTCCTCCTTTTGATTTGTCCATCTAGCTTTCCACTTGTCTAAATCTCCCAATTTTTGTAACAGTGACAATAATTCTTTTATCTGCAATTTTCGTCCTGACACATTCATGTTCTCTAAATCTTTGTCAGAACATTCTGCTCTATATTGTTTCTGTAACACTTTAGATTTACCTATATCAATTCCCATTTCTGAAGCCAAATTCATTACCTTTCCATGGAACATTTTGGTAATTCGAGTGATGCTTCTACATATGAAGAACAACTCATCTTCGTTGAAGGAATTTAGTCTCTCTAGCCCTACATTTCCAGCTATCTTTTTTTTCAATTCTACTCTTAGTTTGAAAATGTACAATACCTTTGACTGGGATTTTGGCTTTTCTATATCTCGTGTCCATCTTTCTATTTCTTCAGGTGTTACTACAGTGGCACTCCTCGTTCCTGTGGAGGTTTTAATCTGTACTTCTATTTAGCATCCAGGAGTAATATTACTGATCGAGTCACCCACTGGTTCTGGTATAGGCAAATCCTTCAGGGAAATCACTGACTCGCACTCACTTGCCTGGTCATCAATTATTATATTTTTTTTCTGGATTTGTACTATGGAAGTAGTCAGAACATGAGTTTTAGGACTAGGTTGCTTATCTCCATATAAGGGAACAACGGGACCAATAGTTACTGGTATCATTAAAGCTTCAGGGCTTGTATTCAGTTGGGTTATTTTCTGTATTAATTCATTACGCTGTTTATTTATTGCTTCCCTTTCTTTCTCTTGTAGTACCTTTTCTGTTGTGATCTCATGTACAATCTGTGGAACTAAGGGTGGGTTTAAAAATGGACCACTAGGGGTAACTCTATTTGTTTCTTCTTGATAAGGGGGTGGATTTTTCATTAATAAATCCTCGAAACAATCATCTTCTGAATCACCACTACTAGTCATTAAATATTTTGTTTTCTCAGTATTTTTACTTTTGGTCTGTTCTTCTGTGGTAAATACAGGATACAATCCTTCCAGTAACATAGACTGTCTCCATTGTTTCATCTGCTTATCTCTCGACTCTTGGGGAAACCTGGGATAAAATGTACTTAAATTCCTGTCACACCAAGGTCTGTCTCGTTCAAAAGCCTCAATCACCCACTCTTCTAAAGCTTCATACTGTGTTAATCTAGGTCTAGTTTCTAATTCATTCATGCAAGTTCGCAAATAATATAAGATTCTACCATTGAATGTTCCATACTCTGGGAATGGCAATATTTCATCAAAAGTTGTGTACACTATACAATTTTCCAACCATACACATGTGTGGTAGCCTCTTTCTAACATCATGTGTGATGCAGGCGTTTTTGGAGGTGGAATAATAATACCTTTTCCTATTTTACCGGCTGATCCTTTTTTAAATAATTCTTAATTTTCTTCAGAAATGACAATATTCCCTCTGATATATTGCTTGTGAGTAAAACCTACGTACCTTCTATCTGGGCAAGTCCCTATAATCGTTGGATCAGAGCTCCACATATAATCACCACTATCTATTAAGACTGAAAATTCAGAGGGGGGAACCAAGCTAGTGACCGAGATGGCCGCATAGACGCTTGGCTCCGTGAGCCCTCTCACCCCGCGCATACATCCTGGCAACTATCCTGAGCGGTAACAGCATATTTAAGTGGGTGAAGGAAAACTTTCACTTACCGTTTGCTCCTGAGGCTTCTACGTGTGGCAGACCCTGAGAAATGTCCCCGACTGTTTTGCAGCCCTCACGGAGCTGGGACCGTGGTGTCGAGTGACCATTGGTGGAGGTGAAGAGTTGGCCGGAGGGCGCCAGAGGTTTGATGGGCCGTTGGCGACAGTGCCAGTCCATCTAGCGGAGTGCCTCATGGGGATGCGTGGCAAAGCAGGGTCGAGGGGAGTGCATGATATTTGGCCCCCGTTCCAGTTTTGTGTCCGGGCATAACTAAGGACTTCCCCCGGAATCGGCGGGCGGCTCCCGGGAAACGGCAGAGATTTTGTTTAGCCCTTTGGTGACTCTTCTCTGGGAAGCTTGCCTTGACTTTCTGGGTCCTCGCTGTGAATCCTGTTGCGCTCTGGTGTGGGGCCCGGTCCCTGAGGTGAGGTGAAGAAGGACGAGGCCGGATCAGCTAAGATGGCGGCTGGCACCCTCTTACGCAGACCACATCCGGATAAAAAAGCTGCTGTGCGGGAGAGTCCAGGGGACTGGTGGCACGAGAAAGAGCCCACGTCCAAAGATATATTGGCTGCTCTAATGACCCTGCATGCGACCCTGATCCGTAATGCCCGGGACCTGGGAAGAAGGATGGCCACCATTGCTGTCCCGCCGTTCCACATGGGCACAGTTCGATCTGAAGGAAGTGCGGACGTGCCTGCCTCTATGTCAATGAAGAGTGCTCCAGCTACGCCTAGGTTCGTGGAGATGCTGGAAGACCCGGCTCCTGAGATCACCTTGGACAGATCTGTAGTACATGTGAGTGACTCGTCGGGGCACATATCTAATTGGCGGCTGGGGAAACAATGCCGATCTATGTCTTGGGCTGCCCCGGCGAAGTCTCAGTGCTTGCCGGATGGTGTGACTCTCTCTTCTTGGATGGTGAGACTGTGCTCGGACTTGAGGATGTTTTCGGGGTCGATACCGACACAGACGGATTTCCGCCATACATGTTCGGCTGGGTTTTGGTTGCTGAAGTCCCATGGAGTAATAACACAGCCCGGTCCGCCCGGATCACTTGGACCCTCCACACCGCTCTGTATGCCGATTGATAAGTGGACGTATGTTGGTACTACTGATAGACAAGGCCAGGGGTGATACCGTCTAGGATCCAGTGGACTTATTGTTGGCTGACGGTGATTCGGGGGACACTCGGCGGGGATTATATTGATGGTGCGGTCGGTGATTAATGTTTTCCATGGCTATTTTGATCTTGCTTTTAGGATGTTTACTGAGCGCGGGGTGGGGGGGGGCGGGTGGCAAGATCGAGGGCCCTTCTCCACTTTTTTCCTCTTTTTTCTTCTTTTCTTCTTTCTCCTCTTTTTCTATATATCGGGTCTCTTATTTAGGGCGACAGGCACGCTGCTGGGGGGTAGGCCATGGCCTTCTGCAGGGGTGCAGGGTGGGGGGTAGGGGGATGGGGTTTGTAATTTGTCCGTTATTTGTTTCTATGGCCCTTTTGTCTTTCTTCCTTTTTAGTGTCGTTGTTCTTCATGTTTCCTACAGTATGTTTTGTTTTGAGGGGTGGGGTGCTGCTTTGCTACGGAACGGGTTTGTGTTTTAATTTATCCTGACTCGTATACCTTACCCCCAATACTTCAATTGTATTTGCACTATTTGCGGATTTCCTGATTCCTGCTTGTCATTGAGGGACCATGTATGACCGTATGGCATTGATTCTTAGTTTTTTCTTTATTGTAAAATGAACCTTCATTGATCCTGAATTTCGGCCAGTACGCTTGAATACAAGTCATATCCTGGACACTTGTTCGACCCCGGTTTTCGAGCTGCTATAATTTCCCACATTGATTTGCTGTACTTACGACTTGACTAGCGGACGGCCGGGGTGGTTGTAGGCCCATGCTTGTAATTGCTTGAAGTATTAATAAAGGTTCCCCAAAATTTTTTTAAAAAAGACTGAAAATTCAATTTTTGCAAGTTAATCAATTGTTTACTTTTCCAAAAATGCTTTTCCAATAACAGTGCGTCTCTTCATTTATTGTCCAATCAACATTTGATTTTCAGCACTGCATCAACCAATGCTTACGCAGATTTTCTGTGTCATGAGTTTTGCTCTCTGCACTCAGCCCTCGTTTTCAAAATATCCTGTTACACACATGCTGTTTCAACCAATCCAAGCGCGGCTCAGAGTGATGTCAGTGCAGCACCCGTGACTGACCCCTTCTTTGCAAGGTAATACAACAAATCAATTTATTTTCAATTTAAATGTACATTTCATTAACATTCGCTACAGTGCCTGATTGACTAAATTCAAAGAAAAGACAATTTTTCTCACAGCAAGTAAAACCCTTCCGTTTACCCTTCACACACTACAAGTGAAACCTCTTCCGCTTACTCTTCACACAAGCAAAACAAACCTGCTATTCCTTTAGACTTACCCTTTCTAGGTGATATAAGACCAAAGTCTCACCAGCTCACTCCTTTGCTATCAATCCCTCTCACTACTATACGAAAATAATCCCTTACTAGTGCTTCATGTTTTATCTAACTTTACCTCACTGCAGTGTGGCTTCCATTTACCACCAGCTATTCAATATCCCCGGGGATTTCCTGACAACATATATCAAATACAAACGGGTTTTGGTTTATACATTATATCAATACAAATCAATACATAATTAACTACCTATCTTAACTAAACCCTAACCATACCTCTGCTACCAGGAAAATATCGGATGGCGTGGCATTACTGGCTCAGTTAATCATACTCACCTGGGTCCATAACATTAACACTTTGAAACGTTAATCCATACTATCTTCCTGCCTATCAGAGTTTTATTCCCCTTAGGATTTATACCTGTACACCATGACTTACCAAATCCTTGTCACTTGTGTGCTAAATCCTAAATCCAAGGATTAAGGGAGTTAGAATAATAGGTAGAGAATAACATTTACTATATGAAAAAGAAACCAAAGACTCAGGAAACTTTTAAATACTTTATTATATTAATAAAACCGGACAAGTTGAAGTATGTCAGGTTGATTTATTGTAGATAAGTAGTTGAGTCCAGATGAAATAAAGTACAAGCCCCACCAGGAGCAGCCAGCAGGCAGCTCAGCCCATCTCAACTGGGCCTTTCTTGAGAGACACCAAACATTCCACAGAGCATCATAACACTGTAACATTCTAGAGGCACTGCATGTAATGAAAGACGAGAAGAACAAGTGTGGACAGAGGTATAAAATACTGGTAAATAGAGAAAAACTGCAGGGAAAGACAAAAGAAGGTAGAAAGAGTGGGAAGAGACCACCGAAAGGTACAAAAACATAAATAAGTACTCATCCTCCCTTTCCCATAAAACAACGAGAAAGAAAAAGGGAAAAGAAACCCTAAGAACTGCTCCAGACACACCCACTGACAGGAAAAGTGTGAAAGGAGATAGGCATAGAGGAAATTGAAATAGCTAACAGAGAAGCAGAGGAAAAAACACCAAAGAATCCTTCATTCTACCCTAGAACAGCAATAAAATATAATGTAGATAACTTTAGAATAGAACCTTACAATGTAACAGGTCACACATTCAGCAAAAGATAAGAGATAAAACTCACATCCCTTGCATACCAGACAACCTCATAAAGAGTCACACATTGAAAAAATGAGAAGAATGATCCCGATAGTGACAATCTGGTAAACGTCAAACATAGAAAATATATTGACAAATAGAGGGAGTAACTCCATGTCGACAACCTCATAAAAGTCAAACATTGAAAAATATTAAAGAATTGAGAGGGATAAACCCAGCATATCAACAACCTCATAAAGGTCACACATTGAAAAATTGAGAGGCAGAAATCCCAAATTGAAAACTTGGTAAAGGTCACACATTGACAAAACATAGAATGAAAATTGAGTAATTGAACTGTTTAGGGTGACCATTTGAAACCGTGAGTACAGTGCAGAGTACAACACAATGTAATCCCAACTAGGGAATTCAACTGGAATGCATGCAAATTGAGAAATGCAATCACGAACAAGGGATACTGCATTGAAAAAATAGAGTAACTAAACACAGGCATGTACATTGATACAATAGAGCAATCAAATCAGGATGCAAAAATGTACTCCGTAGAGCTAAATAGAATTGGAGAAGTGTGGCTCAATGATTAGAGCGGCAGACCCTGATGCAGAGGTCTAGCCCGGGACCAGGGTTCAATTCCCAACGTGGCAGGGTCCTGAACCCAATAATGTCCACAGACTCCATAATTCTCGCCTCGGTGCCTATTCTAATCATGGGGTCCCACGCTGCAACTCTGGGCAATAGCTGCTTAATCTCCACTACGACGGCCCACCCGCTGCGGGATGCCTGGCTTTCACCTTGGGGGAGCCCAGTAGGGGTTATCTCACAGGGAAAAGCCAGGACGGGTTCCCAAGGCAAGCGCCTTGATGCCTTTGGGTGATACGTGCGCTATATAAGTCGCAATACATTTACATTACCTACAATTGTGTAGATTACATAAACAGTAACGCTAGATCATTTGCAAACAGTGCTCATCAATTAAAATTAAGCCCGTAGAGGGGAATGACCCCATAGCGACAATCTAGTAGAGGTCAAACATAGAAAATATTGAGCAGAATCGAACTGCCAAGTGCAGAGCAAGGTTGGCATTGATATATGGTGGGCAGATGCAAAACTGTATATCGTTGGAGCCGCCAGCCAAAAAATGGCAGCACATACAGGAAACGCACGCTGAGAGACCCCTGGCATGCTCTGTAAAGCGACAGGCGACAGGGTTGAAGACAGGATAGACATAATGGAAGTCTCTTGAATGATTGCGCGAGACACCATAAGCGAGGTGAAGTGCGTGAGCCATTTGAATAGGAAAACCAAGCGCAACTGTATGCTTGTGCATGCGTTGTAGAGGAAAATAAAAACCCTAAAAAAACAATAAAATTGCACTTTGCTCACCAAGTCGATCAGTTCTCATGCAACAGACAGGACAACTCGGCAATAATAGTGCAGCCAAACCACTTAACTTTGAAAGAAACAGTATTTGACAGTGAACTGGCACAAATAAAGTGTACATAGATGCAGAGCTGGCACAGACTTGAACTTGAATGCATTGTTGAATCCAATACAATATTGTGAACGACAATGCACAGGATGAATTAACAATTGAGACATTGATAAGAAACCACACAATATACTTAGTGCTAAACCATTCGAAAGTAGATTTGACCATTCAAAACCATGAGTAGTGTACTTACCCATTGTGATCTCAACTAAAGAATGGGCGCAAATTGAGGTGTACAATCCCCGCTATGGAAATTATTGGGACAATAGAGCAATAGAATTGAGTTGAATGGATATAACACAATGTAAAATCCTGTGAAGGAAAACATTTAAAAAACAGTAACATAAATATTTGCATAGCTTACATTTCACTTGGATTGTACTTTGACTTGAACAAAAAATGGGACCAGTCACCATCCCCTAAATTGTACAATAAGTCCAACTAAACACAGAAAAGGTTCAAATACCATAAACATACTGGCTCTGTCGATGGAAAGGTTGCAGAGCGCACCCCTATACAAATGTAAAAATTTGAGTGGTTGAAATTTGCAATACCTCTTGAGAATACTGCAAACGTTGAAATTGAGTAAAGTTGCACAAATTTAATATTTCGAAAACAGAGTAATTGAAGACTGAGAGTGTGTAATTAAGGTGCAGATATGCACACAATAGAGATAGATCGAAATTACACACATGCAATCTCACAAAAGAATAGAAATAAAATAATTGAGGAAACTGAAACACAAAGATACATAACAGTAAAAAGGGCATAGATAGAATTTGAACAAACACCAAGGTTGAAGAAATCGGCAGTGCATTGAGGTCCCTTAAGAAAGTGAACAAAGTGACAGCACTAGATCAAAATGTTTTGCAGAAATATTGATCCTTGTCCATGGGTATTAAAGACAATTTTAAAATTGAGCAGTTGTACACTTGAGGAACTGTCTTCGAAGAATGCTTGCAAAGACGTGAAGTAAATAGTAAAACTGAAGTACATCCAGAGTGTTGAAGCAGTGCAAAAGTAAACTTGTGGCCTTACTGGAGAGTGTACAAGCAAAAGGATGACACCCAGGAGACACATACTATATCTGTTCAAGCGAGACATCCATTGCGACTGCAATAAGACAGACAAACCTGACACAAGAAACAACTCTCACTCACTGCCTGAACTTGAAGAAAGTTGAAGGCCACTACACTTTGAGTCATGAGAACTGATGAATGCCTCAATGGCGCTGGAGGATAGACCCAAAATAAGGACACCTTGACTGACAGGTCGAAGAGAAGAAACGTTCATGACAACGAAGTAGCAGACTCGAAAAAGTGAGATGAACTGCCAATTTTGGAATGTGGTTGGCAGAAACAAATGGAAAACACAGTGAAGAATGATGTACCTCAGCCAAACACAAGATGGCGGCCCATTTTGCACATAGTGTCGGGTGGATCACAGCACGTTAATACATAAATACGTCAAGCCGGCGGTCACGAAGACCTCATAGAAGATTCCCAAAAGAAAGACATCACATGGGATGCACGTGGTTTCGCTGGAAACTGGTAAGATTCCAGGTGCAGAGGCTTTAGAGATGCAACTTTTGAAATAAGGAACGCACAGGGAGAATGCACAACAGGTGGCTCATGAACAGTTTTCAAACAGGACAAAATAGGCTTACCCGAAAGCCGCATAGAGACACTAGTAATGTTGTGCCAAGCCAGTTCATGTTAAACCGACACACTGGAAAACACCACTCTGGTGTTGTGCATGCCGCTCCGACACTGCACATGAACAGCTGTCCACACTTGTTCCAGGTAAAATCGGCATGTCACAAAGTGTGACACTGGTCACATATCGAACAATAGAGTTGCCTTCAAACATTTGACGCCGTGCAGAGCGATTGGTATCATATGGAAACACAGTTTGTGGATTGACAGAAAATACTGAGTGAAACAAAAAGTCCTAGAAAACACATTGCATGTGATGAAAGTGGAGAAGGACAAGTATGGACAGAGCTATAAAATACTACATTTATCTATGCAATATTTTGTAAGCCAGTTGCAATGACTGTGAAATTAAGGATTTTCCAAGTAATAAAATAACTAATAAAGCATACAATGTGCAGGACTTTTGGAAAACACTTTCAAACATTGGTACCTGGGAGGGGTGAAAAAGGGAAAACGGTACAAGGACATATCACACAGATAATATTTACCTAGAATGTTGTGAAGATCAACCCTGGCCACGGGCTGGGACAAGAGAAACGCTCCTGATTAATCAGTTGCAAACCGGACAGAACAGGTGCAGGGACAGGACAGGCAACCTCCGCTAAGTGCAACACCAGCGTCACACCCTCTCCACGGCTACTCGCAGACCCCGACTGGGTAGATTGATTCTTCTCCCTCAACAAAACTCTCAATTCTCCGTCAAAGTCCTCGACTAGCACTCTGCTCTCGATTCTCCTTCAGAATATGTTGGGTCAGTGACAGGTCTGTGACAAGTCGGACAATCTAACTGACTAAACCTACCTTAGTTAAACCATTTCAGCGTGTGTACCACCACCTTAATATTGCAAATTCTATGTGTTTCCTTCATTTGATTGGTCAGAAAGACGAGGAGAGGTCATCACACCATACCAGTATGAGATAATTTCTCTTCTATATAGTTGATCTATGTTACCACCCATAATTTACTTTCCCATGCTTTTATTCCACCCAGCAATATTATTTCAAATCACATACAATGTATAAAGTTCTGTGCTTTCTCTTCCTCTTGCTCCGGGTGACTAGGTGGGTTTCCCACAAGCGTCGAGAATAAGATGGGAACTGGCATCAATTCAATGTCAAAGCTGTGAGGACTTTGATGTCATCAGCGCATGACCATGTGATTTCAAAATGGACTTTGCAATCCCCTTTAGGCCCAAATATGAGCTATCAATTAGGTCAAAAGAGAGACACATTAGAATACAAAAATAAATGAATGCACTGTAAACCACTTATTTCTACTCAAACCCCATTACTTTATTTTAACTATAGCATTAATAATTAAGCAGAACATACAAGTTTTAGTTCAAGCAAGAGCATGTGCATTAGTATATGAAGCATGAAGCGGCCATCTTTGGTTTTAGTATGCAGCTGCAAAGAATTACCACTAAAAGCATAGCTAGGTCTCACTTTGTAGATATAGGAGACGCCTTTGCAGAAAGGTTCCCGTATTTTCCGCGGCCATATTAGGGTTGTTGTTAGTAAAAACACATAGGAAAGCTTCCCCTATATACTGGAAATGTTGTATAGTGCGGTTTTAGTAATCACAAAACATGTTGGTTAATAAGTTACATGTTATTTTGAGAGGATTGAATACGAGCAAGTTTCTGTACATATGAAACCTTGCTCCATCAAGGGCAACAAGTTTTGATGTCTATTTTGTCCTTGGGACAAGTAGGCCCAACCTCCTACAGCACAAACCCTTTGGCTGCCATTTTACAGTACCACATTATGGATTAGGGAAAGGTATTGACTGCAGTTAAGGTAATATTTGTGTCCGTGTGATATTGTTGCATTTTTGGATGAGCGAATGTGCAGGTGTAGATTTGCTCATTCAAAATCTGAGTGTTCACTTTCCCTCCAATCACTTTTTTCCCAACCCTGGAAGACGTTTGATGTCTGCCATTGTCAGGAGTACATTTCCACTCTTTCTCGGAAAGGGAAAAGATTAGAAAAGAGTTGGTGAAAACCCTTAAAACATGCAAGTTAGTAGGTTTGCACACACTGAAAGTGCATTACAACCCTATAACTGTTGAATACCATTACCTTCAGCCCCAGTATGTAGATCTGCAAAAACGTGGCAACATAAGGGAATTTCTAGTTTTAAAACCTTAATATGGAAGGAACCCAGGCATAATTAGATAGTCTATTTCAGAGCTCTATATAATGAGATTGCTGCCATAATTTGACACAGCAATTCATGTCACAAACACGTGGATTTTGCTAAAGGACAAGTAGATTTATGAAGCAACCTGCCCCATGGACAAGTAGATATTTTATTAAATTGCACACCCCTATAGCAGGTGTAAATTTGTTAACAAACTTCAATCGTAATGGAGGCTCTCTGTCATGTGGGAAAAACAGAATGTCTCTATGAGAGTATGAAGCTCTTTTTCATGTCCTATTGAGAAGAAGCTTGGGATATCCTCTCTCTAATAACCGCAAAATAAGAATCTGACTCACGAAAGAAATCCTCCTTTGAACAGTTCCGCCGACTATAAAGGAACTGCCCAAAGGGGAGGTTATCCCTTAGACTATGCAGGTGGAAACTGGAATACTGCAGTGTATATTTTATTTTGGTTGGTTTCCTGAAGAGATAAAAATAAATTCTTCCCTGGTCGTGTTTTACCATCAGATCCAGGAAACTTATCTCCTGGACACTAGATGACATGGTAAGTTGAATATGTGGACTCTTCTGGTTCAATCATTTAAGAAAGAATATCGGTCTTATGATGATCCTGACCAAATAAAAAATACAGCATCAATATAATGCTTCCGGGTCGGCATCCTGGCCCAGAAAAAGTTAATCATTTAGCAAGAACTTTTGTTGAAAGTCAAACATACAGAGTATAGACAAATTTGGTGCAAAAGAAGCTCCCATGGCAACTCCCATGATTTGTAAAAAAAAGAAATTGCCACAGAATTAAAAAAAGAAATATTTTGCATAGCGATACTCAGTATCTTAATGAGAAAATCTGTAGGGACTGCCACTGGAATCACCTTCAGAGCCTCCTGTTGAGTAATGTTAGCATATAAGGAATTGGGGCCCGATTATGAAGAGACTCGGAAAGCCTCCAAACTCAGGTCAGATGTTTTCCCAGGCTCATCGCGGTTTCAGCTTGACCCCTGAAATATGATACAGGCAGTCAAAAGTGAAACCGGTTGGTAATTATGGCTGGATTCTGATGGTCTCAAGGAGCCTGTTGGCCAGTTGGAGACTGGCATGTAATCGCTATGGATGTCATTTCTGTTGTAGGGATTACGATGTCGGTTTCAGGCAGGCTTTCCATGCCGGGATTTCTGACAGAGAAAGCCTGAAAGAAAATCACATCACTTCTCCCTGCAGCCTCCAGTTGAGGCTGAGGTGCCCCCTGTGGATCCCTGCACCTAGTGGCAGGCACCATGAGGTGCCTGCCACATGGTGCAGGGATTTACACAAACTCTCAATTCTCTAATGAAGTTTATTCTACAGACAGTTTACGGCTAGAGCACAAGTTCCCACAGGGGAATGGGAGTTCGCAACCTTACCATGTGCAGTTGCATTGTAATTAAGTATGCAAAACCACCGACCAATGGGCAGTTCCCATACCAATACAGTGTCGGGCTGACGTGAAGTTGGGGAGTGATGTTGTCTGCCTGAGGTGGAGCGGTAGGGTGTTCCATGCACTGGCCGTGAGGAAGTAGAAGGTACTGACTCCTGATCTGGTCTTTCTGGTGTGGGAGACCATGGTGTAGGATCGCGGAGCTGATCGAAGGGTTCTTTGTGGTGCGCAAAAGTTGATTCGGCTGTTGAGGTATGCTGGTCCATTGTTGAGGAGAGCTTTGAGTGCATGGGTGAGGATCTTGAAGGTGATTCTAGCCTCAAAGGGGAGCTAGTGGAGTGTGCGCAGGTGTTGGGAGATGTGGCAGTGTCATGGTAGGTTGACGACCAGTCTTGCGGCGTCATTCTGGATGTTTTGTAGCTTGCGGGCGAGGTTTTTGTTGATTCCGGCGTAGAGTGCATTGCCGTAATCGAGTCTCCTGGTGACGAGGGTGTGGGTGACTGTTTTTCTGTACCGGAGAGGCATCCATTTGAAGGTCTTACGCAGGAGGCGGAGGATGTGGAAGCAGGAGGATGTGACTGAGTTGATCTGGTGGTCCATTTTGAGCTCGGAGTCTAGGATGATTCCAAGCTTGCATGTGTGGTCCGTGGGGGTGGGTGGGCTACTGAGGATGGGGGGCCACTAGATGTTGTTCCAGGCATTGGGGTGTGGGCCAATAATGAGCACTTCTGTTTTGTCTGTGCTGAGTTCTAGGCAGCTGCTTTTTATCCATTTAGAGACAGCTTTCATGCCTTCTTGGAAGTTGTGTTTGGCTGTGTTGGCTTCGTTGGATAGGGAGAGGATGAGTTGGGTGTCGTCTGTGTATGAAACAATATTGAGTCCATAGGTTCTGACGATGGGGGCAAGAGGAGCCATGTGGACGTTGAAGAGGGTTGGGCTGAGGGATGACCCCTTGGGGACTCTGCAGGAGGCTGGTGTAGGGTCCAAGAGAAAAGGGGGGAGTCTGACCCACTGCGTTCTGTCGGAGAGGAACAAGTGGATCTAGTCGGGGGCCTTGTCCCAGATACCTGTGTTGTGGAGTCTGCATATTAGGGTGCAGTGGGATACCGTGTCGAACACTGCTGAGAGGTTGAGGTGGATGAGGGCTACTGTTTCTCCTTTTTCCAAGGGAGCGGATGTCGTCTTTTGTGGCGAAGAGGGTGGTTTCTGTGCTGTTGTTTTTTCTGAAGTTGGATTGTGACGGGTCAAGGATGTTGTGCTTTTCGATGAAGGTGGCAAGTTGGCTGTTGATGGCTTTCTCGATGACTTTCACTGGGAACAGGAGCAGGGAGATGGGTCTGTAGTTTTTGAGTTTGGTGAGCTTCTTTGGGAGGGGGTTAGTCTTGGCATGTTTCCAGACTTCGGGGAAGGGGGCTTTCGCCAGGGAGCGGTTAATGGTGTGACGAAGCCTGGGTGCGATGGTGACGGCGGCTCTGTTGAAGATGTGGTGTGGCAGGGGTCCATGTGGGCCCTGGAGTGGATTGCCTTCATCATCTTTAGTGTGTCTACGGTGGTGAGGGCTGTCTAGCTGTCAATCATTGGCTTCAGGGTGTCGAGGGTGGCTGGTATGGTTCCGTGTGTTGGTTGTCTTCCTTGAAGTTGTTGTAGATGTTCTTGATTTTGCAGTGGAAGAAGGTGCTGAGTGTGTTGCAGAGGCATTGTGAGGGAGGAATGTCAGTCATCCTCGGCCTACAACTAAAAAAATAGGGGGTGGCTTGATTTGGGGTGGATGCTGGGAAGGTAATGTAACTGAGTGTGGTGAAACAAATGAAGAGAGACAGACCACACAGAGCTTCTATTACGCTGAGGGTCAATCTCAGTCTCAGAGTCACTAGACACAGAAGAATCTGAGAATGTGACCTGTTTACATGTGGGTAAACCCCTTTGGTGAAAGTTGGTATTGTTAGATTGGTAAAAGGTATCAGACAAAAATGGCTACGTCTGATTCCGATTGTAGCTAGTAATATCTTTTTGAAGCTTACCGCGCACTTTCTATTCAGATTGCTCATCTCGAATTTCAAGATCTTTCAATGAAGCTTAGACGATGCGTCTTTGGCCCCCTGAAGACTTTGATCATCCAAAGTGTCTCTTTCTAGATCTGGAATTTCTTTGTTTAGCTGATCAATTGATCTACTGGCCGTGTCGATGCCCAAGACCATCCAGTTCCTACAGCACTGATAAGAGATATGACTGAAATCTCTGTATCTTGGCTCACACACTAAGATAACTGGAATATTTCTGATGTGTGAACCTATCAGTATAGTATTTCCTTTAAGTTAGCCAGTCATAAGGCGGCCATACATCTGAGTGTGAATCACTTTCTTTTTTAACCTTTCTAGTTTCAGCATCTTCTCTTGCAAAGTCAAAGTTTGAGGCTCTGCTACAATTGGAACAAAATTAGATGTAGCCAACAACTCAGCAAATTATTGGCGGGTATCCATGGTGGAAATAGTCACATTCAACAATAAGCACATGAAAAAATGTTAATTATAAGACAAAACATAAAATGAACCATCAGATACAGAACCTCACTACCAACAATAATTAGCAAGTTGGTAACAATTTACAGAGTCAACCCAGTAACCCCAAGAAACAGGGTAATTATGTTAGACCAAATGACTATGGTTAACTTGGGATATCGTAAACCCATTGGAGTCAAGCTATAAAATTAAACCTACATATGACAAAATAATAAAAAAAATTCATAAAGCCTAATACAAGAGAAATACACTCGCAGAGACAAAAAAATTAATTAAACCATAAAGCTTGCTTTTCTTGTACAGTTTTTCCCGCCTATATATTCCTGACCTCAAGGCTTTACATGCCAAAAATCAAAAGTGAACATGAAGAAATGTTTTAATAATTATAAAAAAACGATTTACACAGCAACACATATAAAGCTGATATAAACTATCCAGAAATAATGACTGCCACTGAATAGACAACAATGCCATACAAATGGTTGAGTCTAAGAATTAAACAGTATATAATTATATACAAAGCAGGTACAGGGTACACTTAAGGCAGTCCAGCTTAATTAAATGCAGGTCGACCTTTCAGCCCAGCTGTAAAATTCACCAGGGGCTTCATAAGGACAAATGTGTTGCAAAAATTACACTAGTAAATAACTTCTACACAATCCTGTGTCCGAAAAAAGGGAGAGTAGAAGGAGAATGAAGAACAGTTAGGCTCAGTATGAATTAGTATAATTATTGCACATACACAAATACTTTTTAGGTCTCGCGCCTTGCGGTGCACTGTGCAGCAGTGCGCGTGCAGCGCAAGACATTTAGTAGGTGAAAAACAGTATATTGCTCGTGCATGTGCGGGTCCTTCTGTGCTATGCGATTGGCCTTTGCGTGCGTTTTTTTTTATTAAAGACTGCACGCCATTGGCCAGAGGCGGGCGCATTGCTCAACCCATGGACTATTGGTGTCTATTACGCGCTTGGTCAGCGTAATAGACACTAAAAGGCCATGTTGTTTTAATTATCGTGCCCAGACACTGGCACAATAATTGAATCCACATGTGTGGCTGTGGTGCGCATGCACCACTTGTTTGCAGCTTGGGGTGAGCTTTCTCCCCCTTGAGCTCGCAGTGTAGTGCGCGCTCCCTGCTTGCAGTGTCACCCGAGTACCCTCCTTCTTCCATGTGATGGTTGCTCTCTCTGCTCATGCGGTGGACCTGGGCAGGGCTGTGCATAACCCCTTCCAACTGCATGGATCTCACTGTCCTCCCTCGGAACAGCAGCCTTCTTCTTCCTCCGTCTGCCAGCGGTCCACAAGTGTAAGGGTTGGTAAGAGCAGCAGCATGGTGAAGGGAAAGAGGTAAGATGCTGCAGTCGGAGTGGAGCCAGGAGGCGGTGCCAGACCCAGACTCGGGAGGCATCACCCATTGCTGTGGCAGTGACCCGATCCCATGTCTTCAGCCCAAGCATGCCACCCCCTGCCTCCTACAACCTGTCCTGGCCCCTTGGCCAGCTTGGCACTCGAGCCGACGTGCGGTAGTGCGCGCAGCGGGTGGAGCTGCAGGTCAGGCCGGCAAAGTGGTGCACAGAGCAGCGGCTACTATCACCCTCTGCTTGACGTTCAAAGGCACGGAGTGTGGGCTGTGTTCTCTAGTGCAGTTGGTAACGGGGTATCTCACATTGACACCGAGCTCCGGGGTCATGAGCTGAATTCAATGTAAGGTTGAGAAAGCAGTTTACTGATGAAATGCCCTATTGTAAGTATAAGCGAAAGGCAGTAAGTAGTGTCACGTCTGGGCTCGTACAGTAACAGCTTCATACGTGGTGTTTGTGGTGGTTCGGCGGGAAGTGAGAACTGACTCTCAGACCTGGTAGTAATTAAAAAAAGACATTCAAACTGATTTCTGAATAATAAATCCAAAAAAACGTTGAGGTAATCCATGTCAGCGATTCAGTTTCTGTGTATATTTGACATATTTTACATAATTTTGAATTTGCTAAAAGTGTTAGCTGAACCAGATGTTTTATTGTATTTTTTTCAATGTAACAAATTACTCATGTATAGTACATGCTTAGAACAGAGTCGCCTCTAAAGCCTTATAATGGGCCACGATTGAGAGAGGACTGGAGTTCAGGTTGAAGGCAGTGTGAGTTTATCACTGTGCTTGTTTTATGTGGGGCTGTGCCTGCATCGAATCTACCTTATCCAGTAGCAGGAGTGAGCTAAGGAGTCCCGCTTTCAGAACATGGTGACCGGGATGGAAAGAAGGACTTCAGGCACAATCCAAGTGCTCGGAGAGAGATGTTGCAGGTATGAACACCACTGCTGGGGAACTACAAGCCCCATAGTCCCCTGTTGTTAGCTCACCTGCAGTGCATTAGCTGTGCATTTAATATTCTGCATTGCCCCACAGCTCAGGGCGGGCCCTGGGTGTGCCCTGGACGTGCCCGGGGAGGGCCCGGGGTGAGCCCGGGGTGAGCCCGGGGTGGGCCCGGGGTGAGCCCGGGGTGAGCCCGGTGTGAGCCCGGGGTGGGCCCGGGGTGAGCCCGTCAGCGACTGGAGGAGTCTGGGCTGTGTTCACCTGTCTTGGTTTTGCCATCTTGCTGCATGGTGAGTTTTAGTTAGGAGGTGTAGAACGGATAGAGCTATAATCACATCACTTTTGAACCTCATTGTATATTTTAGCTGAATCATGGTAAAGAGAAAGCTTCGTGGGGACCGAAGGCAGGGTAGTTGTGAGCACTAAGTAAGTTGGTGGAATTGTCACAACCCTTGATTCTTTTTTAACAAGAGCAGAGAGCGTCCACGCAAAAGAAATTGATTAAGGAGATCAACCTGAGTGAGACCTCTAGCCCCTCCCCTCGTCAGACAGTTGACACGCTAGATGACCAGATGGTAGCAGTATGGGAAGATGGTTTAGTGCCTGCATTATGAGACCAACCAATTAATATGTCAATTCACCATACACCTGTCCAGAGATCTGCTCCAGCCAATTCTGTCCCCCCCAACAAGCATCCTCAAGGGCTCCCTCATTTGTAGTCCCCCTGGTGAAAGCAAATGCAATTTCAAACAAGGGGCTCCTACTAAATCCTTAACTAATAGAGAAGAAGGGGCACTTTCTAAAACATCTAAGTCCAGATCGTTTAAGGCTAGATCATTTTTCGCAGATTTATCAGCATAGCACTGGTCCCATTGGGTCTGCAAATGAACCCGGCCCTGGCGGAGGTGATTCCTCCTTGGTTTTATACTTGAAGGAGGTAAAGAGGGCTTTGGGGGAATGCAGTAGCCTTAAGGGGCACAGATGGATGTCTTTTTATTGAATACCAGCATCTCTGAGCTCAACTCTTGGTGGTTGTGCTTAATGTGAAGTAGTGTGGCTCACTGGTTAGAGGCGGCAGACCCGAGAGCAGAGGACGGCCCGGGACCAGGGTTCGATTCCCGGCGCTGCAGGTTTCTGGACCAGGGTCAGCGGACTCGATAATTCTCTCGCCTCGGTGCCCACTCTGATCAGCGATCACACTCGGCAACTCTGGGCATTAGCTTGCCTCATCTTCACTAACGGCGCCACCAGACCGCCGGGGATGCCTGGTCTCACCCTGGAGATACCCATTAAGGGACCATCTCTCAGGGAAGCCAGGAAGGGTTTCGCAGCGGTCGAAGCACCTTGGGACCCTCCGGGTAAGTAGTGAGCTATATAAATGCCTATACATTTACATACATACATACAATGCCACAGTAAAGGTTAGCACTCTGGCATCTTGGAATCAATCGGTAATTGTCCCCATCGACAAAAAGGGAGCCTAGTCCAGCCCCAAAATCTATAGACCAAGTTTGTTGCTTGATTCCACCACAAAACTAATGGTGGCCTATTGTTACACAGGTTTGGCAGAATGGGCAGTGTCAAATAACCTCTTGCTACAGTATGGTTTCAGGAAGGGTAGGGGTACAGTAGATCATTCACTCACACAAAAGTGGGCCCCTGAGGCTATAACAGGTAGAAACATGCATTTGCAATGCAATAGGTCTAGCATTAATAAAGTTTGAGCTATTGGCATTGGTAAATAATGCAACATCAATAGCTCAAACTTTATTAATGCGAGACCTATTGCATTGCAAATGCTTGTTCCTAAAGTTGCCATCTTTTCCACATTAACGTTTGACACACATTTTGCATTTGTGACACTTGGATTGGTTTCACAGAAACACCGACCTTGCTGACACCGAACACTTTGTGAAAATCCTATCTCACAGCCCTGGCATTTGGTGCAAGGCCTCTCACGTGCGTAATACAAATGTGATTAAATTGTAACATTCATATGGCGGCACAGCTATCTGTAGAACACAAACAATGGTTGCCCGATTACAATCCCAACCCGAGGCAAGGATGCCATTTTCCATATGCAGCCTTTTGTTTCCTAAAATATTCAGGAGACACTTCTACTGATCTTGAAGGGTCGCTGAATGCTGTAGCTTTTGCCTAGCAGCTGACTGACATCTCCTTGAAGGGTGTCCTGTTCCTGACCAAGACACGGTCATACACTCTTACCCATCAGGTAAAAGAGTTAGATCATCCAGATGGGGGTTTTCTTGGCAAACCATACATTCACACCTTAGACAAGTAGGTAAGAGTTGGTATCGTAGGAGTACTATTGATTGTTATAATCTTATATATGTACACATTTATAACCTGTCTCAATAAGATGGTGCAGCTCTTTGTATTATTGTCTGTGTTGCCACTCATAACTTGTATCCGCTTCTGTCTATTAATCATCGCAGCCCATATATTCTATAAAAGAATCACTCCAGTTCAATAGATATTGAAAACGCCCCTATGTGTATTCTTTGTATATTTCTCTGAGCAACAGAAAGCACCAGCAACCAAGGGGAAGTTTGTAGCCTGTCACCACGGTTCCCGAGGGAACAGAGTGGTCATGTTCAGTGGTTTCTATACTGTTTGCTCCCTGTTCAGTTTAGGGGGGTCTAGCAGTGGCACAGTGAACTATCTGGTCAAAGAAGAACATATCCAGCGGGGGTGCATGGATTCATTCTGGCACCGTCCTAAGTATGTCGCCCGCAAATGTGCAGTTCCTACTGATTGGTGGACAGTACATGACAAGAGACTTACTAGTCGAGCTCTAAAACGAGAGAAACTCTTCCAAATGCACTGGACCACAACGGAATTGCAGGCAGAGGGATTGATGCCCCATTCTCACTGCTGCCACTGTATTCTGTGACCTGGTCCACTTCCTCTATGATTGCCACACTGGCGACCCGTTTGGGAGGCCGTAGGTGCCAAGCTGGGCACAACTCTGCTGGTCTTTGCTGGTATATCCTGTACCCTGCCCTCTGTTGTGGTTTCTTTATGAGATTAACCTGAATAAAGAACTTTGATACAAGAAAGGCATGCTTCTGTCCCACAGCCGGGGCACAACAGCCAAGGCCCCCAGGTATCTGTCCCGCCGCAGTCAGGAGGGTCCCATGCAGGGTACTGTGCCCTGGCCCATGGTGGCAGCCGCTCCATGGATTCTACCTGAGCACGGTGGAAGGGTCGCATTCAAGGCCTCCAAAGCCACAGACCATGCTGCAACTCTGATGGTCCAGTGGCGTCATGCCTCTCCGCAAGGCATTAGCGTTCCTGGCAGCAAGGGCTTTTCCTGCGCCCCTCCACCATCCAGGTCCAGGGGGTCAGAGGGGCATGGTTGCGGGTGCCAGGTGAAATGTAGCTGCAGGCTGGGGCAAACAGTCAACCGGGGCAACGCTAACCAAAAAGCTTCACAAGGATGCCCCCATGCTCCTCTGCGGCGAGCCTTACCCTCTCCAATCTCCTCTCACCCTCTCCCCAACACCTTAACTGGAAAAATACATTCCCAATCCCTAATCTATCTTCTGTTCTTTTTTATGCCTTCTGGTCCTGACCCAAGCATACATCTGCTACTATAGGTTTGTGTAGCTAACTACCCCATGGAGCAAATGTGCAATCGCTGCCAACCACTTCCTGTATCACTCAGCGGAATTATTGGCATCGTTCTTGCGCAACGATTCAAATAAATAAACAATTGCAACAGCAAAAAAAAGAACTGGCTGCTCCTAACTTTGACCCTAATTAATGCCACCTTAATTTA
This sequence comes from Lissotriton vulgaris, assembly GCF_964263255.1. Classification (NCBI taxonomy): domain Eukaryota; kingdom Metazoa; phylum Chordata; class Amphibia; order Caudata; family Salamandridae; genus Lissotriton; species Lissotriton vulgaris. The sequence goes on from NC_141699.1 coordinate 47,677,940, forward strand.
GTGGAGTTAGTTGGATCTGCCCATTCTTTGTTAGGACCCATACATGGTAATATGTTCTAATCATGAGATTCCCATGGTAATTTTAACACATCATCCAAGCTCAAGAGGTCTACAGAGTTTTGTTATTCTTTAGGAGACGCCTTGGCCCATAGCCTCGCTTAGGAAAGAGCAGATTTATGGGGGCCGTCTCTAGAATCCCACTGTTTACCTTTGCACCATCCTAAGCAGATTCACTGGAGTTCACTGTTTGATCCAACACCTCATCCTTTAAGAACTCTGTGCCAGAAGCATCACTAAGAGTCTGATGGCCCCAGAGTTCAGCCACTGGAAGCGTCTCAGCAGACAAGATGAGGCTAACAAGGTCCAGTGGGGTTAACAATGATACCAAGCCCAGTGTCAGCTTCACACCTGACATTACCTGCCATAATAACTCAATATGACAGCGCTCTTTTCACATGGGACCATAGCACTTAATTCAAGCACATTTGCATCTCAGGTAATACAATGGTTTAAATATTTCTTAAATACTGTTATTCGATTGGAAAAGTCGGTTTGTGTTGTAGGATTTCAATACCACTATTGACTTACAAATGTGGCAATGTCTGCTCCCAGCCAGCCCACCTGACACCACACAACATTGACAAAGTCATCCCTACAATATGAAAGAAGTTACGCAACAAACAGAAGCTTTGTCACACGTCACATGTAAGCTTAACTTTTGTATATGTCTGTTAGCTATGGCCTCTTATACAAAAGCTTTTTTGCATTTGTGAAGCTTGCAACTGCCACAGATCACAGGCCTTGCTACCACAAAAAGCTATATGAAAATGTACTAAAATGACTATGTGAATCAGACTTTTTTTCTGACTTTATTTAATGTTCGAAGTGTGTTCTGTATAGCAATAGGTAAGGGGCTGAAAGGGGATTCTCTCCATTATTTGTGAATGTCATAAAATGGATCAGTGGCTTGAAACTGTAATTGTAAAAGATTAATCAGCTACTGACACCCAAAGTGAGATAACTGGTTCCACAAGGGACAGCCTGTTCCAGGATTCATGGGAAGTGGTGTAGAATAAACAGAGGCACAGGGAGCAGTGCAGGCACATCCTGGAAGACATATATTTATTTGTGTTTCTCTTTTGAACAGCCCATGTCCCTTTAGGGCACTCAGGCTGCTTTAAAACTGTCCCTTTGGAATCCTGAGGTATGGAAGGCCATCTGCTGTTCTTCACAGGCCTCCTTCCTGAGTGGACATTACAGGGTTTACAAAATGAAGCCCTGTTTGCAATAGAGTCTGTGTTTAATTAGCACCCACTGGTTTGTGAACAGGTCTTGCATCTTGAGCCCCAGCTGTTTTCAAAAGATCACTTAAAACAGTCTGTAATTTTTAAAAAAGGTACAGGAAAAATAGATGAAAAACCAATGTCCTACCCTTGTCTGCACAACAGCTGCTCACCAGGGGGGTGAAAAAGACGGTCTGGGGGACACTCCTGTGGGAACTGTTCTCTGGTAACTGCAGAGACAGGCTTCTGACCCTCTTTGGACCAGATGCAGGGTCCTATGATCTCATGAAGAAGACTCAGATTGAGGGATTTGGACTCACCACTGAGGAGTACAGAATTAGATTCAGGGGGCTCGCAAAACCCAAAACCAATCCTGGATTAATTTTGTAGACTACTCAGTAAAGGCACTGGGTGGCTGGTTAATTGGAAACAATATGCATGACTTTAATGGAATTTACAACCTGTTAATTAAGGAACACATTTTAAGTAACTGCATTGATAAAAATTTGTATCAGTATGTAGTAAACCTAGGTCCACTTTCCCCTCAAGAATTGGGAAAAATGGCAGACCACTGGGTCAAAACAAGTGTAACTAGGACATCCACTGGGGATGACCAAAATAAAGAGGTCACAAAACCTCCCCAGAAGAAAGACAGTGAACCCCTTAAGGATAAAAGTAAGGAGTCCCAGGTAGCCCCCCGAAAACCTGTCCAGGAGGGTGGGCCCAAAGACACCTCACAAGCCAAACCAGGGTACCAAGGTAAGAATTGAGATCCCAACAGAATATGGTGTCATAACTTTCAGAAGTCAGGACACCACACCAAGGACCCTAACTGTCCTAAAAACAAGATCCCTAGTACAGCTCCAGGGGTGACTAGCGTAGCCCCAGCAGTTGCCAGTGTAGCTCTGGAGGAAGGGTCCTCCGATGAGAAAGTCCTCCTAGCTTTTAACTGGAAAATGGGCCCAAGAGGTAAGCTCGAGATCCTAGAGGGGAGTAGACACTTCCCCCACCTACTGGTGAATTGAATCCCAGCCACTTCCCTGATAGATACCTGTGCCAGTCACACTGTGGTGCATGACATGTTGGTACTCCCACACCAGTATGTCTCAAGGGAAACAAGAAGAGTAAGGGCTGTCCCAGGGGGAGTCACTGTTAGGCCTGTGGCTGTAGTGCCCCTAGCAATAGATGGGTCCCTTAGATGGAGTAAGGTGGTAGTCAGTAAAGACCTCCCCCTCGATTGCCTCCTGGGGAATGACCACTTAGAGGTGGATCTGAGACAAAGAGAGGCACTGGCCCAATGCAGGCCTCACTCAAGAAACCTGGGGGGCTCAACCTTCAGTCAGTGCAGCTAAGCCACCAAAGAGTAAGACAAAACAAGGTAGGAAAGATGGGCAACTGTTATTCACAGTTTCAGAGGGACAGGGAGATTCTATACCAGCGAGGGAAAACTCCAAACGTGGCCCTGGTAAAGCCCCCCGAGTCAACAAAAAGACCTGGCTAGTCAGGCAACTGTCCAGTCTGACTTGGTGGCTCCACAACTGGCAGAACACAGGGTTGAGGAAGGGTGTTCACTACAAAGTATAGTGACCCCACACCCTAAAAGAACAGACAGACAGCCGGGACCCACAGAGACCTATAACATAGTCCCTTTACTTGCCAGTCAGGAGCTTAAGCTGTGGGCACTGACAGCTGTCAGCAGCTTCTGCTGGGTGTTAGCCTTCATGGCAGCCCTATCCTTGGCATGGTGGCCCAAACCCTTGCCAAATAGCAAGCTAGGCCCTCTGACCCTATTGGTCATGGTGGGGTTGCTCAGACTGTGGGTAATCTCTGTAGGTAAGCTGGGCTTTGCCCTATCTAAGTTAGAATTTGCAGAGGTAGGCACCTCCGAAGTCAAAATAAAAAGATGGGATGAAGACACTAAAGAGCAAGGAGAGGAGCTTTGGGAATTAGGTACTTGATAAGGTAGGCCGGCACCCCAAAGGGACTGACCTGGACAGAAGGATATAAGTCAGAGTAGGCCCTGCAACTTTCAAACCACTTCTCCAACACTTCCTTGCCTGACAGACTAGGAAGACTCTCCCAGCATTGGCCGAGTCTCCTGGCCTTGGGGCTGGGGGAGGGCTTGTGTAGGAAAGTGGATTTTTGTTGCAGTAACCCCCCACACACTTTTTGCCGGATGAATGATGCTCTTTTCCTTGGTGTGCCCTGGGTCCATGCCAATCAGGTACCCAGGGCCTGTGTTCCTTTCCTAAAAACTGTACTAAAGCCTACACCTAATTGGCATCTCTGGCCACATGTCAGCCCCTGGTAAATGGTACCTTAGGTACCCAGGGCACTGTGACCTGAGAAGGCACTAAGGGCTGCAGCAATTATAGTGCCACCTTTAGAGGCCCTGTTCCCTGACACACATACACTGCCTCTGCAGACTGAGTGTATGGGTGCAGAACAATGCAAAGAGTCGACATGGCACACATCCCTGTGTGTCATGCACACAAACACACTGCCCTAGCATACCTCAGTCACCCCTCCACCTTGATGCACTATGCCAGTGGTGTAGGTACAAGTGCATGAGCCCTGTGCCTCTACAGTACCCAGGACCATTCCTGGGGACTGTAAGTATAGTGAGGACATTAAAAGTATATGGTGCCTGGAGGTTGTCATTACGAACTCCACAGCACCATAATGGTTACACTGAAGACTGGGAAGTTTGGTATCAAACTTCTCAGCACATTAAATCCACACTGATGTCAGTGTGAGATTTATTGTAAAATGCACGACATAGGGAAACTTAGAGTTACCCCCTGAACCTAACCCACAACCAGCGTCCTGACTGAGAGGCTGCCTAGGCTGTCACACAGCAGACATGTTGCTGGACCCCTGGGTGGAGAGCCCCCACTCTCCTGGCCCTGCAACAATGCACATCCTGGGATGAGGTGCTAGTTATCCTCCCCCAGGATGGGCAGGGGGAGCTTCAAAGGCAGGCCGCCTTTGTGAGATTCTTCAGGCTACTTGTTGTACCCAGCAACTGGCCCCCGCCGGTTCTTACCCCATCTCTGGCAGGAAGACAGGCGTGAAAAACAATGGAAGGAAAGGGGGTGTGCCAGCCTCTGCCAACCCCACCCCTCAGGTGGGGCTGGTGAGGTAAAGCACAACTCCTGTCTCTCGCCATTTTGAGAATGGGGAGCCCTACCCAATCAGAGATAGGCTCCTGCCCACCTGCCACTGGAGAGTGGCAAGATAGGGGGTGTACTCAGCCAGGACAGTGACCCATTTGTCCCTGCCCTTGCCCTGCCTGTAACACCCCTAAATGAAGTATTTAGGGGCTCCCTGAACCTTCCTTCCTCAGATCCCGATTCTGAAACAAGAAAGAAGAGCATGAAGAAGAAGACCTGCTGCGCAGCTGCTAACAAGAGGACGACTGACTTGGCCCAAGCCCCTACAGGCCTGTCAATCCTCGAACCTGCTGCTGCTAAATCTGTCTCCTGTGGTCAGCAACCTAAAAAACCCCGGGGACCTGACTGCCTTGCTCATCTAAGGACTTGGACTCCCACAAGCAGTGGTAATGCTCAAACAAGCAACGCCCCTGGTGCCAGCCAGGAACTGTGAATCCAGCACACTCTGAACCCGCCAAGCCCAGCGTTTGCCTGAGTGGACAAAGACCACGAGGACGTCCCCCCAGTGACCGTGATCCAGAACCCAGCACCCAAGGACCCTTCTCGACACTCCTGACAATGCCTGCAGGCGCTCAACCAGGGACCCCTCTAACCGCGACTAGCTGAGGGTAAGAATTCCCAACACTAAAAGACACCCCTGCACCCGGTGCCCTGCGGCCCCCTGTGCTCTCCTCCGGGGTGCCTATCTAACTCACAGCTTCCCAACTAACCTCTCAAAGTGGTGGTCGCACCTGAAGAATCTACGTCCCTGAGCCTGCAGCCTTTGTTCAACTATCAGCTTTTCCATTGAAATACATTGGGCGTCCGACTGCCCAAAAGGACACTGCACCCAGCCACCCGAGTGCCACTGGAAGTGCAGCATCTGTTCTATTCTATTTGCCCTGTGTAAGTGACCAGGAGCTCAGCTCTCACAGCCGCGTGGCCTGCCTGCTAGCAGCCACCAACCAAAGGCCCCTTACCCGCCATAGGCTAACAGTGGGCCTACTCACTCTGCACATGGCTATCCCTGTGCCGTTGAGGGTGTAACAACTGTACCTACCTGACCCTGGGAGACCCTTGAGTCTTACCCCAGAACCTTAACTCTGCCAGTCGAGTACTTACCCAAAAGTCGTTAACTTGCATTTTCTCCATAGGGTAACATTGGCTGGTTTTCACTTGAAATTTCTTCTAAATGTCGAGTTTTGAAACTTTGAAATATTCTTTAAAAATCATCCGAACAACGAAAACAAAATTACTCACCTGTAACCAGGAGAGATCCCAGTGCTGGATCTTTGTGCCCAGCACTGACCCTAAAAAGTCATTATAACTGTAACTTACTGTTAACTTGACTTAAAGTTACAAATTTTCCTCAAAAATCGCCTGTGTAACAAAACCGATTTCTTTCAACTGTTTACAGGAAATGCACTAGGGCTGAATCCAGGATCCCGCCCTGAGTAAGAAAAACTTTTGTAAAGTGATTTTATTGCATTTACTTTAAACTTCCAATTGAGTTCAATGTTAATATTGTGTTAGGTTTATGTTGCATATTGCAACAACTGTATCTATTGCATTCTAAAGTCTTCTGCTATTTGAAAATATTCAATTGCAACATCTGATTCTGAGAAAGTATTTATGATACCTACTTGTGGTTCTAAAATAAACAGCAATATGTTTTTATATTCAAAACAATTGTCCTAGAGTTCAGTTCTTGAGTGTGTGAGACCATGTGCCGACTGAGTGTGTACAACAAATGCTTTACACAGTCCACAGATACTGCCTTACTGCTCGACCAAGCTAACACTTTAGAGAGTAAGGTTATATATAACTTCAGCCTCTTCCCTACCTGGAGACTGTGGGCTCTGTGCACACTGAACCCTACTTTGGTGCAGTATATACAGAGCCAATTTCTTACAGATGGCCATTTTATTGCACAGACTGCTGGAGGTACAAGATGAATCCACATGTTCGCTATGTAAAAATATTGTTGATACTCCTGTTCTTGCCAACAAGTATAATTATAGAATAAAAATCCCTGAAGCCGCCCTTAACCTCACCTATGGCCACTTCATCGCATCTCTATTGTCAGTGCACTGATCCTTCAAAACATTCACATGTTGTAACTAACTGTAGTAAGAACACTGGTAACTTTATATAATTAAAGATTTCTAGTTGTCTCTTTGAACAAATAACTAGGGATTGCTTATCAAGATAAATATCTGCTAGAAGGTCTCTTAGGCTTGAATGGGGAACCCCATACCTCAAAGATCAGCAGAAGTGAATCACATCAGGATCTGCAACAAGCTCTCTGTTAGACCTGGCACCATCGGTGTGGGTCTCCCTTCCATTCTTTGCTGTTGCCTCATGTATTTTTTCTGGTGTTGTATGCTTTGGGCACTGTGTCACTGCTATTCAGTGCCACGGTGCAAGTGCTCCCTACTGTAAATTGATGTATTAATCCGTGGTTCCATGTTTGGCTATTTGGTTTACTTGTCAGACCAGAGTCTAGTGCACTGAGTGTGCCCAGGGCATGTAAATCCAAATGCTGCCGGTAGGCTTACAGCACTGGTTGTGCCACCCACAGAAGCAGCCTTGTAAAATGTTTCTAAGGTCTGCCATTGCAGAGCCTGCTTTCAGTCTGGTACTGTCATGCTGACTGGGCAAGTGCACCAACTTCCCAGTCCCTAAACCTTCCCATTTCTTCATATCAGTCACCCCTATGGTAGGCCCAAGGGCAGGGTATATTGTAAGTATAAGGTAGGACAAGCCCTGATGTGTGTGGCATGTCCTAATACGGAATTACAGCCATTTTCGTTTTTCACTATTGCAAGGCTACCTGTTCTCCATATGCCAGAATGATCTGTTAGAGGTATTACATTTTATAATCCTAACTGTCTCGGATAACATGGTAGAAATTCGAGTTTAGTATGCCTGAACTCAGAATAATAAAATACATCTTTTAGTAAAATGTATTTTAATATTCTGTGTTTGCAAATACCACTTTTAGAAAGTAGGTATTTGCTTGTCTAACCATTCAAACCTGCCTCTGCTAGTTTGTGTATTCCTATGTCTGGTTTTGTGAGTGACAGGGCTGGGGAATTCCAGGAGACAGGCTGAGTCACCCAGTAGTGAATAGAGAGATGTGCATCTAGATGGGAGAGAGGAGTTGCACCTGAACCTTAAATAGGGATGTGCCTGACTTCCACAATGCTGGCTTCACCCCCTGGGAAGCGGTTGATGTTTCTGCTGCTTTACTAACAAAGGAAGGAAAAAGGAACTTTAAATACTTTGCTTTCAACTTGTGAAGGATCTCCAAGGGTTTGGAAAAGAGCTTGCCACCTGCTGAAGTCTCGGGGACAACAGACTTCACATCCCAGCTTCCCAGAGTTCTTTTCGAAGTGCCTGCTGCTGTTTTTAGCCTCTGCGGAACTGCGTGTCGCAAGGAGCTTGAAGCGTGACTCAACGAGAAAAAGTGTGTCGCACTGCCTGCCGTCACAACCCAGAAGGAGGGTGTCACCGCTGGAACTGTCGCACTGCATCACATCGGAGAGAAGCGTGCCGCATGGAAGAGGATGCGTGTCCCCTTCGCTGCTGCTGCGGTCGCAACTCCAAAGAAGGAGGGTGTCGCCGCTGGAGCTGTCGCACTGCACCACATCAGGAGAAGAATCTCGCAACGAGGTCGGTGCGCGTCGCCATCGCTGTGCCTGCTGCCGAAACTCCAAAGCAGGAGGGTTTTGCCGCTGGAACTGTCGCATTGCACAGCATCAACCAAGAGCACCTCGCATCCCCGAGAAGCGTGCCGTCATCGGAGCTGCTGCCGTCGCATCTTGGATGTCGCCGCTGTAGTTGCCGCATCGAGCTGAAGCTTCACGCATTGTGGAGAAGAGGGTCGCCGCTGGAGCTGTTGCTGTCTCATCGTAAGGGTGTCGCCACTGTAGTCCACGCATCGAATCGAGAGTTTCTCGCATCCCCGAGCAGCATGCCGCATCTGGAAGATCTTCATGTTTTTATTTCTTTGTATCTGAACTTTGCCGCATTTCCCATCCCTGCGACATTGCTTGTCATGAAAGCGCAACGCAACCTAAGGTACATAGATGCATTGTGTCGCATCTAAGGACTGAACTGAACTAAGCTTAAATCTACCATCTTAAAGTAATCATAGTTTGTATTGTTGTCGTTTATGGTCTTGTGGTAACTCTATATAAAGTCTACTTATTATTTATATAAAACCTGTGTGGTGTCCATTTGTAATGTTGGCACTGGGTTACTGTATGTGATCGCAAATGCTTAACTTACAACGCCTCTGAAATAAGCCTTGACTGCTCGTGCCACGCTCACCCTAGAGCAGAGGTCTTCAAACTTTTTGATGCTGAGACCCCCTTGTAAAACCATTTTAGGCGTTAGGACCACCTTCCGACAAAAGTTTCTAGAAACTGATACTCCTCATCATCAACTTTTGACAACCATAAGTGCGCCTGTTAGACCTCATCACATCCATCCATCCATCATTCATCCACCCACACTTTCACACATCCATCCATCATCCATCCACCCTTTCATCCTTCCATCCATACAGCCATCCTTCATCCATCCACCCTTTCATCAATACATCCATCCATCCATCCACCCACCCTTTCATCTATCCATCCACTCATCATTCATCCCCCCACCTTTTCACACATCCGTCCATGCATCATTCATCCATGCAACCTTTTATCCATCCATACATCCATCCTTCATCCATCCACCCTTTCATCCTTCCATCCATAAGTCAAATCTTAAACATGTCAGATACCAGTGGCATCACACATGTATTTAAGACAATCTTTTCGGGACTGTTAGCACCCTTTGAAGCAGTAGTGGGCATCTTCCTGAATTTCGTACATTCTGTGTTCGGCGGCCTGCCTCTCATCTTGGGACTCGTAGCAGGAATCTTATTTTTGTTCCTTCTGCTCCAATACGGCAAGTCAAGTCACAGACAAAACTCAGGCTACAATGAAAGACACTATCCTAGCAATGCGATACCAAGATCGGATTACTAAAGTCCTCGGCTTGGCTCGGCTAAGAGATCTGAATGCTACCTGGTTTCTTTCATTCAGACCAATCTTGCAAGATTGCATCTTACCTGTTCTACGAAGCCTGCTTTGCGGAAAAGAATGCGTGTTAGACGTCTGTCTCACACTCCCATCAGCAGTACCTATGGATGTCGATACTTTGCTTGGTTCGGTAACGGCTCATGCAACGTGTTGTCCCCAGCGGCTACCCATTCTGATGACGGTATTCGTTGAGACCTCACCATTACGATTAGTTGGCGGTGAGGTACGAGATGAAAGCGGCACACAGGTACAAACTTCAGTGACCATTGCTGATCTAGACACCGAATATGGCAATGCTTCGCACATATGCACTATTTCTACTTTTTTGACCTGGTCCAACTTTCACCTACTGTTGTAGATGAATTTTTTACCATCCTATCTGAGTTAATGTTCTCTCCTAGCAACGAGAATAACTTTTGAAAAAGCGAGCACACAGCGTTCCCTGAACTCTGAATTCGGCCTTCAGTTTTGATAAACAGAACTGCTAAAAAACATTGGAACTATTTTTCTTCCCGAAAGCGAAATTATTTTTCTCCAGTTCCCAAAATATTTACCTTTTTTTTTTTTGGCACATGATACTCTGCTTAAAGTAGAACTATTCTTAGAGAACAAGATTTCTATTTTTTAAATCTCTAGAGACAATATTTTGACTTAGCCTCTAGCACATGTACAGTCTTGTATAAATATGTGATGAAATGGTCTCGACCTTCTCTTCTGTATTAAGAGCCATTTCATAAATGTAAATTTCGTGATTCATTCAGTCAACATTCTAAATGTACAAAATATGCATTATCTGAATGACACCACTGCTTACTAAAAACGTACAGTATTATACTCATTTTTCGTGGACATACCATTTCAAATGCTTACTATGTATTTTGGGGTGGGCTGGAAAACACATGCATCGTTATAAGTTTAGTATTGCTTAGTATTTAGTAATGATGGACATTATACGTGGAGTGGGTGTTGTGAATGTTTCTAGGACCCTAATTAAAACATTCCCGATTTATGCCCTTATGTGGTTATATCAAATCATACCCTTATAAAGGCATAAGAATCATCTCCATATTAAGTCATAGCATAATGCAGTCCAAATACGGCAAGGCTACTCCCATAGACTCCTATAAAGCACAACACGTTCTTAAACAAACCAAGCCTCCAGCAGCCCGGGAATAGCCCCTGCTTCTGTATTGATTTGTCCTAGAACTCCTGGAGTGCTGAAAGAACTGCGAGTTCTTAGTGGCGTCTTATGTTCAACCTTACATCAACTCGGCACCTTCCAGGTATAAATGTACCAGCATCTGCCTTAAGCAACACACGGTGGTTTGGAGCAGATCGGCTATCTACTTGCCCGACGCCCTGCTGATGTGAGTGCCGAAGGAAGCCGACCCTCCCTGTTGACGCACTGAGAGAGACACTGTCTTTTCTACTGCGGAGGAGTCCAGCTCCAGTGTTTCCCTGACACCCTCGCAGTTGCTGGGAGATCGAGTCCTGAGAAAGAAATACAAGACCTCCTTCATTCTATAACCAAGGTACGGAGCTGATTAGACCCACATAGAATTCTTGATTCAGATTCTTGGCAAAAACTGTAACTCATCTACTCCTTCCCTGTACTAGGCTTAGGTTAGGTACACTGGGGTAGGCGTATCTTAAAAACACCAGTTGAGTATGTTTAGTCATTATTTTAACATTGTATGTATTTTATCCATTTTAAGTATCTTATGGCTTAGAAACCATATAAATGCTTTTACAGTATTATTTCATAATACTCATTTTACTGTACGCACTTTGCTTTATGACAAGTATTGCAATTGTGGAAATTCATTTCTCTTGCATGAGAAAGAAGACTGCTTAATAAATAACTCTTTTATTGAAATCGCCCGTCTCTCTATTTCTCTGCACTTCTGGTGAAACGAAGCATGCACGATTGACTGAGTGAAATAGCTATCTATTCTTTCCGCGACTCTAGAGATATTCCTTATTTCAGGGGTAACAAAGTTGTCATGTTATTTGGTTGTCAGAAGCTAATCCCTTCCTGTCTATTCAGGAAAGTTAACACCTTCTTGTTTACTTGAGAAAGTTTCTAGTGACCTCTGAGCTAGCTGGCACACACACAATTAAGTCTAACATATTCAATAGAGACCTAGTCGACCTCAGTCCTACGTCTACACTATCGTTTATGTTATTCCAATGCGCAAAGCCAATTGGGAATATAGGAACTACACTACACCTGTGATAGGGATAATACCACCACGGCAGGCTCAATAACATGTCGGGAGTACTTGAAAGACAAGGATGCAGTACTTAAAACGTCTTGGGTAATCCCATATAGTTTTCTTCTTTATTGATTGGGTCACCTTGATATGATTAATATCAAACAATAATATGGATAGTTGTTGGTATACGATGACTTTCTATTCTGCTCATTTATGTGTATATTTAGAGAACATATTTTGGCAATGTGCTTGTCCATATGGGTCAAACGGCCTTCGTCAGGGGTGTCCTCCATATTCCCTATCGAAACGCTCTCGAACCATGCTATTAACAAGGCAAGAGCTCTCACATCTGGGTTTCTTTTCACAACTGGAAACCCTTAATATGGGTTAACTAGTTTTCATGGTTGTGATAAGAGGGCACTTCCCATTAGTCACAATCTTGGTTTCTTTTCACTGTTGGAAAGCCCTAATATGGATTAACTGGATGTCATGGTGAGTGGGCACTTTCTGTAGTCACACACTCGTCAATGGTAAAGTGCCAGCCTATGTATCTATGGTGCCCTCATCTCAACTTCCATATTGTAGGAAGCTGACATTTTATGCAGTGATGCCAATGTATGGGCACACCATGCAAAAAGTCCAGACAACCCTTATTGCTTTACAAGACGTATTTTAATAATCCCAAGTGCTCTATTTGTGGTAGTGTGGCCGAACAGCTTAGGTTTATCAGAGGGAAGTCTAAGCATTTGCTGTACACTCAATAAATGGTCCACACAATGAATGAGATATCTGAGAGCTATTTATAAAAACAAATTAGATTTTTATATGAATTTAGAAACCAAAGTCTTTAGAATAACTTTAGTACATTTGTAGATATCGATTATGGAAGAAAATCGCAAAATAGTTCAAATTACGGGTTTGAGGAGTGAGCATCAAACTCTACAATGTTAGCCTATGGGAGGGAAAACACATGTAGCAAAACGATACTTGCAGTGGGAGTTCAGTGGTGCCCTTTGGGGATTAAGGTGCTAGGGGAGCATGGTCCAAAGTACCACCAGCAATGCTGTGGTGCTTCATTAAACAAGCATTTGCAAGGTAATAGGTCTCGCATTTATACAAGTTTGAGGCATTGGCCTTGCAAATGACAATGTCTTTGAATCATGTTTTGGTTTTTAAAACACAAATAAACAAGCATTTGCAATGCAACAGGTCTCGCATTCACATGAGTTTAAGTTTTGGCATTGTAAATGGCAATGCCTTTTTTATTTGTATTTTAAAATCCAAAACATTATTCAAAGGCATTGTCATTTGCAATGCCAATGGCTAAAACCTGCATAAATGCGAGACCTATTGCATTGCAAATGCTTGGTATGTATTATTTATTTATGCATAATCACATAGCGCTGATATTACCTAAAGGTGCAGGGAGGGAAGGGTTTCTAGATCGATGGGACCTGGATTGTGCTAAGAGGTATAGCGGGACCAAAAGATTTGGTGAGAGGTGGAGAGTCTGAAGGGGGGCAGGAAGAGACCTGTAAGGGCAAAGGAGGAGCTCCTGGAATGGAGGGGAAAGCTGTACTGCAGGCCAAATAGTTAAATATTGGACAGATTTGTTAGCATGAGCTGAAAGCCATTTTGTATTTCTGGTGGCCATTTCGTCTGCAGGGGCTCTGTCTTACCTTTCTGTTAACTGCTCTTGTAGCCTGCCTAGAGACAAACTATATTCAGCATCTTCCACTTCGCACATGCCCTGAAGGGCCTAGCTAGTAGAATGCACCTGCCTCTCTAGTACAACTGTCAGGCTATTTTTGCTGCTGTATGGAGAAGTGTTGGCCTTGGTCCTTCTGGCAGGTTCACCCCTAAACTTTTTGCTTATGGATGTGACTTAGTGCTAGTGATTTCTGGCTTCTGCACACTTTCACTGTGTCCCAGTGGAAAGTGCATGCGTACTCTGGTGTGGTGAGGTTGGCCTGCCCTCCCATAGGGATGCATGGGGAATGTATGTGTCCATGTTAGTTCCTGAAGCGTAAGGTGTGCAGGCTCGAGTTTGGTATGTGCAGACTCGTGTGATTAAATGCTGCGCAGTGATGTATGTGGCGTGATTGTGTCTAGTGTGGAAGTGCCACTTCTAGAAGTTGGCATGTTTTGTCTGGCATGTGATTGGCTGGAGCTGGCTTGTGTGCCAGGCTCCAGGAGTCAGGATGAGTCTGCCCCGCTGGTGAGTGTTGAGATTAGCATGAGTGATGCAAGGGAGGAGTACACCTGGGACCTGAATAGGCTGGGCTTTCCCCACACAATGCTGGCTCCGCCCCCTGTGGTGCGACTGATGACCCTAGCCTAACTAGTGAATAGAAAGGGTGGCTGAGCACATCAAGAGTGCTCCAAAACCAGCTGTGACTGGTTTCTTCCCCACCCTACACACAGACAAAGGTGTTTTACTGTATAAAAAGGGGCTGTGTCCACTTACAAAAGGTTCTTCTTTTTGATCCATGCAAGGGGGGGCCTGCTGATGCTGCTGGGCGCCAGGAGGACCGCCACTGGGGATTGCCTCCCTGCCTAGGAGGACCCTGTGAGCTGGCCCCTGGCCCAGCCTTGCCCCCCCCCCTTGAAGGACTTTGTTGCAAACATTTGGGCCACTAGCGCCTGGGAGCGCTTTATTTTGGCCCCTAGCGCTTGAGAGCGCTTTATTTTACACTAGCGCCTGGGAGCGCTTGATTTTTGCCCCTAAGTGCTTGGTAGTGCTTTTATTCCACTTTCGCGGCTGCCCACGCCGCATGTTGCCGAGTTTACCGCCCTTGATTTGCCCCTGACGGGTGCCCACCCCGCCAGGGACCCTGCCGGCAAATCTTGATATTTCAACCGGGAGCCTACCCCGGATTGACACCGATGAGGAGAGCATTCCCTTGGGCTGCCGCTCTGCCCATGGCGACCCAGAAGCAGCTTGATGGCTGGCCAATTGCAGCGTGGTTCCGGGAGAAGGGCCGGAAATCCCGCCCCCGCAGCCCGAGAGGAAGGATACTGCTGCATCGTGTCAGCGAGGTTCTCACGAGGGAGATCCCCGGCCACCTGAACCGGAAGCAGGAAGCAACGGGAGCTGACCTCGTGCTCCTGCGTGAGCCTGGGGAAGCTGTGCTGGGAATCACCAGTCCCTCGTGTGGAGAGGGACCCTGGCAGTGTCCCCCGCCACAGTCAATGAGGTCCCGATGTGAAGGGGAGCCCCAGAGTGCACCAACAAGCGCAGAGGAGAGGAGCCCCCCTGTTGGACAGGCCTCTTGGCATGCCCGTCCCCTCCCCGCATGGCGGGTCTCGGACTACTGTTACACCAGTTCCCCGGACAAGACCCACACCTGCAGCCCTCTGGGTCAACCCCCAGCTCTTCCCTAACGGAACCCAGACCCGTAACTACCCCGACCTCCGAGTGCGAGGGTCCGGACATCAAAGGGCGCCAGACCTATAACTGGGGTAGCTCCAGAGCAGGAAGGCAGTTGTATCCTGGAGTCGAGAGACACAGAGACAAACTCATCCTTGGAGGCCTGCTGGCGCTGCCGCGGCTCATCCTCGTGAACCATCTTTGAAGGCCTGCTGGCGCTGCTGCAGCTCATCCTCGTGAACCATCTTTGAAGGCCTGCTGGCGCTGCCGCAGCTCATCCTCGTGAACCATCTTTGAAGGCCTGCTGGCGCTGCCGCGGCACATCCTCGTGAACCATCTTTGAAACAAGGATCTCGGCGTCCCGAGAACCAGAACTTCGCTCCCCTTCGGACACCAAGGTCCACATTCCAAAAGACGTCGTCCGAGAGTACTACCGGAACGACGATATCCAGCAATGGTTCAAGGCCTACGAGGTAGCCATGATCTCCCACTGTATTCCGCGAAAAGACTGGGGAGCCGGGTTGTGGGGGAAATTCGTCAACGAAGGAAGAGATGCCCTGCTACAACTCCCCGACGCAGAGATGACCTCCTACGAGCACATGAAAGCCGCCCTCCTCACTCGCTATGGGCTCACCCCTGAGATGTAAAGGCAGCGATTCCGAGACTGTAAAAGGATCCCCGGTACCACCTGGGTGGAATATGTGAACTTTTTTAGCCGAGCATTCGAGGGGTGGATCAAAAGCAGCCAGGTCACCACCTATGAACAATTATTCGATCTCGTGTGGGAGCACCTATCCAATAATTGTTTCATTGAACTAAGGCAGCATCTCCTCGATAGCAAGCTGACCGAACCCCGGAAACTCGCCATTGAAGCGGATCGATGGGAGAGCACCCGGGTCCCCCGGAATTGGCCGGGTGAACAAAACAGAGCCTCCCAGGGGTCCCACCGTCCGCGAGGGGGAGGAGGAGGCCAGGGTCGGGGCAGGGACACCGCCACGGTGCCCTCCACTAGCAACCCCCCGTCTCCGGCTAGAAGAGGAAGCCCTCTGACGCGACCGGGATTCCGCTCCAACATTGTCTGCCACAAGTGCCAGCGGCCCGGTCATTACGCCAATGACCCCAACTGTCCGAGAAACCAGTCAGCCCAGGCCCCGGGTCCAATGAACCGCCAAATCACCGCCGTGGCCCTCGGAGAAGAGCAAGGCGAAGAAGAAGCCGAAGAGTGCGAACAATACCAGACCGATTGGGAACCTGCAGCCATGTCCCTGATATGTCTAGGAGAAAGGGACATGGTCCCACGGGCCCCCATCCCAGCCAACACGCAGAAGTACAGCCAGTGGGTCACCATTAATGGACACCGGGCAGAAGCCCTCCGCGACACGGGGGCCAGTGTGACCGCAGTCCGTTGCCATCTGGTGACCCCGATCAAATCTTGCCCAACGTACTTTGTCCTGTACGGTCTGCGGACAACTCTGAAAGCCTGCGCCAGATGGCCCGCATCCCCTTCGAGTGGGGGGAAGTGTCGGGCATGCTGAAAGTGACCGTCCGAGACGATGCCCCCATTGACTGCCTCCTGGGGAACGATCTCGAGAGCTCCCCCTGGTCAGCCGTTGAACGAAAAGAGCACCTGGGGATGCTTGGCCTCCCTGAATGGGTCTGTGCGATGACCCGATCCATGGCCGCCCGCGCCATCCCATCCACTGAAGAACCCGAGTGGCCCGAGCCTCCCCCGCCGGTCGTCACAGAAGAGACCACCCCTGAACCTGGTACCCCGGGGTCCGACAATGAAGAACCTGACCCACCCCGGGACATACCGGAGCTGGCCCAGTGGCGCCAAGAAGGTGGCCCCACTCTGGAACAGTTCCGCTAGGAACAAAGAGCGTGTCCCTCCCTAGAGGGGCTCCGACATCAAGCCATAGCCCAGAGCGCAGGGGATGCCTCAGGGGCCCACTGGATCTATTGGGACAATGAACTCCTCTACAGTGAGCAAAAGATTGCCGAACTGGGGGCCAGCCGGATGCTGGTGGTCCCCCTCCGATTCAGAGACTTCCTTTTGAACCTGGCACACGATGCGCCTCTCGCCGGGCACCTGGGGCAGGACAAGACTTACAGCCGCCTGGTGACCCATTTCTACTGGCCTAAGATGCAGAACGATGTGATAAACCACTGCCGGGCCTGCCCCACCTGCCAGGCCAGCGGGAAGAGCGGCCGTAAACTAAAAGTCCCCCTGCAACCCTTTCCAATCGTCACCACTCCCTTCAAGCGGGTGGGAATCGACATTATGGGGTCCTTGGAGCCCCGGACAGCGCAAGGTCACCGGTTCATTCTCGTCCTGGTGGACCATGCCACCCGCTATCCCGAGGCCATCCCTCTCCGGACCGTGACAGCGCCCGTGGTGGGCCGAGCCCTGATGGGGATCTTCTCGCGGGTGGGCTTTCCCCGAGAGGTGGTCAGTGATCGGGGCACGAACTTCATCTCCAGATACATGAAGTCCCTATGGCAACAGTGTGGGGTCACCTACAAATTTACGACCCCCTACCACCCGCAAGGAAACGGACTAGTGGAATGATTCAATCGCACCCTCAAGGGTATGATCATGGGCCTGGAAGAGCCCCTATGCCGCCAATGCGACGTGCTGCTACCCTGCCGCCTGTTTGCCTACAGGGAGGTCCCACAGAAGTTCCTGGGATTCAGCCCTTTCGAGCTCCTGTATGGGCACCCCGTCCTGGGTCCCCTCAGCCTGGTCAATGAAGGGTTGGAGGTGACCCCCCAAAAGGCTCCCCCCGATGTGTACAGGTACCTCTTGACCCTCCGGAATCAGACCCAAAGGTTCCGGGAACTTGCCAAGGCCAACCTCGAAGCCAGCCAAGAGGACATGAGATGCTGGTATGATCAAAACGCCTCGTCTATTGAGTTCGAGCCGGGACAACAGGTCTGGGTCATGTCTCCGGTCGAACCTTGCGCCCTCCAGGACAAATGGCCGGGCCCTTCAAGGTGGTGGAACGCAAGGGCCCCGTCACCTACCTGGTGGACCTGGAGTCCCCCAGGAACCCCCTCTGGGTCCTCCATGCCAATAGACTTAAGCCGCACTTTGTGCGATCAGAACTTATCCTCCTGATGGCTACCGACAGTGGGGCTGAAGAGGACTCCGAGCCCCTCCCCGACCTCCTGAAAACTCTAGCCCAAGACGGCTCCGTGGAAGGGGTCAACCTCTCTTCTACCTTGACCCAGCACAACGCCACAGCTGCAAAGACTTGTTGCAACAATTCGCCGATTAATTCTCCCTCACGCCCGGGGTTACCCCCTGGTGTCTCCACGATGTCGACACCGGGGATAGCTGCCCTATCCGGCACAGGGCCTACAGAGTTCCCGATCGGGTACGCGCCTGCATCCAATCAGAGGTCTCCTAGATGCTGGCCCTAGGAGTAATCGAGCCCTCCGACAGTCCCTGGGCCAGTCCAGTCATGCTGGTCCCCAAGGCCGCTGCCCCTTGCGTCGCCCCAGAACTCAGATTTTGTGTGGACTACCGGGGCTTGAACGCCGTCACCCGAACAGACGCTCACCCCATACCCCGAGCTGATGAATTGATTGACCGTCTGGGGGCCGCCCGCTACCTGAGCATCTTTGACTTGACCGCGGGCTATTGGCAGATCGGCCTCACCCCAGGCGCCCAGGAGCGATCCGCCTTCTCCACCCCGGATGGCCACTACCACTTCAAAGTGATGCCCTTCGGAATGAAAAACGCCCAGCCACCTTCCAGAGGCTCGTGAACAAAGTATTGGCGGGGCTGGAGGAGTTCAGCGCCACCAATCTGGACGATATTGCCGTGTACAGTCGCCACTGGGCAGAACACCTCCAACACCTCCGGGAGGTCCTGACCGCCCTCCGGCGGGCAGGACTAACAATCAAGGCCAGCAAGTGCCAAATCGGCCAAGGGTCCGTGACCTACCTGGGGCACCAGGTAGGAAGTGGCCAGGTGGCCCCTCTCCAACTCAAGATCACTGCCATCCAGGCATGGGAGCCCCCGGTCACCCAAACAGAGGTCCGAGCCTTCCTGGGGCTCACCGGATACTACCGGCGCTTCGTGAGGGACTATGGCAGCATTGTGGGGCCCCTCACAGAACTCACGTCCAAGAAGAACCCCCCGAAAGTACACTGGACCCCTGAGTGTCAGGCCGCCTTCGAGAACCTCAAGTCCGCAATGTGCACTGCTCCAGTGCTCCAAGTCCCCGACTACAGCCGGGAATTTATAGTACAGACAGATGCCTCCGATCACGGCGTTGGGGCCGTCCTCTCCCAAATCAACACAGAGGGAGTTTACCAGCCAGTGGCCTTCATCAGCCGACGCCTGCTGGCCCGAGAACAGCGCTGGAGCACCATAGAGCGAGAGGCCTTCGCCGTGGTGTGGGCCCTCAAGAAGCTCCGGCCCTATCTCTTCGGTACCCACTTCCGGGTGCAAACAGACCACCGACCTCTGCAATGGCTGATGCAGATGCGGGGAGAGAATCCGAAGCTGTTACGTTGGTCCATCTCCCTGCAAGGGATGGACTTCACTGTGGAGCATCGCCCAGGCCAAGATCACGCCAACGCAGATGGCCTGTCCCGCTTCTTCCGCCTCGGCGAGGAGATTACCCAAGAGGATGGGTGACTCTCCCTGCCTTCAGCTGGGGGGGACGCATGTTGGACAGGCCTCGTGGCATGCCCGTCCCCTCCCCGCATGGCGGGTCTCGGACTACTGTTACCCCTGTTCCCCGGACAAGACCCACACCTGCAGCCCTCCAGGTCAACCCCCAGCTCTTCCCCGACAGAACCCAGACCCGTAACTACCACATTCTCGGCTGGCCGGGGCCTTTCCTGAACCACCGTCCCCGGCCCAGCCGCCATCTTGGAACTGCCACGACCAGGCCTCGTGGCCGCGGGTCGACCTCAGCCTCAGGCCCAGCCAAGCCCCGACATCGAGGCACCACCATCCACCCAGGGGGGAAAGAGACCACCTGGCGAGTTAATGGAAGAAGGAGTGTCGATGGCTCCCCTCCGCCTGGTTTCGATCGCCCCCAGCCTCCCTGGGCGCCGGCTCCACCCCCCTGCTGGGTGTCTGGACTCCCTCATCCTGAACCCCCCGACCTCCAAGTGCGAGGGTCCAGACATCAAAGGGCGCCAGACCTATAACTGGGGTAGCTCCAGAGCAGGAAGGCAGTTGTATCCTGGAGTCGAGAGACACCGAGACAAACTCATCCTTGGAGGCCTGCTGGCGCTGCCGCGGCTCATCTTCGTGAACCATCTTTGAAGGCCTGCTGGCGCTGCCACGGCTCATCCTCGTGAACCATCTTTGAAGGCCTGCTGGCGCTGCCGCAACTCATCCTCGTGAACCATCTTTGAAGGCCTGCTGGCGCTGCCGCGGCTCATCCTCATGAACCATCTTTGAAGGCCTGCTGGCGCTGCCGCAGCTCATCCTCGTGAACCATCTTTGAAGGCCTGCTGGCGCTGCCGCGCCTCATCCTCGTGAACCATCTTTGAAGGCCTGCTGGCGCTGCCACGGCTCATCTTCTTGAACCATCTTTGAAGGCCTGCTGGCGCTGCCGCGGCCCCTACTTGCGAACCCTCCAGCTCGAGTATTGAGAGCTATACCCCCGCTACCCATGTACCGGACCAGTACTGAGACTGTCCCGCTACCCCCTTTTCCCCCAGAGACTAGAATTGAAGGGATCATCGCATCCTGGTCCTGCTGTATCGTCAAGTTTAACCTGCCTAAGAATACCTATAAAAGTGTACAGAACCTATCTTGGTGTGGCGTCCATCTGTGGGGGGGTAGTTGCTCGTCCGTACGATCTCCGGAGAGGGCCCTCGCCAGGAGGCCTCTCCCCCTTGCTCGGCTGACCCTCCGGGTCCCCGTCTAACACCCCCCCACCGAAGAAAGCCAGTGAGTAAAAGCCGGCTGGATGGTAAGTGAGGCCACACACCCCGCCGGTGCATCTCTCCAGAGCGCCCCCACTGAGCAGCTGAAAATGCAGGCGGGGCTCCGAAGTTGAAGGAGAGCCCTGCGCTGCTTGAAGAGGCACACCGGCCGTGTTTCCCTCCCCTGCCCAACAACGGTGAGTGGAGCAGGGGGCGATTGTTCGCAAGTCCCCCGGAGAGGGAGGACACCAGAAACGGGGCACCATTGTTCTTGAAAGGCCCCGTGGGGGCCCGGGCAGCTATTTGTTCTGAGCCTGAAAGGCTCCATCGTCGTGAGGGAGCATATGCAAATTTGAGCCCCGAGGCTCTTGGGGTGCATTTTGGCATTTCGAGTCCCCCGAGTGGGACTCCAACGTTCCGGGCATTCTTCATGTAGAGCCCTTGAGGCTCCAGCATCACTGGGTCATTTTTCTTTGAGCCCACAAGGCTCCAACGATCCCCGGCATTCCTGGTGGTAGAGTGGCCCCAGCTGGCAGCGGGCCGCTCCCCCAGTGGTGGGAGCATTGATCAGAGCCCACGAGGCTCCCAGGGGCTTAGTTGTTGTGGCCACTGAGCCTGCATGGCTCACAGGTGATTCTTGGCCCCATTGATTGTTTGTTTAGGAGCCCCGCAGAGAGCCAGGAGGCACGCTGGTGCCCGGCTCCCTACTACAGCTGCTCAGCACTTAGTGGGCAGCTGCCACGTTTAGATTTCTTCTTTGGCTGCCTGCAGCCTGCCCTGACATTTGGGACACAGGGCGTCCTAGCCCCAGAGTGGCCAGTTGGCCTGGGGACAGTGAAAGGTTGTGGTTTATGTAATTTCTGCGCAATTGTTCTTTGCTACACCGCTGAATGTATGTTTATGCATCATGTGTAATGTTCTTATGCCTATACCCCTAAATGTATATTGATACTTAGGTGGTTGTTCATCCTAGTACAGGTGTTGATAGTGAGGTACTGGTTCCCTGCATGATATTTCCCTAAGGTGGTTAGGGTTGCATAGGTGGTACTTACCTGTTACCAGTGTTTACTGGTTGTGTGCTTTATTTTCTATTTGGTTCTACATTTGTTCTATGTGCTAAGGGTTATCCCTACAGAGTGCTAATTCTACCAAGTGCTAGTTCTAAAAGTGTTTCTTCCTGACAGTGGCGCTCATGGCCCTGTCCCATGCACCAAATCCCCTGTAAATTCTGCCCGTGCCTATGGCACATTGTAAAGTGTGTATTTATTATCTAATGTGTTTTGTACAATACAAAGGCTATTTTTTATAGAACCTTGTGTGGAGTTTCCTTTGTGGTGGGCCTTGGGTGCTTTTGCTGGGGGTGTGTGCGCTTAACACTTAACTTACATAGCCTCCAAGTTTAGCCTTGCTGCTCGTGTCACGTTAGCAAGGGGGTGAGCAGGGGTTATCTTGGCATGTAACTCCCTTGCCCTGACGTAGAATGGTGGTCTCTGACTGACTTTGGAGCAAGCCTTGGCCAGCCAAAGATCCCATTTCTAACAAGAAGTCACTCTCCTCCCACTTTGTTGAGCAAGTAGATTTTGCATGCCCATCTTGGTCATTTTGCATGCTTACATGAGCCAGGACTGTCCCTTGGTTTTATGCTGAGCATGTAACCCTGTTCTGTACTGCTAGACTGCCTCATTCAGTTGCTAAGGCTTCTGTGTGACGTAGTCTCACCTCATGTGAGGTTGATAAAAGTCTCTGTTATATTTCGGCTTCTGTGCCAATTTCTTCTTTGTTGGTTTAAATGGACTAAGTATCAGTGGAACCCCTGGGAAGTGGATTTTTGATTACTACAAAAGGGTGCAGCCAGGACGGGGGTGCAAGCTGGGGGGACGGAGGAGGAGGGGGGAGCTGTACTGCTGTCCAAGGGGTGCAGTGAAGGCAAGGGGTGCATACAGGGGGGCGGGGAAGATCTGTACTGCAGTCTGAGGGGTGCAGCCAGGGCAGGGGGAGGAGTGGAGAGCTGTACTGCAGTTAGTGTAGGGTAGAGTTGTGTTGCAGTCCGAGGGGTGCAGTGAGGGCAGGGCATGGGGCGGGGGTGGAGGAGAGAGCTGTACATCAGTCTGAAGGGTGCAGCCGGGTGAGAGCTGTACTGCAGTCTGAGGGGTGCAGCCAGGAAGGGGGTGGAGGGGAGGGCTATGCTGCAGTGTGAGGGATCCAGCCTGGACAGGAGGTGGAGGTTAGGGCTGTACTGGAATCTGAGGGGCGCAGCCAGGACAGGGGGTGCAAGCAGGGGGGGCGGGGGTCATGGGAGAGCTGTACTGCAGTGCGAGGGGTGCAGCCAGGACAGGGGTGGAGGGGAGAGCTGTACTGCAGTGCGAGGGGTGCAGCCAGGCTAGGGGGTGGAGGGGAGAGCTGTACTGCAGTTCAAGGGGTGCAGCCAGGAAAGGGGGTGCAAGCAGGGGAGTGGGGGTGGAGGGGAGGGATGCGCTGCAGTGCGTGGAGTGCAGCAAATACAGGGGGTGGAGGGGAGAGCTGTACTGCAGTTTGTTTGAGGGTGCAAAGAGGACAGGGGTGCACGCAGGGGGGCGGAGGAGAGCTGTGCTGTAGTCTGTGGGGTGCAGCCAGGACAGGGGTAGGAGGGGAGAGCTGTGCTGCAGACAGAGGGGTGCAGCCAGGACAGGGGCTGCAAGCAGGGGAGAGCTGGGCTGCAGGTAGTGGAGGGGACAGCTGTGCTTCAATCCGAGGGGTGCAGTGAAGGCACGGCATGGGGCAAGCAGGGGGCGGGGTGGAGAGGAGGGCTGTGCTGCAGTGTGAGGGGTGCAGCCAGGCAGGGGGTGGAGGGGGGAGCTGTGCTGCAGTCTGAGGGGTGCGGCCAGGACAGGGGGTGCAAGCAGGGTGGTGGGGTTCATGGGGAGAGCTGTACTGCAGCTCAAGGGGTGCAGGCAGGACAAGGGGTGGAGGAGAGAAATGTATGGCAGTCCAAGGGGTGCAGCCAGCATAGGGGGTGCAAGCAGGGGCCGGGGTGGAGGGGAAGGCTGTGCTGCAGTCTGAAGGTTGCAACCAGGACAGGGGGTGCAAGCAGGGGGGGCGGGGGTCATGGGAGAGCTGTACTGCAGTCTGAGGGTGCAGCTAGGACAGGGGGTGGAGGGGAGAGCTGTGCTGCAGTCTGAGGGTGCAGCCAGGACAGGGGGTGGAGGGGAGAGCTGTGCTGCAGTCTGAGGGGTGCAGCCAGGACAGGGGGTGGAGGGGAGAGCTGTGCTGCAGACAGAGGGGTGCAGCTAGGACAGGGGGTGGAGGGGAGAGCTGTGCTGCAGTCTGAGGGGTGTAGCCTGGACAGGGGGTGGAGGGGAGAGCTGTGCTGCAGTCTGAGGGTGCAGCTAGGACAGGGGGTGGAGGGGAGAGCTGTGCTGCAGAGTGAGGGGTGTAGCTAGGACAGGGGGTGGAGGGGAGAGCTGTGCTGCAGTCTGAGGGGTGTAGCCTGGACAGGGGGTGGAGGGGAGAGCTGTGCTGCAGTCTGAGGGTGCAGCTAGGACAGGGGGTGGAGGGGAGAGCTGTGCTGCAGACAGAGGGGTGTAGCCTGGACAGGGGGTGGAGGGGAGAGCTGTGCTGCAGTCTGAGGGGTGCAGCCAGGACAGGGGGTGGAGGGGAGAGCTGTGCTGCAGTCTGAGGGGTGTAGCCTGGACAGGGGGTGGAGGGGAGAGCTGTGCTGCAGTCTGAGGGTGCAGCTAGGACAGGGGGTGGAGGGGAGAGCTGTGCTGCAGTCTGAGGGTGCAGCTAGGACAGGGGGTGGAGGGGAGAGCTGTGCTGCAGTCTGAGGGTGCAGCTAGGACAGGGGGTGGAGGGGAGAGCTGTGCTGCAGACAGAGGTGTGCAGCTAGGACAGGGGGTGGAGGGGAGAGCTGTGCTGCAGTCTGAGGGGTGCAGCTAGGACAGGGGGTGGAGGGGAGAGCTGTGCTGCAGTCTGAGGGGTGTAGCCTGGACAGGGGGTGGAGGGGAGAGCTGTGCTGCAGTCTGAGGGGTGCAGCCAGGACAGGGGGTGGAGGGGAGAGCTGTGCTGCAGTCTGAGGGGTGCAGCCAGGACAGGGGGTGGAGGGGAGAGCTGTGCTACAGTCTGAGGGGTGTAGCCTGGACAGGGGGCAGAGGGGAGAGCTGTGCTGCAGTCTGAGGGTGCAGCTAGGACAGGGGGTGGAGGGGAGAGCTGTGCTGCAGTCTGAGGGTGCAGCTAGGACAGGGGGTGGAGGGGAGAGCTGTGCTGCAGTCTGAGGGGTGCAGCTAGGACAGGGGGTGGAGGGGAGAGCTGTACTGCAGTCTGAGGGGTGCAGCCAGGACAGGGGGTGGAGGGGAGAGCTGTGCTGCAGTCTGAGGGTGCAGCCAGGACAGGGGGTGGAGGGGAGAGCTGTGCTGCAGTCTGAGGGGTGCAGCCAGGACAGGGGGTGGAGGGGAGAGCTGTGCTACAGTCTGAGGGGTGTAGCCTGGACAGGGGGTGGAGGGGAGAGCTGTACTGCAGTCTGAGGGGTGTAGCCTGGACAGGGGGTGGAGGGGAGAGCTGTGCTGCAGTCTGAGGGGTGTAGCCTGGACAGGGGGTGGAGGGGAGAGCTGTGCTGCAGAGTGAGGGGTGCAGCCAGGACAGGGGGTGGAGGGGAGGGCTTTGCTGCAGAGTGAGGGGTGTAGCCTGGACAGGGGGTGGAGGGGAGAGCTGTGCTGCAGTCTGAGGGGTGTAGCCTGGACAGGGGGTGGAGGGGAGAGCTGTGCTGCAGAGTGAGGGGTGCAGCCAGGACAGGGGGTGGAGGGGAGAGCTGTGCTGCAGTCTGAGGGGTGTAGCCTGGACAGGGGGTGGAGGGGAGAGCTGTGCTGCAGAGTGAGGGGTGTAGCCTGGACAGGGAGTGGAGGGGAGAGCTGTGCTGCAGACAGAGGGGTGCAGCTAGGACAGGGGGTGGAGGGGAGAGCTGTGCTGCAGTCTGAGGGTGCAGCTAGGACAGGGGGTGGAGGGGAGAGCTGTGCTGCAGACAGAGGTGTGCAGCCAGGACAGGGGGTGGAGGGGAGAGCTGTACTGCAGTCTGAGGGGTGCAGCTAGGACAGGGGGTGGAGGGGAGAGCTGTGCTGCAGTCTGAGGGGTGCAGCCAGGACAGGGGGTGGAGGGGAGAGCTGTACTGCAGTCTGAGGGGTGCAGCCAGGACAGGGGGTGGAGGGGAGAGCTGTGCTGCAGTCTGAGAGGTGTAGCCTGGACAGGGGGTGGAGGGGAGAGCTGTGCTGCAGTCTGAGGGGTGCAGCCAGGACAGGGGGTGGAGGGGAGAGCTGTGCTGCAGTCTGAGGGGTGCAGCCAGGACAGGGGGTGGAGGGGAGAGCTGTGCTGCAGTCTGAGGGTGCAGCTAGGACAGGGGGTGGAGGGGAGAGCTGTGCTGCAGTCTGAGGGTCAGCTAGGACAGGGGGTGGAGGGGAGAGCTGTGCTGCAGTCTGAGGGTGCAGCTAGGACAGGGGGTGGAGGGGAGAGCTGTGCTGCAGACAGAGGTGTGCAGCTAGGACAGGGGGTGGAGGGGAGAGCTGTGCTGCAGTCTGAGGGGTGCAGCTAGGACAGGGGGTGGAGGGGAGAGCTGTGCTGCAGTCTGAGGGGTGTAGCCTGGACAGGGGGTGGAGGGGAGAGCTGTGCTGAAGTCTGAGGGGTGCAGCCAGGACAGGGGGTGGAGGGGAGAGCTGTGCTGCAGTCTGAGGGGTGCAGCCAGGACAGGGGGTGGAGGGGAGAGCTGTGCTACAGTCTGAGGGGTGTAGCCTGGACAGGGGGCAGAGGGGAGAGCTGTGCTGCAGTCTGAGGGTGCAGCTAGGACAGGGGGTGGAGGGGAGAGCTGTGCTGCAGTCTGAGGGTGCAGCTAGGACAGGGGGTGGAGGGGAGAGCTGTGCTGCAGTCTGAGGGGTGCAGCCAGGACAGGGGGTGGAGGGGAGAGCTGTGCTACAGTCTGAGGGTGCAGCCAGGACAGGGGGTGGAGGGGAGAGCTGTAAGGCAGTCTGAGGGGTGCAGCCAGGACAGGGGGTGGAGGGGAGAGCTGTGCTACAGTCTGAGGGGTGCAGCCAGGACAGGGGGTGGAGGGGAGAGCTGTGCTGCAGTCTGAGGGTGCAGCTAGGACAGGGGGTGGAGGGGAGAGCTGTGCTGCAGAGTGAGGGGTGCAGCCAGGACAGGGGGTGGAGGGGAGAGCTGTGCTGCAGACAGAGGGGTGCAGCCAGGACAGGGGGTGGAGGGGAGAGCTGTGCTGCAGTCTGAGGGGTGCAGCTAGGACAGGGGGTGGAGGGGAGAGCTGTGCTGCAGTCTGAGGGGTGCAGCCAGGACAGGGGGTGGAGGGGAGAGCTGTGCTGCAGTCTGAGGGGTGCAGCCAGGACAGGGGGTGCAAGCAGGGGGGGCGGGGGTCATGGGAGAGCTGTGCTGCAGTCTGAGGGGTGCAGCCAGGACAGGGGGTGGAGGAGAGGGCTGTGCTGCAGTGTGAGGGGTGCAGCCAGTACAGGGGGTGGAAAGCTGTGCTGCAGTCTGAGGGTGCAGCCAGGACAGGGGGTGGAGGGGAGAGCTGTGCTGAAGTCTGAGGGTGCAGCTAGGACAGGGGGTGGAGGGGAGAGCTGTGCTGCAGTCTGAGGGTGCAGCCAGGACAGGGGGTGGAGGGGAGAGCTGTGCTGCAGTCTGAGGGTGCAGCCAGGACAGGGGGTGGAGGGGAGAGCTGTGCTGCAGTCTGAGGGTGCAGCTAGGACAGGGGGTGGAGGGGAGAGCTGTGCTGCAGTCTGAGGGTGCAGCTAGGACAGAGGGTGGAGGGGAGAGCTGTGCTGCAGTCTGAGGGTGCAGCTAGGACAGGGGGTGGAGGGGAGAGCTGTGCTGCAGTCTGAGGGTGCAGCTAGGACAGGGGGTGGAGGGGAGAGCTGTGCTGCAGTCTGAGGGGTGCAGCCATGACAGGGGGTGGAGGGGAGAGCTGTGCTGCAGTCTGAGGGGTGCAGCCAGGACAGGGGGTGGAGGGGAGAGCGGTACTGCAGTCTGAGGGGTGCAGCCAGGACAGGGGGTGGAGGGGAGAGCTGTGCTGCAGTCTGAGGGTGCAGCCAGGACAGGGGGTGGAGGGGAGAGCTGTGCTGCAGTTTGAGAGGGTGCAGCCAGGACAGGGGGTGGAGGGGAGAGCTGTGCTGCAGTTTGAGAGGGTGCAGCCAGGACAGGGGGTTGAGGGGAGAGCTGTGCTGCAGTCTGAGGGGTGTAGCCAGGAAAGGGGGTTGAGGGGAGAGCTGTGCTGCAGTCTGAGGGGTGCAGCCAGGACAGGGGGTGGAGGGGAGAGCTGTGCTGCAGTCTGAGGGTGCAGCTAGGACAGGGGGTGGAGGGGAGAGCTGTGCTGCAGTCTGAGGGTGCAGCTAGGACAGGGGGTGGAAGGGAGAGCTGTGCTGCAGTCTGAGGGCTGCAGCCAGGACAGGGGGTGGAGGGGAGAGCTGTGCTGCAGTCTAAGGGTCGCAGCCAGGACAGGGGGTGGAGGGGAGAGCTGTGCTGCAGTCTGAGGGGTGCAGCCAGGACAGGGGGTGGAGGGGAGAGCTGTGCTGCAGTCTGAGGGTGCAGCCAGGACAGGGGGTGGAGGGGAGAGCTGTACTGCAGTCTGAGGGGTGCAGCCAGGACAGGGGGTGGAGGGGAGAGCTGTGCTGCAGAGTGAGGGGTGCAGCCAGGACAGGGGGTGGAGGGGAGGGCTTTGCTTCAGTGTGAGGGGTACAGCCAGGACAGGGGGTGTAGGGGAGAGCTGTGCTGCAGTCTGAGGGGTGCAGCCAGGACAGGGGGTGGAGGGGAGAGCTGTGCTGCTGTTAGACGGACCGGGAGGGTCGGCCGAGATTACGGGGAGAGGTCTCCAGGGAGAGCCGTCTCCAACGACTGTACAGACAAGTAACTTCCCCCCCACAGACGGACACCACACAAGGTTGAAGGTTAACGAGACTTTATATGCAATTCTTAGGTTACGATGGTATGATACAAGGAGGTCTGGACTCAGGGGTCCCCTCGGTTCTGATCTCTGGCTGAGGAAAAGGGTAGCGGGACAGTCTTAGTTACCAATGAGTACAAAATAGCTCTCAATCCTCGAGCTCGGCGTTCTAGATGATCGGGCCGTGGAGGAGCCAAGCAGGTCCCGAGATGGATGAAGGAAGGACGACGGTCCGCGGCGGAGCCTGCAGGTCCCGGTGAAAGATGACGGTTACAACGGTCCGCGGCCACGCCAGCAGATCCCGACGACGATGAAAGATGAAGGTTACGACGGCTGTGGCAGCGCCAACAGGCAGGAGGTTGGTGCACAGGACAGAGCTACGGCAGCGCCAGTAGTCCGTCCAGGATGAGTTCCTCTTTACGTCTCTCGACTCCAAGATACAACTGCCTTCCTGCTCTGGAGCGGCCCCAGTTATAGGGCTGGTGTGCTTTGATGTCCGGACCCTCGCACTTGGAGGTCGGGAGGTCCGGGATGAGGGAGACCAGACACCCAGCAGGGGGGTGGAGCCAGCGCCCGGGGAGGCGATGGGCGAGCGGCACTGGGCGGGGGAGAGCCATCGGCACCTCTTTCTCCCATTGACTTGCCAAGTAGCCCGCTCACCTCCTGGGTGGAGGGTGGTGCCGGAATGTCTGAGGCCGGGCTAGGCCCGGGGTTGAGGTCGATCGGGGGCCAGGCGGCCTCGTGGTGAAGTGTCCAAGATGGCGGCCCGGGCTGGGCGCGTGGGCCGGCAGAGGATCGGACCCACGAGGTTAACATGTTCGAGGGCAGGGGTCCCTGAGGGGACGGAGGACGTGCAATGGTGGTGTGTGGTACTTGCGTGACTGGGCTCGGGCCTGGTTGAGCCGGGGGAGAGCGGCCCTTCATGTGGCCTGTCCAACATGCGTCCCCCCCAGCTGAAGGCGGGGAGAGTTACCCATCCTCTTGGGGACTCTCCTCGTCGAGGCGGAAAAACCGGGACAGGCCATCCGCGTTGGCGTGGTCTGACCCAGGCCGGTGTTCGACTGTGAAGTCCATACCTTGCAAGGAGATGGACCAGCGTAGCAATTTTGGGTTTTCCCCTCGCATATGCATCAACCACTGCAGGGGTCGGTGGTCAGTCTGTACCCGAAAGTGGGTGCCAAAAAGGTAGGGCCGGAGTTTCTTGAGGGCCCATACCACAGCGAAGGCTTCCCTCTCTATGGTGCTCCAGCGTTGCTCCCGTGGTAGGAGTCTCCGGCTGATGAAGGCCACCGGTTGATCAAGGCCTTCGGTGTTCACTTGAGACAGGACCGCCCCAATGCCCTGGTCGGAGGCGTCCGTCTGGACGACGAACTCCCGGCTGTAGTCTGGGGCCTGGAGCACAGGAGCGGAACACATGGCGGCCTTCAACTGTTCGAATGCCGCTTGACACTCTGGGGTCCAGTTCACCTTCTTGGGCTGATTCTTTGACGTGAGCTCGGTGAGAGGCCCCACTATGGTACCATAGTCTTTCACGAACCTTCGGTAGTAGCCCGTGAGGCCCAGGAAGGCTCGCACCTTGGTTTGGGTGATAGGGGGCTGCCAGTTCTGGATGGCGGCAATTTTCAGCTGTAGAGGGGCCACTAGGCCGCTTCCCACCTGGTGTCCGAGGTAGGTCACAGACCCTTGTCCAATTTGGCACTTGCTGGCCTTGATCGTAAGGCCAGCTCGCTGAAGGGCTTGCAGCACTGCTCGGAGGTGGTGGAGGTGCTCGGTCCAATGGTGGCTGTACACAGCGATGTCGTCCAGGTAGGCGGCGCTGAACTCTTCGAGCCCCGCCAGGACCTGATTGACGAGCCGTTGGAAAGTCGCCGGGGCATTTTTCATGCCGAAGGGCATGACCGTAAAATGATAGTGGCCATCGGGGGTGGAGAAGGCAGAACGTTCTTGTGCTCGGGGTGTGAGGCCGATCTGCCAATAACCTGCTGTCAGGTCGAAGATGCTGAGGTAGCGGGCAGCTCCCATTCGGTCGACCAGTTCATCTGCCCGGGGGATGGGATGTGCGTCCGTTCTGGTGACTTCATTCAGGCCCCGGTAGTCGACGCAGAACCGGAGTTCTGGTGTGGTTCCGGGGGCGGCTGCTTTGGGGACCAGTACGACCGGGCTGGCCCATGGACTGTCTGAGGGCTCGATGACCCCGAGCGTGAGCACCTTAGCTACTTCCGCCTGGATGCAGGCCCGTACCCGATCAGGTACGCGGTAGGCCCGGTGGCGGATAGGAGGGCTGTCTCCGGTGTCCACATCGTGCACACACCAGGAAGTGACACCTGGGGTGAGGGAGAACAGACTGGCGAACCGTGACAGGAGGGCTTGGCACTCTTGGCGTTGTTCTCTGGGGAGGGTCTCCGAGAGTCGGACCCCATCCACGGAGCCGTCTTGCTCCTGGGTCCGCAAGAGGTCAGGGAGAGGCTCGGAGTCGTCTTCAACCCCATTGTCTGTGGCCATCAGTAGGCTGAGTTCTGTTCGTGCAAAGTGGGGCTTCAGTCTGTTGGTGTGGAGGACTCGGAGTGGATTCCGGGAGGACTCCATATCGATCAGATAGGTGGCAGGACCCTTGCGCTCGATTACCTTGAAGGGTCCCGTCCATTTGTCTTGGAGAGCGCATGGCTCTGTGGGGGACATTACCCATACCTGTTGCCCCGGCTCGAATTCACTGGATGAGGCGTTCTGGTCATACCATTTCTTCATGTCCTCTTGACTGGCCTCTAGGTTGGCTTTTGCTAGGTCTCTGAACCGCCGGGACTGGTTGCGGAGGGTGAGGAGGTACCGGAAGACATCTGGAGGACTCTTGGCCGGAGGCATCTCCCAGCCTTCTTTGATCAGGCTGAGCGGCCCCCGCACTGGGTGCCCATATAGCAGTTCGAATGGGCTGAAGCCTAGGGACTTCTGTGGGACCTCCCGGTAGGCGAAGAGGAGGCACGGCAGCAGCACGTCCCACTGGCGACGGAGGGGCTCTTCCAATCCCCCGATTATCCCTTTTAGCGTGCGATTGAACCGCTCAACAAGTCCGTTTCCTTGGGGGTGATAGGGGGTCGTGAAGCGGTAGGTGACCCCACACTGTTGCCAGAGGGACTTCATGTATTTAGAGATAAAGTTCGTGCCTCTGTCGCTGACGACTTCTCGGGGGAACCCCACACGGGAGAAGATCCCCATCAGGGCCCGGCCGACCACTGGGGCTGTCACGGTCCGGAGAGGAATAGCCTCAGGGTAGCGGGTGGCGTGGTCCACTAGTACCAGGATGAAGCGATGGCCTTGTCTTGTACGCGGGTCCAGGGGTCCCACAATGTCTATTCCGACCCTCTCAAATGGGGTCGTGACTACTGGAAAGGGTTGCAGGGGGGCCTTTAGTTTGCGGCCGCTCTTTCCACTGGCTTGGCACGTGGGGCAAGATCGGCAATGCTGGTGCACATCGTTTCTCATTTTGGGCCAGAAGAAGTGGGTCACTAGGCGGCTGTAGGTTTTATCTTGTCCCAGGTGCCCTGCCAGGGGGACATCGTGGGCCAGATTTAGCAGGAAGTCTCTAAAGCGGAGGGGCACTACTAGTACTCGGTTGGCCCCCAGCTCGGCGATTCGTTGCTCGCTGTACAACAGATCATTGTCCCAGTAGACCCAATGAGTTCCGGAGGTATCCCCTGCGCTTTGGGCGAGCGCTTGTTGTCGGAGTCCCTCGAGGGAGGGACAGGTCTTCTGTTCCTGACGAAATTGTTCCTGTGTGGGTCCCCCTTCTTGAGCCCACTGGTCAAGGTTAGCGAGGTCGGAAGGTTGAGCAAGTTCGAGGGGGATGTCATGGTCGGGGGTCTCGGCTGGGGCGACCGGAGGCGGTGGCGCCGGCCATTCTGGTTCTTCCGGGTGATGGTTGGCACGGGCGGCCATGGACCGGGTGGTGACGCACGCCCAGTCCGGGACGCCCAACATCCCCAAGTGTTCTTTTCGCTCCACGGCTGCCCACGGGGAGCTTTCCAGGTCATTTCCGAGGAGGCAGTCCACGGGGGCGTCGTCTCGGACCGTCACTTTCAACATGCCGGAGACCCCTCCCCACTCAAAGGGGACGCAGGCCATCCGACACAGACTTTCCGAGTTGTCGGCTGATCGCACAGGGCAGAGAATGTTCGGTAGATATTGTTCTGGGGTCACCAGATGACAGCGGACGGCTGTCACACTGGCCCCGGTGTCCCGGAGGGCTTCGGCCCGTTGTCCATTGATGCTCACCCATTGGCTGTACTTCTGGGTGTTAGTGGGTAGGGGGACCCGCGGGACCATGTCTCTTCCCCCTAAGCACGCGAGAGTCATGGCGGCTGGCTCCCACTCTTGATACTCTTGCTCGTCTGTTTCTTGTTCCTCGGAGATCTGTTCTTCCCCTAGTGCCGCGGCGGCCACATGGCGGGGTTTTGGACTCTGATACTGCGGGCAGCTTGGGTCGTTTGCATAGTGGCCGACTCGTTGGCATCGGTGACATGTAACGTTGGCTCTGTACCCCGGTCGCGCTGGGGTGCTGCCCCGGTTGGCCGGGGGGGTGGTGCTGGTAGCGGGGGCGGCCGGAGTGTTGTCTCTTCCTCGTCCTTGGCCCCCTCCTCCTCCTCTGGGTCGGTGGTGACCATTGTTGTTCCTGTTCTGCTCGTAGGACCCATTCCGGCCCACTCTGGTGATTTCCCACCGGTCAGCTTCGGCTGCGAGCTGCCGGGGATCGGTTAACTTGCTGTCGAGGAGGTGTTGGCGTAGTTCAATGAAGCAATTGTTGGACAGATGCTCCCATACCATCAGATTGAACAGCTGCTCGTAGGTCGTGACGTTGTTCCCTCTGATCCAGCCTTCGAAGGCTCGGCTAAAGTACGTTACATAGTCCACCCAAGTTGTACCCGGGATGCGTGTGCAGTCTCGGAACCTCTGACGGTACATCTCGGGCGTGAGGCCATAGCGGGTGAGGAGGGCCGCTTTCATATGGTCGTAGGAGGTCATCTGGTGGTCTGGGAGCTGTAACAGGGTATCGCGACCCTCATTGAGGAATTTGCCCCATAGGCCGGCTCCCCAATCGTTTCTATCGATCCGGTGCGCAGTCATCGCGATTTCATAGGCCTTAAACCATTGCTGGATGTCGTCTTCTCGAAAATATTCTCGGACAACATCCTTGGGGATGTGTACTTTTTTCTCCGTGGTCCCTGGGGTGTGTGGTCTGTCGGGCACCCCTAACTCTTTATTCTGCTTGCGCAGGTTGATCTCGGCTAGGTTCCGTTCGTGCTCGTACGCTAGTTTCTTTTCCTCGAGCTCCCTTTGCCTCTGTTTCTCCTCTCTTTCTTCTCGGAGACGTAGGTGCTCTAAGTTTATTTTTTGTTCGGCCAACTTGAGTTCTACGTCCATCTTGAGTCGGGCCATTTCTAGTTCGTGTAGTCGGGTTTTTTCTCTTTCTTGGATCTCGTCTTGCGAGAGACTGGTTCTTTGCCCCTCAGGGGCCGTGTTGGTATTTTTCGCGGTGCTTTGCTCGGGGGCTTCGACATCCCCGGTCTCTGCCCAAGATTCTAGGGCATGCTTAAAATCGTCCTTGGTGCTTAGTCCG
This sequence comes from Lissotriton vulgaris, assembly GCF_964263255.1. Lineage (NCBI taxonomy): Eukaryota > Metazoa > Chordata > Amphibia > Caudata > Salamandridae > Lissotriton > Lissotriton vulgaris. The sequence goes on from NC_141699.1 coordinate 47,712,463, forward strand.
GTGGTAGCGATACCTAGTTCGATGCAGAACTGCTTTAGTTCACGATGGCTGTACTCCTCTAGTTTTTCCATTTGGAACTTCTCAGTTGATCCGCTCTCTTTAGTTGACATTGTGGTTCGTTGTGGGGTGAGCTACTCTCTGTACGTTATGCGGTGATTCGGATCGCGCCGCTGGCCACCAATGTTAGACGGACCGGGAGGGTCGGCCGAGATTACGGGGAGAGGTCTCCAGGGAGAGCCGTCTCCAACGACTGTACAGACAAGTAACTTCCCCCCCACAGACGGACACCACACAAGGTTGAAGGTTAACGAGACTTTATATGCAATTCTTAGGTTACGATGGTATGATACAAGGAGGTCTGGACTCAGGGGTCCCCTCGGTTCTGATCTCTGGCTGAGGAAAAGGGTAGCGGGACAGTCTTAGTTACCAATGAGTACAAAATAGCTCTCAATCCTCGAGCTCGGCGTTCTAGATGATCGGGCCGTGGAGGAGCCAAGCAGGTCCCGAGATGGATGAAGGAAGGACGACGGTCCGCGGCGGAGCCTGCAGGTCCCGGTGAAAGATGACGGTTACAACGGTCCGCGGCCACGCCAGCAGATCCCGACGACGATGAAAGATGAAGGTTACGACGGCTGTGGCAGCGCCAACAGGCAGGACGATGGTGCACAGGACAGAGCTACGGCAGCGCCAGTAGTCCGTCCAGGATGAGTTCCTCTTTACGTCTCTCGACTCCAAGATACAACTGCCTTTCTGCTCTGGAGCGGCCCCAGTTATAGGGCTGGTGTGCTTTGATGTCCGGACCCTCGCACTTGGAGGTCGGGAGGTCCGGGATGAGGGAGACCAGACACCCAGCAGGGGGGTGGAGCCAGCGCCCGGGGAGGCGATGGGCGAGCGGCACTGGGCGGGGGAGAGCCATCGGCACCTCTTTCTCCCATTCACTTGCCAAGTAGCCCGCTCACCTCCTGGGTGGAGGGTGGTGCCGGAATGTCTGAGGCCGGGCTAGGCCCGGGGTTGAGGTCGATCGGGGGCCAGGCGGCCTCGTGGTGAAGTGTCCAAGATGGCGGCCCGGGCTGGGCGCGTGGGCCGGCAGAGGATCGGACCCACGAGGTTAACATGTTCGAGGGCAGGGGTCCCTGAGGGGACGGAGGACGTGCAATGGTGGTGTGTGGTACTTGCGTGACTGGGCTCGGGCCTGGTTGAGCCGGGGGAGAGCGGCCCTTCATGTGGCCTGTCCAACAGCTGCAGTCTGAGGGGTGCAGCCAGGACAGGGGGTGGAGGGGAGAGCTGTGCTACAGTCTGAGGGGTGTAGCTAGGACAGGGGGTGGAGGGGAGAGCTGTGCTGCAGACAGAGGGGTGCAGCTAGGATAGGGGGTGGAGGGGAGAGCTGTGCTGCAGTCTGAGGGGTGCAGCCAGGACAGGGGGTGGAGGGGAGAGCTGTACTGCAGTCTGAGGGGTGCAGCCAGGACAGGGGGTGGAGGGGAGGGCTTTGCTGCAGAGTGAGGGGTACAGCCAGGACAGGGGGTGGAGGGGAGAGCTGTGCTGCAGAGTGAGGGGTGCAGCCAGGACAGGGGGTGGAGGGGAGAGCTGTACTGCAGTCTGAGGGGTGCAGCCAGGACAGGGGGTGGAGGGGAGAGCTGTGCTTCAGTGTGAGGGGTACAGCCAGGACAGGGGGTAGAGGGGAGAGCTGTACTGCAGTCTGAGGGGTGCAGCCAGGACAGGGGGTGGAGGGGAGAGCTGTGCTGCAGTCTGAGGGTGCAGCCAGGACAGGGGGTGGAGGGGAGAGCTGTGCTGCAGTCTGAGGGTGCAGCCAGGACAGGGGGTGGAGGGGAGAGCTGTGCTGCAGAGTGAGGGGTGCAGCCAGGACAGGGGGTGGAGGGGAGAGCTGTGCTGCAGTCTGAGGGTGCAGCTAGGACAGGGGGTGGAGGGGAGAGCTGTGCTGCAGTCTGAGGGTGCAGCCAGGACAGGGGGTGGAGGGGAGAGCTGTGCTGCAGTCTGAGGGTGCAGCTAGGACAGGGGGTGGAGGGGAGAGCTGTGCTGCAGTCTGAGGGTGCAGCTAGGACAGGGGGTGGAGGGGAGAGCTGTGCTGCAGTCTGAGGGGTGCAGCCAGGACAGGGGGTGGAGGGGAGAGCTGTGCTGCAGTCTGAGGGGTGCAGCCAGGACAGGGGGTGGAGGGGAGAGCTGTGCTGCAGTCTGAGGGTGCAGCCAGGACAGGGGGTGGAGGGGAGAGCTGTACTGCAGTCTGAGGGGTGCAGCCAGGACAGGGGGTGGAGGGGAGAGCTGTGCTGCAGTCTGAGGGTGCAGCCAGGACAGGGGGTTGAGGGGAGAGCTGTGCTGCAGTCTGAGGGGTGCAGCTAGGACAGGGGGTGGAGGGGAGAGCTGTGCTGCAGTCTGAGGGGTGCAGCCAGGACAGGGGGTGGAGGGGAGAGCTGTGCTGCAGTCTGAGGGTGCAGCTAGGACAGGGGGTGGAGGGGAGAGCTGTGCTGCTGTGTGAGGGGTGCAGCCAGGACTGGGGGTGGAGGGGAGAGCTGTGCTGCAGTCCGAGGGGTGCAGCCAGGACAGGGGGTGGAGGGGAGAGCTGTGCTGCTGTGTGAGGGGTGCAGCCAGGACAGGGGGTGGAGGGGAGAGCTATACTGCAGTCTAAGGGGTGCAGCCAAGAAAGGGGGTACAAGCTGGGGGCCGGGGTGGAGGGGAGAGCAGTAGAGCATGCAGTGTGAGGTGTGCAGCCTGGACAGGGGGTGGAGAGGAGAGCTGTGCTGCAGTCTGGGGAGAGCAATCAGGACAGGGGTTGCAAGCAGGGGGTTGGGTGGAAGTGGGAGCTGTACTGCAGTTCAAGTGGTGCAGCCAGGACAGGGGGTGCAAGCGGGGGGTGTGGTGGAAGTGGGAGCTGTACTGCAGTTCAAGTGGTGCAGCCAGGACAGGGGGTGGAGGGGAGAGCTGTGCTGCTGTGTGAGAGGTGCAGCCAGGACAGGGGTGGAGGGGAGAGCTGTACTGCAGTGTGAAGGGTGCAGCCAGGAAGGGGGTGGAGGGGAGGGCTGTGCTGCAGTGTGAGGGGTGCAGCCAGGACAGGGGGTGGAGGGGAGAGCTGTAGTGCAGTCTGAGGGGTGCAGCCAGTTAGGGGGTGGAGGGGAGGGCTGTGCTGCTGTGTGAGGGGTGCAGCCAGGACAGGGGTGCAAGCAGGGGGCTGGGTGGAGGAGAGAGCTGTAGTGCAGGCCAAAGGGTGCAGCCAAGACAGGGGTGCAAGCACAGGGTGTGGGGTGTGTTCAGGGCAGGAAGGCACTTTAAACGTACTTACAGGAGGCAGCAGACGTGGGTCAGAGCCTTGTTCTAAGTACAACTCAGATGAGTCAGAGGCTGGGTGTACCTCTTGAGACGCAGACAGTGGTCGCCCTTCCGAGATGAGAAGTCATGGTGTCGATATCCATTATTATTGGATTGATAACTCTTGCTCTTCATGCCAGGCTGTCCTATCAATAGTATACACGTGTGTGCAGATGACCCGATTGAGCTGCAGATATCTACACACCAGGGCTCGGCCTGAAGGCCTCCCATCATACCGGCCCTGCAGCACTGGAGAAGTGCACTGTGGGTTTTGGTTTTCGAAAAGATTAAAATAATGAAAAGCCCCGCCCGTGCGCACAAATAAGGATCAAAATATTCTTCAAACAGGAGTAGGGATTTGTCGCAGCTTGAAGGCCAGCTTGGCTCAAAATGCACCTCTGGCGAGGCCCTGTCAGGCCATGGTCCTACAATGCTGATTTTGGGTGATGTCAAGGCTTCTTCGCAAATCAATCATCCGATTCTTTAACAACAAAGACAAACTTCAAGCGATGGTATGGAATGCTGGCGATGGAATAGAATGCTGGAAGGGCACTTGCATCCATCGCTCTTTGGTCCTTGGGGCAGTAGGAGTGCATGAACTCAGCGAAGGCTTCCAGTCTGCCCATCACCAGCTGACACCTCTCGCTGGCACTCTTCCTGACACACCGATGAGGGATGCAGACAGATCATCTTCTAGGGGTTGGCTCGGCCGGGGGAGCTCCACATCTTCCTTGTAAATATCTCAAGTCCCTCCAAGGAGTAGAGAGAGGCCTGGCTGGCTGGCAGCCGCAATTAAAACTTGAATTATTCCGATGCGCTGCTTCACTTTAGTGTTATGAAGTCATCCCAAAAAAATGTTCCTAAAATACTTCGCTCTTTTCCCACTTTAGGTTCGGAATCCTTCCCCTTGCAAGCCAAGTTTTATCCATATCAGATTGCTATCTATCCGAGGGGGGACTCCTCCATGATCCGCAGAGCACTGGTTGCGCCTCTATGCTGTATTATGCAATCCTCGGCCAGCTGGGACTGGCACCAGGGTAGCTTCAGAGCAACTATGGTCAGAGCTCCAAAGGTGTGACCTCAGTGCAAGGTCAGGAATATCAGGGCTCCAAAGGTGTGGCTTCAGTGCAAGGTCAGGACTTTCAGAGCTCCAATGGTGTGGCTTCAGTGCAAGGTCAGGACTCTCAGAGCTCCAAAGGTGAGGCTTCAGTGCAAGGTCAGGCCTATCAGAGCTCCAACGGTGTGGCTTCAGTGCAAGGTCAGGACTATCAGAGCTCCAAAGGCGTGGCTTCAGTGCAAGGTCAGGACTATCAGAGCTCCAAAGGTGTGGCTTCATTGCAAGGTCAGGACTTAGAGAGCTCCAAAGGTGTGGCTTCAGTGCAAGGTCAGGACTATCAGAGCTCGAAAGGTGTGGCTTCAGTGCAAGGTCAGGACTATCAGAGTTCCAAAGGTGTGGCTTCAATGCAAAGTCAGGACTATCAGAGCTCCAAAGGTGAGGCTTCAGTGCAAGGTCTGGACTATCAGAGCTCCAAAGGTGTGGCTTCAATGCAAAGTCAGGACTATCAGAGCTCCAAAGGTGAGGCTTCAGTGCAAGGTCTGGACTATCAGAGCTCCAAAGGTGTGGCTTCAATGCAAAGTCAGGACTATCAGAGCTCCAAAGGTGTGGCTTCAGTGCAAGGTCTGGACTATCAGAGCTCCAAAGGTGTGGCTTCAGTGCAAGGTCTGGACTATCAGAGCTCCAAAGGTGTGGCTTCAGTGCAAGGTCTGGACTATCAGAGCTCCAAAGGTGTGGCTTCAGTGCAAGGTCAGGACTATCAGAGCTCCAAAGGTGTGTCTTCAGTGCAAGGTCAGGACTATCAGAGCTCCAAAGGTGTGTCTTCAGTGCAAGGTCAGGACTATCAGAGCTCCAAAGGTGTGGCTTCAGTGCAAGGTCAGGATTATCAGAGCTCCAACGGTGTGGCTTCAGTGCAAGGTCAGGACTATCAGAACTCCAAAGGCGTGGCTTCAGTGCAAGGTCAGGACTATCAGAGCTCCTAAGGTGTGGCTTCATTGCAAGGTCAGGACTTAGATAGCTCCAAAGGTGTGGCTTCAGTGCAAGGTCAGGACTATCAGAGCTCCATTGGTGTGGCTTCAGTGCAAGGTCAGGACTATCAGAGCTCCAAAGGTGAGGCTTCAATGCAAAGTCAGGACTATCAGAGCTCCAAAGGTGAGGCTTCAGTGCAAGGTCTGGACTATCAGAGCTCCAAAGGTGTGGCTTCAATGCAAAGTCAGGACTATCAGAGCTCCAAAGGTGAGGCTTCAGTGCAAGGTCTGGACTATCAGAGCTCCAAAGGTTTGGCTTCAGTGCAAAGTCAGGACTATCAGAGCTCCAAAGGTGTGGCTTCAGTGCAAGGTCTGGACTATTAGAGCTCCAAAGGTGTGGCTTCAGTGCAAGGTCTAGACTATCAGAGCTCCAAAGGTGTGGCTTCAGTGCAAGGTCTGGACTATCAGAGCTCCAAAGGTGTGGTGTTAGACGGACCGGGAGGGTCGGCCGAGATTACGGGGAGAGGTCTCCAGGGAGAGCCGTCTCCAACGACTGTACAGATAAGTAACTTCCCCCCCACAGACAGACACCACACAAGACTGAAGGTTAACGAGACTTTATATGCAATTCTTAGGTTACGTTGGTATGATACAAGGAGGTCTGGACTCCGGGGTCCCCTCGATTCGAGTCTTTGGTTGAGGAAAGGGGTAGCGGGACAGTCTTAGTTACCAGTGAGTTCAAAATAGCTCTCAATCCTCGAGCTCGGCGTTCTTGATGATCGGGCCGTGGAGGAGCCAAGCAGGTCCCGAGATGGATGAAGGAAGGATGACGGTCCGCGGCGGAGCCTGCAGGTCCCGGTGAAAGATGACGGTTACAACGGTCCGCGGTCACGCCAGCAGATCCGGACGACGATGAAGAATGAAGGTTACGACGGCTGTGGCAGCGCCAACAGGCAGGACGATGGTGCACAGGACAGAGCTACGGCAGCGCCAGTAGTCCGTCCAGGATGAGTTCCTCTTTGCGTCTCTCGACTCCAAGATACAACTGCCTTCCTGCTCTGGAGCTGCCCCAGTTATAGGGCTGGTGTGCTTTGATGTCCGGACCCTCGCACTTGGAGGTCGGGAGGTCCGGGATGAGGGAGTCCAGACACCCAGCAGGGGGGTGGAGCCAGCGCCCGGGGAGGCGATGGGCGAGCGGCGCTTGGTGGGGGAGAGCCATCGACACCTCCTTCTCCCATTGACTTGCCAAGTAGCCCGCTCACCTCCTGGGTGGATGGTGGTGCCGGGATGTCTGAGGCCTGGCCAGGCCCAGGGTTGAGGTCGATCGGGGGCCAGGCGGCCACGTGGTGAAGTGTCCAAGATGGCGGCCCGGGCTGGGCGCGTGGGCCGGCAGTGGATCGGGCCCACGAAGTCGACATGCTCGAGGGCAGGGGTCCCTGAGGGGACGGAGGACGTGCAATGGTGGTGTGTGGTGCTTGTGTGACTGGCCTCGGGCCTGGTCGGGCCGGGGGAGAGTGGCCCTTCATGTGGCCTGTCCAACATGCGTCCCCCCCAGCTGAAGGCGGGGAGAGTCACCCATCCTCTTGGGGACTCTCTTCGTCGAGGCGGAAAAATCGGGACAGGCCATCCGCGTTGGCGTGGTCGGACCCAGGCCGGTGTTCGACTGTGAAGTCCATACCCTGCAAGGATATGGACCAGCGTAGCAGCTTGGGGTTTTCCCCCCGCATGTGCATCAGCCATTGCAGGGGTCGGTGGTCGGTCTGCACCCGAAAGTGGGTGCCGAAAAGGTAGGGCCGGAGCTTCTTGAGGGCCCATACCACAGCGAAGGCTTCCCTCTCTATGGTGCTCCAGCGTTGTTCCCGTGGTAGGAGTCTCCGGCTGATGAAGGCCACCGGTTGATCAAGGCCCTCGGTGTTCACTTGGGACAGGACCGCCCCAATGCCCTGGTCGGAGGCGTCCGTCTGGACGACGAACTCCCGGCTGGAGTCTGGGGCCTGGAGCACAGGAGCGGAACACATGGCGGCCTTCAACTGTTCGAATGCCGCTTGACACTCTGGGGTCCAGTTCACCTTCTTGGGCTGATTTTTTGACGTGAGTTCGGTGAGAGGCCCCACTATGGTACCATAGTCTTTCACGAACCTTCGGTAATAGCCCGTGAGGCCCAGGAAGGCTCGTAGCTCGGTTTGGGTAATAGGGGGCTGCCAGTCCTGGATGGCGGCAATTTTCAACTGTAGAGGGGCCACTAGGCCGCTTCCCACCTGGTGTCCGAGGTAGGTCACAGACCCTTGTCCAATTTGACACTTGCTGGCCTTGATCGTGAGGCCAGCTCGCTGAAGGGCTTGCAGCACTGCTCGGAGGTGGTGGAGGTGCTCGGTCCAATGGTGGCTGTACACAGCGATGTCGTCTAGGTATGCGGCGCTGAACCCTTCGAGCCCCGCCAGGACCTGATTGACGAGCCGTTGGAAAGTCGCTGGTGCATTCTTCATGCCGAAGGGCATGACCGTAAAATGGTAATGGCCATCGGGGGTGGAGAAGGCAGAACGTTCTTGCGCTCGGGGTGTGAGGCCGATCTGCCAATAACCTGCTGTCAGGTCGAAGATGCTAAGGTAGCGGGCAGCTCCCATTCGGTCGACCAGTTCATCTGCCCGGGGGATGGGATGGGCGTCCGTTCTGGTGACTTCATTCAGGCCCCGGTAGTCGACGCAGAACCGGAGTTCTGGGGTGGTTCCGGGGGCGGCTGCTTTGGGGACCAGTACGACCGGGCTGGCCCATGGACTGTCTGAGGGCTCGATGACCCCGAGCGTGAGCATCTTAGCCACTTCCGCCTGGATGCAGGCCCGTACCCGATCAGGTACGCGGTAGGCCCGGTGGCGGATAGGAGGGCTGTCTCCGGTGTCCACATCGTGCACACACCAGGAAGTGATACCTGGGGTGAGGGAGAACAGACTGGCGAACCGTGACAGGAGGGCTTGGCACTCTTGGCGTTGTTCTCTGGTGAGGGTCTCCGAGAGTCGGACCCCCTCTACGGAGCCGTCTTGCTCCTGGGTCCGCAGGAGGTCAGGGAGAGGCTCGGAGTCGTCTTCAACCCCATTGTCTGTGGCCATCAGTAGGCTGAGTTCTGTCCGTGCAAAGTGGGGTTTCAGTCTGTTGGTGTGGAGGACTCGGAGGGGGTTCCGGGAGGACTCCATATCGATCAGATAGGTGGCAGGACCCTTGCGCTCGATCACCTTGAAGGGTCCCGTCCATTTGTCTTGGAGAGCGCATGGCTCCGTGGGGGACATGACCCATACCTGTTGTCCCGGTTCGAATTCAATGGATGAGGCGTTCTGGTCATACCACTTTTTCATGTCCTCTTGACTGGCCTCTAGGTTGGCTTTTGCTAGGTCTCTGAACCGCCGGGACTGGTTGCGGAGGGTGAGGAGGTACCGGAAGACATCTGGAGGGTTCTTGGCCGGAGGCATCTCCCAGCCTTCTTTGATCAGGCTGAGCGGCCCCCGCACTGGGTGCCCATAGAGCAGTTCGAATGGGCTGAAGCCTAGGGATTTCTGGGGGACCTCTCGGTAGGCGAAGAGGAGGCACGGCAGCAGCACATCCCACTGGCGACGGAGGGGCTCTTCCAATCCCCCGATCATTCCTTTCAGCGTGCGGTTGAACCGCTCAACAAGTCCGTTCCCTTGGGGGTGATAGGGGGTCGTGAAGCGGTAGGTGACCCCACACTGTTGCCAGAGAGATTTCATGTATTTAGAGATAAAGTTCGTGCCTCTGTCGCTGACGACTTCTCGGGGGAACCCCACACGGGAGAAGATCCCCATCAGGGCCCGGCCGACCACTGGGGCTGTCACGGTCCGGAGAGGAACAGCCTCAGGGTAGCGGGTGGCGTGGTCCACTAGCACCAGGATGAAGCGATGTCCTTGTTTCGTACGCGGGTCCAGGGGTCCCACAATGTCTATTCCGACCCTCTCAAAGGGGGTCGTGACTACTGGAAAAGGTTGCAAGGGGGCCTTTAGTTTGCGGCCGCTCTTCCCACTGGCTTGGCACGTGGGGCAAGATCGGCAATGCTGGTGCACATCGTTCCTCATTTTGGGCCAGAAGAAGTGGGTCACTAGGCGACTGTAGGTTTTATCTTGTCCTAGGTGCCCTGCCAGGGGGACATCGTGGGCCAGGTTTAACAGGAAGTCTCTAAAGCAGAGGGGCACTACTAGTACTCGGTTGGCCCCCAGCTCGGCGATTCGTTGCTCGCTGTATAACAGATCATTGTCCCAGTAGACCCAATGAGTTCCGGAGGTATCCCCTGCGCTTTGGGCGAGCGCTTGTTGGCGGAGTCCCTCAAGGGAGGGACAGGTCTTCTGTTCCTGGCGAAATTGTTCTTGTGTGGGTCCCCCCTCTTGGGCCCACTGGTCAAGGTTAGCGAGGTCGGAAGGTTGAGTCGGTTCGAGGGGGGTGTCATGGTCGGGGGTTTCGGCTGGGGCGACCGGAGGCGGTGGCGCCGGCCATTCTGGTTCTTCCGGGTGAGGGTTGGCACGGGCGGCCATGGACCGGGTGGTGACGCACGCCCAGTCCGGGACGCCCAACATCCCCAAGTGTTCTTTTCGCTCCACAGCGGCCCACGGGGAGCTCTCCAGGTCATTACCGAGGAGGCAGTCCACGGGGGCGTCGTCTCGGACCGTCACCTTCAACATGCCGGAGACCCCTCCCCACTCAAAAGGGACGCAGGCCATCCGACACAGACTTTCCGAGTTGTCGGCTGATCGTACAGGGCAGAGAATGTTCGGTAGATATTGTTCTGGGGTCACCAGGTGACAGCGGACGGCTGTCACACTGGCCCCGGTGTCCCGAAGGGCTTCGGCCCGTTGTCCATTGATGCTCACCCATTGGCTGTACCTCTGGGTGTTAGCGGGTAGGGGGACCCGCGGGACCATGTCTCTTCCCCCTAAGCACGCGAGAGTCATGGCGGCTGGCTCCCACTCTGGATACTCTTGCTCGTCGGTTTCTTGCTCCTCGGAGATCTGTTCTTCCCCTAGTGCTGCGGCGGCCACATGGCGGGGTTTTGGACTCTGATACTGCGGGCAGCTTGGGTCGTTTGCATAGTGGCCGACTCGTTGGCATCGGTGACACGTGACGTTTGCTCTGTACCCCGGTCGCGCCGGGGTGCTGCCCCGGTTGGCCGGGGGGGTGGTGCTGGTAACGGGGGCGGCCGGAGTATTGTCTCTTCCTCGTCCTTGGCCTCCTCCTCCTCCTCTGGGTCGGTGGTGACCATTGTTGTTTCTGTTTTGCTCGTAGGACCCATTCCGGCCCACTCTGGTGATCTCCCACCGGTCAGCTTCGGCTGCGAGCTGCCGGGGATCGGTTAACTTGCTGTCGAGGAGGTGTTGGCGTAGTTCAATGAAGCAATTGTTGGACAGATGCTCCCATACCATCAGATTGAACAGCTGCTCGTAGGTCGTGACGTTGTTCCCTCTGATCCAGCCTTCGAAAGCTCGGCTAAAGTACGTTACATAGTCCACCCAAGTTGTACCCGGGATGCGTGTGCAGTCTCGGAACCTCTGACGGTACATCTCGGGCGTGAGGCCATAGCGGGTGAGGAGGGCCGCTTTCATATGGTCGTAGGAGGTCATCTGGTGGTCTGGGAGCTGTAACAGGGTATCGCGGCCCTCATTGAGGAATCTGCCCCATAGGCCGGCTCCCCAATCGTTTCTATCGATCCGGTGCGCAGTCATAGCGATTTCATAGGCCTTAAACCATTGCTGGATGTCGTCCTCTCGAAAATATTCTCGGACAACATCCTTGGGGATGTGTACTTTTTTCTCCGTGGTCCCTGGGGTGTGTGGTCTCTCGGGCACCCCTAACTCTTTATTCTGCTTGCGCAGGTTGATCTCAGCTAGGTTCCGTTCGTGCTCGTACGCTAGTTTCTTTTCCTCGAGCTCCCTTTGCCTTTGTTTCTCCTCTCTTTCTTCTCGGATACGTAGGTGCTCTAAGTTTATTTTTTGTTCGGCCAACTTGAGTTCTACGTCCATCTTGAGTCGGGCCATTTCTAGCTCGTGTAGCCGGGTTTTTTCTCTTTCTTGGATCTCGTCTGGCGAGAGACCGGTTCTTTGCCCTTCAGGGGCCGTGTTGCTTCCTTTCGCGGTGCTTTGCTCAGGGGCTTCGGTATCCCCGGTCTCTGCCCAAGATTCTAGGGCATGCTTAAAATCGTCCTTGGTGCTTAGTCCGGTGGTAGCGATACCTAGTTCAATGCAGAACTGCTTTAGTTCACGATGGCTGTACTCCTCTAGTTTTTCCATTTGGAACTTCTCAGTTGATCCGCTCTCTTTAGTTGTCATTGTGGTTCGTTGTGGGGTGAGCTACTCTCTGTACGTATGCGGTGATTCGGATCGCGCCGCTGGCCACCAATGTTAGACGGACCGGGAGGGTCGGCCGAGATTACGGGGAGAGGCCTCCAGGGAGAGCCGTCTCCAACGACTGTACAGATAAGTAACTTCCCCCCCACAGACAGACACCACACAAGACTGAAGGTTAACGAGACTTTATATGCAATTCTTAGGTTACGTTGGTATGATACAAGGAGGTCTGGACTCCGGGGTCCCCTCGATTCGAGTCTTTGGTTGAGGAAAGGGGTAGCGGGACAGTCTTAGTTACCAGTGAGTTCAAAATAGCTCTCAATCCTCGAGCTCGGCGTTCTTGATGATCGGGCCGTGGAGGAGCCAAGCAGGTCCCGAGATGGATGAAGGAAGGATGACGGTCCGCGGCGGAGCCTGCAGGTCCCGGTGAAAGATGACGGTTACAACGGTCCGCGGTCACGCCAGCAGATCCGGACGACGATGAAGAATGAAGGTTACGACGGCTGTGGCAGCGCCAACAGGCAGGACGATGGTGCACAGGACAGAGCTACGGCAGCGCCAGTAGTCCGTCCAGGATGAGTTCCTCTTTGCGTCTCTCGACTCCAAGATACAACTGCCTTCCTGCTCTGGAGCTGCCCCAGTTATAGGGCTGGTGTGCTTTGATGTCCGGACCCTCGCACTTGGAGGTCGGGAGGTCCGGGATGAGGGAGTCCAGACACCCAGCAGGGGGGTGGAGCCAGCGCCCGGGGAGGCGATGGGCGAGCGGCGCTTGGTGGGGGAGAGCCATCGACACCTCCTTCTCCCATTGACTTGCCAAGTAGCCCGCTCACCTCCTGGGTGGATGGTGGTGCCGGGATGTCTGAGGCCTGGCCAGGCCCAGGGTTGAGGTCGATCGGGGGCCAGGCGGCCACGTGGTGAAGTGTCCAAGATGGCGGCCCGGGCTGGGCGCGTGGGCCGGCAGTGGATCGGGCCCACGAAGTCGACATGCTCGAGGGCAGGGGTCCCTGAGGGGACGGAGGACGTGCAATGGTGGTGTGTGGTGCTTGTGTGACTGGCCTCGGGCCTGGTCGGGCCGGGGGAGAGTGGCCCTTCATGTGGCCTGTCCAACATGTGGCTTCAGTGCAAGGTCTGGACTATCAGAGCTCCAAAGGTGTGGCTTCAGTGCAAGGTCAGGACTATCAGAGCTCCAAAGGTGTGTCTTCAGTGCAAGGTCAGGACTATCAGAGCTCCAAAGGTGTGTCTTCAGTGCAAGGTCAGGACTATCAGAGCTCCAAAAGTGAGGCTTCAGTGCAAGGTCAGGACTTTCAGAGCTCCAAAGGTGTGGCTTCAGTGCAAGGTCTGGACTATCAGAGCTCCAAAGGTGTGGCTTCAGTGGATGGTCAGGACTATCAGAGTTCCAAAGGTGTGGCTTCATTGCAAAGTCAGGACTATCAGAGCTCCAAAGGCGTGGCTTCAGTGCAAGGTCAGGACTATCCAAGCTCCAAAGGCGTGGCTTCAGTGCAAGGTCTGGACTATCAGAGCTCCAAAGGTGAGGCTATAGTGGAAGGTCAGGACTATCAGAGTTCCAAAGGTGTAGCTTCAGTGCAAGGTCTGGACTATCAGAGCTCCAAATTTGAGGCTTCAGTGGATGGTCAGGACTATCAGAGTTCCAAAGGTGTGTCTTCAGTGCAAGGTCAGGACTATCCGAGCTCCAAAGGTGTGGCTTCAGTGCAAGGTCTGGACTATCAGAGCTCCAAAGGTGTGGCTTCAATGCAAAGTCAGGACAATCAGAGCTCCAAAGGTGAGGCTTCAGTGCAAGGTCTGGACTATCAGAGCTCCAAAGGTGAGGTTTTAGTGGAAGGTCAGGACTATCAGAGTTCCAAAGGTGTGGCTTCAGTGCAAGGTCAGGACTATCCGAGCTCCAAAGGTGTGGCTTCAGTGCAAGGTCAGTAATATCAGGGCTGCAATGGTGTGGATTCAGTGCAACGTCAGGACTATCAGAGTTCCAAAGGTGTGTCTTCAGTGCAAGGTCAGGACTATCAGAGCTCCAAAGGTGTGGCTTCAGTGCAAGGTCAGGACTATCAGAGCTCCAAAGGTGTGGCTTCAATGCAAAGTCAGGACTATCAGAGCTCCAAAGGTGTGGCTTCAATGCAAAGTCAGGACTATCAGAGCTCCAAAGGTGTAGCTTCAGTGCAAGGTCTGGACTATCAGAGCTCCAAATTTGAGGCTTTAGTGGAAGGTCAGGACTATCAAAGCTCCAAAGGTGTAGCTTCAGTGCAAGGTCTGGACTATCAGAGCTCCAAATTTGAGGCTTTAGTGGAAGGTCAGGACTATCAGAGCTCCAAAGGTGTAGCTTCAGTGCAAGGTCTGGACTATCAGAGCTCCAAAGGTGAGGCTTCAGTGGATGGTCAGGACTATCAGAGTTCCAAAGGTGTGTCTTCAGTGCAAGGTCAGGACTATCCGAGCTCCAAAGGTGTGGCTTAAGTGCAAGGTCAGGACTATCAGAGCTCCAAAGGTGTGGCTTCAGTGCAAGGTCTGGACTATCAGAGCTCCAAAGGTGTGGCTTCAGTGCAAGGTCTGGACTATCAGAGCTCCAAAGGTGAGGCTTTAGTGGAAGGTCAGGACTATCAGAGCTCCAAAGGTGTAGCTTCAGTGCAAGGTCTGGACTATCAGAGCTCCAAAGGTGAGGCTTCAGTGGATGGTCAGGACTATCAGAGTTCCAAAGGTGTGTCTTCAGTGCAAGGTCAGGACTATCCGAGCTCCAAAGGTGTGGCTTCAGTGCAAGGTCTGGACTATCAGAGCTCCAAAGGTGTGGCTTCAATGCAAAGTCAGGACTATCAGAGCTCCAAAGGTGAGGCTTCAGTGCAAGGTCTGGGCTATCAGAGCTCCAAAGGTGAGGTTTTAGTGGAAGGTCAGGACTATCAGAGTTCCAAAGGTGTGGCTTCAGTGTAAGGTCTGGACTATCACAGCTCCAAAGGTGTGGCTTCAATGCAAAGTCAGGACTATCAGAGCTCCAAAGGTGAGGCTTCAGTGCAAGGTCTGGACTATCAGAGCTCCAAAGGTGAGGCTTTAGTGGAAGGTCAGGACTATCAGAGTTCCAAAGGTGTGTCTTCAGTGCAACGTCAGGACTATCAGAGCTCCAAAGGTGAGGCTTTAGTGGAAGGTCAGGACTATCAGAGTTCCAAAGGTGTGTCTTCAGTGCAACGTCAGGACTATCCGAGCTCCAAAGGTGTGGCTTCAGTGGATGGTCAGGACTATCAGAGTTCCAAAGGTGTGGCTTCAGTGCAAGGTCTGGACTATCACAGCTCCAAAGGTGTGGCTTCAATGCAAAGTCAGGACTATCAGAGCTCCAAAGGTGAGGCTTCAGTGCAAGGTCAGGACTATCACAGCTCCAAAGGTGTGGCTTCAATGCAAAGTCAGGACTATCAGAGCTCCAAAGGTGAGGCTTCAGTGCAAGGTCTGGACTATCAGAGCTCCAAAGGTGTGGCTTCAATGCAAAGTCAGGACTATCAGAGCTCCAAAGGTGTGGCTTCAGTGCAAGGTCTGGACTATCAGAGCTCCAAAGGTGAGGCTATAGTGGAAGGTCAGGACTATCAGAGTTCCAAAGGTGTGTCTTCAGTGCAAGGTCAGGACTATCCGAGCTCCAAAGGTGTGGCTTAAGTGCAAGGTCAGGACTATCAGAGCTCCAAAGGTGTAGCTTCAGTGCAAGGTCAGGACTATCAGAGCTCCAAAGGTGTGGCTTCAATGCAAAGTCAGGACTATCAGAGCTCCAAAGGTGTGGCTTCAATGCAAAGTCAGGACTATCAGAGCTCCAAAGGTGTAGCTTCAGTGCAAGGTCTGGACTATCAGAGCTCCAAATTTGAGGCTTTAGTGGAAGGTCAGGACTATCAGAGCTCCAAAGGTGTAGCTTCAGTGCAAGGCCAGGACTATCAGAGCTCCAAAGGTGTGGCTTCAGTGCAAGGTCAGTAATATCAGGGCTGCAATGGTGTGGATTCAGTGCAACGTCAGGACTATCAGAGTTCCAAAGGTGTGTCTTCAGTGCAAGGTCAGGACTATCCGAGCTCCAAAGGTGTGGCTTAAGTGCAAGGTCAGGACTATCAGAGCTCCAAAGGTGTGGCTTCAGTGCAAGGTCAGGACTATCAGAGCTCCAAAGGTGTGGCTTCAATGCAAAGTCAGGACTATCAGAGCTCCAAAGGTGTGGCTTCAATGCAAAGTCAGGACTATCAGAGCTCCAAAGGTGTAGCTTCAGTGCAAGGTC
The DNA here is from genome assembly GCF_964263255.1 of Lissotriton vulgaris. NCBI lineage: Eukaryota > Metazoa > Chordata > Amphibia > Caudata > Salamandridae > Lissotriton > Lissotriton vulgaris. The sequence continues at coordinate 47,728,378 of NC_141699.1, forward strand.
TGGACTATCAGAGCTCCAAATTTGAGGCTTTAGTGGAAGGTCAGGACTATCAGAGCTCCAAAGGTGTAGCTTCAGTGCAAGGTCTGGACTATCAGAGCTCCAAATTTGAGGCTTTAGTGGAAGGTCAGGACTATCAGAGCTCCAAAGGTGAGGCTTCAGTGCAAGGTCAGGACTATCCAAGCTCCAAAGGTGTGGCTTCAGTGCAAGGTCAGGAATATCAGGGCTGCAATGGTGTGGATTCAGTGCAACGTCAGTGTTGGACAGGCCACATGAAGGGCCGCTCTCCCCCGGCTCAACCAGGCCCGAGCCCAGTCACGCAAGTACCACACACCACCATTGCACGTCCTCCGTCCCCTCAGGGACCCCTGCCCTCGAACACGTTAACCTCGTGGGTCCGATCCACTGCCGGCCCACGCGCCCAGCCCGGGCCGCCATCTTGGACACTTCACCACGAGGCCGCCTGGCCCCCGATCGACCTCAACCCTGGGCCTAGCCCGGCCTCAGACATTCCGGCACCACCCTCCACCCAGGAGGTGAGCGGGCTACTTGGCAAGTCAATGGGAGAAAGAGGTGCCGATGGCTCTCCCCCGCCCAGTGCCGCTCGCCCATCGCCTCCCCGGGCGCTGGCTCCACCCCCCTGCTGGGTGTCTGGACTCCCTCATCCCGGACCTCCCGACCTCCAAGTGCGAGGGTCCGGACATCAAAGCACGCCAGCCCTATAACTGGGGCAGCTCCAGAGCAGGAAGGCAGTTGTATCTTGGAGTCGAGAGACGTAAAGAGGAACTCATCCTGGACGGACTACTGGCGCTGCCGTAGCTCTGTCCTGTGCACCATCGTCCTGCCTGTTGGCGCTGCCCGGACATCAAAGCACGCCAGCCCTATAACTGGGGCAGCTCCAGAGCAGGAAGGCAGTTGTATCTTGGAGTCGAGAGACGTAAAGAGGAACTCATCCTGGACGGACTACTGGCGCTGCCGTAGCTCTGTCCTGTGCACCATCGTCCTGCCTGTTGGCGCTGCCACAGCCGTCGTAACCTTCATCCTTCATCGTCGTCGGGATCTGCTGGCGTGGCCGCGGACCGTTGTAACCATCATCTTTCACCGGGACCTGCAGGCTCTGCCGCGGACCGTCGTCCTTCCTTCATCCATCTCGGGACCTGCTTGGCTCCTCCACGGCCCGATCATCTAGAACGCCGAGCTCGAGGATTGAGAGCTATTTTGTACTCATTGGTAACTAAGACTGTCCCGCTACCCTTTTCCTCAGCCAGAGATCAGAACCGAGGGGACCCCTGAGTCCAGACCTCCTTGTATCATACCAACGTAACCTAAGAATTGCATATAAAGTCTCGTTAACCTTCAATCTTGTGTGGTGTCCGTCTGTGGGGGGGAAGTTACTTGTCTGTACAGTCGTTGGAGACGGCTCTCCCTGGAGACCTCTCCCCGTAATCTCGGCCGACCCTCCCGGTCCGTCTAACAGTCAGGACTATCAGAGCTCCGAAGGTGAGGCTTCAGTGCAAGGTCTGGACTATCAGAGCTCCAAAGGTGAGGCTTCAGTGGATGGTCAGGACTATCAGAGTTCCAAAGGTGTGTCTTCAGTGCAAGGTCAGGACTATCCGAGCTCCAAAGGTGTGGCTTAAGTGCAAGGTCAGGACTATCAGAGCTACAAAGGTGTGGCTTCAGTGCAAGGTCTGGACTATCACAGCTCCAAAGGTGTGGCTTCAATGCAAAGTCAGGACTATCAGAGCTCCAAAGGTGAGGCTTCAGTGCAAGGTCAGGACTATCAGAGCTCCAAAGGTGAGGCTTTAGTGGAAGGTCAGGACTATCAGAGTTCCAAAGGTGTGGCTTCAGTGTAAGGTCTGGACTATCACAGCTCCAAAGGTGTGGCTTCAATGCAAAGTCAGGACTATCAGAGCTCCAAAGGTGAGGCTTCAGTGCAAGGTCAGGATTATCAGAGCTCCAACGGTGTGGCTTCAGTGCAAGGTCAGGACTATCAGAACTCCAAAGGCGTGGCTTCAGTGCAAGGTCAGGACTATCAGAGCTCCAAAGGTGTGGCTTCATTGCAAGGTCAGGACTTAGAGAGCTCCAAAGGTGTGGCTTCAGTGCAAGGTCAGGACTATCAGAGCTCCATTGGTGTGGCTTCAGTGCAAGGTCAGGACTATCAGAGCTCCAAAGGTGAGGCTTCAATGCAAAGTCAGGACTATCAGAGCTCCAAAGGTGAGGCTTCAGTGCAAGGTCTGGACTATCAGAGCTCCAAAGGTGTGGCTTCAATGCAAAGTCAGGACTATCAGAGCTCCAAAGGTGAGGCTTCAGTGCAAGGTCTGGACTATCAGAGCTCCAAAGGTTTGGCTTCAGTGCAAAGTCAGGACTATCAGAGCTCCAAAGGTGTGGCTTCAGTGCAAGGTCTGGACTATTAGAGCTCCAAAGGTGTGGCTTCAGTGCAAGGTCTAGACTATCAGAGCTCCAAAGGTGTGGCTTCAGTGCAAGGTCTGGACTATCAGAGCTCCAAAGGTGTGGCTTCAGTGCAAGGTCTGGACTATCAGAGCTCCAAAGGTGTGGCTTCAGTGCAAGGTCAGGACTATCAGAGCTCCAAAGGTGTGTCTTCAGTGCAAGGTCAGGACTATCAGAGCTCCAAAGGTGTGTCTTCAGTGCAAGGTCAGGACTATCAGAGCTCCAAAAGTGAGGCTTCAGTGCAAGGTCAGGACTTTCAGAGCTCCAAAGGTGTGGCTTCAGTGCAAGGTCTGGACTATCAGAGCTCCAAAGGTGTGGCTTCAGTGGATGGTCAGGACTATCAGAGTTCCAAAGGTGTGGCTTCATTGCAAAGTCAGGACTATCAGAGCTCCAAAGGCGTGGCTTCAGTGCAAGGTCAGGACTATCCAAGCTCCAAAGGCGTGTCTTCAGTGCAAGGTCAGGACTATCAGAGCTCCAAAGGTGTGGCTTCAGTGCAAGGTCAGTAATATCAGGGCTGCAATGGTGTGGATTCAGTGCAACCTCACGACTATCAGAGTTCCAAAGGTGTGTCTTCAGTGCAAGGTCAGGACTATCCGAGCTCCAAAGGTGTGGCTTCAGTGCAAGGTCAGTAATATCAGGGCTGCAATGGTGTGGATTCAGTGCAACGTCAGGACTATCAGAGTTCCAAAGGTGTGTCTTCAGTGCAAGGTCAGGACTATCAGAGCTCCAAAGGTGTGGCTTCAGTGCAAGGTCAGGACTATCAGAGCTCCAAAGGTGTGGCTTCAATGCAAAGTCAGGACTATCAGAGCTCCAAAGGTGTGGCTTCAATGCAAAGTCAGGACTATCAGAGCTCCAAAGGTGTAGCTTCAGTGCAAGGTCTGGACTATCAGAGCTCCAAATTTGAGGCTTTAGTGGAAGGTCAGGACTATCAGAGCTCCAAAGGTGTAGCTTCAGTGCAAGGTCTGGACTATCAGAGCTCCAAATGTGAGGCTTTAGTGGAAGGTCAGGACTATCAGAGCTCCAAAGGTGTAGCTTCAGTGCAAGGTCTGGACTATCAGAGCTCCAAAGGTGAGGCTTCAGTGGATGGTCAGGACTATCAGAGTTCCAAAGGTGTGTCTTCAGTGCAAGGTCAGGACTATCCGAGCTCCAAAGGTGTGGCTTAAGTGCAAGGTCAGGACTATCAGAGCTCCAAAGGTGTGGCTTCAGTGCAAGGTCTGGACTATCAGAGCTCCAAAGGTGTGGCTTCAGTGCAAGGTCTGGACTATCAGAGCTCCAAAGGTGAGGCTTTAGTGGAAGGTCAGGACTATCAGAGCTCCAAAGGTGTAGCTTCAGTGCAAGGTCTGGACTATCAGAGCTCCAAAGGTGAGGCTTCAGTGGATGGTCAGGACTATCAGAGTTCCAAAGGTGTGTCTTCAGTGCAAGGTCAGGACTATCCGAGCTCCAAAGGTGTGGCTTCAGTGCAAGGTCTGGACTATCAGAGCTCCAAAGGTGTGGCTTCAATGCAAAGTCAGGACTATCAGAGCTCCAAAGGTGAGGCTTCAGTGCAAGGTCTGGACTATCAGAGCTCCAAAGGTGAGGTTTTAGTGGAAGGTCAGGACTATCAGAGTTCCAAAGGTGTGGCTTCAGTGTAAGGTCTGGACTATCACAGCTCCAAAGGTGTGGCTTCAATGCAAAGTCAGGACGATCAGAGCTCCAAAGGTGAGGCTTCAGTGCAAGGTCTGGACTATCAGAGCTCCAAAGGTGAGGCTTTAGTGGAAGGTCAGGACTATCAGAGTTCCAAAGGTGTGTCTTCAGTGCAACGTCAGGACTATCAGAGCTCCAAAGGTGAGGCTATAGTGGAAGGTCAGGACTATCAGAGTTCCAAAGGTGTGTCTTCAGTGCAACGTCAGGACTATCCGAGCTCCAAAGGTGTGGCTTCAGTGGATGGTCAGGACTATCAGAGTTCCAAAGGTGTGGCTTCAGTGCAAGGTCTGGACTATCACAGCTCCAAAGGTGTGGCTTCAATGCAAAGTCAGGACTATCAGAGCTCCAAAGGTGAGGCTTCAGTGCAAGGTCAGGACTATCACAGCTCCAAAGGTGTGGCTTCAATGCAAAGTCAGGACTATCAGAGCTCCAAAGGTGAGGCTTCAGTGCAAGGTCTGGACTATCAGAGCTCCAAAGGTGTGGCTTCAATGCAAAGTCAGGACTATCAGAGCTCCAAAGGTGTGGCTTCAGTGCAAGGTCTGGACTATCAGAGCTCCAAAGGTGAGGCTATAGTGGAAGGTCAGGACTATCAGAGTTCCAAAGGTGTGTCTTCAGTGCAAGGTCAGGACTATCCGAGCTCCAAAGGTGTGGCTTAAGTGCAAGGTCAGGACTATCAGAGCTCCAAAGGTGTAGCTTCAGTGCAAGGTCAGGACTATCAGAGCTCCAAAGGTGTGGCTTCAATGCAAAGTCAGGACTATCAGAGCTCCAAAGGTGTGGCTTCAATGCAAAGTCAGGACTATCAGAGCTCCAAAGGTGTAGCTTCAGTGCAAGGTCTGGACTATCAGAGCTCCAAATTTGAGGCTTTAGTGGAAGGTCAGGACTATCAGAGCTCCAAAGGTGTAGCTTCAGTGCAAGGCCAGGACTATCAGAGCTCCAAAGGTGTGGCTTCAGTGCAAGGTCAGTAATATCAGGGCTGCAATGGTGTGGATTCAGTGCAACGTCAGGACTATCAGAGTTCCAAAGGTGTGTCTTCAGTGCAAGGTCAGGACTATCCGAGCTCCAAAGGTGTGGCTTAAGTGCAAGGTCAGGACTATCAGAGCTCCAAAGGTGTGGCTTCAGTGCAAGGTCAGGACTATCAGAGCTCCAAAGGTGTGGCTTCAATGCAAAGTCAGGACTATCAGAGCTCCAAAGGTGTGGCTTCAATGCAAAGTCAGGACTATCAGAGCTCCAAAGGTGTAGCTTCAGTGCAAGGTCTGGACTATCAGAGCTCCAAATTTGAGGCTTTAGTGGAAGGTCAGGACTATCAGAGCTCCAAAGGTGTAGCTTCAGTGCAAGGTCTGGACTATCAGAGCTCCAAATTTGAGGCTTTAGTGGAAGGTCAGGACTATCAGAGCTCCAAAGGTGAGGCTTCAGTGCAAGGTCAGGACTATCCAAGCTCCAAAGGTGTGGCTTCAGTGCAAGGTCAGGAATATCAGGGCTGCAATGGTGTGGATTCAGTGCAACGTCAGGACTATCAGAGCTCCGAAGGTGAGGGTTCAGTGCAAGGTCTGGACTATCAGAGCTCCAAAGGTGAGGCTTCAGTGGATGGTCAGGACTATCAGAGTTCCAAAGGTGTGTCTTCAGTGCAAGGTCAGGACTATCCGAGCTCCAAAGGTGTGGCTTAAGTGCAAGGTCAGGACTATCAGAGCTACAAAGGTGTGGCTTCAGTGCAAGGTCTGGACTATCACAGCTCCAAAGGTGTGGCTTCAATGCAAAGTCAGGACTATCAGAGCTCCAAAGGTGAGGCTTCAGTGCAAGGTCAGGACTATCAGAGCTCCAAAGGTGAGGCTTTAGTGGAAGGTCAGGACTATCAGAGTTCCAAAGGTGTGGCTTCAGTGTAAGGTCTGGACTATCACAGCTCCAAAGGTGTGGCTTCAATGCAAAGTCAGGACTATCAGAGCTCCAAAGGTGAGGCTTCAGTGCAAGGTCTGGACTATCAGAGCTCCAAAGGTGAGGCTTTAGTGGAAGGTCAGGACTATCAGAGTTCCAAAGGTGTGTCTTCAGTGCAACGTCAGGACTATCAGAGCTCCAAAGGTGTGGCTTCAGTGGATGGTCAGGACTATCAGAGTTCCAAATGTGTGGCTTCAGTGCAAGGTCAGGACTATCAGAGCTCCAAAGGTGAGGCTTCAGTGCAAGGTCTGGACTATCAGAGCTCCAAAGGTGTGGCTTCAATGCAAAGTCAGGACTATCAGAACTCCAAAGGTGAGGCTTCAGTGCAAGGTCTGGACTATCAGAGCTCCAAAGGTTTGGCTTCAGTGCAAAGTCAGGACTATCAGAGCTCCAAAGGTGTGGCTTCAGTGCAAGGTCTGGACTATCAGAGCTCCAAAGGTGTGGCTTCAGTGCAAGGTCTAGACTATCAGAGCTCCAAAGGTGTGGCTTCAGTGCAAGGTCTGGACTATCAGAGCTCCAAAGGTGTGGCTTCAGTGCAAGGTCTGGACTATCAGAGCTCCAAAGGTGTGGCTTCAGTGCAAGGTCAGGACTATCAGAGCTCCAAAGGTGTGTCTTCAGTGCAAGGTCAGGACTATCAGAGCTCCAAAGGTGTGTCTTCAGTGCAAGGTCAGGACTATCAGAGCTCCAAAAGTGAGGCTTCAGTGCAAGGTCAGGACTTTCAGAGCTCCAAAGGTGTGGCTTCAGTGCAAGGTCTGGACTATCAGAGCTCCAAAGGTGTGGCTTCAGTGGATGGTCAGGACTATCAGAGTTCCAAAGGTGTGGCTTCATTGCAAAGTCAGGACTATCAGAGCTCCAAAGGCGTGGCTTCAGTGCAAGGTCAGGACTATCCAAGCTCCAAAGGCGTGTCTTCAGTGCAAGGTCAGGACTATCAGAGCTCCAAAGGTGTGGCTTCAGTGCAAGGTCAGTAATATCAGGGCTGCAATGGTGTGGATTCAGTGCAACCTCACGACTATCAGAGTTCCAAAGGTGTGTCTTCAGTGCAAGGTCAGGACTATCCGAGCTCCAAAGGTGTGGCTTCAGTGCAAGGTCAGTAATATCAGGGCTGCAATGGTGTGGATTCAGTGCAACGTCAGGACTATCAGAGTTCCAAAGGTGTGTCTTCAGTGCAAGGTCAGGACTATCAGAGCTCCAAAGTTGTGGCTTCAGTGCAAGGTCAGGACTATCAGAGCTCCAAAGGTGTGGCTTCAATGCAAAGTCAGGACTATCAGAGCTCCAAAGGTGTGGCTTCAATGCAAAGTCAGGACTATCAGAGCTCCAAAGGTGTAGCTTCAGTGCAAGGTCTGGACTATCAGAGCTCCAAATTTGAGGCTTTAGTGGAAGGTCAGGACTATCAGAGCTCCAAAGGTGTAGCTTCAGTGCAAGGTCTGGACTATCAGAGCTCCAAATTTGAGGCTTTAGTGGAAGGTCAGGACTATCAGAGCTCCAAAGGTGTAGCTTCAGTGCAAGGTCTGGACTATCAGAGCTCCAAAGGTGAGGCTTCAGTGGATGGTCAGGACTATCAGAGTTCCAAAGGTGTGTCTTCAGTGCAAGGTCAGGACTATCCGAGCTCCAAAGGTGTGGCTTAAGTGCAAGGTCAGGACTATCAGAGCTCCAAAGGTGTGGCTTCAGTGCAAGGTCTGGACTATCAGAGCTCCAAAGGTGTGGCTTCAGTGCAAGGTCTGGACTATCAGAGCTCCAAAGGTGAGGCTTTAGTGGAAGGTCAGGACTATCAGAGCTCCAAAGGTGTAGCTTCAGTGCAAGGTCTGGACTATCAGAGCTCCAAAGGTGAGGCTTCAGTGGATGGTCAGGACTATCAGAGTTCCAAAGGTGTGTCTTCAGTGCAAGGTCAGGACTATCCGAGCTCCAAAGGTGTGGCTTCAGTGCAAGGTCTGGACTATCAGAGCTCCAAAGGTGTGGCTTCAATGCAAAGTCAGGACTATCAGAGCTCCAAAGGTGAGGCTTCAGTGCAAGGTCTGGACTATCAGAGCTCCAAAGGTGAGGCTTTAGTGGAAGGTCAGGACTATCAGAGTTCCAAAGGTGTGGCTTCAGTGCAACGTCAGGACTATCAGAGCTCCAAAGGTGAGGCTTTAGTGGAAGGTCAGGACTATCAGAGTTCCAAAGGTGTGTCTTCAGTGCAACGTCAGGACTATCCGAGCTCCAAAGGTGTGGCTTCAGTGGATGGTCAGGACTATCAGAGTTCCAAAGGTGTGGCTTCAGTGCAAGGTCTGGACTATCACAGCTCCAAAGGTGTGGCTTCAATGCAAAGTCAGGACTATCAGAGCTCCAAAGGTGAGGGTTCAGTGCAAGGTCTGGACTATCAGAGCTCCAAAGGTGAGGCTTCAGTGGATGGTCAGGACTATCAGAGTTCCAAAGGTGTGTCTTCAGTGCAAGGTCAGGACTATCCGAGCTCCAAAGGTGTGGCTTAAGTGCAAGGTCAGGACTATCAGAGCTACAAAGGTGTGGCTTCAGTGCAAGGTCTGGACTATCACAGCTCCAAAGGTGTGGCTTCAATGCAAAGTCAGGACTATCAGAGCTCCAAAGGTGAGGCTTCAGTGCAAGGTCAGGACTATCAGAGCTCCAAAGGTGAGGCTTTAGTGGAAGGTCAGGACTATCAGAGTTCCAAAGGTGTGGCTTCAGTGTAAGGTCTGGACTATCACAGCTCCAAAGGTGTGGCTTCAATGCAAAGTCAGGACTATCAGAGCTCCAAAGGTGAGGCTTCAGTGCAAGGTCTGGACTATCAGAGCTCCAAAGGTGAGGCTTTAGTGGAAGGTCAGGACTATCAGAGTTCCAAAGGTGTGTCTTCAGTGCAACGTCAGGACTATCAGAGCTCCAAAGGTGTGGCTTCAGTGGATGGTCAGGACTATCAGAGTTCCAAATGTGTGGCTTCAGTGCAAGGTCAGGACTATCAGAGCTCCAAAGGTGAGGCTTCAGTGCAAGGTCTGGACTATCAGAGCTCCAAAGGTGTGGCTTCAATGCAAAGTCAGGACTATCAGAACTCCAAAGGTGAGGCTTCAGTGCAAGGTCTGGACTATCAGAGCTCCAAAGGTTTGGCTTCAGTGCAAAGTCAGGACTATCAGAGCTCCAAAGGTGTGGCTTCAGTGCAAGGTCTGGACTATCAGAGCTCCAAAGGTGTGGCTTCAGTGCAAGGTCTAGACTATCAGAGCTCCAAAGGTGTGGCTTCAGTGCAAGGTCTGGACTATCAGAGCTCCAAAGGTGTGGCTTCAGTGCAAGGTCTGGACTATCAGAGCTCCAAAGGTGTGGCTTCAGTGCAAGGTCAGGACTATCAGAGCTCCAAAGGTGTGTCTTCAGTGCAAGGTCAGGACTATCAGAGCTCCAAAGGTGTGTCTTCAGTGCAAGGTCAGGACTATCAGAGCTCCAAAAGTGAGGCTTCAGTGCAAGGTCAGGACTTTCAGAGCTCCAAAGGTGTGGCTTCAGTGCAAGGTCTGGACTATCAGAGCTCCAAAGGTGTGGCTTCAGTGGATGGTCAGGACTATCAGAGTTCCAAAGGTGTGGCTTCATTGCAAAGTCAGGACTATCAGAGCTCCAAAGGCGTGGCTTCAGTGCAAGGTCAGGACTATCCAAGCTCCAAAGGCGTGTCTTCAGTGCAAGGTCAGGACTATCAGAGCTCCAAAGGTGTGGCTTCAGTGCAAGGTCAGTAATATCAGGGCTGCAATGGTGTGGATTCAGTGCAACCTCACGACTATCAGAGTTCCAAAGGTGTGTCTTCAGTGCAAGGTCAGGACTATCCGAGCTCCAAAGGTGTGGCTTCAGTGCAAGGTCAGTAATATCAGGGCTGCAATGGTGTGGATTCAGTGCAACGTCAGGACTATCAGAGTTCCAAAGGTGTGTCTTCAGTGCAAGGTCAGGACTATCAGAGCTCCAAAGTTGTGGCTTCAGTGCAAGGTCAGGACTATCCGAGCTCCAAAGGTGTGGCTTCAGTGCAAGGTCAGTAATATCAGGGCTGCAATGGTGTGGATTCAGTGCAACGTCAGGACTATCAGAGTTCCAAAGGTGTGTCTTCAGTGCAAGGTCAGGACTATCAGAGCTCCAAAGTTGTGGCTTCAGTGCAAGGTCAGGACTATCAGAGCTCCAAAGGTGTGGCTTCAATGCAAAGTCAGGACTATCAGAGCTCCAAAGGTGTGGCTTCAATGCAAAGTCAGGACTATCAGAGCTCCAAAGGTGTAGCTTCAGTGCAAGGTCTGGACTATCAGAGCTCCAAATTTGAGGCTTTAGTGGAAGGTCAGGACTATCAGAGCTCCAAAGGTGTAGCTTCAGTGCAAGGTCTGGACTATCAGAGCTCCAAATTTGAGGCTTTAGTGGAAGGTCAGGACTATCAGAGCTCCAAAGGTGTAGCTTCAGTGCAAGGTCTGGACTATCAGAGCTCCAAAGGTGAGGCTTCAGTGGATGGTCAGGACTATCAGAGTTCCAAAGGTGTGTCTTCAGTGCAAGGTCAGGACTATCCGAGCTCCAAAGGTGTGGCTTAAGTGCAAGGTCAGGACTATCAGAGCTCCAAAGGTGTGGCTTCAGTGCAAGGTCTGGACTATCAGAGCTCCAAAGGTGTGGCTTCAGTGCAAGGTCTGGACTATCAGAGCTCCAAAGGTGAGGCTTTAGTGGAAGGTCAGGACTATCAGAGCTCCAAAGGTGTAGCTTCAGTGCAAGGTCTGGACTATCAGAGCTCCAAAGGTGAGGCTTCAGTGGATGGTCAGGACTATCAGAGTTCCAAAGGTGTGTCTTCAGTGCAAGGTCAGGACTATCCGAGCTCCAAAGGTGTGGCTTCAGTGCAAGGTCTGGACTATCAGAGCTCCAAAGGTGTGGCTTCAATGCAAAGTCAGGACTATCAGAGCTCCAAAGGTGAGGCTTCAGTGCAAGGTCTGGACTATCAGAGCTCCAAAGGTGAGGCTTTAGTGGAAGGTCAGGACTATCAGAGTTCCAAAGGTGTGGCTTCAGTGCAACGTCAGGACTATCAGAGCTCCAAAGGTGAGGCTTTAGTGGAAGGTCAGGACTATCAGAGTTCCAAAGGTGTGTCTTCAGTGCAACGTCAGGACTATCCGAGCTCCAAAGGTGTGGCTTCAGTGGATGGTCAGGACTATCAGAGTTCCAAAGGTGTGGCTTCAGTGCAAGGTCTGGACTATCACAGCTCCAAAGGTGTGGCTTCAATGCAAAGTCAGGACTATCAGAGCTCCAAAGGTGAGGCTTCAGTGCAAGGTCAGGACTATCACAGCTCCAAAGGTGTGGCTTCAATGCAAAGTCAGGACTATCAGAGCTCCAAAGGTGAGGCTTCAGTGCAAGGTCTGGACTATCAGAGCTCCAAAGGTGTGGCTTCAATGCAAAGTCAGGACTATCAGAGCTCCAAAGGTGTGGCTTCAGTGCAAGGTCTGGACTATCAGAGCTCCAAAGGTGAGGCTATAGTGGAAGGTCAGGACTATCAGAGTTCCAAAGGTGTGTCTTCAGTGCAAGGTCAGGACTATCCGAGCTCCAAAGGTGTGGCTTAAGTGCAAGGTCAGGACTATCAGAGCTCCAAAGGTGTAGCTTCAGTGCAAGGTCAGGACTATCAGAGCTCCAAAGGTGTGGCTTCAATGCAAAGTCAGGACTATCAGAGCTCCAAAGGTGTGGCTTCAATGCAAAGTCAGGACTATCAGAGCTCCAAAGGTGTAGCTTCAGTGCAAGGTCTGGACTATCAGAGCTCCAAATTTGAGGCTTTAGTGGAAGGTCAGGACTATCAGAGCTCCAAAGGTGTAGCTTCAGTGCAAGGCCAGGACTATCAGAGCTCCAAAGGTGTGGCTTCAGTGCAAGGTCAGTAATATCAGGGCTGCAATGGTGTGGATTCAGTGCGACGTCAGGACTATCAGAGTTCCAAAGGTGTGTCTTCAGTGCAAGGTCAGGACTATCCGAGCTCCAAAGGTGTGGCTTAAGTGCAAGGTCAGGACTATCAGAGCTCCAAAGGTGTGGCTTCAGTGCAAGGTCAGGACTATCAGAGCTCCAAAGGTGTGGCTTCAATCCAAAGTCAGGACTATCAGAGCTCCAAAGGTGTGGCTTCAATGCAAAGTCAGGACTATCAGAGCTCCAAAGGTGTAGCTTCAGTGCAAGGTCTGGACTATCAGAGCTCCAAATTTGAGGCTTTAGTGGAAGGTCAGGACTATCAGAGCTCCAAAGGTGTAGCTTCAGTGCAAGGTCTGGACTATCAGAGCTCCAAATTTGAGGCTTTAGTGGAAGGTCAGGACTATCAGAGCTCCAAAGGTGAGGCTTCAGTGCAAGGTCAGGACTATCCAAGCTCCAAAGGTGTGGCTTCAGTGCAAGGTCAGGAATATCAGGGCTGCAATGGTGTGGATTCAGTGCAACGTCAGGACTATCAGAGCTCCGAAGGTGAGGCTTCAGTGCAAGGTCTGGACTATCAGAGCTCCAAAGGTGAGGCTTCAGTGGATGGTCAGGACTATCAGAGTTCCAAAGGTGTGTCTTCAGTGCAAGGTCAGGACTATCCGAGCTCCAAAGGTGTGGCTTAAGTGCAAGGTCAGGACTATCAGAGCTCCAAAGGTGAGGCTTCAGTGCAAGGTCAGGACTATCAGAGCTCCAAAGGTGAGGCTTTAGTGGAAGGTCAGGACTATCAGAGTTCCAAAGGTGTGGCTTCAGTGTAAGGTCTGGACCATCACAGCTCCAAAGGTGTGGCTTCAATGCAAAGTCAGGACTATCAGAGCTCCAAAGGTGAGGCTTCAGTGCAAGGTCTGGACTATCAGAGCTCCAAAGGTGAGGCTTTAGTGGAAGGTCAGGACTATCAGAGTTCCAAAGGTGTGTCTTCAGTGCAACGTCAGGACTATCAGAGCTCCAAAGGTGTGGCTTCAGTGGATGGTCAGGACTATCAGAGTTCCAAAGGTGTGGCTTCAGTGCAAGGTCAGGACTATCAGAGCTCCAAAGGTGAGGCTTCAGTGCAAGGTCTGGACTATCAGAGCTCCAAAGGTGTGGCTTCAATGCAAAGTCAGGACTATCAGAGCTCCAAAGGTGAGGCTTCAGTGCAAGGTCTGGACTATCAGAGCTCCAAAGGTTTGGCTTCAGTGCAAAGTCAGGACTATCAGAGCTCCAAAGGTGTGGCTTCAGTGCAAGGTCTGGACTATCAGAGCTCCAAAGGTGTGGCTTCAGTGCAAGGTCTAGACTGTTAGACGGACCGGGAGGGTCGGCCGAGATTACGGGGAGAGGTCTCCGGGGAGAGCCGCCTCCAACGACTGTACAGACAAGTAACTTCCCCCCCACAGACGGACACCACACAAGATTGAAGGTTACGAGACTTTATATGCAATTCTTAGGTTACGATGATATGATACAAGGAGGTCTGGACTCAGGGGTCCCCTCGGTTCTGGTCTCTGGCTTAGGAAAGGGGTAGCGGGACAGTCTTTGTTACCAATGAGTGAAAAATAGCTCTCAATCCTCGAGCTCGGCGTTCTAGATGATCGGGCCGCGGCGGAGCCAGGCAGGTCCCGAGATGGACGAAGGAAAGACGACGGTCCGCGGCGGAGCCTGCAGGTCCCGGTGAAGATGACGGTTACAACGGTCCGCGGCCACGCCAGCAGGTCCCGACGACGATGATGGATTTGAAGGTTGCGAAGGCTGTGGCAGCGCCAACAGGCAGGACGATGGTGCACAAGACAGAGCTACGGCAGCGCCAGTAGTCCGTCTAGGATGAGTTCCTCTTTACGTCTCTCGACTCCAAGATACAACTGCCTTCCTGCTCTGGAGCTGCCCCAGTTATAGGGCTGGCGTGCTTTGATGTCCGGACCCTCGCACTTGGAGGTCGGGAGGTCCGGGATGAGGGAGTCCAGACACCCAGCAGGGGGGTGGAGCCAGCGCCCGGGGCAGCGATGGGCGAGCGGCACTTGGCGGGGGAGAGCCATCGGCACCTCTTTCTCCCATTGACTGGCCAAGTAGCCCGCTCACCTCCTGGGTGGAGGGTGGTGCCGGAATGTCTGAGGCCGGGCCAGGCCCAGGGTTGAGGTCGATCGGGGGCCAGGCGGCCTCGTGGTGGAGTGCCCAAGATGGCGCCCCAGGCTGGGCGCGTGGGCCGGCAGTGGATCGGACCCACGAGGTCAACATGCTCGAGGGCAGGGGTCCCTGAGGGGACGGAGGACGTGCAATGGTGGTGTGTGGTACTTGCGTGACTGGACTCAGGCCTGGTTGGGCCGGGGGAGAGCGGCCCTTCATGTGGCCTGTCCAACATGCGTCCCCCCAGCTGAAGGCGGGGAGAGTTACCCATCCTCTTGGGGACTCTCCTCGTCGAGGCGGAAAAACCGGGACAGGCCATCCGCGTTGGCGTGATCTGGCCCAGGCCGGTGTTCGACTGTGAAGTCCATACCTTGCAAGGAGATGGACCAGCGTAGCAACTTTGGGTTTTCCCCCCGCATATGCATCAACCACTGCAGGGGTCGGTGGTCGGTCTGCACCCGAAAGTGGGTGCCAAAAAGGTAGGGCCGGAGCTTCTTGAGGGCCCATACCATAGCGAAGGCTTCCCTCTCTATGGTGCTCCAGCGTTGCTCCCGTGGTAGGAGTCTCCGGCTGATGAAGGCCACCGGTTGATCAAGGCCTTCGGTGTTCACTTGAGACAGGACTGCCCCAATGCCCTGGTCGGAGGCGTCCGTCTGGACGACGAACTCCCGGCTGTAGTCTGGGGCCTGGAGCACAGGAGCGGAACACATGGCGGCCTTCAATTGTTCAAATGCAGTTTGACACTCTGGGGTCCAGTTGACTTTCTTGGGCTGATTCTTTGACGTGAGTTCTGTGATGGGCCCCACTATGGTACCATAGTCTTTCACGAACCTTCGGTAATAGCCCGTGAGGCCCAGGAAGGCTCGTACCTCGGTTTGGGTGATGGGGGGCTGCCAGTCCTGGATGGCGGCAATTTTCAGCTGTAGAGGGGCCACTAGGCCGCTTCCCACCTGGTGTCCGAGGTAGGTTACAGACCCTTGCCCAATTTGACACTTGCTGGCCTTGATCGTGAGGCCAGCTCGCTGAAGGGCTTGCAGCACTGCTCGGAGGTGGTGGAGGTGCTCGGTCCAGTGGTGGCTGTATACAGCGATGTCGTCTAGGTAGGCGGCGCTGAATCCTTCGAGCCCCGCCAGGACCTGATTGACGAGCCGTTGGAATGTTGCTGGGGCATTCTTCATGCCGAAGGGCATGACCGTGAAATGGTAATGGCCATCGGGAGGGGAGAAGGCAGAACGTTCTTGCGCTCGGGGTGTGAGGCCGATCTGCCAATAGCCTGCTGTCAGGTCGAAGAGGCTGAGGTAGCGGGCAGCTCCCATTCGGTCGACTAGTTCATCTGCCCGGGGGATGGGATGTGCGTCTGTTCTGGTGACCGCATTCAAGCCCCGGTAGTCGACGCAGAACCGGAGTTCTGGTGTGGTGCCGGGGGCAGCTGCTTTGGGGACCAGTACGACAGGGCTGGCCCAGGGACTGTCTGAGGGCTCGATGACCCCGAGCGTGAGCATCTTGGCTACTTCTTCCTGGATGCAGGCCCGTACCCGATCTGGCACGCGGTAGGCCCGGTGGCGGATAGGGGGGCTGTCCCCGGTGTCCACATCGTGCACACACCAGGAAGTGACACCTGGGGTGAGGGAGAACAGGCTGGCGAACTGTGACAGGAGGGCTTGACACTCTTGGCGTTGTTCTCTGGTGAGGGTCTCCGAGAGCCGGACCCCATCCACGGAGCCGTCTTGCTCCTGAGTCCGTAGGAGGTCAGGGAGAGGCTCGGATTCTTCTTCGACCCCATTGTCTGTGGCCATCAGGAGGCTGAGCTCTGTTCGCACAAAGTGGGGCTTTAGTCTGTTAGCGTGGAGGACCCGGAGAGGGTTCCGGGAGGATTCCATGTCGATGAGATAGGTGGCAGGACCCTTGCGCTCGATTACTTTGAAGGGCCCCGTCCATTTGTCTTGTAGGGCGCATGGCTCAGTGGGGGACATCACCCATACCTGTTGGCCAGGTTCGAATTCAATGGATGAGGCATTCTGGTCATACCATTTTTTCATGTCCTCTTGACTGGCCTCTAGGTTGGCTTTCGCTAGTTCTCTGAACCGCCGGGTCTGGTTGCGGAGGGTGAGGAGGTACCGGAAGACATCTGGAGGGTTCTTTAACGGAGGCATCTCCCAGCCCTCTTTGACTAGGCTGAGCGGTCCCCGCACTGGGTGTCCATATAGCAGTTCAAATGGGCTGAAGCCTAGGGATTTCTGAGGGACCTCTCGGTAGGCGAAGAGGAGGCACGGCAGCAGCACATCCCACTGGCGACGGAGGGGCTCTTCCAACCCCCCGATCATTCCCTTTAGCGTGCGGTTGAACCGCTCAACAAGTCCGTTCCCTTGGGGGTGATAGGGGGTCGTGAATCGGTAGGTGACCCCGCACTGTTGCCAGAGGGATTTCATGTATTTAGAGATAAAGTTCGTGCCTCTGTCGCTGACGACTTCTCGGGGGAAGCCCACACGGGAGAAGATCCCCATCAGAGCCCGGCCGACTACCGGGGCTGTCACAGTCCGCAGAGGAACAGCCTCAGGGTAGCGGGTGGCGTGGTCCACTAGCACCAAGATGAATCGATGGCCTTGTTTTGTGCGCGGGTCAAGGGGCCCCACAATGTCTATTCCGACCCTCTCAAATGGGGTAGTGACCACAGGGAAAGGTTGCAGGGGGGCCTTTAGTTTGCGGCCGCTCTTTCCACTGGCTTGGCACGTGGGGCAAGATCGGCAATGCTGGTGCACATCGTTCCTCATTTTGGGCCAGAAGAAGTGGGTCACTAGGCGACTGTAGGTTTTATCCTGTCCCAGGTGTCCTGCCAGGGGGACATCGTGGGCCAGGTTTAGCAGAAAGTCTCTAAAACGGAGGGGCACCACTAATACTCTGTTGGCCCCCAGCTCGGCGATTCTTTGCTCGCTGTACAGCAGATCATTGTCCCAGTAGACCCAATGAGTTCCGGAGGTATCCCCTGCGCTTTGGGCGAGCGCTTGCTGGCGGAGTCCCTCGAGGGAGGGACAGGTCTTCTGTTCTTGGCAAAATTGTTCTTGCGTGGGCCCTCCCTCTTGAGGCCACTGGTCGAGGTTAGCGAGGTCGGAGGGTTGAGCTGGTTCGGGGGGGATGTCATGGTCGGTGGTTTCGGCTGGGGCGACCGGAGGCGGTGGCGCCGGCCATTCGGGTTCTTCTGGGCGGTGGTTGGCACGGGCGGCCATGGACCGGGTGGTGACGCACGCCCAGTCTGGGACGCCTAACATCCCCAGGTGTTCTCTTCGCTCCACGGCTGCCCACGGAGAGCTTTCAAGGTCATTTCCAAGGAGGCAGTCTACGGGGGCGTCGTCTCGGACCGTTACTTTCAACATGCCGGAGACCCCTCCCCATTCGAAAGGGACGCAGGCCATCCGACACAAACTTTCCGAGTTATCGGCTGATCGTACAGGGCAGAGAATGTTCGGTAGATACTGTTCTGGGGCCACCAGGTGACAGCGGACGGCTGTTACACTGGCCCCGGTGTCACGAAGGGCTTCGGCCCGGCGTCCATTGATGCTCACCCATTGGCTGTACTTCTGGGTGTTAGCGGGTAGGGGGACCCGCGGGACCATGTCTTTTCCCCCTAAGCATGCTAGAGTCATGGCGGCTGGCTCCCACTCCTGATGCTCTTGTTCATATTCTTCCTGCTCCTCGGAGATCTGTTCTTCTCCTAGGGCCGCGGCGGCCACTTGGCGGGGCCTTGGGCTCTGGTACTGCGGGCAGTTTGGGTCGTTTGCGTAGTGGCCGACTCGTTGGCATCGGTGACACGTGACATTGGCTCTGTACCCCGGTCGCGCCGGGGTGCTGCCCCGGTTGGCCGGGGGGGTGGTGCTGGTTGTGGGGGCGGCCGGAGCGTTGTCTCTTCCTCGTCCTTGGCCCCCTCCTCCTCCTCTGGGTCGGTGCTGACCATTGTTGTTCCGGTTCTGTTCGTAGAACCCATTCCGGCCCACTCTGGTGATCTCCCACCGGTCAGCTTCCGCTGCGAGCTGCCGGGGATCGGTTAACTTGCTGTCGAGGAGGTGCTGGCGGAGTTCAATGAAGCAATTGTTCGACAGATGCTCCCATACCATCAGATTGAACAGTTGTTCGTAGGTCGTGACGTTGCTTCCTCTGATCCAGCCCTCGAAGGCTCGGCTAAAGTAGGTTACGTAGTCCACCCACGTTGTACCCGGGATGCGGGTGCAGTCTCGGAACCTCTGACGGTACATCTCGGGTGTGAGGCCATAGCGGGTGAGGAGGGCCGCTTTCATATGGTCATAGGAGGTCATCTGGTGGTCCGGGAGTTGTAGCAGGGTATCGCGGCCCTCATTGAGGAATCTCCCCCATAGACCGGCTCCCCAATCGCTTCTATCGATCCGGTGTGCAGTCATAGCGATTTCATAGGCCTTAAACCATTGCTGGATGTCGTCCTCTCGGAAATATTCTCGGACAACATCCTTGGGGATGTGTACCTTTTTCTCTGTGGCCCCTGAGGTGTGGGGTCGCTCGGGCACCCCTGCTTCTTTATTCTGCTTGCGCAGGTTGATCTCGGCTAGGTTCCGTTCGTGTTCGTACGCCAGTTTCTTTTCCTCGAGCTCCCTTTGTCTCTGTTTCTCCTCTCTTTCTTCTCGGAGACGCAGGTGCTCTAAGTTGATTTTTTGTTCGGCCAGCTTGAGTTCAATGTCCATCTTGAGTCGGGCCATTTCCAGCTCGTGTAGTCGGGTTCTTTCTCTTTCCTGGATCTCGTCTTGCGAGAGACCCGTTCTTTGCCCTTCAGGGGCCGTGGTGGTTTTTTCTGCGGTGCTTTGATCGGGGGTTCCGACAGCCCCGGTCTCTGCCCAAGATTCTAGGGCATGCTTGAAATCGTCTTTGGTGCTTAGTCCGGTGGTAGCGATACCCAGTTCGATGCAGAATTGTTTTAGTTCACGATGGCTGTACTCCTCTAGTTTCTCCATTTGGAACTTCTCAGTTGATCCGCTTTCTTTAGTTGTCATTGTGATTTCGTCGTGGGGTGAGCTACTCTCTCTACGTTATGCGGTGATTCGAATCGCGCCGCTGGCCACCAATGTTAGACGGACCGGGAGGGTCGGCCGAGATTACGGGGAGAGGTCTCCGGGGAGAGCCGCCTCCAACGACTGTACAGACAAGTAACTTCCCCCCCACAGACGGACACCACACAAGATTGAAGGTTACGAGACTTTATATGCAATTCTTAGGTTACGATGATATGATACAAGGAGGTCTGGACTCAGGGGTCCCCTCGGTTCTGGTCTCTGGCTTAGGAAAGGGGTAGCGGGACAGTCTTTGTTACCAATGAGTGAAAAATAGCTCTCAATCCTCGAGCTCGGCGTTCTAGATGATCGGGCCGCGGCGGAGCCAGGCAGGTCCCGAGATGGACGAAGGAAAGACGACGGTCCGCGGCGGAGCCTGCAGGTCCCGGTGAAGATGACGGTTACAACGGTCCGCGGCCACGCCAGCAGGTCCCGACGACGATGATGGATTTGAAGGTTGCGAAGGCTGTGGCAGCGCCAACAGGCAGGACGATGGTGCACAAGACAGAGCTACGGCAGCGCCAGTAGTCCGTCTAGGATGAGTTCCTCTTTACGTCTCTCGACTCCAAGATACAACTGCCTTCCTGCTCTGGAGCTGCCCCAGTTATAGGGCTGGCGTGCTTTGATGTCCGGACCCTCGCACTTGGAGGTCGGGAGGTCCGGGATGAGGGAGTCCAGACACCCAGCAGGGGGGTGGAGCCAGCGCCCGGGGCGGCGATGGGCGAGCGGCACTTGGCGGGGGAGAGCCATCGGCACCTCTTTCTCCCATTGACTGGCCAAGTAGCCCGCTCACCTCCTGGGTGGAGGGTGGTGCCGGAATGTCTGAGGCCGGGCCAGGCCCAGGTTGAGGTCGATCGGGGGCCAGGCGGCCTCGTGGTGGAGTGTCCAAGATGGCGCCCCAGGCTGGGCGCGTGGGCCGGCAGTGGATCGGACCCGCGAGGTCAACATGCTCGAGGGCAGGGGTCCCTGAGGGGACGGAGGACGTGCAATGGTGGTGTGTGGTACTTGCGTGACTGGACTCAGGCCTATCAGAGCTCCAAAGGTGAGGCTATAGTGGAAGGTCAGGACTATCAGAGTTCCAAAGGTGTGTCTTCAGTGCAAGGTCAGGACTATCCGAGCTCCAAAGGTGTGGCTTAAGTGCAAGGTCAGGACTATCAGAGCTCCAAAGGTGTAGCTTCAGTGCAAGGTCAGGACTATCAGAGCTCCAAAGGTGTGGCTTCAATGCAAAGTCAGGACTATCAGAGCTCCAAAGGTGTGGCTTCAATGCAAAGTCAGGACTATCAGAGCTCCAAAGGTGTAGCTTCAGTGCAAGGTCTGGACTATCAGAGCTCCAAATTTGAGGCTTTAGTGGAAGGTCAGGACTATCAGAGCTCCAAAGGTGTAGCTTCAGTGCAAGGCCAGGACTATCAGAGCTCCAAAGGTGTGGCTTCAGTGCAAGGTCAGTAATATCAGGGCTGCAATGGTGTGGATTCAGTGCGACGTCAGGACTATCAGAGTTCCAAAGGTGTGTCTTCAGTGCAAGGTCAGGACTATCCGAGCTCCAAAGGTGTGGCTTAAGTGCAAGGTCAGGACTATCAGAGCTCCAAAGGTGTGGCTTCAGTGCAAGGTCAGGACTATCAGAGCTCCAAAGGTGTGGCTTCAATGCAAAGTCAGGACTATCAGAGCTCCAAAGGTGTGGCTTCAATGCAAAGTCAGGACTATCAGAGCTCCAAAGGTGTAGCTTCAGTGCAAGGTCTGGACTATCAGAGCTCCAAATTTGAGGCTTTAGTGGAAGGTCAGGACTATCAGAGCTCCAAAGGTGTAGCTTCAGTGCAAGGTCTGGACTATCAGAGCTCCAAATTTGAGGCTTTAGTGGAAGGTCAGGACTATCAGAGCTCCAAAGGTGAGGCTTCAGTGCAAGGTCAGGACTATCCAAGCTCCAAAGGTGTGGCTTCAGTGCAAGGTCAGGAATATCAGGGCTGCAATGGTGTGGATTCAGTGCAACGTCAGGACTATCAGAGCTCCGAAGGTGAGGCTTCAGTGCAAGGTCTGGACTATCAGAGCTCCAAAGGTGAGGCTTCAGTGGATGGTCAGGACTATCAGAGTTCCAAAGGTGTGTCTTCAGTGCAAGGTCAGGACTATCCGAGCTCCAAAGGTGTGGCTTAAGTGCAAGGTCAGGACTATCAGAGCTACAAAGGTGTGGCTTCAGTGCAAGGTCTGAACTATCACAGCTCCAAAGGTGTGGCTTCAATGCAAAGTCAGGACTATCAGAGCTCCAAAGGTGAGGCTTCAGTGCAAGGTCAGGACTATCAGAGCTCCAAAGGTGAGGCTTTAGTGGAAGGTCAGGACTATCAGAGTTCCAAAGGTGTGGCTTCAGTGTAAGGTCTGGACTATCACAGCTCCAAAGGTGTGGCTTCAATGCAAAGTCAGGACTATCAGAGCTCCAAAGGTGAGGCTTCAGTGCAAGGTCTGGACTATCAGAGCTCCAAAGGTGAGGCTTTAGTGGAAGGTCAAGACTATCAGAGTTCCAAAGGTGTGTCTTCAGTGCAACGTCAGGACTATCAGAGCTCCAAAGGTGTGGCTTCAGTGGATGGTCAGGACTATCAGAGTTCCAAAGGTGTGGCTTCAGTGCAAGGTCAGGACTATCAGAGCTCCAAAGGTGAGGCTTCAGTGCAAGGTCTGGACTATCAGAGCTCCAAAGGTGTGGCTTCAATGCAAAGTCAGGACTATCAGAGCTCCAAAGGTGAGGCTTCAGTGCAAGGTCTGGACTATCAGAGCTCCAAAGGTTTGGCTTCAGTGCAAAGTCAGGACTATCAGAGCTCCAAAGGTGTGGCTTCAGTGCAAGGTCTGGACTATCAGAGCTCCAAAGGTGTGGCTTCAGTGCAATGTCTAGACTATCAGAGCTCCAAAGGTGTGGCTTCAGTGCAAGGTCTGGACTATCAGAGCTCCAAAGGTGTGGCTTCAGTGCAAGGTCTGGACTATCAGAGCTCCAAAGGTGTGGCTTCAGTGGATGGTCAGGACTATCAGAGTTCCAAAGGTGTGGCTTCATTGCAAAGTCAGGACTATCAGAGCTCCAAAGGCGTGGCTTCAGTGCAAGGTCAGGACTATCCAAGCTCCAAAGGCGTGTCTTCAGTGCAAGGTCAGGACTATCAGAGCTCCAAAGGTGTGGCTTCAGTGCAAGGTCAGTAATATCAGGGCTGCAATGGTGTGGATTCAGTGCAACCTCACGACTATCAGAGTTCCAAAGGTGTGTCTTCAGTGCAAGGTCAGGACTATCCGAGCTCCAAAGGTGTGGCTTCAGTGCAAGGTCAGTAATATCAGGGCTGCAATGGTGTGGATTCAGTGCAACGTCAGGACTATCAGAGTTCCAAAGGTGTGACTTCAGTGCAAGGTCAGGACTATCAGAGCTCCAAAGGTGTGGCTTCAGTGCAAGGTCAGGACTATCAGAGCTCCAAAGGTGTGGCTTCAATGCAAAGTCAGGACTATCAGAGCTCCAAAGGTGTGGCTTCAATGCAAAGTCAGGACTATCAGAGCTCCAAAGGTGTAGCTTCAGTGCAAGGTCTGGACTATCAGAGCTCCAAATTTGAGGCTTTAGTGGAAGGTCAGGACTATCAGAGCTCCAAAGGTGTAGCTTCAGTGCAAGGTCTGGACTATCAGAGCTCCAAATTTGAGGCTTTAGTGGAAGGTCAGGACTATCAGAGCTCCAAAGGTGTAGCTTCAGTGCAAGGTCTGGACTATCAGAGCTCCAAAGGTGAGGCTTCAGTGGATGGTCAGGACTATCAGAGTTCCAAAGGTGTGTCTTCAGTGCAAGGTCAGGACTATCCGAGCTCCAAAGGTGTGGCTTAAGTGCAAGGTCAGGACTATCAGAGCTCCAAAGGTGTGGCTTCAGTGCAAGGTCTGGACTATCAGAGCTCCAAAGGTGTGGCTTCAGTGCAAGGTCTGGACTATCAGAGCTCCAAAGGTGAGGCTTTAGTGGAAGGTCAGGACTATCAGAGCTCCAAAGGTGTAGCTTCAGTGCAAGGTCTGGACTATCAGAGCTCCAAAGGTGAGGCTTCAGTGGATGGTCAGGACTATCAGAGTTCCAAAGGTGTGTCTTCAGTGCAAGGTCAGGACTATCCGAGCTCCAAAGGTGTGGCTTCAGTGCAAGGTCTGGACTATCAGAGCTCCAAAGGTGTGGCTTCAATGCAAAGTCAGGACTATCAGAGCTCCAAAGGTGAGGCTTCAGTGCAAGGTCTGGACTATCAGAGCTCCAAAGGTGAGGCTTTAGTGGAAGGTCAGGACTATCAGAGTTCCAAAGGTGTGGCTTCAGTGTAAGGTCTGGACTATCACAGCTCCAAAGGTGTGGCTTCAATGCAAAGTCAGGACTTTCAGAGCTCCAAAGGTGAGGCTTCAGTGCAAGGTCTGGACTATCAGAGCTCCAAAGGTGAGGCTTTAGTGGAAGGTCAGGACTATCAGAGTTCCAAAGGTGTGTCTTCAGTGCAACGTCAGGACTATCAGAGCTCCAAAGGTGAGGCTTTAGTGGAAGGTCAGGACTATCAGAGTTCCAAAGGTGTGTCTTCAGTGCAACGTCAGGACTATCCGAGCTCCAAAGGTGTGGCTTCAGTGGATGGTCAGGACTATCAGAGTTCCAAAGGTGTGGCTTCAGTGCAAGGTCTGGACTATCACAGCTCCAAAGGTGTGGCTTCAATGCAAAGTCAGGACTATCAGAGCTCCAAAGGTGTGTCTTCAGTGCAAGGTCAGGACTATCAGAGCTCCAAAGGTGTGGCTTCAGTGCAAGGTCAGGACTATCAGAGCTCCAAAGGTGTGGCTTCAATGCAAAGTCAGGACTATCAGAGCTCCAAAGGTGTGGCTTCAATGCAAAGTCAGGACTATCAGAGCTCCAAAGGTGTAGCTTCAGTGCAAGGTCTGGACTATCAGAGCTCCAAATTTGAGGCTTTAGTGGAAGGTCAGGACTATCAGAGCTCCAAAGGTGTAGCTTCAGTGCAAGGTCTGGACTATCAGAGCTCCAAATTTGAGGCTTTAGTGGAAGGTCAGGACTATCAGAGCTCCAAAGGTGTAGCTTCAGTGCAAGGTCTGGACTATCAGAGCTCCAAAGGTGAGGCTTCAGTGGATGGTCAGGACTATCAGAGTTCCAAAGGTGTGTCTTCAGTGCAAGGTCAGGACTATCCGAGCTCCAAAGGTGTGGCTTAAGTGCAAGGTCAGGACTATCAGAGCTCCAAAGGTGTGGCTTCAGTGCAAGGTCTGGACTATCAGAGCTCCAAAGGTGTGGCTTCAGTGCAAGGTCTGGACTATCAGAGCTCCAAAGGTGAGGCTTTAGTGGAAGGTCAGGACTATCAGAGCTCCAAAGGTGTAGCTTCAGTGCAAGGTCTGGACTATCAGAGCTCCAAAGGTGAGGCTTCAGTGGATGGTTAGGACTATCAGAGTTCCAAAGGTGTGTCTTCAGTGCAAGGTCAGGACTATCCGAGCTCCAAAGGTGTGGCTTCAGTGCAAGGTCTGGACTATCAGAGCTCCAAAGGTGTGGCTTCAATGCAAAGTCAGGACTATCAGAGCTCCAAAGGTGAGGCTTCAGTGCAAGGTCTGGACTATCAGAGCTCCAAAGGTGAGGCTTTAGTGGAAGGTCAGGACTATCAGAGTTCCAAAGGTGTGGCTTCAGTGTAAGGTCTGGACTATCACAGCTCCAAAGGTGTGGCTTCAATGCAAAGTCAGGACTTTCAGAGCTCCAAAGGTGAGGCTTCAGTGCAAGGTCTGGACTATCAGAGCTCCAAAGGTGAGGCTTTAGTGGAAGGTCAGGACTATCAGAGTTCCAAAGGTGTGTCTTCAGTGCAACGTCAGGACTATCAGAGCTCCAAAGGTGAGGCTTTAGTGGAAGGTCAGGACTATCAGAGTTCCAAAGGTGTGTCTTCAGTGCAACGTCAGGACTATCCGAGCTCCAAAGGTGTGGCTTCAGTGGATGGTCAGGACTATCAGAGTTCCAAAGGTGTGGCTTCAGTGCAAGGTCTGGACTATCACAGCTCCAAAGGTGTGGCTTCAATGCAAAGTCAGGACTATCAGAGCTCCAAAGGTGAGGCTTCAGTGCAAGGTCAGGACTATCACAGCTCCAAAGGTGTGGCTTCAATGCAAAGTCAGGACTATCAGAGCTCCAAAGGTGAGGCTTCAGTGCAAGGTCTGGACTATCAGAGCTCCAAAGGTGTGGCTTCAATGCAAAGTCAGGACTATCAGAGCTCCAAAGGTGTGGCTTCAGTGCAAGGTCTGGACTATCAGAGCTCCAAAGGTGAGGCTATAGTGGAAGGTCAGGACTATCAGAGTTCCAAAGGTGTGTCTTCAGTGCAAGGTCAGGACTATCCGAGCTCCAAAGGTGTGGCTTAAGTGCAAGGTCAGGACTATCAGAGCTCCAAAGGTGTAGCTTCAGTGCAAGGTCAGGACTATCAGAGCTCCAAAGGTGTGGCTTCAATGCAAAGTCAGGACTATCAGAGCTCCAAAGGTGTGGCTTCAATGCAAAGTCAGGACTATCAGAGCTCCAAAGGTGTAGCTTCAGTGCAAGGTCTGGACTATCAGAGCTCCAAATTTGAGGCTTTAGTGGAAGGTCAGGACTATCAGAGCTCCAAAGGTGTAGCTTCAGTGCAAGGCCAGGACTATCAGAGCTCCAAAGGTGTGGCTTCAGTGCAAGGTCAGTAATATCAGGGCTGCAATGGTGTGGATTCAGTGCGACGTCAGGACTATCAGAGTTCCAAAGGTGTGTCTTCAGTGCAAGGTCAGGACTATCCGAGCTCCAAAGGTGTGGCTTAAGTGCAAGGTCAGGACTATCAGAGCTCCAAAGGTGTGGCTTCAGTGCAAGGTCAGGACTATCAGAGCTCCAAAGGTGTGGCTTCAA
Source organism: Lissotriton vulgaris (assembly GCF_964263255.1). Classification (NCBI taxonomy): domain Eukaryota; kingdom Metazoa; phylum Chordata; class Amphibia; order Caudata; family Salamandridae; genus Lissotriton; species Lissotriton vulgaris. The sequence goes on from NC_141699.1 coordinate 47,754,361, forward strand.
TGCAAAGTCAGGACTATCAGAGCTCCAAAGGTGTGGCTTCAATGCAAAGTCAGGACTATCAGAGCTCCAAAGGTGTAGCTTCAGTGCAAGGTCTGGACTATCAGAGCTCCAAATTTGAGGCTTTAGTTGAAGGTCAGGACTATCAGAGCTCCAAAGGTGTAGCTTCAGTGCAAGGTCTGGACTATCAGAGCTCCAAATTTGAGGCTTTAGTGGAAGGTCAGGACTATCAGAGCTCCAAAGGTGAGGCTTCAGTGCAAGGTCAGGACTATCCAAGCTCCAAAGGTGTGGCTTCAGTGCAAGGTCAGGAATATCAGGGCTGCAATGGTGTGGATTCAGTGCAACGTCAGGACTATCAGAGCTCCGAAGGTGAGGCTTCAGTGCAAGGTCTGGACTATCAGAGCTCCAAAGATGAGGCTTCAGTGGATGGTCAGGACTATCAGAGTTCCAAAGGTGTGTCTTCAGTGCAAGGTCAGGACTATCCGAGCTCCAAAGGTGTGGCTTAAGTGCAAGGTCAGGACTATCAGAGCTACAAAGGTGTGGCTTCAGTGCAAGGTCTGAACTATCACAGCTCCAAAGGTGTGGCTTCAATGCAAAGTCAGGACTATCAGAGCTCCAAAGGTGAGGCTTCAGTGCAAGGTCAGGACTATCAGAGCTCCAAAGGTGAGGCTTTAGTGGAAGGTCAGGACTATCAGAGTTCCAAAGGTGTGGCTTCAGTGTAAGGTCTGGACTATCACAGCTCCAAAGGTGTGGCTTCAATGCAAAGTCAGGACTATCAGAGCTCCAAAGGTGAGGCTTCAGTGCAAGGTCTGGACTATCAGAGCTCCAAAGGTGAGGCTTTAGTGGAAGGTCAGGACTATCAGAGTTCCAAAGGTGTGTCTTCAGTGCAACGTCAGGACTATCAGAGCTCCAAAGGTGTGGCTTCAGTGGATGGTCAGGACTATCAGAGTTCCAAAGGTGTGGCTTCAGTGCAAGGTCAGGACTATCAGAGCTCCAAAGGTGAGGCTTCAGTGCAAGGTCTGGACTATCAGAGCTCCAAAGGTGTGGCTTCAATGCAAAGTCAGGACTATCAGAGCTCCAAAGGTGAGGCTTCAGTGCAAGGTCTGGACTATCAGAGCTCCAAAGGTTTGGCTTCAGTGCAAAGTCAGGACTATCAGAGCTCCAAAGGTGTGGCTTCAGTGCAAGGTCTGGACTATCAGAGCTCCAAAGGTGTGGCTTCAGTGCAAGGTCTAGACTATCAGAGCTCCAAAGGTGTGGCTTCAGTGCAAGGTCTGGACTATCAGAGCTCCAAAGGTGTGGCTTCAGTGCAAGGTCTGGACTATCAGAGCTCCAAAGGTGTGGCTTCAGTGGATGGTCAGGACTATCAGAGTTCCAAAGGTGTGGCTTCATTGCAAAGTCAGGACTATCAGAGCTCCAAAGGCGTGGCTTCAGTGCAAGGTCAGGACTATCCAAGCTCCAAAGGCGTGTCTTCAGTGCAAGGTCAGGACTATCAGAGCTCCAAAGGTGTGGCTTCAGTGCAAGGTCAGTAATATCAGGGCTGCAATGGTGTGGATTCAGTGCAACCTCACGACTATCAGAGTTCCAAAGGTGTGTCTTCAGTGCAAGGTCAGGACTATCCGAGCTCCAAAGGTGTGGCTTCAGTGCAAGGTCAGTAATATCAGGGCTGCAATGGTGTGGATTCAGTGCAACGTCAGGACTATCAGAGTTCCAAAGGTGTGACTTCAGTGCAAGGTCAGGACTATCAGAGCTCCAAAGGTGTGGCTTCAGTGCAAGGTCAGGACTATCAGAGCTCCAAAGGTGTGGCTTCAATGCAAAGTCAGGACTATCAGAGCTCCAAAGGTGTGGCTTCAATGCAAAGTCAGGACTATCAGAGCTCCAAAGGTGTAGCTTCAGTGCAAGGTCTGGACTATCAGAGCTCCAAATTTGAGGCTTTAGTGGAAGGTCAGGACTATCAGAGCTCCAAAGGTGTAGCTTCAGTGCAAGGTCTGGACTATCAGAGCTCCAAATTTGAGGCTTTAGTGGAAGGTCAGGACTATCAGAGCTCCAAAGGTGTAGCTTCAGTGCAAGGTCTGGACTATCAGAGCTCCAAAGGTGAGGCTTCAGTGGATGGTCAGGACTATCAGAGTTCCAAAGGTGTGTCTTCAGTTTAAGGTCAGGACTATCCGAGCTCCAAAGGTGTGGCTTAAGTGCAAGGTCAGGACTATCAGAGCTCCAAAGGTGTGGCTTCAGTGCAAGGTCTGGACTATCAGAGCTCCAAAGGTGTGGCTTCAGTGCAAGGTCTGGACTATCAGAGCTCCAAAGGTGAGGCTTTAGTGGAAGGTCAGGACTATCAGAGCTCCAAAGGTGTAGCTTCAGTGCAAGGTCTGGACTATCAGAGCTCCAAAGGTGAGGCTTCAGTGGATGGTCAGGACTATCAGAGTTCCAAAGGTGTGTCTTCAGTGCAAGGTCAGGACTATCCGAGCTCCAAAGGTGTGGCTTCAGTGCAAGGTCTGGACTATCAGAGCTCCAAAGGTGTGGCTTCAATGCAAAGTCAGGACTATCAGAGCTCCAAAGGTGAGGCTTCAGTGCAAGGTCTGGACTATCAGAGCTCCAAAGGTGAGGCTTTAGTGGAAGGTCAGGACTATCAGAGTTCCAAAGGTGTGGCTTCAGTGTAAGGTCTGGACTATCACAGCTCCAAAGGTGTGGCTTCAATGCAAAGTCAGGACTTTCAGAGCTCCAAAGGTGAGGCTTCAGTGCAAGGTCTGGACTATCAGAGCTCCAAAGGTGAGGCTTTAGTGGAAGGTCAGGACTATCAGAGTTCCAAAGGTGTGTCTTCAGTGCAACGTCAGGACTATCAGAGCTCCAAAGGTGAGGCTTTAGTGGAAGGTCAGGACTATCAGAGTTCCAAAGGTGTGTCTTCAGTGCAACGTCAGGACTATCCGAGCTCCAAAGGTGTGGCTTCAGTGGATGGTCAGGACTATCAGAGTTCCAAAGGTGTGGCTTCAGTGCAAGGTCTGGACTATCACAGCTCCAAAGGTGTGGCTTCAATGCAAAGTCAGGACTATCAGAGCTCCAAAGGTGTGTCTTCAGTGCAAGGTCAGGACTATCAGAGCTCCAAAGGTGTGGCTTCAGTGCAAGGTCAGGACTATCAGAGCTCCAAAGGTGTGGCTTCAATGCAAAGTCAGGACTATCAGAGCTCCAAAGGTGTGGCTTCAATGCAAAGTCAGGACTATCAGAGCTCCAAAGGTGTAGCTTCAGTGCAAGGTCTGGACTATCAGAGCTCCAAATTTGAGGCTTTAGTGGAAGGTCAGGACTATCAGAGCTCCAAAGGTGTAGCTTCAGTGCAAGGTCTGGACTATCAGAGCTCCAAATTTGAGGCTTTAGTGGAAGGTCAGGACTATCAGAGCTCCAAAGGTGTAGCTTCAGTGCAAGGTCTGGACTATCAGAGCTCCAAAGGTGAGGCTTCAGTGGATGGTCAGGACTATCAGAGTTCCAAAGGTGTGTCTTCAGTGCAAGGTCAGGACTATCCGAGCTCCAAAGGTGTGGCTTAAGTGCAAGGTCAGGACTATCAGAGCTCCAAAGGTGTGGCTTCAGTGCAAGGTCTGGACTATCAGAGCTCCAAAGGTGTGGCTTCAGTGCAAGGTCTGGACTATCAGAGCTCCAAAGGTGAGGCTTTAGTGGAAGGTCAGGACTATCAGAGCTCCAAAGGTGTAGCTTCAGTGCAAGGTCTGGACTATCAGAGCTCCAAAGGTGAGGCTTCAGTGGATGGTTAGGACTATCAGAGTTCCAAAGGTGTGTCTTCAGTGCAAGGTCAGGACTATCCGAGCTCCAAAGGTGTGGCTTCAGTGCAAGGTCTGGACTATCAGAGCTCCAAAGGTGTGGCTTCAATGCAAAGTCAGGACTATCAGAGCTCCAAAGGTGAGGCTTCAGTGCAAGGTCTGGACTATCAGAGCTCCAAAGGTGAGGCTTTAGTGGAAGGTCAGGACTATCAGATAAGCATGGGCGAATTTTGCGGATCTCGCGTTCGCGAATTTGCGGATTTTTGAACTCGCAATCCGCAAAATCCGCGAATTCTTGCGAATTTGCGGATTTTTTTTTTTTTTTGTGTTCGCAAGGATTTCTGCCAGTTCGCGAGGGTTTCGTACCAGTTCGCAATTGCGAACTTACATTTCGTCGCGCAACGGTCGCGAATTATGTTGTTTCTACGTCTGGTTCATCATCACAGGTTCCCAGCACCCTCTGTTTCACCACTGCAACCCTCTGTTACATCAATGCCACCCTCTGGTTCATCATTACTGTAGATTATGGGGGGGAAAAGCAAGCACACCATCCCTGCTTCAACTCAGATGAATTAATTTGGGGTTAGTTTATTAATGTGTCACTGTTTTAAAATTCCAGTCTGGCACCTGCTTCCTTATCTGTAATTTTGCTTTCTGTTGCAGTGCATTTTTTTTCCCCAGGACCTTCTTTGTGGCCTACTTGTAGCTATTGTATGAGCCTGCTGTGAGGGTCAGAGCAGGGTCATACAATTGTTGCAACTAGCAACTGAATTCTGGAGGGGCCCCAGTCAGGAAGCACTACCGGGAATTGTTACTAATGATGAGTTTGAACTCTTGCCCCTGCCGAGTGCTTTCACTTTTGAAAAACTCGTTTTTCTGCAATTTCGCGGGGTTCGCGGGGTGCGAACACGCGCAAGATCGGATTCAGAAGCCGCAAATTCGTGCGAATATGCAATTTGTTTTTTTTGCGGCGTGTTAGTTGGCAAGGTTTTGTGCGTTTTTGCAAGCCGCTCGTAGCGCAAGACGCGAAGTTACCCTCGCGGTCGTTCAAGGGCGCAGCCATCTTGTTTGCCTGACGTATTTCCGTTTCCGGGCGCGAAGTGTAATCTCGCAAAGTCCGCGGTTTGCCAGTACAGTCTCGCGCGTGTTCGCAAGGAAAATCTCGCGCGAACTTACCCGCGCGGTCGTGAACGGGCGCGGCCATCTTGTTTCTCATTCATTGCTATGGTTCTGGGCATGGTCTTTGTATCCTCTGTCAATCTCTGCCATCCTTTGCTTGTTTGAAGTTTTTTTTTATCTATTTTACTTATTATCTATCCCTCTATTTTTCTAGCCCTATATTTTTGTGTTTACTGCTACTTTTGGTTAATTTTAAACTACTTTTGTAAACTCTTTTCTTTTCTTCTCTTCCCTATTCTATTTTCTTTATTCCTTTCCGCCCAGACCATGGTGAAGGGAGCCGGGAAGCATCCCGAGAAGGGGAAGGGTCCCGCACCCCGTGTCCGGCTCCCGTGCGGGCGTTTGAGGGGGGAGCTAGTGATGCCACGGGAGATCTTTACCCCGGAGGAGGTGGCCCAACTCATTTTTTATGTTCAGCGCCGCCTCCCCAGGACCATCATGGGAGGCGGCAAGATCAGTGCCGGGTACGGGGCCCGGGAGCGCCGGAAGCGGTGGGAGAAGGTGTGCCAGGCCATTTACCACCACTCTCGGGTCTGGCGCACCTACAACCAGGCCACCCACCGCTGGACGGATGTCCTGACCCGTGAGCGAGATCTGCTCGACCTCCTTGGCCTTGAGATCCCCGGGCTTGGTGAGTAGTAGTAGCTATGTCTTTACTACTATGTTTTCTCCTGCTGTGTTATTATATTGCAAATTTTTGTTTTTTACCAAGAGCAATAATGCTGCTCATTACATTGTAGGTACATTTTATTTCAAAATCTTCTGTGCATTTCAGGTACACTGCTCTCCTTCTCAGTAGTGTTGCTACTATGCTTATTTGTTTTAGATTTTGTGTTCATTTCATTGGCCTGTGAAATTATGTATGAGTGTAGTTGAAAGAACTGCGCAATGCTACACACTAAGGTTCAGATTTTTAATTACCGGCGCATCCCTGCAAAGTTGCAGGGATGCGCCAGTAATTGTGCGTCACGCCACCATCACCCATGGTGCGCCGTATTACAATGCGGCGCGCCATGGGCCCAAAACGTCACCAAAGCGTTACGCATCTGTGCCGTAAAGGTGGCGCATTGCTGGAGTTGCGTCGCAACGATGGTGCAGCTCCATCAATTCTCTGGGGTGCCCTATCTCCCCAATGCTGCGTCAAGCCGTACGTCTGCTTCAAGCAGGCGCAGGGTTTGAGTCACGCATCATTGTCCTCAAAGTGACTGATTGAAATCTTGTAGATTTCCCTCAGCCACTTTTAGGATGCGTTCCTGCGCAGGAACGCCCTCCCTTGCGCCGGAACACCCCTATTGGCGCAGGGCTTTACAACGTGATGCATCTCCCAGATGCGTCACGTTGTTAATATACGCCGCACCATTGCGCCTCTTTTGTGCTGTCGCTGCGTCACAAAAGTCACGCAACAATGGAGCAAAAGAGCCGCAAGGGCCTTATAAATCAGCCCCTACAGACTCAAGTCCAGTCCTTCCTTTGTACACATGGCGATAAGAAGAAATAGTGGTGGTGGATTAATAGTTTGAGTATTTTAATGACTGGTGAATGTAGTAGGAAACTTTAGTGTTGTCGCTGATCTTCAATCACGATGGACTTTGGCTGTCACTTTGCGTGCTGCGGACTGCTGCCTGCCAATCCTAGGCAAACCTTTTTAGTACTTTGTTTAGTGAGTTACATAGGGTAGTTTCCAATTCGACGGTCCGCAAATCAAGCAATACTAAAGTAATGACGTAGTCGACCACATGAGATTGGTCAATAATATATCCCGTGGAGTCGTTCCCTATTTGCTATTTCGCAAAAATATTTTGTTACTTTGTTAGTTCTTTTTTAAATGTTTGATTTGGTTGAGAAATAAATATCATCCATGTTTTCTGTTTTTCTTTCTTTCATGTTGTACATCAGCTTCCCCCAGGGGCAAGAGGAGGACACAGGAGGAGGAGGAGGAGGGTGCTGTTGTCGATGCAGGCCAGGACCGGGCAGTCGAGGGCTCCTTTGCTGGCCCCAGTAAGTTTTAATTTTAATATAGAGTACTTATTTTTTCCTAGCGTTCCTCATGCGATTTTTTCTAAATCGTCTTTGATCTTCTTGTAGACAGGATCTAAATTCTTATCCCTATGACTCCGTGTGGTATTACTAGATTATTCTTATTAGTCTGTCTGTGTAGCTAACTAAGATTGCACATTTGGCATTTCCATTGGACTCCCATTCTAGTCAGCAATAGCTCTATGCACTGAGTGTAGTCCTCTGGGATTGTCCATAATGTCTTTTCAAGTATTCTAAATGTTTATGCTTTGACCATTGCCAACAATAAAAAGGTGAATGACCACCACCAAGAAATAATAAGATACTACTTTACTTTTGGTTTGGATAGGACAATCCATTCTACTACTGTTGCAGGGACAAATCTGCACAAACAGAACTATGGACACTAAATAATGCATCGCTTAGCTTATCAATTATAATAGGTGCTGTAACTGTTAGACTTTCCACATACCTCAGTGATAACAGACTTTGTAGTTGAACCCCCAATCTCCTTACTGACTAGATAGTGTGGCAGAGTCATTTAGCTCCCAAAGTCACCGATGGCAGAGGCACGGACTCATGCTTGCAAAAATTCGAAAACCTTTAGCTCATCCACTCTAGTCTGGAGGACCAAAAACCACAGAGTCTATTTAAGTTTAAAAGCTTTATTAAAAGTAAACACATTTATTAAATTCAAGTTTGTCATAAAAGTGAACGTGTAACTGAAAATGGAAAAGTGCTTAGTGCTGACGATTAATTGGACACATTTCTTGTGGTCGAGCCGAGCTCTCACCTGGTTTGAACTTGATCCTGCTCGTGTTCTTAGAAGTCAAGGTTCTGTCTGTTAGGAGAAAAAGTGGTGCGAGTTAAAAAGTAAAAAGCAAACATTCATCAGTTGTGCCAAAAAGTGCAGCAAGACAACAGCCTTCCCTGGAAAAAGGGACATTTTTACTCTAGAGTACACAGTCAAAAATTATTAAATTGTACACTTTTTTTCACATTTCTTTCTTCCTCCTAGACCAAATATTATATAGTAGTGAGTGGTGTATTCTAACATTATTAAATGTACTTTGTAGGTGGAACATCTGGAGACGGGGCCAGCGCGGAGGTGGTGGCATTGGACGAGGAGGACAACTCTGGGGAGGAGGCGGTGCAAGTGCCGGAAAAGGACATGCCTGTGAGGGTTCACACGGTGGTGGCGGGCAGAGGTAAGCTATACATTCCTTAGTCATTGAGATTGAAGACTGCAGAGTGTGCTTTCTGCACGGGTGTATTATAAAAAAAGCAGGTAGTAGCCTCCTCTAAATGTACTTCGACTTAGCTGTGAAGTTTTTGGCGAGAAGAATCCCAATCAGATCTGAGGTGAACTTGATGGATGGGATGAACGAAAAGCGAAAGAAGGGTGTAAGTAAGTGTGGAAGCACGAGAAATGTAATGATGACTGGCAAAGAAGAATGATATGTGTTTGCTTGGTCCCCGAGGTGGCTGGGAAGGTAAGAAAATGGTATGGTGCATGGCTGGGTGAATGATGAAGCATGGATGGGTGGAAGGAGAACAGCCTGGGTGGGTGAGACAGAAACTGTATGTCTGCAATATACTTTGAATGGATGGATGCCTGGATCATTCATGGTACTATCTGACTCTTAGATAGCATATGTGAATCTAGAGAGAGTAGACGGTCACTGGATGAACTAAGTGTTACTTTGAAGAGCATGTAACACCGCACCCGCACGTCCGTTCCAGTGTAGGAAAGGCAAGGAAAAGAAGTTGTAACGTTGTCCAAAGACTACCATGAATAGTAGCAGTAGTTTGTATTGCAACTGCAAGCACAGCATATATCCAGTTATTACGATGGGCACTCCCTACCTCCCTTAATAACTTTAGTTTAGTAGTAGTACGTCATTCATGTGTGGGGGTATCACTGTTCACTCAATAATAAGCAAAGCACCTAAAGTCATCCCATATGTCATCAAATACATCCCATGTGAAGTGATAGATAATCAGATAATTTAGCTTCTTCATTTTCCTTTTCTAATACTCATTTGCACTGTAGGGTGAAAGCTAAATTAATTAAGCAGTAGCCCTTTTAACAGAGTATTCTCAGTGCCACCCGTAATAGAAAAGTAAGAGCTTCACCACCTGCATGTACTGGACCGGTACAGTAACGCAAGTCTGTCTCACTCACCATGGTGTGCGTCTGTTTTTCTCGGGTGCAAGTTCACTGCGCTGGCATTATGCCGGCTTGCATAAGATAACGTACCAATTGTCCTAAACAAGAGAGAAGAAGAAGAATAAGAGTGGTGTACTGTCATAGTCGACTGTAATAGAAGTCCATAGTGCTCGTAGAATTTGTTCCTTAAACTCCCACTAATGTTAGAGCAAGGATGAAGAAGTCGGAGGTTACATAGATACTGTCCTCAATAGTTATGCACTGTGCTTTCAATTTGCTACTTGTACTGTGACAACTTTCTGCTCAATCATTTTGTGTTAATCTTAAGGAGCATTGGTTACAGACTATGTCTTTCTTTTTTCATGTAGTTGCTCCTTCCAAATCCAAGACACCATCAAGGAGGAAGGAGCAGGCTCGAATGGCCCGGCAACGGAGGCTGGATGCCACTGTGGCTGAATATCGGCGGCTGGTGGCCCTGCAGGAGGAGGAGACGCAGTCTGGAACAACAACAACGTCCACTGGGACAGCTGCCTCCTCCTCCGTGCGGGCTGCCAGCCAGCGCAGTGCTCCAGCGGTACGGAGCCGGGCTACCAAAGCCAAACGCCACCGCCCAGCAGCAAAGAAAGCAGCTGCCCCTCACAGGATTTGCAAGGCACACCGGCGCCGCTTATCCCTCAGACTGTCCTACCTGGAGCAGGAGGTCCATAATTATAAGAACGTGGTGGAGGGCCTCCGCTTCGAACTTGCCACCCTCCGCAAGGAGCATGATGCCCTGGCTGCTAATTCCAACAGCACCCTGCCATAGTGTCCCTTGCCCCTTTTTTAGAGACTTTTGGGGGGTGGGAATTGGGAGTTGTGATTTTTGGGGACTTTTGAAGGACAATCGTTGGGGTTAGGGAGGGTCTTGCGGGAGATTCTTTTGTTAGGGCTATAAAAATATACTTTTTGAAACTTTATCTGACCATACCTGTTTTTTACTGCTTTTGAGTCTGGTGGGTGGGGGTTTAACATAACAGTAAGTTTGTTTTCCTGAATAGTCCTAGGACTTTAGTAGTACTACCGTCAATCAAATCTCTCGTCTCTCCTAATACTCCATTATACTACCTCCAACCAAACGCCTATCTTACCTGTAATTTCTGTTTGCAAGTAGGGCTAGGCCCAGGGCTGGCTCCACGGGAAACAGCAAATAAGGTTGGCAATCCTGGGCGGATAAAATTTCCTCATAGCGGTGGTACTACTGGTGTGACACAGTGGCAGTTGCTTGCCTATGAAAAAAAGAAAATGAAATCTGGTTTGTCCTCCTGAGCAATACAAAGGTACAATACAGAATATAGCAGGTGACAGAAGTACACTAGAACAGTGCCACGTTGTAGCCTAACAAATGTTAAAGTATAACTAATTCGGTTGAAGTTCTTTGACATTAGCCATGGGTCTTTGTCAAGCAGAGTAAGAATATATCATCGGATTTCTTCACCAGCCTGTTGCTATCACCTTATCCTCCCCAGCAAGTGTGTGGATTTATTGCTGTAATTTAGTCACACATCAATCAAAACCACACAGCCCGGGGGAAGAGGGTTAGGCTTTGAAAAATGGATGGGTACGGGGGTTTTTGGGAAAGGTTTTGGGAGACAAGAAAAAGTAGCACAGCATGGACGAACAATTGTGAACATAAACAAATCTTTGGGTACAAACCTATCCCTCAATCTTTGAAAGTGCATACACTACTGTAACTGCATGCATGTCAGTTAAAAGTAATTAGTACTTTCGACAACTGTGGAAGAAAGAATGCGACAGTACAGGGCGTGGGTGGAAATATTGATAACTATATTCAACATAAGGTCTCTGTAGCCAGATACCTGAGAGCCTTGCTGGTCACTATAAATCCATTCACAACAACACTCAATGGGGTTGGTCTGGAAGGTGTCAGGTTTACTCCCCGTGATCCAGTCGATGCAAATATGGTTCCGCCTCCAAATGTCACCAACACCCAGAAGTGTAAACACAGGGTGTTCGAGGCATTAGGCGGGGGAGAAAAATAACAAACTAAAATAAAAAATGTGGGATGGGTAAAGGTAGGGTCAGCAGGGAAAGGATACCTGTAACAGAAGACAAGACAGGCATCAGTGAAGTGCTGTCCTAACATACAAGGGTACTCTCATATAGTCTCACTAAATAGTCTGCAAGTCTCCCGCCTACTCATGGGAAATGTAGTTTCATAGTACGGTAGGCGCTTAGGGGCTGCGTAACCTGACAGAAGGTATAGTAGATAGAAAAGGAGAAATTGCTTTTTTTCTAGGTGTCCCCTCACTCACCAGGGTTGCCCCTTGGTGACATGCTTCATCATTGGGGCCATCCCAGTCCTCTACGGCCTGGGGCGTGCTGCGACTTGCGAATTACGTAGGAGCACTTACAAATGACTATGTGTGGTGCAGATGTGATAGTGGAGTGGACTAAGTGATGTGTTAAGGGATCAATGTAGAAGCAGAGAGAGAGCCAAGAAATGCAGTCACAGTCAGAGAAAAAGGCAAGGGATACTGTATCTATGTGGTTGTAGTGGTCCTGTTGGAAGTGGTAAGTAAGTTGCCCGCAGAAAAAAAATCCTCCTATTAGCGGCACTCCTCCATTGCAGCCGACGCTTCGTCCATCGATGTTGGTCACCAGAAGACACCCTGTCCACTGCCTGCCTGATGCTGAATTGTGGCTCGCTACTGTGAAGCCTGACTCCATCCTTTTTTCCCCATTGCAGAGACTGAAACCCGGCCTGTAATTATTCAACGAAAAACAGGAAGTGATATAATATTACAACACCACTGATAAATAAATATAAGGCATGTAGGCTGTGGAGTGCAAAAAGTCACAATTTGTTTTTCCTAGTAGACAGTACAATGTTTTTGAAAGTGCGTACTCTGAGTCACCTTTTGAAGGATGTATGGGCAAATTAATGTATCGGATCTTGCCCCTCAAGCTAGGTGTACTGTAAACTGTGTTTTAGAACAAAATTAGATCTTCCTAGCAGTGCTCCCACCCAGACCCTTACTAAAGCCAGTCGCAAAAATGTAGAAGACCCCCAATCAAATCTCAAAAAACGAGGCCTAGCAGAAAACTGGTGACAAAACTTACTTTGAAAGTAAAAGTAGGCCGAAGTACCCTAATTACCCATTACCCACCATGGATTGCATTCAAACCACTTGCAAGCAACCAAGCAAAAGTAGCCATAGCCAGCATCGCTCCAAGACTCGAAATCCCCCCCACTCAAACACATGCAATAGAAATACTGCTAACCCTAACGAACCCTAAGTTAAGAATAGTGGCAAAGGCTTTCTTTAACTATGCCAAATCCCCCCTTTCCCACCATGGATTTTCTTCAAATGACTTGCAACCAAAATTACACATTCTCACGAGTGCTCTAAGACCCCAGAACTCAGTTTGAAAAATCTAGAACACCCCGAAACACATGCAATCCTGCTGCTAGGGCTAACCCTAACGAACCCTAAGTTACAAAAAGTGCCAAAACTAAAGGCTTTTCCGCGCGGATTTTGTCCCAACCACTTCTACCCGGTATTAGACCTTCCCAGGAATGCCCCAAGACCCGGCAACCCACCCGCCAAGAAGCGTAACACCCCCAAACAGGCCAAAAGCAAAATCTCATACTTGCAATATTTCTGGGCCTTCGGTCCAAACGCGCTGCGTAGCTAGGCCATAAGTCGGGGTTGGCACGACGGATTTCCTGAAAAGCAAATGCAATCAAGATTAGAGTGTCCCAGCAGTGCTCCCAGACCACGAAACTCACCCGCAAACAGACGGAACCCCCCCTAAGAGCACCTCAAAGGCAAGCAAGTCATCAAAAACACAAAAAAAATTCCGCCTGGGATTTGGTCCAAAACACTTTTATCCGGTATTAGAGCTTCCCAGCAATGGCCCCAGAGCCGTCAACCCAGGAGAAAACGAGTAGAAGACCCCCAAACAGCCAAAGAGCAAAAGTACAAAAATGGGGACTTAGTCACTTTTTCACAAATTTCCCAAATCACTCCGCGCGCGCTCTGCAGCTAGGCCCTAAGTCCCCTCAGCCACCATGGATTTGCTTCAAACCTCTTGCAAAGTAAAGTATATATAGCCAGCAGTGCTCCCACACCACGAAACTCACCCGCAAACACCAGGAAGCCCCCCAAACAGGCCCCCGAAAACGCTACATAGAGCAAAATGTCTGAAATAGCCCAAAAAAAATCGGCCTGGATTTTGTCCCAACCACTTCTACCCGGTATTAGACCTTCCCAGGAATGCCCCAAGACCCGGCAACCCACCCGCCAAGAAGTATAACACCCCCAAACAGGCCAAAAGCAAACTCTCATACTTGCAATATTTCTGGGCCTTCGGTCCAAACGCGCTGCGTAGCTGGGCCATAAGTCGGGGTTGGCACGACGGATTTCCTGAAAAGCAAATGCAATCAAGATTAGAGTGTCCCAGCAGTGCTCCCAGACCACGAAACTCACCCGCAAACACCAGGAAGCCCCCCAAACAGGCCCCCAAAAACGCTACATAGAGCAAAATGTCTGAAATAGCCCAAAAAAAATCGGCCTGGATTTTGTCCCAACCACTTCTACCCGGTATTAGACCTTCCCAGGAATGCCCCAAGACCCGGCAACCCACCCGCCAAGAAGCATAACACCCCCAAACAGGCCAAAAGCAAAATCTCATACTTGCAATATTTCTGGGCCTTCGGTCCAAACGCGCTGCGTAGCTGGGCCATAAGTCGGGGTTGGCACGACGGATTTCCTGAAAAGCAAATGCAATCAAGATTAGAGTGTCCCAGCAGTGCTCCCAGACCACGAAACTCACCCGCAAACACCAGGAAGCCCCCCAAACAGGCCCCCGAAAACGCTACATAGAGCAAAATGTCTGAAATAGCCCAAAAAAAATCGGCCTGGATTTTGTCCCAACCACTTCTACCCGGTATTAGACCTTCCCAGGAATGCCCCAAGACCCGGCAACCCACCCGCCAAGAAGCATAACACCCCCAAACAGGCCAAAAGCAAACTCTCATACTTGCAATATTTCTGGGCCTTCGGTCCAAACGCGCTGCGTAGCTGGGCCATAAGTCGGGGTTGGCACGACGGATTTCCTGAAAAGCAAATGCAATCAAGATTAGAGTGTCCCAGCAGTGCTCCCAGACCACGAAACTCACCCGCAAACACCAGGAAGCCCCCCAAACAGGCCCCCGAAAACGCTACATAGAGCAAAATGTCTGAAATAGCCCAAAAAAAATCGGCCTGGATTTTGTCCCAACCACTTCTACCCGGTATTAGACCTTCCCAGGAATGCCCCAAGACCCGGCAACCCACCCGCCAAGAAGCATAACACCCCCAAACAGGCCAAAAGCAAAATCTCATACTTGCAATATTTCTGGGCCTTCGGTCCAAACGCGCTGCGTAGCTGGGCCATAAGTCGGGGTTGGCACGACGGATTTCCTGAAAAGCAAATGCAATCAAGATTAGAGTGTCCCAGCAGTGCTCCCAGACCACGAAACTCACCCGCAAACACCAGGAAGCCCCCCAAACAGGCCCCCGAAAACGCTACATAGAGCAAAATGTCTGAAATAGCCCAAAAAAAATCGGCCTGGATTTTGTCCCAACAACTTCTACCCGGTATTAGACCTTCCCAGGAATGCCCCAAGACCCGGCAACCCACCCGCCAAGAAGTATAACACCCCCAAACAGGCCAAAAGCAAACTCTCATACTTGCAATATTTCTGGGCCTTCGGTCCAAACGCGCTGCGTAGCTGGGCCATAAGTCGGGGTTGGCACGACGGATTTCCTGAAAAGCAAATGCAATCAAGATTAGAGTGTCCCAGCAGTGCTCCCAGACCACGAAACTCACCCGCAAACACCAGGAAGCCCCCCAAACAGGCCCCCGAAAACGCTACATAGAGCAAAATGTCAGAAATAGCCCAAAAAAAAATCGGCCTGGATTTAGTCCCAACCACTTCTACCCGGTATTAGACCTTCCCAGGAATGCCCCAAGACCCGGCAACCCACCCGCCAAGAAGTATAACACCCCCAAACAGGCCAAAAGCAAACTCTCATACTTGCAATATTTCTGGGCCTTCGGTCCAAACGCGCTGCGTAGCTGGGCCATAAGTCGGGGTTGGCACGACGGATTTCCTGAAAAGCAAATGCAATCAAGATTAGAGTGTCCCAGCAATGCTCTCAGACCATGAAACTCACCCACAAACAGACGGAACCCCCCCTAAGAGCACCTCAAAGGCAAGCAAGTCATCAAAAACACAAAAAAATTTCCGCCTCGGATTTGGCACAAACCACTTTTAGTGCTTCCCAGCAATGGCCCCAGACCCGTCAACTCACCTGCAAAGAGGTAGAACAACACCCCCACAAGTGCTGAGTCTTTCTTCATTGGGCGTAAACCAGCCCTCTGCTTTGATGGAAATAGGAGTCTGGAGGAGGAGGATAGAGGAGCATGTTCTTCTGAACTTGTGAACCTGAGGAATGCAGACTGCGGCACCTTCAAATAAATTAGCAAACAAGTGAAGACAGTTCTGCTGATGGGCTTGTCTTTGTGATTATCTGATTAAAGTTTGAATTATATTAACTGTGCACAACAAAGAAAGACAGACACACAGGAATAAAAGTGAATAAGGATGAAAAAGAAAGTTATTGATTCGTTGTCTCATTTTCAGGGCTCGAAGTCGGAATCACGGTCCAGGAATAAGAATAAGGCTTCGTCATCATACTCTGCGAATTCAGCCCGGGTGAGGTCAGTGCCACCTGACAGAGTAGAAATTCCCTCATCTATGGTGCTGGCCACCTCCTCTTCATCCGGCACGCTCTCTCGTACTCTTATATCTGGTGGTATGAGGTGCTGATTCATCTTGATCATTGTTAACCTCTCCACATTTTTGGGCGAGAGGCGGCTCCGTTTGGGAGTTACAATCCCACCAGCCGCACTGAAAACCCGTTCAGAAGACACACTTGCGAGTGGGCAAGACAAGTAGTTTAAAGCCAGGTTGGTGAGCTGTGGCCACAATTCTTTTTTCCCATGCCAATACGCCAATGGGTCAGAATTAACATAGACCTCTGTGGAGTCATTCAGATAGTCCTTCACCATCGACTCAAGGTCCTCCTCCAAGGTTCCTCCACTTTGCGTAGCTCTTGCTGTGCCTCTGGCCTTTTGAGAACCAAACCCACGCAGAGCTAGCCAATCCTCTTCAGCCTCCAATGTTTCTGCTGTCTTTCGTGCAGATGATGCGGTTGCCGGTGTCTTTAACGGCTGAGAGGTCACTTGTGCCACAGCCACAGGTGCAGAAGTGGATTGTTTTGACTGGGGATGGCCTGCTGATGTACTGCCATTTCCTTCAATTTCCAGCCGTTCTGTTTCAAACTTCTTGGCTGACAAGGCTAGCCAACGTTTGTACTTTGTAACATCTTCATCAGCAAAAGGAAAGAATGCTCTGCCTGCCAGCGCCTTTTTGTAGCGTGGATCCAGAATAGTAGCACAAATGTAATGCTGTTCTGAGTGGATCTTTTGAAGACGTTCATCACCTTGTAGGAGCTCTAATAATTTCTCAGCCAGAAGCAAAGAGTCTTTCTTTTTGTCATCTTTTCGAAACACAGAACACACCTCCTTCAGTTGGTCCTCCAGCATGTACAACAATGGGATAGCTTTTCCCAAATTAGAGTCCTCCTTGCTGACTGCACGTGTGAAGACCTCAAAAGGACGAAGCATGCGTGTTAGGCTTTCAACTATGTTCCATTGCGGCCCACCCATCCTCAGCTCCTCTATACCCTCTTTCAAGAAATATTGATCGAGTTGCGTATACTGCTCATACAGACGCTCAAGCATGTAGAAGGTTGAGTTCCAACGTGTTACCACCTCCTGGATGAGTGCTTTCACTGGCATTTGACTTTGATATAGCATGCTCCTCAGCTGCTTGCGGGCCTTAAAAGAATGCCTGAAATGCTTGCAAATTTTTCGGCAGTTGTCCAATACACTGTACGCTGCACTGCGTTTATTACCCAAGAATTTTTGGACAACCAGGTTTATACAGTGCGCCAAACACGGCACTCTGAAATAGTAACCGTCCCTCATGGCCTTAACTATATTGGAGCCATTGTCTGTGGAAACATAACCAACCTTGCGTTTTAGTGGGGACAGACAGTTAAGGACCTTTGTGTTAAAGACATCCAAAATGTTTTCTGCTGTGTGACGTTTCTCCAAACCAAACATGGCTAGTGTTGCATGTTTCCGAGCACCTTTAAAAACAATGTTAGTGTCAACACCTGAGTTTAGCTTTGCTTTAGCCCCTGAAAAAGAGACCCAGTGTGCAGTGATGCACATGTAATCAGCGCCTGCGCCACTGGTCCACATGTCTGTTGTCAGATGTATAGTGTGAACAGCACTCTTCTGCAAAGCTGCCCCAATCACCTTCAGAACATCTTCATGTAGTGCTGGAACCGCAACTCGGGCAAAATAGAACCGGCTAGGAACCTTCCATTTAGGGCAGAGCACTGTCACTAATTCTAGAAAACCAACCCCTTCTACAAAAGAAAAAGGGAGAAGGTCCAGAGCTAGCATTTTAGCCAGCTTAGTGTTATACAGACGGGTCATTGGGTGGTTGCGTTCATATTGCGCTTCTGTAAACAACATCTTTTTAATGTTGCCCTGGACCAATGATTTACGGGATGATGATGATCTCTTCGACCCAGTTACGCTCGCTGATGAACTTTTCCGCATTGATGTCTCACTCTCTCCCACACTCTTAGTGTGGCTCCCATGGGGTGTGCTGCTGACATGGGAACTGGGTGTAAGTGAAGTGTTTGAATCGTCTTCTTCTACCTCCTCGTCATCAGCAGATGACAAATCAACGTTTTCATTACGTGCAATTCCGGCTTTCTTGACCGCCTCTAGGTGCGGAAACCATTCGACAGGGTGCCTTCTCTCAAGATGACCTCTCTGGCCTCCGGTACCATAGTTAGAACCAAGCTTACCACGACTATATCGAAGCTTACAAAGGCTACAAATGGCTACGTTTTCCTTTTTTGGGCAAACACTAAAGAAGTCCCAAACTGGAGACTTGAAATGTCTTCGGGGGCCGGAGGAGGCGGCGATACTGGTGGTGGTGGTCCTGCTGCTAATGACAGATGAAGTGGAGGATGTGGATTGCCGAACTTCAGTACGTTTTGCACTTTCACCACCACGAATTGAGGTCGAGGACGAGGTGGGTACCTTCTTGCGAGGAAGAAATATGGAAGCGGTAGGTTTTGGTGTACTACTTAACTCCAAATCTAATGATTCCATTTCCATTGCCTCCTCGCCGACATCATCATCACGCTCAGCAGCTTCTCGGGATAGGGTCAAAATGTCTCTTTGCTGCATGCCCGGTGGGGCTGCAGTGACCTTTGTGATGACTGCCTCGTCGTCATCGTGAGAGGCTTCATCACCAGCAGTATCTGTCACTTCTTGTTGAGCCTCATCACACTCCATAGGTTTGAGTTTTTGGACGACCTTCCTTTTACGCTTAGGTACCGGTGGCAGATCATGGTGTGCCTCTGCCTCACTGTCAGACCGCAGTTGTCGTGGTTCCCAAGACAGATCACTTGCACCAGAACGAGGTGGGCTTGAAGAAGATGTAGACACCCCCCTTGATCTTTTCCTTGCTAGGGATGTGGAAGACAATGAATGATCATCAGGAGGAGTGGCTTCCAATGATACCTCAGCTTCATTGTCGATTTCCAAATGTGCCCCTACTTCGGGAGGAACAACTATTGTGGGCACTTGTGAACGTCCATGCACCTTTGCTTGCGCATCTCCTTTTGCTGCCTCTCCTTCCACATGTACTTGGGCGTGTACTTGCACATGGTGTTGTTGTTGCGGCTGTGGTTGTTCAACACTTGTCAGATGAGTTACAACAACCTGTGTTGATTCAGGGACATTGCTGCTACTTTCTTGCGATGAGCCAACATCACTGGTCGATGGTGATTGGAGAAGTACACTGACTGCCTCTGAAGCACTCAAGGGCTTTGACTTAAGTTGGCGTGGTGGTGGAGGCACTGAACCCAATGGAGCAGGGGTGCTGCTCTCAGGTTGGTCCCCAGCAGATCCTGCTGCTGCAGGCGTACTTTTTTTTTTGCTCCCAAAAAAAGTGGCGGGTGACACACCAGCCTCCTTGGTAACTTGCTTCTTCTGCTCCTTACTAGCAACTTTCTTGCTAGAGGAGCTACGGAGAACTTTCTTTGGGGCCATCTTCTTCAGAGCAGGTCAGACAGCAGGCCGCAGTTGCACGAATTGTAGAGTTGTCTGAGGCCAGACGTGACGTCGCGTGACGTTATGCTGCACACACACACCGCTGCAGGACTTCTTCCTGGCACTGGTGGTTCTCTTGAGTCTTGTGCACCTAAAAAAAATGGAAGACAGAGGAACATCAGTTCAGTTATAGAGCACAAAAAAATCGAAAAACACTGCAAAATCAGCACAATCCCAATCCATCCATGCCCTCCATAATGTTTAAATTCAAGACAACCCACAGAAAGACTAGGCCCATGCAAGACTCACTACCCCTGGGCATAAATAAAGGTTGAAAAGTAGGCAAAATGGTTGGAGGCCTAACAACAAAGCCTGCATTCAAAATGGCCACTTGCCTGCCAAGCACATGGCCAGTGCCTGTAGCTGCACTCAAAATGGCCACCAGCCACATGGCATGTCCCTCCCCATGAACACCCCCAAAAATCGAAAAACACTGCAAAATCAGCACAATCCCATTCCATCCATGATGTTTAAATTCAAGACAGCCCACAGAAAGACTAGGCCCCATGCACCACTCACTACCCCTGGTCAAGGCCCCAACAACAGGTCAAAAATCGAAAAACACAAAATTTTACAAAAAAAAAAAATCGAAAAACACAGAAAAATCAGCACAATCCCAATTCATCTATGGCCTCCATGATGTTTAAATTCAAGACAACCCACAGAAATACTAGGCCCATGCAAGACTCACTACCCCTGGCATAAATAAAGGTTGAAAAGTAGGCAAAATGGTTGGAGGCCTAACAACAAAGCCTGCATTCAAAATGGCCACTTGCCTGCCAGCACATGGCCAGTGCCTGTAGCTGCACTCAAAATGGCCACCAGCCACATGGCATGTCCCTCCCCATGAACACCCCCAAAAATCGAAAAACACTGCAAAATCAGCACAATCCCATTCCATCCATGATGTTTAAATTCAAGACAGCCCACAGAAAGACTAGGCCCCATGCACCACTCACTACCCCTGGTCAAGGCCCCAACAACAGGTCAAAAATCGAAAAACACAAAATTTTACAAAAAAAAAAAATCGAAAAACACAGAAAAATCAGCACAATCCCAATTCATCTATGGCCTCCATGATGTTTAAATTCAAGACAACCCACAGAAATACTAGGCCCATGCAAGACTCACTACCCCTGGCATAAATAAAGGTTGAAAAGTAGGCAAAATGGTTGGAGGCCTAACAACAAAGCCTGCATTCAAAATGGCCACTTGCCTGCCAAGCACATGGCCAGTGCCTGTAGCTGCACTCAAAATGGCCACCAGCCACATGGCATGTCCCTCCCCATGAACACCCCCAAAAATCGAAAAACACTGCAAAATCAGCACAATCCCATTCCATCCATGATGTTTAAATTCAAGACAGCCCACAGAAAGACTAGGCCCCATGCACCACTCACTACCCCTGGTCAAGGCCCCAACAACAGGTCAAAAATCGAAAAACACAAAATTTTACAAAAAAAAAAAATCGAAAAACACAGAAAAATCAGCACAATCCCAATTCATCTATGGCCTCCATGATGTTTAAATTCAAGACAACCCACAGAAATACTAGGCCCATGCAAGACTCACTACCCCTGGCATAAATAAAGGTTGAAAAGTAGGCAAAATGGTTGGAGGCCTAACAACAAAGCCTGCATTCAAAATGGCCACTTGCCTGCCAGCACATGGCCAGTGCCTGTAGCTGCACTCAAAATGGCCACCAGCCACATGGCATGTCCCTCCCCATGAACACCCCCAAAAATCGAAAAACACTGCAAAATCAGCACAATCCCATTCCATCCATGATGTTTAAATTCAAGACAGCCCACAGAAAGACTAGGCCCCATGCACCACTCACTACCCCTGGTCAAGGCCCCAACAACAGGTCAAAAATCGAAAAACACAAAATTTTACAAAAAAAAAAAATCGAAAAACACAGAAAAATCAGCACAATCCCAATTCATCTATGGCCTCCATGATGTTTAAATTCAAGACAACCCACAGAAATACTAGGCCCATGCAAGACTCACTACCCCTGGCATAAATAAAGGTTGAAAAGTAGGCAAAATGGTTGGAGGCCTAACAACAAAGCCTGCATTCAAAATGGCCACTTGCCTGCCAAGCACATGGCCAGTGCCTGTAGCTGCACTCAAAATGGCCACCAGCCACATGGCATGTCCCTCCCCATGAACACCCCCAAAAATCGAAAAACACTGCAAAATCAGCACAATCCCATTCCATCCATGATGTTTAAATTCAAGACAGCCCACAGAAAGACTAGGCCCCATGCACCACTCACTACCCCTGGTCAAGGCCCCAACAACAGGTCAAAAATCGAAAAACACAAAATTTTACAAAAAAAAAAATCGAAAAATACAGAAAAATCAGCACAATCCCAATTCATCTATGGCCTCCATGATGTTTAAATTCAAGACAACCCACAGAAAGAATCAGTCCACCCACCACTGAGTACCCCTGGGAAAAGGCCCCAAAACAGCCCAAAAATCGAAAATCCCAAAATTTTAGTTGCAGCAACTGTAATGCCCCAAACAAACTTACTTGTAAAATTTCTAATCCAACAGTGATCCAAAGAAAGTCAAAAAGGCCTCAAATCCAAAGATCCAGCAGCATCCACAAAAGGTAATCCTTCCAGGTCCACATCCGAATGAAAAGTGACCAGGAGATGGACAAAGCACTGGGAGGAGCCTGCTGAACAGGAACAGGAAGTTGAAGACTATGGGGCACTTCCTTCCTCCCACCCCCCTGCCCCCCTCCCCAAAATGGACTCCTCGCTAAAAAAGTGCAGGCAAATGTCAAACTAAGGAGTTATTCACATAAAAATCATCATTTCTAGAAGGTTTATGCTGCTTGCTGGTGGATTTCTTGTGCAGAATTGCAAATTTATATTTTCGCGCGCCGCATCTCAAATCTCGCAATTGCGAAGTACCGCGAGACGTGATCTCGCCGTACTCGCGTTGACAAACTCTCGCTGGCAAGCCGCGATGACGTAATCGCGCTCGCCAATTCCCGCGGGATCACACAGCAAGATCCAAAATGGCGCAGCACTCGCAAACTATCGAAAAAAACAACTCGGCAAACGATGATAAACGCCGCGCGCCGCAAAAATTGTATCACCAACGCCGCGCGCCGCCAAAAAAATCCGCTGCGTGCGAATTTGCGGATTTTGCGGGAAATCCGCAAATCTCGCGGATTGCGGATTTCCCGAAAATCCGCAAAATCCGCGAGCGGAACGGATTTTCCGCCCACGCTTAGTTATATTGCTATTTCAATTTCATTCTGCTTTTATATTTCAGTACAGTTAAAGGAGACAATTTCATTGCTCAACTTTTTTCAATCTACAAGCAAGTAATGAAAGAAGGATTAGCTCAGGTAAGAGAGAAATACAGTAAAATGTATTTAAAATGATCTGCACCTGCATTCCTTTTTGTTACTTTTCTTTTTTTACTGTTTGGTCAACTTGTTGCTATTGTTCCTATAGCTTCAAGAGCTGTGCCTCTCTTTTGAAAGATGTGGTTAATCTGAAATGTTAAGTGGTGAATTAAGAGCAAATCTTCTAGCTGGTCACCTTTATTGTCCAAGCATCACTTCTCTGTGTTGAATTTCATGATTCCTGTTTAGTACGCATTAAGACTTTCATTAATGAGAAATCACTTTTTAGAGAGGTTTAATCGTTAATATTATTGGAAATATGAGCTTAGTTCAAATATCCAGCATATCAAAAAACATTTGAAGTTCCAATTTGTGTAAAGTGGCTTTAAATTATAGATATTTAGAGTTTACACCTGATTTCCACACATTATCATTTGAGCACTATATAGTTTTAGCACGAAAACTCAATCTCAATGGGAAGGTTTGTGGCAATTTCAATGGAAAATATGCTGTCCGTAAAGGACAGAATGCAGCCATATCATGCTTTAGCTATATTTAATATTATAGAGTTTTTGTAAAGTTTTACAATTGTGTTAAAAGTTTATAGCAAATTGTCACACGTGTAGTCATTGAATAGTAATAATACTATTAATAATACTAATAAAACATCATGCTTTTTTTAATGCAGTAAGGTGTCATTCATGAGGTGTACACTAGGGAAGGGATAATACATTAGAATCAATTACATCAAGAAGAAATTCAGCTGAAGTTCTTGTAAGCTTTTTGGCAATTTTGGGTAGTTAAAAAACAAATTCAGCTTTGAGTTTTAAAGATTTTAGATGTAGTAAGTAATTTCCAGACCTCAAAAATCTACTCATCAATTTGCTATGCAAGTTTGATTTTTATCAAGTCGAGCTATTCTTACTGTCGCATTCTGGTGAAAGGGCTTGAACTTGCAAAGAACAGGTGTTCTGTTCATTCAGAAAGTGAATGAGTAAAAAGATTCCTTCTTGATTTTATCTTGTCACATTTGATGTGCATTCAAAGACAGAGGTCACATGTAACCTTATGTCCTCTTACAAAGAGCTGCTTGGATTGACTTGCAGATGGTGTTTACTCTTTTTTCCACAACTGCAAAATATGAGGATTTTGATATGAGAAATGATCTAAGATGTCAGAATGTCACATCATTTAAGTAACTTGGTCGCGAACAAATATATCAACAGTTATTAAACACATTTTTTTGTGATTCTGAAGGTGAACACAAATATTTCAATGGGATCAAAACAAATATGAACAGTTTACTTGGTAATGTGTCAATGATAATTATTTGCTCACACCTGATTTCCACACATTATCATTTGAGCACTATATAGTTTTAGCACGAAAACTCAATCTCAATGGGAAGGTTTGTGGCAATTTCAATGGAAAATATGCTGTCCGTAAAGGACAGAATGCAGCCATATCATGCTTTAGCTATATATTGGTTAAAAGTGATTATACATATTATACATGAAGCAAAGGTTTAATTTATGAAATCATTCAATCAATACTTTACTTCATTGAGCGCAAAAATGACCTTGAAATATACATAAAAAATACAGAGAGAGTAAAATTTACAGAAAACATGCACAAAATGAAGGAGAGAATTGGTGTCAACTCCCACGCTAATTCCAGAAATTGTACAGTTGCTGTTGTTTTCCTTGTCCAGTAATCATCAATCCAATTACAGGACCTCTGAAGATTGAATTTAGTTGTCTGCTTAACACTTCATCATCCTCCTAGATCTCACAGCCGCTCGTAAGAATGCGGGACCCTATAACAAACATTGTGAGTGCATAAGAGTTGACGGTAGAAAAATGCATCCTTATATTTCCTAAATCCTAATGATTTTACCATCAGCTTGATAAATATGTTAAAATGTAAAATGTAATTTAAAAAAAAGTACAGAAGAACATAAAGCATGTCACAGTTTGCTCTGAGTAACCACGACCAGGGAAAGCCATCTTGTCCTGCCTAGTCTGAGCGGAACAGGAAATTACAAAAAATAGATGTTGGATTTGATCCCTTATACAGGGCTATCCCCACACATTTTGTCCTCTTCCTCCTGTTTTTCTGATCCTCTTTTTGTTGGCTCCAGGACTCTGGGCACTATACACCAATTAATTTGTTCTTTAGTGCATGTGCTCTTTTAAAAGATGCAAAAACAACAGTTGATGGAGAGAATGCAGAACAATGTCAAACATTCCCCCAGTACAGAGATCTGGGCCTAAATCCATTGATTTTTTGCACTCCACACCACCTCAGTTCAGACATGGCATATGCAAATCAGCCCTGACCCTGTGCCTCATGGGAACAGTCCAGCCCGAACTGCCTAGCCATGTCTTTCCTGGACTGGAATCAAGCATCCCAGGACCAGTTTCTGGCTATCAGCCTTCTTCAGCCAGGATAGCTTGACTCCAGTGATGTTGAGAGCATGGGACTCACGTCTGAGTATACCCATTCCACTCGGGGTGACAAATGCAAAAATAACAGTTGAAGGACAGAATGCAGAACAATGTTATACATTCACCCCAGTACAGAGATCTGGGCCTAAATCCATTGTTTTTTTGTACTCCACACCACCCCAGTTCAGACATGGCCATATGCAAATCAGCCCTGACCCTGTGCCTCATGGGAACAGTCCAGCCCGAACTTTCAAGCCACGTCTTTCCTAGGCCAGAACCCGGTCCTAGGATGCTTGATTCCGGTCTAGGAAAGGCATGGCTTGGCAGTTCGGGCTGGACTGTTCGAATTCACTGGCTTCACATAGGGAAGGTTACCAGCTTTGTAGCCCCCTTGCAATTGTGTTCCTCTGGAGATTTTCAACTCCCTTAAAAGAGATTGAGAACCTTATTTAGGACTTGGGGAATGGGATATTCCATCATCTTATTATATATGCATTTGTAATACGATGGATGAGATATCTGTAACATTTTTGACAGAGAATGCCATCCACCAATGTCTAATCAGGCCCTATTTAAAAATGTAGGACTCAACCAAATTGTGTTCCATCGAGGTTGCCCATGACTTTTGGCATTGCCATGGTCCCACACAACTATATGTTACTGGTTGAGCTTTAATGACTTAGGCACTATTTTTCACTTTAAAAATAAAAAATTCATAACTCAAGTTGTATTGACTAGATTTTTGTTGTGGTATTAAATCATTTCTTCAAATGTAGTCTATTTTTCAAAATTAGTGTGGGGTTTTTCATGTGTTTGTTTCTGTTAAATTGCTGTATAAATACTTTACACATGGCCTCTGTAAATTAAGCATGACAGCTTTTGTGCCAAGCTGCTGGTGGGTCACCCTGATAAGAATTTTGGCCATTGCCTGTGTACACTTAACTACCAACCCAATTGCTCACAAGCAACATATATGATGAACAGAGTAGGACTGATGCCTGATTACAACTTAACTTAACTGCTGTGAATAAGTGATGAAAGTAACCTGTCATGGGCAACCCTAGAACACCCCATGGCCACCAGAATTTGTACCAGAGAAGAATGGCAGACTGTATCAAAGGAGACATTAAGGTGAAGAAAAACAAGGGTTGGCACCCCGTATTTTCCTAGAATCATGCACAGTTAATTTGTAAACTCTATCAATACAACTTCTGTGCTGAGATAGATTTAAATTTAAGTTAGAAACATACATCCGACAACCACTGTTTTCAGTTACTTTAGGAAACAAAGACAGTAAAAATACAAAGGTGGCCCGATAAATGGGCCAAACTATGGAATGCTCTAGCTGAAAAATGAGCAAGTTACTTACCTTTGGTAACTATCTTTTTGGTATAGATTTTGTCTAACTATAGATTTCTCACGTTTTGAAATATTCCTCCAGGTGTCTTAATGAATCCAGAAAACCCCTCTGTCATACACTAGCACACCGTCAGGTGGTGCAAACTGCTCCACATAACATAATTCTATGCCACATGTGGTGAATGTCACTTCTATATAGACACCACTCGTGACCACTGATATCAGTTGCTGTCTGACTCATCCGTGCCCCTAGATACAAAGCCAAAACCAGAACAATCAGTACCAGTGTGCAGATCTTCAAATATAAAAGAGAATGGGGAGGCGTGTAAGTCAAGCAGGACTCTGAGGCTATATAATAGATTTTTTTACTAGAAAGAACATTATTGTAGGTAAATATACGAATTTCTAAAAGCAGACTCTTCACCTTTTAAATAAATCCGAAAGCAGTATCTTCTAGTAGGTGAGTCAGTGACCTGTCTCAAACCAGCAGGTTCTGAAGGACCAAGCCAGAAAAGTGCCTTTCCTGGAGGACCTCGTTGTGTGAAAGCATGGAATGAGGCCCATGTAGCAGTTTGACAAATGTCCAAATAGACATCCCATGTGCCCAAACATTGGCAGCACCCTGGTAGAATGAGCACTTCAGGTGGCTACTTTGGGGTGAAGGCATAGCAGATCTTAATGGACATTAGAACATTGCAATGTTGGGGAGCTCCATTGAAAACAGTGGGGTGCTCCGGGCTTATAATGGCTGGTATGAGCCTGGAGCTCCAACATTCCAATGTTTAACCCAGAATGAGATTGTCCTTTTCTGCAGATCCTTACCATTCTTCCATCCAGAGAATCAGATGAAGAGCTGACAATCTGGCCCGGGTTCTTTGATACAATCAATGCAGAAGAGTCCCTTTTGGAACTTCCCTAAAGGGGTTCTGTAGTGTAGTTCCTAGTTTCCCACTAGGCCCTGCGCATTGGAATAACATAAACAGTAGTATCGACGTTGAAGTGCGGATCTTCCAGGCCTCCACTGACTATGCTAAACTTAATTGGGTGTGTTACCAACTAGCTCAGAGGTCACTGGAAACTTTCTTGACTGAAATAGGAAGTGATCAGCTTCCCTGGTACAGACAAGAAGGGATTCAGCTTTCCAACAACCGTGCAACATGACAACTTTGCTCCTCTGATCAAGAGTCAATCTCTAGGGTCGTGTGAACAATAGACATGTATTTCACTCAGTCAGGTTAGTGCAGTTTACTTTCACGAGATGTAGAGAACAGAGAGACGGGCGTTTGTCAATAAAGGGTTAACATTTATTGAACAGTCTTTCTTCTCGTACAAGAGAAATTTATTGTAATAATTGCAAGACTTGTTATTATAAAAAGTATGTACAGTAAGATAAGTATTGCGAAATAATACTGTAAAAGCATTGATATGGTTTCTTAGCCATACAATGGTTTAAAAGTAATAAAACATATATACAGTCATATATACATTAGGCTAAAATACTCAACTGGTGCTTCTAACTAAGCCTACCCCAGTGTGCCTGACCTAAGCCTAACACGTGGAAGGGGAGTAAGTAAGTAGCTTAAGTTACGTTGGTTTTGCCAAGGTTTGCTTCAAGAATTCTCATCTAAGGGTTTAGTCAACACCATACCTCTGAATAGAATGATGGAGGTCTGGTATCTCCTTCAGGAGAAACTCGGTATCCAAGTCACCCGCGAGGGCAGACTAGAAACGCTGGAGCTGGATTTCTCAGCAGAAGAAAGGCAGCGTCTCTCTTCAGCGCGTCGAGGAGGAGGAAGGGGGACAGCGTCCGCGGGCAGCTTGGCATCTGCTGGGCTCTTCGCAGAGGGACGGCTGTTCAGCTCCTAAGCTCACCACACCATCGTTCGCGCTTTAGCAGCGATAATGGTATCAGTAGCTTCACCAACAGCAGCAATGGGACACCAGCTGCAGCAACGGGCTCGCTCGCTCGCAGACAGCATACAACAGCTAGCAACAGGCAACAGGCTATTGCTTAAGGCAACGTTGGTAATATTTATACCTGACAGGTGCCTGGTTTGACGCAAGTTTGCTGGACATAAGACGTCAATTAAAGATGTCACTAGGAAGTGATAGCTATCAGTTGCTCATTAGAGTTCCATTACTAATCAAAACACAGCAAGCGGGGATTTCCAGGTTTGCTGAGTTTTTATCTTGTTGAAGAACTCGGAGTGTTAATCTAGGAATATCAGATAGTGACTTCTGCTCTGTCATTGCACTAATTGGTTGCAAAGGAAGTGGCAGAAACTATTCTGGAATGTGGCTCTGTTCGTGTGAGGCCAGAGATGACTTTCTGAATATCGCACTTGAACGGTTATGCCAATATAGGGAATAAATGGATTTATAGCCGAATAGGGGCATAAGGTCGCAGTATCGATCAGGAACCTAGATAAACACGCAACAGTTCCATGGAAAAAAGAATGCCAGAAAAGTGATGCTCTGTCTTCACTAACTTTGGCAGGAAAGAGTAATTAAATGCAGCAGGGTGTCTCTGCTCCTACTCACCAGCAGCATCAGCAATGTCTCCCCCTTTGTTGTTATGGAAACACGGGACGGCCTCACGAGTGAGACCGCTTTGGACCTCCAATGATCACCACGTGGGTTCTTGCGATGTTAAGCCACTAAGATCTTTACTTCCTGATTCTGAATGATCTAAAGTCAGAAATTATAATGGGTGTGCTGCAAGCAGCCAGGGAGTCTAGGCACAAAAACCGAAAAACACAACATGTATCATAGAGGATATTTTTGAAAATGTTGTATTCAATATAAAAACCAATAAAAGGCACATAAAAACCAAGGTTATAGGAAGTACAATATAGCTATGTTCTTGTCATGTATTATTTTATAATTCAATGATTTTAGTTGTATTTTTGATATGTTGTTCTTTCACCCATCAACAACTTATTATCTTGAAAATAAATACATAGAAAAATCATGGTGCATTAACATAATTATCTAGTACACTTTTAGGTAAAAAAAATGTAATCACATGGCATGTGATGTTGGTGGAAATAAGGTGAAAACACCGATGAATTTCACAAGATTACGCTGAATTAAACGAGAAGAGCAATTCTGCTTTCAGTACTATTTTCAAAATGGACCTGAGGATGCATTTCTGTGCAAAGGTTTATCGCTAAGATTAGCTGAACAAGATTAGCGAGTGCAAGCAGCTGTCCCAATCTCTGTACATATACTTGGGGTAGCTTTTATCTCTAACTTACTCTCTACCTTTAGCACTATTTTCTTAGCACAAAATGCACCCTTGCGTCCAAAGTTGATGCAAGGATCCATTTTTTCCTGAACAAATTACGCTAAGTGCAGCAGAACACAATTTAGGGAGGGTGCGTGGCCGCTTGTGCCTACTAAATGTGCTCTTGCTGTAGTACTGTGGCCCCTAAATTACGCAAGTAGCAGTAATGCAAGATTACCTGTAATTACGCTTTAAAGAGTAACGTGGAATTATCAAAATTACTCCGATTACTCCGGAGTAATTTATATTCTGCCCTGGGCGACTGGTTTTAGTTCTGAAAGCCTTCTTTTCAAGATGGTTTTAGGTTCAACAACTAGTTCCTATCAGCTGAGGCTCCTGAAAATAAGTATTAGTTTAAAGACTAGAAGCACGTCAACAAGCCTCTGATTTCGATCAGTCACGGAGACGCAGACGTTCCGGCCGGCTCCCAGGCACCCGAGACCCAGGGTGGTGCCTTTTTTACCACTCAGCAAATTTGACAACCCCGTCCTGGAGACGATCCCTAGTAAAAAGGATCAAAATGCCCTCGACACCACTGCGCAATTTTAGGCATATTTTTTCCGTTTGGCTCATGAAAAAATGGAAATGAAAGCAATGATTGCAATTGATGTAAATTGTTACTCTTTGAGCCACCACTGTATATTATTTTTTACCATTGTTCACCTTGCGCCGTCCACGCTGATCACTTGCGTTGTCACCTTTATCCACTTGTATATATCACTATACACCCAGGGGCATATTATCAAGGGGGTTTATCTCCGCTTTTTTGGCTTTAAAAGCCAAGAAAGCGGAGATAAAATTATCTCCCTATTACCTAGCTGTCGCTAACACCAGTTAGCGACAGCTAGTAGGAGATAGCGACCATCTTGGGCCCCACTTTGCATGTCAATGATATTTATCACTAATGACATGCAAAGTGGGCGTGCCAAGATGTTAGCGACTGAAAACAGTTGCTAACATCGCTATCTCCTATTACCAACTTTTGGAGATATTCGCGCTAAGCGCGAATATCTCTAAAAGCTAACACCTGCCCTGAGCAGTTCTTAGCCATGTTATCCAATGGGAGGTGGATAACATGGCTAAGAGCATTAGCTCGGTAATGCATGAATATCGCTGACTTTTCAGTGATATTCATGCATTGCGGCGATTTTTATCGCATTTGCGATAAACTTTGGTAATACCAAGGTTTATTTGCGGTAAAAATCGCCGCAGCTCAGCGGTAAATTTTTGTCTCTAACCAAGCAATAGCGATAATTATCGCTATTGCTTGGTAATATGCCCCCAAGTACCTTTGGGTTATCACATGATTTTCTCTATATAGTGCTGCTTTAACTGTATACCTTGATGTTACTTTCTTTGATGTATCTTGGTGATTAACACCCTGTTCGTGTAATGCTTTCTGCATACATACATAACTGTCTTTAAACTGATACCTGTTGGGATAGTGTTTTTACTTCTATACTATACCCAATCCCGAGGTTGTTTATGGGCTCCACTCCTGTTATGTTTCACCGCACCTGAAAATAAGGCATTCCACCGGAAACTCATTCTAGGCAGGTGAACAATACATCCCAAAGCCAGTAGCGCTAGGCGAGAGAGGTGCCTTCCCCTCGGCTGAGCCAGAATGTGCTTAACGAAGTCTCAAAACAATGTCGGAAGAGACAGATCCGCCACCGAGTTAGACTTAAAGATGAATTAACGTCTTGATTAAAACAAATGCCAGGGGGAAAATGTGAAAAGTACATACATATTTTTACTATGAACTGTATTTTGGAAAGCCGAATGTACCTATTTTGATAAAATTGAGAGGATGAAAATCGTCTGTCTCATTAAAAGCATCCAACTTATGGTTCATTTTATAAAACACATACTTGTACCGAATGTTACACTTTTTTTTTTCTTTTTGCAGTTTGACTCGCACCATGCCGCTCAACGTCTACCAAAAATGGTCAAAGCATTATAAAAATACATTTACAATACAATCTTCTCAAATTTGTACATATACGAGCGAAAATACATTTTGGTGAAATGCTGTTTCTCATTCGAGCATGCCCTTTTTTTCTCAGTCGGTTTTCTTAGGAATCAATCGGTCTGACTACATGTTCTATTGTGAGGCAGATGGCACTGCAGCCCTGAAACAAGTTGAAATAAACACCATCGCTGCAGGTTTAGGAGGCCTGGTATCAAAGATCACCGATGTGCACAAGTAAGGAGATCTCTTCATGCCCTTTCCTGCGGTGAAAGCAAAGCTGTGCTTGTATTGTGCACTTAAACACTGAATAACAACACGATGTTTCCATTGCACTTCACCCAGTTTTCTGTTCGCCAACATCATTGGTACTCCTTTCAGCAATGAAGCATGAAGGGCTGAGTCAGTCTTTCCATGGTTTGATTCTAAGACCTTCAGTCCCCTATGGCTCTTGACCCGGTGCAATAGCCTCATGAGATGCAAGGTTGCTATACTCTAGGCACTCTTACACAATTTAGATGTTATTATTTCTAACTAGATATTACTTCCTAAATATTCAGCCTTTTCCTTTCTGCATTGCCAGTTTTACCCATACACGTCGCAATTTGCTTCTGCTACCACAACATACAACATGGAGTAATGTGTCTGCCCACTGTACCTATTGGCTCCCTTAAATTCGAGTTACTGCGTAAAGCATGTGCACATTGTTTATATCCATCTAAAAATAGTCTCGTTCTCTTCAATAGTAAAACTAGCTCTAAGGGTGTTTTTAAAATGCATTTATTTATTTTTAAATGTGAACTTTAAATAGTGCTGATTATTTTGCCTGCACGTTTGTGCCTGGTTAGGTGGTGATTTATTTTCTGTTTCCTTGGAAATCTTTAATTCAAGCATATGGTAATGCTGTTCAGGTGGCCACATATCTACTTTTTATGGCACATTTAATAACAAAGGTACCACTGCACCAGCCTGTTTAGAATATACCAATTAGCTTTGCCAATGCTTGTTGATATTTTGGCTTAACAAGATTGCTAAGGTGAGAACAACAAGCTCGAACACTACCAGGAGTCTCACACTCCCTAAAGTACTCGCTCTCACTCATTGCCTCATGTTCACTCGATATGGTTTTAGTTATTGACTCCCTTTGATTGTTTATTCTCGCTCACTCATTGTCACTCTTTACTCAACCTCCCTCACACCTTTTTCTACTTTCATTCACTTTCTGTGACTTACTCACTTTTCTCGTTTCTTCATTTTCTTGTCCAAAAGCCATTTTAAAAGAAAAGCAGTTTTTTCAGTAAATAAAGCAAAGTCTCCTTTCATGCAATGTGAACTGTGTCAGAAAATCAAGAAGTATTTGAATGGGAGCCAATACATTCTGAGTCAGAAATCAAGCTTCTGCAATGGTCTGCAATGCTTTGTTAATCTCCCAACTACCTGGAAAACTCGGCATGAGTCGAACTGTCAGTCGAATTCTGGTACTGAATCATGAATATCAAAGACCTTAAAAAGTGTAAATATTTCAAATTAACAGTTGTAACTCTTTGTATGTTCTTGCATCACATCCGCTGTTAAACAACAACAGGGTTTCCTATCATAAAGTTACCTCAGAAAAAGACTTCTGCTATGGCATTGGGTGTGGATGCAGAGTACCAATATTGTCCTCAATTATAATTATAGCTTGAAGAAATACATATAACAACAATTCTAAAGCCTGAAAGCCAACTCACCTTTGCACATCCTACCGGCCAATTCATAATATTAATGATACTAAAATATCAGCTATCCATTTGACTGTCTACAATTATCACTGGTTTGGTGAATAGAGGTGGCAGTGAGTTTATGGTGCATCGATCCACTCTGCATAATATATGGAGGTTATTTAATGCAATCAGGATGGCCGGCAAGTTCTGGGATCCTGTAGCTATCCTACAAGAAGACTTGGAAAAGGCCCTTTATAGTCCCTCACGGTGCTAGCTAACTACCTTACTGGAATAGTTGGGCTTCGGACCTCTACATCTATCATATGCCATATTCCTCTATGTCACCACTAGCACAAGTCAAGGTGCACGGGGCATGTCTTGCTTTTCCCATGGAGGGATATGAGGCATGGATTGTCATTGCTACCTTCATTATTTGCACCAGCAGTGGAACCCCTAGCACACTTACTCAGGACAGATTCCCAAAATAAGAGGTTTGCATGGTTAGATTTCTATGAAGGTATGGTCATCCTGCGTGCAGACCATCATCTTATGAATGTGCATTAGTATAAGAAATGTATTTAAAGATTCAGGTGGATGGAAGACACTCACAAGCATCAACCACAATGTTTGTCAGGGTGACCTGAGAACAGATTAGTGATGTTAATGTGTCATTATGGCACATGGCCAGAACATAGGGTCTGTAGTGTTCAGGCCAACGATAAACTTGACCTAAGTTGGGACGGCCCATGTTGTAATGCGGACAAGTAATACTGATTTATTGTAGATTAGACAATGCTACCTAAAGAATACATTTTAGATTATACTGTTGTCCACTACTGAATGAGCCAGTTCTATGTTGGCTCTCAATACAGAGAGCATAAACGAAACACGTTTGATTTGGTTTCTGTGCTGTTTTACCTGGGACAGTGTTCTGGTCTTTAGCCAATTAAGGCACAACTTCCCAACACTGTAGGTTGTTACCAATCCTGAATGTTCACTCTGCACATATCACATGTGAGGCCTATTGGTTGTAAATCTCTTGCAGAAATCTATTCTGACATCTGTTAGTGTCTCGTGGCCAGACTAACCATCCCTTCCTACTGGGATCAGATGAGTTATGCTTACTCTTACGCAGCATAGTGTCAATAGTGTTTTCATCACGTTTTAACTGCTGCAGTTGTCAAATCGTGTAAGAGTGGGAACCCGTGGTATATTGAATACGTTATCTTGGCTAAGCCAAGGCAAGTACTTTGCTGCACAGTTTTGTTCAGGAAAATCATCTGTTTTGGTTTTAAGTAGGCCCTAAGTAAAACCTCTGTTTCCTGAACCTGTAAATCTTTATTCCCACAGATAGATTTCATATCTACTGTATCCTTCCAAAATGTTAAACCTTATCAGCCATATTTGTAGACCGCTAACAAATTTCCCTTAAGGTTTCAGGGTTGTTGGGGAAATTAAGTGAGCTATTGCCCAAAGTCACATGGTGCTGAGCTGAGCTGTCACCAGCAATCGAAGCATGACCTCCCACTCAGCCTCTCTGGCAGCTGTACCACACCTCACTTGTACAGAGAGCTGGGAAAGTAAAGAAGAAAAGTCATTAGCTTGAGGTCAGTTAAAAATGTTTCTTTGCAGGTGACGGTACAGGCCTATAGGGAAATGATGCTGAGTCTGACGTGTCATAACCAGAAAATAGTTAAACTGCTGTCTAAATGCTTTTGAACAACCCTTTGGTGGTGTAGGGCAATGTTCCTATTGTGTAAAGTTAAAAACTTCACAATGTATACTAGCCTTGTTTAAAAAGTGATGACTGTAATGTGGAAAACCGAACATCTCATCAAAATTAGCTGTACCATCATATAACACATCAGAAAAAAACACCATGGAATGTTCTAGATCTTCTAACATTTAGGGCCTCAAATGATGCCCTACCGGCAATTTTGCATGACCGGAATGTCACTTTTTTTTACATTTTGGTTGCGCAATATGCCACTGGCATATTTACAAGGTCATGAAAAGCCAAGCCATACTACGTGGCTTTTCATGGCCTTATGAATATATACCCCTTTCATGCTGAAAACCGCAGGAAGGGGCATTCCATGGGCGGCACACTTGCACCATGGTGCATGGGTGCCTGTGTTGGCGCATGGCTGACCATAGTGCACCGGCATATTCCTGCCCTTTTGTTTTGCCGTAGGGCAGGGCATCTGCAAATCCTGCTGTGCTGCCCTATGGCAAAAAAACCCATAAATGAAGCCCTTCATATACTTTATCAATGTGACAATCAACATAAATAGTTCATGGGGTGGTCCTGTCATAAAAGGACATTTTAAACAAATTCAGATATGTTGTCCCATACAATCCCATCCAGAACTGAAAGAGCTGAAATATTCATGAGGGACAATTTTCTCTGTTCACTGTGTGATGATGTGTGTACTTTATTATTCAAATTTACTATGTGTACTGCAGAGCGTTCTGGGTCAAAAATGTCCAGCAGAAAGAACACAGTCACAAAACCAAACTAAAGGATAGGAAAAGTCATGCAATAGTAATCCAAATGTGAACCTTGGAGAAACAAAGTATGTTCCTTTGAGCCAAAGGTAGAATATATTCACCTTCAGCACAAAGGGCAGGGGCCATGGGGGCAGTGGGGCCTCCGACACATCAGAGGAGAAGTCAGCAAAGTCGATGAAGTATCTAGAAGCAATCCGGTTTATTTCATGAAGCACAGCAGGTTGGTTTGAATTAGATGATGATTGGGTCTATGGTATATCGACATAGATCTTGTTCTTTTCAGGATTTTGAATTGAAATCTGTGTTTCTGTACTTGTTGACTGCACATTTGTTGTTTTTTAAACAAGTAGAAGATATACTTACTTATTGTTGACTCTTGTTGAAAAGAGCAGGCGTTATTTGTAATTGAAACTTCCATCTGAAAGGCCTGTATGGCAGCAAGAAGCTTACTGCTCTGAATCGGCCACATAGTTTGTTTTGATCAGATCAATAGAGGTAAATTGTTTGTCTCTGCAAATTATGTGGACTAAACTGTGCTATTTTCCTAATTGTGCGTAGCACAAAGAAGAAAGCAGAAATTACCTTATTAACTTGTTATTGGTATGTGAGTTTATCGTCTCCCAGGATTCCCAGATTTTTCACCTTTTTCACAGGAACCTGAAGAAAACCAAATTCATCCGGCCTCCTGTATGGATTCCAAAAAGAAGCTTTATTCCAAAATATGATAAACTCCGCCTCTCGCATGCGCATCTGAAACATCTCATTTATATTAGGACACAGAGAGTCCGCCTCCCCCTGTTCAGATCGGAAGCCACCGAAGTCATCTGCGGAGTTCCTCAAGGCTCCTCGCTCAGCCCCACCCTCTTCAATGTCTACATGAGCACCCTTGCGGCCATCGCACGCCAACACAACCTCGACATCATCTCTTACGCCGACGACACCCAGCTGATCCTCTCCCTCACCAACAACCCTGCCACCGCCAGAGCCAACCTACACAAAGGGATGAAAGATGTAGCCGAGTGGAGGATGAACAGCCGCCAGAAACTGAACTCAGACAAGACGGAAGTCCTCATCCTGAGATCTTCGCCCTCTGCTTGGGACGACTCCTACTGGTCCCCTGACCTGGGAAGCGCACCCAAACCAACAGACCACGCACGCAACCTGGGCTTCATCCTGGACTCCTCCCTCTCCATAACCAGACAAGTCAACGCCGTCTCCTCATCGTGCTTCAACATCCTGCGCTTGCTACATAAGATCTTCCGGTAGATCCCCACCGAGACCAGGAAGACGGTCACCCAAACCCTCGTCACCAGCCGACTGGACTACGGCAACTCCCTCTACGCCGGAACCACCGCTAAATTTCAAAAGAGACTCCAGCGGATCCAGAACGCCTCAGCAAGACTCATCCTGGACATCCCCCGACACAGGCACATCTCCAGACACCTGAGATACCTGCACTGGCTCCCGGTAAACAAAAGAATCACGTTCCGACTCCTCACCCACGCTCACAAAGCCCTACACAACCAAGGCCCACGATACCTCAACAACCGCCTCAACTTTTACACTTCCACACACCAGCTTCGATCGACCAACCACACCCTCGCCGCCGTCCCCCGCATCCGAAGAGCCACCACAGGAGGAAGGTCCTTCTCCTACCTGGCCGCCAAGACGTGGAACACCCTCTTGACCTATCTCCGCCTGACCGAAGACCACCTCACCTTCAGGAAGCAGCTCAAGACCTGGCTGTTCGAGCAGTAGCGGACCCCCCCCCTCCCCAAGCACCTTGAGACCCTCCGGGTAAGTAGCGCACTATATAAATGCTGTGATTGATTGATTGATTGATTGATTGATTGATTGATATTAGGACTATTTATGGAGAATGAAATGACAATTTGAGTGTCATCCGCAAATGAAACAATTGTTAGACCAAATTATATTAGCGGACCGTGAGCTGTGTCACATAAATATTGAAGAGAGTTGATCTCATCAATGAGCACTAGGAAACTTCATTTGGGTTAATTCTATCGGGAAGGATCTAAAGAGGGTCAATGCTGCCCCTTCAACACGCAGGTCTTCCAGTCTAAACCAAGAGGTCGTGACAAAGGCTGTGGTCAGTTCAAGGAGGATGAGTGCAGCATTTCCCTCACCATTAACTGTGCCCCTGGCTATTACTGTAGCTATAATAGGAGCAGATCCTGTCGAATACTCGATGTGAAAGCCAAGTTGGGATTCATCCAGCAGCTGATTGCTAGTCAGGAAGGCTGATAATTGAAGGTTCATTTTTTGTTGCCTTTTCACCTTCATCAGCCTGTGAATTCCCTGCAAGGTGATCATCAACACGTTGATAACTGAATGTATGAATTATATGAACCTGTGACAATCATTCTTTCAAATTCTCCACCTGTTCTCAAAGCAGATTTGTGCTTCACTGTGCATACTTTCAAATTGCTGAATCCATTCTGACTCCAATAATAAAGATACTCATTAAATGACTGTATAAAATAATATAAATCACACACAATAAGAGTGAGGGAATGCACTACCCATATTCTGTAGTGCCAGTCCTAGAATCTTAAATTCTGCCTGCTGTTTCTTAAGTTCTGCCTGCAGTGCAGTCACTGAGTGACTACGTGTATATTTTTTCCTGGTGGAAGGTTCCTTCATGGATACAGACTTTTACGAATGCACATGCACCTGAATAATGGGGGGTATTATAAAAATGCTTACTTGCAATCTATTAATTGAAGCACTACATATGCAACATTTATTTCACTAATGTTCTTCTGGCTTTGTTTGCTTTTAGGTGCAGTGTTTGGCGCACTGTATAAACCTGATTGTTAAAAAATTCATGAGTGAAGAAAGTCCAGTGTGCGAGTTACTGACCACCTGCCAAAGAATGTGCACAAATTTCAACCATTCTTTTAAGGCCCGGCAGCAGCTGAGGTGCCTTTAACATGAACGCAAAGTGCCAGTGAAAGCACTCATCCAGGAGGTGCAACACGTTGGAAATCAACCTTCTACATGCTTGAGCGTCTGTATGAGCAGTATGCTGTAGTCGATCAGTATTTCTTTAAACTGGGTACACCTATGATAGACCTGAGGATACAGGTGGAGCAATGGGAGCTAGTTAAAAGCCTGACAGACATGCTTCGTCCTTTTGAGGTCTTCTCGCGTGCAGTCAGTAGGGAGGACTGTAATTTGGGAAAATCAATCCCATTGTTGCGCATGCTAGAGCACCAACTGAAGGCGGTGTCTTCTATGTTTCAAAAAGATGGAAAGCAAGAAGCATTTGAGTTGGTGGAGAAGTTATTACAGAGCCTACTTTGTGATGAAGGTCTTGAAAAGATCCACACAGAACAGCATTACATTTCTGCTACTATTCTGGATCCACGGTACAAAAAGGCAGTGGCAGGCAGAGTATTCTTTCCTTTTGATGACGCAGATGTTACGAAGTACAAACATTGGCTAGCTGTGTCAGCCACTTGGTTTGAAAGAGAACAGCAGGAAATTGAAGGAAAAGGCAGTATATCTGCATCAGCAGGCCATCCGGAGTCAAAAAAATCCACTTCTGCATCTGTGGCTGCGGCAGAAGAGAGTGATTTTCCCTCTCAGCCGTTAACGACACCAGCAACCGTATCATCTGCACCAGACACAACAGTATCATTGTGTGAAGAAGAGGATTGGCTAACTCAGCTTGGGTTTGCTTCTCAAAAGGTCGAAAAAAGTAAGCAAAGTGGAGGAACCCTGGAGAACCTTGAGTCGATGGTGCAGGACTATCTGAATGACTCAACGGAGGTCGATTTTCATATGACCCATTGGCGTATTGGCATGGGAAAAGAGATGTGTGGCCAGAGATCACCAACTTGGCTATAAATTACTTGTCTTACCCACTCGCAAGCATTTCTTCTGAACGTGTTTTCAGTGCTGCTGGTGGCATTGTAACTTCCAAAAGAACCCGCCTCTCGCCCAAAAATGTGGAGAGGTTAACAATGATCAGGATGAATCAGCACCTCATACTACCAGATTTGCTTTTAGGTGCAGAAAGACGAATCATCAGCCTCATCATTCCTCATCAGTGCCAGGAACAAGTCCGGCTGCTGTGTGTGCAGCACAACGTCACGTGTGGCCACAGACAACTCTGCAACTTGTGCAACTGCGGCCTGCTGTTCTGACATCTGAAGAAGATGGCAACAAAAAAAAGTTGCCCGTAGCTCCTCAAGCAAGAAAGTTGCCAGTAAGGAGCAGAAGAAGCAGTGGCGCCACTTGCAAAGGAGACTGGTGTGCCGACCGTCGCATTTTTTGGGGAAAAATAAAGTATGCCTGCAGCAGCGGGGTCTGCTGGGGACCAAGCGGGGAACAGCACCTCCGCTCCATTGGGCTCAGTGCCACCACCACCACGCCAACTAAGGTCCAAGCCCTTGAGTGCTACAGAAGCAGACAGTATAGTTGTTCAATCACCATCGAGCAGTGATGTTGGCTCATCGCAAGAAAGTAGCAGCAATGTCCCTCAATCAACACAGGTTGTTGTAACTCATCTGACGAGTGTTCAACAACCACAGCCGCAACAACAACCACATGTGCAAGTACAAGCCCAAGTACATGTGGAAGGAGAGGCAGCACAAGGAGAGGCGCAATCAGAGGTGCATGGAGCGGCACAAGTGCCCACAATAGTTGTTCCTCCTGAAGTAGGGGCACATCAGGAAATCGACATTCAAGCCAAGGTATCATTTGAGGAAGCCACTCCTCCTGATCATTCATTGTCTTCCAGATCCCTAGCAAGGAAAAGATCAAGGATGGTGTCTACATCTTCTTCAAGCCTCTTCCTTCTGATGATATGGATCAAACTTGGGAACCACCACTGCCGCCTGGGAGTGAGGCACACCATGATCTGACAAAGGTAGCTAAGCGTAAAAGGAAGGTCCCCAAATGTCCCATAGTTATGGAGTGTGATGATGAAGCTGAACAAGCGGTGGCATGTACTCCTGCTGATGAAGACTCCCATGACGACGATGCAGTCATCATGGACGTCACTCCAGCCTCAGCGGTCTTATCCCGAAATTCTGCTGAGCGTGATGTTGGTGACGTGGTAATGGGACTACCACCAATGCAGTTAACTAATACACCACCAC
The DNA here is from genome assembly GCF_964263255.1 of Lissotriton vulgaris. Lineage (NCBI taxonomy): Eukaryota > Metazoa > Chordata > Amphibia > Caudata > Salamandridae > Lissotriton > Lissotriton vulgaris. The sequence goes on from NC_141699.1 coordinate 47,795,571, forward strand.
CTACCGCTTCCATATTTTCCCGCCAGAAGGGACCTCCATCCACCTCGATCTCCATTTCCTCAATTAGTGGTGCTGTAAGTACACAGTGTAGTACATTTCGGCAACAAACATCCTCCACTTCATCTGGCATTAGCATTCCCAGTATCGCGTCCTCCGCCCCACCACAGACATTTGAAGTCCGCAGTTTGGGACTTCTTTAGTGTTAGCCCAACAAGGGAAAACATAGCCATTTGTACCATTTATAAGGTTCCAGTTAGTCGTGGTAAGCTTGGTACCAACTATGGTACCGGAGGCCAGAGAGGTCATCTTGAGAGACAGCACACTGTCAAATGGCATCCGCACCTAAGGGAGATCAAGGCAGCCCGAATTGCAAGTCAACAAATTATATCCATTGATGTTTTATCTGATGATGACGAGGAGGAAGAAGCGTCAAACATTTCTTCAGTTACACCCAGTACCCCTGTCAGCAGCACACCCCCTGCAAGATATATGAGCCACACTAAGAGTGTGGGAGAGAGTGAGACTCCAATGTGAAAAAGTTCATCATCACTGAGCGTAACTGAGTCAAAGAAGTCATCATCCCGTAAAATAATGGTCCAGCCCACAATTAGAAGCATGTTGTTTTCAGATGTGCCATTTGAACGCAACCACCCAAAGGCACGTCTGTATAACACTAAGCTGGCTAAAATGCTAGCTCTGGACCTTCTCCCTTTTTCTTTTGTGGAAGGGGTGGATTTTCTTGAATTAGTGGCAACACTCTGCGCTAAATGTAAGGTTCCTAGCCGGTTCTATTTTGCCAGAGTTGCAGTTCCAGCAATACATGAAGATGTGCTGGAGGTGACTGTGGCAGCTTTGCAGAAGAGTGCTGTTCACACTATACATCTGACAACAGACATGTGGACCAGTGGCGCAGGCACTGATTACATGTGCATCACTGCACACTGGGTCTCTTTTTCAGGAGTTACAGCAAAGCTAAGGGCAGGTGTTGACACGGACAAAGTTTATAAAGCTGCTCGGAAACATGCAACACTAGCCATGTTTGCCATCGAGAAAAATCATACAGGAGAAAACATTTTGCATGAGTTTAACACAAAGGTCTTTCAATGGCTGTCCCCAAGAAAACGCATTATTCGTTATGTTTCTTTCTACGGATAATGGTGCCAATGTAGTTAGGGCCATGGATAAGGTAACTATTTCAGAGTGCCGTGTTTGGCGCACCGTATAAACCTGCTTGTTAAAAAATTCATGAGTGAAGAAAGTCCAGTGTGCGAGTTACTGACCACCTGCCAAAGAATGTGCACAAATTTCAACCATTCTTTTAAGGCCCGGCAGCAGCTGAGGTGCCTTTAACATGAACGCAAAGTGCCAGTGAAAGCACTCATCCAGGAGGTGGCAACACGTTGGAACTCAACCTTCTACATGCTTGAGCGTCTGTATGAGCAGTATGCTGTAGTCGATCAGTATTTCTTTAAACTGGGTACACCTATGATAGACCTGAGGATACAGGTGGAGCAATGGGAGCTAGTTAAAAGCCTGACAGACATGCTTCGTCCTTTTGAGGTCTTCTCGCGTGCAGTCAGTAGGGAGGACTGTAATTTGGGAAAATCAATCCCATTGTTGCGCATGCTAGAGCACCAACTGAAGGAGGTGTCTTCTACGTTTCAAAAAGATGGAAAGCAAGAAGCATTTGAGTTGGTGGAGAAGTTATTACAGCGCCTACTTTGTGATGAAGGTCTTGAAAAGATCCACACAGAACAGCATTACATTTCTTCTACTATTCTGGATCCACGGTACAAAAAGGCAGTGGCAGGCAGAGTATTCTTTCCTTTTGATGACGCAGATGTTACGAAGTACAAACATTGGCTAGCTGTGTCAGCCACTTGGTTTGAAATAGAACAGCAGGAAATTGAAGGAAAAGGCAGTATATCTGCATCAGCAGGCCATCCGGAGTCAAAAAAATCCACTTCTGCATCTGTGGCTGCGGCAGAAGAGAGTGATTTTCCCTCTCAGCCGTTAACGACACCAGCAACCGTATCATCTGCACCAGACACAACAGTATCATTGTGTGAAGAAGAGGATTGGCTAACTCAGCTTGGGTTTGCTTCTCAAAAGGTCGAAAAAAGTAAGCAAAGTGGAGGAACCCTGGAGAACCTTGAGTCGATGGTGCAGGACTATCTGAATGACTCAACGGAGGTCGATGTTCATATGACCCATTGGCGTATTGGCATGGGAAAAGAGATGTGTGGCCAGAGATCACCAACCTGGCTATAAATTACTTGTCTTACCCACTCGCAAGCATTTCTTCTGAACGTGTTTTCAGTGCTGCTGGTGGCATTGTAACTTCCAAAAGAACCCGCCTATCGCCCAAAAATGTGGAGAGGTTAACAATGATCAGGATGAATCAGCACCTCATACTACCAGATTACAAAATACAAGAATGCATGCAGATAGAAGACGAGGAGGACACCAACTTAGATGAGGGAAGTTCTTCTCTGTTAACTGACTTACTCCCGTCTGAATTCACAGAGTTTGAGGATGAGCTCTTTCTTACCTGACACCGAGCCCTGAAAATGAGTCAATGAATCACTAACTTTCTTTTTCGTCCTTATTCACTTTTATTCCTGTGTGTCTGTATTTCTTTGTTTTGCAAAATATATATAAAAAAAACTTTAATCTCCTAATCACAAAAACAAGCCAATGAGCAGTACTGTCTTCACGTATTTGCTCATTGATTTGAAGGTGCCGCAGTCTGCATTCATCAGGTTCACAAGTTCACAAGAACATGCTCCTCTATCCTCCTCCTCCAGACTCCTATTTTCCTCAAAGCAGATGGCTGGATTACACCCAATGAAGAAAAACTCTGCACTTGTGGGGGTGTTCTACTTCTTTACGGGTGAGTTGACGGGTTTGGGGCATTGCTGTGAAGGTCTAATACCGGATAAAAGTGGTTTGGAGAAAATCGAAGCAGAAAAAGTTTTTGCGGTTTTGATCACTTGCCTGGGGAGTTAGGGCCTAGCTGCACAACGTATTTGGACTGAATTGAAGGTAGGCCCATTTTTGCTTTTTGCCTGTTTGGGGGTGTTTTTTTGCGGGTGGCTGCAGGGGACTGGGGGCATAGCTCGGAAGGACTAATATCGGAATTAAGTGTTTTGGACCAAAAACCATGGTGAAAAAGTTTTTGCATTTTTGCTCACTTGCCTGTCTTTGGGGTGCTGTTTGGGGGGCTTCCACGTTATTGTGGGTTAGTTTTGGGGTCTGGGAGCACTGCTGGCACAGTCTAATGTTGATTGCATTTGTTTTTTAGGAAATCCATGGTGGAAAAGGTGAGTTGGGACCTCGCTGCAGAGCGCATTTGGACAGAATTCCAGGTTTGCTTTTCCCGGGTTTTGCCTTTTGGCTTGTTGGGGTGTCAAACTTGTTTTTGCCCTGGTTGACAGTTCTGGGGCCATTGCTGGGAAGGTCTAATACCTGAAAGAAAGTGTTTTGGAGAAAATCCGTGGGGAAAAAGTTTTTGCATTTTCTGAGATTTTGCTCACTCTTCCATTTTCGGAGGGCTGTTTATGGGGGTTTCTGGTGTTTGTGGGTGTGGTTTGCGAGTCTTGGAGCAATGCTGGGTATGGATAATTTTGCTTGCCTGCAAGTGGTTTGAATACAATCCATGGTGGGTAAGGGGGGATTTGGGCCTACTTTACTATCAAAGTACGTTTTGTCACCATTTTCTACTAGGCCTCGTTTTTGGAGATCTGATTGGGGGTCTTCTACATTTTTGCGACTGGGTTTAGTAAGGGTCTGGGAGCACTGCTGGAAAGGTCTAATTTTGTTCTAAAACACAGCTTAGAGTACACCTAGCTTGAGGGGAAAGATCCGCTAAATTAATTCGCCCATACTTATTTATCCTTCAAAAGGAGACTCAGACAGAGTACGCACTTTAAAAAATATTGTACTTGCTATTAGGAAACTCAAAGTGTGACTTTTTGCACTACACAGCATACATACCTAATATTTATTTCTCAGTGGTGTTCTAATATCACTTCCTGTTTTTCCATCAATAATTACAGGCCGGGTTTCAGCCTGTGCATTGGGAAAAAAAGAATTACGTCAGGCTTCACATTAGCGAGCCGCAAATCAGCATCCGCCAGGCAGACAGTGGACAGGGTGTCTTCTGGTCACCAACATTGATGGACAGAGCGTCAGATGGAATGGAGGAGTCCTGCTAACAAGAGGAATGGTTGGATGCATGCAACTTACCAAATTCAAGAGGACAACTACAACAACATACAGATACAGTATCCGTTCTTTTCTAATTATCTTTTAAGTAATTTTATTGCTGTGAACTTCTATGAGTGTGACTCTGCATTTCTTTGATCTCTGCTTCTAAATTCATCCCTACAGCCATTGTATAGGTTTTACTTCTGCTATTTTTCAAACCTAATTTAATGTACGAAGTGTTTCTCAGAGTGCAGAGATAGGCAAGTGAAAACGCATAATTATTACTGCAGCCCTGTACTGTCGCATTCTTTCATTCACGGTTGTTAAGACTACTACTTACTTTTCAGTAACCATGCATGCAGTAGTTTTATGGATAGCTTTGTACCCAAAAATGTCTTTATCTTCAATTATTGTTTGACCATGCTGTGCTTTTTTTTTCTTCTCTCAACAAAACTTTTCCAAAAAAAACCATTCCCATCCATTTTCCAAAAACTTACCCTCTTTCCCAGGGCTGTGTGGGTTTGATTGATGTGTTACTCAATGACAGCAATAATTCCACACACTCGCTGGGGAGGATAAGGTCATAGCAACAGGCTGGTGAAGGAATCCAAGGATATCTTCTTACTCAGCTTGACACAGAGTGACTATTGGCAAATGAAAGCAGATTTTCATGTGTGCCATCAACTTGATTGGTCATCAAGAACATCCTCCACCTTGACGTGGCTAATTATTACTCTGCTGTGTCCTTCACCTTCAGTACTATTTCTTGTAGTAGTAGCCAATGTCAAAGAAATTGAACACAAGTACTAGTTATGCTTTCAATATTTTACCATTTGTTAGGCTACATTGTGGCACTGTTCTAGTGTACTGTCACCTGCTTTATTCTCTATCATACCGTTCTAATGCTACGGTAAGGACAAACAAGGTTTCATTTACTTTTTTTTCATATGCTGCAACTGCCACTGTGTAACACTACTAGTAACACCGCAATGATGACATTTCATCCGCCCAGGATTGCCAACCTTAATCTCCATTTCCCGTGCAGCCAGCCCTGTGCCTAGCCCTATTTCCAAACACAAATTACAGGTAAGATAAGCGTTTGGCGGAGGTAGTATAATGGAGTATTAGGAGAGACGAGAGACTGACGGTAGTACTAGTAAAGTCTTAGGACTATTGAATTCACTTACTCTGTGAGAGGCACTTAGTTTTGAAAACATTTGGGCAATTAGTAATTACTTACACAACTTGAATCAAGATGCCACTTACGTTTCAGGAAAACAAACTTACTGTAAAACCACCACCCACCAGCCTCAAAAGCAGTAAAAAACACGTATGCTAAGATAAAGTTTAAAGTATATTTATATCCCTAACATAAATACTCTCCCATCAGACCCAACCCACCCCCATCCCTAACCCCAACAAATGTCTGTGAAAAGTTCAAAAAACCCAACTCCCAAATTTCCACTCCCAGAAGTCTTTAAAAAAGGGGTAAGGGACAGTCTCCTCCTACTGCTGGCTGCTGTTCACTTTTCGGTCCAGGTCGGCATGCTCCTTGCGGAGGGTCTCGAGCAGGGTTTTGGTGTTCAACAGCTCCTGCTCGAGGTAGGACACCCTGAGTGAAAGGCGGTGCAACCTTTTTTGGGTACTGCTGTGGGGGGCAGCTGATCTCTTTGCTGCTCGACGGTGGCGGGTGGCTGCGGTACCTCGGCTCCGTATCGCTGGAGACCTGCGGCGCTGACTGGCTGGCCCAGGGAGCATGGAGGAGGATGCAGCTGTCCCGGTCGATGTTGTGGTAGACTGCGTGTCCCCCTCCTCCTGGGCCACCAGCCGCCGATATTCGGCAACAGTCGCCTCCAGCCTCTGTTGACCGGCACTTTTAGCCAGCTCCTTCCATGTTGGTTTGGAAGGAGCATCTATATGAAGAAAGAAAGACATAGTCTGTAACTAATGCTCTTTAAGATTAACACAAAATGATTCAGCAGAAAGTTGTGTCACAGTAGAACTGGAAACTTGCAAGCGCAGTACATAACTATTGTGGCCAGTATCTATCTAACCTCCCACTTCTTCATCCTTGCTCGAACATTAGTGGGAGTTTAAGAAATCAATTCTACGAGCACTTTGGACTCACTCCATTAGAGTCGACTAAGACAGTACACCAGTCTTATTCTTCTTCTTCTCTCTTGTTTACCAAAATTGGTACATTAAATTCTGCAAGCCGGCATAATGCTAGTGCAGTAGACTTGCACCTGAGAAAAACAGACGCCAACATGATGAGTGAGACAGACTTGCGTTACTGTACCAGTCCAGTACATGCAGGTGGTGATGCTCTTACTTTTCTATTACAGTTGGCACTGAGAATACTCTGTTACAAGGGCTACTGCTTAATTAATTTAACTTTTACCCTACAGTGCCAATGAATACTAGAAAAGGAAAATGAAGATGATAAATAATCTGATTATCTATCACTGCACATGGTATGTATTTGCTTACATATGGGATGACTTTAGGTGCTTTGCTTTTTATTGAATGATACATCCACACATGAATGACTGAGTTTTACTAAACTTATTAACAGAGGTAGTGAGTGGCAATCGTAATAGCCGGATATATCCTGTGCTTGCAATACAAACTACTGCTACTATTCATGGCAGTATTCGGACAAAATTAAAACTTCTTTTCCTTGCCTTTCCTACACTGGGACGGACGTGCGGGTGTGGTGTTACATGCTCTTCAAAGTAACACTTAGTTCATCCAGTGACCGTCTACTCTCTCTAGATACACATATGCTATCTAAGAGTCAGATAGTACCATGATCCAGGCATCCATCCATTCAAACTATATGTCAATCATTCTTCTTCATGTCTCTCATCTGGACAAACATTACGTTTTCTCACCGGAAAACAACCTTTTTATTTTATTTGGGAAACCGCAAGCCATACATCCGTGCTTGACTTGCATTTGAATTTCAACCAAAGCACATATTGCGCACGTATACAGTTTCTGTTTCACCCACCCAGGCTTGCTTCATCCACCCATCCTTGCTTCATCCTTCACCCAGCCATGCATCATATTCCTTCCCACCCACCTCGGGCACCAATCAAACACGTATCATTCTTCTTTGTCAGTCATCATTACTTTTAACTTGCTCGTCCTTCCACACTTACTTTCACTCTTCTTTCGCTTTTCGTTCATCCCATCCATCAAGTTCATCTCAGATCTGATTTGGATTCTCGAAAAAAAATTCACCGCTGAGTTGAAGTAAATTTAGAGGAGGCTTCTACCTGGTTGATAACAACTTTTTTCTAAATTTGAAAGTCTTCTTAACAGTATAGTAACTTAACTGTAGAACATACATACTACACCATGCAGAGAGCACACTCTGCAGTCTGCAATATCAGTAAGTAAGGAATATAAGAGCTTACCACAGCCCGCCACTACCGTGGCAACCCGCACAGCAGTTTCGTCCGGCACTTGCACCGCCTCCTCCCCAGAAGTGTCATCCTCCACCTCCGCGCTGGCCCCGGCACCAGATGTTCCACCTACAAAGTACATTTAAGAATGTTAGTTGTCATAGACATACACCACTCACTAGTATTTTGTCTAGGAATGAAAAAAAGTGTATTCAGAAACCAATCTAATAATTTGTGACTGTCTACTCTAAAGTAAAAATGTCCCTTTTTCCAGGGAAGGGTGTTGTCTTGCTGCACATTTTGGCACAACTGATGAATGCTTGCTTTTTAACACACACCATTTTTCTCATAACATACGGAAGCTTCACTTCTAAGAACAAGAGCAAGATCAGATCATCATCAGTAGGACGGAGTGACCAACGATTCAGCACCAAAAAGAAAAATTAAAGTTCAAACCAGGTGAGGGCTCGGCTCGCCCACAATAAATGTGTGAAATAATTCACTAAGCACTTTTCCATTTTTAATCAACCGTTTATGTTTTATGACAAGCTTGATTTTAATAAATGTTTTTACTTTTAATAAAGCTTTAAAACTTAAATAGACGCTGTGGTTTTTGGTCAAGAGTGACTGAGCAAAAGGTTTTGCAATTTGCAAGTATGAGTCCATGCCTCTGGCACTTCTGGACTCTGACTCCGTACTCTTGTCCTGCGTTGGATAATCATCATTAGTGATCAATCATCGATGAATTCGGGAGCTAAATGACTCTGCCACACTATCTAGTCAGTAAGGAGAATGGGGGTTTTTCAAAGTCTGATATCACTGAGGTATGTGGAAGTCTACCTGCGCCTATTATAATTGATAAACAATGCACTATTTAGTGTCTATAGTTTTGTTTTTGCAGATTTGTCCCTGCAACAGTAGTAGAATGGATTGTCCTCCTATCCAAACCAAAAGTAAAGTAGTATCTTATTCTTTCTTGGTGGTCATTCACCTTTTTATTGTTGGGAATTGTCAAAGCATAAACATTTAGAAGACTTGAAAAGACATTATGGACAATCCCAGTGGACTGCACTCAGTGCATAGAGCTATTGCTGACTAGAATGGGAGTCAAATGGAATTGCCAAATGTGCAATCTTACTTAGCTACACAGACAGACTAATAAGAATAATCTAGTAATACCACAGGGAGTCATAGTAGAGGCAGATCAAAGACGATTTAGAAAACATCGAATGAGGAACGCTAGGAAAAAATAGGTACTGTATATTAAAATGAAAACTTACCGGGGCCAGCAAAGGATTCTTCACCTGACCGATCCTGGCCTTCTACAGCAGCAGCAGCCGATACCACCTCCTCCTCTGTCCTCTTGCCCCTGGGGGGAGCTGATGTACAACATGAAAGAAAGAAAGACCCGAAAACATGGATGATTGTTGTCAACCAAATAAAACATTTCAAAAGAACAATAACAAAATATTTTCGCGAAATTGCAAATAGACAACTATTCCACGGGATATAATGACCTATCTCATGTGGTCTGCTACGATATTAGTATTGCTTGATTTGCGGACTGTCGACTTGGAAAGTTATGTAACTCACTAAACAAACTACTAAAAAGGTTCGCCTAGGACTGGCAGGTAGCAGCCCGCAGCACGCGGAGTGACAGACAAACTCCATTGTGATTGTAGATCAGTGACAACACTAAAATGTTTCGTACTACATTAACCAGTCATTAAAATACTCAAACTATCAATCCACCACACTATTTCTTCTTATTGCCAGGTGCACAATGTAAGGACTGGACTTGAGTCTGTAGGGGCAGATTTATAAGCCCCATGTGGCTCTTTTGCTCAGTTGTTGCGTGACTTTTGTGACACAGCGGCAGAACAAAAGAGGCTCCATGGTGCGGCGTATATTAACAACGTGACGCATATGGAGGATGCATCACGTTGTAAAGCCCTGGCGCCATCAGGGGCCGTTCCGGCGCAAGGGAAGGCGTTCCTGCGCCGGAACGCATCCTAAAAGTGGCTGAGGGAAATCTACAAGATTTCAATCAGTCACTTTTAGGACAATGATGTGTCACTCAAACCCTGCGCCTGCTTGAAGCAGACGTATGACTTGACACAGCATTGGGGAGATAGGGCACCCCAGAGCATTGCTGGAGCTGCGCCATCATTGCGACGCAACTCCAGCAATGCGCCGCCTTTACGGCACAGAGGCATAACGCTTCAGTGACGTTTTGGGCCCATGGTGCGCCGCATTGTAAATACGGCGGACCATGGGTGGTGGTGGCGTGGTGTACAATTACTGGCGCATTCCTGCTACTTTGCAGGGATGCACCAGTAATTGCAAATCTGTCCCTTAGTGTCTAGCATTACGCAGTTCTGTAAACTGCACTTATACATAATTTCTCAGGCCAATGAAATGAACACAAAATCGAAAAAACAAATAAGCATAGTAGCAACGCTACTGAGAAGGAGAGCAGTGCACCTGAAATGCACAGATTTTGAAATATAATTTACCTACAATGTCATCGGCAGCATTATTGCTCTTGGTAAAAAACAAAAATGTGCAATATAATAACACACAGAGCAGAAGAAAACAGAGTAGTGATGAAATAGCTACTACAACTCACCTAGCCCGGGGATCTCGACGCCGAGCAGGTTGAGCAGGTCGCGTTCCCGGTCCGGGAGATCCGTCCAAGGGTGGGTGGCCTGGTTGTAGGTGCGCCGGACCCGAGAGTGATAATACATGGCCTGGCACACCTTCTCCCACCGCTTCCGGCGCTCCCGGAGCCCGTAGCCGCTTGGGATCTTGCCGCCTGCCATGATGGTCCTGGGGAGGCGGCGCTGTACATAGAACACTAGTGCGGCCACCTCCTCCGTGCTAAAGATCTCCCATGGCATCACTAGCTCCCCCCTCAAACGCTCGCACGGGAGCCGGGCACGGGGTGCGGGACCCTTCCCCTTCTCAGGCTGCTTCCTGGCTCCCTTTACCATGGTCTGGGCAGAAAGGAAGGTAAATAATAAATAAGAAATAGAATAGGGAAGAAGAAAAGAAAAGAGTTTAAAAAAGTAGTTTAAAATTAACCAAAAGTAGCAGAAAACATAAAAATATAGAGCTAGAATATTAGAGAGATAGATAATAAGTAACATAGATCAAAAAAAACTTCAAACAAGCAAAGGATGGCAGAGATTGAGAGAGGATACAGAAAGCATGCCCAGAACCATAGCAACGAATGAAAAACAAGATGGCCGCACCCGTTCACGACTGTGTGGGTAAGTTCGCGCAAGATTTCCCCCGCGATTACGCGCAAACTAGTACTAGCGAGCTGCACACTCTGCGAGATTACACATAGCGCCCGGAAATGGAAATACATCACGCAAACAAGATGGCCGCGCCCATGTAAGACCGCTAGGGTGACTTCGCGTCCGCGCTCTACCAGCGGCTTGCAAAAATGCAAAAAACGACTATAACTAATACGCCGCAAAAAAAATTGTAAATTTGCACGAATTTGCGGCTTCCGAATTCAATCTCGTGCAAATTCGCACCCCCGAATCCCGTGAAATTTGCAAAACTGTAAGCACTCAGCAGGTGCAAAAGTTCAAGCTCATCATTAGTAACTATTCCCTGTAGTGCTTCCTGAGGGGCCCCTCCAGAGTTCAGTTGCCTACTTTCAACTATTCTATGACCCTGCTCTGACCCTCACAGCAGGCTCAGAGAATAGCTACAAGTATGCCACAAAGGTCCTGTTAAAAAAAATTACACTGCAACAGAAAGCAATTACAGATAAGGAAGCAGGTGCCAGACTGGAAGTTCATTTTCAGTGACACATTAATCAACCCCTAATTCATTCATGTCAGTTGAGGCAGGGCAGGTGTGCTAACGAATATTGCAAAACTGAAAGCACTTAGCAGGTGTAAAAGTTCAAGCTCATCATTAATCAGGAAGCAATTACAGCTAAGGAAGCAGGTGCCAGCTCAAATTCTGTGACACATTAATCAGCCCCATATTAACCGCATCGATGCTGCGGCGATTTTTGCGCTGTGCGGCTGTTTTCCCTTTTCCGCAATACATGACGAGCTCAGCTCGTCATCAGCACACACCACCCGTGGGTGATGACGAGCTGAGCTCGTCATCAGCATCGAAAGGGTTAATTCATGTCAGTTGAGGCAGGGCAGGTGTGCTTTTCCCCCCATAGTCTACAGTGATGAACCAGAGGGTGGCAGTGATGTACCATAGAGTGGTATGGGTGAACCAGAGGGTGGCAGTAGTGAAACAGAGGGTGCTGTGATGAACCAGATGTAGAAACAACATGGTCACGACCGTTGTGACCCGACAAGTAAGTTCGCGTTTGCGAACTGGTAAAAAACCCTCGCGAACTGGTAGAAATCCTTGAAAACACAAAAAATGAAAAAATCAGCAAATTCGTGAAAGTTTGCGGATTTTGTGGATTGTAAATTCATGAATACGCAAATTTGCGATCAGCTAATTCACAAAATTTGCCCATGCTTACTCCTAATCCTACAGGGAGATAGGGAAAGATTCTGCCCACACAAGTGGAACTGTATAGAAAATATATTTGGTCTGAGCCCAGAGTAGTAGAGAGTGAAGTACAGGGACATCCATAAAGTTAACATTAAGTACTGGGTGGACTTTGTGGACATCTCAGTGAAGGCACTAGAGGGATTTCTTAGTGCTTAGTAGTTATTGGCGGCTGTACAATTTATTCCTGAAAGAACACATCCTTACTCATTGTGTACACAAGAGGTTGCGTCAGACTAGTCTGAGAACACTCAGAGATCTAGCTTATGAGTGATTGAGAATCCGGGTTTTAAATCAGAACCAGGTGGTGATCAGAAAAAGGGAAGACATGCCCCCCCAGGGGAAACCCCAGGAAAAAGTAGGTTATAAACAGAAAAAGTCCTCACAAGACCCACAAAAACCTGCACAAGGAGGGGTGTCCCCACGCCAATCTAACTTCAAGAGGAGGGGTTTTCAGAGAAAGCCTAGTAAGTTCTTTGATCCTTCAAAGGTGGGGAAGTGCTATGACTGTAATCAGCCAGGGCTTAAGAAAGGAAACGCTGTTTGTACAAAGAAGCCCCCAACTGGTGTGCAATCCCAGGGGATTGTCAGTGTAGATTGCCTCATAGTTGGGAAGGGTTTGACAGATGCAACCTTAGTATCCCTGGTTTGGGTGGAAATTGCAACCCTGGCCACCTTGCCTCCCAGAAGAGAGAGGTACAGGCATATAGCTATAATCAATGCAACTGAGGTAGAAGTTCTGTGAGATTCAGGAGCAAGTGTCACTATGTTCACAAAGAAACTGATTTATCCAGAGAACATTATACACGTACCACCAGGTAACCTTTGCAGACAGCAGAGCCAAGCTCCATTCAATGGCAATGGTGAGTTTGGAATGGGAAGGTGTGGTAGGCTTTAAGAAGGTAGTTGTGTCTCCTGCACTCCCAGTAGAGGGTCTACTGGGAAATTATCTTGAAGTGTCTGACTTCCAAGGGTGGATAGAATGGTTCATGCAAGGATGCTGGATATCCCTGAGTGGGTATGTGCTGTGACCAGGTTACATACTATTCAAAATGAACATACTGGACAGCTGGACACTGGAACAATGGGCCAAGCAATAAATGGCAAGAGAAAGGGCACTGGGCCTGGTGAACCGGACCAAATAACTCCGGATCAGCCTCAAGAATCTAAGCCTGAGGCAGATGATCTGACCTCAGGGGAACAGATTCCATTCCTGGAAGGTCAATCATATTTGCCAGAATTGACAGAAGATGGTGGACCCTCCAGAGAGGGGTTTGTCAGGGACAGAGAAAGGGCCCCGCCCTTGAGAGCTTGAGCCATACTGCCTCAAAGCAATAGGAGGGGGATGTCAGTGGATTCCATAAAGTCCACTGGGAGGATGGAGTTCTATTTTCTGAGGCCAGACACCTAAAGGAGGGAGCCACCAGGATGTCGGTGATCCCCTAGAAGTACAGACAATTCCTCCCCACCCTCAGTCATGACACACCCTTGGCTGGTCATTTTGGACAGAGTGATACCTGGAACCGATTGGTTAAAACTTTCTACTGTCCAATATGTCTGCCAAAGTGACAGAGTGTGTAGCACCTGTGTCACCTGATAGTCCGGTGGCAAAACAGGGGACAAGCCAAAGACTGCCTTGATACCACTACCAGTGGTTGTTGATATCCCCATTTAAAACTGCACCAGGGAACAAGTATATCTTGGTTGTAGTGGACCATGCTACAAGATACCCTGAAGCAATACCCCTCAAGACAGTCACTGCTCCTTTAGTAAAATTTGGTGTTACCTTCAAATTCACCCTCCCATCTCATACCCAGAATGGTGATCTGGTGAAAAGGTTCAATAAGACCTTGAAAGGCATGATCAGTGGTTTGCCTGACAGAATTATGAGGATATGGAATGGTCTCCTCTTATGCCTACTGTTTGCCTAAAAGGAGGGCACACAAGAAGGGGTTGGCGTTAGCCCATTTGAGTTTGTGTTTGAACATCCTGTAACAGGGCCATTGTGCCTTATGAAGGAGTCTTAGAAAAAGCCTCTCAAGGAAGCTAAGGACAATGTGCTGGAGTATCTACTAGGCCTGAAGTCTTGCATGGCGGGGTACATATACAAAGCCAACAGGAAACTGGAGGCCAGGGAGGAGCTCATGAAGTAATTGTATGACCAAAAGGCTATGTGTGATTACAATCTAGGACAAGTAGTGTATGTGTTGGAGCCTGTGGCTACTAGGTCCCTCCAGGACCAGTGGCCTGAGCCCTAAGTAATCCTTGAGAAGAACAATGAGGTTATGCTGCATTTGAAATCACATTAGGCAAAACAGTAGTGCACACATCTTGGTCTCTAATCCTAGATGCCCTATTCTATACTAGGCACATACAACTAGTCTGTCAGTACCAATTGTAATTAAACCTAATTACAATAGTCCAAGTAAGCAGAGCCCAGGTCACTGTCAGAGTCAGTTACCAACAGTTTCAAGCAAAAATGGGTGTGATGATTGCAAAAAGGATGACTTTCTCCTTGGTCTTTGGTTTAGAGAATGCTGACCTCTCTGTGAGCTATCTGGCAGTAACCTGAGGTTAAATCAAATGTACTCGGGTACATGTCAGCCCCTAATCTGTCAATGAGGTCATCAGCTCTAGCTATAGAGAGATAATCAGTCCTAATAACTGTATTCAGTCCTCTGTAGTCCACACAGAACCTTAATTCTTTCTTCCTCGCTGGTAATTAGGTTTGGGCACTAGCTGATCCTTCTATTAGTGGGCTACATGATCCTTAATTCCAGCATCTCAGCTAGGTCAACCTTGATACTGGCTCTGACATGGTCAGACAACCAGTACTATGTATTGTGTACCCACCAATCAGTGATACCTGTGTTCAAAGAGAACAGACCAGCAAACTGCCCCAGCAACTGCTTGCAGTATCTCTGCTGCTGGCCAGTCAAATTAGGAGGATGAGTAATACCCCACTGACCCATCTTGCACATTGTGGGAGAGGAGGTCTGGCACTGGCTAAGTCTCATCTTCTCCTCCCTCATCTGTGACAATCTGCATAGTCATGCCTGTCCTGTCTTGGTGGGTTATCAACCTAATGACATGCAGGAAACTATGGAGGTTCCTGGGGGTGTTAAAGTATACCAAGCCCAGCAACATCCTCACAGATAACGGAGTGCAACTATGTTCAAAAGAGATGGAAGACTTTCTGGAAGGAAGAGGCATCAGACACAAGCGTTTCACTTTATACCACCCCAAAACCAATGGCATGGTCGAGCGTTTTAACAAAACTCTCAAGGAGAGCATGCAGTTGGCCAAAGCCAGTGGCATAAGCTGGAAAGAAGAGGCGTGGAGACGGTTAGAAGCTTACAGGTTCATGCCGCATCAGACGACGGGCGTCACCCCGTTCGAACTGCTCCGCACCAGGATACCCAACACCAAGTTAACCCCAGGATGGATGGAGTGGCACAAGGGGTGGTTAGACCGAACTAAAGAAGTGAAAAGCATGAAGAAGCAAGAAGAAGACATGAAAAAGAGGAAAGAAGGATATGACCGGCACAAGGCCGCACAGACGGTTGAATACAAAGTAGGAGACAGCATCAAAATCAGAGCTCCCACAGGAAAGGCAAGTTGGTCAGGGTACACCAGTCCCACCAAAATCACAAAACTGTTCAAGAATGCAGTCAAGACACAGGAAGGAAAAATATGGAACCTAGGGAGAGTTGTAAAATACCATACGCCAGAGAAACACCCTGAGAGTTCAAGGGGGTGGGAGGGAGACTCTAGGCAGGACATTAGTTCCAATACTAAGAGGCAGTCAGTGGTCCCCCAACCAAGCAATAAGCCCAACAGGAGAGTGACCAGACCACCTAGGCATTTTGATCAGTATGTTATGATGTAACCTATGCCACCCTGCCCACCATGAGTCCTGTACTTCCACCAGGCCAAAGCCTTTTGTTGTTATACACCCCCATTGGGTGTCCTTCAATCAATCAATCAATCAATGACATTTATAAAGCGCACTACATACCCGTAGGGTCTCAAGGCGCTGGGGGTGGGGGGGGGGGTGCCGCTACTGCTCGAACAGCCAGGTCTTCAGCTTCTTCCTGAAGGAGAGGTGGTCTTGGGTCAGGCGCAGGTCGGTCGGGAGGGAGTTCCAGGTCTTGGCGGCCAGGTAGGAGAAGGACCTTCCTCCTGTAGTCGCTCTTCGGATGCGGGGGGCGGCGGCGAGGGCGTGGTTGGCTGATCGGAGGTGGCGTTTGGGAGCGTAGAAGTTGATTCGGCTGTTGAGGTAGCTCAGGCCTTGGTCGTGTAGGGCTTTGTGTGCGTGGGTGAGGAGGCGGAAGGTGATTCTTTTGTTGACGGGGAGCCAGTGAAGGTCTCTCAGATGTCCGGAGATGTGGGTGGTTTGTGGGATGTCGAGGATGAGTCTGGCTGAGGCCTTCTGGATCCGCTGGAGTCTCTTCTGGAGCTTGGCGGTGGTACCGGCGTAGAGGGCGTTGCCGTAGTCCAGTCGGCTAGTGACGAGGGCCTGGGTGACGGTCTTCCTGGTCTCGGTGGGGATCCACCAGAAGATCTTCCGTAGCATGCGTAGGATGTTGAAGCACGCTGAGGAAACGTTGTTGACTTGCCTGGTCATGGAGAGGGAGGAGTCCAGGATGAAGCCCAGGTTGCGTGCATGGTCTGTCGGTTTGGGTGCGGTGCCCAGGGCGGGAGGCCACCAGGAGTCGTCCCAGGCGGAGGGTGAGGAGCCCAGGATGAGGACCTCCATCTTGTCCGAGTTCAGTTTCAGGCGGCTGGTCGTCATCCACTCGGCTACCTCTTTCATCCCTTCGTGCAGGTTGGCTCTGGCGGCGGCGGGGTCGTTGGTCAGGGAGAGGATCAGCTGGGTGTCGTCGGCGTAGGAGATTATGTTGAGGTTGTGTTGGCCCGCGATGGCCGCGAGGGGGCTCATGTAGACGTTGAAGAGGGTGGGGCTCAGAGAGGATCCTTGAGGGACGCCGCAGATGACTTCGGTGGCTTCTGACTTGTACGGTGGAAGGCGGACTCTCTGTGTTCTTCCGTCGAGGAAGGAGATGATCCATTCCAGCGCCTTGTCCTGGATTCCGACGTTGCTGAGGCGCTGTACTAGGGTGCGGTGGCAGACAGTGTCGAATGCCGCGGAGAGGTCTAGGAGGATGAGGGCCGCTGTTTCTCCGTTGTCCATCAGGGCTCGGATGTCATCGGTGGCGGTGATGAGGGCGGTCTCGGTGCTGTGATTGGCTCGGAAGCCGGACTGTGAGGGGTCGAGGGATCCATTCGACTTGAGGAAGGCGGCCAGCTGCTTGTTGACGGTCTTTTCGATGACTTTGGCTGAAAACGGGAGGAGCGAGATGGGGCGGTAATTCTTGAGTTCGGTGGGGTCCGCTGTGGGTTTCTTGAGTAGAGCGCTGAGTTCGGCGTGCTTCCAGCTCTCAGGGAAGGTGGCGGTGTCGAAGGATGTGTTGATGATGTCTCGCGGTGGGGTGCGATGACAGCGTCAGCCTTGTTGAAGACGTGGTGAGGGCAGGGGTCGGTCGGTGATCCGGAGTGGATGGAGTTCATCGTGCGGATGGTGTCTTCGGTGCTGATCGGGGTCCAGGCGTGGAGGGTGGTGGTGGGGGGTGATTGTTCGGTCTTGGTGTGCGTTGGTTGGTTGTTGAAGCTGTTGTGTATGTCCGCGATCTTGTTGTGGAAGTATGAAGCGAGGGAGTTGCAGAGGTCTTGCGATGGGGTGATGTCGTTGTTTCCTGCGCTGGGGTTGGATAGCTCTTTCACGATGTTGAAGAGTTCCTTGCAGTTGTGTGCGTTGTTGTCCAGCCGGTCCTTGAATGCAGTTTTCTTGGCGGCGCGGATCAGCTGGTGGTGCTTCCGGGTGGCCAGCTTGAAGGTCACCTGGTGCATTTGGTAGTTCATGTTGCATTTAATATTTTCTTTCCGCAGGGAAGGAGGATGTGTGGTATCTTCCTTTTCAAAACGCCCCGGCGCCTTCGCGTGTGATGGAGCTGCTAGCGGTGACATCACTTAGAATGTCACCGCAACCAGCGTTCCAAGGCGAGCACCGCGGGACAGTGTGTGAAGAAGCTCCTTAAGCGGTAGGCTGTGGCTGAGGTCGCAGTAGTTAAGTCTTGTAAATAAAGACTCAACGCCTTTCTCCATGTTTCTTCCCCCAACGCCCTCTGGTTGGTGCAGACATCCTCCATCTGAAGGTCCTCCTCTTCTTCATCCGTCTTCTCCTGCTTCTCTCTCGCTTCTTCATCAGTGAAGAGTCTGGACAGACAGTCAGCTGCAAGGTTTTGCGTTCCGGGGACGTACTCGACATTGAATGTGTATTCTTGAAGGCTGACCACCCACCGCCTTATCCTGCTGGAGATGGCATCCAAACCCTTCTTAAATGAACACTTCCACTAACGGCTTGTGGTCAGTTCGGAGAGTGAACTGAGTTCCCCAGAGGAAGTCTCTGAAATTCCCCACTGCCCAAGATACTGCCAAGGCCTCTTTTTCGATCACCGAGTAGTTGTTCTCAGACTTCTGGAGTGACCTTGAGGCAAAGGCTATGTTTTCTATTCCTTCTTCTCCAACTTGGGTGAGGACAGCTCCCAAACCTTTGGCGCTTGCATCGGTGGTGACTACTGTTGCCCGGTTGGGTATATAAGACTTCAAACTGGGGGACTCAACGAGTGACCTCTTTACGTCCTCGAACTCCCTCTGGCACTCCTGACTCCACTGGAATTCATTCTCCTTCTTCAACAGAAGCCTGATGGCATAAGTCCTTCCCGCCAGGTTTCTTATGAACTTTCAATTGAACTCCAACATCCCCATGAATGACTTGATCTCTTCCTTGCCCTTGGGGGGTGTCAGGTTTACGATGGTGTTTTGCAGTTTGGCTTTGGGACATATACCTTCTGTCGTCACCTTGTGTCCCAGGAAGTCTAACTCTGCACAGCCAAAAACACACTTGTCTTTTTTCACAGTAAGGCCTTGTGACTAAAACCTCTCAAGCACGCATCTCAGTCTTCCATCGTGCTCCTCATGGTTCTTGGCGAATATCAGCACGTCATCCTGGTAGCACATGACGCCTGGGATGCCCTTCAAGATGTTGCCCATGATTCTCTGAAACACGGCGGCCGCCGAGACTAGCCCAAAAGGCATTCTTTTAAATTTGTATGCGCCTATGGGTGTCACAAAAGCTGTTAGTTCCTGGGACTCCTCATGTAGTTTTATTTGGAAATAGGCCGAGGTGAGGTGTGGCAATCACCAAAGATGACCAAAAGACATGAAGACGATTGAACAGGAGTCTTTATTTACAAGACTTAACTACTGTGACCTCAGCCACAGCCTACCGCTTAAGGAGCCTCTTCACACACTGTCCCGCGGCGCTCGCCTTGGAACGCTGGTCGCGGTGACATTCTAAGTGATGTCACCGCGAGCAGCTCCATCACACGTGAAGGCGCCGGGGGGTTTTGAAAAGGAAGATACCACAAGCAGGAAACCACAACTTGTAGGAAACCAAATAGCAGAAATACAACAATGAAACCTGGGATTAGGCATGTGAATATTTTGGACACCCATATGGGAATCCAAGAAAAGATGCTATGATACCAGTCCTGCTTGGGGCACCTCCCTCTTTCTTCATGTCGCCTAGCATATGATCGGGGTTCTTGGATGGCATGAGATGAAGTCCCAATTATCCATATCATTCTTAGGTATAAACTTACAACAGTAAACACCAATCTTGGCACACTCACCACCTTCCAACATGGTCATCTAGTCCAACATTTACCGATGTTGCATCACCATAAGACGGATGGCTCTCAGTTTATCATGATAGCATTTAGGTCAAGCTCAGTGTCATTGATCATCTTCATCAAATCCCAACTGGTTATTGGCAACCGGTGGGGACTTGCATTTGTTTGCATTGTGAAGAAGGGTATTGGCCTTCCATCCTTTGCTTGAATCTCTGTGAACAGTCTAAATTCTTCTGGAATGTCCTTGTACTGAGCCAGGCCAAAATATTCAGCAGTTCTTCTCCTTCGAGCCTGATGTAACAGAGTGTTTTTCTCCTTTAATGGATGTTAAGACAACTCAGACAGATCTTCCCCAGGGATGACCAGTTTTGTGATGTGTATTGTATGAGGGCGCAGATGGTACTTCCATCAACTTGGAGATGCCCCATTGCAGGTCTGATATGTGCAGTATCATGTCAAAGATTTCATTATTGCCTAACAGGGTGGTTCCTTTTGTTTCTGAAACACAGAGAATACAGTGTAAGTTTCCATACATTCCCCTTCAACCATATGTACCAATTCATCTCTGTATCCCAGATTTTGAGGAACGGAGTATCTATGCTAGTGCTGAACCCTCTCCCAAGGGACTCATTTCCCCAATGTGGTTGAGGTGAGTGGCCCTCACTGGAAATCCATGTCTAGGATCCACTTGTCATTAAAGAAGGCGACTGTACAGATGTTGAGGATCTCCCTGGAATTACTGACGGAAGTGGTAGCAGAAATATTTGTGCACTGGTGTTATGTTTTTACTACCTCCAGGAACATCTTTTATATGAAGTACCCTGGCCAAACAGTGTCCTCCCCTATGGTGCCCCTTATTCACATCCTGCCTACCTTGATTTGGATTTCGCTTGGTTTGATGAAAAGATACAGTGCTGTGGCGTTGGTCTCATAACAGGTGATGTTTACTATTGCCCAATGTAGTTCTACTTTGTGGTATCTTATCCCTGATCCTACAAAGGTACATATGGACAAGCCATTTTTCTCTTGCAGGTTCTATCTCCTGGGATAAATAATGGCTTTCAGTGAACCTATGTAGCATGATCTGTTTGTAGTTTAAGTGCAGTCATATATTGGTACCAGGTATTGTGAAGTGGGTAATGTGGTGCAGTGGCCAGGGCAGCTGACTTCGAAGCACAGGGTTCACGGTTCGATCTCCGGTGGCAGCTCAGCACCATGTGACTCTGGGCAATAGCTCACTTGATGTCCATGACTTCCCCAGCACCATGAGACCCGTAAGGGTGAGTAGTTCAAACTATATCAATGCGGATTTACATATTTTATTTAGTGCGCTGCGTAGTGTGTGAGGAATACTAGCGTTTGGTTCAATGTAGGTGTTTGTGAGGTGAGAGAGGTCCCTATTCAGATGTTGCAAGAAAGTAGAAGTAGAGTTTTTGAGATTAGGCCTACGTCTAACTCCGGAGGAACTCAAGAGCACCCCTGCTAAATAGAGTGTGTACAGAAATACAAAAACACATAAGTTTAAAAATGTTTGCAGGCTCTAGGATCTTCTTCGGTGATGTGTCTATCGCTTGGGCACCCAGAGGTTGCTTGACTTGGTGCAATAAAACAAGTGTGCCAAAAAGTTGTTACAAAAATCAATTTGTAGTTTGTGTTACTTGAGCATTTTAACTTGTGAAATAAAGTGTTATTGAAAGGTTTGATTGAAGAAATGGCACGCCACAGCAGCGTTGGTGCCGTTTTTACTCTATTGTAGACCTGTAGGGTAAGAGCTATGAGTTGTAGGTTAGCTAACACATTCTAGGCAGTTGTCTGGAAAATATCCGCGTTTACATGTTACCGAAGTTCTGGTCAATTTAACTTTGAGCACATGTTTTCCTAGCGGGGTACTGGAAAGAGGTTCTAGTCTTTTTTAGTGGAATAGTGAATTTTAAACTGTTTTAGGAGGTGGTAGTATATTGAGTTACTGAGCTACACCTTTCTTCTGGAAGGGTTGAGACTCTATTGGCTGCCTTGAGCAGATCTCAGTAGGTGTTTACCTGTGTTTTTGACTGTAGATAATTTTAACAAAGAATACTGGAGGTGATCGGAAGGTCATGTGTGACACTGTAGAATCCTGCAGAGAAAAAGCTTTAACAATGTTTGTTTGCAGTATTTTTTGGCAAGATTCAGGGGTCTTGTTAGGGCTTTATGTGCTCAGCCTGATGCTTCCTAGGGACTGTGGACATTTGTATTTATTTGGACATTGCTGCCATAGGGGTCATCTGTCTGTTAAGGAATCTGGCTTCTGAATTTGTAACTAAAGGATGGCCTCTATTTGGTGGCAAACCTTGAGGTGTTAGAGACATACACCCAGGAGAGGGGTCAGCCAATCCCACCCCAGGGATCTACAGCAGTGGGAGCCCCTGCGGGCACCAGGAAAGTAAACTCTATTGTGGATTCTCGGTCAAAATAGCATAGATGTCCTGAAGGTTGGCTGTGAAGGTCGGTAAGGAGATGTGACTGGGAGTGGTATGAAGGGGTACGTCATTTCAGGGGATCGGTGTGGACTTACAACATGTTTGCACTCTCTGCTCGTGCAAGGCCATTGCTATCCCAGACAGTCACGTCACCTTGCTGCTGATGTGGGTACGGTCATGGCTGGACTGACCTTCCTCTCAGTTACAGCGATTGCACTGTGCTCAGACAACCACCCAGCCCCTTTTGTGGTGGGAAGGAAGCAGCTTGGATTCCTTGAAGGTGATTGTGAGATGCGTGTGCTTTTTTTCTTAACTCCTAGGTTTTGGGGGTTGGATCTGTTCCGGTGCTATTCAATTCTGATTGTGGTACATGTTTAGATGGTACCAGTTTGTCATGTGGCCTATTCTGTGACTACAGTGGCACTCTACGTTGCCGGTTTGGACCCATCCTCCTTGACCTCAGCCACTAGGACATGGCGGATACCTTCTGGGGTCCATAACCAGAATTCCCATTGAGAGGAGTGTCATCTGGTAGTTCGTTGTTAATGTGGTCCCCTCAAGGATGGTCTTTTTCAACCTATGTTGGACCAGATTGAGGTTGTCTCCCTGGGACTGCTCCTGCCTTTTTCTGTCCTTCTCCTGCTTCCTCCTATAAAAGTGTAGTATGTGGCACTGCATTTCTCATCAAGGTTTGGTGTCTAGTCTTACTACATTATCTAATCTGGTCTTGAAATAAGTGGGTTCTCCTCCTGAAAATGTCATATAAGAATGCAACCTGGAGACATAAGTCAGTTCAGGGCTGTCCTGTCTCCTGCTTCCATCATTCTTTTACTTTGGGTAGGGTTCAGTCACGGTCTCCCCAGGCTTCCTTCTCTCTACCATCAGTTCTCCAACTTCTGGGCAGTCATAGAATAGCTCCCTAAGGGCCATCTAGTCCTAGTGTCTGAATGAGTTAAATGTAACCCCATCATGCTCAGTGTTAATAAGCGTGGCTGCAGGGATGTGGGGTTGGGAAAACACTGTACTGATGTAGCTGAGCAGACTTTTGATGTCACCTATAGCTAAGAATATACCCACTGTGTTAATTTCAAAGGAGGAGATCCATTTTCCTAGCACATCCATCAATAGGGGCAGTTTATTTCTGAGCCCTTCTTTGTCCATCTGTCCCAAGGCTCGTAGATGCTTCCTGCGGCAACATTTGTGCCGTAGAGGGCACAGTCTGGCTTGCAGCAGTTCTGTCAGTTTCTCCCCGACATAGCATTCCCATCATCTCAGTCATTCCTGCATTAAGGGTTAGTTCCATTTTGTATCCCCCTCGCCATACCGAATGCAGTTCTTCACAATAGCCATGTTCTCAGGTCCATAGAATCTCTTCTACAACCAGGGACGATCATATTGGTAGGCCTTCCTTCTCGTTCAGCAGGCGTGCAGATGGCAAATATGGCACAAGAAGGCCTCACCCTCATTTTTGGATACTCTCTCTCTAGGGATTGGTCTGATTGAGCAGAGCATTCAGGGGGAATGCCGGACCTCATTGTTGCTCTCCTCATGTATGTGTAAAGGTGCCATGCTGCTCCATATGAGTCTCAATTGTGTCCCTGTCAGGATTTCCTGACTTTATTTTCGGCCAGCCCCTATCCTACGCTGACTGCCAAGTTATCTCTGATCTTATTGCGCTATGTTCAGGACCATGTTCTCCCTGTTCAGCTTTGACCTGATGGCCCGCTACCAATGGGTGAGGGGTCTAACCTAGGGGACTTGGCACTGGACTGTATCTGGGTTGGATAGACGTGGTGAGACCTGTGGAGAGACGGATGGCTTGCTGCCCCGTGGTGGTGACTAGCTGCCCCTTTCCTACAGCCCGAGGAAAGGGGATGCTCCCTCAATTACACAGAGCTAAGTGAACCTGTTGCTATCAGCTTGGCAGAGAAATATAGCAGGACTTTGTGTGGAAAAAAAGGAATAACTTGCAACTATCTGCAATCTGTCACACCTAGGGGTAGTGCAGACCGACTGCTTGATGCCCAGTGGTCCAAGCACAAATATTTCCACCTTTTCACTTCTTTTAGATCTGCCCAGTGTTAAGAAACCCTGGCAATCCATAAGCAAATGATTTTCAATAAACAATAAGATTGATGTGGTGACCCTATATAACACACCAAGGGGTCAACTGTTCAAGCAGCCAGCTACCAAGAGTTGACCAAGGAAAACATTTATTGAAACCTTGACTGAACCTTTTATGGTGTTTGTCGTTTTATTACTAGTGCCAGACCCTTACTTATCACAACTAATAAACCACTTTCCACTAAATAGGTACTAAAAGATGCACATAGACATGTTGAGGGATAATAGGGAACTGATTTTATTGTACTTGAGATTGAATTGTGACTTTCAATAAAGGTACATGGGTTTGCTACTTACAGTTGATGATGCTAAGGGTTCCAGAGTGTTCATTTAGACTAGTTACAAAGGGTCATTCTCCCTACTTTTGATTTCGACCCAAATCACTAAATTGGGCAGAATTACGCCAGATCTTTTTGAAAAGAAATATAAATATCCAGAGGCTTCCTGTAATCATGTGGCACTCTTTTACTGACTTAGAAGTGCACAGAGGTTAGTAGAATGAGAAGCATGGAGGCTTCTGTAGTAAAGGGATCATCTTGGAAGTTCTTTGTCATTATTTTCAATGCCTTTTCTCTTCTTTGCTTCTCTTTGGCACTTCAAGCGTATTTGTCTCCAGACCTCTCTCCTGTTGCCACAATTATCACATTACTAATGCCTAGAAGGGTGGAGTGGGTGTAATCTGTCCTCCTATTGCTGATACTAGTGAGTAGAAAAGACCTGCGTCAGGTGCTGATTTAATTATTCCAGTGATGGTTAGCTCTGGATGATAAGATATGAATTTGCAATTGTGTTACAAATTTAAGGAGAGTCATATGGAAGTGGAGCAATTGCAACATGAGGTGACGTATTCTGTCCTTGAAATCTTATGTATGTGTTCACACAGTGCAAACCTTTTCTTTTACAGGTATGTGTTAAATAGAATAGGAAAATCCGAGGAGGCTTCAGAACTTCCACCAAACAACCCTTCAAAGGGGATTGGTGATGGAATTGAAACAGCTTGGAAACTGTATGGCTCTGAAAAGTAAGGTGCTGTCTTTGTTTTTGCTTTGTGTTCAAAGATTTTCTCCTCTTATCTGTGTCCTTGTAGTTTGTCAATTAGCGTACTACAGTGTTCCCTAAATGCATGAATATGCCTGACCTACCACTCCTTAATCTGTCCTCCAGGAGGATGTGTCAATACTGATGGTTGTCTCTTCTTATGTTGATTATGAATACAAATGGACCTTCCGCCAATGTTCCAGTGTGAGATGTTTGGCCAGTTAGGATGGCAGGACCCAATGGTGCCTGACCAGTCACCTGGATCTTACATCCATAGATAGACAGAAGGATGAACAGAGAGAGGAGCCCTGTCTTGTAATAGCACTAAGCAGGGTGATACATCACAAGGAATGTCTGAGAACAACTTTGTTGGGGTTATTTTTAGTTAAAATAATAATGAGTACTAATATGAATAAAATGAACTAACATAAACTAACTGTGTAGTATAGTATAGTAATATAGTATAATTATATTTTTGGTTAAATAAAACCATTACATCGTATACATTCAAAGTTAAAATCACACCATAGCTGAAATGGTTTTGAAATCATGAGTTATAAAAGTATGAAGGGTTTTTATAAAAATACACTAAAGGGGCAAACTTGTAGTTTAAACAAAAATAAAGAATATATTATGGTATCTAAAAGTAATTTCTTAAAAGCTATCTACTCAAAGTGCATGATATTGCAAAGATGTCAGTCATTTTTGGTTAGCTGTGATGATCTGGCATAATGATGAGTCATGTGCTTCATGTCCTCACTACCAGCCTGTCAACGAGGTCTGTGTATTTGATCGACAAGGAAACTAATGGAGGACACTCACCTGCTGACAAAAGATTATAGTATTAGGACAGGAGCGGATGGCAAATCCGTTAACAACAGATCCTTTCAATAGTCTAAGCTCAAAGAAGAAACATGTGCATTTAATTAGGATGTTAGCAAGCGCTTATCGATAATCAAGGCTAATTCAGCCATTTTGAGTAACTCATCTTTCCACCCACATATACTGGAATTCAAAGAATGAGCTTTGAGAACATCATATAGATAGCCTTGTAGTTGTTGGCTTTTGTTGCAGGTTAATATTAGCCATTCTTGAATTCTATAAAAATTACAATATGCTAATTTGTTGAGCAGCTTCTTAAAAATCCCATTTAACAAATTATATTCCCATAGCCTTTAACTTTGTCTAGGCACAAATATTGGTATTTTAGGAATGTTGATTATTGAGTCATGTTTACTTCCGTTTAATAGAGTTGAACTATCTGCGCTCCTGAAAGGTTTTTTTGAAAGGCTGAATAGTAATTAATGTATTTTGCTCAGGAATTTGTGCAAAAGTGCCACATTTGTCCTTGAAGACTTCTGTCTCATATGCAACAGAGGGGATAAGCTTTATAACTTTGAAAATTGGGAAGAATTACAGATTTCTGGCCTTTCACAGGAGGGACTAGCAAGGCAGACACTTTTAAAGAATACAAATTGTGTAAGTGCTCCCCTCAGTTGTCTAGGATTTATGTGTGTTCATTTATGCCATATGTATTTTCCTTGGGTGTCAGACTCCATTCTTTAAAAATGTCCTTCCAAATTATTAATGCACTTCTCTTTTCATAATTAAGCACTGTAAGAAAATGGGTGTCTGTTTGGCGTAGGTATGCTCCCCGTCCAAGCAAGGACCACAATCCCAGTCAGTGAAAGTTACAAAAACACCCTAAGTTAAACTGTACTCACCCCCTTGGTAGATTGGCACAGAGCAGACAGGCTTAACCTAAGAGATAATATGTAAAGTATTTGTCCAACACTTCAAACAGTAAAACAGTAAAAACACAACACAAAAAAATCCACAACAGCTTAGAAAATTAATTTAATTTACAAAACAAGACCAAAATGACAAATATCTGATAAGTATAACCACACCCTATCTAGTGCGAGGTGAAGTGGAGGAAGGTTGCCAGACATTTGGGGATACTGTCCCCCACTCTGAGAAACCACAGAGGACAGTTTACCCTGGATGGCCTGGTGTCTGGCTTTCGACACTGACAGCTGTCAGTGGCCTCTGTTTGTTGTTGGCCTTGTGGACAGATCTTTCCTTGGGTTGGAGACCGAAGTCATATCACTTTTTTGGCCACAGTGGTACTGCCAACCTACTGGGATACAAAAACAACCTTTGATGGACAGAATGCAGATCAATGTCATACATCCACATCAGTACAGAGATCTGGGCCTAAATCCATCCTTTTTTTGCTCACCATGCCATTCCAGTTTGAACCCAGACATATGCAAATCAGTCTTGACTTATGCCCATGGGAACAGTCCAGCCCGAACTGCCAAAACAGGTTTTGCCAGGGTACCAAGAAGGTGCCAGAGACTTGATCTAGGTAAATAAGGTTTTATTTTGGTGAGAGTATTTTCATATCGGGTGGTGAGTCTTTCCTTGGGAATGTGGTAAATAAATTTACCGTATACTGAATTTCTATGCGGTATAAGTTCAATAAAATAGCTCAATCAAAATGAGAGGCAGAGTCCGTGGAGGCTGAATTTATAAGGGTTTTATTCCATGTAATGGAATGGTTCGAACCATGGTATCATGTTCCATCACCACGAGGGTTCAGGAAGGGATAGACAATGCTTTATTAACAGTGCACATTATATATAGTAAAAGCATACAATGGTGATGGATACAGAAGGCGTAACAGCTGAAAGAAACGAGATAAGAACACATGTGCGTAACAGAAGGCATGCACGAGGGCGTACACGGAGGTGTGTGCTAGAAACGTCACATGAAAGTGTCACAAGTGGGTGGATTGGTAGAGGAATCCTGCAGTGTCAGCAGAAATATATGGCTGGATGCGCGCGCAGGCAACATGACGTGTGATTGACGTGGAACTGGAGGGTGAAGGGGACTTGACATTTAGCACCGAAAGGAGAGACAGAAGTCTGGCGTGTCAGAACAACCTAATCCCAAATCATATCTGATATCTTGTGTTGAAGAACTGTTTTATCTAGAAGGAAAGGTCTTTCGGGCAGAGGCTATTCTATACTGACTGCTAGTGCGTGCATATGTGTCTACGTGTCTACGTGTAATGCGAGGGGCCATGGGCCTACCATGGTAACAGGAGCAATGAATTTCATGCACGGAGACAGAAAGGCCAGGCCCTTTGCTCTGCAGCTGGGGAGATGTTTACCTAAATCGCTAGACAGGAATGTATTTTCGAGGAGCGGAGCAGATAACTTGAAGGCTGAATTGTCTTGGCAGGCAAGCAGGCCGAGCCGGGCACCGCTCGCCGCGCAGGGAGTAGGGTAAGGGTCATGGATGCAGGTCCAGGCTGCAGCTTTCCGAGGCAGAAGGCAGGAAGGCAGAAAGGGCTTGATGGCAGAAATCAGGGCCTAACTCAACAGAGCCAGGAAAACGTGAAAGTGCACCATGTAAAGAGGTTGGCACGGCATACTTAGGAACGGAATTATCGACCCATTCATGGTGGATCTGAAAGAGGACATGTTGACGTTGGACGCAAATGTATTTGCGTCTTCATAGCTGGTAATGGAGGGAAATTACATGTACTTGAAGCATGTACATGGAGCCGTTGGGGTCTACGTTAGGATTCACAATTGACCATAAAAATTCCATTTACCTCAGGAAACCCGACCAGATGCGTGGTAGCGCGGTCCCTTGGCATGGGTGAAAAAGTACTCTGGGGTCTTGTTCGTCTCCCTCAGCTTTCTTTTTCTCTGGTTCCTGGGTTACTCTCATCTAGGGCCGTGCAGGATAGGAAGAGACAGAAGATGCTGAAGATGCTGTCAGGGCACAAGTCTGATACCCGTGGGGACCTGGGATAGTGAGGGGGTCACAGCTACATGTGTACTTATTTGACCAAAAACGTCTGTACAGTTGGGGTGAGGAGAAACAAAGTGAGGAAAGATGTTTAGGAAATGCGGGGAAAAAAGGTAAGGGTAGGGGTATTTGCACAATTTACACAAGTTACAGGCAGGATGACCACGCGACTACGGAGGCAAGTCTCCCCATCTCCCGACTCACCCTGCAAGCTGCTGCCATACCTGCTTAAGCCACACTCCTCCCTCTGGAGTGTGGCGCAGCGCTTCGCAGAGACGATGGCCTCCTGGCTCCGAATTTACCTCCGCTGCCGTACTTCGTCATTCTCCCCTCTGATAACCGTCTTCTTATTCTCCTGTCCACACGCAACCTCCAAACGCCTCCTGGGTGTCATCACACGCCAACCTTGAGGCTTCCTGAATCTTAATTTTTCTTGTGGTCCTGGCGTCAGCAGGGGGCGTTGCTTTGTCATCTGTTTACCCCTAGTTAAAGGAACCTTCTTCCATTTCATCCTCTTGCGCGGTAAACAAAGGATGCCTGTCTGTGCTCCACTCATTCTGAGGTAATTGGAGAGAGGGAGGGGAGGCAGAATCAACAACCCACCAGACAATTGAGGGCGGCACCTCTTCCACCCGCCTAGTCAGCCATTTACAATTCCCTGGACTGGAAACAAGCATCCTAGGACCGGTGTCGGGCTATCAGCCCTCATCAGCCAGGATACCTACAGTCCTAAACAGGGAAGCCCATAAAGGTATTGATTAATCTAAGCAGCCTTTAGTTCGGAGGGGGGTTATGTTGGAAAATGGGTCTCACTGAAAAGTCACCCAAACATTTTCCCTTCCTCTTCCGCTTTTTCTGACATTGGTTTTGTTGGCTTTGGGATAGGAAGAAAGGGCCATAGTGCTCTTCACTATAAAGAACCTTCTTTAAAGTCACCCCCCACGTCAAAGGCACAACTGGGTATAAGTACTGGTTCTCTAACCCCACAAAATCAGACACCTTTGGACTCTGTCAGGAACAAAGACTGCTGTACCACTACAAGGATCATCACTCTGCTGGACTGCTGCTCTAGAAGAACTGCTTTTCTGCTGTGTTGCCCTGTTGCCTACTACCCTTTGACCCTGCTTAGGGAGAACTGGATCTCCAAAGGTTTGCTGTCTTGCCTCCTGTTTCTGAGACTCAGTGATATCAAAGTTTCACCACCTGCTCCTGTACATAGTTTCTTGGAAGTGGATCCTGGTGCATGCTCCAGTCGAACTCACGCATCTCCTATATGATAGAAGCAGAACTGACACATCGTCACTGTTGCTGGAAAAGAATTGGTGCTTCACACTTAGAACTACGATTCAGAAAAGGGGGTGGTGATGAACAGAGTGTCTGAATTAAGCAGACCACTCTTACCCAGTCCAAAGATCAGGGCTTGATCCATCACCGTTATTTATCTCACTGCACCATCCCAGTTCAGAACCTGTCTATATGCAAATCAGTCTGTCCCTGGCCCAGTGCATCATGGGAACAGGGCAGACTAAACTACCAAGCCAATTCTTCACCAGAAAGGAGACAAGCTACCGGGGACCGGTTTCTGGCATTTCAGCCGTCGTCGGCCTGGCTTGCTTGAATCCTGATGGTGCAGTGAGAAAGGGACTCATGTCTGAGTATACCCTGCCACACCTATAGTGGCCAAAAACGATTCCTTTTCTGGATCGTTTTGTCCACCATAAGTGTGGAAGGGTGTACTCAGATGTGAGTCCCTTGCTCACTGCCCCATCAGGATTCAAGCAAGCCAGGCCGAAGACGGCTGAAATGCCAGAAACCGGTCCCCGGAAGCTTGTTTCCTTCCCAGTATAAGAATTGGCTTGGTAGTTTGGTCTGCCTTGTTCCCGTGATGCACTGGGCCAGGGACAGACTAATTTGCATGTAGCCAGGTTCTGAGCTGGGAGGGTGCAGTGAGCTAAACAACAGTGATGGATCAGGCCCTGATCTTTGGACTGGGTAGGAGTGTTCTGCTTAATTCAGATACTCTGTCCATCACCACCCCCCCTTTTCTGAATCACACTTAGAACTACAGCATTGCAGTCGGAACTACCGCTCTGGAACCAAGCCATCACTGCCACTGCATGGAGAAGATCAACGCATCAATCCGTCAGCATGAATTGACGCATCACCTTTGGAATCGTCATACTTGGAACCTGTACTTAGCTCAACGGAACTGATGCATCACCTCAAGCATGTAGAGAAATCCATTGTGACAGCCTGACTGTGTGGGGATAATTAAAGCATCTCATGATGTGATAAGAATTAAGGTTGTTTTTCTCAGTGGGGCCTTTTTAGGTCCTATAGGTGCTATATCACAAACATCCGAAACTCTTGACTTTGTCCCGGTCCTGCGGAACAAATTAATTCTTCAAGACCTATTTACTTCTAAGCTCCATATTTACATTAAATCTTTACAAATTTATATCTCAACTTTGTTAGATTTTTTTCATTTGGTCTTGTTTTATTTATACAATTGTTCTCTATTTTTCTAAAATGGTGTGGAGTTGTTTCTGGTGTTTTCATTTTGTTACTGTTTGAAGTGTTTTATAACTACTTTACACATTGCTCTTACATAAATCCAGATGTTCTTTGAAAAGCCACGTTATGGTGAGCACAGGTTAAGTTAAAGTGTGTTACCTACTTAACCGGACTAAGTTGTCATTCCTGCTTTGACAGGGTGCATAAATATGCCAGCCAGAAACCCAGCTCCTAACAGTAGAGTAGTTAATGTGTATAACATCTCTGGAGGAGTGGAGTCATTGTCTTTAGTGTATCTGTCAGTAGTTCTTGAATAGATGTGCTTCAGTGGAAACCAATTGCTGCCATATATCGTGCAAGAGTTTCTAGCAAGGACATTTGTGTATCAGATTTGTTTGATTGACATTCCAAAGCCTTGGCATGTAGCGTAGAATAAGATACCTTCATGTCTCCTGCACAATTTTTTTCAGTCTTGAGTCATCTTGAGTGGTGAGGCAGCAGTGGGGGCCTTTAGAGAGTTGGTGCTGCCAGCACTTGATTTTGCTGTCATTTTCACCACAGCTGAGAAGTGTACTACATAGAGGTGCTTTGTTGGATTTCTGCATGTCAAGAGCATTGTGAGTTTTTTTAACTTAGCTGGTGTTTGATTTTTCTTTGCATTCCTAAGCTGAGAGATTTTTTTTACAAGTGTGCACTTCTCCGTAGTTCAGCATAGGTAGTGTGGATTAAATCAGTAAAGATGATCATACTTGCTTTTTTGACCTCATTGGGACTGCGCAGCACCAGTCATGATATGGAGGTTTGTAACAGGACTTTAGGTCTCTCTTTGGTAGTGATGTTCTTGCACCTATTGAGGTAGAAAAGTTGACTTTTATTGAAAGTTATCATTTATGTAACCTGATCTGTGCTGACCCATCCTTTAACTTTTGCTCAGAGGAGACTCAATATTATGAATTTAGGGGGATAGTTGTAAGATGATGGTATTGTTTGGTGGTTTCTAATCCTGTGTTATGATTTGATAATATGTTGATAGATTAGCTCACCCATTGCAATTACCATCGTTTTTTTATGGGTAACTTCTCTTTGTAAAGATGTTTTTCTGGGGATGTCAGACATGTTTGTCTTTTTCCTTGAACCTCTAGTGATGCTGACAAAGGTTCTATTGATTTACTGCATATTCTGGACAGAGTTTGCTCATGCTGCCTCTTCTTTAAATGATTTTTGAGCTTTTTGCTCATGACTTGTCATGATTTCTAATTACTCATCTAGAGCCTGTTTTGGTCATGGCTAATTCATATTACTTGCTAATTGAAATGCCTGTTTTGAATCTTATCTTTAGGAACACGTTTCCTCTTCTATTCTTGTGGACTACACTGTCCCTGACCATGCATTAGTCAGTTTATTTCTAACTTGTCAGACTATCAGAGATAGTGCTAGCAAATCATTTACAACAAAGATGTCAGATAAGTATATTTTTAAGGTTAACCACAATAATTCAAACACCATTATGTTATGATAAAGCATATATGACATAACCAGTTGAACATGTGCTTTCCAACCACAACAGTAGTTTATATAACAATAATAATTAATAATGGGGGGGATGTGGTCTAACAGCTAGAGCGTTCGACCTCGAATCTTTGGAACCAGGTTCGATTCTAAGAATCGACGCTCAACGTCCTGTGATTCTGGGCAAATCACTTAATCATCCCTTGCCTAACAAAAAAAGAATGTGTCCGTCTATAACACAACTGGTGCTCACGTAAAGTACTCCATTACCTTTGGGTCTAGTTCATACTATATAAAACTCCACACAAATATTCAACTTTTTAATGTATTTACTCCACAACATTGACTACCATAATATTGTCTTGGTGAGTAGATTTGAATATAGAATATTAAATCTGTACTTCCAAATGTATGCTTATTTTTATATGTTGCAGTCGAAAACATGTAAACAATGTATGCTTAAATCAATATTATTGACCTACAGAATAAGACATTCAATTATCACAAGTTGTGATGGTTGGCTGTTTCAATATAAATGTCAATGATATTGACATAAGCACACATTGTATAATTGAGCCATTTGTCTCAAGTCCTCTTTGCATTTCTTAGTTCAACTCTTTTATCTAAACTTGTTGATTAGAGTCCATATAGAAACCTATATCCTCCTCCTGTACATGAGTTTCATTTTTTATCTGCGTCCAAAAGTCTTGTAGTTCAATATAATAATGTCAGTGTTCAAGTTCAATGAATGGCTATTTGCAGTGTAAGAAGAGAGTGTAAGTTATTTTCTTTCTCTATAGACAAAATATTTCTCAGAATCACTGTTTACTATGGTTGGATCTTCTGTGCTCCAGCAGCGATAACTAATACAATGGGATGATCCAGTGATAATGCTTTTTGCCAGAAATATGGCTGTTTTTGCACCGCAGACTGATACATGCTGCATTTAAGAATGTTATTAATGTTCTGCAGGGCTCATGTCATGGTCCTGGTTGAAGACAAGATAATGAATATTTTTGACCAGCGATGCACTGAAAATGAGCTCTGGAAAAGGTATTATATGTTCTGTAAAGGTGTTGGTTAATTCTCTGTTAAGCATTAATAATA
The DNA here is from genome assembly GCF_964263255.1 of Lissotriton vulgaris. Taxonomy (NCBI): domain Eukaryota; kingdom Metazoa; phylum Chordata; class Amphibia; order Caudata; family Salamandridae; genus Lissotriton; species Lissotriton vulgaris. The sequence continues at coordinate 47,830,059 of NC_141699.1, forward strand.
ATGGAAAATGTTTAGTGTGTTATCGGGCCTAGACACAAATGGGATTTCGAATATCTAAAATAGTACTCTTCTAATTCTCTTACAGGCCTTTGTGAATTTGTCACAAAACATCTAAAAAGGAAATTTTAAATAAGGGGTTATTAATTTTGTTGGTGTGAGTCCATGTCAAGGAATAATATCAAAGACTTGTCAGGCTAAAATACTGTTTCATTGATTTAAACCTGAGTTCAACCCCCTGGTAGCTGTAGCACTGAGAAGACAGTCTTAACATAGGAAAAATATGTACAGTATTTAGCTGTAACATATCAGATGAAAAGTAAAAACACAAAACAATCAAAATAGAAGATTTAAGGAGTAAAATGACAACAAACTGACATGAATCTAACAAGGGTAATCAGTCACATTAATTATTAGAGATGTAAGGCAAAAACACCAAGAAAAAGGGAAGGGCCAATCAGTAGTGACTACTCATGGTGAAACAGGGTCTAGACAAGATTTCAGGATAAAAGTGATACAGCACAGGTCAGATACATCAAGCAGGCTCATCCCAGTCAAATATGTTTACCTTCTGACTTAGTATGTAAAATGGTGATTGCCATTTCCCATTGGGGTAAGTCTGTACGCTCAATCTGCCAAAAATCCTCTCAAAGATGGATAGCCCCTATACGTGGCCTCATAAAAGCCATAGGGTTTGGAAGGAAAAGTTCAGAGGGAGATAAATAACAATTTCATGGCTTACAAGTCATTTTTTATGTGAATACTTTTAGCTCCTTCTCCCTGCCAAGATTTGTACCCTCGGACTTCATTTTTTATGAACTCTTAAACCTAAGAGCAGTGCCAACCTGAAACTGTGTCTGATGAAGTTGTATTTAAATTGTTCATCTTTGCAGCAAGGTCCCACTAAGACTTCAGAGGTTCTGGAAATCCCAACATTACTTGGTGTCCTCATTTCTCCGATTTTCTGGAGCACCTCTTCCTGGTCACTTCCATGGCTCTCAAAACATCAGAGGCTGCACTTATTGGTCAGGACTTATTCCAAAGAGACCTCTAGCAGGTTCTAGTCTAGTTTTATTTTCTACTGGTCATTATGGTCTTTTGCAGCTTGTTGTGTCCCACACAGGAGGTCACCCATCTGACCCATGGAGCCTAAGACCGTTGGATTCCACTTCTTTTACCTGGGTTCAAGTGGGAATAGGTCGAGCTCTTCCGGTTTACACGAAGGTCTCAAAGAGCAGGGCCAGTCCTATTCTGCTCTTCAGTAGGTCAAGAAAGTGTTCTAATGACCTCTGCCTGATGTGCAAGTTTTATAGGTCCCGCAGCCAGTGGCTAGGGTTGATTCCTGGACACTCCTCACCCATTGACAAAACATTTCCAGGGCCTCCCTTCCATCATATTTACCTTACTGCAAATAACTAGGCCTGGGCAGTAAACCCAGCTCCAGGGGTGGAGTCCACCAAGTTTTGCCAGATGGAGCGTGGAGTTCAGCAAAAACTCAGTGTATGCTACGTAGTGGAGTTTAATGGCACTTGCTGCTCACCTCTAGCCATTATGATCTCTGTGTGCATTCTAGCTCAATGGAAACATGGCTATGAACTACTGGAATTGGCCTGAACTGGCATGTTGGGCCAAACTGGTGGCTGCCAATATTTTGTATTTTTTTAAAACTTTTTTTATTCCATGGATAATTTGGAGACCATCTGAGGAGAGGAAGGATGTGCATCTAGAGCCAGCAGTCTCCGCATGATGTAGTTCACCTGTCTGTCAGGCAATGAAGGGTGCCCGTTGGCTCTGCAGACACCTAGAGGCCATAAACGATGTGGAGCCTGGAGTGCCCAAGTATAGCAGGTGAGGCTCCCTGGCCCCCCACACAATTTCTCATGACCTTGCTAGGTGTGACAGTTTTCTTCCCTGGTAAATCATGCCTGTCTGCACAGGGGCATGCAGATTGTGTTAATGAGGTGATGTTTGGTTCATGCACGTGAAGTGTTATTTGTTTCACACACAATGGGTCCAATGTTTGGCTCATGAATACTCTTCTCTGACTTCACAAGGTGGTATTTGGTTAATAAAAACTGGCTACATGAGATTTATTTATTTATATAATTTATAGAGAGCATGAATCACCCCAACTGGGGTATCTCTGTGCTGTGACAGCCCTTAGCAACTAAAACAGAAAAAATCAAAACAGTGAGGTTTTCCAAAGGATAAGGTAGTTGGTGCAGGGACATAGGTGCATGGGCAGCTGTTTCCAAAAGGATGGGTCCAGATAGGAGAAGGATTTCCCCTCCAACCAAGTCTGTTTTATGCGAGGTGTTAAAAGGAGATCTTTGGACCACTCCCTGGAGGGAGTGTATCTGACCAGCTTGTCTGTCATATACCTTGGACCCATATTGTTTAGGGCTTTGTAGACCATAAAGCAAATTTTGTATTTAATCCTTTTGCTAATGGGTAGCCAATGCAGCTTACGGAGTAGGGGAAGTGAAGCTTTTCTGGTCAGGGGAATTGGTCACTAATCGAGCTGTGGTTGTAGTGTATGGTTGTTGTTGAAATGACGCGCGTGAACGCACGCGCGTCATTCACAACAATAACATCGCGTTATGGTTTGAATGTGGTTACTGTCGCGTGTTGTGTTCGCGTGAGGTGTGTATGTGGATTTGTGCCGCGTGTCTGTATGTTGTCTTTTGAATGTTGTGGCGTGCATGCAAGTCTGAGTCGCGTGTGTGTGTTGTTGCTTGAATGGAGACGCTTGTCTTAAATAGTATTGCCGTGCGGTTAAACCGGCATTCAAATTGTAACCTGTTGCTTACGGCTGCTTATTAAAGGATCTCCTTACCGGATTACTGGAATTGCCTTCTGAAGTGTTTCTTTCCATTTTATTACACTGGCGACGATCGGGAACACGTTTCCATGCGTGCAACGAATATATTTTTCAGGAGTTTTCTCATTTTTTTAACAAATCGTTTTCATTGGATGTTTCACTTGGGAAGTTTTACATTGGCACTTTCTATTGGATGTTTCCCAACGTTTTTCATTGGACTATACCAAAAGGATTTATAACAGCCTTTTTCATTGCTTATTTTTGCCACCATCATTTTTTTTTTTTTTTAAAAAGGGAACAATTTATTTACTCAGCTTATTGTGGATTACGAACAACTAGAATATATCTTCCTTGAGGAGTATTTACAAGAAAGAAATCAACAGTAAGTGACATCTGTGATTCGCACACACTGTTGTGAGTCACAAACATTTCTATTGTTAAATAATTATTCTCTTCATTGTTTAAACCTTTTGCCTTTCATTAACTATGATCGGGATCCAACCTCCTCCTTCATTCTTAGCCAGTAAGGGTGACCCCCCTATTGAGTGGGATATTTGGGAACCTATGTTTTTGGCATATGTTGATGTTTTAGAGGAAGAAGATTGTGGAGCAGAAAGAAAACTGGCTCTATTAAAGCACTGTCTTGGTGGAATAGCACTCAAAGAATTCAAAGGTCTACCTCCTTTAAGTGACACTTCTAATTTGGATGTATATCAGATTGCTACCAGGCAATTAGCTATTAGATATGGAAAAAAGATTAATATGGTTATGGAAAGATTTAAATTTTACTCAAGAAAACAACAAGCAGATGAGTCTATTGATAACTATGTATCTTCATTGAGAGCATTAGCAGTTACATGTGACTTTGAACACATTAATTATGATCAAGTCTTAAGAGATCAGATCCTTATGTGTACTAATAATAAAAAGATACAACAAAGACTATGGACCACTTCTGATATGACCTTAAATGCAGCAATTGAAATTGCAAAGTCAATAGAACATTCGGAAAAATTTGTAGATGAAATACGTTCGCAAAACAACAGTAAATCTGATATTCTAATTATAAATAAGGAAAATGAGAAATTTAAAGATTCAGGAAAATATGGGAAATATGTTAATACAAGGAATGATAACCAGTATAAAAATGAATACAGGAATAGATGGCAAAAACCTGATCAGAGAACAAATATGTGGCAAAGATCTGATCAAAAGATGAATACGTGGCAAAGAGCTGATTCAAGAACTTACAATATGTACTGTTTTAGATGTGGTAGTAGTTATCACCTAGGAAATTCAAAGTTGTGTCCAGCTCTGGACAAAGTTTGTTCAAGATGTGAAAAAAAAGGGCATTTTTCAAAAGTTTGCAGATCAGCACCAAGGAAAGTCAGTTTAGTTCAAGATCAAGAACATGAAAGTTCAAGTGATTGTGTTTTGATGTGAATACCATAATGTGCATAACTAAGGAACCAAAAGTAAGGAAATTTCCTTCATGTTATATCACTGTTAATGGAGTCTCTACCAAAGTATTTGTTGACTCTTGCTCATGGTACACAATCCTGCCTAACATCTTGTTTAAATCTAACTGGCCTAATGTTAAACTGATACTACCAGATATCACGCCAAGTGGATATACAGGGCATAAATTGCAACTCATTGGATACTTTATTGCTGAACTCAAATTTAAAAACTACTCCACACATGGGAAGGTGTATATTACAGAATCTGGTGATTCATTATTAGATTGGCCACATGCAGAACAATTGGGAATGAAACTCGACCCTAATGCTGATCCTCCTGTTTATTCTATTGATTCTGGACCAGGCAAATCTGTACAAAGTAAAACTGGAGAAGATTTGATTTCTAAAATTAAAGAAGAATTTCCAAAATTATTCTGTGATGTTCTAGGGAAATATAAAGTATTTGAACATCGGATAAAAGTACATGCAAATGCTTTACCTGTCCGTCATAAAGTGAGGAATGTGCCTCTTTCTTACAGAGAAAAATTAAAAGAAATTCTAAATGACATGTGTCAAAACAAAATTATAGAACCCATTGAATCATCTCCATGGGTTTCTCCCATTGTAATTTCGATCAAATCTGGGGGAGATCTTCGTGTATGCATAGATTTACGCAGTTTGAACAATGCAATTTGTGTGGACTCACATCCTTTACCCAATCTACACGAAATGGTTTCCACTTTAGATAATGCTAAAGTATTCTCATGTCTAAATCTAGCAAGTGCGTATCATCAAGTGGTCCTGCATGAGGATTCAAAAGACTTGACTGCTTTTATTACACCAGAAGGGTTATATAGGTTTTGCAGGATGCCCTTTGGGTTAGCAAGTGCAGCTGCAGTTTTTCAGAGGCTGATGAAAGAGACATTAAGCGGATTATCTGGGGCAATTGGTTTCCAAGATGACATTTTGGTCTTTGGGAAAGACATAATTGAACATGACAAGCACTTATTCAAAGTATTGAACGCCTTATCGGAGAAAGGTTTAACTCTACGTGCGTCCAAGTGCAAATTCAGGAGAGAAGAAGTAGAATATCTTGGACACTGCATTAGTGCTAATGGCATTAGACCTAAAAACTCACATTTGGAAAACATTAGCAAGGCTCCTGTCCCTCAGAACAAGGAACAGTTGGTTGCATTTTTAGTTCTTGTTGAATTCTATGCAAAATTTATCCAGAACTATGCAAGTGTGATTGAACCTTTCAGGATGCTCTTGAAGAAGAATGCAAAATTTGAATGGACAGAAACTATGACTGAAAGTTTCAATGCTGTGAAGTCAATGATCACTAAGGCACCCTGTCTTAAACCATTCGTAATTGGCAAGAAATGTATTGTGACAGTAGACGCAAGTAGTTGTGGGTTGGGTGCGGTACTGATTCAAGAGGAATGGGGTAAAGAATGGATCGTATCATATGCCTCAAGAACGTTGAGAGAGTCTGAACGTCATTATTCAGTGATTGAAAGAGAACTTTTGGCATGTGTTTGGGGTGCAGAACATTTCCGACCTTTTTTATGGGGAACGAAATTCACCATTAAAACCGATCACAAGCCCTTGGTACATATATTATCACCAGGTGGAGGACGTACTCTTTCTTCAAGGTTAGCTAGATTATCATCTAGGTTACAAAATTTTCAGTATTCCTTGGAATACATTCCTGGGAAATCGAATGTTCATGCTGACTGCATGTCAAGGCTTCCATTGGCATGCAGAGATTCTGATGTGGTTGACAAAGATGAATGTGAAGTGGCACATGTGTATAATGATGTTAATTTAGTGTTTGGAGAAAGTTCAATAGTAGAAGAAGAGACATGGAATGAAGAAATGAACAAAGACCTAAAACTCAAAGAAGTTAAGGAATATGTGTTGGAAGGCTGGCCTGAAGGAAGGAACTTTACAGGTGGTTTAATGTGTTATCACAAGATTAAGGATGAACTGGCTATAGAAAATGGGATTCTTTTAAGGAATGATAAATTTATTCCACCCTTTGGTCTTAGGAAAAGGTTTCTAGATTTGGCTCATGTGGAGCATTTTGGAATATCAGTCACTAGAAGACGTTTAAAGAATAATTTCTGGTGGCCTGGTATTGATTATTTTGTTGAGCAACAAGTAGAATTGTGTGAATTATGTGCTAAGAGCGATAAAACAGCTAAGGCTTTACCCAGTGTACCACAACCTGTTGGATTACCTGCATCACCATGGAATAAGATTGGCATTGATATTATTGGACCATTCAGTGTTTTACCACAACAACATTCTTTTGGTATAGTACTTATAGATTATTTTTCAAAATGGCCAGAGATAAAGACAGTCAAGGAAGTTACTAGTGATGCTATTATACAGTTTATGGATGAAGTTTTCTGCAGAGAAGTTATTCCTCAAGAGGTAGTGACAGATAATGGTCCACAGTTTGTTAGTAAGCAAATGGAAAAGTACTTTAGTAGATGTGGCTATCTTCACAGAAGAATAGCAGTATTCCATCCTGAAGCCAATGGTCAAATAGAAAGATTCAATAGAGTTGTCAAGGAGGCTATCCAATTAGCTGTCAAAGGCGGATTGTGCTGGAACAAGGCTTTACAGTCCATGTTATTATCTTATAGGACGGCTCCCAATGCCATTACTCTGCTATCTCCTTTTGAGATGTTGAGAGGGCGTAAACCCAGTACTAATTTGGTTCCTTGGTGGTTAAAGAATAAGGATAGTAATCGCGTTGATTTCGCAGAAGTGGATTTTGAAGAAATTCGCAAGAAAGTCGATATTTATAAGGAAAAGATGAAGAAAGATCTGTCGAGAGTGGGAACAAGGAGTTGTGTGCCTGTTCATGTTGGTGATTTTGTGAGATTGAAAAAAGGCAGTTATGTACACAAAGGACTAGCGAAGTGGTCTGATCCTGTTAAAGTTGTTGAAGTATTTAAGAATGCTGTAAGGGTAATTGATGGAAGTGTTTGGCATTTTAGCAGAGTTTCAAAATATAATATTAGCAAAGAATTCTCTGAAGGTGCTTCATCCAATGTTGTTTTGAATGAGGATGATTCATTCAATGTATTTTTGGATTTTGACGCTAATGATTCAAAGTCACCTGAACTACCTACTGTTTCCACTAATTGTGATTCCAATACACAAGAGTTGTTGAGGAGCTCAAGATGTCGCAGAATTCCATCAAGATTCAATGACTTTGTTCTTTCTTAAAAAAAAAAGAGGGAGGTGTGTAGTGTATGGTTGTTGTTGAAATGACGCGCGTGAACGCACGCGCGTCATTCACAACAATAACATCGCGTTATGGTTTGAATGTGGTTACTGTTGCGTGTTGTGTTCGCGTGAGGTGTGTATGTGGATTTGTGCCGCGTGTCTGTATGTTGTCTTTTGAATGTTGTGGCGTGCATGCAAGTCTGAGTCGCGTGTGTGTGTTGTTGCTTGAATGGAGACGCTTGTCTTAAATAGTATTGCCGTGCGGTTAAACCGGCATTCAAATTGTAACCTGTTGCTTACGGCTGCTTATTAAAGAATCTCCTTACCGGATTACTGGAATTGCCTTCTGAAGTGTTTCTTTCCATTTTATTACAGTGGTGTTCTGGACAACTTGCAGTCTGTTTAAGGAACATTCCTTGGCTGAGATCAACAGAGCATTGCAGTAGTCCGGCTTAAGACCAATGCTGGTATCAGGGTTTTCTATGTGGATAACATGAGTAGTGGGAAAACTTTGAGAAGAAGGCTTAGTGTATGGAAACTGAAGCATGTGATAAAGCACAACACTTACTCATGAGACCTGAAGAAAAGCTGGTGGATGGATGAGGCAGGTGGATGGATGAGGCACCATGAAGGTGCATGCAAAGTTGAAGACGGCTGATGCTGAAGCTAATTAGTGGCTGATCAAGACTCAGCTTCCTGGAGGAAGAAGGAAACTGATCAGGGCAAGCGAATAATTAAGCACATTGAAGCATACTTATTGGAAGGGAGAAAGTCAAAGTCAGTAAAAGTCAGAAGGTCTTGCTAAGCGCAGCATGTCACCGTTTGGTCTCAGGGTACTTCCAGAACAAGATCGACTCACCAGATTCTTAAATCGCATTAGTTTGGCAACATCCACATTTTTAGTTCCTTACAAAAACACAAATGATCTGGAATGGAGGAAATGTGTGGGGGAAGCTTATTCCAGAAATCGGGGCGAGATAGGAAAAAGATCGACCGCCATATTTCATGGTGCGTGTCCATAACAGGGTTAAAATAAATTTAGAGCTGGATCTCAAAGTTCTATTAGGCTCGAATATCCACAGTTTTTTACCTAGGTACCCTGGGCCTGTGTGATAGATACTTTCATGTGTGAGGCAAAGAATCTTTATATTGGCCTCTCAGCCTGATTGGGAGCCAATGAAGAGTTTTCAGTTGGGCACAGGATGATGTTCTTAAGGATAAGTCCAGAATAAGTCTGGAAGCAGTGTTTTGAAGGGTCTGTAGTTCAGCATAGAGGTCATTATTGATGGAAGCCAATAGGGCATTGCCCTAGTCTACTCGACTCATAATTAGGCCCATAACAAGTGGCTTACGAGTTTCAATTGGTAGCCATTTGAAAATCTTCCGCAATGTGCGTGGAATGCCATAGCAGGTACCCACTACACGGTTAACATGAGCTTTCATTGAAAGTTTATTGTCGATAGTGATACCCAAATTTCATATAGTTGGGCTTGGATATGGACAGGGGCCCGGTGACTGGGGCCACCAGTCACTAGACCAATGATCTTCAGCCCTGCCAAACAGAATGATCTCCATTTTGCTAATGTTCAATTGCAATTAATTATGACCCATTCAGTTGTCGATGTGGATCATACATTTCATGAATCGGATAATGTATCCGAGGGGTCAGGGCTGAAGGTAACCAGCAATTGGGTATCATCAGCCTATGATACCATTTCAAAGCTGTAGGATCTAATTATCTTGGCGAAGGGAGTTGCATAAAGATTGAAAAGCATAGGGCTCAACATAGATCCCTACGGTACTCCAAAGCATATTAATCTACTGCATGCCGCCATAGGACTGAGGTGCACAGTAGTAGAACAATCTTTTAAATATTGTTAAACTAATCCAAGGCGTTTCCCTGGACACCCATCTCCCAGAGCCGGTGTAACAAAATGTCATGAGAGATGGTGTCAAAAGCGGCCAATAGTTCAAACAGCACAAGAATAGCTGATTCCTTATTATATAGGGTGAGCCTGATATTGTCTATCATTTCGATTAACGCCAATTCAGTGCTGTATGCCCCGTGGAACCCTGATTGAGAAGGGTCAAGGTGAATCTGCCCTTCTAGATGGCTTCTAGAGGGCTTCAAAAGCTTTCCCAAAATAGGGCAGCAGCGAGATGGGGTGGTAGTTGACTAGTTCACTTGCATCTAGTGTAGGCTTCTTCAGAATGGGCCTAATTTACGCTTTCTTCCAGCTGCCCGGCATGGCATCTTGGTCCAGAGAAAGATTGAAAATCTCTGTTAGCCTTGGTATTTAGAGAGGGTGCCAATTTCTTAATCATCCATGAGGGAAAGGGACTGTTGGAGATCCCAATTTAATTTTAACAATAACCTCCATTACCTGATCCCTAGTTACTGGTTGAAATTTAGATAGCATGTCAGTTGGAGGGTGACTACTGTTAGTTGCCTGCAGGTCGATCCTGTTCTCATGCGGGAAAGATCTGTAAATGACCTTTATTTTCTCATGGAAGAAAAAGGATAGTTTATTGACCCAATCCTGAGAGGGAGCCACAAAAGATTGAATAGCTGTGGGGTGTTGAATTCTTTCATGATTTTATATAGTTGTTTACTTGAGTTGGCTGCATTATTGATCCTCCCTGCTAGGTACATCTTTTTTGCCTTTTTAATCTTATTTAACCCCTTTGATGCTCATGACGAGCTCAGCTCGTCATGAGGCACAGTGGAGCTGTGCTTATGACGAGCTGAGCTCGTCATGAACAATGGGTTTCCAAGCCTCTCAGCACAGAGGGGGAATTGCTGCAGCAGTGATGGTGTTAAATATGAGCGATGACTTTCTCTATAATTCGCTTGATTGTTGGCTGTTTTTATTTTTCTCCAAAGGTGCTCAACCTTCCTATTGAATAATTTCTGGGTTTTGAGTTCTGCAGTGCACCAGGGGGACATTTTGTGCTTTATCTTAACTTTAGAAAAAGGCGCTATTATATTTAACCTGGTTCTGATTGCCTGTTTGAAATTGGTAATAGCTTCCTCAGTGTCTTTGGTATTCAATTTGGCTTCAATGCTGAAATAATTGGAGAGGGAGGAGGATGTAACTTTGTGCCAAGGTCTATTCATGACGCTTTCATTATCTCGTCTCATTATTGGCTCAGTAGCAGGAATGAAGAACCGGGGTTTATCCCAGCGACGTCAGGGGCACGCCTCAGATCTTCAAGTTCACCTGTCTTGGTATACAGAGACACAGAATACTTCTGGATGGCATCAGAGACCAAGTTTATTAGCTGCAGCTAGTAACAGTGACCTAGAAATACATCACAGTGTAAATTCTCAGGAGACTTCTCATTTTACTAAGGCAATACGGCTCCTTTTATACCCAATAGTCACATTATAAATGTACACCCACTGCACACAATTCTAGCCAATAAGGCACATTTTCAAACAAAGTATCACATAACAAAAACTCAATTTACAGTATCCCAACCCAAAAGTTAATTATTAGGAATGTCCTAAATTCAATCTCCACAAGCCGGACAAACCTATAATTGAAAGCATAACACATGTAATGAAGAAACATAAAAAAAGAAACAGTAACAGATGCTGAACAAGATAAGGCATGTGCAAGGAAACTAAAAGTTAACGATGTCCTGAACATTGATTGGCAATCTCAGACAAAGATCGATCATGGAAATTGGCTTTGTGAGGTCAGTTTCAGGTGAAGAGGTCATTTTCTTACAGTTACTTTCAGAGTCAAAAAGAAACATAGGTTTATGTATACATGAAATAGGAAGGCCAGGCCACTTTGTTCGCCAGGCTACCTTCACAGGCCTACGTGAGGGCAACACAAAATGGTGGCACAGAACAAAATGGAGTCAGACTCGAGAATTATAAAAGCCTCAGGAAGCCTAAACTGTATTAAATAATGATCCGTCCAAAGGAGCTGTACAAGTTGGTCAACGATGATCCTAGTGGAAATCGTAAATAAAAGATCGTGGGTATGACCAGCTTGATGAGTGGGCCCACTACCAATTGCTCAAGCCCCAAGGCCTGGAGAGATGTGATCAATTGGTCGTTGTGCGGGTCCTGAGCTAGCTCAGCATGATAATTGAAGTCACTGATGAGAATGAAGTTATTGGCACCCATGACACAAGGAGATTGCGACATCAGTTTAAAAATTAGAATTTCTGCTTTATCTAAATGCAGAGAATCCATTATAAAGGTTTTTAATGAACCTGTTGTCGCGATTGCTAGGCCCCCTCCTCACCAGACTGCTCTATCCAGCCTTCATAACTTAGAGAATGGAAGAAAGGCGATGGCTATGTCCGGAGAACACTGTTCCTGAAACCAAGTTTCTGTAATGAAACAGACTTCTGATTTCACTTGATCTAAGAGAGTCCATATTTCTAGCGCGTGTTTTGATATTAACCGTGTATTAAAGTACATAGCCTTCAAAGGTGTAAGGGCTTCTCCTGTAACTCTGGTCCTTGGTGGGGATGGAGGGAATCTCTCAAAGGAGATCTTCTCTTGAGTAAGGGTAGGCTGATTTTCTAACAAAATGTCAGTGTATTCGACCCTACTCGGAAGTTTGTTTAGTGCAACAAGCTCACCTCTGGTATAGCAGATTTTTACCATAATTAAAAAGAAGATAAAGACAAGACCTTCAACAGGCAGGGGGTCCTGGTGGCTGGCGGGGTTCTGGCGCAGACGGGCTTGCCTTTGGCGCGCCTTTGCTGAAACCGCCGGTGCGCTGCTGGGCGCGTCCGCACCCCAGTCGTGTTTAAGTAGATGCGGGAGGGCGTGCAGCTGGATCGCCGACTGACCCTCGCTAGCCGGAGCAACCGGAAGTGCAGAAACCTAGGAGCCCAAACAACCCCTCCGCTACAACCGGCACAAGCCGCAGCAGAACGGGGACAAAGGGCTAGATGAGGTAGGTTTAAAGGAAAGTGACTTACAGCAAATTATTCAGAGTGAAAAAGGCGGGTGAATAATTTAAGTTTAATTAAAGAGCCAGGGCAAGCAAGGAGCAATTGAAACCACTGAGGGCTCATTGGCCTACATTGTTAATTATTTTATAGCATGCTACTTAAAGGATCATCAGTCGAAGGTACAGGATGCACAACTGATATTTTCTATTTTTCTTTGCTTGGTTTATCCTGTTTCTCCACAAGCGCGTGCAGACTGTTTTTGAAGTGCCATGCCCAGCAAACTAAAAATTAACACTTTTGATGATGGGGCATACATCTCACCCGACAAATCGCACAGCTAAATTGTGGCCATCTTGGTGATAATAATCCTCCACAGTAATTAGTTATGTTTATACTTGTTTGCTCATAAAAAAAATTCAATTTTTCATCAACTGTTTATCAGAATCCACACATGGAGTGTAAATGCCATTTCCCAGCTTTCTAATGTTACAACCGTGTCCATCCGGACCTCTTGAAAGAACATGAGTAGTGCAAAATTCATAAAAGGCAGCGTTTATTCAATAAAATACCCAATGCAAATTGGGCCAAGATGCCCTTCTTCAGGGGTCACTGTAAATAATCAGAGAACACACAATCACCACTTGTTCTTTGTCTTTCAATATCACTGGTTTCTACATTATACGAAAAATGACTGTGATGTATTGTAACTCAAACCCTTTCCCTGACATGAGCGCCTCTCTTTTCAAAGAAACTAGTTTCCCCTTATATGCATAACGTGCCACGTCAAACTCAAACGTTCACTTAATCTTAACCCTGTTTCATTTCATGGTTCTACAAACCTCAACTAAATCAGCTTCCTATCATTGTACGAGCCATGCAATTTCCATTCACTTTTCCTTATTCCTCCAATTTCTACCATGTTTATTCACCCAAGGGATGATCAGTCCATACTTAATTTCCATGAACTAAAATCAATGTTTATTTTTTCACATTTTAGTTACATATTTCTCTACTTTAAAATATACTTGCTTTTCTTTAAGGGTGATTAAAGGAGGGTAAAAGAATGGAATAATACCAGGGAAGGTTACAAGTGAGATAGTTCACGTTTGAAGGATGAAATGTTTAAAAGAGGATTAAACGCCAGGACACGTTTAAACATAACGGATTACTTAGATTACTGTGGAAGATTATTATCGCCAACATGGCACAATTTACCTGTCCGATTGGCTGGGCGAGATGTACGCCCCATCATCAAAAGTGTTACGCTACATAGTGGGACACAGTAAGTTAGCCATCGGAAGATGAATCAAGTGTCTGCCGTGGAGAGTAATCAAATGAATTTCTGGCCACATAAGAACCCTTGACTGCTGTAGTTTGCAAACACTTATTTATTGACAATGTATGTCTTTGTAGATCTATTAAGTAATTAAGTAATTGCCATTGGATTTAGAGTATAAACCTTTCTTCAACATTTATGGTTGCCTCTCTGTGATACAGTAAAAGTACAGCAGCAGACTTTGTCCCATGTCTATTGCACATGTTGTTTACTACTCTAGCTCATGTGTGTTCCAAGTCCCCGGGCACACATCCTTATGTCACTTGAAGGCAACCTGTCCTTCTCCCTATTACTCTATTACCTGGTGGTGCTCTTTTATGGCAGTTTAGTGTCCAATGAGAAATAGGTGACCCTGCTGTTGTGGAAGGTGGTGGACCAGGCTAACAGATTGGTGCCAGCTGCTTTCATTGCTCAACCCAAATATAGAGAAACATGCAACCCACAAGAAAATGTCTGTGTTAAAAGTAAATAGGGCGCAAGTGGCATATCAACTCTATGTTGAGAATTTCAATTTTCACTTCACTTCGGCATTTCTGGACTGGTGTCGCTCAGCTCACTTTCAAATGGTATACACCCTGATGCATTAAAGGCTAACACATGTAAATAAAGGGCATGTTTGCTTTCATGTGCAGTATTCCAATGACGTAGAAAAAAGGAGGGGCATCCACATGTTTGCTTAACATATGTGTAGTATCTTGTCATTCCCTATGCTTTGCCTCTCTACCTCCATTAGAATGTTAATGTAATGCATCTAACAGAATGTTGGTGATCTGCCTGACAGATTACAGTTGGCTGGGCTGTGCACCATGTTGGATGCTTCTGGTGGGGTCTCCCTTTACATCTTGGAATAAAGCATCATTAAATACTACTCTACGTGTGGACTTCCCATCATTACATTCATGGCGACGATCTAAACAAAGAACCTACACTTGTCAAGTCTGGAAGAACTTCAAGCTGTGTGAAATTAAGAAAAGAAACAAGAAACCATGGAAGGTCCTCCTGCAACAGGAAAAGTTACCCCAACTGCCAGCATGACCCCACCAGTGACCTACAACTGGTCGCCCACAGCAGTCTGGCAGTCGTCCTGTGTAACAGTGAGTCTAAAATGTTTTAAATGGAGCAGTGCCCTGACTTTGGGTAAGCGTGCCTGTTGTGACTTTGGGACTCACGTTTATTCCTCACATGAGGGTAAGCATTTGATTGGGCAATTTTTTATTTTGTCCTACTTTCAAGGAGAGCTAACGTCCTATTTACAAGGAATGCGTTTTTCTGTGGTTTTGGAGCTGCTTCATCAAGAAAAAACCCTTAACTTGTCAGCTCCTGGCTCATCCTGTGCTGTGCCTTTTCTTGAGGAAAATTATTTTATTGGGCAATTTTGTATTTTGTCCTATTTACAAGGAGAGCTACTGTCCTATTTACAAGGAGAGCCTACTATATGCTGTTTTGGAACAGTGCCCTCAAAAATTAACTGTGGTCTTGCTAGAGCGCGCAGTTCCCCCGGGTCACCCGAGTTACCAATTCTTTACACGCACTGGGCCCTTGGCGTGCAAAAACCTTTATTACCACACAAATTTGTTTGGGTGAACTGGGTGAGGATTTCTCCTCCTGCACGCTGCTAAGAGTAATTAAAGTTTGGATTTACCTCTGCTTACCATGTACCCGACTTACCACAGGCACAATTCTTACGACGGACCTAGAGCTATCAGGGAAAATAGTAGACAGGCCTAACATCAAATACTCTTTATAATCAGTAAAATACTTTCCACAATTCTGTAAAATGACCACAGACACCTGATGAAGTTTAAAACTTTATATAAGAATTCAAAGAGAAGATGCCAAGATAATAAGCGATACACAGAGTAATATATCAAACATTAAAATCAACACCAATAGGTAACTTTGCACCAAAAATATGACCATTAGGATATATGGGAAGACTAAAGGTAGGGTTTTTTAGAACAAAACTAGTCACTGCAATTTTATACTAGAACATAGGATGTGGATGAGACCTAGAACATGTACTTAACCTAAGTGTTTAAACTATTCTCGCTAAGTTCACTGCAATCCAATAAAGGAAAGGGAAAAACGGGAACATGCTATTACTTTTATAAAATCAATGAACTCCTAAAGGAGAGGGGGAGAGAAGGAACCAACTAAAATCAGACACATATATTTGATATTTCAACGGCAATAGAGCAATATCACAGGTAAGAATGCTTTAATAGATCAGACAAGAAAGAGGGAGAAAGAGAGAGATAGAGATACGCAAACCCACAATCAATAATTACCTAGTTCAGATTGAAGACCAACCCTGGCCACGGGTCAGTTGGGAAGACGGGGACAGGGACCCTCAGAAAAGGAATGCCAGAATGCGAGCAGGTACAGCTCACGGACAGTAAGGACAGGATACCCCTCAGGTTCAGGTCAAAGGACTGGGCCTCCCAGGGTACGACCAACACCCACAGCTTCGGACAGCAACGCCTGCGTTACCCCCTCCTGCAAGTAATCCGCCAGAAACCCCGATTGGATTTTCGAATTCCCCAGCAAAGTGCTTCGCCAGTACTTAGGATTTTCCACCCCTTAGGAGATTGTGGAAAGTATGGACAAAGTGCTCCGCAGCACTTTCAGAATGAGCACCTATTGAGATCGTAGGGTCAGTGACAGGTCTGCTACTCGGACAAGTCGGACAATTTTCCTAAGCTAAACTAGGGCAATTATACTGTTTTGGGGACCCTTAGACCACCCACCAATGTTGCAAGTAACAGTTTCCCACATTGTGATTGGTCAGGAGAGGTGGTGCGGTCATTACCACCTCCTAGAATTCAACTTTCCCATCAAGAAATTTAAATTTTCTTGTCCGCCCCTCAGGTTCACGTTCCCATCCATAGAATACAATAGAAAATATGAGCGCACAAGACATCGCAACAAAGTCTGTTATTTTCAAGGTGATTGTCCACATCTTGTGCTGGGTTCTCAGGCGCATTTGGCTTCAGGAGCCAGCTGGCTGGTTTCAGCTTCTGCGCAGTTAGGACTTTCCCTGGTCAGCTGACAGGGTTCAGAGGAGCCTCAGCATGGCGTCGCTCATGTATGCCCCAGCCCACAAAGACGCGGTACATGAAAAGTAAGCGAGAACAAATTAAAATCACACATAAAATGATCGCACTGTATACCATGATAAAATCTAACCAACCCTTACTTTATAATGACTATAGCATTATGGATTAGTGCGAAAAGACAGATAGGCTAAAGCAGCAGTAGCAAGCGGAGAGCGTGGTGAGAGACAAGCGGCCATGTTTGCATCAGTGCGCATGAGCACAGAATCCCTCCAGAATGCGAGTGCGTCACATCACATGGGTATGACCGACGCACGCGCAGACTGAATTTTCAGCGAAGCAGCCATTTTTAGTGCAAGCTTCGTTTTAGTACGAGAAAGACAAACAAGCAAGCATCCTGGGGACACCCGCGTGTTGGGAAAACACTTTATAAATGACGAACAATGGTGTTAATATTATTATGCGGTTTAGACAAGGGTTTTGCATACGAGCAAGGCGCTTCACGTGCGAATCCTTGCTCCATCAGTCTCCTCAGATGTGTGTCTGTTTCTACACTTTTGCCTCTGAGTAGAGAACATGTCTACCAGTGTACCTGAGCGTCAGTGTTTTAGCTTTGTAACTGCTTCACTACGACCTCATTTGGATGCCTGGGAGTTAGTTTGTCTACATTGTTTGCAGTGTCACCAAGAAAGATTTCTTTTACTTGAAATTGTCTGCTGTTCTTTCAGCGTCTCATCCATTTCTTCAAGAGCCCAAAGCACCGTGTGTTTTCACTGCAGTCTCACCAAGGAACATTCCTGCTGTTTTGACTAGTTTTCACGATGTCTAAATTGCGCAGTTAATTATTTCTTTTAACATTTTACAAACGTGTGACTGCAAGCAGTTTACAAACATAATGGCATGCCAGAGTTTAAAGGCAGTCGTGGTGATTCTGTAATATGTTCATTATTTTATCGTTTTTGAGAGGAAATACAGTCATCAAAGCCAGCGTCTGTTTAACTGTCTTTCAACATTTAAATATGCAGCGCGTGTTATTCGCTCTGCGCGCACTCACCTCATGTCTTCTTCGAAGCTCCTGTGACGTTTTGCCTTCCCTGCACCATCAGCCGAAGCTCTTTGATGTTAAGTAGTGCCCTGAGCCACCCAGCTTTGCGTCTACTGTGCATGCCGCCATCTTTTCTTTGGAAGTCTTCTGTGTTTCCAGACCCATGTACGTGGTCTGCCACAACCTCATTTGTTATCTGCTGTTTCACTTTGTTCAGTCAGCGGTATCCAGCAGACATTGAGACTGATTGAGCGCTGTGATTAAATCCAAGGTACTGTACTTTCCCGTCTTGAAAATGCCGGAAATGGCATTTTAATTTTCTCTTCGTCTCAGCGCTCTAGTGAGTCTCTGTGTTTTCATCATCTTTGGGGATAGTTTTTCGGGAGCATAGATCGAGCTCCAGTGTTGCCTCCACTTTGACTTCACTTTTGCACGGTGACAGGCACACCGGTGACATTAGGATAATAGTGTTTTGTGTTTGTAGAGCTTGCCTGTCTGCCTCATTCCGGTGACATGCATGTCATTTCATTTGCGTTATTATTTGCTTTGACAAAGTAATGGGGGTGACGAATGCGCTTTCTTTTGGCATGTTTGTGTGAATTATTTGTTTTGGTATGTTTCAGTTTCCTTAAAATTCGTACTTTCTAGCTGTCTTAGTCCCATTTTTCCTTAGAAACATGTTTTTGTGTGGGGGTTTGTTTTTAAAGTCCCATCCCCCCAGTATGCCTCTTGGCATAATGTGTTTGCTATATTTACAGTGGGTTTTAGTCCCATCTGTTTTATTTATTGTGTTCTATTGATGGGTTCCAAGTCCCATTTCAACACAGTGGGTTTGAGTCCCACCTGTGTGGTTTAAATGTTTGTAATGGGTCCGAGTCCCAATTACTTACAGTGGGTTTTAGTCCCACCTGTATTATTTATATGTTGGCATTGGGTTATAGTCCCATTTGCTAACTGTGGGTTTCAGTCCCACATGTTTAATTTTTGCATTGGGTTTTAGTCCCTTTTGCTTACATTGTAATGTTTTTCCTATGGGTTCTAGTCCCATTTTTCTTGCAATTGGTTTTAGTCCCACTTGCGCTGGTTATGTGTATTTGCGATGGGTTACAGTCCCATTTCTTTGTTGTAGTGGGTTTCAGTCCCATCTACTTGATGACATGTTTTTGCTATGGGGTTCATGTCCCATTTTGCTGTTGTGGGTCTTAGTCCCACCTGACGCTAAGTCAGTTGTTTACAGGGTTTTTGTGCCCTTTTGGGTGTGTGTATTTTCAGTCTCCTTCAGTGGAGCTTTGCTTTGGTGTATTTTTAGGCTCCTTCAGAGGAGCTGTGCTAGGGTTTATAGTCCTTTTGCATTATTGTATTTTTCTTTCACATTTAGATTTTTAAAAGTTTTACATCATATTTAGCTTATGCCTTCTATTTATGTGCTTTTATACTTTTTATGCTAAATATGTTCAGATTTACATGTATTTAGATGCTATGTACTTTTATTGCAACTTCTCTTGCACTATTATCTCTTTCATTACATTTTTGTATTTTGCTTAGTGGTAATAGTGTTTTCGTGCGGTTTCACCTCTACTTTTCCTTTTGTTCTTTTCTTTTCTGTTTACTTCCATTGGTCTTTTCCTTTTAGTTCTGTGAGAAGAGAGGATGGTCTATATGGTGTAAGAAGGGTAAATGGTTTATACGTTTTTTTCCATTCTTCTATCTTGTTCTCTTTTTAAGTTGTTCCTTTTTTCTGTTCTTCTTTTTCAGCTTTCGTTCATTCTACTTGTGTTCATTTTCTCCAGTTCTCCGTTCCTTTTTTAAGCTTTTTGTTTTCTGTTAAGGAGAGAGGATAATGTAGTATCTTCTCATTCCCTATGCTTTGCCTCTCTACCTCCATTAGAATGTTAATGTGATGCATCTAACAGAATGTTGGTGATCTGCCTGACAGATTACAGTTGGCTGGGCTGAGCACCATGTTGGATGCTCCTGGTGGGGTCTCCCTTTACATCTTGGAATAAACTTGCAGCACTAAAAAAGGAATGCAAAAAAGCTGAAAGATGCTGGAGAAAAAACTATGATCCCGCCCTCAAAATTCTATACACAAAATCCCAAAAAATCTACCATCGTAGTATATGCAAGACCAGGGCAACCTACTACACCACGGAGATCAAAAATAGCCATAACGCATCAAAAACCATCTTTAAAATTCTTAAAGAACTGAGCACCAAAAAAACAATGGCTAATCTAAACTCCTCACCTACGCTATGCGACAATCTGGCCTCTTATTTCTTAGAAAAAGTCCAGAAAATCTACAGCACTTTCCCCCCTGGTCTATATGGTCTATATGGTGTAAGAAGGGTAATTGGTTTATACGTTTTTTTCCATTCTTCTATCTTGTTCTCTTTTTAAGTTGCTCCTCTTTTCTGTTCTTCTTTTTCAGCTTTCGTTCATTCTACTTGCGTTCATTTTCTCCAGTTCTCCGTTCCTTTTTTAAGCTTTTTGTTTTCTGTTAAGGAGAGAGGATAATGTAGTATCTTCTCATTCCCTATGCTTTGCCTCTCTACCTCCATTAGAATGTTAATGTGATGCATCTAACAGAATGTTGGTGATCTGCCTGACAGATTACAGTTGGCTGGGCTGAGCCCCATGTTGGATGCTCCTGGTGGGGTCTCCCTTTACATCTTGGAATAAAGCATCATTAAATACTACTCTACGTGTGGACTTCCCATCATTACAATATGTTTATGCCATATTTTCTTAAATTGGCAAGGTGTCTCTATACAACTCTAACAGTCAAGAAAACGGTTTCTTTCCGAAAAAAATATTGCCAGAACTTCATTGACAAAACTATAGATTGCATTCACGTTATAGTTCTGAATTAGCATTTTAAAAACCTATGAAATTCACTGAAAAAACCATAGGTTTTACACACTTTATAGTTAGGAAGTAGCATTTAAAAAACCTATGAAATTCACTGAAAAAACCATAGGTTTTACACACGTTATAGTTAGGAAGTAGCATTTACAAAACCTATGAAATTCACTGAAAAAACCATAGGTTTGACACATGTTATAGTTACCTGGACATTTCACTTATATAAAACCAATGAAATTCCCCCATTATAGTTACTTCAGCTAACTATAACTCGCGCACCCGCAATGCACTGCTGATGATGTTACATTAAATTGGATACCATGCTTACCTCATCAATGATAAGAAGTTTCATTTTTTTAAGGACTCTAGAAACTTCAAAACAAGCTTCTCCAGATAGCTTGTGATATTGTAATTTATTTTCATGTTCAGCTGGCAGCATCAGTAAACGATGAGTTCTTTGCTGTAGATATGTAGTAATTCCTTTAATTAGGAAAATTTTACCAGTTCCAGCTTCTCCACTTACATATAGTCGAATAGGTTTAAATGACATACATGAGCAATCTTTTCTCTCATGACGAAAGTCATGCTCAATGTGCTCTGTCACTTCATCATATATCTGTCTTTGCTCAAGATTAAATTGCTTCTTTAATTCTTCTAAGTTTATTACTTCCTCTTGACCTTGCTGCATTGTTCTTTCCACCTCATCCATGGCGGTGGCTGCTTCATTGTGGATAATTGGTTGTCCCACTGGATCTTGACTTAATGAAGCCGAAATTTGACTACCTTGTGAACTATTGCTAGCAATCTCCGCTGCAATTGTTGCTTCTTGCTCTATTTCATCATTCAACATTTGGCGATAATTACTAAAAACAGGACATTCGATACTACTTTTAGATGCGTTGAATGAATCTTCATAACTATCAAAGTCACCAAGTAGTTCCTCTTCTGTACGCCATGGTTTAAAGAGTTGCAAAAGAGCAAAATAGTAAAATTATCTTTTGTCAGGTGTATCGCAACTCAGTTTTCGATGATTAATCAAGTGTCCTTTTCTTTGTTTCACCAGACATCCTTCATGTCCAATTACAGTGTGTACACCTGTAACAATATTCTCTGTAATACTCCTTTTAAAAGTGTAGTTTTGAAGTATTTTATACAGACAAATGTTTTCAAGCAGAGTACTTCTATTTGGATAGTATGTATCCAATATATTTGTTTTCAGAATGTCTGTACTGTTTGGTTCTTTCTGGGCTAAATATTCAATTTCTTGCCCAGGTTTTAGAACACGGTTTCGTGTTTCTGCAAGACCCAAACTCACCCAGAGAATAGTCCTTGATTTTGCATAAAGATTTGCTGATGATAACCGATCACAACATTCATATGCGCCAATTTCTCGATGAGACAACATCTTCAAGCTGTACGTATACAATTTCTTGCTTAAGCTCTTTTCATGAGAAATGTCTTCCCACATCTCCTTCAGTTCCGTCTTTTCAGATTGCGTGATGTAAGACGTTACATATCAAGCCACAGCAATAGAGTTGTCTGCAACATATTGTATGTCCATGTTAGCATTCCACATGGACAAAATGACTGGGTTATAGTCATTTATATATTTGGATTCTTCACCTCTTCTTAAATTGTACGTATTTTTAGGTGACCTTCTTCTGATATTATGTCGCAAACATGACCTCAAATTGTTGACTCTTCCTTTTGAAAGTACCGGTCGTGCAAATCCAAAACGACATTTGGTGTAGAATTTACTCTTTGATTTGAATTTTTGCCGACAATATTTTTTTCACAACGATGACTTTGAAAACGTAACACGTTTCCTCTTAAGTCCTTATCAGTTGTACTATTAGGTATGTCACAAGTGGCATACTGTTCAATAAAAGACAGTACAGTCTGATCCGAATCTGTCCAAATTTAGGAGCATCCTTGATCCATAACAGCATATGAATATGAGGAGCACCTCTTGCTTAATATTCTTTTCTCCAAAAGAAATCCAGTACTTCACCAAGAGGCAGATTTTTCTTGTTTGTAATAAAAGACATCATAGCTTCAAATCTATGATTAAAATATCTGCAAACCTTAACTGGATCTAACGAACACAGTTCTCCAGGTGTCCTGTAGTTTATATTTTCTATGTTTGCATTCGCCTCCCGAAGAAATTCAAGTAAATCTTCCCAAGCATACTCTGCACAGCTTAGAGTTAAAAACCATATAGGTGCTCCTAAGTTTCTAAGCATGCACTTCAAATCTCCATGACGACGGTACCAATACTCATTAGTACAACGCTGACAAGCCATTAAATTAATGAGGTGTGAATCCAAAACACTATATTTCTGTTGCACTTTATCCATAAATTCCTTTGCAATGCATTGGCGAAACCTCGGATCTTCTGCATATAATCTTGTTGTCCGGTACTCAGATGCAGAAATCTGCATAGGTCGATCATCATATCGTGTACCTTCACCTGTAGGAAATAACTGTGGAAAACCCTGTACTGACCCTGGCACCCACCCTTACAACGCCGAGCAGCTGATCTAATAGCTGTGTTTGGCGCAAACGCTTGTTTCCCGCCGCCATTACCTCGCTCGAGGGAGCCACGAGGCACGCCCACCTCTGCTGGCCATGCCCCCTCTCCGATGCCCGAGCATCCACTATAAAGCATGAGTCTATGCCGGAAGCGCAGCGGATGAGCGCAGCGGGCGCGCCGTTGGAACGCTGAAGGCGCGCTTAAGGCAAGCTCGTCTGCGCTCGTCAAGCGCCGAGGCAGCGCCAGACGCCAGACACCATGCCTCTCGCCAATGTGGTAAGCCTACATACTCTTGAACTGAGCTACTTAATTTTTGACACCTCAGGCAAGGATGCGCCATCCTCAACCCCTCCCTTATAGACTCTCCCCAAGTATGCTGATGTGGGTTCTCCCTTCCGATTCACCACCGGCAAGCCCCCCATGTCAGAGCTGAATGCTCAACAATCAAAATTGGCCATTTGAATGTCCGATCCATGCCCAAACACCACGCTGAAATCTCCGACTTGGTCACTAACCATGCCCTGGACATACTATTTCTTACTGAGACGTGGCTCCATGATGATATGGACTCCGTACTGAACCTGGCAACCCCTACAGGCTATACTACACACACTCTCAATAGAAACTCCAGAGGCAGTGGTATTGCCGTGATGACCAAAACTAATATTACGTGCCAGCTAACTAAAGCTGACATTTCAGATAGGGAAAGTACACGCTACAACATTAAAATCAATCCTCAGCTCAGCTTGGTAGGTTTCCTGATTTATAGGCCCCCAGGAAATGATGGTAAATTCATCGCCTCACTCCTTGAGAACCTATACTCCCAGATTACTGATACCGCCAACTTCACTATTATTGGAGATCTGAACATCCATTTTGACCAGACGGGAGACTCTAAAATTAACACTCTATTAGCGGACCTGGGGGCGCTACAATTAGACCAACTCATTAAGGGCCCCACTCATACCGGTGGTCACCTCCTGGACCCCATCTTTTCGAACATCACCAATGCACGGGTTGACATGCCCATCCCCATGACCTCGACTGATCATTATCTAGTATCCATGTCAATTCCCTGTAAAAACATCCTGCTCAATGTACCCTTCCAGCAACTCCGGAAAAGACCCTGGAGGAAGCTCCGTCTTGAGGACTTCCACAGTCTCCTCACTACGTGTCCTCTCCAACCTAGTGAAAACCCTGATCATGGATACGACCAATTCTGCAATTGGATCAGCCAAGCCCTGGATACCTTGATCCCTACTAAATTGATCAAAGCACGTACCCATGAATCTAGTCCCTGGTATAACAAAGAACTTGCAGCACTAAAAAAGGAATGCAAAAAAGCTGAAAGATGCTGGAGAAAAAACTATGATCCCACCCTCAAGATTCTATACACAAAATCCCAAAAAATCTACCATTGTAGTATATGCAAGACCAGGGCAACCTACTACACCACGGAGATCAAAAATAGCCATAACGCATCAAAAACCATCTTTAAAATTCTTAAAGAACTGAGCACCAAAAAAACAATGGCTAATCTAAACTCCTCACCTACGCTATGCGACAATCTGGCCTCTTATTTCTTAGAAAAAATCCAGAAAATCTACAGCACTTTCCCCCCTACCCCAGAACTCACCCCTTCTGATGATCCTAACAAACCCAACCTCGCTAGCATTCCGGCCCTCAGCCAGGAAGACTTTTCTAAAAATCTGCAACAAAATCAAGTCCGGCTCTCCAGCAGACCCTCTCAAACCTGAAACCTTTCGAGAAGCATATGAAATCGTTCTAGGCCCTCTGCGAGGGATCATTAACAAATCCTTCTCCACTGGTATAATCCCCTCCAAGTGGAAAAAGGCCCGGATATCACCTATCATTAAGAAGCCTACACTTGACCCCAATAAACCCGAAAACTTTAGACCAATATCCCTCCTCCCTTGGCCAGCCAAGGTAGCAGAAGCCCATGTAAACAACATCCTGACCAATCATCTGACATCTAATAACATCTTAGACTGGTCTCAACATGGCTTCCGGGCCGGCCACAGCACTGAGACAGCCCTACTAAGTGTGACTGAACACCTGCGCACCATTTCAGACTCTGGTGGAATGGCAGCACTGATTCTCCTCGATCTCAGTGCTGCCTTCGACACGGTGTCACACGAGGTTCTGCTGTTCAGGCTAAAAGAGGTTGGGGTAACAGGGTTAGCCCTTGAATGGTTCAGAGACTTTCTCTCGGGCCGGTCCTTCCGAGTCTCCACCCCCCCACCTCTCCAGGGAATGCCCCATTGAACAGGGCGTACCCCAGGGCTCTGCTCTTAGCCCCACCCTGTTCAATGTGCATGTTCAGCCCCTGGCTGAGGTGGCCAGAAGACACGGATTGTCGCTCGTATCCTACGCTGACGACACTCAGCTGGTGGTGGCACTAAACGATGAAAGTGGACTTGGTACCCAAAAATTCCAACGCACCCTCGTGGACATCACAGAATGGATGACAGCGAACTACCTTCAGCTCAACTCCGGTAAAACCGAGTTGTTGGTGGTAGGAAAAAATACTAAAGCTTGGGGGAACAACTGGTGGCCAGCAGACCTAGGACAGCCACTGGAACCCAAGGACTGTGTCAAAAACCTGGGAGTCTGGGTAGACTCCGCCCTTAAATTCACTCAGCACACAAAAAAAGTGGCAGCTACCTGCTTCGGTATTCTAAGAAATCTCAGACCCATCCTTGGATTTTTCGACAACCAAACCCGTCAGACGATAGTACAGGCAGCCATCCTCTCCAGATTGGATTATGCCAACTCCCTTCTCCTAGGGACTAACGTAGCTGAAAAAGCTAGACTTCAACGAGTACAGAACGCTGCCGCCAGGGCACTAGTAGGCATCCCCCGCCATGCATCTGCAACCAGTACTCTCACCAAACTCCACTGGCTCCCAATGGAGAAACAAATTCATTTCAAAACACTGTGCCTAGCATTTAAAATTCTAAAAATGGCTTCCCCACCCATGCTCAGCCCCCTTCTGTCTAACTACGTCCCTTGACGTACTTTACGCTCAGAAGGTCAAAATCTCGCAACAGTATCTCGTATCAAATTATCCAGGATGGGCGGCCGCTCCTTCAAGTACCTGGCCGCAAAGCTTTGGAACGACCTCCCTGACCCTATTAGAGGGATACAGGACCTGCAGTCCTTTAGGAAAGCAATACAAACTCACCTCTTCTGCTACACTCCTCTCCCTTCCTTTCTCCTGATCCCATCTCCTGTCCACTCCTCTTACAGAAAGCGCCGGGACGCCCTTTGGCTGGGGCAGCTGCTCGCTATACAAGCTCATATAACATTAACATTAACATTAACAAAACAACGACCTTCCAAACTTTCTTCCCACACACTAATAGTATTTCCTTTCATTTTTTTAATCTGATATAATTCAATAGCATTCCCTATTGCTTCTTTGGAATGCAGTGGATGAACACTGTAATGTTCATAAATGTCTTCACTTCTGGATAAGTCAACTTTTTCAATTTGTCCAATAGACAAATCATTGTCCTCTTCTTCACTTACCTCTTCTTCTTCTACGTATACATCTTTATAGTACTTATTGTTTTGGACTAAATACAACGTTGCCTTTTTGACTTTTCTAACATCCACTAAATCTTGCCAGATTTTCTTACTCTTTGTAGGTACACCATTAACTAGAATAACTAGAGGTTCCTCTTCTACATTTTCAACACCAATTGTTTCCATATTTTTTTTAAATCAAGTGGCAAATATACCACTCTACCCTTTAATCTTCTTTGTAAATCTGAAGGATTTAATTTGCCAGTCTTAGGCTCCATACGAACAATAGCCTGAAAAGGATGTACACATTGAATCAGAATTGTCTCATAAGTATTTAAATCCATCAGTTCCGATGGAATATTTAGCAACTCAAGATTATTATGGACAGCTCTAGTAGGCATTCTATTTTCATGTACTTTATTATAACAATATTTACAAATACGTTGCTCAAAACCCAAATCAAAATATTTTTCCACCAACAAATAAGTTGCAAAATCTTTCCATTGACTATTACTTTCATCTTCACTTTTAAAATATAAATCAACTAACCTAGTTTGACTTTTGTAATGAATGCGTCGACAACACACACAAGAAAAATGTAGTTTCTCACCTGCATTAACCTTAAACTTTCTTATTTCCTGTTCAAAATATTCAATATTAACATTTCCAACATTTTCTAACATATTTCCTTCTATAATTATATCAGTTTCTGCATTATCTTCCTCTGGACCAAAATAACTTACCTCAATTTCTGCACAAATCTTCTTAACATCTAATTCACATCCATGCAAAAGAGCACTATTTAACTGTTTAAGTTTAAGTGCTGGACTTTTTGCATAATACAACTTTCTCACTAATTTTCTCATTTTGGTATGATGCACTGCTAACATCCTGAAGTGATGAAACACACTCTGGCATATTTTTTTAGAAAGACAAGCCAGAGAATGACCTTGCAGACCTATTTTTTCTTGCACTCTGCAATGATCTAATTCTTGCAACATTACAATTTTTTTTTAAGACTTTCTTTAGTGTACTTACGTAAGAAATTGCGAAAGAAATCAATTTAATCCTGTTGTACACTACAAATGCTACTACAATTCCATCTGTAAACAGGAACATTAGGACGTCCCTCTAAAGCTTCTCCAGCCATCACCTCTTCTGCATTTCTAACCACAATTTTCTCTTTCTCAATTACACAACCATCCTTCACCTCATATGCTCGACCACTGGTGTCAACTGCATGCAACAAATTGTTACTTTGAAAGTAACTCTCTTCATTTAAAAATGGTTCAGAAGTTGAAGTATGCATCCACTTCCCAGGAAACACTTTACAAAAATGACTCCTATTTATGTGTCTTTTCCATTTACTTTTAGCTTTTAAAACTCGGATTGCCTTATTAAGTGTATTTATTCTATTAAGTACCAAAATAAATAATTGTCTTTTTGTCTCAAACGCGCGCTGAACAATACCCGCTATACGTTGTTTCTTCTTAAAAAAAATCATATCTTCTTTTACAAACTTTCTCCTTTTTTAATACATTCGAAACTACTCTGTTATAAAACATACGCTTCCTGATTTAGGTAAACTGATTTGTCTGCATTTTACTGTAAAGATTTTCCTCTCTGCTGATTCCAGAAACATTTTTATCTTTGGTTCCATGTCTCCTTCTCGATACTGGTAAGTCTTTTTCCTTTTGAACGTTAATGCTAACATTTTTCCTTTGACATATTCTTTTAAAAAAACTTTTGGTTTTCTTACCAGGAGCACTCTTCTTTTTATCCGTCCTTTGTTTTTTTGATAATTCTTGAATTTCTTTCTTCTTCTAATTGTAAGTCCGTTTATAGAGCTTTCTTTTTTCACTTCTGGTCGGCATGTTAATTTAAGATTTTGATGAAAATGTCTATCTGTAAAACACAAACATAACAAATATTATAGTTGGCTACTAGCATATAACGTACAAAGAAAAAGTCTCTGAACAGAGTAGGAAATCCTGTAGTGAATGTTGGTTCTAAATTTATCACAGTCCATAGCTGTTTTAACATTATAGACGTATTTTTTAATTCTAATTTTTTAAAGCATACAAACAGTACACTTTTTTTAAGAATTATCGGTCATCCTTGTGCTTTAATCTTTTTTACTACAATCTCTTTTACACTTCATGAGAACATGTCTTATCACTCTTATAAAGCAGATGAACGACGAATAGGACAAGAAAACTGTCTTCAAGAATGCTTTAGTAGTAAAAATAATTTTATTCATTTAAAAGTTCATAATTTAGTAGAACTTCCAGCATTACATCATCAGGGAAATCCTCTAATCCATAGTCCTCATCCCCTTCCACCATCTCTAAATAGGCAGAGTCCAGGGAAATGTCCATGAAATCATCATTATGATTTTCTATTTCCTCCTGAAAGACAGCTTCTAAAATTTCGTCCATCAATTCTTTTATAATATCGAAATGAATTTGTTTCTCTTGCGAACAATTCTCCATGTCTATATTCAGTTTGATCTTCTGTATCCTTTTGAAAAAATATAGAGACTAAATTATATCTTTTTCCATAAATATATAACTTAAAAGTACCTTTACTAATTTTTAAACTACGTATATTTTTATAATTTCTAACTTATTAACTACATATATTAAGATAGCACCTTCCTCTTGTCTTGAAAAGAAATTGGCAGTATAACCCTAAACATTAACACTGATCCTTTTTTTTGCATTAAATAATTACTGTTGTAAAAAGACATTTTACTGTAAAATTTGTTTTTAGATTTTCTAGATATCAGAAATATTGATAAACTTTAGAATTAATGTTTAGAGATCCATTTTCTGAGTTCACCACTACAAAGTGCTATGCAAACTATATACACTCTAGAGAGAAGGCTCGCATTATACAAACCATAACATTCACTTAACAGATTACTACTTCCCACAGAGACCGTTGCTTTTATGTTTGAACTACATACTTAGCATGTGAATGTCACAGCATATACAAAATGTCATGCTAACCATGAAGAACCACATCATAATAAAGCTCTGAAAATATATGTAAAACAGTGCCTATAGATAGTACAATCACAGATATGCAGGAAAGATGCCCATCACACCAAGAACCATATCATAATACCCCTCTGTAAATGAAGGAGAAGGACTGTCAAACATAATACAACATGATTTCAAAAATAATGAACACTTCACAAGAAATAGAGAAGTGTGGCTCAATGGTTAGAGCGGCAGACCTTGATGCAGAGCGCTGGCCAGGGACCAGGGTTCGATTCCCGCCTCGGTGGGATCGGGCTTAAATTCCTCTGACCGGATATTCTCGCCTCAGTGCCGAATCTAAGCATGGGCCCCACGCTGCAACTCTGGGCAATAGCTTGCTTAGTCTCCACAACGGCCCCCGATACACAAGGGATGCCTGGTTTCACCATGGGATTCCCAGGAGTGGACACCTCACAAGGAAAAGCCAGGAGGGGTTCCCTTGTGCTAGGAGTACAAGCGCAGGGATGCTTACGGGTTACTGTTCGCGCTATACAAATACAACACATTTACATTCACATTTACAATTATTTAATGGAAACCGGAAAGAATTACACTCAAATGATCCGTAAATATGAACTCCATCAAAAAGAACACATGCACCAGGCCCCTTAAAAGGTACTTTCAACTGTAAGTGGAGAAATATCTCAAAATACATATCTAGTATAAGCAGATACAGACATGGGATAAATAGAAGGTAAAATCATGTTCCAAACCGAAATTTTACAAACATTTTAAAAAGTCTTCTTTAATATTTTAATGTGCACCCAAAAACATTGCTTTTGCAAAAATACCAACTCACCTGAAAAAAAGAATATAATTCCTGGAATTCTGTGATACGGAAGGCAGGTTGTTGCTTTTCAGTACCAAACACTATAAAAAAGAAAATAATAAAATGTAATTAACATATTACAGACTTAGTTGTTACACAACATAGAGCCATTGTAGCAAAGAACAAGCATAACAGATAAATTCCCCAAGATTCTCTACTATTAGATATCCTAATGCCTAACTAAGTTCAATAATTGTTTATTTAATACATAACATAACTAAATATAAAATAAAATATCAAATATAGAGTACAAAATAGATACAGGACAGGAGAGATACAAACTACAGGAAAGAGAGAGACAGTAGCAGGAAGAGGAACATAAAGAGACAGACTAGAATTCAAAGCACAAACAGATAGACAGAAAAATAACACCAATACTAAAAACTCAAGAAACAAATGGAAGGTATAATAAAGAAAAAGATAACCATAGAGACGGAGTCACAAAGTAGAAATAACGGACAAAGAACAAAGAAGACTAAAAAGAGGAGGTACAGAGAGGACAGCAAGCAAACACTACAATAGGATGAGAGAGAGCAGAAGGAACACAGAGATGAACAAACAAATCAGAAGAGAGAGAAAGATGGACAGAAGAAGGGTGAATAAGAGGAAAAGAGATATACACCACATTACAGACAATCTAGGAGGAAGACTGAGAACAGGAGACAGAGAAGCATACAAAAAGAGCACGAGAAGAACAGAGATATCAGAAGGGACAGTGAAGTTAAGAGTGCTTTCAGGCCAAAAATAAAACAATCTCAGAAATGAATAAATATAGTGAAAACCACAACCAACACAAACAGACCAAGAGAAAGAAATAGAATAAGATACAAAATGTCTCATTTATGAAAGTCTTGTGCAAGAGATACGTCACTTTTTCCCATGTTAAAAATGATGCCCCAGCAGCACAAGCCTTCATCATTAAAGGCCCATGTGAGGGAGAACAAGTGCATAGAGAGAAAATGTCTAAGACACAGCAACGGTAAAAATCAAAGAATAGGCAACATGCAGAAAAACTGCACAGTAGACAAAGAAACATATTTTTTGGATAACCCCATTGAAAAACATGTAGTAATTTTTTTAATCTGCCATGCATCTGGCCCTCCAGGACCGCTTTGGAAACCCCTGCTTTAAACCTTTACATTTCATTTCCAAACCATACACACGTTTTTTTTCAAGGCTCCGCATGGAACGCCTAAACACTTTTCCCTTTTTAGAATCCGAAGCCACAACTGCAACATGGCTAATGCACAAACTAATTGGTGTACCTTTCCCATTTTTTCACTCTTTAATTTCTATAAATTTCTTCACATAAATAGATGCCACCGGTTCAGTACCTCCTACAGTCATAAAACTAAGTCGCTCCCTTTCACTTACAAATGCCTTTGAGACGGGAGACAAATGTCAGATTTACAATCCCATTACGCCACTTTAACATCACTTTTAACATGTGACAAGTGAAGCAAAACTACCGCACGGAGCATGTTATTCTGCCCCTAAATCTTTATAGAAATGACTGTACTCAAACATGTAATTAGTTGTCCACATGCAGGCACTTTCAATCACATAATTTATTTAACTAGAATCCCTGTAATGTTGCATGTCTTTTCAAAGATACACCAGTGCCTGCTATTATGCCGACTTTTTCTTCATTCTTCATCAGTGCTAATTTTTTTTTTACATGTAATGAAAATTACTAAGACTTTTTAAACGGCACAGCTTACGCGGTAATAATCACTCTGCATATGCTTCCCTTTAGGAATTTAGTTTATCTACCCCCGCATGTGAACCTTGATGTTTCCATCTGGCAGCGAATTCCGGCCTTGAATCACAAGACATGAACAACAGTCTTATTACCCTACCATCTGTTCGCACACATATCTTTCACTTAGCTAATATTCACAGAGAAGAGCATTCTTATAAAATAGTGACCATCCTTTACAATTTGCTGAGGTGACTCCCTTAATTTTTAACGCATCCTCCACTTCACGACAGGCTATTTTTTTTATAACTACTAAGCAATGGTTTAGTGACTGCTCGGCCAGAAATTATATCAAGTCATTCTGCTACTCTTCACTCCATAGTCGGCGACCTATTTTTCTGGACTTCCTGTTGAACTCTAGTGCTGCGACTTTTGTGTTCCTATCTTGTTTATTTCAAAATGGATGTCCCTCCTGTCTTCACAAACGAGCCGGAACACTTAGAACTATTTTGCCAGAGGATGCTTGACTACTACGGCATTTTAGCACTCTCGACTTTGAATGCATCATATCGGTTATCATTTAGATAATCCTATTTCACCTGTGTGCAGCCTGTATTTCATTGCCTGAGCTGTGATTTCATGTGGGCCCTGGACTTATGTCTCTGCATCTTGGTACCTGCTGAAGTGAATTACAATCATACCATGAATCCGTTAATTGACCATGAACAGCTTTGTTGCAACGGAGGGATTATGGCCTTTGCAGCGATACAAGGAGTTCTGGGTCATTGGAATATATTCGCAGCGGCACAAGATTTCCTGACATACAGCAACATTGAAAACCCACCGAGCTGTCCTCTGATGGTACTAGAGGCTCCGGTAATAGAAGACCATGAATGCTGGTTCCCTCTTTTCAATTGGATGGCTGACATGTTTTCAGATCATAACAGTGACTTCCTTTTAGAAGCGGTAGCTGCATACTTCGCCTACACAATTGTAGGATGACTCTTATGCAAGCCATTGACGTCCACATTTCGTTTTGCCTCCCCATCTTTTTCACGTTTTCTTGGATATTTTTTTACATCATTACATCAACAGACCTATTGGCTTTACTAACAGTGGACATTATGATTTCCTGCTGGTCAGATTTTTGTCTTTTATGTGGACTACATTTTTTTTCTTCAGCTACTCGATTTCAAACTTTATTTTTTATTAAACTTTAATCTCAACAATTCTGTTACATATCTTATCTTATGTTATTTCAAACGTACTCGGAGCAAAACTCACTAATATATGCTACATGTGCCCTGATTAATGTGTAAATATAGCATGAGCTTTGTATAACTGTGAACGCCATTTCGCCTTTGAACTGCTTATTTCCGCCTCACACACCTTTGCTCCTTTACTTTTCCATGAACTAAAATATTTTTTTAATACATAACAGAAAAATATGTTCTTTCACTAATATTTCCGTTGCTTTTCGTGCTGTATTTCAAATGCAATACTGAAACCTTCAAAAGATATGTCAATATAGTAGTTCTTCTCAACACAGATTTGCGAACGTTCCAACAGATTACATACATGCACTTCCAGCCAACTTGTTGCTTTTGGCGCCTTTTTTTCCCTTACACAACAGCATAACACAAACTTGATAGTGCTTCGCATACAGAGAGCCGATTGTTAATGAGATGATGTCTAACCACTAGCATTTTCATGTATCGTTCCTAAACTGAAAGGCCAGAGACCTTCTTACATTTAATAAAATATAATGTACTTCCTCATGACAGTGTACAATTAATTTTGCTAAACCATATTCATTTTACATCAACTATACCGTTTGTATTCTATGTACTAGTGACTATACCGATTACTTTGTTTCTTGCAATGTCTGTACTCGTATTAGATAAGAGACTTGCCTTGAAAATAGTGCATTTCTGAATAAACATTTCAAATATACACGTTCTCTCTTTTAATCCATAATCTCAACTGAAATAATTGTATACTAAAAGAATATTCATGTGTTCCAAGTAACCTCAGCTGTACTAACTTCATGTTTTCTTTTGTCGACCTGACTTACTCATACTAGAACCCGCAGGCCTATGATGGCCCGTCAACCCTTTCTTAGTGGGTCGCGCACCATGTAAACAGTTGTACCTCTGTAAAAAAATCATTTATTACTGTTACCAAGCACCGCCGCAGTTTCGCTTGACTCAGAGTTAATCACTGCTCCCACGCTTCTACAGACCAGACCCTATGTCGTATTTCACTACTTATCACACTTTCATCTCCACAATAACAAACACTTCGCCGCCAGCCACCAGAGAACAGAGTGCAGATGCAGAGGCACTAAGTAGTGAAATACGAGATACCCAAGCAACCGAGCGGTAATTGTAAAAGTAGACATTCACTAGCGCTTCAAAATAGCATCTTAATTACATAAATATTTTTTTGAAAACGTTCCAACTACTTTGATGGGACTATCTGTGTGTGCCTCCACAGCAAACTTCCTCACCCCAGACTGAAGGCAGACACAGACAGACACACACACAGTAAGATAACACAGACCAACGGAGACGGAAAGCAGAAGGGAGATTAAGATGCAGTCAAACGGCAGGAGTGAGAGAGATATTTTTATACTCGGTTTACTACCTCAATGTATGAAGACATGTACTGCGCAAACCTGTGTACAGCCTCATAATCACAAACTTTATTTTATTTTACTCCGCCCCTCCCCCTCTCACCCCACCCCCACCAGTGCAGGCCACAGCCACAAACCGCACAGTAATTTTGTCGTCTGACAGAAAGTTTATGAATACTTTAATCATTACCACTTTGGCCCCCTCCCCCTCTCACCCTACCCATACCAGTGCAGGCCACGGCCACAAACCACACTGTAATTTTGTCATCTGACAGAACGTTTAAGAATTCATGAAGCATTACCACTTTTTCAAGACGGTATGTAAAGTACCAACTTTTCATTTTATTTTACTCGACCACCTGCCCCTCTCACCCTACCCCCACCAATACAAGCTGCGGCCACAAACCGCACTGTAATTTTGTCGTCTGACAGAAAGTTTAGGAATTCATTAACCATTAGCACTTTTTGACGATGGTATCACATGTAATTTACCATTTCTCTCTCTATCTGCATTATCTATCTCTCTTCTAATACCATTTTTTCACTTCAAAAACAACTTCTCTCATTATATGTAAACTCTTCAAAATTTAAGTTTAATTACTCTCTATATTAAACTTATTTTATACTCCATATTTTACTGTTCACCAAAATTATATACAAAACTATATTTTACACTTGAAAGAATGTGAAGAAAAGGCGCGCAACCCCCATTAAATTCACAGGACTTCAGGCCCACACGCTCCTCCCGTCTGGTGTACCAGCCCAAAGTAACATATATATTCTAGGTACACACACCGACGCACCTGAAATTTTCACATCTCTATAAACTTCCATTTAAGTAGGCCTTTCAATTATTTTACCCCTCCTAAAAGCCCCTGCACCTTTACCCTGCCAACTAATTAAACCTTCAAGTTCGCCTATTAAAAATTTTTTCATTTGCCCCCCCCAAAAAAAATCCCTAGCTATATATGGTCTATAACCTATGTTTTTTTTGTGTGAATATATATATATATATATATATATATATATATATATATATATATATATATATATATATATATATATATATATATATATATATATTCACTGAAAAAACCATTGGTTATAGACCATATATAGTTAGGGATTAGCATTTACAAAGCCATAATTGACTCGCACAAAAGCACAGAAATTCTCATATATAGTTAGTTGCAATAACTATATATCGCGCACCCGCAATCCACTGCTGATGATGTCACATATTACATCATTCATGACATGGTCAGTGAAATCACTGATGACATCACTGATGACATCTCAAATGACATCACTGATGACATCTCAAATGACATCACTGATGACATCTCAAATGACATCACTGATGAAATTACTGATAACATCTCATTTGACATTACTGATCACATCACTGATGATATCATTCATGTGATAATACGATGAACCTCTTCAGACTCTTATATAACCTTAGATACAATCATTGTAACCAGACACTCACAGACTGTCACTCATCCATGGAGTTACTCACACACCTAGTCAGTCATGCAAAGAATCAATCACACCTCCATTTCCTAAACTATACAGTTATACCCACCTTACTTATTCAAACATATACTAACACATATTTACTCTCTTATACAATCCCTGATACAAGTTCACAATGATCCATACAGCCACTCACACATTTACTGGCTCTTATGCACAGTTATTTATATATGTCAACTCTTACATGTACTGTGTTTTACATATGTACTTACTTTGACATGTAGCACTGAGAAATCCAATCACTCACCAATACACTCATGCAGATAGTCAACCGCCCATACAGCTGTTTCCACATGCACTTTTGAACCCATACATCTACTGAATCAACTGCTCACACATCTATGCACAGAGTCACATACCTCCCAGCCACCCCCACACACACACTCACTCTCCCATACAAATATTTGGGCAACCAATCAATAACCCATATAGTTACTCATATATCTACTGATCAACACATGCAGCAGTTTACAGAACTACAGAAATAATGATGCACAAATTAAGACAGTTTAGTCACTAACCCATGCACTCAGTGAGACACATTTAATCATTCTCTCATACAGTCAGTCATGCACCTACTAAATCCTTCATCGAAACACTTATACATCCACTCATTCTTCAATATGTAAGACATATTTTAACTTTACAGAAACATACAGTCACTGGATGTTGTCATCAGTGATGTCATCAGTGATGTCATTTGAGATGTCATAAGTGATGGGATCCTCGGGGTCCGGTCTAGAGGAATCTTGCAGGTTAAGAAGCGGGTTGAGAGCGCTGGGGGCGATGTGCCAGGCGTGCTCCAATCCTCCTCCCGAGACCCATGGTGCTAGTAGCGCCCTATTTTAAAGTGCTGAGACATCCCTGAATTTGGGGTTTTTTGGAATGAGCAATTTGCTCTTCTGATTTTTAAGCACTTTTTTCACTTTTCTTTTTTCACTTTCACGTCCCCAGGTCAGGGTGGACTATTAGAGTGTCCATACCGCCGGGGTATAGTCCTGAAGAATGCCTTGGTGAATCTATACCACTAGTACGGCAGAAACATGTTGACTGATTAATATAACCACGTGGTATTTAGCTGAATTTAAACCAAACCCTAACAACCTTGGCACGTAAATTCAGACACATATACCACATTACCGTGTCTTAGGGATCACTCATTAAAAGATTTTTTTGATACCCTTTTAGGCACTTTTAATTATTATTCCTTCACAACACGTCCTCCCCACACGACCAGCTCCGCAGTCTTTCTGGCGTCGTAGCACACCGAAGAGGCACTCGGTCTCTTCGGTGGGGCCCGATGATGAAGCATGACACTGACCAGGTCGGTGTGTGAGGGCCTTCCTACTCAACTTGAGTGATTGTGTGAAAACCCTCCCATCATTTGCTCCATAGTCCTAGCAGTCCTAAGACTGACTAGACCTCTCTTCTTTTGTTGTACTACATGTCATAAGTGATGTCATCAGTGATGTCACTGACCATGTCATGAATGATGTAATATATGACATCATCAGCAGTGGATTGTGAGTGCGCGATATATAGTTATTGCAACTAACTATATATACGAATTTCTATGGTTTTGTGCGAGTAAATTAAGGTTTTGTAAATGCTAATCCCTAACTATATATGGTCTATAACCAATGGTTTTTTCAGTGAATATATATATATATATATATATATATATATATATATATATCCGCACTGCACTTTTCACTGCGACAGGCTCCAATAACCGACCACCACACAGGAAAGAACACGGAAGACCCAGAGTGCAGGTGAGTTTCTTTTATTCATCAGCACACCACGGCAGCATAACGTTTCGGCCTACACAGAGGCCTTGGTCACATGGCGCACTGAGAGAGGTGCAAGAAATTTAAAGGGCACATTCACCAATGATGGAATCATTTGATTGGTTATTTTGTATGCGGTAGGAGTGTTCTAACTGCAACGGAAAGTGTGTTTGCAATTGCAATTTTTAGGGCGGGGAATCTCTTGTCAGAAACAGATAAGCCATAGAACATTGATAACTGTATAAATACATTTATGAATTCCGACAATTTTGAAAATTGTTTGGGGTAATCAGTGGGTAAACGAGGTATATACAACAAGCTATACATAATTACATGTATTTACATAAAGTGCAAAAGGCAAACATCAATCAGATGTCATTATGATTGGGTCATTATAAGGCTGCCAGCATAAATGCTATAAATACACCCCTTCAATGCACAATATAACAGTTGTACCTCATATATATATATATATTACCTACTGGCGGTAGCCAGTAGGTATATATAGTTAGGATTTTTTCTCTATGGGATTTTTGATAATTCTATGTCTAATAACTTTGGCTTTTGTGGGCGGAATTGTCTGAAACTTTCAGGAAAATTGCAAATTTTGTTTCGGAGCAGCTCCTAAAAATTTGGGGGGGTTCATCAAGGGGGGGCCGAGAAAAAAGGGGGGTCCCAAAACGTGTTTTTCCCATGTTAATTTCCATAGGGCGGTTGGCCTAAATTTTAGCTTGAACGGCTGAATGGATTTGCACGAAACTTGGCAAAATTGTAGGGACTGCTAGCCCGATGTGCCTTTGCTAGGTCTCAATATATGTGTTCAGGTGGATTTTGATAAATTAACGTTCAAAAAAATATATATATCTGTAACAGCGTCCCGGTAGCGCTCCGGTTCGCGTACTTTTCACGTAACGGAACTTCGCGAAGCGAAGCTGATTGGCTCTCCGGTGTCTGTCAACATTCTAAACAGTCCGGAGCGGCCGCCATCTTGTTTCTCGGTAGGATTGAGTGACAAGAGGTGGCCAAAACAAAGGGGGAAATGACCATAAGGGGGAATAGTAGATCCTCCCTGACCCCCTAGGTTTGATGTGGAGGCTTTAAAAGGGCCCCGCGGGGCAAAAAAAAACAAAAAACGTTTTTTTTGCGTGGGGGGAGCGTACTATAAGGAAACAAGAATGATAGACTTTTTAAATATTGTATGTTTATTGATTGTTCGTTTTGTTGTTTTTTTTTGTTTTTTTTATTTAAGTAGCAAAATGTAGGTACCAATGCAGTAACATAAAAAAGTTGCACAGTATAATATAAGTCTGACTTTACATTATAATCAATTTGGTACTAGTTTATGAATTACATATAAAAATGATTAAAGACTCGAACAATTTTTGATTATTAAATATAAATGTATTCTTCTGATTCTTTTTCAAAATTTAATAGACTGTCTAACATTTGACTGTCCGAAATGTCCTCTTGTTGAGTGAACATAACTTCCCACATTTTATCGTCCTCATAATGAAGTAACAAATCCACAGATTCTACACATTGCAGAAGTTCTTAGTCTCGTGATTCGTCCATGAATTCCAAGTCAATGCTTTCAATTATTTCCTCATTGTTCATCTCTAGGGCAATTTCAAAGGAAAGGTTTTGTTCTCTTTCCATTTTTGTGCTGAAATTTGCATAAAAATTAAATATATCAGTGTAGATAGGGCAATTTTGGGTTTAAGTTTAGGCAGCTACTTGTGAGTTTATAACAGAGAAGTTATCTATGGGCACTGTATGGTTTCAGGCGTGAAGTAGTACTATTAAAAAGTGCTTGCGAAAAAGCCTAAGTAAATTCATAATTATAACACAGAAACGTAAATCAATCCATAATTATAATAAACAATCCTTTCTCAATGTCTAACTCTTACAGAGGGATAGTATATAACTATCTGAAAATGTTTTCCAAATTAATTTAAATTGTATAACATAGTCCTCCGGTCAAATTTATAAAATAACATCTTACCTTTTAAAAACAAGTTTAAGTTGTCAGTGAAAACGTTCTTGCAATGTACTTCAGAAAGTAGAAGTCAAAATGGCTGTGTTTTTCTCTCTTTCTTTATATATATTCAGGTAATAATCAATCAAATGTCAGGTAAAAAAAGTAGAAAATGAAAGTAACATTTTAATTGGTTGTCAATTCCAACACTTCAGATGTGTTTTGTGAAGTAATTTACCTCAGGGAATTTAGAGAAGTCTACATGCTAAATGGCTAAATGGAATTCCAACCAAATTTGCGAAAATGGTAGGGATTGGTATGTAGTATGAGCTAATGTATATTTGGTGAAAGTGTCTCCAGTGGTTTTTCTGTAAATTACTTTTCCACCTTTTTTAAGCGAGCGCTTCACAGTGCGTGTCCCGGTATGAGAACCTGCAGCGTTACGGGAGTCCTCCATTTTGTGTTTCGGTAGAATTGAGATACAAGATGGAGGGTAAATAATGTCCAGAATGGGTAGAAGGGGGCACGGTAGACGTATCCTGACCCCCTAGGTTTTCTGAGGGTGGCTGAGGAGTCCCATATATGCGATAAAAAATAATTTTTTTTTAAATTTTTTGCGCGGTTAGCTGCCGGTACGCGAACCGGGTAGCGAACCGGGAAGCGAACATAAGTGAAAATTAGTGAAAAAAGGTACATTCGAAATTTTTAAAGAGTAATTATAGTTAAGGTAGCTCTGAAAAGAGCTTTTGGGTTCTGAGTAAGTTCTAGGTACTTATAAGTAGGTACCAATACACAGTCTTAAGTTTTGTATGAAAACTCTGTTCCCCTCATCTGAGAAGTGCACGCCATCTCCTCTGTAGATATCTTGCATGTAGTAACGCAAGTTATTGTTGTAGATGCAGCCCATTCCATGGTCTCTCATGTAAGCTGAAACAGACTTATTTACATGCTTCCTCGATTTCTCAATTTGTGGCCAAAATTGATTGGACCACCTCCATTTTTGTCTTTGGCATATATTGGAATATACCAAGGCAGTTTGAAGAAAAAATTGCCATCAATTGCTCAACGTTGTCCTTTAAGAGCATTTCCAGACCTACCCCAGTCAAAGTGCCCAAATCATTTCCTCCACAGTGCACTATTATGAGGTCAGGGTTTGGCAAATGCAAAAAAGTTTTCACCAATGGTATCAATTGGTGACATATCAATCCTCTTTGGCTAATCCATTTGATTTCCACATTTTGTAAATTGAGTTTGTGTACATTTCTGTTATCAGCATACCTGTGAGCCTAGTGGATGTAGCTATGTCCTAGAATCCAGACAGAAAACATGGCGAGAGGAGGTTCTACTGCAGTCAGATGAAGTGTGGGAATGAAATGGCAGTTGAAACAGTGGAGTTTGTAAAGAAAAAAAACTGGGGAGTTTGAGTGCTAATGATTCATTAGCAGTGTTTGGTGGATTTCCATTGCTGAAAACAGAAAGTTAGGGTGCATGTATGTGTTCTTTAAAAGATGTAATTTGAATGGTTAATAAAAAATGATTTTATGAAAGACTGCAGTGGATTAGCAGGTGTACTGAGAGTTCAGAGTTCATTTGAAACATTGTTGTGTGAACTTTTAAACATGAGAGGTCTGGCAGGAGGTAGTTGCTATGGAAAAAGGGCAGAAAGAGCAGAGGGGGGAAGGGTATTGATTTGAAAAAAGTGTGGAAAGAGTTTTGATTGGCTGACATGAGAGATATGTGTGATGAAAATCAGCATTTATGTGCCTTTCTTGGTTGCAGCCTCTGGAGTGCATACCTTTTGTTCTGCTAAAGAAAAATTGGTGTGTTTCTGAGACTGTTTTGAAATTCAAAAAGCATTTGCTAAGGTGAGATATCGTTTCTTTATTTTAGATAGACACAAGTATGTTTTTTTGAGAAAATAAGCAAGCCAGCTGTGCATTTAAAATGATGTTTGGAGTCAAGTGTTTGCATTATGTTTTCAAAGAAGATTTTACATTCTTTTACAAATTGTAATTGTAGATAATGTAAAGTATTAGTACTGTCAAGGTGTGGTTGTACATAGGAGCTGTGCTGTGTTTTCAAATTATGATCAGAAAATCGTTTTTAAGGAAAAGGAATGCTTTTAAAATTTATGAGAATTTATTTACTTGCGATGTGACTCTTTTGCGGAACAGATGCATTATGCATCTGTGTTGTTTTTGCCCCATGGTGCTCCACAGTGTACATGTTAAAAGTGATGCATAAGTGGTGCAAGGGCCTTGTAAATACACCCCTATGCGTGCTTGGTCATTTTAAGTCACTTCCGCCTGAAGAAAGGGTCTTCTAAATATGTCCTCATGTGTACTTTGCAATTTTAAGTCACTTCTCTCTGGTGCAAGTTCTTTGTAAATACGCCGTTATGTGTGCTTGGCCATTTCAAGTCATTTCCCTCTGGTGCAAGGCCAGGGCCTTGTAAATACGCTCTCATGTGTGCTTGGCCATTTCAAGTCACTTCCCCCTGGTGCAAGGTCCTTGTAAATACGTCTCCATGTGTGCTTGGCCATTTCAAGTCACTTCCCCCTGGTGCAAGGTCCTTGTAAATACGTCCCCATGCGTGCTTGGCCATTTCAAGTCACTTCCCCCTGGTGCAAGGGCCTTGTAAATACGTCCCCATGTGTGTTTGGCCATTTGTAGTCACTTTCCCCGTGGTGCAAGGTCCTTGTAAATACGCCCCCATGTGTGCTTGGCAAATTTTGATTTTGATTGTTTGAGTTACATAGCCATGTTAAAAGTGATGGAAAAAAAGGTGCAAGGGCCTTAAAAAACATTTTCATGTGAATTAGGGCATTTTAAGTCAGTTCCCCATGAATGAAGGTATATAATTGTTTTACATAAAAGGTTTAAAAAAGTTTTTTGAAATCAATTAGGTTTCTTGATATGTACTGCTAGTGTTTCATAGGTTGTTTGGGGCATATTTACAAGGCCTTTGAGTCCCTTTGATGTAATTTTTCCCATTTTAATTTAAGACATTTCCCCGTGGAGCAAGGTCCTTGTAAATACGCCCCCATGTGTGCTTGGGTAATTTAAGTATTGATAGGGTGTGCTTCTACATAGGACGTAGACTACATCTGCACAATGAGATAACTAAGCTGAAGAAATACAGGTGATGTGATTGTTAAATGTGCAAAAATATTTACATGTTTTTCAATTATATCACTTGTGTTTCCTAACATTACGAATCATATTGTGCAGATGAGGTTTAGTCGTGTTCAGGGAGATAGAGGAGGTCTGGCCTTTGTTCAAGAGTGCAGTGGACATGATTCACTTCATTGGTAGGCTTGTACATGTATTATCACCTCTGTACTCTTCAACAAGCCTAAATTTCATCTGCAACCCTGAGTAGGCCTCACCTCAAACAAACTTCTAGATAGTCCACACCTTATCGTCATCCTGAATCAATCATTTAAAGTGTTAGGGGCAGATTTATGATATCTGTGCGCCTCTTTTGTGCTGCTGTTGCGTCACTTTTATAATGCAGCAGTAATTAACAAGATGTACCATGTTGCAAGATAGCAGCCGCGGGCCGTGGAGGGAGTTACGGTGGGGCAGGGAGGCAGGGAGGGGGAGGGGCAGGGTGGAGGGACCTAAACACTGGCATATGGATTATTGCAGGTAAGTATATAATTTAACGTGCGTCAGGTTTCATGTGGGCGTTTTGTTGCAGGGTGGGCAGTCATTTGCATGAAAGTCCTGTAAAACTAACACAGTTAAAATAAGAAGATTTCATTGAATCATTTTTATGGCATTGCTGAATCAAATCCTTACTGTTTTTGATTTACTGTTTGGTAATAGTGGTTAATAACATTTTTTATTATAATTTACCACAGATTCAACTGCAGATCATTTCGAAATTAGACAATGCCGTCTAAGGATAGAATCCGAAAGGCTACAAAACGTCAAAGACAGCAGATTACTAAATGCTTGCAGCAGTCCTCTACAATAAAATCTCGTCAAGTCACGAAGAAAGCTCTGGGTAAGAGAACGAAATCATTCCTTAGAAACATTTGTAGAAACAAAAGTATAACTACAGAACAAGTTTTAGTCCAGAAAAAGAGAGCCAATTTAAACGGAAAGGAAAGGCCAATGAAAAATGTTACTGGTAGAGCGGGAGATAATTCTGTGCATGGCAGTAGAAGGAAAAATCTGTTTAGGGACATTCGTAGACGAATGTTCCGCAACAGGATAATTGACGATTTGTTAAAAAATTTAAAGAAAGGTCAACAAAAAGTGGCTTTTTATAAGAGAAAGAAAAATGTAGAGAAAATTATTGATCAAGCTTTTGAAATTAAGCGAAAGTTATTTATTTTGGTAATCAATAGAATTAGGAAACTAAACAAGGTAATTTCTGATTTCAAATCAAATTGTAGATGGAAGAGAGTAGTTAATAGAAGTAATTTTTGTGAAGTTTTCTCAGGAGAATGGATGCATAGTTCCAGTTGTGAGGCATTTTTTAATGAGGAGAGTTATTTTCAGGACAATAATTTGGTGCATGCAGTTGACACCAGTGGTCGA
Organism: Lissotriton vulgaris; assembly: GCF_964263255.1. Classification (NCBI taxonomy): domain Eukaryota; kingdom Metazoa; phylum Chordata; class Amphibia; order Caudata; family Salamandridae; genus Lissotriton; species Lissotriton vulgaris. The sequence continues at coordinate 47,874,943 of NC_141699.1, forward strand.
GCTTATGAGGTGAAAGATGGTTGTCCGGTTGAAAAAGAAAAACTTGTGTCAACAGAGGCAGAAGAGGTGTTAGGTAATGAAGTTTTTAGGGAGACGTCCTAATTGACCAGTGTAACCTGGAAGTGTAGTTCTATTTGCAGTGTGCGACAGGATTCCATCAATTTTCTTTGTGATTTTGTACGGACAGAAAAGTTTAAAACAGAAAATAAAATTGTTGCAAGAATTAGATCCTTGCAGAGTGAGAGAAGTGACAGGTTTGCATGGTCATTCACTGGCTTGTCTTTCCAGGAGAGTATGCCAGAGTGTTTTTCATCATTTCAGGATGCTAGCAGTGCATCATAGTAAAGTGAGGAAATTAGTTAGAATGTTGTATTATGGTAAGAGTCCAGCAATTATGCTTAAATAATTATGCACTGCTCTTTTGCATGGTTCTAAAGTAGATGTGAAGAATATTTGTGAGGAAATTGAGTTTTGTTACTTTACAAGTAAAGAGGAGAATGTTGAAATTGACCTAGAGAATAAGGTATTGTGGAAGCTAGTTTACATGTTTCCAGTACAGATAATTTTCAAAAGGAAATTGCCACGTTTCAGGTGAAATCAAGTGAGAGGCCTAATTTCACTTGTGTGTGTTGTCGACGCACTTATTATAAGAATCAGACTAAGTTAGTGGATTTATATGCGAAAAGTGAAAGGGAAAATAATAGTGAATGGAAGGATTTTGCACAATACTTGATGGTAGAAAATTGTTTTGATTTGGGTTTGGATCAACGTGTGTGTACTTATTGTTGTAACAAATTAAATCAAAACAGGATGCCTGCTAGAGCGGTTCATAATAATCTGGAATTGGTTGACATTCCTTCTGAATTGAAGGATTTAAATACTTATGAATCTATTTTGATTCAAAGTGTGCATCCCTTTCAGGCTATTGTAAGAATGGAGCCAAAGACAGGGAAATTGCCTCCATCAGATTTACAGAGAGGATTAAAGGGAAGAGTTGTTTATTTGCCTTTAGATTTTAAAAAAAATATTAATACAATTGGAGTAGAGAAAGTGGAAGGGGATCCTCTGGTTATCTTAGTTAATGGGGTTCCGACAAAGAGTAAGAAAATATGGCAAGATTTAGTGGATGTTAGGAAAGTCAAAAAGGCAACATTGTATTTGAAGAAAAACAATAACTACTACAAGAATGTATATGTTGCAGAAGAGGAAGAAAGTGAAGAAGAGAATAGCAATTTGTGTGCGGGTCAAATCTAAAAATGAAGAAATATATGAACATTATAGTGTTCATCCTTTGCATTCTAAGGAAGTCATGGGGAATGCTATTGAGTTGTTTCAAATGAAACAAGCCAAAGGGAGTCCTATTAGTGTTTGGGAGGAAAGTTTGGAAGCTCGGTGTTTCCCACAGCTATTTCCAACAGGTCAAGGAGGAAGATATGATGAGCCACCTGTTCAAATTCCTGCTTCTGAATACCGGACTTTACGATTGTATGTAGAAGATCCTAGGTTTCGTCAATGCATTCCCTATTTGTTTCATCTACTGTTTGAAAGCGATCTGTCTGGACTGTCATATGCAGTGAACCACATCTTGAAAAGTGGTGTACAGATGCAAAACATCTCGGCAAGTGACTTTATGAATAAAGTCAATGTGCAAGATAGTATTTTGGATTCTCACCTGATTAATCTCATGGTGTGTCAGCGTGGTACTAATGAGTACTGGTACCGTCGTCATGGTGATTTGAAATGTATGCTGAAGAACTTAGGAACTCCCACATGGTTCCTCACTCTCAGCTGTGCCGAGTATGGCTGGGAAGACTTACTTGAATTTCTACAAGAGGCAAATGGAAACATTGAAAATATCAAATTCAAGACACCCGGAGAACTGTGTTCTTTGGATCCAGTGAATGTATGCAGGTACTTCAATCATAGATTTGAAGCTATGATGTCTTTCATCATGAACAAGAAAAATCCACCTCTTGGAGAGGTGTTGGATTTCTTCTGGAGAAAGGAGTACCAAGCAAGAGGTGCTCCTCATATACATATGCTGCTGTGGATCAAAGATGTTCCCAAATTTGGAACAGATCCGGATGACTTAGTGATGAGTTTCATAGAACAGTATTCTACATGTGCTGTTCCAAAGACAAAGGAAGACAAAAGTCTAAGAGAACAAGTTTTACGGTTTCAAAGCCTTCGTTGTGGAAAATACTGTCGTCGTATATTCAGAAACAAGAACAAGTACTATACAAAATGTCATTTTGGATTTCCACAATTGGTGATATCTAAAGGAAGAGTGAACAATTTGATGTCTTCTCTGCAACATAATGTGACGAGAAAATCACCCAAAAATACATACAATTTGAAAAGGAACGAAGAGTCCAAGTATATCAATGACTACAACCCAGTGATTTTGTCGATGTGGAATGCTAACATGGATATACAGTTTGTGGCTGATAACTGTATGGCTGTGGCTCGGTATGTGACATCTTACATCACCAAAAAAGAAAAGACAGAATTGAAGGATATGTGGGTGGACATTTCCCATGAAAAGAGCCTCAGTAAGAAGTTGTAGAGTTTCAGTCTAAAGATGTTGTCGCATCGAGAAATCGGTGCTTACGAATGTTCTGACCGGTTGTCTTCAGCAAGTCTTTATGCCAAATCCAGGAGTATCATTTGGGCGAGTCTTGGTCTTGCTGCAACGCGTAATCGAGTTCTGAAACCTGTACGGGAAATTGAGTATTTGGCGGAAAAGGAGCCAAACAGTACAGATATTTTGAAGACCAACATGTTGGATACATATTATCCAAATAGAAGCAGTCACGTCGAGAATGTTTGTCTGTATGAGGTTCTGCAAAATTACATATTCAAAAGGAACATCAAATAAGATATTGATAAAGGAGTGTATGCTGTAATCGGAAGTGAGGGATGTATGGTCAAGCAAAGAAAATGCCAATTGGTAAATCATCTAAAATTGAGAGGTGAATCTCCTGAAAGAAAAGAGTTTTTCAATTTAGCTCTTTTGCAACTTTTCAAGCCTTGGCGTGCAGAAGAGGAACTGCTTGGAGATTTCCTCTGTTACGAAGACTCTTTCAATGCAGCCAAAGAGACCATAGAATGTCCTGTTTTTCCTAAATATCTAGAAATGTTGAATGCGGAAATCGAGCAGGAAGCAACGATTGCAGCCGAGATTGCTAGAGACAGTTCTCAGGACAGTCAGAGTTCTGTTTCATTGAGTCAGGATCCACTAGGAGGACCAGTTTTTGAAAATGAAGCTGCCACTGCTATGATTGAAGTGGAAAGAGCCATGGCACATGCTCAGGAGGATGCGGTTAACTGAGAAGACTTGGAAAGACAACTCTACGTTGAGCAGAGGAATATATATGACGAAGTTAACAACCAAATTGATCAGGGATTAAGTCATGAGAAGAAAGAGTGCTCATGTACGTCGTTGAAGACTGTCCGACTGTACGTGAGTGGAGAAGCAGGAACTGGAAAAAGTTTCCTTATTAAAGCAATTTCATGTTATTTGCAGAGAAGGACTGAGTCATCGCTGTCTTGTGTTGTCACCGCTCCAACTGGACTGGCAGCACATAACATTAAAGGTATTACTTTGCATCGTCTACTGATGCTGCCAGTGGAGCATGATAACAAATTACAATACCACAAGTTATCTGGAGTTGCTTGTTGTGAAGTTTCAAGAGTCTTGAGGAAAATGAAACTTCTTTTCATTGACGAAGTAAGCATGGTTTCCAATGTCATGCTTGCCTTTGTGCATTTGAGAATGCAAGAAGTTCTCAAAACAGAGTATGATGTGTTATTTGGTGGCAAACACATCATTGTTTTCGGTGATCTTCTACAGCTGACACCAGTGAAAGGACAACCTGTGTTCAAAATGCTCACACATGAAGATACCAGGATGTGTCTAGGGAGTATTGGCAACGTCAATATATGGTTAAACTTCAAATATGCTAAACTGCGTGAAAATATGTGTCAAGCAAAGGATGAAGATTATAAGAATATTCTACAAGATGTTAGAATTGGAAAAGTGACCGAGCATGGGAAAGAAGCTTTACATGCACGATTACTGTCAAATTTGTATCCAGAAGAAGACGTTGTACCTGAGAATATTTTTCGGAAAATTACTGAGAAGAAATCTGGAATATGTTTGATGCCAACTCTTGCAGAATGTGCCATCTTCAACAAAAAAATGTTACATTTAGAAAACCAAGAGATTGTGAAGCTGGAAGCTATTGACAGAGTAGAGCATATGGGAGCAACAATTATTTTGTCTGAGAATTTGAAATCTAAATTGGATTCATTAGAGAAGACTATATCTAAAACTGCAGGTTTTGAAAAGACTCTGAATGTGTGCTTAAATTGTCATATAATTTTAAGAAGGAATTTACATGTTGAAAGAGGTATGGTAAATGGATCAATGGGTAATGTTGTTGATTTTGAGAAATACAGAAATAGAGATGGAATTGAATTTTTAAAAATTAAATTTGATGGTATTGAGGAAGTACAGCTAATTGGTCGTTGCTCTGCTAGGTTTTTGCTTGTAAAAGACTTATATGTTCGCCGTAAGCAATTTCCTGTTTGCTTGGCATATGCGGTGACAATCCATAAATCGCAATGTTTAAGTGTAGACAGTGCATTGGTGAATATTGGCAGTTCTGTGTTCAAGGAGGGTATGGCATATGTGGCATTGTCACGAGTTAGAACTTTATCGGGATTGTACTTGATTGAGTGTGATGTCACAAACATTTGTGCGGATTTAGATTGTGTTAAGGAATACAATAGGTTAAGAAAAGAGTATGCGCCACATTTGGATCAATATCCTTTGTTTGAGAAACGTGTGGTAGGCCGGAAAGGAAGAAATGTGACCAATAGTCGGGAGGTTGTAGCAAAAAGACAAAAAGTCGATGAACCTGAAATTATAAGCAGAAAGAAAAAGGATTCTGTTGAAGATGTTGTTGATTTTCAATTTGAAAACAGTTCTGGTGTCAACTGCTATGCTAATGTAGTGGTTAATGTTGTCTTTTCTCTAGAAACTTTAAAAGAACAGACTGTGATCAATTCGGATCAAAGTTTTTGCTGCTTGCTGAATTCTGTGTTAGAGAAATGTAGCACTGACAGAACAAAAATCGAAAGTGTGTCTGAAATTCGAAATTTGTTAGACATATGTTCAGGTCAAACGCAATTTTCTCAAAATATTCAGCAAGATTGTCAAGAGTTTTTAATGTATATGCTTGATGTGTTGCAAGATGAAGGTGTAGATGTAGATTATCTATTTGGCCTTTCTTATCAATGGCAGCATGACTGTGGGAACTGTAGGCTATCAAGTACTAGTAGTGTAGACTCAGTATGGCTGAGATACCCGCCACCCCCTCTCAACACAAATCCCCAAGAATGGGAATACGGAAACGTTTTCTGAACTTTTGGAAGGCAGGAGGGAGTTACCCTCCCGGCCGTATTTATTAAAATATGAAACAAAAGTTAAAACATAAAATAACAGTTTCGTATCATGTACAATTTCATTTCCACATTACGATGTTTTGGCTGACCTTAACATATTTCTAATACAAAGGTTCTCCTAGCCGATACTAACATCCTACAAATACATTCTTAAATTGAAATTGTACATCCTAACGTTAAGGGCCAACGGCAAGGTCGTAACCGGTGTCAGATCCCTAAACCAGAACTACCCCCTCAGTTGTGAGGGGCGGCCGCACAGAGGACTGTACCTCCTGTGCTCATACCAATTTCCCTTGTCTTGACGGGGGCCCCAATTAACTCGACGCCATTTTATGGTCATCCGAGGACTCGTGTGAGGTGTCTAGAAGGTAGCGTAGACCCCCCTCCCCACCCCACACAACTTACCACATCTGCCGTCGCAGATGTCCTGGCCCCGGGAAATTCCCAGGAGGGGCCCGTAGCCCCTCCTATCCAGGGAGGGGCCTTGACCGCCTTCCCTTTCCTTTCGGCGTCCCATCCTTAGAAGGGATCGCCTCCCCGTTGAGGGGCCAATGGCCACCTCCCCCCGGGCGCTCCCATCCGTAATGGGTGACGCCCCCCCCATAGGGATCTTCCAATTACTGCTCACCGATCATGACCTTACCGCCCGACCGAAAAAATAAATACGACATTAAACTAAAAACTAATTACTAAAAGACACAGATGCTCAAAGTATGAACTGTCGAAACATCACTGATCAACACTGGTGCAAAACTTTATTCGATAAAACATACTGTAAAGAATTATCCACTTTATTGCATAATGAATCACGACTTTAATCGACAACCTGTAAGAAAAATTGCGTTTACCATCAAAACTTTATTTCAAACCACTTGCTGTCTTCAGGGGCTGGTGGGTGGGTCAAAATTGGCTCTTCGTTCCGTCTCGAGCTCACGTGCAGCGGGGAGGTGCAGCTTCAGAGCACAGGAACAAGCGGATGCTACCTTGGCTCGTCGCTCCTTATATCCTTCTTCAGGGTGGGCGTAAACCCACCTCCGCCCGCCTCCGGGGGCGTGGCTGGCGGCTTCGGTGTCTAGGACAACCCACTCTAGGGCGGGAAAAAGCGCGCCCCGGCTACGCCGCTTCGGGCATACCAGCCGAGACTCGCCTCCCGCCCAAGATGGCTTCCCGGGGGGATCGGGGTACTCCACCATACGTTCGGGGGGACCGATTGGTCGCCCCTTTCCAAAAGATTTATATATTTAACTTTGCCAGACACTAAATCAGTATCCTTTAATAAGCTAGTAAAATCAGCCGATCACAACATGGAGTGTAGCCAATGTAAGTCAGCAATGCTGTCCACATTATTTATACGAAGTTATGGCCAGTATGTCATTTTAATGTTCCAACGATGTAGGCCTGATGGAACAAAATTGACAACTTTTATTAAAAATGTTGTGGCTTCGCAGTTATCACTATCAGGAAGGACTTTTGTAACTGCAGAAATTATACATCATGACGGTCCTTCAACAACATCAGTACATTACACAGCTTATTTAAAGTCTAGAAACAGCTGGTCATTCTGCAATGATTCTGTTTTAATTTTCAAAAATAAATTGCCTTTCCACCTTCAAAATTCTTACCTGGTGTTCTTACAACCAAAATTTTAGGGAAGGAATCTTGGGATTTGTTCTGAGGAATTTCAAGAGGTTATAATGGCTCCTACTCTATATGGCCTTGTGGATACGTGTAGTACAGAGCGAAAACTGTTTGTGTTTATAAGCTGATTCAAGCAGCAGATCAAAACAAGGAGTAGAGGACATGTAAGTCTGCAATGCTGTCCACATTATTTATGGAAACTTATGGGTGAAATGTCATTTTACAATTTCAACTACATAAACTGTATGGAAATTAGTTGTCAATTCTAATTAAAAATGTTTTGGCTACACAGTCATGGATTTCAGGAAGAACATTTGTAACTGCAGCTATTATATATTATGATGGTCCTTTGACAACATCAGGATATTACACAGCTTATTTGAAATATAAAAAAGGCTAGTCTTTCGGCAATGATTACCATTTCAGTATGAAGCAATGTTGCCTTTTGACTTGTTTTCAGAAGTGAGAATTTTAGGGTAGGTAACTGGATTATAATGATTCTAGGTGTTGCTGTAATTTAGTGTGCTGTTTTAAATTGCTTTGTATGTCTCATTTTTCTTAAAACGATGGAGTTTATCTTTCAGAAAGTGGCAGGCAGAAAATAGTAACAGCACAACAGAGTATAAGGTGTTCATAGGACATCCTTTGACGACATAGAAAGTAAGTTACTTTTGAGGAGTTCTGATTTCTGATTGATTATATTTTATGGGTTTTTTAAACACAATCATTTTGATTGTGTTTTTTTTCCCCGCTGTTATATGATGAATACCTTCAACTCACTGTTTTCAGTGAAATTTGATATATTCTGAGAACAGCAAAAATAAACCATTTAATATGTATAATTAATTCTGTACTTTGAATTGTGATTTTTAATATGTACTCATCTTGTCTCATGCTCACTCATCTTTTACAACCTTCTATCAATTTTAAAATTTTTGTTCTCTCATTCACAGTTTGAAAGTATAAAAATAGCGAGTGATTAAGTTAACGACAATTATAAGGTAAATGTTTAGTACTCTTTACGTTACATCTCTATCATATTTAACTTTTATTAGTTCCACTGTTTCATTTCTTTAACCCTCAGTTTCCTGCCTTTGCTACTTCCCTCATTTCTTTTTCTATTACTTATTTATAGTACTCTTTTCACTCCTTTTCTCAGTCCCTCTTTCAACAGTATCTATGTGTTACTCCCTCTATTTGTCTTTCTTTTAACATTACTCTCTGTTTACTTACTCTTCTTTTTTTTTAAAAAATGTTTTTTTAGTTCGCTTCCGGTTCGCGTACCGGCACGCGAACCGGGAAGCAAACCAAAATAAATAGAGGTTGCCAGAGTGCTAAACATTCTAGCAATTTCTTATAAAGGGGAGGTAGTTCTGAAAATAACTTTTTTTAATTATTTTTGTTGTTTTAATTTTTTTTTATTATTTTTCTGAACATTTTTATAGTTTTTTTGTATTTTTTTAACGGTTTTTGGGGGGGAACAAAAATGATTCATTAGAAAGGGCTCAACAGGAGCAACAAAAAAAAGAGAATTTATTTTCCGGGGCTTTTTGTATATTGATGATGTTCAAAAGCTCTATTGATTAGAGTTACACTCCTCTCTTCATAGGAAATTAATTTTCCGCAAATTATACAGGTAAATTTCATTTGGCCAAAGTTCATCTGTATATTTGGGACTGTCTCCCTTGCCTCTGATCCCAATCACTGCCTCTTCATTGGTGGATATACTGGCCACAGGTCAGGGGTTATCCACAAGATCACGTATTTGTGCACTACTGTAATTTAACGGGTGCCACCTCTTCATATGGCGATGCATGGTATAATTACCATGACTGTATTTTTTTTCTGTTCCTCTGGACAGTTCATCTTTACAAATTAGGCAGGTAACATACCGGGCGTTCACCTTTTTTTGACCTTCGGGAAATGAAAAAAATTGCCAAAATATAATTTTCTTTTATATGGGACCTCCTTGGCTGTTCTTTTAAAAACCTCCTTGTCCCTTGCTCCTCTTCCTCTTCTTCCTCTTCTTCCTCCTCTTGTTGGAGGATGACCTGAGGAGGTGGTCCTCTCTTCCTAGGAGGTGGTGGTGGTGGTGGGGGTCCACTAGCTGCAGCAATCATTAAAGCCATTTGTAAGGTAGTCAATGTAGGTCTTTCTCTCATAAAAATGAAAGTCAGAGTGAGGAAAAAAGGTGGGGCTTTCATCATTTGGGGAAAAAAAAATGTTCCAAACCAATCAAAAGTGTTATTTTAAGGTCATATGACCAAGCCTTCCATCATTAGGAAACCAAAAGTAAAATGAACCAATGAAAAGTTTTATAAACTAGTCACATGACCTGTTATGCTTACATTACGCGCTCCGCACCGCGCCCCAGATCGCTTCCGGTGCGCTGCGCTTCGCGCCTCGGTTCGCGTTCCGGAGCGCTTCCGGGTGCGCTAACGCGGTGCGTCATAAGATGCATTACGCTGTAACGCGATTCGTCGAGCTTAAGTGACGCGTCACGATGTTGCTTTCTAACGCGGTAGTTGCGCTAACGGAACATTTACCGGTTCGCGGACCGGGTCGTGGAACAAATTGAAGTATTTTACAGCTTTTGATATTTGCTATTAAAAAACCATTGAAATTCACTGAAAAAACCATAGGTTATACACCATATATAGTTAGGAATAAGCATTTACAAAACCTTGACAATTCACTGAAAAAACCATAGGTTATAGACCATATATAGTTAGGAATTTAGATTTACAAAACCTTATTTTACTCACACAAAACCATTGAAATTCGCATATATAGTTAGTTGCACTAACTATATATCGCGCACCCGCAATCCACTGCTGATCATGTCACATATTACATCATTCATGACATGGTCAGTGACATCACTGATGACATCACTGATGACATCTCAAATGACATCACTGATGACATCACTGATGACAACATCCATTGACTGTATGTTTCTGTAAAGTTAAAATATGTCTTACATATTGAAGAATGAGTTGATGTATAAGTGTCTGGATGAAGGATTTAGTAGGTGCATGACTGACTGTATGAGTGAGTAATTAAATGTGTCTCACTGAGTGCATGGGTTAGTGACTAAACTGTCTTAATTTGTGCATCATTATGTCTGTTGTACTATAAACTGCTGCATGTGTTGATCAGTAGCTTTATGATTAAGTATATGGGTTATTGATTGGTTGCCCAAGTATTTGTATGGGAGACTGAGTGTGTGTGTGGGTGGCTGGGAGGTGTATGACTCTGTGCATAGATGTGTGAGCAGTTGATTCACTAGATGTATGGGTTCAAAAGTGCATGTGGAAACAGCTGTATGGGTGGTTGACTGTGTGCATGAGTGTATTGGTGAGTGAATGGATATCTCAGTGCTACATGTCAAAGTAAGTACATATGTAAAACACAGTACATGTGAGAGTTGACATATATAAATAACTGTGCATAAGAGCCAGTGAATTTGTGAGTGGCTGTATGGATCATTGTGAACTTGGATCAGGGATTGTATAAGAGAGTAAATTTGTGTTAGTATAGGTTTGAATAAGTAAGGTGTGTATAACTATATAGTTGAGGAAATGGAAGTGTGATTGATTCTTTGCATGACTGACTAGGTGTGTGAGTAACTCCATGGATGAGTGACAGTCTGTGAGTGTCTATTTACTCAGAGTGTATCTAAGATTATATTAGAGTCTGAAGAGGTTCACCGTATTATCACATTAATGATGTCATCAGTGATGTGATCAGAAATGTCAAATGAGATGTCATCAGTGATATCATCAGTGATGTCATTTGAGATGTCATCAGTGATGTCATCAGTGATGTCATCAGTGTTGTCAATGATCATGTCATGAATGATGTAATATGTGACATGATCAGCAGTGGATTGCAGGTGCACGATATATAGTTAGTGCAACTAACTATATATGAAATTTCAATGGTTTTGTGTGAGTAAAAGAAGGTTTTGTAAATGCTAATTCCTAACTATATATGGTCTATTACCCATGGTTTTTTCAGTGAATTTTCAAGGTTTTGTAAATGCTAATTCCTAACTATATATGGTCTATAACCTATGGTTTTTTCAGTGAATATCAATGGTTTTTTAATAGCAAATATCAAAAGCTGTAAAATGTCAAGTACGTGGTAGGTAAAAACATTTTCGTGTTTATGCACGCTGATGTGCTTTAAACGCTGCCCCCCCCCCTCTTTTCTTTTAGGAGTATTCTCTCTTTGCAGATAGTGAAGGTGTGAGAAGTTGGCCTGGTATATAATGCTCACTAGTTCTAGTGATCACTTTGTACCATGCCAAGCAACCCTTATGATGATGGTTGTAATTCAACCTTGTAGACCAGTTATCCTAGTGGTAACGTGGACAAAGCAGTCTTAGGCTAAACTCTGAAAGGCATGTGAAGCCAGCTGTTATACCATACACAACCCCCTTGAATACCAAATGAAAGGGACACCACACAGATATATATTGAAAATATATATTGATTTATTAACTATTAAAATCCCCTGGACTCTTTATGAGCACAGAAGCACAAGCGTAAAATCACAAGACAGTTTAAAATACACAAAAGTTGCACAATATGGATGAGCCCTCGGGGCCACCTAAACCATATACTAAATAAGTGGTATAAGAGATACCAGGAGGAAAGTGAAGAGGCCTAGGGCCTTGGGAATCGCTGGAGCTATTCGAGACTGGAGTTAACTAAGTCGGGAAAGGCCCACGGGACTCGGGTGCAGTGTCCAAAGTGCACGCACTTCTCAATACAAAGTCTATGGTGCGTAAAAAGCACAAAGTTAGAAAGTTAGGAACCTTCCGAGTGACCTACGGAGCTGAAACTTAAAACACAGGCCCTTGGGATGTGTACCAGTGCAGGAGCACCGGCGGAGCTGAGTTACCTCACCCACAGGAAGCGGGTGCACAGGGTCGAAGATGTGTCGGGTTTCGTCACGCTGGTCGATGGTGCTTGGAGCAGGAGATGCTGCAGGCGGCTCGATGAGAAGAGTTCCGGTGGATCCAAGGGTGGATCTGTAGATGTGAAGACCTGAAAGCAGAGGGGACAGTGTTCAAAGTCACTAGCCAGTGACTGCCGTGGAACCAGAGTGGAACCAGGTGATGTCGGGTGCAAACAGGCGTTGTCGGGTAGCTTCTTTCTGCAGCCACGTGGATACCCGGGGTCGAGGACGTCCAGGAGTCGGTCACGAGCTGTCCCACGTAGGCTTCTCGCTGTTGGCGGTGTCGGCGACCTGATCGGAGCAAACAGGCCTTGGCAAATGCAAGCCACGCAGAAGTTGAAAGATGCTGTTCACTCGGACCAGCAAGGTCAGAGCGGGTGCTCCTTTTCACAGGAGCTTGGGTAGGTCTGGAGCAACCAGACCTGCTGTTTAAATCTTCGGGTTCGTCGCCAAGATGGCCGCTGGCCGCGTGGCTAGTGGCCGGGATGGCGCGTCGAGTGGCACAGTGCAAAAGGGCCCCACGCAGATCGTGGAGATGCTGGGGGGCTGATCTTCGGTGCAAGGGCTGCTCGGTGGTGGGGGTTCTCAGTCCCCAAAGCACAACGTCGAGGATGCCTCAGAAGCTGCGCAGTCAGCTTTACGAGTGTCTTCCAAGAGGTCCGGTCCCACGTCACTCGGTGCCTCCACGGGTCCCTTCTTTGCAGGGACTGTGGATCGGGCTCTGAGAGGTCTGGGAATCTGGTTCTTGTCGGGCTCTGGGCTCGGGCTCCGGCGGGAGGCGGCGGCAAAGCAGACGTCGAGTTGCTGGTTGGTACCTGTGTTCACAGGGTGGTCACTCCTTGGCCACAAGGGAGATTCTTCTTCAGTCTTCTGTGCAGCAGAATGTCGAAGTCCAGTCTTCTTCTTAGTTTAAGTTGATTTCGGGATGATCTGCTGTGCAATGGCACTGCTCCCCCTCTTATTCCAATCTAGGGGGTGGATCACCTACTAGGTCCCTCCTCTGGGAGGAACCAGGAAGGGGGGCGGTTACACCCCCTTTCCTTTGTCCAGCTCCGCGCCAGGACTGGGGCTGGAAGGCCCCAGAACCGGTTTGGACTGGCCTATGCACGGGGACACCTTGTGTGCCCCGGGCATGTCTGATTCTTTTCAGCCCTGTCCTACCTAATACACAAAATCCTGTCTGGGGTGGTGCTCGCACCTCCCAAGGCAGGAAACCCTTTGTCCAGGCCACCATCTGCCGAGTTTCGGTCAGCAGCAGGAGGCCAGACTTGTGTCTGTGGTGGCAGCGTCCATTTTGTGGAGCTGAGGCTCTGTTTAACTTTAACCGGGGTTAAGGCTACACACATGTCGTGTCCCTCTAGAAGGGTGGAATGCTATCCCCGTCGCCAGAACTGGCGAGGGGATAGTATTCCAATTCGTATGACACCTTACTCGACATGTTTTGATAAAGCCAAACCAAAGATAGCATTTAACCGCGAGGATTATAATGCACTTAAGAGTATATGGTATGGCAATATCCCGGAACAGCTTAGGGAGTGGTTCCCGACAGCTGCAGACAGGCTCAGCTCATGCTAGAGCACCATCTCACATATTTCCAAGCACTCTGCCTCCAGGATTGATGAGGCCTTCCATAGGAGTGGCTGATAGGAACATATGTGTCCAGTTTAGGGTTAGGCACAGGCATACTGTACCTAAGTAAGAGGTGGTTACACCGACTTACCCCAGCTGAGTGTTCAGCCAGTTGTGTCAAAGATGGAGGCCAGGCCAGGGGTGGCACAATACGTGCTGCAGCCCCTGGTAGGCCTTGGATACACCTATGCCCTGGGCACCTAGGGTGCACTATTACAGGGGCTCATAAGGTGAACCAGTTCCAATTCGTAATGCACCTAGAGTGCATTGGCATCAATTTAGAGAGAGAACAGCAGGCTGTGGGTCTGATTAGCAGGCCCACAGCCACATTAAGTCAGAAACCAGTGAAGCAAAAAGCAAAAATTTGGGGTGACCATAGGATAGCAGACCCTACTCTCCTACATAACCCCCCCCCAAACGCAGGGACATTAGACTAACCTTGACCAGTTGTGTCTTCATGTTCTAAGTGGAAGTACCTGGAGAGACCATCTGCGTTGCCATGGTCAGTCCCTGGGCGGTGCTCCACTGTAAAGTCCATCCCCTGTAGGGAAATGGACCACCTGAGTAGTTTGGGGTTTTCACCCTTCATCTGATTAAGCCATAGGAGGGGCTTATGGTCGGTCTGAATCTTGAAGTGAGTGCCAAATAAGTATGGTCTCAACTTCTTCAGGGCCCACACCACAGCAAAGGCCTCCCTCTCTATAGCTGACCAACGTTTCTCTCTGGGGGTCAGCCTTCTGCTAATGAAAGCAATGGGCTGGTCCTGGCCATCTACATTAAGCTGTGAAAGCACTGCTCCCACTCCCAACTCAGAAGCATCTGTTTGGACAATGAACTCTCTTGAGTAGTCAGGACTCTTCAGGATAGGTGCAGAGCACATGGCCTTCTTCAGGTCATCAAATGCCTTTTGACAGATTTCTGTCCACTGAACCTTTTTGGGCATCTTCTTGGATGTCAGATCATTAAGAGGAGTCACAATGGACCCATAGTTCTTAACAAACTTCCTGTAGTACCCAGTCAGGCCCAAGAAAGCTCTGACCTGAGTCTGGGTAGTTGGAGGGGACCAGTCCTTGATGGTCTGGATCTTACTCTCCAGTGGTTGAACTTGGCCTCCACCTACAAGGTGGCCCAGGTATACAACCTTGCTCTGCCCTATCTGGCACTTTGTTGCCTTGATAGTGAGGCCTGCCTTCTGCAGAGCCTCAAGCACTTCCTTCAGGTGGATCAGGTGATCCTCCCAGGTGGAGCTAAAGACAGCAATATCGTCCAGATAAGCTGCACAAAAGTCATCCAACCCAGTGAGGACTTGGTTCACCAACCTTTGGAAGGTGGCAGGTGCATTTTTCAAACCAAAGGGCATCACCACAAACTGATAATGCCCACTAGGGGTAGAAAATGCTGTCTTGGCTTTAGACTCCTCAGCTAACCTGATTTGCCAGTAGCCAGCTGTTAAGTCAAATGTGCTCAAATATTTGGCAGAAGCCAACTTGTCAATGAGCTCATCTGCCCTTGGAATAGGGTGTGCATCTGTCCTGGTGACAGCATTGAGTCCTCTGTAATCCACACAGAACCTCATCTCTCTCTTGCCATCTTTGGTGTGAGGTTTGGGGACCAGAACCACTGGGCTAGCCCAGGGGCTCTCTGAAGGCTCAATGACACCTAATTCCAGCATCTTTTGCACCTCAGTCTTTATACAGTCCCTGACGTGGTCAGGTTGCCTGTAAATCTTGCTTTTTACAGGAAGACTGTCACCAGTGTCCACCACATGGGTACACCAGTTAGTCTGACTGGGGGTCAAGGAGAACATATGCCTGTATGCCTGTAGAACTTGTCTGCAGTCATGTTGCTGATGTTCAGTGAGGCTGCCACCTAAGGCCACACCATCAACTGAGCCATCCTCAGGGTTCTGAGTGAGCAGGTCTGGGAGAGGGTCACTCTCTTCCTCCTGTCCCTCATCTGTAGCCATGAGCAAGCCCATGTCTGCCCTGCTGACATATGCCTTCAATCTGTTCACATGGAGCACCCTGTGGGGGCTCCTGGGAGTTCCTAGGTCCACCAAGTAGGTAACCTCTCCCTTCTTTTCCAGAATTGTATGGGGTCCAGACCATTTGTCTTGGAGTGCTGCTGGGGCCACTGGCTCCAACACCCATACCTTCTGTCCAGGCTGAAATTCAACAAGGACAGCCTTTTGGTCATGCCAAGCTTTTTGTAATTCTTGGCTAGCCTCAAGGTTTTTGGATGCCTTTTCCATGTACTCTGCCATCCTGGAGCGGAGACCAAGTACATAGTCCACTATGTCCTGTTTAGGCTTTTTGAGAGGTAACTCCCATCCTTCCTTCACAAGACACAGGGGTCCTCTTACAGGGTGCCCAAACAACAATTCAAAGGGGCTGAAGCCAACCCCCTTTTGAGGGACCTCTCTGTAAGCGAACAAAAGGCAGGGCAGAAGGATGTCCCATCTTCGCCTGAGCTTTTCAGGTAATCCTTTAATCATGCCCTTTAGGGTCTTGTTAAATCTCTCAACAAGCCCATTGCATTGTGGGTGATAAGGAGTGGTGAACTTGTAGTTTACACCACATTCCTTCCACATAGCTGTCAAATATCCAGACATGAAGTTGGTACCTCTATCTGATATTACCTCCTTAGGAAACCCCACTCTGGAGAAAACTCCAAGTAAGGCCCTGGCCACAACAGGAGCTGTGGTGGTCCTAAGGGGAATTGCCTCTGGGTACCTGGTGGCATGATCCACTACCACCAGTATGAATCTGTGCCCAGATGCTGTAGGGGGATCCATTGGACCAACAATATCAATCCCCACTCTCTCAAAGGGAACCCCCACCACAGGTAGTGGTATCAGGGGGGCCTTTGTTGTTCCACCTGCTTTACCACTGGCTTGGCAGGTTTCACAGGAGCGACAAAACTCCTTGGTGTCTTCAGACATGTGAGGCCAGTGAAAGTGAGGGACAAGCCTGTCCCAAGTCTTGTTCTGGCCTAGGTGTCCTGCTAAAGGAATATCATGGGCCAAGGTGAGTAGGAAGCCCCTAAATTGCAGAGGTATAACCAACCTCCTGGTAGCACCAGGCTTGGGGTCTCTAGCCTCTGAATAAAGGAGTCCATCGTCCCAATATACTTTATGGGCACCTTGAGCATTCCCAGCAGCCTCAGCAGCAGCCTGCTGTCTGAGGGGTTCAAGAGAAGGACAGGTTAACTGAGCCTGCCCCAAGTCTGCCCTAGAAGGTCCCCCTGTCCCCAGAAACTCAACCTGATCAGGTTCAAGTTCTTCAGGGACAGTTCCTTCAGGGGTCTCTAGATCAGTTTCCTGTGAAGCCTGATCCTCACTTGTAGGCAGTTGGGAAGGCACAGCCTTAACCCTCCTGTTCTTCTTCTTGGGAGGTACTTGGTCCATTGTTCCAGGATCCAAGACCTGAGGTTCAGAGAGGCACTTTTTGGCCTGTGACCTGGTCACAGCAAGGACATGTGATGATATCCCTAACATCTCTGCATGAGTCCTGTACTCAACTTCTGACCATAGAGAGTTCTCCAGGTCATTGCCCAACAAACATTCTACTGGGAGATCAGCACTAACCACAACTTTCTTTAGGCCAGTTACCCCTCCCCAGGAAAAGTTAACAAGTGCCACACTATGTGTAGTAGTGACATTGCTGGCATTGGTCACCAGGTAATCATCGCCTGGCATGTATTGTCCAGGGTCCACAAAGTTAGGTGTCACCATAGTGACACTGGCACATGTGTCCCTGTAAGCTTGAGCCACTTTGTTGTTAATCAAAGGTGTCTGTCTGTATTTGCCCAGGTTACTGGGACTTATGTCAGGGGTCAAATCTATGTCCCCTTCACAAACCAGAACAGCCTGTGTAAGGGTTCTGACTAGGTCAGAATCTCCTTCAGTTCCCAAAGTGATTCCCACTAAACCCTTGGCTTGAGGACCAACACTGCTAACTGTACTAGTGGGTGCAGGTGCCTTAGGGGCTGCAGTGTTGGGGGCTCCACCCTTTTTACACTCACTTGTCCAGTGAGAGGTGTTCTTACAAGTTTTACACCAGGGTTTCTTCTGACCTTCTTTCTTCTTCTTCTTGGAAGTTTGGGACCCACCCTCTGTCTCAGTTTGGGGCCCTGTTGAAGACTTCTGGTCTTTAGCTTTCTGCTCCCCACCCTTCTGGTCTGTTTTCTTCTGGTCACCACCCTGGTTCTGGTTCTGGTTCTTTTGCTTAACTCTGGTTCTTACCCATTTATCTGCCCTCTTTCCCAATTCTTGGGGAGAGGTCAAATCTGAGTCAACCAAATGTTGATGCAACTGCTGGTTCTGACAATTATTTAAAATTTGTTCTCTCATCAGCAAATTGTACAATCCTTCATAGTCTGTAACCTTGCTTCCCAGCAACCATCCCTCCAGAGCCTTAGTGGCACACTCAACAAATTCAGACCAGTCCTGAGTCTGTGTCTTCTGGGTATCTCTGAACATTAACCTGTACTGTTCAGTGGTTAAGCCTAACCCATCAATCAGAGCACTCTTCAGGACCAGGTAGTTTCTAGAATCCCCATCACTAACTGTGAGGAGTCTGTCTCGGCCTCTACCTTCAAAGGAGAGCCACAAGATTGCTGCCCACTGCTCCTGAGGGATCTGCTGTACTCTGCAGGCTCTCTCCATTGCAGTAATCCATTTATGGATGTCATCCCCAGCTTTGTAGGGGGGCACAATCTTACTCAGGTTTCTATTATCAAAAGACCTGTCTTTATCCTTGTGGATATTGCTGCCACCAGTGGGTTCTATTACCCCACTCTCTCTAGGCTGTCTTGCTCTAGCAAGTTTCTCCTTAGCCAGGGCAACCTCTAACTCTTGCCTCTGGATCCTAAGCTCAGCCTCTCTCATCTTGGCCTCATGTTCCCTTCTCTGAGGGCTAGTCATCTCCTTTCTGGAGTGACCATGAGAGCCTCTAGAGACATGGGAGGTGTTGGATTCACCTGAGTGATGCCTTCTCCTCCTATGGCCCTGGTTAAGTCCACCTGGGGGTCTGAATGGGTTGTTACCTGATTCATTCCCAAGTTGACTTAAGTTAGCCTGGTTCAGTCTACTGACCAGCACCTGACTATCTCTGTCATCATCTGACTCACTGCTTTCCACCTCCTCCTCCTCTTCTTCTTCTTCCTCTTCATCTACCTGAGGAGCTCCAGTGGTGGAGGCTTCCTCATCTACTAGGATGATAGGGGTAGGGGTGTCTACAGTGTCATCCTCTGAAGGATGGCCTCCTTCAGCATTCCCTGTGGGGTTTGCTTTAGAGGTCTTTAGAGCCTCAGACTGATCCAAGAGCTCTCTTAGGTGGTCTGTAGTAGGGGTAGGCCCTGTCTTCAGACCCCTTAAGACACAAAGCTGTCTTAATTCCTTAAAAGGAAAAATAGCAAACTGGGATGGTGCCCTTGGAGGGTCACTCTCAACAGGAGTAAGTCCACTGGACCCCTCTGTTCCAGACATTGCTCTAGTGTGGGTGGATGTGTTGCAATCTACCTACACTGGTGTTTACCTACTAAACCTATCTAGTAGTTGTAGCTAGGGTGTGCTACTCCCTTTGCTCTACAACAACTAAGTTCAGTAGAACTTAAGTATACTAGTCTTGTTTTATATGTACCTAGCAGGTACCTGTATGATCTTTCAAATGATAATCTCAAAGATTGCAATGGTAAAACAACAGCAAGCTCAGATCCCAATCCGCTGCTCACCAATGTGAGAAGTTGGCCTGGTATATAATGCTCACTAGTTCTAGTGATCACTTTGTACCATGCCAAGCAACCCTTATGATGATGGTTGTAATTCAACCTTGTAGACCAGTTATCCTAGTGGTAACGTGGACAAAGCAGTCTTAGGCTAAACTCTGAAAGGCATGTGAAGCCAGCTGTTATACCATACACAACCCCCTTGAATACCAAATGAAAGGGACACCACACAGATATATATTGAAAATATATATTGATTTATTAACTATTAAAATCCCCTGGACTCTTTATGAGCACAGAAGCACAAGCGTAAAATCACAAGACAGTTTAAAATACACAAAAGTTGCACAATATGGATGAGCCCTCGGGGCCACCTAAACCATATACTAAATAAGTGGTATAAGAGATACCAGGAGGAAAGTGAAGAGGCCTAGGGCCTTGGGAATCGCTGGAGCTATTCGAGACTGGAGTTAACTAAGTCGGGAAAGGCCCACGGGACTCGGGTGCAGTGTCCAAAGTGCACGCACTTCTCAATACAAAGTCTATGGTGCGTAAAAAGCACAAAGTTAGAAAGTTAGGAACCTTCCGAGTGACCTACGGAGCTGAAACTTAAAACACAGGCCCTTGGGATGTGTACCAGTGCAGGAGCACCGGCGGAGCTGAGTTACCTCACCCACAGGAAGCGGGTGCACAGGGTCGAAGATGTGTCGGGTTTCGTCACGCTGGTCGATGGTGCTTGGAGCAGGAGATGCTGCAGGCGGCTCGATGAGAAGAGTTCCGGTGGATCCAAGGGTGGATCTGTAGATGTGAAGACCTGAAAGCAGAGGGGACAGTGTTCAAAGTCACTAGCCAGTGACTGCCGTGGAACCAGAGTGGAACCAGGTGATGTCGGGTGCAAACAGGCGTTGTCGGGTAGCTTCTTTCTGCAGCCACGTGGATACCCGGGGTCGAGGACGTCCAGGAGTCGGTCACGAGCTGTCCCACGTAGGCTTCTCGCTGTTGGCGGTGTCGGCGACCTGATCGGAGCAAACAGGCCTTGGCAAATGCAAGCCACGCAGAAGTTGAAAGATGCTGTTCACTCGGACCAGCAAGGTCAGAGCGGGTGCTCCTTTTCACAGGAGCTTGGGTAGGTCTGGAGCAACCAGACCTGCTGTTTAAATCTTCGGGTTCGTCGCCAAGATGGCCGCTGGCCGCGTGGCTAGTGGCCGGGATGGCGCGTCGAGTGGCACAGTGCAAAAGGGCCCCACGCAGATCGTGGAGATGCTGGGGGGCTGATCTTCGGTGCAAGGGCTGCTCGGTGGTGGGGGTTCTCAGTCCCCAAAGCACAACGTCGAGGATGCCTCAGAAGCTGCGCAGTCAGCTTTACGAGTGTCTTCCAAGAGGTCCGGTCCCACGTCACTCGGTGCCTCCACGGGTCCCTTCTTTGCAGGGACTGTGGATCGGGCTCTGAGAGGTCTGGGAATCTGGTTCTTGTCGGGCTCTGGGCTCGGGCTCCGGCGGGAGGCGGCGGCAAAGCAGACGTCGAGTTGCTGGTTGGTACCTGTGTTCACAGGGTGGTCACTCCTTGGCCACAAGGGAGATTCTTCTTCAGTCTTCTGTGCAGCAGAATGTCGAAGTCCAGTCTTCTTCTTAGTTTAAGTTGATTTCGGGATGATCTGCTGTGCAATGGCACTGCTCCCCCTCTTATTCCAATCTAGGGGGTGGATCACCTACTAGGTCCCTCCTCTGGGAGGAACCAGGAAGGGGGGCGGTTACACCCCCTTTCCTTTGTCCAGCTCCGCGCCAGGACTGGGGCTGGAAGGCCCCAGAACCGGTTTGGACTGGCCTATGCACGGGGACACCTTGTGTGCCCCGGGCATGTCTGATTCTTTTCAGCCCTGTCCTACCTAATACACAAAATCCTGTCTGGGGTGGTGCTCGCACCTCCCAAGGCAGGAAACCCTTTGTCCAGGCCACCATCTGCCGAGTTTCGGTCAGCAGCAGGAGGCCAGACTTGTGTCTGTGGTGGCAGCGTCCATTTTGTGGAGCTGAGGCTCTGTTTAACTTTAACCGGGGTTAAGGCTACACACATGTCGTGTCCCTCTAGAAGGGTGGAATGCTATCCCCGTCGCCAGAACTGGCGAGGGGATAGTATTCCAATTCGTATGACACCTTACTCGACATGTTTTGATAAAGCCAAACCAAAGATAGCATTTAACCGCGAGGATTATAATGCACTTAAGAGTATATGGTATGGCAATATCCCGGAACAGCTTAGGGAGTGGTTCCCGACAGCTGCAGACAGGCTCAGCTCATGCTAGAGCACCATCTCACATATTTCCAAGCACTCTGCCTCCAGGATTGATGAGGCCTTCCATAGGAGTGGCTGATAGGAACATATGTGTCCAGTTTAGGGTTAGGCACAGGCATACTGTACCTAAGTAAGAGGTGGTTACACCGACTTACCCCAGCTGAGTGTTCAGCCAGTTGTGTCAAAGATGGAGGCCAGGCCAGGGGTGGCACAATACGTGCTGCAGCCCCTGGTAGGCCTTGGATACACCTATGCCCTGGGCACCTAGGGTGCACTATTACAGGGGCTCATAAGGTGAACCAGTTCCAATTCGTAATGCACCTAGAGTGCATTGGCATCAATTTAGAGAGAGAACAGCAGGCTGTGGGTCTGATTAGCAGGCCCACAGCCACATTAAGTCAGAAACCAGTGAAGCAAAAAGCAAAAATTTGGGGTGACCATAGGATAGCAGACCCTACTCTCCTACAGAAGGGTAGGTAACACAGGCCTTTGCCCCCGTTGTAATCCGTCGTGCCTGCTTCCCTCTCCATTTGATTGATTGTTATCCTAGCATTTATTGTTTTGGAATTGGTTCTCTTTGGTTCATTCTCTATTCACAAACAAGCACAGAGTCGCAATACTCTGTTTAGTCTTTGCAGATAGTGAAACATTGTTAAAAAAACAAAAGGAATCAAGCAAAATCAATAGGCCACTAATGGGATCTCTTTTTGACCTCGCTAAAATAGAAAAATTATGAACAACCCCTCATGAGAAATACGAAACTAGTGAGAGGAACTGAGCTCGACACCATGATGGCTGCAAGACAGCTCGGCTCCGCCACCCACCCCACCCAAAATAACGACAAACCCTATGCAAATATTATAAATATATACAACACACCAGCAAGGTAACAGGGTAAAACATTTTATTAAATAACTATTTACATGGCAGCCTGCTGCAACATCGATCCAAACAAGCCTTTGTATTTGGAGCTCAAAATCAACCATCAATAGTAAGATTTTCATAGGTGAGTGTAGGTTCATGGTTTTCCATCCACAGACTAAAAGCCTGGAGTGGGAGTGAAAGAACAATAACTAGGTAAGAAGGAAGTCAGAGTCTGTGGTAAGGACTCCGGATATAGTATGTTGCTTGGTCCCTGAGATGGTTCGATGTCACTACCTTGCACAAATGGCATAAGTCCTGGATGTTGGGTGCCATAGTTGAGGGTTCCGAGCAGCGCTTGTAACACTGTCTGAAGCTTATTTGCACCTGCTGCAGCTTCACTATTCTCAAAGTAAGTGGTGGCTGTTTGTGGACCAGACTGCATTGGAAAACAATGTGATGCGGTGCCTCCCTGAACCGATTGACCGAGGCCCCCGAGATAATTGCGCCTGCTCCACACCTTGTCCCACAATCCGTTTGACCTGAAGACACATCCTGCGGTGCCCTGGTCCAACCATCACATATACCTGCGCCAGGAGACGGCGTGGGGTGCACTAGAAGGGAGAGGCGGCACGAACGAGCCTCCCCCACCTCTCCAGGTGGAGGTTTCTCAGCTACACCCCATCGCTTCACTCGACCAGCTGACTTGCGCCCGCTCTTGTGACACAGTGCCTCGCTCGGCCAGCTGAATTGCGCCTGCTCTTGCTATTACAACGTCTCACCCGCCATCCAACGGAATTGCACCCAATCTTGCGGTACAGCGACAGGTGGCTGCTACGGAGCTCACGAAATGGCGGTCAGCTCCACAGACTTGGGCCTGGCCTGCAAAGATGGCTCTGGGCAACCGTGGAACTCGGACGCTTGACTGCTAGGGCATGGGCCCCATTCCCAAAAGAGTCCCCTCAGCCTTGAAGATTCTACAACAGTCACCGGGACCCCCGCCTCCCGTAGACTTCCGGTGGGGAGCGACTGCCATGATTGCTCGCGGAATGGCCACGATGTAGCCACAAGATGGTGGTGCTCTCATGCTGACGCCAGCATCAGTCTGAAACATCCAGAAACACTGTAGTGTAGACTACCAATTCGATCACTTTCGGTGGAGCCCCAACGTGACCCGGTAGAGAAGAAATTACCCTCCCCTCTTTGACTGATGGTTCTTGTTGCCTGTCCCTTCTGTTGTCATTTAACAGAACTTTTTTGACTACTGAAAGGGGTTGTGTTCCAACCGCTGGTTGGTGGAGACATTTTGACTATATTCTGGACCTCCGTTGTCGCGTAATGCGTCATATGACGCGCCGCGTCAGCGCACCCAGAAGTGCTCCGGTGTGCGAGGCGCAGCTTCCCGGAAGCGATCCAGAGCGCGGCGCTCAGCGCGTAACTTAAGCATAACAGGTCATGTGACTTGTTAATAAAACTTTTCATTGGTTCATTTTACTTTTGCTATTCTAATGATGGAAGGCTTGGTCATATGACCTAAAAATAACACTTTTCATTGCTTTCGAACATTTTTTTTTCCCAAATGATGAAAGCCCCACCTTTTTTTTTCTCACTCTGACTTGTAAAGCAAAGGACCCAGATGCATTTACAGTTTATCACTAACAATGTTCCAGGCTAATGTATTTTCCCGGGAAATTTACAACTGTCCTGCAAGTAAAATATTCCTATTTCGAGAAAAAGGGCGTTTCTTCGTCCCATGAGGGAGCCGTTGAACAAAAGAGGCTCGGCCTGCTGTCTTAGTCGCTGATAGGCATGAATATCGGATTCTTATCGATCACTTTATGCTGCAGGAGTAGAAAACACAACAGCCCTTGACCATTTATCTTTACTGCTTTCCTGCGTATTATACCTTTTAATCGTCATGTAATCGGGCTGCTTTATTTCACTTGTCTTTTACTGATTCGAAAACAGTAGCTATTATTCAAAACTTTACCAATCTAGGTACTACTACCATGTTTTGTTTTAAAAACCTTTATTGTGAAAATGTCAGTATTCAAATATGGGCCTATAACTGTAGTGTAGTTCCTAGTTTCCCACTAGGCCCTGCGCGTTGGAATAACATAAACAGTAGTATCGACGTAGAAGTGCGGATCTTCCAGGCCTCCACTGACTATGCTAAACTTAATTGGGTTTGTTACCAACTAGCTCAGAGGTCACTGGAAACTTTCTTCTCTGCATAGGAAGTGATCAGCTTCCTTAGCACAGACAAGAAGGGATTCAGCTTTCCAACAACCGTGCACCATGACAACTTTGCTCCTCAGATTAAGAGTCAATCTCTAGGGTCGTGTGAAACAATAGACAGGTATTTCACTCAGTCAGGTTAGTGCAGTTTACTTTCACAATATGTAGAGAACAGAGAGACAGGCGTTTGTCAATAAAGGGTTAACATTTATTGAACAGTCTTTCTTCTCGTACAAGAGAAATGTATTGCCACAATTGCAAGACTTGTTATTATAAAAAGTACGTACAGTAAGATAAGTATTGCGAAATAATACTGTAAAAGCATTGATATGGTTTCTTAGCCATACAATGGTTTAAAAGTAATAAAACATATATACAGTCATATATACATTAGGCTAAAATATTCAACTGGTGCTTCTAACTAAGCCTACCCCAGTGTGCCTGACCTAAGCCTAACACGTGGAAGGGGAGTAAGTAAGTAGCTTTAGTTAAGTTGGTTTTGCCAAGGTTTGCTTCAAGAATTCTCATCTAAGGGTTTAGTCAACACCATACCTCTGAATAGAATGATGGAGGTCTGGTATCTCCTTCAGGAGGCACTCGGTATCCCAGTCACCCGCGAGGGCAGACTAGAAAAGCTGGAGCTGGATTTCTCAGCAGAAGAAAGGCAGCGTCTTTCTTCAGCGCGTCGAGGAGGAGGAGGGGGGACAGCGTCCGCGGGCAGCTTGGCATCTGCTGGGCTCTTCGCAGAGGGACGGCTGTTCAGCTCCTAAGCTCACCACACCCTTGTTCGCGCTTTAGCAGCGATAATGGTATGAGTAGCTTCACCACCAAAGGGACAGCAGCAGCATCAGCGTACTGCATACAGCATACAACAGCAATGGGACACCAGCTGCAGCAACAGGCAATTGCTTAAGGCAACGTTGGTAATATTTATACCTGACAGGTGCCTGGTTTGACGTAAGTTTGCTGGACATAAGACGTCAATTAAAGATGTCACTAGGAAGTGATAGCTATCAGTTGCTCATTAGAGTTCCATTACTAATCAAAACACAGCAAGCGGGGATTTCCAGGTTTGCTGAGTTTTTATCTTGTTGAAGAACTCGGAGTGTTAATCTAGGAATATCAGATAGTGACTTCTGCTCTGTTTTTGCACTAATTGGTTGCAAAGGAAGTGGCAGAGAACTATTCTGGAATGTGGCTCTGTTCGTGTGAGGCCAGAGATGACTTTCTGAATATCGCACTTGAACGGTTATGCCAATATAGGGAATAAATGGATTTATAGCCGAATAGGGGCATAAGGTCACAGTATCGATCAGGAACCTAGATAAACACGCAACATAACCACGTGGGCTGGCCACGGAGCAAAGTGGAATCGTATATGATGAGGGAACATTTACACTGTAGAAGAACGTAACGGGCGGGCCATTAGGTTGCAAGAAC
Source organism: Lissotriton vulgaris (assembly GCF_964263255.1). Taxonomy (NCBI): domain Eukaryota; kingdom Metazoa; phylum Chordata; class Amphibia; order Caudata; family Salamandridae; genus Lissotriton; species Lissotriton vulgaris. The sequence goes on from NC_141699.1 coordinate 47,901,203, forward strand.
TAAGGTGTCTAACAGTTGCGGAATCGGTGGACGTACATTTTATAATTAAAGTACGACAGGGCCAGTTACAATAAAATTATCTGGATATACATTTGCGGGCAAGTACCATAGGTGACGTTAATTCGAACTTTCAACAGTACAGTAATCAATAACACATCAGAACTTAATATCAATAGGGATGTCCAAATGTTCAATCAGTACTCGTCCCCGCTGGCCATGTGCTTCAAAACTGCATACGTATCTCGTGATATCAAGGTTGGGCAACCAGTACACAACAAGGAGTTACGAGTCCCATTTATACCGGCGCCATTTTGGGCGAGGCCGGGCAGGTCCAGGATATAGTCAAAATGTCTCCACCAACCAGCGGTCGGACTTGAACCCCTTTCGGCAGTCCAAAAAGGTTCCGTTAAATGACAACAGAAGAGATAGGCAACAAGAACAATCAGTCAAAAGAGGGGACGCTTTCATGAATTGGGCCCATGCTCTAGCAGGCAAGCGTCCGAGTTCCAAGGTGTCCCAGGGCCATTTTAGTGGACCAGGCCCAAATCCAAAGAGCCGGCTGCCATTTTGAGAGTCCTGTTGCAGCCGCCTATTGCTGCACCACAAGAGTGGCCGCAATTCAGCTGGATGGTGGGCGAGACACTGTAGACGCAAGAGCGGGCGCAACTCAGCTGGATGGCGGGTGAGGCGCTGTACCGCAAGAGCGGGCGGAACTCAGCTGGATGGGGGTGAGGCACTGTGCCACAAGAGCGGGCGGAACTCAGCTGGAAGGCGAGTGAAATGCTAGGAGGCGCCCCACTGCAGATGAGGTGCCTCCACCTGGGGAGGAGGGAGAGGCCCGTTTGCGCCGCCTCCCCCCCCCCCCGGGCACCCCACACCGTCTTTCGGCGCAGCAATGTAGGATGGCCCCACCAGTGAAACTTGCTGGACACCACCTCGGTGCCATCTGGATCTCGGCGCGTTGTGCTGCCTTCGGTGTACTGTAGCAGAAATGGCGGCCGCAACTCTGCTGGACGGAGAGGGAAACGCTAAGGGGCGCCCCACTGCAGATGAGGTGCCTCCACCTGGGGAGGCGGTAGAGGCCCGTTTGCGCTGCCTCCCCCCCCCCAGGGCACCCCACGCGGTCTTTTGGCGCAGCATTGTAGGATGGCCACACCAGTGAAACTTGCTGGACACCACCTCAGTGCCATCCGGATCTCGGCGCATTGTGCTACCTTCGGCCTACTGTAGCAGCAAGTGCAGGCGCAACTCTGCTGGACGGCGAGTGAAACGGTAAGAGGCGCTGCACTGCAGATGAGGTGCCTCCACCTGGGGAGTCGGGAGAGGCCAGTTCGCACCGCCTCCCCCCCCCCGGGCACCCCACGCCGTCTTTCGGCGCAGCATTGTAGGATGGCCACACCAGTGCGGCAACTTGCTGGACACCACCTCGGTGCCATCCGGATCTCGGCGCGTTGTGCTGCCTTCGGCCTATTCGCACATCGGTCCGCTACTGACGCCGGCTCACAGGCCAACGGATTTTGAAGCTTTTTATAGCCCAAAGCCGCATAACAAGTCATGTGACTTGTTTATAAAACTTTTCATTGGTTCATTTTACTTTTGGTTTCCTAATGATGAAATGCTTGATCATATGACCTAAAAATAACACTTTTCATTGGATTGAAACATTTTTTTTCCCCCAATGATGAAAGCCCCACCTGTTTTTTTCTCACTCAGCAATCCAAAAAGGTTCCGTTAGATGACAACAGAGGGGACAGGCAACAAGAACCATCAGTCAAAAGAGGGGAGGGCAAGTTCTTCCCTACCGGGTCACGTTGGGGCTCCACCGGAAGTCATCGAATTGATAGTCTACAGTGTTTCTGGATGTTTCAGACTGAAGCTGGTGTCAGCATGAGAGCACCACCATCTCGTAGCTCCGTCGTGGCAATTCCGCAAGCAATCATGGCAGCCGCTCCCCACCGGAAGCCTGCGGGAGTCGGGGGCCTCGATGACTTTTGTAGAATCTTCAAGGCTGAGGGGGTGCTTTTGAGAATGGGGCCCAAGCCCTAGCAGGCAAATGTCCGAGTTCAAATGTGTCCCAGGGCCATTTTAGAGGACAAGGCCCAAATCCAAAGAACCGGCCGCCATTTTAAGAGTCCTGTGGCAGCCGCCTATCGCTGCACCGCAAGAGTGGGCGCAATTCAACATCGATGGTAGGCGAGACGCTGTAGCCGCAAGAACGGGCGTAATTCAACTGGATGGTGGGCGAGACGCTGTAGCCGCAAGAGCGGGCGCATCTCAGCTGAATGGCGGATGAGGCACAGTGCAGCAAAAGCGGGCGGTAAACAGTTGAATGGCGACTGAAACGCAAAAGGGGTGCCCCACTGCAGCAGAGGAGCCTCCACCTGGGGAGGCGGGGGAGGCCTGTTTGCGCCCCCTCCCCCCCCGGGGCGCCCCACGCCATTTTTCGGCACAGCATTGTTGGATGCCAATACCAGTGCGGCAACTTACTGGACATCACCTGGGTGCCGTGCGGATCTCGCGCGTTGTGCTGCCTTCGGCCTATTCGCACAACGGACCTCTACTGACGCCACCTCAAAGGCAGACGGATTTTGCTGACTAAAAGACAGACCAATGCAGCCCATTGTTGCTTTGTTTAAAATTTGTTTTTTTTAACGTGTTTACTTTGTTGGAGCATTGTATATATTTATAAGTTATTAAAGTGTTATAATCCTACTACTTTGTTGGAGTGCTATATATTTTTAATGTGACACATAATTGTGAAGACTTTGATGTACAAAAAGGCATCCCTAGAATCTTCCGCTTCAGGCTCGGTCCCACACACCCTCACAGTGAGAATCCCCTCCCCAATCACAATTCAGGATCGTTATCAGATAGTAGGAACGCGTGTGGTGTGACGGATCTCATGGAGTGGGGGCCTTGATCTACTGTAACTCCTTTGAAGAGGGGTGATTCTTTACAGTTGGGGCCATAAACTACATCCGCAGGGCTAAGTGATAGCCTGGGACCGGCCTGGACAATCAGACACAGAGGAAGAGGAGTGACAGAGGGTACGGTAGTGAATGGGTTGAAAGGGAGGTGTCGGGCGGGCACAGGGTGTGATTCTCAGGGAATAGCAGCGCAGAAAGGGGGAGGTTTATGGCCCATGCATGAGAGAGAGAGCGGGGGTGACCAGTGCGTGGGGAAGATGCTTGCAAGGGTGGGGAGCCATGCTGAGGATCTGCGGCGTGCAGAGAGTGGGTCTGGTAAAGGCATCTAAAATGGCTGCCGTGCACGACAAAAGTGTGGCATTGGAAAAAAGGCAAGTTGGCGCAGACAATGTTTATCAATACGGATTAATTTATAACAATTATTTTTAACAATATATTTACTCGCAGTGTCAAAATGGCGGTCAACACTTCCTGATTTCCTTCGAATCGAACGTTATCAGACATCACGCACCAAAAAAAAAAAACACGCTCACGCGCAACAGCTGGAAGACATGTATCAACATATATGAGCATCCTCAGCCACCCTCAGAAAACATAGGGGGTCAGGATACATCTCCCGTTCCCCCTTATACCCATTTCTCACATTGTTTTTCCTCCATCTTGTAATTTAATTAAAACGAAACACAAAATGGCGAATTCCCGTTTCGCGACCCGGTTCGCTACCCGGTTCACGAACCGGAAAGCGCTTCTAAAGCGAAAAATCAATTTTTTTTTATTTGCCCCACGGGACCCTTTAATATCCCCAACATCATTCCTAGAGGGTCAAGAACGGTCTACCTTGCCCCCTTTTATTAAATTCCCCCTTCGTTTTTCTCCTCCTCTTGTCTCTCAATCCTACAAAGAGACAAGATGGCGGCCGTTCCGGACTGTTTAGAATGTTGACAGACACCAGAGAGCCAATCAGCTTCGTTTCGCAAAGAAATATATCTGTTTTTTAAAATGTTAATTTCTCAAAATCTGAAGTTTTGCGGTGGTACCGGCGTAGAGGGTGTTTCCGTAGTCCAGGCGGCTTGTAACCAGTGCGTGGGTGACTGTTTTTCGAGTTTCAGTGGGGATCCAGGGAAACAGAGAGACAGGCGTTTGTCAATAAAGGGTTAACATTTATTGAACAGTCTTTCTTCTCGTACAAGAGAAATGTATTGCCACAATTGCAAGACTTGGTATTATAAAAGGTACGTACAGTAAGATAAGTATTGCGAAATAATACTGTAAAAGCATTGATATGGTTTCTTAGCCATACAATGGTTTAAAAGTAATAAAACATATATACAGTCATATATACATTAGGCTAAAATATTCAACTGGTGCTTCTAACTAAGCCTACCCCAGTGTGCCTGACCTAAGCCTAACACGTGGAAGGGGAGTAAGTAAGTAGCTTTAGTTAAGTTGGTTTTGGCAAGGTTTGCTTCAAGAATTCTCATCTAAGGGTTTAGTCAACACCATACCTCTGAATAGAATGATGGAGGTCTGGTATCTCCTTCAGGAGGCACTCGGTATCCCAGTCACCCGCGAGGGCAGACTAGAAACGCTGGAGCTGGATTTCTCAGCAGAAGAAAGGCAGCGTCTTTCTTCAGCGCGTCGAGGAGGAGGAGGGGGGACAGCGTCCGCGGGCAGCTTGGCATCTGCTGGGCTCTTCGCTGGCTCGTGGTCAGCTCCTAAGCTCACCACACCATCGTTCGCGCTTTAGCAGCGATAATGGTATGAGTAGCTTCACCACCAAAGGGACAGCAGCAGCATCAGCGTACTGCATACAGCATACAACAGCAATGGGACACCAGCTGCAGCAACAGGCAATTGCTTAAGGCAACGTTGGTAATATTTATACCTGACAGGTGCCTGGTTTGACGTAAGTTTGCTGGACATAAGACGTCAATTAAAGATGTCACTAGGAAGTGATAGCTATCAGTTGCTCATTAGAGTTCCATTACTAATCAAAACACAGCAAGCGGGGATTTCCAGGTTTGCTGAGTTTTTATCTTGTTGAAGAACTCGGAGTGTTAATCTAGGAATATCAGATAGTGACTTCTGCTCTGTTTTTGCACTAATTGGTTGCAAAGGAAGTGGCAGAGAACTATTCTGGAATGTGGCTCTGTTCGTGTGAGGCCAGAGATGACTTTCTGAATATCGCACTTGAACGGTTATGCCAATATAGGGAATAAATGGATTTATAGCCGAATAGGGGCATAAGGTCACAGTATCGATCAGGAACCTAGATAAACATGCAACACCCACTCCACGTTTTCATGTCCATCAAATTACTAAAACTAGAGCAATAAGATGCATGTGTAACATTGCCCACCCCAAAATACATAAATGCATTCGAAATAGGCGTATATTGTAATACGTGGAATTTAGGTACTGTACGTTTTTGAAGCATAGAAATCATTCAAAAATTATTGCATATGAAATCAATGAACGATTATGCAAAAAGAATTACACATGAAGTATCTCTGAAACAGAAGAAGGGCGAGATAAATCATCACATATAAATGCATTGCAATAAATATGCTAGAGGCTGATGTAAGTTATTATGTCTCTAGATGTGTGTAGAAATAGAAGTTTGAACTTCTGTTCTCTAAGAAGAGTTTTTACGTTAAGCAAAGAATTGTTTGTGCCAAAAAAAAAACGGTCAATATTAAAAAATGTCCAATTCAAAAGAATCAATGCTTGAACGGGGAAATAGAGTTCCAACGCTGTTAGCAGTTTTTGTTGATCAAAACTGAAGGCCGAATTCAGAGTTCATGGGAACGCTGTGTGTCGGAAAGCTTCTCAAAAGTTATTGTTTCTGTAGGGGTGAGAACATTGTATCAGACAGGCCCTCAAAGAATTGGTCTACAAAATCAGGTGACAGTTCAACCAAATTCGATAGTGCTGTAACTTGGCAGGTGTGAGAATGATTGCTGTCATCATAGTCGGGAGCAGCAATGCTCACAGAAGGTCGTACCTGGGTGATGTTGCTTTTGTCACTCGCTCCACTGTTACCACCTAGTCGTAGCACAGGAGTCTCAACGAATGCCATCATCAGGATTGGTAGCTGCTGGGGACAACACACTGTGTGAGCCGTTATCGGACTGAGCAAAGTATCGACGTCCATTGGTACTGCTGATGGAAGTGAAAGACAGATGTCCAACACGCACTCATCTGCGCATAGCATACATCGAAGTACAGGTAAGATACAGTTCTGCCACATAGGTCTGAATGAAAGGAACCAGGTCATGTTTAGATCTCTCAGCCTGGCCAATCCAAGGACGTTAGTTATCCTGTCCCGGTAGCGCATTGCTAGGATTGTCTCTTCCATTCCCATGGGAGCTATGTCTGAGTTTCGGCTTGCCATAACGAAGCAGAAGGGTCAAAAATAAAATCCCTGCTACAAGTCCCAAAAATAGTGGTATGCCGCCAAAAACAGAGTGAACAAAATTAGGAACGATTCCCAAAATTGCTTGAAAAGGTGTTAGCAGTCCCGTAAAAATCGTCTTAAATATGCCTGGGATGCCTGTGGCACTAGACATGTTAAGGAGTTGGCTGAGCATTTCTACAAAATGCACGGGACAATTTGTTGATAAAAGTTCATGAACTTCAGTAGCTGTCCTTGCAACTAGAAGATCATACGTCTCTTTTGATGATGTTATAGGCACTGTTGTCTGCAAAAGCACCGACTTCATTTTGCTTAAAGTATCAATTCGTATAGAATAGAGATTCAGACGAGGCCAGATGGGAGTCACTGTGTCTGCAGGCCCACTCGGGAACAATGCCTGCATACAGCATTTGACCATGGATGTTACGCTTACTATATAACTTTTCCCTTGCACTAGGCAACAACATCTGTGATCCGTTCTAAGAATGTAACTCCCGTTTGCGAGTTGCATAAAGAAGGGCTCTATCTGAGTTGCAGGTGTGACTAGCTGGTGGCATGAAAGGTTGTTAGAATTTCCATCACAAGCTCCGTGTAAATAAATACCCTGACACAAAAGTATACCGCTTAGTGAATGTTTACAATTTTCACCACTAAGAAATACATTTTTGTCGCTGTCACTATAGCAAGAATGTGTGTATGGTAATTTCCATTCTGATTTTACATATCCTTTACCCAATTGTTCATACTGGCCACTAGGTATGTATTCAAGGCACTTTTTAAATCGGAAAGTTGTTATCGGAATGGTGATAATTCCGTGTACTATCCATTCAATGACAGGACTCTCTGACATTGTCAATGGTAATCTCTCATGTTTTTCGATGCTCAGGATTGTATAGTCTGCTCCTTTCTGTGCCAAACTGATCTGTTTATCAGTAAGGTTTAAAATGGAAAATAATGATGTTGTGTTGATTAAACGCCAAGGCACATAGCCTGAACGAAGATTTTGCAGCGTCCAGCCTAATTGTATAATAGAACGTAATTGAGATTGGCCATGTTGTAACATTAGCAAGTCACTATCTATCACATCAAAGGCAGAGGATACAATATTGTCCAACGAATATATTCTGGAAGACAGAGTCATTAACCCATTGTCCACTACAGAAAGTGATTTTTCCAAATTAATACGATCAATTTCTCTTATTTTTTCAGCTGTTTCAATTTGTGTGACTTTCCAAGCCTCGTTGTACGCACCATAGATACTGGTCGCTATGAAACGCTTTTGAAGCTGTTTGCGTGGTCCAAGAATGAAATCGCGCAAATCAGCACCATCTTTTAGTAAAGACAAGTGTTGCTTAATTTCAACCAGTGTGGATGATGTTAGCCATTCAAGGCAGAGTTTCCCTACACTGTATGTTGTTATTATCCCTGGATGTTGTCTCTGGGAGTATCTGGGGTCTAGTCTGGTCATTTTTAACCCCTGTGTTTTATTCAGGAATCTATCTTGACAGTTGTTTGTGTCAGTAGGCCAGATTAACCACTTTTTCCAATCAGGATGTGTTCTGTTAAAATGTAAAATTTGTGTCACGTCTAACTCAATATCTGCAGTTATATTTTCAGGTATTGGCTTTGGTATAGACGGTTTGTTAAGGTCTTTGATCTTAGCTAGGCCAAGACAGGATGTTTGGTGTATTGTGTCATTTAAAAACAACATTTGTTCTGGTATCATGCAGGTTCTGAATAGTGCTTCAAGGCCTTGTACCTGCCAATCTTTTGTACCCCAAATGGTTTTCGTTTCAATGTTATCTTTCCAATAACCAAAACCAAATGTCATCATTTTGTCATAAAATGCTTCTGAATATATCAATTTAGAATTTGTCAGCATTGTTTTCATTCCTGTTTTGTCTAACAGTTTGTAATAAAACGTTTCTGCATCACTGGTGTTAAACCCTGAGAAGTATTTGAATTTCTCAAAAAATGCTTTAGAACTGCTTTTAGGTGGTGTAGCACAATGTTCCCATTGATTATACTTAAAAACATTTCTAGGCTGTGCAGATTTATGCAAATAGTGATCACCATAATGTGTGTAGCAAAATGTCTGCTCATAACTAGATGAACCTTGTAAATAATCATGATCTGTGAATCTAGCTGACCTTACTAAATCAGACATCATGTCATTAATACTGTTAAAGTCCCAATCATCAGAGAATGTACTAGGTTTTACAAAGTCACTTAAGGAAACCTTCAGTTGATGAGGATACTTCAGGATTTCGACCGGACCATAGACCTTATAGTCTGTTTTCTCCCATACTACCCCACCAGGTATTGGAATTGCTGTGACATTTACTGTTGACAGTTCTCTTTTCTTCACGTGGGATGATCTGTGTGGTTTCAGGACTAGGTTGATGTTCTGACTTGCTTTGTCCATTCAATTGTAATAAACTTTCTTAAAATTAAAACTAAAATTAGGCATAGTAGGAGTATGAATACCCCTGAAATAATCCAATGCTCAATCAACGGTGAATCTAAATATTGTTCTTTGATTTGTTGAAGGAGTCCTGTTGTATTTTCTTTAGAATACTTTTTTGTTTCTGGCATCACTTCGGGGTCGTTTTGATCTTCAGAGAAGTTGTCGAAGTTGATGAAATAACCAGAGGCAGTTCTGTCAATTGGTGGGATTGTTTTTTCAATCTGTCTTTCGGTAGCATTTTCTGATGCCACATTATTGTAGACTGGTGTTGTTTCTTGACAAACTGTTTCAATCTGTGTTTCAAGAGGCACGAGTTCCATGGCATTATTGCATAGTCCTTCCCCGTGCACTGCAGGCTGATCGAATGTGATTAGTCTTTCAGTTTGAACCTCTTGGATTGTTGCAAGTTTGGGTATTCTGTTGTTTCTTGGGAGTCCACTGGGCCTACTGTTGATTATAGGCCACATGCTTGTGGTTTTACCAGGTCGATGGACACGACTCTGTTCTCCTTTTTACCAGCAAGGGGCGGTAGTACTATTGATCTTGTTCCGGTGACTGCCAAGACAGGTACTGCTTTTCTGTAAGAAGGCCCAAATTCCTTCTTCACCGCGATCTTTTCTCTGACTAGATCCCCAATCTTTGGAATCCAGACAGGCCTTACTGGGGCTGTTGCTTGTGGTGCCTCGTCAGTGGTATCTGGCCGTTGCTTTAACTTTATGTTGCTTAAGGATTTTCTTGTTTCATTCAGTTCCTGTAAAACAGCCAAACGATCCTTTACATCAAAGTCTGTTGTTTTTTCTTGTACCACTGACATCTGACTATCGAGGTCCTAAATGTTCATTCTAATTCCGAACAACAGTTCGTATGGGCTGAAACCTTTTAGAGAATTTCTTGGCAAGTTATTAAGACTAGTCTGGACACTTATTAGATGTTTGACCCACCCAGCGCCTGAACCTAATACCTTCGGTGTTATAGATCGCTTTATGTCCCGTTTTTTTCTTTCAACCACACTATTCCCTTCGGGGTGCGACGGACAAGAATACCGCTACCCAATTCCCATGCTGGCCAAGGCCTCCTTATAGGCTCGAGAGCTGAAAGCAGGACCCTGGTCAGAATGGAACGTGGTAATTGTGTATATGCCGATATGGACTCGCAGGTCTCTCTTATAACAGTTCTAGCGTCAGCCGAGCGCAGGAGGCTACATTATATAAGTGTGTTTAGCCTTAACTGTGTACAATGGGACGCGCTTCTCTTCTTTGATTGCGCAGATAGACCGCCTTATGCTGTCTAGCAGGGATCCTGAAACTACACTGGCCTGTTCATTACTGCGATCTCTGTTGCAGTTTTCACAATTTTGAGCAAAACTTTGAATATCTATGCTCATTCCTGGCCACCAGTACTCTGATTGTAATTCTTTCAGAGAATCCTTAATTGTTTGGTGTCTCAGACCCAACCCCATGTGTGCTTCCAGTAAGAGGAAGCCCCTCCTGCTCCTGTTTGGAATTACTCTGTCCCCCACTCCAGGGATTCGAGCAAAAGGAACGGAGTTTGCATCGATTACGTATGCATAATTGAGTGGATAGTTCACAGGTAGTGCTGCACAGTTGCCATTTACGGTCGTTTTTACTGCCAGCATGGTTTCCCCGTCTATGTATTTTTCTGTACGCTTTTTTGTGGCTACGGAAGCCGGTTTAGTTACTTCCACTGTGGCTGTATTAGCCAATGAATTCCCTGCAATGTGAACGCCATCAAGTCGAAGACTCTGTGCGTGAATCACGTGAGTCTTTTGTAGTTCTTTGTGTAAAAGAGCTACCTGTTTCCAGAGCAATTTATGCTTTATTGTGGCACCTGTGTCATATTTGTAGTCGTTTTCAATCCACCTCTGCAGTTTATTGTTGTAAGAGTTGACGCAAAAATGAGAATCGCACACGATAAGTGTCGGGAATTCACGTTCTGCATTTTCGAGCGCCATCTTTAAACATCTGATTTCAGTTCTCTGAACCGAACAGTTTCTTACAGATTCAGTTTTTGTTACTTTCGGTCTGAATTTACCGCACAGCCAACGACCTTTAATTATCCCACTGCCTGCATTGTAGGATTTGCTCTCTACGTTGAAATGCTGTACAAAACTATCTGTATAGATTATACAGGCGTATTGTGGGAGAGGCAGAATTTCGATTGGCAGAGGATATTCTTCTTCATATTCTAAATCATTCGGTTCTTTGAATTGCGGGGCGAAATAGTATTTCACATCTTCCGCTCCTAGAGAATCTAAACACTGTATCCATTTCGGATCCAGTGACACTGTAGGCAGGTTTACTGGGCTGAATAGCGCCTCGAAGGCGGATTCCGCTGTAAGGATATTAATCCGTTTGCCGTGTGCTAGTGCTCGTTCATTTGCTAATGCGATTTGCACTGCTTTCACAGTTCTTTCTGTGTGACTGAATGCTTTTTCTGCTTGTGTGTACAAGTGAGATTTAATTGAAATTGGTACCTTTTCTCCCTCATTAGAGGTCAGGTACGTGAATCCGCATCTTCCTGGGATGACTCGGATTACAAGATCACGTGTGTTGTCACGTGTATCTAATTTTGTTTTTGCTAACATGTCTGTTTGCAGTGATCTCAAAATTTCTGTGTGTTTTTGAGTCCAATTGATTTGTTTAAAATCAGGTTTAATTAGTTCGTAGAGAGGTTTAACCCTCTCTGCGTAATTTAGAATGTATGTTCTTCCGAAATTCAGAAAACCTAGTATGGATTGTAAATTCTTCAGCGTTTTTGGAGATTGGAGAATTTGTCTGCTAGGCTTTTCCCTTCACTTGATAATTCGTACCCTAAGAATAGTACTGTCAGATGGGCAATTCGGGACTTTTTAAAGTTGAATTTGTAACCCTCTGCAGCGAACCCAAGTATAATGGTGTTCACTCTTATCAAGTGAGTATCCAAGTCGTCGTCTGTGAGATAAATATCATCTACGTAAGATAATGCTTCATCATCATATATTTGTAGTAACTCTGTTACCCTAGCTGAGAACAGTCCTGGGCTGTTCTTGAACCCCTATGGGAGTCGACAGAATTTTTTCTGCGACCCAAATGCAGAGAAAGAGGTCAAATATCTGCTTTCCGGTGCAATGTTTTGACAAAAGAAACCATTAGATATGTCTAATGTCGTTTTATATTTTTTCCTAACTATGTTATTCATTAGGGCTGCACTATGCGAGTTTTGTACTGCAAATGTTTTACAACATGCATTAAGGTGTCTGTAGTCCAAAACTAGATGATATGAATTGTCTGGCTTGGAGACAGGAAACAAAGGATTGTTCATTTGAGAGGTGCATGTTTCAATCACCCCCTGGTATTCAAGTTGATCTAAGATCTCCCTGACTTTTTTTTTTAGTTTCTTGCTTAATGGGATACTGCCGTTGGGCAGTTGGTTCACTTTTTAATTGGATTTTGTGAGGAGTTGAGTCCTCATCCCATCCTACATGATTTTTGTATAATGCAGGTGCCTGGGCCACTGCCCATTTCCTTGCATATGTATATTTTTTTGAATCGGAATGTGATTCAAGAAGGCAGGCATAATAATTTCTTCGCCACGAGGGCACTCCCTGACAAACTCTGGGGGCCAATTTTTTTCAGCTATCAGAATATCATAGCCTTTTGAGAGTTTATCCCAAAATAGACCCCTAATTTTCCTAGTCTTATCACCCTCTATACGCAATGTTATTTCGTATATTTTATGGGGCTCGCTAAGTCTGGTGTCGGCAGTTTCAACCTGTATGTATTCATTCGTGTCCACTGTCTCCAGATGACTCATCAAGATCTTGCGCGCTATACTGATTTCTGCTGCACTGTCCAACATTGTCAATGCCCACTCCCCGTTTTTTAACTGTGTCCTCAGTATTCTCGGCATGGTTGATTACTCTAATAATGGCTACCTTCTTTTTTGGAAATTGAGATTTTTTACTCTGAGCAGGTTCCTTGTCTTTGGACTTGGTGTGCTCTCCTGGGTCTGACCGTCCTCTTCTTTCCGATTACTGTGGAAAAGATCGAGAGGGACGTGTATCAATACTTTGATATCTATCAGTTTTTTTCAGATTATCCCTATTTCTAAGGTTATATCTTTTCTCAGAGGGCTCCCTCTGGGGAGACTGGCGTTCTCGAGTCGGAGTTCTTTCCCTCCATCGAGGAGACCTTCCTCTGGACTGGAAAACTTTTTCCTTGGGAGTGGATTGTTTATTTCCATCCCAGCTCTTTTTAGGAGTGTTTAAAATATTTGTAATAAATAATTTTTCAGGATTTTCGAGCAGTTGGGGCTTTACTGGTTTTCCACCCAAGCTGTCTCTACCTAATTCTTCATAGCATTTTTCTATGATTTTGGCGAGCTCAACAGGATCTTCTATAACTGTTTCCTTCAACTTCTGGCGGATCACCACAGATGCTGCTTCTCCTTTTATATTGGCTAATAATATAGCCGAGACCTGCTTGAAGTCTTTCAGTAATTTCATACCTAGATTTAAAGCGGGCTCTGGACCGTATTCATTTTGAATCTGTTTTAGCACTTCTGGTATTACCGCCATAGACAGAACACCGTGTGTTTTTGTGTAAATGGAAGCAAAGACTGTACCCCAAGTGTCACAGTCCTCCACGTGTGGTGCGATTCCCATAGGAAGGCAGATTGTCAAGATTCTGTGTTTCTCTATAGGGGTAGTATCAGGAAATACTGCCTCTATTTGAGTGATTTTCTGTGCTAACCAGAAAGGAATTTGTTCCCGTTTTACGGGTGTTTTACCAAGACATGACTGTATGTTCTGTGGTGTAATTTTATTAGTGTTCCCCTGATGAGGGGTCAGCTGTGGTACATTAACAGCTGGCTGGACTGTTGCAGTCCGCATTACATATTGGACTAATTGCCTATGTATTTTTATTAATGTTTTTAGCTGTATTAACAGCTCTTCTTTAGACATTCTTGCAATGTCCGGATGTGGTGTGTAGCTGGCTAGAACCGGCCACGTTGCTCCTGGTCTACCTAGTGGACCGAGCCTGGTAATATGATCATTGTGTTTTAGGGCGCCATTAAACCAGAGCAGGTGCTCTTGAAATTTAAGTGGAATTTCAATCTCCTCGAAAGGAGCGTACCCTTCCGGAGGTTCCTCTATTTTGTAATAGTGAAACTCTTTTGTTGTAGCGTTTGCCGCTGGAAAGTTTATCCATGAATAGAATACCTCTGTCTGCCGATATTCGTGAGCCTCTATCACGAAAATTACTGTACCACCTTGAGGTGTCAGTCCGTTTTCTATAAGTTTTAACGTTATAGATTTTCTTAAGTGGACCAGGATGATAATTGCATCCAGGTCTGTGTGTTCGGGACCCTGCTGAGTCGCATCTGCTGCGGCCCCAGTGGTTCCGTTTTCTCCTGGCATTGTTAAAATGCAAGGTTTGCAGAGTTGGTCTCCAAGGAGACAAAGATTAGGTGCACAATATTTTGGAACACTGTATCCTTCAACGTTGAATAAACCAGAGCTTTACATAGGAATCTCTTCCTACTAAGGTCGGGCGGATTTTAACCTTTCACCCACTCCAGTCTATTGGAGTATTTACGGGAGAAAGGGGTCTGTGTGAAATATGCACGACTGAGTTACTCTAACGTCTTGCGTTAGTTTATCGCCTTACCAAACGTTGGGCGCCATGTAGTGTAGTTCCTAGTTTCCCACTAGGCCCTGCGCATTGGAATAACATAAACAGTAGTATCGACGTAGAAGTGCGGCACTCGGTATCCCAGTCACCCGCGAGGGCAGACTAGAAACGCTGGAGCTGGATTTCTCAGCAGAAGAAAGGCAGCGTCTCTCTTCAGCGCGCCGAGGAGGAGGAGGTGGGACAGCGTCCGCGGGCAGCTTGGCATCTGCTGGGCTCTTCGCAGAGGGACGGCTGTTCAGCTCCTAAGCTCACCACACCCTCGTTCGCGCTTTAGCAGCGATAATGGTATCAGTAGCTTCACCACCAAAGGGACAGCAGCAGCATCAGCGTACTGCATACAGCATACAACAGCAATGGGACACCAGCTGCAGCAACAGGCAATTGCTTAAAGCAACGTTGGTAATATTTATACCTGACAGGTGCCTGGTTTGACGTAAGTTTGCTGGACATAAGACGTCAATTAAAGATGTCACTAGGAAGTGACAGCTATCAGTTGCTCATTAGAGTTCCATTACTAATCAAAACACAGCAAGCGGGGATTTCCAGGTTTGCTGAGTTTTTATCTTGTTGAAGAACTCGGAGTGTTAATCTAGGAATATCAGATAGTGACTTCTGCTCTGTCATTGCACTAATTGGTTGCAAAGGAAGTGGCAGAGAACTATTCTGGAATGTGGCTCTGTTTGTGTGAGGCCAGAGATGACTTTCTGAATATCGCACTTGAACGGATATGCCAATATAGGGAATAAATGGATTTATAGCCGAATAGGGGCATAAGGTCACAGTATCGATCAGGAACCTAGATAAACACGCAACATAACCACGTGGGCTGGCCACGGAGCAAAGTGGAATCGTATATGATGAGGGAACATTTACACTGTAGAAGAACGTAACGGGCGGGCCATTAGGTTGCAAGAACTAAGGTGTCTAACAGTTGCGGAATCGGTGGACGTACATTTTATAATTAAAGTACGACAGGGCCAGTTACAATAAAATTATCTGGATATACATTTGCGGGCAAGTACCATAGGTGATGTTAATTCGAACTTTCAACAGTACAGTAATCAATAACACATCAGAACTTAATATCAATAGGGATGTCCAAATGTTCAATCAGTACTCGTCCCCACCCGCCATGTGCTTCAAAACTGCATACGTATCTCGTGATATCAAGGTTGGGCAACCAGTACACAACAAGGAGTTACGAGTCCCATTTATACCGGCGCCATTTTGGGCGAGGCCGGGCAGGTCCAGGATATAGTCAAAATGTCTCCACCAACCAGCGGTCGGACTTGAACCCCTTTCGGCAGTCCAAAAAGGTTCCGTTAAATGACAACAGAAGAGATAGGCAACAAGAACAATCAGTCAAAAGACGGGACGCTTTCATGAATTGGGCCCATGCTCTAGCAGGCAAGCGTCTGAGTTCCAAGGTGTCCCAGGGCCATTTTAGTGGACCAGGCCCAAATCCAAAGAGCCGGCTGCCATTTTGAGAGTCCTGTTGCAGCCGCCTATTGCTGCACCACAAGAGTGGCCGCAATTCAGCTGGATGGTGGGCGAGACACTGTAGACGCAAGAGCGGGCGCAACTCAGCTGGATGGCGGGTGAGGCACTGTACCGCAAGAGCGGGCGGAACTCAGCTGGATGGGGGTGAGGCACTGTGCCACAAGAGCGGGCAGAACTCAGCTGGAAGGCGAGTGAAACGCTAGGAGGCGCCCCACTGCAGATGAGGTGCCTCCACCTGGGGAGGAGGGAGAGGCCCGTTTGCGCCGCCTCCCCCCCCCCCGGGCACCCCACACCGTCTTTCGGCGCAGCAATGTAGGATGGCCCCACCAGTGAAACTTGCTGGACACCACCTCGGTGCCATCTGGATCTCGGCGCGTTGTGCTGCCTTCGGTGTACTGTAGCAGAAATTGCGGGCGCAACTCTGCTGGACGGAGAGGGAAACGCTAAGGGGCGCCCCACTGCAGATGAGGTGCCTCCACCTGGGGAGGCGGTAGAGGCCCGTTTGCGCTGCCTCCCCCCCCCAGGGCACCCCACGCGGTCTTTTGGCGCAGCATTGTAGGATGGCCACACCAGTGATACTTGCTGGGCACCACCTCAGTGCCATCCGGATCTCGGCGCATTGTGCTACCTTCGGCCTACTGTAGCAGCAAGTGCAGGCGCAACTCTGCTGGACGGCGAGTGAAACGGTAAGAGGCGCTGCACTGCAGATGAGGTGCCTCCACCTGGGGAGGCGGGAGAGGCCAGTTCGCACCGCCTCCCCCCCCCCCGGGCACCCCACGCCGTCTTTCGGCGCAGCATTGTAGGATGGCCACACCAGTGCGGCAACTTGCTGGACACCACCTCGGTGCCATCCGGATCTCGGCGCGTTGTGCTGCCTTCGGCCTATTCGCACATCGGTCCGCTACTGACGCCGGCTCACAGGCCAACGGATTTTGAAGCTTTTTATAGCCCAAAGCCGCATAACAAGTCATGTGACTTGTTTATAAAACTTTTCATTGGTTCATTTTACTTTTGGTTTCCTAATGATGAAATGCTTGATCATATGACCTAAAAATAACACTTTTCATTGGATTGAAACATTTTTTTCCCCCAATGATGAAAGCCCCACCTTTTTTTTTCTCACTCAGCAATCCAAAAAGGTTCCGTTAGATGACAACAGAGGGGACAGGCAACAAGAACCATCAGTCAAAAGAGGGGAGGGCAAGTTCTTCCCTACCGGGTCACGTTGGGACTCCACCGGAAGTCATCGAATTGATAGTCTACAGTGTTTCTGGATGTTTCAGACTGAAGCTGGTGTCAGCATGAGAGCACCACCATCTCGTAGCTCCGTCGTGGCAATTCCGCAAGCAATCATGGCAGCCGCTCCCCACCGGAAGCCTGCGGGAGTCGGGGGCCTCGATGACTTTTGTAGAATCTTCAAGGCTGAGGGGACGCTTTTGAGAATGGGGCCCAAGCCCTAGCAGGCAAATGTCCGAGTTCAAATGTGTCCCAGGGCCATTTTAGAGGACAAGGCCCAAATCGAAAGAGCCGGCCGCCATTTTAAGAGTCCTGTGGCAGCCGCCTATCGCTGCACCGCAAGAGTGGGCGCAATTCAAAATCGATGGTAGGCGAGACGCTGTAGCCGCAAAAACGGGCGTAATTCAACTGGATGGTGGGCGAGACGCTGTAGCCGCAAGAGCGGGCGCAACTCAGCTGAATGGCGGATGAGGCACAGTGCAGCAAAAGCGGGCGGTAAACAGTTGAATGGCGACTGAAACGCAAAAGGGGTGCCCCACTGCAGCAGAGGAGCCTCCACCTGGGGAGGCGGGGGAGGCCCGTTCGCGCCCCCTCCCCCCCGGGGCGCCCCACGCCATTTTTCGGCACAGCATTGTTGGATGCCAATACCAGTGCGGCAACTTACTGGACATCACCTGGGTGCCGTGCGGATCTCGCGCGTTGTGCTGCCTTCGGCCTATTCGCACAACGGACCGCTACTGACGCCACCTCAAAGGCAGACGGATTTTGCTGACTAAAAGACAGACCAATGCAGCCCATTGTTGCTTTGTTTAAAATTTGTTTTTTTTAACGTGTTTACTTTGTTGGAGCATTGTATATATTTATAAGTTATTAAAGTGTTATAATCCTACTACTTTGTTGGAGTGCTATATATTTTTAATGTGACACATAATTGTGAAGACTTTGATGTACAAAAAGGCATCCCTAGAATCTTCCGCTTCAGGCTCGGTCCCACACACCCTCACAGTGAGAATCCCCTCCCCAATCACAATTCAGGATCGTTATCAGATAGTAGGAACGCGTGTGGTGTGACGGATCTCATGGAGTGGGGGCCTTGATCTACTGTAACTCCTTTGAAGAGGGGTGATTCTTTACAGTTGGGGCCATAAACTACATCCGCAGGGCTAAGTGATAGCCTGGGACCGGCCTGGACAATCAGACACAGAGGAAGAGGAGTGACAGAGGGTACGGTAGTGAATGGGTTGAAAGGGAGGTGTCGGGCGGGCACAGGGTGTGATTCTCAGGGAATAGCAGCGCAGATGGGGGAGGTTTATGGCCCATGCATGAGAGAGAGAGCGGGGGTGACCAGTGCGTGGGGAAGATGCTTGCAAGGGTGGGGAGCCATGCTGAGGATCGGCGGCGTGCAGAGAGTGGGTCTGGTAAAGGCATCTAAAATGGCTGCCGTGCACGACAAAAGTGTGGCATTGGAAAAAAGGCAAGTTGGCGCAGACAATGTTTATCAATACGGATTAATTTATAACAATTATTTTTAACAATATATTTACTCGCAGTGTCAAAATGGCGGTCAACACTTCCTGATTTCCTTCGAATCGAACGTTATCAGACATCACGCACCAAAAAAAAAAAAAACGCTCACGCGCAACAGCTGGAAGACATGTATCAACATATATGAGCATCCTCAGCCACCCTCAGAAAACATAGGGGGTCAGGATACATCTCCCGTTCCCCCTTATACCCATTTCTCACATTGTTTTTCCTCCATCTTGTAATTTAATTAAAACGAAACACAAAATGGCGAATTCCCGTTTCGCGACCCGGTTCGCTACCCGGTTCACGAACCGGAAAGCGCTTCTAAAGCGAAAAATCAATTTTTTTTTATTTGCCCCACGGGACCCTTTAATATCCCCAACATCATTCCTAGGGGGTCAAGAACGGTCTACCTTGCCCCCTTTTATTAAATTCCCCCTTCGTTTTTCTCCTCCTCTTGTCTCTCAATCCTACCAAGAGACAAGATGGCGGCCGTTCCGGACTGTTTAGAATGTTGACAGACACCAGAGAGCCAATCAGCTTCGTTTCGCAAAGAAATATATCTGTTTTTTAAAATGTTAATTTCTCAAAATCCTCTGGAGCACATATATTGAGACCTAGCAAAGGCACATCGGGCTAACAGTCCCTACAATTTTGCCAAGTGTTGTGCAAATCCATTCAGCCGTTCGAGCTAAAAGTGAGGCCAAACGCCCTATGGAAAAATGAATTGGAAAAACGCGTTTTGGGACCCCCCTTTTTTCTCGGCCCCCCCTTGACGAAAACCTCCCAGATTTTTAGGGGCTGCTCAGAAACACAATGTGCCATTTTCCTGAGAATGTCAGCCGATTCCGTCCACAAACGCCAAAGTTATTAGACATAGAATTTTCAAAAGTCCCATAGAGAAAAAATCCTAACTATATATACCTACTGGCGACCTATAGCGTATATATGCTGCTACTGGATTCTGATTTCTTGTTTTTATTTGTATGTTGATTCATTTATTTATGTTTATGGTGGTTTTGTTGACGCGGGGAACAGCAGCGAGGGCTTGGTTGGAAGAGTGCAGCTGGCGGGGGGGGGGGTGTAGAAGGAAAGACGTGTATTGAGGCATTCGGGTCCAAGTTCGTAAAGAGCTTTGTGTGCGTGGGTGAGGAGGCGGAAAGTTATCCTCTTATTGACGGGGAGCCAGGGGAGGTTTTTCAGGTGACCAGAAATGTGTTCTTTACGCGGGATGTCTAATATGAGTCTGGCTGATGCGTTCTGGATGCGTTGGAGTTTTTTCTGAAGTTTTGCGGTGGTACCGGCGTAGAGGGTGTTTCCGTAGTCCAGGCGGCTTGTAACCAGTGCGTGGGTGACTGTTTTTCGAGTTTCAGTGGGGATCCAGGGAAATGTTTTTTGGAGCATGCGAAGAGGGTTGAAGCAAGATAAAGAGACGGCGTTGACTTGTCTGGTCATCGAGAGTGAGGAATCCAGGATGACGCCTAGGTTCCGTGCGTGATCCGTCGGGATGGGTGCTTTTCCAAGGGCCTCTGGCCACCAAGAGTCGTCCCAGGCGGAGAGGGAGGTACCTAAGATAAAGACTTCTGTTTTGTCTGAATTCAGTTTCAGACGGCTATGCTTCATCCATTCGGCTACCTCTTTCATTCCTTCATGTAGGTTGGTTTTGGCGATGTTTGGGTCTATGGTGAGTGAGAGGATCAGTTGAGTGTCATCAGCGTAGGAGATGATGTTGAGGTTGTGTTAGCGTGCGATGGTCGCGAGGGGGCTCATGTATACGTTGAAGAGGGTGGAGCTGAGTGAAGATCCTTGTGGCACGCTGCAGATGACTTCAGTTGCCTCTGACTTGAATGGTGGGAGGCATACTCTCTGAGTTCTTCCGGCAAGGAATGAGGTGATCCATTCCAGTGCTTTTCCTTGGATTCCGATGTTTCTGAGTCGTTGTAACAGGGTGTTATGACAGACTGTGTCGAAGGCTGCGGAGAGGTCGAGGAGGATGAGGGCGACTGTGTCTCCATTGTCCAGTAGAGTTCGGACGTCGTCTGTTGCTGCGATGAGTGCGGTCTCAGTACTGTGTTTGGCTCGGAAGCCAGACTGTGGGGAGTCGAGGGATTTGTTGGCTTTGAGGAAGGCGGCGAGCTGGTTGTTTCTCGATGACTTTGGCCGGGAATGGAAGGAGCGAGATGGGGCGGTAGTTTTTGAGTTCGATGGGGTCAGCTGTGGGTTTTTTCAGAAGGGCGCTGAGTTCGGCGTGTTTCCAGCTTTCTGGGAAGGTGCCGGAGTTGAGGGAGCAGTTGATGACGTCTCGGAGGTATGGTGCTATGATGGAGTCTGCTTTGTTGAAGATGTGGTGAGGGCATGGGTCTGTGGGGGATCCTGAGTGAATGGAGTTCATCAGGCGGATGGTGTCCTCAGTGGAGATTGGGTTCCAGTCATTAAGGATGTTTAAGGGGGTGAAGGTACGGCAGAGGGTTGGGTGGGTTGGTCTTCGGGTTGGTTGTCGAAACTGTTGTGGATGTCTGCGATTTTGTCATGGAAGAGCGAAGCTAGGGAGTCGCAAAGGGTTTGAGAGGGGGTGATGTCATTGGAGTTGGCAGTGGGGTTGTTAAACTCTTTGACGATGTTGAATAATTCCTTGCTGTTGTGGGTGTTTTTGTCTAGTCGGTCTTTGAATGCGGTTTTCTTGGCAGTCCGGATCAATTGGTGGTGTATGCGGGTGGCGTTTTTGAAGGCGTCCCTGGTGTTGGTGTTTGGGTCTTTTTTCCAGGCCTTCTCAAGGGAGCGACAGAGTTTCTTGGATTTCTTAAGATCCTCGTTGAACCAGGGGGCGTTTTTGCTGCCTAGTTTGATTTGATGTTTTTTCAAAGGTGCTAGGTTGTCGGCGGTGTTGCTTAGCCATTGAGTGAGGTTAAAGGCTGCTTGGTTGGGGTTCGATGAGTGGGCAGGGGGGTTTTGAAGAAACGATGTGGAGATCTGGTCGATGGTGATTTTGTTCCAGTTTCTTCGCAGGGTAGGTTGAGGATGGTTGTGGGCTGTGGTCTTATTGTAAACAAAGTGAACGCAGCTGTGGTCCGTCCATTGGAGAACTGTGGTGTGACTGAAGGAAATATGTTTGCTGGAGGTGAAGATAGGGTCGAGAGTGTGTCCTGCGTGGTGTGTGGGGGTATTAACAAGTTGTTTGAGTCCAAGGTTGGCGAAATTGTCTAGAAGGGTGGTGGTGTTGTTGTCGTTGCTCTTTTCCAGGTGAAAATTGAGGTCTCCCAATAGAATGTAGTCCTCGGAGGAGAGGGCGTGCTGGGTGATAAAATCAGTGATGTCTTCAGTGAATTGTGCACAGGGTCCTGGTGGCCTGTAGAGGAGGGTGCCTCTGAGTGTGGTCTTGGGGTCGGTGTGGATCTGGAAGTGAAGGTGTTCGGCGCTAGAGAGGTTGACGTCCGAGCTGGTTGAGATGCGGATGGAGTTCTTATGGACGATGACGATGCCTCCTCCTGTTTGGATGGTGCGATCTTTTCGGATGATCTTGTAGCCTTCCGGGATGGCTATGGTGATGTCTGGGGCTGAAGAGGCGTTCATCCAAGTTTCTGTTAGGAATGCGACGTCTGGAGAGATGGTGTCTAGTAGATTCCAAAGGTTGATGGCGTGGCTGTGGACCGATCAGGTGTTGAGTAGGATGCATTTTAGGTGGTTGTCGTCAGATCTATGTTTGGTGTTAGTGGATGAGGAATTTGTTTTTGTGCCGTCAAACTTGCAGGAGTTGCATGTGAAGGGTCCATGGGTGTGTCCAGGTGCGGCTTGGGCGCAGTTAAGGAATCGGCCGGGGTTTAGTGCAAAGAGTGAGGAGGAATCGTATGTAATGCGGGTGGGCTGGGACTTAAGGGAACCAGGGGGTCTGGCGCTGGGCGTGGTCTTGGCGTGGACGGGCGTAGACGGGCTTACCTTTGGCGCACCTTCGGCGCGGCCGCAGAGCGTGGACGCTGCACGTTGGGGCATTCAACTTAAATGGATGGTGGAGGGGGCGGAGCGTGGGAGGGTCAGCTGGGAGGCGTCAGTGGGGAGGGTGGGCGGGCCAAGGGAACACACAACAAACCAGGATCCAAAATGGAGAATGGAAAGCGAAACAGAGCTCGGCTACTACAAGTTTCTATTCCACTAAGTAATAAGGCAGAACAAAAACTGCTCAATGCATATGGCAGCAGCAGCCACAATCTAATGAAATAAAGCTGCGCACAACCGCAGGTGACAGCACGAGGTTCGGCGCTATGCCCCAGACAATGCGCCACGTCTCGAGGTTAATTGCAGTTAAGCGCGATGTCACCAAAAGATAAACAATCAAGCATGAGGCACGGATGTTGCTTTTACAAACGCGTTAAACTTTTAAATGGAATATAGTCTGGCGCGATGTTCACAATCAATCAAGTGCGAGGCTTGGAACTTTCTTTTACACACGCGCAAAGCTTAAAATGTAATACAATCAAGCGCTATGTCTATAATGCAGTTAACAGCGAGGTTCAAATGTCTACGATACCACGAAGTCAGGCAGAGGCGTCCAAAAGCTAGGATTGCAGGCAGATTCCTTGGTCAGGTAGCGTGAGGGGAGCGGCCGCCTAGGATCAAATCCAGGTGGTCACAATTGTGAGAAGGAGGAGGTGACCGTAGTATTTGTGGGTGGGAGGGGCAGCTGGGAGGTGTCAGCGAGGAGGGTAGGCGGGCCAAGGGAAAACACAACAAACCAGGTTTCAAAATGGAGAATGGAAAGTGAAACAGAGCTCGGCTACTACAAGTTTCTATTCCACTAAGTAATAAGGCAGAACAAAAACTGCACAATGCAGATGGCTGCAGCACCCACAATCTAATGAAATAAAGCTGCGCACAACCGCAGGTGACAGCACGAGGTTCGGCGCTATGCCCCAGACATTGCGCCACGTCTCGAGGTTAATTGCAGTTAAGCGCGATGTCACCAAAAGATAAACAATCAAGAGTGAGGCACGGATGTTGCTTTTACAAATGCGTTAAACTTTTGAATGGAATATAGTCTGGCGCGATGTTCACAATCAATCAAGTGCGAGGCTTGGAACTTTCTTTTACACATGCGCAAAGCTTAAAATGTAATACAATCAAGCGCTATGTCTATAATGCAGTTAACAGTTTTCTTGACAGTCAGAGTTGTATAGAGACTCCTTGTAAAGCGCTAGTGGTTTAGAAAGTCTCCACCTTGCCCTATTTTGAACATATTGTAATTTGTCAGTAAATGGAGATTGCCTTTGTAAACTTTCGTGCGCGACCCGGTGCGCGCACTC
Organism: Lissotriton vulgaris; assembly: GCF_964263255.1. Taxonomy (NCBI): domain Eukaryota; kingdom Metazoa; phylum Chordata; class Amphibia; order Caudata; family Salamandridae; genus Lissotriton; species Lissotriton vulgaris. The sequence continues at coordinate 47,925,262 of NC_141699.1, forward strand.
TCTGCACCTTGCCTTATTTTGAACGTATTGAAATTTGGCAGTTAATGGAGATCGCCTTTCTAAACTGTTGTGCGCGATCGGGTGCGCGAACTCTCCTATATATTTCGAGAACTCATTGAGTTTCTTCATAGACCCCTCAAAGAAGTTATAGTACGTCAAAGAGACTGTACCTAGCCTTCTTTTTTATTATTATGAAACTTTTCAGTAAATGGAGCCGAATGTCTTTTTAAACTTTCGTGCGTGACCGGATGCACACACACCGATATTATTTCAAAAACATAAAAGGTTTTATACTTTAACAATTGTGTGCTTGAATCCCCCTTAGAAGATGTACAAAATCAGGATGTGTTTAGATTTACTCCTTTTCACGTTTTGAAACTTCAGTGAATTAGACCACTACTTCCAAATGACGTACGTGATCAGATACTGTCACCGCGTACACGTCCTGATACGCACATGTGAATTCATGTAACTTAAAAACAACATTTCCAATTGCTTCTTAGTAGTTTCTGTTCTGGAATTTTCACAGATCCCATTCACTTCCCTCCCTCAGCACGTACAAGTCCTAATGGGCGTTTGTGAAGTCATGTGACTCGAAAACAACACTTCCAATTGGTTCTTAGTAGTTTCTATTGATAACATTTCAGACTTACATTGAGAACAGACCATGTTCTGATGCGCATCTTTAACTAGTTTATTAAAAGACATTTCTTTACAGTCTGGTAATGTTAAATATATAAATCTTTCACTGTGTATATCAGTAATACTTGAAAATGAGCAATTATCACACTTATGTTCCCATTTATAGGAAAGGCCAAAAAGACTATCAATATCTACACCTTCATCTTCCAAAACTGTAAACATATACATAATAAATTCTTGACAATCGTGCTGAATATTCTGAGAAAATGGATTTAGTCCTGCACATATGTCTAAAACATTCCTTAGTTCTGAAACACTTGCTTCTTCACCATCACCACTGCTACATTTTTCAAATACAGAATTTATTGAACAACAACATGTTTGCTCCCGATTTTGTACAATCTATTGCTTAACATTTTTTAGAAAAAAAACATTAACTACTACATTTACATAGCAGTTGACACCAGACCTGTTTTCAAACTTAAATACAATAATCTCTTCAATACTAACCTTTGTCTTACGCCTACCAACGACAGCTACATTTTTTTTTCTTCTTTTCTCGACTACTTCAGTACATATGGCCGGGATGCCTATCACCCCCTTCCAACACAATCCCCAAGGATGGGAAGATGGACGCCGTTCTGAACTTTTGGAAGGCGGGAGGGAGTTACCCTCCCGGCCGTATTTATTAAAATATGAAACAAAATTAAAACATTAAAATAACAGTTTCATATCATGTACAATTTTTCATTTATGCATTTCACTGCAGTCACGTTTATTGGCTAACCTTAACAAATCTCTAATACAAAGGTTCTCCTAGCCGAGTCTAAACATCCTGCAAATGCATACTTTCTAAATAAAAATTGTACATCCTAACATTACGGGCCAACGGCAAGGTCGTAACCGGTGTCAGATCCCTACAACCAGAACTCCCCCCTCACGTGTGAGGGGCGGTCGCACAGAGGACTGTACCTCGGTGCCAACTTCCAATTTCCCTTGTCTTAGCGGGGGCCCCTTATTTAACTCGACGCCATCTTAGTGGTCGTCCGAGGACTCGTGTGAGGTGTCTAGAAGGTAGCGTGGACCCCCCTCCCACCCCACACTGTTCACCACATCCGCCGTCGCGGATATCCTGGCCCCGGGAAATTCCTAGGAGGGGCATCCAGCCGCCTCCTCCCCTGGGAGGGGCCTATGACCGCCTTCCCTTCGGCGATCCCATACTTAGTGGGTGCCGCCTCCCCGTGTGAGGGGCCAAAGGCCGCCTCCCTCCGGGCGCTCCCATCCATAATGGGTGGCGCCCCCTCTAGGGATCTTGAAATTACTGCTCACCGATCATGACCTTACCGCCCGACCAAAATAAATACAACGTTTTTGAACCTATTGAAGAGAGCGATAAAGCGGTTAACTGGACATTGTATTATGTATCTACTTATCTACACATGCCATACATTTAATTAGACAGTGATACTTTGCTCAACTGGATGAGAAAATTGTTATGAAGCAAATCACTTTATTGCGGTTCAAACATTGACATCTTTATTACACACTAAAAACCCTGGAAAAAAGATACTATCAACGCAAATCAACTTCATTGCATTACTAACGTTGCCATAAGGGGCTGGTGGGTGGGTCAAAATTGCTCCTTGTTCCGTCTAGGGCTCACGTGCAACGAGAGGGTGCAGCTTCCAAGCACAGGAACAAGAGGATGCTTCTTTGGATTGTTGCTCCTTTTATTCTTCTTCGGGAGGGCGTGTACCCTCCTCTGGTACGCCTACGGGGCGTGACCAACGGTGTAGGTGTCTAGGACAACCCCTTCTTGGGCGGGAAAAGGCGCGCCCCGGCTACGCCGCTTCGGGCATACCAGCCGAGACACGCCCCCGCCCAAAATGGTTTCCCGGGGGGATCCGGGCACCCTACCATACGTTCGGGGGACTGTACCTCTGTGCCAACTTCCAATTTCCCTTGTCTTAGCGGGGGCCCCTTATTTAACTCGACGCCATCTTAGTGGTCGTCCGAGGACTCGTGTGAGGTGTCTAGAAGGTAGCGTGGACCCCCCTCCCACCCCACACTGTTCACCACATCCGCCGTCGCGGATATCCTGGCCCCGGGAAATTCCTAGGATGGGCATCCAGCCGCCTCCTCACCTGGGAGGGGCCTATGACCGCCTTCCCTTCGGCGACCCCATACTTAGTGGGTGCCGCCTCCCCGTGTGAGGGGCCAATGGCCGCCTCCCCCCGGGCGCTCCCATCCATAATGGGTGGCGCCCCCTCTAGGGATCTTGAAATTACTGCTCACCGATCATGACCTTACCGCCACAGGCCGGATAGTTGACCGGCTATCCGGACCCCCCACACTCCTACTAAAGGTCATGACTATACAAACCCCGTAACCATGCTATGAAGTCTCCTATGAGTAAGACATTCCCCTCCCGGAACAGATGAACCCCGTCTTCGAGATAAATGTCATCCCCCCGGATACATCCATGCGGAATACAGTGCAACTGTCCTGAACGAAACAATCTACCCAGCTTGTTATTAACTTTCTTTACTGAATGATTCAAAGCTGACACAGAGAGGGCCCCCCGCCACACCTTCCTTGGAATCATGTGTGACCATGCTATCGTGCACCCCGGAATCCTCTTTGCCAACCAGCTAACAGTGGATAGGACCCGCTCGAGGAGGACTCTCCGACCAAGCGGCACCAAGTGATTGCCCCCCAGATGCACTATGATTATAGACGGCGGTGACCTTGTCCGCCCTAACAGTTCCTCAACAAAACACTGAAACCGGTCAATACAGAGCCCGCCCCTTCCATGGAAGGTCACCCTGTACCCATATTCCCCAGCTGCGTGAATCATGTCACCTGCTTTGAATACGTCCGTGGCACGCCTCACGTATGAGTGGCCCACTACCCACACCACTCTTTCCTCAGCCGGTGATCTTTGACCGCTGGTTCCCAGGTGTCGGGTCGACTGCACAGTCCGCCCCGCCTCGCAGGCTCGCGAAACTGTAAACCAAACAAAAGACAAGAAGCGTGAGTGCATGACATTAGCTTCACAACATGTGCAACCGCACATACCTTTTATAACAGTTCGAGGACCATCGTCCCAATTGTTTCACCATTTCCACACTTTGACCCCTGGCTTTAGCTTCTGTAGCAGCCCCTATCCTGAAGGAATGGGTCCCAAAATCGCTCGGGTCCAAACCCGCTGCCGCGATTGCCAAAGTTAACACCCGCTGGAACTGAAACCTTGTCAGTGGGGTGGCGTCGGTGTGTCTCAGCAAGCTTCCCCCCCATGCTACCGCCCTTTGCGCCAGGTATTCCTCAACGCACTGCACCGGGCACATGGGGGACCCTCGCATGCGCTGGACCACAATACTGTCCCCCATCGCACCCTGGTCAGTTTTAGACCTGGCTATTGTGTTTACCATTGAATCACCCTTGATCTGAATGTGTTCCCGACATAGACCTCCCCCCACATCCTTTTTATTTCTTGCCACCAGCTCGCTCACCCGCATAGCCCCATGGAATGCTAATGCGAAAGCGACCCGGAACAGCACTGCTTCGGACTGGGAGGAACATGTTGTGGGGAGCACTGACATCAACAGGGACAATCTTTCTAACCCGATCGGGCGCCTCTCGTCTGCTCTACGACCCTCGAGGCGTTGCCACCCTCATAGTGCCTTCGTAACCAAAAAGGACGATGTAGGGTCCTTGATGCCGTAAGCCTGCGCCATGAATGCAATGGCGGCCCGGTGTCTATTGGCCGTCGCTGCTGATCGGCCTGCCTTCTGGAGTGCTACTAAAAACTTCAGTACATACTCCTCCTGTCCCCACTTATCCCCTCCTGCTGGACCCAAAAATGCACAATAGGAACGAAACGCTCCTTCGTATGCCTTCCATGTCCTGGGGGCTAAGCTGGCTCCCACGAGGTCCTGTAATCCGGGGCACCGAGTGACCAGAGAGCTTCGGGAAATGGTGCCGCCACTAGATACGCAGAAGGTAGATAACCCCTGAAGGCCTGCATGTGGGAACGAGAGAGTGCATCAGCCGCCTGGTTCAGTACACCCGGCACATGCCTTGCCCTAAACTGAACGTTCAGTCTCATGCACAGTAGTACAATTTCCTTTAACAATCTCAGAATCAACTTGCAGCGTGCTGCCTGGTTATTTATGCATTCAACCACAGTCATGTTATCATACCAAAATACCACAGAGCGATCCCGGAAGTTGTCCGGCCATGCCTTCAGGGCCACCAAAATGGGGAACAATTCAAGAAACCCAATGTTACCTGTTAGCCCACTGGTGTGCCACCACGTCGGCCATGTTTCTGCCGACCATCGATCACCAATGATGGCGCCAAATCCCACGCTCCCTGCCGAGTCGGTCCACAAACCCAGCTCGTCCGAGGATGCTGGTGATTTGCTCCATACCACTCGACCGTTGAAATCCGCCAGAAATGCCAACCATATGCACATATCCTGGCGAACCTCTGCAGACAGTCTTGTGCGGTGGTGTCCTTCCTTGAGACCAACCATGGCTTGTGCAATAGAGCGGGAAAAGGGACGGGCCATTGGTATCACTCTGAGGGCAAAGTTAAGCTGGCCCACCGCTTGCTGCAACTGATGGAGAGTTACCTTCTCTTTGCTAATGCACAATTCTAGCGAGGCCCTAAATTTCAATACTTTGTCCCTGGGTAAACGTAAGCATCCCTCCACTTAATCGAGCTCGATTCCAAGAAACTCGGGTGAAGTAGATGGCCCCACAGTTTTCCCCGGTGCCAATGGCACGCCGAATCGTTTCATGAGATTGTAAAATTCCAGTAAAGCCTGCGCACATTCCGTGTCCCCGGCTGGCCCCAAGAACAAAAAATCATCTAGATTGTGCATAACCTGCGTATAGCCCGTAGCTCTGGTGAACGCCCATTGCAGAAAACAGCAGAATTTCTCAAAATAAGCACAAGAGATGGAGCAACCCATTGGCATACATCTATCCATGTAATAGCGTCCTTGAAACACAAAACCTAACAGACAATGATCCTGAGGATGTAGCGGGAGCAACCGGAAAGCTGACTCAATATCTGATTTAGCCATCAGCGCTCCGGGCCCCAGGCGATTCAACATGGCGACGGCCTCATCAAAGGATGCGTACCGCACCGAACAGACTCCTGGATCAATCGCATCGTTTACCGAAAGACCCCTAGGAGCCGACAAGTTATGAATTAACCTAAACTCACCTGGGTCCTTCTTGGGGACTACTCCCAATGGTGAACAAATGAAATTAGGAACAGGCGGGTGCCTATATGGGCCGGCGACCCGGCCCCGGGCAACTTCCTTCGCAATCTTGCTTTCTACAACCATCAGGTGCTGCTGAACAGACAGTTGATTTCTGCACAGTGAGTCCCCCCTAAAATCCCCCGCCGGGATGTGGAAACCATACGAGAAGCCGTCCCGTAACACCCCAGCGGAGACATGATCAGGGTATTCGTTTAGCCAGGGGATCATTGCCATGATATCTACGGGGGTAGGTAGTGGTACCCCTTGGCCGATATTAGACCTGTTTGGTACCTCCTCTACCCCCGGCATCCCCATTCTTGGCTCTGCACGAACTCTCCGGGTGTGAAGAATGTCCTCAACCTGCACACTCATGCCTGAACTTACATGTCCCATGTGGCCTCGTGCACTTGCCTCTGTTAAAATTCCAGCAAACCCCTTTTCTACCCCCATTCCCACCACTCCTGGGTTGGTGATCACCTGCAGGGTTTGTTCGAAAGGGCGCCGCCGATTGATGGCGGGAAGGCGCCGACCCATACTCGCCAAGCGAGGACGACTTTGTCGTGCCCGGCAAGAGCTGCTTCTGCCAAGAGACGGAGTCGAGACAGTCCCACGTCAGAGACGAATCGTGCTCCTTGGCCTTACGAAACTTACTATCATAACCCTTCCATTGATCGCCCTCATATGTTTCATAGAAATCCATTATACGTGTCTGATAACAGGCTAATTCAGTCATAATCTCTGGCTTACGTTCGCCCATAATGGCAGTAAACATCCCAAAGGCCTTGGCCCAATTAGAGATCGTCTCATCCACCCTGAAGCCCACCATTTTTGCGCGCCACACACTCGGATGCAACAACTCCTTCTGAGCCTTAACATACTCAATCTCGTGATGGTCAGTCAGGAGCGAAAACCTATTTACATATTTATCAGCCCAAATCATCTCTTTCGTGGCCAGAGGAATATGCTGAACTATTTTCTCCCTTCTTGAGGGCAAAAACCCCCCATTTGCCATTGGCAATGGCTGCTTACCAGACTCCATAGCTGGTCCTGCTGATTTTCCACCGCCAGCCGCTGGTTCTTCCGAGGGAATCTGTGAGGGGACAAGAGGGACATTCGCCTTCGCAGCATCTCGTGATTGCCGCAACTGCTTCATTAGTAACCTAGCCTCTTTGGCCGTATCTCCGGGCGCCGCTGCACCCTCGGTATTTTTTCCAAGCCATGCGGCCACTGGGCGGCCAACTCAGGAGGCATTTCATCCTCGCTGGTGGGCGTAACTACTACAGGAATCGGTTGGCCTGCATCCGGGATCGGTACTGGTACCTGGGCCTCGACCGGACTAACCAGGCTTACCGGGGGTGACTCGGGAACTGGAGACCCCCCCCCTGCCGCCCTACTCCTGGCCCTTTTACCTCTCCCTGCGGGGACCACTCCCGGCAATGCTGGTCCGACGACCTTCTTCGGTCTGCCCGTATTATTCATTTCCGCCATTTGCTTTTTCATGTTCGCCATGTCTTTCACCAGCATGGGGAGCATCTGCTCCGTCCTTGCCTTCTTTCCGACCTTCTTGCCAGGCATCGTTGTCAGATACTCAACCCTTGCTGCTTAGCTGCTCGACGAGGTCCTGGATCCGGAGGTCCGAAGACGCTGGGAGAGAAGGCTCCTGGAAGAGAAACACAAAAATTACAAGTTCTCAAAATTGCTCCTTGTTCCGTCTAGGGCTCACGTGCAACGAGAGGGTGCAGCTTCCAAGCACAGGAACAAGAGGATGCTTCTTTGGATTGTTGCTCCTTTTATTCCTCTTCGGGAGGGCGTGTACCCTCCTCTGGTACGCCTACGGGGCGTGACCAACGGTGTAGGTGTCTAGGACAACCCCTTCTTGGGCGGGAAAAGGCGCGCCCCGGCTACGCCGCTTCGGGCATACCAGCCGAGACACGCTCCCCGCCCAAAATGGTTTCCCGGGGGGATCCGGGCACCCTACCATACGTTTGGGGGGACCGAATGGTCGCCCCTTTCCATTTTTCCTCATTTCTCCTTTTTTGACCAACCATACGCCTTTCAATTAAAGGATATTGAGGTAAACTTGGAGCATATTCTCTTCTTAACCTATTATACTCCTTCACACAATTTAAAACTGCACTAATCTTTGTCTCATCAAAATCAATTAGATAAAGTCCACATAAAGTTCTAACTCAAGATAAAGCAACATACGCCATACCCTCTTTGAATATAGTGCTTCCAATATTTACCAAAGCACAATCTACACTTAAACCTTGAGATTTGTGAATAGTCACTGCATATGCCAAACAAATTGGAAATTGGTTCTGACGGACATATAAGTCTTTCATAAGCAAACACCGAGTTGAACAGCGACTAATTTGTTGAACTTCCTCAATTCCATCAAATTTTATTCTTATAAAATTCAATCTCATCTCTATTTGAGTAATTGACAAAACCAACAACATTACCCATTGCTCCATTTACCAATCCTCTTTCTACATGTAAATTTCTCCATAAAATTATCTGACAATTTAAACATACATACAGATTTTTCTCTAAGCCAGCGGTTTTAGATATAGAATTCTGAAGAGAATCCAATTTTAACTTTTACTTTTCAGACAAAACAATAGTACTACCTTCATGCTCTATTCTATCTTTAGCTTCCATTTTCTCATTAAAAACTGAACATTCTTTCAGAGTTGGCACCAAGCATATGACTGACTTATCTGCTACCTCTTTATTATATATTTTCTCAGGTACATTATCTTCATTAGGAAACAGCTTGGAAAGTAATCGTGTTCGTAGAGTGTCTTTCGCATCTTCAGTTAGTTTCCCAATCCTTATATCTTGAAGAATATTTCCATATTTAGTATCCTTTGCCTGTCGCATATTTTGAATAGTTAGCTGCAGTAGATCTCCAAAAACTATGACATTTTTACCTCCAAATAACACATCATACTCTGTCTTAAGTATCTGTTGCATTCTTAAATGCACAAAAGCAAGCATTAAATTGGATACCATGCTTACCTCATCAATAATAAGTTTAATTTTTTTAAGGACTCTAGAAACTTCAAAACAAGCTTCTCCAGATAGCTTGTGATATTGTAATTTATTTTCATGTTCAACTGGCAGCATCAGTAAATGATGTAAAGTAATGCCTTCAATATTATGTGCTGCCAATCCAGTTGGAGCAGTAACAACACACAACAGTGTTGACTGAGTTCTTTGCTGTAGATATGTAGTAATTCCTTTAATTAGGAACTTTTACCAGTTCCAGCTTCTCCACTTACACATAGTCAAATAGGTTCAAATGACATACATGAGCAATCTTTATTCTCATGACGAAAGCCATGCTCAATGTGCTCTGTCACTTCATCATATATCTGTCTTTGCTCAAGATTAAATTGCTTCTTTAATTCTTCTAAGTTTATTACTTCCTTTTGACCTTGCTGCATTGCTCTTTCCACCTCATCCATGGCAGTGGCTGCTTCATCTTGGATAATTGGCTATCCCAGTGGATCTTGACTTAATGAAGCCGAACTTTGACTACCTTGTGAACTATCTCTAGCAATTTCCGCTGCAATTGTGGCTTCTTGCTCGATTTCATCATTCAACATTTGGAGATAATTACTAAAAACAGGACATTCAATACTACTTTTAGATGCGTTGAAAGAATATTCATAACTATCAAAGTCACCAAGTAGTTCCTCTTCTGTACGCCATGGTTTAAAGAGTTGCAAAAGAGCAAAATAGTAAAATTCTCTTTTGTCAGGTGTATCGCAACTCCGTTTTCGATGATTAATCAAGTGTCCTTTTCTTTGTTTCACCCGACATCCTTCATGTCAAATTACAGAGTGTACACCTTTATCAATATTCTCTGTAATATTCCTTTTAAAAGTGTAGTTTTGAAGTATTTCATAGAGACACATGTTTTCAAGCAGAGTACTTCTATTTGGATAGTATGTATCCAACATATTTGTTTTCAGAATGTCTGTACTGTTTGGTTCTTTCTAGGCTAAATATTCAATTTCTTGCACAGGTTTCAGAACACGGTTTTGTGTTTCTGCAAGACCCAAACTCACCCAGAGAATAGTCCTTGATTTTGCATAAAGACTTGCTGATGATAACCGATCACAACATTCATATGCTCCAAATTCTCAATGAGACAACATCTTCAAACTGTACGTATACAATTTCTTGCTTAGGCTCTTTTCATGAGAAATGTCTTCCCACATCTCCTTCAGTTCCGTCTTTTTAGATTTCGTGAAGTAAGACGTTGCATATCGAGCCACAGCAATAGGGTTGTCTGCAACATATTGTATGTCCATGTTAGCATTCCACATGGCCAAAATGACTGGGTTATAGTCATTGATATATTTGGATTCTTGACCTCTTCTTAAATTGTACGTATTTTTAGGTGACCTTCTTCCGATGTTATGTCACAAAGATGACATCAAATTGTTGACTCTTCCTTTTGAAAGTACCGGTCGTACAAATCCAAAACAACATTTGGTGTAGAATTTACTCTTTGATTTGAATTTTCGCCAACAATATTTTCCACAACGATGACTTTGAAAGCCTAACACTTTTTATCTTAAGTCCTTATCAATTGTACTATTAGGTATGTCCCAAGTGGCATACTGTTCAATAAAAGACAGTACAGTCTCATCCGAGTCAGTTCCAAATTTAGGAGCATCCTTGATCCATAATAGCATATGAATATGAGGAGCACCTCTTGCTTGATATTCTTTTCTCCAAAAGAAATCCAGTACTTTACCAAGAGGCGGATTTTTCTTGTTTGTAATAAAATACATCATAGCTTCAAATCTATGAATAAAATATCTGAAAACATTAAACCGATCTAACGAACACAGTTCTCCAGGTGTCTTGTAGCTTATATTTTCTATGTTTGCATTCACCTCCCGAAGAAATTCAAGTAAATCTTCCCAAGCATACTCTGCACAGCTTAGAGTTAAAATCCATGTAGGTGCTCCTAAGTTTCTAAGCATGCACTTCAAATCTCCATGACGACGGTACCAATACTCATTAGTACCATGCTGACAAGCCATTAAATTAATTAGGTGTGAATCCAAAACACTATCTTTCCGTTGCATTTTATCCATAAATTCCTTTGCTGAAATATTTTGCAGATGAACTTCACTTTTTAAGATATGGTTTACTGCATAAGACAGACCAGATAAGTCACTCTCAAACAGAAGATGAAACAAATATGGAATGCATTGGCGAAACCTCGGATCTTCTGCATATAATCTTGTTGTTCGGTACTCAGATGCAGGAATCTATATAGGTCGATCATCATATCGTGTACCTTCACCTGTAGGGAATAACTGTGGAAAACAACGACTTTCCAAACTTTCTTCCCATACACTAATAGGATTTCCTTTTGATTTTTTCATCTGAAATAATTCAATAGCATTCCCTATTGCTTCTTTGGAATGCAGTGGATGAACACTGTAATGCTCATAAATTTCTTAACTTCTGGATAAGTCAACTTTTTCAATTTCGCCAATAGACAAATCATTGTCCTCTTCTTCACTTACTTCTTCTTCTTCTACGTATACATCTTTATAGTACTTATTATTTTGGACTAAATACAACGTTGCCTTTTTGACTTTTCTAACATCCACTAAATCTTGACAGATTTTCTTACTCTTTATAGGGACACCATTAACTAGATTAAATAGAGGTTCCTCTTCTACATTTTCAACACCAATTGTTTCCATATTTTTTTTTAAATCAAGTGGCAAATATACAACTCTACCGTTTAATCCTCTTAGTAAATCTGAAGGATTTAATTTGTCCGTCTTAGGCTCCATACCAACAATAGCCTGAAAAGGATGTACACATTGAATGAGAATAGTCTCATAAGTATTTAAATCCATCAGTTCCGATGGAATATTTATCAACTCAAGATTATTATGGACAGCTCTAGCAGGCATTCTATTTTCATTTAATTTATTATAACAATATTTACAAATACGTTGCTCAAAACCCAAATCAAAATACATTTCCACGAACAAATAAGTTGCAAAATCGTTCCATTGACTGTTACTTTCATCTTCACTTTTTAAATATAAATCAACTAACCTAGTTTGACTTTTGTAATGAATACGTCGACAACACACACAAGGAAAATTTTGTTTCTCACCTGCAATGACCTTAAACTTTGTTATTTCCTGTTCAAAATTTTCAATATTAAAATTTCAACATTTTCTAACACATTTCCTTCTATAATTATATCAGTTTCTGCATTATCTTCCTCTGGACCAAAATAACTTACCTCAATTTCTCCACAAATCTTCTTAACATCTAATTCACATCCATGCAAAAGAGCACTATTTAACTGTTTAAGTTTGAGTGCTGGACCTTTTGCATAATACAACTTTCTCACTAATTTTCTCATTTTGGTATGATGTACTGCTAACAACCTAAAGTGATGAAACACACTCTGGCATATTTTTTTAGAAAGACAAGCCAGAGAATGGCCTTGCAGACCTATTTTTTCTAGCACTCTGCAATGATTTAATTCTTGCAACATTACAATTTTTTTTAAGACTTTCCTTAGTGTACTTACGTAAGAATTTGCGAAAGAAATCAATTGAATCCTGTCGTACACTACAAATGCTACTACAATTCCAACTGTAAACAGGAACATTAGGACGTCCCTCTAAAACTTCCCCAGCCATCACATCTTCTGCATTTCTAACCACAATTTTCTCTTTCTCAATTGCACAACTATCCTTCACCTCAAATGCTCGACAACTGGTGTCAACTGCATGCAACAAATCGTTACTTTGAAAGTAACTCATTAAAAAAAGGCTCAGAAGTTGAAGTATGCATCCACTTCCCAGAAAACACTTTACAAAAATTACTTCTATTTATGTGGCTCTTCCATTTACTTTCAGCTTTTAATACTCGGATTGCCTTATTTAGTGTATTAATTCGATTAAGAACTAAAATAAATAATTTTCTTTTTGTCTCAAACGCGATCTGAAAAACACCCTCTATATATTCTTTCTTCCTATAAAAAGCAGATCTTCTTTTACCAACTTTCACCTTTTTTAATAAATTTGAAACTACTCTGTTATAAAACATACGCTTCCTGATTTCTGTAAACTGATTCGTCCGAGTTTTACTAGAAACATTTTCCTCTCTGCTCATTCCAGAAAAAAATGTATGTTTTCTTCCATTTCTCCTTCCAGATACTGATAACTCATTTTCCTTTTGAATGTTATTGATAACACTTTTCCTTTGACATAATCTTCTTAAAAAAGTTTTGGTTTTCTTACCCGGAGCACTCTTCTTTTTATCCGTCCTTTGTTGTTTTGATAATTCTTGAATTTCTTTCTTCTTCAAATTGTATGTCCGTTTATAGAGCTTTCTTTTTTCTGAACAGAGTAGGAAATCCTGTAGTGAATTGTGGTTCTAAATTTATGACAGTCCACAGCTGTGTTAACATTATAGACGTATTTTCTAATTCTAATTTTTTAAAGCATACAAACAGTACACTTTTTTCAAGAAATGTCGGTCATCCTAGTGCTTTAATCTTTTTTACTACAATATCTTTTACACTTCATGAGAACATGTCTTGTCACTCTCATAAAGCAGATGAATGACGAATAGGACAATATGGCTGAGATACCCGCCACCCCCTCTCAACACAATCCCCAAAGGAGGGAAACCGGAAACAGTTCTTGAAGTTTTTGGAAGAGGGAGGGAGTGACCCTCCCGGCCGTATTTATTAAAACAAAAATTAAAACATTATATTAATGTACAATTTCATTACCACATTGCGATGTTTGGCTAACCTTAACAGATTCTCTAATACAGAGGTTCTCCTAGCCGAACTAACATCCTACAAAACATTGACTTGAAATTTTGAAATTGTACATCCTAACGTTTAAGGGCCAACGGCAAGGTCGTAACCGGTGTCAAGATCCCTAACCAGAAATACCCCCCCCACTTGGGAGGGGCGACAGGACTGAGGCGTACCTCCAGTGCAACTACCAATTTCCCTTGACTTGACGGGGGCACCAATAAACTCGACGCCATTTAAAGGTCGTTCGAGGACTCGTGTGAGGTTATCTAGAAGGTAGCGTAGACCTCCCCCCAAACCCCACACAACTTACCACATCTGCCGTCGCAGACGTCACTGGCCCCGGGAAATTCCCCAGGAGGGGGCTGTAACCCCTCCTACCCAGGAAGGGGCCTTGACCGCCTTTCCTTTTCTTTCGGCGACCCATCCTTAGAAGGGACCGCCTCCCCGTTGAGGGGCCAATGGCCACCTCTCCCGAGCGCTCCCATCCGTGTTGGGTGACGCCCACTCATAGGGATCTTCCAATTAGTGCTCACCGATCATGACCTTACCGCCACAGGCCGGATAGTTGACCGGCTATCCGGACCCCCCACAAAACTCCTACCTAAAGGTCATGTTTTAACGTTTTTAACCATGCTAAGAAGTCTCCTATGAGTAAACCTGCCCCTGCCTGCCCCGAGGGCGTGGCCAGCCGCGTCAGTGTCTAGGCCAGCCCACTCTAGGGCGGGAAAAAGCGCGCCCCGGCTACGCCGCTTCGGGCATACCAGCCGGGACACGCCACCCGCCCAAGATGGCTTCCCGGGGGGATCGTGGTACTCTGCCATACGTGCGGGGGGACCGAGTGGTCGCCCCTTTCCAGAAAACTGTCTTCAAGAATGCTTTACTATGAAAAATAATTTTAATCATTTAAAAGTTCATAATTTAATAGAACTTCAAGCATAACGTCATCAGGTACTTCTTGTAATTCATAGTCCTCATCTTCAAAACACTCCTCATCCCCTTCCACCATCTCTAAGTAGGCAGAGTCCAAGGAAATGTCCATAAAATCATCATTTTCATTTTATATTTCCTCCTGAAACACTGATTCTAATAACCGTCCATCAGTTCATTTATAATTTCAAAATGAATTTATTTTTCTTGAGAACAATTTTCCATCTCTATATTCTGTTTGATCTTCTGTATCCTTTAAAAAAAATATAAAGAGTAAATATATCTTTTTTATAAATATATAACTTAAAAGTACCTTTACTAATTTTTAAACTACAAATATTTTTTATAATTTCTAACTTATTAACTACATATATTAAGACAGCACCTTCCTCTTGTTTTGAAAACAAATTGGCAGTATAACCCTAAACATTAACACTGTTCCTTTTTTTGCATTAAATAATTACTGCTGTAAAAAAGACATTTTACTGTAAAATTTGTTTTTAGATTTTCTAGATATCAGAAATATTGATAAACTTTATAATTAATTTTTAGAGATCCATTTTCTGAGTTCACCACAACAAAGTGCTATTCAAACTATATACACTATGAAGGGAAGGCTCACATTGTACAAACCATAACATTCACTTAACAGATTACTACTTCCCACAGAGACAGTTGCTTTTATGTTTGAACAGCATACTCGACATGCGAATTTCATAGCATATACAAAATTTCATGCTAACCATGAAGAACCACATCATATTAAAGCTCTGCAAATATATGTAAAACAGTGCCTATAGATAGTACAGTCAAAGATATGCAGGAAAGATGCCCATCACACCAAGAGCCATATCATACTACCCCTCTGTGAATGAAGAAAAAAGACTGCGAAATATAATACAGCATGATTTCAAAAATAATGAACACTTCGCAAGAATTATTCCATGGAAACCGGAAAGAATTATCAGCCTGATTCATGTAGGTAAATTGCACTCGCAAAGGGCCAGATTCTCAGAATCTGGCCCTTAGCGAGTGCGATTTTTGCATTTGGTATTCATGATACCAAATGCAAAAATCGCTATGTAAGAATTCGCATATTTGCGTGGAATGGCATTTAAGGAATCTCTAATAGAGATTCCTCAAATGCTATTCATGACACACAACAAAATTGCGATTTTGGACTTTTGGGGCCGCTATTTACCGACAGGTCAGACCTGTCGGTAAATAGCAAAAACTCAGAAAAATGCTTTTAAAAGCATCATTCAAAGTTTCATGTAGCACACACACATGTCCTTTGGACATGTGTGTGCGCAACACCTGTCCAAAAGTGCATTTTAGGGGTGCTACAGGGCGTCCTTTGGACACCCCTGGCACCCTTAAAATTGCTATCTCAGTTGCGAGTAGCAAATTGCTTGCCCCATAGGAATGATTGGGGAGTATTTGCGAGTAGCAAATTGCTACTCGCAAATAAAGAACATGTAGGAATCGCTATTTAAGTAGCAATTCCTACATGAATGCCGTTTTGCGTGTCCTCAATAGCGATTCGCTATGATTCGCTATTAGGGACACGCAAAACGGCATGTACCTGAATCAGGCTGTATGATACGTAAACCAGAACTCCATCAAAAAGAACACATGCACCAGGCCCATAAAAAGATAATTTCAACTGTCAGTGGAAAAATATCTCAAAATACATATCTAGTACAAGCAGATACAGACATGGCAAAAATAGAAGATAAAATCATGGTCCAAACCGAAAGTTTACAAATATTTAAAAAAATCTTCTTTATTATTTAATGTGCACCTAAAAAAATGCCTTTCAAAAATACCAACTCACCTGAAAAAAAGAATATGATTTCTGAAATTCAGCGAAGTGGAAGGCAGGTTGTTGCTGTTTAACACCAAACACTATAAAAAAGAGAAATACTGAAATTTAATTAACATATTACATACATATTTATAACACAACATAGAGCATAAACAAGCATAATAGATAAATTCCATAAGATTCTCTACCATTAGATATCCCAATGCCTAACTAAGTTCAATAATTGTTTATTTAACATATGACATAACTAAATATAAAATAAAATATCAAATATAGAGTAAAAAATAGATATAGGACAGGAGAGATACAGACTACAGGAAAGAGAGAGACAGTAGCAGGAAGAGGAACATAAAGAGACAGACTAGCATTCAAAGCACAAACAGATTGGCAGAAAAATAACACCACCACTGAAAAGACAAGAAAAAAAGAGAAGGTACAATAAAGAAAAAGATGACCATACAGACAGAGTCACAAAGTAGAAATATGAGACAGAGAACAAAGAAGACAAAAGACAGGAGGTACAGAGGCAGAGAGGACAGCAGGCAAACACTACAATAGGGTGAGAGAGAGCAGAAGGAACGCAGAGATGGACAAACAAAACAGAACAGAGAGAAAGATGGAGAGAAGAAGAGAAGAAAAGTGAATAAGAGGAAAAGAGCTATATATCACCATACAGACAATCTAGGAGGAAGACTGAGAACAGGACACAGAGAAGCATACAAAAAGAGCACGAGAAGGAGAGAGATATCACAAGGGACAGTGAAGGTAAGAGTGCTTTCAGGCCAAAAATAAAACAATCACAGAAATGAATAAATATAGTGAAAACCACAACCAACACAAAGAGACCAAGAGAAACAAAAAGAATCGGACACAAAGTGTCTCATTTATGAAAGCCTTGCGCCACAGATACGTCACTTTTTCCCATGTTAAAAGTGATGCACCGGTGGTGTAAGGCCTTCATAATTAAAGGCCCATGTGATGGAGAACAACTGCATAGAGATAAAATGTATGAGAGACAGCAACTGTAAAAATCAAAGAATAGGCAACATGGAGAAAAACTGCACAGTACACAAAGCGAGCCAGACACACTAAAATATATAAAGAAAACAGCACAAAAACAGTATGTTGAGAAAACGAAAACAGCAACACAAATATATGTATACTGACTCCACTAACTTAGTGCAAGAACGTATCTGTTACAAGAACTTCTGCATAATCTTAACTCCCAACTCTTTTTTTCCCTTTAGCCCCAACACTTTCCCCTCTGAACTCTCACCCACCATTGCTGCTCTCGGCCACAAACCACACTGTAAATTTTGCCCTCTAATTTTTTACATATAGGTATGGTACAACACATAACATCATACCTACAGCAACTAAGTACTAATACTTTTGACACAGATTAATAGCTGCACAACTCAACTAAAAAGTCTGCCTACGCCAAGCCTCAAAATTGCAGCCCAATACACAGCAAGCCTACCTTTAAGAAACTGCCTGTGCTAAAACTTGAACAGACCTGGCCAACTTAAAACCTTGAAACTATCTTAATTTTCTCCTCTCTCTTTAAACCCGGAGTCCCCAAACCGGTCCTGAAGGGCCGGATCCATGCCATATTTTTTGGATATCCCCATTGAAATACATGTAGTAATTTTTAAAATCTGGCAAGGATCTGGCCCTCCAGAACCGCTTTGGAGACCCCTGCTTTAAACCTTTACATTTCATTTTCAAACCACGATTGATTTCCATAACACACGTTTTTTTTCAATGTTCCACATTCAACACATAAACACTTTTCCCTTTTTAGTATCCGAAGACACAACTACAACATGGCTAATGCACGAATTAATTAGGTTACCTTTCCCATTTTTTCAGTCTTTAAATTCTATAAATTTCTTCACATAAACAGATACCAGCGGCTCAGTACCTCCTACAGTCATAAAACTAAGTCGCTCCCTTTCACTTACAAATGCCTTTGAGACGGCAAAAAAAATGTTGGGCAGATTTACAATTCCCTTACGCCACTTTAGCATCACTTTTAACATGTGACAAGTGAAGCAAACCTGCCGCACGGAGCATGTTAATCTGCCCCTAAATCTTTATAGAAATGACTGTACTCAAACATGTAATTAGTCGTTCACATGCAGGCACTTTCAATGACATGACTTATTTAACTAGAAGCGCTGCATGTCTTTTCAAAGATACACCAGTGCCTGCTATAATGCTGTCTTTTTCTTTATTCTTCAACAGTTTTTTTTTTCATGTAATGAAAATTACTATGACTTTTTAAACGGCAAAGCTTACGCGGTAATAATCACTTTGCATATTCTTCCCTATAAGAATGTAGTTCATCTACCCACGCATGGGAACCTTGATGTTTCCATCTGGCCGCAAATTCCGGCCTTGAATCACAAGACATGAACAACAGGCTTATTGTCACAAAAACAAGTTATCCTACCATCTGTTCACAAACATATCTTTCACTTAGCCAATATTCACAGAGAAGTGGATTCCTTATAAAATAGTGACCTTCCTTTACAATTTGCTGAGGTGACTCCCTTAATTTTTTAACGCATCCGCCACTTCAAGACAGCCCTTTTTTTTATAACTACTAAGCAATGGTTTAGTGACTTGTCTGCCAGGAATTATTTGAAGTCATTCTGCTACTCTTCACTCCATAGTCGGCGACCTATTTTTTCAGGACGTCCTGTTCTTTTATCAGTAGCAGTTGCTTTTGTGTTCCTATTTTGTTTATTACAAAATGAATGTCCCTTCTCTGTACGCAAACGAGCCGGAGCACTTAGAAGTATTTCGCCAGAGGATACTTGACTACTACGGCATCCTACCACTCTCGACTTTGAGTGCTTCATATTGATTATCATTTCAATTTTCCTATTTCACCTGTGTGCAGCCTGTATTTCATTGCCTGAGCTGTGATTTCATGTGGGCCCTGGACTTATGTCTCTGCAACTTGGTACCTCCTGAAGTGAATTACAATCATCTCATGAATCCGTTAATTGATCTTGAACAGCTTTGTTCCAATGGAGGAATTATGGCCTTTGCAGCGATACAAGGAGTTCTGGGTCATTGGAATATATTCGCAGCGGCGCATGATCTCTTGGCAAACAGCTACATTGAAAACCCACTGAATTGTCCTCTGATGGTACTAGAGGCTCCGGTAATTAAAAACCATGTATGTTGCTTTCCTCTTTTCAATTGGATGGCTGACATGTTTTCGGATCATAACAGTGACTTCCTTTTAGAAGCGGTAGCTGCTTATTTCGCCTACACAATTGTAGGATGACTCTTATGCAAGCCATTGACGTCCACATTTTGTTTTGCCTCCCTATCTTTTTCACGTTTTCTTGGATTTTAATTTTTACATCAACAGACCTATTGGCTTTACTAACAGTGGACATTATGATTTCCTGCAGGTCAGATTTTTGTCTTTTATGTGGACTACATTTTTTTTCCTCAGCTACTCGATTTCGAACTTAACTTTTTATTAAACTCTAATGTCAACAATTCAGTTGCATATCTTATCTTATCTTATTTCAAACGTACTCGCAGCAAAACTGGGTAATATATGCTACATGTGCCCGGATTAATGTGTAAAGATAGCATGAGTTTTTTATAAGTGTAAACGCCATTTCTCTATTGAACTGCTTATTTCTGCCTCACACACCTCTGCTGCTTTAGTTTTCCATGAACTGAAATATTTTTAATGCATACGAGAAAAATATGTTCTTTCACTAATATTTCCATTACTTTTCGTGCTGTATTTCAGATGGAGTACTGAAACCTTCTAAAGATATGTCAATACAGTAGTTCTTCTCAACACTAATTTGCGAACGTTCCATCAGATTACATACAAGCACCTCCAGCCAACTTGTCGCTTTTGGCACAACAGCATAACACAAACTTGATAGTGCTTCGCATGCAGAGAGCTGATTGTTAATGAGCTCTTTTCTTGTATCGTTCCTAAACTGAAAGGCAAGACACCTTTTTAGATTTAATAAAATATAATGTACTTCCTCATAACACTGTACAATTAATTTTGCTAAACCATATTCATATTACATCAACTATACCGTTTGTATTCTATGTACTAGTGACTATACCGATTACTTTGTTTCTTACAATGTGTGTACTCGTATTAGATAAGAGACTTGCCTAGAAAACAGTGCATTTCTGAATAAACATTTCAAATATACACGTTCTCTCTTTTAATCCATATTCCCAACTGAAATAATTGTGTACTAAAAGAGTATTCATGTGTTCCACGTAACCTCAGCTGTACTTACTTCATGTTTTCTTTTGTCGACCTTACTTACTCATACTAGAACCCGCAGGCCTATGACGGCCCGTCAACCCTTTCTTAGTGGGTCGCGGACCATGCAAACAGTTGTACCTCTGTAAGAAAATAATTTATTACTGTTACCAAGCACCGCAGCAGTTCCGCTTGACTCAGTGTTAATCACTGCTCCCCCGCTTCTACAGACCAGACGCTATGTTGTATTTCACTACTTATCACGCTTTCATCTCCACAATAACAAACACATCTCCGCCAGCCACCAGAGAACACAGTGCAAATGCAAAAGCACTAAGAAGTCAAATACGACATACCCTCTGCTCTGTGGAGCCAACCGAGCAGTAATTGTGAAAGTAGACATTCACTAGCGCTTCAAAAAAGCATCTCAATTATATAAATAGTTTTTTGAAAACCTGCCAAGTACTTTGATGCGACTATCAGTGTGTGCCTGCACAGCAAACTTCCTCAGCCCGGACTGAAGACAGACTCAGACAGACACACACAGAGTAAGATAACACAGGGCAACGGAGATGGAAAACAGAAGGGAGATAAAGATGGAGTCAGACGGCAGGAGGGAGAGAGATATTTGTTTACTCAGTCTGCTAACTCAATTTTTGAAGGCATGTACTACACAAACCTGTGTACAACCTCATGGTCACAACTTTTCATTTTATTTTACTCGACCACCTCCCCCTCTCACCCCACCCCCACCAGTGCAGGCCTCGGCCACAAACCACACTGTAATTTTGTCGCCTGACAGAAAGTTTATGAATACCTTAATCATTACCACGTTTTGACAACGGTTTCAAATTTGTACTACACGAACCTGTGTACAACCTCATGGTCACAACTTTTCATTTTATTTTACTCGACCACCTCCCCCTCTCACCCCACCTCCACCAGTGCAGGCCGCGGCCACAAACCACACTGTAATTTTGTCGTCTGACAGAAAGTTTAGGAATACCTTAAGCATTAGCACTTTTTGACATGTAATGTACCATTTCTCTCTCTATCTGCATTATCTGTGTCTCTGCTAATACCATTTTTTCATTTCAAAATCAACTTCTCTCATTATATGTAAGCGCTTCAAAATCACACAAATAATTACTGTCTATATTAAACATATTTTATATTCCATTTTTTGCTGTTCACCAAAATTATGTACAAAACTATAATTTACACTTGAAAGAATATGAAAAAAAGGCGAGCAACTCCCATTAAATTCACAGGACTTCAGGCCCCCACTCCCCTCCCGTCTGGTGTGCCAGCCTAAGGTAACATATATATTCTAGATACATGAATGTTAAGTAGGCCTTGCAGTTATTTTACCCCTTCTAAAAGCCCCTGCATCTTTTCCCTGATTAATTATTAAACATTCATGTACGCCTAATAACATTTTTTTTATGTGCCCCCCCAAAAAAAATTAGTTCCAGTTTCGTCTCTGACTGAGAGTGAATTGAAAAAACTAACAGTAAAAGATTACATAACAACATGACTGAAAACCATTTACCTTATTGAAATTTATTATTCAAAATTTTTAAACTATTAATTGCAAACAAATGATGTTTTTAAAGAGTGATGAAACGAAATGGAAAAACACTTTTAAAAATACAAGACATTATTACAGTCAAAAATGAGGTTACTCAGAGACTGTGAGGGAAATGAACCAATTATAGTGACTAAACAACATTTTACGGTACATGACAAAAAACAGTTACAGACTTACCTTTACCAATGCTTTGTACAATGTAGAACAGTGACAGTCACAAAACAGATATTCGTTTGCGGAACTCTGAATAATGCTTCTATCACTGCGACCAAAATTCAATGGCACGGATTTCCTGTCAATACAGACTCATATATGTATCTTCAACCAATCATATTTCTTCCCGCAAAATTTTAAAATCAAATTTACATTTCAGTTGGTTGTCCCTTACAATATTTTCATTGTCACATAAAGGTCTCCCATCACCCACTGCCTTCTCTGGCTGTTTCCATTGTAACACCTCATTCTGCACCTGGCTGAAGGCACAGGTCAAAAGTTCATATCTCAACGTTCTACAGCAAACCAAGAATGCTGATTTCCCTCCAAAAACACCTGCCTATCCACTGCTCTGTTACATGTCATTTTTTTGACACCCAATAGTACTTTTCGTTTTACATAAACATTAACATGCAACATAGTCTTTAATCTTGAGGTATTACAATCAACCAATCATTTTTATTTTTTCAACCACACCAAGCCTCATCCATTTTTTCATCCTGACTTTCAGCTTCTAACTGCCATTCCACTTCCAGAACCCATCGGAGTACGAGTGCATCTGCCTTGAAAATGAAGGTTTGGCTTTTAGGACACAGCTATATTCACTGGAGTGGAAAATATGCAGCAAACAGACTAATTTCAAACCTTGATTTACTAAATGTGCAGATAACGTGGATTGGCCAGAGAGGATTGAGATGTCACCAATTGATACCATTGGTGAAATCTTTTATGCATCTCCCAGAACCTGACCTTATAATTGTGCACTGTGGTGGGAACGATCTAGGCACATTGACTGGGGTAGGTCTGGAAATGATTCTAAAAGACACCTTTCGACAATTGATGACACTTTTTCCTCGAACTACCTTGGTATATTCCAATATATGCCAAAGACAGAAATGGAATTGGTCCAATCAACATTGTGCATAAATTGAGAAAGCAAGGAAACATGTAAATAAATCTCGGGGGGAGAGCTTGTGTCTCACTTGAACGCCGTGAGGGGATTGGCCAGAGACTCATGTGCGCCGTGAGGGCAACGGCAGTAGTTCCAATCGGGAACTACATTTCCCAGCAACCCCGGCTACCCCGCACACCTGCCACAAGACTAGCGCACCTGGAGGCGCTACATAAGGCAGAGGCTGCACAAGCTTCAGCGGGAGACATCTCGGGGGGACAGCTTGTGTCTCACTTGAACGCTGTGAGGGGAACGGCCAGAGACTCATAAGCGCCGTGAGGGCAACGGCAGTAGTTCCAATCGGGAACTACATTTCCCAGCAACCCCGGCTACCCCACACACCTGCCACAAGACCAGCGCGCCTGGAGGCGCTACATAAGGCAGAGGTTGCACAAGCTTCAGCGGGAAACATCTCGGGGGGACAGCTTGTGTCTCTTTTGAACGCCGTGAGGGGAACAGCCAGAGACTTGTGAGCGCTGTGAGGGCAACGGTAGTAGTTCCAATTAGGAACTATATTTCCCAGCAACCCCGGCTACCCCACACACCTGCCACAAGACCAGCACACCTAGAGGTGCTACATAAGGCAGAGGCTACTCTCGCCCCGCGAGTCGCGCGCGGGCGCAGCCTGGAAGAAGCCCGGGACAAGGGTGGAACAGTCTACGGCAGGATCAGGCAGGGCTGGGCCGCCCATCGTACATCTGCTGATAAAATAGGTAAGCTCAAAAATGGAGCCACTGCAGATGATGGTGGGAAGAAGGGAAAAGTTGCCAAACAATCTGATTCCATTATGTCTTACCTTACTACCGCGGTTGGGGCTTTATCTAAAGAAATCGCTACGGCACAGCAAGAACTGGGCTTATTAGCCGGCTCTCCCACCATAATAGAACAAACTCCAGCGCAAGGCATCCCCCTAGAACCTAATGTTATTATCATGAAATCCACCACTGCCACTGCCCCTAGTTTGATTCAAACATGTGCACCACAAACTGCGCAACCCATAGTGACTTTGGACCCACCTGCTATCCCAAACCCAACATCGAAAAAATAAAAGAAGGGTGAGGGAGACCCAGAAGTTAGAAAAGTGGTGGAGGACACTCTAAAGGATCACCTTGATGCTCTCTTTGAGGAACAACTTATTTATTATTTTTTTTTAATTGGTTTTTATTGCAGAATTAGAAACCACAGCTTACAATTGCTCAACCAGTCCACTCATGGTGTCCCCCCGCATCAATCGTAAGAGTGTGTACCATACACAGCCATTCAGCCCGCATCCCGGAGGCCGGGCGGCACAGTGTCCCAAAGAACAGGAAGACATCATGGCGAGCGTCCCTATGGGACAATGGTCGAAAAAACATTTTACGTATCTGCATTTTACCCCCCCAACCCCAACCAAAACAACATCAGCCATCCTACGTGTGCAGGTCAATGCTACAAAGCCGCTACCTTCCTATCCCCGTGCTTCGTGAGGCCCACCACGTCTGATCCGTTCCCCACTGCTACCTCCCGCTATCAACCTATGCCCCACAGGCTCATTCCCAGTTCCAGATTCGCCACCGCGGACAGACTATCTCCAGGCTCCTAACCCACCCCGAACACCCTCTAAACAACCGCCTAATGCCCCCCCCCGGCAACCGCTAGTGGTGTGAGTCATATATCCGAGTGTAGTTGGGTCCCACTACAGTGGCAATGATAACCCTAAACTAGTATGCCTCGTAGCGTCCTCAGGACTCGTCCACTCCATCCTCATCCTCCACCAATGAATCGCGCAAGGCCTGCACCACCAACTCCCACGCACGCGCTGCTTCCAAGGCTTTCTCATTATCAAGCTTGACTGCCTGCTTCATTCGGAGCGCACTCTCACACTCTGACCACCGCAGCAAGTCATTCCTCCACCTCCTTACTGACGGCCCTCCCTTAGACTTCCAATGCCACGAAATCTCTCTTTGTGCCAGTCTCAACCCCAGGTCAATGAATTTGCTCGTCACCTTAGTGTGTTTAGTGTGCGGGAACCAGAGCAACAGGCATGCCGCCATGTCGAAGTCCACCTCCCTGTCAGTCACTTCGTTCAGGAGGTCCCCCACCTCTGCCCAGTAGGCCTCCAGGTTCGGGCAACCCCAGAACAGGTCATCCATGTCCGCCTCCGGCGACAAGCACCTCGGGCACCGTGCGTCCTGTACCTGGAAATATCGTTTTATCTTTTCCGGAGTCAGATAGGCCCTATGTAACACAAAGAAGTGCACTTGCTGGAAACGCGCATTCCTCGTGCCTTTCCACGTACGCCGTAGAATATGGCTCCACGTCGCATCCGGAATGGGCCTACCCACACTCTCCTCCCACTTCGCCTTGAGCCCCAGGAGCGGTTCCAGTCCCTCGTGTAACATTCTATTATGGAGGCAGGTCACCGCCTTAAAGGTGCCCGCCGCCATTACTACGTACTGGCATGCCATAGTCGTGTCCGGTTCGATGAGCCCTCCCTTCCAATGCTTCTGTATAGCCGCCACTACCGCCGCATGTAAGAGGAAACCCCCTTCGGGTAGCCCGAACTGTTCCTGTAGGACTCCGAAGGGTGCCAAGGCCCCATCGACATACAGGTCCCCCACCACTTGAAGCCCCGCCTCCTCCCATTCCAGCAATGGGGACCAATCGCCCCCATGCGGCAGGGCTGTCAGCATGCCAATCGGTATCTCCGGTGCATACGGTCGAGTCGCCTTCGCCCTCCTGAGACTCCTCTGCCAGCATAACCTGAGCGTCCGCTCCTCCAGAGTGAGGTCTCGTAACTCCAGTTTCTGCTGCATAATGATATAGGCCAGCACATGGCGCTGTATCCCCAATTCTCGATCACACTCCGGTCCCCGAAATACCCGAGCCACGTGCTGCGTAATAACCTGGAGCTGCGCCGCTAAGTAATACAGTTCAAAATCGGGTACAGCCATCCCCCCCTCAATCTTAGGACGTAGTAACGTGCTCAGTGCCACTCTACGGCGGCCATGTCCCCACAGGAAACCGATAACCATCGTCCTCAGGTCCCGAAAGATCCTCTGAGGAATCCAAATGGGCAGCGTCCGAAAGTAGTACAGGAGTCGGGGGAGCGCCACCATTTTCAAAAGAGCGACCCTACCCAGCACCGTCAGTGGAAGGGTTGCCCAAAAGGCCATGCTACCTCTCAGCGCCCGTACGCACCGGCCAATATTGCGCTCTAGTAGGTCCGCGGTCACGTGATAAACTCCCAAATAAGTGAAGCAAGATGGCTCCCAAACCACCCCCAAGTCACGTGCAGGGCAGGGCGACTCCGCTCGCAGCGGAAACACGCAGGTCTTCGCCCAATTGACCTTGAGGCCCGACAACCGGCCAAACTCCGACAACAGGTCCATCGCTCCTTCTAACGCCCGCTCTGTGTCGCCTAGATACAACAACAGATCATCCGCATACAGCGAGATGTGGTGTAGCCGCCCGCCGCTGTCAATCCCCGCATATCTGTCTCCGGACCTAGCATGGGCCGCCAAGGGTTCCATCGCCGGGGCGAACAGAAGGGGGGAAAGGGAGCACCCCTGCCGCGTGCCTCTACCGACCGGATAAGCCGCGGAACCCAAACCACACAGGCGCACTCACGCCGTCGCCGATGAATATAGCACCTTCGTCCATCTGCGGAACCCCTCACCAATACCAAACCTCTCTAGCACGCCATCCAGAAAAACCCACTCCAAACTATCGAAAGCCTTCTCAATGTCCACCGACAGTACCGCCTGGGCCCCGTTCTCTTCCACCACAGCGTCCATTATCCCAACCAGGCGACGAATATTCAACGCCGTATTCCTTGTGGGGATAAACCCCGCCTGATCCCTGTGCACCAGGCCAGTCATATGTGGAGCCAGCCTGGTGGCCAAGATCCGGCTCAGTATTTTGTAGTCCACCGTTAGCATGGACAACGGTCGATAGGACCTTACATCCGTCGCATCCCTGCCGGGTTTTAGCAGCAGCACTATCAATGCTTCCCTCATGGATCTGGGCAAACCCCCTGTCTCATAAGCCTCCGTATACACCACCAGCAATCTGGATGCCAAACTATCCACAAACTTCTGGTAGAACTCTATCGGCAACCCATCCACACCGGGTGTTTTATTCCGCGCCATGTGCTTAATGGCCGCCCTTATTTCAGCTAGTGTGATCGGCCCGCCCAGTTCTGTCGCGTCCTCATAGTCAAGGACCGGAAGCTGCCTCGCCTCTAGGTACTCTGCAATATCGTGGGCCTCCACTCCCAACTGACTCTGATACAATTCCTCATAATACGCGCGAAAGCACTCCAGTACCGCTGCCTGAGAGTACACCGTTTCCCCCAGTGCGTTGTTGACGCTAAGGACTGGGCAGCCCCTAATTTCAGGATTAGCCAGCCTGGCCAGGAGAGTGCCCACTTTATCCCGTTCAGCATGCGCTTTGATGGCGTATTGCCTATAATCGTAGCTCCTCAACCGTTCTGTTTCAGTGGCGACCGCCTCTTTCGCTTCCAGCAACCGGGCCTGCAAGTCCGGTCGGGTCGGCCTGCGCCGCTCCAGGTCTCTCAGTTTCACTTCCGCACTGGCAAGGGCATTCAACACAGACGTGCGCACATTCGAGAACCTGCCCAGGCACACCCCTCTCACCACCACTTTCATTGCATCCCACTCAGTGGATCTACACGTAGCAGTACCCTCATTCTCATTAAAATAATGGTCAATGCCCTGCTGGACCGCTTTACTAAACACTGAGTCCTCCAACGTGTCTGGCTGAAGCCGCCATGTTGGAATCGCCACGCGCTCCCGTTGCCACTGAATATGTACCAATAAGGGGTTATGATCCGATATAGTTCTAGTCAGATATTCCGTATGAGAAATCAATGGGGCCAGGGACCCGCCACAAAGCACCGAATCAATTCTCACGTGTAGTGCATGGAGGGCTGAGAAAAAGGAATAGTCCCTGACGTCCCTGTGCTGTTCCCGCCATACATCCAGCAACCCCCATCTGTCCTGCCAATCCTTCCTATGCATAGCTAATTTGCGTACCGGGGAATCAACAAGGGGAGGGTGAGACCTGTCCAAGACCACATCAGTAATTGAATTAAAATCCCCTCCCAATAGCACCGGGCCCGCTAGGAAGGAGGCCAAGGACCCGGACAGGCCATCGAAGAATCGGGCCTGATCAGCATTCGGCGCGTACACACAACAGAGAGTCACATCCCGACCATACAGCCGCCCCTCCACCGCCACAAACCTGACCTCAGGATCTACCACTTGGTTCAGTACCTGAAACGGTATCCCCGCTCTCACCCATATCAATACCCCCCGAGCATACGCCGAGTAAGTGGTGCCAAACACCTGACCCCGCTATCTTTTTTGCAGTGCTGCACATTCCTTTTTCGTCAAATGAGTCTCCTGCAGCATGGCAACCTGGACCCCCCTGCGCACCAAATATGCATGTACCTTGTGGCGCTTGACCATAGTTCGCAGCCCTCGGACATTCCACGTCAGGCATTTTAAGTTAGGTAATGTCCCCATACTGATAGTGGACAATCCAAGTCAAACAGTGCCAGTTCGTGCCCACACCATAGCAGTTGCCCCCCCTGAAACAAACATTGGAAAAGAAAACACCCCAAACCCCACTCCCCAGGACAGAGCCTACAAACCCAATGTCAGCCCCGATCCAAACCTCAAACCAAACACACATCCGTCTAACCTGTGGTCGCCACCACAGAAGGCCTTAAGGGCCCCGGGGGGGTGAGTTATCGCCGACCCCAGCAAGCGGAGCCCGCGCCCCGCGCCTTCAATCCCATCATGCCAAAGCGGTACCCTACCCGGCAACACACCCATCAACAACAGGATGCCACCCTACCAAAAAACCGTGTCCAAGTTCCAATGAAGCATCAACCACAAAAAATGCCATCTGATGTTTGGGGGGTGACCACCGGCCCCTTCGAACTCTCCGCCTCCGAAAGGTCCTCCCCAGTCCTGCCACCTTCGTCGCCCGAGTCCGTCTCCGCCAGTTCACTCCCCTGCTGCGACCCCGTAATGGCCGCCGTCGCTGCAAGTGCCTCTCTCTTGTCCGCAGCCATTTGGGCCTCTCGTTTCTCCCGCTGGCGCCTATTGCGGGACCGGATCTGTTGAGATTGTCTGACCTGAGGTGGTTTAGGCCGATCTCGTCTACTCCTGTGGGACCTATCCGTCCCGGCCCTGTACGATTCCAGCCACTGCCACGCCTCGTCCGGGGATTGAAAGAAGTGCGTGGTCTCATCCAGGATGACCGGCAGCTTGGCCGGGAAGAGCAAGGAGTACTGGATGCCCTCCTCTCGCAGTTCCTTCTTCACCGCCAGGAACGATGCCCTGTTCTTCTGGACCGCCTGGGTGTAATCCGGAAAGATCGTAACCCTGCTGTTCTCCACCTCAAATGGGCCCGACGCCCTAGCCCTCTGGATGAGGAGGTCCCGGTCCTTATAATGGAGAAGCCGCACCACCATCGGTCGGGGAGGGCGGCCCAGCATTGGTGGGCGAGCCGGTACCCTGTGGGCTCGTTCCAGGGTAAAGAAAGGAGTAAGCCCCTCTGGTGCCACCACAGTTCGAAACCAGTTCTCCATGTAGGCCACTGCATCCTCCCCCTCAATTCGTTCCGGCAGGCCTATGACCCGCACGTTGTTCCGCCTATTGCGGCCTTCGGCATCCTCCGCTCTCCGTTCCAGCGAATCCAACCGGGCCAGGATGTCTGTTAACTTATGTTCCGCGGTCACCACCGACGGTTTCAGGTCCAATAGGAGCTGATCATGTTCCTTGACCTTATCTGCCAGCTTCGCATGGTCCGCTCGCAGTAGCCCCAGCCCCGTGGCGACTTGAGCAATGTCCTGCTGCAACGCCTCCTTGGTCGAGGTGATAGCGTCCAGTATGGCATCCAGGCGCCGAGTCAGTCGCTGCTCCTGGTCTAACATCTGCGGGGGGGTCTGGGTCAATGCAGCCAAGTCCACCTGCCCCAGCTCCAAAGCCGCCGGTCCTCCTGTAGCCGCCATCTTAGATTACTGCGCCACAGGCAAAGTAATTCGCCCAGTCCCGGACGTCGCCGTGTGGCGGTGCAGACGTCCCAATAATGCACAGGATCAAGTGCCACCACTGATGTCCGCCACACCAAAGAACAAATGGGTCGGCACCGTCCGGCTCACCCCCTTCAAATCCGGAGGGAGGGGGGGAAGGAGGAGGGATAGCAGCAAAAAATCGTCCTCGATGTCCGAACAGCGCCGGGTTCCCGGTCCCCCAATCTTCGGGACCGTCGCCACAGCCCCCGTAGCGCCGATCTCTCAGCCGTGGGTCCCCCCACTAGTCGGCGCCAAGACTGCTCAAAGTCGTCGTCCGGAGCCAGCGGTCCGCCCCGCCGCCATTTTCCTCACACTCTCGGCGACACCTCGGCCGTCGTTCATCGAGGTTTTCCCGGGGCCAGCGGTCCCCTAGCAGCCAGCCACTGATGCTTAGTCGTCCCCCTTCACTTTGTAGGGCAGGATTGTCGACCACGGGTCGCTCGGGGTGCAGGAATCAGGAGAATTAGCGGGATTCCGCGCGGAGCTGCGAGCTCACGCCGCCATCCCGATCGGCGTCCAAGCCACGCCCCCTCTTTGAGGAACGACTTGAACCCCTATTAGTGGGTATTGCGAAGGACATAGTTGACACTATGAATACATGCCTCGAAGGATTGTTAAAAAAATGCGTCCTGATAGATGAATTAGTGAAAAAATTTGATAGCACCTACAAGGGTCACATACTGGGACCAGAACGCCAAACAAAAATGCGGACAACATCACTGTTACCAGTGCCCATTACTGACACCATGGCAGTATACAGCGTAGGGCCAGGCATAAATGAAAAACCCCAACCACTTATATCTAACATGCCACAGGGGGTTCCCTCAACACCAAGGGAGCCTACGCATTTAGAAAGTAAGATCCATCTAAACTTGCCCCCAGCAGTAGTACCTTTTGTGGCAGTTTTTATAGGGGTCCCTCCGCTAAGGAAAGGAGAGGTTGAATCTACTGCTACCCTTATAAGAAAGGCAAAAAAATGGGCCGATGATTCTAGTAGTGGTGAATCAAACACTTCCTTCAGCATTATTTTAGCGAGAAGGGTGGGGTGGGTGGGGAAGCGAGCCAAAAAAAGTGAAAGGTGACTGTGTGGTGATAAATTTTAACAACGCTTATTGCCCGAATAGTTTGTTTTGGGATGGATCAGACATACGAGAAAATGATAGCCTCAGGGCAGTTCCCTTAGGGTTCTTTTAACCTCCGTTAAGGGGGCAAATCCAATTTAATACACACATGAATGTACCCCCAATACAGAGTCAGTGGGAAATGGGTGGCAAACAGTACCTAGGAAAGCAAGACAAAATAGACCTACACCCTACAGTGAAGGCCCAAGCCTGGACCTGGTAAATCGTTTTGATCCCTTAGCCGTTTTAAACACAAATGACTGAAAACCAGTCTCAATAGTGACCCCAACACAAATAACCTCTGAGGTGGTGGCTCCATCCCTATGTACATTCCTGACCTGGAATGTCGCAGGGACGAGAGCTAAAAGGACAGACCCAACTTGGGTTAATTATATCCCCAAACACCAGGTGATAGCTATTCAAGAAACTTGGGACACCTCACCAACCTTCTTACTAGATGGATTCTCAAGTTTCACAGTACCAGCAAGCTCTAGCAATGCTGGGAGAGCGAAAGGCAGGCTTTCTATATTCTTCTCTTTAGAGTTAGCGGGGTCTTTTAATCAGCTGGATTCAGGTTCGCCTAATATCTTGACAATAGAATGGACAGTTTCCCCAGGGTGCACTCTACTTGTAAACAACTTTTATAATCCTTGGGGAGGACAAACAGAAACTGATCATGTGGATCATCTGGAGAACTTCCTGAATAATTACAGTCAAAATACACATATTCCTTTTGAAATCCTTTTGATGGGAGATTTTAACATTCATCAATGCAAACTACTGTGCCATTCAGGTGATTGAGAGGCCCCAAATGGAGCAGGTATCCCTCACTTTGAACATACTAAAACAGGGGAGGCGCTCGAACTATTGTTCGCCAGTTTTAATATGTACGAACCATTTAACACAGGAACAAATGAGATGGTACCCACTTTTAAAGGCTCGACAAATGGGTCGGTAATCGACTACATAATCATTTCCCCAGGCATCATTTCAAAGGTGAAAGACTATACGGCATCTGCCTCACCCCATAGTGACCACAACCCTCTGTCGGTTGAGATACACTGGAGTGACGTATGGCGCAAACAAGTGGGACAACCTCCGGGTATGCACCATGGCGATGCACAGTGACCAAGGCAGACGGCTCAAATGGGGTAAGGTTGTGGAGGAAACGTTCATGGACACTTTACTGCCTAAATTTGAGGGATCATTGGAAATTTGTATCAATCACACCACTTCAAATCCCCAAATCATTACAGCTTTCGACTCTATCTGTGCACAAACCGCCAGGGACCTTACAAAACCTTTATCACAGTTCCCTACAAAGCCTCACAAATGGTTTGATACTAAAGGCTCACGGTCCTATAGAGCTCTGAAACAGGCCCTTAAGGCTAAGGATAGAGACAAGGTAGAAATTTCAAACCTGAGGCAGTCCTAAAAAGCAAATATTAAGGCAAGGAAAAATGAGATTAAAAATAATGAATGGAATGACCACCTTACCATAGATGTTCTCAGAGACAGTAAACAATTTTGGGACATTATCAATCATTCTTTCTTTTCGGGGGATGATAATATGGTTGCAGATTGTTTAATTCCTGATGAGACGTGGTTGCAGCATTTTAGCAACGTATATGGAGGTAACCGTAATGAAATCACAGGTATAACGAAGATGGACCATTGCTTAGCTACAGTATAGTTTACTGAGGAGGAGGTTTATAAAGCTATAATGGAGTCCACAAAAAACAAGGCACCTGGCCCCGATAGAGTGCCGGCGGACTTTTTTAAATTTTGTCCGACACTTTGGTCCAAAGTATTAGCTAGAGTGTTCGGGGCAATAAATGAAGGAATCTTCCCCGGAACATGGGCAACATCCATTATTTTACCCATTTTTAAAAGGGGAAACTGGGAGGATCCAGGGTGTTACCGCCCCATTTCCCTCATTGATTCTGCCTTCAAGATCTTGGGCAGAGTCTTATTGGTCAAACTAAGGGAAAACTTAGAACTGTGTGGGGGGCTCTCAAATATTTAACACGGGTTCCGAGAAAAAAGGGGACCCTTGAACAATGTTCCAATCTTCACCTTTTGGTCTCCAAATACACGGTGGCCTGGGAGGAGTCAGTATATCTGGCCTTTATGGACCTCTCCTCGGCCTTTGACCTGGTGAATAGGACTAAGCTATGGACCCTCTTACTCGAAATGGGTATAGAAGAACACCTGGTAGCTTTCATTGCTAGTTTACATCAGGACCTCAATGCTGAAATAAGGGTCACTAGGGATGGAAGGTGCACGGACAGCTTCAAGTCTGAGAAAGGGGTGCGCCAGGGCTATATCCTTGCCCCCTTCTCTTCACCATCTATATAAATGGGCTGGGGAAACATTTAGAATCAGGAATGGCTGATGTGCCGCGTATAGGAGGAGAAGAGATACCAGCCCTCCTATATGCGGACGATGCCGTTTTAATAGCACGAACTGGCATTGGTCTACAGGCCCTTTTGGACAGCTTTGGCTCCTTCACGGAGAACCTCGACTTAAAAATTAACATAACTAAGTCTCATACTATGATAATAGGCCGTAAAGGAAACATGCTCCACACAAAATCCTTCACTTGCAAGGGTGAGGTTGTTTCTAGGGTACCAGTCTTTCCGTATCTGGGGGTCCTTTTTGACCAGAGAGGTTCTTGGGTCCCCCAGATTAAAGCAAAGAGCTTTAGTCTAGCACGTTCAACATCAGCCTTGCTGGCCTTTACAAAAAGATTAGGGGCCAAACCAATGGAGGCAGTGATAAACGTATATAACAGCAAGTGTATCCCAATTCCCATGTATGGGTCCGCTATGTGGGGATATGCAAACCTGGATAAAATACAGAGGGTGGAAATGTGTTCATTAGAACATTTTTATCTGTCCCAAACTCCACTCCCACCTTTATGATCCATGAAGAAATGGGCTTGCCTTATATTGTCGATAAATTAAAATTAGCCCCACTTCTTTTCTGGTCTAAAACATGGTTGAACTCTGAGCTAACGCTAAATCATGCTATCCTAAAAGATGTTATCTCGAGGGATAATGCCAGGAGAATACCTTGGCTGAAATATATTAGATCTGCTTTCTCCATGCTCGGGAGACCAGAACTCTTTAACGACCCAATCAACATCAGGAGGGAAGACATTAGATGGATTAAGCAGGCGTTCCTGGAGAGGGCTCGCTTGGCGAGAGAGGACTTGGAACTGAGGAAACCCTCGGTAAGAGCGCATATAGTTTTAACGACCACTCCCTCCCTGGAACCATACTTAAAAATTGTGACCAACCCACTCCATAGACTCCTACTCACAAAATTCAGGCTGAACTTAATTCACTATTTACTTGGTAACTTCCCTGTGTGGTCAAAACCTGTAGATGGACCACCCTGTGATTGTGATCAGTTTTCAATTCAGGATACCCTCCATTTTAAATTTTTCTGTGGTCTGTTCACAAGGGAGAGGGCAAAATTTTTACTTCCTGTACTGTACTAAGGGCTGCTGGTTTCATCCAAGTAAGGCCAGCTTTAATTTTCCTTCAATTGTTAGCAGAAGCGCATACCATCTTTAGCGTTGCATGTTATCTAACAGCTGCACATTTTAATTATTGTAATAATTTTAATTATTGTAATTTTGTGGAAAAATGAAATTAACAACTCATGTTATAAGTTAGCAACCAGATCTATTGACGTTTTAAAAATTGTATTTGTATTGTATTTTGTCCTTTTATGATTTTAACAAAAATCGAATAAAGTGTATTTTGACTGACTGCCTGATGTAAATAAATCTGTTTCTGCTTTCCTCAGAGATTATAGCATGGGTTCTATTTACCACAACAACTTGCGTTACAACATGCAAGGCATCTATAGGAGAGATGGCGTTCATTTCACGGATGAGTAAAACAGAATCTTCCTCTGTAACATGAGACTCTGCATCGGTACTTACTTATAAATGCAGAAAAAACTCAAGGGCTCTTTTCAGAGCCACCTTATATCTAAGCACTCAAACTTCTGATTTATCTCCATTTTCACACTCTCGTAAATAGGTGTGCGCGACCGGGTGCGTGCACCCCGCAACTTTTTTTTTGAAAAATAAAAAATCTTTTTCATGTTTAATAGCCTTACTGCACCCCCTGAGAAAACCTACGCGGCCAGACAATCTCTACCTTGTTCCCTTTCCATGTTGCAACACTTTGAAATGTACAATATATTCACTCGCACTAATAAAATGGCGGTCAACACTTCCTGATTTCCTCCAAATCGAACGTTAACAGACGTCACACGTCACACATCAAAACAAAAATTCCGCGAGTGCACGCACCCGTGCGTGCTTATAGATATATAATTGACTTCAACTTTAATTCAAATTTAAAATCGAATTTAAATTTCTCAGCAACTACTTAACTACTTAACGGATTTACACCATTCAAAAAAAGCATAATCTGCAAGCCGGACTCTACCCTTTTGCCAAATTTCTTATAAATCCATTCACTCGTTCGAGCTGTAGCCGTGTCTAAACATCCTATAGAAAATAACATGAAGAAAACATGTTTTGGGACCCCCCTTTTATCTCAGCCCCCACTTGACGAACCCCCCCCCAAACTTTCAGGGAAGGACCTCAGCGGACCGAGCCATCTTCTTTGAGAAATTCACGAAGATTCATCTACCTGGGCCAAAGTCAATCCAAATAGAATGTTGAGCATTTCCTATGGAAACTAGGTCCTAACTATAACTACCTACTGGCGACCGCCAGTAGGTTATATATATATATATATATATATATATATATATATATAGATATATATATATATATATATATATATATATATATATATATATATATATATATATATATATATATATATATATATATATTCACTGAAAAAACCATAGGTTATAGACCATATATAGTTAGGAATTAGAATTTACAAAACCTTATTTTACTCACACAAAACCAATGACATTTCATATATAGTTAGTTCCACTAACTATATATCGCGCACCCGCAATCCACTGCTGATCATGTCACATATTACATCATTCATGACATGGTCAGTGACATCACTGATGACATCACTGATGACATCTCAAATAACATCACTGATGACATCACTGATGACAACATCCAGTGACTGTATGTTTCTGTAAAGTTAAAATATGTCTTACATATTGATGAATGAGTGGATGTATAAGTGTCTGGATGAAGGATTTAGTAGGTGCATGACTGACTGTATGAGTGAGTGATTAAATGTGTCTCACTGAGTGCATGGCTTAGTGACTAAACTGTCTTAATTTGTGCATCATTATGTTTGTTGTTCTGTAAACTGCTGCATGTGTTGATCAGTAGCTATATGAGTAACTATATGGGTTATTAATTGGTTGCCCAAGTATTTGTATGGGAGAGACTGTGTGTGTGTGTGGGTGGCTGGGAGGTTTGTGACTCTGTGCATAGATGTGTGAGCAGTTGATTCACTAGATGTATGGGTTCAGAAGTGCATGTGGAAACAGCTGTATGGGCGGTTGACTGTGTGCATGAGTGTATTGGTGAGTGAATGGATGTCTCAGTGCTACATGTCAAAGTAAGTACATATGTAAAACACAGTACATGTGAGAGTTGACATATATAAATAACTGTGCATAAGAGCCAGTGAATGTGTGAGTGGCTGTATGGATCATTGTGAACTTGCATCAGTGATTGTATAAGAGAGTAAATATGTGTTAGAATATGTTTGAATAAGTAAGGTGTGTATAACTGTATAGTTGAGGAAATGGAGATGTGATTGATTCTTTGCATGACTGACTAGGTGTGTGAGTAATTCCATGGATGAGTGACGGTCTGTGACTGTCTGTTTACACTGAGTGTATCTAAGGTTATATTAGAGTCTGAAGAGGTTCATCGTATTATCACATGAATGATGTCATCAGTGATGTCATTTGAGATGTCATCAGTGATGTCATCAGCGATGTCACTGACCATGTCATGAATGATGAAATATGTGACATGATCAGCAGTGGATTGCGGGTGCGCGATATATAGTTAGTGGAACTAACTATATATGAAATTTCAATGGTTTTGTGTGAGTAAAATAAGGTTTTGTAAATGCTAATTCCTAACTATATATGGTCTATAACCTATGTTTTTTTCAGTGAATTTCAATGGTTTTTTAATAGCAAATATCAAAAGCTGTAAAATGTCAAGTACGTGGTAGGTAAAAACATTTTCGTGTTTATGCACGCTGATGTGCTTTGAACGCTGCCTCCTCCCCCTTTTTTTCTTTTAGGAGTATTCTCTCTTTGCAGATAGTGAAGGGTAGGTAACGCAGGCCTTTGCCCCCGTTGTAATCCGTCGTGCCTGCTTCCCTCTCCATTTGAATGATTGTTATCCAAGCATTTACTCTTTTAGAATTGGTTCTCTTTAGTTCATTCTCTAATAACAAACAAGCACAGAGTCGCAATACTCTGTTTAGTCTTTGCAGATAGTGAAAAATCATTTAAAAAAACAAAAGGAATCGAGCAAAATCAGTAGGCCACTAATGGGATCTCTTTTTGACCTCGCTAAAATAGAAACATTAGGAACAACTCCTCATGAGAAATACGAAACTAGTGAGATGAACTGAGCTTGAAGCCATGATGGCTGCAAGACAGCTCGGCTCCGCCACCCACCCCGCCAAAATTCGATCAGTTCCGGTGGAGCCCCAACGTGAACAGGTAGAGAAGAACTTGCCCTCCCCTCTTTGACTGAAGGTTCTTGTTGCCTGTCCCTTCTGTTGTCATTTAACAGAACTTTTTGGACTACTGAAAGGGGTTGTGTTCCGACCGCTGGTTGGTGGAGACATTTTGACTATATTCTGGACCTGCGTTGTCGTGTAATGCATCATATGACGAGCCGCGTTAGCGCACCCGGAAGTACTCCGGTGCGCGATGCGCAGCTTCCCGGAAGCGATCCAGAGCGCGGCGTGCAGCGCGTAACGTAAGCATAACAGGTCATGTGACTTGTTAATAAAACTTTTCATTGGTTTATTTTACTTTTGTTATTCTAATGATGAAAGGCTTGGTCATATGACCTAAAAATAACGCTTTTCATTGCTTTCGAACATTTTTTTTTTCTTAAACATATATGTTATAATGTTCCAGGCTAATGTATTTTCCCGGAAAATTTACAACTGTCCTGCAAGTAAAATATATTCCTTTTTCGAGAAAAAGGGCGTTTCTTCTTCCCATGAGGGAGCCGTTGAGCAAAAGATGCTCGGCCTCCTCTCTTAGTCACTTATAGGCCTGAATATCAGATTCTTATCGATCACTTTATGTTGCAGGAGTAGAAAACACAACAGCCCTTGACCATTTATCTTTACTGCGTTCCTGCGTATTATACCTTTTATCCGTCATGTAATTAGACTGCTTTATTTCACTTGCCTTTTACTGATTCGAAAACAGTGGTTATTATTCACAACTTTACCAATGTAAGTACTACTACCATGTTTTGTTTTAAAAACCTTTATTGTGAAAATGTCAGTATACAAATACTGGCCTATAACAACGTGGGCTGGCCACGGAGCAAACTGGAATCGTATATAATGAGGGGACATTTACACTGTAGAACAAGTAACGGGCAACCCATTAGGTTGCAAGAACTAAGCTGTCTAACATTTGCGGAATCGGTGGACGTACATTTTATAATTAAAGTACGACAGGGCCATTTACAATAAAATTATCTAGATATACATTTGCGGGCAAGTACCATGGATGACGTTAATTCGAACTTTCAATAGTACAGTAATCAGTAACACATCAGAACTTAATATCAATAGGGATGTCCAAATGTTCAATCAATTCTCGTCCCCGCCCGCCATGTGCTTCAAAACTGTATACGTATCTCGTGATATCAAGGTTGGGCAACCAGTACACAACAAGGAGGTACGAGTCTCATTTATACCGGCGCCATTTTGGGCGAGGCAGGGCAGGTCCAGGATATAGTCAAAATGTCTCCACCAACCAGCGGTCGGACCAGAAACCCTTTCGGCAGTCCAAAAAGGTTCCGTTAAATGACAACAGAAGAGATAGGCAACAAGAACAATCAGTCAAAAGAGGGGACGCTTTCGTGAATGGGGCCCATGCCCTAGCAGGCAAGCGTCCGAGTTCCAAGGTGTCTCAGAGCCATTTTAGTGGACCAGGCCCAAATCCAAAGAGCTGGCCGCCATTTTGAGAGTCTTGTTGCAGCCGGCTATCGCTGCACCACAAGAATAGCCGCAATTCAGCTAGATGGTGGGTGAGTCACTGTACCGCAAAAGCGGGCGGAACTCAGCTGAAAGGCGAGTGAAACGCTAAGAGGCACCCCACTGCAGATGAGGTGCCTCCACCTGGGGAGGAGGGAGAGGCCCGTTTGCGCTGCCTCCGCCTTTCGGGCACCCCACGCCGTCTTTCGGTGCAGCATTGTAGG
This sequence comes from Lissotriton vulgaris, assembly GCF_964263255.1. Taxonomy (NCBI): domain Eukaryota; kingdom Metazoa; phylum Chordata; class Amphibia; order Caudata; family Salamandridae; genus Lissotriton; species Lissotriton vulgaris. Next base: position 47,965,448 of record NC_141699.1, read on the forward strand.
ATGGCCACACCAGTGAAACTTGCTGGACACCACCTCGGTGCCATCCGGATCTCGGCGCGTTCGAGTCACTGTACCGCAAGAGCGGGACAAACTCAGCTGGAAGGCGAGTCAAACGCTAAGAGGCGCCCCACTGCAGATAAGGTGCCTTCACCTGGGGAGGCGAAAGAGGTCCGTTTACGCCGCCTCTCCCCCCCCCCCCGGGCACCCCACGCCGTCTTTCGGCGCAGCCACACCAGTGAAACTTGCTGGACACCACCTCGGTGCCATCTGTATCTCGGCGCGTTGTGCTGCCTTCGGAGTACTGTAGAAGAAAGAGTGACCGCAACTCAGCTGGACACGCCGTCTTTAGGCGCAGCATTGTAGGATGGCCATACCAGTGCAGCAACTTGCTGGACACCACCTCGGTGCCATCCGGATGTCGGCGCGTTGTGCTGCCTTCGGCCTACTGTAGCAGCAAGTGCGGGCGCAACTCTGCTGGACGGCGTGTGAAACGCTAAGGGGCGCCGCACTGCAGATGAGGTGCCTCCACCTGGGGAGGTGGAAGAGGGCCGTTCGCGCCGCCTCCCCCCGGGCACCCCGCGCCATCTTTCGGCGCAGCATTGTAGGATGGCCACACCAGTGCAACTTGCTGGACACCACCTCGGTGCCATCCGGATCTCGGCGCGTTGTGCTGCCTTCGACCTATTCGCACATCGATCCGCTACTGACACCGCCTCATGGGCCAACGGATTTTGTACGCTTTTTATAGCCCAAAGCAGCATAACAGGTCATGTGACTTGTTTATAAACCTTTTCATTGGTTCATTTTACTTTTGGTTTCCTAATGATGGAAGGCTTGATCATATGACAAAAAAATAACACTTTTCATTGGATTTTTTCCCAAACGATGAAAGACCCACCTTTTTTTTTCTCACTCGGCAATCAAAAAAGGTTCCGTTAGATGACAACAGAGGGGACAGGCAACAAGAACCATCACTCAAAAAAGGGGAGGGCAAGTAATTCCCTACCGGGTCACGTTGGGGCTCTACCGGAACTCATTGAATTGATAGTCTACAGTGTTTCTGGATGTTTCAGACTGAAGCTGGCGTCAGCATGAGAGCACCACCATCTCGTAGCTCCGTCGTGGCCATTCCACAAGCAATCATGGCAGCCGCTCCCCACCGGAAGCCTGCGGGAGTCGGTGGCCCCCAAGACTTTTGTAGAATCTTCAAGGCTGAGGGGACGCTTTCGAGAATGGGGCCCAAGCCCTAGCAGACAAGCGTCCGAGTTCCAAGGTGTCCCAGGGCCATTTTAGTGGACCAGGCCCAAATCCGAAGAGCCGGCCGCCATTTTAAGAGTCTTGTGGCAGCCGCCTATCGCTGCACCGCAATTCAACTAGATGGTGAGCGAGACGCTGTAGCCGCAAGAGCGGGCGGTAAACAGCTGAATGGCGGATGAGGCACAGTGCAGCAAAAGCGGGTGGAAAACCGCTGAATGGCAAGTAAAACAGTAAAGGGGCGCCCCAGTACAGCAGACGAGCCTCCACCTGGGGAGGCCCATTCACGCTGCCTCCCCCCTCCCCGGGGCGCCCCACGCCATTTTTCGGAGCAGCATTGTAGTATGCCAAAACCAGTGCGGCAAGTAAAGGACATCACCTGGGTGCCGTCCAGATGTCAGCGCGTTGTGCTGCCTTCGGACTATTCGCACAACAGACCGCTACTGACGAGGCACAGTGCAGCAAAAGCGGGCGGAAAACCGCTGAATGGCAAGTGAAACGCTAAAGGGGCGCCCCATTACAGCAGACGAGCCAGGGAGGCCCGCTCACGCCGCCTCCCCCCCCCCCCCGGGGCGCCCCACGCCATTTTTCAGAGCAGCATTGTAGGATACCAAAACCAGTGCGGCACCAAGGTGACATCACCTGGGTGCCGTCCAGAACTCAGCATGTTGCGCTGCCTTCGGACTATTCGCACAACAGACCGCTACTGACCATTGTTGCTTCTGTTTAAAAAAACTTTTTTTAACGTGTTTACTGTTTTTGTTGCGTTGTATATATTTATAAGTTATTAAAGTGTTAGAATCCTACTACTTTGTTGGAGTGCTATATATTTTTAATGTGACACATAATTCTGAAGACTTTAATGTACAAAAAGGCATCCCTGGAATCTTCCGCTTCAGGCTCGGTCCCACTCACCCTCACAGTGAGAATCCCCTCCCCAATCACAATACAGGATCGTTATCAGATAGTAGGAACGCGTGTGGTGTGACGGATCTCATCGGGTGGGGGCCTTGATCTACTGTAACTCCTTTGAAGAGGGGTGATTCTTTACAGTTGAGGCCATAAACTACATCCGCAGGGCTAGGTTATAGCCTGGAACTGGCCTGGACAATCAGACACAGAGGAAGAGGAGTGTCAGAGGGTACGATAGTGAATAGGGTGAAAGGGAGGTGTCGGGCGGGCACAGGGTGTGATTCTCAGGGAAGAGCAGCACAGATGGAGGGAGGTTTATGGCCCATGCATGAGAGAGAGAGCGGGGGTGACCAGTGCATGGGGGAGATGCTTGCGAGGTTGGGGAGCCATGCTGAGGATCGGCGGCGTGCAGAGAGTGGGTCTGGTCAAGGCATCTAAAATGGCTGCTGTGCACGACAAAAGTGTGCCATTGGAAAAAAAGCAAGATGGCGCAGACAATTTTTATCAATACGGATTAATTTATAACAATTATTTTTAACAATATGATTACTCGCAGTGTCAAAATGGCGGTCAACACTTCCTGATTTCCTTCGAATCGAACGTTAACAGACGTCACGCAGCAAAAAAAAAAAAAACGCTCACGCGCAGCCGCTGAAAGACAAGTATCAACGTATATGAGCATCCTCAGCCACCCTCAGAAAACATAGGGGGTCAGGATACGTCTCCCGTACCCCCTTATACCCATTTCTCACATTGTTATTTGCCCCACGGGACCCTTTAATAACCCCAACATCATTCCTAGGGGGTCAAGAAGGGTCTACCTTGCCCCCTTTCACTAAATTCCCCCTTCGTTTTTCTCCTCCTCTTGTCTCTCGATCCTACCGAGAGACAAGATGGAGGCCGCTCCGGACTGTTTAGAATGTTGACAGACACCGGAGAGCCAATCATCTTCGCTACGCAAAGTTCCGTTACCCGAAAAGTTTGTGAACTGGGGTGCTACCCAGGACGCTGTCACAGATATATCTGTTTTTTTAAACGTTAATTTCTCAAAATCCACTGGAGCACATATATTGAGACCCAGCAAAGGCTCATCGGGCTAACATTCCCTACAATTTTGCCAAGTTTCGTGCAAATCCATTCAGCCGTTCGAGCTAAAAGTGAGGCCAAACGCCCTATGGAAAACTCAATGTTAAAATAGTGTTTTGGGACCCCCCTTTTTTCTCGGCCCCCCCTTGACGAAACCCCCCGATATTTATAGGAGCTGCTCAGAAACAAAATGTGCCATTTTCCTGAAAATTTCAGCTGATTCCGTCCACAAACGCCAAAGTTATTAGACATAGAATTTTCAAAAGTTCCATAGAGAAAAAATCCTAACTATATATACCTACTGGCGACCGCCAGTCGGTAATATATATATATATATATATTACCTACTGGCGGTCGCCAGTAGGTAGTTATAGTTAGGATTTTTTTCAATGTTAAATCTCAAAATTCTATTTGGAATAACTTTGGCACCGGTTGACGAATATGCCTGAAAATTTCCTGAAAATGGCCTCGTCGAGCTCCGGTCCTTCCTTGCAAGTTTGGGGGGGATACGTCAAGCGGGGGCTGAGATAAAAGGGGGGTCCCAAAACGCGTTTTCCCCATGTTAATTTCCATAGGGCGGTCGATTTCACTTTTAACCCGAACGGCTGAATGGATTTCCACCAAATTTGGCAAAATTGTAGGGATTGGTAGCCTGATGTGCCTTTGCTATTTATTTATTTATTTATTTATTTATTTATTTGTGTGTTTTGTAAAGCGCACAGCTGCCCCAACGGGGCGTCCCGGCGCTGGTAAAACTTGGAGACAGTGAGGGTAGGAAAAAGAGGATAACCTTATGAGGAAAAAAGGTGGGTCTTTAGTGACCTTCGGAATGCCACTTCAGTTTGACATGCGCGTAGAGTAATCGGAAGCTTGTTCCAGCACTGAGTGGCACAGACCTCGAAGGTTTTCCCTCCAGTACGAGAACGTTTAAATCTTGGGGTTTCCAGGAGAAGAAGGGAGTTAGAACGTAATGTCCTGGCCTTGACGTACGGCTTCAGAGTGCTTTTCAAGTGGGCTGAGCCATTGCCCTTGGAAGCACGAAAGGCCAGCGTCATGGCCTTGAATACACATCTCTTGGCTATCGGTAGCCAATGTAGTTTTTGGAGGAGGGGAGAGATGTGTTGTCTGGCTGGGATTCTCTCGACCAGCCGGGCGGCAGCATTTTGGACAGTCTGTAATTTGTGGCAAAGGCCTGCTGTGATACCAAGATATAGTGCGTTGGCGTAATCAAGGTGAGATGTTATAATTGCATGTACCACAGTCTTACGGCAGTCTGCCGGCAGATAGTTGATAAGCCGGTTAATCGTCTTGATCTTTGCGAAACAGGATGCTGCTACTGTTTGGACCTGAGCGTTAAAACTAAGCTGATTGTCCCAGCGCACTCCCAAGTTTCTCACCGAGTCTTTGGGCGTGGGGGCTTGGCTCAGGTCAGCTGGCCACCACAGATTGGAATCCAAAGGGGATGGTGAGTTAAAAAACAGGGGGGCATATTATCAAGCCTGTGCGCTAAAATTATCGCCGCTTTATCGGCCGAAAACGGCCGATAAAGCGGCGATAATGGGCTTGATAATATGCTCTGTGGAATTCCAATCGAAGCCCATGTTAGATGTCTTCACATCTAACATGTGCTTCAATTGGAATTCGATCGAGCATATTATCAAGCCCATTATCGCCGCTTTATCGGCCGTTTTCGGCCGATAAAGTGGCGATAATTTTAGCGCACAGGCTTGATAATATGCCCCAGGATCTCTGTCTTTCCAGCATTGAGTCGGAGGGAATTAGAGTCCATCCAACTAGAGATGTCTCTGAGACAGGATTTCAGCGGATCAAAGTCAAAAGCGGAGGGAGTCTCAAAGGTAAAAAGTAACTGAATATCATCAGCATAGGAGGTGGATTTAATCCCAGTTCGCGCAATCAATTTAGCTAGGGGGGTAAAATAGACAATAAACAAAAGCGGGCTCAGGGATGAGCCCTGGGGGACTCCCCATTTGAGTGGTCTAGCTGAGGAGGTGTAAGGAGAGGTATATACCTGCTGTGTGCGGTCACATAGGTAAGAAGCGAGCCACTTAAAAACTGTTCCGCCAATGCCTAGGTCTCCCAGTCTTCTCAGCAGGATCTTATGAGAGACGGTGTCAAATGCCGCTGAAAGATCTAGCAGCAGTAACACCGCCCTCGACCCCCGGTCCAGCGACCATCTCACCGAGTCAGCCATTTCAACAAGGGCTGACTCCGTGCTGTGGCCCGACCGAAAGCCGTGCTGAGAGTCATGTAGGAGCCCATTGGTTTCGATGTAATTCGCCAGCTGGGAATGTACCAGTTTTTCTAGGATCTTAGCTGGGGCAGGCAGAAGAGAAATCGGCCTGTAGTTACTGGGGTTGTCAGGGTCCAAATTTGGTTTTTTCAAAATGGGAATCAGGGAGGCATGTTTCCATTTGGCGGGAAAGCAGCCCATTCTTAGGGATTCGTTCCAGATATGGTTCAAATAGGGATTGAGCAGGGGAGCCAATTTCTTGTATTGTTTGGCTGGCCAAGGGTCATTGGGCGAGCCAGACTTACATTTGAGTAGTTCTGCCATAGAGTCGGCTTCGGAGATGACTGAAAAGTCAATCAGCGAGGGGGACTGGGGCATGTGAGAAGTGGATTCCTCTTTCGGGTCTTCACTGGTGGAAATTGGGAAAGTGGAATAGATGGTCTCTATTTTTTCCTCAAAGAATTGTGAAAGTTTATCGCACAAAGACTGGGAGGCAGGCTATGTCTCAAGATATGTGCTGCAGTGGATTTTGAGTAATTTAGGTTACAAAAAATATATATATCTATAGCAGCGCAGCGGTGCGCGCACCAGGGAGCGCTCCGGGCGCGTGACGCGAGGTGCGCATGGAAAGCTGATTGGCTCTCGGGTGTCTGCAAACATTCGAAACAGTCCAGAGCGGCCGCCATCTTGTGTCTCGGTAAAATCGAGACATAAGAGGTGGCTAAAACAAAGGGGGAACTGACCATAAGGCGTCAGGGATAGACCCCTTTGACCCCCTAGGTTTGATGTGGGGGCTATAAAAGGGCCCCGCGGGGCATTTAAAATATTTTTTTTTTTTCGTTTTGCGCAGGGGAAGCGCTCGGTGCGCGCACCAGGTAGCGCACCGGGGAGCGTAAAATGAGGGAAAAAGATGACAGAGTTTTTAAAAAAATGAAGTTTTTATTTAGAAATTGGAGGTAGTTCTAAAAAGAACTTTTTTTTTTCTTCTTTTTGTTGTTTTATATTTTTTTGTGTTTTTTGAACTTTTTGAACTTTTTTTGGCTTTTCAAAACAGTTTTATATTTTTTTTGTATTTTTTTAGGGGGAGAAACAAAAAAAGGGAATTGAAACTGGCTCAACTGGAGCAAAAAAACAAAAAACCCAAAAAATTACTTCTTTTTGGGGCACTTGTGATTATCACCTGCAAGGACGATGAGCTTAACGCTTTTTTCGCCATAGGCGATAAGCTTGCCACATGCAGAACAAGTGATTTTAAAATCAGCAAATCTCGGCTGAATGCAAGGCATCACCTCGGATGTTTCTGGTTCTGATGAGGTGGGTTGGTTTCTTTGGGAGGGGGTCCTTGATGACTGGGGGAGGTTACTGGCCAGTTCCCTGAACTCTGCTCGAGAGTAGTTGTTTGGGTGCTTTCTGGTCATGTGCCGAATCATGGTATAGTTACCAAAAGAATATTTTTTGTTTGGGTTGCCCCGTGAAAGTTCATCATTGCAGATGAGGCAAGTCACCTTGGGCGCATTCACCTTTTTTTGCCCCTCTGGGATTGAAAAAAACTGCCATACAATGTGTGGTTTGGGTTTGTAAGGTGTATTTTCTTCTGGCAGCCATCTTCTTCTCCCCTCCTCCTCTTCCTCTTCCTCCTCCTCCTGTTCTTGACCACCAATATAATTTGGAGCTGGTCCTCTTGGTGGTTGTGGTGGTGGTGGTGGGGCAGATGCACCAGCTGATGCTACTACTGAAGCCATTATTTGGAGCAAAAAAGTAGAGAGAGCAACAAACAGGTCTTCCTCAGTCAAAGGACAAAGTCAGAATAAGGAAAAAAGGTGGGGTCTTTCATCATTTAGAAAAAAAAACTGTCCTGAACCAATGAGAAGTGTTATTTTCAGGTCACAAGACCAGGGGCTTCATCATTATGAAACTAAAACTGTTATGAACCAATGAAAAGTGTTATTTTCTGCTCACATGACCCGACGCGCTTACGCTACGCGCACGGGGGCGCGCATCGTAAGCGCGTCGGAAGTTTACGTTGTGCGATCGTATTCGCTCGTGTACTTCCGGGTGCGCTTACGCCGTGCGTATCACGCGGTCGCGGCTACGCGATACGTCACGATCATGTTTTCGTTTGCGATATTGGCGCTCACGAGACGCTCCCCGGAGCGCGCCCGGGGGCGCTTTTCAGAAATACGCTTTTCGGGGCGCACTCCGGGGCGCGCTCTGGGAGCGCTCCCCCCAAAAATTAAAAAAAAAAAATGGGATAATTGTAGGGACAGGTAGCCCTATTCTGAAGTGGTTTGTAAAAAAATTAACTTTATAAAAATATGTATTGTGCTACATTGGGCTTAATATATGTTAGAGCCAAAATGTAGCCCAAATGTAGCCCAAAGTAGCCCAATGTAGCCCAAAGATGGCCACCAGAGACCAAAAATTGTAAATGTAGCCCAAATTTCAACTAGATGTAGCCCAACTGTAGCCCAATGACAGAATGTACCAGAGTGTTAAAAAGAACAACTAGAGTGCTAACAGTCTTATTTATAAAGTGAAACTTATAGTTAGGAATTAGCATTAACAAAACCTATGAAATTCACTGAAAAAACCATAGGTTTCACACCAGTTATATTTAGGAATTAGCATTTAAAAAACCTATGAAATTCACTGAAAAAACCATAGGTTTCACACCGGTTATAGTTAGGAATTATCATTTAAAAAACCTATTAAATTCACTGAAAAAACCATAGGTTTCACACCAGTTATAGTTAGCTGGAAATTTTACTGATATAAAACCATTGAAATTCCGATGTTATAGTTAGTCGGACTCACTATAACTTGCGCGTGCAATGCACTGCTGATGACATCACATATTACATCACTCATGACATGGTGAGTGACATCACTCATGACATCACTGAAGACACCATCCAGTGAATATGTGTCTTTCTGAAAAATAAATATTAGTGAGTTATGTTTAAATATTTAAATACATATATTAGTGTTTCACTTTGTGTATAAGTGGCTACATGTGTTGATAAGTAGCTACATGCGTATGTATATGGGTTATTTGATATTTTTATTAGTATCAGTTTGAGTGTCTATATGGTTTGGTGGGGGTATTACTTAGCACATAGATGCATGAGTGACTGACTCTTTGTTTGTATGTGTTTTGAAGACAGCATATGTACAGGACTGTATGGGTGGATGAGTGTCTATATGTGTTTGTTAGTGAGTGAATGACTGTCTCACTAATGTCTTTATCAGTAACTACATATGTTTTAATCTAGTATATATGAATATTGATGTATATAAGTGAGTATATGTGAGAGTAAGAGATTGTAAGAGTTCCTGTTTAAATAAGTATGTGTTTCTATAAGTGATTGTTTAAGAGAATAAATATGTGTAATTTTCAATAGAAGTAAGGTGGAAGTGTGTGTATAACTCTATATTCAAATAAATGGTTGTTCAATAGTTTATTTGCACGTGTGAATATGTGTGTGAATAACTTTTGGATGAATGTCGGTGTGTAACAGGATGTATAGGTGTATCTCTTCATATGATGAGTGAGTATATGTATGAGTGACTATATAGAACTGTTGGTGAATGAGTGGATGTGTATATA